>NC_090931.1:554118041-559118041 GCF_040938575.1 Ambystoma mexicanum
ATATCTTCCTGTGTCATACTACAGCTACCATTAAGGTCTGCAGCTATATGCTGATTACTATTGTTTTGTTTCCCTCCCCCTGGGCAGCCTCATTACTTTTTACCAGCCAGCTGGTCAATACACCTGGAATCTCTGTATGTCTCTTACAATTGGCCCCTTTTCTTGTCTTCTTAGACTGCTTAGCTGCGGGCCCAGTCTGAGGTGCAGATTCCTTGTGTTCACTGTTGTTCATCCTTCAGTTTGTTGTTAGTTTGCTGGGCACTTTGCCTTTTTATCAACCGCCTTTGCTTACGAGTAAGACACGATTCCAATACTCCAGGGAAGTCATTACTGTTACCAAGCACCTCATCATTACCTACGAAAAGATGCTGGTAATTTCCAGTAATTACAGCAGGCACTGGTTCCATGTGGGATTCAACAACAGCTATTAGTTTGTCTAGACATCTGTTATCAGAGTAATTTCCCCGATTATTCAAATAGATTTGACGTCCTCATGCTCCCACATCATCTAAATAAGATTTTAATAGCGAATCACATGGTCATCATTGATGTCTGCAGTTCAGCATACATCTCATTTACAGTTGTTGTGTTGCCAAAGTCATTGCCAGACTCTTTAGTTGCCACACACAAATTGGGTGAAGCAGAAAGCCTTTGGGTGTTGACTTGTTAATTCCCTTTGCGGTTTACTTTCACATGGCTTAGAATTGTTGTCTATAACGGAACATCACGTAACACCATGAGGGCCGCTATGGGTTTCATCATTAGAATTGTCATCAGTCCTGCTAGACGTTGTGGAAACAGACAACACTCGTAATCACTGTTGGCTCTATGGGACAAAAGGCTGTAATTGTTTCTCTTACATTCGTCTTGCCTTGCTGAGCACGAGCGACAGTGAACTTGCGGACGGTCTGATAGTGCTGTCAGACCCGTCAATACAAAGCGTATTGCTTCTTATTACAGGCTCAGATTTAGCTTCAGTGGCTGTAAGCCTTAGATTATAGTTGCTAGTCTTTGAGCTAAATTTACCTAGCATAATGTCAAATTACAAAGCCACAAAACAGCAATACCATTTTTTTAAAAAAATCCATGTGCAAGTTATTTCTCAAAGATATTGGCCGTTGGACTAATCACTCGCTCTCATTCCCAGGCGAGCTGCAACTGTCAAAACTGCAGCAGTTTAGTGAACCACTTGCTAGAACAGGCACACATTCACTGAGACTATGTTATGTTGATTTATACCACGCAAAGCTACCACCCAAGGGCAGTATCCAGGTGCTCACATGGCACTGCAAGAGAAGAGTGCGGGGTGCGTTAGTGATGATAGGATCAGAATCACGAGGAACTGGCATCTGTGTGCATTGTTTTGCATGTGGGATTTGGTTGAGAGGCCCTACTCTTTACAAGTGTAAGGGTGCCTCGAATCTGTGCGTTATTGTGGTGTAGTGGTCGTGCGCACTGGTTAGTTGTATCCATAAGGGGTCCAGAGTCATGGATGACTGTTAGGTGTTGCGTCAATGGATGTATGGACTACGTGCATGGGTATGTTCCCCAGAGTCTCAGAGGGATGGTTGAATATGAGAATTAGATTAGTTCTAGGTGTGTCTATGTGCAATGTGGCTAGTCCCTAGTTGTGTACAGTGGCATTGGTTATGTTGGAGAAGCAGGAATGGGGGTGGGGGGGATTAGTTAGTACATTAGTTATTTTGACAGTGCCTCGCGAGTGAGTCTTCGGTTGCTGATAAATGGTGCCTTCCAATGTTCTTGGTTGTGGTCCATCGGCCAGCTCTACCTCCCCCTCCACCATTTCCCCAATACATGGAGTTATCCACACCTAAATTTGGAACACAGTACTAGTGGAAAAATACCCAAGTTTGAAACAACAGCCGTGGGCAAACCCACAGAACACCTGGATCCGAGACACAGCAGCACTGGGTAAACCCCTAGAATTGGGAAGCAGCAGTGGGGAAAAAAAACCCTGATAAAAAATATTACTCAATGGAGGAGTGGCTTGGCTTCAATGAGATGTCAACTTTGTTATAAGGAGGCTAATTAAACATTAGCCGTGGTAGCGTAGCACAAATATATGGAACGTTAAACTAATGTTAGTGCTAGATGCCCCCCCACAACTACTTTAACCTTGCCACTTCAGTCTGGAGCCCGTCTGTCCGTTCTATGCTGAACGGACAAACAACAAAGACGAGACGTCCTCCGACACAAGCCACTCTGCCCAGGCGGGTGTGAAGTGCCGGATGCAAACCAGACCGTACTTACTAGGCAACCTCCAGAGTCTGCAGGCACTGGCAGCGTCCCTTACACACCCTCACCAAATGGGAAAATACAATACGTGTGCATACGGCACGAGAAGGCTCAGTAGCAACACAGGACAAGGACTTCAGAACTGTATCGATGAGGCTAGAGGAAAGGACCTCCAACACACCACTCTATCGTCAAGCTGCACCCGTTTGCAAGTTCCGCTCACAGGTCGCTTCAAATAGTAGGCTATTATAGTGGTAGGATCAGCTAGGTTAGATTTGGACAGTGATACTTTTTTAGAAAAGCAAAACAAGTGTAGATGAAAAGTTTGTAAAATCAAACAAAACATTTTAAATAAAAAAATAAATAAAAGATTTGGACAGCAGACGGATTAATTTGGACTATTCACGACTGATGACCACATTAGTTAGTAAAGAGGGAACACCACAGTGATAGGGAAAGATGGGCCTTACTTTATTCTTTAATAGAACACTTGGTAAAATGTCCTTGCAGAGTCGGAGTCCTTCTTTTGACCTGCAAAATAGCACACACTATTATCTAGTGATGTAGCAAAATGGTTTGTTTTGACTTCAACTTAAAAAAAATTCGAAGCAATTGCTTGTCCTGTTCTTTCACTGTGGCCTTACCCGTTTTATGGTTTTTCCACAAAAGTGTCCTTATGTCTTGGACTCCACCAACATGTTTGTGAACCTATGTATGCATGATCTCCTTTGTTTGACAGGAATAGCAAGAGAAAAAGGATGAACCCCGATAAAGGGTACAAATACATAGCAGTGAACAGCAGCCTTTGTACTATAAAAAGCATCACTGCAAAGAAAGGGCTCCAACTGGTGTTTGGCAAGTAAGTTACCACAAATACTGCAATTCGTTGAACGGTTTCCACCTCTGAGCCTGCCTACCTTCCCAGATCATCTGCGTCAGAGACTTGTAAGGGTTGAATACTGGGAACCCATCTTTAAATGGGTCAGTGGTGATTTTAACAGATGTTGATGAATATGGAATTCTATGGTGGTTAAAGCAGATAAAAGCCAGAAACAATGAGGTACTTACACCAGCATGCAAGAAATAGTGACAAAGTTGGACGCTGCTCAGTTAGATGGAGAATCCCAATGCAGGGGTGTCATAACTGATTCAGCCAGATCAATGCACAATGGGAATCTCCAAATAAATTGTGTGCAACGTCCAACAGTTTATTTAGCATTGAAGAGTTTGGCAAAGGCTAAGAGTCAAAATGGTTTGCCGTTATTGAAGAAGGGAAATATATAAGCGCTCTGTATACATGAAAAAGTTGGCAGGAGGATGCCCGAAATATAGTAGAGAGATTACCAAGGCCTTTTGGCGTTATTGCTTTCATGGGGAAAAGAGCAAAATCACTCCTGATACTGCCATCAATTAACTTGGTTGCCTTTGCCTTACTTAGGCAGACTGTTTGCCATGATTCCATTGTGAAGATATTGCGACTCCAATGAGGAGGCCACACATGTTGTCCCGACATTAAATGAGGTCAGTAGCGTGTGCCCCCTGCTGTTCATGGGTCCAACTCAAAGCATCTCGTGGTAACATGGCAGATCAGGTTTATGGCACAACATTCCGAAAGGAGGGAGAGATTTTATAACAGCGCTAAAAACTATTTGTTTTACAGTGGTGCTTAAGAAGGGATCGAACCTGCCTGCTGTAGAGGTCCTGATTTTAGTGAGCTTTTTTCTAGCAGAGTTTATAGAATAGACAACAAATGTGGACTGATAAATAATCTAAGTAGAGGAGGGGGGGCGTGGCTACAGAGCCATGGGATCAGCTGCAATCCAGTGGGTTCCTGCTGATCCTTTAACATCCTGGGCAAAATATGCGGCATACAAGATGTGTGGATGAATACAACGTTATGAGCAGGCGTATGAACATACTGGTAACAGGGAGTTCATAATTCAGCAGTGATTAAATGCACCGACCGGAGAGTGGAAGCAAAAGAAGCGGAGGAGCGATCTGTGAAGCTGCAGTTTAACAAGTCGGGAAGAGCCGCAGTGCCGGGACAGGTTATGATCGCAACAGTAGAACCAGGAGAGATTGGATTGAGGTGGAGAAAGCACGTACAGCTGTTAAACAGGATAAGCTGGAGTGCCACTTCAATACGGATGATACGGATAGCCGGGCCGTAATGAGGAGCAGATAACAGATGCCGGCGCACAGAAGCAGTGAGAACGCCGAATTCAGCGCCTGACCACGAATATGAAGCGCCCTGTGAACGAAGCCACAGGAGTAGGACCCGCGGCCCTACAGCAGTGCCGGGACACGGAGAAGGCTATGGACAAGAGAACTGCGGCTGCAGGCCCACCGGCATACTTCGCAGATGAGATATACATAGCGGCAGGGTGATAGGTAGCAAACGAGATAGGACCGCGCACTGTGTGGATAAAGCGTCAATATTTACTCGCAGGATACAGAAGTGAATACTTTGTTACACAAGCCCAAAAGCAGAGACCAGAGCCGGGCTTCCAAAAATGTGTAATTGACATGACCCACAGTGAACATGCATTCTCCTTTTTCACGGGAGGCAGATTAAGAGCACAACACTGTGCACGCTTGCTGCAAAGAAGAAACAGGCAAGGGGTTTGGTGGGACTAGGACACACAAGTCTCAGAGGACCACAACCCAGCTCCCCTGGAAAAGGGTGTCAGGCGGGATACAGTAGTGGTGGTACAAGAAGGAGGCTGGAAGAGCACTAGTGGCCTGAATTAATGTAATGTAGTACTGCATTCAGCTCCGATCTACAGGCGTTTGCTACGAAATAGGTTGGAAGCGCTGAAGCTGGCTAATGGGAGACTACATTTGCTAACATTCCAATAAAACCCACAACCGCTACACGAGTCAAGTAGACTCAATAAGCAAGTTGGAGGACACTAGCATAAGAGCGCTAGCACAGAGCCTGGACGGGGAAGTGGAGCCAGAACAGGACACGTACTGAAGGAATTGCAGAAAACACCGTGGCTCAGCCCAAGGGAGAAAAGGCACTGCGGATACTATTGGGGTGAACAAATTGCAGTACAAAGTCTGGCATAGCACACCTGGTACAGTGAGAAAGAGGGTTCGGCAGATGAAGAATGGCGCATGCAGGCAAAGTCATGTAAGAATAGTGCCCTAAGGATGCCGACAGCTTTGATATATCAAAAGCGGGGACAGGTACCAACAGAATCACAGCTGGCATAGGGCAGGCCCTGAGGCGCAAAATCTGGCAGAAGGGTGGTAGCAAGGCCCAACCAGCCCCCCTAAGACCAATAGCAGGTCAGAAGACTAGTAGCAGCCACAGCAGCAAGAGGCACTTGAAACAAAGAAAAGGGAAACTGGACTGGTAGTAGCAACAATGGCATCGAAGCCCAATAAGTCCAAAGTGAAGCAGTCATCAATGGACGCATTTGCCAAGACTGCGCAAATGATGGACGACAGAAAAACAAAAAGGGCCGGAAGAACAAGGAATGGGTCCCCCAGGCGAGTTGACCAGCAGATCCTGACTTCACTGGAATTTAAGATGGACGCCGTTATCATGGATGTAAATCTCTTGAGACAGGATGTCGGGGCGCTGGCAGAATGCACAGGTGTGCTGGAGAGAGAAGTGAAGGTGAACAGAATACTAGCAGAAGAGGCGGAAGGACGAGCCAGCAGAAACAATGTACGTATTGTTGGGCTTCCGGAAGGTGAAGAGGGCTTGAACCCGACAAACTTCATCGAAACCTTGTTGATGCGAGATGGGAGCAGAGTTAATCCCTCAGGGTTTCACAGTCGAGAGCACACAGGGCCCTGACAAGAAAGACGCCACTCAGAGCTCCACCTCAACCGATTCCCGCCGAGATATTGAACTAAAAAGATAGAGAAAGAATGCTGAACACTCCGAAGGGAGGAACGATAAGCAGAGAATCAGGGACCATCATGGCGTATCCAGACTATACCTTCTTGGTGCAAAAACAGAGGATGAACTATGTGGTGGTCAAGAGGAGGATACATGCAGCAAGTCTCATATACATGTTATACCCGGCAAAGATGAAGGTCCTGTACAAAGACTGAGCAGTTTTTTTTTTGAGTCGCCTGATGATGTGAACAACTAGACACCCTGAATCTTCTGTGGGAGAAGGATGACCAGATAAGAAGCAGAGGTTTACCAGCACCGCTTGCATATTGTACATTTGAACTGTGAGGCTGCCATTGTATAATGAGCAGCTAGTGACATTCGGATTAGTAATTGGATCAATACTGTAATACTAGCTAAATGGAGGAAGTACCAGTGCCGCCAGGTCCTAGACGGCACCAGGAATCGTACTACCACCATCTATAGAGTAGGTTAGATAGGATATCAGTAGTCCGGTATCCTCCCGCTGCACTCCGAACACTGGCTGCAAGCCTAATAGGAGCGAGATGTGGGGATGCCCGAGCTTCGTACCCGATGCTAGGCAGGTGTGGGAACAGTTGGGGAAAAGGGGAAGGGTTTTTTTGGGGGGGGGTTGGGATAGTTAACAGGAAGTTGGCCTACAGTTATGCACAACAGAGAGGGGCAGGGGAAGTCAAAGGGTGTGGTGGGGGGGACAAAGCTTTTAAAAGGATGGGTGGATTAAAGATTGCAACCTGGGGCGTGGCTTGGCAGCCATGGGATAGGATATCTCCTTCCGAGGCTCCCGCAGATCTGTTAATATTCTTAAGCATACGCAACTTAAAAAGGCAACAGAATCACAACAGAAGCGGAGATTCCTTTGGGGGAACACATGGAGCACATAAGGACCGTGTTTCTGGAAGTCCCATCAGGCTGGATGCGATGGTATAGATGGAACAACTGAGAGCCCGAAAACAACGGAATGGGGAAAAAAATTGCGGCGCTTCCAGAACAAAGGACCTGCGGCAGCTACATTGTGTCATGATCCGACACTAGCGCAGCAAGTATCACGACCGCGCGGCCTCATTGAAGGAATAAACAAACTGCAGCGACATTAACCGTTTACTGAAGCAAGCTGTAGTGTAACCCACGCGGCCCCGCTGTCAATACAGGAGAGAGGAGCAGCCTGCGATTGCCACCGAAGAGCAACACGGACGAGGACCGGAGACCCCATCGCAGGAACGAAGGAGCAGGAGCAGCCCCACATCTGACCGCAACCAGAAATGAACAGAGCCCACGTGGTCCTAATGCGGAGACGGACACCGCAGTGCGTGGCTCCAGCACTAGAGTAAGGTGACAGGAGTGGCCCGGAGGCTGGCATCTTTGCAGCCCTGTGGCCTCCACAGCGAGAGAGCGGACCCCGTTACATAAGGCGTGCGGCGCTGGTGCCGGCCCGCTCTGTTGCGCGCAGACCCCCCCCCAGCGGTGCGGCAGAGAAGACTGGCGGTCGCATGCTGGGGAAATCCACGGCACACCTGCGGGGGAAGACACCGCTCCCTGGAGCAAACCGGAGCTCGGAGCAAGGAAACGTTGGGAGTGGTGCAGTGCGGCGGGCTAAGAAGAGGAGCTGAGGAGGCTGCAGAGAGACACTGGAGCAGCCCAAATGAGCACACTAATGAAGTGCTTGATGCCCGCATTATAACACGGATAAGCAGAGAAGCGCCACATGAACACACACAGCATTTATACCACGAAGGCTGCTAGATGCACACAAGATAAGCCACGGAAGCAATGAAAGTGAGCTAACTCTAACAAAAGCGTATTATACGACCTTAAAAAGGTGCCCACATACTTGAAATAAGAAGAAATGGTGCTTCAAAACATCAGACACTGGCGCATGAACAACAAGATCAAAAGTGGGATATGAAAAGCGTCACCACCCATGGACACAACACTAGCTGAACCTGAAATCAACTAATCGGCAGAACATCCAAGCACTAGAACTGGGAGACACATGCACGCGCTAAGCAAGGGCCCAAGTGGACGCAAGGCTGAGGGTAGAAGACGAGGTTGACACTGTGGCAACACAAAAGAGGCGCATCAAAAGCTAAAGACAGAACCAGAAGTAAGCTAAGCTCACCGTTGAGCCTCCACAACCAACTTACGTACACCTGCATGTGTGTTGAGAACAGTGATGCCCTTTAGAATCTGAGAGCGGGACAGATATCCCTGCAACAGACTAAACACCGGACAAGACGGACAAACCGAAAGACTCACAAGGCAGGCCCCAATCAAGGCGAATCAGAACCTTGGGGGACACTACAATGGCATTCAAACTAACCAAAACAAAAGGAAAGCAGCCAACAATGGACAAGTTCACAAAAACACCACTATCTGCTGACAATCCCAGGAACAGGGAGAAGAACCCGCCAATGGACTCCACACCAAGGCGTAATGACCAGCAGATCCTAGACGTGATTGCGGATCTAAAAATTACATGGGAAGCCAAACTGGAGGCAGCCACGGTGGAACTCAAAACATCAATGGACCTCAAAATCAGGGCAGTACAAGAAGATGTTAACCTACTGAGACAGGATAACATCGGAGCGCACTGGCATTCTGGAGAAAAAAACAACCTCAAACCAGGTGACCTGTACTACACACGCCACAGAGATCCACATACTTAAGCAACAAGTGACCAATCTGGAAAACAGGGCGGAGGAAGCGGAAGGACGGGCACGAATGAACAATATACGGATTGTGGGTCTTCCAGAAGGAGAAGAAGGATCGCACCCTTTGGATTATGTCGAGACCATGCTACTACAAGAAATCAGTGGCAGGGCGCTCACCCAGGGGTTTGTGGTGGAGAGAGCACACAGAGCCCTTGCAAGCAAACCCCCGCCAGGAACCCCCCCTCCCCCCCGAGGCCGATGATTGCCAACATTTTGAACTACCGAGATAGGGAGAAGATCCTTGTATTTTTCCAGAAAGGGGGCACCATAAGAGAGCATCCGTGTCAATTACAGCGTACCTGGACTACACACTTCTAGTGCAAAGACGGCGACTGAACTACGTGACAGTGAAAAGGAGGCTGAGGGAGGCGGGTTGCAGGTACATGCTGATGTACCGTGCGAAACTTAAAGTGCTCCATAAGAATAGGGCATTGTTCTTTGAAACCCGGAAGATGCGACGGAGTGGCTAGATGCGCAGAATTGCCCGTCGGAGAGCGATAAACAAATGGAAGATGGAACAGAGCCGTGAAAGCGGATCCAACGACTGAAGTGCCGTATATTTTCAGACACTGGGGCTGGACTATAGACTAGAACAATATAAATGACACATAAATCTGGTGCGGCAAAGAATACAAGAGTGTGCATAGTATATTATGCCATGATAGCAGGAGATACAGCGGACCTAATCACATACACCCCCATAGATAGTTTAGAAAGGTTACCGATAGGGTGGTAACCTCCTGCTGAGTTCCGAGTACCAGCTAGCCGAGAAAGGACTAAATGCGGAAGCGCCCGAGATCCAGGGATGGCGCTGGGCAACAGTTGGGATGGGGAAGGGTGGGGGAGGGTGTTTGGGGGTTTGTAGTGTTAGTAGTTAGAAAACAGGCCTACACACGCGCACAACTACGGTTTAATCAGATAACGAGGGGAGTCAGGGGAGGGACAGCGTATGGCTGAAAAATGGGGGACCTTAAGATAGTGACCTGGAATGTCAGGGAACTTAATAGTTATCTAAAGAGTAATAAGATCATGATGTACCTAAAGAGACATAAAATAGATATTGCTCCAATGCAGGAGACACACCTCACGAAAGAATAACTAAAAGTGCTAAAGAGGAAATGGAAAGGAACCCTCATAGGCGCAATGTATTCGGCTTATGCCAGGGGGGTGGTCACTTGGGTGGCACCGCACGTCCCACTCCAGCTATTACAGTCTACGGCCAAGGTAGATGGGAGGCTGGTGACATTGCAGGTTGATAGAAAACCGAGAGGTATGTATTATTAATACATATGCCCAGAACCAAAGCACAGTGGCTTATTTTAAGACCTTATTTAGTAAAATGAGCCCGTACCTTGGGTGCGCAGTTATCTGGGACGGTGATTTCAACTGCACGCTGGACCCAAGAGTAGACAGGTCTGATACAAAATTTGAGAAACCCACCCCTGCGGCCAAGGCCTTAAACACCCTACTGCAAGACCTTCAGTTGGAAGATGCGTGGAGGCTGCAACACCCACATGATAGACACTACTCACATTACTCAGCACCACAAAACTTGTATACACGGCTAGATTACGTATTCGCCTCGCAAGAGATCACGGGGGAAATGGTGCACTCGGAATATAAAGCAAGGGTCCTTTCAGACCAATCGCCATTGATCTCAACATGGCAATATGTAGCTCCGAGAGCTAAAATCCCTACTTGGCAACTCAGAGCAGAGGCATTGAAGGATACAGTGTTTAGAGAAGACCTCAGAGGTGAAATTATAGAATACTTCGAAAATAACACGGGTAGTGTGGCATCAGCTGGAACCCTATGGGAACCGTTTAAGGTGGTGGTAAGAGGAGCAGCTATAGCCAAATCTAAAGGACTGCAGGGAGGTATACTACAGCAATTACAGAACACAGAAGAGAAACTAGAGACAATTCTAAGAGCAGAGGAGGTAACTCACAGGAAACACGGGAGGACGCTGGGAACATCACCCAGCTACAGCAGGAATGTATGGAACACAGGAGAGGACGCTACACTCCAGTATGGGGTCCCTGAGCGAAAAGCATACCGAAAGGCTTGCTGGCACGAGGAAGGACGCCATAACAGAGGAGAAGTGGGTGAGCAAAGAGGGTAAAAGACACGGGGAGCCGTGTAGGTGCTCCTGGAAGTCAGACCGCTCGCAGAGGCCGCACTCTTCTGTCCGAAATGAGAGGGAAAGCCAGCGTGCCAATGCAGAGCCACGCAGGATGCTGGAGGAGCGTCAGCACTTGCCACAGTGGAAATTGGGTGAAGGAACAGTCTCACAGAGCCGCAATCATGATCAGAAATGCTAGGAAAGACTGGGGACTGCCCAAAGCAGCAGGGGACCCAAGGGCGTTCAGACAGGCGAGACAAGACCAGTAGTGCTAATGTAGAAAATGCCCAAAGGCTGTTTGAATGTTGCAAAGATTAAATAAAAGTTCATACCCAATAAGAAGAATGTCTGAATGCAGAAAATAAAGTAAGAAGAATGTTTCAATCTAGACCAGACAGAGTGCAAAAGCAAACCCCAGCTTAATACAGATACATAAAATGCCAGTGTGGGGGAGCAGTCTGAACAGGTGCTAGCAAAGACAGATATACCAAGTACTCGGGTATCTAATATGCTGATGTAATTAAGGTACTGAGAAACAGATAAGTCGTCCTGGCAGGCGAGTTTACCAGGCAGCTGAAGTTGTGTAGAGATTCCTGGCAGGCAAGAACACTAGGCAATCTACAAGGTTACAAGAAGTCTACTGAAGATTGCTACAGAACTTTATTGCTTAAACCCGAATGGTTTGTGCTCAGATAAGGTCCTAAGGAACTGTTATTTAAAGAGACACGTTTTGCCATCATGGTTGAAGAATTCAGGGGAAGGGAACCACCCTCTGGATTCAAGGGTCTTTTCCTTGGAGTTATTCGGATACTTTTGAGGTTTACCAAAAGTGTTAACAAAGAAAACAAGACAGACATTTCCTTCAACCTTTCGCTGTTTTGTTTATAGCACGAGGGCCAGGATAGGGGATTTTAGACACAAGGATGATTCATTATTTACTGCCATCCTGACACCGACAGATCCTTAGTTTTGCTTTCTAGATGGGGATATTCCTCTTCAGAACAGGGCTAGAAAGGCATGCCTCCCCCCAACCAATTTTCCTTTAATAAAAGTCTTGAATTAAAATGATGAATACTTTGTGTCCACCTCTCATTCCGGACCCCTCTCATATGGTAGTTCAAAATGTCGCTCAAGCTTTCTCTCAGCAAAAATCCCTCGTTAGGCAGTTCAAACAGTTACAGGTTTATCCAGTCTCACTGGATGGGTTATCCTCATTGGAGACTACACAGTCTCCTGATCTTGGTATTCACAAACTTGAAAAGGACTCCAACCCCAGCCTGAGGCATTTTGTACCATACAGCGTTTTGGGTAGTTCTCTTGCTCACTCTTACTTGTTGGGGGACTCCTTATCCCCTCCTGGCATATTTTGTGACTTTCCACTGCTTGAACTCGCTTGCTCGTCAGTCTCTTTGTTGATCAATTTTCGCACCCCCTCATGGGATACCTGGACTCTCAAACCCAGATGGGCTATGCGGCTTTGTCGCCTTGTTTTGATTAAAGGTTTTCTAAGCCCAGTGGTTTTGCAGCCTTGCTTTGGTTAGCGGTTCTATCACACTTGTGGTGCCTTAAGGTTCTCAACTTGGCTGCGATTGTCAGTTCTCTCATCCCCTCGTGGCGCATATGGTCAAAGTCAGAAACAAAGCCATCCACTTGTAAAGAGCCCTGTACATTACTGCGCTATGTTCAATCCACATATAAGCTACAAAGACTTGGGATTCTCTGTTACAAAGAGATAGAAAAAAAACCCTTGTCTGGGGATTCCTGGTCACCTAAGGGGGGAATGGGAGGGGTTCCCTGCAGTGGGATCCCGCTCGCCCTGTCCCCTAGGGAGTGTCAAGAATAGCATCAAATATAGCAGGCTCACCTCCTTAATTCCAAAAGGGGAGGCTCCCCTTGTGGTGAAGGAACAAATTCAATTCCATGGATTTGTATCTCCCTCAATGAAATATATATATATATATATATATATACATACACACACACATATATACACACATATATACATACATATATACACACACACACACACACACGTGTAGCCGTAGAGGTGAATTGTGTATGGAACCAGAGTGTGCCCCTTACATCCAGTGCGGTTTAGATTTAAGGCATTCTGGAGGGTGGGAGCTCCAGGGTGCTGCACAAGGGTGATATATGCCTTGCTTTGGGCTACTCCATGCTCCCCCCGGCCCCCTTCTGTCCCCACTGTGGGTGTTTGCATGGAACCTGTTAACACTCAAACCTGAGGACTACTGCTACTACAAGTTCTTGCAGAAGAATCAACATTGATGATTACACCTGCACTAGCTCTTTGCTGCAAGTGAGACTACCTCCCTGATGACGTGATGAGCACAGAAAATGGTTGGAGAACATCGCTAGCTGTGGAGCTGAAGTCCCTATTTGTTTTCCCATAGAGAAAAAGTACACATTTTGCTCCAGCGCACAGCCAAAACTGCTGGATGGAATTGGGTAAGGTACAAAACAACTTGGGCACAAAGCGTTGAATTGATTTCCAGTGAGGGAGTGCAGGTGGTTCTGGAGTTATTGTGTACAGACGTTTTTAAAATATTTTATGGAGGAGGGGGTGCCCCCTTTCTACCAAAAATATAGCTATATCTCCCATGGTGCTTTGCAGCAGAGCGGCTTTTCAGAAATGAAAAAGCAGACATTTCTAACCAAAATTGTATTGCTAATGAGAGTTGCTGGATGAAATATTCAAACCAAAATGTTTGTCAAGGCGCCCCCCCCTCCCAAACAGCACATTTCGGTAACAAAACATAATATGAAGACATTTATAAACAAAAACACTACAGTTTCAGTTTTCAGACCATTCATTTTCCCATGGAGAAAAAATTGCAGCTTTTAAACAATTGTAGCATGAAAATCGCTGCGCAGATGTGGACCAAATAAACAACTTCGGCACAAAGCATGGACTTAATTTCCTTGACTGGTTTGGGGTAAATCTATCCAGTAGTTTTTGAAATATTGGACAGAGACATAGGGGGACCCAGCTGTTCCTTAAAACCTTCATAATATACATTACCAGGAAAAGCCACAAATGAGAGAACTGAAAACACTATTTGAAGGAGGAAATGGATGCCATCAAACTTTGGAATGAACTCCCCCACGACGTTAGAGCCAATAATGTTCTCGACTTCAGAAAGAAATTCAAAACTCTTCCGTTTATGTAGTTGGCCTATGGGAACACGGATTGTTTTGAACCACAGTGCTTAAATGGCTTGGCCGTAGGCGCTATATATATATATATATATATATATATATATACACAAATAGCAATCACATCAGACAAGAGTGAGTGTAAAAGGTCACTAAATGCGAAGTTGGGAGTGGGTTGGGGAGCCAGTTACGGGTAGAACATTTTTGGTTTATCAGGGGAAGACTCCGTTAATCTCACAAGATTACAGCGGCAGCCGCAAGAGGCGCTCAGAAAATAATGTGCATCACTCAAAGCGATGGGGGGGAATAATAGGGTAGGTTTAGGGAGGGAAAAAGCAATTGAGTGAAGTGAGGGCATATGAAAAAAAGAAGGGGGACACGTGTGAGCGCCTGCGAGTACGTGGAAGACTTTTATTCCAAGCAATTTTTCCCATTATTGCAGGAACCGGTCAACTGCTACTCTACTGGAGGAATTTCTGTTATTGGAAATTATTAATGTGAAATTGTCACAGAAATAACGAGTTAGAAATAAAAAAAGAAGGTTTAATATCGACAGTGCCTACATCTACTGGGTAGGGGGCAGTGGAGTTTGGTAACAAATCAAGGGTTGGACATGGCCTGTGGCCCAAAAGAAAGATATTGGTGTAACGCGCACAGAGGCCACATCTGAAGGCCATAGCTAGTGAGACCTGGACTTGAGGGGACCATGGGGGCACTTGGTGGGTGAGTGGGAGGGAGGGCAGGGAGGAATTTGGGATTATTGTGCGCTTTTTACAGGTAGCCACGGTTATTTGCAGCATTTACGGATAACTGGGGTTATTTGTAGTACATTGCTAATATAACCGTGGTTAATTGGAAAAAAGGTTCTTTAAAACGATTTACAAAAATTGAGATTAATACCAAAATAAGTGGAATTTTACAGCTACAGTGGGGTGAGGGCTAATGGGTGTGGCAAAAGGATATGGCTACAGGGTTACTTTAAAGAACCGAATGGTGCAATATGGAAAGTGGACACAGCCGAAGGCCACGGCTAGTCTGCCCAAAAGAAACCTAGTGGTGTAGCCATTTAGGAAACCTATTGGAGGAATATATAGAGTGGCCACAGATGAAGACTGTGGCCACCTAGTGGGTCCCAAAGAAACATATTGGGGGGGGGGGGGGGGAGAGATGTGCAGTGGACACAGCCGAAGGCCATGTAGAATATATATATATATATATATATATATATACATGCATACATACATACATACACACACATATATATATACATACACACATATACATACGCACACATACATGGTATAAGAAAACCCTTGAAATGCACTGAAAAAAATAAACCTTAGTTAAGGTGCAGTTAAGTTGCACAGATTTAATGCGACAAAACCCTTGATTCAGCGAACGTGGGGCGTCATGAGCTGCCTAACACGGGTTGTTCCCGTTGCAAAGCCCAGGAGCACATACAGATCATATATGAGAAGGGATTCGCAATGACATAGAAAATGGTGTTATGGGGGACATCAACAGGAGCAAGGGGTGGGGGTGGGGGAGGAACGGAGAAAAGCCAATACAGTATTAATGACTTGGTGAAAGGGGCAGGATTCAGGACCCTTAGCGAGGGAGGAAACCGAGGTCCTCAAAATAACCACAGCTAAAAGGAAGAAAGTGTGGGAAACCCTTAAACCTGAGGCTGATGGTGAAGCCTTAGAGGACCAAAAAAAAGAAGGGAAATGAAACCCCTTATGCCAGAGACTGGACAGTGAAGAGAAATGTTACTTGCAGGTGGTGCAAGAGACCCAACAACTCATGATGGCGGCAAAGCATTTCTTTTCTCATTTACTCATTTATTCTCAAGTGCACTGGGTTTTTCCTACATAACATTTCTCGCAAGGACAGAAAAATATTACATTTTGGGTTTTGTAGTGTGAGACACCTAAAGGTGTCTCACCCGCTGGTCGCCAGAGATCGGTCTTTGAGGTGGCAGGACACAGCCATAGCTAGTGGATCCAGTTCCTGGGGGTGAACTAGTGGGGGGATTATGACCTGGGTGAGGTGTCTTCGGGCAGTGGAAGTGGAACACCAAGGGCTGAGATGCAGTAACACCTTCCCTGTAACAACTTTCCCCCATCCTACCCTGTAGGATATTTACAAACTCTACCCACCCCTCCACCCCCCCCCCCTTCCCACACAAACACTTGCTTACACGATAACAGATAACGCACCAACACCAGAGCCATTTTCCTA
The DNA here is from genome assembly GCF_040938575.1 of Ambystoma mexicanum. NCBI lineage: Eukaryota > Metazoa > Chordata > Amphibia > Caudata > Ambystomatidae > Ambystoma > Ambystoma mexicanum. Next base: position 554,134,438 of record NC_090931.1, read on the forward strand.
ACATGTTCCAACACTCCAGTCAGGCAATTGACAACCACGCACACCTGACAGCCCTTTACCTTCGCCATAGGGATAAAAGGCTGTGCACGAAAGCACACTTTGAGCAAGGACATATGCACGAGGAGACAGCTAGACCAAACCGGCAGTACAAAAGGGAGAAGAAAAGCGGTGAGACCTGGAAGGACGACAAAGGGGAAATTGCCATTGCCCTCTTCAACTCAGACCCGCGCAGCCTCCAGAAGGAAAATAGAAAGACAGAGTTACAGCTGGTGTCCAGAGAAACAGAGGTCAATGGTACACAGGGGCATCCCGCAGTGATAATGCAGGTGGAGAAGCAAGCTGGTTACCGTGGTACTATTCTTGACTCCAGATAACTAAGAAGCCAATGGGTTCAGCACAGCCATGAGTCGGAGGAAGCAGATCTCAAACTGAACTGTGTTAAACCGAAGGTTGCGAGTCGCAACATTTTGAACGCAAGAAGAAATTACTTGTGTGTATGTTTGAACTTTAAAGAAAGCCCAGTTGAGGTCCAGGTCCAGGGAGGTCCGGCTCCATTGTGCGCTCACTCGAATGGCTCTGACCAGGACCTGTTTGTGAAACTACAACAACCAGAAGGCCCTAGAAAAGGGCAGCATGAGGCGCCAGAGCGGTCCTACAAGGGCTGTGAGAATTGGCAAATGTCAACCCGACAGAGGCTTGCTGAAAGAAAGCTAAAGGGAAAGAAACCACGCTTTCTGACAAAGCAGAACAATACATGAATGGTATTAGGAATACATGAACTGTGTTAAAAAAAGGCCGTAGTGAACCTGACGGAGGGAAGCCCGTTTCTTCAAGAAAGGATGCAAGACCGTCAGATGGAGATCCGAGGGGCAAATAGCAATCGTCCAAAGATTGAAAGAAAGGATCCGAGTCCAGCAGAGGGGAGATCCCAGGGGCGAAGAGCAATCGCCCAAAGAAATTTATTTTGTTCGTTTTCCATTCTACGAAAAGGGAAGAAGAATAATACACCCGAGAACAGTGCATCAACAAGAGTGTCAACTTGTAGTTTGTCTAAACAGACATTAAGGCTCCTATAAGATTACGAGTGATATCAGAGAGGCCGTAGTGAACTCGACGGAGTCAGGCCCATTTTTGCAAGTAGGATCTGAGCCCGGCATAGGTAGATCTTAGGGGCGAAGAGCAATCTCCCAAGGTGCAAGAACACAGAAGTTTTTGTTTGTTTGTTCCTTTACATCAGCAAACCTTCGAAGGCAAGAGACTTTTGCAGGAAAGAGACTTGGCCTCTGAAGGGGTTTTGATATTGTTGAAATGGACGGTGAACTTCGTGCTGTGAAACCCAGGAGTGTGCTGTGCTCGAGAGTCCCGCCGTGTCCCGTGCCTGAAACGTGGGGGAGAACCAGCCAAACCATCTTGACTACCATTTGTGAAAGCTTCTTCCTTCTCTGGTGTCCATTATCCCACAGGTTTTTTTTGTTAGTAGTAAGGATTGGCAATAGGTTTTTTTAGTATAGGCCCTTTTTATTTGACAAGACGCCAGTAGGACTGCCTTATTATTATTATTATTTGATGGTTGTACCTTGCTCCCATCTTCGATATAGGTTTAGATTAGGCATTTATCTCACAACACCCTTGAACTGTGATCACTTGTGTCCGACTTTACTGTTGCCAACATGAGTTCCTTACAGTAGTGTGTCCCTTTATTTGCCATATTTTTCATGTATACGTGCCTCATTTAAAGTGTCCCAAAACTGGTTCGAACCCCAACTGACTGCATATGTCGATAGTTGTTTTTCTTCATCTCTGGTAGCATGGACCAATGACTATCCCAAATGCTTCACTTTTTTTTTTTAAAGGCAAATAGTTTTTTGGGCAAATCTGGATCATACAGTTGTAGAATTCTCAAATTCTTCAGGATGAAATTCCCTATCATATTGCTGTTATGGCAAAATATTTTAACACATACTAATCTCTTATTATCCAATTTTTCAGCTTTCTCAAATAGAACATCTCTCAAAATACCTTGCTCTTTCATATGATCTTTTCAAAATTGTTTGGAATAACCTCTTTTCTTAAGTCGCCTGTTGATTATGTCAGATTCCCTATAAAAGTCTGATAGGATCGTACAGTTATGCCTAGAGCGCAAGAAGTGACTAAATGGTATGGTTTCTTTCAAACTTGTAAGGTGCCGCCTTTCAAAGTGTAAGATGGGGTTTCCGTCAGTGGGTTTCCGATGTAGCCAAACGCTCCAAGTTGACCTTAATGAGTAGATCAAGAAAATAAATCTCCTTCAGACTCTTGGCCATAGTAAATCTGAGATTGATGTCTAAAGTATTGTTCCATAAACCAAATGCCCTGAGCCCCATTGCCTCAAAATAATAAAAATATTGCCTATAGACCGTGGATAAAGTCTGATATATGGGAGAAACATATTGGATTTATGCCAAATGTGTTGATTTCAAACTCATTTAAAAATACATTTGACAGACTGGAGGCAAAAGCTGCCCCAATGGAGGTACCCTTTATTTTCTGGTAGTACTCCTCTTTATAGACAAAATAATTATGGGTAAGAGACAATGTTGCTAGTTCCACCAGAACCTCAGTGGAGGTCGAGTTCTTGAATCTAAAGCCTCCCCATAACACTTTAAGCTCTTCTCCTTGGGGTATATTCACGTAAGACTCTGTGTCCAAAGTAACAAGCCATTCATTGTGTTCATCAAAAGGTTGGCCCTCCACTAGTGAGATTACTTCGAGGGAGTCCTTAAAATAAGATTGACCCAACGCTGATAATGGTTTTATTTAAGAAAGAAAAAAGAAAAGACAAAAACACTAACACACATTTAGCTACGGTGTGCAGACACAGAAGCAATAGGTCTACCTAGGGGATGTTCCATGGACATGAACTTTCGGTAATAAATGCAGGACTGGTAACCATGGGCGTTTCTCATTCAAACAAGCATATTCCTGAGAGCTGAGAAATCCTTCTCGATAGCCTTTCTCTGTTATATTGGAAATGTCTTTTTGAAAATCTCTGGGTGGGATCCTTCTTCAACTGAATATAACGTTGTACATTATTAAGTTGTGAAAATTTTTCCTGATCGTAAAGTTGAACATCATGAATAACTATCCCTCGACCTTTGCCGGCAGGTATAACCGATTTCTTAACTTCCGATGTGTGAAGAGCCGAATACATCTTTGTTAAGATTGTACTTGTCATATCTTTTGGTAGATCATATTTGGTCAAGCCCTTTGATTATTAATAGCTCAAATGTCAGCATTTCATTTGGCATATGCTTGGTGGAAAGAAGGAACGTAGATTAAGACCTGTGATGGAAACATCCGACATGCCTCCTTTGGTATTATCAAAATAAGCATGTAACCACAAGAATTGTCAGATCTCTGGTTCAACTCTGAAATTGGTGGGAAACCGTGGGAACATATGAAAGACCTTTGTTCAACAAGCTCTTTTCAGCTAGAGTCAAATCCATTGTTGACAGGTTGAACACAGATATGGGGGAACCCATCATCTCTGGTAACCCTTCCTCCTCATTCAGAATTCCTCCTCTGGACTGTCTTGGAAATCTGCCCCTGTGATTTCCCCCTTCTTAAAAAAGAAAAATAAAAAGTCTAGAATTCTCAGGAATATCAAAATTCTCATAATGCATGCTGAAGGGACCTACCTGCCTGTTCTTGTTCCGAGCTTCAAGAGTAGGTATTGGAAAATAAAATCACCCAATTTCTGGGGTATTGACTGCTCTTGCCCTGGCCATAATGCTGTTGATATTAGCACTTGGCATTCCATTTTGGTTTGGGTACGAAGTCCTCAGCCAAATAGATTAGACAAATATACACTTATATTTGGCCAGATTTTCTATTAATTTTTCCATTTTATTTAGAAATCGTGAATGTTCCAAATTTGTCTACGCTTTTATGGATTACATAGTTTTTCATTAACATCTGAGATTAAAGGGTCATTTTTTAAAGCCAATTCTGCTTCTTCAATTTCTCTAGTTTATCTCAATGCTCTTTTTGAGCAGTGCTAATGTTAAACACCAATAGGTCTCTACTACAAAACATAACAGGTGTTATTTGTAGAGCGCACATTCACCCCCAGAGGGGCATCTTGGCACTATTGACAGATACCAGATGTTTGTGACCCAACTTAATGGTACTCATTTTATCGCCCTCAGAAGGACAAAGGGCTGAGTGGACCTGCCGTGAATTGAACCTGTGACCATGAGGTTACACACCGGCCCCCGTAGCGGAGGCATTAGTACACTAAGCGACACAGTTATTTGGCTGAAACTAAGACAGATTGTACTCAGCATTGTCAAAGAAGAGGCATGGTTGATAGTTCCTTTCATATATTCCTTAAGTAAGTGGCTGTGTAACTCAGTCCCGAGCGGTTTCTTTTTTAACCCAAGAATGCCATCACTGCCCACTTTATATTGTATTGTCCCATTTGCCTGCAGTCAAAGAACGAGGGTCTGCTCACTGCTTCAGTATATTTGTTGCTCAGTGTATGATAAACCTTCGTTACTCATTATGAAGACGCTCAAAAAGGGAGGAGCACCCTAACCAGCTGAAAAGCTGTACTACCAAGTATACCCTACACCAGTGTTCTGTTATCCCATGGAGTACAGGGATACAAACTTCAAACACAAACAACCAGTTTTGAAATTGGTGTTTTAACTTCATAAGTACGATAAACGTAAATACATTTTAATTCCTTAGAAATAACTATATGCTATCCTTCCTGCAGATTCCAACAAACTAATAACTAATTAAAAAAGGCATGTTCACGGATTTAACATGCTTGAAGTGCTGCAGCATTACTAGACCGCCCCAATACACATGGAAAGGGGATGCTTAAAGTGGAGGTGCAAGGTGCTGAATGAGCTGTTTATAAGTCACAATTTAAAAAAGTGCTGAAGTGCCGACTAGCTAAAACCATAAAATCTGTCAACACAAAGTACTGCCGCGTTTTAATCCTAATCATTTTCTGACCAGGGTGCTGGTTAGTTTTGACGATACTCCTTGTCTTCATCAGGGCAATTCATCAAGATAACTCTAAGATAAACAATTGAAGCCATTTTTGTTATCTTTACTCTGGTCTCATGTGCCCTCTAAAGTGATTGCCTGTGTGCCCAAGAACTGAGGAAAGGAAAATAACTGGTTTCAATACAAAGCCTCGGGCTTAATGGAACTTGTGTGCATGAAAAACAAAATACTGTGGGGGTAATTCATAGACTTTAGCGCACAAGTGGCGCACGCGGCTGGCGCACAGAGTGCGCATGCGACAGTCTGCGCCAGCCGCGTGCGCCAAAACCCATTTTAGTGCACAGCGTATTCATGGATACTTGCATCCATAATCAGCCGTGGCGCAGCGACCCTGAAGCAGCGGCAGTTACGCCCCCAACCCTGCCCCAAAAACATTGCACAAATACAGTACATGGCGCAAAGGCCAGTGGACCAGCATACAGCCCCCCCCTCCCAAACCACAAAATCACGTGTAAAACTTCCTGCGCACCCCCTCGCAATACGTATACCTTGCTCGTGCCAGCGAAATCGCATAGAAAAAGTACCCCTGTGGTGTGGGCTGCCTGCAGGCCATGGGCGGGTGGATGGGCTGCATGCGTGTATTCCGGGGGTGCGAGTGGATTTTCACATGCGATTGGCCTGGCGCGAGCGGGGTATGTGTATTCCGGGGGTGCGTGTGGAGTTTTACACGTGATTTGGCAGTGTGGGCCCTCCCGGATGTCCCCCTCCCCATGCCCTGCAGGCAGCCCACACCACCCTACACCCCTGGGCATGTCCCGCAGGCAGGCCAAATGGCACCATGCACTTGGGAGCCCCGACACATGTCCCCCACCCCCAGTGACGGGCACCTGCTAGCAGGCCCCGACTTATGTCCCCCACCCAACACGTCATCACAATCCAGACCCATCGCCCTTATGGCCACCCAAATCCCACCCCACGCCACCCCAGTCCAGTCCAGTCCAGTCCAGTCCAGTCCAGTCCAAAAACCCAACCAAGCATTCCATCCACTCCACATTGAAATCTCCATGTCATGATAGATCCCAAATAACCAGTATGGCATGAATACATGTCCGTCAGACCCACACAATGGTGACACATGACTGAGAAAACCCACATTGTGACATGCACAAAACCAATGAGAGAAGACCACACAAATGAATTGGAAAAAAAAAAAGTATACGGAATAATGAAATGAAATCACACAAGAAAATAAATAATAAATAAAAAAGTCTGGATGTCCAAAATAAATGAATGCTGAAATCAATCAAATCCAAAGTAAAATGGCTTCAAAGCGTCCATCCATAAAACAAAATCCAAAGTTTAAAAAAAAAAAGCAAACCATTCCTCCACGGTAAAAATAATACAGTAAAATCTGGTCCATAACTTTGTACAAATATGAAATCAAGGGTCCATGAGCCCGACAAACCAAAGGAAACCTAACAAAAAACCTACCTAATTAACAACTATTTACAAAAAGGCAGGGCATAGTCCATGTGCCCCAAAGAAAAATAAGAAAGAAAGGAAACCTATACCTACAAAACTATTTACAAAGGCGGCGGGCCAGTCCCACGGCTCATTTAGTGATGTTCCGGGCCAGGGCATCATCGAACTCCATGTCCATGTTCCGGAGGCGGGCCTATTCCCTGGCCTCGAGGTCTCGCAGGGATGCAGCCAAGGAATCCCTCAACTCCCTGCGAGTTTCGAGGCCCTCTGCCCGCCTCAAAGCCCGGTGCATGGAGTTCTCCGCCCTGACCATCCTGAGCCGTGCCCTCTCCGCCCGCCGCCTCTCCACATCTATTTGCCAGTCCAACTGCTGCCACACGGAAAACAATCCCAGTCCGGGGTTCTCCTGCCCCTCGGCTGATGCCTGCCCCTGGGGTGTTGATGGCCCCCGAGCCAGGATGCCTCCCACGCTGAGCCTGCTGCTGCCTCCGACGCAACTGCCTCTGCCACCACGATACCATCCGGGCTGATGGAATTCCCCAGCGCCGTCATGAACGTGCCCTGCCCGATGATGCCGGCACATCCTCATCTGCTGGGGTCCAGTTGGTGGGGTGGCCACCCCTGCTGGACCTCCGACTCCCGACTGTGGCAGGGATGGGATCTCTACCAGGCTGGCTGCGTTGGTTGGGGCAGGTCCACAGGGGGCCCTGGTGGCATCTGGGCCAGAAGACGGCACAGAGAACGACTGGCGTATAGTGTGCACAGAGGAGGAGAGGGCCGCAAGACTGGCTGACACATGGAGGAAACCCCCGACCATGGCCCCTCCCAACTGGGTCACATTGGCACACAGCTCTTCGTGATGACGTGCGTGGTCCCCCCAGGAAGCACACACATCACCAATGTCACGTGTGCGCAACGCGACACCAATCAGGACGGACTCAATACGGTCATGGGTTCCCTCGTCCGCAGGTAGAAGAGTGCCAGATGATGTGTACCTCCCCCATACCTGCGGACGAGCCTGGGACGGGGTATCCCTGCTGGTGCATGGTGATGCAGTCACAGTGCCAGGGACAGTGACATGCACAGGCCCCTCCGCGGCGACCTGTGCTGCCTCCTGCCCCTGGACTGCACCACTTGCACCAGTGGTAACAACCCCACCAGGGCCCATGTGCGGCTCTGTAGCGGCCTCCTCCTCCATTCACACCACCAACCTGGATGGCTCCGCACCGTCTTCCGCCATCGCAAGCCCCTGTGGGGGCTCACTCGCCCCTTCCACTGCAGCCGTAGTGGCGGACGCGGCACCAGTACCCTCGCTCCCGGATGATGGAATTTCCTGGGAGCGTGACTGGGCCTTGCGTCGCCGGCCGGTGGAGGAATCCCTGCCGCTTTCCTCCACAGCACCTTCTCCGCCCTCTTCTTCACTCGCCGATGTGTAAAGGGAGACATTGAACACAAGCATCAGGGTACTGTACTATAGTCCCCTAGACAGAAAGCAATACCACGAGTGGCACTGTCAAACGTCACTTCCATCATGTCCATCCACAACACATGGGTCAGTGCAGGCAACACACATGCAGGAACAGGCATGGCACATGCAACAAACATTGGCATCCATGTCCAAGGCACTGTAGATACATCCAATGGTGGGCTGATACTAGCATGCATCATGGGGCATGCTGATCACATGCACACAGATCACCGGAGGGTCATGCATCTGGCCCCGTACGCCCCCAGACACAGTGGATACAAGGATAACTAGGCTGTATCAGTGAATCAACACATCGTCAGACATGTGTCACGCATCCATGGCGTTTACAAGTCACTCACACACTACTCAGACACATGGACATGTACACCATGCATGTCCATGACAGCAGCACCCATCTCTCACATCCCAAACATGTCCAAGTACAGACACAGCCATGCATACATGTGGGCATTCCGCATGCTGCTCCGCATGATGCATAGTAACACATACACCATCCATGTGGGTTACGCCCGACTGGACTCACATGCAGCACCATCATGTCCCTGCACATACACACACATCCATACATGAACCATATCACACATACAGCCAAGTAGCTAACTACCACCACACCACAACATGCACTGTTTTACATGGGAATCGATGGGCACTTACCGCTCCACTCAAGACAGGCCTGTATCCTGAGGATCTGGTGGTGAAGCACTGGGCGAATGTGCTCCAGGACCCTCATCTGATGGGTGGTAAGCTGGCCCCGGCGCCCCACTGCATCTGCTACGTCTAAGAGGTGCCGGGCCTTCTTGAGGGTCCTGGACTTGTAGTCCGCCCAACGCTTCTGGACGTGTTTGAGGTCACAGGGTGCCACCCCCTCCGCGTTTATGGTACCCACTATGTCTGTCCAGATCCTCCTCCGTCCTTCCTTGTCGGCGCGCAATGGTGTGAAGAGGGCATCAGAATGCCCCAGAACTTGCTCCACCAGGATACCAACTTCCTTTTCACTGAAGCTGGTAGCCCTCTGCAGGTGTGGGTGGGCAACTGGGTCCTGGGGCTGGGGAGTGATGGAACACCAGTCAGGAGTCTTCTGTTCCAGCAGGGGTGGTCACAGCAACTGGACCCCAGCAGATGGCAGATGTGCAGGCACCAAATGGCAGGGCAGCAGGCAGGCAGGCAGCAGCAGCAGATGGCTCGTGGGAGGCTGCTCAGGGTTCTGGGGGGGCAGTAATTCAGCCTTCTGGGCAGGAGCGTGGTCTTCCATGTGTTGTCGCGTGGCCAGCTTGATACAGAGTGATTTGGCACGTGAAAAACAGCACGTTTGCGTGAATTCCGAGGAAAGGCCCTTAGCACGGAGGTGACCAACGTGCGTGCAGGTGTTTCCCTCAGCATGGGTTGAAGGTCCCACGTGGGATCCCATTGCTCTATACGTGCTTTTCGTGGAGAGCGGTGCGTGTGTTTTCCAGACGTTGGGGTTCACACACGATTACTTCACAGCAGCTACAGTGCATACTTCTTTTGGCGTGGGTGTTGGCGACACGCTCTTCTTCTACACGCAAGGCAGACGGTGAGTCGCACACGCTATTTTTCCCCAATGCGGGTGTCCCGGTTTGTCGCGTATCCCTTTTTTTTCGGGCATACTAGCCTGCAAGTTGATCACATATGCATTTTTTGTTTTCCTAGCTGCCACAGCGTGCGTTTTAAAAAAAAAAAATTTAAAAAAAAGCAAAAAACACACACGTGTGGGCTACAGGGGTCCTGTATCTCTTTTTCTTGCTTTTTTGGGATGCCTGAGCGTTGCGTGAATTGTCATTTTTCCCTAAGGGGCTACAGGCAGCATTGCAGGAGCACAGGGGTGCTGTTTGCATCACGTACCTTGCCCCCCCTCACCCAAGTTGCCCAGGACAATTATTGTGTGCACCTCCCATTGGTACTAGTACATCTGGGCCATGGTTGGGAGGCCACAAAAGGTGAGGGGCGCCTCAGTTGGGCAGCCTCCACGTGCCCTTTCACCTCCCATGCGCATCGCCTGTGCGTGTGGTTGGGGATGTGGGGGCACCACCATGTCCACCGATACATCCCGCCGTGTTGCAACATTGTGACGGACACATGCTGCCACAATGATCCTGCACACTATTGGGGGTGCATATGGTAGCTGCCCGCCAGAGTGGTCAAGGGAGCAGAAGCGTGACTTCAGCACTCCAAATGTGCGCTTCACTATGGCCCAGGTTGCAATATGGGCTGCGTTGTATCTTACCTGGGGTGGGGTGGTGCGATTCTGTATTGGCGTCATCATGTGGGTGCTCAGAGGGTAGGCACTGTCCCCTGGGGAGGTGATAATGGTTGTCATTAGTTTGGTTTGTGCATTTGTGTGACACATGCATGCATGTGCACAGGCATTTGTACTCACCAATGAGCCATGTGTCTCCATGCTTCACAGCTTCCAGGTCCTGGCTCAGGGCGGACATTCTATATATGAAACTGCCATGGGTGGACCGAGGATAGTTAGTATTGACAGAGGTGATGATCCCCTGTGCATCGCATACTACCTGCATGTTGATGGTATGCCAGTGCTTGTGGTTGCGGTGGATATTCTCTGTGGCCCTAGATGGACCTAGGGCCACATGGGTGCAATCTAAGTGTGCCACCTTGTAAAAGTCCTGGATCATGGCCTGCCTTTCTGCAGGTGTTCTGCGTGGGCTGGGAGACCCCCCCCCCCCCACTATGGCAGTGGTCCGCTGAAATGACCCAGTGGCCAAGAAATGGAGTACATTGAGCACTCTTTCCAAGGGGCTCAGTGCTTGGGAGCACAAGGTGGGTGATGTGAGGTCATCCTCCCAATCCTGGACCAGGTCTATGATGATATGAGGTGGAAACCTATACCTTCCATAGACCTGGTCATCAGGCATCCCAAAAAGGCTGGTCCTGGGGGAAAAAAAAAAATATGGGGCCTGGCTATTCTCCTCCTCCTTCGGTGTCCCATGATCAGTGCTGCGAGAAATGGGACATTCATCGTAGCTGTATGTACGTGTTTGTTGTTTGCATGCATTTTTATACTGCGCTGGGACGCTTCCGCCTGCCTTCGTGTAGCGGACATGTTTGGGCCTGTGCGTGTCTTTTGGCGTGCGCAGGTTTCCCCTATTCGATTCCATGAATACGTGTGGTTCGCGTGCGTGTGGGCGTTCTGTGTACTTCCCAGCAGTACTTCCCCAGTTACGCCCTTATTTTCACGCGTTGTTCCCCATTCTGCGTGTTCCGCCCCCTTTTTGGTGTGTGCGCTACCGTTTTGCGCTTTCGCTGTGCGTGTTGCGCACAGCGTTCGGGATGTTGCAATGATGCGTGCGCACCCGTGTGCGCCACCCGCGGATTTGGCGCACATCCCGGGGAAAACACACGCAGAGCCTTCCATGAAATCGCACACGTGCGCTTGGTTTTTCACGCTTGCGCCACAAATTTCGGCGCACATTTGTTCCATGAATCGCCCCTGTGTCTCTTTAGCTTTGTTAACATTTTGAACTTTACTTCTAAATGTCTGTAAACTTTCTTAATAAGGAAGCGCAGTGACACCAAGCCAAGCCGAATAAGGCTGCATCAAAGTTCAAAATTGCTACGAGCTATTTAGCTCCTGCTTCTAGCCTAGTAAAGACAGGTTAGTTTGAAACCAACAGCTACCAGTTGCTCCCCAGGCAAGCTGGTGCTTTACAAGCATACATATCTAACAATAACTTTGAATATTTGAGAATGTTAAAGAAAATGAGGACACATCTACTACACATTTAAAACAGAAGTGATTATTACAGGGCACAAACATTCAAGTTGTGGGCTACTAGCCAGCCATAAAAATAAAAATTCTATCCCCAACTCAATTCTAAACACATACACATAGCACACCATTTCTCATTCGCCACGAGTCAAATATCACTAGCCAATAGCTAATGCACATTCTGCACCCTGGATCATACATAATGTGCAAAAATGTTAGTTTGCTTCTCCTGTAGAAGTTAATTAGTGGTGCGCGGTGTACTTATTGCAGGTAGAAGCTAATGCCCGACACCCAGGAGCTGGTTTTATTTCCTGCCAATTAAATATTCATTTCGCACCCTGCAGCATCCTTAGTGAAGATGTAGAAAGCACACTACCAGTTTTAGCAGCATAATGTTGCATTATTACCTAATAAATTAACAGTAGGGAGTTAGAAGTCAAAAGAACACACTGTTACATGCATAAAGCAAGTTATATCTGATTTGAAGCACTGACAACGTCGAATGGGAGAAACCTATATTTATTTTTAACTTGCATAGTGTTTCACATTTCTCATGTAACACACACTGCTCCTTACATTCGTGCATGATAAAAGTACAAATACATTTTTTTTTAAAACAACGCAATGGCGGAAACAATCACTCCCGCTTGCAATGTTACGCCACTATTGGACTATGCATAGAGACTGCTCAGAAATAACTGACAGATAACAACTGGTTGACGAAGCAGGCATCGGAATGGGATTGAGCATTTGGGGGGGATTTCAGAGCCGCGTCATCTGGTAATGGCTTTATAGGCCAGTCCACATGCACTCCTCTGTACACAGTTCTCCAATACCCACCCACATAGGTGTTTGGGAGATCTACCCACTCAACGACATAAATGGCTTCTTGCATAGGTAACCTTAACCAGCACCCAACTCTGACAACGAGCCACACGCTGTGTAAATAGTAGCTGCAGAGCTTCATAAACACTGCAGAGTATGTGCACCCACACCTCAGACCACCCCCAATGACTGACAGCTCACCCTGCTAAGGTCACTGGTCCTCACCCTGTGGGTCTGTCGTGGCCATGCAGTAGGGCACCTAAAAAAAGAAAAAAAAGAAAATCGCAACCATCCTCCAGGGTCTGTTCTCACCCCTGCCACCTGTTTGTTGTCTGATCTGCTGTATATCAGTCAGCCTCATGGTCACAGTTATAGACAAAGTACGGACTGCAGAATTAATCTCCCAATAAATCAGGTGTTCGTTTGGGTGCAGTATGATAGCCGAAGCATAGGTAACCTTGAGTAGTGTATTTATTGTATTTTGGTTCATAAAAAAAACTTTTCACAAATTAACAGAAAATACATTTCACTCACTATAGGATAAAAGATTAAAAAAACGAAATTCAAAATATACAAAAAAGATCTGCGCATATGACATCAGCCAGTTGCAAAAATATGTAGCATTGCTGGATAATGTACAAAGAAAGTAAAATACAGAATTCTTATTTCAGATAGACTTCACACAAAAGAATGCTTCAAATTGTCAGTACATTCTTATTTCTTACAAAACAAAACACTCAGTGTCACAAATAAAATATGCTGGGAATCTTTAAATGATTGCATAGTACAAAATTTGGGAAAACAGTTTCTATATTCCACAAGGGATGCTTTGGTCTTAAAAACAGTGTAAGAACAATTTGATATTCGTTGCGTTGGATAACAAACTAAATCATCTATCCGTAACAGTACTTTATAAAAATAAAAATTACAGCTGCCCATATAATTTAATCCAAATTGGGCAAATACAGAATTTTCCTCTGCTGAAGACTTGTGACACACAACTTTGGGCTGTCAAAACACATCGAGGGCCTATTGTGGCTGCCACCTGGTTGGGAACTTATTTACCCAGCAGAAGCCATCTCTGTCCCTCTTGCAGAAATACCAGATGGGGAAGGATGGCATCTGCTGGACTAAAGAGGCAGCAAGATCAGCAGGAGCGAGTGGCTGCCCCAGGACTACAAGTCCCAGCAGCCCCGGAAGCAGCATGGCAAAATACAGGCACACGGGGCCTGAAAACATCACGAGAGCGCCTAGGACAACACCCAAACTACTGTGCATGCGCGAGCCGGGATCGCGCATGCGCAGACAGCAAAACCTTGTTCGCGCGCGACTTCCTCACGGGCGGACGAATCCACGGGAGCTCCGAGTAGGCAAACTATCGCGGGGCCATTCCTCACCCAAAACAAATCACTGCCGCCCGCGGCTTGAAAGCTAAGTACTTTCCCATTCTTTTGGAAACTGAGCTTACTGATTGGAAACTACTAACTGCATGGCAGATACGGGGGAAATAGAGGCCCGGGAGGCAACCGATCACAAAACAGACCCTGAGGCGCGTCTGACTACAGGCGCAGGGAATACCCATGGAGTGTAAAACTGCATGTTACTAATCGCATGGGAAAATGCGCGCGAACTAACCGTAGGAGCACACAAACTAATCATTTCTCCTTTGGCCGACGCAGCTTAAAATTACAAGACACCGCTGGTGCCATAGAAAAATCGGACTTCAGGCAAATCGCTGAAGGTTTGTTTTGACAATACTGTTTGTATTGTGCCATTGATACCGTTTGTATTGTGCAGTTGAGTAACTGGCGCTTGGCCAGCACAAATCCAAATAACTGCGCACAAGGCTCTGCTATTGTTAGGGCACACCCCAGTTTGTTAGTGTAGACACTGAAGTAAGTGTCCATGTCACATTGTTTGTTTGTGCAGAAGGCACTGAAGGAAGTGTCTTAAGCAACAGCCCTTTCTCAAGGTCCATTGGCTGTGTGGAAGCAAAACACAGTCAATGGGTGCAGGCTTCTGAATCTGTGTCAAGAAGTCCAGCACTGTGTACCATAAGGTGTCCTTGGGGGGGAAAAAACTCAGTGCTGCATGACTGAGTGACAATCCCTCAGGAGTGAGTCTGCTTGTTAGTGTGAATGCATGAAAGTGTTGTATAAACGCCTAAGAGCTCGTTCTACAAGAGCATCCATTTAGCAACCAAGAAGAAACAAGGAACATGTTTTCCCCAATGTCCCCTACCTATCCATAACTTCTTCCTCATCCTCTATCTGGTGTTCCTATTACCCCGTACCCATCCAATCCCTGGACCCTAACCCCCTTTTCCCGTGGTGGTCGCGGTGTCCTGTGTGCATTGAGTCCCAGGGGCCAACACTGCTAAGGGGAGGTAGGAGTTTTGCTACTTCTGCGCTGGACCAGGCCTCTACGACATGGACTTCTCAAAATAACCAATGTATAGAGAGAGACAGAAGACCCAATTCTGCCGTAATGGTCTGGATAGTTAAGGTAAGTGTGGTGATCTAGAATAGCCACCAGGTGTCGAGTAAATACATTTTAATTTAAGGTTAAAAAAAGGAGCCAATTTAGATATTTTGATTTAAAAAAAAATATATATATCTAAATTAGACAAAGATAGTAATTAGACCATAAATAAGTACAATGTTTCTGGATGAAAATAGAAGAATCATTTAGGTACCTCTAAGCATAATGTAAGATTCTAAACTTTTTTCGGAGACCAATTTGTATTTGATCTAATAATATAAAAGGTAATCCACATAGGCGATCCAGGAAACTGTTAGAGACAATTTTTACAGTAAAGTTCTTAGTATTGTGCATAGTAATATCAAGATCAGCCCTACAGAGAGTAAACAAACAGGGGCCACACGCACCCCTGTTCTAATCCTTTCGTAGTAACTATGGGTGAAGCAAGGGACACTTTGGAATTCAGTCTAATGTGTACCTTAGTGTTTTGTATGGATAAGCATAAGCAGTTCTAGTAATCTAACTAGAATACCCCACTATGAAAGCTTAGAAATTAGTCTTTTACTGACCACTGTATAAAAGCTAGCCGTGAAGCCAAGTGAAGGAATATAGATTACCTTTTTTGTAAGGGCTTCAAGTTTTACCATATTTAGTAGAAAACCATTCATAGTGGTGTTCATATCTGTGCAAAATCCTATTCGAAATATATGGGCAAGATTTTCATGAGCTCTAATTTAGATTTCTAATTCATTTAGAAAGGAAATGAAGACCTTGCTGGCGGGTATATAAAAGAGTAACAGATCTGGAGTTATAATAGGAGGCCCTGCACCCCTTTTTCAAGATAAGAATATTATAAGATGTCATCAAAGTATTCAGAAAGGACAATATATATTATATTAGAGAATATTTGTAGTAGGCTAGCTCAAAGTTCAAGACTATGCTTGCAAGACAATCACTGTTAGAGAAGCTTCCCACGTATGTGGGATTTTCCCTCCAGCTGTGTACCCCCCAACTTTATGCTGCGGTTTAAACCCAATAGTCTGACTTTGCCAGTGAAGCACAGCCTTCAGCTGCACTCCACTGGGCCTTTCGTTCACTTTATTCTGGGGAAACTGACATGCCCTTAAAGCAGTCAGTACTTGGAGACATTGTTTCCCTTAATCCTTTCCAACGTTGCAACTTTTCTGCAACATGTTACAAGCGCACAATGTACCTTATAGTACAGTGTGCTTGGGTCTTCCTTTCATTTACAAAGGCCTTAGGCATCTTCTATGGATTTTTTTAGGAGAGGTGAAGAAGTGCCTCTGACAGGGCTGATGGCAGCTTACCTTTTCGCTTATTTGTAACCCTTTCTTGCCATGCAAACCACGTTTACTGCGGTTGCCACATAAAGGTGGCCTAGCTACAAAATGGCCATGCCACGAGGTTCTTTGTCCTGCCCTTTGGCCATCTTGCCTCTTCACCTTCCCCAGGTCAAGCAGACCTGGGTCAGTCCTCATGCATTCTCCTACTAAAAGCCAAGCTTCCACAGGCTTCTGCATGCCTTGTGTGTGCCTCCAGGATGTGGGCTGGACTGTCGAGTCCCAGTACACATCCTCTGGGCCAGAGAGTCTGGTGCACTGTGAATGACTGGGACCACCGTGGTCCATGATTGGTCCACATCTAGTGTGCCTGTATGTGAGCAGATCGCCCATTGGGTCGTCTCTGTTTTGGCGCAAAGGAGATTCTGGATATGAGAAGGCTCCAAACACCCATACCAGGTCGATCTCTTGAGTGCTCACTGAACCAGGATAGGATCAAAGTATCCCGATACTAAGAGGCCGAGTCGAGGAACCGCTGGAAGGATTGGCACCCTGGGCATGCTGTTATCCCGCTTGACCCCTCTGCATCTGATGGAACTAGAAGGTCTGCGGAGACACTTCGACCCATTGGAATAGTGGGATCAACTATTCTCTGCACCTCCATCAAACCCTGCAAGTAAGCCTCTTCGAAGTGTCCCTTGGCTAACTAGTGGGTTGACCAGCTTGCGCAGGACCTTTTCTCTGACATCACCGCCATTTCGAAGAGTCCCTTGAAACTTGGTATATCGCAAGCTCTTTTCATGGCACTCTCACACCGAATTTCGTGCACTTAGCATTCCTAGGGATGAAGTAAAGAGAGAGCGCGCAAACCGGAGTACACATGGTTACTGTGTTGCCCAGCCGTGGTGACGAACTTCGCAGGTGCCTTGCTGCTGTGCCCCGAGGCCTGCTGCAGTGAAACTGGCCTGATCCATTCACCAGGAGCAGAGAAATTGTCACTGTCCGGCCAGGGATTCAACGCTGTAGCTTTGCTACGACAGCCGCAGAGCTGCAGAATTGCCACATTTGAATCTGCAACCGAAGTGGACTTGACTACTGAAGTGTGGTCCGGAGTGCACTGGGGTCGTACTTGCAACCCTTACCGTTGGACCCTAGCGCATCCATCCATTACGCACAAGTGTCCCCTGAGGGCCACTCACCTTTCCACAGGTAGCCCGAGCTACCGTCCCTTTCCCAACTCCTGGAAACTGTTCTGCCCTCTTACGGAGGCCCTCCGCGAATAGTGGGAACTTATTCTGCATCACCTCACCCACCTTCCTGAGCTGCTACAGACCCTACAAGAGACCCTGTGTTCGCCCTTCTGCACTATTGCGTGCACCAGCTTTTGAAAGTACATTTGAGCACTAGGCTCCACTCTTCGTAGGGACTGGACTGCCTCACAGTTAGGATTTGATCATTGCAGTATTGCCTAAAGTACAACAAGGCAAAAAATAAGCGGTATCCCATCGCAATTTGCTATACGATTTAGAAATCATGTCGCAGCAACTCAATACGATTTATGGTACTGAGCGCAGATTTTAAAGGCACAGATTACTGTGCCTTTTTATTTAAACTTTGCGCTCGGTGCACCGACAGTGTGCAGGCAGCAGTCAGAAGCTCCCCGGCTGGGCTGAATACATTGTATCAATGTATGAGCCCAGCCCGGGTGCGGCATCGAAGTCACGTGGAGAAGAGACTACAGCAGGAGCACCCCAGCTCCACTCACAGACCAGGCTTCAATCCGATGTAAGGAGTCATGCTGGGATGCTTAGGAGAGGGTGGGGGAGGGTGCACGCCTTCTGCAAGCCCCTTGTCTGAGGGGCTGGGTGTTAGCAAGTGGCCGCCGCCTAGGAAGAAATATTTCTCCTGCCCGTTCGGGTGGGAGAGATATTAATTCCAGCCACTTGCTAGTACCCAGCCCCACAGTAACACGGCATGCTGGCAGATTGTCTTTCAAATATTCTTGCATTCTCGTGATTCGCGAGAAGGGAGGAATATTTTAAATGCCCTCTGCAAGCAGGCTATGTTATTACTGCAGGCCTGGCTGCTTAGAAAGTGGGAGTTTATACCATCTCTCCCGCCCGGATGAGCACAAGGAATATTATTTACTGCCACTTTCTAAGCACCCAGGCCCTGCAGTATCACAGCCTGCTTCAGATGGCCCATTAAATTTTCTTTCAGTCTCGTGATTAAAAGGTGCCACAAGCGCTTTAATCACGAGACTGAAAGAATATTTTAAATGCCCTCTGTAAGCAGGCTATGTTGGTGGCATAGGGTGACCAGACGTCCCGGTTTTGCCGGGAATGTTCCGGTATTTGGTGCTCGGTCCCCCTTTCTCAAGATTATGTTACCATTGGAAACTGCAGTGGTCCCATTTTTTTGTAGCAGGTCTTCATAGCTGGCAGGAAGGAATGCACAATCTCACACAGAAGAAATGCTTAATTTTACAAGTTCAAATAGTGTTAGTTTGTAATAAATTAATTATAATGTGTTTCTTTGAACAGTAACACTTAAATCCCCCTTCTCCTCCAAACGCTACTGAAGTCTAGTGCCTTGACAGCCACTTTCAAGAGTTAGTCCTACTTTCATGTTAGTTGCCCTGTCGCGGTTTTTTACTTTTTAAATGTGGTCACCCTATGGTGGCATGATGGGCATTACAAAGACGTTCCATTACAAAGACGTTCCAAAATGGATCAGGGTGCACTAGAACCCTGGCTTTCAGTCTCATGATTAAAGTATTCGTGGCACCTTAATCACGAGATGGAAGGTATATTTAAAGGCCCTCTGCAGCACCATGCTGTTGTTAGTGCGGGGCATGGGTGCTTAGAAAGTGGGTGGAAATAATTACCACTTTCTAAGCACCCAGGCACGCACGAATAACAGCATGGTGCTGCAGAAGGCCTTTAAATATTCCTTCAGTCTCGTGATTAAGGTGCCACAAGCACTTTAATCACGAGACTGAAAGCCAGGGTGCCAGTGAAACCTGATCCTTTTTGGAACATCTTTCTATGGCAGATACCTGCAGTTTTAAAGCACAGTGCTATCCGTCCAGATAATCTGACATAAGACTGTGACATGCCAACATTCTGGGACCAGCTTCAAAAATATAAGTAGCATATGATAAAATCACAGGAGATGCAAAATCAGTTTTACCCAATGAAAAGACAAAGAAATAATCTGGGGGTTAACAGCCACCGATTATCACTAAACAGCCAGGCAGCGAGGAAGCTGAAACAATAATACCCACTGAAAAGCTATACATCCTATATAAATCCTATGTCGGCAAGTGCCTGCTTAGTGGAGGAACCGGTGTGAAAAGGCAACGAGGTGATAACTCCAAGGGAAGTAACAGCTGGAAGGGCTCCCGCAAATGCAGCTTGTAAGGCATTAAGCCCCAGAACAAAAGTATATACAGATAAATATATTGCTATGTTATTATATAACACTGCAAATTGGCATTATAGGGCAGTTGCTGGGGACATCCCCGAGGGCATGGCCCTTATCAACTGAAAATATTGAAAGGCCCCAATGCTGTCCCCGATTGCAGGGCTCGTTGGTAGCAAGTGACTGGCAGTAATATTTCTCCTACCTGTTCCGTGGGTCAAATATTTCCAGCCACTTAAGCACATTGCTGTGGGAAATGAGTTACTCTGTCTGTTTTGTAGACATTGGAATGTGTCTGTAGAGGAAGATAACAGGCAAGAGGATTTCACATTGACAACAAAAAGAAGAGTCCGAGAGGTAAGAAAAGTGTAGCCCATATTTTTTATACAAAAAAATAATAATAATAAAACTTATTTTGTGTTTGGTGCCATGGCGGTGCTTTACATGAATGGAACTACATTTAAAAGGCCTTTTGCAAGCAGGTTGTGTTATGGGGCTGTCATTTTTAATCTTATATTCAGGGTGTTGTTCTTTGCAAATAAACAACCATTTTATGGTTCTTGAAACACAAAACTAATATGTGTACTAATTAGAGCTTAGAAGGTATGTGGCAAGTTGCTTAAATTGCTGGCAAATTCCAGCTTTACTGCTTACCCAAACTGTGTGATCCTGGGCAAATCATTTGACCCAACCCAGCCACACCAGTGTGCTGGCAAGAACAGAAATGTGCATTATTTATCCTTCGGCAGTGTTGGTGGCCTGATGGGCATTACATTGCACAATTTGCTGCTAACTTGCCACTCAATACTTCCCACAATGCCATGGAGTCACAAAATGCAGTGCCTGTGTGCCATAGGTTTAGAGAAGAGATTTCCGACCTCTTGTGCATCCTGATGATTTTTCTGTTGGCTTTTAGGTATCCAACGGCACTCCCTCTTTAAATCATTTATTTTGATCTTTTAATCATCTCACTTTTTGCTGACTTGCAATAAGCCCGACCACAAATGGAGGATTACAGGTTACCTTGCTGGGCCCATTTGTCTTGCAGATGAGACTTTACGACACTAGTAACTGGTCGGTGCTGCATCAGGGCCCCACTGACCTGGGCAGACCAAGAGACCGGCATCTGGGCATTTGGTTCTGCAGAATAAGATGACTTATGTCCATAATTTGTCACAAACTCCTTTTAGCTGCTGTCTTCATCTTGGGGAGTTGCGTGCAACTGTTTTATGCCAAACACTAGCTAAATGAAACTTGATAATTAAATAAAAATGACACACGCACAATTGCATCTTTATTGATGTCTTGTTGACAATTTGATGGACACTGCACTATGCACCAGTGACTGCTGCATGGCCTCGCTGCACAGAGCCTTGAACTGAAAAATGTTTTCAGAGCTTTTTTTAAAATCAGATCTTTTTATGTGGTCCGTTCATGCAGTGAACCTTTACATTTTACAGACACTCATTGCACTAATGCAGTGATCCCCAACGTGTAGCTCGGGAGCAACATGTTGCTCGCGGCACCCTAAATTGTTGCTCACCAGTTGCTATCGGCCATGGCGTGGAGGCCTAGAAGGTGGTGCTGAAGGTATGAGACCTCAGTAGCAATATAGCCAGGACAGAGTCCTGGACTGTGCAAGCTGTGGTTCCAGCTGGCTTTTTCTTTTTACATGCAAGATTTGTTGCCACCCTACAAATTATTTTTTGGTAAATGTCCTTTCTTATTCTAGCAGTGTCATTGTTAAAACTGTGTCATCTTCAGATACTTTGCTCAGCTGACAAATATATTCATGAGCAAAATAATTGAACCAAGTTTGTGTCCTGGAGAAAATTGCCATTTTCTGTTTTTTTGTAAAGCTATAAAGGACAAATAAGCGATATGCATACACAACTTCCCTTTATTAAATAATTTGCATGCCCTGCCTTTTGTACAAGTGAGGTGTGTGTTTGATGCCACCATGCGTTATATTTATTGGAAATATGAATTTTAGTGTCACCTATATTTTATTACATAGTGTCCTAGTGGAAAAATGGTAATCGTTTGATGCTCTGCGCATCTGGTACGTGCATAATGGTCAGATAAGGTAAATTCATGCCACATTTTTCAGAATTAATTTGCTCTATATTCAAATCCAATTAAGTTAGTGTTAATAAGTTTAAATTAACAAGCCAATTAAGTAATCCAAATACTTAGTTAACACCACATCACCCCTCTATGAAGTGGTCATCACATGCTCAAAGTTTTGACCAATGTGTGCCTCTAAGCCTGGTTTAAAATCCTTTTTGGGCAGAGAAACGAGGCTTCAAATCCTTCAGAAAAGTATTATGTTTATTCCTAACCACTTTTTCACCAATGTAAAAGGCTTCAGGAGCTTTAAAATGCACTATTTGCCATTACACTCCAAATTAATTCTTAGGAGGCAACCTCCAAAGCCCCTCGTCAAGTGATCTTTGAAGCCGTTCAGAATGACTCAATCAATATTTATATAATCATATTTCTCCATTAAGTTAACATTTAAAAACATGTATATTTCATAAAATTCACATAGAACAAGCCTAAAAAAAAGCAGCTTTAACATATCCAAACAAGCTATATATAAAAACCGGTTCATTGCAATTCATTATATAAAACATAGCTCCCATGCATGTCCATGCTTACGCAAAACAGAGAAACAGCAGCCAAGTAACACAAAATTTACAAAACCTTCATCGACTCCTATTTTTCAGCCACACTTTTTGCTTCCACCAGCACACCTTCTTAATTTATTGAGGCGTGGGTATGTTCAAATGTACCATTAGCATCAGCCTCCTGCATTCTAGGGCTCTTATTTCACAGATTTCTCCTTGTGATCCGATATGTGTACGTAGGTCTGCATATAAAGCTAAAGAGGGAAGCCTATGTATATATTGGACATCTGCCTCTCTCTGCATTGGACAAGCTCTAAGAGAGCTATTTTGAGTTGACTAAATTTGCCAAATTTAGTTATATCCCACCCCCTAACCAAATGGGCAGTGCCTTACAACCCCCAAAGCATTTTTTCTTTTCCAGGGGAGGCTGCAATCGCACTTGCACTGAAATTCACTCTATGATTAGCAGAGAATCCCAGATGTGCTTTTAAAAAATAAATTACAAATCTTAACTGGCCCGACACCTTCAAACTGAACACCACCAATTTAGCTCATAAGGCGCTAACAGGTGTATCTGCAAGGAGTCCTGATATTTGGCACAGGAATTTATTTTGCAACTCCTCCAGGGCATAACAGTTTGTACCACCCTAGATTTCGCAGCCAAAAAAATCATGCAACAGACCTTTGCCTTATATGCCTGCATGCACTTGTCCGATCAGAATGCCCCAAACTTGAAATACAATTTTTAAAAGCCCTGTAATCCTTAATGAAGCCTTTTCAGCTGTCTTCTTAAAATTACTGACCAAAACACGATTCTTTGAGATAAAAATGAGACTGCCCCCTCATCTGTATATTCATTTAAAAACTAGCTAGAAGGTTTCACCCTCAAACACCATTGTTTCTGTTTCATCATATTACATTTCAAACTATAGTTCCCAAAACAGTCATTTGTGTTTAGCAGGTCCTGTTGGAGACCTGCCGGGGCTAAGTCCAAAATAGCCACCTCTTCGGTATAAAGAAGCATGCTATAAAATGTGCCCATCAGAGAAGGTGGGTTAAGTTTCCCAATAGAAGTAATAAAATTAACATCTGAAAGGAAAAAATGTACAATTCCCATCTTGTATAATGGGCAGACGCTGAGATGTCTGTGTATCACAATGGGATGAGATTTAATAAATCATTAGGGAACCCAATCAAATGTAAATTATGCCCCACTATGTTTTTATCAAATCAAATGCTTTCTCCAAATCCGAAATATGATCTCCCTCACTGTGTGTCTCCATGATGGGGCGTAGAGTGAAGCTGTACTGTACCCTCCCCTGAACCACTGCTTGGGAGGGCTTCAAGATATTGTTACTTTGAGTCCACTCCTCCAGTTTGAGCAACAAACATTTGGAGAATATCTTACTGGCAATGTCCGGTAAGGAAAGTGATCTATAACCGTGGGGGGCTGATGGACCAATGACTACTTGTCCAAGGAGAGGGCAGAATGCCTGTCTCGACAACTGCATTGAACATAAAACTATTAGTTTTAAGTGAATATCTTAATTTTATGTGAAATAGTAATTATTTCCAGTGCCTCCTTGTTGACCTTGAGCATCGCCAACGAGCCCCTCTGACTGTCGAAATCTTTGTGGTGCCGACCCTGGCCATTTGAAAATTAACTCAAGAGAGGATAGTGTTCGCTCTTTGTTCAATCTGAAATGAAAATGAATAACATTCCTGAAGAAAAACCAATCCACAATACAGTAATCAATGACTGTGGAACAGTATTTCTGATCTTGTATGCTTAGAAATGCACCATCTTCATACACCATTGTTAAAGTAGGTTGAAAGTAGGCTGTTGTGACAAATCCAGGGAATCTGGCCCTTCTTCCCAAGAGGGGGACCGTTCCATTAGGGAGGTGGGCCTGCTACACATGACACCCCTAGGGAAAAGGGCAAGCAGGATGCCACTGAGGGTGACTCCCCCACCCCCCCCCCCCAAGCAGGGATTGTATTCACCCTCCCTCATACACAGAATCCCATTTTATGTTTGATTATATGAACATTGAGCAGAGCTATAATGCAGAAGGCCATTTAAACATGGCTGGTGTGGTGTCTGACCGTTTATTGTTGACTTCCTTGCATGAAGAGCACAACCAATGGGTTACCCCATCTCGTTGCAGGGAGCACCATAAAGATCTGTGAAACCAAAACAAAGGGAGAAGCATGAGAGAGAGAGAAGCAGACCTGTGGAGTAACACAGAGGAGGGAACATCCCACATCAAGGTGGAGTCAGCAAGCAACACCACGCAGACGACATGGAGAGCGGACGAGTGAGAAAACCTGCAGAGCGCCGCTTCCTTCACAAGGCGGGGAGCCAGAAGAGCTCAGGTCTGCCCAACGGAGAAGAGACACAACCAGCCCAGAATAGGTCGACCAATGCCTACTGTTGCAGATGCCGAAGTCCTGTTGTGTATCAACCGGAGGAACCAATACAAGCGAAGAAAGGAGAAGGACCAGCAGGAAACCAAAGTTGCGGAACCGCAGTGACCAACAAGACCACCTCCCCCAACAAAACGCCACTACAGAGCACAAGGTATGTGGAACCCAGGGGGTTCCATGTGAAAAACTCTTTCACTGTAACGAAAAAGATCGATTTAGAAAGACCACTAACAGGCGATCTTTCTAAATCAAACTGTCACGCCCCTCGACAGACATGAATGCTAGGTGTACAAAACTCGGCAGGAGAGTGCCTTATACCCAGCGCTCACAGTCTCCAAATGCTCAAGTGGCAACTCGGTACGGCGGCGGTTCCATTGCAAAGATCCAGTGCAAGCTGGTCAGTTCACTGGATGGTCCAGGAACACTTCTCAGAAGGATTGCTTACAGGTTAAGTTGGAGGTGCCGAGAATAGTTAGTCCCACTAGTCCCACTATTCCAATGGTCCTTTGCAGACCTTCTAGGTCCGATCAGAAACAGGGGGTCCAACGAGACGACATTGGGCTCAGGGTGCCAAACCTTCAAGCGGGTCACCAGCGGTTCCTCTTCTCTGCTTCTTGGTTTCAGGATACTTGGCTCTTTTCTTAAGTTGGGTGTGAACTCAAGAGATCGGCCTGGAATGGGTGTAAGATGCCTTCTCTTATCCAGAATATCTTTTGCGCCAAAACGAAGAGGACTCAATGAGAGATCTGCTCTCATACAGCCATCCCAGACGTGGACCAATCACAGACCACAGTGGTCCCAGTTATTCCCAGCACACGAGACATCCTTGCATCCAGGATGTGTACTGGAACTAGACAGTCCAGCCCACACCCTGGGGGCACACACTCAAGGCATGCAGAAGCCCGTGAAAGCTTCCGTTTGTTCGACGGTCTGCATGATCAAATAAGGAATTTCCCAGGTCTGCTCGACCTTGCGAAGGCAAAGGGACAAGATGGCCAAAAGGACAGAACAAACAACCTCGTTGCAAGGCCATTTTAGACACTGGCCACTGTCTTGAGCCAAACGTGGTACGGACCATAGAGAAAGGGTTAAACATACATGAAAGGCAACAGCTGCCACCATCTCTGTACAAAGCACATTTGTACATGCACCAGAAAATCCTTTGAGGGTGTCTAGGGCCTTAAAAATGAAAAGGGAACCTGAGCGCACTGTACTGTAAGGTACTTTGTGCACTGATCAAATGTTGCTAAAGAATAGCTACAAAGTGAAAGACTAAGGGAAACAAAGTCTCCCAGTACTGACGGTTTTAAGGGCATGTCAGTGTCCCCATAATAAAATTAGCAAAAAGCCCAGCGAAGTGCAGCAGAAGGCTGGGCTCCACTAGCAAAAGTCAGGCTAGGATGGTCAGACAAAAGCAACAAGTTGGCTGGTTCACAATTGGAGGGAAAGTTACACATAAATGGAAATCTTTCCTAACAGATACCAATCCCAAGATGGTGACCGCTACTCAAGTGATTCGGCGGCCGTGCTGAGGATGCCCACATGAGCCAGCCAACGGTGCAGTCTGCTCAGCCTGCAGGAATATTCACCTCCCCTGCCGGCATGGAGTGGAGTGCGACAAGTTTACATAGGGACACAGGTTTGAGGTCGCCAGATGCTCCAAGTGTGGGACAGGAGTTTGGAGTGGAAGAGTGCCGGCACGCTCAAGGTTTGGTACTTCTAGGTGGGGTTCCCAGAGCAGCCTTTGACCTTTCCTCTGTAGGGGATACCAGAGTTGGAAGCCTTATGGGTTCCATGGCTGTGGTGGTTTGCCTTTTTGGAATTCCCCAGATTTGGGGGGTGAAGTGCAGTTTCAAAATGGGAAAGTCCTCTCAGAGCAGCGATACAGCCTTGTTGTTGTAGGGCCAGGACAAAGCTAAGAAGGCCAATACGGCGGTTGCTCAGATCCACAGTCCTGGCAACACTGGGGAAGATATGTCGCATACAGCTATTCAGCAGGGTCTAGTTAACCTCCCTGGAGAGATGAAGAAGGATTTCAGAACAGGATGGCCAACCTCTCCTCCAAGCTCACCTCGCTGGATGGAAGAGTTGCCGAAGCCAGAGCAACGTATTGAGGAAAGAGAGGACACCTCTGTGATGAAAATATGGCGATTCTGCCAATTTCAAATCAATGGACCATCTCCTCGGAGAAGCACATATTCACAGAAATGATCGTCAAGTTAAATTCTTCTAGAGCACCTGGTCCTGATGGGCTATCCGATGCTGTCCTGAAACGAGACTTGGGCGAACCTAATGGATCTCAAACTAACCCTAATTAACACAGTCAAGTTATTACCAACTATGTGGACTAAAGCAGTTCTGATTCCAATCTATAAACAGGGAGACAGAAACAACCCTCCCAACTTCAGACCCATTGCCCTGCTAGACCCATTGGCCAAATTGTTCGCTTCATACCTGCTCCAAAAACTGACTATATGGGCGAAAGCTTCAAACCGATTTGATAGTCGACAAACTGGCTTCACCTCGAATGTAGGAACTAATGAAAATCTCCTCATTCTAAATTTGCTAAAACATGAAGCCATACGAAACAACGTGCCCGTCCATGCAGCATTCATTGACGTGCACATGGCTTTCGATGCCATAAACAGGTCCATCCTGTGGGGAAAACTTGCTAAATGGAATTGCCCACTAGAAATAAGTGAACCGATCAAACTATTATATTCCAACACGACATTTTCGATCAGGCTAACAAAAGGAGGAACAACAACGGAGCCCATAAGAACATGGAATGGCCTAAAACAGGGATGCCCTTTAGCGGCGACCCTGTACAACCTGTACACTGCTGATTACGGCATGAATATCGACCCTTCAAATCTCAATCCGCCGAAGACAAACTCACTCCCGGTTACATATCTGATGTATGCTGACGACATCGTACTCCTAGATAAAACGCCATCTGGACTACAGGGGAATTTACGGATGACAGAATCATACAGGATCAATAACGACCTTTAGATTAATAACAAAAAAACTAAAATCATGGCACTAACTAATCATCATAAGTCTTCTACCCGAAACAGACCAACACACTTCATACTGGACAAAAAAGTGCTGGGCATAGTTACCTCTTTTATATCTGGGTGTACTACTAAATCAACAAAAGGAAGAAACAGCCTGGGTGACAACTCTGGAAGGTAAAATCCAAAGGCTGACACGCCAAGGTCTGATGCTACATAGGCGCTATGGAAAGTTTTCTGCGAAACCGATCATAGCATTTTACCGTCAAAGGGTAGTTCCTATTATTACATATGGGAGCGACGTCATAATCACTGCCACTAATATAAATTGCCAAAAACTAGAAGCTCTATACTGGCGGAAAATCTTCCATCTCCCAAGGAACTACCCAATGTCCAGAAAACGCTTTGAGGTAGCCCTACAATCACTAGCCTCAATGGTGCGCTGGAAACAGCTTGACCTCCTACGTAAGGTCATAAATGAAGACCATATTCCAGCGATGCAAATCCTGAAAATAACGCCACAAGCAATGTATAACACCATCCTGAAAGCATGGAAGACTAAATTGTTCGACCAAATGGCAAAGGAACATATTACAGAGGAAAATGTTGATAAACCGTCCGCAACGAGCAAAGATCAAGCTGCAGCGTAATGATTGGTCCAAAACAATGGGAGAGAAGGCATGTTATTAAATTAATCTACAATGCCCGATTGACATACGATCATTGAATGAACTTCCACATTACTTGGACCTTTTTCCGGACCCAATTATACGAACAATTTTTATGAAAATGCGACTAAATATCTTACCTACCAGACAAAGATTGTCCCTAAGTCGATCCATACCAAAAGAGGAAAATTTCTGTCGCTTCTGCAAGAACAAAGAGACACCAAAGTCTCTTAATCATCTAATCATGATATGTCCTGCACTAGTCGACAAGAGAAACCTCTTTGGAGACTTAATTAAAATGTTCTCAACAACAAGAACAAGGCGGCGACTCCAGATGGCTAAAACTCCTTCAAGGACAAAATAATAAGTTGATATATACAGTGGCACAATTTCTTGATAATATTTTGGAGCTTACCAAAGAACTTTTTTCTTTCCTCCTTTCTTTCTCCCTTTGTGAAATGCATTTTATAATCTGAATGTGAAATGTCGTTTGCAATCTAAATGAAAAGTTTATGTATAAACTATATCATTTTAATTTAAAAAAAGAAAAAGAAAAAAAAAAAAAAAGAGAGGACACCCATCTGTGAGCAAATGCTGTAGGTCTCCGAGACGGCTCAGTGCTTACTTGTCCGACATAGGTGCGACTCTTGATGCCAAACAGAAGGATATTGAAAGTCTCTCCAGGCGGAACCTCAGGGTGCTATACTTGGTTCTGTGGGGGACGTGGACCTCCTAGACTATGTTTGGGATCTTTACCGTTCACTTCTTGGCCTATCCAAAGATGTAGCTATTTAACTGGATCATATCCATCGCCTCGGAGGTCCCCCCAGGGATGCGGCCAATATTCCACCAAACGTCATCAGCTGGGTTCACTTGGTCTGCTTCAAATATTCCAGGATCTTGCCGTTGTTACTGTCCAAAAGCAAAAGGATGCTCCGCCCGCTCATTACACGGCTAAGGGAGGAAGGCATATGCTAGAGGTGGGGTTTCCCTGCGGCCTTGTTCTTTATGCTTGTAGAGTCTCAGCGAGTGATCAAATAGTCTTGGAAGGCTTAGGATCTTCTCTCCAGCTGGTCTGCAGACCCTCTTGGGGAGGGGCCATCCCCCTTGACAATGCCATTCACCAAAAGGTAATGCAAAGCCGCAGAGGAGGCTGTGGTCCAAGGTGAGGAAGGCTCGGAAGCCTGCAGTCCTTTTGTGGGTTTAAGTGAGAGTCAGGCAAAAACTTTAGTTTGTTCAGACTGCGTTGTGCTGTATCATGTGCTGCCCTCTGGATCGATCTGACACTGGGTTGGCCTTCTCCATCACTACAAGGACTCCAACTGCTCTTCAACATGTGTGGTTTGTGGCGGGGGCGATGGAAAGGGGCTACAGTTTGAAGCTCTGATGACTGGCATTAGCCGCGAGATATGTCAATTTCTCTACTTTAATTTAATTTTTTCAATTATATTTTATTTTGACTTAATACGGTTTTGAGTTTGGGAATTGGATCCAGGGGGGGTAGGGTTGTTGGATGCTGAGCTGCTTCTAGGGCCTTGACAGCCTTTTTGTCCACTGTTCTAGAATGTTTGCAGTTGGCATGGTTATGTCTTCCACTGTGTTTTCCTCGTGCCTGATAATGAAGTCGATCAGACTCCATCCAGAGTCGGAGTGCTTACTCTCAGTGTAACAAGCACAGATCAGTTTTGATCCATGATAAAGGCTGCTCTATCGCCCTGCTCCAGTAAACACACCTTTATCCCCTGGATGACGGCTAAGCAGTCAATGAAATGTAACCAATGACTGTTGCGTGGATAAACAAAAGAAACACAGCGCTATTTACACATTAACAATACTGCTTGACCACACCGTTTGTGCTCCGCCAGTCATCCAAATTAGTATTTTACACCATCTGCAGAACAGAAAACGTGTGTGTTCAGGTGACGTCCAATTATTTATCTTAACTCTGAGTGGATGTGCCCCAACCCTAAACAGCCAGCATCCCCTTACTCGCCAGCAAGGTGGTGTATCATACAAATGGTACTTGCCCTTAGTAAAATCTCCTCCATTGGGACGCCTGCTTTCACTCTGGCCAGCCTCACTTGGGTCTGCGCCTGCCCCCACCTGCGAGGCAAAAAACCTTGGGGTCATCTTCGACTCCACTCTCTCCTTCTCCTCTCACATCTTTGACATCTCTAAAAGGTCTGTCATCTACACCTCCTCAGAGGTACTCTACCCTTTCTCACTTTGCCCCAGAGGCTCACTGTCTCCAGAGCCTTAGGCTGGACTATTATAACAGCCTCTTCCTCAAGCTCCCTTCTTCAGCCGTGCACCCTCTACAACTCATCCAGAACAGAACCGCAAGACTTATCCTTGGCCTCAAGCCCAGGGACCGCATCTCTCCGGCGCTGAAATCCAAGTTCAAGATCCTCTGCTTTGTCCACAAGGCTTTCTGGGGCCTGGGACCTACCTACCTGCAACGCTGCCTACCTAAATACTGTCCCTCATGAGCCCTCCACTTATCTACCTCCAACCTTCAGCGAGTCAGCCGGTTCTGCAAGCAGAGATTTGAAAGAGATCCTTATCCTCAGCAGGTGCCTCCCTCTGGAATAGCCTCACTGCCGCCCTCCGCCTTGAGCCGGACCTTAATTTCCGGAAACTCCAAGACCTTCCTCTTCTCTTCCTTCGCTCTCCCTATACCCTGCTAACCTAGCTCCCTGCTCTCTCAATCTCTCCCTCCTCTTCCTTACAGCTTCCCCACTGGAGTATCCCAGAGTCTCACCAGTCCCATCCCAGGCACGCCTCCCTCAAACCCCCCCCCCCACCCCCGACAGTCCTCTCTCGCACTTGCCTCAGGGCCCCACACCTCAGGGTCCAACACTCACCCCCCCCTTAATGGCACTTAGAAATAAACTAAGCTCTCTCTGCACTTACCCCAGTCTCCAACGACTGGGTGCACTTGAACCCCTCTCTCCTCCCCCATTACAGTCTATGCACTTGCATGTTCCAAATGCAACGTGGCCGAGGATCGTCTGTTCTCCGTCTTCCCCACCGTTTGCCGGAATTTTTCTGTCATAACGATGTGAGCATCTTGGTGGTCTATGATATTTTAAGGGGGTAGTCCCTTATGAGGGTGTCAGATGACAACATTTGTTTGTGTTTTCCCACACTTTTCACATGTTGAGCTAAATGTTCACACACTGCAGTTAAAAGAAAATGCTTTTGGTAGAATATTGGGATTATAAATAAGGCAATTTTTACAACTCACCATATCGTTTGCAGTGCAATTGTCCCGATTAAATTGGGCTATATATATATATATATATATATATATATCTATCTATCTAGAAACCAGCTGGTGATGGTGGTACATATTAAATAACACCCAATGGATTTTGTGATGGCGGCTACACCTGATGGATTTAAAAGAATCCCCCATCCCTTGGTGATAAGGATACTGATGTGAATTGGGCCTTTGAACTTTAACTGATTCAAATACTATATTTATGGAATTATTCTCATCTTATGCAATTATAAAATAAACCATGAAACGTTGGATATTTTAGGACACCAGTTGATATGTTTACACTAGAACCCTACACACATGAAATTGAAATGCATGTGTGTGTATTCTTAAAATATTGCACATGTTGAAAATCCTATGCAGAGTCTTGCTAGGTCGTCTTATGTATTATTATGACCACCTTGCTCTTATGCTGCTTGCTTTTATTTGTCTTGTTGTTTTATGTGAAATTAAACTGTATTTGTACCATAGTAAAAAAAATGTCTATCTGCTTTGATGTCAAATGGTCACTTGATGACTTTTGGGATCTGTGGGGTAAACTTGAAAAAGTAACTTGTGGCTTAATAAAATATATCATAACCACTTTTTTTATATATATTTTTTGCGTTTATTCTCTGGAGAATGTACATGCAAGTCAAAAGGAGAGTGCTAGTTCATAATAAAATAAACGTTATTCAAGTCACTAATGACAAGATCTCTTTGCTTCTTCTTAAGGACAGAGTACGCTTCTTGTTCTTTATTCAGTGAGCTTTTTTGTCAGACACATAATCAGACTTTAGTTCCGCCATTGGCTCGATCACTGTAGTACTCAGGACAGACATCTCAATTATCAATGCCAGTCTGGGGGTTCTCTTTCCCAGAGGAATGTAGGGACATATCAAATTAATGGCACTCATTCGCAATAAGACCCACAAAAGGTAATTAAAGGGATAGTCCAGTAGAAAACGTTTTTTTTTTATATTGCCTATCTATTTTTTAAATAATACTAGCACTATTTTTTTTAAAACTTCCTATGGAAAATTGAGCTATTCAAGCTCACAATTCGCAAAAGCAAGCACATGGGCGCATCCATTTTGTGAAATGGATGCCCGCCTGTGCTGCTTTTGCGGCACTAATGAAGGAAAAGCCATCCAGCTGTAGTAAACAAAAGCTACCGCTGGGTGGCTTTTCCTTCATTGGTGCCGGGACTCGGAGGACGTGGACGGGGGGCCAGAGCAGGAAAGCTGCAGCTGAATCTTTTTAAGCGACCGCAAACATAAATACAACGTTGTGTTTGAAAACGCTGCGGTTTTTCTTTCCAAGTTTCTCAGGCTCCTCCAGCTCGGAGGAGCCTGAGAAACTCGGAAAGAAAAACCGCAGCGTTTTCAAAACACAACCGCGACCGCAAACATAAATACAACGTTTTTAAAGCTGTGGTTTTATTTCTAAGTTTTCCGGGCTCCTCCAGCCCGGAAAACTTAGAAAATATACCGCAGCTAGTGCTTATTTTTTAAAAAAAAATAAATAGCACTTACCGAGATTCAGCTGCAGCTTTCCTGCTCTGGTCTCCGGTCCGCGTCCTCCGAGTCCCAGCACCAATGAAGGAAAAGCCACCCAGCGGTAGCTTTTGTTTACTACAGCTGGCTGGCTTTTCCTTCATTAGTGCCGCAAAAGCAAAAGCCAGCACAGGCGGGCATCCATTTCACAAAATGGATGCGCCCATGTGCTTGCTTTTGCGAATTTTGAGCTTTGAATAGCTCAAAATTTTCCATAGGAAGTTTTAAAAAAAAATAGTGCTAGTATTTTTTTTTATATTGCCTATTTTTTAAATACAATTTTTTACTGGACTATCCCTTTAAGGGAGACCTTGCTTCCTCTGAATAATGTGTATCTGTCTCCCGTTTACTCTCGTCTTCACTGTACTTGGCGCACAACCCCTTTTAATGATCAGTACATCTAGTTGTTAAATGTTCAATAAAGTTGTGTTAGCAGGAACACCTTCCAACAGTACATCATGAAATGTAACCAGCGATTCTAATACATTATGTAGAACTCCTAAAGTAGCAGTTGCTGACACAGTATATTTAGAAGAACTCGCTAACAAAAGAAAGATATCGTGGATGGTCAAGTTGGCAGTTAGATTCAAAAGTAGTCTTAAAATCATATAAGCAGTGGCAAAAATGCAAGTTGCAAGCTACTAGCCAGCCATAAAAAGTCACTCGCCACCTCAATTCTATACATACGCACAGCACATCATTTCTTAGTAGCCAAGAGTCCAATTGGCTAGTGGAGAGTGCACATTGTGCACCCTATCAAGAGTCCAATATCACTAGCCATTGGCAAGTGAACATTTTGCACCCCGCCTGGCACAGATACGCCAGAAGGTGCAGCAGCGGCTTCCATTTCATATATCTCCTTTTGCAAACTTAGACACGTTTGCAAAAAGGACAAACTCAAAAACTGACTAAGATTTTTAAGTTAATAGAGATAAGCAGAGGGATTGGGGAAGCAAAGACGATCATGCAGCATTGCAGGCATCCATTTTGAGTAAATGGTAGCCATATGGCATTTTCAAAAGCATTGAAATGTAAACTCTTTATTTTGATGTTTAAATGAAGAGTTTAAAGTCTTTTTCATTGCCTTACCCACTGGCACAAATCTAAACCCGAATGCACTGCTAAAAGGGGCGGGGCCCTTCGTCAAAGGTTACCCGACTTGTCATTGTCAAATTTTCTGTAGAGTCCTTAAAGACTATGCCGATTATAGCCCTCTGCACCCATGGTGAACAGCAGAATAAGTGAGTAAGTTCAAGAAATAGAAGTCAAAAACAAAGGTGTTGCTCCTTCTGAGCCAAAGCCGCAGCTACTCCCTAGTCTGCCAAGACTGCCCCACTTTGGCTTTGCGCACTGCAATACAGGTAAACCGGCATCGGCTTAGCGGAAGACACTACTTCCCTATCCCAGAGAGTCTGCAGGAGAGTTAAACAGCTGCCAAGACTGCAACACTTTTCAATAACGCTAAAAAGGGAGCACAATGCAACAAAGCACTTAAGTCTACAAAAATACGAATGTACCAACCAGCAGGGAAACAAAACAAGGCCGTTAAAGCAACATTCAGCAAATCTCTCAACTTAAACAGCTCCCTATGCTACCAGCAAATGGCTTTGCTATAACAGAGCCTTCTCTAGGATGCGCTTATTAGGTATGACTGAGAAGCTGACATGAGGGCCCCTGACTAGTTGTATCTTCAGCTCTAGCAGCGAGCAAAGCTTGCTCCATGCAGACCTAAAAAAAAAAGCAAGCAGCTATAGACTGGAAGTTAGCACACGGTACACCTTACAGAGACCAGTAGCTCATGTTAACAATTCGATTTTTAGCATATCAATTGCGTGTCAAGGGAGCTGTTAAATAAGTTTGACATGCCAATGTCCTACCTGCTTTAGGGAGGAAATGAAATTTATGTACACAATGCTGGTCAGATAAGCTCCTCTCCTCGCAGAGTTGGTGTCCGCTGCTCCAAAACTTGTAACAGTCCTCACTAAGGTGCAATGCATACTTCTGAAAAGCTGGTCCACGGGCGTGCTGGCTATACACCCGAAGGGCTTGGGACAACTGGTTTTTATGAATAGTGGTTGTGTAATTATGGGGCAGGCTGGATTGATATGCACTGTGGGCCATGGGAAGTGCCTTCTGGCAACGATTTTCTGAGAACTTGGTGTCCGCGTCTAAAAAACCTTCCAAAACTTTCATGTTGCCCAAGACTTTAGCGGTCAACCCGCCAACAAAAGGTGGCGGTTCGTCATCCTTATTTTCGATCACAGCTTCATACAGCTTCAGAGCTACAGTGATCCACTTCTGATAGGTGGGCAACTCAAAGTGAGACGGCTGTGGGTTCCTGCCCACGCTATCATCAAACCCCTTCTTGGCCAATACTAGGTCCACATGTTGGAAAAGAAACTCCTTAAGGGTACAGTCAACCAATTGGCCAGAGGAACTTGTGCTACTCTCTATATTGAAAGATAACTGCCGACTGTGCCTCATCATCTGGAAGCGCCGGGGCCCAGAGATGGGCATTGAAGACTCGTTTTCCCTCAGCACACAATTGTGCTTCAACTGTTCCAACAACATGCCTACCGGGTCTTCATCTTGCCCAGGAACGATATAGACAAACGCCTGGTTGGCAGGCACTGTGAAAAGACAATTAACACTCTGGTTGGTCAGCACTCTGCTTTTCCGAAATATCCTGTATATCTGATCTTCCAGGGCATGCTGCAGTCTCCTTTTAGGAGAATGTTTTTTGGGCTTGTCAGTCAAAGGATCCAGATTTTTGCTTTCTACCTTAAGTGCCCCATTAAGCTGAAAAACGAAAAGAAGCCTTGGTGGGCAAGACCTACAATTCAGTTTCCAGTCCAGCCCAACCGGACAGTCCTTGATGGAGGCCTTGAGAGAAGGTAGGAGCTTCTGCCGGAGCGTGTCTAGGGCCCGGAAAACCTTGTCGTAGGTGATGTCAAAGGAGCAAGTGGGGTGGGCTAGAAGCAAGATGTGGCAGACAGAGAAAAGATAAAGCAGGTTCATGCAGTAGAACTTCTCCTCCTGCTTCCAGAAATCATGTGCCTCAGCATGGGGAGTGTCGTCGCCAAGTGCCTTACAGGCCTCCAGCAGCTGATGGCTGTCACAGACCGAAGTCAGCACCAAGAACAGCACTTTGCTCTCCTGACTATGATAAGCCTGAATCAGGTTATAATCCTGCTCCTGGTGGTCTTCTGTGTCCTGCTCATCTGACTTCCTGTCATAGTCCTCATCATCCTCATCCATATCTTCATCTACTGACCTCCTGTTATAAGCATGGTGGCCATCCTTCTCTTGCATCCCTAACTTCATGTTGTACTCCTGGTGCTCGCCACTATCATGCTCCCCTGTTTTCCTAATCTGGTCCTGGTTTTCCTCCAAATCCTGCCCTCCATGATGCTGTACTATGTGTTGCTGGGTCTCCTCCGTG
Source organism: Ambystoma mexicanum (assembly GCF_040938575.1). NCBI lineage: Eukaryota > Metazoa > Chordata > Amphibia > Caudata > Ambystomatidae > Ambystoma > Ambystoma mexicanum. Next base: position 554,171,190 of record NC_090931.1, read on the forward strand.
TCCTGCTCACCGAGCTCCTCACAGTCTTGGCTTTGGGGCAAATCCAGCAGCTGGCCCTGGTTCTCCTCCCCATAGAAACTTGTCGCCTTCCGATGGAAAAGCGGGAAAATCTGGCGATCACACAAGGTATTCACAAGACTGTGCTTGTCTGATATAAGCCGAGCAGCCGCTTTGCCGAAGACACCCACCACGCAGAGCTCGTCGTCCTTGCAGGTTAGCTCCCGCAGGTCAGAACTAAGAAGCTCACGCAGAGCCACAGGAGCAGCCAGGTTCACGCGGGGGGCTTCCCTGCAGCCCATCCCGAGAATACTGCTGCACTATGTTGATGTAGTGCTCGTGCTGTATCTAACTCGGTCCGTGTAGGAACTTCTTGCGAGACTAAAAAGGTTCCGGGTAGAAAGAAACGTGTGAAGCTTCCGCACGCACATCCCTGTGCATCAACTTCCGTTCCCCTAAATACTACCAATCCAAGATGATGGTCGTTAACAAGCATGTGCATGGGGTGTTACGATTACGAATTCAGTTCAGTGAACGCAAAATAACGTGACGCTTGAGAAACACGTCGAAGAGATTTACTACAATAGTACTGAAAATAATAACATACTTGAATGCAGTGAAAGTATTATTTACTGTTGCAGTATTAAAAATTCAAATCAGTTTAATATGTTTTAATCCCAGACGATACAGGCATTGACAAAACCAATACATCTGGGGGGGCCGGGGGAGGGGGTCGGTGAGGGGTAAGAGATTTTGTAACAGAAAGCGTCCCATTGGAATGTTTCTGGGTTACAATTATTTTAGGAGGGAGAAAGTAAAAAAATGTAATTATTTTTTCCATTGAAAAATCGGGAGTCGCCCGCCCAAATTGGGAGCGTTGGCATGTATGCAGGGGTTAGAAATATTTTAAGAGGGAGAAAGTAAAATATATCATTTAATAGAAAAATAGGGAGTCTGCTGCCTAAATCAGGAGGGTTGGCATGCCATGTGTAGAGACCTGACAACTGCTGCACACGCAGCTGCAGAGAGGCCGGCATTCTGAGCGCGGGACAGTGTGGTACGTGTTGCATGGCACCCCTGTGAGGGGCCATGGTACGTTCCATGGAGTTGTGTGGTCACATGGTTACCCATGTGACCAACCTAATAAAAGGTCCGAGCCGCTTCCGGCTCGGCAGTCACGAGTGAACCTGACTCCGCGTGGTGTGTTGTGTTGGTGCCTGGGGGGTGCCTCGCCACGTGTGCTGGGCCCAAGGTCGGGGCCCAGCTGGAGGACGGTGCCCCTGCCGGGCAACGCCGTCCGGACGGTGCCCCTGCCGGGCAACGCCGTCCCTGTGGGTCCCCCAACCATGTGAGGCGGGTTGGGGATGCGACCCCGGCCTGGGTGCCCCCAGAGCCGGGGCCGCGGTGACCAGGTGGACCTGGCCACGTGTGTGGAGCTCCGGTGTCCCGGAGCGGGTGGGATGAGCCCCCACCCTTCATCACGCGGCGTGATCGCCGCACTGCAGCGTGTGTCGTCGGGTGCCACCCGACCCGAGTGTGGGGCTGCCCGGTGGACCGGGACAGCCCCCAACAGTACGCAGACTTGACCCCGGCGCTCCTTCCTGAAAAGAGGCAAAGAGACTGCAAAGCTGATGCCTCAAAGACATTGCAATTACCTGTATTACATGGCCAAGGCAGTGGCCATGTAGTTATGGTTAAGTTGCTGTTTCCATAGGAAGAGCACTTTTTGGTCGGCTTATAACTCAGCTACCCCTGCACTGATCCTCACCAAACTTTGCAAAAAAAGTATATGGGCCACTCTCAATTTTTTTGTAAAGCTTGGTGAGAATTCGTCCAGGGGGAGCGGAGTTATAGGGGGGGTCCCAAAACGTTTTTTTTTCCCATAGACTGAATGGGGGAAAAACATTGCGCACGGCTACAGGTGAAACCGCTGGACGGATTTTGACGAAATCTGTGGCAGGTAAAGGGGCTTGGTCCAGAAAGCGTGCTTTTGTAAATGTTGTCACCATACATGTAGTACGTTTATTTAAAATTATGAAAAAGTAGGTCTGAGATAATTAGTGATATCTATGTTCGCTCCGCGGTCACACTTTCCTGTTCGGTCGACGAACAAGAAACCGATTGGCCGTCATGACCGCGTACACACGACGTCTCTGCTGCGAGACGTGTTCAGCGTCAGATGGTTTGGATGCGCCCGGCATCTTGGATCCGCGGAAAGCGGAGCAAAAACCAGCGTAGACATGCTTTTTTCATTATCCTATTTTGCTGTGGCACAGACCATTGGGAAAGGTTCACACAGTAAGAAATGGGTGATTTATGCATTTGTTCTTCGGCCGTCATGATGTAATTTCTATGGACACCTTGTACATACAGTAAATGTGGGGGGTAATAACGATAGAACTTCAGTCCATATAGCGAGCAGGACATTTGTAACACTTCAGTCCATGTAGTGGACAGGAAATTTGTAACTCTTGAAAGCACACGGGTATAGGTAGGCAACATTGAAATTGACAACATGCCGTGAACGCATTATTTTTCCCAATGGCTATTATTATATTCATTAGTACGCTGCCATGGGTGGCACATGCTACGGTGGTAGTGGCCAGGGGCTACAGTCTTAACATATGGGTGATTAATGCACTTGTTCTGGGAGTCGGTTGTCATGATGTAATGTGTATGGACATCTTGTACACACAGTACACTTATACCTACTTAATGACGTATGTTCTATGGCCTACTTGTACGCACAGAAAAGCAGGGGTCCAATAAGGCCAGTATTTGAGGCTGTGCACTGCATGGTGGAGTTTGTACATTTGTAAGGACACGTGTGGTGTTAGGGAACATTGAAATTGCCTACATGCTGTGAATACATTATTGTTTCCAATGCCTACTATTATATTCATTAGTACGCTGCCATGGTTGGCACATGCTGCAGTGCTTGTCGCCAGGGCCTAGAGTCTTGGATGCATGGCCGTCGGCCGAAGGCCAAAGGCCTTACTTCCAAGACTCTAGGTCCTGGCCACAACCACCGCCGCATGTGGCACCCATGCATACACCCCTTGTGTTGCATTTTCATTGGCAAGTTGTGGGGAGTGGGTGCAGTGTTAGGTGCATGGCCAAAGGCCATGCACCCAACAACAAAGAGGTGGTTGTGGGGAGATCCTGCACTCTTGGGTGCAGAGCCGAAGGCCATGCACCCAATAATACACTTATACCTACTTTATGACGTATGTTCTGTGGCCTCCTTGTACTCACAGAAAATGAGGGGTCCAATAAGGCCAGTATTTCAGCCCGTGCAGTACACGGGGGAGTTGTTAGATTTGTAACGATACGTGTGGTGTTAGGGAACATTGAAATTGACAACATGCTATGAATGCATTATTTTTTCTAATGGTTATCATTATATTCATTAGTACGCCGCCATGGGTGGCACATGCTACGGTGGTTGTGGCCAGGGCCTAGAGTCTTGGATGCATGGCCGTCGGCCAAAGGCCGAAGGCCTTACTTACAAGACTATAGGCCCTGGCCACAACCATCGCCACATGTGCCACCCATGCACACACCCGTAGTGTTGCATTTTGATTGGCAAGTTGTGGGGAGTGTGTGCAGTCTTGGGTGCATGGCCGAAGAACAAAGTGGTAAGTACTAGACTTGGAAGACACTGCACACCCATCCCATGTAAGATCTACAGACATACACCTAGGAGGGAAGCCTCTGGGCAGAGGTACTGAAGGATAACACACCTATAGAATAACCCTCACTACCACACATCACCTAGGGGGTTGTGGGGAGACCCTGCAGTCTTGGGTGCATGGCTAAAGCCCATGCATGCAAGACTGAAGTCATAAGCAGTGGAGTTACAAATTAATATGTGTGTGGTGGATTGTGGTCGTTGTTTTGATGCCCTAGTTTCTTTACTTCATGGCTGCAGACGATGGTCCGAAAGTACATTTATAAGCAGCTAATTTACAAGGACCATATTTTACATATGCAGCGATGTTTGTGGATAGGAACTGTACTCCTTGTAAGGCGAAGGTGGTAGGTTACTCACCGCAGACAAAAGGGCAGCCTACGGGCACTGCAGCATATTACTACCATAGATTAGACGAGTAGATTCCCATGTGTAGAAAATGCCTGCCAATATACTTACTCCTTACTTTGCTCAGAATCCATAAACTTTTTTAAAATTGGTTTTCGTACTTGGCGGAAGTATGACTTTTTCCATCTCTGTGATGAAAGAAAAAGGTGTGCTAATGTTTGCAGTTTTTCCACATTTACCACATTGCATAATAGACAGTAAACTTTTTTTTTAGACCCTCATATTTAGTTTACAAACCAGTGTACTGTGCATTGCGCTCAGTTTCTGTGTTTGCTTTTCTAATCCTTGGGTCTGGGGAAAAAAATCCTTGTTGGATTAAAAAAAACTCTTCATTTCTTATGCAATTAAGTACTTCATTTTTTCCTTTCAGTGTTTTCTTCATTTTTCTGATCAATGTTATGTTTGTTGCCTTCCTGCCCATTTTTAACAACAGTTAGATACCTGTAGGCGTATTCTAACTATGCACTTGTTCCTACAGATTTTTGATACTCATTCATTTGTGTCGTTGTTACATTCTGTTTCCTTCATCTTTCCCATTAATGTTTCTTTGTTGCCTTCCTGCCGATTTTTAACAATACTTAGATACCTATAGGCATATTCTACCTGTGCATTTGTTTCCAACGATCTGTGATAATCATTTATTTGTGTCATTCTTCCATCCTTTTGGGTAGTTAGATACCTGTAGGCGTATTCTAACTGTGCATTTTTTGCTACAGATTTGTGATACTCATTCATTTGTGTCATTGACATATCCTGTTTCCTGTATCTTTCCTATAAATGTTTTCTTTGTTGCCTTCCGGCTGATTATTAACAACAGTTAGATATGTATAGCTGTATTCTGCCTGTGCATTTGTTTCCAACGATCTGTGATAATCATTTATTTGTGTCACTCTTCCATCCTGTTGGGTAGTAAGATACCTGTGGGCGTATTCTATCTGTTTGTAGTCTTTCACATACTTTGTTGACAATTTTGAAGTACACATTATTTCGTAAATTTTGGCTTCAAGAACATTAAATACGCATTTGTTAGGTTAGCTTGCAACCTCTGCTTTAGAGTAATGGTGCTATCATTGCATTCAAACCATCCAGAATTCTTTTTGATGTATGCAGTGTAGTGACCTGCATTGGTTGTAGCTCCTGCATGATAGATTATTCCTACTGTAGTAAAGGTTGTCTTTCCAAGTGACACTTGACCGTGTGTAAATCCAGTTAGTTTGCAGTTGTTTTTGGTGCCATCTGCATTATAACGTAGAAGCATAAGTGTTATGTAGGCACTATGTGATTGTATAAGTAAGGTAGAGCGATTGTCTGAATTGCAAATACTACATAATCTGCCATGGTTTGCATTTTGTACAAGTTGCTGAAATGGAATGCTCTCACAATTTGGTATGGAAACACACACAAATCGCTCATTTGGAATTTCTTCCTATATCAATTTGTCAATTTGTTATGTATGTTTCCACATGTACGAAATTTGGAAGATTTCATTTACAGGTATGCTTTTGTTTTCCAATACTACTAGTATGTACATTACAAATTCTTGTGGATCTTCTTGTGAGTTCATAGTGAATCTCACCATTCCAGCACAGTCGACCAATTGTTGCCTTACTCCATGAACACTGTATGTGTTGTCAGGATTGCTTGTTGCAATTATATGCAGCACTAACATTTGCAAACACAATTGGTCTGTGCTGTGCAGGTAAATATTGTTAACAATTGGTGGCAATTGAAATAGAATATTAATTGCTACATTTGCATAGCAACTTTCCCCACTTTCATTTGTAAATTTGAATGGGCCAGCAAGTTCTGTATCTGAGTGCATTTTTTGGTTTTTCTGTTGCTTCTTTGCCGACGTGCCTGGTTTACATTCCCTAATAGGTTCTTCTATGTTTGCGGCAATTGATGAAACTTTAGCTTCTTTTCTTTATTTTGCAGAATTTCCTGTTGCATTCTGTTGCATTTCTGTTTCATTTACTTTTCTTTTACCACGTTTCACTTTATCTGGGACAGGGTATTGTTTCAGATGAGAGGTGTACAGTGAACGCAATCTATTGTATTCTAGAATGCAAGGAATATCAGCTTTGACTTTACTTCAATCAAAGTTTATTAGCAATAGACCATCAAGTGTACGTAAGCATGATAATGATACGTAGCTCATGCCTTCCATAAACACTGTCTTTCCTATATCTATCAATGCTTTCTCTAGGGTAACACCTTGGGATTTATGAATGGTAACTGCATATGCAAGAGTTAGAGAAAATTGCTCTCTACGTACATACATGTCTTTGAAGAGAAGAAATCGAGCCGTGGCGCGCCCTATTCTTTTCACTTCTGAAACTTTATCAAAGCGAATATTTACAAACTGAATGCTGCTATCACGTGGGTATGATTAAAAGCCAAGAACTGCGCCGAGTGCTCCACTAACTAGCCCTTGCTCTACGTCAAGGTTACGTTTAAGCATTACTCTACAATTTAATGATAATTTCAATACTTTTTCCAACCCAGCTGTGTTGGAGATTGAATTTTCTAAACTATTTAGTCTTGTTGTCGCTTGCTCACACATGGGTACTGTCAAACCATGTATGTCTAGTTTGTCTGTGGCGCTAATTTCTATTATTGCTTGCATTTCTTTCTTTAACAGTGTTTCATTGAATTTGAAACAGCTTGCAAGAGTTGGCATTAAGGCCATACAATTGACATTTTTGTGTACTATTTGTTCTATAACATCAGTTGCACGTGCATTATCACCATAAAGTGCATGTATATGCCGCTTTTTCAATACAGCTTGTGCTTCTTGCGATAATACACCAACTCTAATACTTTTTAAGATGTTGGCATAAGTGAGATCTGCAGATTGCTGCATGTTCTCAGTTAATTCTCTGTATTGGAAATGTTGCCAAAGGTTAACATTACCTATGCTACCAACAGTTTTCTGGCAGAGTTTGTGGCCTAAGGTTTTAAAAATTGGTTCACCTTTTATTGGTGTCAATTGTAGAAGATCTCCGAAAATGATAATGTGCTTCCCTGCAAAGAGTTCTTCGTTGTTACTTTTAAGTACTTCTTGCAATCTGAGATGAATCAAAGCCAACATTAGATTGGAGACCATGTTCACTTCATCTATTAGTAGCATTTTAATTTGTTTTAATACTCTACCTAATTCCATTGCAGCTTCTGCAGAAAGTTTGTAGTAGTCTAATTTATTCTGATGCTGTACTGGAAGCAGTAGTAATCGGTGTAAAGTCACACCACCTATGTTGTAGGCAGCTAAACCTGTGGGGGCTGTTACAACAGCTGACAGTTTGTTGTTTGTCAATTGTTGAAGGAACTTGCTGATCATTTTGATTAAGAATGTTTTCCCTGATCCAGCTTCACCACTGACATACAGCAGTATAGGTTTGTAATTTTGGCAGGTACATTCTTTATTTTCATGTTTTGCGCCATGCACAATTTGTTTTGTTACCTCTTCAAAAATGGTGCGCTGTCGTTGTTAAGTTTTCCTTGTTGTACAGTTAAGTCCTCTGTATCTTCTTGATACTGATACATGGTGTTTTCTACTTCTGCCATAGCAACTTCAGCCTCATTTGCTATTAGTGGTTGTCCTAAGGGTTCTTGACTTGCAGTTACAGAAGGTTGACTACTGTCAGAAGAGTCTTTATCTAGTTGGGCCTGAATTTCTTCTTCCTGTTGCTGCTCATTGTGTAACATTGTTTTGTACTGCGTAAAGTTAACATCGGTGATAGTATTTCATTTGCTTTGAAACCATCTTCATAGCCCTCATAATTATCTAGTATGTCTTCCTCTTTTCTCCATTGTTTGAAAAGTTGTAACAGAGGTATGTAATATAGTTCTTTCTGTTGAGGAGATTTTAATGACAATTTCACGTGATTAATTAAGCTTCGATTGTTAAATCTATGTTTTCCTCGGGTTTTACATTATTTTTGAATGCAAAGTTTTGAGCTATGTGGTATAGACACATGCTTTCCAGAGTGGTACTCCTGTTCGGATAGTATGTGTCCAGTAAATTGTTTTTTAGAATGTCTTGGCAGTTGGAATCATTTCTGGCAATTGTTTCTATGTCCTCATATGATTTTAGCACTCTTTTTTTAGATTTTGCAGGACCAAGACTGAGCCATACTATGTTGTCTGATTTTCCATACAAAGCAGTGCCGGTTAAACGATCTGCTGCTTCATAGGCCCCACAATCTCTATGAGAGAGCATTATTATGCCTAGGCTGTACACTTTCTGTTATAATGTTTTGTCTGATGCTAGGTCATCCCAGAGGTCTTGAAGCTCTGTTTTTTCTGCTTTTGTTAAGTAGGCTGTAACATATCGTGCAACAGCAGTTGAATTGTCTGCAATATACTGTGCATTCCATAATAGGGCAATGATTGCATTGTAATCATTGATATATTTTGATTCTTCCCTTCTTTTTATGTAATACCTGGTTTTAGGTGATTTACCTTTAACACTATGTCGAACTGAAGACATAAAGTTGTTTACTTCACCTGTTTCTGTAACTGGTCTAGGGAAACCAAAGTGGCATTTGGTGTAGTATTTATCTTTGTTTTTGTATTTACGGCGACAATATTTGCCACATGTGTGTCTTTGAAATTGTAAAATCTGCCCATGCAGCTCACTATGTGTCTGCTGTGAAGGGATTTCACATGTGACATATTTTTGGATAAACTGCAAAGCTTGATATTCTTTTCTCCAAAAGAAGTGTTGCACTTCTCCAAGGGAAGGAACAGTTTTATTGCAAATAAAGTGTAGCATTGCAATGAAACAGTGATGGAAATATCTTGAGACATTAACTGGATCTAGAGAGCAAAGTTCTCCAAGTGTTAATATATCTATGTTGTTTTTGTTGCTGTGTGCTATGCGTAGGAACTCATGTAAATCTTCCCATGCATATTCTGAAGAACTTAGCGTAACAAACCAAGTTGGTGGTCCAAGGTTTCTGATCATGCAACGCACGTCCCCGTGCCGTCTAAACCAGTATTCCTTTGCACCACGCATGTTTGCAAACAAATTTGTTATACTTGATTGTAAAACCTCATCTTTTTCTTGTACTTTTTGTATTAACTGCGTAGCTGACATATTTTGAAAGTGCGTTCCAGATTTAAGAATGTGTGCAACTCCATAACATAGTGTTGCTAATTCACTTTCATAGAGTAGGTGGAATATTTATTCCACATTTTGTCTAAATCTGGGATCTTGCGAATACATTTGTAATGAGCGGTATTCTGATGCCCCAATTTAAGTGGGTCTATCATCGTATCTCCCACCTTTGCCAGTAGGAAATAGCAGTGGAAAAGCACATGCTTCTATACTTTTTTCCCAAATACTCATTGGTGACCCTTTGGTTTGTCGCATTTGGTAAGTTTCTAGTGCATCATCTATACTTTCATTGGAATGCAATGGATGAATTGTGTAATGGTCCAAAAGAGTGGATACTGTAGCTGGATCCAGAAATTCGAATTGTCCAGTTTCTGATGGCTCTTGAATTATTTCAGTTGTTTGCTTTAAGCTTTCATCAATATTTATTTCCTTGTAGTACTCATTGTTGTCTTTTAGATATTGCAATGCTTGTGTAACTTTGTGTAAGTCTACTAATTGTTGCCAATTCTTTTTGGCCTTTGTCGGTACTCCATTTACCAAGACTAATAAAAAATGCTCTATTGAACGTTTCACTCCTAGAGTGTGCACATTTTCTGTTACATCTAATGGCAAGTAAACTACTTTGACACTGTAGTGATAAGCAGTACCCGCACCTCCCTGGGATCCAGCCCTTTGTGCAAAGTAAATCACTCCTAATTACCTTCCCACACAAATAAGGTTTAAGACGCACGATGATCTCAGTCTGGAAAAAAGCCAATCACACAGAATATATGATGCTTGCATTTATTATCTACAGTGGCTAATGAAAACTAAGCAGCAATTTATAATAATGTGGAAATAGAAACTGCAAGCTATATAATGCCAATTATCAATCACAGATGAATATGCAATTATTTGGTCTTACGCTCCTCATGAAATGTAGATGAAGGTACGATCTGATCACACCCAGGACCCTCACCGCTACAGGTGCCCGGCACTCCTCAGAAGAGATGGGGAGGACTGGCCAAGCCCCCACAGTCCTACACCGGAGCGGGGATGTGATGTTAGGAGTCTAGTCCCTGATAGTGCACAGCTGGTCGTCCAGGCACTGTTCTTCTTGATACACGCGTCTTTCCAACAGCCCAGGATGAGTCCCCCCTTCCCTGGTCCAAGTATAGTTCTCTTATTAGGAGCTGCACGTCAATCATCATGACGTGTCAGCTCTTCGAGAAGCTTCTAGGCTCTCCCTTCCCTGCAGTAAACATGTTTTTTGCTTGGAAAGTTACAAGACTGGAAACAGCCAGTCTTGGCTCCCAGGCTTCGGGCACTGTGTTTTGAAAAGATCAGACATTCTTGCCTTATCAGTGCACCTGACTCGCAGAGCGAAGACGAGCAAAGCTGTGCCTGGCTCCCAAGGGCTGCATAGAGCCTCTTGCAAATGCTAGATGTTTTATGTCTTCAGAAAAGGCCTTCGCAATTAACCCCTTGCAAGCATGCAGGCTCACCCAGTTCAAGAGTCCTGGTTGATGTCAGCATTTTCCTCCACGCTTCGAATAGGCTCTAATACACACAAGATAGCTCAGTGGGTTAGTGCAAATGCAGATTACTGCAAGCGCCTAGCAGCTTATCACGACATTCCACCCCTTTCGAAGTGAGGCCTGAAAATGCTGACTCAGTTCCATGATCTGGAAGCATGCACAGTGTGCTGTAGGCCAATTAAGCGTTTCTCTAGCGCAGTCATTCTAGTATAAAGGAAAGACATTCTGCGCAAGAGCCCAATGAAGACGATAAGTATGAATATTAGGGAAATCAGCAACCACAGCAATGGGTGCAGTATTATATTAAGCAGCTTAGTGGAGGAGGGAGACCATCCAGTGAATATATCCCACCAGTGGTGAGTAGTAACTGATTGCAGATGGTCAGCAGTTTTGATCAATTGGTTTCTGTCTATTATTAGCTTGTACTCTGCAGAAATAACTGAGGTAGCTAGCGTCTGGAAATCTTTCCAAGCAGTTTGAGCAAACTGTCTAATAGCTTGAAGCCGGGCAGTAATCACTCCATAGGATAGAGTCCAGTTAAGCAAATGCGTGAGCTCAGCATGCAGAGTAGTGTGAGACCACTGGGTTAAAGAATATAGGGTATGAGTAACAATGTCTAAGATAGTCACAACTTGATCTACGCAAAATACTTGAGGATTCCCTAATAACCTATAATAGTTAATAAGCAAGGAATGATTAGTAACTACGCAAGCTTTATGCTGATCTATCTGGAAGATGTCAGTCCCATTTATGTGGTATTGCATCCAGGTGCACTCCCCTGCTACGGGATGTATGCATGGGTCCGGAACCCTCCCAGTTAGGGGACACACCCACCTCTGATCCCAGGGCATGCAGGTGTGACTGTGGATGGTGTAGTTTTGGCTGTCTAACCATTCCCCTCGTATTTGCGGAACCCACCAGGAACCATTGATTTTCATAGGCAATACTATAAAAGGGCACCATATTTCTAGAGCATAAGCGGTCCTACTAACTTGCATTAACGCATGGCAGGTGTTATTCATGCAATCAAAAGCAAGCGGCTTAATCCATATGTTTGCTGGTAACTGTAGCTCTGTGTGCCAGTGGGTTGAAGATAGTCGCCCCCATTCGGAGCTGAAAGCCAACACCTGCTGATTTAGCAAAGTTTGCCATAAAATGCATCGTGTGTCTTTAGCAGTTTTGTTGACCTGTCCTATGGCAGAGAAAATGTTTTCATAGCTGAAATTCTGCCACTTCCAATGGTTGCCAATACTTGTAGCAGTGTTGCGCAGGGTAGGACTTATCAATGGGCCCTACTGGGCCAGAAGTTTTATAGCGCCGCTGGCATCAGAACCCATAGTGGCTAACTTGTTGCGCACAGTTTCTATGTCAAAAGCATTTAAAGCCCCCGTTCCCACTCCCGCTGCACCCGCAATCAATGAATCTAAACCCCTAGCTACGCGCAATTTGGTGATGGGCCATAGAAATTGACTCCATTTATAGCAGCTTGGTAGTACTAAGGAGACATTGCCCCGTGACAAGTCTATGTCTAAGTGTACCTCTGAAATGATGAAAGCGTGCATCACATGTCTGCAATTTAAATGTTGTCTTACTACTGGAAAATCTAGCATGTTCACAGTTTCTACTTTGTGTGATTTGAAAAACACCATCCTCCAAGTGGGATGCCTACCATATACAATATTGGTTTTTGATACAAACACCATACTACCATCTGGTAGAGGCTGTTTCAACGTACAATTGTATGAAAGGCATTTGGTCAAGTTATAGTCCAGAAAATCTTGGCGAGTACACTCATTGCAGTTCTTGGGGCAAAAGAAACATGAAACATCAAACAAATTATTTGATCCATTCACTGAAACCTTTGGACCTACGATTTCATAAGCGCCAGTCATATGAGTTAGTGATAAAAGGTGTCCGACAATGTGCCAATCTAGAACTCTTGCAGTTCCATGTGGATACTCATTTGTAACGCTTTTCTCACAGGTTACGGTGCGGTTGTAGTTATCACGCAGGACTGGAGCATCAGGTGTAGTGCATGCGATTCTCAGAGTCCATGTAGTGTCTTGCAATAACCCACTCTTTACAGAGAAAGTGTTGGTTTGGCAGGCCAGGAGCACCCACAGCAAGGCAAGTCCCATCCCCTTCATACTGCTCTACGTTCGTGGTGTGAGCCTAGTAGCGGGAATATAAACAGGCACATCAGAATTATGCAAAAGTACAACATAAGTACTTCCAACACCTTGACTTAACACTTCCCCAGCCTCAGGCTTTTTGTTAGGATGGTGCACCCACACCTTTTTTCCCGTGCTACCGAAGCCTCCTTCCCCCCTCAATGTAGTGTCTGGGGATTGCTTGCTTTCTACTACTAGGGGGACAACTGCTCGTTCACAAATCAATTGTGCAATTCGGTCATATTTGGTTAATGGTACTGCAGATGCACCAGCATTATGTAAAAGTACCGAAACAGTCCCTCTATAATCAGGATCAATCACGCCTCCCAATATGTCAATGCCTTGTTTTGCCAGGCTGGATCGTGCAGCAATGCGTCCATAAGTGCCTGACGGCAATTTGATGCCAATACCCAGCGAGATGGATTTGGTTTGCCCCGCCGGTATAACATCATCTTCACAGGTAGATAGATCAAGTCCAATGCTGCCTGCAGTCGCTTGCACAGGCAGCTTAGCTTCTTTGTCGGTTTTCCACACAACAAGAGTCTTTGTAGATTCCACTTTCGCACTTGTCAGTCTCACAAAGGGTGTCTGGCGATTTCCCAGTGGACGATTGTTCAGTTCAAACAGTGCTTGTGCCAGATGTTTGGACCACCCCTTGAGAGTGTGAGTCTTAGTCAGCTTCTTTATTTGTTGCTTGAGCAGCCCATTGCTACATTCCACCAGAGCAGAGGATTCTGGGTATCGGCTGATGTGCAGTGTCCATTTTATGCCTTGCTCTAGTGCCCAGTCTTGCACATTGTGTCCAGCAAAATGGCTGCCTTGGTCTGATTGGATTTCATCCGGGATGCCATAGTGTCTGATGAGGTATTCCATGCCTTGCAAGGTAGCCCGTTGATCTGCATGGGCGACTGGATAAGCTAACAGCAGTCCAGAGTATGTGTCTACCATGGTCAACACATAATGCTTTCCATTCTCGGGCGGTAAAGGGCCAATGTAGTCAACTTGCCATACGCTAGCAGCTCTTTCACCTCTTCTCAAAGGGCCTTGAGGCTTCCTCTCCAGAGGGTAGTGCTTCACTTCACTGCACACGGAACATTGGGAGGCAGCTTGTATGGCTTGATCCATGGTAATGGGCAATTGTCTCTTTTTTGCCCATTGATAAGTTCCTGTTTGCCCTAGATGCCCTGAGGTTTGGTGTGCCCAATCCGCCATCCCTTGCAGCACCTCAGCTTCTTGCGGTGTTGTCACTGGTCGAATCTTTGCCATTTGGTCCACTTCATTGTTGAACAGGGCAGCCAGTGAGGTGTCAGGGGGCATGTGTGCATCGACATGCCCAATGCAGATTTTGCACCTCTCACCTTTGCACCACATCTCTTTCTGGCCCTCCCCAGATTGGTGTGTTCTTGATCTGCCAACCATCTCTTCTCCATGCCGGTGCCCAATGTGTCAGGCCTTGATATGTGGCCCAACTGTCTGTATATATGTATGCAGTCTCTGTTTCCTTCACCTATTCAATCACAGAGGCCACTGCCTGCAGTTCAGCATACTGACTTGATCCTCCCACACCTTCTCTCATTAGCAGTGTTTCTCGGTGGGGCTGGAATGCGACAGCTTGCCAGTGTCTTTGCCCTTTATCATACTTTGCGGTGCCATCCGTGAACCATGCAGACTTTTGTTCTTCTTCTGTCAATGTATCATAGGCGGGTGCGACTTTGAAGGGAGATTCTGGCAACGCCACAGGGGTGTTTGGTTCAGGCATCGCTTCCAGATCTACCGCCTCCAGCATTTGTTGTTGCAGTCTGGAAACCCCTGTGCAGCCAGCTTTCGCACGTTGCTGTAAATACCATTTCCATTTGACATGAGTGGCGTCTTGTGCTCTGCCACTTTTCCCATTTGCAGCAGTGTCACGCACCCAGCCCATGATTGGAATTTCTGTGCAAATTGTCACTGGTTGCTCGCCTGTGATTCTTTCAGTTTCAACTAGAGCCCAGTACACTGCAGCAACTTGTTTCTCAAGCGGAGTGTATCTTGTCATAGGATCTGTGAGTTTCCTTGACCAGAACCCCTGTGGCACTCTTTTCTGTCCTTGCTTTTGCCACAAGCTCCACACAGCCACGTCATTGTAGACAAGAATTTCCAATTCAAAAGGATCAGTTTTTGTCAGGGGCCCCAGTGTGATGTAATTTTGCAATGCGTCTTTAGCCTGTTGGAAGGAAGTCTGTTGCTCTAGGCCCCATGTAAAGTCATGTTTCTTTCTGGTGACTTTGTAAATGGGTTTCAGTATCAGGCTTAAATGAGGTATGTGATTTCTCCAAAACCCCATTAACCCAATGAATCTTTGTGCCTCTTTTTTATCTGCTGGTGGAGCTATCTGCTGAACCATATCAATTACCGGGTCAGGAATTTTCTTAACTGACCCAGACCAGATTGCACCTAGAAATTTCACCTCTTGAGCAGGCCCCTGTACCTTTTTGGGATTTATGGCCCACCCCCGATTTTGCATGTGTGTGATCAACTTTTCAGCAGCGTTTTCTACATGTTCTTTCTCAACACTGGTCAGCATGATGTCATCAATGTAATGAGCAATAAATACATTATCCAATTGCACCATCTTTAAATCTCTGGCAATTAATCCATGACACAGAGTGGGACTATGCACATACCCCTGGGGCAATTTAGTAAAGGTAAATTGTCTGTCTCCCCAAGTGATAGCAAATTGGTCTTGTGATTCAGTGTCAATATCAATGGAGAAAAATGCATTGGCCAGGTCAAGGACCACATACCATTCACCCACTTCTCTCATAAGGTTTTCAATCAGGGTGATGATGTCTGGCACCGCCGCAGCTAAGGGCGGCACCTTCTTGTTCAAAATGCGGTAATCAATTGTCAGACGCCATGCCCCATCCGGGCGGCGGACAGGCCAGATCGGCGAGTTGAATGGACTGACTGCCGGCCTCATTATGCCAGCTTTCACCAATGACTCAATAGTTTCACTAATCTCTTTATGTCCTCCTGGCAACCGGTACTGTTTCACGCACACTGGGTCAGCAGGAGGAGGTAAATGCAAGGGGGACCATTTGGCATGCCCAACCACAACAGGGTTAATAACTCTCACATGGATTTTTCGATTGCCAAAAACAAATTTGCCTAAATCTGTAGTCACACTTTTGCCCAACAACACATCCATGCCAAGGATGTACTCCGGTATATCTGCAATCAAAACATTTGCTGTGAAAGGCAATCCCTCGCCAATTGACATTTTTACATTAAAGGCTTTTGCAACAGTTTCTGCTCCCCCATAACCATTGACCAAAACTCTGGGACCAGATAGTTTACTGGGATTGCCATTCAGAATGGTTACCTCAGCTCCTGTGTCTAGTAGAGCCAAAACATGTTTTACTTTCTCATCCAAGTACAAGGTAAGTGGCACAAAAGGGCGTCTGTCTCTGGGACTAGTTCTCTTTATTAACCGTACCTCAAAGACAGAGCCAGCCCTTCAATCAAAAATGGGGTCTGGGACCTCCCACTTGTCCTTTGCCAAATCAGGGTAACCTTTTGCTCGCACTTTGGGCTTCAACACCTCCTCTTCAGAGGGTGCAGAGGGCTTCGTTTTTTCCAATCCCTGTCTTTTTAATTTTTTCCATTTCTCAAGCAGCACAGATGTGGGTTTACCATCTATCTCTTCCCTTGGAATTCCTGCTTTTAGCAGGTCCACCCACATTTGTCTGCGTGTGATCTCGACAGTATCAGCTTTCTCTTTAGACTTTACATTTTTACCACGCTTTTTCTCTGAATCATTGTTTGCAGCCACTAGGCGCGCTGCTTTACGCACATCCAGCCCTTCTAATTGCCCTAACAGAAGTGCCACTTCACCAATGGCTTTGCCCTGCGCTGGACCCAGCAATGAAAGCAATGCGCCCTTCATGTGACTCGGTGCATTTCTTAACAAAAGTGCGCGCATGCCAGCTGTAAACAACTCCATGTCAGGTCCGCAAAATTTGCACTGTACAGTGCACACTGCAAACCCATCTCTCTAAGCTGATCTGTTGCTTCAGTTAGTGATTGCCAACCGCCCCAACTCTCTTCCATATCCATTGGACTCCCATACAGAGTCATTAAGGCAGTCTGAAGCCAATTAAACAAGGAATGAGAACCTTGCTGTCCGAGCGCACCGCGCACTATCTGTCCCAACATCACATTAGTAGTGAGTGAACCCATCTTTAACAGTTCCTCTGGGGTTAAGAAGATACTATCGGCACCCGTGTCCCAGAGGCGAAGGAACCATCTCAGAAGTGCTTCACCTGGCTTCTGTCTAAATAACTTAGCAATCTCTAAAAGCTCTGTCTGTGTATAATCGCGGACAATCCTTGTATTCTGAATATTTGCACCGCCAGCTTGGCCTTTTGACTTGTTAGTGATTAACGGCCGCGCTGGATAAACACATTTCTTTGGAGCACATTCCAGCTCCTCTTCATCAGAACAATTTAATTCAGCAAGTCTAATTTCAACAGACTCATTCCAGTCATATGCTTGCTCAGTTTCACTATCACTGACTTCACCCGACCATAAATTTGGGTCCCAGTTATCTTTCCTAATTAGCGCGCGAATCCTTATCTTTGACGGATTGCCCCGCCGCTGTCTGCGCTTGTGCGTGGCTACACGCACAGCTAAAGAGGCACACCTGTCCTCCATCTGATCAGCCCGTTTAACGGACGATTCAAGGGTCTCTCTCATAATAATTTGTTGCTCTTGGAGCAGGGAAATCTCATCTGTTAATTTGTGAATCTGCGCATCTTTAAGCAATTCATTCTCATGCACCTTTCTGAGCGCCGGCAGGAATAACCAGCCTATGTTTCCTGCTGCCTTTAGCTCCCTTCTGCATCTCTCAAGCGGTAAACTCTCCAAGCACTTACTAATTACCGCCGGGGAAACATCATTTTCAAGCATGTCCCATGCCCTCGGTGCCGAGTACCGATGCAAAATATCTGCCACACCCGACCAAGCATTTGATGCCGGCCATCCTGGAATGTGACAGAGTGCACTATCTTCCCCATTGCATTCATCTTTTGCATGTTTTTTCCAGAATGGCATCGTGCTCGTAAACCCTGCTCACAGCGCCAAATGTAGTGATAAGCAGTACCCGCACCTCCCTGGGATCCAGCCCTTTGTGCAAAGTAAATCACTCCTAATTACCTTCCCACACAAATAAGGTTTAAGACGCACGATGATCTCAGTCTGGAAAAAAGCCAATCACACAGAATATATGATGCTTGCATTTATTATCTACAGTGGCTAATGAAAACTAAGCAGCAATTTATAATAATGTGGAAATAGAAAGTGCAAGCTATATAATGCCAATTATCAATCACAGATGAATATGCAATTATTTGGTCTTACGCTCCTAATGAAATGTAGATGAAGGTACGATCTGATCACACCCAGGACCCTTGCCGCTACAGGTGCCCGGCACTCCTCAGAAGAGGAGGGGAGGACTGGCCAAGCCCCCACAGTCCTACACCAGAGCGGGGATGTGATGTTAGGAGTCTCGGCCCTGATAGTGCACAGCTGGTCGTCCAGGCACTGTTCTTCTTGATACGCGCGTCTTTCCAACAGCCCAGGATGAGTCCCCCCTTCCCTGGTCCAAGTATAGTTCTCTTATTAGGAGCTGCACGTCAATCATCATGACGTGTCAGCTCTTCGAGAAGCTTCTAGGCTCTCCCTTCCCTGCAGTAAACATGTTTTTTGCTTGGAAAGTTACAAGACTGGAAACAGCCAGTCTTGGCTCCCAGTCTTCGGGCACTGTGTTTTGAAAAGATCAGACATTCTTGCCTTATCAGTGCACCTGACTCACAGATCGAAGACGAGCAAAGCTGTGCCTGGCTCCCAAGGGCTGCATAGAGCCTCTTGCAAATGCTAGATGTTTTATGTCTTCAGAAAAGACCTTCGCAATTAACCCCTTGCAAGCATGCAGGCTCACCCAGTTCGAGAGTCCTGGTTGATGTCAGCATTTTCCACCACGCTTCGAATAGGCTCTAATACACACAAGATAGCTCAGTAGGTTAGTGCAAATGCAGGTTACTGCAAGCGCCTAGCAACTTATCACGACAGCCACGAATACCTTTCACCAATTCAGAGGAAGGTAAATGTGCTGTTTTTGGATGAAGGCGTATAATTGCTTGAAATGGGTGAATTGTTTGAATTATTATGCTCTCATACAAATTGAGCTGTTGCAGGATTTTTGGTAATGGAAACAATTCCAAATTATTTGTAATTGCACATGAAGAAGCGTGGTTGTTGTCTAATTTTACAGTACAGTAACTGCAACATA
The DNA here is from genome assembly GCF_040938575.1 of Ambystoma mexicanum. Taxonomy (NCBI): domain Eukaryota; kingdom Metazoa; phylum Chordata; class Amphibia; order Caudata; family Ambystomatidae; genus Ambystoma; species Ambystoma mexicanum. The sequence goes on from NC_090931.1 coordinate 554,190,421, forward strand.
TTAGGCTTTCAGTTATTTCATATTTGCTTTCAGCTAAAGGTACAAAGCTAATTCAAACCATTTAGAGTCTTTATTGTTTTCTATTTTGCATGCTATGTCCACATTTTTTGTGTTCCTTTTGTAAAACGTTCTGCAGCAACATACACACACATGGTTTGGTACTTCAGCCGATGACCTTTACATTTTAGTATTTCTTTTCTGTATGTGTGTAATAGAAGGTTGGTATGTGCAGAATTGTCACTACTATGCTCTAAAACTGTTGCATTTTCTACGTGGCTCTCACTTCCAAAATACTTTTTCTGAATACGGTCCATTTCTTCTTGTAAGTATTTGGGCAAACCATGCAGAAGAGTGGTATTTAAATTGCCTAATTCTGAAGCTGGACTTTTTTTTGCACAGTATATTTTATCCACTACATTTCTTACTTTGGAATGATGTACTGATATTCTTTTGATATCCTGGAAGGCACTTTTGCAAATAGGCCCAGAAATGCAGGCTCATGAATGTCCTTTTAGTCCTGTGTGTTTCCGCACTACACAAATATCCATATTTTGCAGCACTTTCATTTTACTTTTGTCTTTATCTTTTACATATTGATTGAGGAACAGACGTAAAGATTTGAAAGCTTTGTTTGGAATGGCACACATTGATGTGCACGGCCATTTGTATACTTGAGGGTGTGGTTCTGCTGAATCGAGAGGTAATTCTGAGTTTTCATAAGATACTTTTGTAAGCAGTGTTTCTTGTTCCATGTTGGTAGCATTGATTTTTTCATACCCTCATCCACTGCTATGGATGGCAATTGTGTTTGTTTGATTTTGTTTGTATGCTTCTTCATTAAAATAGGGCTCTGTGGCTGTTGTGTGACTCCATTCACCACCACAAACATGCAAAACATTATTTTTGTTCACATTCCGTTTATTGCTGAGTTTCATTTGTAGTTTGGTACTTAGTTTTGTTAGTGCTTTCATCCTTTTTAACACTAATATGAACAACTTCCTTTTGAGAAGGATTGCACTGTCCACGAGTGCTTGTAGAATTAACTTTCTACCGTACGTTTTAAGGGGTGAGGATGATTTTGGTCCTCTTCTTAGTAGATTCTGAAGGACTCTGTGACGAAACATTTTTGCTAAAATACTTTTTTTTACTATGGGTTCTTCTTACACTATCAGGATTATTAGGAACATTGTTAGCTGTACTGGCAGCCGTTTTTTTTTACAACATTTCTGTGTTTTGTCACACCTTTTGATGGAGGAGGTACAGTTTCGGTAGTTGAGACTTCTTTTATTATGTAACCCAACTGCATTAGGTGGTTTGTACCAAAATTCCCCACTAACTCTACAACAGGTGGATGCTTACATTGGGCACCTTTATTTTGATTTGCTCTAATTCTGCGTCCCTTTCTACGGAGCTGCTTTTTAGTAGGCATTCTTTGGTGTCTGTTGAGAAAAAAAAGTATACTTTGGTCTGTTGTCCAATGTATGTGTGCTGTGTGCATGTGTGCATAAGCGTGACAGGGAAGCTCTTTGGCATGGCATGTCAACGCACAGTGACCTCTAACCATCATTTGGTAAGGCTACTTTACTGTTTGTATACTAGTACAATGTGCTGTAGAGGAGAGTACAAAGTGCCCTACTTGTGACGAGAACGATTATTAATTACCAAAATGCCAAAAACTTGCTACCGCAACTTATTTTCACAATCTAACCTTCGAAGGATTTCCTATGTTATTTCAGTACCAAACACACAGGGATTTGTCAGCCATTCCACCTGTTATTCTTTGTTCAATAAATGGATATTTGGAGGTAGAATGGTTTACAAATGGATGCTTCCTTTGGTGCCCAAAATAAACAAATAACCCACGCAACCTCTTTAAGGAGTAGTTACAATATGAAGGTTGTACCGTACTTACTTTTTTTGTGCAAGATGACAGAGGTTTCTTCGGATATGTCGTCTGCAGTGTAGATGCTGTTGATTCTCAGGAGAGTAGTCTTCACTGTGAATTAAAAAAACGATATCAATTACTTTGTGCGCTTGCAGCCGTCATGATACTGCAGACTTTACTTGTACTTCTTTCATATTTCAACCCAGTCCACATGCACATTTAACTTCTCCCTGTGCAGTCTTTGCATACTACTTTCAATATGGTACTTGAAAGTCCTTCAAAATAACTACATTTTTTAAGGGTTTGCAAATGCCTTGTTCTTTACAAAGTGTAGTATGCATAGGAGAGAGGTTTGTAAGCGATAGGGCAAAGTAGTAGATGGGGAAACATTTTTTGCTTCTTAATGAAAAGCCCGATGTCCAAAAATCGGGAGACCCTCCGAAGGACATGTCAGCACCACAATCAGGAGCAATTACTATTCTCATACGATCACATTGCAAGTAGAATTACTGTTGGCAGTACAGAGTACAGAACTCCGACATTTTCACAATGAAAATTGAGGTCTGCCCTAAATTATACTTCTCACTCACACGCTTTTGGCGGGTGTCACCCGCCTTGTAAAGGGCAGACTCACCCGCCAAGCCTCCTGGACGGCCATTCATTCCAATGGGCGTCTCGCCCGCCAAAAACAAAATCGGCTGATTTCACCCGCCTTTCAGACAAAAATGGTTGAGAGCTATGCCTAAATAGACATGCTTGCAACGTATGTACAGGTTATGCAGAAGACAGTAAGCAGTCGTACAATTTGTTAATGACAAATCGGCAATCTTGCACGTTAAAAGGGGAAGCGTTGTTATGTATTCCCTATGGAAATTTACCAGCATTATTTTGTCTATTTTAAATCATAAGGCTTCCACATGTACTTGGATTAAAATGTACATACCTGTACTCTATACTGATGCATGTGGACATGCATGGAGCTGTACGTAGAAATTTGCAATCCTTGCCCAGTAGCTTGTGAAGTAGGTGCTTTGCAATGGTATGCGATTTCCATTAAGAATCATTGACAGTAATTTTGAAGTGTGCAATGTTGATGACGAAGTTAAAATTAGCAATGTTCTATGTGATTGGTGGATGATTGTGTGCCTGCTTAGTTGTGTCCATTGAGGGACTCGCTTTGGTACCGCTGTAGAAAGGGTGGAAGGACTGGGTAAGAGTTACGGGCCGCACGTAGGCAACGCCTGTCCGCTGGTAGGGCATGTCACATACGGGTTTCTACAGCAAATCCTGCATGGAAAGACGACTGTAGGCATCAGCCAATCAGATGTTCACATAACACTTTTGTGTCCAAAGACGGTGCGCACACTGAAAATGGCAGAGGTGCAGAGGGTCAGGGTTTTGCTGCTTGGAGACATTTTTGTGTAAGGCTTACAACACTATGCCGAGAGTAGGCATGTGGCACACCATTTCGATGTGCGAGGAGTGGAGGTGGTGTGGAGCGCTGACACTGATGCCAATGCTGCGGCATTTCTGCAAGTTTGTAGAGACATGCGTAGAATGACCACTCCTCATGTGGTAATTTTGCACTACGGTGCTTGCCACTTGGGATACCTGACTTCACGTACTTTGTTGGCAGATTTGGCATAGTTGGTTGAAGCACTCATGACCATCTTCCCAACATCGAAAGTTTTTTTTTCTGCTTTACTCCCGAGACTAAAATGGAACACCACTTCTGTTTTCCGTCCAGATCAAAGCATCGGGAGGTGCATCATCAATCGCGGCATGCGTGCATTCATGCTACGAGTTAGTATGTTTTTTTGTAGCCACGATAACCTTGCTCCGAGCAATGCGCATTACTTTGAAGGAGATGGTGTTGCGCTATCCTCTTTGGGAAATGTGACGTTCTTTTGGAACATAAGGCTTGCTTTAGAGAAGGTTCTGTAATGTTTGCAAGAGTAAAGCAAGGACAAAAAATACAAAAAAATACATATAATACCACATGTCTGTACGATATGTGGCCAAAAATAAAAAGAAAACGGCTCTTTTCAGAGCCTACCTCAAAGGGGAAAAAGGGGAATAGTACTTTAATGTACCGTCATCACGTTCTGATCCTCTACATGTCCGCGAACATGGCGGTAGTTAGCAGCCAGCACATATCACCACTGGGGATTGAAGGGTGGAGCCGCATGTAAATGAGAATGAGCCGAGCTAGGGATTGGTCCATAAAGTTCAGTAGGTGTGTTCTGACCGACGTACTTTAGTAAGACCGTCTTCTCCCTCACAGGACACCACACAGCCATGGCTTTCCATGGATGAAAACAGATTATCTGAATTGTTGGAGACTCATGGATACATTGGTTGAAGGTGCATGCTGCATAAAGCTGCAGTTTATCTACAAATCTCGGATTTCCACATGCGGAAGTGCACTGGCATGGCGTGCGTGACATGAGATGGCTGGACTTGGTACCTCTTTGTGTTACTTTACAGACAGAGCGTCCTCCAGATATACTCATCATTCATTGTGGAGGAAACAGTTTAGGCCATGTATCTGGAATGTCTTTACAATTTGCCATGAAGGAAGGACTCACAAAGCTCATGGACATGTTTCCAAATTGGCAAATACTTTTTTCCCATATTGCCCAAAGACAAATATGGTTGCGTTCTTCTGCATTTGGTCCACAAATGAGAAAGCGAGTTGCAATGTGAATAAGGCTGTGTGTGCCTTCTTAAGAGATGTTGGCATGTCCTCTTTCCACAATGAAAACATTTTGTTTCGTAGCAGTTTCATTTTCCGCAGAGATGGAGTCCATCTCACATATGCTGGCAATCAGATGTTTCTTCACAATATACAAAATGCATTGCACCCTCTTTTGCCATCACACTAACCTATCTGACAATCCGTTTTCCCCAATCCACTGTTTTTGACCCACACAACACACCACCAAAAGGCTCTTTTCAGTGCCGCCACTTACTCCCAACGTACACTTTATTACGTTTGCTCCACTTGCACCCTCCCTTTTTCCCCTCTACGACTGTCCGCAAACTTTTGCTGAACTCCGCAGGGGTCTACGGCCTTCACTTCATAGTTCTATTGTTATACTGAGAAAGGCGGCTCTGAAAAGAGCCTTTTCTGTCATTTTTGTTGTTTTTACGTTCATTGACTAACAGCACTCAACACACTAGGACAAGAGGCGAAAGGAGGGTAAGGAAGGGACACCAGCCACGGGGATAAGAAAGGGCAACTGAACACACAAATATTAAGGATGGTCTTTATTTAGGTAAGGTGCAAACCTTCTGCTGCTCGGTGACTGCAGCCTCAAAAGCACTTCGAAAACTCTCCCCTCTGCAGAGTACTGCATCACAATACGTGCACACTACTGTCACCTTTGAAAGGTAAGGGTCCACAGCATTGCGAATGGCTTGTGAAGCAGCTGGATGGAGGCGCTCCCCCACAGGAGTGTCTCTTGTGGTGGGAGGATCGGATTCCGAGGATGCTGTGGAGGAACTCAAACGACTTCGCTCTTCACATGGCACCACCTTGCGAATATTCGCAGTGTGGAACGAAGTGAGGTGTCGCTTCATGGTTGTCGTACCAAAACTGTACGCTCCAAATCTCCTGCGACTCAACACCACATCGCACTGGTTACACTTCACCAGGTTTGCACATGCTTTTGGTACCTTCCCATAAACGGAAAACAACCGCCACACCCACGACTCCCGCTGAGTGCTCCTAGTGCGGAGTTCCTCCACTTCATTCTCTTCCTCCTCTTCTTTCTCAATCTCTACATCCTCACCCATATATCTCTCTACAGGCCCTTGGCGAGGTGGTGATGGTGGCGGGTTTGGGGGTGGTGCAGAGGCTAATAACCCAACAGCAGCCATGGAAGCCATACCGATTAGTTTCCTTTTGGTCACTACAGCAGGAAAGGCAACGCACCTCAATCTACTATAGCTAGAAGGACAATGAAGATGCGCTCGGGGGTGTGGCCTTTTGTAGGGGTGCGGGGGTGTGCCTCGTGACCGTCTTCATCCCTACAAAGTGGTACGCACATTTTACACAGCAACTCCTGAGGTGGCCAATTGTTTGGGATGTGTGAAATTAAATTTTTTTTTGTGTCTACAAGTTCATTTTTATTGTTGCGGAAGCACACAAACCGCGGAAACTAGTCCCCACGCTCAGCATAGGTGCAGTCACAAGATGACATCCTCAACACATCCGCCCCCGTAAAGAAAGTCCCCTGGACAGCAAATGCAAAGAGTCAAACATGCGCATGCGCACAAGTGTCCTACAGACAGTGTTCGGGTTCTCAAACTACTTCAAAGTGCGACACAAGTGAGACGGACAGTTAGGAACTGGCGCAAGTTTGCAATCCTTACGTTTGCACTGCGCATGTGCACGCATGCTATGTTCACTGTACGGACAGTTCCAGTGTCCTTGGGACAACTCCGTTTTGTTTGCCTACGAACTTGCCGGCCACCGTGCCTGTTATTCGGACGCCACCATTTTGACTGCACCCAATACGGACCGCTATAGTGTCCTTCAAACACTCCCTTTTTACTCATTTACACCCATTCCGGACATCTTGGCCCTCATTACGACCCTGGCGGAAAGCGACTGACCGGAGCGCCACAGCGTAAATAGCGTTTCCGCCATTGCACGAAGGAGCAAAGTGCGGCCCATTCCGACCCATCGGGCACGAGCACCACGGCATGGCGGAAGTGCAAAGTCCGCGATGGCGGAAATGACCCCAAAACGGCCCACACCGCCGCCGTACGGCGCCCTAGGTGCAATACCGCCACCCCTCTTAGCGGTCACCGCAGTGTGCGCCTACCGGAAAGTACGGTGCCCGGAAATATACGGAAACGGAAGTTAAAACATGGGCCCGGAACGGGAAACATCCCGGCGTACACCTATAAATACACTAAAACCACACAACCACTAAAATCACCACCCTGAAACACACCCCAACCCGTCAACCACCCTAGCGAAACCAAGAAAAATGGGAAAAGTAGCGAAGAAAGCGTGCGACCGCAAGCGGCAGGTCCACTTCTCCCGTGAGGAACTCACCGTGCTAACAGAGACCCTCCAGGAGAATGCTGCCGTCGTCTTCTGCACGCAAATGACCAGGACGGCACTTGCAAACAAGAAGGCCATATGGGCTCTGGTGGCACAGCGGGTAAGTGCGGTGGGGACCGCACCCCGCACCCCACAGCAATGCCGCAAGCGATGGGACGACCTGCGGATACGCGTCCGCAGCATACTCTCTGCCAACCGCAACATTGCCACAGCCACCGGGGGAGGTCCTGAATCACCCATCAAGTTGACCCCCTGGGAAGAAATCTGTGCCTCCACCATCGGAATGGAGAGCATAGAGGGAGTCGGAGGGATGGAGAAAGGAGTGCAGACATCCGAAGATTCAGGTAGGTGGGCCAGATAAAACAATGCCAAATCCACACAGTCCATCCATGTGAAGTACCATGCGTCCACATAGTGCAACAGAAACACATGTCCAGGAGAACGTCCACACACATCGGCCTGATAGCGCACGTTAAAACCCACAATAAATACATAAATAATTAAAAACCCCTAATACACGCACTACACGTGCAGCAGGCACACCCTAACTGCAGGCTGCCAAACAACTGCACCCTCACCCCACACACAAATCAAAGCACCTCCAAGGCCCCTACCCAAATCACCCTCAGGTACCACCCCAATGCATGTGATACAATGCCATTCCAATTCCCACAGACCCATCAATAACCCTCGCCCTCCTTTACTCCACCACAGGGTCCGATCCAAACGACGAGCTACAGGACACCCCTACCAGCACACCTGCAAAGAGGGCCAAGACCAACGGCCAGAGACCCTCCACCTCAGCTGCACGCATCAAGACACGGCAGCAGCACAAATCAGGTGGCAGCACAGAGGAGGGAACATCAACAGGCACCCCAGCAGCCAGCATGCCCACAACACCACCACCACAGGTCCCCCCAATGGATGCCACAGAAGGCACTGCCTCTGGTGGCAGCAGCACCATAGGTGACACCCCATTGATGGCAGCATGCTCGGACACAGAAAACGGGGATGCCGAAGTCAGATCCATCCATGACCTGTCCCAATCCCCCTGTCTGTCCCATCCCGTACAACATGAGGATACCACGCAGGGGCACCCACAAGACGACGACTGGCCATCCCCCACAAGCCCTGTGGCAAGGCAACATGAGGACAACAGCCCCTCTGTGACACCCCCGCAAATGGCCATGGCCCAGCAGAGGCAACAGTCCCTCGACCAGTTGATCGAACAACAGCAGCAACTGGCCACGCTCCTCAAGGACCATGCTGATGAATGTGGGGGCACTAAGGCAGACATAGAAACATCAACTGAGACACTTAGGGCACAAATCGAGAGTAGCACCGAGAGCCTGAGAGTCCAAATGGAGAGTAGCACCGAGAGCCTGAGAGTCCAAATGGAGAGAAGCACCGAGAGCCTCAGGGGGGAACTGCATGCGACGGCCAAGGACGTATGTGCCGAACTTGCCGCAGTGCGCCGTGTGCTCACTGAGCTCTCGCAAACCCTTAGGGACATGCATGGACGTGAGCAGGCAGACACATCATCCGTTGCAAGTTCCGTCCAGGGCAGCCCCCAACGTAGATCTGGAAGGAACCTGCGCTCCACAGGCAGGGGTGCCCCTGATACCCGCAGAGGGGGCATGCAATAGCGACAGCCCACTGACAATGAGCATCTTTGGACACTGGTGTTCGGGGGGGAGGTAGGAGGGTGGAGGGGGTGTGTTGGGCTCACTTGGGTGGCGGGTCGATAGGGTGTTCAACATGACATCACATATGCCATAAAAAGTGCACGATCAACCAATGAGATGTGTGGACATTGATCTTTGTGTACTAGGCCATCATAGGCGTACAGTCCATATTGTGCATGTCCCAGACACACGCAGTGCCACGAGTCCCGTGTCCATGTATCAGCCACCAGGCGTGAGTGCTAGAAGCATACATCAATGAGATGCTGACGAATGTCACGGGCCTCCGGTGCCTCGCAGACTCCATGAGGTGCTGCCACATCCCCACCCTCATCATGACCATCATCAGGTGCTTGCAGTTCTGCGTCAGGGGGCATGGGCACATTTCTACGTACGCACATGTTGTGGAGCATGACACATGCCATCACCATCTTTGCAACCTTCTCATGGCGGTACAGGAGTGCCCCGCCAGACCTGCTGAGGCAGCGGAAACGGCCCTTCAGTAGGCCGAATGCCTGTTCTATGACTACACGGGTACGTGAGTGGGCATGGTTGTAGTCCTCCTCATGCTGGTCCCGTGGGTTCCGGACTGGTGTGAGGAGCCATCTCTTCAGTGGATATCCAGCATCACCTGTATGTGGACGAGAAACGTATGATGTGGAATGCCATTGATACGTACGCACACCCCCCCCCCCTTCCTGCCAGGTCATTGCCAATTCACATACCCCACATCATCATGCATGTAATGAGACTCACCGAGTAGCCAGGATCTGTTCCCTGCGTGTCGCTCCATGTAGCGTGGTATTGTAGAGTTCCTCAAGACCATAGAATCATGGGTTGATCCAGGGAATCGGGCACAACAATGTGTAATGATCCTGTTGGAGTCACACACCATTTGTACATTCAGGGAATGAAATTGTTTTCGGTTGCGGTACTGGGCCTCCATGGCATGTGGGACGACCAATTCAACATGGGTGCAGTCGATGGCACCAATGCAACCCGGTATGCCGGCAAGTGCATGGAATCCCACTTTCGTGTTTGTAATTTCCTGCTCCGAGCGTGGTAGGGAGATGTAGTCGTCTGCGTGCTGCAGGAGGGCATCGAGCACTTGCAATAGTGTCCGTGAGAACAGTGGCTGAGAAATGCCATGCAACTGTCCGACTGTGTGCTGGTAGGTGCCTGTGGCCAGGAAGTGGAGTACAGACACCACCTTCAGTAGGGGTGGGATGGCGGTTGGGCTATCTATCATGCTGACAAGGTCAGCCTGTGTCATGTCCACAATGGCGGTTATGGTGTCCCGGTCCAGACGGTAGAGGGTGTGGATCTGCTCATCAGTGAGGTTGAACGGATGTGCTCGGAGGCGTGGGATTGCGGGCTGCCTGCGTGGTGGTAGTGGCTGTGCTGGTGGGCCTTGCTGGCCCTGCCTTGGCCTCCTCCTCCTCCTGCGTCTCCTCCGTGCGGCTGGTTGTAGTTGGTGTTCGTCTTCTTCTTGGAGTTGGAGCACTTGCAGTGCTATCAGGTCCCCCAGGGCCAACATCGCGAGTCCTGCCGGTAGCATTTCGGTGTGGTTGTGGGAGGAGACTGGCTGTGCAATTTATGTGTTTTCAGGCTGTATGGCCTCCACCTGTGGTGATTCATTCCACCTGTGCAAACTGCTCTCCCCTTTGGCCGAGCACGTCACGCGCACAACGCTGCAATTCGGGGAATGGTATCTTGCTATTGCTATCATGTATTTGTACCCGATGGCCGTGTAAGATTGGTTGATATGTTCATTCTGCTGTGGTCCCATTGTTTCCCATACTATCTGTGCAGTCGCGAACAGACTTGTGAAGGGTCAGTGGAACGTAGTACTCGAGTAACGGTGGGCCCTCATGCATCACTGTACCGAGTTGCAACGACGGGCGGGGCGTCCCATTCGTGGGTGAAGGCAGTTGCCATTTTCACACACAGCCGCACTCGATGGAATAATTAGTGATTTCAAACGGCCACAGATGCCTTTCCGACGTGGTGTTGCAAATGAGGAATTCGAAGGGCGGCGCTTTCGGTTTCCAGCTAGCGGCGAGGAGATGCCCACAGGTCTGACTGCAAATATAACGTTCTATTGTTCAATGTCCTTGAGACAGGGCCCATGGCGAGGGAGCAATGATTGATATGAATAGTTTGGGATGCGCAATAGCTACGTGGGCGATGAGGCCGGCCGTTCCCAAATACATGTTACTTCACAACACTGGAATTACGGGCTGGGGCACTGTGGATTTTGCAGGCTGCATAACGCACAGACTCAATGGATGTTTCTAATGTTATGTGAGTAATTATTCAGGCGTTTTGATCCCGGGATGAGGGAATGATGAATGGATGCATGGGCAGGTGATTTGATACAGAGTTTGCCATGTACAGGGCTTCTTGGGATCTATCCGCCTCCCCTACGCTATGTGATGCAGGGCTGCCATAGTGGGACCATCGTCTATCTGGCCTTGTTGAGCCCTCCCTGTCTCGAGGCGCCCTCAGACACTTGTGTCCATGCACGTTAACATTCCCATCTGATGGATTCTGTTTTGACAGACGCATGCACAGGTACACTCGTTTGTGATGGTGTTTGCACCTCGATATAGATGGTTATGAGTCGCAAGTGGTTTTGGGGTGGTGATGATCCTTTTGAGTGGGCTAGCATGCATATGGCTGTGGATTTCGTGTGATCATTGAAGTGAGTTGTTCGAATGTAGTTCTGATGGCCATTCTGTTCTTTTTCTTTTCTTTTGGTTGACAGGTATCTCCTCCCCTTTTGCCACTGCCATCTGTATGCCACTCCTGCAGATGGATTTTACTCCCGACACCTGCTGCTTCGTGTTAATCAGTGGAGCAGCATTACGGTCTTATGGGACGATCGCCAATGGCCCACATGCCCTTACGCAGTACTGGTGGCTCGGAGCAACATTTCGGCCTTTCAGCTGGACTAGTGCCTCCCCATTGGGACGGCCCTGCGGTTCTGTGCGCTTCCATGTTGCCTTTTCGTACGTGAATGTGGCTCTGTGTACCATGGGGGAACAGGGCGACACACAAGTAGTGGCTGGTCATTTCTTGCGGATGCAGCCCACAATGGTGATTAGTGTTTTGGAGTTCATGGCCTGATGGCTGTATGGGCTTGGTGACTTTGATGTGCATAAATTTCTATTCTGATTTGGCCCGTGTAGCGTTTTTCTTTGCAAGTGATGTGGCATATGCCTATTTGGGGGGCGATGTATTGTGAGGAGATCTGCATTGGGTTCCAGCTTCGGGGTTTAGTTGCGTGGTACTGTACTGGGCGCGTTTGCCTACTAAGCCCGTGAGGTCAGGGATGGGGGCTGCCTATATGACAGTTTGAATGTTGTCATGCTCAGGGGCGGGGGATTGGGTTTTGTGTAACAGATGCCGGTCAGCCAGGTGGACTGGTGGGATGATGTGATTTTCGGAATATTGCTGGTCACAGGTGCCTGTTTTTGCGTGCGTTTCTTGGTGGGGGACTGTGGTCATGTCCATTGGGATGGCTTCTGTATTCGTGCCATCTGTGCCCTGCAGCTCCCATTGGCCCCTCTTGTGTTTCTTTTGTTCGTTGGCATGCATGGGTGACTTGTACATTTCAATGGTTGCATTGTGACTTCATTGCACCTACGGGGAGTTGTACTTTGTGGGCCGGGAGCGGTGTACAGGCACTCAGTGGGGCCGTTTACGGTTGATTCGCGATGCCGTACTTCTCGCCATGGCGGAATGGTACATTACGCCATGCCTGATGGCGTTAGGTACATGTCCGCTAGGGTCGGAATTGGCGTACCCTTGCGCCATGGTGGTGCTTGCGGTTTGGCATGGCGCGCGCGCGCGTGCTTGGTGCAGTTAGCGTTGGCGTTCACTACGGTGTCGCTAATGGCTTCGTACTTTGCGGTGACGGGTCATAGTCGCACCGAGCGCTATTCGATGGCGGTATTGCATTTCCGCCATCGTTTTTCGATTTCCGCCAGGGTCGTAATGAGGGCCCTTGTGTGTTCTACGACCATGTATTATCTCATTTCCAAGCGGTACGCCGACGAAGTATATCCTTTGGACACCCCTTTCTGCTTATGTACGCACATTTTGAAAAGATGTTACAGTCACGTATCACATCCGTCTTACTTCACATTAGACAGCACCCACATTCCATTGCTTGCGGATAGGTCGAACAAGTGTGCTGTTCGCGAACATTTTACATCTTTTTAAAAAAAAACTCGACACACACACTCTTTCTCTACAACTACTGCACAAAAACATTTCAAACACACACACACACATCAATCTAAAGAAATAGCGGGGGAAGCGGACACGGAAACAAATATGGGGGAATTAGGATTCAACACGGGCTGGTTATGAGGAGAAGATTTGTGAGGGGAAGAAGGGGTATTTCGTCAAAACATCTATTTTCCTGTTCAAGGTTTGGGGATGGTTCACTATGTAATGGAGAAGCAGGGCAGGTGCAGGTGGGGCAATGATAACAAACATTTCCTCTCACACAGTCCTCCACAAACTCCTGTAAACTTTGAAAATTGTTGTTCAATGTGTCCATTTTCTGCTCTATCCTTTTTATCCTGTCTTCTTCTGTCTCGTTTGTTGCCCTTTCTTATTTTCTTTCCTGGTCTTTTAAAAAAGAAAAAAAATAGGTTGAAAGCCTCTAAAATACTGGTCACTATTTTGCATATGCAGAGCACTCTGTACCATTATTGTCGCTGTCTTCAGCCATTTCGTCATGTGGGAAATGCTCCTCCAGCCACTCCAAAGTGCTTGCCATTTCTGAGTCAAAACAACAGAAGAAAATTACTATTTATGCACTACATACCACAAAAAAAAATCACCCATATAAAAACATGACCTGTACTCACTCTTTTGCTGTAATGTCCCTTTGTCCTACTGCGTCCGTCCACTGTCGTTCCAGGCTGCCGAGTTTCTGTGACGCGATTACGCTGGAGGCATCCTTTCTTTTTTATGGTACCATCCACTTTATTCTACATGGTTATTAAATGTGTGGTTTTCTTTTCCTAACTTCAGGTTTCCATATTTACTCATTACTACTTATAATATCTTTATGTCCTTCTTCTACGTTGCACATTATTTCTGTAAGACAATAGTACATTTTCAGCTATCCCCGCCTCTTTGGGTAATGTTGATGCTGTCCAACCCGTCCGCAAACAGGCACTCAGTCTGTCCCTTTCCAATATCATTAAGGAGGGGGTTCTGTATGTTCTATGTTAAATCTATGTCAACTACGTACCTTATACTACATATCTTTCAAAAATCATATGATTACAGTGTATATTCTGCTGAACGACTTCATTGCCACAATTTCATGCTTAAGTTCCACCTTCCAAAAGCCTATGCAATTCCCTACAAAAAAAACTTTGTTACGGTGACTTTATGGTTAAGTTGCCCTCCCAAAAACCAGTTAAATTCACTACAAAAAATACGTTGTTTAGGGGACGTTATGGTTAAGTTGCCCTCCCAAAAACCAGTGAAATTCACTACAAAAAATACTTTGTTGAGGGGACGTTATGGTTAAGTTGCCCTAACAAAAACCTGTACACTTCACAAAAAAAAACTTTCCACCTCCCCTTTATGCTTCAAATTAAAACCTAAATTCGACAGTTATGGTAAACTAAGCCCCCAGCCCTGCCACCACCCCTGTGCACTGCTAACACTAACTGTAACGCTCACCTGATTCTCGCAGAGGCGCCGGTCTTGACTGGGCGACTACCGTATCTTCAAAGGTGATGTGTAGCACCCGGTTGGCTCTTTGGGCTGGACCTCTGTGCACTGTATGCCTGACGTGTAGAGTAAGATGTCTGCAGATAGAAAATATGGGGTTAATGAACTGGGGTTATTGGGGTGTCCCTATCTCTTTCCTCTTCTCCTCTCCTGTAGACCCCCAAAGGTTAACGCTCTCACCTTAGGTAAGTGAATGCCGAGCTCTCCATCTGCCTCGGGGCAGGGTGCTGTAACCAGTTTCTTCACTGGATAGGTAGCGCAGGCCTCTTGACTTCAGAGGACTGCTGTCCGTCGTTTACTGCACGAACGGTAAGTTTCGAGTCATTCAAATGTCTTTAAAGTCTTTAGTAATGATGTCTCTTGTTTTGCAGGGTTCCGGCGATGGCGGATGACGGGCTGAAGTGAGTTGAAGATGGAGCCCGTGTGATGAATAGAAGCGCCTGGAAGCACGTAAGTAAGCGCTTGTTGCCTGCTTCACTATGCGCTCTAACTGTCTTTTTATTTTGCAGGTACGAGTTCGGAGCGGCTGCAGGGTGCCGGTATACCCACTGGATTAGATGTGGAAAGGAGTAATGGCACGTGAGTATTAAAGTTCCCCAATGTCTTTAAACGCACCTTGTTTTGTCTTTCAGATGCGGGATGCAGCGCCGAAGGCCTCCGGAGCGTGCGAAGAGTTGGTAAGCCTTTGCCTTTCAGATGCCGGAATGCTAACCTGTTCTTTCTTGTCTTTATAGGTGTTGCTGAAGACTGGATTCAGGATGGTAAGCCTTTGCCTTTCAGATGCCGGAATGCTAACCTGTTCTTTCTTGTCTTTATAGGTGTTGCTGAAGACTGGATTCAGGATGGTAAGCCTTTTTCCTTAGGCCCAGGACCGGATGCAGAAGACACGATGAGCGTTCTGCTGCAGAGGTTGCAGAATAACGCAAAGCAAGATTCATCCACCGGGTGTGGTTTAAATAGCCTCCTGTAGTGCTTAGGTGTCTCCTTCCACAGCCACGCCTAAGTAAGAAAAGAGTTCCTGGTAAGAAAAGAGTTCCTGCCTTCCAGAAGAGTTCCAGTGTTCTGAATCTAGGGAGTGGCTCCAGCCCCACCCAACAGGAAAAGTAGTTCCAAACAGTAGAGGATCAGAGGCTCAACTGGCAGGCAAGTAAGCAGCATGGTCTGCTGAAGGTAAGTCCACCCAAGCATTATGAGCACGGCGCTTCCAGCGCTGGGACTGGGCATATTTATGAGCCTGGTGCCACTGGCGCCAGGACTGGGTCCAAAAGGTCCCAATTGGGACTGGTTGGCACTCGGAACCTGGGTTATGGATCTGCTTCCAAGGGAGTTGGGAAAACCCTGACCTTTTGGAAGCAGAGATCATGACAGTACCCCCCCTCAAGCCCCTCCCAAACCGGGCTTCTCCGGGGGTTTTGGCTTGTCAGGAAATGTTCGGTGAAATCTTTTGATTAGGCGAGGAGCGTGGACATATTCAGCAGGTTCCCAGGATCTCTCTTGGGGGCCGTAGCCTTTCCAGTCAATTAGGTAGAATAGTTTAGATTTGGAGATCTTGGAGTCCAGAATGCTTTTGACTTCAAACTCGAGTTCTCCATCCACTAGGATAGGTTTTGGAGATTTGGTTAGTCGGGTTTGAGGTTGCACGGGTTTTAATAGAGAGACGTGGAAGACCGGATGTATCTTCATGTGCGGGGGCAAGTCCAACTTGACCGCTACTGGGTTTACTATGGTAGTGATGGAATAGGGACCAAGGTATCTTGGGTTGAATGTGCGTGGCCCTTTTAGCGAATAGATATTTGGTGGATAACCAGACTTGATCCCCTACTTGATAGTGAGGGGCTTCCTTCCGATGTTGATCTGCTCCTTTCTTGTATTGTTCTTTAGCCCTTTGAAGGTGAGAAACAGCTTCCTTAAAGGCTTGGGTGATTGTAGAATGCAGGTAGTCTACTGCTGGTGTTTCAAGATCTTGGAGGGGATCCAACTCCGAGGTTCGAGGGTGACTGCCGTACAAAAGAAAAAACGGGGTTTTCCCAGTTCCCGAATGGACAGAGTTATTGTAGGCATACTCGGCTATCCAAAGGATATCTTTCCAAGTTTTTTCAGTTTGTTGCAGCATGCAGCGTAAATACTGTTCCAGAGTTTGATTGGTCCTCTCGGTTTGTCCGTCGGTCTGAGGGTGGTGACTGGTCGATAGTCTCACATCAATTTGAGCCGACCGACAGCAACTTCGCCAAAAATGAGAAATAAATTGACTACCTCGATCCGAAATTAGAACCGAAGGAAAACCGTGCAGTCGGACGATGTTTTCGAGAAATTCTCGGGCCAGAGTTGCTACTGTTGGCAAGCCTTTGAGCGGAATGAAATGCGCCATCTTGGATAATAAGTCCACGATTACTAGAATCGTATTGTATCCGGAGCATGGAGGTAGATCGGTGATGAAGTCCATAGAAAGCGTATGCCAAGGGCGAGGTGGGATGTCAATAGGGCGTAAGAGGCCTGCTGGTCTTTCCTTTTGACTCTTGTTTTGGGCGCATACTCCACAGGACATTATAAAGTCTCTGATATCTTTTTTCCAAGACGGCCACCAGAAGTAGCGCTTGATCTTTTCTGAGGTCTTGGCTATACCGGGATGACCTTCCATTAAAGAGTCGTGATAACAAGAGATTACTTTTTTCTGTAAATCTGTGCTGGGTAGGTATAATCGTTCTTGGAAATACAATAAGTTGTCCTTTACTGCAAAGTCCTTTCCCTGCAGATGCCAATTCTGTATGTCTGCTGGAGTTACAAGTTGCCTGGCTTTATCCTTAACTTCCTCTATGGATTCTGTGGCGATTACACCCAGAATTCTTTGTTCGGGAATGATTGGTACAGGTTTAGGGTTGACCAAGTGTTCTTCCACTCCCATCCGAGAAAGGGCATCGGCTTTACCGTTCTTTGTACCAGGTCGATAGGTAATTATGAAGTCAAACTCGGCAAAGAATAATGCCCAACGGAGTTGTCTAGAGGATTGGACTTTTGCGGTCTTCAAATATTGCAGGTTTCGGTGATCCGTAATCACAGTAACGGTGTGTCGGGCCCCCAGCAGATAATGCCGCCAAGCCTTAAAGGCAGACTTGATAGCCAGAAGTTCCTTGTCAGTAATCGTGTAATTGATTTCAGGAGGCGAGAATTTGCGGGACCAAAATGCCACGGGATGCAACTGATTGGTTACCGGGTCCTTTTGTGATAGAACTGCCCCAATGGCAAGGCTTGAAGCATCAGTTTCCACGATGTAGGGGAGTTCGGGGCGAGGGTGTTTTAAGATTGGTGCAGAGATAAATTTAGTCTTCAAATCCTGGAAAGCTTGTTCCGCCTCGGTAGACCATTCAAAACGTTTGTTTTTCTTTAACAAGGCAGTGATGGGCTGGACTATTCGAGAGAATTCGGGGATAAACCTGCGGTAAAAGTTAGCGAAGCCTAACATGCTTTGCACACCTTTTACGGAGGATGGTGATGGCCATTTGAGAACTGCATCGACCTTCTTTGAATCCATACGCACTCCGCCAGGTGATAATATGAATCCCAAGAATTCAACTTCAGTCACGTTGAAAACACATTTTTCCAACTTAGCGAAAAGTTTGTGTTGACGCAATCTTTCGAGGACCATTTTCACGTGTTTCCGATGTTCAGATTCCGATGGAGAATAAACGAGGATGTCGTCAATGTAAACAACAACACATACATCTATGAGCTCTCTGAGGACATCGTTCATAAAATATTGAAAGGCGGCCGGGGCATTGCAAAGTCCGAAGGGCATGACCTGATATTCAAATAGCCCATACTTGGTGCGGAAGGCCGTCTTCCATTCATCGCCCTCTTTTACTCGTACCAAGTGGTAAGCTCCCCTAAGATCCAGCTTTGTATATATGCATGCTTTTCTGACTTGGTCCAGGAGTTCAGGGATCAAAGGTAACGGATATCTATTCTTAACGGTGATCTGGTTCAGGGAGCGATAATCGATACAAGTTCTAAGGTCTCCTTCCTTTTTTGGAACGAAGAACAAAGCTGAAGAAGCAGGGGACTTGGAAGGACGAATAAACCCATTTGCCAGGTATTGATCCAGGTATTGTCGAAGGTGAAGGTTCTCAGGCTCGGTGAGGGCATAAATTCTACTACAAGGAGGAGTAGATCCAGGTATCAGGTCTATCTGGCAGTCATAAGACCTATGAGGAGGTAGAGAGTTAGCCTGATCCTTCCGGAAAACATCTTGGTATTCTAGGTATTCGGGAGGTAACTGGGGAGTCTCTGAAGAAATTGCGGCCAGTGCAACACCAGGTGGAGGGTGACAAGTAGAGACACATTCTGGAAACTGGACCGTTCTTGCTCGCCAATCGATCAGAGGATTGTGTTTCTCTAACCAAGGTATTCCTAGAATAATCTGAAACTGAGGGGCCTTGATCACATCGAACACGATCTTCTCATGGTGTCCATCTTGACTTACTAGCGTCACCTCTTGAGTGGTATGCGTTACTGGCCCGGAGGCTATCTCCGTACCATCCACCGTAGTAATGACGTCCTTTACAGCCTTGGGACAAAGAGTTAGATTCATCCTCAAAACCATTTCATGATCCACATAATTGCCGATGACACCGCTGTCGACGTAAGCTTCAATTGCATGTAATCGATCCGGATTATCAGGGCTAATGAGGACCATAGGCATCACGAAATGCGAGGTCACGGAACTGGTTTTCACGCTCGGCAAGAGGACCTCTATTCTTGTCGGGCGAGGTCGTTTCCCTGCTCAGAGTTTGTAACTTTGGTAACTGCAGCTCCTACTGCCTTCTTGGCAGGTTTCACCGGACAGTCTCGAAGAAAGTGCCCTGAGTTTCCGCAATATAGGCATAATTGCAACTGTTTCCTCCTTTCCCGCTCCCTTTGTGTTAGAGGACCTTTCAGACCCCCTATTTGCATGGGTTCCCCGGAGTCTACTCCTTTGGAAGCAGTTGGCGGTTTGGAAAATACTCGAGCATCAAACTTGGAACGATCGGCCTTCCTGTTCTGCAGCCTGTGATCTATTTGAACGACCAAGTCTATATAATCCGAACAGTCTTGTGGGGGATTCACTACTTGGGCTAAAACGTCTTTGAGCTCTCCACGTAGACCTCTATAAAACAGCGTAATCCTTTTGTCCTCAGGCCATTGAGTTTCCACTATTAGTCTATTGAAAGATGCAATATAAGCCAAAAGGTCTTGATTACCCTGTCGCAACGAAAGAAGCTCATTGTCCAAGGCCTGCCCCTGTGAATGTCTTGCGAACAGTTTTTCCATACTAAGCTGAAAGGCTTGAAAATCATGGAGAACCGGATCATCTTGATTAACTAGAGGGATCGACCAGTCTGCCGCATTGCCACTAAGGTACGAAAGTACAAAAGCTACTTTTGCTTGATCAGTTGGAAAGGCTGCTGGCCGGCATAAGAAGTGCAACCGGCACTGATTGATAAATACTGCAAACCTCTTTGGGTCACCAGAAAATCGTTCGGGCGGAGCCAGAGGTACATTCCCAGGTAGGTTGATCTGCACTGGATTCATAGAGGATGTTGAAGGAAGATTTGCCCCTGATGCGGGTAACGGGGTCTGTCCGGCTTGTGACTGTAGCACTTGTCTAGCAAGATTGTCTGTTCTCTCCTTGGAAATAATTAGTTCCCTTCTTAGAGCATTCGTTTCCTGACGAGCTGCATGCACTTCTGCCCTTAGTTCCCCAAGTAACCGGGCTAGGGGGTCAGTATCCGAGGTTTCCATAGCGCCTGGGCGAGAGTTTTGCGGTAGGCTTTGCGTTCTGTAACGCTCACCTGATTCTCGCAGAGGCGCCGGTCTTGACTGGGCGACTACCGTATCTTCAAAGGTGATGTGTAGCACCCGGTTGGCTCTTTGGGCTGGACCTCTGTGCACTGTATGCCTGACGTGTAGAGTAAGATGTCTGCAGATAGAAAATATGGGGTTAATGAACTGGGGTTATTGGGGTGTCCCTATCTCTTTCCTCTTCTCCTCTCCTGTAGACCCCCAAAGGTTAACGCTCTCACCTTAGGTAAGTGAATGCCGAGCTCTCCATCTGCCTCGGGGCAGGGTGCTGTAACCAGTTTCTTCACTGGATAGGTAGCGCAGGCCTCTTGACTTCAGAGGACTGCTGTCCGTCGTTTACTGCACGAACGGTAAGTTTCGAGTCATTCAAATGTCTTTAAAGTCTTTAGTAATGATGTCTCTTGTTTTGCAGGGTTCCGGCGATGGCGGATGACGGGCTGAAGTGAGTTGAAGATGGAGCCCGTGTGATGAATAGAAGCGCCTGGAAGCACGTAAGTAAGCGCTTGTTGCCTGCTTCACTATGCGCTCTAACTGTCTTTTTATTTTGCAGGTACGAGTTCGGAGCGGCTGCAGGGTGCCGGTATACCCACTGGATTAGATGTGGAAAGGAGTAATGGCACGTGAGTATTAAAGTTCCCCAATGTCTTTAAACGCACCTTGTTTTGTCTTTCAGATGCGGGATGCAGCGCCGAAGGCCTCCGGAGCGTGCAAAGAGTTGGTAAGCCTTTGCCTTTCAGATGCCGGAATGCTAACCTGTTCTTTCTTGTCTTTATAGGTGTTGCTGAAGACTGGATTCAGGATGGTAAGCCTTTGCCTTTCAGATGCCGGAATGCTAACCTGTTCTTTCTTGTCTTTATAGGTGTTGCTGAAGACTGGATTCAGGATGGTAAGCCTTTTTCCTTAGGCCCAGGACCGGATGCAGAAGACACGATGAGCGTTCTGCTGCAGAGGTTGCAGAATAACGCAAAGCAAGATTCATCCACCGGGTGTGGTTTAAATAGCCTCCTGTAGTGCTTAGGTGTCTCCTTCCACAGCCGCGCCTAAGTAAGAAAAGAGTTCCTGGTAAGAAAAGAGTTCCTGCCTTCCAGAAGAGTTCCAGTGTTCTGAATCTAGGGAGTGGCTCCAGCCCCACCCAACAGGAAAAGTAGTTCCAAACAGTAGAGGATCAGAGGCTCAACTGGCAGGCAAGTAAGCAGCATGGTCTGCTGAAGGTAAGTCCACCCAAGCATTATGAGCCCGGCGCTTCCAGCGCTGGGACTGGGTATATTTATGAGCCTGGTGCCACTGGCGCCAGGACTGGGTCCAAAAGGTCCCAATTGGGACTGGTTGGCACTCGGAACCTGGGTTATGGATCTGCTTCCAAGGGAGTTGGGAAAACCCTGACCTTTTGGAAGCAGAGATCATGACACTAACACCCAGACCATGAAAAATGTAATCTCAAATGTCAATGATGACATCAATGACAACATTACTTGTTTAGCCCCTTTCTTTTCCTTCCCTGCCATACATATATATGTACATTCATTAAAAAAATATCACTAAAGGAATGTTATACTTCACAGTGCAATGAAACACCACTGCACATTCCCCCATTATAGTAAGCTAATCAACCATAACTCGCACCATCTACGTGCATTGCTAACACTAACACCCAGGACATCAAAGATGACATCACAAATATCATTGATGACATCACTCATGACATCACATGTGTGCCTCAACTATTTTGGTGCATTGAAAAAATGTAGTCTGGGTGGTTTTATTAACTGACCAGCACAATATGAAAATTGAAAAGGTGCAGTGTAGCAAAACGTTACCCTTGTTGTGTGTTCTTAAAGTACTTTCCTTAGGGTCCGGTGGCAGTTCATGATGCACATGCATGGGGTAATAGCAGGCCTCAAACACACAATTAATTTGTATACAGGAAGATAAACTGTGGGATGCTGCTAGTTCTTTCTACCATACTTCAGTTTCCCTGTATGTGCCGCTCAGTTATATGCATTGGGTCGTCATATGTATTGTTTGTTGTAGCACAAGTGTGTATTAAGTCTAGATTTGTGAGCTACGTATTACATGTGTAACATTACACAATCACCCCTGACATCTTGTTACCAACATAATAGATGGAACCCCTTGTAGGTAGGGATTTTTTAGGAATATTATTTTCACATGTGATGTCATGAGTGATGTCATCAATCATTGACATTTGAGATGTCATTTTTCATGGTCTGGTTGTTAGTGTTAGCAGTGCACATGGGTGGTAGCAGGGTTGGGGGCTTAGTTTACCATAACTGTCGAATTTCAGGGAGTTTTCGGTTTTAATTTGAAGCATAAAGGGGAGGTGGAAAGTTTTTTTTTAGTGAAGCGTACAGGTTTTTGTTAGGGCAACTTAACCATAACGTCCCCTCAACAAAGTGTTTTTGTAGTGAATTTCACTGGTTTTTGGGAGGGCAACTTAACCATAACGTCCCCTAAACAAAGTTTTTTTTGTAATATATATATATGAGCACATGATCAGATACATTGAAGCAACTGTGCTGTGCCTAGCCTTAGCACCCTGCATGGGGAAGCCAGCCGATCAGGAGGCTCAGAACGTGGGCTGTACTGTATGGTACACATACATGCCGACCCTCCCGATTTAGGCAGGAGACTCCCGATTTTGAGGTGAAAAATATTGCTATTTTTCACAGTCTCACACCTAAAATAACTGTAGCCCCAATGCATTCCTATGCGGAAATATGCGTCTCCCGATTTCCCTGTGGAAATCTCCCTCCTAGGTGCATCTGAATGTTTGTATGTATGGGTACAAGGCAGCGCACCAAGCTGGCTGGGCAGCCAATGCCCTCTTCCCTTTCCCGCTCCCCCTCCCACTTCATCTCTTAGCAACCACGTAATTTCCTACGTGTGTTGCTAAGAGTTTTTATTTTTAAATAAAAAAATAAACTTACTGCGGTGGCCTTAATGAAGACAGGACACAGTATGTGGTAACTGTGGTATTTATTCGATACCGGAGGTATGGTAATCAACTTGGGAATATAATGTCCAGGGGCAGGGGGCATAACTGTACTCACAGTCTGACAGTCTTACTCCTGCAGCTGCTTCTCTGCTGCGTGCATGTGTCCTTCAGTGTGACACACAACTCACACCAGAGCCCACAGGAGGCTGTCCTCAGCCATGGTGTTACGCTCTGGTGTGTGTGTGTTCCTGGGTGTCCAGGTCTGGGAGCCTGCAAGCTCTGTGCTTCAGGAGGAGCGCGGGGGCAGTCTGTTCACTGCGCTCTCCCGCCCTCTTCTGGCTCCTATGCACGTTCCCCCGCGCTTCTCGTGGGGAGTTCTCACGACATCGCCTTCCTGCGTTCTCGTGACCGGAAGTCCCCACACACCTCCTTTGGTGGGAAAAGGACAGGTGGTCAGTGCATAACAAAGTCTGAGAACTTGCTGGGTTTCCTTCTCTGACGCTGGGGTCTGCCTTGTTCGGAGGGTGGATCTGAATGGCGACATGGGACGTGGGGAGATTTGGGTGGATCGAATTCTCCTTTTGTCATTTCTCTCTGTGCTCCCTCAGGCGGGGACGACGGGCTGATGCCTGCGTGTTCTTTGTGATGCTGCGTTCCCGATTAGTTTTCCCTGGTGTGATGCAGGTTGCTGGACTGGCTTTGCTGGGCCAGTCCTTCTCCTGCTTCCTCGGATGGGTGGTTAGTAGGTTCTCTGCTGCGGTACATGACCACTCTTTCCAAGTTCCATTGCCTGCCGTCGCTGGTGCATATGTGGTTGGGTCCCTTTGCGATGACCTCTATGGGTCTACTGTATTTGGAGCTGCTCATGGTGTCTTCATGGGGAAGGCGTAGTTTTACCAGGTCGCCTTCGCTAACTGTTGTGCGCTGAGCGGCCCTGAGTTTGTACCCTTGAGCCTTCATCGCTTCCTTGTTTCTCTGCATGCGGAATACTATGTCTTGCATGTCCACATCTTCGTGTACCCTTACTTGGTGTAGCCAAGACAGTACCAGCGTGGACGCTGCCCTTCTCCCTCTCAACAGTTGGAACGGTGAAACACCTGTGATGGTGTTTGGTGTGATGCGGTGGTCCGCGAAAGCTTCTTTTACTGTCTTGCTGGGGTTTAAGCCCAATGCATGCGCCAACTGTAGCGCCCCTTTGATGAAGCGGTTTGCTCTCTCGACGAGCCCATTGGGGGTGGTACAGACTCGCTCTCAGCTGTCGGATGTTGTGCTTTTTGAGGAATCTCTCAATTTCTCAGGACACTAGTTGCACCCCGTTGTCGGTCACTATCTCTTCGGGAAGGCCTTCACGCTGGAAGACAGCAGTGAGCGCCTCGATGACCGTGATAGTGGTGATGTCTGAGGCAAATTCAACCTCCACCCAATTGAAAAAGTAGTCCACCATGACGATTCCAAACTTGTGCTCTGAGGACATGCCGTCCAGTGGGCCGATGAAGTCCAGTCCTATTTTGTGCCACACTGCTTTGGGGACCTCGCTGGGCATCATGGGGGCTTGTCTCACAGACAAGTGTTTGTCGCTGTTGATGCATTCACGGCACCTCTCTATCATCGCCCGTATGTCCTGGTCCATGCCTGGCCACCAGTAAGCGTTGCATACTCTACGCCTCATCATGTTGCTGCCTAGGTGGCCTGAATGTGCTCTGCACAGGATAACTTTCCGGATGCCTCTGGGGGGAATCAAACGGTCACCTCACAGAATGAGACAGTTCATGGGCGTAATTTCATTGCTCACTTTCCAGTAGGGGCGTAGGCCTTCTGGGACTGCTCTTTCATTGGGCCATCCTTCGCAGACCCACTCTGCCATGCGGTGGAGGGCTTGATCCTGCTCGTATTCATCTTGCCAGTGGCGCTCGCTTAGTTCCATAAATTTGCCGTTCCTGAGATCATGTATGGAGGCCACTACGCACTCGTCCTCAAGGAATGTGGTTCCTAGGGCATTTTGGTTCAGGAGCCTGGACATGCAATTTGCTTGGTTGTTCTTCCAGCCCGCAATGTGGGCTATCTCGTTGTTACGCTCACCTGGTCTCTGCAGAGGTGTTGGGGCACAGTTGCAGCCCTCCCTGAACTTGAATCACCCCCTTCAGGCCTCTCCCTCTGTAGAAATGCTGTGAGCGGTTGTACGTGGTGATACTGCTCCTGCGTGGAGATAAGAGTGTGTGAGTGCGCCAATCTGTGATTGGTGTGCTTCTCGAACCCTTCACCCCAAAGTACGGTTTCTGTGAGCATATGCCGGCCCATGATGCCCACCTGTGAATTATGGAAGTTAAGCTCTCCATCCTGCTACTTCTGGCAGGGGCGCGTCAAATGGGATCTACTTCCTTCACTGATCCCTGATAAGGATTAGTCCAGTCCAGCTGTGACTATGCTTCTCCTTATGCTTGGTAAGTCTTTCTTGAGCTCTTGTGATGCTGTTCATTCTGTTTAATGTCTTTATATGTTGCTCCTATTTATGCCTGCAATAATGTCTCTGTTCTGTTTTCTTCCCTTAGAAGGATAGGGAACCTCCCGAGTGAGGGGAGAACGTGGCGCCGCAAAGTGAATGCAAAGGAGGACATGGACAAAAGTAGAGCCTTGTATAATTAGTAGGCTTGGAAATAGTAGTGGTTGTTGTTTTACCTTCTTATTTAAGTTTGTGATAAGGTGATGGCACACGGAGGGGCATTATTTTAGAGTGTGTGGAGTGTGTGAATGGGTATGTTAGAAAAGAGGTGGTAAATTTGTTTGTTTGTTTAATGACATGTGGCAGCGTGCGTGGCGCACTAGATAAGGTGTGAGAAATAGGGACACGCAGAACCCCTTTCACCATGGTAAGGGAAACACCCATAGAGTACATGTGTAAGGCATTGCTATTGTACCACAACAGAATTGAGAAATACCATAAACAGTGGGTGACAGAGGCGAGGGGAGGGGATGCCCCGCTCGTGGCCAGAACAGGGCTCCTATGACAGAAGTATCTTGGAACACATGTCAATATATTTGACATCAGGATACAAGGTGGAAGCAACTACAGAACAGGAGGGAAATATTGTACCTGTGGAAAATGTTTGAGGATACAGAGGGGCGGGCAATGACACCAAAGATGCAGGACCCAGTGAGGATGGGAATACATTAACAGAGCATAATGGAATATATCGCTTAGCAACACGTCCCACAGCGGGGTACATGAATCCCACCTATGTGTCAACACCAGCAACAGCCCCACCTTCACCGTATGCATCCTGTTCAGCAATAGAAGTACACACAGACATCAATAAATGAGACCTAGAAGCTGCCCTAGCATCGGCATGCACAGAACTAGCTAGACTGCGGGCTGCACAAGGTCAGGGTACACACAGCAAGTGCTCTCCAATAACAAGGAAGACCATAGAACTCAGGCCAGTAGACGACAAGTTCTTCCTACCAATGTACCCCTCGGTCGTTCAATGTTACAAGCTGAGGGGTCTAGTGATTGGAAGACAAAGGACTCAACCTCGACACCACCAGCTGTAAATAAAAAGGACACGGTTAGCAAATACTGTATGGCTCAAAGAACATAAGGTACAGAATATACAGGTTAAGGCTAACCTCTTGTTCAGAGTGAACTCAATTCCGGTCAGATAGGCGATAATAGGAGGCCCGTAGATGTTCTCAAGGCTGGTGTTAATGCCTACAATCAACAGAAAACAATCAGAAGCTAAGATAGACCAAGAGTTGCAGTAAACCACAATAGGAGTTAACGGGAGTGTTTCTTGCCAAGGAGGAGTTGTGAAGGGCAGAAGAATAGGTCCCTGGGAGTCGGGGAGTGTCTTCAGAGAATTTCCAGGTGACGATAAAGGTTCAAAACCTAGCCCGACTTCACGACTATGCCTAGGATACAGAGAGCACCAGGAAGTCTCTAGTCCGTGCTCATAATGTCCAAACGAAATGGTCCAGAGATGTGATGAGTGCGGGATTCGTGAGCTGTAGGAATTGAAGGAGGTGCGGAAGTTGTAGCTTTGTTGAGTAGGAGAAAGTCGTTGCAGCGTTGTGGGCGGGGAGTGAACAGAACGTTCAATCGAACGGAATCTGTGAGTAGACAAAAACCTGGCATTGTGCTGGTAAGTGCAGATAGAAAGGTGCCGTTCAAGAACTCGGGGAAAGGCAAAAGTCAGGCATTGTGCAGCAAGGTTGAGACAAAACATTCCAATAATCAATCCGGGGACAGGCCAAGGTCAGGCGTTGTGCGAGCCAGGTCCAGACAAAACCTTCCATTAATCAATCCGGGGACAGGCCAAGGTCTAGCGTTGTGCGGTCAAGATTGTCGGGAACCGGGTCCAACGTCGTATCCCTGATGTTAGAGAACACGAGGGGTCTCCTTCAAGGAGAGACTTTCCTCCAGAGAGCGCTGCCTACAGGGTAGCAAAATACCTGTCAGGCCAGGGGCTCAGGTGAAAAGGCCAGGCAGCAACAGAGCTAGAGTGGAAAAAACAGACAAGAACACAGGTCAAGATATGTCAGACCGTACCCACCACCTCCGCCCCCACAACACACTCCCCAACTCTGACCTGTGTCCGTAAGATGCCGGCCTGGAACCTACTTCTACTACACCGGCCTGGTATGGTGTAATGGGAACATCATAAGTGGAGTGGATAGTGTTGAGGTTACATGCAGCAGAAGAGTGATAAAAAGGGTCAACCTAACACAGGTGGAACGAGGGCGCAGCTAAAGCACCTTGTACAGAAACAAAGTCAATCCACTGGGGGGGGGGGCAAAGTTGATCCACAGTGAAGTCCTCATGGAGAAAATCCAAAATCCGTAGCAGAAGGAAAGTACACATTGTCCAAGATCCGCAGAAGAAGGTGAGTTCACATTGTCCAAGATCCGCAGAAGAAGGTGAGTTCACAATATCCAAGATCCGTAGAAGATGAGTTCACAATCAGAGTTCAAATCCGTTGGTGTATGTGCCAGAAGAGAAAGCCTATTATGGGGTAAGGCGTCGCAGCTGGGTTATTGAGGCAGCGAGAGAAAGCAGCAGAGCGGCCCAGCGCAGCAAGAGGGTTTGTAGAGGTGACATGGGAAAGAAGAGAACCAGCAGACTGTGTGAGGTAGGTGAGAGCAGAATGCCATGCTGCGGGGTACGTGCTATTGTCGGCAGACAGTGGAACTGGAGAACAAACGGTGAAGTGCTGCAGGGGAGGTGAGCCAGCCCAATTAAGGTTTGCAGGGAAAAACAAACTGCGGGATCAGGTAAGCAAGGGACGATGCGTCAAACATGAAAACAAAATCCGGTATGGAGTTCCGATGCAGAGGACCCAAGGGTCGATAGTCCGGGTGAATCGGTTCTGGGAAGGAAAACCAGGTGTCAGGGGACCAGAACAGGACAAAGCAGAGAGAAAACCAAGGACATAAGCCAAAAGGTCGAAATGCCGGGATTTCTAAGATAACAGCAGATGCAGGAAACGATGCAGAATGCAGCAACCTTGCCAGGCAAACGCGACGGTTAAGGAGCATCGCCCGGCAACCGTGGGGAAGCTTTATTTTGCAGCTACCGGATTCCATTGAAAGCGCAATGACGTGACGGGCCAGAGGAGGGCTGGGAGCAGGAGCTCATGGGGATTGTGGTCCTCTATGGTTGGAGCCGCTTTTGGGAAAGACGCCAGGGCAACTGCCACCGACCCCATACAGAATGGCGTGGTAGCCGTCTAGGGCACACGTTGGGGCGGTTCCTGACAAAGATACAGACAAACTCGAACAGCAGAGGAGTTCTGAGGGACAGGCAGGGTCAGAACACAGAGTAAAACAACAACAAAGAGCTTTAGCACAGCGGTCTGTAAGGCAGGCAATTGGGTCAGAAACAGGTAGAGGTCCAACAAACAAAGGATTCAAGGAATGGATCAGGATACAAAGTAACCATACCGGGAAACGTCAATCAGAAGCACTGTTACCTTGCTGATGGCGTTCTTTTGCTGTTCATGTCACGTGACAGTGTCTGAGCGTGTCGTCCTGTAGGGAACGCGTGACGAGAGGCTGGACACGGTCTCCCTAGTTTCCATGGGAACTGGTACTGAGCAAGGAATGAGATCCTCTGTGGCCGCGGAGACAGGTGTGTACGAACATGGTGTTGCTCCTTCCTTGCCAGTGTTTGCTTTGGGGTGTTTGCCAGACGTGGCTTGGACACACGATCGACTGGGATCCTGACACACAAAGCACAGTTAAGACGGACAAACCAGCAAGGCAGGGGACAGGTGAATGGAGGTCAGGAGATTTCTTGTTCAGAGTAGATAGCTCACCCATAAAAACTGTGCATATCGAAAGAGACGACAAAGCCATCAGCTGAGGCTATGATGATCCTTCAGGGGCAAGGAGGATGAGTGCAGTATGTTTGATGGGGCCAAAGATGAGCAGGACGAGGAGGCAGGGCAAGTACCCAAACTAACTCCTAGGGCAGCAGCTATCGGAGACCAAGCTGCAGATGTATGGTGAAGGCAGGGTACCCAACAGTGACTTAAGCTAATGACACACATGGTGGCGCAACTTTCAATAGGATAGGATCGCAGGTTTGGGACGCTGTACGACGGGCATTCCCAGACACGCCAGATTTACAATCGATTATGCAGTGCACCATGGAGGATGATGAAGACTTTGCCCAGTTCACTCTTAAGGTTCAAGAGATGTGAAGGGTGGAAATGGCGGGTCCATGGGACCAATTGATCCTCTTTTTCTATTTTTTCGGCAAGAAAGGATTGCCAAAAGAAGTACAAAAGGCATTACATAAAATTGTAGGAATCGAAGCAAAGTGGTGGGCGGAAATACCAAGTGTTATAGTGCACCACTGCAAACAAATAAAGGAGCTTGATAGAGAAACGGCCCAGAGGCGGCTGGCAGAGGAAGGAAAACTAGTAGAAACTAAACTGGCCAAAATAACTGTTGTAACTCCACCAACCACTACACAACAAACGGAAGCACGGGGTCCCGCCAAGAGCTTGCCAGAATAGCTGCAGCTTGGGCGCAAGGCGGACAAGGACAGTGGGGTGGAGGTCCACAGTACCCCAGCCCTCAGTGGCAACAACGAGGACCAGCGAGGAAGAGGTGGTTCCAAGGAGTGAGAGGGGGCGCTTCAGAGGGATGGGACCAAGGTGATGACAATGGGGGCCTTCGCAATGTTGGAATTATGGGAAGTGGGGACATTTCTTGAGAGATTGCAGAAGCCGGCAAGGAGGAGGATATAATTATGGCCGCCCACCCCAGGGATCACCTCTGTGCCCCATGCAGTACCCACAAGCGCAGGGTCCACCCGCACAACAACAAGAAGCAGCGCAACAGTACCTACGCCAGCAGGGAAATGCCCCTAATGCATTCAGTGTGTGAGAAACCTGAAGGTGTCCCCCTAGCTAGTCCCCAGGGATCTGTCATCCAGGTGGCCAGGACATGGCCATCACCATTGGATCCAGGTCCTGGGGGTGGAACAGTGAGGCAGGATCACCTGGATGGGGGTCCTTGAGGAGTGGGAGTGGGACACCGACGGGTAAGACGCAGTATCCCCCTTCCCTCAACATCTTTTCCCCATCCTCTCATGAAGGACATTCACAAACACTGCACCCCCCTTTTCCGACACAAACACTTTCACATAACACGAAAGACAATGGACTAACACCAGAGCCAATGGACGAACAACTGGACATGTCCCAATACAAGGGTCAGGCAAAGTCAGGCAATTGATCAGAATCACACACGCCTGACGGCCCTTTCCATTCCCCAAAGGGATAAAAGGTGGAGCAAGAGAGCGCAGGACGAGCACGGCACAACGAAACGACTAAACGGGCACAGCAGTTCAAGAGAAGGAGAAAGGCGTTGGGAAGCGAGAGGGTGGCGAGGAGAGAAGTGATATTGCCCTTTTCATTCCAGGCCCACAGAACCTTTGTGGAAAAGGACATAAGGCTGTGAACAACAGCACAAGTGTCTTGCAGCAGATGTCAACAGTACACAGGGCAAGCCTACGCCGATAAGCAAGAATGAGGGAGATTCCTGCCACCATGGTACCGGCCTTGACTCCGAAAGATGGAAATCCAAGCATTCATCACAGCCGGTGAGTCAAGGAGAGAACCGATAAGAGCCGGGCTGTGGTGAGTGAAAGTTGCAAAGTGGCAGATTAAACAAAGTTTAAAGAACTGCAAGGTGTAAAGGGGAGAACAGCTGCAGAGGGAACCAGCACCACTGTCTGAGTGAAACTACAGATACCAGAAGGCCATAGAGCGGTTGCCAAGATAGGTCAAAGTGGTCAACCAAAATCCCTGTACAATCGTAAGACTTTGATCTACAAACTGTTGAAAAGCAAGGGAAGTGAATACCGCATAGAGAGAAAACAAGGGAAGCAAATCCCACAAGCATTGACCGGTGTAAAAGAGCTTTGTTAAAAATAAAGAGGGGTCAGCGCCCAGAAGAGGGGGACCTAGGGGTGAGCTACTATCACCTTAATCGAAAGCCAGAGTGAACCCGAATGAGGGATGGCAGTAAAGAGGGGTGAAGTCCAAAGTCCCAGGAAATAGTGTGTTGACAAGAGTGAACCCGGTAGAGGGATGTCCACGGTGAACTGTTAAAAAAGGACATTAAGCTTTGCGGAAAGCAGAAGTGCCATAATGAACCCGAAGGAGGGAGGCTGAAAGAATCAAGAGGGGTCAGCGCCCAGAAGAGGGGGACCCAAGGGTTAAGAATCCTCACCCTAAGTAAAACAAAGATACAAACTTTCAGTTGTTGAAGCAACTTTTGTCTGTTTGATTATTTGAATATGTCAGGTCCTCGGAGGCAAGAGACTTTCAAGAAAAACGAGACTTTGCCATTGACGGCCCTGATAGCTGAAACGAACTGTCATCTCGTGCTGGGAAGCTCGAAAAAGTACGGTGTTCCAAGATCCCACTTTACCCCATGCTCAAAACGTGGGGAAGGGTGACCCAGTCTACCACATTCTGACATATTATTTGAGAATACTTCTTTCTTTTCTTAAAAACTGTCCCACATCCTTTTTGGTGTTAGTTGTAAGGTTTGGCAACAGGTTTCTTAGTATAGGCCTTTTTACTTGACTCAACATGACTAGGACTGCCATATTTATATGTTGGTGGTCGACGCTTGGTCCCATCTTAGATTTAGGTTTAGATTAGGCATTTTTCCAGCCTGCATTAATTGTTCAATAAACACCCTTGAACTGTGATCACTTGTGTCCGTCTTACTTGTTGCCACCATGAATGGGGCAAGTGGGACACCAAATGGTACAGTTGCTCCCTTCACAGGGGCGACGGTAGTGGGGGGAAACCTTTTCTCTTTTCCAGGCACCAATACCTACCCTGACCATAACAGCCCATGTGGAGTTCTTGCGTTTCTGACTCTATCAACAACCCTCGACCAAGAAGAGGAACCCTTGGTGGGGGCATAGATGTGAGATAAACAAGTGATCTTTATGGTCTACTCAGGAGCAGCAAAATCATGCATCAATAAAGGAGAGGTTTCCATTATCTGGCAAAAGTACCGACGCACAGGTATTCTCTAGGGGGGGTTCCACGGTTCCATAAATAAAAGATTTGGATGTAAAGATTGCTCTCCTGTCAACCTGTTGGACCAGGGTCTGCTCAGCAAGTTGAAGATTACGATCTAATTTACGAACAGGGGCATTATCTTTTCCACACCAGGAAAATGCACAATGAGGGCGATGTTAATAATACAAGCAATAACAAAAGATGTAGTGGTTTGCGTAGTGCCAGTTGACACAGATATGCTCATATATGGCTTGAAAGGTGCTCTGTGAGGAACCAGAAGGTGTCTCACTTACCAGTTCCCAGGGATCTGACATCCAGGTGGCCGGGGCATGGCCATCGCTATTATATCGAGACACCGGGGGTGGACTAAGGCTGGAGGATCACCAGGATGGGGGATCCTTGGAGAGTGGGTGAGGGACACCAAATGGAGAGACACGTTATCCCCCCTTTAAAACCTTTACTCCCTCTTTTCCGATCAAGTATATGAGTTTTGGAACCCCTTCCCTGCACAAACACAAATACATTCCCTTTATGCACTGGGAAAAGACAGACTCGAACATGTCCTGATGCCGGAACGAGGCAGAGCACATGAAAGAGCAGCCTATTCCAGGCTGCAGCTGAATTGAGGAAGCCAGACGGAAAGTCGTGTAACAAAACCAAGGAGAATGATGCCGTTGGGCCGTTTGACAAGTAATCGCTGGGCTGTTGAAAACCCAGAAGCAGCATGTGTAAGGCGGAGAAGTGTGGCCAGAGAATCCTGTAAAGCATGTCCTAGTTATCAGGGGCGCTCCTGCTCACTAGTCGAGTCGTGGGAGAAGTGCAGTGGCTGTGGTATCGCCCTTGACTCCATGATCAAAGCCGCAAGCCGAACCTTGTATAAAGCCGGTGAGTTGAATGCAACTGTGTGAAACCGGGCAGTGTATGAACGAAAGTTACGGGCGACAACCAAGTGTCCTGTGAAATCAAATGGAAACGGCGTTTGATGAAAGACGCGAATGAAAAGGAAAAGCCGATAATTATTTTTTGAACTTTGAGAAAGTGAACGCATGATATTAAGTAGCAGAGTGGTCTGGACTGCGTGTGTGCCCAATCAAAAAGTTCTCTGCCTGAATGTATCCCCCTAGCAGAACTTATGAAATGTGAATATGATTTATGAAGAAGAAAATCGAAGTGGTCCTGTGAGGGTTTAAGTTAAATCCTTTGCACAATCAAAAGTCTTTGGTTAGTAGTGAACTGTGAAATAAATAGGAGTCTGAGCCCTGTCCAAGGCACATCCACACTTCTCCTAAACATCCCTTTGAGAGTGTCTATGGCCCTGGGAAATGACTTAAGGATCCAAGAGCACTGCACAGTAAGGTACATTGTGCACTTGTAACATGTTGCAGAAACGTTGCAACATTGCAAGGACTAACGGAAACAAAGTCTCCCAGTACTGACTGTTTCCCCATAACAAAGTGAGCGAAAAGCCCAGAGGAGTGCAGCTGAAGGCTGTGCTTCTCTGGCAAAATCAGACTATGGTGTTTAACATTAGCAAAACGTTTGGGGGTACACAACTGGAGGGGAAATTACACATGAAATGGAAATCTTTCCTAACAGCCCATACCAATAAAACGGACTACATTTCTTTGGGAAACGCAGCTGCAAATGCGGCAGCCAAAGCAGCAATGTATCTCCCAGTGCCCACACCTGAGTATGTTGTCACCAGCCCTTCAATACAAGCAGAGAATGACCGTTACACTGCACTGCCCACAGCACAGATAATAGAGCTTCAATGTAGAGCACAACATGAGGAGAAGGACATTTGGCTCAAACGGGGATGCAAGTATTCGCCCACTGAACTCTTGTGGAGACAATAATGCACAGGCAAAGCAGTAATGCCCATTGAATTATTACAGATAGCATTTGAACAATTACACTACCCCTCCCACAGCTCTAGACAACACATTGCATCAGACATCCAAGAGGACTGGTCGTACAGTGCACCACATGCCAAGTGTTCAGCACCGGAATGATGCTATGCACATTATGAGGTACTCTCCTCCGCCCCATCGAGCCATTCTGCGAGCTCCACATCGATTATGCGGACATGGGTGAGAGATGTAATGAACCATGATATCTCATTTTCGTGGTGTTCCCCTTCTCCTGTTGGGTTGAGGCTGGTCCTTGTGCGCACCCAGATGCCAAATGTGCTGCCAAATGTCTGGTCCGTGACGTTTTTCCCGATGGGGGTGTGTGATGTTTTGAGGTCTGATAATGGCACCAACTTTTTCAACAAACTCTTTAAAGAGATCACAGCACTACTTGGCATTAAACACTGGATTTGCTCAATTTACCACCCTCAGGCCAACAGTGTTGTGGAGAGGATCAATGGACTCCTTAAGAGCAAGTTCCCCAAACTTTGCAACACACTAAAAAAGAACTGTGTCTATTGCTTCCCCCTGGCCATATTCAGCCTGCGCACGCAACAAAGCAAAGACCAACACCTTTCCCCCCATGAAATAGTAACTCGCTTGTGTATCAGCACACCCATCTCATCAGTGAGGGCATCAGATGCCCATAGGGCAGGAGCGATTTTAGGTGACAAATTCAAGGATAACCTGACAAATTTAAGATGTGCAATTAAATATGTGTCCTGACACATTGGACCACCCCAGCTAGTGGACACACAGAATACTGCGGGGGCATCCAACACGGATCCCGCTCCCACTGCTGCCAGGAAAACTAATTTATGTCAGGAGTTTCACACATAAGCAGAACAATCACCGATTCTATGGCCCCTACAAAGTGGTGTTTTCCACCACTCTCACTGTAAAGGTGAAAGGGCTTTGGTATTGGATTCACCTTTTCAATATCCGTACACCCACGGCTACTTCTCAGTCATTTTCCCCATACAATAAATCTACCTCATATATACAATACGTGTCACAATTTACACTTCCTGCTGCTAAAAGCACAAGCACTTCAATGCTGCAAAGAAAATCAAAGTTCATCTAAATGAGAAAAAACCCTTCTCTTTCTCTCTCTCTCTCTCTCTCTCTCTCTCTCTCTTTCTCCCTCTACCTCTTCGGCCCCAGACTCCTGTTTTTGTTCAGGTGAGAAGAAAATAGAGAAATATTCATCACATGATTCTTTGTGTAGCAAAAAGATAGTAGAATATAGACATGATTCTAGATGGTTATACTCCTATTTGTGTGGCTTACGTTTTAGTGTCATAGTATTAACACTTATGATGTTTTTCTTAGCAATATATTGAAGCATTTTTTTTTATCTGGGCCAGCCATCTAAAAGAGGGGTGAGGGGGAAAAACAATAACAAAATGAGAAATGTAATTGTAAATAGCCATAATGTTTCTTTTTAAAATGGCAGCAATATTCAGCCACCATCAAATGTATTTAATGTATCTAGGCGTGTGAGTGTAAGTATGATTGATATATTAAACAACCTAGTCCCCATTATATTAAAAAACATTTTTTGTAACACGAGTAGTAGCAACAGTGTTAGTATTACTATAATAAGAAGAAGACATATCACAAACTGTTAGAATGAAAAGACAAGCGCAGAGGCCCAAGTATGATGCGAACCATGGCTTAGGTCTGGAAGCCTGTGATGCTGGAAATGGATCAGTGGGACAGGGCTTCCGAACCCTTGTCCTTTATTGCTTTTCATCTTGTGTTCTGTCTTGTTTTCCACACAGGAGTTCATGTGGGACTCCTGGCGGTGCGGCTCTTCCTGTACTTGGTTTGGTGAACAGACCCTTGGGATACCCTTACGGCACCCATGGGTGGGAGTACAACCCTGTACTCCTAGTGTATGTTTTTGGGCACCTGTGTGTGGCCCACAGAGCAGGGTATAGGTTGGTGGCAGCTCTGTGCTGAATTGACAGGTACCCTGAGCGTCCTCCATTTTGGGATGCCCAGGCCCTGTCATTGGAATCAGTGGATTCCTGAAAGGAAACAAGATGGCCCCTGTGGCCTCTTGCTTTCTATCGCCTGTTACCTTACTTTTCCCAAAGTCCCGGGAAGCCCTGACTCTGTCCCTTCCCCCTGACTGGCTGTTGGGTGGAAGTTCCATATATGGTGTTGTGGGGAAGTCCAGGCTGGAGCCTTTCCAATGACTGTATGTTGTGGGTACGCCCGTGGGGTGGGACCTGGGTGAATGGAGTGTGTGACGAATACACATTCTGTGTTATGGGTGTCTAGTATCTGGTGGTTGACACAATGACTGAGACAGCCCTGCCCGAAACTGGTATGAATGCAGTGTGTAGTGCTGAATGGTAGAGTGCTTGTCCGAATCCACATTTTGTGTTGTGAGTGTCCGGATGTAGAAGAATATTGACTTGAATGCACCTTTCGCATGATTGGCTGCCTGATTGCCTGAATGCCCTTCTGAGTGATTGGTTGCCTGAGTGTGACCCAACAGAGTGAATGGGAGATCAACAGTATATCTGGGGGCCTCTCACTGCTAGAAATTGTTCAGAAGCTGAAGTTGAAACTGATGCTTAACTTTGAAGCCCACTGGAAGGAGAAGAACTGCTGCTGCTGTCCTTCGCTAATCTGAAAGCTGCTGTGCCTTCAAGGAACTGATCCAAGAGAGGACCTGGCTACGAGACCTCTCCCCGAGCTACGAGGGACCATCGTGCACCAGCTGATCTTTGCCAAAGCTCCCTGGTAGACAGACCTACGAAAGGCTGCCGACCGGAGACAGGGACCACCGTGGAATCACAAAGAGAAGGCCTGGACAGCCGTCCACCGTAGACGACTGCCGTCGCCAACTGGAGCCGGCAAGCTCCCTTTGCCCAAGAACATTTGATCCAAGGACTCCCTTTGTTCATCATCGTCGACCACTTTCGTCCTGCCGGAGAAAGTCGAGGCTGTCGACGACCGAGGAGAATCCGCCGCTGGGTTTCTTGCCACCCGAAGACCTCGGAGATGCCGACGAAGCTACTGAAGCCAGCCGTGGTCACGTCCGGTTCGCCGACGTCAGACGCCGATGACTCAACGCCCTTGTTGGGCCAAAGTTCTTCACTAACTCTTTGCGTCAACAAACCATCGTCATCGAGGTGCACCGCACGCCTCCCCTGTTCCAGGACGTTTTCGATCACTCATCAACGAGCACCGCAAGGACCGCAGCTTCTGCCTCAATGACAACGTTCACCCTTTCTTCATCTTGAAAGTTCGACGACCCGTGGCTCCTGCCTGAAAGGGAGTGCACTCAAGGAGGGCCCGTCAATTCCCCGACAAAGAACTCTACAACACAAGGTACATTTGGGTTGCAGAACTATAGAAGAAGATAAGACTTTAATAGACAATATATGGACTGGGCTTGTAGTGCATCTTCATTTACAGGTTGCACAGGTGGGGGGACCCTCATACAGAACTGTGCCTGACGGTCGGGGCTCAGAATTCTGCCAATTGTCTAACCAACTGGTCTCCCTCCTAAGTCTATGGTTGATATTGTTTTGCTGTGGTGATTCGTATGCTATTTGAACTGAGTACAGTTGATCCATTTTAATGGAATCAGAGTAATCGTGGTACCACCTAGAACTGTATATATTTACCATTTTAGATTTGTCGGAGCACAAAGTGTATTATCGTGATTATGTATATAACCTTGAACCTTATTTATATAAAGACTGTGTTTAAGCTAACATAGTGCGTAGACATTCCTTTGTGGGGGCTTGGGGACTACACTGTACTTAGGAACCAGCCTGCATCAACTCCTGAGAAGCTAGGCCTTGATTGCTCGACTACATTACCAATAATAGAGAATCGTGGCTGGTGTCCTCTGTGCCTCTCCTCTGCCATATAGAGAGCAGGAGTACAGACACCCCCGTTCGGTCCTTTACAAAGCCATTGAAGATATTAGGCATCTTGAGCTATCTAACAGCTGGTACATGGACATGAGTGCGGTAGGAAGAAAAACCGCCAGCGGTAGCAGCTGTAACGTATGCTCAGTAATACTGCATGGGTCGGGGACACCCAAGGTGTAAGTACTAGAGGAAGTACCGATTATAGAGGCCCAATGCCTAGTACATCTTGCGCTCTGTAGAATTAAAGGCACTTTCCAGGCACACAGGGTACAAATACAGCTTTTGGATCCATACCCCCTGCAATGCAACAAAAACCCCAAAGTACTACATTGTGTGCAGCAGCCGTATCTCATTATCCAGGAGCTCAAGTATATCAACAGCAAATGGCAAGGCACTAAATTCAGCTGTCTAGCAGAAAGTCTCCTGGGGTACAAAGAAGAGGTGGTGGCACTGGTAGAAAGAACTTGCTCACAAATATGGACTGAGCATATAACCAAGTTGATCTGGAATGAAGCGATAGAGAAGCCAATAAAAGTGCACTGAGAAGAGAGCTACGAACTGTGTTTCCATAATGATGGAACTGTCTTTATTGGCACCAATGAACATTGTAATAGGACAATGCTCATACCAGACTTAAAGAAGGACACACCGGCCGTGATGGACTATTTCTGGGTGTGTGGCCAGCAAGCGTACTTGCATCTACCACCATCATGCAGGGGCTACTGTTCGCTGGCCACACTACACTCAGCACTGCTAGGGATTCCAGAAAAAGAACACTTAAAGGGGGACTGCTGCCAGATAAGGCCCCAACTGTCTCCCCTGCATTCAAAGGATAAGGCACGTTGCCACTGCCTGAGTTTCACATCCTGCCAAGAAAAAGTCAGTATGAGACCATACAGAGAAAGAGGAGGTCCAATTATCTATCTAAAGACTCTTCCACATTGCTTGCAGAGATTCCAGATGAGTATAGACTCTTTAGTTCAGCTGAAACCTTCTTCGCCTCACTGCTGCATGCAGGCAGCCGCAAATGCAAAGTGGTTGCAAATTGTACGCTGGGAATTGGTTCAACTGGCAAACAATGCTAAACACAGCTTCAACGTAATAAAGGTTGACCTGAGAGCACTAAGACTGATCACCATGCAAAACAGGTATGTGCTCGACATGCTAGCAGCGATGTAAGGAGGTGTGTGCCGCAAGATTAGTGATTCATGCTGCACATTTGTGCCTCCATAAAATGCAGAAAATAGGTCCCTGTCAGACAACATTGCGGCCTTGCATGGTCTAGGAGTTTGTATGAAGAAAGAAGGAGGAATACAGGGAGGAGACTGGTTCGACCTAGCATTTGACTGGACCCATCCTGGTTGGGAGCCATCGTAAAGATGCTTGTGCCTGTCATAATGTTCATCCTGGTCACCTTGTGTACCTGCCAAATGGGACTTCGCTGTTGTGCCAAAGCGGTGCCTAGTAGCACAATGATGGTGGTGTCAATTGGGGCATAACAAGTACCTCACAATACAAAAGAAATAGAGATACAGACTGACCCCCAAACAAGCCACCCTATCCCCCATTTGGTTCCTATCCCCTATGGAGATGAAGTAGTTAGGTTGTACCACACAGTGATTGTTCCTCCTCCTGATCCTGAGAATAATGAAGAGGCATTGGTAGACTTAGCTGGTGACGAGGATGTATATACATGACTTGCACACCTGAAGAATATGCCTGGTCAGGGGAAAGCCTACAGTCAGTATCTTGAGAAACCTGAAGGTGTCTCCCTGTCTAAACCTCGAGGATCCGTTATCCAGGTGGCCAGGACACGGCCATAGTTATTGAATCCAGTTCCTGGGGGTGGACCAGTGAGGGAGAGTGGCCTGGAGGGGGAGGGAGGTCCTTGGAGAGTGAGAGTGGCACACCGACGGGTGAGATGCCGTATCCCTCTTCCTTTGACACATTTTCCCCATCCTCTCAGGTAGACATTCAAAAACACTGCCCCTCCTCTTTTCTGGCACGAACACCTTTGCAACACACAATAGACAATGGATAAATATGCAACCTGGGTACCTGACATGTCCCAACCCGAGGGTCAAGCAAAGTCAGGCAATTGACTCAAATAAGACACACACCTGATGGCCCTTCCTTTTCCCCACAGGGATAAAAGGTGGAGCAAGAGAGCGCAGTATGAGTATGGCAGACAGCACAACAAGACGGCTAATCCAAAGCGGCAGTTCAAGAGAAGGAGAAAGGTGTCAGGAAACAAGAGGGTGGCAAGGAGAGAAGTAACCTTGCCCTTTTCATCCCAGACCCGCAGAACCTTCGTGGAAGGGAGCCTAAGGCTGCGAACAATAGCAGAAGTGCCCTGCAGAATATGTCAATGGTACACGGGTCAAGCTATGCCGATAAGCAGGAGAGAGGGAAGCTCCCACGCCTGTGATACCGGCCTTGACTCCAAAGAGAAAGGCCAAGCGTTTCATCACAGCCAGTGAGTCGAGGGGCGATCCGATAAGGGCCGGGCTGTGTTGAATGAAATCTCAGAAGTGGCAAGTTTGAACCATGTTCAACAAACTTTGAATTAACTGTAGAAATAGAAGGGAAAGACCAGTTGTGGAGGGAAATCGGCACCATGTGGTTGCTAAATCAAGAGACTCTGGCCGATCCCCATCTAAAGGAAACTACGATTACCAGAAGGCCGTAGGCGGGCCAGCAAAATAGGTCAAAGTGGTCATGGAGAAGGTCAAGCAAAATCCCTCTACAATCAAAAGACTTTGATCTACAAGCATTGTGAAATAAAGGGAAGTGAATCCCAAAACTGTTGAAGTGTGTAAAAAGAGAACATTGAAAGTAAAGAGGGTTCAGGGCCCAGAAGAGGGGCAACCACAGGTGAGCCACTATCACCCTGTTTGAGAGCCACAGTGAACCTTGTGAAGAGAGGCTAAGAATCGAGAGGGGTCGGAGCCCGGCTAACTTTTCTCAATAAACAAATTGTATTTTGGTTTTTGTATTCCACATCATTAAACACTTGCTTTGTTATAGTTTCCCCTTTTCTGGACACAGTTCAATTCATTTCCCCAACACAGTTCGCTGTGACGGAGGCTTTCAAAAATGTGTCTTTTCCTCTTACAGATGACCACTTTGTTACTTTCTATCATCGAACAATGGTATTGCACAGTTCCTTAACTTCAGCACTGACCGGTCTTGTATGAATCTGTTACGCTCACCTGGCTCCCACAGAGGCGTTGATCTGAACTGGACAGCTGCGGTCTCCACCAATCTGACGCGTAGGGCCGAGATGACGGACTGGACTGGCCCACCTAGCTTCGTTTGCTTGGCCCGTAGGAATATTCTTCTGCAAATGGAGAAAGGGAATTAACCACCCGTGGAGTTGAGCGTAAATCCCCCCACCCCCGCTGTTCTCCCCACAGATCACCTTTGATGTCCCCTCTTATAGTCTCACCTGATGGTTTGAAAAGATGAGCTCTCCATCCTGCATTGAGCGCAGGGGCGTGTTGATAACCAGTTGCTTCACTGGCTCGAAGGAATTGGTGAGTTCCAGAACAATATTGACTCCGAAAAGTATGTAGTTCGTAAGAGTTCACATGTCTGACTTTCCCTCTTGTCCGATTCCTTGCAGTTCACGGCTTGACCCCAGCGAAGAGTTCCTCGTGGTAGCTGATGAAGTTCAGGTAAGGATTTGGCTTATCCTACACAGTTCAATAAAATAAGGCCAGAATGTAACCTGTTGCTTGTTCCCTTATTCAGGTGTTGAGAGAAAATATGAAGTTCGGGGAATTATGCCTCCGGCGGTAAAATTAGGTATGTCTATTGCGGTGAGAAGAATTCCCCTTATTTGTCCCGTTGTCTCACCTTGTTGTCCTTTTGTTCCCCTTAGGGGCCGGGGTACGGCGAGGATGCAATGGAGACTGCACCGACCCGTGAAGAGGAATAGTACCCCCGGCGGTAATCAGGTAAGTCTATGGGGGTAGTTACTATTGCCTCTGTTTATTTCCTTGGCTCACCTTTGCTGTTCTTGTGTTCCCCTTAGGTGCCAGAATGCGGCGGGAACGTGCAGAAGGATGCGGCGGATCGTGAGGATGCTGCGAAGGCCGGTGAGTTCAGTGCGGCGCTGCAGCAGGCAAGGCGGCGCGCGTAAGATGCTTCTTTCTTCCAGCTCGAAGGCGTGGTGGATCCGGAATTCAGGTAAGGACCGAAGGTTTGCTCTTATTCTAATCTTTTCTTCTTCTGTTCCTCCCTTTTTCTAGGAGCTGCAGACTCGAGGCGGGCGTGGCAGAAGACTGGATGCAGGCTTGCAGACACAGTGAGCGTTACGCTGCTGGATGCAGAATAACGCAAAGCGTGTGCTGCTCTTCGGGTGTGGTTTAAATAGCCTCCAAAGTAGTCCCAGGTAAGTATTCCTCCCCAGCCCCACCCGAGTAAAAAATAGTCCCTAGGTAAAATAGTCCCTTCCAAGCCTCATTTGGCTTGGAGGTCTGCAGCAT
Organism: Ambystoma mexicanum; assembly: GCF_040938575.1. Taxonomy (NCBI): domain Eukaryota; kingdom Metazoa; phylum Chordata; class Amphibia; order Caudata; family Ambystomatidae; genus Ambystoma; species Ambystoma mexicanum. The sequence goes on from NC_090931.1 coordinate 554,233,463, forward strand.
GGTCTGCACCAGGTAAGCTTGCAGCATGGTCTGCATCAGGTAAGTTCTACTCTATGAGCCTGGCGCCTATGGTGCCAGGAATGACTCTCCATATGAGCCTGGCGCCATAGGCGCCAGGACCGCACCCAAACAGCCCCTAGCAGGGGTTTTTGAGCTTGCTCAAAATAACTTTATGCCTGCTTCTGGGGTTGCTGGACCTGGTCTGGTTCCCCGGGGGTAGGCATCATGACAGCACTCCCCCCCAAGGCCCCTCCTAAAGTCGTTCTTCCCCGTGGTTTTGGTTTGTCCGGGAAATTTCGGTGGAATCTTTTCACCAATCGAGGTGCATGCACATGGTCACTAGGTTCCCAAGACCTTTCCTGCAGTCCGTAACCTCTCGACTCGATTAAATAAAAAAGTTTTGACTTCACCATCTTGGAGTCCAGGATGTTCTTAACTTCAAATTCGGGTTCCCCGTCTATAAGGACGGGGTCTGGTGGCTTGGTTAGTCTTGTCCCTGGTTGCACTGGCTTCAAAAGTGACACATGAAAGACGGGATGAATTTGCATATTAGCAGGTGTCATGATGCCTACCTCCATGGAGCCAGGTTCGACCCAGCAACCCCAGAGGCAGGCATCATTCCCCCCAGGGAAGTGCCAGCGGGCCCAAGCTGGGGCCCTTTGGACACAGTCCTGGCGCCTTAGGCGCCAGGCTCATGTTGGACCCCTGTCCTGGCGCCAGGCTCATAAAGCTAGAAATGTGTTCAAGTGTTTTAATGTGCACTTACCTGATGCAGACCATGCTGCTACATCCAGGCCCTCTTGAGGCCTGAATGGAACTACTTTACCTGTGGGACTACTTTCCACCTGGGTGTGGTCGGGGAAGGATACATACCTGATCGGTGGAAGGATACATGCCTGGAACTTCCTCCAAAGCTATTTAAACAACGCCCGATCAGCAACTCACGCTTCGCGTTGTTCTGCTCCTCGCAGCTGGACGCTCACCGTGTCAGCTCCTGCATCTGGACTTCAGCCACGCCTGTCAGCATCCTGGGTCGCCTGCAAAGGGAGATAAGAGAGAATTGGGGAGAAAGAAGACCTTACCTGCTAAAGCTGCATCACGGGGACATCACACCGACGATCCTGAAAGGGAAGACATCATTTTAAATGCATTTCGCTTCGATCGCTGCAGCGCTGCATTTCACCCACCTTTCCTGGGCGCCTCCATCTTCAGCAGCGATCATCCGGATCCGCACCCACTTCCCAGAGCCTAGAGAGAAAAGACAAGAAAACAAGGTGAGAGAAGGAAGGGAAATAGGAAAAGCTCAGTTTCCTTCTAAGACTTACCTGTTGGGTCATTCCCATTTCATTTTGGGTCCTGCCGCTTCCTGGCATTCCGGACCCGGCCCCAATGGGGAAAAAAGACAAAGACATTGAATGAGCGAATGCAAAGACATTACTGAACGCTCATCCAGAACTTACACTTCGGGTCGGCGCCATATCTCCGGCATTCCGAACCCCGGCCCCTAAGGGGAAAAAGACATAAGCATTAGCGCTTGCTGCAATAAGACAATGAACATTATTATTAAGCTTGAACTTTTGAACTTGCAACAGAACTCGTACAGCGCCTCACCTGAATAGTCAAGCTTATTTTGAACTCCCATCAAACCTCAATCCAGTGAAGTAACTGGGTTTCAACGCGCCCCTGCATCAGAAGCAGGATGGAGAACTCATCCTTCCAGACCCTAAGGTGAGACTTCACGGGGAATCGTGGAAGGGTATCGAGGAGGGTTGGAAGGGAGTGGGAGGCTTGAGCATTATTCCGTCAGTAGGTAATACTCCTTTCACGCACAGGGGAATATTCCTGCGAGCCAGAAAAGCCAGAGTAGAGGGGCCCTTCCTGTCCATCATCAGAGTCCTGCGCTTCACCATGGTAGAAGCATCAGCACTTGAAGCCAGACCTGCGCCTCCGTGGGAATCAGGTGAGCGTGACAGAACGCGAAGCCTACCCACAATTTCCCACCCGGGCGCTATGGAGACTTCCGAGACAGATCATCTGGCCCAGCTTTTGGGGGAATTACGGGCAGAAGTGCACTCAGCCCGCCAGGAGACCAACGCTCTCAAAAGAGAACTGATCCTATCCAAGGAAAGAACTGATGACCTGGCCAAAAGGTTATTGCAGGCCCAGGCAGGGCACACTCCTTTACCTAATTCCGGAGGTACTTCCACATCAATGGGTTTGAATAACCCGGTACAAATCAATCTACCTGGACACATGCCTTTGGCCCCGCCTGAACGTTTTGCGGGGGATCCCAAGAAATATGCCGTCTTTATGAACCAATGTCGTTTACACTTTCTATGCAGACCCGGGGCCTTCCCTAACGACCAGACCAAGGTAGCCTTTATACTATCTTACCTCAGTGGCAGTGCTGCCGATTGGTCTATTCCATTGGTAAATCAGGATGATCCCATTCTCCAGGATTTTCAGGGCTTCCAGGCCAGCATGGAAAGATTGTTTGCTCGACACTCTCAAGGACAGGCCCTTGATAACAAACTGCTATCCTTACGACAAGGTAATCAGGATCTCCTGTCCTACGTTGCCACCTTTAATAGACTGGTTGTGGAAACTGGATGGCCAGAAAACAAAAGGATCACATTGTTTCATCGAGGCCTGCGCAGAGAGCTTAAGGATGTTCTAGCTCAGATAGTAGATCCACCCCAGGTCTGCGCAGACTCCATAGACTTGGTGGTTCAACTTGATCACAGACTTCAAAATAGAAAAGCAGATCGGTTCAAGTACGAAACCCGAGTACCGATCAAAACCCACGCTGACTCCAAGAGTACCGACATATCCGAAACTATGCAAATCGGCGGTGTTAAAGGACCATTAACGCAGAAGGAACGTGAGAGAAGGCGGCAAATGCAACTTTGTCTGTATTGCGGGACTTCCGGTCACTTTCTTCGAAATTGTCCAGTTAAACCACCTAAGAAGGTGGTTGGAGCCACTGATAACGATTTATTGACACCTGATTCGGGAAACGACCTAGCCCGACAAGCGTAGGGGTCCGCTTGCCGAGCTTGAAAACAAACTCTTTGACCTCGCATTTTGTCATGCCAATGGTGCTCGTGGACCCAAAACAGCCTCAGCAGTTGCATGCTGTAAAAGCATACATCGACAGTGGAGCTATTGGAAACTACATAGACAGTGAATTGGCTTCCAGGATTAAGCTCCCTCTCCGCCCGAAAGTAACCCAAGATGTCATTACTACAGTAGATGGAACCGAAATAGCCTCAGGGCCCGTAACGCATTCCACTGTTGAAATGACACTGGTGGGTCAGGATGGACATCGGGAAGCAATCGTGTTTGATGTGATCAAGGCCCCACAATTTCAAGTAATTCTTGGAATTCCTTGGTTAGAAACACATAATCCCAGAATCGACTGGCGAGCAAAGAAGATAAGTTTTCCTGATTGTGAACCAACTTGTTATCCAAAAAATCCAGTTATGGGTCTAGCCTCAGAAACTTCCACCCCTGTACAGCTACCGTCAGAATACCAAGAATTCCAAGACGTTTTTCAGAAGGAACAGGCTAACACGTTACCTCCCCATCGGTCTTATGATTGCCAAATCGATCTGGTCCCCAATGCTCAACTACCTTGTAGTAGGATTTATGCTCTTACGGAACCTGAGAACCTGCATTTGCGTCAGTATTTAGATCAGTACCTAGCCAATGGTTTTATTCGCCCGTCCAAGTCTCCTGTCTCCTCAGCTCTGTTCTTCGTGCCGAAAAAAGAGGGCGACCTTAGAACATGTATAGACTATCGCGCCCTAAATCAAATAACGATTAAGAATCGTTATCCTCTGCCCCTGATCCCTGAGCTTATCGACCAGGTGAAAGACGCTTGTGTGTACACCAAGTTAGATCTCCGAGGAGCTTATCACCTGGTGCGTATAAAAGAAGGCGACGAATGGAAGACTGCATTCCGCACCAAATTTGGGCTCTTCCAATATCAGGTGATGCCCTTCGGTTTGTGCAATGCACCTGCCGCCTTTCAGTACTTTATGAATGATGTTCTTCGGGAACTTATCGATGTCTGTGTCATTGTTTATATTGACGACATCCTGGTGTACTCTTCTTCAGAATCCGATCACAGAAAACATGTTAGGGCAGTTCTTGAGAAATTGCGCCAGCACAGACTATTTGCAAAGCTCGAAAAATGCGTTTTTCATACCACAGAAGTTGAGTTTCTCGGATTCATCCTGACACCTCAAGGAGTCCGAATGGACTCACGAAAGGTGGACGCCATTCTCAAATGGCCATCTCCTAGCTTGGTGAAGGGAGTTCAGAGCATGCTCGGCTTCGCCAATTTCTATCGAAGATTCAATCCGGAATTTTCCCGAACAGTCCAACCCATCACAGCTCTCCTAAAGAAAAACAAACGCTTTGAATGGACTCTTGAGGCCGAACAAGCCTTTCAGGAACTGAAAACCAAATTCACCTCTGCACCTGTATTGAAGCACCCGCACCCAGATCTCCCTTACATTGTGGAAACCGGCGCATCCAGTTCGGCCATGGGAGCTGTCCTGTCGCAAAGAGACCCAGAAACTAACCAACTACACCCTGTGGCCTTTTGGTCCAGGAAATTTTCTCCTCCTGAAATCAACTACGCAATTACCGACAAGGAGTTACTGGCTATTAAATCTGCTTTCAAGGCTTGGCGTCACTACCTTCTCGGGGCAAGACACACCATCACCGTAATTACGGACCACAGAAATTTACAATATTTAAAGACGGCCAAAGCTCAATCTTCACGACAACTCCAATGGGCTCTATTCTTTGCGGAATTTGATTTCGTAATTACCTATCGCCCTGGCTGCAAGAATGGTAAAGCGGACGCCTTATCCCGGATTGGCATGGAAAAACCCAATTCGAGTTTAGAACCTGTGCCAATCATACCTGAACAAAGAATCTTAGGCCTAACTTCATTGCAAACTATTGAGGACATCCAAACGCAAGTAAAACAACTTCTAGACTCTTCAGCCATACTGGAATGGAGTCAAAAGGGTGTCACGGCTCGCTCCCTTCGCTCCCGTTCCCACCACTTGGGGGCATGTTTTGGGGTTTCTTCCCTACTGGACATTTCCTCCGAACCTTATGCTACAGTGTCCTGATGAATTGGGAGCGCTAAAACCTTATTTCCCAAATTACTTCCCTTCCGGATCCATCCCAGGTTTTTGGCAGCCAGCATGCTACTGCTACTATAATCAAATGACTATGCTTCCCAGAATGCCTGGCTCACTGCCTCACCTCCTCCCTTGCAGGACAAGGCTGGGTGGAGGATAGGCAACACCTGTGGCTGCAGGTGCAGCAGGCGACACGCCTGAGGGGTGTGCTCGTTAAGCAGCTTTAAAAGCCTCAGTCTGCTTCAGTCCAGCGCTGGTCATTGTTGCAGCGTTCCTGTCGTGACTGGTCCCTTGTTCCTGGTTCCTAGTTTTTGTGCCCAGTTCTAGTTAGTGTTTCTTGTTCCTTGTCCTGGAATTCGTATTTGTATGCCTAATTGATTTCTGCCTTTTGGAAATCCCTTTCTCCCTTTCTCTGTCTGCAGGCAGCCTTTCTCTGAGCTTTCCTTTTGTTGTAGCCCAATTGCCTGTGTTCACTGTTTCCTAGAAATTGCCCTTTGCTACTGAAAGACTTGTTGCATTAATCTTTCCTTTACAGGTTTAGTTTCCTGCCTTTTCACCTTGGATGGGTGGGAAAGTTTCCCTTTTGAAATCGTTTTCACTGCTCCTGATCCTTGCCTTCTATTGGGATCCATGCCATGTTTTCCTTTACACTTTTACATTTATTTCCTATTTTATTATTAGGTGTGGGAAGCTGTTGTAACTAGCTCCTGTGTGATTATCTTTTGTTTTCCACACTGTATTATTCCTTCTTGCCTCTTGACTTGGGTTTAGGTATTTAGTCATCCTCACTCTTTGCCTTTACTGCCTTCTGGGTTCTTGTTTGATTTACAGGGTTGTGGGTTAGTACTGACTTTTGAGTGGTCTTTCCGGTCCTCGTGAATACGGACATCCAAGTGGTCTTTCCGGTCTTCGTGAGTACTGGCATTCATGTGGTCATTCCGGTCCTTGTGAGTACTGTTTCCAAATTCCTTATCCAGTACCGTCTAGAGTGTCAGCTTACAGATTCTGTCCCTGCTTGCCCTCTACGTGGGCTTAGCGCTGTCAGTATCTGTAATAGCATAGTGGGTAAGGAGTTTGCCGACTTTCCTTTCAGTCATAAGGAGGTTCTAAGTGCTTACCCTACATTCCTTTTCTTATAGTGGTATACACGAGTCTTGGGTATTGAATGCACGTTGTTATATTCAAGGTTGTTTACTGTGTATTTTGTGCACATTTCCCCTGCCATATCCATCGCCTTCTTCCTTTCCTGACAGAATGACCAGCCGTTGTTCCCGTTTGAACATGGCCAGATTACGAAGGAAAGGCAGCAAGGCCTCTAACAAGTCTATACAGAAGGCTTCCCTTACAATTACCCGTGAAAATCGAATCTCTGCTCCTGACTTAAATTAACTCCTTGACACGAATGGGTATTTACGTGCAAAGTATTTTTCCCATTGGGTGGCCCATCGTACATTGCCTGATCCTAGCTCTGTCTTTAATTCTGATCCAGAGTCTATGTCCGCACAAGCCTTAGCAGTGGAAAACAACACACTGCAAGAATTTATACACACAAGTACCTCTGTTATTGAACCCCATGACTCCGGTTGTGCTTTACCTCAGATTGAACAGTTTCATGATTCAAGCATGAAGAATGGAGGGGTTCCTTGCATATCTTCTGTTTTCTGCCCTCAGTCTACAGCTTACTCCTCTGCACAGATTCTTACTGTGGTCACTAATGCCAAGGGGTCTGATGCCAATAGTCTGCTTAAAAGAAACACAGACCACGTCGGTAAGAGAGAGTATAGATCACAAGACCTGCAAGCAGTAGATGACAATATACAATCAATGCACTTCCAGATGGCTAGGGCTGGATCCAGCCCTGATGCCACCATGCCTTCCCCTGTGCCTACTGATAGGGATGTACAGTTAATGCGGGACATGCTAAAAGCAGAATTTGAGGAGTTAAAACAAGAATACATTTCCTTAAAAGAGGAGAATAAGATGTTACAGTCTTTTCTGAATACACCTCCAACTTTATCCGTTGATGAAGTGAATACTGTTCAGTCCCTGAGTGCGGAGACTTTTGTAAATCATGATACTTGTCAATATGTAAGATCTATTGGGAGTGAAGGTCTTTTTTCAAGCACAGCGCTTATTCAGGGCACAGGTTCTGACAACTGCCCTACCGTTTGTCAGGAATTGCTGTTAGTTGAAGATTCACAAGCCACTCCTTTACCTGAAGCTTCCTGTGTAGCAGTTTGTCATAACTCTGAGCTTGAACACATACATGCTTCTGATTTCCAAACACAATCCACAATGGTGGCATACACAGAATCAGTCACAACTGTAGGCTTAGGTTCTGCCCTTGATCTAGCTGCTGAGACTGAAGTAGACATTCAAGCTGATGTGGAAAACGATGCTGCCTCTGTGTTCGCTCTTCCTTCTGCCAATTTCGGTCACTACGAGCAGTCAAAGACAGTGCAGAATTCATGTTTTGATGGACTCATTCCACAGATTACTGAACCAAAAACCCGGCAGGCGATCCCTGAACTGTTGATTGTTAATCAGCCACTTTCAGAAGCTAAGACAGAGGAATGGTCAATTGACGAAATCCTGATTAACAGAGACTTTACTATGGTGATTCCTCTGGTTGATTTTGACTTCTACAAAGGAAGAGACTCTGTGTCATCCACTAAGGAGAGGGACGGCAGGGGTACAGCTCAGACTTTGGTTACTGGTGCCAAGGGGTCAACTGCCTTAAAGGGGCTTTCCATTCCTGAACCACAAGTGTGTCTGTCGACTTCTGGGACTTCAGACTGTCCTCCTACTACCATTGACTCTTCAATAATCCTGTCCACAGCTCTGCAGTCATCGTTGGCACACGTATCTTCGATCAATAAAAGAGTGCTATGTCTGCCAGTCACCCAAGAGCCTTCACCATGTACGCAGTCAGAGCCAAAGACCTTGACAAGTTTGTCTTCAGCTAACAAGACGGCTCCAGCTTGCATGCCCTCAGCCTCAGAATTTCCTCTGGCATGTTTGTCTTCAGCTACAGTGACTCATCCAGCAGATTATCCTTCAGCCATGGAGCCTCCGGTAGTACATTCTAAGTGCATGTCTTCGGTCCCAGAGCCTACTGCTAGTTTGGCTTCAGTTCATGAGAGACCTGTATCCTGCTCAGCCTCGCTGCCAATATCGGAGGTGTACCTGTCTACACTGTCAGATCCTGCTGCATATTCTTCTGCTCCAGAGATTCCTCCTGAATCCCAACCATTTACTGATGAACGTCCATCTTGCCCTTCTTATGCTTCAGGGGGATCACCAGAATGTCTGCCTTGTACACAAAACAATTCTCCCAACTACTTGACTGTAGCATCAGCACCTCCCGAATATGCAGCATCTGAGCCTGAGACTTCTGCCAGCTCTCTCTTCAGAAACATCAAGCCGGCTCATGACTCGGGAGGGCCATACATGCGAGGCCGCTGGACTTGCCTGGAGTATTACGAGAGAGAAACGGATGCCATCCACCACGGCCCAGTCACCGAACGAGTAGCCGACCAGGATAGCGGGCTGGACGGTCCGCGTTTGGAGTCCGATTCGGATCAACCGCTTGACAACCCTTTTGTTGCCGGATCCCACATAAGCCTGAGGGAAGGGACGGGCACGGCCCTCCAGCTGCAGCGCCAGTTGGGTGCTAGTAGCCAAAGGAGGGGAATGTCTGCTGCAGTTCAAGATGTGCCTGTTTTTGCTCCCGCTGCTAGTATGCCTGATGTTCCGAGTACTGTGTCTAACACTCCTATCAGTATGCCAAACGTTCCTGCGGTTGTATCCCACGTGCAACAAGGTGGCTACTTGACTGGCTACATGACTGTCAATGGGAGTGCCAGCCTCGTACAACCCATTGGATCTCCAGACCTCCAAGGCAAGGAACTTATGCAGGTGAGTCTTTGTCACTTTCAACCACAAACCTTTACCCAGATGGATGACAGAGTATCCGAACCTCTACCTCAGCCGCCACCTTCCTCTTCCGAACATAAACATTTCCTGAAACCTGCTGTTTCCTCACCTCCTGTGTGTCCACTCTCGGCAGTGAGGCTGACAGAACTTCTACCGTTGTCTAAGGCATGTAGCACCAGCCTGCCTCTCTCCTCAAGGATGTATGCATATCCTCTTCCAGTGACTAAGCTTCCTGGACCTTCCAACTCTGCTTCGGGGCCTGCAAGTCCTTCATGCCTTTCTTCGACCCATGAGTCTCTTCCTCACCGAAAACCCACCTATGGCTCTTATAGACTGCGGCCTGCTTCTATTCATTCCAGTCCTTCTGCTTCTGCCCGTGGGTCATCGTTTCCGTCAGTGCCACTTCTGAAGACAAAGCGCTCCTGTCATGGAAAGAGGATGTTTTGTGCGAGTAACGGCCGCCTGGAGTCGGCCGTGGAAGGGGGTATAGTGTCACGGCTCGCTCCCTTCGCTCCCGTTCCCACCACTTGGGGGCATGTTTTGGGGTTTCTTCCCTACTGGACATTTCCTCCGAACCTTATGCTACAGTGTCCTGATGAATTGGGAGCGCTAAAACCTTATTTCCCAAATTACTTCCCTTCCGGATCCATCCCAGGTTTTTGGCAGCCAGCATGCTACTGCTACTATAATCAAATGACTATGCTTCCCAGAATGCCTGGCTCACTGCCTCACCTCCTCCCTTGCAGGACAAGGCTGGGTGGAGGATAGGCAACACCTGTGGCTGCAGGTGCAGCAGGCGACACGCCTGAGGGGTGTGCTCGTTAAGCAGCTTTAAAAGCCTCAGTCTGCTTCAGTCCAGCGCTGGTCATTGTTGCAGCGTTCCTGTCGTGACTGGTCCCTTGTTCCTGGTTCCTAGTTTTTGTGCCCAGTTCTAGTTAGTGTTTCTTGTTCCTTGTCCTGGAATTCGTATTTGTATGCCTAATTGATTTCTGCCTTTTGGAAATCCCTTTCTCCCTTTCTCTGTCTGCAGGCAGCCTTTCTCTGAGCTTTCCTTTTGTTGTAGCCCAATTGCCTGTGTTCACTGTTTCCTAGAAATTGCCCTTTGCTACTGAAAGACTTGTTGCATTAATCTTTCCTTTACAGGTTTAGTTTCCTGCCTTTTCACCTTGGATGGGTGGGAAAGTTTCCCTTTTGAAATCGTTTTCACTGCTCCTGATCCTTGCCTTCTATTGGGATCCATGCCATGTTTTCCTTTACACTTTTACATTTATTTCCTATTTTATTATTAGGTGTGGGAAGCTGTTGTAACTAGCTCCTGTGTGATTATCTTTTGTTTTCCACACTGTATTATTCCTTCTTGCCTCTTGACTTGGGTTTAGGTATTTAGTCATCCTCACTCTTTGCCTTTACTGCCTTCTGAGTTCTTGTTTGATTTACAGGGTTGTGGGTTAGTACTGACTTTTGAGTGGTCTTTCCGGTCCTCGTGAATACGGACATCCAAGTGGTCTTTCCGGTCTTCGTGAGTACTGGCATTCATGTGGTCATTCCGGTCCTTGTGAGTACTGTTTCCAAATTCCTTATCCAGTACCGTCTAGAGTGTCAGCTTACAGATTCTGTCCCTGCTTGCCCTCTACGTGGGCTTAGCGCCGTCAGTATCTGTAATAGCATAGTGGGTAAGGAGTTTGCCGACTTTCCTTTCAGTCATAAGGAGGTTCTAAGTGCTTACCCTACATTCCTTTTCTTATAGTGGTATACACGCGTCTTGGGTATTGAATGCACGTTGTTATATTCAAGGTTGTTTACTGTGTATTTTGTGCACATTTCCCCTGCCATATCCATCGCCTTCTTCCTTTCCTGACAAAGGGTCCTCATTACACCGTTAAGGATGATTTACCCTACTTCCAGGAGCGGTTGTTTCTGCCAAGTAAAGAATTGCAAGAACTTGTTATTGTCCATCATCATGAATCATTAATGGAAGGACACCCTGGTATCGCTAAAACGGAGGAAAACATCAAACGCCACTTCTGGTGGCCTTCTTGGAGAAAAGACATAAAGTCTTTTGTATTGTCTTGCGGAATTTGTGCCCAAAACAAGGGTCAAAAGAAAAGGCCAGCCAGCCTACTTCAACCCTTGGATATTCCACTGGCACCATGGCACTCCTTGTCAATGGACTTTATAACTGACCTGCCTCCTTGTGCTGGTTACAACATTATCCTTGTAATTGTGGATCTATTCTCCAAAATGGCCCACTTTATCCCTTTAAAAGGTTTGCCTTCAGCTTCCACCTTGGCCAAGGAATTTCTGGAGAATATAGTTCGCATACATGGTTATCCTTCCATATTAGTCTCGGATCGTGGAAGTCAATTTATCTCCCATTTTTGGAAGAAATGTTGCCAACTAGCACAAATAGATGTGCGGTTATCCACCAGCCACCACCCCCAGACCGACGGCAAACCGAGAGAACCAATCAGACTCTCGAGCAATATCTTCGGTGCATGTTACACCAATCCGAGTTAAATTGGAAAGACATCCTTTGGATCGCAGAATATGCATACAACAATTCAGTGCATTCTGGAACCGGACAAACTCCTTTTTATACTTTGTATGGTCACCATCCTCGGACCTCTGACCTAGATCCACCTCTGACCCTGGAAATGCCCGCAGTAAATCATCTGCATTCCTCAATAACCCGAGCCTTCAAAGAAGCTGCAACTCATTTACAGCAAGCCAAGAAAAAGTATAAAGAAAATGCTGATTTGCACCGAAGTAAAACTCCTCCTTACCAAGTAGGAGACCAGGTATGGCTAGCAACAAAACATTTACCCCTCAAGGGCCCGCGAACCTTCAATCCCAGATTCATAGGACCTTATCCCATCAAGGCTATAATCAATCCCGTGGCCTTTAAACTGGATTTACCGTCTAACATGCGTATTCATCCAGTTTTTCATGCATCACTTTTGAAGCCAGTACAACCAGGGACCCGACTGTCCAAGCCTCCAGACCCAGTTCAAATTGAAGGGGAATTAGAATTCGAAGTTAAAGACATTTTAGATTCCAAGGAGTTAAAGTCAAAACTCTTCTATCTTGTTGACTGGAAGGGATATGGACCTCAGGAGAGATCGTGGAAGCCTAGTAACCATGTTCACGCACCTCGATTAATACAAAGGTTCCATCAGAGATTTCCGAACAAGCCAAAACCCCCGGAGGGAACAACCTTGGGAGGGGCCTTGAGGGGGGGTACTGTCATGATGCCTACCTCCATGGAGCCAGGTTCGACCCAGCAACCCCAGAGGCAGGCATCATTCCCCCCAGGGAAGTGCCAGCGGGCCCAAGCTGGGGCCCTTTGGACACAGTCCTGGCGCCTCAGGCGCCAGGCTTATGTTGGACCCCTGTCCTGGCGCCTTAGGCGCCAGGCTCATAAAGCTAGACATGTGTTCAAGTGTTTTAATGTGCACTTACCTGATGCAGACCATGCTGCTACATCCAGGCCCTCTTGAGGCCTGAATGGAAATACTTTACCTGTGGGACTACTTCCCACCTGGGTGTGGTCGGGGAAGGATACATACCTGATCGGTGGAAGGATACATGCCTGGAACTTCTTCCAAAGCTATTTAAAGCACGCCCGATCAGCAACTCACGCTTCGCGTTGTTCTGCTCCTCGCAGCTGGACGCTCACCGTGTCAGCTCCTGCATCTGGACTTCAGCCACGCCTGTCAGCATCCTGGGTCGCCTGCAAAGGGAGATAAGAGAGAATTGGAGAGAAAGAAGATCTTACCTGCTAAAGCTGCATCACGGGGACATCACACCGACGATCCTGAAAGGGAAGACATCATTTTAAATGCATTTCGCTTCGATCGCTGCAGCGCTGCATTTCACCCACCTTTCCTGGGCGCCTCCATCTTCAGCAGCGATCATCCGGATCCGCACCCACTTCCCAGAGCCTAGAGAGAAAAGACAAGAAAACAAGGTGAGAGAAGGAAGGGAAATAGGAAAAGCTGAGTTTCCTTCTAAGACTTACCTGTTGGGTCATTCCCATTTCATTTCGGGTCCTGGCATTCCGGACCCCGGCCCCAATGGGGAAAAAAGACAAAGACATTGAATGAGCGAATGCAAAGACATTTGGCCTCATCACGACTTCGGCGGTAACCCTTAAATCCGGCGGTAGCGCTATTACTGCCGAATTTAAGGGTCTGCCGAATCAGGGCTTTGGCGGATTTCACCCCAGCTCTGAGCTGGGGGGAAATCTGCCGAAAATGTGCGCTATTACCGCCGGCGGGAAATCCGCCGGCGGTATTAGCGCGTAGATTCCCCATTGAGCCCAATGGGGAATGGGGCATTCCCGAATGGGCTCAGTGGGGAACGGGGACTTGCATTACCGCCGAACTCGTGATCCGGCGCTATTAGCGCCGGGGAGGTCGGCGGTAGGGCTAATACCGCCCGCGCTAATAGCGTTACCGCCCAAGTTGTGATGAGGCCCATTACCTGAACGGTCATCCAGAACTTACACTTCGGGTCGGCGCCATATCTCCGGCATTCCGAACCCCGGCCCCTAAGGGGAAAAAGACATAAGCATTAGCGCTTGCTGCAATAAGACAATGAACATTATTATTAAAGGATAGTTCCGGGACTTTTTTTTTATTGTCCCTACGGTTCGGCCATGTGTTTTTAAGCATAAATCGGTAGATCGTAGAAAACTTTCCTATGGACCTTACCCGACTTTTCGTCCATTAACGCACTCGAAATCAGCCGCCATTTTGTGATAATCCTATGATTTCCCCCCATCGACCTGGCTCACCTGCGTTTGCGGCACTAAATGAAATCCTCCGCCCCTGAGCCTGACATCAGCAGACGCGTACCGCCCATTTCCCAACGCCAAAGCACGTTTCGTGTCAACAATCGCTGCGCCTCAGCTAATGAAGTGTCGCCATGGAAATGGCAGATCGCCTCTTTCCTCAATAAGTATAAACACACCGTTTCACAACACACAGCAGCAGATTTTCGATTCCATTACTCTCTCTGTGTTACTTTGAGTATTCTGTGACTCGTTTCTGTGCTCTGGTCAGCTACCTTCGCCGCTTCTAGGCCTTGTGAACACCTGTACCATCTCTGTAAATTATTTTACTTTCTTTACCACACAATGGCTACAATAATGCCGTATATGTACGAGCCCGAGTACACCGAGGAGGAACTACTGGAAAGGCAAGCACGCGAAAACGATGGGGATTCGGACGGCAGTTGGGAGGACCAGTCAACGGATGAAGAGCCTGGACCATGTCGCATGGACGGCGTCTTCACCTGGTGCACGTGCAATCGGTGCGAGCTAATGCCAACTGAGGAGGAGAACTGCTGCTGCCGTGAAAATTCCGGGTGCTTGGCCTACATTTCGGAAGGCGAGCCAAGTCCGCAATGCATCACCGAGCTGCCAGAGTTCAGGGAAGCCTGCCTCTCACAGACCGTGTTGAGGATGATGATGGTGCTTATGCACGAACTTCGCGGCACTGTTCGTCCGCGTAATCCGAGTAACGAGTAAGTATACTCTGGTTGTGATGTCAGTGATGCCACTACTATTTCATGGTCGTCTCCCACATATAAAATTACATCTACATATCATTCGAACGCATGTAAATTGGTTCCATATTGTGCATTTTCTACCTGAATCGACATTGATAAGAAAGTTTTGTCATTTTAATACAGTTTGCATCTTTCTTTTTCACAGGTGGTACAGGCTGGTGGCCTATCGTTGCTTCACTTGGTGGCTTCACGGGAGGCTCGGACACCGCGTTCGAAGAGTAATACCTGCCTGTGCGGTACTTGCCATTAGACAACATTTCCCCAGCGACAGTGGACAATACCGCGGATTTTCCCTGGATGTGCTGCAACCGGAACTTTACAATGTGTAATGTTTATTATTTATGTTCAATTGAAATTAAGATCTAAAATAAAACCCAACATATATTTTAACAATGGTTGTTTTGATTTTTTAAATTAATCTAGTGTGTCTCCATTGAATAGTCTTCCTGTGCCTTGTCTTGTCACACCACATGTCTCCGGCCAGCATCCTCCCTCACGCTGGCCGCCCACCTTCAATCCACATAACCGTTGAACCCATATGCAGCAGACATAAATATGTTATTTTGCGGGTTGGCATCAAGCCTCCCGGCCTTGCCTCCTCCCCCAAAAATACTTACCACACCACTTTGTTTAAGCGTTGGCAATAAAAGGCCGTTGGATTTTATTGATACAAAACATGGTTATAGGTAAATAATCAATATGGTTGATCATAATAAATCATCCTTTTGGGCACCGGGTACAGAGATGATCCCCTCTGGCCCGTGCCGCCTTGCCACCACAGGCCAGCCTGCTGCTGACTAACTGCCTAGGCATCCAGGGTCTCCAGGGTGAACTGCACCCATATATTCTCCTGGGAGGGTGAGGTATTTATAAACTCACCCCCCTGCCTTCCATGTACTAGATCCTGCAGCCTGCCTCTTACATGCAGTTAGATGGCCTCTCCTTGGTGAGGCCCTGCGGCAAACGAGTCTTGTCTGCACGACCACCGCCCCAATCCACCCCCCGCCCTATCAAAGGCAGTTCGCACCGGGGTACTTGCGCTGGCAAGTGGAGCTGTCAGGGAGCGATAAAGGCCAAGAGGTGCCAAAGACCATGTACACTTCAAAGTGGTCTATAGAGCATGGGTTGTTGTTCCCATGTCTACCTCCAGACCCCGTGTCTCCTGCCAAGCATCCCCCCTCACGCTGGACGCCCCCCTGCAATCCACATAAGTGTGTCTCCATTCACGAGTCTTCCTGTGTCTTGTCTGCACGACCACCGCCCCAATCCACCCCCGCCCTATCAAAGGCAGTTCGCACCGGGGTACTTGCGCTGGCAAGTGGAGCTGTCAGGGAGCGATAAAGGCCAAGAGGTGCCAAAGACCATGTACACTTCAAAGTGGTCTATAGAGCATGGATTGTTGTTCCTATGTCTACCTCCAGACCCCGTGTCTCCTGCCAAGCATCCCCCCTCACGCTGGACGCCCCCCTGCAAACCGCATAATGCCACGACTTATTCACGTCATTCATTCACAAACACACCCCTGTTTCGAATTCTTTATAACCCACTTCATATTTCTAATGAGAACTTCTTTGCGCTTTGCTAGTCAACCCGTGAAGGTGCTGGTTATCTGCTCTTCGTCTCTGTGAACTTCCGTGACCACTTCGAGCAAACTCGTCAGTTTGCAACCTGTGAACTGCTCCCTGTTCTACGACAAGAAACTACTCTGATCCCTGCATCTAACTGTTTGTTCGTCAAGGTAAGGCCATGTACCATAATCATTTTGCGTCCAATTTTTTAATTTATATCTATTTGCTAGTAGTCATCAAATTGCATCCATGTTTTCTTTTCGTTCAAGACAGTACATGCAAGGAACTAGTCACATGTTCTGAGTTTAGTCAAATTATTTTTCTATTTTTTTAAAGTTATTCAAATACTTATCCGCATGTGAATAACGTGTATAGTTCCAAGAACCAAAACGAACCTTGCATTGAACCTTTTATGTGTCATTTAATTTTTTAACACATTGGTATTCATAGAGAATTGTTGATCTTTACTTTTCAGAACTTTCCACAATGCCTGTCTGTTCCATTGGCGGTTGCCCTTCGAAGACCCATAAAAAATCTGAAGGTACTATAATGCATGTTTTCCCTAAGACAATAGATCAGATAAGAGAATGGGTCCGATATTGCGGATATCCACCGTCTGAGCTTGAAAGTAGAGTCCTAGAAGTCTTTGCGGACAAGAGGGGTGATCGATACCGCATCTGCAGCAGGCACTTTAGCTCAGACATGTACTCCACATCATTGCTAATAAAGAAGAACACACCGCGAGCGAAGCGAAAATTGCTCTCAACCGCTATTCCCACTCTATTCGTCCACATCCCTCCACTGGTGAGTCAAGTTTACGGATTTAGCTCTCGGCCTTGCGGTAGTGTGTAGCATTAGCTAACAATAATTTCCCCATTTATGTATCCACTCAATATGAAGGCGGAAGATTCTCCATCCGTGTCGTTATTGCAGTCATCAGCCACTTCAAGCGCCTATCGGGTAATCTTACTTAGCTATTCTGCCACTGACTTGTTTTAGGCATGTAAATCAATAGTTTTAATTTATCGTGTAATTATTTTACCTAATGGTACACCCTAGTACTCGTCCTCTAGTCTTTGTTTTCAGTTATAATTATTGTTATCCAAAATAATGCAAGTACTGTCTTTCAGGGAGATGCTGAGGAGTCCAACGCATTGACGACAACCGTTGATGTCACTCAGATGCTCGAGGTACGTTTCCGGACAGTTCCATCGATGGAGATCATCAGATCTTGCATTCTTGTAGCGTGATTGTTACACACAATGTTTCTTTCGTTTTTAGCCATTGATATGTCCTTCTGTCGTCGCCCTCCTATGTGTCTTCTTTTTTCAATATTGTGTTCATTACTAATGAAAGTCCTATGTTTCAGGGAGTCGATGTAGCATTAGTCCAAGAAGAAGGGGGAGCATGCAGTTACGGGTCGGCGCAACAGCTTGCAGAAGTGTGCACCGCAGTTACAGCGTCCCTTGATGTTCTTATGCATTTCGAGGTATGGATACTGACAGTTCGATCAAGCGAGATCATATGACGTGATTACATCCGCTATACTTCCTTCTTTATTAACGCAAGTACTATGTTTCAGGGAGATGACGGAGCTTCTTCTACAAGAACATCACCCCTAGTAGTTGATGCAGATCTCTGGGTGGTGACACTTCCAACGATCGAGCAAATCGAATCATATTTAGATATCCATTACTTATTTTAGACAACTGATCATTTTTGCAGGTCTATTTAGATGAGCCGTTGACGCCTGAACAAAGTTTATGTTCTTTTTAACAAAATAGAAAACCATACTAATGCAATTACTGTGTTTCAGGGAGTTGCTGAAGCGTCATCTTCAATAATATCATCAATGGAAGTCTATGCGGAGCCCGAGGTATGGATCTTGACAGTTCCATCTAACTAGATCAACAATGCGCGAATAATTGTCGTTTGAATGTTCTACACAATGCGTTCATTCGTGTTTTGCTATTGAGATGTACGTGGGTATTGGTCCCCAAGTACATTTTGTGTTTTCAATATTATTATACATACTAATGAAAGTTCTATGTTTCAGGGAGTCGATGGAGCGTCAGTGCGTGATGGATGTGCTTATCATGAAAATATAGTCGTTGCAGCGCAAGAGGAAGTGGAGACATGCACAGACGAGTCGGAGCAACAGCGTCCTGATGTTGAAGTTCGAGGCAAGAAAGTTTCAAAGAAAAGAAAGAAAAAGAAGGTTAGTGTCCTGGTCACTATATTATGTTGTTTTTCACTGTTAATAGTTCAATACTGTAAGTTGTGTTTAAACTGAACATCCCTTTTCCAATCTGTCCTCTAGTTGCGAGTGGGTGTACGAACTAGATCTACACAGACAGTGAAGCGAACGAGAGATGTTGCTTGTCAAACCTTTTGGCAGGGACTTGAGACTGGAGATGCATCGTGCCAATGGAAAGAATATGAAGTGATTGACAACGGAGCTATACCACCACCAGCCATTGATAGTGAATGTCCTCCTGGTAGTTCGGATGCAGTCGGAGATCAATTCACAGAATCCACACCCGCAAAAACTAAGACCACGAGAAAGTTGAAGAAATTGTTTTATTCACCCATCGCCGGAGAAGGAACAGATGTTGCAATGGAAGAGAATGAAGTGGACGACAATGAAACACCATCAATATCACTGAACATAGCGGAAGACGATATCAGAGATTCTACCTTTCATGTGAGTGACATGTCCTCAACGTTACAGGCCGAACCAGCTGGGATGCAGAGTGACAGTATAAGGAAAGAGGCCAAATTCATTGTATTCGATAGTTGTTTGATTGATATTATTATTAGGATGAAATGTGGGCATTCAGTTGGTGGGGAAGTATGTGGGGAGCCATTGATTAATGTGACTCGTGCAATTCGAGGCACTAACCTTAAAATACATGCCACCTGTACAAAATATCATCCTTTCTCATGGTCTGCACAACCCATGCTGGGGCAACTGCCAGCAGGCAATCTACTTTGTGCAGCGGCCGCACTCTTTAGTGGTTCAAGTTTTAAAAAGTTAGAGTATTTCTTTCAGTTTGTGGGAATCCATTTCATTGCGAAAACTCAGTTCTACAAATACCAAATCGATGATCTATTTCCAGCCATTAGCGAAGCTTGGAGAATGGAAAAAATGTCTATTGATAGTACATTCGCGGGCAAACGGTTCAGGCTAGCCGGTGATGGACAGTGCGACAGCCCAGGATTTTCAGCCAAGTACTGCACCTACCACTTTCAGGACATGGAAAGTAAGAAAATTGTGAGTTCGGTGGTCGTGCAGGTGTCACAAAGTACATCCTCAGTGGCCATGGAGAAAGTTGGCTTTGTAGCATCATTGCAAGAACTACAATCGCGGGGAATGGTGATCGACCTGATAGCCACGGACAGACACGTTTCAATTGCCAAGACAATGAGAGAAGAGTACAACAATATAAATCACCAATTTGACGTATGGCATCTTGCAAAAACAATCAATAAAAAAATGTCGGCTGCAGGTAAAAAAAAAGATATGCAAGGTATTTCACAGTGGTCCAAGTCAATCAGCAACCATCTTTGGTGGAGCTCAAAAACATGTGGAGGGTCGTTGGAAATTCTACTGGAAAAATGGCGGTCAGTAATGCTACACTGTAGCAACGTTCACCGCTGGACCACAAACCAACATTTCCACAATTGTGAACATGGCCATTTGTCCACAGAGGAGGCACGGAAGAAGAAGTGGTTGATTCCTTCATCACCCACTCACAAAGCCATTGAAAAGATTGTATTTGATAAAACTATAACAAGAGATTTGAGGGGACTCACGGAATTCTGCCACACAGGAGATTTGGAGGTGTTCCACAATATGTGCCTAAAGTACAGGCCAAAACGATTGCATTTTGGCATGGAGGGCATGATAAATCGGACTCTTCTAGCGGTCTTGGCACATAACCATAATGTTGGCCGTCAACAAAGTAGGACGACCGGAACTTTAGGGACGCTTCGCTACAATAAGGCCTTCACTAAAAGAAGTAAACAATGGGTGATCAAACCAGTGTTTGAGGATATGCAATATGAGTTTATTGAGAGACTTATTGTTGATGTCCTAGATAGGCACATACATGGAGTTGTGAACGAACCTGTGCAGGGGACAATTGCATTGCCACCCAACATTGCCTCTGTTCCATGTCCACCTAAAGCAGAGCTCATTGAGAAATACACATCACGGTTTAAATGATTGTAATTTGATTGTCTGTTCTCTCGAGTCTCCTCATGTTGCAGGCCCATTGAATATGTGTATCTATGTAATGTGTAAATAAAAGTGATTGCTCAGTGTACATGCAATGTGTCTCTCCACCCTTGCCCCTCCCTTCACCGTGCAGTTGTGCGAACCACCCGGGTGTCACCTGTGACTTTGCTCTGGAGTCTCCTCATGTCACAGGCCCATTGAATATGTGTAGCTATGTATTGTGTAAATAAAAGTGATTGCTCAGTGTACATGCAATGTGTCTATCCAACCTTGTTCATTTGCGCATTAAATTAAACCAAACAGTAATATAAATCATTTTTCAAAAAATATAGAATGTCTCCGTATTTATGGTTCTCTGGGGCTGCAAATGCACGCAGACAAAATGCAAAGATGGAGTGTAAATTTCAAGTCCTGTGAGATGGCCTTACACTGAATGTAGCTAACTAGGAATGTGTGCTCGTTCAAAGTGAAGGTCAGCTGCTTTGATTTTTTGCTCAGGTGCCGGAATGGCCCACGACTCAGTATAAGGTTCTATTGTTATTTGACCTTGACAGGCCGGGACCATCCCGAAAGACTTGTTTTTGGGGGTGTGGTGCAATAACGTAAACGATAATGAATATAATTTCAGAAACGAAAGCCATTTAATGTTTGTTCATTAGAAGAAATAACGTCGGCATAGAAGGAGTGGTATTTCGGGGCTGCCCTACGCACAGACACAATGGAAAATGCAAATATAATGTAAGTAACTCTTTAGATGAGTTTATACCGCAATTTAATTACTATACAGTAGCTTTAAATACGGGTTAAGTTGTACTTGTTCGTTCTATGTGGCATATTGTTTTGTACCGCGCACTATCTTGAGGAGAACCATCTCCTTTTATGGAAGCACCTCAAAACCTTCCTCTTTGCTTCTGCTTTCTCTCTCCCTTTCCCCTGCTACAACTGGTCCACTGTCTGCGACCTCGGTCCTGGGCCCTTCCACTCTCCACCTGCACTGCCTCCCTGTCAACCCCTGCACTGGGGGACTGTCTCAGTATCCTACAGCCCCCCCTTCCCAGCACTTGTTCTGCACTTACCTTGCACTCGCCACCAGCTGGCCCTATGTATTTATTATTTTATGCTACTCACCTTGTACTCCACTTCCCCCCTCCCCTTCCCCCTGCACTTTTACCTTCACCCTACCCCTGCACTTGCGCGATCTGAATGACACCTGGCCTAGTAGGATCGTTGTCTGTCTTCTCCTTGTCCCCCCCCTCCCTGCCTCGCCACGCCTTGAAACACTTGTGTATAGGCGCGTTGCAAATGCCATATTATATCATATCAGTGACGAAGTGGTCCACTGGCGCTCAGGCGGCTCTGAAAAAGGCAGAGGAGAGGGGGTGGGTTACTGGAAATGACGTATAATACCCAGTTGCACTGTCCTAGCTATGAAATAATTTCCCGACCTAATATATAAAATGAATAATTTTAATAAAGATCTGATGGTGAGACTAATTTCATTTTTTATGTTTTTAAAACAGGTACATCCTTCATTATTGTATGTGTCACGAGTACCAGACACCGGCGGATGGCTTTTACAACCGCCAGTTGCTTCTCCGTGTGAACAACATTACCACCCTGACCATTTTATGGGACGATCACCAAGTACAAGTATGCCCTTACGCGGTACTAATGGCTAGATGCAACATACATACCGTTGTGGTGGCCTAGTGCCTCGTTGTTGGAACAGCCATGCGATTATCAGTGCGACCGAAGAGCTTATTTTATCGTAAACCAACACCCTGTGTACTGCACACAAACATCGCTTGCCTCAAGACGAACTATTTTGGATCGAGAGCAAAGAAAAATGCAAATCGCTGAATATTCTCTAAACATTTGATGTCAAATAAATGTACTTTACCAAATTTACAATCTTGCGGTTTGATTTAAAAGTACAGTTTCATATTCCGAATTGTGGCGCGCTGTGTTGTAAGCTGATCTGTGTTGGTTTCCGGGTTCTGTGTGGAGTCGCGTAGAAGACGCCTGGGCGCGTTTGCCTACGCAGCACAGTCACGTCACGGATAGAGGCGGGGAATATGAATGTTTTGATAAAGTCTGTTTCAGGGGCGGGGGATATGATTTAGTGCCGCAAACGCAGGTGAGCCAGGTCGATGGGGGGAAATGATAGGATTATCACAAAATGGCGGCTGATTTCGAGTGCGTTAATGGATGAAAAGTCGGGTAAGGTCCATAGGAAAGTTTTCTACGATCTACCGATTTATGCTTAAAAACACATGGCCGAACCGTAGGGACAATAAAAAAAAAGTCCCGGAACTATCCTTTAAGCTTGAACTTTTGAACTTGCAACAGAACTCTTACAGCGCCTCACCTGAATAGTCAAGCTTATTTTGAACTCCCATCAAACCTCAATCCAGTGAAGTAACTGGGTTTCAACGCGCCCCTGCATCAGAAGCAGGATGGAGAACTCATCCTTCCAGACCCTAAGGTGAGACTTCACGGGGAATCGTGGAAGGGTATCGAGGAGGGTTGGAAGGGAGTGGGAGGCTTGAGCATTATTCCGTCAGTAGGTAATACTCCCTTTTCACGCACAGGGGAATATTCCTGCGAGCCAGAAAGCCAGAGTAGAGGGGCCCTTCCTGTCCATCATCAGAGTCCTTCGCTTCACCATTGAAGAAGCATCAGCACTCGAAGCCAGACCTGCGCCTCCGTGGGAATCAGGTGAGCGTGACAGCAGGTAAGTCCAACTTGATGGCCACCAGGTTGATAATGGCCTTAATAGAGTAAGGTCCCAAATATCTAGGGTTAAAGGTCCGCGTTCCCTTGAGAGGTATGTGTTTTGCGGCCAACCATACTTGGTCCCCTATCTGGTACTGTGGAGTATCACTTCTATGCCGATCAGCATCTTTCTTATATTTCTCCTTCGCCTGTTTCAAATGTGCAGTTGCCTCCTTAAAGGCTTGTGTAATCGTGGGCATTTCTAAGTGTTGGGGTGAGTCAAGGTCTGAGGTTCGAGGGTGGTGCCCATATAGGGTATAAAAGGGACTTTGTCCTGTTCCAGAATGCACTGAATTATTATATGCATATTCGGCGATCCAAAAGATGTCCTTCCAATTACTCTCAGTTTGATGTAACATACAACGCAGGTATTGTTCAAGAGTCTAGTTGGTCCTCTCCGTTTGACCATCGGTCTGGGGGTGGTGACTGGTCGATAATCTCACGTTGATTTGCGCCAATTGACAACATTTCTTCCAAAAATGTGAAATGAATTGACTGCCCCGGTCAGAGACCAACACGGACGGAAATCCATGTATGCGAACAATGTTTTCGAGGAATTCTTTGGCCAGGATTAAGGCTGAAGGTAGTCCTTTTAAAGGAATGAAGTGGGCCATCTTGGAAAAAAGATCCACAATAACTAGAATGGTGTTAAACCCATTACAAGGAGGTAGATCAGTTTTAAAGTCTAACAATAAGGTGTGCCATGGTGTAGGCGGAATGTCTAAAGGTTGTAAGAGTCCAGCTAGTTTTTTCTTTTGACTTTTGTTTTGCGCGCAAATGCCACAAGACATCACAAATGATTTAATATCCTTTCGCCAGGTGGGCCACCAGAATTGTCTTTTCATTTTAGCTTCAGTTGTTGCCTGGGTGCCCCTCCATTAGGGTATCATGATAATGGGAAATGACTAGTTCTTGTAGTTCCTTGTGTGGCAGAAACAATCGTCCTTGGTAATAAGGCAGATCATTGGTGACAGAGTAGTCCGGGCCTTTCTTTACCCAGTCCTGCAGGGCTGTAGGATCAAAGAGTTGCTGGATCCTGACCTGGATCTTGACCTGAATGTCCTCTAGGAAATTATAGGTACTGGTTCTGGGTTCACTTCTGCCTCTCCCATCCCTATTCGGGATAAGGCGTCTGCTTTACCATTCTTACAACCTGGTTGATAGGTTATCACGAAATCAAACTCGGCAAAGAACAATGCCCATCGGAGTTGACGTGACAATTGGGCCTTGGCTGTTTTTAAATACTGTAACTTCCGGTGATCGGTGATCACAGTAATGGTATGCCTGGCACCGAGAAGATAGTGTCGCCAAGCCTTAAAGGCGGATTTAATGGCTAATAACTCCTTGTCGGTAACCGCATAGTTTAACTCGGGTGCCGAGAACTTTCTGGACCAAAATGCTACTGGGTGAAGCTGGCCAGTTTAAGGGTCCTTTTGAGACAAGACAGCTCCCATGGCTAGACTGGATGCATCAGTTTCCACTATGTATGGAAGTTCAGGGCGCGGGTGCTTTAACACAGGTGCAGATGTGAATTTCGCTTTCAGCTCTTGGAACGCTTTTTCAGCTTCTTCAGTCCATATAAAGCGTTTATTTTTTCGCAAGAGTGCTGTGATGGGATGTACGACATGTGAAAAATCTGGGATGAATCTGCGGTAGAAATTGGCAAAGCCGAGCATGCTTTGTACTCCTTTAACTGAACTTGGTGATGGCCACTTAAGGATTGCGTCCACCTTTCGTGAGTCCATTCGGACTCTCTTTGGGGTCAGGAAAAACCCAAGGAATTCAACTTCTGTGGCATGAAAAACGCATTTTTCTAGTTTTGAATATAGTTTGTGCTGGCGCAATTTCTCAAGGACTGCTCGGACGTGCTTCACATGGTCAGATTCTAAAGAGGAGTATACTAGAATATCATCGATATACACGGCAACACAAACGTCAATGAGTTCACGAAGGACATCGTTCATGAAGTATTGGAAGGCTGCTGGTGCATTGCACAACCCGAAAGGCATCACCTGGTATTCGAATGACCCATACTTAGTGCGGAAAGCAGTCTTCCATTCGTCGCCCTCTTTTACACGTACCAGATGGTATGCCCCCCAGAGATCTAATTTAGTGTATATACAAGCATCCTCCACTTGGTTTAGTAGTTCAGGGATCAGAGGCAATGGGTATCGGTTCTTAACAGTTATCTGGTTCAATGCGCGGTAGTCTATGCACGTTCTGAGGTCACCTTCCTTTTTGGGCACGAAGAACAAAGCTGAAGATGCAGGGGACTTGGATGGGCAAATAAAGCCATTGGCAAGGTACTGGTCTAAATATTATCATAGGTGAAGGTTCTCAGGTTCCGTAAGGGCATAGATCCTGCTACAAGGGGGTTGTGCACCGGGTATGAGATCGATTTGACAATCGTACTATCTGTGAGGAGGTAAGCTGTTTGCCTGTTCCTTTTGGAAGACATCCTGGAATTCTTGGTATTCTGGAGGTAGTTGCATGACTGCTGTGGTTACTGTGGCCAGGCCTGCGTTCTGATTTTTCTTTGGGTAACAGGTTTGTGCACAATCCGGGAAGGTTATTCTCTTCTCTCGCCAATCAATACAAGGATTATGTGTTTCCAACCAAGGTATCCCCAGTATTATTTGGAACTGTGGGGCTTTGATTAGATCAAACACAATAGTCTCTCGATGCCCATCCTGACCCAATAGTGTCATCTATGCGCTGGAATGAGTTACAGGCCCGGAGGCAATTTCAGTTCCATCGACTGTGGTGATGACATCTAAGGTGGTTTTTCGGCAGAGAGGTAGATTCATCCTGGAAGCCAATTCATAGTCCACATAGTTTCCTATGGCCCCGCTATCAATGTATTGCCCTTACTGCGTGCATACGCGATGGCTGCCCTGGATCTACGAGGACCATTGGTATGATGAAATGTGAGGTCTGAGTATCCTTCCTCAAGCTCGGCAAGCGGACCTCTACGCTTGTCGGGCGTGGTCGTTTCCCGAGTCTGAGGCCATATGGCTTTTATCAGCAGCTCCTACCACCTTCTTGGGTGGTTTTACAGGGCAATCCCATAGAAAATGTCCAGAAGTTCCACAATATAGACACAATTGCATTTGTCGTCTCCTTTCTTTCCTTCTGGGTTAAGGGTCCTTTAGCCCCTGTGATTTGCATGGGTTCTGAAGCATCTGCTCCTTTGGGGTTAGCGTGGTTTTTGACCAACACCCAATTCTCAAACTTGGCTCAATCAGCCTTTCTGTTCTGAAGTCTGTGATCTAACTGGACCACTAAGTATATATATTCAGCGCAGTCTTGAGGTGGGTTCCCGCCTTAAGCCAAGACATCCTTGAGTTCTCCTCGAAGCCCTCGATGAAATAACGTGATTCGTTTTACCTCAGGCCATCCAGTTTCCACTATCAACCTATTAAAGATCGCGATGTAGGATAGAAGGTCCTGGTTACCCTGTCATAGGGACAAAAGTTCGTTATCCAGGGCCTGCCCTTGGGAGTGCCGGGCAAATAGTCTTTCCATGCTAGTTTGAAAGCCCTGAAAATCCCGAAGAATTGGGTCATCCTGAGTGACTAGTGGAATTGACCAATCAGCTGCACTGCCGCTGAGATATGACAATACAAAGGCTACCTTGGCTTGATCGTTTGGGAAGGCTACAGGTCTGCATAAAAAGTGCAGGCAGCATTGGTTCATAAACACGGCAAACCTTTTTGGATCTCCGGCAAAGCGATCGGGTGGCGCTAATGGACTATTTCCTGGTAGGTTTATTTGCACAGGGTTACTCGATAACACAGGAGCTGGATTTCCCCCGTAACCAGGTAGGGGTGCTTGTCCAGCCTAGCTTTGCAATAGTTGCATAGCAAGGTCATCAGTTCGCTCTTTTGACAAAATCAGTTCTCTCCTAAGAGCATTGGTTTCTTGAAGGGCGGAATGCACTTCAGCGCTCAGTTCCCCTAGTAATTGGGCCAATTGGTCAGTCTCTGAGATATCCATAACGCTCGGGTGGGAATTTGTGGGTAGGCTTCGCGTTCTGTTACGCTCACCTGGCTCCCACAAAGGCGTCGATCTGAACTGGACAGCTGCGGTCTCCACCAATGTGACGCGTAGGGCCGAGATGACGGACTGGACTGGCCCACCTAGCTTTGTTTGCTTGGCCCGTAGGAATATTCTTCTGCAAATGGAGAAAGGGAATTAACCACCCGTGGAGTTGAGCGTAAATCACCCCACCCCCGCTGTTCTCCCCACAGATCACCTTTGATGTCCCCGCTTATAGTCTCACCTGATGGTTTGAAAAGATGAGCTCTCCATCCTGCATTGAGCACAGGGGCGCGTTGATAACCAGTTGCTTCACTGGCTCAAAGGAATTGGTTAGTTCCAGAACAATATTGACTCCAAAAAGTATGTAGTTCGTAAGAGTTCACATGTCTGACTTTCACTCGTGTCTGATTCCTTGCAGTTCACGGCTTGACCCCAGCAAAGAGTTCCTCGTGGTAGCTGACAAAGTTCAGGTAAGGAGTTGGCTTATCCTACACAGTTCAATAAAATAAGGCCAGAATGTAACCTGTTGCTTGTTCTCTTATTCAGGTGTGGAGAGGAAATATGAATTTCTGGGAATTATGCCTCCGGCGGTAAAATTAGGTAAGTCTATTGCGGTGAGAAGAGTTCCCCTTATTTGTCACGTTGTCTCACCTTGTTGCCCTTTTGTTCCCCTTAGGGGCTGGGGTACGGCGAGGATGCAATGGAGACTGCACCAACCCGTGAAGAGGAATAGTACCCCCAGCGGTAATCAGGTAAGTCTATGGGGGTAGTTACTATTGCCTCTGTTTATTTCCTTGGCTCACCTTTGCTGTTCTTGTGTTCCCCTTAGGTGCCAGAATGCTGCGGGAACGTGCAGAAGGATGCAGTGGATCGTGAGGATGCTGCGAAGGCCGGTGAGTTCAGCGTGGCGCTGCAGCAGGCGAGGCGGCGCGCGTAAGAGGCTTCTTTCTTCCAGCTCGAAGATGTGGTGGATCCGGAATTCAGGTAAGGATCAAAGGTTTGCTCTTATTCTAATCTTTTTTCCTTCTATTCCTCCCTTTTTCTAGGAGCTGCAGACTCGAGGTGGGCGTGGCAGAAGACTGGATGCAGGCTTGCAGACACGGTGAGCGTTACGCTGCTGGATGCAGAATAACGCAAAGCGTGTGCTGCTCTTCGGGTGTGGTTTAAATAGCCTCCAAAGTAGTCCCAGTTAAGTATTCCTCCCCAGCCCCACCCGAGTAAAAAATAGTCCCTAGGTAAAATAGTCCCTTCCAAGCCTCATTTGGCTTGGAGATCTGCAGCATGGTCTGCACCAGGTAAGCTTGCAGCATGGTCTGCATCAGGTAAGTTCTACTCTATGAGCCTGGTGCCATAGGCGCCAGGACCGCACCCAAACAGCCCCAATCAGGGTTTTTTGGGCTCGCTCAAAATAACTTGATGCCTGCTTCCGGGGTTGCTGGACCTGGTCTGGTTCCCCGGGGGGGTAGGCATCATGACAGAATCTCTCTCACTCACTGTCTGGGTTCATTGCTGCATTTGCGTCCTTCTTCTGGGAGCCAAGGTCGATAACACCACAGTTGCTTCACCTCCCCAACTCGGTTGTTCACCCGGAGGGCTGCTGGTATCTTTTCCGCTCAGGGGTCACCTTCAGTCGGGTTCGGACCCCCTTTTTACAGTTCCCACATGGGACTCCTTCATCTGGGCTCAGACCCCTCATGATTTGCCAAATTTAAAGTCTTTGGACTTCAAGTCCCAGAATGCACTTTTCCCTGCTTTGCTCCCACTTTGCTAGCTCCCCATAAATGGCATTCCGGCATTTTGGGAGCTGCAGGAGTGGTTGAGGGGATACTTGTTGAGGTTAAGGTCTCGCCACCTACCCCTCAAAGGCCTGGACGATCCTGCTTTGCTAAGGGGAGGTGTTCTGGTGTGTGCACCGCCAGGTAACCCCAGCTGCCCCTGGTTTGGCTCCCTAGAAGTACAGTTTCCTCTCTACACTGCAGCCTCCCCTGTACTCACAGGCCTATCATTCAGGCAGTCCTTCTTCCTCCAAGCCTTCCAGGGCCACTCAAGCTCGAATTCTCTCCCTCTGGCTTCCCTGCAGCATCCAGCATCCCTAGCTTGCTCAGAGTGTGTCTATGTACCCTGCATTTTATACTGAGGGGGAGGCTTAATAGGTCTCAGGTGAGACTGATTTTCAAGGGAGGCCTTACCTTGCCTGTTTCTATTAGTGGCACGGTCCAGTCTTAGCATGGGGC
Source organism: Ambystoma mexicanum (assembly GCF_040938575.1). NCBI lineage: Eukaryota > Metazoa > Chordata > Amphibia > Caudata > Ambystomatidae > Ambystoma > Ambystoma mexicanum. The sequence goes on from NC_090931.1 coordinate 554,262,990, forward strand.
AGTCTGTCTTCTGTCTCTCAGTGTGGTTTTGAGAACTCTTCATCCCCCAGTCCCTCTCTTCTTCGTCTCAGCGTTTCTGGAAAAGAGAAGTGATGGGGGATTATGGGAGTTGTAGTGTTCCCGGGTAATTAGGTGTAATGTTGTCACGTCGGGGAAGTTAGGTGTATGGATGTGGATGTGGATAGGTGGGCTCTTGTTTAGAATATCCCAAGAAGACTGTGGGGAGATCGGGTACAAGTGGGGAATACCGCGTCTCTCCTGAGGGCTTTTCTCCCTCAGTCCACAAGGACTGCCAGGTCATCCTCCCCCGCTTGTTCACCCCCAGGGCCAGGATTCAAGCGCAATGGCCCGCGGTTGGCCACCTGAAAAATCAGTGAGAACGCCCTCAGGTTTCTCACGCTGTCTAAAGCAGGCCTCCGACCCCCACCTAGCTAACCATGAGTTACAGCCTTCATAACTGTCTTAGATTCAAGACCCCCTGAATTCCACAATAGTGGATAACCCCAGCCCATCACCCATAAACTAAATGGCCATTAAAGACCTAAAGAATATGGCTCTCCCATTGTAAGTTCACAATGTCATGATAATGCGAGGTACAGGGAGGAATAAATTATAGTTCAAAACGTGGGTGGAAACCTTGAGTGCAGACGATGCGATAAGGAATGAATGGAGAATGTGTGTGTTAGCATGATCTAAGACTTCTCTTGTGCCATTCCCCAGCCTCCCAGGTGCACAGTGTAACAACAGAAATAACAATGTTGCGTAGTTAGAATTAATTGGTAGTTTGACCTCGGTTCCCTGGAGATGATGAACCCAGCAGCACCCACGTGGACGAAGACTAACAGATGAAGATGGACCAATGGCCTGGCATCCCATATGGAGCAGACCCCATATGTGTAGTGCCCATCCAATAGGGATGGTGAAGTGTATTGCTTATTATTACATCACAAGTGACGCTGTTCGAAGTTATAATGTGCTGTCAGGGGATGGAGAGCTCAGAACGTTCTGTAGCAGCAAAGTCCTTTGCTGATACCTATTTTGTATTGCAATAGAACTTGTTATCCTTTCAAGAGTTTCTTGGGGCTTTTTCCCTAGCAGGTTGTATTTTCTCTGGTGTGATCGATCAGGGGCGTGCCTTCACCTTCCCCAAGCTTAGGCCCCTCTGGTTTCACACAAAAATTCACCTTGTCAAGATGCACAGTTAAAAGTCCAAAACCAAAGTATATCTATGCCTAAACCTATGCTTTCCCTTACTTTTAGACAACATGTGTTTAGGCACCTTCTTAAAGAATAAATGGTGGTTAAAAAGGAAATGTAAACCACAGCTGGTTTCAGGTAGTCTTACCGATAGGAGTAGTTCTGCCAGTTCAAAGATAGTTCAACTCAAAAGGGTTACCATTGGAACCTTTCACGTAGGACTCTTGCCATAAATCAATAGAGTTCTCAATGTCTCAGGGTCTCTCGGGGATTCCTTCCTCAAGCTTCGATCCTTCCAGTTCCTAACAAAAAGACACAGTTCCTGTTACGTCTCTTAGGGTTCCCTCCACCAAGGTTTAGGCCTCTCTTTACAGTGTTCAACAATGTCTCTAGTGGGCCTCTCAGGGTTCAATTCTCCAAGATTAGGCCGCTCTGATTTCACACAAAAGTTCACCTTGTCAAGATGCACCGTTAATAGACACAGTTCCTATTAGGCCTCTCAGAAATCCCTTCCCCAAGGTTTAGGCCTCTCTTTACAATGTTCAACAATGTCTCTGGTCGGGACTGCGCATGCGCGAGCATCGCATGCGGACCTAAACTCTCTGGCTCCCGGCGGCCGCGGCAATTATCCTTTAAAAATACCCTCTCTTCTTTGATATCAGGTACCATACCTCCCCAAGACCGTTGGTGAATGCACCTGGGCTACGGTCGACGCACTACTGGGCCAAATCGGACCTGTGGGGCCCCAACGCCGACTAGGAAAACCATCGGCCGGCTGGCGGGCGCGCCGCGGCCCACGCAGCGCGACTGGAGACGGCTCCTCGCCCCTCCCCCCTCCGGGGCAGGCCAAAGCAACACTCCCCTGGGAGCTCCGCAGTGATCGCCGGAGTGCCGCCGGAGGGGTGGACGTGAAGCGCTCCGACACCCCCCTCGCCTGGAGGCGGTCTCCCCTCCCCCCCCCACCCATCAACGAGACAGCATCACCCAGGGTCGAGCGGCGGAACACCGGGACGATCGAGTGCTGCGCTCCCCATCCAGAAGGCATCACGGCGACGGGGGCCGGGGCGCGACCGGACGGGGGTGTGTGCTAGCCCCAGGTCCCACCTCGCTTCCGCGCATCCCTTTGTGGTCCTGATCCGGCGCCGGGGCCCAGGCTGCCTGGGATCGGAACTTTCGTGGCCCGCAACAGCGGCGTGAGGGGAGGCTGCTCCTCGCCCCTCCCCCCCGGGACACACCAACGCGGCGCAGCCGTGCTACGCGCTGGAGAGGCGCCCACGAGACAACGACGCACTATCTGAGGAGCTCCGCTGCGATCACCCTAGTGCCACCGGAGAACTACGCGGGAAGCGCCCAGTCGCTTCCCCTCCTGGACCAGCCACAGGCCTTTCATCGGTGGTCTCCCCCCCCCTCCATCAGCGAGACCACCCAGGGTTGAGCCGCGGCACACCGGAGAAGATCTAGTGCCGCGCTCCCCATCCGAAAGACACCACGACGGCGGAGACCTGATCACGGCCAGGTAGGGGTGTGAGTGTGCCCCAGGCGCCAACCCCGCCTTCCCCCCCCAGTTCTCCACACGACCCCTTACAATCCTGGTCCGGCGACAAGGCCCTGGCGGTGACTGGGACTCCCATGGATCGTAGCACGCAATAACTGCCCTGGGAACTTTGTGGGGGCAAGACATCTCCCTCGGATCGGGGTTTTACTACACCGGATCTGCGACGGGGGCACGGATGTGAGGGTCGTCCTGCGAGACAGCTCCCCCAGGACATCGTAACCACGAGGTGAGCTCCCCCCCACCGGCCTCACCCACCAGCCGGTACGAGAGAACCACACCCCGCTCTCCTTGAGGCCTGAACGCACCAGGGCCCCCTCGTGTCACTCCTGGCCCAACTTCGTGTTACACTCGTGCCGGTTGCCACACTGGGCTAGCCACCCACGACATGGGGAAAGAAAAATCCAAACGCCAAACCCTCCAAAGTAAGATGGACTTTTACACAACTGGGCCCCGTCAGGGAGCGCAGACCCCGGAAGAGGATATTGCCAGTGAGGAGACTCAGGATCCCCCTATCTCTCTCTCCGATCTCATGAAGGCGATTGGGGACTCGAGAACGTCGCTGGAACTCAAAATCGGCGGCCTGTCCTCAGAGGTCTCCCTCATCCGACAGGATCTACGCAACCTCTCCACCAGGGTGGGCGAGGCGGAACAAAGGGTGTCTGTCACAGAAGACACCGTCCATCGCCTGGAACAACACCTCGCCGCAATCGCTCAGAAAGTCTCCCAACTGGAATACCGCGCTGAGGACAGCGAGGGGAGAGCGCGGCGCAACAACCTGAGGATCCTCGGAATACCGGAGAAAGAGGAGGGCCCCTGCGCCGAACTGTTCCTTGAGGACTGGCTGACCCACGTCTTTGCCCCTAAGAAGTTATCCAAATTTTTCTCTATTGAAAGAGCACACAGGGTACCCACTGGCCCACCTACCCCTGGAGCCCCACCCAGAACAATGATCGCAAGGCTGCTCAACTACCGAGACCGCGATACGATCCTGCAAATGGCAAGGGCCTCCGGCCCGATCACCTACAATGGATATAAGGTTGGATTCTACCCCGATTACACCAAGGAAGTCCAAAAAGCCCGCCAATCGTTCGACTCGGTTAAGAAGAAACTCCAGTCATTATCAATCAAATACGCCCTGTTCTTCCCGGCACTACTCAAAGTCTACTACGAGGGCACCACCCACCTCTTCCACAACCCCAAGGAGACATGGGACTGGCTTGAAACTCAAATCCTCTCGGGCCCCGGAACAAGGTGTACACCACTGGGCCCGTCCATACAGAAACCCTGGCCTGAGCGACCCTCGCCCCCTCGACCCCTGACTAATGCAGGCGACGGCACGACTGGAATCCCTACAGAAAAGGGATAAACTCTACGCAACGTGGGGACGATTCTGCAACACGTCAATGTGGGATTGCTCACTTAGCGGCCGCCACACCGAGTGCGGTGCGAGCGCTATCGCAGTCCGGGTGACCCCGAAGAAGTTCAATAAGTTAGAAGTTTGATGTTTGGGCGACAGGTGCTCCCAGTTGGGGGGGAAGTACAGGGAGGGGGGCATTTTAGACATATAAGGAATCCGATTTATGGATCGAGAAGGCATGACACCGGCGGATACTGGCGAGGGGGGCGCGCACGGCCTCCGGGCGAAATGGCTACTAACACTACTGCTTTCCAAGCGACTGGCGGGTCGTCATGGATCGACCCACGGGCGTCTCCTCTGCGGGAGCACCCCTGCGCTCCCCTGACACTATGCACCTGCCATTGATCCGTCCAGACGACGAGCCACGGCACCCACGCAGATAGGATGACCTCCAACAAGATTTCCTTACTATCCTGGAATGTTAATGGACTAGGCTCCAGCATAAAACGAAGGCTGGTGCTCCAATATCTTAATCGCTACTCGCCGGACATAGCTCTTTTAAACGAAACACACCTGATCGGTACGAACTCCAATTTTTTCAAAAGGTCCAACTACCCACACACCTACCAGGCCGGATTTACGAAAGGCGCCAGGGGCACGATGATCCTCGTCCACAAACGCGTCCCCCTACAGGTTAGGAAGGTCAGAGCTGACCCCCGAGGCCGCTATGTGTTGCTACTTGCCAATGTCTGGGGCGAAAAATGGGGCATCGCAGCGATCTATGCCCCTCCCACGCTCACGAAGGAACTACTGTCTGAACTGCGACATGTCCTCCTGGAGGAAGAGGCCGATCTGTGGGTGATAGGAGGGGACTTTAACGAGGTCATGGACACCGATCTTGATAGATCTCATAGGAGACCCGGAGGCCGCCCCGCCTCCACGCCACTCGCCTTGTTTGCCGAGACCCTGGGAATGACGGACACTTGGCGTTCACTTCATGGCGACGAGGCCGGTTTCTCATTCTTCTCTGGCGCGCACAAATCGTTCTCCAGGATCGATTATGCCTTCATTCCTAGTAGCATAAACCACCGACTCCTGGAGGCTGAGTTCCTCGCAAGGGGAGTTTCGGACCACTCTCCACTCCTCTTGACCCTAAAGAGCGCTCGCCCAGGTCCGGATCGCAACTGGCGTCTGAACACATACCATCTGCGACTCCCCGAGATAGCGGAGGAACTGGAAAAAAAGACAACAGAGTTTTTTGACCTCAATGTGGGCTCAGTAGATTGCCCGATCGCGATCTGGGAGGCGTATAAGACAGTCCTTCGGGGAGAAGCTATCTCGGCGGTTTCGGCCCACCAAAAAAGACAAATCCAGAAGATCAGAGAGGCAGAGGCATATGTCCTGGAGTGTGAAAAACAGACCCTGGAGCGCAACGACCGAGAGACAAAGGATGCCCTGTCCACGGCACAAGATGCCCTCAGTAACCTGGCCCTGGACACAGCACGAACTGCCCACCAGCTCGTCCGGAGTCAAATCTATGAACGTGGCGACAAAGCAAATAAAACACTGGCCTGGCTGGAGAGGCGGCAACAAATCAGGGGACATGTACGCGCCATCAAGTCACTGGATGGCACACTACTCACGGACGACCCTGACATTGTCGAAGCATTTGCCGCCTACTATGAGAAGCTCTATACCCCACCCGTCGAGAACTCGCCGGCTGCACCCTCCCATTACCTCGACCGGATCGAGATCCCGAAACTCTCGCGACGCCAGTCGGAACTCCTGAATGCGGAACTCACAGAGGCCAAGGTGCAAGAGGCGCTAACACAGCTCCAACCCGGGAAAACCCCGGGCCCCAACGGCTTCCCCACAGAAACATGGAAATACCTCGGAGGTGGGCTGTCGACCCATATGCACCGCATGTTCCTACGTAGCAAAGAACTCGGGGCGCTCCCCCCGGACCTCAGGAAGGCATGCATCATAGTTATACATAAACCTGGGAAACCTCCGGAGGAGTGTGCCTCCTATCGCCCCATCTCATTAATTAATGGGGAAGCCAAGGTCCTCGCCAGAGCACTCGCCAACAGACTCCTGAAAGTAATAGGGACCCTTATTCATCCGGACCAGTGTGGATTTATGCCCAACAAGTCCACTCGTATGAACCTACGCAGGGTCCAACTGGCGCTGTGCAGAGCCAAAGAGATACCGGCCCCACTAGCCCTCCTGGCGGTGGACTTTGAAAAGGCATTTGACTCGGTGGGGTGGGATGCTCTGTGGGCGATCATGGACCGGATGAACCTGGGACACGCTTTCATATCCTGGGTCAGGCTGCTATATGCATTCCCAGAGGCCACGGTAAGGGTAAATGGTAGATCCTCCAAATCATTCCCACTGGGTAGGGGAACGAGACAGGGGTGCCCGCTGTCTCCGCTTCTCTTTCTCCTGGCGATCGAACCACTTGCTATTGAGCTCAGAGCTAACACCAACTGGACTGGGTTCGCCTGGCCGGGGGGGGGTGAAGACCGCCTTTCGTTATACGCGGACGATCTCCTCGTCTACCTTAGTAACCCTTGCATCTCATGCCCTATTGTTTCCCATATCCTTAGGGAATATCAGATCTTTGCGGGTCTGAAAGTGAATGAAACCAAAACTATTTATTTCCCAGTCCAGGGTGGTCATTCCGCGATCCCTGAGCCCTGCCCATACCACATCTCTATCAGGGAATTTACATACTTAGGCATACGACTCGACCCGACACTTGAAAGGTTCCCCCAACTGAATCTACACCCTGTGCTTGAACGGTTCAACAGAGACACTTCCCACTGGCAATCACTCCCCCTATCGCTGTTGGGCAGAGCCGCACTATTTAAGATGATGACCCTCCCCAGACTCCTCCACGTCCTCCAGAACGCCCCATTCTCCATCTCCAAGGAAACCTTTGCACTTATCGATAGGAATCTCCGCACACTATTATGGGGAGGGAAGCAATCCAGAATCGCCCTTGATACTCTCCAAAGATCGGTCTGGGAGGGAGGGATCGGCTTGCCCTGCATACGTACATACTACCTTGCAACACAGATCGGTGTGGTAAACGATTGGCTGCATGCAGACCCCACATTACCGCACATCCGTATCGAGCTGGAGACTATAACCCCGCTATCCCCACTCCAGACATTGTATGCCACCCACGACCAACTCCCGAGGCTTCCCAAGACGATTCACCACGTCCGCCGAGCTTGGCGAGAGGCACACAAACTGGTCGGCTGGAAGGGAATCCCAACACTGTCCCAACCTATATGGCACAACGCACTCCTCCCAGAAGTAGTGAAAATGGGCGCTTTCGCTCACTGGCACGCAAAAGGGATACATACACTGGCACATGTAATACAGGGGGGGCGCCTCCTAGACTTCGAGACTATGCAAGTACAGTTTGGTCTGACGCCCATGGACCGGTTCCGACACGCACAGTTGGCCCACGCCATCCACGCCCAATTCCCAGACATGACGGACATACCCCCGTGCTCTCCCATTGAGACCAACATCCTCCCCCAAGGCATTCCTTCAAAGGTCACCTCCACTCTCTATCAGGCTCTCAATTCTTTCGGGACTACGCAACTTGATGAGCTCAGGGCGAAATGGGAAAGGGATGTGGGTCAACTGGAGCCGGAAGATTGGGTAGATGCATTGATGTCCCCCAGGGAAATTGGGATAGATAACAAACTTAGACTAATACAATTGAGAATACTCCACCGCTCGTATCACTCACGAGCTGCGATGGCCAGGTGGGGGGGACTAGATGATGGGACATGTATCAGATGCCAAATCGAGCCCGCCACCTTCTACCATATGATATGGGAATGCCCAGTGTTACAGCTCTTCTGGGGGGACTGTATTAGTAGGATCTCGGCTGCCATGGGAACACCAATCCCTAGGGACCCCAAAATGGTACTCCTGGGCATCTGGGGAGAAGTAGACCTGACAAAACATGGGAAAATGTTCCTCTCAATAGCGCTTGGGGCCGGTAAGAGGCTTATCGCGGCTAAATGGGGCTCCGCTGACCCACTGTGCCTGAACCGATGGAGGAATGACCTAGACAGGTGTGCGGCCTCGGAACGCCGGATCTACAATGCGCGGGGATGCCCCCCGCAAATTTGAGAAAATATGGGGCAAATGGCTAGATGCGTAGTAAGCCCCGCCGGTCGATACAGCTCAACATCTTGCTTAACTTCACCTGCCTGCCTTGACATGCAACTGCCTTTGGCCCCTGGCCTGGTGTTGCCCCTCTTGCCTCAGATATTGTTTTTGCTGCTGCTATGCTATGCCTTTCTCATTTATTGAATGTCGATGATTCATGTTGCTTGTTATGTTGTTATGTTGTAAAACTCAATAAACAGAGTTATAAAAAAAAAAAAACAATGTCTCTGGTCGACCTCTCAGGTTTCCCTTCCCCAAGCTTAGGCCCCTCTGGTTTCATACAAAAGTTCACTTTGTCAAGATGCACCGTTTTAACATACAGTTCTTTCTATGGGGTAGTGTCAGAGACTTTTTTGAAAATGCCAGACTTAGGCTCCTCCCCCGTGCGACCACTCTGACTCCTGACCTTTCTCTTTGTACTCTATTTCTTCCTTTTGTGTACCTTTCCCTCTTGTGCTCCTTCCCATTCCACCTGCACCCTTCTCTCTTCTTTGCTATGACTCTTGCACAATCTTCATGAATTTATTGTGCCCCTGGCACATTCTGTTCTTTGGTCATGCACCCTTGCACCATCCTTTCTTTGTCTCGTGCCTCTTGCCTTTTCCCTTTTCAACCGGCATGTCTTTTGTACCTCTTTTTACTGCTTTTGGGTTGTTTGCACCCTTTTCTTTACTTTTGTAATGCACTTTCTCAATCTGTCGGGTCGCTCGCACCCTTCTTTCTTGTTTCGGGTTGCTCGTACCCTCGCTTTGCTTTCCTTCCACTCATTTTCAATCTTTCACTTATTTTCGAATCTGTCGGATCCCTCGCTCCCACTTTTCCTGCTTCGAGTTGCTTGCACCCTCGCTTTGCTTTCTTTTTACTCATTTTCAATCTTTCACTTATTTTCAATCTGTCAGGTAGCTTGCACTCCCTTTTACTGATCTGGGTTGCTTGCACCCTCACTTTACTGTCTTTCGCTTCTCGCCCCTTGCACTCTCTGCTTTTTCCTTGTTTTCCTTTTCTTTTCGCTTACCGCTTTACTTTCTGCTTTCAAGCCATTGTTCCCGCTCCAGCCATCCTCACACACCGGGGGTTCCTCTCATTTGCATAGCGAGACTCACCCAGGCAGCGTGGCACCAGCGAGCAACTCCCCAGGATAAGGGGTGTAAGGTCAGGGTCTTACCACCGGCCCCTCAAACGCCCCTGGGACCGACTTGTCCCAGGGGAACGAGCACTGGCCTGGACACGGCCAAAAGCAGCACCTCGCCTTCCACTGGCTTCACAGAGAACCAGCTCCTTTGCCTCGCTGCAACCCCTCTGGTACACCGGGCCAGTGTCTCAGTGTCCCATTCTCCTCCAGTCCTCCCAAGCTTCTCGTGTTGCTGCCTTCACGTTCCAACCAGCAATCCCAGTTTGCTTGTACTTCTTGGCTGAATCACACCTTTTATACCTGAAGTAATTTTCAAGTGGAGTCAGGTGTAAATTGTTTGGGTTGATTGCCTGACCATGCCTGACTCTATTAGTGGGAGAGTCTACTGGTGTTATATGATAGGCCTCACTCTGTATCCCTATGTTGTTTCTATAGATAATCCTCATGCTCCTGATCACCTCTTTCTCGCCCCAGCACTTGCTGGAAATGGGGAGGGGGATGCAAGAAAAGATGGGGATTTAAGTCTACCGATGACATTATTATAAGTCGATTGGCAAAAGAGAGAGGGGAACCTGGCCCTATTTCTATGTAATACAGGTGATTTCCTTTGTATCAGATTACTCCCTACCCCCAAACACTCTGACATGAGAGAACTGGTCTTCATAGTACTTCTTCTGATCTAAACTGGGGAAAGACAAAGAAGTGTTGGGATTGGAGTTATATCTTTGTCTTATATTGTCCTACCCTTACCGGGTGTTGTTCCAGGGTGACATATTTGTCTCTCTCTCGGGTAAGGGACCATGTGACATGCATATCCCACAAAGGCTTCTCGGACTTCTTCTCCTTCACCTACCATCTAGTTGGAATACTGAGTCTTGGCTGGGGTATTCCCCTTAGTGCAACCCCGGTCTCCCCTACCCAGGTGATCCTCCCTCGCTTGTCCACCCTCAGGGTTGGGATCCAAATGCGATGGCCCACCCCCGGCCACCTGAATAGAGGATTCTCTAGGGTCCACATGGAAGAGTACCCCTAGGTTTCTTGCAAGTACCTAGGGTTCAACATTTCTAGAGACGGGATCAGCCTGAAAAATAACTTGTTAATGCCCATTGTGAAAGCTCCTGCGCCGGCCAATAAAGAAGAACCGAGGTAGTCTCTAGGCCTGGTGAATATTATGCAAAATGTGTTCCCAATTTTTTGCAGACAACTGCACTCATGAAGGAGTTGCTGAAGAAGGGCGCTGAGAATAAACGGGGCGAACAGCAGTCAAAGGTGTTTGAGGATGTCAGAGAGCGCATTACCCTCGCCCTCTGTCTCCAACCATTTAATCCACTGTGGAAAGCGATCATAACTACGGATGCCAGTTTGTATGGGTTGGGGGCGACGTTGACCCAGAAGACAGGTGATGCTGAACATATCGTGGCATTTGTGTCCAAACCACTGTCCCAGGCCGAAAATAACTATTCCACGGTGGCAAAGGCGATGCTAGCGTGTGCCTGGGCAGTGGAGTACTTGAGGACGTATGTGTGGGGCACGAAATTTCAATTGCTGTCTAACCACAAACCGTTAGTCCATATGCTTAGGCTGGGTGGGACAAAAACATTGACACCTCGCCTGGTCCGCATTGCTGCTAAGCTGCAAGAGTACACATACGAGATTGTGCACATCGCGGGGTGGAAGAATGCCCAAGCAGACTGTATGTCCAGGTTACCCGAAGCAAGGGATGCAGCAACCAACTTCCTCAAGGACAAGTGTGTAGTGGCGTCCTTGCAAGACCTCCGAAGCAAGGAATTCCTCAAAATGAGCGAGGGGCACTGAAAAGAGGAGACAGCGAGCAACGCAACAATGGCAAAACTCACAGAATGGGTCAAGAAAGAGTGGCCCAATGAAAGATCGATTCCGGAAGGTCTGCGGCCGTCCTGGAAGATGGCCAAGGACATTTTGGAGAGCAAGGGGTTGTTGATGAGAGGTGATCAAGTAATTCTGGCAGTTGTTATGAGGAAGATCATCATGTGTAGGGCCTATGCGCAGCACTTGGGGAGCAACATGATGAGAAGACACGTCAGAGAGTCCTACTGATCGCCCGGCATGGACCAGGATATAAGGATCAAGGCGGAAAGGTGTCACGAGTGCATGAACAGCGACAAGAGGCTGAAGGTCACACAAACTCTGTTGCATCCAACAGAGATACTTCAGAGGGTGTGGCACAAGCTGGGACTGGACTTCATTGGCCCTCTGCAAGTGATGTCACCGGAGCACAGGTACGGGATAGTTGTGGTTGACTATCTATCGAAGTGGGTGGAAGCTGAGTTTGTGCCCGACATTATAACGGCCGCAGTCGTGGGGTCCTCAAGGACATTTTTCATAGGGAGTGCCTTTGCAAAGAAATCTTCACAGACCTCAGGGTCCAACTCGTCTCCAGAGAGATGGAAAAGTTCAAGAGAGATAACAATATCCACCATGTGAAAATGACACTTTATCAACCCCAGGCCTATGCGCTGGTGGAGAGGTCCAATAGTTTGATCAAAGTGGTGTTGCAATTGGCCACGGCAGCCGGCATGGGCCCGTACAGGACTGTCAAGGAGGCCGTAGCTGTCCATCGCTTAACCACCAACAGGACCACCAATGTTTCCCTGTTTCGCATACTGAGGGGGAGAAGAGCAGTGTTCACACTCATACCACTTTGGCTGTCAAGAGTAAGGGATGATGACACCATAAACATCGCGGATGGAGTGTGGAGGATGCGGAAAAGTAAGACGCATATCACAGCAATGATATGTCAAGAGGTTCAGGCAGTTAGCCTCCCTTCCCCATGTTTTCAGCATGGGGCAAGGCGGTTCATTCAAGCGTAGCACAATCTCTGGCCTCTTCGGCATGAGGATACAGTTCAATCACTAGCATCAGTGCCTTCTGTGCCCAAGTCTCCTTACTTATCCAAGTCTCTTGATTCAGAGGGCCTGATTTACAAAAACAAATGAAAAGTTGTTTTCCTTTTACAAGTATTCAACTCAGATGATTCACTCTTCACCTCAGATCCCCCTCTGCCGTGCTCAGATCCCTTTAATACAATGATTGTTACTTTGGATCCGCTCTGCCAGGCTCAGATCCCATTTCACAATGTTCACAGAATATTCTTTCTCGGATGACTCACGGTTCACCCCGGATCACCCTGTTACGAAGTTCGTTGGTCGTGTAGAGTATGAACAACCCCTCTGTCCCCAAGAAACACCCTGACCGATTTAGTTATATGGTCAGTGTGAATATTAAGGCCACAGGTGGAAGTCCGGAAAACCAGGACACGGGAACAGCCGGAAGAACCCCTTGAGCGCTGCAAAGCAAGATACAGTGGTTAAGCAAAGAAACAGGGCCCGAATGCCTCCATGTACATAAACCCCCCGATTACCAGAATACCTGTGAGAACTTGGGTCAAGGCGTGGGTCTCCTATCTTAGGCTGGGAATGTGCTGTAGGGTAGAACAGGCAACCACCTATTTGCAGGACCGAGGTCCTAGCCAATGAAATGCTTAAGCAAGAGGAATCCGTGGAGCAGGCGTGAGTCGGTAACAGGCAAATCCAAAAGTACTTGAAGGGTTAAGCAAGAGGAGTCCGTGGAGCAGGCGTGAGTCGGTAACAGGCAAATCCAAAAGTACTTGAAGGATTAAGCAAGAGGAGTCCGTGGAGCAGGCGTGAGTCGGTAACAGGCAAATCCAAAAGTACTTGAAGGGTTAAGCAAGAGGAGTCCGTGGAGCAGGCGTGAGTCGGTAACAGGCAAATCCAAAAGTACTTGAAGGGTTAAGCAAGAGGAGTCCGTGGAGCGAGCCGAGGTCAGAATCAGAGCAGGTCCTTGAACGAAGAAAGAACGTCACGTGATCCAAAACTAAACAGCTGTGAAGCAACGCCTTCGGTTCACCGACTCCTTTTATCCTTGGAAGGGACGCACGTATAGTCACGTGTGACGTGAACCGAAAGCGTTGCAATGCTGCTAGGTAACCAAAGTCACGTGATCCGTGAAGCGCCGGGAAGCGCCGGTCTCCGCAAAGGATGTGAGTTCCTGAAGTGACGGAGCTTCCAGTTGATCTGCCACCGCCGTGAAGGGCGATAAACACCCGCTCCCCCAAACATGCCATGCCGTGCCCTGATGTGTGCGACGTGAGTGGGGGGCATGATGCACGAGTGTCGGGGAGTGCGGGAATGGGTAGACAAGGAGGGGCGAGTGGGGAGGTGTGTCCGTGGTCTAGGAAGTGGTGTGACAGAATCCCCCCTCAAAGGCCCACGACCCCGTGGGCTAGCAGGATTGTCCCTATGAAAGCGGGAAACCAAAAGCGGGGCATGGACATCCCGGGCGGGAACCCAAGAGCGATCCTCGGGACCATAGCCCAGCCAATCCACCAGGTATTGAAGCCGACCCTGTGTAACGCTCACCTGATTCTCGCAGAGGCGCCGGTCTTGACTGGGCGACTACCGTATCTTCAAAGGTGATGTGTAGCACCCGGTTGGCTCTTTGGGCTGGACCTCTGTGCACTGTATGCCTGACGTGTAGAGTAAGATGTCTGCAGATAGAAAATATGGGGTTAATGAACTGGGGTTATTGGGGTGTCCCTATCTCTTTCCTCTTCTCCTCTCCTGTAGACCCCCAAAGGTTAACGCTCTCACCTTAGGTAAGTGAATGCCGAGCTCTCCATCTGCCTCGGGGCAGGGTGCTGTAACCAGTTTCTTCACTGGATAGGTAGCGCAGGCCTCTTGACTTCAGAGGACTGCTGTCCGTCGTTTACTGCACGAACGGTAAGTTTCGAGTCATTCAAATGTCTTTAAAGTCTTTAGTAATGATGTCTCTTGTTTTGCAGGGTTCCGGCGATGGCGGATGACGGGCTGAAGTGAGTTGAAGATGGAGCCCGTGTGATGAATAGAAGCGCCTGGAAGCACGTAAGTAAGCGCTTGTTGCCTGCTTCACTATGCGCTCTAACTGTCTTTTTATTTTGCAGGTACGAGTTCGGAGCGGCTGCAGGGTGCCGGAATACCCACTGGATTAGATGTGGAAAGGAGTAATGGCAAGTGAGTATTAAAGTTCCCCAATGTCTTTAAACGCACCTTGTTTTGTCTTTCAGATTCGGGATGCAGCGCCGAAGGCCTCCGGAGCGTGCGAAGAGTTGGTAAACTTTTGTCTTTCAGATGCCGGAATGCTAACCTGTTCTTTCTTGTCTTTATAGGTGTTGCTGAAGACTGGATTCAGGATGGTAAGCCTTTGCCTTTCAGATGCCGGAATGCTAACCTGTTCTTTCTTGTCTTTATAGGTGTTGCTGAAGACTGGATTCAGGATGGTAAGCCTTTTTCCTTAGGCCCAGGACCGGATGCAGAAGACACGATGAGCGTTCTGCTGCAGAGGTTGCAGAATAACGCAAAGCAAGATTCATCCACCGGGTGTGGTTTAAATAGCCTCCTGTAGTGCTTAGGTGTCTCCTTCCACAGCCACGCCTAAGTAAGAAAAGAGTTCCTGGTAAGAAAAGAGTTCCTGCCTTCCAGAAGAGTTCCAGTGTTCTGAATCTAGGGAGTGGCTCCAGCCCCACCCAACAGGAAAAGTAGTTCCAAACAGAAGAGGATCAGAGGCTCAACTGGCAGGCAAGTAAGCAGCATGGTCTGCTGAAGGTAAGTCCACCCAAGCATTATGAGCCCGGCGCTTCCAGCGCTGGGACTGGGCATATTTATGAGCCTGGTGCCACTGGCGCCAGGACTGGGTCCAAAAGGTCCCAATTGGGACTGGTTGGCACTCGGAACCTGGGTTATGGATCTGCTTCCAAGGGAGTTGGGAAAACCCTGACCTTTTGGAAGCAGAGATCATGACACCCTGATGGAAACGGGACCCAAGGATGGCACTGACCTCATAGACATCCTGTGAATCCACCGAGACAGGAGCGGGCGGGACCAGGACCAGGGTAGGAGCCAGGTAAGGTTTCAAGAGGGAAGTGTGAAAGACCGGGTGAATCCTCCAAGAAAGGGGAACCGAAAGTTTGAGGGCCACGGGATTCAAAACCCTGGAGATCCTATAAGGGCCCACAAAACGAGGCAACATCTTGCGACAGCCAGGGATCCGCAAATGCCTGGTCGAAAGCCACACCCGATCGCCCACCCGATACTCCGGGGCTGCGGCCCGTTTGCGGTCCGCTTTAGTCTTCATAACTGTCTGGGCCTCACGGAGATGGACCAAGGTCTGGGCATGGACACCGGCCAGATCACGAACACAGGCATTAGCAGCGGGAGTAGTAGAGGGGAAATCAGGAAGTGGAAGGGCACGTGGGTGCTGCCCGTATAAAGCATAAAAGGGGGAGAAACCTGTGGTCGAATGACGGGAGTTATTATACGCAAATTCAGCAATATATAGCAGATTGGCCCATGAGTCCTGATACTGGAGGGACAAACACCGCAAGTACTGCTCCAGAGCCTGGTTTACCCGCTCGGTCTGCCCGTCACTCTCGGGGTGATAAGCTGAAGAGAAGCGAGCATCGATCCCCAGGAGTCCGGTGAGAGCGCGCCAGAAACAGGACGTGAATTGAGACCCACGGTCTGATATGATGACCTGTGGTAAACCAAAGAGGCAGAAGACAGATCTGAAGAATAAGCGAGCCAGAGTTGGAGCAGAGGGCATACCAGTACAGGGATAAAGCGGGCCATTTTGGTGTATGAATCAACAATAACCCATATGGTGTCGTAGCCCTGTTTGCGGGGTAGGTCAGTGACGAGATCCATAGAGACGGTGTGCCAAGGTCTGGGAGGTACGGGAAGAGGTAAGAGCAGCCCTAAAGGCCGTCCTTTGCGTGTTTTGCATTGGGCACATATGGAACAAGTGTTAACATAATGTTCGACATCTTTTCTCATGGAAGGCCACCAGCACCAGCGTTGCAACAGGTCCAGGGTACGCTGTTGCCCGGGATGGCCGTTTACAGCAGCATCGTGTGACCATGCTAACGCCTGGTTGCGGACGTCACACGTGGGAAGGAACAGTTTGTTGTGGATAAAAGGCAACCCCTCGTGAAGAGCAATGTCCCATTCGTTGAGTGCCTGAGGATTCTGGGAAACCCAATGCCTGATGTCGATAAGCATGGTGGGGGATGGAGTACAAGTACAGATGACATGGCCCTTTCCTAGAAGCGTGTCGGGGTACACGGACAAGGACTCCCCTCCGGGAGAACGGGACAAGGCATCAGCTTTGCCATGAATGCGACCTGGTCTGTGTTTGACCACAAAATCAAACGCGGCAAAAAATAAATGCCAACGCACCTGTCTGCTGTTAGCACATTTTAAAGAGGCCAGGTCCTGTAGGTTTTTGTGATCTGTATACACCACTGTCTGATGTTTCGCACCCATGAGGTGATGACGCCACGTTTGTAAAGCATCCTTGATGGCCAACAATTCTTTTTCGGTTACTGTATAGTGTGATTCAGCCACCGAAAACTTTCGTGAATGATAGGCCACTGGATGTAGACAACCCGTGGTTGGGCATGGTTGAGACAATACTGCGCCTAGAGCAAACGAGGAGGCATCTGCCTCCAGAATGTAGGGGAGATCTGGATCAGGATGCTGCAAAACAGGGGCGGACACGAACCTGGCCTTGAGTTCCTCAAAAGCCTTCTGATGGGCGGAAGTCCAAGTGAACGGGACAAGGGGGCTGGTCAGGGCGGTCAGTGGAGCAACAATAGAAGAGAAGCCGGCGATGAATCGCCGATAGAAATTTGCAAAGCCGAGAAAAGATTGAAGTTGTTTCAGAGTAACAGGAGTCGGCCATTCAGTGACGGCATGGACCTTAGATAAATTCATGGACAGGCCTCCAGGGGATATGCGAAAACCCAGAAACTCCACTTCCTTGGAATGAAATAGACATTTTTCAGGTTTGGCAAACAAGGCGTTGGTCCTAAGGCGAGAGAGCACTTCCCTAACATGCCCGACATGTTCCTCCAGGGTGGACGAATAGATCAGAATATCGTCCAGATATACCACCACGAACGTGTCCAGGATGTCTGAGAACACTTCGTTGACAAAACGTTGGAACGTGGCAGGGGCATTACAAAGCCCAAAGGGCATTACCGTATATTCATATAACCCCTGTCGGGAGCAAAACGCCGTCTTCCACTCATCCCCAAGCCGCATACGAATCAGATTGTACCCCCCCCTGAGGTCCAGCTTGGTAAAAACAGATACTTTAGTCAACCTGTCTAGAAGCGTGGATATGAGTGGAAGAGGGTACCTGTTCTTAATGGTAATGGCATTTAACCGTCTGTAGTCCACACATGGACGGAGATCGCCCTCCTTTTTTGGCACAAAGAAAATCGGAATAGCAGCTGGAGAACAAGAAGGACGTATATGACCCAACTCCAGAGCTTTTTGTATGTAATCCTTAAGGGCTTGCTCCTCTGACCGTGACAATGAATAAACCCTACCCCTGGGTACAGGAGCGTCTGGGACCAGGTCAATCGGACAATCGTACGGTCTATGAGGGGGGAGACCCTCAGCAGTGGCCTTATCGAACACCGTGTGGAAATCGTGATAGGCCGCAGGGATGTTGGCTGTGACAGCCCCCACAGTGTGTGAAGGCACTGGGTCCGAAACGTTATCGTTGACATGTGTGGCAGCCATGGCACCAAGAATCGTGGCAGGAGTGGACAAGGAATCAGTGTCGATGAGACAGAAATGTTGACACACATCGGACTCAAACGTGACCTGTCCGTTGCCCCAGTTGATCAATGGGTTATGTTGTCGTAACCATGGTATTCCCAGTATGATGCCGAACAGTGGTGTATTAATCAAATCAAATGCCAGGGTTTCTCTATGGATGTTTTGGATCACCACTTCCATAGGAGCAGTTTGGAACTTAATCGGACCGGAGGATAGTGAAGTACCGTCTACAGCATGTACTGGTTCCGGATGTTCTTTCCTAACCAAGGGCAGATTGAGGCGACGGGCCAGGGAGATATCGATGAAACAACCAGTGGCCCCGGAATCGATCACGATATGGACTGTGTGTGTGATCTCCCCAGCGGGTTTTAACAGAGCATGGACCTCTATCGGTCTAATAGGGCCAAAGGCAGGTTCGGAGGGGGTCGAAGACAGGCTCGCCGGTGCCCCCTGTATCATGGGCGAGCCTTCGGAAAACCCGGTGTTTTATTCTTGGGACGTCGGGGGCATTCCCTTACAAAGTGTCCGTTTAACCCACAATAGAAACAGGCATTGTCGTTTCTCCGGCGTTCTCGTTCTAATGGGGTTATCGGGCTACGGATACCTCCTATTTGCATGGGTTCAACAGGGGTGGTGGATACGGAAGGTCCAGAGTGAGTAGAGAAGGATGTTTCGGCCCTTCTCTCGGTTCTCCTTGCTTCTACTTGTAAAGCAAGATCCACCAAATCTGAGAACCCTGAAGGAAGGGCAGGAACTACTGAGAGGGCATCTTTCATGGAGTTGCATAGACCACGATAGAATACGATTGCTTTTTTCTCCTCAGGCCAGGAGGTCTCAGCAGCGAGTTGGTTGTACTTAGTGATATATTCTATCAGAGTTTGTTTGCCTTGTGTCAGATCCAGGAGTTCGAGATCTCTAGAATGGGCTTTATGTCGTGTATCAAAGACTTTGGCCATTTCTGATACAAGAAGATCGAAATCATAGAGAGCAGGATGGTCATTCTCTAACATCGGGTTGGCCCAGGTGGCCGCTACCCCGGACAAATGGGATAGAAGAAACGCAGCCTTAGTACAAGAGTCGGGGAACGCTAGGGGTCTGCACAAAAAATGTAACCTACATTGATTAATGAAAGTGCGATACTTCCGAGGATCCCCTTGATATCGTTCGGGGGCAGCAAGGGGAACGGGCGTAGGAAGCAGTATAGGAGTGGGTGCAGGGGCCATGGCTGGGGCTGGCTGGTCTGAGGGGACTGTGTCACCGAATTCCGCATCCGTGGGTAACGGAAAACGTGTGCTTTGTAGGGCATCCAGACGGTGGTGTATTGCTGTCATGTCGGCCCTAAGAGCCGCTACTGCTTGTAACAAGGCGGTCACTGGATCCCCGGCGGAGGGATTCATACTCCGGACGACCAAAAAATAGGCTTCACAGTCTGTTACGAAGTTCGTTGGTCGTGTAGAGTATGAACAACCCCTCTGTCCCCAAGAAACACCCTGACCGATTTAGTTATATGGTCAGTGTGAATATTAAGGCCACAGGTGGAAGTCCGGAAAACCAGGACGCGGGAACAGCCGGAAGAACCCCTTGAGCGCTGCAAAGCAAGATACAGTGGTTAAGCAAAGAAACAGGGCCCGAATGCCTCCATCTACATAAACCCCCCGATTACCAGAATACCTGTGAGAACTTGGGTCAAGGCGTGGGTCTCCTATCTTAGGCTGGGAATGTGCTGTAGGGTAGAACAGGCAACCACCTATTTGCAGGACCGAGGTCCTAGCCAATGAAATGCTTAAGCAAGAGGAATCCGTGGAGCAGGCGTGAGTCGGTAACAGGCAAATCCAAAAGTACTTGAAGGGTTAAGCAAGAGGAGTCCGTGGAGCAGGCGTGAGTCGGTAACAGGCAAATCCAAAAGTACTTGAAGGGTTAAGCAAGAGGAGTCCGTGGAGCAGGCGTGAGTCGGTAACAGGCAAATCCAAAAGTACTTGAAGGGTTAAGCAAGAGGAGTCCGTGGAGCAGGCGTGAGTCGGTAACAGGCAAATCCAAAAGTACTTGAAGGGTTAAGCAAGAGGAGTCCGTGGAGCGAGCCGAGGTCAGAATCAGAGCAGGTCCTTGAACGAAGAAAGAACGTCACGTGATCCAAAACTAAACAGCTGTGAAGCAACGCCTTCGGTTCACCGACTCCTTTTATCCTTGGAAGGGACGCACGTATAGTCACGTGTGACGTGAACCGAAAGCGTTGCAATGCTGCTAGGTAACCAAAGTCACGTGATCCGTGAAGCGCCGGGAAGCGCCGGTCTCCGCAAAGGATGTGAGTTCCTGAAGTGACGGAGCTTCCAGTTGATCTGCCACCGCCGTGAAGGGCGATAAACACCCGCTCCCCCAAACATGCCATGCCGTGCCCTGATGTGTGCGACGTGAGTGGGGGGCATGATGCACGAGTGTCGGGGAGTGCGGGAATGGGTAGACAAGGAGGGGCGAGTGGGGAGGTGTGTCCGTGGTCTAGGAAGTGGTGTGACACACCCTCAGCTGGACTCAGATCCTCCCTCTCACACAATTAGTCTCCCTCAGCCGGGTTCGGACCAATTTCAGTTAGTATCAACTATCGAAGACTTTTGAATGTGCACAGGGTTTAGCTCGGCCCATTGCATGACCACTTCGATTTCACAATTCCTTTTTACATTTTCCACCTCTCAGTTGGATACCTAACAGAGACATTCAAATGAGGTGCCGGACCACTCTTATGGTATCTGTCTTGGCTTCAAGAGTTCAGTCACTCATCTGCTGTTCAATTATTTGCATCGCTCATCACATACGCTTCACACATTGTTTTCTTCAGATTTCTCTATACACTGTTGCCGCTTGCAATCTTGGCTCTAACACAGACCGGTCTGGTATCAGTCGCCCCGA
The DNA here is from genome assembly GCF_040938575.1 of Ambystoma mexicanum. NCBI lineage: Eukaryota > Metazoa > Chordata > Amphibia > Caudata > Ambystomatidae > Ambystoma > Ambystoma mexicanum. The sequence goes on from NC_090931.1 coordinate 554,283,989, forward strand.
CTCACCGGCTGTGCTGACTTTACTGGAGCTGCTTTGTTGTAGGAGCCAAGGACAGTACCACAGCAGCAAACGCTCCTCCCCGTCTTGGTTATCGACACGAGAGAGCCCCGGTACCACCGACAAACAATGCAGGTTTCTTCAGCTTTAATTCCAGGTCTTATGTTTCTTATTCTCGAAGGCTCATGAAAGTAACAGTTTTTCTCTGAAAAGGTCAAGGGCACTTCCCTCCTTGCAACCCTGTCCGGTCTTGCCTTCTTTCTCCACGTTTTAAACTGCCATCTTGGAACTGCTGCTTGCTATTGTGTTTTGCCTTTTATCCGTGTGGGGAAGTGTGATGGAAGTCAGGTGTGTGTTTAATGATCAGTAATTGCCTGACTCTGCCTGACCATTCTGTTGGGACATGTCAGGTATACAGCTCAGGTGTTAGTCCATTTTCTCCCACAGTGAGCTGTCAATGAGAAAGTGTTTGTGTTGAGAAAGGGGGGCACGGCTGAGTTCCTAAGTATCCTACCTGGTAGGATGGGAAAAGGTGTTACAGGGAAGGGGATATTGCATCTCGCCGTCCGGTGTCCCACTTCCACTCCCTGAAGAACCCTTCATCCAGGTGATCGTCTGGCACTAGTCCACCCCCAGGAACTGGATCCAAAAGCGATGGCCGTGTCCTGGCCACCTGGATGACAAATCCCTGGGGACTAGCTAGTGAGTTTCTCACATACCCTTCCCCAATGTGATGTAGGCACATCTGTTTCACAAGGGAAACGAGAAAGGAAATCCACATTCCCTTGGCCTTTGCCTTTTCGGTGCTCCACAGTGAAACAGTGGGGTTCAGGTCTAAGAAACATTGCATGACTCGAGGGTTAGAATCTTTCCGTTGGCAAAGCCAAACTACTGGAGAATGATCCGTAATGAGTGTGAACGTCCTTCCTAGGAGGTAGTATCTAATGTGGTTAATGGCCCACTTGATGACCAGGGCCTCTAATTCCAGCATAGAGTAATTCTTTTCACATGGAAAAAGTTTGCGACTCGTAAATAAGATGGGATCTTCCAATCTGTTGCAAATTTGTGACAAGACTGCTCCTAGCCCTGTAAGGGAGGCGTCTATTTGTAATACAAATTATTTTGAGAAATCTACTACCTTTAGGATCGGGTTTTGGCACAGGGTTTGTTTTAGGTTGTTGTAACATATTTCGTCCCTGTCAGTCCAATGAATTTTCTGGGGTTCGGCGTTCTTTGTTTTGTCTGTCAGCCTAGCTGTCCTGTCGAGAAGTTCGGGATAAACCTACGGTAATAACCGATTAACCCTAAGAATGCTCTGCGATCTCTTTCAGTTTTAGCTGTAGGGGCAACTAGGACGGCCTTCACTTTCTTGCGTTGAGATTGGACACTACCATTCCCTACAAAGAAGCCGAGGTATTTTACGGCTGATTGGGCCAGTCTGTATTTGGATGGATTGGCCATTACGCCAGCTTCTCTGAGGGCTCTCATAATAGTAAAGAGATGGAAAAGATTGTCTTCCCAAGTTTTACTACACATGGCGATATTGTCAGATGATATGATATGATAGGTTATTTATAACGCGCTTAATACCCAGAGGTTTCTAAGCGCGGACCCGGGGATCGAACCTGCGTTGCTCCATGTTGTCTTGCTTCCAAGGCAAGCACGTTGCCCTTGAGCAATCCTCCTAAAAGGGCTGTTTGGGAGCACAACAGGCCTATCTTCGGGCTGGAAAAGCAAGAAGACTACATTTCCCATGAGGACATGGGGGTTTGGAGGATGTGCGCATGCCCTCGAGTGTTATTTAAACCCCTCCCCAGCCCATGCTGCTTGTCACTGATTGTTGGTGTAGCAGGCACGGGCCAGAGGAGAGCAGGTTTGCGAGTGTATGGACCCGGGTATCACGATTCGTCCCTGGTGAGTATGGGACAGATGGAGGGCGTACTGAGCATTCCGTCACGTTCTTTTCAGAACATAGAATAGCGGTCTAGTCATCCAAACATGGCCACCGGCTTGCGATAATTGACCACCAGGTGAGGTAGCCGGTGCGTTGCAACTCCTTGCAGTGATATGCTTTGTTATTGAAACAGCATTCCTGTTTAGTTCTTGCCCATTTCTGTCCCTTGCTTCCTTGCTTTCTTTCTCTCTGTGGTCCATCCCTCCCAATCCGCATGCTGCGCGGCTCTCCCGCTCTGCGACCTGCACAGCTCCAATGTGGCACTCTTGCTCTAACTTGCTGCTTCCGCGTCCTACACAGCTTTCACTCTCTGCATTACGCCAGCTCCTGCTCGCACGGTGACACCTTTGAGGAATACTTTGTGTCTCTTCGGGATACTGCCTTGATTCAATCTGACTTACCTGGCGTTCGTGGTGTTAGACCTCTCTGACACTGCTACTTGTGGGATACTACAGCTTTCACCAGTGCATGCTGAATACCTCCAGACTACAGCCACCTCTACAAGACCTCCCCAGGTTTTTTTTAGCCAAAGCTATTCCCTGGTTTGGGGTGGGCTCCCCGGAGTCCCTGTTGCCGTGGCAGCCTGTCTTGTAGGCAAAGTGGCCTCCGGGGGAGCCCGTCCCTTATCTCTTCAAGAAGAAAGTAAAGACACCAAAGAAAAGGACTACAAGTGCTTGGAGAGAAAAGATAGTGGAGACCTCCTCCGACGAACCATCGGGATACAAAACAGAAACCTCACTTGAGGAGTGGGCTGGTGATAAGGGTACAACACCTAATGTAAAGCAAACAGAATCTGAGACCGGGCCCCCGGTAGTGAGGAAGGGTGCAGAACACGACGGGCGAGTTGGTGGAATGTCGGCTTGCCTCTGTCCCTCATAGAGGCACGAAACAGCCTGATGGTGATGGCGGTGTGCCTGCTCAGCGCAGGAGCTGGATTGGCTGGGGAGGTGCCGTCGGGCCCCCCCACCCCCAGGCCTCAGTTAAGTGCACACGGGTAACCTGGGAGGCGGTGAAGAGCTCTGGGAAGACTGTAAATTAACCCTATGTTACGAGTGTCTCAATGCTACACTTTTCATGAACGCTAATTAGTGCATACTGTGGAGCGTGGAGACACTGGGTGTTTGGTTGCTGCCACGTGCGCTATGCTGCAGCACTACCTCATGAACTTTAATCTGTGCAAGCTGCGGAAAGCGGAGGGCTCTGAACGTTCTAGTATGTGAACCAAAGCGTGAGGGATGCAATGTATTGTTCGTGGCTGCTTGCTCTTGTCAACTCCTAGAGGAGAAAAGTATGTTACAAGTCATAAGCGCATCCTATGGGAATCACCTCTGCTAGGTGGAAATACAAGGGGTGTCTGGAGGACCACTGGGGGTGCTAATTAATGTATGCCAATGTATATGATCTTTTCCTGCTTTATGTCCCTTTTCATGTTGTGCACTATAGATGTAAACAGGAGGTTATTCTGATGACACATCATGTGCTTATGTCATTTGCTGGATTAGGAATGAAAGGTGTGTGATACAGGTTCTAGTGGCAATATCTTAATTAAGAAGGGTGTAGTACAGTTACAAGGAGTAGGTGCAGGATGGCTTTTCACGTTACATGACTGTGTTCTATGATGGGCATGATTTCTCCCTTTAACCCCCCATACCTATCCATTCAAGAACCCTAAACCTTTTTCCGGTTACCCTAAACATCCCCTAACTATCCACAATCTCCCTAACCCTTTCCCCCATTGGCTGCCTTGAGGTTACCTGTGGATACTGGAATCAGGAGCCCATGCCAACCAAGGTGGGAGAGGTCAACTGCATTTGGCTTCCGTGACTAGGAAGGAGTTGTGAGATACTGCAGGGGTGTGACATCAATATAAGCTCCACAGAAATCAGAGAAGGGCTGTAATATTTTGTCCATAAGTCGTTGGAAAGTTGCTTGAGCTCTGTGTAAGCCAAAAGGGAGCACTTTGAACTGGAACAGTCGTAAGGGCGTCGAGAAAGCGGTCTTTTCTTTAATAGGTCCATACATTGGGTCCTGCCAGTACCCTTTGGTTAAGTCTAGGGTTGATAGTAAAGTGGCGTTTCCGAGTTTATCAAACAGGTCCTCGATGTGTGGCATGGGCTAGGCATTGATATTGGAAATGGCATTAACTTGGCGGAAGTCTATGCAAAACCTCCAGGAATGGTCAGGTTGTTATTATAAATCTTATGGTTGTTAATTAGATAGCTCTTGGGGAATTAATTCAAAGTTATCTATTTCTTCAGGTACCAAATAGGATACTATTGTCGCATTGCTGGCAGAGAGGTTTTCCTTCCACTCTTTTAAGGGATTGACGTGATATAGATGGATCTTTTATGTCCTTTCAGGTTGTGCTACCTTATAAGTACAGGACCCTATTCGTTCCAATATTTCATATGGCCCATGCCACTTAGAGACAAGTTTGTTTTCTGAGGTAGGAAAGAGGACCAATACTTTTTGTCCTACGGAAAACGATCTTAAGTTTACCTTTTTATCATAGGTGGACTTTTTGTTGTATTTGGGCCTTTTCCACATGAGTTAGACCAGTTTTCGAACAAGTCTCATTTGCCCTTGCAATCTGGTAGCAGTTTTGCGAAAGGGGAATGGGTGCCTCTTCTCATTCCTCCCAGGTCTCCCTGAGCATGCCCAGGACATCTTTAGGTTCTCTACCATAAAGTAGTTCAAAAGGAGAGAATCCAGTGGATGCCTGAGGGGTTTTCCTTACTGCAAATATTGCCATGGGGATCATATAGCTACAGTCCTTCCCGTCCTTATCTACCAACTTTCTTAGGATCATTTTAAGTGTTTTTTAAAAATCTTTGCTACCAATCCATATGTTTGGGAATGGTAAACTGAAGTTCCTAAGGTGGTAATATGAAGCAGCTCCTTCACTTCAAATTGGGTCCTTGATCCGTCAGGATTTCCTTAGGAAAGCCAACCCTGGAAAAGTATGGTTGGAGGTGCTTTAGAATCTACTGGGTGGTATTGTTCCGCATAGGTAATGCCTCAGGGTATCTGGTCGATGTGAGAAACCTGAAGGTGACTCCCTAGCTAGTCCCCGGGGATCCGTCATCCAGGTGACCAGAACACGGCCATCGCTATTGGATCCAGTTCCTAGGGGTGGACCAAAAGGCCAGTTACAACAAAAAAGTCAATTTCGGACAGAAAGTACTAGTCCTCTTACCCACCTCAAAAAACAAACTTGTTTCCAAGTGGCACAGACCTTGTAAGATAATAGAAAGAACGGGAACGTGCACATATAAAATAGCCCAGCCAGACCAAAAACAGAAAGTTCACTTATACCACATTAACCTCCTAAAAGAGTGGAAAGAAAACCTGTCAGCCACCCATGCCAAAGTTCTAGCCTGCCTGGTTCCCAAAGACATAGATAACTTTGACTTAATTCCACCCAAGTTATCTAGTCAATAACAAGAAGATCTAAAGGACCTAATAGTCTCATTCCCTGATGTATTCTCAGAGAAACCTGGGAGAGTAAAAGGTACATATTATTACATTTGACCACCTAAAGGCAAAGTAGTTCACCTACAACCTTATCATCTGCCAAAAGCACACAAACAGGTAGTGATTGAGGAAGGCAACAAAATATTGAAGGATAATATCATCAAACCTTCCTCAAGTCCAAGGTTCTCTACTATCATATTGGTCACTAAACCCGACCGGTCCTGGAGATTCCGCATCGACTTTCGTCAAGATTATGCCATATCGGACTTCGATGCCTTTCCAATGATACTCATCAATGACCTAATTGATAAACTGGGAACAGCCACCTATATATCTACCCTAGATTTAACCAAGGGGTACTGGCAAGTCCCTGTATATGCAGTGGTCGAAGTGTACAAAAAGAAGTAGTGGAACTATGTTCCCTACTGGCCTGTACAGCTCCCCACAGACCCCATCGTCGCACGTCCTCCCATGCACAATAAAACCCCCAAAAAACATGTGCCTGCTCTTTAAGGAAACGTCCTGTGCAGTGCACTGAAAGTGCAAGTTTAAACTTCTTCCAAGACTTTTATTTCAAAACAAAACCGTTCCAGAACGGTTTCTTTTTAAAATAAAAGTATAGGAGCTGTAAAACTTAATTAAAAGAAGTAGAGGAGCACCGCTCCTGACCGCTCCCGCCCACTTCGACCACTGTGTATATGGGCCAGATAAAGAAAAAAACAGCATTTTCAACACCCCTAGAGTAATTCCAGTTTAAAGTCCTTCCTTTAGTCCAACACGGTGCACAAGCTACGTTCCAACGTCTTATGGATAACATCCTACAACCTATTCAGACTTTTGTGGAGCTTACATTGATGATATCATCATTTATAGTAAGACCTGGGAAGACCATCTCTTCCATCTTTATACCATTATGGAAGTCCTCAGCTGGATTTGCAGTTAAACCAGCATTCTTAAGTACAGATTAGACCAATATGCCGTGAAATATCTTGGCTTCCTCATAGGAAACGGAACTGTACAGCCCCAACATGAAAAAGTAAAAGCCGTCTTGGATACTCCAACTCCCAAGACTAAAAGAGACCTTAGAGCTTTCCTTGGGTTAATAGGCTATTACCATAGGTTTATCCCCAACTATTCGGATAAAATGGCACGGTTGACATATAAAAATGCGGAACACCAGAAACGTCAGTGGAGCGAGGATGACGAGATATGCTACAACATTCTAAAGCAAACACTATGCCAAAACCCAATCCTAAAGGTAGTTGACTTCTCGAAGGAATTTGTGTTACAGACGGACACCTCCCTTATAGGGTTAGCAGCCATCCTGTCCCAAATTTGTGGCGGACTAGAACACCCCATAGTATACACCAGTTGCAAGTTATTCCCAAGTGAGAAAAACGACTATGTGGTGGAACTAGAGGCCCCAGCTATCAAGTGGGCCATTATCCATCTCAGGTACTATCTATTAGGAAGAAAGTTCACTCTGGTTACCGACCACTTACCCGGTGTCTGGATTAGCCAACGCAAAGAGTCCAACCCTCGGAACATGTAATGGTTTCTAGACCTACAACCCTATTGTTTCATGGTGGAACAACAGAAGGGAAAATACCAGGGAAACGTAGACTTTCTTTTCCTATTCCCCTGTGAAACAAATGTGGCTACATCGCGTGGAGGAAGGGTATGTGAGAAACCTGAAGGTGTCTCCCTAGCTAGTTCCTGGGGATCTGTCATCCAGGTGGCCAGGACACAGCCATCGCTATTGGATCCAGTTCCTGGGGGTGGACCAGTGAGGGAGGATCAACTGGACTGGGGAGTCATCAGGGCGTGGGACACTGATGGGATAGACGTGGTATCCCCCTTTCTTTAACACCTTTTCCTCATCCTCTCATGTAGGACATTCCAAACCACTGCCCCCCCTTTTCTAACTCTAACACTTTCCCACAACACAAAGGACAACAGACTAACACCCGCGCCGTTTACCTGACATGTCCCAATACAAGGGAAAAGCAAAGTCAGACAATTGATCAGAATACACACACCTGACGCCCTTTCACTTCCCCAAAGGGATAAAAGCTGGAGCCAGAGAGCACAGTACAAGCAAGGCGAGTACGGCAGACAGGATGATGAGATGGCTAAGCAGGCGTGGCAGTTCAAACGAAGGAGAAAGGCTGCAGGAATTGAGAGGGTGGCGAGGAGAGAAGTGACCTTGCTCTTTTCATCCCAGACCCGCGGAACCTTCGTGGAAGAGAGCCTAAGACCGCAAACAATAGCACCAATGTCTTGTAGCAGATGTCAAAAGTACACTGGGACAGCTCGCGCCGATAAGCAGGAGCGAGGGAAGCTCCTGCGCCCATGGTAGTGGCCTTGAATCCAGAGAAGCAAAAAGCCAAGCAGTTCATCACAGCCAGTAAGTCGAGGGGAGAACCGATAAGAACAAGGCTGTGAGGAGTGAGAATCGCAAAGTGGCAAGTGTTTGAACTATGTTCAACGAACTTTGAATGAACTGTAAAAGTGTAAAGGGGAGTCCAAGGACAGAATGAAACCGGAACCACATGGGTGCTAAATTTGAGACTCTGGTTGATTCCCATCTAAGCGAAACTACATATATCAGGAGGCCGTAAAAGGGCCAGCGAAATAGGCCAAAGTGGTCATACCGAGGGCTAAGCAAAATCCCAGTCCGAACGAAAGACTTTGATCTATAAACTAAGGGAAGGAAAGGGAAGTGAATCCCGCAGTAAGAAGAAACAAGGGAAGCAAATCCCAAGAGGGGCAAAGTTTAAAGTCCAGGTGTGTTTAGAACTGTTAAAATAAACATTAAGATTTGTGGAATACGATGCGAGAAGGGTCAGCGCCCAGAAGAGGGAGGCCCAGGGGGGAACTCATCACCCAGCGAACATTGGAAACAAACTTTTCATTTGTTAAAGGAACTTTTGTTTTGGTTATTTGAACATGTCAGGTCCTTGAAGGCAAGAGACTTTCAAGAGAAACAAGAGTTGGCCTTCGACAGTCCTAACAGCTGAAATCTTGAATGTGTCCTGAGAGCTGCCCATAGAACTGTTGTCTCGTGCTGGAGAAGCCTGAGACTGTACTGTGCTCCAAGCTCCCATCTTACGCTGTGTCCATAACATGGGGGAGGGAGACCCAGGCTACCGCATCCTGACATATTATTTGAGAACACTTCTTTCTTTTCTTTTTTTAAAAACATTTTTTATTGGTTTTCTGTACATCAAACATATATTCAACAACCATGCCTTCCCCAACACCCGGCACCCCCTCCCTCCCCTCCTGCTCCCTCCGGAAAGATGACGCTATGTCAAGCGGTGGGCCTCGGCCTAGGTCTTTTTCGCTCTTAGTTAAACATATCTAAAAATTCTTATTTTGTGCGGGCACCATTGTTCCATATAGTCCCCCTGTAGGTAGGTAAGGGCAGTGCCTCAATCCTCCCGAAATTTCTGGCATTCCCCTCGAATATTGTAGGTGATGCGTTCTATTGCTATATGTGACCAGACTCTCTGTAGCCATTCGTATGTCGACGGTGGGGATCTCTGCTTCCATTTTTGGCTATTGCGAGCCATGCAGCTATCACCAGGCCCATAAAGTTCTGTCTATGCGTCTTTGTCATTCCCTTCTTCCGAAGGTCCCAGAGCCCGCAAAGCCATACTTCTTCCCCCAGATCACTCACTCCTGGGAACATCTCCCGCATTTGAGTTTTGACTTGTTCCCAAAATTTCTGAATCATGGGGCAGTCCCACCATATGTGTCTCCAGTCCCCCACCCCTCCACACTCCCTCCAGCATTTATTTGAAGATGTTTTATACATCGCGTGGAGCCTTTCCCGGGGTGTAGTGCCATTGTATTATGACCTGCGTCCACATTTATCTGGACTGTATTGCTCTTGTAAGTTTCGGGACCGCCTCCCATATGTACTCCCAATGCTCTTTTGAGTATGTGCCCCCAGGGGTTTTTCCCATTTTTGCATGTATAACCATTTAATCTCTTCTGTTTGGGCGGTCAAGAATTTATATATGGTGGAAACTATTTTTTTGGTGCCTGTGTGTGTAGTAATGCACTTTTCGAAGGGGGTTAGATCCCTTATAGCTGCCTGTTTGATTCGTGGGGATTGTAGCCACGATGTAGCTGCTCATATTTATATCTGTCTGAGTGGGATAGTCCTAGTTCCATCACACATTCTTCAAAGGACCTGGGATTGAAACATGTCCCCTACTTTGTCACGCCCTGCCAATTCCCATTTCTGATATGCACCGTTTTCTAGGCCCGGGGGGAATTCTGGGTTGCTAAACATCGGCATAAAAGGGGCGGGTCTTTGGATAGTGTCACTTCTTTCCTGGCCTTGTCCTATATGCTTATTGGGGTCTTCATTACTGTGATAATGTGTGTATTAGGATGTCTGAATTGTTTCCCTTCCCAAAGGAGTTGGCGAAGGTGGGTAGTCGCGACAGCTCTATACTGGGCGACCCACAGTTTCTGTGATCCTTTTCGGAATCCACTCTTTCAGCACCCAGAGTTGAGATGCCTGATAGTATTTGGAAAAGAGGGGTAGTGCACATCCCCCCTTCTGTCTGGGAGCTGTGAGTACCGTTCTAGATACTGTAGTTTTTTTTTCTTCCAGATATATGCCATGTCTATTTTGGTCAGGGCTTTAAAGAACGAAGCTGGGATTTGGGTTGGTAGAGCTTGAAACAGGTATAAGATTCGAGGTAGGATAGACATTTTAACCACTGTAATGCAGCCCCACCATGAGGTTGACAATGGGTTCCATTTCTTTACGTCCTGCTTTATTCTTTTCTAGTAATTGGGGATAGTTTTCGTTATAGAGCTTTCCAATCTCGTCGGTTAATGTGATGTCCAGATACTTAACCCCTTTATCTGCTACCTTCAGTTGTAAAGTTGTGGCCTGTTGATGGATGGGGTCTCTATTTCCCGCCAACATAAGAATCTCCGATTTTTGTCTATTGATTTTCAGTCCCGAGATACCTCCATACGCCTCGTGGATGATGAGAGGTAGTGTCCTCCATGGATCCCCCAGAACCGCTAGCATGTCATCCTCATATGCTGCTATCTTATGGGACTGTCCCCCCATGTGAATGCCTTTTATATCTGGGGTTCCCCATATTCGAGTTAGGAGAGGCTCCAGAAAGATCGGGTATAGTAGTGGGGAGAGGGGGCAGCTCTGTTTGGTCACTCTCTTTATTTGTACCTTGTCGGATAGCACTCCATTCACTGCTATGCGGGCACTTGGGGATTTATAATTGGCCATGATCATTTTGATGAAGTCCTCTCCCATCCCATTTTCTCCAGTAGGAAGAGCCAGGTCCACTCTACGTGGTCCAACGCTTTTTCCGCAATACAGCCAAGGAGCCAGTGAACCCTGTTTTCTCCACCAGGTGTATTATTCTCCTGATATTATCGTTGGTCTGTCTATTTCGGATAAATCCCGACTGATCCTGATTGATCAGTTTTGGGAGTATCGGCGATAGTCTGTTGGCCACAATTTTTGTGTATAATTTGGCATCTAGATTGATTACTGCTATTGGACGATATGAAGTGGGAAGCTCCGGGTCTTTCCAGTGTTTGTGGAAGACTAGTAATTTAGCCTCATTCATGGACTAGGTTATGTTGCCTTTATCTTTAAACGTATTAAATAGTTCAGTAAGGACCGGGGATAATATGTCTGTATACGTTTTGTAGAAAAGTGCGGTGTAACCATCTGGCCCCGGGGCTTTGTTATTGGGGAGTTTGCAGATTGCTTTTATACCTCCTCTTCAGTTATTATCCCGTCTAAATATTGTTTTTATTCCACTGAGATTGTTGGGAGGGAGATGTTGTCAAGGAATGCCCTCTGTGCCTCCTTTTTGGGGTAGTCTGATGTATATAGGTTTTGATAGAATGTTTTAAAGGTGTTAGCTATGTCCCCCGATTGGGTTCTCGTTTGCCCCTTCTCATCCCTAAGACCTTTCACCATCTGTTTTGCCTGTTTTCCTTTAAGTTGCCTCCCTAGCAGTTTATCTGCTTTGTTCACTTTTATATAATACCAGTGTCTGAAATGTAACCGGTTTCTCTCTGCCTTTTTGGTGCGGATGGCCTCGAGCTGACTCTGTACATATCTCAGGGCTCTCTTTAGTTTCGTCGAGTGGTACTGGACCATCTCTTTTTGAATCTCTGCCAGTTTCCCCTTTAGCTCTGTTTCCCATTGGCGGGTTTGCTTGTCCCTCTTTGCCTTAAGCGTTATTGTATGCCCCTTTGTCACTGCCTTAAATGCCTCCCAGAGCCTCTCTCTGGATGTCTCCAGGAGATTATTGTTGGTGAAGTAGTCACTTATGTTTTCCCTGACTGTCTTTCCCAATATCTGGTCCTGAATTATTTCCGATGGGATCCTCCATCTCCAGAGGCCTGACAGCCGGTTGAGTAGCGCGATTTCCACCCAAAGGGGTGCATGATCGGATAGTGATATCGCTCCAGTCTCCATATGTTGAACTTTCCCCATGAGTTCCGTAGGGACCCAGACATAATCTATTCTCGCCATTGAGTTGTGGACATGTGAGTAGTGACTGTACCCCGGTTGTGTTCCTTTGCTTCTCCGCCAGACATCTTCCAGTGCCAGGGTTCCCATTTTTGCCCGTAATGCCTTGGAGGGACTGCCTTGTTCATTTAGTCTGGTGCCCGACCTATCTAGTTCGGGATTCCATGCAATGTTAAAATCCCCTCCCAGTATCACCCAGTATTAGCAAAGTTTCTAAATTTCCCAATGTGTCTCTGATGGAAGCCGTCTTGGCCTGTGTTTGAGGCCTAAATGGTTGCAAATGTGAGGAGGTAGCCCTCTATCCGAGCGTTAACAAAGAGATATCTCCCATGTTTGTCTGCGTGTGTATCTTGGATTTGTGTGTTCACTGAGTTGCATAATGCTATTAATACTTACCTTTTTCTCCTGTTCATTTGCCTGGAATATTAGATTGTATCCTTTCAGTCTCACCTTCCCCTTTTCTTTATTCTTAATGTGTGTCTCTTGGAACATTATAATGTCATAGTTCTCTTTTTGGAGGAAATGTTCTACCTTCTTTCTGTTAACTGGGGAGTTCAGTCCTCGGACATTATATGTTAAAACTTTTATACCCATTCTTTCGTGTAATGCATGTTCTCTCTTATTGTGCCCCGGTTTAATGGCGTAATTGTTTGTTTCTTTCCGGATACCCTCCTGAACTACGCAACCCCCAACTTGCGTCTCCCTCCCCTACCCCATAACTGTCCTGAGGAGGGCTCTGGGACCTATGATCGCTCAGGCATATCGCCTTGTGCGGCATGCCCTCTACACACTCAGGGATAACTTTGAGGGGAGTCCTAAACCCCTCTCTGAATCCTCCATTGGCACCCGGGTCGGATTCTCCCTCCCCTCCCGGCACCTGTATGAAGGTTTCTCGCTCCGATGTCTGCCTGAACACGGTGGTGGGGTCCGCCCGGGCTCGAGTGAAGTCACAGTGTGCTATTGTTTTCGCCAAGATGCATGGATATCTATTTCTTTTTGCTGGGGTGTCTGTTTATTGTCTTCCATTCACACGGGGTCCTATACGTGGGTGATCCTTCTCCGCAGGTCCTTGGATGGTCACTTTCCTGGTCTTGCAAGGTCAATAGTTGTATTCCTTCCTCTCTTGTTGTTATCCTTCGTTGTTGCCCTTCCCACAAGGACAGTAGTCCAAAAGGGAAAGGCCCACTTGTACCTAATTTGTTTTGCGGTCAATTCTCTTGTCACCTGGGCCATTTCTCGCCTTTTTTGGAGTGTTGACTCTGCCATATCTTGGTGTAGGTGAATGTCTACTCCATTCATGTGAATGTGGTCCATTTCCCTGGCTGGATTTGCTCCTTTTGGGAGTAGGAGGTTAGGGCCACCAGGACATTGCGGGGGCGAGCGCCCGGCTCAGCTGTTCTCCGCGGTCCCACCCTGTGTAGCCTATCTATTGGAACATCTGTTTTGTCCGCTGTATCTAGGATGTCTTTGAAAACCTGTTGCACCACCACTTTAAGGTCCTTGTCTTCTACTGATTCCACCATGTTTTTTATCCTGATATTCGACCTCCGGTAGCGATTTTATAGGTCCTCGCGTTGGAGTTCGAGATTATGCGTCAGGCGGACCAGGTGTTCCAGCATCTCTGCGCTTTGTTGTGTCTCCTCCTCCAGATTTTGCACTATTTTCTCCAGGGTGTCCGTTCTCTCTCCGATGTTTGCTACCTCTGTTTTTAGTTCTTGCACAGCCATTTTGATTTCGTTTTTCATGGATTCAAATTGTGCATTCATCGAGGTCATGAATTGTGTCTGGAATTCCCCAAGCGTGACGCCTGAGGACTGAGTACCTCTATGATAAAAAGACAAAAAAGACAGAAGAAGAAGTATCCGTGCATGGAATTACATGGCCGAAGCCAAACCCAGGAGCACTGGTGAATTTGGCCCATTCACTGGCTTCTCACTTCATTTCAAAAACTCTGGACATCCTGTCCTCACTCTCCTCCTTTCGCCTCCCTCCCTCTACCCCCTGCTCTTCCTCTAGCCCTTCTGCAGCCACCCCCCCTCCCTCCTTCTCTGCCTTTCCCCTTTTCTCTGCAGACGAGGTTTCTTGATAAGTCCGATCTATGAAAGTCTCGTCGAAACAGGTTCACCCCTGTTCCTCCAAAACTATCAAAGACCACATTGACTCCCTGGCTCCTGTCCTGGCCGATTTCTGCAATCACTCCTTTGCCACCGGAGTCTTCCCATCCCCCCTGAAGCACTCCCTTGTGCACCCTCTTCTTAAGAAACCCTCTGCCGACCCCTCCTGCCCGGCTAACTATCGCCCAAACTCCATCACTCCCTTCCTGGGCAAGCTCCTGGAGAAATTGGCCATCTCCCATCTTAATCTCCACACCGAATCTGTTGGTTGTCTTCATTACCATCAGTCTGGCTTCAGGGCTGCCAGAAGCACGGAAACTGCTCTCCTGAACATCTGTGAAGACCTGCTCTCCAACCTTGACTCCAGCACCCCGTGTGTCCTCATCTTGCTTGATCTCTCTTCTGCCTTTGATACTGTCAACCATGCCATCCTGCATGACAGCCTGGGTATCACTGGACAGGCTCTGGTGTGGCTGACTTCTTTCCTCTCCAACCGACCCTCCCAGGTCCAACTTGGGTCCTTCTTCTCCGATATCTTTTTCTCTACCTGTGGTGACACCCAGGGGTCTAACCTCTCTCCCAGGCTTTACAACCAATAGATGGCACTCCTTGCCCATCGCATTGCCGCTCTCTGCCCAACTTTCAGTGCTATGCGGATGATACCCAGCTAATTTTCAGGCTACCCTCGGCCTCCTCCTCTCCTTCCCTTATCTCTGACTGTCTGTCTGCTATCCAGGAGTGGTGTGCCGCCAATGACCTCTGCCTTAATGCCAGTAAGACTGAGATTCTACTCATCTGCACACCCACTCCCTCCTTCCCTGCAGCTCTCTGGCCGGCCTCTCTTGGCCCTCTTCCTGCTCCCACCTGCAAGGCTAAAAACCTTGGGGTCAACTGGCCACCAGGGGGTGCACAGGCAGGCATGCTTTCTGTGTGAGCTCTGTTGCTGCAGCCCCGCATAGTGGAACAAACCCCCACTTGTGCCCCCCACGGGTTAAAACCGAGCAGCTGCCACCGGAACTCCCCCCCACCCCCCAGGTGGGAAAGATCCCAAAAGAAATCGGGCCCGGAGTCCACCTGTAATCGCTCGTGGAAGTTTCAGCCTCCCGGACGCAGACAAGGCAAAACCGAAACTACAGAGACACACAAGCGTCTACTGAAGCAGAAGGCCCCTTCAGTAACGGCGCTCTGTTGCGAAAGGAATCTGCTGTGGATCCCGCATAGTCCCCAAAGCACGGATCAACTGTGGAGGTGGGTGCCCCTGACTGTGAGGAGCCGGATCCCCCGTTCCTCGCCCCTCGCATGAAGTGACTCCCACGAGGCAGGCCCCGTCCACCCGTTAGCCGGCTGGAAAGAACAGCGGGGCACACAGAGCGGACCTGTGCTGCGGGTGCGCCTGGAAGCCCCTCCCCGCTGACGTAACGGTCCCCGGCCACCGACACCCCCGCACACTCCCCCATGTGGAACACATAGGATGGGGCGGACCCGTGAGTCGAGAGCGCCCAAGGCGCGTAGGCGGTGACCCGCCTGGGGCCCCCGGCGCACCAGTATACACTTCTATTCTTGCCACAACCTTGGAATTCAGAGCCCCGTGACAAGCAGACACGGAGGAAAACATATATGTACCTCACCTCACATGTGCAACCACCCTAAATGCACTCTTAGGCACCCCAAGAGGCACAGTTTGGAATCTGCAAATATTGAAGGCACACAAGAACATTCCAACCATGTAAAGCTGCCTAACTAAGTATAGACCAGAGTAAGAGGCAGTTCACACGAACAAAAAATCTACATTTAACAACAATGGTGCCCACCCCATTACGCACACAGGGGGAAACCTATAGCTTGAGGCCCCAGCAGATTTCGGCAACACTCACCATCCAAAGGCTGGTACACCGGACATTTCTCCACAGCGGGCACGTTAAAAGTATCCTAGATCGACCCTCACCTGGTCTGGCCACCCTGTCTGAACTGGGTGGGAACCCACTTCAGAGGTCCACAAGTATCATTACTACTGATTGCCTCCACAACAATCAATGCTTACAAACGGATGCAATAGAAGTGACCCGGGCAAAGCTCCGATATAGCCCTCTCCTCGCGGAACTACGCGGAAGATGCTCACCACACGCCTGAAACAAAGTGACTTTGTGGGTTGACAACACATCACAATAAAGGCTGAACGGATAAAGGTGATGTTGGACAGCTGAACACTATGCCACACACTACACAGGCGTAACAGGATCAACGCTGGTACGCACAACGGACAACCCAACCAAGTTACACCAAAGTGCCTCGGAAGGAGGTGAAGCTAGGTACCCAACCTTCTAGTGCTCACAAGCTGAATCGAAGAACCAACCTGGTAAACCGTCCCCCATACAAGAGCTGCAATACTGGCCCGGCTCCGAACTAACATCACCTCTGAGATCTCCCGGACCTCATGAACATAAAAGAGAAATTAGCCCCATTCGCCTACGCCTCTTTGTCCTCTGGAACCAGCGAACTTAACATGGCAAACACAGACACAACGGCAAGTGAACTAGCGGCCACCAAAGGCGACATTGCTGCCTTATTAGGAGAAATAAAGAACTTGGGGGCCAACATTGGATGTAAAATAGACAAAATTACAAATCGCCTAGACAGCATGGAAGAAAGGCTGGAAGGAGTGGAGAATAACCAAGCCTCCATAGACACACTGGGCGCACAGCTCGACCAGAGGATGACGGAACTAGAACAGCGGGAAGAAGACTTCAAACTAAAGCTTGATGTCTTGGAAAACGGGGAAAGACGGAACAACATGCATATTTTTGGTATCCCGGAACGAGAAGGGGAGACGGAGAGCGACCTGAGAAATACTTTACATGACATCATTAAACTCCTGGTCGCTGACGATGCAATTGATGAACCCAAAACCGAAAGAATACATAGAGCCGGAGGCCCCCCAGGAGGACCAAGATCGGTACTCGCCCTATTCGATCGCTTCCAGGATAAGGCCAGATTCCTTGAGAAGGCAAGGAACAGCAATACGATCACGCTCGGAGGCGCTCAGATCTCAATATATCAAGAATTGTCATTCATGACACTAGCACTCCGGCGGATGTGTGGACCCCTTACAAAGCATCTGAAAGAAAAAAAAATAAGATACTGATGGGGCTACCCCTTCTCCCTCTCCTTTGAATATGAAGGCAACAAAATAAAGCTGAGCTCTGAAAAGGAAACCAAAACATACATCTCCGATCTACTTGGACCGCGCTCAGAAGAAGATAACCGGGAAGGGCCACGACGGGAGGACAGAGGATGGCGCCTACAAGGTCCCAGGAGAAGATATGTGAAGGGCTCGAGGAAATACCGAAAAGATAATGCCTCCCCGGAGGCAGCCAATTGATCATCCACAAATATCGGTAAGATGGCATATGTTTCAATGTAAAAGATAGAGACCTGATTGGACAAAATATCTCACTTTTGGTCGACAACAAGGTCAAGATACGAACATGAGGGGGGCATAGAGGGCTCAATTGAAATTGAGATGTTATATTAAGCAAGGGGACGTGAAGTAACGGTCCCCATAGGTGGTTCGATGCAGGACCAGAGTAACCATCTGGGTTCAATCAAACACCATCAACTCAGGGAGGGAGGGGAGGAGGGAGGGCAGGTGGACAGACATTTGGAAAAGGTTGTAGCAGCATCCGAGTTAATCAGAAACATTAAACACATTGTGGGACTTGGTGAGCAAATAATCTTGTGGTTATGGAACATAAATAATTCCCCAACAAAGACTAACAATGGCATCACCTGAAGAGCTGAAGGGGAGAGACTCTCTCAGAGTAGGGACAATTAATGTGAAGGGCTTGAACTCGCCAACCAAGAGGTCAATGGTATCTAGAGAATTTTGAAGATCCAAAATTGTTATCCTTCTCTTGCAGGAGACAAAGTTTGCAAAGGGTGAGGAACGAAGCATTCTGGGGAAGCGGGGAGGACTAGAATTCTGGGGCTCTGGGCCACTCAGGAAAGGAGGTGTTGGAATCCTGCTCAAGAAGGGAATTAACTTTGAGGTAGATAAAACATGGTCAGATGTGGGAGGACATGCTCTTCTGATAACGGGGAGAATTGCAAAAGTAAAGGTAACAATTGCCACGGTATACTCCCCTAACACTGGACAAGCCAACTTTCTTGAAAAAACAATCCCTAAAATAATGTTGGAAGCCTCAGGTCATATTATTCTGGGAGGTGACTTTAACCAGTGGGCAGACCCGACCAAAGACGGGAAACCAGGTAACCCCGAAACGAGAAACCATAACAAAAGCGACCGCACTGAACTGTTAGAAATGATGGACATGTATGAAATGAAGGATGCGTGGAGAATCTTAAACCCCAACGATAGAGGATACACCTTCTACTCGAGCCCACACAATAATTCACCCGTATGAACGATAATGGGGAGGTATCTAAGCAAACAATCTGGGAAGCTGGGAAAGCCACGTAGAGAGACATCCTAATACAAGGAGGGTCCTCTAAGAAGAGAGAGCGAAAGATCATAGAACACAGACTCAGAACTGAAATATGCCAATTAGAAGGGGATATAAGAAAGAACCCTGAGGTAGATCCTGATAAAAACAAACACAGCACGACTCTTGGAGCATGAACAAGTAGTGCGTAAATTACGATTCCTTAAACAGAAATTCTACGAAAAAGGGGACAAGGCCGATGCACTATTAGCCGCCAGACTTAGAGAATAAAGGGCAGAGCGCAAGGTACAAGAAATAATAGAGGACAATCCCTCCACGACTCAAACTCCCCACACCATCCCAGAGTGTTTCGCCAACTTCTTTGAGACCCTATATACCTGGGAAGCAACCCCCAGCCAATTAGACACGGACTCCTACTTATCTCCAATCAAAATGCCCAAAATAACATATTCATAAGCCGAGCTGCTCGACTCCCCAATAGTTGAACAGGAAGTCCAAGATGCAATAAAAAAGGTTAACCCTAGGCAAATCTCCAGGGGAAGATGGCTATACGGCCGGCTTTTACAAAATCTTTAGCAAACAACTAACACCATTTATGACAAAATTATTTAACGAGATACTAGAGACAGGGGAAGCCCCAGACTCCTTCAAAAAGGCACCGATAACGTTGATCCCCAAGGATGGGAGAAACCCTAAACACTGCGGATCATACCGCCCTATCTCCCTACTCAACCTTGACGCCAAAATATATACTAGGGTGTTAGCTGCTAGATTAGAGATATTAATGCCTGAGATAATACACTCTGACCAAGTTGGGTTTATATTGGGAAGGCAAGGGGCGGACACTATGCGCAAAACACCCCACCTTGTTCACACATCGCATACCCTCCCCGTTGATCCCGCCCTTTTATCGATAGACGCAGAGAAGGCTTTCGACAGAGTGGAGTAGGAATTCCTAAGAGGGGTCTTACGGAAAGTGGGAATCGGGCCGAGATTTAGAAAGGGAAAACAGGCGGTGTACACATCCCCCAAAGCATCGATGTTTGTAAATGGAGAATACTCCAGATGGTTCGAATTGAAACGTGGAACCCGACAGGGCTGTCCCCTCTCTGCAATTCTTTTTGCGCTTTCCCGAGAACCCCTAGCACAAAAAATGAGAATCAACTCCATAGTGGAGGGTATGCGACTGGGAGCAACAGAATATAAGGTAGCACTCTACGCAGATGATATACTATTGCACATAACTAACCCTTTTGTATCCATCCTTCCCGCCCTGCATCTACTAGAAGAATATGGGCAACTCTCTGGGTTCAGAGTGAATAAGACCAAATCGATACTATTTCCCCTCCAAGGATCCAAAGAAGAAAACGAAACCAGATTCCTCCCACTGTGCCTCAAGATCTAACACTCTACATTGACATACCTAGGCATACAGATCACCAAAACTCTGAACGATTTATAAGAGGCCAATTTCCCTCCCCTTCTCCAGCGATTCGCTGCCGATCTGAACAAATGGAGCAAACTCACGATTTCCTGGTTAGGGAGAATCAATGCCATTAAAATGGTATGCCTCACCCTATTCCTGTATCCCTTCCAAATGCTACCTGTTAGGATACCAAAAGAATTCTTTATTGAGGCCAAAAAGATTATGTTAAGGTTCCTCTGGCAGGGGAAGAAGGCGAGAATCTCGTACAACACACTAACACTTCCCAAAGACAAAGGTGGGGTAGGGCTCCCTGACCTACAAACTTATTACAAAGCCACCCAGCTACGCATCCTAATTCCACACCTTCGAGACCACAAAAATCTCCAATGGATTCAAATGGACAACCATTACTTATCACCAGCTACGGTATCAGAGTGGCTATGGGCCCCGCAGAAAAAGCTTCAACGTAGATTCAAAGACCACCCAATATTAAGCACCATATGGAGCATATGGTGAATAGACAAAGAAATGCGCAAGATTACCACTTGGCCGTCCCGGCTCAGCCATCTATGGTCCCCTGGCATAAATGACCACATCCCCAATGTAGGAAGATTCCAATCATAGTATGAGGCGGGCCTGGAGAGGGTGGGGCAGCTGTAAAGAAAAGACTCCTTTATCTTCCTCCCGGAACTGACTGAAGCCCTAGGAATAGGTGCACTCTCCACATTCCAATACATACAAATAAAAGGCATTCTAACGAAACCTGAATGGAAGTATAAACTAAAAAGAGACCTTACCCCATTTGAGAAACTCCTAGACTCCAAATCCAAAATGAAGGGCCTCATATCCGCAATGTACAAAGAATTAATAGAAGTAGGGGATGAATCCAAGGACCCTCTGAGAAGTAGATAGGAAAAACATAGGGGACGAGATAAGCCCTGACCAGTGGGAAATAATGTGTAAAGTGGCATCCAGAACGTCCATATCTAACCAATACAAACTTCACGCCATTAAATTATTACATAGGTGGCAATATGATCCACTCAGGCTCTCTAAAATGTCCCAAACAATGAGTCCAAGATGCTGGAGAAAATGTGGGGAAATAGCCAACTACTGGCACATGTGGTGGAGTTGCCCGCACATAAAGGTTTTCTGGAATGAGGTCCTGGGTTGGATCAAAGAAATAGATGGTATACAGAGAATTGCCGACCCTCACTTGATCCTATTTGGGTTGGAAAAGAATGAAGACGATTGGATCAGAATTAAAGGACTTGTCCCCCAACTAATACTGGCGGCTCATGCCTTACTGGTAATGAAATGGAAATCCATAACTGTTCCGGGAAAAAACGAATGGATCAATACAGCTTCCAACATCTACACCATGGAAATGATCACAGCCTCTCTGCACAACAAAGCTTCGCAATGCGAGACTCTATGGATGGACTTCAAAAACAAATACCTTGCATCAACTTCAAAATCCCAATCCGACGAACCTCCAGAGAATTAATGCAAGTTGGAGGTATCAATAGATGACCTAGGAAGAAAGCCCAGATCTCTCAACTGAGAAACCACCACATCAGTAGAACTATGATCACTTTTTCCCACAACATATACAATATTCGTAAGATGTCTGCTCAACCAACAGGGGGGAGAGGGGTGGGTGAGGGTAAAATTTCTTTCATTAACTGTTACATTCAGAGAATGAAGACACGTTTAAAAAGGTTTGAAAGTATAACAATGCTATAAGCTCTGCTCTCGTTAGATAACCTGGAGCTAATACATACGTACTATATAATGTGAATTCTTTTGTTCAAAATCAATCAAACCAAATAAAAAATAAAAAAAACCTTGGGGTCATCTTCGACTCCCCACACTCTCCTTCTCTCCTCACATCTCTGACGTCTCTACAAAGTCACACTACCAGCTGCACCTCCTCAGAGGTATTCTTCCTTTCATCTCCTTCCCCCAGAAGCTCACTGTCTCCAGAGCCCTGGTTCTCTCTATGCTGGACTACTGCAACAGTCTCTATCTTAATCTGCCTGCCTCTACTATCCGCCCTCTGTAACTCATCCAAAACAGGACTGCAAGACTTGTCCTTGGCCTCAAACCCAGGGATCGGATCCCTTCAGGACTGAAATCTCTGCACTGGCTCCCAGTGGCTGCAAGGATTAAGTTAAAAACCCTCTGCATTGTCCACAAGGCCTTCTGGGGCCGCAATACTTTCAACTCTCTCTTCCCAAATACCTTCCTTCTCTGGCTCTTCGCTCATCTGCCTCCAACTCCCTCAGGGTCAGTCGCTTCTCCAAACAACGAGTTGGTGGTTGAGCTCTCTCTTCAGCAGGTGCCTCCCTGAAACTTGAGGAGAACCATCTCCGGTTCCGGAAACACCTCAAAACCTTCCTCTTTGCTTCTGCTTTCTCTGCCTCTCTCCCCTGCTGAAATTCCTGGCTGAAACTGCACTGGTTACCTGGCCACCCTTTCTGATCTTGGGGCCAGGCCCCGCTTTTTGCACACCTGCCCTGCCCCCCTGGTAACCCTCGCACCTGGGGACTGTTTTCTGTATCCCTACAGTCCCCCTACCAGCACTTATTTCTGCTCTTACCCTGCACTTGCCACCATCTGGCCGCTTTTATTGATCTTATTTATTCTTCTATCCTATGCACTGCACTTTCCCCTCTCCCTTCCCCCTGGCACTTGCCCTTTCTCCCTACCCGTGCACTTGCGCGATCTGAATGACACCTGGCCTAGTAGGATCGTTGTCTGTCTTCCCACTGTTTCCCCTCCCTTGCCTCGTCGCGCCTTCAAACATTTGTGTATAGGCGCGTTATAAATGTCATATTATATCATATCATTCCCGTCGATGCGGAAAAGGGGACTGAGGTGTGGCGCCGGAGGGTGGAGTCAGGACAGTGCATGCTCCAATGGCCGCACCCCGCGCCCTTCCAAATTTAAAGGTGAAGAAGGTTTTTTCTGGTGAAAAAGGTTCCATCTCCCGTCCCTTGGAAGGGACGCCCATGCAGTATGGAGGAAAGGGGACGGGACGTAAGAGTATGATTAGGAATCTTAGGGGAAGGAAGAGGAGATGCTGGGGGACATATGAAGGAGGTATGGTTCTGGAGACAGTTGTGGCAGGCAATTTGCACACGCTGATAAAGTTAGAAGGAAGTGCTGACAGTAGTTTGGAGAAGAGGTTGGAGACAAGAGGGAGGAGGAAAACATCTGGACGAGGTGGCAGGAAAAGATCAAGAGGCAATTGGAGGAATGTGCATGTGGCACAGTGGCAAGGAGGAGAGAAAGCTGGGCAATTGAGAGCCAGAGACAAAGGCTTGAGGTTGGGAAGCCAGGAGAGCCCTGAAGAAACCCATAGACAGTCGAGAGCAGCCGCCTATCTTTCTTTGCCCCTAGGCATGGGTCAGATTAGCTATGTGCCACTTCTGACTACCAAGCAACCACCAGGCTCTGACACAGTCTTGAGACCTGGGAGATGGGGGCCTTCCCACTTTCCTCTAGCTACGAAACACCTTCTATACGGATGTTACAAACAGACAGAGACTTAGTTGAGGCTGACGTGACAGGGACCTTGATAAATCATGAGAGAAATTGTGAGACATTTTTATTTTGGAATTATTCTTTTTTGTTTGCTTTAATTGAACTGTAATTTCCCCGGTTTGAGAATAACGTAAACAAACTAATCTGGACATTGTTTAACTTCACACAGAGACATTTCCTTTTTAAGGTCTCCAGAGCATTGATCACACCACAGGGAAAAAGAATGTTGACAACTTTAGCTTACTTCGGACCACCCCTTTGTCATTTTGGCACAGTTTGCAGCAAGCCCCTAAAAAATCTTTTGGTACACAGAACCTTTTGTTTTGACCTTTTTTGTGTCAGTCCATGTGCACCATACGGCAACCCTCAGATCTTGGGGCAAAATCCAGATGGGAGGAGGCTCTTGCGCACCAGATCACTAATGAACAATGGAAAAAGGCTTGTAGACAAACTAAAGAGGACTCTCTTATCTTAATTATAAATATACATTTCTTCATTGTAAATATCTGAATCAGATGCATTTCAATTTATTGAAGCGAGGATGTCATTTCGAAAAGAAATGGCGTTCAGAGTGCACATTACAGAAAGCAGAGGCAATCCCTGGGAAGGGTGCCTTTACAATTTCAGTTGATAAAGTGGATTAAGTAAACCAGTGGGCGAAGGGGTAACATTAAGCAACAAGAACTAGGACACAAAGACATGACAAGAATGGAATTCAGGTTCTTGGGTCAGTATTTACACTAGTCGGGTGATAATTCTGCTACAGAGAGGTGGTCTGAGCAGTCATTTGAGGAAGGACGGTTATATGTGATTTTACCGACAGAAAATCCAGATTGGTACATTTCGTGGTGACCAAAATTCCAAAAAGCATTGCCTTTTTTAATTTGGGACACCCCGCCCAAGCCTCCCTATTTTATATCATTATAACGCCACCCCAACCACATCCCGACCCATTTTAACCCCTACCCCACTTCCCTATATATATTTATTAATATTTTGGGCGTTTTTCGGTATTATGATTTTCGGTGAAATGTACCACTCTGAAATGTTTTCGGTAAATTGACTGGGTACCGGGAAGGATGATTTGGTGGTTAGGCGTGCTCCTTCGCTCGCTAACAAGTGGAACTTGAGCCTGTTCCTGAACAGTTACTCCAATTAAATGGCTTCGATGACAGAGGCAAGCTCATTTCAGTGTAGCGGGACAAGTAGTGATAAGGAAAAAAAGTGGGAAGAGGCACAGGTGGGAGTGGGGACAGATAGATTGTTGAACAAAGTGGACCAGAGATTTTGAGAGACAGAGTAGAGTGAAATACAGTTAGCAAGGTAAAGTTTGGGGGGAAGAGACCGTGGCTAAGAAAAAGACAAGAAGCAGGAACTTGAAGAGGGAATTCGAGAGATATTACATGACAGAGATGACGTGCTATCTTTCCAGATACGTCTGACAAGTACTTGGGTGCAAAGAGGAAGATGCAGGGTCTCTACGCGTAGCATGGGACTGCCCCAACATGACAGAATATTGATCTAGAGTAGGTGACTCTTTGCAAGAGGTTATGGGCGCATCATTTCACCCCTGCCCTCAATATGGCTGCTGGGGCTGTTTCAACATAAAAAGCAGAATCATCTAGAGATGCTGTATTGCCTCCATCTTGGCCAGAAGATAAATCTCAGTGGCTTGGTACAGGCCCCGAAACCAAAAAAGTGATGGGTGGAAGGTTTTGAATTAATCTGAACCACTGGCGTTGCTCTGGGCAACCTTCCACACCACCTGTTTTAGCCCATCTGTGCCATTGCAAAAGGGGTCCAGCCATATGCAAGTCAGTCAGGTACTGCCACCAATGGGAGCAGCCCTGCCCGAACTGCTAGGCCAGGTCCCCCCTGCATGGACCCCTTTCAGCAAAGTTCACTGCAGCAGTGAAGGTTTTGTTGAAAAAACCAATAGGGTTAAAAAACGATATGGGGGCCCCTCGTATGGATTGCACTCAGAGGAATATGGAGTGACCAGGTCAAGACCCCTGAGTGACCAGGTCAAGACCCCTGACTTGACTGAAAGATGTTTCCACTCGGTGATTTTCAATCTTTAGACCTCTGCCCGTCCAAGTGCGGCCTAGTTCACAGATGCATTTTATAAAGGCGCAAAACCATTGAAAAACGATTTTGAGAAGCAGGCCAGTGGAATCCTTCCAGCAAGACAGAATATTAATAGCCTAAGAACCATGGAGGTAAATCACAGGAAGAATTGCACACAGCTTTCTTTCTCCTCAATGCTTTTCATAATGCCCAATAGTCCTGCTCCAAGGGTGGGAAACTCTAACTACTCGAAATGTGGCCAGTTTGTAGCTCTTCCAACTGTTAGGCTAACAATGTTTGAGGGTTCACAGCAAAGAAGGGCCCTGCAGAGGATGCAGGCTGCCATTCGAGTGACCTAGTTGTACTGGAAATAGGAATGTCTTTGCCTTGGGTCTACACGGAACAGCAGCCCGGCAAGACAATTTTTGCAGGTGCTCTGCTGTCTTATTCTGGCCCAATTACTTGCAGCGGACAGGTAGGATTTGGAGGCAGGGAAGTGTGTATGGAGGTCAGCCAATTCCACCCTTGCTTTCACCGGAACAACCCACACTCTCCCGTTCTGTTTGTCCCATTTATCATCCTCCTCACCAGGGGTGTTGCTAGGTCTGGAAAAGATCCGGGGCTATGCTAATGTTGGGACTGTCGTTAGCCTTTTGGATGTACCCGGGGCAATAGCCCTTTCAGCGCCCCCTACGCCCGTCCACCCAGCAACGCCTCAACTCCTCACCCTTCTATTGGCTTTCATGCTCACCTGGTACCCCATGCCAAACTCTGCCTTGCTCTCTCCCAGTGGCCGGGTTACCCAGATGGGAGACCATTAAGCCCCATCTTTTCAAATGCAGTTCCGCCTGCATTTCTTGGTGGGGGCCCGGTTCAATTATTGTCACTGGTAATTGCCAGTTACAAAGTAAGTTTTCCGCAGAAGAGGGCCATGATTTTGGGGTCAACAGTGGGCAGTGCTTTGCCAGCTCCATGTTTGTCGCTGTATTGCTCACTAGTGGGTTGTAGACTCCTCCTCTTTCCACAAGGACTTCTGGTCTAGGTAGTTCTAAGACAGAAGAGAGAAAAAAGTGGCCAGAATAGGGTAAAGTTGGTATAAGGTGATATTAAGTGTTACATTTCAATTGAAAGAAGGCACATTAGGAGGGGACAATGACTGGGACCCTCCCAACCCTCCCACCCTGTATATGCTGCAAGAATGGCTCTGTAAAACACACTGGTAGGTTTCCTGCCCAGGTTGAAAAGAGGTCACCATGCCCCCTTGATCAGGCCCAGTCCTTGACCTGTCAGACTATATACACAGCATAAAATACCAATAGCCTCATTAAGAGTTTGGAGGTGCAGGAAAATAATTGTGGTAAAATCATGGTAATTCCATTACCATCAATAGACCGCACTGTCAAATTCCAAGTTTGGTAAAAAAGAACTCCAGCACTTTTTTATCACCCCAGAAAATGAGGATTTACCGTGGGCAGAATTAACACTAGCAGTGAATCCTTCAAATGCCCATGGAGTCTTACTGAATATAGGAACCGGGATAGGCACTGCCATTCCCCCACCCAATCAGGGGGATTTGCTCGAATTGTAAATGCTGCGAAGGGAAAACTAGTTTGGTGACATTTCCATAAGAAATACTACCAAACCTGTAACGAGACCTTCTGCTCTTACCCCCACAGCACTGTAAAAAAAAAAAAAAACAGCATAGAGAATGCTTCCTCGCTCTGCTATGATATCATAGCATAGGATTAGGCCCATCATAAACCTTGCCTACGATGTGACAGCAGAACAATACTGCATTTTGATATGGGAACAATTGCTAAAAGAACAAAATGATGCAGTACAGTGGGCATGTAAAGCATCCTGTCTCGTTGCCATCCTACTTCTTTTGCAGTAAGTGGTGATTGCTGGACTTTTGTAGATGTCAGTATATTGCACTCAGTCTCCTATGAATACCAACACCGGCACCCCTGGGACATCCAGATGTGGGCCAGCTGCTAAACTGGTTGTTTTCAGGATCACAGTGGTCCCTGCAAGGCTGCCAGAGACCTTGCTGGGTGTGCACTAGAAATTTGTGAAGATGTGCGCAGACCTCCACGCATCAGCCCTGCAGATGTCCATCAAGGGCACACCAGAAAGGAAAGACATTATCGCAGCGATCACTCTGTGGAGTGGGCACTCGGACGGCCTGGCAGTGGTCGGTTGGCCAACCGATGACAGTGTATGATGCAGTCGGAGAGCCACCTTGAGATGGAAGCCTTGGACAAGGCCTTTCGATGGTTCACAGGACCTAAGTTCAGAAATAACTGAGAAGTCTTCAGAAAACTCTTTGTGCGTGTCACATAGAACTTCAGGGCATGAGCAGCGAGTGCAAGGCCCTTTCCACCGGCGACAAAGGTTTCAGGAAGAAAACAGGCAACACCAAAGGCTCATTGAGGTGGAATTCTGACTGTACCTTTGGCATAAAAGAGGGGTGCGTACGCAGTACCACCCTTGATTTGTGGAAATTCAGGTTTATTGGCTTGCAGGATAGGCCTGGATCTCACCCACACATCTGGCCGATGTGATGGCCACAAGGAAAGCTGTTTTCCACGAGAAAAACTTGAGTGGGGCTTGATGCATAGGCTCGAAGGTGGCCCCCCATGAGCCTTGTCAGAACCACATTGAGCTCCCACGCCAGGGCAGGAGCCTTCTCCGGCGGGAAGGATCAGTAAAGTCCTTTGAGAAACTCCTTGACGAGTCTGTGGGACCACAGAGAGGATTTCCCTGGGGATCTGGTGTAGCGTGAGATGGCTGCCAGGTGTACTTTGATGGAAGTGTGAGCCAGTCCAGCTTTTACCAAGGACAGCAAGTACGGAAGGATCTGTGGCGCTGTGACCCTCAAAGGGGTAATGTTTTGCGACCGGCACCACGTAGCAAAATGCTTCTACTTATGGCTGTAGCAGTTCAAAGACGACGATGCCCTGGCTTTGGCGAGGACAGCCCTGCAGTCCGCTGGCAACTCATAACCTCCAAACTCTTAGGCTGCATGGGCCAAGCCTTCAGGTTCAGCGATCCTGGGTCGTGATGCAGGATTGCACCTCCTTCTCTGGTGAGCAGATCCAGAACCACCAACAACTTGACTGGGGGTGACGCTGATAGACTGAGAAGATGCAGATACCAAATCTGCCTGGGCCACGCCGGGGCGATGAGTATCATCCTGCATCGATACTGAGTGTGTTGACGACACATAGCAGGAGAGGGAATGGGGGAAACCTGTACAGAAACAGCCCTCCCCATGGGAAGGAGAACACATCCCATAGGCTCCTCGGCTGATGGAATCTGCTGGCAAACTCTGGCATTTGGAGTTCGCCAAAGTGGCAAACAGACCGATCTGGGGTCTGACCTATGGGACAAACAGGAGGTCTACCACCTGATCCTGACAAAGTTCCTACTCGTAGCAGGAGCACAGTTCCCTGCTCAGGGAGTTTGCAATGGTGTTCATGACTGCCGCCAGGTGCAGAGGCATGAGGAACACCCCCTGTCCGACGGGCTCAGTGCCACAAGTCCTGCCCTTCCTTGGAGAGCACCGGGGAATGAGTGCCCCTTGCTTCCTGATGTAGAACATGGTGGTGGTGTTGTCCACGAAGATCCTCACCATCTTGATTTTCAGAGACTGTAGAAACGACTTGAGGGCCCAGAATACTGCCCATAATTCCAGGATGTTGATGTTCAGATCCTTCTCCTCCGGCAACCACAGGGCTCTGGCGTATAGACGTCCAGTGTGCACCCCCCAACCTTCCATAGAGGCGTCCGTGGTGACTATCTCCTGGTATGGTGGGTGTTGAAATCCCGTGCCTTGGGCAATGTGGGCGCAGACACCCCACCTCTCCATCGCCCTCCGGAACTCCTTTTTTAGAGGGATCTTGTCTGTGAAACCTCTGGGCACCTGCATCCAACAGGCATTCAAGAATTCCTTTAGGGGTTGCATCTGCACCCTGTAGAGACAGACGAGGTAGATGCAGGACGACATCATGCCCAGTAATGACTGGCCATCTTCGCACCGCAGCCATCTACAGGCGCTGCACATTCCCTTGAATGTCTGCTATCCTCTCCTCCGAGGGAGAAGCCAGTCAAGCCAGTGTGTTGAGTCAGTCACTGAGGAACAGTGCATTCTGCGATAGCGTTAAGCAGGACCTCGCATAGTTGACGGAGAAACCCAGATCCATCAGCAGCCGGATGGTCACCGTTGCGTGTTCATCGGCCAGCTCCCACGAGCGAGCGCGTATCAGCCAATCGTCCAGGTACGGGTATACATGTTTGCCCTGTAGACGTAGATGAGCCGCCACTGGCACCAGGCATTTTGTGAACATTCTTGGGGCCGACTTCATGCAAATGGTGCAGACTTGAACTGGAAGTGCTGTCCCTGCACCACGAAATGAAGACATTTCCAATGTTTCTTGTGAATGGAGACGTGGAAATAGGCATCCGTCAGGTCCAACGATGTCAAGAAAACCCCATTTTCCAGCTAGACGAGCACATGCTGCAACGTGACCATCCTGAATTTTAGGTATTTTAGGTATTTGTTCAGACGTCGCAAGTCCAGTATGGGCCTGCAATCACCTGTCTTCTTTCTGACTAGAAAGTATCTAGAATAGACTCCAGAGTCCCTAAGGAACTAGCTCTATTGCCCCTTTCCGTAGCATGGCTCGTACCTCTTCCTGGAGTTGAGTGATGTGTTGCTCCTGACGGGGAACCGGTGCAATGAGAGGACACCTACGTTGGAACTCCAAGTTGTGCCCCTTGGCAAGGCCATCTGTCGGTGGTGATCTTTCTCCACTCACTGACGGACCTAGTCAGCCGGCCTCCCACTGGTGTGCATTAGTGGGGGACCCGATACTTTTGCTGGTGCAGGCTTGCTTGGGTGTCAGCGTCCTGCCTTGCGGGCGATGCTGATCTCCACTACCGTAGGCCTGGGAGCGGCCCCGGTAGACTCCTTGCATTAAGCGGGAAGGCTGTCTGTAGTCTGTGGAGAAACCCTTTGATGACCTGCTCGACTTTGCCCTGGACGAGTGAAAAGAAGATGAGCAGTGCTGCTCAAGCATGCCAAGGGGACGCATCATCTCCATATCTGTTTTGATGACCTGGAGAGACTTGTTGACCGCCTTCCCAAACAGATTCTCGCTGTCGAAGGGCATGTCCAGCACCTTCGCTTAGACCTCCTGACTGAAGTTAGTGGCCTTCATCCATCCCTGCCGATGAAGGCAGACAACATTCTCCATTTGCCGGAAACCTGTGTCAATGACGTCCACTGCCACCATGATGGCATGGTCCAATGCCACTTCCCATTCATGAAAGAGGGCGAGGGCTTCCATCTTCCTATCGTCTGGGAGGAATTCCAGGATCGGTCCTAGCTTGTATCACAATTCCCTGTTGTACCCGGCTAGGATCGTCAAGGCGTTGGCCGCTTTGCTTGTGGACGCCGCCACGTAGATCACTTTCTTCTGTGAGAAACCTGAAGTTGTCTCACCCGCTAGTCCCCGGGGATCTGTCATCCAGGTGGCCAGGACACAGCCATCGCTATTGGATTCAGTTCCTGGGGGTGGACCAGTGCGGGAGGATCACCTGGATGGGGGTCTTCAGGAAGTGGAAGCGGGACATTGAAAGGTGAGACGCAGTACCCCCTTGCTTATGACACCTTTTCCCCATTCTACCCCAGAGCCGTTTACCTGACATGTCCCAACACAAGGGTCAGGCAGAGTCAGGCAATTTCTAACGGCTTTTTCTCTTCCCCACAGGGATAAAAGGCGGAGCACGAGAGCACACTTTGAGCAAGGCCAAACGCACAAGGAAGCAGCTAGTCGAGGACGGAAGTTCAAACGGAGGAGAAAGGCGGTGGAAACCGAAAGGATAACAAGGAGGTAACTACCTTGCCCTTTCCAACCCAGAGCTGCAAATCCTTCGATAAAAGAACAGTAAGACCGGGAATTGCAGCTGGCAATTGGTGTGGCAGATGTCAACAGTACACAGAGACCTCCCACACTGATACCCAGGCCAGGGGAAAGAGCGTGACACCGTGGTACAGTCCTTTGCTCCAGCAGAAGAAAAGCCAACGAGTTCAGCACAGCCGGTGAGTCAGAGGAAAGTGATAGTTGCCCAGACTGTGTTAAGATCAAAGTTGCAGTGGCAACAGTTGCATAAAAGAAAAGAAGATAATAGACAAAGGTATTTTGTGAACAACCAAGGTATTAAGGTTAGAGTGGTCCCACGCTGCGTGGGCGCTCATTCGAAAAAATCTTAACAAATGCCCCCCTGCTGAACAAGGACTATATGCTGAATTGAGAAAACTACAAGAACCAAGAGGCCCTAGGGAAGGCCCGCAAGAGATGTCAAAGTGGTCATACAAGGGTCAAGTCGAAACCCCTTGTACAGTCGAAAGTCTTTGACATGTTGTGAATTGAAAACCTAAGTGAACTGCATTGTGGTGACAAACGTGAACCCAACTGAGGGATGTCCGCATTGAGTTTTTGGTCTGAGCCCGATGGAGGGAGGTGGACGTTGTGAAGGGGATCGGAGCCCGGCTAAGGGCGATCCTTGTGTGAAGATTAAATCGCCCAACATGAAGGATAAAGAAGGAAGTTTGGTTTGATGTTCATGCTGCATGAGGCCCACTGAAGCAAGAGACTTTGCATAAAAGAGACTTGACCAGAAGGCCCTCATATTGGAAAAAAGGAACTGTAAACGCTGAAGAAGCCCAGAAGAGAGCTGTGCTCGAGAGTCCCACCTTGTCCCGTGCTTTGAACGTGGGGAAGTGTTACTCACCGGAATGGAGAGTACGTAAACAGGCCGGACCTCTATTGCTGGGGAGTTGCTTGAAGGAGCTAGGGTTGGAGCCTCCTA
Source organism: Ambystoma mexicanum (assembly GCF_040938575.1). Taxonomy (NCBI): domain Eukaryota; kingdom Metazoa; phylum Chordata; class Amphibia; order Caudata; family Ambystomatidae; genus Ambystoma; species Ambystoma mexicanum. Next base: position 554,316,447 of record NC_090931.1, read on the forward strand.
CCCAAGCCTCCTCTCTGTGAGGGAATGAGCTCTTTAAACCGATATGACCACTTGCTGAACTGTACAGACAAGGGGACCGATCGATCAAAAAAGCGGGGAGAACAGACCGTCTCAAACCCAGGCTGTAAAGGAAAGGATAACAAGTTAATAATCTGCCAATAATGAAACTGGTTTATTCCCAAGACTATTCCCCTTTAGTAGTACCTGGTTTAATCTCCCCTTAAGCCAAAGGAACCGGAGTAACCTATAAAGTAGAGAGGTCTTAGTATATGGCTAATGTATAATTCTGCAGTATGGAAAAACCAAGAAAAACTATACTTTACCCCTGATGGAAATAGGATTGAAGTAAGAGTCCTGGGAAACAACGAAAGTATAAAATAAAAAATAGGGAGGTTAGTAAGGTAGCTATCCCCGAACGGAACGAGGGTCGCACTGGTTTCGGGATGGTGCACCACAGCAAAGCGTTCAAAAGATGCACTTAGGAATGAAGTCGAATTCCACAGAAAATGGTGTTCCAATTAGAGTTTTTCTTACCGGAGTAGTTACTGTCTCAGAGTCCAGGAAGCAGGCAGGGGTCTGGTACACAGGCGGTCACGAAACACAGCAGAATCAGTGTCCAAGAGTTCCGAAAGCAGGCAAGGGGTCTGGTACACGGGCGGTCATGAAACACAGCAGAATCAGTGTCCAAGAGTTCCGAAATCAGGCAAGGGGTCTGGTACACGGGTGGTCAGAAAACAGTTCAATCGGGGATTCAGAATAAGGGGTCCGTGTGCAGGCAGGGTCGGTACACGGGAAAACAAGGACTTCACAATTCAAGATACCGGGAGAGCACTTCGGAAAGTATGCCGGTTGTAACTTTAAACAGAAGCAGCGTTCTGTATGCCGCTGTGGAATAAATAACAACAAGAGGCGTATCGTTTGAAAATGAGGCTCCCCTCTCAACGCCGAGAACTACAACGTAACAGGTTTTCTGGATACTGTAGTTCGTGTAGAAATTTGCCATGGCAGCTGCCAGCGCGATAAGAAGGGCGCATGCCGGCGCCGTAACCCTTTATGAAGGGCGATCACTTTCCTGTCCCTTATTTTGGTTTTAACCGGAATTCCCCAATTGTTCTTGCTCATACGAGAGCAACGAGGCAGAACCCGGGAAACGTGGCGCGGCCGAGGGCGAGGTGTAACAGGAAGGGAGACCCCGACCATAAAATCCTGATTTATCATTTGGGAACAATTCTTTCTTTCTTTGTGAACATTATCCTACAATATTTTGCAGCATAGTGGTAAGGATTGGCAATAGGTTTCACTCCTTTCATCCCGTCTTGCGGTTGTGTCTCCCACACACCTCGCCTTGGGGCTTCCCTTCTTCCAACCCACCTTGGGGTCTGGTTCAGGTTGCCCCAACTTGGGTCCTGTTTGGGCCTCACCCGACCTCTCCCAGTTCCATGGAGCAAATCGCATACCTCTAGTCTTGTGGTGGCAATCCTCTGGAGACAGTTCAGGCAATGCGTCTCAGCTTCTTATCAGTACTCTGCTTCGGGCAGAACTTGCCCCCTTCTGCCGCAGGCTTCATGAAGGACTCTAGTGCCGATCTCTCAACAAGCCAGTTGCCAGGCAGCGTGTGCTGCAGGCTGCTCCTCAGCTGGGCGCTCTGAGTTCCTGGTTCAGTAGGGTCATAGGCATTCGGCAGGCTTGCCTGTGATCGGGTCTGGCATTCCTGGCAGACACGCTCTGTTTCCTGCCTCACCTCCCAGGAGTCAGGTGCCACACCTCTCTAACACCACGGCTGTCCCCTTCCTCTTTGAATCCTCATTGGCTCTTTATCCTTCCCTTTTAGAGGGGGGGGGGCTGCTCAATATTCTGTCATTCCCAGCAAATAGTGTGTATACAGCGGGTCAGAAACCACACCATCCATTCTTACAGGATGTTTTAAGTTTTCTTATAGGTCAACTCTTGTGTGGCCAACAAAGACATTGGGGTTTTGGGATTAGGGAGGCTAACATATCCCTTTCTAGGGATAGCCTATCCTGTATGGGGGGTCACCCCCAGTGGGATCATGCTTGTCCTGTCCCCTATGTGGTGTTTAGCTTAGCAGGCTCACCTCCCTAGTCCCAAAGGCGGGTAGCTTCCCCTGGGGGAGAGTTGACTAACTCTCTGGATTCCATCACAGGTGACAAATTAAATGAGATGGCAAGGAATAAATTGGTCAGTTTTAACCAGTTACATGAAGAGAGTATGGCTGTTCTTGCAACGGGTCGTGGAGTAAATTCTTTCTCCAGGTTTGGAGCCAGGTCAGTGCATGCGACAGCTTTACAAATGGAATTCATTCAAAATCAGTTAATTTCTTTGTTTAGTAGCATATAAGGATATTGAAAACACTTTTTTTAATTCCAGGTCAAAGTGTCAAGCATTCAGGATTAAGGAGTGGTTTATCTGAAATAATCTAGGCGTAAAAATTAGTAATCTTTCTTTTATTTATTTAGAAAAAGTGTTTTAGTTAACATTTAAACTTTTACACTATATTTATAAATCTCAATTAAATCAGAACGCAGAACATACACAACAATCAAATTAATATCCAACAGACAATAATCCATCGTTTTCTCAACCATATTGATTACACCATGGAAAACACAGTTAATCCCAAATGGCCCGCCATTTCTTCTCCCCCTGTTGGACAATCAGATTCAATTTCAAACAGAATTTTTCCAAAAATGTATATAAGGCCAATGTCAAGCCCTGACAGGAAGTCATTAGAAGCGTATTCCATAACAGAGGAGTGCTCACTTGATCATTGGAGTGTATAAAAGGGGCCTAGTAGAGTTATCCTATCTTCCCTAAAAGAGGGACAGCTTAGAACCAAATGATCCAAGGATTCTGTTTCCGGGTCACCACATGCTCAACAACCCTGCAGGGTTCTGGGCAATTTCAATTTAAGACAGATAACCTCCATTGTTGGTAAGATGTTCAACCGAAATTTAAAGTACCAGTCCCTGAATTTCTGTGATGGAAATTCGAGGAGGTATGACCGAGGGGTTGACATAGGAATATAGTAGAATTATTTTCCCCTATACAGTCTGTCCAGGTCAGTCATGTCCGAAATCTTGTTTGATTCTCAAATCTTTCTCTTCTTTACATAATCTGAATTGGTTATTTTAATCAGCTCAATTCTTCAAATGCCACACACCATTCCTCAAACTTTCTCAAGAATGGGACCGATTTCAACCCATTCGTACAGGTGCGAACCCAGACTAGTCTCTTCTCCCATGGTTAGTTTATAGAACAATGTCAGGCTTTGCTTTATATTCTGGGCCCACAACGATATTAACCCCATCTCAAGATGAATTGCACTGATGGGAGGGGTCTTCGGAAGTCCCAAGACGACCCTCCAAATGTTTCCCCCTAGGGAGTCGAGGAACTTCCAATTTTTAAATTAAGTCAATTCACAGCCATATAATAACATCACTGTTATCTTTAGTTTGTACGACTCAATTATAGGTGCCAGGGAAAACATACACAGCTTACTTTTAACCACCACCTTCTTCATAGAGCTACATGGCAATTACTTTTCCCTCATTCTTTCTTTTAGATTTTTTGTGGAAGAAGTAGATGGAATCGAAAAGCCTAGGTAACTTATAGTGTTTACCTTGGTAACCGGTACATTATTTAGTCTTCAGGAAAAAGATTGTTCATTACGTTTCTTAGTAAAAGTCATAACATAGGATTTCGAAGTATTCATTGACAGCTTGTTTTTACCCAAATCTCTCTCGACCCCTTCCAGAGCTCTCTCAAGACCACCCTGCATGTAGTCCAAAAATACTAAATCATCAACATATGCCAAAATATTCACCCTCAAATCCCTCCACTTGGGTGGATAACTTTTCCACTCTTGACTCTCAGCCCATAAATCGGCATGGTAGAGATTAAAAAGCCTGGGGGCCAGCACACAGCCCTGACACACTCCTTTGGCAACAGGGTGTTAGGACTCACCACGTGAGCCGCCTCTTAGCGCGGTTGGGAATCCAAGAGCTGTCGGAATCTGAGAGAAGGCAGATTCGCTAAAGTTGACGATGGGTTCTTCCTACCAAAGTACCCCTCTGTTGTGTGATAATAACAATCAGGCGGGTCTATTAATTGAAAGAACAAGAGACATACACCACAACACAGCCGGCTGGAAAATAGGGAAACAACTGTGGTTAATAATACAGGTTAAGGTAACAGAAGTATAGAACAAGAGATCGGGTACAGTATATCCTCTAAACTGGATGGAAATTCCTTAAATAGAGGAAAGGTGGCAGCAGTAGGCGTGGTTGTGATACAGCCGCATCCCCTTGTACCTCCAAGTGGGTTGGAATCTACCTGGAATCAGAGAATGCGCAATGAGTGTGTGGGATGGCAATAACAATGACTATAGGTGGTAATGCTGAGTATTTCCTTACCAGGAGTGTGGTAACTGTAGCAGCAGGAAGTTCTGGAAAGTCCCAATTAGTCCAGGAGCAGAAAACTTAGAACATAACCTATCCCTTTTTCTTTTTCTTTTTATATTTGTTTTCATTTTATTCAGAAAGACACATAACACAGGTACAATAAAAAAAAACAGTAGCAATAAATCCTTCAGGAAAACAGTGCAAACCTTATACACAAGCATTAAAATATATACAATTGTAATCTACACCCCCACCCACCAACTAATGATAATAAGATATAGTGAGACTAGTACAAGTCCAAAAACCTCCCCCATATTTTTTCAAAAAGATTCACTTTCCTTTCCCTCCTGAAGATTGCATTTTCCAAGTCAGCAATATTAATTTCATCAATCCAATCACCTATAGATGGAGAGACCCTTGATTTCCACTCACATAGGATCATTTTCTTACCTGGAGCACCTCTAAGAAGCCGCTTCTTTTGAGAAATTGTCAAATCTTCTAGCAACTCATCCCCACCCAGGATCATCATCTTACAGTCAAGATCAGTTCTCCCACCAAGTAGCTCCACACATATTTTCATTTCGAGACTTTTTTTCTTACCACTGGATAAACCAAGTAACATTCCTCGCATGGTACACATAAACACTTCCTATACGGTCTTTGCATTTAGCTCCCCAGAGTGATTATCTTCCACAAAGTGGTCAGCTTCTGAAACAATCTTTTCAAGAATCTTCTCAACATACAGAATTGATGTGTTCATCCTCCAAGTAAACGACCTACAGAAGTCGAAATCTGGCTTTAAGTGCAGGGACACTGGTGCCTGATCTGTTATTAAAATATTACCAATTCTGCTAGAACGATCATTTTCAGTCATTTTACCAGCAGTAATCAACATATCTAGTCTAGAATAAGTGTCATGGGCACCTGAATCGAAGCTGAACTCCCTCACAAACGGATGGTCCAGTCTCCAATTATCCTTCAGGTTATGTTCCTTAATGAGAGCCTGAAGTGATAGGTGCTGATTGTCATTTATCCTATGCATTCTATACTTACTCTTATCCAAAGTGGGGTCCATAAACACATAAAAATCAACTCCCAATAGAAAGTTTGGTGTATTGAAGTCTTGAATCATTTGAGCCACCTGCCTGAAAAATGACCCATCATCCACGGAAGGTGCATAGATATTACACGGATCATAACTTCCCCCTGAATGTTCACCAGCAAAGCAATTATTCTTCCATCTTTATCCAAACATTTTTTCAAAACCTGTAAAGGCGCATTGTTGCAAATTAGGATCGCAACGCCTCTAAATCTAGAATCAAACGAAGAACCAAAAGCTTTGCCAATCCATTCCTTCTCCAAGCTGTCAATTTCGTCTTTCAATAAGTGAGTCTCTTGCAGGAAGCAAATGTTGATTTTCATGTCGTCTAAATAGTTAAAAATCTTTTTCTTCTTGACCTGATTGTTAATCCCGTTTACATTCCAAGTTGCAATAACCAACTAATTTCCAGACTTACCAATCATTCCCCCATCCATACTCACACACTCAAGAAAAAGCACTAGTCTAAGTATTAAGCAAAACCTAAAAATAAAAACACTCCCACCCTCTTCAGAAAATGTTGAGCTCCAGCACTGCCTTCAGCTTGTAAAATGTACTAAACATTTAACAAACCCCATGCCCTAGGCACCTCTCCTAATCGTTAATAAACTCTATCAATAGTATGAAAATCTGAATCCAAAAGTGTTCTTCTTAAAGACTCCATGCTGGGCGCTGCCTATGGTTACATCCTACAAAAATATTAGTATTAAATATAAACAAGCTATGGCCAAACACAGAAATAAATTTCATAAGTTAAACAAAATATGTTAGATTCAAAAACGTTTTGGTATCTGTATATACCCATAGATTCAATCTAGTTACGCTGTTTAAGAAGCAAGCATTTATTAAAGAACTAATAAATGAGAAACAATTACCATAATGATTAAAAGGAACCCAAGTTTTGACGACCAGCCCTATTACCGGGTCAATTAAGGAGTCAACATATATAAAGCCGAGGTGGGAAAGGTGTGAGCCCAATAGAGGACTGAAGACTAAAGCCCAAATCTAATGTAATGATAGATAAGGACATTAGCAAACTAAGTTTATCACCAGAAAGCAGACAGACCCAGAAGACCACACTCATACCTTGCTTCTATACACACCGAGGATTACCATAGAAAAAAATCGAATTCAAGAATCCACCATCAAAAGCCGGTAATGAGGACTGAATAATACGCATACGAAGTGTAATAGTCTAGCCAAGTAGTAGTCGCCCTGCAAACCCTTACAAACATCTTAAAGTATTTTTGAAAAAAATCCAAGATTATAATCTTGAACTTCCCTTTCTGTGTAAAAATGTATAATGTACTAACTAGTTACATAGTGTACTCTGTAAATAGATGTGGTATCAATAAATATGCACCAAGAGCCATAAACATGTCACACTTATAAGAACATCATTCAATTGGTGTAATTAACAACAACTGGAGTATGGGACATAACAATCTTCCCAATCAGTGCACAAATAGCCCATAAGCATAGCTCTCAACCATTTGTCTCGCAAAGGCGGGTGAAATCACCCGATTTTTTTTCTGGCGGGTGAGATGCCCATTGGAATGAATGGGCGTGGAGGAGGCTTGGCGGGTGAGTCAGCCCTTTGCAAGGCGGGTGACACCCGCCAAAAGCGGGCGAGTTGAGAGCCATGCCATAAGTATAGATCGGTGGTGATATTATCTGCAGAAGATCTCATACCTCAAAGTTAATAAATTCACATATGGATCAATAAATACCAAACAGAACAGTTTTGGATCTAATCTCAGAATGTAGTTGGTAATCACTAAAATTCAAGAAACTATCGTGCATTTGGGGATTAGTATGTCCGCTGAGTCAATTTGTGAAGCAAAAGAAAAGATGTAATAGAACATGGAGGTACACAAATCAATAACAGTACATTGAACACAAATACAAAACTAAGAGCCAAATGGCGTGGTGTGGCGTTTAGGTAAGTATGTATTTGAAAGGTCAAAGAGGGATACAAAAGGATCACAATATAAAAACAGAAAGTAATCTAGAACCTGGAAAGCAAAATAAAACATATCCCCCATATTTCACAAAATAATAAAAACACTCAGCTATAAAACCTCAAAATGAAAGTAACAGGTGAAGAAATAATCCCAATGGTCATTCCCCTAGAATGCACATCCAGACTGCACCAGGCCGGATGATTCTTGAAAACCTAGCCTTGTACTACGAATTCTATGTCAAGTCCGGAGGCTCGGATTACGCTTTCTCTACAAACTTTACTGTTCAGCAGCAAAGAAAAACAGTACCAAAGAACATGAATACAAATCTAATAAAAACTACAATAACCATGTTTTTCTGAGAATTTGTAGTTCATTTCGATTGGTCCTCAAACTGACCATGTGATAGTTCCATAAACCAATAAACAAGTCCTCAATGCAACAAAACTCCTGTCCTCTTTCCCTTCCTCCTCTTTCTTTGCTGCTCGGCAGCGAGTTAAGTACTTTTTTCTTTATTGTAATGGTGTGGGTGTTGGTGTACACGGATTGATAATATTCACTTAAAGTGTGACGAGCGTGTTATATTGTCTGAGGCGGAACATTCCGCAACGTGTAGGCGGCTCTAGGGAGTTGCGGCCGCGATGGGGCTGGTGCACCGGCGGCCGCAGCTCCTCCGATCCGTCAAAGAAGGCACTACATAACGGAAGGGAGAGCGCGATGGGACCGCATAGTTCCGGCGCTCTCTCCTTCGTTCTACATTTCGGAATATATGCGTTTGTGAGAGTCACGGGTGAAATTGCTCGGAAGGAAAGAACGTTTATTTCTTGATACGAGCTAACAACAGCACGCATCGCACGAGTGTAGCGTCCTGTTTTACAGGCTCAACAGCGCCCCTGCAGGCAATCAACTGATACCGCACCTAATACGGGCACAGACCCAGGTAAAACCTGTGAGTTAATATTTTCATTATATCTAAGATATAAGCAGAACCAGGGAAGATATATAATCTTGCAATTTAATACACAATCTGACCTCTGTACTGAGAGGACCCTGGTATATATATATATTTATATATATATAATATTCATAACAAATACACCACTCTCCAGGGCCTGAGAATCATGAGTTCCTCCAGTGAGGAGGGGAAGGCTGGGGTCAGCCAAAAGAGGAGCCATTCGGATATGACTGATGTCTTCCAGAAAGCCCTGGGGGCTTCACTGGGACATAATCCTCAGCAAATAGCGCTGATGGAGGACTGGCTCCGATTCTCTCAGGGCATGGAGGAGGTCAAGTGCCTTAAGGCACGCATGAAATCAAAAGGGGGAAGTAAATCAGCCCGTAGGGCGGAAGAAGCCCACCCCCCCGGGCTCCCCACCGAAGAAGAAAGGTAGTAAAAGGAAGAGAAAGGGTAAGACGGTGCCGAGCAGGGGACGAGAGTCATCCTCCGATTCCTTGGATGAGGGTGAGAATGATTGGGAGGAGGAATACCCCGAGGAAGAGGAAGTGTTATCAATATCCTCATCAGGGGATGAGAGCCATGAAGCGTCAAAGAAAAGGAAGAAGGAGGAGGAGGAGGAGGATGTTGCCGATGAGGGGGATTTCGATCCGGAAGCACTGATCCATCCCAGATCATCAGAATGGGAACCCCCCAGAAGAATTTCGGCATATTTAAAGAAACGCCTCAGGGTGCCATTAGCCAAAGAGGCTAGAAGCAAGATGAGGGCGGAATGCCTCAGACCACTCCTCCTTGAAGGTGCGGCAGACACTCCTGTAATAGATGATAAAATTATAACTTTTATGAGCAAGTTTACTAAAGATGTGAGGAAGGGACTTGATAGATCCTGGCGATCGTGTCAGGACAAGATGCTTGATATGACGGGACCCCTCACAAAGATTCTCCAGATGGGAGAAGAAGCGAAGGTAAAAGGGGAGCCGATAGACCCAGCAATCCTTATCGGATGGGCCCAAAGGGCGATATGCATGTTAGGGAACGCTAATCATGCTATAACCACAGAAAGGAGGAGATCTTTGCTAGTAAAGATCGACCCTAAATTGAGTGAGTTAGCCTCCTCAGAATCCGCCACATCGGCGAAGGGAAAGTTGTTTGGGGACTCCTTTATCAAGGAGCTCACCAAATTTGTAAATTCCTATGCAGCTTTGGATAAGGCTCAAGCCTCTCTTAAGAGAGTTTTCGGAAGGCAGATTTTTGGACGGGCCAGCAGAGGAAGGGGTCGTTCGGCTGGCCGGTTCCAATACAATCGATCCTACCAAGACAGAGCGCAATGGAGAGATCATGAGGAGCGCAAACAAACACCTTTCTTCCCATCGAGAGGTAGAGGAAGAGGCAGAAACTGGCGAGGGGAACGTCAGCAAAATAACCCAGGTGAGAATATCAATTCCATATCTAAATATCCTAGAAGTAGGTGGGAGAACTGCTCAGTTTTTAAAGAATTGGTTGAACATATCGGGGGATTCCTGGGTGATTCAGACCGCTCAAGGCTTCTATATAGATTTTCTAGATACACCTCAGCAGGAGAAACCACCAAGAGGGATAGTATTGAACAGGGAAGACAAGATCTTACTGGAAAGAGAATTGAGAGGGCTGGAAAGCAAAAGGGCTATACGACCCGCATCAGATCAGTCAGGAGGTTACATAAGCAATATGTTCCTAGTAAAAGGGAAACACAAGACAAGACGAATAATCAATCTAAGAGGCCTAAACGGTTACGTGGTGTACAGACACTTCAAAATGGAAGGGATACACCTACTAAGAGATACTCTAATTCAAGGAGACTGGCTAACCAGGATAGATTTGAAAGATGCATACCTGACTATCCCCATAGCAGAGGAACACTGCAGATTTCTGAGATTCATCTGGGGGGAAGCGACATGGGAGTTTCGATGCCTACCCTTCGGCCTAGCATCGGCACCATGGTGTTTCACCAAGATGATGAAGCCAGTTGTATCACACCTCAGGGCTCAAGGGGTAAGACTCATAATATATCTAGACGATATATGTCTGATGTGCCAAGAGAAGGAGACATTGGTAGAACAGGTACAGTTAACAATAGACTTATTAGAAAGCCTCGGCTTTATTATAAATTGGGAGAAATCCAGCTTAGTACCAATTCAGACAATGGAATTCCTAGGTTTCATAGTGGACTCAAATCAGGGAACCCTCAGCCTGCCCATTCACAAGGTGAACGAGATCAAGAAACAGCTGAGACACACACTAGCGAAGGGAGAACTCTCGCTGAGGGATATTGCGAGATTAGTAGGGCACCTAGCGGCATCAACCCAAGCAATTTTTCCAGGACCGCTTCATTACAGAGCACTCCAGAGGTTGAAGATTTATCACCTCAGGAAGGGCGCATCATACGAATCAAAGGTGAATATTTCCCAAGAAGTGAGGGAAGAGTTGAAATGGTGGCTCATTTATATGGATGCATGGAACAGGAGAGCCATATTTGGTTCATCCCCGGACCTGATCATCGAATCCGACGCCAGCAGATGGGGCTCGGGAGCCCGATGCGGAAACCTGTCGACAGGGGGCAGGTGGTCGGATCAAGAGACGAGTCTCCACATCAACTGCCTGGAATTACTGGCAGGGTCTGTTGCAGTGAAATGCTGGACCCAGGAGAAGGTTCAATATTGCGTTCTGCTGAAAATGGACAATGTCTCGGCAGTCAGATATATCAACAGACTGGGAGGGACAAGATCCAGAATTCTAGCAGAACTGGCAAAGGAATTCTGGGAACTTTGTTTGGAAAGGAGAGTTTCAGTGAGGGCAGAGTACCTGCCGGGCCAACAGAACGAAGTGGCCGACAGGAACTCCAGATACCTCAGAGACGCCAGCGATTGGAAGCTGGACGAAGGGGTGTTCCAGGAACTAATGTCTCGGTGGGGTCCATGCCAGATCGACCTATTTGCATCGAGATTGAACAGGCAATTACCCCGGTTCTTCAGCTGGAGACCGGACCCGGAAGCAGAAGCGACGGATGCTTTTCTGCATTCCTGGGGCCATCAGAGGAACTACGCGTTTCCTCCGTTCTCCATGATAACGAGGACGCTTGCTCAGGTGAGACGTCAGAGTGCACCCCTAATCCTAGTTACACCGGATTGGAGAGGACAGGTGTGGTTTCCCAGTCTACTGGAATTGACTTATCAGAACCCACTGGCTTTACCCAACATGGAATTAATCATTCGAGATCCCAGAGGCCTCAGTCACCCTTTGGTGAGGTCAGGAGGACTCAATGGCTTAGCGTGAGCGATTTCAGGGGATCTTGGATTAGGCCAGGACTATCGGACAAAGCTGAAAACATCATTAACGAATCCTGGGCCCCAGGGACACATAAAGCTTATAGATCAGCATGGGTTAGATGGAGTAGCTGGTGTTTGGAGAGGAACATACATCCCGATAGAACGGATGTAGTTTATGTAGCAAATTGTTTAGCTTTTAGCTCAGATGGCAGCTCAAGGTAAGGCATATAGGACCATTAACACGGCCAGGTCTGCGATATCGGCAGGGCATCCTAGAGTTGAAGGCTTAGCGATTGGGGAACACCCTTTAATTTGTAGACTTCTAAGAGGAGTAAAGATGCTCAAACCTCCTAGCGAAAAATATAGTCAATTATGGGATGTAGACAAGGTCTTGAGATTATTTTTGACATGGCCAGATAATCAGGATTTGACGCGTGAAGCAATTTCAGGCAAGTTAGCTATGCTCTTATGTCTTTTAGCATGTAAGAGATCTTCTGATGTTAGAGCTCTGGAGGTTAACAGGAAAAGTATATCCCCTAACGGAGTGACATTTCTCATTTCAAAGAGGACCAAAACAGGATTGAGATCTATTTCCTATGAATCTTTTCCAAACCAACCAAAATTATGTCCAGTCAGATGCCTAGCGGCATACGAAGATATGACGAGGGAAGTAAGGCCTCAAGGCATAACTCAATTATTGATAGCAATTTGTAAACCTTTTAAAGCGGTTAGACCGGCTACCATAGCCAGATGGCTTAGGTGGGTGATGGCAGAAGCGGGCATAGATATTGAGAGGTATGGCGCTCACTCAGCTAGAGGAGCGATGGCTACTAAAGCTTATAACATAGGTGCTAGAGTGGAAGACATTATGAGGTCTGCGGATTGGTCGAATGAATCGACTTTTAAAACTTTCTATTTTAAACCCATGGAAAGTGCAACATCGTTAGTGATAAGTAAGCTTTGAACAAGCATAATCCGAGCCTCCGGTCTTGACATAGAATTCAGATTTTCCACACATTCGTTACAGAAAGTCATAATTCTATTAAAGACACGGAGGCGAAGGATTATCCCACCCGATCAATCGTAAGAATGAGATATTTACATGTCATGTACTGTTGATATTTATGTAATGAATCATACAGGATGTATAATAATTATGAAGATGTTGTTAATGATCAATGAGCATACAGGTTATTACTACATGTGGAGTTTACGATTGACCCAACCTGTTTCGGTTTATAGTCACCTTTCTTATTTATGTTTCTTTAGGGACGACGTCAGACAGCAAACAAGCAGGAATTTGAGAATGGAAGAGGATATCAAAGACGTACAGAACTCATCCTCGCAAGGACAAAGAAAGAGGAGGAAGGGAAAGAGGACAGGAGTTTTGTTGCATTGAGGACTTGTTTATTGGTTTATGGAACTATCACATGGTCAGTTTGAGGACCAATCGAAATGTACTACAAATTCTAAGAAAAACATGGTTATTGTAGTTTTTATTAGATTCGTATTCATGTTCTTTGGTACTGTTTTTCTTTGAGGCTGAACAGTAAAGTTTGTAGAGAAAGCATAATCCTTTGCCTCCGTGTCTTTAATAGAATTATGACTTTCTGTAAGGAATGTGTGGAAAATCTGAATTCTACTGAGTCCAAGTAGACTGAGAGGACCAGTATACCCGCAGTGCAGCTTAATAACCCAGCAAAAACGTTCTACACTCCACTCATTATGAGGTTCAGTCTGAGCCAATTTGCATAAAGCAAATATATTGCATGTGACTGTAAAGTGTTGAGACATAGCTCCTCTGACAGGCAAAATGTGCGAACATTTGAGATCGCAGACCAGCAATTCAAATAGGGTACAACAACAAAAAAAAACACAGAGGAATTTGCAATTTGTACATTTTCTTTTCACAGAACACATGAAAGCATGGGATATATCTGGAAACTGAGGATTGGCAGGTAAAACAAAATATATTGACGTGAATTCAAAGTTAGAATAATCCCTGCCCTCGTACAAGGGTACAACCAGTACTGCAGTTTTGGTGCAAGGCAGGGATAACCTCTCATCTTCCTTTCATTTTAATTTAGTTTCCCCCATTTAGTGAGGTGAACAGATGCCGTAAACAGACACAATGAAAAGGGCGTAATTTGCAAGGAAAAAGTTCTGGTCGGTTTTGCTTATGTGAGTGTTCGTGATCGGGCATCTAATCCATTCTGAAAGTTTGATGTGCCGTGTGTTACTATGGGGACGTCTAACAGTCCTACTTGTAATAAAGTGCGACACGGTTGAGGTGAGTGGGAGCTTTATTTAACGGCCCCCGGAGGCTGGGGCAGTCGGGGAGGGAATGAACAATGCGTTCCGTAGTGGAACAAAAGGACAAACGTTCTCCGTTCTGGTGGAACAGAACGCATGGGAAATGAACATAAGATATATAACATCTCCTTATCTATGGAAACAGAAAAACATGGGGAAGGAGGGAAGGTGGGGGGGAAACTGGGAGAGGAAATGCAGGGTGGAAGGGGTGAACAGATGTTGATCAATAATAAACAAAATCATTCTTGAAGTTCTGGATGATGATCCGGTTCCTTCTCGACAGGCTTCTGGCTGAGGATCTCTCATCGTTGGGACAGTGTTCGCTGTGCCAGCTTGTGCCAATGTGTGAGTCTGTGGACGTACTGGGTCAGTTGGTATCGGTGGTTGTTCTTTTCACATCTTCTCTTGACCTAGTATGAATGTGGTTGTTTTTGGAAGTGCTAGGTCTGTGGTTGTCATTCATTATTTTCACGAGATCGTCATCTCTTTCCATCCTCTAAAGTGGCAGACTTTCCGTGGCAGTGCGTGACTCTTTGTGGGGATCTGAATTTCGATTCGCCCTTGAGTATTTTCTTGGGTTCTCTGACACAGACCCAGTCATCTTCCTGTAGTGTCAATTGTCTTGTTCCATTCATAGTAATTTTTGTACTTCCTTTGTTTCTCTTTTATATTTCTATGTATTTGTTCCATGTCCATCTTCTGTTCTGTGTTTATTCTTGCTTCGTCAGTATCTAAGAAAATCCATGCTGGTCTCAGTTGGTTGGTTGCTGTTCTTCCACGCATCAAGGTGAAAGGTTCTGAGTTGGTGGTGGAATGCGGCGTTGTTCTATATGCGAGCAGGGCCTCGAGGGTTTCTCTCCAGGGCATGCCATTGGCTGTGGCTAGTTGGATGACACTTTTTATTAGTCTGTTCATTCTTTCCACCAATCCGTTGGACATAGGGGGGTAGAGTGATGTGGTGATGTGGTTGATGCATTTCTTTGCAAGTAATTCGCGGAATTCCAACGAGATGAACTGGGACCCATTGTCTGACACTATGTCTCTGGGGTCACCTTCCCTGTTGAATATTTCTGTTAAGAAGTCGATGACTTTTTTCGTGGTTGCACTGGTTTCTACCACACCCCATTCGGTCCATTTGGAAGTGTAGTCCACAATCACGATGATGAATATTTTTTCAGCTTCCAGATTTTCAAAAGGGCCCATGATGTCTATGGCCAGTTTTGACCATACCTGTTTGGGGATTTCTACCGGCTGAAGTGGTGTTTTTCTTAAGGTTTTCGATTTGTCGCTGGAAGCGCAGGCACTGCAGTTTTTTACTGTTTCTTCTGCTTCTTTCCACATGTTGGGCCACCAGTAGTTAGCCCTTATCCTGTTCTTTGTGAGACTCCTTCCCAGGTGTCCTTCATGGGCTAGTTCAAGTAGTTTCTTTCTGAGTGCTACGGCTGGAATTATTCTGTTACCTCTCAAGATATGGTTGTCGTTAATGGATATTTCATCTTTGAATGGAGTGAATTTTGCCAACTCTTGTCCGATATCTTCCCAGTCGTTCATTACAGCTCTTCTGATTTCTTGTTGCTCCGTGTCGGCTTTGGTGATGCGTGTCCACTCATTGGAGGGAATGGTAGAATGGATGGTGGCTATGATGTCTTCGTCTTGAACTTCATTTTCAGTGTCTGGTTTGTCTTGAATGGTGGTTAGTCTGGAGAGGCAATCTGCTACTTGGTTTAGTGGGCCCGGATTGTAGAGAACCTGAAGATTGTATTGCATAACATCCAGGAACCAGTGTCTTATTCTAGGGGATATTAGGTGTGGCGTTTGGATTGTAGGATGTTGACAAGAGGTTTGTGATCAGTTTTTAAGAGAATGGGTAGACCCCAAATTAAATTTCTGAAGTGTTGTAAGGCCCACTTGACAGCCAAAGCTTCTCTCTCAATGGTGGAATAATTCAACTCCGCATCCCTGAGCACTCTTGATGCAAATGCAATGGTCACGATGTTGCCCTTCTGTTGTTGTTCTAGTATCGCACCAAGGCCGATCTTACTGGCATCCACTGACACTATTGTTTTAGCCTTGTAATCAAACATGCTTAAAGCTGGAGCTTGGTTGATGTCAGACTTGAGACTCTCAAATTCGTTTTTGCAATCTAAGGACCATTGAAATCTGCTACTTTTCTTCATGAGTTTCCTCATGTTTTCTGTCTTATTAGCATAGTTACTGACGAATTTGGAGTAGTACTCCGTCATTCCTAAAAAACTTTTCAACTGGTCTTTATTGGTGGGTTCAGCCAAACTCAATATAGTGTCTAGTAGTTTTTTCTTGGGACGGGTGCCTCTGGCATCGATGGAGTGGCCAAGATAGGAGACTTGATTGCACTTTATGTTGCATTTCTCTAACTTGAGGGTGAGTCCACTTCTTTGGATTATCCGTAGCACGCCCATCAGTTTGGCATCGTGATCTTCCTCGGTTTTGGCTGATATAAGAATGTCGTCTTGAAAGCATCGTACTCCATCAAGACCTCCAAAGAGATGTGACATAAGTCTCTGGAATACCGCCGCGGCCGAAGCAAGCCCGAACGGCATTCTGTTGAACATATAGGCTCCCAAGGGTGTGACAAAAGAAGTGAGGGCCTTCGAATTGTCATCTAGGGCAATTTGGTGGTATGCCGAGGAGAGGTCTAAGGTGCTAAAAAAACTTGCTGGTTCCATGGTTGAAAGAAGTTCTGTTATATTGGGAAGTGGATGTCTATCAACCCATATGTTTTTGTTTAGGTCTCTTAGGTCAACGCACATGCGTATGGAATTGTCGGGTTTCTTTACAAGGACGATGGGGCGAGCCATTCAGAACTCTCTATGGGTTGTATAATGTTCTCATTGCACAGGCGCGTGAGTTCATCCTTGAGTACCGCCTTGGTCCCAAAGGGCACACCACGCACCCGATGGACCACAGGAACGGCACCTCTTTTCAATATTATTCTGTGCTGGAAGCCCTTGAGCAATCCGATCTTATCGCAGAACACTTTGGGAAATTGTTCAGCCAAGTTAGCCTTGATGTCGGTATCGTTATTGAGCACACTCAGTATGGGGATATCTTCCCCGGGATGTATTCTCACTTGGAGGGCTGCCTGTTCTTCCAATCCTACTACGGAGGACCCGTTCTTTGCTATAAACAACTTACAGTATGTTTGTCTGTCCCGAAATTTGAGTTTGACCCAGGTGTACTCCATGATGTCAATGGGTGTTTTCCCATACCCAGTGGCTCTTACTGAGGAGCTCCGTAAGTCCTGGATCTTGCCAAAAAGTACCTTTACAAAGGTTTCAATATCCACCATGGTATATGGGGATCCGGTGTCTACCATCACTCTCAAGGGTATGTCATTGACGTACATGTTAACCCATGGACCATTCGCCTCTTGGAAGGAAGTGACTGTGAGAATCTGTACCTGTGGGTGCGTCTGATTGACAGATAGCATACTGTCTGACATTTGCTCATAGTCCACAGTTTTGACGGACCCATATCTGTTGATGGGTTGTCTGCTGCCGTTGCTAGATCCACGTGGTCTCCCTCGGGTGTTTCGGCAGAGCTTAGCAAAGTGGCCTAACTGGCCACACTTATAGCACTCAACATTGTTGGCCGGACACATCCTCCATGGCGTTTATACCATCCGCACTTTTGACAACTCGTGGGATTTTGATTATCGTACACTGATGTTCTACCTCTTTTAGAACTTCTCCTGGTACCTTGGGGGGCATTTTTTACAGCCGCTACTAATGCCCCATCTTGGTCGTAGTCGGAACTGCCTTCCACATATTTCACTTCTACTCCAGCACCCTCCTTCAGGACCTGCCTCTCTTTCATACAACAGTCCCCGAATTCCATGCTCCTCACTATCTCAGTGGCTTGGTAGAGCGAGGGATTTTTTGTTTGCCATAGTTTTTGCTGTATGCGAGGGTCTGCTACATTGAGGACAAGCTGGTCTCTCAAGTACTCGTCACTGACACCTGTGAACTCGCACGTGGACATGAGTACTCTGAGGGAGGCTAAATATGCGTCGACAGGCTCACCTTTCGTTTGTTTCCGAGAAAAGAATTTATATCTTTCTAGTACTACGTTTATCTTGCTGCCAAAATGCTTGGTGAGCTTTGTTAATGCAGTGTCGAATTTCCGGTTGCTATCTCCACTTGTGCTGTCAGGCTCGGGGAGCGCCCTGAATATCCTGAGGCCCTCGGTTCCTAAGCAGTTCAGGAGGGTCGCTTCCTTAAGGTCGTCGCTAAATTTACTTCCGCCAATGGCCCTGAGGTATATTTGGAAGCTGTCCAGCCATTGCTCCCAGGGGCAGGTTGGGATTCCGGGGCAAGGAAGAAATTTGGTGGGATGCGGCACGTTCTGCATGTTTGAGGATGAAGAGGCTAGCTAGAGTATGATGGTTTGCACAACTTGTGGTCTCAAAGTTTTTGGAATTCACTATTTTTGAAATTGCGGGGAACGTTGATGTGTGTGGCGTTGTTGTGGTAGCCGGGAATACCTTATGTGCTTTTTTTTTTTTTTTTAGCGTTCTCTACCCCTAGCACCTGTGTGGGCGCTATATGACTTGGTCTTGAAACAGCGGCTGAGAACAGCTGGTCTCTTTATATTGTTCTCTGCCCCCTGCGACCTGCGGGGGCGTCGTGGTGCGCAGCCTTAGGGCGGTCGCTGGGGACAGCTGATGAAATGTATGAAGAACTGGGGCTGGCCCAGACAAAAGGCCGCACGCAGGGCACGTTGCGAGGTCCTTTCCTCGAACGGCCGTTGGACAGCGCTCATAAGATGCACTGCAGCACTGTTGGCATGCGTTGATCCACACACATAAAATATGAAATTGTACCTCTTTGTCTCGATCAGGTACCTGGAGTCTGCCGGGTGGCCTGCCGGACGGCCCCCTCCCCACATGGTAAGGCTGGGGTGATGGGGGGCGGCGGCAAGAGGGGAAAAACCGCCAGACCGTCGTTGTTGCCGGAGGCAGGCTGGGGCACGGTAGTGAAGCTCCGGGGGCCGGGTGTCACGGGAAGAGGAGCCTTGTCGCCATTTGTAATAAAGTGCGACACGGTTGAGGTGAGTGGGAGCTTTATTTAACGGCCCCCGGAGGCTGGGGCAGTCGGGGAGGGAATGAACAATGCGTTCCGTAGTGGAACGAAAGGACAAACGTTCTCCGTTCTGGTGGAACGGAACGCATGGGAAATGAACATAAGATATATAACACTACTTCGATTGTTACTTTGGCCGCCATGTTTAGGGCCCGACCGGAATGTGACTAATAGAAGGTAAGCCACAACACCGTGAGGCCGCACCACACATGACATTTCACAGATTACAACGTCTGCTTTATACCGCGATTAACTGACTTTCCAATTTATTTTCAATGAATACGGGCACTAAAACCAAAGGGGGGGTTTTCTTATTGAAAAGATTATTAGTATTAGTGTACTTTCTGTTAATACACAAGGATTGCAATGCGGCATACACGCAATGCAGTATACTTTATTTTTGTAAGAATAGAACCCGTTAAATTTGAACACAAGGTGATCAAGGTATTGACACATACAACGAGTAGGTAAAATGGTTACTAGGTTATAAGAGAGATGATGGTGACAATATGTCCTAACCTAATAGGAGGGATTTAACCCATGAAATGCAACAGAATACGGATTATGGGTAAGATTAACCCTTACTTCTCCATGAAAAATGTATTAACTGAGACTTATTTAATTACCTATTCTCATGAAACTTCTTTCTTCCCTTCTTTTGTCTCTCCATGCATTGTATCCTATGTTTTCACCAATTATATCCCTAAACATCCATCCCTCTTCTCACCCCTTATCCATAGCTCTCAACCATTTCTGTTGTAAAGGCGGGTGAAACCACCTGATTTTGTTTTTGGCGGGTGAGACGCCCATTGGAATGCATGGGCGTGCAGGAGGCTTGGCGGGTGAGTCAGCCCTTTACAAGGCGGGTGACACCCGCCAAAAGCGTGTGAGTTGAGAGCTATGCCTTATCTCTGTGTTTGGGCTATGTATCATTATTTCTTAATTTACCATATGACTATGGTGATCCAACCCGCACAATGGGTATGTTTTACACAATGGTGAATGCATTATGATGTTTCGAATCACAACTAATTATGTGTTTTGTACTTGGCTTTTGTGATTGACAATGTTACTTCCAATGTTTTGTGGTCTTGTGGGTGACTGCAACCTGTTTATGTTTATTCCCTTGTTGAATCATATGTGCTATACAATATGTTACATGTTTTCAATTGGTTAGACAATTGAAACAGATTTCAAAATATAAACCTTCTTTGCTAATAACAGCCCTGATATGAGAAAGGCGTAAGGACGCCGAAACACGTGTCATCATCAAAGGGCAATTTTTTGAACAAACCAATCATTTAAATAATACAAACTTTTTTTATTCAACCTTACCCACTGTGGCGCGTAGTAAGATATGGAAAACCAAGTTCTACTTTTTCGTTAAACGGAGTAGAGGGACTTTTTTCTCTGTTTCATCTTCCATATCCATGCAACACCGATGTTGAACGGCACATGAATGTAAGGCGCTGAGGTTCCCATGTTGGTCTCCCACAAATAGTTCCTCATCTCTATATCAACTCTTTCAAATTGAACTTTCTACCCATCATCATTCACATTATTCTCAACACAAGATGTCACATTTCCCGAGTCCCTCTTAAAATGTAATCTCAGATGCTCAACCCATGCACTCTCTGACACACAGCAACTTTGCAGGGTTGACTGCTGGTCGTCGATACCATTTAGGGTTCGCCAGATTCAACTCACATCTTTCCTAATAACATTAAAGATAGCCTGATGTTTCTCAATAAGTGATTTAATTTTATGAAATCCAAGCCATCTACCGTATGTCAATCTGGCCAACTTGGTTTATTTTTTAGTTCGGCCCTTGATAGAGTTGGATAGCAACCCACCAATTCCTTAATGTATTGCTGCAAGGATTTCTTTCTCTCATTTATTTGAATGTCAAACCGATTGCGATGAGCCGGAATGATATCCCCTGACAATTTTACCAGGGCAGACTTAGTAGCTCCCAATTTATGCAATACCAATTGAAACTCATTAGGGTCAATAGGAGCATTTTTATTTGCATCTGAAAACGAATCCCACCACTTGCTCAACCTGATATTTGCTTCATTGTTGTCGCTAATTTGCCCAACCCTGTTGTTGTTCCCCATTATCACAAGATGTTTAGCACTTACCGAATCCACGGTTTTTACTATGCCCAGATAAAGACAAAAGAGTAGCATTGCATGGTCACTCCATTTGGTAGGAAATATTTGTGTATAATATACGAGTAATCGATCAACAGCTGCATCTTGTTACTTGTTATTTTTCACTTTATTGTGATCATCCATGGTAAATATTAAATGCAGGCGAGACATTCTGAGGGACTCTGAGCAGATTACTTTTTCTGTTATTTTAGACATTGGTTAGCAGATTAGTTTAGCAGGCAGCTTTGAGACATTATACCCAACTTTGCATCTGAGGTCTCTGCTCACGCCTTAATGTGCAAGGAGGTAACTGCAGCTCAGTGAGAAGTGATGCATCTTATTCCCAAAAGGCCCTAGCAATGGTGTAAAGGGGGCTCTGCTTTCCCAACACCACTGGAACTCCTCCCCACCTCCCCCACCACACCTGCAAAAGAAAACTCTCAGGGCAGGGAAGTCTGTTGGAAACTTATAAGGCAAACAACCACCTCACTGAGTGTCCTCAGAGCCACTCAGCTTCCACGCTTATGGAGCTAACGTTTGGGGATCTCTTTTAGGAGCCTCGCCCTCAGTACAATCCCTCTGGGGCACTGCGGTCAAACTTCTCCTGTTGGATGGATTGTTTGAAATGCACATTACTTTGGATGTACAGCGTGCAGTGTCAGGAAGCAGTGCTAATGATGCACGTTGGCACCCTAATGACCACCACCAAAATTAGTGGGCAACGGGACATTGAGGGCTAGCAAACTTGTCCAGTAGCGGGCAACTCTTAGGTTGCATTCCCCATAGAGTTCATAGTTGACGAGTAGTACGTTCCAGAAGTAGAGGACAACAAATGTGTCACAATTACAATTAGGCATTAAATGCTAAAATAGCTCAGTGGGTGAAGTGCCTGTAGGAGAGGTATGTATTTAAGCAATAAGTTCCCTTTGTCCCAAAAATAAAGAATTATTAACCAAAGATTGCCTCAATAAACAATTGGTCAACAACGGGCAATGCACGAACCCTGACCCTAAAGCACATGTTCGATCACTTGTGTAGTGGAGGTTCATTGCCCATAATGTTATGGTTAATACTCTTGCTTGCTATCATAGTAGTCTCATACAGAAAGATCTCAGAACTATGGCGGCCAAACATCACCATGGTTAAGGTCAGAATAGCATCTTCCTAGCGTATATCAATCCGAGGACCAATCTGTCATGAAGGATTGCATCTGGGACCATGTGAACGATCAAGCGCTCTATTCCACATGTTCCAGTACAATGAATATTGAGAAATCCTTCTTCGAGAATACAAACAAAACAACTTTTAGAAAAAAACTCAACTTCAACCACGTTTGCAGATTTCCGTGTTGATCAATAGCCAGAAACGCTACCAGATATTCCTAATGCAAACCCGTTATACATTTATTTCTAATTCCTTAAACTATAATGCTTCCAGATTTGTATAATACTAAGATGTATGCGATCCATTTTTTTTTTTTTTTGTTTTTTTTGTTTTATTGGTTAGACAAAGTTAAACCTTTAACATTCCTTTAGCAATCCCTCCTCAAAGAGGTGGAGGCCCCCCAAAAATAGGGTAGAGTTCAAAGGGTTCAAAGGGTCTCTGAATGATCACCCCTAGGCCAGATTCACCAGCTGTTTAGGAGGCGTCCACCTCAGACTCTCCCTCCTCCCACTCCAGGTTCAAAGATTCAACAAATTTCAGTGCGTCCAAGGTACGCCCACTTTCTCAGCTGTGATGAGCCTTTCCCAATACTCTTCTTCATTCTCCTCCGTGATCAGACTCGTATAATTTCCCATATACATCAGACGAATCAATTTCAGGTTCGGACAAGTTAGCATAACATGCCTTATAGTTTCCAGTTGGCCCTTCTTTCTGCAGAATCTACAGTATGCTAGTGATTTGTCAATTTGCCTTCTACGCCACCTTATTTCTCTCGACTGCCAGATGTTATATCTACAGCGCATAAGCAGATCTCGATAGTGCTGAGAGGGAAATTTCATCAGATATGGCGGTAGCAGATTCAGGACTTTGCGTTCCCAGATGATGTTGTGACATAAATCTCGTGCTAATTTCTTTTCCTGAGTTTCCTCCCAATCTTTTTCCCGATTTATTCTTTTAGCCTTTTCTGGATTATTTTTCAGAGTGTCGTCGGAAATTGTCAGGTGTTTTAAAATTTCTTCACAGCTCTTTTTCCAGTCTTGAAGAATTGAGTCACCATAGAAAACGCCTGGCTTTGCTAGGATTCTGAATGGTACAGGCGGATTGTCTAAAATGCACTTTCTATAGAGTGATAATGATTTCCACGTTGTAATTGAAGAAATAGATTGCAGTCTTAATTCCATTCTTATAAGGTCCAAAGGTAGCTAATTTGGTAGGCGTAAGATCTTTCGCCAAAAATAGGCTTCGCAGTGGTTCCAGACCTCCCATTTTAGGGCTAGAAGGGCCTCGGCTCCATATGTGATGACAGCTATTACCTTTTGCTTATAGAAGGTTATAATCGGCAATAGAGAAAATTTTCCGTATCTGCGGTGTACAAGTAGCCCTTGATTAACCAGACTTTTTAGTTTTTCTCTGATCAGGGTATAGTGATCCCGCTCATTCTTGCTTCTATTAATTCTTATCCCGAGGTAGATCGTAGTATCGACCACTGCCAATTTTTCTTTATCTAATGACCAAGACGGTATTTTCCCTGCCGATTTCTTTCCGCGAGTTGATTTCAAGGTCAGAATCATAGATTTTTTTGCATTTACTTTCATATCATTGGCTTTCAGATATTCATTGAAGGCCTCGATCCTGCGCTGAAGACCTATCGGCGTCTGATCTAAAAGCACTGCGTCATCCGCATATAGCATCCATGGTATTTCTATGCCATTTACCTTCGGAGGGAAGGCCCGGATCCGATCTTGTGAGGATTTCATGTCAGCCATATAAAGTATGAAGAGAAAAGGGGCGAGGGCACATCCCTGCTTAATACCTCGGGATGTCTTGATCCTCCTTGATAGACCACCATCTGCATTAATCTGAACTTGGATTGAGGTATCGGTGTATAGTGCCTGGATTGCCTCCAATAGGTCCACATGGCATCCCCAATTGCTCAGTTTGGTCCATAGCCGTTCTCTATTTATTCCATCAAACGCCTGTTCTAGATCTATAAAGGCCAGGTAGATAGGTGTTTTTCCTTTTAAGGCCTTCGCTTTTAATATATTGATCAGGAACAGGTTAAGGCTAGTGCCCACTCCACTCACGAAGGCAGTCTGTCTCTCGTCTAGAATTCCGGCTTGAACTGCCCAATTCTTTAAATCCCGTAGGAGAATGGATGCAAAAAGCTTGCCAATGGAGTCAAGTAGCGCAATCGGCCTGTAATTTCTAGGATTGCCGCGGTCACCTTTTTTAAAAATAGGCACGATGTAGGCCTCCGTCCATGAACTTGGTATTTGTTTGGTTCTCGCTACTTGCTTGAAGAGTGCGTAAATTAGGTCAGACCAACCTTCCATGCTTGCTTTCAGCATTTTATTGGAGATGCCGTCTGGGCCGGCAGCCCTGGAAGAGCTTAATTTTTTAATCAACATTTGAATGTCTTCTTTATCAAAGTTTAATGACCACGTAGCGTTTCCTGGTCTTTTTTCAATAATCTTTGCCTCAGTTATTCCTTTAAACAGGGCAGTGTAATGGTCGAACCAGTTTTTCTCGGAGACTTGGTTAATACCTATGGCCGACTGATTAGAGTCTCTGTTGTTGATTAGATCCCAGGTACTTTTTGTGTTATTTGCTGCTAAGGCTGCCATCATGTGTTCTGCGTCACTTTGAGTTCGTTGATATCTGGTTGATTTTAGCCAATTCTTGTAAGTTTGACGACATTTTCTTTCCAGATCGCGTTTGTCCAGGCTATGGGATTTTTTAATACGCCTAAGGTCGGCTCTGTATCTTTTTCGTCTGGCGACTACAAATTCGTTGAAGGCGTGTTTCTTTTTTATCTGCTTCAGCTTAGATGGATCATACTGAACCTCATAGGCTTTGAACAGCCATTTGTAATCGACCACCTCCTCTCCCTTTTCTACAGCTTCCTGGAAGTTTTTCACCAGTGTAGGTATGATCTGATCTTTCAGTCGCAGTCTGTTTCTTCCCCATGATATCTCAGTTTCCATCACCTTTCCTCCCTTAGGGAGAGTTCTTGAATCCCATACAAGTTCAGTTTCCAGAAGAGAGTGGTCACTATTTGCTTGCTTGATGACTCGGAACGAGTTTATCCAGGCCAGCGTATCTCTTCCCACAAAACAATAGTCCAAGCAGGCTCTCAATTTTCCACTATGCCAAGTATCAGCCCCCAATAGGTCACCCTTTGTTTGGCTATTTAACATCATCATATCCCGTATGCCCATTTCCGTCATCCATTGGCTTTCTTTTCCTGTGAGATTTCCAAACTCTTTAATTTTGCCCCTTTTGTCTAGGAGCTTGATGTTTAAATCACCATTCAGCAGTATAAGCTGGTCATCTTCCTCCGTCATGGACTTGTCAATAGCGTTCGTGATTGATTTTAAGTATGACCCTGGGTTTGGCATGTTTTCCCTCCAGTATGTATTAATCAATAGCAATTTAGTCGGCTCCTCCTGATTTTCTGTTGTAGAGGTAATTTTCAATATTTGGACGTAAGGATTTGGAATTTCGTGCTTGAGTATTTGTAAGTTGCTATCGATTTTTTTTAGTACCATTAGGCCAGCAAACGGTCGGCCTCTCAGCCCCTTCTTTGCCGGATTGAAATAGACTTCAAATCCTTCGCATATTGGAGGATCACACAGCCATGATTCTTGGATACAAATGAGATCGTATTTGGTCAAGAAAGCGCTTTCCGTCGAGAACAGGTGATGGAATCCTCTGGTGTTCCATGAGGCACAGCGAACGGATCCATGCCCAGTTTCCTTATTCTATTGTTTCTTTTTTGAGTTATGATCATTTGACATAGGGGTCCAAACATTTGATTTATTTTCAAATTTGTTTTCCGTTATTTTATCCTTCCTTGGGTTTTGTGAATTATCAACCGTGAACCTCAAAGATTTTAAGTTATCGACATTTCCTTTGGTGCTGTGTAAATAGGTTTCAGGGTTCTTGTTGCCTTCTTTTAAGTTTTCTTTTAGAATCTTCCTATTATTTCCTTCTTTTTCTTGACCATTATTTTCCCACCTTTTCCCCCTAGACTCTTCTTCGGTACGGGATGAGGGCTCATTATTTTCTTTTCTTCTGTCCTTTGAGGATGTATTGATATTGTCATGCTTAATATCATCCTCCAATTCTGTCAGGCGGAATCCCTTTTTTTTTAGGATGTCAGTTGCTTTCAGAAATTTCTGCTTAATATCATTTGAGTTGAGATGCAATATAACTTGGTCCGTTCTTAGTTCTCTTGGGAATTCCACAACTTTGATGTCCTCGGTAGATATCGTGCGTAGAGCTGATGTTTGGTTACAAAGCGAAACGACGTAGCACCTATTGAGCAAAGCCCTTCTTGGGCCATTTAGTGTCGTCTCTAATTTCAAATGGCATTCTTTTGATGGAGCTGGCCTCAGGGGAGGGGCGGACACTTTCGTTTCTTTATTGCTCTTCTTTGTTTCTTTAATTCTGTTCTTTCCATCCTGTTTTAGGTGAGAGTTTTCGAGTTGAAATTGTACCCTCCTTTCTTTAGCAGCCAGCTCTAATCTTTTTTGCTCTAGGGTTTTGAAGTTAGCAAAGTTGTCATCAGCCTCACTGAATTCTTCCATTTCAAATGGGTCGGGTCGACTTTTTGTCTCCTTTAAGATTATCGGCGGGGTATCTCGTTGGGGATTCTTACAATTAGAGGGATTAGAGCTCCTCTCCACCATCTCCCAGTTGTCCAGAGTTTCCCATTCTGATGGGCTGATGCATTGCCATTCTTCATCCTCCCTATATTCTTCCATCATGTCAATCAGATCACTTAGATCTGCTCGTTGGTCTGATTCATCTACATTGGCCTTCGGGGCGGGAGTGGGGTGGATCCCCCCTCCCACATCCTTAGCATCAGTATCTATCAAAATGTTCGTGTCTCTCATTGCCAGTTCTCTCCTCGGCTTCTTTGCCTGTTGGGAGTTTTCTCGTCTTGGAGGCGTTCTTAGATTCCTTAAGAATGCCCTAGAGCCATTTGTCTTCCGTTTTAATCCTTCATTTTTAGTTTTTTTACCGTTTTCGTTAGGTTTTTCCTTCAGTTCATTTTTCTTATCTGAGAGCAGATCCTTGGATGCCCCACCTCTAAAGATGGCAAAGTTTGTTTTTTTTGGTTGAAGTTTAGAGTCAAAAGTTCCCGTCCCCTTACAGCCAGGAGAGATCAATATTACCTCTTTGGTCATTTGCTCAGTTTGCAAAGGTTGATGTGGCTTGTTTTGACTTAGTTTCATGGGACCTTTGCCTCGACGCGGATTTTCAACCAAGCTTGTCTCCTCTTTTCTCTGTTTACATAGGTTTCGCATCCACTTGCAGTCTTCCAGAACCGCCTCCATCAATAGGGACTTATCATTGGCATCTCTCCTTGCCAGATCCGTGAGGCGATTTTGCCATGTGAGCGATTTTTCGCCTTCTTTGTCCATTCGTACATTCAAGTTCCTCAGGGACAGATCTGTTTGTATATTTGCCTCTTTAATTTGTATGTTAGTAGTAGTCATTTCTTTCACAGTCATTTATCATCTCATACAATTTTAGGTATGGAGCCAGTGTGATGTTCAGTGAGGTCATGATCATTTGCTGAAGGTGTTTCATATCCTTTTCTCTGTCCATATGG
Source organism: Ambystoma mexicanum (assembly GCF_040938575.1). Lineage (NCBI taxonomy): Eukaryota > Metazoa > Chordata > Amphibia > Caudata > Ambystomatidae > Ambystoma > Ambystoma mexicanum. The sequence continues at coordinate 554,344,558 of NC_090931.1, forward strand.
TAAGTGTCTTTAATTAGCTGTATAGTTTGGTCTTTCGTAAGAGTTTTACAACACTGCTCTTGGCCATCCAACACAGGCGTCTGAGTTATCTTTGTTGTCACTTGAGGTTCTACAAAATGGCCTTGTGGTTTTGAGCTTAGCAGTCTATCTTCGAGACGTGGATTTCTCCTATCAGTTAGAGATCTTTGTGATAGGGTCAGTGGTCTGGGGTCTCTTTGGGTTTTTGTTACGAGGAGCTCGGCCCCCACAACCTCCAACTCCAGGGAACTCCCTTTGGTTTGGTCCTTTTCAAGTTCAGCCATTTTCTCGCTTATTATCGAGAAACTCCTCCTTTTTTCTCTCTCAATTTTCCCCGTCAAAAGGGTGAGGTCTTGCATGATTTTGCTAGCTAAATTTGAGTTACTCAGATTAGCTAGAGGCAACATAGTCGTTCCTTCAGTGCCTGTAGTTTTTAGCGGAGTTTCGCTTCCAAAATTCCACAGGGTTTTCTTTTCAAGTCTGGCCTTTGGGGGGAGCGTCCCCTTAGGGTAGGGTGTCTCCGGTATATCTTTATGAAGGTTCCAAGGAGGAGATTGATGGGCCGTTGGGTCATTAGGTAACAGGGCAGTAGTCCTCTGCTGGGTGTTATTTTGGGGGCTCTTGTCCTTGGGCCACTGATCTCTGTTCTCTTCCCTGTATGGCTGGAAGATGTCGCTTATCGTTGTGGATTCCTCCATGTCTCTTAGGTGCTGCTTTTTTTCCTCTGTTTCCTTGTTTGAATCCAGCGAAGCTTTCTCCCATAGTTCTAAATCATTTGTGGCCCATTGATCCTCCTTTTCCTCGGTAGACTCACACAGTAAAGATCTGTTTGTAGTATCCATTAAAGTCAAAGTAGGGGAGGCCAATGCCGCGTCCCGACTAATATTTTCGCCCAGAATGCTTTCACACATGTTTCGTATAGGTGCAATTCCACAATTGGCTACCTCAAAAATCGGCATGTTTACAGAGTCAATTTCCTTTCTTGGGGAAATTACAGGTGAAATCGGACCACTTGAGTCTCTCCAATTATCAGGGTTTCTAGATTGGTCTAGTGTATCCGTCTTCTTTTCAAGGCTCAGATTAGCCGAGAGAACTGGACCTTTCTCGGATGGCACCCCTACCGTCTGATTAACTTCAATTAAACTTTTTCCTTTGTCTCCTGGGGACACAGTTTTGATCATTTTGCTCAGATAGCCTTCACCGGGAGTTAGATCTAAATTCTTAGCCTGATCGGCGCCCTCCTCATACAAGGTCGATGTTTCAGGGGAGGGGGGGGAGTGGCTTATAGGTGCTTCGAGAGTGGAAACTGTGCAAGCCTTAGGTAGAGCAGGTGTTTTTGGGACTAATCGCACGGGGTCTTCTGTAGCCATACTCAACCTTTTTCCACTACCTATATCGATCGTAGTGGCCCCCGTAGATGAGCTTTCCCGCTTCTTAGGGCAAAAGGGTAGACGAGATTGTTTCAATGACGGCATGTTCTGTACACACTCCGGGCTACCATTTGCTTCTGCGAGTGATGTAAATTTTTGCCTTACCTGCAGGCGAGTTCGCACAGCTGTTCCTGATGAATCCATGTGCACAGCCGTAGATTTCATCTTGTAGTGCAGCTCCTCGGTGTGAGCTTTTATTTCCTCAGCTCTGCCTGTCGTAGCAGTTGGCTTTTATAGTGTAATACTTGCTTACGCAGCCCAGCAGCCAAACAGCACAACAGCAGGATACTCCGTATGGTCGATGCCCTTTGCGCGCTCGGGCTTAGCGCCGCAAGGGTGCTTGGGAAGAACCTTTATGGCACTTCCTGGAGGCGGTGCCCGGGGGCGGGCAAGGGGCGGAGCTAGGGCCGCACTTCCCTCTCCTTCAATGCGCCGCTCCTCGCTCTCTTCGTTCTCGTTCTCCTTACTCCTCCCAACAGCTGATTGTGGGTCGTAGATGCAGCCACAGCACAACAGCAGGATACTCCGTATGGTCGATGCCCTTTGCGCGCTCGGGCTTAGCGCCGCAAGGGTGCTTGGGAAGAACCTTTATGGCACTTCCTGGAGGCGGTGCCCGGGGGCGGGCAAGGGGCGGAGCTAGGGCCGCACTTCCCTCTCCTTCAATGCGCCGCTCCTCGCTCTCCTCGTTCTCGTTCTCCTCACTCCTCCCAACAGCTGATTGTGGGTCGTAGATGCAGCCACAGCACAACAGCAGGATACTCCGTATGGTCGATGCCCTTTGCGCGCTCGGGCTTAGCGCCGCAAGGGTGCTTGGGAAGAACCTTTATGGCACTTCCTGGAGGCGGTGCCCGGGGGCGGGCAAGGGGCGGAGCTAGGGCCGCACTTCCCTCTCCTTCAATGCGCCGCTCCTCGCTCTCCTCGTTCTCGTTCTCCTCACTCCTCCCAACAGCTGATTGTGGGTCGTAGATGCAGCCACAGCACAACAGCAGGATACTCCGTATGGTCGATGCCCTTTGCGCGCTCGGGCTTAGCGCCGCAAGGGTGCTTGGGAAGAACCTTTATGGCACTTCCTGGAGGCGGTGCCCGGGGGCGGGCAAGGGGCGGAGCTAGGGCCGCACTTCCCTCTCCTTCAATGCGCCGCTCCTCGCTCTCCTCGTTCTCGTTCTCCTCACTCCTCCCAACAGCTGATTGTGGGTCGTAGATGCAGCCACAGCACAACAGCAGGATACTCCCTATGGTCGATGCCCTTTGCGCGCTCGGGCTTAGCGCCGCAAAGGTGCTTGGGAAGAACCTTTATGGCACTTCCTGGAGGCGGTGCCCGGGGGCGGGCAAGGGGTGGAGCTAGGGCCGCACTTCCCTCTCCTTCAATGCGCCGCTCCTCGCTCTCCTCGTTCTCGTTCTCCTCACTCCTCCCAACAGCTGATTGTGGGTCGTAGATGCAGCCACAGCACAACAGCAGGATACTCCGTATGGTCGATGCCCTTTGCGCGCTCGGGCTTAGCGCCGCAAGGGTGCTTGGGAAGAACCTTTATGGCACTTCCTGGAGGCAGTGCCCGGGGGCGGGCAAGGGGCGGAGCTAGGGCCGCACTTCCCTCTCCTTCAATGCGCCGCTCCTCGCTCTCCTCGTTCTCGTTCTCCTCACTCCTCCCAACAGCTGATTGTGGGTCGTAGATGCAGCCACAGCACAACAGCAGGATACTCCGTATGGTCGATGCCCTTTGCGCGCTCGGGCTTAGCGCCGCAAGGGTGCTTGGGAAGAACCTTTATGGCACTTCCTGGAGGCGGTGCCCGGGGGCGGGCAAGGGGCGGAGCTAGGGCCGCACTTCCCTCTCCTTCAATGCGCCGCTCCTCGCTCTCCTCGTTCTCGTTCTCCTCACTCCTCCCAACAGCTGATTGTGGGTCGTAGATGCAGCCACAGCACAACAGCAGGATACTCCGTATGGTCGATGCCCTTTGCGCGCTCGGGCTTAGCGCCGCAAGGGTGCTTGGGAAGAACCTTTATGGCACTTCCTGGAGGCGGTGCCCGGGGGCTGGCAAGGGGCAGAGCTAGGGCCGCACTTCCCTCTCCTTCAATGCGCCGCTCCTCGCTCTCGTTCTCCTCACTCCTCCCAACAGCTGATTGTGGGTCGTAGATGCAGCCACAGCACAACAGCAGGATACTCCGTATGGTCGATGCCCTTTGCGCGCTCGGGCTTAGCGCCGCAAGGGTGCTTCGGAAGAACCTTTATGGCACTTCCTGGAGGCGGTGCCCGGGGGCGGGCAAGGGGCGGAGCTAGGGCCGCACTTCCCTCTCCTTCAATGCGCCGCTCCTCGCTCTCCTCGTTCTCGTTCTCGTTCTCCTCACTCCTCCCAACAGCTGATTGTGGGTCGTAGATGCAGCCACAGCACAACAGCAGGATACTCCGTATGGTCGATGCCCTTTGCGCGCTCGACCAGCATAATGAAGACAATGAACCAATAGTGGACGCATCAGCCACCGAAAACCCTAAAGTGATGCTATTTGACAGACTTTCCCAATTGAAGAAGGACTACCTATTAGAGGAAAAGCTCATCTAGAAATCTGCCGACAGCACTGCATATTCAAATAAAGTATGGTTGTAAGACAGACTAATAAAAAAAAATAATAATAAAAAAAACGTGAAAAAGGACTTGCCTCTCGGCAATATTATTTCTGATTGATTAGCCCTACCTCCCACAGTTTCCTCATTTTAGATACATATTCTCCAACGTCAGTGTGGCTTTGGAATTTGGTTTTGGGCCATTGTCGGCCTCACCCGGTGGCATTGGTGCCCTGGATTCCGAATGGGATGTCAGGGGCATTATGGGAGCCATTGGCGCCCCAGGACCTCAAGCCCACCTTTGTCCTCTTCAGTCAGCGGTGGACATGCTTGGGTGGGCCTAAAAGGGCAATGCCCACACCAAACACGCAAAATGCTAGTGTGGCCCAGTTTTGTGGCCCCCATTTTTGCCAGTTTTATAAGTTACTTAACCAGGCCGCCAGTAGTTTTGACCGGTGTTACTGAATGAATAGTTTTTAAAATGCACAATTTGCATCACATTTTACCAAAAACCTTCCCCTTGGGTACTACTCAAACAGTGTGTCACAATAGGAATGAATTGCCATTTGCAACTGTGGGCCATTTTTCCTTTGGTGCCAGAGACAATTTTATTCCCCAGTCTGACCCTGGCAGCGGAGGGGATGTAGAACAAAAGGCGTGCAGGATATCCGCATAAGGGGCAGGCTAAGAGGATTCGGTGGGTGAAAGGAGTAACCCATCAGAAATGCATTTCACAGAGAGTTAGTTTGTTCTTCTAATAGATTCCTCCTTCCCACAGATTCCTGCTCTTAGACTCTCAAAGCAGTACAGTGGCTGGAGGAAAGGGGCTAAAACAGGAAACTGAGGGAATGCTCGTGCCAAAGCAGGTGTCCTAACCGGACACAGAGTCCAGGCTCACATAGCCAATGGACCGGGTCAACCCTCTGCAGGACAGAGGTAACTGTCAGACATCAGGTAGAATGGGCCTCGCAACCTTCAGACACTTCCTTCCTGGATAGATTGTAACATTTCGAAATACAAAGGATGATCCACCTGGGCAGGATCTCCCGAGTATTGGCCCTGACTGAGCAAACACCAGCATATCCAAAAATCTGGTCATAGTTCCACGTCTCTTGTTTAAAAGTCATAATTGCTGAGAGACCTCAAGGGGGTCAGATGCAAAACCTATCCTCCACCTTAGATGGGTGGCATGGAGGGTAAGCGATAGGAAGCTGGATCTTCGGCGACAAGTCCAAGTTAGACAAAACCTTTGGAAGGAATGTTGGCCTCACCGTTCAGAGTCACTTTCTCCTTGAAGACGACAATGTATGGAGGTTTAACAAAAAGAGCCACAAACTCACTCAGTTGCCTAGTGGAAGGGATGGTAAACAGGAAAAAAATCAACTTTAGGGTGAGCCACTTCATAGGCCACAAATACAAAGTCTTAAATGGTGCCAGAATGAGAAGAGTTTAAAAAAAATAACACTTAAGGCCCTTCATGAAAAATAAAGTGGTAAAAAAAAAAAAAACCTCTTCTCTGGGTCCTCTTGAAAACCCAAAATGCAGCTAGGTACCCCTTCGTACAGCCAATCTGAAGGCCCTGCTCTGCCAAGGAATGCAGACACCTAAGCACTGCCGAGGTCATGCAGAGCAAAGGTCCAGAACCTCCTCATAGAATCAAGCTGAAAACTTACATCACCTTCAGACAGATAGACTTAGTGGCAGGCATCAGAGGGGAATTAAGTACATCCTGGACATTGACAGATCCCATTCCTTATGCCTCAGCAGCCAAGCATTAAGGGTGAGGCTGTTCAGACTTGGGTGGAGAACCCTACCCCCCCCAATTCGGAGCGCATATTCACTGTTGCCACAAGGCACAATGGAGGACAGATTGACATGTCCAGAAGCTCCTGCTGCCAAGTCCTCTAGGCCCAGTATGGTGTGATTAAGGTCATGGTGGACTTGAACTTCTGCATTATCCTAAGAACCAGCGAAGGACTACAATAGGAAGGAATGCACAGAGAAGATTGAAGTTCCACTCAACCAACAATGCTGCTCCCAGATCTCACCACAGTGGAAATTCCATGGAGCAGAACAACTTGCACTGATGGTTTACTCTGGTGGGGAAGAGGTCCACCTAAGGGAATCCCCCAAAGAGTCAAGATCTTGTCCACAATGTCCTGATAGAGCATCCAGTCTTGAGTGACATCTTCCTACGCAAGGCATCTGCAAGAATGTTGTCCGCCCTAGAAAAATTGACAGCCAATAGAGACATCTTCTGCAGAGCTCAGAACCAAGATGCATTGCCTGTCTGTGAAGAGGCAGCGACCCCACACCACTACCCGTTTGAGGTAATGTATGGTCACAGTGCTGTCCAGAAGAATCTGGACACAGCCCGTGCAGACGGAAGGAAAGCAGTCATGGCCATCCTGGTACCCTGCAGTTCTAGCAGATTGATGTGCTCATTCATTTCAATGGGGCCACAGTCTGCTCAGCGCCAGATCGTTTAGGGAAGCACCACAAGCTTTCAGGGAGACACCGTTAGTGCCAAGTGTGCCAAAAAGGATTACTGGAAGGGAGTGGCAAGGGCCTCCTTGAAGTCTAAGGAGAAGCCCAAGCTTTGTAGCAGATGGCAAGTGTGGTAAAGTTGGGCTGACAAGATCTGGGGCAAAGGCACAGATGAGCAAATCATCCAGTCGGGGAAAGATTTGAATCCAATCCCCACCAAGAGGAGGGAGCCACTCCAGCCAAATGTTTGGTGAAAACCCTTGGTGTAGAAAAGAGTCTGGAGGGTAGGACTGCAAACTGGTAGTCAGGTTTCCCCAAACATGAAAGTCAGGTATTTCCTGTGGTATGGACAAATCGATACATGGAAGTAGATGTCTTGAAGATCCTGTGACATTAATCAGACCCAAAGCTTGAGGGCCTGGAGAAGCTTGCACAATGTGAATTGAATTTGTACTTGCTCCGGTACACATTCTGAAACCTCAGTTCCATAGTCGGTCTCAGTTCTTCTTTGGCAACAAAAAGTAAAGGGAATACCAACCCTTCCCACTCTGTGGTAAGATCAAGTTCTTTTGCAGCCTTCCCTAGGCATTTCGGAACCAAGGAAAAGAACAAGAAAGAGGGTGGTCCAGAGGGAAGGGACAGTGGAGGATGGAGAGGCAGTCATCCTCTGAGACCTTCCTGTATGGCCTATTCAGCTGAGGTGGTGCACGGCCACCTGGGGAGGCCATGGGAACAGTACATATGCCAACGTTGTCTCTCTAGGATCTGCTGCCTTTACCTTGATGAGGAAAATATTGCTGGACCTGCTTCTTGGAGAGCACCTGACCCTTGCCTTGGTGATCAAAGGAGATGAAGGACCAAAATAAATGGGTATTGGATGAGGTTGCTGGAATCCCAAACTCCGGGACTTGGGCCTCAAACTGGTTATAACAAATAATATCAGAGAGTAAGGCCTGACCATCTAGGCAATGTCCAGCATCTTCTTTCAGAAGTGCCTATGGATCATCGGACCCATAGCAATTGAGCAAGCAATGCAGACCTCTGTATCCATGCCAAACTGCAAAATCTGCCTCACTCTATTCTGCCAGAGGGAAAAACCTCCCATCTCTGCCATGGGCAAATATTCTGCAATCTTGTAAATGATGCTTCACAAGCTGGTGAGGGGTGATTTTGCAGGGGCAGGTAGCTTTCACATCCCCCAGTGGCATGCATCCAGGCAAAGAAATCTAGCAACCCACTGTGTGAAGCTTCTTCTCCCTGTCCAGGGACAATTAGGTGAAGGTAGCTGCATTGAACTTTTCAATGAGGATCTGAACCACCAGTTATCTGTGGTGGTGTGCATGGACAGGAATCCCAGATCTGTGTGAACAGGGTAACGCATCTTTACGAAATCCCTGTGCGTGAACAGTGCCGAAGCAGACTTCAGCCACCCTGCTTTGCAAGGTTGAGCAACAACAGGTTTAAACAGAAGGAGTGTCTCCCTCATAGGAACCCGAGCCAAAAAGTCCTGGAGATTATATTGGAGCTCAAGCTTTGAAGGGTAGACAACCAAAGTGTGTCCATAGCCTAGGAAATTGTCCTTCGAAAGCTGTCCATAAGGTGAGCCTTGCATGGAATCAAACCTGGTGAATTGTCCATGCCCCTGGCCTCCTCCAAATGCGGAAGGTAGCAGTCAGATCCTAGGAAATTCCTCCACCTCTCCCATGTTCAAGAGTTTCAGCACAGATGGGACAAGTCACCTAATCGAACATTTGGTCTATCCTCGAGAAATATTGTGTCTTGGAGTCCGGATCAAAATCCAGCAAGCTGTTCGCACAAAGGCATGGAGGTCGATGGCAGGAACATAACAGGCTCTACACGTGAATCCAGAACTGACCTAGCAGGCATACATTTGCAGTCCACATAAGTGCCTCTAATGGCTTCGGAAGGCACATTGGGCCCCAACTCATCTCTGGAGCAGAGGCCTATGAGAAGATAGCAAACATCCGATACACCAATTCCACAAACTGCTCTAGAATGGAGAAGAATGTGGAACGTTACTTGCTTCTTAAGTAGCACTCCTCAGAGGAATCTTCTGTGACTGTGTCTCATGAAGGATAATGACACATTCCTGCAGAACTATGTGATAAATGAAGAAAGTGAATTTGACAGGAGAGGCAGGCTCAAGCCCGGTGGAGGGAAGCCTGTGGTGAATTGTGTGAAAGAAACGGTCAAAGGTGGAACTGTATATTGATAACAAGGCAGATGAGGCCTAAGGAAGTGATTGAACTACCAGAAGCTTGAAGCCCAAGCCTAAATTGTTAAACTGTACCAGTAAGCCAACAGCGTGCAAGACTGAAAGACCTGTGCCATCCACCTATACTTTGTAGGAAACACTCTAGACACCATGGTGCTGAACATGGGATGGGAGTTGTTATTTAAGCCATTCTGACATTTCTTTTGAGACACTATTTTCCTTTTGTATTCCTTTAAGACATTTGTCATTTTGTTAATAATAATTGGTTATTTATAACACGCTTAATACTGTGAGAATCCTGAAGGTGTCTCACAGTCTAGTCCCCGGGGATCTGTCATCCAGGTGGCCAGAACACAGCCATTGCTTTTGGATCCAGTTCCTGGGGGTGGACCACTGCAGGAGGATCACTTGGATGAGGGGTCTTCGGGGAGTGGGACACCAGATGGTAAAACGAAGTATCCCCTTACCTGTAACACCTTTTCCCCATCCTAGCAGACAGTTTACTTATGAATGGCTGACCACACGGGACATCAAGATCCCCACCCTCACATTGTCTGGGTGACTTTTAAGTGAATAAATAGGCCTGCAGCCAAGCAGCGCTATTCAACAAAAACACACCTTTTGTGGAAAATACAAAACATTTTCATCTATATACTAAGGCAAGGTATCCAGGTATTCCCCAACTTTCTACTTATGAACTCACCCCTCCGTTTCCCGACACAAACACTTTCTCACTGACAGCTCACCTTGAGTGAAAACGGACTAACATCAGAGCCATATTCCTGACAAGTCCCAATACATTGTTTATGCAAGATCAGGCAATTACTGATCATTACACACACCTGACTTCGATCACACTTCCCCACACAGATAAATGGCGGAGCACGAAAGCACACTCTGAGCAAGGCACAGTTCACGAGGAAGCAGCAGGTCCAAGATGGCAGTTTAATACAAGGAGAAAGACACCAAGACCAGAAAGGGTTGCAAGAAGGAAAGTGCCCTTGACCTTTTCAGACTGTTACTTTCGTGGTCCTTGGAAAATAAGAAACCTAAGACCTGCGACTAAAGCTGAAGAAACCTGTATTGTGTGTCGGAGGTACCTGGGGCTCGCCCGTGTCGGTAACCAAGGTGGGGAGGAGCGATTGCTGCCGTGGTACTGTCCTTGGCTCCTACAACAAAGCAGCGCCAGTAAAGACAGCACAGCCGTTGAGTCGGGGAGACTGATACCAGACCAGCGTGTGTCAAAACCAAAGCAGCAACAACGTCTGAAGAAATCTAAAAAGAACAGTGTGTGAAACGTTTGCAACAAGCGGCACAAATATAAATGAAAACCAGAGGAGTGACTGAACTGTGGAGGGCAAGAAAGATACCGCAGACAGAGTGGTCTGGTGCCACTTGGGAGCTCATTCAAAAGTCTGTTAGGTATCCAGCTGGTTGGCGACTGAGAAGAACAAGTTACTCTCTTAGCTGGTAACGTTCTTTCGATGGGATGGTCCGGCAACGCATTCCACATCTATGACAGTAATCACCACAGCTGTGCTGCTTCAGAAAATCTTTCGGCGTCTGCGTCCTGCGTCGATGACGCCGATATGCCGCCCTTGAGGACCTCCTCCGACGGCCGACGTCACTGGATGTTATAAGTAGGACGCACGACGCCCGTAGCCTCAGTTGTAGTTTTTTCCCCAGAACGTGTGGCACCAGTCTTCTGCCAGTCTGACCACACAAAGCCTTGCGGAAATGTAAGCTGCAATTGCATAAGAAATTCTTTAGCGGGGAAGGCAGGGAGGGAGCGATATGGAATACATCGTCGGACCATCCCATCGAAAGAACGTTACCAGGTAAGAGAGTAACTTGTTCTTCGAGGGGATTGGGTCCTCCGACATATTCCATATCTATGACAGACTCCCAAAGCAGTACCAATGCAAGGAGGTGGGAAAAGAATTTAGAAAAAGAAACTTAGAATGCCCAATCAAATTGCGGAGCAAAGGATCGCCTTGCCAAAGGCCAGATCCTGCCCACGGATGGAATCGAGGGAGTAGTGACGTACAATAGTATGGACCGAAACCCAGGTGGCTGCATCACAGATGTTACAAATAGGAACACCCCTCTGTAGGGCAGTAGAGGCAGCCATATCCCTGGTAAAATGGGCCCGCAAGCCGACCGGTGGGTCCTTACCCGCCAAACGGTAACACTCAGAAATAGCCAAAATAATCCAGCGAGACAAAGTCTGCTTAGTCACAGCTTGTCCCAAACGCTTTCCAGTGTAACTAATGAAGAGTTGATCGTCCACTCTGACCCGGGACATGCGTGAAATATAAAAGCTTAAAGCTCTCCTAGGATCGAGCCTATGGAGCCTCTCCTCTTCCTTACCAGGATGTGGAGGAGGATGAAATGCCGGAAGAACAACCTTCTGGCCTAAATGAAATTCTGACACCACCTCCGGAAGAAAGGAAGGACGAACTCCAAGGACAACCCTGTCCTGAAATACAGTGAAGGGTGGCTTAACTGAAAGTGCCTGTAATTCACTCACTCTGCGAGCGGAAGTGACCGCAACCAAAAATACAGTTTTAGGAGTTAACAGTCTCAAAGGGCATGAATGCAAAGGCTCAAACGGAGCACCCATCAGAAACTTGAGGACAAGGTTCAAATCCCAACCGGGCACCTGGAAAGGTGACGGAGGGAACACATTAGTGAGCCCTTTTAGAAACTGAGAAATTAAAGGAATTTTAAAATAAGAACACTTCAGACAAGCGCTTAAATATGGACATCGCCACCAGGTAACCTTTAACCATACCCACTTGCAAGCCCCTGTGGGCTAAAGAAAGCAAAAAAGACAGAACCACAGGAATGTCACATGCAAAAGGATCCACATTCTTAACCCTGTACCAGTCGCAGAACTTACACCAACGGCAACGGTACAGGGACTTAGTTGGGGGCCTTCTGGCCGAAAGCAACACCTCCATCACATCTTCAGGGAGGTCCCAATCCTTATACCCCAACCTTTCAGAAACCAAGCGTGAAGGTTGAGGCATCGGACCTCTAGATGGAGAACCTGAACCCCCTCCCGTGAGAGCAGATCGTCTCGGTAGGGAAGACGACGTGGAGGGCAGATGGACAAATCGAGAAGGTCCAGGTACCCCGTCCTCCGGGCCCACACCGGAGCAATGAGGATCATCCGGGAACCGAACATTCGCAACCTCCGCAGCACTTGTGGGATGATGGGGACTGGAGGAAACGCGTACAGCAGTGGGAATGACCACTCCACCATGAACGCGTCCCCTAAGGCTCCTTTTGGAGGAAATTCCCGCAAGCAGAACCTTTCGCACTTCCGGTTGACACTGGAGGCAAAGAGATCCACTTGAGGGGTCCCCCAAAGGGCGAAGATCTCCAGGAGAATCTCCTGAGCCAACTCCCACTCGTGAGAGATCGCGCTCTGCCTGCTCAGAACGTCCGCTGTCTCGTTTTCAGCTCCGGCCGGATGAACTGCCGATATCGAAACTTCCTGCTGGATTGCCCAGAACCAGAGATGCATCGCCTCCCTGCACAGAGGAAGTGACCCTGCACCCCCCTTTTTGTTGAGGTAGTGCATGGCCACTGTGTTGTCCGTGAGGATCAGGACATTCTTTCCTCGCACAGTCGACAGAAAAGCCTTCAGGGCAAGCCTGATGGCACTCAGCTCCAACAGACTGATATGGAGTCTGGACTCCGATGGAGACCAACGACCCCTGACTGTCAACTCGTTGGCATGAGCTCCCCATCCCGTGAGGGATGCGTCCGTCACGATCGTCACCTCCAGCCAGGGTAGCCAAAAAGGAGCCCCCTTCATCAGATTGCCACCCGGTGGCATTGGTGCCCTGGATTCCGAATGGGATGTCAGGGGCATTATGGGAGCCATTGGCGCCCCAGGACCTCAAGCCCACCTTTGTCCTCTTCAGTCAGCGGTGGACAGGCTTGGGTGGGCCTAAAAGGGCAATGCCCGAACCAAACACGCAAAATGCTAGTGTGGCCCAGTTTTGTGGCCCCCATTTTTGCCAGTTTTATAAGTTACTTAACCATGCCGCCAGTAGTTTTGACCGGTGTTACTGAATGAATAGTTTTTAAAATGCACAATTTGCATCACATTTTACCAAAAACCTTCCCCTTGGGTACTACTCAAACAGTGTGTCACAATAGGAATGAATTGCCATTTGCAACTGTGGGCCATTTTTCCTTTGGTGCCAGAGACAATTTTATTCCCCAGTCTGACCCTGGCAGCGGAGGGGATGTAGAACAAAAGGCGTGCAGGATATCCGCATAAGGGGCAGGCTAAGAGGATTCGGTGGGTGAAAGGAGTAACCCATCAGAAATGCATTTCACAGAGAGTTAGTTTGTTCTTCTAATAGATTCCTCCTTCCCACAGATTCCTGCTCTTAGACTCTCAAAGCAGTACAGTGGCTGGAGGAAAGGGGCTAAAACAGGAAACTGAGGGAATGCTCGTGCCAAAGCAGGTGTCCTAACCCGACACAGAGTCCAGGCTCACATAGCCAATGGACCGGGTCAACCCTCTGCAGGACAGAGGTAACTGTCAGACATCAGGTAGAATGGGCCTCGCAACCTTCAGACACTTCCTTCCTGGATAGATTGTAACATTTCGAAATACAAAGGATGATCCACCTGGGCAGGATCTCCCGAGTATTGGCCCTGATTGAGCAAACACCAGCATATCCAAAAATCTGGTCATAGTTCCACGTCTCTTGTTTAAAAGTCATAATTGCTGAGAGACTTCAAGGGGGTCAGATGCAAAACCTATCCTCCACCTTAGATGGGTGGCATGGAGGGTAAGCGATAGGAAGCTGGATCTTCGGCGACAAGTCCAAGTTAGACAAAACCTTTGGAAGGAATGTTGGCCTCACCGTTCAGAGTCACTTTCTCCTTGAAGACGACAATGTATGGAGGTTTAACAAAAAGAGCCACAAACTCACTCAGTTGCCTAGTGGAAGGGATGGTAAACAGGAAAAAAATCAACTTTAGGGTGAGCCACTTCATAGGCCACAAATACAAAGGCTTAAATGGTGCCAGAATGAGAAGAGTTTAAAAAAAATAACACTTAAGGCCCTTCATGAAAAATAAAGTGGTAAAAAAAAAAACCTCTTCTCTGGGTCCTCTTGAAAACCCAAAATGCAGCTAGGTACCCCTTCGTACAGCCAATCTGAAGGCCCTGCTCTGCCAAGGAATGCAGACACCTAAGCACTGCCGAGGTCGTGCAGAGCAAAGGTCCAGAACCTCCTCATAGAATCAAGCTGAAAACTTACATCACCTTCAGACAGATAGACTTAGTGGCAGGCATCAGAGGGGAATTAAGTACATCCTGGACATTGACAGATCCCATTCCTTATGCCTCAGCAGCCAAGCATTAATGGTGAGGCTGTTCAGACTTGGGTGGAGAACCCTACCCCCCCCAATTCGGAGCGCATATTCACTGTTGCCACAAGGCACAATGGAGGACAGATTGACATGTCCAGAAGCTCCTGCTGCCAAGTCCTCTAGGCCCAGTATGGTGTGATTAAGGTCATGGTGGACTTGAACTTCTGCATTATCCTAAGAACCAGCGAAGGACTACAATAGGAAGGAATGCACAGAGAAGATTGAAGTTCCACGCAACCAACAATGCTGCTCCCAGATCTCACCACAGTGGAAATTCCATGGAGCAGAACAACTTGCACTGATGGTTTACTCTGGTGGGGAAGAGGTCCACCTAAGGGAATCCCCCAAAGAGTCAAGATCTTGTCCACAAAGTCCTGATAGAGCATCCAGTCTTGAGTGACATCTTCCTACGCAAGGCATCCGCAAGAATGTTGTCCACCCTAGAAAAATTGACAGCCAATAGAGACATCTTCTGCAGAGCTCAGAACCAAGATGCATTGCCTGTCTGTGAAGAGGCAGCGACCCAACACCACTACCCGTTTGAGGTAATGTATGGTCACAGTGCTGTCCAGAAGAATCTGGACACAGCCCGTGCAGACGGAAGGAAAGCAGTCATGGCCATCCTGGTACCCTGCAGTTCTAGCAGATTGATGTGCTCATTCATTTCAATGGGGCCACAGTCTGCTCAGCGCCAGATCGTTTAGGGGAACACCACAAGCTTTCAGGGAGACACCATTAGTGCCAAGTGTGCCAAAAAGGATTACTGGAAGGGAGTGGCAAGGGCCTCCTTCAAGTCTAAGGAGAAGCCCAAGCTTTGTAGCAGATGGCAAGTGTGGTAAAGTTGGGCTGACAAGATCTGGGGCAAAGGCACAGATGAGCAAATCATCCAGTCGGGGAAAGATTTGAATCCAATCCCCACCAAGAGGAGGGAGCCACTCCAGCCAAATGTTTGGTGAAAACCCTTGGTGTAGAAAAGAGTCTGGAGGGTAGGACTGCAAACTGGTAGTGAGGTTTCCCCAACCATGAAAATCAGGCATTTCCTGTGGTATGGACAAATCGATACATGGAAGTAGATGTCTTGAAGATCCTGTGACATTAATCAGACCCAAAGCTTGAGGGCCTGGAGAAGCTTGCACAATGTGAATTGAATTTGTACTTGCTCCGGTACACATTCTGAAGCCTCAGTTCCATAGTCGGTCTCAGTTCTTCTTTGGCAACAAAAAGTAAAGGGAATACCAACCCTTCCCACTCTGTGGTAAGATCAAGTTCTTTTGCAGCCTTCCCTAGGCATTTCGGAACCAAGGAAAAGAACAAGAAAGAGGGTGGTCCAGAGGGAAGGGACAGTGGAGGATGGAGAGGCAGTCATCCTCTGAGACCTTCTTGTATGGCCTATTCAGCTGAGGTGGTGCACGGCCACTCCTTGACAGAGGTGTTTTGGGCCACCTGGGGAGGCCATGGGAACAGTACATATGCCAACGTTGTCTCTCTAGGATCTGCTGCCTTTACCTTGATGAGGAAAATATTGCTGGACCTGCTTCTTGGAGAGCACCTGACCCTTGCCTTGGTGATCAAAGGAGATGAAGGACCAAAATAAATGGGTATTGGATGAGGTTGCTGGAATCCCAAACTCCGGGACTTGGGCCTCAAACTGGTTATAACAAATAATATCCAGGAGTAAGGCCTGACCATCTAGGCAATGTCCAGCATCTTCTTTCAGAAGTGCCTATGGATCACCGGACCCATAGCAATTGAGCAAGCAATGCAGACCTCTGTATCCATGTCAAACTGCAAAATCTGCCTCACTCTATTCTGCCAGAGGGAAAAACCTCCCATCTCTGCCATGGGCAAATATTCTGCAATCTTGTAAATGATGCTTCACAAGCTGGTGAGGGGTGATTTTGCAGGGGCAGGTAGCTTTCACATCCCCCAGTGGCATGCATCCAGGCAAGGAAATCTAGCAACCCACTGTGTGAAGCTTCTTCTCCCTGTCCAGGGACAATTAGGTGAAGGTAGCTGCATTTAACTTTTCAATGAGGATCTGAACCACCAGTTATCTGTGGTGGTGTGCATGGACAGGAATCCCAGATCTGTGTGAACAGGGTAACGCATCTTTACGAAATCCCTGTGCGTGAACAGTGCCGAAGCAGACTTCAGCCACCCTGCTTTGGCAGGTTGAGCAACAACAGGTTTAAACAGAAGGAGTGTCTCCCTCATAGGACCCCGAGCCAAAATGCCCTGGAGATTATATTGGAGCTCAAGCTTTGAAGGGTAGACAACCAAAGTGTGTCCGTAGCCTAGGAAATTGTCCTTCGAAAGCTGTCCATAAGGTGAGCCTTGCATGAAATCAAACCTGGTGAATTGTCCATCCCCCTGGCCTCCTCCAAATGCGGAAGGTAGCAGTCAGATCCTAGGAAATTCCTCCACCTCTCCCATGTTCAAGAGTTTCAGCACAGATGGGACAAGTCACCTAATCGAACATTTGGTCTATCCTCGAGAAATATTGTGTCTTGGAGTCCGGATCAAAATCCAGCAAGCTGTTCGCACAAAGGCATGGAGGTCGATGGCAAGAACATAACAGGCTCTACACGTGAATCCAGAACTGACCTAGCAGGCATACATTTGCAGTCCACATAAGTGCCTCTAATGGCCTCAGAAGGCACATTGGGCCCCAACTCATCTCTGGAGCAGAGGCCTATGAGAAAATAGCAAACATCCGATACACCAATTCCACAAACTGCTCTAGAATGGAGAAGAATGTGGAACGTTACTTGCTTCTTAAGTAGCACTCCTCAGAGGAATCTTCTGTGACTGTGTCTCATGAAGGATAATGACACATTCCTGCAGAACTATGTGATAAATGAAGAAAGTGAATGTGACAGGAGAGGCAGGCTCAAGCCCGGTGGAGGGAAGCCTGTGGTGAATTGTGTGAAAGAAACGGTCAAAGGTGGAACTGTATATTGATAACAAGGCAGATGAGGCCTAAGGAAGTGATTGAACTACCAGCAGCTTGAAGCCCAAGCCTAAATTGTTAAACTGTACCAGTAAGCCAACAGCGTGCAAGACTGAAAGACCTGTGCCATCCACCTATACTTTGTAGGAAACACTCTAGACACCATGGTGCTGAACATGGGGATGGGAGTTGTTATTTAAGCCATTCTGACATTTCTTTTGAGACACTATTTTCCTTTTGTATTCCTTTAAGACATTTGTCATTTTGTTAATAATAATTGGTTATTTATAACACGCTTAACACTGTGAGAATCCTGATGGTGTCTCACAGTCTAGTCCCCGGGATCTGTCATCCAGGTGGCCAGAACACAGCCATTGCTTTTGGATCCAGTTCCTGGGGGTGGACCACTGCAGGAGGATCACTTGGATGAGGGGTCTTCGGGGAGTGGGACACCAGATGGTAAGACGAAGTATCCCCTTACCTGTAACACCTTTTCCCCATCCTAGCAGACAGTTTACTTATGAATGGCTGACCACACGGGACATCAAGATCCCCACCCTCACATTGTCTGGGTGACTTTTAAGGGAATAAACAGGCCTGCAGCCAAGCAGCGCTATTCAACAAAAACACAACTTTTGTGGAAAATACAAAACATTTTCATCTATATACTAAGGCAAGGTATCCAGGTATTCCCCAACTTTCTACTTATGAACTCACCCCTCCGTTTCCCGACACAAACACTTTCTCACTGACAGCTCACCTTGAGTGAAAATGGACTAACATCAGAGCCATATTCCTGACAAGTCCCAATACATTGTTTATGCAAGATCAGGCAATTACTGATCATTACACACACCTGACTTCGATCACACTTCCCCACACAGATAAATGGCGGAGCACGAAAGCACACTCTGAGCAAGGCACAGTACACGAGGAAGCAGCAGGTCCAAGATGGCAGTTTAATACAAGGAGAAAGACACCAAGACCAGAAAGGGTTGCAAGAAGGAAAGTGCCCTTGACCTTTTCAGACTGTTACTTTCGTGGTCCTTGGAAAATAAGAAACCTAAGACCTGCGACTAAAGCTGAAGAAACCTGTATTGTGTGTCGGAGGTACCTGGGGCTCGCCCGTGTCGGTAACCAAGGTGGGGAGGAGCGATTGCTGCCGTGGTACTGTCCTTGGCTCCTACAACAAAGCAGCGCCAGTAAAGACAGCACAGCCATTGAGTCGGGGAGACTGATACCAGACCAGCGTGTGTCAAAACCAAAGCGGCAACAACGTCTGAAGAAATCTAAAAAGAACAGTGTGTGAAACGTTTGCAACAAGCGGCACAAATATAAATGAAAACCAGAGGAGTGACTGAACTGTGGAGGGCAAGAAAGATACCGCAGACAGATTGGTCTGGTGCCACTTGGGAGCTCATTCAAAAGTCTGTTAGGTATCCAGCTGGTTGGTGACTGAGAAGAACAAGTTACTCTCTTAGCTGGTAACGTTCTTTCGATGGGATGGTCCGACAACGCATTCCACATCTATGACAGTAATCACCACAGCTGTGCTGCTTCAGAAAATCTTTCGGCGTCTGCGTCCTGCGTCGATGACGTTGATACGCCGCCCTTGAGGACCTCCCCCGACGGCCGACGTCACTGGATGTTATAAGTAGGACGCACGACGCCGGTAGCCTCAGTTGTAGTTTTTTCCCCAGAACGTGTGGCACCAGTCTTCTGCCAGTCTGACCACACAAAGCCTTGCGGAAATGTAAGCTGCAATCGCATAAGAAATTCTTTAGCGGGGAAGGCAGGGAGGGAGGGAGCGAGCGATATGGAATACATCGTCGGACCATCCCATCGAAAGAACGTTACCAGGTAAGAGAGTAACTTGTTCTTCGAGGGGATTGGGTCCTCCGACATATTCCATATCTATGACAGACTCCCAAAGCAGTACCAATGCAAGGAGGTGGGAAAAGAATTTAGAAAAAGAAACTTAGAATGCCCAGGTGGCTGCATCACAGATGTTACGAATAGGAACACCCCTCTGTAGGGCAGTAGAGGCAGCCATATCCCTGGTAAAATGGGCCCGCAAGCCTTCCGGTGGGTCCTTACCCGCCAAGCGGTAACACTCAGAAATAGCCAAAATAATCCAGCGAGACAAAGTCTGCTTAGTCACAGCTTGTCCCAAACGCTTTCCAGTGTAACCAATGAAGAGTTGATCATCCACTCTGACCCGGGACATGCGTGAAATATAAAAGCTTAAAGCTCTCCTAGGATCGAGCCTATGGAGCCTCTCCTCTTCCTTACCAGGATGTGGAGGAGGATGAAATGCCGGAAGAACAACCTTCTGGCCTAAATGAAATTCTGACACCACCTCCGGAAGAAAGGAAGGACGAACTCCAAGGACAACCCTGTCCTGAAATACAGTGAAGGGTGGCTTACCTGAAAGTGCCTGTAATTCACTCACTCTGCGAGCGGAAGTGACCGCAACCAAAAATACAGTTTTAGGAGTTAACAGTCTCAAAGGGCATGAATGCAAAGGCTCAAACGGAGCACCCATCAGAAACTTGAGGACAAGGTTCAAATCCCAACCGGGCACCTGGAAAGGTGACGGAGGGAACACATTAGTGAGCCCTTTTAGAAACTGAGAAATTAAAGGAATTTTAAAATAAGAACACTTCGGACAAGCGCTTAAATATGGACATCGCCACCAGGTAACCTTTAACCGTACCCACTTGCAAGCCCCTGTGGGCTAAAGAAAGCAAAAAAGACAGAACCACAGGAATGTCACATGCAAAAGGATCCACATTCTTAACCCTGCACCAGTCGCAGAACTTACACCAACGGCAACGGTACAGGGACTTAGTTGCGTGCCTTCTGGCCGAAAGCAACACCTCCATTACATCTTCAGGGAGGTCCCAATCCTTATACCCCAACCTTTCAGAAACCAAGCGTGAAGGTTGAGGCATCGGACCTCTAGATGGAGAACCTGACCCCCCTCCCGTGAGAGCAGATCGTCTCGGTAGGGAAGACGACGTGGAGGGCAGATGGACAAATCGAGAAGGTCCAGGTACCCCGTCCTCCGGGCCCACGCCGGAGCAATGAGGATCATCCGGGAACCGAACATTCGCAACCTCCGCAGCACTTGTGGGATGATGGGGACTGGAGGAAACGCATACAGCAGTGGGAATGACCACTCCACCATGAACGCGTCCCCTAAGGCTCCTTTTGGAGGAAATTCCCGCAAGCAGAACCTTTCGCACTTCCGGTTGACACTGGAGGCAAAGAGATCCACTTGAGGGGTCCCCCAAAGGGCGAAGATCTCCAGGAGAATCTCCTGAGCTAACTCCCACTCGTGAGAGATCGCGCTCTGCCTGCTCAGAACGTCCGCCGTCTCGTTTTCAGCTCTGGCCAGATGAACTGCCGAGATCGAAACTTCCTGCTGGATTGCCCAGAACCAGAGCTGCATCGCCTCCCTGCACAGAGGAAGTGACCCTGCACCCCCCTTTTTGTTGAGGTAGTTAGTGCATGGCCACTGTGTTGTCCGTCAGGATCAGGACATTCTTTCCTCGCACAGTCGACAGAAAAGCCTTCAGGGCAAGCCTGATGGCACTCAGCTCCAACAGACTGATATGGAGTCTGGACTTCGATGGAGACCAACGACCGCTGACTGTCAACTCGTTGGCATGAGCTCCCTATCCCCTGAGGGATGCGTCCGTCACGATCGTCACCTCCAGCCAGGGTAGCCAAAAAGGAGCCCCCTTCATCAGATTGCTTTCGACGGCCCACCACAGAAGGTCCTGGGCGACCGAGGACGGCACCTGAACCAGGTCCAACATCCTGTCGGAGGACTGAGACCACTGGAGCTTGAGTGCCCATTGCAAAGATCTCATCCGCCACCTGGCCTCTGGCACCAGAAGAATGCAGGATGCCATGAGGCCGAGCAATCTCAAGAACTCAAACGCTGGGAGACTCTGAGCAAGCTGAAACTTGTGCACCATCTGCTGAATGTGATGAGCCCTCACCTGGGGAGGAAAACACAGCCGCAGGGACGTGTCGAGCACTGCTCCGATGTACTGGAGCCTCTGAGTTGGCGTCAAATGGGACTTCTTTAAGTTGAGGGAGAAGCCCAGCTTGTGGAGGGAGTGGCAGGTGACGGACAGATTATCCAGGACTTGCTCGGGAGAGCGCGCCCTGATCAACCAATTGTCCAGGTAGGGGTAGACGTGAATCCCCCCTTTCCTGAGATGTGCTGCCACCACTACCATGAGCTTGGTGAAGACCCTCAGGGCGGAGGTCAATCCGAATGGCAGGACCCGAAACTGAAAGTGCGAGTCGCCAACCGCGAACCTCAGGTACTTCTTGTGCTTTGGCAGGATCGGCACATGAAAATAAACGTCCTTGAGGTCGAGAGACACCAACCAGTCCTGAAGTTGAAGGGCCTGGAGGACTTGAGAGAGAGTAACTATCTTGAACTTTTGAACTTGTTCTTCCTGAGGCGTTTGTTCAAACCGCGCAAGTCCATGATGGGTCTCAATCCCCCCGTCTTTCTTGGAAATCAAAAAATAAGGGGAATACCATCCCTTGTTCCTCTCCGCTACAGGCACCAGTCCTATGGCACCTTTCTCCAGCAGGGATTGAATTTCCTGCGCAAGGAGCGGATCCGGACTCTTCAAAGAGAGATTCCCCGGTGGATTGTCGTGAGGCCTCTGCCAGAAAGGAAGACAGTAACCGTGGGCTATGATCTCCAGAACCCACACATCTGAAGTAATGGCACGCCACTCTACAAGATGCTGCGCCAGCCTTCCCCCAACCGGCGAACCATGGGACATGGCCTCATGACTGAGCTGAAGCGGCTGCAGCGTTGCCTGAGGGCAAAGAGGCAACTGCCCGAGCGGCCTTGGCACCTCGAGTACCTTGTTTTCCACCTCTGGCACCCCTACGGTGGCCCCTTTGACTGACAGCTCCTCTCACTTTACCAAAGGATGAGTAATAACGAAAGGAACCTCCCCTCCATTGCTGTCCCCTAGGACGAAAAGGTGGAGGTTGTCGAACTGCAGCACCCAACGACTTCGCTGCAGCTTTGGAGGTCTGCAACCTCTCCAGGCTCTCGTCAGCCTTGCTGCCACAAAGATGTTTACCGTCAAAATGCATGTTGAGTAGCCGGGCCTGCACATCAGGAGCAAACCCCGACTTCCGCAACCACGCAAAGCTGCGTATTACGGTGCTCGCCTCCATGGACCGGCTGACGCAATCTGCCATGTCCAAACCCGACTGAACGGCCTCACACATGGCATCCTTGCCATCCTGGACCATAGCAAGGAAACCATCCCGTTCGTCCCCTTCGGGAATATGTTCAGCTGCTAAGGAAACACAATTCCACAGAGTGTGCGTGAAACGAGACAAGGCACATACGGAGTTGGCCGTCCGAAGCACCATACCCCCTGAAGAAAACTCTTTCTTCGCCCAACCATCAAAATGCTTGTCGTCCCTATCAGGAGGGATGGTAGGATACGACGCCTGCTTTGCTGGGGCTGTAGCCGCCTGCACCACCAAACTCTTCGGAGTGGGGTGCTTGGTCAAGTAGCAGGGGTCACTACTGGCTGGCCGGTATTTTCGCGGCAAAGACTTGCCCACTGCCGGGAGACTCCGGAGCAGTCCAAGCCGCCGCCACCCTCCTCTGTAGAGCCATATGGAATGGCAGTACCGGGTCAGTTGGTGGACCTTGGTCGAGGATATCCGTAAGGTCATCCTGAAGAAAATCCCCTGGGTGAGCAGACCACCCCAAGTACTCGGTAACTCTAGACATAAGGCGCCGATACGAGGAGTCGGCATGAGTGCCAGGCTCAGGTCTACAAAACTCCACCTCCGGAGAGGTGTCCAGACCACTGGCGTCGTGCAGGGACTGACACAGGTCCACAATTTGGCTATGGCCCGAGAGAATCTCATCTGTACCGTATCAGGAACCATGCCATTATCAGAGCCCTCATCCACCTCTGAAATGTACTCAAGATGGCAGTAAGAGGGCACAGAATGGGGAACAAAGTCATGCTTGACCTTGGCCAGAGCCTTCTAGGTGGGTTCCACCATGCCCTGGGGTACCCCCGTCGAAACAGCCTCAAAAGGTGTCGAGGGCGTGGAATGAATCGGCGTTGACGCCGAACATGGCGCTGACAGCATCGACGGCGTCGACACAGGCCTCGAGGTCGGAGCCCCAAGCGTGTCCCTCGACAGCCTGGGCGCCACAGGCATCGACGTCTTCCTCGAAGACATCACAGGTGCACATGGTCTCGAGCGCGTCGAGGACCGGGACCTGGAACAGGCATGACGAGAACGATTCCCCTTGTCGACCACCCGAGCCCGAAGGCGTACGAGCGGTGTCTCTCGACCGATCACGACCGACCCCACTTGGAGGCGCGGACGGATCAGTGCCCTGCGATTCAAGAATCACTAGCATTTTCTTACCGAAGGAAGCCCATTCCTCCGGCGTCGCATGCTTGGTGGGATAAGTCCTCGGATGAGAACGGGGAAGGAGACCGATGACGGCGCTTCCGGGAGTGCCTCGAAGAGGCAGAGGAGTGGCTGGACCTACTCCGGGACCGAGACCCACTGGACTTCTGACGACTATGCAGAGAGTCGCCCCTCGAATCATCCGTCGAAAGCCCCGCAGACGTCAACTTCAGTGGCTTGGACACCTTACCTGCCGACAGTTTCTTCTTGCGTTCCCGCAAGGCTTTGGACGTAAGCGACTGGCTGTCGACACAATCATCCGTGCCATGGGCCTCCCCGAGGCACCAGAGGCAGGCGTCGTGCGAGTCCGTCACCGACATCTTGGACATACAGTCCCCGCACTTCTTAAAGCCCGGACGCGGGGTGGAAGACAAGGTAGACATCACAAAGGATAACTTCACAAATGAACAGGTTCGAAGAACCGATAAAGACCAGAAACTCCAAAGAGTCGAGGTGCGTCGAGATCTCCAAAGCGAACACGTTCGCGAAAAAAACGGAACTGAGGCTACGGGCATCGTGTGTCCTACTTATAACATCCAGTGACATCAGCCGTCGGAGGAGGTCCTCGAGGGTGGCGTATCGCCGTCATCAACGTAGGATGCAGACGGTGAAAGATTTTCCAAAGCAGCACAGCTGTGGTGATTACTGTCATAGATATGGAATACGTCGGAGGACCCAATCCCCTCGAAAGGGGAATTTTGAGATTGAAGTGGTCCTATAACGGATCAAGCTAAACCCGGTGCACATTTGAAAGTCTTTCATAGTTTAATGCAAACCGAAATTGGCCCAAGCCTGGCGGAGGGAGACTAATTGTGTAAGAGGAAGGATCTGCGCCCAGCTGAGGGGGATCACTTGAATTGAGTACTTATAAAAGGAAAGGAACTTTGTGTTTGTTTTGGTACATCAGGCCCCCTGATCCAAGAGACTTTGAAGTAAAGAGACTTAGGTACAGAAGGCCCTGGTGCTGGAACTGTATCCTCATGCCGGAGAAGCCAGAGTGTGTGCTTTGCTTGAGTGAACCACCTTGTCCCGTGCTGAAAACGTGGGGAAGGAAGGCCAGCGGCCTGAACATCCCGACATATCATTTTGTGAACACTTCTTTCTTTTTCATGAACACTACACCACACAATTTATATTTAGCGGTAAGGATTGGCAATAGGTTTTTTGGTATAGGCCCTTTTATTTTGATGAGACTCCACTAGAACTGCATTATTATTATTATTTGATGGTCGTAGCTTGCTCCCATCTGTAGATTTAGGATTAGATAGGCGTTTATCACACCCTTGTTGAAGTTCAAAAAACACCTTTGATCTGTGGTCACCTGTGTCTGTCTTACTGTTAATACCATGCATTCCTTACAATACCCAGAGGTTTCCAAGCAAGGACCCGGGGATCGAACATGTGTTGACCGCGTTGTCTTGCTTTCAAGGCAAGCTCATTGCCCGTGAGCTATCCTCCCGAGACCCTCCGAGAAGGAGGGCAAGGTTCGTTTTTTTTCGTATAAGCCTTTTTATTTTGACTAGCCTGACTTGGACTGTTTGTTATTTATTTAATGGACAAGAATATTCCAATTCTAGAGTTAGGACCAGTTAGGAATTCTACCAACCCAACCAAAATACCAAATAAAGGTTTTTGAAACTTGTATCCATTGTGTCTGTGTCACTATTGATACCATGCCTTCCTTACACCACCTGTAATCCTGAATGGGTCAAATGGAACAAGAAAGAAAGAACAGGGGGAAGTTTGAATGTGAAAGAATTAACTTTCTTTTCCCGCCACCAGCAGTGAAACTTGTTTCAACCGCAGTGGTATAGGGATTTAGTTGCTGGTCTTTTAGCAAAAAGCAACACCTCCATCACGTCTTCCGAGAGATCCCGATCCCTATATGTTACCCTCTCAGACACCAGGTGTGAAGATTGAGAGTCCTGATCTTTGAGTGAAGAATGCGACCTCCCTTTTGCGAGAGTAGGTCCTCTCTTTGGGGAAGATGAACTGGAGAGCAGATGGCCATTTCCACAATGTCCAGGTACCATGTTCTCCTGGCCCAATCCGGAGCAATGAGGATCATGGTTTTCCCCAACTTCCGCAGCCTTCTGATGACGTGAGAAATGACAGGGACTGGCAGGAACACACACAGAAGTGGGAACTCCCAGTCTACCATGAATGCGTGCCGTAGAGCGCCTCTTTAGGGAAATTGCCTTGAGCAGAACGGTTCGCACTTCCGGTTGACACTGGTCGTGAACAGATCGACTTGAGGGGTTTCCCAAAGGGCAAAGATCTCTACAAGAACTTCCTGTGGGAGACCGTGCTCTGCCTGCTCAGAGCATCCACTGCCGTATTTTCTTCTCGGGCTAGATGAAGTGCAAGAAGAGAGATTCCTTCTCTCAGTGGCCAGAACTAGAGCTGCATTGCTTCTCTGCACAGGGGCAGCGACCCCACACCCCCTCTCTTGTTGAGATAGTGAATGGCCACTGTTGTCCGTCATTATCGGGACATTTTCCCCCTGTATTGAGGGCAGCAAGGCCATCCGCACTGCTCTTCTTGCCCCCAGATTCAAAAGGTTGATATGAAGTCTGGACTCCGACAGAGACCAGTGTCCGCTGACTGAAAGATCTTTCATGTGCGCTCCCGGTCTTGTGAGGGAGGCGTCTGTCAAAACTGTCATCTCCGGCCATGGTTGCCAAAAGGGTTCTCCTTTCATTATATTTTCGCGGCAGGCTAACCACAAGAGATCCTGAGTGACATTTGTTAGGACCTGGAGAAGGTCTGTCATTCTGCCAGAGAATTGAGACCACTGGGATCTGAGAGCCCACTTAAGGGCTCTTATTCTCAGTGGGGCTACTAGCACCACAAAAAATATTCAGGATGCCATGAGGCCGAGCAACCTTAGGAAGTCATAGGGCGGGAGATGTGGGGCACACTGAAATTATTGGACCATATGCAAGAGATGCTGAGCCCTTTCCTTGGCAGCACCCCCAATACGAACCCAGGCATTCTTCCCCCTGAGGCACTATCACTATTTTATGGTGGGCCCACATGCAGGGGGCAGGGCTTAACCTGCTATTTAATATCTTTGTTGCCTGTAACACCTCCCGCAGGTGGGGAGGGGAAGAGAAAAATGGGTCAAGGCAAGTGATCTAATGGCAGGTGGAGAATAAAGAGGGCCACAGGAGCTTGTGGGTTGATCGGGTGAGGAGGTGGAAGACCATCAAATGGAAGGTCAGAGAAGCAGAGTGTGGAAGCAATTTCTGATGCAGGTGACGTATTGGTAAGTGCAAGTAGCACTGCATTGTGAGTGTGCGAAGAGGGTAACTAATGTAGTTAGGAGGAAAAGGGTAGGGAGTGCATGTGATGTGCTTGTGCGAGTGAAAGGAGGGCGTTTGAGTAGGAAAGATGGTAGAGTGGTAGTGCAGTGGAGAGTTGTAGTGTAGAAGTGGTTGTTGTTGCATGGAGGAGGGAACTGTAGTGTAGAAGAGCAAGTAGAAAACCAGTAAGGTAGTAGTGACATCAAAGGGTGGAGTCGAGGCTTCAAGAGAGTGAGAGACATCGGAGGGTTAGAGGAGGAAGACGAGAAGGAGGCTGGTGCTAAAGGGAGGAGAGTAGTGAGATGGGAACACCAGGACTGCATAGGAGTGTAGGAGTGTGATAGGAGGAACTGGAGACCGAGTCAGGCCACTTATCTGTAAGGCACAATCCTTGTCCCCGTTAGACCGCTAAACTCTGGAAAGAGCAGGGACAGCTAGGATGTACTTAAGGGAGTGTAAACAGAGAAGGCCTTCACCCTTCAGGTCCTCACACACAGTATTATTAAGAGGTCCCCGGAGCGGCAGAAGCCCGGATGGTGAAAGGGCAGCTGTTTGCTGCCCTGGCTGTTCGCAGCAAGTGGCTGAAGCAGCTCGAGCTCCGACTCTTCCTGTGCAAGCTTCCATTTCCTCCTGCTGTCTGCTGGTAAGCTATTTTCATCGTGAGAGCTGCAGACCTCGAGCCGCATTATCATCCTTGGGCTGAGCGAAGGAAGACGGAGTTTTCAGAGAAAGAGGAAACGGCACCTCGGCATGCAAGGCTCTGGTAGGTCACGCATGGTTTATCGACATGAGAAGGTGCGGGTGATGTGCTGACTTCCTTACCTCAAATTAATTACGATTTGGCCATTGAGGTCCGGGATCTGGGTGACACGTCCAGCACAGATCAGCATCCTTAGTAGGGTTGCCGGAGCGAGGAGGGGGAGACTAACTAAGGCAGCCCCTTTAACGGTTGGGTGTGCCTCTCTCTGTGGTGTCCCCCAATGACAGTTGAGACAGCTCTTAATATTGCAACAAGTATCCCTGTTAACCAAATCGAAAGGAACTCTGGTGCCTCAAATAACTAAGCACCCTGAGCAGCCCCACGCCAGCAAGTAATCAATCAGTAGCACGAGTGGGAGCAAAGAAGGTCCCATCGCTATAGGGAGATACCCTTGATTGTAGAAAGGAAAGCTGGCCAGCAAAACATATAGATTCACAGCAGGGAAGCCGAACTCTGAAAGGAGGGTAGCACCGTGTGTAATCGAGCTAGTAACCACGCAAATATAGCAGGGGATGCTTGAAGCAAATGGGCAAGCCTTCTGGAAGAACACCCCACTCACGAGAAAATTCCAGAGAGCAACCTAGGAGAAGGCAGTGGTGGGAGAAAGGAGGAGGAGGATGAGGAGGTGGTGAAAGTGTGCCCATCAATAACCAAACCCAATAGGTTTTCCCTCCTGGCTGTCGAGGATAAGATCACACTAAATGTCTCCGTTAGTAAAGTAGGAATTGGGGCGGAAAGGGGGGTGGGACTCTGATAGATGGAAGGAGACATGCGTGCATAAAGTAAGTTGACCCCCCCAACCCTACAAAAATCCTGTAGAGATCAGGAAAAAAAGGCCCAAACTCCTTTCCAGGGCCACCATGGGGGTTTGCCGTTGGAGCACTGGGAGGAATGTTTTACAGAAACCAACCAATGCAACAGGGGATAAGGGGTCCAAAGGGCTGAGGAGTAAAGAGGGGCAGGGGGAACATAGGAACTACCCCTGATGGGCTAACAGGGATAGTAGTTGAAACAACAAAGCAAGTAGTGGTAACAATGAAAGCAGTGATGGGTAGAAAGGTGACTGAAATGGGTAGGCTGTCAAACCTCCTTGAGCAGTGGCACATCCATTGCACTAGGCTAAAAACATCAAGGATTGGGTCCTAGAGCTCCAGAGATTGTGTTGAATGCCCCCACATGAGATGGATGCCGGACCTAAGGTTATCTCCTTGCCCATTGAGAAGAGCTTGCAGGGTCTGGCACAGGGACATGTGTGTGGAGTGGGAGGTGGAGGGAGGGCAGCTGGGTGAAATCTCTATTAGTGGTTTTACAAAATCAAATGGACAAGCAGGATCCCTCAATTAGTAGTAACCACTGGGCCCTAAAACCTCCCGTGTCCGGGCCAAGAAAATCCTGGGTGATCCCACTGGCTCCCAAACACACCATGGCATCTAGGGAAAAACAGAAGTGTGGACCCCATGCACTGTTTCTAGTAGGATTGCTAACTCTGCCCAAAATAGGCATTTTGTGGTCCTGGTTAATGTCTCAAAACTGGTGTAACGGAGCAATGAGACCCAAGAATCGCTTGTTAATAAAGTTATTCACTGGGAGTGCTCCAGTAGAGGGTGCACCACAGTGATACGTGACAATATCACATTGTAAAATCATGAGATTATCTAGAACAGGCAATGATTGTATCCAGGTTTTCCTAAGGGAAGAATGGTTAGTGGTGGGATTACTTGGTATTGAAACTAGAACATATACTCCAGCAGGGTGCAATAAAGCTCCAATTCCCGGAGTCCAGCTCCTGGAACCCAGCATTATAAACCAGGGCCGGGCAGGCCGTGGCTTTAGAAGAGATGCATCCTGGAGAGCATCAGGACAAAGGCACCCCCTGTGCCCACGGTTTGGCAATACCTGGGGTGGTGCCTTGCAAAGGGACTCGCATCTAGAAGGTTTTGACTAACACAGGTCTTTGTGCCATCTAAGACATCAAGGCGGCACCCATTAAAACTATTGTCTTAGAATATAGCAGGGATTACAAACAAAACATCTTAATGATAGTGAGTTGGTTGGCACATTGCATCCATATGATATTATCTTTTAAGAGACCTGTGCCATGGAGGATGTGGTGATAAAGGGATATGAGGTCCTTGAAATCAAGCCAAAACATGGTGCAAAAGGTAGACCATCTGGTGGACTGGGTGTGGGGATAAAGACAGCACTCAACTGGGAAGTGCAGCAGATAAACACAGGGTCCATGGATGTGCTCTCAGCCGAGATAATTGTCCCAAATCTGGGAAAAAGGTCCTGCTCTTTAACGTCTACAATAGGCTAAATGATAAGTCAACCAACAATGCTGTGACAGCACTTTGTAATGTGCTGCTCAAAAGGAGATGTCTGAAAAGGGGAAAACGGATATTGTGATGGGAGACTTCAACACCCAACTAGAACTACCCAAAGTGCTGGAAGGCCTTTGGGATGAGGTCTGGGCCATCCCTGATATAATGGTAAATCCTCCAGGAAGAGTTCACTCTGCGACCCATTGGATTGTAAGAAGGCTTCACAACATTGGTCTGAGGTGTTGCAATGGTCGGTTTATTACTGACCAGTCGGCCAAACTCACTTATTATGGGCAGAACAGCTCTTCCAGGACAGATTATGCTCTGGTGTCTGGCCCGGACCAAGTGGAAGGCTTTGAGGTGCTCTAGCGTATGGAAAGTGATCACAGAACCATTATGTTCCAAATAAGGAATGTTCTGCATCCATCGGCCAGTGTGTCTGTTAGGGCAGATGAGACAGTGGTGCTTGGCTAAGCTCAACGCACTTAAGTGGCTGAATGTCGACCTGGAGAACTTAGCACCCCCATTATATGCTACAATAATAAAGGCAGAGTGAAACAATATACAGACCAAATACACTGCCCAAGCATGTATGCATGAATTATATCTCCATGCTGGAAGTGGTCAGGCATTCTTTAACCATCCCTGTCAAGGGAATTAGAAAGGGAGGAAGAAGCAGGGCACTTGGTTCGACGAGGACTGTAGATTAGCCAAACGGGCCCCGAATATGTATATGAGGGGTGGTGGTCGGGTAGACAAGGCCGCTTATACAAACTTAGGAGGTCCTATAAGGAGGTCATAGCAAATAAAAAGTCCCAATTCATGCAGGGTAGATGGCATCCCTAGTCGAATGTGTGCAAGCCAGGGACAATATTGGCTTTTGGAGGCTGATTTTCGATTCAGACAAAGGGAGGTCTAGGTGCTCCCGAATGTATAAACGTGACAAGATGGGCACAGAGGGGTGATGAGGTACCCCTGGAACCTGCACAGGGAAAGAGTGTAATGGTAGCATATGAGAGTAAAAAACAATTGGCCACCACAGTGGACAAGGTGGAAAATGGTAATAAGAAAACAGAAGGGGGAAAAGAACCACACCTGGACGGGGTCCAAGTGGACTTTTACAAGAGTTCAGTGGCAATATGGGCTCCGGTCTTAACAATGGTATTTAATGGTATTTTAAACCAAGAATGGGTACCGGCAAACTGGACATCAGCAGTGATTATCCCCATGTTCAAGAAGGAGGACAGGGCAGACCCCGTAAATTTCCTGGGCAATTCCGCTGCTGGACACTGCAAGGAAAAACATTTGCGAAGGTACTGCAGCAGCGTCTGTTAGCATGTGTTGAAGATACCAATCAACTTAGCCGTTGCCAGGCTGGGTTTCAAGCAGGGTAAAGTACAGTCAATAAGAGCTTTAAGTTTCACTTAATGATCCCAAAACATCTAAGGATTGCAAAAGTTAGTCTCTATGGAGTATTTGTGGACCTCAAGGCAGAGTTTGACAGCGTACCAATAAACATTCTTGGGCTGTTCTGCTAGCAAAAAATATCCCTGAGGAATTTTAATGGCCAATCCAACTCCTATATGGAAATAACTGTGGTTGTCCGGTGGGGGCTGGGAGGCAAAGTTACTGAACAATTCCAAGTAAACACAGGGTGTTGGGGTCCACCAGGTTTGCGTCCTCACACCCATCCTATTCGGCCTCCTCATTAATTCAATCATTGAGAGGTTGCTGGTGTAGGGTATGGACCCACTGAGGAGGGCCGGTGAACGCATTCCTCTTCTTCGCTTTGCAGATGATGCAGTTTTACTATCCACATCACTGATGGGACTGCACCGTACTCTGTGTATCTCTGAGCATGAGTGTGGTAGGTTGGGCTTGGAGATAAACACCACAAAAACCAAGGCCAAGGAAAGTAAAGGGAAGCATTTTAGAACAGGTTGATTGGTACGATTACCTGGGGATCCAGTTTTCAAAAGGGGGATGCTGGGAGAACCAGGTTAACATCACGCTACAGAAATCCAGTGGGGCAATAAAGGCCTACTATGTACCACATGTCAGGGGTGCCATAGAACTAGTGTTTAACCTGTACCAAGGCAAGGCCAAGGTGTCTGCCATTTATGGGGCAGAGGTCTGGGTCTATGCAGATACATCACCTTTGAAAGTGTCAGAGAATAAGTTACTGAAAGCAACCCTGTCTCTTCCTCATAGCACTCCAAGTAGTACTATTTGCATGGCGTGCGATCTTCCACCCATTGATGAACAAACAGCGATCAGACCTGTATGTTACTGGGTTCTGATATGGGGCAACCACGGCCTGGAGAAATATCGCAAGTTTCTGGTGTATGTATTATCTTTGGGGGGATGGCATAAGATCGCCTGGCTTATTCATTTCAAAGATTGACTGGCACGGCTGGGCCTACTTCCCTATTGGTATAATCCGGGTTCAATGTGGGGAAGGGTGTGGAAGACCCGAAGGGCAGGGTAAGGACAGCTTTCCAAAGGTATAAATTGACTAGAGCAATGCGGCTTTAAAAACAAGCCCTTGCTATCCAACTGTAAAACAGAAGCAGGGCTTTGAAAGCTATTTGAATACAACCAATCCATCATATGCCTGTGCATTATATATTTGGTTGCATCTAGGCAGCCCTACCACTACGAGAGCACACATGAAATTGGGATGAAAATGATAACATTGATTGCCCATTGTGTGGCGAGGGGGTGGAAACCATAGTTCATTTCTTGTTATTTTGTGAAAATCTAAAAGTCCTAAGAGCTAGGTATTTGAAACCCTTATTTCAGCTACATGGAGTTTTAACAGTAAGGGACGCCCTGCAGTTCTGAAGGGTGTCTACAGATTTGAATGTGGTCCACTTTGTAAGTACATTCATAAAGCCTGGCTTAAAAGGAACACAATGATACTAGGTAACACCCAAGAATTGCTGTGGAGTACTATAGATACAAGTTTTTTCTCCTTGCCCGATACATTATCTGCCCGTCACTGCATGCTCAGTATTAATTTTGTTAATTGTGTTTTAAGTGACGATATAGTTCATGAGTGCCAATATGTGATACATATTTTAACATTGTGTATTTTATTCCTAAATCAACACTAATGTAAAGAATTATTTTTTAAAATGTCTATTATTTTTATGACAACAACAAATATAACATACAAACACACATAACATAACTGGCATTTTGGCACTTCTCGTGGATTTCCGTTATGCATCTACTGTCTTGGAGCTATCAGGCGACCTTGCCATCTGTCTGGCGCTGTCATTGTGGGCAGTCTCGGAATCTTCTTCTTATATTGTTTTCTGCTTGAGGGATTTGTGCGCAGCCTTCCTACATTCAATTATTGTTCCTCTGTTCTCCTGGGGTCTTCTCGGTCTCCCTCCCCTCTGTGTCTGAATAAGTCCTGCATCAGGGAGTTCCATGCGGTTATATTCTGTGCAGTTTCTCCTTCCCCTCTCTGCATCACTCTTATCCACACTGCTGTTTCTGCTAGTGCCCACTTCTGGAGATCAGACCACCATGATTCTATGTTCAGGCCTTCCCTTGACTTCCATGCCATTGCTATCCTCCTTTTGGCCAATATACATATTAAGTCCTTCATTTTCGCTAGGTGCAACTAATGCTGCTTCCTCTTGGGGTACTCAGCCTGTAACTGGAGTCCACTCTATGCTACTTTGACTCTGATTTTCTCCCAAAAGATCTGTATCATTGGACAGGTCCAAAACATGTGCACCATGTCAGCTTCGTCAGCTGAACAGCGGGGGCACTTATTGGGGCCTCCCATCTGCATCATGTTCATCCTCTTGGGTGTAAGGTATGCTCTGTGTGTGGTCTATAGCTGTGCCTGTCTGAACCTTGCGTTCCTGGACACTTTTTTAAAAATATCTTAACACCCTGGTCCATTCTTGATCGCTGAAGGGCCTCTGGAGTTCCTCTTCCCAGCGTTGTCTTACGTGCAGCCTCTGCAAATTGTCTGATCTTAACAATTGTTCGTATAGACTGGAAGTTGTGTGTGTTCCTTCCGATATATCATACCATGCATCTAGTGTTCCTGTTGCGTCGTCTTGGTCTGTCCATTCTGGCCATCTCTTCTTAATTTTCAGTATCATGCTGTTGTATAGGATGAATTGGCCTTCATGTATATCATGTTGTTCTAACATCTCTTGGAAGTCCGCCCACCTTTCCTCTCTCCTCAAGTTCCCAATTTGTGCTACGCCTTTGGCTTCCCATTGAGCTCGATATATTGCTAGTGTATTTGTGTCCATGCCCAAAAGACCAGCAAGTGGGATTTGTGCCGAACAAGGATCTTTTATCCCTTGGAGCCTCCACGCCCTGTTCCATAGCCCCATTGCGAGATTAAGCAAGTTCGGTAGAGTCTTGAGCAGGGGTTTGTCGAGCCATGGTATTTCCCTTAGATAGTATAGCTTCAGTGCCGGCTGGAAAATGATTGTGTCTATTTTGTTGTCCTCTCCCAGCCATTTGACTACAAATTGCAGCTGCCCTGCTAAATAGTACTTTTCGAAATACGAAAGTCTGATGCCTTCTTCTTCGTAGTCTCTCTGTAGGGTCTTCATTGTGATCCTGCTTCTCCCCCCTCCCCATAGGAAGTTCCGTGCTATTGTGTTTAATTTGGTGAAAAAGGCCTTGGGAATGGTGTGTGGAATGTTCGTGAAATAATATAACAGGTGTGGTAGTACCACCATCTTCAAAAGGGCCGCTCTTCCCATCATCCCCAGCGGAAGTGTTCCCCAGAAAGCCATGGCCTTTTGTGTTTTTTCTAGGGCCGCCTGTGTGTCAGATTGGTGGGAGTCTGCGGTATCATGATGTATCTCTATTCCCAAGTATCGGAAGGAGCTTGGTGCCAATGTTAGGCCCAAATCCGGAAGTCTTTCCAGGGGGACCCGCTTTAAATTCGCCAAGGGGAAGATCAGGGACTTCTCTTTATTGATTGCTATGCCCGAGAGTCTGGTGTACACCTCGATCGCCTATAAGAGGCAGGTTAGGCCAATACGCGGGTTCTCTACAAAGAGCAGCATGTCATCTGCATATAACAAAATTTGATGCAGCACCCTGCCTATGTCTATCCCCGTGTCTCCATATTCTGCTCTGAGAAAAACCGCCAGCGGTTAGAGAGCCAAGATATATAGCATTGGTGACAGTGTTCCCCTGTATATTCTCCAATCTTTCGAGATGAATCGTCCCGTTTTCACCCTGGCTCTGGGGGTCTTTATACAACAGACTAATCCATCTGAGGAACCCTTCCCCAATGCCGAAGTGGGCGAGTCCACTCAGCAGCCACCTCCAGTTCACAGAGTCGAAGGCTTTAACAGCATCTAGGGACACTATTGCGCATTCTCCCTGTCTTGGATTTGTCCTGTCTATCACGTGGTGTAACACACGGAGATTCAATGATGTATTCCGTCCCGGGACATAGCCAGTCTGGTCTGGATGGATCAGTGTGGGTACTACTTGCTTTAGGTGGTTGGCTAGGACCGCCATAAGTATTCTGGCATCCTGATTAATGAGGAAAATCAGCATGTAGGAGGTACACTTCGTGGGCGATTTCCCTGGTTTAAGGATCGGTATGATTATCGATTCCGACATACTAGTCTGCAATTGTATGCTCTCGTATGCGTTTTTGTAGGTCTCTAGTAAATTTTGGGACAATGGTGCTCTTAAATGTCTTATAGAACTCCCCCGGGAGTCCTTCCGGGCCCGGGGATTTACCTACGGGGAGTTCAGTAATCACGCTCTCTATTTCTTCTACCGTGAGAGGAGCATCCAATAATTGGGCCTGTTCTTCTGCTAGTTTTGGTAGCCTTATCTCTGCTAGAGCGTGCGCTATGTCCTCCGGGTCTACCTCCGGATTAGGGGCATACAGTCGCTCGTAGAAGCGGGCAAATATGTTGTTGATATGTTCCCGATTTCTAATCTCTGTCCCCGTTTCATTTCATAGCACTGCTATGGGGTCTTTTTTACTTTCTTGCTTAGTGAGCCAAGCCAAGAGCCTTCCAGGTTTATTCCCCTTCCGTATGCAACCGCTGTAAGTACCTCCAGTAGTTCAGCCTTCCTAATTATTCCGAGAGTTCTATACATCTTGTTCTCAACTCCATCAGTTCCCTAGGTTCCTCCCCCCCGCTATCTCCTCTCGTCCTTCCTCTGATTCTATCTCCCTTTCCAGTTTGGTAAGTTCTTCTGTGACTGCTCCTTTCAGTCCCCCAGTTTTGCCAATCACCGCCCCTCTTATCACGACTTTAAACATGTCCCAGAGTATAGCATTACTTTCTACGCTTCCCTCATTGTGTTCAAAGTAGTCTTCTATCACCTCTTGGAGGTGTTCCTCAAACTCGCCCTCCCCCACGGTCTCCGCCCGGAGTCGCCATGTTGATATCGGGGCTTTCCTAAAGGTGTGTGCCCATGCCGCTATTATCGGCGCGTGGTCAGAAAGTGTGCGTGCTTTAATGTTAATCCCTGTAAAGTCTTGCAGAGATTCCTTGCCTGTGAATATGTAATCTATTTGTGTAAATATTCTGTGGGGTGCACTATAGTGTGTGTAACCTCTCCCACCTCCATGTACCCGTCTCCAGATGTCCACCAGCTGTAGACTGTCGAGAGCCTTATGTAGCTCCTTGGCAGGGGGGCGCTGGCTTCCTGTGCTTGCCGTCCGACCTGGTACAGTTGAAGTCACTGGCCCAAATAAACGTCGCCTCTCTGTACTGGGCCAGTTTAGGTGCTAATTTCTAGAAAAATTCTGTTGCATCATGGTTTGGGGCATAGGTATTGATCAGGCATACCTCTCCGTTTTCCAACATGCCATGCACTAGTACTAGTCTCCCCTCTGGGTCAGTTTCCTGTTTTATGAGCTGGAATGGCACCCCTGGGGCGATCCATATTAATACTCCTCGTGCATAGTTAGAGTATGTGGCATTGTATACCTGCCCTCCCCATTTCTTGTCAACTTTGGCCTGTCTCTCTGGCGTCAGGTGTGTCTCCTGCAGCATCGCTATCTTGACGCTCATCTTGTTCAGCCATGCATAAACTCTGAGCCTCTTCACATACGCGTTAAATCCTCTCACATTCCAGGTTGCTATTGTTAGCTCATCTAGCCCCATGTGCGCTTCGTCCGTTCTGGCTCCGTAGTCCTATAGCCTTGTTCCTGTTCACTGCGCCATGCCTTCCACTTTCGGCTGCCACTTGGAGCCGTCCCTTCGGGGCGTCTCTTGCCAGTACATCTGCGGTTGTTACTCCAGGATCGTTGCTGCATGCTGTTGCAGTCGCTTTGTGCTTGAATTTCCCTGTTCTCCTTTATGTCGTTCTATCTGCTGCCAGTGCCATTTACCAACCATTCACACCAGTCAATAACCCAAACAAGAACTGAAAAACTAACTCCCAGCCACCTTCCCCCTGCTCGGGCATCACCACTTCTCTCGTCATGCTCCCTTGGGTAAAGCAGACTCGCCGCAGCCTGATGCCTTGGAACTGGCATCCGAACTAGCAGTACGCTCTCTTCTGGGGCACTGCTTCCCTTGGCCAACGCGGCTGGGTTAGAGCTGGTCGCTCCTTTATACTTTTCTTCTGGCTTGATTAGTTATTAGATGCTTGACGTCCTTGTTCCTGGCTGTCCGTACTTCATCTCATTGGGGCCGACTTCCGTCGTCGTTGGCATTTCTCTGCCTTAGCTGGGGGATGCCTTGTAAGTCCATCCACGTATTGGCCTCTTCGGTGGAGTCGAAGAAGCATGTTTTCCCTTGGTGTATCACCTTGAGTTTAGCAGGAAACAGGAGCATGTAGCGCACCCCTGCAACTCAGACTTTCTTTTGTTGGGCCGAACTGTGCTCTCTGTTTGTGGACCATGTCCGTGTAGTCCGGATACATGGTGATCTTGGAGGAGTATCTGGTGATCACTCCCCCCACCCCCCTTGAGAATGTCAGTATCTTTTCTCTATCCTTAAAGTTCATGATCTTGGCGATCATCGCTCTTCGGGGAGCACCCGGCTGAGGTCTCCTGATTAGAGCTCTGTGTGCTCTCTCTACCACAAAACCCTGGGACAGTGTTCTGGCTCCGATCTCCTGGAGCAGCATGTTTTCGACGTATTCCGTGGGGTCATCACCTTCCTCACCCTCTGGAAGTCCAATTATGCAGATGTTGTTCCTTCTCGCCCTTCCTTCCGCATACTCCACTCTTCGTTCTAAGATCTTGACTTTCTGTAGCACTTCTGACATTTGTGTCTGCGTGACGGCGATGCCAGCAGTGTTTTGTTGCACTTGCTGTTCCGTTGCTGTCACTCGATCCGTCAAATTCCTTGCGTCCTGGCAAAGGAGGCCCACATCCACCATGTCTGTATTTAGTTTGTTTTCGAAGGATGCTTTTAGGGCACCTATTGCTGTGTCCATCTTATTTTCGAGCGATGCCTTCAGGGAAGCGATTAC
Organism: Ambystoma mexicanum; assembly: GCF_040938575.1. NCBI lineage: Eukaryota > Metazoa > Chordata > Amphibia > Caudata > Ambystomatidae > Ambystoma > Ambystoma mexicanum. The sequence continues at coordinate 554,382,969 of NC_090931.1, forward strand.
TTCCAGGATCGGTACGTCATTCGCACCTTCTGCCGTGTCTGGTAGAGTAGACTGCTTGTTCCCCGGTGTCTTGATAAAGGTGTCTATGCTGACTTATTTGGTTTTCCGTTCCGTTTTCCTGTTCAACATTATGGCTGTGCCGGCCTGAGGTGCCGGCTTGAGGTGCCGCCCTCCTCTGCTTCCTTCCTCGGTGGGCTTGCCGCCTGGGTCTGCGTGGGGCCAGGTCCCGCTTTGGGTGTATGTTGCTGGTACCTGGTCTGTCTATGCCCCACTTAATGTAGCCCTTGAATCCTCCAACCTATTGCACTCTCCCTCACACATATATGCAGATCACTTGAATATGTACTCCTTCAATGACTGCTCACCTTGTGGGATGGGCATCTTGTGGTTCTTTGCTGTTCGATGGGTGATTTAGGATCTCAGGCTCACGCTGAGTGTCTCTTCGTTGGGCCCCGTCTGTCAGGAGCTCTGCATCTCCTTCAGTACCTGCGGAGAATCTTTATCTTTTTGGGCTCGGTGTGTGCCCCCATCACCTCAGCCATTGTTTTCATATGGGGGTTCACATTCCCAATTGTCCCGTTGGGCGGCACTTGTTCGCCTTGTGTATGGCCTCACCCCTGTTATATGTCTTATTCAAGCAAATGCGCATCAACCACTTGCGATGGGGTTAATTCTTTTGTGGCAGTTTTCGCACTCCCCGTTCCTCTGGTACTTTCATGTTGCTTCGGGCTCCTCGGCGGCACTTATTTCTTCCGAGCGGGGACCCGCTCTGCGCCCACTGCTTCCCTCGCCGAGCCCGGTCTCCCGCTCGGTCCCGCTTCGGGTCTGCTCCACCAGCCCGTCCTCTGGGTTGGAGCAGCTTCGTCAGCCAGGGCAGAGGAGGGGGCAGAAGGATGCCATGGCCCCTCCTCACCAGCTCCCGAACCGCCACGGCTTGGGGGCGTCCTGCCACGGGCGTCCCTCTGTGTGCTCAGCCTCAGCACCGGGCCTGGTGGATTGGCCAGGTGCAGGCTCCTTGGGTTCCCCTCCGCCGCGGTCTCCGTAGCCAGCTCCTGGGCCCTTACCCCACAGTCCATCTCCGTCTGGCCGCTCCTGCCCGCCCGCTGCCGTGGTCTTCCCCCTCTCCTGTTGGTTGCGTGACTCCGTCCGCCGGCCTGCCTCCTGTGCTCCTTGCTTTTTTGCTTCGCTGCCCGGCGGAGAACACCCTCAGCGGTTCTTGCTGCTCGCGCCAGCCATTTTGTCTTGTGCAGGCGGTATCGTCTTCAGTGGTTTACTACTCGATCTGTAGTCTGATTTTTCTCAGGAATCGCAGCGGGTGGCCAGTGGATGTTCCGATGTCCGTTGCTTAACTTTGCAGTTTGTTTGAAAACGAATTACGTCAGCTTGGCAGGATCACGTCGGAGCTTCCCAGCAGCATGTCCTACCGCATGGCCGCCTAGCCACGCCCCAATGTAAAGAAGTATTTATTGTTGTATTGGTGTACCTAAAAGGCTTACGCTGAATAAAGGTTAAAGAATTAAAAACTTTGACAGTAGAGTAGAATCTTACTACCTTGGGAGAAATGTTCCTTTATGGATGAAGAAGGGATAGCCATACAGCCCGCTAATTTTTTTTATAAAACCCCTTGAACCATCTCAGAGCAATGGAATCTTCTTTGATCCATCTGCGATTGGTCATGGAGCACAACCTTCTTAATATATACACCCTTGACATGTTCCAAGTCAAGGGCACCAACAACGCTGGATAGAGCCAAATGGAGCAGCAGTGCACCACAGGTGGTCAGGGAATAATTCTGAAGCCATACCAACAATGGTGAGTAAGCATATAAAATGAAGAATCTATGGGAGGAAGGAATCCATTAGAAAGAAAATGTAACTGCATCTGGCATTACAAGAAAATAATAGCACATGGTGCAATCTTCCAATTAAAGGGACTACAACAACCTTATATAGTTGTATGTGTTTACATGTTACTGCTCAGCTGCTTCTGGGGCATAGCCCCCCTCTCCCATTCTTCCTGGGGGCAAAATACATTATTAGCCCTGGGTGGCATTTAGTAGAGAAATAAAGCTTTTCATTTCAATTTGCAGAGGACTCCCTGGGACATTGTAAACCTTGTCAAATGCCTATTTTTCAAATTAATCCTCTTGTGTATAAACTTTGTAATCTAGGTCATCATTTACCCCACGAAACAGAGTAATATGCAATGCCCTTTAAGAAGTTTAAAAACATTCTCGCACATCGGCATCCGAACTTCTCTCTTCAAGTAAACCATGTTCCATCATAAAAAAAAAAAAATCCCAACAAAAGTTTTGTGGAATATCAGAACTTCCCACGCCAATGCCATTATAAAAAGAAAAAGAAAGAAATTGTTTGCATTTTGAAGTTGAGCAGGAAAAAGGGATCTTCTCTTCAGGTTCCTTCTGTGCAAAATGTCTCCTAAATGATAGATCAGCGACACATCCTAAGAGCTGCTCTGGTATTTCCGTCGCCAGGCCTCTAAACATTCTTTGAACTTTAGCCATCATTCATACTAATATGCACAATTAAGTCTCCTTCGAATCCAAACGATTTTGCAATAGTTTCAATTTTGAATCCCTATGGCTTTGACAAATATATTTGGATCATTAGCTAACCCTTCTCTTCAACTTTATTTTCAGAGTGCAACTGCCTACACGGTTTTCCTATCAAAAGGAAATAGAACTATTGTACAATCCTACTGTAACAGAGCTACAAATGGTTTCCGAGACATCAAACGCTGCACATCCTCTGCCTTCTCCGAACTAAAGAGCAATCCATCCACATTGCAAGTGGTAACTTTAGTCATCCCAGTGTTTCAACATACATCTGGAGACTTGGTGCCAACTGTAACTGTAAATACTCAAACACATCAAAGCATTATAATGTTTATTTTAAGTTTCACAATCATTATGTCCAGTACACCGAATTCTTCACGCCCGCACTCTCATCCACCATCTAACGTACACCTACAAACGGGCTCTGTATCCATGCCACCATCCTAAGAAATATGCAAGAATTGCACAGTCTCTCTCACTGCGGTTTTGAGCATAATAATTACCTAGAACACCTGCTAGTTGGAATCATATCTATATTATGAAATCCCCCACCCACTAGTGCCTAGTGATCAATCATCCACCACTGAGGTATTCGGGTCACTACCATGGATTCCTGAAACATATTCTGTGTTCGCACAATTTCATAATAAAACAATATCTTAATTTGGAATAAGAATTACACAATATTTTCAATTATTGGGAAGTCCAAACACAGATAAAAAAATAAGTTAAAACAGATGATCAGGCATGGATATACTTAGGGCAAGGCGCAATACAGCATCATACCAACCAGCCTTCCAAAAGGGAAAACATCCTCAACCAGTTATGGGTAATGCTGTGTAGGTACGATCAAGTATTTTGGCTGGTTTTTATACAACTAGTGGACTACAATGGTAGGGTGAAAATACATCATAGAACAACCTTCACAGCAGATTGGATGGAATAAACGTAGGACATCTAGTAAAACATTTGGTCCAGAAGCAAGTGTGGGCCTTTTAGTAATTAACAGTTATGAGGGCTTGATCCTTGGACTGTCAGATGGATGGAACTTTGGTTGTTTCCGCTGTCCATTTGGGTTCAGGTAGCTAGTTAATGCCCACTAAAAGACATGGTTAGCAAGAGAATGTTGGAGAAAGGTAAACCGAAAGTACAATCTTAAAACCTAGGAGAAGGAATAAACATCACAAGCTATTAAAAGTGAGATACTTTTAAAGTGGGAAAATATGTTACACTACTAAAAGAAAAACATACTGTTAAAAATAAATTCATGTATATACAAATGTAGGCAAAAGCAAATCGAAAGCTCCTGTGTGCTCTTGCTGTGCAAAATGAACACAACTTAATGTAACATCAAATAATTCAAATATGGAAAATAAGAAGATGAGAATTACAGTCAATAAAAGGCCACACAGAGAAGGGCAGTATTGCACAGGCACAGTCAATAAGAATACAGCAAACATCAGATAACCAATGGGAACTGGTTGATGCGAATCACTGAAGGTTAAGACTCAAGAGTTTTGCTGCCCGGATGATATCCTGGTGATTGGACACAAATGATTTTCCCAGCTTCAGAAAAAAAACACCCAATGCTTGATCCAAGCGATAGAAGGTCAAAACCTACCTGATCTAACTAACATCACATATCCTGTGCTATATACCGAGGGATAGGGGAACCGTGGTCAAGTATCCCTCACTCGCCCCTATGTGACAACGTTACAGAATGATTCTTAGAACGATTGTCCTACTTTAAAACATGAGAGCAGAGCTAAAAAGAACATTCCATAGCAAATAGAGCAACTCCTTTGTAGCTATTGTGGTTTAATCTTACAAGAAGTAGACTGAAATGTTTAAAGAAGAGCAACTTTGATGAAATTATCAACAGTAACAGTCATAAGTGCTAAACAATACTGTACAGGTTTTCTAGCAGCGTATTAAATAAAGTTCAGATGCATTTCGACAACACAACACAGATAGGCTTTAAGGGTAGAATTTAGTGGTTCTTTTGATATTAGACAGGAGGAATGTTTAAAATCTTCTTAAGCCAGAATCCAAGGGAATGGAACAACATTCAACACACTCAACATTGTATGGCTCCTGTAAACTCTTCAAAAGAAGTCTGCAATGGCATCTTGAAGAGCACTATCCTCCCGTAGAATCCACTCAAGCGCAGTAAACATATACTATATAGTTTGGTATAGCCTGAGCAAACACATAAACCAAACATGTTGTGGTTGGGTCCAAAAAGGTGTGGATCTAAATTGTAGATCAACAAGCAACTTTTGTAGTTCAAGTGATATTATTGCGCAGCTATCAAGTGATAACTGCCATATTCTTTAAGGAGATTTCACTATTATCTGCAGTTCTACTTTTCCGAACTAGGACTCAACATTTGAAATGTCTTTTTCCATATTCCGATGATTTATCCATCATCTAAATGTTCTGTAAATGTGCTTAATTGTTTTGGTAATGGAAAGACATTTTGTGCAATTCTTGAGCTCCATATGCAGCTACCTAAATGTCGACCGATTAATAATTCGGCACCAGTCCTACTGAATTTCTTCAAAGTGACTTGCAGCAGGTAAGCGATTTGGAGGTGGACTCCTGGGAAGGGCCATCTAGAAGAAAAGAGATTGTTTGAACATTTTCATTACACAGATCTGCAACATTGCGTCATGTTAAAAAATATTTCACCTTCAATCTTACTACCACATCAGACAATATGACCTAGCAATACATAATTATCATGCAGAACTTTTCAAAAAGGAGAGCATGTAGATTTAATAACACAATGACAATTAAGGGTTCATATTAAATCTGAAAGAAAGAATAATAATGAGAATAATAATGTGCCACAGATGGCTTCAATAACTCCCAGACTCTGAATGATGGGTCGAGGGTTTTTATTTCACAAATGGTAAAAATGAGTGCAAGAACTTTCCCTATTTCGGCCATCCATGGGCTCTGTAAAGGAGGCATGGTATCACAATTATGACACTGACAAGAGATGCAATTGCAAAACCCTTCTTCAATTTTTGGGATTTGGAAAAACTCCTGCTTTGCTCTAGAGCTAGGATGGGAGAAGTCTCTACCATCAAATTATAAAGAAACAGTCCTAGTCAGTCGCTGTCAAATCAAAGATGTCCTATACTTACAAAACCTAATGCCTGCCCTATCTCATATACAAAACGTGTGTAAATGGAAAGATGAATGCAAAGGATAATTAGTGTTATAACATAAAAGATCGAAGTGACTGAGTCAGCTCTCCTTCCCATTCCCATGTTGGACAGCACGCACGGAGTAAGGCAATCCTACGTAAACAGGATGACGCACTCTGGCTCAGGTTCCCAAAACAAAGGCAGTTAAAAATGCGGAGCGAGATCCGCTTGGCCTTCCACGTTAGTTACTTATTCCAACTTTCAAAGGTTCTTTCACAGTTCAACAAACGTTCACGCAGGTCTGCCTCGGTCAAGCTCGGAACTTTCAATCACAGCGCTTGCAGGGGTTCCTTTCCCCAAGCTTAATATAAATTCTTTGGGGGTTCCCTTAGTCAGGCTCTGACCTTTTACTGATGCTGAAGACTTGAATGTGCAAGGTTTTCACTATAGACCTCCACAGGACCCCTTCGACTTTCGCTTCAGCTCAGACTCATGTTATTTGCCCCAGTGTCTCTTGGTCTGGGTAGTTCAGCATCACAAGTACAAACGTTGAACATTCACCTTTTCACTTCCCCTTTTCTCTGGGTTAATCTTGATCATTATGCATTTTAGAGTTCATTCACTTTGTCGCTTTATAACAAAACATTTAATCTTTTGCAGAGACTTTCGAGTTGGCTACTTCCTTTCGCCGGATCACTTCGCTACTCTGCATCGCTGGCTTCACAGTTATCGGTAATTTGAAGTTGCCCACAGGTCTGCCTTACTTCGCGTCTCATCCACACGCCTGCAGCCTTCAATTGTGAGATATACTGTTGCAACTTCAGTCTTTTCTTAATACACACCAGCATTTCATGACACTCACCAACTCACCGGCTGTGTGCATTCCTTTCTTGTCTTTTCCGTTTTAACTTACGAGTCAAGGTTAATACCACAGGCTTGGCCTCGCCGCCCCAACTCATGTTCACCCGGGAGGGTCGCTTCTGCCTTGAAACACAATGCAGTTTTCTTGTCTCAGATTTGTCTTCTCTTCGTATCTTTCACAGCTATTCAGAGGCAACAAGCTCCTGCAGGGATCTCCTGGGTTTCTCTACCCTTTGCTCTGGTCCCTCTCTCAGTCGCTCTGCTTCAGTAGGTTAGTGTTCCACCATTGCTCAGAGTGTGTCTCTATGTTCCACCTTTTATCCGTGTGGAGAGAGCTAATGGGTATCAGATGTATGTAATTAAAGTCAAGTGCCTGACATTGCCTGACCCGATTAGCGGGACATGTCCAATGAGATATGGAAGGGTTAGCCTCTTTACTCAGTCGCCCTCCTAAAACAGGGTGGGTAATGGGTACGGGAAAAGGGGGGGGGAATACTGCGTCTCACCATCGGTTGTCTCAACGCCCCACTCCTCAAAGATTCCTTACCCAGGTGATCTTCCCAAACTGGTCCACCCGCAGGAACTGGATCCGAAAGTGACGACTGTGTCCTGGCCACCTGGATGACAAGTCCCAGAGGACTAGCAGGTGAGACACCCTTTGGTTTCTCACAGCTCCCACCTTCATAACCCAAGCTTCCCTAACCCTAGATTGGGTAACTAGTGATCAGTAACCCCTACAATCTAATTGTTAGCCACAGATGAATGCCTAAAGGCAAAAACATCATCTACCCGACAACCTCAGAGTTTCTCTGAAGTGGCTCTCTAACACTCTCCAGGTTTTCTCAACAGGAAATGATGATTTTTCTTCTGCCAGTAAAAAACAACCTGGTCCGTTCGCTCACTCACGTGAGCTTTCCTTTCCCGAATTTCACTATTCCATCTGCCACAATCTCTACTATACTCTCATTCGCCCCTTCCCATTCTCTTCCTTGTCTCACACCCACCAGTCTTCTTCCTCTTTTATACTCCCTTTTCCAACCTTCTTTCCCTCCAATGTCACTGTGTTCTCCTCTTACCCCACCGCTTTCCTACACGCAGAACCCCATCTACACTTCTCTGTACCCTCATCTTACCACTTTCACTTCCTACGCCTCCTTCGGCTTAACTCCATCCTCACCACTACTCTCACAACCCTTGCACTCTCTCCACACCCTCCTACCATACAATATCGCTTTCCCTAAAAAAAAACTCCACATCTTCTCCCCGTCCCCCTCTACCTTTCCTTTAACATCCACTCACCACACCACATTCAACTTGCACTACTCACTCACAACCAATTCCTCACCTGCACTCTACACCTACTCTTCAAAACTCTGCTCCACCGTCCGTCCTCCATCTAATCTGTCGGTCAGCCTCCATGCCTCCTGACACCGCCCCTGCAATCCACATTCTTTCTCTCATTCACTCTCCTTTTATAGTGTTCTCGCCCAGTTTGTATCTCTTGTGGTATGGCATAAAGAGGACTCGGACCAGAGGATGTACTTTTCAAGGGTTTTTATTTAACTTGAAGAAAATTACTCACTATCCATATTGCTAGAGGGAGATTATCTACCTAATAAACTAAACTAAGGTGCTCGTCGTTAGTCAAAAGAAAGTCCAAATAGTCCTCTGGCCAAACCTGTCCACTACCTAGCCCTAACACTTAACAAAACCTAACAGAAAAGATGGAATACCCTGTAAACATGTGTTTCTTCATATAGTTTCTCTAAGTGTTCCAGGCTTTTCACTGCATGTATTTCCAATCTTCAGATTATCTCACAGTTCTGCTTCACTGTCACTCAATGGTTTCGAAATATTGTACAAGGAATGTCTAAAATACAAAAGAAGTCTTAAGTCTCAGGGAAAACAAAATGCTTCACAGTTCTTCGTTGGAGGGATATTTCATCCATCCTTTTTCTCCACGTATCTGGATTTTTTTGCATCCACAAAACCAGGGTATTTCTGTCGTGAACACTTCAAGGAGAGTTCCGGGACTTTTTTTTTATTGTCCCTACGGTTCGGCCATGTGTTTTTAAGCATAAATCGGTAGATCGTAGAAAACTTTCCTATGGACCTTACCCGACTTTTCGTCCATTAACGCACTCGAAATCAGCCGCCATTTTGTGATAATCCTATCATTTCCCCCCATCGACCTGGCTCACCTGCGTTTGCGGCACGAAATCATATCCCCCGCCCCTGAAACAGACTTTATTGAAACATTCATATTCCCCGCCTCTATCCGTGACGTGACTGTGCTGCGTAGGCAAACGCGCCCAGGCGTCTTCTACGCGACTCCACACAGAACCCGGAAACCAACACAGATCAGCTCACAACACAGCACGCCACAATTCGGAATATGAAACTGTACTTTTAAATCAAACCGCAAGATTGTAAATTTGGTAAAGTACATTTATTTGACATCAAATGTTTAGAGAATATTCAGCGATTTGCATTTTTATTTGCTCTCGATCCAAAATAGTTCGTCTTGAGGCAAGCGATGTTCGTGTGCAGTACACAGGGTGTTGGTTTACGATAAAATAAGCTCTTCGGTCGCACTGATAATCGCATGGCTGTTCCAACAACGAGGCACTAGGCCACCACAACGGTATGTATGTTGCATCTAGCCATTAGTACCGCGTAAGGGCATACTTGTACTTGGCGATCGTCCCATAAAATGGTCAGGGTGGTAACGTTGTTCACGCGGAGAAGCAACTGGCGGTTGTAAAAGCCATCCGCCGGTGTCTGGTACTCGTGACACAGACAATAATGAAGGATGTACCTGTTTTAAAAACAAAAAAATGAAATTAGTCTCACCATCAGATCTTTATTAAAATTATTCATTTTATATATTAGGTCGGGAAATTATTTCATAGCTAGGACAGTGCAACTGGGTATTATACGTCATTTCCAGTAACCCACCCCCTCTCCTCCGCCTTTTTCAGAGCCGCCTGAGCGCCAGTGGACCACTTCGTCACTGATGTGTATAGGCGCGTTGCAAATGCCATATTATATCATAAGTGTTTCAAGGCGTGGCGAGGCAGGGAGGGGGGGGAACAAGGAGAAGACAGACAACGATCCTACTAGGCCAGGTGTCATTCAGATCGCGCAAGTGCAGGGGTAGGGGGAAGGTAAAAGTGCAAGGGGAAGGGGAGGGGGGAAGTGGAGTACAAGATAAGTAGCATAAAATAATAAATACATAGGGCCAGCTGGTGGCGAGTGCAAGGTAAGTGCAGAACAAGTGCTGGGAAGGGGGGGCTGTAGGATACTGAGACAGTCCCCCAGTGCAGGGGTTGACAGGGAGGCAGTGCAGGTGGAGAGTGGAAGAGCCCAGGACCGTGGTCGCAGACAGTGGACCAGTTGTAGCAGGGGAGAGGGAGAGAGAGAAAGCAGAAGCAAAGAGGAAGGTTTTGAGGTGCTTCCATAAAAGGAGATGGTTCTCCTCAAGATAGTGCGCGGTACAAAACAATATGCCACATAGAACGAACAAGTACAACTTAACCCGTCTTTAAAGCTACTGTATAGTAATTAAATTGCGGTATAAACTCATCTAAAGAGTTACTTACATTATATTTGCATTTTCCATTGTGTCTGTGCGTAGGGCAGCCCCGAAATACCACTCCTTCTATGCCGACGTTATTTCTTCTAATGAACGAACATTAAATGGCTATCGTTTCTGAAATTTTATTCATTATCGTTTCTTACGTTATTGCACCACACCCCCAAAAAGAAGTCTTTCGGGATGGTCCCGGCCTGTCAAGGTCAAATAACAATAGAACCTTATACTGAATTGTGGGCCATTCCGGCACCCGAGCAAAAAATCAAAGCAGCTGACCTTCACTTTGAACGAGCACACATTCCTAGTTAGCTACATTCAGTGTAAGGCCATCTCACAGGACTTGAAATTTACACTCCATCTTTGCATTTTGTCTGCGTGCTTTGCAGCCCCAGAGAACCATAAATACGGAGACATTCTATATTTTTTGAAAAATGATTTATATTACTGTTTGGTTTAATTTAATGCGCAAATGAACAATGTTGGATAGACACATTGCATGTACACTGAGCAATCACTTTTATTTACACAATACATAGCTACACATATTCAATGGGCCTGCGACATGAGGAGACTCGAGAGCAAAGTCACAGGTGACACCCGGGTGGTTCGCACTACTGCACGGTGAAGGGAGGGGCAAGGGTGGAGAGACACATTGCATGTACACTGAGCAATCACTTTTATTTACACATTACATAGATACACATATTCAATGGGCCTGCAACATGAGGAGACTCGAGAGAACAGACAATCAAATTACAATCATTTAAACCGTGATGTGTATTTCTCAATGAGCTCTGCTTTAGGTGGACATGGAACAGAGGCAATGTTGGGTGGCAATGCAGTTGTCCCCTGCACAGGTTCGTTCACAACTCCATGTATGTGCCTATCTAGGACATCAACAATAAGTCTCTCAATAAACTCATATTGCATATCCTCAAACACTGGTTTGATCACCCATTGTTTACTTCTTTTAGTGAAGGCCTTATTGTAGCGAAGCGTCCCTAAAGTTCCGGTCGTCCTACTTTGTTGACGGCCAACATTATGGTTATGTGCCAAGACCGCTAGAAGAGTCCGATTTATCATGCCCTCCATGCCAAAATGCAATCGTTTTGGCCTGTACTTTAGGCACATATTGTGGAACACCTCCAAATCTCCTGTGTGGCAGAATTCCGTGAGTCCCCTCAAATCTCTTGTTATAGTTTTATCAAATACAATCTTTTCAATGGCTTTGTGAGTGGGTGATGAAGGAATCAACCACTTCTTCCGTGCCTCCTCTGTGGACAAATGGCCATGTTCACAATTGTGGAAATGTTGGTTTGTGGTCCAGCGGTGAACGTTGCTACAGTGTAGCATTACTGACCGCCATTTTTCCAGTAGAATTTCCAACGACCCTTCACATGTTTTTGAGCTCCACCAAAGATGGTTGCTGATTGACTTGGACCACTGTGAAATACCTTGCATATCTTTTTTTTTACCTGCAGCCAACATTTTTTTATTGATTGTTTTTGCAAGATGCCATACGTCAAATTGGTGATTTATATTTTTGTACTCTTCTCTCATTGTCTTGGCAATTGAAACGTGTCTGTCCGTGGCTATCAGGTCGATCACCATTCCCCGCGATTGTAGTTCTTGCAATGATGCTACAAAGCCAACTTTCTCCATGGCCACTGAGGATGTACTTTGTGACACCTGCACGACCACCGAACTCACAATTTTCTCACTTTCCATGTCCTGAAAGTGGTAGGTGCAGTACTTGGCTGAAAATCCTGGGCTGTCGCACTGTCCATCACCGGCTAGCCTGAACCGTTTGCCCGCGAATGTACTTTCAATAGACATTTTTTCCATTCTCCAAGCTTCGCTAATGGCTGGAAATAGATAATCGGTTTGGTATTTGTAGAACTGAGTTTTCGCAATGAAATGGATTCCCACAAACTGAAAGAAAGACTCTAACTTTTTAAAACTTGAACCACTAAAAAGTGCGGCCGCTGCACAAAGTAGATTGCCTGCTGGCAGTTGCCCCAGCATGGGTTGTGCAGACCATGAGAACGGATGATATTGTGTACAGGTGGCATGTATTTTAAGGTTAGTGCCTCGAATTGCACGAGTCACATTAATCAATGGCTCCCCACATCCTTCCCCACCAACCGAATGCCCACATTTCATCTTAATAATAATATCAATCAAACAACTATCGAATACAATGAATTTGGCCTCTTTCCTTATACTTTCACTCTGCATCCCAGCTGGTTCGGCCTGTAACGTTGAGGACATGTCACTCACATTAAAGGTACAATCTCTGATATCGTCTTCCGCTATGTTCAGTGATATTGATGGTGTTTCATTGTCGTCCATTTCATTCTCTTCCATTGCAACATCTGTTCCTTCTCCGGCGATGGGTGAATAAAACAATTTCTTCAACTTTCTCGCGGTCTTAGTTTTTGCGGGTGTGGATTCTGTGAATTGATCTCCGACTGCATCCGAACTACTAGGAGGACATTCACTATCAATGGCTGGTGGTGGTATAGCTCCGTTGTCAATCACTTCATATTCTTCCCATTGGCACGATGCATCTCCTGTCTCAAGTCCCTGGCAAAAGGTTTGACAAGCAACATCTCTCGTTCGCTTCACTGTCTGTGTAGATCTAGTTCGTACACCCACTCGCAACTAGAGGACAGATTGGAAAAGGGATGTTCAGTTTAAACACAACTTACAGTATTGAACTATTAACAGTGAAAAACAACATAATATAGTGACCAGGACACTAACCTTCTTTTGCTTTCTTTTCTTTGAAACTTTCTTGCCTCGAACTTCAACATCTGGACGCTGTTGCTCCGACTCGTGTGTGCATGTCTCCACTTCCTCTTGCGCTGCAACGACTATATTTTCATAAGCACATCCATCACGCACTGACGCTCCATCGACTCCCTGAAACATCGAACTTTCATTAGTATGTATAATAATATTGAAAACACAAAATGTACTTGGGGACCAATACCCACGTACATCTCACTAGCAAAACACGAAGGAACGCATTGTGTAGAACATTCAAACGACAATTATTCACGCATTGTTGATCTAGTTAGATGGAACTGTCAAGATCCATACCTCGGGCTCCGCATAGACTTCCATTGATGATATTATTGAAGATGACGCTTCAGCAACTCCCTGAAACACAGTAATTGCATTAGTATGGTTTTCTATTTTGTTAAAAAGAACATAAACTTTGTGCAGGCGTCAACGGCTCATCTAAATAGACCTGCACAAATGATCAGTTGTCTAAAATAAATAATGGATATCTAAATATGATTCGATTTGCTCTATCGTTGGAAGTGTCACCACCCAGAGATCTGCATCAACTACTAGGGGTGATGTTCTTGTAGAAGAAGCTCCGTCATCTCCCTGAAACATAGTACTTGCGTTAATAAAGAAGGAAGTATAGCGGATGTAATCACGTCATATGATCTCGCTTGATCGAACTGTCAGTATCCATACCTCGAAATGCATAAGAACATCAAGGGACGCTGTAACTGCGGTGCACACTTCTGCAAGCTGTTGCGCCGACCCGTAACTGCATGCTCCCCCTTCTTCTTGGACTAATGCTCCATCGACTCCCTGAAACATAGGACTTTCATTAGTAATGAACACAATATTGAAAAAAGAAGACACATAGGAGGGCGACGACAGAAGGACATATCAATGGCTAAAAACGAAAGAAACATTGTGTGTAACAATCACGCTACAAGAATGCAAGATCTGATGATCTCCATCGATGGAACTGTCCGGAAACGTACCTCGAGCATCTGAGTGACATCAACGGTTGTCGTCAATGCGTTGGACTCCTCAGCATCTCCCTGAAAGACAGTACTTGCATTATTTTGGATAACAATAATTATAACTGAAAACAAAGACTAGAGGACGAGTACTAGGGTGTACTATTAGGTAAAATAATTACACGATAAATTAAAACTATTGATTTACATGCCTAAAACAAGTCAGTGGCAGAATAGCTAAGTAAGATTACCCGATAGGCGCTTGAAGTGGCTGATGACTGCAATAACGACACGGATGGAGAATCTTCCGCCTTCATATTGAGTGGATACATAAATGGGGAAATTATTGTTAGCTAATGCTACACACTACCGCAAGGCCGAGAGCTAAATCCGTAAACTTGACTCACCAGTGGAGGGATGTGGACGAATAGAGTGGGAATAGCGGTTGAGAGCAATTTTCGCGTCGCTCGCGGTGTTTTCTTCTTTATTAGCAATGATGTGGAGTACATGTCTGAGCTAAAGTGCCTGCTGCAGATGCGGTATCGATCACCCCTCTTGTCCGCAAAGACTTCTAGGACTCTACTTTCAAGCTCAGACGGTGGATATCCGCAATATCGGACCCATTCTCTTATCTGATCTATTGTCTTAGGGAAAACATGCATTATAGTACCTTCAGATTTATTATGGGTCTTCGAAGGGCAACCGCCAATGGAACAGGCAGGCATTGTGGAAAGTTCTGAAAAGTAAAGATCAACAATTCTCTATGAATACCAATGTGTTAAAAAATTAAATGACACATAAAAGGTTCAATGCAAGGTTCGTTTTGGTTCTTGGAACTATACACGTTATTTACATGCGGATAAGTATTTGAATAACTTTAAAAAAATAGAAAAATAATTTGACTAAACTCAGAACATGTGACTAGTTCCTTGCATGTACTGTCTTGAACGAAAAGAAAACATGGATGCAATTTGATGACTACTAGCAAATAGATATAAATTAAAAAATTGGACGCAAAATGATTATGGTACATGGCCTTACCTTGACGAACAAACAGTTAGATGCAGGGATCAGAGTAGTTTCTTGTCGTAGAACAGGGAGCAGTTCACAGGTTGCAAACTGACGAGTTTGCTCGAAGTGGTCACGGAAGTTCACAGAGACGAAGAGCAGATAACCAGCACCTTCACGGGTTGACTAGCAAAGCGCTAAGAAGTTCTCATTAGAAATATGAAGTGGGTTATAAAGAATTCGAAACAGGGGTGTGTTTGTGAATGAATGACGTGTATATGTCGTGGCATTATGCGGTTTGCAGGGGGGCGTCCAGCGTGAGGGGGGATGCTTGGCAGGAGACACGGGGTCTGGAGGTAGACATGGGAACAACAACCCATGCTCTATAGACCACTTTGAAGTGTACATGGTCTTTGGCACCTCTTGGCCTTTATCGCTCCCTGACAGCTCCACTTGCCAGCGCAAGTACCCGGTGCGAACTGCCTTTGATAGGGCGGGGGGTGGATTGGGGCGGTGGTCGTGCAGACAAGACTCGTTTGCCGCAGGGCCTCACCAAGGAGAGGCCATCTAACTGCATGTAAGAGGCAGGCTGCAGGATCTAGTACATGGAAGGCAGGGGGGTGAGTTTATAAATACCTCACCCTCCCAGGAGAATATATGGGTGCAGTTCACCCTGGAGACCCTGGATGCCTAGGCAGTTAGTCAGCAGCAGGCTGGCCTGTGGTGGCAAGGCGGCACGGGCCAGAGGGGGTCATCTCTGTACCCGGTGCCCAAAAGGATGATTTATTATGATCAACCATATTGATTATTTACCTATAACCATGTTTTGTATCAATAAAATCCAACGGCCTTTTATTGCCAACGCTTGAACAAAGTGGTGTGGTAAGTATTTTTGGGGGAGGAGGCAAGGCCGGGATGGAGACACACTAGATTCATTTAAAAAATCAAAACAACCATTGTTAAAATATATGTTGGGTTTTATTTTAGATCTTAATTTCAATTGAACATAAATAATAAACATTACACATTGTAAAGTTCCGGTTGCAGCACATCCAGGGAAAATCCGCGGTATTGTCCACTGTCGCTGGGGAAATGTTGACTAATGGCAAGTACCGCACAGGCAGGTATTACTCTCCGAACGCGGTGTCCGAGCCTCCCGTGAAGCCACCAAGTGAAGCAACGATAAGCCACCAGCCTGTACCACCTGTGAAAATGAAAGATGCAAACTGTATTAAAATGACAAAACTTTCTTATCACTGTCGATTCAGGTAAAAAATGTCATTCTGCTTTGAAAAAAATTCTATCTAGAAAATGCATAATATGGAACCAATTTACATGCATTCGAATGATATGTAGATGTAATTTTATATGTGGGAGACGACCATGACATAGTAGTGGCATCACTGACATCACAACCAGAGTATACTTACTCGTTACTCGGATTACGCGGACGAACAGTGCCGCGAAGTTCGTGCATAAGCACCATCATCATCCTCAACACGGTCCGTGAGAGGCAGGCTTCCCTGAACTCTGGCAGCTCGGTGATGCATTGCGGACTTGGCTCGCCTTCCGAAATGTAGGCCAAGCACCCGGAATTTTCACGGCAGCAGCAGTTCTCCTCAGTTGGCATTAGCTCGCACCGATTGCACGTGCACCAGGTGGAGACGCCGTCCATGCGACATGGTCCAGGCTCTTCATCCGTTGACTGGTCCTCCCAACTGCTGTCCGAATCCCCATCGTTTTCGCGTGCTTGCCTTTCCAGTAGTTCCTCCTCGGTGTACTCGGGCTCGTACATATACGGCATTATTGTAGCCATTGTGTGGTAAAGAAAGTAAAATAATTTACAGAGATGGTACAGGTGTTCACAAGGCCTAGAAGCGGCGAAGGTAGCTGACCAGAGCACAGAAACGAGTCACAGAATACTCAAAGTAACACAGAGAGAGTAATGGAATCGAAAATCTGCTGCTGTGTGTTGTGAAACGGTGTGTTTATACTTATTGAGGAAAGAGGCGTCCTGCCATTTCCATGGCGACACTTCATTAGCTGAGGCGCAGCGATTGTTGACACGAAACGTGCTTTGGCGTTGGGAAATGGGCGGTACGCGTCTGCTGATGTCAGGCTCAGGGGCTGTATTGTGAGATGATCTAAGACCCTGTGTACAGCAAAGGAACATCGCGTGCCTCAAGACGAACTATTTTGGATCGAGAGCAAATAAAAATGCAAATCGCTGAATATTCTCTAAACATTTGATGTCAAATAAATGTACTTTACCAAATTTACAATCTTGCGGTTTGATTTAAAAGTACAGTTTCATATTCCGAATTGTGGCGCGCTGTGTTGTGAGTTGATCTGTGTTGGTTTCCGGGTTCTGTGTGGAGTCGCGTAGAAGTCGCCTGGGCGCGTTTGCCTACGCAGCACAGTCACGTCACGGATAGAGGCGGGGAATATGAATGTTTTGATAAAGTCTGTTTCAGGGGCGGGGGATAGGATTTAGTGCCGCCAACGCAGGTGAGCCAGGTCGATGGGGGGAAATGATAGGATTATCACAAAATGGCGGCTAATTTCGAGTGCGTTAATGGACGAAAAGTCGGGTAAGGTCCATAGGAAAGTTTTCTACGATCTACCGATTTATGCTTAAAAACACATGGCCGAACCGTGGGGACAATAAAAAAAAAAAGTCCCGGAACTATCCTTTAACTGTTTTTTTATGGGAAATAATTTTTTCCCTGGGTTTTATGGTTACTATTTTTCTCTTTGTCCCCATTGGTTTTCTCTACTTTCCAAGCCTCTAAGAACCGGACAGCTCGTGTAACTTGATTCTTGAAGGGCCTGCCCCCTGTAACGTAGGACGCTCCAGATTCAGATATTTGAGCGGTTGTGGCTTTCTGTTCCGCTGGATGCACTTGCTCCCCTTTGCTTTTTCGTTTGGAGCAAAGAAATGACCTCCTTCGTTTACGCGGCTCAGCATGGTATTAGTGTACCCTTGGCAAACGAAGGGATCCCTCCGCTCTCCTTCCCTCGCTTCGGTAGTTGTTTGCGGGCTCCTGGCTCACCACGTTCAGGTTGTGGTCATGCCTCCAGGTAGGCGTCTACTTGGATCGCCGGTTTCACTCCGCTCCGCCATCACTCGATAATTCTCGCTGGCGTGGCTATGTCAGAGGTTTGCCTCCGAATCTTCTCTCTCTCTCTCTCTCTCTCTCTCTCTCTCTCTCTCTCTCTGTCTCTCTCCTCTAGTGTAGTATCTCTGGTGCTTTATGTTCATATCTGGAATGAGAAGAGGCGGATCATTCACCACAAGATGCTGAATGCAAAGAAAGCTCCCCTTTGTTGAAAGTACAGCACGTAGCGGTTTTGTTCACATCAGTTGTTCACATTTAAGCAGGCAATAGTTTTTCTGCACAGTGTTCCACACAGGAATGGGATCCCTTGTGCCCTAGAGGGAAGTCACTCCCAGTGAGGTACCGCTTTTGCAAAACCTCTAGGGAGGGTTTTGCTTAGTGGACTTACCTCCCTAGCCTCAAAGGGTGTGGGACCCCCTCTTGGGGAGAAGAGACAAACAAACTTGATTCGTCACACTTCCCTTCCATTGGTTTGTGTGTTTACCGGACTCTGTGGGTCAATCTGTGGCAATTTGTTCCAGGGGCTGAGTTACATGGGGGCAAAGATTTTAAAAATCATCTTATCCCTGCCCCCTTTTTAATCTCCATTTGCAGCATAGCAGCCAGTTGCTCAGGTTTGCTGGTTTTCCTTGCGACTTTCTTCCTGTGTTGGTGAACTCTGCTTTCAATTCGGTTTGGGGAGGAATTCTGTGTCTTTCCAGCTCCCCTGAAGTACCTATCCAATCTCAGTTTTCTGTAGCCCCATCATTTGCCCAGGGTCTGGATGGGGCTGGTATGTTCGGGTGCTGGGTGTCTCATTTCTGTTTGGTAAGAAAAATGCTGGGAGGCATTGTTTATTAGAGGGTTGTACCCATGTTAACATTCAAGGCACGTGAGGGGAGGACGCGGAGGGGACAGGGATGCCCCTCCATGCCCACCAACTCTCCCTCTATCCCTCTGGGACAGGGCAGTGTGATGATTCACAGGATCTTGCCACTTCTCTGCGAGGCTAAGGAGGTGAAGCTGCTACCAAATAGTCCCCCTAGGGGTGGTAAAAAGGGAGAGACTCACCACATGGGGATAAGGTCTCACGTCCCATAAAATACTTCCCTAGAAACCCTTGTGCGCAGAAGCCATGGCGCCATTGTCTTTTTACTACCCAATCTCCCAATCTGAAACTACTACTGTGTGTTATTGGGAAGCCTCCATTTCACCTGTAGGACCAGATAGGACTGAGACGAAGAAGAACCAAAGAAACATACAGAACAGTAGAAATTAATACCACAGTACTGTGACAAGGTGGTCAGTCCCAGGCAGGAAGATAACTTCAGAGGCATTGACGAATGGGTCTGTCCCAGCAATATAAAAGTAAAGACCAAGAAAGGACTAAGTGTGCTCAGAAGCAAGAAGAGCAGCGAGGGAAGCTGACCTCTGACCTGTAGGGCCTGGCCAATTCAAACCTGTGCTAGCCGAAGCATAAAAGAAACTGTCAGTCTCGGAGGAAGAAGCTGAAGAGAGCCATGCAGGAGCCATGCAAGCCGGAGCAAGAAGAATCCAGCAGTGATGTGGCCTCTCCGAGGTGGACCAAGTGGGACTGAGACTGCTGCAGCAATGTGGAGCCGCACAGACTGAAGAGGAGAAAAGCAGGAATACGCGCTGAATACATGCAGAACCAACTGCGACCCAAGACCCTGGGAAGAACCGGTTGCGCTCGTCAGTGAAGATACAGGTAACAGGAGTTGCTGGAAAGCCGGGTGTGGTCCAGGGAACCCAAAGAGTCAAGTATTCCTCAGGAGTGAACTCCCTTTTCACAGTGGAAAAACCAACACGTGTGAAAAATACCAAAAAGACCCAGAAATATCAGGGAGTAATCTCCTCAATAGTCGAGATATACAAAGTCCTTTTGTGGTGTTTGGAGCTTGAACAAGTTGAAGCTTGGGGATGGGAACCCCAAGGAATCCAAAGGCACTGAAGGTATTTGAGAATATTGCAGCCCTTTTTTTGATTGAACTCATTTTTGTGACATTGACCAAATTACACCTGGTGAGAAGACCACCTGAAACCAACCTTGGTTTTCTATTTTCTGTTGAACCACATTTTTTTCCTTTTTAAAAAAGACTTATCACATGTTTGTAAAGAGTTAGGGCAAGCATAGGTTTAGACACAGACAGCCTTTTATTTTGGACTATGAGACATTGACAGCCTTTAGAAACATCAGTTAAGGGAACCATCCCTTTAGAGTTAGGGCCAATCAGGCATTACACCAACCCAGGAACCCTAGTAAATAAAAGATTTTGAAACAAACATTTTTGAGTCTGTGTCTCTCTTGATACCATGCCTGTCTCACATCAGGTATTGTAGGCCTGCAAGGTCGCAGCACTTTGTGGAATGGCTCAAACTGTAGCTGGTCTCGAGACTGGTTAGGCCCACCAGTCCAAGGGAGGAAGTCATCCGGTCTGGATCATCCCCGTCGCACAGAAGAGAGGGTTGGAGTAGCAGCGGCCACTCATTCGGCATTGGCGGTCGCAGGAGGTAGCTGCAGATGTCCGCTTCTTTCTTCTTCTTCGGAATGGATCTTCCAGTGGTCGACTCTAGCTTCTGCATTAAGACCCTCCCCTTTTATGCAGGAACCAAGCCAATCAGCATGCATGCAACATTCAAACATTGGGTGGTAGCCGTCCCAAGAAGAAAGCCAGAAACCCAGTCAGAACTGGATCAAAGCAGACGTACTGGAGGACAAAGACCTGAGGTGTTTCAGTGTCCTCCCAGCTTCCTGTCCTCCCTCCCAGGCACACTGGCGCCTCCAGGCGGGCTTCTCAATGGGAGCCTGTCGAAGAGAAAGGAGTGAGCAGTACTTCCCCCACCTGGTTAGCAGAGGAAGGCTCAAGAAAGGGCAAGCCATTGTGAGTTAGTGAAAAAAAGACCACCGGCAATATTTTAGGTCAATGGTGAGGACCCATGTGTTCCTTACTGCAGCTGCGACAGCAGCCTGCATGTTAAATTCCCAATCGTCGGTAGAAAATATGCACTGCAACCAGCCACACAGATAGACGTGTCACTGTAACTAGAAAGTTACAGAAGTGAGAAAAGGGATACAATGTGTCCTCTTAGCACTCCACATCTGGTGGGGTGTGCTGATCTCACAAACGAAAAACAAAAAAGGTAGGATACAAAATGTCCCCTATCCTGGTAACAGTATGTTATCACAGTAATGTAAAAGAAAGCCAATAATAAAAGCTCAAGGAGCTTCGAGCAACACTGCACAGAAAGTGCTGTGTGCTGCAAAAGGAAAATACACCGAAGAGACAGCCAAAAGAAACAAGACCTTGTCCACTTTCCCTCAAGTACCAAAGAAGCTAAATGAGACAACCCAGCTACTCAGAAGATTCCCAAACAAATCAATGAGACACTTTCTTCTAAGAGCTCGTTTAAACCTGCTACACACAAACGAGATTCTGTTTGCAAGAGGACACTCGACCTCTAAAAGCTGCCGTCTGTGTAAAGCTGACTCTGAAACAGTAAGACATTTGTTAATGGTATGCCCAGCGATGCACCAGTTTCGTTTACTATATCTTCACCCGCTTCTCGAACTATACACTGATAGCGAAGAGGAAACATGGTGGAACCGCCTAATCAGTGGACAAAAAACAAACTGGTCGATCGCAACTGCAAAAATTCTACAGAACGCCCTACTGCAGTGCACACAGAGTACGCCACCGACTGCAATCATATAACTAGCAGAAACTGAGATCTTTTGTTTAGATTTTGGATAAACACAAATAAAAAAAAAATAATAAAAAAAAAAAATACAGATGCCATTAAAAGATGACGGCGAGCAGACTCCACCAAGAGAAACCAAAAAGTGTTCTCAGAGTGACAGGAACTTATTAGGACAGTTTTTTAACATCCACGCAGGGGCTTTATAAAACTATCTTGGGTAATACAGAAACTAACTCTTAGTATAATGCTGTACCACCTGAGAATTTGGTAGCAATGACAGAGCAGCCAGGCTCATTTTAGGAGGGAGAGAGGGCTGTAGATGTACAAAGAAATTGTAGCATACATATGGTCCAAAGAAACACTAATGTTTTGTATAAATAATGATTTATTTTATATATACACACAGGCAAACAGAATTCTTTAGAAAGGTAAGGGAGTAGTTTCTTACCTGTAACTCTGTTTCTCCAGCATTGGTATCTTTCATGGATTCACATGCTGTAAATATTTCCAGTCGTCAGGCTGGGAAGCCGCGGTAACTTTAATATAGTGTTTTCCTATGGAAAAACCTCGCCACTTTAGTTTCCTATCAACGTTCTTTTTGGGTGCTGCAGGCTACACCAATAGGACGTCTGGTATAAATAGCCTGCCCCCGCAGCTTCCCTTCAGATTTTAACCTGCACACCCGAGGAAACCGAACCAAGGTTTGCCTGCAGGGGTGACCGGTGAGCGCATGTAAATACATGAAAGATACCAATGCTGGAGAAAGGAGTAGGTTCTTAACTGTAACTCCATTTCTCCAGCGTTGGTATCTTTCATGGATTCCCATGCTGTGAATGGATTATAATGCAGTACGACCATTTGGAGGTGCCTGACAGGCAAACCACACCCCATGCCCAAGACATGACAATGAATCCAGCAAATGACATGTACCCACAGGCATGATAACAAAAACAACGAGGCAAAAAAAAACAACAGAACACCCCCCTGAAGCTGCAGGGCCTACCTTACTGAAACAAGCGTTGGAGGACTGCACACCCCACCTGCACATCTTCCACATGATGCTGTCCCAGACAGTAGTGCCTGGTGAAGGTATACGGCACCGCCCAGGAAGCCGCCTGGCAAATGTCCACGAGCGGTATACCAGACCATAGCGCCGCCGACGTGGACCATGTACAATGGGCCTTAGGAGTGCCCCTCAAAGACTTGCCAGCTTTCGCGTGACAAAATGAAATGGTGGATGAGACCCAAAGGCAAAGTCCTCGCTTGGAAATAGAAAGCCCCTTGTTGGAGGGACCAAATGCCACAAACAGTTGTTTGGACCTCCGGAAACCCTGCATACGGTTCAGATAAAACTTCAATACCCTCTTGACGTCCAGAGGATGCAGAGCTTTTTCTGGCGGTGTGGTCGCATTAGCAAAGAACGATAAGGCAATGGAAGCCAGTTTGTGAAATGCTGATGGCACTTTTGGGATAAAGCACGGATTAGTAGCAAGGAGAACCATGTCCCTCAAATCGCAGATACAGCGGGTCAATGATCAGTGCCTGCAATTCTGACACCCTTCTGCCCGACGTGATCGCAACCAGAAATGCGACTTTCGATGAGAGGAACTTCAAGGAAGCCGTCGACATGGGTTCAAATGGTGGTTTCATCAGGGCATAGAGAACCACATTGAGGCTCCACACCGGTGCAAACCTCTTCTCTGGGAGAAATGTCTGAAACATTCCTTTCCGAAAATGTTCAAACCAACCAATCACTAAAAAGGGGAGTAGCATGGCGCGGTCTTGTGAACCTGGAAATCGCAGCCAAATGTACCTTGATCGATGATAATGCCAGGCTCCCTCGCGCAAGCTGTAACAAGTACGGGAGAATCCGGAGAGACGTTGAATGGCCGCACTTCTGGGTGGCCCGAACACCAGGCACAGAACCTTGCCCATTTTTGACCATATGATACATTGGTAGAAGGGGGCGTTGCCGCCTCCAGGATCCGACGACACTCCCGTGAGATACCTAGATGAGCCACGCAGCCAGGCTGAGAGATGCCAGATCGGGATGCCATACTCTGCCTTCGTCCTGGGACAGGAGATCCCTGTCCGCTCCTAGACGAAACGGCTCTTCCACAGCCAGATGGAGATCTAAGAACCACGTCTGCCTGGGCCAGAATGGGGCTACCAATATCACTCTGCACTGGTACTTGCGCACCTACTGGACTGTTCTCAGAATAAGTGGAAACGGGGGAAACGCATAGGCGAAGAGGCCCATCCATGGGAACGACAACGCGTCCCCCATTGACACTCCGGATGAGCCACTCCACTGGCAAACCCCGGACACTGCTTGTTTTCCGGAGTGGCAAACAAGTTCAGTGGGGGAGACCCCCATTTTCAGAAGATTTTTGCAACCTGCTCCTTCTTCAGCCATCACTCGTGCAGCTGACTAGTGTCTCTGCTGAAGGCATCTGCCTGACAATTCTGAACCCCCAGCAAATGGAAAGCCACAATATGGATCCCCTGAGCCAGGGACCAATGCCAGACCTCTTGAGCCTCCTTTGACAGGATCCGGGAATGCGTGCCACCCTGCTTCCTCAAATAGAACATTGTGGTGGTATTGTCCATCAACACTCGCACCACTGCCCCTTGGATGCGAGGTAGAAACGACTTCAGAGCTCAGTGCACTGCTCTCAACTCCAGCACGTTGATATGCCACCTCATTCCGAGGTGGGCGGTAAGGGGTTAACGTCACCGGTAAGGGTGCCGGTGCCGCTAACCCCTTACTCCCGCATTACGAGGTCCTTTAGCGGATCCCACTAAGGGCGGCTGGTTTTACCAAGCGCCCTTAGCGGGTGCCGCTAAAGGACCAGCATGCTAAAAACGGGCCAGTTATTAGCATGGTCCCCATTCCCATTGAGCCCTATGGGGGCTCGAATGGGGATGGGTTCCCCGAATGGGGAAATACTGGGTCCTCCAAGGTTGGAATGGCCCGGTAATTCCCCATTCAGGGAACCCGGACCCGGTATGCGGTAAGGGGTTAGCCATGGTGCTAATAGCACCATGGCTACCTCAAACCTCGGAATGATGTCCAATGTCTCCTCCCGAGATCATAGGCTATACCTGTGACTCGCCGAGGTGCGCCCCCCACCCCACCTGGAAAGCGTCTGCCATGATCGTGAACTGAAACTCTGGTTCCAGCAGGGACATGCCCCCTACGAGATTGTCTGTGCAAGTCCACCACCGAAGGGCTTCTACCAACTCGCGGGCGACGACCACTTTGTCCGACCACAACCCTCGACTCTGTGACCATCTGTCTGCAAGGAATTCCTGCACTGGTCTCATGAACAGGCGGAAATTTGGAATGAGCAGAATACATGACGCCATGGCTCCCAACAGTGACATGTAACTACGGACCGAGACCACTGTACCATGGCCCAACTCGCCTGCTTTGGACCGCAACTTCACTCGTTGCAACTCGTCAACGTGGTTCGCCACCCTTCCCCCCAGCAGATTGCCCATGTGACAGTCATTGTCGAGACTTTTACTGCCTACCTTTAGCAGCCGAGGCGTGTGCACTCTTCTTAGGCTGTGCTTGAAAGTCTCTGCTCTTTTGAGCCGACTGGAACGAGCGCCTGTAGCCTTGAGATAAATAGCTGGAGTGTCCGTATTCTCTGTCTCGGGAAATGGCAAACCGGGCATTACCAGAGGCTCCACGAAAGGCCCGAAACGAATGAAAAGAACGTCCACTTTGCAGGGAACCTAAAGACTTTGCTGTCTCAGTGTCCTCCTTCATCCCCTTCAGGGCCTCGTCGATCTTTTCCTCAACAAATGTTCACCCTCACAGGGCATATCCACAACCTTATGCTGGACTTCCGGGTGAAAATCTGTGCACCTTAGCCAAGCCTACCGTTGGAGCACAACACCATTATTGATTTGCTTAAAGCCCGACTCAGCCAGGTCTACTGCAATCTTGATGCTGTGGTTGGAGGCCTCAGTTGATTCACCAACAGGTAAAAGGGGCGCCCAGCCCCCACCCCACTCGACGTAGACGGGCGTGCACCTTGCAGACCCAGAGCCAACAGATCGAAAATCAGCTCCTGTTCCTCCTCCATTGCTGAGGAAACAGAATACGCCGCCGGTTCTTGTTGCAGAATGTCCACAGGAAGCACGGGCCCAAAGCCGGCAGATTGCCACTGTCCCCCAGTTGGCAACAAGCCTTCCGAATCCACCTGCGCCGACGTCAACAACAGCGGACCACTGTCAGTCACTGCCGTGGATGGAGCAGGCAACACCACCGTTGACGGAAGAGCAGATTGTACCGCCACTGTCGATGAGGCAACATCCATTGACGACACTCTCGTCGTCGGAATTGAGGCCTCCATGGGCCTATATTTCTCAGGTGTATCGGACTTCTTGGAAGAAGCGCCGGAACGGTGCTCCGATGAATCCCGGCTGGACGATCTATGGTGGTCTTTAGACGCTGAGTGCTTCGAGGAGGAAGATTACCTCGGCTTTGCCTGTCCTCTTTTCCGGCCGATCCGACTTGGACAGCGAGGAGCCATTCGCCCCTTTGAGTGATGCGACCTGGATGTAGAGGACTTGCTACCTGTCCCCACCTCCAACGTTGGCAACTCAGTCCGTTGCTTCTTAGCGGGGATTCCGCCGGCGCTGCCTGCCACTGCGCAGAGGTCTTCCCTGCCTTCTCCGAAGATTGGCTCTCCTGGGCTAAACCCACCTCCGAAGCCGGGTAAGTGCCCTCGTTCAGCCAACAGATCAGCCGGCAGTTGCGGGCCTTCAAAGTCTTCTGCGAAAACCCTTGGCATATCTAACAGGCATCCGCCGAATGATGGGGTACAGACCGAGACAATCCGTATGGCTATCCCCTTCAAAGACCTTTTTTAGGCCGCAGGTAGCACAAGGTCTAAGCAGCGATTTTTTTATGGGCCACGGATGACCTACTGGCCGGATATGAAAAAGCATGTGCAAAACACGAAGAGAAACAAGAGGTGATCCCCACTGTTTGGAGACGGTTGAAATCTGAAGGGAAGCCGCGGGGCCAGGCTATTTATACCAGACGTCCTATTGGTGTAGCCTGCAGCACCCAAAAAGAAGGTTGATCGGACACTAAAAAGTGTCAAGTTTTCCATAGGAAAACGCTATATTAAAGTTACTGAGGTTTCACAGCCTGACAATGGGAAATATTCACAGCATGTGAATCCATGAAAGAGCCAACGCTGGAGAAGTAATATTACCATTCATAAACACAAATATACAATGCAACACAATACCTATGGTATGCACACCAAAGTATAAACCTTATTTAGAATAGCACTATACAGCTCAAAGCGAGTAAAACCTAATCATGCACATTTAGAATGGCAGAATGCTATTCATGGGGAATAAAACAATATTAGTTAGGCCTTTAGAATGAAGAATGACAATGTAATTCAAGGTAAGTAGGCCCTATTGGTAATAACCTACAGTGTTATCCAGTTTCAAGAATACTATAGTTATACCAACACTATTACAAGTATGCACCTTGCAACATATGTAACCTTCTTTTTTCAGAATGAATACAGTTTCACCCAGATTACTTTTCAGAACTCAGTTCAAAGGTAAGTAAATAACATACTTTTCTGAGGGGCAGTCATGGATAAGAAAGAACTCAGGATACACATTTAGAACGGCACTACACTAAGCATTTGAGGTGAGTAAAGCCCTATTGGTCATAATCTCTAACATTATTTCTATTACAGGAATAGCCAATTATACCAATGATAATTTTCAGAAGAGTGGAACACAATTCTAAGGTAAGACTTTGTATACTTTTCATAGGGGAAAAATGCAACTCTAAGATAAGTGAGAACTCTGTAAAACGGTTTAAGAAAGGCACTAAACAATTCAGGTAAGCAAAACCCAATGTTACACTTTTAGAATGGAAGCAGCTATTCAAGGTGAGTAAACCGTATTTGTAGACTATTACACTTATTCAATTTCAGGAATAATAAAGAAATACCAACTCAATTACTTTCTAGAAGAGTGGAACATAATTCAAAAGGTAAGTAAATAATGTCTTATACTTTGCAGAAGGGCAACAAGCAACTCAAATATAAGTAAGAACTTAGTGACACTTTGTAACTTATTCTGTTTCAGGAAGCAAAGTTACACACGAACACCTTTACAAGTACTTTGCAACACTTGTTATATTTTCTAGTCAGAGTCCATACACTTAAGAGTCCTTCCCTATACTAAGGCATGCATGATCTCAGAGGCAAAGGAGGGGCACTAGTGGTCTAGTGACAAACAGTAGGCAGATTAAGATAGGGCGCAGCTGCAGTAAAGTCAGTGTTCCAAAGCAGTGTTCTCCTCGAGCAAGTAAGTACAGACTTTAGAGTTAGCAGAAAGTGTTCAGGAACTTCATAGAAGGCTCCCTAGATGTGTACCGACGTTAGGCCTGGGCGAATGGTATGGGCGAACTCACAAACACACAAATCACCCACTCAGCCACACAGGAGCGACAAGGCTTTAGGTAAGCATTAACCAAGCCTACACAGTACCTCAGCAGTAAAGAAGAGCTTGCAGATGGACGCCTTCACGATGCAGCATCACAGGACCTGGTCTCTGAATTCTTGGTCGTGGTGACGAAAGAATGGACACTGGATGGGAACTTGCAGCAGTAGTCAACAAGAAAGGCTCCCAACAAAGGATACTTCAGTGCTTCTCGAGGCTCAGTGGACTTGGTGCCCTTTTCAAGGTACCAGATTAAGAACGGTTATCGCAGAATGGATTCTTCTCGATCTCTCGGTCCAGGACTCTGGTGAGGAGACTTCAGGGAGTCGAATCGTGTCTCTGGAGGCCCAGCAGGTGTTGACCAAAGTTTCAGCGCGAATTGGACTTAGGCTTGAGGTCCTAGGGTATTGGCGGTTTGCAGCCCAGGAAAGTCACAGCACGCTGTGGGATGGCTCGTTTTGCAGGTCGTCTCAAGACTGAAGGGTCCCAACAGTCTCTGGGTCAGATTCATCGTCTTCGGGACTCCTAGGTCACATGAAAGAAAGGGACAGAACAGGCTCTGGTTACACAGAAGGCTGCTCACGTCACTGGATCAGCTACAGCCGTCTTCACTTAATCTTCCTCGTTAGACTCAGCTCCAGAGTCAGACAACAATCCAATAGTCCAGCAAAAAGTGCTGGGGGACTCACCTAGTGGGGAGAATTACACAGGATGAAAATCCTACTTAACACTGTGGATGTCTTTCTTCGGATCTTCAGTTCCAGTGGTCGACTTAGTTTCTGCTCTAGGACCCTCACCTTTTATGCAGGAAAACTGTCAGAGCCCACGAATCACCAGACATGTATTTATTCAAACTTTGGGACGAGGGGGGGGGGGTGAGTAGGGAAAGCCCAGCCTCCCAGCACAAACTGGTTCTAGGCAGGCACACTTCAGGACAAACAGGGGAGTTAGGTCACCTCCCCCACTTCCTGTCCATTCAGGCCCTCAGAGAGCCTTGCCGGGCTTTCCAAGGGAAGCCCACCAAAGACAAAAGGCCTATCAAGATCTCCCAAACCCAGGCAGGTAGAAAAAGGCTCAAGAAAGACCAAGTCATCAAGAACAGGGCTTAGAAAAGTAAAACCATCATTTTAGACAAATGGTGACCCTAGTGACCCATACCGCAGGTGCAAAGGCAGCCTGTGACATAAATCCACAAAAAGTTGTGCAAAAAGGTACACTTCCACCAGCCTGTCAGATGAACTTTGATCAGTAACTAAATGTCACTAGGAAAGTGAGAAAAGGAATACAATGTCTCCCTTCAGCACCCCACTTAAGGTGAAGTGTGCTGATTGCACAAATACAGGCGAGACAAAAAGTGTCCACTGCCCTTGTAACGTGTTATCACAGGTAAAATAAAAAAGGGACGCTCAAGGAGCTCACCAGCAACACTCTGCTGAAAGTGATGTGTGCTGCAGTAATACATTGTGGATGCCAGTAAACTTGAGAAAAACTTAACTCCATTAAAAAGTATAAAAATAAGATTAAAAAAATGGTTCCCATTGTCAGAATTAAAGAATGATTGAGTGTGGAATAATGCCCACTTACCCTGGAGAATCAGCCAAAAAATCCCAAAGTCCAGCAAAAATGCTGGGGGACTCACAAAGTGGGGAGAATTTAATTCAAGAAGGAACATCTACCTAACAGCCCAAAATGTACAAACGTCCCTGCCAGCTGGAGCATTCCCAGAGAGTTCCATAAGGTGTATGGGGATGTCCTGGTTCTGACTTGGTTTAGGGTGCATGCAAATAAGCAGTCACAGGACTGCTGCAGGGTACCATTAGACCGTCAGCAATTACTGTTCTGCCAAAAAGTAGGAAGCATAAAAAAGGTGTCATCACATTGGCCATTTACATTAATGAACACAGATATGAAAATCCTGAAGACAGTTCAGGCCAAAAGAACCTAACAACTCATCACTCAACTGGTCAGACCAGTGTGGCTTTGTGCCCCATGCAAACACAAGAATTAACTTCTACAGACTTGTTGCTGTGTTGTAGGAATCAAAGTATAAGAGGCTGGTGTTAATGCCAAAAAAAGCATTTGATTTGCAAATCAAGAGTTTCATGTGGCGAATTCTTCAATTTGTTAAGATTGGGCCTGAATGTCTGGGGTTGACTAAATGTCTATGGCCCTCATTACGACCCTGGCGGAATTCGGAAAACGATGGCGGAAATGCAATACCGCCATCGAATAGCGCTCAGTGCGACTATGACCCGTCACCGCAAAGTACGATGCCATTAGCGACACCGTAGTGAACGCCAACGCTAACTGCACCAAGCACGCGCGCGCGCGCCATGCCAAACCGTAAACACCACCATGGCGCAACGGTACGCCAATTCCGACCCTAGCGGACATGTACCTAACGCCATCAAGCATGGCGGAATGCACCATTCCGCCATGGTGAGAAGTACGGCATCGCGAATCAACCGTAAACGGCCCCACTGAGTGCCCGTACACCGCTCCCTGCCCACAAAGTACAACTCCCCGTAGGTGCAACGAAGCCACAATGCAACCAGTGAAATGTACAAGTCACCCATGCATGCCAACGAACAATAGAAACACAACAGGGGCCAATGGGAGCTGCAGGGCACAGATGGCACGAATACAGAAGCCATCCCGATGGACATGACCACAGTCCCCCACCAAGAAACGCACGCAAACACAGGCACCTGTGACCAGCAATATTCCGAAAATCACATCATTCCACCAGTCCACCTGGCTGACCGGCATCTGTTACACAAAACCCAATCCCCCGCCCCTGAGCATGACAACATTCAAACTGTCATATTGGCAGCCCCCATCCCTGACCTCACGGGCTTCGTAGGCAAACGCGCCCAGTACAGTACCACGCAACTAAACTCCGAAGCTGGAACCCAGTGCAGATCTCCTCACAATACATCGCCCCCCAAATAGGCATATGCCACATCACTTGCAAAGAAGAACGCTACACGGGCCAAATCAGAATAGAAATTTAATGCACATCAATATCACCAAGCCCATACAGCCATCAGGCCATGAACTCCAAAACACATTTCACCATTGTGGGCTGCATCCGCAAGAAATGACCAGCCACTACTTGTGTGACGCCCTGTTACCTCATGGTACACAGAGCCACATTCACGTACGAAAAGGCAACATGGAAGCGCACAGAACCGCAGGGCCGTCCCAATGGGGAGGCACTAGTCCAGCTGAAAGGCCGAAATGTTGCTCCGAGCCACCAGTACTGCGTAAGGGCATGTGGCCCATTGGCGATCGTCCCATAAGATCGTAATGCTGCTCCACTGATTAACACGAAGCAGCAGGTGTCGGGAGTAAAACCCATCTGCAGGAGTGGCATACAGATGGCAGTGGCAAAAGGGGAGGAGATACCTGTCAACCAAAAGAAAAGAAAAAGAACAGAATGGCCATCAGTACTACATTCCAACAACTCACTGCAATGATCACACTAAATCCACAGCCACATGCATGCTAGCCCACTCCAAAGGTCCATCACCACCCAAAAACCACTTGCGACTCATAACTATCTATATCGAGGTGTAAACACCATCACAAACGAGTGTACCTGTGCATGCGCCTGTGAAAACAGAATCCATCTGATGGGATTGGTAACGTGCATGGACACAAGTGTCTGAGGGCGCGTCGAGACAGGGAGGGCTCAACAAGGCCAGATAGACGATGGTCCCACTATGGCAGCCCTGCATCACATAGCGTAGGGGAGGCGGATAGATCCCAAGAAGCCCTGTACATGGCAATCTCTGTATCAAATCACCTGCCCATGCATCCATTCATCATTCCCTCATCCCGGGATTAAAACGCCTGAATATTTACTCACATAACATTAGAAATATCCATTGAGTCTGTGCGTTATGCAGCCTGCAAAATCCACAGTGCCCCAGCCCGTAATTCCAGTGTAGTGAAGTAACATGTATTTGGGAACGTCCTGCCTTATCGTCCACTACGCTATTGCGCATCCCATACTATTCATATCAATCATTGCATACTCGCCATGGCCCCTGTCCCAAGGACATTGAACAATAGAACGTTATATTTGCAGTCAGACCTGTGGGCATCTCCTCGCCGCTAGCTGAAAACCAAAAGCGCCGCCCTTCGAATTCCTCATTTGCAACATCACGTCGAAGAGGCATCTGTGGCCGTTTGAAAACACTAATTAATCCATCGAGTGCGGCTGTGTGTGAAAATGGCAACTGCCTTCACCCACGAATGGGACGCCCCGCCCGTCGTTGCAACTCGGTACAGTGATGAATGAGGGCCCACCGTTACTCGAGTACTACGTTCCACTGACCCTTCACAACTCTGTTCGCGACTGCACAGATAGTATGTGAAACAATGGGACCACAGCAGAATGAACATATCAACCAATGTTACACGGCCATCGGGTACAAATACATGATTGCAATAGCAAGATGCCATTCCACGAATTGCAGCGTTGTGCGCGGGACGTGCTCGGCCAAAGGGGAGAGCAGTTTACACAGGTGGAATGAATCACCACAGGTGGAGGCCATTCAGCCTGAAAACACATAAATTGCACAGCCAGTCTCCTCCCACAACCACACCGAAATGCTACCGGCAGGACTCGCGATGTTGGCCCTGGGGGACCTGATAGCACTGCAAGTACTCCAACTCCAAGAAGAAGACGAACACCAACTACAACCGGCCGCACGGAGGAGACGCAGGAGGAGGAGGAGGCCAAGGCAGGGCCAGCAAGGGCCGCCAGCACAGCCACTACCACCACGCAGGCAGCCCGCAATCCCACGCCTCCGAGCACATCCGTTCAACCTCACTGATGAGCAGATCCACACCCTCTACCGTCTGGACCGGGACACCATAGCCGCCATTGTGGACATGACACAGGCTGACCTTGTCAGCATGATAGATAGCCCAACCGCCATCCCACCCCTACTGAAGGTGGTGTCTGTACTCCACTTCCTGGCCACAGGCACCTACCAGCACACAGTCGGACAGTTGCATGGCATTTCTCAGCCACTGTTCTCACGGACACTATTGCAAGTGCTCGATGCCCTCCTGCAGCACGCAGACGACTTCATCTCCCTACCACGCTCGGAGCAGGAAATTACCAACACAAAAGTGGGAT
The DNA here is from genome assembly GCF_040938575.1 of Ambystoma mexicanum. Taxonomy (NCBI): domain Eukaryota; kingdom Metazoa; phylum Chordata; class Amphibia; order Caudata; family Ambystomatidae; genus Ambystoma; species Ambystoma mexicanum. The sequence goes on from NC_090931.1 coordinate 554,416,398, forward strand.
TCCATGCACTTGCCGGCATACCGGGTTGCATTGGTGCCATCGACTGCACCCATGTGGAATTGGTCGTCCCACATGCCATGGAGGCCCAGTACCGCAACCGAAAACAATTTCATTCTCTGAATGTACAAATGGTGTGTGACTCCAACAGGATCATTACACATTGTTGTGCCCGATTCCCTGGATCAACCCATGATTCTATGGTCTTGAGGAACTCTACAATACCACGCTACATGGAGCGACACGCAGGGAACAGATCCTGGCTACTCGGTGAGTCTCATTACATGCATGATAATGTGGGGTATGTGATTCGGCAATGACCTGGCAGGAAGGGGGCGGGGGGTGTGCGTACGTAGCAATGGCATTCCACATCATACGTTTCTCGTCCACATACAGGTGATGCTGGATATCCACTGAAGAGATGGCTCCTCACACCAGTCCGGAACCCACGGGACCAGCATGAGGAGGACTACAACCATGCCCACTCACGTACCCGTGTAGTCATTGAACAGGCATTCGGCCTACTGAAGGGTCGTTTCCGCTGCCTCAGCAGGTCTGGCGGGGCACTCCTGTACCGCCATGAGAAGGTTGCAAAGATGGTGATGGCATGTGTCATGCTCCACAACATGTGCGTACGTAGAAATGTGCCCATGCCCCCTGACGCAGAACTGCAAGCACCTGATGATGGTCATGATGAGGGTGGGGATGTGGCAGCACCTCAAGGAGTCTGCGAGGCACCGGAGGCCCGTGACATTCGTCAGCATCTCATTGATGTATGCTTCTAGCACTCACGCCTGGTGGCTGATACATGGACACGGGACTCGTGGCACTGTGTGTGTCTGGGACATGCACAATATGGACTGTACGCCTATGATGGCCTAGTACACAAAGATCAATGTCCACACATCTCATTGGTTGATCGTGCACTTTTTATGGCATATGTGATATCATGTTGTACACCCTATCGACCCGCCACCCAAGTGAGCCCAACACACCCCCTCCACCCTCCCCCCCGAACACCAGTGTCCAAAGATGCTCATTGTCAGTGGGCAGTCGCTATTGCAAGCCCCCTCTGCGGGTATCAGGGGCACCCCTGCCTGTGGAGCGCAGGTTTCTCCCAGATCTACGTTGGGGGCTGCCCTGGACGGAACTTGCAACGGATGATGTCTCTGCCTGCTCACGTCCATGCATGTCCCTAAGGGTTTGCGAGAGCTCAGTGAGCACACGGCGCACTGCGGCAAGTTCGGCACATACGTCCTTGGACGTCGCATGCAGTTCCCCCCTCAGGCTCTCGGTGCTTCTCTCCATTTGTGCCCTTAGTGTCTCTGTACCTCTCTCCATTTCTGCCCTAAGTGTCTCAGTTGATGTTTCTATGTCTGCCTTAGTGCCCCCACATTCATCGGCATGGTCCTTGAGGAGCGTGGCCAGTTGCTGCTGTTGCACGATTAACTGGTCGAGGGACTGTTGCCTCTGCTGGGCCATGGCCATTTGCGGGGGTGTCACAGAGGGGCTGTTGTCCTCATGTTGCCCTGCCACAGGGCTTGTGGGGGATGGCCAGTCGTCGTCTTGTGGGTGCCCCTGCGTGGTATCCTCATGTTGTACGGGATGGGACAGACAGGGGGATTGGGACAGGTCATGGATGGATCTGACTTCGACATCCCCGTCTTCTGTGTCGGAGCATGCTGCCATCAATGGGGTGTCACCTATGGTGCTGCTGCCACCGGAGGCAGTGCCTTCTGTGGCATCCGTTGGGGGGACCTGTGGTGGTGGTGTTGTTGTGGGCATGCTGGCTGCTGGGGTGCCTGTTGATGTTCCCTCCTCTGTGCTGCCACCTGATTTGTGCTGCTGCCGTGTCTTGATGCGTGCAGCTGAGGTGGAGGGTCTTTGGCCGTTGGTCTTGGCCCTCTTTGCAGGTGTGCTGGTAGGGGTGTCCTGAAGCTCGTCGTTTGGATCGGACCCTGTGGTGGAGTAAAGGAGAGCGAGGGTTATTGATGGGTCTGTGGGAATTGGAATGGCATTGTATCACATGCATTGGGGTGGTACCTGAGGGTGATTTGGGTCGGGGCCTTGGAGGTGCTTTCATTTGTGTGTGGAGTGAGGGTGCAGTTGTTTGGCAGCCTGCAGTTAGGGTGTGCCTGCTGCACGTGTAGTGCGTGTTTTAGGGGTTTTTAATTATTTATGTATTTATTGTGGGTTTTAACGTGCGCTATCAGGCCGATGTGTGTGGCCGTTCTCCTGGACATGTGTTTCTGTTGCACTATGTGGACGCATGGTACTTCACATGGATGGACTTTGTGGATTTGGCATGGTTTTATTTGGCCCACCTACCTGAATCTTCGGATGTCTGCACTCCTTTCTCCATCCCTCCGACTCCCTCTATGCTCTCCATTCCGATGGTGGAGGCACAGATTTCTTCCCAGGGGGTCAACTTGATGGGTGATTCAGGACCTCCCCCGGTGGCTGTGGCAATGTTGCGGTTGGCAGAGAGTATGCTGCGGACGCGTATCCGCAGGTCGTCCCATCGCTTACGGCATTGCTGTGGGGTGCGGTCCCCACCGCACTTACCCGCTGTGCCACCAGAGCCCATATGGCCTTCTTGTTTGCAAGTGCCGTCCTGGTCATTTGCGTGCAGAAGACGACGGCAGCATTCTCCTGGAGGGTCTCTGTTAGCACGGTGAGTTCCTCACGGGAGAAGTGGACCTGCCGCTTGCGGTCGCACGCTTTCTTCGCTACTTTTCCCATTTTTCTTGGTTTCGCTAGGGTGGATGACGGGTTGGGGTGTGTCTCAGGGTAGTGATTTTAGTGGTTGTGTGGTTTTAGTGGTTTTATAGGTGTACGGCGGGATGTTTCCCGTTCCGGGCCCATGTTTTAACTTCCGTTTCCGTATATTTCCGGTCACCGTACTTTCCGGTAGGCGCACACTGCGGTGTCCGCTGTGATGGGTGGCGGTATTGCACCTAGGGCGCCGTACGGCGGCGGTGTGGGCCGTTTTGGGTTCATTTCCGCCATCGCGGACTTTGCACTTCCGCCATGCCGTGGTGCTCGTGCCCGATGGGTCGGAATGGGCCGCACTTTGCTCCTTCGTGCAATGGCGGAAACGCTATTTACGCTGTGGCTGTCCGGTCAGTCACTTTCCGCCAGGGTCGTAATGAGGGCCTATGTAACAAACTCTTCATATATGGTGAGGAAAGGGCGGGTATACACAAGAGTGGGCAATACAACAGGGAATGCAGCATGGGTGTCCATTTCCCCACTCCTGTTTGCGCTTGTAGTCAAAGTGCTGGCGGCCACTCAGAGATGGGAGTTTTGGGAAGCGAGTATATGGCTTGCAAGGGAGCCACAGAGGGTATCCCTGCACACCAATAAAACTTTAATTATGCATGAAGGACCCAGAGAACACCTTTCTATGATGTTGGAGGGGATATAGTACTATGGACTAGTCTCTGCAATACAGAAGAATTGGCCGAAGACCTGGGTTTCGGTAAAGCAATTGAAGGGGGTCATGGGACAGAATACTATTTAGGCATCAAAATTACACTATCCTCCTTTACATATGTCAGGGTAATTGTTGCACGTTCAGATGACCGTCACAGGAACATGTTCTGAATAACAACAGGAGGATAGAGGTTATAGAGCAGTCCTTGCGGTTTGGGAACGCTCTACTGTTATCTTGGATGGGCTGTATTGCCATTAGGAAAATGACTCTGCCCGGACAGTTCTATTTCTCTCAATCCTTCCCGATGTCACTTTCCAAGAGACCATGCAAAGACTTTGATAGTAGAACTTGTCCCTTGGAAGCTCTATTATTTTCTCAGTCCACCATAAATGTAAACTAGGTGGTAGGATTTGTGTATCAGGCCTGGGCTTGTCATAAGTATTTGATGAAGCGTTTGCAGTGAGTTAGGTGAGGATACTAACATTTGTAGTAAAACACAAACTATGATCGATTTTATGAATTGATATATTTTTATAGAAACGTTAACCCATTGATTATATCCTGTTTATACGTGATGTCTTATTTTCTTACTGACTACTGTTTCTTCATTGAGACAGTGGACTGCTAAATCGCAGTATTGGTTGGAGACTTCTTTTGCATATATCATTACTAGGTAACTGTGATGTCTATGTATTGTATTGCTTGATAAACACAAATGTGTCAAATAAAGTTAATGATGATGACGAGTATTCTCAATTACCTGAATTGAGCAGGTAAAGTCCTGCATATAACATTTGCTACTTTGAAGTTTTTTTTTAGGAAAAGGTCCGGACTTGGCCTTGACCATTATAAAAATGATGATGTCCCGTTTCAGTTGCGATATGCTGCTGAGTGCTATAGTGCAGGGGAATGGACTACAGAATCAGACCCGTTACCCAAGTTGCACATAGGTAGGAAGGTTTGTTACAGGATAGGAGACTTACCCGAGGATGATCACCACTGGGTCTAAAGTATGGAATATGCTGCATAAAAGTGTCACCTTAGAGTTCCATATCATCCAGAGGCCCTCACTATGGTAAATAATGTGCTCAGGGTTCTTACGAGCTTGGGGAAAGGAGAGTGGACTAGAATGCAGAGTGGGGGTAGTTCTTTCAAGATGGTCGGTTGGTGGTTTTCCTGATAATTCAGATGCAATGTGGACAGACAACCACACAGTGTATGGCATATTTGAAGTTGCAGGTTGCTTTAGCCAGAGGTACCAAGTGAGCCATCGTCATCCCTGCGGTTACAAAAGCTGGCCAGTTTTGAAAGTGGGCTAAGGAGGGTGACAAAACTATATAATGTTTTGAGGTGTCCATGGATGCAGAATGACCCAGTTGGGAGAGGTAAATGGAAGGAGGTATTGGGGGCTGAAATCACAGAGGAGGGAAGGGCCTGCATTCATCAGGACAGCATCCTTTAGGTCTACGTCACAATTCATACATTTCTGCATTTTTAAAGGAGGTATTCAACACCACAGCAAAATCAACACCTCTTTGCTGGGCGGTCATTGCACTGTTCTAGTAGGGCATACTCTATGGGGAGAAGTAGAGGTGCTGCAAAACGGCAGAAGGATGACATGGAACAGCAGGACGGATCTCAGTGCGGGTGGGTCGAGTTGAGTCAGCATGCAGGGGTAGCTGAAACGGTATAGCTTTCCTCTCGCAGTCAAATGCCCTTATCAAGAACACATTAAGCTCTAAACAAAGTTGAATCAATAAGTATTTTACAACCAAAAAACAACCATATTCTGAACTACGAATATGGTGCCAGCAGCCACATAATTTCAATTCAATGGGTAATTTGTAGTGCATAACCCAAGCTGAGTACACTAAATAGAAAATCAACTTTTACCCTTAGAAACATTAAAAATATGAATTTAATCAGGAGATTGAAATGAATGATTAATATTGCCTGAAATTTCTGCTTAAGTGCCCGTGTCATTATTGGGGTGAGTCCTGTGCCAGTGTCCTTATTCTCTCGGTCATATATGGGAGTACCTCCAGGGCTCCTAAAAAGACACAAAGAACAAATGTTACTCACTCATGTTAGTTCAATTAATCTGCATGGGGTTTGAGATCACCAACAAAAGTGTTGTGAAAATGGAAAGGAAACACTGCTGGGTGAAGAACTGGATCCTTTACAGGCCAATAAAAAAGTGCAATGTTTAAAGGAGGCTGGTATGGGGGCCAAGGCATAGCATTTGAGGAGTGTAGAATAAGGTTTTCATTTCCTTTGATCAGAAAGGTTCTGTGGAAGCAACCATCACCACAAGTGATATTGCAACATCTAAGAATTGGATTACACGCAGGGAGGGAAAAAGTCCTAGGGCCTCATTACGACCCGGGCGGTAAGGGATTACCGGCACCGGTAAGGTCACTGGTGCCGGTAATCCCTTAGCGCCCTATTCCGAGGTCCCTTTGCGGGTCCTCCCTTAACGCCTGGTTTCACCAGGCGTTAAGGACAGGACCCGCAAAGGGTCTTTGGAGCTAATAACGGTACCGCAATTAGCGGTACCGTTATTAGCGAATTCCCCATTCCCATTGAGCCCTATGGGGGCTCAAATGGGAATGGGGAAGGGCCCTGGTGAATTACCGCCCCCGCCAACCTTGGAATGGGGCGGTAATAGCTCCATTCACCAGGGCGGAATCAGTAAGGGTTTGGAAGCAGCCATGGCGCTAATAGCGCCATGGTTACCTCCAAACTCGTAATGAGGCCCCTAGTGTATTAAACATATAAAAATGCCACATACATGGAAAGAGGAACGCGAGGAAAAAAATACATTGACTACAATATAAAAAGGTTCCGACATGGCAGAAAAGGCAAAAAAGACACTATGAAACATGTGGCAAAAAGTGTACAGGAAAGGGATACGTTCAAGACACTCTTATGATTGTGGGAAGAAAGAGCAGATGGCGCACGTGGGCTGCAAAGGTTTAGAATATATACCACCATGGGGTACAAGTTAACGATTGTAACTATTGCCACAAAATATCTGGAGGCTAGGCTGGAGACTAGGGAAGGGGGATTACCATAAGTATGCGAACATGCACAAGATGCCATGCTGGAGAAGTTATAGGCCAGTTCTTTAGGAATTAGATAGTTGCAATGAGGATTTGTAGGCAGCGCAGAAAAATAAACTTTTGAAAATAGTCGCCACCCACCCTTAAGGAAATCTGGATTTTCCAGGCAGTTACTTTCTTAAGAAATTGTAACCCATCGACTTTGGAAAGAATCCTGGAGCCTCTCTCAGATACTAGTAGCTGAGACACATTGGAAGGCAGAGTTTGACCGACTATGGGGGCGCAGGCATGTGAATCTGCAAAACTGATTAATGTCTCAGATGTAGTAGTAGGTAAGCAACTTTCTACTCTAGCATTGGATCCTTCATAGAGTGCCAAGCTTCAGAGCATCAAAGAGTGCTTTCCCTAGCAAGGCAAGGCTTATTTTGGCAAAATAAATGTTTCATAACGGCTTGCCCCAGTTAAGTCATCTGTGGTATCCTCATCCAGATAGTAAGATTTGATGACAGACTATAGTGCTCCCCAAGTTGCGGCCAATATTTCTTTGAATGCGTACGTTTGCACATAACTACTTGAACACACTTCCAGGAGTTGGCAGATTTTAAGTTCAAACACTTTCTGGAGAATGCCACCAATCTAGCAACACATTGGCTTGAAAACGGTTTAAACTTCTGCCAATTTGACAACCAAAACTCTTTCCATTTATCTTATTTTGAAAAATGTTTAATGGAATGAAAGCAACAAAAAAAGAAAATTCCTTAAAGAGGAAGCATGTGCTGTAGGTCTATAATAGCAGCAATAGTGCAAGATAAAAGGTTGGATATTCATTTTCTTTCCATCCACAAGTGCACATACCTGCCAAAGACACAAATATCTAGTTGTCAAGCAATCTTACACCACCCTCAGACCGATTTATAAAGGCTATGTTTCTGCCCACCCCACCCAATTTGACACATGTTTGGTAAACCTTTCTCCCTGCAACATACATACTGATGAGCCCGTTTCCTTTACTACAACGAATAACTCCAACTATATGACTGCTATTACTAATGGTTCTATGGGTCCTTCTACATCTAAAAGATTTCCCTGTTATTTCAATGAATTAAATGACTTGTAATTTACTTTGTGTGCAGTACTTCAAATTTTACTTCATTTTTGTCGCCCTTCCCTCCGCCCATTGACCCAGTTCCTCGTCACTACCACCACCACCCTGGATACCTTCCTACCCCATACCCCACAAATACTATACAAATGTGAAGTAATACCCACAAAGTAAAATACAAAATGACATAGAAGTAATTTACTTTGTGGAAACAACAGGATACCATGTAAAAGGTAATTAGGGTATGTGGTATGGCCAAGCTATGACACAGGTGATACCAGATAAAAGGATGGCTTTAGTTAGAACTCTGTCTGGGAAAGGGGTGGTGCAAACACCTATAGGAACTAGGAAAAAAGCTACAAATAATAGGGATACCTTAAAGCAAACAGTGCAAAGGGTGGGATAACACAAAGTGGAGGTTTCTCCAGGTGTCCAACACCTCCAAGGATGAGTGTCCAAACTTAGTACTAAACCTAGTCCAAACTTAATACTAAGAGTCCTTGTCTCTTTAGGGACACCATAGTGCAAGGGTCTGTAACTTGTGGCACTCCAGATCCACTGACTACACTGGCTAGGGCGAATGATTGTTGTAGTCCAAAACATCTTGTTGAAAGTGATTTTCTATATCAATCAACATCAATGGACTCCTTTTCCCACAATCTCCCAAATACTGGGACGAGGAAGAAGGAAAGAACAATGCAGATCCGAAGGAGCCTCACGCTCAATAAGCGTTCAAATTGTTTTTGGAATGCGCCTGTGCGTGGGACATTTAAAGACAGAAGGCAAACTCTTAGAGGCTGCTGCTGTTTGGGAGAAGTCGTTGCACCTCTCTGCGAGGCTTGTGGAGTTCGGCAGCACAAACCAGTGTGGTGGAGCCAAGCGGCTCACCAGCGAGGAAGCAGAGGAACGCTGCGAGGACAGAACGCCACAGACAGGTGTAGGGGAGGGGTGGTCCAAGGGACCCCCCCTGGCCTGCATCTCCACCCCAGGCGAGGGCCATGGCTCATCGGGCGTCCCCTCCTTACCACCAGGGCCCAGGTGGTGGATGGCTCACCTGCTGAAGACATTGCCCGCACGTATTAAATTTAGCTAGGCCTCAGAAACCATTTTTTGTCTGCTAAAGATGGTGTGAGCTAAGCGCGCTGTAGCGCGGCCCCCACCTTCAGAAAGTTTCAGTCCTCCCTGTCTTCGCAGCACCATGGTAGATCCGCTGCAAGCCCGTTCCCACGAACAAGACGGGCATGATCTAGCGTAATACATTAACATTGTAACAGTTCACCTTCCGCAGTGTATCACTGCTCCCACAATGACCCGGTCAGCAAGGCCTGGGCGATGGGAAGATCTGCAGAATGGTCATCTGCTGAAAGCAGACAGGTACCCAAATATGAATGTAAGAAACCACTTTTAACACATGCATCCTCTCCATACAACCACTCTCACTAAAGAAACCTGTGAAATAGTGTAATTATCGTACATGACACCAGCCGTGAAGGACCCGCACCCCTGCAGTGGTGTGCAAATGATAAGAGCATTTCCGGGGGATTATTCTTCATAATTATCATCGAAAGCCCCACGCCCCGCGGTCCCGCGCCACAACTGAACTGATGCTGCTAGGGTACACAAGAAAACGAATGTAACCATACCACGGGCACATGTGAAGAGTGTGCGAGAATGCACTCGTCACACGTGTATGTCTAAGCCCCTCATGTGCCACCTCCGCCACGTACAGTGGCGAGTTACTTTCTATGTACTCCACCAACCCCAATACTACCTCACTTACTGCAAATGTATATGCATATAACTAAATACTGTAGTTGTTAAAACATAGTGTATGAATAAGGTGCTCAGACTGGGTATAATCGAGACACATCCAGCAAAGTTTAAATGCATGTTTCAAAATGATTTGAATAAGTATTATAGAGTGTTCAAATGTTTGTGATGTTTTTACCTAAAATCGGCAACACACGAGGGAGATATCTTTGTGAAATGCATGCAAGGCCATCCCCCTCCCACCCTGCGAAGGCTGCCAAGACATGAGAGCAGAGGCCCGCGCTGCGCTACTCCGCCTCCCCCAAACCAGACTGGAGCCGCTTCAAAGATTTGTAGCCCCCTCTGCAGCACCCAAGGCCACGGCCCGCCACCTGCATTATTTACAGCACAGCAGTAAACCTCTGCCTGAACACACACTTCCAAAGGCGCCCCCTCGTAAACCCCATAACCCACCGGATCATCTTAGACCTATGGCCCTGTGCAATCAGGACACCCAACACTTTGACAACACACGGCGGCACATCTATAACAACTTCTAACAAGACAGAAAGACCTGTACCACCCGTCCCAGGCCCTGAAGCTTAGCACCTCGACCTATGGCCCCGGTCAACAGGACACTGGTAACCATGTCCTGACGTATTACCGCCAGACCCCTCACAAAGGTACATTCCTCCTGTGTTGCATTAACCTGTAGAATAACCTATTGGAAGATTTACTAAAGAAGATAATATTGAAATGACTGAATGACTGCGGTGTGCATGGCCTAGGGCAAATAAGTCAGGAAAAGACATTCATCTCTGACACTGGCCGCGATGGCACAACAACACCGCCTGGATGAACTCAGCCAACCTGCCAGGCCCAACCCAACCCACGAGGATGACCAGTGACGTCTTCCAGCCAAAGCCAACCGCATCACAGCAGCACCTATAGTTAGTCATCGCCACCCAATCCCATCGAACTTGTGCCCCCTATAGTGTGTAGGTTCTTATGACGTTTTTTGTAAATATATACGCCTGTCTTTGCTATTGTCAGACAGAGCGCTCTCGGAGGTTGCAGAGTTCTTTGCATGCCATATTCTCATTGATAAACTCCCATTTAAGCTCACCCGCACTCTGTCTTGGCCTTATTCCCGATTTGGGAGAGTCCTTCATTGTCTCTCATTGTGGGGAGGATCGTGCTGGCTGGGGACGCCTGCCTTCACAGGCCAGGATCCAGTGGAAGACCCTGAGCTTTCGGCAACCGAACAAAGCAATTTATTGCCTACTGGGACGTGGAAGGAGACAAGGCGTCCTGAGGTGTAGCCGTGGGAGACACTGGAACGACGAGAGCAGTCCAGAGTGGAAAGCAGATTATATACCATTGCCGCATAAGCGCAAACGGGACCGAGAACGCCAAACAGAGCCGGTCAACCCAGGCATAGCAGGGACACGGGGCATTTCGGCGACCGCAGTGTACAAAAGATAATATTTAAAGCCACAGAAACAGAGAAAGTAAAGAGACTGATTGAAAACCAAGACAGCATATTGCAAAGAAGGACTCCATCCATATACGAGTGTATGGAATGCAGATATGTGAGGAACCCAAATCGAATGATGTTTCAATGAGACATAGTATACCAAAGGGGTATGCACAACTGTGGAAGTAAAAGAGGAACACTGTGAATATAAACAGTCCTGGCAGTAAACCAGGCAGTTACAAGTGTGTATGAATACACAAAGCCCTGGCAAGAGAGTATACCAGGCAATCACAAGCGCATAAGAAGTCCTGGCAGGGATGTATATCAAGCAGTTGAAAATCGACAGGAAGTCACAAGAAAATATATACAACTGTGTTTGCTAAAGGAAATTTTGAAAGAAGTGGAACTGAAAGGCTCAGCAGCTTTGTAAATACCCGTACTGTTGTTGGCCAAGAAAGACACAAAGAAATGTTAGACCCAAGAACCATTTGTAGTAAGGAAGAATCCAGGGGAAGGAGATCCACCCTCCGGAACTAAGGGTTTTCGACCTCGGAGAACTTTTATGCTGGAGCTGTTCATGTTCCTTTACAAACTCTTTTTGCAATCACCCAAGGTTCAAGACATTTCCCTTTTCAACTTTTTGTTTAGTTTATAGTGCGAGGGTCAGAAAATAACTTTTGGACACAAGGACAGTTCTGATTTTGACATTCCGACACAGACAGATCCTTTGTTTTTGTTAAGGCAATTCCTCTTAGATCAGGGTCAGAGAGGCCTTTTCCCAACCCTTTTGTTTTCAATAAAAGTCTTTAAGCAAAAACATGGCAAACTTGTGTCCAAGTTTCATTCCGGACTCTTCACAACTGCTAATAAAGTTGGCTCCAGAAACCTTCGAGATAGAAAAGTCACTATTCTCTGGGCATGTGATAAATCCTCCTTCTTCACAAACCTAATCTCCTCCCTTCACAATCATCCCCGCAAACAATCATCTACACTCCAATCTTTGCTCTTCCCCTCTCAAGCCAATATTCATCGCCGCTTCCTTTTCTGGTAATGACTTTGCTAACTACTTTTCCTCTAAAATCTCTAGAAGTTGTGACACCCTCACAGCGCTACTCTCTCTCCTTCCCAACCCTCTTTCTGTGCACCACCTCTCCCTCCTACCTCTTCTACTCTTGACAACTTCTTCCCGATCCTCTCCTGTTGAATTAGCACCCATCCTTCGCAGTGCCAACCAATCTTGCGCTCCTATCAAATCTGTTCAAAATGGACATCCCTTTTCTTCAATAACTACAAATACAAAATTACAAACAGTGAGAACCTGCATGATCTGTCTATTGAGAGTAAAGAGTACAGTGTTATCCAGACAGTCATTAATTCTACGAGGCTTACGTGGAAGGTCTTACTGGTGCCCGTTTAATGTCCAGTCACTGAATGCTGAGCAGAGACACTCCTGAAGCTTTAACAACCCCAGTTGTGATTCCTTGATAAATGCAAGATCCAGGTAAGTGGACTGAAAAGAAACTCCCATGTGTATTTTGGGCTTGCTCCTCTGCAAATTCAAAAAACGGTTTATTGAATTGTGAGGAGCTTTAGCCAGTTTTCACGGCTTGCCTAGGACCTCTTACACCGGGTGCATTTGAAGGTTCCCGATGGACGATTGAGGGGTGAAATACAAAAAACGTATAGAACATATTTAATTGTTGCACTCAATTTAACTTTGTGCAAGCTAGTCTGATTTTCCTAGTGTGTGTGGTCCGCAGATGGTCAAGGGAACATGCAAATGCTCTATATCGTCAAAAGAGAGGGTTTGACGTTCCAGAATACAGTATCCCACCTGAATCCTTTTGGGTACATCAGATGCCCCAGGGTGTAGATGTGGCGTGCTTCCTTTTGGAGTACTAAGGGCTCTCCAAGTAATCCTTTGGTAAGACACAATGACGGACTCACAAACCCTCATAGAGAATGGTGTTTTAAACATTTCTTTTTAAAATTTCTTTTGTTATCACAACTATAAACGTGAAACAAGGCAAAGTATGTACACAATTGCTATATACAGGTTTCCTTAAACAAACAATTGCAAGTTCTGCAACCAGTTTCCTGGGTTATAACGTCCGTAGCTCATTGCAGGGACTTCTCTTTAGCAACGGCAGATTTCTGCAGTCCAGGGAAAAAAAGAGTCTAATCTCCCTTGCTGCAGAGAAACTGAGGGTGAGGTGACTGGGAAAAGGAAATCGAGATGTGTGACTAGAAACTAAAGAGCATGCGGCTGCAACCAGTGTATTGTACAGCTTGTTTGGCAATATGTAAACAAAAATTGGTAGTGTGCACTTTCAATTAGGTCAACAGGCTTGAGTGTGAGGAACAAGTTACTTACCTGTAACTGTTGTTCTCCAGCATGGGTCTGGCATGGATTCACATGCTCATGAATATTCCCCGTCGTCAGGCTGGGAATCCTCGGTAAAGAAAAATCAGTATCAGTTTAGTTTCTGATCTGTCTTTCGTAGTAGTAACCAATCACTGATCTCTGCGTCATACTGACCACAGCCAATGACTGCCCTCTACCTAAGCCCCGCCTCTGGCAGCCATCTTCAGATTTGGTAGCACGTGAAGTGGCAGTATGACCAAGTGAAGAGCCGCAGAGGGGTAGGCGGGAGGGTTCGCATGTGAATCCATGCCAGACACATGCTGGAGAACAACAGTTAGAGGTAAGTAACTTGTTCCTTCTCCAGCATGGGGTCTGGCATGGATTCACATGCTCATGAATATAAGAATAAATAGCAGTACACACATGCACAACCACGGGGGGTGGCAAAAGGCTCAACATTAAGCAATACAAAAAACTCAACATTAAGCTCTCTTACCTCCTAACCAGGCTCACCTTAAGCGAACAGGTTGCGCAGCACTGCTTGGCCGACCCTGGACTCCTCCCTGGAATCCCGATCGACGCAGTAGAATCTCGTGAAGGTGTGCGTCGACCTCCACGTAGCAGCCCTGCAGATGTCCAGCAGGGGCACACCAGATAAGAACGCCGTAGTAGCAGCGATCGCTCTGGTCGAATGGGCTCTCGGACGGCCTGGCAGCGGTCGGTTAGCCAACCGGTGGCAGTGCATGATGCAGCCGGAGAGCCATCTGGAAATAGAAGACTTCGAGAGAGCCTTCCCTTGATTCACAGGTCCAAAGTTCACGAATAGCTGTGATGTCCTCCGAAAACTCTTTGTGCGGTCCACGTAGAACTTCAGCGCTCTAGCCACATCCAGCGAGTGCAAAGTCCTCTCGGCCGGCGACGAAGGAGACGGGAAGAAAACAGGTAACACCAGAGGCTCGTTAAGATGGAAGTCCGACGGCACCTTGGGCATAAAGGAGGGGTGCGTCCTAAGCACCACCCTCGAGGCATGGAAAGTCAAGTACGGTGCTTTGCAGGATAGGGCCTGGATCTCTCCCACTCGTCGTGCGGAGGTAATGGCCACCAGGAATGCAGTCTTCCACGACATAAACTTCATCGGTGCGGAGTGCATCGGCTCGAATGGGGGCCCCATGAGCCTGGTCAGCACCACATTAAGTTCCCACGCCGGGGCCTTCACCGGCGAGAACGACCGGAACAGTCCTTTCATAAACTCTTTTACCAGTCCTGTGGTTCTGGTATATCTGGAGATCGCCGCCAGATGAATCTTAATGGAGGCATGGGCTAGCCCAGCCTTTGCCAGCGATAGCAGGTACGGCAGCACTTGAAGGGCCGTAATCCGTAGGGGGTTGATACTCTGTGCTCGGCACCAGATAGAGAAACTCTTCCACTTATGACCGTAGCATTTGAGAGTCGAGGACGCCCTGGCCTTTGCAAGAACCTCTCTGCAATCGGCCGGTATATCGTAGCCTCCAAACTCTAGCGCTGCAGGAGCCAAGCCTGCAGGTTCAGCGACGCCAGGTCGTGGTGGAAGATGGCGCCTCCTTCTCTGGAGAGAAGTGCCGCGTCCGCCGGCAGCTTGATGGGAGGGGACGTTGACAAGTCCAGAAGGTCCGGGAACCAGATCTGCCTCGGCCACGCCGGTGCGACGAGGATCATCCTGCACCGGGACCTCTTGCGCTGGTTGATGAGTCGAAGCAGCAATGGCAACGGCGGGAACGCATACAGGTATAGACCGTCCCAGGGGAACGAGAACGCATCGCCCATGTTTCTCGGCTGGGGAAACCTGCTGGCGAACCTCTTGCACTTCGAGTTCGTCGCTGTTGCAAACAGGTCGATTTGGGGTTTGCCCCATCGTCGGAAGAGTTGATCCACCTGATCCTGGCGCAGTTCCCACTCGTGACACGCGCACAGCTCCCTGCTGAGCGAGTCGGCGATGGTGTTGCTTTCTCCTGCCAGGTGGAAGGGAACCAGGAACATCCCCTGGGCGACCGCCCAGTGCCACAGATCCTGTGCCTCCTTGGATAGGGCTGGGGATCTGGTGCCTCCCTGCTTCCGTATGTAAAACATTGTTGTGGTGTTGTCCGTGAAGATCCGCACCACCTTGCCCTTGAGCGACGGGAGGAACGATTTGAGAGCCCAGAACACGGCTCGGAGTTCCAGGACGTTGATGTGCAGGAGCCTCTCCTCCGGGAGCCAGAGGCCTCTTGCGTGGAGATCTCCGGTGTGGGCGCCCCAACCTTCCAGGGAGGCGTCCGTCGTCACCGTCTCCTGGTACGCCGGCGTCTGAAAGTCCTTGCCCGCCGTGAGGTGCGCTCGAACACCCCACCACTGAATCGCCCGTCGGAACACCTCGTTGAGGGGGACCCTGTCTTCGAAGGTGCCCGTCGCCTGCATCCAACGGGTGTCGAGAAATTCTTGAAGAGGGCGCATCCGTAGTCTGCAGAGGCGCACCAGGTAGATGCAAGAGGACATCATCCCTAGGAGGGACTTGATGGACCTCACCCTGGCCACGTCCGTGGCTAGCAGGCGCTGCACTTTGCCTAGAATGGTCTTCGTCCGTTCTTCCGACGGTGCCACCAGGTGCCTCACTGTATCGAGTTTCGCTCCCAGAAACAGGGCCACCTGCGACGGCACCAGGTGGGACTTTGGGTAATTTATGGCGAATCCCAGGTCTGTGAGTAGCTGGACGGTCTTTGCAGTGTGTTCGACGGCAAGTTCCCTTGTCCTTGAGAGAATGAGCCAGTCGTCCAGGTAGGGGTAGACGTGAATCCCCTGCAGGCGCAGCCGCACCGCCACAGGTGCTAGGCACTTAGTAAAGACCCTGGGGGCCGACTTCAATCCGAACGGCAGTGCTCTGAATTGGTAGTGGCGTCCCTGGACGACGAACCTGAGGAACCTTTGGTGACTTTTGAGGATGGGAACGTGGAAGTATGCATCCTCCAGGTCCAACGACGACAGAAAGTCGCCTTCCTCCAGCTGTCCCAGTACGTGCTGGAGGGTGACCATCCTGAACTTTTGTGACCTGATGTATTTGTTCAAACGACGAAGGTCCAGCATGGGGCGCGACAGACGCCCGTCTTCTTCCTGACGAGGAAGTACCTTGAGTACACCTTGGACCCCCGGAGCCTCTTCGGGACAAGCTCGATGGCGCCTTTCCTGAGCATCGCCCGTACTTCCAACAGCAGTTGCGGGACGTGACTTTCCTTCCTGGCCACAGGTGGAACGTGAGGGCACTTCTTCAGGAATTCGATAGAGTGTCCCCTTGCCAGGGTATCCAGCACCCAATGGTCGGTGGAGATGGACTTCCACACGCCGACGAACTTCGTCAGCCGGCCTCCCACCGGGGTGCTTCGGTGGGGGCCCGAGACCACGGCAGGTTCAGTCCTGCTTGGAGGTGGTGGCCTTGCCGCCCTGGCCACCTTGCCGACGGCGGCGAGGCGCTCCCTGCTTGCTGCGACCCCTGTAGGCCTCCTGAGACCAGGAGCGTGCCGCCTGGCGGTAGGACGGCGAGCCACCGCTGGATCCCTTGGAGGCACCCTGTCTGCCTCCGGAGCTCCGAAAGGGCCGTCGTTGCTGAAGGGCTCCTAGGGCGCGGGCCGTCTCCGTGTCCGTCTTTATGGCTTGGAGGGATTCGTCCACCGCCTTCCCGAACAAGTTGCTGCCGTCGAACGGCATGTCCAACACCCTTGTCTGGACGTCCTGACGGAAGTCGGTCGCCCGGAGCCAACCCCGTCGTCGTAGGCAAACACCGTTGCCCAGCTGGCGGAACCCGGTATCGGCAATATCGGTTACCACCGTTATGGCGTGGTCCGACGCCACCTCGCCTTCTTGAAGTATTTCCCGGGCCTCGGACCTCTTGTCGTCCGGTAGGAAGTCCAATATGGGGGCCAGCTTAAACCAGAGCTCCCTGTCGTAACGGGCCACGATCGCCAGGGCGTTGGCCGCTTTGATCGTTGTCGCCGCCAACGAAATGACCCGCCGCCCCATGGCGTCCAACTTCTTTCCCTCGCCGTCCGGCGGGGAATTTGACGTCGAGGCTCCTGACCCCGCAGCTTTCTTCTTCGCCGCCGCCGAGATGACCGAGTCTGGAGTTGGCTGGGCCCTGAGGCACAGGGGAGCGGTTTCGGGGACCCGGTACTTCTTCTCGTACTGGTCCTGTTTGGCTGGTGCCGTGGAGGGGTTCTTGAGAACCGACAGGCCCTCCTCCCAGATGAAATCGATTAGAGGCACTGCGATGACAGTCTTCCTCTTGGCCTCCCGGCGCTGATAGAGGAAACCTTCCTTTTTCTGCTCCTCCGGGCAGAGCTGGAACAATTCGGACACCCTGGCGATCATGGTGTGGAATGAGCCAATCTCGTCGAGCGGCGAGGCCCGTGCGGCGGGAGACCCGTTCCGTCGTCGTCACCCTCAGAACACGTCGTCGAGCCCATCGCACCGTCATCTCCCGACTCGTGGGAGGATGAGGAGGGAACTGTAGGCCTTACGGGGGCGAGTGGAGGAGAGGGTTGGGTCCTCCGTCGTTTGTTCTGAGGACTTCCCGACGGGCCAGGTTGTGGGTCCTCCGGCCTGGGCCGTGGTAATCTCGTCCTTATCTCGGAGCATAAGGACTGGATCGCAGACAAAATGGCCGCCGAGCTATCCTGAGGCCTAGGTTCCGGCTGCGCCGGAAGGGAAGGCTGCTCTTCCGTCGTCTTCCTCGGTTATCTCCCGAGGATCTTCCTTACGGGATCGAACCTTCTCGAATTGGACTTCGAGATTCCTCACGGCCTCGGTCAGTTCCTCCTCCGAGGCTGACTCCGAGCTCGAGGAGGCTACCGTGCCCCCCCTCGCTTTTTCCATCATGGTGGCCATGACGATGGGCTGAAAAGAGGATTCCCTCCTTGGCGGCAGGGAAACTCTAGTGTCGGAGGCAGTCTCCGCTGGCGGGTCTCTGCCGGCTTGGCCAGAGTCGCCGCGATCGCCTCGATAGAGGCCTTTGCCTGCTGGGTAGGGGCCTTCACCACCTTAGGTGCGTCCCGGGCCTTCTTAGGGGGAGGGGCGGCGCCTCGCTCCCCCTCTTCCGAGATCAGACGGGGCTTCTCCCGAAGCTTACCCGGGGACTCGGACTTCCTCTTCCCCGAACCGCTGGCTCGTGGTTGACGGTGCCGGGGAAGGCGCGCCCTGCCTGGCGACCGAAGAGCCCGACCTTTCGGCGCTTGGCCTGGTGTTGCGCCCCCGTCACCGGGGCGCCCGCACAGGACTTAGAAGCCCGCTCGGACCCTTTCTTCTTCTTCTCACCCGTTGAGCCCTTCTCCAACCAGCTGGCGAGACAGGATCGACGGTCCCTCATGGTCCGCTCCGACAAGTTCTTGCAGAACTGGCAGTCCTTCTCTACATGAGTCTTATCCCCATGAAGACAGTAGAGGCATCGCGAA
Source organism: Ambystoma mexicanum (assembly GCF_040938575.1). Lineage (NCBI taxonomy): Eukaryota > Metazoa > Chordata > Amphibia > Caudata > Ambystomatidae > Ambystoma > Ambystoma mexicanum. Next base: position 554,435,039 of record NC_090931.1, read on the forward strand.
TGTTCGTCTTCCTTAAACACATTCTGCAGCCCGCATCCAGGGCAGCTGCGAAACAGCTTGGGTCCGGGTGACGAACTCGCGTCCTGGGCCATCTCGAAGTAGGCCGCGAATCTTCTGGAATCCTCCAAGAAGTTGATTCGACGAAATCTTCACCCTTGAGGGGCGTAGGAAAACCCCGTAACGGGTAGCCGTTAACGGGAGTAGAAACGGTGCAGCTTGAGGCTCGATTAACCTAAAAAATGTGAAAATTCACCTGAAAAAGCGCGAAACACGCAGTAAAAGCTCGAGAGCTAAGCACGAGGACTCCCAACACTTGAACGTGCGGTAAAAATCTGAAGATGGCTGCCAGAGGCGGGGCTTAGGTAGAGGGCAGTCATTGGCTGTGGTAAGTATGACGCAGAGATCAGTGATTGGTTACTACTACGAAAGACAGATCAGAAACGAAACTGATACTGATTTTTCTTTACCGAGGATTCCCAGCCTGACGACGGGGAATATTCATGAGCATGTGAATGCATGCCAGACCCCATGCTGGAAAACAAATGTCATCTTATTTGTAGTAATGTCTTTTGAGTACAGCCCCTACCACTCACCTTACCTCCAGGTGGGCACTCACACAGCTACGCACCCCTCAGGGAGCAGTTACTGCATGCTCCTCTGTCACTACACCCCCAAACACTAGTGGGGACCAGGCTCTGCACATCTGTTTGTTCCCCAGTCGTCCATACAGCTCACAGATGCCTAACCAGCCATACTGCTGGTGACCATGGTTCACGGGATCAGGGGAGTCTCAAGAAATGGGACAGAGCTGGCAGCTTTGGAGAATGCGTATAGTGCTGAAGTGGCAAACCTCTGGGACAAAGATCTAGTCGGCGGGTTTTCTAGGCCCACAAGATCTCCGACAGCCAGGTCTGCCTTAGCCACCAACTGTCAAATCGCTTCCTCTCTAGAGAAACACCATGTCAGTCAGCTTGGAATGTTCAATTAGCAACAATGTTAGGGATGGGGACACTGGCTTGAGCTCTTCCCAAGAAACATAGGGACAAACTTTAAAATGCCCAACATTTTACGTGTTTCTGCATTTAAATACAGTAATCAGCACTCCTCATACTCATAGGAGGACAATACATGCATTTACCTGAGGAGCTTCCATATGCTGTAACAAATAGAGAGGATTTGCCCCTTCTCCCCATGGGAGAGCCACCCCCTTTGAGGCTAGGGAGATGAGCCTGCTCCGCAAGACTCTCGCTAGGGGTCTGGGCAAGTTGGACCTCACTGGGAGGGACTCCTCCCTAGAGGGTAGGACTATCATTGCCACAAGGAACTCCCTATTCAACCTACCTTATCTGCATATGGGACTATTTACAACAAGGAATAAAATACCTTTTGTTCCTTTGGCTTCAGGCAATGCTGGTTTCCTTACGAATCCTGAAGCAAAGAGGACTGTGCCTTTAACAGAAAACCTGTAAGGAAGACGAGTGGATCAGGAGGACGACGAGAGATCCATACGCAGAGTAAGCACTGCAAGCTTGCGACGTCTTGGAGGAGCGGAGCAGGGTGAAGCCTCGGATCCAATGGCAATCACATAGGTGAGGAATGCCAAGAGGAGAAGCCGGAGACCCAGCTAAATCAGCAACAGGCAAACCATTGTTTGAACTGAGGACTATCCAAGCTGGTGGTGTGACCAGGGAAGCACCGCTGTTGGCCAGGTGCCTGCAGAACTACGCAGACACCAGTCCAAGCAGAAGTGCTGTGAACAGTCATTCAACCATAGCCTGCACGGAAATGCAGAGAACAGGACGTTGCTGAAGCCAGAGAGAAAGGATACAGAACAAGGAAACCGAGTGAGCACCTAGCCCCAGAAAGACAAGCACACTGAAGAAGGTACCAGAGAGATTTTCAGAAAAGGGGAGCCTGTCGCAGGAAGTTAAGAAAAGTGACTAAAGTTGTGAAGACTGTTAAGTTTGGAACACTGAAAAAGCCAAACGGTGTTTGGTATAACACACCTACGAAGGCTAATCATAATTTGGAGGCTGAAGCTTGGGGAAAGCCAGAATGTTTAGCCCGGGAAGGTGAAAAGTCCTCACCAATAGTATAAGCGAAGAAGAGTAGAAAATCTTTCATAAAGGGACAGTGAGAAATATACGAGAAATCAAGAAAGCGATGAGAGTTGCCATGAAAAGGTCAGAATGATGGAAAGAGCCAAATGTCTCATGTTACGAGAGTCTAAAGAAAGTTGACAGTACAAATTAAAAAGGCACGGCTTGGAGGGTGCCGGATAACTTTATGCGAGAAGAAGAAAGGGAACTGCCCTTAATAACTGAGAATAAGAAGTATAATCTATCACAAAAATATCAAGAAACAAGAAACCACAGATCCAGTAGATAGAACACAGGGGTGGGGGTGTTTTGTTTCCAGACAAAATATAATAAAGGACAGAGGGCTAGAATGGAGGAAGAGTTAAAAACTCAGAGGAAGGACTATCAGAGGATATCACCAGAAGGCTATTAAAGAAATCCCTGAGAATCTGGAGATACATTATCAAGTATGGAACATTACATGTATGAGCCTCTTACAGGAGTTAGAAGAACGTATTAAGATTAGGACCATTAAAGTGCTATCTGGAAAGGGACTTTGGTACAGTTGATAAAAACGTAAATCAAGCACACCCTGAAGAGAAGCAAAGAAATAAAGCCAAAGGGAAGCCACAAAGAGTTAAGAGACATTCTTTTGGTCAATTTGTTTAGTTGTTATATTTAGTGATAGGGTAAGATAGATTTAGGTTTTGGACTGTGGACATTTGTTTAGTTGACATCCTGACGACCAACAAGCACCTTAGTTAGTTTTGATAGGCATGGAATACCCCTCTAGCAATTGGGCAAGACAGGCATTATTATTTTAATACAAGTTAGAGACATTTTCCAAGTGTGTCAGACTCCTTCTTCCTACCAACCACAATACTGAATCTGTATTTCAAATAGTGCCAAGTTTCTGATCTATAGCTGTGACACACCCTCTGAGGTGCTTGCTCAGGGGTTGTTACAGTGTACAGCTTACTCATTTTTACCTCATACTCTATCCATAATCTCATCACCGGTTTAAATTGCATTGTTTGGTATCAATTCTGACATTATTTAGGACTGCAGAGAGGCGTGTGTCCTGCTGCAGGAGTTGCATACTGGCATGACAGATTTTTGGTGATCACAACTTGGTCCTGGCCCAGATTGGACCTGGCTAGGTAGGGCTGCATACTTGTCCCCTGAGGAAGATGATAGAAATAAAGACACAGACACCAGTGTGTAGGGAAACATTTTATTTAATGTACTGTTGTGTGTTCACTTACTTGGATTGACCCATCCAGCCCACAATGGGGCTGGATGGAAGGATACCTATGGGGAAAAAGAAAAGCAAAAAAAAATATTGGAGTTAAGTCGGAGGAGGGAGGAGCCAACTTCTCTCTGGGGAGGCCCTGGCTTCGAACAGCCCTACATGGCAAAATAACTTTTTAAGAGCCAGGCTGGGTGCATGGGGCGGCCTAGCATTTTACCATAGCGCCAGGCCGCATGCCTGGAGCAGCCCAGAAAATAAGGGGTCTGTGGGGAGCTTATGGCCTGCACACAAGCCAATCAGAGCGTGCCCACATTGAAGTCCCAGTTCGTGTGTGCAGGGCGGCCTGGATGAAGATGGAGCCACCTGGGCCACATGTACAGGGCAGTCCGGACCAGGCGACCCAGCCATGCCCACTGCCAGCCAGCCACAGACCAAGTAACCCAAGTCTCCTGTGCCACGTATGTTAGGTGCAGGCCGAGAGGTTAACAGATGGAGGAGATGCCCCACAACGTCGAGCAGTCCAAAAATGTTCCTGGCCGCCAGGGTCTTGAGGGCCCGGGTGAAGGGTAACAGAGCTCTGGCATGCCGACTGAGCCCGAAGGAGTGTGGCAGCCCTCGCCCTTTTGCCACTACTGCGCAGAGAAGACAGGGCTGCTTTATGTACAAAGACAGCATACCCATGGCAATGGGAACATGGCCTGAAGAACCAGCCACCTCAGGGCATTGGGGTCGCCATGGAAGAGCGGTGTGGACGCAGCAGCCATCCAAAGCATGGGGCCAACGCAAAGATTTTAAAACCTGCCACAGGTGTGGCAGTTGCGACAGCCCCACGTGGTGGAATGAGCTTGTTTTAGCCATTCACTGAGGAAGGGGCGTACATGAATCCCTTCTGTAGTCAGAGGGTTTTCAACAGTGGTAGTTGGTGAAGACTATTCTGCCCATATTTGGCCAAATCAGAACAAAGTGGAATTGTTTGTGGTGGTGTTCTACTGTGAATCTCGGACATTGTCTGTGGTTTAGGGAGAACACTGGAATCTGAAAGGAGGAATCTTCTAGATTGGTCACACAAGGAAAATCTTCCTCATGGCAGAGGAATCATTCCTTGATGATCAATCAATGGAAAAATAAATCTCCAAAGGGCTTTGTTGAGGGCTCTGTGACCCAAAAGGGAGCCATCCCCTTTAATACTAGGGAGGGGAGCCCACTAACAAAACACTCCCTAGGGTGTTGGACAAGTGGGATCTCACTGGGAGTGATACTCCTCCCGCTTTAGGGGACAAGGACTCCCAAGTGAGCAAATCAATGACATGTCCCTTAAAACCCATGTACCAAGTTGTCATTGCACACATGGGAGCTTATAACATTGTGACTGAAAATAACCCTTTAAATATGCTTGGATTGGCTGCTGACCCATCCTTAAAACTGGAATCTCATGACTAATGGAATGGTGTAGCTCATTGCAGTGACAGGCACATGGGACAAGACGGCCGCACAGAGTGGAAGTTGCTGCTGCCGTGCAGTATTGACGCACACTGAAGGCAAGACCATGATGCATACGTGGTAGGCGGAGAGCCTGCTGCCACCCCCAGAGCATTGGAAGCTGAAGCTCCCAGGTCTCTGGAGGAGAGAGACTGACGCTGAAGACTAGCATGCCCAAATTGAAGCGCCCGGAGGAAGGAGAAGAGAACAGATGTTGCTTCTCAGAGCTAGGTCTGCACTCAATAAATAATGTAATAATTATTATTATAACAGACGACCTGTGAAGCCTGGTTCAACCGCCGAAGGAGCAACCGCTTCCCCCAAACGAAGGTCACTGCGAAAAAGCAGGTACGCTGTTCTCGGCTAGGATAGGGAGAAGGGCAGCTAAGCTCTGCGATGCTTCGACAGAGGCTGAACACTAAGTAAGCAAATCATGCAACCCAGCGTGCCGATGGGCCTATAGAAAAGCAGAGACCATCAGATAACTGTAAGAAGGGGACAGAGAAACCAATACCCAAAAGGGGACTACTAGAAAATAATTAAAACACCCAAAATGGGGTGAAGCAAAAGCCAATACACTAGGAGGGAGTTACCAGAAACGAGAAAGAAACCGAAGTACCCAGCAGGGGTGTAGTTGAAAGAAGGACTCCTAAAGAGGGGAAATCCCAGCCAAGAGCTGGTCCGTGCTACGAACCAAACCCACTCAGAGGGTGGAGAATCAGAACCAGTTACCTGAAGGAGAGGCCGCAGGTACAAGTGGGACCACAAATATTTGTTGTCTGTCTGAAACAGAACAGCCCTGGATGGATGAGCGAGATGCAATAGTTGAACTAAAAGACTTACAAGCTCAGGTTGCACATTTAAGGATGAACATTTACTGCTAACTAAAACTTGGTGGAGAGGCCTCTGGAGTTCACTCTTTGCGTTTTTTGTTCGAAACACAAGAAATGTATTGTTTTGAACTGTACGAGAAGACTGGGACTTCAAGACAAACTTTTCCAGAGACATTGTTGGGCGGGGGTCATGCACTAGCCAATATAAGCCAAACATTGTAAGGGTGCTTCGCTGGGCTCAGGTTTATTTTAAATAAAGCCAAGAAAGTTGAACAGATGTCCAGTTGTCCGATTCCTACCTCTGACCTACCACAGATCTTACACTGTATACAGCCTTTATTACTCGGTTTTATTTTACTCTAGATAGTGCTAGTATACTCAATGACTCCTCTAGAGCGCTAGCTCCACATAAAATACTTTTTTTCAAGACTGTTTACCTAGAAAGCATATCCAGATGCTTGGAAGAGTAATTGGGGATGGAGGTGGTTGTAAGGCATAATTTGACAAATTCAAGGGTACGCGGTAGCCACACATACTAAATTCAAACCAGACAGCTGAATTCAAACCTGACCGAGTTTAAATTTATTGCGGCTGAATAGTATCTGAAAAATCTTTTCATTATATTGTGGGAAGATTAACTGCTTTTCTGTTACGGTTGCTTTGAAGGTTGGGGTCTAGATTGACTGAAGCCCATCCTTGATTTGCTCAAAGTTTGCAGCTTGAGAAAAATGTAGTGTTGGCTAGTATCTGCAAGAATGGAATGGAGGGAAGGTAAAAATATACAGTACTTTTTAATTTCATCTGTCCCTCGATGCATGCACCCTTTGCTGCGATACAGGACCCTTTATCTTGGTGAGTAGCCCAAGAGACATTTCTTTCTTTTTTATTGACTATAAGAAACGTGTTGCATTATCCACTGTCCTGCAGAGCACAAACAGAATGGCATTCTCAAAAATCACACACAGTTGCATAGTGATGTATGGTGATGAACCATGCTGTGCTTAAGTATGTGTACTGCAAGGGAGCAGAAGGAGGGGCCTGACACACGGGTGGCATAGTGGTTGTTATAGGCTTTTATTTTGTGTTAAAATGAAGGAGAAAATCTATCTGCCCTTACTTCTATGAGGGGTGTCCCTGCCTCAACTAAAAAACTAACGATCAGCCAGAATGTCTGTCTTAACTAAAAAGTCCACAGTTGCGAAACAACCCTCTCTCTGTCTCTTCCACTTGAATACAAACTAAAGACTTAAAGCGTTCGTGGTCCAGGAGGGAGAGTAACTACCTCCTCCTGGATTTAGGATTACAATAAAAATATTCTGGTTAACTCTCAGTTCACGTCAGGAGGAATGATAAGGTAGGTTATTTATAACACGCTTAATACCCAGGAGGTTTCTAAGCACGGACCCGGGGATCGAACTTGTGTTGCTCCGTGTTGTCTTGCTTCCAAGGCGAGCATGTTACCCCTGAGCTATCCTCCCAAGACTGACTCCTCTCCCCTGGTCCAAATGTGTTGACAAAACAAAACCACTGTTTCAATATTCGGTTCTCACCAGGGGGTAATTACTCCACTCCCCTGGTACAAGTGCTCAACATTCGATAGGCAGGCCCAATGGTTTTCTCCAGGAAGATCAGCTCCTTCCTCGTGGTCAGAATATTCCAACACAATATGCCAATTTTCTAACACTTTGTGTCTGAAGGCTTGTCACACAAGCTGAGGGTGGGGGGGAGGGATGGGGGGCCTACTTTCCTCTGGTTGAAGTAGCCAAGAGAATGACGCCCTTCTCTTGGCTGCAGCTTGTCATCACCTTGGGGAAAATGACTCCCTTCCCCAGACTCTTTCCCTTCTTTCCTCAAGTGCCACAATACCAGGAGAATGACTCCCTTCACCCGATAGCTTGGATTTTTCAGTCAATTGAGGAATGCCTCCCTTCCCCTGTTCTCATTGCTTCACTTTATGCTGCTCCGGAACACAGTTCACATAAGGTGGAGGGTCTCAGACCCAGGGTTCCCCAGTTACGGCTCACTTGGTCCACTCTCCGGCCAAGTGCTGCTACGAGGAAGGAGATTAAGGTTCCTTTCTTTCTCCTTGCTTGTGGGTCCCAGACCGGATTCCACAGCTTTGCTGCGGGGGCAGACTTAGTGCACTAGCCTGCCAAGTACTGCCATGAGGAAGATGGATTAACTCCCTTTCTCTTCTTAGGTACAGGCCCCAGGCCTGTGTTTCTCTGGTTGGTTCACTGGGGAGACTTGGTTTACTCGCCTACCAAGTAATGCCACTAAGAAGATACATAATAACTCTTTCTTGAGGGTTTTCTTCTGTGTTAGTGTTTCTAGTATGACCCCACTTTGTGAAACCCTTTCCTTGGGTCTTCTCTGAGCCGGGGAGGGGGGTATATGATCGCAAAACCCTCTCATGTCTCCACAAGCCGGCCTGTATATCGGGTACCTTTCATGAACTTCTTGGTGGGTTAACGGTCTGTCCTGGGGTTCTTGTTGCATCTTCTGCTGCTTCCGCATCCGTTTCCTTCTCTTCAGCGGTTCTGCATTTCAGGCTTCCTGCAGCCCTTGCATCTGCTTTGCACTGCACGGTCTCCTTCCTTTCGCCAGTCATTGCACTGCTTTGCCAGCCACCAGTAAGGTCCTCAGCGTTGGACCATCTAGAGACGCTTTCGCCCTCCTAACGGTGTCCCAGTCTGCAGCCTCTCTAAAGTTTCTGCGCCAACTTTCTGCACCGCTCTCGGCTCCTTCTGGGATGGCTTGACAACTTTGAAAGTCCTTCTTTCCTGTTTATGATGAACGGGCAAAGATAACTAGAATGCTCATTCAAGTTCCTACCGGGGCTATTCATCGTTCCGCACCTCCTCCTCGTTGTCCCAATGTTTGGTAAGTATGTCTCTCTACTAGATAGTCCCAGTAGCTGTGTCTTCAGGTTTACCGACATCTAGGGATTTGTCACAGGACATTGGGATACAGCTCCTCTTCATGCTTTGGCATATAGAGAAATACAGGGAACCTGTTCCTGACTGACAAGTTCAGAATGAGCTGACTCTGCTTTTATAGCAAGACTCCTGCTCATCCTGCTGGCTGTTGATTGGTGGAAAACCCTGCTTACAGGATTGACTGGCAGGGTCTTACCACTATGGTCCTCCTGTGTTTAGGCTCTCTTTCTGTTAACCAGTTGGGCTTGCATTAATTGTAGAGTCACTTTATTTGCTTTTTTTGAGTTCTTGTTTTATCCTGGGATCTTTTTAAATATTATTTATCCGATCCTTGGGGCTCAAGTTTTTATTTTATTAATTTAAGTACCTCTTAATTCCCCAGGTTTTTCTATGGGGATTTGAACCTGTGTCCACTCATAGGCTATATGGAGTTCAAACAACCAGGACTTTTCCTAGCGCTGTTGAAAGAAAATAGGGCCTTTCCTCTCCGCCATCTTCTCTCATCAACTTCCAGCCCTCAGAGCAGAGCAACCCACCATCCCAGCTCCAAGTGTACCAGCACCGGCACGCCAAGGGGTGGGGTTCAGGGGTACCCAAGGGGAGGATGCCCATCCTTTGCTCCACACATCGTGAGCTGCGGCACTGCTGCAGCCATCCTGCTCCAGCGGGTAGCATTACTAGCACTGCCCGGCAGTCCAGAATATGGCTCTTGTGTGGATCGCAGCAGCCCGATTTACCACAAGCACCACAAATAAATTGAATCCTGGGCTAACCTACAAAATCATCATGTACTGGCCTCTTGCAAGATGCTTTTTGGCACCCTTTCAGATGGAGATTTCTTTGTAACAAAATTGCAAAAGTCAAGTGGCCCCAATTATTAAGGCACCAAACCTTGATAGCTGTACTCTACAATGCATTTTATAAAAGAATTACAAAACTAGTCAGGCGTTTAAAGGATCCCTTTAAATCACAAAGCTGCGTGTTAGCCCCGCACTTTTTAATTTGTACTTAGCCGATCTAGATGAGGCACTTACTGAAGCACATAACTCCCCCAACCCCCCAAACTTGGAACATATCTTGTGGCTCAGCTATGCTGACCATTTGGTGATTCTTGACCGCAACACCATTTGCCTGCAAAATTCCTTGCAGGCATTAGCTAGCTACTCCAAGAAGAATTAAATAATAAGGAATACGTTACTTACCTGTAACTCCGGTTCTCCAGCATTGGTATCTTTCATAGATTCAAATGCTGTGAATATCCCCCGCCGTCAAGCTGGGAATCCTTGGTAACAGAGCAGTTTCAATTTAAACTGAAACTTTCAGTCACTTTTGTGCCCAAGTACACTCATTTTTGGGTCATATTGCCCACAGCCAATAGGAACATCTCCCTTAGCTCCTCCGCTGTCTGCCGTTTTCAGATTTGGCAAGTGCACGCAAGTGGCAGTAAGAGCCAAAAGATGAGGCATGCGGGGTAGTAGGGAGGGTCGCATGTGAACCTATAAAAAGATACCAATGCTGGAGAACCGGAGTTACAGGTAAGTAATTTATTCCTTCTCAAGCATTGGATTTTTATAGATTCCCATGCTGTGAATAGATTACAATGCAGTATTAAGGTTTAAGTTACTTACCTGTAACTATTGTTCTCCACCATGGGTCTGGCATGGATTCACATGCTCATGAATATTCCATGTCAGGCTGGGAATCCTCGGTAAAAGAAATAACAGTTTCACTTTAAAACTGTATTTCTCCTCTAGACCAATCACAGTCCTCTGGGTCATACTGCCCCCATCCAATGACAGTTCTCTCCCCAAGCCCCGCCTCTGACAGCCATCTTCAGATTTGGTAAGCACAAAGCAGCAGTATGACCTAGAAGAGCCGCAGACCCATGCTGGAGAACAATAGTTACAGGTAAGTAACTTAAACCTTCTCCAGCATGGGGTCTGGCATGGTTTTACATGCTCATGAATAAGGAATACACAGCAGTACACATTACACAACCACATGAGGTGGCAAGGCAAAACAGAACAAATTAACACTTACCCCTGGAACAGACTCACCTCAAGCGCTCAGGTTGCGTAGCACTGCCTGTCCGACTCTGGACTCCTCCCTGGAATCCCTGTCGACGCAGTAGAACTTCGTGAAGGTATGCGCGGACCTCCTCGTTGCAGCCCTACAGATGTTGATCAGGGGCACACCAGAAAGGAACGTCGTCGTTGCCGCGCTTGCTCTGAGGGAGTGGGCTATCGGTCAGCCCGGCAGAGGCCAGGTCAACGGCCGATGACAGTGCATGATGCAGCCGGATAGCCATCTTGAGATGGAAGCCTTGGACAAGGCTTTCCCATTGTTCGCAGGTCCAAAGTTCACAAACAATTGAGAAGTCTTCTGAAAACTCTGTGCATGCCCCATAGAATTTCAGGGCATGCACAACGTCCATGAAATGCAAAGCACTAGCACCAAAGGCTCGTTGAGGTGGAATTCCGATGGAACCTTCGGCATGAAATTGCGGTGCGTATGTAGTACCACCCTTGATTCGTGGAAAGTCAGATATGGCTGCTTGCAGGAAAGGGCTTGGATTTCACCCACACGCCTGGCTGAGGTGATGGCCACAAGGAATGCCGTCTTCCATGAGAGAAACCTGAGTGGGGCTCGATGCATAGGTTTGAAAGCTCAACCCATTTAGTCTTGTCAGAACTACGTTGAGTTCTCATGGAGGGGCCGTCACCTTCACCGGCTGGAAAGACTGAAAAAGTCCCTTGAGGATCTCCTTGACGAGTCTGTGGGAACATCTTCCCGGGGATCTGGTCTAGCGGGAGATGACCACCAGGTGTACCTTGATGAATGTGTGAGCCAGCCCAGCTTTTGCCAAGGACAGCAAGTATGGAAGAATCTGTGGAGCTGTGACCCTTTCGAGGGATAATCTTCTGCGACCGGCACCGCATAGCAAAACGATTCAACTTATGGCCATAGCACTTTTGAGTTGATGACTCACAGGCTTTTGCAAGGACTGCCGTGCAGTCCACTGGCAACTCATAACCTATAAACTCTAGAGCTGCAGGAGCCATGCCTTCAAGTTCAGAGATCCTGGGTCGTGATGAAGGATTGCGCCTCCCTCACTGGTGAGCAGATCTGGAAGTACCGGCAACTTGACTGGAGGTGACACTGACAGGCTGAGTAGGTCCGGATACCAAATCTGCCTCGGCCATGCCGGGGTGACGAGTATCATCTTGTACTGACACTGTCCGAGTGTGTTGATCACACGTAGCAGGAGAGGAAACGGGAGAAAGGCTTACAGAACGTGTCCCCCATGCTCCTGGGTTAGTGGAATCTGCTGGCGAACTTCTGGTATTTTGTGTTCGTCGCCGTGGCAAAAAGATTGACCAGAGGTCGGCCCCATTTGACAAACCGATGGTCCACCTGATCCTGACGAAATTCCCACTCGTGGCAGGAGCGCAGCTCCCTGCCAAGGGAGTTGACGATGGTGTTCTTGACGCCTGCCAGGTGAATGGAACAAGGAACATCCCCTGTCCGATGGTCCAATGCCACAAGTCCTGAGCTTCCTTGTATGGCTCTGGGGATAGTGTGCACCCTTGTTTCCTGATGTAGAACATGGTGGTGGTGGTGTTGTCTGAAGATCCTCATCACCTTGCCTCTCAGAGACAGTAGGAAAGACTTAAGGGCCTAGAACACTACCCATAACTCCAAGATGTTGATGTGCAGATCCTTCTCCTCCGGAAGCCACAGACCTCTTGCGTGCAGACGTCCGGTGTGAGCTTCGCAACCTTCCAGAGAGGCGTTTGTGGTGACAGTCTCCTGGTATGGCAGGGTTTGAAATCCCGTCCCTTGGGCGATGTGGGAGCGCAACACCCACCATTCCAGTGCCTGCCGGAACTCCTTGTTAAGGGGGGAATCTTACCTGCAAAATTCCCAGACACTTGTATCCAACGTGCATCCAAGAATTCCTTCAGCGGGTCGCATCTGCAATCTGCATAGACTGACGAGGTAGATGCAGGATGACATCATGCCTAGCAAAGACTTGATGGCCCGAACTGCGGCTGTCTTCACAGACTACAGCCACTGTACCTTCCCCTGAATGGCCCATAGCCTTTCCTCCGAGGGGGACGCCACGCAAGAGGGGGACGCCAGGCAAGTCACTGTGTTGAGTCTGGCGCAGAGGAACAGCGCGTTCTGCGATGGCATCAAGCAGGAATTTGGATAGTTCATGGAGAACCCCAGCTCCGTCAGAAGTCGGATGGTCTCCTTTGTGTGCCCGTCAGCGAGCTCCAGGGAGCAGGCTCTTACCAGCCAATCGTCCAGGTACTGGTATACGTGTATGCCCTGCAGGCGCAGTTGGGCCGCCACCGGGGCCAGGCATTTCGTGAACACTCTTGGGGCCGACTTTAAGCCGAAAGGTAAGGCCTTGAAATGGTAGTGTTGGCCTTGAACCACGAACCAATGCAACTTCCGATGTTTCCTGTGTATGGGGATGTGGAAGTACGCATCTTCTAGGTCTAACAACTTCGAAGAACTCCCCCCTCGTCCAGCTGGCCGAGCACGTGTTGCAATGTGACCATCCTGAATTTTTGAGATTTCAAGTACTTGTTTAGATGGCGCAGGTCCAGGATGGGTCTCCAACACCCTGTCTTCTTTCTGACCAGAAAGTATCTGGAATAGACTCCGGTGCCCCAGAGTCGTTGGAGAACTAGCTCTAGCACCGCTTTCCCAAACATGACTTGCACTTCTTCCAGGAGCTGAGGGACGTGCTGCTCCTGATGGGGACCCAGCGGAATACGAGGGCACCTGCGTTGGAAGGTGTGCCCCTGGGCGAGAGCGTCCAGCACCCATCTGTCGGTGGTGATCTTCTTCCACTCGCCAACTAACCTGGTCAGCTGGAATCCTACTAGGGCGCATGAGCGGGGGCCCGATGTCTTGGCCGGTTCAGACTTGCTTGGGCACCCTGCCCTGTGGGCAACGGCGATACTGACCTCTGCTACCGTAGGCCTGAGAGCAACACCTGTAGGCTTCCTGCGTGGAGGATCGTGGAGGTTGCCTGTAAGATGCACAGTATCCTTTGGATGATCTGCTCAATTTTCCATTGGAGGAGTGAAAAGATGATGAGCGATGCTGCTGTAGAATGCCAAGGGAACGTGCCATCTCCATCTTTTTGGCTTGAAGGTATTCGTCAACCGCCTTCCCGAACAGATTTTCGCCTTCGAAGGGCATGTCCAGCACCTTCAAATAACATCCTGGTGAAGGTTTGTATCCTTCAGCCAGACCTACCGACGAAGGCAAACTCTGTTTCCCTTCTGCCAGAAACCTTTGTAGGTGGTGTCCAATGCCACTGTAAAGGCATGGTCCGACGCCATCTCCCCTTCCTGAAAGAGGGTGAGAGCCTCAGTTTTCTTGTCGTCGGGGAGGAATTCCAGTATAGGGCTCAGCTTGTACCATAGCTCCCGGTCATAGCCAGAGCATTAGCCGCCTTGATCGTGGATGCCGCCATGTAGATTACTCTTCCCCATGTTTTTCCGGGGGGACTAATGATGTGGAAGCCGGGTTGGCCGAATGTTTCCTTGCAGCAGCTGACACTACCGATTCCGGTGACAGTTGTGACCTCAAGCACTTGGGAGTGGAATCCGGCACCTTGCATTTCTTCGCCAACCTGTCTCGTTTGGTTGGAGACGTGCATAGGTTCTTCATGAGGGCTAGGCGATCCTGCCAAATGTCGTCCAAAAAGGGTACCGCCAGGATCATCTCCCTCTTGGACTCTCGTCGCTGATATAGGAACCCCTCCTTCTTGGTTTCCTCGGGCACCAGCTGGAACAGCTTGGAGGCCTTGGATATCATGGAGTGGAATAATCCCACCTCTTTTGGTGGAGAGACTATGAGGGGTGTCCAGGTGCAGTGATTCGTTGTCCGCCGGGACAAAGTCCTCACCTTCATCGGTTCCCGTGGCCGTGTTCGTACCAGTGTCCATATCCGGGTCTGCTGGTGGAGTCGGGTCCCGACGTGGAGGAGGAGGATGATGATGCGGCAGCGGCGGCGTTGGTTGACGCTTCCTCTTCTTACACGGAGGCTGATCAGGGGCACGCGATACAACATGTGCCGGTGCTGGGGCAACCTCTGCTGGATCTCCGTCACTAGGGTGTGGAGAGTTGACAGGATGTCCATGGATATGTCCCTCGGTGGAGGGAACAATGGGGAGCTAGTCCCTGTGCCGCCCTTGTCCTGGTGGACTATATGGATGACACTTGCTCCTCGTCGTAATCCATGGATGAGATGTCCATTGGCTGAAAGGAAGCCTCGGAGGGCTGCTTTGGGGCCTCTTCACCTTTCCCCCCTTCCCTCCTTGGGGCTGTGTACTGTGACTTGAGCGAGGGCCCCCCTGTCCCCCAGAGGTGCCCGCAGCCTTCACCGCTGCCCCAGCGGTCATGTCGCGTCTGGGTGGCAGGGATACTCTCTGCGCCATAGGAACCACCCTCGTCGGGTCGGTACCTCCCGCTGCTGTGGTCGTCGCAGAAGATGTCGAAGTGGTCGACAAGGCCTTTGGCTGCGCCGGTTGAGCCCGCTTGTGCTGCGCTGCCTTCTCCTCCTCTGGCCTTGGCTTTTCTGGTTTGTCCCGTAACTTGGCCGGAGTGGATGACTTCCTCTTTGAAGAGGAGTTCAATGGCAGGCTGGCTATGGAGGCGGACGGCGACGGTGATCGCAGCCTAGCCAAAGTGGGACTCGCATCAGCAGCCAACACAGTGGAATCGGACTTGTGGTTCTTGGCCTTACCTTTGACCCCCACGGAAGGGGCATCCTCAAAGGACTTCGACCTCCTCCCGCTCTTCGGACTGGCCAGTTCTGGGTGAGGCATGACCCTGCTCGGAGTACGGTTCAGAGGCCTTGCTCGATTTGAGCCACATAGCCAGCCCGCTATACCCGTCTTTCTTGGTCTTCTTCAAGAAGCCCAGGCATATCTCGCACGCATCCCTGTTGTGGTCCGGGTGCAGGCAGTACAGACATCTCAGATGTTTGTCCTCCACGAAGACATTCTGTAGCCTGCATTGGATGCAGCGCCTGAAGAGGATGCTTCCCTCCTTTTCCTCTGTCATGGTCGGAGGGCGCAAAGTAGGCCCAAGAAGAGCTTCCAGAAACTTTGACAAACAACTGCCCATGAGGGGCGTGCAACACGGATCCACGTTGCCAGCCGATGGAAATAGCAGCACATGGGCTCCGAGGAAACAAAAATAGAACTTTTTTGCTAAATGTTTTTGGAAAAAAACTCGAGCACTCCCAACACTGAAGCGTGCAGTAAAAATCTGAAGATGGCTGCCAGAGGCGGGGCTTAGGGAGAGGACTGTCATTGGATGGGGGGCAGTATGACCCAGAGGACAGTGATTGGTTTGGAGGGGAAATACAGTTTTAAAGTGAAAGTAAAACATTTTTCTTTTACTGAGGATTTCCAGCCCGACAGCGGGGAATATCAAGGAGCATGTGAATCCATGCCAGGCCCCATGCAGGGGAATAAACAATACATGTGGGTGGAGGCAAGCTCCCAGTGCAACTTAACACTGGAGACTTACTAAACTCACGCAAAAAGGTTCCTCAGAACCGACTGGCTGACTCTAGATTCTTCTGCCGAATCCCTGTCGATACAGTAGAACTTGGAGGATGTGTGCACCGATATCCAGGTAGCTGAGCGGCTGATGTCAGGCAGCGGGAACCCGAAGAGGAAGGCCATGGTAGCAGCCACTGCTCTGGTGGAGTGAGCGCGGGGCCTGCCCGGAAGGGGCCTGCCAGCCTGTTGATGGCAGAAGGAAATTCAGGCCGCAATCCACCTTGATATGGTATACTTCGATAAAGCTTTTCCTTATCCAGTTGGGCCAAATGACACAAATAATTGGTCCGCGAGATGGAGTGACCTGGTACGTGCAACATAGAACTTTAGGGCACGCACCATGCCTAAAGAATGCAACGCTCGCTCAGCCGGAGACTTTGGTGTGCCGAGAAACACTGGCAACATCACCAGTTGATTCAGATGGAAGGCATAAATGTCGGGTTAGTGCGTAGTATGACCTTCTCCTTGTGAAATGTCAAATAAGGCGGTTTGGAAGAAACTGCCTGAATTTCACCTACGCGTCTGGCCAATGTTATGGCCATCAAGAATGCGGTCTTCCGGGAAAGGTGCTGGATGGATGCCCCAGGCAGGAGTTCAAAGGGAGGTTTCATGAGCCTTTACAGCAGCACATTTAATTCCCATGCCGGAGCTGGACGTTGGACAGGCAGGAAAGACTTGAACAGCCCCCGCAAGAACTCCATCAGCCGGTGGGACCACAGAGAAGGCACGCCTGCCGAACAGTTGTACCTGGAAATGGCAGCTAAGTGCATCTTGATTGAAGAGTGCGCCAACCCTGCCCGAGCCAAGGATAATAGAGAAGGCAAAATGTCTTGTGGCCGGACGGATGGCAACTGGTGACTTCAGCACCACACCTGGAAACGTCTCCATTTACTCTTGTAACACACCAAAGTGGACAGTGCTCTAGCCCGAGCCAGAATCTCCTGGCAGTCTTGTGGAAGAGTATACCAATGTAACAATAGATGAAGAAAGACAATGTAAGATATGTAGGATATCTCTGATGTTTAGAGCTAATAGTATTTCAAATGGTTTAGTCACTCAGCGCCTTGTGGCTCTATTGTTGGTGTGCTTTAAATCATTGTGCAATTGCTTACACAGATGTAAGAGGTCTCTGGTGTCGGGGCGAATAGTATTACGAATGGCTTCTTTAGTCACTCCGCGCCTTGTGGCTCTATTATCAGTGTGCTTTAAATCATTATGCAATTGCTTGCTACTATTGCAAATGCCGGCTCCTCAACAAAGCGTTTTTTGTGAGGTACACGCAAGGTAACCCTGGCGCGAGTTACAAAACGACAGAGAAAAAACACTTGCACCACCTTCTACGCTAGTAGGGGGAGGAAAGACTTTATGGCCCAGAAAATCGTCTGCAACTCCAGCAGATTGATGTGCAGGCCCTTCTCGTCTGTGGACCACAGGACTCGTGTGCTGGTCCTGAGAGTGGGTTCCCCATCCCTCCAATGAGGCATCCGTCGTGACGATGGCCTAGTGGTCCAGTAACCTGAACGGGGCACCGTTCACTAGATGAGCCCTTACTAATCATCACAGAAGGCTTTGACTGAAGTCCTGTTTCAGAATGATGCAATCGTCCCAGGACCCCGATGCCTGAATCCATCGAACGTGCAGGAATTCCTGCACCGGCCGCATGCGCAGCCTGCATCGAGTGATCAGAGGAATGCATGATGACAACCCCAGCAGCGACTTGTAATCGCGAACCGGGGTCACCTGGGCACTGCTGAGGTGGCCACCATCTCATCTGAGGGAGTTGCGGTGTAGGACTGATTGTTGAGCTTCGCTCCCAGGTAAAACACCGGTCTTGATGGCATTAGGCGCGACTTTGGGAATTTGATGACGATCAGTCTTCCTTCCACCGCAGTGCTGAAGCGGGAGGACTGGGCCTTGGACTTGTCATGGTTGCTTGCCGGACTGGGCTCTGAATTGGGAGGAGCCATGGCGGCGCTGTGTGCCTCTGTAGGACTGCGACGACTTCTTGTATAGCTCCCCTGAGGAGTATGGTGTCTTGTAGGAGGAAGAGCATAACAATTGAAGTGAGGAGAGAAGGAGGAGATCAGGTGGGCCAGAGGGGCAAGGTAGATGTTGAAGAGCCACAGCGAGAGCATAGAGTCTTCAGGGACACTGCAGGTGGAGAGTGTGATGGAGGAAAGAAAAAGGCCCAGTTGTACCTGGGAAGGTCGGTCAGGGAGGAATGTGGTCAACCAGTGCAGTACCAAGCCTGTGATGCCAAGGGTGTCACGGAGCAGATTTGTCAGGATGCAGGATTGATTGTGTCGAATGCAGAGGAAAGATCCAGAAGGATAAGAACGGACAGAGAGTTGGAATCAATATTTGAGAGCAAGTCTTCACGGGTGTTCAGTAGAACAGTTTACGTGCCTCTCACTGCTCTGAAGCCAGACTGGTGGTTGTGGAGACAACCAACAGATTCAGTGTGTTGGATCAGTTGGGAGATGATCAGCTTCTCCAGGAGTTTGCCCAGGAAGGGGGCAATGGAAATATGGCGGTAGTTAGCCAGGGAGGAGGGGTTGGCAGAGGGCTTTTTTGAGGACAGGATGCACAAGGGAGTGCTTGAAGGGTAGCGGGAAGGAGCCAGTGGCAAAAGTGGGATTACAGAAATCGGCCAGGCTGACGCAAGGGAGGCAATGTTGTCCTTGATAGTTCTGGAGGAGCAGTGGAGCACCTGCTTGGAGGAGACTTTCATAGAGAGGACTCGTCTAAAGACCTCATCCTGTGCTATGGCAGAGAAAGAGGAGAGTAGGGGCGAATGAGAGAGGGGGGCTAAGGGAGGCCTGAGAGCTGGGGAGGGAGGAGGAAGGAGAGTGAGGACAAGATGTCCTGAGTTTGGTTAAGAAGTGAGAGGCCAGTGAAGTACAGAGGGCCAGGGATGGCAGGGGAGAAGTGGAGACTGCAATAGGATTGGCAAGTTCCTTTCAGATTTTAAACAGTTTGCCTGTGTTGTTAGTGGCCCCAGAAATGCAGGCTTGAATATGGGCCCTCTTCTTCAAGCGGATGGAGAATCTGTATTGCCTTTAGAGCAGACGGCAGGCCAGTCTGTCAGATGATGTGCCTGATGCCCGCCACTTCCTCTAAGCAACACTGCACTTGCGTTTCAGAGGGTCTAGGTCGGAGTCATACCAGGTGCTGCGCTTGAAGGCAGGCTTCATGCGGATACTCATGACAGGGGCAAGGATGTCCAGGGTGTTGGTGATAGAGAGGTGAAGATTAGCAAGGGCAGAGTCAGTGTGGGAGTCCATGGCTGGAGTGGGAGGGGGAATAAAAGTTGAGGCAAAAGCAGCAACTGACACTCGCTTCTTCAGTCGAATGACAGAGAAGAAGACTGACAGTGCAGGCAGAGGCTTAGCCAGGGGACCTAAGGGATCCAGGTGAAAGGACAGGAGAGCATGATTAGACCAGGAGAGAGGTGTAATGAGGCGGCTGGAGATGGGGATGTCTGCTGAGATGAGAGCATCCAAGGTATGTCTGGCTGAGTGCATCGGACCCGAGATATGAATGGTGAGGAAAAGGAAGTCAGAGGCTGCGTAAGAGTCCAGCAGCTGAATCAGGAGAGTCAAGGTGAATATTGAAGTCTCTCAGTAGGAGAAGCTTGGAGGTGGATGCAAGAAGAGAAGAGTCGAGGCCAGACCAGAGGTCTTGCAGTTTGTGGCGAGAGTCAAGGAGAGGGTTGGAGAGACACCAACCCTGCAGACAAGGCATTCGAATGAAGAGTAGGCCTGAGTGGGAATGATAGTAGCAGGGACCAATTCAGGGTATATCAAGGCCACTCCGCCTCCAGACCGGTTAGGCCTGGGCTTCGAGAGGATCTTGAAGCCCTCAGGAAGGAGTGTGTCAAAAGCAGTGAGAGAGCTGGCAGTGAACCATGTCTCAGTGTGTGCAAGAAAGTCCAAGTTTTCAAGAAGGAGACCAATATCAGAAGAGTGTTTAACAGTAGAGCGCAAGTTGAGGGTGGCTAGGTGAAGCTGGTTGCCACCTCTGAAGGTCTTCAGAGGTGGGGTACAAGGATGTTGTATGCCAGTCGTGGTGGTGAAGGGGCAAGAGGGGTTGCAGGAGAAGGGAGGAAGTTGGTGAGAGATGGAAGACGCCTATCAAGAAGGATGAGGTTGGGCAGAGAGCCCTGGGCCATGACAATGCCACTAGGATAGACATTAATGATGTACCTTGAGGATGAGAAGCGTGCCAAGAGTACTTCCCATCTGGTGTCACCATTAATGGGTGACTAAGAAAAAGGGGAGAGGACCAAGACCTTGTGGGGAGTCCATAAGTCTGGAAAGGGAGCGACAAAGAGGATGTCTTTGACGGTCTGCCAGGAAGAAGCATTGACGTAGGTGTCAGTGATGGGCAGGCCTGGATTGGAGACCAGGAGATCTTTTTCCTTCCAGGCTTCGAGAGAGCAGTAAGATAGTGTCACATCTTGGAGTACCTGGCGACTTTGTGATAGATGGAAACGGCATCCTCCATTGCCGGTTCCATCACGTAAAGTAAAGCGTAGAGTGCTGGTCTAGTTTTCCTTGCAGCGCGTTCCGACGCCGGTAGTTATCTGTCCCCCACTTCCGGTTTCAGACGCGTTGCCGATCCGTTTTTTCCTGTTCGTTCTGCGCTGCTCCTTGCTTCCCGTTCTTTTCCCTTTTAGCCTTTGGCGGTATTTTCCCCTTCTGCTTTCGATTCTACCTTACTCCGCTGATTTCCTCTCCTGTGCTTCCTTTCGTCCTCTCATCCACTGCTGAACCTATTCCCGCTTGCCTTCCTACCTTACCACCCGCCTTGTGCGTGTTTCCTGTTACTCTTGGTCTTTTCCTCCTTTAGCTCTGCCTTGCTCTGCTTTTCTATTGCCTTCCTGTGTACCGAACCGGCCTGCCTTTCGGATCTGCTCTGCCTTATCCCCGTGACAGTGTTGTTCTTCTGGTTCCTCGACCCTGCCTGTCCCCGGACTGCTTTCGCCTCCCTTGTACGGAGTACTTGGTGCTTACTTGTGCTTGGTGCTTGCTGCTCAGATTGCTACTCGACCACCATCGAGGGTGCTGTTGTGGCAAGATTCTCCTTCACAACCCATTCCTCCAACGAACTCCATCATTGTTGCTGCCCTCAGATACTATTCAAGTGCTACAGGGATCTCATCATCACATCCAACGTAGAAGGACCATTTTGTTTTTTTTATGCCACTGGCTTTTTCCCCACTTTTAGGCGGCCGTGTAGGATAACCACCGCTTACCTATTAGGTGACACTGTGGCGTCCTTCCAGGGTCGCCCCAATCTACATAAAAAAAAAGGAGAGAACCCGAACCAAAGACAACCCGAAGCCAACACAGCGTTAGAAACATAGAGGTGAGGTGGAAGGGGAGGTGGGAGGAACAGATTCTTTCCCAAGGGGAGGTAGATATTACAGACTCTTCTGACAGATAGGTGATAGAGTAGAAGTTAAAGTAAATAGGAGAGATAGAGAGCACCATGAAGGGGGAGAGCAGAGATATGGAGAGGGGGAGAGAGAGAGACAGAGAAGGAACAAGTTACTTACCTGTAACTGTTGTTCTCCAGCATGGGTCTGGCATGGATTCACATGCTCATGAATATTCCCCGTCGTCAGGCTGGGAATCCTCGGTAAAGAAAAAACCAGTATCAGTTTCGTTTCTGATCTGTCTTTCGTAGTAATAACCAATCACTGGTCTCTGCGTCATACTGACCACAGCCAATGACTGCCCTCTACCTAAGCACCGCCTCTGGCAGCCATCTTCAGATTTGGAAGCACGTGAAGTGGCAGTATGACCAAGTGAAGAGCCGCAGAGGGGTAGGCGGGAGGGTTCGCATGTGAATCCATGCCAGACCCATGCTGGAGAACAACAGTTACAGGTAAGTAACTTGTTCCTTCTCCAGCATGGGGTCTGGCATGGATTCACATGCTCATGAATAAAGAATACATAGCAGTACACACATGCACAACCACGGGAGGTGGCAAAGGCTCAACATTAAGCATCACATCAACTCAACATTAAGCATCTTACCTCCTCACCAGGCTCACCTCAGGCGAACAGGTTGCGCAGCACTGCTTGGCCGACCCTGGACTCCTCCCTGGAATCCCGGTCGACGCAGTAGAATTTCGTGAAGGTGTGCGTCGACCTCCACGTAGCAGCCCTGCATATGTCCAGCAGGGGCACACCAGATAGGAACGCCGTGGTAGCTGCGATCGCTCTGGTGGAATGGGCTCTCGGACGGCCAGGCAGCGGTCGGTTTGCCAACCGGTGACAGTACATGATACAGCCGGAGAGCCATCTGGAGATGGAAGCCTTCGAGAGAGCCTTCCCCTGATTGACAGGTCCAAAGTTCACAAAGAGTTGTGACGTCTTCCGAAAACCTTTCGTGCGGTCCACGTAGAACTTCAGCGCTCTAGCTACATCCAGCGAGTGCAAAGTCCTCTCAGCCGGCGACGAAGGCGACGGGAAGAACACAGGTAACACCAAGGGTTCGTTGAGATGAAAGTCCGACGGTACCTTGGGCATGAAGGAGGGGTGCGTCCTGAGCACTACCCTCGTGTCGTGGAAAGTCAAGTACGGTGCCTTGCAGGAAAGGGCCTGGATCTCTCCCACTCGTCGTGCGGAGGTGATGGCCACGAGAAAAGCTGTTTTCCACGATAGAAACTTCAACGGGGCCGAGTGCAGAGGCTCGAACGGAGGTCCCATGAGTTTGGTCAGTACCACGTTGAGCTCCCACGCCGGGGCCGGAGCCTTCACCGGCGGGAACGATCTGAACAGTCCCTTCATGAACTCTTTCACCAGACGATGAGACCACAAGGACGTCCGGCCCGTGGTTCTGGTGTATCGGGAGATCGCAGCAAGATGAATCTTGATGGACGCGTGTGCCAGACCAGCTTTGGCCAGCGTCAGCAGGTACGGCAGCACTTGGGGAGCCGTAATCCGTAGAGGGTTAATCTTCTGTGCGTGGCACCAGACAGAGAACCTCTTCCATTTGTGTCCGTAGCATTTAAGAGTCGAGGACGCCCTGGCCTTTGCAAGAACCTCTCTGCAGTCGGCCGGTATGTCGTATCCTCCAAACTCTAGCGCTGCAGGAGCCAGGCCTGCAAGTTCAGCGACTTCGGGTCGTGGTGGAGGATGGCGCCTCCTTCCCTGGAGAGTAGATCCGCGTCCGCCGGCAGCTTGATTGGCGGGGACGCCGACAAGTCCAGAAGGTCCGGGAACCATATCTGCCTCGGCCACGCAGGTGCGACGAGGATCATCCTGCACCGTGACCTCTTGAGCTGGTTGACGAGCCGGATTAGCAGAGGCAAGGGAGGGAACGCGTAGAGGAACAGGCCCTCCCAGGGGAACGAGAAAGCATCGCCCATGCTCCTCGTCTGGGGAAACCTGCTGGCGAACCTCCGGCACTTGGTGTTCGTCGCCGTCGCGAACAGGTCGATCTGGGGTGTGCCCCACCGTCGGAAGAGGCGATCCACCAGATCCTGCCGTAGTTCCCACTCGTGGCACGAGCGCAGCTCCCTGCTGAGTGAGTCGGCGATGGTGTTTTTTATCCCTGCCAGATGAAACGGCACCAGAAGAATCCCTTGGGCGACGGCCCAATGCCACAGGTCCTGCGCCTCCTTGGACAGCGCTGGGGACCTGGTTCCGCCCTGTTTCCTGATGTAAAACATGGTGGTGGTGTTGTCGGTGAAGATCCTCACCACCTTGCCCTTGAGGGACGGAAGGAAGGACCTGAGGGCCCAAAACACTGCACGGAGCTCCAGGACGTTGATATGCAGGGACTTCTCCGTCGGGAGCCAGAGTCCCCTTGCGTGCAGATTTTCGGTGTGCGCTCCCCACCCTTCTAGGGAGGCATCCGTGGTCACAGTCACCTGGTGGGCTGGGGTCTGGAAGTCCATGCCCGCCGTCAGATGCGCGCGGGTGCCCCACCACCGTATCGCTCGTCGGAAACTCTCGTCGAGCTTGATCTTTTCCTCGAAGCTGCCCGTCGTCTGGATCCAGCGCGCATCCAGGAACTCTTGCAACGGGCGCATCCGGAGCCTGCACATGGGAATGAGGTAGATGCAGGAAGACATCATCCCGAGGAGGGACTTGATGGACCTCACCTTGGCCGCGTCGGCCACCAACATCCGTTGCACCTTGCCCAAGATGGTCCTGGTCCTCTCCTCCGACGGGGAGGCCAGAAGGGACACTGTGTCGAGCCTCGCTCCCAGAAACAGTGCGACTTGCGCGGGCACCAGGTGGGATTTGGCGTAGTTCACGGAGAATCCCAGGTCCGTGAGGAGTTGGACGGTCCTTGCCGTGTGGACCACGGCGAGCTCCCTCGTCTTGGCGCGGATGAGCCAGTCGTCCAGGTAGGGGTAGACGTGAATCCCCTCGCGGCGCAGCTGCGCCGCCACCGGTGCGAGGCACTTGGTGAAAACCCTGGGTGCCGACCGCAGTCCGAAGGGAAGGGCTTTGAACTGGTAATGACGCCCTTGGACCACGAATCTGAGGAATTTTCGGTGCCCCTTTAGGATGGGAATGTGGAAGTAGGCATCCTCCAAATCCAACGACGATAGGAAGTCTCCTTCCTCCAGCTGACCCAGGACGTGCTGGAGGGTGACCATCCGGAACTTCTGCGCCTTGATGAACTTGTTCAGGCGTCGCAGGTCCAGGATGGGGCGCCATCCTCCCGTCTTCTTCTTCACGAGGAAGTAACGCGAGTAGACTCCGGAGCCCCGAAGCCTCTTTGGGACGAGTTCGATGGCGCCCTTTCTGAGCATCGCCTTTACCTCCAGGAGAAGTTGAGGGACGTGAAGTTCTTTCCTGGCCACGGGGGGGACGCGCGGGCACCTTCTTTGAAACTCGAGCGCGTGGCCCCGGGCCAGGGCGTCCAGCACCCAACGGTCGGTGGAGATGGACTCCCACACGCTGACGAAGCCCGCCAGCCGGCCTCCCACCGGGGTGCTTCGGTGGGGGCCCGACCCCACGGCCGGTTCAATCCTGCTTGGACGCGGCCTTGCCGCCTTGGCCTCCTTGGCGACGACGGCGGGGGCCGCCAGACTTGCCTCGTCCTCTGTAGGCCTCTTGCGACGACGAGCGGGCCGCTTGACGGTAGGAAGCGAAACCGCCGCCGGAACCTTTGGAGGCGCCCTTGCCTCCGCCGCTCCGAAAGGGCGTCCGCCGTTGCTGCAGCACTCCAAGGGCCCGGGCCGTCTCAGTATCCGCCTTGATGGCCTGAAGGGAATCGTCCACTGTCTTCCCAAACAGGTTGTTCCCGTCGAAGGGCATGTCCAGGACCCTGTTCTGGACGTCCTGCCGAAAGTCCGTAGCCTTGAGCCATCCGCGACGTCGAAGGCAAACGCCGTTGCCCATCTGGCGGAACCCAGTGTCGGCGATGTCCGTCGCCACGGTGATGGCGTGGTCCGAGGCCACCTCACCTTCCTGCAGGATCTCAAGGGCCTCCGCCCTCTTGTCGTCCGGCAGAAAATCCAGCAGGGGAGCTATCTTGTACCAGAGTTCCCTGTCGTAGCGGGCCACGATAGCCAAGGCGTTGGCCGCTTTAATCGTCGTCGCCGCCGACGAGATGACTCTGCGTCCCATGGCATCCAATTTCTTTCCCTCGCCGTCCGGCGGGGAAGTCGACGTGGAGGCCGCACCCCCCCCCGCTTTCTTCCTGGCTGCCGCGGAGACGACGGAGTCCGGGGTAGGCTGCGCCCGGAGGCATAGGGGGGCCGAGTCCGGGACCCGGTACTTTTTCTCGTACCGGTCTCTTTTCGCTGGCGTCGTGGAAGGGTTCTTGAGGAGGGAAAGGCCCTCATCCCAAATGTCGTCCAACAGAGGCACTGCGAGGACCGTCTTCCTCTTGGTCTCGCGCCGTTGGTAAAGGAAGCCTTCCTTTTTCTTCTCCTCAGGGCAGAGTTGGAAAAGCTCGGATGCCCTGGCGATCATTGAGTGGAACGATCCAATCTCGTCGGGCGGAGAAGCCCTGGGGGGAGGCGACGACGGAAAATCCTCGTCGTATGCCTCGTCGTCCGTACCCGTCGCTGCCGTGTCAGTCCCCGTATCATCCCCTCGGGTGGACGGGGAGGAGGGCTGGACGGGGCGCGATGGTTGAAAAGGAGGCGGTGGATGGATCCTTCTTTTCTTGGTAGGGGGAACACCAGAAGGTCCCGGTTCTGGATCCCCCGACGGGAGAGGTTCCTCCGTCGGTAACGGTAGTCTCGTCCTTATCTCGGAGCATAAGGACTGTATAGCCAACAAAATGGCCGCTGAGTTGTCTTGCGGCGCTGGCAGAGGGGAATCCGACGGGCGAGCAGGGGCCCTGTCGGTATCCTCGACGATGTCGTCGTCGTCACCTGCGTCGGGGCCCATTCCGACGGGCTGGTCTTGTTCCACGCCTAGGCCGTGGCTTAAGACCTCGATCAGTTCCTCTT
Source organism: Ambystoma mexicanum (assembly GCF_040938575.1). Classification (NCBI taxonomy): domain Eukaryota; kingdom Metazoa; phylum Chordata; class Amphibia; order Caudata; family Ambystomatidae; genus Ambystoma; species Ambystoma mexicanum. The sequence goes on from NC_090931.1 coordinate 554,461,649, forward strand.
CTGAGGTTGAGGCCGAATCTACGACGACGCCCTGCCCCCCCTTCTTCCCCACGGAGGGTTTCACGGGGGTCCTATCGATGGGCACGAAAGAAGACTCCCTCCGAGGAGGCAGGGAGATTCTGGGCCCCGAGGCCGCCACCACTGGTGCAGCCTCCACAGGCTGGGCCAGGGCCGCCGCGACCGTTTCGATAGAGGGCTTGGTCGAATGGATCAAGGCCTTCACCACCTTAGGTGCGCTCACCGCCTTATCCTTGAGGGAGGGGGCACTGCCACGCTCCTCCTCTGCCTTAGAGCTCGACCGGGGTCTCTCCAGGAGCTTCGCCGGGTGCTCGGCCTTCCTCTTACCCGACCCAGAGCGTTGGCTCGTGGTTGATGGTGCCGGGGAGGGTGCGCCCTGCCTGGCGCCCGTAGAGCCCGACCGTTCGGCGCTCCCGGTGCCAGCGGACTCGCGGTGCTTGGCCTTATGTTGGGCCCCCGTCGCCGGGGCGCCCTCAAAGGTCTTAGAAGACCGCTCAGATTTCTTCTTCTTCTCGCCAGACGGGCTCTTACCCTCCAGCCAGCTGGCGAGACGTTGATGGCGGTCCTTCATGGTCCGTTCCGACATGTTGCCGCAAAACGCACAGTCCTTCTCCACGTGCGTCTTGTCCCCATGAAGGCAGTAAAGGCAGAAAGAGTGTTCGTCCTCCTTGAAGACGTTCTGCAGCTGGCATCCAGGGCAGGCCCTGAACAGCTTTCCGGGCGTCGAGCTTCCCTTCTCCTGGGCCATCTCCGAGACCGGGCCTGAGAAGCTTCTGGAGTCCTCCGAAGTGTAGCTCGACGAATCTTCACCCTTGAGGGGCACAGATGAATCCGACACGGGTCCCCGTTGATCGGATGTAGGATCGGTGGAGCTTGAGGCTCTTTTGACCGAAAGAATCGAAGTTTTTGTGAAAAAGCGCGAAAAAATAGCACTAACGCTCGAGAGCAATAGCACGAGGATCCCAACACATGAACGTGCGGTAAAAATCTGAAGATGGCTGCCAGAGGCGGTGCTTAGGTAGAGGGCAGTCATTGGCTGTGGTCAGTATGACGCAGAGACCAGTGATTGGTTATTACTACGAAAGACAGATCAGAAACGAAACTGATACTGGTTTTTTCTTTACCGAGGATTCCCAGCCTGACGACGGGGAATATTCATGAGCATGTGAATCCATGCCAGACCCCATGCTGGAGAACTGAAATTCACTGAGAAACTACGTCCAACTCACCAGGTGGCCAAGCAGCAAGACAGTTGCAGACAAGTCAAGGAGCATGAGACGTACCATGTCACCAAAAACAGGGAGGAAGGAAAGCGAGCTCAGAAGAAAGTAAAAGACTGATCTCTGGATGTTCTGTGCGTCTCTCAAGCGGTGGATTCAGCAATAGTCTCTGAGGGTAACCCAGCTGGTCTAGCAGGCATCTAATACTCTTGCCCGTCAGTTCAGAAGTGCTGGGTTTGTCCACTGAATCTTTCAGTACAAAGTAGAGATTTTCCAGTACCATGTTTCATGCATCAGGGAGAGAAAAACACAGCTGCCTTTCCATGCTGGGCAACAGGCACCGGGAGAACAGAGCTGAGGTTAAAGCCGATACAACAGAAACCAGGCACTACAGTCTATATGGTTGGGGAGCAGGTGCCCCACAGTGGAACCGGGAGCTGGCACTGGAGACTCAGGCCACTGATGTCCGAGCAAAGGGTGTTCCCCAGGGATAGACTCAGCCATGGGCCTTCTCTAGCAGCAGGTGCCTTCCGCTCTGACTGCAGCAGAGTAACCCCACTCTGAGATCGGGGTATGAGAGTCGCGGGAGTGCTGCCAGCACTGACACCGTGTTGGTGGGGTGGCAAAAGTGGTTGTGACAGTTGATGGTGCGATGGTCGTGACCATGTGAGAAGACACCGTTTTTGATGTCGACAGGGTCGTCGACGGAGGTACCAAAGTCGGCGACGTAGTTGTCATCAATGTTTTTATCGACAGGGTACCTTGCAAGCTTGTCGTCGTCGATGGTGGGGCACTCGTGGATGGGGTAGATGGTCTCGGTGTGGACGAGCCGGAGGAAGACTTGGGCATTGACAAAGACTTAGTCGGGCCGACTTTGACGAGGACAGGGTAGATTTGACAGTTGATGATGAAGAGTGGCCACCAGACTTAGAAATGGACTTGCTGGACGGGGTTGCCTCCATTGGGCAGGGAAAAAGGACTGGTCTGCTCTTGCCCTTCGAAACCCCTTGCGCAGTTATCTTAGGTGGCGATAACCGACCCTTGTGAGACGACCGCAGCTCGGCGGACGCCTCTGTGTTGCTTCCTGCTGCGGCCGTGCTCTTCATGCGACCTAGACCTCTTACTGGAGGTGGTTTGCTGGGCCGTCCTGCCCTGCAGTAGAGGCATGGCTCTGTACAGAAGCGGAATGAGAGGCCTCACCGGCATCCTCGAGCCACGTGACGAGGTGCCAGTGACGATCATGCAGCGTTTTGTTGGAAAAGAACTGGCAGATCTCGCAGTCCTGTATAACATGATGTGGATGTAGACAGAGACAGTCGTACGTGGTGGTCTTCGATATACACATTCTTCAGCCCACAGCGGGCACATGCCTTAAATAGGCTCTTCCTCGTGGATTCAGCCATGAGGTAGGCCCAAATGTGCAGACAATGAAAATTCAAAGTTACTGGCCTCGGGAAACTATCTATGGATTCCACATCCTCGTTGTCTGGGATGGTTGTTGATGGGTCGTCGAAAAAGGCGATTTTTTTTTTAATCAAAAGACAATATATAGTATATTTAGTTTGTAGTTAAATGTTGAGAGAATATTTTGAGGACTCCCAACACGAGCGTGCAGTAAACAAATCTGAAGATGGCAGACAGGGGAGAAGCAAAGGGAGATGTTCATATTGGCTATGGGCAGTATGACCCAAAGATGACTGTACTAGAGCACAAAAGTGACTGAAAGTTTCAGTTTAAGTTTAAACTGCTTTATGTTAACGAGGATTCCAAGCCGAACTACGGGGAATAGTCACAGCATGCGAATCCATGAAAGAGCCAATGCTGGAGATTTAACCAGTCCAAAATGAAGATAATGGCACCTGGAAAAGACAAGATAAAAAGGGCTTTCTCCTGGCATATAGATACAAAAAAAGATTGAACTAGTTTCCAGCTTTAAATAACTTGGGGTAGCTATAAGTGATGGTGAAGTCACTCCACAAATTAAACGAGAGAAGTGGAAATGCCATAGGAAAAAGTACAGCCATTAAGCATTTTATTACATCTCAAGGGGGCAGCTCCATAGAGGGGGTGTCTAAAATATATAAGGAGAGCATCACACAGGGGATCTTATATGGCCTTATATCCAACTCTAACTTCAAGAAGTCCTGGTTATGTATATTGGAAGGTAAATTGTAGCGACCGTTGTTGGGGCTCCGTCAGGGGTCCCTTTACAAGCAATACGACTAGAACTAGGTATTCCCTCTTTGAAAGCCATGCTACATATTAGGAAGAGTGCATTATATTTGAAAATGTTGTTCTATGAAGATGATCCCCATATGAATATATTTAATATATTGATCAACACAAAATCAAATAGCCATAATTTGTTGAGATTTCGTAAAAGAAAGAGAAAGCTTTCACACAACAGAACAGCAACCAGAGGCACACAGCATATTAAGCTGTTTAAAAGAGCTTAAGAGAAAAGCTTACATATGGGATTGGCGATGTAATATTGATTATCTGTTGACCAAATATCTATACAGTCAATATGCCACGCAGGCATTTAAGTTGCATCGTCCACAAAATTATTTAAGTGTGGTCCCGTATTCTTTGCTCCGTAGATTCATTATGTGCCTATGATTGAATCAACTCCTGGTCTAAGCTATAATTGGCTGTGGACTGGGGATTTCGCGAGATAACAGTAAATGTAGGTTATGCCATTTCTCCTTAGAAACAGTTAGGCACCTATTAACGTCGTACCAGATGTTCTATGGATTTTATTTTAAGGATATAGAAAATTTGTGTTGAACGTGGAAAACACTGAGGATGATGCTTTTTGGACGTTTTGTATGGCGGCTACATCTATGATCTTATCTGCAGCATTAAGAGATGTTTGGCACAAGGCTGAGACACTAATTAATGATCTTAAAGATAACCCTGCACTCACTGGGAGATGGGTAAATCTAAAACCTGTATCTGTGTCGACGGTTTATGGTCATAATCTCAAAAAGAAAATCTCGAAAAAAAAAAATCTAAAAAAAAAAAGTCGAATTCTTTTTTGATGACGTTTTTTTATCCGAAATGGGGGGTTTCCCCCTACTCTCCCCCCCCCCCCTTTTTTTACAATTTTTTTTTTAATCCCGGACCCCAAAATAAATATATAATTAAAAAAATTCTTTTGAAGCATTTATATGAATTTTGTTAATATGTGTGAAAAGTTTTTTTACTGAAGCACACTAATAATAATAATACATTTTAAAAATGTAAAGGCCCCTTTTAAGGACTGCATGCAATCTCTGTGCATTTCAACTTGCGAGGATAAGAGGCCAAGGATGCCAACTGGATCCAATAAAACAAACCAAAAACTTACAAAGCACCACACTGTAGGGAGTACCCCACACTAGTGCAGACATAGCAGGCGAGAGATGTTCAGTGAGTGTGCAGGGTGTGATGTGGGGGTGGTTTGGGGTGTGTGACACAAGCGCAGTAGTTACATAATTAATGTTTGTAAAACAACAGAACAGTGTTCCATTCAGCAGTTGTCCCACATACAGCACCCAATTGCTATGCCCATTCTGTGACCCTGCAATGGCCACTTTGCAGTAGGGTTGCTGTGTTTAAGCATTGGTGAGATTTATTTTTTAAAAAACTGCACATTGGCCACAATTAAATTAAACTATTGTGTCATGCCATGGACCATCATTCACACAAAATGTTGTTCAGTAGAAACGCCCCGCTTTTGTGTTTAGGTATGTACTGATGGTGCAAATGTCCCATGGCACAATGCTCTGCACCATCTTCTATTATTGCAGTTCTTCACAGCCATTTTCTCAGTTGAAGAAGTCATGCCCACCCTGGCAGTACTACCATTGTATACTGTGAACATTGTTTACAATTCCCCTTCTATTTTAGTTGTCACGGTATAGAAAAACCACATACACACAACTCTGAACAGGTTTTGACACTTTGTACGATAGACATGCATTTCTAGTCTGACTATGCTGCAGCATTTACATGCCAGTTGATAGCATGTACTGTTCAATGTTACTTTTCCAGCCGCCAATGGGACACAGGATATTACTGCTCACTTTATCTGTGCAAATCGATGACTGCTCAAAAGCTGTCCTCATTCTGATAAATCAACGCCCTTATTCTGCCAGACAGTTTGTACTGTAGACGGACAGTGGATCTATAATCCATCTTTATAGTAGTTTGGGGGCATGGTGCAGGGCTGAGTTGGACCGCAGCATATCTTTTCATGCATAGTCATTCAGCCACTGAATAGAAGTTCAGTTTTACTCAACAAACATCTGGGTTCTCCATATATTTTGTTCTACAACGCCCATTTACCTCACCAGTGACTACAGTAGTTGGGGCTGGGGGGAGCTGTGGAGCTTTGCATTAATTCATGTAGGAACTAGCTTCAAGAAAAAACCATGAAGTAGCATCACCCCCCCACTGCCCAAGGTGATCATTTTGTCCACAGGCGACCATTGTACTGCTGATGTTGAGTAAGATCAAGTGACATGACCTTTTTGGATTTCCCACAGGTCCAACAGCCCGCGTCCCCCTCAGCCCTCAGGTTTCCTGAATGACCTTCATGGTTGGAGGAGGAAAGTGGCTGTGGGGGGTGAAGGGTAACTTGCAATTCCATGAATACTGCCATGAGAAAAATACTTACCTCTCCCACCAAAGACTGAGTGTAAAAAGAATTCTTGAAAGCAGGCTCCCGTTTTGTAGGGTCAGCAGGAACGAAAAGGATTAAAACATGCATGCATTTTAAGAAACCAGAACATGTCGAGGGTTTTCATGATAATAGTCACTTTTTGGTTATTGTTACTAACGAGTCACCAAGTAGTTGAAAATCTAAGTATCATTCAAGTAGGGCAATCATGATCTTACCTTCATTTACATACTTAATTAGAAGAAAATATTTACAACGCATTTACCTTTTTAAGTTCACCTTTTTAAGATGTTTTCGAAGATCTATTTGACTTTTGTTAGGAGATCTGTTGAAAAAACATGGCTTTATTAGAAAGAAATTAAAATCTTAATTGCAAATGCTCCCTGCTGTGAAAACGCAGAGTGGGTCAAAACAAGAAACTCATTACAGCAAAATTGCAGAATATGAATTTACACGCGACTAGACAATCGTTTTTTTCTTCGTTTGAGACTGAAAAGCACAGATTAAAAGAAGTGACAAAAAAAGGAAAATATCAAAAAGTTGGTGTCGCAGCATCTACCGCATAGGCAGTCCAATGAAAGCTCCAAAACGGACAACGAGGATTGGTGTCCAATTCTTTGTTAAGCTCTGGCTGGAAGAGCTTGCAATTAGATTTGGTTAAAAAAAAACAAGCACGTTTTCAGAACACCATTAACTAGGTATACCAACAGTTCAAAAGCCAGCTGAATATTGCTGGAAGTTTACCCCTCTCCAAGGCACTTCCTAGTGCCAATTCTCTTCTATGACTAGATTATAGACCTCTTTATTAGTTTCAAATGCACTTATGAATAGCTAATGTTAACCTTTTAGCAGTTTTCTCTTCGAGGACTAGTCCGCTCAACTGAAAATCTAGGGCACCCTCTCTGTATCGCTACTTCAGCCCTAATCCCTCGGTTACCACTTTCTTTAAACAGTAGACCTCTTTCCAGCAAAGCTCCACAACAATTGCATACTACCTCCATGGATCCCAATATCTGTTCTTACTTTCTTTCACATATTTCCTCCGGTTCTAGGACCAATCAGACATCCACCTGGGGTAATTTACTTTCCTGTGCTCTCGAACCTTGACTCTAACATTCCATGTGTTCTCATTTTGCTTGATCTCTCTTCTGCCTTTGATACTGTCAACCATACCATCCTGCTCAACCGTCTCCGTGATAACCTGGGTATCACTGGTCAGGCTCTGGCGTGGCTGACCTCTTTCCTCTCAAATCGACCCTTCCAGGTCCAACTGGGGTCTTTCCTCTCTGACATCTTTTTCTCTACCTGTGGTGTCCCCCAGGGATCTAACCTCTCTCCCAGGCTGTTCAACCAGTATCTGGCACTTCTCGCTCACCGCATCGCCGCTCTCTGCCCCTACTTTCAGCGCTATGCGGATGATACCCAGGTCATTTTCAGGCTACCCTCGGCCTCCTCTTCTCCTTCCCTCATCTCTGACCGTCTTTCTGCTATCCAGGAATGGTGTGCCGCCAACGACCTCTGCCTTAATGCCAGTAAGACCGAGATTCTACTCATCGGCACTCCCACTCCCTCCTTCCCTGCTGCTCTCTGGGCCCTCTTCCTGCTCCTACCTGCAAGGCAAAAAACCTTGGGGTCATCTTCCACTCCACACTCTCCTTCTCTCCTCACATATCCGACGTCTCTAAGAAGTCACACTACCAGCTACACCTCCCCAGAGGTATCCATCCTTTTCTCTCCTTCCCCCAGAAGCTCACTGTCTCTACAGCCCTGGTTCTCTCGAAGCTGGACTACTGTAACAGCCTCTATCTAAATCTGCCCGCCTCTATTCTCCGCCCTTTGCAACTCATCCAGAACAGGACTGCAAGACTTGTCCTTGGCCTCAAGCCCAGGGACCGTTTGTTTGTTTGTTTGTTTGTTTATTTGGTATAGCGAAGAAACCAAACCCGAAGGGGTAGCTGGGCGCAAACAGTACAAGGTTGCTTAAGAACTTAGTTACAGGAGAAATACACGTTATACATTCGCAGTTAAATCATGAAAGTGCAGTTTATACAGTTCACCTTAGATCAACGGTAGGTATAGTGAGAAAGCAACGGGAAAAGAAGAAAAAAAGAAAAAGGGGAAAAGTGCGTATCTCTCCAGGACTGAAATCACTACACTGGCTCCCAGTGACTGCGAGGATCAAGTTCAAAACCCTCTGTATTGTCCACAAGGCCGTCTGGGGCCTTGGGCCAAAATACCTTCAACTCTCTCTTCCTAAATATCTTCCTCCTCGAGCTCTATGCTCATCCGCCTCCAACTCCCTCAGGGTCAGCCGCTTCTCCAAACAACGAGTTGGGGGCAGATCTCTCTCCGCTGCAGGGCCTCCCTCTGGAACAGCCTTCCTGCCTCCCTGAAACTTGAGGAGAACCATCTCCGGTTCCGGAAGCACCTCAAAACCTTCCTCTTTGCCTCCGCTTTCTCTCCCCCTCTCCCCTGCTAATACTACTGAAACTGCACTGAATCTGCAACTGGGCCACTCACCGTTCTTGGTCCTTGGCCCAGCCACTCCCCCCTGCACTGCCTCCCCAGCAAGCCCTGCACTGCGGGACTGTGTCTGTATCCCTACAGCCCCCCTTCCCAGCACTTGTCTGCACTTACCTCGCACTTGCCACCAGCTGGCCCTTGTTATTTATCCTGTATGCTGTATGCTAATAACCCTGTACTGCACTTTCCCCCATGCACTTTTCCCCTTCCCCTCTACCCTTGCACTTGCGCGATCTGAATGACACCTGGCCTAGTAGGATCGTTGACTGTCTCCCCTTGTTCCCCCGCCCTGCCTCGTTGCGCCTTGAAACACTTTTGTATAGGCGCATTACAAATGCCATATCATACCACAGAGCTATGAAGTGAAACAAAATTGCTGCAGTACAACCAATACCGGTTTCATGCTCTATATTACGGGTACCTCCACATGCTCCATTTCTGCAATCTTCTAATGCTACACACGACAGTATCTTGGAGTCTATTGTACACAAAGTCTTGCCCATCACAGTCTTTATCAGATGGTACAATTGAATGCTTTACTTACAATAAAATAAGCGAAACATGTGTCTGTGGCAAGATGGTTTTTGGTCTTAGATTCAAGCTTTGCAAATCGGATAGCCTCACCAAGGGATGTCGTTCCTTTTTTGGTGATCTCTGATTAAAAAGAGAAGAAATAAGACAAGTTGGATACAACACAACTGGGATTTGGTATACGTAATTGGAGGCAGTCCACATTTTGCAGTATTGGGGTTTTAAAATGTGGAGTTCTTGATATAGAAATCCACAGAGCAAAAGAATTCTGAAGGAGCTTCATGCTAAAGTGGAAGTACTTCCCAAAAATCCAGGGGTCGGGCAATGGCACATGCACTTGAAAATAACCAGTTTGTTGTGGAGTCTTGCTGGAAAACGCACTGCCACAGGAAGGTCTTCTGGTGTATTACTGTGCCAGCTCCAGAGGCTTATATTGTTGGCAGCTGCTAGTCATCCAAACCATCATGTTCGGTGGTGCCTTGGGTCCTAGTCAACTAATTAAAGCATAAAATACTGCTATGTGAGGAACGTATTATGTGAGCTGCCCAATGTACAGTCAGACGCAGTTAGCAATAGGTGTTACTCTGTCTTTTTAGGACCAGCCTGGGAGGGTATGGACATGAACACCTGTGAACAGCTGCTCCAGCCAAGCACAGCACCGTAGTGTAGACACTGTATGGCCTGTTGGGTGACACCTAAGCCTCTGTATTTTTTTAACTTTGATATCCTGTAGAAGTAGCGCAGCCTTCCATCCTTACTCTTAAAACATGGTCTTGTAGGCTCAGACAAGACAGTGCTGGTGGTTACAATGACAAAGCATCAATATCTATTTTAACCATGCAGCCATTAAACATCTCACAAGTGATGTGCGTCAGGAGATCATTCAAAAACCGAGGATTAAAGTTCGGCCAACAATGATGTATGACACCTACATATTTTCTTAAATGCAATGCACCTTTCATTGCTAGATAACCATACATTTAAGAAGATCTACTCAAATGGAGCAGGACATCAGGAAGGGCTGGATTCTTTATTTTGCTTTGCAAAAGGGTTTAAAAATGCTACACTTAGCACACACAAAGAAAATCCCACATTGGGAAATTCAAGAAGGAATGAGATCCCACCAAAATGGTAATACAGAATGAACAACATTCTTGGCCAGAAGAGACCAACCAAAGAATTCCCTAGGACAATTGTCAGTCCTTGTAGGATTCTACATAACTGACAAAGAAACCTCTGAATAAGGCATTGACCAGTAAGATGGTCTCTTGATGCCCAATCTTCCTTTACCTTTTGTTTCTCAACGTTTTCACTGGTCTTCCTGAGTTTAACGTTCATCAGATCTTTGAGAGTTACTTGCACAGGGCCTTCTTTCTTCAAAGGGGCATCCTAAAAAGAAACTAAGAATGTTTTAAGTTCAACGCCACAGAGCCCAGCAGTGACACAACAACATATGTTCTAGGATGTATAAACGTTAGAAATGCAGGTTACATCCAGGATACAGACCTACTGCTTGGGCAAAGCAAATTGGTGAGATTTTTACATCATTCTTTGGAAGAGGAGTAAAGTGTGTTTTAAGAATGTCTGGTCACAGATAAATGGGTGTTGGTAAGTCAAAGGAAGGACAGGGACTCACTGAGGGAATGATACCAAGTGTTTTAATCAAAATAAAAGGATTATGCCTGTCCTTGCTTAACACTATAGGTGTTCCCTACCTATGTTATTAACGAAGGTGCTCGTCAGTCAGTCATGAAATGTCCAGAATGAATACGTGCGCGGTCCAGAACTATCCTTACTGACCCTATCACTGCAAAAAAACAAAAACAAAACCACAAGTCTGTAGTCTTTCTTGACTATGTGGACCAGAATTCTTCACTTCCTTGGTTGGGTTCTTGGGCTTTAATACATAATCCACAAATGGCCTCTTGTGACTTCTTGGATTAAGCTCATTAGTTCCTTAATTGTGTTCTTTGGTTTTCTCTCCTCTTAGGAGAATTAATAAGAGATCCCCGTGAAGGTTCTCCATTCTTGGTTGCAGTTCTCCGAGCTTTGTTGTACTTTATTTGCAGAGTGATTCAATTGCTTACTTAGGTTCCGTTTCTTTTCAACACTATATTTACTTTGTATAATGTGCAAAATTACTTCCACCTTTTCCCAGGGTATTTCTATTCTTATTTTCTCTTCTCTCATTATTCACTTGTTAAACAGTTCTTTCTCTAGAATCACAATATTTAAATCTTCTTTGGTTCACATTTAACTCTGTTTCATATTTGATACTGGGAGGAGTTAACTGTGCAGTATTTAATGATCTCCCCGGGTACTCTCAGGGTTGCCGTTCTCGTTGTTACCTTCGCTTTGACAGGAGTATGTCTTCGGGAGCCTTCTACCATGGAGAACCTTCCTTGTTCTGGTGTCTCTCTCTCTCGCGTTGCGCTTTCCAGTGTCTCTGTCACGGTGTCCCGACACCCCACATGCTTCTCGGGTTGATGGTATCAGTGAAATTGTTTGGACCACCACGGTCTCCCTCTTGTGGTCTCGCCACCACTTCTTATTGGGTTCCTGCTCTTGTGCTCTCTGCTTTCTTCACGGTGTCCTGCTGGTTTATTTTGTGACCAGACACCCAGCAGCCTTCTCTGGCCAGTGGAATCATCAATGTTCTTCGGAGCAGCAACCCACCACGGACATTCTTTTGTGGTGGTCTGGATACCACCTTCTATTGTGCTCCTGCCCTTCCACTCTCTTAGGTTGTGGTTAAGCCGTAACTCTGGCGTACTGCTCTGTGGTGCTGGGCGAATTCGAAACTTGCAGACTTCCTTATTTTCTTTTCTATCAGGATTGATGCAGCGCAGGGCCTCCCTCGGCTTGCGTATGTGGTTCTCCCTTTCTCTCATCTCGTTCTCTCTCCAAGTGCAATGTTATCCACACAATCGTCTCAGAGGATGGGATCTTGGGACCTTCTGATTTAAAGAGACACAATCTGATGTGTTTCTTCATCCCAGTCATGATAACTTACAGGATTTGGTATACCAAAACATTTAATGTAGGCCACATTATGTGCGGCCTGAGGGAGTACCTCACGGAAACCGGGGTTCTTGTCCCCAAAGGGGGGAGTCTCCCTGAGTGAGGTCTCGCTTTGCTTTACCTCGAGGGAGGGCATTGCGGAGACGGGTCAACTCCCTAGCCTCAGTGGAAGGGGCAACCCCTTGGGGAGAAGAACGAATTTGTTCGATTTGTCACAGTGTATACTACACTAATTTAAGGAGCACTTTAGGAAAATTGACCTAATACATGCACAGAAATGATTGAACCTCATGTGAAGGGAAGGGACCTTGACACTTTTTTTGACATTATAAACTAACACCCTTACCACAACAATCTCAAGATTTATTTGCATACCATTTTGTGCGTGATGTAGCCAGTAAGATGGCTCAGCTGGTTTAACGCTTGTTGCAGTGAGGTTAAACGCGTGTTGCTGTGATCTGTGTTTGATCTGAAGCTACTCAACCTTTCATCCTTCTGAGGTCGATAAATGAGTACCAATTGTGATTGGGTAATAATAGTAATGAATGTAAATATGTCCATGGAAAGCAAAGTTAAAGTGCTAACAAACAATTATTATTATACATAGGGAGTCATTACAAGTATGGCAGTACGGTTACAACGGTGCCGGGAAGTTACCTGCACCGTTGCTACCGTACAGCCATACTACGAGTTCTGCGAGCGGGTGCCTGTCAACCCGCCAGGTCTGACCTCGCGGGCACAACGGCACCAGCTCGCAGAACATGACGGTAGCTCCGGCACCGTTATTAACGGTCCCAGCGCTACTGTCCTCGCCATTCCCATTGAGCCTTATGGGGCTGAAATGGGACTGGGGAGGAAAAATTACCGGGTCCGGCGGAGTCGTAATGAGGTCCATATTGTGAAGGTCTACAAGTGAGAGGTGGCCACAAGGGTGGCATGTTGATTGGCAAAGACATTTGTTAACAACAAAAATGGGGGCAGGTTGGAGGAAAATCAAACTAGCCCTACTTCTCAGAGGGATTTCCCTGCCTCAACAAAATTAGCTAATGAAACTGTCCGTGTCAGAATGTCCACAGTAAAATGTCCTGTCCTGTGTCCAAATCCTAACCTATCCCTCACAACTGAACTTGTGAGGGATAATAATGTGACATGGGAAATGTCTTTTGGCTGTCGACCTGCAGCCCAGCTTTGAAGTACAAAACAAAAGTTCCAAAAAGGTGTAGAAAAGCCAACAAAAGTTCCACAAGAATGGGTTGCTTCCCTTTCCCCAGAGTCATAAGTGTTTTCTGTCTCTTCAAAGCTAAAGATATGTCCTTAACGAAGTTTGACAGTCCTGTCTCCCAGGCCTTGTGGCAAGGAAGAATGGCCTGGGCTCCTTTTTTTTTTTCAACTTGAATTTTATTGATTTTTAACATTAGAAGTGAACATACAAATAGATATATACTGTGCATTCATTGTTACATCAGAATACGTCTTCGATATACTCCAGCACTATTTTACAACATCAAGGTATTCCGTTCCAATGAAAGGAAATTTAGCGTCTTGTTCCCCTCCCTTTTCCCCAGCTCATAAGTCTTCCTTGTCCGTGGTATTGTTATGGTGCACCGCGATAGGTCATGCAACGTTTATCACTGGTCGTCTTTCGATTATGAGGTCTTAAATCGGGACCGTGGCAGGCATGGATGATTGGCGGTGGAACATATGGTGTCCAACGCCCAAGTGCGCCGAGTGGGTGTTATTCCCTTTGTTGCGTCGAAGCATTTATGACTGTGCTTGTGATGTACTGCTTGGTAAAGTCGCTCCAGGCTTCTTCGTGTCATGCAGTGCTGCTGTTATCTTCTTCATAGTGTAGATGTTTGTGGCAACCTGTATCCAGTCCTTTTTATCTGGGAGGCACAGGGATTTCCATTTTATAACCAGTCCCGCCCTTGCCGCAAGTAGCAGGGGGGAGACTAGACCTCTTACTTTATTTAGTTCGTCATCCTCTTCTTCGAGGCCGAAAAGGATCAGGAATGGGGATAGTTCTCTGTCTATTCCATCCAATTGTTTAATCCATCCCAGGAATTCTTGCCAGTAGATGCAAACTTTGGGGCAGGACCACCACATGTGCCAGTAGTTGGCATCACTACCGCATTGTCGCCAGCATCTCGGGCTGGAACTTTGAAACATTTTAGACAGCCTGTGTGGGTCGTACTGCCATCTAAGAAGCAATTTTATTGCGTGTAGTTTGTACTGGGCTGCAATTGATATTTTGGAGGGCGTTTCACATATTTTGTCCCATGCCTGTTGCTCAAATTCTCTGCCGAAATCTCTCTCCCATCTGCTCTTGAGGCGGAGACTAGGGGCTTCATCTGTCGTGATTAGGGTTCTGTACATTTGTGCTATTAGGCCCTTACAAGTGCTGGTCGTGTCGAGAATCGTCTCAAAGGGGGTTAGTTCCCTTTGAGTGGTGGTTTTCCATTCTTTCCTGGATAGTACGCCTTTCAGCCGTAAGTACAAGACCACCGGGATCGGGTGTATCTGGAGAGCTTCTTCCAGTTCCGTAATCGAGATGAATTTCCCCTCTCTCTAAAGTTGAGCGACTCTCTCCAGGCCGGCATCAAACCAGGTCTGGTATCTGGCGTGTTCGCGGATTTCCTCTCTGATTCCAGGGGACCAGAGATGGCTCAGAGGTGAGGGCCACGTAGTAACCCCAGACATTGCTTTCCCTTTCTTCCATATGTTCCACATCGTTCCCAGGATAGGGTGTTCACGCAGCATTCTTACGAGCTTCGGTCTGGGGACCCATAGCCATTCTGCTAATGTTGCAGGGGTTAGATTGTTGTTGTCTAGCTGGACCCATAGAAGGTCCTTTCTATCTCGTAGGTGTGGGATCAGGACTCTGAGTTGCGTGGCTTGGTAATAGCGTTCTATGTCCGGCAGGCCGACTCCTCCTAGCTCCTTTGGTAGTATTAAGATGTTGTAGGAGATCCTGGGCTTCTTCCCATTCCACAGGAATTCTAGTATGGCCTTCTTGACTTGTCTGAAGAAGTGTTCCGGGATTATGATGGGCAGAAACTGAAAAGGATACAGGAAACGTGGGAGGCTCACCATTTTGATTGCGTTCAGGCGCCCCATCCAGGAAATCGTGAGCGGCTTCCATTTTCTAAGATCAGCCTTTAGGGTTTCGAGAAGTTGGGGAAACTTTGCTTCGTATAAGTCGTCGAGATGTCTTGTTAGGTTGATCCCCAGGTATCTCAGCATTGGGCCTCCAATGATCAGCCCAAGGCGTTCGAGGACAGTTTGCTGTTCCGGGGATGGTTGCTGGAGTGGGAAGAGAGTAGATTTGTTTGAGTTCATTTTAAAGCCTGAAAGTCTGCCGTATTCCTCTATTATTTGGATTGCTCTTGGGATTGAGCTTGCTGGGTTTATCACATGGAGGAGGATGTCGTCTGCGTACAACGCTAATTTATATTCTCTGCCGTTCACCCGCATCCCCTCAACCGTGGGGTCTGCTCAAAGCGATTGAGCGAGCGTTTCCAGGGAGAGCGCAAAGAGTATTGCTGAGAGGGGGCAACCTCGTCTCGTCCCCCTGCTGAGAGGGAACCAGCGTGAGAATTGGGAGTTTACTGCCACTGATGTTCTTGGGGTGGTATAGACCGTTTTGATTCCTCGGCGAAGTGTGGGACCCAGGCCTATCTTCTGTAACGTGGCCTCCAGGAACTGCCATTCGACTCTACGCCTTCCCAGCATCGATTGAAAGTAAGGCTGATGAATTTGGTGATTTATGGGCCTCGTGAATTAAATGGAGGGTTTTCCGGGTGGAGTCTGCACCTTGTCTACCCAAGATGAAACCCACTTAATCGTTATGTATTATTGCCGGCATGTGTGTCTCCAGCCTCGCTGTGAGGATTCTTGTGTAGATTTTAGCATCAATGTTTAAGAGGGATATTGGACGGTATGAGGCGCACAGCTTGGGGTCCTTACCCTCCTTGGGGATGACAGTTATTAGTGCTTCCGAAAACGATTCCGGGGCCACTCCGGAATGAAGGATGTTATTGAAGAGATCGACCATGAAGGGGAGAAGGGCATCTTTGAAGGTCTTATAAAACCATGCTGTGTAGCCATCATTTCCGGGGGCTTTCCCTATGGGAAGTCTCTTGTTTGCCTCTTCAATTTCTTCTCCGATGATGGGGGCTTCCAAGGTTTGTGCTATGTCTGGCGGGAGAGTTGGCAAGGATATTTTTTCCATGTAATCTGCTATCTATTTCGGATGCGGGCGGCCTGTGATGTATATAGTGTCTTGTAGAAGTTGGCAAAGGCTTCAGGGACATTGGGAGGGTGTGGGTCGCGAGAATCACCTTCGTTTTGGATCGTGGGCACCCATCGCTGTTGGCATTGCCCCCGGAGTCGCGCGGCAAGTAGAGCGCCTGCTTTATCCCCCGTGCTCGTAAGGAACAAGTTACTTACCTGTAACTGTTGTTCTCCAGCATGGGTCTGGCATGGATTCACATGCTCATGAATATTCCCCGTCGTCAGGCTGGGACTCCTCGGTAAAGAAAACACCAGTATCAGTTTCGTTTCTGATCTGTCTTTCGTAGTAGCAACTAATCACTGATCTCTGCGTCATACTGACCACAGCCAATGACTGCCCTCTACCTAAGCCCCGCCTCTGGCAGCCATCTTCAGATTTGGTAGCACGTGAAGTGGCAGTATGACCAAGTGAAGAGCTGCAGAGGGGTAGGCGGGAGGGTTCGCATGTGAATCCATGCCAGACCCATGCTGGAGAACAACAGTTACAGGTAAGTAACTTGTTCCTTCTCCAGCATGGGGTCTGGCATGGATTCACATGCTCATGAATAAAGAATACATAGCAGTACACACATGCACAACCACGGGAGGTGGCAAAGGCTCAACATTAAGCATCACATCAAACTCAACATTAAGCAAATCTTACCTCCTCACCAGGCTCACCTTAGGCGAACAGGTTGCGCAGCACTGCTTGGCCGACCCTGGACTCCTCCCTGGAATCCCGATCGACGCAGTAGAATTTCGTGAAGGTGTGCGTCGACCTCCACGTAGCAGCCCTGCAGATGTCCAGCAAGGGCACACCAGATAGGAACGCCGTGGTATCTGCAATCGCTCTGGTGGAATGGGCTCTCGGACGGCGAGGCAGGGGTCGGTTTGCCAACCGATGACAGTACATGATACAGCCAGAGAGCCATCTGGAAATGGAAGCCTTCGAGAGAGCCTTCCCCTGATTGACAGGTCCAAAGTTCACAAAGAGCTGTGACGTCTTCCGAAAACCCTTCGTGCGGTCCACGTAGAACTTCAGCGCTCTAGCCACATCCAGCGGGTGCAAAGTCCTCTCAGCCGGCGACGAAGGCGACGGGAAGAAAACAGGCAACACCAAGGGTTCGTTGAGGTGGAAGTCCGACGGCACCTTGGGCATGAAGGAGGGGTGCGTCCTGAGCACTACCCTCGTGTCGTGAAAAGTCAAGTACGGGGCCTTGCAGGAAAGGGCCTGGATCTCTCCCACCCGTCGTGCGGAGGTGATGGCCACAAGAAACGCTGTTTTCCACAAGAACTTCAACGGGGCCGAGTGCAGAGGCTCGAACGGAGGTCCCATGAGCTTGGTCAGCACCACGTTGAGCTTCCACGCCAGGGCCGGAGCCTTCACCGACGGGAACGATCTGAACAGTCCCTTCATGAACTCCTTCACCAGACGATGAGACCACAAGGACGTCCGCCCCGTGGTTCTGGTGTATCGGGAGATCGCAGCAAGATTAATCTTGATGGACGCATGCGCCAGTCCAGCTTTGGCCAGCGTCAGTAGGTACGGCAGTACTTGCGGAGCCGTAATCCGCAGAGGGTCAATCTTCTGTGCGTGGCACCAGACAGAGAACCTCTTCCATTTGTGTCCATAGCATTTAAGAGTTAAGGACGCCCTGGCCTTTGCAACAACCTCTCTGCAGTCGGCCGGTATGTCGTATCCTCCAAACTCTAACGCTGCAGGAGCCAGGCCTGCAAGTTCAGCGACTTCGGGTCGTGATGGAGGATGGCGCCTCCTTCCCTGGAGAGCAGATCCGCGTCCACTGGCAGCTTGATTGACGGGGACGCTGACAAATCCAGAAGGTCCGGGAACCATATCTGCCTCGGCCACGCAGGTGCGACGAGGATCATCCTGCACCGGGACCTCTTGAGCTGGTTGATGAGCCAGATCAGCAGTGGCAATGGAGGGAACGCGTATAGGAACAGGCCCTCCCAGGGGAACGAGAAAGCATCGCCCATGCTCCTCGGCTGGGGAAACCTGCTGGCGAACCTCCGGCACTTGGAGTTCGTCGCCGTCGCGAACAGATCGATCTGGGGTGTGCCCCACCGTCGGAAGAGGCGGTCCACTAGATCCTGTCGTAGTTCCCACTCGTGGCACGAGCGCAGCTCCCTGCTGAGTGAGTCGGCGATGGTGTTTTTAATCCCTGCCAGATGAAACGGCACCAGAAACATCCTTTGGGCGACGGCCCAATGCCACAGATCCTGCGCCTCCCTGGAAAGGGCTGGGGACCTGGTTCCGCCATGTTTCCTGATGTAGAACATGGTGGTGGTGTTGTCGGTGAAGATCCTCACCACCTTGCCCTTGAGGGACGGAAGGAAGGACCCGAGGGCCCAAAACACTGCACGGAGCTCCAGGAGGTTGATATGGAGGGCCTTCTCCGTCGGGAGCCAAACGCCTCTCGCGTGCAGATTCTCGGTGTGCGCTCCCCACCCTTCCAGGGAGGCATCCGTGGTCACTGTCTCCTGGTGGCCGGGGGTCTGGAAGTCCATGCCCGCCGTCAGATGTGCGCGGGTGCCCCACCACCGGATCGCTCGTCGGAAACTCTCGTCGAGTGTGATCCTCTCCTCGAAGCTGCCCGTCGTCTGGATCCAGCGCGCGTCCAGGAACTCCTGCAACAGGCACATCCGGAGTCTGCACAGGGGGATGAGGTAAATGCAAGAAGACATCATTCCGAGGAGGGACTAGATGGACCCGACTCTGGCCGCGTCCGCAACCAGCATCCGCTGCACCTTGCCCAGAATGGCCCTCGTCCTTTCCTCCGACAGGGAGGCCAGAAGCGACACTGTGTCGAGCTTCGCTCCCAGAAACAGTGCGTCTTGCGCGGGCACCAGGTGGGACTTGGCATAGTTTACGGAGAATCCCAGGTCCGTGAGAAGTTGGACGGTCCTTGCCGTGTGCTCCACGGCGAGCTCCCTCGTCTTGGCTCGGATGAGCCAGTCGTCCAGGTAGGGGTAGACGTGGATCCCCTCTCGGCGCAGCTGCACCGCCACCGGTACGAGGCACTTGGTGAACACCCTGGGTGCCGACCTTAGTCCGAAGGGAAGGGCTCTGAACTGATAGTGACGCCCTTGGACCATGAACCTGAGAAACTTTCGGTGTCCCTTTAGGATGGGAATATGGAAGTAGGCATCCTCCAAATCCAACGATGACAGGAAATCGCCCTCCTCCAGCTGACCCAGGACGTGTTGGAGGGTGACCATCCGGAACTTCTGTGCCTTGATGAATTTGTTCAGTCGTCGTAGGTCCAGGATGGGACGCCATCCTCCCGTCTTCTTCTTCACGAGGAAGTATCTTGAGTAAACTCCGGAGCCCCGAAGCCTCTTTGGGACGAGCTTGATGGCGCCCTTCCTGAGCATCGCCTTTACCTCCAAGAGAAGTTGAGGGACGTGATGTTCTTTCCTGGCCACAGGGGGGACGTGCGGGCACCTTCTTTGAAACTCGAGCGCATGACCCTGGGCTATGGCGTCCAGCACCCAACGGTCGGTGGAGATGGACTACCACACGCTGACGAAGCTCGCCAGCCGGCCTCCCACCGGGGTGCTTCGGTGGGGGCCCGACCCCACGGCCGGTTCAGTCCTGCTTCGACGAGGCTTTGCCGCCTTGACCTCCTTGGCGAAGACGGCGGGGTCCGCCTGACTTGCCTCGTCCCCTGTAAGCTTCCTGCGACGACGAACGGGCCGCTTGACGGTAGGTGGAAAATCCGCCGCCGGAACCTTTGGAGGCACCCTTGCCTCCGCCGCTCCGAAAGGGCGGCCGCCGTTGCTGGAGAACCCCAAGAGCCCGGGACGTCTCCATGTCTGCTTTGATGGCTTGAAGGGAATCGTCCACTGTTTTCCCAAACAGGTTGTTTCCATCGAACGGCATGTCCAAGACTCTGGTCTGCACGTCTTGACGGAAGTCAGTAGCCTTGAGCCATCCACGCTGCCTAAGGCACACGCCGTTGCCCAACTGGCGAAATCCAGTGTCGGCGATGTCCGTCGCAATCGTAATGGCGTGGTCCGACGCCACCTCACCTTCCTGCAAGATCTCTAGGGCATCTGCCCTCTTGTCGTCCGGTAGGAAGTCCAGCAGGGGGGCCAGTTTGTACCACAGCTCCCTGTCGTAGCGGGCTACGATAGCCAAGGCGTTGGCCGCCTTAATCGTCGTCGCTGCAGACGAGATGACCCTGCGTCCCATCGTATCCAATTTCTTTCCCTCGCCGTCCGGCGGGGAAGTCGACGTAGAGGCCGCACCCCCCCCGCTTTCTTCCTGGCCGCCGCGGAGACGACGGAGTCCGGGGTCGGCTGTGCCCGGAGGCACAAGGGGGCCGCGTATGGGACCCGGTACTTCTTCTCGTACCGATCTCTTCTAGCCGGCGTCGTGGATGGGTTCTTGAGGAGGGCGAGGCCCTCATCCCAAATATCGTCCAGTAGAGGCACGGAGAGGATCGTCTTCCTCTTGGCCTCGCGCCGTTGATAAAGGAAACCTTCCTTCTTCTTCTCCACCGGGCAGAGCTGGAAGAGCTCGGATGCCCTGGCGATCATGGAGTGAAACAATCCAATCTCGTCGGGCGGGGAAGCCCGGGTGGGAGGTGACGACGGCAGATCCTCGTCGTCCGTACCCGTCGCGGCCGTGTCAGTCCCCGTATCATCCCCACGAGTCGTGGACGGGGAGGAGGGCTGAACAGGGCGCGATGGCTGAAAAGGAGGTGGAGAGTGAATCCTTCTTCTCCTAGGGGGAGGGCTCCCAGAAGGGCCTGGCTCCGGGTCCCCCGTCGGGAGCGGTTCCTCCGCTGGTGGTAACGGCAGTCTCGTCCTTATCTCCGAGCATAAGGACTGCATAGCCAACAAAATGGCCGCCGAGTTGTCTTGCGGCACTGGTTGAGGGGTGTCCGACGGGCGGTCAGGGGCCCCGTCGGCACCCTCGACGATATCGTCGTCTCCTACGTCGGGATCCCTCCCGACGGGCTGGTCTTCTTCCACGCCAACGCCGTGGCTTAAGACCTCGATCAGCTCTTCCTCAGAGGTTGAGGCCGAATCCAAAACGACCTCCTGCCCCCCCTTTTTCTTCTCCGTCGGAGGTTTCACGGGGGTCCTGTCGATGGGCATAAAAGAGGACTCCCTCCGCGGTGGCAGGGAGACTCTGAGCCCCGAGGTCGCCACCACTGGTGTAGCCTCCACAGGCTGAGCCAGGGCCGCCGCGATTGTCTCGATAGAGGCCTTGGCCGGATGGATTAAGGCTTTCACCACCTTAGGTGCGCTCACTGCCTTCTCCTGGGGGGGGGGGGGACACTGCCTCGCTCTCCCTCCGATGGGGCCTTCGAGCTCGACCGGGGCCTCTCCAGGAGCTTCGCCGGGTGCTCGGCCTTCCTCTTACCCGAACCAGAGCATTGGCTCGTGGTTGATGGTGCTGGGGAGGATGCCCCCTGCCTGGGCCCGTAGAGCCCGACCGTTTGGCGCTCCCGGTGCCAGCGGACTTGCGGTGCTTGGCCTTGTGTTGGACCCCCGTCGCCGGGGCGTCCTCAAAGGTCTTAGAAGACCGCTCGGATTTCTTCTTCTTCTCACCTGACGGGCTCTTCCCTTCCAGCCAGTTGGCGAGACGTTGATGGCGGTCCTTCATGGTCCGCTCCGACATATTGCCGCAAAACGCACAGTCCTTCTCCACGTGCGTCTTGTCCTCATGTAGGCAGTAAAGACAAAAGAAGTGTTCGTCCTCCTTAAAGACATTCTGAAGCTGGCATCCAGGGCAGAACCTGAACAGCTTTCCGGGCGTCGAGCTTCCCTTCTCCTGGGTCATGTCCGAGATGGGCCTGAGAAACTTCTGGAGTCCTCCAAAAGCGCAGCTCGACGAAATCTTCACCCTTGAGGGGCGTAGACGAATCCGACACGGGTCCCCGTTGATCGGATGAAGAATCGGTGGAGCTTGAGGCTCTTTTTGACCGAAAAATCGAAGTTTTTGAGAAAAAACGTGAAAAAAATAGCACTAACGCTCGAGAGCAATAGCACGAGGATCCCAACACTTGAACGTGCGGTAAAAATCCGAAGATGGCTGCCAGAGGCGGGGCTTAGGTAGAGGGCAGTCATTGGCTATGGTCAGTATGACGCAGAGATCAGTGATTGGTTGCTACTACGAAAGACAGATCAGAAACGAAACTGATTTTTTCTTTACCGAGGATTCCCAGCCTGACGACGGGGAATATTCATGAGCATGTGAATCCATGCCAGACCCCATGCTGGAGAATGCTTTTGCTTCAGACATTGGAGCTTGCGAGCGATGTTACCTGTCTCCATTAGCCGTAGTTCTGCCCTTTTGTCGTTGGCCAGCTTAATCTTTTGTAGTCTATCTTGATCTGCAGAGTGTGCCGCGAGATCAAGCTGGGTGATTTCGCTTCAGAGCCTCTTTTCTATGAGTTGGCGTTCTCTTTTCTTCGCTGCCCTCTCTTTAATGAGTATTCCCCTCCAGGTCGCCTTGGCAGCTTCCCATACTGTATTCATGGAAACTTTGCCCGTGTTGTTCAGCTCAAAATATTGGGTAATGTCTAGTTCAAGTTGTTCCCGGAAGACAGGGTCTTTGTGGAAAGTCTCGTTGCATCGCCATTTGGAGCTCCTCCGAGGGAGGGCCACTGGGCTCCTTTTTGAAGCCGTCCTGAGGGTCCCAGACACTGTGGGCAGACCAGTCTTCCAGGGTACTGCAGCGAGGAAGGATAGCGTGGCTTTCTCTCCCAGACTGTGTTGAGGGTCCCTGACCACGTATTTTTTCCATATCCCCTGCTCGGTTGATATTGCTATTGATATTTTATTTCTATCGCGCTCGTACACAAGTGTTTCAGAGCGTGACAAGGCAAGGGAGGGGAACAGGGGAGAACAAAACAGCGATCTTACTAGGCCCAGTGACATTGAGAATGCGCAAGTGCATGGGAGAGGGGGAGGGGAAAGTGCATGGAAGGGGGGGGAGAAGTGGAAAGTGTGAAGCAGAGGAGAAACAGAGAAATAACAATAAATAAATAATAAAGGCAACTAACAGTGGTAGTGCAGCCAGCAATTGGCAAATGCTAGGTTTAAAGCAGCAGACAGGGTAGGTCTGATAAGTGCAGGAAGAAAAGGGGGGGGTTGTATGGGTACAGATACAGACCCCAGTGCAAGGGGTGGCCCGGAGGCAGTGCGGAAGGGTGGCAGGGTGAGCAGGTACCTGGGCCCAGAGGACAGAGGGTGGCTAGGTGCACGGTGCCAAGAGAGAACAGATCAGCAGGGCAGAGGGGGAGCGAAGGCAGAAGAGGAATGTCTTGAGGTGCTTCCGGAACCGGAGGCGGTTCTCAAGTTTTAGAGTGGCAGGAAGGCTGTTCCAGAGGGAGGCCCCAGCCGAAGACAGATCTACCCCCAGCTCGTTTCTTTGAAAAACGACTGACCCTGAGGGAGTTGAAGGTAGAGGAGCGAAGAGCTCGAGAGGGGAGGTATTTGGGGAGGGATAGCTGAAGGTATTTTGGACCCAGGCCCCAGAAATCCTTGTGGACAATGCAGAGGGTTTTGAATGTAATCCTTGCATCCACCGGGAGCCAATGGAGAGATTTCAGAGCTGGAGAGATACGATCCCAGGGTTGAGGCCAAAGACAAGTCTTGCACTCCTGTTCTTGATTAGTTGCAGAGGGCAGAGAGTAAAGGCAGGTAGATTTAGAAAGAGGCTGTTGGACTAGTCCAAGCTAGAGAGAACCAGAGCTTGGGAAACCATGAGCTTCTGGGGGAAGGAGAGGAAAGGCAGAGTACCTCTGAGGAGGTGCGGTAGGAAATTTGACTTTTTAGAGACCTCAGAGATGTGGGCAGAGAAGGAAAGGGTGGAGTCAAAGATGACCCTGAGGTTCTTAGCCTCGCAGGTGGGGGTAGGAGGAGGGCCAAGGGAGGCCGGCCAAAGAGTGAGGGGAAAGGATGGTGAAGGTGTGCCGATGAGGAGGATCTCCGTCTTGCTGGCATTCAGACAGAAGATCATTGGCGGCACACCAATCTTGAATGGCAGTTAGGCAATCGGAGATGAGAGAGGGATAGGAGGTGGTAGAGGGCAGCCTGAAAATAAGTTGAGTGTCGTCAGCGTAGCACTGGAAATTTGAGCAGAAAGTGGCAATGCAGTGGGCGAGAGTTGCCAGGTATTGGTTGAAAAGCCAGGGCGAGAGGTTAGACCCCTGGGGAACACCACAGGTAGAGAGGAAGATAGATGAAAGGAAGGACCCAAGTTGGACCTGGGAGGGTTGATCTGAGAGGAAAGAGGTCAGCCAGGCCAGAGCCTGTGCAGTGATACCCAGGTTTTCACAGAGACGGTTGAGCAGGATGGTATGGTTGACCGTGTGGAAGGCAGAAGGGAGATCGAGGAGGACGAGGACAGAGGGAATGTTAGAGTCAAGGTTGGAGAGCAGATCTTCACAGATGATCAGGAGAGTAGTTTACGCTGCTTCTGGCAGCTCTGAAGCCAGACTGGTGGTCATGGAGACAGCCAACAGAATTGGAATGAAGGTTAAGCTGAGAGATGGCCAACTTTTCCAGGAGTTTGCCCAGAAGGGAGTAATGGAAATTGGGCGATAATTAGCTGGACAAGAAGGATCAGCTGTGGGTTTCTTGAGAAGAGGATGCACAAAGGAGTGCTTCAGAGGGGAGGGGAAGGATCCCGAGGCAAAGGAGTGGTTGCAAAAATCAGCAAGGGCCGGAGCAAGGGTGTCAATATGGTCCTTGATGATTTTAGAGGAACAGGGATGAACCTGTTTTGACAAGGCTTTCATAGATCGGACTTGTCTAGCGACCTCGTCAGGGGAGAAAAGAGGAAAGGACGAGAAGGATGGTGGGAGGGTGGCTAAAGGAGTGTCAGCAAGCACAGATGGAGAGGGGAGAGGAAGGGTGTGGGCGGAGAGGGTGGACAGGATGAGGGTGGACAAGTTCGCTCTCCTGCCAAGTGGGGTATACAATGAACATGTTCTTACTGTCCTTTGCTCTGGTTTCACATCCACCCACAGCCTGGGTTTACTTTCCTGCCAAGGTCTGAGTGTCATTTGTGCACGTTCGCTTTATATTTGTCATGGTCACTGGTCGAGGTACGCCAATCCAGTGTGGGTCCCATACCCCCTTTGTTTGGCCAAACTCACTTTTCTCTTCATGATATTTCTTGTTGCCACAGCCTTGGTTTAAACCCCTGCCAAGGTCTGTGAATGTCAACTGTAATGCAGTTTGTATTTCCTATTAATGCTCTTGGGATTTGTTTTCCCAATGAGGCTCCCAGACGCCCTTTACTGTGCAGCTGTGCACCATCAAATGTTTACATATATGTTACGCTCACCTGGTATCCACGGGGACGCCACCCAGCCAGCTGGTCGCTGATGCCCTTCCTGATGGTTCCCCTGTGGTCTCGGTGTCAAGGGAACTCTGCCTGGAAAATGGAGACTATGTCAGGACTGGGCGACCAAGGTAAGCAGTTTAATACCCCACCTCCTTATAATTCCAGCCCCTCCAGGTTCTCTTCTCACCTGGTTGCCGGAATCGGTGGGCTCTCCGTCCTGCTCTCTGGGCAGGGGCGCGTTGGCTTTTGTGGGCGCTGGCGGTCCAGTTACTTCACGGACCTCGCCCTTGTAGTGTCTTTCAGGTAGGTCTTATTGCAATTAATGGTGTCGTATTTCTTGCATGCCTTTTGTCTGTTCTAATGTCTCTTTTTATCTCCTCTAGGGGCGTGGAGTGTCCACTCGGAGCACGGGATGTGCTGGTTCTCACCAGGAGATGATGGCGCGCTATAGCGCTACGATGCGGTAAGGAGGCACTTTGCGTAGCGCAGCGATGCCTTGTCCTCACTGACCTGTGTTTCTCCCTTTTCGTAGGTCGCGGAGAGTACCCAGCGCAGATTGGGTTTCCGGAGCAGTGCCGTCGTGAAGTAACCAGCCAGGTAAGCCTTTAAGCGCTTTTATGGTTGTAATGTCTCTAGTACCTCCGTTAATAATGACTTTCTCCTTTTCTCAGGTCCCTCGATCCGGGCGGCGAACTCCTCCAACAGAGAAGCCCAGGAGCTGTGAGCAGAGATGGATGAAGATTGCAGTTAAGATTCTGCTGCTAACAATGTTTCTTTGTTTTTTCTGCAGGTCCGGAATTCGTCGGGTTCGCGAGAACCTGGACACGGTGAGCATCACGTTGCTAGAAGCAAAGTAACACGAAGCGTGTGTTCTTGTTCGGGTGTGGTTTAAATAGCCACTGTAAAGTAGTCCAGGTAAAGTAGTCCCTAGGCCACCACACCCAAAGCACTAGACCGCATAGCTTGGCTCTAGGAACCCAGCCATGTGTATGCCTCCATGTTGGCTGAAAGCCTTAATCAACTAGTCCCTTAAGCAGGTGCCTCTCCCAACTGATGAGCCTGGCGCCAAAGGCGCAAGGACTGGCCCCAAGACGGCTTGAAAAGTGGAAGTCTGGCCTTATTAAAGATCCGAGCCCTGATCCCACCTAGCTTGCCAGTGGGGGGCAGGGCTGCGGGTCGTGACAATATATTAGTCTTTAATTCACTTAGTGCTTCTTGCATTCTCTGGGTCTCCTCAACCCCGGCCTACTGGGTGCTGGCGGCTGCTCTCCGGTTGTGTTCCGGTCTCTGCCGGTTTCTATGGCTTCTCCAGCTACCCGAGCCTTCTCTGGTGTTCCACGAGCTTCTCCAGCAGCCCAACGGTGGGTTTCATGTGCTCAATCAGTCCCCGTTCCCAGCGAGCGTACTTCCTCCTCTGTGGGAAGCTTTGTGGGATCCTTGCAGACGAGCTGCTTTCCTAAACTCAGTCTGCTTCTCCGGTTTGACCTCCTGGGTCTATGCAGAGAGGTAGAAGGCGCCATTGTTCCATTACCTCTCCTGTTTTAAATGACAGCAGGCCAATCAGTAGATTTGAATGACTAGACCACATGTCCTGGTTCTCAGCATTGATCTTCATTGCTCTTGTCCTCTTTCTCGTCCCAGTACTCCTATTTGATACCTTATGGATGTTTTTCTTCTGAGTGGGTACCACCTAAGATGTGTAGCAAACGTACATTGTGGAATCTTGTGGGAGGGTAAGAGAAGGGTTTTGAAGGAAGGTGGGAGGCTCAAAGGGATACTGTTTTCTCCAAAAGTGGTCACTAATCTCAATGGGGTCCTCCCTGCCCACGAGATCCTCCTGCCGAGTACCACCTCCAGGGGAACTATCGGGTAGCGGTCTCACCTCCTTGGCCTCATGGAAAGGAGCTCCCACATCCAAAAGAAGTGACAACCCCTCAGGACTTTTCACAATAGTGAGCAACCTTTATGAGGTACAATGTAGGTATTATAGGTGTCTAGTCAAAGGATCGAAAAAAAAGGGTCGACAGGGCAAAGGATCGACACCAAAGGGTCGACAGGACAAAGGATCGAATTTCTTTTTTATATTTTTTTTTAGGTTTTCGTATAGGTAAAAAAATTGTTTTTAGTAAAAAAAAAACAGGGGTTGGGGGGACCCTTTGTTTGTCGATCCTTTGACCTACAACCGGTATTATACCATGAACTATCCACCACCATCACATCCAGTGTAATGTGTTAGTGGGTGAGGGAGGGCTGTTGGCTTGAATGCCTAAACACTCCAGACAGTTTAGGAAACCCTGGCTGGTCAACAGTGCCGAAATCCATGGACAGATCAAAAAGCACCAAATCATCTCCCTGGTACAATCATCATATATTCACCCTGAACTAATTTAATACAGTTCTAGCAACCAGTGCTATACTCTTGCTGTGAACAAATCCCCCAACAGAGTTTTTTAACAGATCATTCTGACAACAAGTGCAAGTAGTTGGTATTGTCACTGATGGCTTTAATTCACACAAGCTAGGAGACTGTTCAAGGTTTTTCATTCTTCCTAACATATATGCAGATTGTTCATTCTTACTAATAGCAGATTGTTGAATTTGTAGATTGTGGAATGTATCACACCAGGCTGGAAAAGGGCAGGGTGGTGATACACTATCGGGCATCCCTCTCTGGTGGGCCTTTACCTCCATAGCCCAGGTGTCCCTAAATTCCAGTTTCCCCAACTAGCAATTGGTAATACCTACTGTGAGAAACCTGCCAGTATTCTCCCACCTACTCCCCCTGGGATCTTCCATTCAAGTGGCGAGGGAAGGGCAATTGCTTTTGGACCCCAGACCTGGGGTGGACAAGTGAGGGAGGATCACCTGAGTGGAGGGTCTCAGGGGATTGGGAGGAGGATACCTAAGGGCGAGATATGATATTCCCCACCTTCCCACTCCCCCTCAGCCTTTATTGGGTATTTCCAATCTCACCCTAGCTCCCATTCCCCATTTCCAATAAATACTGGGAAGAGGAAGAAGCAATCGAGAGCAATGAGGATTACCCATAGGAACAGCATGGAGATGCAAAGAGATGCCTACTACACAACACCATTCGGATGTCCAACTAATAGAGTCAGGCAAGGTCAGGCACTTTACTATAACTGCACACCTCACTGCACTTACTCTCCACTACACTATAAAAGGTGTGGTTCTGCCAGAAACAGTGAGCAAGCTGGGGTTTCTGGATGGAACCTCGAAGCCAAGGAGCAGAAGGCTGCAGAGAGGGGAGCCTGGAAGATCTGGTGGAGTGTGGGACACCGAGACCATGACCAGGTGTGTCAGACCGGCTTCAGCATGGTGAGGGAGCCGTGTCTCCAAGGAGCCGGGGCGGGACGAATTGCCGGCTGTTGGCTGTGTCCAGGCCAGTGCTAGTTTCCCTGGGACATGTGCAGGTCCCAGGGGTGTCTGGGGGGCAGGCGGTTAAGACCCTGACCTAAATCCAAGACCCTGGAGAACTGCTCGCCAGTGCTGCGCTACTTTGGCGAGTTTCACAAATTAGAGAGAGCGAGAAACTCAGTAACGTGTAGGTGGCTGGAGCGGGACGAGAAGCTGTGGAAGCGGGCAATCGGCCTGACGATTGAAAGTGAGAGAGAGCAAAGCGAGAGAAAATGAGCTAGCGACACAAACAGAAAAGATAGAAAGAGAAAGTGCGCTAGCAGAGCGGAAACCAAAGTGATAGAAAGAAAGTGCACCAAAAGCAAAGAGCGGGTGCGAACGACCCCAAAGCGGGGAAAAGGGTGCGAGTGAACAGAAACAGAGTGTGCAAGAAGCACAGGAATGGGAAATGAAGATGCAAGAGTGCATGAAACAGTAAAGAGAAGGTGTGCAAGAGGCTCAGCAAGGTGAAAAGATGGTGCAAGAGTGCACAACAGAAAATAAGGGGTGCAATAAGCATGGTGAAGTGGAAAAGAGCAGAGTGAAAGAGGCACAGAATGGAAACGGTGCCAGAAGAAAGGTGCGGAGAATAAGGAGAGTGGCTAGAAGTCACTCCTTGGAGGGGCAAAGAGCCCAGCTTGCTCGAAAATCTCTGATACTACCCCCTTTGAAAGAACTATACATTGAAAGGTGCATCCTGACAAGGAGAACTTTTTGTTTAAAACCTAAAAGGGGCCTAAGCTTGGGGAGGGGAACCCCAAGAGGCCCACAAAGACAATTTGAACTTTACACGAAAGGCCTAGGCTTGGTGAAGGAAACCTTGAGAGGCCTAACAGGAGCAATGTTTTTTTTTTTTGGAACTGGAAGAATCAAAGCTTGGGGAATTGTGAACTTGCTGCAAAAGCCTTACCTGGAAAGTTCTGAGGTCAACCCTTTTGACTTCAACTATTTTTGAGACTGGCAGAACTACACCTATTGGTAAGGCTACCAGAAACCACCTGTGGTTTATATTTCTTTTTTGAGCCACCATTTTTGCTTTAAGAAAACCCCCTATCACATTTGCTCTAAGAGTGAGGGCAAGCAGAGGTTTGGACACAGAAGAATTGTGGTTTCGGACTTAAGGACATCAACGGTCCTTAGAAGCATCAGTTGAGGGAACAGCCCCCTTAGAGTTAGGGCCAGGTAGGCATTACACCAACCCCACAAAGTTTGACAATAAAGGTTTTCAAACTGTTACTTTTGAGTCTGTGTCTCTCTTGATACCATGTCTGTCTCGCACTACTCTCTGCTGCTAGCTTAAGAGAGGGCCTAAAGGCCCAATCATTATCTGGCTTCCTCCAAAGTTCTTCCAAGTGTTCCAGGGACATAGTGCCATGCTCACTGTCCATGGACATAGTGGCTTGCTCACTCTTATCTACCAACTCTCACTCTCCCCCAAATACACTTAACCTCACCCCCTCACTTCTTTCCTGTGCACCCCTCTCCTACACCCCACTCTACTATACGTACCCGGTGAAGATTTAAGACTGTTAGCTAGGTAGTGACCTGTACAACCCCATCCATATTCCGCTATCTGTGGTATGAACAAAATTGCCTCAAGGTCAGGGGAAAGCTTCTTAATGAAATCCCCCATTTGGTGTCTCAAAACAGAGATTAGCTATCCAAGGTAAAGGCTGAACGTTGGAGCACAGACCCTCGCTTAATCCACCCAAGATCTTGCGTTCTTTGCTGAGAGGGTTTAAAAGAGGTACACTTGGCTGTATAAAGGAGGTCTGCAAACACATACAATTGAGCATCTGGGTGCAATATCAGGCACAGGTTTTTGTCCTGACCCGGCCCTGCATTCGGCCTTCGAAGCTCATAGTCAGTGCAAATTGGTTTTCTGCTCAATATTTTCAGCTACTTTCAGGATTTCTGGTTGCAGTGAAAGGCCATGCAATCAGCCTGCCTAGTTGCCAGGGCTACTACCAAAGACCCCTGTGAAAGCAGGGGGCTTATTCAGAACTAATAGGCCCACCCGTTGAGATATATGCTTACCACAAAAGTGAAACCCATTACCTGTAGATTTTGTTTCATCCTGTTCCTGAATTAGAGTGGAGTTTTGATATCCTGCCCCTTGGAATGAAGCTCCAGTGTTTGGAGAGCGTTTCCTCCATGTGATCTGTGGCGGAGTATTGGGTAGAATTTCCTTTCAGAGTACAATTCTTCCCAGTTTGCGAGCATCCTAGCCTTTTTGCTGGACCATTGGATTTTTGGTCTAATTCGCATGAGTGGGAACCTTTTTCCACACAGGACATGCCCGCCATCTCGGGGCATATTGCCTCTGTGTTGCTAGAAGCTCCTTGAGCTTTCCTTTTTACTTTACCTGTGTTAACACGTTATCAGGATAGGGGGATACTTTTTATCCAACCTATACTTTTCTTTTGTGAGATCAGCACACCCCACCTTATGTGGGGTATACCTTTTCTCCCTTCTCCTGCAACTTTCTAGTTACAGTGAGAAGGAACAAGTTACTTACCTGTAACTGTTGTTCTACAGCATGGGTCTGGCATGGATTCACATGCTCATGAATATTCCCCGTCGTCAGGCTGGGAATCCTCAGTAAAGAAAAAATCACTATCAGTTTCGTTTCTGATCTGTCTTTCCTAGTAGTAACCAATCACTGATCTCTGCGTCATACTGACCACAGCCAATGTCTGCCCTCTACCTAAGCCCCGCCTCTGGCAACCATCTTCAGATTTGGTAGCACGTGAAGTGGCAGTATGACCAAGTGAAGAGCCGCAGAGGGGTAGGCAGGAGGGTTCGCATGTGAATCCATGCCAGACCCAGGCTGGAGAACAACAGTTACAGGTAAGTAACTTGTTCCTTCTCCAGCATGGGGTCTGGCATGGATTCACATGCTCATGAATATAAGATTAAATAGCAGTACACACATGCACAACCACAGGAGGTGGTAAAAGGCTCAACATTAAGCAATACAAAAAACTCAACATTAAGCATCTCTTACCTCCTCACCAGGCTCACCTTAGGCGAACAGGTTGCGCAGCACTGCTTGGCCGACCCTGGACTCCTCCCTGGAATCCCGATCGACGCAGTAAAATCTCGTGAAGGTGTGCGTCGACCTCCACGTAGCAGCCCTGCAGATGTCCAGCAGGGGCACACCAGATAAGAACACCGTAGTAGCAGCGATCGCTCTGGTCGAATGGGCTCTCGGACGGCCTGGCAGCGGTCGGTTAGCCAACCGGTGACAGTGCATGATACAGCCGGAGAGCCATCTGGAAATAGAAGACTTCTCGAGAGCCTTCCCTTGATTCACAGGTCCAAAGTTCACGAACAGCTGTGATGTCCTCCGGAAACTCTTGGTGCGGTCCACGTAGAACTTCAGCGCTCTAGCCACATCCAGCGAGTGCAAAGTCCTCTCGGCCGGCGACAAAGGAGACGGGAAGAAAACAGGTAACACCAGGGGCTCGTTAAGATGGAAGTCAGACGGCACCTTGGGCATAAAGGAGGGGTGCGTCCTAAGCACCACCCTCGAGGCATGGAAAGTCAAGTACGGTGCTTTGCAGGATAGGGCCTGGATCTCTCCCACTCGTCGTGCGGAGGTAATGGCCACCAGGAACGCAGTCTTCCACGACACAAACTTCATAGGTGCGGAGTGCATCGGCTCGAATGGGGGCCCTATGAGCCTGGTCAGCACCACGTTAAGTTCCCACGCCGGGGCCTTCACCGGCGGGAACGACCGGAACAGTCCTTTCATAAACTCTTTTACCAGTCGATGAGACCACAGGGACGTCCGTCCTGTGGTTCTGGTATATCTGGAGATCGCCGCCAGATGAATCTTAATGGAGGCATGGGCTAGCCAAGCCTTTGCCAGCGATAGAAGGTACGGCAGCACTTGAGGGGCCGTAATCCGTAGGTGGTGTATCTTCTGTGCACGGCACCAGATAGAGAACCTCTTCCACTTATGACCGTAGCATTTGAGAGTCGAGGACGCCCTGGCCTTTGCAAGAACCTCTCTGCAATCGGCCGGTATATCGTAGCCTCCAAACTCTAGTGCTGCAGGAGCCAAGCCTGCAGGTTCAGCGACACCGGGTTGTGGTGGAAGATGGCGCCTCCTTCTCTGGAGAGAAGGTCCGCGTCTGCCGACAGCTTGATGGGAGGGGACGTTGACAAGTCCAGAAGGTCCGGGAACCAGATCTGCCTCGGCCACGCCGGTGCGAGGAGGATCATCCTGCACCGGGACCTCTTGAGCTGGTTGATGAGTCGAAGCAGCAACGGCGGGAACGCAAACAGGTATAGACCGTCCCAGGGGAACGAGAACGCATCGCCCTTGTTTCTCGGCTGGGAAAACCTGCTGGCGAACCTCTTGCACTTCGAGTTCGTCGCTGTTGCGAATAGGTCAATTTGGGGTTTGCCCCATCGTCGAAAGAGTTGATCCACCTGGTCCTGGCACAGTTCCCACTTGTGACACGCGCGCAGCTCCCTGCTGAGCGAGTCAGCGATGGTGTTGCTTTCTCCTGCCAGTGGAAGGGAACCAGGAACATCCCCTGGGCGACCGCCCAGTGCCACAGATCCTGTGCCTCCTTGGATAGGGCTGGGGATCTGGTGCCTCCCTGCTTCCGTATGTAAAACATTGTCGTGGTGTTGTCCGTGAAGATCCGCACCACCTTGCCCTTGAGCGACGGGAGGAACGATTTGAGAGCCCAGAACACGGCTCGGAGTTCCAGGACGTTGATGTGCAGGGGCCTCTCCTCCCGGAGCCAGAGGCCTCTTGCGTGGAGATCTCCGGTGTGGGCGCCCCAACCTTCCAGGGAGGCGTCCGTTGTCACCGTCTCCTGGTACGCCGGCGTCTGAAAGTCCTTGCCCGCCGTGAGGTGCGCTCGAACGCCCCACCACTGAATCGCCTGCCGGAACACCTCGTTGAGGGGGACCCTGTCTTCGAAGGTGCCCGTCGTCTGTATCCAACGGGCGTCGAGAAATTCTTGGCGAGGGCGCATCCGTAGTCTGCAGAGGCGCACCAGGTAAATGCAAGAGGACATCATCCCCAGGAGGGACTTGATGGACCTCACCCTGGCCACGTCCGTGGCTAGCAGGCGCTGCACTTTGCCTAGAATGGTCTTTGTCCGTCCTTCCGACGGGGCCGCCAGGTGCCTCACTGTATCGAGCTTCGCTCCCAGAAACAGGGCCACCTGCGACGGCACCAGGTGGGACTTCGGGTAGTTTATGGCGAATCCCAGGTTTGTGAGTAGCTGGACGGTCCTCGCAGTGTGTTCGACGGCGAGTTCCCTCGTCCTTGAGCGGATGAGCCAGTCATCCAGGTAGGGGTAGACGTGAATCCCCTGTAGGCGCAGCCGCGCCGCCACTGGTGCTAGGCACTTGGTAAAGACCCTGGGGGCCGACTTCAATCCGAACTGCAGTGCTCTGAATTGGTAGTGGCGTCCCTGGACGACGAACCTGAGGAACTTTCGGTGACTTTTGAGGATGGGAACATGGAAGTAAGCATCCTCCAGGTCCAACGACGATAGAAAGTCGCCCTCCTCCAGCTGTCCCAGTACGTGCTGGAGGGTGATCATCCTGAACTTTTGTGATCTGATGTATTTGTTCAAACGACGAAGGTCCAGGATGGGGCGCCAGCCGCCCGTCTTCTTCCTGACGAGGAAGTACCTTGAGTACACCCCAGAGCCCCGGAGCCTCTTCGGGACAAGCTCGATGGCGCCTTTCCTGAGCATCGCCCGTACTTCCAACAGCAGTTGCAGGACGTGATTTTCCTTCTTGGCCACAGGAGGAACGTGAGGGCACTTCCTCAGGAATTCGATAGAGTGTCCTCTTGCCAGGGTATCAAGCACCCAACGGTTGGTGGAGATGGACTTCCACACGCCGACGAACTTCGTCAGCCGGCCTCCCACCGGGGTGCTTCGGTGGGGGCCCGAGATCACGGCCGGTTCAGTCCTGCTTGGAGGTGGAGGCCTTGCCGCCCTGGCCACCTTGCCAACGGCGGCGAGGCGCTCCCTGCTTGCCGCGACCCCTATAGGCCTCCTGAGGCGAGGAGCGTGCCGCCTGGCGGTAGGACATCGAGCCACCGCTGGATCCCTTGGAGGCACCCTGTCTGCCTCCGGAGCTCCGAAAGGGCCGTCGTTGCTGAAGGGCTCCTAAGGCGCCGGCCGTCTCCGTGTCCGTTTTTATGGCTTGGAGGGACTCGTCCACTGCCTTCCCGAACAGGTTGCTGCCGTCGAACGGCATGTCCAACACCCTGGTCTGGACGTCCTGACGGAAGTCGGTCGCCCGGAGCCAACCCCGTCGTCGTAGGCAAACACCGTTGCCCAGCTGGCGGAACCCGGTATCGGCAATATTGGTTGCCACCGTTATGGCGCGGTCCGACGCCACCTCGCCCTCTTGCAGTATTTCCAGGGCCTCGGACCTCTTGTCGTCCGGCAGGAAGTCCAATATGGGGGCCAGCTTAAACCAGAGCTCCCTGTCGTAACGGGCCACGATCGCCAGGGCATTGGCCGCTTTGATCGTCGCCGCCGACGAAATGACCCGCCACCCCATGGCGTCCAACTTCTTTCCCTCGCCGTCCGGCGGGGAATTAGACGTCGAGGCTCCTGACCCCGCCGCCTTCTTCTTCTTCGCCGCCGAGACGACCGAGTCTGGCGTTGGCTGGGTCCTGAGGCACAGGGGAGCGGTTTTGGGGACCCGGTACTTCTTCTCGTACCGGTCCCGTTTGGCTGGTGCCATGGAGGGGTTTTTGAGAACTGACAGGCCCTCCTCCCAGATGTCATCGATTAGGGGCACCGCGATGACCGTCTTCCGCTTGGCCTCCCGGCGCTGATAGAGGAAACCTTCCTTTCTCTGCTCCTCCGGGCAGAGCTGGAACAATTCGGACGCCCTGGCGATCATGGCGTGGAATGAGCCAATCTCGTTGGGCAGCGAGGCCCGCGCGACGGGAGACCCGTTCCGTCGCCCTCAGAACCCGTCATCGAGCCCAACGCACCGTCATCTCCCGACTCGTGGGAGGATGAGGAGGGAACTGTAGGCCTTACGGGGGCGAGCGGAGGAGAGGGTTGGGTCCTCCGTCGTTTGTTCTGAGGACTTCCCGACGGGCCAGGTTGCGGGTCCTCCGGCCTGGGCCGTGGGAATCTCGTCCTTATCTCAGAGCATAAGGACTGGATGGCAGACAAAATGGCCGCCGAGCCATCCTGAGGCCTAGGATCCGGCTGCGCCGGAAGGGAAAGCCGCTCTTCCTCACCATCGTCGTCTTCCTCGGTTATCTCCGAGGATCTTCCTGACGGGATCGAACCTTCTCGAATTGGACTTCGAGGTTCCTCACAGCCTCGGTCAGTTCCTCCTCCGAGGCTGACTCTGAGCTCGAGGAGGGCACCGTGCCCCCCCTCGCTTCTTCCATCATGGCGGCCACGACGATGGGCTGAAAAGAGGATTCCCTCCTTGGCGGCAGGGAAACTCTAGTCCCGGAGGCAGTCTCTGCTGGCGGTGTCTCTGCCGGCTTAGCAAGAGTCGCCGCGATAGCCTTGATAGAGGCCTTCGCCTGCTGGGTAGGGGCCCTCAACACCTTTAGTGCGTCCCGGGCCTTCTCCTTCGGGGGAGGGGCGACGCCTCGCTCCCCCTCTTCCGAGATCGGACGGGGCTTCTCCCGAAGCTTACCCGGGGTCTCGGACTTTCTCTTCCCCGAACCGGAGCGTTGGCTCGTGGTTGACGGTGCCGGGGAAGGTGCGCCCAGCCTGGCGACCGAAGAGCCCGACCTTTCGGCGCTCCCGGAGCCAGCGGACTCGCGGCGCTTGGCCTGGTGTTGGGTCCCCGTCGCTCGGACCCTTTCTTCTTCTTCTCACCCGTCAAGCCCTTCTCCAACCAGCTTGCGAGACGGGATCGACGGTCCCTCATGGTCCGCTCCGACAAGTTCTTGCAGATCTGGCAGTTCTTCTCTACATGAGTCTTGTCCCCATGAAGACAGTAGAGGCATCGCAAATGTTCGTCTTCCTTAAACACATTCTGCAGCCCGCGTCCAGGGCAGCTGCGAAACCGCTTGGGTCCGGGCGACGAACTCGCATCCTGGGCCATCTCGAAGTAGGCCGGGAATCTTCTGGAATCCTCCAAGAAGTTGATTCGACGAAATCTTCACCCTTTAGGGGCGTAGGAAAATCCCGCCACGGATAGCCGTTAACGGGAGTAGAAACGGTGGAGCTTGAGGCTCGATTAACCGAAAAAATGTGAAAATTCACCTGAAAACGTGCGAAACACGCAGTAAAAGCTCGAGAGCTAAGCACGAGGACTCCCAACACTTGAACGTGCGGTAAAAATCTGAAGATGGCTGCCAGAGGCGGGGCTTAGGTAGAGGGCAGTCATTGGCTGTGGTCAGTATGACGCAGAGATCAGTGATTGGTTACTACTAGGAAAGACAGATCAGAAACGAAACTGATACTGATTTTTTCTTTACCGAGGATTCCCAGCCTGACGACGGGGAATATTCATGAGCATGTGAATCCATGCCAGACCCCATGCTGGAGAAGTCTATGTTATTGGCTTGTGGCACTTGATTTTTTCTACCAATTACAACTTACATCCCAGGCTGTATATACAGCTGCGGTAAGGGACACGTGTCATCAATGACCAAAAACCGACGCCCATAATCTTTTTATGCCAACTCGCAGCGACATGTCCTTTCTTGAGCCTTCTTCTGCTGACCTGGGTGGGAGAGCTGCTGATCAGTTTTTGGTCATCGCTGAGTTCCCATGGGGAAGCCCGCCCGGAAGCGCCAGTGTGTATGGGAGGACAGGAAGCTCGAAGGACACAAACTCCTCAGGTCTTTGTCTTCCATTATGTCTGCTTGCATCCAGTTCTGACTGGGTGCCTGGCTGTCCCATTGGGACAGCCACCACCCAAAGTTTGAATGTAGCATGCATGCCGATTGGCTGGTTTCCTGTACAAAGGCGAGGGTCTTGATGCAGAAGCCAGAGTTGACCGCTGCAAAATTAATTCTGAAGAAGGATGCCTGCAGCCACCGCCAGTGACCGCCAGAGCGGAGTGACCGCTGCAGCTCCAGCCCTTTCTTCTGTGCGACAGGGAAGATCCAAACCAGACTACTTCCTCCCTTGGACTGGTGGGCTCAACCAGTCTGGAGACCAGCTACAGTATAAGCCATCCCACGACGAGCTACGACCTTCCGGGCCTGCAAACTCTCTATACCCGGGGACCTCTGGTACTGCTGCAGTGGATAGTCTCATCAAGCATGGTTACAGCTGCAAACTCGTGGGCATCTGTCTGGGCATACAGAGACTCCATCCTGGTCATAGAAGTCCTCTCCGCTGAGTCGTGGACGAAGAAAAAGAAGGAAGTCTGTCGGTTGACAACCATCGGTGCAACAAAGCCTGTGTCGAGCATCCACAACCAAGTGCTGTAAAGATAGTCTGTGGGGCGTCCCTATGACTGAGTCTGACCATCTGCTCCTGCCAAAAGTTCTTCCTCCAGCCACCAAGGGCAGATACCCAAACCAGAGCTGCTGCAGCCTTATCTTGGTACCGCCACACTGCTGGGTACTTACTTGAGCAGTTGTTCTGTTGCTGTTCGCTCCTCATGAGCTTCTTTTTTTTCCAGACTCAAGTGACAACTTTATTCATAAAATGTACACTTATTAACAGTTTTGCAAACTGTTCAAGTACAAAATTCTAACAAATCAATTCTCTTCAAGAAAATCATCATGCATGATGGAAACAACTCTTTTAGAGTGTACTTAATTAAATATATAGAAATTATTTGTAGAAATTTCAGGCTGTTAGACACAGACCCACTTAAAGAAGAAAAATTCTACTATTACAAACAAGGACGTGAAGCAGCATTTAAATGCCAAAAATGTTGAAGTTGAACCATCTGAGGCACCCCAGTTAGCTGCACGAAGACCCACTTCTGACAAGGAATCCCAACCCAGGACTCCAGTTAACACGGCATATACTGTCCACACATTCATCTTCTGGGCAGCCATTGCATGGTGACCCTAATTTAAAAGCCCTTTCATCTTGAATTGCATCCAGTGCATAGTTCCGCTCACGCCCAAAAACATAAAGGCAGGGACTAGGAGGAGCTGATAATCGTCTTCATCAGGACAATAGCACGCCAATATTCCACAGTTAATATGCAGACATGTGTATCTACATGAATTGAAATCCATTTGTGGGCTTGCTTGAGTGTAGAGAATCAAACATTCTTCATGTTGAAAATCATGTTGAAACTCATAATCCACCTGGTTATGTCCAGTGGAGAATGGAAGAATCAATCATGCAGGCAACCTCAACTACAAAATGACAGACAGTTGAAAATATCTCCATGATTACCAGATGTCACTTAAGGGCACATCCTAGTAGCCATATAGATCATGCACCAGAATGATAGTGAGATGCAAAATCCACCTTCCGTAACGTGAAAGGAGCCATGCCACTCTGCCAGATTAAAGGAACTCCATAATTAGCAGATGTCTCCTGCTGGTCTCTCCGATTGTCGGCTCCACCTTTTATGCAACTGCAGCCACTTAACAGGTTGCTGGTGCGAGTTCTTAAGCCTTTCCTTGACCATAGTAACTGGTGTTCTCTGGACATGCTTGTCCGTCATAACAGATTGCAGGCCTCTTCTTCGTCTCAGTACCAGAGTAGTGTGACTGAGGGGGAATGATAGAATGGGATTGGCAACAGCCTTTAAAAGGGGAATACCATGTCTGGCCTGTGGACATCGTCTGCCCGGTCCCAAAGGACCCTCCACCCAGTTGATCCTCCCTCGCATCTCCACCCCCGGGGTCGGGATCCAAAAGCGATGGCCTTTCCCTGGCCACCTGAGAAGAGGATCCAAGGGGAATAGGTGTGAGGATGCCCTCAGGTTTTTCACAATGAGATGTCTGTGCATAAGCACTGCTGACAGAGGATCAGCTTCATATCTTAATGTACTACGGGACGTAAAGGGTTAGAAATCCGGAGCCATCACCATAAAAATAAAAGGAAGCAGAGCAGTGGGGCACGGAAGAGACCCCAGTGCGGAAAAACAAATTACAGAGGGAGGCATGCATAATGCAGAGTAAAAAGGAACAAAGATATGGGTGTGTGGCAGGAATCTGTAGAGGGGCAGCCTTGTATGTCCCTACTGGACTGAGAAAAAGACAAGTGAAGAAGCTGCAGAGCATGTGAGCAGGTAAAGCGGGGTTGTGGCTGAGGTACATGCTTTAGGTCTCTTTAAGGGACAAGTCTATTCTCCTCCCCCTCCTCCCCAAGTTGTCCTTTTATAGATATCTCGATGAGCAAGTTACTATTAGTCACAATTAACCATACCCCCAATTGAAACACCCCCCAGAAACTCGAACGGAGAGAAAAGAAAGGTCATACAACGGAGAACAGCGCTATCCAAGTACGCACCATGCAGCGCTGACAACTTCCCCTCATTGCTGGCAGTGGCTCATCCTCCCAGCACCCCGCCAGAACAGACTCTACCCTCAGAGATACTCCCACCATCACAGTTAGCTCTGGAATTAGTGTTTTATGATTGGTGGTTGAAAAAATATACGCTCTTTTCTCTGAGTGAAATCCAAAAAGGGGTCCCAACTGCGGGATAATTTTACCATTCGGTCTGATGAGTGCTGATATCTCTACATCGCTACAATCTCCCACACCTTCAACCACCAATAAGAGATGGAAGGGCCTTCTGAGGTCTTCCAAAAGCAGGTGCAGATTATTCTCGCAGCCATCAATAAGTGAGATATTAAGTCTGTTCTAGGGCCCATCGTCAGGAAATTGCCATCCCCCAGGAGTAGGATCAGTGGGAACATAGGGAGGAAGCTGTCCGCGATGTCTTATTCTTGAGCGAATCTCCTGCCAGTAGGTTTGCATCGTTGGGTAGTGCGACCACATGTGTGCAGGGTCTCCTAGCTTCTTTTGTTTTATTTTTATTTTTTTAAACATTTCTTTATTCAGGTTTTGGTTTACACAAGGAATACAACACTTTACACATGGCTGATAATGAGTTGTACTTCGTCAAATAGTAAAGTTAGGATAACATAATGATTATAGCATCCGCGCTCCACCCCACTCTTAGGCGACACCCCTTCCTCACCAGTATCCCTCGCCTCCCTCCCCCCTCACTGCAAACTTTCAGACCACCCATTCACACTTTCAGGGGGGGGTTTCAGGTCTGCAGAAAACCGCAATTCCTCCAACAGCTGGCCCCATTCCACTGTGACCCCTTCCTCCATCTCGGCCTTCCTAGTCTTGCGCAATATATCTAACGCCACCCCCCCCCCCCCCCCCCATCTGCGAACATCCTCCTTTTAATGTACCAGAGACGGACCCTGGTGACTTTTACAGGCAATAGCCACTCGCCTCCTTGCAAGTACTAACATAAATTGGGTCATCCGGGTTATCGGTTTCTGTTGCTTCCCCACTGGAAGCAACCACCACAGGCACAGCCTGGGTGAGCCCTCAAAGGTAAAGCCAAGTAGTTAATTAATTTTCACTATTCCTACCTGCCAATAGCGTTCCACAACCGTACACTCCCAGAGCATATGCCATATCCCTGCAGGCCCCATCGCACAACAGGACAATCCAATGAGTGCCATTCAACACATGCATCTTAGCAGGAGTCACGTATGTTCTATGAATAATATTAAACTGGAACCTTGCATTCCACGAAACCTTGCAAACCTGCTCCCAGATTTATGCCCATACCCCTCTGTGATCGGAACCCCCTCCCCCCTATCCTTTTCCCATTTGCTCTGAACCACCAGTTCCTCTGTGGGAACATATTCCTCAATACCTGGTAGATCGTAGAGACCCTGGCTCCCCCATCTTCCTATGTCAGCAATACCTGCATCAGCGGAGTCGCCTGTGGCTCCTCTGGGATCTCGCTCCCCATGGCAGCTAGCCGCCTGGTCACCCTACCATATTTAAAGTGCCCTTTCACCACTCCATAGCGTGTACTCCATTCTTCAAAGGACAGCAACCTCCTATCTTCAAACAGGTCCCCCACTGTTTACACCGCCTATCTCCCAGGTACGACATCCCTATCCTCTTTTAGCGCCAAACTGAGTCCTGAGTCCACACCCATGCTAATTATGCGCTATAGAAACCGGACACCCGCAGATGCCTCAACAGCTTCCTCCAGAGCGTTCTCACCACCTGAAATACATTGGTGGCTCCCATTCCTCCTATCGTGCCCCACAGCAGCTCTATTCCTGTTCTGTGAGTCAGAAGGGCCCCAGCAACCCTGTCAGCAGTTCACCCCTTGCGTCTGTCCACACCAATATTGACTGCAACTGCGCCGCAACAAAGTATAGCTCATAGTCTGGCAGATTAAGGTCTCCCTCTGACCACAGCCATTTCAAAGTTGTCAGTGAGACTCTCCTCCTCCCTGTATCCCATAGGACCTCCCCCACCATCTCATCCAATATTCTTAAAAAAACGTTCTTAATACCATACAGTATATTAGAGAAGTAGTAAAGAAGCCTTGGTAGTAGAACCATTTTGCATAATGCCACCCTCCCCATTAATGATATTGGCAGCTTTTTCCAAAATTGGACTGAATCTCTGATCCCAGACAGCGCTCTGCCGGTATTGTAAACAAATGTCTCCTCCACATCTCGGAAAACTGTAATTCCCAAGTATTTAAATGCTTCCCCCGCCCACTGTATCCCCCAGTCCACAAGGGTGTGCAAATCGGGGCCATGCATGGCCCCCCAGCATAGACAATACAGACTTCTCTTTACTCACTCGAAACATGCAGAAATTACCCAGAATCTCTAACAGTGGCATATTCTCTCGCGGGTTCATTACAGAGTAATACGTCATCTGCATTTAAGGATACAATATGCCTCACCTCTCCTGCGAGTATTCCTGCTTCTCCCATATCTTTCCTGAGAAACCCAGCCAGAGGTTCCAATGCCATTGAAAATAAAATTGATGAGTGTGCACCCCCGCCTCGTCCCCCTGCCCAGTGCCCACTGTGACACGATAATAATCCAATTATTCGTGTTTACCCTTGCTATTGGCTTGCTGTACAGCAATCATAACAACTGACACGTATTTTCCCGAAGTCCAAAGGCCCTCAGTACCCTAAACAGCCAGTCCCACTCCAATGAACCGAAAGCTTTCATCGCATCGAAGGATGCTTGCGCCATCTCCCTCGCAGAATCTTCGACCTGATCCATCACATGGTGCAGCCGGGTCAGGTTCATCGAGGACCTACCCACAATATTTCCTGCATCTCCAATTGCTGGCGCAAGTCTTTGGCCCATTTCCACAGCGCTGGGATGTTAGCTCTCAGTAAGGCGTTGCAGGTGGATGTGATGTGGACATGTGGACCCCTAAATGTGTGATCTCACGATCAGCCCACTGAAAGGGCAAAGTGGTTTTCAGGGTGTGCACCTCAGGAGGTTCCGTTGTAGTCAGCCCTACCGATTTCTCCTGATAACGCAAAACCCCGACACCGAGGCAAATTGATCTAGTAGGCCAAGGAGCACTGGCAGGGAGGATAGCAGATCCTGGAGAAAACACAGGACATCATCAGCATATAGCAGCACCTTATGTGTGATCCCTCCGTAAGTTAGCCCAGAGATGCAGGGATGACTTCGTATTCGCTGTGCAAGTGGTTTTATTGTCAGTGCGAATACTAAGGGGGACAGGGGGCAAAACGGTCTAGTGCCACTGCCCAGGGCGATCAGGGGTGACCAGAGGGCATTTATTTTGAGCCTGTGGTGGCCGGGATCTGAAAGCTTGCCATAACCAACCTGGAGCAGTTTGGGCCAAATCCATAAGCAGGTAAGAGTACTTTCAGATAGTGCCAAGACATAGTGTTGAAGGCGCGGTGTGCGTCTAGGGGACAGGAGAGATCGTTTTCAAGTGATTTTGGGGGGCCAGGACAATGAGATCTACCATCCGCCAGATGTTAGCATAAGCACCCATATTCTTAATAATGCCTATCTGATCACTAATGATTATATGAGGGAGGCCCTTACCCAATCTGGATGCAAGTATTTTACTGTAAGGTTTTGCAACGGTATTTAAGAGGGCTAGGAACAAGTCTATTCTTTGAGTATCTGTGCTACACAAGCTCTGATCCAGAGGCTGTCAGC
Source organism: Ambystoma mexicanum (assembly GCF_040938575.1). Taxonomy (NCBI): domain Eukaryota; kingdom Metazoa; phylum Chordata; class Amphibia; order Caudata; family Ambystomatidae; genus Ambystoma; species Ambystoma mexicanum. The sequence continues at coordinate 554,505,757 of NC_090931.1, forward strand.
CTCTATTTCCTACTAGTATAGGGAACACAATCGGGCCTGGAACGTAGGTGTGCAACCAGTTCTCCTACCATATTTCAGCCTATTTTTTATTATTTTATTACTATTGGCCTCCAATGAGTCTCTGTAAAACATACTTATTTTGTGTGGCAAGATTAGAATGCAGATGTGTTCATGATCTCCATATGCAAATTAAGCAATGGCTTATCCGGTGGGAAGCAATGAGACTGTCCTCTATCTTTGCTCAAAGAATTCAGACCAGCATCATTCCAGGTACCTGCTGTCAGCCTATCAAGAGAAGTCAAAGCCTGGTCCACTTTGAATATATATATTTTAAAAAAGAAAACTCTACTTCTTTCTTGGTCCTAGGGTTTATGGAGTGTTAAGGGACAGATTATGGGTCTCATCTTTTTATTCTTTTACTTATTTAATTAGCATTTTGTCTTACCGTTGTATGTTTTTGGTATATGGGTTCACCTATACATCCATGTTTTACAGTGCATTTTGTATTGTCATTTTTATTTTCAATCATTGATGCACATTTTTTACATTCAAATAAAGAAAGAACTGAGCACAGAAATACTCATTCAAATTGAAAAGAATTTGTGAAACACAGAAAGAGAAAATAAGTGAAATAGAAGGGGAAAAGAGTCTTAAATAACACAAACACCCCATCATGACGAAACACGTGCAGGCATGCAATGCACAGTGTAACCCCAACAAAGCTACCTACCTTTAGAGTGTTGGCAACTTTCTTCAAAACCACTACCGGCTTTGGCATAAATAAATTGGGTGGTGGCAGAGGAGGAGGGGGAGGCGGAGGAGGTGGTGGAGGTGCTTGCGGCAACAAAGTTGGTAACACAGGCGGCATTGGTGGAAATGGCGTCGCTGGCTGTAATACGTTGCTGGAAATAGCCAGAAATTCATTGTTCGAAATTGAAGATTTGTGACATTGTGGGCAAGAAGAATTTTCGAAAGAAATGGTAGTTCCTCCGTTCTAAAATTTAAAAAGTATATGGAGTGAAAATTCACATGCATAATCTCTTGGTTGAATCATCAAGCAAATATTGTTCTCCTTTAGCTACAGCAAATATAAAGGTCTTACTTGTTAATAAGTAATGCGAAGAGGTAAACATTGGACTTCAAAAATAGTAAATCGGACTTCCTGATTGGTCAGTGCCCCAAAGCAAATTTAAACTATATGCACATAACACTACCTACTTGCTTCTACTCCCCAACAGCTTTCACCGGGGTATAAAGAAGAGATTAGGGTACTACTGCCTAGACAAAAGGCAGGAAATTGCTCATTAAGATAAAAAGACTGATATTAAATCAAAACCTTAACTTATACTACACCCAGAACTTTGGAAGCACAAAACCAATATTTTTTTCCCGTTTATTTCTTTAGATGCTTGCAGCAACTGTAATGGCATTTGGTCATGTTTTCTTAATTATGTTTCTTACAATTCATATTTCAGGGATATTCCGTTTTAAAAATGGCACAACATTTGATTGCAACATACAAACAAAATATGATTGCAAGATATGAAGGCTTCAAGGTGGCCCCCTGTGAACTCTGCAGCAAGTCCTGGATTTTCACTTTGCATGCTGAGAATTATATGCAAATGGATGCATCTCCTCTGCTATGACACAGTGGGCTAAAACGTGATTGCAGACCCGCCCGAGTGGGCATCTTCCTACCAAACAGAATATTAAAGTAGTGTTTATCCTCAGTGGATAGGCTCTCCCAGGTTCTGTTAATTTTGAAAGACTTTGGGTTTTAACCCTATGTTATGAAGGGTAACGCAAATGTGGGCACCTACCATGGACACAGCTTCATCTCTCTGATGATGCCAGGTTGGCGTTGGTATTCTTGTTTAGAGTTCAGTTGCCTGCATGTTTGTACCCATGCCTTTTAGTGGGACCAGACCAACATGCCAATAATATTACTCCACTGGTAAGGTACTGTGGGTAAAAACGCTAATGTAAACACTCCCGAGGGTACTTTCCCACAGAATAGGCTAATTAAGCCGTTTTCCTTCTCATTAGAGGACTCACATGATTTACCATACACAATTTAAGACAAAAAAAAAAATAGAACTTTCAAAATGCAAAGTGAAAACCCAGAACTGGCTCAAGGTGTCACACAAGACAAATAGTCACTTAGCAACTTTGAGAAGAGAAGACTAGTACCTGACCTTCACTGCTTTTTGAAGCCACGACAGTTCAATTTCCAGCTTTTGGACTTGCTGCTTGACGGCAGAAAGCTCTCTGAGGTAGGTACGCGAAGGGACAAGGACATCTGTCACTGCATCAAAACTCTATAGGCGTCACTCAAAAAAAAAACACACAAAAAAACAACACAAACACTGTTAGTGGCTCTAATATCAAACTTCTACAGAAAACAAGCCATGTACACTGATAAACCATTTTCCATGCAGCATCATTTTGCCAAAGGAAGACTCTGAAATGTAATGTCCGTTATTCTTTTAACCATAGGAAATTCCCTTTCTAAACATACTCTGCAAAGCTATGCATAGGAGTGCCACCTAAACTATCAAGAAACCATGATTCAAAACAAATTCTAATCATCATTGTGGATCCGAAGGGCTCTGTGGGCGTGGGGACACCTTCTGCTGGATTCTTCAGACACCTAACCTTTGGCTTGGATTGGCACTTCCAGTAAGAAATGGAAAAAGTTCATTGCAATCTTGAACGCGCAGTCTTCTAGTGTGATATAAGAAATAGTCATTGCTCCGCCTTCTATAAACTGTTGGTCCTGGTGTAGATGTTTGAGGAACAGAAGACATCAGCCAGGCACTGTACATCTTGGAAGCAGCTAGCAGGCAGGGATGTTAGCAGGCAGTGGTAAGATTGGTATGTTAACACTGAAGTTCCAGTGACAGCTCAGATGGCTCAAAGGGGAATAAGGGTTGGGGGGAATGGGAGTGTGACTACAAAGAAACATCGGACCTGAAAACCCCAAACACATCCTCCCAGAAAACTAAAGCCCAGATCCAGGAGGAGGAAAGCATTTAAAATACTATGCCAAACGCAATTTCCCAACTGCCATGTCACCAGGCAGGGTGACATTGCCTAAGCAACTTCTTGTCAGGCAGGTGGCACTCAATTAAGCATGGGCGGCATCCTATTGGTCGAGGAACACCTGGAGGTGTCCTCAAAACAGGTGGTATTCCGAGGGCAAGATAGCTGTGGAACCTCTGCCCTTGCTATATCCACATTTGCCAAGTCACTAGGCTTTTTTTTCTTCTTCAGTTGGGGTGGTCGTTCAGACTGAGGGGTGGCAACCCTGTCTATTAGAAAAGGCTGATGTGGCCCCCATTATTATTTTTAATAATCTTTATTTCGCATGGCGCATTACAAATGACGTAAACACAAAATCTGGGAATGGTGGTTTGGATTTATTTTTTTTATATTTCTACTGGAAGATCTGGTTTAACTGGTCTGTGCCATGAACGAAAATCCCAAGAGCAGAACACGCGGGCAAACACAGATGAGATCAATCTCTCCATTATTACACCTCAACGCTTCCCCTATAAAGGTGTTTTTCTTTAGCATATCTTTATATGGATTTAAACAAGCTAAAAATCAACTGGTGTGTTGTACTCAAACGAATGCTAGTAATGGCCATTATAATTACTCTTGGCCTGGTTTGTTCTTCACCTCTGTTCCTATTCAGAAAACCAGAACTTGGCATAATCAACCTCTTCAAACATCAAGCCCAAATCTTAAAAACCATGCCCCTCTAGCAGATTAGCAGCAAAATAAAAAAATTAAAAAAAACTCTTGCTTTGGAAACCAACCTTACTTGACAGAGACGTAAACCCTTAGTTTAATAAAGCCCAGCATGCCCCGGGGTTGCTCATCACCATTTATAAAATATAGAAAGCGCTACGCCACCTGTTTTATTCTGGTACATTTGCATTTATGTATGCTGTGGAAACGTAAATAGATTTGTTTGGGGGTAAGTGTGTTTAATATAAGAACAACAACTGCTATTAGTTAGGCGGCTCAAAAAACCAAATCTGCATCTCCCAATGAACCACCAATCAGAGTTAACTTGTTACTATGTTAACCATATAAAGTGTTATGCTATGTTCTACAACACTTCAAGTACACAAGAGAACCTACGCCATTAAATTATATTTCAAAGCCCTAACACACTTATACACCCAAGTAGCGCAATGTACATACTTTAAGCCTAAACACAACATATATTAATACAACAAAGACACACAAATTACCGATTCCAATACATGAAAAAGAAACAAATCAACAGAACATCTTAACATATTTAAAAGATGTCCCTTTGGCTGTCTCTGGTCAAGCCCACAGCCAAACATATTTTAGTTCTCATTGTTGTAAACCTTCTTCAGGGGAATCAAGTATATTTTTAAGATGATGCAAAATAAATGTCAATTTATTTTTGTTCACCTTTACTTAATGTTTCAAGTAAATTGCCTGTTTTGCTGTGCTTTGTTCAGAAAATGTGTATTGGTTAAAGGGAGGTCATTTCTTAATCTTAGCCTTCTAAGTGTGCCTGAAAATATTAAAAAATATTTAAATATTATTGTAGTGAATCTGATCTGCCCCTTTAACATGATATTCAGAGAAAACATACCTATTCATCGACTTCTTTTATCTGCAAGGTTTTGCTGCATGCTGTAAAACTCATGGCAGCTGAGAGGTACAGCGGTGCCAGTCTTAAACTATATATATTTTTAACTTTTCTTTCCATAAATATCAAAATGACCGAGTATAGTGCATAATAGTAACTTGAAAAGTAGGATAATAGTTGCATGCCCGCCATTTCGTTGGTATGCAATTGCTATACGATGGCTGACTATGATTGGCACCACTATGGGTGACACTAGGAATTCCAGATGTGTTGGACAATGGGCTGGTCACCCTGTGTGACAGAATGTGCCTGGAAGAGACTGAAAAATTATATTCGGAAAAAGAAGAGGCTTATAGAGCTTGGTGGGGGTTGGGGTTTTTGTCCAATTTGGGGGCTGGCAGACTCGGTAGGGTTCCTATAGGCAGCATGTACTGGTGTGTTGATTCTGTCGCTTGGCCCAGGGAGGGGTGACCTCTTGCTCCAGGTGCACTGCAAAGTACCAAAGAATTAGCAATACTGTGTGGGACCCGAGGGAAAGCGGGGAATGGTTTGCGACACTACAGGAAGAGGACTGTAGAACTTTTCCCCAGCATTGGTCCCAACTGGACGACATCAGCAATGGTAAGCTCTGCTACTATTCCTCTTGAAGCTTCTATGTGACCGAGGGTACCCTCCATGGAAAGAGACTCATGCTGGGTATTGTGCTAAATGTAGCTAGCTCATCACTACTTCCCCAGAGGAAATCTCCTCTCATGTGGCCAGGGAATGGCCGAAGCCATCTACACTGGGGGTGGCTTTCTGTGGGAGGCCCACATGTGGGAGGACATCCCTTAGGGAGGAGAAGACAGACCCCTGGGTCAGAACAGGTCTTTACCTGCACTCCTGGTAACACTCATTTACTTAACCCCCATTCTTGTATGACATATTGCGGTGTGGATAAAGAATCTCCACTATTTACTGAACATGACCTTATGTACATCCTTCCTATTTTAATAACAATGAAGCTACAAGTACTGGAGCTTATGTACACGCTCCCCCCTTTTAGAACACTGAGACGAGGAAGAAGGATGGAGTGATGAAGATCACTAGAAGCAGCCAGCCAATGCTGTGTTCTAGTCACTGGAAGATGTTAGCAGGTGCCGGGATATTCAAATATGGAACACCTCAACAGAAAGGGCGAGTCAGCCCTCCTGATGCTGGTTGGGACATGGGAGGAAAGCGAGCTGCAGACTGGAGCCAAGAAGCTGGCGAGGTCTGCGTCCAAGGAAGCCAGGCGGAAGAGTGTTCCCTGTGCTGCCATCCTGAGTGCAAGAAGGGGGCCAGGCGGGAACAGAGAAGCCGACGAGACACACTCCCAGGCAGCAGACGGACAGTGGAAGAATTGGTGTGACACGAGGGATTCTGAAACTGCCAGAGAAGACCGGGATGCATCAGGGCGGATGTAGTAGGATGTAGTAAAGAGCAAAAACACACAAAAGGGAGCCGAGACATTTAACACAGTTGGAGAAGGATCAGTGGACCAACATATGAAAGATATAATTACCTGGATACAGAAGAAAGTAAATACTAATGAGGAGTGTTAACATGGGATTTGCACTCGAATATTGAGAGGACTCAAAAAGCTCAGACAGGAGTAAACCATGCACTCAGCGAGTCTGGGACTTGCACGCAAGTAGCAAAATAGAAAGCCTGGCAGGAGAGTAAACCAGGGATTGGAGAAGGGGGCAGAGGCCCCCAGAAAGTGGTGAGAAAACAAGTGAAGAAACCCTCCATTTTCTTTCAATCATGGACCAAAATGGAAGAACCATACACCTTTCTGAAAACGGCATTGGGGGTCCAGAGAAAGAACTGTAAAGTGTTGTGTAAACTGAGAAAACTCAAGGGAAGAGCCACCCCTTTGGGATTGTGGAATATATGAGAAGTGACACCGAATAACCAGAAAGACTCTGGGGAAGAGAATGCCCTTCTGTAGTGGAACTTTATTCATTTTTGGTTTCTGCACCTTGGATATTTTATATTTGGAACTTTGGAAGGTGCAGGTGTTCAGCCAAGAGACATTCCCCATTTCACGTTATATTGAGTTTAGTGTATGAGGGTCATTTTAAGATTTTGGACAAAGGACAGGGATTTTACTTTAGACATCCTGACACGGATGTTCCTTGGTTTTGTTGAGGCAGGGCAACCCCTCTTTGAGTCAGGGATAGGTAGAATTTCCCCAAACCCTCTTTTTCTTTTCATAATAAAGGTTTTGGAGATGTCACAAGCCTGTGACACCAAGGTCAATAAGAAATTGGACAAAAGCAGTGTGCACCTCCACGGGTAGAATGTAAGATGACAGACAGGAACTTTCTATCTGACCACGCCAGCCTGCAGTTGAGCAAGGTCTCTATGTTGTTGGTTATGTAACAGATATACAGTGAAGGCTATTGTGATGTATATTTCCTAGAGATATCCTATCAGTCTCTTTGCGTTACCTCCAGGCTGGACAATGGGTGGCATCTTTTACATAGACCTAGTTCGGTGTTCTCACCCTGCAACCTAAATATAGAGCAGGACTGGGAGGAGGGTGCAACATCAGGCTGTGACCCCTTGCCATTGGGAAATATTACACACTATGGCTTCAGATCGAATATGCGAACAAGAGAATTTGGGCTACTAATGTTAATATCTTGTTCTTAATAGTAATTTGAAATCTCATCCAAATGGGGGCTTAAGTTCTAAAATAAGACCAAATCTATTGTGTTTTAGGTATTAATCCACAAATTACACTTGGAGTGGGGGCTGGGATGAATCCCTTTTCCCTCTACAGGATCCATTACGGGATTGTTGCTGGGTGGTCAGATAGTTAAATTAAGAACTCGGGGACACCACCTGGCATCTAGCCATCTCCTGCATTTAGGTTGTATTGCAGGGTGTACTGTTTGCCATATTTCCCTGTTACAGGTCGACTGGGAGGAAGGAGGTACATTCCACATTTAAAAGGAAACCTCAAATTGTGACCTCGCCAATCACCATGTGAGATTTCATGTCAAGATATGGCACAAAAAACAAAAAAAAACAATTGCCAAATCATCATGACCCAACTCAGACCAGTGGAGAACAGTGGAAAACAATACCACAGACCCATGACACACCTACGTCTAGCCCTCTGGTCTTTTTGGGGTCGACCAAAGCTATGTTGTGAGTGGCAGGGTGGTGTGGGGTAGAGGGTGTTACTTCTAACATCCTGCATCCGGTATGTGACCTCAGTAAAGTTTACTTGGTTAGACAGAGGTTTTCTGTCTAGAGAATTGTGTAACAAAGGAGGACCACATTAAGTGACAGGGGACATGCTAGTGACAGGACTGAAACTGAGTGAATTTCAGACTGAGATTGACAGCTGGGTCACTGATCGGAGAGAAGGGGGTTTGGAGCTTGGTGGAGAAGTTGTAAAATGAACAAAATAGGTCTCAGGACTAAGAGACGGAGGCCCAGACCCAATTAACCTAACAAGGCGGAACAGACCATATTGCCTCAGGAGGGCCACTGCTAAACGAGCCGGATCCCATTGAGTGGGTGGGCCTGCCATCGCTGCCCGCCAAGGTCGGAACAAGGACATCAAGGCACAGCGAAACTCTCACAGTAAGCTTCCTGGGCGGAGGGGCTAAGCCCAAACTGCTACATACACAGCCCCTGGGTATTGCAGCGGGCCGGTGGTTCTCCGAGCCCTTCGGCTGGGGCGGGTGTGGACTCTTCACCCCGCATTTGGAGGGAGCGCAGGAGCAATAACAAACAGGGTTAGGGCAGTGAGTGGTATCCGTGGGCCTTGATCGCCTTTCCATTCGCAGGCGAGCCCGGGGGAAGGCAAGGAAAGGAACATAGAAGAGCAGGACGCTCTGGGGCCTCCGATCCCAGAGGGGCAGGCTTGGGCAGATCTAACACCAAGGAAAAACCTGTGGGAGTGAGCCAGATGCCGGGAAGCAAGGGGAAGGGCACACCCAGCAAACTGTGGTAGACGAAGGGGGAATGGCAAAGGTTCTATTCAGAGATGCTGGGCTAGGGCCCAGGATCCTCAAGGTCGACATAGAACCTTGCAGCCTGTCCACAACGATGGCCGCATCAAAAGCAGACGTAGAAGCGTACTTTCAGGGTTTCAAGCCAAATTTACCTCTACTTTCCAAACACAATTTGCAGCATTTATGGGAGAGGTGAAGCAATCAATCGCAGATTTAAGGAAGGACTTAACTGAAAAGTCCCTCTAGGAAACTGTTGAAGATACCCGTAAAATGGATGAAGGGCTGGCAGATATGGCGCGAGTCTCCTTCAATGTGGAATTGCAATGCGAGGACCTAGAAAACAGGTCTTGAAGACCGAATATCTGCATCAGGAATGGGCCCGAAACAGAAGTAGATTCGAAGCTAGGGGACACAGCACAAAACATATTCTCTGATCTTCTGGGGGACGAAGTGACAGGGGACATTCCATTCGACAGGATACACAGAACGGGGCCCAAAAGGTAGGCACCGGGAGCGCAGCCACAAGATGTCTTGGTTGTGCTAGCAAAGTACCCCCAGAAGGAAGCCATCTTGCGTGCTGCTCATACAATAGTGCTGAAATTCATCTCTACCAGGACCTGGCACAGTCTACCCTCCAGAAGCGAAGGGACATGTGTGCAGTGCGGAAGGAACTTTAAGCAAAGCGGATCAAGTACAAGTGGACCTTCCCCTTTGGCCTCCTCTTCCAGTGGGAAGGGAAACAAAATCGAATTACTACAACGGAGTAGGGGATCCAGTTTCTGTATATCGAATAAGAAGAATATAACTCCACGACAAGGGCTAAACCCAAACTCCCCCTGCGCCCTGGGATCGGGGAATGGTGTCCAGCAAAGTGGAGTCGCAAACTACCCCAGCCCTGGGGCCTTCCGCTTCAGGAAAGCCAAAAGCAGGACACACAATCTGTAGTGACCTACTAACACGTTTGAGCGATAAGGGATGTCACACGGTTTCTTAGTAGGTCGCTGCAAATACATTTTCAGGCTCTTTGGGGAGGGAGGCTCCAGATTTACACCTGGCTTGGAATCAACGATGGGCCGTTAACCATGGTAGGTTGTGCGAGCCCAATCACTAGGATACCGGCCCAGGGAGTAGGCAGGGTCTTTGGCTCGCACCAGGGTGAGTGGGTGGTGGGTATGGTCGGGGGTTGGGGAAGAAAGAGATGAGGGATGTTGAGGGATGGGGTGGGGTTTGTGGGTAAGTTCGGGGGGAGGGCCTAAGTTACGGGGGCCCTCGTGGGCCGGGGGTACCAAGGCAATACATTTAATAACCTACTATCACACAGAGATCCATCATGGTCAGTGTTCTTACGCTAAATGTAAGGGGGCTTAATACCCCAGTGAAGAGGAAGAAGCTAGAAAGGCACTTGGCACACCATCACCCAGACATTGTAGCATTACAGGAAACGCATATTAAAATGGCGGATTGGCATAGAGTGAAATTGAGGCAATACTCGCTAATCCTGCAAGCGAATGCTTGTGTAATGCTTGTGTAAAGTGGCGGGGGTTCCGATTGGCTTCAGGCAAGGATCAAAGGGGCAGGGTGGGTTTCTGAGGTCAGTCCTCTCTGACCTAGAGTCGCTCGGCAAGAGGGAAATGCTGGTATTGGGGGACTTTAATATGGCATGTTATTCTCAGAGAAACATAAGCAATGAAACTGCAGGGGGCCACTCACTGCCTTAATTCTCCCTTAGGTCAAAGATGGAGGACTTCACGCTGCAAGATGAGGGTCGAATCTGGGATACATCTTTTTCTCCCATGTACACAGCTCCTTCTCCCAAATGGACTACATCTGGTCCTCTACCACACTTCTGGGCAGGATAATGCAGGTGGCTCTCCACCCTATCGCACTTTCTGACCATGCCCCCATCATGATGATATCAACGGGCAGCAGAACAGGGTGGAGGGGTCAGAGGGGACTCTGGAGTTAGGGATTCCCCACCTGGGTTTCGGCAGATAGGGTGGTGTGGGAGGATCTGGATCATAAAACCAGGGAATTCTTTGATATTAATTCCACATCTGGTGTCTCTGAAAACGTCATTTGGGATGCCTTTAAAGCAATGCTCAGGGGGGTGGTGGGAACTAATAGCTCTGTCAGCACAGGGGTGGAAACAATTGAGAACTTTAGGAACTGAACTAGAGCAGGAAGTACAGGAGATTCTACACAAAATGGTCTTGGATTCGGGTGTAAAGTTACACAGGGCTTACTGAAATGTTATGGGGAAACTGGACCGTCTCCAAACAGAAAAGGTGGAAAGAACATACTCCAGATTCAGCAGAAAATGTAAAGGCCAATAAGGCAGACAGGTTATTAGCTAGATAGCTTAAACAAAAGGCAGCCTCGCAAACGATCCAGGGGATAGTAGATGTGCAGGGGTCTCGGGTAACTGCTACACCAGAAATAACTAAGCAGTTTGTATAAATCAGAACTGCCGGAAGGACCGTTACAAAAAGCATATATTGCAGTCACTAGTGTTACCTTAAATGTCCCAGGCGGAGTGTGAAGCACTGGAGGTGATATTACAAATAATGAAGTTCTACAGGCTATTAGGAACCTCCCCTTAAATAAATCCCTGGAGACTGATGGCTACACAGCCGTATTTTATAAGACATTCCAACAGGCACTAGTACCCAAACTAACTTCGTCGTTTGATTCCTTTGGCAAAAGTGGTCAAATAACCCAGACAATGGAGGAAGCAAAGACTATCCTTTTGCCCAAATGGCCAAAGATCCAACACGATATGGATCGTATCGGCCATTTGCTATTGTCAATGCAGAAGCAAAGATATTCATAAAAATATTAGCCACAACATTAGAGGTACTTCTACCAAAATTAATACATCCAGACCAGGCTGGATTTATCCAGCACCAACAGACCCATGACAATATACGGTGGATGTGTCACCTTATCGAAAAGATTTCACTGAGGGGGGACCCAGCCATTCTACTCTCGTTGAACGCTGAAAAAGCCATCGATAGAGTGGAATGGTCATTCTATTTTTTTTCCAAATTGAACTTTATTAGCATTTCAGAAAAAAGAAACAGTTACAAAGCATCGTTACTCCTTCTCCTTTAGGTCAAAGAGCAGAGGGGCCCAAACCCCCATTTCCCACCGCCCCCCCCCCCCGACTGCCCCTCTCCCCATGCAGCAGATTCACATCGAGTCCATAGAGTTCACACTTAGGGTAGTCCCCTTTTTCACAAGAAAACTATTTTCCCAGCTTCAGGGTTCACCATGTTCCTGCATCCATCAGTTTACCAGGTCTATTGGCTGACCACCTATGGAGGTTTCCTGTCCCCCCCAACCTTATCTAAGTCACCTCAGATCTAGCAGATTCATTCTCCTACCCTCTCCTAGTGCCCGTATGTGTCAAAGAAGGGTAGCCAAGAGCCCTCAATGATAGACCGGGACTCATCCAACACATGAGTAAGATATTCCATGTCATAAATCACCCTAATCTTCTTAGCAACCCATTCCTTTTCCCAGAGGCATGCAGGGTTCTTTCCACTGCTGAGCTAAGCAGCATCTGGCGGTGACCAGCATAATCTGTAACATGTGTCCCCCCCTCCCTTAACGCCACCCCAAAAAGGAAGAGCCACAGCGAAAGTGCTCTATGGATCCCTTTCACCCCCTTAATCCATGCAAGGACCTCCTTCCAGTACGACTGCACTCTAGGGCACCCCCAACACATGTGTACATAATCTCCCTTCACCTGTTTGCATTTCCAACATTGTGGGTCGTACCCCTTGCATTTCTTTGCTAGCCTGGCTAGGGGGGGGGGAGGGTTGTGCCATCTGTGTATTAATTTTATTGCTTGATGTCTATATTTTAACAAGATCATTGACCGTCCCACCATTCTACAGATATGTGTCCATAATGCATCCTCAATGTCTCTCCCTAGGTCTGCCCCCACCTGATCCTGGCCGGGAGTGGGTCCTTTGGGTCCACCAGCAAGATTACCTTATATAGTCCTGCAATAAGTCCCTTGGCACCTCTCCCTGTTAGGCGGATCCGCTCAAAGTCTGCCAACTCCCTTTTCAGATTATCCCCCCAGCATGGAGTCTGTTAGGACACCCCTCAGCTGCAGGTATCGGAGTACCCACTTTTAGGAGCTCTTCCAACCTAGTCAACAGGAAGAAGGTGCCGCAATCCCACATTTTTCCAGCTCTAGATAGCCCCCCCACCCCTTCATACCAGAGCTGGAATGCCAGCGGATCCCCCATCTCATTCCTCGGGGGGAGGTGGGGGGCATATGCAGTTCAGGGGTGATGGCCAGGAAGTACGCCATCTGTTCTTCCCTCCCTTTTCTTTCCACATAGTCCACAGGACTTCCAACACCGGGTGGAGTAAGACCCTTTGCGGAACACTGGCTCTGGGGACCTACAACCACTCTCTGAGTGATACTGGGGATGGTAGCGCATTGTCCATCGGTACCCACTGGTTTTCAGAGAGCGGGTTTAAATGATCCAGCATGACTCAAAGCTGGGCAGCTTTATTATAAGTCTCCAGATCTGGGAATACTGCCCCCCCCCCCCCCAATCCCCCCGCCTTGGAAGGATTAGAGTCCTGTAAGCCATCCTCTCCTTTGCTCCTGCCCTAAGAAATTTTAGCATAAAGGCCCGTGGGATCTTCACTGGTAGCATCTGGAATAAGAATAGGAATTTGGGTAATATCACCATCTTAATAGTATTTAAGCGCGCCATCCCCAGTCTCGCCCACCTCTCCATATCGTTTTTCACGGCTGCCCACAGTGGCAAGAAGTTCCTGGGGAACAGATCGCCATAATTAGGTGTCAGCTGGACTCCCAAGTATCGAAAGGAGTCGTCCTGAACTCGAAACGGCAGACTCCCGACATATTGCTCCTCCGCCTCCGACAACCTGCCGGTCAATATGCCGGTCAAGTGGCACAGCGAGTAGAGCGCTCGCTTTGACATCGGTGCAGAGTCTGCTAACGCAGGTTCGAATCCCGGCGGGGCCAAACTCAGCCTTTCATCCTTCCGAGGTCGATAAATGAGCACCACACACCGTGGGTAATAATAAGCAGCGCTCAGATACCTGAGGGTTTGTAGCGCTATATAAATGCCAAATTATTATTATTAATTTTATTAACCTCCCCACCTTAAAGGCTACCGATTTCTCCAAGTTAACCCTGAAGCCAGAGATTCCCCATATTGCACCAGGCTTTCAAGCAGGGGTGGGACCGATCGTTCCGGCTCTGTAATATAGAGCAGGGAATCATGTGCAAAGATACTTTTTTTTGACAACTTTATTTAAAGATTTATCAAAAGAAATAGATATCATTCCAAAACAACAATTATGATAACAAGAAAACGACAAATAAAACGAAAAAAGCATTATACAAGTTGATACAAATAGTACAGAATAAATAAGAAAAACCTATCAATTATCTCTACTAATCGCAACAAACCTAATTTGAAATGATAACTAGCCAAAAATCAGAGGAAAACAAGAGGAAAAATAAAAAAAATAATTAAAACAAATAAAACACAAAACCACACAACACAAGACAAACACAATAAAAAGAACACAATAGTAAATTAACCACTCTGAAACAAAAACCATCGCCCATCAGCACTTAATTCACACATAGAGTTCATTAAAAGCCTCCCACTGTTCCTTATAAAATTCTTCTTTATGTAAAGCATAATACTTAATCCTCTCAAATCTTGAGAGCAACTGCACCTGCGATAACCATTCATCAATACTTGGTTTCTTTCTCGTCTTCCAGAGGCGTAAAATTTGACGAGTCGCCACCAAAAACACCTTATTAGCCCAACACAGAGTCGCATAGCTAAAGTGACGAGTGCCCACTGGTGATTTCAAAAGAACTGATGATGGTTTCCTTGGAAAAGAGATGTTCCCGACCAAATCAACTCTATCCAAAACCTCACTCCAAAAACCTTTAACCCTCGAACAATTCCACAACATGTGAAGCAAAGTGCCTTCCTCCGTAGAACAACTCCAACACATACTATCCTCCCTTAAACCAAATCTGTGCATTTTAACTGGAGTCCAAAACAGACGGCCCAAAATCCTCTGTTGAATATATCGTAAATTTAGATCAATTTTCATCCTAACTGGAACCTTCCATAGAACCTCCCAATCCTGCATAGAAATATCTCCACCCAGTTCAGCACACCACATAAGTCGAAGAGCATTCCATGAAGATCTACATTTCTCTCCTACCGGGAACAACCTCAAATAACTAGACACTGCACGTGGCAAAGATACTGATCTTACACTCCGTCCCTCTCATCTGGACCCCCTTTTATTCTACCGTCCTCCTCTACCGCCGTCACCCATGGTTCCATGACCAGTGCATATAGCAGTGGGGGGGGGGGGCATCCCTGCCGCGTGCCCCGCCGCAATGGGAAGGCTTTCGATAGACTTCCATTAACCGCTCCTCTGGCCGTCGGAGTAGAGTATAGAGCGGACATCCATCTCGGACCCATCCTTATGTTTGCCAAGTTCACCCTCAGGTAGGAGCAACTCACCTGGTAAAAAGCTTTCTTGGCATCTAGGGCTAGCAACAGAGCCCCTCCTTTCTTTGTCCCTTTTTCCGTTAGGACATGTTGTGTCTTACGCATGTTATCTGCTCCCAGTCTATTCATTACAAAACCCACCTGGTCAGGGTGAACGAATCATGGGAGGCAGGATTCCAAGCGTGTCGCAAGGATCATGGCGAAAATGTTTGCATTGACATTCAGAAGGAATATCGGTCTATACGAGGCACAGTTGGTCGGGACCCTCCCTGGCTTTGGGATGACCGCAATTAATGCCTGGAAGAATGTTGGTGGAATTGCCGCCTCCCCTATGATTGAATTAAACAACTTCGCCACAGGCGCAGTGACTCGGGCCTGATGCTGCTTATAAAATCTGCCGTAAATCCATCCTCCCCTGGGGTCTTCCCCGCCTTCAGTCTCTGAATCGCCCACCAGCACTTCCTCCTGGGTCCCCTCCCCCTCCTGGGCCCCCTTCTCCACCCCCCCGTCAGCTTAGTAAGCCGACAGTCTGCTAGATTCTCCCCAGAGGGCTCTGTTGGTCTAGAATAGAGCATCTGATAGTATTCCGCAAACTGGGATGAAATTTCATCCCCTGTGGTCCCACTACTCCAGTCAGCCCAGATGATTCCGTCTACCCTCCTTTCTGCCCTGAACCCCCTCACTCTGTGTGCCAGCAGCATCCCCACCTTGTCTCCCCTTTCGTAATACCTTTGCTTTGAGAACCTCATCTTCTTCACCACCTCCCCTGTTAATACTGAATGAAGCTCTTGTCTCTTATTTCGCCCAGGATTGCTCCTGTATCTGCCACCTTGCCGAGGAGCCATGACCATCGCCCTTTCAATTCCCCCCTGAGCCTGGCCTCAATCCGACCACTCTCCCTCTTTTTCCGCGAGCCTTCCGCGATAGGACGGCCCCGGAATGTGTGTGGCTTTGGCTGCCTCCCAGACCATTGCCATCCTGGTCTCCCTGTTATTGTTGGTCTCGAAATATGCCTGCACCTCCTTCCCAGAGAAGTCTCGGAAGAGTCTGTCTCTCAGCATGGTGTTGTTGCAACTCCAGCAAAATTGCTACCGCCAGCTCATGATCAGACCAGGTAATTGCCTCCACGGTGGGCGCTCCCACCTCAGCCTCTCTGTCAAGAGAGACAAAGAGCAGGTCTTTCCTTGTGTAGGTCTGGTGTGGGGTTGAAAAGAATGTGTATCCCCCCCACCCCATGTAGTGTCCCCCGCCATACATCCCCCCAGTAATGATCCCGTAGGAGGTGTTTGAAGGCATTCTCTGCGCCTGCCACTTTAGGACCTTTATCTTTAGCCGACCACCAATCAAGTGTTGGATGCACTACCAGGTTAAAATCTCCCCCCAGCACCGTGGCTCCCTCCATCCAACCCTCCAGAAACTCGAAGACCTGGCGCAGGAATCCCATCTGTCCCACATTAGGGGCATACAAGGTAACCAAGGTGATAAGCGACTCTCCATGGCACCCCTTTATCCCTAGAAATTGACCCCTGAATCCTCTTTTAACCTGTATCTCTGTCATCTTAAAATGTTTTACCAATATGGTACCTACTCCTTCCTTCTTGCGGTCCTTGTGCGAGGCCAGAAGTTTTTATAGATTTGCTTACCCCGTATTGCTGATTCCGCCCCCTTTTTATGATGTGTTTCTTGCAGGAAGAGGATTGCCACAAGCGTTGTTTATGAGGGATCTCTTGTTTTAGGAAGTCACCCCTTGACGTTTAGCATAGTTAGGCGAATCTCATCCATAGCCTTTCTCCCGTCACCCTGTGCGTCACTCTGTGGGAATCCCTTCTTTGCCCCCCCCCACGCCTGCTGTATGGAACATCCCTCCCAACGCCCCCTCCCCCCCAACCCCAAACTGAGTCATTCAACCGTGCCTCCCTGACGTATTGGCTGCACCGGTCGGTCCAACCAGCAGGAATGCTGTCCCCTGCCTGCATTGCATCCTTTATCCTCATCACTGGCCCACCACATCCCTAGTCCTCATCCTATATCCTTCCCTCTCCTGGCCTATTTGCCCATTGTTCAGAGAGATGCTGCCCTCTTTAACCAGTACTGGGAGAAAGGAACTGTCCCCCCCCCTCAACTTTTACCCCTCTGAGCCTCCCTTAAACTCCCCCTCGCTTCCTGCCTGTGAGCCTATCCCACCCACCCTTCAACACTGGGCATCACGAACCCCCTTCCAAAAAAACAGATTAGCTCCACATACCCCTTTCACTTCAAGTAAAACTCCCCCTCCGGGGTCATATACAGGGTACATAGAGACCTGCTCAAGGATCCCACCGTCCCCTTGGAGCAATTTTAACAGTATATCGAACAGACCATGTCACTCATGTCACTTTCCTTCTAGGAGAGGGGGTGTTCAGTTTCCAAAACTTCCTAGCCCCCTGTATTCTCTGCCGGCCGTGCTCTCTGTGTGGGCCACAAATCTGTCACCTTTACGTTAGCCCTTCTTCTCCATCCAAGGTAGCTCCATTCCCCCTCCACCCGAGTCCCACCAGCATTTCTTTGGCTTTCCCCAATATCTTCCTCTGATACCAGGTGGAATCTTTCGCCATCCCATTCAAATATTAGGGCAAAGGGGTATCCCCATAGATATCGAACGACTTTCTCCTGCAGCTACTTTGTGAGGGGGCCACACTTTTTCCACCGCAAAAGAGTCAGCACAGAGAGGTCTTGGGATTTTGCCATCTGGTGTCCTCGTGGTCATCGTTTCCCATTAATGTTTCCTTCTCTACGATATTTGCTTGGTCCTGGTAATAATATATAAGTCTCACCAAGACAGAGCGTGGTCCTCTGGTACCCCCTCCTTGCCGGTGCACTTGGTCCAGGATCACACGTACTCCTTTCTTTGACCCTAGGACCATCCAATGATTTCCTGGACCTTCTCAAATCCCGCCGGGGTTTCCCCCTCCCTCTCTTTAAGACCAAAGAACCAGAGGTTATTC
This sequence comes from Ambystoma mexicanum, assembly GCF_040938575.1. NCBI lineage: Eukaryota > Metazoa > Chordata > Amphibia > Caudata > Ambystomatidae > Ambystoma > Ambystoma mexicanum. The sequence continues at coordinate 554,523,911 of NC_090931.1, forward strand.
CGCCTCTCACTTGTCTCGATGTCATTGAGCTTGAGGCCCAGCTCCATTTCTCTTCTTTCGATATCTCGAAACCAGACCTCGATCTGTTCCTCGAGAATGTCTGTAGAGGGTTGACTCGCCTCCACCTCTTCAAGCCTCTCCTCCATCGTGTTCACTTTTGCTGACAGGCCTGCCATTTTGTCACCAATGTCAGTTACCATCCCCTGGATCTCTTCCAGGATCATCCGGATGTCACTCTTGATGCTTCCTATCTCCGTAGAGCTGGGGTGGGGCCCCATGGGCTCTTTCTCTCTCTCCATTTCTTCTCCAACACAACCCTGGTACTGGTATTGGGAGAGCTTCCCTCTCCAAGTCATTGACCCCGCCCCACCACGCTGTGTCCTGGCTCCCCCTCGGTGTCACACTGCTGCTTCTCCTGTCGATGTCCTTTCCCTTGTAGTCATTTATCCCCTGACGGAAATCCCCACCGTTGCCTTCCTGTGTCTGCTGTTTATCAGCCTCTCGACTGTCCTGATCAGTTCCCCCTGCTTTACACGGTCTCGTCGCTGTGCGCCCTCTACCGGTTATCCCTTCCTCCCCCGGGGGCTCCTTAAATCCTCCAGACTCCTCCTCACCATCCGCTTGCCATAATTGGGCCCACTGTCCATGCTACAGCCCCGCTTGGGCTTCCTCCGGCTTGCTGGTCCAGCCTGGTCCACTCAGGTCGGAATTATGGTGTGGGGGGGGGGGGGGGAATTACACTCCGAAGGGGGCCTTACGGCCTAGGTCTTGGCTGGTGCCCAGCCCGGAACCCCTCAGTTTTTCCTGCGATAGTCCACTGAAGGGCGTCCTGCGTAGGGTTTCACAGCTTTCTCCCCTTCCGTGGCGTTTCCTCTCTGCTGTCACTTCTGCCAGGTGCCTCTGTCCACCTTAGCTCACACCCCCTGGCTTCTGGTGTGTATCCCGGGTGAAGCGATTTCTCCTTCTAGGCTCCCTACGCCTCTCCTAGAGTGTCCTGAGGATGCTCCCTACTCGCTGGATTGTATGCAGTGGAGTTCTGTTTAAAATGCATTCATTTGGCAGTGTCTCTCTCCTCGGCCTATGTATGTGTCTCTGAGTGCGTAAACAATGGTACACATAGTTAGTGAATGTGTAATAAAGCGTATACATGTTTTATGCGGGGCAAGGGCGCAGTGTTTGGTGGCCCCCGGGGCTCTTCCTGGGTCTTCGCTTCTGTGTGCCCTGGATTTTGGCCACGCCCCACTGGATTCAAAGCAGCAGCACCAGCCCCACAGCGGTGAAGCCTGCAGCGGGGCAAGGGTGCAGTGTTTGGCGGCCCCCGGGACCCTTCCTGGGTCTTTCTTCGCTTCTGCTTGCCCTGGATTCAGACTGGGAGGCTGGCTGGCCCCATTGGAAAACCACCACCCAAGTTTGAATGGTGCATGGATCATGATTGGTTGACTCAGCCCGTGTTCCTGGATAAATTCCTAGGTCCTGGAGCTGAAACGCTGCGTCGACCACTGGAACAGAAGATTCTGAAGAAGGATGACACCAGCAACTTCCAGAGCCTGCTGAGTAACTGTTGCTGTCCCGACCACAACTTCTAAATGATAGGGAAGATCCAAACACGATGACTTCCTCCCTTGGACTGGTGGGCCTAACAAGTCCCAAGATGAACTATAATTTGCACCATGCCTGGAAGAGCTGCGACCACCACGGCCTGCAATTCACCAATACCCGAGGACCTGTGCTGCATCGCTCTGCATCTTCGCCAAAACCGCGGTTTCGCCTGAAACTTTGTGGGCATCCTCCTAAGCCTGCAGGGACTCAAGCCAGCTCCCCCAAGTCCCCTCACCAAAGACGAGGGCTGAGAAAAGTCCACTGCTGCGACAACCATCCTTCAACCAAACTTGCAAAAGACACGAACAAGCCAGAACTGCGACTATCCTTTGCTGGGCATGTGTCTGCACGAGAGCTGTTGCCAGACCCACCGAAGTCCCTTACTTCTGTCGGCAAGACTGAGAAACCTGTGCCCGGGTCTGCTGTTGCCTCACTGCTGGAACTGTCCTGCGGCAACTGCTTCTTCACTTGAAGGTACTGACCTGCTCCTGGTAATACGGACCTGGAGTCTGCTTGCTTGATCCTGTGATTCTGTGTGCTGCAGATAGCTTGTTTCTCACACACCTGCAGGTCCCCAAAATATTTTGGAGGTGGACAAACCATTGTACTCAAATCCTTCTTTAGGAAATTGGCCTGTGGGGCAAACCTTCAAGGAAACATCCCGATTTTCTTGGCTTGTAAAACCTAACTTGTACCCACCTGCAGATCAAGAAGAAATCCTGTTGGACTCTGCCACTCCGAACCTTGCACTCTGTTTTGCCCGCCTTTCCTGCTCAACCCCTCCCTAGTCACTGGTGGCCCAGTGGCCACTCTGAACACTGAGACTCTCATAAGATAGGGTTGGACTCTATAAGACAAGCTGGAACAAAGCTACTAAATTTTATAAGAGTAGGAAAATGTTTGCATATATGTTCCAGATGGTTTTACTATGTGATTAGTTTCTGAAAAAGCTATTCTAATGTGACTACAACTGTGCTTTATTATCCAAAGAATATTCCAAGTGTTCTTCTATTGTTTTACTGTGTTATAGTACTTACTTAAAAGTTACAACAGAGTGCCTTAGTGTATATATTAAATAGCTATTTCTTATATAATTTCTAAGTGCATCAGTGTTTTTTTGGACTAAGTGTATGCTCCGAGTTCGTTGTACCTCACACTACAGCCCTCATCCCTCCTTAGACTAAGCCTGGCTGCTCCCCATGTTACCAAACCCTTGTGTGGTTCAGGCTAAATCTAAGTAGTATAACCCTGTTGGGCTTTCCTAAGTGCTGCCTCGGACAGTACATTTGTAAAAGTCCCTAACAAGAGGTGTTGCAGAGATTTTGAAGAAGGGTGGAGACATGAGTATGCTACAGAGGAGAGCTGGAAAAGTGGCAGCAGGAGAAAGGAGGAGCTGATCTCTACAGAGGACAAGAACATGGTGAGAGTTAAAAAGGAGGGAGTAAAACCAGGAGCAGAGTGACAGGTGGCTGCAGGAACAGGGGAAGGGAGGGAAGAAGTAAAACAAGGAGGAGTGGAATTAAAGAAAGGTGCAATATTAGAAAGATGGATGGAGAAAGACCCACAGTGGGGCAGAAGGTGGTAATTGAAGTTAAGGATGTGGAGGAGGTGGGCTAAAAGGAGAAAGTGCTTAAGTAGGTGATTCAACTAAGGGGAAGAAGACCAAGATCAAAGGAAAATTAAGAGATGGTGGTAACAGGCCGAGGTAGTAGTAAGAAAACGGTGACAGATCAGCAGAAGGGGGGTAGGCAAAGGTGAGGAGACAGAGGGCGATACATTTTAAGAGGAGCAGAGTGAAGAAGATTGTCCAGGGATCGACTAGGAATGAAAGAGCAAAAAAAAGCACTAGGAGGAAAGATTGGGTAAAAAAGGTATTGAGAAGAGGCGAAGAGCCAGAAGCATGTTAGGCACCTAGAGGTAGAAGGTTCTGGAGGGCCAGGTCAGACCCTAGGCAGGTCCAACAGGTCGGAGGAGGCTCCAGCGGGAGGTCAGGGAGCAGAATGTTTGTTTAGAGAGGGGTGGAGAGAACAGTCAGAAAGAAGGCTAGTGGGGATTCCTGCCCCTCTCCTAGCAAACGTCATCTGCAAAAGAATCCCAAGGGTCCAAGAGAACATCAAGGGCTGGCTTAGTCATGGGGTACAGGACCCTGGAAAGCTACACGTAGGCTCAATGGAGCAGAGAGAGGGCTTGCTACATCCTGGCGCCTGTATCATTAGGAATGAGTGAGGCAGGTATCACCTCTGGACTTTGAAAAAGTGACGTCTGAGACTTGAAAGCCTGAGCACTCACCCAGAGATTGGGAAAGGCATTGCAAGAGACATTTGTGGAACAGAGCCACACAATGATTTCGCTGATTTTTATTTGGGGTACTCCATGTAGCTTAAATTAATTTAGAGCAATTTGAGCAGAAAGCACCACAAAGTGGCCACTAGTGGACAAAGAGTTAAACATAACTAATATAGTAATTTTGTATTTTTGGAAAATGGTTGGATGGTGCATTAATTCAATTTAAAATTACGATATGGGGGCTATTCCACTTAAATAGCGTGAAGAACCCCAATGAGATAGCCCACAACAGCTTACAAGAGGCAAAGCAAATCACAAACAAAGAAATATGGATTACAAACGAATGAATGGATATCAGGAGGAAGTGCCAAAAAGTTTGAAAATGGAAGAAATCCGTCCTGTGATAAAAATGAAAGAAGAAGATGGATTGATCGGTCACAAGAGCATATATTCCTAGGTAATCTGCTTCAAACAAGTCCTGGCTGGACATATGCATTTTGACAAACGTTTTGCAAATTTGTCAGCAAGTGTTAGTTTGTACTTTTTGGATATGTGCCATGTTCAAATTGGGAGAGGTTTTGCACTGCAGTGCTTTTTCAGGATCGGGGTTGAAAGTCTGAGATAGAAATGTTCGAGGGAGAAAAGACTGAAGTTATTTTTTCGAAATAACCTTTTGTCTGAACATTTCCGACTTTTGACCCCCACACATACCCTTGCTGCCCACTCGCTGTGTCCTGCGACGACTGTTGCCTTTCACTTGCGTGATCAGGAACCAGTGCTGCAGGGTCCTTTCCTTTTTCTTTTTGGCTTTTTGCAATCCGCTGCGGGGGACACCCCCGCAACCTCCACTCACAATATAGTGAGCAAGGGTGTAGGGGACACCCCCGCACTCCTTAGTACCGCATGTGTGATCTGGTTGAACTTTTCAGCTGTTCAAAATTTTCGAACGGCCGAAATTCAACCAAATCACACATTCGGTCTAATAATCGCGAATGATTCCCTTTTTCAAGGTAATTTTTAATATTACACTTCCCGTGTGACTGTGTAGTACTCCTGTCTAGATATAAAGAACAAAGTTCTGAGAATACACTTCATCGTCTGGATTGGTGCAAATCTGAAGAGTGATGAATAAAAACAGAAACACTGCAATTATACCAGGCAACCCATTTATCACCTAGATACAACACCTGCTCTGTGAAAATAGTCATTTATTTTGTTGAAACCAGCCACCGTTTTGACAGGGTACAGGTGGAGCAAGGCTCCCTCCCAACCTGGGGCAGGGGGCATACCAGTCCTGTTCCAGAGGTGGTAAGTGGGAATTGGGAGGGCCCAGTCCTCAAGCCCGCTCACATGCGTTGAACGAAAATGCAGGTACCACTGTCTCACAATGCCTTCCAATACATTTTCCGTTGCATTTCAGGGCCCCCCCAGGACCAGAATTTGCGGTGGAGAAAAACAGGCAAAAGGAGCGCAGGGATGTCATCTACAATATGATCTGCACAAAGCTACAAGGAACCAGCTCTCAATATAGTGGAAAAAACAAACTAAATGTGTGGAAGGGAAAATGAAACGCAAGACACGCAGCATGCCAAAAAAACAGCAGAGACTGTAGTCAGACGCATGCAGGGAAAAGGGGCAGGGCTGGGGGGTGTCTTTTAAAAAAAAAAATATTTTCACTTGTGTAACCAGGCCCCTGGGGAAAGAGTAGCCACAGATTGGCTCACAGAGTAAAGTGATCATTGGAACTCACGAACAAAGGGGGCGGGGGCTAGGACCAGGAAGAGAACTGTATAAAAAGGAGAGTGAATGACAGAGTGCAGGTTTACCCTGACTAATGCCTCCCAAGCATGGATGACCTGCCATGAGCAACACCGGAAGAGTCTTCAGATAGTCCAGAACAAGGCCCTGCGGATATCGTCTGGAGCTCCAATCTTCACAAGGATAGCGGACCTTCACAGAGAACTGGACATCGAGATATCGGACGAACATCTAGCGAAGCAAGAACTTCTGCCAAGGATTGGATCAGAAACCGAAACCTCTGATCAGAAGACTCACTGCCGCCACTGCGGCCCATCACGGCGAAGACCCTCTTAAACCAGCCCTACTGTGACAAGTCTACAGACCAAGAAGAATCCTAACCCACGACTACATACTGAACCCGAGAAGATGGAGTAATGAGGCTCAAATGTCGCTATCCATAAATCACAGCTGATGGACAAAATCTATCAGTAAGAAGACAGAGTGTGGGTTGTATGTGTGAGGTCAGGAGAGGAGGCGGACAAAGGAACCAGATGCTGGAAGGTCAGTAGAGTGGATAAGTTGGTGGCAGAGTTTGTGCAGAGTGCAGATGAGGTAGTGGTTGTGAGAGAATGGTACCATTTGTAATTTTGAAGCTGTGAATCGGGGTGTGTGCTGGAGTGATTGAAGTAGCACGGGAAAGAGAAAAGAGGTGTGAGGAGAGGAGTGGGAGGATGGACAGACTCATGCAAGTACACAAACTATACCTGCAACTCTACATATGCTTTATCAGGCATATCTGTAACTGCTGCGTCAGGGTTCAAATTGCTTGGAACCATTTAGCTCTTTGCTTTTTGCAAAGAAGAACCTGGTTAGCTTGACACCATCAAAAAGCAAGTGTTTCTTTTCCCTTCCCAGACCCACTTGTGCCATATAAAAATACCTATGTGTGCATGTGACTGTATATTCAGGAGGGCACATCAAGATTTATATTCAGGAGCATAAAGACACATCAAGACGTTTAAAGCAGATTGAGGGAAAAAGAATGGGCAAAATGTTCTGGCTTGCTTCTCCAGTGCAGGTTAGATTTGCACCATGCTATGTACTAGCTCCGACCTCGTTCCCCCAGAGATAGGGTTGGCTTTCTGGCCGATACTGGATATGCAGGGGCTGCTGCTAGTGTCATTTGTCTTTCGATCCCTGTGCATTTAGGACCCCTGGACTGCAGTTATCTGAGAAAGGAACACACTTTTACAGTTTATCTGCATACGTTACAGGGTAGACGGTTTCAGCACTCGAAAGACGCATCATGGTAGCATGTGGCACTCAACAGCCCACAAACAATGAAAGTGGTGCTCCCTTTGCTGTGCAACCACACAATACATGTGTGCTATTTTAGAGGCAAAGAGTCTGCATGGTTGATTCTAGCGACCACTACACAAGAGGTAGTGTCTAGGCAATGTTATTTTATGACAGACACAACAGCCATACCTTCCACAGGAACAAGTTAAGAGGATGGAAACACTACTGGTAAAGTACTAGGACTACACTTGGAGTTTGCAACTAAAGTCTTGGGGGGATGACAGACTTGCGGACCAGATGCCATACCCACACACATGCTGGCAATTCAGGGCAGGAATTGACAGATGAAAAAACGGATAAACGACATGGAAATCAAATAGGCGCCAATGGTGTAGGACCCATTCGCAACTTAAGGGTCGTGACGAGAAATCAAAAGAACAGGCTGTCCAAGGAGATGTGGTGAGGCTTCCCACCTGAATTTGCATGAGAAGAGCAGAAACTGGAGGGTACGTGTGATATGCAAGTGGTTGGGGAGTTTGTAGTCCCTAAAATGGGATCTCATCGGAAGTATGCTGGGTGATATCCTTATCGGATCATAGATTTAAAATCCACTTGGGGGAGCAATTCTCCGACTCAATTTCCATCAGTTGTGGTGTACCACAAGGGGCCAGTATCCCCCCTGTTCAACCTGTATCTGAGGTGTCTCTGCACAGTGCTTGAGGAATTTGGAGCCTACTTTACCAACTTTGCAGATGACACTCAGCTGGTAGTAGAGCTGAGTGGGTGCTACGACACTGATAACAACATGGCGACGAACTTGTATAACATCATAGAGGCCTGGATAAAAGACAATTGGATGTGTCTGAATGGGTGTAAAACCGAACTGATGATCTTTGGATCATACCAGGCATAAGCGAAGTTAAACCAGGAATACACATCTTTTAAGATCAAAAACGTCCTCATCCAGGCATCAGAAAAAGTCAAAACATTGGGGATTTACTTGGAGGCATCACTTGGTGCAGATGCGCACATTAATAATCTGAATCGAAATTGCCAGTACTTTCTGAGGCTGCTAAGATACATCAGACCGTATCTGAGATAGAAGAACTGCGCTACTATTGCAAGGGCCGCTATTCTCTCCAGGATAGATTATGGAAACGTCCTCTTGTTAGGAGCAAGCAAAGGCTGCACAAGCATGTGCCAAACTATCCAAAATAAAGCAGTAGGAATTGTTAGGCAGAGGGCTATAAGGGATCATGTTACAGCTGACAGGAAAGCCTTGCACTGGCTATCAGTAGAAGATAGGATCACCTTTAAAACCATGACCCTGGTACATTGATGCCTATTTGGACAGGCACCCACCTACTTGAAGGACCGGATTGTTCCCTATACCCCGAGCCAATCCCTAAAATCGGGGACACAGGGACAAATTGCATGCATAAAAGCTAAAAGAGGCAAATGGATTGGGAAGATCCTTCCCTCTGAGAGCAGCCCAGACTTGGAACTCTCTACCGATTAAACTCAGACTAGAAGAAAAGACATGATTTTCAGTAAAAAACTAAAAACCACTATTTTCAAATAAAGTCAGTTAGGGGGAACTAGTACCAGAAATCCGATGTCCGGTCTAATTTTGTATGTCTGTGTCTAAATGTACGCGCCCCGATGCCTGCGGGCTATTCTGTGCAATATAAATAAAAAATAAAATATTTATCCATAGAGGTTGGTGGTTCTACAGAGCCTCGCCCTTAAGATTCCTTTAAATAGTGTTTTCTGTTTATCAGGGTGAGGGTTTTTGGAAAGGTCCCTGAACATTCATCATGTGTTTAGTTGCGATATAATCAAACATTTAGCAGAACATCTGAGAAGAACATCTTAATTTGCTTACCAGCCTCAGATTACTGCAGCACCACCAACACACACAGAACACGGTGATCATGAAAGAGTTCACTGCTTTTCTGACACAGGAATATACAATATTCTTAATCGTCACTGCTGAATTCCTTGCCCGGACTCCTAAACTCACAGTGGAGCACGCTGCACTTCTTATACCGTGAAATGCAAAATTGCATGATGAAATAAAGGCGCAGCTCCATAGGCTTGGTAAAGAAAAATTCACTGTTGAGAGCACAGCTTCCTTCGTGCTGGATATTGCACATATTCCCCTTGAGATCAAGCTCCTTTGGCAGGAAGGACTCGTTGACACCACAACGGGAATCCTGTAAAGAAAAATATTAAAACAGAAAGTATTTTCATAGTAACATTTTGATGTGGAATTTTGTAGTCTTGAAAATAGTTACTAGTGTTTCAAGTACAGATAACAAATATACTAGTTCAGGGATCTGAAATCTGTTGCTCTCCACATATTTTGGACTACGGCTCTCATGATCGCTCACCATGGACTATGCTGGGTAGTGTTAAGGACATCAGATATACTCCAAAACCAGCATCCTCTACCGCCTGTCCCAAAACGGTAGCCAGTGGTTTGGATCAAGAGACATAGGCCTCATTAAAAAAGGCTGCATAGTAGACCACAGTCTTGTTACTGCAGGTAGAGGGCCTGGAGGAAGCCAGGCACATCATCTGGCAGCGGAGGAAAGGCACAATTGGTGTATCCAACATGTTATCCAAGCCGCAGGGTCTGTGCAACTTCACGTATACCAAGAATGTGGAGAAAAGTGCTCTTCACAAAAGGCTTCAGGTGCCTGGTCTTTGCATTCGCAAAACATTTCAGGATTACTTCTTTAATTCCACCCCTGCGCCCCCGCCCGCCACCTCTCTCCCCTTGCTTGAGATCAACACACCACATTCCATGTACAAATAACATGGAAATTGATCAGCATTTATGAGGTATTCAGGAATATCTAACAACCCTGAACAACCCTGCACAGGAAAATATCCAGAACCCTAAAGAGACATACTTGGTGAAACAAACCTCAACCTTAGTTGCATTCCTAATTAGCCTTTTGTAGGACTACACAGGCCTTTGAACTCTACTTGAGAATATGATCTGAATGATGTCAAACAATGGTCTGTAGTAGCGTGATGGAGAAGAACAAGTTACTTACCAACTGGTAATGTTCTTTCGACTGGATGTTCCTCCAACATATTCCTCATCTTCGATATTGTTATCATCAGCTTTGCTGCTCCGGGAAAAAAGAAATTTCACACCAGAGGGTGCTGTGCTCGATGTTATGGCGCTGATGTCCCTCGAGGGCTGCTGTAGAGCGTCACCACCATCCGTATTGTAAATAGCTCGAGCCGCGCCCTTTGGCTTTGGTTCTGTTTTTTTGATATCCTCAACTGAGGAGTTGACCAGACGTACCCTTATACTGCAAGCTCTCAAGGAACACAGAGTGGGGATTCACTTAAATTGTACGGTGGGGTAGGCTGGGAGGGTCGATGAGGAAAATGTGGGAGGAACATCCAGTCGAAAAAACGATACCAGTTGGTAAGTAACTTGTTCTTCGAATGGATTGTGTCCTCCCACGTATTCATCATCTTTGATAGACTCCCAAAGCAGTGAAAATTTGGAGGAGGGAGTACCAATTAAGTCTAATCATGGACCTTATGAAGAACGGCCTTTGCAAAAAGACCTCCTTGTGATGAGGTCGAATCTAAACAATGTTTTATAAAAGTGTGCATAGACGACCAAGTGGCCGCTGCACAAATATCTTGCACTGGGACACCCCTTTGAAGAGCCCTATGAAGTTGCCATGCCCCTAGTAGAATGAGCTCTTAGCCCAGCTGGAGGGTCTTTACCTGCCAATCTGTAACAATCTCCAATTGCCAAAATTATCCATCTGGATAAGGTCTGTTTTGTTATTGCCAGGCCCAAATTGTGGCCGGTATATCCAAAAGTTGGTCATTTTGTCGAAACTTAGCCAGTCTAGAAATATAAAAGCTGAGAGCCCTTTTTGGGTCTAGCCTGTGAAGTCTTTCCTCCTCCTTACTTGCATGAGGTGGAGGATAGATAGATGGCAGTGTGATTTTTTGAGACAAATCAAAGTCAGAGACTACCTTGGGTAGGAATGAAGGTTTGACTTTAAGTATTACTTTATCTTTATGGAAAATAGTATGAGGAGGCTTACAAGAGAGCCTGCAACTCACTCACCCGGTGGGCTGATGTAATAGCCACTAGTAGTATTGTTTTCAATGTGAGAAGCCTTAGTGGACAAGAATGCAAAGACTCAAAAGTAATGCATGTAAGAAATGTTAATACTAGATTTAAATCCCAAACAGGGACATGGAATGGGACTGGTGGGTACACTTCTTCAGAGGAGCGCTTAAGTATAGAAAGCGCTACTAGGTATCCTTTCGTTTTACCAACCTGGAGCCCCAGATTGGCTAGGTGTAATAGGAAACAAAGCACCATAGGTGTGCCACAAAGGCATGGATCCACATTCTTATCCTTGCACCAGCTACTGAACTTATTCCAACAACACTGGTACAAGGATTCTGTTGCTGGCCTTCTGGCCGAAAGCAGAATCTCCATTACATCGTCAGGGAGGTCCCAATCCTTATATCTCAGCCTCTCAGAAACCATGCGTGAAGGCTGAGTGTCTTGACCTCTGGATGGAGAACCCGACCTTCCTCCTGCAAGAGAAGATCCTCTCTTTGTGGAAGATGTATTGGAGGGCAGATGGACATGTCCAGAAGGTCCCTGGCTCAATCCGGAGCAGTTAGGATCATGGTTTTCCTGAACTTTCTCAACCTCCTAATTACATGAGGAATCACGGGGACTGGAGGAAACACGTACAGGAGTGGAAATTCCCAGTCCACTATGAACATGTCTCCCAGAGCTCCTCTTGGGGGAAAATTCCTTTGAGCAGTACTGATCGCACTTCCTGTTGACACTGGTCGCGAACAGATCCACTTGAGGTGTTCCCCAAAGGATGAAGATCTCTTGAAGGACTTCCTGAGCTAGTTCCCACTCGTGGGATACTGTGCTCTGCCTGCTCAGAGTGACTGCCGCCGTGTTCGGCTCTCCAGCTAGGTGAACTGCCGACAGAGAGATTCCTTGTTGTATTGCCCAGTACCAGAGCTCCATTGACTCTCTGCACAGTGGTAGTGACCCTACACCTCCTCTCTTGTTGAGGTAGCACGTGGCCACTGTGTTGTCCGTCATTATCAGGACATTCTTTCCCCGTACAGAGGGCAGAAAGGCCTTCAGTGCTAGTCTGATTGCCCTCAGCTCCAAAAGGTTGATGTGTAGTTTGGACTCCGATGGAGACCAACGACCGTTGATTGTCAGATCGTTGGCCTGAGCTCCCCACCCATTGAGTGAGGCATCCGTCACTATTGTTCCCTTGAGAATATTGTCTTTGCAAGCCCACCAAACTAGGTCTTGAGCAACTTTGCTCGGAACTTGCAGATGTTCCGACATATTCCCTGAAAAATGGGACCATTGAGTCCTGAGAGCCTATTGAAGGGATCTCATTCTCAATCGGGCTTCTGGCACTAGGAAGATGCAGGATGCCATGAGACCGAGAAACCTCAAAAAATCAAAGGCCGGAAGCTGTTGGGCATTCTGAAATGTTGTTACCATCTGCTGAATGTGTTGAGCTCTCACCTCGGGAGGTGAGGCTTTGCCTGAGGAAGTATCCAAGACCGCTCCGATGAAGTGGAGTCTTTGGAATGGTTTCATATGGGACTTCTTGTAATTGAGGGAGAAGCCCAGTTTGTGTAGGGAGTGGCAGGTGATATTGAGATGTTCCTGGGCTTGCTCGGGTGAACGGGCCCTGATCAGCCAATCGTCCAGGTAGGGACAGACGTGAATCCCCCCACTCATGAGACTCGCTGTCACTACCGCCATCAGCTTGGTGAAAACCCTTGGGGCAGAGGTCAGCCTGAATGGCAGAACTCGAAACTGATAGTGAGAACCGCCAACCGTGTACCTCAGGTACTTCCTGTGCTTGAGATGGATTTGCACATGAAATTAAGCATCCTGAAAGTCCAATGATACCAACCAGTCTAGGAGTTGGAGAACCTGAAGGATCTGAGAAAGGTTAACCATCTTCAACTTGTCCTTCCTGAGGAATTTGTTCAAAAAGTCCAGGTTGGGTCTCAATCATCTGTCCTTCTTGGGAATGAGAAAGCAGGGGGAATACCAACCCTTGTTCCTCTCTGCTACAGGTACATGGTCTATTGCACCTTTCTCTAGCAGGGTTAAAATTTCCTGCAACAGGAGCGGATTTGGAATTTTCACAGAGTTGTATCCCGGTGGATGGTCCTGAGGCGTTTTCGGAAAAGGAAGGCAGTAACCTTGAGCTACTGTTTCCAGTGCCCAAGCATCTTAAGTAATACCTCACCATTCTTTCGGATGTTGAGAGATTCTGCCTCTCACCGGGTCTTGTGGGTCAAGACCTCAGAGTGGCTTAGAGGCGGCTGCAGTAGCTGCTGAGGGGACTGTTACCGCTGCTGGGGCTGATCCCTTCCTTGTCCACCACAAGGAAAATCTTGTTTGTCCCCTTTGACTAGCCTGTCCTCTTCCTCTTCCAAATGAGGAATAGAAACGAAAAGGACGGCCCCTCCAGGAAGATGAGACTGAGTAGGAGTGTTGTTGAGGTTGACGTATGAAGTGATTTAGCTGCCGCCTTAGAGGTTTGCAGCTTCTCTAGACTCTCATCCGCCTTGCTGCCGAACAACCTCAAGCCGTCAAAATGCATATTGTGATAGCCTGGCCTGCACATCTGGTGCAAAGCCCGACTTTCTCAGCCATGCAAACCTGCGTAGTACAGTGCTAGAAGCCATGGACCTGCTGATGCTGTCAGCAGTGTCCAGTCCTGACTGGAGACATTCCCCCATTGCTTCCTTTCCATCTTTCACAATAGCCAGGAAGCCATCTCGGTCCTCGCCTTCCGGAATGTGCTGAGCCACCATGCTAACCCAGTCCAACCAAAGGGTGTAGGTAAGCCTTGCAAGGGTACAAGTAACATCGGTTGACTTTAAAGCCATACTATTCGAAGAATTTTTTTTGCGAGACCAGGCATCAATTCTCTTGTCATCCCTATCCGGGGGAATATAGGGATACGCAGACTGTCTAGTGGATGTAGCTGCTTGGACCACTAAGCTTTCAGGCGTAGGGTGCTTTTGTTAAATAGTCTGGATCAGAAGATGAAGGTCTATATTTTTTGCCAACATTTTTACTTACTGCAGGTCCAGATTCTTGCGTTTCCCAGGTGGCCATGACCTTCCTTTGAAGGGCTGTATGAAAAAGGTAGTACTGGATCCTTCTGAGGACCCTGGCTCAAAACATCTGTCATCTTGTTCGAAGGTAGGAGCATTCCTGCTCCAGCCCATGAACTCCACAACCCTATTCATAATATTTCTGTGTGCTGAATCAGCATGATCAGCTTGGTCAGGTTTGTCAAACTCCAATTCAGGCGAAGTGTCTCTGCCACTAGCTGATTGGAGACAGTCGTAAAGATCAGACATCTTTGATTCTGGGTCAAGCAGCTCCTCAGGAGCGTTCTTTGTCCCATATCTCACCCCAAATGGTTAAGAATCCTCCTCAGAGGATTGGTCCTCCTCATAAATAGAAGTCATTGGGCCTCATTACAAGTTTGCCGGTCTGGGATCTACGGTATTGGTAAGCTTGCCGGTACCGTAGTTCCTGGACCGGCAAACTACGAGTTGTGCTCGCAGGTGCCTTTCTGCCCGCCAGGTCCGACCTGGCAGGCAGAAAGGCACCTGTGAGCACAGCATGTCGGATGCACCGGCACCGTTATTAGCGGTGCCGGTGCATCCGACCTCCCCATTCCCACTCAGCCCTATGAGGCTGAATGGGAATGGGGAGCATCTTTTTTCCGGCGCCCGTGAATGGGCAATTGTCAGGTAATGACCCGGTAATTGCCCATTCGCAGGTGCTGGAAAATATTGCAAGTTTGGCGGCAGCCTGACGGTTTTACCGGCAAGGCTACCGCGAAACTTGTAATGAGGCCCATTGACTTGAAAAAGTCTTTCCTAGGCAAATGGGTATAAACTTTACCTGTGGGTTGAGGATATGAAGGCATTTTCGCCAATGGCATCAATGCTGTCTTCGACAGATGCGATGATGTTGCAGACGCTGGCTTCGATAAAGTCGAAGTTGCCTTAGATAAAGGCGTAGTCAAGAACGGTGTCGACAGAACCTTCGACACTGCTGTCGACAAAGGTTTGGAACCTGATGGCATTTTGTCTGATGTTGCCGTCGATTTCGATAAGCTTGACTTGCTCTTTTTATGAGGTATCAGAAGGTTCTCTAGACGGTCCCCTCGACGATTTCTCGAGCCCGATAGTCTCTGACCTTCCTCGGTCATCTGAAGGATGAGCTGGGGCAAGGTCTTCGTGTGACGTTGAGGGGGGTCGGGCCGCATTCTTGAAGATTCACATCAATAAGGCTCTGAAAACCTCCCCTTTTTTAGGGGAATCATGTTTAGTTGGACAAGTGGGGAGAAGTAGAAGAAGATCTGTGACGTCTCTTCTTCGCCTTCTTTGAAGAAGACAAAGATTTTCTCGACCGACTCCTCGATAGGGCCTTCTTAGACTTATGCTGGGACGAGGCTTTATTTCTCTTCGAAGAGGCCTTCAAAGATTCCCTCCCCACCGCCAATTAACGTTGTTGTTCAATGAGAGCTATTCCTGTCGTATCCTGACAGGACCTGCAGTCATCGGTCTGATAGTCGGGACCCAGACACCACAGTCAGATGCCATGGGCATTTTCTTACCGCAATAGTGGAATTTTTTTAAACCAGTTTTTGGGGTCGAAGGATTTGAAGATGAAGACATCTTGACGAAAATGGGAGCGCTGTTTTCAAACAAACAAAGCGAAAGCTTTCGGAAACATTTAACTGAAGCCAACGGGCGCAGCTCGAGCTATTTATACTACGTATGACGAAGCTCTACAGCAGCCCTCGAGGGACATCAGCGCCACAACACTGAGCACAAGCTCCTCTGGTGTGAATTTCTTTTTTTTCCCTCAATTATTAAAATGTATTCTCGTTTGCACCTCCGGTTCTGCAGGCCTGTCATGCTAGAGGGTCAAGGAAGAGGCATGGAGTTGTATTATCTCTGCCTGTCGGTGCCCCACGTTCTCCTGTGATTATAGAAATGAGGTGAAAGAGTAATTGCAAGGTTTTGGTATTTTCTGCCATTGTTCCTGGGGACTCCTCACACTTCAGGTGGGTCCTGGCTGAAGGGCTACTGAGAGAAGTAGTCTGAAACATCTACAAAGACAGATTTCAGATCCCTGTCCTATTTGAGAACTTACCAGTTACTTTACATAACAAGGGCTAAACTGCAGCTTTCTGAACCATCAGTCAGACAGTTGTACATAACAGGGTTTAAAAAGATCGCCACTGGAACTAGTTCGCATCACTTTTGTCAGACTTTGTTGCAAACTCACAAACAATTTAAAGGGTTCCCACATAAGCCCATCCGGCTTTCACCCACATCCTCCAATCCAACTAATTTCCAATCCTTTACTTACCACGCTTCTGGTTATTAATGATCAATGGAAAAGGAGATTGGATCATGCATTGAATTAAGAGGATTAGGGACAGTTCAACCACTTACTTTGCCAAAAGGTTGGAGGACTCTTTGGAGGGATTGGGCAATGAAATATAAAAGGTTACCACAAATAATTTCTTAGAAATCAATTTTGGACTGAAACCAAAGACATGATTGTGCACATTTATGAATGAATCCTTCATTTCCATAGTTTTACTCAGTGACCAACTATGAGGAATTAAGTAGAACATACGAACCACAATGAATGGCTGTACCTTTATACTTATTGTGATAGTCAGGTCGCTGTGTAGGCCTTTCACTATTACTACCTTCTTTTCTAGCAGTGATTGAAATAAGGATTTGACTAGCAGGAGCTCAAAACATCTCGTAGGTGTTCAGCATCATTCGAGAAGCAGGAGCTACCTCTGAAAAAGGAGCAGTTATATAGCGTTTTGCGAATGTAACTCCTATATAAAATGCAAACTATATCTTTGTAAATTATATACAACCAATTATGTGTTTAACATTTTCTAGAGATGGCACAGCTCCACCCGACTAGGCCGAAACACATGTCTGGGGTTGCTGTTAGCACTCTTGTTCAAAGGGAGTTTGCCAGGCATTTCGGTGCTGGCGTGCCCTTGAGAGTGGTACAAAGACTGATATTTAATTTTTTTCATTGTGCATTTAGTCACAAAAAAATGACTTTTTACACATAAGACTGATATGATAATGGCTATTCCTCCTTTGTGAAAAGTACAGTGAGCAAAAAGTGATGGCTGCGACTCTCAAAGTGGATAAAAAACACAGAAAAGCTTTGCATGCCATGTTCTTTCTAGAGCGAGGGGTCTGCTACCTTTTTTGTATCTTCTAGATGTGCCTTAATGCTCATTTATACACATTCCCAAACACACAAAATGAATGCCACTTAGGTATGTGTGTATAGCACCAGTTGGCTACGGCAAGCAAATGCGGCTCCTGGCCGCTGTTGGTGTGAAGCCAACCATGCCCTCCGAGGCTATAACCGGAAACAAAAATCGCTATCAGTAATTACAATTTTGAACCCGGTCTAGTCCCTGTACCGATTTCAAATCCATATTTTTATGAGAGTAAAGCAGTACTGGGATATATTTAGGCCCAGCACAATAAGCGTGGCTACAGGGTGCATAGTGATCACCTTCTAGAAAGCTAGATTGTACTAAAGAGGTGAGTAAACAGTGATTATGCAATTTCTCCACAAATGCGAATTAATGGAAGAAAGGCCTTCATCGGTTGAATAAAGTACTTGGGATTTCCAAAACGAATTAGCAGTTGACGCCGCGAATTACAAGTTATGAGATTGTTTGCAATGCAGTGTGCGTTTGAGAGCACAGTTGTGGAAATTAAATTGCTCACAGCAGTCCAAAAGTAAAGGCAAAAATGTGTGTGCGAAACGTCCTCTTTCTGATACTGGTAGTTGTGACCATTTGCGAGCCTGTCTCGCGTTCTTTTCTGCCCATATAATCGTGAACATGATGCTCCAAGTTATTGAAGTGATGGTTGATCTATGTAATATTTTTCAATAATGGACATAGGAGGATTCTTACAGCTACGAAGGTTAGTTATTGCCTCTTTTAGTAAATGTTCAAATCATAGTTGATTTCATAGGAAAGGCATGTTATTTAATTCCCAAACATGCTGCTTAACTAGTGATAAGAGGAAAGAAAATCAACAAGGTTCAGAACCATTACCTTGAGACTTTGTCGACGTCCTCTTGTAACCTAAATGAACCCCAAATTCTAAAGCAACTTTATTAAAAAAAAAAAAAGGTTGTGCCCAGGTCAGAAAGGAGAATCTCAAAATGGGCTCCAATGTAATCCTAATCTCAATTTTTTATCATGAAAATGGTGAAAAATTGGTGGCCTTTTAGGGGGCTCCAAGTACAACCGAAACAGGGAAGGAGACAGAAGGCATCCACAGCTTAAGCCGCTATAGATTTGAAAGACATTTAATAGGGCCAACTTGATAGAGAGTTTAGACAGCATGAATCTACGATGATGGAGAAACAATGGAAGGTAAGCATGCAATTAAACTATTGGACAACAATTTGGAGAATATTTTTGCATCAACATTTAGCTCTTGAATAAGGAGTAAAGACACGGAACAGAGAGAAAGTGGCAGAGAAAGTGGCAGAGAGAAGGGGCGAGAGAGAAAGGGGGCGAGAGAGAGAAAGGGGGCGAGAGAGAGAAAGGGGGCGAGAGAGAGAAGGGGGAGAGAAAAGGGGAGAGAGAAAGGGGAGAGAGAAGGGGGAGAGAGAGAGAGAGAAAGGAGGAGAGAGAAAGGGGGGAGAAAGGGGGGAGAGAGAAAGGGGGAGAGAGAGTTAGGGGGAGAGAGAGAGAGAGAGAAGGGGGAGAGAGAGAAGGTGGGAGAGAGAAAGGGGGAGAGAGAGAGAGAAGGGGGAGAGAGAGAGAGAGAGAAGGGGGAGAGAGAGAGAGAGAGAGAGAAGGGGAGAGAGAGAGAAGGGGGAGAGAGAGAAGGGGGAGAGAGAGAAGGGGAGAGAGAGAAGGGGAGAGAGAGAAGGGGGAGAGAGAGAAGGGGGAGAGAGAGAGAAGGGGGAGAGAGAGAGAAGGGGGAGAGAGAGAGAGAAGGGGGAGAGAGAGAGAAGGGGGGAGAGAAAGGGGGAGAGAAAGGGAGCAGAGAGGGAAGGGAGCAGAGAGGGAAGGGAGCAGAGAGGGAAGGGAGCAGAGAGGGAAGGGAGCAGAGAGGGAAGGGAGCAGAGAGGGAAGGGGGAGAGAAGGAAGGGGGAGAGAAGGAGGGGGGAGAGAAGGAGGGGGGAGCGAGGGAGGGGGGAGAGAAGGAGGGGGAAGCGAGGGAGGGGGGAGCGAGGGAGGGGGAGCGAGGGAGGGGGAGCGAGGGAGGGGGAGAAAGGGAAGAGAGGGAAGAGAGAGGGAAGGGGAGAGAGGGAAGGGAGGGGAGAGAGAAAAGGGGGAGAGGTGGAAGGGGGAGAGAGCAAAGGGGGAGAGAGGGAAGGGGCAGAGAGGGAAGGGGCAGAGAGGGAAGGGGCAGAGGGAGTGGAGTGCAAGGGGGAGGAGTGCAAGGGGGAGAGGGTGGAGAGAGGGGCAGAGGGGGAAAGGGGAGAGGGAGAAAGGGGGAGATAAAGGGAACGAGGGGGAGAGGGGGAAGGGAGAGAGAGGGAAGGGAGAGAGGAAAAAGTGAGGAAAAAGGCAAAGGGGGAGAGAGGGAGAGTTACTCTGCAGGCTTGCGCCTCTCTTCTCTGTTGGTCTGGCAGGAACTTTATGTTCCTTCCTACGACAAGATGGGACAATCCATTTGATCTGAGCTTCATGCGAGGATGGCAACAGTAATGGGTCAGAAACCACACCAGGCGCGACTAGGTAGTCATACAGTAGTCTCTTGCAAACCTCATATAGCCAACAAAATCATTAACTTCCTGAGAAAAGGGAAGATAACACAGATCCCATTTTAGGGATTGCCTGTCCTCTAAGAGGAGGCAGGGTGGGGAAGGTCAAACCAGTGGGATCTCATTTGCCCTGTCCCCTAGGAGGCGTTAAGCTTAGCAGTCTCCCCCTTCGTGATTATGAAACAACATTTTTGGTAATAGGACAGTAAAAACCCAGAGATTATTTAAACAATCTGCGACATTAACGTACTTGTGATCTTTTTTACACAACGTTCAACATTGTGCTCCACTGCATTAGCACAATGTTCTTTGCTACATGATTCTAAAAATGGTCTCATATTGCTTATGTTATGTGCATATTGTTCTCTGTAAAGCTCTCTGGTTAAAAGCGCTATACAAAATTCAATAAATACAAATGTGCAGATCCAGATATTTCTACATATTTCCAAATTGGAGGTCTAAGGGGTCAGTAATGTGAGGCCCACAACTAAGTTAGTTTAGGTTTCTCAAGGTTTGACATTTTATTTTACTCTACTCGGGGATTCCCTACCTAGTCTAAGATCCAAGGGAATACCTCATAGCATTCACATAACTAACCCTCACACTAAACAACTAAACATTCAAAGTAAAGCATAAACAACATAAATAAAGGATTACCAAATAACCAATGTCTTGGATGACTTCTACTTATTCTGGGCAGATTCCGGTCCCCCAGAAATGGGCAAAGTCAATTTCTCCCAAGGAAAATAAAGTCTTAAATCAGTTCAGTTCCAAAGAAAAAAGAGTCACCGAAACAAAAACCCATGGGTAAAAGTTTCTTTTTCGTTGGATGAAGAGCTTCCCTTTCCAAGTTCCACAAAGAAAACAGCACCTATGGTAATCCTGGATAATGTTCAAATCAAAATGTATCACTTCCACTTTGACAACAACTTTGCTTTTTTAACTCCTGCAGCATCTTGAATGCAATTTGTCAGGATGCCCCTCTTAAAGGAGTTGCTCTCTACTTGGCAACTTTCTCCTGACAAGGATACTGTGAAAGCAGACTTCTTTGCCTCACAGACTGCTACAACTTCATCAAAATGAAAATGTTCTGACAAAAGTCTAGACAACCACAGTTCTACTACTTTCTGCTGCAATGTGAGATTGTGGAATCATGTTAGGCAACTTAAACAAGACTTTTCGACCTCTACAGGTTGGCAAGACACTCTTTCCACCATTACAAGAAAGGGCAGCCTCTTTGCCTCTCCTCCAAGTCTTGTAGCTACCACAAAATCTGCCTTAGCTTCTAACTGCCACAGTTTCAGCTTCACAGATTCTGGATTAGTTCTTGTTAAAAGCACCCAGCTCCCTTCCCCAACTTCATGTGCACCTTCTACTTGCGAGTTCAACAATTTCTGCAACAATTGAATGTTTCTGTAGAATGTTACAAGAGTCAGGGTTCACTTCAAAATCAGATTTAGGAATACGCGATTTCCCTTTGATGGCAAACTCCAACTTGCTACTTACGTTCCCTTTAATTCAGACAGCATTCGTCTTTGACAATGATCCGGAAACGCAATATTTCATACACGACCTCTCTGAAGTTAAACATTCTTGCAATTCTTTGGGAAAGTCTGCTACAATTTATTAAACCATTACCGCTACAGGACCAACTCAGAGTCTGCAGGTGAAATCTGCTCTTCCTTCGCTCCGGCATCCCTCGTGTGGTCACACTTCCTAGTGATCTGCCAGACTCCTGCTCTGCTTCTACTGCTGCCAACCTTCCAGCTCCTGTTCCAGCTTCATTCCACTGCTCCTTCCAGCAGCAGCCTTTTATGCCCCTCCGATGGGTTAATTGGTTTCAGGTGCAGACCCTTAGAGTGGATTGTCTGACCTTGCCACAGACGGTTATGCTTGCCTGCCTGTGCTTTAGCTCTACATGCCTCTTCAGTCCTCTTCTTCGTCACAGTCCATGGGGGATTCTGGGGCATGCAGTTAGTTTTAGGGAAAATAGGTTTTTCTTCTTCCTTATTATTTCTAACAGTGTTTTTACTTCCCATGGTGTAAAGAGAAGGACTGTAGGGTTTGAAATCTTTAGGGACCGGTGGTACAGAAAAGGGTATATTTCCGTAATTTCTTTTGGTATACCATTTTTAACTTTGGTTTTTATCAAATTTTCCGATAGGCAATAGAATCAAGTTCAACCAACAATAACAACATTAACAATCCATGTTATCCCCTTCCCTCTCGGCTTGACACTCCCCACTCACATGAGCTACCATGCCCGTCCATCCACTGGGATGTGAAGACTAGTCATTTAGACCAACAGTTCAGCTTTTTCTGGCGTTACGGTTTATGTATATCATACATGTGCACTTCGGCTGTCCTATTCAATCAGAGAGGCCAGTGGAGAATACAAACCAATCAAGCTTAGAGATGAAGGTATTCGCCCCCTCTTTCAATAAGAAAGTGCCCCATTCGATAAAAAAAACCTTTCCATCTTGTCAACCATCGCCGACAACTTCTCATACATAAATATGTCCCACAATTTAATGAACAGTTCCTTCTTAGCTGGGGCGGTTTTGTCTTTCCACTTCTGAGCTAGCACTACACTTCCAGCTCTCAGCATAGTTTCAACAATTTTTGGGAACCTGAAGGTTTTGGGAATCAGCAGGTGGGACCCCTAGCAAAACCTGGAGGGGGCACAAGGCTGGAGTCACACCAAAAAGGTCTTTGATCCAATTTGGGACTTTGGTCCTATATACCTGCGCAGCCAGTGACTCCTACCACATATGGAACCACGTCCACACTCCCTTTGGCAGAACAGGGAGGATCCCACAAACATTTTGGACAGTCTCACAGGGGGCAGGTGCCAAGAATGAAGGATTTTAAAATTGCGTTCCATGGCTGATGTGTACAGGTTGCCAGCAAACATTAGCTTATAAATGTTCCCTCAGGTATCATCGGTTATCTCCTCCTCTACCCTTGCCTCCCAGCATTGCCTGAAATTCTGCCTCCCTTCCAGTTCCGCCGTGACCAGTACCCTATAAATTGTAGAAAGTGCTCCCTTCCTTGTTGTAGAGTCACAGAGGATTTTCTCAAGGGGTGAGAGAACTCGGGAGGTGTTAACATGCCACTTGGGGTCAGTAAGGATTCCCTTTAGGCTTAGGTATTCAAGGACATTCAAGTTATCCATTCCCAAGGCCTCTGATAGGGCCTCATACTCGAAGGAGTTCCCCCTGAACAATTAGGCTACCCTCTCCAGTCCCCTGTCCGACCACTGCTGCGTGTTTCAGAAGTCCTTGTTACCCAGGTCCCGCGGGGCTACCCACAACAAACTCAGGGGCGAAGGCCAGGAGGAGAGGTGTACGTTTGCTTTACTGTATTCCCAGAGACCCCATATTACTGATAAGGTAGAATGGGTTCTGATGTGAAGCAGTATCTCATTGGCACTGGTCCCCAAAAAGTCCCTAACTTTTTTTGGGTGGGTGTGAATGTCCTCAATAAGTCCAGTAGGTGCCCAGGTCATCCTGTAAGTGCTCCACCGTTACTCAGAGCTGTGATGCTTTATAATATAGTCTGAACTCAGGGAACTGAAGCCCCCAAATCTCTGGGGAGAGTCAATGTGTTGTGTTTGATTCTAGGCCTTTTGTCTTTCATTATAAACTGGTTCACCATGGTTTGTAGTTTCGCAAATAAAAGTATCTGGGAGGGGCGAGGGGAGGAATGTAAAATATAGGACGGGGGCCCAGCACAGGAGTTCTAATCTTACAGCCTCTAGGATGGAGTATAGTTAACCTCTACTAGTCTTGACAGGTCTCTGGGGAGGCGAATGCCCAGGTACGGGGAGGACGAGTCCTCAACTCTCATTCCATTTACTATCTTGCTGCCTCTTGTCGCCGAGTCGTCTGCTCCTATAGGCATCACGCTTGATTTGGGGAGGTTAATTTTAATGCCCGAGAACCTGCCAAAGCGCTGCATCCGACTTAAGAGTTTGGGGAGGGATTCTGATCTGTCAGATAACAGAGGACATCGTCAGCAGATAGGGAGAGCTTAAAATCGACCACACCACATTTGATTGCCGTAATCCCTCTAAGATTGCCAGGGGATCCATGGCCAGAGTGTACAACAGCAGTGAGATGGGGTAGCCCTGCCTTGTCCCTCTTGTTAGGTGAAGGGGAGAAGGGACAGTGCTGTTAACAGCCCCTTTTGCCGTGGGGTCATTGTACAGCGCTGATTTCCACCGCCTAAAATGTGTACAGAGTCCCATTTCTGCAAGACTTTACCCATGTACTGCCACTTGACACGGTCAAAGGCCTTCTCTGAGTCAGTTGATACTAGGTGTGCTCCTAGCCGCTTACGTCTTACCTCATGCAACAGATTTATGGACTTTCTTATATTATCTGCGCCCTGCCGACCTGGGATAAATCCCACCTGATCTCCATGAACCAGAGAAGTCATCTGATGCCAGAGTCTGTTGGCCAGCATTTTAGCCATTATTTTGACATTGGTGTTCAGCAGGGAAATGGGTCTATAGGATTGGCACTGGGCAGGGTCTTTCCCTTCCTTTGGGATCACTACCATCAGCGCTGCTAGCATAAACTGTTGGAGGGAGCCAGTCTCCAGTGCGTTGAACAATTTGGCCATGAATGAGCCAGGGAGGAACGATATCTTTTGTAGGACAATGTAAAACCATCCTCCCCAGGTGTGGTACCCCCCACTTCATACCACTAATCGTGTCTATCACTCCCTGTGTGGTAATGGGGGCCTCCAGGGGTTCTGCCTTATCCACTGGGAGAGAGTTCAGAAACCGGTCCACGTCTGACCCATCCCCATTATATTCTGAAGTGTAAAGTGTTTAATAAAATAGTTGAAAGGTGGATGTCCGTGGGTCGGCTATCCGTGGGTCTTCAATTAGTTTTTCACCTCCTACTGGACGGATCGCATACACCCTCCTACTCTTTGCTCTCTCAACCTCCATGCCAGCATTCTGTCAGCCTTGTCCCTTTTCATATATTTTTGTTTTTGATAAAATGAGTTTTCTATCCGTTTTGCCGACTATGAGGGCTTTCAACTTAGCTCTATATTCTTGCAATTAGACCATTTCCCTGGGAACATTTGGGTTTTCAGTTCCCCCAACCAGCTGAATGGACTAAATGTTCCCCCAAAGGATCCTCTCCTCATGCCGTTCCCTCTTTCTCCTGGACTCCATTCCCATCAGAACTCCCCTAGTCGTGGCCTAAATGCCTTAAAAATGCTTCCCAGACCCCTGCGGTCCCCACCTCCCCGTTAATTAATTTCGAATGAATTCTCTGATCGCTTTCAGGAGCGCTAGGGCTAGCTCTTTGTCCCATAGCAGCTGGTCGTTGCACGACCACCTACAGTTATGCTGCTCCTGCGGGTTGGGGGGAGGGGGACACCCTCATTCTTACCCTCACCAATTTGTGATTAGACCACAGGATTACCTCTACGTCAACTTCACTCACATGCTCATAGTGGGGTTTGGGGGCTCTACAATGATATAATCTATCCTTGAGAAAGTGTCATGTACCTTTGAGTAGTATGTAAATAGAGGGTCTTGGCCCGGACCCTTCATGTGGGCGACTGTCACTCCCAACTCTTTATTAACTTTCTGTAAGCGAGTGGAAGTACACCATTGTCTTTGGGTTGCTCTGTAAGAACCTACCATCTTTCTGTCACTTTCAGGGTGCAGGACCATGTTGAAGTTACCCCCATTATCAGTGTGCCCTCAGCAAATGTTTGAATGTTGATTCTAACCGACTCCCAGTACTGGTCCTGGGCTTCATTTGGGCAGCAGATGGAAACCACTGTAAGCATATAGCCCTTGATCTTCCCCTTCACCACCACAAAGCAGCACCCTCGGTCCTTTGACTTTGCCTTCATTATGAAATGTAAGCAAAGAAGAATATAACGCACACTGTAAGTTGACAAAGAAGTTAAGGTCTAATTTATGCTAAATTTACCAAACCAATGTATGTTCTGCTCCTAAAGAGTCAGAAAAATAGGAAAGTACCAAGAAGAACAATTGGAGCGAAACTGACCATACATTTAATGAACCAAGAAGGAAATTGGTTGAAATGTCCAATGTACAACAAAGATGAAAGAAAATAATTCTAAACAATACAATAAGGATTTTTTGTACATAGATTGTTCAGATACATAAACAGTGAATTAAACAGAATTGTCAAAGTAGATGGTTAAAACATACTAAGAGAGAGATTTGTTTAAAGCATGGACAAAAATCACATTTAGCATACAAATTGCAAAATTAGACTTACTATTTTGTATTTGCACAGTGTTATTCAGACTGTCTTTTATCAAAGGTTCCTATCCTTTGTGCGTATTCATGATCGAGGTATGATCATGTTTTGTGGAGCTGCCTACGTGCCAGTATTGAAACTATGGATAAGTAGTAATGCATACAGAAACATTAGTTCTTGCGGTTTTGATATGCGCTGTACTAAAAGCACGTTTCGGCTATTGCCATCTTTCTTGGCATTGATTGAAGAGCCTTCCTTAGGGCAAATTGGATCTAAATAGAGTCCAAGAAGACAAAAAATTGGGAGGGGTAAGGCAGATATATAAGGTCAGTAGATGCAATCAGCCCAGTTTGTCAACAGTATTTCCTATTAAGGTTAAAACATTGTTGGAGAATAACAGTACTGCTAGCTAAAACAAAGGTGAAATGACTGCACTGTACTCACCCTGTATATGGCATAGGGATGTGCAGATTTATCAGCCTTTACGATTTGTAGGTGGCAGAAATCCTTAACCCCCTGGAGCTGCGAGGGCTGAGTCTCCGAATAAAAATTCCGAAACACTTGAAAATCCAAAAATGGATGCACTATTTTATAGAGAAAATATAAAGAAAGAAATTCACAAGTTAATTGGTGAAAAGAGGTAGGTGAAAAGGAGGCAAGACAAGATGTCATGCGGGAAGGGTTAATAGTGACCGAGCTAAAAACTCGGGACAGGAAATTTGTGAAAGGTGGCAGATAAAGCCATAGCGCACCTAGCCACGGAATTGGCGGTGGCATAGTGAAAAAAAGGGAAATGCATACCGAAGTATAGGTGTCTTAAAATGAGTACACCAAACTGCTGTCGACTGGGGTGCTCCTTAAATGTGGAGGTCGCTGGGCAAGATGTCCTAAATGAAGGCAAAGTTCATGCAGAGTGACGAGGAAAACCCGCTTTGGCTCACATTCTCATTAGCCGCTGGTGACGGCGTGGTGTCTGTAGAGACAAGACAGACATAAGGAGACTAATCCTTAAAAAAAAAAAAGGCGGATAAGATTCGCACTACAAAAGACGTGGTCAAGTGTACAAAACACTTACTGAAGTTCCACTGAATGCGAGTGGGATGAGGCTCACGAAGCACCGGAGAGAAAGTAAACCAGGCCGACAGTACGCCGTGTTCGAAGGCATCTGGTAGTCAAGGAAACCCTTGATATTACACTCCCCACTTATGAAATGTAGCTTACTGGATACCAGTAGGGCAGCTCCTTTCTTTTTGTTGGGCCGGACACGTGAAATACCTCCCCTATTGACCTGGCTTTCAAGGACAGTTCCCTACCCCTTTGCCAATGGGTCTCCTGCAAGAACATAAAGTCCAGCTTGAAGCAGTTAAATTCCCGAACTGTTACGGACCTCTTGTATGTGGATTTTAAACCTCTTACATTTAGTGAGCCCAACGCCAGTGTATTTTTTGTGTCAGCCATCGGGGGGCACAGTTTTCTCTTATGTCTCCCAGCTTTGGCGCCTCAGAGTACTTTTCCCCCGGGCTATGGTCTCAATCGTTTTACTGATTGCAGTACAACGCCGCCCCCCCCCCCACCCCACCTCTGGATGAACCTGGTTTTTGGTAGCTTGCGGAACTTGAAATGCCTGCTGATGAACAACAAACCCTTCTGAGCCGAGCCACCCCCCCCTAGTTAACCCAGTTTCCTCAGGCAGAGGTCCAAAGATACCCCAGCTCCTGTGCCCTCAGCTACCCATAAAAGGCGAAAGAGCGACTCCATTCCCCCGCCTCTGACTCTAGACTCAAACATGGATGTACTTTTGCAGGAAATATGGTCTCTAAAACCTTTCATTAAAACCACAAATCAAAAACTTCAACAACTTGATGACCGATGGAGTATCTTTGAAAATAGAATGGCTGAAGTGGAGACCAGAATCAGTCAAGTAGAAGATTCGGCTCCTAGAGTTCTTCATCATACTATTATGTATTAAAGTTCTTACAGTCTAATAGCCATTATATTCTTGTTTTGTTATGCTTGCTATTTTTGCAAATGTATGTATATTCATATATTTGTATTAAATTTCCATAATGGTGTTTAAATGTATATCTTGGAACATTAAAGTTGTCAATAACCCATTTAAAAGACATACAATTATTTTTCACCTGAAATGTTTCAGCCCATCGGTAGCATGCATTCAGGAAACCCACCATTCCATGGTTGAATCCATGAAACAAATCATTTTGGTTACAAAATGTTATAGTTAGTCCCGCTATAGGAAAAGAAAACCGTGTAGCTATACTAATTAACAAAACCTGCACCACAACATTTTATGTCAGGCCACTGATAATGAAGGGAGATGGGGTTGGGAGAAATTACAGATTGGGCACACTGTTACTATTTTCAATATCTATGGCCCCACCCAAACCGGACCCAGCATTCTGGGAAGTTTTTCAATCAATTATCCTGCAATTCAACCTCACTAATCTTATTTTTTGTGGTGATTTTAATGAGATTATCGATCCATTTATGGATAGGAGACCCAATTGAGTTTTCCAAAGCTCCAAATCTCAAATCCTTTTCCCCAAGTGTATTTCTGAAGTGTGTCTGGTTGATACATGGAGGTTGTCCCATCCCCTGGATTTAGACTTTACATTTCAGTCCCTCCCTCATGACTACTTATCGCGACTGGATTATATCTTTCCTGCGAAATCTTTGTCGCCTACATTGTGGATTGTTCTATTGCTAACATAATGATCTCAGACCATGCTGCTGTTACGGTTTTTGACTTTAATGATATCTCTACTCACTCGCCAGAGATTTAATAATATTTTACTACAAGATACCTTGTTTCTTCAATCCTTTTACGACTACCAACAACAATGTTTTTCTAACCTGGGAAAGTGATACCTTTACAGTTAATAACTGGGATGCTTTTAAGGCTGCTTTGAGAGGACATGTTATCGCATTCATGAGTAGGCATAGAAAAAGAGTATAAAAGGACTTGGATGCACTTTTTCTCCAACTCACTGATGCCGTGAAGTCTTACTATCAAAACCCCTGTGAGTTTGGACATCGCAATGTTCTGGCCTTGCGCTTTCAAATTTACAAAAAGTTAACTGAGCTGGCAACTGAAGCCATTCTAAAATACAAATGTAAAATCTATCAAACCTCGGAGCATGTATTGGGCGCTTAGGCAGTGAGTCAGCGGGCGCTGGCTTCGGGTTTCACTGGGCCGGGCCCTGGCAGGGAGTGCCCTGCCCTCCCTCTCAGCACCACTGGGAAGGTGTGCCCGCCCTACCGCTATAGACGGCAGTAGTCGGCCATTCCCCTCACTCGCTGGCTTGCCTAGGCCGGTGCTGTGCAGTCTGCTTCTCTACAGTTGCCATCGAAACCTGCCAAGATGGTGGTACCCTCTCCAATGGAACAAGCCATGGAGACTATTATGTTCAACTTCCATAAGTATTCTGGAGACAAGGGTTACATGAACAAAGATGATCTGAAGCACATGATGGAGAAGGAATATGGTGAATTTATCAAGAACCAGAGGGATCCGCTGGCAGTGGACAAGATCATGAAGGACCTGGACCAGTGCCGCGATGGCCGCATCATCTTCCACAGCTACTTCTCGCTCATCGCCGGCCTCACCATCGCTTGCAACGACTAATACGTGGCCCACATGAAGCCCAAGAGCAGAAACTAGAAGTGCCCTTTAACCCTGGAACTGCAAGATGCCATTGCAATGGGCAACTATGAACTCGTACACTCTGCCTGTCAGAAGGAGAGCGCAAGAAGGAAGCTCCTCAATGTGACCCTTCTAACCCACTACACCTCGCTGATAATAAAAAACGCCTGGTTTTTTTTTGGTAAAAAACACAAAAAAACAAAAAAAATCCTATCAAACCTCTAATAAAGCAAGTAAAGCGCTTGCATCCTACCTTAAGGCTAAAAAGGAGAAAGCCTTCATTTCCCACATCAAAAATAACTCTGGTACCACTGCAACTAATCCAGCTCAAATTTTGGATATCTTTAAAACATTCTATTCCTATTTATATACACCGGATAATGCGATTCAATTTTTATAACAATTTGGTTAATGCCTGTCTCGAGAAAATTGACAATTTCATGATGAACGAACTTGTCGCTGATCCAACTAGACTACTAATGTTAATTATGTCTCCCGAGGCCAAAGCTGCCCTTATTTATAAAATCCTTTTGATGGATGAACTTCGCATTGTAAAAATGGCCTATCCAGCATCAGTGTGAAAATGACTGACATGGTGTTTGATAACAAGACATGGGCCCTTATTATGAGGTTGGTGCTAAAAATCTGCCTTTACCGGCATGCCGGTAATAACGTGTCTGTGTAGGCTCGATCCCACAAACAGCGGGTGATCACGAGTGCGTGAGCACGCGCACCCCCGCCCTCGGCAAACCCCTAAATAGCGGTACCGGTATTAACATAGTGGTAAGAACGGGCCCGTCATTACCGGACCCGGAAGTAACGTCATTGCGCCGGAACGGGAAACGTGTTGGCGGCCATCTTCAAAAACACAATCCATTGCCATCCTCCACATACTGGACATTCACTAGCAAAACTCCAAGCACACCACGGACACAATGTCAAAGGCTACCCAGAAAGGCACTGCCCGCCTGCGGAAACCACAATTTAAGGACGAGGAGATGAACATGCTAGCCGATACCCTAGTAGAGAATGCGGATGTGGTACTCTGCAGTGACCTCAGGCGTCCAGCCCAGCTGAGACAGAAGACCATCTGGGAGGAAGTGGCAAGAAATGTAAGTGCAGTCGGCACCAGCGCACGCACAGTGCGCGATTGCAGAAAGCGCTGGGATGACCTGAGGCGGAGATTGAGGAGCATCTTGTCGGCCAATCGGAGCCAGGGGCTGGCAACAGGTGGCGGACCTCACTCAGCCATCAAACCGGCTAGATGGGAGGAAACCTGCAGCTCAGTGATAGATGTGGAGTCCATTCAAGGAGTTGGTGGAGCGGAGTTCGACGTGCCAACATCGGCAGATGAAGGGGAGTGTCCCTACAAACACACGACAACCAATCTTCACAATTGACCTCCAAATGTGACAGAGATGACAGCCAATACATGGCGCATCATATACACCTACACATATCCATATACACATGCTGGACCCACTACTATCACATCCCAATGCATGATGCCTGCAGCTCCCATACACAAATACACACCCGACACACAGATGACCTGCACGTGTCACACAGCACGCAAGTCACAACACACCTCAAGGCCCCACGGCAGACTCCATGGTGTACATGTGAACACCTGCGTGATTGCAAAACACCCCCCGCAACCTTGCACGTACCCAGTCCGCTGCAAAGCCAGACATGCAACTGATCACATGGCGACAACTGCACAAAGACCAACGCATGCATGATACAAGCACCACCATCACTGATGCCCCGCCACTCTCGGTCCCTCACAGGTACGGATGCAGACACCGAAGAAGCACATGGAAGTGCACAAGCCACAACACCAGCCAAAAGGGCCAGGGGCCAAGATGATGGCACCATGCCATCTACTTCGAGGGAACCAAGAATGGGACAAGCGGCACGCAAGACAACAACCAGTGCCCAACCAGCCACGCTGCCACCCACAGAGGACCAGCAGACACCTGCCCCTGCACCCCTGGACACACAACCTACACAGGGCGAGGACACATTCTGGTATGGACAATGATGGCACACAGTCCGCTGCCTGGGGAGACGGCTGCATCGGCACAGCATAGTGGTGACAAGGATGCTGGCCCTGACGATTACACCAATGCAGGAGTCCTCCACTCAGAGCCTGTAGGTCAAACCCCAAGCCCGCAGGTCACCCCACAGGACACCCCTCGCCAGGATTCATCAGGACAGGGCAGCCATGGAGAGTGGTCTCCAACATTGCACAGCCCATATTGGCTGCAGTATCACCACCTAACCCACCATCCACCACCAACACTGCTATATGGGACCTTGAAGGACGTCTGTCCAGGATGGAGGGCCGGCAGGAGGAGATGCAAGGCTATGTTAAACAGTACCTTGCTGAAGGCGAGGCAACATGCTGTGTCATCTGTGACAGCACTACGGCTTTGGGGACACAAGCATCTACCTCATCTGCATCTACCACGCCTGCAAGTTCCACGCAGACCAGCCCTGTGTGCATGTTCATGCAAAGTGCGCAGTGCTCAGAGATGCAACCCCCACCTCCGAAGAGGGCTCCACAGTAGCAGGGCCACCCTGCACAATCTGTTTAGCACCGCATCCAGACACATGTTGTGCCATTGATGACTTTGGATGTTAGGGGGGGGGTGGTGGTGGGTGTAGTACTGGGGGTGGTTGTGGGGGCGGCAGGGGGGAGGGGTGTTGGGGGCATTGAGTGTTAATTGATGTTGAAACCATCACTTGAATACACCCGTTGTGTACAAAACATCACATGAGTGGACATTGCTTCTTTGGTGTGTGTCAATTTATTGCTTCATAGTGCACTGTGCCCATGTATCCCCACACCCAGTGCCCACAGTTCCCAATACATGGCACCCTCTGCATCCCAGTACATCAGAGTGATTGGTCTATGACCGACTGGCGCACTGCGCGACCCTCAAGTGTGTCGCGTCCTGGCCTATATGTCCATCATCTACTCCTTCCTCTCCTTCTACTTCACCAGGTGGTGGCAGCTCCAGGTCAGGTGGCAAGGGTACATTCCGCTGGATGCACATGTTATGCAGCATTGCACATACCATGATGATCTTGCCCACTTTCTCAGGCCCGTAAATGAGGGCGCCACCCGACCTGCGAGGTAGCGAAACCTTGTGTTCAACCGGCCAAAGGTCTGCTCAATGACCATACGCGTGCGTGTATGTGCACGATTGAAGTCCTCTTCGTGCCTGTTCTGCAGATTCCTGACAGGGGTGAGGAGCCACGCCTTCTGGGGATAGCCAGCATCACCTGCATGGGAGCAGAAGGAGGTATGTGTAAGGATACTGCTCAGTTGCCATATGTGCTCAGCCTGCACATCTTTCTTGTTCACATGCACTATCCCGTTGATGGCAGCCACTTCTACATAACTATCTGCCCTGCACAGTACTTGCCAATCCATGGTGCTAGCCTTGGGTGACGTACATGATTTTGGGGCCTAGACATTGGAACCAGCAGGCACCCCGATGCATTGTCAAGATCCTTTATGTCCGCACATGTGTAGCCCCCCCCACCCTCTCCTCCCATGGCCCAGTGGGCAGACTCACCCAACAGCCAGCTACGTCGTACGACATCTCCTTCCATGTAGCGGGGTAGTCAGGATTTCCGCAGCACCATGGCATCATGCGTGGATCCTGGGTATCTGGCACAGCAATGTGTTATTATCTGGCTGGCATCACACACCATCTGCACATTGATGGAGTGGTATAGCTTCAGATTGCTATACACCACCTCCACGGCATGTGGGACTACCAACTCTACATGGGTGCAGTCGAGGACACCAATTGCATTGGGCATGCCTGCCAGTGCATGGAATGCTATTTTGGTGGCATTCGCCTCCTATGGTGTCCGTGGTAGGGATATGTAGGCCCTTGCGTGCTTTAGTAGTGCATCCAGCACTTGGTTTAGCACAACAGAGAAGCACGATTGCGACATGCCATGCATTTGGCCCACTGTGTGTTGGTAGGTGCGTGTTGGTAGGTGCCTGTGGCCAGGAAGTGGAGCACAGATGCCACCTTCAGCAGAGGGGGGATGGCTGTGCGGATGTTGATGAAGCTGACCAGGTCTTCCTGTATTAATTCCACTATGGTGGTGATGGTGTCCCTGTCCAGGCGGTACAGGGTGTGGATCTGTGCTGGGGTTAAGTCAAATGGATTGGCCCTTATACGTGGAATTGATGGCTGTCTGTGGGGGAACAACTGCCTGCACTGGTGGGATTTGCTGGGCCGGTCTCACCCTCCTTCTCCTCCTGCGTCTCCTCTGTGTTGCCTTTTGTACTGCCTGCTCAAGGAGTAGCAGTGCAGGAATGTCCTCCAGCCCCAGTATGGCAAATGTAAGTGGTATAATTTTGGTGTGGGAAGGGGTGTGGTGTGTGGGTGTGCTCCTTATGTGCTGGGCCTGACTCCATTGCCTCCACCTGTGCTGATTGTGTGCACCTGTGGCAGTTGGTTACACAGCAGATTGCTGTTAACGGGTGATCCGCGATGCTGGTATTGCCAGCATCAAGGTGGCCCTTCTTACCGGCATCTGGATGCCGGTATGTGCATGTCCGTGTGACTCGTGATGTCCTCTTCCATGCAGCATGCCGGTAATACGGGTACGGCGTCTGCATGCCGATACGGTGGTGCACGGCCACAGCGGGTCCTTGTCGATTCCAGTAAGACCGGCGTCTAGGGTTGTAATACTGCGGACCGGTAATGGATGCCGGTATTGCCTTACCGGCTCCGTTATTACCGGACCGCCAACCTCGTAATGAGGGCCATGGTCCTTGATCTGGGCTAAGGGCAACCGTAACATCCACCTCCGCTAACATTACACAAAATATGTACTTTTTCTTACACAGAGCATTTATCACCCCGTAAAAGACTGGTCATGGTTCTGATGGCCACTGTTGGTCCTGTGGTAATACTTTGGGAACCTTCAAACACATGTTTTTTTGATTGTCCATTTATTCAAAAATTCTGGCATGATGTATGGTCAGCTCTAAAAACTTTTTAATATCAATCTCACACTCTCCTTCCAAAATGTTTTATTGGGCAGCATAGCTTTGCATGCACATTTGGCTGAGGATACATGTATATTATATGACATTTATGCATTTCCTTGGCTATTAAGTTCATTAATGCCAACTGCAAACAATGTCATAACCTTTCTATTACAGGTTGGTGGAACAATGTGTGTCAGGTACAAATGTTGGAACAGTGTATGGTTAAGCGCCTTAATGCAATTTCTAAATTTGACACCAAAAGGGCTTCGGTCAACAATTATCTGTCATTTCACATGTCTGCTCATAAATTAGTTTCCTCTCCTATGAATATCAATCTATATCTGGCAATTTAACATCAGATGGTTGGTGCACCATTCTACTTTTTATTGAGCTTAACATACCCTTTCCCCTTTTCCTTATTGTGCTGTGTTAGTCTCTTGTCTTAGGTCTCCCATTGTTTGTCCATTTTAAAATTTCCTTCAGATTTGTAGTTCTGATTAACTGACAGCAAATGCTTCATTTCTCAATTCCATTGTATTTATCCCAGAAATCTCTGCGTCCTACATAGGATTCTTCACGTTTTAGATGTTTCTATAGACGTTATTGCTATGTTGCATAGGATGCCTTTCTCTTTTTGTTGCTTGATTGCATTGGTCTTACCCTCTTTTGATGAACTACTGTTATTTCATGCATCTCTGTGCTTTAGCTTTAAATACTTGAATACAAATTATTAAACATAAAAAAACAGGTAGGAATTGGAACCCAAATCTTGGGATCCTTCTTGAAAAGATATACTGATAGGCCATGTAGACCATGACCCAGATTATGAGGGGGGTGTGGGTGGTGGGGGGTGTTGTGAGATGGGGAGCTTGTAAAGGTTACAAAAGTAAGCCAAACAAATATCCACATCAATATGGGTTTCCCCCGTAGTGCAAGGGGATTGGTTAGTCCCAAACTAATCTGATAATTTGCCAAACATTTTGAGAATCGTGTGCTGATATGTAGACAGCTCTCGGTTTCGCACTGCACCAGTGGGGCTGAAACGGGATTAAAGCCCCAGTGTGAGGTGCTCACTGCCCCCACCCAGAGTGCTGTAGTGTGGGGTCCACCCACGAGCAATCCAGACTTCCAGAGGCCTCCAGATTGTTGAGATACACCCTCGAGTTCCCACGGCAGGATGAACCTGCCCCCTGAGCCATCCACAAGGACTGCACGACACTCAACAGGGTGTAGTGGAGACCTCCGGCGTAGGCAGGAGCCTGATTTGACCAGAGGACGCCATGATCATTCTGCTCGTCACTGGCCCCCTGGCCTTGGGCCCCCAGTGCCTGCCGCCCCTGCCTCCCGATCTTGGAACCCCCATCGCCTGCCCCCCCCCCCACACCCTCACCCGCCGCCCTGGTGGAATCGGGCACTGGATGCTTGAAAGGCTTGTCGCAGGCTGACTTCAGAGGGAACTCCCCCACCGAGCTCCGGATCATCGCGTTAACACCCGCTGGGGAGCGGTCGAGGGGGGCCCAGCAAGTATGGCTCCCTCCACACTTTTCCCATGATATTAGTGCACCAGCTCCCCGGGGAACATTAAAAGCATTAACCGGCTCAAATGAGCCACAGAATCGGAGCCCGCAGTGCTACAGCCGCGATGCTGCCCAGTGAGCCTTCCATCCACGTGGGGCCTGCCCACTTAACTCCTTGCACCGTCTGCAAAGTGCCAATCAGCCTACACAGACCAGCGCTGGCACCCAAGCACTGGGCCCTCCAGTGCTCGTCTGCCCAGGCAGGGGGCCCGAAATAGCACCCCAAACCCCCCCCCCACCTGCAACCAAGTTTACCTACTTCTTGGCCCCATAGAGCATCATCATCACATCGTTCTAGCAGTTAAAGCGGTACAAAGGCGGGGAAGCCTTAGGGGATGTGCTCCCCTGACCAATTTGTGGAGACTATTGGGGGGATAGAAGAGGCCAAAGCCTACCCACCCAGCCTAGTGATAACCATAGAATTGGTTGTGTCTATATTTAAAAAGGGGAACAGATCGGATTCGGGAAATTATAGACTATTGTCTATGCTAGACTGTTCCGGTAAAATGTTTGCTTCCCTGTTACTAGAAGTATCCCCAATTGCATTTAGAAGTGCTACCAATTGCTTGTAGTAGTGTTAACAAAGCACCAATTGCATTAGTAGTGTCCCAATTGCATTTCTAAACTGCGCCAAATAGCCTCTCTACGGAAAGTTGCATTTAGAAGTGTTCCCAATAGCCTCTCTGAGGAAAGCTGCACTTAGAAGCGTTCTCATCTGCATTTAGAAGTGTTACCAATTGCTTGTAGTAGTGTTCCCAACTACATTTAGAAGTGTTCTCGACTGCATTTAGAAGTGTTCTCAACTACATTTAGAAGTGCCTCGACTGCATTTAGAAATGTTCTCGACTGCATTTAGAAGTGTTCTCAACTGCATTTAGAAGTGTTCTCAACTACATTTAGAAGTGTTCTCAACTGCATTTAGAAGTGTTCCCAATTGCTTTTATAGTGTTGCGCCCAATGCCCTCTCCGAGGAAAGTTACACTTAGAAGTGTCCCCAACTACATTTAGAAGTGTTCACAACTGCATCTAGAACTGTTCCCAATTGCATTTTGAAGTGTTCCCAAGTGTACTTTGTAGTGTTCCCAATTGCATTTAGGTGCTGCGTCCAATAGCCTCTCTGTGGAAAGTTGCATTTAGAAGTGGAAAAAGTGATAGGGCTCTGAGATGAGACCTGAAGGAGAGTGTTCATGCCAGAACCAACAATGAAGGCCGACTGGGGCCAACCGGAGTAGTGCTTTAATAATCACTTTTCATTATTTAAACTATTTTGTAGAAACAGTCAACCATCTCCAACTTAATATAGTTGCGTTGCCAACCTAACTGGGGACCATCCTGCTAAACCGAAGTTGCATTTAGAATATGTGGAAAAAGTGATAGGGCTCTGAGATGAGACCTGAAGGAGAGTGTTCATGCCCAATAGCCTCTCTGAGGAAAGTTGCATCTAGAAGTGTTCCCAATTGCATTTTGAAGTGTTCCCAAGTGTACTTAGTAGTGTTCCCAATCGCATTTAAGTGCTGCGTCCAATAGCCTCTCTGAGGAAAGTTGCATCTAGAAGTATCCCCAATTGCATTTAGAAGTGCTACCAATTGCTTGTAGTAGTGTTAACAAAGCACCAATTGCATTAGTAGTGTCCCAAATTGCATTTCTAAACTGCGCCAAATAGCCTCTCTAGGGAAAGTTGCATCTAGAAGTGTTCCCAACTGCATTTAGAAGTGTTACCAATTGCTTGTAGTAGTGTTCCCAACTGCATTTAGAAATGTTCTCGACTGCATTTAGAAGTGTTCGCGACTGCATTTAGAAGTGTTCTCAACTGCATTTAGAAGTGTTCCCAATTGCATTAGTAGTGTCCCAATTGCATTCTTAAACTGCGCCCAATAGCCTCTCTGGGGAAAGTTGCATTTAGAAGTGTTCCCAATAGCCTCTCTGAGGAAAGCCACATCTAGAAGTGTTCACAACTGCATTTAGAAGTGTTCTCAACTGCATTTAGAAGTGTTCCCAATTGCTTTTATAGTGTTGCGCCCAATAGCCTCTCCTGGTTCCCACCAATAGCCTCTCTGAGGAAAGTTACACTTAGAAGTGTCCCCAACTGCATTTAGAAGTGTTCACAACTGCATCTAGAAGTGTTCCCAATTGCATTTGAAGTGTTCCAAAGTGTACTTAGTAGTGTTCCCAATTGCATTTAAGTGCTGCGTCCAATAGCCTCTCTGAGGAAAGTTGCATCTAGAAGTGTTCCCAATTGCATTTTGAAGTGTTCCCAAGTGTACTTAGTAGTGTTCCCAATTGCATTTAAGTGCTGCGCCCAATAGCCTCTCTGAGGAAAGCTGCATCTAGAAGTGTTCACAACTGCATTTAGAAGTGTTCTCAACTGCATTTAGAAGTGTTCCCAATTGCATTTTGAAGTGCTCCCAAGTGTACTTAGTAGTGTTCCCAATTGCTTTTATAGTGTTGCGACCAATAGCCTCTCTGAGGAAAGTTACACTTAGAAGTGTCCCCAACTGCATTCAGAAGTGTTCACAGAAGTGCATCTAGAAGTGTTCCCAATTGCATTTTGAAGTGTTCCAAAGTGTACTTAGTAGTGTTCCCAATTGCATTTAAGTGCTGCGTCCAATAGCCTCTCTGAGGAAAGTTGCATTTGGAAGTGTTCCCAATTGCATTAGTAGTGTCCCAATTGCATCCTTAAACTGCGCCCAATAGCCTCTCTGAGGAAAGCTGCATTTAGAAGCGTTCTCATCTGCATTTAGAAGTGTTACCAATTGCTTATAGTAGTGTTCCCAACTACATTTAGAAGTGTTCACAACTGCATTTAGAAGTGTGCCCAATTGCTTTTAGTAGCCTTCCCAATTGCATTTAGGTGTTGCGCCCTATTGCCTCTCTGAAGAAAATTACATTTAGAAGTATTCCCAATTACATTTAATAGTGTTCTCAACTGCATTTAGAAGTGCTACCAATTGCTTGTAGTAGTGTCCCCAATTGCATATAGAAGTGTTCCCAACTGCATCTAGAAGTGTTCCCAATTTGCATTTTGAAATGTTCCCAATTGCTTTTAGTAGTGTTCCCAATTGCATTTAGGTGCTGCGTCCAATAGCCTCTCTGAGGAAAGTCGCATTTACAAGTGTTCCCAATTGCATAAGTAGTGTCCCAATCGCTTTCTAAAGTTGCGCCCAATAGCCTCTCTGAGGAAAGCGCTTAGAAGTGTGCCCAATAGCCCCTCAGAAAAGTTGAACCCAGAATTCGCCTCTCTGAGCAAAGCACTTAGAAGTGTGCCCAATAGCCCCTCAGAAAAGTTTGAATCTAGAAACACATTTAAAAGCTGCATCTAGAAGTGTAACCAACAAGCTAAATTGTGAACCTAGAAGTGCACCCAACAACCTATCTAAATGGTGACTACAAAGTTGATTTAGCCCCTCAGAAAAGTTGAATCTAGAAACGCATTTAAAAGCTGCATCTAGAAGTGTACCCAACAAGCTAAATTGTGAACCTAGAAGTGCACCCAACAACCTATCTAAATGGTGACTACAAAGTTGATTTAGATCCACACAAAACATCTGTCCCTGTATAAAGGCGGATTGGAAAGTCCACCACTACCGTAACCTACTCAATCCTATCAGTATAACCAACAGTACCACTGTATATTACAGAACCTAAAACCGTGACTAATAATCTAACACCCCTCTAAGCAAATAGAATCCAGAGGCTGACCAAATATCCTCCTGGGGACAAACAAACTTAGAAGTGTACCCAATAAACTAAAACAATCTCTATCTACAACTGTAACTAGAAAAGCACCAATTAAACCTAAATTACCATCTTTGAGCTGTCGAACCTTGAAGTGTACCTAAAAGCGTATCATCACCGTTCTTAGAACTACAATCAGAAAGCCCTCCTAAACCATCCTTTTAAGCTTACACCAACCATGAGTGCACCCACTCCACCAGAATCAGTCAGAAACATCTCCCATGGACCACCCCCCTCCTCCGGTCAGTCTTCCTTCCCATCCCGCCCCTCACAAACCCACCCACCCTCTCCCTCACTCCCTGCCTTTCCCCTCTCCAAACACCAAGCCAGGGGAGCACGATGGCGAACCACCCACCCTAAAACCACTCTTCCCCCGAACCCCACCCCCGACCCTCCAGCATTTCCCATACCCGCTCCCCTCACTATCATACCTAGCACACCCCACCCTGCAATCACCCACCTCCCGCCCTCCCCTCATACCCCTTCCACCCTCCCCCCCCGACCACACCTTTTCCCCTCCCTAAAAACTGCACGGCTAGCCCTAGCAAGAACCGAAGCTGCCTCCCGCTCACCCTCCGACCCCCCTACTCTCTCCCACACACCAGTCGCAGCAAAGAAACTAAAGAGGAAGCGCTCTTGGTCCCCCTCAATCACCCAGCACTCCTCGCCTCCTCTGTCTCGACCCATCACTTCTATCCCGCAATCCCCTCCTTCCCCCGTCGCTTCTCCCTGCCTAAAACCCCTCTCCCTCATTTTCTCATCAACTCCAACTGAAACTCCTAACCGCCAACATCCCTCTTTCAAACCCCCCTACCAAAACCCGGCCATCCTATCACACACAGCCTCCCAACCCCACCCGAACCCTGCCAATCTCACCGCTCGCCCACTATTCCCATCTACCATCACCCACCCTACCCCTTTCCGTCCACACCCCCCACCACCGCCCCGTCCCACTCCAGCACCGAGACCATCCTTAACTGCCGATATGAACTGCATCCTCTTTAACGCCCGATCAGTAGCAAAAAACAGACATTCCATCTTTGACCTCCTCACCTCTGCCACACCACACCTAGTTTTCATCACCGAAACCTGGCTCTCTGAAGACTTCGGCCCAATCGCTAATGAAGCCTTTCCTCCGGACTACTCCCTCATCCCTCTGAACCGCACGTCCAGGGGGGGAGGGGTAGCATTCGTCTTCAAATCCCTCTTCCGCGCCTCAATCATCGACAACCAACCCTCCATTCCATCCTGCGAATCGCTTCTTGTTAAACTATCCCTCTCCCTTTCACTCTCGTACAGCTTCCTAATAATCTACAGGCCCCCTGGCTACGATAGACACTTCGCAAACAACCTTTGCGACGCCATCTCCACCCTCCAACTAAACCATCCCAACCTCACCCTTCTTGGAGACTTCAACATATGGCTCGACATCCCCACCAACCCCATGACATACTCCCTGATTGACGGTTTAGATGCAATTAACCTCCAACCCCACATAAACGGCCCGACTCATTATAAAGGACACACTCTTGATGCCATCTTCAGCTCCAACACCCTGATTCATCTAATGCCGCCCACACCTATCATCTGGTCCGACCACTTCATTCTCTCGTTCGCCATCCACTCACCTGAACCCCTTCCAATACTCGTATCTGAACCTCCGAACATTCGCAAAAGCTGGAAGAAACTAATAATCACCCCGGACCTAGCCGAAGCACTCCGCCAGTCTCCACATCCTACCTGCCATCTCAACAATCAATTAACCCCTGAGGCCTTTGATTCGTGGCTCAACTCACCCCTGATGCGCCTGACCCCCTCGTGCAAACCATCAACCCGACTTGGCCCCTTCCCCAGATGGTTCACCCCTGAGTTAAAGAACACTAAACGACATTACAAATACCTAGAACGCAAATGGCATAAAGAGAAAACCCATGACAGCAGGACCACCTTAGCACAACACCTGTACCGGTACAAAGCCGAAATCCGGAAAGCGAAAAAAGCACACTACAACTCACGAATCCTAAACTGCAAAAACCCATGCAAAGAACTTCACAAAATTATCTCCGAATTCACCAAACCGGCATGTAACACAACCATCCCGACCGCGTCACAATCACTATGTGACTCACTCTCCCTCCATTTCTACTCCACGGCCATTGAAAGGACAAAAACTCTGACCACCAAACAGGCTCTGTTACAACCACCAGGCAATCCTCAGCCAGTACCGGCCAGCCCACCAACTGCGACCACTACACAACCAATTTTCGAATCCTTCAGTCCAATATCACCAGAACAATTTCTCAAACTCCTATCCGACCGCAAACCATCTGGATCACCACTGGACCTTTGCCCAGCCACAACCCTTAAAGAAATCTTTGCCTCCACCTGCGCAGGAGAACACGCAAGATCTATCATAAACGCCTCCCTTTCTTCCGGTATCTTTCCAGATGCATTCAAAGTGGTGCACGTCAAACCTCTGATTATAAAACCCTCACTCGACCCTCTCGAGCCAAAAAACTACCGCCCCATCTCTAACACCAGGTTCCTCGCCAAACTCATTGACCGAACAGCCTACTCCCAACTAAATGCCTTCGTTGAAGCCAACAACCTCCTAGACCCCGCCCAATCAGGATTCAGATCTTGCCACGGAACTGAAACCACCCTAACCTCGATCTGGGATGACCTAAAAATGACTGCTGACTCTGCAGGATGCGCCGCACTAATCCTTCTCGACCTATCAGCCGCCTTTGACACGATCAATCACTCAATACTCCTTGACCGCCTCCACTCCCTAGGAATCCGTGGAACCGCCCTTAAATGGATAGCCTCATTCCTCAAAGACAGGCACCAAATAACGACACTCTCCAACTTTACATCACAAGCCCGACCAGTTGACACAGGAGTCCCACAAGGAGCATGTCTATCCGCCCTCCTGTTCAATCTCTACCTGATCACCCTCCCACCAATAATTCGTGCTCACAACATCCTGTGCTACAATTACGCAGACGACACCCAACTAATTCTAAAGTTCCTGAACGCGAAACCCAACTCCCAACCTGACCTGACCTCTTGCCTCCTTAACATCGAACGCTGGATGACCCAAAGCCACCTCCTGTTAAACCCCTCCAAAACAGAAATCATGGTCTGCGGCAACTCAGATTTTCTTCCGCACCCACTACCCTGGCCACCCGCCATGGGCAACTCACCGACCCCCTCTAACACAGTAAAAAATCTTGGGTGCACCCTGGACTCCGACCTAACTCTCTCGCGCCAAGTCAACAATGTCTCAAAGTCCTGCCACTACCACCTCAAAAACCTTAGGCGCATCTTTCCATATCTCTCATTCCCTATGTCTCAAAGTCCTGCCACTACCACCTCAAAAACCTTAGGCGCATCTTTCCATATCTCTCATTCCCTAACAGAGTCTCCGCGGTCCAATCAATCGTCTTATCACGACTGGACTATGGTAACCCCCTGTACCTCGGAATTCATGCCTACCAACTGAATAAACTACAAAGAGCACAAAACGCAGCAGCCAAAGTGCTTCTTGCGCTCGGTCCAAGGGACCACGCATCCCCAGCCCTTAAGACACTGCACTGGCTTCCGGTAGCCCGTAGGGTGGCTTTCAAAACCCTATGCCTCACCCATCGAGCTCTACATAAAACTGGACCCCATTATCTTCAAAAAAAGCTAATACCTTTATCACC
This sequence comes from Ambystoma mexicanum, assembly GCF_040938575.1. Taxonomy (NCBI): domain Eukaryota; kingdom Metazoa; phylum Chordata; class Amphibia; order Caudata; family Ambystomatidae; genus Ambystoma; species Ambystoma mexicanum. Next base: position 554,567,684 of record NC_090931.1, read on the forward strand.
CTACCCGCACCCTTAGATCAAGCTCAGCCGGCCTCCTAGTAATTCCTAAAACAAACTCAGTCAGGTTAGGCGGAGCATCATTCTCAGCCCTGGCCCCAACCCTGTGGAACTCGTTCCCACCCCACATCCGCCTAACTCAGGACTTAACGGCCTTCCGCAAACTACTGAAAACCTGGCTCTTTCCCTAAAACCAACCAGCCCCAAACCAGCATCATCACAATAACACCAACCTAACATACCCCCAAAAAAATAATAAATAAATAAATAACCGAACTAGATTGTAACGGACATTAAGAAAAAGTACTGAAACGAATAAAGTAGATCTAAACAGGGAAATGATTAAATAGAAAGAACCACTGAATAATGGAAAGAAGAGATCGTGGAGAGCGGATGAACAAGGAGAGCGGATGAGCATAGAGGACGCGACCGGATGACTGGAAAGAGCGATTAAGTATGGATGAGTATAGTTGAGTATGGACGAATGTGAGGGAAAATTCTGTCGGCAAATGAGCCTGGAGAACGTGCAGACCGAGTGTGGGGAGCGTATGAGTGTACGGAACATATGAGTGTGGGGAGTATATGAGTGTGAGTAGCAGATGAATCTGGAGAGCGGATGAGTCTGGAGAGCGGATGGGTCTGGAGAGCGGATGGGTCTGGAGAGCGGATGGGTCTGGAGAGCGGATGGGTCTGGAGAGCGGATGGGTCTGGAGAGCGGATGAGTCTGGAGAGCGGATGAGTCTGGAGAGCGCAAGTGTCTTGAGAGCGGATGAGTCTGGAGAGCAAATGATTGTAGAGCGCATGAGCACGTGGATTCAGATGAGTGTCGAGAACGGATGAGCGTCGAGAGCTGATGAATGAAGAGGGCGGAATATGTGGAGAGCGGATGAGTCTGGAGAGCAAATGATTGTAGAGCGCATGAGCACGCGGAATCAGATGAGTGTCGAGAATGGATGAGTGTCGAGTGCTGATGAATGAAGAGGGCGGAATATGTGGATGATAAGAGGGCGGAGGAGAGAATGGCTGAATGTGGGGAATGGCTGAGTGTGGGGAATGGCTGAGTGTGGGGAATGGCTGAGTGTGGGGAATGGCTGAGTGTGGGGAATTGGCTGAGTGTGGGGAATTGGCTGAGTGTGGGGAATTGGCTGAGTGTGGGGAATGGCTGAGTGTGGGGAATGGCTGAGTGTGGGGAATGGCTGAGTGTGGGGAATGGCTGAGTGTGGGGAATGGCTGAGTGTGGGGAATGGCTGAGTGTGGGGAATTGGCTGAGTGTGGGGAATTGGCTGAGTGTGGGGAATTGGCTGAGTGTGGGGAATTGGCTGAGTGTGGGGAATTGGCTGAGTGTGGGGAATGGCTGAGTGTGGGGAATGGCTGAGTGTGGGGAATGGCTGAGTGTGGGGAATGGCTGAGTGTGGAGAATGGCTGAGTGTGGAGAATGGCTGAGTGTTGGGAATTGACTGAGTGTGAGGAGCAGAGCGTACGAGTTGTGCCGATAAGTCGATAAACCAGATGAGTGTGAAGATCCAATGAGCATGCGGATTGACCAAGGGTGTTGACGGGTGTGGATGCGATCGAGTGTCTAGATCAGACGACTGTATGTAGCAGTCGATCGTATGTAGAGCGGACGAGAACATGTGATGCGGATGCCTGTGTGGAGCAGATAGCCGTATGGAGCGGATGCCTGTGTAGAGCAGATGCCTGTGTAGAGCGTATGCCTGCGTGGAGCCGACGCCTGTGTAGAGCAGACCGGATAAGCGTGCAGACCGGATGAACGCATAGACAGACTGGAGTGCATTCGCGGGGACGACGGGAATGCATGCATTTGGAATACATGAGAGCATGCATGTAGCACACTGAAAATGAGGGGTTAACTAGAGCACGCAAGACGAACTATGAACGCGCGAGTGTGCTCCTGATCGCATAAATTGCATGACCTACATAATATGCATTGGTGTGCGTAAATTTGAATCAACATATATCATACCACACCCCACGCCTACTCTCCTCTTTACACCACCACTCAAATAGAACACAGGGATACTATGACACCATTCGGTATAACTGTTCTCATATCAACATCTCCCGCTCACTCCCCATCACTCTAAGTAACCACCGCTGGTTTAACACCCCCAGCCTGGCGTCTCTCCTCAGGCCTAACGCAGCCACTCTGGAACTGGATAAATTCGGCCAGAGCGTACACATTCTCCTGACCTCTCAACCACCACACCTACCGCTAAGAAGCAGCTACCACATTAACCCCGCACCAGCTGCACACATACCTTGTGCGCACACGCACCTTTTGACTCTCTCCACCCTCTCTACTGACTCGAACCTCGGTTCCCAAGGGCGTTCAACCTACCAGCGCCTTCAGACCATACCAATGGTATATAAGGCGCTATATAAATGCAAAATAACAATAACTACAGAAACTACAAAATTGGGCATAGGACACAGGGGTGCTGGACCGCTTTCAGAGTGGATTCAGAACTGGATATTCGACCACCCACAATATACTCGTAATGAATAGCCTGAGAGATAAAGCACTTCAACCAAATAATCCTCCCTTATACATATTATATATTGACTTCAAGGCAGCTTTCGGTCTAGTCAATAGAGAGAAGCTGTGGCTGTAGCTGGGGGAAATGGGATGCCCCAAGGGGTTACTCCATTACCTACAGCTTCTTCATTGTAAAACCACAGTACAGCTCAGATTAGACAGGGGAGGATCAATCGCTAGGCCCATAAAACAACATAGGGGGGTAAAGCAGTGATGTGTGACTGCTCCAAAATTGTACAACCTCTTTGTAACAAACATCCCTGAATCTATCCGAGCTACTCATAACTGTCCTCCTAAACTGGGCACCCAGCATTGCTTGGTTATCGCGTATGCGGATGATTGGTTATTTTTGACTACACATTCAGCGGGCTATTACGATCAGCTGAGCGGTTCTGGGAATACGTGGAACTAAATGATTTAGTAATAAAACACAATAAAACTGAAGTAACTCTTTACGCGTATGGGAAAACCAGACGTCCTCGATTGAAAGTTGGGTGCCATGAAATTCAATACACCCATACATATAAATATCTGGGGGTAGAATTAAGAGAAATATCGATGCATGCTGCCAAAACCATAAGATAAAAGCGGCCCAGTTAACTGCTAGGATTTGTCAATTTTCTCGAAATCAGAGCGGCTACTCTATTTGGGCGGCACGCCAGTTATACATTCAATGCTTGGTGCCCATGGTGATCTATAAACTAGAGACTCTGGTTAGTACCACTCTAAACTGGCTCAAGGTGATAGAGGGCAAGTTCTGGTGGAAGTTCTTGGGACTGCCGCAAGGGATACCGATGGCAGTCCTCAGATTAGAGCTCGGTCTGTTCTCGTTGAAATCTATGGTGCTGAAGAAGAGGGCAGAGCTTTATATTAACATACATACCAACCCCACTAATTTGCTGTTGGCGTCTATGAAAGAGGACATTGGAGGGCATAAACAGGCTACGTTTGCTGTTGAAATGACAGCGTTATTCAAGACAATAGGATGGAAGCCCAAGTGGGGTAAAGATTGTGATTCTCTGAAATTTCAGATGGGGGAAACGCCTGAGGTTATGGGACTGGTATAATAACTATGAACATCTTACGGGCTTGAGAAGCTATGAATTTATTTCACACTTACTTTATTCATATAAGCATCCCCAAGGGTACCTAAATCTATGCCCGTCTGATGGCCTCAGACGTTTTCTATTGTTGTTATGCATTAACCATCTCCCAGTGTTAACGGTGATTGGTCCTGAACGAGCAATACCTGAACAGATTGGACCTGTAGGATCTGTAATAACAGGACCACTCCCGAAACTGCCAGACATATTCTTATGCTGTGCCCAAGTATGGGCCCAATATATATTAAGCATTATGGCAGATTTGTCCATAATTTGGACTACATCAAGGAAGAGGAGTTCTGGTATATGTGTATTAATACTCTGGATGCTAGTCTTCATCTGGCATTATATAGAGTGTGGAGTATGGCTAACAAAAGACTTAACAATAGTAACCTAGTAGTCCCAAAGTGTCCATAGTATGGAGCCTCAGACACAAATGACTTTATCCTCCATATGTCAGAAATCAAGTTTATTTTCCTTTCTAAATAAGTATTGTATGTATGGATAGCACATGTACCCTTCTTTTTGCATGAATGGTGGATAATCATTTATTTGTTTAGTCTTTGAAGTGGTGAATGATTTACCTGGAATAAGAAATATGTGAAATTTATATTATGAGCTTGGATGATTATGTTTTAAGATGATCTAAGATGAATATGATTTTTAAGCAATAATTGTATTTTCTGTTTTATGAATTTATGGGTAAACTTTTTGTTTATAAAACTATATCACATTAAATTAAATAAATAAGATATTATAGAGCCCCTGTCGGAGCCGAAAGAACCTTACAGTCCACCCCATCACGAAACAAGTGCAACCCTGAGGGCAGCTCCCCACCCTCTGCCAAACCTTTAAAGGGCCCGAGACACTGCAGGATTACCCATGAGCTAGGCATCAGCACTCAAGAAATTCCAATAAGATCAGCGTCCCCACCCTGCTCAGGACACCATGCCCACCACTGCGCTACAAGCCCTAGAGGAGGCCAATTCGGTGAGCAAAGGCATGACGGTGCTCGAAAAGACTTGACGGGCTCAACAACAAAGTAACCAGCATGGAGAGCCGCATCCAGGGTCTCGAAGCCAACCCTTCCTCTGTAGACATCTTGGAGTCACAGATTGACATTCGCCTAGCTGAGCTGGAAAGAAGAGAGCAGAAGTGCACACTAAAGATGGATGACTTCAAGCGATGAAACACAGAAGATTTTTCGGCTTCCCGGATCGCGAAGGTGAAACGCAGAGCAACATTGTGAAAGCCATCAACGATGTCGTTAGGAAACGACATATTGAGGGAAACACCAATGAACCCCATAGGGCCCACATAACGGGCGGGAGCTCCCGCGGTCCAAGGACAGTGTTGGCCAAGTTCCCCTATTACATGGAAAAAAACACATTTTTGGACATGGCAAGCAAGAAGGGCCTGGTGGATTGGGAAGCCTCGTAGATCACTGTATTTCAAGGATCTCTCAGCACTTAACCTATCCAGAAGGAGACTCTGCGCTCCGCTGACTAAATGACTGAACTCCAAAAGGAGTCTGCGACAGATGGGGCTTCCCCTTCTCTCTCCCTCATTCGAACTCGATGGGTACAAATACCACCTTGTGTTAGAAGAGGACATAGGTAGAGTATCGCAGGCACTCCTCGGGGACGCTGCTCTAACGACCATCTCTGAAACCCAAGGGGGGGCTCACAAGGTGGCGCAGTGACGGCAAGAGGCTTTGTAGACCGATGTCGAGAGAGAAAGGTCACTGCAAATTCAAGAAACTGAACCCTGACCCCCCCCCCCTCATCCCCCGCAACCATGATGGGTGGCCCTCTTTCACTAACCATCTCGAGAGGGGAGAGGGGATATACCCAGCATTGCACCCTGGGGGAACTCGGGACTCCACTCCCCACACGGAAGCTGGTTTTGGAGAAGCAGTTGATTACACTGGGGAATGTTGAGGGCTCAAGATGTAACTAATCAGAAACTTAATTCCCGGTTCTGATGTTACCTGTCGCAGTGTTTTTGTGGTGGTTAGCTGTTTTGGGAGGTGAGCAGCGAGTAGAGCATCTGAAGAGTTAGGAGTGGTGGTGGGGCGGGGGCTCAGAGGCGTTAATCTGAGCTTGATAGCCCTTAGGTGGCAGAGTAGACGGTGGTCTGACCCAGTGACATTGTCAATGTCGCATGGAACCCAGGCGCCAGAGGGGAGAGAGGGGGTGTGGGTTGGGGGTTAGTTCTTTTATGGGGGTTTTCAGGGTTTACATGTTAAACTAATTCCAGATCATTCACCAGGAGTTAGGATTCATAACATGAGCCGGTACAAGGCCTACAACACCCGATGTCAGGCACTGCAGAGTAACTGCACAGTGTTCAATGGAAAAGCCAACATGCCCAAACGGTTAGAACAATAGGCAATGTGGTTGTGGGTTCTATCAATGTAAAAGGTCTTAAGTCCCCCCCATAAAAGATCACTGACCACGTGCGAAATTCAATCGCCTGAGGTTAGATATGATGTTCCTTCAAGAGACTCACTGGCAGAGAGGGAGAGAACCATCCCTGAAGGTGAAATCCATAGGGGAGGTGTTCCACGCTTCCTGCTTAACCAAGAAAAAGAAGGGGTAGCGGTGGTAGTTGCTAACAAACTCAACTTCGTCCCCAAAGCCCTTCTGAGGGACCCTAATGGCCTCTTTGTGATAGTGAAAGGAGAAGTGAGAGGTCACACACTAACTATGGTCTCCATATATTGCCCCAACGAGGGCCAGGAGCAGCACTGGGAATCAATAGGGAGCAAGATCCAGGGGTTTGTGGAAGGGGCCCTGATAATAGGGGGCGAGTTTAATATGGTCCTACACCCCGTCCTCGATAGGAAAAAACCAGCCCAACACACAGTACCACATCCACAGCTTAGGAGAGCCGCCCGCTTCCAGCAAATCAACAAAGAACTGGGAGTGGTGGACTCCTATATCCGGGTACGAGGCAGGGACCCCCCCCTCTTTCACCTACTACTCTAAGATGCACGATTTTTTCTCAAGAATTGGCTATGTCCTTGTAGACGCCCCCCGCCGGAGTGGAGTTCAAGAAGCCTCGACAGACTCCATCCCATGGTCCAAACACGACCTAGTGAAGCTTGGAATACAGGAATTCCCACCACATAAACTGGAAACCAGGTGGTCTTGTAACGATCTGCTGCTGAGGGACATTGAACGAGCTCTGGGAGTACTGAAAGCGATCAGGGATTACTTTGACATGAACGACAATGGCGAGGTGGGGATCCAGGGAGTCTGGGAAGCTTTTAAAACCACGCTGCGAGGAGTGTTGGTAGGAATGGGGGCCAGGAGGACAAGAGGAAAAAGTAGCAGAGGAGAACGCACTAAGGGGAAAAAACTGAAGCCCTGCAACCGGGTGGGAAGTTCAAATCTCAAATGTTCCCAGGGGACCTGAGAAAACTTCAGGATTATAGAGGCAAACTTAAAGCCCTATTAGCTGGCCAAACAGAGCGGAAGCTGGCCTTCCTCAAACAGAAATATATGGAAAGAAGGGAGAGGGCGGATGAAATCTTGGGCTGACTACTACGGGAAGATGCCCACATCGCGGAAGAGTTTACAGTTTACTACGAAAACCTCTACAGGTCTGAGTATGCAGGTGACGGAACCCACGTAAATTGGTTCTTAGAAGCCCTGCCAATCCCCAGGCTTCCGCCAGACAAAACGGCAACTTTGGAAGTGCCCATATCTGAACAGGAGATCTTTGCAACCATAGCTAGTATGAAGGGAGGCACGACCGCGGGGGAGGTTGGCTTCACAGTCTATTTTTACGAACGGTTTCGATCTATGTTAGCCCGCTTTATGGCCAAACTATTTAACAAGGCAATGGTATCGGGCACCCTCCCAAGGTCTATGCTCTCGGCCCTCATCGTAGACATCCCAAAGAAGGGGAAATATCCATCCCAGTGCCAGTCCTACCGACCCATCTCCCTACTAAACAAGGCTTCCCTTGTGCATGGAGATCAGGTCGGGTTCATCCAGGGCCGTCAAGGCACAGATAATGTGCAGAAGATGATAAACTGATGCATGAGGCCCAACGCCAGCAAACAAGGGCCCATCTGGTTTCCATAGACTCAGAGAAAGCATTTGACCGAGTTGAGTGGGGTTATATGGGTAAAGTCCTTCAAAATATGTGCTTGCGTGAGAGGTTTAGGCACTGTATCGTGGCCCTCTACAATGGCCCCATAGAAGCAAGAGTGGAAGCACGATCTCCTCCACCTCTCTAGAAGAACGGGGCAGAGTTGCCCCATTTCCCCTCTGCTTTATGCCCTATCCATGGAGCCCCTGGCTACTGCAATTAGAGAGAACCCGAAGATCACAGGGATACGGTGTGGGGCAACTGAATTCAAGCACTCCCCGTTTGCCGACAATATTCTCTGTTACCTAACCAATGTGGAATCAGCCCTCCCCGAGCTCCTCAACCAGATTAGCACATTCGGTGGGTTCTCAGGCCTGAACATAAATATCCCCAAATCGAATGCCATGCCCATAGGTGAAGATGACCCCACCGCCTTTGTGGTATGAGAGGCCAAAAAAAACTCTGCCACACCATACCTTGGAGTTCATCTGCCCAAAGACCTGTCACGAGTTAAGGAAGTGAACCCCCCTGCCCCCCACCAATGGAAACAATAAGATTGGACCTGGCACGGTGGGCCCCCCTGGTTCGGACGTATGGTGACGGTGAAAATGAATGGCCTCCCACGCCTGCTCTACCGGTTTAGTGTGCTTCCCATACCCCTTCCACAATCCTGCTTTGATAAACTAAAGTCCATGGTTGTCAAGTTTGTATGGCAGGGCAAACGACCGAGAATTGGATACACAAACCTTAACTCTCCCTAGAGACCAGGGCGGGTTTGGCTTCCCAGACTTCTGGCTTTAGTACAAAGCAGCCCAACTACGAGTCCTAATGGAGCATCTGAGAGATGACCAAGGCATGTATTGGACCTACCTGGAGGATGAATGCACCCACCCAAAAAAAGAAAAGTTGGGGACCATTTGTGGTCCCAGAAAAGAGTGATTCCGGGCCAAGTCAAGACTCACCCAAGCTTAGGCTGTGGCTTCTATGGAGAAAAAAAAAACAAAGCTAACATACTCCCCTCGTCCTGGCCATCCCCATTGAGCTCAGTTTAAACCCTTGGGTCGCAGGGACTAGCGCTTGATGCAAACGTGGTCCGACAGGGGTCTGGAAAGAGCTGGCCAATTCTTCCTGGGTGGATCCTTCATTGAATTGAACCCCTTTGCGAAATCCTGGGAAAAAGCTCCTTGAATGTGTTTGAATATCTGCGCTCAAAAGGCCTCATGTCTGACCCCAAATGGTTCCCGGAGATCTTGCGTCCCCTCACACCCTTTGAAAAAAGAAAACAGTGAAGTCCCGTGGAGGAAAGGCATACTGTCCAGGTAATACAAAGTGCTGTTAACCGCAGAGTTTGATGGTAGACAGAGATTCAAGCAGTTCTGGGAGGAAATAACAGGAGGGGAAAACCCAGACACCACTTGGAAAACCATATACAAATCGATGTTCTCGGAAAATGTATACACTTCAGCGATAGAACACAACTTTAAGTTACTTCACTGCTGGCACTTACCCCCCTGAGAGTGTCTAATATGTTCCTGCAACCCTCCCCTCTTTGTCCTAGGGAATGTGGCCAGGTGGGGTTGCGGAACCACATGTGGTGGGAATTTCCAAAAGGTGAGAATATATTGGGCTGAAGTTCAAAGACCCAGGAGGAATTTCCCCAGACCAGGACCCCATCCAGAGCTTGCTGGGCACCCTAGACATTAAAAATGGTGAGGTCAGACTCCTGAAACTAGAAGAATCAATGCTGAGAGCGGGGAGATTAGCCTTGGCCCAAAACTGGAAGGACAGAGACACCCCGTCAAAGGAACAGCTGATGGTTTTTATAGTTTGCTCTGAGCGTTGCAAAAGGCCTCTCTGAATTAGTCTTCTTGATCTCATTGAGAAGTTCCTGCTTCGCTAGACAGCACTCTTGGTTGTACCATGCATTACAGGAGCGAGTAGGCTTCTTAACTGAAGCAAGGGGATAAAGAAGATAAAGTGTGGTTGAAAGTGCCTGGCAGAGATTCTCAATTTCACTGGAGTTTAAAATGACCTCTAAACTGAATCTCTAATTCGGAAGAACTGCTTGTAAAATGGTAGATGCCATCATTTAGTTGTAAACTTTGCCCAATTTATACCTTTCCTGGTGGCACTAGCACAGTTGGAATTTGTCCGACACAGGGCATTATATAGATTACCAGAAAAAGTGTAACGGGAATGTGATAACTTTCCACCCTCCAAGTTACTTCTAGTGAAATCCCGGGGTGCTAGTTTCTAGCTTATTAAAAATTATAGTCAGTCAATTAATAAGAGTGCTTGGATTACCCCCTCTGAACGTCGGTTTAGCAGGATGGTCCCCAGTTAGGTTGGCAACGCAACTATATTAAGTTGGAGATGGTTGACTGTTTCTACAAAATAGTTTAAATAATGAAAAGTGATTATTAAAGCACTACTCCGGTTGGCCCCAGTCGGCCTTCATTGTTGGTTCTGGCATGAACACTCTCCTTCAGGTCTCATCTCAGAGCCCTATCACTTTTTCCACATATTTGTACTTTTTTATATTTGTTTTATATAGAGCAAACCTAGCTTGAGAGCAACAGAACACTTTACAAGAGTTCAAGTAATAGGACGGCAGTTTACAATGGGCCCAGAGTGGTGGTAGAACCGGGACAGAGTTACTCAAGGCACACCTAGGAATTCCCTGAAGAGCGGGGTAGGGAAAATATAAACACAAAAAAATGGTCCCATTGTATGGTATGGTATGGTATTGTTTATTTATAAAGCGCCTATACACAGGCAAGTGTTTCAAAGGGTTCAAGGAGGGTGGGAACATGAGGGGAAAAAACAGTCCCTCAGAGCCCTTGAAATTCTGAGACAATAATAGTCTGCCCAGGCAGAGTAAGTGCGTAAAGTACATATAACAGTTCAGATACACCAAATAGGCCCGACAGCGATTATGCAGAGGACAGACAGACTATCTTCAGGCAAGGTGCATACGGATCGTGCAAGTGCACAGATGGTCACAGGGAGGAGGTCCAAGTGCACCTTTTCGGTGGAGACTGGGGTAGAAACAGAGAGACACTCTCTTTGGTTATTTCTCAAGTGCAGCGAGTGTGGGTGGGGTGTAGGGCCCTGAGGCAAGTGCAAAAGACGACTGGCGGGGGGCCTGGGACCTCTGAGACTAAAAACCAGGCGGCCAGTCAGAAAGCTGTAGGGAAGAGGAGGGAGAGCGGGAAAGAGCAGAGAGCTAGGTTGGCCAGGTAGAGAGAGAGAAGGAAGAGGAGAAGAGGAAGTTTTTGAGGAGTTTCTGGAACTTAAGAAGATCAGGCTCCAGACGGAGGGCGGCAGGGAGGCTATTCCAGAGGGAGGCACCTGCTGAGGATAAGGATCTCCCTCCAAATCTCTGCTTGTAGAACCGGCTCACTTGCACAAGGTTGGAGGAAGAAGAGCAGAGGGCTTGTGAGGGACAGTATTTAGGTAGGCATTGCTGCAGGTAGGTAGGTCCCAAGCCCCAGAAAGCCTTGTGGACAATGCAAAGGGTTTTGAACTTGATCATTGCAGCCACGGGGAGCCAGTGAAGGGATTTCAGCGCCAGAGAGATGCGGTCCCTGGGCTTGAGGTCAAGGATAAGTCTTGCGGTTCTGTTCTGGATGAGTTGCAGAGGGCGCAGGGCAGAAGAAGGGAGGTTGAGGAAGAGCTGTTGCAATAGTCCAGCCTAGAGAAAACCAGTGAGAAAAGGTAGAGTACCTCTGAGGAGGTGTAGCTGATAGACTTTTTAGAGACGTCTGAAATGTGACAGAAGAAGGAGAGAGTGGAGTCAAAAATTATCCCAAGGTTTCTTACTGCCTCGCAGGTGGTGTGGGCGCAGGGCCAAAGGAGGCCGGCCCATGTACAGTTTTGAAGTGCATGATCAGTTAAGGAAAGGGAAGAATGTTTACTGGTACCGTTACTTTGCAGAGAAGTTATGTCTATAAAGTGCAATATTCACCATTTGAACTGCATCTTGGTGCCGAAAAACAGGAGTAGGGGGGAGTGATTACCATTGCCTACATGTGGATGTCCTTCAAGAGTAAGTTTATTAAGCAAGGGTTGCAAGGGGTGTCTTGAATTGTACCCTTTTCCAACATCAGTGTGGTCCTGTGCTCTCAAGTGATCAGGTTTTGTAACCCTCTACTATACCAGAGTAGGGTTTGTCGGTGGGCAAAAGCGGAGACAGAGCGGTCATGAGAGTTGATTTTCTAAGGGGGTAGGGTAACGAGTGCCCAGCTGTCCTACCCTCTCCCCAGATTTGCTTCCAATGACCTGTTCTCTCAGGGTGGTTGGGTTTTGCCAATTTGTGGACCATCCAAAAGAGGTGTCAGTAGGTATAATTTACCTCCAAAAGGGCAGGTCCCTTTCACAATACTAGATTACAAAATGTATGTCGAATCCAATTAATACATCTGGCATTTTTTTCTCCATGCCTTTAACAGGCCGTAAAATGTGCACTTGCCACTAGCCATTACCTAGTGTTAATTGACTCTTGGCGAGTAAGAAACCGTGTGCTATCTGTATGTATGGAATTTAAGTGGCAAGTCACTTTTTTTGCTGGGTAATAGCTCGCAACCAGAATTTTTCCCCCTGCCTTTAAGACTTAATCGTATATTATTTCGTCCCTTCCAGCTAATCACAACTTCCTGCCCACTGACCAGCTGCTGTGCCCATTCAACTTCAAGGACTGAACACTGAAATGTATAACTTATCTACATGCGTTAGGAAGCTCTGTGTGTTAGAAAAGTGTGCCACTATGAGTTTAATATCAACATAACATATTCCAAACAGACTCTTCTACCATCAGATCTGATAACCAAGGTACTTACACAGTGAGAATAAGCGTTTCCTTACCTTTTCGGTCTGGAAGTTTGGAATCTCCCTCTTGTGACCCTTTTCTTTCTGGTTTGTAGTTTTGTTTTGCATTTCACTATACGACGTGCTTGCTTAAATTTGGCCATTATCTACACTGAGAAAGGAAAGCATGCAGTTTTAATGACACTTCCAAGGAGCACAAATCACAAGTGGCCTTATCCGGTGTAACCGGTCAGGGCCAGGTCTCTTTGCAAATGGTACATTGCAGTCTCTCAGTCACTAAAGCTCGTGGAAAGCTGGCATGTAAGCTGCGGTCTTTGCAACTACAGAGCAGTGTAACTAGAATTAGTTTGGCCCAATTAGGTAATCATTGAAAATATGGTTCACAGGTATGTTACTTCACATTAAATGCAAACAATGAAAAATATATATTTTTTTTAATTATTTTTTTCTTTAGAAAAACCAAGCCCTGTTGAAACCGTCATGCCTGGCGGTGGTCTAGTGCGGTTTAAGTGAATACGTGCTCGCAGGTATTTCTGTTCGTTTGGTACCTTAAACTGTGCGCTCTCAGTGTTCAATTATAACAATGATAATTTTAATAACCACATATATGCCGTGTTTAGGTGTTTAGAATCAAATGTATTCCATTTGTCATTTTTTATATTGTATTATTTTTCATACAATATCCTTCCTTTTAGTTTGATATTCACATGGATTACACAGACTTCGTTCAGTCTTCTCTAAAACAATCATCTCTCAACACGTGTTTCCCCACAGTGTTATCTATGGTTCATCAGGAGAGATACCATTAGATTATATAGAATTCTTATTTGAAATTGAAGGATTATCTTCCATCTGCTTCTCAAACTGGAGTAAATATTCCTCTATGGTAGGTTGCCTGCAGGGGCAGATCTATTAGTTAGAAAAAAGGTCAGATTGCCTTGACGCCAGCGCCTGATCCGCTCGCAGGTAGCCTATTATTGAAACTTCACAACCCACCATCCCCTCTTAACGGGAATCCTTTTTGGACCCAGTCCAATACACGTTTTCAACTAGACACGAATATCCGCTCAACTGCTCCCATCAATGCGAGATGTACTTCATTCAGGCATTTCGCAAGCACAGGTCTGGACTCACTGGAACTTTCCTGTGCGCCTACATGGTGGACCAGCACAGACTAGGTTTCTCAGAAGGCTTGCTCATTAGGGACATGCGCTGTAAGCATCTTGTTTTTTAGATTTAAAGATTACTCATTTCTATACTATTTCTTTACGGTGCTGCGTTTTTGTAGGTTTTATCCAGGATGTGGTGATATTAAGCAAGATAAGAGAGATACTGTAGAGAGAGAGACGGGTTCTTGCATGGTTTTCAGGCCTGTCGTTACTTTCTCGAATCTAGATCTATTAGTTCTCGACAGCACAATGATATGTTTCTAAACATGTTACAATTTTCCTGGAGCATAACTATTTTCTATATGATAACGCCTTATACAGGCAAATACAGGGCACAGCGATAGGCTCGTGCATGGCTCCAAGATACGAAAATTTGTACATAGGGTAGTGGGATCAAAATATGGCATGAAGGGAAGACTTGGAAGCATTTACTAATCATTTAGTGGGCTGGTAACGCTGGATAATTCATAATTTGGGATGATGCCAAAGAAAAACATCTTACTTATGTAGATATTCTGAATAAGAACAATATGCATTTAAGGCCGTCTACTCCAATTGTCAACTAGACATTACTTTTCAGGTGATAGATGAGGAGTTCATTTTTACTCTCTATAGAAAAAACACCAGCTCAAACACGACTCTACATGCCAAATGCCATCACTTGAGAGATCCCTTATGGGGAATTACTGAGAGCCAAGCGGATTAGTACCAGAGACCTTGATTACCAGAAGGAAGCTAAGGAAATTGGAGTTCGCATTTTAAACAGAGGCCATCACTGTTTCGCTTTAGACAACTCTTTCAACAAAGCCAAAGAGAAAAATAGAGTGTTGACCTTTAAGTTTCCACACAAACCTGGAGGAGACAATATTAGATTCATCAATGGTTTTACTCATTAAGCAAACAACGTTGGTGCCATACTAACTAAATTGTGGCATATACTAACCAGTGACAGAGATCTACAGAAAATCTTGGGCAAATTTCCACAGGTCACTTTCTCCAGAGCTCCGACATTATAGAACATATTGCTTTTTACATGGAATCCATCCCCCCCTATGAGTGCTCCCAATATGTCCGCTTTAGATTGGGTTTCCTGTATACCGCTTGGTATACTCGTGAATGGTCACCACACAATTCTGGGGTATTCCCACTTTGCAAACAATCCGATGAAAACTTATTTACGCCGATATGTTCAATTTTACTTGAGCTCAGGCAAAGGTATTTAAGTCCCCTTTTAGGTGATAGGGGGGGATAAGAAGCTCAAGGGACGCAATACAGCTTTTTACCAATAGGCCGGAATGGAAGGTTCTATTTACTTCAGTTAGGTATGTTCATCGTGCATGGCTTTTAATAAACAAGTTGATGGGTAACATGTTACCATAATTGTAGAATATCGCTGAGGCTGCGAGCTTTGCTCTCCTCTTGAGGTTAAAATCTTTTTTTCTAAAGATGTGGTTTTACCTTGTATTCTTCTTCTTTTTCCTATTGTATGTGGTTCTTATTTTTTCTTTTGCATGGGCTTTTGTGCACTCATTCATATTTTATTCACCCTGTGTTTTAAAAAGGAAATCTATTGCACTTGATTGATCCCTCTTGCAAATTTTAATGTACTAACGGATAGTGTGATGTTTATGCTAAAAGACTAATTCGGATAAAGTTTTGAAATTGAATTGATTATAGAACATATTATCCCCTAGCTCAACAGATACTGACAAATTACAAAAAATTGGCTCTCCAGTGTGCACCACACAACTGGCTTTTACAGATGTCAAAAATGGAAAATGTGTGATTTCATAGACAAAGACGTGTTTGAAATACAAGAAGGGAAACTGTGATGTTCAAGCACAAAAATCACATGTTTGGCAAGATTTGTGGTCAATGTTATTATATGTCTACGATACATTGGGTCCACCATTGGACCACTTAGGTTGCGCATGCTGCAACATTATTGAGCGATTAAAAAAAATGCAGATACAAGTTATTATCTAACACAACATTTCATAGACAAGCACAAAAGCAATGTCTCGTGTATAACATTTTTGGGCCTTGCACACATGCCAGAGCATGAACGAAAGGGGAACAGAGAACTAAAATGATGTCAGTTGGCAGCGAAATTGATATGTAAATTGAACACCTTAAAACCTTTTGGGTTGAATGTAGATTACGAGAAGTGTGTTTTTGAACTGATTAATATGTTTCATCAGATATATTTATTGACTGTAGATGTCTCCAAGTTATCTATTTGGAAGTGATGTCTTTTTTTAGCACTCTTGTTCTATAACAGACATTCCGTTGTCTCCACAATTTCTGATATGACATTTATTAAGCAATTGTGAGTCCAACACTACATCTGATAGCGCTATTATTTGAGTGAAATGCACAGGCACTTTACCATCTGTTCTTGTCATGCTTCAAAAGCGGGCCAACCTCGGTCTGAATTTGAAGCTCAGATAGCAGAGATGGTGGACACATCTCGCATGTTACTGAACCACTATATATAGAACGGATGTGTGACATAGCAGTATTTATTATATTCATGCGTCTTATGCATTTGCATTTTATAGGCCATGCTTGCTGCTAGAACAATTTTGCATACTAATGCTCTTAGGTCTTACACCAATGCACTTGCACTTTCCATTTCTCAAGTAATACAGCACCTGCACTTTATAGGCTGCGTTTGTCATTAGATAAACTTTGTATATTGATGCATTTAGGTCTCTAACCTGATTTTGAACTTAGCGTATGGACCAAACACATATTTGCCCTATTTGGCAATCTGACACTGGTATTTACATGCACCTTTTCCACTTTTACCAAGATATGCATTTATACTTCACCCTACATATAGGAAAGCCTTTACTGCACTAGCAAAAAACATAGAATATATATTTCTATTATTCATCTTTGCAACAGGATGCCCATTTTAATGTCACATTTTAGAGGAGGCTTTGTTTTGTCTTTTCAGTCATACATTGATTTTGCTATTATTTAGAATGCTTGGTTAGAACATTATGCACAGGCATTTCATCTGGAACGTGTTTAAACTGTAATGCATGTTACTGTTAGCACTTTATAAGAGGGCACATGTGCGGCTACCTAATGAGTTGTTTACACTCTGTGCGAGTGAGGCCGGTTGTGCAAGGATATTATATCTCGCATAATAGACTAACATTAGATGGAGATATTGCACTCGCGAATTGAAGCTTCCGTTATAATTTTATTGTACCAGGTTTATCCATTTGTCATACCTCTCAATCCTGATCATATTTCATGTTATACGAGCTACCGGAAACTCACGCTGGTAAGTGGGTACTATTGGGTTTATATATGAAATAGTTTATTTACACCATTCCAAGATGGCGGATTATGAATCATGTGGGACTCTATGATAATCACATGACTTGGAGGAGAGGGGAGTGACAATTGGAGCGTTATGGTGTACGAGTAAACAGCATTGTTTAACTGTTTTACTACAGCCTGATGGAAGTCCTTGTAATGGACGGAACATGGGGCGTTTTTCACCTGTGTGGATGAGTGGTGCCAATCTACCTGTTCTTCTTTCATTGTGCTTGTAATTGCAAATCTTCTATGGTATGTCATGAATTTTGCACTAAGAATACATTGTACCAAGCACTTTCTACAAGTGCACATGCATTTTTGAATCTCATCTAGTGTGACGGGGTTTACCTCGCAGCACGCTTCTGGAGATTGAGTGAATATATATTTCAAAAGAGGGGTGGCGCACTCTGGTTCCCAGTTCAGTAACCTTTCATAGTCCAGGTGATCTTCTCCTCCAAGCGCTTTCATGCCTCTTGCACTCATCAGGGAGGCAGTCTGTTCAGGTGTTACTTGTTACTACCAAATATGGCTTCAGGGGATTCTGGTTGCTGTAGTCATTGCAGGTAGCTGGGAACCAACTCTCCGTCCAATTACACAGTGTAAATCAGTGGGGGGAGGGGATGGGGAGAAACCAGCAGTGTGGCTCTTTAGAGTGGGACATATGTCACCCCATTGCTACCCCTCTGGAGTCAGGAATTGTTCACCTCTAATGCAATGAAAGCATCCAATTCCCCCTCCCCCTTACTGTGGGGGATGACCAAAGGCTCCGCACAGATCAAAGGATTTCCTCGGATGAGGCTCTGTTCGGTACCTTTTGTAGCGTGAGCCCCGCAGAGACAGAGTCCAAGATGGCAACCGGAGCTGGTTCATAGACATAATTTCGAATACAAAATATTCGAAAGTCAAAAAGTCGAAAAAAAAACGTCGAATTTTTTTTTAATGACGTTTTTTTTTCGAAATGGGGGGGTTCCCCCCCCAACCCCCCTTTTTTTTTATTTTTACCTATTTTTTTCACAGAAACTAGAGCCCAAAAAAAATATCGAAAAAAAAAACAATTCGACTTTTTTTTCGACATTTTTGATTCGACTTTTTTGACTTTCGAAATTATGTTTTCGAAATTATGATTGGACACCACCGGAGCTGCACTCTCTGGCCCACTGTGTCAGCCTGAGAACCACCAGTGGCCCGCCCTGGCCAGGTTGGAGTGCTGGTTAATGGTGAAGGCAGCACCCTGGATTGTGGATGCTGGAGCATACCTTGTCAGCTCTAGCGGCTGCCCTAGCGGTTGCCAGGGGACTGGCGAGGCGGGCAGTTGTTTCTGCGGCAGCGAGCCGAAGAAGATGAGGCCCTTGCATTGAGGGTAGTGGGGCAGCTGGTCTGGCTCACCGTTGTGGCTCCCGACCCTCTCAGGTTAGAGGCGGTGGGGAGCAAGGCTGGATCGATCATTGAGGTGGATGCAGAAGAGTGGCTGAAAGGGGCTGGAGCTCCGGAGGTGCTTGAAGGGGCGCCTAGGAGGCATGGACTGATTCGGTTTGTGCTGTGAGAGACAGAACTTTACTTTCAGCTTGTTGCCTGGGCTCAGCCTTCAGTCAAAAGAGCATGCTTCTGCCAGAGCATTATTGGAAGGATTGGAGCTCCCAGGCAGGCAGTAGTATGCCCAGCAGTGAGGAAGGGGTTGATCTGTAGAAGGAGTGGCTGGTCGACAATTCAGAGTTAGGGGTGAGGCTCCTAACCTCAGACTGGATTGAAGCCTGGCTAAGCGACCCACAATGCTATTGGCCTTCTACCCCTGCCCCCGCTGAGAGCGTGTGAGGGGAATCTTGGCTTTGGACTTAACCGCATGCAAGGCGTGGGAGCCTATGGTCACCGGCCGAGCTGAATCCGGGACTTCGATATAATAATTAGAGAGGATACTTCAATCTGCAGCCAGCAATTGGCAAAAGAGTCAACAAAGCAGAAGGGTCCCCTCTTGGGTAACTGATGAAACAGTAGCGATTACCACCCCCCACCATGAAACCTCGGCATGAGACCTTCCTCATGTGGCCAGGGGAAGGTAGACGCTTCCTGATTCCAAACCTGGGGGTGGTGTGCTGCAGAAGAATTACATTGAGAAAACAGGTCAGGAGGAAGGGGGAATTCCTTGGTTTAACTTCCCCCAAAACTCTAGTCTTTTAATGGTGTATTGCAAAGCAGAAAGAGTAGAAAAACGAACTTTGTTGGCAGGGACTTCAAGTCCCATAATTCCCCCAGTACTGGGAAGAGGAAGAGGGAAGCAGAGGAACACTGCTGTGAGAGCAGTCAGCTAATTAGCGTAGATAACCTACACATGAGGCAGACTGAGAGACTTACATAAAAAACTCGGGTGCAGGCAGTGAGAAGAGCAGCAGAAGAAGAGAAAGCGGCGCAGGCCATGTATGCAGCTGAGAGCTAAGCTGGAGGTGAGAGAAGACGTCGGGACCACTAGAACACCTGAAGCGGTGGCGGGTCCGGGAGAGTCTGTGCCCGAGCTCTCCCTGTGGCAGAGATCACACCGCGGGTGGAAAGCGCAAGGAAAAGACGCTTGGCCAGTGAAGTTTTGTTGTGCAGAGGTTGCACAGAGGGAAGCAGCAGTAGCAAGGGTTCCCGGTGGCTGGGTTGCACCGAACCCTCTCCGGAGCAGAGGAAGCTCCATTTCTCAGTGGCATGAGTAGATGAAAACCAGAAGAGGCTGTCCGCCGACCGCGAGTAGCCACAAGCACAGAAGACCTGTGAACACCAATCAGAGCGTGATCCAATGACTTACTCGTGAGTTCACAGCTTGCACGTGACGCCGGAAGGCAGTTTCACTTGCGTGTGAGAGAAAGCAGCAGTGACTATGATTTTGAATACCAAACTATACGAAACCAGCAAAGGTTTTACTTTCTTTTCTTTTGGTGAAGCATTAGACGGGCAGACGAGTATACCCATTTGGCAAGAAGTTGTTGCTTTAAAACAGGAATAAACTAGGTAGTAGTTGATAAAAGTGCTGAACTGTGGCTCTTACATAGACAACTCATGTTACATTTTGACATTTAAAGAAGAATTGTGCAAACCTGTTGTGGAGTTACACTTCTGCAGAAACCAAGGTTGTGGCAAATCATCCCGACAAAAGACAATTGTTGTTATTGACTTTGAGAAGACAAATGTGAAACTGTTCTTACTCCAGCAGTTGAAACATACTAATTGCTTTTTGTACATTATTGACACAACAAAACTTTCGTTATCAAGTTCAGATCCTTAAGAACTGTGTTGGAACAGTGTGTTTGGTGGCAAACAAGGATTTCTGTGTTTCTTCTGAAACAGAACCTTGCTCAGATCTGGAGATGGGGAATTCAACCAGGTTCTGAGAAGACCAATTGATGATATTGTGCATTCAAATATATATATATATATATATATATATATATAGAGAGAGAGAGAGAATGAATTAAACTGCCATACATGTCCTTATTGCTTCATTGAATGTACAAGTGTGAGAGTATTTTCTTAAGTTTATTTTAGGCAGGGAAATCAGGGTAGGGATAGTGAAGCGTTTATCCAACCTTTTTATTTAATAAAATGGCTAAAGTTGAAAAACTCTTTACAGAGCCTCACATTTATGACCCCTCACATAACAAAGACCATGATCCTGGGTTAGGAGAGCTCAAAAACGAAATCAGTTACAGGGGGTGGTCCAGGTCCAGTTGCAATCGGATGATACCCAAACGATGAAATTGCATCTATAAATGATGCTGCTGAAGATGAATTTATTTTTATAAAGGTAACACTGTGCACTTAGCTCATTCCATTACAGAGTCGGATAAACATATTTTGGCAGCACAGAAGAGGCTAGAAGCATAAACAACCCTCTGTGATGAGGGCCACGAGCAAGCAAAATTGGCTGAGTTATATGCCTGTAGCAACAAATTGAAATACTCCTGTCTAAGCAGGAAGACGCCGAAAATAGATCAAGGTGAAATAATATTAGGCTGCGAGGACTCTTCACCCAGATATCTGATAAGGATCTACCCGACTACGTACAGGCTCTTTTTAATCGGATGCTTTCAGCACCAGAAAAGGAAGTGATTGTGCTTGACAGAACACATTGCGTTTACCCGTCATACAAGCAAAGGAAAGATCTGCTTCCAGATGTCCTAACACAGGCCCATTTATATCATCTTAAAGACAGAATCAGAACAGTGGCTAGGAAGCAAGGGCAATCCGGTTCCGGGACTCTCATATATCTGTGTTCCAAGACCTGTCCAAGCGACACTAAAAAAACGTAGGAATCTGCGACTGGTGTCGAGCTGGCTCCGGGATAAGGGAATTCGATATAAATCGTCATTTCCATGCAGCCTGAAATTCGAATACCAGGGAAAAACATAGTATCGTCAAGGAAGACGGAAGTGTCGTAACTGCTGGTGTGGGTGGCTGAGGACCCACCTGCAGAAAAAGCCTCTGAG
The DNA here is from genome assembly GCF_040938575.1 of Ambystoma mexicanum. Classification (NCBI taxonomy): domain Eukaryota; kingdom Metazoa; phylum Chordata; class Amphibia; order Caudata; family Ambystomatidae; genus Ambystoma; species Ambystoma mexicanum. The sequence continues at coordinate 554,589,234 of NC_090931.1, forward strand.
GGGGAGAAAGAGAGGCGACCCAAGTGACAGCCCAGGGGAACTGGTTGGAGGAGGGGGATCTCCCCTATCCTAGAGGTGGTGAGGGGGGCAGGGGAAGATCGCTCCTCGAGGAACTGGTTCCTGGTTTTCAGGGAAATTATTCAGCCAAGAGAGGGTAGCGGGTGGTGGTAGATGAGAATCTAAAAGCGAGAAAGTAATGTGCTGTATTTAAAATGTTCTGTCTTTTGTTTATGACCCGCCCTTGCACAGGAACCTGGAGGCTGCTGAGGGGAAGAGATATGGTACTTTGCTGTTGAAAGTAGAAAAAGAGGTGAGGAGGTGCAAGGATCCATCCCCTAAGATGCCTGGGATGTCTGTTAAGTCCCAATGTACAGGTCTTACATGGGTGTTCTGTTGGGGGTTTGCAAGGGGGGTGCACGTTTTTTTCCGCAATACAGTTCAGTATTAGGTTCGCAAAATATGTGGGATACAAGGTAGCGATGTTCATGAAGGGTTCTCAGCAGTTCTGACAATGTTACTTGGGAAGATACCGGACCAAGGGAATGGCCGAATTGGGCTTGGCAACTCTTAACGTTAGGGGTCTGAATTGCCCCTCCAAGATGCGTTGTATCCTAAGGAGGGTAGTTGAGTTACAAACCGCAGTGGCGTTTCTACAGGAAACATCTCTTACAGAAAGAGGAGATATGCCCGAGATGTAAATCAAACCACAAACAATATTTTGCTTCCAGCGGTGGTGGGGGAAGTAGGCGGGTATGGAGAGGAGTGGCAATTGTGATCAGTAAAGAGGTTACCCTTTCTAAGCACTCTGCTTAGAGGGAGGGATCCACAAAGGAGATTTCTACTCCTTTTCACATTAGTGGCATCCTGTGTGCCTAAAGAACATCAGAATCAATATTTGAGTGCGTTACAAAAACTGCAGGAATTGTGCGAGGGTCATATTGTCATTGGAGATTTTAATTGCGTGATGAACCTGCCATTTGACAAGACACTCTCACCGACAACTAGTGACAATAGAAATCTACATGCGCTAGCGAAGCTGCTTTGAGATTTTGGTCCGATTGAAACTTGGCAGTTTGTAGACCAGGGGAGAGGGATTATACACACAATTCCGTGGTCCACAGGCGATTTTCTATAATCTAAATGGTGATGGCTTCGACTGCACTGGTCCCGATGGTATTCCTAGTGGAGATTGGTGTCTTGCTTTCGGACCTGTCTGCAGTAGGCTTGTGTATACAGCTGGAAACAGTGTTAGATAGGGAGAGGCAACAATGGCGGCTCAATTAGCTGGTGCTGAGAGATACCACGATTAGAGTGCAGTGTGACGATACACCAGGTGTCATCACTTGTTCCTAGGGTGAGCCCTTTCCCATGAGGCTAGGGAGGTGCGGCTGCTACCCAATAGTCCCCTAGGGGTGATTTAATGTGGGAAGGCCTCATGGGAGGGGACTCCGCTTCTGGGGATAAGGACGACCACCTGGGGTGTAGCCATTGTACATAACAACCCAACATTCCTTAGCCCCCCTACCCCCTCCCCTCCATTTCAAACCACTTCCTTGAAAGTAAACCAATGTATTACTGTAGGACATGGGATACAGCCAGAATAGAAAGTACTGTGACAAAGAGGAGCACAGAAGACATGAAGATTATTGACTCTGCTAATATTGGTACGAGGTGGCCCTGAGGCGGCATAAAGAGCAAGGTTTCAAAAGAAACAAAGGACTTTGACAATCCATCAGGGAGGGACTGGCAACAATGTATAAAAAGGGACGATGGACTAAAGAAGTTGTCAAGCGCAGCTGGGAGAGGTAACAGGTGTGGATACCATCCAGTGTGGAAACCATAAGAGTGGGTGTTTCAAATCCTGTCAGCAGACCGGAGGAATAGGAGAGCGGAGGACACCGGCGAACGCTGAGGGAGTTCTCCATGGGTCTAGCTGGAGCGGACCTGAGTTTGAGCCAGGACAAGAGAACCGAGCAGCACAGCAGAGCGGGGAGGCGCTGCGGAAGCAGGGGAGAGAAGCCTGAAGATCTGGAGAGACTGACCCCAGTCCCAGGAAGCCCCTGTGGCATATCAAAGTCCCAAAGAAGGTAACGGGAGGTACGAGAGACCCAGAGGGGACGCAGGGGTGGAAGAGAGGCAGGCTCGAGTGGCTCTCCACTGGCCCAGTAGTAACAAACTATTGGGAAGAGTGGAGCGGGCATCCGAGGAGAGCCTCCTCATCTTAGTGGCAGCAATAAGCCCAATGACCACCAGAAACGGGTCGTGGACCCTAGCAATATTGAATTAAACATCCAGAGAACTTCCTTGCAACAGTGGCAGTCATAAGCCCACTGACCCAACAGAAGCTGAAAATTGCATCAGATGCAGGTTTCCTCACTACAGTAGCAGGCATAAGACCACTGAGCCAAGTTGGAAGACAGAGTACCACAGAGAAGTGTTTCCTCACTACAGTGGCAATCCTAAAGCCACTTACCAACACTCTAACCAAGAATATAAAGAATACATCAGAGGAGTATCTCTTCTTTGCAGAGTGGTAGTCAAAAGGCCACTTACAATTCGAAGATGGCTGCCAGCACCCAGTACACATGCCGACAGCCGCTCTATCAGCTCGGAGGAGAAATAGGCAACCATCACCACCCCTGGGGCTGTTTCTCCATCCTCATGACGGCGGAACCTGCCGGGGCACCGGCAGGCATTATTTGGAGGTGGAAAAACCCCAGCAGCAGCAATCAGCACCCTGGACGTGGAGGGGCAGGCCTATTGTAGAGACCTAGCCGGGAGTGTACCCTGGTCTCCCAGCAGCGAAGTGCAGAGCAGGGAGGAGGCCGAGCCCGCATCCCTGGAGTGTGGTTCAGGCGCCACTGGGCTCAGCAAGCCACCTAACCTCCCCTGGTAGGAAGAGTCATCCCAGGGACTTGGAGGGACATAGCAAAGTGGTGGGCCCCGTCGCGTGGGGTTGGCAAATAAGGCCAACAGAAAGAGTGGGGCTATCCCGCCTCCTGGAGGAGCATGAAAAGTGCGGGAGAACCAGGGACAAGGACACTGCAGCCTGAGCAATGAAGCGGAGCTCCGGGAGGAGTGGAGCAGAGAGCAACGAGACAGCGCCCCGACATTAGACACAGAGCTAGGGCACAGAGCAGCAGTGTAGTCTATGGATAAAAGTTGACATCGAGAGAGAGGCCCGGAGCTAAGAGACTGCAAGGAGGCGCCGTTGCGGGTAAATTTGGAGGTGAGACCGGGTTGCGGGTGGGGGACACAGAGGGACAGGAGGCAGCTGGGAAGAGGCAGGGCCCCGAGGGGCCATTTGAAAAGCAGGAGGCTGGGGCTCCGACCAGGTTCAGTTCCCCTTGCCCACCCTCGGGTCAGGGTAGCAAAGCATCCTATGAGGAGACAGAACTGGTGGGGGAGTCAAGCGGGCGGCTCCTACGGCAGACTACATTGCGCCAAGCTAGGCCCCAGCCCTGCGGAAGGACGGAGGATAATTTGGAGGGGCTGGGGTGGGCAGATTGCACTGGCCACTTTGAGGGCCAAGAAAGGACGTTGGCACCAGGGCACACCACAGGGACAAACATGAGGGTGCAAATAAGGAAAGAATGTGAAGAGTGCGGTGCAAGCTCTGAGTGGGGATAGTCGCTGCAGGGTTAGGGGCGGATGTCAAAGGGCAAGGCAAGAGAAGCAAAGCAGGCACGGGGGTGGGGGGGTCTGACGGGCAGACTGCCAACTATCTGGAAGCCCACGGATAAGAGTGTCACAGGCAAGACCGTCGCCAAAATGGAGGGGGAAGAAGGGAAAAACATACGGACATCACCCAAACCCCTTCTAAAGCAAGACTTGCATAATGACCTAATGTCCCTGCAGACAACGCTCACGAAAACGTTCCAAGAACAGTTCCAATTAATGAGGTCGGATTTCAATGCAGCAATGGAGGAAATAAGGCAAGAAGTGGGTCACCTGGGAGACAGGACAGACCAGCTGGAGAGATAGAGGCCTGTAGGACATGAGTCGGAAACCACAGGGAATAGCGAAGCCATAGAGCTTTTGAACACTGCCGCCAGGAATCTCGAATTACAGGTAGAGGATATGGAGAACAGGTCGTGCAGAATCACAGAAGAATTAAGAATCTGCCCAAATCAGTGGCAGATAAAATCTGAATGCCCAGGTCCAAGTCATATTTGCAGACATCCTGGGGAACGTCACCCCAGATGAGATAAAGTTGGACCGGATTCACAGAACGGGCAGGAATGGACCAGGGGGGAGGCCCATAGATGTGCTGGCCGCCTTAACGGAGTACTCTCAGAAAGAGGCAGTGTTACATGCAGCAAGGCCTAAAGAGCCCCTGACGTACAAGGGTCCTTCAATCCGGTTATTCCAGGACTTGGCGGGGTCCACGCTTCTGAAGATAGGACAAATGGGTCTGGTGCTAAGGGAACTGACCCAGAAAAGTATATACAAATGGACCTTCCCCTTCGGATTGGTCTTTGAATGGGAGGGCACACAGAGGCGAACATCCGTGCAGGAAGGGATGGACCTTTTGCAGTGGGAACCAGATCAAAGCGGACAGGAGGTGCCCCCTGCACAGTCAGAGCATCGCCTGAGACCACGGCCGTGGGGATGGGGGACGGCTGGAGAAAAAGAAAGGTGTAGGCCCCCTCCAACTCCAAGGGGCCCACAACTGTGACTTGAGGGGGCACAGGGAGGAGGGGGGGGATGAACTGAGGAGGCAATTTAAAGGCCAAGTAAAGCAGTTTGGTGTGAACAAGGGTGGTGGACTTACAAGGGTCTGAAATTGGGCACTGAGAGCGGCGGAGATAGCTCCATCTTGGACTTCAAGTGGACGCTAGCGCTGTGGGGATCCCTTAGGGGGAAAGGCCGGAGGGAGGGATAGGGGAAATGAGGAAGGGGGCGGATCTCAAAGTTGGGGAATGGGACAAGGTGTCGGTTAAGAGGAGGGGGGGAGCACCAGTGGTTAGGGTTGACGGGTGCATAGAGGGTATTGAGGGGGGAGGGGACATGCAGGGAAGGTGGGAGTGTCCAAGTATTTACATCTTCGGGGAGGGGTAGGGCCTAGATGGACTAGGGGAGGCCAGGGAGAGGGAGCTGTGTCACCATAGTAAAGGGCGAGGGAGAGGGAAGTGGTAGCATTCAGGTGGGCATAATGTACGGGGACTGAATTCCCCCCTGAAAAGAAAAAAGATGGAATTATTCACAAGGAAAACAACCCCCGTTATGTTGGTGCCCCAGGAGACACACCTCCTCTGGCAGGACCAACTAAGGCTCCGATTAAGGGGCTTCTCCCGAATATACCAGTCAGCTGCTCCAAACAAATCGCGGGGGTGGTGTTGGCCATCAGAGACGGGGGTCGACATTCAGGTAACAGACTCTAAGGCGGACAAAGTGGGGAGATCGAGTAGAACGGTGAGGCATGTACGGTTGCCTCGCTGTATGCGCCCAACCAGGGTCAGGAGTCCTTCCTCAAGGATTTCCTGGGCGTCACGGAGGAGGTAGCAAGAGGTCATATAATTCTAATGGGGGACATCAACCTGGTCTGGTCCGGAACACAAGATAGGTTGGCAGGAGGAAGGGGTGGGGTTAAGAGAGAAATAGCATCCAACTTGCTGCATCATTGCTTCGAAGCTCTAAGCCTTAAGGACACGTGGAGGGTGCTGTATGGCGAGAGGGAGGGCTTTGTCTTCTACTCCTATGCACACGGGCTGCATTCTCAGATCGACTACATTTGGGTGTTAGCGTCACTCGTAGGGGAAGTCACAGAGGTGGGACCCCAGGGCATTGCGGATCATGAGGTACTAACGATGGCGATGCGACTAGCAGGCAGAGGCAGGGGGATCTGGAGAATGCCGTCAGAATTAAGGGACGTGGTCCTGAGACGGGACATGGAGAGTAAGATAACCTTTTTTTGAGGAAAATAAGGAGCTCGACACAGAGCTGGCGACCCATTGGGACGTGTTCAAAGTGACTCTTGGGGGAGAGTTCATAGCGGCCAAGGCAAGACGAGATATGCAGATGAAACGGCTAGAAACCCAGCTGGAGGCAGAGGTGGAGGAAGCAAGGCGTTAGCTGCTGAACATGCGCAGTAAAGAAAATATGAGGGTACATAGGCAGGCTGTGGGTCAGCTGAGTATCGGGTCAGCTGAGCATCCCGAGAACCAAAAAGGTACACAGGGCCATGATAACATCAGAGATTTTACGCCAAGGGAAATAAGGCAGATAAGCTCTTAGCTAGGTTGTTGAGAGGGGAGGTGGCCAAGAAGACAGTGACAGTGCGAGTAGATGACACTGGCTGTTGCTTCACTGTCACGAGAGATATCTAGGAATGCTTTGCGCAGTCTTATGGGGAGTTGTATTAGACGGAAGCTCTGTCTACACAAGAGCAGGAGAGCTTCCTGGCAAAGTTACATTTGCGGTCATTGGGAGAGGAAACAGCTAGGGAAGGACATAACCGAAGAGGAAGTCCGAAATGTAATTAAGGATCTACCTCTCAAACCGCTAGGCCCAGATGGGTATACGGCAGCCATCTACAAGGCCTTCACGGGCCCCCTGGCGCCCCACATGACAAGCTTGTTCAATCATTTCCGTAGGGGAATGGGGGGGCGCCTCTCGGCATCAATGGAGGAGGCTAAAATTACCCTTATTCCCAAACCGAAAAAAAGACCCTTGTAAGTGCGGCTCGTATCGACCAACAAATAGTGTTAATCAACGTAGACACACAAATGTACTCAAATATTCTGGCTAATCGATTACAGGGCCTTCTTCTAAAATTCATAGACCCGGAACAGGCGCGGTTTGGCCAGGGATGCCAAACATTCGATTATATAAGAGGGATAGCCCATTTGATTGAAAAAGTCCACAAAACATCGACACTGGTGGTACTCCTTTCCCTTGACGCCGAGAAGGCATTCGACAGTGTGGCATGGCCATTTCTGTTCAGAGTGATGGGGAAAATGGGATTGGGAACAAACTTTTTCAGTAGGGTGCAGGCGAATTACAATTCCACCCACAGCGAGGCTCCTCATTAACAGGACCCCCTCCATCAGTTTCAATCTGACTAGGGGCACTATGCAGGGGTGCCCCCTTTCGCATCTACTTTACATGATATATCTAGAGCCCCTCTTGCGGGAATCGGACAAGGTACATGCGATCCAATTTGGGGGAATACAGCACAAGGACGCAGAATTCGCCGACGACATGCTCCTCAACCTTACTCATCCGAAGGATTCATTAGGGACATGCAGGAAGATTCTCGCAGAGTTTGGGGTGGCCTCAGGATTATAGATTAATAAAAGTTGGAGATTCTAAATCTGGCGATGGGGGGTAGGGAGGTGGCACCCCCGAGGGAGTCGGCGCCCTTCGCCTGGAGCCCGAAGGGGATTAAATATCTGGGGATATACATAACACTGCAACTCTTGGGGGTGGTACGCAGCTGGCCTCCATTGCAGCAGATCTTCACAAATGGAAAACACTTAGGATTTTCAGGTTGGGTCGACTAGCGGCAGTAATTATGGTAACTCTCCCCAGACTACTCTACCTTTATCGGGACCTGCCAGTGCCTGTCCCGAGTAGCTTCTTCAGGGAACTAAGGAAGCAGACTGGAAGATTTATTTGGGAGGGCAAGAGGCCGAGGATAAATCCAGCCCAGTTGATGGCCCGAGAAGGGGTGTGGGGGGAGCTTGCACTCCCCAAATTTCAATTATATTATGAGGCGGACCAGATTAGGCTGATAAGGGAGTAGGGTGCCGACGGAAGGGAGAGACTGTGGGTGGATATGGACCGGGCAGTAGTGAGACAGGAACTTTGCGAGGTCTTATGGCTGGAGAGGCAGGACAGGCCCAAACGGATTTACGCAAGCACTATAAAAAAAAAGCAGCTGTCGGTAAACTGGGACGTATTGACCAAGAAATATGGCGTCACGACATTCCTGTCCCCATTCACACCAATTCTGCGCAATCCAGCCTTCTTGCCAATAACGGAACAAGCAGCGTTTTCCAGGTGGCAGGGGGATTGCCGGAGCATATGGGCCATATTCCAGGATCAGACGATCAGGTCATTTGTTTAATGTAAAGTTTGTTTTGAGGTGGGAGAACAGGACAGTTCCAGGACTGTCAAATCAGACATTGGGTCCTGAACCCAGAAACCAAGGGGGCGGCGACCCGCCAACTCACAACATTCTAGAAATGTCTCTTGACAAAGGATAAGGGAAAGGGCCACATCTCGAATCTATATGGGATACTGGATAAAGCAACCCCCAGAGCAGCAAGGGCGTATATGGAGAAATGGGAGAAAACTATCAGGAAGGAAATAACTTGGGAGGAGTGAGAAAGGCTATGGAAGCAGGGCCGGAAGTTACTGAAGGCATCCCAATTTGGAGAATGCTGGTACAAATTAATTTTTAGGTGGCATTACACCCCCGACCGCCTACACAAATTACACCCGGAGGTCTTGTAGGAGTGTTAAAGAGGTGTTGGGGAAATGCACGTCTTTCGGCAGCAGGCAGACAACAGGGATCAGACTCCGTACACGGTGCAGAACAAACCCAGAAACGAAGACGAAGGACGGCTACATACTACTTGAGCCTCCCGCACCTTTGGTTCTTCAACACAGAGGAACGCATGGATTTACAAACGAATATCCACACTCAGAGCACTATCTCTGGAATGTGATCAGCACACTTCAGACAAGAGGGGTTGCCAGTGTTTCCCCCCCCCCCGCCGTATAAGCATTGCAACCAGTCCTGCATCCTGCTACGCCCAGTCCGGAGAGCCAGCACGACTAAGAGTGTGTCCACAAGGTTTCTGTGGGGTCACCCAACCGCCCTGAAGAAGGTGGCATCCACGTCCCTCTAATTTGGTTACAAGATGGATGCCATGACCGCCGAAACGTCATTTTCCAAGCAAGGGGGACTTATGTACCAACTTAATGTGGTCCAGTGAGACAATACTGCATATTGATTGTTACACTTTGTTGTGGAACCCCCACCAATATACCCCCTGCGACGTTGGCACATAACCAGTCGGAATCATCTGGTACATAACCAGTTGGGATCATTTTGTCCCAGCCACATAACCAGTTGGAATCATCTAGTACATAACCAGTTGGGATCATTTTGTCCCAATATAACTTTCCAGAACAGACATCTAAACATTAGGAATCAACCCAGCCAGATAGATAGTTCCAAGACCACTGGAAAGACCCAGGAATTTGTTTCCACGCAAATATTCATAAAGAGTACAAGTTGTCGATTAGCATAGATATGTGCCAGATTACTTGCACATTCTAAATATTCTTTTGCTTTTTTCTTGTTATATGTTCAATTTTAGAATTTCTCTCTACAACACTATGTTTAAGTTGTATTATTGTCTTATTGAAAACATTATGATTTGTTTTTGTTCGTAATCAATGATAAAATGGTTTGCACAAATTTGTAAGTGCGTGTGTTCAATACAAGTTATTTATTTTTTCACAGCCCCTCGTGTGTATGTGGGTTTTCCTTCTGGACATTTTCTTTGGGTTAATCTTTCCAAGATATATTCTATTAGAAAAACCAGCGAAGGTTCCTTGACTTTACAAATTGGTCACGCTTTATTCAATGACAAATAATCAAGATGAACCTTTCTTAGTAGCAGTACTACTTCCTTTGTATCAGTTCATTTTGTGCCCGAGTCTGCTACTTCTCACCACGGGTACACCGAATATTTGGGTGCAGTGTTGGGGAAATGGGACCATATCTAGTGGAAATGCCCCAAATGTACGCCCTTTTGGGAAGAGGTCCAGGGAGCCTTATGGTCATCCCTAGGGGAAAACGGCAGGGCACCCCCAGAGTAGGTGGTCTTGGGAAGGGAGGGCGGGGGGAGCACAGGGACCGAGGGAAGGCCTGCCTGGTGCTCATGTTAGCAGCTATGTTACTATGTAGCGCAGAGATAGAAGGGGCTAAAGTCCGACCTTCCAGGATTGGTTGCATAAGGTATGGGACTTGGTGGCGCTGGAGTGGGCATGGAACGCTGCCAAAAATAGACTTTCACAATTTGAAAAAGATGCGAGAGGTGGTGGCAGTGGTTCTCCCAGTGCTTGAAGCTTTTGGGCTTTAATTAGGGCATGGAACAATTTTATTTATTTAGTTATTGTTTGCTTGTTAGGTGCTTATACAATAAGAAAATACTGTTTCAAAGCGCCCACAGGACAGGGAGTGTCAAGGGTGAGAAAAAAAAACTTTAAAAACACAATATTTAAGAGCAAAAGGGGGAATAATGTAGAAGGGACGAACCTACTATGCCTTGTGAATATTCAGAACGTGCAAGTGCAGCAAGGAAGAGGGAAGAGTGGTTAAGTGCTGTGGAGTCCGATCTCATGGGTGAGCCACAGATGAAGAGCTAGGAATGTGGAGTGCTACACAGACTAGGGCCACGGGAGGTGCAAGTGCGAACCTCCAGGGCGAAGGGTGTGCAGATGCAAGTGCTCTGGATACACAGGAGCTGGGCAGGATTGGTGTGGGAGGTCAGGGCCTTGAGGATGCATAGGGGCCCAGTACACCGATTGCAGAAACTGTGGGATTAGCAGAGGAGAGAAGAAGGGAAGGAGGAGGAAAAGAGGAAAGTCTTAAAGGAGCTTCCGGAAATTGAGAAGATCCTCTTCGAGGCGCAGAGGGACAGGGAGGCTATTCCATAGGAGGGAGTCCGCTGAGGAAAGTGAACGACTCTCTGTTTAGCAAAATGCTTTACACACAGAGAGTTGGTGCCAGAGGAACCTAGTGGTGTAGAGGGAGAGATGCGGTCCCTGGACTTAAGGCCACGGATAAATCGCGCTGCCCTATTCTGGTTTAGCTGGAGGGGTCGCTGTTAAAATGGATTTCTGAACTCTGACCTGGTGGGCAGAGGTTCAAAAGACCAGCCTAGTTTCTTGGAACAGGGTACCTTCTGGACAAGCCAGCCCAATCAAGGTAGCATTGGCGGCGGTCAAGACTAGGTCTCAAGAGGGGTGAGGGTAACTGAAAGACCTCCATGAGCACACAGAGTAAAGGACACTACAAATCACTCCCAGTCAGGTGTGTATATATCAAAAATACAAATTCATTTATTCAAGACCTTTGAGGTTCAACACACAGTAGTTATCAACAGTAATACAATTAGACCAACACAAACCTACTAAAATACATATATACAAGACCAAGTTACCTGAAGGGTAAATGCACGTAATGGGTCCACAACCTAAAAGGGAAGGCAGCAGGTTGTGCAAAGAGTCTTTAGGCAATTATGCAGCATTCACAATCCTAACTGAAAGGCAGTCCAATTCCTACGATGAGAGGAGCCTATTGCTCAAATGTACTTGCAATGCTGGTGCACGTGGTGGTAGTGAAGATGGGCCAAGCGGGGTCTTTTGTAGGGTCTGTAACAGCTCGGGAAGGCAGGTGAGGTGATGCAGAATAAGTTCCCACTATTCGAAGACAGTCTCCCCAACAGGACAGAGCAGGTTCCAAGAGCTGGAAATAGCTTGGGCTATCTGTGGAAAGGAGGGGGGCCCTTAGGGTCAAGTCATGCGTAAAAAAGGTATTGTGCGTTAGGGGCCACCAGCAAGGGTTGCTAGTACTCACGGACCCCGGCGCACTCCGGACCAAACGTTGGCAGTCAAGTCCAATTCAGTTGCAGGTTCAAATGCAGCAATTCTGCAGCTCTGCAGCTTTCATCGACAAAGTTACCCGGTTGATTCCCAAACGGGACATAGGCGATTTCTCCACTCCTGGTGGATGGATCAGGCCAGTTTCACTGTAACAGGCAGGGCGAGAGGGTCACAGCAGCAGCGCACCTGCAAAGTTCGTCACCATGGCTGGGCAACACGGTAACCACATTCACTCCGGATACGGCTCTCTTTACTCCAGACCTGGAAATGCCAAGTGTACGGAATTCGGTGTGAGAGTGCCGTGAACACAGAGCTAGCGATGTACCAAGTTTCAAGGGTCTCCTCGAAACTGCGCTGGTATCAGGGCAAAGGTCTTGCGCAAGCTGGTCAGCCCACTGGTTGGCCCAGGGACACTTCCAAGAAGGCTTACTTGCAGGGTATGATGAAGGTGCCGAGAATAGTTAGTCCCGCTATTCCAATGGTTTGAAGCGTCTTCGGCAAACCTTCTAGTTTGATCAGATGCAGAGGGGTCCACCGGGACGACAGCGGGCTCAGGGTGCCAAACCTTCTAGCGGATCAGCAGCGGTTCCTCGACTCGGCTTCTTAGTGTCAGGATACTTGCATCCTATCCTTCGTTCAGTGAGAACTCAAGAGATCGTCATGGTATGGCTGTTGGAGCCTTCTCTTATCCAGAATCTCCTTTGCGCCAAAACGAAGAGGACCCAATGGGAGATCTGCTCACATACAGGCACACCATACGTGGACCAATCATGGACCATGGTGGTCACAGACATTCACAGCACACCAGACTCTCTGGCACCCAGGATGTGTATTGGCACCCAGGATGTGTATTAGAACCAGACAGTCCAGCCCACATCCTGGAAGCACATACACAAGACATGCAGAAGCCCACAAAAGCTTGGCATTTCGTGGGAAAATGCATGCCCAAATAAGGACTGACCCAGGTCGCTCGACCTGGGGAAGGTGAAGGGGCAAGATGGCCAAAGGACAAGACAAAGAACCTTGTGGCATGGCCATTTTGGAGCCAGGCCACCTATTCGCAGTAAATGCGGTTTACCTGGCAGGAAAGAGTTAAAAATAAGAGAAAAGATAAGCTGCCACCAGCCCTGTCCAAGGCACATCTGCACGTCTCCTAAAAGAATCCTTGGAGGGCATCTAGGGCCTTTGGAATTGAAAGGCAGACCCAAGTGCACTGTACTGTAAGGTAAATTGTGTTCTTGCAACATGTTGTAGAAACGTTGCAACATTGACAAGGACTAAGGGAAACAAAGTCTCCAAGTACTGACTGTCTGTAAGGGCATGCCAGTTTCCCCATAATAAAGTGAGTGAAAAGCCCATGGGAGTGGAGCTGAAGGCTGTGCTCCACTGGCAAAGTCAGACTATGGTGTTTAACAGCAGCAAAAAGTTAATCTTTCCTAACAGTCGCAGAGTGGAAGATGGTAGATTCAGGAGGAGACTATTGCAGTAGTCAAGCCTAGAGAGAACTAGGGCTTGTGTTACATTGAGCCTCTGAGAGAAAGTGAGAAAAGTTAAAATTCCTTTGAGAAGGAATAGCTGGAAGTGGGACTATACCAAATACCATACCAAAGGAACACTAGACAATTACTGCATGTTCACTCCAGGGAGGGGACGGGGAGGGCTTGCAATGGGGGAGGAGAAGGTTATAGGCAGAAAAGGTTGTTGAATGTTGATGCATTTGTTAAATGTGTATGTGAAAATAATTTTAAAAAAATTGTTTTTTTTTTTTTTTTTTTTTTTTTAAAGCCACTTACTAAATCTCAGGGGAACTGTTCAAAGGGAATAATATCCCTTACCAAGAAGGCATTGGGAGAGAGGGCCGGGCCAAGGAAGCCTTTGGGGGCCTAGTTAACAAAGCTTGGCAGGAGCTACAAGAGTTACGGAAACAGCTTGTTGATCAGAGGAGAGAACCCAGGAGAAGGGAGGCATTCTCCTTCACTTTAACCTTTCCTCATACCAGGAGAAGATTTGTGATGAATTTTGCAGAGTCATCACTGATCCCCATCCTAAAGTCTCCTCCCATGTCACCACGGGAAGGCTGCTGCTACCTGATCCTGACCCTGGTGGTGGTATTCTGAGGGTGGATCACATGGGAGGACATGGCTGTCAGAGGAAGAGTGGCAACACCACAGGGAGAGAAGCGGTATACTTTTTGTTGTAAAGAAAATCCCTTAATTTCAGAGTTCTTGATGGCTTGCTGCCATTACTCAAACCCATCTGATTGTAAAACTCTGAAAACCACTTTTAAACAAAGCCCTATTCAATCTCCATATGTGCATGATGAACATAGAGCATATAAAACATCTGATGTTGTTGATGATTGCATTTCAAACAACTGTTCAACAAGGTGATCGAAAATCATCTGAAACCTATTGGAACTCCAAGTCCCAGAAAGCTCTATGACGAAGATGAGGCCCAAGGAGTTCATGTGGAGGCAATGTGACTTTGAAAACCATGTGCAGTAGTTATTGCCAGCCCAGTCAATTATGTGGGACATTTAAATCCCCCGATCAGCTGTGGAAATGGAGACGACAAGGAGAATATCTGGGGCGAGAGGAACGAAGGAAGAGAGAGAAAAAAAAAAAAAAAAAAAGAAAGAAGGCTTCTGATGCACAGAGTGGGAAGCCCGACCAGTGGCAGAGGAAGACCTAAGGAGGGCCGTGGGGAGAACAAGAGGTGCCTGCCAGAAGCAGGTTGGCGTCGCTCAGAACCGCAGAGGAGCTCTCAGAGAGAGAGCAGATGGTGCACAGTGGGGCTAGCAGAGGAAACGCGGTCCTGTAGTACTGCACAGATCTTGGCAGTGAGGGATAGGAGAGCCGACGCAGAGACCCAGAGCCTCTGTCCAGAAGGATAAGCTGGCTTCTGGCGAGCACATCTCAGCCACCGCACGGTGAATGGGCCGGCCAGCCCAATGGGTCCCAGGACATGCTAAACAGCCTTGTGAAAGTACTTTTGAATACCGATCAAGTATAATTGAATGAAAAGGGCAAATATGGTGAATTCTCCTCACAAGAGATGTCAGTTGTGGGAAACCTGTGACCAGCATTGTCTAAGCCAAAAGACATTGCCTAAAGAGCAACAGGGGAAAATATGGTGCAATTCTCCTGACAAAAGAGGTCAGTTTGGAGAATCCTGGAACCAACATTGCCATGAGCCACAAGAGATTCTAAGAGAAATAAAGAGGCAAAATGTGTACAATTCTATGAGATGTTGGCTGGGGGAAACCCGGAAAAAGCATTGCCAAGAGCCAAAGACATGATATGATGCGGCATTAACGTGCCTGTACACAAGCGTTTCTAGGCACCACAAGACAAACGATCCTACTAGGCCTTGTGTCATTCAGATTGTACAAGTGCGACAAGGAGAAGTGCAGGAGGAAGGAGAGGCGGAAGTGCAATCGGGGCAGCATGGCTCTCAGTAAGTGCAGCCAGGGAAACACGGCTCTGGATAAGTGCATGGAGCCAGGGCGGCTGTAGGGGTTACAGTTACAGCCCCTAAGTGTGCGGTAGACCAGCTGGCAGTGCAAAGGAAGACTGATCATAGTGGAGCTTCGTACCCAGTGAGACTCAGAGGGAACCAAGTCGGCACAGCAGACAGGTAAGTTAGCAAGGGAGCGAGAGAGAAGCAGAGGAGAAAAGGAGTCTTGAGCTGCTTCCGGAACTTCAGGTGGTTCCAGAGGGAGGCACCTGCAAAGGAGAGAGAGATTTAGATAGATACAGTCCCTGGACTTGAGGCAAAGAAAGTCTCGCAGTTGCAGGGGGCGAAGAATAGAGGTAGGCAGATTGAGAATGAGGCTGTTGCAGTAGTCCAGCCTGGACAGAACCATAGCTCCGGAGACAGTGAGCTTCTGGGGAACAGTGAGAAAAGGTATAATACCTCTGAAGAGGTGCAGCTGGAAGTGGGCCTTTTTTGGCAAGGTCTGTGATGTGAGGAGAAAGGAGAGGGTGGAGTCGAAGATGACACCAAGGTTTTTTGCCTCACAGGAAGGTGAGGGTAGAGGGACCAAGGAGGGCGGCCAGAGTGAGATAGGGAAAGTGGGAGCAGGAGCAAAGGTCAAGGAGGATGAGGACAGAGGGGAAGCTGGAGTGGAGATTAGAGAGATCTTCTCGGGTGTTCAGGAGAACAGTTTCCGTGCCTCTGGCGGGTCTGAAGCCAGAGTGATGTCACGGAGGCAGCCAACAGATTCAGTGTGGAGTGTAAGCTGGGAGAAGGCCAGCTTTTCCAGGGGCTGCCCAGGAAAGGAGTGATAAGAGAGGTTGACAGAAGGAGCTTGAATAAGGGCAATAGATGCCTAGCCATGTAATAAAACGCCAGGGCCAGATGGGTTTGGGAACTGATTTTATAAGACACTAGCTGGGGGACCTGACTTTGCCAGTGTCCTGATCAAGTTGGGTCTCATGTGCTCAGCACTGATCAACATAAGGAGGGGTACCCGCCATGGTTCTCCTTTATCCCAATTCATTTTTGCAATGGCGATGGAACGTTTGACTTGCGAAATAAGGCAGGAGGAAGGGAGTGACAGAGTAACATTTAAGGAGAGAGAGATCACAAGGTTGCACTTTATGTGGACAATGTTTTGTTATTCGAGAAACACTGGGCGGCCGCTACCAAGGGTTATGGCAATCTTGCATGATTTTGGACAGGTATTTGTGATTAACTACTCCAAATATCACAGAGGATTCCAAGGAGGTGAGGGTTTGGGGCAGGAAATACCTTCTTATTTGGAAAGAGAGGTAGAATACTTAGGGGTTACCTTAACAACGGATTATAAGGATTTGTATAAAGCAAATATACCCCAGCTCTTGAAGAACCTGTCTGACAATTTACAGCACTGGGACTTACAGAAGCTATCTTGGTTTGCTCGGATTGCATTAAGATGAAGCTCCTTCCCAGACTTCTGTACATACTCAGGGCACTTCCGATAGGGACCGCCCCTCAGATGATTAAGAAACTGCTAAAGTATTGGCCTTCATATGGCAAGGGAAAAAAACCTAAGAATTTGCGAGGTCAGTACTCACAAGCCCCCTTGTTAGGAGGCTTAGGTATCCCTGAAATTAAGAGACATTTAATAGCAACCCAGTTAGCACCTATGCTGTTCTGGTCTATGCTAGCATAGTCTAAAGGCAGGTGTGCGGTGGAGCTGGGGAGGGAGCGACGTCCATCCTGCCAAAGTATCTCCCATTTTTTAGAGGCCCAGCGCAGGAGTCTGGGGGTTTGCTGTTGGAATCAACCAAACATTTGCTGACATACTGGAACCAGACAATAACCAGACAGAAAGTTGTCTATCTCACATTTCTGACCCCTCACAGTGAACATGGGGGAAAAGCATTTATTTGCTGATAATCCCAATTACAGACAGCCGTTCTCTCCCTCGTCACAGTCCTGATTCGCACCTTGCTTGTCACTGAAGGGTTGATCATTTCAAAACAGTGAGGTAGCAGAAGGATATTGGGTAAGTCCTCCCCCTTTTATATCTCATAGGGGAAAAAGGTGAGGGGGCTATTGCATCACAGAATTTTTTGGGGGGAAAATGGCACAGGGAAGACAAACTGCTTTAATTTGTTATGGACAGAGATTAGGAAGAGCAAAACTGGCTGTAATGAAGATTACCAAGTAATCAAGGCATTCCAAACACAAACAAACTGCTCCGTCTTGTCTCCCTCATCGCTCTCAATTTGAGTACATTAAAGTGCAATTAAAGTTAGATTGTTGCAGATCCAGCAGCCAATGTTGGGGTATTACGATGTGCGAATGGTGGGCGTTATGGGCTCCGGTAGGGCCAGCCCCCCTCCGGTACGCTTGCTGGACAGACACAGGAGACAGCGATTTCAGTGGGTAACTTGCTGCGCATCCCTTTTATTAGAAGCATCAAATGGTAACACACGTATCATCGACATGTGACACTGCATGAGCCCTGCGAAGGGCAGTCAACCATAACATCCCATGCCAAGGGTATAATGTTAAAACAACGACATGATGCAACATTAAATATAGTACCAAACACATTACACTTTGTTCCACCTAGGAGCAGTGGGGAGGAACAATAGTCACGTACAAAAAAGTGTCATTACTGTGAGGGATCAGTAATGCGAGGTGGACAACTGCTTGCGTTTTTACCCAAAATAAACATTTTATAAAAAGTGCAAATGAATCCTCACTAAACATACTCTATCAGGGCGTTCCCTGCCTAATCTAAGCTCGAAGGGGAAAACTCCTAACTAACAAAATTGGCCCACACACTAAACAACAAACTTTCCAAGTAAATCATAAACAAGTGAATAACCAAAAACCAGTGATTTGGAAGACCTTCACCTGTCCTGTGTAAATCCATTCCCCAGGATTGTTCAAAGTCAATGTCTCCAAGTGTTTAAAAGGAAAGACTTGATTCAGCTCTTGTGAGTTCCAAAGGAAACAAAGGTTTACCCAAACAAAAATCCACTGGTAACAGTCCTTCAGCTTTCCCCTTCCAATCCCAGCCGAGAAAACAGCATCAATGGTAATCCTGGATATCCCTTTTCCAAGATTATGTTGCCACAGTTCAAAAAGAAATAACTTATTTTCAACAACTTCCCATGTAGCTCTAACCTCTGTAGTGTCTCTAGTATATTTGTCAGGATGCGTCTTCTTAGGGCATCACGTTCCTCTTAACAACCCCCTTTACTACGGGAACAGACTCCTTTTGTTCCACAGTATGCCACTATTTCAGCTCCCTTTAGAGCAACATTCTCTGACAGTTGTATACACCACCACATTTCAGGTAGCTCTACTTCCACTTGCCACTTTAGAATTGTTAGGTAGCTTAAAGACAAGACTCGTCGAGCTCCACAGATAGGCAAGGCACTCTTGTTTTCTACTCTATAAGAAAAGGGCAGCCTCTGTCCGTCTTATTGCCCCCAATATAATCTTCCTTTGCTTCCAGACTGCTTTTCTTTCCACTTCAACAGTCTCCGCATTACAGATTGTTGACTTTTTTTTTTCTTTTTCTTACAAGCAGCAAGCTCCTTTCCCTAGCTTTATTCACACCTGTATTGCCACTCTTCCAGCTTAGGATAAAAATGTCACACTTGTGTCAGGGGACACTGGACCTTTAACAACTTCAACCACCTCAGAGTCCAGGTGGATAGATTTCAACAGGGCTGGTTTCACTACAGAAAGGATTTGCCTACTGGCTTGGGTAATCCCTGTTCTTCTTCGTCAGTTTAGAAACTTCTACATTTATCAAAATACTTGTTCTGGAAGTTACAAGGTTCAATCTTCAAAAGAGAAACAGATGTAGGTATACGTAACCACTCTTTGAAGAGGATCTTTAACGTTAAACACACACATAAAGAATTGTATCCCCCTTTGATAACAGAGTTATATTCTGAATTTAGTAGGGAAATCACAATTGTTTACATGCAACCTCTCTTTGATAATACTATTTCTTGAACCAATATGTGAAAGTCAGCTTTTCGGTTTCAAAGTGATTTAGAAATGCGGCCCTCTTCCTAATTGGAGGCACACAACCACTCTGTTAACATTAAACCATCCGACAATGGGAAATGAACATGTTTCTTTTACACGCTTGCACTTCAACTTGCTTCAAAAGCGTGCGGGATACATTTTCATTGTATGCCGACCTCTTCACAACACCTAACAGTTTTTTACTCGCTCCCACGCCTATGCAAGTTAATCCAGTGCTGGTAACATAACCGCAAGGGTTTTAAAGTGAACCTGAACACAGAGCTTCACTCACCAGCAGTAGGAACTCTGCAGTTGGGGGCTGCTTCCACTTCCTGACTTCTACTACGTTAGGCACGCTTGGAGCCCACACCTCTCTGCAGCATGGGTGGCTCCATTCAGGCCTCAACCACGGGTGTCTCCTTTAACCTCTTGTCCCTCGGACTGCCTCTGTACACAGGCCTCAGGAGTAGCATGATCACAGATCTGCAATCATAGCCACTCTGTACACCTGGGAAGATCTTCAATCTCGCCACGTCTTTCTCAGTGCAGCCACCGCAAAGGATTTGTGAACGCAGGACTCTCTCAGGACTTGCAGGTGAAATCTGCTTTCCTCTTCCCCAGGCGTCCCTTAAATGAACACACTTCCTCATGAACTGCCAGCCTTGTGCTCTCCTCCTCTTGCTACTATTGCCAGCCTTCCAGCTCCATTCACTGCTCCTTCTACTGCCGCTCCTTTTATGCCTCTTACGTCGGGCAATTAACTTCAGGTGCAGGCCTTGATTGTTAATTTCTTGACCCTGGCTAAGGCTGTTGGGTCTACTTGCCTGTTCTTCACTTCTGGATGCCTATACAGCCCTCTTCTTCATCTAAGTCCCAAAGAGATTATGGGACATGTAGTTCATTTTTAGAAGGGTAGATTTAATTGCCTTAGTATTTTTAAAAGAGGGATTTTAGGTGCCACCCTTATTAGGGGAAGAAGGTGTAGAGAAGCCAACATTTCTGCGATTCCTTGTAGCATACCTTTGGTATTGAGGAGGATATTTATTTTCAGGGGTACAAAAGATGTTCTCTTTTGGCATAATATATTTGGATGTTATAATCTTAGGTTTTATCACCTTAGTTTTAACAGGAGGTTGAGAGATATTAAAATGACAGTAAGCCATTACCTCTTCTGGCATAGTGGTAGAAATATCCCCTTCAGAGGTAAAATACTGTCTCATCCCACGGAATCTCCCCACTAGCCTGGGCCGTGTCTCCACCCGGGTGATCCTGCCGCAGTACACCACCCCCAGGGTTGGGATCATGAAGCGTCTGCCCTCTCCTAGCCACCTGGGAGGAGACTTTAGGCAGGTTTTTAGTGAGGGATATGCAGAATTCTTCACATTACATTCACACATACATATAATCTTTGAATGAAAGTGGGGGTGACAGCATCCAAGTGAAAACACCAGCATGGCATTTACTGAGTCCATTTTAAGCATTCTAGACATGACAGAACAAAGCTTTTGCTGGGCCCACTTTAAGCATGTTGAACATGCGGGATCCCAACTTTTACTGTGCCCATTTGAATTATCTTAGGACATGCTTTGCGATCTAACAGTGTACTGGGCCGTTAGAATCTATTAGTCCAGGAAGATGGTACACCCATGATATACTTTTTTTGGTTCCATGTAATAACGTCCCTGCAAAAATGTCCCCTGACAATAAGTGGCTGGTTTTTGCAGAGACATTATTACATTTAACATGCTGGGGACAACTCGGCAACTTTTTTGGGGGGGTGTGGGAGGGGGTGTTGTTTAATTTATTTATTTTTAAATGGGAGCAGGGGACATCCCGCAACCAGCCCCCATATAATGTTGGCAATGTTTTTTCCAGGGGACATTATGCATGGGGACATTATTACCCGATACCTTTTTTGTTTTACTGAGCCCATTTTTAGGCCTACAGGTAGTACACGGGAGGGATCACAGATTCAGGCTGACACTTCACTGCATCCTCTTTAAGTATGCTACTCATACGCAGGAACACAGCTTCACAAAAGTACATCATAGTTCACTGGGCCAAACACACGAGTGATAACACTTTACTTGTTCAAACATGGAGAAGAGGTTGCTCGCTGTCCGCGTGCAGGCAAAGCTGCACTCGGCATCATCAGAGGGGGCCACATCTGCTGCGTGGATACAAGTTGGTCCATGCAGGGAGGTCTTTGACATACTTCAGTGTTGCAGCGTGCCGCTTTCATGACTGGGGCATAGGCTGCGCCGCTCCTTCTTTCCCACCGGAAGGAGTTGCATCAGTGGATCATGTAGCGCTGGCAGCCACAAAGACCGCTCAGACTCGCTCCCCCAGGCAAGAGCTGTTTGTTACTGCTGCGGCAGAGGCTGCACCGCTCTTTCCTAGGCGGGAGAAAGATCACCGATGGCAGCACTGGTGTAAACTTCTCCTCTCATCCCGGCGGGAGTCCCTCTTTGCTGTTGGAGGGAGTCCTTCCCCTTCGGACGGCAGCGGTCCACGACGCTCCTCTCTACCCGGCGAGAGCATCTCATGGGAGCCTTGCATCTTTTGTTTCATTGTGTCTGTCCACACATGCCCCGGATTCTATGCCAGCACGCGTGGGCCTCGCTGGCGAACCCTCGGACACAATTATGATGGTGCTATCAAGGCTGTGGCTGTGTGCCTGCCTCCCCTCTGGCCTACTCGACGGCCGTTCCCCCCGCTCGCTTCTTTCTCCAGCTGAGCGTGGAGAGCGGTCGCCGGTGGCCTGAGGGGAACAGCAGGCCTGGGAAGCCCTGCCTGGGCCTCCGTGAGTGTTTATTTTTATTGTAAAAAAAGTTTGTTTCTTCGCGCTCCTAGCGCGGTGTTTGGCCTGCTCCTGCTCCCCCCTCCCACTTCCTCTCCCTCCCCGCCTCCCTGCCCGCCCACACCCCCCCCCTTCCTCTCCCTCTGCCTATAACCTCCCCCTCCTGGGCAGCCCTCTGCCCGGCAGCCCCCACGGCTAAGGGCCCCAGGCCAAGGGCGACTCCTACAGTGCGGCTCCCTGTGTGTCTGCAGGTGTCCGCAGGGGACGCCAGGCGCCAGTTCCACCTGTTCTCCGTTCCCCGGCCCACCCCTCCTACGCCTGGTTACATCCGCATGGGGCCTTGCCTCACTGTATTCACAGTTGAGGTAAACTAGGGTGCTTTTCTCCCCTCGCAGGATTCTCAAACTTAGGTGGCCCGGTACCTAATACGCTTTACTGTTTGTTTGCTCTAATTGTGGTAACTTGCGCTTGCCGCTCACTTTCTGTCTGCGTGCTCTCGTTTCGTCTGTCTCCCCCCCCTCCCCTCCCTTCTACTCCATGGTGCTCTCTGTCTCGCCTATCTTCTCTAACTGCTTCTCCATTGACTATCCTGCTCTCCTCACTAAATCTGGTAGGAAAAAGTTTAAAAAGGACATCCTGGTCTCCAACCCAGGCCTCCCTATCGCTGACACCTACACTAATGCCTGCTCTAAGGAAACTCTCACTGACATCCTCTTTTTCGTGCCTTCGCCTGACCTATGGACCCTTCATATGGTCTCTGTGCTCTCTCCTTTCTCCTCCACTCCCATTAATGGTGGCACCCGTTGGGATGTCCTCTTGGCCCCCTTCCGCTCCTCTAAGGCCATCATTAATGTCTACGCTAATGGGACCGTCTTGGTCCAAGGCCCTCAGGCCAACCTTCACCTCTTCGATAGACGCTTCCCACACCTCATCAACTTCCTCTCCTCTCCTGCTGTCCCCCCTCCTCTATCCTTGGCTACCTTGCCTCTACCCTCCCTCCCTGCCCCCTCTCGTGCTCCTTCTTCACCTCCTTCTTCAATACCTCCGCAGGGCGTACCTCTGATCTGTACCCCTCCCCGGAAGTTCTTCAAGGATGGCAGCCTTCTCCACATTGCCACTCTAAACACTCGCTCTGCCATCAAGCACTCCTCCGATATCTGTCACCTTCTTGAGGAACTGGACCTCGACGTCCTTTGTCTCACTGAGACATGGTTCACAGCCAGCTCTGCCACCAGCTTTGACACACTCCTACCTGACGGTTACAAGATCCTCTCCATGCCCAGGCCTAACCGCGCAGGGGGTGGTGTTGCCCTTATCTTCCCTGAGTGGATTCCTGCCACTGTCACTCCTACGCAGACCTACTCCTCTTTTGAATGTCTTGTCTGCCGACTCTCTCTCTCTCCTAGCCATTCCCTTACCGTGGCTACTATCTATCGGCCACCTGGTCAAATTTCCTCCTTCCTCTCTGAGTGGGCCGACCTCTCCTCCTCACTCCTGTCCTCAACCACTCAACTCCTCTTTCTTGGCGACTTCAACATCCACCTTGATGCCTCCAGTCCCCCCACTGGTCTCTTTCGTGACCTCTGCGACTCTCTCTCACTCTCTATTCTCCCGTCTGGGCCTACTCACTCTGCTGGGCACACTCTTGATGCTCTGATCTCTTCTGACCTTCCCCTCTCCGTCCCTCTCTCCACTCCTCTCTCCTGGAGTGATCACTTTCTCCTATCCTCCCACCTCACCCTCCCTACCCCACCCCACAGGCAAAGCCACCCTCTTCACTGCCACCCACCTTCTCAGTCATCCGACCCATGAAGCGTGTGTCAGTTGAGGCTTTCGCTGCTACCTTCTCGCCCCCCCCTGCCCCTTCGGCTGACTCCCACCCTGACACAGCCCTCTCCATGCTCCACTCTGCTATATCTGTTACTCTTGATATCCTTGCCCCCGTCATGAGAATCCGCCTGAAGCCCAAAGCCAAATGTAACTCCTGGTATGACTCGGATCGCGTCACCCTAAAACGCAAGTGCAGGGTTGCCGAGAGGAAATGGCGTGCATCATGTTCATCCTCTGACAAACTGGCCTGCCGCCTGCTCCAAAGGCAGTACCGGCTCTCCGTTCTCACCAAGAAGAGAGCCCTTATCCAAGCCCGCATCTCTGCGGCATCAAACAACTCCGCCGAACTCTTTAAAATCTGCAAGGAGCTGGCCAACCCTGTTGCAGTCTCTACCTCTCCTGTCCCCTCCCAGGCCCTCTGCACTGCACTGGCCTCTCACTTCATCTCAAAAACTCAGGACATCCTGTCCTCGCTCTCCTCCTTTCACCTCCCTCCCTCCCTTCCCGGCTCTTCCTCTGGCCCTTCTGCAGTCACCCCCCCTCCCTCTTTCTCTGCCTTTCCACCTTTCTCTGCTGACGAGGTTTCCAGACAAGTCTGATCAATGAAAGTCTCGTCTAAACAGGTTCCCCTTGTTCCTCCAAAACTATCAAGGACCACATCGACTCCCTGGCTCCTGCCCTGGCTGACTTTTGCAACCACTCCTTCGCCTCTGGAGTCTTCCCTTCCCCCCTCAAGCACTCCCTTGTGCACCCTCTTCTCAAGAAACCCTCTTCCGACCCCTCCTGCCCGGCTAACTATCGCCCTATCTCCATCACTCCCTTCCTGGGCAAGCTCCTGGAGAAACTGGCCATCTCCCAGCTTAACCTCCATGCTGAATCTGTTGGTAGTCTTCATGACCATCAATCTGGCTTCAGAGCTGCCAGAAGCACGGAAACTGCTCTCCTGAACATCCGTGAAGACCTGCTCTTGAACCTCGACTCCAACACTCCGTGTGTTCTCATTCTGCTCGATCTCTCCTCTGCCTTTGACACTGTCAACCATGCCATCCTGCTCAACCGTCGCCGGGAAAACCTGGGTATCACTGGTCAGGCTCTGGCGTGGCTGACCTCTTTCCTTTCAAATCGACCCTCCCAGGTCCAACTGGGGTCCTTCCTCTCCGACATCTTTTTCTCCACCTGTGGTGTCCCCCAGGGATCTAATCTCTCTCCCTGGCTGTTCAACCAGTATCTGGCACTCCTTGCCCACCGCATCATCGCTCTCTGCCCTAATTTCCAGTGCTATGCGGACGATACCCAGCTCATTTTCAGGCTACCCTCAGCCTCCCCCTCTCCTTCCCTCATCTCTGACTGTCTGTCTGCTATCCAAGAATGGTGTGCCGCCAATGACCTCTGCCTTAATGCCAGTAAGACTGAGATTCTACTCATCGGTACTCCCACTCCCTCCTTCCCTGCAGCTCTCTGGCCTGCCTCCCTTGGCCCCCTCCCTGCTCCTACCTGCAAGGCAAAAAACCTTGGGGTCATCTTCGACTCCACACTCTCCTTCTCTCCTCATATTTCTGACGTCGCCAAGAGGTCACACTACCAGCTGCACCTCCTCAGAGGTATTCTTCCCTTCCTCTCCTTCCCCCAGAAGCTCACTGTCTCCCGAGCCCTGGTTCTCTCGAAGCTGGATTACTGTAACAGCCTCTATCTTAATC
This sequence comes from Ambystoma mexicanum, assembly GCF_040938575.1. NCBI lineage: Eukaryota > Metazoa > Chordata > Amphibia > Caudata > Ambystomatidae > Ambystoma > Ambystoma mexicanum. The sequence goes on from NC_090931.1 coordinate 554,614,668, forward strand.
TGCCTGCCTCCACTCTCCGCCCTCTGCAACTCATCCAGAACAGAATTGCGAGACTTGTCCTTGGCCTCAAGCCCAGGGATCGTATCTCTCCAGGACTGAAATCTCCACACTGGCTCCCAGTGGCTGCGAGGATAAAGTTCAAAACCCTCTGCATTGTCCACAAGGCCTTCTGGGGCCTGGGTCCTAAATACCTTCAACTCTCTCTTCCCAAATATCTTCCTTCCCGAGCCCTTCGCTCATCCGCCTCCAACTCCCTCAGGGTCAGCCGCTTCTCGAAGCAACGAGCTGGGGGTAGATCTCTCTCCGCGGCAGGGGCCTCCCTCTGGAACAGCCTTCCTGCCTCCCTGAAACTCGAAGAGAACCATCTCCGGTTCCGGAAGCACCTCAAAACCTTCCTCTTTGCTTCTGCTTTCTCTCTCCCTCTCCCCTGCTAAACAGCTAATATTCTTCACTGAAACTGCACTGATCCTGCAACTGGACCTCTCTAAACGGCCTCGGCCCTGGGCCCAGCCACTCTCCCCTTGCACTGATGCCCTGGAACCCCTCTGCACTGCGGGACTGTCTCTGTATCCATACAGCCCCCCCCTTCCCCAGCACTTGTTCTGCACTTACCTTGCACTTGCCACCAGCTGGCCCTATTTATTTATTACTTTACGCCACTTACCTTGTACTGCACTTCCCCCCCTCCCCTTCCCCTTTTCCCCCTCCCCCACCCCTGCACTTGCGCGATCTGAATGACACCTGGCCTAGTAGGATCGTTGTCTGTCTCCCCTTGTTCCTCCCCTCCCTGCCTCGTCGCGCCTTGAAACACCTGTGTATAGGCGCGTTACAAATACCATATCATATCATATCATAAGCCTGCTCTAGGAACTCCACTAGCGTGCGCCCGTGCACCACGGGACCTCATTAGCTGTGCCGACAGTCGTGGGGCCAGGTCCGACAAAGGATATGAGAGCTCCTCATGGCAGGAACTCCCAAGAGCACACTCGGGCATGACCGGGGTGCACGCGAGCTTCCTCAAACCTCGTCACCATTGTTAAGGGCTACGGCAGGGCCGGGCGCCATCCTGTATGCTTGGAGCCAATGATTTCAGTAGGTAACTAGCGCACAGGGAGCCGGGCGCCCCTTTTATTAGAAGCATTATTATAAAATAAATGTTACAATGTGCTCAATACTGAAGAGGTTTCCAAGCACGGGCCCAGGATTCGCACCTGTGTTGCTCTGTGTCGTCTTGCTGCGCCACTAAGCTATACCATCCGTGCCTCACATGGTACCACACGTGTCATCAACACGTGACACTGCATGAGCCCTGGGGGGGGGGTGGTCAACCATAACAATGGAAGATTATAAATGTGAGGTAAGCATACAGATATAGGATATGATACATGAAGAATACCATCACGGGCATTTTCTACCCTTGGGATTCTTTCCAGGAGCGATTTTGACGCTCTTGTGCATCTTCATGCTGGGAATTGTTTTGCTTAAATTCAGAATTGGGGAAATAAAGCCAACATAAAAGGTAACCTCATGCTATTTTTGCTCAACCAATCGTTGGCTATAGTGTCCGGTTGATATTTAATGTCATTTGTACACGTTTCCAGTCATCTTTCTTAAACATATGGTTTTTTACCCGTTTGACAAGCATGCCACTTGCCTACCATGACTCCAACCCTAGTGCCGCTCCCATCGCTCTCTATCCGCCGCTCACCTCCCGGAATTTTTCACCAGTCCAGCACTGTAGATGCCACTCCCAAGTAAGGCAGATCTAATTAATAATCTCCTTCTCCCACACTTCATCGGCGGACTTGCCCCTAAACTACGAATGTCCAAAATGTGCAATCTTAACAACTGGATATCAGTGTTAAGGTGCACACACATTTAAATGTCATGTGTTCTTTGTTGACAAGTAGACATGCTTACCTACTGTCGTGATTTCACAAATCGGGTCATCCCAGTCATCAGTCCTTGCTGTTAATTGAACTTCCCATGGGTCGGGTCAGGAGGGTTCGGCTTGTCTTCGTGTAACAATTCAAAAAACCCAACAAAACGTCTTCTGGCCAATCATGGTCCGTCATGGGCCTTTACCCTCCCACATCCGCTCTGTGCTAGTATCCGATTGGTCAAATATTGACAGCAGCTATTCCGCTACCTACTACTGCCAAGAAACTACACAATCGGACGTGTAAAGCAGTTCGTGGCCGCCCAAGAGACCAATGGTGAGAATTGCACCAGACAGAGTCTTTCTAAGGGCGGTTTCGATTTCTTTCCGTTTTCCTTCTCCTGCCTGCTTTACAAACGGCTGGGATTTACTTCCCGCCACGCTAAATCACTCATTCACTGCCGGAACCAATGGCAATGCTAAACAGTAGAAGCGCCGTCCAATCACCTCCAAGAACCCTCTGTACACTAAGTTCACAATCAGCTTCATACCAGAGGTTTACGCCAGTAGGCGACCAATGGTACATTGGCATTTTTTCCGCTTAACCAATCGGTTACCCCTGTTCAGTGACAGCTGGCAAATGAGAATAGCACTTGTTTGGCAGTCGTTTTTTTTTTTTAGTACAGGGGTCTGCTTGAGGAATGTAAACTATTCAACATGGAGTCAGCCGTTAATAAGCTGGAAGCGATGGTGAGCGCGGAGGGAAGCAGTGAAGACGCGGCGGGCGCGGGTATTTCGCGCTTGAGGTGAAACAGTCTGTGGTGGCTAGGGTCCTCCAGGGACGCAGACGATGCTTTTAAAACCTTGTTAAATAGATACAATTTCCAATTCGTAAAAATAAACGGAGTGTAATGAACTGACCTAGATGGGGTTCTACCGGCTATTTCGTTTATGGTACCGTCGTTACCGTGCAGAGGTTTTTCCTTTGAGAGCCGTGGCCCCAATGCTTGCATGAAGGCTATACATTTGGACACTGGTCGCAGTAAAGATGGCGGGAGATAGATGAGGGGCGCTGGGTAAATTGCGGGACAGAGGAAAGCCGAACCTCCCAGCGCAGAGGCTGAGCCTCTATCTTAAACCCTTTTCAGTCACTCGTAAAATATGCTCTACACAGCAGCCGCCCCAGTGATTTACTTTGCTAGGTTGATGACTGATTAATTGAGTTTTATGATGCTTGACTATCTCTTTATTACGATAAAACAAAACCTAACGTACATTGTCTTGCACTTATTCGCCTTACTGGATAGTGAAAGTATCTTGATGTCTATTTTACTGTCACTCTCACTTACCCATCTATACTAAACTCCAAAAAAGTACAGTGTTGTAGTTCCGAGTTAGTTCTGTAGTGATAACCTATATTTAACAATTTAGTATTATTGCCATTGTTTATATTATTTAGGTCCCCAGAGTTGCTCTTGGTTGTCTTTCTCAACACATACTAGTGTACTCTCTCCAACAATTAATGGTTGTCTTACTTGCATAATCTTCCTTGTATATAGGGGGCATACCCAAGGATTTAGGGGAGGAGGGGACTCCAAGGGGGGGAGAAATAGGGTTGAGTGGAGCGATTGGTGAGCTGTTCTTTAAAGAGTGGGGTTGTCGGGTACATCGTGAAAGTGTAGGATGGAGGGGGCCTGCATATCCGAGTTTGTGCCCTTTTCCAAAGACAGGATACCTAGCAGAAATAGGCCCGTTTCCCGTTTGTCCCACTTGCAGTTCTTCATTTCCAGCCTAGCAAATTTGTGGGCTCGCCTCCGGAGATCTATCAACCACCGAGAATGGTGTTTTGGTAAGGACTGCTTTGTATGGGATGCAGGCAGTCATTGAACATTATGCGTGCTGGAAGGGGTATCCATTGCAGCTCTTTGAGGATGGTGGTTATGTTGAATTAGGGTGGCCAACTCTTTGATAGTATTTTACGGGACACTTGCCCACAAGGCGGCGATGACGTCACAACACTCACGTTTGGCCCGCCCCTTTTTTTAATTTGCATTTTTTGAATGGATCCTTTAGAGCGTGCAGGTCGAGCTGTAACGCTCTGACACCAGGCTTAATTGAAATGCAAATGGTTTGTCCTTGGGAGGTGGTGATCACGTTTTTTAACTGCAAACATGACCATCACGACCCAGGAACAAACCATTAGCATTTGAATAAAGCCAGATGTCGCACGTTACAGCTTGACCTGCAGGCAGTAAAGGAGCCGGGGCTGCAGAGCCGCCGGGGAAAGAAAGCAGCAGGCGGCAGCGCCGTGCTGTTTAAATGCCCACTTCAATTCGCAGAGTGGCCCATCACTGCGAAGACCCTGTGAAACCAGCCCTACTGTGACAAGACCACACAGACCAAGAAGAATACAAACCCACGACTACACACTCAACCCGAGAAGATGGAGTAATGAGGCTCAAGCCTCGGTATCCAAAAATCACCGCTGATGGATAAAAATCTATCAGCAAGAAGAAGAACAAGCGCCGCAGAGTGGCTGTGATGGATGCAGGTTGTCCTGGCGAAAGTCGGGACAACCTGCGTCCTGCACAGCCACTCTGCAAACGGCGGGACAGAGTCCCTAATTGCAGGACAATCCCGCGAAAAGCCGGACAGTTGGCCACCCTATGTTGAATTGTACTTTTCCTTGATGAGACGTGCTTGTTGGCTTGCAGAATGGACAAGGTGGCCTCTGGGATTCCTGCGAGTAGTGTGTCACCATCCAGGTGGGAGATGAACTGAGCTTCAACAATTGCTCTGAAACTCCAAGAGCAGATGAAAGGCTTGACTGTGCGTAGGCGAACAAGCTGGGAACATGCTGCTTGGGTCTTCTTGGCAATGTGTGCTTTGATGAGCGGTTGCATTTGAAAGTAAAGCTAGATATTTTGCACTGTGTGGGAGTTAGGACATGCATCCGTGGAGCTACATGTCAGACATTTCTGGACCTGGTCCTGCTTGTGGGGTTTCATAGAACAATTGTTTTTTTTATAGTGCTGAGCTTTAGGTAGGCACTTGACATACAGCCCTGAATGAGGGACAGTGCTTGAGTCAATCCGTCTGATGCAATTGATCTTTAAGTAAAGGTCTGTGTTATATTTGTACTGGCATATCTTTGTCATGTTGGTGAGCAGTTCCCACATGGGTTTAGTTTGAAAATGACAAGGGACAAGCTGGAGCCTTCTGGAAGTCTGCAGGTTATTTGGTGGTGAAGGATCTGTTGGGGCTCACCTAGAAGAGTTGGACTTTGTTACAGATTTATGATCAAAACATTACAGGACTGTTCAGTTGGAGCACATGCGTGTGACTGGGATGTGAGGAAGGCCTCATGGTCAATGGTATCAGGGCGGTTGATGAGTAAGCAGGGGGTCCCCTTTGTCCGGGACGTGTAGGGCGTCATCAAAAACTTGGCAGTCTCTGTGCTGCATTGTGGTTGGGGGCGATTCGGTAGTCCTGTATGTGATTGTGCTGAGTGAACCGTTCTGCAACTCGGAGGCAACAATCTTCTCCATCACTTTGCAGAGGAAGGCTAGATATGTGAGGGGGCATGTTGTCAAGGTTGAATATGGGTTTCTTCAGCGGGGGAGGATCTTTCCCATTTCAGTGCATCTGGTGAGGATGAAGTGGTGCAAGTGCTACACCTTTAATGACCTTCATACTGCAGGGGAGAATATTGTCTCTGTAGTTGTAATCGTCCTAAATGTGTTCCATCTTTATATGCTGTGGCTGTTATGGGTGGGGCATCTATGGTATCCTTGTAGCTGTTCAGTGCTGCCTTCTGTCTATCTTGTCAGAAAAAGCTGTTGATGGCATTACTTTTGTCAGTGGATTGTGATATAGCAGTCTGGCACCAGGTTTCTATGCATTTTTCAGAAGTTTAACAGCTTGCTCTGATGTAGATGGATGCTTCCATGGTGGTGGTTGTGTAGTATTGTGGTTTGACTCTTGTGATAACTGTCCTGCGTGCTGATCGAAGGGTTCTCAGGGTGATGAGGTTGTCTTTTTGTTGTGATTTTCCTATTAACTGTTCTTTCTGCGGATGGTTCGCTGTGGATGTGTTCCTGTTTGTACCAAGGTATGGGGGGACTTATGTTTTCCTAAGTCAAAGTTTCAGGTGTGATGGTGGTATAAGTAAAGGTGTGCTGAGGAAGGCATTGACATCCTCCAGGGGGCTGGACGTAGAGACCAAGGTGATGTGTTGTCCTTCAACTACGTCCATGAGAACGTTCTTGAAAGAGCTGTGGGATGTCTCGGTGGCTTTGATAGGGAAGAGATATGGGGTGGAGCAGGATGGATTGTCTGCGTGTATGTCCAGACAAAAAGTGGGATAGCGGGGGAAGATGTACAATGGCTTGAGATGTAGTGAATACAAAGGTCTAGTTGTTGCTTGTGTTGTGGGTTGGTCCTATGTTGACCTGCTTGATGTCCATGGTGTTGAGCAATTCGAGTAGTTGCTCAGGTTTTCTTGGTGGCTTGGCTCTCGGGGAGTTTGAGGTATCTGTAGAAGATGATGTGTGTTTGACAGATGCTGGTGTAGCGAAGGCTTCAATTTCATTGAGAACAGCTTTGTTTTATTGGGGTGGTCCGTAGATCGGGTGGCTGGCAACTGCCTGAGCGGGAAGTGGCAAGTGAGGAGTTATGGTTGCAGGCCTAGTGAGGCCCTGGATGGTGCATGTCCATGAAGTCTTGTGGATAATATCAAGACAACTGCCATTCTTCCGTTTGTGGTCCTTGTGTTGGATTCTGTAACGGGTGTGTAGGTGAGCCATATCTTTATGCATGTATGGGATTTACAAGGTTCAGAGTTTTTGGTAGCCATTTAGCTCCTGGTTATACCCTGGAAGAGCCTGTTTGTCTTGACACCAACAGCAACCAGAAGCTACGTTTTGGCTCCCAAGGCCAATAGTTTCTATGCATACCTGTATGACATTAACTCTTGTGTTTGGAAATGTTTATAAATGAGTATTGGGGCCCATCTAGAGGATATTTAAAGCATAACTGGTCATATATAATTGACATAGTTTTCCTCTTATATGGGATTAACATTTCTGGAGCGCTATAGAACAGTTTCTTGTTGCCCCAGAGCTAGGTTTTGCCTAAAATGTGATGTCAAACACACAGGAACTGCTATCAGCTCCCGCTAGTCAAATCTTTATTCGATCCACTAATAAGATGTGAACCTAGTTGGGAAGCAAGGGCGCACTGTGGCAAGGGGGTGCACCCAGGAATAACAGGTGGGATCAGCCCTTAAGATCTTTATGGGCCACTTTTGCTCCCTAAAAATGGGCAAATGCTCCAAAAAAATAGAAATAGTGAGTAAAAATACTCCCAATAAAAAATAGGAAACAGACACGGTGGACCTTGATTTTTTTTTTTTTCCCCCCCACCCCGTCCTGCTTTACCCGCACAGCTCCATGGATATATTTGTACCAGCAGTACCACAGGAAGAAACTACTATTATGAAATGCTTCCATAGGGAATTGGACTTACATTTTTACTCCCCAAAAAAGCTTTTTACTCCCAAAATGGGTAGTGACATACTCCCACTTCAAAATCTTATCTGGAGCGCTGAGTTGGATGTAGAATAGCTGGGATGGGTAGGGTAAGCAAGGCAGGATGAGGGATCTCCAGAGTGGGAGAAGGGGTCGAGTAGAGTGGTGAGATTCTTTGAACAGTAGGGTCTTCAGAGATGCTTCTTGAAGTGTAGGATTGGAGTCTCTGCATAACTTTTTCCAAAGCAAGGGTGCATAGCAGGAAAATGCCCCTTTCCTTCCCTCTTACAATTATGTTTCCAGGCTGGGGTTGTGGCATTTGTTGGAGATGGTGAATTTCTCATCCAAGTAGAATCTAGGTATTGTTGTGGCTGCTTTGTAGATGATGCAGGTAGTCTTGAACATGATGCACCCTTGAATATCAATATATATCTGATAATAGTATGTCAAGATTGTGAGTGGTGTGCCTGCTGCCTACAGTGGTGTGGCAGGAGGTTGGCTTTGTGTTTTGGCACTCGAGTTTGGGTAGTTATGAAGATGAGAATGATATTCTGGGGTTGATAGTGATGGGATGTGGGCTAGGTGTTTATGTGGGTGGGGATTGGAATAAGTGAGTGGGGTGCGAGTGTGACGTACAAGCTGTTGGCTTACCTGAGATGTGTGGCACCGGGGATGAGACCATTTACGGGACCATAAGGGGAATTGCCTTTTTCCCTGTCTGCAACAGGCACCCTTAGATCTGAGAGTTAAGGGAAAGAAAAGGGGAGCCTAAGAGAGCCCAATTGTATAGAAATATTAGCAGGAGGGTGGAGCAGAGGTCACGTGACCTAGATCCATTTGCACCAGCTGACCAACTCTTACATTATAAGGCACACATTTAAAGGGACTGCTAGTCATACTTGGCCCATTGTATACCTCACACTGCATCTGTTTTCATTTCTTCTCCTTACCATTGTCCTCCCTTTTTTTAAATAAAACAAGTTGCTACTATTTACAGCTTTTTAGAGTACCCTAACATTCTCTGCTATCCCACGGAAGAAGACCATTGGCTAGCAGTGCAATCTCCCCCAGCACATCAACCCAGAACTTCTTCCTCCCTGTAACCTATGTTTGTATGGGATTTATTATGTGCAAACCTATCTTGGAAAAGGAAGGAGTCCTGGCATTCTGAGATGGGTGGGGGAGAGTGAAGGAACTCTGTAGGGTGTGGGAGGGGTGTGGGGGGGAGTAGGGTTGAGTGAAGTGATCATAGAAAAATGGTCTTTCAAGAGTTGTCTTCAGGTCCTTCCTGGCGTGTAGGATGGAGGGGTGAGTCTTAGCTGCATTGTTAACTTGTTCCAGTGACATGATCTGCAGCAGGAAAAATCCTGTTTTGTTCCCTTTCGCAGTTCTTTGTTGACTAGTGATTTGGTTGTGACTGCTTTGTGGGTGATGCAGTCCGTTTAAACGTTTTACACACTTGAAGGGGATCCGATCGAGCTCCTTGAGGATGGGGGTTGAATCTTCATTGACTGTGCGAATTGGCTTTCAGAGGGCTCAAGGTAGCATCTGGGACTCTGGCGAGTAGGGCGATGACACAGTTCAGGTGGAAGAGGAATTTGGATAACTGCTCTGAAACTTGGGGCATGTACATAAGGCTTAACTTTGTAGAGGAGCGCAATCTGGTACCCTTATATATAATGCCTGGTCATCTTGTGGGAAGTCTGAATCAGTACTCGGACACCCAGGCCTTGTTCTAAGATTCTTATTTTTATCAAGTTCACCTACTCATTCCCTAAATCTACAAGTCCCAGCCCTATTTTATAAAAGACAGTCCTAAAAGTGCTTGTTAGGATGTCTGTAAATTAACAAAGTCCTCTGTCCAGAATCCTACTCTAACCTAATCACTTTCCCTAAAAGAAACAAAGAAAAACTTGTAGAACTATCACTCTGAAAGGAATGTCTGCTGGCTTCTGATGCCATCCCTGTCCCTTTTTAGTAAAGGCCTTCGCCCATAGTTCAAGAAAGACTGTTCTTAATCTGTGTTCAGTCCAGATCTCCCTCTAACTCTTGCCACTCTGAATTTTTCAGTCATTCTCCCCATTGGGATTCTTTGATCCTCCCCACTCTGGCGGTTTATCAGTCTCTCCCCACTATGGAGCTCATCCTACTCTCCCGGTGTCTCAGTCTCTCACCTTCTCTGGGGTGCTCCCAGTCCTTCTTCAATCTGGGCTTTTTTCCCTCTTCCTCTCTCCCTTGCCTGCCCCCCCCCCCTCCACTGGAGCTATTGCATACCCGAGTGTTGAGCTGTTTTCCATGGGAGGGCTGTTGAGTCTAGCCGGTTCTGTGGTCGGCAGGTTACTACGCGTCTCCTCTGTGGGGCTCCGCTTCGACCCCCTGTGTCTGACTTTCTTGCTCGTCCTGGCCACTCGGCATGGAGTTGCGTATGTGACTTTTCCACCAAACTGCAGCCTTGGGAGAGACTACCTTCTTTCTGCAACTATCCACTGTGTTGTCTTAATGAATCTGGCTCTCTGGCTGGCTCTCTGGCTGGCTCGCTGCCTCCCTCTCTGCCTCCCTCTCTCTCCAGTCTCGCTGCACTCTCATGATGCGCATCGAAGCAAACTTGGCTGGAGTACAGGATGGTTCTAGGGCATGGATCTGCAACCTTTAGCTCTCCAGAGGTTTTGAACTGCAGCTCCCATCAGCCCGTGCCAGCGGTGGTGAAGAATTATGGGACTTGTGTTCCAAAACATCTGGAGAACCACAGAGTGTAGAGCCCTGTTTTAGGGGCAAAGCATGGTGGTAGCCTACGCAGCTCCCAGCATGCGGGTTCCTTTTATCAGACTGCCCCGAAATCCGTTGTGGTTACCCTTGAGCCAGGGAGTGGGGGCGAAATGTCATGCCACCTTGAAAGACAATATCCTTGTGCCAACCTTGCAGAAGATATAAAAAGAATTAGGTAGTATGTGATATTTAAAAAAAAAGGCAGCCATTCCAATCATTTACATGCGTGCTTTGCTCAAGGCATGTATTTTGGACAGAAGCTCAAATAAAATAAAGTACTATGGTCCTTTCTTGACAACATTTATGCTATAGTAATCTCTCCAAAATGGATTTCCCTTTTGTATATATTGGGTTTAGCCCAAATTTATATGGGGGAGTAACAGGGCTGTGTGCAATACTTGAATATAGCAATAGGAAACACTTAGAATATTAAAGGACCGTTCTCAAGGAGTTGTATTGGCTACCTTTACACACTCTCCGTGGATGAGACACTCCCCATCTTTAGAGGCCAACACACCTCCATAAACCACATCACCAGACTGAAAATAAGGAACTTCAAGAGGCGGGTTAAAAGTAGGAAACTGGACTTTTGCTGCTACGTCACCTCCGGGCTGCAGAGAAGGTTTTGAAATGTACGTTTTTTTTTGCTTTGTTATATTTGGGGTGGAGTATTTGCATTTTTTAGGTGGTTTGAAAGCGTCTGTTTTGACAAACCTTGATCGCTGTACTCAACGCTACTTCTTTTATCCCCCTCCAGAGCTTGCTACACACACCCCTTCCCTCTATCCAAGCTAGCAACCTCTGCTTACAAGTGCAGCAGCCTGTAAACCCTGGGTGAACCCCTGACGTATCTCTGTTGTCTCCGCAGGTTTGCACTTTATAAATTACATACTTGGTTACATAATATCTTTGTTACATAGAATATTATTTGACATCGACCTTTTGAGAGGTGTGATTTAGAGGGTTATTGGTTAGGGAGCGGAAGGCGGACAGTAGGCATCTGTCCAGTTTAAGTCCGTTTTCATAGGCGTTTCCTTTGAACAACGATTTAGGTCGTTCATCTTTAGTCGTGGAGCAGCATGGCTTGTCTTTGTAACTAACTGGTTTGGCGCTCGTGCACCCGAGAGCAAATGATTTAAAACAATGTGTTTGGTTGTACCTTTCATTTGGTGAATATTTTCACTGCTTGCACGGCACTTAAAGTTTATTGTGAGCAGAAAAAATGATTTGAACTTGCAAACGTTTTTTGGCCTGGAAGGGAAGATGGCAGTATGTATAACCTGCTACTTAAGGAGTCTCGTTTTTGCAAAGAGAAATAAATGCATCCCCCACCCCCGAATATTCATAGTGTCATGTTTTTTGCAATTAGATCAGTTAGGGTGTGCTTGGTTAATTAAACCATTTTCTTCATGTGCAATTTTATATTAAGACTGCTAGCCTTAAATTATTAACAAAGATAATTATGCAGTTGATGGGTTTTTATATTTGATCCTTTAAATGTTCTATGCAATAAGCATCTTTAAATAGAATCTTCTTGGTGCTCTCAGCGTGGGCTGATCATTCTGCACCTACTCTGAAAAACATTGGTTTGTCTGGGATGGGGGAGACCTGCCCAGTGGAGTCCAACACCATATTGCACAATTGGTATTCTAAGATATTCTAAAATAGTGGCACAATAGCCAGAGAACTATTTGGGTCTGAAATTGTCACTTAGGTCTGCCCTTAACCTTGACTTTAACCTTGCGTAGACCCCTCTCTTTGGACCACAAATCATTTGAATATTTGGACGTTCCAAATGTACTGGCTTCATGGGCAGTAGGAAAATTGTATTGTTCCTGTCCCACCTCCCCAAACATGATTCTCCCCCGGTACGCTATGGTGGTTTAAATGGCCACATTCTGCAAAGGTGTGTATGGACTAAAAAAACAGTGGTGTAGAAGGGTACCGAAAGCACTGCCTATGGTTAAAATAAATGCAAAACTTTCTCGCATAGCATTTTTATGGCTATGGTGATTTTATTAGGTCAAAAGCTAACTGGCAGTTCTTTAACATAGCCTGGTGTTTTGCTGCAGAAGAACGTTGCGGTCTCATTGGTTTTTGTTTCTGGACTTTAGTACGTTTTTCTGGATTGGAGCAATGCATGTTTACTTATTGTCTCACACCATTCCGTATGGTATTTGGTTGATTACTCCCGTACCCATAAATGACCTTTCCATTCATTCTCAAACTTCCCCAGTATGGCCAGCCACAGAAATTCGATTTCATAGATTGCACATGCAAACTGAAAATTTGTGACTGACCAAAAGGGCACACCCATTTTCTGGAGCTGAGACAGTAATTTGACTGAGGCATTGCTGCAATTTAGGGGGGGAGAGGCGGGGGATCGGTGCTACTGTCCTGTGGGTGTTTCTGCTGCATATGGGTCATTTTGAGCGCGTATTGAGTGCATTTGATCTAACGGGTGCCCTACCTTGAGACACTGCTTGGTACCAGATGGGAACTGATTGCTTATTTCAGCAAGCACTTGGTTTCCTGCCTTTCTGTACTTCAGCAAGGACTTGTACTTGCTTACCACTGCACTCTACTTTCCCTGTGTTGCCTTAAGTTTGTACCATGTTACAAGCGTCTGCTAGTGTTGGCCTCTAACCCTACACTGCTGCCCCTAGGACCCTGCTGAAAGTGAACCTCAATGGCTTGCATTTTTGTTGGCTGTCCACGGTCTGTTTTAGGACATCCTCCTTACTCTGCTGCTTTTCTTTCTCCCGTGCCCATAACAATCCCCAGTCTACTGCCTTGCGCTTCACTTCATGCCTCGCACCTCACACATTGTACATTTCAGAACGTTATCCTTCACCCATCTTCCCTTTCAAACACCATCCTTATTATTCATTCCTTCCTCTTACTACTCCTGTCCCCAGTCAGTGGTGGAAATGGAAAAAATGTGGTGGGGAATACCACAAGGGCCGGGGTGGGGGAGTAGTCTGGGGAGGGGGCCGTGCCCGAGGGAGCGTGGTCTAGAGGGGCGCTGCTCGTGGTGGACCTCCAATCAAACGAATCTTTGGGGCTAACTCTCAGAGCGTTTCCCACAGGGGTTTTGTCGTTATAAAACGTTTCTATGAATTGTAGCATTTATTTAGTTTATAACTGTTCTGTTGAATTGTTAAGCAGCCATGGCCGGGTTGCTAAAAAAACATAAAAATGAATCGCTTAGAACCTGAAAGACAGAATAGTCTTTGCATCCAGCAATGCTGGAATACTTAAAAATAAAAAAACTCCTGCGGGGGCTGCATTGCCTTTTACCGCTGGCTTTGGCACTGGTGTCTAATGCACAATCCTCGCTACATGTACAACTGATTCCTTACAGTTTTATGTGTAGCGAGCATTGTACATTACACACCATTCTCTTTCTTTCTCAAACCGTTTTAAATCTCTGGACCGACAAAACGGTTCGCTTTGAAACCCTTCCTTCCTGCAGAGAGAGCGTTAAGTCTCATCCCTTGTTTTGCACAAAAGAAAGATCCGAGCTGGACATTGAAAGCTTAAGCAAGTCTCATTTGCTCAGCCCTACAAGCAGTTAATTGCAGAAAGAAAGGGGGCGCTTTGATCTGTGTGGTGTTCATTTGTAGGACTTGTGGGGGGAGCTGTTGGTTCTTTAGGAGGTGCAGTTGTGGGGGGAGCTGTTGGTTCTTTAGGAGGCGCAGATCTGTGTGCAAACAATGGAGGCGACCTGGCAGGCTTTTACAGACACATTACTATCTCAACGCACCTTCCTTTGCACAAGTGTTTGAAGACAGGCCAGTGTGTCGATAAAGGTGTCAGATCAGACACGTTGGGCCCATCACAGCTATCTCACTGTGCTAACAGGAACAGTTGGAGACAGTAAGTCCCTTTGTGCATTACACACCAGTGCCAAAGCCAGCAGTAAAAGGCAATGCTGCCGTTGCAGGCGCTTTATTTTATTTTTTATTCCAGCGCAGCTGGGCTAGGGGTGGCTGACGCTGGCCGGATCCCGAGATCCGGCTACACATCTGGTGCCGGATCTCAGATCCAGCGAGAGCCGGCCCAATGACCAGTACTGGCCCACTCATCAACTGTCAACTACAAACCTCGTACCTTGTTCCTAGCTCATCAGTTCTTCATACTGCACTTCCCACCATAATAAGCTAGGAGCAGGAATGAGGGTGATGAATTAGCGTGATGTGTGAGGGGACTAATGAAAATGCCCTAAAACGGGGATCTGCAACCTAAGGCTTGGCAGATAACTCGGATCCTAATATGCCTCACCCTTTACTAGGCTAACGGGTGTGGTAGCTTAAAACATTTGGAGAGCTAAAAGTTGAAGATCTATGTCCTAAAATATATACAATGTGTGACGAGTGGCCATTTCAAGACTGATGGGTAAGAATGATAAATTAGGATCCGCTAATGTGTATGTTGTAAGCTTAACAGTTCTTTTTGGTGATGAGCAGATATCTAAAGCCTCCACCTGAACTACAAAAAAGATGTTGGTGAAACTTTTGGGTAATGAAGTGGTCCAGCTGCACTAGATCGTGTTGCTTGTTATTTACCAGTTCTATTGGGCACACCTTGGCATTTTACAGTGTTTATTCGTGTGAAGGGTTGCATGGTTGGCAATGCTAGGTGACCAGGAAAAAAAATGCAATCCCAATAATGTTCCCCCTTGTGTCTCCATACAGACAAGCCACTAACTTGTAGCTTTTTAAAGTTTGGTATGGTTTTCTGGCTGACTAAAATGTGTACTTGAACTTGTTGTGTAACTGTGCACGATATGTTTAAAGGTTGGGGTAGATCATGATTTATTTTATTTTCGGAGCAGAAATATACTGTCTCCCCATCAGTTTAAGTAGCAGATTTCTACGTGAAAACTGGCTGGCATGATGAATCTCTTCGGGAAGGTGGTTTCATTATTATTATTATTATTATTATTATTTTTTTTTTCTTCCTGGGGGGCCCGAGGGGGGCAGGAGAGTTGAGCTTTTTTGTTATGTTGTAAACTCTGTTATATCCTGGGGAAGTGCCAATATACTCTCATGCTGGCCAATGTCTGGGGTCTGTTCTGAAGCTTATTACAGCTTTTTCTGAAACGTGTACAACAAATGTTAGACGAGCCTTTCTGACAATCCTTTACATCATTTTTGTCGGTGACTCATGATAGCCTTTTAGGTGGCATTGTGGTGTTTTTTAATTTATTATTTTCTGCTTCATTTTGAGGGTCGGGTGTGTTTAAGCTCTTTTACTTTGCTTTACTTTTTGTTTATGGGGTGAGGTGTAACGCATGCAGCGTTTTATCATCTGCCCGTGCATGTTTATCCACACCTTTTTTTTGTAGCGCTTTCTTGTGTTCACTGTTACCTACAGACTAATGGATTGATATTTATACTCCTTTTTTGTATTTGTACAGTTATCTTTGGAAATTAAGTTCCTTGTTCGTTCTGTCCAAGGCCCTTTTCACGTTGTACTACTAGTGAACATGCACAGAAAGCAGTGCAATGTTAAAAGGGCATCGGCCGGAGAAGCTGTCAACAAAGCGTCAAACTTCAGGCGCTAGAAAGGTGTTTAAAAACAAGCACCGTATTGCGCTGGAATTTGCCCTTTCTGTTACTGTAGCAGTTATTTTAAGCCATTCATAATGTGCATTAACGTTTCTTAAACAGATCCAGCTCTAGGAAGAATCGTCTGCCTTCCATCCAAGCCTTCTGCTAACCAATGCTCTGACTTCTTTGCACTACTGTACTTTACAGCTAGCAGTGCAATAGTATTGTCAAAGCATTTGGAAGTGGAGTTCACAACAGTCGACATGTCTTGCAGCGTGGAGCACAGCACTTACCATTTTTGTTGAAGTGGGATGGCCGAAGCCAATGGAGTGGAGGGGGGTCAATCTTTTTCTTTGTTGGGGACTTCAGGAAAATGCTCGATTTAGGCAGTGCCCCTTTTGTTCATACCTGGTGGCAAATACTGTGCAGCATCTGATCGCCGGTAGTGACTTCAGCACTGTTTCAGTAAGCATGCAAGTCCTATTATTGGCGTGTTTATGGCGGATTAGGGTCTACTTGGAGATGGGGTAAATAAGAGATGCAAAATATGCACTAAAAACCTCACTGTGTACGGATCGCATTCATTATCTGTTAATACTTTTGTAATAAGGCTTCAGAAGTCACGGGGATGGATAATCCAGGTGAAAGCAAGGAAAATATATGCATGGCATAACAGCACTTGGTCATTGTAAGATTTATTTAACAGATGAGTGGTTTAGGCAGGAGTGTTTACTTTCTGGGCCAGCGTAGTTGCACCTTCAATGTCCAGGTGATGTGTTTTGAGTTAAGCTTTGAATTATAATGGATTAGTGCTGATGGTATTTAATGTCGGAGAATCCATGGTAGGGGGTGAAAAGGGTGAAGGAGTGGAAGCAAGGGGCATTTGGGCGAAGATATCGAAGCATGAGTTTATGGAAAGCGTTAGTGGTAATGTTGTGGACACAAGTATTTGCAAATATATAGCTGGGGGTGAAGCACCAAGCCAAGGGATAGATTTGAAGACCGAATGAGGACCGTGGGCTGAAGTGGTAGAGGAGCATGTGTATGGCTGAAAGGAGGAGGTGGGAAAGGTCCAGGAGAAGGCTGAAGAGTGGTTCAGTCTGCTGAGAGTGGGTGAAGCCAAGTGGTAGATGAGGACATCATCTTCTAATGTGCGTTTATTTCAGTCTTGTAACAGTGGCAGTAATGAACTGGTTGTTTTCCATCAGTCTTGGGAGCAGTTGTGAGGTGCTCTGGTAGGGGATCATGGGTTGGGATTTTTAGGTAGTTAACTCTGGTCTTCGAGGTGTTCAGCTTCAGTACCGTAAGTGACGGGCAGTGACGGATAGTAGGGAGACAGGTAGTTTTGTGTGGATAGTTTGGTTTCTGGGACGGAGAATAAAATCTGACAAGAAGGTGGTTGGAGAATCCCAAGGGAGGTTTTGTGCAGGATAGAAAGTAGGCCAGGTGCAAATTGTGTGTTCCCACTCCACTGACTCGCACCCCATTGGGGTAAGGGAGGATTGGATGTGTGTCCATTAATGAGATGGAAAAGACATGATCAGACAAGTAGACTATTTGACGAATAGTCCTGGATGCTGGATGCTAGAAGTGGAGAAGGGTGGTCGACATTGTTGAAGGCTGTGGAGAGACCAGAAGGGTGTGAATTGTACAGAGTTTTGAATGATGTGCATTTGAGAAAAAGAGTTTAACAAAGGTAGCGGGCGCCCCTCTCTCGCAAGAACAGACATGATAACCTGTTCGGTGGTTATTAACCACTTGAGAGTTCGCAGCCACTGCTTTTACTCACTGTGCCTTTCACAGATGGGAAATATCCATTTGCATATCAGTCTTTGTCCTGCCCAGGGGCAGTCCAGCACCGAAATACAATGGCAATTCCAATCTGAACGAGAGTACCACCAGCAACCCCATACACGTGTTTCACCCTTGTTGGGGATCATCAGTGAGGTGAAGCTGATGCCTCTCTAAGCACAGTGAGAGGGAGACCACGTCTGGTTGCCCCCAGGAGACCTAGGGTTACCAATCCCAGGTTCCTTAACAAATAGTTTAACAAAGGTAGCGGGCGCCCCTCTCTCGCAAGAACAGACATGATAACCTGTTCGGTGGTTATTAACCACTTGAGAGTTCGCAGCCACTGCTTTTACTCACTGTGCCTTTCACAGATGGGAAATATCCATTTGCATATCAGTCTTTGTCCTGCCCAGGGGCAGTCCAGCACCGAAATACAATGGCAATTCCAATCTGAACGAGAGTACCACCAGCAACCCCATACACGTGTTTCACCCTTGTTGGGGATCATCAGTGAGGTGAAGCTGATGCCTCTCTAAGCACAGTGAGAGGGAGACCACGTCTGGTTGCCCCCAGGAGACCTAGGGTTACCAATCCCAGGTTCCTTAACAAATAGTTTAACAAAGGTAGCGGGCGCCCCTCTCTCGCAAGAACAGACATGATAACCTGTTCGGTGGTTATTAACCACTTGAGAGTTCGCAGCCACTGCTTTTACTCACTGTGCCTTTCACAGATGGGAAATATCCATTTGCATATCAGTCTTTGTCCTGCCCAGGGGCAGTCCAGCACCGAAATACAATGGCAATTCCAATCTGAACGAGAGTACCACCAGCAACCCCATACACGTGTTTCACCCTTGTTGGGGATCATCAGTGAGGTGAAGCTGATGCCTCTCTAAGCACAGTGAGAGGGAGACCACGTCTGGTTGCCCCCAGGAGACCTAGGGTTACCAATCCCAGGTTCCTTAACAAATAGTTTAACAAAGGTAGCGGGCGCCCCTCTCTCGCAAGAACAGACATGATAACCTGTTCGGTGGTTATTAACCACTTGAGAGTTCGCAGCCACTGCTTTTACTCACTGTGCCTTTCACAGATGGGAAATATCCATTTGCATATCAGTCTTTGTCCTGCCCAGGGGCAGTCCAGCACCGAAATACAATGGCAATTCCAATCTGAACGAGAGTACCACCAGCAACCCCATACACGTGTTTCACCCTTGTTGGGGATCATCAGTGAGGTGAAGCTGATGCCTCTCTAAGCACAGTGAGAGGGAGACCACGTCTGGTTGCCCCCAGGAGACCTAGGGTTACCAATCCCAGGTTCCTTAACAAATAGTTTAACAAAGGTAGCGGGCGCCCCTCTCTCGCAAGAACAGACATGATAACCTGTTCGGTGGTTATTAACCACTTGAGAGTTCGCAGCCACTGCTTTTACTCACTGTGCCTTTCACAGATGGGAAATATCCATTTGCATATCAGTCTTTGTCCTGCCCAGGGGCAGTCCAGCACCGAAATACAATGGCAATTCCAATCTGAACGAGAGTACCACCAGCAACCCCATACACGTGTTTCACCCTTGTTGGGGATCATCAGTGAGGTGAAGCTGATGCCTCTCTAAGCACAGTGAGAGGGAGACCACGTCTGGTTGCCCCCAGGAGACCTAGGGTTACCAATCCCAGGTTCCTTAACAAATAGTTTAACAAAGGTAGCGGGCGCCCCTCTCTCGCAAGAACAGACATGATAACCTGTTCGGTGGTTATTAACCACTTGAGAGTTCGCAGCCACTGCTTTTACTCACTGTGCCTTTCACAGATGGGAAATATCCATTTGCATATCAGTCTTTGTCCTGCCCAGGGGCAGTCCAGCACCGAAATACAATGGCAATTCCAATCTGAACGAGAGTACCACCAGCAACCCCATACACGTGTTTCACCCTTGTTGGGGATCATCAGTGAGGTGAAGCTGATGCCTCTCTAAGCACAGTGAGAGGGAGACCACGTCTGGTTGCCCCCAGGAGACCTAGGGTTACCAATCCCAGGTTCCTTAACAAATAGTTTAACAAAGGTAGCGGGCGCCCCTCTCTCGCAAGAACAGACATGATAACCTGTTCGGTGGTTATTAACCACTTGAGAGTTCGCAGCCACTGCTTTTACTCACTGTGCCTTTCACAGATGGGAAATATCCATTTGCATATCAGTCTTTGTCCTGCCCAGGGGCAGTCCAGCACCGAAATACAATGGCAATTCCAATCTGAACGAGAGTACCACCAGCAACCCCATACACGTGTTTCACCCTTGTTGGGGATCATCAGTGAGGTGAAGCTGATGCCTCTCTAAGCACAGTGAGAGGGAGACCACGTCTGGTTGCCCCCAGGAGACCTAGGGTTACCAATCCCAGGTTCCTTAACAAATAGTTTAACAAAGGTAGCGGGCGCCCCTCTCTCGCAAGAACAGACATGATAACCTGTTCGGTGGTTATTAACCACTTGAGAGTTCGCAGCCACTGCTTTTACTCACTGTGCCTTTCACAGATGGGAAATATCCATTTGCATATCAGTCTTTGTCCTGCCCAGGGGCAGTCCAGCACCGAAATACAATGGCAATTCCAATCTGAACGAGAGTACCACCAGCAACCCCATACACGTGTTTCACCCTTGTTGGGGATCATCAGTGAGGTGAAGCTGATGCCTCTCTAAGCACAGTGAGAGGGAGACCACGTCTGGTTGCCCCCAGGAGACCTAGGGTTACCAATCCCAGGTTCCTTAACAAATAGTTTAACAAAGGTAGCGGGCGCCCCTCTCTCGCAAGAACAGACATGATAACCTGTTCGGTGGTTATTAACCACTTGAGAGTTCGCAGCCACTGCTTTTACTCACTGTGCCTTTCACAGATGGGAAATATCCATTTGCATATCCAATTGCCATTGTATTTCGGTGCTGGACTGCCCCTGGGCAGGACAAAGACTGATATGCAAATGGATATTTCCCGTCTGTGAAAGGCACAGTGAGTAAAAGCAGTGGCTGCGAACTCTCAAGTGGTTAATAACCACTGAACAGGTTATCATGTCTGTTCTTGCGAGAGAGGGGCGCCCGCTACCTTTGTACTATTTGTTAAGGAACCTGGGATTGGTAACCCTAGGTCTCCTGGGGGCAACCAGACGTGGTCTCCCTCTCACTGTGCTTAGAGAGGCATCAGCTTCACCTCACTGATGATCCCCAACAAGGGTGAAACACGTGTATGGGGTTGCTGGTGGTACTCTCGTTCAGATTGGAATTGCCATTGTATTTCGGTGCTGGACTGCCCCTGGGCAGGACAAAGACTGATATGCAAATGGATATTTCCCGTCTGTGAAAGGCACAGTGAGTAAAAGCAGTGGCTGCGAACTCTCAAGTGGTTAATAACCACTGAACAGGTTATCATGTCTGTTCTTGCGAGAGAGGGGCGCCCGCTACCTTTGTACTATTTGTTAAGGAACCTGGGATTGGTAACCCTAGGTCTCCTGGGGGCAACCAGACGTGGTCTCCCTCTCACTGTGCTTAGAGAGGCATCAGCTTCACCTCACTGATGATCCCCAACAAGGGTGAAACACGTGTATGGGGTTGCTGGTGGTACTCTCGTTCAGATTGGAATTGCCATTGTATTTCGGTGCTGGACTGCCCCTGGGCAGGACAAAGACTGATATGCAAATGGATATTTCCCGTCTGTGAAAGGCACAGTGAGTAAAAGCAGTGGCTGCGAACTCTCAAGTGGTTAATAACCACTGAACAGGTTATCATGTCTGTTCTTGCGAGAGAGGGGCGCCCGCTACCTTTGTACTATTTGTTAAGGAACCTGGGATTGGTAACCCTAGGTCTCCTGGGGGCAACCAGACGTGGTCTCCCTCTCACTGTGCTTAGAGAGGCATCAGCTTCACCTCACTGATGATCCCCAACAAGGGTGAAACACGTGTATGGGGTTGCTGGTGGTACTCTCGTTCAGATTGGAATTGCCATTGTATTTCGGTGCTGGACTGCCCCTGGGCAGGACAAAGACTGATATGCAAATGGATATTTCCCGTCTGTGAAAGGCACAGTGAGTAAAAGCAGTGGCTGCGAACTCTCAAGTGGTTAATAACCACTGAACAGGTTATCATGTCTGTTCTTGCGAGAGAGGGGCGCCCGCTACCTTTGTACTATTTGTTAAGGAACCTGGGATTGGTAACCCTAGGTCTCCTGGGGGCAACCAGACGTGGTCTCCCTCTCACTGTGCTTAGAGAGGCATCAGCTTCACCTCACTGATGATCCCCAACAAGGGTGAAACACGTGTATGGGGTTGCTGGTGGTACTCTCGTTCAGATTGGAATTGCCATTGTATTTCGGTGCTGGACTGCCCCTGGGCAGGACAAAGACTGATATGCAAATGGATATTTCCCGTCTGTGAAAGGCACAGTGAGTAAAAGCAGTGGCTGCGAACTCTCAAGTGGTTAATAACCACTGAACAGGTTATCATGTCTGTTCTTGCGAGAGAGGGGCGCCCGCTACCTTTGTACTATTTGTTAAGGAACCTGGGATTGGTAACCCTAGGTCTCCTGGGGGCAACCAGACGTGGTCTCCCTCTCACTGTGCTTAGAGAGGCATCAGCTTCACCTCACTGATGATCCCCAACAAGGGTGAAACACGTGTATGGGGTTGCTGGTGGTACTCTCGTTCAGATTGGAATTGCCATTGTATTTCGGTGCTGGACTGCCCCTGGGCAGGACAAAGACTGATATGCAAATGGATATTTCCCGTCTGTGAAAGGCACAGTGAGTAAAAGCAGTGGCTGCGAACTCTCAAGTGGTTAATAACCACTGAACAGGTTATCATGTCTGTTCTTGCGAGAGAGGGGCGCCCGCTACCTTTGTACTATTTGTTAAGGAACCTGGGATTGGTAACCCTAGGTCTCCTGGGGGCAACCAGACGTGGTCTCCCTCTCACTGTGCTTAGAGAGGCATCAGCTTCACCTCACTGATGATCCCCAACAAGGGTGAAACACGTGTATGGGGTTGCTGGTGGTACTCTCGTTCAGATTGGAATTGCCATTGTATTTCGGTGCTGGACTGCCCCTGGGCAGGACAAAGACTGATATGCAAATGGATATTTCCCGTCTGTGAAAGGCACAGTGAGTAAAAGCAGTGGCTGCGAACTCTCAAGTGGTTAATAACCACTGAACAGGTTATCATGTCTGTTCTTGCGAGAGAGGGGCGCCCGCTACCTTTGTACTATTTGTTAAGGAACCTGGGATTGGTAACCCTAGGTCTCCTGGGGGCAACCAGACGTGGTCTCCCTCTCACTGTGCTTAGAGAGGCATCAGCTTCACCTCACTGATGATCCCCAACAAGGGTGAAACACGTGTATGGGGTTGCTGGTGGTACTCTCGTTCAGATTGGAATTGCCATTGTATTTCGGTGCTGGACTGCCCCATGGCAGGACAAAGACTGATATGCAAATGGATATTTCCCGTCTGTGAAAGGCACAGTGAGTAAAAGCAGTGGCTGCGAACTCTCAAGTGGTTAATAACCACTGAACAGGTTATCATGTCTGTTCTTGCGAGAGAGGGGCGCCCGCTACCTTTGTACTATTTGTTAAGGAACCTGGGATTGGTAACCCTAGGTCTCCTGGGGGCAACCAGACGTGGTCTCCCTCTCACTGTGCTTAGAGAGGCATCAGCTTCACCTCACTGATGATCCCCAACAAGGGTGAAACACGTGTATGGGGTTGCTGGTGGTACTCTCGTTCAGATTGGAATTGCCATTGTATTTCGGTGCTGGACTGCCCCTGGGCAGGACAAAGACTGATATGCAAATGGATATTTCCCGTCTGTGAAAGGCACAGTGAGTAAAAGCAGTGGCTGCGAACTCTCAAGTGGTTAATAACCACTGAACAGGTTATCATGTCTGTTCTTGCGAGAGAGGGGCGCCCGCTACCTTTGTACTATTTGAGAAAAAGAGAATGTTGGCTCTGCAGAACACAGATTCAATGGGATCACAGAGTCAATTGACCTGCCAAGTAGGCAGGGACCCCTGTGGGTGCTATGTACACATTGGACTGGTGTCAGAAAGCAGACATGATGATGGTTAGCCAGGTTATTTGGGTCAGTAGTGGGCTTATAGTATGAGTAATACATGAGGGGATAGGTTCAGATTGGAGGTGGGGGGTGATCAGTTTATGGCGCAAAGGGATGCGCGGGGGAGAATCCCAGAATCGAGTGGCTGCCCAGAGTGTGGGGTGGTTGGAAAGACAGCGTCAAGAGGATCCGGTTGGGGGAGAAGGAAGGGGGAAAAGAAGGGCAGTAAGGGTTTCTATTATCGAATAAAAGGGGCCCCATTAGTGGAGGCAGCTAGAGCGCAGGATAGTAGAGAGAATGCAGAGCGCCAAGATAAGATAATTAAAGAAACTGAATTGGCAGGCTGCAAGACTGTAGACGGAGTGAATAGGGGAGTAGGAGGCAGGGAGAAGGGGAGCAGTCAAGGTGCAAACATTCAAGTTGCAAGGTACTAGCAAGCCATATCACTCGCACCTCAATTCCATACACACACAGCACACAATAGCTTACTTACGAAGAGTCCAATATCGCTGGCCAGTGGCTAGTGCAAATTCTGCACCCTGCCATTGTCTTAAATGGAGCTCTGTGAGGAGGTGAGTGAGGATGATGGCAAGACTAGATCAAGAGACTTGGCTACCAACGTGACTTGGTTGTCAAAGGTGGACAGTGAGTGGACTGTGGATAGTCACATTCAAGACTGTTCAGATGAGATTTTGGGCAGATTCAGGTTGATTCGGTGAGCCTCAGTGGGTAAGGAGTATAGACTGAGATCCAAGTCAGAGAAAAGGTGTTGGAGGCTGCCTGGTGGTATATAAACTAGGAGAAAGGAGCGTGTGGTGAGGGTAAGGAGTTGAATTGCAGTGTGCTCGGAGACTGTGAATGTAGGGTTTCTAGAGAGGGGTAGGGGGAATTGCTCTGATCATTTAGCCATCCCGCCCCCTCGAAGACATCTGAGGATGGTCCTTCTGCTTGGAGAGCAGAGTATTTGGCAGGCTCGTGAGCGATGATCCGAGTTTGAGTGGCGGCTGTGGCCATGTTTAGGGTGTGGCATGAGTTGAAGTGAAGAATGAAGCATTATCGCTTCATGGTTGGGCATTTCCGAGCTTTTGAATGATTTTCGGTGGGTGTTGGGGGGTTTTGAAGAAATAGAGAATGAGCGATGTGCCAAGCGGTAGGTGTGGGTTTGATCAGATTGGAGTAATTGGGCGAGGTGTGATGGTCTCTGGTGGTAGTGCGAGTGGAAAAACAGTAGAAAAATCAAGCGAAAGTGAGCATGGAATCCCCAACAGATGGTGACAGAGAGAGGGTAAATATTAGGAGGGGGAAGTATGGTCAGGAAATAGACGCAGTGCCAGGATGACCGGGCAGCATTTGCAGACCCAAATCTGTCAGTAGTAAGTTCAGAACAATATTGTAGCAGTAACCAAAACACGAAGAAAGCTCATTATTGGTCAGTAGGTTGGTAGCCACCAAAAAATAACTTCCATCAGCCAGCGATTGCTCCTTTAGCCACGGAGAACCCCCAGTTTCTATAATTGGGCAAGTGCACCAATTACCGGGTGTGCTTAGAGGCAACTTATGCTTTCAATTAATTTAAGACCATCATTTTAAAAAGCTCCTGTTGTAGTTTTCATGTAGACCAGATGTTATAACGAAATATTACAGACCTAATTAATTCCAAATAAACGAATGTCTTGGAGATTTCCAAATGCACTTGTTTGCTTTAAAACGATGTTCTGGCCTGAAAGTACTTTCATTATACACTGCTAAATCTTAATTTAAATAAAATCTAGTTGCCAGTAGCTCTCCTCTTGTTCAAATACACAGAATCCTTAATGTTAATTCGTTGGCAGTGTTCTCTTGTGATTAAGAAATACTGTGTCCATCTGGTTATTCAAGGAATTAGTGTTTGCTTTGCCCTAATGATGGCCTTCATTGTAACTGCTTAAGCTTTAACACAAGTAATTGGATTCATAGTTGCATTTTAGTAGCCTGCGTGGTTTACTTCATGCCCTTTAAAGAATACTGGTGTACTCTGCTTGCGCTGCAGTGGAAGGCGAAGTTTAGGATTTTTATGCAGACTATCATTCATTTCATTTTAGGATGCCTTTTTAAATGTGTTTATGTAGTGTGCACATATATATAAAAAGCATGTAATTTTTCCTGTCTCTGGCAGTTGTGGATTGATTGAATTTCTCTGGCATTTGAAACCCTGAACCAAAACTGGAGCCAAACGGTAACCGGACATCATATGTGAAATGTGCAACATTGTCCTGTTTTTCCCTGTTTTTACCAATGATTTTAAAATGTAATATGCACTAATGTTAAACAGTGTTGTATAGCTTCTCATTCGTAAATTGTCCGACATATTTGCATCTTTCATTTATTTACACAACGTTTAACCCATAAATCTAAAATGGCAAACTATGGGGTGGGCGTTGTATGCAGATCCCAACCTGCACTTCAAGAATGATCTCGAATCTGTAACCTATCCTATACTGCTGAGGATGGAAACCATTATTTTCAGTCCCTCTACACGGTCAGTTTGGCAATTGACAATGTAATCCAAATCATCATGCGTTGAAAATATGGCATTTGACCATTTACTTAACTCTTGTTAGTCTTTCAGTAGACACGCTCAGTTCAAAGATATTTGTTGTTTGCTGTATACTGCAAGAAACCTCAGTTCATTACACGTGTTTTAGTTCCAGAAAGCTGAATCCGACCTGAATTATATTGAACAGAAATTGGACTTCGAGATTCGGAAAAGTCGCCCTGATGGTTCTCCATTACAGGTAGACGTTTCTATTAGTTCTGTGTTGTGTCCTTCATGCCAGATCACTTTATCAATCTGTACCCAACGGTTCGCGCCTCTTTAGTTCTATGATGTTTTTTTTTTATTATTATTGAAAGATCAACATTTTCTGGTGTATTTGACCTCTATTTTCATTACTGAGGTGCCTGGAAACACATTTTGGCTGTATAGGCGCCAAACAAATACTCAATAAATAAATACATTACTGATTTGCTGTTTGGATTTATATATGCCCTACTCACGGCAACTTCTGTGAAGATTTTAATGCCGGCATTCTGCTCTAACAAACGTTGTTTTGGAGGCATTTCTGTTTTTAAAAAAAAATGTGCTGTGCAATGAATGACTTTGCCTTTCAAATTTCATATATGGGCCATTTCATACGCCCTGCCTTTTAGAAGGTATAAAGTGGAAATTTAGTGTAAAATGATTGCAGTTAGCTTCAGCAGCCATATGTTGAGCAAAGGGTCAGCCACAAGGTGTTTCATATTTTGTGTATAACAAATCGATTGTAACTCGACCGTCAATTAAAAAAATAATTGTTGGTGGAAGGTGCTGCCTAGCCACTCTTGTATTATATGTTGTGTGTGTACACGAGCTGAGAATTGGCATTTTATACATGACATTTTCATTTTTAATCATAAACCCATTATCTGTGGAACACATTTGAACGAGGAAACAAATGGCTCTGCAATAAATGTATGTAAACCAAACATTTTTATCTGGAAAGGTCGTTTTTGTATGACTTGCATAAATAAAATGGGGGACCTTTTTACAAAAAAGTAGATCATTAAGACGCAAGATCAATGGAGATATCTGGAAAGAACAAACTTGAGCTTTATAGACGTAACCCAATGACCCCTCAATGAGTTATGTCCCTGAAGGCAGAGTTAAAAGCTTGAGCATAGTGAGGGCGTTTAACAAGGTTTACAGGCTCATAACTCCAGGTATGGCGTGAGGACAGTCTATAAAGCTATTATGACCCGCCTACTTTTGGGGTGGGTAAAAAGGCAATCGTACAGAAACCTGATTGGAGGGAGGCCTCGGTAAGCAGCTGGTCTGCATCTGCCAAGTAAGGCCCGGGCAAGTAAGGGAGGAGGAATTGGGACAGGAAGCATCTGCCAGGTGGATTTCTGGTGTTTGGGCTATGTTGGTCAGGTGTGGCCCAGGCAATGAGGGGAGTGGTGCAAGCGGCAGGGCTGTCTGACGTTCCTGCGATGAAAGGAGGTGCTGCGATTAGAGCCCTGCCGGCGTCTGGGATTCTCATTGGCCAATTTCCAGGCCTTTTATTGGATTTCCGAGCCATACCCGCTCCTAAAACCCAACAATTGGCCAAAGGGGGGGTGCTGCATCACTCCCCCAGGGTTATAATCGTTTACTGTCCCTTTTTTAGTAATGGAGCCTTCAAGATTAACTGCAGGATCTGTTATCGCTCACTTGTCGTTTTCTGCTCTTAGGGTTCGAAATTCAAGGGAGATTGGAGATATTTAGCTCCTGCTTTTAGCCTAGCAGAACCTGGTTAGCTTGACACCGACAGCTACCAGGAGCTACGTTTGGCTCCCCAGGACAACCAATGCTGAACAAACACCTATTTGTCCACAATGCACAGTTAAATTAAATGTATAAATAAACACTTCAAGATATTTCAAATATAAAGGGTCGCAAATAATGGACAAAATTATAGTTTAAATCTTATCTGATCGCTCCGGACTGGGCCGCGATAATGTGGTGTACGGAGTTGCAGGACATGCTAACTGTCGACTTGCTTTTCCAATCGGAGGGGTGGGTTCTCCACGCAAAACTCAGCAGCCTGATCCTTTGTGCTTGGCTACCAAGAGACTGAGGTACAAGTAGTGGGTCTTGTCAGACGACATCCTCCATGTGTTCCTTTGAGCTGGCAGGCCTGCCATGAAATCCATGGGTGCCTGCATGTGGGATACGTTTTCGGGTTGGTGCCGGGAGAGGGACCTATATCCTTTATCATGTCCTCCATCCCCTGTATTGGATTTTGTTTTCTTTGGTCCACGCAGGTCTGCAGATTGGCACTGTAAAGGGCTACCATGCAACTATTCTGGTTTTTAAGAGGTCCCCTGAGCAGGGCTATTTCTTCAGTCCTCCCTGTTGTGCAGTTTTTGCTGGGTTTGTGTAACCAGTTTCCTCTACGTCAGTTTGTGGTTCCGGCGTGGGAGTTTAGTTTAGTTTTACCGTTTGTTATGGGAGCTCCGTTTGAATCCCGTCGTGCCTGTTGTGTTATTCACTCTTAAGGTGATTTTCCTAGTTGTCATCACTTCTGTGAGATAGGGCGAGTGAGCTCCAGGCGTTGCCTGATTTACCTCCCTATTTGATTTTTTTTCCAAAGAGGAGGTGACGCGAGTGAGACCCTCCTTTCTGCCGAAGGTGGTCTCTAATCTCCTTCAGAAGATATATCTTGCTGTGTTTTTTTTTCCTCTGACTCACCATTCTATGGCAGAGGAACGATTCCACCAGCTGCACTCAGTACGTGTCTTTAAATTCTAAGTCTATCAGATTAGAGCGGCTAGGAAAGAAGACCAGCTTTCGTTGGTTACGCTGATGCTCGTGCTGGCAGGGCTGTGACTTAACAGACCCTGTCCAGGTGGATCATTGTTTCCGTCTCGGAATGCTACTATCTGGCTGGTAAGGCTGTGCTTTAGGGTCTCGGAGCTAATTCTAACCGAGGACTAGCTGGCACCTCTGCCCTGCAGAGGGGAATCCCTGGCTTTGATATCTGCCAGGCGGCAGCAAGGGCGTCTCTGTGCAAGTTTGGTAAGCATTTCTGCTTGCTTTCCCTTTGTGTGCCAGGCGTTTTGGAAGTGCAGTTTTCTGATTTGGGTGGTGTCATTGCATCCTCCAGATTACATACTGCTTTGGTCGATCATAGATGAGCAATTTGTGGGAGTAAAGAACCGATTAGGTGAACAAATGACTTGCCTCTGTAATATTCTTTCTGGTTTATGTTTCTCACATAGATTCCTCATTGCCCTGCTTAGCTGCCTCTCTTCAAAACTTCAAGGTTTCTGGCTTCAGAAGGAGCAGGTTGAGATCCCAAGGTGGCCGGTCAGAGAGAAAGGAAGAAGGATAGAGCAGTGGTCCCAATCAGAAGGATCTCAGTTTTGCTGCCATTGATGCAGAGATGAATAGAAGAGCACCAACCCTGGATGGCAGACAGGCACTTAGGGATGAAGGAAGGTGCGAGTGAGTCATCAGGAACTCTGAAAAAGAGTTGGGTGTCATCTGCATAACACTTGAAGTTGGGGAGATGGAGGAGATGTGGAATGCCAGCTGAGCAATGTAGATGTTAATATTACGCTCACCTGGTATCCACAGAGACGCCACTCGGCTGTGGGGACTCTGGTATCCTTCTCAGCCGCTCCCAGGTATGATCAGCGGAGAAGTTCTGCCTGGAATACAGGTGGGCAATGTTCAAGACTGGGCAACTGGGGTAAGAGCCTCCCAACACTCCGTATGCCCGCAGCCCCTCCCCGGACCTTTCCTCATCTTTTTACGGGTTTTGGCGTGCTCTCCATGGGTAGCTATTTGTGACAGATGGATAAAAAAAACACACGTGTGTTTATTTGTTTGGTCTGGGTCTTAGGGCTATCTCTCGCACTAGGCTTAAGCGAACTACTGCTGTTTAACCCACTCCACCCTATTCCCCAGGTGGTTTCCCCCTACTGTCTAGGTTCTGATTTTGCTAGAAGGGATAGGCTAATAGCCAATGCATTCATTATCTGTCTAATTTCCCCCAGAGACTTCCCAGGCTGACCCTTTTTATTCATCTAGTGTAGTATTATAGTGTGCCTTTCAGACACCCTGCCCGACTGTTCTTCCTATCACACCCACTTATTCCTCTCTGATATTCTGCTATTGCTACTCTTCCCGCTTCCAACTTCACCCCCCTTCACTCCTTCTTCTTCCTGTCCCTTTTTGATCTCTTTCCTCGTACCCCCTGCCTCCACCCTTCAGTGTTCATTCTACCTCCTCCATACTGCACGCCACCTTGTAATCGGTCACCCTCCTTTTACTCTCACAACCGCTTTATATTCATTCTCTGTACTCCCTGGAAAACTTTCACTGGCTTGGCTTTCACACAAACTCGCAACACAGTACCACTTGCGCTCACCAATCAATACCCTTTTGCAAGTCTCCTTTATACTCCAATCCACTGTCCTTCCTCCTACTGGTCTCATGCTGCCTCTTCTAACCTCGCCCGAACAACTCAAAACTTGGTTTCCTGTCACTCTTTATTCTCCTTCTACCCACCCATGCCCCCCCACCCTCCCATCTTCCCTATATTACCTGCCAGTGTTACCACAAAACTTTCAAATAGCAGGTTAAGCGTTTCTCCTCTTCTTTGCGCAGGCTGCTGTGAGGTAGCATTGGCGACCTGCGCTGAACAGCACCTAAGTTCATGTTGGAGGGCCTTTGTGTGACTTCTCCCAAGGTAAATACAGTTTCATTTTGGTGGTGGTTGCTCTAATGCAAGTCTCGGGTGGTCTATGGTGATTGCAGTGGCTTTGCTGTTGTGGGTGACTGCGCTTAAGTGGTGCTCAACTGCAGCGTAAGCGTTGATTTTCCTGCCGTTTTCTCTCCATTCATAGGTTCAACACTTGGATGTTAATAATGTGGGGCACTACGAGTTGGGCTTGTTTCGCTGGTTTCCAAATGTTTGATGCCCTTCTTTGGGTCTAGGAAAGGGGGGTGGCGGAGGCAGGACATTGCCACCATTGATGTCAAGAGGAATGGCGGTGGTGCAAGTGTGTACTGTCCGTGTATGAACTAGCACTGGCGAGGGGAGATTACATGACTTTGGGGCTCTCAAATGCAAACTGCCTACTTTGGGGGTCGGACTGGCTCTGGCTTCCACCCTGTTCAGTCTCACACCCCAAGCTAAGAGGGGCCCTATCCCCTTGTAACCAAGCCCGATTACTCACCTTGTCGCATACGGCACAGCAATCTGGCTTCATTAAGGGAGGAAGGAAGGTGTGCTGGAGTACAGTAAGTAATTGTAATTGCTTATTTATAACACGCTTAATACCCAGAGGTTTCTAATCGCAGAACCGGGGATCGAACTGGTGTTGCTCCACGGTGTCTTGCTTCCAAGGTGAGCGCGTTGCCCCTGAGCGATCCTCCCGAGACTGATAGACAACTTAAGCAACGTGCTACGTTTAATAAAAAATATCCTCCTTATTTTAGGGTTGCGCATACATTTTTAAAAAGTACATGGTTGGATTCCAGCTTCTCCTACCACACCTGCTCTCACCTTCCTTTCCTCTACTCTCCCTTCTTTCCCCTCCTCCTCACTCCTTCCACCGCTACTTGGCCCTCCTTTGTACTTGCTGTGAGAAATCTGCGGGCGCCTTCACATCGACTCCCCTTGGATCCCCTTCTCGGGTGGCCAGGGAAAGGCCATTGTGCTTAGTTCCCGACCCTGGGGGTTAAGAAGCTATGGAGGATCACCTGGGTGGAGAGTCTTTGGGGATTGGACGACCCTGAGAGAGACTAACCAGTTACTCTCTTACCTGGTAACGTTCTTTCGATGGGATGGTCCGACGACTTATTCCATATCTATGACAGGTAATCACTACAGCTGTGCTGCTTTGGAACATTTTCGGCGTCTGCGTCGATAATGTCGATACGCTGTCCTCGAGGGCCTCCGTCGATCCAACGTCATCGAATGTTATAAGTAGGACGCCCGTAGCCTCAGTTGTAGTTTTTTCCCAGAACGTGTGCCACCAATCATCTGCCAGTATGACCACAGAAAGCCTTGCGGAAATGTAAGCTGCAATCGCATAAGAAATTCAGTAGCGTGGCAGGTAGGGAGGGAGCGATATGGAATATGTCGTTGGACCATCCCATCGAAAGAACGTTACCAGGTAAGAGTAAATTGTTCTTCGAGGGGATTGGGTCCTCCGACGTGTTCCATATCTATGACAGACTCCCAAAGCAGTATCAACGTATGGAGGAGGGGAAACAAATCTAGAATGCCCAATTAAATTGCAAAGTAAAGGACCGCCTTGCCAAAGGCCAGATCCTGCCCATGGATAGAATCTAGGGAGTAGTGTCTTAAAAAAAGTATGGACCGAAGCCCATGTGGCTGCTTCACAGATGTTACGAATAGGAACATCCCTCTGCAGGGCAGTAGAGGCAGCCATATCCCTAGTAGAATGGGCCCGTAAGCCTACCGGAGTGTCCTTACCCGCCAAGCGGTAACATTCAGAAATTGCCAAGATAATCCATGTAGACAAAGTCTGCTTAGTAACGGCTTGTCCCAACTGCCTTCCAGCGTAACCTATAAAGAGCTGATCGTCCACTCTGACCCAGGACAGGCGTGAAATGTAGAAACTTAAAGCTCTCCTAGGATGCAACCTATGGAGCCTCTCCTCTTCCTTACCAGGATGCGGAGGATAAAATGCCAGAAGAATGACCTTCTGGCTTAAATGAAATTCCGGCACCACTTTCGGAAGAAAGGAAGGACGAACCCTAAGGACAACCCTGCCCTTATGAAAAGCCGTGAAGGGTGGCTTAACAGAAAGCGCCTGCAACTCACTCACTCTGCGAGCAGAAGTAACCGCAACTAAAAATACAGTTTTAAGAGTTAGCAGTCTCAAAGGACAAGAATGTAAAGGCTCAAATGGAGCACCCTTTTAGGAATTTTAGAACAAGGTTCAAATCCCAACCGGGCACCTGGAAAGGTGACGGTGGAAACACATTAGTGAGCCCTTTCAGAAACTGAGAAATTAAAGGAATTTTGAAATAAGAACACTCCTCAGACGAGCGCTTAAATATGGACAGTGCCGCCAGGTAACCTTTAATGGTACCCACTTGCAGGCCCTTGTGGGCTAACAAAAGCAAAAAAGACAGAACCACAGGAATGTCACATGAAAAAGGATCCACATTCTTAACCCTGCACCAGTCGCAGAACTTTCTCCAACGACAACAGTATAGGGACTTTGTTGCAGGCCGTCTGACCAAAAGCACCACCTCCATCACGTCTTCAGGGAGGTCCCAATCCTTATACCTCAACCTTTCAGAAGCCAAGCGTGAAGGTTGAGGGATCTGACCTCTGGATGGAGGACCTGACCCCAGAAACCCCCGCTCCCCCGCCCTGTGAGAGCAGATCGTCTCGATAGGGAAGACGGCGTGGAGGTCAGATGGACAAGTCAAGAAGGTCCGGGTACCACACTCTCCGGGCCCATGCCGGAGCAATGAGGATCATCCGGGAACCGAACCTCCGCAGCACTTGGGGGATGACGGGGACTGGAGGAAACGCGTACAGCAGTGGGAAGGACCATTCCACCACAAACGCGTCCCCTAAGGCTCCTCTTGGAGGAAATTTGCGTGAGCAGAACCTTTCGCACTTGCGGTTGACACTGGAGGCGAAGAGATCCACTTGACGGGTCCCCCAAAGGGCGAAGATCTCCAGGAGAATCTCATGAGCCAGCTCCCCCTGTGAGAGATCGCACTCTGCCTGCTCAGAGCGTTCGCCGTCTCGTTTTCGTCTCCGGCCAGATGAACTGCCCAGATCGAAATTTCCTGCTGGATGGCCCAGAACCAGAGTTGCATCGCCTTCCTGCACAGAGGAAGTAACCCTGTTCCCCCCCCCCGGCCCCCCCGATCACCCTTTTGGTTGAGGTAGTGCATGGCCACTGTGTTGTCCATCAGAATCGGGACATTCTTTCCTCGCATAGTCTGCAGAAAAGCCTTCAGGGCAAGCCTGACGGCCCTCGGCTCCAACAGATTGATATGGAGTCTGGACTCCAACAGAGACCACCGACCGCTGACTGTCAACTCGTTGGCATGAGCTTCCCATCCCGTGAGGGATGCGTCCGTCATGATCGTCACCTCCGGCCAGGGTAGCCAAAATGGAGCCCCCCTCATCAGATTGCCTTAGACGGCCCACCACAGAAGATCCTGGGAGACCGAGGGCAGCACCTGACATCCTGCCGGAGGACTGTGACCACTGCATCTTGAGAGCCCACTGCAGAGATCTCATCCGCAACCTGGCCTCTGAAGAATTCAGGACGCCATGAGGCCGAGCAACCTCAAGAACTCGAACGCCGGGAGACTCTGGGCATGTTGAAACTTGTGCACCATCTGCTGAATGTGATGAGCCCTCACCTGGGGAGGGGAAACACTGCACCATGGATTTTATTTTGTTTAGGTATTTCAACCTTTGTTGGCTTGAAATCCTTTCAAGGGCGATTCTACTGTGCCAATGATATTCTTTGTGCTCGGATCTGCACTCCAAATGACTTTATTGTGGCTGAAACAATAATGTCTAAATATTTTTTCTCATATGTTGTCACTTGCAGTTTGTGCGACTCCTGCACCAAATATAATACGATAGATTCTTAGTTTTTTGATTCATAGGTGATTTTATTCTTCATGTATTAGTTTCATACATTCCAATCATCTAAGTTTACATGCAAGCACTTTTTCTCCCAACACGCGTTTCTCCACAGCTTTTAGCCGTGGTTCCTCAGGTGAGATTCTTAATCTGCTTTATAATCGCCAGGTTCCATTGCCTAGAACATGCTCACCAGGATCCGCGAGGGATGTGTCGAGCACTGCTCCGATGTACTGGAGCCGCTACGTTGGCGTCAAGTGGGACTTCTTTAAGTTGAGGGAGAAGCCCAGCTTGTGAAGTCAGTGGCAGGTGACTGACGGATAATCCAGGACTTGCTCGGGAGAGCGTGCCCTGATCAACCAACCGTCCAGGCAGGGGTCGACGTGAATCCCCCCCTTTCCTGAGATATGCTGCCACCACCATGAGCTTGGTGAAAACCCTCGGGGCAGAGGTCAATCCGAATGGCAGGACCCGAAACTGAAAGTGTGACTCGTCAACCGCGAACCTCGGGTACTTCTTGTGGTTGGGATGGATCGGCACATGAAGGTAAGCGTCCTTGAGGTCGAGAGACACCAACGAGTCCTGAAGTTGAAGGGCCTGGAGGACTTGAGAGAGAGAGTAACCATCTTGAACTTGTCCTTCCTGAGGAGCTTGTTCAAACCACGCAAGTCCACGATGGGTCTCAATCCTCCGTCTTTCTTCGAAATCAAAAAATAAGGGGAATACCATCCCTTGTTCCTCTCTGCTACAGGCACCAGTTCTACGGCACCTTTCTCCAGCAGGGATTTTATTTCCTGCGCAAGGAGCGGATCCGGACTCCTCAGATTCCCTGGTGGATTGTCGTGAGGCCTCTGCCGGAAAGGAAGACAGTAGCCGTGGGCTATGATCTCCAGAACCCACACATCTGAAGTAATGGCACACCATTCTACAAGATACTGCGCCAGCCTCCCACCCCCTCCCCCCCACCGGCGAACCATGGGACATGGCCTCATGACTGAGCTGAAGCACCTGCGGCATTGCCTGAGGGTAAAGGGGCAACTGCCTGAGCGGCCTTGGCACCTCGAGTACCTGGTTTTCCACCTCTGGTACTCCTACGGTGGCCCCTTTTGACTTGCAGCTCCTCTTGATCTACCCAAGGGTGAGTAATATCGAAAGGAACCTCCCCTCCATTGCTGTCCCCTAGGACGAAAAGGTGGAGGTTGGCAAACTGCAGCGCTCAACGACTTCGCTGCAGCTTTGGAGGTCTGCAACCTCTCAAGGCTCTCGTCAGCCTTGCAGCCAAAAAGATGTTCACCATCAAAGGGCATGTTGAGAAGCTGGGCTTGTACATCAGGAGCAAACCCCGACTTCCGCAACCACGCAAATCTGCGCATTACAGTGCTCGCCGCCATAGACCGGCTGACGCAATCTGC
The DNA here is from genome assembly GCF_040938575.1 of Ambystoma mexicanum. NCBI lineage: Eukaryota > Metazoa > Chordata > Amphibia > Caudata > Ambystomatidae > Ambystoma > Ambystoma mexicanum. Next base: position 554,650,836 of record NC_090931.1, read on the forward strand.
CATGTCCAGACCGACTGAACGGATTCACACATGGTATCCTTGCCATCCTGAACCAGAACAAGAAAGCCATCCCGTTCCTCCCCTTCAGGAATGTGTTCAGCCGCCAAAGACACACAATTCCAGAGTATGAGTGAAACGTGATCAGGCACACACGGAGTTGGCTGCCTGTAAAGCCATACCCCCTGAAGAAAACACTTTCTTCGCCCAGCCATCCAAACGTTTGTCGTCCCTATCTGGAGGGATGGTAGGGTACGATGCCTGTTTTGCTGGGGCCGTAGCCACCTGCACCACCAACTCTCGAGTGGGGTGCGTAGTCAAGTAGCTGGGGTCGCTACTGGCTGGACGGTATTTTTTCGGCAAAGACTTGCTCGCTGCCTGGAGACTCTCCGGAGCAGTCCAAGCCGCTGCCACCCTTCTTTGCAAGGCCATATGGGATGGCAGTACCGGGTCAGTTGGGGGACCTTGGCCAAGGATATCCGTCAGGTCATCCTGCAGAAATCCACTGGTGGCGCAGACCACCCCAAGTATTCCGTCACCCTCGACATAAGGCGCCAGTACGAGGACTCTGCGTGCGTACCAGGCTCAGGCCTACCGAATTCAACTTCCGGAGAGGTGTCCAGACCACTGGCGTCGTGCAAGGACTGACGCAGGTCTTCTAGCTGGCTATGACCAGACATGAGGTCGTCAGGAACCTCTTCAGGAACCATACCTTCATCTGACCCTTCATCCACCTCAGATGTAATCCGGAGGCTGGAATAAATCCATGGATGAGGGCACAGAAAAAGGCTCGAATAGAGGCCTTACTGACTTCTGCAGGGCCTTTCTCTGAGTTTCCACCGGTCTCCGGGCACCTCCGAAAAATCCTCCTCGAAAGGCGTCGACTGAATCGACGTCGAGCGTGGCGCCGATGACTCCGACAGGCCTCGAGGGCAGAGCCCCGAGCGTGTCCTTAAACAGCCTTGATAACGTTGATGGCTTCCTCGGAGGCGGAGCCTCGAGAGAGTACTTCGACGGTCTCGGCACCGAAGGTGTCGTCTTCATTGAAGACCTCACAGGCTCTGACGGTCTTGATGGCGTCGAGGACCGGGACCTGGAGCGGGCATGGCTAGAGCGATCCGCCTTGTCCGACTGGGACTGCGAAGGTTCCCGGTGATCGCGACGACCGCTCGAGCCTGAAGGCGTGCAAACCGTGTCTCTAGCGCGTTCCCTGCCGGCGTTTTTCGGCGGGGCAGATGGAGCGGAGCCCTGCGACTGAAAAATCACCATCTCCTTACGGAATGAATCCCATTCCGCAGGAGTGGAATGCTTGGTGGGACAAGCAACCCGTCGATGGGCAGAGTCCTCGGACATGGACGGGGAAGGCGACCGATGACGGCACTTCCGTGAGTGCCTCGAAGAGGCAGAAGAATGGCGGGATCAAGACCCCCTGGACTTACGCCGACGATGCAGAGTCGCCCCTCGAATCGTCAGTCGAAAGCCCAGTGAATTTCAACTTCCGGAGCTTGGGCACCTTAATGACAGAAGGCTTCTTCTTACGCTCCCGCAAGGCCTTCAAAGTTAATGCCTGCCAATCGTCCGTGGCGTGGTCCTCACCGAGGCACCAGAGGCAGGCGTTGTGCGGGTCCGTCAGCGACATCTTCGAACCGCAATCCCAACACTTACTGAAACCCGGCCGTGGGGTAGAAGAAGGCTGACATCATGGAAATCTTCACAAAAAAAACTGGTTTGAAGAACCGATCGAACAACTCAGCAGAAGAACCGAGGCGCGCTGAGATCTCTGAAGCGAACACGTTCGCGTAAACAACAGAACTGAGGCTACGGGCGTCGTGCGTCCTACTTATAACATCCGGTGAAGTCGGCTCGAAGGAGGCCCTCAAGGACAGCGTATTGACGTCATTGACGCAGGACTCGGATGCCAAAAATGTTCCGAAGCAACACAGCTGTGGTGATTACCTGTCATAGATATGGAATACGTCGGAGGACCCAATCACCTCGAAACAGTAGTTCTCCTTCCCATTCCATAATGAACCCATAGTCCCAAAAACCTCTATAGGGTGTTGTCATGCCATTTCCGTTGGCCAGGGTAGCATCAGAAGGAAAAGTCTTTAAGACGCAGCAGGAGAGTGGAGAGTGTGGTACACAGAGGCGAGACATGGTATCCCCCTTTCCCCAGTGACGACAAACCTAACCATTCCCCTTGACCTGTGTGGGTTATGTTAAGTCAACCTCCCTCGTTTTCCCCCCTTATGTAAGAATTGGTACTGGGACGAGGAAGAAGCAACTAGCAGTGATGAACACTGTACCACTTCACCACTGGGACGAAGAAGATGCCTGTAAAGTGTTGTGAAGGTCAGGCATGTCCCCCTTAACTGTGGTCAGGCAAGCTTAATTGAAGCATACCTGTTATAGGGTTGCAGGTGTATAAAATGAGTGAGAGAGAGCACCACAGAGGGGAGCAGCAGGGAGGCCTGTGTGATCAACAGGGAACTCTGTTGGAGGAGAGACGAGCCGTTTGAGGGAACTGCTGTAGGTCACTTTCCATGTGCAACACACAGACGCTGGGGTCTGCAGAGAGAGAGTTGGTCTCGGGAAGTGTGGCGTGAGAGCTGGGACTACGTGGAGCGGACTGAAGGCTGAGGGGGGAGCTGTGTGGAGCGGCCATCCCTTTCATCGGAAGTGCTTGTTCTCCTATATCAATGAGCCGACACAGGAGCGTCGAGGGGCAGGAGTTGGACCCCCTGACAGCAGAAGTGAGTGTGCTGCGCACAGCTGGGAGAGCCATTAGAGACAGGTGAGTGTCTGTCATATGAGAAAAATAGTGCGTAAATGATTGAATTTTTCAATTGTTAAAGAATACTTTGTATCGGAGTGGTTGCGTGTCTCAGAAGAGAGGCTTTTTCAAAGGTTTCCGGTTCAAGATCATTTCCATTGTTGAATCTTGAAGCAAGTAAAACAAATATTGAACATATGCTGAATGAAAACTGAACCTTAAGCCAAAGCAATGCCTACCAAACTGAATAAAAACGTAATACTGCAAAAATTAAGCAAAACCATTACATGTTGTACTCTGAATCGAATGGAACTTCAAATTAAAGGACGATTAAATTAACATAACTTTATAAAGGGAGCAAAAGAAAGGCGTAGTGAATATCAAATTAACTGAAAGCTTCAAGCACACGAATATACATTGAAGAGCTGAATTAAATGAAATCTTGAAGTTAATCCTATTACATGAAGAAAGCAAATACATTTGTATGGGCCAAGGGAATAAATAAAGCGGCCAATAGGCCCACCTGTTTGTGATAATGAAATGAAAGTCTTGAGTAAGGGTATCCTGAGACTTGAGGAGCTACATTTGTTGACTTGGGGAAGGGAGAACGAGGATTGATGAAAAACAGTATGACCTTTAACATAAGAAAGGTGACAGACTTTTAATGGAACTGGTTAACACTTAGGTAAGGGAGCTTAAAGAAAGCTGCAAACTGGAAGAAGCTCAAAGTTACTTTTGAACACTGTTTCTTTAGTTGCTGACATCCCTGCACATTGTACAGATTTAGTTGAGGGCAAGTATAGGTTTTGGACAGACAGATTTTTGTTCAGGTAGGGAAATCTCCCTCGGGGTGGTAATCGGCAGGTGGATATCATGGGGAGAGAAGCCCCCTATGGAAATAAGTGACAACCGGGGGAGAACATGGTACCCACACAGCCCACTGTATGCTAGCCCACCTTTCTCACTAACTCATACCATTACCATTCCCACTGTTCCCAGGTGTTTCTCTTATACTTTCATGGGAAGTACTGGGACGAGAAAGAGTGAGGACTTCCAAACACCACGACAAGGTTCTCTGTTAGTTCTTGGGAGGCAGGGACACGCCTCTTAAAAATGGGGATAGTTGGATGTCAGTTAACAAACAAACTAAATAACGTGCCCAAATATTTGCAGAGATTCCCCTCGAGACACCATCGGAACGGCTTCTTGAAATTAAGATTAAATGCTATAAAAACAAATCAAATGCTCGTGGCACGTCACATGGTAAAAACACAAGATGACGCATGCAGATTTTGTAAGATACACACTGAAACACCTAAACATCTTATAACAGTATGCCCAGAGCTTAAGCTTAGGAGAAAACTCCATCTTGGGAAATTTGCGCCAAAAAATGATAACATGGACGATTGGTGGCAAAGAATATTAGGTGGAAGTTCGATACATCTAACTTGCTCGACAATAAACTTTCTAGATGATTGTTTGGCAAATGAAACTTAAACCTGGGTGACGAAGAGTGAAATGTAACAGCTGATTTCTTAAAAGATTTTAAACAAATGTAAAGGAAAATGTTGTGATAAAAGTTTGATTTAAAACTAAAAAAATTACAATAAAAAAAAAAAAAAAAAAAATAGTTGGATGTTTTTATTAAGTCTCTAACCAAAAACCTACCAGCTATGTACAAGTCCCCTAATTCTGTATCCTTACATGTGGATCAAAGTTAATGGGACAGGGATGGCCAATGTCCAATTTGTATTCCCTCTGCAGGAAAAGCCTGCAAAGTCCTTGGGAGAGAGAGGGTTGGTTTTCATCGGTTTCCTGGTAGTTCTAAGATCAATGCTCTCTGGCCTTTGCAGAGGAGCTCTGCATCGGCACCCGAGTTATTTACGCCTGTTCTCATTCACATTTTCATAGTACCCTTTCTGTTAAATGATTGGTGTATGTTAAATTGGCTTAATATCAGTAGAGACCTTTCTCCTTGTTGAAGTGGGCAATCCACCCGAGGTTGTAGATTTTAATATATTTATTCCGATGATAGAGCTGGGGTTACTAGTATTTTTCCTAGAAATGTAAATGTTTACATTATCAATGTGTTTATTTTACACACGCTTGCCATGGATCCTGTTAGGGAGAATTCTCTCTTTAGGCTGAATTCCCCAACCTAGTGAGTCCCCCAGCAGCTTTGCCGGATTTCTGGAGTTTGTTTTTTTCCTCCTGCCAAGAGTGAGACTCTTTCTCCCACTCTTGGACACGATTTGTGGTATTCCTTTGACTGGTAATGTGCTTTATGGGCTATGGGGTCCTTTACTCCATAGGGTCTCATGTGTTTTTACTTTGTGTGTTACACAGCACCCTCCATGCAGTAACACAGGGGTGTCATAGTGACACCCCACCTTAGACTCCATACCCTGGGACTGACTACTGTCTCCCAGGGCATGTAAAGTCACGATTGGCTTTACTAGTCCCAAATTATTAACAGAAACCAGTACAAACCATCATATTGTGGGCGTACTGGTCGGGGCAATTCGATTGCCCCGGTGTCTGTTAGTCGAGGGGGCACGTCTCCGTCCCCCCTGATCGAGTTTTGGCTGGTGGCAATGGAAACTACTTTTTATATTCGACCGCAAATATTTTACTATGGGATTTTCCCATTGTTCGAGGCTACCAACTTTAATTATTTAATTCTCATAGCCTAAAACATACCGCCGGTTTATTTAATTAATATTAATTCGCCGGTTGGTATTTTTTTGCCAAGACTCGATTCTAAAATGGCGTTTGTGTTCTCTTCTGTGACTCCAACCCAAGTCGAGCCCTTTGTTCCACTTTTTGGCGGGCTTCTCCACAGAAGCCTCCAAAAGTGGTGCCACTCTGTCTGGGTACCACAGGGGGTGTGTGAGGGGGTTTAGGCACCCTGGACTGAGTTACCTTGGTAACTCAAGTCGCACTCTTGTGTGATTGGCCCAACCACTTAGCATGTTTGATTGACAGCTAGGCTGAGTGAATGGGGGTGTGCTGCATAAAAGCAGGGCTTTGGGGACTGGAATTTCAGAAGTCGCCACAGGACCTGAGAATCCGACGAGGGAGAAGCTGAGCCGACCTACCACGACGACACCACCGGTGGAGCCCTGCAGAACCGACTCACTACTTCCCGACGACAGAGAAGATCTCCCGGCTGGAGAGGCTTCTTCCCCTGACTGGTGGGCACAACCAGTTTACCTTTCTTTCTTCGCACCCCAGCCCGGTTTGTGGTCGAACTGCCTGTGCCAAGCACCCCGGCGGCCGGATAGCCACTCACCACTGAACTGCGAATCAACGGACCGCTCCTTGTACCTGAGAAACTATGCGGCTGGTTTCTTCCCTGGCAGTGCAACGGACTCCTGTCTTCCTCCACGACGAGATCCTCTCTTCCCCCGGACGAAGCACTGACTTGCATCCGCAGCCAGGAACAACTGCCCCCGCTGGAGTGTTTTCACCACTTTAAGGTACCGTGTCCGCCAGGCCTCCCTTTCTAAAGATTGCTACAAGGTAATAATAACTCCTTAACCTTCTGGACTGGGCTGGCCACCTTGACCCTCTAACTGGTCCCTTTCTTTGATCCAACTCCTTTTTGAACCCTTACAAGACTTTTGACCACTGCAACCGTGTGACCTTGGACACATTTAGTTTCGATCCTCTTAAAGCGGATCCGGCCTACTGACTCTGAATTCACGGTTTTACTAAGCCTTCCTCTCTTGTTCTGTTCTTGTAAAAGTGCTGGGATCTGTTTCAATTTGTCCTCTGCTTTTCTCTCCTTTTTTAAAACGAACTATTAGAGTGCCATCTACGTTAAGCGCTCACCGCTGTCTGAAAATAAGTGGGGCTTTACTTAAGACTTGTCTATTCTTTTAAGGGAGTGTATATCTTTTAGTGACTGTGTTTCTGAATTGCTTACTATTGGTGCCTGTGTGTTTTTCTAGATGTGGTTTAAAATAAATAATGATCTCTTTTACACCAAGCCCTGGTCAGTGTTTACTTGTCCTATTGTGTGCTCATGATCTATTGTGACTACTCTGTATACTGCCTAACTCTTCTTGAGGGAAGTCTGACTGCTCAGCCTCAGCTACCAAGTGAATCTGTGTGGTACAGACTGCTACCAAGTGGGTTTACTGCCAAACACCTGTAGTCTTAAATCTTTTGCAGTGGTCCCAGAGGGAACTGCACAGGTTTCTGCCTAACAGATCCCACCCCCTCGCCCCCATCCTCCACTTAACTCCTCTCTCGTTACATCACTGTAGCATAAGTTTGGGTAAAATGTCCTGAAACGTCTGCTCAGTGGGAGTAAACTGAATGCAAATAGTTATTTTTCTTTATTTTTTTTATTATTATTTCCCCCCAGTTACTGCTATACAAAAGGTATCCGGATAAACCGCTAGTGCAAATGTCTGCAACCTTTGGTCTACAGATGTTTTGGACTAAGACTCTCATAGCGAGCAGTGTCAAAGAAGAGTGATCATGGAAGTTGTAGTACAAAATATCTGGAGAGCCGCAGGTGCAGACACCAGATAAGTAAAAGAAATCAAAGTACACTTTAATTTCCAAATGTAAAATGTGCCCGACATAACACTGTTTAGCCCTGTTGGAGCCATATCAGTTAAGGCTTTTAGTTCTCCTTGGCTATCAAGTGATGAGGATGGTCATCAACTAGTGGGACCATGCCTCCTTTCGTCAATATAAAGCAATGTGTTAGCACAAGCCTTCCGTTTGCAGTGTTTTCTGTTCCATTTTTCTGATCTTTTCCTCTATTAATCTTTGAATGCATAATGTGGTGTTCTTCCAATTCATGTCTCTTATTGCAGGAAGATCCAGTGAGGCTGCTTGAGCAGTTGTCGGCAGCTAAATTGAGATACAAGTCTTTATCCACACAATTGGAGAAGATCGCTGCAGAGCAGAAAGCGTCCATTGAGAGCATTCAAAATACCCTAGCCGATACTATGACGATGGTTGAACAACTACACCAACAAACGGAGCTTGATGTAAGTAGGTTACTATAGTAATCGCCCCTGAGTCAGGGCAGGGTGTGGGTGTATGGCCAGTAACGGCCGGCAAGCAGGAGCCTAGGCAGACAAGAGTTACTGAACATGTACGCACCCCCGACAAGGGGGTGATGACTATTCACACCCTAGGGTTTGCACGGGGTACACATTCGTTTTTTCCTCTGGGAGATGGGCACATGCGTATTCCGCAACGCCCAATCTCCCAAAGGAGAGAAAGAAAAGACGCCCACTACCGTAGGAAAAAGGACTTTGTCCCTTTTCCATGTCAATGGCCAGAAGAGGGAGGAGCACAAAGCTCAGGCCCATCAGATAAGTGGGAGGGAGGGGAAAGGGTATGTTGTGTGGTCGTGGTGGTTGTTGCCTCCCCACAATAAAGATGGCGTCTCGGGTGGCTGGAAAGAGCGGGCGGTATACAGTGTATTCTCGCTTGCTCTTCCAGCCAGCTGATTGGCTCAGCGCCCTTCCCCAGGTGTGAATAATGAATGTTAAACTGTACAGTCTGGGTCTGAGCTCGCTGAGGCATTCGGACCTTCCAGGCCAGCTAACGTCTTGTGCTCTGTTTCGAATGGTGTATATATATATATTTCTGAGGCTTGTGGAATCTGCTTAGATCACATGCTGTGCATAGGCCGACATCTAGTGGAAGCTGCGGAGTATTACAGTTTGTTTTTCGAAAATCGAAAAGGGCGTCGACACAGGGCGTGCCAGTAATACTATCCCTAGTGTGACGTCCACTGTACCCATGATCCCTCACGCGTCTAGGATCCCCAGATTGTTTTTTTCCGCCATTCTGGTCGGAAGCACTTCATCGGAGTTCCCTGGCTTTGCCATATTTACACTTAAAAATAATTCTAATTTGCCCCATTTTCTCACCCCTACGTCGACCAGCATCTCGAAGCCGAACCGGGGAGGAGATCAACGTCGAAACCCGACGGATTGGGCCTTGAGGCTTCCGCCTCGGCTCGGGCCTGGGCCGCTGGCCTCGGCCCTACAGTAGGGAGAGTGGGGGGTGGTACACTTCCACACTCGGTTAGAAACACCTTCTTACCTACACACACTTGCCCGCTGCCCACAGGCGCGTATGGAGGGTACGCCCTTTCAGTTTTGCCCCAAGTGTAATAAAAAATACCCTTGGGTAGATAAGCACGCTACGTGCAACCTTTGCCTGCCCAGAGACCACCCCGAGGCGGGTTGCAGGGCCTGTAGCAGGTTTAAGACAAAAACTCTTAAGGACCGCTCCACCAAGCGTTGGGCCCACCACGCCAAGCTAGCAGCTATGGAGGCGGAGGGTACCTTCAGCGACGGCAGCGACGCCGGACTTTCGGACGGCGAGGGCACCAAGGCGTCGAAAGACAGCCTAACGCACGTCCCCGGCCTCGGAAGGTCGTCCGTCCCGGCGACTATGGGGAAGTCCCCCGGCGACAAGAGCGTTACACATACACACGCTAAACACAAAAAACCCACCCGAGATTCGAAGTCGTCGAAACCTCGGAGAGGCACAAAAGGAGCGGTCCGAAAGGACGTCCTCTGGGCGGTCCCGGTCGAGGTCGCCGCACGACATCGGGCAAGCCTCCACACTTGCACATAGTGCCTCGCCCATTAACATCACGGAAGATCACTCGTCCGGAGACGAACACGGCTTCCATCCCCAGCCTGCACCCCAGGGAAAGGGTACATCACTTGGGAGTGAGGAGGGCCCAGTTTCGAAGCCTAGTTCGAAACACAGGGTTTCCACCTCCGATCCTCGACGCCAGGCGTCGAAAGATAAGGGAAAGGGTAAACACACTTCCACCCACGGGGAAGGGGGTAAGCAACAAAGGAAACAACCCTTGCAATCCCCCACAACAATAGAACTGACTTCCCCGTCCAAGTCTTCTCAGGGACAGTCCATAGAGAGTTCCAGCAGGGTCACCCCAAGCTCAAAACTCTGGTCATGCGAGGACATTGACAGAGTAATGTCAAGGATGTCCTCCTTAGCAAATTTCTTCGAAAGACACCCTGACCAACTACTAGTTTTAAACCCTCAGGAATCTTCTCCCTCAGGTTCAAGGGACCCTATCCCTTCAAATAAAAGGCCCCGGGTCGAGACACCAGTAAAGGCTTCAGAACCCTTCGAGGTCCAACCCTATTCTTGCCTTTTCCCTACAGGCCAAGGAGACTCTTCCCTTATAGAGGGCCAGGATTTTGAGACACCAGAAGATCTCGCAGTGTCAGATTATTACGGGGAGGACGAAGACGAGGATGAGCCAGAAAATAGCCCAGATATTTTCAGAATGGACTCACCAGTCGAAAGGGAAGCCCCAGTGTATGATTCCCCAATAGATAATCAGCCCCTACTGAATGAACTGCTCTCTCGGGCAGCTAACCACTTCCACATAGACACACAAGGTGTCCAAGAAGAGAGGGACTTCGCGGAGGAACTAATAGGGGAAAGGAAGACAGTAGCCCAGACCATTCCCATCCTGAAATCTATTCAACGCAGAATAGCACCATCCCTTGTCAACCCAAACTTGACAAGACCTGTAAACCCGAGAGTAGAGAAGCTGTTTAAAGCAGCCCAGTCGGACCCTCTATATATTAGAGGCCAACTTAAGCCAGACTCTCTAGTCGTAACTAACACCCGCAAGAGAGCTGGAACCCCATTATCTTCCTCGGAGGCTCCCCCCGACAAAGAAAGTAAGAAACTCTATGGTTTTGGTAGAAAAGTAGCTTCCACGGCAGCCTACCAAACCAGAATCGCGAATTCCACCACACTGTTGGCCAGCTACAACTGCCATCAGTGGGAAGAAGTGGCAGCACTAATAGATTCCGCTCCCGAACCCCTTAAGAGCCAGCTATCTCGCATTTGTGCAGAGGGAAGAAACGTCTCAGGCTGCATTTTAAAAGCAACTTTAGACGCCGCAGACAACGCGGGTAGAATTATAGCAGAGGGGACTGTCATCAAAAGACATGCTTGGTTGAGACAGTCGGGATTCAGAGCAGAAACACAAGCTGCACTCTTAGACAAACCAGTGGAAAGTGATCTCCTGTTTGGAAAGGCAGTCGAGGACGCACTAAAAAACGCTAAGGAGGAATTCGAAACCCTCAAATCCCTTGGCCAGTTAACTACAAAACCACCTAACCAAAGAGGGAACGGCAATTTTCGTCGCCCCCGCGGCCAAAATTCCAATAGAGGAAATAGCTATTCCCACACCCAGGGTACACAGTGGAACACCAACTCACAACAGTCTACCCAGGGGTATGGTAGGGCTAGTAGAAGAGGACGTGGTAGAGGCAGAGGCAGCCCCAGTAAAGGAGGCGGCACGCCTCCACCAAAGCAGTGACGCTCATTTCAGGGTCCCTTCCCATGCAACCCCAGTAGGGGGACGAATATCCAGCTTCACCCAGGCATGGGAAGGGATAACATCCGACAGATGGGTGCTGTCGACAGTATCCAAGGGGTACTGTATAGAACTACTGCAACGTCCCCGAAACCACCCTCCAAGACAAAAAGTCCACTCTTTAGAACATCAAAAGATCCTCCTCGAGGAAGTCTACAATCTGCTCCTAAAGGACGCGATAGAACTCGTCCCAGGACACCAGGTAAACAAGGGTATCTATTCAACTTACTTCCTTGTGCCAAAGAAAGATTTAACAATGCGCCCAGTATTGGACTTACGGCTTGCCAACAAGTATGTCAAGCCCCAAAAATTCCGTATGTCCACGCTACAAGAGGTAATCCCACTCCTAAAAAAGGGGGATTACATGGCAACCTTGGATATGAAAGATGCCTATTTTCATATTTCTATGCTCCCGGCGCACAGAAAATACTTGCGCTTCAAGGTGGACAGTCGCCACTACCAATTCAAGGTACTGCCCTTCGGGATAGCTTCAGCACCAAGGGTATTCACCAAGGTACTGGCGGTGGCAGCTGCACACCTACGCAGGGAGGCAATCCCAGTGTACCCTTATCTAGACGACTGGCTCATAACGGGGGAAACCCCAGGAATCTGCAGATCAAACGTTCAGAGGACTATCGACCTCCTCCACGAATTAGGCTTCTCTATCAACGAGAAGAAGTCAAGTCTGGTGCCAAGCACCTCAAAACAGTTTCTAGGAGCTATCCTAGATACTCAAAGAGAATTGACCTTCCCTTCGGAAGAAAGAATTCGGAATATACTTCTGCAAATTCCGCATTATCAGTCAGGTCAACAGATAACAGTACGCAAAGCTATGCGGTTACTGGGCATGATGGCGTCATGCATTTACCTGGTCCCCCACGCGCGTCTGCGCATGCGTCCCATGCAGGAATGGTTGGCGAAACAGTGGTCTCAGGCAAGTGGTCAGTGGGACGATCTAGTGGTCGTTTCGCCAACACTCGTACAGAGCCTACACTGGTGGACAAGAGAGAATATCGCAAAGGGGAAATCCTTTTACGATCCCGAAGTACAGGCAGTGGTTACTACAGATGCATGCCTGACTGGGTGGGGAGCTCACCATCTCCACCACACAGCTCAGGGTCTCTGGTCTCACTCAGTAGCCAAGAACCACATCAATCTGCTAGAGCTTCTGGCAGTATTCCGTGCGCTGCAGGCATTCGAGCCCCATCTACTGAACTTGTCGGTGCAGATCAGGACGGACAGCACGACAGCCATGTTCTACCTGAACAAGCAAGGAGGGACTCGTTCGCCAAATCTGTCCAAGCTTGCCCAGAAAATATGGATATGGGCACTCAGACGGAACATCTTCCTGTCATCGCAACATGTTCCAGGGGAGCTCAATTCCCTAGCGGATGCTCTAAGCAGAGACCCCCTCCCAGAAGAACACGAATGGGTCCTTCACAGAGACGTAGTAGAAGATCTCTTCTCTCAGTGGGGTTTCCCCACTATAGACCTATTCGCCACAAGCGAAAACAAACAATGCCCAGGATTTGCATCCAGGTTCCCCCAAACGGACTCCCAGGGGAATGCCCTGTGGATGAACTGGTCAGGGATGTTTGCGTACGCTTTTCCACCAACTCCTCTCATCAGGAAGGTGGTGTACAAAATGAACAAGGAATCAATGACGCTCATCCTAGTTGCTCCCATGTGGGCGAGACAACCATGGTTTCCACACCTACGCAGGATGGCGGTGTGCGAGCCCATCAGACTCCCAGCCTGGTACAACCTTCTGTCCCAGCAACAAGGTCAAACACTGCATCAGGAACCCAACTCTATGAACCTAGCAGCATGGCTCCTGAAGTCATAGAGTTTGGACATCTCAAATTACCACAGAGGTGTATGGACATTCTAAAAGAGTCCAGGAAACCAAATACAAGACACTGTTACTTTGACAAGTGGAAAAGATTCGTTATCTGGTGCCAGAATAAACAAATCAACCCGGTTGATTGCACTCCTTCCAACGTTGTAACATACATGCTCCACCTGCTGGATGCAGGGTTGGTTTTTAACTCTCTGAAAGTACACCTGGCAGCCCTCTCGGCTTACACCACATCCCATAACAGGGTCTCGTGGTGGAAAGTACCAGTGGTTAAAGCCTTCATGGAAGGAGTAAAGAGACTTCACCCTCCTATTTCGAACCCACCGCCAGGATGGGACCTCAACGTGGTGCTAGCTAAGCTCATGGGGCCCCCCTTCGAACCCATGCATAAAAGTAGTCTCAAACACCTGACTTATAAAACGGCCTTCTTAGTAGCCATTACCTCCATAAGAAGGGTCAGTGAAATTCAGGCTCTGTCAGTGCAAGATCCTTTCTTTACTATCCACAAGGACAAACTGGTTTTACGCACACACCCTAGGTTCTCACCAAAATTCATATCCAAGTTCCATGTAAACCAGTCCATCGAGCTTCCGGCTTTCTTCCAAAACCCACAAAGCTCGGCTGAGGTGAAACTACACACCCTAGATGTGCGTAGGGCGGTCTTATACTATGTAAATAAAACCAGACCGCTAAGGAAAACAGATCAACTGTTTGTCTCCGTAGCTACAGGCAGAGAGGGGGATCGCGTCTCTAAGGGCGCTATCTCCAAGTGGATTATCAACTGTATACAGCTGTGTTACTCTCTTTCTAAAAAGACTCTGCCGTTTACACCAAGGGCCCACTCTACTAGAGGCATTGGGGCCACTCTGGCTTTCATTGCAAATGTTCCCCTCGACACCATTTGCAAAGCAGCTACTTGGAGCTCTATTCACACTTTTACTCAGCATTACTGCATTGACACTCATTCCAAGACAGATACACAAGTGGGACAAGCGGTTCTAAGACACCTGTTTGCTCATGACCCTTCTCACATCCCACCTCCTGCTTCTGGTACTGCTCGCTAATCTATGCACAGCATGTGATCTAAGCAGATTCCACAAGCCTCAGAAGGGATACATTACTCACCGTAATCGTATTTCTGATGCTTGCATCTGCTTAGATTCACATGCGACCCACCCTTCCTCCCCTCCGAGAGAAGGCGCATGGTTGCTTGTAGTTCTTACCTTTCTGTCTATCTGCTTGGACTATCTGTACTCACGCTACTCCTCATGCTACCTCATGTCAGGAAAAACACAATCTGGGGATCCTAGACGCGTGAGGGATCATGGGTACAGTGGACGTCACACTAGGGATAGTATTACTGGCACGCCCTGTGTCGACGCCCTTTTCGATTTTCGAAAAACAAACTGTAATACTCCGCAGCTTCCACTAGATGTCGGCCTATGCACAGCATGTGAATCTAAGCAGATACAAGCATCAGAAATACGATTACGGTGAGTAATGTATCCCATATATGTGTTTGGCTTAAAATTGGCATCCTAACAATTTTTCGGACAAAATTTCGATTCTGATGCAGCAAATTACTTTCATGATTCAGAGATCGACAATTTGCTGCTCAATTCAACTAGCATCACTGGAGTCAGATTGGGGGAAAAAAAACACTAGTGCATAATCATTCATTGTAGAACTTGGAAACGATCTGCTGTTTGCTGTGTAGTTTTGATTTTGTTTTACTTTAAACCTTTTAAAGAAGCTGGTGAAAACAAGGTGTTGTATATCACAGCAAAACATTGGCGAATATGCTCTAAATGCATTTCTGAACTAAATACAGTTGCACGGTAAAATGCAGTGTTTTATCTGAACGTTAGTTGATAGAATCCAAACCTGCTGCAATTGTTTACGAGATGATAAAGAAGTCACACATCTCTTTTAAGAACAGGTTCTCGTTATTTATGCTTTTCAACCCGTGTTATGTGGTAGGTCAGAATCGGGAGACTGACAGAGGCTGACAATGTGGCATTGTGTTCGAACCTTATAGGTTAACAAGGCATAAAATAAGTGGTGTCACATAGCAATTTGCTATGCAGTTCTGTAGGTTTGCTAATCAAATGGACACTTGTGTAGCAAAGTTAGCTATTTAAGTTGACCTCTTAAATGAACGCACAGCTCGCCCTGCATTCCTCTTGCCAATGGTGCTCTCTTCACCCTATTTTCTCTGTTCAATTCAATTGTTAATGGAGACAAAGTGCAGCAGTAATCATCCTGTCCACTCTTAAATGCCAAAGGCATGTGTGGGAGTGCTAGGCAAGAATCTTTTTCTTTTTCAAATAATGGCAAACCAGAAGTAACAGGGATGATCATTTTATTAAGCTTTCTATATATTGTCTGGCAAAGACCAGTATGTGTCAACTTTATATTTATATAAAAATAGTCATGCAAATCCATTCCTAAAATGTAAGTTGTTACATAATGCATAATTACTGTATTGATACTGTAACATACTGCATCATCTCATGCTTTACAGTAAAGTTTAGGTTAGTGTATCTAAATTTCATAGTGTCCACTGTATTTCATTTTGTTGGGAAAGATCATCATATTGACAAGTGTACACTAGAAAATGTACATGATCAAATGCTTTTGATGGCAAACCTAGTTCTGTAACCTGCACGTTGCATACATCTTGTAATTGGTGCTCAACCCATGAGCAAACCCATATTCCTTGAGATTCTGTATCATCACTCTGTTGCCTTATACCAGGTACCCTTAAAGTGAGATGACCACAAACTACAATATTGCACCGAGTTCGCCCAGTTCTATGGCTGCTACACAATCCACTCTGTTTAGTCTCTTTTTTACCTCTTACATAACGAATACACAAAGCAAACTAGATGCTTACGCAAAGTAATGATCAATGGTGCCATCCAGTCTGCACATCTACAATCTACTGCAATATTAAACACAGTTTGCCTCCAGAGAACGCTTTATGATTGAATTACATATTACCGCCTGCAGGAGACAGCTGGCCAAACTGTTTTCAGAGCCTTTTTATCATATCTATTTATTTGTGTCCATTCATGCAGCTAACCTTTTACATTTTACAGACTCATCTATGGCTCACAAAGTCTTTTCGTCCACTTGCACAGTCAAGTTGATTTTATAAAGGGCGAGTAGCATTTGCAAGAGATGTTTGAAACTTTTATTTAACATTTACTTTGCAGAAACAATGTCAAATAAATGTTTCACTGTGCATGGCTGTCCTCTGGGTGGCAGCAGTGTGCCAAACAAAGTGGGTTTGTAGGGACCTGCACCATTTTAAAGAAATTACATTTTAAATGTTTAGGTTGAATAGGTAAACTAAGTTACCCGACCTGTAGGTCTAGTTGAAGTTAAGAATTTGCAAGGCCTGACTCTTCTCACTAATGTCTTATTTCCGCAGTGCGCAAAACTGCTGTATCGTTGCTTTTTACATGTCTTGGGTACAAATAACCTCTGGTGGCATTAACAATATTAGTACAAAATTGCTAATCAAGTGAGCTTGTTTGCCAATCAAAAATAATTTAATTAGCAAACTCTGCTAATCAATTTTTGAATACTAATTTATGGCTTGGTTAAAGAAAGAAACCTTTGCTATCCCTAAATCTAGACGTCTTGGTCCTACCTGTGCTTAGAAACTGGTCTCCGGTATTAAGAGCATTATAAAAAAAACTATTATACTCTATAATGAAAAAGTATAACATGTGCTCGTCAGGATGTCCCCTAGAGAACACACACAAAAATTCACTGTCCAAAACACTTCACTTAAGTTCTGATTCTAACACTATGAAAGTAACAGAAAAACTCAGGAAAAAGTACACTTGGGCCCTGGCCCGGACTAAATGAATGGTGGTTGGTTTCTGACATCCACTGTGGTGTGACTTGCTTAATAGGGCTCCCGGCCCCAGTCCAGGCCTGTAAACTCAATGTCTCCTCTTGGTCTATAGTCTTAGTCCAATCAATCTCCTACGTGGTGACATCTGGCCTGCTCCCCCGCCCCCTCTCTCTCTCCAGTTACTCACTTTGTATGCTTTCCCAAGAAAGTTCCAGGGGAGTCGGGGGGGGGGGGGGGTTTCTTTTTCAAGGTGACTCTTGGTCTTTATCCCACCTTGGGTTTCGGGTTCCTTTCAGACCACTTTGGGGTCTCATTTCTCTTACCCAGCTTGAGGCTCTGGCTTTCCACTGCCGCCCTGTGTTTTTTCACTCAGCCTGCCTTGGCCCTTCAGCGTTCTTGCCACCCCCACCCGGGTTTTGGTTTCTCTTGGACCTTCCTCTGCCTAAGTCCTGAAGCCCACCTCTTTACTGTGGGTGGTGCTCTTCTGGAGATTTTGGGAGTTCAGCGACTGCAGCAGCACTTCTTTGATTTACTGTTGAGCGGTGCTCGCCCTAGTTTCCCTTGGGCGAGGTCTGGGTGCCATCATCTCAGTCCGCCAGTGTTCGCATCCCTTGCGGTGGCTGCTTCGCGTTCATCGGCCTGGGCGTTTCCGGCTCCTGCTCTGGTAGGATTGTGAGCGCACCACAGGCTCTGCCGCAGTTCCCTTTTCCATGCCAGGCATACACTTCTGCACCTCCTGTCACAGCTGTGTGGATGACACACAAATAATATACACATTTGTGAATCACCAAACTCACCAGACATTTAAAAACTGCCTAGCACAGGTGGATGCATGTATGACTGCAGACAGACTAAAACTCAACCCCAGCAAAACAGAGAGGATGCTCTGTGATCCTACATGTTCTAACCTCACCACAACCCCAGTGGCCTGACAACATGGACTCTTCCAAACCCGTCAACCACATTGAGAAATCTTGCAACGAAAATGGACACCTCACTCTTGATCCACAGGTCAAGCCATCGTCGTAAGATGTTTCTAGCAGCAGCGCCTTTTCTGACGCATCTTACTTTACGTAACGTTTACTCACTGGGCCATGGCCATAATTGCTGTAATCGTATCCAAACGAGACTATGCAAACAAATCTATTTCGGACACCGACATTACCTAATGAGTAAACTTCAAAGACTTCCAAATGCAGTGGTAAGACTACTTCTCAGAACAAAGCCATTTGAACTATCGCACCAGCATTACATCCTTGCCATTGGCTAGTTCATTTGAAAACCTTCTGCAGGGCTCATTCTTCTTACCATGGAGGGGTCCTTCCCGTTTCAACACTACACTCCTTCCAGAACACTTGGGGTCCAGCAATGCTGCAATAGTACTAGTACCCAACTTCAACAAGAAACTGCAACGAGCTTCCTCCTTTTTCAGTTCTGGGCACACAACTGAAATATCCTGCCCAAACATCTCGGGCTGGAGAAAAAAATAATGGCAACTGACTAAAGACTGTCCACCAATATATGGCAAGCATTTTTTCCAAACTCTTGGCACTACTATCTGCCGGAGACCAAGTTGACTCATGGAACACTATATAAGCGCTGCAAATAAATAAACAACCTCTCTGATGTGGTACTGGTCTCCAACGTTCATCTCTGTGTAATCTAGCACCAAGAACCAGGAAGTGACAACACCCTCACCCACACACTTCAGCCCCCATCCCTCAGCTAACTACTCACTACTAAAATCTTGCATCCTTACATGTAACACACTCCTACAGGTTAATTCCTAGGTCTAGTGTACTTAATGGATGCAGACCCTACCCATCTTTTGTCAACAACCTTACTGTTCATTTTTGCATTTCGTGATCCGGGTGCTGCCCTTATGGCTAACCTGCCCGGTCGGTACCAACCACAAACCTAGAGATTTTCATATCCACATATAAAGTAATGGGTACTTCCGACCTGCATCCATCAACACCAAAGGTTTATGCATTTCTGCTAATACCCCCTATCCTCTTTCCTTACAGAGCCATGCCCAGCAAGGCCAATATTATTGGCAGAAGTGTGCTTTTATAAAGCCACTTTACATTGCACTTCTCGGTAGGAGGACCTCTCTGGCTCCATGGGCTTCTCTGCTCCCCGTCTTCAATGTGGGTTGATCCTTTTAGCTCTCTGAAAGGGGTTTGGGGGTCCGACCAGCACTCCCTCGCTCCAGGTGAACGCTGTGCACACAAAGGGTCAGAAACCACACCAGCCATCCTTGGAAGCTTTAAGTCATTGCACAAGCTAAGTCGCATATAGCCAACAAAGATATTGGGGTCTTGAGAATAGGGAGGACTAATGATATCCCTTTTAGGGGATCTTCTTTCCTCCAAAGAATGGGGGTTACCCCTAGAGAGATCCAGTTGCCTTGTCCCTATGTGCAGGCTGCACTCCCTAGTTGAAAAGAGATTGGTTTACCCCCTGGAGAGTGCACACGTTCCCTAGATTGGTCACAATTACCATGTGTACATCGGTATATAATTTGATTAGAACTGCAGTTGTCAAAAATCTTAAGACCTAAGCTTTGTGTACAGACGGCAGTCTCCAAGGGTCAAATGGAATTTATAGTTTAACCACATAGGTCTATACAAGGCTTGTCTTTATCTGTAACGGGGAGTTCAATTCTACCTATCCGGTTGAAGAATCCATTCTCCAGCAAGGACTTATCCCTAGATTGGTAAACTGGTGTTATTCCAGACTTGGTAACACTTTAAAATACAAAATAAAGAAAGACATTGGTAGCCGTTTACTGCATTTTAATTCTGGAAAAAATACAGAGTGGGGGGCAATGATACCAGACTTCAGACAACATTTCTGTATAATCATTTTCTTTAGGGCATCACTCCCTTAATTGATCTCTTGCAGGTATGCTTTCTATTCAAATACATCTACCCAGTTTTGCAAAGGCATAACCATAAAACAAATCACATCTGGCTAAATACTGTTTTCAAAGGGATTGTGTCCTCAGATGTATTTCACATCTATGATCGTTGTGTCCCACAGCTGTGCACTTCAGAAACATTTCAGCAGAGGGCATCCTGTGTCGATGGCGTCAAGCCGATGTCCCTCGAGGGCCTCCGCCGAGGGTCGACGTCACCGGATGTTATGACGCATGGTACCCGTTGCCTCAGTTCAGTTTTTTCCGACAGCGAACATGTTAGCTTCGTAAAACTCAGCGCGCCTTGTGGATTCTTCGAATCTCTTATGTCTATTTCTTCGACCCCTCTGACTGCAAGGTCCGGGTTCAATATTTGCTGGGACTGCATGTCCAAGATGTCATTGACCGACCCACACCGTATTTGCTTATGGTGCCTGGGTGAGTGGCACAACACCAACGACTGCTCCAAATGCCAGTCTCTAACAGCCAAGGCCTTGCGTGAAAGGAAGGGGAAGCTCCTTGCAGGTAAGCCATTGAAAAAAAGTCCCGTAAAACCGGATCGAAGTCTAGGGTTTGCATTGACGACTCGAGGGGCGACTCTCCTCGTTGGGAGGAAGCTCGAGGTTCTCATCATTCGTCTTAGCGACACTCTCGGAAGCGCCGACACAGCGCCTTACCGGTCCTCATCGGAGGATGGTGCCGTGCGTAATGTCGCCTGTCCCACAAAGTCCTCGATGCCGGATGAGTGGGCAGCGTTTAAAGAGCAAATGATGGCGATTTTCCAGTCGCAAGGCACGGTTGCTGTTGCACCTTCTCGTAAAGCTGGCAGAAAACTCTCTCGATTCACGGCTCGCATGCCTTCGGGCTCGCGCCGTGACGCGTACCGCGAGCCCTCGAGGACCCGTGCGGAAAAGAGCAGTCACAAGAGACGTGTGTCCGGGTCTCGGCCCTCGTCCCCAGCGAGTCCGTTGCAGCCTGTGGAGGTATCGGCGTCGACTCGTTTGGCGCTGGGCCAATCTGACTCGGACACTGCTATTCCGTCCTATCAGCCTACACCTGTAGCGCCGCCGAAGATCTTGGCGTCAACACACTTAGCACGGATTCTGGCGTCAGAACGCTCGACGGTCTCGACGTCTATGTTCTTGGCGTTGAGGCTCTCCGTGTCATCAGTGCTTATTGGCCGTAATATGTCAGGAGTTTCCTGAGGCTTCCTCCAATTCTGGGAGGCTGATATTTTTGAAGAGGGGAGATCAGACATTGACGATCCTGTTTCTCAGGATGAAGCTCCGGGATTGTTGGGTGACAGTCCATTGGAGGAGTTGCGGCAGTCCCTACATGACGCCAGTGGCCTGGATACTTCTCCGGAAGCTGAGTTTGGTAGGCCTGAGCCGGGGGTTCATGCAGACTTTTCCTACAGGCGGCTCATGTCTAGGGGTTGCGAATACCTGGGGTGGTCCAGTACTCCTGAGGATTTTATTCAGGATGACCTTACTGACATCTTGAACCAAGGTCCCATTTCCAATTTGGCGAAAAAGTACTGCCCATCTGTTAGCGACGCCAGCTATTTGTTTACTCATTCCACTCCTGAGAGTTTGGTGGTTCAGGTGGCTACGCCCACCTGGAGGCAGCAGGCATACCCTACCATCCCTCCGGCTAGGGAGGACAAGCGCTTCGACAGATTGGCTCGGAAGGTCTTTTCGTCGTGGAGCATGGCACTGAAAGCTGTCAACTCCACATGTGCCCTGGCAAGATTTACACACACTCTGTGGACCTGTATTTCCTACGCGGCTGAGTCTATTTCCGAGCGGGAGGAAAGGGATGGCTTCCTTGCCAGCGTGCGTGAATCCCTTCAGTCGGGGTTGGACACGGCAGACTGTGTCAGCCGGTCCATGGCTGCGAGCACAGTACTACGCAGGTTTGTGTGGTTGCGGAAGTTGGGGTTTTCTCGTGACGTGCAATCCCGTCTTCTGAACATGCCCTTTGATGGTGTTCATTGATTTGGCAGCAAGGCTGACGAGAGCCTCCAAAGCTGCAGACCTCCAAAGCTGCAGACCTCCAAAGCTGCAGCAAAGTCTTTGAGCGCTGCAGTACGGCAACCTCTGCCTTTTTGTCCTAGGGGACAGCAATGGAGGGGAGGTTCCTTTCGTTTCTACTCCTCTTTAGGTAGATCTAGAGGAGCTGCCAGTCAAAGGGGCCAACGTAAGAGTACCCGTGGTGCACAGGAAACTCTGGGTGCTAAAGCCGCTTGGGCAGTTGCCTCTTTGCCCTCGGGCACTGCCACAGCGCGCCTGCTCAGTCAAGCCATGTCCCATGGTTCGCCGGTTGGGGGCAGACCTGCGCAGCATCTTGGAGAATGGCATGCCATTACTTCGGATGTGTGGGTTCTGGATATCATCTCCCACGGCTACTGCCTTCCCTTCCTTCAGTAGCCGCCACGACAATCCACTGGGGAAGCTCTCTTTGAAGCGTCCGGATCCGCTCCTTGCGCAGGAAATACTATCCCTGCTGGAGAAAGGCGCCATAGAACTGGTGCCCTGTAGCGGAGAGGAACAAGGGATGGTATTACCCTTATTTTTTGATCCCAAAGAAAGACTGGGGATTGAGACCCATCATGGACTTGCGTTGGTTGAACAAGCTTCTCAGGAAGGACAAATTCGAGGGTCACTCTTTCTCAAGTTTGCCAGGCCCTTCAACTTCAGGATTGGTTGGCGTCTCTGGACCTCAAGGATGCTTACTTTCATGTGCCGATTCATCCCGAGCACAGGAAGTACCTGAGGTTTGTGGCTGGCGATTTACACTTTCAGTTTCGGGTCCTGCCGTTGGGATTTACCTCTTCCCCGAGGGTCTTCACCAAGCTGATGGTGGTGGTGGCAGCATACATTAGCCTACCTGGACGATTGGTTGATCAGGACGTGTTCTCCCAAGATCATCTATCCGTCACCCGCCAATCCCTTCACAAGCTGGGCTTCTCCCTAAATTTAAAGAAGTCGCATTTGACACCTTCCCAGCGGCTCCAATACATCGGAGCAGTGCTCGACACGTCCCCGGGGCAGTGTTCACCTCACCAGGTGAGGGCTCATCACATTCTGTAGATGGTGGACAAGTTTCGACGTGCCGGCTTTCGAAGTCTTAAGGTTGCTCGGCCTCATGGCATCCTGCATTTTTCTGTTACCAGAGGCCAGATTGCAGAGGAGATCCCTGCAGTGGGCGCTCAAGATGCAGTGGTCGCAGTTTGCCGGCAGTATGTCGGATCCCGTTCAGATTCGGATCTGTCGCCCAGGATCTTCTATGGTGGGCAGACTAAGGAAATCTGATGAAGGGGGCACCGTTTTGGCAACCGTGGCCGGAGGGGACTATCGTGGTGGATGCCTCCCTCACAGGATGGGGCGCTCATGCCAACGAGTAGACAGCCAGCGGCCGTTGATCTGTCGGAGTGCAGACTCCAGATCAATTTTTTAGAGCTGAGAGCCATCAGGATGGCCCTGAAGGCTTTTCTGCCATCTGTGCGGGGGAAGACTGTCCTGATCATGACGGACAACACAGTGGTTTAAATATTAGGGCACCTGGCAGAGCCCTGAAAGACCCAGTTGGGTATACTTAAATTACCAAAACCAAAATTTTTTTCAGGGTGCGAGGTCCCACCATTCCAAACTGCTAAACTATATAATTGTCAATGAAGATACATTTTTTCACATTTGATGTATTTTAATGATCTGGATAGTATTGGTGATAGTACCCAAGGGTATTCTGAAAAACAATACAAATAGGTATGATTCCGTAAACAACGAAGGACAAAACGGACAACAGCAAATTATTACTCTTGGTGCAGTTGCAAGAAAAAACACAAATCAACAATTCATAAACCTAAAATAAGAAGTCACAACAACAGTGTTTGGACTTTGCACTGTTCAGGTGGTGTTTTATCGTCGACACAACAGTGTTTCGGCCTAAAGGAGCTGTAAAGTGCAGCTTGGTGGGCAGGCCTTCATCAGGACGTGTGGTGGAAAAATGGTAGTCCCAGGTTCTCTATCTATGAACAACAAATGGAGTGCAGTAAGTGGAAAGGGGACCTCAAGGATTAAAATGATCACTCAAAGCTCTCTATGGATGCTTCATTACATAACAAAAACAAGACTCCCTTATTAAGGAGCCTAGGTCTTACCGAAGGCTTATCCAGTACACGGGTAAGTGAGAAAATCCATTATAAATATAGATGTCCACAGGGCATTCAATGCGCCGTAAAAGGAAATGGGTGTATATCTGTATTACCTACAACACAGTGGCCATGCATTACCTCAACAAAAAAGGGTCGTGCGGGGTCACTCCCGTTGTGCAGGGAGGCGATGTAGCTCTGGTTCTGGGCCATCCAACAGGAAATCTCGATCTCGGCGGTTCATCTGGCCGGAGACGAAAACGTGGTGGAGGACGCTCTAAGCAGGCAGAGTAGTCTCTCACGAGTGGGAGTTGGCTCAGGAAGTCCTTTTGGGGATCTTTGCCCTTTGGGGAACCCCACAAGTGGATCTCTTCGCCACCAGTGTCAACTGGAAGTGCGAGAGAATCTGCTCGCAGGAATTTCCTCAAAGGGGAGCCTTGGGGGACGCGTTCATAGTGGAATGGTCCTTCCCACTGCTGTACGCGTTTCCTCCAGTTCTCCTCATTCCTCTGGTGTTACGGAGGTTCGGTTCCCGAATGATCCTCATTGCTCTGGATTAGGCCAGGAGAGCGTGGTACTCGGACCTTCTCGACATGTCCATCTGCCCTCCACACCATCTTCCCTACCGAGACTATCTGCTCTCACGGGAGGTGGGGTCAAGTTCTCCATCCTTGGCATCTGAAAGGTTGAGCTGCAAGGATTGGGACCTCCGCGAAGACGTGATGGAGGTGTTGCTTTCGGCCAGGCGGCCAGAAACAAAATCCCTGTACCGTTGCTGGAAGTTCTGGGACTGGTGCAGGGGTCAGAATGTGCATCCTTTCCAGTGTTCCATTTCTATGGTGGTGTCTTTTTTGCTTCTTTAGCCCACAAGGGCCTTCAAGTGGGTACCATTAAGGGTTACCTGGCGGCGCTGTCTAAATTTAAGCGCTTGTCTGAAGAGTGTTCTTACTTTAAGATTCCTTTGATTTCACAGTTTCCGAAAGGACTGTCTAATATGTTTCCACCATCCCCTTTCCAGGTGCCGGGTTGGGATTTGAATTTGGTTTTAAAGTTCCTGATTGGAGCTCCGTTTGAGCCCTTACATTCTTGTCCGCTGAGACTGTTGTCTTTTAAAACTGTGTTTTTAGTTGCGGTTACTTCCGCACGCAGTGAGTGAATTGCAGGCACTTTCCGCCAAGCCACCCTTTATTTTTTTCCATAAGGACACGGTTGTCCTGCGGGTGCGACCTTCTTTTCTTCCGAAGGTTGTGTCTGAATTTCATTTGAGCCAGAAGGTGGTTCTTCCGACTTTTTATCCTCCTCCGCATCAAGGTAAGGACGATGAGAGGCTTCATAGGTTGGATCCTAGGAGAGCTTTGAGCTTTTATATTTCACGGATGTCCAGGGTCAGGTTCTAGGGTCTAGGTTATGCTGGACACCGCTTGGATCAGGCTGTTTCCAAACGGACCTTGTCCAGATGGATTGTTTTGACTATCACTGAATGCTACCTTTTGGCAGGGAAGGACCCTCCGGTAGGCTTACGGGCTAACTCTACTAGGGGTGTGGCTGCCTCCACTGCTCTACAAAGGGGTGTTCCTATTCGCGATATTTGTGAAGCAGCCACATGGGCCTCTGTCCATACTTTTATTAAACGCTATTCCCTGGACTCCATCCATGGGCAGGATTTGGCCTTTGGTAAGGCAGTCCTCTATTCAGCCATTTTATTGGGTATTCTAAATTTCACATTCTAAATTATTTCCCTCCTCCATAGTGTGGTACTGCTTTGGGAGTCTGTCATACATGTGGAATACGTCAGAGGACCCAATCCCTTTGAAGAACAAGTTACTTACCAAAATGGCAACGTTCTTTCGATGGGATGTTCCTACGACGTATTCCACATCGCCCTCCCAGCCTACCCCTCTGGAGAATTTCCCTTGTGATTACAGCTTCCATTTCCGCAAGGCTGTAGGCAGTTATACTGGCAGGAGACTGGTGTCACACGTTCTGGGGGGGGGGAGGGGGAAACTAAACTGAGGCAAACGGTGCCGTGTGCCCTATATATAACATCCGGTGACATCGACCCTCACCGGAGCCCCTCGAGGGACATCGGTTCGATGCCATCCACGCAGGGCGCCCTCTGCTGAAAGGTTTCTGAAGTGCATAGCTGTGGGACACAACTGCCATAGTTGTGGAATACGTCGGAGGAACATCCCATCGAAAGAACGTTACCAGTTTAGTAATTAACTTGTTCTTTTGGTGGACTGTGCCCATTGTGTTTTGAGATTAATGGAAAACTCAAGACAATGTGGATGTGGCTGAATGCCTTTTATTAGTCAATTTACTTTATTATGAATGGAATGTTTCAGCCACAACTTTTCATGCCTGAAATGCACGTGTATTTAATTTAAAAAAATGGCAGAGATATTCAAGCACACTTTTTCTCTTGGGCAGATCACCAGGATGTGCTTTTGGATAAATGCCAGTGGGTTTTGTGGGCTTTAATTAGAACTCTGGAAGGGCTACTCTTAATGATCTAGTAACCCTAGTCCAGGATCCATATTCTAATATCCAGAGTCTTGCTTCTTGGGTTGCCCTCCCTTTGTTCCAGATATTTTAGCCCTCTAGTCTCCTTCCTAGGTTCCTTAGTATAGCACACTTCTACCAGCAATCATGTCTTACTTTAAAACGCACCCCCTCTTGCCAAGGTACCACAGTTACCTGACCAGCAAGTATTTATTTGCCAGTCGCCAGGATGAAGTTATCCTTCAGCCCTCAACAGCCTCTGATTTACACCTTCTGGTCTCTGGCTCCTACCAGGATCTTGGCAGTAGCCCCCAGAAGGCTAGTAGTGATTGACCCTAATTGCACCATTACCTTTGCCAAGGTCTGAGGTGGGCCTCGGCAGGGTGATGCTTTTCCTTGTCCCTTTGGCGTTGGTTCTCCCGAACCCCTTAGTGGCAGCCCTTGGCAGACTCCTTTTTACTCTCATCTAGTATTGCTTTCGCTCAGGATTACCATCCTGACGATGCTAATTATTGAGCTCTTGTGTAGTATTTTTAATATATACTGTTATGCTCTACTTTGATTGTCTAATTATCCTCTGGATTGCTCCACTGATTCCCTTGTGCCCTGTGGTTTGCGGGATTGGTCCTGCCCCAATCTCGCCTTCTCAAGCTGATGAGTTTGCGTTACTCTTTAGAATTCCCTTGTGCTTTCCATTCTCTTCTCTCTTGCCATACGTTTGCCAGAGGGCTTAAAGCATCCGTCTGCCATTTTTAGGAACAGGCGGAAATTGAGTCTGTACTGCATGGCTCTGCTCCACTGTTAGCTTTGGAGATCCCCATTACAATCCAAGAATCGAAATGTGTGTGTGTGTGTGTGTGTGTGTGTGTGTGTGTGTGTGTGTGTTGGGATGGCCAGCTATGAAGGACTGTGTGAGTCCTTCTCCACTACAGTTGTAGTGGTCTGCCATCTTTGTTCCCGGTCGCCAAGCACACCTGGTCTGGTGGCACAGCGGATAAATGGGAGTTTTCAACCTCTGCATCCAAATGAGGGAAGGATTGATCGCCCACTACAGAAATGCTTCTTAGCAGATGTTTTGCCTTGCATGCGGTTTTCTGCCATTGTAACCTTTGTCGTTTCTGGCACAAGAGGTTTGTAATGGAAGGGGCTGTGGGAGATCCCACGAACATCTGCTTCGAGTAGTATTTCAGTTTTGAGTGGACTTCTCACTGTATCCTCTTGCCAACTTTGTTTACACACTTAATATTGGGTGCACTTAACTAAAAGAGAGGACTAGGTGTGAACCCCATCCAGAGTGAGCCGTGAAATAATTCACTCCCCTCCTGTGTAGGTCCCTGCTGCTCTGTTGCTGAACCAGGGGGAAAGCAGTAGCATTGAGGTGGTTACGCCAGTTTGGGGTCTCTGTCCAAATATTTCTACAAACCTTTCTGCTTTTAAAGTTACCTACCTAAGGGAGTTTGTCTCCTGTGGTTATCTTTGGAGCTATAGAAATGATTTAGGCATCAGTGCTGTATTTTACATTTGGGTTTTAGGGGACCGTTGTAACCTTACCCTCTTTTCGCTATCCGTACTTTTCTACTTCTGTCAGCTTAAGTAATTTTCTCTGGTCACTGCTCACAGCTTTAAGTCCCACAAGGAGGTTCTACCTTCGCTAACCCGTAGACAGTTTAACTGTTGGCTGCCATGCTTCATAGTGCTGGGAGACCCACAATTAAACTAATCTTTAATTTTATGTTGGGTGTTTGCTCCACGGGGGGGGGGGCGGGCACAGGGACTTCCTCCGTCCTGGGACATGTTTGAAATCTTTGATTAATGAAATGGCGCTTCTTCTCAGTCTACAGTCGCCAACTGTTGCCACTCTCATGGGTCCTGTCTGTCACTTCTCTCGCCAAGCATCTATGCCTCCACTGTCAAACTGAACTCCCACACTAACCCCCTACAGTGGAAAGTTACCCACTGTTTTCCATGCAGGTTTTCCAGTGAACTGAGGCATAATGTGTGTCGCGTAGGTCTCGGGATAGGTCACCCAGTCAGCAACTCTCCCTTCTTTTTAGTCCTTGCAAGACCATAGACAGATTGATGATTGTTCCAAAACACTTAGCTTAGCAGAGGGGATCTGAATGTCTTTGCCGTTTACAAACCAACTTTCTGCCAGATGCCTGTAATTTAGACATGAACTTAAGACATGAACTTAAACTTCAGACACAGATGACACAACCTTTTGAAAAATGTATTTCAAATGGATTGTGCCCTCCAACGTATTCCTCATCGGACATGTAATGTCCAGAGCTGTGCTGCTTCAGAAATTTTTTCCCGGCAGAGGGCGCTCTGCGTCAATGGCTTTGGGTCGATGTCCCTCAAAGGCCTCCGTCGAGGGTGACGTCATCAGATGTTATAAGTAGCACGTACGGCGCCCGTAGCCTCAGTTCAGTTTTTTTCTGCACACGTGTTTGCTTTGTAGAACTTGGCGCACCTCGTGGTTACTTTTGAGTTGCTGTATCATGTCTTCTTCTATTCAGACGACCCCGCAGTCTGGATTCAAGAAATGCCGAGACTTCGGCTCCAAGATGTCGATTACGGATCTGCATAGAATTTGTCTGTGGGGCCTGGGCGAGGACCATGCGGCGGATGACTTCTCGAAGTGCTAGTCGTTGACTGCCAAGGCCTTGAGGGAACGTAAGGGGAAATTGAAGGTAGGAAGGGTGTCCCAGCCCCGTAAATCCAAGTTGGCTGGTATTTCGTCCGATGAGTCGAGAGGGGCCTCTCCTCGTCGGAAGAAGTCCAAACGGTCTATGTCCCGCAGTGGCTCACGCCACTTGTCCTTTTCATCATGGCGGTCCAGCAAACCACGTCACCGTTCCCCTTCCCCTTCCTCGTCCTCTTCGGACGACACCTCCTTGGAGAAGGTGACCTGCCCCAGCAAATCCTCAACCCCAGAGGAGTGGGATGCTTTCCGGGTGCAGATGTTGAAGATATTTCAATGCCAAGGCACAGTTCTGTCTGTACCTTCTGATTAAGCCGGCAGGGAACGGTCTCGGCCAGATGCTTGCGTGCCTTTGGGCCCGGTGGACGGCGTGATAAACACCAAGAGCCTTCAAGGCCCTGTTCAGACAAGTCATCAGGTGTTCACCAGAGAGGTGCCAGGTCGCAGTCTTTGTCTCTGGCGAAAACCATCGAAACCTGTGAAATCCTTCATGCCCTTGACAGTATCGGCGCCATGTCCGTGGGGTGCGCCTGTCAGGCCCTCGAAGCCATCAGCGCCATTGTCGACGCTATCTATGCCACCTGGGCCGAATTTACTAGTGGAGGTCCCTTTGACTGTGGACCCTCCGAGGAAGGCTACTTCTAAGTCTGTGTAGACTGTTACATAGAAGGTGTACTCCTCTCCCAAGGAAGGACTTCTTTAGGTCTCTCCAGGACATTTGAGGATGAAGAAAGGTCCGAGGAGGATGTTGGGTGTTTTAGTCTTCCATATGGGACTCCTGGTGTGCCGGAGTGTCTCATTTCTGAAGGGCGTTGGATGGAGGATCTGTGTCAGCCCTTGCATGATGCCAGTGGCCTGGACACTTCCCCTGAGATGGAATTTGATAGGCCAGATCCCGGGATCATGCTGACTCCTCATCGGAGATTGATGTTGAGAGGTGTGTAGTACCTAGACTTGGCCAGGCTTCCGGTGCAGTTTGATCAAGATTATCTTATAGATATTCTGGATTGGGGTCCGTCCACTGAACCGGTGTTGCCATTTCATACGGCATTGCAAAAGAGGGTGGCTGCTACTTGGAACACCCCAGAGAGTATTCTGGCAGTGAAGAAGTCCTTGACCAAGAAATACTGCCCATCCTGTAGCGACCCCAGCTACATGTCCACACACTCCACTCCGGGGAGTTTGGTGGTTCAGGTGGCTACAGCCACCTTGAAGCAGGCAACGTACCCTACCATCTCTCCTGATAGGGACGATAAGCGCATGGATGGATGGGCACGCAAGATATTTATCTGCTGGGAGGATGGCGTTGAAGTCGGCCAACTCCACCTGTGCTTGCCTTAGCAAAGTTATCACACAATCTGTGGAATTGCATCTCTTTAGCGGCTGAGCATATTCCCGAAGGGGAAGAAAGGGATGGCTTTCTAGCTATTGTGAAGGATGGCAAGGATGCCATGTGTGAATCCCTTCAGTCTGGGTTGGACACTGCGGATAGTGCCAGCAGGTCCATGGCCACGAGCACCGTGATGCGCAGATTTGCATGCTTGCGGAAGTCGGGGTTTGCACCAGATGTGTAGGCTTGTCTTCGCAACATGGCCTTTGACTGGTCGCATCTGTTTGGCAGCAAGGCTGACGAGAGCCTTGAAGTTGCAAACCTCCAAAGCAGCTGCCAAATCTTTGGACGCAGCTGTCCGACAACCTCCTAGGGGACAGGAATGGAGGGTTTCCTTTCGCTACTATGCCTCATTTAGAAGGGCGAGGGGGATGGCCAGTGAGAGGGGCCAGCGTAAGTTTCCTTGTGGTGTACGAGGTAGAGGTGCCAAGACCGATCAAGCAGCAGCCTCTATATAATCGGGCACTGCCTGCAGCCGCTTCAAAACTGCTCTGAGGCCGTGTCCCATTGTTCACCGGTAGGGGGCAGGCTGTCTCAACATCTAGAAGAGTGGTGAGCCATTACTTCAGATGCGTGGGTTCTGGAAACAATAGCCTATGGCTACAACTTTCCTTTTCGAAGACTGCCTCATGACAATCCATCTGGGAAGCACTCTTTGAGGGTTCCAGATATGCTCCTTGTGCAGGAGATTTTGACCGTGCTAGAGAAAGGCGCTACAGAACCAGTGCCTGTGGCAGAGAGGAACAAGGGTTGGTATTCCCCATATTTTTTGATTCCCAAGAAGGACAGAGGACCGAGACCCATCTTGAACCTGAAATACTTGAACAAGTTCCTCAGGAAGGACCAGTTGAAGATGGTCCCTCTTTCTCAGATCCTTCAGGCCCTCCAACTTCAGGATTGGTTGGTGTCATTGGACCTGCAGGATGTTTATTTTCATGTGCCGATCCAGCTCGAGCACAGAAAATACCTGAAGTTTGCAGTTGGCGGCTCGCACTATCAGTTTCGGGTCCTGCCATTCGGGTTGACATCTACCTGAGGGTCTTCACCAAGCTCATGGTGGTAGTGGCAGCGTATCTCGGGAGAAGGAAGATTCACGTCTACCCCTACCTGCATGATTGGCTGATCAGGGCACGTTCTCCCGAACGAGCATTGGATCATCGCCGCGTCACCTGCCACTCACTTCACAAACTGGGCTTCTCCCTCATATGACACCTTCCCAACAGCTCCAGTACATCGGGGCTGTGTTCGACACGTCCTTGGGGATGTGTTCGCCACAAAAGGTGAGGGCTCAACACATTCTCCTGATGGTCTCCAAGTTTCATCAAGCCCAGACTCTTCCGGCTTTCAAATTCTTAAGGTTGCTCGTCCTCCTGGAATCCTGCGTTTTCCTGGTGCCAGATGCCCGGATGAGAATGTGCTCCCTTCAGTGGGCTCTCTGGACTCAATGGTGCCAGTTCTCAGGCAAGATGTCGGATCTCCTTCATGTTCCCGTCAAGGTCTCCCAGGATCTTCTGTGGTGGGCCAGCGAGGAAAATCTCATTAAGGGGGGATCCTTTTTGGCAACCGTGGCCGGAGGTAACAGTAGTGATGGACGCTCATGCCAACGATTTGACAATCCCCGGTCGTTCGTCTCCATCTGAATCCAAACTATACATCAATCTTTTGGAGCGGAGAGCAATCAGGCTAGCGCAGAAGGCTTTTCTGCCGTCTGTACGGGGAAAGAATGTCTTGATAATGATGGACAACACGGTGGCCATGCATTACCTCAACAAGAGAGGTGGTGTAGGGTCACTGCCTCTGTACAGGGAGGCAATGCAGCTCTGGTTCTGGGCAATTCAAGAAGGAATCTCCCTAACAGCGATTCACCTGCCCGAGAGGAGAACATGGCGACGGACACTCTGAGCAGGCAGAGTGCAGTCTCCAACAAGTGGGAACTAGCTCAGGAAGTCCTTCAAGAAATCTCCTTTGGGGAACCCCGCAGGTGGACCTGTTCGTGACCGGCGCCAACCGGAAGTGCGAAAGGTACTGCTCGAGGGAAATTCCTCCAAGAGGAGCTCTAGGAGACATGCTCGTCATGGATTGGTTGTTCCCGCTTCTGTATGCGTTTCCTCCGATCCCCGTCACTCCTCGTTCTCAGGAGGTTACAACGGTTCGGTACCCGCATGCTCCTTATTGTTCGGAATTGGGCCAGGAGAGCGTGGTACCTGGACCTTCTAGACATGTCCCTCTGTCCTCCAATACTACTTCCCCAAAGAGAGGATCTTCTCTCGCGAGAGGAATGTCGCGTTCTCCATCCAGAGGTCAAGACTCGAGGATTGGGACCTCCCGGATGACGTGATGGAGGTGTTGCTTTCGGCCAGACAGCCAGCAACAAATTCCCTGTTCCATTGGCGTAAGTTTTACGACTGGTGCAGAGGAAAGAATGTTGATCCTTTTCAGTGCTCAATTTCTGAGGTTCTCTCCTTACTTTCTTTGACCCGCAGGGGTCTTCAGGGGGGAATCATTAAAGTTTACCTTGCAGCGCTTTCTATCTTTAAGCACTCGTCCGAAGAATGCTCCTATTTTCAGATTCCACTGATCATTCAGTTTCTGAAAGGGCTCACGAATGTGTTCCCACCATCGCCTTTTCAGGTGCCGGTCTTGGACCTTACTTTGGTCTTAAGAATTCTGATGGGTGCTCCGTTTGAACCTTTGCACTCTTGTCCTATGAGATTGTTGACATTTAAGACTGTTTTCTTGGTTGCAGTTACCTCTGCTCGTAGAGTGAGCGAGTTGCAAGCGCTTTCTTCTAAGCCACCCTTTACTTTGTTTCACAAGGTCAGGGTTGTATTGCGAGTACGTCCGTCCTTGTACCTAAGGTAGTGTCGAATTTCATTTAAGCCAGAAGGTGGTTCTATCCTCCTCCGCACCCAAGAAAGGACGAGGAGAGACTCCATAGGTTGGATCCTAGGAGGGCACTGAGCTTTTATCTTTCCAGAATATCCAAGGTCAGAGTGGACGACCAGCTCTTTGTGGGATATACTGGACACTGATAAGGCCAGGCTGTTTCTAAACGGACCTTGTCTAGTTGGATCATCCTCAATATTTCAGAATGCTACAGGTTGGCTGGCAAGGACCCTCCTTGTATGGCTACATCGACAGCCCTGCAGAGGGGTGTACCAGTAAAGAAAATCTGTGATGCTACAACGTGGTCTTTCATACACACGTTTGTTAAGCATTATTCCCTGGATTTTCCCATGCTCAGGATGGCACCTTTGGTAAGGCAGTGCTTTACTCTGCCATTTAATTGGGTATGTCTAAATTCTTCTCCCTCCTCAACTCATACTGCTTTGGGAGTTTGTCATAGATGAGCAATACGTTGGAGGACACAATCTATTCGAAGAACAAGTTACTTACCAACTGGTAACGTTCTTTCGACTGGATGTTCCTCGCACGTATTCCTCATCGCCCTCTCAGCCTACCCCTCTTATGAATTTCCCATGCCATTACAGCTTTCGTTCCAACAAGGCTAAGTGCAGTCAATGCTGTTTTATAGACACATGTGCCACACGTTGTGAAGGTGGGAAAACAAGAACTTGGGCTACGGGCACTGTGCGTGCTACTTATAACATCCGATGTCACCCTCGACGGAGGCCTTTGAGGGACATCGACCTGATGCCATCGATGCAGGGCACTCTGTGCCGGGAAAATATTTCTGAAGCAGCACATCTGTGGACATTACTTGTCATAGATGAGGAATATGTGGGAGGAACATCCAGTCGAAAGAACGTTACCAGTTGGTAAGTAACTTGTTCTTCTAGGAAAACAGCCATGTAGCTGGTACATAATGCACAGCAATGAAAATGGCAGAGTTTGGAGGATGCCAGCATACTCTAAACATGTGACTGTAATGAAAGTCGAGTTGCGTATAAGGCTCTTTCTTCTTTACTGTTAACCAGTGGTCTGTGGCACCCTGCAAAGCAAGTGTATGTGTGTGTGTGTCTGTCTGTCTGTCGGATTGAACCTTAAGTCAGAATTCTATTTTATTTTTTGTTTTAGCTTTCACCGTTGTCAGAAGAGGAACAGGCTGCATTACAGCAGTTGGAATGCAACGTATGAAGTTTGCACGTTTGTTGACAATGAGGTAATGTGTTTTTTTTTGTAATGATTATATGTGTAACCTTAGCTTTAAGGAGATTATTGAAGCAATAAGCCCTGAGCTAGGGGTGGGGTGTCCTTACTGCATCAGGTAATGCCTTGGGAACCATAGTTTCAGACTCCCGGTGAAGGGCTTATTGCTATTAGTACCCTGACCCGTAAGACTGTTTTGTTTTAAAGTTGCGAAATACCTGTGGCATCTTGCAACTTAAAGAAAAATTGGCTGCCTCAGAACTGGCAGAAGGGATTATACGTAGCCCCTTCTCTTCCATGGCACCCATTGAAAAACTAAGACAAAGGTAAACAATAAAGATGGCCACCATGGAACGCGAAGAAGGGACTACACTTAGTCCCTTCTCCCTTTCCATGGTGCCATTGAAGAATTTTAACAAAAAAAAATTAAACAACAAAAGATGGCTGCCAGGAACGTGGAGAATGGACTACACGTCGTCCCTTCTCTTTCCATGGTGCCCCGACAAAGGCTTTGTTGGGCTGGTAACGACCCGGTGAGGGCCAATGAGCTTGCTTGTAACAAGCTCATTGTCCCTCGCTGTTTACTAATAATTAAAAAGCGACTAAGTTTACTTTGTTTGCTGTTAATGGTATGGAATAAGGCTGTCCTAGTGGCAGATGTATAAT
This sequence comes from Ambystoma mexicanum, assembly GCF_040938575.1. Taxonomy (NCBI): domain Eukaryota; kingdom Metazoa; phylum Chordata; class Amphibia; order Caudata; family Ambystomatidae; genus Ambystoma; species Ambystoma mexicanum. The sequence continues at coordinate 554,686,187 of NC_090931.1, forward strand.
TCTGCCTCAGTGCACAAAAACCAATAAAGCATTTTTCTTTAAAAAGCGACAACTGTCACCCATAATGTGCATACACTCCCACACAAGCATATACCCTATCTTGTTAGGGAAGTGTTTCTGCATCGTACAAACTCTTCAGTTTTTTTAAAATGGATTACGATTTAGACAGGATATCCTTGGCAGAAGTTACAGGAATGTTACTTATGAATATGGGAGGATGTTCATGCCAATGAAACAATATCACAGGAAATAACTTTCTTCAACAGCTTGAGTGTGCCTCTTAGCCTCCAAGCTCTTATGCTGTTAGAAGAGAACTGAAGCACTTACACATGGGTAGAATGTCCTAATTGGACAACAGTCCTCGTATCCAAGCAGATGGACTAATAATTACCAAAATGGTATAGACAGTTAAGTTACGAATCTGAGTAAGTGAAAGGTTACCGTGTTACCATGGTCACCCTCCTCTCCAGTCTAGTGAGCCTGTCCTCTCCCCGGAGGCGCCAGGTTTGCCTTTTGGGTATACAAATCTAGTTGCATGCTGAAGTTCCCTGCCTAATCAGTGCTTTTCAACAGGTGGCCCCTGATATGGCCAACAAAAAAAATCCTATTTTCACCATGAAGAACTAAATTGACCTTTCAACATCAAGCGTTTTCAGTGCTTTAATCTGGAATATAAAGACACAGCATGTTCAAGGACAATTTAGGACTTGATTTACCGGGAGGCGAGGGTGGGGCGAGGACACAACTGATTAGAAAAACGGACGAGTTTTCTACTCCACTATGAAAAACTGAAAACGACTCCTCCATTGATTTAAACGCCAGAAAGAAATTAACTTTGGCATGCAAATGTGATACGAATATAGAGGTTCCACTAATTGCACGCAAATAGATAAAGCATCAAACTCTCAAGCTAGGGCTAGTTTCTGGATCCTGGGGTTAAATTAAAAAAGTATGGATAACCGTTATTTTAAAGAATGATTCTTTAGACTGGACGTTTCCATGCATGCCGCCTTAGTCGGTTGCAGACACACTTAACTTCAATTCCTCCGTCGGCCAGAACACTTGCAAAACTACGAAATATGAAACCTATGGACCATTGACTTTTTGAAAACGTATATGGCTAATGACTTCACCTGTTAGATGCATCGGCATGGGCCTGAGGTGAAAAGAAATTGAAAGTTTGTAGCACGTTTAATTGTTCTGAAACATCGTAGGGTGTTTTACTTTTTGCGAATACATAGTCTATGAATAGGTGGTCAGCCTAAACCACTGAACGGGTTATTATTCCTTTTTTTGTTTTGGGAGCAGCACACAGAGCCAGTCGTGCTTATGTTTTTGGTTTTGAAATCTGTCCAGTTATTTAAAAGTTTGGCACTGCAGGGTGCCAGCTTTCATAAGTAAAACTCAGCCACTATCTTGGGTTTTATGAGGGTTTGCTTTAGAAAAGAAGGCCGACTTAAACCACGAAATATCGCAGACCTTTTTAATAAAAAAAACAAGTTTTGACTGAGGGAGAGGCACATATCCTACTAGAGCAGCTTGAACTTAATGTGCCCTGTATTCCCGAGTACTTTTGAGGCGTGGATCTCGCATGTTATGTATGACCTTTCGCAGTAAAAGCCTACCGCGATTTATGTGCCACCTGACATGTAAACCAGTTCCTGGGGCGTGAGGGCTGTTCAGTTGTCTTTTGAAGTTCTGTACAATTATTTTATTTACAGCTTTGTATTCACAGCCTGATTTACAATGGATCTTTGCCCAAACACGGTGCTCCTTGCAGTGGAACACATGAAGTGCTTTGCCTTCCACATCCATTTAATAATTTACCCATCATCATGGGCATGCCCCTCATTACGCCAAAATCACTCCACCTCGCATCACTCCTCTTCAAAGTCCCTCTTTACTGTTGTATACCGGCTGCAGTCACTCACATGGCCTCATTGGGTGGCAAGTCTGAGCATGTTCAAAGGGCTTGCAGACTGTGGCCCACAGACATGCAATACAATACAATACAATACAATGGAGTGGAGGTGGTGCGTTGTTGTGTAGCTTAAAAACGGACCAATCGCATTGTTTTTGACATCAGTTAAGGCAACTAAACCACTTGAGTTCTACAGGTTGTGTGAAATGTAGCATAGCAAAAGACTTGGAATTCGGTGAAAAGACTTTAGTTGCAAAGGTGACCCTTTAACACATTGGAAGACTAAAATTTGGCAGGTGTTGGGAGCTATGCCCCCCCTTAAATCTGAGCCACACCGTTGTGCAGCACAAGAGGCACATGTTAAATGCCTCTACTATAGGTCTAATTGGAGTAATCTGGACAAAACCTTGTAAAAAGGTTTTGATCTCTACTTAATATTGAGGATAAGGAAGTGGAAGGATTTTCTGTTCTTTTGGCAGGGGTCCCAAAAGTTGTTTACTATTCTGTGCTATAAACCTTTTTTTAACTCCGGTGTCCTGCAAAAAATGCTGGTTGGATTGATGTCATATATCATATACTCTGGCAACAATTCCTGGCTAGCTAGAGTGCTATAAACAAAAATTATAGTAGTCTGCGTTGTGGAGTCCTCCACATCTGTGGGGGAGGAGTCAAACACCTCTTGAAAGTTTGAACGATAACTTGGGGAAACGTAAGCCATCGCTGTTGCACGTAATATCAGTTACAGAAATGCAATTTCTGAAACAAAACCTCTTCCCACTGTGACGAATCGCAGGTATTCGACCCTTCACCCCAAGGGTACAAGGATGCCGTTCCTTTGAGGAACTCCCTAGACCACCTACCACAGCTGCATATATTGACTGTCTGCTATAAGAAACCATGTGGTATCTTTACAGTTTGCTGAATGAAAAAGGAAATGTCTCTTTAAGGAGAGAGTATTGTATGCAGCGGAATCTCTCTCTCCCTCTGCCTGTCGCAGGCCTGGTGTGTTCAAAAGTGAAGAAATCATTTTGATGGGGTGGGGAGAGGAACAGTGTCCCCGGTTGTGCCATGACCACATCTGTAGCATGGTGGGTGGGACGCCTCAACAATGACGCAGATCACTGTTTCTGGAAGGGTGGAAAGATTTCTATCACCATCGACCATGTACAGCAGTAACCCAACGAGAAGCCGAGAACAGGATGCCGGCAAGAGTGAGGAGCAGGAAGCCAGATACCCAAGCGAGAGCTGCACCCCGCAACCTTCCCCTGCATACAGAGGTACCGGGGGAGCCAAAAGGTGCAGGAGGCTGCCGGGGCATCATATGTATGAAGAATCTTATCCTAAGGACATGACACTAAACCGAAGACTGTATAATTGGAACAGTGAAAACCAGAGAAAGCAAGGAACGCACAACCAGTTCGAGGAAGACTGGTATTATATATAGAGAGAAACTCGGCCCAGTCCTGAGGACGAGTTGTCACTAGAATGATCAGTTAACAAGAGATGTGAAAAACCTATACAAGAGGGGTCTAACCATCCTGGATGGGGAACAGTCGAAACCAGAAGAGTAGAGAAAGTCCAGCATAGAGTCACGTAATGAGCTACAGGAAATATGATTGTCAAGTGAAGATTAAAGAGGAGACTACCTCAAGAGAATCCATTTCAAGGAAGTCCTAAAAAGGGATCCAGGCAATCCCCAAATTAGGAAAGCCTAAATTAAGACTGGGAAGAGTCTGAGTTTAGACAAGAGTGAAGATGTATCTGAAGGAAAGATGTATACTAAGTATCGGGCCACAAACAGCCCAAAAATCAGAGTATTTTCGAAGAGCTACAAGAGTTGATCAAAGACTATCCAAGAAGATTACGTCGAGCAATATCTTTACCCAGGAGACACTTGTATAGAACGAGACAATCGGAAGAGAAGAAAAGACCAGGGGAGAACAGACATTTTTACTTTGGACTTCCTGACAACTGACCACACCTTTTTAGTTCCTTTAGGTAGGCAGGGTTTGTGAGACTGGCCATGCCGTTGGGCTATACTGATTGGTATTGGCCAGCACAGCTTTCAGAATTGCCACCTGCTAATAGTGGTAATACGGGGGGGATGTCTTGTTTCTTGAAGATCCACATATGCACGTATCACTTTATGAAAGGTAATGCAGCCCAGCCAAAGATCTCAATCCAGGAAACCCGAAAAGGTGTTGAAGGCCATTTTTTGTATCCATTGGGGCATAATGGGCGAGGAGGAGAGAAGCCTAGTTTCAGGTATGTAATCAGTTGTTTATTTAAGATGGGCTGGGAGGGCCAATGGAGTAGTGTTGCTGGTAGGCGAGTAGGGACAGGATTGAATTGAACACAAATGATGAATTCCAACATCTGTCGGACATGTCAGCAGGTGATCCTCTTAAGTTTATGAATTTTAGGGATCATGATCTTGCTGGGTTACTGCTGTTTCATGAAATTAACTTTGTTTTTGGGTAATACCCCCCTCCCCCAACCCCCTTTCCTTGGTGACCTATGCTAAATAAAAGAAACGGTTACTTTTCGACCAACAGTTGGGAGTTAACATACACTGCGAGCCCTACTCAGAAAAGGGTACTAGAGGGCATTGCAAAATCTGCTGTTTGCTTTTGGGCAATCATGCCATTTTATAGCCTCATAGTTCTTTTCCCTGTGTAGAGCATCTACAAGATTAAAGTTAGTTACCTTTACACTTTCTGCTGTTAACAACATTACAAAAATCGGTGGAGAATCTTGTAAGCAGTTATTGAATTATTTAATGACCAGTATAGTCAATGAGGTTTGCAGCAATTTTACTTTATGAAGTTGCAACAGATGCACATGAAACAAAACTACCATGTACACCTGTACGAAACATCCCCCCCCCAGACTATCGACTGTCTCACACGGAGAATCATTTGGGGCACCTGCGTGATGCATCCTTTTTATATTGGAAATGGTTACTGTACAGATTATATGAGCTCATATTTGATAGTGTTATCAAAACCGTTTCTTTTAAGATTTCTCCAAGGGCTCCTTGGACGATCCAAGCTTAAAAGCACAAGTATTCAAGAGAAGACTTATTTTCGTCACATGTTTTCATTCAAACTTTTTTTTAAAAAAAATACAAGCTATAGCATGCCTAGTTTCATCTGTATAAGTTCACACTGAACAGATGTATTGTTGTACAAATATAACCACACAAACTACATTGAATGACATTTGGGAGAGTCCATTTTAAAGCGTTTCAAACGTTATTTGTTATATAGAATTTTGTTTAATTTATGCATTACGGGCGTGCTTAGTTTTTCGAATTGCATGAAGTAACATTGTCTGCAAACCTTGGATTCAATATGCTGGTAATTAAGCATTCACATTTTGTAATGGATTACTTACAAGTTTCCCCAATAATTGTTACTTGATACAGGTGGTTGCACAAAAGTGATCCTAATTTGAATCTTATGTAATTGTAGGAAGTATGTATTGGGTTATTCCTTTGATGCATGTCCTATCGCTTAACCTTGGAGTATTGTTTTGATGTAAGATTTCATTATGTACACTGATCCGAGAACTAGATTTTTAGAACATAAAATTGCTGGTAGATCCTATCCTTGACAGATCCGTATTAAAGGTTATGAATCTCCTGCAAATGATGCTGAAGAAAACCTGTGTATTTCGTAAATAGTTTTGCTAAGTTGTGTGTTTTTTATTGAATTTTTACAGTGCACAGAGGAGCAAGAGCAGTACCAAAATACAAATGCTGGATGATCGTCCCACTGTTCGCTTCGTGACCAGACCATATGTTTGGAAGAATTCGGACAAGCTTATTATAGTGTACTGCCCCAGCCCTTTTAAATCTTCTTTAAAAAAAAATTGAATAAAGAAAACATTTCCTTTTAAGATTGGCAGGTTTATGCTGCATCATTTCATTATTAAAGTTTGATCTCAGCGACCACATCAGTGTTCAATTCTCATTGTGGCTCAAAAATAGAACAGCAACTGCACTTGCCATTAAATGGTCATGAAAATGTTTGTTTTGGTTTATCACCCATTGGAGACAGAAAAGTCAGTCTGGTTGTCATGGTGGCTGCCACACCCACACCACAGTGTATTAAGTTTCATCAGGGCTTACAAATGTTTACTCTTAGCCCCATTTCCTTTTATGCTTGTTATATTAATCCCTGAAGTGGATGGCAGAGGGCTTGACAGAGCCTGATACAAAGCAGCTTTAAAATAGAAAAAAATAATTTCCTAAGGAGCATGTGTGGCCATCTGGTGGTCTCTGTTCCAATCAACAGTCCCTTTCTTCATATACACTGGGCAGGGGGATCCACGTAGAGCTGTGTGGTTATCACACTCACATCTGTGTTTGTCCATCTTTTTTCTTCTCCCTTGTGCCATGGTATGTATGTGTTGGACACAATCACTTTTTACCTCTTTGTGCTATGCTTATTTTCGATTGGATCGCTTGTCCCACTGTTAGACTGAAAAGAGATTTTTCATTGGTATCTGCCAGGAGACTGCAGGTGACGACGTATTCGGACAAAAGGGTTATTTTCTCAGGCATCCTAATGCAATTACTCCTCCTAGTGGGCCACCACCCTGGGCGGGATTTATAGACTGCTTAACCACAGTGGAGGACTTGAGACTCGTGAGTCAAACCCTTCTAACCCAGCATGGTCTGGGCTACCTCTGAGAGGAGCCTGCACAACGCAATTGACTGTCAGACATACATGCTTTTATGTATTTTAAAAGGTTGACCCAGTTGTTTGGCGAAGCAATGATCCCCACACGTTTTAGAACCACTGCACCGTCAGCTGTATTTGGCAGTCTCTTAGCATTGTAATTCGTTATGGACATCGTATTGGACTCCAGTGACAGTCTTAATTGGGGGAATCAGCCAGAACTGTTTCGCCAGGACTCTGTAAATCAGTAAGTTCTAACTGGGGTTAACGCTATAGAAAGATCAGACTTACTCAGTTTGGGCGCGTGTAGGACACCTCATTCTGCAAAGGGCACATGTCAATTCAGAGTAACTTCTCCCTCTTTAGTGAAAAGTTAAATAATTAAATAAAATGTTCCACAGCTCAGGAATTGACACCTTGCTTGGGATGTTTTGTCCTTTTGGTAGAAGTGCACAAACCATTGGCACGTATGGCAGCTACAGATCTCCTATTTCATGCAAAATAGATTTTGGAGTGGCCCTTTGCTCAGAAGCTTCCTTCTTTTCTTTCCATAAGAAAGTTGTACTCCATACTAATCAATCCTTTTTACCTAAGGTAGTTTTGGTGTTCTACCTAGATCAAGAAATGTACTTATTGGTTTTCTTTCAAAAGACTTGAAGTCACTTCACAATCTAGATGTTAGCAGGGCTCTTAAGCTCTACTTCAGCTTTACAATGGAGTGTACATCTAGTCATCGGTTTGTAGCACATGCTGTAATTTTGACTGGCACAAAAGCAGCACTGCCCACAATTCAATGTTGGATTCTCAATTGCATTTTAGAATGCTTTTTTCTCAAAAGAACGCTCAACATAGAGGTCTACTCACATGGTCTGAGTTAACTGTGCTTCTATGGCTTTTTAAAGGCGTGTGGCTTTGGTGGAAATTTGGACGGTATCTATGATGACTACCCCACATGCATTGTGCAAACATTTCAATGGATTGCAGCTATGAGGCGGATGGACATTTTGAGCATGGAGTACGTTGCAATATTTTTGGCTCAATCTCCCGATTTACATGAATTTGGGTTCCGATATCCTCCCCATGTTAGGTTTTGCAATCAACCATAGGTATGAAGAAAAGTTGGTTATTAACATGGCTAAATGTATTCGTGTTCCACTGTATGACCCTCCTACAATTCCCTCTAATAAGTGCAAGATTGGGGTTGAACACATCAATGTATTAACACTTGGAGCTAGGATTTGCTGGGGGGTGCCGCATGGGTGACTATTGCTAGCATACCCACCCGCTCTTTGTTGTTTCTGTTGTCCTCCTTTGCTGATAATTGTACTATGGTGCTGTCCCCTTTCCATGGACATCCCCACAAGTGTGGAGGAAAAAGGGATTATGGACTATTGGTACAGTAGTACGATGGGGACCGGCAACCTTTGCGTCCATTTGTTTTTGAGAACTCCATCAGACCTAACCAGCCTAGTAAATGCTGAGGGCTCATGGGAGTTGTAGTCCATAACATGTGGAGAGCCAAAGGTTGCATTTGCACTTAATTTAACTGTCCTGGTGGGGGTGGGGGGTGTGTGCGTGTGTTTATATATGCAGTTCAGCCTTGAGTTGTTGGTAATGGTAACTTCATGCAACAGGTTTTTGTTTTATTTAATGTTTTTGTACAGTATGTTTTGAATTCAAACCTTTGGCTACAAGAGAGGTAATTTGTGTAATTGCCATTGCTTGGAGGCTTGCAGATAAAAATGAAATGTGGTTCACATCGTCTTTCTCCTTTTACTTATGGAAAACCTTTTTCTGCAATCTCGTAAAACATATTTTCTAGTTTAAAACAAATACAGTGGTGTTGCATTAGGAAGTGGGATTGTCCTTCTCAATCCCATACCATAATGTATTACTTTGGCTGGTTCTGAAATATGAAAAATACTTTACATAAAAAATAATGCATGTTTTGACAACGCTGTAGTCCAATTCAAGGTATCTGGACAATAAGGATGCCAATCTACAACGAGACTGAAAATTCTCCACAACACACGTTGAATATCAAAGGCATTACCTAGCAGCGCACTCTTTTTCCAAATTGTTGAACGCGTTAATGTTAACTAATTTTGGTTCTATTTAAGACTTCAAATCTGTTTGAATACAATACACATGTCTTGAACTGGTTCTTTCGTCCTTTGTGTATTTTTCTTTAACTTATTAAAACATTAAAGTTGTTTGGGAATTTGGCCTCGCTCCTATTGCTAATTGATATCCAAATACTATTGCAGTACTCTTAAGATGAAAGGGGAGGCTCGAGGATTGTATTGTGCTGGAATACTTCATGGCCGAAACTCCTGTGCCAGAGCTCTTAACACCTCTCTTGGAAATGTGCAGCGCGACTACAATACTTAAAAATATTTTTATGCAGTTTTATAGTGCACACACCGGGCTCCATAAAATTCGGGCTGTACACATACGTGAAAGGGCCACAACATATTAATGTTACTTCCCAAACTAGTCTCGGGTTAGTAAACAAAAGTGGCTTGTTGTTGGAACCTTAAAGGCAATGTTTATTAGAGTTTGGATGGTGTCCAGTCAATATGTCGAATGCATTTTTTCGAAATGCAAAAATGTCAAACATAAAGTAGATTTTCTTTTTTCAAATGTATTATTTTTTATGTAATACGTTTTTGGGGGGTTTTTGTAAGAAAAATAGTGTTAAAAAAACAGGGGTTTTGGGAGGAATCCCCCCCCATAAAAAAAGAAACATTCGAAATTCTTTTTGACTTCATTTTTTTGACATTTTTGCATTCGAAAAAATGTAATTCGAAATATTCACTATAAACCAGTTTGAATGTATGGGCAAAGAACAGGAATATACATGCACAATTAAAAGGAGTGTCATAAAAGAAACCTATCTAGACATTTCAGTGGTTGAGACCTAGATCATCTCTAAAGGGGCCCTGATGCTAGTAGCAAAGAATAAGGAACAAGTTACTTACCTGTAACTGTTGTTCTCCAGCATGGGTCTGGCATGGATTCACACGCTTGTGAATATTCCCCGTCGTCAGGCTGGGAATCCTCGGTAAAGAAAAAATCAGTTTCGTTTCTGAACTGTCTTTCTACTAATAACCAATCATGGTCTCTGGGTCATACCGCCTCCAGCCAATGACTGCCCTCTCCCTAAGCCCCGCCTCTGGCAGCCATCCTCAGATTTGGTAGCACGTAAAGTGTCAGTAGGACCAAGAGAAGAGCCGCAGAAGGGTTGGAGGGAGGGGTCGCCACATCCAGCGAGTGCAAAGTCCTCTCAGCCAGCGACGAAGGCGACGGGAAGAAAACAGGTAACACCAAGGGCTTGTTGAGATGGAAGTCCGACGGCACCTTGGGCATGAAGGAGGGGTGAGTCCTCAGCACTACCCTCATCTCGTGGAATGTCCGGTATGGAGGCTTACAGGAGAGGGCCTGGATCTCTCCCACGTCGTGCGGAGGTGATGGCCACAAGAAACGCAGTCTTCCATAATAGGAACTTCAGCGGTGCCGAATGTAAGGGCTCGAATGGGGGACCCATGAGCCTGGTCAGCATCACTTTGAGCTCCCACGGCGGAGCCAGAGCCTTCACCGGCAGGAACGAGCGAAACAGTCCTCTCATGAACTTTCACCAGGCGATGAGACCACAGAGATGACCGCCCCAGAGTTCTGGTGTAGTGGGAAATAGCCGCCAGATGGATTTTGATGGAGGCGTGAGCCAGCCCCGCCTTAGCCAGCGACGGCAAGTACGGCAGCACTTGAGGGGCCGTAATCCGCAGAGGGTTGATCATCTGTGCACGGCACCAGACATAGAACCTCTTCCATTTGTGTCCATAGCACTTGAGAGTCGAGGATGCCCTGGCCTTTGCAAGCACCTCCTTGCAGTCCGCCGGGATATCGTACCCTCCGAACTCTAGTGCTGCAGGAGCCAGGCCTGCAGGTTCAGCGATCCTGGGTCGTGATGTAGGATGGTGCCTCCTTCCCTGGCGAGAAGATCTGCGTCTGTCGCATTTTGACTGGGGGCTGGGGGGACGCTGACATGTCCAGAAGGTCCAGGAACCAGATCTGCCTCGGCCACGCTGGTACGACGAGGATCATCCTGCAACGGGACCGACTGAGTTGACTGAGTCGCAGCAGCAATGGCAACGAAGGGAACGAATACAGGAACAGGCCGTCCCATGGGAATGAGAATGCGTCCCCCATGCTCCCCTGCTGGCAAACTTCTGGCACTTGGTGTTTGTCGCTGTCACGAATATTTCGATCTGGGGCTTGCCCCATCATTGGAATAGGAGATGCACTTGATCCTGCCGAAGCTCCCACTCGTGGCAAGAGTGCAGCTCCCTGCTGAGCGAGTCGGCAATGGTGTTCTTTATTCCTGCCAGGTGGAAGGGTACCAGGAACATCCCATGGGCCATGGCCCAGTGCCACAGATCCTGTGCCTCCTTGGATCATGCTGGGGATCTGGTGCCCCCCTGCTTCCGGATCTAGAACATCGTGGTGGTGTTTTCGGTGAAGACCCTCACCACTTTGCCCTTGAGGGACGGGAGGAAAGACCTGAGGGCCCAGAACACGGCTCCGAGCTCCAGGACGTTGATGTGTAGTGACCTCATCCGGGAGTCAAAGGCCTCTTGCGTGGAGATCTCTGGTGTGCGCTCCTCATTGCTCTAGGGAGGCATCCGTTGTCACAGTTTCCTGATGTTCCGGGGTCTAGAAGTCCATGCCTTCCGCTAAATGCGCACGGTTGCCCCACCACCGGATCGCATTGCGGAAAGTCTTGCTGAGGAAGATCTGGTCTTCAAAGCTGCCCGCCGCTTGCATCCAACTGGCATCAAGGAACTTCTGTAGTGGCCGCATCCGCAACCTGCACAGACTCACAAGGTTAATGCACAATGACCTCATGCTGAGCAGGGACTTGATGGACCTCACCCTGGCCACTTCCATGGTCAACAGCCATTGTACCTTGCCCAGGATGGCCTTCGTCCTCGCCTCCGACGGTGAAGCCAGCCGTGCCACTGTGTCGAGTCTGGCTCCCAGGAACAGGGCGTCCCGCGACGGTACCAAGTGGGACTTTGCGAAGTTGATCAAGAACCCCAGTACCGTGAGCAGGTGGACGGTCTTCGCTGTGTGATCGACGGTGAGATCTCTTCACTTTGCTCGGATGAGCTAATCATCCAGATGGGCATATACGTGGATCCCTTGCAGCCGCGTTGTCACCGGTGCCAGGCACTTGGTGAAGACCCTTGGCGCCGACTTCAACCCAAAGGGCAGAGACTTGAACTGGTAGTGCCTCCTTTGGACTATGAACCATAGGAACCTTCGATGTCCTTTGCGTATGGGGATGTGGAAGTAAGCATCCTCCAAGTCCAGCGATGACAGGAATTCGCCTTCCTCCAATTGTCCCAGCACGTGCTGAAGGGTGACCATCCTGAACTTCTGGGACTTGATGTATCTGTTGAAGCGGCGAAGGTCTAGGATGGGCCGCCAGCTGACGGTCTTCTTTCGAACAAGGAAGTACCGCGAGTATACTCCGGAACCTCTTTAGGACAAGTTCTATCACACCCTTTTTCAGCATTGCTTGTACCTACAGAAGCAGCTGTGGCACGTGGTATTCCTTCCTGGCCACGGGTAGACAAGGACACTTTCTTTGGAATTCCAGAGTGTGTTCGTGGGCCAAGGCATCTAGCACCCAGCGGTCGGTGGAGATGGACTCCCACCTGCTGATGAAATTCGCTAGCTGGCCTCCCCCCGGGGTGCTCGGGTAGGGGCCCGAAGTCACGGCCAGTTCAGTCTTGCTTCGCCGAGGTGTTGCCTCCCTGGTGACGACGATGATGTCCTCTGGCCTTGCTGCGGCCTCTGTAGGCTTCCTGCGACGAAGAGCGGGCAGCCTGGCGGTACGACGCTAAACCACCACCGAATCCTTTGGAGGCACCTTGAGACTTGCCTCCGGAGGTCCGAAAGGACGGCCGTCTTTGATGGAAAGAACCCAACGGGACAGAGGACGGGGAGGATGTATTCGCCTCCGCTTGTTCAGTGGGATCCCCGACGGTCCAGGCGCCGCTGGATCGTCCGTTGGGGGTAAGGGCAACCTTGTCCTTATCTCCGTACACAGGGTCTGGATAGCCATCACGATTGCTCCTGAGTTGTCCTGTGGTATAGGCATCGGTTGCGATGGCTGGGGCGCGGGGACATCCGTTCCCTCCTCAGCCCGCTGCTCTTCGTAGGCCCCACCGTTGCTCTCTTCGTCCGCATTGTTGGGATCCCTCCTGTAGGACCCGATTTCCTCGAAGTTCTTGTCCAGGATCTTTTTGACGCCAGCCAGCTCATCTTCGGAGGTGGCATCTGTGTCCATTTTGGCTACCGTGCCCCCCCTCTCCCCCTTTCTGGTCCAGGGGTTTCATGGGGGTCTTCTCGATAGGTTGAAAAGATGATTCCCTCCGGGGTGGCAGGGAAACTCTAGGCCCGGAAGTCTTCTCCACTGGGGTAGCCTCCACAGGCTTTGCCGTGTCGCCATGTCTCATTAAATCAAGGCCTTCGCCGGGTGAATCGGGGCCTTCACGACCTTGGGCACGTCTGGGGCCTTCATCTTAGGGGGAGGGTCACCGCCTCGCCCCACCCTTTTGGCTTTCTCTGTAGGGATCGACTGTGGTTTCTCCCGAAGCTTACCCGGGTTCTCAGACTTCCTTTTCCCCGAGGCAGAGCGTTGGCTTATGGTTGATGGCATTGGGGACATTGCGCCCTGCCTGGAAGCCAAGGAGCCAGCCAGGTGTACGAGCCGCAGGTAGGCGCACACATACGTGCCGATAGAACTGATCACAAGATTGGAACACCTCGCAGGAGTGCTCCGAGCTGGCTGGCGAACTGCTCAGTCGCACGGAGACTGAAAACCTGATTGTCACGTCGTCCTCTCAAGCAGCCTGCACAGAGCGACGGCTCATGCGTTGCATGTTATTCAGTGCCGATTTGTTCAACGGACTGCAGGAGCTCCGTGTCCTCCCAAAGGCCACATTGGCTTTTCCCTGCAGGGAGCTTGTAATGGCCCAAGAACTGTGTAAGGCCAGGAATAATAATACCCCGTAGATTTCTTTCACCTCTCAAAATGTGCCATTCAGCCTGCCAGTTCAGGCACTTGGGTACTAGTGGAGACTCCTGCCATGGAGTCTGAGAGTGAAGCAAGTCAAGACCAGGTGATATTAGAGGAAGACTCAGACCTGACTTGAGCTTCAAAAGAGTTTTGGGAGATTCCCTAATAAATGTGGAATGTGGGTTCTAGGATGTAAAAAGTAGACGACCAGTGGGATTGGCAAATAAGCAGTTTACCACAGCATAGTAGTCTAGTATACAGCTGTCTCGATATGTTAAATGATTTGTTTGCACACCTAATGTTGAGAAGCCTTCCATATGAGGTGACAAAGAATAAAATGCAAGAGGATATGGGAATGGCTCGTAGGATAATGGGCTGTGTGGTTTAGTTTAGTTTATTATTTATATAGCGCGCCATACGGTGCAAACAGACGTGAGTTCTGAGGGGTACGTTTACTCAAGTGAAGCTAAAGTTATCCAACTACAATCAAGCAGCTGCACCAAAGCGGAGGGAATTCTTCATGCAATAGGATTGATGAGTTGCAGGATACATTTTCTTTGGGCCTTTTTATAAGGTGCTACATTGCAATTGACAAATCCTTTCAAAGCCAGGGGAAGGAGTGCCAGTGGTATCCGGCTCTTTTCCAATGAAGCCCAGAGGCTGCATTACAGATCTTAATGGGGGATGGGTGAGGGAGGGGTTGTAGAGAGCAAGGTCCTCGTAGCTAAGGCACCATAGCAGATACGTTGTCAGTAATTGTAGCTCCATCGGGCTCGGTTTTACCGCATAGTGGAGCAGTGACTGCGCAACACAATTTTGGGGGCAAGTCAAGTTTATGTGCACATTGTGAGAAACACTGCATTTTAGTATGTTTTTCAACTTCTGGGTTCAAAGTTAGAGCTGCTGTTTCTGCACAGATAACTTGTGCTTCTGCAAACGGAGTTTTCCAGTTATTTGGGGATGTTTTGGCGCAGGGCTTTATAGGTCCGACCGCTTATTTGAACACACCCGTTTTCTTTTTTTCTTTGGGTGATCATTGGACCAAATCGGGACCAGTTTGTGTGTTTACATTTTGTAATGCTTGATCTGTGGCTTGTCTGCGGGTGTTGTATTGCTTTTGTTTACCGCTAGTCTATTTTCTGGAAGACCAGTTGGGATATTTCCATATTCCAACCTAGATGGAACGGGAGCTTGTACGTATGGTAGGTTTGGGTATTCATTTTGTTATAAGAATTAATTTATCTCCCTTGGTTTGCTGTCCAGTATGACACACAGGTCTAACCGCCCCGTTTGGTGTTACTAAAGCTGCATTGTGGTCTTGGGGTGGCAAATAGCTTTGTGTGCTGCTCCAGTTTCCAATAGAAAGTAGTATCTTTTTTTGAATGCGTGCATCCAGCAGTTTCCCCAGGTCTTACTCTTGTTCAGTTAGTCGTAGGATACGTTTGTCCACATCAACAGCCAGGCAGATTAGAGAGCTGGGAGTCTGGTGTGTTAAAGAGGTGAGTGGTGATTCGCTCTGAACATGGCACGTGTAAGTAGTATTTCGAGGCATGGTGGTGCCCTTCTCTGTAATGGCTTGTGAACAAGGCAGCTCTTGGGGGAGTTGTGAAATATTTGTTATGCTGTGTCAAGCTCTAGCATGAGGACCATCACATGAGTATGAATGCTTTTCCTTTACAACTCCTGGATGAGGCACCCTGTGTGCTAGACTGGTTGTTTTAGTACTGCAACCAAAAGCCAGATTGATGTTGCCTGACGAGTACATTTTTGTTTTCTGTTGACTTGTGACGGCACCTTGCGTTATGACCTTTGTAAGGATTGAGATGCCAGTGATTGGTCAAAAGATATTTGGGAACTCTCGCAGCTGACTGTTTTTCAGCGGATGTCTGCCAAATCATCATGATTTCAGTAATGATGTGCTGATATATATATATATATATATATATATATATATATATATATATATATATATATATATATATATATATATATAGCAGCGAGAATGACAAATCTTTTGGGGGTTAGATGCGCAGTCCCATGCTTTTTTCTTTTTGTGGTCACATGTTTATTATTTGAAAAATGACAACGGCTATAGCATCACATTTTACATATATACATCGGCTTCACAGTACTAGAATAAACGGCACAAATGCACATGTTGTATCCTTCAATAAAGAAAATGGATACAGAAGCTTATATTACAAGTCCAAGAATCTTTCCCAAATTCCTTCATGTCGATCTCTTTTCTTATTTCTAAATAAGATCACCCTCTCTTTTATGGACATCTGCACCAAATCCGCCATCCATTCTGAAACCAAGGGTAATTGCTCACTTTTCCAGTTTCTCAAAATAATTTTAATTGCTGAAAGCAACTCTAAAGAACCAACATCTCTGAGGAAATGTTAGATCTGCGATCAGCTCCTCCTCCCCTAGAATTATACTCGTAAAATCATACTCCACATCGATCATCATTACTTTATTTGTTTGTGTTACTTTCCAGTAATCCCTCACACTCCATGTACCAAGCCCGTTTAAATAATTTGTGGTGTCCAGTACACCCAATTCGGGATCTTAATCTGTCTTGCTCTTTCACCTACATTCAAATAGATCAATGCCACATTCCTGTTTATATTGTTCCAATACTCGCACTTCTTCCCGAGTCAATCACCTCAGACCATTTGTCTACCAGTTTCTCATTGGCTACCTTATATTGTGCTAGGTGTTTATACACCTTGGAGGCGATGGGACAATCCAGCTTGAAATCTTGGCAAACATTCCATCCAGTCCTTGCCTTGTTCGAGAATTTTCTCCCCCACAGCTTTTTTTCAGTCTTCTATATTCCCTGAATGTGTCATTCTCTAGCTCCTTTTCCAATTTCAATCTTTCAAAGGGGATCAATTTTCCTCCTTTGAAAAGATCACCCAACTATTGGATACTGCTCAATACCAATTAGGCCAAAACAGTGTTTTTCCCTGCAGCTGAACTGCTGGGTTTAGTCATATAGAAGAGTAACTAAAGTAGGAGACTTCTTTATTACTATGCTTCATAAGCCCTTTCCAGCACTCCATCAAAAATATTGTTGGAGCATATGATTTGCACCCATGTGTTTCTTCTGACGTTATCAACACCCTTGGAGTAAGAGGTGTACATCTGCAAGTTTCTGCCTGAGTCCAAAAATATGCAGAATTCTCACTGAAAGGTAACAAGTGTCTGGAACCATAGGCCAGATGATCATTTTTTAAATCTGGGACTACCAAACCACCATTTTCAGATTTGTAATTTCCACAGCTTCAGCCGAGGTGGTTTCCCCTTCCACAAGAATGACTGTATCAGACTCCATCTTCCTCATTAACTTCTGTTTTGTTGTCATTGGTATCATTGTCTGGGTATAATTGATACGAGGTGCCGAAGTCCTCTTGATTGTGTTCAATCTGCCCCATAGACTCGGCTTCAGTTAAATTCATCTGTGCAGGTCATTTTTCAGATTCTCAATCGTGTGATGCAAATCATCCATCATATGATACACATCCTTCGTCAACTAAATGCCCAGGTACTGCATTTTCTCCAGGCACCATCTGAAGCCGATCTCATTTAGCCGTTGATTAGTACAAGCCTTCGATGCCGGCATTGCTTCAGATTGAGACTAGTTTATCTTGTCCCCAGAATACTCAAGAAAAACGTTGATTTTGTTCCATTGTCGCCTGGACCGATGAGTCTATTCCTTGTACCACCAGCAAAATATTGTCCGCATGCAGCCATAGTTTTTTTGTGAGGCTTCCCTGAATTGGACTCCTTGAATCATCTGGTCCCCCTCTGATTTTTGCAGCAGAGGTTCCATAGCAAGTGCAAAGAGCAGCAGTTAAAGTGGGCACCCTTGTTGTATTCCTCTGCCAAATTCAAAACCACCTGCAGAAAATCCATTAGTGTTTATACTTGCTGTTGCTTTTGAGTATAGCAGTTTAATCGATCAGAGTATTGTTTTCTCCCAATCCGGAGCCTTCTAAAGTGGCCATTAGATATTCCCATTCAATGTGATCAACCGCTTTTTCAGCGTCTAGTCATAGAACCGCCACCTCTGCTGGTCACTGCTTGCTTTCATACAGGATCAATAGCAGTCTGCACATGTTTTCAGAAGCCTGCCTCCCTTTAACAACTCTCCTTGCCAAGGATTTTATTATCTGTGTTGTTTAGACTTATTGGCATATAACTGCTCAGAGTCACCGACTGTTTTCCTTGTTTTAGAAAATATTAGATGGTGGCGTGTCGAGTGGTTGAAGGGAGTAGGCCTGTCTTCTGTGAGGAGTGCATCATGGCCAACATCAGAGCATACACTTCATCCGGCATAATCTTGTATAATTCTGCCGGTAATCCATCAGGCCCTGTATATTTTCCCCATGTTTAGATGGCATGCTGCTCTTTTAAGTTCTTCAATGTCCATATCCTTTCCCAGATTCAATCTGTCCTCTGGATGCAGTTTTTTTAGGTAGCAGCTTCCTATATATTCTTTCAGGCGGTACTGGTTAATCTGCACATCTGATGAGCATAATCTTTTGTAGTATTCCCTGAATTCTTTGTTAATCCGTGTTGGCTCAAGTTATTTCTCCCGTCAAGCATTCAATTGCGTTTATTGGCTTTTCACTTTCCATAATCTGCAGACTATGCGCCAAGAGGTGGTCACATTTCTCTCCACCTTCATAGTAGTTATTTCTAGTTCTGAACAAGAGTGCATCTGCTTTTTCTGTAATTGTTCCAGTTTCCTTTTTTTAGCACTATTCCTCAGCAAGATTCTGCAGTACAATTTTTATCATTGTGCTTTTTTCAAATTCTTCAACTTCCTCCCCTAGTTTCTTCATTTGCAAATCCCTATCTCTTGTCTTTTTTACTTGAAAGGTCAACCAACATGCCCCTCATTTTGCATTTGAACACTTCCCATACACTCTCCACCTCTACTTCGTCAATCCAGTTTTTCTCCACAAAACACTTTGCTAATATCACAATCTTGTCCACTATTTCTACATCATTGAGTAGAGTCATGTTAATTTTCCAAATACTTGTCTTTGTCATTTGGAATGACAGAGACATATCTATTGAAACTGGTGCATGGTCAGAGATCAGGATATTATTAATATTACTTGTTCACAGTTCGTGTGCATACACCATAGGTTAGGAGCATGCCTACATATGAGAACATTTTATGACGCTGCAAATGGAATGTGTAACGACTGTCCAAGGAGTGTTTAATTCTCCACATATCTTGTAGACCACATTCTCCCATAAAATCTAATGTGGCTTTTCGCTTCATTTTGCTTTCATTACTCACAGAGCATACAGTTATCTACGAGGGTATCTAGTGCAATATTAAAATCTGTCTTCCCCCCACTAGGTTTACTTGAGTTATATTCTGTATATACTGTGTGAGGGACACATACAACTTGCCATCCCCCTCCTTCAGTGCATAAACATTGCAAATGCAAACAATATTTGGAACTTTCAAAGTAACACAAACCGTTCTCCCTTCATTATCCTTATTGCAAATTATTTCAGATATTGGCAATTTTTCTTTATCAGTGTGCAAACTCCTCTGGAACTGGAGGTAAACGAAGAGCAAAAAACCTTCCCCACCCACCCGCGTTTCAATTTTTCAGGCTCTGTTTCTAGTAGGTGTGTTTCTTGTAACAGGGTTTATTTATTTGCATTTTTAAAGTGCTCACACAGCCCGGGGGCATCGAGGCGCTGTTACAGGAATATGTCTTAGTTGCGTTTTTATAATGCATTTAATACCCAGAGGTTTCCAAGCGCGGACCCAGGGATCGATCCGGTGTTGTCTTGTTTCCAAGCCGAGCACTTTGGCGCTGATCTATCCTCCCGGGTTATACCTGCCCCCAGCTCATTTAGCCGGTCTAAAATCTTTGTCCTTTTGTTTGCACAATTTACACCATTTACATTCCGAGACTTTTTTCAAGCCTTTGTCAGGTTGTGCCATATTTGAACCGATCAGTACCCACACACAAACTATGAACACACATCAACAAAACATGCAACCGCTTGGTCTTGTCAGTACCAACCCTTCCATACTCCTTATAGAAAGATATCTGTCCCACCCACCTCCCCGTACATTCCAAATGGTTCGCCGTAACAACTAAATTACACAAATGCCATTACTTTGAAAGTCTCCTTGTAGTCATTGCTTCATAGCTTATTCAACTAATTGCTTCAGCAAATGATAATTAATATCTTATCTCCATCTACTGTCACTCTAATTGTTTCTGTTCCCTCTCTCAGGGTCGCAAGTTTAGACTGATCACCAACATTAGTTTGATTAAAGTTGCTTTCTTTGTAACCGATACCCCCTTGCAACAAATCATCCCATTCATAGCTCCTGTTGTCCTAAATCTTTCAGATTGTGTGTGGAGAGGTAGTGAAATACAGCATACCTCTGTGTTAATGATTTGACCGCCTATGCCTAACCTAATCATCTCATGGTCAATAAAGTTGCTCCGGTGTCATTGTTACCTGTAACGTACCAAACTGCCCCAATCTCACACTATGTGCTAATTGCCTATTGATCCACCTACAAGAGCGTGACAGCTACCCGATTGTTCCTAGGCATGTCATGGTGTCGTAGGTCACACTTTCATTGCACAGTCTTAATACCAAGGTGCTCTGCTTCTCATGTAAAGATCCCGATAACCTGCAGAACTCCAGAGAACCACGTTGCTACAAACTGACATTACCACGCCCCTTCACTGCATACCCAAACGTGTTTCCTACAATTTATACACTACACCCCATCATTAGCCCAGTCGGGACCGACCACCAGATTCGTGTCTGTTCAAGATCACTGCACTAAGTGGACAATGTGTAAACCTACTTTTTCACAAGTGTTTGGAATTATACCACATTGTGAACCACCCACTGAGTAAACAGTCCTTGTCCATGATTAGGGTTCACAGTGGTATCCGTTTTCAAATTATTAATGTACCCCCGAATGTAATTATGAATTTAGAGGAAATTATATTCCAGTTTACTGGATAAATGGTTCTGCTGTATGGGGGCTACTGTTTCTAAACCATGCAGACTGCACCTGTAATATTCACTCACCCCCCTCCGGCCCCCACTACTGCATTTCCCTTTCTCAGGCTGTTCCTTAAGAAGCTGTATGCAAACCATGAGAGTCTCGGAAATGGAGAGCTTAAAGATGAGCAGGTTATCTAACTTGGGCAACTGCAGTCTGCTAAAAATCTAATAATGGGGTCCGAGTGGGAACGTTTGCCGGTTTGCTGCAGAATGGTATTCCTTGGTATGACTTGTGATTTGCCAGGCGCTGCCCACACCAAGGCAGGCCAGTGGCCGTGGTCAGTAGGCGTGACTTTCCTCAGTACCCCATGCCCCTCCCCCCACCACCATCAAAATGCAAATCTATTATAGGGACCTTAAA
Organism: Ambystoma mexicanum; assembly: GCF_040938575.1. Lineage (NCBI taxonomy): Eukaryota > Metazoa > Chordata > Amphibia > Caudata > Ambystomatidae > Ambystoma > Ambystoma mexicanum. The sequence continues at coordinate 554,707,318 of NC_090931.1, forward strand.
TGATACTGCTCAGTGATGGTCTGAAACCACCACCTCTGCGAAGCAGTGTAATGTTGAGCTGGGCATGTCTCCCGGCACAGGGGTGTCACCAGTAATGGCCCGCAATCTGGCCCCAAGTGACTGGTTAGCTAGGACCCCCTCAGTTCCTCCTCGATAAGACGCCAAGAACAACCTAACGGCCCGTACGCAGCGTTCTTGTCCCCACTTACCTGGATAAACAGGAATGCCACTAAATACAGCTACCTGCCTACACACATGCTAGGTGTGACTAGTTGCACCAAGTGTTAACAAATCATGTTGGTCTATAGATCCAAACAGGAAAAAGGGATAGAGATAAACATATTTTAATTAGTACATGAGAAATCTCAACATGTTAAAAAAACAATGCATTTCGTTTACACAAAACATAAAAACATATTTTGAGAATCAGCGTTTTTCCTAACCAGGAAGACAACAACTGCAAACATAATTTTTAAACAGTGTTGTGGGGTTAGTACAAGTGTGATATTGACAATTCATATATCCTCAATGGTTGTTATTATTTGTCCTTGACTCTGTCGACACAGAGAAATGTGTTTCTGGGTACCAGCGGATGTTGTTGGAAAGAAAAACTCTCTAGCTGATGTTAGATTGCTATGAGACGTGTGCTGGACCCGTCTTCAGGACAATACTTTGTAGGGCCACAGGATAAATCTCAGGGGCACAATGATAATGCTTACAATTGCTTTGTAGCTGTGTGTGGCATCGGATTTGGTGACCATGTAGACCGAATTCGATGGTAGTAACTGTGGGAACTCACAGTTAGAATGACTTCATGCCCAGGCCGAAGTGTGCCTGTTCGTTGGTGTCGATCGACACGGTGTTGGCCGAAATGGGGCAGCTAATACAGAGTGCGCCGTGTGGCTATTTCTATTCGGAAACCGGAATAAAATGCCGGAGGATTGCAGACTGTCACAGTGCCGAGCGCTGAATGAAACAGTTTCATGTTTAACATGTTGAGTTTTCTCATGTACCAATTAAAATGTTTATCTCTATCCCTTTTTCCTGTTTAGATCTATAGACCAACATGATTTGTTAACCCTTGGTGCAACTAGTCACACCTAGCATGTGTGTAGGCGGGTAGCTGTATTTAGTGGCATTCCTGTTTATACACGTTTGCATTTTGTCCTCAGCCACGCAGCCCCCTAAAAAAGAGGACTTTTCTAACTCGAAACGCTTGATTTACCCACTTACCTGGATACATCAACACAGTTTCAGAAACATGTATACTGGTGGCAGCACATCTTAACAGTCCGCCTTTCGGAACCAGCTTTTCACAATGCATTAAATGCACCCCCATTTCTTCACTTCAGCCCAATTTCCTTATTAGAGGAAGGCACCTCACCTCTGTGCGCACACTCCCTTCAGCACATGAGCTGCTCTCAAAACCCAACAGTGCCAACGGTAATTCTACATTTTAAACATTAATACAAATAACTTATTAAAAAAAGCATAAATATAATTATACAAATCATATATATAACGTTTTAAATTGTAACCCAAGGTTATGATTGAAAGAGATCTGCTTTTCCTGGTCAATCCAATGATTGTGCGCCTCTTTAAGAGACTGTTCAGCCTTAGCAGGGTCCGCTGTCGCTCTTATCCAAATAAATCTTTAAAATTGCAGGTTTCACCATCATAGTTAATGTTTTTCTCCAGAGCAATGGCTTTGGCGCTCTTAAAAGCACTCCCTTTCTCCACGATCTCCTTGGGATAATCTGGAAAAATGGCTAGGGATCTCCCATCTAGAACAAGTTTTCCTTTCTCACTTGCTGCCTTCAAGATTCTCTTTTACATTGACTTTGGTTAAAGCCATAACTATCTGCCTTGGTCTGTCCTTCATGGTTTTCCTGGCTCTGCAGGAATAATCCAAGTCACCAGGAGTCACAATTTCTTTTCCCAGTACCTCTGTTAAGACCCCACGGACTCATGAGTCTAAATCCTTATCCAAGTCAGGACTTTCCTGTAAACCCAGCATATGTAGTTTCAGATTTCTGCTTTCAACTTCCAGGAAAAGGTTTTTATTTCTTAGATCAGAAATCCCTGAAGCTCCCTGCCACTTCTGAGGCCAAGGCTGAGTTACCAGATTCAACTTTGGTAACTCTGATCTCCAGAAGGTTCAGTTTTGAGGTCAATTCATTTAGGAAGAATTTCATCTCTTCCACGTTCTGGGAAAACTTTAGTAAAGGGGTATAAATATCACTGCTGCTGGGTGCCTCCTCCATCTCGTCTCCTTGCTCTGTTTTTTTTTATAGGATTTTCAGGGACTTCAATCCTCTTCTTATTCCTGGCATTAATTCCTTTGTTTTATTATCCACAGACGCTGGAGGGAGCAGGAGCAGCTGGCTTAAGCTGCTGCTAGGTTGTCCAACATTCCAGAATCCAGTCCCTTGCTGTTTCAGTTTTTAAGTTTCATAGCCGTTTTCTCTGCTCCATTTCGTTTTTTTTCTTTGTCAAATGAGTAAGCTAAAGATATTTGCTCGTGGCCTTCTAGGTGATCTTGAATGGTACCTGTTCGGTGATTTTGATGGCCTCAGTATTTTGCATTTCTAGCTTTTCATAATCTGATATGATCACGCACATCCTCCATATACCACCTGTCAAAACATCATATCCCCATTGTAGAATAATGTAATCAGCAATTTAAGGCGAGTGTGTCAGCTATTCCTCCATTTTGCCTTAAAGTGGACTTGGATAACAGAGAAGCCATTGGTTAGTGGCAAGCCCATTATTAAGCAGTAATGCCTGCAGGCTAAACCAGCTCTTATAGGCCTGGAAACCCAATTTATCAGCCCAAGACTTGTTTTCATAGCAACACACAGGATATTTAGTGGCAGTCCGCAAACATTTACTGTAAGTGGTTAGTCACCTGTGGACAGGTGACTAACCACTTACAGTAAATGTTTGCGGACTGCCACTAAATATCCTGTGTTGCTATGAAAACAAGTGTCAATATAAAGAAAAACACAACACAGGGGTGGCTGCAAAGTGAGGCCTAAGCAAATAGCTGTCTGGGGACGGGATCAAGTCCCATTTCGGTTTTAAGGGGGGGGGAAAACACAAAAAAATTGAATACATTGGAGGTAAGTGATGAAGAGTAGGCACAGAGCCAGACCAGCAGGAAGGCAAACTGGATGGATGCAGAGGCTATAAGTAAGGTTGGGCATGGTGGGACCATTTGAAAAAAAAATACGGAAGGCTATTTGAAAGGGCCAGTGGCAGGGAACAAACCATGATGAGAGATGATAGTTGTGAGCACAAAAGAGGTTGGAGGATTTGTCTCATGATCAGTCATACCTGCCATTTTTTAATTTTAATATATTTTTTTTTGCTGCCTGAAATCAGAGTTGTGATTAGCTGGCTGCCGCAAATGGTCTCACTCTAGGTTTTCATGCCTGGTTGATTCGGGCTCCTACAAGGTATACTCTTACCTCAGCCCTCTTACCACCCTACATGCAGGATGTTGTAGCTATGCGGATGGGACAGGAGCCCACAGACGGGGGTGAATTCTTCTCACAAGCTAGAGGGGTCTGCTGTGGGGAGGGTGATTGGATCAACCAATATAGATGTAGGTAGATGTGAACCATTTCCCCACCCAGCTGGGGAGAAGCTGCTATGTTCCCCATCAGTGAAATCTCTCCAGCTGTGCTGTTTACAAATGGTACTGCAGGAGTAAGTACAGAATCTGCATCGAGTTAAAATCTGGACCTTCTTCAGTAAAGGGAAAGATGCAGAATAAAACGGAAGCCCACTGTTGAGAATCCCCTCTCCTTCATGCAGTGAATCCCCCTTGATTGTGTTCAGGCATAGAAATACAATGTGCCTGGCGGATGCCAACCAAGTGGCCCTAGACCAGCTAGGATTTGCTGCTAGCCCGACTGATCTTGCCATATGGCAATGAGTGCAGACGTCCAAAGCCAAGCATGGCTACACTGCAACAACCCCACCAAATGCATAGGCAACAGTTCTTTGTCTGCTATTTAATGGGTTACAGCTATTCACTTTTATAAGGTACTTACTAAGCAGATGCATGACACTTTAGCTGCAACATCAATAACCAATATCTCCAAACACACCCTAAAGGCTACACTTTATGGAACTTGGTCTGATAGACAGCAGTATTTTCAGAGATTTCATGAGTTTCAGTAGCAACACCTGGATCTCCTGGACAGCCCCTTGGCTTCCCATCCCAGAAAAAGGCAAAGGAACGACAAAGGTATTTTTCTCTGCCTCAAACATTGGAGCGTGGCCACCAAAGCCCAGAACTGATTGATTGCAGCAGCAAACCTTTTGCACCCCATTCAGGGGTGTGGAATTTTAAAACAAACTACTTGTCCTGTAAAACAATCTACTTGTCACTCTGTTCCCTACATTAATTAAATATGGCACACCAACACAACATGCTATTTTATATTTAGTGACTAAGATGCATGAAATAAATACAAACCACCATGTTCAGCTGTAACTAAAACTTGGTCTATAAAAATAAAAAAAGTAGGACCTGCGAATGGCAAAATAATTTGGACAGCGTAGTTAATCTCTGCAGAGGAAGACAGGAAAAAAGGTATAACTATTTTACCAAAACTATCAAAAATCAAGTTTCCAGACTACACTTTCAAGCACTTCCATGCAGTTGGAAGATATTAGGCGGTTTCATTCTCGATTCACTTGGGTGGGTGTTGGAGGAGTGAGGAAGGGATGCATTAGGTTTGACTTGGTGCTAAAACTGAGAACGTTTTATTCTTGCAGCTGAAGGGAATAGAACGATGGGGTACAAAGATGAAAGAAGCATTACATTATTACCACTATTCAGTCACAACGTTTTAGCATGACCACCACTTCAGATCGTGGGCAATATATTGAAAAACTGACGTGGTGCATGAACTCTCTAAGGCTAAGCACACAGCAGATTTACATGCAAATAGAATTGTGTAATTGCCACCTCCTGGATAGTCTGCTCACTGCCAGTAAACTATAATAAATCTACACCCTTTCTTTATGGTTTTCACTGTGGACCAAACCTGCTTTCCTCCTACTTCATTCGCTTGTTGAGCTAAGGCCACTTCTCCCAGTACTACTGCGCCCACTGAATGTTTTGCATTGATCAGAACTTTACACTCATTCTTAATCCAAAATCTAATTTGAACCCAATGCATATTAATATGCAACTGGAGTTGGACCAGCATTGTAACGTTAAAGAAGACAGATTACCATTTTAAAAGGTGAAGAACTTTTACAAACATACCCGTCACAAATTGTAACCAGTGATGCAATAAGTATATTCAGGTTTATGCTTTTTATTTGTATTTAAGGTGTCCGGGTGGTTGGGGTTTATTATAGTGTTCCCTACAATTCATAAGGACACTGCATGATGATCTTTCCTGAGCTAGTTCACAGGGGATCTTTTTAATTTGTTCGCCCCCTCCTTATGGTCACCTTTTCGATCTCCTAGGCTACGGTCTTGACCATTATATTCTCTTCTGCTTTTGGACACTTCCACCTTCCCTTTGTTTAGCGCCATTCTTTCTCTTGTCAAGGCCACGGGCCTTTCCTGCTCCACCTTCCCCTGTCTTTCCTTCATCGAAAGCCTCTGCCATAGCTTCTGCTGCCCTTTTCTTGCCTAGGGCTGTGGCCACACCTCTATTCATCTGCCTTTTGGTCTCCACTTCAATCTCCATCCTTTTTCTATATTTCTTATCTACTGCTTTCAGTTTCCTCCGGTCTCCAGATTTTACAATCCGTCTCTCATATCTGGTTTTACAATCAGACTCTTCAGTTGTTACAATTCACCATTCCAGGTCTTCTAATTGGCTGAGGAATCTTCCCGCTCCTCGCCGGGTCTTGCCCCAAGTCTTACAGCTAGCCCAGCATTCTTCCTTTGCTCTTACAATCTGGTTTTCCACTCTAGGTCAAATAGCCGTCCCAGCAACCGTCCTCTCTGCTCCAGCAATCTTCTTCCTCTTTAACACCACAACTCACCTACGTTGTACCACACAACTCCCTTCCACTCATGCTGTGGGAGCTGGGCCTGCTATAATGCTTGCACTGACGAGCTTCACATTGATTGTCAATAGAGGGGGGTGGTGGGTCGCATTCTCACTCTGGGCATGCTCCATGTCTGGGATGCTTTTGTAGTGCAGAGTTAATGGTGGAAGTATTTAAATGGAGAAGCCCCCATCATGGATTCTGCTTCAATCTGTGGGTTGTTTGCTGACTGGGAATGAGCTGCTGGTTTGTTCCCCTTCTCTGAATTTCGTTTTGGTGACCACGTGTCAAACTGCTCAGGATATGTATTCAGCATTACTCCTGTGGGGTAGGAGTTTGGAAGAAAACATTAACTACTTTTGTTTGATACAGTGCTGGTATCATTTCATTTTAATGGCAGCTGTAGCTGTTTCTGTCTCCTTTATGGTGGCCAATGTGAGGGAGACATGAGTTTTCGCCTCTGGTATTCCTAGTAGTGTGGGAAGGAAGTGGGGCTCTGTATGTCCATTAACTGTATAGGTGAGGACTGGGCTTCCTGTTGCTACTTTGGATATCAAATGAGCAATGAGTGTTTGTTCCCCAAGACTGTTCCCTTGGGGGAGTGCAAAACACTTCTGTGGGTAAACCCGGTCTGCCCCATCATCTTCCGGATCTGTATGCTTGTTTTTCTAGTTGGGTCTGGGTTGATGGGAGATGTCCTTTTCCTGTTGCTTTGTTAAATTGGTTTGGGCGGTCTGGAACGGGAACATATTTTCCACCCTTATTACGGGCAAAAGTTGTTACAGGCTCGTCTTGCTCGCCCACGATACCTCAGGCACTCCACAAATAATACACATGAGACCGGAAGTAGTGGGAAATGGGCTGTAATGCAAACGCACCAGTACATGGAGGACTGCTCACTGCTCAGCCCTTCCCAGGCCTGGCTCATCCCTCCATCACTTTCGTGAAATATTGGTGCTTTGCTTGTAGTTCACCATGATCACCGCCCCCCCCCCACTGTGGTACCCTTTGTAAATGCTGTTCCTGGGCGACTCGCACCTACTTATTCCTTTGCACCAACTGGGGAACCACATCCAATTGTCCACCATGCTCATCAACCTCTCCAGCACTGCCCTTGACCCGCGATTTATATGATGGGTCTGCCCCCTCCTCTTGCCTGATGAGTGGACCAGCGTCTGCCATGTTGTAATCTGTAACTGGTATCGGCCCTACTGCAGGTTAATTCAGGCTTCCGACCTCGCACTCCTACCCTGTGCCTTTTATACCATCAACCTTACACTGTCTCTCCACTACCAGCGCTCTGACTGTATCACAGGTGCCAAAGAATGCTCTGATCTGATTGCAGTCCTGTAGTTGCCCTTGCAATCCTTTACTGTACCACTGAGGCACCGTCTCGAGTTTTCGGAGACTCTAGGAATAATATAGTCACCTAGTCAAGCGTGCAACAGGCACAGTGAAAAACACTTGTTTCACTTACTCGTTGTAAATCCCAGTCATGCACGTCAAGAAGGGGAGCTCCCAGGTATCGGCACCAATATGTTACAGGCTTGTCCTGCTCCCTCAGGCACTCGACACAAATAATACACAGGACACCAGAAGTAGAGAGAAATGGGCTGCAATGCAAACACACCAGTGTATGTGAGGGCTCCTCACTGCTATGCCCTTCCCAGGCCTGGCTTATCTTTGTATACAAACTGAGTGGCAAAATCCATTCTCCAACCATGAAACAGTAGGTATAAGCACGCATGATAATAAAAAGGTCAATTTCGGAGAACAGTGGAAGGAGTATAGCTTGCAGTTGTGAAAGGCTTTCACTGTCATATCTGCGAGGCAGCACCTGGCCTTGGGATTTGAGCCAGCATTGGTGTTGCTGTGTGTACCGTCTCGGCAGAGGCCTGCGCTGGCCTTGGCAACCTTAGGCATCACGCATTCCACAGCTCAGCGGCCTCGCTTGGCATGGGTGTTTTAGCTGTAGGCCAGTCTCACTGCAACTGATGTGCTTCAAAGAAACCAAAAGAAAATGCAGTTTAAGAGATGGTGACATCACTGGGTCTACTGTATGGGCCATCCCCCCTTTCAGGTCCAAAACTCCCCTCCCAGGTTCCAGTCCGGGTCTTGTTCAAGAGGGGAGTTATGGGAGAGGTGTTCTTTTTTTTTTGTTGGTGGTTTGTTTATCTGAAATGTAATGGTTTAGGACCGGGGATATGCTTTTACAGCTAACAGCTGCTGTTGTGGACATGGAGATACTATACCCAGGTCTGAGCTTGATGTGGTCATTTGCCACACCTACCCAAGCTGGCAGAACGATTGTCCAACCACATTGCAACCAATACACGTTTGCTGGAGCCATGCAACATCGTCAGCAACACACACTTGGTGGCTTTGATGCTCCCAAAAACACAATAGTTCAAGATAGTATCTTGAAGTCCAAATAAACATATGCAGACTTAATCTACTGTCTACTTGCCCAAGGGACAATATGCTTATGAAATCTCTTGTCCCTGAAATCTCTTGTTGCCTGCTCCAAAGGCAATACCGACTCTCTGTCCTCACCAAGAAGAGAGTCCACATTCAAGGTCGTGTCTCTCCGGCATCTAACAACTCGGCCAAACTCTTTAAAATCTGCAAGGAGCTGATCAACCCTGCTGCAGTCTCTACCCCTCCTGTTGCCTCCCAGGCTCTTTGCAATGCCCTTGCCTCTCACTTTATCTCAAAAGCTCAAGACATCCTGTCCACCCTCTATACCTCTCTGTCTGTGCTTGCTGACCCTCCTTCAGCCACCCCCCACCCTCCTCGTCCGTTCCTCCCCTGATGAGGTCACTAGACCAGTCCAATCTATGAAAGCCGCGTCAAAACAGGTTCATCCCTGTTCCTCTAAAACCATCAAGGACCACATTGACACCCTAGCTCCGGCCCTTAATGATTTTTGCAACCACTCCTTTGCCTAGGGATACTTCCCCTGCCATCTGAAGCACTCCCTTGTGCATCCTCTTCTCGAGAAACCCACAGTGGATCCTTCTTGTCCAGCTAAGTATCGCCCAATTTCCATTACTCCCTTTCTGAGCAAATTCCTGGAAAAGCTGGCTCTCTCTCAGCTTAACCTTCATTCCGATTCTGTTGGCTATCTCCATGACCACAAGCCTGGCTTCGGAGCTGCCAGAAGCATGGAAACTGCTCTCCTGAACATCTGTGAAGATCTGCTCTCCAACCGTGACTCTAACATTCCCTCTGTCCTCATCCTATTCGATGATCTCTCTTCTGCCTTCGACATGGTCAACCATACCATCCTGCTCAACCGTCTCTCTGATAACCTGGGTATCACTGGTCAGGCTCTGGCCTGGCTGACCTCTTTCCTCTCTGATCGATCCTCCCAGGTCCAATTTGGGTCCTTCCTATCATCCTCTCTACCTGTGGTGTTCCCCAGGGGTCTAACCTCTCGCCCTGGCTTTTCAACCAATACCTGGCAACTCTCGCCCACTGCATTGCCATTTTCTGCTCAAATTTCCAGTGCTACGCTGATGACACTCAACTCATTTTCAGGCTGCCCTCGGCCACCTCCTCTCCCATCTCTGATTGCCTAACTGCCATTCAAGATTGGTGTGTCGCCAATGATCTTTGTCTGAATGCCAGCAAGACAGAGTCCCTCCTTATTAGCACACCTTCACCATCCTTTTCCCCCTCACTCTCTTGCTGGACTCCCTTGGCCCTCCTCCTACCCCCAACTGTGAGGCTAAGAACCTTGGGGTCCTCTTTGACTCCACACTTTCCTTCTCTGCCCACATCTCTGATGTCTCTAAAAAGTCAAACTTCCAATTGCACGTCCTCAGAGGTACTCTGCCTTTCCTCTCCTTCCCCCAGAAACTTGTGGTCTCCCAAGCTCTGGTTCTCACTAAGTTGGACTATTGTAACAGCCTCTTTCTAAATCCACATGCGTCTACTCTCCTCCCTCTGCAACTAATCCAGAACAGGACTGCGAGACTTGTCCTTGGCCTCAAGCCCTGGGATCGTATCTCTCCAGCTCTGAAATCTCTCCATTGGCTCCCAGTGGATGCAAGGATTACATTCAAAACAGGGCTGGACTAGGAACCAAAAGTGGCCCTGGACATTTTTTTAAAGTGGCCCAATATTTCGCTGAATGATCGAGCACTGTGTGTAAACCCAACCCTTCTATGAGGGGATTGGGAGTATCCTCCAAGAAAATGTTGAATAAAATTAGTCAAAATGAGTGCATCTCAAGCATGTTTTAAACATATACAGATTAAAACGTCATGTTTTTAATAAGTTAATGATCTTGCAAAAATAGATCTTCAATGATAGAGAGACAATGGTGCAGGGTTGAGTGTAGGGATGTACTCTCACTTGGTGTAGTGTTGGGTGCAGGGAGGGGCAAATATTTGTAGTACCCTGATCTAGGATACATTTTTAGCAACCCGTTCATCTGGCAGAGTGACACCCTCTGCAGCTTATACATCCAGATCCGGGGACCCATCTCAGTGGTACCCTAGGAGGCCCATTAGCTTTACCCAAGAACCAATCCAGGTTGTTTGTGGGAATGGTTTTCACCTAGCTGGGGTCGGATGTGTGTGTCTTTATGGCTGTGTTGTGTGGGAAAAGGAGCAGAACAGCCAAAGAGGAAGTAGTCACTCTTTCTGTATTTTTTTTTTAAATATACAGTGATATTATGAGACAACCTGTACATATAGGAGAACAGGGAGGGCAAATAAGGGTAAGAGGAATCCAATTTTGAAGGGGAGGCCCCACAGACCGAATAATGTAAATGATTATCCAATCTAACATCACTTAGTGCAGGAGTGACTTTGTGCTTTCAGAGTGGCCCTGCAGCAGTGCTGAAAGAGGGTGTTGACAGCTTGCTCTGTAAAAGAACAAACACATACATAGATTGAGGAGGATGCAGTAAATCGGCTAAGTACTCTAATGTTAACTGCAATCCAGCCCTCAATTGACAGATGTGAAACATTTTACGTGGAAGAACCTACACAGAGAAAGTGGATATAACCACTCCAAGGAAAACATTAAAAAGTGGCTTTTCGTGAGTAGAGATAGATCACCACTTTGAAAAGATCCCTACCTACCCAAGACGCACCAATGCCTGGCTTTCAGAATACGCATCACCCGAATGGCACCTCTCACACACTCGGTCCTGCTGCTCAGCAAAGCTACAGCACTTTTAAACAAAAATTACTGTCAGCACTTATTATGTTAATGTAGCTGTGAAAACAAAGCAGGATCTTAGTAAAAACAGGAAAAAACATATTTTAAGCTTAATGCAACGAATGAATAATAACTGCCTTGGTGAGCTGAAACTAAAATATGAGAACGGATGGGAAACTTGACTGCCAGAAAGGGTTTACAGAAAAATGCACTACTGAGCTTGACAGGCTTTCATATGGTTATTGCAGGATGCCATGTGATATTTAAAATATTGCACAGTCTCAGTAGCGGCAGCCTTATATAGGGGAAACATTTTTCCCCTTTAAAATTTGACCATGTCTGTGAAAGTTCTCCAAACCTGGCAAACAACTCATCTGGCATTCATGCCAAACTTGGTGGTTTCCTGAATATTTTCATGCAGAATGTTTTTTACAAAAATGTCTTTTTATCCAATGGGTTGCTATCCGGCTTGCGGGGTTACATCACCTTGATGGCACTTTGGCAAAATTCAGCCTTCTGAATGCTGCTGGAACTGTTTTGAGGCAGGTTAAGTCCTGGCATGAGACAAAAGAGCCCAGTGCTGCATTTGATTGTCGCACTCTGCAGCCTTCTGAACAGAATTACTCAGTTACTGAAAAGTTGCTTCTAGCACGTGGGGGGTTGAGGCGGTCACAAGTTCTCATAAACACCAATCCGTAACCCCTAAGGGAGCCCCAGGAAGTTCATGTTCTCCAATGAGAGAAGCCCCTATGAATAGTTGAATAGTTTGCTGCACCTTAGCTCATATGGTGCATCCATTGCTGATGGGGTCAAGCTAATGGGGGGGTTAAACAAGCCAGGACCCCACTAGGTTTCGCCAATATGGCAGATATTGTTCACTCTTCCCTAGTTTTCTGTGTGGGGTGAACCTTCAGTTTGTCAGATTCTTGAATGCATCATTACTATTCACATCTTATACCTGTATTATCACATGTTTACTGCCTTTTCTTATGTGTTCTACACTGGAGGGGCAAAAGGGGTTTTGGTTTGTAACAAATGTCTGTCTGCTGCTCGTCATCCAGCAGGTACAACAGTGCTCAGGACGCCACATGGAGCATTTGTTAGTACACCTGGCCCTGTGCACTTCCCCTGTTGCCATCACTACGCATACCCCTTCCCCCCTCCCCGGCCACTGCTTCCTGTTCTCAGACCACTAATGCCCCAGCAGCAATCCAGCCCCATCATCCAAGAAGACCCCAGTTTGACCCACATGTCTCTCCTTATTATGGGAGCTATACAGGATTGGTGCAGGTTCCCCAAGTGGGACTCGCGATCACGGTCCTGATTTAGAGTCCAGAGTTCCTTACATATGTCCATTGTTGGTGCAACCAGCACTCCAGACTTTCAGCATCTCTTCCGAGTTAATCCGGGCCCTCCAAATGGGAAAAGGACAACATCCAAGAAGTGATCAGAGCTCCCACAGCATGAACATTATTTGTAACTTTTATTGATTTACAATTACAAACACTACTTAATGGGTTGCGAAATTGTGTATCCTTTTAATGCAATTGAAAGTCCTAAATTGTTATTACTACTTGACTTTACAATGAATGGATCATGATGGTTTTGCTCATATTGTTTCTCGTAATTATTAACCCTGCAGCTTCCGGTGCCATATTGAACAGTGACCTATCTAATGTTGAAGTAGGTCAGCACCAAAGGGCAATAGTTCATAGCACAGTGCGCAAGCAATTTTAATTTACATGGAGAAATGAAAGTAAACCAACAGCTTCACTGCCAGTGCTCTTCTACTGCTCCTATGTCAAAGTGTCTTCTCTGCATTTCTGGTCCGGAAAAAGTACCCTTCCAACACTGCCCCTCCCATACAGCCTATTTCACTTTAACCTCGTCCAGCACTTCCATGATGCTTTCTCCTGCACTGCTCTAACCTTTCACATCCCACCGCCCAAGTCCTCAGCATTGCCAATTTCATTAATCTGCTTCATTGCCCATATCATTTAACCCCAATTGCCCCTACCTATCATCAGCATCTCACCTTGTGCCTTGCCTACTGCGCAACCCCAGGCAACAGTAGAGTCGAATCGCAGAGCTGGCATATAATTGCATGATGCCAATTACTTGATCTAAACAACCCAACTAAGGCCAGCCACCTCCCAATTCTATGTGTCAGAAAACTTCTCGACCTTTCAAGCACACTCAAAGCCCAAGATGATGTTTTTTTCAAAATCCGGAGCGCCACACAGCCAAACTAGAGCACTTCACAAAAATTACTTGTCTGCTTACCTGAGTAGGTGAGTAGCAGCTTGCAAAAAGAAAGGAGAAGCAACCATAATTGGATCTGAAGTGGGCTCAGTTTACAGCATCCGTGCTTATTCCACATCATCTGTTGACATTTGCCAATGCTACCGTGGAAGCTGGTGCCAATATTACAATTAAGGGCCATAATGGTATCTGAGGCTGAACGACGTCCAACACGTTTGCAGTATTTTATCAGCACCATGATAGCAGTAGATATTAGAATGCAGATATCCTCTCAAAAGGACCAGGCATTGGATGGTCTGTAAACCAGATAGTCACTGTGAGGGAGTTCCAGAGTGGAGCAGCCGAGTTAAGGGGAAATACAGATACTACATTATTGCCTAATATGTGACTGATTCTGGCCCAGCCCTTTGGACTAAGAACCTATGCCCGATTTTTTTTTAATCTTTTTAGAAGCTAGCCTGGCGTGACTTTCTTTGGCCTAAGGCCTCCAATTTTCATAGACGAGCCTGATTCGGCTTTTCACATGTGATGTTCACACCTGATGCCTGTACATAAAATAGCTGACCCTCTTACTCCCTCAACCCCACAACTGAACCAGCCTTTCGGAGGCACTAGCCATTCAGGAGTTTGACTTCCCTGTAGGCCAGTCAACCTCGGACGAAGGGCACCAAGCAAAAATAGAATCATAACCTCTATCCTAGGCCCATAGCAGCCCACATGACAATGCACTGTACTGGCCCAGTGTGAGGCAGTTTTTAGCTTTGGCTACTCAAAACTATTGCATGTAAGTACAGTCAGGCAGATGATGGCATCTGACGAGGGACACAGACCTTGTGGCTGCTGTTCGGTTCTTTACCCACCCATGCTAATACGTCTGGCCATTCTCACCAATTACCTACCCCTCCCCACCCAAAACGCATCCTCCTGGGATCTCTTCAAGCACACTTTATCTACCAGTAACATCAAACATTGTACAGTAGGTGCTTCCCAGTGTTATTTCAGAGCAGTGTTCTGTGTTATTGGCTTGATTGGAGCTGTAAATGTGTAACTGATGTACTAAGCAAGCCTTGCTTAGGCTCGCTTGCAAGTGGCTCCTACCATACCCACCACTGTCCAACCACTTAGGCTTTTTACCCCCATTAACTAACCAGATCCAATAGTCCATACTGGGCAATGCTAGGCCGCTGAGACACTGCCCTCAATACATCAGACAATCAGACATAGTCTGCTTTAACTGTGTTGCGCCTTTTGGTCGATATCGGACCTCTTTAATTGTGTGTGCCTAGGATCATTAATAGACCACCTAAGTGCGCTGGGCCCGTTGCACGCTATCTGACCACTTTAACTTTGTTGTGCCTTATGATCGCCACTCTATTGTGTTGTGCCCATGGTCGCCATCAGACCACTTTAACTGTATTGGGCCTTATGGTCGCCATCTGACCTCATTAACTGTATTGTGCCTTATGGTCGCCATCAGACCACCTTAACTGTATTGTGCCTTATGGTCGCCTTCGGACCACTATAATTGTGTTGTGCCTTATGGTCGATATCTGACCACTTTAATTGTCTTGTACCTAAGGTCACTAATAGACCACTTTTAACTGCGTTGTGCCTTATGCTCGCTATAGTCCACATTGTTTATGCTGATTTGAGCCTGCACCCCTGGTCACTATAAACCTCACTGATCTGAGCTGGTCACCAACAGTCCACATTGATTGTGCTGTGGCTCTTAGCTACTTGCCAGCTACTTCCCGAACCACCATCTGAACTATGCCACCCTGGCTAGCTCTCATCATGTTCCCTTTCTGTATCATGCCCGACTGCACACCCTGCAGCAGAAATGGCTTTGTCCCATTCAATAATGGTTTAGCAAAGCTTGCCTGCCCTAGACACCACCCCATTCCCTGCCCCACTTCCTTCCTACCCTCCCTACCTCCTTTCTCACTCAGTGCATCATCGGACCATAGCACTAAAGCTAGTGCCACCTCAGGTTACACTCCACCTAACCGTACCACCGATGATCACGCAGACAACATCAACACCAACGATCCCTCGCCACTATGCTCACCTAGTGTCCTATCCCCAAGCCAACAGAGCAAACCTTGTCCCACCACAGTCAAGAATCTAAGACTTGCAACCAGATGTCACCATTGGTCCTACCACCGGAACACAGTCATTAGGTTCAACCCTATCAACTCTACCCAGACCATAGATGTCCCATCAGAGGCAGAGGCCCCACCAGCCAACATTCCCAAGCCCCTAGCTAAGCTCAAAGGGGCGCTCATTAACGCCCGCTCGGTCCCTGCTCATGCGCTAGACATCGCTGACTTAATTGTGACTGAAAACCTGGACTTTCTGGCTATCATGGAAACCTGGTTACATGCAGCGTCTGGCCCCGCCCTATCCCTTGCCATACCAGATAACTACTCTATCATTAGATGCGATAGGGACAACAATCAAACCAAAGGAGGTGGTTTAGCATTTATATTTAAGAGCTCTCTCAATCTAAGAGTTGCTAACAATCACCAGCTGCCATCTGCTGAACTACTCTCAATTAAACTCCCAATCTCACCCAATCATACCGCCCTTGTGTACCTCATCAATCGGCCACCCGGTCCCACATCCACATTCATAGAAGACATCTCTTCCATCCTAGCCTCTAGTACCAAGCCTAAATCCCAAATTATCCTACTTGGAGACCTTAACCTAGGATATCCGGACACAAACGACACTAAAGCTTGTGACCTTGCCAACGTTCTATCCGACTTTGGCCTAACCCAGCATGTCAATGTACCCACCCATATCAAAGGCCGCACATTAGATTGGGTCTCAGACATGAATTGCGCACTAAACATAACCTCAGTGCTACCATGTGCATGGTCTGACCATCACAAAATAACATTCTCCCTCAATTCTTGCCCACCTGTGCACAAACCTTATACTGTGCCACCCACACTTTCTCGCAACAAGAAGGATATTACAACTGAGAAACTACTCCCACTCATCCTCCCACTATTAAACTCTGTCTCCACAACCTGTGCGGACCCTACCGTCCTTGTGGACACCTACAATCGTGCTATGTTAAAAGCACTGGACACCATTGCACCTCTTAAACAGCGCAAAGAAAAACCACGCAACCACCTCAACTCCTGGTTCACCCCACACCTACGTGAACTTAGGAAAGACAAGCGTAAAGCCGAGACCCTCTGGAGAAATTCACCCACACCAGCAAATAAAATCAACCTTCTAACCATCACCCTCTCGTATAAAGAAGCCATACTAGCAGCAAAAAAAGAAGTTTACAATAACAGAATTATGCAAGCTCATTCCAATACCAAGGAACTCTTTAAAATTCTCAAGGAATTAGTCCCCAGTTGCTCCCCTTGACACTTGCACCCCGGACACCGAATGGTGCGCCAACATTCAAAAAGCTTTACTCAACAAAATCACCACTCTCCAAACCAAAATCAACACAAAAAAAAACTATCTCCTTGACTCAGTAGGTAACTCCCAACCCGCCAATCTCTCCTCCCACAATCACCACTTCAAACCTTTCAGTTTCTCTCCCCTAACCATTAAGGAAGTGGAAATTATCATCAAGAAGTTAAAGCCATCTAATTGTCAAGGCGATGCCTGCCCAGCTCCTATCGTACAGGAAGCAGCGCTTGAGCTCGCCCCCTTTATCACCACCCTTATCAATTCCTCCTTTAAATCTGGCATAGTACCAGATAACCTCAAGGATGCTTGGGTAATCCCCCTAATCAAAAAACCTAACCTAGACCCTAACATCCCTACCAACTATAGGCCCATCACCACGGTACCATACCTTCTAAAAATCTTGGACCGGGCGGCATAAATCCAAATTCAAAGCTATCTTGACAAGAACAACCTACTAGGACTTAGGCAATCCGGTTTCCGGCCGAGACACGGCACAGAGACCGCTCTAATAGACCTAAAAACACAAATTGAGGACCTGAAAGACAAGGGCAAACAAGCGCTCCTACTCCTCCTAGATTTATCAGCCGCTTTTGATCTGGTAGATCACCAAATCCTTTGCCAGCATCTTAAAACGGCTGCCCATTTCTCTGATGCAGCTACCTCCTGGATCAGTTCATTCCTTGCAAACAGATCCATGAGAGTCTTCTCATCTCTTGCCGCAGCTGACACAGCACATGTTCCTTGCGGTGTCCCACAAGGCTCATGCGTATCACCCACGCTCTATAACGTCTTTACAAAACCACTCTTTGATATTCTTGACCATCTGGGTGTCACCTATACAAATTATGCGGATGACACCCAGATACTCATCCCTATCACGGGTGACTACGCAACTGACGTCAAAGCTCTCAATGCAGTTTACACCGTCATCCAGGCGTGGATGGCCCACCACGGTCTCTGCCTCAACGACGAGAAGACTGAGCTACTCATCTTAGGCTCCCAATCTAAACTTGCAAAACTTGACAGCAAATATGACGCATTCAACATTGATGGCAACATTATTAAGGTCTCCAACGTTACTAAAACACTTGGAATCTACTTGGACTCCACCCTCTCGCTCACCAGACAAACTAACTCAGTAGCTTCAGCATCGGCTTACACGTGCAAACTAATCACTGCCTGCCGTCCTTTCCTAACTCTGGACAACTGCCTTATCCTTGCCAGAACCCTTATTTTATCCAAAATTGATTACTGTAATGCCCTGTACCTCGGAACTAATCAAAGAAACATCGACAAACTTCAGGTAACCCAGAATAACGACATTAGGGCTGCTCTCAACATTCCTAGGCGCACCCACATCTCATCCACGAGACGGAACTTGCGATGGCTCTCTATCCCACAGCGTATTGCCTTCAAAACTCTTATCTTAAGTTACAAAGCACAGAACAACGCAACACCAGCCTACTTGTCAGAGCGCTTTACACAACACACAGCCCACAGACCACTAAGAGCTGTGCAAGCACATACACTCATTATTCCCAGCTTTAAACTACAGACTGCCAGAGGCTCAAGCTTCCCGGTATTGGCAGCTAAGCTCTGGAACTCACTACCCAATGACCTCAGGAACGTCCCCTCCCTCCAATCCTTCAAACATAGAACAAAACAATGGCTCTATGAGTAAGACGAAGAGTTGACCACCATGTGGTAATCATCCATTGCATGCTCTACAACCCCACCCACTGTTGTATTTATTGTGACAACTTTCTATGTATGCTTATTTACTATGCAATTTGTAATCTGTCTTTCTGTAAACTTATGTAACCCTTCTAAACATGCGCCCTGATGCCTTTGGGCAGGCTGCGCAATATAAATAAATAAATACAAATACAAAGTAACTAAGCTGCCTTGAGTCCCTTGATTTATACGTAGTATGTATATCCTTGCACTTAAGTCTTATTAAAAACAAACAACGGCAAAGGCAACAGTTTTGGATTGTGTTTAGATATATATTCAATGGGCATTTGCCAGGCACTGCTATCATATGCCCAGGTATGCGTACCATTTTTCAGCTGTTTCCATGGCCAGTTGCTACCAATATGGCAGTGACGGGCGAATGCATACCCCGGGCCTACACAAACGCCAAAACTGCACTCTCTGCCAATGCTTGTTTCACTTGATGCACTGCCATGCTGAAAGCTTTCACCAAAGTCTCCGGGCAGTTTTACATAAAGCAAATTTTCACACAATTGCAATGCAGGTATTGCTGCAGAATGTGCATGAGACATATTTTATTGTGTTATTTCCAGGTCCGGCCCTGCTCCACTCTGTTTATTTAGAGCTAAATCACAGACTGGGCATTATTGAATAATGTAGGTCGGCCAGTTGTCAGGACGGGGGTTTGGCCCTGTTTCACCACAGCCCCCTCTGCAGAGAGTGATTCCCCCCACCCCCAACATTACCCTATATTGGCCAGGACCCAGGAGCGCTGTCACTGGATCGTGTTAGCTGGTAAATATCGACCTAGGAGGTTTGAAAACGTATCTTACTAAAGCACGGTTCATTGTAAGGACAGAGCTCTTCATTATAACTGACAAGTTCATAAGTCTATATTTTACATCCTGGTTGATCCACAAATCTGTGCACACCTCACCAAATTCATTCAGCTTCCAGGGTCAAAGCTGAATGAATTTTATTTTATCCTACTGCAATTAAATAACAGGGATGCTAGGCTGGACGGAGCCTGTCATTCTCCGAAAAGTGGCCTTGAGTTGGACTCTGCCATGTCTCACCCACTAGCCTATTTTACCACTACCCTTTGTGAACAATGCTCATCTCGTTTGGAGAAGCGGGAGCATTTTTATCATTGCTTTTGCTGCACCTACCTCTCGTTTTGTTTATCTGTGGCCATGACCCCTGCCGGCAGCCCTCTAATGGGAAAGCAGTTACGTCTATTTTGGGGGTCTAGTGGTGGAAAAAAAGATGCGCACAACTGTGTTAAGCCTGTCTGCTGGGGTTCGTGCCACAAGGAAGCCAAGTGAGGGGTGGGCGCAGCAAAATGAATCCAAGTAATGTGTCTGCCTCTCCTATTGACATCTGAAATAAAGTAATCCTCACCTCTATAATTACGCTACACACCCTGTCAGAGCGCCCCCACTCCTCGATTTCTCACCACACTTACAGCACTGTACTGAGCTCCTGTGAGGCTGCTAGCCTGCACCAGTCTCTGCTGCATTGGAAACGCACCTTGTCATTAGAGGTCAGCAGTCTATCCTTGGACTTGAAAATCTTGCGCACCTACTGCAAAACATCCACTCAAGTTTAAAGCCATGTGGCTTTTGAAACCCAAAACCCACTGTGTGCTGCTTCATATCCCAGAAAAGGTTGGTGGAGGTGCCGGCTCACCTTAATCGCATCCTCCTGAATGTGCTGAACAAGCTACTGTGGGACGGCCTTTCACATCCAGAGCCGTAGTACTGGCAGAAGTCATCACGACGGCATGGGCGGCCCAGGCAGCACTTCAGCACCTGCGCATGTGAACCAAGCACACTACAGCATGTGCAGGGCGGTGCCTGGCGACTGTGCCTGTGCCCTCTACAATGTGCAGGTGCGAGGTAGGCAGCAGCCACTAGCCAGCGAACCACCCAGCCGGACTCAGGCTGGACTGGGTGATATGCTGTATTTAATGTATCCTTCCCCCAAGAAAACAGGCCCTAGGCCTTGAGGCCCAGCGGGAAAAGTCCCGGTGGCTCAGTCCAGGCCTGATTCAAAACCCTGTGCATTGTCCACAAGGCTTTCTGGGGCCTGGGTCCAAAATACCTTCAGCTGTCCCTCCGCAAATACCTCCCCTCTCGAGCTCTTCGCTCCTCTAACTCCCTCAGGGTCAGTCGTTTTTCAAAGAATCGAGCTGGGGGTAGATCTGTCTTCGGCTGGGGCCTCCCTCTGGAACAGCCTCCCTGTCACTCTAAAACATGAGAACCATCTCCAGTTCCGGAAGCACCTCAAGACCTTCCTCTTTACTTCTGCCTTCGCTCCCCCTCTCCCCCGCTGATCTGTTCTCTCTTGGCACTGTGCACCTGGCCACCCTCTGTCCTCCGGGCCCAGGTACTGGCTCACCCTGCCACCCTCCCGCACTGCCTCCGGGCCACCCCTTGCACTGGGGTCTGTAGCTGTACCCCATACAGTCTCCACCCCCTTTTTCTTCCTGCACTTATCAGACCTACCCTGTCTGCTGCCTTAAACCCAGCACTTGCCAATTTCTGGCTGCACTACCGCTGTTTGTTGCCTAAATAATTTATTATTATTTATCTGTTTCTCCTTTGCTCCGCACTTTCCACTTCTCCCGCCTTCTAATCACTTTTCCCCTCCCCCTCTCCCATGCACTTGCGTGTTCTCAATGTCACTGGGCCTAGTAAGATTGTTGTTTTGTTCTCCCCTGTTCCCCTCCCTTGTCGCGCTCTGAAACACTTATGTACGAGCGCGATAGAAATAAAATATCAATATCAACCAATAACTTAACCTGGGAGTGGAACTATAGGAATGTCGCACACACCTGCCCATTGTCTGCCCAGAATTAGAGACTTATTTGTACCCTGTCTCAGGCTGGACTCTCTCCTCTGCCCTGGAGGAAGAAATCCCTGAATGCAGGCGTTGTCCAAGTTGAGGCAAATGGTGACCCTGCCTAGGGTGGCAGCCAGATAGTGATCTGTAGGGTGGAAAGGAAACTGGGCCAGGGTGAGCAGGAAAGAAGTGGGAAAAATCCAGGAGCCAAAAAGTAGAGATTTAACTTGTAACGCGTAGGAAAAAGGGAACATAAGCGTGAGTGATAGTTGGAATGAATGTATAATGTTCAGGGTTTTGAACCATAAGAAAATGTAATGAAAATAAGCAACTAGAGTTTATCTTATTGTCTGGAAGAACTGTCAAAAAGGCCATTATTCGTGTGGTGTTATCGCATGAAGTCCTGTTGTGGATTTCCTATGGTGTTGAGATTTGCTCAGCCATACTTGGGGTTTGTTTGGGCTCCTAACCATATAATCCTATTGGATTCCCTACTGCTAATAGCTGCCGAGAGTTCTTGTAAAGCCTAGCCTGCTGATAGAGCTGTTGGCGCCATGTATTGGCAGTGTGAGGAGTACTGGGGAACATAAAAGGAGAGTTTGACAAAATGATCTCTCCACCCAAAACAAGCCATCCCAGATTGGCCAGTCGTGGAGAAGAGAACACATGTGGCCCTTGTATGTAGTGAGTTGGATAATACGTCCCTGGAATGCAGTTTTGGAGCAATAAATTAGAGGGAAATTTGTAAATTCATACTTGGTAGGGTAGCAAAGTTGAAGGAGACACTTGCTATAAGGACAATGTGCAAGGAGGGCCACTGCCTATTATAAGAACTGTATGCCGAAGCTGACGCCTCAAGCAGAGGCTTTTCTAAAATGTTGAGGTGTATTTGAGCAATGCACAAAGGAGCAGGAGAACACACATGTCCAATTACTGTAGTCTCCCTCCCCCTCCACCTGAATGGCCAGGTTCTATAAATGGGAAAGCTGATGGGAACTAGAAGCACTACTAAATGAGGATGTGGTTTGGTCTGTGGCTCCACTGGGAGCAAGGCCATAGACTGGCCTGCCTGCAAGTGGATGATGCCTGCTGGAGCTTTATGGGAATCCTAATGGTGGTGTGGGTGGTTGTCAGACTGAGCTCTTCTGGGAGTTAATCTAGGTTATTAAGCATTGTCTAACCTTCTCAATCTGTGCTGCAGTTACCTTGGCTTGTTAACTGAGGGCATTGGGGTATTCTTTGCTCAGAAGAGTTGTATAGTCTGCCTTTGCAGGACTACATTTGACTATGTGGCCCTGTTTCTGGACAGAATGCAGTTAACATTTTTAAATTATTTGGGTGTGTATAGAGTACTATGTCACATTCCCTCTGCTTTACAGCCACAGTCTCGTGTGTGTGGATGGGGAGAAGAGGACCAATATCAAGGAAAAGGTTCACATTAAAACAACAATGGGGATTACAAAAAATGGGGTTCTCACTCGTTTCCAAAGAGGACTGCAAGCTGGAACAATTGCAGTAAAGACACATTCCTTTCATCCGAAGTAGACTTACAGACATGGTTACTTCTCCAACATCAGAATAAATGTGGGACGTGCAGAGTTAATCCAAAAATATTTGCAATAACACAGGAATCACATAATTTTTCTACATAATGCATACATACCAGAATTGCATTTCCGAATTGTTTGTAATCAATGGTCCGGTTCATAAAGAAACCAAAAGGAGAGTTGCAGTAAAAACCACTATCCAGTGAGCATGGTTTAAGATTCACCCTGTGATTTCCAATTAGTGGAAGTGATTTTACCTTAGAACGCATGTTCACTCAGAACACGAACGCTATCTCCTTGACAGGGATGTCCGAGGTCTGCCTGTAATATATACATAGGATATTGTGGTCATCTAACCTTTGTTAGCACTCCAATCGTCAACTGTTTGTAGATCCTGTCAGCACTTACCACTTGCATTCTCCCCCTTCGACCTGAATGCCGTAAACCTCCGCTTGCAAACGCGCAGTATCATGGTTTTAAATGTCACCATGGCGACCCTACAGGCGTCGGCCGGAAATGGCCGTCTGGCCCGTGCCTCGCGTCCCGCTTCCCCATGGAGGTGGGTAGGCGGGATGTGTGGTTACAGGATTTCTATGTTCAAATCTCGCTCTGTGTAAGTATATATTGCACAGATGGCTTCACCCTTGTCATCTAAAAAATAATTGTAAATGGGTGATTGAAATTAGTGACGATCTGTGTCGTTACTCCTAATTGCATCTCAGACTCCAAAGTCCTGCCCACTAATGCAAAACCTTTGCTGCCTCCGATTCGTGTAACGAGGTGTAAACATCATAGCGACTTGTTAGGCAACCCCCATGTAGCTAATCTAATCTTCCTTTTGTGATACACTAGACGTGCTCATGTTGTATCTCCAACATTAACGATTTCACCGAAAGCGGGGGTGCTCAAACTCCCTAGTCATCCTTACTAATGCAAAGCATTGATGCCTCCAATTGGGGCATCTAGGGTTGCTGACCACATACAGGCACTTAGGGAGGGGACAGGTCCTGGGGCCTTCCCAACTGCCACATTCCCCCTCTCGGGAAGAAATGGCTCTGGCTTCCACCCTGGTAGACCTACCACCCCAGGCTGAGAGGGGGTCCACATCCCCTTTTGACAAAATCAGATTACTGACCGCATTACAAAGAACCATGCTGGTTTGCTGCAGTTAAAAAGGGACAGAATTTGAAGCGTCAGTTTATGAACAGTTTGCTTTGGCTACAGACTTATCAAGATTACATTTGACACTTGTCTGTTGGCCAAACCGTAGGCGCTTAAGGGAAGTAGGTTGTCCCTGGATGGCGACAACTTGTTAGAACAGTTTTGGATCTTTCTTTTACCTTGAGGGAAACAGGAGCATTAAGGGTTCTTCATTTTAGTCCATCCTGGCAGTCTTACTATGAAGTCCCCCTTAGGTTGTAGCGTTTCCCCTAGTACCTGTTAGGCGTTGATCTTACCCTGACATTCTGTTATAGAATTAAAGATGTTTGTCCCACACTTTGAGCGTGGCATGTAGCATTGCCTTCAGTTCGCCACCCCACCCCACTGGTGCATCAGAAGATTCCATACTTGTCATTCTCTCTGGGTCTGTTTGTCAAATAGAAATAAACCACGCTTCATTCCTTACCCATGTCGGTTGGCTTATTGTGGGGCCCTCAGAGAGGATTCAAACAATATCGGATACCTCGTTTCCAGGCTCAGCTTTCAGGTGCTTCTGGGGTTCATGTCATCCGCCATGCAGGTGGCAATGTCTTGGCACAGCTTCACCTAATGGCTTATTAGGTCCATGAAAGTCTGCCTCGCTTACTGTGCCCCTTTTGGTTTTGGAAGAAGTTTATCATCCACAGAAAATATTTTGGGGTTTTGTTTCCTATACCCGATTCTTCAATCTCCAGGACAAAGGATGCCTCCCTCTCAGGGTGAGAAGCAACAATGGATTATCCACAATTAAACAATCCACGGTTTCCAGCTCACAGATATTTGTGTAACGTTTGCTCCACTGAAGACCATATTTTTTAGCCTGAAGGATGTTTCTGCCTGCTATGCATGGACGGCATACCCTCATGCACACACCCACAATGGCTGTTCTATACATCAACAAAGACAGAGCACCAAATGCCCCTCCACCTGCCCCCCTCTTCAAACTTAGCTTGCATAACTTTAAAATTCGGTGGTGGTCCATGGCATTATTCCAGTTCAACTGGCTGGAACCCTCCAAGTACAAGTGGACACTTGATCAGCAGGCTGCCTCGCTCCTCCCCACAAATCTGGGCCAACTAATGCGGACTGGATATGTTCATCATGGCTCAAAATGTGTCGTCTGGGAGATAGTTGCCTTTCTCCCCCAACCCTCCAGCTTTAGAGGGACAGTTTCTTTATGCGTTTCCCCCATTCCCACCCTCCCAACATTCGCTAAACTTAGGGATTTGGTCCTTGAAGACTCCCTATTTAGACCATTCTGCCAATTTGTGCATCACGTGGGCCACTTAGAAACCTTCCACTCGCAAGCAAAACAACAAATGGTACTGATCCTTGAAGAAAACCCCAATCCAGACTACACTACCCAAAATGATAAGTAATTCATTTCTCATCTAATGGATTAGAGTTAAAAAAAAAAAAAAAAAACTAGACTGGCAGCATCTATTTCTCATCCTTGGGGACCTATCTGAATGTTGGTAACTCATTGTTCTAACTGAAACCCATGGTTTATAAAAGCACTCCAATGGTCTCCAATGGTCTCGTATGGCTTTTACCACTGGTATGGCAGCCAAACTAGCAATGCGACCTCGACCTTGTTCAAATGACAACGTGTCCTAAACCATTTGAGCCCATTGCATCGGCCGATATGCAAATAGTTATCTGGAAAATGGCCTTGCTGGCGGCCCTCACTTCCACCAGAGGAATTATTGAGCCTCCTGGTCTCTACCCCGAGCAACCTTTTAATTCTGTTTCATAGAGACAAAATTGTTATTTGCACATATCTGTCATTTCTCCTACAGGTGATCACGGATTTGCGAATCGATCAGGAGATAAACTACCTTGTGGTGTTTTACGGCTCCTTTGAAATGCTGAAAAGAATCTTACAAATTCCTGTTATGACAAGATTCTATCTTGATCACTCTAAACAGTTTTGCGCCCCCACAGACTGTTCATCTCTTTTGGGGGCACAACCTGTGCCAAAAGGCTTCAAATGCTTCATGCAAGGTGTATTGCGTTGTAGAGTGCTACATGTTTAGGAAATGCTTGCACTCCTTCACGGGAGCTTCTGTGGCGTTCCAGTGGCACATTTTGCAGCAGGATATCTGTCAACCTCATCCGCTCTGAATACCTTCTGCAGACACTACTCGCTTCTAGAAAAGATCAAGTATTTGGTTAAGCTGTTCTTTGGCCGAGTCTAAAATTCTGACTAGTTTGCCATTGTCTCTCTTGCTTCATATTTACCTGAAAGTGTGGAGGTAAGTGGACCGATCCTAGGACTACATTAAACTTACTTATAGTAGTGACAGACTTAGGATTCATTTACAAAGTTCTCTGCGGGAATAGCTCGGGCCTCGCATCCTCCGACGTGAACTGTCCAAATGAGGATATATCCAGTGCTTTACAGGCACTTTTCTGTTGGGGTGGGTACTTGGCAAATGAAATGAGCAGAGCCCAGTTTGCATTACTTGTTCAGAAGGATTTCATGCTTAAATCACTATCACACAAGTATTCCACATATTAAAGCCTGTGGTTATTCGTATGGTCCCTTCCCCATGTACCCCTCTGACATAGCTGCACATGATTTAGTTACTTGAGGAGTGCTGCTTGGCATGGAGCCTTGTCCACCTCACTCTGATTCCTGCCCACTCTGCCTGCAAAATTTGGCAATTTTTCAGCACTGAACCAGATGAGGATATTAAACAGACTATAACGAAGGCCTCAACAGGTGCCCAAAGTAAGTGCAGGACTGTCACTTTGAAGCCTGTAGAACAAAGTCCATCCAAGCGAGATGAGACACTGGTTGACATATGCTAGGACAAGCACTTCACTGCAACTGTGAGGAAATTATAACGCACAAACTGAGTTAACTCCATGCCTAGAAATGTACCTTGTGCCTTGACTGCCACATGGAGCGGAGTCAACAGATGGTGGGTGGTTGGTTTAAAGTCTCTGGGGCCTGGTTACTGGCTGGCTGTGGGGCGATTTGAATTAAGTAATTACTGAATGAGTTCATGCTAAAGGCAAGCTTGGTAAGACTCAATGAGCCGTATATAAAGGGTGTCACCCCAGGAAACAAGAGGAGACCATCACCAGGAAACTTAACAAAAGCGGAAGAGTTGAGCTGAAGAGTTGCAATGAAGTGACCAAGACATTGAGATCCATGAAAAATGTTTGCGTGGGAAGCGCAGAGACTCCCAGAGAGATGTGGATACTCAGAAGCACTATTTGTGAAAGTGCCACTGAAACCCTGCAGAATTGGTTGAATCCTCAATAGTGCTTTGTATCCTGTAAGCATACCTGAACCTAAGGAGCGTTGAGCACTGCACACTGAAATTGCACTTGAGGCAGTGGCATGGGAGACCCTGATGTGGAGGTGGAGGATAGGCGATGAACCCGCAGTAGTGTTCATGTCAGAGGCAATTGGAACCCTGCATTCAGCGGTGAACCAAACCTAGTGTTGCCCCTTAAATGATGCTTGAGGAAATTGTGCTGTGCGTTGGAGTGATTCATGATGAAAGAGTACTTGAGCAGGTGGTGGTGTACCCTGAAGTATCCTTTGTGGAAGTTTGCCTGATAAAAGTGTTACTGCTTGGTAGATGCTGAACCCCAGTACTGTTTGTGTGAGGCACTTCGAACCATGCAAGCAGGCCTGAATCACAGTAGCATGCTAGACCGATGATAGATATAGTGTGCTGTACTTCTATGGGGGGTGCTTGCAAACATGAAATGTCCTTGAATCCGAATGGTATTCAACTTTTAAGCTCCATTTGTTGGTTGAAGGGTAGTTATGTGAAGAGTAACATAAGTTACTCAAGTCGAAATCTGTGAAAATTGGAAAGCACTGTTGACTCATGAGGTTGTTAATTATGTAAGTAATGCATGGATCTAGACTTTGGCAAACTGTGAAACCTAAAGTGCATACTACAGATTAAGAGGTTTGAAGTGGAAAAGAGACAATACAAAATGAAGTCCAACCTCTTTATTTAGAGTTTTGAGATTTTGCGATTGTGTTGGAACGCGTGAAGGAATCGAAAATAAAAGGGAGACTTGACCATAATTATTAGAACCAATGGGTGATGGGCAGAAATCACCCAAGTGAATAAACGAGAGAAAATAAACCAGGTACTTTGGAGGAGAGAAAAGAACCCTGGTGTTGGCAATTGTGGAATAAGGATACTGTAGATGTTTCTTTGAGAATGAAAGATCCAGAGATGATGCTGCGGTCGATAAGCTACTATTGAAAGACATGTGTCAAGTTTGAAAGAGACTTTGTATCCATAGAAAAACTATACAGACATGTCAGTGGGCAAACCCAAGGTGAGTGACTGACACATGTGCTAGCCTAGTTTGGAAACTCTAAGCCTCCAGTCATTCTGGAAATGGCAAATGTAAACAGACAAGGTGGGGAAAAATTATCTTTGTGGATCTCAGTTTCTTTAATTAAAATCTGCTAGTGAAAACTGCAGCACAAGAGTTTAATTTATTTCGTCTATCGGAGGATGCTTGTACAAAACAAGTTCTCCTCAAGAGGCGAATCCATCTGCGTTTTTGTGAATAAGAGTTTCATGTTGACAGCATGAATGCATGCTTTTGTGTCAAGTTCTTGACTCGTTTTAGGCATCTGTCATTGACATTCTTGAGCTGTGAGGTTTAGCTAGCCCAGGCTTAGTTCATTGTTTTTTGCAGTTTGGTTTACTATGTCATTTTCTATTTTAAATGTGCCTTTAACTATTTTTGAAAATCGTGTATCTAGGTAGCGAGGTTCATTTAAAGCTGTAGATACATAAAAGTTGGGTAGAAGGTGTTTTGAAAGTTGGAGGCATGGGAATTGAAATAAGTGTCTGATGAACAGCTGCAAAAGCCGCTAGACTGTATCCGGCATCACCCAGTAAGCAGGAGCTGCCTCTGGGAGAGAGGTGCTAGCTCGCAGGGAGCCACACATTGAGCATTTACATGAGATGCAAGCTTCTAGGCTGCAAGGAAAGGTAAATAATGGCTCCCAAATATGTCGATCCCTTTGGCATATAATTAAGGCTGGAGGCAAGAATTCATTTGTGTGCATGAGATGCATTTTGCTTTGCACTGCAGGTTCAATAACCGCATTGACGTGGTGTGAATGTAACTTTGTAAACTTGCTTGATTTGTCATACGTGGCGTGTGCACTAACTTCATATATTAAGTGTTTTTAATCTGACCATTGCATTCGGATTGTGTGTTGTTGGAGTGACCACTCGCCCTTTATTTTTTTCTGGCTCGCAGATCACATAGTGGAATGATGATAAAATAATGTAATCTGTTTTGTTGAGGGACATACGTGGGGATTCTGTAGAGGTGGAAGACCAGTTATTTCATATTGGGCATGGGGGTAGCAGTGGTTTGGTCCTTTGACTTATTTGTGCTTTGGAGCTGATCTTCTTTTGATTTGGAATTCAGTCGGAGCAGTAGGTATTTGTAATCTGGGTAAGGCACTGATGGATAATGGTCCCTACCTTGCTATTCAAGTTTAGATTTGGCACAGCATTTTGTTTTTCAGCCATGTCACAGATGCCTTCAATAACTCGGACTCTGAAGGGTTTTTGTACTTGAAATGGTAAACATTACAGTTTGTGATCTGGTTAGGGTGCAGGCAGTGTATACTAATGGGCTCTCTCACCCTACCATGGGATCCCTCTGCCCTAACCCAGGCATCTCCAAACCCCAGGTTTGCAACTTGCGATCGGTTACCCCAACCAACTATAAACTAGCTACAGTTGAGGGCCTAAAAAATACCTTATTTATCTTACACCCTGTGGAGTTCTTCTAAGGGGTCCCTAACCTGGCACTCCTCAGATATTCTCAATAGGAAATGATGATTTTTCTTGTGCCAGTAACAGTCACCCTGGTCCGTTCTCTTACTCAGGCGCTCCATCTCTCTACTTTCCCTCATTTCCCTACTCCTTCCACATGCCCTCCACTCTACTCTCACTTGCCCTGCTCCCTCCTCCGCACATCCTCTGGTTCCCCCTGTTTACTCTCTTCTTTTCTCCCCCTTCCTCACCTCCCCACTACACACAATCCCCCATTTATACCTCTGTGCCCTAATCTTGCCACACTTTCTCTGCCTACTTTTCCAACTACGTCCCACTCATCGCCACAACCACCTTATGCACTCTCTACCTGCGCCTACCATACACTCTTTGTCATTCTCAATTTGGTTTGGGGAGCGTTTCTGTGTCTCTCCTACTCCTCTCCTACCCCCTCTCATTGTCTGTTTGCTTTCTGTTGCCCCACCATCCCCCTGGGGTGCGTCAGAGGTTAGTGGGGTGGGTGTTTGGTGTCTCCTCTGTGGCAAGAAAAATCCCAGTCTATTCCATTTCTTTCCTTGATTCTATTCCCCGGGTTCTTGTCGGAGTTTTCTTGGTTGGGCCCATGTGCATTCTGGGAGTTACTGGCCTGAAAAAGACCAGACAACCCTGTCCTGAAACCATACAGGGAGGCATTCTGTGACAGAGGGTGGTACCCACATTAACATTCAAGGCACTTGAGGGAATTTCAGGGACAGACTCCTCTTTCTCCGTCCCCACCCCCGGTCCAGTCCTGGACTCTGTCACAGCAGGCATTCATTTAGGGAAGCACATTATCTGTTTTATGATTTAAATTGATAATTCTGTGGGTTTTTTTGTAATTACAAGATTGTTAAACCTCGTTCTTCTTTTCAGCTTTGCTTTTACAATCATGGTTTGTTTGGATGACTGACTAAGGGGTTAAAGAGTTATAATTAATGTGACTGGGTCAGGGTCTTGACCATGTCATAGGTGAGATGGGGGAGGGGGCAGTGACCCTTAGCCTGGAGCAGGAGGCTTCTAAAACTAAACTCAAAACAACCCTTGCCCCAGGTATGTGAAGTGGGAGTTATGGGGTCACCGTACCCCTGCCTCCGCCTCTTGTGCCAATAATGCCAAAACAGATGCCATTCATATGCTCTCAATGTCTCCCAGTACAGTTCCTTGCCACGGTTCTCTTTTTGTCTTTTCAGCGTTACATCTCCCACAATGCAACAGCAAGCAGCCAGGAAAACCCGGACTGGAAGTAAAGACCTTAAAGTCATGAAATGCAGCAATGCCAGCAGACTGAAATGGCAACACCACCATACCGCATCGGAGAAGCAGACTACTCACACTCCAGACAGAAAAATGTACTTTCAGCCTACAGTATGACAGAGAAACACCAAACTGTTTGTAAAACCGTGCTGGAAAGGGGGCAGGGGGTGCGAAGGGGTTTTAAAGCCTACCATGGGGAGGAAGATTGACTCAGGGGCAACGTGTTTGTCTTGGAAGCAAGGCAACGTGGCGCAACACAGATACCAATCCCGATCTCGTGCTTAGAAACCACTCGCTGGTAATAAACGTGTTATAAAAGAACCTAAAATTAAAACATTTTAAGTCAATACCAGCTGTGTAGCCTTCCACCTGGGGTGAAAAGGAAGGCATTGATTGGTTGCAGGGAATCTGCTGAGCACTGTAACCAATTGGGAAGTGAGACAGTCCCTGCATACAGAGTCCTGCACTATTAAAGCAGACAGCAGCAGAGTGTGGGTTGTACGGGCGAGGTCACAGGTGGCGTTAGAAAGAGACCAGGCAGAGGAAGGACAGCAGAGCAGATAGTTGGAGAGGTGGATTTTGAACAGTTGAGGTAGTTGAGAGAGAGTGGTATCAGTGTAGTGTAGTGTATTGCTGTACAGGAGGTGAGGGGGAATTTAGAAGGTGGAAGTGAGAAAGACCGATCATAGTGTGGGAGATAGTGTGAGAGGTAGTGAGCGATCGCAGTGAGTGAAGCTAGTAGGGAGGGCATAGAATTGGGGTGCAAGGAGTAGGGTGTATTAGAAAAGTGGGGAGAGGGTGAGAGTTGTGACAACAGGAATAGTAAAGGGGTGAGCAGGGCACCATATCCCTGAGTTTCCGTAATAGAGACTAGTAAAGGGGTGAGCAGGGCACCATATCGCTATGTTTTGTGAATAGAATAGTAGGGGAAATTGTAGTAGTGGGAACAGTGGCAGTAGAGACCTTGGTCATGATAGTTGGAGTGATAGTAGTACTAATACAGGAAGTAGTTGTGATGGGAGTAGAGGAGGAAGACTCAGTGTGGAGAAGGTAGAGAGAAGACGAGTGATCGGGATAAAAGGTACTGATATCTAAGAGTTGCGGGGAAGAGAAGGTAGGCAGAGTTGTTAGGACAGGGAAGAGTAGAGTAGTACAGAGAAAGGTGATAAGATAAGGAGGCACACATACACCACCCTCTAGAACAGGGTTGCCCAACTCCAGGCACGGATCCATGTTGGTTTTCAGGCCACCCCTCATTAATATTCATGAGATAAATAGGCATACAATGATTCTAAATGTATGTACATTTTTCCTCATGAATATTAATGAGAGATATCCTGAAAACTCATCGAGATCCTGGCCCTCGAGGCATGGAGTTGGACATCCCTGCTCTAGAACGAACATCTGTGATCGTGTAGAAGTAGGTAGGAAGTTTCTGAGGGAGATAGACATCCAGCATCTCATGGAAGTCATAAGATCAAGTTGGCGAATAGACAGTAGGGATAACATGCGGTAGAAACTAACTGGACCCAAGGGTGTCTGGGCTAGGGTCGGAGACCGAGGGGAGACGAGAGAGAGCGGGACGACCCTAGCTCCACTTCCCAGATCCCTTTTGCAGTTGGTAACTATTTTGTTCTGCAACCATTACACATCTGGTCTGCAATTATACCGATTTTTGCAAACACTCCCACCATACCTCTATTGTGTGCTTTGATAAAATCCTTGAAATAAAAGGGAGACTCAGTGTGTCTTTCAGGCCATCTGTCACATTAAGTTCAGTGTTTATTACGGGGGAAATTTTAATTTGTGCGGTGTTTGATTTCCCTCTTTTAGGGAGAATGCATAGATGAGGTACAAGGCAATTCCTGAGAGAAGGGTGCCTTTCGAGGGTCATTAAGTGATTCTGGGGCATAGTCTGTGGTATCAAATGCTGGTCTGTATTCTATGTTCCGTTTTCAATATGTGTTTAATTCAGGGGAGAGTAAGAAGAAGGGAAAGTTGGTATCTTACCATTGTTGGCTGTCAGAAAACAAGTTTGGGAGAAATGGGAAAACATGCTTTCTTTTGTTCTTTTCCTTTACTTGGATTACCATAGTTCCATTAGTAACCCTTTCACTGCTCGTAGGATGTATGCATGTACATATTTAAGAACGTTTTATTTGCCTTAAGGATGCTTATAAATGTCCTAATAGCCAATTCTTATATTTCTGGAAACCAGGGTCCTTTGTTGGAATGAAGGGGATTCAGTCAAAGGCAATTCTGGCGGTCATGCAATCTTTCCAATAAAAATTTCAAAACCCTTTTGACCGCTGTTATGATTAGAAGTGTGTAGGAATAAAACATTATTGTTTATTACGACCTGGGTACAGATATCCGTTAAAAGTGTAATGTGGTATGCTAGCTGAGTACATCTTTAATTAAATGTGTATATACTGACAATGAATAATGGGATGGGGAAGGAGCTATAAAACCTGCCTATGTTCGCTTTCTGAAATTTTCATTTGAAAGATTGCATTTTGTACTAGATGTTATATTAATTTATTATTTGCATTAAAATTGAAACATCAATATTTTAGCAAAAAATACTGTGATATCAAGAGGAACAAAAAAGAGTAAATGAAAAAAAGAAAAAGTAATTGATCCAAATTAAGCGTTCCAATCAAGTGTCTCTAACAAAACCTGTCTTCAGGAAGAACTTCTACCTAGAATTTGGCCACTGCAATTACATTTTTCGTTTTTCTGCCTTCCGTTAAGGATTTCCACCAAATTGTAGAGTCCGAAATCGCAAAGTCTGAAAAAAGAGGTCTAAAGAACTTCGATCGTGAGTCTCTTAAGGCCGGACACACTGTGATGATGTGAAACAGAGATTCAGTCTCGGAGGTACAGAAACGGCAAAGGTTTTCGGATGACTGTCCCCGTATTGCTCAGAACTCATTTGTTAAGTACAAATTTAAACAGGCGCTCAAATTGATCCCTGATCTTCTTATCTGGGAATTGTTTCAGGTATTCACAAACTGTATTTAACTTTCCGCCTTCTGGAGGTAGGTGAGCTACTGATGGGTAACTGTTGGCGAGGTCCAAAGTTTCGATCCAATCATGAGCTTTTAATTTATTTTACTTTTACTCACGTCGGGTTAGTCGCCATCTTTTCCAGAGAGCTTCCTATTGTTTCTAAGCATTTTATCATTTTCAGCTGCCAGCCTTTCAGGGTTTGGTTATGGTCAGACATTTCCTCGTAGACCATCTTGAGAGTTGCTGGCCTCGGGACAGAGCACCATTTTCCAAACAGAGCTAGTATGCTCCAATTAACCATACACTTCAAAGATGTGAGGCCCAGTTCTCTTTGAATGATGGCTATTGGAATAGATTGTGGAATGCCCAGAACCCTCTTCCAAAAAGCCCCTTCGAGGCGTGTCCATAGGGGCTCTGAGATGTTGAGCATGGCTTCAGCCTCATAAGTCACGGCTGATGGAACATTGGCTTTATAAAACCACAAGACTGGGAGAATAGAAAAGCGCCCAAACTTCCTGTTTAACGCACACGCTTGCCTGGTCAAAGCTTTCATCTTTCCCAGTAGGTGAGTAGACATTGGGGCTTCTGATCTTGAGTTACTCAACCAATCTCCCAAGTACTTGAATGATTGGACTTGTTCGATATTCTCACCACATGTACCCAGAGGTGCGATTTTTCACCCTGGTAGATATACCAAAGCTCATGGTTTTAGTTTTACCCGTATTGATTTTGAGGCCGTTTCTTGAGATGTAGTTTTGTAGGGCGCTAAGGTGCCTCTGTAGGCCCACAGGGGTCTGGTCGATGAGCACGACGTTGTCCGCATACAGCAAACGAGATAACTGGGTTCCTCCTACCCTGGGTAAAAAGTTCTTGTTGACACAAAGGCTTCGGGCATGTCATCCAAGAAAAAAATTCAAGAGTGCCGGGGCCATAGGGCACCCCTGCTTTACTCCTCTCAGGTTTTCGATTTCTTTTGAAAGAGTCCAAGCTTTGCTTAATCTCACTCTTAAAGCGATGGAAGAGTGCATGGCCATGATTGGGTGAAGTATTGATTTAGGACATTTCTTTCTCTCAAGTTTTCGACCAAAGAAGACCTCTGAAAACTTGGTCGAATGCCTCAACAAAGTCTACAAACGCCATATAAATAAGTTTTTGATTTTCTGAGTTACCTTTCAAAACCTGGAGGAGCAAGATGTTAACAGAAGTGCTCAGGCCTTTAACGAAGCCTGTTTGAAATGGGTCAATGCAGTTGGTTTGCCGACACCAAATGTGAAAGTGGTCCAGAATGATTGAACTGTATAATTTGTTGAGGAGAGCGATAGGGCGGTAATTCTTCGAGTTGTTCCGGTCACCTTTTTTGTGGATTGGCACCACTATCGCTCTCCTCCATGAACTTGGTAATTGGTGGGACATAGCTATTTGCTTGAACAGGATAGATATAAAGACGGCCCAATCTTCAGGTAATTCCTTCAGCATGCAGTGGGTCAGCCGGTCCGGTCCCGGGGCTCTCGACATGTTCATCCTCTTAATTCGCTTTGTGATCTCGCTGGTGTCCTTGTTGGATACCCATGGATCCAAGCTCTTCCGTGTAGCCACACATACAGTTATATCTGTGGTAAAGGCATTCAAACCTCTGAAGTGTTTAATCCACGAGTCCTCGCTTATTGGGTTGGTGTGGTCTTCTTGCAATGCAGTCTCATTTAGCTTTGTCAATTACCAGAATTTCTTTGGATCTTTACCGGCCAAAGCTTTCAACATGGCCTCTGAGTCATTCTGGTATCTCTGATATTTAGATGCCCAAAGCCAGTTTTTATAACTCGACAGCGCCTGTCGTGCTGTTTGAAAATCTTTAAGCAATCCAGACTTCCTCGCCACTCGAGCCAGCTTTCACACCACTCTTCTCCGCTCCACCAAATCCTGATTAAAGGTGAATTTATAGTTGGTGACCGCAGACATCTTTTTAGAGCGGTAGCTGAATTGCTCCAGCAGGGGGGAACATTCAACCAGCGAACCAACTTTCTCAAAGTCTGGTGTTAGAGTTCTAATCTTAGTGGTTGATAGTCTTAGACGTAATCCCCCATTACAAGAGTCAACCGTTAATGTCATGTAATCCCGGGCCGTGGGACTAAATGCCTTCAATTCCAGCAAGAGGAAGTGATGGTCACTATGAGTTGTTCTGACCACTCGGAAACTATTCACCAAAGGGAGGAAGTTGTTAGATACGTAGCTAAAACAGAACTATACACCATGTTTTCCCACCTCAGCTGTGATGGTATGTCACCTTTAAAGTTGCCATTGAGAAGGTGCATATCTCTAGAGTCCATAAGTGAATTCCACAAATCCTGTCTAGAGTGCCGCGGGTCCTCGTAGTTCCAGGCCCGATCCTGTTTGTTTACTGCCAGATCAGGGATGTTAAGGTTACCACATATGACATATTTCGACTGCTGACTGATTTATACGTCATCCAGTTGGTTGGTAACTTGGGCTATAAACAGTTCGTTGGAAATCAGCGCTGCGTTCCAATAGGTGCTGATAATAGTTATAGGTGAGTTGAAATGAAGAAACACAGAGTCCAAGCACCCTTCGTCGCAGAATTCGATGAGTCGCAGGTCAGATGACCGTAGCTGTCGCAAGTTTAGAATGGAGTGTAATAGTTCTAAAACTACTCTCTGATTAAGTATGAGCTTCTCGCTACGTTCCAGCACTTTCTCCAATTTCAGGGAGCGAGACAGGGGATTCACCTGCCTCGGCCTCTCTCGAGATGGGTTGGTGTTATTCCCTCTGGGTTCTTTGTGTCTTAGAGTCCGCCCTACTTGGGCGCTCATCATGATAGTCCAGTTGTTTAAACGTGGGAGAGAACTGTTCTCGATTGCTCCTTTGTCTCGAATAGAAGTTTTTTAGCTTTCAGATATTTTCATTTCTCATCCATAGAAACGAATGCCGGAGAAGCCGGCAGATTTGCCTGGATTCCTAGAGACTCAACACAAGCTTCAAGACCGATATCAGGGGGCTCTGAGGTCTTCTCACATGGTTGACAAGATGTTGATTAGTCAAGCGAGTAGGTGGAGAGTTCCAAAAGAGTTTGCAATGTAGGACTCATGTGTCCACGGTAGGGAGTACAGTTGAAGGGGCCACCCAAATTTCAGCATGCTGGCCACGAATACCAACAGTCGTCTGGCTTCTTGCTTTTAAAGAAGACTTTCTTTGAGGTGATTGCGGAGCTTCCCCTACCTCACTCTGTGTCGTTTTTGGACCCTGTTGCTGGGCCTCTGTAGTTGTTTTGTTGTTAGATTTGTCATTTTTGTTTTTTCTATACAAAGAAGTCCTTTATTGGTTAAAGATGGAGAAGGCCTGGTTGCCGCCGGTTCCTTCACCCTCATCCCACACTGAGGTGTTTTGTAATGCTTGGTCAGAAAAAATGCATGATCCATTCTCCGCTCCTTTCGGGCTTAGTGCTCCCTTTTGTTCGTTTTTGAAGGTGCTGGTCAACTCATGACATTCCCCAGTCAAATCAACCGGGACGGATACATTTATTGTCTGGACAGACTTTGAACAGGTGGTACTTGCAGCATGATGTGTCGGATGAAGCATACTCGCATTGTCACTTGAAAGATACTTTCCCAAACTCTGCTCTTCTTTTCCTGTAACAAAGCCTTCCAGAAAAATGAGTTTGGAATGAGTCATGAGTAGTATGGTCCTTCAATGTATCATTCAGTTGTTCGTATAATTTGGTAAATGGTGCCAGGGCTATAGTGATAGTTGACATGATTGAAAGTAAGTCTAATTTTTCCCTTCTATTAGACGGAGTTGGTTGTGGTTGGCCAGACCGCTCATCGTTCTGGAGCTCACATGCAGTGGTTTCATCAGGGATTGGTATAGACACGCCAGACTCCTCAGCCGCAAAGTTGTCCAAGAACAGCTCCTCTTCACCTGATACTAGCAAGTCTCCATTTACCGGTATGCCAGCTAAAACTGGCTCCGGCCTCTTCGATGCTGGCACAGGTACTTCTGTTAGCGCCCCCGCCGAGGAACAATGAGCCAACTCCCGAACACTCGTTGCACATGCCGGCTCTGATAGAGAGTTTTGCTCCCTCGTCAGCCCCTTTAAAGGTTTCACCGCCAAGGGCACGTCCCCCAAGTCCAAACGCTTATCACTGGGAGCCGTCGTCAACTCTGGTTCCATCATCTGGACATCGTCCTTGCTAGAAGTTGGCGATGACCTAAAACTAAGGCTGTTTTGCATAGGTGCAGGTGGAATTATCTGAGATTTCACACAAGATGTTGAAACCGAAAAATTGAAGGGGGTAGTCTCCTTTAGCCCCTAAAAGTGGTCTTTTTTTTAACTGTGGGGTTCTTTGGGTGGCCAACCCCAGGATTCCACACCCTCCAAAATATCTGCGTCTGATACATCACCAGTGTTAAGTTCAGCCACGGAAAGAGCCTGTTTTTTTAGAAAACATTGAGGGAACCATTGGGCCCAGTACAGGACTCTGTTTCTGGAGTCTGTGGTACATGTGCCAGTTTTTGAGGTGGTTTAGTCCGTTTTCTCATTGGCCCAATTCGGCCTGGCAGAATATCACTTGACCTAGTATTGGGCTTCGGAGCACAATTGCTGAGTGAGGGGCTTTTATTGTTCCTTGGAGGCGCATTAGTGCCGTCAGACTGACTTTGGTCTGATATACACAGGACTGCCTTTAGGCCAGACCGCTCTTCTTCGATTATGCCTGGAAAGCCCATGCTGTTGTTTGAATTGGGATCAATCGAAGTTGGTATGGGCACCTCGTAATGTTCCAAGATCTTAAGTCCCACACTCTCCATGGTGGGCAAAGGGGGCGAGATG
The DNA here is from genome assembly GCF_040938575.1 of Ambystoma mexicanum. NCBI lineage: Eukaryota > Metazoa > Chordata > Amphibia > Caudata > Ambystomatidae > Ambystoma > Ambystoma mexicanum. The sequence continues at coordinate 554,746,449 of NC_090931.1, forward strand.
CATTCACCCAGGCCTTGTGGGAAGTTGTGAATTTGAGCCTTGATTAAACGAGGCGTTCTGCTGACTGACACCGCCGAGTCCCCACTCCCCGCCTCCATTGAAGTTACGACAACCTATGACTCTACACCCTCCATTAAGCTGTTCATTTGCAGTGGACAAGGGGTGCCCAACCTCGGGCTGACAATTGAGTCATATGAAGGCAGAGCTGAATGAGAGGTCCCTCGGGCCTGGGAGTCGGCGGCTGATAAGCTGTTCTCCGGTGTTGAGTGCTGGATGTTCAATGTATTCAAATCAGAAAAGAGGGTCATGGGCGATTGAGTAACTGCCATGTCCAATGGGACGTCTCTAGAAGTCGACAACCGAGATGTGTCCAGGGTTGGTTTAAAACCCAGTACTGAGGGGGAGGCAAGCATTGGCACAATTAACGTGGAAGTTGTGGCTTTACTCACCCCTCGCTCGTTAAACTCCCTGTCTGGATGTTCCACAGCTGCTGTAAGCGTTGTCGGGCTCCGATGTTTGGAACTCCTAAGCAGCATGGCCTCGTCCATCGGCTACCAGACACTCTGCAACGCTCTGCCACACTATTCCCGGTGTTTTTGAGGGCTGTGAGCGTGAAGGGCAGGCGGAGTCCCAAAAAGCAAACCGAAAGGTCAGACTCAGCAGGGCTAATGTCAGCAGAGAAGTCTGTGGTGAGAAATGCCAGAAGAGAGACTCAGCGAGTCGTAAATGCGCCAACAGAAGCGTTCTACAGGTTCAAAAAGCAATATCCGAAATGAATGAAGCAGAGTTTTAGCCCCACCAGACACTCTGCAACACTCTGTTCTGTTCTATTGCACGTCACTTTGATCACTTTTTAATCAATGGTATTATTAGTATGCTTTATGTGTGTTTAAAAAAATGTGTACTCCATAAAATATTTTATATTCGATTGTAAGGTTGAATTGAGTGTCGTATGGAGGTGGTCATCTATAGATGATGGATTCCCACTAAGAGTGTAAATCATATGATAATGGCACAATGATTTCAATTGTTCTGCTCGAAATTGAGTTGTTCAGTGTCATATGTTCGTAAGAAACAGTATAGTGGTGTTAGGATACTTTTTGAGTTGTTTAAGTATTTTTTCAGCAATTATTTAATCCGCAACCAAGTACTTCCGTCTGTTTCCTTCAGACAAGTATAGACTGCTAATGAAATCCATTGGAGTAACAGACCACAGACTTTACTTAAACGGAAAGACACCAAGCCATCGTGTTTATTGACATGTGAACTTTAGAAAAAAAATTACATAATGGACCAATAGCGTAGCCAAGTTAATTTTCAAAAATCCCAAAGAAAAATTTAAACTGAGCGTCCAACCTGCATACAAGTGCTAAAGTATTGCAAATCAAAATACGTTCTGTTTTGAACCGAGCGTCCAACTTGCCTCTTGTTTTTTTTTAAAAAAAACACTGAGCACGTTGAACCAGGGCCCAGCTCGAACTGCACACAACGCTAAAATAGCAGATTAAGTGTGTGTGGATGAAAAATTCAGTTTGAGAGGAAGTAGGAGTGCAGTTGTCACATTAAAGCAGCCCAAAGCGAAAGTGGTGGCTCCCACACTCTTTTTTTTTCATTTGCTTTATGGTATCTCACATTAAGCCAACCCTTTTAATTTCTAATTTTGCTTTTATTACAAAGACTTAAATGGCAAATCATAAAGATTCTGTTTTTCCGTAAGTCTGAATATAAACTTTTAAAAGTACAGCAAGCTTTGAGAGAAAGAGCATTGTGTTGCTCAGACTGCTTAGCTATTAACGTGGTCATTTTAATGGGAGGACCCAAACAGAGATAATCGGAAGTGTGCATAGCCGCCACTTGTTGCTGCAATAGATTTTGAGAAATGTTTGCATTTAGAAGCCAATACATTTTATAAACTATTTTGTGAGCAGAATAAAACGTTGCTTTGAACAGCTGCGGTTGTGTTTTGTGTCTCGAACCAAGTATCAAGAATGTCTGAGATGACTAAGAATTAAAATCTTTCTTTTGGAATCAATGCGTATATTTAGTGGGATATACAGTGCGAGAATGATTCATCACATTGTTGGAAAAAACAACAAAGCATTGATGAATGATTTAATTTGATTTTAGTGAATGGTACTTTTTAGCACTAACATCAACCACTAGACGTTTAAATAATATTTACAAAATACCAATTTGTGAGTCTTGAAACCTTATTTCTCTAGTGGCTGAATGAATATTTGAATGAGTACTTTGTTGGTAAGCAATAACTTGCAAATGAAAATGTGCTCACAGCAAGACTGATAAGAAGCCCACTTCCCCCATTTTTGGTTTTGGTGCATTTTGGTGGTACAGTCACCAGAATATCACCAGCGCCATTGCAAAAGAGAAGAGCGAGCATAAAGATGTGCTCGAAAGCTGACTTTGTGGTTGGCATGACAAATGGCCATACTGTCGCATCTGCAGAGACACTAAATGTTATTTCTTATTCCATTACGCCAATGTAATCCAATAGTGGCTTGTTTAACTAATTTTCTCTTAATCAGGAGTTTTATACCATGTCGTGTGAATGTCAGTTTCGAAGCTCGGATGGCATAGTGATTCTTTTCGTAGCCAGAGGGAGTTGGCTATATTTGGCCTACTTTCTTGGCCCGGTTGGGCTACATGTAGATTTCCCCTTTCCAGATGATGTTAACATACAGGCGATTATTGTTTGGAGAGGTGCAGTACCACTGACCACATACATATGTCATCATAAGAAATCTCAATGTGTTTTCTCATGAGGACATCTTTATGTTGTCAGTGGTACTGGACCTCTCCAAGAAAATAAGTTGTGAGGACATCAGCAGGTTGTAGTTCATTGGATAGGTGGAGTACCACTGACAACATACAGATGTCCTCATGAGAAAACACATTGAGATCAAAACAACAATATGAACAACTATGACCATAGGCTGCAATTACACATACAACCAACAGATGTCAATCCATACTTGTGCTGTTTCTCGACTCCCCCTAATGCTATTTCTCCTCTCGCAGTGTGCTATTTCTCCTCCCCCATGTGCTGTTTCACCTCCCCCCCTTGTGCTGTTTCACCTCCCCCCTTGGGCTGTCTCTCCTCCCCCTTGAGCTGTCTCTCCTCACCCCTTATGCTGTCGCTTCTTCCCCCAACCTGGGCTGCCCCTTCTCCCCCCTCTTGGCTGTCCATCCCCCCCCTTGGCTACACCCCCCGGCTGTCCTCACCTCCATGGCTATCTTCTCCCCCCCCCCGCTCCCTTGGCTGTCCCTCCCCCCTCCGCACCTCCCGCCATGTCACTCTTTTCCCTGCTGGCCTACGTTTCATATATTGGTTTTTTAAATTCTTCCTCGTGTTGCCATTTATCCCCCCCTAACCCCCCACCTCCTCCAGTGGTTCTCTAACCCCATGGCGCTGCCCTTAATTCTCTCCTATGCTGTCATATCTTCCTCTCTGTGCTGTCAGTCATCATTAGTTGCCTCCATGCTGAATGTAAAATGCAATTAACAACTGCAATCACCAAAACGATTGGCTTTACCAATGCTTGTATAAATAGGGGTAGGCGTTGATGCAAACGCATGGTACGTCATATGCATAGCATGCTTTGAGAAAGGGCCGCATAGAACAATTGATCACTGACTCAATTTCTGTATTTGTTGACAACCTGATTAGCAGAATTTTGCATTTCACCCTTTAGAAGACCTTTTCTCTAAAGGGAAGATTTCAGGGAGATCATATGAGGTAAGAAGCCACTGGTAAATACGTATTTTTTGTACTTTTCGAACTCAAGTGCGTCCTTCTCTTCGGGGCAAGAGTGGTGAAAGGATACTCATTATTTCAAGTTAGGAAATACTATGATTTGTCTTTTTTTCATTACTTTGAACAATTATCTCAATTGGAGTTGTCTCTTCACTTGTATTTCGTATGTGGTGAGAATGATTTATTGTTGCATGCTACTTCATATGCAGTAAATCGAGCTGTCATTGATCTTGCAATTAGTTTACCCTCCCAGTCAGTATAGACTTGAATGTGCCTTCGTCTGCCCATAAATAGTCTTTGGTTTTAGGAGGGGAAGGCATATTTAGCCTCCCTAGGAAGTCCTCTTTGCTTTTTTATTTCATAGACAGGCCAACTATTTCCTTGACGTGAAATTCACCATTGCCCAATGGCTGCAGTGTCTCATAAGGACCACAGATGCCCAAATAATGTTGCAGTTTGTTTCAGTGCTTTCTTAAAAATAAACATATGGAATGCAACAGTGTAGCAGGAGTTCCAACCTGCACAACGGACAGCTGATCTCCACACAGAAATGTGCATTGAGATGCTGGAGAAGCATCTTGGAAAGCTCAACAAAAAGTTCTACAAGGAACCGGCTCTGTATGCAAACCCTTGATTATGGAAATTTGCTGAAATTGCCAAAATCCGTTTCAACACTACCCATTGCCAATTACAGCAATATACCTATGAAAGACTTCCAATATGGCAATGCAACATGGATCAAGAAGCAAACTAAAATACAACTTAAAGCTCGACCACCGAGGGTGCACACTGATGGAGACGGCTTGTATTTGTATTTATTTATTTATAACGCGCAAAACCCGCAGGCCCAATCAGGGCGCAATTTGAAGGTTACAGAAGTGCATAGATACAGGAGTCAAGATGCATGACTTTACATAGAAATGACATTACATGATATGAACAGGACATTAAATACAGGTAAACAGTCAGCAGGGCAGAGAGAATAAGACAGAGGCGCTGTGTGTGACTTAAGGCAGGTCGAAAAGCCAGGATCTGGTATTGGCTTTGAAGGTGTGAAAATACTCTTCCGCTCTGATAGTAATAGGGAGAGAATTCCAGAGCTTGGAGGCTAGGACCGGGAAGCTTGAGCCCCCTGCTTTTTGCAGCTTAAATCTAGGGATTGCTAAGCAATGGGATTGGGCAGTTCTTAGAGGACGGGAGGTCGAGTGTCGCGATAGTCGACTGCTGAGATAGATGGGGGCCTTGTTGGCCAGACATTTGTGCGTAATGGCGAGTGATTTGAGGGAGATTCTTTGCTTGACAGGTAGCCACTTTAACTTTGACCTGGTTTCTGAGATATGGTGGTTACGAGGGATGTTTAAGGCGGCACGAATGGCATTATGTTGGGTAGTTTGGAGTTTGTTTAAGTTCTCTTGACTAGTGCCAAGGTAGAGAGCACTGCAGTAGTCAATTTTAGCCATGATGAGGGTTTTTGCTAGTGTGACACTGTTGGAGGTGGTCAGGAAAGGTCTGCAGGCTGCAATGAGTTTGCATGTGTATGCTGACGCAGATCTGACAGCATTCGTTTGTCGGGTTAATGATAGCGTAGCGTCAAGGTAGAACCCTAATGTTTTAGTGTCTTTTGAAACTCGAATGCTATTGCCATCTATAGTGAAAGATTGGTATACCGGTTCAAGTCTGCTCAGGCGTTGTGCGGTGCCCAAGATGAGAAGCTCTGTCTTATCATCGTTAAGGCATAGCTGGTGTTGGGCCATCCAGGCTTGTATAACCAGGTAGACATCATTAAGGGCCTTGGTGTCAGCCAGATAATCACCAGTAATGGGAATGAGTATCTGGGTGTCATCCGCATAATTAGTGTAGGAGACACCCAGATAGTCAAGCACATCAAAGAGTGGTTTTGTGAAGATGTTATAGAGTGTGGGTGACACACAAGAGCCCTGAGGTACGCCGCAGTGGATTGGGGAAGGGTCGGCAGCTGCGGATGGGGCGAAGACTCTCATGGATCTGTTGCTCAAAAAGGATTTGATCCATGCTGCAGCGGACGATGAGAAATTGGCAGCGGTGTGGAGGTGCTTGCAAAGGATCTGATGATTCACCAAATCAAAAGCGGCCGAGAGGTCGAGAAGTAGTAGCATTGCTAGCTTACCCTGATCCTTTAGGTCTTCGATTTGGGTTTTGAGCTCTATTAACGCAGTCTCTGTCCCGTGTCTGGGGCGGAAGCCAGATTGTCGTAGACCTAGCATGTTATTGGATTCTAGGTAGTTTTGAATCTGAAGGTACGCCGCACGGTCTAGAATCTTAAGCAGAAATGGTACTGTTGTGATGGGTCGGAAATTAGTAGGAATGCTTGGGTCGAGGGAAGGTTTTTTGAGCAAAGGGATCACCCAAGCATCCTTCAGGTTATCTGGGACAATACCAGTTTTGAATGACGAGTTAGTGAAGGCAGTGATGAATGGGGCTAGCTCATGCGCCGAATCCTTGATAATAGGGGCTGGGCATGGATCACCTTGGCAGTTGGAGGGTTTAATTCTTAGGATTATGTTTTCTACCTCGGCGACAGTGAGCGGTGATAATGTAAATGGTGAGGTGTTGGTAGTGACTGGAGTGGGTGCCATGGCAGGGGAGAGAGCACGGTTATCGCGCATCAGGTTGTCCTGTTTATCTTTAATTTTCGCTTGTAGTGAGGACATTTTATTTAGTAATGCTGCTTGGATGTTGGCACACCATTTGCTATCTTTCAAGCAGGTGTCAGGTGGGCCGACTGGAGTTTCAAGCTCTTTTAAGATTTTAAAAAGTTCCTTAGCGTTCGAGTCAGCTTGCATAATGCGGTTGTTGAGGGATTCCTTTTTTGCAGTGATGATAGCATCTTTATAGGAGAGTGAGGCAAGAAGGAAACCATCTTTGTGCTCGTCAGAGGGATGGCTTTTCCATCGATTTTCAGCGCAACGTTTCGCTTTGCGGAGAGTTCTTAACTGTGGGGTGAACCATGAGTTAAGGTGAGCTTGTAATTTGGCCTTCCTAAGTTTGATAGGTGCTATGGAGTCAATAGCCGTTAGCATAGTTTGGTTGTACGTGTCTGCTAAGGACGTAGGGTCAGGGCACGTGTTGATGGCTGCATCAAGAGCTGGGAGTAGCAGCGGGAGGAGTTTCTCCTTAGTTATATCTTTTTTGCTTCTAGTCAGGAGTGCTGGGGCTATTGGAGTCGAGGTACGAGGGCATGTTTCAATGTTGAAGGTTATGACGTGGTGGTCAGACCATAAACAAGGGGTGTTGCTGAGAACCTTAATGTTGCAATTGGAGCCAGCTAACCAATCAAGTATTCTACCTTTAGTATGGGTAGGTTCTTGGATGTACAAGGTGAGGCCAAGATCGGTTAGTATGTTCTCCACGTCAGTTGCCGCAGGATCCTTTAGGTCTCCAAGACCTAAGTTAAGGTCGCCTAGGACGATAATTTGTGATTTGTTTTTAGTATTATCCAGAAGGAGGGTGGAGATTTCACTGGCAAAGGACAGTGCCGGACCCGGAGGTCTGTAAATGAGGTGCAAGGTGGCCGTTTGATTGGGGGAGAGTGCTAGTTTGACTGACAGCAGCTCAGCAGATGCCAGTTTGGCATCAGGTATCACTCTTAGGTCAAGAGCATTTTTGTGGATAAAGGCTACACCCCCACCTCTAGAGTGGGTAGTGGGGCGGTCACATCGTGTGATGCCGTAGTCAGGCGGTAGAGCCAGCGCTAGTAAGGGGCCAGAAGCAGCATGAAGCCAGGTTTCGGATATAGCTAGGAAGTCAAGGTCAGATGTGGTGATAAGGTCAGCTATGTCTAGTGCATGTGCAGTAAGGGATCTGGCGTTAATAAGGGCACCCTTAAACATGGGCAGTTTAACCTCTGTAATTGTGGATTTGCAAGTGGTAATGAAAGGCGGTGAGTCAAGTGGAGGTAGTAAGGTTTGCTTTGAGACATTGTTACGGGAGTGACGTAGGCGAAATCTGGTGCCTAGTCTCTTATTTCTAAGAAGGAGGGGGCAAGGTTGGTTGGGTGTAGGTTTCTTAGCGAAGTGTTCTAGCCAGAGTGCAGGGTCATTAAGGTATCGGTTGATCTGTCCTCCAGCAAAGGCTGCCAGGTTCATTCTAAGCGACACCATAAGTCGTAGGGAAGCTAGACTGAGAGAGGGATGATCAGGTTTGGGATGGAGCGGTAAGGTGGTTACCGTATGTAGCTGCGTGGCTTGGGCAGGTCGTAAAGCTAGCGTGAAGTAAAGTGGAAGGAGAGCACTAATGTACATGATGGTTGTCCTAGTTACCTACGTAGGAGGGAGAAGGCCTGCGGGGCACTGCGATCTAATGCCTAAATAGGGGGGTCACCCGGATACGATTTAGCAATGAGGGCAGAGCGGCACACCAGTAGAATACATAAGAGGGGACACCTAGATTCGATTTATCAGTGAAAGGCAGAAAGTAACATCAATCTAATATATAAATAGGGGTCACCTGGAATATAGTTTAGCAATAGAGGCAGAAAGGCCAAGGCATAAGGTGCACCACACTACAAATGCGGTCAGGAAGTGACCATAATGTACAGCACATATGAGGTCAAGGAGTGACCATAAGGTACAACACAATTCAAATGCGGTCAGGAAGCGACCAAAGGGTATGATGCAACTCACAGGCCCTTTAGGTCTCACGTTAGCTAGAATGCATTAATGCCGCTGAGAATGGGCTACATATTAAGAGAGCACACAAATGAGGTGGCACAGTAAATGCAAAATACGGCAATGGGAACAGCGGAGACACAGTGGGATCAAGCTGTAAATATCATGAAAGCATACAGTGAGACATGTATTGAGGCACAGAGTCAGGAGACAGATGGGAAAGCGTTCCAGTATGCTTGAAAGGTGCAGATAAGATGTAGGTAAGGTTTGTTGGACATGCGCTTCGTAGTAGCAGCGCTTACCTTGTTGCTGACAGGGAAGTGGGTCCAGGGGGCAGGGTGCTCGCCTGGTGTTCAAGAGGGGTAGGGGCAGGTCCTGGAGCTTCTAGTGCGGCGATATTCGAGAGCTGGGCGATACGAGTCTGGCAAACGGCTGGTGACAGGCTGAGGACAGGTTTCAGCCTTCTCTCGGTGGCCTTCCTGAGGGGGCCGGCTTTCGCCTGCCGGCCGCTGATTGGGCACTTTCTAGCCCGGTTAGCCAATGGCAGGGGGTGAGCCTCCGGGTGGGTGTAGAGAGGGGGAGATGGGTGCCTACTGCATCCCGGCGGCCATCTTGAAGCGGGCGTCCTCGTGCTTCAGTGGCTCAGGGCTTTCAGAAATAAGTAGCGAGCGGTGCGTGGCGTTTTCTTAGCAGGATTGCATCAATTTCGAATGGTGTGCTTTTAAATGCGCACAATTTAGCCGCATTTTAGAGATTAAATGCAGGAGGTCGGCGGTACTTAGGATAAGCTTGCGGGCTTACCTAGTGGACAGAGGAAGCTCCTGCTTCTCCTCTGCATCTGGGCACTGCTCCTGCAGCGAAGATGGGAGCTCCTGCTCCGGTGTGGGTTCGATTATGCTGGCTTGAGTGTGCCCCTCTGACATACAGGGTCCTAAAAGTGATGGGAGCCCCCACTTGTAGCCCCCCAGGAATAATTACCCAGTGAGTAGTGTGGAGAGGAATCGTTAGGGCGCACCCGGCTCCAAAAGAAGAATTGACCACCCAGAAGTTGAGATCCCACGCACAGCCTGAGCCGGGAGAAAACGAAAGGGATCTCCCCAACGCATAGGCCTTCACTGGTATTGCGACGTGCAGTGCATGAGACGCGGAAGGCAAAGTGAAATAATCTGTTGACGTTGTGCGATTTGGCTTTGTGCTGACCGTCATCGGACACGCTGTGCCCAGAGACCCGCAGCCAGAGTCATACACTGATGGGAGGACCAGCTTCCCGGCGGCCCAAGTGAAATAAAAGCAGCCGGTGACAGGAGTGCCATACTATGCATACCAGTGTTTCCGCTGCAGCTAGCAAGGTGCTCGCCCTTTCTGAAGTTAGGGGGATCCTGTTGCCCCTGGGCGAGCATGTATGATCTCTGAGATCTGACTAACAAGCAGGCACTCCTGTTATCAAAGGAGGGTGAAAGTGCCTTTAAGAGACTGACCTAATGAGTGGGGTGGACAGGCAAAAACCTTGAGTCCAAATAGTAATTAGAGGGAGCTCCTCATATAGCTTGGGGAGCCCACACGCAAGGGATGCTGCCAGGGAGGTGTGGGCCCCCAGTACTGGGGCGTGTGCCCGCCTCCCGGGAGTTTAGGTTTGCAGAGTGGACAACGGAGGTCGGGAACCCGAGTGACTACTTTGCGGAGATTGTAGGTGATGACTGCTTCGGCGGGCAACTCCACCTGCAGATCAGTGGGAAAATATATCCCTGTGACCAGAAGTACATAGGTGGGGACCAGCAGTGAACAGAGGGGGTGATTGGAGTAGAAACGGACTCCAGGACCACGCTGAAGGCCCTACAGTTGCCTCTTATTAGGAGACGCTAAGTGGGAGCTGTCGGCCCCCACTTAAGGGGCGTGTGCTCACCTCCCGCGGGCTTTGAATGGGGGAAGGGAAGCCTCAGGGTGGAATCAACTGATGCCTTGAAGGTGTCCACCCAGATTGGGATACACAGAGAACCTGAGGGGTTGATAGCACCTGGTGAGATACAGTCACCCTACATAATTGGAAGGGCTTCTAAAGATTGCCTACTGTTGGAGCACCGGGCTGACCCACCCCATCCCCCATCTGGACAGCGTTCAGCATTGTGTGTATCGAATTGCTCCCTTGCCAGTGAGAAAAACAATGCAAATGGAGATCTTATTACCCCATATGTCATACGTGACACCAGCTTAAGGACAGTGGCATAGAGAGGATCCACTGGTGTTGGGCCCATACTATGATCCCGAGGATTTGGCTGAAGGTAACCATCCTGGGTCAGCCTTCCCCCGGGGGAGGAGGGAGCCGGAGGAAATGTGCACCCCTTGCTTTATCTGAAGGCAGTACTTAGTATATTTGGGATGGCCTGGGGATTTATATGTGGGATAATAGCGGTCTATTCTTCCCCCAAGGTGTGTGTAGCTGTGAATGGAGGATATTCTTGCTGGTTTGGATTGGGTAGGGGGATGAGGCAGGGCTGCCCACTCTTCCCGACCCCGTTTGTTCTTTCTCTGGAAACCTTAGCCCTGAAGTTTAGAGAGAATCACTGAGTATGATATGATATGATATGGTATTTGTAACGCGCCTATACACAAGTGTTTCAAGTAGAAGCATTTGTGGTAGGGGGGAAAGAATACAAAGTTGGATTATATGCAGATGATATGCTTCTGCGTATATTGGACCCACTGACCTCGGTCCCAGTGGCGGCCAGTCAAATTGAACAATATGGCCAAATGGCAGGGTTTAAAATAAAATCAGTCCTATTCCCATTGGATAAGAATATGGATAGATGGGGATATAGGTCAATTATCACGTCTTGGAATGAAGATCAATTTGGGAATACTTAGATATTTGGGTATTAATGTCACAAGAAAAGTATGTGAACTGTACGAGGCCAACTTTCCCCCGCGGATGTCCAAACTAGATATAGATCGGAAAAGTGGAATAAACTGGTGATCTCATGGATGGGGCATCTCAACGCTCTGAAAATGGTGGTTCTACCTAGGATCCTCTACCTGTTTCAGATGTTGCCTATTCTGATTCCTACTTTAAAGTAACAAAGGAGAAACCTTTGTGGTTCCTGTGCCAAGGGAAGAAAGCTAGGGTTTCCAGTGAGGTGTTGGTTCTCCCCAAAGATAGTGGAGGAGTTGGACTGCCAGATATACATCTATACTATAAGGCCAAGCAGCTCAGAATTGTGATTCCACACCTTAGAACCCAGGTGGACTTACAGTGGGTGGGATTTGATAATTATCACTCAATATCGGCCACAGTTGGTGAATAGTTATGGGTAGGCAGGGGGAAGCTTCCCCATAGGATTCATGAATACCCGATACTGGGGACTATTTGGCAACAACTCTGGGTTAAGGGGCAGAACAATGTGGCCATCCCCTCTGGGACACCTGTGGGTGCTGGGTGTGACAGATGCCATTCCTAATCCAGAAAGGTTTCAAACCTGGTATGAAGTGGGATTAGAAAGGATTGGACAGCTGTGGCAGGATGGTAGATTTATCACAATAATAGAACTGTAAGAGGCCCTGGGAATAGGTAAGCTCTTTGTTTTTTCGTATTTACAACTAAAGGGGGTATTAACGGGAGAGGTTTGGAAAGAAAGGCTACAGAGAGACCTCACCCCTTTTGAGAAACTTTTAGATACCTTGACGGAATCCAAGGGGTTAATTACAGCACAATATGGGGCGTTGGTGGAAACACAAAAGGGCTCCATCGAGGGAGTAAGACACCATTGGGAGAGAGATTTGGGAGTGGGGCTTGACTCTCATCTGTGGCAGAGATTATGCCAGGGTGCCTTCTAGGTGTCTAGTGGCATGAAGCTTGTATTGACAGGAAATAAACTATTACACAATGGCAATATGACCCGGTTAGGCAATCCAGAATGTGAGCCCGATGTGTTGGCCTGAATGTGGGGTCAAGGCGGATTATTGGCATATGTGGTGGGAACGTGCAGTGGTTCAGACATATTGGGGTGAGGTGTTAAACTAGATTAAAGACTTGGATGGGATCCCTTGGGAAAAGACCCCAATGTTGGTCCTATTTGGGTTGGAAGAACTTGATGGAGAATATGTCGGGCTCCTGAAAATGACCCATGGCTTACTCTTGGCAGGAAGGGTGTGTCTTGCGACACAATGGAAGAGGGAGATGCCACGTGGACAGAAAGAATGGATTAATACAGCCCAAAATACACACACACACACACACATATATATATATATATACATATATACACAATGGAATGAATAACTGCTGCAATCTATGGAGAACCCGGGTCTATTGAAATGGTGTGGTCTGACTTTTGTTGTACATAAATACAAGAAGGGAGGACTCTTTTTTTCAAATTAGGGTTAGGAAAAATGTTTTGTACCTGCATATTTCAGGTTGACTGTTATTATTGTAAATCGTGTTTTTCCTTGTAAAACTTACAAAAACTTGAGCACCAAAATTAATTGTAGTACTGAGGCATCAGCGCACACATGCCTACCACTCAGATTTGGGCACTAGGCTCCCACTTTTTAATTGTTCTTGGTGGCATTTTAGTAACTGCTTTAACAGTACATACAAGATTTGGGGTTGTTTTGCCCAGATGAAATGTTCGAGAGAGAAACTACTGAAGATTATTTGTTCGAAATAACCTTCGTCGTTTCTCCCCTGAACATTCCCGAAGTTCCCAAACCCCTACCCACATCCCTAACTTACTTACTTCAATTCAGTCTCGCTGGTCCCTGCAATTCCAGTTCCCTTTCACTTCCGTGATCGGGAACCAGCGCAGCAGGATCATTGCCTTTTATTTTTTCTTTGGATCAGCGGCAGGGGTGTCCCCCACAACCCCCGTTCACTATAACATACAGTATAGTGTGCAGGTGTTGCGGGTGCCCCCCTCCTCTGCAGCCCTTGAGGCTTTTTTCTTTTTTTTGTAGGGTCAGCTGCGGGGGTGTCCCCTGCAACACCCCGCTCACTCTAGTGAGCGGGGTGTTGTAGGAGACACCCCCAAACCGAATCCAGATGACCTACCCAACCAAAAGTCCAAAAGAAGGTTGAACATTTGGTGGTACCTTCTTTCAGACTTTTGGTTGGGCAGGTCATCTGTATTCAGTCATTTTGGCTGAAACCACATACAAGGGTGACTCATCATAAGTGGTTACATTTGCACCCCAAGCTTTCCTTTCAATTGTCCGTAGACTGCATTTTTAAAATATTCAGTTGTAGGAAGACAAAAGAAGATAAGCATTCAACAGTTCAATAGAATTAACTGTCCCCTTATACATTATTTTCTCCCTCCTGCCTACCCCAGCAGTAGCTGTCTTTTTTTGCATAGTGTTGTGGTGGATCAGAAGAAAGACCCAGACACTTTGAGCACATTTTTATCTGGTGTTGAAGAAATAAGAATAAGGCTTTACCTTTCCCTATCACTGTGGGGCGTTTCCTATCTACTTTACTAAGGTGCTGGTCAGTCATGACTCCATGTCCAAAGGAATAAGTCTGCTGTCCAAACCAATTTATCTGACCCTACCACTAGTTTAATCAACTACGGTCAGGAGAATGACTCCCTTCTCTTCTTTTAGAGTTCTAGCTATCATACCATTTTCAAACAGTGTCTTGTTATCCTTTATGTCAGCTCCCGTAGTTCCCTTATGGTACTGATAGTCTTTCTCTCCTCTTTTATGGGTATTTTCTTTTCCCCTTATTTGAATCCTTTGTTCTGGGTTAAATGATTCTTAATATTCTTGTCTAATGCCTTCTTTTTGGGGGCTTTAGTTTCGTAGATAATAATCATTCGGCTTTTGAAGCCTTTATTTTTATACAACTTATATCCTTGGAACTTCTCTGTTTTTTTATTCATAGTTATCTGTCTATTTATACTTTTATATCCTTCATGTCTCGCTAATAGGTTTACTTTTCCCTTTTCCCAAGGTAAAGAAATTCAATTTGGATTTGTCTCATTCTTTGGGATTTCTATGCTTCTCTTTATCACAGTGACACAGTTCAACTTCATCAACTTTATTTTCCCAGTTTTGTTATAGTCTGGGACGAGTTCCTCTGATGCTATAACGAGTCCCCTTCGGCTTCCCGGTATACCCGTTCTCTCCATTACCTTCAGCTTTGCGGGGGAACATCTCTGGTGCTGGCAGGTACTTGGGATCATCTTTATTCTTGTTGCTTCTTGGTTTGCTTTGCACGTCGTCCACTTCTTGCGAGTTTCTCCCACCGCTTCGGCTTCTTAATGCCAGCTCATTCGACCGTTAATTGCATCTTCCATTCGGTGGTGTTGACGTAGTTGAAAGGGCAGCTATCCACCATCATTGGTTCATGGTCACGCCACCACCAAGCTTTTGACTCAAGCTGTATCGGCTCCTTACCCGCGGGGCTTCCAGCATCTCCCGCTCTGACTCAAAGCTGTTTCAAATCTCGTGGGCTTCGTGCTCCAATTCTGCTCCTCCTCGTTCAGGTGTACTCTGCACAGGGGGACTCCACTGTGTACGTCTGCTGTCGTCTCTCGGTTTCTCATTTTGTCTCCCTCTCACTTTGCGTGTCCTCTCTCTTCAACATATTTGTCCCAGTTAATTGGAGACTTAGATTTAAAGAGACTACTGCTCTTCCTTTCTCGTAACAACATAACTTCACTTTCTCTCGATTCTAGTCCTGGCACTTGCGATTATTTTGTATATTAGTTGGTTCCATATAGGCCATCATGTGGAGGGCATCAGGAAGTTCCTCAATGGCCTTCCTTTCCTCACTTTGCCGCCCTGTCTGCTTGGCATGTGTGCGCCACCCCCCGCCCCCCGTTATACAGCGGCCTCACCATGCCCACGGCCCCTTCCCATGATTATCTACAAGGATATCATATCTGGGGATGAAATGTTTTCTCTGACATCTACAAGTTGTCCGAGACCTGCGACGGCCTTTGTTTAGAGGTGGAGGGGAAGATGATTTCAAGGACAGAAGGTGGCGTCGATGATGCACTTATTGGTAGGAATGCCTCGGCAGAGTTCACAGAGTGCGAGGGCATCAACCCCACAACAATCAGCAGTCGAAATAGTATTGAATCACAACCTTCATGAAATTGGATTTACAAAGAAAGGAGCCCTTCGAACATTACAAAAAAAATTACATGAAAATGGTCATGGCGAGGCTTGAAGAGTGAATTCATTCATGACTGGGGCTAAACAGAAAGTGAAATGTATTCTGTCGAACTTCAAAAACGATCAATTCTTCAACGGCGAGAAAATTAATCCAGATGGCATGGTTGGATTCCTTGACTTCCGGGAGGATGGAGTGACGCCCTACATGATTTTCTTTAAGGACGGCTTATTACTTGAGAAATGCTAACCAGGCTAGATAACAATCCCGATTTATCATAAATGGCTGCTGCTTTTTCACACAAGGACTGAGCTTTTCAACAACTTGACTGTCAAATTCAGCTTTGTTCATCCATTTTCACCCTGACTTTTGAGTGGAGGCTTTGTGTTTTAAACTTGTCATTAAGTTGAAAAAATACAAAATAAAATGCTTTGAATACTCGAAAAAAAGAAGGAAAAAAAGGAAGTGAACAGGAATCCTTGTCCCAAAAGGGGGAGTTTCTGCTGGTGCGGTCCCACTTGCCTCGACCCCTAGGGCAGGTGTTGCGGAGCGGTTTCACCTTCCTGGCCTCACAGGGAGTGGCTCCCCCTAGGGGAGAACAGATTAATTCCCTCACTTTATCAGTGTGTTAATCTACTACCGGTTTTATTGCAGAGTTTGTGGTTCCGTTACCTACAAGAAGTTTAACTATTTGAATGCATATTTCCTGGTTTGCAGGTGAAATACAGGGAGGTGTTGAATGTCGTTTTCAGATACCGGAGGGTTCGTAGCGCTATATAAATGCCCAAACAAAAAAACCTCCTGACACTGCCGATTTCAGAAGCATCTTCTCTGATGAATATGTCATGTCTGGTGACGGAAAAGATTTTTTTTGCAGCTTTCCTCTTTTGACTTCATTGGAGTACCTCAGTAT
Organism: Ambystoma mexicanum; assembly: GCF_040938575.1. Taxonomy (NCBI): domain Eukaryota; kingdom Metazoa; phylum Chordata; class Amphibia; order Caudata; family Ambystomatidae; genus Ambystoma; species Ambystoma mexicanum. The sequence continues at coordinate 554,762,888 of NC_090931.1, forward strand.
GTTTGCTTTCTGCCTGTATCATAGTTGATTTTGGGGTAATTGAGGGCCTTTTTGCCTCACTCACCTGCTTCACTAATTTTGTTTCGGATTCATTGGTGAGGCCTTATGGCTATCAGTGCAGCGAATGTCTTGCATTATTTTTCACCTCTGTTTTTACATTGCCATACAAACCACATTCAGTGCAGAGCTGCAGATATATTTTGTATGTCCAATAACTACTTTTGTGATGTGCACTGAATAAGCTGGTGTTGGTGAACTGTATATCTTGTTCCCAGTGCACAGCCATGCACCTTTATTTTGTACCTTGATAATGCCTTTTTGAATATTTTATGCTAAATATGGCTGCTTATTGTAGTTTATGTCCTGTCCTTTGTGCCTTTGTAATTGACCATCTTCCTTCCTCTTCACGTTGAGAATTGTCATATTAGGGTTTATACTTTTAGCTTAGTCCGGGCCTGGACTTAAGATCAATGCTTTGTATGTGATCTAGCTGAAATTGTGTTTGGCACTCTCTGGTTCGAATTTACATTCAGCTAAGGTATGTCCTGTTGCTGGACATATTGTGCAGTGTAAGGCTGACTTGATTGGACGGCCTCTATCTGTTTGAATGTTGCAGGTCACTTCTATGGATGGGCTTGAGTCACCACTCAACCCAAATTCTGATTAAAAGGAGACTACTTGGAACCACTCAAGATCATTGACCACAAGATCAAAGCACCTGAAGACAAATTACCACCAGAGACAAGCCAGAGGTTTGCTGCAGCGACCAGCATTGGCCTAGCCAACTACTGCGTACCAGACCTGTGCCTTCAAGTCTTCCGCAAAAATCTGAAACGGGAACTTTCCTTCTCTAGAGTGGCAGGACCAACCTCTCTCAAGCCCATCTGCATATCGCATCCCTGAGATTGAAGTGCTTGGCAGGTCTGCATTTCGGTACGTCATAAGCTTTATAGGGATTGTGATGAATCTGAGGATGCCATCACTCCAATCCCGGAGGTAGCCTCTCCTCATGTGGCATGAGGACGGCAGCCACTACCTGGTCCTGACCCCGTCCCTGGGGGTGGCTATGCGAGGGAGGATCACATGAGGGGACGTGACCTCCAAGGGATGGACAGGCATCATCAGATGAGACCTGGTGTCCTCCCTTTCCTTTTAGGGATACCATTCCCCCTGCTTTGATGGTATATTGTGATAACTCCCTACAATATCCTGCGTAAGGTTCTGACAGAACTTATGAACATTATACACCTAGTAAAACATAAGTAAGGGGGGTTCTGTACTAAGACAAAGAAGAGGACTGCCATGAGAGAGTGTGAACCATGATGTGCAGTCTAGTGTTGTGAAGAATGGGATTGGTCCAAGACATTTCCCAGCCTGGAGACGGGAGTTTAAATCAGCTGCTGCTGAAAGATGGAGAGGGCTTTCTTTTCCAAGAATCAACTTGGAAACTGATGGAAAACGCAGGTTGCAGTCGAGAACGAACCCCGAAAGCAGGCGAGTGAAGGCGGCGAGAGAGAACGAGCCGACCCAAGCACTCTTGGCTTGTTGGGCAGACCAGGAACGAGAGGGGATCGAAAGCTGTGGCCGCAGAGCACTACCGGAGAGCCGAAGAAGGAAGTTGCAGCGGAAACTGGAAGCCAGGAGGGGCTTCATTCCGACGCAAGGAGTGAGAATGCTCTGTGCCGATGAATGGTGAAAGCCACTCGAATCTAGCAGACACTGAGGCGCGAGTACCTGAATACTTAAGAGTGGGGGGAAAGAACATATTTATTTATTTAATATACTCTCAGCCAAGTGGCTTTGCACATACAACACAAAACATAATTACATATTAAACATAAAATAAAATAATCTAACCTCATAAAAACGATAAGATGAACTACCCTCACTTCAAAATACAAAAACACACATGTGGATAAAAGTTAAAACATGGCTGCAAAGGTACATGATTACAAGTGTATATTAAACAATTCAGCAGCATACACATTTTAAAATTGCAGCACATTTCCAATAAAATTTCACCATGTAAAAGATTAAATTACAATAATTTCCCGCTAAAAATCTCGTCCATAGGGAGGACATATCAGGCCCATTGAAAGCATTATCATAAGATTTCATATAACTAGATCTGATGCATATTAAACTCTCGCACTCAGTCATGAGATGGACAAATGTTTCTATTTCAGATGAACTGCATAAACAACAAAATCTTTCAGATCGCGGTATGCCTTCAAAAGCACCTTTTGTGACAAGAGACTCACTGATGTTAAACTTGAATAACACGTATTGTCTGGCAATTGCGCTATTTGGATAAGCAACAATGCAGGCAGGTTTAGAAAGGCGAGCGGTTCTATAATCACAGTAAGGGCCACTGGTACTTTTTGTATAAAGGTTCATGAGATGCTGAGCATGACACTAGATACACCTCCCCATGTCTAGAGAGGTTTAAGCACCCCGTCTGCCATTTAGTATAGAGGGATATGATGTCCCCCCATAGTCCTCAGAGATTTGCATTATGGAGCTCCATGAATTATCGTAAAAAGCTCACCATCATAGTGCCGTTATTAAGCACCCGCAATTGTTCATATGACCTAACTACTTTAAATATAAAGTCATAAGTTATGCCTTTAAGCTCAAATTCTAAATACAGAAATTCAAAAGACATGGCCTGGGGCATTCGAAACAATTTACGCAACAGTTTTGCTTCAAAACATTTCATAGCCAATAAATAGCAGTGTCCCCAAACCTCAATTCCATAATGAGGAATTGACAGCACTTTCAAGGAGTACATTAACAAGATTGTCGAAATGGACATTCCGCCTTGTCGCCCTATAAAATAGCTGATGGAACTCACAGCCTTATTACATTTAGCTTTTGTTTCTATTCAGTGCCTAGACCACTTAAGAGTATCTTGGATATATCACCCAAGATATTTATTAGTGGCTACACATTCAAGAGGTACGCCATTTAGCTTACATGGTGTACGCTTACACTGACTATTTTTACAAGAGAATGTCATTGTTTTACTTTTATCGATATTCACTGTAAGGCCATTTACAACAGCATACTCCCCCAAGGCCGTGAGCAAACTTTGAAGATCTTTCTGGGTATGATCTATTAAGAGCAGATCATCTGCATATGCTAGCCAACTGGTCTGATGGGAGCCGACTCTTCACTGGATATATATGTAAATGGCTGAAAGTCAATTGTAAATCGGCTAAATACAAATTAAAGAGTGTGGTGGCAACAACACACCCTTGTTTAATCCCCCCCCCCCATAGTCCGGCATTGCTGAAGAAAGATTACCTTCGGCGTCACATCTAATCCTGACATTAGTATCAGAATATAGCAACATTAGCATTTTCAATAGGCCGGGGTGGTGGAGGGGGATGTTCCAGACAATGTTTGCCAAAGTTTATTTTGCAGAACTGAATCGAACACTGCAGTAAAATCAATAAATGCACAGGAAACAAGCGCTCTTGCAGCGTGTCCATGCATACTCCACGAAAGACAAAAGAATTAACAAGTTGTGGGTAGTGGTCACTTTCTTAATAAAGTCCATTTGGTTAAGGGGCAAAATATCATTTTCCGCGATCCATCGATTCAGCTCTTCTAGTAAAACCGTGGCAAATATCTTGGCTGGTATATCCAGCATAGCTAACCTCCTATAGTTGGTAGGGATGTTCCATGAGCCCTTTATATACACTGGTGGTATGTGGCTAGCAGGCCCTGTATCTGGTAGGATGCCAAATGTGCCAATCTGAACAAATAATAAGTGCTATGCATGGGCCTACAATTACGGGGATAACTTAATGAGACAATTGCAAATCCCATTTGGCCCTGCGGCTTGTTTAACAGTTCAATTATCTATAATATCTCAAATTGACACCGGACAAACCCATATGGAATCAGGGAGGGGATAGGCTACATCATTTAGAGGGATGTTGCCCAGAGTAACAGCAATGAGAGTTATCCAAGCAGCTCTGGAGACACAATTGACAGCTAATCCTCGCTTTTCATTACCTCCAATTACATTCCAAATAGCAGTGCTCTTTTTTATTGCTAAGTGAGCCATTTCCTTCCATTTGTCAATTTCACATTTTTGTTTATACTCCTTCAGCCATTTCCCATATTGCAGTTTAACCAATTTAACCCGCAAGGCAATCTCACTGGCGGAGTTACCAACTAAACAAGGGTGTAGGACAGCCGAAATCTTTACTAAAACTAACTTCTTTGCGGCAGCAATGTTCACGTCGAAATGCAACCTCTTGGTGCCAACTTTATTCATGCATTCACACACACTTTTGAATTTCCTATGTAAATTAGTGGCTTCTTTGATCTGAGCAGTCAAGGAAGAAAACACAGTGACTATTGAGGATGCAACATCTGAGTTAGATGCATCAAATTGTAATATTAAGGAGGGCAACACGCTTACAGAGATGGAATTAGCCTTTGTTAAAGTTCATAAATTCCAACATATACGATTTTCCGACGCATTTACATAGATGTTTCCATTTAGATCATCTACAGTAGCAACCCCTATGGAATTTAGATTTGTGAGAAGCAGACACAGAGGAAGATGATCACATTCATAACAGGATGTAATAGCCATGTCATCCATGAATGACACACCTCTCCGGTTCACGAAAATGTAGTCAATAGTAGAAGCGCTTTTCCCGGAGACACACGTATAAGCCATCTGCGCATAGCCTGTACATAGGCCATTAAGGCAAATAAAACCGAACGCCTCAAGGAGCGCAACCCAGGTTTTACCAGCACTTTGATCCTTTATTTTCCAATTGATCAGTAGGAGATAGAACAATACAAGCATTAAAATCACCCACAATCCATATCGGCAACTCATGGTGGTACCTATTCAAGATATTTTTAACTGTCAAGACGTTTTCAATGTTAGCTAAACGATTAGGCGGGTCATAGCTAAATATATTCCTTCTTGAGCTCTTCGCTCATCCGCCTCCAACCCCCTCAGGGTCAGTCACTTCTCCAAGCAACGAGTTGGTGGTAGATTTCTTTCTTTGGCTGGGGCCTCCCTCTGGAACAGCCTCCCTGCCTGCCTGAAACTTGGGGAGAATCATCTCCGGTTCCGGGAGCACCTCAAAACATTCCTCTTTCTGCTTTTTCTGCTCCTCTCCCTTGCTGAATTCCTGGCTGAAACTATACTGGTTACCTGGCCACCCTCTGATCTCGGGCCCATGTCCCCTCCCCCTGCCAGTTACACACCTGCACTGCCTACCTGTCAAAGCCGGCACTGGGGTCTGTTTTCTGTACCCCTACAGTCCCCCACCAGCACTTGACGTCTGCACTTACCTTTGCACTTGCCACTTGCTGGCCCTACTTCTCTTATTGTTTTATTTATTGTATTACCCATGTACTGCACTGTCCCCCACTCCGCACTTTTCCTCTTCCGCCTTCTCCTGCACTTGCGTTATTAGAATGACACTTTGCCTAGTAGGATCGTTGTCTGTCATCCCTCTGTTCCCCTTCCCTTGCCGCGTCGCGCCTGGAAACACTTGTGTATAGGCGCATTATAAATGCAATATCATACACATTAATAAGAACGATACTATGCTGAGAGTGCTGGAGTTTAACCACCTGGACCATTGAAGTAGAGCCTTCTAGTTCAGAAAGAGACCACAGCGATCTGACAGAAATCAACAGTCCCCCTTTCGGTGGCCCAATTGGGGCTTTTAAGGCCAATTTCTGTGAAGTAGAGCGACCATCAAGTTCCAAAGGGTTGGTCAGCCAGGTCTCCTGCAAAGCGATAATGGAGAACAATTCTAGATTACCTAAGAGGCCATCATTGTTAAAAAGATGAGAGAAGCCACGTGTGTTCCATGAAAATAATATATCTGTGTCATCGAGACATTGTGGTAAAATGGGCTTTAAATATAGAAGGCAACCACTGCCAATACCCTTCTTCAGGGCCATGACAGTGCTGGATAGTGGCCAGCAAATAGATGGGCCAGCTAATTTACAGGAATGTTGGCCACATAGACTGCGAAGTTGCTCTGCGGTCTTCGTTTGCCGTTTTGCCACTCTATTTAGATCAGGGGTGTTGTAGGTCAAATCAAATGATCGAATCTAAATGGTCGACAGGACAAATGGTCGACACCAAAAGGTCGACAGGTCAAATTTTTTTTTTTTTTGTTTATTCACATTTTTTTTTTTTGGGGGGGGTCCCCCCAACCCTCTTTCTTTTGCTAAAAACCACTTTTTTTCCCTAAACGAAGACCTAAAAAAATATATATTACTAAAACAAAAATTTGATAATTTGACCTGTTGACCAAATTGTGTCGACCATTTGTCTGTCGACCATTTGGCATTACGCAACTTATTATCACTGACTATAGCTGTTGCTATTGTGGGTCCCAGTTTCATTTTTTACATCAATACCATTTTACATAGGTACCCTTGTTTAAATAGAGCGTCCTCATGTTTACCTCATGTTTAATCACATGGTCAAGCATACATTCTGATTCAAACCATATGTTCGATATATTGTTATTAGTGTACTCAACTTGATCGACTAGATAGATGTCATCTGATTTAATGACTCAGAGAGGCGCAACTGAGTGGAACAAATTTAGTACGGCCTCAAGATTCAGAGGAGGCGGTAGTGACTTTGTTGGTATTAACTGCAATTGGAGTGCGTTATACTGGGTACATACATTTTGATCTACATTAGACAACAGAGGATCAGGAGTTGCCAACAGAGTATTACGGTAGGAAGAGGGTCAAATGTCAGTCAATTTCACTTGGCAACCTACTAGCTTACCTTGAGGTTTAGCAAGTGCAGGTGGCAGGCTTGATGGTACTACTTCCCCTGGACCAACTAAGAGTGGGCAAGGGAAATGTGGAGGCAATATAGCAACAGGGTCCTGAATGTGGAGCCCACAATTAGTTACCATAGGAGTGGCACTATTGGTTAGGTACATTTGTGGGACTGCACTGTTGGTAGACATCAGCGTTATTTCAGAGGCCAAGGACTTACTATTCACACTAATTTCAAGAATAACACATGAATTCTTACTAGTTCTAGCTCTTTTTGCATACATAAAAGCCTGTGAAGTAACTTTATTTTTCCGCTTCTTACCAAGCTTCTTCGGGTTGTATACGAATTGTTCGATCTACAATTGTTCGAATTACAACAATTGACCGAATTCTGAAGGTCAATTGTTACATATATACGGGGGGGGGGAACCCCCCGCAACCATATATATATATATATATATATATATATATATATATATATATATATATATATATACGGTCAATTGTGCAAAGGTCAATTCAGACCCTTGACATTCGGTCAATACACTCATTCGAACAATTGTGTTCGAGCAATTTGGTTAATACCCTTCTTAGCACTCGACCAACAGTGAGTACGCACAGAGAGAACTGTCAACAAGGATGCCGGGATAGTTGCGGTCCTAATTGGAGGCACTTTACCTTGGACAACATTAAATAAATCCAACACATAAAGGTCAGTATTTGAGCCTTGGTCCTTGACAGATTTTCTCCCTCTATTAATACTTTTATGAAGGAGGATAGATTGGATATCTATTTTATTGTCCATCCTTTCACATTTTTCTATTAGCTAAGTAAGGAGACACTCAAAGGCCATAAACATTTCGTCTGAGGACATACTTGAGTTGCTAGTATCATCTGAGTTAATCGCGGCAGGAGCTTGCACATATGCAGAGTTCACTGGGTTGTTCAAGACCACAGCCACGGCCCTAGAAGATGTAACAGAAACATTCTGAGATACCTCCTGCTTGGGGCTATCAGCGCGAGTGCTAAGGAGAGGTGCCAACAATGTAAGGTCACAACTTAAAAGAGCTTCGACATTAGGAGTTGAGCTGTTGGAAACCATTAGATTGGACTCAGAGTTACACTTAATAAGTGACAAGGTACAAGGCTCTTGTTTGAGTTGGGGACACTCCCGTTCAGATTCCCCAATCCTAGATGGGGATTCAGTCAAAGCTACCAGACCAGACAGAAAGAATATCTGGGCATTGACCCGAATAATTCCTTTGTCCAATGACGCGTCCAACATATTAAGGGGATGTAAGGAAGAAGAAGGGGAGAGGGAGGCGTGCAGTCCAGGCTGATGTGTAACTGCTGTTGTGACTGCATATATAATAATGGGCAAGACAGGTTTAGCAGGGACATCAGGAATAATAGAAGCGGGATAGGAAGGCGCCACGGGCGGAGCATTGAACTGGGTAGACAAGGACGGAGAAACGGGTGCACACTCAGGATCAAGAGCAGTGCAGTTAGTCAGTATCAAGTCAGCTGTTGAAGGTGGCGTGCAGAGAATATTTGTTAGCCAACTTTGTTCCCAAACCACTAAGTGAGATATTTAAATCTGCCGTTAAAGCGTTTGCAGCATTTGTTTCCTCTTTTTTAGTAAGGAAGGGCAGTTTAGGGAAATAGGTAGTCAATTTTCTATTTTTAGATACAGGAACAGGCTGAGTTATAATTTTAGTTGGACATACTCTGCGACCACGCCATGGAGGTTTCTGGTCATCAGACTCCTTTATAGGTTCAGTGGGCAAGAAAGAAGCCACAGTGTCCATCATTTACAAAGTAAATTACTCACACCTAACCAGGAGTAAGCGACCTGTGTTAACACACTTACAGCACAAAGCAGGAGGCTTTAACAGGCTAACTAGCGAACTCACCCTAGCTATTCTTACAATCGGCCAGCACTATTGATACCTATAAGTTCTTACCTCTCTGCTACACTGTGCTCTGTATTCCCAGATTGAACCCGGAACTGGATGAGGTTGTGTTACACACAATTGCTTAGTTTTACTTTCGCTTTCGCTGTGGCCTCGTACAGCTACGCACCGCCGTACCAACACTGGCAGAACGAGCACAGACAAGGCTAGCAAGCGGAAAGCGTGCTATTATGTTAAGCACGTAACTCAGGGGCGTAGGAGACACATAAAATCTGGGGGGGACAAGGACATCTTGGGGACTTTGCTTTATTTATTTATTGTGTTTTAGTCGAAGAATCGAACTTTTAACAAAATTTGAATTAAAATAGCAGTACGTATTGAATTAAAAATATCACTGTATAAAACAAGAAAAGAAGAAAAGAGAACAGGAGAAAATTAAAGGATGCAGCAGAAAAGAACATGTCTTTGTATGTTGCATTTCTGGATTTTTCATTTGACTATGAGCTCATGGTAAGAGAGAGGAAATAACAATTACTTTCAGTGGGCCACAGCTAGGACGCCAGCTCGTTAAGAGGCAGATCACCTGTAAGTGGACTCCTGCCAAATAAAGGAGATGAAGCCTTTTCTACCAACTGCAAGTTGCTACTTTTTTTGTGTGGGGCAAGGAGACTTGTGTGTCTCTTTGTCTCTTGGAATGGAAAGATGGGGGTTTCAAAGAAAGAGGAAATCTTGCTTGTACCTCCGAGTAAGCCCTGTTATTGGAGTAGAGGGACCAGGAGTGTGATGTTGCTGCTTTGACTGTCCTCTGGGGTGGGGGGGGTTGTACAGCAAACAAGGAGGAGGAGCGATCACAAGCCCACCCCCTTATAAGCACTCCCCAGGTCCGCGGCCGGATGTGTCGGACCCGGGGGATGCCTAGAAGGTGGGGTGTATGTGGACCGAGGGGGGTGGCCAGAGGGGCAGCCCACTATGTGGGCTGCCCCTCTAGCGCCCCTGCGAGGGCCGGGCCCGCCTCTCAAGATGAGTCTGGTCCCTCTTATTCCATCTCATGCTGGCTTCAGAGCCTAGCCTTTCTTTGCCTTTGTTATTCTGAATGCAGAGCTGGACTTTGTTCCTTTCTCATTTAACATTTGCTGCAAAGCCTGATCTATTTGATTCTCTCACATGTTACTAAGACGGCAGAGCATGGGTCCTCTACCCTGTTACATTATTCAAAGAGCCCCTCTGGTCTTTCTTTGCCTCTCCCTTGTCTCACTACTTGCTTACTTGATACATACATACCTCCTTGCTTGAACACTCAACATGTTCTCCCTAACACAACAATGGCAGCTGCAGTCTGTCTTGACTTCCATTTGTTCCGTGTCTTGAATTGGCCTCTTATTTCCGCTTTTCTGTCAGCAGGGGAAAGGCATTTGCCAGTCACTGCCAAGATGGTTCTACCTGGCCATAAGAGGGCAACAGCTAGCCAATATTGGAAGAACATGGAATATTATGCCAGAGGCTGGCAACTGCCTTTCTAATGCCTACACAAGAGACACAACGTGTGCCTTTCTTTCTAACAGTAATTCAGTGGATGAAGAAATGCGAGAACACACATATTGCTTATAAATGATGGGGATGTTGTCACACTTGGTTAAGACATTTTGATCACGCCAGGAGCTAATTTCCAGCTGCATTACGGTAAGCGATTACCTTTTAAACTTCTGGCTTTAAATAATGTTAGCATCACCTGGAAAGCACAGAGGTTGCTCAACAGGGTTCCTGGAGCACGAGGGGTACCCTACTCGTGGACATAGATGATTGGAGGGCATTCTTGCCCTGGTTTGGAGCATGTCCCCTAAAGCCATGATGGGAGGAGGGGCCTATTACTTTTGGTTGTACGTACCCTTTGAGGGTGGGCAGACATTGCCTCCTGCTTTAGCCAACTAACAGCTGTGCTTTGCAACTTTATCACACATACCTGTCAGGTGGCATGTAACTCAATGCTACTAATGTTATCAGCCTCATAAGTCTGGAATCCTTTGCCACATCAACTAGGGTACAGGCATGCCACCTGAGACTTACCCATGTCTGAGGCGGCATCTGTCGCCCTGTGGGGAAGACGCACACAAAAAGAGCAGGGCACAGTGCTCTTGTGGGTTTTTCACGCTTCTTCCTCGGGATGCACACAATTCACTCCGCAGTGACAGTGGCACATGCTGGGCAACATTCTCCCACTTTGACAATGTCACCCAAAGAGCGAAATTGGCCATTTGAAATACCTCTGTTGACTTATTATTGCGCAATCCACACTGATGGGTTTAAGCACATGATATCCTCTTACCAGCGACATGCCATGCTCACTCATTCTGATCATGCATTGGCATTTATCTAGCGTCATGTTAAATGTATTTATTTATTACATGTGTAGCATCACGCAAAACCCCCAAGCATCAAGGCGCAAAGTAAACTGCATGGAGTGGACCACTTCCATTGGCTCATGTTTTTACTTTTCTGCCACAAAATGGAAGATTTTAGCGTAAAAGGCAGGTAAAATAACATTGCTTTTCCACTTTGGAAGAGTGTAAATACCTCGCACAATTAGCGATTGCTGGCGGAATTGACAATGGCTTCCTCTGAACTCCGCCCGCTTTTACCAGGTTTCATTTCCAAGCAAATCCAAGAGGAATCCCTTTCCTTATTTCCAGCATGAGAATCCTTGCTGGCAGTAAGGCCGCATTTGTCTGGTGGAGCGGGAAATACAGGGGGTCCTGGTGTGTCCACTCGGCTCCCGAACTCCACCCACAAAATGCACGAAAATCTGGCCAATTAGAAAAAGCAACAGTAATAGTGTTTTCCACCACTTTTTCAGAACCAATTTACCTGGAAAATGCTGACTATAATCCCACTGGAAGATTAAGCCAGGTGCTGATCATAGGTGTTACATATTCCTCTGCACAATCTGCATTTGGAGAATTAACTAACTGAGCTACCTTACAAATGATATCTCCTCAGGGGCTTTACCGTCTTAACCCCTTAACTGCCATGGGTATTTCCCCCCAGTGCCAAGGCCTTTTTTGGTGATTTCGGTATGTCGCCATTCAATCCCTTGTAACTTCTTTGTTACATGAGATATCTCGGCCAAAGTTGGCCCCTTTTTTCCCACATGTAGGCGGTTGTAACGCCACCCTGGAATCCTAGTTTGCTGTAGGGGGGTGAGAGAAAATAACCAAAAAGGAGAACATTTGTTTTTTTTTTCAGAAAATGCCAATAAAATGTTGTACAAAGAAGCCTGTGGTGTTTTCCTTGTAAGAGCTAGGAACAAATGGTTTGCTGTGCTGGATTCGCCATTTTCGAGGATTTCAAGAACAGATTGAGTGAAAACCAAAATAACATATTTTGATATGCTAATCAGCCGTTTTGTGAGAGGTAGGCGATTTTGGCGTTTTTTGTCCAATAGGACATGCGTGGACGGAATTGAAGAAAAGGGTAGGAACGCTGGATGGGAAGCCAGAAAGGCATACATTTCTGAAAAGTAGACAATATTCCAAGTTTAGGAAGGGGTGATTTGCGCAGGTCAGGCAACAACTATGTAGGGAAAGATTCCATAGTTTGGGGGGAAATCGGGAAAATGACAGGAAAAAAAAACAATTTAATTTCACTCTGGTCACCCACCGGAACACGAAGCCAACAACACATGGCCTACCTTCCCACAGGTTCCCGATGAAAACGGTACCTCGCATGTGTGGGTGCACCTACCTGGGTGCAAAGGGAAAAGCTTAAACACTGGTAACCCCAAATCTTTTCGCAGAGCAGATTTTCAGGAATTTTGCTCATGTGGACAACCTACAGATTTGGGCGTAGGGTGTCGAAGCCACGAAGGAAAACAGGGAACCCCATGCATTTTGAAAAGAAGATACCCGTGGGAATCCACAGAGGTCTGACTTGCGTGAATCGCCCGATAATTTATGACCCACAATCCCAGACAAAGTCTGAAATTTAGTGGCAAAAAGACAATGTTCACTTTGTCTGGGATTGTGGGTCATACATTCAGATGTCCCCCATCCATTTGGGATGGGGGGAGAGGGCCACCCCCTTTCCACTAAAAACCTCAATGGTAGTTCAGTGGCCCCCCCACACCTACCCAAAACAAGTCATAATTTGTTTTATTTTTGTTTTGCCCCTTTCCTAAGGGCAGATAGGCACATGTGTGTGGCCATCTGACCCCCGGGGGGGGGGGGGCAAAACGTACTACCCCAGGCCTGGTGGGTGGCTCTACCAATATTTGCAGTGGCCTCCCTCCCACCCCAAATGGATGGGGGCATCTCATGTACCCCTTCCTAAGGGCAGAAATCTGCCCCTAGGGAAGGCTATATAAGATGCCCCCATCCACTTAGGGTGGGGGGAGAGGGCCACCCCCCTTGCAAAAATCCCTGGTGGCTAGTGGTCCCACCCGCACCCACCCCACCCAACACTACGGTTAAAAAGAAATATATCTTTTTTTGTTTGCCCCCCTTCCCTGGGGGCAGATGATCACACATCTGCCCCCAGGGTATTGCGCCCATGCTTTGGGGGCTAGGGGGAGAGGGCAGCTTGCATAGTAAGCAGCTCCTCCCCCCACTTCAAAAATAGATCCCTGCACGACACACCAAACACATATTCTGGGGGGGATAAATGACATTACATCCCCCCCACTTAAAATGGTGGGGGGGATTTGTCCCCCCTGTCCTCCCCATGTCCTACGCCCATGACGTAACTTCTCTTAAAACAGATACCCGCTGATCAAGGCTAAAGTAAGGTGTCAAGTGCTGTTATGCTGTTGCTGGTGCGAGCCAGCGAACAGCCGACAGTACTTGTAGAAGCACTTGCTAAATGTGCGTGCGCGCTCACAGGTTAAGTAGGTGCTTCTGGGAAGGTAGGCGAGGTCAAACCGGAATCCACTAAAGAAACAGAGAAATGAGAAAATATAAATATCCTTGAGGTATAACAAACAGATATGAGCAATAATAAGCACAGAAAGTGCCACAGTCTTTATAGGTCCATACCAAGATTATTCAATATGTTTTCCAACCAAAAAAAAAAACGTTTTCCAACCGTGGCAGTAAGGCAGGCAAACAGCACTTGTAGAAGCACTTGCTAAATGCACACACACAAATAAGCGCACCTCACAGGAAAAAGTAGGGGCTTCTGGGAAGTTGGGCAGGGCCAAACCGGAATCTACAAGATTCTTCAATATGTTTTCTTACAAACAGCACAGGGCACTGTGGCAGCAAGGCAGGCCAACAGCACTTGTAAAAGCACTTGCTAAATGCACGTGCATAAATGTGCGTGCCTCACAGGTTAAGTAGGGGCTTCTGAGAAGGTGGGCAGGAACAAACCGGAATCCACAGCAGGTACCTGTCCAGAGGAGATAGAACAAAAGAGGTAAGATATGGTCACTGTGACTGCAGTGGGAGGAGGAAGAGGGAGGAGTACCAAACAGTAGACGGCAGGGCTAGAGAATGTTTTTGTTTTTGTCCTTATACCAGCAATTTAGAAACTTGGGATAGTTGGGAAGAGTCGGTTCAGGGCGGCTTCATCTACATAAGTGTTGCCATGTGTGTCACCTTGAGCTGCTGCTTGCCTTGTCGATGATCCCTGAGGAGAGAATGGGATGCCGAAACTGAGGCAAAGAGACCCTGAAAGAGTGAATTGGTTACCGAGAGTGGGGAAGGGAGTAATCCTCATTGGAATCAGTGTCATCTACATAGTCACAATACTTTACCATGAAGTAGCTTTGGAAAGGCCCATACACCCTTGCACTGATTGAGAAAGACAGATTGTAACCTAAAGTCCTGGCAGGAGAGAATACAAGGTGAACTGCGAACCTGTGTTTGCACCCATAAGGAAATGTTCAAACAAACCTGGCAGGACAGTATACCAGGTTCTTTGCGAGTCTGAGACCTGCACCCAAATTGTGTGAAGCACTGCATAAGAGAACCGGCTAGGGGAGTACACCAGTCACTTTGCAAGTCTGGGACCCGTACCCAAGTTGTGTTGTCTTGGAAAGAGAATTCCAAGGAAGACCCATGTCCTTAAGATCTGAATTATATTGAATGTGATAAAAGCCTGAGTAAGGGAGCCACTTTCCCGGGAGTGGAATGAAATGACTAGAGGAGGTAGTTATCCTCTTGGGCTATAAAGTACTTTGTTACTGTTTTGAAATTTTATTTTGCTAGAAAGAAACCTGGGGAAGGGAGTCATTCCCCGGCACTGTGAACATTATCCATTTAGAACTTTTGTTGGAGTGATACCTTTTGTTGAACTTGAACATTTGCGCACTTTCAAATACAAAGAAAATACCCTTAACACCTTAGTTTGTTGTTAGGATGGAAGGGCTAGGATAGGATTTCAGACATGGGGCATTTTTTCTTTGGACATCCTGACACTTGACAGACCCTTAGTTTTGGTTGAGGTTGGGAAATACCTCTCAGTTTAGGGATAGAGAGGCATTTTCCAAACCCCTTTATTATTTAATATACGCTTATGCCAATCACCAGGAGTCCTCTCTGTCCGCATTTCATTCCTGGTTCCTCACAGGATGCTTTGTATTTTACATCACCCAGGCTGGCAAATCCCCATTTTTTTAAATAACCCTCTAAATTGTAACTTAAAATTAAAGTTTCTTATGATAAAGCGGTACAAATGGTGTGTGTTTTGCTTAGAAAGTAAAATATATGAGAAATGTGAAAAATTGATATACTCTGCATGTTTCTTAGCTAGTATAGGTGTCACAATTCTGACACTTGAACATTAGTTAGAACCCTCCCTTGATTAGCTGGAGCTCACAATTCTTTGTCCCAATCCATCCAAGTCTGTATTGAGGCAATATTCAAAGAGTCGGCAGGCTGATCCTGCTGGTAACGTCCTGTGGCCCAAGTTGATTGTCTTCGTGAACAATGCTATAAAACAAATTAAAAATCCATCTTATTTTGTGAACCCTGAAGCCGCGCCACACTTCTAAAGTCTGCTTTTCTTGTTGATTACCATGAGGGATTAATCACCCTGTAAGATTTGTATATATTCACTAACAAAAACATTGTTAAAGGACTTTATGGTTAAGTTGCACTAGCAAAAACCTATGAAATTAGATGGAAAAATGTTGTTACAGGGACGTTATGGTTACAGGTAAAATCGAAAACCCCACGAAATTCGATACATTGTGTGTGCACTCAGCAGTGTGACTGAAAGTATCAAGAGGTCACCTGCCGGTCGTGCAGTTGAAGAAAACATGTAACTGCAGGTGGGACAGTTTGTACTAAGCCTGCAAAATGGCAAAACTTGTGCACCTTCCTCATGCATATACTAGTGCATGCAAAGGCAAATAAAAAAACTGCAGAATATGCAGAGCGCAAACAACCTTAGTGGTGGTTAGAAAAGCGTGTTAGCTGCATGGGTCACACACAATAAATGGTTTCCTGCTGCGTGTAATGAAGCTGTGTTTCCAGTTGTTGTAAACATTCTTGTATTCCACAATGTATGTGAATTCGTGAATGCTACCCCTAACACTAATGACGTATCATAAAATGGTTATACTGAATGTGACGACAACTGAAATGAAAGCACAGGGGAGCAGTGGGCAGGCTACCGCCCTTCCAACAATTACACATCCTACTTTCATGTACAGCATTGCCCACAACTGCTATGGGCAACAAGAGGGGCACTCCTGTAGGGCAGCGGAGCTCTAAAACAACCTTAGCAAACCATGTGCCACACTACAGACCCTTACCCGGCAAAGGGCATTGTATTGTGCATGTACTGGACCACGCTACTGTACAGAGGGAAGGTACTTCGAAGTGCGGGGGAACGGTCCTTACAGCAGCATGACAATGACTGGCGCCTATGTTCGTGAGGGCCACCCAATAATTCTGTCTCCTGGCACGTCCCCTATTTTTTTTTTTTTTTTTTATTGTGATATAACCACCTTTGGGTTTTTTTTACACATTCATAAGCAAAACGTATATACATACAAACATCATACTATATATTATATCTAGATAACATTTAAAACTAATTCATCACAATCTTATAAAGTTAACATATTAAAATTGAATTCATCACATCAATATCTAATTTTCCTATGAAACAGTTTTGCCCCTTACTTCAACAATCAATCAACAGTATTCTGACGATATAAAACCTGTCAATTGCAAAACCCTTAAAATATTTAGGGTCAATTTTATTTCATGGCCCGCAATCATTCTTTCCCAGAAAGTGTCAGAGGTTAATCTATCCAGTGACCCAACTGAATTCCCTAAATGTTCCACCCTAATTTTGCAAGTGCCTTTACAGAATCTTAGCAGGTGCTCTAGAGTTTGTTTACTTAAGTCTGAGCATTCCGTGCATAGACTCCGGGTCCCTTCAGTGACTCCCCATTTGGTTAATACTGATCCAGTTTTGATCAAGTTTAACCGTACCCTCATGAAGTTTTGTCTTCCTTTTGGGTTAGGGAACTTCATCAAGTATCTTGGTACAATACCCTGTTTTTTCCCGTACTTAAAAAACCCTTCAGGAATAGAGGATGATCTCACCATATCCCCTGTTGAAATCCAATCTCTCAAAGATAAGGACTTCTTAACTTTCAACGGGTTTGAACTCAGTGTTAATTTATCTGATTCACAATAAGTCAGCAGATTTTCAGCCGTCTTTTTGAGTTCCATCAAAGTTAGCGAGGAATCAAGATTCATATTTTTTAGGAGATTTCCATATAGTGTATTAGTCATTGGCACAATAATTGACCTATACAAGGAAAGAAGTTTCCAATCAACTGCGTTTTTTAAAGATTTTAATCCTAGCTCATATCTGAGTGTTATCGTATGTAATCCTTTTGGCAATCCTAGTACCTGTTTCCAAATATAACCTTCTATTTTTTGCCAATCTATTGACCACAACAAAGGTTTGGCTTCAATTCCATATAATAGTGCAGGGATTACTTTGGCCACATAGAAGTTTATAACAGGCATAATCGAAAATTTACCATAAAGGCTGGCAATCTTCTTCATCTGGGCTATTAGTTGTGTCCCTTTGGCCAGGATTTCACCATACTGCTTCCCAACTGTAGGGGTCGCATACACAGTAATGCCCAGATACGTTACTTCTTTTACCACCGGTATCTGGTTACTACCAATTGACCACCGATATTTTGTTTCTTTACGACCTTTCTGCTCAAAAATTACAATCTTGGATTTGTCAGGGTTTACAACCAGGTCATTTAATTTCATATACTTGTCGAGGGCATTCAACAATCTTTGTAAACCGGTGGGAGTCCTGTCAAGAAGGACTATGTCGTCCGCAATACATAAGCCATCTTACGGCCAAGGACCCCACTTTTGGGCTTATTAATTATGAGGATTCTACGGCGGCTCCAAAATCTCCTAAATAAAACTTAAAGAGAAATGGAGCCACCATACAACCTTGTCTAACCCCCCTATCTATACTTATATATTCTGACAAATATCCGTCCATGTTTAATCTTACTCTGGCTGTATTTCTTTCGTGAAGTTTTACTAGTATATTAATTAGAGTTTTTGGTGACCCTTTCTGTTCCAATTTGCTCCAAAGTTTATCTCGATTAACCATGTCAAAAGCGCTTGACAGATCGATAAAGGCTCCATAAAGTCTTCCTTTATTATTTTTATCTTTCAGATTTGATAATGAGGCTAATATTATACCGTTCAGAGAGGTTGAATGGCCTCTTCTAAATCCGGTCTGCTGTTTAGGGATTATGTTGTTTTGTTTCGCCCATATTTCAAGTTCTCTTAATATCAGACTAGTAAACAACTTGCTTTCCACGTCAAGCAATGTAATTGGCCTGTAGCTAATAGGGTTTTTGCGATCCCCCTTCTTACAAATCGGGATTATAATTGTGGTCTTCCAAGAAGATGGAATTATTCTATTTGCAATCACTTTCTTATACAAGGTATATAGGATTTCAGCCCACAATGTCCCATTTCCTTTGAGGACTTGATAAGTTAGACCATTTGGGCCCGCGGATCTCGACGCCGAGGATTTTATGATCAAATTCAAAATATCCTCTTTGTCAAAGTTTAAACCCCAATTTCCGTTATCACCTATATATTTTTGTCCTCCCACTGGTTCCTGGTATTTTACACCGAAATAGGTTAGCCAACTTGCTTCCGACACATTATTCGTCTGAGCAATGGTTTGGTGTATTTGGGGAGCGTTTACCAGTGACCAGAAGTTTCGCGAGGAGTTATTTTGTAATGCACGCAGCATCTCTTCCCCATCTTTCTGCCATAGTTCTTCTCTATGTTGTCTAGAACAACTCTTTAGATCATTTTTAATTTTTTTTTATTCTGTCTCTAGTTCTAATAAGCTTTTAGCCTGTTTCTTAGCGAGTCTTAACTGTATTTGCATCTCGCGTTTTTTTACCCAAACTGCTTCATCAAAAAAGTGTTTGTGCACTCGCTGAAAACCCTTCTGGGTACTTAAAGGGGGGTCAATTGACCACAGGAATTCATGGAACCGTGATGGGTCACAATGCTGATGCAAAATATTTTGATCTCCCCAGTTGGAAAATCCATCCAGGGCTTTGTTTAACCGCTCCCCTTCCCTCTTGTATTTTACCAACCGATTTCTCTGTGCATTACCTTCTACTCTCTGGTCCCAAATCTTTATTTTTTCCTCACTACACCAATTTAAATGTGCAACTAATCGCTTATGGTCACTTGTTCCACCATCGATCACTGAAAAATGTAAACAAGTATCGAAGCACTCTGTTGATAAAAGCATATAATCCAATGTCGATTCTGATGAACCCCTCAACCCCTCTCCCACGTTGTGACCGATGGAACATCACCTTCTATGGAGCCGTTTAGGAATTTTAAGTCCCAATCCTCAAAGAAGTTCGACCACTTTCTCCCATTAATTGTTACTTCTTTCATTTTCCCTGTATGGCATTTGGAGTTAATACATTGCGAATTTAAGTCTCCTGCAACCAATATATGCGCCCCAGGGTACGTTATATTAATATCACAGAGGGTTACCGCAATTGATTCTAGAAACTCTAAGAGTTTTCCCCTCACGGGGTTCCAATACAGGTTCACAATTATTATCTCCTTGGCTGGAGAGCTTTTGAGGGGAGTGACCACTCTCACCACCAGAATTCCTTCCTGTTTGCAGGATAACATTGATATTTCTTTAAATAAAATCTTTCTACAGGTGATCAGCAGACCTCCCGTCGGTCTACCCTTGGCTTTACAGTTAGCTGGTTGTGCTATCAATTTAAAGCCTTCGAGTTCCGGGGTGTTCACTAACCATGTTTCTTGTAACAGGATCAAATCGTTCCCCCCAAATAACAACACACTCATTTTATTATTTTTAAATGAACTGGATCCCCGAGAGTTCCAACTAGTGATCCTCAATTTGTCACTATTAAAGAGATCTCTGCGATACACCCAGCTTCTGGCAAGCTTGCATAATTTTCTCTGGTAACATTGACCAAGATGGTGTTTGTAACCCTTCATTGGTGATATTTTAATTTTTTCCCCGGTGGGTTTTATGCAGTGAGGAAATATTTCCCTGGTTTAACTCATATTCCTCAGTTTCGATCGTTTCTATTGCGAGAGATGGCAATTGCTCATATACTTCCAAACCCACCTCCCTTAATCTTTCTTGTAAGTTTAGAAAAGCTTTTACCCCCAGTTTAGAAACAAATCCAACTTCAACTAAACTGAAACACTCTGATTTAGGGAAACAAACATATTCAATGTCTTTTGTTGAGAATAAATATAATTCTGGAAGTTTTTTGACCAGTGATAGAATCGCGCTCCTATTCAGTGGTGTACCACACTTTCGATTTTCCTCCCTAGTAAACCAAAGTCTCGGGATTGCATATGGATTCGGATCATCTTGGGGATTTGTTATTCTTTCAGTTACCGTTTCGGAGGATGAGTTTCCTACCAGGACGTTCACAGTCTCTTCTCTTCCGACCTCTTTGGATTGATCTTGGTAATCCGTATTCGATATTGATGTTTGAATACGTATTGTGTCCTCTGCATGATCCCTCCTAGAATTTTGGGTGACCACCAAATCTCCAGTCTTTGTTTTTTATTTGATTGAATATTGGAGCAATTCTTAAACCAATCTGGGTCTGCATTGGTACTTTAAAAGCATTTTTCTGTTTTTGAAGAAATATAGGAGCTATTTTTAACAACTTCCCTGTAGTCTCTGATCTCATCGAGTCATGTTGTTGTTGATTTCTGTCCAGGTCTGCAATTTTTCCTTCTGTTTGAGTACTCATAGATTTCTTTACCATATGTACATCCCCCTCTGCTTCGGGAATTCTATCAGTCTCAAGTCTTTTCCTTTGTTGTTTTTTGGATTTATTTACCCTGGCAATTCTTTTTTGTTGTAGAGAGTTATTACCCTTGCTCCTATCATCTTTATCTAGGATGTTTTGATTCTCATTGGTTTTCGCAGGATCTAAAATTCCCTTGACAAAGCTATTTATCTTTGATTTTTTTGATCTGATATTCTTCACATTTTTTGTTTTCTTTACTTGTCGACCTCGTGATTTTGAATCTGTATTATTTTGCTTTTGATTCTTTCGCCTTTCTCTTCTCCGTCTCTTATAGGGTTGTTGCAAACTCTTTTTCCACATATAGCTGTTTTCTGCCTCTTCTTCGTGATTCTCAATAGCTTCCCGTCGGTCTTCCGCCAGCTGTTCCACCATTGACTCAGCAATCTGTGCCAATCGGCAGAATTCTTCCATTATTGATTCGGATAAGGGAGTATCATCCGCAAAAGTATTCAATTCAGGAACTAAGTCTTTTGTTTCAATTGCTAGATCTTGGTTTAATGAAGAAGTCGATATGTTTCTTTCATTCATTTGCAGTAGCAAATCCTTGATCTCCTTATACTCCCTCATTAGAGAAGTCATTTGGTGCTTAATTTCCGTTAGGTCTCCACTATGCTTTGTGGAGCCATCTTCCATCTTTATCATCATGGGCAGAACTGAACAATTTATTACATTATTTTGGCCTATGACTGAAAATTCAAGTTGTTCAATATCCTTTGTCATTATCCATTAGAATCCCTGTATGGGTCTGCACATCTCTTTTTAGAAGGTCGAAAACCTTCACCAAGGAATTTAGAACAAAATTTAAAGCCGAGAGAGAGGAATCACCATCATTAGGGTCATGATTCTTATTTCCCTGTGTCATGCTTGGTATTTGCACCGGTTGATCTAGTAAAATTCCATCAGACACGACCGTGTCCCCTCTCGATGCCACTGTTGAGTTTAATCTTTCCTCATGTGGTTGTAGATTCTGAGCCGAGCTCAACAGATGATTTGGGGTTCTTGAAAGTTCCATAACTGGGATGAGTAGTTCAGATCCACTGTTCTCCGTTTGTAAATTGATATTTTGATTTAAAAGTTTTAAGGAATGTGGCATAGGTCCATTTATATTTTCTTGTGCAGATTTCTGGAAATAATAATCAATAGTCCCTTTTATATTCGTTGATGTCAGAGTAAAGTCTTTCGACTGTCTAAATGGGGTTTTTCTTGTTAAGTCCCTTGAAATTTCTCCCTCCGTTTATTTATCTACTTGAAGTTCTTGATGAATTTGTGCCTCTACTATGTTATTTCTTGTCGAGGCAATCCGAGTTTGAGAACTTACGGGGTTCACATCCTCATGCAGGGACTTTTCAATATAGGAACCGTCCCACTCTGGAGCTCTTAGATCATCAACGTGTTGTCCACTCCTTAAATTGTAGCGGGCCATTTCTTACCCCTTCGTTGTCTATGAAAATTAGGTCAAAGAAAAATGGGGGATCAAAGGAGTAAAATCTCCCACAGTCTCCCCCCTTTTTAACTTTTTATTGCCTAAACAGGGCCCCAGCTACTCCCTTTCCACTGTCCACTCCAAATTGCCCAAACTCAAAAATTCCTGTCAGCGAACTGCGGACTGTCTCAGATTAATCTCTGAGGCTCTTGTTTAAGGGGGCTTATAAAGGGGCTTACAGTCAGTGGCCACTGCTGTCTGATACTAAATTGCAGCAGCCCACTACATACAGGATAAGAGTTTCTGTTCTGCAATCCTTCAAATCCTCAACCCACTACCCTTTATCAATACCGGTGTCAATGTATTTATTCAGGCCCGAGCCCTGATTCAATCACCGTCTCTCCAGCAAGCTCAGGCTCATACTCAGGTACTGATGGAGGGGGAGGAAATTGGCTCTATCTTGAGCTCGAGCACGGACAGTTACCAACTGTTACCAGTCAGATACCATGCTCAATAGTCCATGGAATGACTCAGAAAAAATGCAAAAAGGCACCAATGGTGCCAAATAATACAGAGCTTGCTGTAGGTATTTGTGGAGCAGATCAAAGTGGCTGCCGCTGAAATGGTGTCTCCAAGCGTGACGCCGCACCTCCGCGGGATCGCTGGGCTAGCAACTGCCTCAGGCCACCGAGAAAACACTCCTCTGTGCCTCGCGGGTACGCAGGTACGTGCCTCGCGAATATGCCTCGATATACGAAACACAATATCGGTAGAAGCTCAGTGCCGGCTCGGTCTGAGCCGGTCTGAGCTCGTTCTCCACTTTTAGCGACGACACCGTCGCCTGCTCACCGTCTGCTCAAGAAAATGAAAAGATCTCCTGGGACTTCCTGGGGCTTCCTACTAGAGGAAAGGACCCACACACACACGCTTGCACGTCACCGGCAGTCAAGCCGCACTGAGGAACTGTACTATCGAGCCACGAGTGTACAGAGTGTCAGCCACTTCCGACCGCAAACCAGAAACAGCCACAGGTCCAGCTGCTTTTTCAGAAGCTGGTGTACACAGCAAGCAGGGAGTAAATGTCAATGGGATTGTAGGAAAGCCAAAATGAAGGTTAAAGTCCAGGGCATGAAATTGAAAAATGTGGGCAGCGATATCCGGGATACTCACTAGCTAAGGAATGGAGCTTACTGTATTCTGGCAATCCGGAGCCGCCGCCCACGCCGAACAGCCAAACAGCACCAGCCCTTCTTCCACCAGGGCTTACGCCGCGAGGGTGTCCGTGTCAGGAAGATATCCTTCCTTCCCAGTCACGTGATCCAACAGGTGACACGCTGAGGCTCCTCCCCGCTCTGGCAGCTGTGTGCGGGCTCTAGGCGTGATCCAACAGGTGACACGCTGAGGCTCCTCCCCGCTCTGGCAGCTGTGTGCGGGCTCTAGGCTCTAGGCGGCAAGAGCAGAATGCTCGCAGTGCGGCCGTTCAGTGAAGTAGCAGGGACAAATGGAATTGCTGCTTCAATAAAAAGTGCTTTCTGAAATGCGCAGCTCGTCACCAGCAGTACAAAATAACCGTCCCCTATAGTATCCCGGTGGGTGCTGCCCCTTCTGTACCTGACCTTTGCTGTCGTTCCTTCTGTGGCATGTGTGAGAACAGCATAATAAATGAAAATGAACTGGAAAAGGAACAAATGAACTGGAAAAGGAACAAAAGGTAAATAAACACGTGGCTGAGTCCATGAGTAACTGTCTGACCTGCAAACAATTTACTGCCAGACACGCATTAAGAGTAGTGAGAGGAGCCATAGCTCACCCAGTTGGTTCATTCCAGCATCTCCACATCCACATGATCCAAGTCTGCCAAGGGTACCGCTACATGATGGTGGTTTTATGTCCATTCTCCCGTTGGATCAAGGCCGGTCCTTGCTCTCATCCTGACGCCCTCAGAGCAGTGAAATTCATGGTCCGGGAAGTATACACTGCACTTGCACGATCCGAATGTCACAAGGCCTAGTAAGACCGCTAGTGTTGTTTTTTCTCCTCTGCCCCCCCCACCCACTTTTGACTTGTTGCACCTGGAAAATCTTTTTTCTGTATAGGCACCATACAAATGTTCAATAACTAAATAAAATAAATTCCCTCTCTGGAATAACAGTAGCCAACACATCCTAAAACACCTTCTTCCTTTCCAATTGAGAGTGGGGTTCCCCAGTGAAATCCTCACGGATCAGAGTACTACTTTCATGTCAACGATCATGAACAATGTAAAAGATTTTACAGATCAAGAACCTCAGGGCCTCCATCGATCATCCCCAAACAGATGGCCTTGTGGAGCGGTTTAACCAAACCCTGAAAAGAATCCTACACAAGTTGGTAGAGGTGATGGTACAAATGAGGAAGTTATGATTCTGTGGGATCTCTTTGCGGTTAGGAAAAACCCCCTCAGGCGTCTCTAAGGTATTCGATGTTTGAGTTACATTTGGGCGAGAACCTCGAAACGTACTAGATATGTTGAAAGAGACCTGTGATGAGAGAGAAGCCATACTACCAATTTCCCAGACAGCCCATGAATTAAAATCCCATATTGCTGCTGTAAGGGAAATTGGCAAACATCACCTAGATAGGGCACAAGAACAGCAAAAATCCCTACATGATAGACGAGCAGTAGCCAGGTCTTTTTCCATTGGGGAATCTGCCCTAGATCCCCCTCCCACCTTGGTGAACAAGATTATCTCAAAATGGTATGGTCCCTACAGAATTCTGGGGAAAAAAGGTCAATGGAACTATGTAGTTGCCCAATCAGACAGACAACAGAAAACCCAAATCTATCATGAACCTATTGAAAGAGTGAAAGGTTGACCCTGTGGAGGAGACTACGGTGGCCATGGCCACCCTCCTTACAGACCCCGACCCCAACCAACAGCTAATTCCTAACCATCTACCACTCTGCCAACAGGAAGACCTTCACACTCCTTTACACCAATTTCCATAGGTTTCAGCCAAAATGACTGAATCCAAATGACCTAACTAACCAAAAGTCCAAAAGAAGGTACCACCAAATGTTTGACCTTCTTTCAGACTTTTGATTGGGTAGGTCATTTGGATTTGGTTTAGGGCTGCAGGGGTATCTCCCCAAACCCTGCTTACTATACTGTGAGCAGGGGTTGCGGGGTGTCCGCTGCAGCTGCCCTGCAGTCCAAAAAAAAAAAAAAAAAAAAAGCCCGCAACACCCCACTCACTATGCTATACAGTAGAGTGAGGGGGGTTTGCGGGGGACACCCCCGCAGCTAATACGAAGAAAAAAAAAGAAAAAAGGAAAGGACACTGCAGCGCCGGTTCCCAATCACAGAAGTGAAAGGGAACTGATGTTGCAGGGACCAGCGAGACGGAATTGAAGGTAAGTCGTGGGGCTGGGGTGGGGTTTGTTGGCGGGGTGGGTGGGGGTCTGGGCACATTGGGAATGTTCAGGGAAGAAACGACTGAAGATTATTTTGAACAAATCATTTTCGGTCGTTTCTCCTTTGAACATTTCAACCACGGTAAAACAACCCCAAATCTTTCCTCCATAGGTTTTTTCTGAGCAACCGGGTAAAGTGCAAAATGTCTTCCACTATATCTGCACCCCATCCAGGCAAACAGTGAATCTAAAACCTTTAACGGAACCCGGAGGTAAGGAGGAAAATTATCAAGACTGCACTCCATGGGATGCTTAAGGCCAATATCATTGAGCCCTCATAGAGCCTGTGGTCATCCTCCATTGTGCTGATAACCAAACCGGACAAGTTGTGGAGATTTTGCATAGGTTTTAGGAAATTAAATTCCATCTCCACTTTTGATAATTACCCTATGCCCAGAGATGATGAGTTCATGGAGAAGCTAGGATCGTCCAAATACCAATCCACACTGGACCTGACCAAAGGTTATTGGCAGGTACCTTAACCCCCTCCGATAGGGGAAATAAACATATTTTCCACCCCACAAGGGCTCTTTCAATTTAAGGTACTGTCTTTTGGGCTACACAGTGCTCCTGCCACATTCCAGAGATTGATGGATAAAATCCTAAAACCGTATTCTAGCTTCTCCTGAGTCTATTTAGATTACATCATTATACATATGTTTCTAACACATGCACCATCTTTATGTGATTGCAAGAGCCCTCCGGAGACCAGGTTTAACAGTCAACCCAAAAAAAGTCAACTGGCCCAATCAGCTTTAAAATATATGGGCTATTTTGTGGGAAATTGACTGATTAAACTCCAGACAGAAAAGGTCAAAACAGTACAAGTAACACCTGTACTAAAAACCAATCGAGACCTTCATTTTTTCCTTGGATTGACAGGGTTTACAGAAGATGCATACCCAATTATTGTACCTTGGCCACCAATCTTACTGACAAGCTCAAGAACTCCCATACCAAAAAGCTTTTCTGGGAAAGTGCAGACCAAGGGCCTCATCGTGAGTTGGGCAGTAGCCCTTAAATGCAGCGGTAATGGGGTTACCGCTGCATTTCCTACTCTGTCCAATCTCGAGCCCGGCGTGTTTATCCCCAGCTCAGAGATGGGGTAAACATGCTGGGAAAAGGCAATTTTCAGCGCAATTACCATCAGCGGTATTATCGCACGGTAATTGGGCCAGAAATTCCCCATTGGGTCCAGTGGACCCAATGGGGAATGGGGAGTAAGAGCACCCGACCTGTGATCCGGCGGTAATATGCTGGACGGGTGGGTGCTAACGCAAATAAAGATGGGCAGTATTCCAGTAGAGATACCGCCCAACTCGTGACGAGGCCCCAACAAAGCTTTGATGGTCTCAAGCAATTCCTGTGCCAAGTGCCGGTCTTAAAGATGCATGATTTCAGCGGAGAATGTATTCTTCAGACAGATGCCTCTAAAGTCAGACTGAGAGCTGTGTGGTCACAAGAACATGATGGCTTGGAACACCCAGTCTTATTCACAAGCCAGAAATTGTTCCCCAGAAAACAGTCATATGTCACAGTGGAAATTGAAGCCCTAGCCATCAAGTGGGCAGTCCTAAACTTACACTATTATCTTACAGAAAGGAGGTTCTGGGCCTGTGACTGACCACTCTCCCCTAACCTGAATGAGTCTGAGAAAAGAGTATAACGCTTGTTTCATGAGATGGCTTTTAGATCTACAACCATTTTGGTTCTCGGTGGAGCATCGAAAGGGGAAAGAGCAAGGCAATGTGGACTTTTTAAGTCGTTTCTTACTGCCTAATCCAGGGGGAGCCTCTATTGTAAGAGATGGGGTATGTGACGAATCTGGACAATTCGGCCCTTCTCCCCAGGGGGGATTCACCCCCTTTGAGTCTAGAGAGATGTGCCCACTAAGCAAGACCCTCCATAGGGGTGTGGGCAAGTGGGGCCTCACTGGGAGTGACTCGAGACAAGGACTCCTATTCCAATGAGGAACTCCAAGATATGGTGGGTCAAAAGAAGGAGTATGACACATTGAGGACATTCGGAATTATCTTTAATGAAATTATGGAAATTTAGAAATAAAGTCTTTCTTTCCCAATTGCTAGGGGGAATACCCTGCCTATCTAAACGAACTAAAGGTGCTCATCAGTTGTCAGTAAGTCCAAAGTAAAAATATCTTCTATCCAAACTAACTCTACCTGACCCTACCACTACATATAACTAAATTAAATAGGCTAAGAGAATGTCTTTCTTACACTGGTCTTTTCTTCTCTTCTGATAGTCTCTTTATATAAAATGTTCTCCTAGGTGCAGATATTTCTTAACATATTCTTCTTGGATAGTCTCTTTGATCAACTCTTGTAGCTTTCTGTGGTATTACACTTAGAATATCTTTCCTTCAGATATGTTCTCACACTCTTGTCTAAACTGGCAAACTCTTCCCAGTCTTTTAATTCAGGCTTTCCTGATTTGGGTTTTTCTTGATCCCTTTTAGGCCTTCCTTGTCATTGATTCTCTTTCTGGAGGTTGTTTCCTCTTTTATCTTGTTCACATGACATTCTTATTTCCTGTCTCTCATTACGTCACTCAATGTTGGGCTTTCTCCTGTCTTCAACTCCGAAGTCGTAGGGTATCTTCTGTTCTTTCCAGGCTTAGAGCCCTCTTTCATATGTTTGTTAACTGATCTTTCTAGTGACAACTCGTCCTCAGGACTGGGATGAGCTTCTCAATTCATATAATATCAGACCTCCTCGACCGGGTTATTAGTTACTTGCTTTCTCGGGTTTTCACCATTCCAGTTACACAGTCTTAGGTTTAATGTCTCGTCCTTAGGACTGAGGTGAGTTTCTTCTCACATATAATGATTGCCCTGTGGCCTTCCACATCTCCTGGTTCCCCTGCCACCTATATGTATGCATGGGAAGGTTGCAAGGTTCGGCTCTTGCTCAGAAGACACTCTTCAGTATCTTGCCCCTTGCTCCTCACTCTTGTCTGCATCCCGTTCTCGGCTTCTCGTTCGGTTACTGCCAAACACTAGCGCTGGTGAAAGGCAGCTGTTCACACTTCCAACAGCGGTGGTCTTGGCGGCGGCGTTTGGGCATCCTCCCCACCAATCTGCAGATGTGGTCACGCCACCACTGGGTACGTGGTTCCTCTTTTACTCATCATAATGATTTATTTGTTGTTGCATAGGCTGGAGCTCCCACTTCCGCACTGGCATTCTTTGTTTATTTAAAAGTCATGGGCGTTGCCTCCAGCAAGCATGATGATGTCAGGTGGCTACCCCTGCATACAATACTCTCCTTCACCAACTTGTCCCAGTTAAATGCACGTCTCTCCTTAAAGAGACACCTCCTTTTTCATATTGGTTTCTTGTAGCATTGCCTTCAGCCAAATGTAAAGATGCCACATTGTTCCTTCTAGCAGACAGTTCCATATATGCGGCTGTGGTAGGTGGTCTAGGGAGTTTCTGAAAGGAACTGGATTTCTTGTCCCCAAAGGGCGAGTCTCTCCCAGTGAGGCCTGACTTTCCTCGAACCCTAGGGAGGGCCTTGCGGTGCTGGATAACCTCTGTAGCCTCAAAGGGGGAAGCTCCCCTTTTGGGAGAAGGGATGAATACCTGCGAATCATCACACAGTCCAAACCACCATTTCTGCCTATATGGATGTTTATTTATTTATTTGTATGGCGCCTATACACAAGTGTTTCAGGCGCCACAAGACAAAATGAGGAGGGGAACAAAGGAAGAAGAATAAATATGGTTATATTGGCTGCATGGCAATCCTACCGAACAAGTGCAAGAAAAGGAGGAAAGTGCAGGGGAGAGGGTAGAGGGAGAAGTGCAGGAGTGAGGTGCCCATGGTAGCGGGAGTGGATTAAGTGCTAGGGGGGACAAGAAGGCAAGTGCTGGGGGAGCCACAAATGCACGTGTAAGGGGAAAAAGGAAGGAGGACGGGAGGTTAAGTGCGGAGGACAGGGTGGACCAGGTTGGGGCTAGCTCAGGGAAGGAAGCCCGAAGGCAGTGCTGGCAAGAGATGCTGAGGGGACTGGTCTGGCTCCTATATAACTCTGGAGAGGCCAGGCCCCAGTTGCAGCAGCAGAGGGAACTTTAGCACGGGAGGGGGAGAGAGAAGGAAGAGGAAAAAAGGAAAGTCTTGAGAAGTTTCTGGAATTTAAGAATATCTTGCTGAAGTCTAAGGGGGCAGGGAGGCAGTTCCAGAAGGCAAAACCTGCTGAGGAAAGGGATCTACCTCACACTCTCTGTTTAGAAAAACGTTTGATCTGCAGAGAGGACCGAAGGACTGAAAGAGTGTTGGAAAGAGTTTGGCATCTCCTGTTATGACTATAATCAACAAAGATGCTTCTTTGTCTCTATTGGTTTCCGGTAATGCTGAACGTCTCCTGAACATCATGATCAAAGAAGACGGACACAATTCCTTTTATTTTAATGACATGTGTAAGGAGTGAGCAGACTGTGAATGGAGGAGAGACACCTACAGAGGGAGAGGTGCAACTGCTAAATAGAGGCAAGCCTCTGTAGCATCTATGTCTTGGAGGGGCAGACCCATGTTAAGCTGTGAGGCCAGCAGTTGCGGGAATGGAGCAAGAGCTGCTAGATGGAGGCTGGACGGCGGGTGCTTTGACTATGCAGGATCTCCAGTCAGAAAAAGAGACACAACAGGAAGACAACCGCCTTCTCTGGTGGCACGACCACTGAAAAGCAGTGCCAGGCCTGGCACCCAGTAACCGACGCGTAGACCAAAGAGGAACCCGGATCCCCGAGCTCCACCCAGCAATCGCTGTTTCCACCGAGTGAAGCACAGACAGGGAAACAGATGCTACTGACATGTGGATGCCAGTGGAACCTAGCACTGATGGTTTCCAGAAGTACAGAAACTGACGCAGGTATGAGAAAGCAAATGAATTGAACGGTTATACGGTCCCGCTAAAACAGAGGGAAAGAGATACAAGCACAGTATATCAAGGCTGGAATAGCTGCCAAAAGCACAAGAACTTAAGGAAAGCTAACCGGCACACTCTCTGGGAAAGCCGCCAAGGATATTAGAGATGGAGCGACACAGTCCTAGGAGCAACAGAGTGAAAGGGAGCCGAATGCATTGCAGCAAGGCCAGGAAAGTGCATGAGGCAACGGAAACCTGCAATACCTAAGCGGGCAGACGTCCAAAGTTAAACATTGTGATTACGAAACTAGATACCTACCAAAGAGCCACAGGACTTTGGGAGAGTCCCACTGCCATGAAGGTTAGCAATAGAAAATGTATTTTTGAGTAATCCTGCAGGGATTTGGGCATTTGAGATAAAATCAGAGAAAAGTAAAAATAAGATGAAGGAGATAGTGAAACCCACACAGTTTCTAAAGTGGTACAGCCAGTTAGTGGGTTAGGATTCAGACTTTTTATTTTGGACTTGACATGCACACTTAGCTTTAGTTTTGCTAGGCAGGGCACCTCCCTCATAGCGATAGGGCTAGCTAGGCATTTTTGCTATTATTTATATAAACATCTTTAAGTATGACCCAATGTAGTTGGAGTCCTCCTTCTGGTTCAACACACACCCCTTTTTGCATTCGCGCAAATCAGCGTGCGTTTCTGTGCATTTAAAAGCACATCCCGAATTCACAGACTGGATGCGCTTTTAAATAGGCAATGATGAAAGGGCTTAACAACAATAATGATTTTGCCACAACATAAAGACAATAGTTTACAAAATAAGTACTAAACTTAACATAACACCCACACTGTTAAGAATAAGCAAACAATAAGGAACGCTCACAGCCACACATTGTTTTATCACACTATCACTATGCCTACTGAGCATAGATTAACAAGGAACACAAATCCATTTGAAAAAATACTTATAATGCATGTGGTTACAAAAAAACACTAATTGATTTGTTAAATGGATCCTCTCCTTGAATACTGTTTTAGTTATCAGTCAACGTATGTTTTGGCCCGATATGCCCTAGGTTTCATGACCAGGCCTTCCGCTGTGCTCCTACATTATTGGTATTATATTAACCCAATAACAAATCACCCTGATGAATCATGGTATGTGCTGTCTGAATGTTGTTAGTTTCTTGATTGCAACCTCACTAAACAATACTTATCCTGAACATCTTCCTATTTCATTGCGGAACTCAAGTCAATAACAGACTGCTTTCCTTGCGGCCACTATGCGGCTCGTCCATATACGCGTATAGATTATAATTAGTTTTGACTTCATAATGGAAATGTTTGTTACTGACACAAGCTCCGGTTTTTATCATTATGCCAACTGTATCGTAACGCATTCTGTCTGCTTACGTCATCTTCATAACTAACGCATGCATACTTCATTATTCCCCTTATGTGAGCTACATTGTGTTTGCTGCGGCCTGCGAATATAGTCAGGTTACTCTGGTAGGAAGTAAGGCTCTTACATTTCTTGTGCACTGCCCCCTAGCAAAAAAGTAGCATTGATATCCTAGCAAGATCATCTTACTCACTTGCAAAAAACAAGTTCCCGCCTGTGTCTTTAAGTTAATGTTAAAGGACATTTGTACTGTGCACTATCACCACCGGAGTGGTTCCCTGGCGGCGCTGAAAAAAGGGGAGGGGTGGGGGAGTTAGTGGGGATGAGCTGTTGAAGTGCAAGAGAGCAGTGATGTGCTGTTGGCAGCCTCAGCCCGGAATTCCGTTGGCTGGGCTTGGGGTGTTATACTGCTGGAAGACGTTGTGTACTGTTGTGCGGGTCTATGTGTGCTTTGTTTTGTTGTTGCAGTGTAGTGAAGTTTGTGCGGATTGTTGTGTTGTAGGTTTGTGGTTGTGCAGAAACAAAGAGAGATAGAGTCAAAAGCTACCCTAGACTCTACGGTAGCTTTTGACTCTATCTCTCTTTGTTTCTGTATATCTCCTAACGCTCTAGAGTCCGGCCCCCTTATTAAAAAAAAGAGGGTTCCGCCCATTTTTTCTCACGGTTTGTGGTTGTGTTTGGTTAGAATTTGAGAGATGTATGCAGAGGGTGAAGGTGTTACTGGGTTGGTTAATTTGCATTGCTGTCTTGAAGTGAGGCACTAAATTTCCGTGTTTCTAATCAGATTGGAGGAGGGGGGGTGGGCGTCTCCGTGTCTACGTCCAGATCAGGGGCTGTACCACACTCACGGTCCCTTTCCCATATGGCATTATGATGATGGTGCACCCTTAAATCAAGTTAAGGGACCAGGGAACCCTGAAATGTCATGTGGGACCATGGGTGTACAGTTCCTAGAGTCTGGTGCCTGTTTTCAGGCGTGGCGAAGTATCCCACATCCCCATCTTCGTAGTCTTCTTAGGCCATTCCCACTGCCACCTGGGATAACAGTGGATAGTGGGCCCAGGGTAGAAACAACCTCTGTGGTGAAGACATGTTGTGAATGCCATGGACTTAGCTGCCTTTACCGTCCTGCCACTCCACTGCATTATTGTCCAGCAGAAGAAAGAGCGGGGTGGGGGGGGCGCTGTGTTAGTTCTAGGGCGTGCACACTTCCTTTTGTCTGCTTAGTGGATTGCTTTCAGTAATCCTAGTGTTGCTTCTACTTGCTTTCTTTTCTGTTTTGCGGGGAGGCCCACACGAGTACCAGAGAGCGGGCGACAAGTCATCATCGTTCTGCTCTCCAGAGTGAAAAATGCACTGTCATACCTGTTCCAGAAAGCGAGGAACAGCCTCGCCACAGTCTGCTGGCAGCAGACAACTATAGCTCTGACTTTTCCAGTCCTCTGCTGGCCGGAGACACAGATGGCAGACCCTGTGCAGTGCATGAGGCTCACACAGAATGAAATACGCCACACTGGGAGTATATTTCAACTGCTCATACCAGCCCAATTTATTTGCACACACATTTCCCTTACATAACCACACTTTATTCACACAGGAAGCATGGCGCGTCATAAACGGTCTCCCGTTGTTTTAATGAAGCCAATTACTTCAAGGTAACTTACTTCCTTGCAATTCATTCGAATTTTGTACATGTATTTAAGGGTTATACGTGGGTTTGGGGGGTTGGGGTAGGGGTGGTAGTGAAGGTGTGCATGTGGGAAACAGCACTCCCAAAATAAATTGAAAACAATTCGAAGTCATTAATTTGCAACGGAGTAAATTACCAAGAAGTAATGTAATTCGTTGTCATAACGTGGAGCAGTCAGTACACCTGCCTATGTTGCGGTATTCGAACTTTATGCAAGAAAAAGCATCTCTTGCCCAATAAATCAGAAAGAAACAACGACCGCAAAAAAAAACGAGAGTAGTGGGAAAGGGAAGAAGTAATCCTTGCCAGACAAGAGGCCGTTTTACACAATGTGGGCCTGTTGAGGGACAGGGCCCATGACTGTAACTGTAGCTGCGTGTGCCTGCCTGCTTTCTTTATGCAGAATTCGGGATCTTCGCTCCATTCCCTAATACCTGTGTGGGACGTGCTGGAGCCCAAAGTGGTGTACATCACCCAAGATGAGAGGCCATGTCATGTGACATTCTTGGTTCCTAGCAGCAGGGCCGTACTGCGGCATAACATTGCCTCAGGCACCAATGAAAAAGTTGCCCACAGTTGCAAAAGGCAATCGATTCCTTTTGTAACAGACTGTTTGAACAGGGACGTCATTTCACCAAAATGCCAGGGGTAGCAGAAGTGACATCACACGACCCTTGACCCCCTGATGACATCACAGGAAGTTATGTCATTTGACCCCACCCCGAAGTGATATCCCGAAAGCTATGGAACACGACCTTTCACTGTTGCCAAAACAGGAAGTGACATCACTGCATTGTACACTACGAAAAATATGGTTATGATATCACTATAATGTGATGTACATTTCATGCAAGAATGGATCGCCATATTTAGCGTTAAGATCAGTGTGTATAGGCCCATATTACCAAATTACTGTGAATGCAAGCAGACGTCCAAGGTCAAATGATAATGATGTGTTATTATATAGCACTTACGCTTAAGCGCTTTATATAGAAAAAATATACACCCAATTTCACCCAACCTGTCTTGGTACTCATTTATCGACCTCAGAAGTATGAAGGGCTGAGTTGAGGTGTTTAAGAACAGACTAAATCAGTGACTCACCCCCTGAAGTGTGCCTGAAATAAACCTTTAATGAGTCTAGCAATTATTGTACAGAATTCCAGAAAGACACATTATTTGTTTTCCTATTCTTTCTTATTCAGGGCCAGTGCTGAAAGTGTTAGACTTGTGGCACTCCTGTTCTTATTTTTCTTCTTTTTTTTTTTTTTAAAGGCCTGAACATGAGAGCCAGCCACTCCAGGACCTTGCATTACAGAAAACGGAAGAAAAAATAAATAAAAATAAATAAATAAAAAAACTTTTTTTTTTTTTAAACAGAGGTCGCAATGGAGACCACAGAGGTCGCAAGGGAGACCTCAGAGGTCGCAGTTGCGACCTCTGGCGACCCCCAAATGACGTCCCTGTGTTTGAATAGTACCCAAGGAGGTGCTTTTTGATAAAATGTAATGAAAATTGTGCAATTTAAAGAATATGTATTCAGCCACAATGGTGAAAACTATTAGCCACGCAGTGAAGTAACTCATCGAACTGGCCCACACTGGAATTTTGTGCTTCGGGTTTGGGCATTGCCCTGTTGCCCTATGGGCCCCCTATGGGCCAGTCCGAGACTGCCTAGCAGAAAGTCTAACCTCCGCATGAGGGTTGGTAATGGAGTCAGGCGCAGACTGGGGTGTGGCCTCATCGTGCGTCCTTTGCTGCTGCTCTGCTATCACTTGGTCCCGCGTGGCTGCCCCCAGCTAATCTGGAAGAGGAAAATGCATGGCTGGGCGGGGCGGATCCTAATCGTCATTGGCCCCGTAGTCTGCGTCACGAGACAGACCATGCAGAGATAGAACAAATATGAGGGCGAGCATGGGTGCCTGTTTAGTCTAAGGACAGCAGCACCGGGCTCCAAGCGAATCCTCTACCACCGCTGCACCCTAACCTGCCTCCACTTACCCTATTCCACTGCACTGCTCTGAAGTGGGTGCATGGCCACCGATCATTTTGCAGAATGACTTGGCTGTTTCTTTTTTAAATTTGGGGTACCACCGTACCTGTCCTCACCCCACATTCGCTCCCCCTGCGTGCACTGTACCTCCCCCCTCTGTTCCATCCTTCCCGCCGCTTTTGGGTGCGCCGTCTGCAGTAATGTACACAAACTGCATTAACATGATTCCTTCACAATAATACACAGCCCTGATTTTGTTGCGGGCAGCTGCATGAACCCCCCCCCCCCCCTTGGAGTACCCTGAGGGCACAGTTACGCACTCTCCACACAACCAAACATACTTTATACAGCTCAGTGCTGCCTCCTTTGCCCTCATCTTAACTACTCCATGCCCATGGCATTTCTTCAAGCTGAAGGGGAGGTTATCAGTACTCGACAAATGGCATGTGGCGGAAAGCAATACGTTACTCTCAGTGGCGGCACAAGTAGCACTGGGCAGAGTGGTCCTAGGCAGTCCCAAGCCCACTCCCGCAGCACCACTGACTGAGAAGAATGGCAGTGTTGCTCCCGCGCCCTCTTCATTTTAAGCCGTTTGTTTATAATGCAGGGCTGCAGCAGAAACCCCCATCACTGTTCAATGAAGCGTAGGAGGCACCCTGCTCTCCCCACATTTTCAGCTTCTATTGAATGTTCATAATTGGCAATCAACACCATGATTGAGTCATCTGCACTTCAAAATTCCCACCCATGACTTCAACCTGCTTCCCGCAAAGCAAATGATATCACAAAGTAAACTTCCTTTTGAAACTTCGGAATGCTGTATGGGCCATGATATTTGCTCCTAAAAAGCTGAACACGTGTTCACCTTTATTGGGACACAGTGCATTACTTTCAACCCATGCATAGAACATCCTGCAAGCCTATGTCAAGCAACGACTATAGGGAGGTGACTTGACCACACAAGCTCTTAAGGGCACCGGCTGTATATCTTAAAAGTAGAGTAACCCTTACAGCAGTTTATAGATATCTCAAGTTATCCCAAATCAGATGTGAAATAGCCTTCAAGCCCAGGCTTTTAGGCTCACTTCATATCACATGCTGGTACTTGTAGGTCTATGTTTATCATGTGAACGGGCTGAAAATAATGTACAAGAGGCAAAATGATGTGCTAAAAAAGCTAGGAGTACGACTTGTAAGCCATTCCGTGAGCTGTTTCATCACAATTTGCTTCTCTGGTGATGCTTGGGGAGAAAGGTGGCTGGTGGTTTTCCAGCATCACTAGCTTTTGTGGGCTTTTGCAATTCAATACTCAGTAGGTATGGTATGCTACTTCCAATGCAGATTACTGCTGTGTGACAAAACATTGGCATATTAAGGTGTGCTCGGTATATATGGTTATACATTGGAATGTGGGACGACATGATGAACATGTTAAGCTGATATTTGTGGGAAGTCACCACGGCTAAACTGCATTATGTGATCACTTGGATTGTCCTTTTAAATTGCCCTTGAAGTCCCCTCTAAGCCAAGAATGTATGACTGCCTCAGCCCCATTAGGGTTATTTTTGTGATTTATTCCATTCAAGATGTACATGACTCTTCTTTTGTTGACGATGCTTGTGTTTGGCTATTAGGGCAAAGCCAGACCCCCTAACTTTGTTCTTGCTTCCCCCCAGGGGTTCCCTTTGTCCCACACAACTAGCGGTAATGAGCATGGTATAAACCAGGGTTGTCCATCTCCAGTTCTCGAAGGCCAGAATCCTGACGGGTTTTCAGGATCTTCCTAATTAATATTCATTAGGAGAAATGTGCATACATTTAGAATCATTGTATGCAAATTTATCTAATGAAGGAACAAGTTACTTACCTGTAACTGTTGTTCTCCAGCATGGGTCTGGCATGGATTCACATGCTCATGGATATTCCCCGTCGTCAGGCTGGGAATCCTCGGTATAGAAAAAAATCAGTATCAGTTTCGTTTCTGATCTGTCTTTCTTAGTAGTAACCAATCAATGGTCATACTGCCCCCAGCCAATGACTGCCCTCTCCCTAAGCCCCGCCTCTGGCAGCCATCCTCAGATTTGGTAGCACGTAAAGTGGCAGTATGACCAAGTGAAGAGCCGCAGAGGGGTAGGCGGGAGGGTTCGCATGTGAATCCATGCCAGACCAATGCTGGAGAACAACAGTTACAGGTAAGTAACTTGTTCCTTCTCCAGCATGGGGTCTGGCATGGATTCACATGCTCATGAATAGGAGAATACATAGCAGTACACATATGCACAACCACGGGAGGTGGCAACAGGCTCAACATTAAGCAGTACAACAACTCAACATTAAGCAACTCTTACCTCCTCACCAGGCTCACCTTAGGCGAACAGGTTGCGCAGTACTGCTTGGCCGACCCTGGACTCCTCCCTGGAGTCCCGATCGACGCAGTAGAATCTTGTGAAGGTGTGCGTCGACCTCCACGTCGCAGCCCTGCAGATGTCCAGCAGGGGCACACCAGACAGGAACGCCGTGGTAGCAGCGATCGCTCTGGTCGAATGGGCTCTCGGACGGCCAGGCAGCAGTCGGTTTGCCAACCGGTGACAGTGCATGATGCAGCCGGAGAGCCATCTGGAAATGGAAGTCTTCGAGAGAGCCTTCCCTTGATTCACAGTCCCAAAGTTCACAAACAGCTGTGACGTCTTCCGAAAACTCTTCGTGCGGTCCACGTAGAACTTCAGCGCTCTAGCTACATCCAGCGAAAGCAAAGTCCTCTCGGCCGGCGACGGGAAGAAAACTGGCAACACCAAGGGCTCGTTGAGGTGGAAGTCCGACGGCACCTTGGGCATAAAGGAGGGGTGTGTCCTCAGCACCACCCTCGTGTCATGAAAAGTCAAGTATGGAGGATTGCAAGATAGGGCCTGGATCTCTCCCACTCGTCGTGCGGAGGTGATGGCCACGAGGAAAGCTGTCTTCCATGACAGGAACTTCAAAGGCGCCGAATGCATAGGCTCGAATGGGGCCCCCATGAGCCTGGTCAGCACCACATTAAGCTCCCACGCCGGGGCAGGAGCCTTCACCGGCGGGAATGATCGGAATAGTCCCTTCATGAATTCTTTCACCAGGCGATGAGACCACAAGGACGCCCGTCCCGTAGTCCTGGTATATCGGGAGATTGCAGCCAGATGTATTTTGATGGAGGCGTGAGCCAGTCCAGCTTTGGCCAGCGACAGCAGGTACGGTAGTACTTGAGGGGCCGTAATCCGCAGAGGGTTAATCTTCTGTGCACGGCACCAGACAGAGAACCTCTTCCATTTATGTCCGTAGCACTTGAGAGTTGAGGACGCCCTGGCCTTTGCAAGAACCTCTCTGCAGTCGGCCGGGATGTCGTACCCTCCAAACTCTAGTGCTGCAGGAGCCAGGCCTGCAAGTTCGGCGACTCCTGGTTATGGTGAAGAATGGCACCTCCTTCTCTGGAGAGAAGGTTTGCGTCCATCGGCAGCTTGACTGGTGGGGACGTTGACAAGTCCAGAAGGTCCGGAAACCAGATCTGTCTCGGCCACGCCGGTACGACGAGGAGCATCCTGCACCGGGACCTCTTGAGCTGGTTGATGAGCCGGACCAGCAACGGCAGCGGAGGGAACGCATAAAGAAATAGGCTGTCCCAGGGGAACGAGAAAGCATCGCCCATGCTCCTCGGCTGGGGGAACCTGCTGGCGAACCTCCGGCACTTGGAATTCGTCGCCGCCGTCGCGAAGAGATCGATTTGGGGTTCGCCCCATCGTCGGAAGAGTCGATCCACTTGATCCTGGCGTAGTTCCCACTCGTGGCACGAGCGCAGCTCCCTGCTGAGTGAGTCAGCGATCGTGTTTTTTATTCCTGCCAGATGAAGAGGCATCAGAAACATCCCCTGGGCGACGGCCCAATGCCACAGATCCTGGGCTTCCTTGGATAGGGCAGGGGACCTGGTTCCACCTTGCTTCCGGATGTAGAACATCGTGGTGGTGTTGTCGGTGAAGATCCTCACCACCTTGCCCTTGAGGGACAGAAGAAGGGACCTGAGGGCCCAGAACACTGCGTGGAGCTCCAAGATGTTGATGTGGAGAGACTTCTCCTCCGGGAGCCAAACGCCTCTCGCGTGAAGATCTCCGGAGTGCGCTCCCCAACCTTCCAGGGAGGCGTCCGTCATCACCGTCACCTGGTGCGCTGGGATCTGAAAGTCTGTGCCCGCCGACAGATGGGAGCGGGTACCCCACCAACGGTCGGTGGAGATGGACTCCCACACGCTGATGAACCTCGCCAGCCGGCCTCCGACCGGGGTGCTTCGGCGGGGGCCCGACCCCACGGTCGGTTCAATCTTGTTTGGAGGCCGCTTTGCCTCCTTGACCTCCCTGTCGACGGCGACGG
Organism: Ambystoma mexicanum; assembly: GCF_040938575.1. Taxonomy (NCBI): domain Eukaryota; kingdom Metazoa; phylum Chordata; class Amphibia; order Caudata; family Ambystomatidae; genus Ambystoma; species Ambystoma mexicanum. The sequence continues at coordinate 554,803,179 of NC_090931.1, forward strand.
GCACCACCTGACTTGCCGCATCCCCTGTAGGCTTCCTGGGATGAAGATCTTGCCGCTTGGCGGTACGTGGAGGAGCCACTGCCGGATCCCTTGGAGGCACCTTGTCTGCCTCCGGAGCTCCGAAAGGACGGCCGTCGTTGTTGGAGCACTCCCAGTGCCCGGGCAGTCTCTGTGTCTGTCTTGATGGCCTGAAGGGACTCATCAACCGCCTTCCCAAACAGGTTGTTCCCGTCGAAGGGCATGTCCAAAACCTTGGTTTGTACGTCCTGGCGGAAATCCGTGGCCTTGAGCCATCCTCGTCGTCTCAAGCAAACGCTGTTGCCCAACTGACAGAAACCGGTGTCGGCGATGTCCGTTGCCACCGTGATGGCGTGGTCCGAAGCAATCTCACCCTCCTGTAGGATTTCAAGGGCCTCAGCCCTTTTGGCGTCTGGAAGGAAGTCCAACAGAGGGGCGATTTTGAACCACAACTCCCTGTCGTAGCGGGCTACGATAGCCAGGGCGTTGGCCGCCTTGATAGTCGTTGCTGCGAATGAGATGATCCGCCTTCCCATCGTGTCCAACTTCCTGCCCTCGCCGTCCGGCGGGGAAGTTGATGTCGATGCCGATGCCGCCCCAGCTTTCTTCTTTGCCGCCGCCGAGACGACCGAATACGGGGTAGGTTGCGCCCGAAGGCACAAGGGGGCATCGTTGGGGACCCGGTAATTCTTCTCGTACCGGTCCCTCTTTGCCGGCACCGTGGCAGGGTTCTTGAGGAGGGCGAGCCCCTCATCCCAGATGTCATCAAGAAGCGGTACGGTGAGGACCGTCTTCCTTTTAGCCTAGCGCCGTTGGTAAAGGAACCCTTCCTTCTTCTTCTCTTCTGGGCAGAGCTGGAAGAGCTTGGATGCCCTGGAAATCATGGCATGAAAGGATCCAATCTCGTCGGGCGGGGACGCCCGAGCAGGGGGCGACGGGGGACACGTCCCGTCGTCATCTGTACCTGTCGTAGCCGTGTCCGTGCCTGTATCATCCCCGTGGGTAGTAGACCGGGGGGAAGGCAGAGCAGGCCACAGAGGTGGGAGAGGTGGTGTAGGATGCGTCCTCCTCCTCTTATGCGGTGGACTTTCCGAAGGTCCTGGCTCCGGTTCCCCGTCGGGTCTTGCTCAGGTACCTCCGTCGGGGAGAGGGGCAACCTTGTCCTTATCTCCAAACATAAGGACTGAATCGCTGACAAAATGGCCGCCGAAGTGTCCTGCGGCGCCGGAAACGATGGGCGCGAAGGCTCTTGAGGAGCCTTGTCGGTGACCCCGTCGCTCTCGTCGGGATCCCTTCCGATGGGCTGGGCCTCTTCCACGACTTCGATGAGCTCTTCTTCAGAGGTCGTGTCCGTATCCACGATGGCCACCAGCCCCTCCCCCACCATTTCCAACGAGGGCTTCGTGGGGGTCTTCTCAATGGGCCTGAAAGACGACTCCCTCTGCGGTGGCAGGGAGACTCTGGGTCCTGAGGGTGCCTCCACTGGTGTAGCCTCCACAGGCTGAGCCAGGGCCACGGTGACATCCTCAATCGAGGTCTTAGCAGGGTGAATTAAGGCCATCGTCACCTTCAGGACGCATGGGGCCTTCACCTTGGGGGGAGGCTCCGAGCCTTGCTCCCCCTCTGCCGGAATCTTCGAGATCGACCGGGGCCTCTCCAGAAGCTTCGCCGGGTTCTCGGACTTCCTCTTACCCGAGCCAGAGCGTTGGCTCATGGTTGATGGCGCCGGGGAGGATGCGCCCTGCCTGGCAGCCAAGGAGCCCGACCATTCGGCGCTCCCGGTGCCCGCGGACTCGCGATGCTTAGCCTTTTGTTGGGCCCCCGTCGCCGGGGCACCCTCACAGGACTTAGAAGGCCGCTCGGACTTCTTTTTCTTCTTCTCGCCTGACGGGCTCTTCCCTTCCAGCCAGTTGGCGAGACGGAGGTGGCAATCCTTCATGGTCCGCTTCGACATGTTCCCACAAAACGCACAGTCCTTCTCCGTGTGCATCTTGTCCTCATGGAGACAGTAGAGGCATAACGAATGCTCGTCCTCCTTAAAAAAATTCTGAAGCTGGCATCCAGGGCAGGTCCTGAACAGCTTCCCGGGAGTCAAGCTTCCTTTCTCCTGGCCCATGTCCGGGGTAGGCCTCGGAACTTCTGCAATCCTCCAAAAGCGTAACTCGACGAAATCTTCACCCTTGAGAGGCTTAGAAAACTCCGAAACGGATCCCCATTAAGCGGATGTAGAAACGGTGGAGCTTGAGGCTCTATTTAACTGAAAAATTAGAAAAATCCCCTGAAAAAAGCGCGAAAACGCAGCAAAGCTCGAGAGCTACAGCACGAGGACTCCCAAAACTTGAACGTGCGGTAAAAATCTGAGGATGGCTGCCAGAGGCGGGGCTTAGGGAGAGGGCAGTCATTGGCTGGGGGAAGTATGACCCAGAGACCAGTGATTGGTTACTACTAGGAAAGACAGATCAGAAACGAAACTGATACTGATTTTTTTCTATACCGAGGATTCCCGGCCTGACGACGGGGAATATTCATGAGCATGTGAATCCATGCCAGACCCCATGCTGGAGAATATGAATGCAGGGTATCCTGACAATCCAACACGTTTACAGTGTGCTGTGCTCAGGCTTCAATAGTGGGAGGAAGTTACACGCAGAGAGGAGAGGGTGCAAAAGTGTCAGAGGGGGAGAGAGAGTGTGGCATGTACAATCCTGATGCAATCTTTCGCATGAAGAACTCTTTAGTAAGTTTCCCAGGATCAAGTATAAGATAACAAGGCTGACCAGTTCATCCTGCTAGGAGTCTTTAGCTGCAAGATCAAACCATTTCCCATGCTGAAGAGGACCAGAAAGAAGAAAATGAGGCCTAGGAGACTCCCGGTTTTTAATGGTATTATCACTTATAATTATTATAGAACTACTACGAAGCAAACCCTCTTTTTTAATGAACTGGAATCACGTTGTTGCAATAGGAGATAACAGGGGGTTTCAACAGCTGCACCCACTTTTAGGATTTCACAAAAAGGAGCCATATTGATTCCATAATGCTGCCAGTATCAAGCTGGTAGATCGTGGTACAACAGCAAATGAGTGACTACAATTTGCTTATCCTTACCCTGGATATTAATATTTGGCCAGAGCTGCCGGATGCAGGGGTTGTCTACAGAGCACCTGCAAATGGTGTGTCAGCAAGAAGGAGTCAGTCTAGAGTCAGATTTGGACAGAAGGGTGAGTTTACAAGAATGTTTTGCATAAAACGAGTTATCAGACACAGGTGTGTTTTAGCCCTGCTTTTGTTTTTATTGTACGTCTATTCATTAGCCTTAGATATTAATAGTTTGGAAGCAGATACTCCAATCCTGGGAGGGTGGGGGGGGGGAGGGGAGGCATGTTATTATTTGGGGCCAAAGCTCTTTTAATTTCTTAAACTCCATATGGAATTCAGATACCTCTGTATGTTTTGAAATAGCATGCGAGAAGGGGTTACAAATTAATCCAAAGAAAACTAAATGTATGAGCAGCAGCACGAGGAAAAAACATTACAACTCTACGGGTACTCTCTCCACAATCACATTGGAAAAGGTAGCATCCTTCCAGTACCTGGGAGTTCGGATGGGGGTTGACTCCTCCAGGTACATAAGAGTGCTATAATTTTGACCATGGGGGTAGGGGGTGTCACATTGATATTTTCTGAAAATGTTGGTGGGTGGGTGGGTGTGCAATCATAGTCTATCATTGTCAAGCCATTTGTGCAACATTCTATGAGGCTGAGATTTGGAGGGTGGGCTGTTCGCATTTATTGGAAAGAGCAGATTTATTTTAAAAAATCATTGTTATTCCTCCCCCAAGTGCCCCTAATGAGGCAATGAGGCTGGGATCAAGGTATCAGAGCGATAGGGGTCAAGGCTCGATGGTAACCCTGCTTTTACTAGTCCAAATAATGGAACTCCCAGTTTTTAACCTCCTATAGGGAGGCCATGGTAGATGTACGTAGTACCAACAGGTTGATGTCACTACCATGCCTTGCTTATATCTGAGAGATGAGCATAGTTCTCCTACAATTATATTTGACAAAGAAATGCAGTATGGGCATAGAAAAGTATGTGGAGGAGTTGTACTAAGGAATGTGGCAGCTGGGGGGACGTGGCAAGGGGGAGGGACGGTAGGAGGGCGAGCCGGAGCACGATTGAAGATGTATAATAATGTGCGATCATGTGTCATGGCTTTAAGTTGTAAAAGTTAATAAAACAAATAAAAATGTTTTTTAAAGTATGTGGAGGAGTTGGAGAATTTTTCGGACACAAATCTTTTTATGGAGATGCGATTGGGGAGCCTGCTGTTAACCGGAAATACTTGCAAATAGGAAAAATCTGGTATTAAAAATATTTATTGTAAGATGATGAAGAGGATTTGGTACAATTTCTAATATTCTGTCCGAGATACATCTTTGAGGAGACTTTTTTCGTTCCACTATTTCACAGCTGTAATTGTCACACCGCTTCCTACTACGTCAAGGACACGCCCCTCCGCGTCTACCTCTATCCACGCTCCCCGGCATACACGCTCAGATTCATGTACTTCGTTTCCCACTCACGTTTCACACAACAGGGGACGGCATGGCATGTTTGGCGGAGCTGGCGTTTATCGCCCTTCACGGCTGTGGCAAACCAAGTGGAGATTCCTTCACTCCAGGAACTCGCATCCTTCGCGGAGACCGGCGCTGCCCGGCGCGTCACGGATCACGTGACTCTTAGTTGCCTAGCAACGCTACAACGCTTTCGGTTCACTTCTCACGTGATACTGTCACGTGCGTCCCTTCCAGGGATAAAAGGAGTTCGAAAACCGAAGGCGTTGCTTCACAGCTGTTTCAACTAGGATCACGTGACGCTCTCTCTTCGTTCAAGGACCTGTTCTATTCTGACCTACGCTTGCTCCACGGATCGTCTTTGCTTAACCCTTCACTGACTCTGGAACTTTGGATTGCCTATTGCCGACTTACTCTTGCTCCACGGATCGTTTTTGCTTAACCCTTCGCTGACTCTGGAACTTGGATTGCCTATTGCCGACTTACGCTTGTTACACGGATTGTTCTTGCTTAACCCTTCATTGGCTCTGGAACATTGAATCATCTGTTTTCTGACCTCGGACTGCCTGGAGTTCTCTACGGATCACGTGTTTCATTAGGACCTCAGTCCTACAATAGGTGGTTACCTGCTCTACCTTACAGCCTTGTCCAGCCACAGTCTGGAGGTTCACGCCTCTTTCAGCCTTGGGAAAGACACAAGTCCTCACAGGTATTCCAGTGTTTTGGTATTTGCATTTGGGAAGATTGTGTCCTGCTTTCCTACTTACATAACCATTGTACGTTGCCTTACAGCGCTCAAGGGGTTCTTCCGGCTGTCCCGCGTCCTGGCTTGGGGACTTCCACCTGTGGCCTTAATAATCACGCTGACAGTATTTCTGGTGTTGTCAGGCTGTTTCTTGGGGACAGAGGGGTTGTTCATACTCTACACGACCAACGAACTTCGTAACAGACTGTGAAGCCTTTTTGGTCGTCCAGAGTATGAATCCCTCCGCCGGGGATCCAGTGACCGCTTTGTTGCAGGCAGTGGCGGCCCTCAGGACCGACATGGCTACCTCCACGACAGCCATACATCACCGTCTGGACGCCCTACAAAGCACACGTTTCCCATTACCCATGGATGCCGATTTCGGGGACACAGTTCCCCCAGCCCAACCAGCACCTGTCACGGCCCCTGCACCCACCCCTGTATTGCTTCCTACACCTGTCCCTCTTGCTGCGCCAGAACGCTACCAGGGGGACCCTCGGAAGTATCGTACTTTCGTTAATCAATGCAAATTGCATTTCTTGTGCAGGCCCTTAGCGTTTCCCGATTCTGTTACAAAGGCTGCGTTTCTTCTGTCCCATTTATCTGGGGTGGCGGCCACCTGGGCGAACCCAATGCTGGAGAACGACCATCCCGCTCTATATGATTTTGATCTTCTTGTATCAGAAATGGCCAAAGTCTTCGATACACGCTATAAGGCCCAATCAAGGGATCTCGAACTCCTGGATCTAACACAAGGTAAACAATCATTGATAGAATACATTACTAGGTATAACCAACTCGCTGCTGAAACATCCTGGCCAGAGGAGAAAAAGGCAATTGTATTCTATCGTGGCCTATGCAACGCCATGAAGGATGCACTCTCAGTGGTTCCTGCCCTTCCCTCGGTATTTTCGGATCTGGTGGATCTTGCTTTACAAGTTGACGCAAGGAGATCCGAGAGAAGGGCCGAAACAACGTTCACTAGTCAATCTGGACATTCCGTTTCTACCACCCCTGCTGAACCCATGCAAGTAGGCGGTATCCGTAGTCCGATAACACCATCCGAACGAGAACGTCGGAGAAACGATAATGCCTGTTTTTATTGCGGGTTAAACTGACACTTTGTAAGGGAATTCCCCCGACGCCCCAAGAACAAAACCTCGGGTTTTCCGAAGGCTCGCCCATGATACAGGGGGCACCGGCGAGCCTGTCTATGACCCCCTCTGAACCCACCTTCGGGCCTGTCAGACCAGTGGTGGTTCATGCCCTACTGAAGCCCACTAGGGAGATCACACACATAGTTCATATTGTAGTTGATTCTGGGGCCACTGGTTGTTTCATCGATATTCCCTTGGCCCATCGTCTCAATCTGCCCCTGGTCAGGAAAGAACACCCGGAACCTGTACACGCCGTGGACGGCACTTCCCTGTCTTCCGGCCCAATCAGGTTCCAGACTGCTCCGATGGAAGTGGTTATACAAAACATCCATAGGGAAACCATGTCGTTTGATCTTATCAGTACACCACAGTTCGGTATCATATTGGGAATACCCTGGTTACGGCAACATAACCCGTTGATCAATTGGGGAAACGGACAAGTCACGTTCGAATCCGAGGTGTGTCAACAGTTTTGTCTCATCGAAGCTGACCCGCTGTCCACTCCTGCCACGATCCTTGGTGCCATGGCTGCCACCCATATCGATGACATTGTTCCAGACCCTGTGCTTTCGCACGCCGTGGGGGCCGTTACAGCTAACATACCCGTTGCCTACCACGATTTCCATATGGTTTTTGATAAAGCCACTGCTGAGGGTCTACCCCCACATAGACCATACGATTGTCCGATTGACCTGGTTCCGGAGGCTCCCATTCCCAGGGGTAGGGTCTATTCGTTGTCACAGTCAGAGGAGCAAGCCCTTCAGGAATACATACATCGGGCTTTGAAGTTGGGTCACATACGGCCTTCTTGTTCTCCAGTTGCCAGTCCGATCTTCTTTGTGCCAAAGAAGGAGGGCGATCTTCATCCATGTGTGGACTACAGACGGTTAAATTCCATCACCGTAAAAAACAGGTACCCGCTTCCGCTCATATCCACGCTGCTGGACAGGTTGACTAAGGCTTCTGTCTTCACCAAGCTGGACCTAAGAGGAGCGTACAACCTGATTCGTATGCGGCTTGGGGATGAGTGGAAGACGGCGTTCTGCTCCCGACAGGGTTTATTCGAATATACAGTGATGCCCTTTGGGCTTTGTAATGCTCCCGCGACGTTCCAACGATTCATCAACGACGTGTTCTCGGATGTCCTGGATACGTTCGTGGTGGTATATCTGGATGATATTTTGATATACTCATCCTCCCTGGAGGAACACGTCGGTCATGTTAGGGAGGTACTCTCTCGCCTCAAGGCAAACGCCTTGTTCCCCAAACCTGAAAAATGTTTATTTCATTCAAAGGAAGTGGAGTTTCTGGGTTTTCACATCTCCCCTGGGGGCTTGTCCATGAACCTGTCTAAGGTTCGTGCTGTCACTGAATGGCCAACTCCCGTTAACATCAAACAACTCCAGTCCTTTCTCGGCTTCGCTAATTTTTACCGGCGATTCATCGCCGGCTTCTCTTCTATCGTTTTTCCTCTGACCGCTTTGACCAGCCCTCTTGTCCCGTTCTCTTGGACCCCTACACATCAGAAGGCTTTCGAGGCACTCAAGGCCAGGTTCGTTTCTGCCCCTGTTTTGCAACACCCCGATCCCGACCTCCCCTACATTCTGGAGGCAGATGCCTCCTCGTTTGCTCTAGGTGCGGTACTGTCTCAGCCTTGCCCAACCACGGGTTGTTTGCATCCGGTAGCCTATCACTCACGAAAATTCTCGGCAGCCGAATCACACTATACTGTAACCGAGAAAGAGTTATTGGCCATCAAGGACGCTCTACAAGCGTGGCAACATCATCTCCTGGGGGCAAAGTATCAGACGGTGGTATATACAGACCACAAAAACTTACAAGACTTGGCCTCCCTGAAATGTGCAAACAGCAGGCAGGTGCGTTGGCATTTCTTCTTTGCCGCCTTTGATTTTGTAGTCAAACACAGACCAGGTCGCATCCATGGCAAGGCTGATGCTTTATCCCGTTCTCCTGGTGGGGAGTCATTGTCTCTGTTCCCCGACACACTACTAGGAAAAGGCCATATTATCTGTATGTGTACACCATCTCCCACCATGCTTACTGACATTAGACAATGGGTTTCCCAAAATCCTCATGCACTCACCGAATGGGACGTTGCCCTTCACGAGGGGTTACCATTCATCCAAGGCAAATTGTTCCTCCCTACATGCGATGTACGCAACCAGGCATAGCCTGGTCACATGATGCTGCTATAAACGGCCATCCAGGGCAACAACGCACTTTAGACTTTTTACAACGTTGGTGCTGGTGGCCCTCCATGAGGAAAGACATTGAACACTATGTTAACATGTGCTCCATATGTGCGCAATGCAAACCATGCAGGGGACGGCCTTTAGGGCTACTCTTACCGTTACCGGTACCTCCCAGGCCTTGGCGCACCATCTCTATGGATCTCATCACCGACCTGCCCCGCAGACAAGGCTACGATACCATATGGGTTATCGTCGATTCATACACCAAAATGGCCCGCTTTATCCCCTGCACAGGCATACCGTCTGCCCCAACCCTGGCTCGCTTGTTCTTTAGAACTATCTTCTGTCTCTTTGGTTTACCGCAGGTCATCATCTCAGACCGTGGATCGCAGTTCACGTCCTGTTTCTGGCGCGCGCTCACCAAACTCCTGGGTATAGATGCTCGCTTCTCTTCGGCTTATCACCCTGAGAGCGATGGGCAGACCGAGAGGGTGAATCAGGCTCTAGAGCAGTACTTGTGGTGCCTGTCCCTTCAGTACCAAGACTCCTGGTCCAAACTGTTATACCTCGCTGAATTTGCGTATAACAACTCCCGTCATTCGACCACTGGTTTCTCCCCCTTTTATGCTCTGTATGGACAACATCTGCGCACCCTGCCGCTCCCTGATTTCCCCTCTGCCACTCCTGCTGCTAATGCCTGTGTGCGCGATCTGGCCGGTGTGCATGCCCAGACACTGGTCCATCTCCGTGAAGCCCAAGCGGTGATGAAGACTAAGGCTGACCGCAAGCGGGCGAAGGCTCCGGAGTATCAGGTGGGCGACCGGGTGTGGCTGTCGACCAGACATTTGCGGATCCCTGGTTGTCGCAAACTGTTGCCCCGTTTTGTGGGCCCTTACCGGATTACCAAGGTCTTGAATCCCGTGGCTCTCAAACTCTCTGTTCCCCTTTCCTGGCGGATCCACCCGGTGTTCCATACCTCTCTCATCAAACCGTACCTTGCTCCCACTCGTGTCCTTGTCCCGCCTGCCCCTGTCTCTGTGTCTTCCCAGGACGTTTTTTAGGTTAGTGCTATCCTTGGTTCCCGTTACCATCGGGGTCGCCTTCAATATCTGGTGGACTGGCTGGGCTATGGTCCCGAGGATCGTTCCTGGGTTCCCTCCCGGGATGTCCGGGCTCCGCTTCTGGTATCGCGGTTTCATAGGGACAACCCTGCTAGCCCACGTGGTCATGGGCCTTTGAGGGGGGATTCTGTCACACCGCTTCCTACTACGTCAAGGACACGCCCCTCCGCGTCTACCTCTATCCGCGCTTCCCGGCATACACGCTCAGATTCATGTACTTCGTTTCCCACTCACGTTTCACACAACAGGGCCCGGCATGGCATGTTTGGCGGAGCTGGCGTTTATCGCCCTTCACGGCTGTGGCAAACCAAGTGGAGACTCCTTCACTCCAGGAACTCACATCCTTCGCGGAGACCGGCGCTGCCCGGCGCGTCACGGATCACGTGACTCTTAGTTGCCTAGCAACGCTACAACGCTTTCGGTTCACTTCTCACGTGATACTGTCACGTGCGTCCCTTCCAGGGATAAAAGGAGTTCGAAAACCGAAGGCGTTGCTTCACAGCTGTTTCAACTAGGATCACGTGACGCTCTCTCTTCGTTCAAGGACCTGTTCTATTCTGACCTACGCTTGCTCCACGGATCGTCTTTGCTTAACCCTTCACTGACTCTGGAACTTTGGATTGCCTATTGCCGACTTACGCTTGCTCCACGGATCGTTTTTGCTTAACCCTTCACTGACTCTGGAACTTGGATTGCCTATTGCCGACTTACGCTTGTTACACGGATTGTCCTTGCTTAACCCTTCATTGGCTCTGGAACATTGAATCATCTGTTTTCTGACCTCGGACTGCCTGGAGTTCTCTACGGATCACGTGTTTCATTAGGACCTCGGTCCTACAATAGGTGGTTACCTGCTCTACCTTACAGCCTTGTCCAGCCACAGTCTGGAGGTTCACGCCTCTTTCAGCCTTGGGAAAGACACAAGTCCTCACAGGTATTCCAGTGTTTTGGTATTTGCATTTGGGAAGATTGTGTCCTGCTTTCCTACTTACATAACCATTGTACCTTGCCTTACAGCGCTCAAGGGGTTCTTCCGGCTGTCCCGCGTCCTGGCTTGGGGACTTCCACCTGTGGCCTTAATAATCACGCTGACAGTATTTCTGGTGTTGTCAGGGTGTTTCTTTGGGACAGAGGGGTTGTTCATACTCTACACGACCAACGAACTTCGTAACAGTAATAGGACAGTCAAAGAGGCAATTAGCACATGCTGCAGGACTTATTCAATTGCGATCATCTCAAATGCTGTCTTGTATTTATTTAGGGTGTTACTGATTAGAGCAAAGCAGGACAGTGGTTGGCTCCACCACTGTCTAATGAAGCTACTGTGAGGAACCAGGAATGACACACGGACACAGAGACTTATGGTTTTGGCCATAAACCTCTATTGACAAAAGAAAAGGGGATTGTGAAATGCCTCTCTGTCCCTACACTAAGAGGCGTTTCCCTACCTCAAACAAAACTAAGGGTTGGTTGGATGTCAGAATGTCCAAAGTAAAACATCCTGTGTCCAAAGTACTATTCTGACCTTCACATTCTAACAAAATTAACCTCAAGTGAAAAGGGTAATGTCTTTAGCCTCGGTAGTGTATAAATGTTCAAAAAGTAAAATGTGTAACTCCAACACAAAAGGTTCCAGAAGGATTCCTTGTTCCAGAGGTTGGTTCCCTTTCCCTGAATATCTCTCCACTCTGTTTTATATTCAAGATAATCAGTTCTTTGTGTTTGTCTTCATCAACAACACAAATGGTACTCTGAACAACTTGGCTGTTTGTCTTTATCTTGTTAGGATACCTGGTGTACTCTCCTGCCAGATTTTCACTCCCCGTCTCTTGATCCACAACACAGCTGGTACACAAAACAACTTGGCTGTGAGTTTGTATCTTGGTAGGACCTGGTGTACCCCTTTGCCAGGTGTCCACTCCTCTTCTCTTGATCAACAATACAACTAGTACACAAAACAACTTGTCTGTGAGTATGTATCTTGGTAGAACCTGGTGTACTCCTTTGTCAGGTTTTCACTCCTCTTCTCTTTGGTTTCACACAGCCTTTTTGCTAATCCTGATATATCCTTCTCTGGACCTCTTTAGGTGATGTATTTCATATACACTGTTCAGCTTGTCCTTGCCTGGTGTGCTTCCCTGCCAGGGCTTTCTTCTATAACTACATTTGCAACTGCCTGGTATATTCTCCTGCCACGGCTTTTCTAGCATGCACACACTCGCAACTGCCTCATATACTCTCTTGCCAGGGCTTTCTTATCTGCACACACTTGCAACTGCCTGGTATGTACTCCTGCCAGGTCTTTCTTATATTTGTATTTTCCTTGCAGTTTTAATATGCCTGGTGTACTCTTCTGCAAGGGTTTTTCTCATGTGGGCTCTGCACACAATTCCTGTATGCCTGGTATACTCTCCTGCCAGGGCTTTTCTCATATGGGCTCTGCGCACAGTGCCAAACTAGATGTTCTTTTAAATTTGCTTTATGGGATATTGTATCTGTCTGGTATACTATCCTGCCTGGGCTTCTATCCTGCCTGGGCTTTTCTTTTATGTGTGTTGCATACACTCAGAAACTTGAAAGTCTCTTACTTTTGTTCCATTCTCCCTCTTAAAGAAATGCTCACTTGCTCTTTCTTTTTCATATGCTTCATATGCTTCATTTCCTTCATTAACAATTATTCGGGTTTGGAATGGCTGCCAATACGCCCGGGTACTCGCTTCACTTGGGTGGTATCACTGGCTCTTGCTGGTGCACTCTGTTTCTCCAGCAGTAAGCTGGTGGTGGTTGTTTGACGTTTCCTTCCGTCTCGCCACCTCTATTCCTCTGCTTCTCTGCCTCTCGCAGTTCCTGCTGGGCGCTTCTGCTTCATTTTGGGCTTTGGTAAGGCATACACTGCCTCTCAACACCTGCAAACACCCAGGAGCCTTCAGTCGGCTTCTGGCGTTCCTGCAGCATGTTCTCTCTTGTGGTCAGCTTTCCTTTTCCTCTTCCTCAAGCCGGTTGGCTCAATGAAATACTCTCGAGCCCCATGAGCTCTTGGTCCATACCAAGAGGAGCAGCTTTCTCCTACTAGCAACGCGCTTCCGCCAGCTGCTTTTGCTGTTTAAATTTCCCAGCCAGAGGTATGCGCTTTCAACAAATAGAGTGCAGCTTGTGCTCCTGACCTTCTTTGCACTGCATTACTCGGCTTATCGTCCTCGTCCCAGTATTCTTGTAGTTATGGGAATGGTACTCCATTCTAGAGGTCTTGCATGTAAAGTCTGGGTAAGTGTTCGTAATGATCTTTAAGGGCAAGTGAGTTCTGGATGACTTGTAGGTAGAGTCTGAGAAGGTGTTTTCATGAGTCTTAAAAGGCAAGTCAGATTTTGACAGCTTGCATACAGACCTTGTCAGAAGGTCTTCATTACCCTTTCTAAGCGGATGAGGGGAGATATAACAATATGCCATTAAGACATTTGGCATTGATGGGGAATCCTCAAAAGAAGAAGGGGAATACCATTTCTCATCTGATGGTGCCCTGCCACTCCCCCAGAGGCTGTCTCCCCCCATGTGATCCTCCCTCCTATAGCCATCTCCAGGTTCAGGATCAGTTAGCGGCTGCCGTTCCCTGGACACATAGGCAATGGTCACCACTGGGAAAGTGATGACACCATTGGATTCATCACAATACAATGACTTTTGATAAATTTTATTGTTAGCATTTATAATTGGGGCATGGGCTTTGAACAATGTACATATTTCTTTGACTATGTATTTAGTTTAATCATGTTTTTAATGTGTTTTTGAAGTAAATCACACTGGCCCTTTACACTTGCAACTAGTAGGGCGGGAATTGGTGTGTTACTATTCTTTATATGAATTGGTATTTTGTATGTGCTGTGCTCGTATGGCTGAGGCCGGAAGAAAGCTATTTTGACTGAAATAGTGTTGCAGAAATGGGAAGATTTGTGTGACAGGCAAATAAAGAGCACGCTGGGAGAGAGAAAATGGGCGTCAGAGAGAGTGAATAAAAGGACAGTGTGTTTTAGAGAGAGTTAGAAGGTAAGAGGGGCATGACAAAATAAGAGACACAAAAGGAGGCCACGGAGAAGGAAGGAGTGAGGGGAAGAAATAACCTAACGAGCAAATATATATAGGTGAGCAAATGCTTGAAAGAGATGCAACGAAACGGAGACAAAAAATGAAAACATGAAATAAACAATTGAGAGAGAGCGTGGGAGACAGTTCACAATATATCCAAATATGGAGAAATGTAAACAAGAAACCCAGTGAAGCAGGGCGAGAGGGTGACTATCTGCCTCAGAGAGCAAAAAAGAAGGTGTGAAGGAATCAAGAGATAAAAAAAGAAGGCATAAAAGGGAGGCTTAGAATCAAAGAATAAAAGAGTTTGTAAGAAATGCAGAGGATAGGAGTCAGAGAAATATCCGTAGTAAAGGAGGGAGCAGACAGAGAGAGGGGGTAGTAGTGGTAAAGAGGCAGGGAAGCTTTGCAGAGTGGTGCAAAGATTGTACTTTCACTTACAAAAACACCCATCTGCGAACTTTATGACGCAGAGCAAACCTTCGCTAGTACAGGCCCAGGCGGGTGAGTAGCTGCCATTCCATTTTTCTATTTCAAGCAGTGAATACTAGTTTTCACACATAAATGGCTCCTGGGCGCTGGCATGTAGGTGTACTTGGGCATAGGACTGAAATACATGGGACATGAGTAGCTGGGGATCATATTGTACCGACATCAGATATGAGTGGAGTACTGAATGGTAGTACTCCCTATCTGACCGTATGGTGAAAGTCCTGCTATGCAGATGCAACAAACGCCCCTTATAATACAGCTCTCCAACCATGCACATGCAATCATAAACCCAAAAATCCAAACATTAATCCAAAGAAATCACACATCCATCCACTCCATGGGTCACCACCCCATCTGTAAAAACATACACATTAAAAACAGGCGATATTTTGCCTTTGCTGTGTTTCTTCTGTGGTCCATGAGACCCTGAAGCACATTGTCTGAGCCCGCCTTCCATGCGGGGAGGTAAGCTATAAACACTGAGGGGATTGAAAGACGGCAGCCAACGGTATACATTGCGGTGTGCTAGAGTCTGTAGAAGTGCTTCGATTGTCATTTTATACCGTATCCTCGGTCAATATTTAGTAACTAGATCACACCGCGTTGTCATGTCATAAATCGATTCAAGCTGCAAACGAGTGCCTGCCCTATCTGTGACGTCTCCTTCATTATATAATAGTTTCTAAAACCATTTGATTTCCGTTTCCGGCACCAATATTTTGTGCGCCCGGCTTACTTTCTTTGTGTCCAGTGTATTGAATGTGGATTTCTTTTTGTATTGGACGTCCTCTGCGCCGAAATTTGACACTGCCGTCGCTGTCATTCTGGGAGCTGTACGCTGCCCCGCCTTTGCCTTTGTCCACAAAGGTATCTGTGGACAACCAGAATGTAAACACGCAGCAGATATCTTAGCATCGATACACGAGAGAGGCCTCTGTAAAGGCACTTTCCCTCTAGACATAACTCATCGCTGCCATACAACGACCGCCCAGAAGGAGCACACTATTGAGGAGACCTGGTGGTACAGAGGTAGAACACTGCATTTGTCCGGGGAACATTATTTATTTCTGACATTAAATACCATTTGTTTGTATTTTACAACTGTGATTTCCCAGGAGTGAAGGAGTAACCTGTGAGTCCCATGCCCCCTCCCCCTTTGTTATCCCCCGGGTGCTTCTAGGATTCCCTGTGTGGGGGCGGGTTGGGGGAGTTGAGGGGAGTGAGTGGGCGGCAACGGCAGATGCAGTTTTTGAGGCCACAGCAGGATGCTGGGGTCCTGAGGGCCACGTCCATTTTAAAGTATTCAAGGCCATTATGGACGAGTGTTTTATTCAACAAAGGCGCCTCTATGTTTTCCCCAAATTAGTGCAAGAGACTGAGCACAGCGAGAGAGCCTAAACTAACATAGGTGCGGGTTGACTGCTTTTCTCCCTGGGGGCATGTTTAAAATAATGGGCTGACATATTAATTATACAGCTCACTTTTTGAGAAAAACAGGGAAAGCCATACAATTTACAATCGTTTCTATAGGGTAATTATTGTAAGGTTGATTAAATTCAACTAATTCAATAAAAAAAAAAGGTAACATGAAAAAATCCGATAGGTGTATACCAGGTCACCAACAGTTCACAGGAACATTGTACAATATTTTCATGATGCCTGTGCCCAAGTTATATGTCAGCATTGCCCTCTACAATACTTTTGCCCTGCCTGTTCCCTGAGATATGTCAGCAGTGAGACTGCAGAGGAGATATTCATGATGTCATTGCCCACATCAGTATTGTCACTGTAAGACCCTTCCATGATGGTGCCCACAATATGTGCCAGCATGCCATTGTACCACATGATCATGATGGCCTCAGTACTCAATATATGCCACCACTGAAAAAAGAAAAATTCATGCTGCCTCTATGACCCATGAAGGCCACGAAGCAGGCACACACGCATGTGTTGCACTCGCATGGACAGTCACTGAAACACACACTCTCACAGGCACACTCACTCCTACAAGCGCCTCTCCATGCAGTGATCCGTCTTCATTTTTCTCTCCCGCCGGGGCTGCAGGGGTTTCAGTAAGACACTGACAAGCGAGGGGGCGGAACATGTGTGGGCCCTGGGCCCAGACCTTGGTTGCATAGCAACCTGTGGCACAGAGTGGCGTTTATGCGCCAAAAGTCTGCTCTTGTCCACAAACATGTAATGGATTTTTAATTACCAGTCTTGCTTGTTGATTGGTCAAGCAGGCAAAGGTGGAGGCATACTTGCACATGTACAGGGGAGGGCCCAAGATGGGTGCTTGCTCCCCCACCTGGCTCCGCCATGTTGGGCACCCGAGTGGTGTGGTAATTCAGAGATAGCAGATGGACCAGAGGACATGCTTTGGAGCACAGTGATTTCATTGAAGCAATGAATGCCTCATCTGTCCATAGCTCTAAGACGAATTCCATATTCTCAAAGGAAAAAAACAAACAGGTGCTCGTCAAGACGTCCCACGAAAACTCTGCCCAGATGAAAGTGAAAACGTTAAAAATCTTGACCAGACATCTAAAAAGGTATTTCCGTCTTATTCTCGTCCAAACACTTGGATCCAAGAAGAGTTATTTATAGATGACCCAGTATGGGACTGGAAAGCATGTGACTCCACTGTGTATATGGGGGAGACTAAAGATGGAAAAGAGGAAAAGGAAACTGCACCGGAAGGTCAGATCTTTAGGGAAGGGTACGTGATGAATCCTATGGTTCCCTCCCCAAATCCCTGCCTAAAGTCTCCTCCAGGTGTTCAGGGAAAGGCAGACGCTGCCTGATCCTGCCTTGTGGTGGTGCTCTGCAGGAGGATGACCTGGGAGGAGAAAAGACTCCAGGAGGTGACAAGAATCAATGGGGTGAGACCAGTGCTCCAGATAAGATTTTGAGATGGGAGTATTTTACTCCCCATTTTTAAACTTTGAGTGTAAATGTGATTTTAAGAGAGTAAAAATGGCTTTTCTCCTTTGCAACAAAGTAAAATGTATGTGACATACAGCCAACGTATGCAAATACTGTTTGGAAATCATTACTATGCGGCAGCTTTCTGCATTGTGGCAGAATACAGCTTTCATTATTTCTCTAAGGTTTGGCCATTTGATCTCTCCTGTACATATTTAAATGTTAAAAAAACAAAAACCTAGCTAATTACACAGTAAAGCAAACATGAATTGCATTTTGTGTTTTGAGGTTCGATAGCAGAATTGTCTTTTGTTGTTTAATAAGTCATATGCCAATGTTTTGATACAACAGTGCAGAGAGATAAGGACTCCATGCTAAATTCTATGTCTAATCTCATGGTCAAATGGTTATTTATATAGCGCGTTTGGCAAAGCACTGTACATAAACCATATTTATCACAATTATCACCAAACCGAAGTCGGTACTCTTTTATCAATCGCGAAAGGATGAAAGGCTGAGTTGGCCTTGCCGGGATGCGAACCTGCAACCTACAGATCACAGCAATGAGGACTCAACCGGCTGAGCTATCTTATTGCCTAACATCCTTCAGAGGTCAGTTAATTGAGTATCGAGTGAGGTATAATAATCACAGTGCCTAGATGTTGGACGAACCATGTATGAAGCGCTTCGTAAAGTAAAATACCTATCTGGATTATCACATGGATAGGTTTTGCTGAGTTTCTATTTCAACTACAAATGTAACTTTCATTTGTTTGTTTTTGAACAGTGCTTGCACTTCCTGGAGGGACAGGGTTTGGATGTTTAAACTGTAATCTTGCAGATTTGAGAGGCTAGAACACCTGTGAGTGTTGTAATGACAATCGCTCACCCATGAGCAAAGACTCTGCTGCCACTGACCATTTATAGTAATGTACCTCATTGACTGCAAGGTTGAATGGATGTAAACTAGACTGCATAGCCATCATTCTGCACACTGTTTTTATAATTAGATTTTAAATTAAAAGTGTAAAAATGATCTGCCTCCGCATGATTATGCACACAGCACAGGAACTCTGAAAAACACAAATGTGAAATACTGGTGTGCTTTCACTGGAAAATAAGCAATTGTTATAAAATCTTAATTCTCAATTGCAACTTAGTTTTCCATAATTAATTATACAATTCTAAAATACCAGGAAAATAAATATGCACAGTGCTGTTTGCTCCTTTAGCAGTAACACAGCAGAAGTTGAATGGAAATAAACCATTAATCACAGTGTGCAGTTTCATTTTTTGAAAGGCTGGAGAGAAATGCATTCTGTTTCAGAGGCTTTTATCCATGGCATAGCTTGCATTGACATCCATGTAGATAAAAATCAAAAGAAGCGTTCTGGTTTGTGTCAAGTAACCTGATCTTTGCACTGCCCTCTGCTATAAACCTGTGTAAATGTACACAGGAAAATAATAAAGGTGTCATATTTCCAAGATGTTCATGTGTAAAAAGGGCTGGTACGCGCCTTACCTGGAGGCTTGGGTGAGCGCAGTATTTACCTTCCTCTAAGGAAGAGGTATTACAAATGCCAGAATACCTAATTGCTTGTTGCCACATAATCTAACTGTTCCACTTGTTGAACACCTAAATGTGGGTAAAATCAGTTAAAGCTCCTGTGGTACAAATGTGAATAAAACCCAATCTCAAACCCCTAAAGCTAAATCGTTCCCTAACTCAAAATGGGGAAATGCAAAGAAGTCTGAATACTAATCGCCAAAAACCTAGAAAATCTTATTCCTCTTTTCAAGCCAAACTGTTAACTGATTTGTATAATAGTCCTTCAAAGAATGTTCCAGAACATACTGGGCAAATCAGCAAAGCACAAAGAGTTAGAAAAATAACCTTGTGCCAGGGACTTCAAGTCCCATAATTCCCTCAGTAGTGGGACGAGGAAGAGGGATGCAGAGGTACACTACTAGTGGAGTGATCTCCTAATTAGTGTAGATGACCTACACCCGAAGGGGACTGAGAGGCTTAAAAAGCCCACTCAGGTGAAGGAATCAGAAGTGAGTGGAGGAGAGAGAGAAGCAGAGCAGTGGAAAAGCGGAAGCATCGCTGGCCGTGGTTGCATCTGAGAGGGAAGCCTGAGGCGAGAGAAGACACCGGGATCACTGAAACGCCAGAAACCCCGCCGGGTCTTGAGAGCCTTTGTCTTTGACTCTTCCTGCTGCAGAGTTCGCGTGGCGGGAATCGTGAGAAAGAGACGATTGACCAATAACATTTCATTGTGCAGAGTTCGTGCAGCGGGAAGCAGCAGTGAGGGAAGTGTTCCCTGGTGATACTAGTAGGAGGTTCCAGGTGCAAGAGACCTGTGCGCTTGCAGGCAGCTGCTTAAATACTGACCTGCCCTGTGCTAAAGCAGGTTAATTAGCACCACCTGGAGCAGCACACCTGAAGGTAATTGGCCTCCTCCCTCTCTGGTCCTGGGAGAGTGAAAGCAGCAATGATCTCTAAGGCTTCTGGGGATTGTAGTTCTAAGACTGCTGCATAGAAGTAGCCAGGGAATAGGAACTGCCACAAGGTGCACTGTGGGACATGTAGTTTGTGAAATTAAATAAGGAAGCTCCAAAGTCTTGCAAACGGAAAGTAAAGACAGAAATATGAATACGTATTGTTCAGGAAGGTGATATGCAGAAAGAATTGTAACTTTTCTTCAACCAGCTTTCACAACTCTTCCCCAAATGTCGCAACTCAGCTTGAGTTATTTTTAATAGGACAACCATGAGGTTCCAGGTGACTGGTGTGGGGAATGCTGCAGATCCCTCACCAAAACCCTGCCTAGAGTCTCCCCCAGGTGGCCAAGAGAGAGCAGACGCCTCCTGATCCCAATCCTGGGGGTGGTGTACTGCAGGAGCATCACCTGAGTGGAGACAAGGCCCAGGGTAGTGAGGAGATCCAATGTGATGAGACATGGTATTTTTCCTCTGAGAGTGATACTCTTACCACTATGTCAGGGGAGGCTTTGGTTTATTGTTAATTTAATAGAAACCCAACCTCCTAGTAAGGCCAAAATGGTAAACTCCCAGGTTAAACCCCCTCAACCTTTTATATCAAAAGAACAGGTCTTTTGTATCCCTAAAAAAAAAATCTCATCCTCAATGCCAAGAAATTGTGGACTTTTCTATACCATTTGTCTCTGATAAGACTAAAACCCACAATCCCTCTTCTAAAAATATTAAGGAAATTAAAACTACCTTTAACAATGTAAAAGGAGTGGAAAAACCTAATTTCCTTAAAATGAACTACGTGTTCCAGAATCCCTAATGGGCTTTGATGAAGAAGAGGGCTTAGGTGGCTGTGAGGAAAAAGGGCCTGGGCAGAGCTCGGCAAGGCTGTTTGCGGGCTGCGGGACACAGAAAACTATGGTACCCATGAATACATGGGGTTTTGCAGTGCACGCATGCACACGCTGGATTAAGGTATTTACGCTCCTCCCCGGCCAGTGCTGCTTGGTGATGATTTTGGGCGTTGCAGGCACAGGCCGGAGGAGAGCAGGACTGCATATCAATGGACCAGGGCTGAGGCGGTGAAGAGGGGTGAGAGGCAGTTCAGCAGGTGTGAGGAGTCACCGCTGCCCTCTCTTCTCTTTTCCGGTGATACAGCAGGAATTCCAGAGACCGCAGCTTGCCCGCTCAACGCAGGTGTTACATTGCCTGGGGAGGTGCCCTCCGCCCCCCCAGGCCTCAGTTAAGCACACACTGAGATTGTCAGGGGTGGAGAACGGGGAAAGGAGGGGAACGGTGCAGAAGCACAGAGTATGTGCTGATTATCACGGCGATACTATGAACACTAATTAGTTTAGCTCTGTGAAGCTTGTAACATTTTCAGGAGCACAGTGGGAAAGAACCTGCGCTCTCAGGGCACGCTATGTTGTCTGTTGCTGCTTGCTTACGTGTGCCCCTGGAGAGGCGTGCAGACCTCGTACTAATCCACGACCATAAACTGTGGTAGCAAGTTCCGGGTGACCGCATTAAGGAGACCAGGGCAGGAGGCGAGCACGCTGTCAGTGAACATTATGGCTAATGTCATGACTTGTGTTTTCTGTCTTATGGTTTGTGCTACTGCTTGTTCAGGAGTCTCCTGAACGCCATGTGCATATGTTAGTCGCTTTGCTAGAGAATGAAAGTCCAAGAGTGTAGGTTCTAGGAGAATATCTTCCTAATTAAGAAGGATGATGTTATGTTAAGTATGAGGAAGGTCAGGAGACAAGAGAGTCCTATCCAAGGAGGGCTATTGTCGTTGCTCACATTTCATGTTGTGTGTGTGTTTTTCGCTTGCATTCCTTGCACCCATCCATCTTTCCAAGCCCTACCCCTCTTCCCGGTTACCCTAAAAACCCCTTCCCTATCCACAACTTCTCTTTAACCCTCTCCCCCCCAATTGTCTGCCTCGAGGTTACCTGTTGGTACAAATCAGGAGCCCGGGCAACCAGGTTGGGAGGGATCAACTGCATTTGGCTTCCATGGTCAGGAAGGAGTTGCGTGATACCCCAGGGGTGTGACATAATCACCAACCCCCCCCCTCAAGAGTGGGAAAATAATGCCACCTAAGCCATATGGCATCCCCTCCACCCTTAACAGAGGTGCTCAAGGCACTGCAGGATTTTCAGGTGGAGCTGGTACAGTCTTGGCAGGAGACAACCACATTGAAGATGCAGGTTAGCAGATTCATTGCTCATGGAACACTGCTCCAGCAGGACGCAGCGGCAGCCACTGCTCCCAGCCCTAATAGGCGAACAAGTACTGTGGTGGTGCAGCAACACCTTGGGGTATCCCTTTGGCAGCACCAGAAAGATTTTCAGGGGATCCTAGTAAGTTCTCTACTTTCTTGACAAAGGGTAAATTACATTTTTGGTGTAAACCCACTGCATTTGAGTCCGCCCAAGCACGCCTAGTGTTTGTTATTTCTTATTTGTCTGGGGACGCAGTGTCTTGGGCAATTCCCCTAGTATAGAAGGACGACCCCATACTTTATGATTGGGGAGGATTTTCTATTGAGTTTGCACGTTTATTTGACCGTTGCAATGTGTCTTTGGCTCAAGATAAGGAGTTGCTAGCCATTCGGCAGGGCACTAAGGATTTGGTGACATATGTGACACAGTTTAATCGGCTAGTGGTAGAGACAGCTTGGCCTGAACCCAAACAAGTGGTTTTGTTTTATCAAGGGCTGAGAGAGGAATTGAAGGATGTGATTGCTCATGTGGAACTACAACCCGACTCATGTAGCACCTTGATAGATTTGGCCCTGAGGGTGGATCATAGATTGAGTGAGCAGAGAGGAGAATGAAGGAGGTCCAAGGGAGTGCCATTTGTACGGTTGGACAGGAATAAGGAGGTGGGGGGATACTCAGGTGGGGACCAGGGGGATCCCATGCAAATTGACAGTGTACAGGGACCATTGTCGTCAGAAGAGCAGGAGAAGAGGAGAGCTATTCATTTGTGCCTTTATTGTGGAAAGGCAGGACATTATATCAGGAATTGTCCCAATACCCCACCTCGAACCTTGGAAAAGAAAAAGGCAGAGGCAAGAAAAGAGGGGGCTTGGTAAGTGTGGGAACAACTACACTGAGGCGCAGGGAGGAGGCATTCCCATCAGCAGGAGCTAATACGATCCAGTTTAAGGCACCACATGTATATATACTGGTGACTTTGATTGATTTTTGCCAATAGTAAAGAGACTGTTTTGGCCATGGTGGATTATGGGGCTACAGGGAATTTCCTTGATATCACGTTAGCAACTTAGCTAGGAATACCCACCCAGCTGAAGGAGTAAGGTGAACCGGTACAGGCTGTAGACAGGTTGTGTTTGACATCTGGTCCCATTACCACACAAACCCACGAGATGTTGATGTGGTGTGGGGCAGGACATGAGGAGAGTATTCATTTTGACCTTATTGCGGCTCCTCAATTTGGGGTTGTTTTCGGAATGCCGTGGCTAGTGACATATAACCCAAATATTGATTTTAAAGAAGAGGACATTGACCTTCGAGGCTGAGAGATGTGGATCCCATTTAACTGGTATTAGGGGTCCCACACATTTTTTGGGTGAAGGGGTATGTCCCCAGTCCAACATTGGAGAAGTTGCCACCACCTTGCCGGTGGAGTATCAAGAATTTGCAGGTGTGTTTGATAAGGGAGGAGCTTCACAGTTACCACCCCATAGACCATTTGACTGTGATTGAATTGGAGGCTAACGCTAGGCTGCCATGTAGTCGGGTGTATGCACTATCTGAAACTGAGACTCAGCATTGACAAGAGTATTTGGATGAAATGTTGGCTTGTGGGTGTATTTGTCCATTTCTTCTCTCTTGTTTTTTTCCCCAAAGAAGGAGGGAACCTTGAGAACCTGTATAGACTATAGGGCACTATATAAAGGTCACCATCAAAAACAGGTTCCCACTACCATTGATTTCTGTTCTGTTAGATCAGGTGAGGATGGTTAAGATTTATACCAAACTGGACTTGAGGGGGGAATATTACCTTATCAAAGTGAAGGAGGGTGGTGAATGGAAGACCGTCTTTTGTACACAATTTGGACTGTGAGTATTTGGTTATGCCTTTTGTTTTATGTAATGCTCCTGTAGCCTTTCAGCATTTCATGCAGGAGGTGTTGCGGGAGTATTTGGACCTATTTGCGATTGTCTATATTGATGATTTTTTCATAGTCTATGGATCAGCATGTGCAACATGTCAAGGCTGTGTTGACCAGGTTACAAGAATATAATTTGATTGCAAAGTTGGAGAAATGTGAGTTTCATCCTACCAGGGTAGAATGCTTGGGATTTATTTGGACTCCTTCTCGGGTGGTCATGCATGACAGGAAGGTTCAGACAGGAACCAAATGGCTGGTTCCACAGTATGTTACGGACATCCAGTCATTTTTGGGATTTGCACATTTTTACCGACGATTCATTAACAACTTTTCTGCCACAAATACACCCATCACACGACTCCTATTGTGTGATGGGTGTAATTGCAAGCAAGTTCAATTGGGATAAAGAGGCAGAGGAAGCATTTGAAAGGTTAAAGGTAGACTTCATGAAAGCACCTATCTTGCGTCACCCTGATTCCAAGAAACTGTTTCAAGTGGAGATGGATGCTTCCAACATGGCCATTGGGGCCATCTTGTCACAGACTGATGAGGAGGGCATTTAGCATCCGGTGGCTTATTTTTCATGTAAGTTGACAAGTTGTGAACAGAACTATGCTATTTTGGAGTTCTGTGATACCCCAGGGGTGTGACATAATCACCAACCCCCCAAGAGTGGGAAAATAATGCCACCTAAGCCATATGGCGTCCCCTCCACCCTTATGGTGTCTTCTTCAAAGAAGAGCTCCTAGCCATTAGAGCGGCTTTTCAGGAATGGCAGCATTATCTAATGGAGGCTCGGCATCCTGTGATTGTTATTACAGATCATAACAATTTGCAATATTTAAGATCAGCAAGAACCTTGTGTTCCCGGCAGTTACGGTGGTCACAATATTTTGCAGAATTCAACTTTGTGGTCACGGATCGTCCGGGAAGTAATGGGAAGGCAGACGCTCTGTCCATACAGGTGAATATGGGCGGGCAGTGTCCGGAAGAGTGGTGTATTATTCCTGTGGATAAGATTGTGGAAGCAGTGGCCAAGGACGTCCTCTGGGAGGTGCACAAAGGTTTCCTAAGGAAGGAGTGGCAGGGATGGGTGAAGGAAAAAAGAGCAAGATGCATTCAGGAGGGATTACCCTATCAGGAGGAAAAGTTGTTTCTCCTCACTGAGATGAGGAGGAGGAAGGCCTTGTTTTGGTGCCATAAATCCCCGATAGCAGGCCATGCCGGAGTTAGGAAGACTCGGGACATGGTGCAGCGGTATTTCTAGTGGGAGGGCTTGTCTTCGGATGTACAGGATTATGTGACAAGCTGTGAAAACCTGTGTACGGTCAAAGACGGATCATTTGAGAAAGACAGGGTTGTTACAACCACTACCCACGCCTGCGGAACCGTGGGCATGTCTTTCTATGGATTTTGTTACTGAACTGCTCCAGGATGGGAATTTGGATACTATTCTGGTATTCCCTGTGAGAGTATTCCCAGTGCTGGGGCTTTGGCAGAATTGTTCTTGCAACATGTGGTGAGGTTGCATGGGTTAACGAGAGCCATAGTATCTGATCAAGGATCTCAGTTTACGTCTCGGTTTTGGCATGCTTTTTGCAATTTGCTCAGAATTTCCTGCTCCCAGTCCACCAGTTATCATCATCAGATGTATGGGCAGCCCGAGAGGGTTAATCAAACGATAGAGCAATATTTGAGGTGTTTTCTAGCAGATGGCAAGCCGTCTTGGGTTCGGTTCTTGTGACTGGCATAATTCTGTTAAAACAATGGCAAGTATGATTCGCTGGGAATGTCTCCACATTTTGCTTATATGGACAAGATTGTAAGATGTTGCCAGAGGAGGTTCCCGTTTTTGATAAGATTCCTGCGGTTGCGGAATGCACTCAGGAGCTTCTGGGCATACGAGAGAGAGCATGCCAAACTTTAGACAGGGCCAAAGCAGCCTATAAGAGGCAAGCCAATCAGAAGAGATGAATCAGTCCAAAATATGTGGTGTGGAGCGCTAACCACATCTCACTCGGCCTTCATAGGTCACTCCATTGACCATAGGATGTCGGCCTTTAAAGTTCCAGCCACCGTGATGAGTCCAGGAAAGACTAAACCGCTCACCATTAGAACGATAGTTCTGCCTTACTCGCATTGTCCTCCTCCTCCTCCTCCTCATCCCAGTACACATGAGGTTGATGTGTGTCGGTATGAGCAAAATGAGGCTGATATGTGTTTGACTCAACAAAATGAGGATGTGTCTTCCTAGTTGGTCTCTTCCCATTGGTCTCGTCCCATTGTTGAGCTGGTGTTTCTTGGGGGAAGCTCAGAGGGAAGAACACGGAAAGGGCTGACAATAACCTACAAAGGCTTGAGGGATAGAGGGTTAATTCTGAAAGGTAAATGAGGGATACCATTTCTCACCTAGGGACGTCCTCTCCCCACTCCCCAAGTCTCCTCCACAGGTGATCCTTCCTGGCATATCTACCCGCAGGGTCGGGATCCAAATGCGATGGTTTTTCCCTAGCCACCCGAGAGGAGGAGATAGGGGGGAAAAGTGAGGACGCACTCAGGTTCTTCACGCACCACAAAGTTATTTGCCGAGATTGGCTTAGTTATTGCAACTTATTCTAAAGTCACTTCCTTGGTGCCTCCAAGCACCGAAGACTGATGATGCTCCTTGTAATGACCTTTTCTGTGAAGTCACCTCTGTTGGTGCAATCCATGTGCAAATTTGGTGGTTTGCATGCATTTCTCCCCACAGAGCCTGGACAGAGTTCTCATAAATGAGTTTCCTGCATCTGTAATGGCCCTGCAGTTTTATTTTTTTGTCTTATATGTTTGTGTTAAAATGCCTTCTGCCACTAATGGTACCCAAAAAGTTGATTGGGGTGGGGGCGTGAACGAGACCATATGGAAACGTGCGCACTGCATTTGGGCGGAAAAGTATCAGAACTTTTTTCGTCGTTCACCCACTCTTGCAATGCTGGATACTCCCCTGATGTAGGGCCTAACCTACTATGAGCATATATGCCAACGCCTCCTTTTTAGGTGGGAGACACACTTTTTTTTAAATAAACAATGTTGCTATGTTTTACTTTCTCCCTCCTAGAATAATTCTAACCACAGTGCAATCCAATGGAAAATGTTGAATCTTCCATTTTGTACTACAGAATCTCCCTCCCAAGTGCTACAAAATGTTGTCATGTATGCATGACATTTAGGTTAGCCCCTACCTAAAGGTTAGGGGGACAACAGGCATGCAACCCTCCCAATTTAGGTGGGATACTCCTGAGACTTTGCAGCCGTATGCCTGAACCCCACACCTCTGAGGGATCCTGAACGGCAAGACACCTGGAGACGGCAACAAAGAGGAATTGGAAAAGCGAGAGCGGTCGCCACCACGCAGAGATCGCCCAGCAGTAGCGACACAGAAGACTCCTCAGATGAAGAAGCATCCCCAGACAGACGTGAAAAGAAAAAAAAGAACAAGGGATGAGTGCATCAAATCCACATGATTTCCACCATAAAACCAACAAAGAACAATCGAAGAGGGAAGAAACCTATGCGAGCATCCTGCACCATTCTGTCCGATGGAACTCCCACCAAAGTGGTTATAGATACAGAAGGGACGGTGAACCATGCCCATCCATACCTTCAACAAACTCACCCGAAGCTGAAACTCAAGAACAAACGAGTACAACTATTTGCGTATGGGTGCAGGAAGCCCCTACCCGTAGCATGGTCATTCTGATCTGACCTGGCGCACAACGGATCCACCTGCTGGGCCAGGATATACGTGGTAGATGAAGGGCTAGAGACATTCCTAAGCTGTCGCACCGCAGAGAAGCTACACCTGGTGCACTTCGCATTCAGCGTCAACCAACCAGAGATAGACAATCTCCTAGTAAAACACAAAAAAGTATTCCATGGAATAGGATGTCTTCGCGGAAGAACAATCAAACTACACATCGACCCAACGATTGAGCCCAAGGCAGTGCGGCACAGCAGAGTCCCTTTTCACATGAGGGAGGCCGTCCAGAAAGAACTGGAGAAACTAGAGAAGCAGGGGATCATAGAGAAAACATCTGGCCCAACACCATGGGTATCCCCCATGGTTGTAACCAAGAACCACAGCAACCCAACGTAGTGAGGATATGCATTAATGTGCGGCTACCAAATGTAGCCATCGGTCGAGAGTGCCATGTCACTCCCACAATCGATGAGCTGATCGTGGACCTAACAGGAGCAAAGGTGTTCTGCAAATTCAACCTATGCTTCGGCTATCATCAACTACGCCTCGCCCGAGAATCCAGATATATAACAACATTTTCGTTGCATTTCTGGGACTCCGAAGATCCAAAAGACTACATTTTGGAATATCCTCCACTGAGGAGGTTTTATTAAAAACTAAATTAGGAGAGTGCTCAATGGATTCGTCGAACAACTATCATCAGTGACGACATCCTAGTGTACGGAACCATGACAGAAGAATACCATGAGAGGCTGGCCTCAGTCCTACGATGCCTCAAAGAGTCAGGCCTCACATAAAATGCAGAGAAATGTGAATTTAACAAACGTGAAATACACTTTTTTGGATCCGTGTTCAACTCAGACGGTGTATAACCCGACTCGGCCAAGGTTTTGACCCACATCAGCATCCGAAGTAAGGAGCTTCCTGGGCATGGTGACATACTGCGTCAGATTTATCCCTGAACTAGATTGCAGCACCACTGAGAGAATTTACCAAGAAGGAGAAACAATGGGAATGGTCAGAACACCACCAACACACATTCCAACGCATCAAATACGCGTTGTCAAGCACTACCGAGATGGCATTCTTCGATACTGACCGCAGGACAGAGCTGCTGGTGGACGCCAGTCCTGTGGGGCTGGGAGCTGTGCTCACCCAAGTGGACAGGGAGGGCACTGTGTATCCAGTTGCTTTTGCCAGTCGAGCATTAACCAAAACCGAGAAAAACTATGCCCACATAGAAAAAGAGTCACTTGTGATACTACGGCGCTGCCGTCACTTCCAGGTATATCTTCTAGGACAACCAGCAAAGGTACTCACGGACCATAAACCACTGATACCTATTTTCAAAGGATCGACCCCATGGCCCCACCCAGCGTGGCTAGAAAAGTGGATGCTCAAACTACAGCCGTTCCACATCGACTTCTATCCCACAGTGCTGGGGCGGACAACCCTGCCGACTACCTTTCTTGCCACCCCCAAACCGCCACCAAACAAGAAGAAGAACGTGCTCTCAAGACAGAGGAACATGTGTGCCATGTGATAGCCTGTGCACGTCCACAAGCACCAACGCTGCAGGAAATAGCAGAAGAAACAATGACATGCCTGTTTACAACGCACGAAACAAACCATCCAGTCAGGTGATTGTTTTTCCAATCTGTCCGTGGTGGCACAACGCACTGCGGCAGCGCAGTAGAAGCTACAGGCACTATTCGGAATCCGGCATGAACTAATGGTATCAGAAGAAGGCATCATACTGAAAGGATACCGAATCGTCCTGCCAGAAATGCTAGAAGAAAGAGTACTAAGGTTAGTACTAAGACCCAGGCCTATCTGAAGTCCAGAATATGGACGCCAAGGATACAGAACCGCGTAACCGAACTGGTGGAAACCTGCGCGGCATGCCAGTCATCCAGGAGACTAGCAGCCCCAGAACCCATAACAAGCCCACATAGGAGCAAAACAAGATGGTAGTCATCAAGTGTGGACTATTGGGGGGGAGGGTACTTGTTCGTCCTAATCGACGAATTCAGTAGATAACTAAAAGGTGGAGCATATCAAGTCCACGGATGCCATGTGAGTTATAACCACCCTCGAGAAGGTGTTCGCCATACATGGAATACCAAGAAAAGTGAAAACAGGCCACAGTTCACCAGTCACAAGCTCAAGCAGTTTCTCACCAGCCTAAACGTCAAACACCAAAAGATCACCCCATGCTGGCCGCAGGCAAACAGAGATGCAGAACGATTCATGGGGTCCCTAAACAAGGTCATAAGGATCGCAAAGGACCACCATCAACCCTGGCTGCCGGCATCTGTTTCTCCGGACGCACAGACAAACTCCCCACATGTCGATAAGAGTCAGCCCAGCGGCATTAATGTTCAAGATGTCCATCCAAGCTGAATTACCGCTACATTCCAGCTGGGTAACCCCTGAACTAGACATACAGCTCGGACGAGAGAGACGAAACGAGAAGGAGAGTCACGCCCACCATGCGCAACACAGAGAACTGTAGACAGGCGATTCTGTCCTGGTGACAACCAGAGCACCCTCGAAGAAGATGGCACTAGCCTACGAGTCATACCCATGACAAGAAGTGGTGACGCGTAACGTATCCCATTTCCGCAAGGTACCAACAACACTGTGGAGAGAACAACCAAACCTTGAAGCGCCAGGAGAAGATCCCCCAGTGGGCCCTGATCTACAACCAGGAACGAGTGACAACATATCCCAGCAAGCAGACATGGTGCCAGCACTCGACCGAGAAGAAGATCCTGTCGCAGGACTCAACATGACAGGACTACCAGGGAGATCTCACACGAGATACTGACTCAGAGAGAAAGCACAACCCTCAACCCGACTACAAGGATACGTCCTACAAGGAATTTAACACCGGAGATCCTAGGCGAGAAGAGCCCAGGCGGCCGGTGAGAAGCACAGAAGAGCCAGCAAAAAACAATAAGAATGTTGTGTTTCAAATATTCCAAGCTTGGGAGGAATGTGGTGTATACGTTGTGACTCACGCCAACGGCTCCAACGTGTTTTGTGTGTGCTTCGTGTTGTGTGTGCGCAAATGTGATCCGTCCTCCTATGGTGCACCAGAGGTCGGATAAACAAATATCACACCTACTAAAAGGTAACCCTGAATCCACAATTAACCCCACAAACCGCCTAGCCGTAACAAGAGAAATTCCCCAATCCCTTCCACATTCCCTAACCCAGGTGTAGGGGATGGTACCAGTCCCCCCCACCCCTGCCCCAATGTTGATCCTTAAATCCAAGCCACGATAGGTTGAAGGTCCCTGTCTAGAGGAAAGGAACATGTTTTACCTGAGGACTTAGGGTGACTGGGGGGGAAGGTTCATGTCAAGGAGGCTGGTGCCTCAAAAGTAAAGTCCTGGGAGGTGCCCAAGTCAAAAGGGAAGATCTTCCTGGAATCATTCTGGAGTCATCCGGTGACTCCATCCTAGAGTCGTCCATGGCTAGTTCAGGGAGATCATCCAAAACCATACCGAAGTATGAGTATAGGACGAAATATTAAAATAAGATTACTCTAGAGTTGTCACAGAAAATACTCCAAGATGAGTTCTGATTACTTCCAGTGATGATCTTGTATTAGTCCAGGATGACCCCCATGACATCAGGATGGGTGCACTTCATGACAACTTCAGGATGGGTGGGCATTACTCCAGGATGACCCCATGAAAACTTCAGGATGGGTGGGGATTACTCCCAGATGACCCCATGACAACCTTAGGATGCGTTTGAAATTGTGAACGAATATTGCAGACAACTTCAGGAGGAGTTTTTTCATGTTGCTTCCAAACGATTTTGGAAAAGGGTTTTGAATTCTTGGGTGTAAAACGGGTGGTATTACTATAGTGTGAGTCTGGTTAGATTTATGGATAGTGTACTGGAAAACCTCAAGGGAATTTGCAGCCGTCACTTTCCCTCTTTGCCTTCTTCTCTAGAGCACTCAAATGTCATCAACTAAGGTTTGCTGATTTAGTATACAAAACTACATATCCACTCCACAATGTCACAAACCAACCTGTAAAATCCTCATTTTATTTCTCACCTCTAGCTAACACAACATTACACCCAATAAATTCCCAAAATTACAGATCACTGCACTAAAATACACACTTTCATTGACCTAAACAGAATCCGTCAAAGGTCTACCTGCATGAGAGATTGCCGTTCATTTCACCCAATATCACTATGAGCAGGTAGCAATTAGTTTGGCCATTCACCACACCCAAGAAAACACTAGCTGACCCCCAACAGAAATCCAATAGCACAAAAACATGTACCATTTATAAGTTGGCACCAACCTACAAATTCACCAGATCAACTATAATGATTCTACACACAGGAGCACTTGCATCTTCAGTTTCACAGAGCAGCATGTGAGCTACAATTAAGTTGTAGATTACTAGCTGGTGCTGACGTAGCATCCCCGTTTGTGGGGATGTTCCAATTCCATTGTTTTTTTAAAACCGTAATCTGAATGATTGCGCAGGTGTGTGGGAACGTGTAGGTGTCACATCACTGTCCAAACAGGCATGACCGTCATACTGTAACAAGGACACACTGTTGAGAAGACGTGGTGCTAGAGTTGAGCTTGTCAAATTAGATCTGTCCAACAAAACATTTGTAGCAGACAATTGATGGTTACTTTATAGTCCAATATTTTGCAGTCTTTGCACAGCTGCATCTTTGGGAACTGCAACATTACACAGACATCTGCAGATTTAAAGCGTCCATCAACTGTCCAGATGAAGTATGAGGGGGGTTCTGAGGAAGGAATGTAGGAGAATGAAGAACACTAGCCATCCCTGCCAAAAGACTTCGGTTTTCCAGCTTTTGTGAACAGCCATTACTACGTTTTGGCATAGTCCGTTTTCACCCATCAACTTTTACAATATAATTCTCGGTCTACCCATAAAGACCCTGAATGAATAGGACAGAGAATGGATTGGTATTGGCGAATCACGCTCTACCTTGGATATCCTGGATTGGTTCCCCAACCTGTGGACAACATTTTCAGGATTGCCCCTAAGGTAAAAAAAGAGGTTTAGGAATTTCGATTTGGGGAACAAATCCAAAATGTCCAAGCACCACTAAAGACTTATTAGCACAACGCGCCAGCAATTGACAGGTCTCTTGGGACTCAACCCTTTATCATAAAGTACTATCAGAAAATTGTTTCAAGATAATTTTCACAATCAACTCCAACTTCTAAACCTGGTCCCCATACCAAGTGTTCAATTTCAAGGCCTTGAAGACTGCTAAGGTCAAAACACATGTCGGCCGACTATGGGAATAAATTCACCTACAGATGAATAATCTGATGATATTGTTTTACTTTCATTCTAAAAGACTGTATACCTAACTTTAAGCAGGTAGAGCGCAATTTGCCAATACCAATCCATTCTCTGTCCTAGCTGCACACATACTCTGACGTGGACTATGGTCCGCAAGGGCGTTCAGCCCATAGCGCTATGCCAATAACATAAGAGAAATCAGTAGACCATCTATACTTTAGAGAGTTACGCTAGAGGAAAGAGATGCTGTAAATGAGTGGTGGGCATTGTGCAGCATTCATCTGTCGGTGTTAAAAAATTGAACACCTCCGCGTAGGGACGTCAGATGTACCTTCCTCCCTGAAACATCAAATAGATGAAAAAAAGATACGTTGCTTACCTAATGAGAAAAGCACGACTGCCTTGAAATCCTTTTCTTCACGTATTTCTCTCCTACTTTCATCAATACACTCTATCAGCAATTTTATAATTAACTTCACTAGGAATTGCAAAGGTTCAAATATCCCATCCTTTGAAATGCACAGAGAATTGTCGGAATCAAAGAAAAGCACATTAAAGCATGCCATGATTTGAGTTATTGCCTAAAAAAAGAAATTTAAAAAAAAGTAAATTTAGTGTGCTCCAAGTATTTGTGAACTAGGTCTGTACCCAAAACCATTAATTTATAGTGCGCTTGCTATGGATGTTCCTGCCTGATGTGTCCCGATTTATGAGTGAAGCGTCACTTGGTGCTTGGTTAACTTCCTCCAAGATTCACCCATTCTGGCTTTAACTAGTTGCATCTTCTCGCTATTAGAGGTGGGTGTTCTGGAGAGGCAATACGTTCTTAACTGCAGAGCTCTTGTACCTAAAATGCTGCAGTAATTTTGTGTGTGTCCTTTAAAAGACAAGCACCTGTTTCAGTTTCTTAAATGTAAATATAAACCATCGAGAGTCCCAGCTTGCAGACAGCAACATGGACAGGAAATAGGAGGGTATGCAGGTACAGAACCCATGACCAAAGTGATCTTTATGGAGGGAACAAAAGAAAATCAATATTACACCTTAGCAGGAAGGCCTTTGCGAATATGATATGATATGATAGTTTATCTATGTAGACCTATACACAAAGTGTTTCAAAGAACTTCAAGGCAAGGGAGGTAACAAGGGAAAATACAACGGCATTCTTACAGGCCATGAACAGTAAGGATGTGAAATTAACTATCGTACTCGGCCTGACGACATTTCAGATAGTGCAAGTGCTAAGACATAGATAAGGAAGGGAGGGGGAGAGTGGGAAGGAAATGGAAACAGACAGGCGACTACCGTACTAGGCCTGACGAAATTTCTGGTAGAGCTGGAGGAAAACAAAAGGTGAGGGAGAGGGGTGCAGAAAGGGAGGGGAGGAACAAAACAAGCTACTATCGTACTAGGCCTGACAATGTTTCAGATAGTGCTGGAGGGAGGGGGGGAACAGTAAGGGGATGGGGGAGCGACAGACGAGGTTGCTATCATACTAGGTGCAGGGACAATTCTGATAGAGTAAGTGCATAGATGAGCCAGGCATATGAGCCAGGCACTATCCCCTCCACTGTCAGAAGTCTCGCCCGGCCCCATAAGCATGGCTAATGTGCAATAAATGATGCACTACAGCTGAACCTATCCGAGATCTGAGCAAGGCATGGACCTATTTGTGTGGAACATTGTGGGGGCATTGGAGCAGCAAAAGCGTTAAAGCCAGGGGAGGGGCAGCTAGTAGGAGCATTTATCCCCTTCTTGGCGACGGTTTGAAAACGATCAGCCTGACCAGTATCATTGTGTGGAACTGGGAAGGAGTCGCCCCACCCACAAAAAGGGGGCCTCAGTATGCTGAACAGCTAGGGTGCCTTAAGGCAGAGGCCTTCAAACTGGGGGGACCGAAGGATGCCCGGTGGTGGGGGACTTGAAGGAGTATGGTGACTTTTAAATGGAAAATATAAACATTTGTGGTGGGGGGCAGAAACTATTTTACTCAAGGTGGGGCGCAGCATAAAAACGCTTGAAGACCACTGCCTTCAGGGAATACAGTGACCTCCCACTTTCAAATTGCAAAGCAATTAACAGCACTCCTTTCACGCCCAAGTCAGAGAACTCCTGCTACCGCGCCAGTCCTCTGATACACAAGGCTGCTGAAAATTCCAGACAAGCAAGAAAATAGCTCCAAGCTCGACAACATCTAACGAGAATGAACTAGTCCCTTCATTATAGACAAAAAAATTAAAAAACACAATCACCACCATAAAACACATTCACCCCAGATGTTAAACAATGATCAAAAAAGATATTTTCAAAATTAATGACAGGAATCACTATCCCTAGCAAGTATTCAATAACGATTACAGGCAAACTATTTTCAATTAGCTGTTGAGGTTAAATGGTTGGAAAAAAACAAACTGCATTGAAGGGGCAATAAAATCCCTCCGGGAACCTCATCAACCTATATAGAGAATGTGACATAGGTATAACTAGAACATGCAGTAATCCGGAGTCCCTGAAACTTACATTAGTATATATAAAATCATGTAGCGATTTCCCCAAAGTGTTGAACAAACTAACGTAGATGGAGTAGAGGGGAGAGGGGGGATTAGAGCATGGTCCCCTGCGCATAAAGGCTGGCACAACTAGCCCTACTGTGAACCGAAAAGGCAATGGAAAACGGGGTAAACAAGCCATCTGTGTTCTTTAAAATAAATGGCGTAAAAAGCTCTGCCTCACGGGTATAGCATCTATAACTTCCAGCAATAAAAAAAATAATATTCAAAATCATTACAATACAAAATGACAGTCTTTGAATGCCAGACAGTTTGCTTTTTATGGGGGGCAGCTTTACAGAACTTCTTTATGGGTGCTTTGACCTTGAACTTCACAGAGTACCTGCCCTGTACACTTTCCACATTACACAAATCTCAAACTGATGCACATACTGTGAACTATCTTCCCCAGCTTGGATGGGGGAAGGGGGGCTAGCGGGTTTAGACTCCCCTTTAATGCAAATTCAGTTGCTGGACAATTAATGGATGCCACTTTTTGTAGTTGGCAGGTGTTGAATGGCTTAAGTGAAAGCAATGATCAGGTTGCAAGCATTGTTAAGAGAAATAAATAGATGCGGGGGCATCTATCCACTGTTGGTTAGGGGAGCCTTTTCCCTCCCTTTTTCACGAGAGCTTGGATGGCCAATATTTGCAACCATTCATTGTGTGCAGAATCACAGCAGCAAATCTAATTGGAGCTTTTGTAAAGTAAGCCCAAAACGCCCTGTGCCACCAGAAGCAGGAATGCAGGGATTAAAGAACACATTCATCAGGGCATATCAACCATCCCCAGCCTGAGACTATACCTGGTGGTGTGTGCAGCACACCCCTTACCACACAACGGCTCAGAAAGTATGCCACACATTTCAAAACCTAACCAGCCTTCATGCCAGCCAAACAAAACTTTGCCACTTGGCACCCTGCTTCAGAATTAAGCAATATTAAAGATGCTGTGAAAGTCACACACGCTTCCCACATCAACAATCCCCACACAAGGGAAATCTATGCCAGCGGGTGTCTGTGCACTGGCATGCAGCTGTCTGGGCAACTTATTGAAAATTACAAGCACTCTGCCCTTTATATACATTCTCACAGGGGCTATGCGACACTGCATTGTTCTTAAGCAGACGACAGAGTCAAATCTTGAATATTGCTGTGTCCGTGCAGCTCTTTCCTTCACAGTAAAGCACTGGAATGATTTTGCTCATACCCACTGAAGGTGCAGTCATGTGTACGAGTTGTATATGCACCATACCGGACACATGCAACTTCGCACACAAGGGCACAGCAAGCACATGGCTAATGGACCACACAGCAGTACCTCACAAAAGCAATCAAATGTGTATCTTTTGAAATGTCAGTGGCCTCATCCAACTGTGGGGCAAACTGACTGTTTCAAGCAAAATATCAATTCTGTATGGATATCCGAGGACAGGTCAGTGATGCGGCGGAAAAATGTGGTGTCAGACATAAGGATACTTTTGCTTTTCTCTGCTGCACCGTCACTAAGCATTACCCAGTTGACTGCGAGAATTGTTGGCAGAATTGCTTTCTCCATCTGTAAAGGCCTTCTCCCTCTCCCCCAGATAATGTGGTAAGAAGCTTCCACAGCATTTGCAGGTACTGAAGCTACATTTTTCAGAGTGTTTTTTAGCTTGTGTATGCCTTGCAGCTGCCATACAAACAAATCCCTGGTCTTTTTTGCTAAATCGGCATGTTTTGTTTCCAAATGCGGCCTTATTTATGTTGTCTTCAGGCTTGCTAATGTAGCTCCACAAACCACACACATTGCAGCTCACCTTGTCCAGCAACTGCGATCCATGTGAACCCAAAGTGCAAATAAGACATCATATTTCTGTGTTTTTGCATTTCTTTTGTCCGTTTCCATCTCTCCGCTTTTAGTTTGAGATTACTACCGTCTTTGGGCACTAGGAAACAATCCAGTTCTGTGTGTTATTTCTACATCTTAAAGCCCAAACACAAAAAAGACTGATTTTTTCAGGCCATTTTTGTATTGGCTTTAAAGTGCAGAAATCTCATACTGCCCCCCTCCTTCCCTAGCCGCTCATTAACTTGTCAATCAGGGAGGGTGAACCCCTCGAACTCTCAATTTCCCCACCCCACCACAGGCATCCTACCCACATACACTCACACACGCTCACACATACATACAGTCCAAAACTCAGCTCCGCTGTGGCTCACAACGACCGTCAGCCACTGCGCGCACTCGTGTGCGACAGGGGTTTGACAAGTACGATAGTTCGATTTAGAAAGACTGGTCTGTGCGGTCATGGAGCCGTCTTTCTAAATCGGACCCCCCCACTCCCAAATCAGTACAGTGAAAAAGATCGACTCTGAAAACATTGCAAACTCCCATGTTAATTTATGTCACATTAGTTTTTAAAAACCATTTCAAGTTATCAAAAATTCAAAATGCTTTAAAAGATCTAAATTGACAAACACCACATGAAAAGATTTAAAATGAACCACGTGAAAAGGCTAGGGAAAAAAGAATTTAAAAAAAAGTCCCCAAAAGAAACCATGCAAACAGCTTGGGGGAAGAAAAAAAACACTCAGCAGAAATGGGTCAGAAATACTGCTTAGATTAAAAAAACACCAATTTGATATAAGTCTTCGAAGACTCCCTGTTCAGATCGTGAAGTACTAGCTCTAATTTTTTGTTGAAGTGTGGTCCTGGACTAGGCCACAGATTGGCGGCGAAAACCACACCTGGATGTACACTGCACAGGGCCGATATAAACCTTCAGCACTTCTACTCAACCAATGTTACATAGGGAAATGAAATCCTTACCTGCCTGCATAACTGGGTGAAGTGCTTCACTGGATGTTTCTTGCTGGGACACAGGTGGTTAGGTTGACACACCGACGTTTGGTGCGATGCAGCAATATGAAAACAAACAGTCAAGGATTGTAACGCTCACCTGACTCCCACGGAGGCGCTGGCCTGGTTCGCGCTGCTGTGACCTCTTCTAAGGTGATGCGCAGGGTTCGGAAGACGGACTGGACCGGGCCCCCAAATCTGGCTTGTCTGGCTCGCAGAAGTATCCTTCTGTAGGCGAAAATAGGGGATTAACTGTCTGCGGGGTAATGCAATCGGCCTCCCACTTTCCCCTCTCACCCTCCTCGAAACCCTTCTGTGATTCCTCGTAGCGTCTCACCTTAGGGTCTGGAAGGATGAGCTCTCCATCCTGCTTCTGATGCAGGGGCGCGTTGGTATCCAGTTACTTCACTGGATTTTCGGATTGGTGAGAACCAAACTTGCTTGGCTTCCAGGTAAGTTTTTTGATAAGAGGTTCCCCTTGTGTCCATGCATTAATGTACTAATGCTAGTGTCTTTTTCACCATAGGGGCCGGGTTACGGAATGCCGGGGAACAGGCACCGACCCGAGATGAGAGGTGAAATCCTTGTAGAAATCAGGTAAGCCTTTAATGAGCGTTTTTTGGTAATGTCTTTTCATTCGCTCATTAACGCTTATGTCTCTTTTTCCCCTTAGGGGCCGGGGTCCGGAAATGCCAGGATGCGGCGCGGACCCGAAATGAAGAGAGAATGAATCAACAGGTAAGTCTTAAAATGGAGATTTAGCTTTCCTTATTCCCTTCTCTCTCTCACCTTTTGTTCTAGTCTTTTTCTCCCTAGGCGCTGGGGCGTGACTGCGAATCCGGATGATCGCTGCTGAACATGGAGGCGCCCTGTAAAGGTGAGTGGAATGCGGCGCTGCAGCGATCGACACGATGAGCTTTTAAATAAAAGTCTTCCTTTTCAGGATTGTCGGCGAGATGTCTCCAGGATGCGGATTTAGCAGGTAAGGACTTTTCCTTCTTCTGTTCTCTTCTTCTCTTCCTTTGCAGGTGATCCAGGATGCTGGCAGGCGTGGCAGAAGTCAGGATGCAGGAGCAGACACAGTGAGCGTCCAGCTGCTAGATGCAGAACAACGGGAAGCACGTGTGGCTGTTCGGGTGGGGTTTAAATAGCCCTGGAAGAAGTTCCAGGTATGTATCCTTCCTCCAATCAGGTATGTATCCTTCCCCGACCACGCCCGGATGGTAAATTAGTCCCACAGGTAAAGTAGTTCCTGTCAGGCCTCAAGGAGGCCGGGATCCTGCAGCATGGTCTGCATCAGGTAAGTGCACCCAAGCACTCCCATAATGAGCCTGGCGCCTATGGCGCCAGGACTGATGTCTTTCATGAGCCTGGCGCCATAGGCGCCAGGACACTGTCCAAAGGGCCCCTATATGGGGTTGCTGGGTCCTTCCTTGGGGACTGGATGTCCGCTTTCGGGGACGCAAGGCTTGAACCAGCTCCCCAGGAGCGGGCATCATGACAGCACTCCCCCCCAAGGCCCCTCCCAAGGTTGTTCCCTCCGGGGGTTTTGGTTTGTCTGGGAAGAGTCGGTGGAATTTCCTGACTAATCGAGGTGCATGCACATGGTCGCTGGGTTCCCACGAGCTCTCCTGAGGTCCGTACCCCTTCCAATCAATTAGGTAGAACAGTTTTGACCTAAACATTTTTGAGTGTAAAATGTTCTTCACTTCGAATTCGGGCTCCCCAACTATTAGAATAGGTTCTGGAGGTTTGAGTAGTCGGGTTCCGGGTACCACTGGTTTCAGAAGTGACACATGAAAAACAGGGTGAATTTGCATACTAGCTGGTAAATCAAGTTTAACAGCCACTGGGTTAATTATTGCCGTAATAGAATAAGGTCCCAGATATTTTGGGTTAAAAGTTCGAGGCCCTTTGAGTGGTAAATGTCTGGTAGCTAACCACACTTGATCCCCAATCTGATACAGAGGTGCTTCACTCCGATGTAGATCAGCATTCTCCTTGTATTTTCTCTTGGCTTGTTGTAAATGCGTAGTTGCCTCTTTGAAGGCTTGGGTAATTGTAGAATGCAGATGTTCTACTGCAGGCATTCCGAGGTTCTGAGGTGAGTCAAGGTTTGAGGTTCGAGGGTGATGCCCAAACAAAGTATAAAAAGGACTGTGGCCAGTTCCAGAGTGACAGAATTATTATATGCGTATTCGGCTATCCAAAGAATGTCTTTACAGTTGCTTTCAGATTGCTGCAACATACACCGTAAGTACTGCTCAAGGGTCTGATTTGTCCTCTCGGTTTGACCATCGGTCTGAGGGTGGTGACTGGTCGATAATCTTACGTCGATCTGCGCCATTTGAGAACATTTGCGCCAGAAGTGGGAAATGAATTGGCTTCCCCGATCAGAGATTAGTATAGATGGGAATCCATGTAGCCAAACAATATTTTCGAGGAATTCTTTGGCTAGGACAGAAGCTGAAGGTAAACCTTTCAAAGGAATAAAGTGGGCCATTTTGGAAAACAAATCCACAATTACCAGAATAGTATTGTACCCCGAACAAGGAGGCAGGTCCGTAATAAAATCCATTGATAGGGTGTGCCAGGGTGCTGGCGGTATGTCTAGAGGTTGAAGGAGACCGGCTGGTCTTTTCTTTTGACTTTTATTTTGGGCGCAAACACCACAGGACATCACAAAAGATTTAACATCTTTTCGCCAAGAGGGCCACCAAAATTGTCGTTTCACCTTTTCCTCTGTCTTGGCAATACCGGGGTGTCCCTCTATTAATGTATCATGATAACCGGAAATAACTAGTTCGTGTAATTCCTTATGTGGCAGGAATAAGCGTCCTTGGAAATAAGGTAAACCATTATCTATGGTAAAGTCTGATCCCTTTTGTATCCAATCCTGTAAGGTTGTAGGGTCCAGGAGTTGTTTCACTCTGGCTTGAATGTCTTCAAGCGTCTGTAACGAAGTCATGCCTAGAATCCTCTGTTCGGGAATTATTGGTACTGGTTCTGAGTTTGTATCAGATTCTCCCATTCCAATTCGGGATAAGGCGTCTGCTTTGCCATTCTTGCAGCCAGGTCGATAGGTAATCACAAAATCAAATTCAGCGAAAAACAAAGCCCATCGGAGCTGCCGTGATGACTGAGCCTTGGCGGTTTTCAAATACTGTAAATTCCGGTGATCAGTGATAACTGTGATGGTATGTCGAGCGCCAAGCAGATAATGCCGCCAGGCTTTAAAAGCGGACTTAATGGCTAACAGTTCTTTGTCCGTGATTGCATAATTAACCTCGGGTGCCGAGAATTTTCTGGACCAAAATGCTACGGGATGCAATTGGTTGGTTTCGGGATCTCTTTGGGACAGGACAGCTCCCATGGCTAGGCTGGATGCGTCAGTCTCGACCACATAAGGGAGGTCTGGACGCGGGTGTTTCAATATAGGTGCAGAGGTAAACTTAGCTTTTAAATCCTGAAAGGCCTGTTCGACTTCTTCAGACCATTCAAAACGTTTATTTTTCCTCAAGAGTGCAGTAATGGGTTGTACCACGCGTGAAAATTCCGGGATAAACCTGCGATAGAAATTGGCAAAGCCGAGCATGCTTTGAACCCCTTTTACAGAGCTAGGTGATGGCCATTTGAGGATGGCATCGACTTTTCTTGAGTCCATTCGGACTCCTTTGGGTGTCAGGATGAAACCTAGAAACTCGACTTCTGTGGTATGGAAAACACATTTCTCTAATTTAGCAAATAGTTTGTGTTGGCGCAGTTTTTCAAGTACTGCCCTGACGTGTTTTCTGTTATCAGATTCCGAAGAGGAGTACACCAGAATGTCATCGATATATACGACAACACAAACATCGATGAGTTCCCGAAGGACATCATTCATGAAGTATTTGAAGGCAGCCGGCGCGTTACACAATCCGAAAGGCATCACCTGGTACTCGAACAATCCGTATTTAGTACGGAAGGCAGTTTTCCATTCGTCGCCTTCTTTAACTCGTACCAGATGATAAGCCCCCCGGAGATCTAACTTGGTGTATATGCAAGCGTCCTTCACCTGGTCAAGGAGGTCAGGGATCAGAGGCAGAGGATAACGGTTTTTAACCGTTATCTGGTTCAATGCGCAGTAATGGATACAAGTTCTAAGGTCGCCTTCTTTTTTGGGCACGAAGACTTTGACGGGCGAATAAAACCATTAGCTAGGTATTGATCCAAATATTGTCTCAAATGCAGATTCTCAGGTTCGGTAAGGGCATAAATCCTGCTACAAGGGGGTTGTGCACCGGGCACCAGATCGATTTGGCAATCGTACGATCTGTGAGGAGGTAACGTGTTGGCCTGTTCCTTTTGGAAGACGTCCTGAAAGTCTTGGTATTCCGGAGGTAGTTGCATGGAGGTAGAGGTTACAGATGCTAGATTAATCTTCAGGTTTTCTGGGTAGCAGGTTTGTGTACAATCTGGGAAGGTTATTCTCTTAGCTCGCCAATCAATTCGAGGATTATGTGTCTCTAACCAAGGGATTCCAAGAATAACCTGAAACTGTGGAGCCTTGATTACATCAAACACAACACCCTCCCGATGGCCGTCGGGACCAATAAGAGTCACCTCAGTAGTGGAATGTGTTACCGGTCCAGAGGCAATTTCAGTTCCATCGACTGTGGTGATGACATCTTTGCTGGTTTTAGGACGGAGAGGGAGGTTAATCCTAGAGACCAATTCACGATCCACATAGTTTCCAATAGCCCCACTATCGATGTATGCCTTTATTGCATGCAACCGCTTAGGCTGTTCTGGATCTACGAGAACCATTGGCACAATGAAATGCGAGGTCTGAGAGTTAGTTTT
Organism: Ambystoma mexicanum; assembly: GCF_040938575.1. Classification (NCBI taxonomy): domain Eukaryota; kingdom Metazoa; phylum Chordata; class Amphibia; order Caudata; family Ambystomatidae; genus Ambystoma; species Ambystoma mexicanum. The sequence goes on from NC_090931.1 coordinate 554,846,450, forward strand.
CAAGCTCGGCAAGCGGACCCCTACACTTGTCGGGCGGAGTCGTTTCCCGAAACAGAGTCTTCATGGTTTTTATCAGCGGCTCCTACCGCCTTTCGGGGCGGTTTTGCCGGGCAATCTCGTAGAAAGTGTCCAGAATTCCCACAATAAAGACATGATTTTAACTGCCGCCTCCTTTCACGTTCCTTTTGAGTTAAGGGTCCTTTAACCCCTCCAATTTGCATAGGCTCAGAGGCATCAACTCCCTTGGGATTAGCATGGGTCTTGACCAACACCCGGGTCTCAAACCTGGACCGATCTGCTTTTCTGTTTTGAAGTCTGTGATCCAATTGGACCACCAAGTCTATATACTCTGTGCATTCTTGGGGCGGATTTACAACTTGGGCCAAGACATCTTTAAGTTCTCCGCGTAGGCCTCGATAAAACAACGTGACTCTTTTATCCTCTGGCCATCCCGTTTACACAATTAGTCTATTAAAGGTTGCAATATAGGATAGGAGGTCCTGATTGCCCTGTCGCAGGGATAGAAGTTCGTCATCCAGAGCCTGCCCCTGAGAGTGTCGAGCAAATAACCTTTCCATGCTTGCTTGAAACCTTTGAAAATCACGGAGAATCGGGTCATCTTGAGTAACCAGTGCAACTGACCAATGAGCAGCGCAGCCGCTGAGATATGACAATACAAAGGCTACCTTGGTCTGATCATAAGGAAGGCCCCAGGTCTGCATAGGAAGTGCAAACGACACTGATTCATGAATACCGCAAATCGTTTGGGGTCCCCAGCAAAGCGTTCGGGTGGGGCCAGCGGCATGTTTCCAGGTAGATTAATCTGCACAGGGTTACTGGAAACCACAGGAGCGGGGTTCCCTCCGGAACCGGGTAGAGGAGTTTGCCCAGCTTGACCTTGCAAAAGCTGTCTGGCCAGGTCATCAGTTCTTTCCTTTGATATTATTAATTCCCTCCTGAGGGCATTAGTCTCTTGACAAGCGGCATGTACTTCGTCCCGTAATTCCCCCAGTAATTGGGCCAACTGATCAGTCTCAGAACTTTCCATAGCGCTTGGGTGGGAATTTGTAGGAAGGCTTTGAGTTCTGTAACGCTGACCTGACTCCCACGGAGGCGCTGGCCTGGTTCGCGCTGCTGTGACCTCTTCTAAGGTGATGCGCAGGGTTCGGAAGACGGACTGGACCGGGCCCCCAAATCTGGCTTGTCTGGCTCGCAGAAGTATCCTTCTGTAGGCGAAAATAGGGGATTAACTGTCTGCAGGGTAATGCAATCGGCCTCCCACTTTCCCCTCTCACCCTCCTCGAAACCCTTCTGTGATTCCTCGTAGCGTCTCACCTTAGGGTCTGGAAGGACGAGCTCTCCATCCTGCTTCTGATGCAGGGGCGCGTTGGTATCCAGTTACTTCACTGGATTTTCGGATTGGTGAGAACCAAACTTGCTTGGCTTCCGGGTAAGTTTTTTGATAAGAGGTTCCCCTTGTGTCCATGCATTAATGTACTAATGCTAGTGTCTTTTTCCCCATAGGGGCCTGGGTACGGAATGCCGGGGAACAGGCACCGACCCGAGATGAGAGGTGAAATCCTTGTAGAAATCAGGTAAGTCTTTAATGAGCGTTTTTGGTAATGTCTTTTCATTCGCTCATTAACGTTGATGTCTCTTTTTCCCCTTAGGGGCCGGGGTCCGGAAATGCCAGGATGCGGCGCGGACCCGAAATGAAGAGAGAATGAATCAACAGGTAAGTCTTAAAATGGAGATTTAGCTTTCCTTATTCCCTTCTCTCTCTCACCTTTTGTTCTAGTCTTTTTCTCCCTAGGCGCTGGGGCGTGACTGCGAATCCGGATGATCGCTGCTGAACATGGAGGCGCCCTGTAAAGGTGAGTGGAATGCGGCGCTGCAGCGATCGACACAATGAGCTTTTAAATAAAAGTCTTCCTTTTCAGGATTGTCGGCGAGATGTCTCCGGGATGCGGATTTAGCAGGTAAGGACTTTTCCTTCTTCTGTTCTCTTCTTCTCTTCCTTTGCAGGTGATCCAGGATGCTGGCAGGCGTGGCAGAAGTCAGGATGCAGGAGCAGACACAGTGAGCGTTCAGCTGCTAGATGCAGAACAACGGGAAGCACGTGTGGCTGTTCGGGTGGGGTTTAAATAGCCTTGGAAGAAGTTCCAGGTATGTACCCTTCCTCCAATCAGGTATGTATCCTTCCCCGACCACGCCCGGATGGTAAATTAGTCCCACAGGTAAAGTAGTTCCTTTCAGGCCTCAAGGAGGCCGGGATCCTGCAGCATGGTCTGCATCAGGTAAGTGCACCCAAGCACTCCCATAATGAGCCTGGCGCCTATGGCGCCAGGACTGATGTCTTTTATGAGCCTGGCGCCATAGGCGCCAGGACACTGTCCAAAGGGCCCCTATATGGGATTGCCGGATCCTTCCTTGGGGACTGGATGTCCGCTTTCGGGGACGCAGGGCTTGAACCAGTGCACATACCTGAAAACGTGACTCATACTCAGGCACAGAGACAAAAAATAATAGGAGCGAGAGAAAGAGCATCAGCTTGTTATATTTTACCCTTTCTATTCCCTGCCTACAATAGCTGAGAAGTCCAGCCTGCTGGCATTCCAATCATTCATCTAGATATCTTACATAAAATACGACACAGTAGTTCTTAACTCACCAAGCTAACTTTCAGAAACATTGAGTACTAGCTAGGGTTGTAACGGTATTAGGGTATACCATTAAAGATACCGTGAACCACTTAATTGAACAATAATAACCGTCACATTGTTTATACCGGTATACCGTTCATACCGTTAAGTGTGCTTTTCAATCTGATTTGGAAAGGCTGCAGTAAGCAAGTTCTGCGCAGTCTTGGTCTTGCACTGTTGGATGTGTCGTCTGCCAAGTAGTTTCAGTTTGAGCTGTTTTCAATGCCATTCCATAAACCACACGTGCCTGACACAAAATCAACATGTTAGCAATAGGAAGAATGAATACAGTGCCAAGAAGGAAAGGGGTTTACTTTTTTTTCATGTACATTTTTTTTTTAAAGCGCTCACATAGCCCCAGGGCATCGAGGCGCTGTTAAAGAAATTGGTTTTGTTTATTTTGTTGCGTAATTGTTTTTGTCTTAGTTGCGTATTTATAACGTGCTTAAACACCCAGAGGTTTCTAAGCGCGGACCCAGGGATCGAACCTGTGTTGCTTTGTGTCGTCTTGCTTCCAAGGCACGCACGTTGCCTCCCGGGACTTTGGGTTGGCGGCTTTGGGGTTTATATATTTATAATGGATAATGTTTTCTAAACATATGACAATGGCGGATTTCCCTCGTTCTATCATTGAATTTACATATAATAAGTCACACTGCGAAATTTAATCATCTCTGTGGGTAATCCCTGCTGCCATACCAAAGGGTAACATGTCCGTGATTACTGAACACCTTTTGGCCCAGAAGTAAACTAAAGGCTGTAACGTAAAGAGATAGTGTGTGTGCGTGTGTATGCGCACAAGCGTATACTACCATCAGACTCCATTGATCTGTGGCATGCAGATTATCAATATGGCAACATGTTCATCTTCACCAGTAGCCAGTGGGGGAGCTAAAAGCCTAAATGACCACTTAAGAAAAGCTATTCAGTTTGCTTTGCCAGTCGCAGCAGGGGCCCACCTCCCCCTCCTCTCCACACGTGCGTTTGTGTTTGGTGCAAGCAAGGGGTGGCATTTCAGTGGAAAGTATGTTGAAAAGCCCAATTCTGGCCCTGGGTGCATGGTTTTGTTTGTGATGATAAATCTGACAATTTATGACCTTTTAGAAAATATTTGTTAAGATTAGTTAGCTCCACCTGCTATACCGTGATAACCATGATATACCGTCATTTGGCAAGAAGGTTATTGTACCGTCATAAAACTAATACCGTGACACCCCTAGTACTAGCCATGTAGCTTATACTGCAGTTCGGTGACAGCGCTGACGTAGCAGCAGACTGCTGCGGCTGCCATGCAGAGACGAGGGCCCCTGGCTTCTCTGCAACATATGGTGCCAAATGCAGACGAAGGCCTGGCACCCACAGCAGGAAGATATACATGAATTCCACCTTAAAATCACTTCTATGGCAGCAGTGCACCCAAAGTACTGTTGGTAATGCAGTGATTGATTTTAGGACATCAAGGGATGCATAGACTTGCTCTATAGTAGATGGCTTCCGGGATAGCTCAGCAGGTTGACAGACCATTGCTGAGATGTTATATATGCAAAATATAACTATGTGTATTGATATATTGTTGTTGTTTCTTTTAATGTGTTTAAGGTTGAATTTAACCAAAACAATAAAAACAAAAAATATATGCACAACTTGTTAATCTAATGACTTTCTGCAATTTCTTAGAAAAAGGGAAGTGATATAAAGTGGCCAAGGGATGGGTTGGGCAATGAGTTGGGGTATTTCTGCCTCTGTCAGCCATGAACCCAGTTTAACTTCCTAATAACTGCTGTCAGCACAACAGAAACATTTGTAAACATAACATCTTTAGAAATATAACCTGTGATAAAACACAAAGCAAGGGGCACACAAATTAAAAAGAGTATTGGTGTGGTGCTCAGAAAAAAAAGCCATCTCCAAGAAAACTAGTGAACGCAAGTTTCAGCAGCGTTTTTGAGTTTGGAAAGAACTTTTCATTTGAATGTGTAAAATGCACATTTGTACAACAATAATGTGTCCAGCATGTAGAATGTCTGCTTTCAACAGTGACCACCTCCCTCCCCGCCACAGTGAGCATCACGGCCCATTGACATCCGCGGTGTCCCTTTCAGGACAGAAAAAACAAACGGAATGAGCAGACAGAGAAAGGAAATGCGCGAGTGACGGCTGGGGAAAGGAGCACCGCGAAGATTAGGTCACCGAGCCCTCAGTTTCCCACTGCTAAGCTGGAGGCTTGATACTGCTCTGGTTCATGGGACGGCTCTGTCCGGGTCCCGAGATCCGGCAAGTCATCCGATGCCGGATCTCGGACCCGGCCAGAGCAAACCCGTGGACGCTTCTCCGAGATGAATAAGTGCCTTATATATGCGCAATAAAAAAATAACTACCTTCCCATACACGGCATGGAGCGCTCCTTCCTCCGTGATCCTCTTCCTAAGGACGTAGACGTCTCCCACGTGAAAACGTCACAACGACGTAACAGAAATACGTCATGACGCCGTAAAGGTATTTCAGAAAGTATCTGCAAACTGTTAAACAAACACACATTGCTATTGGGTTTTATAGGGATTTTAAATGTGTGATTGATAATGAAAGCAATACAAGGCCTCTGTTTAGCCTTCTCTGCCACACATTTGTTTGTTTATTATTATAATGCGGGCCAGACCCAGGGGTATCAGGGCGCAGCAGTTACAAGACAGTGCAAAGCTTTGTTACAGGGAGTCAAAAGTGTGAGACATTATTTACAAAGCAAGGTATGCTGCTATTTACAGATATTACAGGCATTATGTACAAAGTTATCATTACCTCCACGGGTAACAAGTCATGAAATGAAATTCATTTTTACAATGGCAGAATATACAAAAATGTACAAATGTTATAGACAGGTACATCAAGTAGAGGTTGCAAACATGGGATGGGCGTTGTTAGTTACAATTCCGTTGTGCAGGCAGAGGGTTATACATCATGTGAATTAGTGGTCATTGGATTTCAACCACAGGTTGGTGTTAGTTCTGAAGTTAAGATAGGGCTGGTCCATTCTCAGTGTAGGAGGCAAGGAATTCCATAGTTTAGCCGCTCCACAACATTGCAAAGGGGCAAATAAACAACCCCCTCCCCGGGGAATGCCAAAAGGCCCCATGCAGGAGAAAAAAAAAGAACTGAACTGTTATTCTGGAATTCGTATCCAAATGCGTCTGTCTGCATAAAACGCAGATCCCCATCTGCTGCACATACATATTCCATCTGCTGCACATACATATCCCCATCTGCTGTACATTCATATCCCCATCTGCTGCACATAACAAATCCTCCAAACCCCTCCCTCCCCCCTCCAGCGGGGTGGATAACTAAATGTTTGCTATACTGTTCATTAGTACATTGGAAGTCCCATTGGGAAGGGAGGAACACACTGTGCCCAGCCTGACTCCATAAAACACATCTCCCCAGACAAATCGCACATCTGTATGAGAAAAACCAAAAAACGAACTGAATACGCCAATACTTAAAGTAAATCTCACCCGATGCACATTACAAACCCCCAAAATACACAGAAATGACCCCTCCCCAATATTAGCTCATGACTGCGATGCACATTACATATCCCCAAAATACACTGAAATAACGAAAAAACCAAACTGAATCTGCCTGTACTTTAGTAAATCTCACCCCTGATGCACATGACAATCCACCAAAATACACACAAATACCCCCTTCCCAATATTGCCACTCTGCATTAAAGTACCAATCAACATAGTAATTGCTTGTATATGTTTTCTTTTTTCTATTGGTATCTTTTTTACCCGCTGACAATCACTGTAATTTGTAAATAATGTATCTGATGCCTTTATGTAAGCCTGTAATATATATATGTAACTGTGTAACTTTAAGAAATGCGCCCGGGGCTTGGCACGCTTTACAAATAAACAAAATACAAATAAACATGAGATAACTTTAATACCTACCAGAAACCAAATTCAAACACTAAATAACAATCATCAACTATACGAAATGTGCTTTGCAAAGGAGGAATAGTTCCGCGCGTGCAAAAAAGACAACGGAGAGAACGTTGAAACCCACGTGATGCAGATCAGCCCACGTGATGAAGTGAACGTTGAAACCTCACGTGATGAAGTGGATGCGTTGCTATGGTCCGTTTCTCGGATGGGAACTAGACACTACCCTTTACGAAAGCTCATGTCCATTTTCGAGGCAGCCTCTGGTGAGTGCGTGAGAGCCAGCTCTTGCAGAGAATTTTATATGCATTTCTTTTAGCATCCATTAGCTTAGACGTTCTCACCCCTGTGTTATATTGTTAAGAGGAGCCCTTTTGCAACCTCTCGGAATGCACGTTTAAGCTGTAATTCCTTGTATTGTACTTATCACATGTTGAAATTAAACATTGTAAGTACGTGGCTTTCTAAACATCTGGTTTTGAAATTATACGGAGCAGTAGCTGCCCCCAAGCTCATTTACGGTAAGGTTCAGGCTCTGCAATGCTCGCAGACGCAGTAACTGCTGTGCAGTTGCTTCACAGACCCTGCCATGGTGTAAGTGACTACATACATAATAATACCTGCGCAGGATAATGCTTGCAGACGCAGTAACGGCTGGTGATCGACACAGCAGGTCTGTTTGCAGTGCTAACATGTGTGTACTTAGATGTGTGCAGAATGAATCTCTTATGGTGCTTTTGGTGTTGCTTCCGAAATTGCAGGCAACAGCTAAATCCCTGAGTTTGGATGAGGATTCGCACACCGTCTCCAAAGCTCGTGTTTTATGACGTAGCATTTCAGGCTGTATTTTTTTTGTTGCATTCGCCTTTGAGTTACATCTTTTTACCACTCTTTTGAAAGCTGCTTCACACTTTTCCTGGATAGTTGTGCCACCTTGCTTTTCCTCAAGGTGGGGAGTGTGTTGAATATATTCAGCTCTTCAATTAATAGCAGTGCTGCGCTTCTGCCTGCCAGCACCTCTTCTGCTCCTAGTGAGTCAAAGTACACTTTCTAGTTGGTCCTCCCCTGGCCCAATGTGATCGGGCAGAAATACCAGCTGTGGTGTTAGTCTTTGTGCTCTGCTGCTGTCTTTTTGCTCTGAGCTCGTTGTTGGGTGTAGATCTTCTTGCTCTCCCGCTTCCACCTGAGCCCCTGCTTTTTCATATATCCCACCATGGTCATTATTGTGGATGTTTTGCTGCTTTGTAAAATTGTGCCGAATAAGTACAACTCTGGCACAGGGGATGACGTGTACGTGCCCAGGAAAGTGCATAAGCCATCAATTGTAGCGATGGAGGCTGAACCAAGCAAGGAGGTTTCAGGTGGGGGAGGGGATATTTAAAACATATTGGGTTAAAATGGTGCATTTTGCAGCATACTTTCGGTGAAAGATTGGGTCAAAAACCACAACATTTACATTTGCTTTTGTAGGGTGACAAATGAAAAAATCCAATAGATGCAAGTCACCATCAGCGCACAGAGCATTTTCCAACACATTTTCTTGATGACTTTGGCCACCGTATATTCCAGTATAAAATAAATGTCATGCTGGCTGCTCCAATACATGTCAGATTTATCATATTAGAACATGCTCCTGTTGGCTTTGCCAGTAAAAAATGCCATGCTGCAGTTAGAAAATATATCCAGAATAGCTGCACCAATGTAGGCAGTATAGCGCTATAATGGCAGTGTCTGCTTTAACCCTGATCCTCAGTAAAAAATGCTATTCTACAGGAAGAAAAAGTAACCACAGTGGCTGCAGGAGTGTCAATGAAAGTGAACTGATCTTCAGAACAGACTGAAAATGCACCTCTATGCAAATTCATGCCAACACCTCCTCATCCTAGTAGTGGCTACAATCTTTGGGCAAGACTCACATAAAATTGCGCAAGGTAAAAAATGAGCACATAATGGGCTTTTTATTTTACTTAGACCACTTTAAGAAATGTGCAGGTCACCCTATTGAAAAAGGTGACTTGCACATTTTTGGAGGGTGTGCAACAGTGCAAAAGTTGTGCTGACCAAACCCCTTGTATACTCTAGTATGACAGTCTCTGAGCACACAAATTGGTTCTGGGATCCTGTTTCACCAAGGGCCCGTTACTGTGAAATGCAAACAAACATTTCTATCCCTCTTTGAGGGATATAAGTGCATGTGTGACAGCAGTGTTTCATACACTGAGGCATATAGGTCTGACCATGCCATGTGTTGCGCATCCCCAAACATGTGCACTTTCAGTTTGTGAATTCAGGATGCCACCAGAAATACACAGAAACACCCCCTTCTTTGCACAAATGGGGTTAAAAAAAGGGCATGCGAATGTGTGCACCATTATGGCACATTCACATGCCCTTTTCGAATTGGGTACATCTTTTTTGGCACAAATAATGACATGTGAAAGCATGTGTCATCATTTGCGCCCCAAAACGTTTTCAGGATATGGCCGACTGAGGTCCCAGTTTTCGGTTATACAACCCTCCTCAGACAGTCACTCACTTATACATTAATTGGCAGACTAAATATTATCAAGTTACATGCAGACTGGCAAGCATTCACGTGGGAGTTAACAGTAAGATTACTGCTTATGTTTTCACAAAAGATAGCCGAAAACGCTGGCTGCCAGAAGTCGACAGGGAGTCAGTTCACTGTTTCTGCTCCTTACATAGAAATGTAATGCATGCCAAATCGCACAACATTAAATCTTGCGGGCTTCAGTCTGGTTGCAGGCTGTGTCGACGAGAGCAACTTGAGGATTAAACTTTTGGCATGGGTTGTGATGCAATTTGGGCTCCCGTCCAATGGGGCCTTGTCTGATAAAACAAAGAGCTTAAAGTTGATCATGGAACGGGACGACGGGTGGCTAAGATTTCTTCTGAGTCCTAATATCCGTGTTCTGTGTTCATCCAAAATTGCTCAGTGTTTTTTGCAAGTCTGCAAGGCCAGTACTATGGAAAGGCACGATTAACTGTACGCACAGGACACCTCCAGCACTGGGGTGCCGTCTGTAATATCCACTGTAGGTCTGTTTGCTCGATCCTATTACAAGGCATAAATTAGTTTTCAAAAATTGATTAGCAGAGTTTGCTAATTAAATGTATTTTTGATTAGCAAACAAGCTCACTTGATTAGCAATTTTGTACTAATATCGTTAATGCCACCAGAGGTTATTTGTACCCAAGACATGTAAAAAGCAACTATACAGCAGTTTTGCGCACTGCTGAAATAAGACATTAGTGAGAGGAGTCAAGCCTTGCAAATTCTTAACAGGTCGGGTAACTTAGTTTACCTATTCAACCTAAACATTTAAAATGTAATTTATTTAAAATGGTGCATGTCCCTACAAACCCACTTTGTTTGGCACACTACTGCCACCAAGAGGCCAGCCATGCACAGTGAAACATTTATTTGACACTATTTCTGCAAAGTAAATGTTAAATAAAAGTTTCAAACATCTCTTGCAAATGCTACTCGCCCTTTATAAAATCAACTTGACTGTTCAAGTGGACGAAAAGACTTTGTGAGCCATACATGAGTGTCTGTAAAATGTAAAAGGTTAGCTGCATGAATGGACACAAATAAATAGATATAATAAAAAGGCTCTGAAAACAGTTTGGCCAGCTGTCTCCTGCAGGCGGTAATATGTAATTCAATCATAAAGCGTACTCTGGAGGCAAACTGTGTTTTAATATTACAGTAGATTGTAGATGTGCAGACTGGCTGGCACTATTGATCATTACTTTGCGTAAGCATCTAGTTTGCTTTGTGTATTCATTATGTAAGAGGTAAAAAAGAGACTAAACAGAGTGGATTGTGTAGCAGCCATAGAACTGGGCAAACTCGGTGCAATATTGTAGTTTGTGGTCATCTCACTTTCAGGGTACCTGGTATAAGGCAACAGAGTGATGATACAGAATCTCAAGGAATATGGGTTTGCTCATGGGTTGAGCACCAATTACAAGATGTATGCAACGTGCAGGTTACAGAACCAGGTTTGCCATCAAAAGCATTTGATCATGTACATTTTCAAAAGTGTTCACTTGTCAATATGATCTTTCCCAACAACATGAAATACAGTGGACACTATGAAATTTAGATACACTAACCTAAACTTTACTGTCAAGCATGAGATGATGCAGTATCTTACAGTATCAATACTGTAATTATGCATTATGTAACAGCTTACATTTTAGGAATGGATTTGCATGACTATTTTTTATATAAATATAAAGTTGACAAATACTGGTCTTTGCCAGACAGTATATAGAAAGCTTAATAAAATTATCATCCCTATTACTTCTGGTGTGCAATTATTTGAAAAAGAAAAAGAAATTCTTGCCTAGCACTCCCACACATGCTTTTGGCATTTAAGAGTGGACACGATGATTACTGCTGCACTTTGTCTCCATTAACAATTGAAGTGAACAGAGAAAATGGGGTGAAGAGAGCACCATGGGCAAGAGGAATGCAGGGCGAGCTGTGCGTTCATTGAAGAGGTCAACTTAAATGGCGAACTTTGCTACACAAGTGTCCATTTGATTAGCAAACCTACAGAACTGCATAGCAAATTGCTATATGACACCACTTATTTTATGCCTTGTATTATCAATCCTGTTATCGTCACATTAGGGTTCAAAAAGGAATTGTTTGGGTCTTTCCTAAGTGGTAGACACCAATCAGGATCAGGCCTCCAATAGCTTGACTGATTAGTTAAGATTGTTCCTAGTATAATTCTAATGTTTTTCAGCTAAATAATTCAGTTTCTCTCAGTTAGGATTGGCCTTAATTTATAAAACAGTCATTTGGATGTGCAATGTTTTGGGCAAAAACCATGTAGTCTAATTTAGGGCAACAGTTAAAACTTTGTGTTATATTTTCACTCAAAAGAAATTTTGTTAAGGGGATGTTCTGGTTAAGTTGCGCTACTAAAAACCTGTGGAATTCACTAAAAAAACTATACAAACGTGACATTGACATTATGGTTTAAAGTAAAACCGAAAAACCCCTGAAATTCGCCAGTTAGGGTAGGCTAAGCAACCATACCTGCCCACCCCACTGTGCACTGCTAACACCAACACCCAGGACATGAAAGATGGCATCACAAATGTCATTGATGACATCACATGTGTAGCCCCTTTGTTTTTGTTCACTGATATATATATATTGAACGGAACGCTGAAGAAAAGACACTAGGGGAATCCAGACGTGGACCCCTTGCTCACTACTCTTAGAGAGGATCAGCTCCTCCCTACTGATGAGGTCCAACCAGACCGAAACACGTGTCTGGGGATGCTGTTGGTACTCTTGTTCAGAGGAGAATTGCCCAGCATTTCAGTGCTGGACTGCCCCAGGGCAGGACAAAGACTGATATGTTTGGGATATTTCTTCTCTGTGAAAGATGGTGAGCTAAAGACTCTGGGTAAGTCTCTCGTAACCAGGACTAATGTCTGGCCGAGGGACTCCCAGGACCCCCATTGTTAATTTGAAGAAAATACACTGGCAGCGGCACGACAGAACGGAGAAGATCAAAGGAGAACAATTAATCACAGAGCAATGGAAGGAAGAAAGCATGGTTCGTTCGGCATAAACCAAACGAAGGGGGTAGAACAACAATGTCGAGGGCATACATGGTCACAGGCGGCTGATGGCCGCGAGTCCTCGGAAGGTGGGGTTAGAGAAGACCGGAACAGAAGCCTCCCGGCTGTACCCATTCCCCTATACCCGAGAAATATACTCTCATGTCAGCAGGATAACATCAATCAGACCAGTTATGCTCCCCAACAACCGGTGGATTACCATCGAGCAGTTCCGTTCACATGGCAGTGGAAAGTCGCGACAGAGAAAAACGTGGGAGTACCGGATTACGGAGAACCCCGCCAACGCTCATCTTTCATTTCTCGTTGCAGAGGTCCAGTGACTGCGGCGAGGCCGGCGTTCCTTTTGGTTGCGCGGGCTTGGTGGACCAGGCATGGAGGCAACCTTTGTTACGAGAGAAAGGGGGCGGGGCTTATGGGAACTTTTATAGACTACCTTAACAACACCTCCCTGATTGGTTCACAACACTCCAGCCCCTATATAAGGTGGAGACAAATGACGGACTGTGTGTGTCTTCTCCATTCCCTTGCAGGAACCCGAAAGAGAAGGAGCACCCGAGATGCTGTGGGCTTATGAGAACTAGCTACACCTTTGTGAAGCCTCATCCTTACTACAGAAGGAAGAAGTAATCTTTAGTAAGAACCTTTTAAGTTGAAGTAGTTATCTCTGCATCCTGAATAAAGTTTTTTTTTTTGGTTCAACACTCCTTGCTGCTGGATCCCTCATTTACATATATATTAGGCAAAAAACTTTTTTAAAGGGATGTTATGGTACAAGGTAAAACCGAAATCTCTTGACATTCGCTAGTTATGGTAAGCTAAGCAACCATAACTCGCGCCACCTACGTGCATTGCTAAGACTAACTCCCAGGACATCAAAGATGACATCACAAATGTCATTGATGACATCACTGATGACATCACGTCTGGTTCTCTCTTTTTTTTTCCTTTAGTGATGTATTTTAGCTAGTAATACTTAGGAACAAAAAAATCTTAAAGTACTATATTTGTACACTTACACTTCAAATATGTTCTTACAGTAATTCATTTGGGGTTCACTCTTAGCATATGAAACATACATAGGGAGAATACTCACTTGAAAGAGACCAATGCTTTCTGTGTGTGAAGACAATCAGTAAGGTTATCAACACTTTCTTATTGGTCTGCTGTTTTTTTTATTACTATACTTTCTGTGGATATGCTCATGTTTGTATTCGCATTACTCTCTTTAGGGTGCAGTCACATCATGTGATAGTTGTTCATAGGGAAGTAGTTTGTTTGAAGCAGAACAATCATTTCTGTGAATAAAAATCATCAGGTAGGTAGGTTATCAATAATTTCTGGTTCTACTGCTGCTTTTTTGCGTACTTCACTTTCACTGTATATACTAATTTTTGTATTTGTTGTTATGTCTTTGTGTTTTGTATGTAATAATGAAATTATATAGGAAGTGGTTTTCATTACCTACTTATAACATATTGCACAGTACACAAACCTCTAATAAGAAAGCATTTACCATTTCACTATTTAACATGGGAAGATTATGAATATTGCACCTTCATCATGTATACTGCATACAATGCTTATGTCTATACAGGAGTACATTGTTACACTGTTAAGAACTTCATAATAGAATGCTATTTATGTCAATGCATTGCTTAATGCACCACATAGCTCATGTCATCCATTCCTATGACCCTTGACAGTTTTTTTTTATCAACATTATAATCAGACTCCCTTGTGCAGACTGTTCATGAAAAGTACATGCACATGTGATGTCATCAATGACATTTGTGATGTCATCTTTGATGTCCTGGGAGTTAGTCTTAGCAATGCACGTAGGTGGCGCGAGTTATGGTTGCTTAGCATACCATAACTAGCGAATGTCAAGGGATTTTCGGTTTTACCTTGAACCATAACATCCCTTTAAAAACCTTTTTTTGCTGAGAATATATATATATATATATATATATATATATATATATGGCAGTGAACAAAAACAAAGGGGCTACACATGTGATATCATCGGTGATGTCATCAAGGACATTTGTGATGCCATCTTTCATGTCCTGGGTGTTAGTGTTAGAAGTGCAGAGTGGGGCGGGCAGATATGGTTGCTTAGCCTACTATAACTGGCGAATTTCAGGTTTTTTTCTGTTTTTTATTTTTTACTTTTTTTTTTTTTAGTGAATTTTACAGGTTTTTAGTAGGTCAATTTAACTATGTCATTTTAATAAAAAACATTTTTTACTGAATGTCACAGATTTTCAGTAGGGCAACGTAACCATAACGCCCCTTTAACAAGGTTCTTTTGCTAAACGGTATACACCTGGCGAAGAATGCCATAAGACAATATGCTGGCGTACAGCACAGTGACGTGTCCCAGAATCAGTACACACTTAACAATAAGATCTATGGACAGTGTGGAAATAGACTTTATATTGATATACGAACGTCCACCTTCAACATTTCCCTTACACAGCGCCAACACGTATTGGTAGGCAGCGATTACCAATGCACTACACATTTTATATTTTTAGCAAAAGTTCTACTTATCTGAAAATGACATCAGCTAAAGCCATCCCTCCTCCCCAAGAAACAGAGGCACTGCTGTAATGAAGAAGCATGAGAAACAGTGCCACTATCTTACAAATAAGAAATGCAAAACATTTTTCGCCGTACATCAACCGGCCCATATTACCGTTTGTTGCCTCTTTGCTCATTACTGTTCGCAAATTGCCTTATTACCTGCCGTACCAAAAAATAAAGCCACCCGTAAACAAAGTAAATATTCCATTAAGAGCGACCTTTCTGTAATAATTCACGGGAAAAATACCACTTGGAATACTGGCAGGTTATCCCAAAGACTCACCGATACTTTCTTTCCCCTCCTTGTGGATGACACCTTCCAACAGAAGGGTGAATACGCGTGCTTCCAACAGGGGGGATGAATATGAACGCCTCCCACGATACCCTTTCTCACTATTAGAAAACTAGAGAGGAGAAGAGATGAAACCCTCTGGGGAAGAAAACCCTGTGTCGACGGCTGCGGGATAGCTGTCTTCAATGCAGCGAAGGTTCAGGTGAAGTCCGGTGAAAGGTGGTCTTGAAAGAGAAAGAAGATGGTAAGTACTCTACAGGTAAGTGAGAGATAGATATTGTACAGAGGTCTTTATTCAGATTACCCTTCTGAAGGAGTAGGAGGCGTGTCAAGTTGAAACCCGGAGACTTCTGAGAGACCCCTATGGTAGCATGGAAATAGTGAGATTAGCACTAGGAAGAAGACTGAAATGAGTCGGGCTTGGATCAAGGAGGGATCTTTACCTGGAATGAGTTAAGGGCGGAGCTTGAAAGTATTTCCGCAATGTTGTGTTTGGAACGAGCGGGTGCGTAAACCGTATTGTGTATGCCTGGATATGTAAGAATGGGAGAAGGATGTTAAGTACGGATTACGATCCGAAGGTGGGAGGATCAGTAAGTCACTGTAACTGATCTCGAAGACCCCTGATTATAGCTTACTGAGGTCCGGAAAGGAACCAGTGAGCGGTCTGGAGTGTCCAAGCGTTGGAGTCCTTGAAGTCGGGAAAGGGAGGCGTGGTATGGTAGGCACTAAAGTCGGGAAAGACGAAGGACAGTTTTAGAAATAGCAAAGTTCAGTAGCATGAAAGACGTATTAGAAGGATCCTAGATACGAACTCACGTAGCGTTGTTAGAAAGGAGTAGCAACGCACCCGTGCGTTGTTCACATGAACTGATAAACCTTCTCTCGAGTAGGAGGACGGCACTTCCTGGATACTGAGTCGTGTATTGTCTAGACCCGCATCATTAGTTGCGGCGGCCATCTTGAAAGTAAAAATGGCCGAAACTCGTCCCCAGGACTATCGATGCCACAAAGACCAACGCCTTCGAAGAGGATGTGATCGAAAAAACCGGCGGACCAGAGCCAGAGCATGAACTGCTGAGGCAGGTTCCCATGAGCGATCGGCCTGAGAATACCCCCTCCAATCAACCAAGAACTGGAGACGACCCCGAAAAAGGCGAGAATCGCAGATGCCAGCCACTTCATATTCAGGTCCCGTCAGGGTAATGACAGGAGGGGGGGAACCAATCCTTGCCCTGGAAAAGCGATCCATAACATCTTTCTTCAGTTGGGACACATGGAATACAGGGTGAATCCTGGACCAAGACGGAGGGAGCTTGAGTCTGTAAGCAGACTATCCCAATCGTTGCAAAATGGGAAAAGGACCGAAATATCTAGGGGACAATTTGGAAGGAACCAGATGACGAGGCAAAAATCGGGAAGCCAAACACACTAAATCACCCGGCACTAATCTTGGCGCAGGAGTGCGGTGTCTATCTGCAAAGCGTTTGACTCGACTGAGCTTCCAATAGAGACGTTTTAGCTGCTCATTGTCCTGCCTGAAGAGTATCGATGAGATTGTTCACATCTGGAAACCTGGATGAGGATGCAGGACCAATGGGGAAACATGTAGGATGATAGCCGTATGAGCAAAAGAAAGGACTGCAACCCAAGGCGGAGTGACGAGAGTTATTGTAAGCGAACTCTGCCAAGGGTAACAAGAACACCAGTTGTCTTGCGAAGCAGAGATGTAACAACGAAAATACCCCTCTAGAGTCTGATTCAATCGTTCTGTCTGGCCATTCGTTTGTGGATGGAAACCCGAACTCGACGCTCGGGAGATGATCAAAGTTTTGCAAACTTGCTGCCAATATCGAGACGTATATTGTGAACCACGATCAGAGACGATCGTTTCTGGAAGCCCATGAAGAGAGAATATCCGTGAAAGGAAAATCTTTGCCATCTGGGCTGCTGTGGGAATCCGAGGAAGCGGAACAAAATGTGCCAATTGTGTAAAGTAATCTACTGTAACCATGATTACAGTACAACCGTCCGATAACGGTAGTTCAACTATAAAATCCGTTGAAATCATTTGCCAAGGACGGTCAGGAACAGGCATCACAGATGGGAGACCTGAGGGGGCAGACCGAGGGTGTTTAGATTGTAAACATATGGCACAAGCGGAAACATAAGGAGAAAAGACGTGTGCCCAACGTGCCTGTCGGCTATTCCGGGTCTGTGAGTATTGTAAGATGCGTACAAAACTGTGCTCTGTTCGAACTTCAATCGGGTGTCTCGCCCCTAATAGTAAGTGTCTCCACTCTTCAAATGCTCTCTTTATCGCCAGCAATTCCTTTTCGAGCACTGAATAATTTATCTCTGAAGACGAAAGTGTCTTTGAAAGATAGGCTACAGGGCATTCTACCCCTTGATCGTTCTCTTGAAGCAGAATGGCCCCTAAAGCCTGATGGGATGCGTCTGATTCGACAATGAATCTTTTGGATTGGTCCGGAGTAATCAGGATGGGTCCTGTGAGGAAATGCTTCTTTAGTCTCTCAAATGCTAGATGGGCCCCTTCCGACCAATGAAATGGTATATCTTTCTTAAGAAGGGCTGTCCTGGGAAGAATCTCTTCAGAATAATGGGGGATGAAACGTCTATAAAAGTTTGCAAATCCCAGGAATCTCTGTAGATCTTTGATGCAGAGTGGAATAGGCCAATCAGTAATAGCTGATACCTTCCTAGGGTCCATGGCTACCCCCTCCGCTGATATTATGTATCCCAGATATGCCACCTGGTTCATGTGGAACTCGCATTTGTCCAATTTGTAATAAAGATGATTGTTGAACAGTCTCCGTAGGACTTCCTTTACATGATGACTGTGTTCAGATGGTGATGTAAAGAAAACCAGAATATCATTTAAGTAGACAATAACTGTGTGAAGAAGGATATCTGAAAATATGTGGTCCATAAAACGCTGGAAAACAGCTGGGGCATTGGACAGGCCGAATGGCATTACTTAATATTCATAATGTCCAAAGGGAGTACGAAAGGCCGTCTTCCACTCATCGCCAGTGCGTATACGAATGAGATTGTAGTCCCAGCGGAGGTCTAGTTTTGTGAAGATTGTAGCTCCCTTAACGGCCTCCAGAATATCCGGTATGAGAGGCATAGGATACCGATCAGGGGTTGTAATCTTATTCAAACCCCGAAAATCAATACACGGCCTGAGTTCCGTAGAATCCTTTGGGGATGAATGTTAAGACGGATTTCTGGACTCTCTCCTGGAGGGGCAGAGGTTCAGAAGGCGAGCCTAGTTTCTTGGAACAGGGTAACATCTGGACAAGCCAGACCAATCGGGGTAGCGATCGCGGTGGTCAAGACTAGGTCTCAAGAGGGGTGAGGGTGACTGAAAGCCCGCAATGAGCACACAAAGCAAGGACACTTACAAATTACTCCAAGCAGGTGTTATATTAAAAATATATACACATTTATTACAAGTCCTTTGTAACATTGACCGTAGCGAGAAATCACAATAAAACTCAAGTAAACCAACACATACCAAACCAATACAATATATATATACAAATACAAACAAGTCCAACGAGTTAGATGCACGAAATGTGTAGACCACCTAGATGGGGAGGAAAACAGGCAGTGCGAATAATAATTAGACCCAGTCCGCCTTCAGAGGCACCTAACTAAAAGGAAGTCCAAGCCCTACGAAGAGTGGAGCCTTGTGCTCAAAAGTACCTGCACACGCTGGTGCCATCGGGCAAAAAGGGGAGTCTCTTCGAGGGAATCGGGCAGTTTAGTTCGGTGAACAAATGAAGATGAACAGAGCTCCGCGACTCAAGCGCAGCCTCCACTGTGGACAGAAGCAGAGCGCGAATACGGAAAGGCGTGCTGTTAGACACAGCGGGGAAAAGCTATGGGCTCCTGCAGGCGGGCGACCAGTTCCTAGCGATGCTACTCACCGGTCCCCGATGCAAGCAGACCCAGGCTTCTCCGCGTCAGTCTCAGTGCTGGCAGGTTCAGATAGGAGCAGGGGACGTCTCGTCGTCGTGTAGATTCCGCAGCAGCAGAAGTTGAGTTGAGGGCGTCCCAAACGCAGTGAACCCGCATAGTTTGTTACCACAGCAGGGCAACGGAGCGGCCGTGTGTATTTCAGCCAAATGTACACTATTCACTTCAGACCTGGGAATGCCAAGTGTACGAATCGTGTGAGAGTGACAAGGACTCATAATACAACACAACCTAACGGCGGTTACAGAGCAAGACTCCTGGGTAGGCTGGTCACTCTGCTGGATGGCCCAGAGACACTTCCGAAGGCTTACGTGCAGGAGATGGTGAAGATGCTGAGAATAGTTGTTCCCATTATTCCAAGGGTCGAAGTACCAGTACAGGCCTTCTCGTTCGATCCGAGGTAGAAAGGGTTTCACAAAGCGACAGCAGTGCAGAGGAGCAGTCCTTCAGCGGGTCACCAGCGATTCCTCGGTTCAGCCTCGTGGTTGCAGGATACTTGGCTCCTGTATTCCTTTGTTTGTGAGAACTCAGGTGATCGACATGGTAGTGGTGTTTCCAGCCCCCTCTTATCCACGGTTCCCTTCGCACCAAAACGGAGGGGACCCAATGGGAGATCCGCTCATAAAACACTCACACCATCTGTGGACCTTATCACGGACCACGGGGGTCCCAGGCATTCACACCACCCTAGACTCTCTGGCGCCCAGGATGTGTATTGGGACCAGACATCCCAGCCCCCATCCTGGAGGCACACACCAGGCCTGTAGAAGCCCGCAAAAGCATCTGTGTTTCGCGGGAAAGTACATGCCCAAATAAGGAAGGCCCCGGGTCGGCTCGACCTGGGAGAGATGAAGGGGGCAAGACGGTCAGCGGACAGGACAAAGAGCCTTGTGGTCTGGCCATTTTGGGAGCCAGGCCACCATTTTGGGCTAAGCGCGAGAAACGCGCTTAAAATGCCAAAAGGAGCTCAAAAACACAAATGATCGCTGCCACCAATCCCGTCCGTGATTCACTTGCACCGTTCATTTACAATCCAAAGAGAGTATCTAGGGCCTGTAGAAGACTGGAGACCCAAGAGAGCAGTAACTTATCTGACAGTACCCTCTTGTGCCATGTTGCGCGAAAGCTGCAACATGATAAAGAAACTACGGAAAACAACGTTTCCCGGTACTGACTGTCTTAAGGGCATGTCAGTTTCCCCGTATGAATGGAGCGAAAGCCCAGAGGAGTGCGGCAGAAAGCTGCACTTCTCTGGCAAAGTCTAGATCATGGTGAAAACAACAGAAAAAAGTTTAGGGGTTGCCACATGGAAGGAAAATTACCCACAATTAAGAAATCTTTCCTAACAATGAAGAATAAGGAAGCCCCTGCTGGAGAGGTAGATTCCTGAATTAGTCCATTGCGTAGGTTCTTTTGGAGGTATTCCTTAAGGACTTCTCGTTCCCGGGTGGATAGAGCATACATGCGACCGAAAGGAATCGGTGCATCTGGAACGAGTTCTAAGGCACAGTCATCTCCACGATGCGGGGGTAATTCTGCATATTCTGAGTCAGAAAATACTGGCAGAAATTCCCTGTATTCGTTGGGTAATTCTTGAATATTGTTCAACATAGTGGTGGAACAAGTCTTTTCTAATACTGAGATCGTAGGACGAAACCCCAAAGCCCGATCCGAGAGACAGTGCGCCAAACAATGTTCTGACCCTAGAAAGACAGTGCCAGCCTTCCAATTGATGTAAGTATTATGGGCTCGAAGCCAAGGCAATCCTAAAATCATAGGGTAGTGTGCAGTACGGATGACATCAAATACAATGGTTTCTTGATGGGAGGAAATATTCATCTGAATTGGTATTGTTTGTTCCTTGATGGCACCTGAAACTAGTGGACTACCATCCACAGATTCTACGGGTATTGCGAAGGATTTAACTGAACACAGTATTTTATGAGTTGTCTTCCAGAAGGTATTTATGAAATTTCCGGCGGCCCCACAATCTATTAAAGCCGTAACCAGAATGGAGTCTGAAGCACCCTATTCAATTTTGACTTGTAAAACCAGCATAGTGATATCGGGAATGTCTGTTACTTGTGATGGCAATGTTGCTGTTGAGGAACCTGTTACTGACTCCCTAGCCGCGGTTCCCCTTGCGGTTGGGAAGTGGCGTTTCCCTGTCTCTTGACAGGGGTGATAGGGAAATCTTGAACTGTGTGGTCTTTAGAACCACAGTACATGCACAACCCCTTGACCCGATGTCTATTACGCTCTTCCGGGGTAAGTCCGCCTCTTGTAGTTCCTATTTGCATAGGTTCTTCCGCCTGTGTCCTCCCTGCACTAGGAGAATAAGTAACAGGCTGTCTCACAAGACGGCCTCGACGTCGTTCCTTTAGTCTTTCTTGCAATCGGTAGTCCATCTGCATTACCATTGTAATCGATTCTGCCAAATTGGGAGGTCTAGGAACTCTGGACACCTCATCCTTTAATTCCTCGTTCAATCCCCTACGGAATAAAGTGATCAGTGCATCATCGGCCCATGAAGTTCCAGCTGCTAACTGCTTAAAAGTGGTAATGTAAGACAGTAGATCTTGTGATCCTTGTTTAAAGTCCAACAACTGTTCTTGGGCAGAGACTGTGATTTCCTGGCGGCTGAACATAGCTCTGAGGCTGTTCAAAAAGGCGGGGTAGGAATCTAATAAAGTGTTGTTAGTGGTAATGTAGCCCAGGCTAAAGCAGGACCT
This sequence comes from Ambystoma mexicanum, assembly GCF_040938575.1. Lineage (NCBI taxonomy): Eukaryota > Metazoa > Chordata > Amphibia > Caudata > Ambystomatidae > Ambystoma > Ambystoma mexicanum. The sequence continues at coordinate 554,868,345 of NC_090931.1, forward strand.
GTTAAATTCGCAATCATATGTCCTACCTTATCACGGTCGTTTTGGAAAAAGGCAGTCTTGAATGAAAATTGAACTGTGCAGGCTTCGATAAAGGCCTTAAGTTTATGTGGATTACCATCGTACAAACCCCCCGGAATTGGGCCTGGAGGTAACTCAGAACAACTAGGAACTCTTCCCACCTGTTGCCGGAGAAATACATTCTCATGTTTTAAACCCTGCACTTGAGCAGTTAGTGCTTGTACCGCTGTAACCAACTGCTGCTGTTGTTGGGCCGGGTCCATATTCTTCCTACGATGTAGCAATGAAACCCTGAGATAACCTGCTCAGAATTCCTGCTCTGAATCTGGAAAGTCCTGGGGTGTTGCTAACTGTAATAATTCACGGGAAAAATACCACTTAGAATACTGGCAGGTTATCCCAAAGACTCACCGATACTTTCTTTCCTCTCCTTGTGGATGACACCTTCCAACAGGAGGATGAATACGCGTGCTTCCAACAGGGGGGATGAATATGAACGCCTCCCCGATACCCCTTCTCACTACTAGAAAACTAGAGAGGAGAAGAGATCTCAGGGAAACCCTTTGGGGAAGAAAACCCTGTGTCGACGGCTGCGGGATAGCTGTCTTCAATGCAGCGAAGGTTCAGGTGAAGTCCGGTGAAAGGCGGTCTTGAAAGAGAAAGAAGATGGTAAGTATTCTACAGGTAAGTGAGAGATAGATATTGTACAGAGGTCTTTATTCAGATTACCCTTATGAAGGAGTAGGAGGCGTGTCAAGTTGAAACCCAGAGACTTCTGAGAGACCCCTAGTGTAGCATGGAAATAGTGAGATTAGCACTAGGAAGAAGACTGAAATGAGTCGGGCTTGGATCAAGAAGGGATCTTTAACTGGAATGAGGTAATGGCGGAGCTTGAAAGTATTTCCGCAATGTTGTGTTTGGAACGAGCGGGTGTGTATACCGTATTGTGTATGCCTGGATGTGTAAGAATGGGAGAAGGATGTTAAGTACGGATTACGATCCGAAGGTGGGAGGATCAGTAAGTCACTGTAACTGATCCCGGAGACCCCTGATTGTAGCTTACCGAGGTCCGGAAAGGAACCGTTGAGCATTCTGGAGTGTGCAAGCGTTGGAGTCCTTGAAGTCGGGAAAAGGAGGTGTGGTATGGTAGGCACTAAAGCCGGGAAAGACGAAGGACAGTTTTAGATATAGCAAAGTTCAGTAGCATGAAAGATGTATTAAAAGGATCCTAGATACAAACTCGCGTAGCGTTGTTAGAAAGGAGTAGCAACGCACCCGTGCGTTGTTCACAGGAACTGATAAACCTTCTCTCGAGTAGGAGGACGGCACTTCCTGGATACTGAGTCGTGTATTGTCTAGACCTGCATCATTAGTTGCGGCGGCCATCTTGAAAGTAAAAATGGCCGAAACTCGTCCCCGGGACCATCGATGCCACAAAGACCAACGCCTTCGAAGAGGCGTGACACTTTCACAGTGTAAATAAATGTAAACAAAAAAAATTGCATACACTCCATGTACTTCATATTTCTCAGTGAAATACATAGACGCAATAATCTTTGCCAGTAATAGTCTAGATTTGCAAAGTAGTAACTACTAAAAAAAAATAGGATTACTGGTTATAATCCGGCACGGCTTCGGCGGGTCGGATTACAAAACAAAATCCTTTTTCAAGATGGCCACCATAGAAAGGGAAGGCGGTTGTTTCATACATAGCCCCTCTTCTCTTTCCATGGTAGCCTGCAAAAAGCACAAGTACGTGACGTGACGCAGAACCTGTAAATAAACATACAGCGACGTACAACGTAATAACTTATATTTTGAAATAATGGACTGGATTGTAAAAGAAAACGTTAACATTTTAGAGTTCGTAAAGTAGGTTTATTTAACAAGAAACTGTCAGACCATTGGAGTAATCCTATTTTCAATTGAATGATAACAATGGTTCTAAGGGCGTCATTGCAAATGGTAAAGATGAGGCACACGTTGGTCTTTTCCCATACAAAAATTATGCTTTCTTCGTTAAAGCAGCCGCTTTGTTTCCACAGTGATTTCCAAGAAGGCGCCATGACCTTCGGCCTACAGCAACATAAATGATGTAATGTTGCTCCCAATAGCGAGTTCAGCGTACGGGCAAACCAGGCCTGGGCTGTCATCCCACATAATTGTGATGGACAGGCAACCGCTCACTAGCAGTTGTATTTCGCGTCCAAAAAAGCTGTCACTCTGCATCTGGAAACCATGGCACGGACATTACAGCAAGATGTACCTGGGCAGAAAACGTAACAGAAAATACGTGTGAATAACCAACTTGTAGCAAAAAATTGCAAAAAAGACACAAAGAATGTGCAAAGTAATACACAAATGTAAGTGGTCAAACATGACATTTTAGTGAAATGTTACTATTGACCATGTGTAAATATAGTAACAGGCTACAAACGCCAAGATTCTGCATGCGCCGTAAGGTAAAAAAAAAAATGGCAACTACACAGGAAAACGATAAATGAGTTTTGAAGGCAAACTGAATGGACACGTAAAAAAAATGACATCTCGTGATTTCAAACAAGACCAAAAGAACGTGCAAATTGATACACAAAGCTATGTGGGCAAGCATAATGTTTCAAACAAGAAATATTAATGCTTAAAAAAGGGCGAGTGTCGTCATACCCTGCAAACGTAGAAACTCTGTACTCTCCATTATTGGAGGAAAAATATAACAGCGCAGAAAGATAATACTTCAGTCATATTGGCACAAGTAGAGTTTTGGTAATTTAAAATTAAAACGCAGGTCAGTGAAGAGTGGTGAAAAGTAAACTTGTATAATATGTACTGCCTCCATTCTTGTTCGCCAAGTCGGACACCAACGTATTTGCACCGAAGAATCTTCGTGGACTGATTTTGCATGTGCCTTACAAACATTTTTAAAACATAACCTTATCAATTACTATTTTTTTCGAACCTTTCATTCCTTGAATTGCTTCTAAAGTTTCCCTTTCGCTCAAAGGTCAAAAAACAATTGGCCCTTATACATTCACTCGGATGCGTGGGCCTATTGAACGTGCAACCAAAAAAGCAATTTGTGTGACCTTCACTCAGAAGGCAATTACATTCTTACTTTGCAACAACATATTGAAATCCAATTATGAGAACCGCTACTCCCATACACCTCCACAATCACTGTTTCCAGCAAACAGTGCAGATGACGGGCTTAGTTTTCAAAACTTAATATGCCAGTCTGACGCAATATTATTTCAAAAACATTGTAACCCAGACGCACAAATTGGTAGCTGTACATTGAGCACTAACTTCCATTTAACCATATGGCTTTGGTGACAAGAAAACTCCACTTTTTCAATTTGTGTTGCCACATCCCATTCCACCCTCCTTAAAGGTCACCTTCTGAAATAGTATTTCATAAGTGTGACAAGTGCAATGCTGTCTTGTTTTGTATGTGTTACTGGCGATCTCCGCGTACACCAAAACATGAATAAAAGATGGCGTGGGCACCGAAGAAAGCTGACGTACTTCACGCTGTTTTACAACCAATCGCGGAAAGTGTCACATGTCAACGGACACAAAGTTTTCCCCCCATTCAGTCTATGAGGAAAAGAGACGTTTTAGACAACGCCCTATAACTTTTCCCCCCTGGACCAAACATCACCAAACTTTCCAAAGAAATTCAGAGTGGCCCATAAATGTTTCTTACAAAGTTTGGTGAGCATTCGTCCATGGGGAAGCAGAATTATAAGGCACCCAAAACATACTCTTCCTATGGAAACGGCAACTTCACCAAAAGTACACAGCCACTACCGTGGCTATGTAATATGCTGCAGTGGTTGTGCGCAGGGCCTAGAGTTTTGGGGGTATGGCCATAGATATTTAAATGTATGGGTATACAGTGGCTTATAACTCCAGTGCTTATAAATTTGTTCTTGGGTGCTTTGGCCATGCACCCAAGACTGTACACCCTCCCCAGAACCATCTGAGCAATAAGCGATAGTACGGGTGTATGCAATGCTGTGCTGTGGTGTGGTATTTGTGCACAGGGCTTAGAGATTTAGAAGTATGGCGCACGGCCTGCAGCCATGCAGCCAAAAATGTACATCCTGCCCACAATCAATGTACTATATGAAAACCATGGTGCTTTATAACGTCGCTGCTTATAAAAAGTTCATGCTCCCAAAACTCTACATCCTGGCCATGACCACCTCAGAATATTGCAGCCATTGTGGCTTGTAAGTCCACTACGTAAAAATGTATGTTTGATACTACGGGTGTATCGATAGCTGTGATATGGTGCAGTGGTTGTGGCCAGAGGCTAGAGTCTTCGGTGTAAGGCCATATATATGTGAATGCATGAGTGTCCAGTATATGAAACCCATAGTGGCTTATAACCGCAGTGCTTATAACTGTGTTTTTGGGTGGATGGCCTTCAGCTATGCAGCCAAGACTCTACGTACTAACCACAGCATACCGCACCCACAGTGCCTTATAAATTCTCTACGAACACATTTTATCTTGTGTACATGGCCTTTGGCCATGCATCTAAGACTCTAGTCCCTCCCCACAAACACCTGATCAATAAGCGAGACTACGGGTGTAGGTATAACTGCGATATGCCGCGGTGGTTGTGGCCAGGGCCTAGCCTTTTGGAGTATGGTTTACAGCCTACGGCCATGAACCCAAGACTCTAGGCCCTGGCCACAACCACCGCAGCATATCACACCCATGGCGGTGTATAAATTAATAGCACACCCATACAAACAAAAATAGGAACTACAGCATCTACTCAATTGTAGTGTTCGCTAACACCACATGTGTCCTTGGAACAGTTTGAAGTTGCCTGCACACAGCACAGACTGAAGTACTATCCTTGTGAGACCCCTCATTTTCAGTACTTACAAACATCCCAGACAAGGTGGGCATGGTGAATACATCATTAACACCTGCCGCCTGAACAAGTCCAGTATTTCACCCATCTCTTACTCTCTGGACCTCCTCCAAACACTGTAGCAGACCAAAACAGTTTCCGAAACAGCATTTCGTCTCTGGTTGCGAGCGCGCTGTCATCGGATCCAAGATGTCGGGCGCATTCACACATTCTGACGCACATCACGGCTCGCTGCAGCCAATCGGCGAAGACGTTGCGTGTCCGCGGTCCTGATGCCACCCCCTAGCTAATCGGTATCTTGTCAGCTGAGCGAACAGGGAAGTGTGACAGCGGAGCGGACATAGATATCACTAATTTTTTTAGACCTACATTTTGGTCATTTTAAAGAAAAGTACTGCTCTCTAATGCCTCCAGCTCTGCAGCCACTCTTTCCTCACTGTTGTACTAGCACATACCCCGTCGTCTCCCTCGCCACTTGATGAACCCCTAGGGACTCCATATATCACATTCCCATTCTCCCTCCCCATGTTTAGCATCCTTTTAATACCCTAATATCTCATCTTCCTGCCACCCCTCTACCGACAATGCACAATGGTACACTAAGTCATATCCTTATCTCCTCATTCACCAATTCATGCATATGGTGATGGCACATACTTCACATCTCTCTCGTAATTACTGTATGTAACTACTTTCCATTCCGTCAACCCGGCCTCATTTGTGGAAACCCCTCTTTTGCACGCTTTCTGAACATATGGCAAATCTCTTTCTATCTACAGCGTGTTGGAGGCTGGTCTGGGGACAAGTTGGGGGGCGCCTATCAGACAGTTTGCCTAGTGCAACTAAATACCTTGCACCGGCCCTGATCTAACGTTGAGGAGGCTGCAGTGTAGTTTGCTTGATTTCCCTTTTGTGTTGTTGTTAGTAATGTTTGTTCTGACCAGTGTGTTGTTGGTTGGGTTTCCGTTCCAGGTGGGTTTTCCCGGTTGAGTCTTTTGGGTGGGGTGGTTCTTTGTTGGTCAGTCTCTTTGTCGAATAGACCGATGAGGTTTATGGCGGGGTTGGTTCGTTCCAGGTGGTAAATAGGGTAGCTACCCCTCTGTTGTTCCAGTCTTGGTGATATAGGGGGTGTAGAGTGTGATGGATTCCAATTTGTTCTTTGTTCTGGTTGGGGTATTGGCCATGGTGGAGACTGGGTTGGGATGGTTTATTAGTTGTCGTGTTCCATTGGTGTCCTGGTTGGGTCTGTATTTGTGACGCTTGTTGGCTGTCGCTTCGCTGTTGCTGTGCTGTTTTGTTTGCCACGTTGTTGTATGTGGACAGGTAGTGTGCATTGTAGTTTCTTTGCTCTCTTATTTGTGTCTCCTTGGGCCATCTCAGATGTTTAAGTTTTTTGGGGTTGTGGGATCATGCTGGCCCCTGCCTTCCAGAGTGGTTTGGGATTTCTTATTTCTCTTGTCTTTTCTGCATTCTTTGTCTTTTTTGTGGTGAGGCATGATGCGTGGGTTGTGTTCCATAGTGGGCGTCCACTTTCGATTGGTGTTTTTTGTGGACTTTTGGCTTTAGTCTTTGCTGTTTGTGGTTTGTTGTTGCTTGTATTTGATAAGTTGTGGGTAGTTGAGACCTCGGTTAATGGGACTTTGTGGTTCCGTTTGTTTATTGCTTCTTTCTTTTTTGGATCCAATGTGGTTTTTTTTCTTTAGTGTTTTTATCTCTTTTTTTATCCTGGAGGTACTGTTGGTTATGGTGTGTGTTTGTTTTTTTTTTTTTTTTAATAACTTTTATTTTGAGATTTTCAACAAGGAAAAAATAAACAGTTACAGAACTTCCACCCTTGTCCAGGGTGAGTAACCCCAGTGCCTTCCCCAATCCCCCACCTCCTCCCTTCCCGCCCCCCGAACCGCCAAAGTTAAAGTTGCAAGGTCATCCAATTAGCGGATTGTCTGGACCGTTGCCAGTTTCGACACCCAGGTGGATTGAACAGCAGAGCATTAGGGACTGTGGCTCCCAGACGAAGCTGTGGAGGAGTTCTAATACGCTTCATTGATTATGAAGGACGCTAGGGGTCCTCAGATGTCTGGGGGGCTTGCGTGTTGGAGAAGTGTTCTGATAAACTCAGTCTCAACTGCTTGACAGTACAGGATGTCCTTTCGCCAGAGGGTCACTGATGGTGTTGTCCCTCTTCCCCACAACATGGCTTCCCTCCATCGGGCTAGAGTTAGAAGTAGACCTACTAGTTTCCTTGTTCCAGGTGAGAGTTGCTTCGTCATCCCGAGCAGGGCTGCCGTTGGGATGGGTCGTACTTCCTCTCCTATTATTGCTGATGTGGTCTGGAGAATTTGCATCCAGAATGGGGTAAGTTTAGGGCATTCCCAAGCAAGGTGGACGAAGTCTGCCGGTGCATGACCGCATCTCTCACAATTTGCTAATGGGTCTGACTGCTGTTTGTTCTTCTTTTGAGGGGTAACACATGTCTGGTGCAGATAACTACAGTGTATTTGCTTTAGGCGGGCGTTAAGGGCTATTTTTTGGGTTTGCTTCAGAATATGTGTCCATTCTTCATCAGGTATTGTTAGTCGAGGGGATCTCTCCCATCTGGTTTTGGCACGAGTGTCAGTGGAGCCCGTATCTGATAGGATGGCCTTATATATTTGTGAGACTAACCTACCCTCGCCCTGGGCCTTGACCACGTTGTGGAGTAGTTGCCAAGTTGGAGGTTGTTGTGGAAAAGTGGGGAATAGGGCTTGAAGGATGTACCTGGTTCTAAAATAGATAAACTTATCCAGGGGAGTGTTCCCTCCCCTTTCGGTTGCCTGTTGGGGTGTGATAAAGGAGCCTTCACTGAACAGGTCTCCTATTGATTTTATTTCTAGTTTCTTGACCCATTGATGGAAGACTTTTTCAGAGGTTAAGGGTATCCCCGGGATGAATTTGATTGGAAGGAGGGGCGAATAGCTCACCTGAACATTGTACATTCGTGCAAGTTTTTTCCAGACCCCGAGTGTCGTTAGGACTACGTTCATTGTGTTAATGGGTACAGGGAGCTGGCTTATGATTACTGCCCTTAAAAGGTTGGGCGATGCTAATGCTCTTTCTATTTGCACATGTGGTCTGATGGAATGCGTGGCATACCAGAAGCTAAGGAATTGAGCCTGGGCCGCCCAGAAGTATTTCTCCAGGTCCGGAAGGGCCAGACCGCCATTAGAAACAGGAAGCACCAGCGTCGAATGGGCGATTCTGGCTGGTTTGCCGGCCCATAGTAGGCCGCGGATCAGGCTTTTAATTTTTTTCATAAAGGGTTGAGGGATTAAAATTGGGATATTGGAGAAAAGGTAAAGTAATTTTGGCAGTATTACCATTTTGATGAGGGAGGCTCTCCCCCATAGTGTCAATGGTAGCGACGTCCAGCGGTTCACGTTTTCATGTAAGCTCTTAGCTACCGCTTCATAGTTGTCTTGGAACACCTCGTGATAGTTTAGCGACATCAGTATGCCTAGGTAGCGTACTTTGGAGGTCATCCAGGCGAAGCGGTAATCGTCTCAGAATGGTTTGGTAGCTGGAGTGAGTGGGAATATAATCGATTTTGTATGGTTAATTTTCAACCCTGATATTGCCCCAAACTTGACCACTTTGCGCATAACTGGGTTAAGGTTCTCTGCTGGGTCCCGCACGAATAACGCCACGTCATTGGCGTATAATGAGATAATTAGCTTATGTGGGCCTATAGTTGGGCCTCTGTGAAGTTGTTGGGCTCGTAGATTTGATGCCAATGGTTCCATTATTAAGTCAAATATTAGTGCAGGGAGTGGGCATCCCCGTCTGGTACCCCGTTGAAGCCTAATGAGGGAGGATCTCGCCGATCCTATGAGTATGGTGGCCAGGGGGTCCTTATAGAGTAGGGAAACCAGTTTAATAAATCAGGCGCACAGGCCCATCTGGGTAAGTACAGCGAATAGGAAGGGCCATTCCCCTGAGTCGAATGCCTTTTCGGCATCGAGCAGGACTGCAACCGCCTGGTGTGTGGGATTGAGGGCTTCGGTGATAGCAAATAGTCTCCTGATGCCAAACGTCGTGCAGCGCCGGGCACAAATCCTGCCTGGTCTGCCAGTACGAGAAAACAACAGGGAATGCTTGGAAAGCTAAAGTGCACGGTAAAACCGTGATCGTCCTTTAAACCGTTAACAAGGAGAACATATGGTAACACAACAACAACGGTTATACTAGGAAAGTAGATTTTTTAGGTGCATCATAAGTATGCTAACACATTGGTCAAATGGAGTGCTCACATTCAAACTCAGAGAAATAGGGGGGCCACCCAACTCGGCGTACCTGTCCCTAAGGAAGAACACCCTAGCCCTGGCGGGGGTGTCTCTCCCTGGGTAGCGCGTGGTGTATCGCCTACTAAATAGATATAGAGGAGAGAGCTGTCCCTCAACCTTCTATACTGGTGGCTGTGTCCAGTGACAGACACATATTGTCCAAAAAAGGAGAGAAAACAGAAAATAAAAAATTGTATTCTCCAGACGGTTGAGCAATGTTCAACAAGGTATGGATTAGATCTTGGGGCTGCTTGATCTGGAGGGTAGGTACAACCTGCAGGGCAGGTCAACTGTTTTTTCCTTTCCAAAGTGTATAACTTTACTGGTGCCCGTGGGTCACTAAGGTTGGGATGGAAAACAATTCGACTGGAGAAACCACTGGTGGATGGAGAGGTAAAACACTGCCGGGGAAAGGCTGGAAGGCTAAAAACTGGCTCCTGTAAAAGTGTTGAGCTCACTCGGTGGTGACGAGCGTGCTGCAACAGGTTATTCAACTGGTTATTATGCCAGTACGAGGGCCGGCATCAGTGGTAGTAACCTGTTTGCGAGGATTTTGGCGAGAATTTTATTGTCGAGATTGAGAAGGGAGATGGGCCTATAGAAAGCACACTCCTCGGGGGGGCTTTCCTGCCTTATGTAAAAGAATAATATTGGCTTCGCGGTAGGATCAAGGCAGTGAGCCTGTGTCTAACGCTTCGGAGTATAGCTCCGCAAGCAAGGGGGCTAAAGTTTCGGCAAAGGCCTTGTAAAATTCGCCAGTTAACCCGTCTGGACCCGGGGCTTTGGTGTTGGGAGGGATTTTATGACTTCAACTATTTCATCTGGTAATATGGGTTCATTGAGAGGTTCGCGTAGTTCCCTTTCAACCCAGTAGTGCTCAGTGTCATGGAGATACCTATGTAGGGCGTCTGTGTCTGAGGAGTATTTTGAAGAGTATAGGACTTGATAAAAGGTTTGGAATTCCACAGCAATTTCTTCGTCTGTGTGCACCTCTATGCCGTGTTGGGAGCGTATCCGCTCAACCATTGATGGTTTCAAATCGGCTTTGATCAGCCTCGCAAGGAGGGCTCCCGGTCTCTGGCCTTCGCCGTGTTGGCGGATTTGGCTATTACGCCCTAAAAATTTCAACTCGCGTTCCGCAATAGACTTGAAATTTAGAAGCTCCTCCTTGAGTGCTGCTTGGGTGCGTGGGTCACTCTTGTTGGAGAGTTCGAGTTCGAGGCGTTTCAATTTCTCTTCAGTAGAGCTGAGTTCCTGCCGGATCAGCTTGCTGATTCTGTTCTCCTTGGCAAGGCAAACCCCCCCTCACAAAGAATTTCAGCGCCTCCCAGTATGTGCTAGGTTATGTCACCGAGCCCAGATTTATGTGCAAGAAGGTAGATATTTCTTCTCGGAGCTCGGATGAAAAAACTTGGCCTTGTAGAGATCTAGGCTTGAAGCGCCAGTGCAACAGGTGGGATTGGAGGTGGTTGGATTGCAGATGAGGGTCACAGGTGAGTGATCGGAGAAGGTTTTTGGTAGGATTTCACATTGTTCCCATCTGAAGGGGCCGTTGGCTGACACCAGTAAGTAATCCAATCTGGAGCTTGAGTTGTGGACTGACGAGTGGAAAGTGTATTCACGTTGTTCCCAATTATTGTGCCTCCAAACATCGATTAGGTTGTAGGCTCTGCAGATTTCTTTGACTTGGAGGCTAGCTTGCGACTTATCTTTTGCTCGGTCTAAGACGGTATTAAGATCACCTCCCCAGAGGATCGTTGCGGCCGTTTGATTCGAGAGGTGTGTTAGCACCCAGTCAAAGTTGTTCGCTCCATCGATGTTGGTGCCATAAGAGTTGACGAGTTGTCTCTACCAGCGACAATCCCTTTCACCAATAGTACTCTGCCTTCCGAGTCCGTCTCAACTTTGATTAACCTGAAGCCAACTTGGCGGTTGATAAGGATCACCACCCCTCTAGCATATGACGAATAAGAGAAGTACCTGTGGCATCCCCAGTTTTTAGCCCAATGGTTTTCTTTTCCGGGGAGTAAGTGGGTCTCTTGGATCAGAGCGATATCAACCTTGTGTCTCTTTAAGAATTGAAGGATCAGTCTCATTTTAGAGGGGAGGTTGCCTCCTCTAATGTTCCAGGTGGCGATCTTGAATTATGCGACTGGCATTGGAGATTTGGCTGTTATTTCTGCCTTTTTCACAAATAGACGCATGACTTGGTATGAGGTATGATTTGCTGGTTATTGGGGGCAATGGCGATGTTCCATGGGCGGGGGGTCAGACCTGACGTGTAGACTGGAGGGGTCGAGGGGGGGCTTCGGGCTGGCGGCACTTTCCCAATTCCATTCTCTGGCTTCCTTCCTTGCATGGGCAACCCCCAACTGGCCCGTTTGCTTAAGCCGTTCGAGATTGGATCGCAACGGTGCGTGTCTGACTCTTACTTCCCTATCCATTGACGATGAACAGTGTTGAAAACTTTCTGTGCAAGGGGTACCAGGGGCCTCCCAAGTTGCACGGCCTTGGAGTATCCACTCTCATATTCATCTTGGTTAAGACTCGGTGTGGATTAGAGGTATGCGGGTGCCGCCGACCGCGTGTTGGTTATGGTGGGTTCTTTTGTGCTCTTTCCCGTTGAGCTCGTGCTTGGTTGGGGGCCGGTCCGGGGCATCTGGCTCTGTCTAGGAAGGCGTGTGCCTCCTCTGGTGATTGGAAGAAATGGACCCTCCCCTTGAATTGAATTCTAAAGCGGGCCAGGAACAGCATGGAGTAAGTGAGCTGATTGTCCCGGAGCCTTTGTCTGACTGAGGTGAAGGATCTCCGCTGCAATTGAACTGCCGGGGAGAAGTCTGGGTAGAAGTGAATTCTATCTCCATCGTGGCATAGGTCACCTTTCTCCCTAGCTAATTGGAGAATGGCGTCTGGGTCTTTGTAATTGAGCAGCCTGGCGATTATAGGTCTAAAGGGGTGCCCCAGGAGCATTTTTGGAAGATGGGATCCAATGGGCTCTCTCTACCACAAACATGTGGGAGAGGGCCTCGCGGCCGAACAAGGTGATGCATAGTTTTTCGACAAAGCCCTCCATTTTAGATGTTACTTGCTTCTTCCCTTATGCCGATAATTCTTACATTATTTCTCCTGGAGCGACCCTCCAAATCTTCGCATTTAGTGATTGTTGCTTTCATTTGAGATTCCAGGTGACTGACTTTGGCAGCTAGGGTTGCTGTGCTGTCATCGGGATTCGACACCCGTTGCTCAACCTCGTTAAGGCGTTCTGTGTGAGTGTCCATTCTGTGTTGCAGGAGATCGACCTTTGACGAGAGGCCGTCCATTTTACTGTTGAGGTTTCCAATGCCGACCTTGAGGTCTAGTAAGAGGCTCTTGATGTCTGAGTCGGGGGTTCCTTCTTCGGCCTGGGCCATGCGGCAGTTTGAGGGTTCTGAGTCCTCCTGGAGCCTGGGGGTCTTGAGTAGTGCTCTGGGTTCAAAGGTGAGTTTCCTTTGGGATCTGCCTGTTTTCCCCATTGAGGTAGAGTGTCGGGAGACCACACGTGGATTGTGGGCTTAAATGGAGGCTGTGTTCCGTTGATTGACTCTGGGAGATGGGGTTGGTCTATTCACAGCGAGAGTAGGACGCCGATGGAGATGTGCCTGGAAGGCCCGGAAGTGAGATCCAACCCCACGTTCTCGATTGCGCTTGTTAAACTTGGTGCCTCAGCCGGGTGGGAGCACGGTAGCGGTGGCGCACGCGGCTTTCTGTCTGTTGGAGGGGGTGCAGAGGGTCTCTCAGAAGCTCCGAACTGAGTACCGAGGGTTGTGAGTGTTTTCCAGGGAGAGGAGGTGGAGAGAGGTGAGAAACCTGCAGTTTGTGGACAGATGGGAGCGGGAGGGGTCACAATGGGCAAACATGAATATGGAGTGATCTCCCGTTGCCTGCGTGGTGCTCCAGTGCCGAGGCAGGCGATGGGGCGTCTGCCTCAGTACACCCACTGCCATTCCAGGCCCCCTCAGGTGTAATGTCGCCCCAAGGCAACCGCTGGATTAGTATGCTGTGCAGGGCTGGGTAGCACCTCTCTCCCTCCGCCGCCCCAGCTGTATGCCGTTGCTCTCCTTGGTGCTTATCTGCTGGCGCTGGAGCGGCGAACTCCGCCGGACTTAATGCCGCAACTATGCCCGGCGCGGGCCCTGTGGAAGGGAGGTGGGGCTGGCGGGGGCGGGAGCGCTTCTCTATCTCCAACGTTTAGAACACGCCGCCGGGTCCGCTTTGGTTGCACTGTGGGGGCCGGGCTGCAATTATTCAGTGGGTTCTTTCCCCAGCGTGCCCCGTACCTGGAGAGTCAGTAGAAGCGCTGGGCCTTCCCTCCGCGCACGAGCACCATGCTCCCAGCGCGCCGGGTCATTTCTGTGCAGGGGGACTAGAAGATGGGAGGGTGGGGAGCGGGGCTCCAGCACCACGCCTCCGCTCCACCGCACCAGTCCGGCCTCTCGATGGCCACGACGCGCCTCCACCGCCGGCGTGAGAGGAGACAAGTGAGTCGGGAGGCAGCACGGGGTTGCCACTTGCTCCGGGGTCTTGCTGTGCGGCTGGATTGGTGTTCGCCCGACCTCTGCGTGGCCTGGACGGGCCTCGGGGCACTCTCCTCAGCCTGGGCCGCTGTTGTCGTGGCAGGGGGGGCCGGATCCGACGATGGTCGGGAAGGCGGAGGGAGGTCCACACCCGCCCCAGTCACGGGTCGGTGGGCGTCCCCAGCTGCGCCGCCTCTCGGGTCTCGTTCAAGGCTCAGGCAGGACTCTCACACTGGGACTTAGCTGTGGTCCTGGTGGTCATCGCCCGCTGTGGGGCTGCGCAGGCCCGCGTATCACTCCCGGGAGCGGGCGCAGAGGGGGAGGCTGCGTTTCGGGCCTCTGGACCTCCGATTTCGCCCCATGTCATCCTAGTTGGCCCTCTGTCGCCCTCTATTGGTTATGGTGTTGATTATTGGATTTTGCGCAAAGCAAACATGAATACTGTGTGAAGGAGTACATGTGACTACTGGCATATATTGGTGCAGTGATGTTAGGGAGAATGATCATTTCTGTGCTGATTCCCTTCAACCTTTGAGACACCCAGCTCTTTTGCTGGACTGTAGGATTTTTTGATTTGAACCCTGGAGTGAGTGAGTGAGACCTTTTTCCCACTCCCTCATGTGTTTTGATCGTTGGATTATGTCTTTTCACTGTTTTGGGAGTGTGACAAACTCCATAGGCATCTACTTTTTGTATGGTGACACACAGCACCTTCAGTGCAGTGCCACTGAGAAATCCTTTAGTTTTCTTGTAAGGTTTAAAAATACATTTTCCTGTGTGACCTACTGTTCCCAAGAATAGTAAAGTGAAATTGACTTTACTTAACTTTTCTCTTTGTGGGTCCAGCACACACCATTTTATGTGGAGTGCTGGGGTGTTACTTAGTAGCCCATTATCCTACATTTTCATTTAACATGTTTATGTTACCCTCCCTACTTTAAAGGCCTAGTGGCAGTGGTTTAATGTTTCCTACCATTGTGCCTTTCTACCGCAGGCTAAACCCTCAGCTACAGTATAGCATCCAGAGGTGACCATTTTATCAAAACGGCCCCCGTTTTCTTTTTTTGCCATTTTCTGTTTGTGGGGTCTTTCTTGGGTTTTACTCTGTGTGTCGAAACAGATTGGAGCCCTTTGTTTGTCTTGCCTTTGGCACACTTCAGCCCTGAAACTCACCTCGGGCTCCAGTGTGCCTGGAAGGACAGGATGTGAGGGAGGGTCCTGAAACTCCTCTGTCCTTTGTCTCAGGGAATGCCTGAAAGCAACCAGTCCTGAGGGTTTTGGCACTAGAGGCAACCACTGGGAGAAACAACCAACGAAGAAACCGTGAACGAAGCTTGCTGCATCCTCCTGGACCTTTGAATTGCCCGGTGAAACCCTGCTGCTGTGCTGAACCTCCCTTTTCAATTCGACAGAGAAGCTCCGGAATGGACGACTTCTCACCTTAGGTTAGTGGGACCAACTAACCCAGAGACGAACTCCACTGGCCCATCTTCCCTGTCTGGCTGTACTTCATTGCTACAAGAACCGAGTGCCAGGGGTCGAGTAATCCGTAGTCGAGTGAAACATCTGAAATCCGGTTAGAAGCTCCAGGAGTCTCCTAAGGACCGTCCAGAAGCAAGATGACCGGAGCTAGAGTCCCTTCACCAGAGTTCAGGACCCAAGGAGTGAAAGAAGCCCAACCGGTGCCAGAGATCTGAGACGGTGCTGTTTACTAAGCGCTGAAACCGCTAAGTGCCGCTGAACCGTAAAGAGCCCGTAGCTGCTGGCGACGTCCCAAGTACTGCCGCAGGAGCCCTACAGATGTCCTCCCTCTTGTCCCCACGACTGATGCTCAGGAACATGGGGGCTGCATCGCTGTAGCAGGACAGAAGCCTGCTGGATCACACTTCTTCAAACCAGAGGTACTGTTTAGACCTCACGGTCTTGTAGCCTTGCTTTTCTTAGTTGGGAATTGCAGTGGCTTACTTTTAGAGTTGATTCCAACTCTTGTTTTCACATCTTGTGACCCTCCAAGTGATTTTCTAACAAACTATCTAACTTTGTGCAAGACCTTTGATTCTAAGAAGTGCCTCAGCTCCATAGACTGTTTCAAATGGACTTTGGCTGTCCCAGCTCCCTGCAGACTCTTCTAGCTCATTGACCTTGATATTGTTTGTCCCTCATAGGTGGTAACTTGCTTTAGACTGTTACTGCTGGGAAAGGCTTGTCTAGATTTCACTGGAAGATTTAGTTGTCCTCACATATACTAAGAACCTGTTTAACCTTTTTCCTCCCTTAAACCTTTCCTTTCTGCAACCACAGAATCTGAAAGTATAACTAGTGTGATATATAAATGCCATTACTTTCCTTGTGATTGAAGTCACCCCAGGGTGTAGGCATTGTATAAGAAGCATATCCAAAGATTATGCACTAACTTGCTCTGATTCTTAAGTAATTTTAACGTATTTTACGTTGTTACATGAATTGCCTTTCTAAAGCAAGCTTATTTAAAAATGTATGTTAATTAAATACATAACTATTTATAACTGAAACCTTGAGTGTAAGTGTTACTTGGCTACTTGTATTTACAGATTTCATTTGTATAGCTCTACAGCTCACAGTTATCCCTCTTGAGATAGGCCTGGCTGCTCAGTCATACTGCCAGCCTTTGTAGTACAGACCTATACCAAAAGGTGGGCTTAGCTAATACCAAGCAGATAATTGTTGTGTAGTCTCACACAGTGGGACTACACCAATTCTTACCTAACAAGTCAGCATCGAAATGTATTGATTGTGAGGGTGCTGGGTTCCTGCTTTTGACTGGGATGGCAAAGAATTCTCACGGCTGCATGCTATATTTAGGCCTCTGTCTTCCACTTTGGCCCAACATAGTCTCAAGCTTTACCCTTGCTACAGTGGGTTTGTCATTCAGCATATGTCCAACTAAGCAAAAGCGGACTGACCATCTGTTTTGGTCTGTATATCATCCTACAAACTCTGATGATCTGAAATAATCAGCAAGTCATCCCCAAGTCATCAAGAACAAACATGTTTCATGGGGCAACGCTCTTGAAGTAATCAGCAGGTCATCCCAGAATACTCTCCAAATCATCGGGGACAAATGTGCAATCCCTTGAAGTGATCAGCAAGTCATCCTAAAAGCATCGGGAACAAAGAGTTTTCTAAAATAGGGATGATTTTAGCATATTCATTAAGTCATCTTAAGGTCATCACGCACCATTCTGAGATATTTGCTGATCACTTTAACAGCGTAATGACATCAGGTGATGTGGGAATGACTTCTAGTGTAGTTCGATGATCATCAGATGACCCCCACGATGGTTTCTAAAGATATCCTTTTAGACCAGGGTGGAGGTAAAAGCAGTACTTTGCAACATGATCATATGCTCCCTTGTCTGGGATCACCCAGCCGCCCATTTTGTATAATAATGGGCAGTGCTGAATCTCGTTTCCATGGCTACACGCGCTCACCAGTGCTTGCATTGTAAAGCCGCACGCATTGTTTAGGATTCCTGGTCTCAATATTATGTATTATTTAGTAAGTACCCTATCAGTCTATAGGAAAATATGGCCCCATGTTGAGAATTATAGAAGTTAACATTCTTTTGTTAGTATATTGAAACAGTTTTGCAAATCTTGCTATTGAAAAATAACATGCTTGAACACATTTTTTTAAATAATAATGTTTTCTATGAATATAATACTCACATTTCACTGAAAGAAAGAAAAGCGTTTTAATCTGTTTTCAGTAGGTATTGCTCTCGACGCACGCTCGCTAGAATGGCTACACAGAGATAGATTTGCCACCCCTGCATTTGCAAGTGAGAAAGTTATCAACAAACCTTAGCCTTAAACACTAGAGCAAAGATGTGTACAGTAATGCGTACAGCTGGCGGCCATCTTAAGTGTGGGGAACTCTTAAACGTTGTAGTGGCAGATGGGGCAATCTTTACAGGTTAACATCCGCCTAACATGGTCGCAGTTCGGCGACTTTCAGCTTAGTGCCGGTGAGCGCGCTGCAGTTCAGCAAAGTAGAGCAAGGGAATTGCCCATACTTTCCAACCCATACTCGGAATCTGAGTCAGTCAGTTGCATCTCTGAGCGGGGCTATTTGACTGAGCAGCTCTTCACCTGTCTTTGCAGCACCGTGCGGTACTTGAGCGACCCCCGAGCCCGAAAGAAAGGTGGACAGGGCGGAGGACCTGGGCAGCGGGCACTCAACAAGCTGGAGACCATGGACGAACAGAGCGTGGAGGTGAGCCTGGCGGCGGAGTGTGTGCAAGGAAGGCAGCTGTCATTAACTAACATTAATAATGAAAGACATACTAACTGGCTTAAAATATGAATTTATTTATTTGAAACTCATTGTATGTGTCTGTTGCAGCAGGTGTTGTTTTCAAATGTTAAATATAACTTTAAACATAACTTACAAATATCGCTGTTTTTATAACTAATTTTTTCAATTTTTTTACTTTATATGTTTGTCATGTTGTGGCTCAACATAAAACTGAACACCTTGAACTAGGGTTGCAAAGTTTTTCAGAAGGGCCGAATGTACCTTACAAGCTGTCTACAGGGGGCAGGATTGTTCATGTGGGTAGCCGGGAGAGCCATATGGTGAATTTATGACCCCCACAGACATTTTAAGTGAGCATGTGGGGGAACAAACGGGCATTTTGAGGTGTACTTCTTGTCTTTATTGCTATTTGTGCTTTCAGTTCTGCTGACCTTATAAAACTTTGGGAAAACAAAACGGATGGAAGAAAATGCAAAATCCGTCATTGGGGGCGGGTGGAAAAAAACAGCATCTCAAAAATGTCAATAAAGGGGAGCGGGCGTGCGCCCTGCTCCCCTTGATCGACATCCTGGGACTTTGGGGGTTGCAGGGGTGTCCCCTGCTTCCATAAAAAGTTTAAGCGGGGGACAGGCAAAGTTTAAAAAAAAATAAAACCTGCTGCACCAGTTCCCATCCAAGTGTGTGAAGGGAACCAGCATCGCAGAGAGATGGCAGGGGTGGCTGTCCACTGCCCTGTGTGCCGCCGGATGGTAAGTAAGGGGGTTGGTAGGAGCGGGTTGCAAGAAATGTCATGGGGAGACAAAACCGAAAGTTATTTTTGGTAAAATAACTAGTTTTTCTTCTCCCTCTGACTTTTTGTATTTGATTTAATCATGGACAACTCAATTCTGCATCACATTTACTAACCAAAACAGTTTTTCTAGTGCTTATTAACATACTTCACTGAGCTGGTGTTGGTACACGTTATTACCAAACCAGAAGAAAAAACTGATTTGGCCCTGGGTGTGAACGTGTTATCCATAGTGTGAGAACAAAATCACCGCCGTACCCTCAGCAGCAACAACCTAACGGAGAGCTAGGTGTCCTGGAGGTGCAACAGAGATGTGTAGATGTGGCTGACGAGTGATCTGCCCATATTAATAACTACATGAGGAAGCTTTGCCTCTGGATCTTGGAAGAGAGTGCAACCTCCAACCCTTTGCACTTTACAGAATTGCAGTATGGGCAGACTGGGATCCCACCGGCAGCATAGGATACCATCACGTTTAAAAAAACAAACTAAAAGAAAAACCTTTAAATTTGCATCCTCCACACACCATCATGAAAGCCTCTGCATTCAGGAGTACTGCCACAAAAGACTTAAATACCCACTGTCAAAATTGCTTTGTCACCAGGCAATGAATGAATGTTCTCTTTCCAATAGTTTGCTCTGAAGCAGCTTACAAAGCTGGGGTGCAAAGGCAATGGATACAAAATATAACTGATATAGTTTGTTTTCTATACTGCTTATTTCCATGCTTAACACTGGTGTTGGTAAAATAGTGTACTAAACCCAGAAGAAAAACCGAGTTGTTAATGAGCTTGAATATTTTATCCACAGTGTGAGCACAGACACTCGCTGGCACCCCAGCAACATGCACACGACACAGCAAGCCAGTTGTCCCACATGTGAACAAGAATATGTGCAGACCACAAGCCTGAGAGGGAAGAGGTGATGAGGATCTGTATTTGAGCCTTCCAATTCTTGCAATTGAAATGGACACCACATATTGAGGGGCCCTCTATGACTTGGCCAAATACATTTTTAACTGTTCATTTAGTTTTTGACTACTGGATGCTTTTCGTTACTCTGTTGTGCAGGGGGAAATAAGCTTGTTTGGTGATACTCTGCTGCTATTAACCCCCTCTCTCCATTGCTTTATGTAGATGAGATTTTTGCCACAGAATGAAGTCCTAAGTTGGAGCTTGTGGTATATTAATTTACAACCACCGTCTCGCTCTCACCTCCCATGATGCTCAAATAAATGTGAGCATGACGGCACTGTGCAGCACAGCCGAAGTTCCTCTCCCCACCCGCAACCTTCCAGTTTCAACCACAAGCTTACCTTGGGAGCCAAAGGCTGGTGGCGATGGGCAGGTGGGGGAGCAGTCAAGGCCAGTCGTGGCAGGGGCCAAGGCAGGCTACGGGGGCAAGGCAAGGCAAGGCAAGGCAAGACAAGACAAGTGAGGGCCTTCTGTTCTATCAACACTAAGTCGGGAAAGGCCAGTTTACCCAAACCCAGCAGAGTTTTTCACATTGCTGGTCCTCTATTGACTGAGCACACGCACTACGTGAATCATTAGACATCCGCCATGCAGAGCGTACGCTGTGCCAATATAGGGCCAGCAATTGGTGATGTCACTAGAAATCAGTATTGGGGAGGCAAACCGGGGGGCACAAATACTACACGGTCGGGTGAGGTGAGGGATGGTGCCTCAAATAAGGGTCAACAGGCCAAACCGGTTTAAGTATACCTATACTTTACCAAGCTGGTTTAAAAAAAATAACCTGACATTAAGCATGTTCAGAGAAGGCTTAATGCAAAAAAACGATTTGCACCCAGTTAATATACATCCTAAAAGTCAACTCTTGTTCAACAGTTGCAAAAATGATCTTGCAGCCAGCAAGAGACTGCATTCTTTTACTTCACAAAGACATCACTCGTAACACAGCTTCAAATAATGTGTAGTTGGAGGTGGTATTTCGCAGGAGACTGGAAAGGAAAGGTATTTGACAGTAGAGACATTGCTTCCAGCTCAGCTTTAAATAATTACCAGTCAAAAAGAGTCAGATTAAAAGATATCACTCTTACCTCAGTTTCAAATGAAAATCAAGGACTGTCTGTTTAACAGATGAAATATCATATAAAGGCGCTGAGCACAAGGGGCAAGGAGGCAACTGCTCATTTAGCAATGGTTGCAGGAATCTCGCTTTGCCCATATTGAATTGTCCACTTTTTTCAGTTTCTGACTGTACATTTAAGTGGCAGCTGGGGAATTTTTAAATTGACATATGCCAGTGTGATAGCGAAGGAGCCCGAACCAATCAAGAGGTCTGGGGTGAGGGGTTTCCTTCCTGTTGGTAATGCAGTGATTTTGAACACATTAAGGGACCCATAGTTATGCCCTACCCTAGAAGGTTACCAGGGTAGTTCAGCAGGTTGAGTGTCTGTTGCTAAGATGTTACATATTTAAAACTGGATGCAAATCTTATGACTTTTTGCAATTCCTTATAAAAAAAATCAAGTGCTATGAAATGTGTTCTGCCAGGCGATGGGTTTGCTTATATTCAGGGCGAGGGTGGGAGAATTTCTGCCCCCGCATTGAAGTTGGCACCCCTGAACCCACAGTGTAATTTCTAATAACTGCTGTCAGCGTAACAAACATTTATTTGTGATTAATCAGTTTGACAAGCATATAACTGCTTTAGAAATATATCCTGTGAAAAAACACAAAGGGGCACAGAAATCAGTGTGCAATTAAAATGTCGAATCAATAATTTTGAATGCATTAATTTAGAAAAAAATAATGTCGGAAAAAATGTTGAATATTTATTTTTTTATATTATGTTTTTTTTGGGTTTGGCTAGTAAAAAAAAGGTAATTTAAAAATACGGGGTGGTGGGGGTGGGGGTGGGGGGGGAAGCCCCCCATTTAAAATAAAAAAATAAATGTGACATATTTTTTTTCGACATTATTGATTCGAAATTATTGAATTAGAAAATATCACTATTAACGACAGAAATCACAGGGTATTCGTGTGGCAGACTGACAAAATAAACACATAAATAAAACTGGTGTATGTAAGTTTAAGAACCATGTTTCCATTTGAAATGTCTTTTGTTTTTATCTAGACAAGTGTAAGCGGCACATTTTAGAAAACAATAGTGTGCCCACCAATTGGGTAGCTTGCTTTTAATAGTGATGGTTCCCACCTCAGTGATATTCATGGCCCATTGACTCCCGTGGTGTCCCTTTAAGGCCAGAACGAACGAACACAGGCCAAACAATCAAAGACTGCAAACACGCAAATGACGACTGAGCGTAGGAGCACCCTTAAGGCTCCTGGAAGCAGTTATTTTCCAGAGGGTTGGTGGGCCAGGCCATCAATCGGGGGGGGGGCATAGCAGCCAATGGTGGCCATTGCCCCCCTCTATGGACACCCTCTGCCAGAAATGCTCTCAGCTAGAAAGACTTTCCTAATGAATTGCGGCTTGCTTTGTTTTTCTGTTGCTTGAAGTGGGCCACACTTCAGTCCTACCTACAGGGGGCCGCAAAGCAGAATATCGTGGGCCGCTTCTGGCCCGCAGGCTGTTTGTTGTGCACCCCAGCCTTAAACTGATGATTGCTTCTTTATTTAGGTCCACAGCATCAATATTCACACATGCATAGGACTAGTTAGACTCACTGCCCATATTTATCATTCCATGTCTCTGGATAATTCTCCAGCAAAAGAACTGTAGGCTAGGCCTGCTTAGTGTCTATTAAGGAGGAGCGCTGGGGTGCGACTTTCTTGCGTTGCTCGTCCTGTGGGATTACGGCCGGAGCGCCAGCCCTACAGATAAGGGATGTATCATTTTATTGTTTATTTATATAGCGCTTATACACAGGTAAAGTGCTTTAAAGCGCTTCAAGGCGGGAAGGTAACAAGGGAATACAGAACTCTTAGGCCTTGAAGATTCTGAATGATCTAAACAGAAAAACTAGCATACTAGGCCTGACAATATTTCTTCTAGTGCAAGTGCATGAAGTGGTACAATTGAGACCAAGCTCGGGAGGGAGGAAAACGGTGTGGGAGTTGGGCAGGGGACAGGACAGACTAACTAAACCTAGTACATTTAGGTCATGCTTGTGTACAGACAGAGGTGCAGAGACGAGGGAGTGGGTGGGGGGACAAAGAGTCAGATTCAGCAGAGCCCTGGGTTAAATGCAGAGGACACTTATATTCCCTAACAATAGGCAAATACTCCTACAAAATAAAAACGTGGCGGTGTAAAAATATGCACAACAAAATAATAGGGAACCGACACACAGAACCACGGGCCCCTACTTTTACCCACACAGCTCCATGAATATGTTTGGACCAGTAGTGCATGTAGTACCACACAAAGAAACTGCTATTATAACTTCCAGATCGGGAGAAGTAAACATGTATTTTCTAAATGTGCATGAATAATTGGGTTCTAAGAAATAATTATTACAAAACCTTGTACGTTTTTAGTCAAAACATTTTTACTCGCTTCTAAACCGCTTTAATTGGGAATTGGACTCCCAAAATACTCCCAAATCTTATAGAGCACTGGGAGCTGCTCTCGCACAACCATGACTCATGGTCCTACCCCATCACAAAGTCGTTTTGGTATTTCACAGGTCTTTTTTTGCCCCTCATTCTTACTCCATATAATGAGTGAGGTTTCCTCTACTTCGTCTTCTCTACTTCATGTCTATGTTGCGGCATTGCCATCACCCTGCAGATCCTCTTCTCTCTGTCGCGCCTGCTCTCACATGACTGGTCGTTCCTGGTCCGCTTGCTTCTATGGTGATGCCCCTTTCCTTGACTGGTCCTTTCCCTTGTGGCATTTGTGTTTATGACTCCATTTCAGCGTGGAGTCCTTTTTCAAACATTGTCACTCTCCATTGTTTCCCATGTTGCGTACACACGATTGGTACCTTTTTGCACCACTTTCACGGGTTGACTATACTTGAAGCCGCTGGTCATGTGGTCCTTGTGCTACAGGCAGAACTTTACCATGTCTCCTTCTTCCATCTCTGTTCTTTGCATTGCTCTACGATTGTCTTTCCATCTTTTCTTTTGGTCTTTGCTCCTCTTAATTCTCCACACCACATCTTTCATGTTTATGGAGTCCTCCTCCCTTACTTTGTATAGCCATTGGCCATCTGCCTCTTGGCATGTGAAACAGCGACACATTGGTAGTTCAATTAATCTGTGTGCAGCCACAACGACATTCACTTGCTTTTGTGGATCCATGCTTGATTCCCTGACTAGTTGCAAGTCCCCTTTTAAGAACCTATTTGTTCTTTCCACAAGCCTATTGAGTTGGGGATGATACAGGGATGCTTTTATTTGCTTAATCTTGTTCCCCCTCATGAATTTCTCAATTTCTCTTGAGATCAGCTGAACTCCGTTGTCTGTCAGGATTTCTTGTGGCAGTCGCTCCCTTTGGAAGACTGCCGTGAGGACAATTATTACTGTTGCCATGGTGAAGTGGGTAGTGCTCCAAATAAGATTTTGGCATAAGGGTATTTTACTTCCAGGTTTTAGAATTGGAGAGTAAATCCAATTTCAAGAGTTTCATTTTCTTCCTTCGCAAGAGAGTTAAAAAGTGTCTGACAACTATCCAATTTGTGCGTAAAATTAAAACTGTGTTCGGAAACATTAGTGACAAAGAACTTGTTGATGCATACTATCCAGCTTCATCTTCGTTATACTTGGACATCAAAAATCTGTTAGGAACTACTAGAGATGCCAGCTAGTTATATCATAAATAAAGTCCTTCACTCTACTAGCATCGCTTATTTGCCTCTCGCCCCTTCTGTTTCTGCCTGGCCCAACCTGCTTGACAGCCACTCCATGTTTATGCCTCATCTCTCCTTCCCTTTGCTACTCTGTTTTCCTTGTCTATCACTTTCTGGTGTTCTGCTTCTCACCCTTAAGTGTTGCTATGCCACGTTTTAAGGTCTGTTGCTCTGTCACTCTGCCGCTCCCATCTCTGCATTCTATTATTGCTATTTCCCTCCTACATTGTGCTGTATCGGTTGCTATTACTCCTCTTCCTCCCTCATGTCATTACTCTGCCTATATCCGTATTTTTTCTTTTCTCCGTTGTTGTTTCTACTCCTTTTGCTGATCTTGCACTACCTCTTTTGTTATTGGCCTGTCATTCTCTAATCTGGAATTTTTCTTTCCACCTCTCCCCGTCTGCTGTTGATCTGTGTTTTCTTATTTTACTGTCTTTCTCTTTTGCTCTGCTTCTATCCCTCACTCTTATTGTGTGAATTTGCCCTATTATTTACCTCTGTTTCCCTTTTCACTTTCTTTGTTGCTCTCTTATGTAGCTCATCGGTCTCTTCCTTTTGCTTAAATTCCTGTTTTGGATTGTCTAATACCTTCTCTGTTCTCCCGGCCTCTTCCCCCCCCCCCCCCTCAAATCCCACACTTTGTTCTTCTGTATTGCTTAGGTTCGGAGTTGCTCTTTCTCTCATTTCTGTCTTTTGACATAGCACCAATAAATATTAAAATATCTGAAAATGCCTTTTCCATTTGCAAATAAAGTGCAGCTTAACCATTGGGCGCTCTTTTTAGTTGTTTGCAAACCTTCTTTTGGCAATTAGGCTGGGAATTATAGGCAGAGTCTGAGGAGCTGTTGGAGTGGAGAGTCTGTCTACCCTGTCTACTTCCTGCTGTGGGTGTGCTTGCCTCACCTAACCTGCAAAGACTCATTCCCCCCGTGGAGCGGGCGCAGAGTCAGGGCAGAGCCTGAGGAGCTGTTGGAGTGGAGAGTCTGTCTACCCTGTCAGGGCAGAGTCTGAGGAGTCAGAGGATCGGAGGATCGGAGGAGTGGAGGAGTGCGGTCCTGGTTTGACGGCTGTGTCCTCGCAGCCTTCCACCCCATAGTTACAGCTTCAATTCGCGAAACCCGCGCGCAACGCAAGTTGGCCTCGCCGTCAAGATCTATATCTGACGATAAACATTGTGACCCCGTCGCATGTGTAACAGCGTTACACACATCGCCGACCAACGTTTTACGTCCAAATGATAGTAAAAATGACTGTACTAGTGTGACATTAACCTCACCACCATCCGTATCACCCTCATCTGTAAAGGAAACATCTATTCTACAGGTGAGTGCCTCCTCGCACAAACAATGTGTCACACGCAGTAAATATAATGGCAATCGCACAGAGTCACCTACAAGTACTGTTACCTGCGCGTCCTTGTCTGTGCTCGCTGCCCTGCCGAGTGTTGGGAAGACTGGCGGGTCGTGAGGACTCGCTGCGTGTGCTGGTGGTGTTGGCGGCGGAGGTGAGGGGGGCGGGACCGGCCCCTCTGCTCCGGGGGTCCCCGCCGTCGCTGGCTGCCTGGAGCTGCGCAGCGTTGGAGCGGGCTCCCGGCGGGAGGACGGACCTGCTGGTCTGGTTGAGGGGTGGAGCCTGCCTGGATTGGGGGGTGCGGACGCACGGCAGCCCTGCGTGTGCGGCGCCCTCTGTGAATCAGGCGAGGTCTGTGCAGTGGACGCAGAGTTTGTCACAAGCGGCACGCAGCTACGCCCTGCTAAACCCACAAAGCTATTTGCAAATACAACTACAACTGTAAATACACACTTAAATATAAACCTGGAGTCACCACAATCTAGGTTTTATAGTGCCCTTGACTCACCTGGCAATCTTGAAATCACATCAGTGCACTCTTGCAAAGAGGTTTTTTCCTATGAAGAAGCAGCAGTATTCTCCAGCGGTCCCACGAGTAGTAACAAGGTGCCCGTGTGTCCTGCCCTACGACAAGGCGAAGGGAGGGGGGGCGGACCCACCTCTGGACGGTGCCCTGAGTGGTGCTTTGCCACATCTGGCTTTGAACTCTTCCATTCACAAGTTCACATCAGGGTCCAAGAGAAGAAACTCACTTGAGGTGGCCAACAAACTGTTACTTGACCTCACTCGCCTTAACAAAGAAAGAGCTGCTAAAAGTGCATCAAACGGAGAGTCGGTCGTGCATACTCCCGTAAAAGACCCTTCTGATTTGGGGTTCTGTCCTTCAACAACGCAGCCCCCAATGCTCACTTTAAAGACAAGTTCCCTATACAAACGCAGGAGCATTGATGGGAGCATATCTCCCAGTCTGAGTTGCTCTCAGAACAAAAAACCCAAAATGAGCAACATAGATCCCAGCAATCTAATGGGTTCGCCAGCCATATCTTCATCACCAAGGCAAGCCATTGAAGCTAACTCATGCACAACTGACTCTTCATCTGAGCAAGCTTCAACGGATTCGTCCATAATGGAACGCCCTTACCCAAAGATCCGACGACCGGCACACCGTGGTAGGAGAGCGCCACAATGTGACCCCAAAAACTTGGAAACACCAAGAACAGTTCAGTACACCAAAGATTTACAGGCAACTATTATTTCTTCCAGGGCCATTTCCACCGCGCCTTTCATCAAAATGTACGAGAACCTCAACAATAACATAAAAGAGCTTTCCTCGGTGGTCAACGGCAGAACATGGAAAATAAAAACTTCCACTGTAAGGAAGTCCTACAAGAGATACACAAAAAAACAGACTTGGCCCTTGAAACATTATCTGAACACGCTCAAAACGCAAATCTAGACAAAAAACACCTAGCTGAAGTAGCCAAAGAAGTGTTGGGTATCTTTCAACAGCAAAAAAAGAACACGCTTCCCTAGGGGAAGTTACCCCCAGTGCTATACTCCAGCCAAAACGGCCACGCAACATGCTAGCTTCCTCAACCAGTTCTCGGATGGGCGCTCTAACCAAACTACCTGAAAGTGATTCTAGCAGAAGCATCATCACAGCCGCTCTTACTACATCAAGTGGACCCGTCCATGCGCAAAAGGATCCTATATTGAGCAATATGGGAACCCCAGAGCTAACTGGTCTTCACCCAGTCATCTCAAACCCTGTAGACCTCACCTTGACACTTGAGACTACGGAGAGAGACAGAAGACCCTCCACCCAACCGCACAATGTTGTTCTTATGGTGGATGGTTTTCAGCCTAGTACTCTGTTTGCTGCGGTACTAAAGGAGAGTCAGGCTGTTACGAACTTGGCACTACAAAATCCCCAACCGGCTTCAACTTCAAAGTCAACCCCTAATCAAGATCCGTTCTGCTCCCAATCGCAACCGACTTCACCATCTGCGAGGGTAAATCCTCCGCCTGCTGTATATGATATCTTTAAGGAGCCTGCTGTTGCACTAAAGACCTCTTCAGCTAAACAGCAAACCACAGGGGGCTTACCCAAAAAATCTAAAAATCAACCTGCAAGGAAAACGAGACAAGGAATCGACTCCCGAAAATTCTTACGTGACATCAAACCAGTTAATGTAACTGTCAATGGCTCCATCACTAAAGAAAACACCATTGGAAAAAAGCAGGTTGCAAGTACAGCAAAACCTGTATCACCAGAGCCCAAGGAGACAGCTAACACTATTAGCGACAGATCCGACGACTGATGAATGTATCTGTGTATGACGATGCAGAACTTACCGTCAGAGACATGTCAGTGGCACCTTCGCAGGGAGTAGCCAAGCCTTGCCCTGATGCGCCTGCTCAGACTGCCTCAGATGTGCCTGACAGTTTAACACAGGAAGCTGTCAAGAGCCCCTTTACCATACCTCTGAAGTCCAAACAACATGAGCCCATTAATGTGAGCCTGTCTAAGGGAGCATCCAGAATTTGCCAACTGATTAAACCATCGCCTTTACCGGACATAGATGAATGTTCGCAGGCTCCCCGCTTTGTGACCTTAGATGCTAAAAGACAGATGCTTGCTGCCAAGATCTGCACAAAGGATCTTCCACTAGGCCCGCAGGATGCGTCTGAATCATGGTCAGTGAATACTGCGATGCAAGTTTCAAAATGTGTGGGGCACAGGTTGCAACCAATGGTGCCCACACGGAGAGTAAAACTGAGAATAAGCGGCTTTCGAATGCAGACAACATTTGTAAAAACCAAACAGAGTGGGTGAACTGCTCAAATAAACAATCTCAAAAACCAATGGCAAAAGAGAGAAAACAACAATCATCGACGCGGCAAGCACCCCATCGTCTGATATTAGAACGCATAGAATCCTCTGACGATCTAATATTAAACCGTCACAACGTGCTTTGGCTGTGTCAGCTGATTCCCAGCCTACGTGCGATAACTTCTGAAGACCTCAAAATAGTGGAATTCCCGAACGAAAAGAAAACCGATGCTGTGATTCTACATCTGCAGTCGACGATCATAGCAGACGCACTATTGGATGCTGGACCAGTGCTGATGTCTCTAGGGTTTGACATAACTAACGCCGAAGGAGGGGCTTGGCCTGTTTCCCCTAAAGAGAGGCCACACAGTAGATCGACGTATGTAGTGAGTCAAAGACCCTCTCAAGACCATGAGAACAGCACAGCTTCAGAACAAAAAGAAAGTCCTGTGTCTAGCTCTACTAGAAACTGGGATTTGGCGGAATCTTCCCATAGGGGTGATCTGATAAGAATAACAGTCAACGGAATGGCGAGCCCTTCTACCACACGAGACACCGTGAAAACCCCTGCCACTACAACCGACAAAGTCGACGACTGGTCCTGGCGGGCCAAAACCTTAAACACGGACTTGATGAAATAATGCCAGGAACCTGGAGGAAACAACGGTTGTACTATAGTCTCTTGGAACACTAGAGGCTTCATGCATTTGTTTGAAACAACTTGGGCTTCGGGATTAGACATTTTGTGTTTACAAGAAACGTGGCTCACACAAAGTCCAATGTTAGAAGGATTCAAAGTAGCCATCAACCCAGCTATAAAGCAGACAAAGGGCAGACTGATGGCTGGCCTTCTTTTGGCCGTAAGGAAAAGCTCTGGCCTTCGGATCTTGAACTCTTGCAATCCATCACCATTAATTCGGGTTACCACTGTTGGTGTCCATCTGAAAGACACCAACAAGGAAGCTCGCCTATATATTATCAATCTATACTGGAACCACAGGTCCAACGAAGAACTTACCTTTATCGACCAAGTAACAGATCTGATCGACGACTTACTCACAAAGGAGCAACCATTGGACCTAATTGTATGTGGAGACCTGAACATTGTCTGTATTCCAGATGCTGACCCAAATGGTGAAAACAGAGGCGACCGCAAACGTGAACAAGCTGCGTCCCAATGGTGTCTGGAATCGGATCTCCGAGGCTTGTATATGCTTAACGGACAAACTGTAGGGGACATACTGGCCTGCCCTACATGGAGAAGAGCTGACCAGAAATCGGTCATTGACTACATTTTCGTGACAGAAAACATCCACAAACGAACGAGGAAACTTGAAGTTACTAAAATGCAACACAGCGACCATGACATGGCAAAACTGTCAATTGACCACCCCACTTCCGGTGGTCAGACCTGCTGGCCGTTTGCGGTGTGCACTGGGACTGGCAGAATCCACCTAAATCTATTGCATACAGAAGTAGCGGACATATCAAACGCCATTCAACACATTTCAAAATCCTTAGAATATCAACATCTTTTGTCCAGCTTTGAGGAACGTAAACGCAACCTAAAACACGTCGAGTTTTGTCCAAAGCATAAATTCGACGTGACTATTCTTCAACGAAAAAGAGCGATGAGACAAGAATTAAGAAAACTCAAAGGCCCCTTTGAGAGAGAGCAAAAGAACGATCAAGGCCAAATATCAAAACTGGCTTAAATCACATGCTGTGATTATGTTGCAAAATGACTCGGAAGATATGCTGCAAAAAATGGCTGGCAAAAATTCAGCGGCCTATTGGAGACTGATAAACAATCCACAAGCGCTTCAAGCCATTGCAGTTACTGAAGCTGATTGGGCTAAGTTCTACACCAACCTTTTCCGCAGAGACAAACCAGCACCTATCTGGGAACCTATGACGTCAAAAAAGTGGGACCTGGCGTTTGAGAGAAGTGACATATTGGATGCAATTAAGAACGTGCAGGACTCTAGAGCTCCCGGGCCCGATGGGTTAACAAACAACACGCTAAAAAAAACCCCAGATCTATGGACAGATTTCTGTGTAATCTTGTTTGACCGAGTCATTAAGAGTCAATCAACCCCAAAGTCTTGGAAAAGTGCTGTGGTGGTCCCAATTTTTAAAAAAAGACCGTTCAAACCCAAAAAACTATAGGCCAATAGCACTCCTCGACGTGTTGGGGAAGATTTACACTACTCTTTTGCAACAGAAACTGTCAAAATGGGCTATAGAATCTAACCATGTAGACCCTAGACAAGCGGGGTTTGTTAAAGGAGTTGGATGCGGTCTAAACCTGCTGCTGCTGAACCTCCTAAAGATGGAAGCAATCCGAACCAACGCTAAGATCTATCTGGCTCTGATAGACCTGTCTTCCGCGTTTGACAGCATAAATAGGGAGCTGTTGTGGGACAAACTCACCAAATGGAACTGTCCTCCCAGTCTAGTGGAAGCAATCTGAGAATTACACACGGACACTTCTATCAAGATCCGTTTGGACACTAAAGGCATGTTGTCCGCTCCTATTAACACACACAATGGAGTGAAACAAGGCTGCCCTTTAGCAGCCAGTATTTTCAATCTTTTTATATCTGATATAAACGAAGCATTCATTGGTGCAACTATGTTTCCTCTGAAAATACACGGTTCGCCCATCAACTATCTGGTCTACGCTTATGATCTTATTTTGGTAGATCTGACTCCTATAGGCCTTCAGCGTAAACTGAACTGTCTTGACATCTATACCACAGGTAATGCACTCCAAATCAACAAACAAAAATGTGAAATCTTAATTTTTGAGAAATTACAAGGCTGCAGCACACGAGGAAAGAAGTTCAGATGGTGTCTTGCTAATGAGCAACTGCAGACCGTAAAACACTGCATACCTGGGCATGAAGATCGGTGCCAGCAGAAATGACGCGCCATGGGTTGAAGTTGTGAAAAGCAAATGCCGACAGATGGCTTGCCAAGCGATGTTAATCAACAAAAAATTTTGAACATTTTCTTTAAAACCAACAACTGAGTTTTTCCAACAAAAAGTAGTACCCGCCCTAATTTATGGCGGTGAAAGCGCGTTTGGCTGCACAAGTGATTTGTGGAACTCACTTGAAAACATATTCTGGACGCAAGTATTACAGCTCCCTACAGGCATCTCGACGGTCTGCTTGCGATACGAACTGGGCTTTATCTCAAACACAAGAGTTACCTGGAACCTACTGTGCTTGTTTAGGAAAACGATGATTAAAGATCAGTGGTCCAATTCCAAATTTTACACAAGCCGGATACCGCCAAAGAATATACCATTCTCTTCAAATGGAATCTCCTTTGTCAAACACTCTTAAAGGAGTTTGATATTCCCATTACAATGTTAGTAGAGAATCCCGAGCTGGCAAAGACAAAAATTTGGAGAGTAGACTGGATTAAAACCTGCGAACTAAGAGCAAAATCAAAACTAATGCAAGAGGTCCCAGGAGAAGCCAAAGTGTTTGGTCAGAGGCACACTTATCTAACCCTCCTTCCGGACCAACATGCAAGATTTCTATACATGCGCTTTAGGCTAAACATGTTAGAAACGAAAGAGCGATTGAGCAGTTGGGTGAAGTGTGCTGCCATTGATCTTACGTGCAGATTCTGCAGTAAGAATAAGGAGACCTTAAAACATCTTACAATGTTCTGTCAAGCATTTCAACAACAAAGAGAAATCCACTTTGGAGCCCTGATTAACGAGCACCAGTGTATGTCTGCTGAAGATTGGTGGATAGCCCTATTTGAGGGGTCTAATAGAGCAGTTCTATTTGCACTAATAAACTTTCTTCGCGTAGTAGAAGGATGTCTGGACGACCAAAAAGCAAACTTGGACGTAAGCAAAGATGAGAAACTTAAACCAGTTGTCATTGGACCTATCTTCTAATACGACACGATGGCTGTGACCATAGAGCTGTTAACGATGACGACGATGGAGGGAGGGATAGAGGGAGGGATGGATGGAGGGAAACAAAATTACATGTGATATATCTTTTTTTTTTTTTTTAAAGGTTGAATAAACCAATAAAAATAAAAAAAAAAAGATTATAGAGTCAAAGGTTTGTCTCACCAGATGCAGCACTTGCTTGAATGCAGATGTTTTACCAGCACTGTATGCCATTATCGGTATAACAGCCCAGATGAGATGTGTGTTCTGAGCCATTAAATGTGTAGCAGCCCTGATGAGATGTGTGTTCTGAATCACTGAACATGAAGTAGTCCTTTTTTTTTTGTTTTTTTGGTTTAACTATATTTTTATTTTCAGTAAATGCAGACCGAATTTACCAAAAACATATGGCACTAAAGGAACTGAACAGCCCCGCCCCACCGATCAAGTCCGTTGCAGCTGGTCGAACTTTACTCAATTTCCAGAATACAGAGAGTATGCGGACAAAAGCTCTTTCTATAGTCATTGTTCAGAAAGGCCATCACCTCTTCCCAGTCTGTTGCAAATTTTGTTTGTGCTCCCTGTAGTGAGTAAGTCATCCATTCCAGCGCAGTGAAGTGCCAGACTTTCAAGAACCATTAATGCTCTGTTGGGGGCTCTTTGGCCTTATTTAGTAGTCCTTTTTGAGAAGTCGAAAGTTAAATCAGCTCTATTACAATTGAATGTTACCTGCATCTTAAACACACACCTCTGATGCAGGTGCATTAACTCACCTATCAACACCATTTGAACTAACGGGTTACATAATCTCTGCAGCAGGGTTATTGAACCCCTCAGCTACCATTCCCAACAGACTGTTGATTCGGAAAGGTGCATAGGGATGGGGCACTGACAGTTCCATGTGAAGCTTGCCTGACATAACTGACTTGTCAAAAGCTCTGTCTGTTTGGACTATCCTACATGAGTCGGGAGATTCATAATGCAGCTTTGAAATGTGCTAGATTTTTGGCAGTGGGACTCAGTAATCGGACATAGGAGAAGCAGTAGTTTTGAAAAGTGCTAGACCGAGAAGGAGAGATTGAAGTATATGACAGCAGTGCCATCTTCTTACACTGACTGCGAGTGTCCATCACACCAGCTCAGGAGGATGGTTGGAAGGATCTAGGGGAAAACCTCAAACTGTTTACTGCGAGGCTGAAAATCTTGCATGTAAAATACATTTTTGGATTTTTAATGCGAGGGAGACCCCTGCATTCTCCCTTGGCCGTCCTTCACATCCACCCACTTTGTTAAATACCATACCCAATGCCCCCCAGCCCCAACTATTTTGGGGGGAATAATGTTTTCCGTGCAAGGTTTTCCACCTCACAAATGAGATTCAGTATTTTGAAGTGATACCGGTGGGAAGAACGCAGACACTGTTCTTGCTCCTTAATTTAGTTTGCTGCAGAAAATGCCAATACATACTTGTGCTTTGTCATTACAGCAGCTCTTTTAAGACATCCAGGTACTGTCCCAAAACATAAGTCCTGCTAAGAAATGTGGGCATGATGCAATCAGCCCTGCTGTGACTAATTGGCACTGTGCCATGAGATGTGTATAGCAGCTCTGCTGATAAATTAGGCTACTTTGCCTGAATATATAGCACTCCTGTTGAGCGGTACCGGTTACAATCTGTGCCACTGAAAATATATACATTGCTGCTTCTACCTGCATCCATTATACCCACTTGCGGTGGGCGGGTGGTCAGAAAGGGAGTTAAAGTAAAGTTCAGACCACATGCCCAGCTATCCCTTGCTGTCTTAGATAGCAAACTATGTACAGTGCCCCATCATGCATGCACATGAACACATGGAATCTGAAGACGAAAACAAAATAAAAAATCTTTACATAGAACACCAAAAGCTTTTCCTTCTCACAAATGCTAAATAACTGCTTGCTGGGAGGCTTTCCTAAAACGTCAAGACATCAAGAACCCCAATCCATTAAATGCAATTGATGTCCTTCTGGGATGGAAAGAACACAACGTATAAAAAGCCCATGCTGCTTCAAATGCACTGCCTCCATTAAAGCTGATTAAAACAGAGGAAAATGAAGCACAAATGCAGCCCTTGTTAAGACAAGGTTAATTTTACACAATACTAGATGTGTCCTAGGGCAATTTGAAAAGCATGATCATGATTCAAAATGCTTCAATAACACTATAACCTACAAAATGCAGGCATTTGAACAAAGCGAACAAGACACAAATTCCCTTAAATTACTCAAAGTGTCATCTTGATAGAATTCTTAACTGAGAGTGTTGAAAAAACAAACCTGGACTCTTGCCAGTTGCTTCTTTCAAGGAACTGTGTGGATTGCTAAAGTAAAGAGTGGTTTTGCAAGCTGTTGCTGGCCAGGCTGTCACTAGTGAACTCCATGATTTATGGGGGTGCGGCTATAAATGGCTTGCGTAAGCTGTTCGCAAGTAAGAATTTTGTATTGACGAGATTTCTGTGCGTAAAAATGCCTGATACACACCCTATCTGGAGGGCTGGATGTCGCACAAGTTCCACCTCCACCCACTTTGAGAGGCTACCATCATCATACCATATCTGCTGGGGTGTCATGGCTTCTTACTTCCCTTTAAAGTCCAACCATCATTTCTGCCATACATCTTTGGGTATCTCCATGGGAATTAAGGGTGCTTGCCTTATATTGGGCCTTTTATCACTGTTGGAGCACTCATGACATGTGTCCATCATTGTCTGAATATCCTGGTCCATGCAGGGCCACCAGTATGACTCTTACCCTGCACCTCATTAGGGTGCCCCCCCAAGTGTCCTGCATGGGCTCTGCACATTATGATCTTCCTCGTACCCATTGGAGGTATCACTTGATCGCCCTTGTGCCGCAGACCCTCTGCTTCATAGATCTCTTCCCCCTATCTTCCAGTACAGTCTTAAATCTTCCTGGATCGCCCTTTCGCTTGGACATCCTTATTTGGCCCATCTGGTCATTTGCGTCACAACCTTATCTTTGGCCGATTCTTCTAGCCAGTGCCTCTCACTCAAAGTACTCCAAGTCCCCAACTGATGCCACCACACACTCGTCTTGCAGGAACGTGGTTACTTGACCTCCTCGCTCCAGCAGGAGTGACATGCAGTCAGCTTGTGCATTTTTCCTACCAGGGATATGCACTATCTCATAGGTATATTCTGGAAGCTTTGCTGCTATGCGTGCCAATCTTGGGGTAGATGTCTTTGTGCCCCCTGGGCTCAGCATGTGCACCAATTGCTTTTGATTGATGACCAGGTGTAGTTTTGTGCCACACACATGCAGCTTAAAATACTCTACTGCCCAGGCGCACGCCAACATCTTTCTCCACTGTGCAGTAGTTTTTCTCCTCATCCGACGGTGCCTTGGATGCAAGCGCCATGACATGTTCCGACTCTCCCCTTTTCTGCCTGAGTGTGGCTCCCACCCGTATGCACTCGCCTCTGTGGTGATGTATGCTTTCCACATCTGGTTGAATGGTCGTAAGCATGGAGCCGCTGTTATTGTTTTCACCTCTTCAAACGCTTTCTTCTATCCAGATCACCACTCGTACTCTGCCCTTTTCTCTAATATTTCTCTCAGCGGCGCTGTCATCTTCGAGAATTGGGGTACAAATTTCACGTAATACTCTGCCAACCCTAGGAACGATCTTAGTTTCTCCATATTGGTTGGTGCTGGGGCTTTCACTATTGCTTGCCGCAGACTTTTCTTTGGACTGATATAACCCAAGTATTCTAATTCACATGTTGTGATCATGAATTTCTCATATCTCAATTTCACTCCTGACTCTTGCAGTATGGCAAGTACATTTCGCAACACTAGATTGTGGGTCTCTTCATCTTCAGCATAACTGAGGATGTTATCCTGGAAATAAGACACATTACCAATGTTGCGCAACAATGAGTCCATATTCCTTTGGAATACTTGAAGCAGCAGAAGACAGCCCAAATGGCAATCTGGTGTGGTGAATTGATAGGTACCAACCGGGGCAATGAACGCCGCCAAAGATCTTGATTCTTTATGGAAACCTATTTGGTGGTAGGCGTCCCTCATGTACAATTTGGACATGTACTTGGCTTCTTTCATCGTTCGAATCAGTTCATTTATGCTCGGGAATGGCTAGTTGTAATTATTTCCAGATTTAGACTGCGCAGATCAATGCAGATTCTGATGTCATTGGACAGTATTTTTTTTTTTTTAAAGATTTTTTTAATTATTATTGCTGGGATTAATCATTCTGATTCCACTGTTTCAATCGTGCCTTCTTTGGCCATCTTCATAATTTGGGTTTGCACGACACCCTGCCATCGCAGGAACAGGTCTAACTTTGTGCTTGACAGGCAAAGTAACATGCCTCAGCTGAATCCTGTGTATAGCTGAATCCTGTGTACAAAAGTCGTTCTGTCCCCGACCTTCTGAGTACAACTTTGGAAACTCATCCCTTGACAGACGCTTCTCCAGTTCTTATGGAGAGTACTTGGTCTTCTGTGCTGGAATTCAGGTTGATCAACTTTGCCTGATCATCCCACCCCAGTACTGCCGGACCCTCCTCCTGAAAAATACTCTTGTTTCTGTTTGTCTGCCTTTAAATACTCTGGTCCTGTTGATGTAGACCAATAGGCATTCTGAAGCCCCACTGAACACTGTGGGTCTGTGCTGTTCTTTGAACTTCAACTTCACTTTGACCGAACATTTCCTTGTATGTGCGAATGGGCCGTAAGCTTATGTCTGATACAGAGTCAGCCATTGCTTTGGTCTCATTTCCATCCACCTTGATTACACCGTGTAGCTTCTCCCTTCTGGCCACCGAACCATGATGATAGTTGGCCCGTCTTCTTCTGATGACTCATTACCTCATATCTCCCCTCGCATCTATGGATGTCACTTTCCTCCATCTCCAGTGCCATGCAATCGCAATGTGTCCATATCTCTTACAGTTCGTGCATTCTTTGTTTCCGACTAGGCATGCCTTGTCATTAAACAGATGTCGAATACCAGGTGCATCTGTCACATTTTCGAGGTTCCCTTTGCTTCCTTCTCTTCTCTGGCATCACCCCTGGGCCTCTCTCTTTGCCCTCTTTATTGGATGGCATGTACTTCCATGTTTTGAAAGCTTCACGTCATTTCTTTACATCTCAGCGTGGTCTCTTCTGCTGCTCTGGCGATTTGAATAGATTTGTCTAACTGTAGTTCCTTTTCCAATATAAATTTGTATTGCACCTTTCTGCTGTTTGTGTGCACAGTCAACATATCGCATATCATGTTTTCTGTTTTGTGCCCAAATTCACACCGCACTGCCATCTCACACATTCCTGTGACGTAGTCATCTACTCGCTCTGTACTTTCTTGTTTCCAGTTATAAAACCCCCCCACCCTCCAAGGCATCCAAATATGTCCTGAATTGCTGGGGCCATGAAATTGCTGGCCTACCTGGTATCTGCAGGAAGGCTCGGGGTGGCGTTGCACCTTGCATCACTGCCACGCTGACTAGATCCTTATTCCTCGTCGCCAATTTTGTTGTGGCTCAACACCTTAAATTGATGATAGCTTCTTTATTCAGGTCCACAGCATCAACGTTCACACATGCATAGGACTAGGTGGACTCAATGTCCATATTTATCACTGTGTGCGTTTGGATAATACTCAATGGTCTGGAGGGTTGCAAAGAGCAATTGCCAGAGGTTTAAGATTAATTCTGCACATTTCAGCTGTCACCTTTTTGTTTTTTCTAGATAATTCTCCAGCATGAGAACCGTGGGCTGGGACTGCTTAATGTCTATTAAGGAGGAGTGCCGGAGTGCAACTTCTCTCTGCACCTCCGCATGCTGGACTCCCACTCTTGCACCGCTCGTTCTGTGGCAAAGTCTTGCGTGAGGATGGCCGGAGCCGCTCTCGCAAGACAATGACTCTACAGTTGTGTGTTATTTTAGGATGGCCAAATGGTCCTCCGTTTAAAATATTTTTTTCTTATTTTTATTTGAAACATACGCATTCTTACGCATTCTCCCTAACTCTGTGATGTGTTGGGAGAGTTGGCGATAGACTGTAAAAGTAGTGAGTATTTTGACATTTTGTTGGGATTTACACAGTGCATTCATGCCATTAGCATGCATACCAGCTGCTCTGACTGGTATGAAAGAGAGTGGGGTCGGGGGTGCTAGAGAGACCAGTCAAAATGGCCAGAATATAACCTGAAGGTGAGAAGCAGCCTCCGATTTTATGCTCTGACCAGCGGTGCCTACTGACGGCCTAAAACAGGGTCGGCCCCTCTGAACAACTGCGGGCAGTGCAGGACGCAGTCCATACCACTGACTAGTGAAGGATAGTGTGGCTAGTAACAAAGTTTAGGAATAAACTGGAACGCTAATCGGACTCGGCAAGACCCTAAAAGGGGTGTTGAAGAGCCTAGGGCCCACGATTATCCGGTTGAGGCGAAGCACCAGTGTCACTCGCTGATTAGCTTGGAGCTGGGAGAACGGTGCCATATCCTGACAGGTCGGTCTGCTAGGGGCTCACAGCCTTTGCCATGTGACCCACACAGATGTCGAGCAAGCAACAATCAAAACTGCATTTTGAAGCCACTACACTCTTTCGGCCTTGGGAGGGATCCTCACAAGCCTCTGTCGGACCCTGGTGAGGTGCTCTGTGATATTAAAGTGATACGATATGTTATTTAACCTAATACTCGGAGGTTTCTAAGCGCGGACCCGGGGATCGAACCTGTGTTGCTCCGTGTCGTCTTGCTTCCAAGGT
The DNA here is from genome assembly GCF_040938575.1 of Ambystoma mexicanum. Classification (NCBI taxonomy): domain Eukaryota; kingdom Metazoa; phylum Chordata; class Amphibia; order Caudata; family Ambystomatidae; genus Ambystoma; species Ambystoma mexicanum. The sequence goes on from NC_090931.1 coordinate 554,907,892, forward strand.
GAGCACGTTGCCCTTGTGCTATCCTCCCAAGACAAAATGGACGCCTTGACATGTAAGGTGGACCACATGCAGGTCCGCTTCAATAAGCATGGTGAACAGTTGGACGAAATAATCTGTGTAAATAATCTGTGTAAATATGTATGATGTGTATATTACCTATAACTGTATTATAATAACTAACTAAACTGTATGATGTAACATTTTGGTGTTGTAACTGTTGTAACTGTACCAAGCGCCTGGATGTCCCTGGGCCAGGCGGTGCTATACAAATAATAAACTAAACTAAACTGAAACACTGCAGTGAGGGACCTAGTGGAGCTCAGGCGGGCGGTGAAAGAATTGATGGATAAACAAGACGATCTTGAATCTCGATCCTGGCAAAACAATATGAGGACAATGGGAGTGTCCGAGGCAGCAGACTAGCGCAACATCGGTACAATGGTGGAAAACCTTCCTGAAGGAGGTCCTAGGCGATGAATAATTCTCAGTGGTATTTATCGTGGAGAGAGCCCACTGTATACTGAGTGGTAGGGAAACCAATACCGGGGGCGCCTTCTTGCCTGCTGATAGCTCGACTGTTGAACTATCGTAATGGGGACGTGGCACTCCGGAGGGCGAGGGGAAAAGTCTCCCTCGGATACCAAGATCCACTGATCTGTCTTTTTCCATACTTAAGGTACAATCATCCAGGAACATGTAGAGAGAAAGAGAAGGAGAAAGAAGCAATGTTGCTCCAGTCCAAACCCAGAATTGAACATGGTGGAAGGGTGCAGTTTTTCCACACTCTGGAGGAGGCGAGTTCCTTCCTTGAGTCCCTGCCAGGGGCACCATGCAACAGAGGCAACAATGACTGAATAGGGACCTCTCCAGAGGGTTCATATGGTGCAACTTCAGAGCAAGAAATGTAGTGGCCTTTGGTTTCTCATGGCAGCTGAGACGTTATCCATGGACTGGGTTGCCGGGATGACTAGATCCTGATGAGCCCCCTCCAAGCATGAGCATATGTGTTATCAGGGTGGAGGGGGTGGGGGAGACTGGCAAGTTGGGGTTGCTGGTGAGGGAGTGGGGGACGTCACAGTTGGGGTTCTAAGTTCAGCTGTACGGCGGTGTCAAAAGCCATGTTGCCTCTTTGACCGCCAAACGGCCGAACAATTACTAGATGGCTGGTTTCGAGGAGTGGGGAACAGGTAGGGTAGGGAGACGGGTGTGGGGGTTTATTGTAGAGGTTAAGGGTTCAGGTGTACAGAAGAATTGGAGATTATGGTGTTTCATTGAATTACAAAGTATCAGATTCATGTGCACACTGCAAAATGAGCAATATCTGGTCAGAATGACGTGGGCATGCAATGGCCACTTAGAAATATTAAGTTGGTCAGTTAGAAATATTACATGGAATGTGAGGGGCTTGAACTGTCGATTTAAAGGTCGTAAGGTACTACTATACATGCAGAGACACCAAGTGGAAACAGCGTTTCTACAAGAGATGCATCAGACTTTGGACACAGAATCGAAATTTGGGATACGTTGGTGATGCCACCATTACTTTTCTTACTCCTAATACTCTAGAGGGGTGTGTATTCTTATCCATTATTTTGTTGGGTTTGGTCTAACTACAATTATTAAAGATCAGGAGGGAAGGGGTCTGGTGGTGCAGGGAATCCTACACGGCCGATTGTACACTCGGGTCAACTATTACAGTCGAAATCAAGACATGGTGGAGGCATTAGAGTGAATCGACTGCCAACTGGGGAAGCTATTACCTGGGGAGATAATCTGGGCTGGAGATTTCAATGCAGTCATGGAGCAGGGCCAGGATCGCACGGGGGGAGCTCACCACCTGGACCCAAAGTGACTGGTAAACTACCAGGCATGTGTTCAATGTGGGTGGTTACCGATGTCTAGAGGACTAGAAACCAGGGGCCACTGGGATACACATACTGCTCCTCTGTACACAACTCAGCCTCCAAGCTAGATTACTTCCTGGTCTCCCACACATTAATGGGTGAAGTGACTGAGGTGCCCATCCTGGCGCGCACACTGTCGGACCGTGCCTCAGTATTATCAGCTGTTGAATGACACGACTGGGGGGTTAGGGAGAATGCCCTGCATATTTAAAAGTGAGGGATTGACAGATGTGGTGTTCCTGGAAGGCCTGTCTGGGATAAGAGACACACTTTTTTTTTTTTTAATGAATGTTGGATCAGTGGAGTCGGCTGTGACCCTATGCGAGAGCTTTAAATGCGTAATTAGGGAAGAGTGTATCTTGAGGGAATCTGGGGTATTAAAATAAGTATGAAGTGAAATGGCCAATGCTGAGGCCCATATATGGGAACTACAGACTGGAATGCCCACACCAACACCCTTGGAACAAGTGGAGATTAGGAAACATCTGCAGGTGTTTAACCAACTAGCGCACACAGAAGTTAAGTTTCTCTGGGGGAAAGCTGCAGTACGACAATATGGGGGAAGGGCAGTGACCGTGTAGACTGCTGGCTAGAGCTGCAAAATTAGATGATCCAAGGTATTGAGTGCTGTCAATTAAAGATACACAGGGAACAGAGAGGTTCACACACCTAGAGATAGTTCAAGAATACTGTCTGTTTCAAGGCATTAAAATAAGCAGTGTCGCATAGCAATTTGCTATGCAATTTTATAGGTTTGCTAATTAAATTGACACTTGTGTAGCTCAACTTGCTATTTAAATTACCTTGTTCAATGAAAGCACAGCTTACCTGGCAATGCTCTCTTGCCACTGGGGCTCCCTCCCATCCTCTTTTATCGGTTCACTGAAAGTCCAAAGCATCTAATGGGACATAGTGCCACAGTAATCATCTCCTCCACTTTTAAAATTGCCAAAGACCTGTGTGGGAATTCTAGGAAAGAAACATTTTTTTTAAAAATAATTGCAAAGTAGAAGTCATTAAGATGATACATTTATTAAGCTAACTATATCCTGTCTGGCAAAGACCAGTTGTGTTAACTTAATTTTTTTTAAAAGACAGTCCTCCAATTCCCTTCCTAAAGATTTAAGTTGTTACATAAACACATCATTGTCGCCATGTTTTTCAGTAAAGTTTATGTTAGTGGATCTACATCTCATAGTCTAAACTATATTTCATTTTGTTGGGGAAAGTGCATCATATTGATGAGTGAACACTTTTGAAATGTGCATGATCACATGGCAAAATACTTTTAATGGCAAACTAGTTGGGTGACCTGCTGGCTGCATACATCTGTGCAACTGGTGCTCAACACATGTCCTTGACATTCGGTCTTACCACCCTGTTGCTTTATACCAGATACCCTCAAAGTGAGATGGCCAGGGTGTCTGCCTGCTACTATCCATGCTGCTTAGTCACTTACTTTCTTTACTCTTACATAATGAATACACTCAGCTAACAGGAAGTTTACGCAAAGTAGTGATCAATCATTCCACCCAGTTTGTGCAGCTATATATCTACTGCAATGCCATAACACTGTAGTTCGCTCCAGAGATCGATTTGCTCTGTGATTATGATTGCATTGTATTATGGCACCTGCAGAAGAGAGCTGGCCAATCCAGATCCTGTGAATGCAAGTCGAATCTCAAGTAGCTGCCTGCATTTCATGCCAGTCCGCTGCGCATGTGCCCAGCCTTCACCCTGTACTTGGAGGCAGAGTCCCAAGCCAAGTCTCCACTGGAGTGCCAAACCTCAACCCCCTGCTCGCTCATTTGCACACTTCTTGCTTAAATTCAGGTCCTGGAAATACTTATTTTCAATCGCAGACATATGGGTATTTACATTTTAAGGGATGCATGAATTTTGCAAAGCCTGGTCCCCTTAGAAACAAACAAACAAAAGTATCAGAACCCCAGATGGCAGCTCCGAGTGCTAATAGTGATAAATATCACTTTCATTGGTGCGCAGGGCTGGAATTCTGCACTTGTGCTTACCTGGTTTGGTCTGGAGGACCGTTAGCGGCCCTGCCCTCCCCATCGAAAAAGGTAATTAGCAGTATATTGTAAACAGTTGATATCAATGCCATGCAAGGGCCATCTTATCCTCCTGAAGTTGACAATTACTCCACCTATCACATAACCATACTATGTATTCGTATGACTTTCCCTTACCTTTGTGCACTTTTTGGTTTTAAGAAATCTCTGAACTTCTCCTTACATGGCAAATTATGGGTGAGGCATACAAAATACAGGACACTGACATGTGCAACATTGACAGCACCCAGCTTTGCACTGAATTGTTTTCAGGGCCTTTTTATCATATCTATTTGTGTCCGTTCATGCACCAAACCTTTTACATTTTACAGACGCTCTCACCGTCTTACTTCAGCCGTACACACAAATGCTGTATTGTTGCTAATTTTATGTCTTTGGTACAAATAACTTCTGGTGACATTTAAAATATTAGTACAGAATTTCTAATCAAATAAGTTAGTTTGCTAATCAAGAACATTTTAATTAGCAAATTCTGCTAATCAATTTTAGAAAACTAATTTATGCCTTGCTGTTTTATGGTCAGTTATACTCCTCATGTTCGGGGTCTCTCAACATGCAATGAATAACTATTTGGAACTGGTGGCCCTATGTTGGTGCACAGATGAGGAACTGGAGTGTCCACTGTCTCTAGAGGAGGTGCTCGGGGCTATTGGATCCCTCCCATTCGGAAAATTCCCCCGGGCTGGACAGATTTACAGCAGAGTATTATAAACACTATGCAGGGACACTTGCCCCCTATCTGCTGCAAACGTTCCATCAAAGTGAGGGACGGCCAATTAACAGTCTCTGAGAGATGCGATGGTGGTGCTGCTCAAACCGGACAAGGTCCTGGATGATTGCTCCTTCTATCGCCCCATATTCCTTATCAAATTGGATAATAAAATCTTAGCCATGCTGCGAGTGGGGGGTAGCAGTTTATCTCATTGGTGTCGCTGCTATGATATACGATATGATGGGTTATTTATAACACGCTTAATACCCAGAGGTTTCTAAGCGCGGATGCAGGAATCGAACCTGTGTTGCTCTGTGTCGTCTTGCTTCGAAGGCCAGCACGTTGCCCCTGAGCTATCCTCCCGACAGGGAGCTGTACACACTGCCTAAGGCTAAGATTAGGGTGATTGGTCAACTCGCCCTCAACCTAATGTTGGAAAGAGGCAACCGGCAGGGGTGCCCCCTGTCCCCGTTGTTGTTCGCACTGGCGATGCCGCTGGCAGAGGTGATCAGGGAAAGACACCTGCACAGAGGGGTTCAGTTGTGCAAACATAGGGTTGTGATCTCTCTCTATGCGGACGACATGGTGCTTTTTGTATCTGATCCCAAGCGCAATCTTGACCCGATATGTACTGATGTTTGGGGATTTTTCAGGGCTCATAATCAACTCTACGAAGTCTGTACTCTTCCCAATGACAGACTGCGTGGAACAATATGTGGATGGGTGGGGGGTTCCAGTGGCAAATTCATCACACTAGATACTTGGAGGGGGGGGGGTTAATATAGTCCACAACCACAACTTGACTGTCTTACATAAATATAACTATCGGAAAGTGCTTGAACAGGCCAAAAAGCGCGATGGACAGGTGGATGAACCTACCTCTCCATTTCTATGGCAGGGTTTCACTGGTCAAAATGGTGCTACTACCTCGGTTTCTAAATGTGTTCCTCAATGTCCTGCTGGCATTACCTAGAGAATACTTTCAGGACTTGAGATCTGTGACGCTGCGGTTTATTTAGGCTGGGAAACGGACCAGAGTCTCGCGGGACAAGTTGGTGGTGCCGCTGCATGGGGGCGATTGGCACTAGCTGATTTTGAGACTTATTATAACGTGGCCCTGGCAGGGTTCCTCTTATACTGGTTCGGGGACCGGGGAGACTGAGAACACATAGAGATGGAAAGAGCAATAGCATTGCCAATTCTTTTACGGTCCATTATCCTGACAGCACCTGGTTGGACGTCAAGTGTAGATAATATGGTGTAACTGACCTGTAGGGCATGGACCCGAATTGAGCATAAATCAAGGGGTGAGATCATCTATTCCCCAGACTTGTCGGTCATTTATATCCCACGGATAACCCTCACTAGTAAAAAGTTATGTCACCTTTATGATGCGCTTGAAACTGACTTGCTTCTGGGATTTATTTCCAAATGGGCAATTTATAACGTTGGAAGAGATGTGGGATAGAGAGGGGCTCTCGGCCCTGGATGTGTTGTTGTACTTCCGGTTATGAAACTCCAAAAAGCAGTTGTTCCCGACCTTCCCCAGGCAACCTGAAGCTGCCCCAATACTCGATAAAATACTCCAGGGAGGCTGCAATAAGAGAGTGGTCTCAGCTATGAATACTATGTGCCTCCATACCCGCCCCCCACCCCCGTGGGAAATGGGATCTCTCACTGGGATGTGAAATAACAGAGGAAATCTGGAGGTATTGCTGTAAAGGTACGAGGAAAGTGGCCCTCAATGCCGGATCTAAATTAATCCACTTTAAATACCTGCACCAGTTCTATCATACACCTGCCTTGGTGAACCAGTTTTTCCCTGACGCCTCGGACAGATGTGCAAGATGCCACAACATTTTGGCTGACTTTCTGCACCTCTGATCTCTGTTTTCTGGGGACAGGTGTTTGAGACACTTACTGAGATAGTGGGTTCAGAAACTGAACCTGAACCCGCTGATGGCACTATTGGGATATACCAAACCAATCCCAGTGAATGTGATGCTCAAACAGACTGTATCCAGAACACTGTACTTTGACTCAATGTAACGTAACTGAACCAATGTTTAAGGGATGTGTGTTAAAGTTGGCACATTGGTGCCAGTTGTGTTGGAAAATGGCAATAAAGAAAATGAGAGTGGGGCGAGTTAGGTTTGTGGCAAAATGCAAGATGGCTTTGCTGTTGTGTTGCTGCTGGAAGTACAGTTAGCGCCAGTCTGTTTCTAGAAGTACTCTGTTGAAAGCATGAAGGCATTTTTATGTCCAGCAGGAAACCCTCCGTGCTGATGGTACTAGCATGCATTTGCCGGGAATGTTCACTTCTGTATCGACTAATTGGTTGGCAGAACCTAAGGCCTTCAGTCTAAATCGAGGCTTTACGACAAATAAACGTGGTCCCTTTGGGTTGATTTTGTGAATCGTCATGGAAATAGTGGTCGAACATCTTCTTTTTTTTTTTTAATTTTATTTTTCTTCTTTTTTTTAACCATTTAAACTTTATTATGCATTTTTCCCTGCACACAAACAACCAGTACATTATATTGCTTTCATACAGAGAAGAAGACATCATTCCTCTTCTTGTTTCCAGTAATTCTCATGGTGAATCATAACCGAAAATAAACATGAGAAGTGCCTTGCAGTGAAGCTAGAAAAATGCAAAGAAAATAAAAGTAGAAAGAATGGTGCAAAATACTCCCCAATTATGATACATGTAAAAACTCATACGAGTTCAACTTTTAGTGACTTCTGGTGTCGTCTGCTTGCTGTTTAAATTGCATCCATAACTTATCCATGAAAATGTAGCCATCTCATGGGGCCTATGATGGATATTGGGGCGATCATGCTTGCTTACATATGTGATTAATGAGGACCAGTCAGCTAGGAATTGCAGAATCCGCTCCAGCATTGCCCCATCAATTTTGCTCATGGCGGCTACGTACCAAACTCGTGCCCACCATTCCCTAATATCTGGTTCTTCCTGGCTCCATTGTTTTGCTATCACCAGTCTTGCCTCAACCAAGAAGTGTGACCAAACAAGTCTCTGGCACCCGGTGTGTAGTGGCCCTGGGAGTCTTTGTTACCCAATAGTAACACCAAGGGGTCAAGTTCAAGTACAAATCCACATCTCCTTAATTTGGGCGACCACTTCTTCCAGAACCCTTGGATTTTGGGGCACACCCACCACATATCAGTGAAGGAGCCAGGGGACGTCCCACACCACCAGCATTTGGGGGAGGGTTGTGGATTCATTTTGTGCAACTGTTCTGGGGTCAAGTTCCACTGACACAGTATTGGACTTCCTGAGATGCCTTACCCCCCCCCCCCCCCCTCCCAATCTATACTTGTACCCGTGTGGGGCTTTAAATCTGCTGGAGTTCAACACTGTATATAGGGATGCAAGTTTTGCTGCTGGGGTGTGGGGGGCGGGGGGCTCGCCTATGAATAGATCTTCAAAGATGGGTGTGTCTCGCTTCCTCTGGGTTGTTGCGTTTGACCAGATACCCAATGTCTCAGCTGGATATATCCGTACCTATCCATGCCGTTGATCAGAAAAGCCTGTTTGGATTGGTCAAACGTGAGAGGGAGGTTATCCGGAAACGACTGCCCCAGTCTGTTCAGCCCACCTTTAGACCACAAAGGAGATGCTCCCTACATAATCCCGGGGGAACTCGCCATTTCCCTGTCATAGGAGAGGGGAAGGTAGTTGTAGCATATTGCAGTGCGGCTTTGTCCCAGTACTTCAGTGTGGTGTTTGTTTTTGAGAGCCCTCACCCTCCCATTCTTCTTACTCTCGGAGAGAACCAGCACCAGTGATGTATGGGGGATCCCAGGGCCGCCTGTTCTATGGCGACTTAGTGCTTTGGGTTACCAGCGCTTTGGTGTAAAGTGCTACATTAAATAAATACAAAATACAAACATTTTCCATGGCTTTACTCTCTAGGACGGGCGCGATTTGAGCAGCAAAGAGATATCGGGTACCGCCAATTCCCCCACCACCTTCGCTGTCATAAACGTTGGCAACTCTGGGGGACTTTCTTGAGCATGTGAATCTAAAAATATGTGTCTGCAGTTCTTTCAATGCTGCCCTGGAGATCCAGATTGGTAATGCTTGAAATGTGTATAATAATCTTGGCAATAGGATCATCTTAATCGCCGTTATTCTGCCCAGCCAGGAGACTTTGGAGGCACCCCATCTCACTAAATCTTGCTTGGCCCCAGCAAACAGCGGCAAAATATTTGCTGCATACAAATCTGTATATTTTGCTGTGACGTGAACGCCCAAATATTTCATAGAATGGGAGGCCCACGAGAATTGAAAGTTGGATTTCAGACGCTCGACCGTCTCGTGTGATTCTGTTTATATTGAGGATCATTTAATTCGAATAATTAATCTTGAAGCCCGAGACCTCCCGAAATCTGTCTAGCAATGAGATGATATAAGGTAAAGATGTTAGGGAGTCCCGTATGTAGAAAAGGAGGACGTCGGCATAGAGCGCCAGCTTATGGTGGTAGCCCGCCTCTTCCACCCTGAGAATATCCCTCGAAGAGCACACTAAACAGGCCAAGGGTTCCATTGCTATGGTGAAGAGGAGGGGGGACAATGGGCACCCTTGCCAGGTCCCCGTTTGCAAGTTCACTGGGTTCGACAGGACCCCATTTTCCTTGATCTGGGTAGAGGGGGAGGACAAATTAGCCAACACAAGTTTACTAAAACGCGGACCAAACCCAAACCCTATAAGTACCTTAGATAAGTATCCCCAATGCTCACGATCGAACGATTTCTCAGCATTGATTGAGAGTAGAGCTAGCGACTGTTTATGCTGTCGTGCCCAGGCCGAGATATACACCGTCCGATGAATGTTGTCAAATGCTTGGCACCCAGGAACAAAACCTATCTGGTCTGCTACCACTACTCCAGGGAGTACCACTGCTAAGAGCGTAGCTAGTACTTATGAGAATATGCATGCATTATAATTTAAGACTGCTATTGGAAGAAAGAGCAGCATAATGTGGGGTCTTTCCCAGGCTTATTGAGCAATTTAGTGTTGATTTCCCCATTGATGGTGTAATGGACCCAGTCTCCATGAAGAAATTGAACACTTCCGCCATATGGGGAGAGAGAGGACTTCGGAGAATTTCTTGTAAAACAGGGCTGTGAACCCATCTGTACCTGTAGCTTTATTTCTGGGGAGGGCGTGAATAGCTCGTGTAACTTCCTCTATTGTTATGGGAGTTTCTAATGTCTGCTTGTGTGCTTCGGGTATTTGGGGGAGGGCGGACTCCAAAAGAAACGCATCGTGTTGTGGGCCATTAAGAGGATCTGCTGCAAATAATTCAGTATAATACTGCGTCAATATGTCGATTTTAGCCGGTTCATCATCTTGTAGCTTGTCTTGGGTGTTTCTCAGCCCCCCAATTGTAGTGCTGTTTCTCTGGGCTTGAAGCTTATACGCCAACACACGGGACGCCTTATTCGAGGTGCTATAATAGAAATGTTTCATCCTAAGCAGCTTATGGGAGATGTCATCTGCCCACAACGGTTTTAATTCCGACCTCGCCACCTGCAACTGCCTGTATGTTCTCCTCGCTCCGTCCACCTTAAACTGAGCTTCCCAATCCCGGACTGTCCCCTCTGCCTGAACCTGTTGGGCTGCAAGGATTTTTCTCCGAGCTGATGCTAAGCTGATCAATTCCCTTCTCAGTGTTGGCTCTAAAGCCTCCCATACCCCGGTTAATGATACCTCTCTCTCTGTGATGGTGGCACATATTGCTTAGTCTGCTAATTGTCATTCAACTTCCACCCCATGGACTTCCTACCTCTCAGCCCATACCTGTCTAGTTACAAAGTAATGGGAGAGTGGTCGGATACCAGCGCTACTTCTATGGTGGCAGAAGATATTCCTGGGGGAAGGGTACTATATACCAAGAAAAAATCTATTCTGGAGTAACTTCGGTGGACATAAATATATATATCAGGTGTATGTCCCCTATAGCTTTCTTGAGAGAAACCACTTTGGACGCCTCAGTGGGGGCCAGTGGGCCTGTCTTATCAACCAACCCCTCTAAAACCACATTAAAGTCACCTCCCACCACATGTTCCCCCGTTTGAAAATGCACAATATGTGGGAATAGGTAAGTGTAGAACTGATCTTGGTGTTGATACAGACACACATGTGAAATCCCTGCCCGCTAATCATAAGGTCAACCCAATATATCTGCCTAGGGGATCCTTTAGGATCTTCCCCTGTTCAAAGTGAAGGGAGCCAGCTATAAGGATTGCGACCCCCACCCCGGCCCACCCCCTGTTTTTTTGGGTGGAAAAGCAAAATACTGGTGGGGGACCCAATGGGATCTTAGCCACAGCCAGTCTCGCTGAAAAAAGGTGAGTCTCCTGAATTAGGGCTATGCCAGCTTTCAAATCTACTAGCTTAGTTAACATGCTTTTTCCTTTTCCTCTGTGAATTCAGCCCCTGAACTTTTCAGGGTCATGATCTTTGCATCAGTCATCCCCCTCCATCGATATGTCTGCAGCCCCCAGCCATTGTTCAGAACCCCCTCACTGCCCTTGCTCTCCCTGTTTCTGACCTCTTCCCTGAGTGCACTGTCCGCTTCCATTCGCAAAAAAAAACTACTATTTGACACCATTTTCTCCATGTTGCCCCCTCTTGAGCTGCACCATAACATAAAACAAGAAGAAAAAAACTCACAACCTTAACAACCTTGTATGGGGTGTACATCAGCCTGTCGCCTTAAATAGGGCATACTCTCCTAGTGCCCTTATAGTCACGTAAGTTTGCATTTCAATCGGCTAAACACAGCCTCTGCACCTCTATATCCGCCTGTTCTCCTAAATCCTGAGTTCCTTGCTTTCCTGTTGGCCAAAACACCCTCTCGCCTGAGGTGAAGCCTCAAGTAGGGGCCTCTGAGTTCAAGCTCCTCTCTCATCTGTCCACTGAGGGCCTGCAACAATGTTTCCTTCTGCTTTTCCTAGAGTGGGACTGGGCCCAGGTAGACGTCGAAGGACCTTGGGAGCTATCTGGTAAGTGCATGTCTGCTTCCGGTATCTAAAGAGTCTCCACTGCTGCCCGGAGGGAACTAAATTAATGTTGTACTTCGTCCAGTTGAAATATTAGGCGAAAGGGGTATCCCCATGTGTAGCGAACCCCTTTGTCTCCTAGCCAGTTGGTTAATGGCCTCATGAGCTTGCGCCTTTGGACTGTCCCTTGAGAGAGATCTTGAAACAGTTGGAGGGAGGCCCCTTTGCACTCTAGACTGCGTTGTTCCCTGGATTTCTGGAAGATCAATTCTTTGGTCTCGAAAAACTGAACTCTCATCAAGACATCCGGGAGAAGATTTTTGCTGTGTTTGAAAGTTGGAATATACTCTGTGTGTGCAGTCCAGAGTAAGATTGACATCACTGTCCCCCATTATCTCTTGGAACAGCTCCCGGACAAATCTCTCCAAATCATGATCTTTAACCTCTCTTGGCAGCCCTCTTACACAAACATTGTTCCTCCGGGAGAGGTTTTCGGCATCCTCCTGTTTTTCTTCTGTGGATTGCCTGTAAGCCTCAAATGTTGACACACTCTGTTCGATCTGGTCCTGTGAATTTGCTTGGTCGCAGAAGGCCGCTTCCGGTTCTCGAAGTTTAGTTTCATTCTGCTGCACGTTGTGGAACAAGTCTTTGAAAGAGCTTTTTAATTCCTGCAGTGTTGACGCCATTTCCTTTTTGTATGGACTGGAACAAGCGCAGAATGTTTCCTCTTGTGGCAGGCTGCGCATCATCCTCGGGGGTGGCGGGAGCAATCTAATTCGTTTTAGATTTAGATTGCTGGAGCATCTCTTTAATAGATGTTGCTGGTTTTCCTTTAGTCTTCCCTGACTTCATCTTGTTTCTGGATGGGACAGGGCGAGGGGATAAGAAGTGTGCTCTGTAATAGTGCGGGCGGCAAAGTGGCCCTTTTGACCAATCTGAGGTTGGTTAAATTGTTAACAGCAGCAAAACAGCACTAATTCCAGTGGTTTCCCTGCTTTTGCAACTCTCTGCAATCCTGCCTGATGGGGTCTCGTCCCCCTTCTTATTTATGATTTGAAGTAATCTCTGGTCCAAAGGACATCGTTTAGATCAGCATGGGGGGGAAGCGCTAACAAATGCTTCAGACTCAGGCTTCCACCTTTACTGCAAAATCAGTTCCTTTGTGCCCCGACAATGAAAGAGCAGGCTATCTTAATCCCCACTTCTGGTGCAACTCCCAATCACGCATCCATAGGGTGCTATGCCCATCGGGTGGTCACCAGCCAAGGCCTATCTGCCTAAGTGGAGATCCACTACATTTGCTGGGCTGGGCCCCTAAAATTCCCCTGCTAGTTCTGTGCTTCTTGACTGCTGTGAGATCTGGGCATCCAGATATGTAGATCTTCCCATTCCACTAAGGAGGGAGGAGGGAGACTCACCCCCTGCTTCAGCTGCTCCGATCGCTGCCCCCATGACGGGGGTCTCCAAAATCAATCTGCTTCTGCTGCCTGCAGGAGGGCGATGCGGGTGGTCGGGGGGGGCTGCTTATCCCTCTGCTGCTCTCTGAAGCTGGCAGGCGAGAGCGGTTTGTAATCCGGCCCCTCCGTTCGGCAGCTCCTTTCCCGCTCATGTAGCCGGTTGCTTGCTTCTGGGGGATGGCAGGTCAGTTGACCGCACCGTACCTGTTTGGCGCCTGCGGTGGCGCGGGTCTCCTCTCTCGTAGTTGGGACTAGTATGACTGGGCTGAGTCCTAGCCCGCACTCCCCATTGTGTCCGCCATATTGCTGCACTTCGGAGCCGGAGGATGGTGGTGTGGGTCCGCGCTCACCACTGGGGGGGGGTGGGGTGGGTGGAGGCGCTCCACTTCTGTCCCTCTCTGGCTTCCTAGAATCAGTCCATTAGGAGTTCTTCACAGTGCTCGGTTCAATGCGTTGACTCGGTGCATTGCCTGTTATGTTGTGTAGGGCGGCTGCAGAGCTAACAGGCTCACATCGGCATCAGGCATCAGCCTCTAGCCAGGCCACGCCCCTCGAATTGGGAATTTGTAAGGCACTTCTACATCAAGAAATTGTTTGTCTCAAAGGGTTTAGATATCTTTTGTAGCGGAACTAGATCCTCTTTTCCATGTTGTCCTTTTTGTGCTCAACAGGTACATTGCCATTACATTTAGAAATATGCCAATTATCCATCATCCCAGACCAAGCAGCACCTGTAGTGTTATACTGATTTATCGTCCCTGGTCCATCCTTTCCCGTTCCATCCTCCCAGGTGATCATAACAAGTGCAGTTGAGATTGCCAGCAATCAAGATATGATTGGAGTCCGTTGAGCTGTACCACTCCTCCAGGAGCAAATCGAAGGAGTGGAACAACTCTTTCTCCGATATAAAGAGAGGAGCTTCAATACACATTAACAAAATGTGAACATTCTCCCAACTCAAACTGACTGTTACTAAAGCATCAGGTATTGAGGACCACTCTCTGACCGTACACCCCCATGAGGAGGCCACCATATGGTCGATCCTTGATTCCCTTTTTTTAGATACAGTGAGTAGCAGTCAAGGATAGGTGGAGAAAGAAGCTACACCTCCTGGAGCAAAAAAGACTTCATAATTGGACCATAGAAACCTGCCTGGTTGGACACTCAAACTATTAAACCCACGGGAGTTCCAAGAAACAATTCTCAGACATTTGATATTAAAAGGCTCTTGAACTCAGTATTGCTTCTGTTTTGCAACGAGAGCCTGAAGATAACCAAGACCTATCCTTGCAGACATCATGCTAGGCGAACCTTCCTATCACCTTTCCCAGGTACAGTGCATTTCAGTGCTGATTTTTTTTAATATATATTTTTTTTATTTTTTGCATACCCTCAACATGCTCTCCATTATGAATACCGTTTCGTCTTTTTGCTGGGGCTTGTTTTACTTTCCCTTGGAATTCAGTCCAATTATATACTTCGAAGGGATTGTGTCCTCTGACGTATTCCTTATCTATGATATTTGTATCTCCAGCTTGCTGGCCTCGGAATTTTTTTTTCCCAGTAGAGGGCGCTGTGCGTCGATGTCCGTCGAGTAGGTGCTCCTCGACGGCCACCGTATCGACGTCCTCATGCCTATAAATGGCCACGCGCAGCGTCCGTTGTTCAGTTCTGTTTTTCCGCTCTTCGTGTGCCTCGGAATACCGTTGCTCAGTTCATCAGTCGATATATATTCATATTTCCTCGAGAAAACCGACTCGTACTCGATGGCTTCCTCCTCCGACCCGACGACTCCTCGGTCCGGTTTCAAAAAATGCCGAGACTGTGGGAAGAAAATGTCGTTGACGGATCCTCACAGGATCTGTTTGTGGTGTCTGGGAATCGAACACCAGTGTTCGGAGTGTGAGGAATGCCTATCCATGACGGCGAAAGCCTTGAAGGAGCGTAAGGGGAAGCTCGAGAGAGGTAAGTCAATTTTTAGTTCCTCGAAAGTTTCCACGGTAGAGTCGAGACATTCGTCTCCTCACAGTCGAAAGCATTCTCGGTCTATGTCTCGAAGTGGCTCCCACCACTCGTCGAGGTCTAGACACTCGAAAAAAAGACGAAGAAGATCCCCTTTATCGTTGTCTTCTAGTTCCCCTGAAAGAGTAAATTGCCCCACTAAACACAGCTCTCAAGCTGAGTGGGAGGAATTCAGAAAAAAGATGCTAAGCGTCTTCGAGAAAGCGGCCTCGTCCCCCTCGAAGTCAGCTGAGGGTGATACCCCGGGTGAAAAGCCCAAAAAATCTAAACGCTGCGAGTCGAAGCACCCGGCGAAAGAGTCGACCCGAAAGCGCCATGAGCCATCGGGAAGTAAAGCATCTTCGACGCCATCGTCGAAAGCCCCTTTGAAGCATAGATCAGCGCCATCGACGCCGTTATCGAAGGGTTCTTCGACGCATCCGTCGATCGAGTCGACGCCGACATCGACGCCGATAAAAGAAAGACCCACGGCTAATCCACAGCCAACGGTTACTCCGAGAGCCTCCGACACGACGTCGAGAACGTCGTCGACATCCTCCAGCAGGATTCCAATCCTCTTGAGTTCTTTGAGGCCTCTTCCAGTTTTCTCGGCGCCTTCGAGGATTTTTACATCGGCGTCGACGACATCGACCTTTTCAAGACCAGAGCATCCCCCCTTAACTTCAATTTTTGAAGAAAGGGAAGATTCTGATCAAGAAAGGCCTTTTGGGCTGCAGAGGACCACATTACCTGAACCAGAGACTTTTGCCTCTGAGGAAAGAAGGTTGAAAGACCTTCAGGATGCATTACAGGAAGCAAGTGGCCTAGACACTTCCCCAGAAGTGGTATTTGTCAAACCAGACCCAGGGGAACATGCTGATACTCCTTATAGAACCCTAATGTCAAGAATTATGGAGTTCATGGGTTGGTCTGTGCCTTCACCTGTTTTTCAACAGGATGACCTCACAGATATTCTGGATAAAGGTCCACAGGAGGATCCTGTGGTTCCCTTTCATTCTGCTTTACAAAGAAAGATTTTAACTAACTGGGAAACTCCTGAAGTTGTCCCTGCGGTTAACAAGAAGTTGTCAGCGAAATATAGGGTATCTGCTGCTGACACTGAATACCTATCTAAGCACCCTACTCCAGAGAGTCTTGTGGTCCAGGCTGCAACTTCATCAGGCAGTACTTCTGCTTACCCCACTGCTCCTCAGGATAGGGATGATAAAAAATATGATGCCATGGCTAAGAAAGTCTTCTCAGCCTGTAGCATGGCTTTAAAATCTATTAATGCAACTTGTACGCTCGCTAGGTTCAGCCACACCCTTTGGGAGTGTGCTTCATCGGCGTCTGACTGCATACCGGAAGGAGAAGAAAGGGACGCATTTTTAAATATCATCAGAGATGGTAAAGATGCAATGTGTGAGTCCCTTCAAACTGGCATTGATTCTGCTGACAGTATCAGCAGGGCCATGGCGGCAAGTACAACAATCCGCAGGCATGCGTGGTTGAGAAAGTCCGGCTTTGCTTCTGACGTACAGGCCAGACTTTTAAATATGCCCTTTGACGGTTCTTCCCTATTTGGTAAAAAGGCGCATGACAGTTTGGAAAAACTACAAACATCTAAAGCAGCAGCTAAGTCACTAGGAGCTGCAATTCGACAAACTAATTTTTGTCCCTCAGGATCCTCTTGGAGAGGAAGGTCCTTTCGCTATTATTCCTCATATGGAAGAGGCAGAGGACGGCCGACTCAAAGAGACCAAGGAAAATTTACCCGTGGTGGACGGGGTAAAGGAAAGAAAGCCGCATCAGCAGGAGCCGCTTTACCTTCGGCAACTGCATCAGCCGCTCCCAAACCACTCTGAGGTCTCCCATCACAAGACACCTGTAGGGGGCAGGTTAACTCACCATCTGACGGAATGGCAGGCTATTACGTCAGATGCTTGGGCATTGGAGACAGTTGCCCAAGGTTACTGCCTGCCTTTTCTACGCATCCCTCAGAGACATCCACCGGGGAACAGCTCTCTGAAAGTGCCGGATCCGCTCCTCTTGCAGGAAGTTGTAGACCTGCTAGAGAAAGGTGCCATAGAACCGGTACCTGTAGCGGACAGGAAGAAGGGCTGGTACTCCCCCTACTTTCTCATACCAAAGAAAGACGGAGGACTGAGACCCATCCTGGACTTGAGAGAATTGAACAAGTTCCTCAGGAAGGACAAGTTCAAGATGGTAACTCTCTCTCAGATCCTTCAGGCCCTCCAGCTTCAGGACTGGTTGGTATCTCTGGACCTTCAGGATGCTTATTTCCATGTGCCTATCCATCCCAAGCACAGGAAGTACCTGAGGTTCGCAATTGGCAACTCTCATTATCAATTTCGAGTAGGGATGTCACGATATTGATTTTTTGACGGTATGATAACCTTCATGTGAAATGACGGTATACCGCGGTTATTGCAGTATAGTGCGCACGTGTGTTTATAAGCATGGTGGACACCAACAGTTCTACAAGGAATTTGGTAATCAAACAGGAGAATAAATAGCAAAGAATCCTACTGTGTAAAGACCAGAGCAATATCGTGTCTGCCCGAGTATAGTGGTACAGCCCCCCCACAAGCTGCAAAAGGGACTAACAAATTACATAGTATGGGCAAAGAGAGGGAGCTTTACCTGATAAGAGAATCACGTTTTCGAGTTTTCCCTGTCATCAGGGGAAAGGCACCAGGGACTAAGTCCCAGGCACCAGCAAACACAACAGGGAATCCTACATGGCACTAGTACCCGAGGGTGCAAAGTACTGCCTAGCACCAGCAACTGCATTCTGCCATTAGAGACCGAGGAGCAGTGCTTGGCCATACACTGGACGACAAAACTTTTTGTCATACAACATAATTGAAATTAGAACGTACTATTTATTGCACAGGCTTGTTACTGCCTTGCAAGGCCACACACGGCAATCACTTAACCACCAAAAGTGACCATGATGCTCATTCAAAAACAAATCACTTATATAAATACAGGTCTCTAAACGAAAACCATTCCCAAGAGACAAGTAAGGGAGGATGGATCAGTGGTCGAAGTGTGCGAAAAGAAGTAGTGGAGCTATGCTTCCTGCTGACTTGAACCACGCTCCCCCAAACCCCATCGTCCCACTCCCTCCCACACGCAATTCAAAACCCCAAACAAGACACCTGCTGTTTAAGGGAATGTTGAGTGCAGTGCATTCATGCTTTGAGGTGCAAATTTCAACTTCTACCTACACATTTATTTTAAGATGAAACCATTCCGGATTGGTTTCTTTTTAAAATAAAAGCATGGGAAAAGTAAAACGTTTAAAATAAAGTATAGGAGCACCGCTCCCGCCCACCACAGCAATACAACTGAATTGAAACACGGGTTTTCAAGGAATGGGAAAAAAAACACATATAAACTGAGCTTTTAACTTTTGCATTTCATGACCGTAGTATTGGCATTGGCAATGCAAAGATCTCTGTTCATATGCCATGTGGGACCCAATGGTAATGAAATGCAAAAATAAAAATTAACATTCGTGCGTTTGCTGACAGATTGCCATAGAACTTGGCCAGGCCCAGGCATGAAACGACTGCTTAATTATAAGGCTGGCTTACCTTTAAGTGTGAGGTGCCTTGGGGTGTGCTGAAATCGCACACTAGCAGCAGAATCTTAAGAGGTTCTGTGTCACTCTGCAGACTTCAGGGAAACTCAGGCACATAAAGTGAGTGCTTTACTCCAACACGACCTGCGCACTAGTGGTCGCATGCATTTAATGTAGAAAAGCACAGGCACAGCTGAGACATCACGACCCTTACCCGGGTCAGACAGCAGACGCAGACTTTCTAATAGTTCCTATACTTTTATTTAAAAAAGAAACCATTCCGGAGCGGTTTCTTTATAAAGTAAAAGTATAGGAACAGTGAAATGCAAAAAAGAAAAGCATGGGAGCACTGCTCCTGCACACTTCGACCACTGCATGTGGTACAGACAACAGGTCTCAGAACCTGACAGACTGTCAGTCACCCCAACTATTGGGAACATTGATGAATGTATGAACCCTAAAGTAGGAAGTCCACCCTCGTACCACTTAATTGCAACTCAATAGGCACATCTCCTTTAGCTCAGTTTGGGACACTATCACACACCCCTTCTCGTGCTTCCAACTGCAATGCCATTCTTTTTTCTCCCGCAGCACTAGTAGAACCCTCCTCTATTTACGACCTGCTCATTAAACAACATGTCCTTCATTATCAGTCTATGGAGTGTGCAGCTCAGGGGACAGTTTGCTACGAGCTGGTGCTGACAACTTAGTGTGACAGCTAAATTTCCTTGCGTGATGCACCCAAATCGGTTCAATTGTTTAAAAATATAGAATTTTAAATAATAGTAGATAGATAATAACAACACATTTAAGTAGCAATCACACGTATTAAGGGGGCATTAATCATACAGCACTAGATTTGACCAAAGGGGGAGAAGCAGGACAGAGGGAAAGAAGGCCATGAGAAGGGAGGGAAGAAAAAGAGGATAGCGGTCCTGGTTTGGGGGCTGCTTACCTTCCTGGAACCTTGGAAATCCGTGGCACAGGCACAGCACGTAGAGTTTGGAAGTGTGACAGCAGGGTATGCAGCCCAAACAGTGACACGTGCACGATTCAGGAATGTTCCAGCCTGGGCCTGGGCCCGGGCAAACTCCACCTCCTTCACTCCCAGGCTGCTAAGGCCAGCCCAGCCCAGCCCAGCCCAGCCCAGCCCAGCCTGAGCCTGAGCAAACTCCATCTCCTTCACTCCCAGGCTGCTAAGGCCAGCCCAGCCTGGGCCTGGGCAAACTCCAACTCCTCCCACTCCCATGCTTGCTGAAGCCAGCCCAGCCCAGCTTGGGCCCGGGCAAACTCCACCTCCTCCAGGGAGTCCAGGCTCCCTGAAGCCAGCCCAGCCTGGGCCCGGGCAAACTCCACCTCCTCCAGTCCCCCATGTTCAGTGAACAACACAGCCAGCCCAGTCCCATTTGCAATGCATTAATTGAAGTGCACTGCAGTACACGTGGAAAACAAAAACAGGCTTGCTGAAGCCAGCCCAGCCTGGGCCCAGGCAAACTCCACCTCCTCCAGTCCCCCATGTTCAGTGAACAACACAGCCAGCCCAGTCCCATTTGCAATGCATTAATTGAAGTGCACTGCAGTACACGTGGAAAACAAAAACAGGCTTGCTGAAGCCAGCCCAGCCCAGCCTGGGCCCGGGCAAACTCCACCTCCTCCAGTCCCCCATGTTCAGTGAACAACACAGCCAGCCCAGTCCCATTTGCAATGCATTAATTGAAGTGCACTGCAGTACACGTGGAAAACAAAAACAGGCTTGCTGAAGCCAGCCCAGCCCAGCCTGGGCCCGGGCAAACTCCACCTCCTCCAGTCCCCCAGGGTCAGTGAACAACACACAGCCAGCCCAGCCCTATTTGCAATGCATTAATTGAAGTGTATTCACTCGGTTTACCGTTACAAACACAGTAACGGTTATTGAAGCAAAATGAAATTGACAACGGTGTTTATACCGGTTTACCGTTACAACCCTAATTTCGAGTTCTGCCATTTGGGCTGACCTCCGCCCCAAGGGTCTTCACCAAGCTAATGTCGGTTGTGGCTGCAAGTCTAAGGAGGGAAGGGATTCACGTCTACCCCTACCTGGACGATTGGTTGATCAGAGCAGTTTCTTAGGAACAAGCTCGGATCCAACTAGATTATGTCTGCCACTCCCTTCACACGCTGGGCTTCTCCCTCAATTTAAAGAAGTCACAGATGATACCATCACAGAGACTCCAGTTCATTGGAGCAGTCCTGGACACGTCCCTGGGAAAAGCCTCGCCACCAGAGTTGAGGGCTCAAGATATTCTGCAGATGGTCACCAGGTTTCAAAATGCCCAACGTCTCCCAGCCTACGACTTTTTGAGGTTGCTAGGCCTCATGGCATCCTGCATATTCCTTGTGCCAGAGGCTCCCCTGAGAATGAGATCCCTTCAGTGGGCACTGAGGACTCAGTGGTCACAATTCTCAGGGGGGATGACAGATCTCCTCCGGAATCTGGACAAGGTAGCCCACGACCTTCAATGGTGGGCCTCTCCAGAGAACATCTTGAAAGGAGAACTGTTTTGGCAACCATGGCCGGAGATAACAGTAGTCACAGACGCCTCACTCACGGGGTGGGGAGCCCATGCCAACGACTTGACCATCAGCGGTCGTTGGTCTCCATCGGAGTCCAGACTACACATCAACCTGTTGGAGCTGAGAGCCATCAGAATGGCACTGAAGGCTTTTCTGCCGTCTGTACGGGGGAGAAACGTCCTGATAATGACGGACAATACAGTGGCCATGCACTACCTCAACAAAAGAGGAGGCGTAGGGTCACTGCCACTGTGCAGAGAGGCGATGCAGCTCTGGTTTTGGGCAATTCAGGAAGGAATCTCTCTATCGGCAATTCACTAGCCGGAGAGAAGAACTTGACAGCGGACGCTCTGAGCAGGCAGAACATAGTCTCCCACGAATGGGAGATAGCTCAGGAAGTCCTTCAAGAGATCTTCGCCCTTTGGGGAACCCCTCAAGTGGATCTGTTTGCCACCAGTATCAACAGGAAGTGCGACAGATTTTGCTCAAGGGAATTTCCCCAGAGAGGCGCTCTAGGAGACGCGTTCGTAGTGGACTGGGAGTTCCCACTTCTGTACGCGTTTCCTCCGGTCCCTGTCATTCCTCAAATGATCAGGAGGTTGAGAAGGTTTCGGAAGACCATGATCCTAATTGCCCCGGATTGGGCCAGGAGAACGTGGTACCCAGACCTTCTGGACATGTCCATCTGTCCTCCAATTCGTCTACCGTACAGAGAGGATCTTCTCTCGCAGAAGGGAGGTCAGGTTCTCCATCCAGCCATCAAACCCTCAACCTTCACGCTTGGTATCTGAAAGGTTGAGGTACAAGGATTGGGACCTTCCAGATGACGTCATGGAGGTGTTGCTTTCGGCCAGAAGAACAGCAACTAAGACTCTATACCGCTGCCGTTGGAATACATTTTGCAGCTGGTGCAGAGAAAAGAATATCGAACCCTTTTCATGTGGTACACAAGCGGTGTTATACTTCTTACTTTATTTGGCAAATTCGGGCCTTCAAATTGGCACTATTAAGGGCTATTTCGCAGCGCTATCGATCTTTAAGCGCACTGCAGAGGAGCCATCGTATTTCAAAATTCCATTGGTAATACAATACCTGAAAGGTCTAACTAATGTTTACCCTCCAAGACCATTCCAAGTTCCCTTATGGGACTTAAATCTAGTTTTAAACTTCCTAAAAGGTGCTCCTTTTGAACCACTCCACTCTTGTTCATTGAAGTTTCTCACCCTCAAAACTGTTTTATTGGTAGCATTAACATCTGCTAGAAGGGTTAGCAAGATACAAGCCCTGTCTTGTAAACCTCCTCATACAACTTTTCACAAGGACAAAGTAGTGCTACAGGTGAAGCCTAACTTCCTCCCAAAGGTAGTTTCGGAATTTCACATTACTCAGAAGATTACTCTACCTTCATTCTATCCTCCTCCCCATCCGGGGAAAGAGGAAGAGAGACTACACAGGCTGGACCCTAAGCGAGCCTTGAGTTTTTATATCAGTAGACTTGCTAAAATTAGACAAGCAGACCAACTCTTTGTAGGTTACGCAGGACATAAATTGGGATTACCAATAACCAAACAAACCATCTCCAGATGGATTATTTTAGCCATTCTGGAATGCTACAAACTGGCAGGGAAAGAGCCCGCTCAAAATCTAAGGGCTCATTCGACCAGGGGTATTGCAGCATCCTCAGCTCTTCAAAGAGGGGTACCAATTGGAGACATATGTGCGGCTGCCACATGGTCGTCCGCACATACCTTTACCAAATTTTATAGCCTGGATTCCTCCTCTAGTCAAGAGACTAGATTTGGCAAAGCTGTGTTACACTCTGTTCATTCTTAAAGGGTAATATGGCATCTCTTACTCCCGCCTCCAATCACATACCACTGCTATGGGACTCTATCATAGATAAGGAATACGTTGGAGGACACAATCCTTCGAAGAACAAGTTACTTCTTACCTTGTAACGTTCTTTCGATGGGATGTTCCTCCGACGTATTCCTAATCGCCCCTCCCATCCATCCCCGCAGTAACATTTCCCTTGTGGTTGCAGCTTACGCTCCTTCAAGGGTAGTAACCATTCATACAATAACTACTTTACTCTACAAAACGGAACTGAGCAACAGACGCTGCGCGTGGCCATTTATAGGCATGATGACGTCGCGTCGATACGGTGGCCGTCGAGGAGCACCTACTCGACGGACGTCGATGCACAGCGCCCTCTACTGGGGAAAAAAAATTCCGAGCCCAGCAAGCTGGAGATACAAATATCATAGATAAGGAATACGTCGGAGGAACATCCCATCGAAAGAACGTTACAAGGTAAGAAGTAACTTGTTCATCTATACCAAAGTCAGGACGTTGTCTAGTTTCTTTAAGATTAGATTGCATGTTATAAGGACCTTGGAAGAATACGTGGCTTTGTCACGTGCTGTGATTCCAACCGGAGACACATTGATTATACAGACTTCAGAAATCTGCATTAGGTTCATTAACCCACTCAGAAATTCACCAGCTAACAAAATGTGTTAATTGGTTGGCAGCTCAGTGTGTGTAGCTGTGGAAAAATGAATATATATCAAAATGCACCAAAATAGTTAACAGTGCTGGAAACCTGTAGCATTTGTTGCTAAAACATTAAAACCCTAGCCCCACTTGACGTTTCTTTTGACATCAGTGCTTCAGATAAATTTTTAAGGTGGGAGTAATTTACTACCAGTTTTTAAATGTTGAGAGTAAATGCTATTTCAAGGGAGTAAACGTATGTGACATCCCGCCGACGCAGGAAAAATGTTTTAAATTGTTATTCTGCAGCAGTCCTCTTTGTAATCGAAAAGTAGGTTTGTCACAGTTGCAGATCAAACACAGTGCGCAGTAGCACAAGCGCCCTCCTGCAGATGGCAACTTCTCTTGCATGCAAAAAGTAGGCACAAAAGCAGCATACCATTTTTTTTTTACTGCTTCGCTCACACATAAGTCAGCTTGAATATGAGCCATGCAGCCTTCCCTCACACAAACCGAAAATGCGAATCGGGCCATAGCCATGCAAGATTTCATCATGTAGAATGGGTGGAGTGGATCAGTGACAGGTAAAGCAAGGGTAGAATATTTCCACAAGTAGAATACATAAGGATTGGGTCTCCACAGTAAGAACTTTCCTCACATAGAACAGGTGTAATGTAGGTTTCAGGAGTGAACGCTTCCTTCTAACGCGGCTAAAGTATGCCATGACCATCAGTACATCATGCTTTCCTCATATAGAACAGGT
Source organism: Ambystoma mexicanum (assembly GCF_040938575.1). Lineage (NCBI taxonomy): Eukaryota > Metazoa > Chordata > Amphibia > Caudata > Ambystomatidae > Ambystoma > Ambystoma mexicanum. The sequence continues at coordinate 554,932,514 of NC_090931.1, forward strand.
AAGTTATGGGTCACAAGCAGTAGTAGTTCCCCCTCACATAGAGAACAAACTGCATTGTGCGGAGCAGGGCAAGCACCATCGCACTGTACAGGTAAATGAAGGGCATCAAAGAACATGCCCAGCATGGGCCTCAGCTATCTAAGCTCACCTCACATTTAATGGGTACAGTATAACCACAGCAGTGGGACCACCACCCACATAGAATAGGAACAGAGAACTGCACTTGCAGTACAAACTCCTCACAGATGGAACAAATAAAGCATTGATAGCGACTAGCTAACTGCATATGTAGGCTAACTGCTTCTGGAATGAGAAAATCGCAAGATAGTGGGAATTAAGTAAACTGTAATAAGAAGAAATTAAACATTAGAACAACAAATGATTTGGGTACCAATTCCTAGCTGCTCTACAGCTGCTTTTACTTTCTAAACCATGTTACAGAAGGGGAAGGTATTACAGGAGGATGGGTCACTCAATATGCCTTTCATTATTCTTCTGCAAAGGTCTGCACCTTTGATCTCGTGTGTGTGTGTGTGTGTGTGTGTGTGTGTGTATTTATGTATGTATGTATGTATGTGTATATATATATATATATATATATATATATATATATATATATTTTTTTTCTGAGGCTTGTGGAATCTGCTTAGATCACATGCTGTGCATAGGCCGACATCTAGTGGAAGCTGTGGAGTATTACAGTTTGTTTTTCGAAACTCGAAAATGGGCGTCGACACAGGGCGTGCCAGTAATACTATCCCTAGTGTGACGTCCACTGTACCCAAGATCCCTCACGCGTCTAGGATCCTCAGATTGTTTTTTTCCGCCATACTGGTCGGAAGCATTTTGCGGAGTCCCCTGGCATTAGCCATACTTTTGCTAAAAATTTCAAATAATAATCTATTGACATCCTTCCCCACCCCAACGTCGAACTTCGACACTCGACGCCGGCTGGAGAAGAAATCGACCGTCGGCTGCTGCATGATGGATTTGGGCCTCGGAAGGTCGCTGGCCTCGGCCTGAGCCTTGGAAGGGCTCTGGCCTCGGCCCTGCAAGTAGGGAGAGTGGGGGTGGTACATACTCTACACTCTTGGTATATAGATACACCTTATACATTTCCTACACTTAACAGCCCACTGCCTCAAGGTGCGTATGGAGGGTACCCCTTTTCAATTCTGCCCCAAGTGCAATCGCAAATACCCTTGGGTCGACAGGCACGCCACCTGCAATCTCTGCTTGCCGAGGGACCACCCCGAAGCGAACTGCAGAGCGTGTAGTAGGATTAAACCTAAGACGCTTAAGGACCGTTCGACGAAGCGTTGGGCCCACCAAGCCAAGCAGGCGGCCATGGCAGCGGAGGGCGCCTTCAGCAACGGCAGCGACGCCGTACTTTCGGACGGCGAGGGCATTACGGCGTCGAAAGACAGCCGAGCGCAGGTCCCCGACCTCGGAAGGTCGTCCGGCAGGGCGGCTATGGGGAAGACCCCCGGCGACACAAGCGCTTCACATACTACACACACTAAACACACTAAGTCCAACCGAGACTCGACGACGTCGAGTTCTCGGAAAGAGGCACAAACAGAACTGTCCGATTCGGTGTCCTCTGGGCGCTCTCGATCAAGATCGCCGCATGACTCCAGGCAATCATCCACTCTTGCCAAGAGTGCCTCGCCCCCCAGGCTAACAGAAGTTCGATCGTCGGAAGACGAAGACGACTTCCACCCCCAGGCCGCGCTCCAGGAGTCGGAGCCCGCAGTTAAAACCAGCGAGGCCCCACGCTCGAAGGACAGGGACACCACCCCCGATCCTCGACGCCAGGCGGCGAAAACCTCCGGAGCCACTAAAAGTCAGGGAAAACATTTTTCCACTCACGGGGAGGGGGGAAAACAGCAGAAGAAACAACCTTTGCACTCTTCCACACCTGTGAAACACACCACTCCCCCTAAACAGACAGACAAAACCAGGTCTGCTGATTTGTCTAAAACAAGCAAAGCTACTCAAGATAAATCCCATAGACTTGCTGAGGGTCATCCCCAGTTCCAAAAAATGGTCCAGTGAAGACATAGATAGGGTCATGTCAAGAATGTCTTCTTTGGCAGATTTTTATGATAAAATCCAGAACATTTCCTCTCGTATGATCCACAGGGGGCGACACCCTCAGGCTCTACTGATCCTATCCCCCCGAGTAAGAAGCCACGGTTTGAAACTCCGATGAGGTCAGGACCCTTCGAGGTACAACCATACGCAAGACCATACTCACTGTATCAAGGAGAGGCTTCCTTTTGTGAGGACCAAGAATTTGGTATGATAGAAGAGCAAACCGGGACGGGCTACTATGGGGATGATAAGGACCAGGAAGAGGAAGAGGAGGACCCGGAAACATACAGAGTAGATTCCCCGGTAGAGAACGAAGCCCCGGTCACCGACTCCCCGGTCGATAACCAACCCCTCCTAAACAAGGTTCTCGCACGCGCAGCAGAACATTTCCACATTGACGCCCATGGTGTCCAGGAGGAAGGGGACTTAGCAGAAGAGTTAGTGGGAGAAAGGAGGCCTGTTGCCCAGACCATCCCTATCCTTAAGTCCATTCAGCGGAGAATAGATCCGTCCCTGGTGAACCCGAACCTCACCAGAGCAGTCAATCCCAGGGTTGAAAAACTTTTCAGGGCGGCCCAGTCTGACCCTCTCTATATAAGAGGACATCTGAAGCCAGACTCCCTAGTTGTCACTAACACTCGTAAGAGGGCTGGAACACCCTTGTCATCGTCCGAAGCTCCTCCCGACAAGGAGAGCAAAAAACTATATGGTTTCGGCAGGAAAGTAGCCTCAACGTCCGCCTATCAAGCAAGGATTGCAAACTCCACCACCCTGTTGGCCAGCTACAACTGCCATCAGTGGGAAGAAGCCGCGGCACTCATAGCCTCTGCTCCTGAACCTTTAAAGGGCCAGTTAGCTCGGATTTCCGCAGAGGGTAGAGCCGTGTCTGGTTGCATTTTGAAAGCAACGTTCGACGCCGCGGACAACGCAGGCAGATTGATAGCGGAAGGCACTGCTATCAAAAGACATGCATGGTTACGGCAGTCTGGTTTTAAGGCAGAAACCCAGGCATCATTGTTGGACAAACCGGTGGAAACCGATCTGTTGTTGGGTAAGGCGGTCGAAGACGCACTGAAGAATGCCAAGGACGAATACGAAACACTCAAGTCCCTTGGCCAGTCAACCAATAAACCCCCTAACCAGAGAGGGAATAGTAATTTTCGTCGCCCACGCGGCCAAAATTCCCAGAGAGGATCTACTTATTCCCAGGGACAGGGTACACAGTGGAACAACAACCAACAGTCTACCCAGGGTTACGGCAGGGGTAATAGGAGAGGTTGTGGTAAAGGCAGAGGCAGCCCCAACAAGGCAGGCGGCACGCCTCCACCAAAGCAGTGACGCTCAGTTCAGGGTCCCTTCTCACGCAACCCCAGTAGGGGGACGCATTTCCAACTTCACCCAGGCTTGGGCAGGGATCACATCAGACAGATGGGTGCTGTCAACAGTATCCACAGGATATTGTATAGAACTACTGCAGCGTCCCCGGAACCATCCTCCACGACAAAGAGTACACTCTTTGGAACATCAGAAGATTCTCCTCGAGGAGATCGCCATTCTGCTAGAAAAGGACGCGATAGAACTCGTCCCGGGACACCAGGTAAACCAGGGTATTTATTCAACTTACTTCCTTGTGCCAAAGAAAGATTTGACAATGCGCCCAGTATTGGACAAGTATGTCAAGCCCCAAAAATTTTGTATGACCACGCTACAAGAGGTAATCCCCCTCCTAAAAAAGGGGATTACATGGCAACCTTGGATATGAAAGATGCTTATTTTCATATTTCCATGTTCCCACCTCACAGAAAGTATTTGCGCTTCAAGGTGGACAGTCGACACTACCAATTCAAGGTACTGCCCTTCGGGATAGCTTCAGCACCAAGGGTATTCACCAAGGTACTGGCGGTGGCGGCTGCACACCTACGCAGGGAGGCAATCCCAGTGTACCCTTATCTGGACGACTGGCTCATAACGGGGAAACCCCAGGAATTTGCAGGACAAACATTCAAAGGACTATCGACCTCCTTCACGAGTTAGGCTTCTCAATCAACGAGAAAAAGTCAAGCCTAGTGCCAAGCACCTCAAAACAATTCCTAGGAGCAATCCTAGATACCCAAGAGGGGTTGACCTTTCCTTCAGAAGAAAGAATTCAGAATATACTACTGCAAATTTCGCATTATCAGTCCGGTCAACAAATAACGGTACGCAAAGCAATGCGTTTACTGGGCATGATGGCGTCGTATTTACCTGGTCCCCCACGCGCGCCTGCGCATGCGTCCCATGCAGGAATGGTTGGCGAAACAGTGGTCTCAGGCAAGTGGTCGTTTCACCAACACTGGTACAAAGCCTTCACTGGTGGACAAGAGAGACTCTCGCACAGGGGAAACCCCTTTTACGATCCCGAGGTACAGGCAGTAGTCACTACAGATGCATGCCTGACGGGGTGGGGAGCTCACCATCTCCACCACACAGCTCAGGGTCTCTGGTCTCATTCAGTGGCCAAGAACCACATCAACCTGCTAGAGCTTCTGGCAGTATTCAGAGCGCTTCAGGCGTTCGAGCCCCACCTACTAAACCTGTCAGTGCAAATCCGGACGGACAGCACAACAGCCATGTTCTACCTGAACAAGCAAGGAGGGACTCACTCGCCAAATCTGTCCAAGCTTGCCCAGAAAATCTGGATATGGGCACTCAGACGGAACATCTTCCTGTCATCACACCATGTTCCAGGGGAGCTCAATTCCCTAGCGGATGCTCTGAGCAGAGACTCCCTCCCAGAGGAACACGAATGGGTTCTACACAGAGAGGTCGTAGAAGATATCTTCTCTCAGTGGGGTTTCCCCACTATAGACCTATTCGCCACAAGCGAAAACAGACAATGCCCAGGATTTGCATCCAGGTTCCCCCAACCAGACTCCCAGGGGAACGCCCTGTGGATGAACTGGTCAGGGATGATTGTGTACGCTTTTCCACCAACTCCTCGCATCAGGAAAGTGGTGAACAAGATGAACAGAGAGTCGATGACGCTCGTCCTAGTTGCTCCCATGTGGGCAAGACAACCGTGGTTCCCACACCTACGCAGGATGGCGGTGTGCAAGCCCATCAAACTTCCAGCCTGGTACAACCTATTGTCCCAGCACCAAGGTCAAACAGTGCACCAGCAACCCAACTCAATGAACCTGGCAGCATGGCTCCTGAGGTCATAGAGTTTGGACATCTCAATTTGCCACAGAGGTGTATGGACATCCTAAAGGAATCTAGGAAACCAAACACAAGGCACTGTTACTTTGACAAGTGGAAGAGGTTCGTTATCTGGTGCCAGAGTAGATCAATCAACCCCGTTGATTGCACTCCTTCCACTATTGTTACATACATGCTCCACCTGATGGATGCAGGATTGGTTTTTAACTCACTGAAAGTACACCTGGCAGCCCTGTCGGCTTACACCACTTCCCATAGCAAGGTTTCGTGGTGGAAAGTACCAGTAGTTAAAGCCTTCATGGAAGGAGTAAAGAGACTTCACCCTCCTATTTCAAACCCACCACCAGGGTGGGACCTTAATGTGGTGCTAGCCAAGCTCATGGGCCCCCCTTTCGAACCCATGCATAAAAGCAGTCTCAAACACCTGACTTATAAAACGGCCTTCTTAGTAGCTATTACTTCTATAAGACAAACTGGTTTTACCTACACACCCTAGGTTCTCACCTAAATTTATATCTAAATTCCATGTAAACCAGTCCATCGAGCTACCGGCTTTCTTCCAGGACCCGCAAAGCTCGGCTGAGGTGAAACTACACACCCTAGATGTGCGTAGGGCGGTCCTCTACTATGTAAATAAGACCAGACCGCTAAGAAAAACAGATCAACTGTTTGTCTCCGATGCTACAGGCAAAGAGGGGGATCGCGTCTCTAAAGGTGCCATCTCGAAGTGGATTATTAACTGTATCCAGCTGTGTTACTCACTCTCTGAAAGAACTCTGCCTTTCACGCCAAGAGCCCACTCTACTAGAGGCATTGGGGCCACTCTGGCTTTCATTGCAAATGTACCCCTTGACACCATTTGCAAAGCAGCAACTTGGAGCTCTATTCACACTTTTACTCAGCATTACTGCATTGACACCCATTCCAAGGCAGATACACAAGTGGGACAAGCGGTTCTAAGACACTTATTTGCTCATGACCCTTCTCACATCCCACCTCCTTCTTCAGGTACTGCTCGCTAATCTATGCACAGCATGTGATCTAAGCAGATTCCACAAGCCTCAGAAGGGATACGTTACTCACCATAATCGTATTTCTGATGCTTGTATCTGCTTAGAGTCACATGCGACCCACCCTTCCTCCCCTCTGAGAGAAGGCGCATGATGGCTTGTAGTCTTACCTTTCTGTCTATCTCCTTGGATTATCTGTACTCACGCTACTCCTCATGTCAGAAAAAATACAATCTGAGGATCCTAGACGCGTGAGGGATCTTGGGTACAGTGGACGTCACACTAGGGATAGTATTACTGGCACGCCCTGTGTCGACGCCCATTTTCGAGTTTCGAAAAACGAACTGTAATACTCCGCAGCTTCCACTAGATGTCGGCCTATGCACAGCATGTGAATCTAAGCAGATACAAGCATCAGAAATACGATTACGTTGAGTAATGTATCATATATATATATTTTTTTTTTGTTTAACATTTAACAAGCTTTTTTTTCCCCCCCATCGAAACACATTCAAAGTAAACCACAGTAATCCATTACCTAATTTCCGTAAATCCGCCCCTTGCCCCCCCCCCCCCAACAGTAGGCAATAGTCTTGAAGTTCCTAAGAAAGAATACAATTGGGAAACGGTCTTACCCGGCACCTCCTCTGTGCCTTTTTCAGTTTTTTCTCGCTCTACCCTGCCCACACACTAGTCAGTCCCCCTGGAGCTCCCCTCCATTAACCTGCTCGGTCAGCCCCATAGCTTGACTCACTATCAATTACTTCTCTAACCCCGAGTTGGTTTACATGCATTCGGTTCTACTCGTACCTCAATGGCCCGTGTTCTTCCTGATCATTGACTAAAGCTGTTCATTTTTCCATAATGTAAATATCCCTGACCTTCTGAAGCCAATCTGATTTAACTGGCGTCTGTGGGCTTTTCCAGTTCTGAGCTATTGTTGGCCTCCCTGCTCTAAATATTGCCTCACACATTCTAGGGAATCTGTATTTCGCTCTATCCCTCAGGGAATACCCAGTAGGGGCTGCAGTGGGTCCCGCGTTGAACTCCTGTCACTTTCTTCATCCAACTCAGTAATTCAGCCCAGAAGATTTGTATTTTGGGGCAGTACCACCAGATGTGAGTGAGTGATCCAACTTGCCCACATGCTCGGAGACACTTCGAAGATATCCCTCTGTACATCTTAGGTAAGCGTAAGCGGTCTAGGTGCCAACAGTGGGGATTTTTGAAGTTATGCCCCATCGCAGTTGTGAATAGGTTACCATGGAAGGTGACCTACACCATGTCCCAGATCTCCTCTGCTATGTCTTACCCGGTTAGTGTTTTCCAGTATGCCTTGAATTTTTGCCTTGCTGATGTATCTGTGCTGACGAGAACCGTGTAAATCTTGGAAATGATCCCCTTTCTTGAATCCGTTCAGTCAATCGCTTTCTCAAAATTCGTGAGCTCCCTCAGTAGGTAATTTTTCCATTTTGGGTTGGTAAGAATCCTCTTTAATCTCAGGTATTCATTCAAAAATGGTTGACATCTTGGCCTATCTTTGCTTTAACTACGCCATGATCTTAAAATATTACCTCAGTGAATAGTTGACTAACTCTTTCAAGACCTCTATCTGACTGACCCTCTTAGCATATGTCTGAACCCTTGTCGGCCTATATCAACCGGTGCGCCCCACAAGGAGCTCAATGGGGAAGGCCAGGAGGATAGTTTCTCTGTTAACCTGTATTTTTTCCAAGATATCCATAACGCCTCTAGGGAAGGGTGAGTCTGTATTCTAGCTGGCAGTGATTCACCCCACTTACTTGGGGTGAGTGGCCATATGCTCCAGGTATGTCCAATGTGTACAAAAACCATCCCTCTTGTGTTCCAGCAGAACTCTTAGTTGGGCTGCTTTACAGTACGGCTGGAAGTCAGGAAGGGCGAATCCCCCATGTTCTTAATGGAGAGATAAGGTCTAGTTCCTTATTTTTGTTTTTTTTTACTTATCTTATTCTCTGAAGAAGCTTTCTGGGAGCGTGGACGGAATCGCAACAGGTACAGAAATAGGGGGCATACACATTCATTTTAAATGAGGTCATCCTCCCATACAGGAAAGTGCACTCCACCTCTTCAAGTCACTTCTCAGAATCTCTAGGAGGGGATTGTAGTTTAGGTCCTGTAGTCGATCCAACACCCTCGGCACCTGGATCCCCAAGTAAGTAATCGGTCTTCTCTACCCTCATCTCGCACACTGTACTGACTTGCTCAAAAGAGGCATGACAATAGATTTGGATATGTTAATCTTGAGACCTGAGAATTTTAAAAAGAAGTTGATCTGGGCTAGTAATTCCAGGAGGGAGTTTTGTATTTCTCCCAGGTAGCCTAGCATGTCAACGGCAAAGAGAGGTAATTTAAACTCCACCTCACTCTTGCTTTCATTCTGGGGCTCCCCCTTATCGCTATAGCCAATGGTTCCATGGTCCGAGCATAAAGTAATGGTTATGGCGGGCATCCCTGTTTGCTGCCTCTAGAAATTTGAAGAGGCTTTGTCAATCTTCTGTTCGCCTGTAGGAGCTCTATAAAGTGTGGCAACCCATCTACAAATGTTTCATCTAGACCGCTTCTCTATAACACCTTACTCATGTAGTGCCACTCTGTCTAAAGCCTTTTTGGAGTCTAGTGATATCAGTCTGCTGTCCAAGTCCTGCTCCTGTGAGAGATGAATCGGATTTATTGTTTTTTTAATGTTATCCGATCCTTGCCTCCCTTTAATTCATGGAGACCAGGTATGGTTTATTAAAGTAGGGAGAACCCCTTCTATTCGATTACCCAGAATCTTAGCCAGGATTTCAACATCTGTATTTGTAAGGGAAATTAGCCTATATGAGGAACACAACTTTGGGTCCTTTCCTTCCTTGGGAATTACTACCATTATGGGTTGCAGCATGGATTCGAGAAGGTTCCCACTTTCCAGGACTGCGTTATATACCCTTGTCAGGAATGGGGTTAAGCTGGACCGGAACATTTTATAGAAACGGTCCGAAAATCCGTCATACCCTGCGGGGGTGGTACCAGCTTTCATTTTCGTAATGGTCCGAATCACGTCCTCATCCGAAATATGGGCTCCCATCGTGTCCGAGATCTTGGTCGTCAAACTTGAAATTTGCAGGCCATCAAGAAACTGAGTATCTGTGTTCCATCCCCCTCATTTTGTCTCATATAGGCCCTCGTAATATTGCCTGAACTCTTCCCCTATGCTTTAAGTGTCCTACACCTCCCTGGAACACTCTGTACTGATCGCTGCTATCCTTTAGATTTTTCTTCACTCAGCTTCCAGGCCAGTAAGTTGTCGGCTTTTTCCCCTTCCTTGTGATATTTCTGTTTAATAAAGAGAAGTTTGCACTCTGTGTCTTGTATCATTAGCGCTTTCAGTTGGGATTCGTAGAGCTTAAGCTTTTCGAGGGAGAGATGATTACCTGTTCCTCCTGGCAATACAACCTCTATTTTGCCCCTCAACATTGTTTCTTCCCTCTGTCATTCCCTTTTTTTATGTGCACTTATCCTTCCAAGTTTCCCCCTTATTGTGATTTTGAACCCCCTCAAATAACAAGGGTAACCCCACCTCCATGTTATCGTTGAATTCAAAATATTCATTTATCTTTGAGGAAGCTGTTGCACATCATCTACCTCTCGTTATCTTTTGCCCAATTCCCCATCTTAACTGTAACTACATAGTGGTCTGACCATGGAACAGGCGCCAAACCAGTTTCTTTTACATGCTCTTTCAAGCCTTTCTCTACCGAGAGAGAATCATGAACAGCCGAGTAATAGGTGAACGGTGGGTCACTATTATCTGTCGGTAGGTATCCATACACTAAGCCCAGGTCTTGGTTTATTGCCCTAAAGCATAGGGACTCGTTCCCTAAGGGATATTGGTCGATTGCAGCCTTTTCCTATTCTATAATGAGTCCACTGCCATGTTAAAGTCCTCTCCTATAATTAAGGGCCCGTCCACGAAGAGTTTCATTTTTTCAGCCACCATCTCCCAGAAGGGAATTTTAGTGGTGTTTTGGGCAATAGACCGATCCCAAAGTTATTCTACTGCCTTGGAGAGTCCCTTTAATGAATACTTCTATCCCAGCTCCGTCGTGATCTTAATGCCAAGCCAGTTTGCCATGACTATGGCTACCCCTCCTTTTTTCGCTGACCCTGATGCATGGAATATCTTTACTATGGACCTTCCCTGCATAGACTGCTCCTCACCCTCCATCTAGTGGGTCCCTTGAAGGCACAAGAGGTCTAATCTGGAATGTTTCAATTCCCAGACAGTCAGAACCTTTAGCAAGGGAGTTCAAACCTCTTGTTTTGAGCAAGCCTATGATGAAGGCTATGTCGGGGTCAGCCATACGCCTGTATTGTAAAATCCCTTACTTCCAAATCCCATTCTAGGAAACACCTCTGCAGACTTCCTGATCCCATAACATTTTTGGCTATAAAAGCTGACCTTTCACACGAAATTCAAAAATACTTACTGTTACTCCCCCCCCCCCCCTTTACCCAGCCCCAACATCCCTCTCCCTCCTCTCCTCCCCTAGGCATCTAGTCCATCAATGTGGCCAACTCCCCTCTGGACCAGACCACTAGCTTTACCCCCTGCTATAAAGCTCATTCCCCCTGAACCACCTCGCACGAATCTACATGAAGGTCCTTTTATTTTTTTAAACTTTACTTTACTTTATTCAATTTATAGCGCGCTTCCTTAAACCCTGAGGCATGAGGGCGCGATGAACAAGACATAAAACTTAAAGGAAGTAACGAAGGATCGAACAGGAGAGAAGATCAGAGCAAATGTCCTGGAAATGCCAGGTCAGCAGGATGGATACAAGAAAGTTTGTTTAGTAGAAGAGATGAGTCTTAAGATACTTCTTAAACGAGGTAACCGACGGTTGCTGACAAAGCATAGGGGGAAGTAGGTTCCAGAGTTTAGGGGCTCGCCCTGTTGTCCCCTTAACTAATGGGATTTACAACAGTTAGCACCATTGTGCACCTTCCTCCTGTTCCTCTCCACCCTCTGCATTTCCTGCCCAAGAACCCACACCCATTTTAGTCCCCCTGTGTTAGGTGCTTAAAAGAGAAGCCAAAAACGATCATCATCTTAAAAACTTTCTCCGATCACGTATTCTATGACCTCCAGTTTGTCTTATATTTGGTGACAGGGAACTCTGTGTCTCTAATGACTGGGCGTTCAGCTTCTTGAATTGTGTGGTCGAGTGTCTGGTGTGTCAGATTTGCTGCCGTATAGCTGCCTACCTGCTGCAGTGCTTCAGCTCTGTGACCTGTGGAGTTTTTCGTTTGTGTCCTTTCAAGACTCCCCCCCCCCCCCCCCGTGCTCACGCCCGCCTTCATTGGCACCTTGAAAAGCGAAGCGTAGCGGAGTGTGGTCGAGTGTTTGGTGTCCGGTGGGCCAGAGGGCCGGGGTGCCAATGGAAAAATGCCTGACTTTGAGGAATTCAAAAAGCCGGAGAGAAAATGATCCGCTGCTGACATTACCAATAGGACCTTCAAAACCGCCACTTTCTTGTCAAATGGTGATCCAGGAGCCTTTGGCTGGTAAGATAACCACTAAAACTACAACATTGAACATCGCGCTGCTCTCTTCTCCTATTCTGCAGGCTTTCACCCGTGCCGAATCCCCCCGGTCTGCCTATGTGAAAAGAAACGTTAAATGTGGAGAGTTAAGCCACAACTTTTCCCTCGACGTCGATGTTGGATACCCCGCTCAGAAGCGGGGCTACATTTCCGAATCGAACTATGGACTTGCCCAGACAAAGAGCTTCTCCAACAAGCCCGCTTCCCGGGACTTCAAGGCGCCCTCCTAGTTTAATTGAACCGCACGGTTTACATGAGCGCACTTGGGGCAAGGCGGCGGAATCAAACCGAGCCTTTGTCAGCACTAACCCCATGTAGCCAGACTACATCCTCTACCCAGGCCCTCTGAACCTGGATCCATTCATAGCCCTGGGCCAAAGTGGAGGGTTGGTGGGAGAGGTGGCTGATGCTGACCCTGGGGTAGAGGCGGAGTAACAGGATGTTTTCCCCGTCCTTGAAACAGCAGGAGTGGTGCTTCCTCCTGCACCTGTGGTGCTCTCTGTGGCGGCGCAAGTGCATAGGGAGCGGTGGACCTCTCAAGAACTAACATCAGCAATCTTAACCCACATGAGGGATGATCTTCAGAGCACAACTGATTGTGTAGCTTCGACTGCGAAATCTCTTGCCCGGGATGGAAAAAGTAAAAATAACTTGTGTGTGGAAGATCGGTGCCCGAAAACAGGTGCACTGTCTGTTGGAACGGATAATTAGCTAACTGCAGACAATGGCTGCACAGAGGAGCACATTACAGTACACACTGGCAACGAGAGCACCGATATCATATACAACAAACATATGTTTACTATAAAGAACTCTTAAGCAATTCTCACAGTGTGTGCCTTCTGGACGCACTGGCACTACAAACTCGGCCGCCAGAGCAATGATAAAACCGGCAAACAAGCCTCGCCTATACCGCAGATTGCCCATGCGAGCCCCCCATTCTAGTTCTAGAGTGCCACCGTTGTTTGTGACAAAGGCCATCTCTTTAACGAGTGGCCTAGGACCCGGAAACTTGTCTAACGCTGAGTTGCTAGAGGGACTGGAGTCCTGTGGGAAACAAGCTAAACGCCCCCACCAGCCCCCTGGGAAGGTCAAAGGAATCTGGTTTAACGGGCAAATGGGATATCCCGTATACTTTTCACCATTTGCCCAAAAAATCCTGCCAAAAGAGCAGACGTGTTTGGTTAAATACTAACCAAACTTTTGCTTTTGGCAACAGACCACTGTGGACGTTGGAACCCGAGTGCTGTACTAACAACAGAGATTAACTTATGGTGACTCTGGGGCAGGGCCCTTGTGATGCCTGCGGAAAGGGACTCACTCTAAACCCTGTCGCTCTCCCAACATCGGGGTACAACATGAATCCACTGGAACCTGTTGAGTCCAGGTGGCGCCTGTGAGGCCCACCGTTCTGACTCTCCCACCTCTAACTGACCAAATGGACAAGACTAGGTGTTCGCCGTTAACCTCAGACTTAGTGCAGTCAGGATGTAACGTGATGGGAGTAGGGCCCATTGAGCTGGCCTTCGAACTAATCCCTCAGGCTATTGACAGCCAGTCCAGGTCCAGCGAAGGTTCTTTGCCACTGAATCAAGACCAGTCCATTTCGGACCCATAGATGAACAGCATCCCTGCCATCAGCAAACGAATGCCTCAACTAAAGAGAAAAACTGGATCTACTTAGTATAATGTCAACCATCACTATTGCCCTAGCACTGTTTACCAAACTCTATGAACAACTGAATGATACATCAAAAGATCACACAACGCTATTGGCGAAACTCTAAATCTTTTTGAAGGGATATGTTACGACGAATGAAAATCGAATCGCAAGAGAGCAGCCCCTCCTGGATACCGCAAGTAAGAAGCAACAAAAACAAAGAGTGTGGGCAATGAGCCTGTTCTTCTAAATCTACACATGACGTTGAGTGCCTCTCAGTCAGTGAACCTAGTGGCCAAATCTGTAATAGCTTAAAAACCATTGCTGGGGTTAGTGACAACTGTATTTCTGGGGACCAAAAAACGGGCCTTGCATTTGTCCGGATCAAACATTGCAGGCTATTTCAATGGTGGACGAATGTGGTGGAGTCACTGAAAGCCCGGCATTTGCAATTTTCGCCCATAAGAGGATTATCGGGTGCATAAGGAATGACGTGACGGGGGAAAAAAGTCTGTATGGACCACCACCAGTCGAGACCTAAGTTGACCCCCTCCCAACATAAGAACATCACAAGGGGAGTGCCTAAACTGGCCCCAAGGAAAGCCTGACCTAAAATCAGCAGCTCTCAGAATGTTGATACTGGTGGGTCACCCACCGCTTGAAGATGGTTCTACCATGAAGATAACCAGTCACTCTCTCCAAATTTTATTGGATCTTTCTACTTACTCACTGGATGACTCAGTTGCTAGTGAGCCAGCAGAGATGTTGACAGTGGGTCCTATCATAATGTTGGCAGGGGTGCCTCAGACCCCAGGTTCACCCACCGGGATCTTGGTTACACCTCTATTCTTAACAATGTCTGAGAAAAGGAGGAGGTTGAATGCTAACCAACAACATAAAGGGGAAATGTACATCAATCGGGTCTCTGGAAGAACATTTGGTCTAGCGAAAGAAGGTGGGACTTTGTTTCCGGGTTTTCACGGGGGCCAGGTTCCACCTTTACTGGCGAACTTAAAGGACTCGAAAGCACCAAAGTATGTAACCAGTCCCTCTGCCTTTCTTGCGAGAGAACAAGAGCAGGAAAGAATTCAAGGAGATAACTAGGCGGGACGGACAAATACCAAGCATGATTCTAGGGGGGCGGGAATCAAAAACCCCCCACTCACGTTCTCTCAAACTAGAGAGTTCTGGTCCGGGACGACAACCTTATCCTCAACTGTAGAACAGTACTTTGAATTATTACATTGTGTCCCAAACATGAGGCAATTAACATCTGCAGACTTGAAGATTATTGAATTTGGAGACGAGCACCGGGTGGACTAGATCTATCTTCACCTTACATCCCCAGTGGTGATAAACATGCTGATCGAAGCAACGGAAAGCCTCCTGATGTTGGGCTTCGATCTGACTATCGCAGGTGCCGTGGAACTTGAGCACGTTCAAATATCACAATCGGCTCTACAGAAGAACATTACAACTGTTGGAATTATAGCAAACAGTGAATTTAGTGGTGATGTTCAGAGGGTAACACCAGCCTGAGGTTATCATGTTCCATTGGCAACAGGCAGGGTTCCGGCTGGCTTGAGGCTGAGGTTGAATGTTACATTCCAAACGGAGGTACCCTCTCCTCAAGTAGGTTGTACCAAACGCTTCCAATTCTACAACCAACGAGAAGTATAACATCGGATCTGTCATGGTTGCCCAGAGCGTTACTACTCGAAGACAATCTCTAGCCATCCAGCTGACCTCCAGCCTCGACGCCTCGGACTCTGTACATAGTGAGAAAAAAAAGCTCACCACCTACCTAAAGCTGGCCTCTTGGAACATACGAGGCTTCATTCTTTTTTTTTTTTGGATTTGTTTTATTTGTAACATGCTCCATCAGGCTCGGGGGCTTCAGGGCGCAACTTGTGCAAAGTTACATACAGAGCATACGTACATAGAAAATTTAAGCAAAGAAGAAAGTACATACATAATATTCAAGGGTATATCAATATACATAATTTACAGAGCAAGTATTCTACATGAAACATAGTGACAAAAATGTGCAGCAGGTGAGAAGAGTAGGTCGATACTAGAAGACTGTGTTGTGGAGAGCACGATTCAATGCTGGTTAAAAAGCCAGGCTTTAGTTTTGGACTTGAATGCGTTAAATGATTCCTCAGATCTGATGGAAATGGGGAGAGCATTCCAGAGCTTGGAGGCAAGGAGAGGGAAACTTGTGCCCCCCGCTTTTTGAAGTTTGTACCTAGGGATCGATTAACAGTATGTCCGGGCAGTTCTTTGGGGTCGGATAGGCACGTGGCGTGATAACCGACTGTAGAGGTACAAGGGGGCCTTGTTGGCCAAGTATTTGTGCATGAGGGCGAGTGATTTCAGTGTAATTCTCTGTTTGACGGGTAGCCACTGTAGGTTGGTTATGGATTCAGAGATGTGGTGGTTAAGAGGGATGTTTAAGGCAGCTCTAATAGCTTTGTTCTGGGTGATTTGTAGTTTGTTCATGTTCTCTTGGCTAGTTCCTAAGTAGAGGGCACTACCACAGTCAATTTTAGCCATAGTGAGAGTTCTGGCTAGTGTGACGCTGTTCAGAGTAGTCCGAAATGGCCTGCAGGCAGCAATGAGTTTTCAGGTATATGCAGAAGCTGATCTGACTGCATTTGTTTGACGGGATAAGGATAAGGTAGCGTCAAGGTAAAAACCCAATGCTTTTGTGTCTTTCGAGACTTGGATGGTGTTGCCATCAATGATAAATGACTGGTAGGATGGCTCAAGTTTGCTAAGGCGTTGCGTGGTGCCTAAGATTAGGAGCTCCGTCTTGTCATCATTGAAACATAGCTGGTGTTGGGACATCCAGGTTTGGATGACCAGGTAGATGTCATTCAGGGCCTTGGTGTCAACTATGTAGTCTCCAGTGAAGGGAATGAGTATCTGGGTGTCATCTGCATAGTTTGTGTAGGAGACACCCAGATAGTCAAGTACAACGAAGAGCGGTTTAGTAAAGACATTAGAGTGTGGGTGACACGCAAGAGCCCTGAGGGACACCACAGTGACCACATTCATCTGACCAATCCCAGTGGAACAAACGGGTGATTACAACCTGCTTTGTTTACAAGAAACTTGGCTTAGAAAGACCCCTATCCTCGATGGTTTTGAAATCTCAACAAGCCCAGCCATCAAAAGAAGAAAAGGGCGCCCGTCGGCCGGTCTCTTAACAGCAGTAAAATCTGGCAGTTCCCTAAAACTACTGAGACAGTTTCATCTAGCCTCCTGTTTCAAGACCTCTTGATTGGCTGGGAGACCCTGGACCAGCCTCTGAGTATAAGAAACTCGGTTTAATTAGTAATGATCAACGTCTGCTGAAACCCCGTGCTGACCTTGAACGAGGCCTTTATAGATCAAATTGCTGACCGGATAGACGACGCTTACATAAATCAACAAACCAATTATGTTGTCATCTGCAGAGATCTAAACACCCCAGGATTAATAGGCAATATGCACGGTTGAAACCGGGACCTTGAGGACTCCCTGCACATTGGGGGTGTAATGTGGAGTTTGTTGATGGACTTCAAAGATATGCACATGCTTAATGGCAACTTTGGAGTTGACATACCCCCAGCAACTAAAGTGTGAAAGTATGGGACGCTCATCTGTGATTGATTACATCTTTGTTACTTGCAATCTCTTACCTTTGGTGAAGACGTTTCAAGGGATCAAAACAACCGCGCCCACCACCTGCTTCTTTTAGGATGGATGGCTTTGAGATCTGACAACAGGGAAAGGATGTCCACAGCAGTTGATGTGTGTAACGGTGGTTCGCACTTGAAACGATCCAACAATGGGATAAGGAAGCTAACCATGGACATTGGTACAGCAGGTCCGACAGTTGAATATACCCGACTCTTGGAACAATATTCCATTAAATGCACAAGAAAAACTAACTTGTCTGCAAGAAAAGAGGCCCGAAGAAAAGAGGTCAGGAGGCTGGTTAGCGTGGCAAGAAAATCCGCCTCACCTAGGGATATAGAAACTGCACTTGCAGAAAACAAAGTACTAAAACTGGCTGTTCTCCATCAGACGGCTTATGTATTGGAGTGATTCAGAGAAAATGCTTAGGGCATTAACAAGCAGAGACCTGAGAGCTGAGGGCTTTTTGGACATTGATAGAATCAGAGGGGATGGTGCCCAATGATGAACAGACTAACCCAATAAGCGAAGTGAGCTGAACCAATCACAACAGCAAACTTTATGCTGTGGACCGAAACAACATTCCTATTAGCCTTCCTACTCAGGGGATGGAGCCATGGGTCTTCTGTAACGACACCAGCGATATTGAAAATCTAATCCGAAGGTTGAATAGCTCGAGAGCGCCTGGCCGGACGGGCTGACCAACCATATGTTGAAAGAGCATCTTGAAGAATCGGCCGGCTTTACATATACCTTACTGACTTAAGTTACTACTTCTCATCATATACCTAGTTCATGGAGGAGGGCGATCGTGGTCCCAATCCACAAAAAAGGAGACCGGGAGAACCCGAAAAATTATCGCCCGATCGCCCTCCTGGACGTAATTGGGAAAACCTTACGGCAGGGTAATCCTGGACCACTTCCACAGTTGGTGTTGACTTTTCTCCTTTTGAAACAGAGTAAAATGCATGTGACATCCAGCCAACGTGTGCAAAAACTGTATGGAAATCATTACTATGCGGCAGCTTTCTGCATTGTGACCCCTTTCATTATTTCTCTAAGGTCTGGCCATTTGATCTCTCCTGTACATATTTAAATGTTGAAACTCAAAAACCTAGCCAATTATATAGTAAATCAAACATTAATTGTGTTTTGAGGTTCGATAGCAGATACAACAGTGCAGGGAGGTAAGGACTCCATGCTAAATTTTATGTCTAATCTCATGGTGAAATGGTTATTTATATAGCACTTTTGGCAAAGCACTGTACATAGATGATATTTATCACAGTTATCATCAAACCGAAGTCGGTACTCCTTTATCGACCTCGAAAGGATGAAAGGCTGAGTTGGCCTTGCTGGGATTCGAACCTGCAACCTACAGATCGCAGCACCGAGTGCTCAACTGGCTGAGCTATCTTATTGGCTAACATCCTTCAGAGGTCAGTTAACTGAGTATCAACTGAGTTATAATAATCACAGTGCCTAGATGTTGGATGATGTAACTCATATATTTGTTTTTGAACAGTGCTTGCACTTCCTGAAGAGTCAGGTTTTGGATGTTTTAACTTTAGTCTTGAAGATTTGAGAGGCTGGAACACCTGCCTGTGATTGGTGTAATGACAATCGCTCACCCTTGAGCGAAGACTCTTCTGCCACTGCCCATTTATAGTAATGTACCTTATTGACTGCAAGGTTGAATGGATGTAAACTAGACTGCATAGTCATCATTTTACACACTTTTATAATTGGAGTGTAAAAATGATCTGCCTCTGAATGATTATGCTCACAGCACAGGAACTCTGAAAAACACAATTGTGAAATACTGGTTTGTTTTCACTGGAAAATAAGCAATTGTTATACAAAGTTAATTCTCAATTGCAACTTAGTTTTCCATCATTAATTATACAATCCTAAAATACTAGGAAAATAAATATGCACAGTGCTGTTTGCTCTATTAGCAGTAACACAGCATAAGCTGAATGGAAATAAATCATTCCTTTAATCACAGTGTGCAGTTTCATTTTTTGAAAGGCTGCAGAGAAATACTTTCCGTTTCAGAGGCTTTTATCCATGGCATGGCTTGCAATTACATCCATGTAGATGAAAATCAAAAGAAGCGTTCTGGTTTGTGTCAAGTAACCCAACCTTTGCACTGCCCTCTGCTCTAAACTTGTGTGTAAATGTACACAGGAAAAAAGTAAAGGTGTCATATTTCCAAGATTTTCATGCGTAAAAAGTTCCAAACGGGCTTCGTTAAAGGAGTGGTGACTTCAGTTAACATATTAATACTCCATCTTCTGAAGGGCAACCCAGGCAACAGTAAGCCAAAGCTGTTCATGGCTTTTGTGGCTCTGGTCCAGGCATCCGACCAAATCAACCGGCGTAAATTATGGGCTAAACTTGAAGCGAAAACTGCCCTACAGCCTTATTGGAACCCATAAAGGCAATGCATTTCAACACTACATTAAGAGTGTATTTGAAGAAATCCGGCCTTTTATCCAATGAAATATCACCTCAAGGGGCGTCAAACAGGGGTGCCCAATGGCACCGGCTCGCTTTAATTTCTTCGTGGAAGATATGTAAGAGGCCTACATGTCAACAAGATCTTTTCCACCAAACGTCGGGGGAGTCCAGTTACCATGCTTATTGTACACGGACGATGTTGTTCTAATCAACCAGATCCCTGTACGTCTACAAAGACAACTGGACTCCCTTCAAAGTTACATTACATCTAAAGGCCTCGAAATTAACAAGGAGAAAACCAAAATCTTAAGTTTGGCAACTCAAATTAAGGGTAAAATCGCTTTTCTTGGTATCTAGACGGAGAGGGGATTGATCAAGTGAACTCAGTACCTTGGTGTATGGCTAAGCGACTCAAGATTAGAAGTGCTGATGGTGTTAAATCTGCGAGCTAAAGCTAAAGGCCTCGCAAGTCAAGCAATTGCCCTAAACGGCAAGTTTCGCTGCTTCTCGATAATGCTGATACTACTATTTTGCAAATCAAAAGTGGTCCCAGCCGTGACATATGGAGCAGAGGCTATGTCTAATATCCCCGAGTGCATATGGTCACGCCTAGAAATCATATTCTGCAAGAAGGTGTTGCAGGTTCCCCTATCCACACCTATTCAAATTATCCGGAGAGAACTGGGGCTCTCGTCACTGAAAATGACTGTAGAATGGAACAGACTAGCCTTGTTTAGGAAATGTTTCATGCCTTCACGACCCGTCATCTTGGAAATGTTGCATAAAGAGTTTATGGCTGCCCGGAACCCCATATTGAATAGTTGGAGATTGAAAACGTTGAACCAACTGGCAGAGCTCGGAGGCTCTCTTGACTTATTAGTGACTAATCCAACATGGATCAAGAAAAAGCTTAAAGAGCAGGACTGGATTACAATCTTGAAGACAGCTGGCTGTTACCAATCTGTTGCCCTCCTGCCCCCAGAGTCTCAAACTAAACGCAGTATGCGCTTATCTAAAACAGTTCCCTGACCAGAGGGTCAGAGATCAATTCTTGAGAACTTGTCTGAACGTCCATCCCACAAACGAGATACGGGCAACTCATGCACTATCACAGGGGAACAAATGCTGCTACTGTAAAGATGATTCCAAGGTGGAAACTTTGAAACATCTCATAATCCTCTGCCCGGTGCTCAGGGAGGTACGAATAATTCATTTTGTATCTCTGGTGGAGGTCTTTGATGGAAGGACGCAAGACCAAATATGTAATTGCAGTAGTTAAATTTTTATCTGAAATACTTTAAGACACCTATGGAAGATGTCTTGCCCTAACCCTTTTGGGGAGGAACTTTTTGTATCGGTATTCTTTTAGATGTACTAATATTGGAATTTGTTGTATTGCTAAAATTGTTTCAATTTGAATGCAATAACAAATATAAAAAAAGAAGGCAAAAACAGATCTTAGATCACGTATTCTATGACCTCCCGTTTATCTTATAGTTGGTGATAGAGAGGTCTGTTTCTCTGGTGACTTGTTGTTCAGCTTCTTGAATTTCCTTGACCCTGAA
The DNA here is from genome assembly GCF_040938575.1 of Ambystoma mexicanum. Lineage (NCBI taxonomy): Eukaryota > Metazoa > Chordata > Amphibia > Caudata > Ambystomatidae > Ambystoma > Ambystoma mexicanum. Next base: position 554,953,819 of record NC_090931.1, read on the forward strand.
ATTCTCCTTCTGTTATTCGGTCTACTCCCTTTTCCTTTCAGGGTTAGTCAGCTCGCCTTTGACTGTATGGATATCATCTTCTGTCACTAGTTATACTTGAAACCTTTGAACTCAAAAGCCAACCAGAATGGGAAGCCCCATCTGTATCTCACCCCCTTCTCATTCAGCTATTGGCTGAGTGGGGCACATAGACTGTGTCTGGCTAGAGTGAAGTTCAAGATATCTTGGTATATTGATATCTTCACCGCTCCTTGTTGTATGGGGCTCTTTTCTGGCTTTTTCCAAGGTCTTGTTTTTCTCTGGGTACTAATGGAATCTTTCCAAAACTGGCCTTGGGCCTCGACCACCTCCTATTCCTGCGCGGTGGGCTACATCTATTGTTGGTTCCTTCCTGTCCTCATTACCAAGCAACAAGCGACTTTGTGCATCGACTTCACTAGGTCAGACTCCGTTTCCCCCTCTTTTATCTGGAAAGCCCCAAAATTGTAGGTTGTTACGCCGTTCTTGATTCTCAGTCATCCATCTTAACGTGCATTTCTTCTTTTCTTTTTCCACATGTCCAATTGTTTCCAATATGTCCACGGAGGACTGATTGGCTTCTAGGCCCTGCAGTCTATCGTCTACTGCCTCAATTTTGTGTGTCCAGAATGTAGTGCCTGTGGCCAATGTCAGTTCGTATTCCCATGATCTCTTCCAGTAGTGCTGTTATGTCATTTTTCATAGCACTTTGCTCCCCCATCATTGCTGTTTCTTGCAGTACGGCGCAAGACTGCTCCACACCCTTTGCCGTAGGACTTTTATACTTTTGCAAGGACTCTTTCCAGCTTATTTGGGAGGAAGGCCCTTCGCTTTGGTGGTCCAGTGCAGGACCCCTCTCCCTTCTCTCGCCCTTCTCTTTCTGAACCAGGTCAGGGACCTCTAGAGGGGCCAGGGGTGATGACCGTGGCTCCACTAGCGTTAAGTGGATGCAAGTAGGGGTTCTCTGTAGATAATGACAATATGTTAGGTTGGGCTGTCTTCTGTGGGCCACTCTTCCCCCTAGAGAATCTGTCTATTGCTGACGATCCGGTAGAACCTTTCAGAGTGCATTGCGATCGGCCATCTCATTTTGCGAGTGCTGCGGATGGTTATCCTGCCTGTCCTTGACCCACTGTCTCGTGCGACCAAGCTTCTGCCTGAGTCCCAATAGGGTGGAAAGTCGAAGAATATTCACCAACCCTCACTGAATGTCTTATACCTTGATAAGGGGGGACGCCACCCCTGCTATGGTCATGAAGGGTGGAGGCCGTGGCATGCTTCCCCCTGCAGTCTTAATGATTGTCAGCAGTAACTTGGTCTCAGACCCTCTGCAGGAGTGGACTGGAGGGGTGCAGGTGTCGACTGGGGCAAGGAGAGACGAGAGGGCCACACCCTACGAGCCTCTCACACCAACTCTGCTTTCCTGATTCACTCTATGGCCCTACTCCAGGCTTCTGGCTCACCTGCTGACTGAGGGGCCACCAGCTCCCTGGATCCTGCTGGGCTGTTATGGCACCTTGTCCCTGGGTGTAGTGCTGAAGCGCAGAGCACAGGACCTGCATGTCCCCCCCCCCCACCTCCCCTGCCAGTTTCACCGGGGCTCCAAATATTCTCTGGGCTGGTGCAGGAGGACTCATACGACAGCGGGCCCTGCCGCAGCATTCCGATGCTAGGCTTGCCTGGTTACTTTTTGTCACTGTGGCCGGCACCCTCGGGTGGCATTTTCGGGCAGAGATTTCTCCGTTCCCCAGGCACGGATCATCCTCTGATTTAGATCTGTGGGTACCTAGCATGATGGGGGGAGGGGGCGGTATGTGGCCGGCCATATTTGGGCTCAGGAAAGCACGGCTCAGGTCCCTTATTGTCCCGGTTGTGAAGGAGTGCCGAGTTTATTATTCAACATCTCTGCTCGCCCTGGTGACCTCCCTTCTGTACTTATTTTAATTTTGTAAGACACAAACAAAACTGGTCACTAACATGGTAAAGCAAACATGGCTTGTGTTATCTGTTTTTAAGGTCCAACATCAGAATAGTTTTTATTGTGATATAAAATTGCAGCGGCCGGTGTGCAATGCTCAAATATGGATCTAATGTTATAATCAAATCTTCACTTGACTGCCTAACCTTACATCCTTCAGAGGTTGGTAAACAGATTCTCGTTAAAGCTTGTAGTGAATACGGTGCTTAGAAGTTGGTCGAACTCTGCATGAACTCTGCACTCTCACTTTCCTCTGCGGGCTCCCTCCTTTGGAATAGCCTCTCCGTCCGTCTGCGCCTTGAGCAGGATCTTCTCAAATTCCAGAAGGTCCTTAGCACTAGCCTCTTTTCCTCCTCCTCTCACCCCCCAACCCACCCTTCTCTCTTCTGCTAATCACAAAGTTGCTGAATTGGTGTGCTTGGCCCTGTTGCATCTTCGGGCCTTCACCTCCCACACCAATTCTTCCAGCTCCTGTCTTTCCACAGCACTTTGCATCTGCATACCCTCCACTCTGGAGACTTGCACTTCACCTCTTGAGGCTCAGGCCGTGTAGCACTCAGCATTCTAGCACTTAGTCCATGGCTCACATATAGGCTCAGACTCCCCAGCATTTATCCTATCTTCCCTCTTCCTTTCTGCACTTGCACATTCTCAATTCTCACAAGGCATAGTAGGTTTGTCCCCCCCCCTTCCACTCTCTGCCTCTGCTGCTAATATTGTGTGTAATGTTGTAATTGTACTTCCCATCCTCCCCCAATCCCTGCCCTGTGGGCGCTTTGATTGTATAAGCGCCTAACAAGCAAACAAAAAATAAAATGAAGCACTACATAAAAACGTTAAATGCGTATATGTGTTACCACTAAATGGGTATGTTTGGCAGTGTTTCTATTTCAGTTGCAAATGTAACTTTTATTTGTTTTGTAACAGCACTTGCACTGGCTCAAGAGTCAGGTTGTGAATGCGTGAATCGTAGTTCCAAGGATTTGAAGATTTAGCACATTGACTCGAAGATAAGAGTGAATGCAGGTTCAAATTCGATATTGCAAACTAATCTTTACCCAAGATGGTGTTTTGCGGTGGACGTATTTTGCACACTGTTTTTGTGATTGGAGTGAAAATTAAATTGTAAGGGTGAACTGATTTGCTATTGATATGTTTAAACACAACATATAGATGCATCTTGATGATAAATGCACTCTACACTAGATCTCTGAAAAATATATGTGTGCACTGCAAGTATACATTCACTGCAAAAAGCATAATTTATTTCTTCCCTTCCCAATTGCAACTATTTATCTTATTACTAATATCCTAAAATGGTTACAAAAAAAATATGCATGCGTGCTCCTCTCCATGAACATAAACCGACACAAAACATCAGAAGTTGAACAGAAAGAAACCATTCCTTATCTCGCATTGTGCTTCTTTCTGTCTGATTCGGCACACAGCTCAGAGAATAAATGTCTGTTTTCAGATCCTCAAAGAGGTGTTCTGGGGGTAAAGCAAGTCACCTGCTCTTTGCACTGTCCTCTGCTCCCAAACTGTGCATAAATGGTATGCATTTAAAAATCAAAGGTGTCGTATTTGCAAGATTTTAATGTATAAAAAGGCCTTGTACGACCCTTATCTGGAAGCCTGATTGACTTGTTTTAGATTGGATGCATATTTTGGAGAGTCGCAGAAGGAAACGTTCACTTTTTTGGCTTAATGTGCTTTACAGCAGCTGGAAAGCTTTCAGACTAGAACACCCATCTTAACACAGGCATAAAGGGTAGACAACTTAATTACTAAACCATGTCCAATTTTGCATTAAAAAGGTCTTCAGGTAACTGTCTGTAATCTTAGGCATAGTTTGCACCTGACATTCTCTGTAACTCACGGGGCCTTAAATAATGTAAAAGTCAGTGCACATTGGACTCTGTTTTATCAATTTTGAGCTATAGTCCCCAACAAACCTTAGCCAGGAAACACAATAGGCTTACTGCAGTAATTACTTGCATTGGCTTGTGTACCATTTGTTCATGATCTCATTTTAGAGCCTTAAGAAAATGTTGTAGGAAAATATATTATACCTTCAAATATAAAGGCTGTACTGGAAATATCAGTATTGTCACATCTTTCTTGAGAGGAAACGAATGAAACTGACTCGGCCTCCAAAAGCAGGGCTAAAGGAAAAACCTTTTAGATTGTACTCACATTCTAAATGCCTGAAAGGCAAGTATCACTTGTGCAAGAGTTGTGTGTAGAATGTATACAATTTCTTCTTTTGTGATGCTTCTAGTATTCTAGTGGCACACTTGCTCTGTTTAAGTAACCTTGGTCTTAGGTCAAGGCGAGGCTGACATAGGTGATTTATCCGGTGTGACCATAGCAATGTCTTGGTTGTGGTGACCTTTAGGTAAGCTAGTTCTGTGATGTTGTCCTGAGGCACCCTGGAGTTAGCCAATATCTCTTGCAGTGGATGGAAAACACAAAGATGACCAGAAATAGGAAGCATGCAGTAGTGACTACTGAGTAGACAGTGGGTCATGTTGTAGTAGTAATTGTCATTTGTATAATTTTTAAATGGCGCTCTAATCTAAAGCTCTTTACATAGGACATATTTACCTACATTACTATTATTACCCAATTGAAATTGGTGCTAAATTATTGACCTCAAAAGGATTTAAGGCTGAGTTGGCCTTGCCGGGATTTGAACTTGCAACCTGCAGATCAAACACAGATCACAGCAACAAGCGTTTAACACGCTGGTCCACTTTACCCGCCATATATGGGGCCTTTTCTCATTTGTATGGCCTCAAAGCACTTTGTGGTAGGTACGCCCTTGATGAGCGACGTCCAGTTATGGGAACAGTCTCGGAAAAGGCTTGGAGTGCGTGTCCATTTGGCCAAGATTAGGAATTAGGTGGGCTGGCTGGGTTCCAGTAAGCAACCTAAGGGGTCGGACATGTGGATGGGTGCTGAGGGAGGTCACGAAAGAGTGCTAGTGCAAGAGACTCGATGTGTGACCAGCTGGACAGGAAATTGTCATAGGTTGTCGCTGTATTCTAATGGCAGAGGTGTTGAGGCAAGTCTGGTGTAAAAGGGGCGAAGCCATTACGTGCACAACTAGACCGAATATGCCATAGTTGTAGCTGTATTCCAAGTGTGTGGATTGATAGCCGTGCCTGCGGCAAATGTCCACTGAAGTGGTGCGTGATGAGCCTTTTCTTTAATCTTCCTTGTGTGATCTGATCGTCTGCCCTGCACCCCTCTGCTGAGAAAGATATGCTAATTCCTTCCTTGGACATACTTAAGAGTGGGAATTGTTAACAGAGCCTGGAACAGTACGCAGACTTATGAATTTTATCTGACCAGTGCCAGTCTTTTGTGGATGGGTGATTGGAAGGGAGTTCCAGGTTAATGAGCCTTGCTATCCGTCAGCCAACAGAATGTTTGTATTCGGGAAGTTTGATGCAAAGCTTTTTTGTGTGTGTGGAAAACCAACCTTGATCCACACGTAGTGTGATTAATGCCTTCACCTCCAACCGGGCATTATTAAGACTAAGTTTTAGAAAGTCTTGTAAGCAAGGCAAAGGGCCTTCATAAAATAATAAAATAATCTTTTGTCTTCACTTGCAACCAGTGACTGGAATGCAAGGCTTGGAGATCAAAGTTTCAGGCCAAAGTTTAGCTGAATGATTTGTTTAGTTGATTGTAGCTTCTGAAAGGTTTTTGCTAGTAGATTGGTATAGTAATGCTGCAGTAGTCAAGTAGGGTGAGAGGTGGAACTTTGTGGGCATTCTAGAATGGACATTCTCCTTATGAGCCGAGTTGATGGAAGTTGCAGCCTTAACATGCGGCACCAATAGAGGATTGACATCATATATAATTCCCAGGTTATGAACATGCCACTTTGGTTTGTTGCAGTGAGAGAAGTGGTTCTGTCTTCTGATGCATTGAATTATTATTTTATGGTGTTTATTGAGTGCAGACCAAGCTTCGGGAAGCAAGCGCTTTAGAAGTCAAAGGGGAGGAAACCCACCTACTGCCAACAGACTTCGGGCGCTTATGCTCATAACAATTCCCAAATCAATTCATTGCCTCAGGTGGCAACAAGAAAGGGGGCACAGCAATTCTCTTTAAGAAGGGACTGAACCCCCACATCCTGGAAACTAAACTCTGCCCGGAGGGAAGATTTGTGGTGGTGAAGTGTCTCTTGCTGGACCAGCTGTATACCAGCTGTATACCTTCATCCCCGTGTACGCCCCATATACGGGACAAGTCGCATTCTATGCAGCCTTGAACACCACCAGGGCCAAATCGTGATGGGAGGAGATTTCAATGGAGTGCCAGACCCCACAAAGGATAAGTCGCACCCGGCCTCCTCCGGAGACTTCGCCCTTGCCCTCTGCCTGCTACGATTATTCAGGACCCTGGAGGTGGTTGACTCATGGCGGGTGTTACACCCCTTGGAAACAGACTTCACCTTCTACTCCTACGTCCACAGAACCTTTTCGAGGATTGACCTCCTCCTGACATCACCACAGGTACTCGCCTTCACCAATGAGGTGTCCATTGGATCTAGAATACTGTCCGACCACGCTCCGGTGACCCTGGAGATCCGCACTCGTGATCCGTCCCCCACAGCCCGCTGCAAATGGTCACTGTATGACCCAATGCTGAACGAAATGCCAATAAGGGACGCCATAGCAACGTCAATCCCAAACATCTTCCAGGAGAACCCCAACAAAGACACCTCCCCGGCCAATACCTGGGACACCATGAAGGCAGTCATCCAGGGGGAAATGATAGCCTGTGGAGTGGTGTACCACAGGAGCAGGAGGCAGACACGCATGGCCCTTGAGGAAGATCTTTGGGAAGCGGAAGAGCTATGCATAAGGATAAAGTATGGTCTCCCAAAACACGAGTGCTCTGGACGGCACGTAAGAAAATTGAGGCGCACTATGCTGAACATACGGCACAACTACTAGCGAAGGCCAAACAATTTTATTTACGTCAGGAACAATAAAGCAAACTGGCTAATGGTAGCAAAACTCGCCAAAATCAAGAAGAATAACACCATTATTGGACTGCGAGACCCCCAGGGCACAACCCAATACTCGGAGCCGGAGAAACTACAGCTAGCAACCAACCATCTTGTACAAGTGATGTCCGCACAGCCACGAAACCTGCAGGAGCAGACAGAATATCTACAGAAAGCCACCCCCCCTCAGCGGAAGCCCTCAGCTCGGGACACCCTGGATGTGCCAATCTCAGCAGAAAAGGTAGAAGAGGTTATAAAAACCCTTAAATCAGAGCCCCCGGACCAGACGGATACACCACTAAATTCTACAAAATCTTCAGGCATCAACTATTACCACCACTGGTGAATCTCTTCAATTCCTTTCGGAGCACGGGCACTATAACTCCCCCCATGCAGGAATCTATCACAGTTCTCTTGCCTAAACCTGGGGGGGGCCCAGCGAACCCAGCCTCCTACAGACATATTGCATTGCTGATCATCAATGCCAACATCTACTCGAAGGTCCTGGCAACACGCCTCTCCCGCATCCTGCCTTACATAATCCGACCAGACTGGATTCATTAGAAACGGAGCAACAAGTGATAATATACGCAGAACACTGGATCTGGTGGACCTGGCCACCCGGAACTCTCAAGGCCTGGCACTCCTAGCCCTTGACGCCACCAAAGCGTTCGATAAAGTGGAATGGACCTTCATGAACCTCACCCTAGAGGCCTTTGGCTTCGGACCGAAGTTCCGAGCCATGGTCCTGGTGAATTATAGGTCACCCAAGACTCTCCTGAGAATTAACGGCACCCTCTCCACCCCAATCCCTCTGACCAGCGGGACCAGGCAGGGATGCCCGCTATCACCACTCCTATTCGCCTTGGTTACGGAACCCTTTGCCCAAAGAATTAGACTAAATGACTCCCTCAGGGGACTCCAGGTCGGGTCCTCCCAACACAAAGTGGCCTTATACGCGGACGACGTCCTATTTTCCATCTCACAGCCCTACCTTTCACTGAAACACGCCCTGGCCGAGATAAAGAACTATGGAAGGGTCTCTAGCTTCTCTATCAATTTCAATAAATCAGCAGCTCTTGGGATAGGCCTGACCCCGTCGGAAAAGGCAACCCTGGCCCCGTTTTGCCCCATTCAGTGGAAAACCACAGCAATCCCTTACCTGGGGGTCCACAACCCCGGCAAACCCAAAGGACGTCTATCGCGCAAACTTCCCGCCTCTTTTTAAGGAACTGGCAGAGGACATGAAGCGATGGAAATTACAGGAAATCTCATTGATGGGCCGCATCACTGCCTGTAAAATGAACCTTCTTCCCAGATTCCTATATGCCTGCTCCTCACTCCCAGTGCCTATCTAAACCCCCAGCTCTTCGGGACCTCCAAAGGAATATGTTACGGTTTATTTGGAGGGAGAAAAACCCAGAATCCCCCTGGGAACGATGCTGGGGAATGCCAGACTAAGCGGCCTGGGAGTACCCGACCTACAAGGATACCAGTTGGCAGCACAATTGGGGAACACCCAAGCCTGGCGGATAGCCTCTGACCGCCCAAGATGGGTGGAACTTGAACAATCCCGCCTTTCTGTCCCCATATGCTTTCTCCCGCATATTCCGCCACCTATGCGGCAGACAGAGAGACTTCTGCTCGCCCACCAGGCACACCATAGACACGTGGGACAGAGCACTAAAGAAAAAAGGGGTCCTTAGAGGACTGAGCGATACCCGCTCCTGGTAAGCCAGAGAGGGTCCTCTCCTGCCCCTCTGGTGGACCAAAATGTGGGATATCCTCATCGCAGAGAAGGTGACGGCGGCTAAGGCGGGGACTCTTCACCGCTTTCAGAACATTTGGGGCCCATTCCTTGACTACGACCAAAAATTCCCAGCTCTCACATACAAGCCCCAGCAGGCCAAGCGGATCCTGTACAGTGGGAACACACCCCATGAGGGGAGCGAAACATGAAAAAGGAGGGGAGGGAGCCCCAAGCTCCAGGATTGTGACCTGGACAGGCATTTGAGGTGGGGGATGAAGGGAGGGACGGAGGGGGAGGGGGAAATGTGACCGGAATGCTGCAGCAATGCAAAACTGTACTTGTTTCCTGCTTTGTTTAAAATAAACATATTTTTTTAAAAAGAAGTCAAAGGGGAAAGGACACGGTTAGGGTAGCACAGATACAAGGGAGCAGGGAGCTAGCAGTGGTGGAGAGGGAGTGTGGGCAAATTGACAGCAGGGGATATACAAGCAACCAGAGGAGTAAATGGGGCGTGCAGAGATCACCCATTTTCAGTTTAGGTGGCGAGTGGAAGGTGCGTGGACCAGAGTGTTAGAGAAGCCTTTCCTTGAAGAGGAAGGTCTTTCTCTCCTTCCAGAAATGTAGAAGTGAGTGAGCGAGTATGGTGTTGATGGGGAAGGATGTTCCAGGGTCTACGGATAGTGAAGGCCGGTCTTTCGGCTCCCTGGGTCTAGGGATAGAGAAGGCCGGTCTTTCGGCTCTTTAATACATCAGCAGAGTTCAAGTTTGTCCATGTCTTTGCGTCTGGTGGATCGTAAGCTTCCAGAGATACTGAGTTTCTCAGCGAGGTAGCTTGCAGACGTCCGAGTAACAGCCTTATAGATGATGCAGTAGGATTTGAAGCTGTACATGCTTTCAGTGGGAGCCAGTGTAGTTTGAGGGTTTGGGTGATGTGGGCAAATTTGCAGAGCCCTTTGTGTCGTGCTGCACATGTAGACACATCTAATGGGTGCCAGAGTAGTCAGCGGAAGGCCTTCCAGAAGGGCATTGCCACCATTCCGGTGGTAGTGGACCAAGGCTTGAACCGCAGCTCTGAAGTTGTTTTTTGGGACGAAAGTTAAGATTTTCGCTGGAGAGAAAGTTGATACCAAGCAGTTTGTCTTCCTTAAGTGCTATTTGAAATAGAGGTCTTTCAATGTCAAACCTAAGGGCTTGGTGCAGGCCATCAACTATGTTGTCAAGCCCTCAAAACTCATTACGGAGTTCAGGTCCAGATGTCGGGCGAGGTGTCGGTATTAGTCCACAATGGATCTAATAGGGCCTGTGTCGGCATCGGAGGATGCAAATGTAGACACTATGCCCTTTGGAGATTTCCGTGGAGATTACAGAATATGTCCCGGTTGTGGGACATCAACGTTCGCTCGCCAGCGAGGTGCGCAGCTTGAAGACACGTGGGGAAGCAGCGTTCCTGCTTTTCAACTTCTATGAGCATCCCGTTCGTTTCTGGTACTGATATTTCAGTGATTCTTGCCTCTGTTACCTGTTTTTGCCTCTGGATTTCCCTTTTGGATTACTCTTCCGTTATTGTGGTGCTTGTTTGGACTTTTCTCTGTAACTTCTTGTCCCTCTGTGTCTCTTGGATTTGCTTTGGAGTGTTTGGTTTTGGCAATTAAGACTTCCTGGATCCTTGTGCTTGTTTGTTCCTCTGGAAACCTGACCATCTAGTTCCTTGATCCCATATCTTCCTGCAATACTCTGATGACCCCTTCGCTATCCTATATCAACTGCTAGGCACCCAGCTTCCTGGCCTCTCCTGCATGGTTCTCCCTTGTTCCTTAGAGGCGTCCTCATGCCAGCAGGGTTAGGTCCCTGCAGACTCTTGGGGCTTCTTACTTGGGACGTCCTGTTCACCGTCGGGCAGGGTTCTGGTCCATGGGGTATTGCTACCTACCTCATTGGGAGAACCCAAACGTGCAAACTGTACCAGGTAGGTGCACGTTAATGGGGGATACTAGGTGTAGGGGCATATCCGGCTAGGTGTAATTGTTCTTGGTTCTCTTTCCAGTTGGCTGTTTGCTGTCCGGGTATTCATTTCACCTGATCTATAGGTAGCTCTGTATCTTGTAACGCTCCACTGGTACATCAGGAGAAAGACTTGTTTTCTATGGAAATTTGATCCAGTGCGGTATCATGATCTGCATTTTGACACAATGTCAATGTCCTTAACGGACCATTTGGCATCTTTTGAGCATAAAGTGACAACGAAAGGAGTAAAATCATCAGTAAAGTCAAAATTATTCTATAGATAATCGGTGTGGTGTATATCCATTTTTATGAAGATGATCTTTTTACTTCTATTTTATATTTTAACTTTTTTTTTTCTCTTCGTTTGCTTTTTTTCTGTTGATATGTTTTATTTTTATACTGAGATTGGATTGTTTCATTAATATATTTATTTTTTGTTTTGTGTAAAGTTTATAATCTATACTATATCACAATAAATAAATAAATAAAATCATCTCTTCAATGACTTGAAAACTAAATTAATTTCTTTTGCTGCGATTGTGGGGACTGTGGAACCTGCCTCCATTATGTTCTCTGTTGCTAATCCTATTGAGGCACAAACACTACTATCTTCAAGTTGAGTGTAATCCCATCATTTAAGTCCCCTTGAATGAATACCAAGCAATTGCTGAGCAGCTTCGACCCACACAAGGATCCAGCATCTCTATTGAGATGCACACGGAGTTTGAAATCTGCTCAGTGTGAGAACACTGTGATTGTTAAATCACTGTATAAAATGTCTTTCAATGGCTGGGACAAACCTGTCAATTCTGCATTTCACCTTCCAGTGGTAGCATATCCACTAGTGGTGGTTTAGGTGAGTATGCCAAAACTAGCTGATCGCAGGTTGGTATACACAGCTTATCTTTTTTTTTTTTCTTTTTTTTTACACACTGGATTGCTACCCCCATTGATGGCCCAACCAATCAATCCTGACTGGATAATAAGTTTGAGGGTTTTCTTTTATAAACTCTTTTTATTGCTTTTTTTAACATAGAGTTTATGCATACAGTACAATATACATAACGGTGTGAAAAGCAAAACAAGACAGGGTCGCATAGCAGGACTTGTTGTGTCATATCTGTAAAATAGCAAGGAGAGGGGAAAGGTTCCGGTAGGAGGGTTTATGGTTTAAACCCTCTCTAGTGCTTGCCTTGCCAGCCGAGGACTTTCGGATGCCAGCGGTTCACAAAGATCCAGTCCATTTCCCCCAGACCTTCAAGAATTTCCCGGACAACCCCAGGCATTGTATATGCGTTTCTCCAGGGACGCACATCAGTCAATTTCATTAGTACACCGACTTAGGCTCGGACCATCTGCGGCCCCCCATGTGAAGGCTATAAGTCTCTTTACTAGTCCCAAGGCCACCGAGAGGAACATTTTCTCATATCTAGTGTACTCCATCTCACTTCAGATCCTCAGTAATGCCATTTTTGGGTCTTGGGGGACCTAAGAAACCAGAACCCCACTGATCTCGTCCATGCATTCGTGCCAGAAGTCTTGTATGATCTCACATTCCCAAATCATGTATGTTCCTTCTAACCTGCGACATCGCAGACAGTCCCCATCATCTCCCCCCCCCCCCCCACTTCCTCATCGAGGCCAGGGAGTGGTAGGCCTGGTGCAATATCTTATATTGTATCAGCCAGAGTTTGGTGTCTTTGCCAATTTCCCATGGAAACATTAGTGCCTCCACCCATTCTTCCGACTCTTAACGGGCCGACCACCCTCTCCCACCTCTCCTGGAGCGGAGAGAGTTCCTGGGCCCTGAAGGCCGTGGTAACCTGATACAGCGTTGATGTGGGTTTCACCAGGATCCTGGTCTGGAGGATGTTTACTTCCAGGGGGAACATTTAGGAATGTCTGCCGATAAGATGGAGTGTTGAGTGAATTGAGTGGGACCCAAGAAAAAGTTTTGCCCTGGTGACTGTAATGGTCTGTTTTGCTAATTGAGGGGTAGTAAGCTCACATATTCATTACAATCTGCACATGCAACGGAGCTATGATGAAATTTCACCATCTCCACTTTTTTTCTTTTCAGCAACGAGGCTTGGGTCGGTAGACCCAATAACCAACACTTTTTGCAGTCCATTTCAGCATTTTGTCCTCTGTTGGAAATAAGCAATTGTTTTATGCCTCTGGAAACCTTGGCAGATGTGGACTGACCAAATGCTCTAGACCTGGAGTGCTTAGCTATAGACACAATCCTTCCAACTCTTACTCCTATTCCGCCGGACAAAGTTCCTGCCATGGGGGAAACCTTGCAGCAGACAACACTGCTATTGTTAATATCCGATCATGGAAAATTACAAGTGTTGGTACTAAATTTAACAACTCAGAATTATTGTGTTTCTTTACCTGTTCATTGATGTGTCTAAGGGAGACTTGTCTGGTGGAACCACTTCATCTTGATGGCTATTTTTAGAGCAGCAAAAAGGAAGAGAGGACTCGCTAGTTTGTTTGCCTTGGACATTTAACATCCTCTACCTGTCCGATCAATGAGTTGGATATCCTATCAGTGGAGAAATACATACTTTTGTCTCTTATCAAATGGTACGCCTCAACTCGGCCAAAGAAAGGATGTTTTATTTACAGATTATTGCTCCAGTTACATATTCAGAAGTTCTGGGCACCTGCCTTTACGCAATGTCCAAGGAATGCAGTGAGTCTTGGAGGCATCATCTACCCCATCTTTAAGAAAGGAGGAAGAGTGAACCCGGCCTCACAGAGGCCAATCTCCTCTATTCCCAATTGAATCCTTTTGGCTGGATTGTATTGCTAAAACTGGTTTAGTAGGTAATGGATAATATTCAAGCTGACAATCAACTTGTTTTCTACCATGGTCTAGGTACAAACGAGCAGCTGCTTAATCGTTACCCTATTATAGCTCACTCACTGTATATTAATGTTAACGGATATTTGTAGCGCACACTATCACCACCGGAGTGGTCCCCTGGCGCTCTGCCAGATCTGAAAAGGAAGAAGGGGTCGGAGGGTGAAGATAGTGGGCGCGAGCGGGATCAGTGCAAGAGAGCACTGATGTGCTGTTAAAAAAGAGTATCTATCGAGCATTCATGAATCTGAGACAGCTTTTGATAAAGTGAATAGATTGGTTTATAGTCATTTCATTGACAGCCAAAGCATCTAATGCCATACCAGCTAAAAGAAAAGCATAAAAAAATCTAGTGCATTTTTTTTCATTTTTAATGGGGGGTCCACCCACCCCCATTTTTTTAACCTTTAAAACTTTTTTATTAAACTAAACCCTTTACCATCGAAAAAAAGATATTAGATTATTATTATTTTTTAATTTTTTTTAGATGGTTTGGCTGTCGATGCTTTGGTTGTCAATGCAATGACTGGATACCGAATAAAGATGTAAACAATGGCAGTTACTCAGATCCATGAGTTTCTCTGAAGCTCTGCTAGCAATACTTATTCAACTATATCAGGAAAACCAAGCATTTGTTAAACTGGATGCAATGGTTAATGTACCCTTTATGAGCACAGGTGTTCGATGGGGCGGTGCACTTGCTCCCCTTTTGTTTTCATTGCATTTTAATGGCATACATACTACCTTGAGTACCATTGGCACAGATGCGCCAAAGATTGGTAACCAATGTATTCCAGCCTTAACTTACAAGACAACACGGTTATTTGAGCATGCAGTCCTCGTGCACTCAACAACTTAACACACATTTTATGAATTTGCTTGATTTGCAGATCAAAGCGGAAAAATCGGTGATTATGGTCTACCAAGTTGGAAAAAGAATTTTGTCTTCTTCAATGTACACCAACTCTAGCAAAATTCCTTGGGTTACAGAATTTGATTTGGGTGCGAGATTCTCCCCTAGATTCAATGGTAAAGCTCATGCCTCCAAGCAAGCTGGGAAAATGTAGCAGATGGCATTTTTAGGTTCATGAAACAGTGCAAGATGCAACCTGTATCTATGGCCTTACAGGTTTATAAAACAAAATCAGTTGTGGTAGCCAAATTAGGTTTCACTCTGGGGTTTCTATGACTTAATAATTTTACAAGTGATGGAAAACTATTTTATGAAGAAACCTTTAGGCCTGCCGCTGTCTGCACCCAATTTTGCTGCACACACAAAATTTAATTCTAACCTATTTAGGTGGTGAACTTATTTTAGAACCTGCAACCTATTGGTTACATTTATGGAATAATCTTAAGGCAGTTTTATTGCCTTTTTATTAGCACCTATTTAGCCAACTCAGGATTCATGGCTATTCCATTGCTACAACACAGTCGTACTTGCAAAGGATCTGTGCACCTAGTCACTTTAGTAACCTGACCCCTACCGGCAGAGTTTGCTACAATGTCTTAAGAGCGCCTCATAACTTTTGTCCAACACCTGAGGGTAGATGGAGAGCTAACTAAACCCTCTAACCGTAAACCTGTATTAACCTCCAATTGTATACAGGGATATCTCGTGCAGAGCATCTTATTGTGGGGAAGATGTTTAATTACCAGTGCAAGATTTAACGGTGAACCATTACGGGCAGTGACTGATGCTTGGTGTCTTTGGTCGAATAAGCAGCTTTGCTCTGTGGAGCTACAAGTGAAGATCTGTTCCATTTTTTTTTTCTTTTATCCTGCATACGCCGTAGTGAGACTGAGAACTCTGGCCCCGTCTTTGTCAATCCCAACCAGCTTAATGCTATCTGCTAAAGGTAAAGTTCCCATGTATAGGGTGGGCTTTAGTATCTTATTTTAGAAACGCTCTACATCACAGGAATACATCTTCATAAGTATCCCTGGTTTAATTACAGGGTTTGGAATTGAGGGTAGCTGGGAGCTATTTAGCTCCTGCTTGTAGCCAAGAAGAGCCTGGTTAGCTTTACACCAACAGCTATCAGGAGCTACCTTCGGCTCCCGAGGCCAACTGTTGGCGAACAAATATCTATTTGAATTTAACTCTGTGCATGTGGCCAATCTATAAATAAATATTAGGACACATCTATAAGACATTTAAAAAATAAAGGGTCATAAATACATGGTCAAAATGATAAGTTTGCATCTTATGTGGAAGTCAGATTTGTGAACCGTGATGTACTAGCTCCTAGTTCCCCAGTGGTAACTCCTGGACACTGGTTAATGCTGGATACCCAGGAGCTGCTTTATGCTCCTGCTTATCCAACTTTAATTTCGATCCCTGAATAACGTAACCAGGTTAAATTTATTATAAATGAGCGGAATGCTCTTAATGTATAGACTATAACTTGCACTGTATGGTTTTAAATCGTAACACTGCAGGTGATATTTTGACTTCTAGTTTTTAAATTGAATTGACGTTGGATTTATTATGAAATTGAAGTCCTGCGCCAGGTCGAAACATGTGTCGGCTATGCGTTTTGCTTAACCATTGAATCCGCACAGTGTGATAGTGTAAGATTTCAATTTCAATGTATCAAGGGTCCAGTTGGGCACAGGGACTCATTTGGCACAATCACCCGCAGCAGATTTTCTTTTTTATTGTACATTGAAAAGCGCAGCAGATTCAAAAGTGTCCTTGTCTTTTTATGTGTTCTGTATGCATGCTTTTATCCCCAGTTTTGATTGCATTTTTACAATTGAAATTGAATTGTAATATAAACCAAGCCATTTTTAATTTTGATAATCCATTTAATGTATGCCCCCTATTTGTCTCTGGTGATTTCAACGCAAGAATTGGTGCTTGTGCTTACTTTGAACTTTATGATGTCCAGGAGGATGAAGTGTATGTGATTGTGCCTACTTTATTTGCAAACCCGCGATATATAACAGGTTTAATTTTGGTTAATCATATGAATGACTGGAACTTGAAAATAATTAATGGCTGAGTTAATCGGACCAACCAGCTAAAGTGGGGGGCTTACGTGGATCATAACTATAGAGTCTTTTTTTTTTGTTTCCTTAACTATTTGGTCCTGGGTTTATGATCTTAAAATAATGGCGCAAATGGATAGTGAGCATGCTGTACTATATCTCACACTTTGAATACCCAGAATGAGTGTTTATAATCCTTCACATCGTCTTGCTTCCAGCTTGTCTTCTGTGGAGGGCCAGAAGGAGGACACAGACCGAGTGTTGATATTTCTATTTGGATGTTTATTAAATAATAAGAAAAGGCCTAACTTTACCTATTGCTATGTGGGTGTTCCCTGCCTATGTAAATAACAGGCGCTCGTCCGTCGTCAGGAAGTCATAAAACACAAAAAAGGTTGTCCAAAAACAAATCCTCACTGACCGGACCACTATTTTTACAAAAATAAGATTCTCCTGTTTGTCTTTTCTCTCAAGATGTTATCCTTGACTTTGTGCTTCTTACATTAGTAGGTCATTTCCAATAGTCTCATGTCACCCTCTGTATACGTTCTTGTAACTCTTTCACAAGCTATGTGGGGTTTCTCTCCTCTTGAGGGATTGTTTTCCAGGAATCCCTCTACAATGAAGTGTCTTTTGTACTTTGGGAGCATATACTTTCTTAGCTGTGATAAGCTTTCTTGATAGTTAAGGTTCCCCCACTTCGGGGGGCTTTGTTTATCTTATCTTAAATCTTGCTAGCCTCTCTTGCCCTCCGTTTATAGGATTTCCCTTCTGGTTTACAGTCTCTCTTGTTGTTGTAAAACCTTTTTTCAGCATCGGCCATCAGCTACAGAATACAACCATTCCAAAACATAAAATGCTAAAATAACAACATAAGATCCATAAAAGCACAGTGATACAACAAATTATCCCTGTAATCAGTTTAAAGCAGAACATGTAGCTCATTGGTTAAGCCGCAAGTCATAAAGTGCTGGTGCATTTATTACACAATAGGTCAGATTCAGTGCATGCCAGTTAGCAGCTTGTTCCTCTTAAGCCATGCCCGATGAATGTACTTCAAAACAACTACTACATTCAAGTTTTCTCTTGATTTGCAAAATTGCTTAGCTTCTCTGTTCAATGAGATTTTAAACGGGATGAACAATGGTTTTAGATATTTTGTCGTCAAATCTCCTAAAACCCTCCTAAAATGAGCAAAAAATTGAGAGGATTCTCAGTCACATTGCCACAGATCAAACCACTTTCACCTGGCATCCTGTCCAACTTGCTAGTGTGAGACCTTACCGGCAAGCAGCCCATTCGGAATCTGATGTATAATGCATGGGCATATGGAGGTGCAATAAGTCTTTTAATGTATATAGTACTCTCTCTTCTTGCCACAGTATTTGTATCTCAGTCTTACTGATATCTCTTCCAGCATTTATGGTGATTTTCTCTTTCTCATTAGAATAACATGGCTTGCAAAATCTGGTCGCCTACTCACGTAGTTGAGATGTAATTCACCATTTGCATGATACTCGTCCTTGCAGGCGAGTAAGGGGTTGTTAAAAAGTTTGACAATTAAAGCAAACAAACTTGTATTAAATGGAATATAAGTCTTACTTTGCTTGACTGGCGATTGGGCAGCAGTATTGAGCGAATAATTTAAGTGTATTATGGAGATGTGCATGAAGCAGGAGGTTTAGAGACAAGTTATTAGGCGCCTGACAATCCAGAGCAGTGTGTTTGCGGCCAATCCCCTGTCTGCACCCTGTTGACCCATTGGGCAGTATGTTTCAGTGCAGGGGTCGAAAAAGTGGTAACGAGGAAGACTTGATGGCGGGACATTTCAGTGAAGGACCCAGAGCGGATACCCAAGATTAATGTAAAAGCTCATATTTGTACTCTCATCCACGCAAACCTTTGCATTTCACAGCTGCTCTGAATGGTACTTAGGCACGCTACAAATACAACCCAAAAACACTAACAGTCACAGGTAAACAAAAACTTAAAGCAGCACAACTAAGCAACTTAACCTAAGACCGCTAAAACAGTTAAACAGAAACCACTATGCACAACCCATCTTAAATATACGCGCTATTATAACCTGTTTCAGAAACCATAAACCCTGGCCTCCTGCCCGCCACTAAACTAATTCCAAGTCCACAGGTCGTACCGAAATGGGAGGAAAGGTTAAAGAAGTCTGTAAAGAATGGAGGGCGGTGTCTGTCCTCCTGCTTTCTATATGGCAGAGGAGAGGCACAGAGGACCCCAGCCACGATTCTCTATCATTGGTATTGTGGCGAGCAATCAAGGCTCCCGGGAGGTGATGCAGGCTGGTTCTTAAGTACAGTGTAGTCCCCAAGCACCCACAAAGGAATGTCCAAACACTGTATTAGTGAACACAGTCTTTATATAATTAATGTTCAAGGTTATATAAACAATCACAGTAACTCAGTTTGTGCTCAGTTAATCGACAATGGCAAATATATACACAGTTCTTACTATCCGATTTCATTAAAGTGCATCAACTGTACTTTGGTCAAATGTCACACAAATCAATTAATAAAGGGAACCAACAATCGAAATCGGAGGAAAGCGGTTGGTCAGAACAATAGGCAGAATGCTGGGCCCCTACCACCAGGCACAGTTCTGTATGGGGATCCCCCCCCCCCCCACCTGGGCAACCTGTAAATAAAGATATTTCGTACAAGCCCAGTCCATATATTGTTCAATATGAGTCTTCTGTCCTTCTAAATAGTTCAACAACCCCAATGTACCTGGAATAGCAGAGTCGACATTGTGTCGTCGACGGATCCTTCTTGAGTGGCTCCCTTTAAGGCAGGAGCTACGGATCGCTGAGATCCCATGAGAAAAAAGGGTGAACACTGTTGTTGCGGCAGCAGCTTCGGTTCTTGCGGTGCTCGTTGACGATCAGTCGAAAACGTCCTGCAAGCTAAGGCATGCGTTGCACCTCAACGACGAGTGTTCATTGCCGCAGAGTCAATGAAGAATTTTGGCTCAGCAAGGGCGTCGGATCGTGGGGGTCTTGTGTCGGCGAACAGGACGGGACCATGGCTGGCTTCAGTAGCTTCGTCAGTGCCTGAGGTTTTCGGGTGGCAGGAAACCCACCGGCGGATTCTCCTCGGTCGTCGGCGGCCTTCACTTTCTCCTGCAGGACGAAAGCTGTCGACAAGGATGAGCAAGGGAGTCCTTGGATCAAAATGTTCTTTAGGCAAAGGGAGCACTGTGGCTCTGGTTGGTGACGGCGGTCGGCGACGGTGGACGGCTATCCGGTGCTTCTCTTCGTTCTCCTCGGCGGTCCCCTTCTCCGGTCGGTAGCCTTTCGTAGGTATGTCCACCAGGGAGCTTTGGCAAAGATCAGCTGGTGCACGATGGTCCCTCATAGCTCGGGAAGAGGTCTCCTAGCCAGGTCCTCTCTTCGATCAGTTCCTTCAAGGCATAGCAGCTTTCAGATTAGCGAAGGACCGCAGCAGCAGTTCTTTTTTTTCCAGTGGGCTTCAAAGTTAAGCATCATTTTCAACTTCAGCTTCTGAATGATTTCTAGCAGTGAGAGGCCCCCAGATATACTGTTGATATCCCATTCACTCTGCTGGGTCAAACTCGGGCAACTAATCACACAGAAGTGCATTCAGGCAGCTAATCAGGCTCACAGCGCGTTCAGGCCATTCTTCTCCATCCAGACACTCACAACACGGAATGTGGATTCGGACAAGCACTCTGCCATTCAGCGCCACATATTGCAGTCATAACAGTTTCGAGCAGGGCTGTCTCAGTCATTGTCACATACCAGAAACTAGACACCCATAACAAGAAGTGCATATTGGTCATCCACTCCGTTCACCCAGGTCCCACCCACAGGGTGTACTTGCAACATACAGTCACTGGGAAGGCTCCAGCCAGCCAGTCTGGCCTGGACTTCCCCACAATACCATATATGGAACTTCCACCCAACGCCAGTCAGGGGGAAGGGACAGAGGCAGGGCTTCCCAGGACTTTCGGAAAAACAAGGTAACTGGCAATAGAACGCAAGAGGCCAAAGGGGCATCTTGTTTTCTATCAGGAACTGATTCCAATGGCAGGGCCTGGATATCCCCAAAATGGAGGACACTCAGAACACCTGTCAAATTCAGCATGGAACTTTCACCAGCCCATACCCTGCTCTGTGGGCCACACACAGGTGCCCAAAAACATACACTTGGGGCACAGGGTTGTACCCCCACCCATGGGTGTCATAAGGGTCTCCCAAGGGTCTGTACACCAAACCAAACATAGGAAGAGCTGCTCTGCCAGGAGTCCCACATGGACTCCTGGGCAGAAAACAATACAGAACACATATGAAAAAGCACTACAGGACAAGGACAAGGAGGTCCTGTCCCTCCAATGCATTTCCAGCATCACAATGTCGAGCAAGCAGTTTCCAGTACAAGTCTGCCCCGAAAGGATTATGTGATAATTGCTCAAAATCGATTATTAAGGCAGCTTACCTTTTGAAAATCCTCAAATTCCCAGAATAGGGCCCATATATAGTTGTGTCAATGTACCACACTCCTGGTATGCATCATTCCCCATCCCAGTACTGTGAGACACACAGCTCTACCAGTGCATCCCCACACTGACCTGACCATCAACCTTGACCTGCCACTAATCCTGTTATTACAGTACTGGGCCTTACACTCAGCACTGCCTCTGCACCTCAGCCCTCACCCTATGCACCCCCTACGTTTATCTGCACACGACTCTTGATGCACCACAACCCAGACCTCAAGCACACACTGCCATCCACGTAGCTCTGCCAAATTATATCAATTCAGACATGTAGCACCCCTGATATTGTTAGCACACGCATGCAGCGCTGTCAATGCATCTCATATCTTATCTAAAACAGCCCCTCCTTTTCCAGTACTAGGGACCAGACACAGGTCTTCCAGTGAACATAGATCCAAACCTACAGCATCCCTTGCAATTCCAGGACTGTTTCCGACACATGTCTGCTGATGTATCGCAATCCTGACCTCTATCGCAATGTAATTCAATTCTGAACTATAGCAGCCTTTGATATTAGTGTTGGCATGCACATGGGGCTCTGTCAACACACCTAAATCCTAACCTACAAAAGCCCTTGCTATTCCACTAGGTAGCCACAGAGATGTCTGGCAATGCATCTCAATCATGGCCGGCACCATTCTTAAACACCTCCCTTGAGTGTCAAGCTGCTTGTCTTGGGGATCACCTCGCTAACAACCCACCCACCCCTTATGGCATCCAGTGATTGGCTACCCCTGTACTCTCATTATGCAATAGTTATTCTTAAGAACGCACACAATGGAGTTCTCATTCTGAAGTTTTCCTTCTGCTGCGGATTTGCTTCGTTTATTACTCAAGCAACGTAAATCTCTCCCAGTCACTGACCCGTGATTCTCAGCAGCAGGTGCGTAATTATGATCCTGCGCCTGCTGCTCCGTAAAGCTGTGATTAATGGTTGTTGATATTACCCACCACGCATGCGTTCAGCTTTTAATCATCTGGGAGAGATGAAATGCAGAATTCTCATGTATCCAGATTGGAATCAGCAAGGTAGACCCAGGCCTCTCCAGAATGCACGTTGGCTCACTGAGCAATCTTACTATATGATAAGCGGAGAGTGGGGGGCTTGAGGGAGTGGTCTAAGGCCACTGAGCCCTTCTATGTTAGGACTATCAGACTTGGTGGCCATTGATGCACCTGTATGATGCCCAACGTGGGATGTGTTGATGTTCCCAACTCTGTTTGCAGTTTGGGTGGGGGAGCGGCGGTCAGGAGGCCATGGTACAGCAAATACTCTTAGGGGGGCCAATTCATGAAAGAATTTCAGCAACTTGCTCTTTGCATCTCTGGGTCTGCAGTACTCAATTTACATGTCCCTGATTTACAGAAGGGCCATACTAGTTGTAGGAGGCTTTGGCTGGTGGGCGCAAGGGAGGCACTGCAGACGCTTAATGCAGGCGATAAGTGCTGGGTGTGCACTACAAACCTAGACCGATTGGTGCCGGCCCCCCTATCCACTTACCTTCGGAGATTGAAATAAACTTTAAGGGCCATTTTTAGGCAAGATTGAATGCAGTAACCCTGTAGGAGACTACACCAGCCTTGTCCTCTTGGTAATAGGTAACCCACCTATTGGTATAGGTCTGTACTACACAGGTTGGTAGAGGGACTGAGCAGCCAGACTTATCTCAAGAGGGGTAAATGTGAGCCGTAGAGAGGTAACACTGAGATTCACAATTACAAGTATCCAAATAACACTTCTAGTAAAATAATTATTTATTTAAGTCTGTTTTTAAATAAGCCTTCTTTAAAAAGGACAATATGCAACAATAAAAATAAACTTCATAACACTTCCTTAGATTTAAGATGAGCAAGTAGATACCCTTTTGGGATGCCTCACACATACTTCCTACACCGTGGGGACTTCAATTATTAGGACACTGTTTGGCATTGATATATCGCTTTTTGTACTTAATGCAATTCTGAGGTTGTGGAAAAGGTTAGGGAAGGAAAAAGGCTAACAGGTTCTCGGAGCATGTGAATACTTTTCCATCTCCCAATGAAGTCTAGATTAGATCATTCCCAGCAATACAAATTAAACGTATGCACCACCTTTGAGGGACAGTTGGAACCAAAGTCAATGAGTTGGAAGAAACTGCAGGGAGCCAGGACAGCCTAAGTCAATCGGAGCAATGTCTATGGACCCGAGGCACTTCTTTAGATAGCACAGAAGTCTTGCACAATGTTTTTTAGAGAGTTTGTAAAGAAAGAATCACTGTAGGGTCACAAGCTGGGAGGCTTGTGAAAGGCAAAGCTGGAATCGACTCTGCAAGAAATAGCAAGTCTCCAGTGATTTTTTTTTTTGTTGATTTTTTTTTTTATTATCAAAAACAATCAACATTACAACCTTGTAGGACCTTCATATGACACAACACATATCATGTTACACAAGCGTATTTACTGTCCTCTACCCCCCCCCTAAACTCGAGCCGTCACCTCTGTGCCATCTGAATGTGCATCCTCTGGATTCTCTGTATTCATTGACTCCTCCGAGTCTTCTGTTTCCTGGTTGTCCTGGTGAGGGTTCCCCATTGAGGTCACCAATTGTCTCCAGGCTATCAGGGGGCCTACCCCCCCCCCCTGGTGACAGCCTCAAACCATACCACAGTTTCTGCTTCAGCCCACCTCAAAAGGTCTTCCCACCATATCTCCACTCTGGGCTTATGAGCGGACTTCCAACTCATTGCGATTCTGCCCTTGGCCAGCACGTAAGCCTGGGAAAGCTCCCGAGCATGCATGCCCAAGCAGACCGCACATCAATTCTCATCCTTACTTCTTCCCAGAATCTTTGTATTTCGGGGCAGGCCCAAAATATGTGCAGCAGCCCTGCCTCCTCCTTCCTGCACCTAGGGCATTTCTGTATCGCTGAGCCTCCAAACCTGGCTATTCTTCCAGGGGTCAAATAGGCTCTATGGGTGACGTACATCTGAATCTGCTGAAGCCTTGCATTCCGGGACACCTTCTTGTGGTACTTTTGGGCTCTATCCCATTGTCCCTCTGTCATAGGTTCTCCCACCTCCTCCTCCCAGGCATTCCTAAATTGGGGCAGCTCCTTCCTTGCCTTTGTACTCAGGAGCTCATATATCCTTGATATTTCGTGCCCTCCCTCAGAGACGTCATACATCATTTCCAGAGTGGCATCAGGTCCTTCCGTTATTACCGTCTCGGGCCACCTCTCCTTCACCCGTTTGATAAGACTAGTGTAAGTGATGTATTGGCCTCCATGCACTCCTGTCTCCTCCTGCAACCTCTGGAATCCCACTGCCTCCCTGTCCTGCCATATATCTCCGAGGGTACTATGCCCACCGGTTCCCAGTATTTACGGACCACTTTAAGCAATTGGGAGTCTGCCCCACACAGTGCCACCAGCAGGATCTGCCATGAGAGGTGGGTCTGGATCACCCACTGTTCTCCAAGCTCTGTGCCAGATCTCCCATCCCAGCGTCAGCAATCTCCCCATCTCTGCCACTTTAGCTTTATGCAGCCACACTATCTCGTTTGCAAGTCTCCAGTGATAACAAGAAGGCTACAGACAACAAGAGGTAAGTACCGCTTTTGTAAGCACAGTACCTTAAGTTTGAAGAAGAGGATCCATATGGCTTTTGTTCTGGTTGCAGTCCTGCAGATCCTGGGTTCTTCTCCTTAGTCGTGGGGACAAGAGGGAGGACGTCTAGAGGACTCCTGCACTGCAGTTTGAAGGTCGGCGGCGGCTACGGGCTCTCTTCAGATCAGCAGCATTTCGCAGTTTCAGCTACCGGTCAATAGCACTACCGCGGTTCTTGCTTGTACACTTGATGGGCTTCCCTTGCTTCTGGGGTCCAGCAATCTGTTGAGATGGCTCAGGCTTGGGTCGTCCTGCTTCGGGAAGGTCCTCAGGATCTTCCTGGAGCTCGGGTCCGGCATAAAGATGATGTGCTCGATTCTGGGTTTCCTGACCCTTGGCACTCGGTTCCAGCAGCAGCAAAGAAGTACAGCCAGCAGGGAAAGCTCGTCCATCACATTTCGCCTTGGGGTCAGTTGGTCCCACCAACCCACGGGAAGAAGTCCTCCGTTCCGGGCGTATCTAGTCGATTCAGAGTTGGAGCTTCAGCACTGCAGCAGGGCTTCACCCGGCAGTTCAACAGTCCAGGAGGGAGCAGCAAGCTTCCCTTCCAGTTTCCTTTGTCAGATGTTTCGTCCAGTGGTCGACTCTGCCTTCTGTTCAAGAGACCTCGCCTTTTATGCAGGTTTCTCCCATTCATGCACAGCCTAGATATCACTCGCACAGCAGGGAGGCTGTCCTATAAGGACAGCCAGCTGGCCAATCACCTTTGGTTGAATTCAGGTAACGAAGGGGACTAAGGGCCGGGTGTTTCAGGCACCTCCCTTGCTTCCTGCCCGACCAGACACACTGGAGCCAGCGGCGGTTTTCACCACTGAAGCCCACCAAAGGCAAAATTAACAAAAGAGTTAAACCTGGTTTGGCACGCAGAGTGAAACCCAAGAAAGACCTTGCAAGCAAGAAATGGCGAAAAAAGAAGACCCGGGCAATTTTGACAAAATGATCACCCATGGGTGCTATACTGCAGCTAAGGATTCAGCCTGCGGTAAAAACTCACAATGGTAGGAAAATTAAACCACTGCCACCAGCCATTAAAAGTAGCGAGGGTAACATAACATTTTTGACATGAGTAAGTAGGAAAATGGGCTACTTAGTAACCCCCTAAGTACTTCAACATAAGATGGGGTCTACTGGAACTACATAGGAAAAACAGGTAAGTAAAGTTAATTTCACTTGCCTACTCTTGGGAACAGTGGTTCACCCAAGAGAAGGTATTTAAACCTTATGAGAAATCCAAAGGACTTCTCTGTGACACTGCACTGAAGGTGCTGTGTGTTATAATACAAAAGGTAGATACCTATGTATTTTGCCAGACTCCAAAAACAAAAGAAACAAGAGTCTACATCAGATCAAAAATGCATGAGAGAGTGAGGAAAAGGTCTCACTCCAGGATAAAAATAAGTCCTAAAGTCCAGCAAAAGAGCTGGGTGTCTCTAAGGTTGAAGGGAATTAGCACAGAAATGAGAATTCCCCGTAACAACCATCACTAGAAATTACATTTGTATCTTCCCACATCTGGTTGGGAAGTAGAATTGTAAAAATATTATTCAAAAAGCTCCTACCTAGCACACGTGTTTGTATTTGGTGCTATTAAGACCTCCGGCAGCTGCTCTCGTTCTCCCCTGTTGGAAAGACAGCAGAGGCTAACAGACCCAGGAGAAAGGGTGCAGGGACTACCTAGACATTTGCACCCCTCTATGAAACACATTCACTTGGCATTTCAGTAGTCCTTCCACCAACACACCTTCGTGCATTTTGTCTGATATATATATATATATATATATATATACACAAAAGTGGAGGAAAATGCTATTTGAATGTGCCCTCAGTACCTGAAAGACCAGAAACAATAGACTGGGGGAGGGGGAAGAGAGTAAGGGAAAATAAAATAAGGAGGTAAGAAAGAGACTGGGGGAGAGAAAGTGATGGAGCAAGAGGGACAGAGGTAATGAATGGGGGAGGGGGAAGAGAGTGAGGAGGAAGAGCGCTTGAGAGAGACAGCAGTTTTTGCACACTTTTCCCTATGCCTCTTTCCCAATGAAAGTTCTCCTGTTAACTGTGAACATTAGAACTGGTTGGGTGCAGGGGTAAGGTGATGTGCACATAAACATTTGTTTGTCACCATGAATTATGGGGCTAGTGCATTTCTGTAAGGTAGAGTGTAATAACTAAGGAACTCAACCTGCAGGAAAAGTGTCATTTTCTAGAATTTGCGTGGCCTGTTTCACTTCCACGTTACTGTCTCCTCAATTGTATTGAGATGAGTTCCTGCTATTAGATAATTATCCCCTGGCGGCCTCCTGGCTCTCTGTTACCTTTGATTCTGTTGGGCAATGTCCCTGGGACCTCTCTTCGCTCGGGGTCACTTCGGTTGCTTGTTTCCTCAACATCCCCGTCTACTACGGTGTCCCACTCTCCGTGCAAGCTGGTAACGCTGCGGGCATCTGGACGGTTTGCTTCTTTCGTAGCATTGTAGTTTCAACGTTGATCTGTGGGCGTCCTTCCCACCATGAAGTCATTGTGGTCATACCACCACAGTCTGTTCCTTGTTTTCTCCCTCTGTGTGGACGATCCGTGTCCTGTGCTTTGCTCTCGCTCTGAGAGCAGTTTCCAAACTCGCAGGCTCCATGGCTCTCAGTGACTCCTACCCTCGTGTTACGCTGCCAAGGGGCGTTCCCTGCTTGCGTACGTTTCTCTCTGCCTCGGCTCGCTTCTGAAGGTCCTCTTCTTCCAGTCTCCTTGTCTCAGTTAAATGGAGATTTTGGTTTAAAGGGATCGATCCTCTTTCTTGTTGGTAAACGTATATTTTAGTTTTCTCTGCAACCAAGTCTCTGGATTGTATACTGTTTTGTGCATCTGATATTTCCATGAATTTCACCATGGGGTAATACTTGGGGAGTTCCTCACAGTAACGGGAGTCTTTGTCCCCAAAGGTGGGAGTTTCTCTGTGAGGTCCCACTTGCCTCAACCACTAGGGAGGGTGTTGTGAAGCAGACGCCCCCTTGGGGAGAAGGGACGAATTTCCTCAATTCGTCACACTTCATAGAATG
This sequence comes from Ambystoma mexicanum, assembly GCF_040938575.1. Classification (NCBI taxonomy): domain Eukaryota; kingdom Metazoa; phylum Chordata; class Amphibia; order Caudata; family Ambystomatidae; genus Ambystoma; species Ambystoma mexicanum. The sequence continues at coordinate 554,981,699 of NC_090931.1, forward strand.
AAATGGGGTCACTTGCTAAGTAGAAGCCTTTTGGAGCAAGTTGGAAGGGACAACAGGTGTGTTTTGGACCTATATAATTGTTATGATTGGACATTTCTTGAATATATGTTTCGAGGGGATTGGGTCCTCCGACGTATTCCATATCTATGACATGTAATCACCACAGCTCTGCTGCTTCGGAAACTTTTTTCTGCGTCTGCGTCGATGACGTCGATGCGCTGTCGTCGAGGACCTCCTCCGACGTCATCCGATGTGATAAGTAGGACGCACGACGCCCGTAGCCTCAGTTCCGTTTTTTCCGCGAACGTGTTGCTTCGTGAATCTCGGTTAACGCCTCGACTCTTTGGAGTTCTGTTCTTCTCGGTTCTTCGAACCTGTTCGTTTTTGTGAAAATCCTTCGTGTGAAGATGTCTTCTACTTCGTCTTCGACCCCGCGTCCGGGTTTCAAGAAGTGCGGGGAGTGTGGGTCCAAGATGTCGGTGACAGACTCGCACGACGCCTGCCTCTGGTGCCTCAGGGAGGCCCACGACACGGATGACTGTATCGACTGCCAGTCGCTCACGTCCAAAGCCTTACGCGAACGTAAGAAGAAGTTGTCGGTAGGTCGGGTGTCCAAGCCCCGGAAGTCGAAGTCTGCGGGGCTTTCGACGGATGATTCGAGGGGTGACTATCCGCGTCATCGTCGGAAGTCTTGTGGGTCTCCTTCTAGGAGTCGGTCTCGCCACTCCTCAGCCTCTTCGAGGCATTCTCGGAAGCGCCGACACCGGTCGTCTTCCAGGTCCTCCTCGGAGGACTCTGCCCGGCACGTCGCTTACCCCACCAGCTGTGCGACGCCGGAGGAATGGGCTTCCTTCAGGATGAAAATGCTGGCGATTCTTGAGTCACAGGGTACTAAGCTGTCTGCGCCCCCGAGTGGGGTCGGTCGTGAGAGGTCGAGAGACACCGCTCGCAAGAGTGGTCGGCACGAGTCACGGGAGAGGTCCTGTTCGGACAAGGAGACTTGTTCTCGACGTACCCGTTCCAGGTCCCGGTCCTCGACGCGTTCGAGACCGTGTGCACCTGTGAGGTCTTCGAGGAAGACATCGACGTCTGAGGCGTCGAGGGCGTCGACAGGCTTTCTCGAGGCTCCGGCTCCGAGGAAGTCGTCGAAGCCGTCGTCGCTCAGATCGTCGAAGGACACGCTCGGGGCTCCGGCTTCGAGGGCTGTGTCGACGCCGCCGATGCTGGCGGCGCTGCATCTGACGTCGACGCCGATCCTCTCGGCGCCGATGCCTGTTCTCCCGGCGCCGATTCGCTCGACGCCATCAACGCCTTTCGTGTCGGAGGTACCCCGTGGCACGGGGGAACCCCCTAGGAAGGCTCTGGTTAAGAGCAAGCACTCTCCGGTGCCTTCTTTTCGCCACCTGGAATACATTTCAGAGGCGGATGAGGATTCTGATGGCCTGGTTCCTAGTCAGGTTCCAGATGAAATTGTCTCGGGCCATAGTCAGTTTGACGATTTGAGGCAGTCACTGCATGATGCCAGTGGACTGGACACCTCTCCGGAGGTGGAGTTTTGTAGGCCTGAGCCTGGCTCTCATGCCGATTCCTCGTACCGGCGCCTTATGGCTAGGGTTTCTGAGTACTTGGGATGGTCTGCTCCCCCAGGGGAGTTTGTGCAGGATGATCTAACGGACATCCTTGATGTTGGTCCCCCAACTGACCCGGTACTGCCGTTCCATATGGCTTTACAGAGAAGGGTGGCGGTGGCTTGGACTGCTCCGGAGAGTCTCCCGGCGGTGGGCAGATCCTTGTCGCGAAAATACCGTCCAGCCAGTAGCGACCCCTGCTACTTGACCAGGCACCCCACTCCGGAGAGTTTGGTGGTGCAGGCGGCCCCGGCAAAGCAGGCGTCGTACCCTACCATCCCTCCTGATAGGGACGACAAACGTTTTGATGGCTGGGCGAAGAAAGTGTTTTCTTCTGGTGGTATGGCGCTTCAGGCGGCCAACTCCATTTGTGCCTTGTCTCGTTTCACACACACTCTGTGGAACTGTGATGCGTTAGCGGCTGAATATATTCCCGAAGGGGACGAACGGGATGGTTTCCTTGCTATGGTCCAGGATGGTAAGGATGCCATGTGTGAGTCCGTTCAGTCGGGTTTGGACTTAGCTGAATGCGTCAGTAGGTCCATGGCGGCGAGCACCGTGATAGGCAGGTTTGCGTGGTTGCGGAAGTCGGGGTTTGCTCCTGATGTGCAGTCCCGGCTCCTCAACATGCCCTTTGACGGTGAACACCTTTTTGGCAGCAAGGCTGAGGAGAGCCTTGAGAGGTTGCAGACCTCAAAAGATGCAGCAAAGTCCGTGGGCGCTGCAGTTCGCCAACCACCGCCTTTTCGTCCTAGGGGACAGCAGTGGAGGGGTGGTTCCTTTCGCTATTACTCGTCCTTCAGTAAAGCGAGAGGAGCTGGCAGTCAAAGAGGCCAACGCAGGGGTGCCAGAGGTGGACAACAGGGTTCCCGTGGTGCCAAGGTCGCTCGGGCAGTTGCCTCTTTGCCCTCAGGTAACGTCGCAGCCGCTCCCACTCAGTCATGAGGCCATGTCCCATGGTTCGCCGGTTGGGGGAAGGCTGGTGCAGCATCTTGTAGAGTGGCAAGCCATTACTTCAGATGTGTGGGTTCTGGAGATCATAACCCACGGCTACTGTCTTCCCTTTCAGCACAGGCCTCGCGACAATCCACCGGGGAACCTCTCTTTGCAGAGTCCGGATCCGTTCCTTGCGCAGGAAATTCAAGCCCTGCTGGAGAAAGGCGCCATAGAACTGGTGCCTGTAGCGGAGAGGAACAAGGGATGGTATTCCCCTTATTTTTTTGATTTCGAAGAAAGACGGGGGATTGAGAACCATCATGGACTTGCGCGGTTTGAACAAACTCCTCAGGAAGGACAAGTTCAAGATGGTTACTCTCTCTCTCAAGTCCTCCAGGCCCTTCAGCTTCAGGACTGGTTGTTGTCACTCGACCTCAAGGATGCTTACTTCCATGTGCCGATCCATCCCAAGCACAAGAAGTACCTGAGGTTCGCGGTTGGCGACTCGCACTTTCAGTTTCGGGTCCTGCCGTTCGGATTGACCTCCGCCCCGAGGGTTTTCACCAAGCTCATGGTGGTGGTGGCAGCGCATCTCAGGCAAGGGGGGATTCACGTCTACCCCTACCTGGACGATTGGTTGATCAGGGGGAGCTCTCCCGAGCAAGTCCTGGATCATCTGTCCGTCACCTGCCACTCCCTTCACAGGGTGGGCTTCTCCCTCAATTTAAAGAAGTCCCATTTGACGCCAACACAGCGGCTCCAGTACATCGGAGCAGTGCTCGACACTTCCCTGGGGCAGTGTTTTCCTCCCCAGGTGAGGGCTCTTCACATTCAGCAGATGGTGCACAAGTTTCAGCATGCCCAGACGCTCCCAGCGTTCGAGTTCTTGAGGTTGCTCGGCCTCATGGCATCCTGCATTCTTCTGGTGCCAGAGGCTCGTCTGCGGATGAGATCTTTGCAGTGGGCACTCAAGACGCAATGGTTGCAGTCCTCCGGCAGGATGTCGGACCCGGTTCAGGTGCCGCCCTCGGTGGCCCGGGACCATCTGTGGTGGGCCGTCGAAGGCAACTTGATGAAGGGGGCTCCATTTTGGCTTCCCTGGCCGGAGGTGACAATCGTGACAGATGCATCCCTCACGGGATGGGGATCTCATGCCAACGGGCTGACAGTCAGCGGTCGTTGGTCTCCGTCGGAGTCCAGACTCCATATCAATCTGTTGAAGCTGAGGGCCGTCAGGCTAGCCCTGAAGGCTTTTCTGCCGACTGTGCGAGGAAAGAGTGTCCTGATCCTGACAGACAACACAGTGGCCATGCACTACCTCAACAAAAAGGGGGGAGGAGGGGCAGGGTCACTTCCTGTGTGCAGGGAGGCGATGCAGCTCGAGTTCTGGGCCATCCAGCAGGAAGTTTCGATCTCGGCAGTTCATCTGGCCGGAGACGAAAACGTGACGGCGGACGCTCTGAGCAGGCAGAGCGCGATCTCTCACGAGTGGGAGTTGGCTCAGGAGATTCTCCTGGAGATCTTCGCCCTTTGGGGGACCCCTCAAGTGGATCTCTTCGCCTCCAGTGTCAACCGGAAGTGCGAAAGGTTTTGCTCGTGGGAATTTCCTCCAAAAGGAGCCTTAGGAGACGCTTTTGTGGTGGAGTGGTCATTCCCGCTGCTGTACGCGTTTCCTCCAGTCCCCGTCATCCCGCAAGTGCTGCGGAGGTTACGGAAGTTCGGTTCCCGGATGATCCTCATTGCTCCGGCGTGGGCTCGGAGGACGTGGTACCCGGACCTTCTCGACTTGTCCATCTGCCCTCCATGTCGTCTTCCCTACCGAGACGATCTGCTCTCACGGGAGGGGGGTCAGGTTCTCCATCCAGAGGTCATATACCTCAACCTTAACGCTTGGCTTCTGAAAGGTTGAGGTATAAGGATTGGGACCTCCCTGAAGACGTGATGGAGGTGTTGCTTTCGGCCCGAAGGCCAGCAACAAAGTCTCTGTACCGTTGCCGTTGGCGTAAGTTCTGCGACTGGTGCAGAGTTCAGAATGTGGATTCTTTTGCATGTCACATCCCCATGGTTCTGTCCTTTTTACTTTCTTTGGCCCACAGGGGCTTGCAAGTGGGTACCATTAAAGGTTACCTGGCGGCGCTGTCCATCTTTAAGCGCTCGTCTGAAGAGTGTTCTTACTTTAGAATCCCTTTAATTTCACAGTTTCTGAAAGGGCTCACTAATGTGTTCCCTCCGTCACCTTTCCTGGTGCCCGTTTGGGATTTAAACCTTGTTCTTAAATTTCTTATGGGTGCTCCGTTTGAGCCTTTACATTCTTGCCCTTTGAGGCTGTTAACTCTGAAAACTGTGTTTTTAGTTGCGGTTACTTCCGCTCGCAGAATGAGTGAGTTACAGGCACTTTCAGTTAAGCCACCCTTCACTGTATTTCACAAGGACAGGGTTGTCCTTAGAGTTCGTCCTTCTTTTCTTCCGAAGGTAGTGACGGAATTTCATTTGGCCCAGAAGGTTGTTCTTCCAGCATTCTATCCTCCTCCGCATCCTGGTAAGGAAGAGGAGAGGCTCCATAGGCTTGATCCTAGGAGAGCTTTAAGCTTTTATGTTTCATGCATGTCCCGGGTCAGAGTGGACGATCAACTCTTTCTTGGTTACGCTGGAAAGCATTTGGGGCAAGCTGTGACGAAACAGACTTTGTCTCGCTGGATTGTTTTAGCCATCTCGGAGTGTTACGGCTTGGCGGGTAAGGACCCACCGGCTGGCTTGCGGGCCCATTCTACCAGGGGTATGGCCGCATCTACTGCCCTGCAGAGGGGTGTTCCTATTCGCAACATCTGTGATGCAGCCACCTGGGCTTCAGTACATGCATTTGTACGTCACTATTCCCTCGATTCCATCCGAGGACAGGATCTGGCCTTTGGCAAGGCGGTCCTTTGCTCGGCTATTTGATTGGCTATTCTAAATTTTGATTCTAAATTCTTTCCCTCCTCCTTGCTCTGGTACTGCTTTGGGAGTCTGTCATAGGGCCTCATTACGACTCAGGCGGTAAGGGTTTTACGGCGGCGTAAACAGCGCCGACCCTTACCGCCTGAGTACGAGGTCCCTTAGCGCCATGGCGGACTTTTAGCAGGTGTTAAAATCCATGGCGCTAAGGGACCATGGAGTTAATTACGCCACCGTAATTTACGGTGGCGTAATTAACGCCTTCCCCACTCCCATTATGCCCTATGGGGCAAAAATGGGAATGGGGAAGGGTAAATGGGGATTGGGGACTTACCGCCCCACCAAGGTCGGAATGGGGCGGTAAGTCCGCCAACCACCATGGCGTAAACGTAGTTTACGCCATGGTGGTAAAGTCACGGCCCAGGCGGTAACTTACCGCCTGGGTCGTAATGAGGCCCATAGATATGGAATACGTCGGAGGACCCAATCCCCTCGAAGAACAAGTTACTTTCTCACCTGGTAACGTTCTTTCGATGGGATGGTCTGACGACGTATTCCATATCGCTCCTGCCCTGCCTTCCCCGCTGCAGAATTTCTTTTGCGATTGCAGCTTACGTTCCGCAAGGCTTTGTGCCTGACTGGCAGTTGACTAATGTCACACGTTCTGGGGGAAAAAAACTACAACTGAGGCTACGGGCGTCGTCGTGCGTCCTACTTATCACATCGGATGACGTCGGAGGAGGTCCTCGAAGACGGCGCATCGACGTCATCGACGCAGGACGCAGAAAAAAGTAATCACCACAGCTGTGCTGCTTCGGAAACATGTCATAGATATGGAATACGTCGTCGGACCATCCCATCGAAAGAACGTTACCAGGTAAGAAAGTAACTTGTTCTTTTGAATTGCTGTTAGAATTGGTACCACCATAAAAGTAGAAAAAGGCCAACACGTAGAGGCCCAGAAAGTATTGGCTGAATACTGATTGTAAAGCTGCCAAATGGGATTTAATTGTTGAAAAGAAAAAATCCAGGCCGCCTTGCCATACAAATAAAGCAAAAAAAAATAAGGGTGGGCTGAGGGGGTTAATCGATCTCTTCATAGAGTTAAGGGCTATTCTCTCTCGGAACGATTGGCTAACAATTGGAGTAATCTAGTGTTCTAAAACCACCACCCCTTTCTTGAGAACAAAGGAGTGTGGGTCACATAGGCAGTTGTTTGGATTAAGTTTATTACTTAGCCTTGCTATATCTTTGGCATTTACAAGATGACCAGTGTGAATATGAGGGGGAACTTGCCCCTGGTTAGCTAAATGATATTACTCGTGCATCTCTGCCTCTGGCAAAGCCTGTTGAATAATTATTCCTCGATTCATAGCTATCAAACCCCGAAAAAAGGATTGCATATCATTGCACCAGCTTTCAGATGATTCAGGTCTGAGAATTAGCAGCATTATCAATGAACCTGTTTTAAATGTGATTTTTTTTTTTTTAAATTTATTTAATTTTTAATTTTTTTTCCCCTCAACTATAGCATTTGTTGTATTGAAGGTATAATCTTCGAATTTCATTTTGACTGCACTTGGCATGTTTGTCATTTCCTTTCTGCACTTTGACTTTATATCTTGCTACACAAAGATCGTTAGAACACTCGGTTCTTGTTTTGCAATTAAGGAACATGCTTGGTTTGTAATGGTGCTAGAAAATCTACTGTTCTGGCTCGGATAAACACATTATGAATTCGCCAACTCTCATACATTTCAGTCCATCTACACTGAATTTATGCAAGTAGTACGTTCTGGCAGGCCTTGCAAAATCCATTTGACCACCAGCATAGACCAGTGTTTTTAGGTGGGTTGAGTAGCATTTGATGGTGCTCGATCCTGTGGTCGGTTGTCACATCTGCAATTATTGTATGCACCAAGTGCACTGTCAGCAGCTGTCCACCTAGATGGCAGCAGTGCACCAGGTTAAACCCAATTACCTGGAATTCAATCTGTTGCAGTCTGCTATTTAAATCTGTCGCTAATGGTGGTGGGGGGGCTCTGAAGCAGTTCTGAGTTGCATGTGTACTGCAAGGCATAAATTAGTCATCGGAGTTTGCTAATTAAAATGTTATTGATTAGCAAACAGCCACTTGATTAGCAATGTTGTGCTAATATTTCTTTTCTGTTAAATAATTTTTATTAAAATGTTTGAAGTATAGTGAATTGGCAATTACAGTAAGTTAATTATATCATAAAACTAAGCATGTTTTTAAAATGGTATTTATTTTAATTGTTCTTTTATAATGATACCGGATTGGTTTCTAAGCGTGGGATTGAAACCTGTGTTGTGCTGCATTGTCTTGCTTCCAAGACAAACGCGTTGCCCCCTGAGCTATCCCCTCTCACCATACATAAGTTAATGAAAACGAGATCTGTGAACATTAACTAGCCTAAAGCACTTGCCCTGGCACACCTTCCGCATTGGAGGCTCGCACTTACACCCTACGCGGCTCCATGCCATGTAGCACTCATCATACCATGCACTTCAGCTATGCACATCTATGGCTCGCCCACGAGCATGGACACTCCAGCACTTGCACCCTTTGCCCTCTTCCTTGCTGCACTTGCACGTTCTGAATACTCGCACAGCATAGTAGGTTCGTCCATTTTTCTGTTCCTTCCACCGTTTTGTGTTTTTAATGTTCCCTCCCTTTGCCCTGTGGGTGCTTTGAAACAGGATTTACATGCTCTGTAAGCTCCTAACAAGCAAACAATAAATAAATGGATATTGTATACTTATTGATATGGAATCTGATTAAAGTGAGTAATAAGACTCCCAGGGGAACACACAAGACAAACTAAAAGAAACAGTAGTAATTGGTCTTAAGCCCATATGCTTACCCCCCCCAAGCATATGGGGCTAAATTCCAGTTTACTACTTTTGATCCAAGTAAGTTGTACACGCTTCCCATTTGCTATACAATTTAGAAAGGATTCCATTAGAGAAAGCATATATTTATTCTATTCATTGACCTAAAATGAGCAACAATACAGAATTTGTGTACTACTGAACACGTTAGTGAGATTTCAGGATTTGTAAATTCTTTAAAATTCCACTGGACCTGCAGGCCGAGTAACTTGGTTTGCCTACTCAACCTAGAAAAATGCACTCTATCCATGGCAATGGATGAAAAACAAATTAAATGTGCTTTCTGTGAAATCGTGCATGTCACCACAAATCCACTTGGTGTTTGGCACACGGCTTCCACCCATAGGTAGGCCATGCACAGTGAACATTTTATTTGACGTTTACTGCAAACAAAGTAAATGTTAAAGATTTAAACATCCCCTGCAAATAGTTCTCGCCCTACATAAATCTACTCGACTATGCGAGTGGGCGAATAGACTTTGTGAGTTCTGGTTGAGTGTCTAAAAAGTAAAAAGTTAGCTGCATGAATGGACACAAATAGATATGATAAAAAGGCTCTAAAAACACTTTGTCCAGTTCTCTCCCGCATGTGAAGATATATAATGTAATCCTAGAGAAAAGCGAGCTCTGGAAGCTAACTAGTTTTATGGTATTGCAGTAGATCTGTAAATGTTGTTGGGATGCAGAAGTAGACGCGGGACACAAAGGTAGCCCGCTTGTTGGCACAAGCCTTTATTTATCAGAAATAAAGGAAGATCCCTATCTGTCCCTATAACTAAGTGGGGTTTCATTGCCTCAAACAAAAGTAAGAATAGCGTCACAAGGTCTGTCAAAAACAAATTGCTCACTGTCATGTGTCCTAAACTTATTTGCGCCCCTTACACTTCAAAAGAAAATTATATATTAGGCTACACCCTCACTCCAAAAGGGTGGCTTCCTTCTTCGGGATGATTTTCAGGCAGTTTGTAAATGATGGGGGAATATCCTTCTTTAACTGGTTAAGTTTCTATGTATTGTTCAACACAGATTGGGAGGAGGTCTCTCTTCGCCAGAACTTCTTAGGCGTTTTACTCATAGTTCCAAACACAAGATTGGGAGGGCGTCTGCCTTTCCCAAGCATTTCTTAGGTTCTTTCGATAGCATCAATATTGTCTGGATTTCTGATTTCTGCCAAAGGCTATATCGTCCTTTCTCTGGTCTTCTCATAACTTCTGCCAAAGGATCTCTTTATCTTCCCATGGTCTTCTCTTCTGTCTTTTGCTAACGGGATACCCTATTTAGCTTTGTAATGTCTCTTATGCAAGTCCAGTTCACTAACCTGTCAGGCGTTCTCTTGCATGTACAATTCTGTTGCTCAGTTTTCGGGTCCCAGACCCCTTTGTCTTTGTAATGGCTCTTACTTAAGCCCGGTTCACCGTTCTCACATGTGCAATTATCTCAGTTTCTCATTATTCAGGTTCCAGACCTCTTCCTCAGCTTTATAGTGTCTCTTAAGCCTGGTTCACTATCCAGCCAGGCTTTTCTTCGGGTCTCTCTGGGGTGTTCTTTCACCCAATATGTGCTTATTTGATCTCGGTTTGGTCCCACTGGGGCGAGGAAGATGGTTCGGAACTTCCTCCCAACCACAGCCTCTGGGGTCTCCCAGTGCCTTCCCTGGCCCTCTCCTCGTACCTTTCAACATGGTCTGCAAGGGATCCAGTCCTCGGCAACACTGCCAAGCTTCTTCAGCTTCCCCTGGGCTCTTGCGGCCTGCATTTGACTGCTCCGCCACTCTGGTTTCTTCGTGCAAGTCGGATCCCACCTGAACCACTCAGATGGCTGCCTTCCTGCCACCAGACGTCAGGATCCCCAGCCTTCAGGTAAGTCTTGGCTCTTCTCCGCCTTCCCATTCCAGGCTTTCGTGTCTGCAGTGCGTCCTCTCTGCGTGGCTTTGCTCCCCAGCTCGATGCTCCTCTGGGGCTGGACTGACACTGAGGAGAGTCCTTCATCGGTTTTTATGGCTAACTGACTCGCGAGTCTCAGGTAGCTAGTAAGTTTATATTGGTTCTGTGTAGGGCTCTTAATCGACCTTCTCTTCCTTGTGTCAGTACTTTTGTAGTCATCCATACTCGCTCTTGCCTCACTCTTACTTGTCACATCATAATCCACCTGATATACAGGTCTGCCATGCATGAGGTAACTAGCAGAACGGTAGACTGGGTGGGGGTGCTTGGGCCCTACTCATTTTGTTAGGTGAGTGATATTTGGCGGCATGGTGGTTAACATAGTTTTGTCCCTCAGTGGTATTCACCGCTTCCACAGAGGTGGTACCCTCCCATAGGATCCTCACACCGAGTCCCATCCCGGGGGGACTATCGGGTAGCGGCTTCACATCCCTAGCCCCATGGTAAGGGCCCCCTTCCAGGGGAGAAGTGACAATATCGATTATTCATCACAATGTACAGACTGGATGGAACTATTCATCACTACTTTGCGTAAACATCTAGTTAGCTTTGCGTATTCCTCATGTAAGAGGAAAGTAAGCGACTTTAGCAGAGTGGATGGCGTAGCAGGCAGAGAATTGGGCAAAATAGGTGGAATATTGTTTTGTGTCCCTCTCACGTTCAGGGTAGCAGGTACAAAGAAACTGGGTGATACGATACAATGTCAAGGGGTATGAAATCAGCCCAAGGGTTGGGCACCAGTTGCACATATATATCCAACCAGCAGGTCACAGGAATAGGTTTGCTATTGAAAGCATTTGGTTGTGTAATCATGTGCTTTTTAAAAAACTTCACTTGTCAATATGATGCATATATCCCAACAAAATGAAATCTATTTGACACTATGAGGTTTAAGTACACTAACCTAAATGTTGCTGTAAAGCATGGAGACAATGCAGTGTTTTACAGGTGCAATTCTATAATGATACATTATGGAACGATTTACATTTTTAGAAATTGAATTGTATGGCTGTTTAAAAAAATAAAGTTAACACATATTGGTCTTTGCCAAATAGGATATAGTTAGCTTTATACAAATGTCATCCCAATTATCTCTGGTTTGCAATTATTTGAAAAGGAAATCTTTCCTAGCACTCCCACACAGTCCTTTATCACTTCAAGAGTGGAGGAGAGGATTACTGCTGGACTCTTTCATTAGTCCCTTTCAACTTGCAGTGAACAGAGAAAAGATGGTGGAGATAGATAGCCCTTTGGGTAAGACGGGAATGCAGGGTGAGCTGTGCTTTCATTGAACCGGCTAACTTAAATAGCTTGCTTTGCTACACCAGTGTCCATTTAATTAGTAAACCTACATAATTGCATAGCAAATTGCAATGCAACAATGCTCATTTGATGCATTGTAAGAACCAAGGAGCCTACCTGCTTGTGTTGGCTTGCTTCTGCTTTCTCTAATAAGTGATCATAAATGAACAGTCATTGAGACATATAAGTAGTTGGCACAAAAAAGCTACCCATGTGGCTTAGAACTGGTGTGGTAAAATAAAGTTCTTAAACTACACTAGCCAGTATGTGAAAATACTCCATCAGGCTATGTGATCCAGACCTGTACAGGATTAATGAGATTTTCTGAATGTTTCAGTTGAATTCAGTTTATTCGGCTGTAGGGCCATCAAAGTGCAAACAAATACATAACAAATAATTAATCGACATTTACATTAACTCAGGTAACCATCCAGGCTTCCAACTAAAATAAACAGCAACTTCCATGGGGGCTACAGCCCCAGGCCTGACCTAATGTCGGTGGTCCATACCCCCTTTGCCGACCAGTCACTTGACCACTCAGCCACCCCACTTCCCATAAGTACCCCCCCAGGTCTAACCCCAACTACATATGCTAAAGATAGCACAGGGAGCTGATACTTTGCTCCAGTGGGGAGGGCATAGTTGGAGAAGACAATGGCACTAATTTTGACCGTACTGCATGATGACAAATATTGTCTCGTGGCAATTCCCAGTACTCCGTTAGCCACTCTTTGGTCCTTCAGTTCGATGCAAATGGTGTCAAAGGGTCCTCCCCATTGTGATGAGTTCTTTAGCAGCTTAATATATTCTCTAGAATTGGGGAGGAACACCCACACACCGTTCTCAACCAATGGGTGCACTTATTTATAAGTTAATTCCTGGATACCCGTTCACTTATCCCTCCCCCCATACCCTTCTTGCGAAACCCTTTCATGATTTCTCACTCCATGGCTTGCGAACACGGAGATCTCTGGCCTCTATAACTGGTATGACTGAGGTTACTGGGGGCAAAAGCTTGTTGGATGTTAACAGCCCGTCCATCTTGTGTTACTCCAGGGTGGCCTTCTCGCCCCCTGATCAGCCGGCCCATGATGGTGGTTGAGATGGCCGTTGTTTTAAAATTTCGGCACGGGTACTGGGTCCACCTGCAGCGATGGCCCCTTTTCTAGCTGGGGAATACGGTTACAAATAGTTATTTTGGCTTGGAGAACTTGCCTGGGTGCTGTGTAGCTTCCCCACAGCTAGCAGTGGGGGAATTCATGGTATTGTCCATACTTGGCTGACGCTTTAGCGTCGCACAACGTCCCTTGTGGCCTTTTAGGATACTCCTTAACAACTTTTTTTATATCGGTCAGTTCGTTTAGGACAAGGTTGCATTTGCAATGGCAGTACATCTCATTCACTTTAGCCAGGGTGGGGGCGGCCAGCGTTTCGGTGCGAGCTGGTGTACAGGCAAAATTGGTGCTTGGTTGACAGCTTTTCAGCAAGCATATTGCCAGCACCTAATCTTTATGGTCTTTAAGGTCTTTGAGATATTCGAAGTCCCTTGATCACATTGTAGATATACTGGACCTACGTGGTGCTATCCCTTGGCCCTGCAGCCTTGTCGAAAGCACTGTTATCTGGGTTACAACTTCTCCGTCGGGGGTAGATGTGGCGGGATTAACAGCTGCGCCTCTCTCCTAACATTGGAATAGGGAGGTTGTAACGTTATCAGTAACTGCAGTGATGGCTGAGGCCGTGGGTGTGGCTGTAAAAGTAAAAAGGGATTGCTCCCCGCCCCTGAATTGCTCTTTCGTAGGTTGGGCCCTCCTCTGCTGGATACGTCCCCTGGCGATACACTGTGTGACGGCACCAACCAGAGGGCAATCAGCAACACGGTTCCCTGTACTATGTGCATTCACACAGCTGTTATCAGTGGAAGAAATGCCTTCTTTCTCGATACCAGGGACTTTGTTCCCCCTGACGTCCAAGGAAGTGATTGATTTCCCTTATGAGCTGATAAGTGTCACCCGTGAGCTGCACCTTGATACTAACGGGGTCAACACTTAATACAAGGGGGAAGCACCTCCTTTTTCCGTCTAACAGTCAAAATTCTCCTCTTGAGATGGTTGAACACTGGAGGGTGATAGGGAGGAGCCGACTGTGGGTACCATTACAGACGTAGCTAGTATACTAAATAAATGAAGGCAATAGTAAGGTCAATGGGCTGGCAGTTCAAATGATGGTTCAAGTTCAAATGATAGACTGTTCAGTTGTGTTCAGGTATGCACCGCCCCCCCCCCCGTAGCAGCACCTCACCTTGTCTGCTGATGTCCTTCTCTAGACAGACTCTATGAAGTACTGAGCGCTGGATGCTCTCCACTCCACCCCCCCCAACCTACGGGTGCCTAACACCCTGCGGTAGCCCAATACCTGCACCCTTTCACCTGCAGGCTTCACCCGAGTGGGTCTGGTCCCGTGAGTAAGTGTGCAGTGGGTGCAATGCCAAATCCAATGACGTTGGCAGTATGGAGGCTCCCCTGAGCCATAAAGCATTGCGGGACACCCGCATCCTTCCACCAGCGGATTTCTGCATGTGTATAGCACTGATAAATAGTCAGGGAAACTATCGATTTTATGTATATTTGTAATTTATCAAGCTTGAATCCAACACCAGTGTTAAGGAAGAAAAGCATTGCAGCAAAGGGTTCGAAATTGACTGGTTATAGCCAAGGAGAGCCTGGTTACCTTGAAACCAAGAGCTAGCAGGAGATACTTCTTACTTCCCCAGGCAAGTGGTGCCATACAAACATAGCTATGTAATATTAACTGTGGTAGGTTTGGGTGGGTATGTGTATAAACGAGAATAAAGGATACTTATGATGCATATTGGATAGTATATAAATGGACGCAAAGTTAGTTTGCATCTTAGGCAAAAGTTACATTTGCTGTGCATTATGTACTACCTCCTTGTGCCACTGTCGTAGCTCCTGCCTAACTGGGGATGCCTGATACCCAGGAGCAGCAATTTGCTCCAGTTCAACAAATCCTACTTTCGACCCCTGCAACTGTTTTGAAAAAGGAACATATTGTCCAGAGTTGTTTTGATGGCCTTCTAAGGGTGGATCACGAATCTGGGAAAGGCTGAAGCTCATAAAGGGGAGGTGAGGCTGAATGTGTCCTTAAAGGGCAAAGGCTTGCTGGAGACAGCCACTGGCAGCTTTCTTGGTGGCACCCTCCATATCCGGAATGAGGCAGTTTGATCATCTCTGCTCCAAGCTCATTGGCTTTAGCAGCAATCACTAAGGATTCGTTGTGGGTACTGAGAACGCAAAGTACTGCACCATAGAAGACATCTGAGGATTTGATAACACTGCAACTTCAATACAGAATTTGGACATATGGGGTCTTTTTTGTTTTGTATTTTCCTGACTAGATATATCAAAAGTGGGGGGGGGGGCATCTGCATCAAAGCCCAGTGTGACGAATCAAGGGAATTCGTCCCTTCTCCACAAGGGGGAGCCTCCCTGTTTGAGTCTAGGGAGGTGAGCCTCCTTCTCAAGACCCTCCTTCGGGATCTGGGCAGGTGGGACTTCACTGGGAGAAAATCCCCTCTTAGAGGGGACAAGGACTCCGGTTCCGGTGAGGAACTCCCTCAGCCATTCCCCATCATGGCATACATTGGTATATCCGATAGACCAAACAGTATCAAATCCCAAAACTTGGCTAAAGAGAAAGCTAACTTATGCCATTATAAGCAAGAAAGAGAATGTGTCTCTTTAAAGAAAAAACTCCAATTAACTGTGACGAGGAGGTTGAAGGAGTACACGCCGAATCAAGGCGAGCGAGAGGAACGAATACGCAGGTAGGGGAGTGCCCCCCCCCCCCCGATGCATAACACTTGAATAAGGCAGAGCTGAAGAGAGCCGTGGAGCCAGCAACCTTCAGAACTGCTCTGACCATGAGAAGTAATCGCTGGAGACACAGCTGGACCATGAGGACAGAGGGAACATGAGGACTCCGTGGTGGGCAGGCTGCCCGTTCAACAAAGCTGACACCAGCCCGCTGCAGAATCTGCAAACGGATAGGTTACACAAAGGGAAGGAAAGGGAAGGAAAGGGAAGGGAAGGGAAGTAACTGGGAGGAGCCAGAGCCTGTCGGGGACTATTTATGCAAGCAGAAAAACTGGACATAATACAAATGATGAAACCTTGAAAGCAAAGTTCATGACCTTCAACTGTCATACTGCGAGGAAGAGAATCGCAATCCTGTGCGGGAGAGCAGTGAAACTTGGGTAACTACCCTGGGAAGAGAGGAAAATACCCTATTGTTCAAGAAGCACAGAGAGATGAAAAATGCAAAAGATATATACAGTTCCAGAAATGGCTGAACTGTAATTGCCCCCAAAACACCTAGAACAAAGGGTACAACAAAGGCCAATAAGGGAAGTCTAGAAAGCAAAGCTTTGTGAGAGTTACAAGAACTGATACAGAAGGTGACCAGAGACTATCTAAAAATTGCATATTAACTGAAAGGCTAATGTAAAAGAAGACCACTGCACGAAGCAACTATCAGAAGGGAGGTGTTCTCCTGACCTTAGTTAGAATAGGGGTAGGGTCGGTTAGAATTAGTTTTGGAAAATGTATTAATTTGGACATTTTCTCATGACTGATGAGCACCTTCATTATCTACATAGGTAGGGAACATGCACATAGGGACGGGCCATATTCTTAATAAATATGTTTTGGAAATGTCCTCACCATGTCTGCATCCTTCTCCTGAACTGCCACACCGCTGACTCTCGGATCTCTAGCTTTTGCCTGCACAACACACCCAGAACCTCTCCTGGAGAGGAGGCAGGATGGTACTTCGATGTTAAAAATGTGTATGTAACGGTTGCCCTTTAAAAACAGTTAGTTAGGCGATGGCCGACTGCTGCACATTTATACTCCTGAATGGCCCTGCTCTTCCATTTTCAAGTGTATATTGAGCTAACAATAGGCAGTGGCCTTCTACATGCGTCTGCCACCGCTGTTGTGCAATAAAATAGAGCTTGTTGGTGAACAGGCGCATTGTGCTGTACAAAGGATTGCTTTTTTAAATGCATCTACTGTTGTATTGCTGTAATTCAGCATCAGGCTGTAGTCAACCATGTTTTCTGGCAACATGCTACCCTATTTAGTGCTCCTTTTTGTTTAATAAGTTCAAACGCCAATTCTAACCTATCCTGGATTTTTGGCTGATGGTGCTTTGCGTATGGGATCATGTATCCTCACCCTAACTCTGGACTTATTCCAAACCTATCTCGAACCAACAAGCTGTTGTAAACTCCATGCTGTCAACCTGCATGGTTGCCTTGCTTAATGGTTCCTCACAGGTGGGGGATCTTGTACTCTCTGGGGACTATAAGAAGTTGTTTGCAGTGTATCTAGGATGAGGAGAATATTTCAAAGGCACACAAACGTTGCTGATATTGTTTATGTTGCCATTTTGTTTTGTTTACAAAAAAGTTTATGCCATCAAGTTCATGGGTTGAGTTAATTTCTCTTGGGTAGAGTGGAGTAAACTAATGTACTTGACCTGAAAATCTGGCAGGATTGTAAAGATTTGTTTAAGGCCTGGCTGGCAACAGCATCGCATTTTGGCATTTGCTCTTATTCTGGAAATAAATAGTTCAAACACTGTGTTTGTTTGTATTTTTATTGGACACGCCATGAATATTAAACAGGATTACTGAATGCTCCGTGAAGACTTTCAACAAATAAGTCATTTAGTATGATACACTAGATTGGGTAGTATCCTGCAGTATGTCCCATTCTTTGAGTGGGTATGATGATGTCTTGGCGAAATTCTAATATTTTCAGGCGAAGGCATATTTCATTGGCTAAATAATCATGAGTCAGTGAAGGCCGAATATAAATCTCCTCAAATGGTAATTGCTGGGGAGAAGTTGTTCAAGAACGGGCACCAGTGAATTTGGTGATGCCCTCAGGTGGACGATAAAGTACTATGATTGTAATGTTTAATTTGTTAAATGTTTGAATGAAAAAGATGTTGCGCAAAGTTTCTATAAAAGCTTTAAAGGAGAGTTTGTAACCTGTTATGTCCCCAAGGATTGGCCATCACCCCATTAATGTGCAAGACTTCACTACAAAACAACAGAACTAGGCTTTTTCTAAATTAAATTGGGATAAAAAAAGTCGAACTCTGGAAACAACACACTTGAGATGTGTACTTCCCCTTTTCTGTTTCTCTTGACAGCATTGTTCAGTACACAGCTACTTAATGGCGTCCACAGATCACAATGTACTTAATTTTCTGTGTGTATTTTCTGTTTGGGACAATTGTATTATATCTTGATGCCAGAAACACTGACTGCACTATAGACTACCCTAGCTCTGCCAGCAGACCACAGTAGTAGCATATTTGTGTATATACATGCTTTTTTATAAACAACATTGTTGGTTCAAACATTAAGAACCCACCAATTGTTTTGCAGACAGGTTCATGTAAAGGGAATATCCTTCTAACTAAATAGAAATGTTGGTCATATTCCTAAACACAGAATCTATGTTTTGCTTTGAATGAGGACAATCCTAGTGTTCAACAATGTCTATTTCTCTTTGATCCATACACCATGGCAATAGGTTGCACAATGAGTTTGTCTTGCCTGAAGATGTTTATGTGATTTTCTTTTAACTACATGTAAATAAACACATGTCCCCTGATTAAATAAGGGTGCACTACAATGGACTTGATTTGATCTGTTCCCTGTTTCATAGAAAAATGCGAGTCCATGTTGAAGGTCTTGCAAGTTTGGAATAGGGTGACTACTTTGAAACACCACCCTAGTTCCCTTTGAATATAACATTCTATCATTTGAGAATTGTCCAAATTTGAACGGCGGTAACCACCCCCCTTGTTATACATGTCCCCAGGAAGACCTGCTTAAGGGTTAAAAGTACATCAATCTGGGGAACCTGCACATCTTTTTTCATGGGCGTTTAGTAACAAGCCCATGTTTGGTGCTGACTACTCCTAGGTTTTCATAACCAAAAGGGACTAAGACCAGAGGAGCTTCAAAACCAAGCCACCAAGTCATGTTGAATAGTAAATCCCTTGCCAAGCCTATCCCTGGAAAAATAAAATCTATATAATCCTACAGCGGCAGCCTTCCCAAAATGGCTGCCTCGTTCTTTTATGTACATGTAGCCTAGCAACGTGCTCTATTTGAATAGAGAGCATCTGCTGGCAGGCAGAAGCCGACCCTCTTGTGGGAAAGCCAGCAAGAGGTAAGGCCCTGTTTGCCCCTGTTCACCACCAGGAGCCTTTGCCCACATCCTCGAGCCGAGACATTGACTATGTCTGCTGTTTGGCATCGAGTCAACATGCAGGTAATGTGCAACATGACAAACCCTGTTTGTACTGACTGCTAATTGCAACCCCGCACTGAGGATAGCAAAAGTGGCACTAGATTTCCATATCCACATGGAACAGGCTGCCATTTGCCATATATTGCCGCCGCACTATCTGTCTTATACCACCTGCTCAGAGAACAGGTTACTGTACATGCTATTAGATGCAGCCCTATTGCTAACAATTAATTTAGCCTACCACTAGGGATGCTGTCAAATACAAGATTGTACTGCGAAGTTAAGTTAGCCTTTTGCACCAACTGTTGCCTCTTGCCCCATTCATCAGCATTACAAATATGTTTGTAATTTGATCTGGGCTATCATTACAGTTGTTAGCAACTCGCATCCTGCCTTAGTATTAGTACTTTTGAATGTGCCCGCAACCTGACCTAGCATACCACTATAGTAGTGGCCTGAATGCATAACTCATCGTGAATTCAATTTAGCCTTTTTGCACCAAAGGGTTTCCTGCCTACTGCCGGCAATTTTAACATAACTGCAGTTTGATCTAGATGGTATATTGCCTCACTCTTAACACTTGAAGTTGACTGTATTCTGATTTAGCACTTTAATTGCAGTTGTTGCCTGTATGTCTAAAACAAAATGAATTCCAACTAGCCTATCTGCACCAAATAGTACCCTGCCTTAGGTTCAGCAATTTAAACTAGTGATCACAACTAGTTGTTGCTATACTGTATAGCCTACTCTGATACTATACAGCCATAGTGTAATACCACGCTACAATTAACCTTGGGGCACTATGTACGCTACTGTGTTAAACTTAGTCACATTAGCCACTTTACTAGCACTAGGTCCATTGCCTAGTTTCACTAGACCGTCTACCCCACCAGAACCAGACTGTAAGATTACAATTAACATGGCAATGACCTTGAGTGATATACCCATTTCATCTCCACCTAACAACCTGGTCCATCCACAACCGCTAAGCAATTTGAACCATTTTCGGGGATCACCCAATCCTAATAGACCTTGCAATACAGCTTGCAGAAACATTAGGATCCGCTCAAGGCTGTCCAAACTATTTGAACCACTTGCTAGTTCAATGACCAATACAGATCTCAAGAGAAAAAGCCCACATAGTAGACAAACTACTATTACAGAAAAGCCCATTCCTATTACCTTACCCTCTCACACAACGCACAGCCCCTTATACAAAAAACCTCAACAGATTAAGCCCCATATTGCATCACAGGATGCTGGATCTACTAATCGTACCTCACCCTCCCCACTGCCGGGTAGCTTTGCCCCAAACCTCAAGGGGGCATTAATAAACGCCAGATCCTTAGTCGCGCATGCCACAAGATATCCAACCTTATCCTGGCAGAAAATTATGACTTTCTTGCCATCACTGAATCTTGGCTTCATGCAGCAGCAGGTCCTGCCCTTATGTTAGCAGTTCCTGATGACTACACCATTCTGAGAGCAAACAGATGTGAGGCACGAGATGGAGGTATAGCTCTCATTGCTAAATCTAATCTATCCTTGAGACTAGCCCCTTCCCCAGACATTAAATCCTGCAAATCCCTCACAGCCAAATTACCTATTGCAAATTCCCAAACCCTCACCATTCATCTCAAGGCCTCAAGGACCCATCGGCTCATTTGAGGAGGACATTTCCACCATCCTCTCCGAGAATTTAAAAAACACTTTGCTAGTATTACTGTTAGGGGACCTTAATTTGGGATTTAATGACCCTAAAGACCAACAAGCAACTATCATGGCTAATACCCTCGTGAATTTACCCACATACGACAAGGGGAGAACACTTGACTGGGTGGAGGATTATAACTGTAGCGCCTTGATTAGTGCCATATCCCCTCAGGCATGGACAGACCACCACCTTTTATTATTCACATTAGCAACCAAAATGCCTACCACCAAAAATACTCTATCCGCTCCTCCCACGTTAACAAGGAACAAGAAGAACATAAGGTTGACAAACTTCTACCCCTTATCCTACCTACCCTCAATTCATTACCTGATAGTTTGGATCCTAATATGCTAGTTGATGAATATAACAAAATTATGACCGCAGCACTAGACTCCATTGCCCCACTAAAGATGAGACAAAGCCATCCTAAAGTCCACCTCCACTCTTGGTTCACTCCACACCTGAAAACTTTGAGAATGGAAAAAAGAAAATGTGAAGTTTCATGGAGGTTATTGCCCTCCGCTGAAAATAAAACCAATCTCATTAATGTATCATCTCGTTACAAGAAAGAAATACTTTTGGCTAAACAAGAAACTTACAATAACAGAATATTGCAAGCTAACTCGAGTATGAAGGAATTATTTGTAATTTTTAAAGAACTAGCAACTCCAATCCCAGTGCAAGACAATTGTGTGAAGGATAAAACTTGGTGTTCCAATATTCAGCAAGCACTAGCCAATAGTCACCACCCTTCAGGACAAGATCGCAAAAAAAAAACCTTAACTAATACGACCTCACCTAACAATACCCCTGTGCCCACTCATAAACCTCTGCTTTAGCTTTTCTAAAATCTCTGTTCTCGAGGTTGAAAAAGTCATCCTTTCCCTCAAACCTTTGAACTGCTAGGGCGATCAATGCCCAGCCCAAATAATTAAGGATGCTGCGAGAGATTTAGCACCTTTCATATCGAAGCTAATCAATGCTTCATTCTCCTCGGGCACTATCCCAAGTAACCTAAAAGAGTCCTGGACACGGCTCTCCTTAAAAAACAGACATTAGATCCAACCATACCGATTAACTATAGGCCTATCACAACAATGCCATTTCTTCTCAAAATCTTAGATAAGGTGGCCTATCTCCAAATACAGAAGTACCTGGTGCTCTACCAACTCCTAGGAGCCTGCCAATCAGGATTTCGGCCACAACATGGCACTGAAATGGCGTTAATTCATCTCAAGACCCAAATACACGAGCTGAGGGACAAAGGAAAATCAGCCTTACTTCTCCTTTTTGACCTCTCGGCTGTGTTTGACTTGGTGGACCACAAGGTCCTATGAAACCACCTGGACTCAGCAGTGCATTTCTCTAAGGAGGTCATAGTTTGGATACAATCATTCCTAAGCAACAGGACCATGAGTCTTCTCACCTTCAGCAGCGGCAGACCCCATCCCTATCACCCGTGGAGTGCCCCAGAGCTCAGGTGTCTCACCCACATTGTAGAACATATTTACCAAGCCCCTTTTCGATGATCTGGACCATCTTGGTATCACCTACACTAACTATGCAGATGATGCCCAGATTCTCTCATCACTTACTGGGGATTATGACAAGGATTTGGCCCTGGTAAATAGTCTACCTCATCCAGGCACGGATGGCTGCTCACGGTCTATGCCTGAATGATGACAAAACTGAGCTCATTATCCTGGGTACCACATCCAACCTCAAAAAAAACTTGGCCCTGAATACATCTCCTTTAACCTCGACGGTAACTCTATTAAAGTTGCCAAAGAGGTAAAAACCTTAGCCTTTTACCTTGATTCCACCCTCACTTTTAGCAAACAAGTAAACTCCATGGCCTCTGCCACTGCATATACATGCAAATTAATTAGAGCTGGTAAACCATTCTTATCCAAGAATAGCCGTATCATCCTGGCCAGAGCTCTAATCTTGTCCAAATTGGACTACTTTAACTCCCTTTACATTGGTGCCAATAAGTACATCGTCCGGAAAATACAGACGCTCCAGAATAATGCCCTTAGAGCTGCCCTGGGCTTAGCAAGTAAAGAGCACATATCAAGAGATAAGGAGACAGAATAACTGGCTATCTACCAGTGACAAAGTCTGGCTGAAACCTGCCTCACTTACAAATGCCTGAACAACGCTGCGCCCTGCTACCTCACTCAGAGATTCAACACGAAATCCTCTAGCAGGCCTACTAGAACAGCTAATACTAATTGTCTAACTGTACCAAGATTCAAACTTTCTAAGGTTGGGGGTAGCAGCTTCCCAGTTAAAGCAGCACAGCTTTGGAACTCCCGACCTCCACCCTTGAGTTGACCAAACTTGCGTGAATTTCAGACAGAATCTTATCGACTGGTTTAAAGATAATGACCAGTAACGCATCTGTCTCCCATTATACCTGCATTATAAATAGATCCCAGATTGCTTTCTTAAATTATGTTCCTGCTGTATAGTGTTTTTCTTAGTATTGTATTTATCCACCATTTCCTGTACATCGTGCATTTGTATATCCTGACTTGTATTTCTATATGCCACTGTGTAATCTAAGCTGAAAAGTCTTCTTGTGTCTTCTGCGCCCTGATACCCTTGGGTCTGGCGTGCATTACAAATAAACACACAAATCACTACACAAATGTCTGCAGCTGAGTGAAATTGAGAAACTGTTAGGTAACATTGACTGCTACCTCGCCAAAACTTCCTCATACAGCCTGTTTTATTTAGAAACTGTGCCAGAAATGTAAAGGCGCTGTCACTATCTAATCATATAGTTTCTCGCTCATCTGAAGTAGAGCTCAGCCATTAATCATAAAAGATACTAATGACAAAGTGAAAGACAACAAGGACGATCTAAATCCCAGCTGAAATTCATAGGTCATCTAGAACTTCTCCAAAAAGCAACAATAATTGTCATGATGATGAATGCAAATGTTTAGTACACAATTCAATCAAAATGGATAGATAATTAGTTTTCTGTGTAATCTTGAAATATGAGGGTAAAGAGTTATGCACATCTTTTCACCCTAGTAATGACCTCTCGTTAGCAACTAAAACTAATCCTTTCTCCATTCAAATCTGAGGATATGCCATCATCGGCCAGGGTCATAGATGTGGGGCTCAGAATTGTACGAATAATCTCACTTTAGGGATGCAAACTAATGCAACTAACGATAATAACTGTTCAACATCAAATGAAACTGTTTTACTGGCCAAGCTCAAAATACTTCTCTGAAGATGCTGTTTTGAAAGACCTAATGGGTACTTTTAATATCAAACCTGCCTGCGATCAAGAATAGCTTCAGTAATATTGCTAGTAAATATCCTCAACTTGATGTTGACTCTCCTGAGAAACAGTGTTCCACAACATTGTCATTGGATCATTTCGACTTGACAGCCTGCACAACAAACCGAAGCAATTCTAACCTGAGGAAAGATGAGTGTTGCGGGTATTCAGAAAGGTAATCACTCAATCACATCCTATTGGTGATGACCCTCAATCTAGACTTAAAACAATCTAGTAACGCAATCTCGTGAAGTTCTCCTCATCAGGAAGGTTGGGAATATCGGGAGCCATATGATTAATGGCTTCCACCAATCTCTATTTCAATAGAAATGGTACTCTAGAGCAGGGTGCAGAATTTGCACTCGCCACTAGCCATTGACTAGTGCCCATTGATTCTTGGTGAGTAAGAAATGCAATGCTGTGTGGATGTTTTGAATTTAAGTAATCCTTGACCTTTTGTGGCTGGCTAGTAGCTTGCAACCTGAAATTTCTACCCCTGCTCTAGAGTACAAAAGGATCTATATGATTAATGTACCGAGATTGGCAAGAGGCTATAAAGAAACCAGTGATTCCCTTCAAAATTAACGTATGCCCCTGATTTGATATGTAAAAGGATGCAGCTTAATTATCTGAGATGATACCCTTGATGTATTCGGCCATCCAGATCTGTCCAATGTGAGGATGGAATGTATATGCCTCGATTTGGCCAATCCTTTTTTTTAGCAGAAGGACTCCTAACATTGACTGTATAGATGCTTATAAGTAGCTGTCTGGTAAAAATGCTTATTTTGCTAAGGTGGAAACTGAAGTATTGAGAATAATGGGGCAATCCACCCAGTTAAGCAAGTATTGGGACTTCAAACAAGACTTTGGCTATGAGGAGTATCTGGACAACGTACGATTCAAGCCCATGAGATTTCTATATACTAAGCTACATTTGGGCATCCAAAGAGCTACTTAAAACCCCCGTTTGATGTTCGTTCAATTAGAACAACTGCACAGACAATGACCCTGTCCTGCTCTTCAAGAGACAGCTTGTTAGTACATTCTGTGGTCAATTATCTCCACAAGACATGCAGAAGGAGATGGGCCAAGTATGTCCAAAAGCTTGCAGATTTTTATCATTATTAAGTTGTGATCTTGATGTGCATACTCGTCGACATAGCGTAGTACAACACTAGCAATTTGTTTGTTGTTCAGATTGGGCATGGATTAAAAGGTTTTCGTTCTGAGTCCATATGACCTTGCTTGTGTGCATTTGTTCTATATTTCTAAAGCTAGTTAAAAACATAACTGGCAAACTTGAATATGTATGCACAATTCATTCCTGGCGCTTCCTTTGTATATTTATAGAGCACCTTAGCTTGGATAGCCATTTGCGCCATTATTTTGGACCAATTATTTGTATGTGTTTATTTTATTTTTATTTTTCTCAAATTATTTTATTTAACTTGTTGTGGGTACAGAAATGAGCAAATGACAGTTCAGTACAGACAATTGCGGCGACAAGGGACCATATAAAGCAAATGGTGTACATTATAAGACAAAACCCAGCTCCGGCCACCCCGACGTACAGTGTCAGCCAAAATATCCTTCAGGGCATTGAATAGTTTCATAGGGAGGAAAAGTGCTGCAACAACGGCGGCTTGGCCACGATCACAATGCCATTCTCTGCAAAGTCAATGAATGGGGTTCAGACCAAGACATATAACACCCTTCACACAATGCCGTAATTTTGTCAGTAACCAAAATGTCCCATATCTTAACCCACCACATCTGGGCCACCGGACCATCAGCAGACTTCCAGGTTCGGGGAAAGGTCAATTTCGCTGTCAGAAGAACAAGCCCAATTAGGATGGCTGTTGGGCCAGTGAGGGTGAATATTACAGCCCCTTTATGCCCCAGAATTGCCACTCGTGGGTCCATGGGAAGTGACAATCCTTGAATATCCTTTATTTTAGCGAACACCTCCTTCCAGAAGAGGCCCAGCGTGGGACACGACCACACCACGTGAAAAAGAGAACCCACGTGATCACAACCCTGCCAACAGTTTGCAGAATAATCCCTGGCAATATGATGCAATCATTCCGGGGTGAGATACCACCTATAACAAAACCTATAGGAACATTCCCTGTCTGTGACACATCTGGAAGACTTAAGCTCCCTACCCCATATTCTCAGCCATTCCTCATCCTCAATAGACCCACCCAGATCAGCTTCCAATTTAGCCATATATGGTAGGCGCATAACAGGGTCCCCTGTATCTAAAAGCTTATGTAGCTTCGAGATACGACCCCAGCAGAAACCCCTCTTGCAATGATAACTCAAGAGCAGACAGTGGCCTAGTAGCCCCCTTCTTCATGTGTGGGTGAGAATCCCAATGCTGCAATTGTGCATAGCGGACCCGTTCAGTTTCCTGCAGGTCAAAGGTGTGTTTACATTCATCAAATTTCATTGGGCTATGATATTTATAGGTCCGTTGTAGGCGCACCAGGCCACCCTCTATCCACTTCCCAAAGTGCCAGAGTGAAAACACGGGTTGTCCCATATAGTTGTAATCGGCTCCAACCCCATTGATACTCCCCACCTGCGAATAGCCCTCCCCATGTAGTAAAGCGTAAATGTGGTTGTTGCTAGCAGAGAGAATCCACACTCCTGCCCCAGATATCTCCTGTCCAAATAAGGTAGCTGAGTCAAATCTACCACTGATTGAGCTTGTTCAATTAATTTCCACTTTGGCAGCAAATTGGGCTCGCGCCAGGTAAAAGCGTGAAAAAGCTGCTCAGCAAGATTATAGCTGGAAGCATCGGGGACCCCCAGGCCTCCACACCCTCACTGGCCTCAACAGCACTTTGCTGGCTATCATAGCGCGATTGTTCCACCAGATAAACTTGAAGATCTTCCCCTAGAGTGCGCAGAGATCTAAGTCTGGGATCCTCAAAGGCAATGCCGAGCACCGGTTGAGCAAACAAGGATTCAGATTCATTTGGAATGCTGCGACGTGACCAAACCAAGATATCTCCTGGTGTCCCCACCTGTCCAAGTCCTCAGCCAGTTCCTGAACCAGCTGTGGAAAATTAGCTCGAAAGACCTCTAATTCTACTAGGGATGCGCACCCCCAAGTAGTGGATAGACTCCTGGGTCCACTGTATTTGTGCTAGAGCCCCAATAGCACTCCTCTCTTGGGGCTTAAGGGACACATCCAGCCCTTGCGGCTTACCATAATATACCTAGAATCCCGAGACCTCCGACCAAAGCCATCCATCTCATGTAGTACCGCAGCCAGTAAGGAGCAGTGTTGCTCAGGGTGAGCAGGACATCTGCGTAAAGGGACAGTTTATAGTCTGTCTCCCCAACCCGGATGCCCTCTACCGCCCCATTACCTCTAACTCGATTAGTAAACGGCTCCGTACATCAGGCGAAAATCTACAGAGATGGCGGACAGCCCAGTCTCGCGCTCCTGGTAATTGACAGTCTGGACGACAGTGCCCCGTTAACACTCAGGTGTGTAGATTGGTGTTGGCAGATCACCATGACCCAACTAATGAACCCAGGCCCAAACCGTTCCAAGACCCTCCAGAGGTATCCCCATTCCACCCTGTCAAAAGCCTTATGAGCATCCTGTGCAATAATACCCAAATCTATGCTGGCGAGTCTCCCCACTTCCAATAGGCCCAGCACTTGCTGCACATTATCCTGTGCGGTACGACCCACAATAAAACCTGTCTGATCACTGTCTATGAGCCTGGGAAGGACCTCCATCATACGTAGGGCCAGAATGTTTGAGAAGAGCTTTGACTCTATATTAATAGGGTAATGGGGCGTTACGAGTAGCAAAGTAGTGGATCCTTACCAGGCTTGGGGATCAGGGTGGTTGTAGAAGCCACCATAGACAAAGCAATCCTTCTGGAAGTCATAAAGGAGTTAAAAAGATCTATCAGGGGGGGAACTAAGAGGTCACAAAATGTCTTGTAAAAGGGAGCCGTAAATCCATTGGGCCCCGGAGCCGACTTCTTCAGGGTCTTAATTGCCCATTCCACTTCCCCTGACGAGATCGGTGCCTCAGGCGACTCTGATCCTCACAAGAAAGACTGGGCAGGTATGCATCACCCAAATATTGTGCCTAGACTTCTGCCAGTGGAAACTTGCCCCTTTAATACTGATTTGTAATGAGCCATGAAGATCCACATTTTATCGGCCTCAACCTGCTACACCGCCCCTTGCTCATCACGCAAGGCTGAAACTGAGTTCCGGATTTTGGAGCTTGCCTAACTCGGCCATCAGAAGGTGAATGGCTCGATTCCCGTTGGCATAATAGAACTGCTTGGTTTTTAGTATTGCCTGAGCTGTCCTGTCGGCCAAGTGCGCCTCCAATTGCTTCCGTGCCACCCGTAGTTCACTTAACATCTTGCTAGACCCCAGCCTCTAGTGCTCCTATTCAGCTCAGCCAACCTCCCTTTCTAATCCACCCGAACCAGCTGCCTCCTACTGTAGGCCTGCCGATTAGCTAACAAACTCCCTCCCCACTACTACAGCCTTCATAGCATCCCACACAATGTTTTGTGAGGGACCAGAGTTCTTATTTTCAATAAAGTAATTGGAGATGACCTCCCCCAGCTAGCAGTCAAAACTGGTCTCTAAGCATGGGGTCATATAACCTCCACGGGCGCCTGGCCCTCTCGGGCCTATCCAATATTGCCAAGGCCACCGACACATGGGCATGATCAGACAGCGTACGTATACCATCTCTGCCCCTCAAACACATGGGTATAGTACGCTATGAATAAGAATGAGATCTAACATAGAGAATCCCTTGTGAACATGCAAGTAAAAAGAGAAGTCCCTGTCCTCCCTATGCGCCAGCCTCCATTTGTCAACAAACCCCAATTCACAGAGGAAAAGGCCAAAAGCCGTGGAGTGTTTGAAATCCAACCTGGTGGAGGGGGAGGGGGAGACCTGTGGGTTGGGGTACTAAGTTTAAATCCCCACCTAGCAGAACCTGCCCCTTAGCGAAAGGGAGCACCTTAAGTAAGAGGCTTTCCAAAAATACATCTTGGCCAACGTTTGGAACATACAGGTTTCCCATATCACCAGGCTTTCCTGCCCTCTCGAGCGTCCATCTTCCATGCACACCCAGGCTGCCCCATAGTGCTGCGTGCACATATCTCCTCTCATCATGCTAGTCCCTCATTGCTGCTTGCACTGCTCCCCCACTGTCTGAGATCCTCGACCGCGAAAGAACAACACTCCTGATCCAGCTCAAGGGTGAGCCACGGTAGGTTGCCAGGACAGCCTGGCACCCCCGCAACATAGGCGCTTCCATGATGTAGACAGCGAGGCCAGGACCAGCCGGGTAGGGCCACGCTCCCCAGGCACTGCGATGCCGGTTCCGGCTAGGAAGATACTGTTAGGGGGTTGTCGCCTGCGCCCGACTCAGGCTCTCAGACACCGCCACTGTGGCCCGGGGGCTCCTCTGACACGAGCTCCAGGCCCTGCCACACAACCCCACCACTTGAGTGGGACTTCCCTGGGGCCACGCTGCTGCCGCTGGTGAGTTGGCCGCTCGCACCCCGCCACTGGACTCTTTAGGAGGCGGCTCCAACCCCACTCACCAGTTGGAGCAGCTAGGCAGATGTTGGGCAGATGCACGCGACCACCTCTGCTATGGACCGCGGGTTCCTATAACACCGGCTCTAGGCCCCGCTTCACAACCCCACCACTCAGGCAGGACTTCGCTGGGGGCAGCGCCGCTAACACCGATGGGTTGGTCGTTCGCACCCCATCTAAGGACTCATTAGAGACTGCTCCGGCACCACACATCAGTCTGAGCCGCTAGGCAGATGCACCTTCCACCACATAGCTGGATCTGGCCCGCCATCTTTTCGCCAGGCCTGCGCCCACCATCTGGGTCGCTTCATGGAGTAGAGGCGTCCATGGGGCACCAAATTAAATCGGGGTCACGCCATGGGGCTCTGGTGCAACCCCCTGCGTTCTTTATTATTTTAAAGACTCCAGGAGCGGGTCACGGGATCCTTCTCGGTCCTCTCAAAGTCGGAGAAAATCAGGCAGCCATTCTCATGATGGTGTGCTTAGCCACGCCCCAGTACTTATTTTTTGTGTAATGTAATGAGATTTGTTTTACATTCATGTTTGTGTATTTTAGAGATTGGTGTTAAATTACATGTGTATGACAATGTAATGATATTTATTGTGATGTATTTTATTTGTTTTTATGGCAGAATACCAAAATAAAGCTATATAGATTGATTGCAATTGACTACAGAACATGTCCCCCCTAAAGCACTGTTAATTAAGTCAAACCTTGTGCCCCAACACCAGAGAAGTTGTTTGAACTATAGTCTTGCTGATGAATAATGGACACGGATGAGAACAGTACGAACAGCCCTTTTACCAACATTGATCATTACATGTCGCATGAAGAGCCCCATGTGAAATGTCCATCCCTAACAACTGTGCACTCCCAACGGTCCAATGGTGTTGGAGGCTGCATGCCAAATTGGCAACTTAGGCCTTGTAGATTGACAAGCCAGTCCTCCGTCTGGGGCAACCATTCTCGCCCTGCGCTAGGGTCCCTTGCATCATGGGAAAGGTGCTTTGAATCTTGCCCTGTAATGTAGCTGACTAAAAGGACAAACTCAAACATAACGCGTAGTTGGAATTCTTGGAACTTGTGACCTTTTGTGTTTACAGGAGTCATGGGCATCAGAACACCCATCAATAGTGGGATACATTCTTTTTTTTTTTTAAATCCAGTCTTTAAGGGTCGTAGAGGCTGCCCTAGCTGGGGGAACCGGTGATCTGGATAAGGACCTACTTGTCATACAAGGCTCCGGTGTTAGAGAGCAACTCCTCTATTTTAACTATTAGTCTAGAATTGTCTGCAGAATTTGAAATTCTTTTCATTAACGCGCATAACAGACCTTGGTGAATGTCTAGCATGGATACTTTGCTACAACAGCAAACTCCTATGTGAAAGTGCCCTTTTCTATGTAAACGCAATGGGAAACTATTTGCATGGTATTGGATGATTTGAATTTATAGTTCAAATCATTAGACTCCCATGACGATATTTATGCGGAGGAGAATCTAGACCTAGACATCCCGAATATACACCATGCTAAACCCAAAAGAGAATATTGGTTTGTTAAAAGTAGCAAAGCTATGGGTGTGACTAGGGTTTTTAGTACACTTTATGTCTGCTTCAAAAATGATATGCTGGGCAGCCCAATTTATAACACTTTTGCCACTCTAGTGACACAAATTATGCACTGAAAGTTGCATCTTGGTTACACGTAAACACATTTGAAGTGCTGAAACGGCCAGAGAGTGGCCATGACCCTGCAATGTTAACATTGCATAGAAATGATGGGGAGTTTTCATGCCATCAAATTAATAAATTAGCAACTTTTAAGTTTTTCTCGAATATTCGTGGAACTGTCAAACCTACATTTGAATACACTTCTCCCAAAAACCTATGCAAAAGGTATCCTAATTCTGGAACCAGTATTATGTTCCAACTTAATTGATCCATGTATAATCATTGACACACTTGCTGGGATCTCTAAAACCATTTTTCCATTTGTCTCAACCTCAAGCACAGATTACATTCAACTCTGCATACAGAAATAACTTTTATGACCAGGAATTCATGCATAGTAAAAACACTTCTTTATATTTAGTGAAAAACACACCTTGTAGAGCTAGTGATGAGATAATAAAGCAATGCGCGAATATAAAAATGTGATTGAAGAAAAGAAAGCTATTGTGAATCAAAACTGGGAGACCCTGTTAACGTGGGCTACAAAAGTAATTGTGTGCTTTTATCCCAAAGTCAAAATGGGTTCAGTATTTTGGCAAATTGGTCTGTGAGCAGAGAAATGTCCAAAGACCTGACCCCGAATTCTATTGACCCTGTAAGATTCTCATTTGAAGTGCAAATGGCCATCTACTTGCAAAGACCTCGGAGACCAGCAGGCCTGTGGACGTTTTTTTAAAATGAGTTAATTTGGGCGCCATATATAATGGAATTATTTAATGCTGTTGCCTGCCTTAAAGTCCCAGGGTTCAAAATTGATTATATGAGCAGGAACTAAAATCAGCACCTGGGTTATTGGGCATCAACCGGTAGGAAGGAGCCACCTTTGGGGTACCAGGAGATAGTACATATAGTGCTGCAAATCTAAGTGTGCCATGTGATAAAAATGTAAATATTTGTCCTTTTATATATGATCTATTGTGCTTTAAATGTGTTCGAGAAGTATTCTAATGCTTCATTATAAACATTCCGAAACAGTCACACAGCTATGTTTGTATGACACAGTTGACATGGGGAGCTAAAAGTAGCTGTTGGTTTTAAGGTAACCAGGCTCTCCTAGGCTAGAAGTAGGAGCTTAATGGCTCCTTTCAGTTTTCAGGACCCTGAAGGCCTGCTGAGTTTGTAGCAGAATGCAGAGTTTATCCCGATTTTATAAAAAGGATGGAAGAGATAATCCTATGAGTTATATGCAAGTTTCCCTTTTAGACCCGCTGGAATAATATATGGGGAAGTTCTACTAAAGAGATTAGAAGACTGGTTAGGGTCACACAATATCCAACCCGCAGGCTGGTTTCCAAAAGGCTATTGGAACAATAGACCAACCATATAGACGTTTTTTGATTACATCATTTGTAGGATTTAGGAAGTTTATTTTTCTATGAGTTTAATCGATCTTGCATCTGCTTTTGTCTTTATACCAAGCCAAGTTTTATGGTATGCGCTTTAAGAAATGCACGTTCAAGATGCACTGCTGAGGTCAATCAAGACTTTTTATTCTGGAAACACTGCAATTATCATTTATTGCTCAGCAGGCGAGAAAACAACCACTTCCCCAATAGGGACAGAGGTGTGTTTTGGCCCCTCAATTATTCAACCTTTTATTAATGATTTTGCCATGAAAATTCCCAGCAAATCCACCAGACTTAAATGGTTGGACATAGGCATTTTATTGTTTGCTGACGCCATTCTGGTATCAAGACACCATCAGGCCTAAAAAAAAGCGATTGCCATTGATGTAGATGTGTGTACCACTAAGGACCTTGAAATAATATTTTCTAAAACCCAAGTAATGGAATGATCTGGAAGGAAAAGAACACAAAAGGCTAACAATGTTTTAATGATTTTAAAGTTGAAGAGGTATCTTTTTTTATGACTATCTAAAAACCAAATTAACAAGGGGTTTTTCACAGGACTAGCTCTAAATCAATATGATTTTAATTAAGAATAGAAAAACAGTTTTAAAGTTTGCCTCGGAAAATGAAGGTAGGGCAGCGAAGCCTGCACTGAAAATATTTGAAGCAAAAGTTAGTGTGCCTACAGTGCCGTGCTATGAGGTTGCACCAAATATACTGACCCAAAAAGAAAACCAATTTTAAAACATTTACTGGGGCTGCAAACAACAACTTCACATCTGGTTGCTCACTATGAGTTGGGGTGGTCGTCTGTTGAAGCTTTAGAAAACCTGAAACCTATTTTGTATTGGATAGAGTTACATCGCTCTCCCGAATTGGTAGTCTTCAGGGGAGCCGTGACTAACATACTTGATCAAAGTAGTGTACCATGGTTCAGCACACAAGATATTCTGAATCATTGAAGCCCCCCGATGTCTGGCGATCCACATATCCTACTTGGTACATCAAGGAGAAATATTCAGCCTCATGCAGGGAGAGCTTTTTTATCCTTGCTTATTCAGTAACTTGTTTTTTAATTACTTGACCATCAAACATATTGTCTGATTTGAGCCATACCTGAATCTGGTAGCTCGTTTTTTGTGGCAGACTTCTTCTTGGACATTTTACCAGTTGGCAACCTTAAGAGTAAATGGAACCGAACCTCCTGATGTCCAGCTTGGAATTTGAAACTGTTAATCACTTCTTGTTGTTATGCTTGGCATTTACTGATGTCTGTAAGAGATACTGAGAGGCAATGGTATATGTAATGTAATATCTACTTTGTACCATAGTTGGTCTTTATTATCTAATGGTCTAATAAAAGTATTCCTTAACCTAGACATGTCGTCTTTTCCATGCTATTACCCCCACTGTGATTCACAAAGTTTGTTCTAAAACAAAGAACAATTGCTCTCATCCTTGGTCCTGTGAGCCTCTGTTATGTTATGTTAGTGGTACTTGTATAGTGCACTGTCGTCAACGGAATTGGTCCCCAGGTGCTCTGGCGGATCTGTAAACAGGAAGGGTGGGTAGGGTTAGTCGGGGAGAGGGGAGAAGGAGAGTGGGAGAAGTGGTGTGCTGTTGGCAGCTTCAGCTCGGTATACACCGAGTGCTGGGCTTTGGTGCTAGTATTGGATCAGGCGAAGGCCTCGAGTGCTGTGGTTGAAGTTTGTGTTGTTGATGCGGTGTGGTAAAGTGTGTGCGGATTGCTGGGAGAAGGATGGTTGTGTGGTTTTTTTGTGGGTTTAAGTATGCAGAAGATTGAGGGTTGGGTTAGTGGGGTCTGTATCCTGATTCAGGTACTTATGGTTCCGTTAGAGTTGTATACCTATGTGTTGGGATGTTGCTGGTTGCTCGTGGGCCGACTCGCTTTGGTGGTGGTGCGCTGATCCAATTGTATCCTTTTGAGTATAGTTTGGATTGGAAGGTGCGTCTGAACCTAATATTCAGGTGTGGGACTGGGTGGGTGATCTCTATTCTCAGGTGATCTAGTGTGACCCTGGTCGGTTAAGGCTTTGAATGGTTCAGGGTCGGAGTCGTGTTGATGTGTTGTCCTAGTGGATCCGTCTTGGTGAGCATGTGTATTCAGACGTTCGTATCCTTCTGTCCTGACTGGTTCTTTGGTTTCCGTGGGGCAAACATCCTTGGGACTGTTTAGTTGTAGTTTTGTGTGGCGGGACATTGTGCTTCCTGCTTTGTATTGGTGGACAGTGCGTAGTGATGAAAATTCTGTTTCTAACCCTTTGCATTGGGTCCCGTGGTGCAGTGCTTCCTTTCCCGCTCTATGTTTTGTCTTTAAGGCTGTATGGGAAGGTAATAGTGACGGTCATGGTCCTCTTGATTCGTTCTAGTCTTTCTGTCTTAGCTATGTTTACTGTCTTTGGTCGTATTGCAGCTGTCTCCCGTTTGGTCCTTTAGTATGTCGTGGGATATTTACCTTGGCTTTTCTACGTTGCTCTACGTTCATTGATGTTTTTCGTTATGTCGGTGCCCCTGTGGTCAGTCTTTATAGTTATGACGTGAAGAGCCAGGTTTTGAGTAATTTCCCAAATAATAGGTGGTTTCTTGTGTTACGTATGTACTTTGGAAGGTCCTTTCAGATTTTCGGGGCTTGGTGAGAGAAGGAGGATCCTCCAAGTTTTCTTTTGTTGTAGGGCTTCGGTACCAAGCGGATGTCCATGCTTGATCTGAGCATTCTTGTTGGTTGATGTAGGTACAGTTTGTCTCTTAGGAACTCGGCGCCTTCGTTATGTACTGCTCTGTGCATGCACATTGTTTTGAATTTTATCTGTTGTTTTATTGGTAGTCAATGTAGTGTTTTCAGCGCTGGTGCGGTGTGTTCTCTTCGGGGTAGTTTCAGAAGTAGTCTGGCTGCTGCGTTTTGAATGTGTTGTAGTTTTTTTAGGAGTTGTTCAGGCATGCCTAGGTATAGGCTATTGGCGTAGTCTACTTTGGACTTGACGAGGGCGATGATGGTGGTTGTTTTGTTGGTGAACGATATGAGCGGTAAGATTCTCCTTGCCGCTCGCAGGAGGAAGAAGCATTTCTTGAGGAGAACGTTTACTTGTGGCTTTAGCGTGAGATTATTGTCCATCAGAACCCCCAGGTTTTTTACAATCGGCGAGGGTGCTGGGGTGGTTCCGAGTTCCCTTGGCCAAGGGATGAATTGGTTTTCTCCTCCATTTTTTTGTGACGATCATTCTTTCAGTTTTGCTTGGGTTGATTTTGAGGGAATTGGAGTTCATCCAGAAGAATACATCGCAGAGGCAGTTTTCTAGCGTTGAGTTTCTTTCCGGGTTGCCTTGTATTTTGAAGATTATTTGTGTATCGTCCGCATAGTTGTAGCAGGTGAGGCCATGGCTTTTGATGATTCTGATAAGTAGATACAGGTAGATGTTGAATAGTAGCGGGGAGAAGAATGATCCTTGTGGTACTCCACATGTGGAATCTCTCGGACTGGATTTGAAGGGTTTCATCCATACGGTTTCCGTTCTGTTAGGAAAGATTTGATCCATAGTAGGGCGGTGTCTGTTATTCCAAGTCCTTTTAATCTCGTTATGAGGGTGTCCTGGTCGACTGTGTCAAATGCTGCCGATAGGTCTAAGAGTATCAAGGTAGTGCTGTTGTCAGAGTTAGCGTTGAGCTTTAGATCGTCCCATATTGAGAGTAGAGCTGATTCCATTCCGCTCAGTGGTCTGAAGCCAACTTGTGCCTGGCCTAGTAGGCCGTGCTCTTCTATATACTCTTGGGTTGTTTTGAATATGTACGTTTTGAGCAGCTTGGCTGTATACGGGATGTTGGAGATGGGTCTGTAGTTGGAGAGGTCCTCTACGTTTACCGCTGTATCTTTGAGTAGTGGCCTGATGTATGCAGTTTTGAAGGCTTGTGGCACTTTCCCAGTTGTGATGGAATGGTTGAGGACGTTCCTGTGATATTCCATGGGCGTTCCTTGTTTAAAAATTGATTTGTATATGTCTGGTGGGCTGGAGTCTTCGGGGGACCCTGAGTTATTGCTTTCATTCACCAGTTTGACAAATGTCTACACTGATATTGCTGGAAAGCTTCGTAGTTTGTTTGGGTGCTCCTCCCGGGTGTAGGTTGGGGTTGTGGTCAGATCAGACAGTCTGCTTTGTATGGTTTGTTGGATGTTGGTGATTTTGTTTTTGAAGTGGTCTGCAAGGTTGTTGCAGAGTTTCGCAGACAGAGTTGGTGTGTTGTTACATCCCGGAGGGATTTTGATTTCGTTTATGATTTTGAAGAGCTCTTTTTGGGTGTTTGGTGCTTCGAAGATTCGGTTGTCGTAGTGTTTCTTCGTTGCTTTTCGTATTTCCTTTTTGTAAGCCTGGTTGTGTTGTAGGAATTTCCGTTTGTTCGCTGCATTGTTTTGTTTTCTCCAATCAAGTTCTAGTCTTTCGGGTTTTTTCTTTTCATAGTGCTAAGTAGTGGAGAGAACCATTTTGCCATTGACCGTTTATTAAAATAAGCAAAGGGTTTTTCTTTGGCGATGTTGTCTATAGTAGTTATAATCCAGGAATGCAGCAGGGTTACCTTTTTGTCCAGGTCATCTTCTTCCATGAAGGTTGGGTGTGGTTTGTTTAGCTCCAGGAGTTCATTCAGGTTGGAGTTTTTGATGGTTCTCCAATTTCATTTCATGGTTTTCATTGTTTTGTCCAGTTGATTATTTGTTAGTGTGGTCATTTTGATTACAAAGGAGATGAGGTAGTCGCTCCAGGGTATTTGAATCGTGGGTGCTGTGGTGAGGAGTAGTTTGTTAGCGAAGATTGCGTCAAGTGTATGCCCTGCCAAGTGGGTTGCTCCTTTTGACTAGTTGTTGTAGGTTCATTGCTGCTAGTTGGCTGGTTAGCAATTTTTGTATGGTCGTGCTTTCTCCTTCAAACCAGATGTTGAAGTCTCCTAGGACTATCAGGTGATTGTGTTTGATGGCTAGGACGGTGATTGCTTCTGTGAAGGAGTCTACGAAGGTTGCATCGTAGGTTGGTGGTCTATATATTAGTACGAATTTCAAGTTTGTTTTGGGTGTTACTGCTAGACATATGATTAGGGATTCGCATTTATCGATGCTTAGTGGGTCTTCCAGTTTGATATCCAGGTGTTCCTTGTGACTGTTTGCCAGCCCTCCCCTCTTTTGGTTTTTCTGTTTGATTGGACGCATTTGAAGTATTCAGGCAAGCAGTTGTTGAGGGTGATCTTGTAATTGTCGTCTAGCCAAGTTTCTGTTACAAATAGGATGTCGATCCGTCCGTCGCAGAGCAGATCGTTTATCTCGGTGGCATGTTTGGACATTGATCTTGCATTGATGAGGTTGCATTGGATCCTTTTGGTGTGGTTTTGCTTGTTGGTTGTGGTTGTTTGTTTGCGGTGCATAGTTGTTGGCATTGTTTGGGGGTGGATGAGGATCAGCGGAAGCTGCATCTTCATTGAATCGGTTTGCTAGATTGAAAGCTTGGCTGTTCAGTGGTGTTGTTTCTCCGTTTGTGCTGGTTAGGTGAAGGTCCGTGAAGGCTTCTTCTTCGTTGAATTGGTCAGTTCGGTTCATGTTTGTGTTGTTGGTTATAAGATCTTTGTCGTCGTTATGTCCGGTAAGGCGCGGGTGTTGAGAGTGCCCTTCTGTTGTTGTGATGTATGGGATGATGGGGTCGTACTCTAGCCACATTCTTCTTGGGTGTTCCCATCTTTTTCTTGTCTCGGGATGTTCTTTGTGTGTCTTGATGTCTCTGTGTCGTTGGGGTATCCTGGTTCTGGGGTTGTTGCGAGGTCTGGTGTGAGATATAAGGAATTTTCCCTTTGGAATTTTGTTCTGGTCGTTTTGGTTTTTGGCGTAGTTTCCTCTATTTGAGGTTGTTGCTTCCGTGGTAGGTTGGATTTGTGTGCCTGTGTCCAGTGCAGCCTTGTCTTGTGCCCTTTCTCAGCGTCCATTTCTTGTCCGAGGCATTTTGGTGCTCCGTGCGGAGGTGCCGGTTGAGTGGTTGGCTGCTGTGTCTTGTGATGGGAGTGCTAGTATTTCTTCTTGTGTTGGTGGGCTTGGGTGCTTTTGTGCCGTCTGTTCTTCCGGTGGGTCGGTTTGTGTACCCTCCGAGCGCTGTCCGGTGGGGTTTATGTGCTAGGCGTACTGTTGTCAGGGGTGTAGGTCAAAGTTCAGTGCTATGTAGGTCTCTCGGAAAGGGTGAGGGCGGTAGAACTATTCTATCACGGTCTGGTCCTCACTAGGAGTATGTTAAGGTGGTTAAGCTAAGTTTGTGCTTGAGACTAATTCTGACTATGTTCTAGAGTCTCGTAGTGTAGGAGGGTCCCTAAG
Organism: Ambystoma mexicanum; assembly: GCF_040938575.1. Lineage (NCBI taxonomy): Eukaryota > Metazoa > Chordata > Amphibia > Caudata > Ambystomatidae > Ambystoma > Ambystoma mexicanum. The sequence goes on from NC_090931.1 coordinate 555,020,768, forward strand.
GAGTATTGTAATCCTTATGATTCAAAAATTTCGGCGCAGAGTCTCTGCTAAATTTGGGAGACCTGTATAGTGGGAGAGAGGCCTATCAATACAATCTGAATGGTACAAAAAGCAATTTTGGGGACAGAACCCTTGCTAGATCTGGGAGACCTGCACAGTGGGAGAGAGGCCCATAAATGCAATCCAAACACCATACAATACAGCCTGGGAACAGAGCCCCCGATAAAATTGGGCGACCTACACGGTGGGAGAGAGTCCCCCCCAATGCAATCCGAATAACACACAGTACAGTCTGGGGACAGAACCCCTGCCAAATTTGGGAGACCTGTATAGTGGGAGAGAGGCCGATCAATGAGATCAGCATATCATACTATACAGTTTGAGGACAGAACCCCTGATCAGTTCGGTGGAGACCTATCAGTGCAATCTGAATATCATACCATACAATTTGGTACAGGAACAGAGACCCTGCTAAATTTGGGAGGCCTGTTTATTGGGAGAGAGGCTTATCAATTCAATCTGAATAGAGGGCGCTAGAGGGCCGACCAAGATGACCACTTCCCTGTGAGCTCCCGGCTGCCTCCCGCATGAATCCTGATTAATCACGGCAATCCTGTGGCGAAACCACTAAATCTGCAAAGAATAATATATCCTAGCACGGCATCTCATCCCTGTCGAAAATTCGGAGTGAATCGGACTGTAATCTGAATGGCACAAGATGCAATTTTGGGGATAGAACCCCTGTTAAATTTGTGAGACCTGTATAGTGGTAGAGAGGCCTATCAATGCAATCTGAACATCATACAATACAACTATCAAAGCAATCTGAATGTCATACAATGCAATTTTGGAATAGAACCCCTAATAATGTTGGGAGACCTATATAGTGGGAGGGAGGCCTATCAATGCAATCTGAATATCATGTAATACAACTTGGGGACAGAACCCCCGCCAAATTTGGGGGACCTGTATAGTGGGAGAGAGGTCTATCAATGCAATCTGAATATGATACAATACAATTTGGGAACAGAACCCCTGTTAAATTTGGGAGGCCTGTATAGTGGGTGAGAGGCCTATCAATGCAATCTGTATAGCATACTATGCAGTTTGGGGACAGAGACCGTGCTAAATTTGGGAGACCTGTTTATTGGGGGTGGGGGAGGCCTATCGATGCAATCTGAATATCATACTATACAATTTGGGAACCGAAACCCTGCCAAATTTAGGAGACCTGTGTATTGGGAGAGAGGCCTATCTATGCAATCTGAATAGCATATAATACAATTTGGGAATAGAACCCCTGCTAGATGTGGGAGAGTGGCCTATCAATACAATCAGAATATCATACTATGCAGTTTGGGGAAAGAACCCCTGGTCAATTTGGGAGGCCTGTATAGTGGGTGAGAGGCCTATCAATGCAATCTGAATAGCATACTATGCAGTTTGGGGACAGAGACTGTGCTAAATTTGGGAGACCTGTTTATTGGGGGTGGGGGAGGCCTATCGATGCAATCTGAATATCATACTATACAATTTGGGAACCGGAACCCTGCCAAATTTAGGAGACCTGTGTATTGGGAGAGAGGCCTATCTATGCAATTTGAATAGCATATAATACAATTTGGGAATAGAACCCCTGCTAGATTTGGGAGACCTGTATAGTGGGAGAGTGGCCTATCAATACAATCAGAATATCATACTATGCAGTTTGGGGAAAGAACCCCTGGTCAATTTGGGGGACCTGTATAGTGATGGAGAGACCTATCAGTGCAATATGAATATCATACCATACAATTTGGGAAAAGAGACCCTGCTAAATTTGGGAGACCTGTTTATTTGGGGTGGGGGGAGGCCTATCAATGCAATCTGAATATCATACTGTACAATTTGAGAACGGAAACCCTGCCAAATTTGGGAGACCTGTGTATTGGGAGAGAGGCCCATCTATGCAATCTGAATATCATACAATACAATGCGTATTGTGCGTAACCCATAATATTGTGGATGCCTGTGACATTTATTTGGTAAAATTGAACACTTTGCTTTTTACCTTCTTTATTTTGCCTAGCATCCACTCTAGCTTTCTGGCATTTGTTCACCAGCTTCTTTCTTTCAAAATGAGTTCTTTGCTGAGGAAATATTCATAACCAAGTGTTCGCAGGGCTGATTTAATATAATTTAGCCATAATGATGAACTGCTTATAAATGAACTCATGATATTTTATTTATATTGCGCTCATACACAAGTGTTTCAGAGCGCGACCAGTCAAAGGGAGGGGGACAGGGGAGAACAAAAATAACGATCTTACTAGGCCCGTTGACATTAAGAGCACGCAAGTGCATGGGAAAGGAAAAAGGGGGGAAAGTGCATTGAAGTGGAGGAGAAGTGGAAATTGCGGAACAGAGGAGCGAAAAGAATAAATAATAAGTAAAATAAATAATAAGGCGATAAACGGTGGTAGGGCAGCCAGCAAGTGGCAAAGTGCCAGATTAGTCAGATAGGGTGTATCTGATAAGTGCAGAAGAAAAGTGGGTGGGGGACTGTATGGGTACAGATACAGACCTCAGTGCAAGGGGTGGCCCGGAAGCAGTGCAGGAGGATGGCAGGGTGAGCAGGTACCTGGGTCCGAAGTACAGAGGGTGGCCAGGTGCACGGTGCCGAGAGAGAAAGCAGATCAGCAGGGGAGAAGAGGGGCAAAGGCAGAAGTGAAGCATAACACTTGAAACAATTGAAAACAATAATCCTCCGCCAAGCTTTTTGTGAGCAGCAAATGTTGATTTCCCCACAAACTGAGCCAATAAATTAGTGGTTGCACCGCTATGAGATCTTCGATATGTGTCATGCCACATTCCTCATGCAACAAGTACCCAGGAAATTCCTGATGGACATGATTTTCCTCAAACTTGTTTTCAGTAACATGGGCCACGTTGATGCAGTCATACCCCCATACAGCAGCTCCATATTTTAAGACTGCTGCTGCTGCTTTTGCAGAGTAAATCTTCGGATTATGGTCCAATGGTAGGGTACCTTGATTCCTGCCATATCTCAAAATGGAACCATTAATTTGGGAAGGCTTTACTGTTTGCTTTTCTTTTTTTGCTATCCACCTTAAGCGACAAGGTATTGTTACACGTAGGTAACAAAAGGAATTTACCCACTCCAATCTTTCCTCGTTAATGACTATTACATTCCCTAGCGGTTTGCTATTGCCAGTACACATTATTTTTGACTTCCCAATGTTTAATTTTCCAATCTTTTTTTTCCATATAGTCTTTAAATCCAGTTACGAGTATTTGGAGAGCATGCTTTTTTTTGGCTAACAAGACTGCGTCATCAGCATATGAAAGTACACACATCTTTTGGCCTGCCATTTTGGGGACGTCACTTGTCAGAACAGCTAATGTAGTTGGCAGAGAATTAATATAGAGGTTAATGAGCAGTGGTGCTATAACATACCCTTGCCTTGCTCCTCGTGAAATCTGAAATGCTTGTGTGATTTTCACCTTGGTTCCCCATCCTTACTCTGGCCGATAAATTGGAGTGCAATTCGACTAGCATCTGTAGAATCGCACCTGGCATGCCCAGCTCATGTAGGATTCCACAAAGTTTCCCGTGGTTGATGCAGTCAATAAGTCCATGAACCCCAGATATATATTGGTTTTCTAACCACAGACATTTATCTAGGACTAGGCTTAGGTTTAACAGCTGGGATGTGGTGCCCATGCCTTCTTGGAAACCATATTGATATTTTGTAAGAATTTGATTTCCCAATCCCCAATCTATAATCTTTCTATGCAGCATCCGTCCAACCCATTTAGCAGAATTATTAATTAAGGAGATAGGGCGGTAAACTGTGGGGGGGCAGATCTGTCTCTCCTTTTGAAAATGGGTACTATAAATTCCCTCTTTCCATGAGGCCGGTTCAGCCTTTTGGCAAAATATCACATGAAATATTAAGGTTACTATAGGTACCCACACCACCATCTCATGTTTAAAAAACTCAATTGGGATTGAGTCTGGTCCCACTGATTTGCCATCCCCACGTGGGCTTTAAATACTTCAGTCATGGAGAACGACAATCTGGATCCACAGCTCTGCCTGGAGTATTGGCCATGGTAATCCAACTCCTTATCGTCTGAACTATTATACAGAGTGGAAAAGTGTTTTAACCATCTGGGCTCACCCACCCAATCACTATGGTCGTCCGATGATTAGCTGTCTTTAGACCAGCTGCAATCGTCCTCCAGTATGCTCTTAGATCACCCCTAGTCGCTGCCCTTTCTAATTCTTGCCATGAATGCTCCGCTAATACTATTTTACTATTTTCCTTTTTTTTTTTTTATTTCTTTTATACAGAGCCCTCGCTGTCACTATTTCCTCCTGTTTCCGGGTTTCCTCTTGTAACAAAGTCGGAGCTATTACTTAGCCAGCCTAAATTTTGTGTGAAACCATGATGGTCTCGATCTTTTTGTGTAATCTCTTGGCCTTTCTTCTGAAGGCCTGTGCAACTAATATAATATGTTCCCAGGCTGTGCATTTAGCCACGATGGGAGAAGCTACATGAAGGCATAGCTCAAGATTAGTAATAATCCCATGTAGGGTATATTCCAAGATGGAAACTGACACTAGGTAGATGTGCCGGCAGCCGCCCCTGGTCCCTGGAGATCAACTAGGCTTCCACCACCCCTGGAATCCACCAGAAAGGAGCAAACATTTGGATTACAAATTGACACCTCCCCAACCCCACGCCAGCTCACCCACAAGGTGACCCAGAACGGGGAGCGGAGAAGGGACGACCATTGTGAGCGACTTGGCAGGCGACAGCGGCCCGCCACTGGCGGGAGAACTGGTAGAGCGGGCTCAGCGAAGTTCGCCCGTCGACCCAACAGAGAAGCCAGGAAAGGCAAGGAAGACCAGGCAACCAACCCCGGCGAGGTTCAGTGACTACTGAGCAAGAGGCGCCACGGGAGAGTCTCAACGGAGGCGCTGGAGGAGGAGCGCCACCACCTCCCCCCGCCCCCGAGCTCCCGCAGGCACAAAGCAGTGAGGATCCGGATTAACCTGGGGACCCTGCGTATAAGAGGATGAGGATAGCCCGATGTGCCAGGGAGAGCGAGTGGTCAATGCTGCAGCAGGAAAGGGGCAGGATCAGCGCAGGCCTGTTCCGCGGAGTTGGCCCGTTGGCGCAATAAAGCGCACCCAACAAGCGGAAACGGGACGAATGCCGACAGGTCCTGAGCAGCCCGCCCACACAGGAGAAGGAAAGGAAGCGGTGGAGGCCCCTCAAAGGCAGGGGCCCAACAGGAGCAGAGAGGTCCAGCACCCTTGGGAGTCGGAGCGGGCAGAGCAGCAGCAGGGAGACTGCCCAACAGGTAAGGAAGAGGGGCTGAGGCCGCAACAAGCCTTGGGCATTACATAGCCCTAGGCGGGCAGGAGAAGCGGACCCGGGGCACCCAAAGCACTCCCAGGCAGGGGATAAAGAGGCAGCATCATGGAGGGGAAGGGGCAAAACGGAGGCACCCTAACATCCCAACGGACCCAGAGAGAGGCAGGAGCAGGGCCACCAGAAAGTGGAGACGCCACCCACAACAGGGAAGACAACATGGCCGGGCCACTCCACGAGGCGAGAAACACTAGACACAGCACCCGGGCGCCCACATAACTCCAAGCAGAGGGAGCAACCCAAAGGCCCAGAAGCATAAGGACAGGAAAGGCCCACATACGGTCACACACAGGGCGAGAGGGCCAAAGGAGGACACACATGGCACAAGCAGGCACCGCCAGAGACGTATTTATGGGAGGGCAAAAGGGGCACTTGCCCAGGGCCCCCACAAGGCTGCCTGATCTAAAGAAGTAAGATTCCTTTGTTCACCAGACTTAAATAGCACACATCAGGATATTTTATGGCATGGTGCTGAGGTTCTAAACCTACTGCCTGTTTGTTTTCGGCAAGTACATTCTGCCTTGATCAATTCATCATGTAATGCTATCTGTGTTCACTGTTGTGTGTGTGTGTGTGTGTGTGTATGGTGTATATATATATGTGTATATATATATGTGTATGTATATATGTATATATTCCTTGTGGCACAACTCCTGTAGCATTCTTTCCTTCCTGTGGGAATTATGTTGATCATGTGCAATAGCCAAATTTGAAATTAATATTGGCAAATTGAGTGCCACAATGGTACAGAAGTTAGCTCAGTGTGTTAAGCACTCGTTGCAGAGATATGTGTTCCTATGCAAGATTAGAACAGCACATTCCTGTAAGGCTGGCTGAACCGTTGCTATGTCTGAAGTTTATAAACCTGCCTGCATATGTACATGTTCTTGCAGCACAACAAGTGCTATTATCAGCAATGTACCTGTACCAGATAGGGGTTGCTATAAAAAACGAACATGTCATCCTTATGGTGAAGGTCTAGAAATTGGTTTGTTCAGATGGGGTGTTGTAAAACCTAGGCATTCACCTCCAACGATTAGCATAAACTGTAAGTCCAAGAGATGAATAAGTATCCAAATTTGGAACCAAAGCATTCATGCTTGTATCCTGGCTTTGCCAGCAGACAATAAAGTGATCCTGGTCAAATCATCTAATATCTCGTACATTACTGTACTGTCTTCTGTGAAGTTTGCCTCCTGGCGTGCTAGTGGCATCGTTAGCCCATTACTTGATCTTTCTTCTTATGTAGGCCATTTGAGTGGAAGGGGTGGTAGACAGAAGGGAGCGGATCGGATGGTGCAGGAATCGGGCAAGCATGTTTTAATGTTTGCTCGTTTGACACAAAAAACACTTTGCATTTTTGTAAAAGTCAAAGGTTTTTCTGCATGTTTATAAATGACAATTTCACAAGCCAGTGTTTTGAAACTATGTAAAGTTTTAAAATACAAAAGACCAAACCAGATTAAATCTGTTGAATCACACTGATTGGTATGTTGGTACTTGTATACTTCTCTTGATGATGGAGAGAATGTAGATAGAATCATTCTTTGTTACACCCTTCTATAATATTTTGTTTTTAAGAATTGTCATGTTTGGTAATGTGATTGCTGTACTTTCCAAGTCAGTTTTATAAAATGAGATTATTTTAGTTCATGTTAAGAAATGGTAATGAAAGTGTCATGCCGCATGCCCTGGGGTCTCCTTACCTGAAGCGGCATGCCCCATCCTGGCGGATGTACCCGCGCTTCCGTTTGGGTGGTCCAGGGTTGTCCTTGATCTCGGGTGTTTGTGTTCTCTGTGCGCGATGATCTGCGTATACGCGGGCGGCCGTGTCCCGCTCTCCGTGCATGCGGGGTCCAAAGGGCGCTTGGTTTGAACGAACCTGCGGTTCAAGCCTCTCTTGGGGCATACCAACGCCTGGGAGACAGCACGGCTTGCGTTCCAAGCCTCCCAGGTGTTGGTAGCCCTATGTAAGTAGCCGGCCATTCATTCAAACCGCGTCTCAACGTGGTTTGATTTGGATCGTGTTTCCACGTCCGTGCCTTATGTTTGCGCATTTCCTGTTGCCTGATTCTTGTTCTTCCTTGTTCCTGGTTCCCTCCTGTTGGTTGTGCTGTCCTGAACTCCTCCTGTCCCCTGTCCTGGGGAAGGGGTTCCCCTTCCCTTGCTGCCTTATTCTGGATCTCATACCTATCCTGGGGTGGTTCCCCTCAGTCCACCTTCTGATTTGGCCCTTGGGATTTCTGTTCCATCTAGCTGTCCCTTGCCTTACTGCCTGCTCTGCCTCCTTCTGCCTTGGTACTTTGCCCTTTTGGGGCTCTACAACCATCTGACCATCGGTTCCTCCATCTTCCGGATCCTGCTGTCTTCATTGGACCCTGAAATTGTCTGCAGAAGAAGCTCCCCCTGTCAGTGCTTGCACTGTCCCGGCACCACGTAAATCAGGGGAGAGCGCACCCTTGGCGTTGGGAGCTGGTTCACCTCCAACCCGGTTCCCATTCGGGCAGGAGTTGGGCTGGTTTCCCGCGTCATCCACATCATCTCCACAGAACTTCTGACAGCCTGGCATCTTCTTCGAGGCCCTCAACCGGACGAACAGGTACGCAGCACCCTTGTGACACCTTCCTTAACAAGTGTTCAAATGCAGAAATTGCAGAGTTGGCACAAATCCCAGATTCACCCCTTAACCAGTCTGTGTAATGCTGGGCATCTAATTTAATGTTGTATTGCCTAGCCTCTCGAAATTGCCAGTCCCTAAACCTTCAAAATTGTCAGCCCTTCAGAGAGATTTCCTTCTCGGGGTATGATCTTCAAAGCGGCCACTTTCATGGTTTCACTGGCTATAGTGTTGCTTCCACTAGAATAGTGAGCATTCATATATTGCACACCACAGGCACATTATTCTTTTGATCTCTAATGGCAACACTATTTGAAAACCGTGTTCCATTTATAATCTCATTCTGTCTGCATACAGAAATCTTCCTGGTAGCTTCTTATCTGTATCCACTATCCATGCTATCATTTTTGTAGCTTTCTCCTTCCTACCAATTGGTCTCCTCTATCCATGCTTGAGCATGTTTGTGTTTTGTGAGCCAGCAAATGTGAGATCTCTGTCTATTCTGGCTTACATGTACCTTTTACTTACAGTACTGCATTAATACTACAGGCTGTATACCTTCCTGATTCTATTGATAAAAAGTCTCCTGAATCTATGCTAGAACAGAAGTAACCTCTTCGTAGATTGATATTTTTCATCACTTAATTCCTTTGGTTTGGTGGAGGGGGCCCCAATGATGTCCGTACCCAGGGCCCCAAAACTGCTTAAGATGGCCCTGGGCAACGCAGGAAGGATCGGAGACCACCTGCCTGCCACAAGAACAGGAAAGGGGGGGGACAAGGAGGCCCAGCACAAAAGCACCGACCATTGTTGGTGTCCGTAAGGAGGAGGAAAGGCATCGGGCATGAGACAGATGTCCAAATCATCAAAAGCAAAGGCCTCTAAACAGGCAGCGACAGTAGGGGACACGCTGGGCACCATTCCCACCATGTGGGGCTCTGCAGAAGGGAGAGGACCTGGCAAAGGGCCCCAAGAAGCGTCGGACCAAGGGGGTACCAACAGGACAGAGCCCCCAGGACCCATATCGAGACAGGACCTCCATAATGACATGTCCCTCCAGACAACACTAACTAAAGCATTCCAAGAACAATTTCAGTTAATGGAAGAGGACCTTAACATGGGTCTAACAGAAAAAAGACAGGAGGTTGGCCAACTGGGGGAAAGGACAGATCTCTTGGAAAAATGGCTTCAATAGATTGACAAGAACACGACGGCACAGGGGGATTCTGGAACTGCAGATGGAGGACATGGAGAACCGCTCGAGAAGAATCAATGTAAGATTCAAAAACCTTCTCAAAGCCGCATCGGACAGGGACCTAAATGGGGAGACTCAGAGGATCTTCGCTGACCTCCTACGAGGCACTACCCCGGAAAATATCGAACTGGACAGAATCCACTGCTTCAGCAGGCTAGCAAGGGCACAGGAGTCAGTCATATATACGAAGGCACCACAATTGCCCTCTTTCAGGACCTGGCAGGAAGTACGCTGCTCAAAAGAAGGCAAATGGGCCTGGTGATAAGCGAGCTGGCCAGCAAAGGAATCCGCTGCAAATGGACTTTCCCCTTTGGTCTGGTATTCGAATGGAAAGGGGTTCAAAAACGCATCACATCCGTGCAGCAGGGAGAAGACCTTCTGAAACTGGACACGCCACATGGCCCCCAAGAGGACCACCTCCCCCAGAGGGAGAACCGGTCGAGACCCCGAATATGGGATGGACAACAGTGGGAGAACAACGCCTTATGGGGCCCATATCCCAAACCGTGGGGGGAGGGATCTGGGTGAGAGGAAGAATGATGGGTAATGGCGATCGAAGAGGATCTGACCAAACTTAAAAGGGGTGGTGGCCAGTTAAAGCTTGGAAAGGGCAATTGGAGCGCTGGATGATGTCCAATCTTGGTTTCAATTGGGGCAGAAGCCCGGGGAGGGGAGGGAGTTTAGCGGGGGTGGAAGGCAGGAGGGGGTTACATCCCTCAGTTAGGGGGGGAAGCAGGGGGCTGGGGGCGGGGACAAGTGATGGGGAAACTGGGTCAATCAAGAAATTTTGTTTGAAGGGATTGTGTCCGACGTATTCCTTATCTTTGATGTTACTCATTCCAGCTTGCTGGCCTCGTAAATTTTTTCAGTAGAGGTTGCTGCGCGTCGACGTCCCTCGAGTCGGTGTCCCTCGACAGCCTCGGTATTGGCGCTGACGTCCTTATGCGTATGAATAGACTCGCACAGCGTCCGTTGCTCAGTTAAGTTTTTCCGCGCTTCATGGGCCTCGGAAACGTGACGCTCAGTTCCTTTCTTCAGGAAGATTCTATTTATTCTCCCAAGATATTATCTTAATACGATGGCTTCCTCATCCGAACCATCGACTCCGCGGTCCGGCTTCAAAAAATGTCGTGACTGCGGGAAGAAAATGTCATTAACGGATCCTCACAGGATCTGTTTGTGGTGCCTGGGATCGGAGCATCACTGTTCGGAATGCGAGGACTGTATGTCCATGACAGCAAAAGCCTTAAAGGAGTGTAAGGGGAAGTTAGAAAGAGGTAAGATCTTTAAAACTTCTACTCCCTCGAAAGTTTCTTTGGCTGAGTCAAGACATTCGTCTCCTCGTCGACAAAAGAAACATTCCCGTTCCAGATCTCGAAGCAGTTCTAATCTTCGAGATCAAAACACTCTAAGAACAGGCATTGCAGATCTCCCTCTTCTTCCTCTACCCCACGAAACACAGCTCTCCAGCTAAGTGGGAGGAATTCCATAAGAAAATGCTTAGCGTCTTCGAGAAAGCGGCCTCAACCCCCTCTGAGACGTCTAAAGGTGAGGATACCCTGGGTGAAAGACCGAAAAATCAAAACGCCACGAGTTGTTGAACCGGCGAGAGAAACTATTCGAGAGCGTCATGAACCCTCGAGTAAAGGCAGTAAAACCGGGTCATCGACGCCGTCGTCGACGGTTTCTTCGACTCACAAATCTGTGTCATCAATGCCTTTGTCGAAGGATCCATCAACACTGTTTTCAACGCCATTGTCGACTCTGATAAAAGACAGACCTACAACTGTCACTATGTCTCATACAGTACAGGTGTCGAAGACTTCGACCTTGACGTCGAAGATGTCATTGACAATCTTGACGACGCTGAGTAGGATCCTGATCCTCTCGAGTACATCGAGGTCTCTTCAAACTTTCTCAACGCGTTTTTCAGGATTGTCGAAGCCTTTGACTTCCACGTCGACAACCTTGACGTTTTCTCAGCCAGTGACAACCAATTTGGCTCCTTCTGCTCTAGAAATGGGTTTCAAACCATATCCTAGGTCTCACTACTTTAGAGCCTTGTCCTCTGTATATGAGGAAGGGGAGGATTCCGACCATGAGAGACCCTTTGGTTTACAAAGGACTACAATCCCCATGCCAGATGAATTGATCTCTGAAGAGAATAGGTTAAAAGACCTTCAAGACTATACAGAAGTCAAGTGGTTTAGATACTTCTCCAGAAGTAGAGTTTGCTAAACCAGACCCTGGAGAGCATGCTGAGACCCCTTATAGGATTCTGATGGACAGAATAACTGAATTCATGGGGTGGTCTGCACCTGCACCTACACCTTCTTTTCAGCAGGATAACCTTACTGATATTTTAGATAAAGGTCCACAGGAGGATCCTGTTGTTACTTTTCATACTGCTCTGCAAAGAATAATTTCTGCAAATTAGGAAACTCCTGAAGTTATCCCTGCAGTAAATAAAAAACGTTCTGCTAAATACAGGGTATCTGCTTCAGATCCTGAATATCTGAGCAAGTATCCAACTCCAGAGAGTTTAGTTGTACAAGCAGCAACTTCATCAAACAGTAGGTCGGCATACCCTACTATTCCTCAGGACAGGGATGATAAAAGATTTGATGCCATGTCAAAAAAAGTATTTTCGGCATGTAGCATGGCGCTTAAATCTATCAACGCCACTTGCACGCTAGCAAGATTCAGCCACACACTTTGGGAGTGTGCTTCATCTGCAGCTGACTGTCTCCCAGAAGGAGAAGAAAGGGAAGCATTCTTAAACATCATCAGGGATGTAAAGGATTCAATGTGCGAGTCCCTTCAAACAGGCATTGATTCAGCTGACCGTATCAGCAGGGCCATGGCGCCAAGTACCACAATCCGCAGATTTGCGTGGTTGCGGAAGTCTGGTTTTGCTCCAGATGTACAAGCCAGACTTCTCAACATGCCCTTTGACGGCACTTCTTTATTTGGTAAAAAAGCTGATGACAGCCTGGAGAGATTACAAACTTCCAAGGCAGCAGCGAAATCTCTTGGGGCTGCAATCCGGCAGACTCCGAATCGCCCCTCAGGAGCGTCCTGGAGGGGTAGGTCCTTTCGCTTTTGGCGGAGGACAGCCAGCTCAAAGGGGCCAGAAACGATTCACCCGTGGTGGACGGGGAAAAAGTACAAAAGATGCAGCAGCAGGTGCCACTTTACCCTCGGCATCTGCGTCAGCCGCTTCTAAACCCCTCCGAGGTCTTCCCTCACAGGACACCAATAGAGGGCAGGTTAACTCAACATCTGGCAAAATGGCAGGCTATTATGTCAGATTCTTGGGCATTGGAAACAGTTGCCCAAGGTTACTGCCTGCCCTTCCTACACACCCCTGAGAGTCATCCACCGGGGAACAACTCTTTGAAGTTTCCAGACCCGCTCCTTATGCAGGAGATTTTAGACCTGCTAGAGAAGGGTGCCATAGAACCAGTACCCGTAGCGGAGAGGAACAAGGGTTGGTATTCCCCCTACTTCCTAGTACCAAAGAAGGACGGAGGACTGAGACCCATCTTGGACTTGCGAGAATTGAACAAATTCATCAGGAAAGACAAGTTCAAGATGGTAACCCTTTCTCAGCTCCTTCAGGCCCTCCAGCTTCAGGATTGGTTGGTATCTCTAGACCTTCAGGATGCTTATTTCCATGTGCCAATCCATCTCAAACACAGGAAATCGCAATTGGCAACTCTCACTATCAATTTCGAGTTCTGCCATTTGGGCTGACCTCCGCCCCGAGGGTCTTTACCAAGCTAATGTCGGTAGTGGCTGCAAGTCTAAGGAGGGAAGGGATCCACATCTACCCCTACCTGGATGACTGATTGATCAGAGCAGTATCTTCGGAACAAGCTCAGAACCAGCTAGATTATGTCTGCCACTTCCTTCACAAGCTGGGCTTCTCCCTCAACTTAAATAAGTCACAGATGATACCATCACAGAGACTCCAGTTCATTGGAGCAGTCCTGGACACTTCCCTGGGAAAAGCCTCGCCACCAGAGGTGAGGGCTCAAGATATTCTACAGATGGTCACCAAGTTTCAAAATGCCCAACGTCTACCAGCCTTTGACTTTTTGAGGTTGCTAGGCCTCATGGCATCCTGCATCTTCCTAGTGCCAGAGGCTCGCCTGAGAATGAGATCCCTCCAGTGGGCACGAAGAACCCAATGGTCGCAATTATCAGGAAGAATGTCGGATCTCCTTCAAGTCTCGGACAGAGTAGCTCGAGACCTTCAGTGGTGGGCCTGTCGGGAGAACATCTTGAAAGAACAGTTTTGGCAACCATGGCCGGAGATAACAGTAGTCACGGATGCCTCACTCACGGGGTGGGGAGCCCATGCCAACGACTTGACCATCAGCGGTCGTTGGTCTCCATTGGAGTCCAGACTACATATCAACCTGTTGGAGCTGAGAGCAATCAGACTACCCCTGAAAGCTTTTCTGCCATTAGTACAGGGAAAGAATGTCCTGATAATGACGGACAACACAGTGGCCATGCACTACCTCAACAAAAGAGGAGGCATAGGGTCACTGCCACTGTGCAAAGAGGCAATGCAGCTCTGGTTTTGGGAAATTCAAGAAGGAATCTCTCTATCGGCAGTTCACCTAGCCGGAGAGAAGAACTTGACGGCGGACGCTCTGAGCAGGCAGAGTACAGTTTCCCCTGAGTGGGAGCTAGCTCAGGAAGTCCTTTAAGAGATCTTCACCCTTTGGGGAACCCCTCAAGTGGATCTTTTCGCCACCAGCATCAACAGGAAGTGTGATCAGTTTTGTTCAAGGGAATTTCCCCCGAGAGGAGCTCTAGGAGACGCGTTCGTAGTGGACTGGGAGTTTCCACTCCTGTACGTGTTTCCTCCAGTCCCTGTCATTCCTCAACTGATCAGGAGTTTGAAAAGATTCCGGAAAACCATGATCCTAATTGCCCCAGATTGGGCCAGGAGAACGTGGTACCCGGACCTTCTGAACATGTCCATCTGCCCTCCAATTCGTCTTCCGCAAAGAGAGGATCTCCTATCGCAGAAGGGAGGTCAAGTTCTCCATCCAGACATCAGAACCCTCAACCTTCACGCTTGGTTTCTGAATGGTTGAGATACAAGGATTGAGATCTCCCGGATGATGTCATGGAGGTTTTGCTTTCAGCTAGAAGGCCAGCACCAAAGACTTTATACCGCTGACGTTGGAACAAATTTTGCAGCTGGTGTAGAGAAAAGAATATTCAACCATTTTCATGCAATACACCAATGGTGTTATCTTTCTTGCTCTACTTTGCAAATTCAGGTCTTCAAATTGGTACAATCAAGGGCTACCTCGCAGCGCTGTCAATCTTTAAGCATACTGCTGAGGAGTCTTCATATTTCAAAAATACCCCTGTTAATCCAATTTCTGAAAGGGTTAACTAATGCTTATCCCCCAAAGCCTTTTCAAGTTCCTTTGTGGGACCTACATTTAGTCTTAAATTTTCTGATGGGTACTCCTTTTGAACCACTCCATTCCTGTTCATTAAGATTTCTCACTCTTAAAACAGTCTTTCTAGTGGCTCTAACATCTGCCAGAAGAGTGAGCGAATTACAAGCTCTAACTTGCAAACCTCCTCATACAATCTTTCATAAAGACAAGGTTGTTTTACAAGTGAAGCCTAATTTTCTCCCAAAGGTGGTTTCTGAATTCCACATTACTCAGAAAATAACTTTACCTTCGTTCTATCCTCCTCCCCATGCAGGGAAAGAGGAAGAAAGATTACACAGTCTGGATCCAAGGCGTGCCTTGAGTTTTTATATTAGCAGACTTGCTAGGATAAGGCAAGCAGACCAACTGTTCGTAGGATACGTAGGACACAAATTAGGATTGCCAATCACGTAACAGACCATTTCAAGATGGATTATTTTAACCATTCTAGAGTGCTACAGATTGGCAGGGAAACAACCCCCTCAACATCTTAGGACTCATTCAACCAGGGGTATCGCTGCCTCTTCGGCTCTCCAAAGAGGGGTTCCAATTCGAGACTTATGTGCTGCTGCCACATGGTCGTCCGCACATAACTTTACAAAATTTTACAGCCTAGATTCCTCCTCTAGCCAGGAGACAAGATTTGGAAAAGCTGTGTTGCATTCTGTACATTCTTAAAGGGAAATATTCCAATTTTACTCCCACCTCCTCTTTACACCACTGCTATGGGAGTCTATCAAAGATAAGGAATACGTAGGAGGACACAATCCCTTCCAAGAACAAGTTACTTTCTTACCTTGTAGCGTTCTTTCGATGGGATGTTCCTCAGACGTATTCCTTATCGCCCCTCCCATCCATCCCGCAGTAAAACTTCCATTGTAGTTGCAGCTTACGTTCCTTCAAGGTCAATAACCAATTCATGCAAAGCAAATTTAAGCTTCAAAACAGAACTGAGCAACGGACGCTGCGCGAGTCTATTTATACGCACAATGACGTTGGCGCTGATACAGAGGCTGTCTGGGGACACCGACTCGAGGGATGTCGACACGCAGCGCCCTCTACTGAAAACATTTCCGAGGCCAGCAAGCTGGAATGAGTAACATCAAAGATGAGGAATATGTCGGAGGAACATCCCATCGAAAGAACTTTACAAGGTAAGAAAGTAACTTGTTCAATTGAAGCACTGAGGACCGAACGGATGGGGCGGTGAGAGGGGGAAGGGGCCGAGTATGGGGGGGAATAGGAGAAGGGGGCAGCACCGGGAGTCATGGGGGGGACGGCCCACCGGGAGGTTAACCATTCAAGTGGTCCACACATAATGTGAGAGGCCTCCACTCCCCTCTCAAAAGGGAAAAACTGAGACTCTTCACTAGGAAATACACCCCTGATGTGTTTGCGATTCACAAGACCCACCGTCGAAAGAAAGACCAGGCACGATTAAGATTGAGGGGCTACTCGAATGTTTGTCGGGCATCAAACCCAATGAAGAAGTGTGGAGTGGCACTAGCCATAAGGGATGGGCTTGACTTCAGGATCAAAGCCTCCCAGGTGGATGAAGGGGGGAGACATATAATCGTGGTGGGGGAATATGCCAGGGTGACATGCACACTGGTGTCCTTTTACGACCCGGACTTGGGGCAAGAGGGGTTTCTGCGAGTAGTATTGGAGGTCCTAGAGGGGGGCACCCAAGGCAACATGATAGTGATGGGTGATTTCAATGTAGCATGGTCAAGGGAACTCGACAGAAGTAAGAGGGGGAAACCCTTGGGGTGAGGGGGGGGCATCTGCCAATTTGAAAGACAGGTTTGAGGCCCTCGGGCTCTGGGATGTATGGAGGGGAATAGGGAGGGATTTACTTTTTTCTCCAATGGACACAATCAGGCATCGACTATATATGGGTGTCAGCCCCCTTATTGGGTGCAGTCTCGGATATTGGGACGGGCCCATTGGGGATTGCGGACCTCACAGTGGTCACAATGGACTTGCAGCTGCCCATGTGGAAACCTGGGATATGTGGATGGAAGTTTTTTTTTTTTAACTTTCTTTATTGGCATTTCACATGACAATACAAACACCCAACGGATAACCCCCACCCCGCTCCACCCTCCCTGGTACACTTATGAAGGTATTGAGCCATTCCTTGGCAGTGCGCCCCCACGGCAACATGAGCCACATGCCATGTGGGTGACATATCCGGCGGTCCGTAGGCAACGCTCCCGAAATGGTTGAATCCGAACATATCTACATAGACCAGTTCACCCCGCTAGTGAAGCCAATAGCCCAGTTTGCTCTAATCCTTAAGCGAGACACCAAATAGAAGGCGGGTATTCTCTTATGAGGAGGACTGAGGTAGGGGTTCTTGTGTAGAGAGGAGCTCGGAGCCACCACCACCTTGTTGCTTGAGGAGGTATAACGTGTATGCATCCCACATTTGTCTATTGCCCCAGCAGTTCCCTCTCATTACACCCCATCTAGTCTCCATGTCATTGCAATACAGAATGTCCTCAGACCATTGGGCAATTGTCGAGCTTTTTTTCCTACCCCATCCCATAGCCACTCTGCGCTTTGCCAAAAGAAAGAGGCCTATCAGCTTCCTAGTCCCCTTTGGTATCTGCCTTGTGTACCCCAACAAGGCCATTACGGGATCTGATGCGAGTTGTTGCCCCACAATTTCCCCAATCAACACGAACACCTGCCCCCAGAATTGCTCCACACATTCCCATGCCACATGAAGAAATCCCACTGCCTCCCGCACTCAATGAATACAGGCCCTCGACCTTTGAGGAAAATGACCCTTTAGCTGAGCCGGGGTATAATAACATTGATGCAAAAACTTAAAGTGAATCAACTTGAAGTTTGTGTTGATCGCGCCCTTCTTGGTCATCTCACAACAGTAATCCCATGTAACTGCAGGGATCTCCCTTCCCAGTGTTTACTCCCACAGTACCTTTGACGCCTCAGCACCCAGTCTACCCTGCAGAGCCGTCGCGTATAATTCTGAGAGGACCCGCTGCCCCATGCCCCCCCCCCCCCCCCCATCACCTTATCAAACAACCTAGCCACTGGGGTGGTGCGGGAAAGGAATGGAACAGCCGCTATAGCGTCACCCGCAGCCTATGATACAGAAACACGTCTAATGCCGAGAGGTCCCCTTTCGAATTGATTGTGTCCTCCCACGTATTCCTCATCTTGTGATAAATCGTTATCTCCAGCTTCGGAAAAGAAATTTCTCGGCAGAGGGCGCTGTGCTCGAGGTCGTGGCGTCGATTGTCCATCGACGTGCTCCGTACTCTGTCGATGTCACCGATGGTATAAGTAGCTCGAGCCGCGCCCGTTGCTTCAGTTCCGCTTTTCCGATCGCTTCGCTATCGAGAACGGCGCGCTTCTATTTTCTGTGAAGAAAATGTCATCTTCGACACCTTCGACACCCAGAACTGGGTTTAAAAAGTGTGCAGATTGTGGGTCTAAGATGTCGATAACCGATCCCCACAGGATTTGTCTCTGTCCAGTCACCGAACCGACGACTGCGGCTCCTGCCAATCGATGACTGAAAAAGCTCTTCGTGAGAGGAGAGGTAAACTGTCGGTGGGGAGGGAGGCCTCAAAAAAGGTTTCGCCAAAAAAACATAAGAAAGCGACTGATTCTAAGGGATCGGATCGCCATAGGCCTTCGAAGAGATCTCTATCTAGAAGTAAATCGAGACATTCTTCGTCGTCATCGAAAAAAATGAAGAGACGTAGATCTCCCTCATCATCTTCTTCATCAGAGTCGACTGAAGAAATTTGTTGTCCGACTAAATCGGATTCTCCCAGTAAGTGGGAAGAATTCCGCAAAAAGATGATGGAGGTTTTCGAGAATGCGGCCTCGACCCCCTCGAAAGAACCTCAAAAAAGCCATACCCCTAAGGTCGCTCCATTGGACGACAAAGGGAAGTCCAAGGCTACTATGGCTAAGACCAGTAGCGTCGAGGAATACAAAAAACCTCGAGTCGACGTAAAACCGTCGAAGAAACTTCGAGAGCCGAGCACTTCTCCAGTGCCAGCCAAGAAACACAAATCGTCGAAGACTTCGACTTCGTCGACGCCCTCGACGTCGATAATTTCGACACCAAAGCCACATGCGTCATCGACGCCATTATCAAAGCTTCGAAGACTTCGAAGACACCCTCGAAATCTTCGAGGGATTTGCCATTTCCTTCGAAGCAGATGGAAGAGGAAGAAAGGAGATTCCCTCCTTTGCCCAGATCATACTTTTTCAAATCTATGTCTGAAATCTATGAAGAGTCTGCTTCAGAAGAAGAAGACGAAGTTACTCCTTTGGGAGTTACTTATGGTACAAGACAAGTTCCTGAAGAACTTATTGACCAGGAATCTAGAATGAGAGACCTGAGTGATACTCTACATTCTGCCAGTGGAGTTGACACATCCCCAGAATTAGAGTTCGCCAAACCTGATCCTGCAGAGCATGCAGATGCTGGGTACAGGGGTCTTATGACCAGGGTAGTTGAGTACATGGGTTGGGGTAATACTTCACCCATTTTTGAACAAGATGACATGACGGATATTATCGTCAAGGGACCTCAGAAGGATCCTGTTCTCCCTTTTCACAGGGCCCTTCAAAGGACTGTGGAGAAAAACTGTGAGAAACCAGAAACCATTGCTGCTGCAGACAGCACTTTTCCAAGAAAATACAGACCAGCTGGATCGGATCCTGAATATTTGAATAAACATCCGACTCCAGAGAGTTTAGTCATTCAAGCAGCATCCACTTCAAAGCAAACTGCTTATCCAACTATCCCTCCAGATAGAGAGGATAAAAAAATTGATGCCTGGGCACATAGTTTTCACGTCAGGCAGTATGGCACTTAAGTCGGCAAATGTCACCTATACCCTAGCGAGGTTTACCCATACCCTGTGGGACTGTATTTCGGCGGCGGCTGATCATATTCCGGAAGGCGAGGAAAGGGAAGGCTTCCTGAATATAGTCAAAGACGGGAAGGAGGCAATGGGGGAATGTCTCCAGTCTGGACTGGATACTGCTGATAGTATCAGCAGATCCATGGCTGCAAGCGTTGTGCTACGCAGATTTGCGTGATTGAGGAAGTCGGGATTTGCACCGGATGTGCAAGCTAGACTCCTCAACATGCCCTTTGATGGCTCGAGGCTCTTTGGCAGAAAGGCTGATGAAAACTTCAGACTTCGAAAGCGGCAGCTAAATCACTTAGCGCCTCTTTGCGCCAGCCTCTAAAACCCTATTCCGGCTCATCTGCCTGGAGGGGTCGTTCTTTTTGATACTACTCCTCTTTTGGTAGAGGAAGAGGACAGGCCTCTCAAAGGGGAAAAAGGAACTTCCCTTGTGGAACACGGGGAAGAGGTGCAAAATCAGCCTCAGGAGCAGCATCTGTACCCTCAGCCATTCCTGCAGCCGCCTCCAAATCCCTCTGAGACCTTGTTACACAAAACACCAGTGGGAGGCAGGATCTCTCAACATCTGAAGGAATGGCGGGCATTACCTCAGATGCTTGGGCACTGGAAACAGTAGCCCAAGGTTACTGTCTCCCCTTTCTAAAAAGGCTTCAATCATCCACCGGGAGCCAACTCCGTCAAAATTCCGGATCCGCTCCTGTTGCAGGAAATTTTAACCCTGCTAGAGAAAGGTGCCATAGAACTGGTACCTGTAGCAGAGAGGAACAGGGGTTGGTACTCCCCATATTTTCTCATCCCAAAAAAGGACGGAGGACTGAGACCCATCTTGGACTTGAGAAACTTGAACAAGTTCCTCAGGAAGGACAAGTTCAAGATGGTGACTCTTTCTCAGATCCTTCAGGCTCTCCAACTCCAAGATTGGTTGGTATCATTGGACCTTCAGGATGCTTACTTTCATGTGCCAATCCGTCCAAAGCACAGAAAGTACCTGAGGTTCGCGATTGGCAATTCTCATTATCAGTTTCGAGTTCTGCCATTCGGGTTGACCTCCGCCCCGAAGGTTTTCACCAAACTGTTGGCGGTTGTGGCAGTAAGTCTCAGGAAAGGAGGTATTCACATATATCCCTACCTGGACGACTGGTTGATCAGAGCAAGTTCTCCAGAACAAGCTCAGGAACATCGATCACCTGCCACTTCCTCCACAAACTGGGCTTCTCCCTCAATTTCAAGAAGTCCCACATGATACCATCCCAAAAACTCCAGTTTATCGGAGCAGTCTTGGACACTTCATCGGGAAAAGCCTCGCCTCCCGAAGTGAGAGCTCTCCACATCCAGCAGATGGTAACAAAATTCCAGAATGCCCAACATCTACCGGCCTTCGATTTTCTCAGGTTGCTCGGCCTCATGGCATCCTGCATTTTTCTAGTACAAGAGGCCAGGTTGAGAATGAGATCCCTTCAATGGGCACTCAGAACTGAGTGGTCCCAGTTCTCAGAGAATATGTCGGGTCTTCTGCAAGTCCCGAGCACAGTTGCTCAGGATCTTCTATGGTGGGCTTGCAACAACAACATTCTCAAGGGAGAGTCTTTTTGGCAACCATGGCCGCAGATAACGGTAGTGACGGACGCCTCACTCACGGGGTGGGGAGCACACACCAACGATCTGACAATCAGCGGTCGTTGGTCTCCATCGGAGTCCAAACTACACATCAACCTATTAGAGCTGAGGGCAATCAGACTAGCTCTGAAGGCCTTTCTGCCCTCTGTACAGGGAAAGAATGTTCTGATAATGACGGACAACACAGTGGCCATGTACTATCTCAACAAGAGAGGAGGTGTAGGGTCACTGCCACTGTGTAGAGAGGCGATGCAGCTCTGGTTCTGGGCAATACGAGAAGGAATCTCTGTCGGCAATTCACCTAGCCGGAGAGAAGAACACGGCGGCAGACGCTCTGAGCAGGCAGATCACAGTCTCTCACGAGTGGGAGCTGGCTCAGGAAGTCCTTCTGGAGATCTTCGCCCTTTGCGGAACCCCTCAAGTGGATCTGTTCGCCACCGCGATGAACCGGAAGTGCGATCAGTACTGCTCAAGGGAATTTCCTCAAAGAGGAGCTCTGGGAGACGCATCCGTAGTGGAGTGGAAGTTTCCACTGTTGTACGCGTTTCCCCCAGTCCGAGTGATTCCTCAAGTAATCGGGAGGTTGAGAAAGTTCAGGAAAACCATGATCCTAATTGCCCTGGATTGGACCAGGAGGACATGGTACCCGGACCTTCTAGACATGTCCATCTGCCCTCCAATACGTCTTCCGCAAAGAGAGGATCTTCTCTCGCAAGAGGAAGGTCGGGTTCTCCATCCAGAGGTCAAGACACTCAACCTTCACCCATGGTTTCTGAGAGGTTGAGATACAAGGATTGGGATCTTCCGGATGACGTAATGGAAATCTTGCTTTCGGCCAGAAGACCAGCAACAAAGTCTTTGTACCGATGTCGCTGGAATAGGTTTAGTAACTGGTGCAAAGACAAGGATGTGGACCCTTTTCAGTGTGGCACCCCAATGGTGCTTTCCTTTCTGCTACAGCTAGCTAATCTGGGGCTCTAGATAGGAACAATAAAAGGATACCTTGCTGCGCTGTCCATTTTCAAGCGCTCCTCGGAAGAGGTTTCATACTTCAAAATGCTGTTAATAATTCAATTCTTAAAGGGGCTCACTAATGTATACCCTCCAGTACCTTTTCATGTACCAACCTGGGACTTAAATTTAGTATTAAAATTCTTGACTTGCATACCTTTTGAGCCTCTGCACTCATGTCCATTGAGGCTTTTAACTCTAAAAACTGTCCTCCTTGTGGCCCTATCATCAGCCCACAGGGTTAGTGAACTTCAGGCTCTCTCATGCAAACCACCATATACTATTTTTTATAAAGATAAAGATAAGGTAGTCCTTAAGGTTAAACCTTCATTTTTGCCAAAAGTAGTCTCGGACTTCCATTTGTCACAAAAAATAGTACTTCCAACATTTTATCCTCCTCCTCACCTGGGCAAAGAAGAGGAGAGATTACACAGACTAGATCCCAAGAGGGCTCTTAGTTTTTACATCTCTAGGATGGCTAAATTGAGACAAGATGACCAACTGTTTTTGGTTTACACTGGTAAAATATTAGGCTTATCTGTAACAAAACAGACCATTTCCCGCTGGTCATATTAGCCATAGTTGAATGCTACAGATTAGCGGGAAAAGAACCACCAGATGGGCTTCGTGCTCATTCTACAAGGGGAATGGCTTCTTCTGCGGCTCTAAAGAGGGGAGTCCCGGCAGCAGACATTTGAGCAGCTGCAACCTGGAAAACAATACATACCTTTGTTAAACATTATTGTTTGGACACTGCCTCCTCTAACGAGGGTTTATTTGCAAAGGCAGTTCTGCATTCTGTCCACGAAAACTGAAATGGTACTCCCACCTCCAAAAATTGATACTGCTATGGGAGCCTATCACAAGATGAGGAATACGTGGGAGGACACAATCCATTCGAAGAACAAGTTACTTACCAACTGTAACGTTCTTTCGACTGGATGTTCCTCCCACGTATTCCTCATCGACCCTCCCATCCAACCCCACAGTACAGTTTGTGTGTTCTTACACTTTCCTCTCACGAAGAATGTATCGGTCATGGGACACGCCTGGGTGTTCCTCCTATATATATTTCATCGAAAAAACAGAACTGAAGCAACGGGCGCGGCTCGAGCTACTTATACCATCGGTGACGTCGACAGAGTACGGAGCACGTCGAGGGACAATCAACGCCACGACCTCGAGCACAGCGCCCTCTGCCGAGAATTTTTTTTTCCGAAGCTGGAGATATTGATTTATCACAAGATGAGGAATACCTGGGAGGAACATCCAGCCGAAAGAACGTTACAGTTGGTAAGTAACTTGTTCTTCTCCCTCAACTGGTCAATAGAAATGAACCTTCCATTCGGGATCAGGTGCCCAAATTTAGTGACACCCAACCTTTTCATCATAGCCACATAACGTGCCTCGCTATTCAAGGTAACACCAGGAATGAACATAGTCGGGAGCTCTGGCGAGTAGAGTACACTACCCATGGGCGCACGTTCCAGGCGGGACCAAGCCCTACACGTCAGGTCCACCAAATTTCGCGGTACCTGCGGGCGGCTCGGGGCAGTTAGAATGACCGACCGCAACAACGCAGGCGATGCAATTGACCTCTCTATCTCCACGTGTCTATACTCTGCCGCCATCCCATACCAATAAAGAAGGTAACTAGCTTGTTCCACTGTATAATATAGTTCAAAATCCGGCAACGCCAGACCCCCCTCCCGAACCTGTGCAGTGAGCTTCCCCCAGGAGACCCTAGCCTTCTTACCAGCCCAAATGAAGTTCACCACCAACGAGCAGAGATCCCGGAAGTATTTTCTGGGCACTCTTGTAGGCGCGTTAAGAAACAGGTACAAAAGCTTGGGAAGAATAGCCATCTTGACCGCAGAGATCCTGCCATATAGGTTGAGTGGGAGAGAACCCCATCTTAACATCGCCAACCTGGCCGACTCAAGTGCCTTCCCATAGTTCTCGTTGTACACTACCCCCTCCTCCCTAGCCACTGTGATCCCTAAATAACAAGTGTTGAATAAGTCCCATTGAAATCCCCAAGTATCTTGAAACTGAGACAACCCACCCGTCAGTGGGAAAATAACTGACTTACTAGTGTTTATTTTAAGCCCAGAAAGCTCTCCAAATCGCTGAAGATGCATCATAATCGGATCTAGGTTAACCTCAGGATGGCGAACAAACAGGACCATGTCATCTGCATACGAGATCACCACTTTGACTATGCAGCTGTACTCCCCGTTGCAGATGTAACTCCCTAACCCTTTCAGCCCAAGGCTCTATCGCCAGGGCAAACAGTAGGAGAGACAGCGGGCAGCCTTGACGTGTCCCCCTTTCAAGAGGTATTAATTAAGTGGTTAACCCATTCACCCTAGCCACCAGATTGGTATATAATAATGATACCAAGGAGATGAAAAACTTGCCCAGACCCATCCTGCGCAGAACTGTAAATAAGAACGACCATTCGACAGAATCAAATGCCTTAGTAGCATCCAACAGAACCGCCACCACCGGGTCGTCCCGCGGTAGTGCCGCCATCAAAGCAAACATCCTCTGCAGTCCAAACGAGGTCGACCGACCAGGGATGAACCCTGCCTGATCCGCCCTCACCATAATTGGCATCAGCGGTGCAAGCCTTGTCGCAAGAATTTTAGCCAAGATCTTATTATCAAGGTTGATAAGTGAAATCAAGAGGTACGAGGAACAATCTCCCCCTGGCTTCCCTGGTTTTAACAATACGACCACCACTGCCGCCCGAAGAGAGTGCGGCAACTGACCCTCGGACACCGCCTCCTGATACATTTGCAGTAAATATGGTGCCAGTTTATCAGCATAGCACTTATAAAATTCAGCTGTAAAGCCGTCCGAACCCGGGGACTTGCCACCCGGCAACGATTTAATGGTGTCAACATGTGGATGGAAGTTATCGGGAGAGCTACTGCGGAACACGATCATTAGGGAAGAGCTTGAGGGGAAGATCAAAGAGTTTTTCGCTCCGCAACAAAGTCTCAGACAAGGGGGAAACCGATCAATGGAACGCATTTAAAGCCACGACCACAGAGGTGTTTATTGCCCTAAAAGCACAAAGGGATAGACAATTGAGAGCCCTCGAAACCAAACTAGAAACCCGAAGTGGAGGTCAGTAGAACACAGGCCCAGATTACCCAGTCTAGGAACATTTCGAGGGAATATCTTCAAGCAGTAGGCCAGCTCAATGTTCTAAGGACCAAAAAAGCAGAAAGGTCGTTTTTATTTGTCCACCAGAAATTCTACGCTAAAGTAAATAAAGCTGATAGGCTAATGGCAAGACTCCTTAGGGGAGCATCCGCTAAAAATAACATCACTGCTAACCAACTGTCCCACCACACTCGCACAGAGAAGATTCAGGAGTGCTTTGTCAACTACTATAAGGAGCTATACAGGTCCCAGAACCCACCAGAGGGAGCACAGGCGAACATTCTGGGAAGGATCCACCTCCTTAAAATAGGAGAGGAGGAAAGCAAGCACCTAGGGCAGGAGTTCAGAGGTCGAGGTCCGTAGGGAGATGATCGACCTTCGCCCCTCGTCCCCCAACAAGGCGCCATGACCGGATGGCTTTACAGCCAATTACTACAAGACATTTGCAGGAGTATTGGTCCCACAACTGACTACCCTATTTAAAAGATTCTGGGAATCGGGCAGAATTTTAGCATCAATGGAGGAGGCAAAAATAATTCTCCTCCCTAAGGCCAATAAAGACCATAAGAAATGCACACCATATAGTCCAATTGCGTTGATGAATGTTGATGCACAAATTTACACAAAAATACTGGGCAACAGTTTAGGGGGGCTTACTGGCAACACTGATCCACCTGGATCAGTCTGACTTTGTACAGCGGAGGCAAACATTCGACAACATAGATGGGTAGTGCACCCAGTGGACTAATACATCTTCGGTCCCTGCAGTCTTATTATCCCTCGACACCGAGAAGGCTTTTGATGGAGTGGAATGGCCTTTTCTATTTTGGGTGATGGAAAGTCTGGGGGTTGGGGACTTCCTGCAAATGGTTTAGGCAAACTAAGTCGGGGTGTCTCCTGATCAACGGGTCAATGACCAGTAGTATTCAATTGAGCAGGGGGACCAAGCAGGTGTGCCCTCTGTCACCCCCTGTTATATGCAATATTCTTAGAACCATTGGTGGAGCTAATAAGGGAATTTGACGAAGTGCACAGGATACCATTTGGTGGAATACAGAACAAGGTAGCGACCTTTGCCGACGACGTACTCCTAACTCTGGCGCATCCAAGGGAATCACTGAGGGCAAGCAGGGAAATCCTAGCGGACTTCGGAGCGGCCTCGGGCCTCAAGATAAACATAACCAAATCATAACTACTGAACCTCACAGTTACGGGCAGGGATGTGGAGGGGTTGAAAGAAGAACTGTCATTTATATCGAGCCCAGGGGGAATAATATACTTGGGAATTAAGATTACCTCAATCAAATTTGGTGGGCTGGCACTCGCCAATTACCCGCCCATCCTGGCAGCAATTAAGGCGGATCTCTTAAAGTGGAAGGCACTTAAGATTTCCTGCCCGGGCAGAACAGTGGCGGTAAAGATGGTGACCCTCCCTATACTCCTCTACCTAGTTCAGGCACTCCCGATGCCAATCCCGAACAAATTATTTTGCGAGCTCAGGAAAGCAACGGGTGACTTCATATCGGAGGGCAAGAGAGCAAGGGTCAGTCGGGCTTTACTGACATCCCTGAGGGGGGGGAAGGAGGGATGGCGCTACCAAATTTCAGACTGTACAATGAGGCGTCCCAACTGTGGATCATTCGAGATTGGTTCTCAGGGGAAGCAGGGAAACAGTGGGTGAGAATGGATCGGGCAGTGGTGAAGCATGACCTGGAGCATAGGCCGAAGCATATGTACATGAACAATACATGTACATGAACACTATTACTAAACTAGTAACGGACACATGAGAAAGACTAGCAGGGAAATACGAGATCACAACATTTCCATCCCCATTCACTCCCATATTCAACAACCCAGACACCTGGGACAGAGGCAGGGGCTTTCAAAAAATGGCAGGAGGGGCGGGGTGGTGCGGGGGGGATGCGGGGTGCAGAAAACTTAGAGACATGCTCCAGGGAACGGCTGTTAGTCCAGTTACGGAGTACAAACAGTACTTTGGGTGGGTGAAATAGAAAGGCATGTATACTTTCAGTCGTGGCATTGGCTCCTAGACCTAATGGTTAAAGCGGTGGCTGGCTGCGACTTTACCCCGTTTGAAAAATTCCTAGTGACCCAGGACAGCTCCAAGGGACTTATTTCTAGTTTGTACAAAATCTTGGACAAGGCTATTCTGCGAGTGGCATAGCCTTGCATGGAACGGTGGGAGGGAATGCTGGGGAGAGACCTCTCAAGGAAAGGGTGGGAGAGACTATGGAAAAGGATACCCAAGGTAGTTAAAGCAACCCAGTTACAGGAATGCTGGTACAAGCTGCTCTACAGGTGGCACTATACACCAACCCCACTCCCATAAAATATACCCTGGGACCTCACAGGATTGTTGGAGGAGGTGCGTGGGGAGAGCAGATGGTCTCACACATGGTGGAGATGCCCTAAACTGGAGCGCTTCTGGAGGGAGGTACAGGAGGCCCAGGCCTTTTGGGACAGGGAGGCTGTGCCACAGGAGGAGGTCCTACTGGGGTTGGATGTTGACATAGAGGCAGGGGAGAGGTGGGCTCACAGAAAGGCAAGGGTGATGCTAACTCTGGTTGCCATGCTGCTAATTGGTCAGAGGTGGAAGGGCGAGGTCGTCCCAATGATCCAAGACTGGTACTGGAAGGTTTGGGACTTTGTGGCACTGAAATGGGCAACCTACGATATGAATAACTTTCTACCGCACTTCTCCAGAGACTGGGGGGAGGTCCTAACCTTTCTAAAGGAGGATTTCAGAGGGCAATGGTGCCCCCAACGTCTGAAATTATTGGACTTATGCTGAAATGGTTAACTTTTTGGCCCCTACCAGTCCCAACCCCCCCCCCCCGACCCCCCATTAAAAAATTCAAAATAATTCCATGTAGCACCTTGGCAGTTATTGTGTCTTGGTCTGTGTATTCCAAAAGTATATTTTTATAAGCATCCTGATAAGCTCCCATCTCTTCCTGACAGAACGGTTCATCATTAACCCTTTAATGCGAGGACATGGGGTCCTGATCGCTCTCAACCCTTGCGAGTACTTCAAAGTGTTTAATCCAATGCCAATCTTCTACAGCTAGTATGAAATAATAGATCGTTGAACGATTGTCTAGTGTTTACAAACATATGTTTACCTGGATTATCAGACTCAAATCTCCCATTTGTGGTGTTTTTTTCGTACCGTTTTTATCAGTGCTAGGGTCCATCAAAAATGGAGGGTTAATGCCAAAAGCAACATGCTCTTCAGCTGTCATATGCTCCCATTTTTAGATTGAAATCACCGGCCACTAAAAAGTAAGTGTTACCTAAACGATCAACACAGTTTGACAGCATGCATCGGTTACATGTGAATGAAGAAACAAATTAAATTTTAACTAATAAAAAAAGAACTAATTTCTTTTCCGTTGTTTTATTTATTTTTATTTTCTTGGTAATACTTCTCCTCCACCCCCAAAACCACTATTCCCACTCCCAACCCCATTTTTAGTTTTTTCCAAAATTTGTTTTTGTTTTTTAATTCGTTAAAATGTTCTATTTGATATAATCACTGCATACACGTGCATCACGTCCACTAGCTCCACAAGAGACCCACAGTTATCTGGAGCTGAAAATAATTTATAAAAATGTTCAACACGCCACGGGAGACCATTTCCTTTAGATATATGGTATGTTAAATCAGGCTGTAATGGGTATTAACTTTTTAGTTAGATATTGTATGGTTACTACTTTGGCTTTTGCATCATCAAGCCAATGCCTGATAATATATCACCTGCTTGACTATATAGTGTGACTATGCTGATAAGTATAGATGTGTAGGTGCTAGGAGTATGCTCTGTTGATGAATTTTATAGGTATATTGAAACGTAAAACTCATTGTGATGTGGAAATGTAAATTTTATTCTGTTGGTATTTACATTTTGTAAAAGTCACTAAGTTAATGTCTGTAAAAATTTTAACTGTTTTATTATATAGTGTGCCCATGCGGATAAGTATAGATGTGTATAAGAGTTGGCGACACTGACAAATGAATTTTATATGTATTTTGAGATGGAAAAAATATGTGATGTCGAAATGTGAAATTTCTTTTGTATTGGTTTGTATTTGTCTTTTGTAAAGGTTTTTGTAAACCATAAACCATAAAAAAAAAATCTATAGTTAATAACATTGGTGAGCTGTGAAATATTCATGTCTTTTTGATGTTCAAAGCATTTGATACGTATATTGCCAGACTACCACAATTTCTGCCCTGCTTGGCTGGAAGTACACTTACGTAAAATGCCCCAAAATAGTCTTTGTCAATGGCTCAAAATGTCCGCTTGTTTGTGGAACAAGGCAAGATCTGGATCTCCCAATCTGGCTCCAAGTCCCGCAGTGTTCCATGAGACAATGAGAGGGCCTTAGACGGATTGACATAATCTATGAAACTATAGACGGGCTCCTTTGCCATGCTTGTGAGTGCAGACCTGGGGGATTGGGCCAGCACAATCTCCAGTGCGGCTTGATTGAAATCCATCATGTTCACTTGACGCTCATGGTTATTAGAATTGATGTGCCCAGACTTATCAGATCCCAGAAAAGCTGTTTACATCATATCATAATGTGTCGGGGCATGCCAGGTGTCTTAAATATGGCATATTGTGTGGCATCTATCTTGGTACACTTCTATGCCTTTAAGTGCCAATGCATCAGCACAATTCAATTGTGCTCCTAGATATTGATTGGCCATCCCGAACCTGACATTACAGCCGCCACTAATATACAATCAGTAAGAATTCTTGTGACTGAAAAAATCTTAAAAAAGAATTCATGGATTCTTATTGCCATTATTGCCATGTTTATGACCCTTAAAGCATCAGATGTTTGCTTCCCTCAGGCCAGCGAGGGGATCCATGAGAGATTAATCGTCCAAGCTGTCTGTCTGTGCTTTGGCGCTTCGACTGAGCTTCACTTTGAGTGCTGACAGAGGTTCCTGTGATATGCACACTTCCTTGGCACTGTAGGATTCATTAAGTCAACCAATAGTGGAGAGTTCACTCCCTTATTCCTGCCCTGCACCGCATTGCTGCAGTGTTTTTGTGCTTGACGGTCCGGGATCCCTGAGTAGGAGGCTCTATTGGTATTGCACATGTTTTTATGTCTTGTTAACCAGGGCTATCCATGGCATGGATGTTATTAACCTCATTGGCAGCCCTTTGGCCACAAGCTTGATGTTTGGGCGATTTGGTTATGGTTACACTCAGTTTGAGACCCTGTATCGACCCTTACATGTTGTATACAAGCCTTAGTGGCAGCAGGGGACATGTCAATGTTGCCACCCACAATCAAGTTCAGGATCATTTCTAAACACTTATCCAGCCGCAAGTCATCTTCTACACCCATTCCTTGCAATGCAGTGATCTCATTCTTCACGTTGTATATAGATGAACTGACGTCGTTCAGCCGGAGCTCCAGGATTCCGTCACTTATGGTAATGGGGAACTGCTGGTCATTAAGGTTCTAACCCTTCCCCACCGGCTCGCTGAGTTCTCAGAGTTCCTCCGGCCCATTAAATTGACACTCAGATGAACAACTATTAGTGTCCCATGGCCTTCCCAGATTATCAGAGGGACCCATCAGGTCAGATGGTGATTTACTACAGCCTCCGTTGTGAGACTGTGAAATAGGTGGAGTGCTCTTGTCACTTCGCAGTTTGGGGCCAGGTATATTCTCTTTGTGCCCTTGCGTGTGCTCCTCCACATGTCCTGTCAGACTCATCGGGTCAGTAATCACTCCATTGAGACATGGGACTGCAGATCTATAAGTGTTATTGCCAGGCACTGAGCTAGATCCTATGCCTGAGA
Organism: Ambystoma mexicanum; assembly: GCF_040938575.1. NCBI lineage: Eukaryota > Metazoa > Chordata > Amphibia > Caudata > Ambystomatidae > Ambystoma > Ambystoma mexicanum. The sequence continues at coordinate 555,052,134 of NC_090931.1, forward strand.
CCACATTACACGATGATCCCTCCCTCTTGACTTCTGGACTCTGTAAATCAGTTAACAAGCTATCCACGCTCTCCACTGGAATTGGTTGTCCAGAAGTGACTGATCCCAAGCAGACCTCTGTGTAATACCGGTCAATAGATGTCTCCACCGACTCAAGAATTGCCCTGTCGGATGGGGCACTATCTTCTGGCCCTAATCCTGTCCATTTAGTCGGATTCTTTAAGGGAAGATTCGTACAAGGGCGATGATGGTTTTCACTTCCAGTTGTGCACTCCTGTTGGTCATCACACATTTCATCACCGCTCTCAGGATTTGCAGTAACCTTGCTTGGGGTTTGTGGATTTGATTTTGATGGGGGTGAAGAACCAAGCTGTGCAAAGATGAATATCTTGAATTATTAACTAATATTGATTTTGAATGGGTTTTTGTGGATGCAAAACAGTTAAATATTGTAGGCTTCATTTTATATTTATATATGAAGTTCTGCAGGATGTTTTAATTGAATGTTTTACTATGCTTTTTGACAATTGGTGAAATAAAGTTTCATACTAATACACCTACTCTGCAGCTCATTTTCCCCATCTGGGAAGCAGAGGTTTCTATATTATATGATAATGCAGCCACCCTTTGACTCATGATAGCTATGCTTTGTTTTATCACCTCCAAGGCAGTGACCCAATGTTGTCAGATTGTGCCGCCACTGCTGAGTTTCAGCAGAAGATTCTGACCTAAGGATTTGTAGCTTTTTGTTTGTTTGTTTTTGCTGCTATCTGCCGATCCATTTTAGTCTGCTTCTTGGAGTTCTTCATGGATGTGTGTGGTGACTTGCAAGAACTCTCAATCTTCTTATGTGAGGGGGGACAAGCATTTTGATGAGGAAATGTGAGGTTCATGAGCAGAGGTGGGTGCTCCATTCTTTGTGGCAAAGGTTCTCAGTTTGGAATGTTCTGTGTTGATGCAAATCTTACTGGCTTTGTTTCTGCAGAGAAGTTTCAACATCCTAACCTTTTTTAATTCTGTTCCCTCTAGAGCATCGCTGAGGTATTTCGATGCTTCATTTGTATGGAGAAGTTGCGTGATGCTCGTCTTTGCCCACACTGCTCCAAGCTTTGCTGTTTCAGTTGTATTCGCGTAAGTCTTCTTCCTATACTCAATCAGTGAAACAATGCATTTGAAGTGTAAAATATTTCTAACCAATGATCTGAAACAGTTGCTATTTTTGTGGTACATTGTAGCATTTCCGGTTGAAAACACGTTGTGTGTGCGTATAGTGACTTACTTGAAGGTTACTTGTTTATGTATGTACATCGTTGGATATAGATTATTTACCGGCTACAAAGCTGGCTGAAAAGAATTATGGTAGTCTGTTTCAAATCACATAATTTTACAATTTTTAGCAGCTATTTGGCTCTTGGGAGCCAGCCAGTCGAGGTCCTAAGAGGCCAGGTTGTAACCGCTGGCATAAGCCTGTGCTCCAACCCACTCACGATGGGCCACTCGTGCCCCTTCACCACTTACCTGCAATCCTGGTCCAATCCTCCTGGTCCCCTCTCCCTCAGTTTTCCATGACGCCCACCATTGAAGGTGAGGGGGACTCTCCCGGGACCCTCTCACTTGCCCGTGGTGACCATATTTTAATGAGCTTTTTTCCCTTTGATGACTGCACCACTCATACTCGTTAACGAAAAGGAACTTTTTTTTTGGTTTTAAACTTCCCGGCGCAGCAAGCTACATGCTCAGTTGGTGAAGCCCTGTATTCCAACTAACAGCCCTAAAATCTGGCCTACCTAGGGCCACACTAGCTGGCAATTGTCTAACCTGCCTGGAAAGCCTGGTTTAACACTACATGGCTCTTTTTTTGGTCAACATTTGTTAATGGTTATTTGAAAAACAAAGATTATGAAATGTATTATCCTAGAAATTGCCACAGAGGTACATACGTACATGTACCTTAGCTAGTTTGGTACTTAAAGGCAAATATTAGGCAGGTGCTGGTCATCATTTTGACATATCCCATACACTGTACAAACCAAAAGTAAAAATGTGTGGAGAATGGCTAAATCAACTTTGTTTTCTTTTCTCTCTGATGAACTCCGTTGCACTTTGCCCCATCTTGCCTCAGTTTTCCACTTATCAAACCTATTGCAACAAGTATATGATGTTGTATTCTACCTTAAAACAAATAAAGCTCCTGTGACGTTCCGCGGTATTATCTTTTCTGACCGAAAGGGGCCAATCTCTCTCCCTTTCTCCCTTTTGCTCTTCTGTCAACGCAATTTCTTGTGGTGTTCCCCAAGGCTCGCCTTGTCCCCAATGTTGTTTAATATCTATATCGGGCCACTGATTGCTCTCATCCGCTCTCTTGTCTTTCGGTGCTACTCCTACGCTGATGACAATCAGATCCTGTTGCGTTTAGATCTCGAACTGACTTAAGTGTCTTTGAGGTTGTGCGAGGGCCTGAGGGCCGTGTGAGAATGGATGGGCCGCAATTGGCTGAATCTCAATGTGGACAAGGCAGATATTCTGGTGGTTGGCTGTCCTCTGGATACTTCTCTGTGGTCCCCAGCTTTCTGGCCCACGTCTTTGGGTGATCTACCTCTACCTTTCCCTGTCACAGCGGTTAAGAATTTGGGAGTCTATCTTTCTGCCTCACTCTCTATGGCCACTCTGGTGAGTGCAGGTTGCAAAGCAGGCCACTTTTCACTGCAGATTCTGTGCAAGGTGTTGCTATTCTTCCCGCCCACCTGCGCCCATGGGTGGTTGCCTCGGTGGTGATCAGTGGGACTGATAACTGCAATGCTTTGTTCCTGGATCAACCTCTTGGGCTCATACATCGGCTGCAGCGCCTCCAAAATCTGGCAGCCAGGTTAGCCATGTCCATACCCTATGGATCTCACATTAGCCCTTGCACTGGCTCCCTGTGGCCAAAGGGTTGAATTTAAATCCCTGTTTCTAGTCCACAAAGCTCTATCACCTAGGAGCTGACTATCAGCAAAGTAAATTTCATCACTACATCCCGGGTCGCCCGCTTCGCTCTGAAAAAGTGCATCTCCTGTGTCTCCTGTGTTGGTGGCCGGGCCTTTTCAGTCTCTGCCGCCAAACTTTGGAATAAATTACCTATATCTTTGAGACATACTGAGAACCATTTCATTTTTCGTTGACTTCTTAAAACCCTTCTGTTCAAGGCCATCTCTATTATTTGTACAGTAGCTTGTCCTCTGTGTGTCCGGTCTTTGTGCCAAGATGCCCTTTGGTGGAATTGTGCGCTAAAATATTTAACATTGCTAGACCACCAGGACAATATCATTTGGAAAAGTTTGAATTCTTTTCCATACTAAAGGACTTAATACACCTGCTTCAGTTGTTGCAAAAAATGTCAACACATTTGCTACATATTTCCAGTGTTGAGAGGAAGGGGAGCAGTGAGTTCACACCCCTGTGCCTCAAAGAAGGAATTCTAGTATTATCACTGTTCCTGTGAGAATTCTTAGTTCTACATTTTGAGGTTGGTGTAATGCACAGGTGGTCCAACCCCATCGTCATCTCAAGACCTAAACGGGCCTCTGTGGCCAGCCTACCAGGGCATTTGTGCCACAGGCTCCATGGAGGTGTAATATGCAGGATGCTGCAGAGTCTCCTCTGTTAAAGGGTCATTGCCCTGATGTGGGTGGTGTCTTGTCTACAAGGAACCTGTGGTCCCTTTCCTATCTTGACATTGTATTAACCCCAATATTCAGGTGAGAAAAGGAAGGAAGGAAGGAGCTTAAAACCTAGACTTGTTGACTTGAGCCTAATGAACTACACCTCTATACAGAGCACAAAGTGGTTAGTGAAGCCTAAGAGTCCAAAGTGCATAGTAGTCTGATTCTCCCGGAGAAGTCCATTCTGCGGGATCTTGGAGATCCAGAGAAAGAAACCCATGACTGGAGATCAAGCTCAGTGGGGAAACGGCAGTGATGCTGCTCTGGGCGTAGTTGAGAGCTCTGGCTGGATACATTGGTAAAGTGGGGGTCCCACCCACAAACCTTAATGAGTGACCAACATGCTGGGAAGGCTAGAGATGATGCAGATGCCAGAGAGACTGTGTGGAACGCTGCCAACTGCAAAACGGTCCTAGGAGCCACGCAAGCCAAAGTTCTTGACAGTCCAATACAGATACTAGTTTCAGAAAGGAGTTAATCGGCAAATCACAATGAGAGAAAGAGAATGGAAGGTGAACATGGCATATAAGGGAGTAAGGGGCAGGCAGAGGGGAAGCAGTAGTGGGTTCTGTAGAGTCTGCATTGTCAAGAAGCCAAGGAACTGCAGGAGTTCCGGGAAAGCTGAAGAGGATTTACGCTCCAAAGGGGCCAACTGTGGAAAGCCATCTCCCTGCGGCAGCTATCCATACACCTATGAAGATGCCTCGACCAGGGGCACCTTGAAATCTTTAACCCTAAGTCCATGCCAGTGAAATGGCACCATATCCCTCATAGGGCAAGGGAGCAAAGCCACTGATTTAGTGGGGAATGTGAGAAACCAGAGGGTGTCTCACCCGCTGGTCCCCGGGGATCTCTCCCGCAGGTGGCCAGGGCATGGCAATCTCCTTTGGATCCAGACCATGAGGGTGGACCAGTGCGGGAGGATCACCTGGGTGAGTGGTCTTTGGGGAGTAGGGGTGAGACAGCTGATGGTGAGATGCAGTATTCCCCCCTTTTTTTTTTTTCTTTGTTCATCCACCCCATTCTATTTTGTAGGATTATTCAAAGTCCCAACTCCCCTCTCCCCTTTTTACACAAACACTGGGCCGAGGAAGTGGGTGACTGAGAGTAACCAGATGAACTCTCTCACATTGTACTGGACATGTCCCGTTAATCGGGTTAGGCAAAGTGCATACACCTGATACTTGTTGACTCTCCTCACACGAATAAAAGGCAACACCTAAAGACACACTGAGCAAGGCGGAACACGAGTACGAGCAGAACTTTCATGACGAAGGCACACCTACTGGAGCAGAGCATCGGACCAAGGGATGAGGGCAGCCGGCCGAAAACCCAAGGGTTCCCTACTGGAGGTTGTTGCCTCTGACAGACCGCGAAAGACACATGGAGACGGCCAGATCCCACAAGTGAAGATTGCATTGTGTTCCAAGGATGCCAGCGACCCTCCCGGGTGAATGGCAGAGTTGGGAAGGCAAGGCCAAGCCTGTGGTACTAACCTTGACTCGTGAATTGGAAATGGCAAAACAAGGAAGAAGCGCACACAGCCGGTGAGTTGGCAAGCGACCTGAGAGTCTGGTGTGTGTTAAAGCGAATGAAGTAGAAACATTACATCACAAGTAAAAGCTGCATGCGCGAGGATGAGATGCGCAGAATGGCAGACCCGTGAATGAACTTTGAAGTAAAAGACAGCTGTTAGATCAGCGATACTAAGTAGACCAGCAAAAGGAAGTGGCCCATTCGAAAGTCTCAGTGAAAGGTACATTGTTTGAAGTTAAAAAGCAAAAGTGAATTAAGCGTGAACTTTGAGTCAAAGTGGTCCTGCTGTGGTCTGTAAAGAGAACCATGCACATTCAAATGTCTTCAATATGCGACAAAGGGGTCCATGCCAATTGAGGTAGACCCAAAGTATAATAAGCTTGGGGAAGGGAGCCCCCCCTCCCCTGGCAAGTTTTGTGTTAAACTGTGATGTGAGACGTCTAAGCCTGGCAGAGGGGGACCTTTGAGAACTTTACGTTGTAATACGATTTTGAGAGTCAAGGAAGAGACTTTAACGTGGGAGGCCAGACGGGCCACAATCCACGGTTTGGAACTGCTTAGAGTGTCAGAAACCGAGCCACAGCGAACACTGATTTTTCCTTTGCATACATTTCTCCTTTTTACACTTTTTGTACAAGAGATAGGGCAGGCATTAGGTTTTTGTTAGCATAGGCCATTTTGATTTGAGTAAATCCACTAGGACTGTTTTGCTAATCGTTTGATGGTCAAGACTTCTCCCATCTTAGTTATAGGGCAAAATAGGAGTTTCTCCGACCGCCAAATTTTCAATAAAGGTTTTCAAAATTGTATCCATTGTGTCAGTGTAATACGTGTGACATACCCTTCCCTATATATATATAGTTCCTTGTAACTGAGCTATGTGTGTGCCTCCATGTTGGCTGAACCCCCTCCCCCCCACCCCCCAAGTTAAATAGTCCCAAGTAAATAATCCCATTCTAATTTTGGTCATGATGGTTATGAGCCTGGCGCCAAAGGCACCAGGACTGACTCCAAGAGAGTCTTGGATGAGGTTTTAAGGCCTTTGACCTGGCCCTAACTGGAAGGCTGATTTGCCAGTGTGGGCAAGGGTCATGACAACTACCTTTGTCGACGACTACTGAACAACTCGTCTCGACAAACTTTTCAGACGCCCACAGAAAGCTGTAACGGGCCTCGGCCCTCAAAGTAGGGAGAGTGGGGTGGGGGGGTGGTCATTCTGTAGTTTTCCTAAGAGAATTCTCTCTACCTACTTTTTTCGCCAGGCTGCCTTTCCTATACACAATGGAAAATAAACCTTTTAAATTGTGTCCATCCTGCAACCGTAAATTCCCTTGGAAAGACTTGCACTGGGTGTGCCATCTTGGTCTCCGAAGGAATCATAACAAAGGCCACTGTAAATCTTGCAAGCTCTTCAAGCCCAAGACTGTTAAGGACCACAAGACAAAGCGCTGCCGCCACCACGCCATGCAGATCGAAGCCGCCATGGACGTTGAGGGAGCCTCCAGTGACTGCAGCATCAACTTTTATAGTGACGCTGAGGGCGAGCATGATCCATCGAATGCTCGCGTGCAAGCCCCCGAACCCATCAGACGGGCCGGCAGCTCTGCTACGGGGACGGCACCCGGCGGCACTGACACAAACAAACACCACCACACAAAGCACACATCCCACGGCCAAAAGTCGACCTAAACGCCGACCGGAAGGCCACACAGCTTCAAAGGGGAGGTCCGACAGTCCTCTGTCCTCTGGGCCATTGTGCTCTCCTCACGACAGGGCCCCAAAATCGACAGGCAAGTCCGGTCCTGACGCTGTGTCCAAAAGCTCAAAGTCCAGACGTGCCGACTGCCCACATGCGTGCCGAAAAGCGACCGCCGAAAGACTCGTCGAAGGCCCCTGCGAAGACCACAGAGAGCACAAAGATGAGTGAGCTCATCAAAAAAACACGTCCCTTCTCTCTCTGGTGATTACCGACCCTGAATGGCAGACCTGTTCCCTTCCCTTTGTCACCACACAGACTAGGTTTACTCGCCTGCTAAGTACTGGGTTCATATGTATTACACTCACAGTTCTCTTCACGGTCTCTTAATCTCACCTGCAGACTTTGCTTACTCTCCTTCCAAGTACTGCATTCTCAGAAATTATTCTTACAGGTCTCTTTACCTTCTCCTCTGATATTTGACAGTCCTGGGTCACCTTCTCTCCATGTACTGTCATGAAAGATAAGGTATTCTGCTTACGTGCTATGCCCTTCTCCTGAAAGGGTCCCAGACCCTATTCTTCCATGTATAGTGCCTTGATAATGTTTTACTTCATGTCCCATAGGGATTATCCTCTCTCCCCCACTGTGCATGCAGTGTTGTATTTAGGGTTCCTTGTACCCTCTGGGGACCCCCAGCCATCGGCGCACCCACCCAAATACCTTTTAGGGTCTTGGCTGCATCCCTCTTGTCAGTTGCAGGCTTCCCTGTCTCTTGTTGGCTATGCGGCTTCTGCCCCTATTTGGCCTGTCTCCTGCAGCCGGACCATGTGGTCCTGCAGTATTGCGCTGCCGGCGCTCTCACCAACCAGCCTCTCGGTTCTCAGTCTCTTGGCGTGTCCCCTGGACGCATTGGAACGCTGGAAGGCAAGAAGTAGTCTTCCCCATGCTTTTCTCCGTGGTCTGTAGTTGTAGACTAGACCGTTAATGCAAGTTCATCTGATTGATCCTTGTGAATCCGCACCTCTTTCTCATCAGTTTCTTAGCCTGGATCTTCATGACCGGTACCTCTATTTCGAAGGGATTGGTTCCTCTGACGTATTCCACATCTATGACAGGTAATCACCACAGCTGTGCTGCTTTGAAAAATTTTCGGCTCCTGCGTCGATTATGTCGATACGCCCCTTGGAGGACCTCCTCCGACGGCTGATGTCACCCGATGTTATATGTAGGATGCACGACGCCCGTAGCCTCTGTTCTGTTTTTTCCGTGAACGTGTTTGCTTCGGAGATCTCAGCACGCCTCGGTTCTTCTGAGTTATTCTATCGGTTCTACGAACGTGTTTGTTGAGAAGATATCATGTCTTCGTCTTCTTCCACCCCACGGTTGGGATTCAAGAAGTGTCGGGACTGCGGTTCCAAGATGTCACTTATGGACCCACACGACGCCTGCCTCTCGGGCCTCGGACAGGACCACGCCACGGATGACTGTGACGATTGCCAGTCGTTAACATCGAAGGCCTTGCGGGAACAGAAGAAGAAGCTTTCTGTCGGTAAGGTTTCCAAGCCCCGAAAGTCGAAATCCGCGGGGCTTTCGACCGATGATTCGAGAGGCGACTCTCCGGGTTGTCGGCGTAGGTCCAGGGGGTCTCGGTCCCGGAGTGGTTCTCGCCATTCCTCTGCCTCTTCAAGGCACTTGCGGAAGCGCCGTCACTGGTCCCCGTCCTCGTCCGAGGACTCCGCCCGTCGGCGGGTGGCTTGTCCCAACAAGCACTCTTCTCCTGCGGAATGGGATGTATTTCGTATGGAGATGTTGGCGATTTTCCTATCGCAGGGCTCCGTTTGTCCGCGCCTTCGAAAGAAGCCGGCAGGGAACGTGCTAGGGCCGCCGCTCGCATGCCTTCGGGCTCGGGTGGTCGGCGTGATCATCGGGAGCCTTCGAGGTCCCGATTGGATAAGGTGGATCGCTCTAGCCATGCCCGCTCCAAGTCCTCGACGCCCTCGAGACTGTCGGAGCCTGTGAGGTCTTCGAAGAAAACGTCGACGCCATCGGCGCCATGTCCGAGGGTGACGGAGTACTTGGGATGGTCTGCGCCACCAGTGGATTTTCTGCAGGATGACCTGACGGATATCCTTGACCAAGGTCCACCCACTGACCCGGTGTTTCCAATCCATATGCCTTTACAGAGAAGGGCGGCGGCGGCTTGGACTGCTCCGGAGAGTCTCCCGGCAGTGAGCAAGTCGCTGCCTAAAAAAAAATACCAGCCAGCCAGTAGCGACCCCTGCTACTTGGCTACGCACCCCACTCCGGAGAGTTTGGTGGTGCAGGCGGCTACGGCTACGGCCCCAGCAAAGCAGGCGTCGTACCCTACCATCCCTCCTGATAGGGACGACAAGCATTTTGATGGCTGGGCTAAGAAAGTGTTTTCTTCAGGGGGTATGGCTTTACAGGCAGCCAACTCCCTGTGTGCCTTAGCACGTTTCACTCACACTCTGTGGAATTGTGTGTCTTTGGCGACTGAACATATTCCTGAAGGGGAGGTACGCGATGGTTTTCTTGCCCTTGTTCAGGATGGCAAGGATGCCATGTGTGAATCCATTCAGTCGGATCTGGACATGGCAGACTGTGTCAGCCGGTCCATGGCGGCGAGCACCGTGATGCGCAGATTTGCGTGGTTGCGGAAGTCGGGGTTTGCTCCTGACGTACAAGCCCGGCTTCTCAACATGCCCTTTGATGGTGTACATCTTTTGGGAAACAATACTGACGAGAGCCTTGAGAGGTTGCAGACCTCAAAGGCTGCAGCGAAGTCGTTGAGCGCTGCAGTTCGCCAATCTCGCCTTTTCCGCTGCAGTTCGCCAACATCCGCTTTTTCGTCCTAGGGGACAGCAATGGAGGGGAGGTTCCTTTCGATACTACTCGTCTTGTCGTAGATCGAGGGGAGTGGCCAGTCAAAGGGGCCAACCTATGAGTACCAGAGGTGGAAAACTGGGTACTCGAGGTGCCAAAGCCGCTCGAGCAGTTGCCTCTTTGCCCTCAGGCACTGCCACAGCCGCTTCAGCTCAGTCATGAGGCCATGTCCCATGGTTCGCCGGTTGGGGGAAGGCTGGCGCAGCATCTTGTAGAATGGCGTGCCATTACTTCAGATGTGTGGGTTCTGGAGATCATAGCCCACGGCTACTGTCTTCCTTTCTGGCAGAGCCTCACTACAATCCACAAGGGATTCTCTCTTTGAAGTGTCCGGATCTGCTCCTTGCGCAGGAAATCAAATCCCTGCTGGAGAAAGGGGCCATAGAACTGGTGCCTGTAGCGTAGAGGAACAAGGGATAGTATTCCCCATATTTCTTTATCCCGAAAAAAGATGGGGGATTGAGACCCATCATGGACTTGCGTGGTTTGAACAAGCTACTCAGGAAGGAGAAGTTCAAGATGGTTTCTCGCTCTCGCAAGTCCTCCAGGCCCTTCAACTTAAGGACTGGTTGGTGTCTCTCGACCTCAAGGACGCTTACTTTCATGTGCCGATTCATCCCAAGCACAAGAAGTACCTGAGGTTCGTGGTTGGCGACGTGCACTTTCAGTTTCGGGTCCTGCCGTTCGGATTGACCTCCGCCCCGAGGGTCTTCACCAAGCTCATGGTGGTGGTGGCAGCGTATCTCAGGAAAGGGGGGATTCACGTCTACCCCTACCTGGATGATTGGTTGATCAGGGCGCGCTCTCCTGAGCAAGTCCTGGATCATCTGTCAGTCACCTGCCATTCCCTTCACAGGCTGGGCTTCTCCCTCAACTTAAAGAAGTCCCACTTGATGCCTATCCAGCGGCTCGAGTACATCAGAGCAGTGCTCGACACATCCCTGGGGCTGTGTTTTCCTCCCCAGGTGAGGGCTCATCACATTCTGCAGGTGGTGAACAAGTTTCAACATGCCCAGAGTCTCCTGGCGTTCAAGTTCTTGAGGTTGCTCGGCCTCATGGCATCCTGCATTCTCCTGGTGCCAGAGGCCAAGCTGCGGATGAGATCTCTGCAGTGGGCTCTCAAGATGCAGTGGTCACAGTCCTCCGGCAGGATGTCGGATCCCGTTCACCCAGGATCTTCTGTGGAGGGCCGTCGAAGGCAATCTAATGAAGGGGGCTCCATTTTGGCTACCCTGGCCGGGGGTGACGATGGTGACGGACCGATCCCTCACGGGATGGGGAGCTCATGCCAATGGGCTGACAGTCAGCGGTCGTTGGTCTCCGTCGGAGTCCAGACTCCATATCAATCTGTTGGAGCTGAGGGCGGTCAGGCTAGCCCTGAAGGCTTTTCTGCCGTCTGTGCGGGGGAAGACTGTCCTGATTCTGATGGACAATACAGTGGCCATGCACTACCTCAACAAAAAGGGGTGGGGGGCAGGGTCTCTCCTTCTGTGCAGAGAGGCGATGCAGCTCTGGTTCTGGGCCATCCAGCAGGAATTTTCGATCTCGGCAGTTCATCTGGCCATGGACGAAAACGCGGCAGCGGACGCTTTGAGCAGGCAGAACACGGTCTCTCACGAGTGGGAGCTGGCTAAGGAGATTCTCCTGGAGATCTTCGCCCTTTGGGGGACCCCACAAGTGGATCTCTTTGCCTCCAGTGTCAACCGCAAGTGCGAAAGATTCTGCTCGCGGGAATTTCCTCCAAGAGGAGCCTTAGGAGATGCGTTCGCAGTGCTCCTTCCCGCTGCTGTATGCGTTTCCTCCAGTCCCTGTCATTCCGCAAGTGCTGCGGAGGTTACGGAGGTTGGGTTCCCGAATGATCCTCATTGTTCCGGCATGGGCCAGGAGAACGTGGTACCCGGACCTTCTCGACGTGTCCATCTACCCTCCACGCCGTCTTCCCTACCGAGACGATCTGCTCTCACGGGAGGGGTGTCAGGTTCTCCATCCAGAGGTCAACTCCCTCAACCTTCATGCTTGGCTTCGGAAAGGTTGAGGTAAAGGATTGGGATGTCCCTGAAGACGTGATGGAGGTGTTGCTTTCGGCCAGAAGGCCGGCAACAAAGTCCCTGTACCATTGCCGCTGGAGAAAGTTCTGCGACTGGTGCAGGGTTAAGAATGTGGATCCTTTTTCATGTGCCATTCCTGTGGTTCTGTCTTTTTTGCTTTCGTTAGCCCACAAGGGCCTGCAGGTGGGTACCATTAAGGGTTACCTGGCGGCGCTGTCCATATTTAAGTGCTCGTCTGAGGAGTGTTCTTATTTTAAAATTCCTTTTGATTTCTCAGTTTCTGAAAGGGCTCACTAATGTGTTCCCACCGTCACCTTTCCAGGTGCCCGGTTGGGATTTGAACTTGGTTTTAAAATTCCTCATGGGAGCTCAGTTTCAGCCTTCACATTCTTGCCCTTTGAGACTGTTGACCTTGAAAACTGTATTTTTAGTTGCTGTTACTTACGCTCGCAGAGTGAGTGAGTTGCAGGCACTTTCCATTAAGCCACCCTTCACTGTGTTCCATAAGGACAGGGTTGTCCTTGGAGTTCGTCCTCCTTTTCTTCTGAAAGTTGTGTCGGAATTTCATTTAAGCCAGAAGGTCATACTTCCGGCGTTCTATTCTCCTCCGCATCCTGGTAAGGAAGAGGAGAGGCTCTATAGGTTGGATCCGAGGAGAGCTTTAAGTTTCTACATCTCACGCATGTCCCGGGTCAGAGCAGATGATCAACTCTTTGTAGGATACCCTGGAAGGCGTTTGGGACAAGCTGTTACTAAACAGACTTTGTCTAGATGGATTATCTTGACCATTTTTAAATGTTACTGCTTGGCGGGTAAGGACCCTCGGGTAGGCTTATAGGCCCGTTCTACTAGAGGTGTGGCTGCCTCTACTGCCATGCAGAGGGGTGTTCCCATTCGTAACATTTGTGAAGCAGCCACATGGGCCTCTGTCCATACTTTTGTTATACACTACTCCTTGGAATCTACCCATGGGCAAGATTTGGCCTTTGGCAAGGCAGTCCTCTATTCTGCAATTTAATTGGGCATTCTAAAATTCAAAATTCTTTTCCCACCTCCTAACGTTGGTACTCCTTTGGGAGTCTGTCATAGATGTGGAATACGTCGAAGGAACCAATCCCTTCGAAGAACAAGTTACTTTCTTACCTGGTAACGTTCTTTCGATGGGATGTTCCGACAACGTATTCCACATTGCTCCCTCCCTACCTGCCCCTCTACATAATTTCTTAGTGCGATTACAGCTTTCGTTTCTGCAAGGCTTTCTGTAGTCATTCTGGCAGAAGATTGGTGCCACAGGTTCTGGGGGAAAAATCTACAACTGAGGCTACGGGCGTCGTGCGTCCTACATAAACCATCAGGTGACGCAGACGCTGAAAAATTGCTGAAGCAGCACAGCTGTGGTGATTACAGTCAAAGATGTGGAATAAGTCGTCGGAACATCCCATCGAAAGAACGTTACCAGGTAAGAAAGTAACTTGTTCTTTTCCTATTCTCAGTCCGTTCTCCTTCTAGTGTTTTATAGAAGTACATGGGACAAAAGGGTAGGGATGGAGAAAGTGGAGGTGAAGGAGAGGCGTAAGTGTTGTGGGAATACTGTGTTCTTCCACAATAGTATGATAACCACAATAGTAGTCACTGGTCCCACAGGGGGTTATGCCTCATGAGATCCACCTCCTGAGTATCACCCCCAGAGGGACTATCGGGGTGGTGGCCTCACCTACATGGCCTCTTGGGAAGGGGCTCCCCCTATGGAAGCAGCATCGACATCCTGGGATTATTCACAGTTTAGGAAATGTTTATGGGGGAGAAAACGTTTTTCCTCGAACATCTGGCCACATCCATGAAAGGTCTCCAAAATGGCAATGCCAACTGATCTGAACATCCATGCCAAATGTATTTGTTTCATGACCTTTTTCATGCAGTTTTGAAAAATGTTTTTTTTCTTTGGGTTTTCTATAGACCCTCGAGTGCTTTCACAACTCATGTCTTGAAAGTGTCCTCTCCACTTCTCAAGATTTTTGACATGCGCATAACCCTTGACCTGAAGTTGTGCATACCATGAATATTTTGAATGTCATCTCTGCCAAACATGAAGTAATTGAAAGCAGAATTTTACTAGATTTGTTCAATGCATGATTCATTGTAATATACCTATGACACATAAATGGGAAGGTGGGAAACATTTCTCAAAATCCTCAAACAAAACATTAACATTTGCTCAAAAAAGACACTTAGACACTTAGGATACAGAATTTGGCTTTGAAGTAATTTGAGGCAGAAAAGGGAAGTCGGAGGGGTTGATTAGATGGATGAATGCCAGATTTGAAGTCAAGTGGCTTGTTGGATGGGCAAATACGGAAGAGATGGATATATTTCATTTATATCGCGCCTATCCACAAGTGTTTCAAGCCGGGACGAGGCAAGGGTGGGCAAACAGAGGGAGGACCAAAGACAACAATCTTACTAGGCATAGTGACATTGAGATTGCGCAGGTGCAGGGTAGGGGTGAGGGGGACAGTGCAGGGCAAGTGCAAGGTGCAGGCAGCGGGTGTCAAATAAGTACAGGTAAGGGGACTGTAGGGTTACAGATACAAACCCAAGCTGCAGGGGTTGCCAGGAGGCAGTGCGGGTGTGCAACTGGGTTGGCAGGTACCTGGGCCTGAATTCAGAGGGTAGCCAGGTAACCAGTATAGAATCGGACAGGAGATCAGCAGGGGGGAGGAAGAGAGAAGGCAGAAGCAAAGAGGAAGGTCTTGAGCTGCTTCCAGAACCGGGGATGGTTCTCAAGTTTTAGAGAGGCGGGGAGGCTTTTCTAGGGGGAGGCGCCAGCCAAATTAAAAGATCTACCCCCAACTCGTTGCTTGGGAAGCAACTGACCCTGAAGGAGTTGAGGTGGAGGAGCAAAGAGCTTAAGTAGGAAGATATTTCCGAAGAGAGAGTTGGAGGTGCTGCAGTCCCAGGCCCCTGAAGGCCTTGTGAACATGGAGAGGGCCTTGAACATGATCCTTGCAGCCACGGGGGGGAAGGAGGGTGTAAGAGGGGGGATGGACAGATTTCAGGGCTTTAGAGATGTTAGGGAAAATTCTCTCTTTAGGTTGAATTTCCTAACCTAGTGAGTCCCCTAGCAGCTTTGCTGGATTTCTGGAGTTGTTTTTTTCCTCCTGCCAAGAGTGAGACTCTTTTTCTCCCACTCTTGGACATGATTTATGGTATTCCTTTGACTAGTAATGTGTTTTATGGGCTATGGGGTCCTTTACTCCATAGGGTATCAGGTGTTTTCCTATGTGTGTTACACAGCACCTTCCGTGCAGTAACACAGGGGTGTCATAGTGACACCCCACCATAGACTCCATACCCTGGGACTGACTACTGTCTCCCAGGGCATGTAAAGTCACCATTGGCTTTACTAGTCCCAATTTATTAACAGAAACCAGTACAAACCATCATATTGTGGACGTACTGGTCGGGGCAATTAGATTGCCCCGGGGTCTGTTAGTTGAGGGGCACGTCTCCGTCCCTCCTGATCGAGTTTTGGCTGGTGGCAGTGGAAACTACTTTTTATATTCGACCGCGAATATTTTCCTATGGGATTTTCCCATTGTTCGAGGCTACCAACTTTAATTATTTAATTCTCATAGCCTCGAACATACCGCCGGTTTATTTAATTAATATTAATTCGCCGGTTGGTATTTTTTGCCAAGACTCGATTCTAAAATGGCGTTTGTGTTCTCTTCTGTGACTCCAACCCAAGTCGAGCCCTTTGTTCCACTTTTTGGCAGGCTTCTCCACAGAAGCCTCCAAAAGTGGTGCCACTCTGTCTGGGTACCACCGGGGATGTGGGAGGGGGTTTAGGCACCCTGGACTGAGTTACCTTGGTAACTCAAGTCGCACTCTTGTGTGATTGGCCCAAGTGGTGTGCCGGCTGGCTCACCACTTAGCATGTTTGAGTGACAGCTAGGCTGAGTGAATGGGGGTATGCTGCATAAAAGCAGGGCTTTGGGGACTGGAACTTCAGAAGTCGCCACAGGACCTGAGAATCCGACGAGGGAGAAGCTGAGCCGACCTACCACGACGACACCACCGGTGGAGCCCTGCAGAACCGATTCACCACTTCCCGACGACAGAGAAGATCTCCTAGCTGGAGAGGCTTCTTCCCCTGACTGGTGGACACAACCAGTTTACCTTCCTTTCTTCGCACCCCAGCCCGGTTTGTGGTCGAACTGCCCGTGCCAAGCACCCCGGCGGCTGGATAGCCACTCACCACTGAACCGCGAATCATCGGGACCGCTCCTTGTACCTGAGAAACTCCGCGGCTGGTTTCTTCCCTGGCAGTGCAACGGACTCCTGTCTTCCTCCATGACGAGATCCCCTCTTACCCTGGACGAAGCACTGACTTGCACCTGCTGCCAGGAACAACTGCCCCCGCTGGAGCGTTCTCACCACTTTATGGTACAGTGTCCGCCAGGCCTCCCTTTCTAAAGATTGCTACAAGGTAATAATAACCCCTTAACCTTCTGGACTGGGCTGGCCGCCTTGACCCTCTAACTGGTCCCTTTCTTTGGTCCAACTCCTTTTTGAACCTTTACAAGACTCTTGTGCACTGCAACCGTGTGACCTTGGACACATTTCGTTTGGATCCTCTGAAAGTGGATCCGGCCGCTTGAACTCTAACTTCACGGTTTTACTTTGACTTTCCCTCTTGTTATGTTCTGATAAAAGTGTTGGGATCTGTTTCAACTTGTTCTCTGCTTTTCTCTCCCTTTTTAAAATGAACTATTAGAGTGCCATCTACGTTAAGCACTCACCGCTGTCTGAAAATAAGTGGGGCTTTACTTAAGACTTGTCTAATATTCTTTTTAGGGAGTGTATACCTTTTAGTGACCGTGTTTTTGAATTGCTTAGTATTAGTGCCTGTGTGTTTTTCTAGATGTGGTTTTAAATAAATAATTATATCTCTTTTACACCAAGCCCTGGTCAGTGTTTACTTGTTCTACTGTGTTCTCTTGACCTATTGTGAATACTCTGTATACTGCCTAACTCTTCTTGAGGGAAGTCCGACTGCTCAGCCGCAGCTACCAAGTGAATCTGTGTGGTACAGACTGCTACCAAGTGGGTTTACTGCCAAACACCTGTAGTCCTAAATCTTTTGCAGTGGTCCCAGAGGGAACTGCACAGGTTTCTGCCTAACAAGAGATACCATCCCTGGCCTTGAGAGGACAAGTCTCGCAGTCCTGTTCTGGTTAAGCTGTAAAAGTAGAAGAGTAGAGGCAAGAAGATTTAGAAAGAGGCTGTTGGCAATAGTCCAGCCTAGAGAGGACCAGAGCTCTGGAGACAGTGAGATTCTGGGGGAAAGTGAGAAAAGCAATAATACCTCTGAGGAGGTGCAGCTGATAGTTTGACTTCTTAGAGACGTCTGAGATGTGAGGAGAGGAGAGGGTGGAGTTCAAGATGACACCAAGGTTCTTAGCCTCACAGGAAGGAGCAGGAAGAGGGCCCAGACTGGGTGGCCAGAGAGAGCGAGAGGAAAGGAGGGGAGTGGGTGTCCCAATGAGGAGGATCTCTGTCTTACTGGCATTAAGGCAGAGATCATTGGTGGCAAACCATTCCTGAATTGCCGCCAGACAGACTGGTATGAGAGATGAAGCAGAGGTCGCTGAGGGGAGCCTGAAAGAAGCGGAGTATCTGCATAACATTTAAATTTGGAGCAGAAAGTAGCGATGCAGTGGGCAGGGGGTGCCAGGTAGTGGTTGAAGAGACGGGGAGAGATGTTAGACCTGTGTGGAACATCAAATGTAGCGAGAGAGATAAAAGAGAGGAAAGACCCCAGTTGACCTGAGGGGGTCGGTGAGAAATGAGGTCAACCAAGCCACGGCCTGATCAGTAATACCAAGGTTGTCCCAGAGACAATTGAGCAGGATGACATGGTTGACCGTATCAAAAGCAGAGGAAAGCACTCTGTTAATAGATGTTTTAGTGATGCATTATCAACTTGACAGTGCCAACAAGCCGGACTACGAAGACCCTTTCCTTCCACAAGTAGCGATTCCCCATTGTTGGTAACACCTTGAGTCGAAATCGCAAGATAGATCTTGCAAATCTCCATGGTGGGTTTTTTAATAAATAGGGTGCCGGGTCACCAACCTTTCGGTAGTTTAAGACTAAGGGCCTCATTACACGGATGGCGGTAAGCATTTACCGGTACCAGTAAAATACCGGTACCGGTAAATCCTTATCGCCTTACTACGAGGTCCCTTTGCGGGTTGGGGGATTTAACGCCTGCTTTTTGCAGGCGTTAAAATCCAACCCACAAAGGGACCTCGGAGCTAATTACGGCACCGCAAAATTGCGGTGCCGTAATTGGCGCCTTCCCCATTCCCATACACCGCTAATAGCGCCATGGCTCACCGCCTACCGTGTAATGAGGCCCTTAGTCTCCAAATCTCTTGTATGTAGAGAGCTTATTATTACAAGTCATTGGCCAATAGTATTGCCGCAAGCTCTTTTTACTTGCTGTTAAGTTTTCTAACATGTCCTCCAAGGAGAAGGATGTTTTCTTCCAGCTGGACCTTGCATAATTGAAAAAAAGATTTGGTGACTATGGGCAATTTCACATTGAGGGCACCAAAGATTGAGTATGGTGGTGGATGTATAAACATTTCACGAAGCTTAAGTTTCTTGCACAATACCGTAGAGTTCAAAGATGCCAGACCTGGCTTGTATCTTAACGCAGTCATAGGAACTTAGTGTGGCAAACCCAAAAATTGTTCAAAATTGTAGTCCCTCAATTGATGATGAATCTCTAGCCTATAGTAAATTACAGGCATAATCTTTGCCTCATAGACTTTTATGCCAAATTTTTATGAAAACTTTCAAAAACGACAATGTAGATGTATCATTTGCCACAAGTGAGCTGCTTTGTCCATTATGTGGCCACTCTGTGCCTGTTTCCCCTGTGTTGTGAATATTTGAAAACACAAATATTGTAAAGTCATAACCTCTTCTATTCTTTGACCACTCATACTTAAGTCCTCTTTTCCCTGCTGTAAATACCAACATTTTCATCGTTGCTGTGTTGATTGTTAGGGCGTTAGCAGTTGCGTACTGATCAAAGCTATTTAATAGGGAGTGATGCCAACCTTAGTACACTGTAACAGAAAAATATCGTTGGCATAAGAGATCCAATGTAATTTGCAGCCCAAGATCGTGGGTGAGACCAATACAGAACTGGTAAGAGCACCACCCAGGTCAGACAAATGGAGGTTAAATAACAGGGGAGCCACGACACAGCCTTGCCGTAGTCCATTTGTAGGAATTGCACATGAGGCATTGCCTTTCTGACTTAACCTGACCCTCAAAGGCACGTTAGTATGCAACTGAATAAGAACACTTAGCAGATGGTTAGGTATTCCCCATCTTGACCGCTTGCTCCATAATATATTTCGATCTACATTATCGAATGCAATTGAAAGGTCAATGCTCACTGCACAAATTTAGGTCCTACGTTTTTGCCAAAACAATTTTTGCAGGTGATCAATTAATATGCCCGCTGTTGTCGTGCCTACCCCCTGTCTGATTCCTAACTGGTTACATTTTAAGAGACCTGCTGTTTCTGCCCATATCTTCAATTTCACTAATATCAATGTCGCTAAAATGTTCGCATCTCCGCTGCGCAGGGCAATGGGTCTATAGTTCTGGGGGTCCATTTTCTTTACTTTTTATATAGCGGTACAATTATTTTCGTAGTCCAGGTAGGAGTTAATGCCCTTCTCTGCAATAGCGAGAACAAAACAAAATGTCTGTGCAGTATCTTGAATCCATCTTAAAAACTAATTTGCAGATCCCGTTTGGACTGGGGATGCGGGACTGACTACTCCCTTTATATTAGCAGTTCAATGTCCAGACATCAAATGGAAAGCCCCACCCCCCATAACAGTGTCTGCAATTTTATACTTGGACGAATACAACAGTTCAAAATGGGCAATCCAGCTTTTCTCCAAAATGGGACTCCCTTGGGCATACGATTGGTAATTATTTTCCAGATTTACCAGTTTCCAAAGCTTTTTGTCATCTGTCTGTGCCAAAACCTGCAGCTCTTCTATGGCCATTGCTGAGGTCTGAGATACAGCTCTTAGTAGGATTTCAACTTCTTTCTGTCCTCATGCTTCTGGTCTCTGCAAGTGCCTTGGATATAATCCTTAGCAGGCGTGTAACTTTCTTTTTGTGTCCTCTCCACTCATCCTACTTCCAGCCCGCACTATGCCAGTCTTTGCAGAAAGCTTTGGGCTTATATAATCCTCTCGACTGATACTGCATTAGGGTTCTCATGGCCTCATTCTATGCTGATACAGTAATTGGCTTTTTTTTTCCATATAACTTTTTATTGCCATTTTCCAACACAACATATCCCAGCCCCCATTCCCCGAGAGTCCGAACCACTTTATCTTGCGTTCCATTCGATTATCTCTGCATTGTAGCCTCAAACAGACACACAGCCTGGTTTTTAATCCCCCAAGCGAAGCAGTCTCATCCTCCGTCGTGCACCAGGTCTCCCTTGCTCCTTTTTGAAGAACCTCCAATTCCGGAATCAGTCCTCCAAAAAACCTTTGTGGTCTCTTGTAGCGAGTAGGTAGCCCATTCCAGTCCTGCAAAGTTCCAAACTTTTCCCACCCATTCATACTCAGTTGGAGGGTCCTTTTGAATTTCCTTTTTTGCACCTCCCCCAGCGCTCAAGCCATCATCAGGATCACATATATTTTTAATTCCGCTCTGCAGGGCAGTTCCTCCAATTGTCCCCAATATGGACAGCACTCTGTTGCCTCCTTCCTTCAGGCCCAATGCTTCCCCAAAAGCTTCCCATATTACCTTCCAATAGTCCTGAATAAAAGGGCAGTTCCACCTGTTATGGTTCCAGGTCCCCACCATTCCCTATTGTCTCAAACATAGATTAGATACTGAGGGATAGATTAGATACTGAGGGATAGATTTTGTGTAGTTTATCTGGGGTTAAGTGCCATTGCATCATGAATTTAACCCATATTTCCTGGATCTGTAACGATCTTGCTAGCTTGGGTATATTAACACACTGTTGCTTCCATTCCGTTACCTCAATCTCTTGGCCCGTAACCCCTTTCTAGGATGTCATATATCTTCTTTTCCCTGGACCCTCGCCCTGTTTGATAAGACAATAAAGTGCCCCCACTAGATGATTACCTCAGGATTCGGACACTAAATATTTCTCAAAGCGGGCTAAGCAGTGGGTCGCTGCCTCCTTCATGGTTGGCAGCATTAGCCAATACCTTATTTGGGAATTTCTAAACCTCTCCGTCTCTTCTACTACAAAGTCTGCCTTGCATTGGGGGAATGTTTTAATGTTGGACCAACAAACACATCCCGGATTTTTTGGCAACCTCCTTCCCGCCACACCCCAAAGCCCTTATCTACACACCCATGGGTAAAACCTGGGTTACCTAAAATTGGTGTAAATCGAAGCGCAAATGTGATTTGGGCCCGCCTTATTGCCTCGTCCCAGGAGTCCCTCAGACTGCCAATATCTTACTGAAGTGTATCTTTTTTGGTCCGTCTCCCCTTGGTTTCTAAAGTAGCTCCTCTATATTATCCCCTATTACAGTATTGTTGATTAACCTCCATAACTTTTCCAGGTCATTTTTGAGCCAATCCCTCATTATCCTTATTTGTGTTGACCTAAAGTATGATTTAAGGTCCGGTTCCCCAATTCCTCTGCTGCTTCTAGGCATTATAAACCTTGTAGCTATCCTTGGTCTTTTGTTTCAGATAAATCTTACTGTATACTTTAAACATTGATTCTACTCATCCCCCTTTCCTTCTTCATGGAGCCCATGTAGGTTGACTCCTGCCTGTGACCTGACAAGACCACAGACGGCGCACCATTGGCGGCCGTGCATCTCTTCACACATGAGGTAGGAGGAATCCAGGCTAGATTATTTGTAAAAGAAAAGGGGTTTGCTGAATAGTGATGCTTTTTTGCAAAATTTGGAAAAAAGAAGAAAATGAACCAGAGCGTTGCATTTTCATCCCACACGTTATCCTTTTTCTTTCCCCACATCCTGACTGCTGCCTACAGTGCTCATTGCGAGGTGAGAACCACACAGGTGGCTTTTCTCTGCAGCCTTGTGGTATTTTAAAGATGGCCGCATTTTCATGTTCTTGAAGGTTCACTGTGGCCACCAGCATCTGCCTCTTTACCTGCCGATTGGATACCTGCACTAACTTATCGGCCTATGGTGGACCGGCAGGCTTTAGCTGGCCCACCCCTTCAAGGCCCACTTTGTAAGCCCCTGTCTGCTCCCTGTCCGTTGCCTGGCCAGGTCTCTGGGTCCCCTCCTGAACGCCCCCCCCCATGTGAATATGGAGGCTGAATAACTTCATGTTCTCTGGACGCGCTGTAAGCAATGGACCACCCACCACTTCTCTGAAGGTTAGTTCCTTTTAACCTCATTGATCCTTTACTTCACACCGGGACTGTTCGACCTCTTACTTCACCTCTTCTGGACTCTGACTAAACTCGCTTTTGCTCAGTAACTGCTTGTGTTCTTCACTAGCTGGCACGCATCCCTCTGCACCCCCCCCCCCCCCTTGTGCCCCACACCGCTCCCTACCCCCTACCTCCAAGTGCTTCAGCCTGGTAGGTGCCCCCCTTCCACTTCAGTCAACTATGTCGCTATCTATCTCTCCCATACACTCTAACTGCTTCACTATCTCCCATCCTTCTCCTATCACTAAATCTGTCTGGAGGAAGCTTAAGAAGGACATACTGGGCTCCAACCCAGGCCTTCCTATTGCAGACACCTATGTCATGGCTTCCGCCAGAGAGACTATCACTGACATCCTCTTTGTTAAAGTACCTGATCTATGGACACACTACATGGTCGGTTTTCTCTCTCCTATCGCCTCTTCTCCCAATAATGGTGGCACCCGCTGGGAGGTTCTCCTTGACCTCTTCGTCATTTAATTTCCAGAGTCATCATTAATGTTTCTCTCAATGCCACCATCATGGTTCAGGGTCCTCAAACCAACCTTCTCTTCGACCGGCTCCTCCCTCGCCTCTCTAACCTTACCTCTCCATCCGGCCAGGCTCCCTTGCTCCCTGTACCTTCCTCCTCCTCTGTACAGGCGCCCCTGCCCTGCCTTACTGTCCTGGCTCCCTTGTCAGCCTCAGCTCCTCTGCCATCCGCCACTATCCCCATGGCCCTCTTGCCACCTTCTGGGGGGGACCACTGTCCCCTGTGCCCTCCACCCCCGAGGAAGACCTTCAAAGATGGCAAGCTGCTCTACATTGCCACTCTCAACACCCGCTCTACAGTCAAACTCTCGTCTGACATCTGCAACCTCCTCGAACTCATGGATCTTGATGTACTCGCCATCACGGAGACCCGGTTCAAGGATAGCTCCTTCACAAGCTTTGACACACTCCTCCCTGAAGGCTACAAAATCCTCTCTGCACCCAAGCCAAAAAAGACAGGTGGTGGAGTGGCGCTTATCTTCCTAGAATGGATACCCGTATCCATCATCCCTACTCAGGTCTACTCCTCCTTCGAGTGCCTAGCCTGCAGACTTTCACTAACCCCAAAATCTTCTCTTATTATGGACATCTTCTATTGGCCACAGGTCACTCCACTCTCTTCCTTCCTTCTGACCTGGCCTCCTCCCTAAACCTCTCCTCAACTCCTCCTGATGGGTGATCTTAACATCCATCTGGACTCTCCTGACTCTTCAGGTCCTTTCTGCAAACTCTGCAACTCTCTCGCCCTTTCTATCCTTCCCTCTGGCCACAAACGCACCGCTGGCCACACCTTGGATGCCCTTATTTCTACTGACATCCCTCTCTATCCCTCTCACTATCTCCCTCTCCTGGACTGACCACTCTCTTCTCTCAACACACCTGAAGCTCTCCTCTCCTCTTACAGCAATACATCCGGCACAGCCATTTGGCTTCAAAGTCACCAGACCCATGAAAAAAGTGACAGTGGCTGCGTTTCCCTCCTCCTACTCTCCTCCACCCACGTCTTCGGTTGACTTCCATCCTGATACAGCCCTCGCTAACCTTAATCTCTCTAGCACTCTTGACATTCTTGCCCGTCATGAGGGGCCGACTGAAGCCTTCCAAAAAGTGCAATTCTTGGTACGACTCTGACCTGGCTGTCCTTAAACGCAAGTGTAGGGCAGCTGAGCGGAAATGGTATGCGTCGCGCATAACATTGGACAAACTGGCCTACCGCCTCCTTCAAAGGCATTATCGACTCTGCACCAAGAAAAGAGTCTTTATTCAAGCCTGCATCTCTGCTGCATCAAACACAGCCAAACTTTTCAAAGTCTGCAAGGAACTGGCTAATCCTGCAGCAGCCTCTTCTTCTGTCACACCCATCCAGGACCTTTGCTCGCCTTGGCTGCACACTTTACCACAACCTTTCCACCCTATCTTCCACACCCCAGCATATACCAAGCTTCCCTTGGCCCCCCGCTCCTCCTCTTACCCTCTCATCTTTTGCCCCTCACACCGGATGTGGTCACCAGACAAGTCCGATCTATGCAGGCTTCATCCTAACAGGTGGACCCTTGCCCCTCCAAAACCATTAAAGAAAATATTGATTCCCTCGCCCCAGCCTTGGTTAATCTCTGCAATCTCCTTTTCCACTGTAGCTTTTCCAAGTGCCCAGAAGCACTCCCTTGTGCACCCTCTGCTCAAAAAACCCTAGGCTGACCCCTCCATTCCGGCAAACTACTGCCCTATCTCCATCACTCCTTTCTTGGGCTAACGTCCGGAGAAACTGGCTATCTCTCATCTGACCCTCCACACTGAACCTATTGGTTACATTCACACCCATCAATCTGGCTTTAGAGCATCCAGAGGCACAGAAACTGCTCTTCTGAAGACCTGTGAAGACTTGCTCTCAAATCTTGACACTAACACCCCCTCTATCCTCATTCTCCTGGACCTCTCCTCTGCCTTCAACGCCGTTAGCAACAACATTCTGATCGCATGTCTCTGTGACACCCTGGGAATCACAGATCAGGCACTGGCGTGGTTAACCTCCTTCCTCACCGCCCATCCCAGGTGGAATTCTGAGCCTTTCACTTGATTATCACTTTCTCACCCTGTTGCGTTCCCCAGGGATCTAACCTATACCCATGGTTCTTCAATGTCTATATGGCTGCCCTGGCACATGTGATTGCCACTTTGACCTCTAACTTCCAGTGCTACGAAGACGACCCACAACTATCTTTCAGACTACCCTCAGCAGCCTCCTCCTCGCTCATATCGGTCTGTCTGCTATTCAGTCTTGGTGTGCTGCAAACGACTTCTGACTGAATGCCACTAAAACTGAGATTGTTCCCATTGGGATCCTTGATCCCTCTTTCCCACTTTCGCTCTGGCCGGCCTCTCTTGGCCCTGCGCCTGCACGCATTTGCGCAGCAAGAAACCTTGGGGTCATCTTTGACTACACTCTCTCTTTCTACTCTCACATTTCAGACCTCTCCAAAATGTTCATCAGCTCTACCTCCTCAGAGGTACTCTACCGTTTCTCAGTTTCCCCCAGAGGCTCACTGTATCCAGAGCCCTGGTTCTGTCCATGCTGGACTATTGCAACAGCCTCTTCCTCAACCTCTCTTCTTCTGCCCTGCGCCCTCTGCAACTCATCCAGAACAGAACCGCTTGACTTATCCTTGGCCTCAAGCCCAGGGACTGCATCCCTGCGGCACTGTAGTCTGGCTACCCGTGGCTGCAAGGATCAAAATCAACACCCTTTACCTTGTTCACAAGGATTTCTGGAGCCTGGGACCTACTTAACTGCAATGCTGCCTACCTAAATACTGTCCCTCACGAGCCCTCTGTTCATCTACCTCCAACCTTCTGCAAGTGAGCCGGTTCTCCAAGCAGAGATTTGGAGGGAGATCCTTATCCTCAGCAGGTACCTTCCTTTGGAATAGCCTCCCTGCCGCTGTCTGTCTTGAGCCAGATCTCCATAAATTCCAGAAACTCCTCAAGACTTTCCTCTTCTCCTCTTCTTTCTCTTTCCCACTACCCTGCTAACCCGGTTCTGTTTTTTCCCCCTCCCTCTTCCTTACAGCATGCTGACTGGCCGCCGGGTGTATCTCAGAGTCTCACTGGTCCCCGGCACTCCCGCCAGTTCTCTCTCACACTTACCTTAGGGCCCTACACCCCAACCACACTCAATGCACTTGAGAAATTAACCCAAGAGAGTGGCTCTCTGCACTTACCTCAGTATCAACCAACTGGATGCACTTGATCCTCCCCGTTCCTGTGACCCTCTGTGCACTTGCTCGATCCGTATGCTCGCGTCTGAAGATAGTCTGTCTGTCTCCCTTGTCTTCACCCCTTAATTGCACTGTTAACACCGCAAAATCTCCGTCACGCCTATTTGCTGTCTCCCAAACTGTAAAATGCATTTCTTTTTATGCACTTACTCTGCCTGTGCAGACTATTATTGTCTCAGAATTTCAAGGGCTCTGAGCGACTGTTTGTTTTTTCCCCATGTCCCCATCCTCCTTGAGCGCTTTGAAACACTTGCCAGGCGCTATATAAATAAACCATACCATACCATTGTTAATGGTCCTCAATCTATTAGTTTGTTCTTTACTACTTCTAGCCAGGACTGGTAATTGGCCCTGTAGAGGTAGTTCAACGCTCCAGTTGGCTTTATTCCTAAATAGGTTATGGACTTCTCAACCCAGCATAGACTTGAACCCTTCCTCGATCTCTCTCGGAATTATAAGATTCAAAATCTGTTTTTTGGGGGTTTATTTTCAGGCGAGCTACCGACCCAAACCATAAAATCTCCCTCTCCATTGCCCTGAGAGAATCTTTCGGATTCATCTAAGTCAGCAGAATGTCATCTGCAAAAGCTGCTATCTTATGGACTTTTCCTCCAAATGGTATCCCTTCAATCTCCCCATTTGCTCTTATTGCCACCAAGAGTGGTTCCAAGTAATAGCATAGAGCAGGGGCTAAATGAGGCAACCCTTCTTGGTACCCCTCAGCACCTTAAAAGGCTCGGATAGCTGGCTATTTATTGCTAATCTCAAGGAAGGGTTCTGGTAGTTGGCTTTGTCCTTTTTTTAAAATGTTTCCCCAAAGCCCATTTGCTTCATTGTAATAAACAGAAACCTCTGCTTTACCATGTCGAAGGCCTTTTTGTCGCATCTAAGGCTACTAAAATCGATGCATTTTTCTTTTTGTTGCCCTTTTCTATAAGGTGAGCTATCCTCTTTTTGTATTATTGCTTGTCTGCCTGCCCCTGATGAACCCCAACTGGTCTGGGACAATTATGTTAGGTAGGATTTGGTCTAGGCGATTCCCCAGGACCTTCGTAAAAATTGATTAGGGCTATCTGCCTATAAGAACCACATCCAGTCAGGTCTTTGCCTTCTTTTGGGAGTAGGACTTCTTTAGCCTCTTCCATAGTTGCTGTAATTGTCCCCTTTTTTCCCATATCATTGAGAAGAGGGACCAGATACAGGATCAAGTTTTCCTGTAAGATCTATACAATTCTGCACTAAGTCCATCTGGGCCGGGAGATTTATTAGTGGGTAGCGTCATAATGACCCTTCGTACCTCGTCCGATGTTATTTCTACTTCTAGAGCTTCTTTCCTGGTAAGATATTTGAGCCATTTCTCTTGCTCCCATATAGTTCTGTTGACTCTGCTCTCTTGGATTTGCAGAACTGTATAGCTCTGTGTAAAACCTCAAACTCCAGGGTAATGCCTTTGATGTCCATACTGGTTCTCCCCACCTCCACCTTTATTTGTGCAACAGTTTTGGCCTTCTCTTCCTTTCTCAGCATCCCGGCCAGTAGTCTATAATATTTATTGGCCTTGATATAATATTTCTGTTTTAGGAACAATAATGATTTTCTGCTGCTTTTGTCTGTATAATTTACAATAGACCTTTAATTGCTCTATACTCCTTCCTGATTTTCCTGCTCGCTCCCACTTCCATCTTGGACATTTTACTCTTTCGTTTTTCCTCCAGATCTTCTTCTGCCAGTCTTAATTCCCTATCGCTGTAGGCTTTTATTGCCATGATTTCCCCCCCTGATTGTAGCCTTGAAGGCATCCCACCTCATCTGCTCTGAAGTATCCTCTATACAATTGTCCTCAAAGAAGCTTTTAATCCCCTCACTCCTCCAGTCAGTCTTCAGTACCTCATCCCTAAACAGAAATCCTGGGTACCTCAATTTCCAGAGTCCTGGGTGCCCTGGCTTTCGATCTAATTTCAATGACAAGGGAGCTTGGTCCGAAAGGGTTATTGACCCCACCTCTATAGCCTTTCCCCACCCTAAAAGCTTCAGGGATGCCCACACATAGTCTATGCATGATGAAGATCGATGGGCATGGGAGAAGAATGTAAACCCTTCCCTATCCCCTACCCTTTCCCTCCATATGTCAACTAAGGCTAGCCTCTCCACTTTATCTTTTCATTCTTTTAACTGTTTCCCTTGGGCTACCTTTGTTTTCGTGGATCTGTCCTTTTATGTGTCCCGAGCCAAATTAAAGTCTCCTTTGAGAATTATGGGGCCCTTCGCGAATTTCTCTAGTCTGACCAAGGCACGTTGAATGAAGGCGTCTTGACCCGTATTAGGGGCATAAAGGGTTGCTATTATTGTGTAGCCCTCCAACCAGGTCTGTACATGGGTCTCCTGTAGTGTTATTATGTCAGGTCCCTCCCTTCCTATGTACCGCTCCAGTTGTTTACTCTTCAGTTAGTTTAGCGGTTTTATATTCAGAGAAATGATGCCTAGGCTTTTGAGGCTATCCATTTTCGAAGGCATGTTTAGCTTTTCTGTGCCTCCACCCTCTTTTGTGGTCGGACTACTCCTCCTCCCTCCCTTTACTCCCCTACCCTCTCCCTTCCCCTTACCTCACCCTGGCTGAACAGGCCCAACCGGCCTTTAGTCCACCCCCCAAATCTCCTCCTTGGGAATTGAGCCCCTTACACATCCCAGCCTGCGGTTCAGCGGGTTCCCCCCACCCACATTCCGGATTCAAACCCCACCTCCCGTAAGAGCCTCTTACGTCCTTCCCAGGCTTACTTTTTGCATGGCCCTGTGTACCTCAATGTCCTTTTGACCATAGTCCATGCTTCTCTGGAGGGACCTCCTCTCTCATTCTGCTCTGGCAGCAGGACCCTTCAGTTGGGGCTGGTACCCCCTTTCTTATTCCGTTTCGGTTTTACCACTGTTGACCATTCCCAACTCTTGAGCCCTGTTTGCACCTTTGATTGGGAGGGCCTTATGACCTGGTAGTCTTCCTCGATCCCCAAAATCATCAGGGCTTCTTTGTAGGAGGTGATCCGAAATTGCTTCCCCTACCATTCAAAGACTAGACACTGAAACGTCCACCCCTATCTGATATCCTTGTCTCTAAGTGCCTGAACGGCGGGTGCCATCTTCCTCCTTTTGGCCAAGGTTATTGTATTTTATTTATATAGCGCGCCAAGTCCTTAGGCATCTAGGTGCATTTCTTACAGTAGCATATAAGTTATTTACAATAGCATACAGAAGTATAATATCATCGCTTAGCAAGTAATCACACATAACTATTTACATAGGAAGCATATGATAATGTTAACAGGGTGTACTGATATATTTACAGGGTATAGCAATCAAAGTAAAGGTTCATTCAGACTGAGCCAGGATTTTACATGATTTCTAAAAATGCAGAAAGAAGATTCGGCACTGAGGGTAGCTTGTGAAGAGTTCCACATTTTAGCTACAAGGACTGGGAAACTACTGCCTCCTGATTTTTGAAGCTTGAACCTTGGAATTACCAGGCAGTTTGAATATGGGGATCTGGTGGGCCGGTCTGAGGTTTTCCACGTGAATTTGTCACACAGGTATTTGGGTGCAAGGTTCTGTAAGCATTTGAAGATAAGCCAGAGGGTTTTAAGTCTGATTCTTTGGGAAACGGAGAGAGAGCCAATGTTAAACTGCATCTTATCTCAGAAATGTGGTGAGATCTGAGGTGATTAGTAGCTGATCGGAGTGCGTTATTATGTAAGATTGGAGCTTTTTTAGGTTGTGTTGGTTAGTACGAAGATAGAGAGCATTGCAGTAGTGTATCTTGGATAAGACGTGGACTCTAGCTAGGGTGATGCAATTGTCTGTGGTCAGAAATGGTCTGCAGGCGTTGATTAGCTTGCACATGTGTTCAGTGGAAGAGGCAGTCGCATTGATTTGTCTCGTCGGGGTGATGGAAGAGTCGATGTAGATACATAAGGTTTTTTCATCTTTAGAAACCATGATATTGTTACCATCAATATTGAAAGCATTTAATTGTGTGTTGAGTCTGGCTTGGGTGCCTACAAGGAGTAGCTCGGTCTTGTCGTCATTGAGACATAGACCTTGTTTGGCCATCCAGGCTTGGATGATTTGGTGGACGTCGTTTAGGCGATTAGAGTCTGTTATAATCGCCGGAGATGGGGGTTAGGAATTTGGATGTCGTCCGCATACTTTGTATAGGAGACACCTAAATGGTCTAGGTCGTCAATGATGGGCTTGGGGAAAATGTTGTAGAGTGTGGGTTAGGTACAAGAACCTTGAGGGACTCTGCAAGTGGCAGGGATTGGAGTGGCAGAGGCGAAGGGTGAGAATATTCTTGTGGTTCTATTGTTTAAGAAGGATTGAATCCAGGTGGTGGCTTCGTCAGAGAAATGTGCTGCAGATGAGAGGTGATTACAAAGTACTTTGTGGTCCACTAGATCAAAGGCTGCTGATAGGTCTAGTAACAAAAGGAGTGCCAAGTTACCTTCATCTTTTATGATCTCCATTTGTGTTACTAGATCTATGAGGGCAGTCTCTGTGCCATGTCTGGGTCTGAAGCCTGATTGGTGGAGCACTAGTAGATTTTTACTTTCCAGGTGATGCTGAATCTGTAAGTAAGCAGCCCTGTCCAGAATGTTAAGGAGAAAGGGCACAGTGGTGATCGGTCTGCAATTCGTTGCAGTGTCAGGGTCAAGGGTAGGTTTCTTTAGAAGTGGCATGACCCACGCATCACTTAGATTGGTGGGAACTGTGTTGGTTGCAAATTAGGCATTCATTAGAAATGTGATAAAGGGTGCGAGTTCTATTGCCTACTCTTTAATAATTGATGCTGGGCATGCATCGCCTAAGCATCTGGATGCTTTCAGACTTGTGATTATCTTCTCAACGTCCTTAGTGGCGAGAGGTGTGAAGTTGAACATGTCATTTTTGTCAGGTAGAGGTGGTTGAGTTGCATGTGGGGGGTGTTGGTAATCAGGCTTGTTTTATCTGGGACAGATCTTGAAAATTGTATGTTATTTGTATGTTATTTGTTTGGCCTTTCTTGATCGCTGCAAAATCTGCTCCTTGGTTTTATAGTCTTGTAAGGCAGCCAGAGCATCTCTGGGCCGTGCCCTAGATCCTCAAAGATTGCCTTTCACCACTGTTTCAAGATCTTTATCTAGAACCTCCTCAGGCATATTTTTGATCCGTATGTTTGATCTCCTCGACCTGTTCTCTAAATCCTCTGTCTGAAGCTATACTGTAGGTCGCAGTTGCCAATTGCTCTACCAAGGTCTCTGTTTTCCTTGAGTCCTCTTTCAGTTCCTGTATTGCTTTCTCATTTGTGTCCAACCTTTCCTCCATTTTATTCACGTCTTGTTTTATCACCTGGATGGCTGCTGCCAGATCCTCCCTAATGATGGTAATTTGTTTCTGATATTTTGTCCCCAAAGTCCATGAAGCATTGTTTGAGGAGTGACTGTCACATTGTGGTCCTGGCAATCATCTGTTTAAGGCTCACTCTGGTCTGTATGCTCTTGTCCCTCCTTGGGTTACCTGCGGGGAAGACACCTCTTTGCCCCACATTCTCTGGAGGCTACTCTCGGAAGGTTTCTTGGACCATTTGAAGTTACTGGTGGTTCTTTTCACCTGGTCTTAGACATTGTTGCTTGTCGCTTGTCTCAGTCCTTGCTATAGACCTGATCTCTCCCTGGCGCCCTGAGGCGCCAGGAGGCTTCCACATCCCTACTTGTCGGTCTAGAAAGTGATGTGGGTTTACCGCTTTGAGGCCTGTAAAAAGCTTTATATTGAATTGTCAGTTAGGGGGACTATCCTGCACCTCCAAGATGCTCTCCACTGGCCCCAGACCCCTACTATGGCTCGGGCGAAACTTGGCTCCTGATTTGGTGTGTGTCCGTCTTTTACCCCCTCTGGGGATATATTCTGTTTGTGGGGAGTGGGCTTGTGCTTTCCCCTTGAGCTGGGTGTCTAGAATTGCCCTCTCTCCTCTAATTGTCCCTCGCTGTGGGCTCATGCTCCCTTGCTGTGGGCATACGTCTTGCTGCCCGCCTGCGCCCTAGATCTCCCCTTTCCTGATGAGTATGGCCCCCCTGGGGCCCTTTCAGTTCTCTGTGCCCGAATCCGGGCCTGGATGTCTCCTCTGCCCCCCCCCCCCCCCCCCCAGGTAAATCCTTGATCACGCTCTTCTCAGCTTTCTCCCCCGAGTGGGCTTCTCCCCTGCGTACTGTACGGGCAGGCTTAAGTGTCTGAGGGGTCCCCCGAGCCCTTCCCAGATCGCCTTTGGGTTTTTTTCTTTACCCCGATCTCCCTTTATGTCTCAACTGTTCCCCTATGAGGCTCTTGTTTGCTTGTGAGCTTATCCTCCCCCCAATTCCGCTTAATGTGTTAACATGTCTGTGAGAAGCGGGGGGTTAAGAGCAGACTTCTCGTGGCTCCTTCGAGGCTGTCTCCTAACTGGGTCTCCTGCGTCGCTGTTAATTCGGCTCTGCCTTGCCCTTCTCCGGTGATCCCAGGGGCTTCTCTCCGAGATGGTCTCCTGGTTAACCTGTAGTCGCCTGGGCAGTCCACTTGTTCTCCTTTCCCACCCTCTTCTCTGGAGGTCCCGCTGTCACCGCCCACGTCTTCTTTCTTGTAATGAGCCTCCTCTCCGGTCTTGGCGGGGCAGTCTCCTGGACTTCGTGCCGGCTTTCCTCCCTGTGAAGCCTGTTCTGCATCAGCAAATTAAATATGTAGATTTGCCCCCTTCTTTACGGGCTTTCCACGTTCCAGGTTTGCTGCCTGGGGATGGCACAGCGCATAATTGTAGAACTAGATGCCCCGAGGTTCAGGAGAGCATCAATCACGGTGATCTCCCCATGGCGACCATCTTGGAATCCTGAGCTTACCCCTATTTCTAACTGTTTTATCAGTGTTATCACCACTCACCTCACAATTGGCAATAGCCTGATAACTGGTCATGGATAACAGCAAGTAACCCCATGGGGTGCAGTGAGTAAAACTTCCTGGTAGGTGTTTGTAAAGAATCAAGCTGACAAAAGTCAGGCCAGACCAACGTCAAGAAGCGAGTTTAATGCTATATCCATGGGACCCTGAGTTAGATTATTGCACCAGAATTAAGGATGGTTAAGCCGTTAACCTGTTGAGTACAACCACCTGACTCATTTCAAATGGTTCTTACATTTGAAATTTAGGGGCACAGTCCAGGTAAGGGTGGAAAGAGGAGGCGCATGCACATGAGCTGAAAGACTGGATGGAGGAGAAGCAGACTTTACCCAACAAGAGTCCAGGCCAGGCACTTGACGTACCTTTTGTCTGTGGCTGCAGTAGGGTTTATCTAAGACCTTCTAGGCCCAATGAAAGGACAAAAAAATCCTGTGAGAGATAGGCTTAGAAGGTGATGCTGCCGTTTCAGGAGGGTAACTTTAGTTGGTAGTTAAGGCTATCGTAGCCTGGCAAAAACCCTAAGCAACGGGGGGAAAATACTTCCTAGACCTGAAACGTTACCAGTGCATCACAGCCACTTCACCACAGCCAGGCCTTACTTGGTAAACCTCAGAAAAATCTGCCCAACCTCATGCACCACTCAACTAAAGCTCTGATATAAACACTTGTGCTCAGAAAAGTGGACTCCTGTGTGAGCATTGTCTTGATCTACCCCTCGTAAAGTTCAAAACTTTGCGACACATACCCTTTGCAACCTACTGGTAGAAATCCAGGCAATTTCTACCCTCTCCCCAAGGAGGTGACCCGGTAAGCTTAACACCGCCTAGGTGACAGGGCAGGCGGGACCTTGCTGGGGTTCCCCCGGACCCTCCTTTTGAGAACAGGCAATCCCAGGATGGGGATATTTCTTATCCCCCTGATTCCAAAAAGATAATTATGTTGGTTATATGGAAATTGAATGGTGCACTGACTCGCCACTTTATTCACTAGTAGTTGACTTGTCTTCTGACCCCTTTCAGACCCTGTCCGTGCCTGAATTGAGGATGCGGAGAACACGCCCTTTTTGGGTGTGGAACTAAATTGTACAATTCATACTGATGAGGCGGGAGCGGGTCGCCTGCGGAAAGGCATAGGCGGGAAGACATTCTCCTGGGAGGTGTTCCCAGAGAAGGCAGATCGCCTGGCATGGCGTTAGACTGCATGGAGAGGTCTGCGGAACACTGAGATGCTGGCAGAAGAAGCTGGAGATAACTGGAGGGTCTGGAACAGAGAGACGGATAGTGGGCTGAGGAACAAGAACCACCAAGTTGTGAGGGGGCTACGAGAGACGGGCCCCCGGTGCTAACCGTGACGAGAGAAGACACCACGGAACAGACCATGCACACCCCAAAGCTCCCAGTATGCTTGAGGAGGAAATGGAGAGTTAGGTACACCGTGACTCCGGGAGACGTCTGAGGAGAGAAGGCCAACTATACCCCAATGTGTGGTGTCAGCAAACCTACCCCGCCATCTAGCAAGAGACATCCTAACCCAAGGTATGCCTCAAGAAACTTCACCCCAGAGCGGGGTGCCATAAAATAAACCAAAGGGCGGGATGAAAACAAATATTCCCTGAGGCAGAATGAGATGAGCCACAGCCCAAAGTGAACTACAAGAACCCAAACCCCAAGAGGGGGTGCCAGATACAAGACCCAAGGATGGGGTGACAATGTCAATAACCCAGGGCGGGGTACGAGAAACCAAACAAGAAGACTGGGTGAGAGCCACTGAATCCCAAGACGGAACATAACAAACCAAAGTGCAAAGAAGCTGAGAAACCCGACCACTCAAAAAAGGATAACGATCACTGGAGAGAGTTGAGCAAGACTCCTGTGTGGGTAATCCAAGGAAAATACCTGATACCGAGTAACAAATCAGAAAACTACCCAGGCTGGTCCATCAACCAGCGATTACGGCAAACTGCTAAAGTGTAATATGGTAATATGTAAGCCTAATTAGAGACTATAATACTATGATACAACCCGAGGAGCAATAGAAGGGAAACAGACCTGTTGTAGTGACTGGAACTCTGAAAAGGACTCATGTCTGAGCTAACTGTTACTAGGGGAGATCACAAGGTAGTCAGAAGTCTGTCATCATTCCTGGGTTGGGGAAGACACCTTGTGTTTTAGTTAAGAATTTCCTCTATTCAAAGTAGTCTGAACATGTCAGAATCCTGGTAGTTGAACTCGAAGTGTAGCCGAAGAGTTCTTCCTACCATGTACCCCTCTATATGGAATACACTTGCAGAGGAGTAAATTAATCAGAAGATGGAACACTGCACGATACCCAGGAACTGTAATGGAATAAAGAACAGAGTCGCCCGAATATCCAAGTTATACACAATATGTATCAAGACAAATACGGTGGTTCTTACCTGTATAAAGCTATGCTCATACATGAGTGATGTTGCCTCTATAGATGAGAAACAGCCCTCTATCACACCCCTCAGTAAGACCTATGAGATAGAGCACATGGCTATAACATGGGCGGAGTAAGTGATATGTATGTTGGATGCAGAGAGGAGACTTCTCATACATGAAAACAGATGTCTTGACGTCCGGGAGATGCACCCAGTGTATTCCACCAAACGAAGCCTAACCACGACGGCACATGGACCCATATTACGACAGTGGTTGAGTCGCTAATTCCAGAGAACCAAATGTCAGGCCGGAACGAGGATACCTAACTACAGTAATGCGCCAGTGGTGGAAGTCTCCAATCTGTGCGCTAAGTTTGGTGGGGAACACCAAAAAATTGGATGGAATCCAAACCCCAAATCAATCCAGGGAAATGTCTGAGTCAATGTTTATCTGTAGAGTTCAGGAGTCCAAACAGTGAGAAGGGTGATCTGTGGGTGTGGTCTGAGTCGAGGCCGTGCAAGTGTGGAAGTTGCAAAAGCAGAAAGCGAACCGGGTCTGCGTTCCTTATCACTGCAGGTAGAGACCATAACCGAGTCAACAGGAATTGGAGAGTTCCGTGAGCGTTCCGAGGTCTGTTATGCAATGCTGGCAAAGACAATGACACAATCCGTAGGAATAAGAAAGGTCTGTGAGCGTTTCGAGGTTCGTCGTTCAATCACATGAGTCAAGGTACAATAGGGCTTAACAAGAGGGATAACGTGGACGTAAGCAGGAGTTCAAAAGGACATGTATTACCGGAATAGTACGAGGAAAATGAGCTGTGATTTTTTTCAAATCGGAAGCATTGAGACTTGAATACCAGAAGCCTGAGCTTCCTGTGAGTTTTCATAGCTCCACCCCTCGTGCGGAGCGCGTTGTAGTGGATGCCATAGTCACTATGGTAACCCCCAAGCGAAACGCCTATGCGGCAGAGAGCGTTTGGAAACCACTGATTCCTTTGGTATAACAAGTGTTAATCTGCGAGGACTTGGAGTGTTCCTTAGAAACAATGGATAGTTTCTTGCAAGCAGCCCGCAACATAATCCTGACAGAACACAACCCAAACTAGACTAGCTTTTCTGTATGACTGACTTCAGTTTTCTTCATAGGATATCCTGACGAGCACCCTTTTGACTTCTTTTCTCTAAGGTAAGGCTCCACACATTGGGGACAGAGTAGGATTTGAAACCCTTTGTTAGGGAGAATTCTCAAAAATATGCTTATTCCTCTCTATTTTAGAGACCCCCAGCTCTTTTGCTGCACTCTAGGACTTAACATTTTTGCCTGGAGAGAGTGAGACCCCCCCCCCCCTCACTCTCTCATGTATATTAATGTGATTCTGAACTCTGTTTCTTTTGGTTGTGGAGTCTGACAAACTCCATAGTCATCATCATTTTACATTGTCACACAGCACCTTCAGTGCAGTGGCACAGGTAAGTCTTTGAGATTTTCCCAAGGTTTAAATACCTTCTCTTCTATAAACTACTGTTTCCAAGAGCAGTGAAGTGAAATTGACTTTACTTACACTTGTAACTTTCTAGACTCCGCACACACCATCTTACAATAGTGCTGGAGGGGTTACCTAGTATCCCCTTTGTCTAGCTTCTCATCTAACATTTTTATGTTGCCCTTTCCCCACTGAATGGCTGGTGGCAGTGGTTTACTTTTAACTACTGTGGTGTGCATTTACCGCGGGCTGTGTTCGCAGCTGCAGTAAAGCACCCAAGGGTGCAATTTTTGTCAATATGGCCCGGTCTTCTTTTTTCCCCATTTCTTTGTGGAAAGGTCCTTCTTGAGATTTACTCTGCACGCCAAACCAGGTTTGGTCCCTTTGTTCATTTTGCCTTTGGCGGGATTCACAAGTGAAGCCCGCCTCTGGCTCCAGGGTGTCTGGCGGGGGCAGGAAGCGAGGGAGGTGCCCGAAACTCCCTGTGCTTGGTCTCCTATGACCCAGGAATGCACTCATAGGTGATTGGCCGGCTGGCTGTCTGGCAAGGACAGCCACCCTGCTGGGTGACTGACAGCTAGGCTGGAATGAATTGGAGAAACCTGCATAAAAGGTGAGGCTTTTTTGGCTTGGAAGGCAGAGTCAACCACTTGACGAAGGAATCCGAAGAACAACTTTAAGAGGATGCCTGCTGCAACTCTTAGACTGTTGGTTTGCCTGGTGAAGCCCTGCTGCTGTGTTGAAACTCCAAATTTGTATCGACGTAGAGGCCCCTGCAAGGACGACTTCTCCCTTTGAGTTGGTGGGACCAATCAACCCCAAAGTAAGCCACTTGGACATCCTCTCGGAGCTGGTTGAAATTCCACTGCAGAAGAACACCAGATTGTGTGCGTTGCTTTTAAGCTGGTCAAGAGCTCCAGGACTCCCAGGAAGCAGGGCTGACCGAGCCTGAGCCACCTCAACAGAGTACTGGACCCTAGATGCAAGGAAAGCCCATCTCGACAGCCAGGAACCACAGTGTTGCTATTTGCGGTAAACTCGAGGAGCTGAAACACTGAAGTTGCCGGTTGTGGCCGGTGACAGTCCCATTGCAGTGCAGGAGTCCCCAGACGCCCTCTCTTGTCCCCACGACTGAGGTCCAGGAACACAAGGATCTGCAGAGCTGCAATGGAACAGAAGTCCTCTGCTGCCCTTTTTCTTCAACCTAAAGGTACTGTACAGTCTGAGAGAACTTACCTCTTGTTGTGTAACTGCACTTGTTGTCTGTTGGTGAGACCTGTTGTGGTTGTTGCTCTGTGGAGTTGCTGATAGCTTCTTTACTTCACAAGTCTAAACAGCTTATGGCCCTGCTTTGAATTCTTCTTTTCTACAAAGACTTCTAAAACATTGTGCAGGGGGCGTGGCTTGGAGCCATGGCTGTCAGACCTGCTCTGTGAGAGCTTCCGGCTGGCGCCACGCTACCAGCGATTATGCACCGGTGAAAATCTAAAATCCTTATCCTAACTTAGAGCTGTCGAGAGCTGAGGAGCTGGGGCATGATTTGCCTGAGTATTGATCCCCTACGAGAGCTGCCCGCATAGTTCTGGCGGTTGTGGGTTTGCCGCCCCGGACGGAGCGAGTGCGGGAGGCAAGATGGCGGACTCCTCCCGGGCCGGGCACTGATCCTGAGGCTTGGGGGTGGGAGACTGAGGCGCACCGCTGAACATGCATAGCGACGGATCTCTGTCGCTTTCCTTGAGGGATCCCCTCTGCCCAGCGGGACGCAAAGACGCGGGGACTTGCAGCGCCTGAAGTGGGGCTCGGGAGACGGAGGCGCACTGCTTAATACGCACAGCGACGGATCCCAGCCGCATCCCTCGAGGCATCCCCTCTGCCCAGCGAGACACGGAGACACGGAGACGTGGGGACTTGCATCGCCTGAAGCAGGGCTCAGCTTACGGGGCTCCTCTTCCACCTGGCTCGCCCCGGAGCCCGTGGAGCCAACGGCGGAGTCGGCGTGCCTCTGGGGCCCCCCCTGCTCCCTCCGGCCCACACGGTGTGCTACGCTCCAGCTCCACAGCACCCGGAGCGATCGCACCAGGCAACTGTGCCTGCCTCTCGACCCCCGTGGGGGCGGCTCCCGCTGGGGTACCGGGGCCTCCTAGAAGCTGATCCATCCTGGAGGACGTCTTCCCGCGGCACCCTTCGCCCTGCCGGCAACAGAGCCGGGCGATCCTGGAGGCCTCCAGACTACTGCCCGGAACTACTACGCGGGCGCTCCTCGCCTGGGGAAGGCTTGGCTCCCAACATCTTCAGCCTCCTGGATCTTCCGTCGGTGGGGAGGTTGGCCGGGATCCCTTCCATCGGCCTCCCCCACCGGGTTGCAGCTGCCATCAGTGGCCCGGCGCCTACAATCGCCCGCCGGATCTCCGGCGGCCTCGCCGTCAAGAGTGACACCCAGGGAGGGCACCCATCTCCCGCGGCGGGCCCAGAGGAACTGGTCACCGCCCCGGCTGCAATGTGGCCCTCTTGGGCTGCTACCACCCTTTCCACATTGCTCCCAACTGCGCTGCTCCATAATCATCTTCCCGGACTGCCTGCCTTTGCCGGTGTTGTGCCTTGGTGACCCCTCAGTGTCCCCCCGTGCTCCTCCTGCTATCCCGCACTGTTCTGCAAATCTCATTGCATCAAACTTATGGTACCCTTCCCCGGGGCTGATTGACTTCCTTTCGCTTCTGCCACAAGGTAAGGCGGCACCTGCCGCATCTCGCTCAACGGGCCCGGGAGTGGCCAAGGAGCCCATTGATCTCCCCTCTTCGAGGCACAATCTGACCACCTTGACTGGGCTTTGGCCCCTCCTGGACGCTTTGCTGCCTCCTGGGACTGGTTGGGGTCCGAGCGCCTGCAGCGGTCTGGCCCTGGTGGTCCCCACTCACATCCTAGTGTAACGAGCAGTGCTGAGTCACCATGTCCAAAGCCAGCAAATCTGCCAAGCAGAAGGACATTTCCACGCTATTAACCATGCCCGCTGGCGGGGATAAAAGCAAGAAGGGTGAGCGCAATGAAGGTGTGACAGGGGGATGGCCTCCCCGATGACCGGGTGACTCAGGCGGTCACAAAAGCAGACCTTCATGACCTCCTATCAGCCCTCACCAGGGAATTCCAGAAAGGCACCGAAGAAGTAAAGAGTCAAATTGCCTGGCTGGACAAGAGAGTAGGGGAAATTGAATCAAGAACCGAGGAGATTGAAACCACGCTATGTGACCAGAACTTTGAGATCGGAGAGGGGGATGACAGGATCAGAGCCCTGGAGTGCAGGTGCGACGCCCTTGAAGCCAGACAAGAAGACGCTGAAAACCGCTAGAGGCGGAACAATATCAGAATCCGGGGAATTCCGTCTGCAGTCTCAGAGAAAGACCTCCCATCATATGTTTCCCATCTCCTCCGTCACATCATCACCCTCCCAGACAACTCTCCCCTGGAGCTGGACAGAGTGCACAGGGCTAGACCCAGGCAGAGGCCCAGTGGGGCGGCCGACGTTTTGGTCCGGGTCCATTTCTGCAGGCTCAAGGAGGAGATCATGCAGGAGGCCAGAGCCATGGGACAAATCCACTTCCGGGATTCGGAGATAGCCTTGTTCCAGGACTTGGCAGCATCAACCCTGGCCAAACGAAGAGCTCTTAAACCCATGGCTGATTGGCTACGTGAACGCAAGATTCCCTACCGCTGGAGCTTTCCTTCGGGCCTCGCCTTCACCTGGGAGGGAAAGACTCAGCAAATCCCCTCACCTCGGGAGGCTGAGGAGTTTATGAATCCGGACGCGAGGAGGGAGGTCCCGAGGGGCTCGGATTGCTCACCCCGGGTGAGTGGCGGGGAGTCCCTCCGCCCCTGGTCCCGGGTATCCGGTCGACGTAGGATGTGCGGCCCTCCCGCAAGGGGAAAGAACAACAACAACCGCTGAGAGCCCCGGCCGCCTGAATTCTAGTGCCTCCTCCCCGGAGAATAGTGGCCACCCCCCTTCTTCTAGGGGGCCCAGCCTTTGGACTCAGAGCCTCACAAATATTTGGGCCGCTGCGGAAAGAAGCTCAACGCAACATTCTCGCTGGCCGGGGTGGCCGGCAGCGATCTCTCTCGAATTGCAAGACTTTCACCATCACAGCATGAGACCCCAGGGTCTCCAACACAGCTGGTGGCCATGGCCCAGCCGACAGCCCTGTTGGTAGAAGGCTGGTCTGGACACCTTCACTTGTTTCCTGTTTCAGGTTTTGTTTTAGTTCATTTTGTTGGTTTATCCCGGTCAGAGGGAAAGGAGGAGCTGGAGTTGGGAAGTGGACTGGAGGCGAGTGGGTAGCGAAGGTCAAAACACAAGCTGTCAGGGTACTCGACTCTCTGTCTGGAATCGCCATGGCAACAGCGGATTGGCCCACCGGAGTGGGGGGGGGGGTTTCAAGCTCCACAACTCGAAATAGGCAGGGTAATTCAGCCATCGAACCGACCCACCAATGTCTCTACTGAATAGGGAGCTCTCGATCCTGACCTGGAACGTCCAGGGTTTGAACTCACCCCCCCCCGTCCCGGAAAAGGAAGTCCGTGGAACACAGGCTCGCCCAACTGGCACATCATTTGCCTACAGGAGACTCACCTCCTCGGGACCGACGAACGCTGCATAGCCTTTCAACGCTACACAAAAAGGTTCTTCGCCTCGGCTGATCTCAAGAAGAGAGGGGTTGCCATTCTGCTAGGCCGAGACTTACCCTTAACTAACATAACCACCAAGAGTGACCCGGAGGGTCGGTATCTCCTGCTTAAAGGCCTCTTAGTAGAGCTTCCTATCACCATTGCTGCCATATACAGCGCAGAGCACATTCCTCCGGAATCTCCTTCCCATTCTTGTCACTTTCACGGAAGGTCGCTTACTCATTGGGGGCGATTTTAATCTGACTCCAGACCCAAACCTGGACAAAACGCTCCCTCCATCTTCGGAGGACTTCAGCAAGGCCCTCGCAAGTGGCAGAATTCCTGAGGGAAACCGACACTATAGATGTGTGGAGAATGGCCAACATGGGAACAAGGGACTATACTTTCTTCTCTCATGTTCATCTGGGGCACTCAAGAATCGACCTCCTGTTACTCTCCAGCGCTCTCATTCCCTGTGTCGAATCCATCCAGATTGGGCACAGAGCCCTCTCGGATCATGCTCCAGTCATAATGAACCTGAGGGTATCGAGCTTCCCCGAGCCGCCTCAGCGGCAATGGAAACTTCAAGACCAGATCTTAACGGATATCGCAATCGGAACAGAAATGGCAGAAGCCCTCAAGAACTACTTCAGGGAAAACGCCACCAAAGACACATCACTGGCCACGATCTGGGATGCTATGAAGCCAGTCATCAGGGGCACGGCAAACGACTGCACAGCCCGACTCAGATGGCTACGCAAGCTGCGACAAAACGCACTCGAGGGGGAAGTGAAAGAGGCGGAACGCATCCTTAAAAGATGCAAGAACAGGAAAGCGAGTTGCGTGCTCCAAAGGGCGAAGTGTTCCTTAGAAATGCATTTAGCTGACAAAGCGGCCAGAGCACTAACATACACCAAACAGTTTTATTATGTGCACAGTAACAAAGCAAATCGGCTCCTGGTCCACAAGCTAAAAAAGCTACAATCAGGAAATTCCATCCATAGCCTCTTGGATGCGCAAGGGACTCTTCGCTACTCTATCACGGAGAAAATGGAAATCATGACAGCTCATCACAGAGGTATCATGTCGGGTACTCCCATGGCCGCATCATCACAAGTCAAATATCTCGCAGGAGTACAGCCGGCCGTTCCACACCCTCAACTCGCGGCCCTAGAGGTCCCTATCTCGGCAGAAGAAGTGAGCGAGGTCATAGCTAAAATGAAAAACTCAACTCCTGGCCCGGGTGGGCTCACAGCACAATTCTATAAAAAGTTTTCATATATCCTCTCACCCCACCTGGCAACCCTCTTCAACTCGTTCCTATCATCGGGAACAACCACCCCCTCGATTGAAGAATCACTAATCGTGCTGCTATTGAAACCTGGAAGGGACCGGGGCCTTTGCGCCTCCTACAGACCTATCACCCTCCTGAACTACGACGCTAAAATTTTCACCAAAACCCTCGCGAACAGGCTGGCTCCCCTGCTCCCGACCATCATCCATCCGGATCAAACTGGATTCATCCCTGGCCGCAGCACCCAGGATAATATAAGGAGAACCATAAATGTCATTGATTCAGCCAACAGGAAGGGGCGGGCACTGATGGTACTATCCCTCGACGCGCATAAAGCCTTTGACATGCTCGATTGGGGCTACATCCAAAAATCACTCCTGCACTTCGGCTTTGGCCCAAATTTCATAAAATGGACATTAGCGAACTACCAACATCCTTCCACCAGACTTAGAATCAATGGGTCCAGGTCCAAAATAATCAAAATCTCAAGAGGCACCAGGCAGGGTTGCCCCCTGTCCCCCCCTGGTATTCGCCCCCTACATGGAGCCATTCGCGAACAGGGTACATCAAAATGCAGGGATCCAAGGCCTGACAATCAAGGCCCAAACATATAAAACCGCCCTCTAC
The DNA here is from genome assembly GCF_040938575.1 of Ambystoma mexicanum. Classification (NCBI taxonomy): domain Eukaryota; kingdom Metazoa; phylum Chordata; class Amphibia; order Caudata; family Ambystomatidae; genus Ambystoma; species Ambystoma mexicanum. The sequence continues at coordinate 555,095,748 of NC_090931.1, forward strand.
GCCAACGACGTCCTCCTCACGCTGATCAAGCCAAGGGAATCCATGAAGGCCCTATGGAAAGAACTGCTCGAATTTGGGGAAGCCTCGGGATTTAAGGTTAACCTACCCAAATCAACAGTGCTAAGCATTAACCTGCCTGGTCCTCTGTCAGATCTGGAAAAAGAATACCACATACCCTGGGCAAAAAAGAATCTCCCATATCTAGGTGTTCAGCTCCCAGGCGCCCTCAGTAGACTATACAAAGCCAACTTCCCAGCGCTCCTTAAAGAATTCAAGAATGACCTTATATGCTGGCAAAAGCAGGAGATTTCCTGGTTCGGGAGAATCACGGCCCTGAAGATGAACCTCATTCCTAGACTACTTTACCAGTGCGCAGCCATACCTACCACAATTCCGAAGCAGGCGATCCAGAAGCTGCAAAAGAACATTATGAGTTATATCTGGGAAGGAAAACAGCCGCGAATCCCACGGAAACTCATGCTCCGAGGACGGGCGCTGGGTGGACTGGGAGCGCCCGAGATGGCCAGATATATCCTGGCTGCTCAGATCTCATGTCCCAAAGCCACCCATTTCTAGAGATCCGTGCTGGATCACATCAACAGGATCACAGGACTCACTATCCCATGGGATCCAGGCACTGTTTTACTGGGAGCAAGCGGGGAGGGCCAATTCCCCCTTTCAGGGCACAGAGCAGAGCTATGCTCTCAGCTGCTGACAGCCGCTAAGATTTCTGTGGCTAGGCTGTGGAAAAACCCAGAGGGCCCGGCAGTACAAATGTGGTGGACGAAATGCTGGGATATAATTGCAGCGGAAAAAATAACTGCCCTCCGGTTCGGGAACAGAGACAAATTCCTCCAAACATGGGCCCCCTTCCTGGACTACACCCAGAAATACCCAGGCTTGGCCCGACAACCTCCCTCCTTACGATGGATGGACAAAACTGAGTAAAAGCAAAGGGGACAGCACATAGCAGAGGATCCAACCAGGGTAGCTGCTCGCCTGCTCGTAAACCCAGGAACGAAACATTGAAGGCCGGGTAGGCCGGTGATCCCCACTTTCTGCCCATTGCCCTGATCCCAAAGCATGTACAATTCCCCTTGTCCGCTCTCATTTAACTAATACTGACTATCATGGCGCCACTGCCCTCTTGACTCCCCCCACGAACATCTCTCTGACCTGTTGTTGTTCATGTTCTTTTTGTTTATTACATGCATCTCTAAGCACGACTGCGCTGCTTGTAGCGCTCTTTAAGTACTTGCCACACTTTGATATAGTGTATGTATAAAATCAATAAAAATATATTTCGGAAAAAAAAAAAACATTGTGCAAGACTTTTACTTACCTGCAAGAAGTGCTGCTTCAGCTCACCTAGACTTTTGCCCAATTGACTTTGGCTTAGCCTGGCTCCCTGAATGACTCTTCTGCCCTCAGACATTGTGTTTTATCTTCCTTCCAGGAAGGGGTTAACTAACTTTGTATTGGGGGTTACCAAAAGTACTTACCTGCTTCAGAATATTTGTGTGGTGATCTGTTCTAATAACCTTTTTCCTTTGACATATTCCCAAGTCTGATTCTAAATGCAACAGTGATATATGAATGTCCCCAGCACCCTAACTATTGAAGTCACATGAGGGTGTAGGTAGTGTCTGTGGGCCATCCCGAAAGGGTAGTTGCTGATTTAGAAATATTAAGAGTGTGTATTTTTGAAGTGTATTTGAGTGTTACTGTTATATTGCCCCCTTCTGAAGAAGGCTTACTCTGACTGTTAAAGTAATAATTGTTTAATCAAGGAACCTTGTGTCTAAGAGTTTATTTGAATACTTGTCACTGTGAATCTCTGTTTTAACTCCCCTACAGCTCACATTGACCCCTCTTGAGATGAGCCTGGCTGCTCAACACGCTACCAACCTGTGTAGTACAGACTTATAACAAGGGTTGGGTTCCTATTGCCAGGAGGTCAGGGTTGTTATAGTGCACCCAAAGGGTACTGAATACAATCTTGCCTAACACCTTTAACAAAGAATCCTTAAGGAAATTACTGCGTGTCCGTCTACTGATTCAGACTTGCCACATTACCCAGAGCCTCCCTTCGCCTTGTCCTACTCCACTACACTGATACAAAATCCCTCATTTAATTCCTGTTACTAGTCTATAAATCCATTTATGATCTTGCTCCCCACTACCTCACTGAATGCATCAAACGGTACTCTCTCAATCACACTATTGCCTGTTTCTTCATAACATATCAGTCCTCCATGTCCCATCCTGCTTTCCCTCCTTTTCACTAGTGCACCACTCCACTGCTTTGCACATCGGGTGAAACTCGACATTCTAGCAATGGGAGGAGTTGCTCAAACCCCTAAACCTCCTATCCAAACTAACTGTCCAACCCACATCTCCTGCCTTCTGCCCAAGAACTACACTGTAATTTCTGAACATGTAAATACTGGCCTCTGGCTCTCCATGTTTAAAATATTGTAATGTCCTTTTCCCATTGAATGTCCTATTCCTGCCCCTTCACTAACTAGAATACGTAATTCAATCCAACAATGCTCTTTTGTAAAGGCATCTTACCCTCTGATTACCCCTCCTCTGTTATTGCCTACTTTGAAAGTCGTTTTGTTTGAAATGACACCATATTGTTAAAGACAAATAAAGTATTAAAAAATCTGCTCAGCACGATCAACAGTGGAATGCTAGTAAGCACCTGGGTCTTGCTGCTGCAGCAATCAGTGTAGCTTAAATGGCTGTAATATAGCACTAATCCTAATACTCGGAGCTTTGATGGCACCTGTATCCAAGCGTGGCTCTGGGCTAAAGTGGGAAGGCTGGATGATGGTGATTTTTCACTCCCAGCAAGGTTTTCTGTCCTGGAGTGATGATCGGTCTCGTGATAGACTCACATGTGAGGTGGTTTCACAGAGGAAGTTGAGGAGATTGAACCTTGGAGATCCTTCTAATATCTCCTCAGAATGTAGCTGTTCAATGCTCATGGGTGTTCCTGGCCCCCATAGTCCCGTACACTTTCATAGTTAACTGCTCTTCTCCAGCATGGGGTCTGGCATGGATTCACATGCTCCTGAATATTCCCCGTCGTCAGGCTGGGAATCCTCGGTACTGAAAAAATCAGTATCAGTTTCGTTTCTGATCTGTCTTTCTTAGTAGTAACCAATCACTGATCTCTGGGTCATACTGCCCCCAGCCAATGACTGCACTCTCCCTAAACCCCGCCTCTGGCAGCATCCTCAGATTTTTACCGCACGCTCAAGTGTTGGGAGTCCTCGTGCTTTAGCTCTCGAGTTTTTGCTGCGTTTTCACGCTTTTTCAGGAGATTTTCTCATTTTTTTCGGTTTAATCGAGCCTCAAGCTCCACCGTTTCTACTTCCGATAACGGGGACCCATTTCGGAATTCTTCTACGCCCGTCAAGGGTGAAGTTTTCGTCGAGTTTACGCTTCTTGGAGGATTATGGAAGATCTGCGGCCTACCTCAACGGACATGGCCCACGACAAGGGAAGCTCGATGCCCGGATCCAAGCTGTTCAGGTGCTGCCCTGGATGCGGATTACAGAACGTTTTCAAGGAGGACGAGCATTTGCGATGTCTCTACTGCCTTCATGAGGACAAGACGCACGTGGAGGAGGACTGTGCGTTCTGCAAGAACCTTTCGGAACGGACCAAACAAGATCGTCGTTCCCGCCTCGCCGTCTGGCTAGAGAAGGGCACAGCAGGTGAGAAGGCGAAGAAAAAGTCTGAGCGGGCTTCTAAGTCCTGTGAGGGCTCCACAGCGATGGGGGCCCGACAGAAGGCCAAGCACCGCGAGTCCGCGGGCACCGGGAGCGCCGAAAGGTCGGGCTCTTCGGCTGCCAGGCAGGGCGCGACTTCCCCGGCACGTTCAACCACGAGCCAGCGCTCTGGTTCGGGGAAGAGGAAGTCCGAGAACCCGGGTAAACTGCTGGAGCGGCCCCGGTCGATCTCGAAGGGGGAGCGAGGCGCTGATCCCCCCCCCCCCCCCAAGGCGAAGGCCCAGGACGCACCTAAGATGGTGAGGGTTTTGATCCAGCCGGCAAAGGCCTCTATCGAAGTGGTCGCTGCGCCCTGTCGAAGCCGGCTGAGACTATGCCAGTGGAAACGGCCTCTGGGCCCAGAGTATCCCTGCCACCGTGGAGGGAATCCTCTTTCCAGCCCATCGTTAAGACCCCCGTGAAGTCCCTGGTTGAAAAAGAGGGGGGGGTGGCAGGTGGCCATTACAGACTCAGAATCAGCCTCTGAGGAGGAGCTGGTAGAAACCGAGAAAGGCCTCAGCGAGAGGTTCATAGGCCTCAACGAGAGGTTCGAGAAGGTTCGATCCCAGGGGACGGTCCCCGCTGACGTGATCGAAGATAGCGACGATGGCGACGAAATGGGCCCAGTGGGGCAGCCATCCCGTCCGTCGCAGCCATTACACGATCCCCAGGATAGCTCGGCGGCCATTTTGTTGGCGATCCAATCCTTATGTACCGAGATAAGGACGAGATTACCACGGACCCCGACGGAGGATCCAGAACCGGGCCGTCGGGAAACCCTCCGAACAAGCGGAGGAGAGTCCACCCCTCTCCGCCCTTCGTGTCCGCGAGGCCTGTGGACCCCTCATCCACCCTCGCCGGACCCTAGAGAGGATACAGCACGTGGACGGACGACGGCAGCTGCGATGACACAGCGGACATCCCGTCATCCCCCCTCCCCCCCTCCGTCTTCCCCAGCCGACCAAATTGGCTCCTTTCATGCCATGATAACCAGGGCATCCGAGCTCTTCCAGCTCTGCCCTGAAGAACAAAAAAAGGAAGGGTTTCTCTACCAACGACGAGAGGCCAAGAGGAAGACGGTCCTTGTGGTGCCTTTGCTCGACGACATCTGGGACGAGGGGCTTGCTGTCCTCAAGAACCCTTCCACGACACCCGCCAAGAGGGACAGGTACGAGAAGAAGTACCGAGTCCCCGATGCCGCCCCCTTGTGCCTCAGGGCCCAGCCCACGCCGGACTCTGTCGTCTCAGCAGCAGCTAAGAAGAAAGCAGCGGGTGCGGCGGCTTCAAATTCCACTGGACAGCGAGGGCAAGAAGTTGGACTCCATGGGACAACGAGTTATCTCGTCGGCGGCGATGACGATTAAGGTGGCCAATGCCTTAGCGATCGTGGCCCGCTACGACAGGGAGCTCTGGTTCAAGATAGCTCCCCTGCTAGACTTGCTACCTGAGGACAAGAGGGCAGAGGCCCTACAAATTCTGCAGGAAGGCGAGGTGGCATCGGATCACGCCATAACGATGGCAACAGACATTGCTGATACTGGGTTTCGCCAACTGGGCAACAGTTTGCCTCCGACGACGAGGATGGCTCAGGGCGACAGACTTTCGCCAGGACGTCCAGACCAGACTATTGGCTATGCCGTTCGACAGCAACAACCTTTTTGGTAAGACGGTGGACAAGTCTCTCCAGGCCATCAAGACCGACTCGGAGACGGCCCGGGCCCTAGGGGTACTTCAACAACGACGGCCCTTTCAGACCTCCGGAGGCAGACAGGGTGCCTCCAAAGGTTCCAGCGGTGGCTCTTCCACATACCGCCAGGCGGCCCGCTCCTCTTCCCAGGAGGCCTACAGAGGTCACGGCAAGCAATGGGGATCCCGCCGTCGTCGCCAAGGCGGCAAGTCCGCCTCCAAGCAAGACTGACCCGGCCGTGTCGTCGGCCCCCCACCGAAGCACCCCGGTGGGAGGCCGGCTGTCGAAGTTCGTCAGCGTGTGGGAGTCCATCTCCACCGACCGTTGGGTGCTGGACACCCTGGCCAACGGGCACTCTCTGGTATTCCAAAAGAAGTGCCCTTGCATTCCTCCCGTGGCCAGGAAGGAGAATCACGTTCCTCTACTGCTGTTGGAGGTAAGGGCGATGCTCAAGAAAGGTCCCATCGAGCTCGTCCCCAGGAGGCTGCGGGGCTCCGGAGTGTACTCCAGGTACTTCCTCGTCAGAAAGAAGACAGGCGGTTGGCTCCCCATCCTGGACCTGCGTCGGTTAAACAAATACATCAAGGCGCAGAAATTCAGGATGGGACAGCTAGAGGAGGGCGACTTCCTATCGTCTTTGGGCCTGGAGGACGCTTACTTCCACATCCCCATTCTAAAAGGGCACAGGAAGTTTCTCAGGTTCGTGGTTCAAGGGACTCCACTACCAATTCAGAGCCCTACCATTCGGACTAAAGTCGGCACCCAGGGTATTCACCAAGTGCCTGGCACCAGTGGCGACGTGGCTGTGCCTGCAGGGGATACACGTCTACCCCTACCTGGACGACTGGCTAATCCGGGCAAGGACAAGGGATCTCGCCGTCTAACACACAGCAAGGACCGTCCGGCTGCTCACTGAATTGGGGTTCGCCATCAACTACCCCAAATCCCACCTGGTTCCGTCGCAAGTAGCACTGTTTCTGGGAGCGAAGCTCGATACAGTGAGGCAATTGGCCTCCCTGTCAGAGGAAAGGACCAAGACCATCCTGGGCAAGGTGCGGCAACTGCTAGCCACGGACGTGGCCAGAGTGAGGTCCATCAAGTCCCTCCTCAGGATGATGTCCTCATGCATCTATCTTGTGCCCCTTTGCAGACTTCGGATGCGTCCGCTACAGGAGTTCCTCGACGCCCGCTGGTTTCAGGCGACGGGCTGCTTCGAGGACAGGATCCCTCTCGACGAGGAGTTCCGTCGGGCGATCCTACGGTATGGTACCCGTGCTCACCTCACTACAGGCACTGACTTTCAAACCCCTGCGTTTCAGGAGACGGTGACGACGGACGCCTCTCTGGAGGGTTGGGGGGCCCACACCGGAGATCTCCATGCAAGAGGCCTTTGGCTCCCGGAGGAGAGGTCTCCCCACCTCAACATTCTGGAGCTCTGAGCAGTGTTCTGGGTGCTCAAGTCATTCCTTCTGTCCCTCAAAGACAAAGTGGTGAGGATCTTCACCGACAACACCACCACGATGTTCTACATAGGGAAGCAGAGGGGCACCAGATCCCCAGCCCTATCCAAGGAGGCCCAGGATCTGTGGCACTGGGCCGTCGCCCAGGGTTGTTTCTGGTTCCCTTCCATCTGGCAGGAATAAAAAACACCATTGCCGACTCACTCAGCAGGGAGCTGCGCTCGTGCCACGAGTGGGAACTATGGCAGGACCAGGTGGATCGGCTCTTTCGACGATGAGGCAAACCCCAGATCGACCTTTTCGCGACGACGACGAACTCCAAGTGCCAGAGGTTCGCCTGCAGGTTCCCGCAGCCGAGGAGCCTGGGCGATGCTTTCTCGTTCCCCTGGGACGGCCTGTTTCTATACGCGTTCCCTCCGTTGCCGCTGCTGCTCCGCCTCATCAACCAGCTCAAGAAGTCCAGGTGCAGAATGATCCACGTCGCACCGGCGTGGCCGAGGCAGATCTGGTTCCCGGACCTTCTGGACTTGTCAACGTCCCCACCAGTCAAGCTGTCGGCAGACACGGATCTTCTCTCCAGAGAAGGGGGCGCCATTCTCCATCATGAACCACAGTCGATGAACTTGCAGGCCTGGCTCCTGCAGCACTAGAGTTTGGGGGGGTACGATATACCGGCTGACTGCAGAGAGGTTCTTGCAAAAGCCAGGGCGTCCTCAAATCTTAAGTGTTATGGTCATAAGTGGAAGAGGTTCTCTGTCTGGTGCCGTGCACAGAAGATTAACCCTCTGCGGATTACGGCCCCTCGAGTACTACCGTACCTACTGTCGCAGGCCAAAGCACGACTGGCTCACGCCTCCATCAAAATACATCTGGCTGACATCTCCCGATATACCAGGACTACGGGACGGGCGTCCTTGTGGTCTCATCGCCGGGTGAAGGAATTTATGAAGGGACTATTCCGATCGTTCCCGCCGGTGAAGGCTCCTGCCCCGGCGTGGGAGCTTAATGTGGTGCTGACCAGGCTCATGGGGGGCCCCATTCGAGCCTATGCATTCGGCACCTTTGAAGTTCCTGTCATGGAAGACAGCGTTCCTCGTGGCCATCACCTCCGGACGACGAGTGGGAGAGATCCAGGCCCTATCTTGCAAGCCTCCATACTTGACTTTTCATGACACGAGGGTGGTGCTAAGGACGCACCCCTCCTTCATGCCCAAGGTGCCATCGGACTTCCACCTCAACAAGCCCTTGGTGTTACCAGTTTTCTTCCCGTCACCTTCGACGCCGGCCGAGAGTACTTTGCACTAGCTGGATGTAGCTAGAGCGCTGAAGTTTTACGTGGACCGCACAAAGAGTTTTCGGAAGACGTCACAACTGTTTGTGAATTTTGGGTCTGTGAATCAAGGGAAGGCTCTCTCGAAGACTTCCATTTCCAGATGGCTCTCCGGCTGCATCATGCACTGTCTCCGGTTGGCAAACCGACAGCTGCCCGGCCGTCTGAGAGCCCATTCAACCAGAGTGATCGCTGCTACTATGGCGTTCCTGTCTAGTGTGCCCCTGCTGGACATCTGCAGGGCTGCTATGTGGAGGTCGACGCACACCTTCACGAAATTCTACTGCGTCGATTAGGACTCCAGGGAGGAGTCCAGGGTCGGCCAAGCAGTGCTGCGCAACCTGTTCGCCTAAAGGTGAGCCTGGTGAGGAGGTAAGAATTGCTTAATGTTGAGTTTTGGATGTAATGCTTAATGTTGAGCCTTTGCCACCTCCCGTGGTTGTGCATGTGTATACTGCTATGTATTCTTTTATTCATGAGCATGTGAATCCATGCCAGACCCCATGCTGGAGAAGGAACAAGTTACTTACGTGTAACTGTTGTTCTCCAGCATGGGTCTGGCATGGATTCACATGCGAACCCTCCCACCTACCCCTCTGCGGCTCTTCTCTTGGTCATACTGCCACTTTGCGTGCTACCAAATCTGAGGATGGCTGCGAGGGGAGGGGCTTAGGTAGAGGGCAGTCATTGGCTGGGGGCAGTATGACCCAGAGACCAGTGATTGGTTAGTAGTAGAAAGACAGTTCAGAAACGAAACTGATACTGATTTTTTTTCTATAACGAGGATTCCTGGCCTGACGACGGGGAATGTTCATGAGCATGTGAATCCATGCCAGACCCATGCTGGAGAACAACAGTTACAGGTAAGTAACTTGTTCCATATTTGACTTTATCACACACCAAACCTGACATGTATATGGTCATTGCAGAAGTTTGAAGAGCAACCATGTGGACCACCACATACACATTTTGTAAGCAATTCCTTTTTGGAGGCATAGTTTAGAAAAGTTGCACTTCAAGCAGGGTCAGGTGAGTCTGGAATATGTTTTTTCCCTTTTGAATAAAGCAAATATTTATCTTAATCTTTGTAGTAAACAAAAAGCTTATTTTTGAACTCCTTTGTTTCTCTCTTGCATTTAGCGTTGGCTGACTGAGCAAAGAGCACAATGTCCTCACTGTCGGTAAGACTGTTTCCTTTACTAGTGTAAATAGATTCTCATCTGTTCCTTGTCTTTTGGAATAGCTGTATAATATGACTTTCGAAGGGATTGTGTCCTCCGACGTATTCCTTATCTTAGATAGAAATCCTTCAGCTTTGCTGGCCTCGGAAAATTTTTTCGCCAGAGGGCGCTGCGCGTCGATGATCGCCGAGTCGATGACCCTCGACGGCCTCCGTGCCGACGTCGACGTCATCCTGCCTATAAAGGCCGCGTCGCAGCGTCCGTTGCTCAGTTCCGTTTTTCCGCGCTTCGTTGTGCCTCGGAACACCGTTGCTCAGTTCTCGTCAAGATAACGTATATAATAACTACTATTTACCTCGATATCGATGGCATCCTCCTCCGACCCGACGACCCCTCGGTCCGGTTTCAAAAAGTGCCGAGACTGCGGGAAGAAAATGTCGTTGACGGACCCTCACAGGGTCTGTTTGTGGTGTCTGGGAATCACGCACCAGAGTTCGGAGTGTGAGGAATGCCTTTCCATGACGGCGAAAGCCTTGAAGGAGCGTAGGGGGAAGCTCGAGAGAGGTAGGTCAACTTTAACTTCCTCGAAAGCTTCTTCGGTAGAGTCGAGACGTTCGTCTCCTCACCATAAAAAACACTCTCGATCTAGATCACGAAGTGGCTCCCACCACTCGTCGACATCGAGACACTCGAAGAAGAGACGTAGGAGATCCCCTTCGTCATCTTCGTCGAGTTCTCCTGAGAGAGTTCATTGCCCCACAAAACGCAGCTCGCAAGCTGAGTGGGAGGAATTCAGGAAAAAGATGCTAAGCGTCTTCGAGAAAGCGGCCTCGTCCCCCTCGAAGACAGCTGAGGGTGATACCCCGGGTAAAAAACCCAAAAAATCTAAACGCCGCGAGTCGCAGTACCCGGCGGAAAAGTCAACCCGAAAGCGCCTCGAGCCATCGGGAGATAAAGCATCATCGACGCCATCGTCGAAAACTCCTTCGAAACAGAGGTCGGCGCCATCGACGCCGTTGTCGAAGGATTCATCGGCGCATCAGTCGATCGAGTCGACGCCGACGTCGACGCCGATATCGACGCCGGTGAAGGAAAGAACCACGGCTACTCCACAGCCAACGGTTAGACAAAAGACCTCCGACTCGACGCCGAGAACGTCGACGTCGTTCTCGAGCAAGACTCCGATCCTTTCGAGTTCTTCGAGGCCTAGTACACATTTCTCGACGCTTTTCACGGCGCCTTCGAGTACTTTCACGTCGGTGTCGACGACATCGACGTTTTCAAGGCCTGTGATGATGGCTCCTTCTGCATTGGAAATGGGGTTTATACCATTCCAAAAACCAATGTATCCCCCTTTAACCTCGATTTTTGAGGAAAGGGAGGATTCAGACCAAGATATTGATTTACAGAGGACCACATCACCAGAGCCAGAGACTTTCGCCTCTGAGGAAGGAAGATTAAAAAATCTTCAGGATGCACTTCAGGAAGCTAGTGGCTTGGACACTTCTCCTGAAGCAGAATTTATCAAACCAGACCCAGGAGAACATGCGGAGACTCCATATAGAGCTCTGATGTCTAGAATCATAGAATTTATGGGTTGGTCTGCACCTTCTCCTGCCTTTCAGCAGGATGACCTCACTGACATACTGGACAAGGGCCCACAGGAGGATCCTGTGGTTCCATTTCACTCTGCTCTACAGAGAAGGATTTTGACAAACTGGGAAACGCCAGAAATTATCCCGGCAGTAAATAAAAAACTGTCAACAAAATACAGGGTGGCTAGTTCTGACCCTGAATATTTGTCAAAACACCCTACTCCTGAGAGCTTGGTTGTACAGGCTGCAACCTCATCAGGCAGCACATCTGCATACCCCACTGCTCCGCAGGATAGGGATGACAAAAAATATGATGCCATGGCTAAGAAGGTTTTTTCTGCCTGTAGCATGGCGTTAAAGTCTATTAACGCGACCTGTACGCTCGCTAGGTTCAGCCACACCCTTTGGGAGTGCGCTTCATCAGCGGCTGACTGCCTCCAAGAAGGAGAGGAAAGGGACGCATTTTTAAACATCATCAGGGATGGTAAAGATGCGATGTGCGAGACCCTACAAACTGGCCTAGATTCTGCTGACAGTATCAGCAGGGCCATGGCGGCAAGCACCACAATCCGCAGGCATGCGTGGTTGAGGAAGTCTGGTTTTGCCTCTGACGTGCAGACCAGGCTTTTGAATATGCCCTTTGACGGTTCTACCCTCTTTGGAAAGAAGGCGGATGACAGTTTGGAGAAACTGCAAACGTCCAAGGCAGCAGCCAAGTCATTGGGAGCTGCTATCCGTCAGAATACCTTTCGTCCTTCGGGATCATCGTGGAGAGGACGGTCCTTTCGTTACTATTCCTCATATGGAAGGGGCAGGGGACGACCGGCTCAAAGAGGCCAAGGAAGATTTACCCGTGGTGGACGGGGTAGGGGAAAGAAAGCCGCACCCGCAGGAGCAGGAGCCACTTTACCTTCGGCAACTGCATCAGCCGCTTCAAAACCACTCTGAGGTCTCCCCTCACAGAACACCAGTAGGGGGCAGGTTAACTCACCATCTGACGGAATGGCAGGCTATTACGTCAGATGCTTGGGCTCTGGAGACAGTAGCCCAAGGTTACTGCCTGCCCTTCCTACATATCCCTCAGAGTCATCCACCGGGGAACAACCCTTTGAAGCTTCCAGATCCGCTCCTCTTGCAGGAGGTTTTAGACCTGCTAGAGAAAGGTGCCATAGAACTGGTACCTGTAGCGGAAAGGAACAAGGGTTGGTACTCCCCCTACTTCATAATACCGAAGAAGGACGGAGGACTGAGACCCATCTTAGACTTACGGGAATTGAACAAATTCCTCCGAAAGGACAAGTTCAAGATGGTGACTCTCTCTCAGATCCTTCAGGCCCTCCAGCTTCAGGACTGGTTGGTATCTCTAGACCTCCAGGACGCTTATTTCCATGTGCCGATCCATCCCAGGCACAGGAGATACCTGAGGTTCGCAATTGGCAGCTCTCATTATCAATTTCGAGTTCTGCCATTTGGGCTAACCTCCGCCCCGAGGGTCTTTACCAAGCTAATGTCGGTTGTGGCTGCAAGTCTAAGGAGGGAAGGGATTCATGTCTACCCTTACCTAGACGATTGGTTGATCAGAGCTGTATCTTCGGAACAGGCTCAGAGACAACTAGATTATGTTTGCCACTTCCTTCACAAGCTGGGCTTCTCCCTCAATTTAAAGAAGTCACAGATGATACCATCACAGAGACTCCAATTCATTGGAGCAGTCCTGGACACTTCCCTGGGAAAAGCCTTGCCACCAGAGGTGAGGGCTCGAGATATTCTGCAGATGGTCATCAGATTTCAGAATGCCCAATATCTCCCAGCCTACGACTTTCTGAGGTTGCTAGGCCTCATGGCATCCTGCATATTCCTCGTGCCGGAGGCTCGCCTGAGAATGAGATCCCTCCAGTGGGCACTGAGAACTCAGTGGTCACAGTTCTCAGGAAGGATGACAGATCTCCTTCGGATCCCGGTCAAAGTAGCCCGAGACCTTCAGTGGTGGGCCTGTCGGGAGAACATCCTGAAAGGAGAAATGTTTTGGCAACCATGGCCGGAGATAACAGTAGTCACGGATGCCTCACTCACGGGGTGGGGAGCTCACGCCAACGACTTGACCATCAGCGGTCGTTGGTCTCCATCGGAGTCCAGACTACATATCAACCTGTTGGAGCTGAGAGCCATCAGACTAGCGCTGAAGGCTTTTCTGCCGTCTGTACGGGGAAGAAACGTCCTAATAATGACGGACAATACAGTGGCCATGCACTACCTCAACAAAAGAGGAGGCGTAGGCTCACTACCACTGTGCAGAGAGGCGATGCAGCTCTGGTTTTGGGCAATTCAGGAAGGAATCTCTCTATCGGCAATTCACCTAGCCGGAGAGAAGAACTTGACAGCGGACGCTCTGAGCAGGCAGAGCACAGTCTCTCACGAGTGGGAGATAGCTCAGGAAGTCCTTCAAGAGATCTTCGCCCTTTGGGGAACCCCTCAAGTGGATCTGTTCGCCACCAGTATCAACAGGAAGTGCGACAGATTTTGCTCAAGGGAATTTCCCCCGAGAGGAGCTCTAGGAGATGCGTTCGTAGTGGACTGGGAGTTCCCACTTCTGTACGCGTTCCCTCCGGTCCCTGTCATTCCTCAAATGATCAGGAGGTTGAGAAGGTTTCGGAAGACCATGATCCTAATTGCCCCGGATTGGGCCAGGAGAACGTGGTACCCGGACCTTCTAGACATGTCCATCTGCCCTCCAATTCGACTGCCATACAGAGAGGATCTTCTCTCGCAGAAGGAAGGTCAGGTTCTCCATCCAGCCATCAAGACCCTCAACCTTCACGCTTGGTGTCTGAAAGGTTGAGGTACAAGGATTGGGACCTTCCGGATGATGTTATGGAGGTGTTGCTTTCGGCCAGAAGGCCGGCAACTAAAACTCTATACCGCTGCCGTTGGAACAAATTTTGCAGCTGGTGCAGAGAAAAGAATATTGAACCCTTTTCTTGTGGTACACCTATGGTGTTGTCATTCTTACTTTACCTGGCTAATTCAGGCCTACAGGTTGGCACAATTAAGGGCTATCTCGCAGCGCTATCAATCTTTAAGCGCACTGCAGAGGAGCCTTCATACTTCAAAATTCCATTGGTAATACAATACCTAAAAGGATTAACTAATGTTTATCCCCCGAAACCTTTTCAAGTTCCCTTATGGGATTTAAACCTAATTTTAAACTTCCTAAAGGGTGCCCCTTTTGAACCACTACACTCTTGTTCATTGAAGCTTCTCACCCTCAAAACTGTTTTGCTAATAGCATTGACATCTGCTAGAAGGGTTAGCGAGTTGCAAGCCTTATCGTGTAAACCTCCACATACAATCTTTTACAAGGACAAAGTTGTTCTTCAGGTGAAGCCTAACTTCCTCCCGAAGGTAGTCTCGGAGTTTCACATCACTCAGAAGATTATATTACCTTCTTTCTACCCTCCTCCTCATCCGGGGAAGGAGGAAGAGAGACTGCACAGGCTGGACCCTAAGCGAGCCTTGAGCTTCTATATCAGCAGATTGGCTAAGATCAGACAAGCAGACCAACTCTTTGTAGGTTATGCAGGACATAAGTTGGGCCTTCCAATAACAAAACAAACCATCTCCAGATGGATTATTTTAGCCATTCTGGAGTGCTACAAATTGGCAGGAAAGGAGCCTCCTCAAAATCTAAGGGCTCATTCTACCAGGGGTATCGCAACATCCTCAGCCCTTCAAAGAGGGGTGCCAATTCGAGATATATGTGCGGCTGCCACATGGTCGTCCGCACATACATTTACCAAATTCTATAGCCTGGATTCCTCCTCTAGTCAAGAAACTAGATTCGGCAAGGCTGTGTTACACTCTGTCCATTCTGGAAGGGTAACATAACTTTTATTACTCCCGCCTCCAGTCACAATACCACTGCTATGGGAGTCTATCTAAGATAAGGAATACGTCGGAGGACACAATCCCTTCGAAGAACTAGTTACTCTTACCTTGTAACGTTCTTTCGATGGGATGTTCCTCCGACGTATTCCTTATCGACCCTCCCATCCATCCCCGCAGTATGACTTCCTGTGGGTTTGCAGCCTATGCTCCTTCAAGGTGATTAGTCTAATCCAAAAACATTACTGGGGACTACAAAACGGAACTGAGCAACGGACGCTGCGACGCGGCCTTTATAGGCAGGATGACGTCGACGTCGGCACGGAGGCCGTCGAGGGTCATCGACTCGGCGATCATCGACGCGCAGCGCCCTCTGGCGAAAAAATTTTCCGAGGCCAGCAAAGCTGAAGGATTTCTATCTAAGATAAGGAATACGTCGGAGGAACATCCCATCGAAAGAACGTTACAAGGTAAGAGTAACTAGTTCTTCTAGGCAGTCTCAATATTCCTGAGCTCATCCCAATGACTTTCTAAAGAGTATTTCGAGTTTACCGTTGAGTTACAGTATGATTTGATGCCTTTTGTACAAAGGCACAATATTTTGTCGACTGGGTGTTTAAACTGGACTACCTTTTGAGGGAAACTTTATTTTAAATAAATTATTGTGCATCACAACCAATGAATACAAATCAAAAGCTGTTAATAGAATATCGTAAAATCTCTACCCAGAGTGATGTGAAAATATATGGGATTAAAAATGGCATCCAAACAGGAAATAAATATAGTTGTTGCAGGCCATTTGCTCAGATCCTCTGGGTTGCATGCAGTGTCAGAAAACAGAGGTGCAATATGTACAAATAAAGGCTTTCCAACATTTGATTAGTCTCTGGGAGGTATCTAAGCTAAATCTTCGGCTCAATATTCAAATACAAAGTTCTTTCTGAAATGGTTAACTCTAGTTTTGGCTCTGATATTTTTGTAGTAGCTGTAGCATGGCCTACTTTGCTCCCTGGAAACCTGGGGCATTGTTGCCTTTTCAGTAAATGTTTTCTTTTATCAGGTTGGCAGACGGAGGTGAACCATAAGTTGGCTTTGTGGTGTTGGTCAGCTGTTATACACTGCAAGGGTGTGTGTTAGACTCTTGAGGGGTCATGATTATTAGAAACGTTTATTGAAGTGGAAAAATTAAGAGTATTGGAGAAGTGGGTAGGGGAATTGGGATACGAGATTACAGAGAAAGAGTGGGAGAATATGTGGAGTGTGGGATATAGGAGCAAGTTGGATCTCAATTTGCGGTTTATTCACCAGAGAATATTAGGACGTTTGTATTGGACACCGTTGCCTATGTGTAAATTGGGTTTACTTGACAATGATTTGTGTTGGGGGTGTGGTAGGGAGGAAGGGACACTCGTTCACGTGTTGTGGTATTGTTCTCGTGTGTTTGACGGAAATATTGGACAGACTGGATGCAATATTGTCTATAAGCCTTCCTCGGAGGCCTCTGCAGGTGTTACTTTTGTCCAGTGGTGGATGATGTGGATTGCTCGAAGATATGAGCACTGGATTGATAAGGTGCTTATAGTTGCGGTGAAACAGGTGCTGATGGTGTGGAAGATGAGGAAGAAGCCTCGTGTGATGAATTGGATGATAAATGATGTATTGATGTTGGTTTCCGGTCATTATGTCGAAAACATTTTTTCGACATACAAATATGTCGAATCAAAAGTGCTGAATTTTTCTTTTTCGAATTTTTTTTAAGGGTTTAGTTTTGTTTAGTTGGCCAAAAAAATGGGGGGGTTGGAGGGGTTTGGATCCCCCCCCCTCCCAAAAATAAAAAAAGGCATTCGAATTTGACCATTTTGATTCGACATATATATATTTCGAAATAGTGACTGTCGAAAAAGTCACTATAAACCATTGATTTTATCAGAGTTTGAGAAGGTGATGTTCCAAAGGCAGGACAAAGAAGATAAATATCTAGCTCTCTGGACACCATTCAATGAATTTTATGGTGAATGAGAACTTGAGGATTGTCTGAATCTGGTATGTTTTGTTGAATTGGTAGTGAGGATTGAGATGTTGCTCTGGGATCTTTGTGTTTGTTTGACTCTGTGTTTTTTGTTTGTTTGTCCAGTCTCTGTGAGTGTCATCGTATTTGTTTTGTGTATGGAAGATTTATGACTAGGTTAATATGCATCGGGAGGAGGAATTTATATTGTCTGTAAGTGATGTTGATGATGTTGGTGTACTAAATTGGTTTTGACATATTTACCTATGTAATATTGTGCAGTGGGAAGCATATATTGTATAACTGCTCATAATTGTATTGCCAAGGCTTTTTGTATTTGAAATTATTAAATAAAATGTAAACAAAAAAACAAAAACAAAAAATAACCATCTTGCCCTAACTCTAAGAGGGGTTTCCCTGCCTTGACCAAAATAACTAGTGTCAGAATGTCCAAAAGAAAAGCCAATGTCAGAATCCTAACTCTGTCCTTCACACTCTAAGTTTTAAACTAAATGAAAAGGTCTTTTCCTAGCCCAAAGGAGGTGACTCACTTCCCCTGGACAAAAGACAGTGTTGGAATGTTAGAGCATGAAGTGTTGTGGAATATCTCCCTTCCCCAGGCTTGTTCAGGCTTGAAATACAGTTCAAGAGTTGTGGGGGAAAACTCAGTTCCCTAGTTGGCCATTCTCAGGCTTCTTTTCTGTCTCTGGGTCCTCGGCCCTGACTGGCAGCCTTGGTTCCTTTTCACTGGGCACAGTTGTAAAGAAAAGGAGTTAGGAAGTGTTTCCAAACTAGGGTGGGCTCCTGATCCTGATTGGCAGACCTGGTTTCTTCCTACCAGGCACTGCGATGAAAAAGTCATGGCATCACATACAGACTTGGTTTGTTCGCCTGCCAAGTACTGCATTCATTGTATGTTACTCAAAGTTCTCTTTATATAGGTGCAGGTCCCAGACTCACACTGCAGGTTTCCGCCAGTACCCTGCTAAACTTGATTCACTGTTTTGCCAAGTAATCTCTTGATTAGGCTTTCTGAATGTCTTTTGACTTTCAACAGACCCATTCATGTGGCTTTTTAGGCTTACTTGCCTCCTTGAATTGTCTCTGCCACTCTACAGGGCCATCAGCACCTCCTTGGTCATCAGTGTACCTTATGTTGTGGTCTGCGATGGTCTCGAGACATCCTGTGCACCTGCCATATGCAGTGGGGATTCCCCTGCTCCCTTCTTTCGTCTCCGGAAGCAGGGCTGCTCCGCCGTGCCTGCTTCTTCCTTATTGGCGTGGGACCTTTCCTCCATGGATGCCGACCTGCGGGGATGCCAGGAGCATCTTCCTTGCTACTCATTGCGCTATCCCTGCACACTGGACCAGCTTGACAGTGACCTCCTTCTTGACTGGCTCCCGTTATGCCTCTCTTCTTCCCTGAGCATGCTTTGTATCATGGTTCCTCCAGGGCGGACTTCGTCAAGTCCTTCTTTGCTTTTTACTCGGCTCCTTCTTATCTGCTGTCGAGAACCGCTAGATTGGACAAGTGGTTCTGGTAGGTACTTTATACTTCTCTGTGCCTCCTTGTCCCAGTACCGACTGATGTTGCAACTCATTAGAGATCTTCCTCATGCCAGTACTCTCTACTTCCGGTTTACTACAGAAATACATGACATAGGAGGGTAGAGGTGGAGAGGGAAGAGGTGAAGGAGTTTGTTCTCCCAATATGGCCGTCACTTGTCCCACACGGGATTTCCCCTCCCATGAGATGATGCCGCCGAGTAACACCCCCAGGGGGACTATCGGGCAGCGCCCTACCTCCATGGCCTCATGGGAAGGGGCTCACCCTTCGGAAGCAATGACAACATCCTGGGATTAGTATGACTTCTACCTGGCCGCTCTGAAACGTAAAATGCAGAGCAGCCGAGCGGAAGTTGAGGGCCTCGGGCACATCCTCCGACAAACTGGCCTGCTGTCTGCTCCAAAAACAATACAGACTCCACATTGAAGCCCACGTCTCTGCGGCCTCTAACATCACAGCAAAACTTTTTAAAATCTGCAAGGAGCTGGCCAATCCAACTGCAGTCTCTACCTCTCATGTTCCTTCTCAGGCCCTCTGTACGGCCCTGGCTTCTCATTTCACCACTAAAACTCAGGACATCCTGTCCACGATATCTTCCTCGCCTCATCTCGCTCTCTCTCTCCCTCTACCTCTCTCAAGCCCCCTCTCTCCACCGTTCCCTCTTCTCTACTCTCTCTCTCTTATAACTCCTGATGATGCTTCTAGACAAGTCCGGTCTATGAAGGTTTCATCCAAACAGGTGCTCCCATGCTCCTTCAGAACCATTAAGGACAACATTGTTTACCTCGCTCCATCCTTGGCCGATTTCTGCAATCATTCCTTTGGCACTGGATCTTTCCCCTCTCTTCTCAAGCACTCCCTTGTGCACCCCCTCCTGAAAAAACCTTCTGCTGATCTTCCTTGCCCGTCCAACTATAGCCCAATTTCGATCACTCCTTTCCTGGGCAAACTCCTGGAGAAACTGGCCGTCTCTCAGCTAAACCTCCACACTGAATCTACTGGTTCTCCCCATGACCAACTGTCTGGCTTCAGATTCATCCAGAGGCACATAAACTGCTCTCCTGCATTCCTGTGAAGATCTGCGCTCTAACCTTGACTCCAGCTCTCACTTTGTCCTCGTCCTCCTTGGCCTCTCCTCTGCCTTTGACAAGGTCAATCACGCCACCATGATCAACCGTCTCAAAGTGAACCTTGGCATCACTGGTCATCGTGTGACATGGCTGACCTTCCACTTGGACTGACCCTCCCACGTACAACTTGGGTCCTTCTCTCCACCACCTCTTTCCACATTTGATGTTCCCCAGGGCTCTGTTCTTCAATGTTTATCAGGTCCCCTGGCCCACCTGGTCTTTACTTTCTCGTCTAACATTCAGTGTTATATGGGTGACTCACAGCTCTTTCAGGCTACGCTCCGCCTCCTCTACCTCCTCAATCATTCCTGGCTGTGTATCTGCTATTCAGGGATGAAACGCCTTTAACAACCTCTGCCTTAATGCCAGTACGACAGTGATCCTTCTCATTGGGACCCCTGCTCCTGCTTTCCTCTCCATCTCCTTGGGCCCTCTCCCCTTGCCCTCCTGTGCGGCAAAAAACCTTGGCATCATCTTCGACTCCACTCTCTCCTTCTCTCCACACATCACGGACCTTGCCAAGAAGACCCACTTAAAGCTGCACCACGTTGGAGGTATCCTACCTTTCCTCCCCTTTTTATTTAATTTATTTGCATTTTTAAAGCGCTCACACAGCCCAGGGGCATTGAGGCGCAGTTACAGGAATATGTCTGAGTTGCGTATTTATAACACGCTTAATACTCAGAGGTTTCTAAGCGCGGACACTGGGATCGAACGTGTCGTCTTGTTTCCAAGGCGAGCACGTTGCTGCTTGAGCTATCCTACCGGGACGCTTCCCCCCCAGAAGCTCACTGTCTCTAGAGTTCTTGTTCTCTCCAGGTTGGATTACTGCAACACCCTCTTTCTCAATCTTCCTTATTCTACTCTGCCCCCTCTTCAACTAATCCAGAACAGGACTGTGAGACTTATCCTTGGCCTCAAGCCCAGGGACTGCATCTCTCCAGCTCTGAAATCTCTCCACTGGCTCCCGGTGGCCGCAAGGATTAAGTTTAACACCCTCTGCCTCATCCACAAGGCTTTGTGGGGCCGTGATCCTCCCTATACCCAACTCTCTCTCTTCCCAAATACCTTCCTTCTAGAGCTCTCTGCTCAGCTACCTCAAACTCTGAGTGGGGGGGTGGGGTAGATCTCTCTCTCTCCTCTGCAGGTGCCTCCCTCTTGAATGCCCTCCCTGTCCCTCTGACTTGAGCCGGATCATTTGAAGTTCCAGAAGCTGCTCAGACCTTCCTCTTCTTCTCTTATTCTTTCTCTCTCCCTCTCCTAATCTACCTGCCTGCTCATGCTGACTGGTGGCGTGGTTGCCCTGAGCCCCCCGCCCTCCAACCTTGACCAGCCACCCTGCGCTGCCTTCTGGCCTAGACAGTATTTGCCTCTTCATTCCTCTGTATCCCCTCCTTTTTCTTGTGGTGCTTAGAACCACCTGTGTAAAGTCGTGTTCTAAATACCTTACCATGTATCATACAACCGCTTTCTTTTTATGAGCTACAACTCCATAACTGCCGGTTGGGCTGCAGATGAATCCCAAAGGTATGGCCAACATTACACTCATTTACATGTGATGCTGCTTAAAACTGTGTAGGTAAACCCATGGGGATCCGCATATTGCGGCTGAAGCCTCAGAATGGTGGCAATGGCTCTTCACTTTGATGATTTTCTTTTTTTTTTATATTCAGAGAAATGCTTCGAATGGTGTCCATGCATTATTTCTGTTCATAGTGTGATGCTATCCTCTACGCATTTGCTTACAATAACTTCCACCTCTTGAACTTCTGTCAAGTGTATTTTGTCCGAAGTCCTAAAACCACATACAAAACACATATTGCACATATTAGATCTTGTGAATAAAGCTAAAGTCACAGTACTATACAATTTGATCCCCGTTGTATATCATTCATTTACAATATGAACTTTCCAGTCGGAGCTGAGCATTAAAAATCTATATGGCCCTCTCTACATAGTTCCAAATTAGACCAGATCAAAGATTTCCTGTGTCACGAAGCAGTTTTTAAAAAATTGAACACTGCGTTAACTTCATCTGTGTTCATCCTACTTTTGCACAACTTCATTTCCTTCGCCAAAGTTCTTGCTCAATACTTTTGTTAGACCAGTTTCAAGTTTTGTTGGTGAAGGTTTTGGTAAAATGGGCAGAGGAACAACACATTTCTGAGATTCCATGATGTAAAACAGTAATTGATAATGTTCCTAACTGACATTTGAAAAATAGTGTGCTTGCCTGCGCATGCGGGCCATATCTCATCAAGGTAGCTCTTATGAATAGATACAAATATTTCTTATAGTCTTTCATAAGATGACTTCTGCTGTCCCTGGTTTTATATTGCTGCTCTGCCCAGGCTATTGCCACTTGTTGGTTTGTATTTTTTTTTTTAGTTTCCTGGCTTGTACCACACACCTCCTGTTGGCCTACATTAGTTAATTTGTTTTCTGTGAATTTGGACCAAGTTAGTTTGGTGCTCCCTTCGTTCCCTAATGCATAAAGCATAGCATCTTGTCACAGGTGCCTGAATAATTCATTCTCATTCTCAGTTCATGAATTTTTGTTGTCAAAATAACTAAATGTATGAACTGTTTTTTAGATCGATGCTGATAGGCAAATTGATCAGAGGCTAGCAAGGGGGCTTGGGGAAGTGGTGCTGGGGCTGTTACTTTCTCTCTCCTCTGCTGTGGGATTCTCATCCTAGCCCAGGAGTCCATGACCTTGTGTTAGTGCCTCTTCTTGGTAACACCTACTGTCTAGTCTCTGCTTTGTTTTTTTTCCCTTAAAGCAGACCTACTGCCTCCCTCAGGGACTTCCTAACTCGCCCTTCAATATCGTTGGCGAATCACAGTAGGGTGGGTTATTTATGTGCCAATCGACCCCCTGTCTCTTTACTACTCCCCTCCACCCACTACTCTCCTCCTCCATCCAACTCCACCTCCATTCAACTCCACCCACCTTCTCTTCCGACCCACATCTTTCTCCTCTGTCTATCCAGTGTTTCTCTCCTACATCTGCCCTCCGATGTTACTAACTTAATTCCTAAAACTCTCTTCTCTCCACTTTACCATCTTCTCTGCACTACTACTGCCCTCCCACCTTCACACTACTAATACTTTTCTCACTACTTCTACTAACTCTGCTCTCCTCTCGGGACTTCCTCCCTTGACACTTCTAGGCCTTGCCTCCAGAGTTTTGATGTTTTCCTTCTGTCCAACTACTACCACTTTCCTGGACTACTACTGCTATTCTTCACTCTACTACCCTCTCCACACGACAAAAACTGGCATTTGGTACCCTGCTCACCTATCCACTACACCCACTCTCACTGTTCTCACCGCCTTCCCACTTTTCTCCTACACCCCTCTCCTCATACCCCACTCTTACACATCCCTCTACTAACGCATTCTATGTGAACACTCACTCTACTATTTGTGAGAAACCTGAGGGTATCCTCACACCTACTCCCTTTTGGATCCTCTTCTCATGTGGCCCTGGAAAGGCCATTGCTTTTGGATCCTGACTCTGTGGGTGGAGATGCGAGGGAGGATCACCTCGGTGGAGGGTGTTTGGGGATTGGTGAGAAGCTATCCGCAGGCGGGACATGGTATCCCACTTTTCCTTGTGAAAACCAACTTCACCCTCCCCCTGCATTTATAGGCTGCTGCAAACCATCTCCCCTCATTCACACCATTACAATACTGGGATGAGGAAGAGGCCTGCAGACTGTTGAGGGTAAGGCATTACCAGAGTGCTCCTGCTAATTATGGTTAGACAAGTGGGACTGCGGACTCACACCTGCAACCTGTCCACTGGTTGCAGGTGCATCAAAGGTGCGGCCGACAAGTTTGAGAGAGAGACCAGCAGAAGAGAAACCGGGCTGAGCATCGTGGGCCTGAGAGGAGAAACCTGTGCAGAAGTTACCAGCATAGTCTGCGGGAACCTAGCAGAGCTGCCGGCAACCCACAGAAAAAGCAAAGTGCGAGCGGGGCTCGCAAACCGAAGAAAATGTGTTGGCGAAGCAGAGAAAGCGCCGCCTGGAGGAGATGCCAGGGACCGGTGAGTGAAAAGGAAACTGCACTCGAACCGGGGTGCTCCTGAGGGCTGTTAGGAAGCCAAAGTAAATGCCAAATTAATGAGTGTGTGCAAGATGCAGTAAACCCAAAGCAACAGGTTGTGAGGAATAATACGGACAAGATCAACTGTGAGCAACAGAATTAAAGTTCCACATCATTTAATACCGAACTAAATGAAAGCTTTTGACAAAGTTATAAACTGATAAGTTTGTGCGAAGGACACGTACAGTATATTGAAAGCAAAGACCGATTTGTATGAAATGCAGTGTAATTCAAGTATGGTATATTGCTGAACATTATGACAGCAATGTGGTGGAGAAACGAAAGCACCACGAAGTGAACTGTATAAAAAAATACATTGTGGCAAAACCAAGAGGCTGACGAGGAAAAGCCAAGTGAGTGTACCAGCACACAGGTACAGATACAGACGAACCTGTGTGGGCTAGAGAGCGTAGGGTTCCTGCTTGTGAGCTGTAATGGTCTGACATCTGCGCCTAGACCGGGGAAACTCTATTTGTGAAAGCCAAAGAACTATACAGAGAGCAAAGGCAAGTGGATGAGAGATTGCTGAAGTGAAGCAGAAAAAAGCAATCTGTATGAACTGTCAAGAAACCAGAAGAAGTGTAAAGTTGAACTGTTTTTTGAATATTGTGAGATTGAGACTAAGTACAAGTTGGCAAACTGAAGTCTTGGGGAAGGGAACCCTCTGGCTTTATGAACTTTGTTATTGTCTTAGGGAGGGAAAACCCGAGAACCTGTAAGTTTGTTGAGGACTTGGGAGGAGAAAATCCCAAGGCCAATTTGGAACTGTATTGTCTTCTGGTGGGGGGGGGGCCTCAGATCTCTTTTGGAACTGTGGTGTTTTCTTGGGGGAAGGGAACCCAGAAAGTTTGGGCAACTGTCCTGAACTTGGGGAAGGGGAGCTGGAGAGTAAGCCAGGAAATGGCAGACCGACGTCTCTACACATTGTTTAGCTTTAGTTATGAGGGCAAGTGTAGGTTTTGGACACAGACTTTTAAGTTGAACTTCTTGACAGACTTTCCTTAGTTTCTTTAGGTAGGGAAATCCCACATTAGCATAGGGCACCTTGGGCCTTCAGCCATCCTGACATTTAAGTTAATAAACCTCTTTCGGTTGAACTTTGAATCGGTTGTCTGTCTTGCTTCATGATGCCTTCACATACCTCACTCATCTACTCCTCTCTCACACACCTACTATACACCCCCTCCCTAATTCCTGCACTACAAACTGGTACCACTCTCTCACATACATCACCTTAGCTACGCTCTGACACCAGCTCTCAAACGCCCTGCTCCTTTGCCAATCCTCCGCTTGGTATCTCGATCCACCCTGAGCTCTTCCTGTAACCTCACCCGAACAACCCACACTACTCTGCCTCTCCTCCTGTCTACTTTTATACTGTGAGGCTGCTGCTTCAGTGCCTTTCTCTCCTACCCGTTAGCTGCAGTGCTCATGTGACACTGCATCAATGGATGCCCAACTTTCCCTCCAGGACCAAGGTGAGAGGCGGCCCACCGGTGGAACTGTAGAGGCGCAATGGGTCCCCTTACGCCAATCTGGGACAACCCCGACTTTTCCCCCAGAGTCTCACCAAACCAGTCAGTTCATGGAGTGGATGGCCGCAGGCTTAGAAATCTTATCAGATTTCTTCGAGAATGATCTCCCCTTAAACTTTGAGGAGTGTAAAGCAAAATTCAAGATCCCGGAAACTGAAAGGTTTCGCTATACGCAACTGAGACATTGGCTGTCGAATCCACAGGTCTGAAAACAGGGTAGCAGAGAGCTAACGGCATTAGAACTTACTCTCTCAGCAAACCCTCCGAGAGGGAAAATCTCTGCACTGTATAAAATTCTGGACAGAACAGACCCCGCTAAAAAAGAACCATACATGCTGAAATGGGAAGAAGACCTCAGAAGACTGATTGAACCTGAGGAATGGCACCACATCTGGTCCCGCGCCCAGAAAAGCTCAAAATGCGTAACGAACAAATAAAGTGCGTTTAAAGTTTGCTACAGATGGTATATAACCCCTGCAATCCTAAATAAGTGTAACTCAGCTATCCCCGCTCAGTGCTGGAGTGGGTGCTCGGACCGAGGAACCCTGAGGAACCCTGTTCCACCTCTTCTGGTCTTGCCCGAAAGCCACCCTATTCTGGAAGAATATTTTGGAACAAATTAAAAGAATCACTGGACTCACCATCCCCTGGGACTCAGGAATTGTGCTGCTAGGGACGACAG
This sequence comes from Ambystoma mexicanum, assembly GCF_040938575.1. Taxonomy (NCBI): domain Eukaryota; kingdom Metazoa; phylum Chordata; class Amphibia; order Caudata; family Ambystomatidae; genus Ambystoma; species Ambystoma mexicanum. The sequence continues at coordinate 555,121,700 of NC_090931.1, forward strand.
GAGACGGTCAATTCCCCCTAACAGTTTGTCTGGTGGACCTCTGCTCCCATCTTCTTGCAGCCGCCAAAATCACCAACGCCAGACTCTGGAAAAATCCGGAGGCTCCGTCCACGCTGATGTGTTGGTCCAAATGCTGGGAAATTGTTGCAGTCGAGAAAGTCACAGCCATCAGACTAGGCAATAAACCCAAATTCGATTGCATATGATATGATATGGCATTTGTAACGCGCCTATACACAAGTGTTTCAAGGCGCGAAATATGGGCCCCCTTTTTGGACTATGTGCAGCAATTCCCCAGAGTGGATAGACAGCCCCCATCCCTACGCTGGATGGAAACTCAAGACTGAAAAGAACTAAGCAGAAACCAGGCCGGAAACGCGACTGGGCTCCTCTACACTCCTGTGCCGCCATGAACCACCAGTTCAGGCTCCTCAACCTTGAGGGGCCTGTGTCGAGGAACTCATCCTAAACCCAGCCATAGAGACGCACTGAACCCTTGAAACTATTCCTTTGTTCAAAACAGGCAGTCTTCTACCCCTAATGTGTGCACAGCTCCTTGTCCCCCATTCCCCTTCCCCCCCTCTTCAGTTATGATTTAACCGTTTTATTTTTGAAGAGAACACATATTTCGCTAAGTCTTAGTTATATAAAGGGCCGTTGTCTTCCATTAAATGTTTTAACAAGTTTGGAAAGTATGTAACAATCAAAGAATCTGTATGACTTGTTATGCAAAAATAATAAAAAAACAATGTTGGGAAAAAAAATAAAGGTCTAAGCACTGCCCCCACATCTAGTGTTTCAGCAACGGTCTTGGATGGTTTCCCTGCCATTTCCCTACTAGGCTGTGGGTCTGGAAGTTCGTTTTCAACTTGCTTTGGTGAGTGTTGTAATCACCACAGCTGTGCTGCTTCGGAAACTTTTTTCTGCGTCCTGCGTCGATGACGTCGATGCGCCGTCGTCGAGGGCCTCCTCCGACGTCATCCGATGTGATAAGTAGGACGCACGACGCCCGTAGCCTCAGTTCCGTTTTTTCCGCGAACGTGTTGCTTCGTGATTCTCGGTTCACGCCTCGACTCTTTGGAGTTCTGTTCTTCTCGGTTCTTCGAACCTGTTCGTTTTGTGACAAATCCTTCGTGTGAAGATGTCTTCTACTTCGTCTTCGACCCCGCGTCCGGGTTTCAAGAAGTGCGGGGAGTGTGGGTCCAAGATGTCGGTGACGGACTCGCACGACGCCTGCCTCTGGTGCCTCGGGGAGGCCCACGACACGGATGACTGTATCGACTGCCAGTCGCTCACGTCCAAAGCCTTACGCGAACGTAAGAAGAAGTTGTCGGTAGGTCGGGTGTCCAAGCCCAGGAAGTCGAAGTCTGCGGGGCTTTCGACGGATGATTCGAGGGGTGACTCTCCGCGTCATCGTCGGAAGTCTCGTGGGTCTCCTTCTAGGAGTCGGTCTCGCCACTCCTCAGCCTCTTCGAGGCGTTCTCGGAAGCGCCGACACCGGTCGTCTTCCAGGTCCTCCTCGGAGGACTCTGCCCGGCACGTCGCTTACCCCTCCAGCCGTGCGACGCCGGAGGAATGGGCTTCCTTCGGGAAGAAAATGCTGGCGATTCTTGAGTCGCAGGGTACTGCGCCGTCCGCGCCCCCGAGTGGGGTCGGTCGTGTGAGGTCGAGAGACACCGCTCGCATGAGTGGTCGGCACGAGTCACGGGAGAGGTCCTGTTCGGACAAGGAGACTCGTTCTCGCCGTACCCGTTCCAGGTCCCGGTCCTCGACGCGTTCGAGACCGTGTGCACCTGTGAAGTCTTCGAGGAAGACATCGACGTCTGGGGCATCGAGGGCGTCGACAGGCTTTCTCGAGGCTCCGGCTTCGAGGACGTCGTCGAGGCCGTCGACGTTCGGGTCGTCGAGGGACACGCTCGGGGCTCCGGCCTCGAGGGCTGTGTCGACGCCGCCGATGCTGGAGGCGCTGCGTCTGACGTCGGCGCCGATTTCCTCGGCGCCGATCCTCTCGGCGCCGATGCCGGTTCTCTCGACGCCGGCGCCGATTCGCTCGACGCCATCGACGCCTTTCGTGTCGGAGGTACCCCGTGGCACGGGAGCACCCCCTAGGAAGGCTCTGGTTAAGAGCAAGCACTCTCGAGTGCCTTCTTTTCGCCACCTGGACTATATTTCAGAGGCGGATGAGGATTCTGATGGCCTGGTTCCTAGTCAGGTTCCAGATGAAATTGTCTCGGGCCATAGTCAGTTTGACGAATTGAGACAGTCACTGCATGATGCCAGTGGACTGGACACCTCTCCGGAGGTGGAGTTTGGTAGGCCTGAGCCTGGCTCTCATGCCGATTCCTCGTACCGGCGCCTTATGGCTAGGGTTTCTGAGTACTTGGGATGGTCTGCTCCCCCAGGGGAGTTTGTGCAGGATGATCTGACGGACATCCTTGATGTTGGTCCCCCAACTGACCCGGTACTGCCGTTCCATATGGCTTTACAGAGAAGGGTGGCGGCGGCTTGGACTGCTCCTGAGAGTCTCCCGGCGGTGGGCAGATCCTTGTCGCGAAAATACCGTCCAGCCAGTAGGGACCCCTGCTACTTGACCAGGCACCCCACTCCGGAGAGTTTGGTGGTGCAGGCGGCCACGGCCCCGGCAAAGCAGGCGTCGTACCCTACCATCCCTCCTGATAGGGACGACAAACGTTTTGACGGCTGGGCGAAGAAAGTGTTTTCTTCTGGTGGTATGGCGCTTCAGGCGGCCAACTCCATTTGTGCCTTGTCCCGTTTCACTCACACTCTGTGGAACTGTGTTGCGTTGGCGGCTGAACATATTCCCGAAGTCCAAGAGGTGCGCAGCTAAAGGCTGGGCTCCACTGGAAAAAGTCAGGTTAGAATCATAAATAAAAGCAAAACGTTTTGTAGTCCATTAACATGGAAGAAAAGCTGCAGTAAAGAGAAATCTTTCGTAACATACACTCTCCTACTAGGAAACGCATTCTCATGCATACCGGCTTTGCTACTGTTTGAGTTCTCTTGCTTAATTGTCGGCTCTTCGCAATGCTTGATCATTGAACTTTTAACAATGTTAGCTTACTTGACTCTTGGCAATGCTTGCTTTCCTTTCACTTTTCCTTAAGACGTTCAGATATTCAAACTCCACTGCTTGGTTTCCTTTCACCTTTTCCTTATATTCAATTCAGATATTCAAAACGAATTGTCTCTGGCTTCAAAACCCACCATTCACCGTGTCCTGGCCCGCTTTTTGCCTGTGCGGACTCAACAGCTTTTTTACGGTTGGATTACCCCGCTTGGTGGCTTTCCGGAGACTCGCCTCTGGTCATGGTTTGCTCGTGCTTGTTTGTTCTGGCATTGTCATCCTCCATGGCTTCCTTGCTTCCCAGCTGCTTACTGTGGAGCTCAGTCAGCGGTCATGCATGAGCAAGCATTCGGGAGCCTCTCCAACGCTCCCGGTTTGCTCTGTACCGCACTGCTTTCTCCGCTCTGCCTCAGACTGCCAACAAGCCCCTCTTGCTCGTTGCACTGCTGCACACTCCATAAACCTCCCAGCGTCTCGGGAAGGTGCCTACTTTCCGCCATAGCTTCTGCCCTGGAACTCTCCTTCGCGCTTGCTGTGCTTCCCCTGATACCTCTCAGCTGAGCATGTTAGTTCAAGGCTCCATGGCAATGAGTCCAACAACTAGACTGCTCATTTTTCTTCATCCAGTCTTTCCTCGGTTTCAGTGGTGGCCTCCTCGTCTCAGTACATAAGTGGTGTGTTGCGAATAGGTTGCCTAGAAAAATAGGGAAGGGATTGATAATACCCTACACAAACCTTTGGGAATATTAGGCTCATTGGAAAAGAGAAATGGGGGGGGGGGGGATACCATGTCTCACCCAAGAGTGCCTCATCCACACGCCCCAAGTCTCCTTCACCCAGGTGAGCCTCCCTCTCATATCCACTCCCAGGGTCAGGATCCTAAAGAGACTGCCTTTCCCAGGCCACCTGGGGGAAGATATAATGGGGAAAGTGAGGACGCCCTCAGGTTCCTCACAGGAGTTACAACAGACTCTGCACTCCTGCCCAAGCCAAATTTAGGTCTCTGGTAGACAGAGTGATCGACACTCTGGGGCTGTCTGCTTCCGCAGTTCCAGTCCAGGGGTATGAGTTAACAGATATATTGGATGATGCTCCCACTATGGGGAAACATATGCCACTGAATCCTCTATAGCTGACCCAGTCACCTCCTTGTGGCAACGGCCCTGCTCTATTCTCCTGGCCAGCTCCACTTTAACTGGCAAGTTTAGGCCGGCAAGAGGGGATCCGTCCTTTTTGTCCTCTCATCCTTCCCCCGGAGGGATTAGTTATACAGGCGGCCATGGTTTCCAACAATGCAGCTTCATCTATCTCGAATCTGCCCCCTGATGGGGAGGGCAAAATAGTGAATGCGGTTGCCAAGAAGATTTTCACCTCTGGCAGCATGGCCTTGAAGGCCACTAATGTTTCATATGGGTTTTCTAAGTAGTTCTTCAGCCTTTGGAAGGTGATGGAGCACACAGCCCACTATATCCCTGAAAGGGGAGCTGCGAGATGGGTTTACACAGCTTGTAGATTATGGGAAGGAGGTGGCTGAGCAGTCACTGCAAATGGGCCTGGACGTGGCTGACTAAATTGACTGGTCAATGGCCGTGGTACTTAAGAGACAGGCCTGCCTGCACTTTTCTGGCTTTTCCCCTAATGTTCAGAATAGGTTACTGGACAAGCCTTTTGACAGGTAATTCCTCTTCAGTCCAAAGGCTGATGACTCTCGGCAAAGGTTCAAGAAGTCAAAGCTTGGCCCAAAATTGCTGATCCTAGCTGCGCAGCCTGCAAAGACTGTCTTTAGCGTTGCCTCCAGGGGCAAGGGCTACAGACGTTGCGTCCCTTATGACAGTAAGGCACAGCCTCCCACAAGCCAGGCAGGGGCAGAACACTTTCTCGTGCTCCGAAAGGGGCAGATGGTCTTCCAAAGGTCAGCAGGCAGCGACCGCAGCGGAAGTGGTGGCTCTGTCCTTGAAGACGCTCTGATTTTCCCCCTCCCACAACTCACTGGTTGGAGGATGGCTGTCTGAGCATTGGCCCCAATGGCAGGAGATTACCTCCAACGCCTGGGCCCTGGAGCTTGTGCAGTGGTGTTATTGTCTGCCCTTATTAAAACCTTTTTGCAGACCCCTGCCACCTCCATGCCAACCGCAGCAGGAGCTCCAGGAAGAACTGAAAGCCCTGTTGAAGGGTGCTGTGGAACAGGTACTGCCCGAGCAGAGATGGTCAGGCTGGTATTCCCAATATTTCCTGGTACCCAAGAAGGGAGGAGGTCTCTGTCCCATTTTGGACCTCAGGACCTTGAACAAGTTCCAGAGGAAAGACAAGTTCAAGATGGTGACATTGAGAGAAATTCTCCACGCTCTCAAGTTGCAGGACTGGCTGGTGTCAATAGATCTTCAAGACGCTTACTTCCATGTGCCAATACATCAAAAGAACAGAAAGTTTCTGAGGTTCCTCATAGGGGACAAGCACTGTCAGTTCAAGGTGCTTCCCTTTGGGTTGACCTCTGCTCCAAGGGTCTTCACCAAGCTCATAGCAGTAGTCGTGGCTCCCCTCAGGAGATCCATTGTCAACGTATTTCTATACTTGAACGACGTGCTGATCCGAGGGAAGTTGGCAGAGCGCGTGTTGTCCCACCTAGCGGACACCTGCTCACTTGTCCACAGGCTGGGCTTCTCCCTGAACTTGCAAAAGTCCCACATGACACCAGTCCAAAGGCTTCAATTCATCATTTGGTGCATGACTACATAAGGTGAGTGGACATTTGGTGATGGTCCTAGAGAGTTTGTTTTCTGTCTAGCAAGCCACAATTCTTTCTCATTCTCTGGTTTTAATAATGAAAAATGGATAAGCGGAAAGATTTTTCTACTAAATCGACAGATCCCTGTGGTATCCTTGCTTGTTACCCTTCTATTGGCTCTTTGGCCTACTTATCTCTCTATTTTCATCTGCAATGGTTGAGCTCTGGTGGGGAGGTGGGACCTGAGGCAAGGGGCATAGTGACGCAGTATACTTACGATGCCCGACGTCACGTCCTGAGCAGACGACTGAGCTTCGAGCAAGACAGATCGATTATCAACGGTTGAGTCGGAGTCCACTGTGCCCCCTGTGGAACAATTTTCAGAGCTGGATAGGGATATCTATCTGATGAGGAATCTGTGTGGGAAGAATCCATAGAACGAACATTACAGTGAGTCATTTCTCCTTCTCAACTTCAGGACGCCACGCGTCCTGTTCCAGTTTCTTTTTCTTCCTTGCTACTTATTGTAGTTTGATTGGCACTTCTGACTTGTTACACCTGCAGGACACTGTGTATCTTGTTTCTCCTTCCCCGTGCACTCTGTGTAGCACTTTTGAAAGTCGCGGGCTCTTTCTTCGTTATCCCAGGTTCCTGCCCTTTTGGAGTGACATCACCGTGGGGCTTCCCCTGCACACACATTTCTTCCTTTTTCTTTCTCTTCTCCTCCGTATGTTCTCTTCTTTGTCCCAGTGGAATGTGAAGTTGAGAGGGTTTTCTATCTCCTGTTGGCATTAACAGATACTGGTTTTCTCTATACATATGTCAACATAGAGGTGTGAGGATGGTACTTGGAAAGGGTGTCTAGGTAGTTCCTCATGGGAACGGGAGTCCTTGTCCCCAAAGGGGGGGGGGGGAGTCTCTCCCAGTGAGGTCCCACTTGCCTCTACCCCTAGGGGAGGGTATTGCAGAGCAGGTTCACCTCCTTAGCCTTCCAGTGTGCGGGAGGTGGGGGCCCCCCCTTTGGGGAGAAAAATGCCCCTGATACCCATCTGTTTCTCGAGCAGCTAAGAAAGAGGAAGAATGGAGGCAGAACAATGCTCGTACAGGGTCGGCTTGAGCAGATTGGAGGAGCAGGTCAAGTGTCTGATGACCTGGGACTACAAGCAGGGCAGAGAGTCGTGGGTATTTTAAGCATATAGTTGTCCTTGTTGGGGGTCACCTTTCTCTAGGAGCTGTTATGGGATCGATGTTTTCCCCCTCAATGCTGCTGATGTTAATGCGGGTTAAGCTCTCTGCTCCCTTGAGTTGTAATGTTGTGTTGTGACATCCAGTGCCGGAGTTTGGCATAGCGAAAACTTCCGGTTTCTGGGATTTGGAATTTAATTTTGCTTTCTTCGAAGGAGAGTGGTGCCCCGTTGATGTAGAAGTCTTTAATTTGCCTCAAACCCCCTTTGTGCCGATTGTTGAACCCTGCTTGTCGGAGCCCAGAAGTGAAGTCTGGGTTATTCCATACTGTGGTGAGTGGCCCCAGTGATCCCCTATGGCCCCATCGGCTTGCGGCTAAGCTGGAGGAGAGGGTAATGGCCATGGAAGGGGCACATAAAAGGAACCAATCTGTGAAGACTGGTAGATACCTCAAAAAGGCAAAAGCCACCCTGGAAATGCAATTGACAGACAGATCCCTCAGAGAACTGGCATACAACAAACAGTTCTTTACGTAAACAGCAATAAGGAGAATAGGCTATTAGTATACAAATTAAACAAGGTCCACACCCAAAATAATATCCCCACACTGAGAGGCAAAGACAGGTCTTTACAGTCCTCGGAGGACGACAAAAGGAGCGCAGTGATGAACCATCATAGCGAGTTAATGACGGGGAGCCCGAGTGACAAGCTGTTGCAAGCTAACTATCTAGCCACCTCCCCAGGAGGGCCTGAGCCAACTCAGCTATAGCCCCTTGAACTCCCCATAACCCTGGTGGAAGTGAAAGAAGCCATAAAAACTCAGAAAAACGCAGCCCTAGGCCATGACAGATTTTCTGTGAGGTTCTATAGGGTGTACGCTCACATTCTTGCCCACCAAGTCGCTATGCTTTTTAACTCTTTCTTGGCCACAGGGAGAATCACACCATACATGGAGGAATCCCTCACAATACTCATCCCCAAACTAGACAAAGACCCAGAGAATTGGGCATCCTATCGACCCATAACACTAATGAATAACGATGCAAAGATCTTCTCTAAGATGCTGGCAACCAGACTCGCTAGGGTCCTCCCAGACCTAATTCTTCTGGACCAAATGGGATTCATCCCAGGTCGCACTACCTATGATAACTTCAGGCGCACCCTAAAACTGGTCGAAAATGCCCCATGAATGAAAATAGAAATGGCTGATCTTACTCTTCACAAAGCATATGAGATATTAGACTGGGGTTACAAACAGAAGACACTAAACTGCTTTGGGTTCGGCCCAAAGTTTATTAAATGTGTCATGGCCAACTATCAGCGTCCCTCCACCTGACTAAGAGGTAGAGGGGCTGGTTGGCAGCAGGTAATATGCCTCCAGCTTACCTCGATATCATGGCTGGCTGCAGGTGTGGATGCTGCTCCAGCAGCAGCGCTCGGCGACGCTAGGGAGCTCCTGCTCCTACGGATGGGTCAGCTGTACTCGGCTCCGTCAGCAGGGAGCCTTCTTTCAATGGCCTTACTTCAAGGATGGGGGGGGACGGCATCTCAGAGTCTTTCTTGCGACATTGCTTCGGTTCACTTCCCTTTACTGGTGGGCGCTGAGAGCAGCGTAGAGATGTCCACTTGTTTTGTTGTTTTGTGGGTTTTCGCCATTTCTCCCCTTGGAGCTCAGAGAGGTTCTTTGTTCATGTGGCTCTGTGAAGTTAAGTGTGTTTTTTCGCTAAGGCCTTCAGTACCTTGTGATGAGGTAGGTTGTGTGGCGCTTGCGCAACGTTGCCCTCTGTGTACTTACTTTCCCTACGTATTCTTGTCTTGTGCCGGACACTTAGATGGAGACCTGTTGAGGCAGGGGCTGGATTTTGGTGTGCTGATGGTCTTCATTTGGGACGTCCCACATGGGTATTGGCTAGTGTCCCAGTCACCCAGATCCTCAGTGGGTGCCCCATCATAGCCACACTCCTATTCAGCAATTATGGGGTGTGGGCAGTCCCCCTGAGGAAGTGGTGGTGGGAGGGTTTACCTTATTGCTGCACAGGTCCCAGGACCCACCCTCCTCATGGGTTCTTGGGCTGGTGTCTCATCTGGCTCATGGCTTGGCAATTGCTCCTCCTTAGCCTGCTGGCCAATGGTAGGGGTAGCTGGTGCTGCCTTCAGTGGGCTGCCTGTGCGTCGGGACCAGAAGCTCCTTACTTATCGCTATAGTTGTTTTTCCCCATACTGTACTCATTGCGCCATCTGTGCGGCATGGTGATATTGCGGTCTGTCCCAGAGGAGCTCCTCTGTTGCAGCTCCTGATGTGATTGTGTCATCCTACCCTGCGGTGTGCGGGAGCCGCCGCTGCATACACAGAGCCATGCACCGAGCCATTCCTAGGGGGTGGGGGTTCTGTAGCAGGCCGCCGTGGAGCAGTGCAAGGGGATACCCACACCCTCCTGGGATCTCAGTTGTCCGGGGCTCTCAGTGTGCGAGCTCCGCCCGATATTTTGTTTTTTCGTCTGATCGTGCTGCGACTTGCTGCCGAGGTCAACTTCTCAGCAATCCGGCATGTAGGGGCATATTCGCTCTGGCCGGCTGGGCACAGCACTTTCCCCCAGCCTGGTGAGCATTTCCAAACAAAACCGTGTGCTTTCTGCTGTAGTAGCACCTTAGGTCGTTGGGTCTGCTGGGACGGGAGCTATTGAGGAGCCATGCCTCACACTCCGAATCCAAGCCATGCCCCCAGCTTTAATTAGTCTACATTCTGTCATATCAACCACAGTTCTTCACATTTTGTCTGCTTTTACATTGGTTTTCCCAATCAGTGGTTTGGTGACATAAGGCTTAATCATCTTAAAACTGTGGAAGCTGTCCAAATCTGTTGTCTTGTAGATGTTGGTTTTTATTCACTTGTTCAAGATGCAGTACAAGTTCTTGATAGTTTCGGAGCAAGCTTCTCCATGTTAATATTTTCGCGTTATATGCGTTATGATTCTTTGCACATTCAATTTGTGAATTGCAGAAGTTTGTTTTGACTGTTAAACCTAAATATTATTGTAATCTGATGGCCTTGTGGTTGCTCTCTAGTCGTTCAGAATTAATGTACACCCTGCCATTCGCTCGGTTTCAGCAATATGTAGTCAAGGTAACTGGTGCAAGCCCCTGCATTGAATTGCATTGTGTGACCTGGAGATTCACCAATTAGTCTCCTGATGCATGCTATGAAGTCCACAACCAGATCTCTGGTACTTCCAAAACAAAGTGACCTTTCAAAATTGACCCTTTGTCCCAATTGACCTAATTATAGTGGTCCTAATTGACCTTCTGCACATTTGCCCTTTATATTATTTTGTATATGTATTAGGCTGGTTTTGGATTATAAATAATATAAGGGGATTGGGTGGTGGGTTGCGGGGGGGTTTGGATTGGGTGAGGTGTTGCGGGGGGTCCCCCCTCCCCCGCATATGCCCTAATTGACCTTTTAAATTGGGTAAATTCTCCTGAGGTCAGTTGTGAAAAGGTAAATTAGTATACATCCGATTTTACTATTATTTTTGGTGCTGGTGTAAAGAATATAGGCAGGGTTTACATAAGGCTTTCCGTTTGTCCATTATTGCATAATGTTTTAATGTATACTGGTCTGTCTACCAACTGATACAATCAATATAATAAAGCTGTTGTACTTAATTACAAATTCTGAGCATTAGATATACATTGCATATAAATACCTTCATTAAAACCTCTAGCACTGGCAAGATAAAACAATTGAACATCATACAATTACAAATGTAATTACAAAATCAAATCCACTACGACATAATGTTAACCGGTGTAACCACATCATTTATTTCTGCCTGTATTTATCTTAAGGCCATAGTGTCTGGGTGGGGGGAGGGGCGAGGGGATTGAGCCTGGCTGGTTTAGTGGGTTTGCAAATCTGTCTCCTACCCCATTAGACAGCTTATCAGAGTATGTGAAGTACAAATGTTGGCGTGAGATATAAAGTGCAAAGGGTTGGGTGCAAAGAAGCAAAGTTTGTTATTGTTGGCCTTGCCAATTTATGTCGGTAGTGACTTCCTGCATCAGAGTTCCAAATTCTTATTCTGACTGTGGGTCAAGATTTAAATTTATCAATCAATGAAACTTTATTTTGCCATCTGACATAAAAGCAATACAAAACACAATCAACATCAAGAGATGCATACATAATCCTTCTGTAGTGGTGCTAAAAGCATATAAAAGGTCCCCCAGATATGAAGCTCGTAGACAATCCACCAGACATGTATAGTGCCAAACTGCGTAAAAAGGATGGAATGTAAAGTGCAATATGCAATCTGGCTCTTATGTAATACGACTGCCCCTTAAAATGGACCAAAAAATGTTTCCTGAGGGACCATGCCCATCTGATGTAACATGAAAATGCTAAGACCACAAGGTCGTCGGATGTACTCTTGGACAAAGGTAGGGCCTCATGGAGATGGCTGATGTTATACTTCAGCAAGATAGGCCTAAGGTACCTTTTCTTAAGTGCAAGGTAAAGAGGGCAAAGAAACAAAGTGCTTGATTGATTCTCTGTTCAATATACAGGCTGGCCAGGTCTCCAGTGCTACTACCCGCCATGAGAACAATGAGTTGAGTCAATATACCCAAGCAATGTTTTACATGGGGACTTCTTATCAGTGGTACATTTATTTTATCCAGGTATTCTTCCTTCCCTAGCACTGGTTTGCATCCCTGATATTCAGGCGCTTAAGTCGTAGACATTAGATAGAGATGGCTGGCTTTGCTCTTGCACAATAACATTGCTGAATCAAAGATTTTGTCTGGCGATTTATGATATAGGGATTCGACCAAAAGTGGTTCAGTTTGAGAGCACTCAGTTTGGTCCTGACATGTGTGCATCACTGGATGTTACTCCCACCTGGCTTCCTTGTATTTTGATAGCTCCGGCATAGACTACAGCCATACCCAATAATATATAGGTTTGCTTGCCAATATATCCGCCATATGAGATTGTTCTAATTCTATGTGAAGGGCCATATTTCTTCAGGAATGTGTTCTCAGCTACCTGTAACCTATTAATGTTTGTCTAACCCCAGATTTCAGCGCCGTAAATCGCTTCGGCCTTGACTTGCATATTGTATAATTCCAGCAAGAGGGACACTGCCCCTCCTCCACCAAAGGGGCTAGCCAATTTAAGGGCAGCGTTACAGGATCTATCCAATGAAATTGCTGCCTTATCCATCTGAGGAAACCAGGTACCCTTTGCTGAGAAGTTAATCCCCAAGTAGTCTGAAGTCTTGACCTGCTCAATAGCTTGTCTCCCTATATTTACGCGTAGCCTCAGCGTTTTTTTGCGATTATGGGGGCAGAAGACCATGGCTTTGGTGGTGGTGTTTGTAAGGCCGCTCTCCATGCAACAGCTTTAAAAGATGTCCACCTGTTTTTTGTAATCCACTGGAGTTTTTGAAATTAAGATGTCATTGTCTGCAAAGAGTAGGAGGGGAATAAGTTGAAGCCCCTTCTTGGGTGCATCGGTCCGCTCTTGCTCCAAGCCAGTTTATTAGTTTATTGTTGTATATGTAAAATAAGGTAGGGGCCAAGACGCTCCATTGACAGACCCGAAGGTTGATGTCAGTTGGGGCAGTGGTTTCGCCTGCGATAGTCCATTTGATTTTCCCTATATTTGTATAGAGGCAGATAATGGCGCTTAGCAGACCTTTGGGAATGCCTAGGCTAACGATATACATCCATAGTTTGTCATATGTTACTCCATCGAAAACGGCCTTGAGGTCTATGAAAATGGTATACAAGTTCATGTTCCTCAAGGCAACATTTGGAAAAAAAAGTCTAAATGTGATCAATTGTGCTTAGACCCAGTTGGAAGCAAGTTGGAAGTGACTAATTGCTGATGATTCATTGGCCGAACGGGATAGGTGAGTTGGAGCAAAGATGTTGCCTGTTGTGTTAAGAAATTAAATGGGCCCATAATTGGGAGGGTTAACCCCCCCCCCCACTTCTTATAAATCGGTCCATGAACTGGGTGCTCTGCCAAGTGCTATCACAGCCCTACAAAAGTGCATGAAGGGCGGGCACCCAGAGGTCCATTTCGTACTTCGACAGATGGAGGATGATGTATTGCCTAGCTGTCCCGTGTTCAAGCCCTCTTATTCTGTGTTAAATGAGTATAAACTGGCAAAGTGATTTACCTAGGTGGCTTTGGGGTATACACCCATGGATGGTATTGCACTTTATAGACGAAACTCCAGCCACCTTTTTCCAGAAGGCAGAACTACCTTTACTTCTCACGGCAGTCAATACATCCTGCCATTCGTTGGCCCTGAATGCTGCTTTCTTTCGAGACTGTTTTCTTATATGATCTGCTCAACTCGTTCAACTTTGATCTGCCAGTGGCCACAGGGTTTTTTATTTCCTTTATAACGTCAGATTTAACCTGGTGACACTTGCCATCGTATCACGTGGCATGTCGTAAGATTTTACCTTGAGCTGGTGTACCGGGTTTCATAACCCGGAGTACAGAATTTGAGATCATGGTTTTGTAAGCATCGATTTGAATCCTCGTTGCGCAATTCAAGCCAGGGAAGCACTAGGTGATAGATCTGTGCTTTAACCCCATGTTTCAAGACATTGAAATAAAAATGCAGGTTGCGCGGTGAGCAGGGGTACTTATCATTTGTTAGTGTAGCACTGTCAAAGGGAAGGAGGCTCCTTTTTAATCGTCATATAGTGAAGCCCAAAATAAAAGTAATGCACATCTAAAAGAAATGCAGGGGCACAGGTAAGTAAAACCAAACTTGTGTGTAGGCTGGAATGCGGTAAATATGCCTTGCAGCATGCTTTTGCAGAAAACATGGGTTTGCTTTTTGTTAATTTGCAGTGGCTGGTAACACATTGCTGGTGCCACAATCGCAGGCTGATATGGTAAGAAGCAAACAATAATTATTTCACAAGGTCACAGCTTAGAGGCCTTGAGTCCCGCCAACAAGCAATGAGTTCATATTCATTTTATAATTCAAAAGGTTTTGCAAAGCCTGATTTTTATATGTCAAAAGAACCTCAGTGGTTTCAAATTGCCCATTAGTACGATTCACCTCGGAAGGTGGTTGCAGAGTTTTTAATATGCAACATATGTATAGTGGAATGCCAGTGGTTCAAGGCTCTGACAGTGCCATGGTAGAGAGCGTTTCTCATGAGAATATAGATGAGATGACCGGGACAGATTAATAAAGTTCTGTTGGCCATATGAAATGTTTCAATGACTTGTCATTAAAGTGTGGGAAATGGGATTTGGATTGTGATGTCACAAATTCTAATTAAGGACGTTATGTATGTTTTTCTATGAGGGTATAATGTGCGAGCACCAGTCAGCTTGAAGTGGGGAGATTTTTTGAATGTTGCAAAGTTACTAATGTTAATGAGCTCGATTTGCTATAAAAGTTTTAGATTTAGGGGCGCTTCTTTGACAGCACATTTTCATGTAATTCTGTACTGCGATCTGTTTGAACATAGCTGTCTCAGCTGCGTCTGGGCCCTGAATAAACCTGAGTTACTTCTTGCCTACGTACACACTTTTTTATTTTTTAAATTTTTTTAATTACTTTTGTAATTTTTTATTGAGTCCCGAGGCGACCCCTGGCATAACATCATCCAATTTCGCTTGTTTCCTGTCAATACCACTGATGCCTATTGAGCTAGTATGGCGCTCAGTGTTACGCTGTGAAGTGAGCTTCATTCAGGCTGTCAGTGGCCGGTGATCACTATCAGTGTGATTTACCACAGCCATATCTTCCAATATAGTCCAGTCCTTAGCAGTGATGAGAATGTAATCGATATGCAATTGTCTCATGCCTGCTACAAACGTTGGCTTCGCCGGTTTGTCACCTGGCATGCACCCATTGGCAGCCCTAAGCTCAAGATTCGCAAGAATACACGCTGTAAGTTCTGCAGATCCATAGGAGGTTGCCGGAATATTGACTATTAGGTCTGGGATGTCAAAGGCCAAATCCTCCTCATCGACTATGCACTTGGTCGAGGCCAGAGGTTCAAATTGAAAATTTAGGTCGCCAACAAGCAGAACCAGAGAGCCATGGCGCGTAGACTCTGGGGGCCGGTTTAATCTATCCATGCCTATGTAAAGAGCATTTTCAAATGGATTGTGTCCTCCCACGTATTCCTGCACACCTATTCCTCATCTTTGATATTCCTTTCCAGCTTCCGCTGCTTCAGAATCTTTTTTTCCACTCGGCAGAGGGTGCTGTGCACTGGTCCCTCAACTCGGTGTCCCTCGAGGGCCTCTGTTCGACTGTCTATGTCCTCACCAATGTATGTAGCTCGTGCAGCATCCCATTGGCTTCAGTTTTGTTTTTTCTGATGCAGCTTTCGGTTTTAAGAATTACGTTGCGCTTCGGTTCAGGTTTACAGGTTTAAAAGTCAGGATTGTGGGGCAAAAATGTTGATCACCGACCCCCACCACATATGTCTGTGGTGTCTCGGCACGGAACATTGCACGACAGAGTGTAATTCCTGTCGGCAATGACCGACAAAGCTTGAATGGAACGTAAAGGTAAAATAGCGATTTATTTCGAAGAGTTGAGAGAGTCTCCTCAACGGAAAATATCTAAGAAAAGCTCTCAATCAAGGAGTCGATCACGTCACTCTTCGTCTTTGCCCAAGGAGGCAAGGAAACAATGTCACAGATCTCCATCGACCTCGTGATTCATCCCGAGTGAATCACATCCCTGACCAAATCCGACTCCTTTGGTCTCCAACTCCGACTCCAAGTGGGAAGCATTTCAGAGAGAAATCATAAACATTTTCGAGAAAACAGCCCGACTCCCTCAAACACCTGTCACTCTGCATAAAGACATCAAAGACCAAATCCTGCGAACCCTCAAGTTCGGGGCGCAAGTCTCATCGATGGCCATCAAGCCTTGAACTGAGGAGAAATCGTTGAGGACTTTTGACAAGTCGAGATTCCAGTCCTTCGAGGGCTCTTAAGTCGACAACCTTGACAATAACTTGGTGAAACCCATCAACATCAGAGCTGTCGACGCCTGTGTCGAAGTCATAGACGATACAGTCGCAAACAATGACTTGTTGACTTCGAAGTCGGTATCGACTTTATTAAAGCCTCCAATGACACAGGAAAAGGTTTACAAGCCTTTGCCAAAAAAGATGTATTTAAGTCCTTAACATCAGTATATGAAGACCAGAGGCTTCTCATAATAGTCGACATTTTGGCTTGAACCAGATGCATTAATTTCAGGAGTACAGTATTAAAGATTTGTATGAAAATCTTATAAACAGCCAGTGGTGTATATAAATGACCAGAATTTGAATTCCGAAAGCCAGACCCCTCTGACCATTTTTTATGCCTCATATAGGCAACTGATGAGCAAGGTAGTGGAATGTTTAGAGTGTAGTAGGCCTGCTCCTCCGTTTGAGCAGGATGATTTGACTGACATACTGGACCAAGGCCCACAGAGGGATCCAATTTTACCATTTCATGCTGCTCTTCAAAAAAGGGTTACTTCAAATTGGGAATCTCCAGAAACTCTTTCTGCAGTCAACTTCTCGAGGAAGCACATGCCAACCAGTAGTGACCCTGCAAGTGCAGGGGAGAGGGAAGAGGGAAGGGGGGAAAGTGCAGGGGGAGGGGGAAGAGGTGAAAAGTGCTGAGCAAAGGAATAATAAATAATAGTGGTAGTGCAGCCTGCAAGTGGCAACTGCTAGGTTTAAGGCACAGACATGGGGTGTCTGATAAGTGCAGAGAAGGGGGAGGCTGTAGGGTTACAGATACTAACCCAAGTGCAAGGGTTGCCAGAAGGCAGTGCGTGGCAGTGTGAGCAGGTACCTGGATCCGAAATCGGAGGGTAACCAGGAGCACGATGCCGAAGCAGAACAGATCAGCAGGGGAGAGGAGGAGTGAAGGCAGAAGCAAAGAGGAAGGTCTTGAGGTGCTTCCGGAACCGGAGATGGTTCTCAAGTTTCAGAGTGGCAGGGAGGTTTGTTCAGAAAGAGGGTCACCGCTGAAGACAGAGACCTACCCACAGCTCATGTCTTTGAGAAACGACTAACCCTGAGAGAGTTGGAGGTTGAGGAGCGAAGAGCTTCAGAAGGAAGGTGTTTACGGAGGGAAAGTTGAAGGTATTTTGGACGCAGGCCCCAGAAAGCCTTGTGAACAATGCAAAGAGTCTTGAATTTAATCCTTGCAGCCACTGGGAGCCAATGAAGACATTTCAGAGCTGGAGAGATACGATCCCAGGGCTTGAAGCCAGGATACGTTTTGCAGTCCTGCTCTGGGTGAGTTGCAAAGGTTGGAGAGTAGAAGCAGCTAGATTTAGAAAGTGGCTGTTGCAGTAATCCAACCTAGAGAGAACCAGGGCTCGAGAGACTGTGAGCTTCTGGGGGGAAGGAGAGGAAAGACAGAATACCTCAGAGGAGGTGCAGTTGGAAGTTTGACTTTTTAGAGATGTGGGCAGAAAAGGAAAGCGTGCAGTCGAAGATGACCCTTGAGGTTCCTAGCCTCGCAGGTGGGGGCAGGAGGAGGGCAAAGGGAGGCCGGCCAGAGAGTGACTGGGAAGGTGGGTGAAGGTGTGCCAATGAGGAGGATCTCAGTTTTGCTGGCATTCAGGCAGAAATCATTGACGGCACACCACCCCTGAATAGCAGACAGGCAGTCAGAGATGAGAGGAGAAGAGGTGGTCGAGGGAAACCTGAAAATGAGTTGAGTGTCATCTGCATAGCACTGACAATTGGAGCAGAAAACGGCAATGCAGTGGGCGAGAATTGGCAGATATTGGTTGAAAAGCCAGGGTAGAGGTTAGACCCCTGGGGAACACCGCAGGTAGAGAGAGAGATAGAGGAAAGGAAGGACCCAAGTTGGACCTGGGAAGGTCGGTCAGAGAAGAAAGAAGTCAGCCAAGCCAGAGCCTGATCAACGATACCCAGGTTTTCACAGAGACGGTTGAGCAGGATGGTATGGTTGACCGTGTCGAAGGCAGAAGAGAAATCGAGTAGGATGAGGACAGAGGGGATGTTGGAATCAAGGTTGGAGAGCAGATCTTCACGGATGTTCAGGAGAGAAATTTCTGTGCTTCTGGCCGCTTTAAAGCCGTACTGATGGTCATGGAGGCAACCAACAGAATCTGAGTGAACGTTAAGCTGCGAGATGGGCAGCTTTTCCAGGAGTTTGCCCAGGAAAGAAGTGATGGAGATTGGGCGATAGTTTGCCGAGCAAGAAGGGTCCGCTGTGGGTTTCTTGAGAAGATGGTCCTTAAGAAAGTGCTTCAGAGGGAAGGGGAAGGCTCCTGAGGGGAAGGAGAGGTTGCAGAAATCTGCCAGGGCAGGAACAAGTGTGTCAATGTGATCCTTGATGGCTTTGGAGAAACAGGGAAGATCCTGTTTTGATAAGACTTTCATAGATCAGACTTGTCTAGAGACCTCATCAGGTGAGAAAAGGGTAAAGGGGGGGCACGCTGCAGGAGGGCCAGCGTTTGCATAAGGAGAAGGCAGAAGAGGGGGAAGAGGACAAGAGGGAGGACAGATGTCCTGGGTTTTTGAGATGAAGTGGGAGGCAATGGCCATGCAAGTGGCCTGGGAGGCAACAGGAAAGGTAGAGACTGCAGCACGGTTGGCCAGTTCCTTGCAGATTTTGAAGAGGTCGGCTGAGTTGTTAGATGCTGCAGAGACACAGGCTTGGATGTGGGCTCTTCTTTTTATAGACAGTCGGTGCTGCCTTTGGAGCAGGCGGCAGGCCAGTTTGTCAGAGGATGAACAAGAAGCCCTCCATTTCCTCTCAGCCATCCTGCACTTACGTTTAAGGGTATCTAGGTCAGGGTCGTACCAAGAATGGCACTTGGCTTTGGGCTTCAAACGGATCCTCATGACAGGGGAAAGAGCATGAAGAGTATCAGAGATAGAAGAGTAGAGCATGGAAAGTGCTGTGTCAGGATGTGAGTCAGCAAGAGGCCAGGGAAGAAGGTGGCGGCGAAAGCCTCAACTAACACATGCTTCATGATCCGGATGTCCGAGAAGGTAGGTGGCAGTGTTGGGGTTGGCTTGGCCCTGGAGGTAGAGAGGGAGAGGGAGAGGTAGGAGGAGAGGAGGGAGTGATCGCTCCAGGACAGAGGAGTGGGAAGAGGGATGGAGAGAGGGTGGTCAGAGGAGATCAAAATATCAATCGTGTGCCCTGCAGAGTGAGTCAGGCCAGAGGGGAGGATGGAAAGGGAGAGGGAATTGCAGAGGCTACGGAAGAGTACAGAGGAGGAACTGGGAGTCTAGATCAGTCGTCTTCAAAATGTTAAAATAGTGGGTTAAAATTTTGCATTTTAGATCATACTAAAAAGCCGAACAGTTTGCAATTGGCGCTGGTGGGCGAAGGGGGAAAGCATGGTATTTTTGACTGTACATCTATGATAGATATTCAGTAAATAAAATACCATCCCTGTCCCCCGGGCTCCACAGCGCCTCAGAAGGAGAGCTGATTTTGGCAGGTGGGTAGGAGGATTTATAAAATGCCTTTGTTGTACAGCCCTCCTCCCTCCACCTAACCCCCCCACCTTACCCCCGACTCACCAAAATCAGGTCAACAGACCCAAAAAAAAACACACACGCACCCACACACATACTACATTCTATCATTCATACGAGCACTCACCATACACTCACTCATAATACAAGCATACACACATCCATACACATTTAAATAAAAAATAAATGAACATAAACTTACCTTCTACAGGGCCTTGTGCGTGGGTGCTGAAATGCCCCGCTCGAGGTTGCTCTGTCCGTATGTGCGAGGAGGCGCAGGAGCTCCCCCTAGCACATACAGACATGCAGTGCCCCAGCATTTCCAATGAGCTATGCAAGGCTGGGGAAGCAAAACGCCACCAGCGTTGCATGGCTCAGTGAGCATGTGCGGCTGTGGAACTGAACTGTCAAAGGGAAACGGTGTTTCCCTTTGACAGTTCAGCCAGCCCAGGAGCACTCCCTCAGCTGGAAAAAACAGCTGAGGGAGTCCTCCAATATTTCACTGGGCTGGTTCCTCCATACTGGGTGAGGTGGCCACTGGGTGGACGCCCCCTCGCCCATTATAAATCAGCCACCAGGCTCGGACTGGCCTATAGGGCAATAGGGTGATGCCCGTACCAAAAACACTAGTGTACGCCAGTCAAAATGGGCCACTTTTTTGGCCAATGTGGGCCAGTTTGATGAGTTACTTCACTATGCAGCTAGTAGTTTTGACCATTGTTGCTGAATAAATATTCTTTAACTATCACAATTTGCTTACATTTTAACAAAACATGCCCCCTTGAGTACTATTCAAACAGTCAGTGACTAATGGAATGAATATCCATTTGCAACTGCGGGCCACTTTTTCATTGGTACCTGAGACAGTTTTATGGTCCAGTCCGACCATGTGAGCCGCCTCTGCCCATTTCCTCCAATCTAAACAAAAAGAAAGTTTTTTTTTTTTCCAACTTAAAAGAAAAAAAATATATATTTATATTTATTTACATTTTCATTTTATGCTGGGCTCTCGCGCCGCCCCTGGAATGCAGCCGCGCGCGCCACGGTTTGAAGACCTCTGTTCTAGATGGATATTGAGGTAACCAAGAAGGAGTTGAGTGGTTGAGGCCAGAGAGAAATTAGGTGATATGACCAGGGGGCTGATAGATAGTAGCCACGGTAAGGGAGTGGCCAGGAGAGGGAGCCTGCAGACAAGGTATTCAAAAGAGGAGTATGTCTTCGTGGGAATGATAGAGGCAGGAATCCACTCAGGGAAGATCAGGGCTACACCCCCTCCAGACCGGGTGGATTCTGGGTGCAGAGAGGATCTTGTAGCCATCAGGAGAGTGTCAAACCTTGCAACAGAGCTTGCTGTGAACCATGTCTCATGAGACCGAGGACATCAAGGTCAAGTTCTTCCAGGAGGTGGCAGATGTCAGAGGAGTGTTTGACAGCAGAGTGAGAGTGGAAAGATGAAGAAGGTGGCCAGCCTTAAAGGCCTTCCGGGGAGGGGTTCAAATCAGAGGTAAGCTCTGCGGAGGTGAAGAGGGAGGCCGAGGGGGGGCAGAGGATCAGGGAGGAGAAGGAAAGGTAGCCAATGGGGTGAGGGGGGGGCGGAGGGGACAGCAGGAGTTGACATTGATGAGGCGAGGGAAGCGCTGATCAAAGAGGAGGCTTATTGGCACGAGGGCCTTGGACCATGACAATGCCATTTAGGTAGACATTAATGATGACCTTAGAGGAGTCAAAGGGGGCCATGATGGCTTCCCAGCGGGTGCCACTGTTCATGGGAGAGGAAGCAAAAGGACAGAGCACAGAGATCATATGAAGAGTCCATAGATCTGCCAAAAGAACGACAAAGAGGATGTCGTTGAGGGTCTGTCTTGAAGAAGCACTGGAATAGGTGTCGGCAATAGGGAGACCAGGGTTCGAGGTCAAGATATCCTTTTTGAACTTCTTCCTGCCAAACTTAATGAGACGGGAAGGATAGTCGATGGAGAAGCAGTTGGAGAAACAGAAAGTGCCATGGTTGAGGTGGAGAGAGAGGAGGGAGAAAAAGGGGAGGGGGGGACAGCGCATAGAGTAGAACAAGTAGAAGGGTGCAGTCACTGGGCCAACAGGTTACAGAATAGGCACACAGTACACGCAAAGGGCACAGCAAGCATGCAGAAACACAGCTAGATTTGAAATTACAGTTGGAATCAGATGCTAGCAGTGGGTATAAATTGTAATGCAATCAAGAGTGTAAACATGGGAGACAAGCAGTGAACAAAGACGAATCAAGAGAAGGTAAGAGTGAGACCTGAAGGAGGGAACTAACCCATAGTTAGGGAGGTGTGAATGTCATGGTAGTCAAGATTTCATTGAGGTGAAATCCCAAGCGGCGTCCTGGCAGCGGACAGGAAGTAGGTAGGGGCATTTGTCGTGGGCCTTCGTAGTCCAGGCCGGCTCCTGCCTCCCGGTTGCTGTGATTGGCCTATCAAGGCCAAGGCAAACAATGGGAGGGGGAGTGAAGCCAGGCAAGGTAGCTCACTAAAGGCAATGTGGGTCACTAAAGGCAATGTGGAGGGGCCATTTTAGAATGGCAAGAGAACAACGAGGAACGAGGCAGCAAAGTTAGAAAGGTTGAAAAACCAAGGTGATGGGTTGAAGGCAAGGCAGAAAATTACTCTTCTTGCAATCCCACAGCTGCCTTTATGAATTGCTGAATGTTCCAAAGAAACGAAGATAGAATTAGCAGATCCATGGTGACTAGTACCATGCTACGCAGGTTTGCGTGGTTGAGAAAGTCAGTTTGCACCGACGTGCAATCAATGCTTCTCAATATGCCTTTTGACGGCTCTTGACTGTTTGACAGCAAGGCTGATGAGTCTGGAAAAGCTGCAGACCTGTAAAGCGGCAGCAAAGTCTCTCAGTGCCACAGTCAGACAGCCTCAACATTCTTACCCCAGTATATCATCTTGGAGGGCTAAGACCTTTCTATTCCACAGTTGGAATAGCAAGTGGACAGGCTAGTTATCAAGGCCAGAAAAGATTCCCTCGTGGTGGATGAGGGAGAGGGACTAAGTTTGCCTAAGCAATGGCTACTTTGCCCACAGTCGCTGCTTTAGCCTCCTCAAAACCTCTTGTAGGCATTTCCCCACAAGACCCTGCTGGGAGGCAGGCTCTCACGGCATCTGCAAGAATGGCGGGGCATTACTTCAGATGCATGAGCACTGGAAACGGTAGCACAGGTTTACTGCCTTCCCTTTCTAAATAGGCCTCAAGATCATCCACTGGGTAACAGCTCTTTCAAGATTCCAGATCGGCTCCTTGTGCAGGAAATGTTGACTGCGCTAGAGAAAGGTGCTATAGAACCGGTGCAGAACAAGGGTTGATACTCCCCAGTCTTTCTAATTTGCAATAAGGAAGGAGGATTGAGACCCATCTTGGACTTAAGAAACCTGAACCAGTTCCTCAGGAAGGACCAGTTCAAGATGGTTACCCTTTCTCAGATCCTTCAGGCCCTCCAACTCCAAGACTTGATGGTGTCATTGGACCTTCAGGATGCTTACTTTCATGTGCCTATCCATCACAAGCACAGAAGGTACCTGAGGTTTGCGGTTGGTGGCTCTCATTATCAATTTAGAGTTCTGCCATTTGGGCTGACCGCCGCCCCAAGGGTTTTCACCAAGTTAATGGCGGTTGTGGCAGCGAGTTTGAGGAGATGTGGGGGGGGGTGCAATTCACATATACCCCTAACTGGACGATTGGCTGATCAGAGCCAGTTCTCCAGAGCAAGCTCTGGAACATCTCAGCATCACCTGCCACTCTCTCCACAGACTGGGCTTCTCCCTCAATTAAAAAAAGTCGCACATGAAACCATCACAAAGACTCCAGTTTATCAGAGCTGTCCTGGATGCTTCTTCAGGGAAGGCCTTGCCACCCGAAGTGAGGGCTCAACACATTCTGCAGATGGTCACCAAATTCCAAAGTGCCCAGTGTCTTCCAGCCTTAGACTATTTGAGGTTGCTCAGCCTCATGGTATCCTGCATTTTCCTGGTGCCAGAGGCTCGCCTGAGAATGAGATTCAATGGCCTCTCAGGCTACAATGGTCCCAATTCTGGGGCAAGATGCCAGACCTACTTCTGGTTCCAAACAGAGCTGCACAGGATCTCCTATGGTGGTCTTGCAAGGACAATATTCTGAAAAGAACCTTTTTGTCAACCATGGCCGGAGATGACAGTAGTTATGGACCCCTCGCTGACAGGTTGGGGAGCTGATGCCAACAATCTGACAGCTGTCGTTCGTCTCCATCCGAGTCCAAACAACATATCAACCTTTTGGAGCTGAGGGCCTTAACTGGCTCTGAAGGCCTTTCTGCCCTCTGTATTGGGAACAACTGTCTTGATAATGACGGAAAACACAGTGGCCAAATACTACCTCAACAAGAGAAGAGGCGTAGAGTCACTACCACTACAGAGAGGCAATGCAACTCTGGTTCTGGGCAATTCAATTCTCCTTATCGACGGTTCATCTAGCAAGAGAGGAGAACACGGCAGCGGATGCTCTGAGCAGGCAGTGCACAGTCTCCCACGAGTAAGATCTAGCTCGGGAAGTCCTTCAGGAGATAGTCACCCTTTGGGGAACCCCTCAAGTGGATCTGTTCGTGACCAGTGTCAAACGGAAGTACAAACTGTTCTGCTCCAGGTAATCCCTCCCAAGAGGAGCTCTAGGGGACGTATTTGTAGTGGACTGGGAGTTTCCACTCCTGTGAGCGTTTCCTCTAGTCCCCGTCATTCCTCACATGATCAGGAGGTTGAGAAAGTTTGGGAAATCCACGATCCTAATTGCTCCGGATTGGGCCAGGAGGATGTGGTAACTGGACCTTCTGAACATGTCCATCTGCCCTCCAATACGTCTTCCACAAAGAAAGGACCTACTCTCACGAGAGGAGGGTCGGGTTCTTCATCCAGAAGTCAAAACGCCCAGCCTTCACACATGGTTTCTGAGAGGTTGAGATATAAGGATGGGACCTCCTGGATGACTTAATGGAAATCTTGCTTTCGGCCAGAAGGCCAGCAACAAAATCTTTGTACCACTGCCGTTGGAACAAGTTTAGAAACTGGTACAGGGTTAAGAATGTGGATACTTTTCTATGCAATACTTCTATGGTGTTAGCTTTTTTGTTACATTTAGCAAATCTGGGGCTCCAGATTGGAACAATAAAGAGCTATCTAGCAGCGCTCTACATGTTCAAGCGTTCTTTGCAAGAAACTTCATACTTTAAAATCCCTTTGATTATTCAATTGCTCAAAGGTATCACTAATGTATTTCCACCTACTCCTTTACAAGTCCCCATGTGGGATTTAAATCTTGTTTTAAAATGTGTAACATGTATTCAATTTGAACCACTGCATTCATGTCCTTGAAAACGTGAGCGATTTGCAGGCACCCTTGTAAACCTCCATTCACGCTTTTCTATAAGGACAAAGTTGTTCTTAAGGTGAAACCTTCTTTTCTGCCAAAAATAGTCACCGACTTCCATTTGTCTCAAAAAATAATTTTACCAACTTTTTAACCACCTTCTCATCCTGGAAAGCAGAAGGAGAGGCTACATAGACTGGATCCGAGAGGAACTCTCAGTTGCTATATCTCTAGAATGTTGGAAATAAGCAGAGATGATCAGTTATTTCTCCAGCATTGGATCTTTCATGGATTCACATGCTTAGACTATTCCCCGTCGTCAGGCTGGGAATCCTCGGTAAATTATATAGACCTTTTCCATAGGAAAAATTTCGACACTTTTGTGTCCTATCTGTCATTTTGGGCCGCGTACGCCTGCGCCACTAGGACGTAGAGGTATAAGTAGCCCCGCCTCAGCGGCTCCCTCAGATTTCAACCGTCTTCCAAAGTAGTGGGAATACCTAGAGTATCTACTATTTTATTAGGTCGTGCGTTCTTCTTCTTCGACTGTTTTCTTTTCGAAGAATGTCTGGAAAGGCGTTATTTCGTCCATGTGCTACATGCGGTCTTAAAGTATATGAAGGAGACGGGCATATGGACTGTATTTACTGCCTTCACCCTCATCATACGGCGGACACGTGTGAGATCTGTCAGGGCTTCTCACAAAAGACCCTAAAAGACCGCAACAGACGCCTGGGTACGGAGCGGGTGCGTACCCGGCATCGGAGGTAGGCTCTACAGCCTCGAGATCTAAGTCTCCTGTCCCCCCCTCATCGATCAGTGTCGGCGGAGCCTCCGGCAGAAATCGCGCTCATCTGAAAAACGCCCCTCGGAGAAACATCCTGCGTAGTCCTCCTCTTCACATAAGGCTTCGTCTTCCTCCTCATCTAAAAAGGAGAGAAAAGACTCATCGAAATCCTCCTCAGGAGACCGTCAGAAAACTACCTCGAGTCGAGAGTCCTCGTCCCACAAGTCAAGGTCAAAAACGGCGGGAACGCCTCAAGGCCCTGCTCCACAGACTTCATCGATGACGATCCGGTCGTCGACGCCTGCTGTGTCTTCGGCGACGGCTCTTCCAATGACAGCGCCTATGGAAAAGATGTCATCGTCGACGGTGGCCCCGTCAGTGGGATGGCAACCGGAGGTTTTTGATCCGATCCCGCCTGAGGCCTTGCTGCAACCAGAAGCGGCTTTCTCCATCTTGTCGGCGGAGGATGACCATGATCCGGTCGCACATCCAACCGATCTGGGATTACAACCAACTGGTTCGGGGTCGCTCTTTAGTGGAAGTGCCATTCCAGTTACCTCTTCCTTACTGAATCCCCAGGCTGTTCTGTCCCTGGAGGTGTTGAACACATTACAGAAGCTGTAGGAGCGGTTGGACACTCGGTTACCTCAGCTTGTCCCGACAGTGTTCCAGGCCTCGCCAGTTGTCGACGAGCCACGTCCGGCTCCTCGCCCTCCATCCAGAATTCCTACCGCTTACCCGGTTGAGGAAGATCGTTCTCGTCCACAGGAAGAAGGAGAACTATCAGAGTCGGAACGTGAAGGGTCGGGTTCAGACATCTCGTTATCCCCCTCAAGGGACCCTACATGGGACTCTGAAGCGGAGATGTAAACTCCGAAGAGTCCGTCGCAGCCATCACCACCTGATGATATGGGCGCTTTCCATGCCATGATGGGTAAGGCATGTGCAGAGTTTGGCCTAGTCCCAGAAGAAGAGAAAAAAGATTGTTTTCTGTTCGATCATATGGGCAAGAGAAGAAATACGATATTTGCTATCCCCATTTTAGACCATGTCTGGCAGGAGGGACTAAAAACCATGCGTCACCCTTTTTCAGAACCGGCAGTAAAAGGTCAATTGGAAAAGAAATTCAAGGCTCCGGAATCGACTCCCAAGTGCTTGACGTCTCAACCTTTGCCGGAATCAGTGTTATCCACGGCGGCGGCCAGAAAGGCAAGGTCGCAACACAAATGCACGACCCCGCCAGACAACGAAGCCAGGAGACAAGATGCTTTTGGGAAGAAAGTGCTATCGGTTGGAGCGACTACAGTTAAAGCAGCCAACTCCTGGCTATTATGGCCAGGTATGATAGGGAAATGTGGCATCGGCTAGCTCCTATCTTGGACCATCTGCCGGAGGAACACAGGAAATCTGCCATGCTGCTCGTATGTGAGGGAGAAGAGGCTTCCAATCATTCCATTAACATTGCTGTCGATCTGGCGGAATCAGGCTTTAAGCAAATCAACAATGGCGTAGTGGTGCAAGCCTGGCTTAAGTGCACGACCTTCAGGCCAGAGGTACAATATAAGGTAATGGATATGCCGTGCGAAGGAGAACACCTGTTTGGGGAGAAAGTGGATGAAGCCTTGAAGGGCATTAAAGAAGATTCTGACACGGCTCGTTCCCTTGGAGCCCTCCAGAGTGGTAGGAATTTTCGTTCCTTTAGTCCCTTCAGAGGAGCATCAGGTAACTCCCGGTTTGGATCATCTAGAGACCGAGGTTTCAGCAGACCCTCCTACTCTTCCCAAGGCTACAGACGTGCAGCCCAAACTACTCGTAAAGGCAGAGATTACCAATCCTCCAGACGACGAGGCGCCTACTCCTCGTCGACGAAGGATAAACAGGCCAAAAGCCAGCAATGACAGCTTACAGAACGTCCTGGGGGGCAGAGTGTCTCGTCACGTAGACGAGTGGGCGCGCATAACAGACCAATGGGTTTTGGACACGATACATCTGGGCCATTCTCTACAGTTCAAGGGCAAGCCACCACGCATTCCACCGGTGTTCTCGACGCAGCCCCACCTTCAAATACTAATGCAAGAGGTGGCGCTTATGCTGCAGAAAGGGGCTATAGAACTGGTCCCGGTGGCAGAAAGAGGACAGGGAGTGTACTCCTGTTACTTTGTCGTCAAGAAACCCAATGGAAAATGGCGTCCCATTCTAGATCTACAAGCTCTCAACAAACTGCTCAAGAATCTAAAATTTAAGATGCTTACACTCCAAGAAGTGATCCGTTCGATACAACCGGGAGATTATTTGTCGTCGCTAGACCTTGAGGACGCATACTTCCATATCCCGATGTGTCGACGACACAAAAGATTTCTGCTGTTCGTCCTCGGACGAACCCACTATCAGTTCAAGGTCCTCCCATTCGGACTGAAATAGTCTCCCAGGACGTTCACGAAATGTCTGGCTCCAGTAGCAGCCTGGTTAAGGAAAGAAGGTCATCATGTGTACCCTTATCTGGACGATTGGCTAGTGAGGGGATTGTCTCCGGAAAGGGCACAGGAAAGTCTAAATGCCACCATGTGCCTCCTACAACGTTTGGGCTTCGCAATAAAATTCAAAAAGTCCTCCTTATTGCCATCAAGGACCTTGGTCTTTCTGGGGGCGGAGTTCCAGCCGCAGTCAGGACTGGTAAAGCCATCCATCGAAAGGGTTCTGAAACTGCAGCAAAAAGCATCGGATTGGAAAGTCGACACCAGAGTGTCAGTGCGAAGGTATATGTCCCTACTGGGGACCATGTCGTCCTGCATACCCTTAATCAACAATTGTCGTCTCTTCATGAGACCGATTCAGGAATTCTTGGCGGATCGATGGGCACAGAGTCAAGGGCGTTGGTTGGACAAATTGACCATCAACAGCGAACTCGTGCAGGCGCTTCAATGGTGGAGAGTTTCTATAAATCTGACAAAGGGAATGCCCTTGCTGGAACCGGTGTTCCAGATGACAGGGGTGACGGATGCTTCTCTAACTGGATGGGGAGCTCATCTGGATTCCCTACAGGTTCAGGCTCGTTGGTCATCGGAGGAGTCCGGCCTTCATATCAATGTGCTGGAATTAAGGGCGGTGCGTTGGGCCCTGAAATCCTTTCTTCCTCGGATAAAGGGATCAGTTGTACGGATTATGACAGACAACACAACAACAATGTTTTATCTAAGGAAACAGGGAGGAACTCGCTCCAGAACTCTGTCAACCGAAGCCCAGGAGATCTGGCATTGGGCCCTTCAGCAGAAGATCTATCTATTGGCGTTCCACTTGCCAGGAGTAAAAAACATGCAAGCAGACTCTCTCAGCAGGGAGATGAATCGACTACACGAATGGGAATTGAACGACCAACAACTACACCGTGTCTTCGAGGAATGGGGTCGTCCGGCCCTCGATCTCTTTGCGACGAGAGACAAGAAATGCCCACAATACGCGAGCAGGTGGCCACAGCAAGACTCACTAGGGGTAGCGTTCTCTTTCCCGTGGACGGACAAGTTTCTGTATGGCCTTTCCCCCGTTTCCGCTCATACGTCGGACGCTGCAATGGATCCACAGATATCCATGTCGGGTGATCCTGGTGGCCCCGTACTGGGCCAAGCAAGTGTGGTTCTCCGATCTACTCCATCTTTCAGCGGCAGAACCAATGAGGTTCCAGAAAATCCCGAACCTTCTGTCTCAGGAGAAAGGGGTTGTTTGGCATCACGACCCCGACAGCATCAGTCTGACGGCCTGGCTCCTGATTTCTCCGAGTTTGGCACGTTAGAGATTCCAGCGGACTGTCGTCGCATTTTGCAAGCGGCGAGGGCGCCGTCCACGAACGCTTCATATTCGTACAAATGGAAGAGATTCTGCACATGGTGCGCAGGTCAACCAGTTTTGGTCCCGCTTAATATCACACCGGAACAGCTTCTACCATTCTTGCTACTCCTAGCTAAAAAAGGCTTGTCTGTTTCATCCATAAAAGTGCATCCGGCTGCCATTTCGAGATTTACTCGGAAGAGACATTCAACTCCGTTATTTAGTGACCGGCTGATTAAACATTTCCTTAAAGGATTGTTCCGAACCTTTCCTCCCGTGAAAAAGTTTCCTCCAAGCTGGAGTCTTAACCTGGTTCTGGCAGCGCTGATGAAGGCCCCCTTTTGAGCCGATGTCATCGTCATCATTGAAATTTTTGTCGTGGAAATTGGCTTTTCTGGTGGCTATTACTTCGGCACGACGACTGTCAGAAATACAAGCTTTAGTGATCGACCCACCGTACTTGAAATATTTCAATAATAAAGTCGTGTTGGCTACAAATCCTCATTTCATTCCTAAAGTACCTACCATGTTCCATAAGCACTCTTCTATAGTGCTGCCGACGTTTTTTCCAACACCTTCGTCGGTTGCGGAGAAGACTCTCTATACACTGGACGTAAAAAGAGCTTTAAAATTTTACCTCCATCGCACTTAAAGCTTCAGAGACACGAGACAGCTATTTGTGGCTTATGGCCCTTCGGCTAAAGGTAAACCGATCTCAAAACAAGGACTAGCCCGATGTGTGTCGTCTACTATTTCATTTTGTCACTCAAAAGCCGGAAAACCGCTGGAGAAGCGTCCAAGGGCCCATTCGACGAGATCCACTTCTTCGTCGACTGCATTGTGGTCCAGAATTCCGCTGGGAGATATGTCAGGCGGCTTCCTGGTCGGTACCACACACGTTTACCCGGCATTATTGCCTCGAACAGCAACATGCTGCTGATACACAGATGGGTCGTGCAGTCCTACGGCACCTGTTTCAATAAGGTAAGCCCCAATTAAGGGGTCACATCCTTCGGCTAATGTACTTTGCAGTGTGACGTTTTCACTGTTAACATACTATAATGTGATGTTTTGCCATGATAAATATGCATTATGGTTATTGTGATATTGGTTTGCATACACACCTCCAATGTTGGGGGATACTGCTATACAATCTATTCTAAGCATGTGAATCCATGAAAGATCCAATGCTGGAGAAGGGAATAGTTTCTTACCTGTAACTCCATTTCTCCAGCATTGGTATCTTTCATGGATTCACATGCGCACGCCGGCCTCCCCTGGCATGCAAACCAGATGTCCCCCATACTACTTTGGGGGTCGAAATCTGAGGGAGCCGCGGGGGCGGGGCTACTTATACTTCTACGTCCTAGTGGTGCAGGCGTACGCGGCCCAAAACGACGTAGATGGGACACAAAAGTGTCGAAATTTTTCCTATGGAAAAGGTCTATATAATTTACCGAGGATTCCCAGCCTGACGACGGGGAATTTTCTAAGCATGTGAATCCATGAAAGATACCAATGCTGGAGAAATGGAGTTACAGGTACGAAACTATTCCCTTATTGGTTGTACTGGTCATAAATTAGGTTTGGCAGTGACAAAACAAACTCTTTCCAGATGGATTATTCTGGCTTTGGGGAATGTTAGACTAGCTGGTAAAGATCCTCTGGAAGGTCTGAGGGCCCATTCTACAATGGGCATGGCAACAGCTTTTGCTCCACAGAGAGGGGTGCCAATTTAAGGATATCTGTGCAGCAGCCACTTGGTCTAAGATTAAAACTTTTGTGAAACATTGTCTGGACGCAACTTCCACTCGGGATGGGGGATTTGGAAAGGCTGTCCTTCATTCTGTCCATGATCATTTTTAAGGACAAGTTTAAATTCTTACTCCCGCTGCCAAAATTGGTACTGCTTTGAGAGTCTATCAAAGAGGAGGAATACGTGGGAGGACACAATCCATTCAAAGAACAAGTTAATTAGCCGTTGTAACGTTATTTCGATTGGATGTTCCTCCCACATATTCCTCATCACTCCTCCCATTTTACCCCACAATAAATGTACGTGGTTTTACACTTTACGCTCTTCTAGAGTCTACTACATTCTGTGCTATTGCTAGTAATTCCCCTGGGGGAGGGAGGGGGGGCAGAACTGAAGCCAACGGGCGCTGTGCAAACTACATAAATTGGTGATGGCATAGATAGTCGAACTGAGGCCCTCGAGGAACATCGAGTCCACGGGGCCAGCACCCTTTGTCGAGGGGGGGGGGGAATGTTTGCTGAAGCTGGAAAGGAATATCGAAGATGAGGAATACGTGGGAGGAACATCCAATCGAATTATTTTTATCACAGGTAATTAACTTGTTCATCTGTGCTAGTCACGTTAGGTCTATTATAGATGTTAAACAGGATTATGCGCTTTGATGTTTTATAAGTAGATGGATTTCTTGCATGTCTGCAGTATTGTTGAAAGTTGATCTTACTTCACTATAGAAGCGAGAATTGATCCAAGTCACCAGGCTGCCATATGGCCATCCTGTCAGGCCTTGTTGTGCTAGGGATGTATATGTGGTGTAACCTTGGAGATTCTGTGGCCAACGTTCCCAGGTTTCCTGGGAACAAAGCACCTGGAGGAATCTGCTGAATTCATACCACTCGCTACATTGAAAATTCTTCTCTTGTCCCGCATTCGATTGGAAAATAGTCACACAGGTCTGTGCTCCCAGGTGTAATATTGGGGTCCTATTAGCTAGCTGGTAATGGTGGGAAATACACAGGCCCCAATGGCCTGCAATCTCTTAAGATGGTAACCTCCTTCTGTGAGAGATCCCTAAGCCGGGTTTGTATATCAGTTCTGGTTACTGGTTTACTAGGATGAAATGGTTTAGGCTGAGGTGGGTGTGCCCTCAGTTTGATATCAACATTGCTGGGATGAGGAGCTCTTGACTCGAGGGAAAAAAGATTCTGGGCTAGCTAAGAATTTGATAGCTCGATTCTGATCAAATTCGTGTTCCTTAGGGTACCCAATGAAATTCTTGTGGATGTGACCAAATCGTCACTGATTTGCAGCCTCTCACTTGGTGAATCCAGTGGGTGCATTTATAATTGAGTCCCTAAGAGACTTCCAAGCTACAGCAATTTCGCTTGGGGACCTTGTGTTGATAAATAATTCTATCCTGCTTCTGAGCTACAGGTAGCTTCCCTGCCGCAGTCCTGTGCCCTTTCGCAGAGTAAGTGTGGCTGGGTGCCCAACCGGGAATCCTGCTGTATCCTAGTGTTTGCATTATTCCGTCCCGCTTGGAGTGACTGAGCGTTGATCACTGGCCTAGATATAGATTGATTGCTATCTGTAGTGTGCACGTGGAACAGATTGATTTCCATCAGCTTCAAAGGATGGTTGTTGGTCAACTGTTGCACCTCTTAGTTATACCCTCCCCCCCCCTGTGGGCCTGCTGTAGTTGACCTATGCGGATGTATAAATTTCTGTGAGCCCTGCCCTACCGATGGTGTGGTGCCTGAACAGCTGGTGGGAATGGGGAGTGCTCTGCCAGTGGAAGT
Source organism: Ambystoma mexicanum (assembly GCF_040938575.1). Lineage (NCBI taxonomy): Eukaryota > Metazoa > Chordata > Amphibia > Caudata > Ambystomatidae > Ambystoma > Ambystoma mexicanum. The sequence continues at coordinate 555,154,772 of NC_090931.1, forward strand.
GGGGTCTGTGGAATCTCAGGTTGCTTTGCATAACTCAGCGTATTTCTCCTTGAGATCAGTTAAAGGATAGTTCCGGGACTTTTTTTTTATTGTCCCTACGGTTCGGCCATGTGTTTTTAAGCATAAATCGGTAGATCGTAGAAAACTTTCCTATGGACCTGCACTTGATTTTTTTTGTATATTGAGTTGGTGTTGTATCTAGCTCGCCACTAGCGTCGCTTCTTGTAGCGGGTACTGTGGAACTCCGGGTGTTATTTCAAAGGGTTATTGTTGTCTGGAAAATTCGAGCATTGAGTAGGACCCCTCGGTGCAGGTATGGTTGATATACTAGAGGAAGAACTAGAAAGGCTGCCATCTCATTAATAGTGCCATCTGAAATGGATTCCAAAATAGAGAACGTATTGTGAATTGGCACCTTATATACTACAGAGGTGTTGTCGGCGGCATTCCCCACATCACAGTAGGAAATGTTCAGGACAGCCTCTGGTGACATATTTCTAGTTGAAATAGGTTTTGGGATAATCTCCACAGGAATTATGTAATTTATATCCCCTAGTTGCCCCTAGGTGTTACAAACTTGTCAATGGCATCTTCCTTTTGTGGTATGCCTTTGGGCAGAGAGTTTCTGTCTTGGAAAATGTGGTAAGAGTGAGACAAAGAGCGAGTGGTTTGGTGCACAGCCAGCTACACTTCCCAGGGGAAATGGAACTGACACAACTATTTATTGAAGTAGGTCTACTGCTTGTTTTTTTGGGGAGTGAAGAGACAACAAGTAATGGATGCTGCTCTACCTCAACCAACCAGATTTTATTGCAGGTCTCAAAGTAAAAATGAGCTCAGTAGAGGCCTGCTAAGTGAACATATCAAAAATTCACTAATCGTACTATATAATAAAAGGCCAGATGTGTGTTTTGTCCGAAGCCATCATGTGCCTGCTTAGCCTGTCACCACTGCTAGAGTGAGCTGTTGCCTTAGATATATATAGTAGTCCTACAGTGTGAATGAAAACCTACTGTATCCATCTGCCTTAGGATATATAGTGCGCCTTCTCTGTTGATGAAAATCTAAACAATATTTTTTTTTTCTATGAACATGAATTACACTCAAATATACCACACAACATATTGACACTCTGAATGTCTTTCCTCACGCACTTTGGCCTGTGTACACAGACTTTCACACTAGTTTAAATACGATTTGTGATCTTGTAGATAAATGTGAGAACACTAAAGTGCAGAATGGCTAAGAAAAAAAATAAAAGTAACATTCTATTAAAAGTAAAAACCAAACGGAATGTAATTAGAATCTAGGGCTCCAGCAGCATAAACAGGGCACGTAATAACTCAGTCATGTGATTCTTGTAAGGCAGGTATGCAGAGGTCCGTGGTCCATAGGTCCCAGAGGCTCAATGCAGGTTCAGCCATGATGAAGTACTGGGATAAAATAAATAGCGAGCGCTGATACCTGGAAACACGCTGGATAAAAGAAACAAAATTGTTAAACAGCCAGTGGCGAGAGAACGCCACAACAGCACCTAAGGCTGCCATAGTCCTTCTCCCTCCCTCTCGCCCTACTGGACCAAACTTGTGCGACTAATGCTACACACTCCCATTTATCCCATAGGTTAGCCAAGGAGTGAGCCACAATCAAGAAGTCGCATCAGGCAGGGAGCTTGGCTTGCAGCTGAGGGAGTTTAATAGTAGTTGGACTATAATATGCTCCTGCAGGTGGTGGTGGCCAAAGTAAGCAAATAGTCTTACCATCAATAAGGTAACACCACACCATTGTGGGCGTTGGTGCCTTAACAGCGTTGCCCCTGGCTGCATCGGTCTTCACCACTTTGGGTGTAACAGAGCCAATAACATGGAAAAGGCGCTCCTGCGCTGGTTTCTGTGTGGGGCCAGGGAGGTGTCGGTGTGGGAAACCTAGCGCCTCAGGGCAAACAGAGCAGCTTCAGTTTATTTTTTGGTTATGGATTGTAGGGGACCAGGTGAACGCTTGAGTGGCTTGATGGGTATTTGCAAGTTCATCTCTTTCCCCTGGAACCCAAATGACTGGGTAATTACTGTCTTGAACCGGAAAAATGCACAATGCAAGGAGGCAGCAGAAATGCCAAATGTTGCTCAGTTCCTGTTTACGTTTTAGTCACAGGTGTTAGTTACTATTGGCTGGTAGTTATCATCAGTGGCCAGAAGTTGTAATACTATAGCAGTGTGTATCAGTTCTTGTGCGCAGGGATTATACTAATCCTTTAGATACTCTTGATCAAACCTTCACTGGGTATAAAATATTTGCCCGGTCTCTTGCCTGTAATCAACAGGAGAGTTGCCAAATTACTATCAAGCTCTTCAAATTAATCGAAGACTGAAAGGTATAGTGCACGTGATTAACAGAAAATAAATATATATATATACATTTCTTCTGAGGCTTGTGGATCTACTTAGAATCACATGCTTTTCATAGGTCAACGTCTAGTGGTTTGTGCAGCGTATTGCGTGACTTGTTTTCAAAGTTCGAAAAGGAACGTCAACAGGGCATGTCTGTAATACTATCCCTAGTGTGACGTACACTGTACTCATAGTCCTTCACTCGTTGAGGTCCTCAGATTGGATGCCATCCAAGTTGGTCACGTTTCGCACAGTGGTAAGCTTATAGCTAGCGTGTTATTCATATTTTCTATAATTATTTATATCCTTGCTGCTGCAACTTCGACTCGCTTCATTGACATGCAACAGTCTCTACGTTGATAGACTACATGTCCGTCGACGGCTTGCAGATCCAACCCTGGCCGGCCTAGATCGGGCTTAGGCACTCACTGTATAGATAGTGTGGGGTGGACATACTCTTTACACATTTAAGAGATTGTCTCTTCTTTTTCTGCCCTTTAACACCCATTGTCAGTCTGCCTTTATTCATGGTCATGAAAAACACCTTTTAAATTCTGCCTTAAGTGCAACCACAGGTTTCTGTGGAAGGACACACATACTGTGCACTCATTGTCTTCCACAAGACCATATGGCAAATCTGTGTGCAGCTTGCAAACGTTTCCACCCAAAAACATTAAAAGATTGGCAGACAAAGCGTTGGGCGGCCTATGCCATGCAGGCCGAGGCTGCCTCGGACTACCCCGCTGGTGCAGAGGGGTCGAATGACAAACAAGGCAGCATCAGTGCCTTTAGTGATGGCAAAGACACAGTGCAAGAGTCGGTAGACTCCCGGCCGCTCTTCCTCAGCGCTGGAGTTGCATGCGTCATGTGCTGCTATGGAGACGACCCCTAGCGACAAGAGCGCACATTCACTCATGAATGGGCACTTAATGAGACAAGTTGAACACATACATGCCCCCAGCCAGGCCTTGGTGAACTGGCGAAAAATCAGCCTGTGGAACACAAACCTGCCGTTACATTAACCAATGCGGTGCGCAAACACTCCTCTGCGTTCACGACAAAGCTTTTGACACTTCATCCTGTACCCAAAAAGCCACCAATCAGAGAGTTCTGCTCCAAAATCCTCCACTCTTTCATCTTTGCAGATGCATGCGCTGAAAGCAAAGTCTAAACGGGCATCTGTCTCACAATTGCATGCACAGACGCCGAAACAGCCCAAATCTGTTTCCCCAAACACACACAAAAATAGCCGTCAAAACAAACGGACACTATTTCAAAAGCTTTTCAGTACACCAGGGCTTCTTCCCCTTATCTGAAGCTTTGCATAAAAAGTCCTTCAGTGACCAAGAAGAAATTGTATTCCCACTACGGGAAACCCCATACACAGGTGCATGGGCAAAAGAGTATTTTGTGTCCACAATGGACAAGGTCTGCTCTTTTGTTAATTTATCTAGAAACACACTACAGTAAAACGTAGTATTTTTCACAGGTGGAGATGTACCACCAACATAAGCAGCTAGGTTAGAATAGGTAAACCTGTAATTTTGATGAAGATCAAGACACTTATGTTGATGATGATCAGGCTCCAAATTATGACTGATTGTTATTTGGCATTTATATAGCGCTCTATATATCATTGGTATGATCTCAAAGCGCTTGTAGGTTGACCGCCCTCTGGGACCGCAGTCCAGGTCAGTCTGGTAGAATATAGTGCTTGGGTGCACTCCATGTGTGCTGCTAGTGAGATTAGCGTGATGGAGCCAACATCCTAACATTAGGGGTGGTGGTAGTAAGAGATCAGTCAAATGTGTGCAGTCAGGTGGTTGGTATCTGAGACTGCATTCTGGCAGCATTAGGCCTGTGTAGGAACTGTGTGTGCAGCATATAGGTCGATTTATTATAATTATTATTACTTATTTTTTTCCCCTATGGGGTATAGCTGCATTCTAGCAGGTTGTTGAGGTGTTCATGTAGAATAGTTTGTATATGTGCAGCTAGGCCCAAATTGCTCGAGTAGTATAGCTGCTTTCTTTTGTTTGTTCGTGGAGAGTGAGCATAGTGGTAGGAGAGGCGAGTGTCTGAAGGTGTACTTTTTTGGAGCTCACTGGTCCTGGTTACTTTCGTGGAAAGGTACTCCGGTGTGGTTTCACATGGTGGACCGTAATAGGTTATGATTTGTACGGTCAGAGGGTCATTATTCTCGGGGTCAGCAAGTGTTGAAGAGCCTATTTCATTGAACTCTGCATTCTATAGTTGTGCTGAGTTTCAGCTGGCATTAGTCGTGGTTATGGAAAACGCCATGTTTTTAGAGCTTTTCGGAAGGCCGTGTAGTCTTGGGTGTCGAATTTGAGGAGGGAGGGAGTTTAGCAATGGACGAGCAATCAATGCCTAGCTTCTCGGGAGGTGATGCAGGCTGGTTCTTAAGTACAGTGTAGTCCCCAAGCAGCCACAAAGGAATATCCACACACTGTATTGGTGAAAACACAGTCTTTATATAATTATGGTTCAAGGTTATATACACAATCACAATAACTCACTTTGTGCTCAGTTAATCTACAATGGCAAATATATACAGTTCTAAGTGGTACCACAATTATTATCAGATTTCATTGAAGTGCATCAACTGTACTCTGGTCAAATGTCACACAAATCAATTAATAAAGGTAACCAACAATAGACATAGGAGGAAAAGCAGTTGGTTTAGAACAATTGGCAGAATAGTACTTAAACTACTTAATCACAACTCTGTATGAGGATTCCCCCAACTGGGCAACCTGTAAAATAAAGATATACTACAAGCCCTGTCCATATATTGTTCAATTCGTCTTATTCCCTTCTAAAATGTTTCTACCACCCCAATGTACCTGGAATAGTAGAGTTCCTCGCGGAGGCGTCAATGGATCCTTCTTGAGTGACTTCCTTTAAAGCAGGAGACACAGATCCTCGATGGGCCTTGAAGAAAGTGAACTTCACGTTGATGAACCTCGATGGAAAGTTTGGCATCGAGGCAGCAGCTTCGGTCCTGGCGGTGCTCGTCGACGATGAGTTGAAGATGTCCTGCAAGGAAGAGGTGTGCGGGGCACCTCGATGTCGATAGTTCAGGACCGCAAAGAGTCTATGAAGAACTTTGACCCAGCAAGAGCGTCGAGTCATCCGGCGTATCTGCGGTCTTTGGGTGCCGGGAAACCTGCTGGGGATTCTCCTTGGCGTGTCGGCGGCCTCGACTCTCTCTGCCGGGACAAAGCGGTTGGCGATGCGGTTGAGCGATTCCTTCGATTCAAATGTCATAATCAATGGAGCGTTGTTGCTCCGGTCGTCCATGCCATGACGTCAAGCGGTCCCCGATTCTGGGCAACACGACTTCTACAGGCCTCCAGCGGTTATAGCAAACTTGCGAATCCTGGTCGACGACAGTTGACGGAATGTCTGGTGCTTCTCTTCTTTTGCCTCGGCGGTCCCCGTCTCCGGTCGGCAGCTTGTCGAGGCTCTGACTTCCAGGGAGCTTCGGCGAAGGTTAGTGGTCCTCTCTCGGATCAGTCCTCGATGAACTAGACAGCTTTCGGATTGGGTTGAAGCAAACGCAGCAGCAAGTCTACTTCTTCCAGCTGGGCTTCAAGGATAAGCTTCAAGTATCAACTTAAGCTTCTGAACGAATTCTAGCTGTTAGAGGCCCCCAGATATACTGTTGATCTCCCATTCACACTCAGGCAACCAATCACTCAGAACGGCATTCAGCAGTCAGCCAATCAGGCATACAGTGCATTCAGGCCATTCTCCTCCCTCTCACACTCACAACAAGGAATGTATATTGGGACAAGTACCCAGCCATTCAACACTACACACTGCATTCATACCAGTTTCGGGCAGGGCTGTCTCAATGATTGTGTTTCATACCAGAAACCAGACATCCAAAACAATAAGTGCATATTGGTCACAAATTCCATTCACCCAGGTCCCACCCACAGGGTGTACCCGTAACAGTCACTTGGAAGGCTCCAGCCAGTCTGGCCTGGACTTCACTACAATACCATATATGGAACTTCCACCCAACAACCAGTCGGTGGGGAAGGGACAGGGTCAGGGCTTCCCAGGTCTTTGGGAAAACAAGGTAACAGGCAATAGAAAGCAAGAGGCCACAGGGGCCATCTTGTTTCCTATCAGGAATCAACTGATTCCAATGGCAGGGCCTGGGTATCCCCAAAATGGAGGATAGTCAGAGCACCTGTCAAATTCAGCATGGATCTGCTACCAGCCCATACCCTGCTCTGTTGGCCACACACAGGTGCCCAAAAACATACACTAGGGGCACAGGGTTGTACCCCCACCCATAGGTGCCCTAGGGTTATCCCATGGGTCTGTACACCAAACCAGAAATAGGAAGAACTGCGCTGCCAGGAGTCCCACATGGACTCCTGGGCAGAAAACAATACAGAACACAAATGAAAAAGGACAAGGACAGGGAGGCCCTGTCCCTCCAATACATTTCCAGCATCACAAAAGATACCAGAGGTGAGGGAGTTATTTATTATGGATTTAGCTTGTTCTCCCGCACATGTGGAGGAGAAAATTTCCTTCAGAAGAGATGCCGGACTGGGGTCAAGCAGTGACCCTGAGGGTCTGCTGTGGGATTGTAGATTAAGGAACTCGTCACTCGAGATGGGGTTGGAGGAGTCGAAAAATGGTATTATGGCAGTTGTGGCAGTGGAGTTGAGAGGAACTGGGGTTGGGCAGGGGTTGCGGGTAGAAAGTTGGGAATTAAGGGTTATCCTGTCTAGGGCTGTGTTGTAGAAATTAAGGGAGAGGGCGTTGCAGAGTGCTTGCGTGGTCAGGGTAGACGTGGAGCTGGAGCAGGGTTTCAGGAATTCGGAGATGATCCAGTGGACCTGTTTGCTGCTGTTGTGACAATTCAGGTTTTGTTTATTGTAGTAGGCCCTTTTAGCCTTTCGGATCTCTGATTTGTAATTGCGGTGGTGGTGAGCGAATATGAATTTACTGAGGGGGTGTTTTAGATGATCGTTGTTTGTTCGAGTTGTTTTTGCTTTTGAAGGTCATCAGGTGGGGTGTGACCCACTTTGGGGGATGGTCCTGTGAGTGGCTGCGGGGCATGAGTTGGTGAGAGGAAGTAGTGATTCATTGAGCCAGGAGTCGAAGGTTTCAATAGTTAATGCTCTGTCTGAGGTCGGCGTTGCAGGGAGATTGTTCCGCAGGGCTTCAGCTAGATCCAGAAGTACGTTGACTTTGTTCCAGCGCGTGTGTAGGCAGCAATGGTTTTGGGTGGAGGGGGTGGAGTGAGGACAGAAAGGGATGGCAGAGTGGTCTGTCCAGATGAGCAGTTTCAAACTAGATACAGAGACCAGGTCATTGGAGCTGATTGCATCATGGATATGACCTCCGGAGTGTGTTTCATCATCTAAACCAGGGGTTGGGTCATGGAGTTGTTTGGTACGTCAAACCAGATGTTGAAATCTCCCAGTAGTGAGTGTTGGGTGGTTTTACCTGAATGGTAGCTAGTGAGTCACAGAGATTGTTGGTAAAGTGTCTGTCATATCCAGGGGGGTCTATATATGAGTAGGAAGCTGTGAGTGACAGATGGTGGCAGAGCAATTTTTATTAGAAGGGATTCACAGTTTGCGTAGCATGGTTGGCTTACTGTAAGTGAGATGGAGAAGTGGGACTTATAGTGGATCGCTACTCTGCCACCTTTGGAGGGTCTGTTGTGGGAGATAAGTGAGTGGCTTGGGTTGGGGTGGGGGGAGACCTTGTGCGCGATTGGTGCTAAATTGTCTGAGAACCAAGTTTCAGTAATGAAGATGAGGTCAGGGTTGTCGGAGGATAGGAAGCCAAAGATGCTGTGTCGGTTTCTCACCACAGAGCGGGCATTGAAAAGGAGACAGGTGACTAAACCAGGGGTGTCTGTTTTCCTGATGCTCGTGGCAGGAGTGCTCGGATGGATTGAGAGGCAGTGAGAAATGAGTCAGTCGTTGTGATATACGGAGTGGTTGGAGCTGTCAGGGTGTCTGAGGCTGACCGGGAGGTGGTTGCGGGGGTATGGGACTTGGTTGTTCTCACAGGGCGGGCTGGGCAGGCCAGGTCGATGGCGAGTGCGAAGAGTAGGTGGGCAGTGGTAGGTTTTCATGGGAGGGAGAGGGTGGGGGGGGGGGAGAGTGGTGTTGGTGTGGTTTGTGGAGTTGGGCGAGTTGTTGCGGGGGGCTCATGTATGGAGTGGGCAAGGGTTTTGGGTCTACTGGGGGAGGGGTCTTGTTTGAAGAGGTGTAGATGGGGCTGGCAGGTGGCTTGGGAGAGGAAGGGAGGTTGGGCTCATGAAGGAGTGGTGAGGTAAGGATGCTTGAGGGAGAGGGGCAGTCACCCTTTCTGCGTGTTGTGCGTTTGGCTGGAAGAGGAGTGTGAGAGTGGGTCGGGGGGGGGGGGTTGTCAGAGGGGGAGAGGGATGAAGCAATGGTTTTAGAAAGGGCAAGACATTCTACTTTGAGAGAGGGGATGAGGGGGAGATCTTTGGGGGAGGTTTGTGGGGGGGACAAGCAGCAGCAAGGAGGGGGGGTGAGGGGCAAGGGCTAGAGAACTTTGCATGTGAGGTTGAGTCGCTGAGCAATGCATAGTTCAGGAGCAGAGGTCTTAGGGGGTCGGTGCTGTCAGGTAGACTTTGGGATAGTGCAGGAGTGGTGTTTCTGGTGGGTGTGTGGGAGTGAGGAGGGGATCGATGGGATGCGGTTTGTCTGTAGGATGGTGCCAAGTGAAGCTCCGGCCGAGTGGATGAATGGTAGTTCAGGGGTCGAAAGAGTTTTTGCAGTGGAGGGCTGAGGTCGGGGAGGCAGGTCTGGGAGGGGGCAGGGGGTCCTATTTAGACCTCACCAAAGTTGCAGTAAATCCATAAGTGGTGGTGGGTGGCTCGTGTTTGGAGCTCCAGAGAGCTCCTCTGGCTTGTGAGTAGGAAATTGTGCAGGGGTGGGGTGAGATGGCGGCAGTTCTCAGTCGAAACCCATCGGGTAGGAGCGGTGGTGACGAGGCGGATGGGCTGGGCCTGTGGGAAATCGGTAGGGGGCGGGAGGTATTTGCCGCGCCGTAGCGCTCCTCTGATCATAGAGTTGGAGGGGTATGGTGATTTTGGAGATGGCGAAGGGGGTTAGAGTGTATTGGTGGCTGAGTGGAGAGGTCTGAGATGGTGGGGCGAGGTGGCATGCAGGGGGGATTCATGAATGAGGACACAAGTACGGAGGACCAGTGCCAGGTGGGTTGGAATATTGTTTGGCAGAGGGAGGTGGTGGAGTAGGAAGGGTAGGGCAGTTGGGGGGTCCATACGTGGTCCTGATTGTTGTGGTATCGATTTCGGGTCGGGAAACTCCGCTACGGATGAAGGAAGGGTAGACCTAGCTAACTGGATGGGGGGGGGGGGCTAGGTTTCACAGAAGGCAGGCAGTAAATTAGACACACCTAGATTTGAGAGACTTGGATAATGGGAGAAGGTTCTAGGTTGCAGCGAGAGGCAGGCAGTAATAAAGCACCTAGATTAGAGAGTACTGTGGAGTGGGGGAGAGGTCTGAATTTCACAATACAATTGGTTTAATTTGCCCTTACAGAGGATTCCCTGTTGTGGGAGAAGGTTGAGAGTGGTTGGTGCACTTCAATCTGGTGGTAGTGTTCTATCGTGGTGAGACTACCAATGGAGGTTATCGGTACTAATGTGATTGTGTGGGACAAAAAGTGTCTACCTTATCCGTTGATGCTAGTTGATGGCAGTCTGTTCTTTGATTGACGCATCTGGGTACTGCAGCCGGTTGGTGCATTTTGTTTAAAAGTGGAATTATGCTATAGCAACCACCACGTTGAATGTGGTTGCAGCGGGGTTGAGATAGCAGTTGTTAGTGGGAGGGGTAGGGTATGATACTGCGCACTGGGACTTCCTTAAGTTCAGTGTGGAGTATGAGTTCGGTGATGGGGAGCTCTGGGTCAGTTTGGTTATACATACCATAGAGATTGGGGCAGGTTGCTACTGTATGCTTTGGTGTGAGTGGGTTGCTGCTTCCCCTGCTGACACCTGCAGACACAGTATGGATTTGCATGGGGGGGGTGTTTTGGGGGCTCACCTGCTGGCAACCAGGAAGCAAAGTGGTCAGGTCAGGCTGTTCGCAGTGGGACTAGGTCCCTGCTCGAGTAGGGATGTGGATAGCCAATCGGGGAGAGGGCGGGCCGCAAGGTGGGGGAGACACCACGGAAGGGCACAGGGAACACAACGAGGCGCTGGAGCGCTTTCACCAAATGTTACACTTAAATTTGAAAAATGCAAAAGGGGCACATCACCATCAAAACACGGACATCCAAGGGAAGCCTGTGGCAAATTTGCATATTGATGATCCGCTCCTTTTTGACCTCCTGAAGAAGCCAGCTTATCACTTTAAATTTGAACCCCAGGAGTCGGAGGAAAACACAGATTTTGTAGATAATATTATTAATGAGAAATGGATCAGTGGGCCAATATATTCCACTTTTACAATCGATAACAAAGCATATACATCAGGGGCCATTTAAAGCCAGACTCCCTAATGGTGACCTCAACCCACAAGAGGCCGGGCCCTCCTACCTATTGCAGAAGCTCCTCCAGATGAGGAGAGCAAAACAATGTAGTCTAGGCAAAACAGTGGCTACTCCTGCTGCTTTTTCAAGTCAGAATTGCCAATAATGGCAAGCTAAACTAGGGCCCAATGGGACCTAGTTGAAGAAGAATTGGACAAAGTGCCAGAACCTCTAAAAACATATGTGTCCGATGGTAAACAAGGGGCAAATTCAATTATTAAAAATTCGGTAGACACAGCTGACAAAGCTGGCAGAATTGTTGCTGATGGACACTCCTCAAACACCACTTGTGGCTCCGGAGACGCAAGCAACTTTGATTAATACGCCCATAGAGAATTAAGTACTTTTTGGCAAAGCACTAGACTGTGCAGTTAAAATGGCAAAAAAGAACATGAAAGCTTAAAAACCCATGCCCAAATCTCTAATAGCCCCGTTATGCAACAGAGCGCATTTAATACCTGGCACACTTTTCATGCACAAGGGTTCCCAAGAGCATCGCAGTCACTTTACACACCACGTGCATCATCCACACCCTGGTATACAGGCCAATCACAACCGTCTTCCTTTCAGTCCTCTGGTCAAAGAACCTTCCGGAGGCGGCGTAGTCTAGGCAGAGGCCAAGCTGCTAAAAGCTCTGCCACTTCTTCCAAACAATGACACACATCCAGGTTCCCTCCCTTGTCTCTCCGGTATGGGGGTGCATTTCACAATACACCCACATATGCGAGAGAAATCAGTACAGACAAGTGGATACTGTCAACCATACCAGAGGGATACTTCATAGAGTTTATGGAAATACTGATCGATCATTCGCCCACATCAAGATCTTTGTCCAAGGAACATCAGATAATACTTGATGCAGAGATCCAATCACCACTTGAGAAGGGAACATCAGACCTGCTCACTTTGAAAAAGGTAAATAGGGGTATTTATTATGTGTACTTCCTTGCTCCAAAGAGACAACATCCTAAACTAGACCCAAGACCTGCCAGCAAATATGTTAAGCCACAAAACTTCAGGAGGACAACCTTACAAGAGGTCATCCCACTTTATTTTTTTTAAAAAGGGGGGATTACATGACATTGGACATGAAAGATGCATTTTTTCATATTTCAACGTTGCCAGCTCACCGAAAGTACCTAAGTAGGGCCCACTCGAACCAATTCAAGGTGCTTCCCTTCGGTATAACTTTAGGCCCTCAAGTTTTCACAAAGGTTCTAGCAGTCGTGGCAGCCCATTTACACAGGCAATCCATCACAGTTTACCCTTACCTTGCTTATCTGGACGACTGACTGATAACGGGAGACACCCTACAAATGTGTCGGCAACACACCCAAACACTATCATCCTACTTTTTCAACTGGATTTTACAATCAACGAGAAAAAAAGTCTCGTTCCCAGTCGGACCAAACCATTTTTGGGTGCAATAATTCATAAAAGCAATGCTCTAATCTTCCCCTCCGTGGAAAGAGTACAAAACATGCTGTTGTAAATTCCCACTTACACAGCCGGTCGTCGGATAAGTCTGAAGGGTTATGCGCCTACTCGGAATGATGGCTTCCAGCATCTTTATGGTACCACACGCAAGGTTGAGCATACGTCCAATACAAGAGTGGCTGGCGAAACAATGGTCTCAAGCAAACAGTAACTGGTACGTAGTGATTGTCATTTCATTTAATTAACTTTATTCGTATAGACCTTCAGCACAATTCATCATATTCAAATCTCATTACAAAAATAATTCCCCAATGGCCAAATACACTAAAAACCTTAAACACATGACAATTGAAATCAAACCATAAACAGTAATTTCCTTACAATCCTTAAACCCTCCCTCATCCCCCACCCCCAGTGAGGAGATCAAGCTTGCAGCCTCCCAACACTTCCGGATTGTTAAATTAAATGTTCCCAACAGCCTCCCTCTTAATAACCAAGTGCGATGCACATTTCTTTTCTGCTGACGAGGTTTCAAGACTAGTCCGATCTATGAAAGTCTCGTCAAAACAGGTCCACGCCTGTTCCTCCAAGACTATCAAGGACCACATTGACTCCCTGGCTCCTGCCCTTGCTGACTTCTGCAATCACTCCTTTGCCTCTGGAGTCTTCCCATCCCCTCTCAAGCACTCCCTTGCGCACCCCCTTCTTAAGAAACCCTCTTCCGACCCTTCCTGTCCGGCTAACTATCGCCCAATCTCTATCGCCCCCTTCCTGGGCAAGCTCCTGGAGAAACTGGCCATCTCCCAGCTCAATCTCCATGCTGAATCTGTTGGTAGTCTTCATGACCATCGTTCTGGCTTCAGAGCTGCCAGAAGCACGGAAACTGCTCTCCTGACCATCCGTGAGGACCTGCTCTCGAACCTTGACTCTAACATTCCATGTGTTCTCATTTTGCTTGATCTCTCTTCTGCCTTTAATACTGTCAACCATACCATCCTGCTCAATTGTCTCAGTGATAACCTGGGTATCACTGGTCAGGCTCTGGCGTGGCTGACCTCTTTCCTCTCCAATCGACCCTCCCAGGTCCAACTGGGGTCTTTCCTCTCTGACATCTTTTTCTCTACCTCTGGTGTCCCCCAGGGATCTAACCTCTCTCGCTGGCTGTTCAACCAGTATCTGGCACTTCTCGCCCACTGCATCGCTGCTCTCTGCCCCAACTTTCAGTGCTATGCGGATGATACCCAGCTCATTTTCAGGCTACCCTCAACCTCCTCTTCTCCTTCCCTCATCTCTGACTGTCTTTCTGCTATCCAGGAATGGTGTGCCGCCAACGACCTCTGCCTTAATTCCAGTAAGACTGAGATTCTACTCATCGACACACCCACTCCCTCCTTCCCTGCCGCTCTCTGGCCGGCCTCTCTTGGCTCTCTTCCTGCTCCTACCTGCAAGGCAAAAAACCTTGGGGTCATCTTCGACTCCACACTCTCCTTCTCTCCTCACATATCCGACGTCTCTAAGAAGTCACACTACCAGCTACACCTCCTCAGAGGTATCCTTCCTTTCCTCTCCTTCCCCCAGAAGCTCACTGTCTCTAGAGCCCTGGTTCTCTCGAAGCTGGACTACTGTAACAGCCTCTATCTAAATCTGCCAGGACTGAAATCACTGCATTGGCTCCCAGTGACTGCGAGGATCAAGTTCAAAACCCTCTGCATTGTCCACAAGGCCGTCTGGGGCCTTGGGCCAAAATACCTTCAACTCTCTCTTCCTAAATATCTTCCTTCTCGAGCTCTTCGCTCATCCGCCTCCAACTCCCTCAGGGTCAGCAGCTTCTCCAAACGACGAGTTGGGGGCAGATCTCTCTCTCCGCTGCAGGGGCCTCCCTCTGGAACAGCCTTCCTGCCTCCCTGAAACTTGAAACCATCTCCGGTTCCGGAAGCACCTCAAAACCTTCCTCTTTGCCTCCGCTTTCTCTCCCCCTCTCCCCTGCTAATACTACTGAAACTGCACTGAATCTGCAACTGGGCCACTCACCGTTCTCGGTCCTTGGCCCAGCCACTCTCCCCCTGTACTGCCTCCATGGCAACCCCTGTACTACGGGACTGTGTCTGTATCCCTACAGCCCCCCTTCCCAGCACTTGTCTGCACTTACTTTGCACTTGCCACCAGCTGGCCCTTGTTATTTATCCTGTTTGCTGTATGCTATTAACCCTGTACTGCACTTTCCCCCCTCTCACTTTCCCCCTTGCACTTTTCCCTTTCCCTCTACCCTTTGCACTTGCGCGATCTGAATGACACCTGGCCTAGTAGGATCGTTGTCTGTCTCCCCTTGTTCCCCCCCCCGCCTTGTCGCGCCTTGAAACACTTGTGTATAGGCGTGTTACAAATGCCATATATCATTTCATATATCTAGCAGAGGCGAACACCACTCTCCACTCCATCGTACAAGTTAAAAACTGCATGGCTTCCGGTGCATTTCTAATCCTCGATTCAGTCAGTGAAACTTTGAAGTACCTCCTTCGCCCTAAGGCTAATGATGCAGGGCAAGTTAACATAAAATGGGTCAATGTTTCATTTGCTAATTTACAAAGTGGAAATTCCCCAGATCTCGAGGATGACCACGAGCGGGTATACCATGCTGGATGCAGTTTGCCAACCTAAAATGCATGTATAGAGAGCGTT
Organism: Ambystoma mexicanum; assembly: GCF_040938575.1. Classification (NCBI taxonomy): domain Eukaryota; kingdom Metazoa; phylum Chordata; class Amphibia; order Caudata; family Ambystomatidae; genus Ambystoma; species Ambystoma mexicanum. Next base: position 555,169,864 of record NC_090931.1, read on the forward strand.
TGTACGGTGGTTGAATATCATCGAATATGTTTTTACATTATCCCATCATAATACAAGGAAGGCAGTTTGGGCCATTCTTCGGCGAGAACGTTATTGCCTATAGGTTTACCATAGATTGTCTCTTAGCACTTTCTTTGAGCTCAACTTATTCTATGGCATTCCGGGGGGATTATCCCAAAGGAATTTGGCATTCAGCATAGTTAACACTTGTTTCACATACACTACCCACCCACATCGTTTGGCACCTTCCAATTATAGGAAATTGGTCAGTGCCTTTCTATAGAGAGCTAGGCCTGGCAAAGACCAAGGTCTTAACCGATATAATACCGGGTTCAGGGCAATCTGTTCGGCTATAGGCCAAATTTCAAGGCCCCTAAGGACCAAAGAAGTTGGGGCACTTTTTAGTAACAACAATAACTTATTTACAAAATTATTCTCTATTAGATAAGGCTGTTAAATTGGTATGACACCAGATCTCTGAGCCATAAAATGCTGCTGGCAAGGCTCGTTTTTCAAACAATTCTACAGCTGGCGAAATTGCCCCTTGACCATGTTTCAAAAAGGAATAAATGCCCTGATTAGGTTTACTTAAGCTAGTTTTGACTTTGAGGAGTTGATCCGACCAGCCACCAGTTTAGCCAAACCTGATTCCCCCAAGTAATCAAAGAACTTAACCTGCTCCAACTTTAGACTACCTACTTTTACCACCAAAGGGCAGGGCTTAGTGAAAGGTTTAAAAACCATAACTATGGTCTTGTTGGCATTCAATTCTAACCGAAGATCCTTGCACTTTCCCATAAAGATATCAAGAGATGTTTTCAACCGCTTTGGTGACGTTGCAAGAATCACTGCATCATCTGCGAAAAAAAATGGTTGGCCACCTCTTCGATGCAATCCCAGGTGCGTCCAGGGCACTCGCCTCTAGTGCATCCACTATTCTCTGGATATGTATTGAAAAGAGAAGCAGGGACAAAACACATCCTTGGTGGATCCCCTTCTCCACCTCGAATGGTTTTGATTGTTCCCCACCAGGCCTGTAGCAAACCACGGCCTGTGTATCCACATATAGTAGTTGTAGTGGAACCAGTGCTTCCCTGTCCTCCATAACCTGCCACAGAGCTTCTCTTTGTTCTATATCTAAAAGTTTTGAGATCTAAGAAGATAAATTTGTTTTGCTCAATCTAGTATTTGTTTTGCTCAATCTAGTATATTTCTGTATTAAGAGCAAAAAGCAGTGGTCTGCCGTGCCTCCGCCCCCTCGAAATCCCGCCTCGGCATCACTGATGATCCCTGAATCATCTACCCACTTTTGTAATTCAGTTTGGAGGACTTTTCCAAACGTTTTCCCTGTACAATCCAATAATGAAATTGTGCGTTAGTTTTCAGGGTGGGTTCTTGGCTCCTCCATGATCTAGGGTCTTGTCTCAAGCAGATAGCAGCATAAAAAAAACCCTGCTCAAGACAGGGATCCAGACAGTCAATTCATCTCTATAAAAATCCAGGGGGTATCGAGTCTGGACCTGCTGCTTTTCCTAATTACTGTGAAACCAAAGCCTCTTCCACATCTGCTCTAGATATGAGCAATACTGCTCTACATATGAACAATACCTCTGCGGGCGTTGGGGGGGCATGGACAAATTGTTGGTTTCAGCCAATCCATATAGATTTCTCAGGCCTGCATACTAAATGGAAAAACGGCTCCTCCATACATCACCCGGGACACAACAATGGAAAGTCTGCTCGCCGTCCGTCTCTACATGGGTATCCAAAATCGTCTCATGTCCAGATCGTCCAAGGCCAAGTATAGGGCCTTCCAGGAGGATTGTACATGATCCCCTTTTTTCTTTAATAGCTCCCTATGTTTGGCTCTTAGATTATACAGGGTTCTTTTTTTTTCAACTTCTCTTTGTTTTGCGTAGTTACACAATATACCTCAACCCCCACCCTCCAAAAACAAACACATGTATGGTAATACAGTACAGCGACATGTGGAAGCAGAAAAAGGAAAGACATAAAGTAACACAGCAACACATTTGAATCATGCTTGGTATTTCCGCATCCCTGGGTTGTGGGCCTAAAATGCATTGTCATTGTTACAACCATATAGTGTAAAGGCGGTATATACATTGGCAGTGTTCAGCATGTCATTTCGAAAAGGGTGCCAATAGTCCAATCGCCTGTTACTCACAGGTAAAGTGGTGGCATACTGCGTTTTTCTTCGTTTACACATATTCATGTAGGTCAACCATAAATCACGCAATGTTGGTGCTGCAGATTTCCCCCATGCCTTAGCAATTAATGTCCTGGCGAGGGCTGAGGCCATCCCGGCAAGTCTTTTTCAGTCCTAGATCCGACTTCAATCAGAGCTAGTAGCCAAAACTCTGGCCGTATTGCCAGGATTGACACAGCATGTAGCACATAAGTTTCCATCTCTACCCAGAACTGTTGTATTGAGGGGCAGGACCATGCTACATGGAGAAAGTCACCCGGGTCATGAGTGCACCTAGTACAGCTCAGTGACCTTTCTAGGTAGAATTTGTGTGTCCTCTCAGGGGAGTAGTATACCTGGTGTAGAAATGTATAATGAATTAGATGGAGCCGGTTATTCAATAAGAGGGTTTTCGTTTGAGATCAGTCTCCATTGGCCATCTGTCAGCATTTTATCCAATGTAGACTCCCATTTAGGTGGGGTGTGTTGGTCTGAAGTAGCTTCTGTGCTCTAATACCCTTGTATGTAACTGAGACCAATGCCTTAGCAGATAGATGTTGTCGCATACTGTAGCACTGGGGGTCGGGGGCGCCTGTAGGAAATTCGGCCACATAACCCTGATCGCCTCCCGCAGCCTGAAGTGCAGAAACATTGTTAGTCTGTCCCACACCCTGCTAGTTTTCAGATCTTCCCAAGTGATTAAGTGTCCATCCATTAAGAAATCCCCCCCGAACGAATGTATCCCCAACCTTTCAAAGTGTATCTGAAATATTTATTATTATTATTATTATTATTATTATTATTATTATTAGTGATTGGTATACCTCTGACCCTATATATGACAAATGTGGGAGAGTAGGGATATACCTTCCCAGTGATATTCAGCACTTTGTGCCATGCCCTACATGTTTTTAAAATCTGTTGGACCTCAGCTCAGTGATATCTAAGGGGGTGGGAGGGTCTCCATAGCAGGCCCTTCAGGTCGTCTGGGTGTGCAATCGCCTTTTCAAGGGAGACATGAGGGAGACCACCATCAAATGGAATATGGGACTTGTGCGGGCAAGAAATATGCATACAGGTCAGTATATTCCAACCCTCCCAGGTCATAGGGCAATGTCAACACAAAGTGATACTCTGGTCTGTCTACCAGCCCAAATCAAGCGTGTCATCAGTTTACGTGCTATAGACCAGAATTTGGAGGGGGCCAAATCGAGACGTTATTGAATATATAATATACAAAACCTTCAGGAGTATATCAATCGTGGCTAAGGAAATTCTATCCGCTTGCGATCTGGGTAACAATTTTCAGAAACAAATAAACTGGGGAAGTGGTTATATGTATACATAGGTATCGTATGCCATCAGGGCACCGTCTGAAGTCTTCGCAAATATCTACCTGAGAGACTACGGGTGTAAGGGGCAGCACTTCTGATTTAGACCAGTTGATCCGCAACCCAGCAAAGTTGCCGTATTGCTGAATCAAATGTGTGACGAGTTGTAGATTTTCCCTTGGTGTTTTAAATACAACATATCGTCTGCATATAGTGATACAATAGAGGTGTGGGAGTAGAGCTCGACTCTGCAATGTGTGTGATACTCCCTTAGATGGCAAGTGAGGGGTTCGAGGGCGAAAACGATAGGGGACAATGGGAATCCTTGTCTTGTGCTTCGCGTAGATGCTATATATTCCGACGTGTGTTCATTGGCGTACACAGCTGCTCTGGGCACTGTATACAGCAGGCAGATCAGCAGAGAAAGAAAACTCCCAGCCCAGAACGTCTCAAGACCTCCAATAGGAAGGGCCACTCTACTGAGTCAAAGGCCTTTTCTGCATCCAAGCCGGCGACCACCATGGGGACTTCAGGATTTACATTGTGCATAAGTGTGAATAGTCGCCATAGATGAAGCCTGCCTGGTCTGGAAGCGCCAGGGCAGACATATGTGGGAGAAGTTTACCCGCCAAGATTTTCGCAAGGATTTTATTGTCTGTATTAATTAAGGACGGTAGTCTTTTCGACGCGCACTTCGAGGAGTCTTCATTGGGTTTCGACAGTACCGTCCTGATGGCCGTTATGGTGGATTTGGGTAAAGTACCTGTGTTAAAGGCTTCCTCATACATATTGCCAGTATGTGGGACAATCAGGTTGGCATATTCCTTATATAGTTCCACGGTGAGCCTATCTAAACGCGGCGCCTTGTCGTTAGGGAGGGTAAGAATAGTAGTACATATTTCTCTGACTGGGGAACATTCAGTTGTTCCCCTAGGGTCGGTTCGAGCCAGCCCAAGTCTACCTGGTCCAAGTACTGCGATATGGAGTCATGCCCAACTTCCAATTGCGACCTGTTTAATTGTTCATAATACTTACTAAAAGTATTGCTTATCACTAAGGGGTACCAGCTAGAGGTTCCCCCAGCTCCTAGATCTCCACAATATCCGCTAATTGATGCTCTTGTCTGATCGCCCAGACTAACGTGCGGCTGGGATGGCCCACCTCCCCATATGCCACTGCCCCACTGGGTCACCAAGGAATTTCTCCTCTCGTTCCATGAAGAGACGAAGTTCTTCCTGCTTTGTCCTCCAGGATTCCCGAGCCAAGCGAGTATCATGTAGTCCCAGATGATCCTCGAGATCTTTAATTTCCTCTTCGATATTAAATATCTAACTACGAACATCCTTTAATACTCCGCCCTCTCTAGACATGCATCACCCCCTGACATATACTTTAAAGGCTTCCCATAGTATTCTGTCATCCTATACCAAGCCCACGTTCATCTCAAAGAAGGTTTGTATGCCCTGTCTAATATTGTCGTGGAAAAGTGCGCCTTCTAGTACACAGGCCCTAAACCGCCACCGCAGAGACTTTGCGGGTTGAGGGGTGTGGGAGAAATGAACCCTCACTACGGAATGATTGGATCGGGAGCGTGGAAGAATCTGTGCTTCCGTAATGGAGTAGAGCATATTCAGGGAGACCATGACGTATTCTATTCTAGAAGAGCTACCTTGGGCCCCAGAATAAAAGGAGTATTCCCTGGTGGTAGGGAACATTACCCTCCATGCGTCATACAGTCCTTGGTATTCTGCAATGTCCAGCCATTTAGTCACTGCCTTTGGTAATACCGTCTGCTGTGTGTTGGATATATCAAGCATCGGGGATAGGGCCATCCACCGTGTAGGTGGCTGGCGCATTTTTGAAAGAAATCCGGGGAATCTGTGTTTGGCGCATAAATAGTTATGAGAACTTGAAGGCCAAGAATCTCCCCTGCTAGTAGTGGGAAACGCCCCTCGGCGATCGCTCGTTGCAGAGTTTCTTTCTGGCCAACACCTTTGATTAAACAACTCTCTCAAAGAACGAAGACTGTGGGCTGCACGGGCCTCTGCCCTTCACAGTAGGGAGAACGGCTGAGGTCATATACTTGGTACCCTTTTCGAGAATGCCTCTTCGAATGGATTGTGTCCTCCAACGTATTTGTTGTCTACAGCTTGGCTGCTTTGGAAATTTTTCGGCAGAGGGTGCCCTGCGTCGATGGCATCTGTTCGAAGTCCCGCAAAGGCCTCCCTCGAGGGTGACGTCATTAGATGTTGTAAGTAGCACGCAGGGCGCCCGTAGCCTCAGTTCTGTTTTTTCAGCAAACTTGTTTGCTTCGTGAAACTCGGCACGCCTCGTACTTTATAGTATTTGCTGTGAAGATTTTCTTCGATATGTCTTAGTCTTCCTCTGCGATGACACCTCGGTCCGGGTTCACAAAATGCTGGGACTGCGGATACAAGATGTCCATCACGGATCTGCATCGTGTCTGCCTGTGGTGCCTCGGCGGGGGCCATGACACGGATACGTGCTGCAAGTGCCAGTTGATGACTGGAAAGGCCTTGCGGGAACAAAAGGGGACACTGAAGGTAGGCAAGGTGTCCAAGCCCCATAGGTCCAGACCTGCTGGGCCTTCGACCGATGAGTCTAGAGGTGACTCTCCTCAGAGGAAGAAGGCCAAGCGATCAAGGTCCCGGAGTGGTTCCCGCCACTCTTCCTCCTTGTCGAAGTGCTTGAGGAGAAGGCACAGCCGGTCGCCTTCCTCTTCGTCTTCTTCAGGCGGCACCCTCGAGAGCGTGAGTTGCCCGTCCAAACATTCGACGCCCGCTGACTGGGAAGCTTTCCCGGTGAAAATGCTTGATATTTTCGAAAAAGCAGGGCATGGCCCAGTCCGCGCCTTCTGTTGAAGCCAGCAGGGAACGGTCTCGGCTGAATACTTGCGCACCCTCGAGCCAGAGTAAACGGCGCGATCCTCATCGCTAGCCTTCGAGGCCTCGTTCGGACAAGGCACATAAGGATTGCTCGAGAAGTGAACAGAGGTCACGGTCTTCGTCTCCATCAAAATCGTCCAAATCCTCAATGCCCTCGAAGCCGTCCACGCCATTGGCGTCCCGTCAGTCGATAGTGCCTGTCGGGTCCTCCACCCCGATACGATATGGCATTTATAATGCGCCTATACACAAGTGTTTCAAGTGATCAGACCCTCAAAGCCTTCGGAGCCGTTGTCGACGCAGACACCGGTGCCATCTACGCCGTAGGTGCGAAATTTACTGGCACAGCCCCTAGTGACAGTAGAAAGCAGTGTTTAAGTCCAAGTCATCAACATAAAAGCCTTTGGCTGTGCTTCCTGAGAAAAGGCATACTCCTCTGCCAAATAGACTTTAACTCCCTCACCTCCATTTTTGAGGAGGAGGAACATTCTGATGACTGTGAGGCTCCTTTTGGTCCACAGTTTGGGACCCCTAATGTGCCAGAATGCCTCATATCGGAGTAGAGTGGGATGCAGGATCTTTGTGATACCTTGCATAATGCTAGTGGTATAGACACTTTTCCTGAGCTGGAGTTCGGCAGACCAGACCCTGGTGAGCATGCAGATGCCTCTTACCGTCGCCTTATGTCGAGAGTGGTGGAGTATTTGGGGTGGGCTATGCCTACTGCCCATTATGAACAGGATGATCTTACGGACATTTTGGATCAGGGTCCTCCTACAAATCCCATATTGCAATTTCATTTGGCTGTGCAGAACTGGGTGGCTAAAAATTGAGAAACCCCAGAGACTAATCCGGCGGTGAACAAGTCTCTGCCGAGAAAATACCGCCCCTTTAGTAGCGACCCCAACTAACTGTCATCTCACCCCACTCCTGAGAGTCTGGTGGACCAGGCAGCCACGGCTACCTTGAAACAGGCTGCATACCCGAACATCCCTCCGGATGGGGAACATAAGCGTGTTGATGGATGGGCTCGCCAGGTATTTTCAGCTAGGAGTATGGCGTTGAAGGCGGCCAACTCCTCTTGTGCCTTGGCAAGATTTTCGTACACTCTGTGGGATTGCATTTCTATGGCGGCTGAGCATATTCCGGAAGGGGAAGAAGGGGAGGGCTTCCTAGCTCTTAGCTCTTGTTAAGGATGGCAAGGAAGCCATGTGTGAATCCCTTCAGTCTGGGTTGGATGTTGCAGACAGTGTCAGCAGGTCCATGGCTACGAGCACCGTAATATGCAGATTTGTGTGGTTGCAGGAGTCTAGTTTTGCACCGGATGTGCAGGCTAGACTTCTGAACATGCCATTTGATGGGTCAAACCTTTTTTTTGTGGCAGCCCGGCTGATGAGAGGCTTGAGAGGCTGCAGACCTCTAAGGTAGCCACCAAGTCTTTGGGCGCCGCTGTTAGGCAGCCTCAGCCTTTTCTTCCTAGTGGACAGCAATGGAGGAGTAGATCCTTTTGTTACTAATTTGGAAAGGCGAGAGGAATGGAAAGTCAAAGAGGCCAACGTAAGTTTGTCATGGTGGATGAGGTAGAGGTGCCAAAACCGCTCAAGCAGCAGCCTCTTTGCCATCAGTCTCTGCTACAACTGCTACAAAAATGCTCTGAGGCCTTCGCTCACAGCTCACCGGTGGGGGGGGAGGGGGGCGGGGCAGGCTGTCTCAGCATCTGGAAGAATGGCGAGCCATTGCTTTGCATGCTTGGGCTCTGGAAACAATATCCCATAAGTACTGCCTTCCTTTCCTACGGAAGACTCGCGACAATCCACCGGGAGTGCACTCTTTGAGGGTTCCAGATCCGCTCCTTGTGCAGGAAATACTAACCCTGCTGGAGAAAGGCGCCATAGAACAGTGCCTGTATCGGAGACGGGGGACTGAGACCCATCTTGGACTTGAGAAACTAAAAAAATTCCTCAGGAAGGACAAATTCAAGATGGTCACTCTTTCTCAGATCCTTCAGGCCCTCCAACTTCAGGATAGGTTGGTGTCCTTGGGCCTTCAAGATGCTTCTTTTCATGATACGATCCATCTCAAGCACAGGCAATACTGGAGGTTCGCCATTGGCATCTCACACTATCAGTTTTGAGTCCTGCCATTCGGGTTGACCTCCGACCCGAGGGTATTCACCAAACTGGTTGTGACAGCACATCTCAGGAGAGGGGGGGGGGCTTCACGTCTACCCCTACCTGGAATATTGGCTGATCAGGGCACGTTCTCCCAAATAAGCCTTGGATCATCTCACCGTTACCCGTCACTCCCTTCACAGACTGGGCTTCTCCCTCAATTTCAAGAAGTCCCATATAACACCTTCCCAACAGCTCCAGTACATCGGGCTGTTTTAGACACACCCTAGGGAAAGTGCTCACTAACCAAGGTGAGGGCTCAGAACATTCTCCAGATGGTAATCAAATTTCAGAATGACCAGAGTCTTCCGGACTTCGAATTCTTAAGGTTGCTCGGCCTCATGGCATCCTGCATTTTTCTGGTGCCAAAGGCCCGTCTGAGAATGAGGGCCCGTCAATGGGCGCTCAGGACTCAATGGTCCCAATTCTCAGGCAAGATGTTGGATCGCCTTCAGGTTCTGGTCAGGGTCTCACAGGATCTTCTGTGGTGGGCCTGCGAGGAAAACCTCATGAAGAGAAAACCTTTTTGGCAGCCATGGTCGGAGGTAACAGTAGTGACGGACGCTTCCCTCACAGGGTGTGGAGATCACGCCAACGATCTGACTGTCAGCGGTCGTTGGTCTCCATCGGAGTCCAGACTTCACATCAATCTTTTGGAGCTGAGCGCAATCGGGCTGGCACTGAAGGCTTTCCTGCCGTCTGTATGGGGAAAAAATGTCCTGATAATGACGGACAACACGGTGGCCATGCATTATCTCAACAAGAGAGGTGGTGTAGGGTCACTACCACTGTGCAGAGAGGCAATGCAGCTCTGGTTCTGGGCAATTCAAGAAGGGAACTCCCTAGCAGCAGTTCATCTGGCCGGAGAGGAGAACACAGCAGCGGACACTCTGAGCATGTAGAGCGCAGTCTCCCACTAGTGGGAAATAGCTCAGGAAGTTCTTCAAGAGATCTTTGCCCTTTGGTGAACGCCTAAAGTGGATTTGTTCACGACCAGTGCCAACCGGAATTGTGAGCAGTACTGATCAAGGGAATTTCCTCTGACAGGAGGTCTGGGAGATGCGTTTATGGTGGATTGGGAATTCCCGTTACTCTACGTGTTTCCTCCAGTCCGCGTCATTCCTCAAGTTCTCAGGAGGTTAAGACGGTTTGGGTGCCACATGATCCTAGTTGCACCAGGAGATCGTGGTACCCGGATCTTCTGGACATGTCCATCTGTCCTCCGATATGTCTTCCCCAAAGAGAGAATCTTCTCTCGAGAGGAAGGTTGGGTTCTCCATCCAGAGGTCAAGAGACTCAACCTTCACGCATGGTTTCTGAAAGGTTGAGATACAAGGATTGGGATCTCCTGGATGACATAATGGAGGTGTTGCTTTCGGCCATGCGGCCAGCAACAAAGTCTCTGTACCGTTGCCGTTGGAATAAGTTCTGCTACTGGTGCAGAGAAAGGAATGTGAATACTTTTCAGTGTTCAACTCTGGATGTTCTATCCTTTTTTCTTTCTTTAGCCCACAAGCGTCTTCAGGTGGGGACCATTAAAGGTTACCTAGCAGTGCTCTCAATTTGTAAGCGCTCATCCGAGGAATGCTCTTATTTTAAGATTCCTTTTCGTTACTCAATTCCTAAAAGTGCTCATGAATGTTTTCCTGCCTTCACCGTTTTAGGATCCGGTTTGGGACCTTAACTCGGTCTAAAAGTTTCTAATGGGTGCTCCATTTTAACCTTAGCACTCATGTCCATTGAGGTTGTTAACCTTTAAGACTATTATATTGGTTGCTCTTACATCTGCACGTAGAGTGAGCGAGTTTCAGGCACTTTCTTCCAAGCCACCCTTTACTGTATTCCACAAGGACCGGGTTGTGTGGAGAGTCAGACCTACCTTTCTCCCTAAGGTAGTTTCGAACTTTCATTTGAGTCAGAAAATTGTGCTACCTGCCTTCTATCCTTCTCCACATACTAGTAAGAAAGAGGAAAGGCTTCATAGGTTGGACCCTAGGAAAGCTTTCAGCTTTTGTATTTCCAGAATGTCCAAGGTGAGAGTTGACGACCAACACTTTGTGGGGTATACCAGGCACAAACTAGGCCAGGCTGTGTCTAAACAGTCCTTGTCTAGGTGGATCATCCTCGCTATTTCTGAATGCTATACTTTGGCGGCTTGCATGCTCATTCAACCAGAGGCATGGCTACAGTGTCCCTATAAAGAGCATATGTGATGCTGCAAAGTGATATTCGATACACACGTTCACCAAGCATTATTCCCTGGATACTTCCCATGCTCAGGATGTGGCGTTTGGTAAGGCAGCCCTGTATTCTGCCCTTTAATTTCCATCTTACTAAATTCTTCACCATCCTACACTCATGGATACTACTTTGGCAGTCTGTCAAGATGAGGTATACTTTGGAGGACACCATCCATTCGAAGAACAAGTTACTTAACCCACATGACGTTCTTTTGGACTGGATGCTCCTCCAATGTATTCTTCATCGCCCTCCCAACCTACCCCTTTGTAAAATTTCCCATGCTATTACAGCTTTCGTTCCCTACAAGGCGGAGTACGGTGAGGCCCGATTTTTGTGGCCACTTTGCTACACGAGGAGCGGGAAAAAACAAGAACTGAGGCTACGGGCACCGTGCGTGCTACTTTTAACATCCGATGAAATCACCCTCGACACAGGCCTTCGAGGGACATCAACCCGATGCCATCGACGCAGGGTGCCCTCTGCCGAAAAGTTTCCAAAGCAGCCGAGTTGTGGACACTACATGTCAAGGATGAGTTATACGTTGGAACAACATCCAGTCAAAGGAACAGTACCAGGGGTAAGTAGCCTGTTCTTCTGACCCTGTATCTTCCCTTTTTCCCTTTCGTCGCTGCGCTGCTCTTTCCATTGGCAATGGAAATACTCATTTTTAATTTTGCTGTTTCTGCAACAGGAAATTCCCTTGGAAGGACATGCACAAGGTGTGCAATCACTCTCTGCCACCCTAGAAAAACCTGCAGACTTTACCGTCCAAAAACCCTAAAGAACAGTCAGACCAAACGCTGGGCTGCTCCCGCCATGCAGGCTGAGGCCTCCATAGACGTGGCGGGGGAATCCAGCGAGGGCAGCATCAACGTTCTTAGTGACGCTAAAGGTGATCTGGGTTTGATGGAATCCCATGTGCGGGTCGCCGGCTCCAATAATTAGGGCAGCGTCCCTGTGATGGAAGCATCACCCGGCGGCTAAGGCACACACACACTTCCTGCCACACTAAACACACAAGCCATGGCTGACTGTCATCCACGTCGTCAACCATTGAGAGCTAAGCAGTGTCAAAGGGGAGGTCCTCTAAATCATTCCTGTCCCTTGGGCAATTGTGCTTGCTTTTGCCGCACGACAGGCCTCAAACAGGTGCCCAAAGCAGTTTCGGGCACCGCGCGTAAATAAGCCCTTCTTTCATGCGCCAATGGGCATGCGTCGACAGGAGCTTCAGTGTCCCCCGCCTTCACAGCAAAAATCAGTGAACTTCATGTCCAGGTCACCCTCCTAAAGTCAAAAACGTCAAACCGTAAAGTCTTCACCACCTCTATCGTCCTAGCCCTCTACTTCCCAGGATAGCAGCCTTTCTTCTTCTGCAGACACCCTTTCAGAGGGCTTGCATCACAAGGAATAGCCACCCTTGCATCGCACGCCTATCCCCTCAGTATTTCCCAAATCAACTCTGTACTCCAGAGAGTTTCTATAGGATTATGAGAAAAATGTTTTGCTTTTTGGACTTTATGGATGCGCACCCTGAGGAGCTTAGCAATATTCAGGGCCCTACACAAAAGGGAGTGGCCACGGAAGAACATCTGTTAAAAGGCCACGTCTGGACATTTCCCAGTTCAGCACTTCCACCCAGACCACCTCCAAATACATTGACCCCTCTGAAGACCTCTACATTATAGATCCCTCTGGGTCTCGGGACCCTGGATCTCAGTGAGATCAAGGAGACCCAAGATTACCAGGACCAATATTATGACGATGAGGACATCTACGTCATCCAGTCACGAGACCAAGACCAGCCAGTGGCTGACTCGCCAGTCGACAATCCGCTTTAATATGATGAGCTATTTCTCAAGGCTGCCCAAAATTTTGAAATAGATGCCAAAGAGGCCGAGGTTGACAAGGATTTTGTGGAGGACATTCTGGGTGACAAGAAGTCTGCCACTCAATGCATCCCCCTCTTGCAATCAATCCAAAGGTGCATCCAGCCTTCTCTTTTAACACCAAACCTCACGAGGGCGGTAAACCCTTGCATCGACAAGTTATTCAGGCCAGCCCCTATTGACCCCCTGTACATCAGGGGGTCAACTTAAACCTGCATCCTTGGTTGTTACCACTGCAAGAAAAAGGGCAAGCACCTTCCCTGTCCTCTGCGGAGGCTCCACCAGATAAGGAAAGAAAATAGATCTACACATTTAGCAGAAAGGTGGCTTCCTCGGCTGCCTACCAGATTACAATAGCCAACACCACCACCCGCCTGGATAGCTATGGTTGCCATAAGTGGGACGAGCTAGAACAACAGATTGAAGCAGTCCCAGAACCCCTGAAGTCACAACTTCTGAAGAGTGTGTAGGAAGGCAAGCAACTGTCTAACTGTATCCAACCTAGATGCCGCCGACCATGCAGGCCGCATCATAGCCGAGAGCACATTAATCAAGCGCAATGCCTGGCTTAGGCAGTCAGGGTTCAAACTAGAGATGCAGGCCACATTACCCAACATGCCCATCAAGCCTTTTGCCCTGTTCGGTAAGGCATTTGAAGACGACCTAAAAAGTGCCAAGATGAATATGACGCCTTCAAATCTCTTTGACAACTATCCAACAAGCCGTTTGTCCAAAGGGAGTCTTCCAACACAAGAATGTTCCGTGTGCAGGGCCAACGCTCCTCTGGTTACAGCCAGGGCAGCCAATCGCCATCGTGGGGCACCTCACAGGGACAGTTCTCCTCCAATTTTCAAAGAGGCTACAAATAGTCCAGGAGCAGAGGTAGATCCTCCTCAGCCAGAGGCTCCACTCTGCCCAAACAATGACGCCCCGCTCCAGGTTGCCTCTCCTGCCACTCCTGTAGGAGGTTTCATCTCGCAATTCACCCACACATGGGTGGGGGGGAAAATCATGTCCGACAAGTGGGTGTTATCCACAGTGGCGGGCATATATTGTATAGAACTTCTACAAAGGCCATCCAACCACCTGACAAGACACAGAAAAATGACACCAGAAGGAAGGCACATATTACTGGAAGAAGTGAAGGCCCTGCCGGAAAAGAACACCGTAAACAAGGGTATTCGACGTATTTCCTTGTGCCAAAGAAAGACCTTGCAATGTGCGCGGTACTAGACCTGCGCCCAGCGAACATGCATGTCAACCCTCAATGTTGCTTGACAATTCTTCAGGAGGTAATTCCTCTTGTAAAACAGGTGGATTACATAGCAACATTGGACATGAAAGATGGATACTTTCATATTTGAATATTGCCAGCACACAGAGTATCTGCGCTTCCAGATAGCAGGAGAACACGTCCAGTTCAAGGTGCTACCTCTCGGCATTGCCTCAGCCCCAAAGGTATTCTCTAAAGTACTAGCAGTGGTGGCGGCACACCTACGCAGACAGTCAATCCCAGTGTACCCTTATTTGGATGACTGGCTAATAACCAGGGGAGTGCTCTGGAATTTGCAAATACAACACCCAAAGAACAATCAACCTTCTGTTCCGTTTCTCCATCGAGAAAAAAATCAAGTCTTGTACCCAGTCGAACAAAACAATTCCTGGGAGCAATCATAAAAACAAGAGGGACCCATGCGCCCAATGCAGGAGTGGTTAGCAACACAACAGGCTCAGGCAAGCGGTCGGTGAAACAATCTAGTGATGTTTCGGCTCTTCGTTGGTGGTCCAGGGACAACCTGCTAAATGGAAAACCCTTTCGCAATCCACCAGTTCAAGCGATACTAACTACAGACGCCTTGCTCTTTGGCTGGGGCTGGGGAGCCCATTACCTTCACCACACAGCTCACGACCTTTGGACACACCACAGCCCAAAACCACATCAACCTCCTAGAACTTCCGGCAGTTCTCAATGCTCTGCAGGCTTTTCAGCAGCCTCTAGTAGGTCGGACAGTGCAAGTCCTCACAGACCACATCACTGTCAAGTTTTACATAAACAAAGAGGGAGGTACATACACTCCAAGTCTGTCCAGGCTATCGGAAAAATGTGCAAGTGGGCACTCAAGCGGGACATGTTCCTAGTCCCGCAACATGTTCCAGAGAAACCAAATGCTCTGGCAGACACTCTAAGCAGAAACTCTCTGCCAGAGGAGCACGAGTGGCAAATCAACAGAAATATTCTAGACTATTTTCTCCCAGTGGGGTTATCCTCCCTTAGACTTGTTCGCCACAAGCCAAGATCCACAACGCCCAGACTTTGCATCCAGGTTTCCCCAACCAGGATCCAAGGGAAACGCCCTGTGGATAAGTTGGTCAGGGAAATGTACTTGTGCTTTTGCACAGACACCACTCCTGAGCAGGATAGTGAACAAGATGCACCAGGAGCAAGTCACTCTAATCCTGATTGCTCCAATGTGGGCAAGGCAGCTTTGGTTTCCACATCTGCTCAAACTGACGATGTGCAAACCAATGGAGTTTACCTGCACCTCCAACATGCTGTCCCAACATGAGGGGACGTTGCTCGATCCACAGTTTGTGAACTTAGCAGCCTGGCTCCTGAAGTCATAGAATTTGGTCACTTAAACCTTCCTCAAAGGTGTATGGATATCCTAAAGGAGCCACGGAAACTCAACACTTTAGACATTGTTACTTCAACAAGTGGAAGAGGTTTGTGGTATGGTGCGGATCACAATCCTTAAACCCAATTGAATGTTCACCCTCCAACATCCTACATTAAATGGTCGATCTACTGCACTCTGGCCTAGTATTGAACTCCATCAGAGTACACCTAGCAGCCTTGTCCGCATCCACCACATCGCAGAACATGGTGTCTTGGTGAAAAGTTCCTGTTATCAAGGCTTTCGTGGAGGGAGTGAAGGGATTATACCCTCCCATTTCTAACCCTCCAGCAGGTTATGACTTTAATGTTGTGCTCTCAAAGCTCATGGGTCTGACCTTTGAGCCGATGCACAAGCCCAGCCTAAAACACTTAACCTACAAAACTGCCTTTCTGGTAGCCATCACCAGCTACAGGGCTTCTCTGTACAAGTCCCTTTCTTTGTAATCCACAATCCGAGGTTTTCACCAAAATTCAACTCCAAGATCCATGTCAACCAGTCCATTGAACTACCTACTTTTTTCCAAAATCCATCTAACTCTGCTGAAAGAAGCCTCCATACATTGGATGTAAGGATGGTGGTCTTGCACTATGTAAACACATAACCTCTATGAAAAGAGATCAGCTATTTATTTCCATAGCACCTAGTAAAGAAGGCAATCACATCCCTAAAAATGCCATCTAGGATAGTCCAATGCATACAGCTGTGCTATTCACCGTCTAAAAAGACCCTACCTTTCACTTCTAGAGCTCACTCTACCAGAGGTACAGGAGCTAATCTAGCATTTATTGCAAATGTCCCCCGAGATCCTATTTGCAATGCAGCTACTCGGAGTTCCGTTCATACCTTCACGCAGCACCCCTGCATTGACGCAAACTCTAAAGCAGATTCACAGAAGGGATAAGCGGTGCTAAAACATCTTTTGCTCCTGTACCTTCTCACAACCCACCACCTTCTCCAGATAATGTTCGCTAATCTATGCATAGCATGTGATCTAAGCAGATCCACAAGATTCAGAAGGCATACATTACTCACCGTAATCATATTTCGAGGGGATTGTGTCCTCCGATGTATTCCACATCTCTGACAGTAATGTCCACAGCTTCGGAAAAAAATGTCGGTCGATGTCCTACGTCGATGACGTCGATACGCTGTCCCTCGAGGGCCTCCGTCAAGAGCCGACGTCACCGGATGTTATATGTAGGAGGCACAACACCCGTAGCCTCAGTTCCGTTTTGTCTGCGAACGTGTTCGCTTCAGAATCTCGGAGCATCTCGGTTCTTCTCCTTTTGAATGGGTTCTTCTAACTTGGTATTGAGAATGTCTTCTTCTACCCTGAAGTCGGGCTTCAAGAAGTGTCGGGACTGCGGTTCCAAAATGTCCCTTACGGAACCGCACAACGTCTGCTTCTGGTGACTCGGCAAGAGCCACGCCACCGACGACTGCGATGAATGCCAGTCATCGACGTCGATGGCCTTGCGGGAGCGGAAGAAGTGGTTGTCTGTAGGTAAGGTTTCCAAACCCGTAAGTCGAAATCCGCTGGGCTTTCGACCGACGATTCGAGGGGTGACTCTGCTTCGGCATAAGTCCAGGGGGGGTCTCGTTCTCAGAGTGGGTCCCTCCATTCCTCTGCCTCTTCTACGCACTCTCGGAAGCGCCGTCACCAGTCGCCTTCCCCGTCCCCGTCCTCGTCAGAGGACTCCGCCAGACGGCGGGTAGCTTGTCCTAACAAGCATTCATCGCTGGAGGAATGGGACGCATTCCGCAAGGAGATCCGTCCACGTCTTCAAGAAAAGCCGGCAAGGAACGAGCTAGGACTTCTGCTCATACGCCTTCGGGCTCGGTCGGTCCCGATCGGACAAGGTTGATCGCCATAGCCATGCCAAGTCCAGGTCCCGGTCCTCGACGCCCTTGAGACCGTCGGATCCTGTGAGGCCTTCTATGAAGGCATCGACGTCGTCTGCGCCATGACTGTCGAGGGACTCTCTTGAGGCTCCGGCTCCGAAGAAGTCATCGGCGCCGAGGCACGCTCGGGGCTCCGGCCTCGAAGCCGTTGTCGAAGTAATTGGCGCCTCGCTCGACATTGACGCCACTTCCATCGGCGCCCTCAACGCCTTTTGAGGAGAATTTGCCAGCGGTGCCCCAGAGGACGGTGGAAACTCGAGGAAGGCTCTCTGTAAATCGGTGAGGCCTGTATTTCAGCCTTTTTCTGTACCCTCATCCAGAGATTTATTCCAGCCATTGGATTACATTTCAGAGGTGGAAGAAGTGTCAGATGAGGAGGGGTTTGTACTTCCTGAGGTTCCTGATGACCTGTTGTCTGGTCACAGCCAGATGGAAGACCTACATCAGTCCTTACATGATGCCTGTGGTCTGGACACCTCTCCGGAGGTTGAGTTTGGCAGGCCTGAGCCTGGTACACATGCCGAGTCCTCATACAGGCATCTCTTGTCGAGGCTAACTGAGTATTTGGGGTGGTCTGCTCCACCTGTGGATTTTCGAAGGGATTGTGTCCTCCGACGTATTCCTTATCTTCGATATCTCTTTCCAGCTTTGCTGGCCTCGGAAATTTTTTCTCTAGAGGGCACTGCGCGTCGACGTCCGCCGAGTCGATGTCCCTCGGCAGCCGCCGTATCGACGTCATCCTGCCTATAAAGGCCGCGCGCAGCGTCCGTTGCTCAGTTCCGTTTTTCCGCGCTTACTCAGTGCCTCGGAATATCGTTGCTCAGTTTCGTAGAGAATTAATCCAATTTCCTCGAGATATTCGATCCATACTCGATGGCTTCCTCGTCGGAACCCTCGGTCCGGCTTTAAAAAATGCCGAGACTGTGGAAAAAGGATGTCGCTGACTGACCCTCACAGAGTTTGTCTGTGGTGTTTGGGAGCTGAACACCATTGTTCGGAGTGCGAGGACTGTATGTCCATGACAGCTAAGGCCCTGAAGGAGCGTAGGGGGAAGCTGGAAAAAGGTAAGATTTCTAAAGCTTCTTCTTCCTCGACGAAGTCGAGACATTCGTCTCCTCGTCACCATTCACGCTCCAGGTCTCGAAGCGGGTCCCATCACTCCTCGAGATCGAAGCACTCGAAGAGGAGATGTCGAAGATCCCCTTCTTCGTCCTCCTCTTCCTCTGTTTCACCTAAGAGAATCCCTTGCCACACGAAACATAGTTCCCGGGCTGAATGGGAGGAATTCCGAAAAAATATGATGAGCGTCTTCGAGAAAGCGGCCTCGACTCCCTCGAAGACTGCCGAGAGCGATGGTCTGGTCGAAAAACCCGAAGGTCCAAAACGCCGCGAGTCGCAGTACCCGGCGAAGGAAGCTTCTCGAGAGCGTCACGAACCCTCGAGTGAAGCAAAGACCTCGAATCCTTCTTCGAAGGTTCCGTCGATGCCGAGGTCGGTGTCTTCGACGCCGTTGTCGAAGGGACCTTCGACACACGGGTCTGTCGACTCGACGCCATCCTCAACACCGGCGTCGACGCCAAGGAAAGTCACGGTTGCGGCGCACCCAGTGGCTATTCCCAGGTCTTCGATGACGATGTCGTCGAGATTGTCGACAAACTCAAGCAGAATTCCAATTCTATCGAGGACCTCGAGGCCTCCGCCTTTGTTTTCGACGCCACGTTCGAAGCCTTCGACGTCGACGACATCGACGTCGATTACAACAAGTTTGGCACCCTCTGCCTTGGAAATGGGTTTCACACCCTTTGTGAGTTCAGACCAATTGAGAACAATGTCCTCAATTATGGAAAAGGGAGAACTATCTGACCAAGAAGAGACATTTGAGTTGCAGGGATCTGCAACCCCAGTTCAAGAGGAGTTATCCTCAGAGGAACGCAGATTAAAGGAACTCCATGACTCCTTACATGAGGCAAGTGGATTAGACACTTCCCCTGAGGTGGAGTTCGCTAGGCCAGACCCGGGGGAGCATGCTGAAACCCCTTACAGAGCCTTAATGGCCAGGATCACAGAATTTATGGGGTGGTCAACACCTTCACAGGCTTTCCAACAGGATGACCTCACGGATATTCTTGATAAAGGTCCACAGGAGGATCCTGTAGTACCTTTTCATAAAGCTCTTCAAAGGAAAATCATGACGAACTGGGAAACCCCAGATGTCGTCCCAGCAGTAAATAAAAAACTGTCTACTAAATACAGGGTATCTTCTGCAGACCCAGAGTTTTTGTCCAAACACCCATCCCCAGAAAGTCTGGTGGTACAGGCAGCATCTTCTACTGACATCAAGACTGCTTACCCTACCGTCCCAGAAGACAGGGACGATAAAGAATATGATGCTATGGCTGAGAAAGCCTTTTCGGCATGTAGCATGGCGTTAAAATCTATTAATGCTACTTGCACCCTTGCTAGATTTAGCCATACACTTTGGGAGTGTGCTTCTACAGCGGCTGACTGCATCCCGGAGGGAGAAGAAAGGGAGGCTTTCCTAAATATCATACAGGACGGTAAAGACGCTATGTGCGAATCCCTCCAGACGGGCATTGATTCGGCTGACAGTATCAGCAGAGCAATGGCGGCAAGTACAACAACCAGGAGATTTGCTTGGTTGAGAAAGTCTGGTTTTGCCCCAGATGTGCAAGCCAGGCTCTTGAACATGCCATTTGATGGCTCTTCTTTGTTTGGGAAAAAGGCGGATGACAGTTTAGAAAAACTGCAAACATCAAAGGCAGCAGCAAAATCCCTAGGCGCTGCAATCCGTCAGACACCTTTTCGTCCCACAGGAACCTCTGCGAGAGGCAAGTCCTTTCGCTTCTACTCCGCATTCGGAAGAGGTAGAGGACGACCGGCTCCAAGGGGACAAAGAAGAACTACCTGAGGTGGACGGGGTAGATATTCAAAAGCCGCAGCAACAGCAGGTGCCTCTTTACCATTGGCATCTGCATCAGCCGCCCCAAAACCACTCTGAGGACTTCCCTCACAAGACACCTGTAGGAGGCAGGTTAACTCGACATCTGGCGGAATGGCAGGCTATCACGTCAGATGCTTGGGCATTGGAGACAGTTGCACAAGGTTACTGCCTGCCTCTCCTACGCATACCTCAGAGTCATCCACCGGGGATCAGTGTCATGATCACTGCTTCCAAGGAGCCAGGATCAGCCCCACGTCCTTGGAAACAGGCCCCTAACCCTAATCCTAGGCACCAGCCGGTCCCCACAGGGACCTTTTGGATCTTGTCCTGGCGCCGGTGGCACCAGGCTCATCAGAAGCATCGGTCCCGGCACTGGAAGCGCCAGGCTCATCATTGGTGTGAAGGTGCTTGGGTGGACTTACCTGCGGCAGACCATGCTGCTTACTTACCAGACTCTTAGAAGCCCTCGGTGAACAGGGACTACTTTCTTACCTGGGTGGGGCAGCTCCACTCCCTGGATACAGCACTGGAACTCTTCTGGAAGCAGGAACTCTTTTCTTACCTAGGCGGGGCCGTGGAAGGAGACGTCTCATCACTCCAAGGCTATTTAAACCACACCCGATTGATGAAACGTGCTTCGCGTTATTCTGCATCTGCAGCAGAACGCTCACCGAGTCTGTTCCAGCCTTTCTTCTTTTGATCCTGAACCTGCAAGAATTATACTTACCATTCCTGTACCCGATCAACATCAGCACCTGCAAAAGACCAGAAACAACAGGTTAGCAAGACGAACTTTAACACGCAGTGCTTACTTACCTGATCCATCGGCAGCGGCCGTGTCTCACGCTGCACCTTCGCCTGCAAAGATAAACAGCATTATTATACGTACCGGCACGCGGTGCATTCCGGATTCTTCAGGCTGCATCTTCACCTGCAAAGATAAACAGCATTATTATACTTAACGGCACGCTGTGCATTCCGGATTCTTCACGCTGCATCTTCACCTGCAAAGACAACAGCAGTGTTACACTTACCGGCACGCGGCGAATTCCGGATTTCTTCATTCTGCATCGTCGCCTGCAAAGACAAAGAAAGAGACAGTAAGAGCGCTTGCCATACTTAAGCAATTCCAGGCGCTTCACTGCCACGCATTAAAAGACTATAAAGACAAAAGGTGTCCAGAAACTTACCGGTCGTGCAGACAACAACGGTATCCATCCTCTGAAGTCAAGAGGCCAATGTTTCACCAGTGAACGAACTGGCAACGGCACCCTGCACTAGACGCAGATGGAGAGCCCAGCATTCACCTATCTAAGGTGAGCACGTTAACCTGGGAGGGGGGCTCTACAGACAAGCTGGGAAGAGAGAGAGAGATAGGGACATTCAACAACCCAGACCTTTAACCCCCATATTCTTTCACCTGCAGAAACCTCACCCTTCGAGTTCGACACACGGTGCGAAGAGGTTCGACCCCAGAAGCCAACCGAATCCTGCACATCACTTTTCGAGTCACAGACACCTTCCTGCCAAGATCCGCGCCTCCGTGGGAATCAGGTGAGCGTTACAATCAGCTCTCAAAAAGCTCCAGATCCGCTCCTCTTGCAGGAAATTTTAGACCTGCTAGAGAAAGTTGCCATAGAACCGGTACCTGTAGCGGAGAGGAACAAGGGCTGGTACTCCCCTTACTTTCTCATTCCAAAGAAAGACGGAGGACTGAGTCCCATCTTGGACTTGCGAGAATTGAACAAATTCCTCAGGAAAGACAAATTCAAGATGGTAACTCTTTCTCAGATCCTTCAGGCCCTTCAGTTCCAGGACTGGTTGGTATCTCTGGACCTTCAGGACGCTTATTTCCATGTGCCAATCCATCTCAAACACAGGAAATACCTGAGGTTCGCAATTGGCAACTCTCATTATCAATTTCGAGTGCTGCCATTTGGGCTGACCTCCGCCCGAGGGTCTTCACCAAGTTAATGTCGGTAGTGGCTGCAAGTCTAAGGAGGGAAGGGATTCACGTCTACCCCTACCTGGACGATTGGTTGATTAGAGCTGTATCTTCGGAACAAGCTCAGATCCAGCTAGATCATGTTTGCCACTCCCTTCACAGACTGGGCTTCTCCCTCAATTTAAAGAAGTCACAAATGATACCATCGCAGAGACTCCAGTTCATCGGAGCGATCCTGGACACTTCCCTGGGAAAAGCCTCGCCACCAGAGGTGAGGGCTCAAGATATTCTGCAGATGGTTACCAAGTTTCAAAATGCCCAACGTCTCCCAGCCTTCGACTTTTTGAGGTTGCTAGGCCTCATGGCATCCTGCATTTTCCTAGTGCAAGAGGCTCGCCTGAGAATGAGATCCCTCCAGTGGGCACAGAGAACTCAGTGGTCACAATTCTCAGGGAGAATGACAGATCTTCTTCAGGTTCCTGACAGGGTGGCTCGAGACCTTCAGTGGTGGGCCTGTCAGGAGAACATTCTGAAAGGAGAGCAGTTTTGGCAACCCTGGCCAGAGATAACCGTAGTCACGGATGCCTCACTCACGGGGTGGGGAGCCCACGCCAACGACTTGACCATCAGCGGTCGTTGGTCTCCATCGGAGTCCAGACTACATATCAACCTGTTAGAGCTGAGGGCCATCAGACTTGCGCTGAAGGCTTTTCTGCCATCTGTACAAGGAAAGAATGTCCTGATAATGACGGACAACACAGTGGCCATGCATTACCTCAACAAAAGAGGAGGTGTAGGATCACTACCTCTGTGCAGAGACGCGATGCAGCTCTGGTTTTGGGCAATCCAAGAAGGAATCTCTCTATCGGCAGTTCACCTAGCCGGAGAGAAGAACTTGACAGCGGACGCTCTGAGCAGGCAGAGCACAGTCTCCCACAAGTGGGAACTAGCTCAGGAAGTCCTTCAAGAGATCTTCGCCCTTTGGGGAACCCCTCAGGTGGATCTGTTCGCCACCAGTGTCAACAGGAAGTGCGATCTGTTCTGTTCAAGGGAATTTCCCCCGAGAGGAGCTCTGGGAGATGCGTTCATAGTGGACTGGGAGTTTCCGCTTCTGTACGCGTTTCCACGGGTCCCTGTCATTCCTCAAATGATCAGGAGGTTGAGAAGATTCCGGAAAACCATGATCCTAATTGCCCCGGATTGGGCCAGGAGAATTTGGTACCCGGACCTTCTAGACTTGTCCATCTGCCCTCCAATTCGACTTCCACTCGGAGAGAATCTGCTCTCACAGAAGGGAGGTCAGGGTCTCCATCCAGACATCAAAACCCTCAACCTTCACGCTTGGCTTCTGAAAGGCTGAGGTACAAGGATTGGGACCTCCCTGATGATGTCATGGAGGTGTTGATTTCGGCAAGAAGGCCAGCAACAAAATCTTTATACCGCTGCCGTTGGAAAAGATTTTGCAGCTGGTGTAGAGAAAAAATATCGATCCCTTTTCATGTGGTACACCAATGGTTTTGTCCTTCCTACTTTATTTAGCGAATTCAGGCCTTCAAGTTGGCACCATCAAGGGCTATCTCGCAGCGCTATCCATCTTTAAGCGCACGGCGGAAGAACCATCCTATTTCAAGTTACCCTTGGTAATACAGTTTCTAAAGGGGTTAACTAACGTTTATCCCCCAAGACCATTCCAGGTTCCCCTATGGGATTTAAACTTAGTCCTAACTTTCCTGTTGGGCACACCTTTCGAACAACTCCACTCTTGTTCGTTAAGATTTCTTACCCTTAAGACTGTTTTATTAGTAGCACTTACATCTGCTAGAAGGGTGAGCGAGTTACAAGCTCTTTCTTGTAAACCCCCTCATACAATCTTTCACAAAGACAAAGTTGTTCTGCAAGTGAAGCCTAATTTCCTCCCAAAGGTGGTTTCTGAATTTCATATCACTCAGAAGATTACCCTTCCATCTTTCTATCCTCCTCCCCATCCGGGGAAAGAGGAAGAGAGGTTACACAGGCTGGACCCAAGAAGGGCTTTAAGTTTTTTACATTAGTAGACTGGCTAGGATAAGACAAGCAGACCAGCTGTTTGTAGGCTACGCAGGTCACAAGCTGGGGTTACCGATAACTAAGCAGACCATTTCCAGATGGATCATTTTAGCCATTTTGGAATGTTATAAACTGGCAGGAAAAGAGCCCCCTCAAAATCTTAGGGCTCATTCGACCAGAGGTATCGCAGCTTCATCGACCCTCAAAAGAGGAGTGCCGGTTAGAGACATATGTGCGGCTGCCACATGGTCGTCCATCCATACCTTTACACGGTTTTACAACTTGGATTCCTCCTCCAGTCAAGAGACTAGGTTTGGAAGGGCAGTATTGCACTCTATTCATCAATAAGAGGAAGCATGAAGTCAGTACTCCCACCTCCAATAACAGAATACTGCTATGGGAGCCTATCTAAGATAAGGAATACGTCAGAGGACACAATTCCTTCGAAGAACAAGTTACTTCTTACCTTGTAACGTTCTTTCGATGGGATGTTCCTCCGACGTATTCCTTATCGACCTTCCCATCCATCCCCGCAGTACTACTTCGCTTGTTGTTGCAGTTTACGCTCCTTCAGGGTGATTAGTCTAGTCCAGAAAGAATTATTGTGGGCTACAAAATGGAACTGAGGAGCGGACGCTGCGTGCGGCCTTTATAGGCAGGATGACGTCGATACGGCGGCTGTCGAGGGACATCGACTCGGCGGACGTCGACGCGCAGCGCCCTCTAGAGAGAGAATTTCCAAAGCCAGCAAAGCTGGAAAGAGATATCTAAGATAAGGAATACGTCGGAGGAACATCCCATCGAAAGAACGTTACAAGGTAAGAAGTAACTTGTTCTTCTGCAGGATTACCTGACCGATATATTGGACCAAGGTCCACCCACTGACCCGGTGCTGCCATTTCATATGGCTTTACAAAGAAGGGTGGCGGCGGCTTGGACTGCTCAGGAGAGTCTCCCGGCAGTGAATAAGTCACTACCGAAAAAATAACATCCAGCCAGTGGCGACCCCTGCTACTTGTCTACGCACCCCACTTCGGAGAGTTTGGTGGTACAGGCGGCTACGGCCCCAGCGAAGCAGGCTGTGTACCCTACCATCCCTCCGGATAGGGACGACAAGCGCTTTGATGGTTGGGCGAAGAAAGTATTTTCATCGGGGGGGGGGGGATATGGCTTTAAAGGCAGCCAACTCTGTGCCTTATCAAGATTCACTCACACTCTGTGGAATTGTGTCTTTGGCGGCTGAACATATTCCCGAAGGGGAGGAACGGGATGGTTTTCTTGCCCTCGTTCAGGATGGCAAGGATGCCATGTGTGAATCCGTTCAGTCGGGTCTGGACGTGGCAGACTGTGTCAGCCGGTCCATGGCGGCGAGCACCGTGATGCGCAGGTTTGCGTGGTTGCGGAAGTCGGGGTTTGCTCCTGATGTACAGTCCCGGCTTCTCAACATGCCCTTTGATGGTGTCCATCTTTTTGGCAGCAAGGCTGACGAGAGCCTTGAGAGGTTGCAGACCTCCAAAGCTGCAGCGAAGTCGCTGAGTGCTGCAGTACGTCAACCTCTGCCTTTTCGTCCTAGGGGACAGCAATGGAGGGGGAGGTTCCTTTCGATACTACTCTTTCTTTGGTAGATCGAGGGGAGCTGCCAGTCAAAGGGGCCAACGTTGGAGTGCCAAAGGTGGAAAACAAGGTACTCGAGGTGCCAAAGCCGCTCGGGCAGTTGCCTCTTTGCCCTCAGGCACTGCCGCTCAGCCATGAGGCCATGTCCCATGGTTCGCCGGTTGGGGGAAGGCTGGTGCAGCATCTGGTTAAATGGCATGCCATTACTTCAGATGTGTGGGTTCTGGAGATCATAGCCCACGGCTACTGTCTTCCTTTCTGGCAGAGGCCTCGCAACAATCCACCGGGGAAGCTCTCTTTGAAGAGTCTGGATCCGCTCCTTGCGCAGGAAATCCTATCCCTGCTGGAGAAAGGCTCTATAGAACTGGTGCCTGTAGCGGAGAGGAACAAGGGATGGTATTCCCCATATTTTTTTTATCCCGAAAAAAGACGGGGGATTGAGACCCATCATGGACTTGCGTGGTTTGAACAAGCTCCTCAGGAAGGACACGTTCAAGATGGTTACTGTTTCTCAAGTCCTCCAGGCCCTACAACTACAGGTTTGGTAGGTGTCTCTCGACCTCAAGGATGCTTACTTTCGTGTGCCGATTCATCCCAAGTACAGGAAGTACCTGAGGTTTGCGGTTGGCGACTCGCATTTTCAGTTTCGGGTCCTGCCATTTGGATTGACCTCCTGGCAGCATATCTCAGGAAAGGGGGGATTCACGTCTACCCCTATCTGAACGATTGGTTGATCAGGGCGCACTCTCCCGAGCAAGCCCTGGATCAGCTGTCCGTCACCTGCCACTCCCTTCACAAGCTGGGCTTCTCCCTCAACTTAAAGAAGTCTCATTTGACACCTACCCAGCGGCTCCAGTACATCGGAGCAGTGCTAGACACATCCTTGGGGCAGTGTTCGCCTCCCCAGGTGAGGGCTCATCACATTCTGCAGATGGTGGACAAGTTTCAACGTGCCCAGAGTCTCCCGGCGTTCGAGTTCTTGAGGTTGCTCGGCCTCATGGCATTCTGCATTCTACTGCTGCCAGAGGCCAGGCTGCGGATGAGATCTCTGCAGTGGTCTCAGTCCCCCGCAGGATGTCTGATCTCGTTCAGGTGCCGCCATCGGTTCCCCAGGATCTTCTGTGATGGGCCGACGAAGGAAATCTGATAAAGGGAGCGCCATTTTGGCTACCCTGGCCAGAGGTGACGATTGTGACGGGACGCATCCCTCACGGGATGGGGAGCTCATGCCAACGAGTTCAGTCAGCAGTCGTTGGTCTCCGGAGAGTCCAGACTCCACATCGATCTGTTAGAGCTGCGGGCTGTCAGGCTAGCCTTGAAGATGTCCTGATCATGACGGACAATACAGTGGCCATGCACTACCTCAACAAAAAAGGGGGGGGGGGCAGGGTCTCTCCCTCTGTGCAGAGAAGCGATGCAGCTCTGGTTCTGGGCCATCCAGCAGGAAATTTCGATCTTGGCAGTTCACCTGGGCGGAGACGAAAACGCGGCGGCGGACTCTCTGAGCAGGCAGAGCACAGTCTCTCACGAGTGGGAGCTGGCTCAGGAAGTTCTTTTGGAGATCTTCGCCCTCTGGGGGACCCCACAAGTGGATGTCTTTGCCACCAGTGTCAACCGGAAGTGCAGCAATTTCCTCCAAGAGGTGCATTAGGGGGCGCGCTAGTAGTGGAGTGGTCCTTCCCACTGCTGTACGCATTTCCTCCAGTCCCCGTCATTCTGCAAGTGTTGCGGAGGTTCGGTTCCCGGATGATCCTCATTGCTCCGGCGTGGGCCCGGGGCACGTGGTACCCGGACCTTCTCGACTTGTCCATCTGGCCTCCACGTCGTCTTCCCTACCGAGACGATCTGCTCTCACGGGAGGGGCGGGGGGTCAGGTTCTCCATCCAAAGATCAGATCCCTCAACCTTCACGCTTGGCTTCTGAAAGGTTGAGGTATAAGGATTGGGACCTCCCTGAAGACGTGATGGAGGTGTTGCTCTCGGTCAGGCGGCCAGCAACAAAGTCTCTGCGCCGTTGGAGAAAGTTCTGCGACTGGTGCAGAGTTAAGAATGTGGATCCTTTTGAATGTGACATTCCTATGGTTCTGTCTTTTTTGCTTTCTTTGGCCCACACAGGGCTTGCAAGTGGGGACCATTAAAGGTTACCTGGCGGCGCTGTCCATCTTTAAGCGCTCATCTGAAGAATGTTCCTATTTTAAGATTCCTTTAATTTCTCAGTTTTTGAAAGGGCTCACTGTGTTCCCTCCATCACCTTTTCTGGTGCCCGGTTGGGATTTGAACCTGGTTCTTAAGTTTCTTATGGGTGCTCCGTTTGAGCCTTTACATTCTTGCCCTTTGAGACTGCTAACTCTTAAAACTGTGTTTTTAGTTGCAGTTACTTCAGCTCGCAGAGTGAGTGAGTTACAGGCACTTTCAGTTAAGCCACTCTTCACTGTGTTTCATAAGGACAGGGTTGTCCTTAGAGTTCGTCCTCCTTTTCTTCCGAAGGTGGTTTCGGATTTTCATTTGAGCCAGAAGGATGTTCTTCCGGCGTTCTATCCTCCTCCACATCCTGGTTAGGAAGAGGAGAGGCTCCATAGGCTTGATCCTAGGAGAGCGTTGATATTTTATATTTCGCGCATGTCCCGGGTCAGAGTGGATGATCAACTTTTCATTGGTTACGCTGGAAAGTGTTTGGGACAAGCTGTGACGAAACAGACTTTGTCTCGTTGGATTATTTTAGCTATCTCCGAGTGTTACCGCTTGACGGTTAAGGTACTCCGCCTGGCTTGCGGGCCCATTCTACCAGGGGAGTGGCTGCGTCTACTGCCCTGCAGAGGGGTGTTCCTATACGTCACATCTGTGATGCAACCACCTGGGCTTCAGTACATACTTTTGTACGTCACTACTCCCTTGATTCCATCAGAGGGCAGGATCTGGCCTTTGGCAAGGCAGTCCTATATTCCGCAATTTGATTGGGCATGCTTAATTTGTGTTCTAAATTTTCCCACCGCCTTGCTTGGTACTGCTTTGGGAGTCTGTCATAGATATGGAATACGTCGGAGGACTCAACCCCCTCGAAGAACAAGTTACTTTCTTACCTGGTAACGTTCTTTGGATGGGATGGTCCGACGACGTATTCCATATCGCTCCCTCCCTACCTTCCCCGCTGCAGAATTTCTTTTGCAATTGCAGCTTGCGTTCCGCAAGGCCTTGTGTGTCTGACTGGCAGAAAACTGGTGGCACATGTTCTGGGGGAAAAAAACTATAACTGAAGCTATGGGCGTCGTGCCTCCTACTTATCACATCAGGTGACGTCGGCCGTCGGAGGAGGTCCTCTGGGACGGCGCATCGACGTCATCGACGCAGGACGCAGACGCCGAAGATTTTCCGAAGCAGCACAGCTGTGGACATTACCTGTCATAGATATGGAATATGTCATCGGACCATCCCATCGAAAGAACTTTACCAGGTAAGAAAGTAACTTGTTCTTTACAGCTGTGTAGGAGCATCAGCAGGTATTTTCTTCCATCGGCATAAAGGAAATGATTTGTAGATGCTGCAAAGTATTGGAAAGGCGGAGATCATGGGATGAGCGCAACGCTTACCGCGCTTATCATAATTCCTGCAGTGATCAACTGGGCTTCGTGCAGGACGCCTGCTGCTCCTGCAGTGGCGGATCCGGGTCGGAGGAGCTCCTGCTCCCGGCCTGAGTGCTGTGTGCCACTAAGTGCCCCACTAAGTACAGCTCCCCGACTCAGTGGGAGGAATTTCATTTAAAAATGTTAAAGGTCTTCGATAACACTGCCTTGCCCCCCTCGGAGATACCTAGAGCCGATACCCCGGGTAAAAAACCCGATAAACATAAAAGCCGGGAGTCGTCAACCTCGGCAAAGCATACTCTTCGAGAGCGTCATGAACCCTCGAGTAGAGAAAAAGCCTCTTTGACGCACAAGACATTGATCTTCCTTTCGAAGTCCAAGACTGCGTCATCGACAACTTAGTCGATGGAGAAATAACCAACGTCTCGTGCGCCCACCCCTCCGACACCGTTCGCATCCGAGGCATCGGCGTCTCCTTCGAGAACGTTGAGACCGGTGTCGACCCTATCAGCGACATCGAAGAAAATCCCGAAACCCTCAACCACATTGAGGTCAATCTCAAGTACATTGACGCCTTTCACGATTACATCGAGACCTATGACATCTACCTCAACGATTTTTAGTCTTTCTCAGCCAGTGATGCCTAATCTAGCCCCCTCGTCATTTGAGAAAAGCTTCACACCTCTTCCATGCTCTGATTATTTCAGGGCTTTATCTTCCATATATGAAGAGGGGGAAGATTCAGATTCAGAAAGGCCTTTTGGTCTACAACCTATAAGGCCTTCTCTACCAGAAGAATTTATACTAGAAAAGGTCCGGCTAAAAGGATCTGCAAGAGTCCTTACAGGAGGCCAGTGCTATTGATAGCTCTACAGAGGTAGACTTCAGTAAACCAGAGCCTGGTGACCATGCAGAAGGAAATGATAGGTTAATTATGAACAGGGTAATGGAGTACATGGGGTGGACGAGACCCACACCCACCTTTGACCAAGATGACCTAACGGACATTTTAGATAAGGGACCTCAAGAAGACCCTATAGTTCCCTTCCATACAGCCTTGCATAAAAAAGTGACCACAAATTGGGAGACTCCGGAAGTAATTCCTGCAGTCAGTAAAAAACTCTCTGCAAAATATGGGACATCGACTACAGACACTCCTTATTTATCTAAACACCCGACTCCAGAGAGTCTGGTAGTCCAAGCTGCAACTTCATCAGGCAGACAATCTGCCTACCCCACAATCCTGCAGAACGTGACGATAAAAAATTTGACGCCATCACCAAGGTGGTCTTCTCGGCATGCAGCATAGCTCTTAAGTCTTCGAACGCCACATGCACGCTGGCAAGATTCAGCCACACCCTTTGGGAGTGTGCTTCAATGGCGGCTGACCACCTCCACGAACGAGAGTAGAGAGATGGTTTCTTGAGCATTATCAAGGATGGAAGGGATATGATGTGTGAGTCCTTCCAAACCTGTCTCGACTCTGACGGCATACGCAGAGCCATGGTGGCTAGTACCACAATCCGCAGATTTTCGTGGTTGTGGAAATCTGGCTTTGCTACTGATGTGCAATCCAGACTACTGAATATGCCCTTAAACGGCACCAATCTATTTGGTAAAAAAGTTGATGAGTTTGGAGAAGTTGCAAATTTCCAAAGCAGTGGCCAAATCCCTTGGAGCTGCAATTCGACAAACTCCAAACCGCCCCACAGGTACTCCCTAGAGGGGTAGGTCCTTTTTGCTTTTGCTCTGGTTTCGGAAAAGGCAGAGGACAGCCAGCTCAAAGCGGCCAGAGACGATTCACCCGTAGTGGACCGGGCAAATGTACGAAGTCTGCATCCGCAGGTGCTCCCTTGTCTTCAGCATCTGCTTCAGCTGCCCCAAAACCCCTCTGAGGTCTTACTACACAAGACACCAGTAGGAGGCAGGTTAACTCAACATCTGACAGAATGGCAGGCTATTACTTCAGATGCTTGGGCTTTGGAAACAGTTGTCCAAGGTTACTGCCTGCCTTTCCTACACTCTCCTCCGAGTCATCCACCGGGAAACAACTCTTTGATGTTTCCAGACCCGCTCCTTATGCAAGAGATTTTGGATCTGCTAGAGAAAGGTGCTATAGAACCGGTACCTGCAGCGGAGAGGAACAAGGGTTGGTACGCCCCATATTTCCTAATTCCGAAAAAGGACGGAGGAATGAGACCCATCTTGGACTTACAAGAATTGAATAATTTCTTCAGGAAAGATGAGTTCAAGAGGGTAACCCTTTCTCAGATCCTTCAGGCCCTCCAACTTCAGGATTGGTTGGTATCTCTGGACCTTCAGGATGCTTACTTTCATGTGCCAATCCACCTCAAGCACAGAAAGTACTTAAGGTTCGCCATTGGCAGCTCTCAATATCAATTTTGGGTTCTGCCATTTGGGCTGACCTCCGCCTGAGGGTTTTTACCAAGCTAATGGCAATTGTGGCAGCAAGTCTCTGGAGGAGAGGGATTCATATCTACCCCTACCTGGACGACTGATTGATCAGAGTAGTGTCCCTGGGACAAGTTCATCTGAATTATGTTTGCCACTTCCTCCACAAAGCTAGGCATCTGCCTCAACTTCAAGAAGTCCCATATGATCCCATCACAAAAACTCCAGTTTATTGGAGCAGTCCTGAACACATCCCTGGGAAAAGCCTTGCCACCAGAGGTGAGGGCTCAAAATATTCTACAGATGGTGACCAAATTTCAGAATGGCCAGCATCTGCCGGCCTTCGACTTGTTGCTCGGCCTCATGGCATCCTGCATTTTTCTAGTGCCAGAGGCTTGCCTGAGAATGAGGTCTCTTCAGTGGGCTCTAAGGACCCAATGGTCGCAATTCTCAGGAAAGATGTCAGATCTCCTACAAATTCCAAACTGAGTCGCACAACACCTTCAGTGGTGGGCCTGTCAGGAGAACTTCTTGAAAGAAGAACCGTTTTGGCAACCATGCCCGGCGATAACAGTAGTGGCGGACCGCTCACTCATGGGGTGCGTAGCCCATGCCAACGATTTGACCATCAGCGGTCGTTTGTCTACATCGGAGTCCAAACTACTCATCAACCTGTCGGAGCTGAGAGCAATCGGGCTAGCACTGAAAGCTTTCCTGCCATCAGTACAGGGAAAACATTTTCTGATAATGACGGACAACACAGTGGCCATGCACTACCTCAACAAAAGAGGAGGCGTAGGGTCACTGCCACTGTGCAGAGAAGCAATGCATCTGTGGTTCTGGGCAATTCGAGAAGGAATTTCTCTATCAGCAGTTCACCTAGCCGGAGAGAAGAACACGGCGGAGGATGCTCTGAGCAGGCAGAGTACAGTTTCCCACGAGTGGGAACTAGCTCAGGAAGTCATTCAAGAGATCTTCGCCCTTTGGGGAACCCCTTAAGTAGACCTATTTGCCACCGGTATCAACCGAAAGTGCGAAAGGTATTGCTCAAGGGAATTTCCCCCGAGAGGAGCCCTGGGGGACGCGTTCGTGGTGGAGTGGAATTTCCCACTATTGTATGCGTTGCCTCTGATTCTCGTCATTCCTCAGGTCATCGGGAGGCTGAGACGCTTCGGGAGCCGTATGATCCCAATTGCCCCAGATTGGGCCAGGAGAACATGGTACCCGGACCTTCTAGACATGTCCATCTGAACTCCAGTACGTCTTCCTCAGAGAGAGAACCTTCTCTCTCAAATGGAGGGTCAGGTTCTCCATCCAGAGGTCAAAACGCTCAACCTTCATGCTTGGTATCTGAAAGGCTGAGATACAGGGATTGGAACCTTCCGGATGATGATATGGAGGTGTTGCTTTCGGCAAGAAGGCCAGCAGCAAAGTCTCTATACCGTTGCCGTTGGAAAAAGTTTTGCAACTGGTGCAGAGAAAAGAATGTCAATCCTTTTCTATGTTCTATTCCGGAAGTACTATCTTTTCTTCAGACCCTAGCACATAGAGGTCTGAATGTTGGAACAATAAAAGGTTACCTTGCGGCGCTTTCCATTTTCAAGCGCTCGTCGGAAGAATGCTCCTACTTCAAAACTCCTTTGATAATACAATTCTTAAAAGGACTCACTAATGTGTTTCCTCCTCACCCATTTCAAGTACCGATTTGGGTTCTCAATTTAGTCCTAAAATTCTTAGTGTGCTCCTTTTGAGCCTATACACACGTGTCCATTAAGATTACTAACCTGGAAAACTGCCTTCTTAGTTGCTTTAACATCTGCAAGAAGAGTGAGCGAATTGCAGGCACTGTCTTCTGGGCCACCCTATACTGTGTTCCATAAGGACAGAGGTGTGTTGAGGGTTAAACCATCATTTTTACCGAAAGTAGTGTCTGATTTTCATTTAAGTCAGAAAATTGTTTTACCCGCATTCTATCCTCCACCCCATCCTACTAAGGAGGAGGAAAGATTACACAGGTTGGATCCAAAGAGAGCTTTAAGCTTTTACATCTCTAGACTTTCCAGACTTAGAGTGGACAACCAGCTGTTTATAGGTTACACAGGAAGGAAACTGGGTCAGTCGGTGACAAAACAGACAATTTCACGCTGGATTGTGCTTTGCATTTCAGAATGCTACAGATTAGCACAAAAAGACCCACCAGAAGGGTTAAGGGCTCATTCCACCAGAGGCATCGCCTCTTCGACAGCCCTTCAAAGAGGTGTTCCAATAATGTCCATTTGTGAAGCAGCAACTTGGTCTTCACTACACACCTTCTCAAAATTCTATCGCCTGGATGCTTCCCAGTCTAACGAACTGCTTTTTGGAAAAGCAGTGCTTTATTCCGCCACCTAAGGGCATTGAAAAATCTAACCCCTCCTCCAGAGAAATTATACATACTGCTTTGGGAGTCTATCTAAGATGAGGAATACGTTGGAGGACACAATCCACTTGAAGAACAAGTTACTTACCAACTGGTAACGTTCTTTCGATTGGATGTTCCTCCAACGTATTCCTCATCGCCCTCCTAGCCTACCCCTCTGTAGATTGTTACGGGTTATTGCCAACTCAAATCTCGCAAGGCAGATACCTGTGTGCCGGGACAATCTACACAGTACAAATTCAAAGATAAAAAGGGGAAAAACAGAACTGAGTCCAACGGGCACCACGCGTGCTACTTATATACCCAATGATGTCACCCTCGACGGAGGCCTTCGAGGGACCATCAACTCGACGACATCGACGCACGGGGCCCTCTGCCCAAAATATTTCTGAAGAACAGCAAAGCTGGATGGAATACATCTAAGATGAGGAATACGTTGGAGGAACATCCAATCGAAAGAACGTTACCAGTTGGTAAGTAACTTGTTCTTCTCCATTCCAAATGGTCAAGATCCAGGAGCGATTCCCATCACTCTTCCTCTTTGTCGTCAAAGAAGAAATCTAAGTAACAGGGCCATTGTTCCTCATCCTCTGACTCTTTGTCCGACAAGTGTCTGGTATGTTTTCCTGATAAGACCGCTTCTGCGGCTGAATGGAAAAAGTTCAGAGAAAAGAGGATGAATGTCTTTTTCGAAGGCCGTCCCTCCATGTCCCTCAATAGAGCCGAAAAAAGCTGTTGAACCCGCTGCGTCCTCTAAGACCCTGCAGGGAATCCAGCAAGGCTTTAACCTGCATGCCCTCACGTAGCGTCTACCACTGAGACTTCATCGAAGCAAAAAGCTTCAGTGACTTCCTCCTTGAAGGAGTGTAAGGACCATCCCACCAGATAAAGATAAGAAGTACGATACACTAGCTAAGAGGATTCTCTGTGGGAAGTGTGCATCTTGTGCTCTGATGAAATATATGTACATTCTATAGAATGTTATTTCCCAGGCAGAAGAAAACATTCCTCAAGGTGAGATGAGAGATGGCTTTAACGACCTAATCAATGATGGTAAGGAGGATTCCTACCAGTCACTTCAGTCGGACCTTGATGCATCAGACTGAGTCAGCTGGTGTAGGGGCTCCAGTGCAGTAATAAAGAGGTTTTCGTGGTTACGTAAGTCTGGGTTTTGCCCCTGGGGACATGCCTTGGATGGGTCCAACCTTTTTGTGCCAAAGGCAGACGACTGTGTGGAAAAGCTACAAGCTTCTAAGGTTGCTGCAAAATCTTTAGTGGCAGCCATTTGTCAGCTGCAACACCCGCCTACGCAGGCTTGAAGAGGTCATTCTTTTCATTAATAGTTCTCTTTTAGTCCAAGGGGAAGAGTTCAGGCTACCCAAAGAGGACAAAAGAGGTTCTCGCGTGTCTCCAGAGGCCATGGAGGAAAAACTGCTCAGGCACCGATGTCCTCACTGTCCTCTGCCACGGCTACAGCCCCAAAACCGCTCTGAGCACTTTGCTCACAGAACCCAGCTGGGAGACAGGTTGACCCAGCATCTGCAAGAATGGTATTGCATTACTTCAGATGCATGGGCGCTAAAAAAAAGTGACCCCCAAGGGTACTGTCTCCCATTTCCACAAAGACCCACAGATTGTCCCCTGAGCAAGCAATCTCTTCGGAAAGTGGATCCGCTCCTTCTACAGGAGATTCTTTCCCTGCTGGAGAAAGGTGCTGCGGAAAGGGTACCTGTAGCGGAACAATACCAGGGTTGGTACTCCACCTATTTTCTGGTTTCCAAGAAAGACTGAGGAATGCAACCCATCTTGGGCCTGAGACGCGTGAACAAGTTTCTCAGGAAGGACAGATTCAAGATGGTCACTCTTTTGTAGATTTTCCAGGCCCTTCAGCTTCAGGACTGGATGGTCTCACTCGATCTTCAGTAGGCTCACTTTTATGTGCCTAACCCTTAGGTTCGCCATTGGCAATTCACTATCTGTTTAGAGTACTGCCTTTCAGGCTCACCTTCACTCCAAGGGTCTCCACCAAGTTGATGGCATTGGTGGCAGCAAATCTAAGGAGAGGAGGGATTCACATCTTTCCCTAACTAGATGAGTGGTTGATCAGAGGTCGTTCTCCCGAACAGGCTCTGGAACATCTCAACAGCATCAGCAACTCCTGCCAGAAACTGGACTTTCCCTCTAACTTCAATAAATCCCAGGTGACACCTTCTCAGAAGCTGCAATTCATTGGCAGGTCTTGGACTCTTCCTCTGGGAAGGCTTCACCTCCAGAGATTGGAGCTCAACATATCTTGCAGAGGGTAACGAGATTTCAGAATGCCAAATATGTTCCGGCATTCGACTTTCTGAGGTTGCTGGGCCTCCTGCATTTTCCTGGTGCCAGAAGTCTGTCCTAAGGATGAGGTCCCTTGGATCACAATGGTCACAATTCTTAGGCAGGATGACGGGGACCTTCTTCAGGTCCTGAGCAAGGTCTCACATGATCTCCTGCGGTGGGTCAGCAAGGAGAATCTGATGATAGGGGACCCTTTTTGCCAATCCTGGCCGGAGATACCTATGATCGTGGATGCTCCCCATACAGGATGGGGAGCTCACATGAGCGATCGGACGAGCAGTGGACTTTGGTCCTCATCACAATCAAGACTACACATAAACCTGTTATAGCTGATAACGATCAGACTGGCGGCAATGGCTTTTTTTGCCATCCATACAGGCTAAGAACATCCTAATGATGAACAACACAGTGGCCATGCATTACCTCAACAAAAGAGGAGCTGTAGGGTCACTACCACTGTGCAGGGAGGCAATGCAGTTCTGGTTTTGTGCTCTACAAAACGAGATCTCTGTCTGCTGTTCAAATAGAAGAGAATATGACAGCAGACCCTCTGGGCAGCTGCTCAATCTCCCAAAAGTTGGAGCTGGTTCAGAGTCCTTCTAGTGATCTTTGCCTTTGGTGAACCCCCTCCAGTAGATGTGTTTGCATCTATTATCAACAGGAAATGCGACCTGTTCTGCTCTAGGGAATATTTTCTCAGAGGAGCTCTTGGGGATGCGTTCTTAGTGGACTGGGAATTTCCACTCATGTATGTGTTCCTATCAGTCCCTAACATTCCTTAAGTCGTCGGGAGGTTGAGGATGTTCGGGGAAGTCCATGATCCTGATTGCTCCGTATTGGACCAGGAGGACGTGGCTCCCGGATCTTCTAAACATGTCCATTTGCCCTCCATCCATCTTCCCCAGAGAGTGGACCTACTCTCACAAGAGGGAGGCCGTCTTCTTCACCGAGGAATCGGAACTCAACTTCACGCCTGGCTTCTGAGAGGTTAAGATCTAAAGATTTGGACCTCCCAGGGCGAAGTGGTGGAGGTGTTGCTTTAATCCAGAAGACCAGCAACCAAAGCACTATATCGCTGCCTTTGGAACCTGTTTTGCAGCATTTGTAGAGCTAAAGATCTAGATCCTTTCACCTGCAATGCACCTGCAGTGCTTTCTTTTTTGCTGCACCCAGCCCATCAGGGGCTGCAGGTAACTACTGTCAAGGGATACCTGGCAACATTATCAATTTGTAAACTAATTCCAAAACAAGGCTCTTACTTTAAGATGCTGATTATCATACAATTCCTGAAAGGACTGACAAATACTTTCCTACCAGTCCCTTTTCTGGTTCCGTCCTGGGATTTGAACCTGGT
This sequence comes from Ambystoma mexicanum, assembly GCF_040938575.1. Taxonomy (NCBI): domain Eukaryota; kingdom Metazoa; phylum Chordata; class Amphibia; order Caudata; family Ambystomatidae; genus Ambystoma; species Ambystoma mexicanum. The sequence goes on from NC_090931.1 coordinate 555,207,857, forward strand.
ACTAACTTTTTATTTTTTTAACGGGAGCTCTATTTGAACCTCTCCATTCTTATCCCCTCAGGTTATTGACCTTGAAAACTATATTTTTGGTAGCTGTGAGGAGTCAGGAATGATACTTTGCGACTGCTTCTCCCCTGCTTTTCATGCTTCCTGAGGCTTTAACTATGTTGTCTGCTTCATGTGGGATTCTGGTTCGCAAAGAGCTGTTCTCAGACACCCGCGAGCGTTCAGGATCCCTGCACTTGCCCCTGGCGTTCTTGCCGCCTGTAACCTGCTTCCAGCAGCCTTCTACCTTCAGCTTCACAAACAGGTTTGGCTTCACAAATGCCATTCCGCACGGAAAGGAAAAACCCGTCCCTGCCAACAACTTTCCTTCATTTCTCGCTGCAGTGATTTAAATGTCCTGGGCACAGGTGTGTGTGTTCGCTGCCATTCGAGCGCTGCCTGCGCTGGTGGATTCCCATGCCCTGCATTACTCAGCTCCTCGTCTGTGTTGGGATTGTGGGAATAGTTACCCCTTCCTTCAAACACTGTATGAATGTTTTTTAATGGATTTTAAAGGCAACGTAGATTTGGAGGAAGAGTATGTGGAATTGAGAAAAGTGTCTTTCATAATTTTACAAGGCCGGTTAGATCTTGAGAGTTGGCCTTTGGACTGTAACAAAAGGTTTTTACTAGTCAACATGGATGGAAGAGAGGAGGCTATACAATAAGTTATTAGGGCATTAAATATCGGAGGTGCATCTTCTGAGAGAAAAGGGGGATTCCAAGTCACACCCTTTGATACCACAACCCTTTCCCAGAGGTTGTCTTCCCCCAAGTGACTCTCCGCCATATAACTGCCCCCCAGGGTCAGGATCAGGCAGTGGTTGCCATCCCCTGGCCATAAGGGAGGAGGTCACAGCCGGCAAAGGAGTGATGCCATTGTATTCATTAAATAACCATCACTTATGTTCAGAGTGTGTGAGCTACAAGCATTGTCCTGCAAACCACCATTTATTATATTCTCCAAGGAGAAGGCAGTTTTGAGAGTTTGTCCCTCCTTCTTTCCTAAGGTGGTGTCAGAATTCCATCTGACACAGAAAAGACCTTCCACCTCTTCACCCTTGTAAGGATGAAGAGAGGTTACACAGGCTTGGCCGAAAAGGGTTCTTAGCTTCTACATTTCTAGGATGCCAAATGTCAACCAAGATGACCAACTATTTATTGGTTACACCGGCCATAGGCTTGGCCAAGCCCTGACCAAACCAACTGTGTTGGATCATCCTATGCATTTTCCAGTGCTACTCCATTGTGGGAAAAGATGTCCCAGAAAACCTAAGAGTCCATTCTACCAAAGGAGTGGCAACTAGTGTTCCAATGCAGGACATTTGCAATGCCGCAACTTGGTCTTCACTCCACACTTTCTCAAACTACTATTGCTTGGACGTTGTCGGGCAGCATGCTCTATTTGGAAGAGCAGTACTGCATAATATCTATCAATGATCAGAACATTATGCAAAAATCCACTTCTTCAGCATGAGGTCTTGCATGGATTCACATTCTCATGAATATTCCCCGTTGTCTGGCTGGGAATCCTCTGTAAAAGAAGTTTCACTTTCACTTAAAAACTGTATTTCCCCTCTAAACCAATCCCTGTCCTCTGGGGTCATACTGTCCCCCTTTCAATGAACGTCCTTTCACTAGCCCCCTCCTCTGGCAGCCATCTTCAGATTTTTACTGCATGCTTCAGTGTTGGGAGTCCTCGAGTTTGGTCTTCGAGCTATTAGTAAATTTGTTTGTGTTTTTGATGGAAACATTTCGATTTTTGTTTCAAAGAAGCCCATGTGCTCTTTGCATCATCTGCTGACAGCAGGGACCCGTCGGTGAAGTTTTGTGCCACTCAAGAGCGAAGATAGTCCAAGATTCTAGAAGGCCCTTGGGTCCACTTTGCGCCCTCCGACCATGACGGAGGAGGAGGGAAGGTCCCTCTTCAGGCCCTGCACCAAATGCGGGCTGTGGAATGTGTTTTTGGAGGACAAGCACCTGCAATGCCTCTACTGCCTGCACCTGGACCACAAGCTGGTGGAGTGCGAAATATACCTCTGTTTCTCCAAGAAGACGAGGAAGGATAGGTATAATAGACTGGCGGCGTGACTTAACGCCAAGGCCTCTGACCCGTGCTCCAAGCAGTGTCATGCCTCACCCGGGATCTGGCCGGTCCGAGGAGCAATCTTCTAAGTACTTTGAGGGCACCTCATCTGTGGAGGCCCAAGAGAAGGCCAAGAGCCGCAAGTCCGAGTCCACTGGGTTCGCTGTAGAAGTGGGTCCCAAAGAGGATAGGGCGCGATCGAAATCAGCTTCCGCCTCCATTGCCAGCAGGCAATTGAGCTCCTCTTCGAAGAGGAAGTCATCTACCCTGGCTAAACTATGAGAAATCGGAGAAGCCGCGTACAGAGGAGAATGCCGAACAGCCCAAGCAGGCTCAACCGGCACAGGCAAAGACTTCTTCTGGGACTGCATCGATGACTGCTACTGGCGTGACGGCTAAGGGTGCTGATCCTGCGAGGGTAGCCCCAACGACTCAGGTGTCCCTACCCCCAAGGCCAAAAGGGGGTAACAGGCTCAGTCCCCGGTTCAAGACCCTCAGGTCGGAAAAGCGGGTCCCCTAAACACACCCCAGGCCACTGCCCAAGCCATGGAGGTCTGTCCACGGACGAAGAAGACAAGGAGTCCTTACACAGGGTCTACAAGGACATGCAAGAGGAGGACGACGGCGCAGGGCCTAGTTTTCCTGTCCTGCCATCTCAGCCAAGGGACATTTCCCTGGATATTCTGTCGACTCTACAAACCTTGGTGTCAGAGATCCAGGTGATGGTGCCTCCGGTACATGTGGTCCCCAATCAGCCTTGGTCCCCAATCAGCCTCCAACTAAGAGGACGCCTCATCACATGCCCCCATTTCAACCGTCACCACCACGTTGGTTCCTTTTCCCCCTGCAGAAACAGACACAGATACAGGGATGGATACTGCCATGACGACGGTTGACGAGGATATCGTTGCAGTGCACGGTGCAACCCCATATTTGGATGCTCCACATAGGGTGTCCCCACCGGATGAGGTGGGATTGTTCCACTCCATGATCTCCAGAGCCTCCGAGCTATTCCAGCTGGTGCCAGAGGAAACCAAGAAGGAAGGCTTCTTGTGCCAGAAGCATGAGGCCAACAGGAAGACTATCGTGGCGGTGCCCCTTCTGGATGATATCTGGGTCAAACTGGATAGGCTGGCGAAGAAATATAGGGTCCGGACTCCGCACCCAAGTGCCTGAGATCACAGCCATCACCAGATTCAGTGGTATCAGCAGCTGCAAGGAAACGGCCAGCCAACCAGTCCTAGTCATCTTCGGTCCCTCTGGACAGTGAGGGGAAAAGGATGGATGCCATGGGAAAGAAGGTGATTCACACTGTGATGTCCACTATCAAGGCGGCCAACGCACTGGCGATCCTGGCCAGGAACGACATGCAGTTGTGGCACAAGCTAGGGCTGATTCTGGAGTTCCTGCCCGATGATAAGAAGATGGAGGCAATCGCTCTCTTCTAGGAAGGGAAAGTGGCATCTGATCACGCCATCACAGTGGCATTGGACGTCGCCGACACAGGGTTCTGGCAGATAGGGGAACAGTGTCTGCCTCCGTAGCCAAGGTTGGATGAAAGCCACGAATTGCCGTCAGGCGAAGGTGCTGGACATGCCCTTCGATGGAGAGAACCTGTTCGGGAAAGTAGTCGATGAGCCCCTCCAGGCCATCAAAGCGGATACAGAGACGTCCCACTCCCTGGGCACTCTACAGCAGCAATGCCCTTCTTTTTGCTCCTCCGTGGGAAAAGTAGAGCTAGTACTCCAAAGATTTCTCAACATCATACCGACAGCCTTCCAGATCCATAACCCAGGAAGCCTACAGAGGCCGTTGCCAGGCCTATGGTAGTGGAGGACAGCGTCGCTGTCTCCCTCAGGACAGGATGCCGGTTCAAGCCTGAACCGGCTAGGAAGTCGGGCCCCCACTTTTGCACCCCGGTGGGAGGCCGGCTGACGAAGTTAGTCAGCGAGTGGAGAAACATCACCACCGACAGATGGATGCTGGACGCTCTCACCCAAGGACACACCCTAGAGTTTCCAACACAGGTACCTGCGGATCCCTCCGGTTACCAGTCAGGAGCAGCACATCCCTCCGCTCCTGGAGGAGGTACGGGCCATGCTGCGAAAAGGGGCGATAGAGCTAGTTCCCCAATGGCTCCGTGGCCCGGGTCTATTCCAAATACTTTCTGGTTAGACAGGGCGCTGGCGACGCATCCTAGACCTACGACGTCTGGAAAAAATGCATGATGGTCATGTTGCAACACATGCTTGCCAAATAGAAAGAGGCAACTTTTTTTCTTCGCTTTTTCTTCAATTTTGATTTTATTGGTTTTCAACATAACATATAATTCCAGCATTGTTATGCATATAAGCAAAAAAGTGTCATGAACTATAACAACGAATGGGATAAACAGCTACATTCATAGTTCAAGATCTTAACATTTCAATATTGCTTTCGTCTTCCCTCCCCCCTACCCCCCTGTACAGTGTTTTCTGTGATATGCGTTGATTTGATCTGTGTCCGCCATCAAAAAGGCACAACTTTAATAAGTGGATTTGTGCCCATCAAGTGAGTTTAGGGGCAGTGGTTCCAGAGTATGCTAAATGTGTGACAAGATGTAAGGCAAAGGGGTCATACTGGTTCAGTCTACAATGCCGGGGTTTGGTTCTTCAATAAGCATTATTTTCCGGCCCTCGTCCTCTGGTGCTTTGTTTCGTCAGTCTGTGTGACTCTTTGTGGTTTAATGGGTGGGGACGTGTTGTTCCACAAAGTCTTGCCACAGGGTGTCAACTTGCATGGATCTGGCATGTAGACTCGCAGTCATTTTCTCCATCACAAAGATGCTGGTTGCAACATTCACCCATTCTTTCTTACTTGGGGTTATTTCAGCTTTCCATTTAATGACTAGACACGCTCGGGCTGCTAGTAGCAGGGGGGCAATCAGACCTGTTGCTCTTTCATATTCGTCATTCAGCTCTAACCAGAAGAGTATCAAAAGGGGTGTGCAATTACGTTGTATACCATCAATGTCCTTAATCCACCCGAGAACTTCGTCCCAGAACACCTTCACTTTGGGGCATTCCCACCACATGTGCCATTAGGTTGCGATTTGGCCGCATTGGCGCCAGCACCGGTGGTTCACCGTCTGGTACATTTTGGACAATCTGTGGGGATCGTATTGCCATCTGTGCAGGAGTTTGATGGCATGTAATTTATACTGAGAGGCTATGGATACTTTCGGGGCTCCTGTACATATCTTTGACCGTAGCTCGGTAGAGATCTCTATTTTCATGTACGTTTTCCACCTTGTCCTGAGATTATTTGTGGAACCACCCTCAGCTTCAATTAGAGTTTTGTAGTTGGCCGAGATCAGACCCTTGGTGTTTGAAAGAGTGTCGAAGCTTTTCGAAGGGGGTAAGGTCTCTTTGTATCTTTTCTTTCCTTGGTCTCCTCAACATTATACCCTTCAGCTGTAGGTAATGGAAGATTGAGTTTCCCAATGTTCAGGACACTTTCTAGGTCAGTGATTGTAATGAATGTCCCTCCTTTTCAGAGCTGACCCACCCTCTCTAAACCCGCTTCCAACCACGTTTGGAATGGTGTGTTGTCCGGGATTTGCTCTTATTCCTGGCGCCCAGATATGGCTCAGTGGAGACGGCCATGTCGTTATGTGTCGCATGCTCTGAGTGTCTTTCCAAATTTCCCAAATGGTGCCTATTATTGATTATTCTCGTATTCTATGAGTCAGTTTGTTCTTTGGGACCCAGAGCCATTCAGAGAGAGTGACTGGAGCGAAGTGGTAGTTATCAAGGGCCAGCCATTGTAAGTGTGTGTGGTTTCTCAAGTGTGGTATTAGAATTCTAAGTTGCGTGGCCTTATACTTTTCGATATCGGGTAGTCCCACTCCTCCCTTCTCCTTTGGCAGTGTTAATACTTCATAAGCAATTCTCGATTTCTTCCCTTGCCAGAGGAAGCGTAACATAATCCTCTTGACCTCACTAAAGTATGATTCGGGAATTGTAATGGGGAGCATTTGGAAGGGGTAAAGGAATCGTGGGAGGCACACCATCTTAATTGCATTCACCCATCCCATCCATGATACCATTAGGTTTTGCTATTTATCCAGGTCGGCCCGAAACTTTTCTTGGAGTTGTGGGAAGTTAGCTTCATATAAAGCGTCTCGGCAGTTGACCAGGTTAATCCCCAAATATTTCAGTGTGGGCCCGCCAGTGGTTAATCCCAAGGTTGAATACTTTGCTTAGTCAGTAGGGGTGGGCTCATGGAGGGGGGAATAGGATGGACTTACTCTTATTAATTTTAAAGCCGGAGAGGAGGCCGTAGTGTTAGATTAGTTCTATCGCTCTAGGTATGGAATCTAGCGGATCCGTGATGTGTAGTAAGAGGTCATCGGCATACAGTGCTATTTTATATTCCTGTCCATTGACCGAGATCCCTTTGATCAGTCGGTCTGCTCTAATTTTTTGTGCTAATGGTTCTAGTGATGGGGCGAAAAGGATGGCCGAGAGGGGGCAACCTTGTCTTGTTCCTCTGTTCAGGAGGAACCATCTCGAGTACTCGGAATTGACAGAGACTGAGGCCTTAGAGGACGTGTAGATTGCTTTGACCCCTCTTCTGAATCTTTCCCCAAGGTGTACCTTAGGACCGCTTCCAGGAATCCCCACTCAACCCTGTCGAATGCTTTTTCTGCGTCGATAGAGAGGAGAACTGATTGCTCCCCTCTCTTCCGTGACTCGTTTATCAGATGGAGAGTCTTCCGCATAGTAACAGACCCTTGCTGGCCTATTATAAATCCCACCTGGTCAGAATGATTGAGCCGAGGTAGGTCTATTTCTAGGCGTGCTGCCAGTATCCTCGCATATATCTTTGCGTCAATATTGAGCAAAGAGATTGGTCGGTATGAACTGCAATGTGTGGGATCTCTGCCTGTTTTGGGTATCGCAAAGATAAGGGCTTCAGAGAACGAGTCCGGGGCTACACGGGAATCGAGGATATCATTAAAGAGCTTCAGCAGGAGGGGGAGGATAAGGGGGATAGGACTGTCTTATAGAAACCAGCTGTATACCTGTTGTTTCCAGTGGCCTTCTCTAGTGGCAATCTCTTTACTGCTGCCTCAATTTCTTCTCCAGTGATTGGGGCATCCATTACGTCCGCCTCGTCACCTGTCACCGTGGGCATCACAATCTCGGACAGGTAGTTGTGTTTGGCGGAATTGTTCTGGCCTGCCTCTGACCTATATAAATGTTGGTAGAATTGTGCAAATGCCTCTTGAATGTCCGTTTCGTGTGTGCTTTGTCGGTTGTCTGGACCGTTGTGTATAGACTTAACCCATCTTTCTTCTCTTTGCCCACGGAGCCTGCTTGCCAATAGGGCATTGGCTTTGTCTCCCTACTCATAATGTTTTTGCTTGAGGAGTTGTAGCTTTCTAATGACTTTGGCTTCTTCAGGGAGGCGGAGTTCCTCTCTTTTCTGTCTAGATAGAAGGATCTTCTCTTCTCTCCCCTCTGTTGCTGTACGGGCCGCCCAATCTAAGTCCGCTATTTCAGTTCTCAATTTCTTTTCTATCAGGTACCTCTCTTTTTTTAATCGCACCCTCTTATTAGTACTCCTCGCCAGGTCACTTTCCCTGCAACCCAGACAGTTTTTATCGGTACTTCTCTGTCAACATTTGCCTTAATATATATCTCTATTTCCGTCGTAATTTCTGCATGGAACACAGGATCTTTCCATAGCGACTCGTTACAGCGCCATTTCGTTCGTCTGCGTGGAAGAGCTCCCAGGTCTAACTCTAGGGAGACCATGTTATGGTCTGACCAGGTTATTGGCTCAATTCTCAAATGTGCCGTGACTGCCAGGAGTTCTTCCGAAGTATTTATGTAATCAATTTGTGTGTACGTACCATATGGTGCGGAATAGAAAGTGTAGCCCCTAGTATCTGGGTTTTGAGCGTGCCACACATCTTATTCTATAAGTCTACAACATTTTCATTACCTCCGTTCTACCGGCGTCGGCCGGTTCCGCGGAAGGAGGGCTTGCTGATTGCCTGTCTCTCTTGGTGTCGGTCCAGAGGTTGAAGTCTCCTCCAACAATTACATGGCCTTCCGCTTCGAGCTTTATTTTTGCTATCGTGCGTTGGATAAATTTGGCCTGAGCTACGTTTGTGACATTGTGCGTTGCTATGATGACCTTTAGGCCTCGCATGGTTCCTACGAGCAGTGCAGCTCTTCCGTCTACGTCTGACCAGGTCTTCGAGATTTTAAACTCAGCCATTTTTCTCATTAATATTCCCATTCCCGCCCTCTTCAGCGTCCCAGAGCCCCAGTATTCGGTACCCAACCTGGGCGGTATTACTTTGCGCTCTTCCCCTCTGGCATATTTTGTCTCCTGTAGGAGTAGTACATCCACCCCATTCTCTTAGTACCATGGATCTTTTTGTGGGGGAATTGGGTCCTTTGGCATTAAGAGAGCAAAGTCTAGTGTGGACTCCCTTTGTATTATTGGTAACCACCGCCATCACCTTTTTACTGGTTGTTGGGCTACTATTCTGGACATTGCCAGATCCATTTTACTTTCGTGGCCGTAGAGATCAATTCTCATATAGATACACTGTGTTGTTCGCCCTTTCCCCCTTCCTCCACCCCGTCTGCAACCCTCCCCCCTTTTCCCCTGTGTAGCGTCCGATCCAGCCGGGTTAGTCTCACCCAGTTAGCATTTGGACCACCAGTGAGGACCTTTCCTTGTTCCGCTAACTTAACAATTCTAATGAAATATGAGCTCCCTCTACCCCCTCACCCTCCTCCCTTTCCCCGATTCGTAAATTGTTATCCCAGCATATTCTTACTGTACAGGCTTATTGTCGGCATCAGGCATCGTGAGTTTGTTTCAGATATCACCTGGGCGCTCCATGTTTTCAAGTTGAGTCACCTTGTGCCTGTGTGTTTTGGGGCTATGTTGTGTAGTTTTGGGTCTTGTGGAGCGTTCAATGTTCCATGTCTGACAAAACATTAATCTGTCTGAATTTGCGGGCTCCTGGAATTTTTTGACGCCTTGGGCCCTTGATCTTCCACTGTCTGTCTCTATTGCCAGCCCCCTCAGGTACTGACGAACTCTCCGGTTCACCCAGGAGGTCCGTGATGCAGCTGTTGATGTCCCCCTCTGTTTTCAATTTCATTGTGGTCCCTTCCTATTTGAAGGTTAGCGAGAAGGGGTAACCCCAACGGTATCTGATTGCTTTCTCCTTCAGGAATTTGGTCAGTGGGAGGCATTTCCTTCATAGCAAGGGTGAGGGAGGAGAGGTCCTGGTATATGGAGACATTGGCCGTGTCTATGGAGATCTAGTTGGTATTCCTCACCTTTTCCAAGACCCGGACCTTATCGGCGTAGTTGTGGAATTGAGCCAATATCGTCCTGGGTCCGTCCGATGCTCCTTCCGCACAGTGGATGCGGTCAAGTTTGGGCTCATCTAGAGAGTCGTCAACAAATAGAACTTTCAAGATTGTATGTAAGGTTCTCTTCAGGTCTATTTCTGTTTCTCCTTCTTTCTCCGGGATGCCAAAGACACAGATGTTGTTGCGCCGTTCGTGGTTTTTGAGATCATCAACCTTTAGCCTGAATGCCACTGCCCTGGTCTCAATGTCGGCGAGTCTGGTGTCCATCTGTGCTTCCAGTGTGGATAGAGAGGTCTGGTTGTGTTCCACCTCCTCAAGCCGCTCTTCCATTTTTTCGATCCTGTGTTATTTTATCGATCTTCCCACTTATGTCTGCTTGCATGCTCTTCATTTCGGAGAGCAAGTCCGCCACATCGGATTTTGTGGCTGCCGCCTGGGGTCCAGAGGTCGCTATTGCAGTGATGGGGGTGGGAGATTGAGAGCGAGTTGAGAACTTATATGGCGCAAGCTTTTCTTTGGTGGTCATAGACTCTGAGTACAGGGTACATGCGGCTGTGATGTTCAAGGATAGTGTGCAGGGCTGACGTGATGGCCCTTTACTCCTTTCTGGTCCGTTTAACTGGGGTTCGATAATTCTCTTGGTACCTTCTCAGAGGAATATGTGTGGGTGTCTTCAGATTGATTCCAGGAGTGATATTCATGATTGTTGGTTGTTCAGTTAATTGCGGTAGTGAACTGGGTCAAGAGTAGGTGCTTTGATTTGCTAAGGTCCCAGCTTATTGTACATTTATGGAGGGCAGTGGTTGATTCCGGTAAATGGGGATTGTCATCCTTGCACGCGTTTGCTGAGGTTCCCCTTAGGGCAGATCTCTGTACGGCACCGGGGAATTTCCGATTGTGCAGTTCTGGTGCGTTGTCTTGTTTCGATAGCTGGGGGGGCGACTGGGGTGGCGTGCTTGTGCCCAGAGTGTGGTCGGATGTAGTGTCTCAATGGTTTCAGCGATGACCAGGCAGAGATCCCCGTGCGCTTCTTTTTCTGGGGTCAAAAGAATAGTTGCTGGGCGATACGTGGCTGAGGATGCGCCTCTCTGTTGTCGGAATTCGGAGTGTCCACTGGTTTCCCCTTCACTTTGGTATTTCCTCTGGTGGTGGGTTTTGGGTTGCCTCGTATGGTCAGAGCCGTTGTGGAGGTGTAGGCAAATAACCAATTTGAGCGTGGTGTAGGAGACAGGGCGTGTTAGTGTATGGATGGGCACCCGTTCCTCTCTTCTGCCTAGCTTCCATATAGGCCTTTGCGACATTGTGTACTCAAGTGGGGGGGAGGCAGGCGTATAGGTTGCGGTTTCGTGAGGCAGTATTCAGCTTGTATCTGTGCCCCTTCGGGTATGTGGGTGACTGTTCCTCAAGTGTTATTAAATTGCTGCGGTTTTGTGCTCATGCTGGTGCTGTGTCCAGAACCCTCATAGTTCTCAATTGGGTGGGGGTGGGCAGCGTCCACTCACCGAGTGCGTAGTTTGTTCCCGGTCGTGGCCGCCGCCTGGGTTTGTAGCAGGGCAACCGGTGTGTCCTTGCGGGAGCCCGCCTCCCCTTCGGGACAGTTGGCTCCGTGGGCAGCTCTCGTTGTGCGCACTGCTGCGCTGTGAATTCGTGCTGAGGGGGGATCCGCTTTGCCACAATGGGGTCTGTGGGCCTTCAGAGTCAGCCCGCGAGGTGCAGAGAGGTCTGAGCTCCAGGGACCTCCTCGTATGTGTCTGGAGGGGGCTTCAAAGCCGCTGTGACAGAGCCTGTCTCCGGGGCTCCGTTATCCCTCTCGTTTGTAGGCGAACAGTTCCGCTTCGCCTGGCAGTGCTGGTGGGCGCTTGCAGACGATGGGTCTCCCGCTTCGTTCACCGGGGTGTTCTGTGCAGTGGTCGGGCCGCGGGTGTGCTGCGCCTTCCCCGTGGCCGGTTCTAACTTGGGCTTCGTGCCCGTGTGGGCTCCACCTGGAGGCCGCTACTGTCACACGGTGGTTTGGAGGTTTCCTTCGTCTGATTTTCTCTGGGATTTTTCGTGGGGGGGGTACCTTTAGGGATCGCTAGGTCACTTTTCACGGCTCGGGGGGGGGGGGGGGGGGTCCAAAAAGCGGGGACTCAAGCACTTTGTGGACCTTAAGGCTGGAGCTCACACAGAGGAGTTCATCGTCCATGCGCCCCCTGGTGGCCGATTCTGACTTCTTTCTTTTAATTATTTTTTGAAATCTCTTTATTAAACACGTTTTATAACATGAAGCAAAATGGCATAGAATGGATCTTGAGCAGTTGCATCACGTAGCACAGGTAGCTGTATACTCTTTTCCTCTGTCTGTTCCTCCAGGGCCAACAGCCTGCATACAGTCACAAGGTGAAATTTCACAAACAGTCATACACTAATATTAACCATCATCTAAAAATGCTGTAGGTTCAGGGACCCACAAGCTCAACAGGGGCACGATTGTGCGGGTACAGGTCCTGTGTCCTTCACCTTCGTATACATTCCATTGAATTACCCCTGTGCCTTTGCCCTTCCTCCCTTCAGGTACTTCCCCTCTCCCACCACCCTCCGTTTCCACCGTCATGGGGGTTTCAATTCCACTGAGGAACATAGTTAATTTAACAGCTGGCTCCAATCTACCTCTACCCCTCCTCCAACCCGGGTCATCTTCAGGACTCCTCATTCTGCCATTCCCCATCTACATGTATCTTCCATCCACTGCCTCAACGATGGCCCTCTGGGTCTTTTCCATGCTATGGCTACCCTCCTTTTGGTTTCAAAATGTAAGGGTACCTGCGATACTGAACGGTCTTGCAGGTAAGTTAAAGTTAACAACAGAAAACATGGACCGTTAAGTAGAGAATGGCAAGAAACTTGTTCAAGTTTACAAAAAGCTATTTCATTGTATTCGAAATACACAACAATCATATTATAATATTAGATCAAAAAGTTTCCAAGCTATACATTTAGATCACAAAAAACAATACAGCTCGTATTAAATTCTCTCCATCGCATATATGCACTCACTCAATTCACATCACTCCAAATTCACAATAGGTATCAACATCTATAACCTAATAACCACCATTTTTTTTTTTTACAACATATGTATACACCCCTTTCTTGAAATGGTGTGGCCATCTGTTAAACGGGCAGTATTGGGTCGACACGTGTTTCAGTTGGTTGTTGGTGCTGTGGACTATAGCCCTTTCTTATCCCAACCTTCTTCAGGACAGAAGCTGAGTACACATTGTCTCACTTCGGGGTGCAGAAGTAGGAGACCTCATCTCCAACTTAAGTCTTGGAGGTAATAGAAAATAATGGCCCAAATCCCTGAGCTGTAGTGCCAGTCTGTAGCGCTCTCTATTTCCAATGCTGCTGCTGTAAGTGCTGGGATGGACCCGGGACAGATCACCAATTGAAACCTCTGATAGTCACAGTATACTGCTGTGCCAAGTTTACTCTAATTTGTGGTTCTTTAGGCATATGAGATGATAGGTTATTTATAACGCGCTTAATACCCAGAGGATTCTAAGCGCGGACCCAGGGGTCGAACCTGTGGTGCTCCGTGTCGTCTTGCTTCCATGGCGAGCACGTTGCCCCTGAGCTAGCCTCACAAGACTCTCCCATTGCAGTCTGCTTGCGTCCAGGGCGTACCCTCCTTTTGGCCAGTACTAGCATAAACTGGGCCAGTAGCCTCCACGCTTATAGCGTTTCCCACCCCGCAATAATCCCCATAAGCACACTCAAAACTGGAACCCAATAGTCCATTGATTCTTACTACTACTGCTTGCCAGTAGTCCCTGATCGCTGAACATTCCCACAACATGTGCCAAATCCCTGCCTGCCCAGTCCCACATCTTGGGCAGTCTGCCCTTAAGGTGCCATTCATCGCATGTAGTTTTAAAGGTGTTTTACGGGTGTTCAATATACCCTATGCAGGACATTACATTTTATCCACTGAAATCTAGCATTTCTCAATGTCTTTCGGATCTGACCCCACATCTTTGCCCAGTCTGTTCCCCTGCATCTCTTTCCCACCTGGCCTTAACTGTCTGCTCCTCCGTAGGGAATAACACCCCTATTGAATGATAAATATGAGAAACCCTAGCCCTTCCCTCTCCTTGGTTCAGTAATAGTTTCATTAATGGGTTCGTAGTTCGTTCCTCCGGGATGTCCGCCCACAGTTTTGCTAAGCGTGCGATCATTGTCCCACAGGCCAGTAATTGCCCCCTGGGAATCCTGTATCGCTGTCTCCATTTTTCAAATGGATGCACCTTGCCTCCTTTAAATAAAGCCCCTACTGAGGCACACCTCTTCTCCATCAATCTCGATTACCTCATTCTCTGTGCCACCGTCCAAAGCCCCTGGCCCGTGCTCCACGGCAGGTCTGCGCTATAAAGCCCCAATACCTGCTTACTTCTCAGTAGTTTCTTCCAGATCTCCCGGACCACCTGAAAAACATTAGTGGTCCCTTCCCCCCACATCAACACAGTCTGCAGCTGTGCTGCCATAATATATTGCTCATAATTAGGCAAATTTGAATCCCCGTCTTGACGTGAACCATGTAACGTTACTAGTGAGACCTTCCTCCTCCCTGAGTTCCACAGTAGTTCCCTCATTTGTTCATCTAGCATTTTAAAGAAGACCTTAATTGCAGGGCCTTTCTTCCCATCAATAATAATGGCTGCCCTTTCCAAAATTGAAAACGATTACCCTGTCCCCGAGGGAGCTCTGCCCGTATTGTACATGAATGTCTCTTCGATACTGTGAAAAATCTGGTTGCCCAGATATCGAAACGAGTCCCCCTCCCATCTAAGTCCCCCGTTCGGCAGGGTAGTCAGGTTCTAATCTCTAAGGCGCCCCAGTGGAAATAACAGACTTTTCAACATTAATGTGATAACCCGCCAATTTCCGGAAGTCACCTAGCACCTCTAAAAGGACTGGGAGGTTGTCTATCGTGTTCCCCACACATAAAAGGTCATCGGCGTATAGGGAGATCACATGTTGCACCCCTCCCACCCAAATACCTGTGTCCCCCATCTCGCTCCAAAGATACCTCGCCAAAGGCTCCACCACCATTGCAAATAACACTGGGGACACTGGACACCCTTGCCTTGTCCCTCTACTTAGTGTCCATCTCTGTGAAACCCAGCTATTAGTTCTTACTCTAGCCATTGGTTTATTATGTAAGAGTGGTACCATATACATATGTTGTCCTCAAACCCGTAGGCCCCTATCACTCGGAACAACCATTCCCATTCCACTGAATCGAAAGCTTTCATGGCATCGAAAGAGGCCACCGCCATATCCTCCCGGGAGTTCTTGGCCTGGTCCATTACATGGTGGAACCGATGGTGATTCATTGTGGTGCTCTGCCCCCCTACAAACCCGTACTGATCCGGGTGCATTAGACCTGGGGCCACCTCAGACAATCTGGTAGCTAACACCTTCCCCAGAATTTTCGCGTAAACATTTAACGAGATAGGTTGATAGGATGAGCATTCAAGGAAGTCTTTACGGTTCTTCAGTAGGACCGTTATTATTGCTTCCTGCATAGATTCTGGGAGAATCCCTGTCTCAAAAGCCGGGGAACCAATAGCTCCTCCAACCTGCAGTAGAACTCCATTGGGAGTCCATCCCGTCCTGGAGACTTGCCCTTCCCCATAGCCCTCAACGCCTCACATATTTCAGATTCTTCAATTGGTCCCTCTAACTTCTCCTTGACCTCCCCTGTGACGACCGGTAGTTCTGCTATATTAAGAAGCACCTGTGCATCCTCATCCGAATATGATTTTTTCACTCGTGTACAAGGATTCATAGAAGTCTTGAAAGGCTCAGTTGATTCGGCCTGGGTGGTGGTAAATTCCCCCGAGTTTCGCCTAATATGGGTTCTGCTTTGCCGTGGTTGCTCCCGTCGGATCAACCAGGCCAGTAGGCGCCCCGCCTTGTCCACCTCCCTGTGAATTAGTATAACCCTTTGATGCCTGCCAAATTTTGAAAGTGAATCCTCTATCTCCCGATGGGGTTACCAGGATGACTGCCAATTCCTCACCCTTGTCTTGTCCTGCCCCTATTTCCTGTTCCAAGATGGCCATCTCCTTTTCCAGTTTCCATAATTTCTCCTGCAAAGTTTTCCTAACCCATACCAACTTAGCTATACAAATCCCCCTAATCGTGACCTTAAACGCTGCCCATAATATTCCCATAATATTCCCCACCTTTACACCGAACCCTCATTATTCTCAAGGAAGGCTGTTCTCTCTTCCCTCATGTATTCTTGAAATGCCCCGTCCTCCAGGACCGAGGCTGAAAGCCTCCAGGAGTACCCCTCCATTTTTGTTAACAAAGGTGAATGATCCGAAAGGGTCCTCCCTAAGTACTCTGTATTGCTGAATGTTCTGAAGTGCTCTGCCCTGACAAACACGTAATCCAAACGGGACTACGTTCCATGCACCACTGAGAAGTAAGAGTACCCCTGATCTTGTCTGCGAGACCCCCTCCACAGCTCCACCAGATCCAAGTTCGTATTACCTTCCACATTGTTGACACTGCCTTTTGCTTCAGTGAGCCGAAGCTCCCCGTACTATCCAAATTCAGGTCTACCAAGCAATTAAAATCCCTTCCCCATATAAACACTTCTTCGCGGTACCGTCCCACCAGTTGCATCACTGAGGTGAAGTATTCTTTGTCATCTACATTAGGAGCATAAGAGTTGACCAGGCAAATGTCTTTACCTTCCAATACTCCCTGAAGCACCACCGTCCTTCTTCCCAACTCATCCGTTACCACCCTATCCACCTGCAGAGGTACCCCCGTCGCCACCCAAATCAATACCCCTCTTGCGAATTTAGAATAAGTCTTTCCTACCACCGCCCCCCCCCCCCCCCACCACCTCCTAAGTAGATCCAGATCTTTGCGTATCATATGGGTTTCCTGTATCAAAGCAAGCTGTATCCCATGTCGCTCCAGAAAGTCCCCTACTCGCTGGCACTTCAACTTCTTACCTAGACCCCCAAACAATCGCCCCTGTTCTGGTTGCAGTTGTCTCCCTCCTCTCATCCCTTTCCCATCACTGTGGATCCCCCTGGTCTCACTTGAGTCGCTCTCTTCACTCCGTTAGCCTTGCTTCCAACTTCAACCAACTGGGCAACCGTGCCCAACACATGTATATCCCCAAATTCCCTCCTCTCCCCCCCCCTTCCATTGTCCCTCTTCCCATCCACCCACCCGCCCTCCCCTTCCCCCTATGTTGACCCTCCTCCCCCACTTCGCTCTACCACTCAAGCCTCGCATTACCCCAACTGGCTTCCCAACCCCACCCCTCTTCCCTCAGATTCCTTCACTCGCTCCCTCCAAACCGCCCCTTCCCTCCCCCGGGCCCTCCCCAATATTGGTCCGGATCACCCCCCCCCCCCCCCCAACTCTTGACCTGTCCCTCCCACCCCCCCTCCTCCAGTGGACGACCGGTCATCAGTCCAGGGGTTCCCCCATGTTGCCCCCTTTCCACCCGTCCTTAAAGACATATCTCGCTCTCTCATTTTCGATCTTAAACTGGTGCTCCACCTCTTCACAGGTCCCCTCTGATCCTTCCCAGTTTCTAGGGTCCCTGACCCTTCTCGGTTACCAGACATTGTTTCTTTCACACCTTCTCGCTGAGCACTGGAGCCTTGAGGCTGTGTTTCCAGCCAAGCCCACACTTCCTGTGGTTATCCAAAGAACCATGATTTCCCTCCTGCAATAACCTTCAATTTGACTGGAAAGAACATCATATATTTAATGTTTAGTTCTCTAAGGCGGTGCCGTTCTCCGGCATAAGTTTTACTTTGGTGCTGTACATCCAATGTGAAATCCTGAAAAATCCATAGCTT
Organism: Ambystoma mexicanum; assembly: GCF_040938575.1. NCBI lineage: Eukaryota > Metazoa > Chordata > Amphibia > Caudata > Ambystomatidae > Ambystoma > Ambystoma mexicanum. The sequence continues at coordinate 555,225,256 of NC_090931.1, forward strand.
AGTGTTCCCCACGTCATAGTGGGCCACCCTCTGGGACTCCTGTAGAATGGCATCCCTGTCTTGGAAATTCAAGATTTTTGCCACTGACCCTTGGTGGTCCTCCTGGAGGCGTTGCTCTGCCCGGTACCCTATGTGTGCGCTCTACCGTAAAAAGTTTTGATAGTCCCTTCACCCTCGGGGTATCTAATATGAGCTGCTCCATGAAAAGTTCAGCACTAGGTCCCTCTTCTCTTTCGGGGACACCCACCAGTTGGATGTTGCATTGCTGTGATCGTCCTTATGCATCCTCCGCTCTAGACTTCAATGTCCTGGTTGCCCCAACCAAGCCTGCCACCTGATTCTTTAGCAGTTGTAGTATGTCATCCACATTGCTTAGTCTCTGCTCCACCTCCGTAACCCTTTCACACACCTTCCGTAAGTATGCCCTCACCAGGCACACATCCACCCCTACTTCTTTAATGCTCCCTTCAAGGAAGGTTCTTGTAACTTGGATTGCTTCCATTGGGGTGTCCAGAGTCGCCCCTCCTGAGGCCCCTCCACTGGCACCTTCCCCTTCTTGGCCCGCCTCCTCATTGTTGTGGTGTTTTTTTTAGTCTGGTCAGTATATCTGTCCATCCTTTGTTGACCCTTTACCATTGTCCCTGTTTCTGGGTAGCCCAGCCTTAACTTGTGCCCCTTCCTTGGAGCTAGACCACCAGGAGGTCCACGCCTTTCCAACTGGTATTCCCTTCCTTCAGGGAAGCGGTCGTAGCAGTCACTCTGTACCTCAAATAGGCTTTCACTTGAGAGGGGTCCCGAGCTTTCCTCTCCTTAGGATGCCCTGCTCCTTATCACCGGGCTGTATGCCCCTGTGCCACCTCCCATTGTCCCCCAAGTGTTAACAGGTGCCTCTCTGGGTCACATCCGTGTCCCTCCGGCACCCACATACCATGCAATACTCGCCCCCCTGGGCTCACGGTCTATCAAGTCACTTATGTGGGGCGAGAGAGGTGCCTTTCAATGTTACTCTGATGTGGGGGGGTATCAAAAAGGGGAGAAACTTGCCCCTACCGTCAGCCGAGCACTCTGCTGCCTCCCGGACTTATATTCCCAGTGCGGCCTTCCCTCTCCACAATGCTCCTCCCTTTGGTCCGACCCATCTGTATTAGGGACAATTCTCTCTTTAGGGTGAATTTCCTAACATAGTGAGTCCCCCAGCAGCTTTGCTGGATTTCTGGAGTTTGTTTTTTTCTCCTGCCAAGAGTGAGACTCTTTTTTTCTCCCACTCTTGGACATGATTTATGGTGTTCCTTTGACTGTTAATGTGTTTTATGGGCTATGGGGTCCTTAACTCCATAGGGTCTCATGTGTTTTTACTATGTGTGTTACACAGCACCCTCCGTGCAGTAACACAGGGGTGTCATAGTGACACCCCACCATAGACTCCATACCCTGGGACTGACTACTGTCTCCCAGGGCATGTAAAGTCACCATTGGCTTTACTAGTCCCAAATTATTAACAGAAACCAGTAAAAACCATCATATTGTGGACGTACTGGTCGGGGCAATTCGATTGCCCCGAGGTCTGTTAGTTGAGGGGCACGTCTCTGTCCCCCCGATCGAGGTTTGGCTGGTGGCAGTGGATACTACTTTTTATATTCGACCGCACATATTTCCCTATGGGATTTTCCCATTGTTCGAGGCTACCAACTTTAATTATTTAATTCTCATAGCCTCGAACATACCGCTGGTTTATTTAATAAATATTAATTCACCGGTTGGTATTTTTTTGCCAGGACTCTATTCTAAAATGGCGTTTGTGTTCTCTTCTGTGACTCCAACCCAAGTCGAGCCCTTTGTTCCACTTTTTGGCGGGCTTCTCCACAGAAGCCTCCAAAAGTGGTGCCACTCTGTCTGGGTACCACAGTGGGTGAGGGAGGGGGGTTTAGGCACCCTGGACCTTGGTAACTCAAGTCGCACTCTTGTGTGATTGGCCCAAGTGGTGAGCCGGCCGGCTCACCACTTAGCATGGTTGATTGACCGCTAGGCTGAGTGAATGGGGGTATGCTGCATAAAAGCAGGGCTTTGGGGACTGGAACTTCAGAAGTCGCCACAGGACCTGAGAATCCGACGAGGGAGAAGCTGAGCCGACCTACCACGACAACACCACCGGTGGAGCCCTGCGGAACCGAATCAACACTTCCCTACGACAGAGAAGATCTCCCGGCTGGAGAGGCTTCTTCCCTTGAATGGTGGGCACAACCAGTTTACCTTCTTTTCTTCGCACCCCAGACTGGTTTGTTGTCGAACTGCCCGTGCCAAGCACCCCGGCGGCCGGATAGCCACTTACCACTGAACCGCGAATCAACGGACCGCTCCTTGTACCTGAGAAACTCTGCGGCTGGTTTCTTCCCTGGCAGTGCAACGGACTCCTGTCTTCCTCCCCGACGAGATCCTCTCTTCCCCGGACGAAGCACCGACTTGCATCCGCTGCCAGGAACAACTGCCCCCGCTGGAATGTTCTCACCACTTTTAAGGTACCGTGTCCGCCAGGCCTCCCTTTCGAAAGATTGCTACAAGGTAATAATAACCCCTTAACCTTCTGGACTGGGCTGGCCGCCTTGACCCTCTAACTGGTCCCTTTCTTTGGTCCAACTCCTTTTTGAACCGTTACAAGACTTCTCTGCACTGCAACCGTGTGACCTTGGACACATTTCGTTTTGATCCTCTTAAAGCGGATCCGGCCTACTGACTCTGAATTCACGGTGTTGCTTTGCCTTCCTCTCTTGTTGTGTTCGTGAAAAAGTGTTGGGATCTGTTTCAATTTATTCTCTGCTTTTCTCTCCCTTTTTAAAACAAATTATTAGAGTGCCATCTATGTTAAGCGCTCACCGCTGTCTGAAAATAAGTGGGGCTTTACTTAAGACTTGTCTAATATTCTTGTAAGGGAGTGTATATCTTTTAGTGACTGTGTTTTTGAATTGCTTACTATTAGTGCCTGTGTGTTTTTCTAGATGTGGTTTTAAATAAATAATTATCTCTCTTTTACTCCAAGCCCTGGTCAGTGTTTACTTGTTCTATTGTGTTCTCTTGACCTATTGTGAATACTCTGTATACTGCCTAACTCTTCTTGAGGGAGGTCAGACTGCTCAGCCACAGCTACCAAGTGGATCTGTGTGGTACAGACTGCTACCAAGTGGGTTTACTGCCAAACACCTATAGTCCTAAATCTTTTGCAGTGGTCCCAGAGGGAACTGCACAGGTTTCTGCCTAACAGTCTCATGGCTGGTCTCGGCTCTCATGAGATGCAGGGACTCACCAGGGCCCGGCCGATCCTCGCTCCTCCTCTTGATCCGATGCTCTTCAACTGTGTCTCCTTGCCTCCCCGGCGTTCCTTCACTCCTCACACTTCCCCCCGCGAGGGCTCCACTCCTTTTGCCCAGTGGAGTTAGGGATATGCGTCATTGGTGTTATCCTGCCCGCAGCCTGGCAATGCCTTCTCCACCTTCAGGTCGGGTGGCGCTTCGCGTCTCCGCTTTCTGCTCTGCTCCATGCTCTCGCTGACACTCCTGCCGGGGTCTGCCACCTTCAGCCGAGGTACCCGCAATTCGGCTCCGGCAGCCATTTTCTTTCCAGATCCGCGTCTGCAGTCCTCTCGCGTCGGGGCTGCGCCACACTGCACTTCGCTCTCAAACTTTCAGCAAGTATTCCTTCGCTGTTTCCCGGCTAAAGTTGAGTCGGTGGACTGTCTCCGTGGGTCACTAGCAGGACCTCAGCCAGGATTTTAATCGGTGGTCCGGGAGCCACAGAGAGCTACGGGCTCATTTTCTGGCTTCTGGCCACGCCCCGAAGAGGAGACTTCTTGACATCGTTGGACCTGGAGGACGCCTAGTTCCACATCCCCATTCACAGGAAACATCGAAGGTTTATATGATTAGTGGTGCAGGGACAGCACTACGAGTTCAAGGCCCTACCTTCCGTCTTGAAGTTGGCCCCCAGAGTATTCACGAAATGCCTGGCACCAGTGGTGGCCCATCTACGTCTACAAGGCATACATATATACCTATACCTGGACGACTGGCTGATCCGCGCCCTCTCGCAGGAGCTGGCCGTCGCACTCATGGAGGCGACTGCCCGGCTTCTAACGGATCTTGGATTCTCTGTCAATTATCCAAAGTCCTGCTTGACGCCATCACAGAAAGCGCTGTTCCTGGGCACCAGTCTCAATACGGTGTCTTCTTGTCTAGCGTCTCCCTCAGAGGAGCGGATAGCAGCCATTTTAGGGAAGGTGAATCTGCTGTCGTCGACAAAGACGGCCACGGTGCGGGCCATGAAGTTGTTACTGGGTATGATGTAGTCCTGCGTCTACCTCGTCCGGCTCTGCTGGTTGCACATGCAACACCTTTAGGAATTCTTGGATGCCCGTTGAATACAGGTGTCCTTCACAAAGCTTCACAGACAAGATCTCGCTCAATGACGAGTTTTGTCAGGCGATAGTATGGTGGGGCGTTCGTGCCAACCTGCACCAAGGCACAGGATTTCAAATCCTGCCATACCAGGAGACGGCCACCACAGACGCCTTCCTTGAGGGATGGGGGGAGCACACACTGGAAGTCTGCACGCCAGAGGCCTGTCGCTGTCGGAGGAGAAGGATCTTCATATCAATATCCTGGAGCTACGGACAGTATTCTGGACTCTAAAGTTGGTCGTCCCGTCTCTGAAAGGCAAGGTGGTGAGGATCTTCACGGACAACCCCACCACCATGTTTTGCATCAGGAAGCAGGGGGGCCCCTTATCCCCGGCGCTCGAATGAAGCGCAGGACTTGTGGCGATAGGCCATTGGACAGGGGATGTTCCTTATCCCTCTCCACCTGGCCGGAGTCAAGAATACCATTGCAGACTCCCTCTGCAGGGAACTGCGCTCCTACCACAAGTCGGAACTTCGTGAAGCTCAGGTGGACCGCCTATTCGTCACGAGGGGCAGGCCAAGGAACAATCTGTTTGCGGCGGCAAACTCCAAGTGCCAGAATTTTGCCAGCAGATTCCACCAACCGAGGAGACTAGTGAATGCGTGGGAAGGGCTGTTTCGGTATGAGTTTCCTCTGTTCCCTCTCCTGCTACGAGTCATTAACACATTCAGTGTCAATACAAGATGATACTCATCGCCTCGGCATGGCAGAGGCAGATTTGGTACCCGGACCTTCTCAACCTGTCGGGATTGTCTCTGGTCAGGCTGCCGGTGGTTCTGAGGCTTCTCACCAGAGAAGAAGGCGCTTTCCTTCATCACGACCCAGGATCGCTGAACCTGAGGGCTTGGCTCCTGCATACATAGAGTTTGGAGGGTATGCGTTGTCAGCGGACTGCAGGGAGGTCCTCGCAAAGTCCAGGGCGCCGTCGACCTTGAAGTGCTATGGTCACAAGTGGAAGCATTTCGCTATGTGTTGTCGGTCACAGAAGATTAACCCTCTGAGGGTCACGGCCCCACAGATCCTTCCGTGCTTGCTATCCTTGGCCAAGTCCGGGTTGGTGCACGCCTCCACAAGGTACATCTGGCGCTTTCTCCTGCTACACCAGGTCACCGGAAAGATCTTCACTTTGGTCCCACCAACTCGTCAAGGAGTTTCTCGAAGGACTTTTCAGATCTTTCCCGCTGGTGGAAGCTCCTGCCCCGCCGTGGAAACTCAACGTAGTTCTGACGAGGCTCATGGGGGCCCCCTTCGAGACTTTGCATCAGGCCCCACTCAAGTTCCTCTCGTGGAAAACGGCTTTCCTTGTGGCTGTCACCTCGGCCAGAAGGGTAAGTGAGATCCAGGCCCTATCCTGCAAGCAACCGTACCAGACTTTCCACAAATCGAGGGTGGTGTGCGTACACACCCCTCTTTCATGCCGAAGGTTGTGTCGGAATTCCGCTGCAACAAGCCTTTGGTGTTACCTGTTGTTTTGTTCCCGAAACCTTTGTCTCCGGCAGAGAGTGTCTTGTGTGCGCTTGCTGGATGTTGCTCATGTGCTGAAGTTCTACGTGGCACGCATGAAGTATTTTTCGAGAGACTCCACAACTGTTCATGAACCATGGCCCTGTGAACCATGGGAAGGCCTTGTCCAACGCTTCCAATTCTTGGTGGCTATCCGGTTGCATCTCTCACTGTCATCTGTTGGCAAAGTGACAGTTGCTTGGCCTTCCGAGAGCCCACTTCACCAGAGCGATCGCTGCAACGACGACGTTGCTGTCTGCTGTGCCCCTGCTGTACTGTGCATGGCTGCTACATGGAGGGCCACGCACACCTTCACGAAGTTCTATTGCGTCGATAGGGATTACAGGGAGGAGTCCAGAGTCAGCCAAGCAGTGCTACGCAACCTGTTCACTTGAGGTGAGCCTATTGTAGCTGTAAGAGTTGATTGCTTCTGTTGTGCCTTGCCACCTCCCGTGATTGTGTAATGTTATACAAGTAATCGTTATTCAGGAGCATGTGAATCAATGCCAGACCCCATACTGGAGAAGGAACATGTTACTTACCTGTAACTATTGTTCTCCAGCATGGGTCTGGCATGGATTCACATGCAAACCCTCGCTCTGTCCCCTTTGTGGCTCTTCTTGGTCATACTGGCACTTTACAATCGGACATGCCATGGCGGCTGCCGTCCCCTGGCCACATGATGAGGGGTCACTGCTGGGAAAGGAGTGATGACACCATCGGATTCATACGTTTGTTTAAAGTACCCACGTTTTTGCACCATCTAAACAAGAATGAAAACGCTGAATTACAGATGTACTATGTTAAATGTTCATTAAATATTGTCTTAAGCTCCAAGTATTATGCTTCCCTACAAATTGCCTTGCCGATTTCTAGATTGCTTAGATAAATGCATAGTTTAAAATCCTAAACGTTTGAGCACACCTGCAAGTGCTTTTGGACAATTAAAATTAGCACTCGTATCTCCATTAATCATTTTTTAAATGTCCACTCTGCATTCTAGCACACATAAAACCCATCCAGTGGGTCAGCATGCATTATGTATTGCAGTAAGGCTCTTAGCCAAAGAAGCTAAGCGTACTTGTCAAGATATATATCTTTTATTCGAAGTAAATTGGCTTATTTATTTGATTTTGCAAAGGTGTGTATTGTGGGTGTACCTGTGGACTTGTGAGCGGCAGAGCTTTGCATAGCCTTTAGCTGATATTGCTTAAATTAAAAACATGAAGAACTGAGCATATTTATGAATGCAAAGAAAATTCGACATATGTCAACCATAAAACAAGCTCATCAGAGGAATTTTGTGCATCTATTTCCCAGTGTTTCCGATTGTAAAAAGAAAATGAATGCTTTACCCCAATGCCACATCCAGTATTTGACTGGTTTATTGCCTCATTTTAAAAATATTAATCTTTCCATTTTCTAGAGCACCATTACAGCTAAGAGAGTTGGTGAACTGCCGGTGGGCAGAAGAAGTCACACAACAACTTGATACACTACAGCTCTGCAATCTCACCAAACATGAAGAAAACGAAAAGGATAAGTATGTGGATGTATTCTCATTCCAAGGTTTAGAGTGGAAAAACTTGATTACCAAGGGCATTAACTAACAACCTGTACGTAAACTGTACAGCTAACCTACTACATTTTGTGAGGAGATTGGTTGTGATTGCCTGGGACTGGATCAAGTTTGTGTAGGTTATGTGCTTGTATATTTGTGTTTAATACACTTCCAGAACTCTGTAAGAAAGTGTTGAAGATTCAAAATAAAAATCATAAATTAATGTTATGACGGATTTGAATCCAGAACCTTTTGGCTAACTAGGAAGCTTTGTTAAAGAAATTACCATTCCCATTGTGAAGGTTTTAACAACCCACTATTGTAGTGGGAAAGCAAACTTTCATCTTCAGGCACAAAGCGTGTGTGTGTGTGTGTGTGTGTGAGAGACACCTATAGGAGTCCTACTGTTTATATGAATTATGATTGGAAGATGCATTCCATTTCAGTTGTAACTGTTTAGTTCCAGTATATTACAAGACTGATGGTTTTAGTCCTGGAGTTATGCATATGGGTACTGCACATGAACAAGCTGGCACTTGTTCGTCTGGGGTGGGGGGGACGCATAGGAATTAGGGCACTCAGTTGCCACTGTCTTCCCTTTGGGTAGGCCTGGCTGTGGATTTTTTCCATGTAGGTCTCCCTCCTTGGGTTTAGAGCTGTGCCCATCCCCTCGAGTCAAGGTTAGGGTACTGACCTGGTTACATTGTCTTTTCAGAGTTGTTTGGCCGCAAGCTCTTTTCGGTGGTGGAACCCTTTATTGCATTCCACGAAGTCAAGGCGGTGCACCCGCCTTTCTTTTTGCCAAAGGTGGTGGTCTACTTCCACATTAACCCAAAAATGTCCTTACCAGTGTTTTTTTCTATCTTCTTACCTAGCCCTTCTTGAGAGGTAAGAAAAGGTGATCCACAATCTCGATGTTTATAGAGTGCTGTAGTTCTATCCAGATAGGACCAGAGATTACTTTTTTCTGGCACTTTATCTACAGCGTTTGCCTACATGTCCCTGGGGCTGCAGCCTGCCAACGGTCTGAACGCCTGTGCAGTTCGAACCAAGGCAGCCTCAGTCACTTTTCAGAGACTTTTTCCTTGGACAGTCATTGTCAGAACCGCCACTTTGTCAGCACTACTGTTTGAACTCCGCTCTTGTGCGGACACTCACTTCAGACAATTAGTCCTGCAGAAGTGGCTTGATTAGTTGGCATCGGGACAACCGCCCTTTCAGTGTGTGAATGGTGGTTTGTTTCCCACAAGTATGAAGGAAGGGGGGACGTTGGACCTATAACTTTGCAGTTTCCTCTAGCCTCCCCTTAACCTAGTGGGAAGGGACTAATGCAAATATCGGTTATGCTTGCAGAAGTCCTGTTTGGGTCTGTAGAACAGGAAGACCGCCTGACATAATGTTGCCATACGACAAACCGCACAAATAGTCTGCAGGGGCCTGATCTCGACAGCACAAAGGCACGGCTATGGAATACACAAATGGGGTGCAGGTATCCAGAGTCGTGATGAAGTAAACGATCACGAGGGAAGTCCAAGAATCCGCTACAGAAAAGTCCCATGCATTCTATGTTCCTTAAAAAGGCATAAAAGGAGGCCACCAGGGGGCACATTGATGGTGGAAACCTAAGCATGTAGCTCCTGTCCCACTGGGTCAAAAAGTGATTGAGCCCCCATTTTAGACCCCTCCACCCCCCCAAGGAAGATGGTGACCAGTCAATACCCCTTGGGACTACTTGGAGCCCATCCGTGCAATATTTTGATAAGAGTGGCCCCCGAGGAGCCTATATATCATTGAAGCAGGCGGGCTGGGAAAATTGAGATGAAAGCCCCGACGCTGCACTCCAGTCTGCAGCAGCTGTCTCTGACTCTGGCCTTCACTGTGCTCACTAAGTTTAGAAAAAAAAAAGAAACGCGTTTTTCCGGTGCAACTGATATTTTGTGTCTTTTTTCCCTTTCCTCAAACATCCCTTACTTTTGGTGGTTAAATTCTTATGGGGACATTATTTGATTGTATTGTAGACATCGGACGCTCACGTCCTGCAGGCTACGGTCTGCTTTCACTTTCCGCTTTGCATTGGTCACATGACTCCGGCACAGTTTAAATATGCCGGCAGAGCAGACAGTGCAGCGGGCAAGCGCAGCAGGCACGCCTAATATGCGTCAAACCAGTCTGTGCTCGCCCACTGCGGATGGGCTTGAGGTGGCTGCTAATTACATTCAGACGTAAAATATACTTGATTTGGCTCATTCCGATACCTTAAACTAGAAGACCGCTAGGCAGTTAGCTAGCCATCATCTTAGGGATGTCATTATTAGCCTAAGGAAGACTCGGATAGTAGGGCTTTACCTTTCGTTATTACTAACAACCACATTAGGGACCCCTGGGACTGAGAGGTAGGATAGGGAGCTTGAAGGAGAGAGATATATTATTAGTATGCATGCTTATTTGTTCTGGACCCCCATGTCACAGGAGGCAAATGAGTTTCTGTCAAAACTATATTTGAGTGGTGTTCCACGCCTCAATCAAGGCATGAGCGAAAGGAACAATGTCTCATTTAACAAAGCAGCTCACAGTTAACGTCATGTCAAAGGTTATCTATCTGTTAATAACAGTGATGGTTATGTTTTATTTCTCTCCTGGGGGAAACCATGGATTCCAATGATTGGTAGGCGAGTGGGCACCGCTCTGTGTTATAAAGAATGTCAAACTCTCAAATACTAATTGGATATTATGAGTGGGTTGCAAGCCCTCCAGTAGTGCCGCGGCTGGGCACTTAGTAACAAACTGGGGAAAATGACCAAGGCTTAAAGCTTGCAGTGAGAGCTGCACATCCTGTAACTAATTGGTGTTGGAAAAGAAATTCAAAATGTGATCATAAATACATTAGACAAGAACGAGATTGCGCGATTCATATATGTAACAAAGAGATGATCAGTTTAATAATTAAAGATAGTAGCAGATTGCAAAGGCATTTCGGACCATGCAGTCCCTCATCAGGGCAACATCTGAAATAAATGCATAACAGCAAGGCAATAATCGAGATCCTAAAACGGGGCAGAATTGTAACCCAAGTCCATAATTCAAAGGAATGCATGTGATAATTAAAGTGAACATCAAACGCGTCGAGGTAATGGTCAACAATGGACGTTCATACAACACAAAATATCAAACGGAGACCCTGCAAACAAAACAAAAAACAAAGAAAAAAACCTCACTCTCACATTGGGAATAATTGCAAAGATGCATACAGCAGTGAGCATAACTGCATCATTTCTAATATCAGTGACATAAAGGATACTCCTAGATAGCCGGAAACAGTAGGCAAGTGTTGACCATCTCTCAGGTGGTGGACGCAAAGCACTTGAAAGACATGATGCCCAAAACAGCATACAGAGAATGCTGTCCAAGTGAAACCGCACTAGTCACCACCCTCTTTGAAGAATATCACATCCCGTGTCCCTGAAGAGTCAACCTGCATAAAAGAAAGGGAAAGATCAAAAAGAAAACTCATTGTGGAGCTGACCTGCCACAGTGGGAAACCCATGTGCTGATCACACTTACAAAATAATCCAAACACTGAATCCAAAATCTGTATAACCAATCGGACACATTACTAATAAATAAAACTGCCATGCATAAGCAGCAACACAACTGTACTGAATAAGGTAGGTACCACATGCTAAAAAGCAGAAACTTGCCTGAAGTGGACAAATCGTACAAGCGGAAGAACTTGGCTGAGAAAGTTTCAGCTTTCTCCACAAGCTGGTAAGCAATGCATATGTATTAACTTGGAGTGCCGAGTGTTCCACGGTAGTGAGAATAACAACTAGGTAAAACATTGTCATGTAAAAGAACACACCAGCAACTAGTGCATATCTACCTGTACTGGAGTGAGACACCATTTCTTTATGGGAAGAAAATGTAGTCTGTGGACCAGAGCTGGACAAGCCGGTGGTCAAACTACTGCGTGTTCTTCTTAAATGTAAAAACAAACTGTCACATGGCAAGCATAAGCGTGAGACATATCCAATCATAGTGAAAAGCTGAATGTGAAGTAGAGATCCACACTGGCTACGATTAGCACAAACCTGACACCCTGACACCAGGACACACGTACTGTATCTCCACAACAGAAGGGAAAGGCTCACTTTGGACCAATAAACAGATAGAAAATCATAGAATGGAGATGTGAGAGCTAGTGGAGCCCCTTCAACACTGTAAAGAACAACAGTTTCTGATGTTTGTTAATCTGCTTAGAATCACATGCTGTGCATATAGTCTGACATCCAGTGGTAACCGCAGAGTATTGCATCTTGTCTTTCGAGAATCGAAAGGGGACGTCGACATGGGCGTGCCTGTAACACTATCCCTAACGTGATGTGTAGTGTACCCAAAATCCCTCACGCATCGAGGTCCCTCAGATTGTTTTTTCCGCCCAGCCTTATGCTGAGCTTTTCAAGAGAAATTGCTATATTGTTATATCTATCGTCCTTTGTTTGTTTTATCTTCTCTTACCGTCCCTTCCCTCAAAGGCTGTTTCGTGATCTCTGCTGAAGCCTGTTACTACAGACCTTTGAGAGCAGTTGATCCGGTCGGCCCTGCCGACTACGTGGCCGGGCCTTCTAGTCAGCCTATATAGTAAGGAGAGTGGGGTCGGGTGGACGTTTCCTTTTTAAGAATGCCTTTCCCTTTCCTCTCTTTGTTCCATTGGCCTTGTCATCACTGTTACTCCTGCGCTATGGACAGGACTCCATTTAGATTTTGTCCTTCATGCAAGGCAAAAATCCTGTGGAAAGACGCACCTTAAGTGTAATAGGTGTCTTCCCCTTAAACGAGGTGGCCTGTGTGGCTTGTAAGCTCCTGCATCCCAAGACCCTAAATGAGCGCCATGTTAAGCGGTGGGCGGCCTACAGAATGTCGCAGGCTGAGAGTAGTTGCCCTGCCGCCGCAACCGCCGAGTGTGACAAAGGCTTTAGTGATGACCAGGGCTCCAATTCAGAGGCAATTGACCTCCCAGCAGAGCGCTCTCGCTCCGCGTCGTCCATCCCCGGCCTTAATAAGCACGACGTGAGTCGTGCTATGGGGACTGTACATCGCAGCGACAAGGATGCTCATTCTTCCCACACTAAAAACACAACCTCCGATCTGCCATCGGCGAAACAGTCGAAACTTTTCCTAGCGCCAACAGGCACACCAAATAGTTCGGCAGTGCCCGCCGATCCTCATGCTTGGCAGCCCTCCCCGCAACCGCAGGGGTGGCATGCGTCCGGGCAGTCTAAATCAAATGGCGCTGCCACCAATGTTCAAGCAACAGGCGAGACGCATCAGAATAAGACGCCGCACAAAGCCCCGGTTACGCCAAAAACAACCGCGCAACCACCGGCCCAGTCCAAACACTTTCCTGTTACACCAAGTATTACCGAAAGCATTGCTAAGATTGTTTCAGCAGCAAATCAAGGAGAGCGGTTGAAAGACTCGTTGAAATCTAAAGATAGGCCTAAGGACTCGTCGAAACCTAAAGATTGGCCCAAGAACATGTCTGAAGACACGCCACAACCACTGGAACCTTATTATGGACCAGGGAGAAGTTTGAGGGGTGTATGAAGAGGTTAGAGAGATTTGTGGAATTCTCAGAGGAAGTTCACACCCAAAAGGCCTTGAAAGGAGAGGCTTTTTACTCCTGTGGCAAAATTTCAAAAGACCTTTCATTCCTTTTAGGAGGAAGAGTCTTATGACCTCACTGAAGATGAGATCCCTATAGACCAATTCATTCAAGATGAATACCCCTTTGGGGACCCAGTGGGTGATCCCATTGACCCTACAGAGGGATGGGAAGACGACCACGACAGGCCACTCGACCCTCCACCTTGGGCATCACCTACTCCAGCAGCAGAACCTGACGCCCTGTGCATGGATTCCCCCCTACCACACCTGCTCGACCGGCCTCCCCAGTTGATGACCGGATGGCGTTTAAAGCTATCTCAAGGAGGGCAGCAGAACATTTCCAGATTGCTTCTCGGGAAGCTGTACCAGAGACTGATTTTTGTCGAGGAAATCTTAAAAGAAAAGCCACCTGCCAGCCAAGCTATTCCATTGCTGAATTCAATCAAGAAACGGTTGCCTCCTTCATTGTTGACACCCGCCCTAACAAGAGCTGTCAATCCTAGAGTCGAAAAACTGTTTCGCCCTTCTCCTTCTGATCCCCTCTATATCAGGGGACATGCTACTCCAGATTCGCTGGTGGTAACTACAACCAGAAAGAGGCCGGGGGTCCCCCTGTCCACAGGGGAAGCGCCCCCTGACGAGTGCAAAAGGTTATACGCACTGGGGAAAAGAGTCACAACTGCTGCAGCATTTTCCACTCGCTTAGCTAACACCACTTTGTTTGCTAGCTATTCAGACGTACAATGGAACATGCTACAAGAGTGCCTTCAAGAAGTCCCTGAACCGTTGCGGGCTGGTCTGCTTTCCATTGTAGCTGAGAGCAAACAGGCTAATCACAGTATTCTCAAAAATACTTTGGATGCGGCAGAAACAGCTGGCAGGACCTTAGCACAAGGTACCCTCCTAAAGAGGCATGCCTGGTTACGAAACTCTGGTTTCAAACCAGAAACCCAAGCTTCATTGATAAATAAGCCAGCAGAGGAGACCAACTTATTTGGAAAAGCTGTTAAGGAGGCGCTTGAAAAAGCTAAGCAGGAACACAACAACCTCAAGGCCCTGGATCAAATCTCACAGATTCCTTCCCAAAGAAGAGGGGGTGGTCCTCGAGGTTCTTTTCGTGGCCAATCTCGCTCCCCTCACAACCAATATGGCTCAGGAAATAACTGGTCCTCGCCTCAGGGAACCAGCTACGCCACCCTGTATCCCCCAAGAGGTCAACGACATGGAAAAGGAAGGGGCTGGAATTCCACCCCTAGAGGCTCCCCAGCCTCGGGTCAGAAACGACCAGCAGATCCGGGTCCCCTCTCATGCCTGCCTGGTCGGGGCCGGCTAACATAATTTCTTCAACCATTGGAGGGGATAACAGACCAGTGGGTGCTCAAGACCGACGCCCAAGGGTACTGCATAGAATTCTGCCGAACCCCCCAATTCAGACCTCCACGCTCAAGACTCTTGACGCCGGAACACCCACCTGCGCATCCTGCTGCAAGAGGTCGAGATCCTGCAGGAAAAGGGCGCCATAGAAGTCGTACCTCTTCTACAGGTAAACAAGGGTATTTATTCAGTGTACTTTCTTGTACCCAAAAAGGATCTTACCATGCGCCCTGTACTAGATTTGCGCCCAGTGAACACATTTCTCAAACCTCAAATGTTTCATATGGTCACTCTGCAGGAAGTAATTCCCCTGCTCACACAGGGAGACTACATGGCAACATTGGACATGAAAGATGCATACTTTCATATTTCAATGTTGCCAGCACACAGAAAATACCTCAGATTCATGATAGAAGACAAACACTATCAATTCAAAGTACTACCCTTTGGCAATGCTTCAGTACCAAGGGTAGTTACAAAGGTACTGACAGTGGCAGCGGCACACCTGTGCAGGCTATCCATCCCAGTTTATCCTTACCTCGATGACTGGCTCGTAACAGGGGATTCCTACGGAACATGCCTGTCAAACATACAAAAGACGATAGACCTCTTATTCAGGCTGGGATTCTCCATCAACGAAAAGATATCCAACTTAGACCCCTGTCAAGTCGAGCAGTTCCTAGAGGCATAATTCGAACAAAGGACGGCCTTGTCTTCCCCTCCAACGAGAAGGTCCAAAACATGTTTCAAATCCCTCAATATGTAGCCAGTCGGGAGGTGACGATACACAAGGCTATGCGACTGTTAGGAATGATGGCGTCCTGCATTTAATTGGTTCCTCAAGTGTGGTTGCGCATGTGTCCAATGCAAGAGTGGCTCAAAGGCCAGTGGTGTCAGGCAAGCAGACAATGGGACGATCTAGTAGTTGTCTCACCAGCCCTCGTTCCCTCTATGGACTGGTGGTCGAGGGAAAACCTCTTGAAAGGAAAGTCCTTCACCACCCCTGCAGTAGAAGCCACTCTCACGACAGACACATCTCTCACGGGGCGGGGGGCTCACCTGCTTCAGCAGACAGAGCACAGCGTTTGGTCCCCAGAAGTAGCTTCCAACCACATAAATCTGTTTTGGAGCTATTAGCAATATTCAAAGTTCTGAAAGCCTTTCAGACACAGCTGCAGGGAAAGATGATTCTGATCCTTACAGACAGCACCACGGCCATGTACTATCTGAACAAACAAGGGGGCATGCACTCTCCAGGGCTGTCCAAACTGTCCCAGAATATTTGGAATAGGACTCTCAAACGTAACATGTTCCTTTTGTCAGATGTTCCTTTTGTCACAACATGTTCCAGGGGAACTCAATCTTCTGGCAGACGTACTCAGCAAAGATTTCCTGCTACCCATGGAGTACGAATGGCGATTACACGAAGACATCGTCTCCAATGGTTTCGCAGAATGGAGCTTTGCAGAGATCAACCTGTTTACAACTCTGGAGAACGCTCAATGCCAAGATTACACCTCAAGGTACCCTCAGAACCTTTCCAAGGGGAACGGTCACTGGATCACATGATCAGGGAAATTTGTTCACGCTTCCACGCCCGCCACCCGACTCCCCTACTCAACATAATCGTGCACAAGATGCACCAGGAACCAGTCACTATGATATTGGTTGCCCAAATGTGGGCTCGCCAACCATGGTTCGCTCACCTGATGGAGATGTCTCTCTCTCCCCCCAGTGAAACTACCTTGCCCATACACCATGATCTCTCAGGACAGGGGAGAAACACTTCACCTGTGCCCGCAAACTCTGAACTTAGCGGCCTGGCTCCTGAGGTCATAGAGTTCGGGCACCTCCAACGTCCTCAGAGATGCATGGACATAGTTAGAGAGGCTAGGAAACCTAACACCCCGATATTGCTACTCCAGTAAGTGAAAGCACTTTGTCATCTGGTGCAATTCCAAAAGCATCAATCCCATTGACTGCTCTCCTAACCACATTGTATTGTACCCGACTCATTTACTAGACTCCGGCCTGGTTTTTAACTCACTAAAGGTTCACTTAGCTGCTCTTTCAGCCTACACTAAGTAACAGAAGGTGTTGTGGTGGAAGATAGCAGTTATTAAGACTTTCATGGAGGGAGTAAAGAGAATTCAACCCCCCATTTCTAACCCGGCTTCCGGATGGGACCTAAATGTGGTATCGACGAGACTTATGGGGTCTCCTTTCCAGCCCATGCATAAAGCAAGTCTTAAGGATCTTACCTACAAGACCGCCTTCTCAATAGCTATTACTTCCATAAGAAGAGTCGGTGAACTACAGGCCCTCTCAGTTCTAGACCCCCTTCGTTACAGTTCACAGAGATGGTTCTGCGCACTCATCCTAGGTTTGCGCCTAAATTAATTTCAAAGTTTCATGTGTACCAGTCCATAGAACTACCAACCTTCTTCCAGAACCCTTCCAACATGGCGGAAAGAAGCCTGCACACACTAGATGTACGCAGGGCAGTCATGTTTTACCTGGAAAGAACTCGTCCACTAAGAAAGACAAACCAGTTTTTCGTTTCAGTGGCAGCGGGTAGAGAGGGAGACCCTGTCTCCAAATCTAATATCTCCAGGTGGATTGTCAAATGCATCACACTCTGCTACCCTCTTGCTAAGAGAGAATTGCCCTTCAAGCCTAGAGCACACTCTACTCAAGGCACGGGGGCTTCCCTAGCATTCATTGCAACTGTTCCCCTAGAGTCCATTTGCAAAGTGGCAACCTGGAGTTCTGTACACACCTTTACAAAACACTATTGCCTACACACACACACCTAGGTCTGATTCTCAGGTGGAACAAGCAGTACTAAGACATCTTTTCACCACCGTTCCTTCTCACAACCCACCTCCAACTCCGGGTGCTGCTCGCTGGTCTATGCACAGCATGTGAGTCTAAGCAGATTAACAAACATCAGAAGACATGCATTACTTATCGTAAAAGCATTTCTGATGACTGTATCTGCATATATTCACATGTGCACACCCTTCCTCCCTGCTCGATAGAAGGAACATAGACGTCAACTGCTTTTTTTTTTCCTCTCTTTTCTGTATTCACGATAGTCATAAGGCTCCCTCACGGCAGAAAAATTACAATCGGAGGGACCTCAACGCGTGAGGGATTTTGGGTACACTACATATCACGTTAGGGATAGTGTTACAGGCACGCCCATGTCGACGTCCCCTTTCAGTTCTCGAAAGACAAGATGCAATACTCTGCAGTTACCACTGGATATCGGACTATATGCATAGCATATGAATCTAAGCAGATACAATCATCAGAAATGCTATTATGTCAAGTAATGCATGTCATTTCATAATAAAAAGGCGAAAGTGATAGAAAGATGGACTACCGAATCCACCACACCCATACAATTGGGACCAAAGCAAAAAGATTAAAGAACCTTGGTCCAACAAAAAAGAACAGGGAAAGTGATATGTGACTAATACACGGCACAGAATTAGTGTGAAAGTCTGCTCTACTCCCCTCAATCAACAAAGTAAGTCGGAGTCAGAAAAAAGTAAAAAGGAAAGTAAAGGTGCTGCTGACAAAGTCTAGTGACTGAACCCACTCCTGCTAACTAAAGGCAATGATTGTGAACCACTATGTGATTCATAGAAACCACTGTAGACCAAGCTCTTCATTCATGCATCCCATTTAGTGTCCTGGAGTCGAGCAGATGCATCCAGAAAGCTTCTCTTTGGTCTCTCCTTTTGTTAAGGTCACCTCGAAACTCTTTATTGTTCAAAACCTCCAGGACTTGAAGTTTTATTTGCATGGTTGAGTGACCCCATTCTTTGAAATGCCTTGCCACCGCCAAAGTCATGTTCCCAGTGTTCATGCAAGACTTATTTGTTCGAACAAACCCTTGCTTTCCTTGCTGTTTCCCCAACATAGTGTATGCCACAAGGGCACCTAATGTGGTACACAACACTTTCAGATGCCCAAGTTGTGAAATATTTCCATGCAGTTCGCTCTCTTGTTTTAGGGTGAAATACATTAAAGACCTTTCGTCAAACTATTGCAGGTTCAACAGCTTAAGTAAGGATAAAGTGCCTTTCCTTTTGCTAGACCCATCTGTGGTTGCTGAGCAAGCATGTCGTGTGAACTTTCACCTTTATACGCAAATACAGGGTAGGGTGGGGATTTGGCAAAATGCTCTTGGTTCTCTCGTCATTGCTAAGTATCCGCCAATGCTTTACAATAATTCTCTTGATACTTTGACTTTCCAATGACAATGTGGACACAAAAACTAGGGGCCTGGATACTTTCTCTGATTTGCCATGCAAAATTTATGTTGTAGTTTGGTTACTCTCTGTATTCTAGCTGTCAAATGCTGCTCTGGATAACCCCTTTCCTTAAATGTAGTGCAAAGCGTATCGAACTCTATCTTACACTGGTTGGGGTCGCTCACAATGCGTTTGATTCTCAACATGTGACCGTAAGATAAATTCTTTAAAGTGTTGAGGATTGAAACTCAATTGATGGAGTATGTTGTTCCCATCAGTTTTGTTGCTGTATACGGTAGTAGAGAGAGTATTCCTTTGTACCATAACCTGTACACCCAGAAAATGCACTTTAGAGTCAGTCAATGGTGAACTGAATGTGTGGATCGATAGCGTTTATGAACCCCAAAACATCATGTAGGGTGTTAAGTGGACCATGCCAAGCTGCATATATCCAATTAGCGAAACCCCCGGCTTTGTAGCTAATGTGCACGTGGTGGTCTGCTATAGCCTTGTCTATGTTCTACTGTGTCCTAACTGCCTATTTTTGAAAAATCGCAAATTCGGCAATCTCCTGGAAACTCCTATACTGATAGCACATGGTCAGACCCTGCTCCACCCCTGTGCAGGGCGAATGGGTGGGGTTGGTCAAATTTCACTGTCGCCAGTAGACACCAGACTGGTATGCCGACCACGTGCCAACATTTCATCCCACCAACTGTTGTGGTGATGGAGCCAGCAATCGCAAAATCGGCACTCTCCCATAATTACCTATACTGATACCAGAGGGCGAGACCCCGCCTTGTGCAGGGTGGGCATGGTGGGGTTGTTCAAATTGCACTATTGCCACTACACCTCAGACGCCTATGCCAAACTTGGGCCAACATTTCAGCCCACCAACTGTTGGGGCTGGCGCCAACCCGAACATACAAACTTTCCCAAATAGAAACATAGATATACCTAACCCACAATAAGTATTTGTGCCAGACTGGATGTTGTAGAATGTATGTAGTCTCAAATCTGTGTATGAAATAGTGGGCGTAATGCTGGGCCATAGTGGCCCCCATGGGTGATCCTGATGTTTGCAAAAAATATTGAATCTTGTATTTAAAGTACGAGTTCTGTGAGATGAAATTCAACAGGATCATTAACTCTTTTGCTGCTCCTATCGAGTCTGCTTGCAACAATATCCATTCAACGGCTTCCTGCCCGCGGTCGTGTGGTGTACTGTGTAAGGACTATTGACGTCCACAGTGACTACAATTCCATCTATAGGATCGATGGTATCTAATAATTGAAGAAAATGGGTGGCGTCTTTCACATATGTTGGTGAGTTTAGTATTTCAGTTGCTTCTTGTTCACCACCTGAGATGGCCAACACTTGCCTACTGTTTCCTCCTATCTATGACTGTCTTTTATGCCACTGATATTTGAAATTATGCAGTTCTGCTCACTGCTGTATGCGCTATTGCTATTATTCCCAATGTGACAATGACATGTTTTTTCTTTGTTTGTGGTGTCTGTTTGATTTTTGGTCATTAGAATCCTGATGTGTTTTTGACAACTCTTCACCCCCATTTTTGGTACTCCAGTGTTTCTATGGTGATCTGTTTTCTAGCTTTCTTTGCTACTACGCTGCCTGGTGAGTTTGTGTTCGTGCTGTGCAGTCTCTCCTCTATCTTCCATTCTTTTCTCTCTGCCACCCCTATGGCACTCAACACCTCCCCTATCTATTCTAACTGCTATACTATCATCTATCCTTCCTCACTCAGTCTGAAAGGTAAAAGTTTAAAAAAGACATCCTGACCACTATCCCCGGCCTACCCATTGCAGACACTTGCGTCACCCAACTTCCAAACAGATTGTCACTGATGTCCTCTTTTCTGCGCCCTCTCCGGGTCTTTGGACACATCTTATCTCTGCTCTCTCTCACATCTTCACCCATTAATGGTGGCACTAGATAGGAAGTACTTTGGGCAGGCTTCCCATCATCCAGGTGTATCATTAATGTCTATCGCAATGGCACTATCATGGCTCAGGGTCCTCAACCCAACCTCCTCCCCTTTGACTGGCGCTTGCCATCCCTCATCAACTTCCTTCCCACACCTGGTGCTCCTTCTTCCTCTCTCTCTCCCCGCCTCCTCCGACTGGTGTACCATGCCCTTGTACCCCTCATCAGAAAACCTTCAAAGGCAGTGACCTGTTGCATCTAGCCACGCTTAATGCTTGCTCTATCAAACGCTCTGCCGACATCTGCCTCCTCCTTGAAGACCTTGACATCCTTGTTCTTACGAAGATGGGGTTCAATGCTAGCTCAGTCACTGCTTTTGACTCCCTTCTCCTTGATGGCAGTAAGATCATCTCCAAGCCTCACCCTAACCGTGCTAGCGGTGGGTTTGCCCTGATCTTCCATTCTTTCCTCATAACCCACCCAGCCATACTCCTCCTTCGAGAGCCTGGTCTGCAAGCTGGTCATCTCACACTTCTCCCTGACCATTGCCACTATCTAAAGACCACCTGGTTCTATCACCCTGTGCCTCTCAGAATTGGTTGATTTCTCCTCCTCTCGCCTCACATCTAACTCTAAACTCCCTCCTGGGTGACTTCAACATCCACCCTGACCCCTCAATTACAGCATCCACTCTCTTCCATGACCTCTGCACCTCACTATCCCTCTCCATTCTCCCCTCCAGTCCTACCCACTCGGCTGGACACACTTTCGATGCCTTGATCCACACTGATCTTTTGCTCTCTGCCCCACTCTCTTGGTCAGACCACTCCCTCTCCTCTCACCTGGATCGTCTATGCCGTCTGATCGCACCTCCCCCAGCTCTGCCAACCTCGTTCACATCTGTCCGATGAAACAAGTGTCAGCTGCTGTTTTTTCATTCGCCTTCACCCCCCCATCACCACCTGCAGACTCTACTTCTGACTCCTCTCTCAGCAACTCCATCTTGCCATCCCTACCACTCTCACCATTCTTGCCCTCGTCATGAGGATCCACCTGAAACATGCCTCCAAGCGTAACACCTGGTACAATTCTGAACTTGCAGCTCTGAAGTGCAAGTGCAGGGCAATACCGACTCTACATTAGTTCTAAGAAAAGGGCCCACATCCAGGCTTGCATCTCTGGTGCATCCAACAACACGGCTTAACTCTACAAGGAACTAGCACAACCCATCCGCAGCCTCCACATCACCTCTTCCCTCTCAGGCCCTCTGCAATGCATTGGCCATACACTTCACTGCAAAAACTCAGGACATCTGTGCACTCTCGCCCTCCTGCATCCGCCTGCCACCTATGGCCTTCCATCCCCCCCTCTGCCTTTCTCCTATCACATCCAAGGAGGTCACTAGAGTTGTCCACTCTATGAAGGTCTCCTCCAAACAGGTCTCCACCTATTCTTCCAGAACTATTAAGGACAAGGACAATATCGGCTCTCTTGCCCCTGCACTTGCTGATTTCTGTAATCACTCTTTTGCTACTGGATCTTTCCCCTCAAGCACTCACTTGTATGCTCCCGCCTGAAAAAACCTTCTGCAGGCCCCTTGTGTCTGCCTAACTACCGCTCCATCTCTATCACCCTCTTCTTTGGGAAACTCTTGGAGAAGCTGGTTTTCCCCCAAGACTGACCCAGCACACTGAGCTTGTTGGTTGCCTACACAACCATCAATCTGTATTCAGAGCATCCAGAGGCATGGAAACTGCTCTCCTGAACACCCTTGAAGAAATGCTTGCATCTCTTGATTCTAACTATCCAGCTGTTCTCATTCTACTTTATCTCTCCTCTGCATTTGATATGGTCAACCACTCCATCCTCATAAAACGGCTCCACAATACTCTTGGTATCTCGGAGCAGTAACTGGACTGGCTGACCTCCTTCCTTACGGACTGTCCCTCCCAGGTTATCCTGGGCTCTTTCTCTTCTCCCACCTCTATCTCCACCTGTGGCATTCCCCGAGGTTCCAACATTTCTCCCTTGCTCTTTAACATCTATCTTGCCCGCTTGCACACATAATTTCCATTTTCTCCCCTTACTTCCAGTGTTATACTGATGACGCACAACTCTTCTTCAAACTTCGCTCTGATCCTCACCTTACTTCCTGCATCATTCCTGACTTCCTATCTGCCATCTAGTCCTGGTGTGCCTCCAGATATCTGCCTCAGTACCAGCAAGATTGAGATCCTTCCCATTGGGACTCCTGCTCCCTCTTTCTTCCCCTCACGTTGGCCTCCCTCTATGGGTTCCCCCCTTCTCCTTCATCTGAAGCCAGAAACCTTGGGAGTCATCTTAGACTCCTCTTTACTTCCTCCCTCACATCCAGGACCTTGCCAAGAAGGCCCACTTTCAACTCCACCTCTTCAAAGAAATCCTTCCTTTCCTCACTTCCCCAAGAAGCTCAATGTCTTTAGATCTCTGGTACTCTCTAGGGTGGACTACTGCAGCAGTCTCTTCCTTAATCTACCCTCTTCCTCTCTACGTGCCCTCTAGTTTATCCAGAATAGGGCTGAGAGACTTATCCTTTACCTTGGGCCCAGGGACCGCATCTCTCCAGCACTAAAATCTCTCCACTGGCTCCCGGTTGCTTCAAGGATCAAATTCAAATCCCTCTGCATCATCCATAAGGCTGTCTGGGGCCGTGGACCACGCTATCTACAACTGGCTCTCACCAAATACTCTCCCAGATCTTTACGCTCCTCCTGCACCAACTCTCGGCATGTCAAGCGTTTCTCTAAACAGCGAGCCGATGGCCTATCGCTTTCCTCGGCTGGCTCCCTCCTCTGGAACAGCCTCCCCCTTCCTCTCGAGCTGGATCACCTCAAATTCCAGAAGCACCTCAACATTTTCCTTTTCACCTCCTCCTTCCCCCTCTCCCTGTCTTGCTAAACCCCACAGTCGCTGAAATTGGTGACCAGGTCCCTTGTGTCCTGGGTCCTGGCCACCTCACCCCACCCAATAGCCTTAAGCTTCAACCCACTCCCAGCACTTGCCTTTGGGCACCCACTGGCCTGTGCTATCTCACAGGCCTGCACTTATTGCATTGGCAGTTGACCACTCTTACCAAGTGATCTCTGCCAGGCACTTAACAGCTGCTTGCAACTTACTCCCTTGCACTTCTCTCTGTGTTACTCATAGCACTTATCCCCCCCCCTCCCTCATCCCTTCTCTCTCTCTGCACTTGCAAGTTCTGAATGTTCACAAGTGACAACACACGATAGGATCCTGTTTTGTTGCGCTAGATTATATTCAGTAATAATATAACTTTGTTGATCTATTTCTCAAAGCTCATATTGTGGCTGAAAAAAGTTTTGAAACATCTAATACATTGACTGGTAATCATTTTTCTATAATAACGTAAATCCGAAGACTTTTTTAACATTGTGCTCAAGCGTTGGATGAGATGAATTGAATATTGAATCCCTTAATTTTGAGAAAATGGTTCTTGTGTGTGGCGCCCCCTTAAGGTGTTTGGTTTACGTATGCTGGTTGAATTGAATTCATTCAATTTCTAAAACACACACACACACACACACACGCGCACGCGTTGGGAGTGCTGGAGTTGGAAGGAGGACATAGTGTGCAATTATTGCTGGGAAAGTTGATTGAAAGGACAGGTACTCACAAAGTTGCCTATAGAATGCTCATAGGGTGGCAGGGAGGTTGCTGCTGAGGGTAATTGTGGCCAAACTGCACAATTGCAGGCATGGGGATGCAATATTACAGGAGGCACAAATGAGTGGACATTTTATGCTGGGTAATGCCAAGATTCTGATATTCCTGAGTAAAATCAGGGAAGTTCAAAAGCAGTGGAGGCCTTTGGATGCTGCGAGATGACTGTGGAAGGAATGAAAATTGAGGTACATGATGTTCTTTCCTGCAAAATTGTGAGTATTGGCGGATGGGAGGTCGCACTTTATGTTCGTTAAGGAGGTGTGGAGCTGGTTGGAGAATAGATCCTTGAAGAATAGTCTGAACGAGAGGGGAGCAAGTCTGAACAAAGCATCAGATTAACGGAATTGAGGGATGATCGGAGACAAGTATCCTGAATGATAATTGGAGATGATGGATGTGGAACATTTGAAAGGTGACGGAACTGTAATGGACACCCCTGATCCCGATGTGTTATGTGCCACTTGAAAGTGTGGAATGATGACTGGTGAAAGGCGTTGGAGGAATTATGAATGTCTGGACATGGTCTCTGTATTTTTTTTCAGTGGAGAATCCTAGGCAACAAGTTGGAAGTTGCAGCTTGTGGGGTGCTAGTGGTAGATGCTGAAGCTTTAGGGAGAGGGAGGGCCTTTACAGGAAGATGCTACTCAACGATAGTACACAATATGGGGCGATGTTCCAGTTAAGGGCCGATCGTAATTTGAAGGGGATGCAGTGACTGTTGGGTCGCAAGACCTAGACGACTTATCCCAGGCCTACGGTCCACTTGACCTCCGGTAAGGAACCCTAAGAGGAGGTGATTGGACCTGATTGTCGTTAATTGCAGGTATTTGGGGAACTGTAGTGAATGGTTGCTGCATGGTTGCTGCACTGAAATCGTTTAGTTATTTTGATACTTGATGTGTGTTTTTGGGGCATTTGTCGAGGAGGGTGGTGTTCAGGGGAAGGGTGTTAGGAGAAATGACTAGGTTTGTATTACAAAACAGTGTCAATATGCAGTGTAATGTGAGATTATGTGGGTGGGATTGTGTTCGAAAGATGTGCTATTGTACTGGGGAGAACACTGTGGTCACATTGAAGGGGTGAAAACAGTGATGTGGAACATTTGGGGGGACTCAGTAAAAGTGGGAAGAGAATGAAGGTGTGGGAAAGTTTCAGCGAAGAAATGGAATACAAGTTGCATTACTACAGAAAACCAAAGACTTGACTGCAGCTACAAGAACATTTTGCTCCTGGGCCCTTTGCCCTGGACCACTGACTCTGGCACAGGCCTATTGACTCTGGCTAAATTCGTTAGAACTGCCTTCTCTAGATTGCTTCTCAACTAGAACTGTGTTGGTGCACCTACTTCTTATAACCACCTTTTCCTTCCCACTTTTTAAGCTTGTGAAGTGCCATTTTGCTCGGTTTTCATTTAAGTATTCTCTATGCTAAAGTACTGCCTTGCCTAAACTTGTTCACAAACTTATGGGAAGTGTTGCTAGGGTGTGTAAGAAGATATTCCTGTATAACTTGTACTTTCCCTCCCTTGTGAGAAATTGCTGGAGTGCCATTTGTGTTTGGTTTTCACTGTGCCGTTTTGCTCAGTTTTCACCCTTGCTCAAACTTGTTTACAATTTAACTAGGGAGTTGTGTATACTTTTCTTGACTGAATTTAACTTGCTTTATTAACTGTGATTAATGTTTTGAACTAGAGGTGTGTAAAATAAATATATTTCGAGTGGATTTTGTCCTCCAATGTATTCCTCATCTTAGATGTATTCCATCCAGCTTTGCTGCTCTTCGGAAATTTTTTCGGCAGAGGGCACCGTGCGTCCATGTCGTCGAGTCGATGGTCCCTCGAAGGCCTCCGTCGAGGGCGACGTCATCGGGTGTATAAGTAGCACGCGCGTGGTGGCCGTTGGCCTCAGTTCCGTTTTTCCACAGTTACGTTGCTTCGGACATTCGGCGCGCCTCGAGTTCTGTCAAGAAATATAATACACCGAGAAGTAATTGTGTCCTCGTCATCGACGCCGACCACGACCCTGAGATCGGGTTTTAAGAAATGCAAGTCGTGCGGCTCAAAAATGTCGATCACGGACCCGTACCGTAAGTGTTTGTGGTGCCTCGGGGAAGGCCACGACATGGAGGCCTGTTCGAAGTGTTAGGCGATGACGGGGCCTTGCGAGAAAGGAGAGGAAAGCTACAGGTAGGTCGGAAGGATCGAAAAGCCTCTAGAGTCGAGACCCCATGGTGAAAAATCTCCTTGACGCGAAAGGCATCGATCTAGATCCCGAAGCGATTCTCATCGCTCGTCATTTTTGTCGAAAAAGTCGAAGAAACTACGCCATAGGTCTCCCTCCACCTCGTCGTCAGACGAGTCTCCGAAAATGAAATGCCCCACAAAACATTTGTCTACCGAAGAGTGGGAAGCATTCGGGGTCAAGATGACGGATGTGTTTGAGAAGGTGAAGCCTCGGTCCGCGCCTTCTTAGGGAGCCGGCCGGGAGCGTCGTCGCTCTGACACTCGCGCGCCCTCGAGCCTGGGTGATCGTAAAAGGAAGGATAGGGAACCTTCCAGGACACCGAGCGATAAACGCTCGATTCGAGTCGACCGAGCAAGGTCACCGATGCCGTCAGAGACCTATCGCACCTCGAAGGGGAAACCGTCGAAGACAGCTTCGACGCCCTCGAAGCAGACCCTGTCGACGACCACTATGTCATCGACGCCTTTATCGACGTTGACGCCGAAACCCTCGGCACCAAAGGCTCCAACCAAGCCAGGGCAGCCAGAAAAAGGGAAGGAGAAAGTTACAAAACATGTAATTTCTTCAGAGTCTGGTACTACACCTCTCCCTCCTCCTCTCCCAGAGAAGGTTTTCAAGCCTCTCCCTAGGAAGGAGTTTTTCAAATCCTTGACCTCAATTTTTGAGGAACAGGAGAGACCCGAGGAGGAAAATGTACCTTTTTGGATTGGAATATGGCACCCCAAATGTCCCAGAATGCTTGATCTCAGAGGAAAGCAGAATGAGGGATTTGGTGGAGTCTTTACACAATGCAAGTGGCATTGACACCTCTCCTGAGAATGACTTTGGTAGACCAGATCCAGGAGAGCATGCCAGTCCATCTTACCGTCAGTTAATGACCAAGGTGGTAGATTACTTGGGATGGGCTAGACCACCAGCCCAATTCGGCCAGGACAATTTAACAGTCATATTGGATCATGGTCCCACTGAAGACCCAGTACTACCTTTTCACGTAGCCTTACAAAACAGGGTGGCCAAGAATTGGGAAACTCTGGATTCTATTCCTCCGGTAAATAAATCACTCGCATCAAAATACCTCCCAGCCAGTAGCGACCCCGGCTATCTGTCAAAACATCCAACTCCCGAGAGTTTGGTCATACAGGCAGCCACAGCTTCCAACAAACTTGCGTACCCGTCTATCCCTCCAGATAGGGATGATAAGCGTGTGGATGGTTGGGCACGGAAGGTATTTTCAGCCGGGAGCATGGCATTAAAATCCGCCAACTCCACATGTGCCTTGGCAACATTTTCGTACACTCTGTGGGAGTGCATCGCAATGGCGGCGGAGCACATACCAGAAGGGGAAGAAAGGGAAGGTTTCCTAGCCATCATTAGAGATGGAAAGGAGGCCATGCAGGAATCCCTTCAATCTGGATTGGACACTGCTGGTAGTGTAAGCAGGTCCATGGGCACTAGCACGGTAATGCGCAGATTTGCGTGGTTACGGAAGTCGGGTTTTGCACCCGACGTACAGACCCGCCTTCTGACCATGCCTTTTGACGGGTCTCACCTTTTTGGCAACAAGGCTGACGAGAGCCTTGAGAGGTTGCAGACCTCAAAAGCAGCGGCCAAATCTTTAGGAGCTGCTATTAGGCAACCTCAGCCTTTTCGTGCGCAAGGGCAATCATGGAGGGGACGATCCTATCGTTATTACACCTCATACGGGAAGACGAGAGGAATGGCCTATCAAAGGGGCCAAAGAAAGGCCACTCGTGGTGGACGAGGAAAACGTGCTAAGCCAGCTGCAGCCTCTTTGCCATCAGCAGCTGCAACATCTGCCACAAAACCACTTTGAGGACTTGCACCACAAAACACCTGTAGGGGGCAAGCTGTCGCAGCATCTGCAAGAATGGCGAGCCATTACTTCAGATGTTTGGGCTCTAGAAATAATAGCCCAAGGCTATGTCCTTCCTTTTCTAAAGCAACCTCAAAGCAATCCACCAGGGAGACACCCGTTGAAACTTTCAAACCCGCTCCTACAGCTGGAAGTTCTAACTCTGCTGGAGAAAGGTGCTATAGAACCAGTACCTGCAGCGGAGAGGAACAAGGGTTGATACTCTCCGTATTTTTTGATCCCCAAAAAGGACGGAGGAGACCCATCTTGGACTTAAGAAGCTTGAACAAGTTCCTCAGGAAGGACAAGTTCAAAATGGTTACCCTTTCTCAGATCCTTTAGGCCCTTCAACTCCAGGACTGGTTGGTGTCATTGGACCTCCAGGATGCTTATTTTCATGTGCCGATTCATCTCAAGCACAGAAAATACCTGAGGTTCGTAGTTGGCGACTCACACTATCAGTTTCGAGTCCTGCCATTCGGGTTGACCTCCGCCCCGAGGGTCTTCACCAAGTTAATGGTAGTGGTGGCAGCGCACCTTAGGAGAGGGGGGGATCCATGTGTACCCCTACCTGGGCGATTGGTTGATCAGAGCGCGCTCTGCAGAGCAAGCACTGAATCATCTGAAAGTCACCTGCCACTTCCTCCACAAACTGGGCTTCTCCCTCAATTTAAAGAAGTCTCAAATGACACCTTCCCAACAGCTTCAGTACATAGGAGCTGTATTAGACACATCCTTGGTAAAGAGCTTGCCTCCCAAGACGAGGGCTCAAGACATTCTTCAGATGGTTTCCAAAATGCCCAAAATCTCCAGGCTTATGACTTTTTAAGGTTGCTCGGCCTCATGGCATCCTGCATCTTTCTGGTGCCAGAGGCACGCTTGAGGATGAGATCCCTTCAATGGGCCCTAAAGACTCAGTGGTCCCAGTTCTCGGGTCAAATGACGGATCTTCTTCAGATTCCGAACAAGGTCAGATAAGACCTTCGATGGTGGACCTGAGAAGAGAACATCCTAAAGGGAGAACCTTTTTGGCAACCATGGTCGGAGATCACAGTAGTGACGGATGCCTCACTCCTGGGGTGGGGAGCACATGCCAACAATTTGACAATAAACGGCCGTTGGTCTCCATCGGAGTCCAAACTACATATCAACCTTTTGGAGCTGAGGGCAATCAGACTAGCGCTGAAGGCCTTCCTGCCATCTGTCAGGGGAAAGAATGTCCTGATAATGACGGACAACACAGTGGCCATGCACTACCTAAACAAAAGAGGAGGTGTGGGGTCACTACCCCTGTGCAGAGAGGCAATGCAGCTCTGGTATTGGGCGATTCAGGAAGGTATCTCTTTAACGGCAATTCATCTAGCCGGGGAAGGGAATATGACGGCAGATGCTCTGAGCAGGCAGAGCACGGTGTCCAACGAATGGGAATTGGCTCAGGAAGTCATTCAAGAGATCTTCGCCCTTTGGGGAACCCCTCAGGTAGACCTATTCGCAACTAGTACCAACCGAAAATGCGAAAGGTATTGCTCAAGGGAATTTCCCCCGAGAAGAGCCCTGGGGGACACGTTTGTGGTGGATTGGAATTTCCCACTATTGTACGCGTTCCCTCCGATTCCCATCATGCCTCAGGTCATCAGGAGGCTGAGACGCTTCGGGAACCGCATGATCCTAATTGCTCCGGATTGGGCCAGGAGAACGTGGTATCCGGACCTTCTAGATATGTCCATCTGTCCTCCAGTATGTCTTCCTCAGAGAGAGAACCTTCTCTCTCAAATGGAAGGTCAGGTTCTCACTCAACCTTCATGCTTGGTATCTGAAAGGCTGAGATACAGGGATTGGAACCTTCCAGATCATGTTATGGAGGTGTTGCTTTCGGCAAGAAGGCCAGCAACAAAGTCTCTGTACCGTTGCTGTTGGAAAAAGTTTTGCAACTGGTGCAGGGAAAAGAATGTCGATCCTTTTCTATGTTCTATTCCAGACGTTCTATCTTTCCTTCTGACCCTAGCACATAGAGGTCTGAATATCAGAGCAATAAAAGGTTACCTTGCAGTGCTTTCCATTTTCAAGCGCTCATCGGAAGAATGCTCTTACTTCAAAATTGCTTTGATAACACAATTCTTAAAAGGTCTCACTAATGCGTTTCCTCCTCACCCATTTCAAGTACCGATTTGGGATCTAAATGTAGTCTTAAAATTCTTAATGTGTGTCCCTTTTGAGCCTATGCACACATATCCATTAAGATTATTAACATGGAAAACAGCCTTTTTAGTTGCTCTAACATCAGCAAGAAGAGTGAGCGAATTGCAGACACTGTCTTCTGGACCACCCTATACTGTGTTCCATAAGGACAGAGTTGTATTGAGGGTTAAACCATCATTTTTACCGAAGGTAATATCTGATTTTCATTTAAGTCAGAAAATTGTTTTACCCTCATTTTATCCTCCACCTCATCCTTCTAAGGAGGAAGAAAGATTACACAGACTGGACCCAAAAAGAGCTTTAAGCTTTTACATCTCTAGGCTTTCTAGGCTTAGAGTGGACAACCAGTTCTTTATAGGTTACACAGGAAGAAAACTGGGCCAATCCGTAACAAAACAGACAATTTCACGCTGGATCGTGCTTTGCATTTCAGAATACTACAGACTAGCACAACAAGACCCACCAGAAGGGTTAAGGGCTCATTCCACCCGAGGCATCGCCTCTTCCACAGCCCTTCAGAGAGGTGTCCCGATAAGGTCCATTTGCGAAGCAGCAACTTGGTCTTCACTTCACACCTTCTCAAAATTCTATAGCCTGGATGCTTCCCAGTCTAGGGAGCTGACTTTTGGAAAAGCAGTGCTTTATTCTGCCATCTAAAGACATTGGTGAAAAAAAAAATATCTGACCCCTCCTCCAGAGGAATTATGCAAAATACTGCTTTTCGAGCCTATCTAAGATGAGGAATATGTTGGAGGACACAATCCACTCGAAGAACAAGTTACTTACCAACTGGTAATGTTCTTTCGATCAGATGTTCCTCCAACGTATTCCTCATGGCCCTCCCAACTGACCCCTCAGTAGATTTTTTCCGGGTTATTGCCATCTCAAATCTGTCTGCCGGCACAATCTACACAGTACAAGATCACAGATACAAAAGAGGGGAAAAACAGAACTGAGGCCAACGGGCACCGCGCGTGCTACTTATACACCCAATGACGTCGCCCTCGACGGACGCCTTCGAGGGACCATCGACTCTACGACATCGACGCACAGCGCCCTCTGCTGAAAAAAATTCCGAAGAGCAGCAAAGCTGGATGGAATACATCTAAGATGAGGAATACGTTGGAGGAACATCCAATCGAAAGAACGTTACCAGTTGGTAAGTAACTTGTTCATTCTTTTTAATACGAAGCTTTGGTCAGTGTTTCCTTGTACCATAGCACAGTAGCCCTATTGTGTAAACCCTGGAAACTGCTCACCTCCCTCTTGAGATAAGTCTGACTGCTTAGCCATAGCTACCAACTAAACCTTTGTGGTACAGACTGATACCAAAGGGGATTTATTGCTCATACCTGTAGTCTTAATCTTCTGTAGTGCTCCCTAACAGATATAGAAGGGTGTTCCGGTACATTGTAGAAAACAATAATTGGGGCATTCGTAAGGATGGTCCCTAATATTGATAGGCAGGGCGGAAAGTATGAGTGTATGCATTAATTCCAATGCAACTAACATGGACAATAAGGAATATGTTCAATCTGTGCTGAAATTGGCCGGGTGTATAGGTGTGGCATCTTTATTTGTGGTAGAGATGCTAATTGCCTTCTAGACCCGGGGCTGGACAGATCAGTAAAGGGTGGCCTGTTCAAACAGCAATTATCAGTCGTCCTCGGCTACCTTGTTCTCAGCGCTGCTAGGCAAGGAGGAGAAGATCTTGGAGGGATACGGGAAGCAGTTTTATTCCAGCGCTTTGCTGCATCTTCGCTGGCAGCCGTTAACCAGAGGCTTTGGCGACTTCCTTCCAGAACTGGTGCAGAGCAAGTCACATTTCAAGGCGGGACAGGCAGAGGCTAAAATGGTGGCGCAAGACATCATGGAGTCCACCGTGGCCCACATTGTCACCTCTGGCCGTGCCATATGCATAGCCACGGACATGAGAAGGACTGCCTTGCTTCGGGCTACTAAGTTTAACCCATATGTCCAGGAACGCATATTGGACCTTCCATTCATGGAGGGAGACCTTTTTCACTTCACCAACAATGAGGAGTTAGATAAAAAGAAAAACAGCTTGCAAACTGCAAAGTCGTTATCAATCCTTACGAAGGCCACGCCCAAGGCGTACACCCAGTCACATCAACGCTCCGACAAGGGGCAGACGTTCGAAAGGGTTCTGCAGCTTCCAAGTACGGTGGTCCAGACAGCTTGTCAACACCGGCACAAACAACAAAAAGGGGGGGGTGAGCAAGGGCTTTCTTCAGTCCCCCCTCCTCCGCAACAGCCTAAGAGGGAAAGAATGCATGACGTGCCCCTTCGGGTCCACGATTCTCCAGTGGGGGGAAGGATTGCCCTTCACGCACAGTTTTGGCGTCAGAAGTTCGCAGACCCCTGGATCCTCATGGTAGTATCCACAGGGTACCGCCTACCGATCCCTTCCTCTCCTCCCTCCTCCACTCCCACAGATTGGGACAGTAACTCTGTTAGTGGAAATTCGGTCACTCGTCGAGAGCAAGACCGTGGAAGAAGTCCAAACCTCCCAGCGAAGATTGGGCTTATATTCCAGGATTTTCGCCATACAAAAGAAGAACCAGGCTGGCCCAAGAGGTGTTGGACCTTTCCACACGCAACCTCTCCCTCTTTAAAAATTCAAGATGGTTACGCCAGCACTGATTGCGGAGACATTGTGCAGGGGAGACTGGTTGTGCTCCCTGGACCTGACGCTTATCTACACGTCCCGATTTGGCAGCCGCATCAGTCCTTCCTAAGATTCAGGATCATGGGCTGCCACTTCCAATACAAGGTGCTACCCTTCGGCCTCAATTCAGCCCTTAGGGTATTCACCAGGCTCATGAATGCAGTGGCAGCCCTCCTCAGAGCACAGGGCTACCACGTCTACCCGTACCTGGATGACTGGCTTGTCAGGGCGAGATCTCCGGAGGCGGTTCATCACACTTCCTCCACCCTTATGATCAAACTCCATGAGCTGGGGTTTTCGGTGAACCTCAAATAGTCTCTGCTACAGTCTACACAGAGCCTGACCTATGGGGTTTATATGGGGACACAAGCTCTGAGAGAGTTTTCCCCTCGGAGGACAAGGTCACGGCCATCAAGAGGGTCACTACTCACTTCCTCACCCGAGAAGTGAGCTTGGCCTGGTGGTACCAACACTTGTAAGACATCATGGCAGCGGTCCTACTGGCCGTACAGGCATCATGGTGGCGGTCCTACTGGCCATACCCTACACAAGACTCAAGATGAGGAGATTGCAGCTGCACTTCGCAGCCTCATGGAATCGGGAGTGTGGCTCCCAAGAGGATCTTGATTGTTTATTTGTATAGCGCCTATACACAATGTGTTTCAAAGCGCTTCAAGGAGCGAGGGAACAAGGGAGAATACAGATACATTGTTATAAGCCCTTGAAACAGTACAGAATGTGAAAAATAACGATCAAATCATAAACAGATAGACAAGTGCATGGAACAATAAGGGAGAGGAAGGAGGGAGAATAAAACTAGCAGTAACATTAATATCCCTGACGACAATTGTTGCAGTGCAAAAGTGACAAGAGGAGGGGGGGTGAGGGGACCAGAGAGAAGGGGTGTGGATCGGAACAAAACAAGTGACTATCAATTGAAGGTCGACGACTGTTCAAGATAGGGCGGGAGGGGGGAGGAGAAAATAGAAGGGGAACGGGGGAACAGACAAGCTGTTATCAGTGATCAAGGGACCGATGATAAGAGTAAGAACTAAGAAAAGTTAGCGGTGTAGGAGGGGTGGGTAGGGAGGGGGGATGATGGATGCAAAGACAGGTGGCTTCGGATTACTTTGCCAGACAGCAATTGGGGTAGTGCCTGAAAGCTGGTTGCATTCTGCCATTTCTACACCCGGACCTCACATGGTGGTCCAGGGACTGCAACCTGCGGATGGGCAGGCCCTTCTGGCAGCCGGCCTTGCAGGTCACCATTATTACGGATTCCTCCCTGGAGGGCTGGGGGGACACTTTGGACAACCACAGTGTCCTCGGAGTCTGGACCCTGCAGGTGCAGGAGTCGCATATCAACTGGCTGGAGCTGAAATCCATCTGGCTAGCTCTCAAAGCGTTCCTTGGGGCAAGGTCGTCCTCATCTAGACAGACAACTTCAGCAGCATGTACTATGTCAACAAGCAGGGTGGTACCAGGTCCCCTTCACTGTGCAACCTTGCGGTCAGCATGTGGGACTGGGCCCTGGAGAACGTCTACCAGAGGGCCATCCCCCTTCCGGGGGAGTCCAACCTGGAAGCGGACAGGCTCAGCAGATTGGGAGCGGACGATTACGCGTGGCAATTGAATGATCAGGTGCTGCTGGAGGCCTTCAGCAGATGGGGGGCATCCTCAGGTGGATCTCTTTGCCTAATTGGACATCAAGAAGTGCCAGCAGTTTGCGTTCTGGCAGGGGCAGGGCCCTGGCTCCCTGAGCAACGCCTTTCAGATTCAGTGGAGCGGCAAGACAGCGTATGCCGTCCCTCCTACACCACTGATCCACAGGGTGCTCTGCAAGATAAAGGAATCGTGTCACCTCAGCATCATTCTGATAGCTATGTGGTGGCCCGTAATACTCTTGTTCTCTGAGCATCTCAACCTCTAGGAGAGGCCTCCAATTTACCTGCTGCTGGGCCCAGCTCATCTCCTGGCTCAACAAGGCGGCAGGGTCATCCACCCAGCCGCACAGAAGTTAGCCCTTCCAGCGTGGTTCCTGAGCAGGTCAAACTGAAAAACTTAGGGCTATCACAGGCTAACCTAGAAATCATTCAGGGCGCTAGGAGCAAGTACAAGAGTAAATGGTCTCGGTTCTGTCACTGGGCCGACTCTAAGGGGATCGACCCCCTTACGTGCACGTTGGATGGCGCTTGCCCACTCAGGCTTGCAGGTGGACACATGCCACACCTATCTGGCGGCCACAAGGGCCTACAGACATTCGGAGAAGGGAGTTTTCTCCTCTTCCAACCCGGTGGTCAAGCAACATTTGACGGGCCCCGCCAGGCCTTTCCCTCAGATCAAGAAGCCACACCCTGTATGTGACCTCAATGTAGTGTTGGGCACTTTGGCGCACAAACCATTAGAGCCAATGGCGTCCAGGGACATCAGGCTGGTCATCATTAAAACAGCCCTGTTGGAGGGTCTCACCTCTGCTCGCAGAGTCAGCGAGATCCAGGCGTTGGTGGCTTCAGAACCACCCTATACTATTTTCCACAGGGATAAGGTGGTCCTGAGAACACCCACCTGCCCCCTGCGTTCCTACCCAAGGTAGCCTCCGCTTTCCATCTGAACGAGGAGATAGTCCTACCTATGTTTTTTGCCGACCCCAAGGACGATGCTCAGAGGGTTTTTCACTGTCTGGATGTCAGACGCGCGCTGAAATTCTATCTAAGGGCTACCGCAAGTCAGACGCTTTGTTTGTCACCTTTGGGATATGGGGGGGGTGAAGGCCCGGTTATCAGGCATCCAAGGCTTCTATAGCAAGGTGGATGGTTTCGGCCACCAAGGAGGCCTATGTGGGGCAGCACAAACCACTTCCGGCTAACATGCACGCCCACTCTGTCAGAGCCAAGGCCACGGCTGTCGCATTCCAGCGGAAGGACCCGTGGCAGGTCATCAGCAGGCCGGCCACATGGGCCACCCCCTCGGCTTTCTGTAAGCACTACTGTTTGGACGCCGGCTCTAAATCAGACACGGCTTTCAGGGTCTGAGGAGTGGCGCTGGTGGGTGGAGTCTAGGGAGCGCATGCTCCCAAAGCCGCAGCCCAGCGTGCCTCTAAATTTAAAGTCCATCAAAAAAAGCGACCACTTTATAAGACTATGATATCTCAGACACCAAATGCAGGATATGGAAGAACAATTTACTTTCAAATCCTATAAGTGGATCTGAGCTCGCCCTGATTATTGAAACCCACGAACTGCAAAGGGGATGTCTGGCCGGCCTTGGCCATTAAAGGCATTAAGGCATGGCCATTAAGGCATGCTCCTATGCGATGGAGTGGATGGAAAGGATGGAGCGGATGGAATGGACGAAGTGGATGGAATGGATAGGATGAATGTAATGATGGAGTGATGGGAATGATCGAGTGGATGGAAAGGATGGAGTGGATGAAATGGATAGAACGGATGGAACAAATAGAGTGAATGGAGTGGAAGGAAACGATAGAGTGAACAGATCGGATGGAAAGGACAGAGTGGATGGAATGGATATACCTCGATATATTGCTATATCTCATATGTATGCTATGTATATGCTTTGTATCTGTATCCCCATATTATCCGTATCACTTGTTTACCCTATCCACCCTGTATGCCGTATGTCCCTGTATATATGTATGCTGCTATGTACACCTCCTGTCCTACTCTCGTGCTTAGTCGCAGGCACTTTACTGATAACCACCATATCACACTACTACGCTTACTCTATCCTATACACCAGCATTCAACTAGAGCACAGCTATACTGTGACACATTCGGTATAGCTGTTCATACTAACATGACCGCACGATCTCCCCATCATCCTAATAAAACACAGCTAACTGAGCACATACCGCTAGCTTAGGCATCTCCTCGGGCCTAACGCAGCCAGAACTCAGTTTGGGTGTCCACCCTCCAGACTGAACACATCAAACTGATCTCCTCAGCAGCACACCTACCGCTAAGAAGCAGCTACCATGCAACAACCACACCACCTGCACACATATCCGGTGCACACACGCACTATACGACACTCTCTCTACTGACCTGAACTGCGGTTCCCGAGGGTGTTCGACCTACCAGCGCTTTGAGGTCATACCAATGATACATAAGGCGCTATATAAATGCCAAGTACATAACATAATATTAATTCCGACATTATCCAGATTCGTGAATGCTTCCTTTAGGGACAGCTGTGTCCCAGGTAATATTAAGAAATCGTGGATCACACCCATGTTAAAAAAAAACCTGGTCTCTGTCTGGGAGATCCTTTCAATCCTCGCCCTATCTCAAACTCCCCTTTTCTTCTCAAAATCCTAGACCGAGTGGCGTACTCGCAAGTCCTTCATCTCAGAATATGCTCTGCTCCAGATTGATGGTTGTATAATCAAAACTAAAATTAAAGTCAAGACCCTCAGGGTTACCTTGATCACAGCTTGAATATGAAAGCCCAAGTTAGCAGCTTGGTCTCTTGGGCCTCTTATTATATCAAGCTACTGACCCACGCGCACCTATTTATTTCGAAAGAGAATCGGGAAATATTGTCAAGAACGTTGATGGGATCAAGAATCGACTACTGCAGTAGTCTTATTAGCTTGCCAAAAACGGAGGCTAACCGACTACAAGTGGTGCAAAATAATGCGTTCAGAGTTATAATGGACTGCAAGAAAAGAGACCATATATCTGAGGCTAGAAGCCTACATTGGCTTCCCTTCCGATCAAAGATAGAATTTGTTTCCATCTGATGTTGATCACTTATAAATGTCTGAGAAGCACAGCTCCTGTCTATCTGAAGGAGGAACTGGTTGTTAAATCCAATGCTCACAATCTGAGATCTAACAACCCTACTCATCTGAAAATCCCGGACTGCAGATTGGTGCAGGCCATGAAAGGAGCTTTCTATGCAGAAGCTTCGGCTGCCTGGAGCAGCCTTACGCTGAGTCTTAGAGAGGAACCTTCAATCATGATCTTTAGGAAAAGACTTAAGACATTTCTGTTCAACTAACTTGACTCACCCCCCTCAGCATTGTTTTATTAGATGGGCCCTTGGCCACTCTTTTTTTTAATTATTTGTTCGTTTTGTCTTCGTCTTTGTCTCCTAGCGCCCTTAAGCCTCCGGGTCGGTGGCCGCGCTATACAAATCAATAAAAGTAAAAAGAAAGTAAAGGAAAGAAGATTTTTTCTGGTGAAAAAGGTTCCGTCTCACATCCCCAGCTAGATACTCCCATGCATTATGGAGGAAAAGGGACTATGGACTAAGAGTATGTTAGTCACTACGATGATTAACTATTCATTTTTAAAGTGCTGGAGAAATTTGGCTTGGGACAAGGCATATTGAAGTGGATCCGACTGTTGTATGAGAGTCCTATGGCTAGGGTTAAAACGGGGAGCTGGGTTACATCCAGGTGGACCTTGGAGAGAGGAACCAGACAGGGGTGTCCCGTATCCACGATATTATTTGCAATGGCACTGGAATCCTTAGCAAGGTACATCAGAAATTCTATATCTGAGTCGGGTGCAGAAATATTTATAGTATATCCTTGTGTGCGGATGATACCTTGTTATACGTGTGTAATCTGTTGCATAATATCCTAATAATTATTGTAATATTGGTGAACTTTAGGCAATTATCTGGATTCTTGGTTAACAAGGACAATTCCATATTTTTCTCTTGCTGTTCTGAGGGATAGAAATTGATACCCATTCCCTTATTGTGGGATACATTGGGAGCATGAATCTTTAGTACCTGGGTATTCAAGTCTTGTACGCAGTAGAGGAAAAGTTTGTATACTTCGAATGGATTGTGTCCTCCCACGTATTCCTTATCTTTGATATACGTATCATCAGCTTTGCTGCTTCGGAAAAAAAATGTCCACACCAGAGGGTGCTGTGCTCGATGTCATGGTGTTGATGTCCCTCGAGGGCTGCTATTTAACGTCGACGTCATCAGCAGTACAAATAGCTCGAGCTGCGCCTGTTGGCTTCAGTTCCGTTTTTCCAAAAGCTTCTGCTTCGAGTGTTTGAACTGCGCGCTTCATCCTCTTCTACCCATTCGACCCCAAAAACTGGTTTCAAGAAATGCCAGGATTGCAGGAAGAAAATGTCCATCACTGATCCCCACCGCGTATGCCTGTGGTGCCCGGGTTCCGAACACGGGACCGATGACTGCGAGTCCTATCAGGCCATGACAGGAAAAGCTCTCAGGGAGCACCGAGGTAAACTGGTGGCAGGGAGGGAAGCTTTGAAGGCTTCTTCAAAGAGCGATAAGAAGTCAAGGAAGTCTAAGGACTCGTCCTGGTGCAAAAAGTAAAGGAAGACTCGATCGAAGAGTCGGTCGCGATAATCTTTGTCGAAAAAAGGCAAAGAATAGGTCTCCCTCTCCCTCTGATACCTCTACAGGGGTTATCAGATGTCCAACTAAAAATTATTCCCCCAGAAAATGGGGAGCTTTTACGACCTCTATGATGCATATCTTTGAGAATGCAGCCCAACCCCCTCAAAGAAATCGCGAGAAGACCAGGCCCGGCTCATCCTTCGGATGACAGAGGAAGGTCAAAAACTACTGAACGCTCTAAATCCGGTGACAAATCATCGCGGGTATCGTCTAGAGATTCTTCTCCGATACCTCATAAGAAGAGCAAGTCTACAAGCCTATCGGTGCATAAATCGAAGGCAACGCTTGAAAAAACAGCGTTGGTGTCTAAAACCCCTTTGTCAAAAGTTTAATCGACACCATTGTCCAAGGCTCCATTGATTACTTTGTCGAAGCCAACGTCGACAACATCGACGCCATTTTCAAAGACAACGCTGATTCCTTTAGCGCCATTGACCCCATTATCAAAACCAGTGTCTATGCCTTCATGGCCTCTTTCTACTCCGAATAAGATGTATACCCATTTGGCAAAGGAAATACTTTTTCAAGTCTAGGACCTCAATTTATGAGGAAGAGCAAGCCTCTGATGAGGATTCTCTCCCCTTTGGGTTAAGTCATGGTACAAAAAATGCTCCTAAGGAGCTTTTTGACCCACAATTGAAGATGTCTGATCTATGATTGCCTACAGTCAGCTAGTGGCATAGACACTTCGCCAGAGCTGGAGTTTGTCACACCTGATCCAGCTGAGCATGCGGATTCCGCATACAGGACCATCATGAACTGGGTCATTGAGGTCATGGGGTGGAGCAAGAATTCTCCTTCCTATGAACATGACGGATATCCTGAGTCAGGCACCTCAGAAGGACCCTATACTGCCATTTCATACAGCCCTTCAAAGGAAGGTCATGGCAAACTGGGAAACTCCAGAATCTGGACCACCTGTAAACAAACATTTCAAATGGATTGTGTCCGCCCACGTATTCCTCATCTTAGATATATATCCTTACCTTCAGCTTTGCTGCTTCGGAAATGTTTTCTCTCTCCACCAGAGGGTGCTCCACTCGAGGCGACGGCGTCGATGTCCCTCGGCGGCATCCGTCGAGCACCGACGTCATCCGTTGTATAAATGTCTCGAGCGCGCCCGTTGGCTTCAGTTCCGTTTTTCCGTTAGCTTCGCTTTCGAAATAAAACGGCGCTTCAGTCACAGCGAATTATGTCATCTTCCTCGAACCCGTCCACTCTGAAAATTGGGTTTAAGAAATGTCTAAGGTGTGGAAGAAAAATGTCGCTGACCGACCCTCATCGTAACTGCCTCTGGTCCGAACATCGGATCGACGGCTGCGGTTCGTGTCAATCTATGACCCATAAGGCCTTGAAAGAAAGACGAGGTAAACTGGCCGTGATGGAGGAATCCTCGAAGTTTTCTTTGAGAGGGAAGAAAGACTCAGCTGAGTCTTTGGCGATACGCCATAAAAAATCCAGATCGAGGAGTAGAGCAAGGAAGTCCTCTTCTTCTTCGTCCAAAAAGGCGAAGAAGAGACGACACCGACCTCCCTCTTCTTCTTCCTCAACTTCGGAGGAAGTTGTTATTTGTCCAATTAAACATGACTCCCCTAAAAAGAAGCATTTTGAGAATCGATGATGAAAATTTTTGAGAATGCAGCCCAGACCCCCTCAAAAATGTCTGTTGAAGGTCATGCCTCTACTCACAAAAGAAGTGACGGAGGAAGGTCTAAAACTAGAAAATCCGACAAGAAATTGTCGAGGGTGTCTTCTAAGGACTCTTCCCAGACACCATAAAAAGCAGACCTTAAGAAAAAGACTTAAGACATTGATATGTCATTAAAAACGTCCACGAAAACATTTCGAAGCCTCTGTCGAAAGCTGTCGAGTATAAGGGGTTGACGACCCAGCCGAAAAAAGTCACGTTGAGTGCTTTATAGACTACCTCAAAGACTTCTTCGACAGCGTTGATTGTTTCAAAGGCTCCGTTGACAACGTCGACTGCCTCGAAGATTCCTTTGACAGCATTCGTAGTGCCTTCGAAAACATCAAAGAATACCTCGATAACATCAAAGGTAACGGCCACGACTTCGACGTCATCAACGCTTCTGTCGACACCAATTACAGAGTTGAAACCTATTCTTGAGAAAGTATTTCACCCAGAAAGCAGACATGTTTTTTTCCAAACTATCTCAGCTGTATATGGAGAAATGTCCTCAGAAAATGAGGAGGATGAAGAAGATGATGAACCTGAAGTTTAATCAGCAGGAGTAAAATATGGTACAAGAGAAGTTCCTGAGGAATTAATCAATCAAAAATGCAGGACTTGTATGAATGTTTACAGTCTGCAAGTGGACCAGATACGTCCCCTGAATACAAATTTGAAAGACCAGATCCAGCAGAACAGCTGATTTGGGTTACAGAAAACTTATGAATAAAGTAAGAGTTTATGGGATGGGGTAGGAATTCACCTGTATACCAGGATGATGATTTGACGGATATTTTGTCAGGAGGTCCTCAACCAGATCCCATACTTCCCTTTCATATTGCCCTGCAAAGGAGAGTAAATGCTGCTTGGGAAAGACCGGAATCTATTCCAGCAGTGAATAAAACATATGTGGCAAAATACAGACCTTGTAACTCTGATCCACATTATTGAGTAAGCATCCTTCTCCTGAGGGTCTGGTAGTGCAGGCAGCCACATCGACAAAAAATGCTGCATACCCTACAATTCCCCCTGTTAGGGATGACAAGAAGATAGATACATGGTCAAAAAAGGTCTTTACATCAGGGAGCATGGCTCTAAAGTCCACCGATGTATCTTGTACTTGTCTAGATTCAATTATACTCTGTAGGACTGCATGTCAGCGGCAACTCAACACATCCCGGAAGGAGAGGACCGTGATGGTTTCCTGTCCATAATTGAGGATGGTAAGGAGGCTTCGGGAGAATGCCTTCAAGCAGGTTGGGAC
Organism: Ambystoma mexicanum; assembly: GCF_040938575.1. Classification (NCBI taxonomy): domain Eukaryota; kingdom Metazoa; phylum Chordata; class Amphibia; order Caudata; family Ambystomatidae; genus Ambystoma; species Ambystoma mexicanum. Next base: position 555,268,111 of record NC_090931.1, read on the forward strand.
ACTGCTGACAGTATCAGCAGGTCCATGGAGTCTAGCGCAGTGCTACGCAGATTTGCGTGGCTAAGGAAGTCAGGTTTTGCACCAGATGTTCAATCTAGGCTTCTTAATATGCCATTTGACGGCTCAAGGTTGTTTGGCAGCAAGGCGGATGAAAGTTTGGAGGAGCTGCAGACCTCCAAGGCAGCCGCAAAGTCACTCAGTGCCGCTATAAGACCACCTCAGCAACGCCCCTGCACAGGCTCATCTTCCTGGAGGGGTCGTCCTTTTCGTTTCTACTCCTCATTTGGGAGAGGAAGGGGACTGGCCAGTCAAAGAGCGCAAAGGAAATGTCCTCAGGGGTGAGGAAGAGGTACTAAATCTGCCCCGGCAGCGGCATCTGTCCCTTCAGCCGCTGCTGGAACTGCCACAAAACCACTCTGAGGTTTTGACTCACAAGACCCCAGTAGGAGGCAGGATCTCACAGCATCTGAAAGAATGGCAAGGCATTACTTCAGATGCTTGGGCACTGGAAACCGTATCCCAAGGTTACTGCCTTCCCTTTCTAAAGAAACCTCAGAATCACCCACCGGAATACAACCCTACCAAAAATCCAGATCCGCTCCTGTTGCAGGAGGTTTTTACCCTGCTACAGAAGGTTCAATAGAACAGGTACCTGTAGCGGAAAGGAACAAGGGTTGGTATTGCCCATATTTCCTCATTCCAAAGAAGGACGGGGGAATGAGACCCATCTTGGACTTGAGAGAATTGAACAAGTTCCTCAGGAAGGTCAAGTTCAAGATGGTCACTCTTGCTCAGATCCTACAGGCTCTCCAACTTCAAGACTGGTTGGTATCACTGGACCTTCAGGATGCTTACTTTCATGTGCCAATCCATCTCAAGCACAGAAAGTACCTGATGTTCGCGATTGGCAATTCTCGCAATCAGTTTTGACTTCTGCCATTCGGGTTGACCTCCGCCCCAAGAGTTTTCACCAAGTTGATGGCGGTGGTGGCAGCGAGTCTCAGAAGAGGGGGGATTCACATCTACCCCTATTTGGACGATTGGATGATCAGGGCACGTTCTCCAGAAAAAGCCCAGGATCATCTATCCAAGACTTGCCACTTCCTTCAGAAACTAGGGTTTTCTCTGAATTTAATAAAGTCAAACATAATACCATCACAGAAGCTCCAGTTTATAGGAGCAGTCTTGGATACTTGTTTGGGCAAAGCCTCGCGTCCCGAAGAGGGAGCTCACCACATTCTGCAGATGGTAACAAAATTCCAGGATGCCCAGTATCTACCGGCCTTTGATTTTTTCAGGTTGCTCGGCCTCATGGCATCCTGCATTCTTTTGTACTACCTCAACAAGAGGGGAGGAGTAGGTTCACTGCCACTGTGCAGAGAGGCAATGCAGCTCTGGTTCTGGGCAATACAAGAAGGGATCTCTCTATCTGCCATTCACCCAGCAGGAGACCAAAACACAGAGGCAGACGCTCTGTGCAGGCAGAGCTCAGTCTCCCACGAGTGGGAACTAGCTCAGGAAGTCCTTCAGGAGATCTTCACCCTTTGGGGAACCCCTCAAGTGGATCTGTTCGCGACCACTGTCAACAGGAAGTGCGAACTGTACTACTCAAGGGAATTTCCCCCGAGAGGAGCTCTAGGAGACGCATTCGTAGTGGAGTGGGAGTTTCCTCTTCTATATGCGTTCCCTCCAGTCCCTGTGATCCCTCAGGTAATCAGGAGGTTGAGAAAGTTCAGGAAAACCATGATCCTAATTGCCCCGGATTGGGCCAGGAGAACGTGGTACCCAGACCTTCTCGACATGTCCATCTGCCCTCCAATAAGTCTTCCAAAAAGAGAGGACCTTCTCTCGCAAGAGGGAGGTCACGTTCTCCATCCAGAGGTCAACCTACTCAACCTTCACGCATGGCTTCTGAGAGGTTGAGATACAGGGATTGGGACCTTCCAGATGATATGGAGGTTTTGCTTTCGGCCAGAAGGCCATCAACAAAATCTTTGTACCGGTGTCGTTGGAACAAGTTCAGTAACTGGTGCAGGGATAAGAATGTGGATCCCTTTTGAATGTGATATTCCAATGTTATTATCTTTTCTGTTGCACTTAGCTAATCTGGGGCTCCAGGTTAAGATAATAAAAGGATACGTAGCAGCGCTATCTATATTCAAGCGCTCGTCAGAAGAAAAATCTTATTTTAAGATACCTTTAATAATACAATTTCTAAAAGGTTTAAACAATGTTTTTCCACCAATACCTTTTCAAGTTACTGTGTGGGATTTAAATTTGGTACTGACATTTCTGACAGGTGCACCCTTTGAACCTTTACATTCTTGCCCATTAAGGCTTCTTACTTTAAAAACTATACTTCGAAGGGATTGTGTCCTCCGACGTATTCCTCATCTTAGATATCTCCTTCCAGCTCTACTGGCCTTGGAAAAAATGTTCTCTAGAGGGCGCTGCGCGTCGACGTCCTCCGAGTCGATGTCCCTCGACAGCCGCCGTATCGACGTCAACGTCATCCTGGCTATAAAGGCCGCGCGCAGCGCCCGTTGCTCAGTTCCGTTTTTCCGCGCTTACTCAGTGCCTCGGAATACCGTTGCTCAGTTTTGTCAGGTTAAACCTATTTACCTCGAGTTATTCGATCCGTACTCAATGGCTTCTTCGTCGGAACCGACAACTCCTCGATACGGCTTCAAAAAATGCCGAGATTGTGGGAAAAAGATGTCGCTGACTGACCCTCACAGAGTTTGTCTGTGGTGTTTGGGAGCTGAACACCATTGTTCGGAGTGCGAGGACTGTATGTCCATGACAGCTAAGGCCCTGAAGGAGCGTAGGGGGAAGCTGGAGAAAGGTAAGACTTTTAAAGCTTCTTCTTCGTCGACTAAGTCGAGACATTCGTCTCCTCGTCACCATTTGCGCTCCAGATCTCGGAGTGGGTTTCATCACTCCTCGAGATCGAAGCACTCGAAGAGGAGACGTTGAAGATCCCCTTCTCCGTCTTCCTCTTCCTCTGTTTCGCCAAAGAGAATCCCGTGCCCCACGAAACATAGTTCCCGGGCTGAATGGGAGGAATTCTGCAAAAATATGATGAGCGTCTTCGAGAAAGCGGCCTCGACCCCCTCGAAGACTGCCGAGAGCGATGCTCTGGTCGAAAGACCCGAAGGTCAAAAACGCTGCGAGTCGCAGTACCCGGCGAAGGAAACCTCTCGAGCGCGTCACGAACCCTCGAGTAGGACTATGACCTCCAAACCTTCCTCGAAGGTTCCGTCGACGCCGTCGACGTCACCTTCCTCGAAGGTTCCGTCGACGCCGTCGACGTTGATGTCTTCGACGCCGTTGTCGAAGAGACCTTCGACACACGAGTCTGTCGACTCGACGCCAGCTTCGACACCGGTGTCGACGCCAAGAAAAGTCACGGTTACGACGCACCCAGTGACTATCCCCAGGTCCTCGACGTAGATGGCTTTGAGATTGTCGAGCAGAATCCCAATTCTGTCGAGGTCTTCGAGGCCTCCGCCTTTGTTTTCGACGCCACGCTCGAAGCCTTCGACATCTGCATCGACGTTTTGGAGGCCGATTATGACAAGTTCGGCACCCTCTGCCTTGGAAATGGGGTTTACACCCTTTATGAGTTCAGAACAATTGAGAACTATGTCCTCAATTATGGAAGAGGGTGAATTGTCTGAACTGGAAGACACATTTGAGTTGCAGGGACCTGTAACCCCAATTAGAGAGGAATTTTCCTCTGAAGAACGCAGGTTAAAGGATCTTCATGATTCCTTACATGAGGCAAGTGGGTTAGACACCTCCCCTGAGGTGGAGTTTGCTAGGCCAGACCCGGGGGAACATGCTGAAACCCCCTATAGAGCCTTAATGGCCAGGATCACAGAGTTTATGGGGTGGTCTACACCTTCACAATCTTTCCAACAAGATGACCTCACGGATATTCTTGACAAAGGCCCACAGGAGGATCCTGTGGTGCCTTTTCATAAAGCTCTTCAGAGGAAGATTATGACGAACTGGGAAACCCCAGATGTCGTACCGGCAGTAAATAAAAAACTGTCTACAAAGTACAGGGTATCCTCTACAGACCCGGAGTTTTTGTCTAAACACCCATCCCCAGAAAGTCTGGTGGTACAGGCAGCATCCTCTACCGATGTCAAGACGGCTTATCCTACCGTCCCACAGGACAGGGACGATAAAAAATATGATGCTATGGCAAAGAAAGTTTTTTCGGCATGTAGCATGGCGTTAAAATCTGTTAATGCTACTTACACCCTTGCTAGATTCAGCCATACACTTTGGGAGTGTGCTTCTACAGCGGCTGACTGCATCCCAGAGGGAGAAGAAAGGGATGCGTTCCTGGATATTATACAGGACGGTAAAGACGCTATGTGCGAATCCCTCCAGACGGGCATTGATTCGGCTGACAGTATCAGCAGAGCAATGGCGGCAAGTACAACAACCAGGAGATTCGCTTGGTTGAGAAAGCCTGGTTTTGCCCCAGATGTGCAAGCCAGGCTCTTGAACATGCCATTTGATGGCTCTTCTTTGTTCGGGAAAAAGGCGGATGACAGTTTAGAGAAACTGCAAACTTCAAAAGCAGCAGCAAAATCCCTAGGCGCTGCAATCCGTCAGACACCTTTTCGTCCCACAGGAACCTCTGCGAGGGGCAAGTCCTTTCGCTTCTACTCCGCATTCGGAAGAGGTAGAGGACGACCGGCTCAAAGGGGACAAAGAAGAACTACCCGAGGTGGACGGGGTAGATATTCAAAAGCCGCAGCAACAGCAGGTGCCTCTTTACCATCGGCATCTGCATCAGCCGCCCCAAAACCACTCTGAGGACTTCCCTCACAGGACACCTGTAGGAGGCAGGTTGACTCAACATCTGGCGGTATGGCAGGCTATCACGTCAGATGCTTGGGCATTGGAGACAGTTGCCCAAGGTTACTGCCTGCCTTTCCTACGTATACCTCAGAGTCATCCACCGGGGATCAGCTCTCAGAAAGCTCCAGATCCGCTCCTCTTGCAGGAAATTTTGGACCTGCTAAAGAAAGGTGCCATAGAACCGGTACCTGTAGCGGAGAGGAACAAGGGCTGGTACTCCCCTTACTTTCTCATTCCAAAGAAAGACGGAGGACTGAGACCCATCTTGGACTTGCGAGAATTGAACAAATTCCTCAGGAAAGGCAAATTCAAGATGGTTACTCTTTCTCAGATCCTTCAGGCCCTTCAGTTCCAGGACTGGTTGGTATCTCTGGACCTTCAGGACGCTTATTTCCATGTGCCTATCCATCTCAAACACAGGAAATACCTGAGGTTCGCAATTGGCAACTCTCACTATCAATTTCGAGTGCTGCCATTTGGGCTGACCCCCCCCCCCCCGAGGGTCTTCACCAAGTTAATGTCGGTAGTGGCGGCAAGTCTAAGGAGGGAAGGGATTCACGTCTACCCCTACCTGGACGATTGGTTGATCAGGGCTGTTTCTTAGGAACAAGCTCAGATCCAGCTAAATCACGTGTGCCACTCCCTTCACAGACTGGGCTTCTCCCTCAATTTAAAGAAGTCACAAATGATACCATCGCAGAGACTCCAGTTCATAGGAGCGATCCTGGACACTTCCCTGGGAAAAGCCTCGCCACCAGAGGTGAGGGCTCAAGATATTCTACAGATGGTTACCAAGTTCCAACATGCCCAACGTCTCCCAGCCTTTGATTTTTTGAGGTTGCTAGGCCTCATGGCATCCTGCATTTTCCTAGTGCCAGAGGCTCGCCTGAGAATGAGATCCCTCCAGTTGGCACTATGGGCTCAGTGGTCACAATTCTCAGGGAGAATGACAGATCTTCAGGTTCCCGACAGGGTGGCTCGAGACCTTCAGTGGTGGGCCTGTCAGGAGAACATTCTGAAAGGAGAACAGTTTTAGCAACCCTGGCCGGAGATAACAGTAGTCACGGATGCCTCACTCACGGGGTGGGGAGCCCACGCCAACGACTTGACCATCAGCGGTCGTTGGTCTCCATTGGAGTCCAGACTAAATATCAACCTGTTAGAGCTGAGAGCCATCAGACTTGCGCTGAAGGCGTTCCTGCCAGCTGTACAAGGGAAAAACGTCCTGATAATGACGGACAACACGGTGGCCATGCATTACCTCAACAGAAGAGGAGGCGTAGGATCACTACCAGAGAGGCGATGCAGCTCTGGTTTTGGGCAATCCAAGAAGGAATCTCTCTATCGGCAGTTCACCTAGCCGGAGAGAAGAACTTGACAGCGGATGCTCTGAGCAGGCAGAGCACAGTCTCCCACGAGTGGGAGCTAGCTCAGGAAGTCCTTCAAGAGATCTTCGCCCTTTGGGGAACCCCTCAGGTAGATCTGTTCACCACCAGCCTCAACAGGAAGTGCGATCTGTTCTGCTCAAGGGAATTTCCCCCGAGAGGATCTCTGGGGGACGCGTTCATAGTGGACTGGGAGTTTCCGCTTCTGTACGCGTTCCCACCGGTCCCTGTCATTCCTCAAATAATCAGGAGGTTGAGAAGATTCTGGAGAACCATGATCCTAATTGCCCCGGATTGGGCCAGGAGAACGTGGTACCCGGACCTTCTAGACTTGTCCATCTGCCCTCCAATTCGACTTCCACTCAGAGAGAACCTACTCTCACAGAAGGGAGGTCAGGTTCTCCATCCAGACATCAAAACCCTCAACCTTCACGCTTGGCTTCTGAAAGGCTGAGGTACAAGGATTGGGACCTCCCTGATGATGTTATGGAGGTGTTGCTTTCGGCAAGGAGGCCAGCAACAAAGTCTTTATACCGCTGCCGTTGGAACAGATTTTGCAGCTGGTGTAGAGAACAGAATATCGACCCTTTTTCATGTGGTACCCCAATGGTTTTGTCCTTCCTACTATATTTGGCAAATTCAGGCCTTCAAGTTGGCACCATTAAGGGCTATCTCGCAGCGCTATCCATCTTTAAGCGCACTGCGGAAGAACCATCCTATTTCAAGTTACCCTTGGTAATACAATTTCTAAAGGGGTTAACAAATGTTTATCCCCCAAGACCATTCCAAGTTCCCCTATGGGATTTAAACTTAGTCCTAACTTTACTGATGGGCACACCTTTCGAACCACTCCATTCTTGTTCGTTAAGATTCCTTACCCTTAAAACTGTTTTATTAATAGCACTTACATCTGCTAGAAGGGTGAGCGAATTACAAGCTCTTTCTTGTAAACCCCCTCACACTATCTTTCACAAAGACAAAGTTGTCCTGCAAGTGAAGCCTAATTTCCTCCCTAAGGTGGTTTCTGAATTCCATATCACTCAGAAGATTACCCTACCATCTTTCTATCCTCCTCCTCACCCGGGGAAAGAGGAAGAGAGGTTACACAGGCTAGACCCTAGAAGGGCTTTAAGTTTTTACATCAGTAGACTAGCCAGGATAAGACAGGCAGACCAGCTGTTTGTAGGTTACACAGGTCACAAGCTGGGGTTACCAATAACTAAGCAGACCGTTTCCAGATGGATCATTCTAGCCATTCTGGAATGTTATAAACTGGCAGTAAAAGTGCCCCCTCAAAACCTTAGGGCTCATTCGACCAGAGGTATTGCAGCTTCATCGGCCCTCAAAAGAGGTGTGCCGGTTAGAGACATCTGTGCGGCCGCTACATGGTCGTCTGTCCATACCTTTACACGATTTTACAACTTGGATTCCTCCTCCAGTCAAGAGACTAGGTTTGGAAGGGCTGTACTGCATTCTATTCATCAATAGAAGACAGCATGAAGTCAGTACTCCCTCCTCCAATAATAGAATACTGCTATGGGAGCCTATATAAGATGAGGAATACGTCGGAGGACACAATCCCTTCAAAGAACAAGTTACTTCTTACCTTGTAACGTTCTTTCGACGGGATGTTCCTCCGACGTATTCCTCATCGACCCTCCCATCCATCCCCGCAGTTCTACTTCCCTTGTTGTTGCAGCTTATGCTCCTTCAGGGTGATTAGTTTAGTCCAGAAAGCATTATTGTGGGCTACAAAACGGAACTGGGCAATGGGCGCTGCGCGCGGCTTTTATAGCCAGGATGACGTCGATACGGCGGCTGTCGAGGGACATCGACTCGGAGGACGTCGACGCGCAGCGCCCTCTAGAGAAAAAAATTTCCGAGGCCAGCAGAGCTGGAAGGAGATATCTAAGATGAGGAATACGTCGGAGGAACATCCCGTCGAAAGAACGTTACAAGGTAAGAAGTAACTTGTTCTTCTAATTGTATTGACATCAGCCCGCAGAGTAAGTGAGTTACAGGCACTTTAGAGTGGTCCTCCTCACACCATCTTTCATAAAGATAAAGTTGTCCTTCGAGTCAAACCCTCTTTTCTGCCAAAAATAGTTTCAGACTTTCATCTGTCACAGAAAATAATTCTACCTACGTTCTACCCTCCTCCTCACACAAGTAAGGAAGAGGAAAGACTACATAGGCTAGATCCTAGAAGGGCACTTAGCTTTTATATCTCAAGATTGTCAAAAATACGTCAGTGTGACCAACTATTTGTGGAATACACTGGTCGTATGTTAGGACTACCTGTGACTAAACAAACATTATCAAGATGGATAATCTTAGCCATAACAGAGTGTTATAGGCTAGCTGGAAAAGATCCCCCTGAGGGTTTAAGAGCTCATTCAACTAGGGGCATAGCAACTTCAACAGCACTTAAGAGGGGTGTCCCTGTACAAGACATTTGTGCAGCAGCCACATGGTCATCCATGCATACTTTCATCAAACATTATTCTTTGGACTCAACTACCTCTCAAGGAGGTCTATTTGCCAAATCTGTACTACATTCGGTACATGACTAAAAAGACATCTGTGCTCCCGCCTCCAATAGAAAACTGCTTTGGGAGTCTATCTAAGATGAGGAATACGTGGGAGGTCACAATCCATTCGAAGAACAAGTTACTTACCAACTGTAACGTTCTTTCGATTGGATGTTCCTGCCACGTATTCTTCATCGACCCTCCCATCCTTCCCCACAGTACAGTTTACGTGGTTTACTCTGAAATCTTTTAAAGCTTCGGTCAAAAGAGGCACGCCCTTAATTATAATCCATGGGCTCCGAAACACGACAAAACAGAACTGAAGCCAACGGTCGCACTCGAGGCATTTATACAACGGATGACGTCGGTACTTGATGGATGCCGCAGAGGGACATCGTCCCCTCGAGTGGAGCGCCCTCTAGTGGAGAGAGAAAACATTTCCGAAGCAGCAAAGCTGAAGGTAAGGATATATATCTAAGAAGAGGAATACGTGGGAGGAACATCCAATCGAAAGAAAGTTACAGTTGGTAAGTAACTTGTTCTTTGGCAGAAAATATAGGCTTTCTGGCTTCCATCCGGACTACTTAACTAAGCACCCTACACCTGAAAGCTTAGTGGTCCAGGCAGCTACTTCGACTAGACAGTCCGCTTACCCCACTATTCCCTCGGATAGGGATGACTAGAGGGTGGATACCTGGGATTGCAAGATTTTTTTTCTTCGGGCAGCATGGTTTTGAAGTCAACAAATGTTACTTGTACCCTTGACTTGCACCCTGTGGGACTGTGTTAGCATGGCGGCTCAACACATTCCGGAAGGCGAAGAAAGTGACGGCTTCCTGGCTATAGTGAAGGATGGAAAGGACGTTATGGAGGAGTGGCTTCAGTCAGGAATGGACACTGCTGACAGTAGCAGCAGGCCCATGGCTTCTAGCAGAGTACTATGCAGGTTTGCGTGGTTGGGGAAGTTAGGCTTTGCCCCGGATGTGCAGGGTAGACTACTCAATATGCCCTTTGACGGCTTCAGGTTGTTCGGCAGCAAGGCAGAAGAGAGTCTGGGGAGGCTGCAGACCTCTAAGGCGGCGGCTAAATCTCTTAGCTCCTCCGTACGCCAGCTTCAACAACAAACCCATTCAGGCTCATCTTCCTGCAGAGGTTGTCCTTTTCGTTTCTATTCCTAATTTGGAAGGGAAAGGGGAAGAGGACAGGCTGGACAAAGGGGACAAAAAAGATTCCTTTGTGGTGGACGAGGAAGATCTGCTTGACCCACAAGATCCTGGTGGGAGGCAGAATCTCTCTGTATCTGAACAAATGGCGTGGCATTACTTCAGATGCTTGGGCACTGGAAACAGTAGCCCAAGGTTACTGCCTTCCTTTTCAGAAAAGACCTCGGGACAATCCAGCGTTGATTGTGCAATTTCTGAAGGGTCTCATTAACATCTACCCTCCAGTCCCATTTCATGTCCCTGTCTAGGATCTAAATTTGGTATTAAAATTTCTCGCATGCATTCCATTCGAGCCATTACATTCTTGGCCTCTGAGGCTCCTTACTTTAACAACAGTCCTACTAGTGGCTCTTCCATCAGCCCGCAGGGTGAGTGAGTTACAGGCTCTTTCTTGTAAGCCTCCTCACACCATTTTCCATAAGGATATCCTCAAAGTCAAACCATCATTCTTACCTAAGGTGGTCTCTGGCTTTCATTTGTCTCAAAAATAACACTGCCAACTTTCTATCCTCCCCCTCATGCAGGTAAGGAGGAAGTAAGACTTCACAGGCTAGACCCAAAAAGGGCTTTAAGCTTTTATATCTCTGGACTTGCCAAATTTAGACAAAATGACCAACTCTTCATACCGGCCACAAGTTGAGCCTGGCAGTAACAAAACAGACTATATCCAGATGGATAATTTTAGCAATTGGAGAATGCTATATTCTTGGGGATTGGGTCCTCCGACGTACTCCATATCTATGACAGTAATCACCACAGCTGTGCTGCTTCGGAACATTTTTCGGCGTCCTGCATCGATGACATAGATGCGCTGTCCTCAAGGGCCTCCATCTAGCTGACGTCACCGGATGTTATAAGTAGGACGCACGACGCCCGTAGCCTCAGTTCCGTTTTTTCCACGAACGTGTTTGCTTCGGAGATCTCGGCGCGCCTAGGTTCTACTGAATCCTGTTCTTTCGGTTCTTCGAACCTGTTTGTTTGTGTATTGTAATGATGTCTGCGGCTTCTTCCGCCCCGCGGTCGGGTTTTAAGAAGTGTAGGGTGTGCGGGTCCAAGATGTCGTTGACGGGCACGCACGACGCTTGCCTCTGGTGCCTCGGGGAGGACTACGATACGGATGACTGTGTGTGGACTTCCAGTTGCTTACATCGAAGGCCTTGCGGGAGCGTAAGAAGAAGCTGTCGGTGGGTAAGGTGGCCAAGCCCTGGAAGTCATGATCCACTGGACTTTCGACGGACGACTCTCTGCATCGTAGAGGTCGTCGAGGGACTCTCTCGAGGCTCCACCTCCGAGGAAGTCGTCTACGCCATCGGCGCCCAGGCTGTCGAAGGACACGCTCGAGGCCTGTGTCGACGCCGTCGAAGTTGTCCGTGCCTCGCTCGACATCGACACAGATTCCGTCGATGCCTTTCGAGGATGCTTTGTCGGAGGTACCCCGTGGCACGGCGGAACCCCCCCAGAAAGGCTCTGGCCAAGGCTAAGAATGTGTTTGTCCCTTTTTCTGTGCCCTCTTTCCGTCCTCTGGATTATATTTCTGATTGGGATGAGGGATCTGAGGAAGGTTTGGTGCCTGAGGAGGTGCCTGACGAGATTTTGTCTGGTCACAGCCAGATTGAAGACCTGCATCAGTCACTGCACGACAGCAGTGGTCTGCACACCTCTCCGGAGGTGGAGTTCTGTCGGCCTGAGCCTGGCACCCATGCCGAGTCCACGTATCAGCGCCTTATGTCGAGGGTCACGGAATACTTTGGGTGGTCTGCGCCACCTGTGGATTTTCTGCAGGATGACCTGACGGACATCCTCGACCAAGGTCCTCCAACTGACCCAGTACTGCCATTCCATATGGCTTTGCAAAGAAGGGTGGTTGCAGCTTGGACTGCTCCGGAGAGTCTCCTGGCAGTGAGCAAGTCTTTGTGGCGAAAATACCACCTATCCAGTAGTGACCCTTGCTACTTGACAACGCACCCCACTCTGGAGAGTTTGGTGGTGCAGGCAGCCACGGCCCCAGCAAAGCAGGCGTCGTACCCTACCATCCCTCCTGATGGGAACGACAAGCGTTTTCATGGCTGGGCGAAGAAAGTGTTTTCTTAAGGGGTTATGGCTTTACAGGCAGCCAACTCTGTGTGTGCCTTGTCACGTTTCACGCACACTCTGTGGAACTGTATTTCCTTGGCGGCTGAACATATTCCCGAAGGGGAGCAATGGGATGGTTTTCTTGCTATTGTACAGAATGGCAAGGATGCCATGTGTGAGACCGTTCAGTCGGGTTTGGACATGGCAGATTGTGTCAGCCGATCCATGGCGGCAAGCACCATAATACGCAGGTTTGCGTGGTTGCGGAAGTCGGGGTTTGCTCCTGATGTGCAGGATGTGTCCTCAACATGCCCTTTGATGGTGTACATCTTTTTGGCAGCAAGGCTGACGAGAGCCTTGAGAGGTTGCAGACCTCCAAAGCTGCAGCGAAGTTGTTGAGCGCTACAGTCCGCCAACCTCCACATTTTCGTCCTAGGGGACAGCAATGGAGGAAAAGTTCCTTTCGATATTGCTCATCCTTTGGTAAATCGAGAGGAGCTGCAAGTCAAAGGGGCCACCGTAGGAGTGCCAGAGGTGGAAAAGGGGGTACTCGAGGTACCAAGGCCGCTTGGGCAGTTTCCTCTTTGCCCTCAGGCACTGCCGCAGTCGCTTCAGCGCAGTCATGAGGCCATGTCCCATGGTTTGTCGGTTGGGGGAAGGCTGGCGCAGCATCTTGTACAGTGGCGTGCCATTACTTCAGATGTGTGGGTTCTGGAGATCATAGCCCAGGCTACTGTCTTCCTTTCCGGCAGAGGCCTCACGACAATCCACCAGGAAATCTTTTTGAAGAGTCCGGATCAGCTCTTTGCGCAGGAAATTCAATCCCTGCTGGAGAAAGGCACCATAGAACTGGTGCCTGTAACGGAGAGGGACAAGGGATGGTATTCCCCTTATTTTTTGATTTCGAAGAAAGACGGGGATTGAGACCCATCATGGACTTGCGCGGTTTGAACAAACTCCTCAGGAAGGACAAGTTCAAGATGGTTACTCTTAAGTCCTCCAAGCCCTTCAACTTCAGGACTGGTTGGTGTCTCTCGACTTCAAGGACGCTTACTTTCATGTGCCGATCCATCCAAAGCACAAGAAATACCTGAGGTTTGTGGTTGGAGACTCGCACTTTCAGTTTCGGGTCCTGCCGTTCGGATTGACCTCCGCCCGAGGGTCTTCACCAAACTCATGGTGGTGGTGGCAGCGTATCTCAGGAAAGGGGGGATTCACGTCTACCCCTACCTGGACGATTGGTTGATCAGGGTGCGCTCTTCCGAGCAAGTCCTGGATCATCTGTCCGTCACCTGCCACTCCTTTCACAAGCTGGGCTTCTCCCTCAACTTAAAGAAGTCCCATTTGACGCCAACCTAGTGGCTCCAGTACATCGGAGCATTGCTGGACACATCCCTGGGGCAGTGTTTTCCTCCCCAGGTGAGGGCTCATCACATTCAGCAGATTGTGCACATGTTTCAACACGCCCAGAGTCTCCCGGCGTTCGGGTTCTTGAGGTTGCTCGGCCTCATGGCATCCTGCATTCTTCTGGTGCCAGAGGCCAGGTTGCAGATGAGATCTCTGCAATGGGCCCTCAAGATGCAGTGGTCACAGTCCTCCGGCAGGATGTCGGACCCCGTTCAGGTGCCGCCCAGGACCTTCTGTGGTGGGCTGTCAAAGGCAATCTGATGAAGGGGGCTCCATTTTGGCTACCCTGGCCGGAGGTAACGATCGTGACGGACGCATCCCTCACGAGATGGGGAACGCATGCCAATGAGTTGACAGTCAGCGGTCATTGGTCTCCGTCGGAGTCCAGACTCCACATCAATCTGTTGGAGCTGAGGGCCACCAGGCTTGCCCTCAAGGCTTTTCTGCCGACTGTGCGAGGGAAGAATGTCCTGATTCTGACGGACAACACAGTGGCCATGTACTACTTCAAAAAAAGGGGGGGCAGGATCACTTCCTCTGTGCAGGGAGGCAATGCAGCTCTGGTTCTGGGCCATCCAGCAGGAAGTTTCGATCTCGATGGTTCATCTGACCGGAGACCAAAACGAGACGGCGGACGCTCTGAGCAGGCAGAGCGCGATCTCTCACAAGTGGGAGCTGGCTCAGGAGATTCTCCTGGAGATGTTCTCCCTTTGGGGGACCCCTCAAGTGGCTCTCTTCACCTCCTGTGTCAACCGGAAGTGTGAAAGGTTCTGCTCGCAGGAATTTCCTCCAAAAGGAGCCTTAGGAGACGCGTTCGTGGTGGAGTGGTCCTTCCCACTACTGTACGCGTTTCCTCCAGTCCCCGTCATCCCGCAAGTGCTGCGGAGGCTACGGAGGTTCGGTTCCCAGATGATCCTCATTGCTCTGGCTTGGGCCCGGAGGAGGTGGTACCCAGACCTTCTTGACTTGTCCATCTGCCCACGTCGTCTTCCCTACCGAGACGATCTGCTTTCACGGGAGGGGGGTGAGGGGTCAGGTTCTCCATCCAAAGGTCAGCTCCCTCAACCTTCACGCTTGGCTTCTGAAAGGTTGAGGTATAAGGATTGGGACCTCCCTAAAGACGTGATGGAGGTGTTGCTTTCGGCCAGACGGCCGGCAACAAAGTCCCTGTACCGTTGCCGTTGGAGAAAGTTCTGCGACTGGTGCAGGGTTAAGAATGTGGATCCTTTTTCATGTGCTATTCCTGTGGTTCTGTCTTTTTTGCTTTCATTGGCCCACAGGGGCCTGCTAGTGGGTACTGTTAAAGGTTACCTGGCGGCGCTGTCAATATTTAAGCGCTCGACTGAGGAGCGTTCCTATTTCAAAATTCATTTAATTTTTCAGTTTCTCAAAGGACTCACTAATGTGTTCCCGCCGTCACCTTTCCAGGTGCCTGGTTGGGATTTGAACCTTGTTCTGAAAGTCCTTATGGGTGCTCCGTTTGAGCCTTTACATTCTTGTCCTTTGAGGCTGTTAACCCTTCAAACTGTGTTTTTAGTTGCGGTCACTTCCACTCGCAGAGTGAGTGAGTTGCAGGCACTTTCAGTTAAGCCACCCTTCACAGTGTTCCATAAGGACAGGGTTGTCCTTAGGGTTCGTCCTTCTTTTCTTCCGAAGGTTGTGTCGGAATTTCATTTAAGCCAGGTCATTCTTCCGGTGTTCTATCCTCCTCCACATCCTGGTAAGGAAGAGGAGAGGCGAGAGGCTCCATAGGTTGGATCCTAGGAGAGCTTTAAGTTTCTACATTTCACGCATGTCCCGGGTCAGAGTGGACGATCAGCTCTTTATTGGTTATCCTGGAAGGTGTTTGGGACACGCTGTTACTAAGCAGACTTTGTCTAGATTGATTATTTTGGCAATTTCTGAATGTTACTGCCTGGCGGCTAAGGACCCTCCGGTAGGCTTACAGGCCGATTCTACTAGGGGTATGGCTGCCTCTACTGCCCTGCAGAGGGGTGTTCCTATTCGTAACCTCTGTGAAGCAGCCACATGGGCTTTGGCCCTTACTTTTGTACGACACTTCTGCCTAGATTATATCCATGGGCAGGATCTGGCCTTTGGCAAGGCGGTCCTTTACTCTGCAATTTGATTGGGCATTCTAAATTTCTATATTCTAAATTCTTTTTCCCTCCGCCATACGTTGGTACTGCTTTGGGAGTCTGTCATAAATATGGAATACGTCGGAGGACCCAATCCCCTTGAAGAACAAGTTACTCTCTTACCTGATAACGTTCTTTCGATGGGATGGTCCGACGACATATTCCATATCGCTCCCTCCCTACCTGCCCCGCTACAGAATTTCTTATGCGATTGCAGCTTACGTTTCCGCAAGGCTTTCTGTGGTCATACTGGCAGTGGTTTGGTGCCACACATTCTGGGAAAAAACTACAACTGAGGCTACGGGCGTCGTGCGTCCGACTTACAACATCCGGTGACGTCGGCACGACGGAGGCCCTCGAGGACAGCGTATCAACGTCATCGACGCAGACGCCGAAAATATTTCCAAAGCAGCACAGCTGTGGTGATTACTGTCATAGATATGGAATGCGTTGTCAGACCATCCCATCGAAAGAACGTTACCAGGTAAGAGAGTAACTTGTTCGACTGGCAGGTAAAGATCCTCTAGATGGGCTAAGAGCTCATTCCACTAGTGGCATGGCAACTTCTGTGGCTCTGCAAAGGGATGTCCCGGTAAATATCTGTGCAGCGGCCACCTGCTCGTCTATGCACACATTTGTAAAGCATTACTGTTTGGACTCGATCTCGTCTCATGGAGGTCTTTTTTGCAAAGGCCGTTCTTCATACGGCCCATGATTAAAATTAATTGGTACTCCCTCCAAATTATCACTGCTTTGGGAGTCTATCAAAGGTGAGGAATACGTGGGAGGGCACAATCCATTTTAAGAACAAGTAACTTATCAACTGGTAATGTTCTTTCGACTGGATGTTACTCCCACGTAGTCCTCATCGCCCCACCCAGCCTACCCTGCTGTACAATTTGTTTTTTTACACACTGCGCTTTCTGGGTTCTTGCGGGCTTTGGGTACGCCTGATCGATTCCTCGATTTGGTAGGAACGAAAAAACGGAACTGAGGCCAACGGGCGCGGCTCAAGCTATTTGTTTTGCTGATGACGTCGACGTTCTACGGCAGCCTTCGAGTGACATCAACGCCACGATTTCGAGCACAGCGCCCTCTGGTGTGGACATTTTTTTTCCGAAGCAGCAAAGCAGTTGATACGTATATCAAAGATGAGGAATACGTGGGAGGAACATCCAATCGAAAGAACGTTACCAGTTAGTAAATAACTTTTTCTATACGGGTAGAGCATTGACGGGCAATGGGGATGCTATAGACTTCTGGAAGTCATCGCTATTCTTGTAAATGGGTAGAGTAGCATTAGGCAAAATGGTGATCTTTCCCTAACTACTGTATTTCTTCGCCAATATTCACTATATGATAAAACAGATTTTCTTTAAAATGTTGGATACTAAGATTGTGGAATTACTCTGGGGAGTGGGCAGATGAAGGGCGGCGTTGAAGATGCTGCAGAGGTCCTATCGGGAGGGTGGGCTGGCTCTCCCAGATTTTTAACTCTATTTCTTTGCTGCCCAAGTACAGTTTGCAGCCCAATGGGATGACTCAACTGAAAGGGAGGTTTGATAGGGACTCTACCAATATACATGCAAGGCAAATCATTGCTCTGGGAACTGCTGGAAGAAATAGCCAGACTCTTCCTTTCTACCACTTTTATCATACCTCGGGACCTTAGCTATGCCTCTTTAGGCTTCGTACTGTGCCTTTCTTTATTAATGCCCATTTATCGCTAGATGGAAGAAAAGGACAGGCTCTAGACGCAATGATGACCACTGCACACTATATATATATATATATATATATATATTTCTGAGGCTTGTGGAATCTGCTTAGATCACATGCTGTGCATAGGCCGACATCTAGTGGAAGCTGCGGAGTATTACAGTTTGTTTTTCGAAAGTCGAAAATGGGCGTCGACACAGGCGTGCCAGTAATACTATCCCTAGTGTGACGTCCACTGTACCCAAGATCCCTCACGCGTGTAGGATCCTCAGATTGTTTTTTTCCGCCATACTGGTCGGAAGCATCTTGCGGAGTTCCCTGGCCTTAGCCATACTTTTGCTGTTATTATAATTTTAATTCTTATTCATTCCCTTCCCCACCCCAACGTCGACCCTCAACCTCGACGACGGCTGGAGAAGTCATCGACCGTCGACTGCTGCACGACGGATCTGGGCCTCGGTAGGCCGCTGGCCTCGGCCCGGGCCTAGTAGGCCGCTGGCCTCGGCCCTTACAAGTAGGGAGAGTGGGGGGTGGTACATACTCTTCACTCTTGATATATAGTTACATTTATATATATTCCTACACTTAGCAGCCCGCTGCCTTAAGGTGCGTATGGAGGGTACCCCTTTTCAATTCTGCCCCAAGTGCAATCGCAAATACCCTTGGGTCGACAGGCACGCCACGTGCAATCTCTGCTTGCCGAGGGATCACCCCGAAGCGAACTGCAGAGCGTGTAGTAGGTTTAAACCTAAGACACTTAAGGACCGTTCGACAAAGCGTTGGGCCCACCACGCCAGGCAGGAGGCCATGGCAGCGGAGGGCGCCTTCAGCGATGGCAGCGACGCCGTACTTTCGGACGGCGAGGGCATTACGGCGTCGAAAGACAGCCGACGAGCGCAGGTCCCCGACCTCGGAAGGTCGTCCGGCAAGGCGGCTATGGGGAAGACCCCCGGCGACGCAAGCGCTACACACCTAACACACACTAAACACACTAAGACCAACCGGACCTCGACGACGTCGACTTCCCGGAAAGAGGCACAAAAAGAACGGTCCGACTCGGTGTCCTCTGGGCGCTCTCGATCGAGATCGCCTCACGACGCAAGGCAATCATCCACTCTTGCCAAGAGTGCCTCGCTACACACACTAACGGAAGTTCGATCGTCGGGAGACGAAGACGACTTCCACCCCCAGGCCGCGCTCCAAGATACCGAGACCGCGGTTAACATCAGTGAGGCCCCACGCCCGAAGCACACAGATACCTCTCCAGACCCTCGACGCCAGCCGTCGAAAGTCTCTGGGGCCCCCAAGGGACAGGGAAAACATTTTTCCACGCACGGAGAAGGGGGGAAACAGCGGAAAGCACAGCCTTCCACCCCTGTAAAGCCTAAGCAGACAAGCAAACACAAGTCTACCCTTGAAAATAAATCACCTGCTAAAGTAATACCCTGTTCCAGGGAATGGTCCAGTGAAGACATAGACAGGGTTATGTCTAGGATGTCTTCCTTGGCTGATTTTTATGATAAGAACCCAGAACACTTTCTTTCATATAACCCTCAAGGGGCCACACCCTCAGGCTCCTCCGATCCTATCCCGCTAAGTAAAGAGCCCCGGGTCGAAAGACCTGAACCCTTCAAGGTTCAGCCTTACTCCACTCCATATTCTACTCCACTCCCCAGTTATCAGGGACAAGTTTTCCCTGAAGAGGACCAGGAGTTTGCATTTATGGAAGAACAAACCGGGACAGATTACTATGCAGAGGATGAGGACCTGGAGGAGGGAGAAGATGAGCAGGAAATTTACAGAGTAGATTCCCCAGTACAAAGCGAAGCCCCAGTTACTGACTCTCCAGTTGATAACCAGCCCCTCCTTAACGAGGTTCTCGCTCGAGCAGCGGAACACTTCCACATCGACACCCACGGTGTACAGGAGGAAAGGGACTTCGCGGAGGAGTTTGTAGGAGAGAGAAGACCGGTCGCTCAGACCATCCCTATCCTCAAATCCATCCAACGAAGAATAGATCCTTCCCTGGTGAATCCTAACCTCACCAGAGCTGTCAACCCCAGAATTGAAAAGATTTTCCGGGCAGCCCAGTCTGACCCTCTGTATATAAAGGGACATCTTAAACCAGATTCCCTAGTGGTGACCAACACTAGAAAGAGGGCTGGCACGCCCTTATCTTCATCAGAAGCTCCTCCCGACAAGGAGAGCAAAAAACTTTACGGGTTTGGCAGAAAGGTAGCCTCAACGTCCGCCTACCAAGCAAGGATTGCGAATTCCACCACCCTGTTGGCTAGTTACAATTGCCATCAATGGGAAGAAGTCGCGGCGCTCATTGCCTCTGCTCCAGAACCGTTAAAGGGCCAGCTGGCTCGGATCTCGGCAGAGGGGAGAGCCGTGTCTGGTTGCATTTTAAAAGCAACTTTCGACGCCGCTGACAACGCAGGGAGATTGATAGCAGAAGGTACTGTTATCAAGAGACATGCGTGGTTACGGCAGTCGGGATTCAAGACAGAAACCCAGGCTTCTTTAATAGACAAGCCAGTGGAACCCGACCTATTGTTTGGGAAAGCGGTCGAAGACGCACTTAAAAATGCCAAAGATGAATATGAGACTCTCAAATCCCTTGGCCAGCTTACCAACAAACCCCCTAACCAGAGGGGGAACAATAATTTTCGTCGCCCACGCGGCCAAAATTCACAAAGAGGCAACTATGCCCAGGGACAAGGTACACAATGGAATAACAACCAGCAGTCTACCCAGAGTTACGGCAGGGGTAACAAGAGAGGTCGTGGAAGAGGCAGAGGCAGCCCCAACAAGGGCGGGGGCACGCCTCCACCAAAACAGTGACGCTCAGTTCAGGGTCCCTTGCCACGCAACCCCAGTAGGGGGACGCATTTCCACCTTCACCCAGGCTTGGGAAGGGATCACCTCAGACAGATGGGTGCTGTCAACAGTATCCGCAGGATATTGTATAGAACTACTGCAGCGTCCCCGGAATCATCCTCCACGACAAAGAGTGCACTCCCTAGAGCATCAAAGGATCCTTCTCGAGGAGATCGCCATTCTGCTAGAAAAGGACGCGATAGAACTCGTCCCAGGACACCAGGTAAACAAGGGTATCTATTCAACTTACTTCCTTGTGCCAAAGAAAGATTTGACAATGCGCCCAGTATTGGACTTACGGCCTGCCAACAAATATGTCAAGCCCCAAAAATTCCGTATGACCACGCTACAAGAGGTAATCCCCCTCCTAAAAAAGGGGGATTACATGGCAACCTTGGATATGAAAGATGCTTATTTTCATATTTCCATGCTCCCAGCGCACAAAAAGTACTTGCGCTTCAAGGTGGACAGTCGCCACTACCAATTCAAGGTACTGCCCTTCGGGATAGCTTCAGCACCAAGGGTATTCACCAAGGTACTGGCGGTGGCGGCTGCACACCTACGCAGGGAAGCAATCCCGGTGTACCCTTATCTGGACGACTGGCTCATAACGGGGGAAACCCCAGGAATTTGCAGGTCAAACATTCAGAGGACTATCGACCTCCTCCACGAATTAGGCTTCTCCATCAACGAGAAAAAGTCAAGTCTGGTGCCAAGCACCTCAAAACAGTTTCTAGGAGCTATCCTAGATACTCAGAAAGGATTGACCTTCCCTTCGGAAGAGAGAATTCGGAATATACTTCTGCAAATTCCGCATTATCAGTCAGGTCAACAGATAACAGTACGCAAAGCTATGCGGTTACTGGGCATGATGGCGTCATGCATTTACCTGGTCCCCCACGCGCGTCTGCGCATGCGTCCCATGCAGGAATGGTTGGCGAAACAGTGGTCTCAGGCAAGTGGTCATTGGGACGATCTAGTGGTCGTTTCGCCAACACTCGTACAGAGCCTACACTGGTGGACAAGAGAGAATCTCGCAAAGGGGAAACCCTTTTACGATCCCGAAGTACAAGCCGTGGTGACTACAGATGCATGCCTGACTGGGTGGGGAGCTCACCATCTCCACCACACAGCTCAGGGTCTCTGGTCTCACGCAGTAGCCAAGAACCACATCAATCTGCTAGAGCTTCTGGCAGTATTCCGAGCGCTAAGGGCGTTCGAGCCCCATCTACTGAACTTGTCGGTGCAGATCAGGACGGACAGCACGACAGCCATGTTCTATCTGAACAAGCAAGGGGGGACTCGTTCGCCAAATCTGTCCAAGCTTGC
The DNA here is from genome assembly GCF_040938575.1 of Ambystoma mexicanum. NCBI lineage: Eukaryota > Metazoa > Chordata > Amphibia > Caudata > Ambystomatidae > Ambystoma > Ambystoma mexicanum. The sequence continues at coordinate 555,289,680 of NC_090931.1, forward strand.
CCAGAAAATATGGATATGGGCACTCAGACGGAACATCTTCCTGTCATCGCAACATGTTCCAGGGGAGCTCAATTCCCTAGCGGATGCTCTAAGCAGAAACTCCCTCCCAGAAGAACACGAATGGGTCCTTCACAGAGACGTAGTAGAAGATCTCTTCTCTCAGTGGGGTTTCCCCACTATAGACCTATTCGCCACAAGCGAAAACAAACAATGCCCAGGATTTGCATCCAGGTTCCCCCAGCCGGACTCCCAAGGGAATGCCCTGTGGATGAACTGGTCAGGGATGTTTGCGTACGCTTTTCCACCAACTCCTCTCATCAGGAAGGTGGTGTACAAGATGAACAAGGAATCTATGACGCTCATCCTAGTTGCTCCCATGTGGGCGAGACAACCATGGTTTCCACACCTACGCAGGATGGCGGTGTGCGAACCCATCAGACTCCCAGCCTGGTACAACCTACTGTCCCAGCAACAGGGTCAAACAGTGCATCAGGAACCCAACTCTATGAACCTAGCAGCATGGCTCCTGAAGTCATAGAGTTTGGACATCTCAAATTACCACAGAGGTGTATGGACATTCTAAAGGAGTCCAGGAAACCAAATACAAGGCACTGTTACTTTGATAAGTGGAAAAGATTCGTTATCTGGTGCCAGAATAAACAAATCAACCCGGTTGATTGCACTCCTTCCAACGTTGTGACATACATGCTCCACCTGCTGGATGCAGGGTTGGTTTTTAACTCGCTGAAAGTACACCTGGCAGCCCTCTCGGCTTACACCACATCCCATAACAAGGTCTCGTGGTGGAAAGTACCAGTGGTTAAAGCCTTCATGGAAGGAGTAAAGAGACTTCACCCTCCTATTTCGAACCCACCGCCAGGATGGGACCTCAACGTGGTGCTAGCTAAGCTCATGGGACCCCCATTCGAACCCATGCATAAAAGTAGTCTCAAACACCTGACTTATAAAACGGCCTTCTTAGTAGCCATTACCTCCATAAGAAGGGTCAGTGAAATTCAGGCTCTGTCAGTGCAGGATCCTTTCTTTACTATCCACAAGGACAAACTGGTTTTACGCACACACCCTAGGTTCTCACCTAAATTCATATCCAAGTTCCATGTAAACCAGTCCATCGAGCTTCCGGCTTTCTTCCAGAACCCGCAAAGCTCGGCTGAGGTGAAACTACACACCCTAGATGTGCGTAGGGCGGTCCTATACTATGTAAATAAAACCAGACCGCTAAGGAAAACAGATCAACTGTTTGTCTCCGTAGCTACAGGCAGAGAGGGGGATCGCGTCTCTAAGGGCGCTATCTCGAAGTGGATTATCAACTGTATACAGCTGTGTTACTCTCTTTCTGACAAGACTCTGCCTTTTACGCCAAGGGCCCACTCTACTAGAGGCATTGGTGCCACTCTGGCTTTCATTGCAAATGTTCCCCTCGACACCATTTGCAAAGCGGCTACTTGGAGCTCTATTCACACTTTTACTCAGCATTACTGCATTGACACTCATTCCAAGACAGATACACAAGTGGGACAAGCGGTTCTAAGACACCTGTTTGCTCATGACCCTTCTCACATCCCACCTCCTTCTTCTGGTACTGCTCGCTAATCTATGCACAGCATGTGATCTAAGCAGATTCCACAAGCCTCAGAAGGGATACATTACTCACCGTAATCGTATTTCTGATGCTTGTATCTGCTTAGATTCACATGCGACCCACCCTTCCTCCCCTCCGAGAGAAGGCGCATGATTGCTTGTAGTCTTACCTTTTCTGTCTATCTGCTTGGATTATCTGTACTCACGCTACTCCTCATGCTTCCTCATGTCAGAAAAAATACAATCTGAGGATCCTACACGCGTGAGGGATCTTGGGTACAGTGGACGTCACACTAGGGATAGTATTACTGGCACGCCTGTGTCGACGCCCATTTTCGACTTTCGAAAAACAAACTGTAATACTCCGCAGCTTCCACTAGATGTCGGCCTATGCACAGCATGTGAATCTAAGCAGATACAAGCATCAGAAATACGATTACGGTGAGTAATGTATCCCATATATATATATATATATATATATATATATATATATATATATATATATATATATATTTATTTCTGAGGCTTGTGGAATCTGCTTAGATCACATGCTGTGCATAGGCCGACATCTAGTGGAAGCTGCAGAGTATTAGTTTGTTTTTCGAAACTCGAAAATGGGCGTCGACACAGGGCGTGCCAGTAATACTATCCCTAGTGTGACGTCCACTGTACCCATGATCCCTCATGCGTCTAGGACCCTCAGATTGTTATTTTCCGCCATGCTGGTCGGAAGCACTGAGCAGAGTTCCCTGACTTAGTCAGATTTTGCTACTATTGTTATATATTTCCCCGTTTATTCCACCTATACGTCGAGTCTCCGAACATTGACACTCGATGCCGGATGGGAGAAAATTCAACCGTCAGACTACAGCGAAGGATTTGGGCCTCGGAAGGCCTCTGGCCTCGGCCCGGGCCTCGGAAGTCCTCTGGACTCGGCCCTGCAAGTAGGGAGAGTGGGGGGTGGCACATATCCTGCACTCTGATTAATATAGGTACATTACTTATATTCCTACACTCCCAGCCCGCTGCCACAGGGTGCGTATGGAGGGTACCCCTTTTCAATTTTGCCCCAAGTGCAACCGCAAGTATCCTTGGGTTGACAGACACGCCACCTCTACTTGCCGATGGACCACCCCGAGGCGAATTGCAGAGCGTGCAGTCGGTTTAAACCAAAGACCCTTAAGGACCGTTCGACAAAGCGTTGGGCCCACCACGCCAGGCGACAAGAGGCCATGGCCGCGGAGGGTGCCTTCAGCGATGGCAGCGACGCCGTACTTTCGGACGGCGAGGGCAATGTGGCGTCGATGGACAGCCAAGCGCAAGTCCCCGACCTCGAAAGGTTGTCCGGCAGGGCAGCTATGGGGAAGACCCCCGGCGACACGAGTGCTACCCACACCACTTCCAGCAAACAAAGGTCCAACCGAGACTCGACGCGCACGTCGAGTTCTCGGAATGAGGCACGTAGAGAACAGTCCACCGAGTCAGTGTCCTCTGGGCGTTCGCGTTCGAGATCGCCTCATGACACCAGGCAACCCTCCACTGTTGCTAAGAGTGCCTTGCTCCCCTTAGTGACTGAGGTTCGGTCGTCGGGGGACGACGCCGACCTCTACCCCCAAGCCGCACTCCAGGAGTCGGCGTCTGCAGGCAGCTTGAAGGCTGCTACCGAATCCCTTTCCCTTTCCCTCTCCAGAGACAGGGACTCTACCCCCGAATTTCGACGCCAGGCATCGAAAAGCTCTGATAGGGCCCAAAAATCGGGGAAACCCTCTTCCACCCACGGGGAGGGGGAAAAACAACGAAGTAAGCAGTCCCAGCCTACTTCCACTCCTAAACTACATTCTACTCCACCTAAACACACGGACAAGTCTCAGTCTCTTGTCCCTAAGACCCCTGTTCAAACCAGTAGGTCTAGTCAAGATAAAACAGGGAAAGCACTCCAGGAAAGAGTTATTCCCAGTTCAAGGGAATGGTCCAGTGATGACATAGACAGAGTAATGTCAAGGATGTCATCATTGGCAGATTTCTACGCCAAAAACCTGGAACACTTTCTCTCTTATACCCCAGAAGGGTCAACTCCCTCAGGCTCTAAGGATCCTATACCCCCAAGTAAGAAGTCCCGGGGTGAAGCACCAACTCAGTCTTCAGACCCCTTATATATACAGCCCTATTCACAATATCAGGAAGATCCATCCTTTGGTGAGGATCCAGACGTGGGCATGTTCGGAGAACAAACTGGGACAGGCTATTATGGGGATGATGAGGACCAGGAGGAGGAGGAGGAGGAGGAGGACGACGACGACGACCCAGATACATACAGGGTAGATTCCCCGGTAGAGAAAGAGCCCGCGGTTACCGACTCCCCTGAATGAAGTCCTGTTCAGAGCGGCACAGCACTTCCACATTGACACCCAAGGTGCTCAGGAAGAGAGGGACTTTGCAGAGGAACTGGTGGGAGAAAGGAGACCGGTTGCTCAGGCCATCCCTATCCTTAAGTCAATACAAAGGAGGATAGACCCTTCCCTTGTTAACCCCAATCTCACTAGGGCAGTAAACCCCAGAATTGAAAAACTTTTCAGGGCAGCCCAATCTGACCCACTGTACATAAGGGGACATCTCAAACCGGACTCCCTGGTTGTTACAAACACCCGTAAGAGGGCGGGAACACCCTTGTCATCGTTCAAAGCTCCCCCCGACAAGGAGAACAATAAGATTTATGGCTTGGGCAGGAAAGTAGCCTCCACTTCCGCCTACCAGGCAAGGATTGCCAACTCCACCACCCTGCTGGCTAGTTACAACTGCCACCAGTGGGAAGAAGTCGCGGCTCTCATAGACTCCGCCCCAGAACCATTAAAAAGCCAATTGGCACATGTTTCGGCAGAGGGGAGAGCAGTGTCAGGTTGCATTTTAAAATCAACCTTTGATGCCACGGATAACGCCGGCAGATTAATTGCTGAGAGCACGGTCATCAAGAGGCATGCTTGGCTACGGCAGTCTGGTTTCAAGGCCGAGACCCAAGCATCATTGATAGATAAACCGGTGGAGCCGGATCTATTGTTTGGAAAGGCGGTCGAGGACGTGCTGAAGAATGCCAAGGACGAGTACGAGACACTCAAGTCCCTAGGGCAACTAACCAACAAACCCCCTAACCAGAGAGGGAATGGCAATTTCCGTCGGCCTCGCGGACAAAACTCCCAAAGAGGCTCAAACTTTTCCCAAGGCCAGGGTACTCCATGGAACACTAACCAGCAGTCTACCCAGAGTTATGGCAGGTGTAACAAAAGAGGTCGTGGTAGGGGTAGAGGCAGTCCCAATAAAAGAGGGGGCATGCCTCCACCAAAACAGTGACGCTCCGTTCAGGGTCCCTTCTCATGCATCCCCAGTAGGGGGACGCATTTCCATCTTCACCCAAGCTTGGGAAGGGATCACATCAGACAGATGGGTGCTGTCCACAGTGTCCGCAGGATACTGCATAGAACTCCTAGAGCGTCCCCGAAACCACCCTCCACGACAAAGAATACACTCCTTAGACCACCAGAAGATCCTACTTGAAGGGATCGAAAATCTTCTCGCAAAGGACGCGATAGAACTCGTCCCGGGACACCAGGTAAACAAGGGTATTTATTCAACTTACTTCCTTGTGCCAAAAAAAGATTTGACAATGCGCCCAGTATTGGATTTACGGCCTGCAAACAAGTATGTCAAGCCCCAAAAATTTTGCATGGCTACTCTCCAAGAGGTAATTCCCCTCCTAAAAAAAAGGGAGATTACATGGCAACATTGGATATGAAAGATGCCTATTTTCATATTTCCATGTTCCCAGCGCACAGAAAATATCTGCGCTTCAAGGTGGACAGTCAGCACTACCAGTTCAAGGTACTGTGTCATGATCTCTGCTTCCAAAAGGTCAGGGTTTTCCCAACTCCCTTGGAAGCAGATCCATAACCCAGGTTCCGAGTGCCAACCAGTCCCAATTGGGACCTTTTGGACCCAGTCCTGGCGCCAGTGGCACCAGGCTCATAAATATGCCCAGTCCCAGCGCTGGAAGCGCCGGGCTCATAATGAATGCTTGGGTGGACTTACCTGCAGCAGACCATGCTACTTACTTGCCTGCCAGTTGAGCCTCTGATCCTCTTCTGTTTGGAACTACTTTTCCTGTTGGGTGGGGCAGGAGCCACTCCCTAGATTCAGAACACTGGAACTCTTCTGGAAAGCAGGAACTCTTTTCTTACCTAGGCGTGGCTGTGGAAGGAGACACCTAAGCACTACAGGAGGCTATTTAAACCACACCCGATGGATGAATCTTGCTTTGCGTTATTCTGCATCCTCTGCAGCAGAACGCTCATCGTGTCTTCTGCATCTGATCCTGGGCCTAAGGAAAAAGGCTTACCATCCTGAATCCAGTCTTCAGCAACACCTATAAAGACAAGAAAGAGCAGGTTAGCATTACGGTCTTCAGTGACAGCTCTGCACTTACCTGGTCTATCGGCTGTCACCAACGCCTCGCGCTGTATTCCGGCATCTGAAAGACAAAGGCTTACCTACTCTTCGTGCGCTCCGGAGGTCTTCACACTGCATTCCGGCATCTGAAAGACAAAAGCTTACCAACTCTTCGCGCGCTCCGGAGGCCTTCGGCGCTGCATCCCGCATCTGAAAGACAAAACAAGGTGCGTTTAAAGACATTGAGGAACTTTAATACTCACGTGCCATTACTCCTTTCCACACCTAACCCAGTGGGTATTCCGGCACCCTGCAGCCGCTCCGAATTTGTACCTGCAAAATAAAAAGACAGTTAGAGCGCATCGTGAAGCAGGCAACAAGCGCTTACTTACGTGCTTCCAGGCGCTTCTATTCATCACACAGGCTCCATCTTCAACTCACTTCAGCCCGGCATCCGCCATCGCCGGAACCCTGCAAAACAAGAAACATCATTACTAAAGACTTTAAAGACATTAGAATTACTCGAAACTTACCGTTCGTGCAGTAAACGACGGACAGCAGTCCTCTGAAGTCAAGAGGCCTGCTCCCCTTATCCAGTGAAGAAACTGGTTACAGCACCCTGCCCCGAGGCAGATGGAGAGCACGGCGTTCACTTACCTAATACATCTTACCCTTCAAGTCAGACATACAGTGCACAGAGGTCCAGCCCAAAGAGCCAGCCGTGTGTTACACATCACCTTTGCAGATACGGTATGCGCCCAGTCAAGACCGGCGCCTCTACGGGAATCAGGTGAGCGTTACATACTGCCCTTCGGGATAGCCTCGGCTGCATGGGTATTCACCAAGGTACTGGCGGTGGCGGTGGCAGCGGCACACCTACGCAGAGAGGCAATCCCAGTGTACCCTTAACTGGACGACTGGCTCATCACGGGAGAGACCCCAGTAATTTGCAGGACAAACATTCAAAGAACTATCGACCTCCTCTTCCAATTGGGCTTCTCCATAAACGAGAAAAAATCAAGTGTGGAGCCCAGCACCTCCAAGCAGTTCCTAGGAGCTGTTCTAAATACTCAAGAGGGGTTGGCTTTTCCTTCAGAGGAAAGAATTCGGAATATACTACTGCAAATTCCGCGATATCAAACCGGTCGCCAGATAACAGTACGCAAAGCAATGCGTTTGCTGGGCATGATGGCGTCATGTACTTACCTGGTCCCCCACGCGCGCCTGCGCATGTGTCCCATGCAAGAATGGTTGGCGAAACTGTGGTCTCAGGCAAGTGGTCAGTGGGACGATCTAGTGGTCGTTTCGCCAACACTCGTACAAAGCCTCCACTGGTGGACAAGAGACAATCTATCCAAGGGGAAACCCTTTTACTATACTATGTTTTATATGTTCTATATTCCTTTTTAAAGTATTCTAATAAAATAGTATTGTATTACATTTATTTTCTCAGAAACCTCAGACTCGGTCATTATTTGGTCCATAGACCGTGGATGGGTTGATACGTTGAGCTCCATGAGGAGAGAGAGAAGGCTGGTTCCTTGTTTATTATTGTCCACAAGGCTTTTAGAGGAGTGTGGAACAGGCGTCTATAAACTACTCCGCAGGTCTCTCGTTGTTGTGAGCTCACCATCTCCACCACACAGCTCAGGGTCTCTGGTCTCACACAGTGGCCAAGAATCACATCAACCTGCTAGAGCTTCTGGCAGTTTTCAGAGCACTTCAAGCGTTCGAGCCCCACCTACTGAACCTGTCGGTGCAGATCTGGACGGACAGCACAACAGCCATGTTCTACCTGAACAAGCAAGGAGGGACTCGTTCGCCAAATCTGTCCAGACTTGCCCAGAAAATTTGGATATGGGCACTCAGACGGAACATCTTTCTGTCATCTCAACATATTCCAGGGGATCTCATTTCTCTAGCGGACGCTTTGAGCAGAGATCCCCTTCCGGAGGAACACGAATGGTGTCTACACAGAGAAATCATAGAAGATCTCTTCTCTCAGTGGGGTTTCCCCACTATAGACCTATTCGCCACAAGCGAAAACAGACAGTGCCCAGGATTTGCATTCCAGGTTTCCCCAACCAGACTCCCTGGGGAACGCCCTGTGGATGAACTGGTCAGGGATATTTGCGTACACTTTTCCACCAACTCCTCATCAGGAAGATGGTGAACAAGATGAACAAGATGAACAGAGAGTCGATGACGCTTGTCCTAGTTGCTCCCATGTGATCGAGGCAACCGTGGTTTCCACACCTACGCAGACTTTCGGTGTGCGATCCCATCAAACTCCCGGGCTGGTACAATCTTTTGTCCCAGCACCAAGGTCAGAAGGTGCATCCTCTACCCAACTCCATGAACCTAGCAGCATGGCTCCTGAGGTCATTGAGTTTGGACATCTCAATTTACCACAGAGGTGTATGGACATCCTAAAAGAGTCTAGGAAACCGAACACGAGGCATTGCTACTTCGACAAATGGAAGAGATTCGTTATCTGGTGCCAGAATAAACAAATCAACCCAGTTGATTGCACTCCTTCCACAATCGTGACATACATGCTCCACCTGCTGGACGCAGGGTTGGTTTTCAACTCACTAAAGGTACACCTGGCAGCACTGTCAGCGTACACCACCTCACATAGCAAAGTGTCGTGGTGGAAGGTACCCGTGGTTAAAGCCTTCATGGAGTGAGTAAAGAGACTTCATCCTCCTATATCTAACTCACCACCAGGATGTGACCTGAACGTGGTGCTATCTAAACTCATGGGCCCCCCCTTCGAGCCCATGCATAAGACAAGTCTCAAACACCTGACCTATAAGACTGCCTTCTTAATAGCCATTACATCCATAAGAAGGGTCAGTGAAATTCAGGCTCTGTCAGTGCAGGATCCTTTCTTTACTATTCATAAGGATAAGCTGATTTTACGGACACACCCTAGGTTCTCACCTAAGTTTATCTCTAAATTCCATGTAAACCAGTCCATCGAGCTTCCGGCTTTCTTCCAAAACCCACAAAGCTCGGCTGAGGTTAAACTACACACCCTAGATGTGTGTAGGGCGGTCCTTTACTACGTAAACAAGACCAGACCGCTTAGGAAAACAGATCAACTGTTTGTCTCCGTAGCCACAGGCAAAGAGGGAGATCGCGTCTCTAAGGGTTCCATCTCCAATTGGATTGTCAACTGTATCCAGTTGTTACTCTCTTTCTGACAAAACATTGGCTTTTACGCCCAGAGCCCACTCGACAAGAGGCATTGGGGCCACTCTGGCTTTCATTGCGAATGTTCCCCTTGACACCATTTGCAAAGCAGCTACTTGGAGCTCTATTCACACTTTTACTCAGCACTACTGCATTGACACCCATTCCAAGACAGATACTCAAGTGGGACAAGCGGTTCTAAGACATTTATTTGCTCATGACCCTTCTCAAATCCCACCTCCTTCTAACACTGCTCGCTAATCTATGCACAGCATGTGATCTAAGCAGATTCCACAAGCCTCAGAAGGGATACATTACTCACCGTAATGGTATTTCTGATGCTTGTATCTGCTTAGATTCACATGCGACCCATCCTTCCTCCCCTCTGAGAGAAGGCGCATGGATGCATGTAGTCTTATCTTATCTATCTTCTATCTGCTTGGATCATCTGTACTCACGCTACTCCTCATGCTACCTCATGTCAGAAAAAATACAATGTGAGGGTCCTAGACGCGTGAGGGATCATGGGTACAGTGGACGTCACACTAGGGATAGTATTACTGGCACGCCCTGTGTCGACGCCCATTTTCGAGTTTCGAAAAACAAACTGTAATACTTCGCAGCTTCCACTAGATGTCGGCCTATGCACAGCATGTGAATCTAAGCAGATACAAGCATCAGAAATACGATTACGGTGAGTAATGTATCATATATATATATATATATAGCCTAATTTGTTTTATGTCATTAGGCACATGTGCAAAAACACTCTCCTTCTGCGTGGTTTTTCTTTACAACCTGAGACCCTGACCAGCATTCATTTGTTATAAATGCAATAAAATAGGAATATGGTTTCACTCTTGATTGTTCTCCTTGCCTTTATTAGGACCCCCGTCTGCACCAAAGGGACAAACTCCCCTTCAAAGTTTTGAATCCGGCTACTCCATAAATTTTTCAGTACCTAAACGATTAAGTAAGTTATGCCTTCGTGCCCAGTCGGACATCTTGCCAATTATCCTGTAGGAGTGGTCCTAACTAATTGTTGACCTATTTATACTCGCCCCCCAAATGATTCCTGGACTCTCTGCCTTTCCGAAGGGTTGCCTCGCCCATGGCTCGCCAGCTCCCTTCCTGCAGCTAGGTAAGTCTCGGCCCGTCTCTGCCAGGACACTGCCCTAGAGTCAAATCACGGCCTTCAGCAAACTCCCTTCTCGCAGCTCCCACTCCTAGCTACACTGATCGGCAGCCCAACACACAATCCTCGCCAAATCTCCAGCCACACAGCACAGTCCTCTCCAGGAAGTTTTCCACCCCCCTTTATCTGCCTCCATTTCAAACCCTCATTGATTTACTGCCAATCAACTCCCCCACACCCCCCCGCCAACCCCCCACACATCAGCTCATGCAATTTTTCAGCCCCTGGCTTCGGTGACCTTCGAATAGTATTCTACATAGCACGACATTGTGTGGTCTGGAGAATATGTTGCACTACTTCCTTTCTTTCCTTGCTTACCTCCTGCCTTGCACAAACAACTAGCATTCTATTTTCAAGGACCATCTCGCTTCTGATATATTGCACACTCTCAATCTTTCCTTGCGACGTACTGCAATTCGGCTTTCAATTTTACATTATTTCTGAACCTGGCAATGTTAGTTTTCGTGTGCCTGCCGCTACCAGCAATTTCATGGCCCAAGCATAACAAATCTAACCCACTCTATTTCCGCCAATGTTTAGTGTTAACGTCAAATGCTAAACTAAACACTGAAAATTCTTCAGCTCCTAAATATTCTAACATTTCCCCACTTTTCTGTGGAGGACACTGTTCAAACACGGGGACTATGCAGAACCACCAACTTCCAAAGCTAGAAATTGTGCACCCCATTCACCTGCGTTCTCATCTTTTCCATTGCTGTCAACCCAGTTGAATTGTTATGTAACTTTATTGTAAGCGCCACTAACCATATTATGATGGCAACTATACACACACCTACAATATCAATCCCTTATATGTCCACTGAAATGTCCCCCATGTGTGTAAATTTCCATCTGTCAAACTCGGGTCACTCACTGTGATGTTATCTTTTAGTATATTCAGTTTGATTGTGTGTGCTTCCTTATGTTTCAGGAGATATTCTATATTGGGATCCATAGGAAATTTGTTTCTTTGACATTACTCTGTTTTCTACCACCACCCTTCCAATAAATCACCATCTACATGAAACAATGTCAGACCTCCAACTGTCACCACGGTATCCTTTGGTACTGTTATAAAGAACATATTGTACTGCAGTGGCCTGACAAAAAATGACCCCTGACTGAGGTGTGTGACCGTATAATTAATTTCACATGTACTGACCAACCACATCTGCTTAATTAATTTGGCATGTCGGATGATATCAGATGACCCGAAATACAAAGGAATATGACCCTGTATCAACTGAGATACCCTGTCTTGAACCTCCTGTACACATTTTGCCAATAGCATTTCCATTGGATTCACAAAATTCATATCTTGCAATATCCCATCCTGCTTGACCATTACATTTATACTATGCTCTAACAGCATTGATTGATAGTTGAGGGTCCCAATAGTTTGATTCTCCTAATGAACCAGTTCCGTCTGTTCCCCCCTAAACCTTGTCAAGTCTTTGTTGTATTACTTTTAAATCATGGCCTAACTCCCGGGCCTTGTCACCCCATGTGTTCACTGACAGTGTTTGCTGGTGACACAGTTGTCCTCACAATAGCCCCAATTATCGTGACCACAATCGCTGCAACCAGGAAACCTGCCATTCGAGGGGATTTGTTCCTCCGACATATTCCACGTCTGTGACAGGTAATCACCACAGCTGTGCTGCTTCGGAAAGTTTTTTCCTGCGTCGATGTCGATACGCTGTCCTCGAGGGCCTGCGTCAAGCCGACGTCACCGGATGTTATAAGTAGGACGCACGACGCCCGTATCCTCAGTTCAGTTTTTTCCGCGAACGTGTTCGCTTCGGAGATCTCAGCGTGCCTCGGTTCTTCTGATTTCTATCGGTTCTTCGAACTTGGTTGTTTGTGAAGATATGATGTCTTTGTCTTCTTCTACCCCGCGGTCGGGATTCAAGAAGTGTCGGGACTGCGGTTCCAAGATGTCGCTTAGGGACCCGCATGATGTCTGCCTCTGGTGGCTCCGGGTGGACCACGTCACGGATGACTGTGACGATTGCCAGTCTTTGAGGTCGAAGGCCTTGCCGGAGCGGAAGAAGCTCTCTGTAGGTAGGGTTTCCAAACCCCGAAAGTCGAAATCTGCTGGGCTTTTGACCGACGATTCGAGGGGCGACTCTCCGCGTCGGCGTAAGTCCAGGGGGTCAAGGTCCCTGAGTGGTTCCCGCCATTCCTCTCCCTCTTCTACACACTTGCGGAAGTGCCGTCACAGGTCGCCTTCCCCGTCCTCGTCGGAGGACTCCGCCAGACGGCAGGTAGCTTTTCCTACCAAGCATTCCTCTCCTGTGGAATGGGACGCATTTCATAAGGAAATGATGGCCTTTTTTTCGAATCGCAGGGCTCTGTCTCGTCCACGCCTTCGAGAGAAGCCGGCAAGGAATGTGCTAGGGCCACCGCTCGCACTCCTTTGGGTTTGGGCGGTCGGCGCGATCATCTAGAGCCATCGGGGTCACGATGGGACAAGGTAGATCACTCTAGCCATGCCCGCTTCAGGTCCCGGTCCTCGACGCCCTTGAGACCGTCGGAGACTGTGAGGTCTTCTAAGAAGACATCGGCGCCATGTCCGTTGAGGGACTCTCTCGATGCTCCGCCTCTGAGGAAGTGGTCGACGCCATCGGCACCGAGGCCGTCTAAGGACACGTTCGGGGCACCACCCTCGAGGCCTGTGTCGAAGCCATCGGAGCCACGCTCGACGCCGATTACGTCGATGCCCTCAACGCCTTTTAGGCAGGCTTTACCGGAGGTACCCTGTGCATCCGTGGAAACTCTGAGGAAGGCTCTGAAGAAGGCAGTGAGGCCTGTATTTGAACCTTTTTCTGTGCCTTCATCCAGGGATTTATTCCAGCCTCTGGATTACATCTCTGAGGTGGATGAAGGGTCTGATGATGGTTTGGTTCCTGATGAGGTTCCTGACAAACTCTTGTCTGGTCATAGCCAGTTGGAAGCCCTGCGTCAGTCTTTGCACAACGCCAGTGGTTTGGACACCTCTCCGGAGGTTGAGTTCAGTAGGCCTGAGCCTGGCACGCACGCCGTGTCTTCCCGCCGTCTCATGTCGAGGGTGACTGGGTACTTGGGGTGGTCTGTGACACCAGTGGATTTTCTGCAAGATGACCTGACATATATCCTTGACCAAGGTCCACCCACTGACCTGGGGCTGCCATTTCGTATGGCTTTACAGAGAAGGGTGGCGACGGCGGCTTGGACTGCTCCGGAGAGTCTCCCGGAAGTGAGCAAGTCGTTGCTGAAAAAATACCATCCAGCCAGTAGAGACCCCTGCTACTTGACGACGCACCCCACTTCGGAGAGTTTGGTGGTGCAGGCGGCTACGGCCCCGGCAAAGCAGGTGTCGTACCCTACCATCCCTCCTGATAGGGACGATAAATGTTTTGATGGCTGGGCGAAGAAAGTGTTTTCTTCAGGGGTATGGCTTTACAGGCAGCTAACTCCGTGTGTGCCTTAGCACGTTTCACTCACATTCTGTGGAATTGTGTGTCTTTGGCAAGTGAACGTATTCCCGAAGGGGAGAAATGGAATGGTTTTCTTGCCCTCGTTCTGGATGGCAAGCATGCCATGTGTGAATCGGTTCAGTGGGGTCTGGACATGGCAGACTGTCAGCCGGTCCATGGCGACGAGCACCATGATGCACAGATTTGTGTCGTTGCGGAAGTCGGGATTTGCTCCTGACGTACAAGCCCGGCTTCTCAACATGCCATTTGATGGTGTACATCTTTTTGGCAGCAAGGCTGACGAGAGCCTTGAGAGTTTGCAGACCTCCAAAGCTGCAGCGAAGTTGTTGAGCGCTGCAGTCCGCCAACCTCTGCCTTTTTGTCCTAGGGGACAGCAATGGAGGGGAGGTTCCTTTCGATACTACTCGTCTTTTGGTAGATCGAGGGGAGTGGCCAGTCAAAGGGGCCAACGTAGGAGTACCAGAGGTGGAAAAGGTACTCGAGGTGCCAAGGCCGCTTGGGCAGTTGCCTCTTTGCCATCAGGCACTGCCGCAGCTGCTTCAGCTCCGTCATGAGGCCATGTCCCATGGTTCGCCGGTTGGGGGAAAGCTGGCGCAGCATCTTGTAGAATGGCGTACCATTACTTCAGATGTGTGGGTTCTGGAGATCATAGCCCACGGCTACTGTCTTCCTTTCCGGCAGAGGCCTCACGACAATCCACCAGGGAATCTCTCTTGGAAGATTCTGGATCCGCTCCTTGTGCAGGAAATCAAATCCCTGCTGGAGAAAGGCGCCATAGAACTGGTGCCTGTAGCGGAGAGGAACAAGGGATGGTATTCCCCCATATTTTTTGATGCTGAAAAAAGACAGGGGATTGAGACCCATCATGGACTTGCGTGGTTTGGACAAGCTCCTCAGGAAGGACAAGTTCAAGATGGTTACTCTTTCTCAAGTCCTCCAGGCCCTTCAACTTCAGGACTGGTTGGTGTCTCTCGACCTCAAGGACGCTTATTTCATGTGCCGCTTCATCACAAGCACAAGAAGTACCTGAGGTTCGCCGTTGGCGGCTCGCATTTTCAGTTTCGGGTCCTGCCGTTCGGATTGACCTCTGCCCCGAGGGTCTTCACCAAGCTCGTGGTGGTGGCAGCGTATCTCAGGAAAGGGGGGATTCACGTCTACCCCTACCTGGACAATTGGTTGATCAGGGCGTGCTCTCCCGAGCAAGTTCTGGATCATCTGTCAGTTACCTGCCACTCCCTTCACAAGCTGGGCTTCTCCCTCAACTTAAAGAAGTCCCACTTGACACCTACCCAGCGGCTCCAGTAAATCTGAGCAGTGCTCAACACATCTCTGGGGCATTGTTTGCCTCCCCAGGTGAGGGCTCATTACATTCTGCAGATTGTGGACTAGTTTCAACGTGCCCAGAGTCTCCCGGCATTCGAGTTCTTGAGGTTGCTCGGCCTCATGGCATCCTGCATTCTTCTGGTGCCAGAGGCCAGGTTGCAGTGGGCTATCAAGATGCAGTGGTCGCAGGCCTCCGGCAGGATGTCGGATCCAGTTCAAGTGCCGTCCTTGGTCGCCCAGGATCTTCTGTGGTAGGCCGGCGAAGGCAATCTGATGAAAGGGGCTACATTTTGGCTACCCTGGCCGGAGGTGACTATCGTGACGGACGCATCCCTCACGGGATGGGGAGCTCATGCCAATGAGTTGAGTCAGCGGTCGTTGGTCTCCGTCGGAGTCCAGACTCCATATCAATCTGTTGGAGCTGAGGGCCGTCAGGCTAGCCCTGAAGGCTTTTCTGCCGGCTGTGCGGAGAAAGAATGTCCCGATTCTGACGGACAATATAGTAGCCATGCACTACCTCAACAAAAAGGGAGGGGCAGTGTCTCTCCCTCTGTGCAGAGAGGTGATGCAGCTCGGGTTCTGGGACATCCAGCAGGAAATTTGGATCTCGGCAGTTCATCTGGCCAGAGACGAAAACGTGGCGGCTGACGCTCTGAGCAGGCAGAGCACGGTCTCTCACGAGTGGGAGCTGGCTCAGGAGATCCTCCTGGAGATCTTCACCCTTTGGGAGACCCCACAAGTGGATCTCTTCGCCACCAGTGTCGACCGGAAGTGCGAAAGATTCTACTCGCGGGAATTTCCTCCAAGAGGAGGCTTAGGGGACGCGTTTGTAGTGGAGTGGTCCTTCCCACTGCTGTACGCGTTTCCTCCAGTCCCCGTCATTCCGCAAGTGATGCAGAGGTTACAGAGGTTCGGTTCCCGAATGATCCTCATTGCTCCGGCATGGGCCAGGAGAACGTGGTACCCAGACTTTCTCGACATGTCCATCTGCCCTACACGCCGTCTTCCCTACTGAGACGATCTGCTTTCACGGGAGGGGGGTGGGAGGGGTCAGGTTCTCCATCCAGTGGTAAGTCCCTCAACCTTCATGCTTGGCTTCTGAAAGGTTGAGGTATAAGGATTGGGACCTCCATGAAGACGTGATGGAGGTGTTGCTTTAGGCCAGAAGACCCACTCCAAAGTCCCTGTACCATGGCCATTGGAGAAAGTTCTGCGACTGGTGGATCCTTTTTCATGTGCCATTCCTGTGGTTCTGTCTTTTTTGCTTTCATTAGCTGCAAGTGGGCACCATTAAAGGTTACCTGGCAGAGCTGTCCATATTTAAGCGCTCGTCTGAGGAGTGTTCTTATTTTAAGATTCCTTTGATTCCTTTGATTTCTCAGTTTTTGAAAGGGCTCACTGATGTGTTCCCACCGTCACCTTTCCAGGTGCCCGGTTGGGATCTGAAACTGGTTCTAAAATTCCTAATGGGAGCTCTGTTTGAGCCTTTACATTCTTGTCCATTGAGACTGTTGACCTTTAAAACTGTATTTTTAGTTGCGGTTACTTCCGCTCGCAGAGTGAGTGAGTTGCAGGCACTATGCGCCAAGCCACCCTTCACAGTGTTCCATAAGGACAGGGTTGTCCTTAGGGTTCGTCGTTCTTTTCTTCCGAAGGTTGTGTCGGAATTTCATTTAAGCCAGAAGGTCATTCTTCCGGTGTTCTATTCTCCTCCTCCACATCCTGGTAAGGAAGAGGAGAGGCTCCATAGGTTGGATCCTAGGAGAGCGTTAAGCTTCTACATCTCACACATGTCCCGGGTCAGAGTGGATGATCAGCTATTTTGTAGGATAGGCTGGAAGGCGTTGGGGTCAAGCTTTTACTAAGCAGACCTTGTCCAGATGGAATATCTTGACCATCTCGGAATGCTACCGTCTGGCGGGTAAGGAGCCTCTGGTAGGCCTGAGGGCCCATTCTACTAGGGGTGTGGTTGCCTCCACCGCTCTGCAGAGTTGTGTTCCCATTCGTGACATTTGTGAAGCAGCCACATGGGCCTCTGTCTTTACTTTTGTAAAACATTACTCCCTGGACTCTTTCCGTGGGCAAGACTTAGCCTTTGGTAAGGCGGTCCTCTATTCTGTAATTTGATTGGGCATTCTAAATTTCTAAATTCTTTTCCCACCTCCATACGTTGGTACTGCTTTGGGAGTCTGTCATAGATGTGGAATACGTCGGAGGAACAAATCCCCTCGAAGAACAAGTTACTTTCTTACCTGGTAACGTTCTTTCGATGGTATGTTCCGACAATGTATTCCACATTATACCCTCCCAGCCCGCCCCTCTACAGAATTTCTTATGCGATTGCAGCTTACGTTTCCGCAAGGCTTTCTGTAGTCATTCTGGCACAAGATTGGTGCCACACGTTCTGGGGTAAAAAACTCCCCTGAGGATACGGGCGTCGTGCGTCCTACTTATAACATCCAGTGACGTTGGCTCGACGGAGGCCCTTGAGGACAGCGTATCGACGTAATCGACGCAGGCCGCAGAGGCTGAATTTTTTTTACCAAGCAGCACAGCTCTGGTTATTACCTCTCATAAATGTGGAATAAGTCATCGGAACATCCCATCCAAAGAACGTTACTAGGTAAGAAAGTAACTTGTTCTTCTATGTGCCCTTAAAAGGCTTTTCCAGCTGCATTAATGTTTCTTTTACTGCTCTTTGAGCTCCTTCTCTATGTATTTCAATTCACAGTTTCACTTGAGCGCATTTAACCTACGTAACATTGAAGTTTATTTCCAAAATAATATTTTGGTACAAAAGACGTCTATTCCCTAAATGATTCTAGGGGCATCCTCCTTCACAATGCCTGATGTTGGCCCCGAGTTAATCGAAACTTGTCCATTTACCGGTGTGACATTTCTCCAGGTTATTACTAGGCCTGCTATAACTAGGCCTGCTATAACTAAAAAAAAATGTCAATAATTCAAGTAAGTTATTGGACCTCTTCTTCCATCCACAAAGCGTGAACTGCAATCTTGACCTCTGGTCTTCTTGTCTGTGCCGACCGGACTCCTTCCGCCTCAGGGAGTTCTCCTCGCAGGCCGGGCAGGACTCCTTTCCTCATCCGGATGCCTCCTGTGTGGTCAGTGGACTCCAGCAAACCTTTTTTTCATTCATGAAACTTGGTTTAGTACTACTTGTGACAAAGCTTTTCTGGCCTATACAATTGTGTTGCTCTCCAGCATGGGATCTTCAATGGATTAACATGCTCATGAATATTCCCTTTTTGTTAGGCTGGGAATTCTCTGTAAAAAGAAAACAGTTTTGCTTTAGACTGAAAACTGTTTGTCTCCTCTACAACAAATCACTCATTTGGGTCATACCGCCTCAAGCCAATGATACCGATCCTCCTTATGCTATGGACATAAATGGAAGAGGTTCGCCGTTTGGTGCCGTTCACAGAAGGTCGATCCTCTACGAGTCACGGCCCCGCAGGTGCTGCTGTATCTGCTGTCATTGGTCAAGGCTGGACTGGCTCATGCCTCAATCAAAGTTCCTCTGGCAACTATCTCCCGCTACACCAGATTTCCGGCACGGTCGTCGTTATGGTCACACCGTCTGGTTATGGAGTTAGTCAAAGGACTGTTCCGTTAGTTCCCGCCGGTGAAGGCTCCGACCCCGGCGTGGGAACTCAATGTGGTGCTCACTAGGCTCATGGATCCTCCGTTCGAGCCTATGCATTCAGCGCCATTGACATTTTTGTGGTGGAAAACAGCTTTTCTTGTGGCCACCACCTCCACACGACGAGTGGGAGAGATCAAGGCCCTCTCATGGAAACCACCTTACTTGACATTCCATGAGACGAGGGTAGTGCTACGGACACACCCCTCCTTCATGCCATGGTGCCGTCGGACTTTCAGCTAAACAAGCCCTTTGGGTTGTTTTTTCGACTCTTTCGTCGCCGGCCGAGAGGACTTTGCACTCGCTGGATGTGGCTAGAGCGCTGAAGTTCTATGTGGACCGCACAAAGAGTTTCCGGAAGACGGTGCAACTTTTTGTGAACTTTGGTCCTGTGAACCATGGGAACGCCCTCTCCAAGGCTTCCATTTCCAAGTGTCTCTTCGGCTGCATCACCCATTCTCACCAGTTGGCAAACCGACCGTTGCCTGGCCGTCCAAGAGCCCATTCAACCAGAGTGATCGCTGCTACTACGGTGTTCCTGTCTGGTGTGCCCTTGCTGGACATCTGCAGGGCTGCTACGTGGAGGTCGACGCACACCTCCACGAAATTCTACTGCGTCGACAGGGATTCCAGGGAGGAGTCCAGAGTCGGCCAAGCAGTGCTGCGCAACCTGTTCGCTTGAAGGTGAGATTGGTGAGGAGGTAAGAGATGCTTATGTTGAGCCTTGCCACCTCCCGTGGTTGTGCATGTTTGTACTGCTATGTATTCTTTATTCATGGGCATGTGAATCCATGCCAGACACCATGCTGGAGAAGGAACAAGTTACTTACCTGTAACTGTTGTTCTCCAGCATGGGTCTGGTACAGATTCACATGCGAACCCTCCCGCCTACACATCTGCGGCTTTTCTCTTGGTCCTACTGCCACTTTACTTGCTACCAAATCTGAAGATGGCTGCCAGAGGAGGGGCTTAGCTAGAGGGCAGTCATTGGCTGGGGGCAGTATGACCCCACCAAACCCACAACCCCACCCTTTCCTGCCCACCCATCCCCTGTCCCTCCCTGACCACACTCCCCCACGGGCAACCACCAACCTGCCTATTAAATCTCCCCTACCCTATAAACCATAAACCCAACCCAGTGCGGTGGTCGCTGCGCTAGTGCCTGGCCCAGTCCACGAGGCTCCCCTACCAACAGTGGTACATGCGTATCTCGAGGCAATCCGGGTCAAACATCTGAGGTGCCAGCGGTCTACTCAACGTAGTCTGTGCTGCCCGCCTTCTCTACAGCTATTTCATATTTCATCAACCTGGGTCCTTCCGGCCCCAGCCCCGCTCGTCCTCCCGGGG
Organism: Ambystoma mexicanum; assembly: GCF_040938575.1. Classification (NCBI taxonomy): domain Eukaryota; kingdom Metazoa; phylum Chordata; class Amphibia; order Caudata; family Ambystomatidae; genus Ambystoma; species Ambystoma mexicanum. The sequence goes on from NC_090931.1 coordinate 555,309,922, forward strand.
GGCTTGGATAATTCCGGGGGAGGAGCCCGCCAATCTCATGCAGGAAGGAACTTGCTGCCTCGGTTGAGGTTAAGAATTGTCGTCCTTGTGTGTTGGATCCGAAGTTTTGCCGGGAAATGCATGGAGTACGGAATGCAACAATCCCTCAGGTGCCTCTTCTCCCCTGCAAAGGATCGCTATGACGCCTGTATGGCCGCTTCTCTCTAGCCAGCCGGGGGATCGTGTCTCGGTCCTTGTAATTCAGAAGGTGAGCGATGATGGGGCAGGGGGCGGCCCCCTGTATAGGACAAGCTGCTGGTATGCGGTGGGCCCTCTCTACCACACACAATGGATAAGGAGCGTACCCCTCGAAGAGTTCCTTGCACAGGGCTTCTACAAACTCCTCCATCTTGGGTTGCCCTTGTCGTTCTCTTCTGCCCACCAGACTGATATTGATTTGCTGTGCTCTCCCCTCCATTTCCTCTTTTTTTTGGCCATCACTGACTTGATCTGGACCTTGAGAGATGAGACCCTGGCAGCAAGTGAGGTAGCTCCGTCCTCCAGTACACACACACACACACACACACACACACACACACACACACACACTGTTCCACCTCGTCTAGGCGGTCACTATGTTTGTCCAGCCGATGTTGAAGTAAGTCGACCTTGGAGGAAAGTGAGTCCAGCTTAGAGTTGAGACCGCCAATGCCTGCCTTGAGATCCAGCAGAAGCTCCCTAATGTCTACTTCTGGGATTTAGGCAGCCCCCTCCGCCATCTCCCCTGCTGGCTCTAGCGCCTCCATCTGGTGTTGAGGTTTGGGCATTTTGGAAGAGGGCCCTCCTTCGAAGTTGAGTTTCCGCTGCATTTTATCGGACTTTCACATATCAAGGGTTGTCTGTTCCCCGCGCAGCCACAGACTCTCACAGGGGCAATTGCAGGGGTTGAACTAGACAGGCTGCTCTCTGCTGCGCCAAGGGAGCCCCTACTGCACAAAGCACCTCAACCAGGTAGAGGGATCTCGGGGCCCAAAGCCTTTGCCGGCACTGCGATGCGTCCCCACACATTCGGGACGGGCAACAGTAATGCCGCTCCTCACTTCAAGGGAACCGGGTACTAGGGGCGTCTCCACCGAGCCGACACATCAGGTCCCCCTCTGCAATCAGCTGGTTGTTGTGAAGCATCCCCAGCCGTGGTTCTTTCTCTGCCCCCTCCTCCGGGGTCCTACGGTGCCCTTCCCCACTCTGGGCCTCTGTCTTCTGAAGTGCGTGCTGTCCAGTTATGCAGCCCATCCTGCCGTCTGGCCCGTCACTGAGCGGGTTTTGGCCCACAGTTCATTCCGACCCTCTGAGGTGGGCACTAGGGGTCAGGAGCCAAGAGTGGGCTCCACACTGCCTCCACTCATGGGCCACACTGCCGCTTCCGGGCCCGGGTCCATCACTGTCATCCGAGGGATTTGGAGGGACTGCTCCACTGCGTCTCAATGGGGAAATGCGAAGCCCCCCTCCCGCCTGCTCCTCACCGCCGCCTTCCTCCTGGTCTGGCTGTCTGGGGGACATGGCCCAGTTCGCTGGCCTCCAGGGCAGGTTCCAATTAGCCTCCATGCCTGAACCAGGTTGCTGTGTCACAGGCACCCCCACTCACCTGCCTGTAGGGCAGGCCGCTCTGCTCTCCGGCCCCCACACTACGCCATCTCGGGAAACCCCCCTGGTCTGCCGTTGCTGCGGTGTCCACCGCCATCGCTCAGCTTTCCCATCCGCTGGCGTCAGTTGTCTCTGCGGTGCGGGAGGGGATCCCAGGTCACCCCAATCATACGGTGCAACGGGGTGGGAGGTGGCGCATAGCACACTCAGGCATCTCTGGCAAATAGCTGTGACTGCCTCTGCCGCCGTTATATTCAGGATTTATTGGAGACCCTCACGGAGCTCAAGGGGAGACTGTCATCCTGGTCAGGCTTTCTAGCGCCACCCCATCAGTGTCTGTTAGTTTAACCAATATGATCTGCCATATTGAGCCAGGTTATTTCCCATTAAGCATCGCCACCAAAATAAAAATTTCCCAAGTGATTTTATGTAAACAGACCCCAGAGTTTTGCATCTAGTCATTGTGTGTCTATTATTTTTCATTAAAGAACTACATTTTCATAGCCTACAGCTTATTTTAGTTTCAGGAATTCCCTTTTGAGGTCTGATCACCCCAAGTGTAGGCAGGAGGTTCAGCCTGATTAGCAGGACACATCTCCTTAAGGGAGGTGAAGGAATTAGTTTGATATTTCTGGGTGCACAATTAGCTGTGTCCCTCCTAGATACATATTACTTGTGTATTCTTAGTTTGGACAGATGTTCATAATTGGTGGACCAATCCACTATTTTAATTTCTTCTCAAATGCGATGGTGGAAATCAATCTCCCAATTTGGTACCCATCCAACATTCTGGAACCATTTCAGATTTGTATTCTTATAGTCCACTAAAGCTTATCCAGCCGATTCCACCATGTTTTTTCTCAATCAATGTGAGCAATGGTCAAAAAGGATCGTTTACAGCTTTTATATATAAAATATCCTGTCTCAATAATTGACCTGTCCATGATGTCAGCCCCAACTCCAGTCTTATTGCTGCCACAGGAACACACGGGGGTAGCACTAAAATCCGCTGCCAGATTTTCCTCTCTATTCATTTTAGCCATGTGTTATTTGAATACGTCGCACCCATCCCATATACAATGGTGAGGACAATTCTTTGTATACCAGTATCACCCCTTTAATACTAAACCCGGCTTTACGATTTGGAAATGTCTACATCATAGCAGTCAACGCCGTTGCCTTTTTACATTTTTTATGAATCAGTTCCGTTTGCTGGTTAACCTTGCCAATTGTTAATCCCAGGTATTGATATGGAGAGACTTGTTCTACCAATCCTTCTGAAGTGTGTAATGGTCGACTCGCCCGCTGATTATGGCCACAGTACTTTGTTTCCTCATAATTTATTTTGAACCCATTTTCTTTTGCATATGTATTCAATGCATTTGCTGATCTTGTGAGGCCTTCCAAGGTGTGATCCACCAAAATAACTTTGTCGCACAGGCCAAACTCATAAGGTGGCTGTCCTATTTTTGGTGGAAAGAGCCTAATCTCGGACAGTCATGGCAAATCTGCCAGGTATAGGTTTAGCATGGGAGCCAGCACACAACCCTATTTCAACCCTATAGATGTGGGGATGTCTTTCGCACAGGCGTCCATGCTGCTCAGCCTCGCCTGTACACTTGCGTTTTCGTGGAATTGAATCAGCGCTCTAAATAGTTTATCTGATATTTTGTATGACACCAGCTTAGCCCACAGAAGTTGCCCTTCAGCTGTATCAAATTAAGCCTTGAAATCCACATACACTATGTACAATGGTAAATTGTCACATTTGTGTGCCGTATGAATAAGCGTGTTTAATAATATATTGTGACAAAGCTGAACCTGCCTGGAAACCCAACTATTTTTTGGTCTTAGTCCCAGCATTTTAGCTCTTTTAAAATAATAGTGGCAAATTTCTTGCTTGGGGGCTATCCAATAGCAACAAAAGGCTGTAATTAGCAGGTACCTTTGCGAGAATTATTTTTATATATTGGTATTTAAAACCGCTTTCCTCCAGGACACCAGAAGTTCTCCCAATTTGTTAAATAATAACATCAATATATTTGCCCACATCTCAGGGTTACTCAATGGCCTGTTGTCGAAGCTATCCGGCCCAGCGCCCTGTTTTTTTTTTTTTTTCTTTTCATTTTTAAGTCTGCTGATAAATGCAATACTTTCTTTATTTGCATTTTTTAAAGCGCTCACACAGCTCTGTGGCATCGAGGCACTGTTACAGGAATATTTCTTAGTTGCATATTTATAATGCGCTTAATACTCAGAGGTTTCTAAGCGCAGACCCGGGGATCGAACCTGCGTCGCTTCATGTCGTCTTGTTTCTAAGGCGAGCACGTTGCAGCTCAGCTATTCTCCCGGGACCATATGAAATACCATGTTAAATGGTTGCATATCAGTTCCATATTTTTGATTGTAGTTAACATACCCCCAATATGTATCCAGTATGTCCTTTGTCCCGACCTCCTCACTAAAGGGATTTGTTATCATTGCAGCCTTTGCGCCCTTCACATTTTTTAGTGCTCCACATCCTTTTGGTGTCCCCTTTTTAAAATCTCAATCATGGTCTTCCACTGTGCATTCCTGATTGAGAAGTGCCACCTCTTAATCCAGTTGTAGTAACCACGGCACATCTATCAAGCCTCTTGCTTTGTCTAATTTATTTCCTTGGTTGTCGCTTCACATCTTGTATTTCTGTGGTTCATGCACCCCAACATGCTCTTTAACCTGCTTTATCACGTATGTGTCCCCCTATAAGGTTATGGTAGAGGCAATTTTCCTGAACCAATATACAATTTCACTAGAAGACATATGTTACTGATTCAGGCAATCTCCATCCCTGCTATCTGTGTGTTGATAGACATGACATTCCTGATGGGAGGAAGGATAGCTTGGGGGCAACTCGTTTGTCTTGGAAACAAGACAACGCAGGGCAAAACAGGTTTGAATCCCGATCCTGCGCTTAGAAACCACTCCTGGTATTAAGCGCGTTATAAATGAACAATTATAATTATGTGTCCAAGTTATCCTGGTTCCTGCATTAATATCTAGATCACCAATTTTCGTATGGCGGTTTCTTTGCTAGTCCGTCTTTAGATGTAGCATAAGAGCAATATGATCACTATAATCATTAGTCCACTTCCCAAAAATTGGCACAGGCAGCATTTTCAGTGTTGACAAAGTAATCAAGCATGGCCTTTTTGTTACCTGCACACCAGGTATATTCTCTCCGATTTAAGTCGACCATTCAACATGATGAATCACCATTCCTTCATAAAGCGCAACCAATGCCTACCCAGATATTTAGTTACCTTCTGAATCGTATTACAGTTTGCCCTACGAGTCACTGTCTCATCATCATTCTGATAGTATATACAATGGGCATTGAGGTCTCACCCTATTATGAACATTTTATCCTTGTTTACCATTTGCCAATTCACTATCATATCACCCATGATTTCATGTATACCATTGGTTAATGCACCATAGGAGAATCATAGACCTGTATTATCAACATCTTGTCACTTTCTGAATTCCCTATGCATGTTTTCTCTATTGCCAGAGTTTTCGCTTGGTTGTCACATGTTTTGATCTCTACCAGTCATGTCATTTGATGTACCAATCAGTAATCCCCTACAAACTGGCCCACCAAACCTTTTTTAGCAAATGATTGGAATGTTTTGTAACCATCCATATGGAAGGTGGTCCTCCTCCAGCGCTCTTGGATGATAAAATGTCACTTGCTTGCAGTAAAGTGTGCCCCCTCCTCCGCCTCCCTGAGCTGCCGGTATAGCGACAGTGGCCATGTGTTTTCCAAGTATTTTTAGAGATTGGGATCTTCTTGTGGGGTTTACCGGTAGAAAACCAGTAAGGCAGTCCCATTCTTGCCTTTTCTTACCCTGTTTACCCATTTCATTCTCACTGACAACTGACCTTCCAAATCTACTGGAGGTGATCTTTAAAACATCTTGGCCTGGCCCTCAGGACTCTTTGCAGTTATGTTTTTGAATGTGTCCAGATCGTATCCCATTTTCCGCTGTCTGACTGGCATAGCAGGGCACCCTCGTACTCAGTACTGTCCAATTTTCTTCGAATTCTATATAGTATATGTCGCTGGATAGCAGCACCCATAGTGGGGGTATCAAGTTAAGCAACCACGAAATATGGGAGCGATTTAACCAGGATGTATTCCTGTTTGAAAATAATGTGCTTATTATGAACACAAATCTCTCCAATGCTGTTGGTTCCCTTTGTTCCAACACCACTTGCTTTTCTACATCCTTTTGCCTCATTCATGGGGTGAGGTCAATTACTGACCCCTGCGATTCCGCTTACTGCTTGGAGCATCTATCTGCTAGTGTCACCTGGCCCTCCTCTTGCATTGAATCAATAGATGTGGAACCATTTGCTTTTCATCAGTATGAAAAGTATCAGCGACAAGGTCCTCCCGCACTCTTAAAACATAGCTGGTAAGGACCCCATTTTTCATACCCTCTTTTTAGTCGTCAATTTGCTTTTTCCCATGCATTTTTGGAAATGTGCAATTTGCGATTGCCATCATCCATAATTGTGTTAGACTTAATACTAGTAGTTCTCTTATTAGCCCCACTTTTGGATTTCAAGATGTTTATCCTTTTTAATCTGCGTCTCTTTCCCTGTCATGTAATTTCTATTGGATTCATCGAATACGGCAAGATTGCCACTTAATTGATCATTGACCAGAGGGACTTTGTCCAGCACATTATCGTCCAATATGAGCCATTCTCCAATGTAAAAAATGGTCAGGTCCCTGACTTCCTTTTGTTTGGAGAGGCTAGCGGTAGTACCATTAATCTTTTCTTCTTTCAATGTGTCTTGTAGTTATTCAATTCTTTGGAGTTAATTGAGTGCAGATATCCTCATGGATCTTATTGCAACTTTTTAAGAGGATTTTAATGGTAAACTGCAGTGTGCCCATTGTCACTGATGGTGAAGTACATCATCAGTGACAATGGGCACTGTGAAGCTGTGCACATTTTCTCCATCAATCTCGTCCCTAGATGTATCCAGAAATTGGTCTGGGGTATCTTACAGGCAATTACTTGGAGGCATAGTTTCCTGTGTTTGTGCAACAACTTCTATGCCTGGCTGGGTTAGTCCTGCTTGAGTATTTGCTACTCCCAAGCCATTGATGTTTGCAACAATTAGCAGAGTTTAAGGAGTGACTTGCTGTCTATAACGATAGATTTAGATCTAGTGGACTCATCCAGTTGTGTGTCCAGATCAACCTTGAGGGCTTTGTTGTTAGCAAGGCTATACCCCAAACCCAAAGAAATTGGTAATTGTTCCCATAGGGTTCATAGGCAAATACGCCAAGGTGCTCTCGATGATAGCGCCCTTATTCATGTTGGATTCCTCGCCAGTCACCTGCGCAATTGTTTTACTGCCCGCGGCAGGGCTTTTATTAGAGCGCAGGTTATAAGATCCTTTTTTATTCGCCATATTTTTTAAAGTGTGCCTTTCATGGTAAAAGTTGAAGGGAGTACCTAAATAGTTTAAAACTTTTCTCGAGGCACTAGGGCGGTAGCTAATGGCTTTTCACTTAAGGAACCCTTCCAGCTTCGCTGCGTCCGCAGTGCCACAGACTGCCTGACTGCCTTGCACTGAACTCCACATTTGCAGAACACGCTTTTGTAGTATATTTTGTGCCCCAGAATTTCCATTGCCTCAGCCACTTGCTCAAAGATCCATATCTGCTTTTCTTTAGATTCCCTTTAAGCATTCATCCGAGACCTTTACAAACCGTGTTTTCTTTTGATTTGTATCTGTTTCCATGTGCTGCCTTGCACTTAACCAAGGTGCCAGCGAGTAAGCACTTCATATTGCGACTTCTGCTCACAGAGAACCTTAGCTCTCTTTCCCCATGGAGATGCTGGGTCTTGGTGTAGGAGCAACGGCTGCAATGAGACTTGGAAATCTCTTTGTCAGTTCAAGGTGGTCACATTTATGCAGCTAACAAACAGGCATTGCTATCATGGTGATTTGTCTTGCGTGCTCTTCATTATTCTGCATTTCACTTGCTCCATTGTTTTTGTCAATGTTGTAATGTATCTCCTTTTCGTTTGTTCTTTACACTTCAAGTTCCAGCAGCTCCAATCACATACTCTAGACTGTGGTTCTTATGTCGGACAAGTTCACAGGAATTCCCAAGTCTTGTTATACCACCCTGCCCTACTGTCTTACTGCTCTGCCAGTATTGGCCTTACTCTGGCATATATATGCTAAACAAGCCCTTTGTGGCTGCTTCTCTGACTCAGTTTCGCCCTGTGGTTCCTGTCCAGAGGAATCCATGGAATATTCTCTTAACCAAATACGTAGGTTAGAACTCTGGTTTAGTGTTGTAAAACCAAGAGTTGGAGTAAGGTCTACCAGATTTAACAGTAGGGAGCCATAACACAATAGAGTTGTGTCTCAATACAGAAGTGCAGAGTCCATGGACAACACAGTTAGAGATGTGCGAAAAGGGGGAAAAAACCTTAGTCTTGGATACGACTGTGGTCCTGAGTCTGTTCCCTAGTCTAAATAACAGTTCATCATGGTGGTATCTCCATGGGTGGTTCACACAATCACTAAAGTCCTCAAAAGTGTCTCATATCATACTTTCATAGTCCTGACAAATGGTGTACCTCTGGGCTTGGTGTGGTAAAAATGCCAGGCACCACAATTTGTCATGCCTTCAGGTTCAGCTGTTGAGTCTATTTCTTTCCCATCTGTCCAAGGTGGATTGCTGGACTGCAGATATTGTTAATGTGCCACCCAGTCAAGGGCAGAAGATGCATGCTCAGGGGGTGACTTTATTCTCTCACCCACAGCCTCCCTCTCTCCTCCCCCCCCCCCCCCCGGCAGAGGACGTGCTCTGCTTCTTAAAACCATCTGCACATTCAATTATGTGGCTGTTTCTGTAAGCAAGTACCGATTAAAGACATGCATCCATACTAACACAAATATTCCCCCTTACCATCTTTCCCACTAAATTTGTTTGCATCATTTAACTAATTCACTCTCTATATTGCTTTTATTTCTATCACCAGATCTATTTCTATCCTTTGACCCCACTATATACTTTTTCTCATCAACAGACGATAGTCTGGAGTCACCTTGGTGGGTTCACAATATGTCACTTATGAGACGGGGCTTGACGCCGTAAGACACCTACACTGGTCAATGGTGCAGTACAAACACAACTTAACATCTAAAAGGTGCATTGCAAATACTGAGCCTTCATTCGGTCTCCTCCCTTTCACGCCCTAGTATCTGTTACTCTCCCTTCTTATACCTACTCTCCTCCCTGCAACTCCACCCACCTTCTCCTCTCTCACTACCTCTTCCTCCTCTGTCCCCCTCTACCGCCACCTGCATCCAGCTTTTGCTACTTCTACTCCGTTTTACACACTACAACCACTCCACCTTCTTCCACATAACGCCTTACACTCATATTAACACTCACTCGCCTTACTTGTACACTCACTACATAGTACCACTGGTGCTCACCAACCAATACCTCACTTTGTTGTAAAATTGACACCACACTCCAATAGGTTGTTCTTCCTCCTGCTAGTCTCAGGGTCAGCCACCACAATCTCATCTTGATCTCGCCTGAATAACCTGCACCTTCCTGTTTCTCTTCTTAAATTTGTCCTCCTTCTCTCATTGGTCCTCTTCCCCTGTCACGTCTAGCCATGCCTTCCCACCTGTAAAGTATTACAGTTGGCAAAAGGCACATATAGGTGGTTAAACCCTCTCGTTCTCGGTGCAGGCCTGCTATTATCCATGTCCCAGTTAATGTTTGCGTGATTTGTGGCTAATTCCTGTGTACGTTTAGGGAAATCCAGGTCTGTTAAACACCGCTCCGCAGCTCCATAGTCTGTGTCCCTTAGAGGGGTTCCCTCTCTTCTGTTGGAGGCTGGCACTCCCCACCGTTTTCCGGTAGTTTGCTGCGGTCCCCGTGGGTGCACGCCTCGGCTATTTCTCAGTTCACCAATTCTCTTTCTTGCAAATAATATACGTTTTCTCTCTGGAGTGCACGGCTGGGAGGCTTTCATGTATTATATCCATTCAGGTGGTCTATCTTGTTCTCTGAAGCTTGACCATGTGCAAACTGAAACAGAGAAGACTGTATTTATTTAAACAATAGGGAGGTCAATTTCCAACAGGAAAGCCTTCAATAACACGTTCATAGATGGCAGAGGTATTCACATGAAGGTAGCCAGTACAATGGCACAAAGAGTAGAACAACTAGTCAGCCAGTTTAAGGGTGTAAAGTGGGACATATACCAGGGACAAAACAAATAAAACAGAAAGAAATATATATAAGGAAACCGGTGACTTAAAAAGGTAACATTAACCTAAAAGGGATAGTAGTTTTAAGTTCTGAGTTGGGCTATAATGGGTGTAGGTAACCAAAAGTCAGTTAACCGGCCCAAAACAGCAATGTTCATTGGTTTTGTGTGGTAAAGAAGATCTGCGGTTAAAGGACATTCGCACCAGGGGAAGGGTGCTGTAACCGCAGACAAGAATGCACATTCTCAGCCTGCTGTTTCCAGCCACCTGAAGCCCTTCTCTGGGTGGCGCCATCTTTTCTTTTTTTCCTTTCGTCTGGAGATTGGCTGAGCGACAACAATCTCCTGAGGGGGAAAAAAACAACCCCCGTTGTGGGGGCGGACATGGTCTTTAATGGCCCACACCCCTGAAAAGCATTTGTTGGTCTACGCATTGTGTGTTGCAATGTGATGTCACTTCGATATAAGCAGGCACTTGGGGAGGGGACTGCACTTGGCAGCCACCTCATCTGCCACCATTGCCCTGTGGGGTAGGACTGGCTCTGACTTTCATCCTAGTAGGCTTCCCACCCTAGGCTGAGAGGGGTTCCTATCCCCTCGTGACAAGGTCAGATGACCGACCTTGTCACGATTCTTTCTCCAGATTCTTAGCTGTTCTTTGATCAGAGATTTTCAGGTTGTAGATGAGTCTTTCTCCAGACCATGAGACTTCAGACTTATCACCAGGTCCCCCCACAGACCAGAACATCATCTACATTCCACTGGTTGTGATTGGTATTTCGCGCCCTCTTATCAGGCTCCTTGTCCGAGAGACAATATTTTACTGCCCACCTACCCGGGCCAGTCTCACCACCTTCTTCTTTGGGGTTGCTAGGCTTGCAGACCTCCAGTTCCTTCAAGGTGGAGGAAATGTAGGTTTCACTTCCTTGACATGGATTGGTTTCCAGGGATCCCCTTCAACAGTTTTCAGCATGTAGCTCTGTAGTGTCTGCTAGATTGTTCCAGTTTTTTCCAGGTTCTCCTCCTTCTGAGTGTCAAATTCTCAGATAATGCGTCAAATTCTGAGAGCCAAATTCTCAGATAATGCCAACGCAAGGATCCAATCCTTCCTTAACAACAGATCCATGAGAGTCTTCGCATCCACAGCCTCTGCCAACCCAGCCCCAGTCACTTGCGGTGTCCCCCAGGGCTCCTGCGTCTCCCCTACTCTATACAATGTGTTCACGAAACCCCTCTTTGACATATTGGACCGCTTGGGTGTCATGTACACCAACTACGCAGATGACACCCAAATACTGATCCCTTTAACAGGCGACTATTCCACCGACCTCACTGCTCTCAACAACATTTACTCCATTATCCAAGAACGGGTGGCCAAGCATGGCATATGCCTCAATGACGACAAGACCGAGCTCCTTCTCCTAGGATCCCAACCCAGACTTAATAAACTCGACAAACTCGATCAGGCATTCACTATAGACGGCAATAACATCAGCGTCAAAACCTTAGGAATCTATCTCGATTCCTCCCTCACACTGACAAGACAGATCAATTCCATCTCATCCGCCACTTCTTACACCTGTAAACTCATCAATGCCAGCAGACCTTATCTCTCACCATCCAACTGCACCACCTTAGCCAGAGCGCTAGTCCTCTCCAAAGTCGACTACTGTAATGCTCTATACTTGGGCACCAGTCAGAAAAACATTAACAAACTATAAGTCATCCAAAATAACGCCCTGCGAGCAGCCCTGAACATAGCGAAACATGAACACATTTCGGACGTCAGACGCTCCTGCCAATGGCTATCCATGCCACAAAGAATTGAATATAAAACCCTCTCACTCACACACAAATGCCTAGCTAACCAAGCACCCAGATACCTATCCGACAACCTCACTCACCACACCCCTGTGCGCACTACCAGATCAGCTCAAACACACTGCTTAAATATCTCAAGATATAAGCTCCAAAAAGCAGGTGGCTCTAGCTTCCCCATGCTTGTCTCCAAACTCTGGAATTCACTTCCACTGGAGCTGAGATCAGAACCGTCCTTTCACAGATTTAGACACAGCACCAAAACATGGCTTCTCTCCAAAGAAACGTAAACTGCATAGCTCTACCGTACTAGCATGCACTCAGACTGCAAACTTGTAAATTTGTAAATCGGCCTGTACATTACCTGTAACTGTTTGATAATGTCCTAAATGTATTGCTTTCATCCACCTTGGATCATGTTATACTATATCTGTAAGTATCTGTAATTGCAACTAAGTGACAACTCCCTCAACCTCTGCTACTGGTCCCCCAAGACCACATTTTATCATATTGTTTTGCTGTATTAATCTTGTTGTATTCATCTCAAGCGCCTGCATGCCCCGGGGCCAGGCGGCGCTATACAAATAAACTAAACTAAATCCTCTTTCATGCTCTACCCTTGTAGCAAAGGAGCTATGGCAGGCTCTTGTAATGGACTCCTCCTCGCACAGATTCCTCATCTATGGTATTCTATCTGTAGTGCCAGCTCACTTAGGATATTTTTCACCAGTGGGTTTAAGGCAGCTCTTCACCATTGCGTGACTCTCGCCAGACATGACTTTTGGGCCACTACATATGGTGTTGCTACCCCCAATTAACTGACTTCTTTTTTCTGCATGCTCAGTACACTGTGGGAATGTCCTTTAATTTGCTAGTACTTTTTCTGCGTCTGGTCTAACCCTCATGGTCGTCTTGGGCTTCATGCCCTGTTCAGTTTGCCGGAGACAGATATCTGTCTCTGACCCTCACAGGATTTGCCTGTAATGTCTGGGGCAAGGCCATGATCTGCAGGATTGTGTGTATTGACACATCGATGCATCTAGGGGTGGCCCTTGAGCGTGCTGCTGAGCTTTTCACCTACTGCCACAACAGTGAGGAGGACCGCTTTGAAGTCTCTGCGCCCAGACCCCATAGGGTGTGTGTGTGGGAGAACAGATGGAGGAGCAATCCCCGGTCCAAAAAGGACAAGAAGAAAAAGCAGCACAAGAGAAGGTCCTGCTCCCTTAGTGACTCATGCAAGCATCACTCTTCGACATCAAAAAAGCACACTACTGCAGAGACTCTTCAGCGGATTGGACTCATTTTTCTCAATTACTAATACCGCTGAATCCTCTGCGCACGAGGGGAGGTGACACATTTCAGCAGGCTATTCTTGAAATTTTTGCCAAGACCCTGGTGCCCACTCCTTCGGCTTTGACGGGAACCTATGACCTTCTGCGCATGATGGAGCTAGCAGAGACGCCTCTCTGGACTCTGACGGCATCCATGGAGACTCTGACCAGGCTCCGTACGTGCTGCCCTGCCTTCAGATGTTTAGGCCTCAGTACCCCAACGCTGACACCTCTGGATCGTCACAGGAATATGCTCTGCTTCCAATTCCTCTAAAAATGTCTTAAAGGCCGGGACCCTATTCCCTTTTAGATGGCACTCAGTCTGGTGAGGCCAAAGATTTCCCGAAGGAATTGTATGTGTGGGAGATTACTTGATTAATTTGACAACAGACCTGCCTGCCGCCTGCAAACTTGCATAGAGCTGGGTATCTTTCAGTGCTGCCTCCAGCCGGGCCTCGTGCCTCTTTCCAGAGAGCGATGGAAAGGGTTGTTGGAAACAGTTGGTTCATCAGTGTCTGCTGAACCCAAGGTTCAAACACACTTTATGATGATGCGTCATCCACTGCATCTCAGAATGCTACGATATGCCTAGGAAGAATATACCAAAGGGTCTCCAAGCTCATTTAATTCGAGGCCCCTCCAAGGGTGGGTCGCTTTTTTTACTCCTAGACATATATCAAGTGACTATTTAGGCTTTGCTGCACACGTTAGCCAAACATTACTGTCTGGATTTTTGCTTGCTTTCGTTGCTAAATCCTACAGAGTTTTCTGGTTAAGGTAGTGTTTCTCGCTCTCCTCCCTCTTCCGTATTTACAGTGCTGCTATGCCGGTCTATCATAGGTGAGGAATCTGTGGGAGGAAGAAATCCATTAGAAGAACAAATGACTTGCCTCTCTGTGATGTACTTTCTAATGGATGTTCCTAACAGAGTGTCCTCATCGCCCTCCCAACTTGCACCTCTTGGCAGATTGCTTGTCCACTTCATCTGTTCTGCTGTCCTTCCTCGGTTGAGTGCTATGGAAAATGTCAGAATTGAGGTAATGGCGCATGACGGCTCCTTATATACAGACCATGACCAGCGAGGCATGGAGCCATGCTGCACCCCTAGTGGCAAGAACATTTTTGAAGTCTGCATGTGCTGGGGATGAAGTATCATAGATGGGGGTGGGGGGAATCTGTGAAAGTGGCGGTGGGGCATCCATCAGAAAGAACATTACAGAGAGGTAAGTAACCTGTTCTTCTGCCTTCACGAGGATCCACTTCCCTCGGGGCTTTTGTAGTCCACTTTATAGTTCCCGTAGAGGGGCTTACTTCCTCCATGTCCTCTCGTAGGTTAATTCTTTTGCGTGTTTGAACTAGGGCATTTGATTGGTTATTGAATTTATATAGCAGTTATTTCCCAAATGCCTAGTACTCACTATTATGAGATTTATTGGTATTGTTCTGTGATTGGCAACATAGCGCCCTAGCTTATTGTTTCTTACTTCCTTTGGCAAGGAGTTTTATTTAAGTGCTGCGTTGGGTCTACAGACTGCAACGCTGCTCCTTATTGACCTAGACTGCCTCGCCAGGTTTGGTGGGCTTGGGGCACTCCTGGGATGTGCCGAACAAACAGAATCCCCATTCCTCCTACAAGTAATCTGTTGCACTCTGTGACCGATCCCGAGACATTGGGCTTTCCTTCTTGGCTTTCCGCCTCATTTGATCTCACATTGGGGAATATCACAGGTTTATTTATAGTGAAGTGTTTCTCCCCATAGCAGTTTCACCATCCCTCTTTGGGGAACATCATAGCTTTGGGATTCTGGCCCGTTTCCCATATCTGGCCTAACATCGACTGTCCCACATGACCTTTGGGACTCCTATTTTATTCTGTCCTCCCCTGTTCTAGTTTTACAGCAGTGGGGAATATCACATCTTGTGGAGGGCAGCAGGCCTATGGGAACTTGGCATAAAAAGTGGAGAACAAAGTATAATGTAGCCATTGCAAAGTTTGCAAAACACTCATGGAGATGGTGCGCTAAAGGTCTCCATTGATGCATGCCTGTTAAAGGCCCGACCAGCGGTTCTTTCCGGAGCTGAATTATGGGGGATGGATGAATTGGAGAGCACTCGCTGTTAGGGAATGTTTTTTTAAAAGCATCACAGGGCTTTCATCAATAGCACCAACGATCCCCTTGCTGTTCATTGATTTGTGTAGTATAACATTGGTTTCATGGTTAACATAAAACCAATGTTATAGTGGATAAGAATGTGGAGCACTCCGGCTGTAACTAGATATAGAGACGCCTTGAAGAATGTACTAATACAAGCTGGAGGGGTTTGTATTCCATGGTATATCTACATCAAAAAACATGTGAACACCATGGGCCTGGGGGATTACTGGAAAAATCCTGAGTTAATGAGAAAACAAAAAATGGTATCAAAATTGAATACTTGCTTTTGAAGATGAATTATTATTCAATATACTCCAGAGCACTGTAACCTGTAAGGCTGTTCTGGACTAAAAAGCTAGAGATGGGGTATGTGTAATACTTAGATGCCTTGAAACCTACATTTATGAGGCTGTTCTTCATGAAACTCACATTTGGCATTTTGACTCTTGCGGAACAGCATAATTGGAACAGGAGTGTTGCTGACAAATGTTGCCATTGCAAAATAGCAAGGGAAAGCGAAATTAATTTTTTGCTAATCTGCCTGTTCTACCTTCACCTTAGAAAATTATATCTGAAACCCAGATACATTTTTTATGCTACCAGAAGTGTGGAGCAAGCTGTTTTTTTTTTTAAAACATCTTCTTATTCAGGTTTTTTTATATGCATAGAAAGCACAATACTGAATTGACGGTTACACATCTTTACACAACAAACCCAGTAGAGAAAAGATTGAAAGCATTGTAATAACATATATCCAACGTGTCAGACCATCAGTTCCTTCCAGTGTTACTGTAAGTGTCCGTTCCTTCCCACTCCACCCTCCCCTCTGCAATAGCTCCTTCTTGGACCTGCCAACACCTTTACTACCCATCAGAGAGTATTCAGGTCTACCGAGGAGTGTAGTTCATTTAACAGCTGGCGCCAATCCGCCAACAACCCATCCTCTAATTCTGTATCCCGGGTTTGTTGCAGAATGTATAACTCTGCCATCCCCAACCTACGGATGTCTTCCATACATTGCACCAAGGACAGGCCCTGGGGTTGCTTGCAGGCAATTGCTACTCTTCTTTTTGCTATGATCAGCATAAACCATGCCAACCGTTTCCTCGCTTTGTGTGGCTTTCCGCACTGTGTCAATCCTCAGAGGTGCACTTTTGGACAACAATCTACACTGGAATTCGGCAACTCATTAATCTTGGACACCACTGCCTGCCAATAGCGTAGAATCACTGACATCCCCAAAACATGTGCCAGATACCTGCCGGTCCAGACCCACATCGTGGACAATCTGTACTCTGGGTATATTATTCATTGCATGCAGTTTAGTTGGGGTCACATATAGCCTATGCAAGATATTAAATTGAATAAGTTGAAATCTGGGATTTCTCGAAACCTACCTTACCTACTCCCACATTGTACCCAGTCTGTCTCGGAGATCTAGTCCCCCATATCCCTTTCCCACTTGGTCTTAACCGTCAGCTCCTCCAGGGGAAACGGCCCCCTTATGGCCTGATAGATCTGAGAGATTTTAGCTCCCCCCCCTGCGTGAGCAGCAGCTGCATCAGTGGGTTTGTGGTAGGTTCCTCTGGTATATCTGTCCACATAGCAGCCAGTCGCCTAGTCGCTGACCTGTAAGAACGGAATTGCCCTCTTTAGACCCCATTCCATATTCTCCAATCTTCAAACAGCTTCAGCTTCCCTCCCTCAAATAAGTCCCCCACGGCTAGACATCCCTTATCCTCCAGGCCCGAGAAACCCATCCGCATCGCCGTCCAGTGTCCCGAGGCTGCACTCCATGGCAGATCTGCACTGTAGAGCCCTGGCACCCATAATCTTCCCAGGAGTTTCTTCCAGATTTCCTGCACCACTCGGAATATATTAGTGGCCCCCTTCCCGCCAATCGTACCCCACAATAGTTACACCCCTTGCCAAAGAAACTGGAAGGTCCCCTAATAAGCCCGGCAGCAGTTCCCCCTTTTCGTCCGCCCATTCCAAGACTGCCTGCAAGTGTGCCGCCATGAAGTACCATTCATAGTTTGATAAATTGAGGTGGACGTCGCAGGATCACCAGCAAGACCCTCCTCATGCCTCCTCATCCCACCTAATTCCACAGTAGTTCCCAAACCTGTTCGTCCAACATCTTAAAAAAGATCTTCTTAATCCAGTAGGGGATATTGGTGAAGTTGTATAGGTGTCTTTGGGGAAGATGACCACAACGCTACCCTACAGCTACCCTCCCCATCAAAGATATGGGCAACCGCCTCCAGAATTGGCCGAATCCCCTATCCCGACAGTGGCCTACCCGTATTGTGCACAAACGTGTCCTCGATGTTGTGGAAAATCTCGATACCTCCTCCATTCGGCTCCTCCCTACTATTGCTAGCACCAGGCCACCCTCTGTTTCTCTCTCTTCCGAGCTCAATCTTCTGGGTCTCCTTCTCTGGGCACAATCACCCCTCCGGCATGCACAGCCTCACCTCGTGGGTCCGGTCTCTTTTCCCGTTCCTCCGCCTGTTGTTTCCGCTCCGCCACCACTTTGCCTCTAGTGCTGGTCACCAGGTACCTCGACACTCGCTAGAAGCTGCCATCAGTGGTCCCGCCTGGATCTCCTCGCTGCGGCAGCCCTGTTGGTTTTCAGATCTCCCACCCGCTGCAGGATTCGGCGCTCTCCACTGGGGGCCCTTGCAATGCAGCCCCACACCTTGCCAGTCGGGTGGACTGTGCCCCCCCAGGTCACAAAGCTGGGGTTCCATCGTGGGCACATTTAGATGTCCACAAATGCAAGATTTATTCAGAATATTGTCAGGTGGCGCAGGAGCTCTAGCAAGCTGCATATTTGTGCTCTGACAGCTGACCACGCACCCAAGCAAGCTGTTGATCGTTGGTAGAACATCTGGTGAGGTAGCAAGTTTTGCAGTAGTTGCCAAATACTTGTACAGAGCCTAGATGAGAAGGTCAAACATAATTTGTATAGCCCCATGATCATTATCCTTTATAGGTTATATAATTGTCCTTTTAGGAATTATCATATGGTTGTGATTTGACCAAGCGTTATATTGACTTGGACTGTATAATGTCATATGGAATTGGGAATTATTGTACTTTTTATGTATGTTTGTTTTATGTATGATATACTATCGATATGATAAACTGAACTGAAACTGCTACCCTAAGCTATAATACAAATGTTCCAAGGGATGGCCAACAAGTGTTCCTAAAACCTGACCATCAGAATGCCATCCTAATATTATGCAACAAAAATAGATAAGAGTTTCTCCCGGGAAAGCTCTTTCAGATTTAGGGCACTGGGTACATGGGAACTGTGGCGAACGGAGGGAATTCATCCCTTCACCACCAATGGGAAACCCACCGGGACAGGTTCCTGTACCCGCGAGGAACTCTGATGCCGCCCAAGTGATGGTTTATATGTACTTACCTAATACACCAGAACATTATCAGTTTCTTGAAGATAAGGTGAACCTATATTATCAACAAGAAACAGAGGATCTACCTTTAAATAAGAGTCTCCAATGGACTGTGCTGAGGATGCTGAAAAGGGATGACAAGCCGAACCAGCGACGGGAAGCTGAAAGCCGAGAATACCAGGGAACCCCTATCTGAAACAGAGCTGAAAGAGGCAGAGCCGTCGCAGAACACATAGCCCACATAAGCCAGAGCAGCTCCAGCACGGAACGATAAATGCTGGGAGATTGACGTGCGAGAATGGAGGAAATTGAAACCAGTTGCAACTGAGTTTGCTGGTGGTGTGACCATGCAGCAATCGTGGTGGGCAGCCGGCCTGCACACAGATGCAGACACCACTAGCGGGAGGGAGCAACTCCCGAAGCGAGTCCCAGCAACAGTTCTATCCACAAGGCGAGAGTGGGACGCATATGAAACAGACATTGCGGAAAGTGAACTGTGGAACTACCAAGAAGCCGAGAGAATCTTAAGTCCTACAGGTACCGACAACCTTACCCCTGAAGACAGAAGGTAATACAGGGAATATACCCATGAATCCGAACTATGTTAATGAGATAAAGAGAAACACACAAACGACAGAGTGGGAGAGCAATAGAGTTGGAATCTTATTGCCTTGGGGGAAAAAAGGAAAGGTCAACCCAAAGAAAACAGAAACCAAAGAGAAACATTTGGAGAGTTAAGACCCACGAGTTCAGGAAGTTGACTATCATACATGAAAGAGCACCCCAGGAAGAGGTGAACTATAATGTGGAGTTAAGCAACCAAAATTACAGAGAGGAGAACCGTACACAAGGGGGTCTGGAGCCCTACGAGAGACAGAAAGAACTTGAACAGAACAAAGATCATCTCTAAGAAAGAGGACTACAAAGCTACATGTCCCCTAAAAGAACTCCAGCACTAAATCAAAAGGATAAGCAGAGACTATTTACATATGATCTATTTAGTAGAACAAAATAAACCCCCCCAAGAAAACCCATTTAAGAAACGCAGTACCCAGGAGAAGGGAGTTATTCTCCTGGCCTTAGTCATACGAGTGGTAGAGCCAGATGGGTTGGATTTGGACAGTGGACAGACTTGTTTTGGACTTTAACTCTGACGAGCACCTTAGTAAAATAGTTAGGGAACACCCCATAGACATAGGGAAAGGTTGGCCTTATTTTAATTTAAATTAAACTATATAGTAAAAATGTCTTCACATAGTCTGTATCCTTCTCATCCTCCACAGTACTCCTAGGCCCTGCACACACCTTGGAAATACAATCTGCACCAAATGTTAATAGACTTTCATTGCCACATCCCTAGAATCTGACCACTGGCACCCCCTATGAAATTCATAAGTTGGCTTTCCTGGGTCTACTTACTTTCGTAAGCTTTTCAGTCTCCTCCTCTCAGGTACAGATAAGCCTCTTAGTATGTCTTTCTGTTATCTTCAAGTCGCGCATTTTGTAAGTTTACAGAAGACCCAATCGAGACATTGGTATCCGTCACCAGCAAGTCTCTCTAAGACCATGGGTTTCTTGGGATTGGCAGCAACAATGATGGGTGTTTTGCCATCATGTTGCTTCACCTCCCTCTCAGCCCCCCTTCCTCACCCCTCATTTCAGGCAGCGATATTGTCACCCTTCTGCCACTGGTCTAGATTCTCTGCTTTCTTCCTTAGGAGCCACTGACGGAACACGTTGGGCTCTGGCCTTCCAATTTCCCAAGCGCTTGAGGTGTTACTCGGTCACCCTGGCCAGCCCCTCTCCCTAGGGCTTCCAGTTCTAAACCGCTATTTTGCTTCTCCAATTTTCCTCCAGATTTGCACTGACTTTTTCCAGGCAGTACTCCTTCTAGCACCCCTTACTCCTGGAATCTCCAGTTATCTCAAGGGAGCATTATCTGCCACGTTTGCTTCTTCCAGGATTCTCTGTCCTTCTGAACATTCTCAGCCCATTTATACTCCCCATAATGACGGGTTAGTCTAAGGCCGTTTCTGTTATGTTATCCCCAATGTATGTTTAAATTCTCTTTTACTAATTGGTTATTCTCCTGGGGTTCCTTTATTCCTCTCATTATAACATTAGTTGAGTTTAGTTAAGGTCTGTTTTTGGGTTATTACTTAGTGACGGCTATTACCGTAAATGAAGGCCAGCAAGGTTTTGAAGGCATCCAGGGTGTGCAGCACCATCTTGGTATTACTATCAGCATGTTGAATGGCTCTGCAGCATTTCATGGGGTCTCCCATCTTGGGAAGGTACTGGAGATCGAGGTGCGCAATGCCTCCTTTGCTCATTCCCTCTTAGATAGGCTCTCTGTATAGTCTTTTCCTGTGATTTGCGAACATTGTCAATTGGCAAACCTTATTTCTCCAGGCCATTATCCCAAGAGATTGCCTCTGGGAGTGGGGTGGGGACAACAAGCAGGTGGGATCCCTCATCCACCTTCTGTCAAAAATGTAGTGTAGCGAATGGTCCAGTCCAGTCCTTGATGGCGTGCTTTCACCACATCTCTGGATGGACATTGAGTCCACTCCACAAACCAAACACTGCAGTCTTTCTTTGCCTCCTCCTACCTCTCCACCTCCTCGCTCACGGCTGCTCTCTTCTCATACTTATTTACTCTTTGGCTAATCCAACTCCAACCTTTCCCAGAACCTTCTCTCTTAATGTACTAGTCTCTGTCTCGGCACTCCTCCTCCAGCTACCTTCCACTCCCTCCGCTTTGGTCATCATGGGTCCCCTTAATACTGTGTGGCCCACCTTTAACTGGTCCCATAACTCCTTTGATTGGTGGGGCCCTCCTGGCACTCCAAAAGGTTTGTGGGACTGGCTCCTGAGTCCTAGTCTTGTCTTCTCCCCACCAGAAATCTATTCAGTCGGGGATAGTTTTTCATTTTCAGATGTCTCGTTTGCATTTGAGGCCTCAGGGACTCCTGCCAAGACCTTCAGAGGACCAGTTGCTTCTTGGAGTCAGATGGCTTGTCATGAAGACAGCCCAACTCTGCCGTGGCGGCTGACTGAGTGACTGCATCTGTTGGAATTGCAAAGCAAGTCTGCAGTTCGCCGAGGCCTTGCACCCATTCTCTTCATTAATAAGATTGACGACACTGTTATGGGGTTAAGAACATGGTCCTGTGATTATACTGATAAACCACGTTTTCAAAGTTTGTCATTCTTGTCTTTTGAGGCCTGTTGTTGGACTGCCACATTCTTCTATAGATCGTTGGCAGTGACTCTCCACAGTTTGATGATGGCATGGGGTAGACCTTGCCACTAAAATGGAGGGGAGACCATCTCTTTATGATCCTCCGTTACACCACCTATGGGGGTCAGCATTGCATAGCAGTTGGCTTTCCCGGCAGCTATAGTCCCCCAAGTGTCATGGCCACCAACCCAGGGCCAACACTTTCATCCTCCAAAGGGTCCAAATGAACCCTGATCTGACGCTTTTGGCGCCAGGCTCATAAGAAAGTGTGCTCTGCACACTTTGATTCCAAGGCATGTGCACTCAGGCCGCACGTGGCCATTAGAAGACATTGGCAGGCACGTGCTGGAGACTATGGGAGTGGTGAGGTGGTGCAACAAGGCGGGGCTAAAGGGGAGTGGCTGGATCCAGGCTATTTAAGCCAGCCCCACCCGCATGAAGAGGCGCTGCGTTAATCTGCCCAGGGCAGTGTAACGCTCACCGCCGACTGCAGCTCTTACCTGCTCCCAGCTCTGCACGCTGGGCCTGGACATCATCTGTAATGTGCGCATCTTACCTGAATCCAGCAATATCATTGCTCAGAGCGCAGTGCACACCTTGCCTGAATCCAGCCATACCATCGCTCACAGCAACGCGCGCATCTCATCTGAATCCAGCCATACCCTCGCTCTCAACGCAGTGCGCACCTTACCTGTCCCTCAAATCCATCGCCTGCAGCTCGTCTCGTCCTCACCTATCCGAGCACGCCTACGTGGGGGTCTTCTTCTCATCCAGGATCTTCAGGAATCTTCCATCTACCAGCCGCTGACAGGTTTTCGGACCGCCGCTCTCCACCAGTCGACGCCCAATTATCCCTGCAAGAGAAAAGTAATGCACAAGGTTAGAAACTGTATAAACACTTAACGCTTGGCCGCGCAGTACCTAAGCCTTGCGTTATTACCTAAAAACCCAACTTACCTGCCAGTGGGACCTCTCCTTCACCCTTCTGGCACCGTGCAGGCACGTTCTCAACACTGCGACTCTGTGGGGCCATCTTCACATCTATTGGGAAACGGAAAGACATTATTAGAATTACGAGCCAGAACCATTGGAGAAGACATTGCAAAAACGTACGAACAATAATCATTATTACGAACACTTACCTCAAAAAGGGGATTGGTCGCAGCCGGTCTAGGCCATCACAGATACGGACCAGTGAAGCAACTAGGTCTATCTACAGCGTCCGTTCTCAAGAGAAGCAGGACGGAGAGCTCATATTTACTAAACAGGTGAGAGTTTATGGGGAACCACATACTTCTCTCATTCTGGCAAGAGGAATTCGAGGGGGATTGCAATCCAACCGCTGCATTTTTACTGCCTCTCACCTTTTCCCAAGGGCTTTGCCAGCAACCAGAGCAGTCCACCCTACAGCAGTTGGAGGTAGAACCGGATCCAGGGGAGCCAACTCCAGGGAGGGCCCCAACCGTGCCCCAACACCCCCGCAGAGATCAGGTGAGCGTAACACTGAGCCCTCGTGTTCCTCCTCTACATGTGACTGTCAAGTGCCTCCCATTCTTGCCCCCCACAGCTCAGTTGGCAGTGGTTTTAAGGCAACCTTTCATGAGGCTATCTGCTGTTATCCTCAGCCTTTGGACAAACTGTTCTCTCACCCTCAGGTAAGAGCCCATGTTTCTCTTTGCAAGACGTTTCATAAGAACAGCTCTTTGCACATGCAACTGGTGAATGCAGAGACTATCCTTGGTACCTGAAAGCTCATATTTTGCCAGGAGATCTGCAAATATCATACCTGTTGACAGGAGAAAGGTTCCTAGAATGTCTCTGAAGCCAAGGTTGTAGTATGACATTTTGGCATCTGCTGTGGGCATATGGACACTGTGACTCGTACAATGTACATGGGGTGAGATCCTATGTACTTGGCTTGACTGTCAAATACCAACCTAATGAAGGAGGTCCAGCATATAAGGTAAGAGACTTGACATTTTCTGGGGAGATGATCTTCCATGCCACTACAAATCATCTCCTCTCCAAAGAAAAGGTGAACAACATGATGGCAAAATCACTATCCACCATAACAAATCTTGCCTCGAAACCACCTTCTTTCTTGATGCAGAGGGGGGGAGGTGGGAACAGGCCATCTGCAGGATATATTGTTACCGAGCAGGGATAGCCAGGTAGATTTGTTTGGTCCACCACAGAGAAACCCCAAATATCCAAAGGGTTTTTCCGCTGCCTTACATCTTCCTCCCCTCAGTCAGTGTTGTCCACCGCTGGTGGGAAGGGAGATAGTTTTGGTCTTGCAACACTTTGCTTCCGAGCAGCTTTTGGCCCTCGACTCCAAGACCATCTCTGTGATCATGCAAGGTTTCACACTTCTGCTGCAACCTGTTCTACTTCACACCAACTAATACCATCAGAATTGTAGACGAAGATCCACCAACTGCTTTGCATGAGTGGGATGAAACTGGTTCCTCCTCAGACTGTCAGAGGGTCTTTTATCTTTCTGCTTTGTCTTTCTGAAGAGAGACAGTAAGCTAGAGAACCCTCTTGGATTTCTATACTTTCAACAAGTTACTCCTATTGGGAAGGTTGGAGGTGGCCATGCCTACTCAATTTGAGTTTCCCTGGTGGGAGGAAGAGTGGATCTGTGCCTTAGACCCTGCAAGATGCACATCTCCATATTCCCATATGCCCTCCACACTGGAAGTACCCGCTGTTTGCAATCTTAGATGTACCAGTTCAAGCTCCTCCTATTTGGCTCAGCTCTGCCACCAGTGTGTTTACCAATGTCATGGCGGCAGTGACTTCCTTCTTGTGTTAGAGGGGCCTATGTTTGTATTCTGATCTGGAAGACTGCATTTTGAGGTTGGAGAAGCTGGAGAAACTGGGAATTCCTTCAAAATTGCTCCGAAATTGATATTTACTCAGTACCTTTCAATTAATTATCAGAAAATCATTGGACTCATTAACAAAAGTTATTTGCCCCACCTTGGACACCAACAGGGCCAAGGCGCCGCCCGCCCCCCCAAAAAGGATTGTCCAGGATACTCGAGACTTATGCAATAGTTCCTCAGCATCTAATGTGTCAGCTCTTGGGTTCTGGAGATTTCTTACTATTACAACCTGCATTTTGGTGGTTTTGTGCTCAAAACTCCACATGAGAGAATGTAACATCTGGTTGCCCATTTCCCCTAGGAGACCCAGCCTCGGTGACAGTGCATCCTGTTATCAGTCACCTTGAAACAGAACCTTCACTGGTGGATGGAGTCCTACCTTAAAGGAATTCTTCTCATGCCTCTCCTCATAGGCGCATGTCAACACTCCTACTTGACTGGCTGTGGTTTGTCCCTTGCTCCTCTTCAGACTCTAGTTATGGACCCAGGATGACCGCTCAAGCCACTTCAATGTCTTGGAGCTCAAGACCATCTTCCTAGCACTGAAAGCTTTTCAGATACCTCCAAGAAAACTGGGAGTTATGATTTACAGAGCCACACCAAGGTCATGTTTAGCCTAAACTAGAAGGGTGGTATTCTGTGAAACTTGACATGGATAGCAATCGGGAAGATGTCTATAGCGACACACCAGTGTGAGACTTCCATCTGGCAGTTGTGGTAGATCAGGAGACGGACATGGTGGCATTATGTTCGGACCATATTCTATTGGAGATCAAAGAAAGAAACCTATGCTGTCCCTAAATTTACAGACCTTGGTCCCACTCTATAACAAAAAAGTATAAGGGGTGTTTGGTAGGATGTCTTCTATACACAAACAGGCATTGTCAATACCAAATGTTTGGACTTTTGTGTAGGCATGGGAAAGGCACTTGCCAGGCACTGCCGTAGTGGTATTAACTGGCAATTGATGGCAGCGGGTGCAAAATGGTGCCAGTACCTGGGGATCTAATGGCAGTCCCTGGCAAGCATAATATTTATACACAAGCCAAAACTATTGGCTTTACCCGTGCTTGTTTTAACGGGACTTCAGTGAAGGACACGCCAAGTGCTCATTAATCAAGTGGCTCAGGCAGATCTGCTAGGACCTTTTTATTACACCTGTAGCAGGTTTACAACTCCAAAGTCATTAACTCTCAGAAGACTGCTTTAAAAAAACGATGGATAGCACTTCAGTGCAAAGCTTGATAAGGCTTGATTAAAGTGAGCTTAGAGTTCCCATGAGGAGGTGTTTTGGTGGGAGGGGCAAGAACTCGGTGGGAATGGACATAGCGATTAGCATGGCCATGGGCACTGAAAGGGTGGGCACATAACCAAACACCTACACTCACTGGGCCTGATTCACAGAACATTTTCCTATGGCATTGCGCCCTTATAAAATACTTCCATGAATCTGGCCCACTGTGTCCCTTATATGCCATTCCTTCCTTCCTATCTGTACTGTAATGAAATAGTTTTGGCTTATTGGTGTTGCAAGCGGCACCTAATAGCCCAGACTAAAATGTCCTCTGTCCAAAACCCTATGCTGACCTAAGGTCCGACCCGACCACTATAAAAGAAACCAACACACTCAGGAAAAAGTACACTTAGGCCATGGCTCTAAATAAATAAATGGTGGTTGTCATCTGACCCACACCCTGGTTTGACTTCCTCAACACGGCTCCCCGCCCTGGTGCACAGTCTAGGCCCATAGGCTCAATGTCTCTCCAAGCACCTCTTGATCTATAGAGTTCCACTCAGCCCTATCAATGTGTCTTACATGGGGATGTCTAGCCTGTGTCCTGCCCCATCAGTTACTCTCCTTTCCCAATGTTGCCCTATGGAGCACAACTGGGGACAGTAGCAGAAATGTTAACGTACCCCACCACCTCCCCACATCCCTTCTGACTCGGATTCTACCAGATACCATTGCAGGTCTTCCAGAATTAATTGCGGACACAATCTTCTGAACTTGTTTTGGGTGAAGAAGGCCTAGGGTTCAGAGGTCAGTTTCCGTGTCGGGAGTTGGTCGTGTTTCACAGCAAACCGTTCCAGTCAGCTTTGAGAAGAAGACCCCAAATTAAGAAAGATGAAGGAAGATTAAGACTTCTGCGGTGTTGACCACCTCAGGACACCTCACAGGATTGAAGGAGTGTTCCAACAAAGGTCACCGTGGTCAGGCAGTGACAGGAAATCGTTCAGAGTTAGACATAGAAGTGGCCTCAGATCTTCCCTTGAAGTGAGATGGCTGTAAATGCAGGAGCAGGTGAATAAGCCGAATATCTGCAAAGTTCCAAGGCATGGCTTCAAATGATGATGGCTGCAGTGAGGTACCTCAGGAAAGAGCTGGTCAGTCCAACGGGTGGTCCAGGGTCGCTTCCGAAGGATCACAAGGCACAGAACCTCGAGGGATCGAGACTGGTTGGTCCCAGTGGTCCAAGGACCAATGAGGGTCTTCTGAAATCAGGCAGATGGGCTGGGCTTCGGGTGTTGCCAGCATGCTGCTCTTCTTCGTAGAAGTATTGGTTCCAATGATGACCTCCTGAATAGTTGCAGGAGCCCTCCTTTTATCCAAGATTAAGGGTGGGGGCAAGCCCACCAATGGACATTGCAATGGCCCAGGGTTGCCCCATCATGCACAACTACTGGCTATCATATCCGTCTAGCAGGGGTGTCAGAGGAGGTGGACTACACCCCTTCCTCCCCCCACCCCCCCCGGGTGAAAATCTCATGGCACAGCCTTTTAAGGATGCAAGCCACCTTTAGTAGATCGTTGCGGTAAATACAAAAGTGCACAAGAAAAATATCTCACCCGATAAAAATCACCTAGCTGACTTCAGCTTGTCTAAGGCACATTGTCAAAGTAACCAAAAAGCCATTATAGAAAAAGTTCTAAAGAGGCAAAAGTATCCTAACTGCACTTCACTGTAAGGTGATGTACACAATTGCAAAAATTGAGAGAAAGGGGGCAGATAAAAAGGAGATGCAGGAAGTATGGGTTTTTCCAGCGAGGTCAGAGGAGGCGGCAGTCCAAGAGACCAGGTGGAGGAAGGACGGTGCAAAGGAGTATGCAGGCAGTTGCCCTGCGTTGCTTTCTATTAAGATTCATATGTCTGGTGTTTCTAATGGTCTGTATATTTAAATTCTTGTCCAAATATTTTTGTTTTTTTCTGTCTGTGCTCCATATATCGCTGGCTCTACCCCACCCTCCTCCTTTTTCTGTAGAAATAGAAACTGTGTACACATGAATAAGCAACCCACCTTCTGTATACAGAGTTTTAACTATTGTTGCAGATTGGCTTTTAGAGCACACCAACTCCCAGAGACTCTTCGAGATTTAGATTTGTAGGAAAGAGCTCTATGCCCCTGCCACCCCAACCCCCACCCCCTCTCTTGTCTAGGTGTGGTCAGTCCCTCCCTTACCCAGGCATCCCTGAACCGCAGTCTGGTCACTGGAGATCAGTAATCCCTACTATCTAAATGCCATATAAATCAATGTGTTGGCCTACAGGCAAACACCTTATCTTTCTAGAATCCCTCAGGGAACAAGTTAGGGGTTTCTACTCAAAGTGATGTAACTCAAGGTTCGTGCCTTCCAGCTACTCCTGTCCAATTCTATCTTGTCCTTCCACACTATGGTGTTCATCTCCCTAGATATGTCACTCTCCCTTCCTCCGCCTCACTTCTCCACTCACCATCTCTTCTCTCCCTGATTCTTCCTTTTTTAAAACCTCTTTCTCTTTTTTTAAACCTTCACCCTCGCATCTTAATTCTGACTGCTCTCCCCTCTCACGACAACTACTATTCTCCCCTCTCTGTGCTGCTGCTACACTCCCCTCTGTGCCACTACTGCTCCCCTCTTCACACCACTGCTACTCACCACACAGTGCCACTAATTCATCCACACCTACTTACTCAATCATTCCCTCTTCCAGTCACTTTCTCACCCTCCCCACTACTCTACTACACATTCTCATTGAACTCCAAGTACTACTTCTCACCATCAAATAGCTCTGCTTGTATGCTGCCTGAATAGGCTGCCTCTCTGCTCCTCTGCACTGTCCTTCCTCTGCCTGGTCTCTTGCTCTGTCTCTACCCACGACCTTACCTGAACAACCCACACCTACATGCATTCTGAGTCTCCTTTGGTCCCCCCAGCCCCTTTCCCTCCATTGGCTGTCATCCCCTCCCCTGCTAGGTCCCCAGTCCTACTAATCTCACCCCCTCTGTGGTAGGTGGAGCCATATGCAATATGGCTTAGACCCCATTGTCTTTTCTCGTACATGGGTCTGCCTGGGTTTGGCATTGACTGGCCACTGCAGTGAGTTTGAGTGTTCATGTCCCAGTTCATGTGAGGGCCTCCCGGCTTGGTGGCCCTTTGGTTTGGCTGGGGAGCTGCTCTGCGTCTCCAGATCCGGTGAGCTTCCTTATTTAATGAAGCAGTTGGGAGCTTGTTGCATACGCACGGATATCTGCTGGGTTCTTTGGTGTTGTATTGCGTTGCAGATTTGCTTCATTGTTTTGCCCGTTTAGGTGCGTGGCTCCTCCCCAACACCCCAGATTCTCTCTTGGGAGGTTCTTTAGTCCTCAGTTGGCAGTGCATGCTAGAAAATGTAAACTTCTACTACAAGACTTAAATACTGCCAGACCACCAGGCCATTTAACCGGATCTCTTACTGCACCTGCACTGGACATTACATTTGGTCAATTTCTTAGATTGCAAAGGAACAGCACAGAAATTGCAAAATACAGGGAGGAAGCGGAAGTGATGAAATTAAAACAGATCGCCTGGGGATATCCAAGAAAATTGGTAAAAGTCTCAGCCAAACGTGCTCTGTATTATGATCGTGAGTCTTTTCTTAAACAGAAACAATGGATACAAAATGGGTGTTTGAGACTACATTCACAGATCTATCTTTCAAAATTCAGAGAATAATGAAAAGAAATTGGAAAAGATGCTTTGAAAAGAAAGAAATGACTGGCCTTTAAAAAAAATCATTGAAGTGGGTTTAGTCAAAAGAAATGATACTACACAGAAAACAAAAATACACGGCACACAATTGGGGATTACAAATCAGTGGGTCCCCTCCAGGGACATTATCCTTGCAGTAAATGTGTCTGTGAACTGACCAACGTGATTAACTTGGTTTGGCCACGGCTTGGCAACAAAGTGACTTCACGTACTGCGAGACAACAAATGTCATTTAGTTAATAACATGTCCTTGTAATTTACACTATGTTGCGAAGACCACCCGCATGGCAAAAACTCGAATGATTGAACACGAGAGCTGCATTAAAAATAAGATCATGACGGCCCCTCTTGTCAAACACTTTATGGGGAAGACGCATACATTTAATACATTTAGGTGGAATACAGAAAGTGACTGGGAATAACCAACGTGCAATGGAAACAAATTAAGTAAATTGGAACACCGATTTATTTTTCACATTGAGAGTCACATACAGGGTTTAAATGAGAACATATAATGGTACTAGCTATGGTGAGACAGGTACCTATAGATGTGGAATACTATCTGCTATGACTAGCAGTGCTGCATAAATAAGTCTTTTATGTGATCAGATACCCTGACAGTTCTGTTGCGCTCCGGACACAGAGTAGTAGCACCTTGGTCGTGACACATCTAATTAGATAAAGAATTTCCTATTGGTCACCAGCTTGGTAATTATTATACTTTTGGAGTCGGTCTTTGATTATTTTTTATTTCAAACACAGTTTCATGTGTATTCATGTATCGTGCCTTTGCTTGAGTGGAGCTTACAGCCGAAATTATACAGAAGAGATTTTAAATAATGACATCAATTAAGCAAAGAATCCTTGTCCGTTATTTGCATTAACACAGATGGAAAAACTTCTCAATACTTCATGGCGTCTTATCTATGTTTCATTTGGTCTGTATAATTCAGTGACACAATATGGGAAAACAACGGATAGACCACCTGAGCCTTATTGGTGCTCTTTTACATGACCAGGGAATTTAGACAGCGACTAGGGAATGCATTAAACACTGTATGATGGGGCTCTTATTAACCCTTTAACTGCCATGGGTATTTCCCCCCAGTGCCAAGGCCTTTTTTGGTGATTTGGGTATGTGGCCATTCAATGCCTTGTAACTTTTTTGTTACATGAGAGATCTCGGCCAAATGTGCCCCCTTTTTTCCCCACATGTAGGCTGTCGTAACGCCAACCAGGAATCCTAGGTTGCTGTAGGGGGGTGAGAGAAAATAAGCAAAAAGGGCAAAAATGTTGTGTTTTTTCAAAAAATGCGAATAAAATAATGTACAAAGAAGCCTGTGGTTTTTTCCTTGTAAGAGCCAGGAACAAATGGTTTGCTGTGCTGAATTCCCCAATTTCTTGGCTTTCAATAACAGGTTGAGTGGAAACGGAAAAAAATTATTTGATGTGGTTATCTACCGTTTTGTGAGAGGTCGTCGATTTTGGCCATTTTTGCCAATTGGACATGGATGGACGGAATGGAAGAAAAGGGTAGGAAAGCCAAATTGGAGGACACAAAGGCATATATTTCTGAAAAGTAGACAAAATTCCAAGTTTAGGAAGAGGTGATTTGCGTAGGTCGGGCAACAACTAGGTAGGGAAAAATGCCATAGATTGGGGGAAAAGCGGGAAAATGACTGAAAAAAAGATGTGGTGGACATGGTTGGCTTGGTACGTCAATGGCTTCTATGAATTTTGAGAAGAGCAATGCTCCGCCACATTCCCCCTACTCTTGCAGTTAGGAAAGCACACATGTTTTGTAGTGTTTTACAAAACAAGCAATACCACAAGCCAGACACTGAGCCAAGGTACACAGGAGTTTTATGCTTACGGCCTGAACAGACGCATGTGTAAATCAGGAAAACCAATGTGGTGAGGAACGGGAAGCATACATTTTTCGAAAGAGCACAGGCAGACCTTTTCAAGGGTAGGTGACTTGTGCAGGTTACAAAAGTGTATGGTGCCTAAAACAGCGACCAAATGTAGGGCACATTTGGGAAATAAAAGGGTTGTGTGACAAAGGACACAAGCAAATGGGTAAAAACGTTATGAAAACCACACAAACACAACGAATGTTATACCTTCCCGCGTTCCCACAGGTGTCCCGATGAAAAACGGTACCTCACATGTGTGGGTGCACCTACCTGGGGGCCAAGGGGAAAGCCTAAAACACAGGTAACCCCAAGTCTGTTTTGACACATGAATTTCACACTTTATGCAGTTGGGCACACCATACAGATATGGGCCTCGGGTGTCCAAGCCACCAAGGAAAACAGGGAACCCCATGCATTTCCGAAAAGAGGACACCCGTGGGAATCCCTAGAGGTATGATTTGCGCAAATCGGGCCAGAATTTATTACCCAGTCACCCCCGCAAAGTCAGAAAAGTGGAAAAAAACCCGCATTTTCCACACATTTCACTCGGCTCACCCATCGAAACACGCCACCAACAACACATGGCCTACCGTCCCGATGAAAACGGTACCTCACATGTGTGGGTGCACCTACCGGGGGCGCAAAAGGAAAAGGGTAACCCGCTGGTAACCCCAAGCCTTTTGGCACAGCCCATTTTGTTCATGTGGGAAACCTAAAGATTTGGGCTTAGGGTGTCGAAGCCAGCAAGGAAAACGGGGAACTCCATGCATTTCCCAAAAGACGACACCCGTGGGAATACACAGAGGTCTGCCTTGCGCAAATTGCCCCAGTTTTTATTAGCCACAATCCACAACAAAGTGTGATATTTTGTGCGGGAAAAAACACAATGTTCACTTTGTCTGGGGTTCTGGGTAATAAATTGTGCGCCGCTTCGCGCAAGTCAGACCTCTGTGCATTCCCACGGGTGTCCTCTTTGCATGGGGTTCCCTGTTTTCCTTGCTGGCTTCGACACCCTAGGCCCAAATCTGTAGGTTACCCACATGAAAAAAATGTGCTGTGGCGAAAGGCTTGGGGTTACCAGCGGGTTACCCTTTTCCTTTTGCGCCCCCGGTAGGTGCGCCCACACATGTGAGGTACTGTTTTTGTCAGGACACCTGGGTATGCGAGAAGGTATGACAAAGAAAAAAATGGAAAATGGTACACTACACTTTAGGGCGGGCTGAGGGGCACCATTAACCGCCAGGTAATTTTCTAATGTAATGGGGGGTTGACCCTCTACCCCCACACCAAATGCAGGGGGGGGGGGCATCTCATTCAGCCCTCCCTGGGGGCAGATGCCCCTTCCTAGGAGCAGATATCTGCCCCCAGGGAGGGCTACAAGGGGTGCCCGCATTTCCCCTTGGGGTGAGGGAGAGAGACCCACCCCCTTTTCTGTAAAATAAATCCCTGGTGGCTAGTGCCCCCCCCACTCCCACTCAAAATTCCCTTTTGTAATTTTTTTTATTTCATTTTTTTCATTTTGCCCCTTCCCTGGGGACAGATAATCAGCCATCTTCCCCCAGGGGGGCCCTAACCTGCAGGCCCCATCCTTTGGGGGGCCTGCACACTTATTCCTGGTGGCCCTCCCCCCCATCCCCCAATTGGATGGGGGCCCACCTCATGTACTTGTGCCTGGGGGCATAAATCTGCCCCCAGGGACGGCGACAATGGGTGGCCCCCCTTTCTGCTTGGTGTAGGAGGGCGAGGGCCACCACCCTTTCAGGGGAGCAAAAAAATCCAGGGCCCCCATCCCGTTGATTTTTTTTTTCTTTTTTTATTTTGCCCCCCTTCCCTGGGGGTAGATCAGCCATCTGCCCCCAGGGTTTATCAGATATGTGCCCCATGCTTTGGGGGCAGGGTCAAGAGGGCTGATACTGTAAGCAGCCCCCCTGACCCTCCCAACGTCACAGATGTATCCCTGGTGATCCAGTGGGTTGCTGGTCACGGATCGAGCGCTCTGCACCGATCCGTGACCAGCAATGCGTCGTACATGGTGTCATTGGAAAGGGGAGAATCTCTCCTTTCCAATGACACCACTTTTTCCAATATCCCTGGTGGCTAGTGTGCCCCAGGGCCCCAAACTCCCTCGCCCCTTCCTTCGATTATTTATGTATTTATTTTTTGTCCTCCACACCCCTGGGGGCAGATGATCACTGCCCCCAGGGGTCTCCAACGCTGTGGCGCCATGCTTTGGGGGCTTGGGGGAGAGGGGGCCGCTTACCTAGTAAGCAGCCCTCCTCCCCCCGCTCCCAAAACAGATCACTGGTGGTCCAGTGGCCATTGCTGGCCACGGATCGAGCTCTGCGCCCGATCCGTGACCAGCAATGCTGTCACACAAGGTATCGCTGGAAATGGGAGAATCCCCCCCCCCCTTTCCAACAATAGCTGCTTCGATCTCCGGCTTGAAATACAGCCGGAGATCGAGGCAGATGCAGAAGGGCTCTTACCTTCTCTCTTCACCGTGGCAGCCGAAAATGGCTGCCGCAGTGAATTTAATTTCAATTTCATGTCGGCGTGCGTCATGCACGCCGACGTGAAATTGAAGGTAATCCAACCCCCGGGCAGTGAAGGGGGACCTCCCCCTCACATAGCCCAGGGGTTGGAGTACAGTTTTGTGCGATCCCTGCTTTGCAGGGATTTCACAAAACAGAGTGCCTGAAAGGACAAGGTATCTCGTCCTTGGCACTAATGAGGTTAACAGATAGGGATATGAGTTGGAAAAGAGATATCAGAGTCTCACATCAGATCACGTGATATGGGAGTGGTTAGTGATGCACGGCACACTGTATATGTAGGGAAAGAATAAATACAGAAAAGTGGCACAGTGTGGTTTCTGTCCATACCGAGGGGAGAAGAGTACCGTAAAGGAAAGAAATCCACGGTTCCATTTTTGAACACTTGTGTCGTCTGAACATTCATATAAATAGACACCCTGTGGGTTCTCTACCATAAAGAGAGAAGGGGCAGGGGTGTACTAAATATTTCTTTATAAAGTTTTGTTTCAGCCACATTTTGGTGTTTTTATAATACAGGTCCTGGGTGTTAGTTTGGTTGACCATTTTCCAGACAGGACAACATCACTCAACCAAACTGCCGATTGCGGGATGTTTTCTACCACCTAAGAAGTAAGGGGCTTGGAATTATTAATTGTACTCAAAGTAGGAGACATGGGCTTTACCCTTGCTTTTTTTGACTTGATTGTCAGAATCTGTTGACAATACGCAGTGCTGACCACACCAGGGAGATAATGTGTTTTGAACTTTTGGCAGGCCAATTAAGGATTGAGAGTTGTTCCTGGTAGTGTCAAGTACATGAAATTCTGATTGACTGGAAGGAAGACACAAGTTATGTCTTCATATTTGGGAGTAGTGCAATACATATTCATAATGAATGTACTCATTTGTGCAGGGTGAAGTTATTAAAACCTACATACTTTTTTTGTAGATGCAATGCATGCAGAATTGTGAATTATGATGTACACTTTGAACATTGGGAAGCCAAAGGATTTGGCGACAACCACCTCCAAATGTGCAGATGAAAGAACTACATTTTCAAAGCAGACAACCACCTCCAAATGTGCAGATGAAAGAACTACATTTTCAAAGCATTGAGCGATTCAGTATGAATATTGAAATTGAGTGATTTGCATATATATCATATGATTAACTGGTGTTCCCTGAAGAATGTCCGCATACAAAGCATGAACACAGAAACATGTTGAATATGCAAGGACATGTAAACATAGAATATATGTCCTTAGATGATTGTTTTTGATTAATTATGCACAGTTTGCTATATTCACTATTGGAGGCATGTGGTGAAGGAGTCTATCTTTCTATCTACTCTAGTGTTTGGGCACTTCAATACTTTTTTAAATAGAAGTTCATAGACTGTTTACAGGCGGTGGAGATGTTTTGATACACCAATGAATTGGAGTTGTAATACTAAAATTCAATATTGAAACTTGTGATGTTAATGAACGAGAGATAGTCTATAAGAAAGGTTTGAGGATTTTCCTATTCATGTAGTAAATTACTTCTACAAGAGCCAGAAAGAAACGCCTTGCATCACTTTTGATATAACTTAGTATTTGTTAACCATTGAAACTGGTTTTGAATGCTTCCCATTTTATATAACACTTGACTAATTCCTTTCTTCATTATAATCTATAAGAAAATCATTACAATAGAAAAGATTCACTTGCTTGCCTAGCTATCCTTCCCAGTGATGACAAAGTATGGTATGCACACTTGCGTAAAGATTCTAAAATGGAATGCTGTGACCAAGCTTAAGACCCTTCAGCCATTGGCTGCTTAGGAAAAATGCTAAATGACTGCATGATCAATTTGCTATGTGCAGATATATAGAGCTTCAAGGCATAACATTAGCAGTGTCCTATAGCAATTTGTTATGCAGTTCTGTAGGTTTGCTAATTAAATTGCCACTTTTGTAGCAAAGCTAGCTATTTAAGTTACCCTGTTCAATGAAAACACAGCTCACCATGCATTCCTCTTACCTTCAGGGCTCTCTATCCCCTTGTCTCAGTTCACTGCAAGTTCAAATGGGCTAATGAGAGAATGAGGGAGCGCAGCAGTAACTCTCTTGTCCACTCTTAAGTGCCATAGGCCAGTGTGGGAGTGCTAGGCAAGAAGTTTGTCTTTTTCAAATAATTTCAAACCGCACGTAATCCTGATGATACTTTTATTAAGCTAACTATATTGTGTCTGGCAAAGACCAGTATGTGTTAACTTTCTAACTTTCTTTTTAATTAAAAGACAGTCCTTCAATTCCATTCCTAAAAAAGTAAGTTGTTACATTATGCATAGTTACAGTATTGCCGCTGTAAAGCACTGCATCGTCACCACGCGTTGCTGTAAAGTTTAGGTTAGTGTATCTAAATCTCAGTGTCAACTATATTTCATCTTGTCGGGGAAGATGCATCATATTGGCGAGTGAATTTTTGAAAATGTACATGATCACACGGCCAAATGCTTTTGATGGCTTACCTAGTTATGTATCCTTCTGGTTGCATACATCTTGCGACATGTGCTCAACCCGTGAGCTGATCCCATACTCCTTGACATTCTATCATACTGCTGCTTTATACCAGCCATCCTTAAAGGGAGATGGGTGCAAATTACAATATTCCACCAAGTCTGCCCAGTTCTCTGCCTCCAACACCATCCACTCTTAGTCTCTTACTTTATTTCCTCTTACATCATGAATAAACAAAGCTAACTAATGTTTACGCAAAGTAGTGATCAAAAGTTCCGTTCAGTCTGTACTTCTACAGATCTATTGCACTACCATGCTATATGATTGTTTTCAGAGCCTTTTTAACATATCTATTTATTTGTGTCCATTCAGGCATGTAACTTTTTACATTGTACAAACATTCATGCTAGGCTTGCAGTGTCTTTTCACCCACTCACACAGTAGAGTAGATTTTATGAAGGGGCGAGTACCATTTGCAAGGGATGTTTGCAACTTGTATTTAACATTTACTTTGTTTGCAGTAAATGTCAAATAAAAGTGTTACTCTGCATGGCTGATCCCTGGGTGGCAGCAGTGTGCCAAACAAAGTGGATTTGTGCAGGCATTGACCATTTAACAGAAAGCACATATACATTTATCTATTGCTATGGCTCGAGTGTATTTTTTTTTAGGTCAAGTAGGTAAACTAAGTTCTGATGTTTGTTAATCTGCTTAGAATCACATGCTGTGCATCGTCCGACATCCAGTGGTCACTGTGGAGTATTGCATCTTGTTTTTCGAAAGTCGAAAAGGGGACGTTGACCATAGGCGTGTCTGTAATACTATCCCTATAGTGATGTGTAGTGTACCCAAAATATTTCACGCTTCGAGGTCCCTCACATTGTTTTTTTCCCGCCCAGATTACTGGTCGCCTTATGCGGAGCTCGTAAGAGACATTGCCATTACCATTTATTTGACCCTTGGTCGTTTTTTTGTCAGTTATTGATAATTCATACACCTCCAGCCCTCTTTTGACAGCTAAGCAACTTCCCCGCGGAGTCAAGATATTAGACGACAGTGGTTTTGACGGAGGCGATCCTATCGGCGCTGCCGAACACGTGGCCCGGCCTCGCCGGCCTACACAGTAGGAATAGTGGGGGTTGTTGGGAACATTTCTTTTTTCTTCTAGAATGCCTTTCTCTCCCCCCTCCCCCCTTTCCTTCGGAGTCGTTATCACTTATCACATCCTCAGCTATGGAGAGGACTCCTTTTAGATTTTGCCCTCGTGACGGCAGATTTAATTGGAAGGATGAGTATAAGCAGTGTAACCGCTACTTATCCCTCGACAACAAGAAGGGCGGCTGTGCGGCCTGTAAACTCCTTCGTCCAAAAACTTTAAAGGACCGCAGGGTCAAAAGGTGGGCAGCCTATGCTATGTCGAAGGACGATTGCTCACCCGCCGCCGCCGAATGTGACGAGGGGGACAGTGATGACGCTACCTCTGCATTGGAGGTTTTCGACCTCTCTAAGGAGCGCTCACGCCGTACTTATGGGGATGTACACCCCGGCGACGCCGATGCACATGGAAAAGTAAAAACTAAGCACACAACCCACGGCCCTTCCTCGACCAAGTCGAAGATGGTCCTAGCGCCAACAGAGACGCCGAATCTACCGGCAACCTCTGCCGACCGTAAGGGTCGCCAGCCCTCCCCGCAGCCGCATGCGCGACTAGCAACTGGGCCGTCCCCAATGAAGGACGCTACCACCAAAACATCAGACGAAATGCCTCGTAAGAGAGCGACCGTCGGCGAAAAGGTTACGGCGCAAGGGAAAACCGTTCATGACCAGCCCTCGACTGACAAACTAGTCGTCGAAAGCTTGGCTAGGATAGTCTCCACTGACGCTCACGGACGGACGCCGAAAGAGGCGCCGACACCCGTTCACAAGGCCATAAAGATGCCGAAATCTGCAGAAGGTACGCCGGAAGCCCCCCTTTCTACTCCCTGCCCCCCCCCCAAACTTCTCTGCCCCCGTCGAAGGGAAGACCTAAAGATAGATCCCCAGTGTCCGGCCCATGAGAAGGTTTCTCAGAGGGCGAAGGGGGTATATCCTCCATGCCATGGGACAGATCTCGAGGCGTAGGAGCACACCTTTCCGCCACTAGACCATTCAGGGTTATCCCAGTGGACTATGGAAAGATTTCAATTGTGTATGGACAAACCAGGTTTATGTCCACCTCTGAACACGTTATACCCAAAAGACCAAGAGTGATGCTCCATGAAGACCCTAGGGCCAAATATCCAAGACTCTTTGACCCAGTTCAAGAGGAAATTAATACATATGACCTCACTGAACAGGACTCACATTTTTTTGAAGATGAAGAGTTGTTAAATACTGAGGATCTTCAAGACCCTGTAGAGGGCTTTGGAGAAGACCCAGATATAGGTGGATCACAGCCCTGGCAGTCTCCAGGGGCGTCAACAGACCCTGGCATTTTAGATCTGTCCTCTCCTCAGACCACACCGGTCAGAGACCCGTCACCTATGGATGACCAACCCACTTTCAATGCACTGCTACGCAAGGTGGCAGCACATTTTGAAATTAATTTAGGGGAAATTACTCCAGAAGTAGACTTTGTGGAGAAAATAATTAAAGAAAAACAACCTACTAGTCAGGCCGTGTACCCCTTCTTGCGTCAGTCAAGAGACGCTTCGTCCCATCTTTATCCACACCTGCATTGGTTAGAGGTGTCAAAGCGAGAATTGAGAAGCTTTTTAGCCCCTCACCGTCCAACCCCCTATATATTAGGGGTCACTCCATACCTGATTCCTTGATAGTAACTACCACGAGGAAAAGAGAAGGGGTTCCTCTAGCTGCTATCGAAGCACCCCCAGACAAGGAGGGGGAAGAAGCTTTGTGCCTTGGGAAAGAGGATTACATCCTCAGCGGCTTTCTCCACACGGATTGCCAACAACAATACTTTGTTGGCAAGTTACGCTGATGCCCAATGGGGAATGTTAAGCGAAGGCCTACAAGAAGCTCCTGAGCCCTTACGAACCCGTTTGTTAGCCATTGTGGCAGAAGGTACTCAGGAAAACTAAAGCATCATTAACAACACGCTAGATGCTGCGGAAACGGCTGGCCGGTCACTAGTCCAGCGGGTACTTCTTAAGCGTCATGTTTGGCTCAGGAACTCCGGTTTTAAGCCAGAAACCCAGGCGTCCCTCATCAACAAACCCCTTGAAGACTCAAACTTTTTTGGCAAGGCGGTTGACGACCCACTGGAGACAGCTAAGAAGGAATTTGAATTTGAAACCCTGAAGACTCTGGACCAAATCACAAAACCTCCTAATAAGCAAGGTTACGGCAACAAACGCTTTTTTCGTGGCCAACGACAAAACCACCACCACCAACAACAATACTCCTCAACAAGCAACTGGTCCTCCTCTCAGGGAGCCAGTGGACAATATGCACAGAGAGGACAACGTCGTGGCAAGGGAAGAGGTTGGGGCCTCACTCCCAGAGGCTCCCCGCCTACCAACACTTAATGACCCGAATGTTCGGGTCCCCTCCCATGCATCTCCGGTCGGGGGCCAGTTAACATCATTCCTACAAGCATGGGAGGGAATTACCACAGACCGCTGGGTACTGTCAACAATAGCCCATGGTTACTGCATCAAATTCAGTCGGTCCCCAACATTCAGACCCCCAAGGGGAAGACGCCTTTCACTGGAACACCTCTCCATCCTTCTTCAGGAAGTTGAACTGCTACTGGAAAAAGGAGCAATAGAGGTTGTGCCTCTATCACAGGTAAAGGAGGGTATTTATTCAGTGTGCTTCCTTGTACCCAAAAAGGATTTAACCATGCACCTGTACTAGAACTGCGCCCAGCAAACAAATTCGTAAAACCTCCGAAATTTCGTATGGTGACTTTACAGGGGGATTACATGACAACACTGGACATGAAAGATGCATACTTTCATATTTCAAAGTTGCTAGCGCACAGAAAATACCTCAGGTTCATGATAGAAGGCAAACACTATCAGTTCAAGGTGCTACCCTTCGGCATAGCTTCAGGGCCGAGGGTATTCACAAAGGTACTGGCAGTGGCAGCGGCACACCTGCGCAGGTTGTCCATTCCAGTCTACCCTTACCTCGACGACTCGCTCATAACAGGGGATTCTTTCGAAACACGCTTCTCAAATACCCAAAAGACTGTAGACCATTTGTTCCACCTGGGCTTCTCCATCAACGAGAAGAAGTCCAGTCTAGACCCCAGCCAAGTCAAGCAATTCCCATGGGCTCTTATTCGAACAAAGGACGGCCTTGTCTTCCCCTACAACGAGAGGGTCCAAAATATGCTGTTTCAGATCCCTCAATATGTAGCCGGTCGAGAAGTGACGGTACGCGAAGCCATGCGACTGCTAGGAATGATGGCGTCATGTATTTATTTGGTACCTCACGCGCGCCTGCGTATGCGCCCAATGCAAGAGTGGCACAATAGCCAGTGGTGTCAGGCCAGCGGACAATGGGACGATCTGGTGGTGGTCTCGCAGGCCTTGGTTCTCTCGCTGCGATGGTGGTCGAAGGAAAACCTTGACCTTGTGTTGGGGAAACCATTCGCCACCCCCGCAGTGGAAGCCACTCTAACCACAGACGCATCCCTCACAGGATGGGGGGCTCACCTATCCCATCAGACTGCACACAGAGTTTGGACTCACAGTGTGGCGTCCAAACACATAAACTTGCTGAAACTGCTAGCGGTCTTCAAAGCACTGCAGGCTTTCAAGACACACCCACAAGGGAAAGCAGTGCTGGTCCTCTCAGACAGCACCACAGCCATGTACTACCTGAACAAGCAAGGGGGCAGTCACTCTCCAGGACTGTCCAAGCTGTCCCAGAACATCTGGAAGTGCGCTCTCAAACGCATGTTTCTGTTATCTCAACATGCATCAGGGGAACTCAATCTTCTGGCAGATGAACTCAGCAGAGACTTTCCTCTGCCCGCAGAGTATGAATGGCGACTACACGAAGACATCATCTCCAACGTTTTCGCAGAATGGGGCTTCCCAGAGATCGACCTGTCCGCAACTCTGGAGAACACCCAATGCCATAATTACGCCTCCAGGTACCCCCAGAACCGCTCCAAGGGGAACGGTCTCTGGATAACATGGTCAGGGAAATTTGGCTACGCTTTTCACGCCGACTCCCCTTCTCAACAAGATAGTGCACAAGATGCACCAGGAACCAGTTACCATGATACTGGTGGCCCACATGTGGGCCCGACAACCTTGGTTCGCTAATCTAATGGAGAGGTCACTGTTTCCTCCGGTGAAACTACCCTGCCCGTACAACAGGCTGTCACAGGACAGGGGCCGAGCGCTGCACCCATGCCCCCAGACCCTAAACTTGGCAGCCTGGCTCCTGAAGTCATAGAATTTGGACATTTGCAGCTCCCACAGAGATGCATGGACATTCTCAGAGAGGCAAGGAAACTGAACACTCCTTAATGCTACTCTACTTCTTTCAAAACCCATCTAACTTTGGAGAAAAAAGCCTGCACACACTTGATGTGCGCAGAGCGGTCATGTTTTATATGGAACGGACTAGACCACTGAGAAAGACTAAGCAGTTCTTTGTCTCGGTGGCGGCAGGAAGAGAAGGATATGCAGTTTCCAAATCCACAATATCTAGATGGATTGTCCAATGCATCACTCTCTGTTTCTCTCTTGCTAAGAGAGAACTGACCTTCAAGCCAAGAGCACATTCCACTCGAGGCACTGGGGCATCCATAGCATTCATTGCAAATGTTCCCCTTGAGTCCATTTGGAAGGCGGCAACCTGGAGTTCTGTACACACCTTTACTAAACACTATTGTCTAGATGCCCATTCTAGATCTGATTCCCAGGAGGGACAAGTAGTACTAAGACATTTTTTCTCTACTGTTCCTTCTCACAATCCACCTCCAACTCCGGGTACTGCTCGCTAGTCTATGCACAGCATGTGATTCTAAGCAGATTAACAAACATCAGAAGACATGCATTGCTTACCGTAAAAGCATTTCTGATGGTTGTATCTGCTTAGATTCACATGCGCCCACCCCTCCTCCCCGCTCGGATGGAAGGACTTATTACTTTCTCTCTTTTCTGTACTCACTCACGTAATGATAAGGCTCCCTCGTGGCAGAAAAATACAAACAGAGGGACCGCGACGCGTGACGGATTTTGGGTACACTACGCGTCACTATAGGGATAGTATTACAGACACGCCTATGGTCGACGTGCCCATTTCGACTTTCGAAAAACAAGATGCAATACTCTGCAGTGACCACTGCATGTCAGACTATGCACAGCATGTGAATCTAAGCAGATACAATCATCAGAAATGCTTTTACGGTAAGTAATGCATTTCTTACTCAACCTGCATGTCTAGGGGAATTTTAAAGAACCTGCAAGGCCTGACTCATCGTTTTATGTCTTGGTTACAAATAATTTCTGGTAACATTACAAATATCAGTGCAGAGTTGATAATGAAATGGGTTTGTTTGCTAATCAAGAACATTTTAATTAGCAAACTTTGGTTATCAATTTTTGAAAACCAGTTTATGCCTTGAGCTTTCTCAGCCTGTCATCGAGGAACATTGAGTGCAAAAGAGTATGCAGAATACTCGTAGTTTACAGGAAAAACATGTTCTTGCTACTTATTGAACCTAACTGTGAATTCTGCCTTGTTAGGTGTGAAAATCATCATGAGAAGCTGAGTGTGTTTTGTTGGACATGCAAGAAGTGTATCTGCCACCAGTGTGCTCTTTGGGGAGGAATGGTAAGAAGGAAGCAAATCTTTTTTTGTTGCAATATTTATATTCATTTCTATTTCAGAATCTGCCGCCATGTGTTTTGTATTCTGGGAAACTAAGCGACTATAAAACCAGATGGGCCTGGCTTTTCCACTTTTTAGCTAATATACTTTCTTAAATGTTTTTTAACCTTATGTAGCACACAATCTGTTTTTCTACAGGACATTAAATGTACTCGATTTTTGTGGCTTTTGCTAGTCACATACTTATATTATTCCCATTGCAATGATCTATAAAAACAAGATTTTACCCATATACAATTATTTGTGTATGTACGAGGATATGTATCTCTTTAAAAGAACATGCGCTGCCAGACAGTCTTCCCCTAACCAAGCACAGCTGGGCTGTGAAATCTCCCTCCTAGAGGACTCTTTAGATTCTTTGCCCATCCGTTGGTGAAAGATGTCCAGACATAGTGCCTCTTGGCTTAGCTCACTTTTCACTTCAAAGAAAGATTGTTTTTTTTAAGGGCTTTTATCTTTTTTTAAAAAAAACTATACCCTGATTGGTGTTTTATCCCAGTGTTAATCAGCTTGTCAGCTGTGTGGCCTCTGTGCAGCAGGCGTCACTCTTTAGTAAAAAAAATAAAATTCAGGAGTGTTTTTATTTTATTTTAGAAGGACAGAGGCGCTGTTGTATTTTCTACGTAAAATGAACATCCAAAAAAGATGAAAAAATAAAG
Organism: Ambystoma mexicanum; assembly: GCF_040938575.1. Taxonomy (NCBI): domain Eukaryota; kingdom Metazoa; phylum Chordata; class Amphibia; order Caudata; family Ambystomatidae; genus Ambystoma; species Ambystoma mexicanum. The sequence continues at coordinate 555,354,194 of NC_090931.1, forward strand.
GAGCCAAAAAACACAAATTCTTTGAAGAGTGAAATATTAAACATACTTCTTCCTCCCCTACCAGCAAAGTCCTCAAATCCTGATTTTAATCCTGCTTTTCAATCTGTTTTCCAAAAAGTCTTGCACCACTGCCTTTAGAACAACCTTGTATTCCGTGAAGATGTACCCATTGATGAAGGAATTAGTGGTTGTAGGCAAGATTTAAGTGTTGCTGGCAGAAGCCAATTTCAGTGTCCTCACTCTCAAGTATATGAATTTTAAGAATTAAACCTTCGGATGCGCTTCACACGAATCACATACTTTCCTGAGAGGAGTAAGTTGTGCGTTTGATCCAAGTGCAGCCATCTGTCTTCGTTCCATCATGTACCCTGGCCCAATTAGGGCCCGGCTAGTGAGGGTTGCATTGCTCGTCCCCTAAGAGAAATGATAAAGATAAAGGACACATACTCTAGGCAGATAAAGTACTTTTCAGCCAGACTCAAAAGAGCGTTATTCTAATGTATTCATTAAGCAATAGATCAATCAAATGCAGGCAAAAAAAGATAATCATTAAAATACATAAAATCCAGACAAGTTGATAAAATCACAAAATACATTTCAGCATTGAATAATTAAAGTGTAAAACTGAACATCAAAATACAGAGTGATTGAGTTATAAATGAAAATATTCCTTCTGATCCTCATGGCAGCTACCTAGTAATCGAAAGAGCAATAAACATCAAACTCCTTTGCCTGAAGTAGGTATAAGAGAGCTACCGGCATTACTAATGTTTTTCATATCATAACAGGGGACAAAGAAACCTCTTCATTTGACATGATAGGCTTTACCAAAAAACATAAATTGAAGTACATCTTCCACAGGGCTTGAATTGCAATGACTACAGTTAGCACTGTTTAAGTATCACGTTGCCGTAACTGAAGCTAATGGTTGTCAAATTCTGTTTTTCACCTGTGCTGCGTACCTGAGGGTTGTCCTGGTTCTTCACTTGATGTTCCTTTCCGGTGCTCTGAATGGGACACCCCACTGCAATACTCCAAGATGGGTTAGAGGAATGATACACAAAGCCGACTCCTCCCAGATGGAACGGAGGAGGATGACCTGGGACCCACTCCCTGCACCACCAAACAACTTCCCCAGGCTTAACATGATGCAGGGACAGTTCAAAGCACTGTAAAAGAAGTTGTGCAGCTTCTCCCACTATGGTGTATGGCAGCTAGCAGGGTCCCTCGATGGTCTGAAGGGACCCAATAAGTTCCAAGTAAAGGCAGAGGTGGAATAGGGTGGCAGGCTAGGTGGCGAGCTAAGGCACAGGGAGGAGCAGCAGGAGCATGGCAGGAAGGAACCAAGAAGGTGAAACAGAGGACAGCAGAGCATAGCAAAGAGAACAGGAAATCCAGAGCGTTGATTTTATGGGGGGGGCCTTGATCACAATAAGGCTACAGCGTTCCGGCCCCATTGCCTTGACACCGGTAGACGCGCACCATACTACACATGCGGAAAGACCCGACACTGGTTCTCCGTGACTGCACCTTGGGATCATCAAGGCGGCGCTTCCATCAGGAAGCCTGCACAAGTCTCTGAAGCTTGCATGCCGTACCACTGTAGGCAAGCCCCCAGCCCACCATGCCGCAGACTGGGAAGATGCCACCGGAGATAAAACAGCAACACAGGTAAGTGGGCATGCCGCAGATGGGCGGACAACGTGACACCCCTGCCCTGAGATTGCGGAGCGCCATGCTTCCAAGGGAAGCGACAGAAGAACCAAATGTGAGGTGTGGACAGCCGAGGCAGGTTCCCAGGAGCGATCGCATGCGGCATAACCCTTCGATTAAAAGATACAATCAGCCACAACGAATCTGGGAATCACACGTCTTGACCTTGAACTTGGGCTGACCGGAGACGATGGTTGGAGCCAGGCAGGCCGGAGCATGACTGTAGGAATCCAGTATGTATCGATTCAGTAACGGCGCATGAAAGACAGGATGCACCCACCAAATAGCAAGTTTTTGAAGGCAACAGGTGAGTCCTGACCAGTAATCCGAAACGGACCCAAGTACTGAGGCACCAATTTGGTTGTTAAAGTCCTCAATGAACGTTTCTTGGAGGAGAGACGAACCTGGTCACGCACTTGGAAGGAGAGCTCAACTGAGTCTTTATCATCAGCGGCTCTTTTGTGAGAAGCTGAGGTGTCATCCAAGGTCCTGGAGACTAGGCGATGCACATCCTGCACCTGGTTTATCAAAGTATCAGAGGACGAAGTTCTGTTGGGAAGCACAGCCTTTATGGGCATCAATTTTGAATGGAACCCATAGGTGCATAAAAGCTGGCTGGATTTGGTGGGAGAATGCAAGGCGTTGTAAGTGTTCTCTGCAGTGTCCATGTGATTCAACAAATTTGATTACAATGCGTTGGAGTGGCAGCGCAAGTATTCTTCTAAGGTTTGATCAGTGCGCTCGGTTTGCCCATTGCATTGCAGGTGGTTGCCAGATCTCAAGGCCCTGTGTAAACCTGTGTTTTTGCAAAGTTGCACCTAAAAACGACAGCAAAATTGGGCACCCACTGTCCGAGATAATTTTCTCTGGCAGACTATGTAATTGGTAGACCTCATGGAAAAAGACTTAAGGAGCGTGACGGGCATCAGATAGGCAATTCTCTGAGCCTGAAATGTACAAAATCGAACTGAGAGAGGAAAGCAAGCCCATCTAGCTCGATGAGCATTCTGACTTTGCACTGAGTGAAAACTATGAAGATTTGAATGATTAGTGCAGAATTCCACAAAAAATGCTACTCCCAGAATCTGATGCCTCCACTCTCCGAATGCCTCCTTGGTGGCCAGCTGCACCTGCTTGATCACTGCATCATTTCTTTTGCTGGAAGAGTTTTCTTGAATGGTAGGTAATAAAATGTACGCCTTTGGTAGCCGGATTCCCTTGTAATAAGACCGCTTCTATGATCACATCAGAGGCGTTCGTTTCCATGATTAACGGGCATTTCTCATCCAGATGCTGCGCACAGTTTTGGTCATAAAAGCCTCCGTCAGCGAGGTACAAGCTGAATCATTCCAGAGGAAAAGTTTTACTTTCAGTGACCGTGGTATGAGAGAACCCAGGGAAGAAACAGCAGTAAAAATGTGCAAAGCTCCGAAATCGCTGTGCAGCTTTATCCTGAGGGCTCTTCCAGTCAAAAATTGCTTGGATATTCATGAGATCCATGTGGATACCCGTCCCACTGATGATGCAGCCCAGGAATTCGATTGATGTCTGGTGGAAGAGGCACTTTCCTGCCTTGGCATACAGTTGATGCTTGGCCACACGAGACAGCACCTCATGAACATGCGCTTATGGCTTTCCATGGTAGAGGAAAAAACAAGAATGTCATCCACGTGTACCCAAACATGGAGACCCATCAGGTCGGAGAAGATTGTTGAAAGACGGCCAGGGCATAGCATAACCCAAAGGACGTTATGCAGCATTCAAAATGCCCCATTGGTGTCTTGAAGGCAGTCTTCCACTCCTCTCCCTCCTTGACACGAACCAAGTGGTAAGCGCGTAGATCCAGTTTGGAAAACACAATATAGGAATGAAGAGATTCTAGAAATTCATGGATCAATGGTAGCGGATATCTATCTTTTAGATGTTATATCACTGAAATTGCAATAGTCTATTGTGACGAATCTTGGGATGTCGTAACTGCTTCCGTAGGGAGAATCCCTTACCACGAGTCCAGGTTGAGGAGGCTTCTACTCAATAGTACCCCCTGGGGGTGGTACTCAGCGGGTGGATCTCGAGGGATGGGTACCTCCTTGGGACTAGTGATGACTATTCTGGGAGGCCGCGGTATCAGCCCAACACCTACACCTCCCCTTCATCCCTACACTTTCCGCCCCTACTCTCCTATCCAACATACTTCTGTAGAGCTCAGGAAGTAGAAAGGACTGCGATGAGGAAGAGTGGCTGCAGTTGCCATTAAGATCCAAACCAAGGGACAGCGATAAAGTGTGGATCTGCAAGGATCAAACAAAGGAACCTACCTGAATGTTCTAGTCTTCAACTAAAGACTGCACAGACTGCCAACAGACTAATCTACCTGTCAGATCCTGCCTGGAGGAACCGAGACCGTGGCAAACTCTCACCTCAGAGAACAGCAGGGGAAGACCAGGATGCGGAACAGCGAGAAGCAGTGTCCTGGGTACACTGCCAGAGAACTAGAAGGCCGGCTGGAGAAAGCACAAGCAGCGCACGGCACTGCAGGACCACACGGTCTAACTAAGAGCTCCATGCGGAAAAGGGACAGGAGACTGTTAGGGGAGCTCTTTTCTAAAGTCTCGCTTGGAGGTATGACTTTAGTAAGCTATCCCAGTGGTTTGCAGATCCCCAACTCAGTCTGTACTACTCAAGGACCTTTGTAGAGTGGCAGAACAGTCAGGATAATCTTGAGAGGAAGATGTGAGCTGTAGGTAAGAACAATGAACGAGTTAGTAAAGCACCTTCAAAGAAACACACATACATTTATATCAAAATATAGATTTATTATCTTTATACAAAAGCCACTGTTAAATACTTGGCACAATAAACCAATGCACATAGCTATACCTTTCAAAACTTTCACAGGGTCACTTCTTAGTTGATAGTTGCTGAATGCATGCAATTGTTGCAGGGGTTTGACAGTTATATCAGTAATACTGTGCAACCACAAAATAATATGGTAAATGTATTAAGTCTGCGTGCACATATAAGATAGTGGTTTTTGGGAAGGAAAACAGTTATCGTTGGAGAGCTTCTGGTTCTAGAGGCAGTTTCGTGGCACAGCAAGTCTTTCCAAGTAAAAGTTGCAAACCTAGCTATAAGGCAGTTCATAGCGGCCTAAAGTCTTGCCAAGCAGCCGAAATCAAACGTTCTGGTGGATACTTTCTAGCCTCTAGGAAGGAAGATACAAGAAGGCTTAACCAATGTTGGAGACCCTGTTAAAGGACTTGCTAAAGAGACACAAGCAGCAGCTTGAGTCTGAGTTAAGAGGGGGTTACCCTGGACACCTAAGTGCATTCCAATGCTCTGTAGCGACTTTCTGGAAACAGGTAAGTGACACCTTTTTCCCCACAGTACCTTCAGCTAGAAGAAAATGTTTGTGGCGAATGCTCTGCGGTGTTGCAACTGTGGACCTGACCTCCGGATTCCTTGGCCTGATGACTGAAGGCAGGACAACGGATGGAATCTCTCAGCGGCAGTCACGAGGGAGGATCTCTGGCACGACTTTCAGCACCTTCTTTGGTCACTCTGTGGTCATTCTGTGGTTTTGGTACCTTTTCTGAAGCACCAACAAAGGATGTGGTTTGCCCGGTCAATCTTCTACACTTCCTGCAGTCCCGCACTCTGAGGAGGAGGGGGGGTCTGTATGAGTTGGATCGGATCTCTGGCGTGTCCTTGAGGGCGGAAAAATAGCAGATTACACAGAATACCTCATCTATTTTATTTTGATTTCAAATAATAACCTTGTAGCACATGCAGCTTATCCTAATTTCATGGATGCATATTGAAAACTCCAAACTGTTTTTTAGAAAAATATTCAAACATTTTTAATATTTATTTTTATTTCAACACATTTGTGTGCAAAAAAGGGTTCGTAAAAGTGCTTCTTTACAGTGCAAAAAATGGTATCCCAAATAAACGATGAACGGGTAACACTTTGGCCGGCACGCGACCACCCAAATATCTTGGATTTACTGGGAATGTTATACCCAATGACATAAGATTTGGCAGGATTAACTAAAAACCCGTTTTCAGTCACACCTTGCATTCCGCAAAGCACTCAGAACTTGGTTGTTCAACTAACTTCTGCCTCACCTTCGCACTGTGCTTCACGCATGCGTACTCATGACTCCTGTAACCTTTAATTGTTTACAATGCATGTGCCATCTCAGGCACCAATGTAACTGTTCCTTATAACACTGTAACCATTTCACCACTGTTATATCTTGAATACTCTGTTTGTACCTTTGTAACTAAGTACCATACTTAACTGTAACAGCGCCACAATGCCTACAAGCTGTTGTGCGCTGTACAAATTAAAAAAATTAAAAAAGAGATCGTTCAATCTTCTTTGCAAGCCTATGGGGTTAACATCCAATAAAAGGATATCATCCGCATAGGCATTCCAACCAAGTTCAAGAGTCTCTAACATAGGAGGAAATTATTCTTAACAATAAAGAAAAATCAGAAATATACAAATTGAATTGGGGCGAAAACATAGCCCTGCTGCAAACCAAGATTGGCAATAATATCCAAAAGAAACCCCTCAGCGTTAAACCTAACCTTTAACACGTTTTTTTAAATGAAATAATATCAACATAGAAGGGAAACTGGAACACCAGTCTTAACTTTTTCCCATAATGTCCCTCTATCAACTTTATCGAACACAGATGTCCAGTGCAGGCTTGATATATAAACAGAAAACTGTGTGACAGAAAACTGTGTGTTTAGCTTTGCACTTCGTTGTAAGAGCAACCTAAAAATCCTGTTTGTAGAGGGACCCAACCCCTTCCTTAATTGGTGGCTTTCCTCTTCCCATTGGAACAAATCTGTAAGCACAAAACCAGCTAGTACTTTAGAGAGTGAGTCATGTAATGATATTGATAGCGTTTTCCAGCCAGTGGTCCCTCGACTCAAGGCATAAAGGGGAGATGGCCACACCATTGACCACTAACTTTCTTTTTGTGTTGCGATCTAGAGCCTGAGCACCTCGTTAGCTTTACGCAACACTGTTAGCATGAACAACCACTCAACCCTGTCGAGCGCTTTCTCAGCGTCCACTGAGACTAGGGTGGGGGTCTATGTCTTGAGTGTCTAGTGACGCCTTTAGATTGAGCTTGCGGATGTTGTCGGATCTCTGTCACCCTTTCACATAGCCTACCTGGTCACTATGTATGAGCCCTGGCAGTACCCCGCTTAGCCTATTAGCGAGGACGCTGGTGTAGATTTTGGCATCAATGTTTATCAGGGAGATCAGCCTGTAGGAGCCACATTCGTGTTTGTCCCTCCCTTCCTTGGTGAGAACGATAATCCAGGCCTCTGTGAAAGATTCTGGTGCCTGACCCTTCTCCATGATGTCGTTCAAGAGATGAGCCAAGAAGAGTGCTATGGCCCGCTGCAGGTTTTATAAAATGCTGGGGTAAAGCCGTCTTGCCCTGGCGGTGAACCTTTAATTTCGAGATTGCAGCACTCGCTTCCTGCAATTGTATTGGGGCTTTGCAGAGTTTTAAGTGTAGTTTTCTCTAAGAATTTCTCTGTTTTCATGGGTGGATTTGCTGTCCGAGTTGTACAGTTGTTCATAAAACTGGCCGAACCGAGCCGTTACTTCAGTTGATTTGGTGCAGCGGTTTCCCCTTTAGATCTGATTTTGTACACTGCTCTTTCGGCTCTCTGCCCTCTTAATCTAGCTGCGAGTAGTGTGTGAGCCTTGTCCTCTTTTACGTAAAACTTTAGTTTTACATACCTAAGCTGTGTCAATGCTTTCCCACTCTATAATTCTTTAAGTTCTTGCTGAAGCTCCCTTATATGTGCCATCTGCCTGTTGGATTTCCTACCCCGTTTGACATGTCTGCTTCTTTGTCTTATTTCTTTCTGAAGGAATGTCTCCCGCAGCTGTCTAGTCCTTTTTTACGAAGGTTCCCTGCAATATCAGTAGCCCCCTCATCGTGGCCTTCACTGCTTCCTACAGTGTGTTTCAGGGGAGTGGGGGGGAGATCACATGCGTCATTTCATTCATAAAATTCCCTAATTTCGACATCGAGTGAATCCCTGTAGACTTGGTCATTGTATAGTGTGTCGTGGCAGATTGATCTTCTGTCGGTCGCAGTACTCGGGCCTAGATCTAGCTCTAGGTCTATGGTGCTCATGTCGTTGTCTGACCAAGCTACTAATTTGATGGCTGATTTCGCGATGTTATGCTCATGTGCCGCATCCAAAATGTTGTAGGCTATGCGGGTGAATGTTTGATGTGGGGAGAGTAAAAAGAAGTGTATGCTCTGTCTTGTGGGTGATAGGATCTCCACGTGAAAATCAAAAAGTGCTCTTGTAAAAGGGGTTGGAAAAGCCCTTTCCCTGGGGATGGAGTGGCTCCCTCTGCATGAAACCCAGTCAAGAACGGGATCCATCACCATATTGAAGCCCCCCCCCCTACAAATCAGTGCCCCTGTTTTCCAGTTGTCTCGGAAAGCAAAGAGCTCTCTGCTGAATGAGATTTGTTGGCGTTTTGGTGCGTAGGCTGAGCACAATGTAACTGCTCTCGTTTGAATGACCCTGTTGATCACCAGGCACCTCCGTCCATGTTTCTTTGAGTTTGCGTGATCTGTAATCCCAGTAATGCCCAATATAACATGCCTACACCTCCCTTTTTTGCAGGTCCTGATGCCCAAAAGGCTCCTCCCAATTGCTTTCCTTTTAGGGCAAATTCCTTTCTGGAATTTGGTTTCTTGCACAAATAGTATGTCTAGGCTTGACCGGTTAAATTCCCATAACAACATCGATCGCTTTTGGGGTGAGTTGAGGTCGGTTACATTTAAGGACCCAAACCGAACAGAGTTATTCTCCATATCCATAGCTGAAAGATGAACTAGTGTTTGGCCGCGTTCCCAGCGCAAATATTCACCCTCTCATGCCCAAAGCAGCTGTGGCCTTGAGTGTTTTATTTCCCTTCAGGTGTGCCATTCATGTAGATGTGTTGTGTGCTGTTCTTTGAAAGTGTATCCCTGGTATCTAACCCTCTCCCCTTCCCCCCTGTGAAGCATTCCCTCCCCCATTCACCCCTCCCTTCCCCCCTTGCCACTTAACCGCAAAAAGCGAATAAAGAAATGTCCCCTTGTAACTGGAGACACCCTAGAAAAAAGACATAGGGCCACACTTAGGGGAGGACTCTTTGAAACGCACACCTTAGTTAACTATATTTTACTTGTTTCAAATCGGCACTTACAGATTGCTAACAACAATTAAACACCCAGTCCGGAAAGGAAAGAAAAGAAAAGTCAGCCCTTCATTCTCTGCAATTGGTGGACACCTCGACCTTCTCAAAAATTTCACACTCCCAAGCCACAACGCATCCCTTAGAGTCCTTGGGAAGTTGGATTGTCTGCTTATGTCTGATCGTTCGCTCACAGCAAGTCATGGTGTGTTGAACCGTTTTAACTTCCTGAAGCCCTTGGCAGGCCCCCTTCTGGGACAGGGGCCCTCCGGTCTTCTGGGTGACTCGGGGAGGACGGGAATGCCTCCATCTCGACTCTGCTTGCTCCCAATTTTTAGCCCTGTAGCACACTGTTTGCTTCTTCCACGGTGACCACCCAATATTCCTCATTGCAGTGTTCAAAGGATAGCGCAAAGGGGAAGCCTCATCTATTGCAGATCTTTTGATCGCGTAGCCATGTAGTTAATGGGCGATAATCCTTCCTGGTTAGTGTAACTGCTGACGGGTCTTGAAAGATTCTAACATGCAAGCCTTCAAAGTCAATGTGCTCCTGTTCTCTCACCCGGTGCACAATTTCCATCTTGTGCTTGTGGTGCCTGCATTTTGCTAGAACTGACCTCGGACCATTTGGGGGGGACCCCTACCTGATGCACTATTTCGAACTCCAGGTCAGGTGTAGTGATGGGGGGTGGTGAACAGGGAGTTGACTAAGGCTTTCACTTGCCTTTCCAGGCTTGATGGAGTTTCATTCGGTGACTCCTTTAAGTCCTGTATGCGTATATTGGATCTCCTTTCGTGATTCTCGAGGCCGTCTACCTTGGCAGCCAAGTCCAAATTTCTTTGCTCCAGGTCCTGGAAATGCATGTCTGCCTTCATTTCTACCAGGCCACTCGACAACTGGTAGTTTTCCAGAGCTTCCGCCTTGTCCTCAATTTTGTTGACTCTATCCTGCAGTGCTGTGACTGTAGTTGCCATGCTGCTCTTTATTGACCTGATTTCCTCAAAAACTAGCCGGACATCTGCTTTTGTGGATGCTTCTTGCTCCCCTCCTGGTATGATTGGCAGATCTGTGGAGGGTGGAGTCGCCATGCTTGGGCTCATGCGGCGAAACCCCTGTAGTTTATGTGCAATCGCTGGGTCCAGTTCACTAGGCATCCACACCTTACGTTAAACGGTACAAATGGCGGCTGGCCCCTTGTCGAAGCGCTTGTGCCTGCTCTGGTCTTTGGTTCTCTGCGCCAGATGCCTGCAGTGTCAGTGGATTGTACTTTTCCAGGTATGCAGTGCTTGGGGGTGCGTGCCGCTGCTCAGTGTCTGTCCTAAGGTGGTTGGTCTGTGGTTGCAAAGGGTTTGTTTGGCGTTTGGCAAAGCGTATGCACTGCTACCCTGGCTTTGATGTACTGCGCCCCGTTGGCCTGGGAGGAGGGTTGCAGCAAGGCTTTACGTGTACTTCCGAGTCTGTGCCGCTCTCCCAACACAACCCAAACTGTGCGCTGATGAGGTTCGTTTTAATCCCCTAACTAGTGTCGTGAGCACCGACTCCTTCCAGGGTGTTCTTTCTGCGGTGGTTTCGGGTAATGCTTCCCACCTCGCTCCTAGTGCTTGCTCGCGGGGTGGTTTGCAATGGCTCAAATACGCCCTTGTCTCTGCGGCTTGTCTGGGGAGGCGGGAGCTCCGCTCTTGCAGATTGAATCGCGTTGGTCACTCTCCGGCAGTGTGCTGAGTTATTTGAGTGGCCACATGTCTGCGGGAGAGAAGTTTGCAGCCAAGTCTTGGAGGCGCTGTCAGGCTGTGTGACGTTCACCGCTCACAGCGAGTTTCTGTTCATATGCGGTTAATACCCACTTCTATTCGCCCATTCTTTCTGTGGGCACTGACCTTTTGCATGGCGCTCCCCGTGCAATGTCCCCAGGCAGTGCCTCTATTCTCGCTTTCCGTGCTGATTTGCTGGAAGTTAAAGTCGAAATCAGATCGCCATCTTTGTGACTTGTGGGGGGGGCGGTGGTTGGGGAGGAGGATGGTCGCGCTATTGCTGCGTTCATTACAATGGCTCTTCCCCAGCGATCCACTGTTTCGCGCCAGGCAGGGTTGACTGTGCACTCGGAAGTACTTAAGCGCTGTAGTTAAGCCTCTCCGGTGTATGCTGGTCCGGGCAGCTTTCGGAGGGATACCCTCACCGATTCTATCTGAGAGTTAACCTGCTGGATGTCTGCTGCTTCTTCTCCTTGTATATGCACTTATTTCTCAAATGGGACCGGGTACCTGCAAGTGTGCCTCCATTCCTGTGTGGGTTTCAAGGAATACAAGGGCTCAGGCAGCCATGTCTGCGCCCCCTGGTGGTCTCCCTATAAATCGTTTTTAATGGCAGTCAACAGGCCTGCTGAATGCCTACCCTCATTTGTTTCTTAGCATTTCGTCTGAAAACAATAAAACCATTTATCTTCAGGGACTGAGTTAATCAAGTCTCTTGGAAAAATCTAAAATCATTTAACTTAAACTTTTAATCTTTAATTAAAATTATGAAAACCTGGTTGGTGACCTTTAAAATCTGACAAGGTTGATATGATGATGATAGGTAATTTATAATGTGCTTAATACTCAGAGGTTTCTAAGCGCGGACCCAGGGATCCAACCTGTTGTGCTCTGTCGTCTTGCTTCTCAGGCGAGCACGTTGCCCCTGAGCTATCCTCCCGAGACAATTGCTGGCAACCAATCCCATGATCCTTTTGCATCGTTCCCACCGTCCTCAATAGTAATCCTCAGATTACCCTTATTGCCTACCTTGCAACATTCTTATTTCCCAATGAAGGCTGCAACCTCTCATTACCCCACCACACATCATTTATCCGAGGGAAGTTCACTGAAAAAATGTCAAATCCCCTCTTCAGAATCTCTCCCTGAGCTGCCATCACCAGGTTACTTGCTCTAGTGTTGAATGAAAATGAACAATACGTTTGTTACAAAGGTCATCCTCATACAACTTGACCAAGTTAGTGTCTGCCAAAGTGATTTCAATCAGTGAGTGTACACCTTTTGAAGAGTGCCAGTTTTCGGCTTCTTTTTAGTGGGAACTCCACTTCATCTCTAAAAATGGCTGAGAATATCAGTACCAAGGACGAGGATAAACCCCTGCTCCTATCTTTCCCCTCGTATATAACCGGGGCATCGTGAACAAGACCATGTGAACATCGTGGTTGGGTAATTTAAGTCCAGACTAATTCCCACCCTTGGGTGTGGATTACCACAAGGCTCATCAATAGTAGTGACCTCACTACTTCAACCGTGGACCTTCACATCACCAGTAATTCTTAATTCTGGCATTGTTTTTCCCAAACACTCATCCTGCTCAACAATAACCTCAGTAGAAGAATCATCCACAGAGGGCTGTAGGAAACGCCTTCTATCTTTAAATTTTTTAAAAGTTTTTTTTTTTGTGACTCAACTTTTTCATTTCACTCTTAGTCGATGGACAAGAGGTATCACAAACGGATGTGATCAACAAAGGTATCTCAACCAGGCCTTTATCATTCTCATCCACATCTGTATCCATAGGCAATAGGAAGATGGATCTCTCCATTGGGAGTGCATATTTCCAATCGCATTTTAAGATAAATTCTCCTTTTGTTGCAAGTCCTCATTCTCAGTCGGGGGCGTTCATCGAAGAGTCTTTATGCTGTGAGTCCTCAATAACAATTACAGTATTAGAAGAATGGGCCACAACCTTCGAGCCTGGGGAACAAGTTCTTAAATTAATTGACTGGAGAGTTTTCCTTAGATATATGCTCGACCCGGCCCTTTTCAAGTCTGAAGGATTCTTCACATTCTTTTTCTACTTCTGCTGTGATAAGTGTGATAGAATTTTCCCACAACCGTGATTATCCACCCCCTCAATGGGGATCAGCAGACCATCTATCTTTCCTTGACAGCTCACTGCATTTCGTTCAGATGACTGTGCTGCTATTTTCGGCACAGTTACCCTATTTGGGCGCACAGCGCCTCTTGTCCCTCTAACAAAAGTACCAATATCCATTAATGGCATTGTGTGATTTTACCTTGTAATTAATATTGTGCATACGTACGAGCCCTTGCAGAACTAGATTCAGGGCTGCAGTGGACTGACCCTTCTCCATAGTAGACTAGTCTAGGCCATGGGAATCTCTACCTTCCACAAACATAGAATGCTGATTGCAATCACGGGATGCCCATAAGAGATTAAAGGTGAGAGTTCGATTGGCTGTCAATTACAGAGAGAGAATTCCTGAACAAATACGGAGTAGCAACCTAATTCGTTCCAGCTAATTCCACATCTCTAATATCTTATCCAAGCTTAGGCAAGTGTCCAATAGAGAAACATTTATATTATCTGCAGTGACAACCCTTGGTGATAACTCTGCTAATGATATGTGTTAGGGAGAATTCTCTGTTTAGGCTGAATTTCCTAACCTAGTGAGTCCCCCAGCAGCTTTGCTGGATTTATGGGGTTTATTTTTTTCTCCTGCCAAGAGTGAGACTCTTTTACCCTCACTCTTTTGCATGATCTGAGTGTGTTTCTTTGACTCTAGGTGTGTTTAATGGGCTATTGGGTCTTTTACTCCATAGGGCTTCATGTGTTTTTGTGATGTGTTACACAGCACCCTCAGTGCAGTAACACAGGGGTGTCATAGTGACCCCCCAGTATAGACTCCATACCCTGGGACTGACTACTGTCTCCCAGGGCATGTAAAGTCACCATCGACTTTACTAGTCTCAAATTCCGAACAGAACCAGTACAAACCATCATACTGTGGACGTACTGGCCGGGGCAATTCGATTGCCCCGGGGTCTGTTAGACGAGGGGGCACGTCTCCGTCCCCCCTGATCGAGTTTTGGCTGGTGGCAGTGGATACTACTTTTTATATTCGATCGCGAATATTTTCCATTGGGATTTTCCCGTTGTTCGAGGCTACCAACTTTAATTATTTAATTCCTATAGCATCGAACATACCGCCAGTTTATTTATTTAATATTCTCCGGTTGTTTTTTTTTGCCAGAACTCAGTTCAAAAATGGCATTTGTGTTCGCTTCTGTGACTCCAACCCAAGTTGAGCCCTTTGTTCCACTTTTTGGCGGTCTTCTCCACAGAAGCCTCCAAAAGTGGTGCCACTCTGTCTGGGTACCACAGGGGGCGTGGGAGGGGGTTTAGGCACCCTGGACTGAGTTACCTTGGTAACTCAAGTCGCACTCTTGTGTGATTGGCCCAAGGGGTTGAGCCAGCCGGCTCACCACTTAGCATGTATGAGTGACAGCTAGGCTGAGTGAATGGAGGTATGCTGCATAAAAGCAGGGCTTTGGGGACTGGAACTTTAGAAGTCGCCACAGGACCTAAGAATCCGACGAGGGAGAAGCTGAGCCGACCTGCTACGATGACACCACCGGTGGAGCCCTGCTGAACCGTCTCACCACTTTTCCCAACGACAGAGGAGATCTCCAGCCCGGAGAGTCTTCTTCCTTCGACTGGTGGGGATAACCAGTCTGCTTCCTTTTTCGCTTCCTGGAACATCTCGTGGCCGCCTTGCCTGTGCCAAGCACCCCGGCAACCGGGATACCATGTTTTACCACTACCGCGAATCAAAGGGTAGTACCTTTAACCGGAAAACTCTGCGGCTGGTTTCTTCCCTGGCAGTGCAACGACCTTCATCTTTCCTCCACCTCGAGATCTTCTCTTCCTCTGGACGACGCCGCGACTTGCACCCGCTGCCAGGAACAACTGCCCCCGCTGGAGGATCCTTTCCACGTAAGGTACCGTGTTCCGCCTGGCTTCCCTTGCAACTGACTGTACGGGGTAGATTTAGCCCCCGGCTTTCGAACCTGGGTTAGCCTGGGACACCCTGGCTAAACTTTTCTGACCCCAACTAAAACCTTTCTGAACTCCCTGCAAGACTTTTTAAGCCTGTTGTTATTGTGTGATCTTGGGTGCATTTGTGCTCTGCTCTCTCCAAGAGTGGGCCCGGCCTATGGACTTTGGCTCACAAGTAACTTTTGACTTTCCTGCCTTGCTTAAGAGTTCCTAAGTATTAGTGTGGTGTATTTTCCTACATTCTGCCTTTTTCCCCTCCCTTTTTCATTAACTTATTGGAGTGCCATTTATAGTTAAGCGCTCACCTCTGTCTGGAAATAAGTGGTGTTAACTAAGACTTGTCTGATAAGGAATAAGGGATGTATATATAATAATAGTAACTGTGTTGAGGGTGATTTACAATAATAGTGCTGGAGTGTTTCAATCAGTGTGTTTTTTAATAAATAATTATATACCTTGATACCAAAGCTCTGGTCACTGTTTGCTTGTGCTATTGCGTCTGAGTGCCTATTGTGTATACTTTGCATACTGCCTAACTCTTCTTGAGAGAAGTCTGACTGCTCAGCCACAGCGGCCAGGTAAATCTGGGTGGTACAGACTACTACCAAGTGGGTTTACTGCTAACACCTCTAGTCCTAAATCTTTTGCAGTGTTCCCAAAGGGAACTGCACAGGTTTCTGCCTAACAATATGGCACAAGATGACAATACAACAAATGGTTGCACAGGCAATTCCTTGGCGGAACCGAAAACTAAAGTAAAATTTCCCAATTCAGAGTCATTAGGAGATGCCCCGCCCCCAGGTAGAGGAGTATTTCGCCTCTTTCCATAACTTCCCTTCGAACTAGCCAGTGACGTTCCATTATAATCACAAACCCCTTGCGCAACTATATAGTTTAGTAGTTGTCACCGGAAAAAAAGTAATTTTAGAGCAGGAATCCAGTTCAATTGCTTCTTCCAAGGCTTTAGTAACAGCCGTGTCTAATGGGGTAGGATCGGTACTTCTCAGTGGAGTGTTTGCCTTTGCTGACTTTACTAGTTTTGGGTGACATTTTCAGAAGAGAGTTGAATGTGTGCACTTCACTAGTCCGCAAAAAGACTTGGTATTCCTCGACAATGTTTTTCTTTTGTGGTTTCCACACGGACGGCAGGAAAGCAGTGTGACAATTCACCCGCTGACTGACCGGCATGCTGCCGGTTGACTGCAACTGCACTTATGCGCCACGCAACGCTTCTATGCAGTTCCTCCACCTCCCTTCTCTTAAAGGTGTATGCCGCTAGACCTCTTCACAGGCAAAAGGCACGTCCTCGCCTCACCAACTCCTGAAACTGATTTTACAATGATTGCAAAATTCTGCCAATTTATGCAGGTCTCTGTCAAACTTGACTGCCACGGTATGCTCCATGGTACTCTCGGTTAAAGAAGAGGCAGTGCCCTTGTTGACCATGTCGCGCAAGGCAGCATTCTCTTGGTTCAAACTGGTGACTTCGAGTGCTCGATATTCCTTTATTAATTCTTGAATGTCCTCCATATCGAATTCGAAATGTTGGCGTCTTAATCTGTCAAATGCTTCGTCTCGTTTACGCTGCATACCTGAAGGTTATGGCGGTGCTTCCATTCATGCACCTTTGCGCTGCATACAGTGGGATGCCCCGCTGCGATACTCCTGGATGGCTGACCGGAATAATGCACAAAGTCGACCCCCAAACCCTTCTCCCTGAGGAAACAAACAAACAAAGATGACATGGAAACCACTCACTGCTCCACAAAAACAACTTCCTCTGGCTAAACGTGATGCGTGGACAGTGCAGAGCACGGAGGGTAAGTTATGCAGCTTGTCCGAGACAATGGTATATGGCAATTGGCTGATCCCATGATGGTCAACAAATTCTAGGTAAAGACGGTTGTGCAATAGGGCCGCATGCTGTGTGGTAAGCCAAGGCACGGGATAGAGGACAGCACAAGCAGCAGGAAAATGGCAGACTGTCAGTAGAGCACCAGGAAAACCAGAACTGGAAATGCAGATTAAGGTGCCTGGATCAATCAGAGCGGCTGTTTTATGCCGAAGCTGTGATCAGAAATGGGCTAAGGCGTTACGCCCTTGTTCCTGTGACAAAGCCAGACGTGCACCATACCGCGCATGCAGAAAGACCTGACACTGGTCTCCCTGCATCTGCACCTTCAGTCAGCCATGGCGGTGCACCAATAAAGTAGTCCGTTCAAGTCTCTGAGCCTACCCGCTGTACCACTGTAGGCGAGCCCCCAGCCAGCTGTGCCACACCCCAGGGAAATGCCACTGGTAATGACCTGCCAACCAGGTAAGTTTGCACGCCACCGATGGCTGGATGACATGACAAAGGTAATTGGTTAAAATAAAATATAGGGATATATCTTCTAGCTGATGGGCTTGACACCAGTGCTAAATATGTGGATGTTTCACCCTTTAAATAGCTAAGTGGAAGAACACTTCTAACAGCAGCTTTGGCTTGCATTTACGAGCTAAGCAAAATATTGATTCTCAGCATACGTCTCTTTGAGACATTTTTAGCTTTTTCTTTTATACAACTTTTATGAATTTGTCTCGCCTTGAAACACCTGTTTATAGGCGCGTTATAAATGCCATATCATATCTCCATGAAAATATCTTGATTTCAAAATGGCCCACTCAATTAGCTATTAAAAAAACTGGATTAATGTATACCTTCTGAGATAATGGGTTATAAGTGCTTTCAGATGAAGAATTTAAGTTGTCAATACACCCAAGATGTACCTTTAATAAGTCATGTCAATCAAATCCAATGATGACATTACATTTAGGGCCCAATCTCCACTGGCATAACGAGCCAAACCACAGCATTTTGCTTCATAAGATCTAATAGCCAGAAGTACAACCCCACTTCCCTCAACATGTTTTTTCAGGAAACATGAATTACCTCCACAAGCTTTTTTCATACACAGTCCTGTCTTTTCTAAATGGATTGATCAATTATTGGAACTTACAAATCTAACCCTTAAGTAATCAAAGGAGTGCACTCAACCAAGGAATTGGCTTGCTATGTAGATTCTGAGATTTTTGGAATTTGTTCTCCGATAAACCATGATTTTGGACTTTTGGATGTTCACTGTCATTTCCAGCTGGTTCATAAAATTCCTGTATCCCTGGAGTAGGTACTGTAAGGTAGCTGGGCGGGGGGGCGATGTTTAATAACCACATGTCTGGTATAACAATAGAGCCCGAAAGACATTAACCAAGAAATGGGTCCAAATATCAATATTCGATTTATAAAGGTCACCAGGAACACCATCTAGGCTAGGAGCTTTAAGTGGATGAAGCTCTCTCATACGTTCCTTAGTTTAGTTGGATCAAGGTCCAAAGCGGGAACGTCCTGCTGAAGACTGTATAGGCTTGAGAAATGATTGTGCCAGCCAAACTCTATCTGGATAGTGTGACTGAACAACAAGGCTTAGACTTAAAAGGATACGAGGGGTGAAGGGTTCAGTTAAGCACACACAGAGCACTGTTAATACAAGTTAGGTTTGACAATTCTTATCAATCAAAAAACATAGGAAGTAAGTTACTAAAACATTCACTACTGAGATTTACATATATATGTATACACCAGAGGGGTTTAACCCTGCACACCTGCATCCAATCAGCCTCCTCTCCATAGACTGAATGGGGAAAAACTTTGTGCACGGCTACAGGCCGTACGGCTGGACGGCTTTTTACCAAATTTGCGGCAGGAGTGAGGGCTTGGGTCAGAAAGCGTGCTTTTATGTGTTTGGTGCCAATCCGAGCAGTACTTTTGTGGCAAAGAACTGAAATGTACGTCTAAAAAAATTTGCGATATCTGGGTCCGCTCCGCGGACCCATTTCCCTGTTCGCTCCACAGACCGAAGTCTTATTGTCTGCGGTACGCCGTGATGTCGGCGAACATTGGACTCAGTCGGTGGTTGGCTGGAGGGAAGCGTGCTGTGCGTCAACCTTTTGTGGCACACGCTGTCATGGTGTATTGGAGGACAGTGCGCCGGGGAAGGGTCTGGAAAACATACCGTACACCATCTGGTGGTGGCAAGAAGCGAGGGAAAGGGTAGGGGAGTGAGAAGTTTGTTTGTTTGTTTAGAATTTATTGTGTGCACCGGACCCTGGGGTATAAGGGCGCAGAAAGTAAGAATATGTACAGCTTAGAGCATAAGTTACAGGTTACAGTTACAAGTTACAGACATTACCAGTTACAGACATTACCAGTTACAGGTGCAAGTTTACAATACAAGTTTACAATCGTATGGTGCAGATACTGTGTAGCAAACAGGCGTGAGCATTATCATGGGTTCAATTAGCAGTTGCTGTCGTTAGCTAGTTGATTACAATTTGCCTGAATTTGGAAAAGGAGTGTTCTAGCCTCGCAGTAGTGGGTAATTCGTTCCACAATTGAGCAGCTTTGACTGGGAAGCTAGCTCCGCCTATGGTGGTCAGTTTAAAGCGTGGTACTTGTAAGCGATTGGTGTAAGCAAGTCTGGTTTGTCTTGTGGGGTGTGTTCTGGTGAATCTGTCCTTAAGATATTGGGGGGCTTTGTTGTGTAGGGATTTGTATGTGAGAGATGCAGTTTTGAGTCTGATTTTCTCATGGGTGGAGAGCCATTTGTGTTTCCTTCTTATTACTGTAATGTGTTCTCTCCTGGGGATGTTCAATGCCGCTCGGAGGGCCTTGTTTTGCTGTATCTGGATTTTGTTTATGATAGATTTAGTGGCTCCTATGTACAGTGCGTTACAATAATCTAGTTTAGAGATGATAAGGGCTCTGGCTAATGTTAGACAACTGTGCTGGGAAAGGAATTGTTTTCCTGCTCTAATGAGCTTACATGTGTAGGCTGTCGAGGAAGCTAGGGAGTTTACCTGTTTGGAGAATGATAGGGTAGAATCAAGGTAGATGCCTAATGTTTTAACTTCTTTGGCAACTTGTATGCAGTTCCCATCTATGATGAAGGAAGAGTAGTTTGAGCTTAGTTTTTTGATGAGGGGTGCGGTGCCTAGGATAAGAAGCTCAGTTTTATCATCGTTCAGGCATAGGCCATGGGTTGCCATCCATGCCTGAACGATGCTGTATATTTTGTTCACCATTGCTAGATCTTTTTCGTAAACCCCTGTGAGTGGGAGGAGGATCTGGGTATCGTCAGCGTAGTTGGTATACCTGATACCCAGATGGTCCAGATCATCAAACAGGGGCTTAGTGAATATGTTATATAGCGTTGGTGAAACGCATGATCCCTGTGGCACACCGCAGGTAATAGGGATGGGGTCTGCAGCTGCTATAGGTGAGAAAACCCTCATGGTGCGGTCACTGAGGAAGGATTGTATCCATGCTATAGCCTCAGTGGAGAAGTGTGCTGCTGAATCTAGGTGGTTACATAGGACTTTATGGTCCACTAAATCAAAAGCGGCCGATAGGTCTAGTAGCAGGAGGAGTGCTGGTTTTCCAGAATCTCTTACTTTGTCTATTTGGGCTTTCAGGTCAATCAATGCAGCTTCTGTACCGTGAAGAGGGCGGAAGCCAGATTGTCGGGAGCCTAGTAGTTGGTTTTGTTCCAGGAAGCTCTGGATTTGTATATATGCCACCTTGTCCAGTATCTTCAGAAGGAACGGTACCGTAGTAATAGGTCTATAGTTAGTGGGTATAGTGGGGTCTAGAGTAGCCTTTTTTAAGAGTGGGAGCACCCAGGACTCTTTTAAGTTACTGGGGATAATGCCTGTGGTAAAGGAGGCATTAATTAACTTGGTGATAAATGGTGCTAGATCTCGTGCGGCATCTTTGATGAGTTGTGCTGGACATAAGTCTCCTTTGCAGTTGGACGGTTTTAGACCGAGTATTACTTTCTCTACTTCTAGTATGGAGACTTTGGAGAAGTGGAATTGCGTAGTGGGTTTGTAGTTAGGAAGTGTCTTGATAGGCGGTAATATATTGGGTGCTAGGGTCTCACGTTTTAGTTCTATTTTCTTTTGGAGGTTTCAGACTTTGTTAGAGAGGGCTTGCTGGATTTCGGAGCACCACTTTTTATCTTTAAGACAGTTGTCTTGAGGTGTTATTGGGTTTTCCAGTTCTCTGAGTATGGTGAACAGTTCTTTAGTACTTGATTTGGCTTGTGTGATTCTGTTATTGTAGGTCTCTTGTTTAGCTAAGATGATTTCTTTTTTGTAATGAGAAGAGATTTTAGCTAATTTCAGTTTATTTTCTGGGCTGGGGTTAATTTTCCATGTATTTTCCCATTTCCTTTTTTCTAATCTCAGATTTTTTAAGAGAGGGGTGAACCAGTTGTTCAGGTGGTTCTTTGGCTTGCTGTTTCTGAGCTTGAGTGGTGCGATGTTGTCAAGAGTTTTGTTCATGATATTGTTAAATTCTTCCACTAGGCTGTTAGGGTTAAGGTTGTCAGGTAGAGCGTCCAAAGTGGGCATGATGCCGGGGAGTAGTTTGTCTAGTGTCATGTTTTTTTTTGTTTCTGGTAAGTGCAGGAGGTGCACACGGTTGTTGCAGTTTCGGGGTGGCAGTGTCCAAGGAGAATGAGATTAGATGGTGATCTGACCAGATTTGGGGTGAGATGGTGAGAGTGGCTATAATGCAGTTGTGGTCAGCAATCCAATCAAGGGTTCTCCCTTTGATATGGGTGGGCTCAAGCACTCTTTGTGTGTAACCCAGTTCTGTTAGGGTGTTGGAGGCTGCTGTGGCTTGTAAGTCGTTGATATCATTAAAGCCAATATTGAGGTCGCCTAGTAATATTGATTGAGTAGTATCTTTAAGGTTTTCTGATAGGATGGTAGTTAAGTCTTCTATGAAATTCTTGATTGGACCTGGAGGTCTGTATATCAAGTGAAGGTTAAGGGTTTGTGAGTTAGCTGTAGGTGTCTTGGTGGACATTATCTCACAAGATTCAATGGTTGGTGAGGGGGTGAGTCTCATCTGGAGTTTAGTTTTGACGATGATGGCTAGTCCTCCACCTCGAGCTCCGCACCTATCCGATCTGAGGATAGTATAATTATTGGGCACGGCTAGGGATAGTGCTGGGCCTGATGCCTCATGCAGCCAAGTTTCTGTAATGGCTAGGAAATCGTAGTCTTCTGTCAGGATAACTTCAGATATTTCTATGGCGTGGGCGACTAAGGATCTAGCGTTTATTAAGGCTCCTTTGAGTTTAGGTGTGCGGTTAAGATGTGTAGTAGTATTTTTTGCAGCATTGGGAGTGGCAAATGTTTCTTTGTTAGTTTGGTAGTTATTGTGCTTAACGTGGTTATGGGTGAATGGTTTGCGAGTAGGTTCTCGAGTGGTGTTAGTTTCGTATTTGATGAGCGGATCAAAGATTCTGGGTAGTCTTGCTCGTAATCTTAGGTTTCTGTCAGCTATGTTATATTGTGTAGTGGATTGTTGTATTGTAGTTGCTATAAGAGGCGACATAGTGAGATGTTCCCATGGGGCGAGTGAGGCAAGTGAGGAGGCCAGGTATACTAGATAGGATAGTATAAGGAGCATTGTGTAATGTGTAAGCGTCCTGTATCTGGATAGCTGGCTAGAGTTTTAGTTATGGTATAGTGCAGGCAGAGTAACTGCTAAGTCTGCTATGTTGTTATCTAGAGAATGAGGTCAGGCACATAGTGTTAAGTTGCAGTAATCATAGGGCTCGTACAGATGGCAGTGTGGTGAATATATGGCCATGGGCAACACAATTGCTATAGTCTATGAGCGACCAAAGGGCACAACACAATTACTGTGGTCAATGAGCGACCAAAGGGCACAACACAATTACTGTGGTCAATGAGCGACCAAAGGGCACAGCACAATTACTGTGGTCAATGAGCGACCAAAAGGGCATAACATAATTACTGTGGTCGATGAGCGACCAAAGGGCACAACACAATTACTGTGGTCAATGAGCGACCAAAAGGGCATAACATAATTACTGTGGTCAATGAGCGACCAAAGGGCACAACACAATTACTGTGGTCAATGAGCGACCAAAGGGCACAACACAATTACTGTGGTCAATGAGCGACCAAAGGGCACAACACAATTAGTGTGGTCAATGAGCGACCAAAGGGCACAACACAATTACTGTGGTCAATGAGCGACCAAAGGGCACAACACAATTACTGTGGTCAATGAGCGACCAAAAGGGCACAACGCAATTACTGTGGTCAATGAGCGACCAAAGGGCACAACACAATTACTGTGGTCAATGAGCGACCAAAGGGCACAACGCAATTACTGTGGTCAATGAGCGACCAAAGGGCACAACATGATTGCAGCGACACTAGTAGGCGTGGCGCGATATGTTGCATGAGAATAGTAGCAATAGCCTGATGCACATGATTAACAAATAGTTAGCAAGAGTAAATTCACCAAGTTTGTGTGTATATACTAGCAGTAATCAGTAGACATTCTGACAGAAGTGGTTCATGTGACATATGTAAATAGGTGGAAGAAGACGGAGGAGTGCCTGCAGTATTTGTGCGTGTTGCGCCAATTCAAGGGTACCTAGACAGGCGATTACTTTGTGTGGTGATTGGAAGTAGCTGTCATAACAGCCTGATAGCTTCTACCGCGACCTGTTTGCTGCGGTGAGTGGTGGCAGGAGAATTTCAGAAGCATAGTGAATTGCACATGACCTAGGTTGGGCGGGAGCTCGGGTGGCTGTGCTATGCGGATGGATAGCGGTAGTTGGGTACATGGTGGCATGCATGGGTGCATGAAGTTGCGGTGGGTCTGTTGAAGGATAAATATTGGGTGCATGGCCGAAGGCCATGCACTCAAGAGCCTAGGGCTTCTACACACACACCACAGCAATGCATGTCTGACTCTGCATCCGGTAGAGGGTGGTGTTTGTATAGTGTGGTGTGTGCAGATTGGTTGGAGTAGGGCCAATGTTGCCAACAGTATGTGGGTAGGTTGGCAGTGACACAATACTTTGTGAATGGAAGTGGGTACACCCACAGTATGTGAATGAAAGTGTAGAGGGGTGCCGGAGATGGTGTTTTCCTTCTACATTATGGTTACTGTTGTAAATGTTTGCAGCATAGCTCCATGGCGGTGCGCAGGTTGGGTAGGAGTGCTGGTGGCAGTGGTGTGTATGTGGATTGTCGTAGTTGGTGACATGCATGGTGGCATTACGTTGCAGTGGGTGTGTTCAAGGCCTAGACTGTTGGGTGCATGGACGAAGGCCGTAGGCCATGCACTCGAGAGCCTAGGACTTGAGCACACCCATGGCAGTAATACATTTTTGAGTCTGCATCAGTTAGAGGATGGTGACCTGTAAAGAATGGTTGTGGAGCACATTTCAGATGCCATAGAGCATCCGAAGTGAGCAGCCATGTGTGTATGTTTGGTTTCGCACGTGAGGTCACTGTTAGAACATGGTAACATTTTTGATGTGTGGTTGGAGTTGGTGCAGTGAAAAGTCACGCAGTGTAGGCACTGGCTGCAGTGTTTGCATACTGTCAGTATGGATGAGAGTATGGTTGAAGTGCAGCTTATAATGTCCTTGAATAGTGTGCTGTGTGCAGATTGTTTGGAGTAGGGGCAATGTTGTAAAAATGTTGTGGTTAGGTTGGCAGTGACACAATACTTTGTGAATGGAAGTCGGTAAGATCATAGTATGTGAATGAAAGTGCATAGGGGTGCCGGAGACAGTGTTATGTTTGCAGATTATGGTAACAGTTGCATTTTACGCTGTACAGCTCCATTGCGGTGCAGAGGTTGGGTAGGAGTGCTGGTGCCAGTGGTGTATATGTGCATTGTGGTAGTTGGTGACATACTCGCATGCATGGTTGCATTACAGTGCAGTGAATGTGTCCAAGGAGCACACCCACTGCAGCAATGCAGGTTTGACAGTGCATCAGGCACAGGGTGATGATCTTTGGAGAATGGGGGTGGAGCACATTGTAGACGGGCTACAGCAGCACAAGTGAGTTAAAAGGTGTGTATTGTGCGTTCCACGGTTGTGGTCATAGTTGGAACATGCTACACTATTTGCTGTACGGCAGCAGATGGTGCAGTGAGAAGTTGTGCAGTGTGGCCACAGGGTGCAGTGTTTCTATACTGTGAGTATAGAAGAGGATATGGTTAAAGTGCAGCTTATATCTGCTTGGCTACTCTGCTGTGTGCAGATTTTTTGAAGTAGGCCCAATGTTGTGAAAATGTTGTGTTGAGGTTGGCAGTGACACACTACTTTGTGAATGGCAGTGGGTAGGGGTGGTGGAGGCTTTGGTATGTTTGTGGATTGTGCTAATTGTGACTTGTTTTCGTGATTGCATGTTTTATGGTGTGGGGAGTTAGGTAGAAGTGCCACTACGTAGGTTACGTTTGTGCATAATGGTAGCTGCCCACATGGTCGCATGCATGGATCCATAGTGTTGTGCTGGGTGTGGGCAAGGGCTGGACTGTTGTGTGCATGGCTAAAGGTGTGGTGGCTGCGCCTCAGGATCTTTGTGGATGCTGAAATAGTGCCTCCTTTAGCAGAGGTTTCTGGTGGAGTGGCTTTGGAAGCAACGAACGTGCACAGAGAATGTTTAACTGTAAATATGGAGTGGTGTACAGAAATGATAGTGTGCAATGCAGCAGTTTAGTATGTGATTGGTGCATGCGTGTTTGAAAATTTCACAGCAGCCAATGAGGGAGTGCTGGAAAAATGCCAGTGCAAAGAGTAGAAGTATTGTGTCTGCTTTACTGGGGCGTGGCCCTCGCTGTAGTTGGGAAAGCGCACGTGCCACATCCTGCCCTTCTGAGCTTGGTGCCTTTGCAAATGGAATTGTGAGGATTATCCAGTGAGGTGCCGAGGGTGTGATTCACAGGCAGGGGCGGTGACATATTTACCCAAACTTCGATGCAGTGATGTTGGCAGAGATGGACAGACGCTGAGTGCTGATAGTGGGTGATAGCTTTGTGCAAGATCTGCACAGATATGCCGTGGAAAGAGGTTTTGATACCAACTTTCAGTTGGAAGGAGTGGAGGCTTTTTGGGTCAAAGTCTGAGTGGGGTTTTGGTGCTATGGTTCTCCTTTGTACAAGTGTCACCTCTGTCGGTACTGTGGATGTTGTGGTCGTGCCCGTCATCTCAAGAAGTTGATGACCGCAGTGATGCATATTTTTCCCACTGCCAAGGTCATTTTCTCATCCATACCACCAAGAGGTGCTTGGGACCATGCCGGTGTAATTTGTCCACAGCCAGAGGTCGGGAGATGTTTCATAAACAGAAGCATGTGTGACTTAATGTGCAGTGCTGGGATGTTCTGTACCAACTATGACCGTATTAACAAGCAAGATTTAAAGTGGTTCCAAGGAAATTAAATTTTTTTAACCTCCATTGGCAATGCTGTTTTGTTTGCCACTCTGCACAAAGCATTGGAGAGAATCCTGTAGCAATGTAAGAGATGCATTAACATTCATTGCGTACAAATGTCAGGAGGACAAGCAAACGGAGTGATGGAAAGATTTTTAAAAAAATTCAATTGTATGCATAACAAAACAGGACAAAAAAAAATGACTACAGACCCAAACCCCTACCCTGCTTTACACCCCACCTTCCCCCTCAGCACGAAAACTCTGCGGATTACGTTGTACTTTCACGCTTGCACGTGCAACATCCAGCCATTTTCAGGACGGGAGCCATGGAAATGAAAGTGGAGCGAAAGACGGTGTTAGGGAGAATTCTCTGTTTAGGCTGAATTTCCTAACCTAGTGAGTCCCCCAGCAGCTTTGCTGGATTTTTGGGGTTTATTTATTTCTCCTGCCAAGAGTGAGACTCTTTTACCCTCACTCTTGGGCATGATTTGAGTGTGTTTCTTTGAATCTAGATGTGTTTAATGGGCTATGGGGTATTTTGCTCCATAGGGCTTCATGTGTTATTGTGATGTGTGTTACACAGCACCCTCCGTGCAGTAACACAGGGGTGTCATAGTGACCCCCCAGTATAGACTCCATACCCTGGGACTGACTACTGTCTCCCAGGGCATGTAAAGTCACCATTGACTTCACTAGTCTTAAATTCTGAACAGAACCAGTACAAACCATCATATTGTGGACGTACTGGCTGGGGCAATTCAATTGCCCCGGGGTCTGTTAGTCGAGGGGGCACGTCTCCGTCCCCCCTGATCGAGTTTTGGCTGGTGGCAGTGGATACTACTTTTTTATATTCAACCGCGAATATTTTCCTATGGGATTTCCCATTGTTTTAGGCTATTACCTTTATTTAATTATTTATGGTAGCCTCGAACATACCGCCGGTTTATTTAATTAATATTAATTCTCCGGTTGGTATTTTTTGCCAAAACTTGATTCTAAAATGGCGTTTGTGTTCTCTTCTGTGACTCCAACCCAAGTCGAGCCCTTTGTTCCACTTTTTGGCGGGCTTCTCCACAGAAGCCCTCCAAAGTGGTGCCACTCTGTCTGGGGTACTTAGGAGGGGTGGAGGGGAATTTAGGCACCCTGGACTGAGTTGCCTAGGCAACTCAAGTCGCACTCTGTCCTGATTGGCCCAAGTGGTGAGCCGGCCGGCTCACCACTTAGCATGTTTGAGTGACAGCTAGGCTGAGTGAATGGGGGTTTGCTGCATAAAAGCAGGGCTTTGGGGACTGGAACTTCAGAAGTCGCCACAGGACCTAAGAATCCGACGAGGGAGAAGCTGAGCCGACCAGCCACGACACCACCACCGGTGGAGCCCTGCTGTACTGCCTCACCACTTTTCCCAACGACAGAGGAGATCTCCCGCCGGAGAGTCTTCTTCCTTTGACTGGTGGGGATAACCAGTTTCACCATCTTTTCGCTTTCCCGACGTACCTTGTGGCCGCCTTGCCCGTGCCAAGCACCCCGGCAACCGGGATACCATGTTTTACCACGACCGCGAAACCAAGGTACCACCTTTAACCGGAAAACTGTGCGGCTGGTTTCTTCCCTGGTAGTGCAACGACCTTCATCTTTCCTCCAAGTCAAGATCTTCTCTTCCCCTGGACGACGACGCAACTTTCACCCACTACCAGGAACAACTGCCACCGCTGGAGGATCCTTCCCACTTAAGGTACCGTGTCCCGCCTGGCTTCCCTTGCTACCGACTGTACGGGGTAGATTTAGCCCCCGGCTTTCGATCCTGGGTTAGCCTGGGACACCTTGGCTAAACTTTTCTAAGCCTCTCTAAACTCTTCTTGAACCCTCTGCAAGACTTTCTAAGCCTAGTGTAACTGTGTGATCTTGGGCACATTTGTGCTCTGCTCCCTCTAAGAGTGGGGCCAGCCTTTGGACTTTGGCTCACCATTGACTTTTTGCTCTCTGCCTTGCTAACAGTGTTCCTGAATCATAGAGTGGTGTACCTCTTCATATTCTGTCTTTTTCCCTCCCTTTCTCACAAACTTATTAGAGTGCAATCTAGTTAAGCGCTCACCTCTGTATGAAAATAAGTGGTGTTTTACTGTGATTTATCTAATAGGGAAAAAGGGGTGTATATATCATAATAGTAACTGTGTTTAGAATATTTTACAATAAGAGTGCTGGAGTGTTTCAACTGTGTGTTTTTAAATAAATAATTATATACTTTGATACCAAAGCTCTGGTCAGTGTTTGCTTGTGTAATTGTATCTGAGTGCCTATTGAGTATACTTTGCATACTGCCTAACTCTTCTTGAGGGAAGTCTGACTGCTCAGCCACAGCTACCAGGTAAATCTGGGTGGTGCAGACTGCTACCAAGTGGGTTTACTGCCAACACCTGTAGTCTTAAATCTTTTGCAGTGTTCCCTAAGGGAATTGCACAGGTTTCTGCCTAACAGACAGTGCTCTATAAGGTTTGTGGTTCAGGTGTGTACGCAAACCCTATGGCAGAAGGTCACTTTGTACAAAGTGCAGGAGGCTACAGTGGAAGTGTGCAAGGTAAGGGGTAGGCATCCTGGGTGTATGCATGAACTGTATGTATTTGTTTGAAATTTGTAACATGCACGCAGTGCTCCTTTTGAGCAATGTTTTTTGAAAAGTGTGAAGTAAGTTTGGTACTGGGGGAAAGGAAACAAAAAATTAGCAGCATACACTTTAAGTGGCAGGCATCCTACTGTAATGAATGCATTGTGTGTATGATATGATATCATATCATGTGGATTTGTATGCTATGGCATTCGTCGTGCGCCAATACACATGTTCAGCAAAGTGCAACGAAGCAAGGGAGGGTGAACAGAGGGGACACAGACAATGACCCTACTAGGCCAGGTGTCACTTAGATTGGCCAAGTGTATGGGTGGAGGGAGGGGAAGGTACAGTACATGGTAGGAAGAACAAATGACAATAAGTGAAAATATGGGGCGATTATGCCAAGTGCACAGAAAACTGCACACATCAGGTGGTGGAGGAACTGTTAGGGATACAGAAAACAGTCCCAAAGTGCGGGGTTTGCTAGTAAGGCCCTGCATGGGTGTGCCTGGCTGGGGGAGGTGACATGGGCCCGACATCAAAGTCGCCAGGTAACCAGTGCACATTAAGTGTACGCAAGGCAACCATGCGGGGAGAGGAGCAGAAACAGCAGACGCTAAGAGAAAGGCTCTGAGGTGCATCCAGAACCAACAATAGTTCTCATGTTTCAGGGAGGCAGGGAGGCTTTTGTAGGAGGAGACCCCGGGTGAAAAAAAGCATCTACCACCACCTGATTTCTTGCAGAAGCGACTGACCCTTGGGAGTTGGAGGTGGATGAGGGAGCTATTGGAGACATTTCAGTGCAGGAGAGATACCTTCCCAAGACGCACACTCCTCTTCTGGATGCATTCCAGAGGGTGTAGACTCGAAGTGGGCAGATTTGCAAAGAGCCTGTTGCAATTGTGCAGCTTGGACAGAAGTACAGCTGTGCAGACAGTGATCTTTTGGAAAGTTGCTTTTAGTTGGTACGATACAATCAATGCTGCCTTTGGTGATTTGTGTGGGAGGTGGGTTAGTGGAGAAAACATTTCGTAGCATTGTCGGAAGGAAAGCAGAGAGTTCCTGTTTTGATATTACAATGTATGATATGGGTAAATGTGAACGTTGCAAGCACATATCACTGCAGTGCCACTTGATGTTAGGGGATGGGGAAAAAAACAGTATGCTTCTAAAGAACGTAATGGCCGCCCAGTGGCACATACCGGGCGGTGAGGCACTTATAACTCAGTTATAAACACTGTTGAAAAAGTTTTCGTACCTCCACTTTGTGGGGATGGGTGCTCATGTACATGAATGTGCCTGCAGAAATCTTGCAATCTTTTACGGAATTTTGCACTGGACATCCTTTTGAGTGATAGGACACTTGTACGCTACAGTACCTATGAAGTGTTCTGCAGAACTGATAGTGGTAAATGCTAACGGCCTGCATGGCATTGGTTTAATCGTGTGTGCCTATTTATCCTTAACCCAATGAGGAAGTGGTGGAGAAAATATAGTGGAAAAGGAAGGACTACTCCAGCTTTACAGGGGTGTGGCCCTCTCGGTACTTTGGGAAGTGCACGTGCCCCAATCTGTGCTTGTCACCATGCTGCCCAATTGACATGACACTGTGGGGTTTATCTAATTAGGTACTGTGGGTGTGGTTCACAGGAAGGGCTGGTCAAACTTTTGTACATTACACTCTGCGTAGTGAGGGTGGCTGACATGGCGAAACGCATTATGTTCACTGTAGGTGATCCCTTTGTCACAGATCTGCACAAGTATTCCCTGGAAAGGCTGTTTGACGGCAATTTCGGTTTGGAAGAAGTGGACGCATTGTGGAACGCTGTGTATGAGTGCAGTTTTGCCGATATGCATGCACTTTGCAAAGAGATGCCAGCTTTTGCTACTGTTGATGTTATCGTCATTTACTATGGCGGCATGCACATGGGTTACGTGCCTTGCTTACATTTGTTCCGTCGACTGAGGCCATTGCTGGATGCAGTGAAGACTCTTTTTTTCCCCCTGCTAAGGTGCTATTGTCATCCACAATACCACAAAGAGTATGGGGCAATGCTCATGGATGTTCCGAGCCAGACGTAGGAAGGTGTCTCATCAACAGGAGCATGTACACTTTTTTTCCGCTCGTGGGATGTTCTTCTGCAACAATGACTTAATTAGTTGTGGAAATGTGGAGTTCTTCCAAGAAAATGGTATTTTGTTGTCTCACTTTGGTAATGCAGTTTTGTTAGCCCGCCTACAGGATGCAGTGAAGAGTTTACTGTAATAGTGTGAGTACTCCCCCCCCTACCCTGGCTGCAAGTTATTCCCCTACAGCCGCATGTAGCACGAAAGCCACATCCGGGGATTTTGAGGATGGTTGCAATGGAAATGGAAATGGAAATGGTACTGTGGGGATTGTCCAATCAGGTGATTAGGGTGTGCGGCTATAGGAAGGACTCCTGCTTCACTGTGGCCCGGCCCTCGCGGTACTTGGGGAAGCGCACGTGCCACATTCTGCGCTTCTTACCATGCTGGCCTATGGAAATGGGACTGAAGGGATTGTCCAATCAGGTGCTCAGGGTGTGCGTCACAGGAAAGCGCACCAATGGGAAGGACTCCTCCTGCTTTACTGGGGCACGGCCCTTACGGTACTTGGGAAGGCAAACATGCCACAATCTGCGGTTCTCACCATGGCGGCCAATGGAAATGGGACTGTGGGGATTGTCCAATCAGGTGCTCAGGGTGTGCTTGACAGGAAAGTTCAGCAATATATTTTCCCATTACTCTGTGTACTGACGGTAGCAGGCAGAGATGGTGAGACGCACAGTTTTCATAGTGGGTGATCCCTTTGTGCTAGATCTGCTCATGTGTGCCGGGGACTGAGGCTTTAATATTTTTTTTTTTATTATTAATTTGGTTAGTCGATATAATCAACCTTTCAAATGTTATGTTTACAAAATTTCATCAAGCATTTATACAACAGTTTTGAATGTAAGCAGTTTTGAATATGAACAATAGAATAAATCAATTGTAAAATGAGGTTTAAAAATCAAGTTAAAAAATACAAATAAAACTATGGCAATGGAATGAATAATTTGTTATTTGTGTGCTTCATATAATGCTTTGAATTTTTTTTATAGTAGCTTTTAGCACGTATAAAGCTACCTTATTCAAAATATTTCATATTAACTTTTAACACATGTAATGATCTTAATTAAACACCCAACCGCTCATCCTTGGCATCAATCTTTGTGTTCCAGTGCACAGTGACATAGTATACAGTTCATATAGTATTACAACTACGGGTTACAGGTACCATCTCACGGCTCTGTTCTGTTATTCGTGTGCAGAGGAGTGGGGGTATCGGGTGTCTCTTCGGCTCTGTTATGGAGGTAGCTACAAAATGCAGATCATACATTTTTAGGGCGCGAGTGCACCAGGAGCATTGCAATGTACCCCTCGTCAAAGTGTTGCGTCCAAGTGAGTGCACTTAACCACATCGTAAATGTAGGTGGTGATGAGCGTTTCCAAAACTGCAATATACACTTCTTGGCCACCATCATACTTACATTTAAAAACTTGGATACTTTCTTGACATCATCATTGTCCCAAATCCCAAACATCACTCCCAGTGGATCCGGGTCCACTTCAATTTGTACAATCTCGGAGAGTGCCCCCAGACCAGTATGTATTCAGCGCGGAACATGACCAGAACATATGTAGATGATCTGCTTGTTCAAGGTGACATCTAGGGCAGGTGTGTGTCAGGGCCTTGGCAAACCTGTTTAGTTTGTGCGGGGTGTAATACACTCTGTTCAATAGTGTTTACTGCATACATCAGAATTTAAAATCGAGAGACTCTGCAGGTATGTGAGCACATCCTCTTCCACAACCCATCTGATATCTCAAGGCTGAGCTCACCAGCCCATTCACTGCAGCCCCGGGCGGGTTGGTCCGGAGATTTTGCCAACCGCGTTTTGTAGATTGAGGAGGCTATGCCTCGACTATTGCTAGAGTTGGCAACATTTTGCAATTCAGGGGTTTCTGGGGGCTCGTCCGGGTACGAGGACCACATGATCCTGACCGCCGCCCACAACCTGCAGTATTGCAACATCTCTAATGCCGATCCGGAGTGGCCAGGTCGCCACGTCTGTGGAGTGATACATTTACCCTCTGGGAATAAATCTGCTAGAGCATGGTATCCCAACCCCTGCCATTGGGGGGGGTGTGTGTGTCGGTGTGTGTGTCGGTGTGTCGGCCCCGGTAACTCCCATAGGGGGAGCCATCTGTAGTATGGGCGTGGATCCTCCGACATGTTGATAAGACGATGACACGCCAGTAATGTAAATGCAACGGGGTAAGCTAGTGCCTCAGTTTCATATTTGCAATAGAGGACTAGGGACATGGCATGTAGTCCAGGCGTCGCCAGTTTCTCCAGTTTGAAATGGGGCGGGGCTGTTGGGTGTTTGTACCAGTACGTAGCATGTTGAGCTTGAGCCGCGTACCAGTATAAGGTTAAATCTGGGGCAGTAACTTCCCCTCTGTCATAGGGTAAGGTCATGTGTTCCCACTTTTTCCAGACTGCCCCGCGTGCCATAGGAATTGTGCGCATTTTTTGTGTAAATTGACAAAGTATTCCTTCCCAGGCCATATCGGGACATTAGTAAATATGTACAGGAGTTTAGGGGCCAATATTTTGATCAGGGTTAGTCTCCCGGCCAAAGACAGGGGCAAAGACCGCCATCTCAACAGCATTGACAAGTGTTGTGCGGTCGCAAGCAGGGACGTCTGGATAGTGTTACCTGAACTCCTAGGTATTTGATACCATCTGGGGACCAGTGGAGAGAGTATTCGCAGAGTGGTTGCTGAGCCGAGGTGGTGAGCGGGAATATCTCAGATTTCGAGTAGTTTATAGTAAAACCTGAAAAGGTACCAATTTTTGTTATTTCTCGAAGGATAGTATTCAGGTGAGTGGTCGGATCTCTAGACACAGACGACGTGCTGTTATACGTTAATGATATCATTTCTGGGTTCTCAATTAGACGTATACCCTTCCGGGAGGGCCTCGCCCTTATGTAGTCCGCCATCGGCTCAATGACCAGCGCAAATAGGATGGGGGAGAATGGCCATCCCTGGTGGGTGCCTCGGAGTAATGCAATGGGTGACGATAACATGGAGTTGACCAATACTCTAGCCGTGGGGCATGTGTACAGTAGTTTAATATATTGTATCATGGAAGGGCCTACTCCCATTTTCTCCAGGACCTGCCACATATATTGCCATGACACCATGTTGAATGCCTTTTGGGCATCTAGCGTGACCGCGACGGCAGAGGCCCCCTGATCTATCCCAGACATGACATTAAAAAGTCGCCTGATATTGAGAGCTGTCGATCGACCGGGCACAAAACCGCTCTGGTCCTCGTGTACTAGATGCAGCATGATTGGGAGGAACCTATTCGCAATCGGTTATGATCGCCTCCCGCAGTGATGAGGGGGGGGGGAGAATGGACTTGCGAAGAGATTCGGACCAGACCTCCAGCAGCCTTTGTGACAGCAGCGCCTTATGCTCCTGATAGAATTCTGATGTGAGGCCGTCCGGCCCTGGGGCCTTACCCTTCAGGAGGTCAGTTATGGCTGTGACATTTTCATCATTTTCATCAAGTGTGATTGTCATTTCAAGTTGGTCCCTAGTGGGTTGCGATATGTATGTCATTGGGATTCGGTCCAGGATTTCTTGGATGTCACGCATGCTACGTTCATGAGGTGGTGTGTATAGGTCAGAATAGAAAGTGGAGAATCTTTCTAATATCTGCTGGTCTGACCATTGCTGCGTGCCATGTGCATCTTAAACCCGCAATCAATTTGGGCCCTACCACCCTCCACCCTGATCAACCTAGCCAGCGTCCTCCCAGGTCTATCTCCTTCCCCATATTTCCTCGCCATACAGGGGCGTGAGAGGTAGCGTACCTCTCTTAGGGCATGCGATTCGAATGCCTCCATTTCTTTCCTAATTTGCGCTAATTTAAGGGGGCTTGCTGCTGTCGCGCATTCACGCCCCAGATCTTTGAGTTTAGCTTCAGATCGGTGTAGATCCCTCCTTATGGTTTTTAGCACCCCAGCCTCACGGGAGATGGACATGCCCCTTATGTATACTTTAAAGGCCTCCCAGCAGACCCCCATGGTGGTGTCCTGCTCTGCATTGCATTCGAAGAATGTTTTTATGTCTGAGAGAATCTCCACCTTAAAGACTATAGGCCTCATTATGAGCTTGGAGGTAATGAAAATAGGAAGGCGGAATGATATTACCTGCAACGTTAACGGGTCCGGGCCATTAC
The DNA here is from genome assembly GCF_040938575.1 of Ambystoma mexicanum. NCBI lineage: Eukaryota > Metazoa > Chordata > Amphibia > Caudata > Ambystomatidae > Ambystoma > Ambystoma mexicanum. The sequence continues at coordinate 555,389,230 of NC_090931.1, forward strand.
AACCCGACAACCTGCCAATACCACCACCGCCCATACCGTGCCCCTTCATACGGGCATGCACGCGTACACGTGCCCCTTCCCAAAGGAAATACCAGGATGCCGGTAATAGGAGGACATCACAAGTTTCACGGGCATGCATTACCGGCATCCCGAAGGCGGTAATTAGGGCCTGCCCGATGGCGGACATACAGGCTTCACGGACCACCCGTAAATAGCAACCTGCAGTGAAGGCAACTGCCACAGGTGCACACAATCACCACAGGTGGAGTCAATGGAGCCTGTCCCAGTATAAAAGGAGCACACCCATACACCACACCCCTTCCCACACCAAAATGATACCACTAGCTGTTGCAATCATGGGGCTGGAGGACATGCCTGTACTGCTACAACTACAGCAACTACAACAACTACAGCCACAACAGGCAGCACAGAGGAGACTCAGGAGGGGAAGGAGGGTGAGACGGGCCCAGCAATTACCACCAGTGCAGCCAGTAGTACCTCCGTAGGCAGGCACCAATCCATTGGACCCAGTCAATTCAATCTAACCCCTGAGCAGATCCACACCCTGTACCGGTTGGACCGGGATACCATCACCACCATTGTGGACATGATACACAACGACATTGTCAGCCTCATTGAAATACGCACTGCCATCCCCCCGCTACTAAAGATGGTGTCTGTGCTCCACTTCCTGGCCACAGGCACCTACCAGCACACAGTGGGCCAGCTGCATGGTATATCACAACCACTCTTTTCATGCATGCTGACCCAAGTCCTGGAAGCCCTCTTGAAGCACGCTAGGACCAACATCGCTACCACGGACTGGCCAGGAGCTTGCCGACACTAAAGTAGGCTTCCATGCACTGGCAGGCATGCCCAATTGCGTTGGTGCCCTCGACTGCACCCATGTCGAATTGGTAGTCCCTCATGCCATAGAGGCGGTGTACCGCAATCGCAAGCAATACCACTCCATCAATGTACAGATGGTATGTGACTCCAGCAAGATCATCGCATATTGTTGTGTCCGATATCCCGGATCGACACATGATGCCATGGTGCTGCGTAACTCCACGCTACACTGTCACGTGGAGAGACATGCTGGACGGCGTGCCTGGCTGCTTGGTGAGTTGCCTGACTGGCCCATGGCAGTGCATCTGGGTTGTGATGTGGGGGATGCATACTCCACCTGGGTGGGAATGTGGGGGGGGTGCATACTCCACCTGGGTGGGAATGGGCATTGAGTGGACAATGCACTCAGAGCTAAACACTTCTGACCTGAACCTCCCAACCCGAACATGACACATCACTGCCACACATTAGACCAATACCATACATCAATGACAACATGCAAGACGCACAAGCAGGCCACCATGGGTATGTCGAGCGATGCATGACTACACATGATTACAACTGCCCAATGTCGCTAGTGTGATTAGGAACAGAGTAGCATAGACTGCAATTATGGGAGGCAAGACATTGTTCCGCATTCACAGTACATCCGCATCAGCATGCAAGTAAACACCCTGCATCATCTGTACAACACTATCCAGACTAGCAGACCATATTGCAGTACACAATGCATCCAAATAATCTGTGTGCATACGTACAGGGACATGTGCATGCCAACACCAAATAGCTGCGGCCATGGCAGTGAATCCTAAAGGTGGCAGCTCAGAATGACTCTCACAGACCTCTTTGTACTCCCATGCAGGTGATGGAGGCTATCCCTTGAAGCCGTGGCTACTTACCCCTGTGCGGAACCTGTGTAACAGACACGAAGAGGAGTACAATCGGGTTCATACCCGTGTTGTGATTGAGCAGACCTTTGGCCTGCTGAAGGCACGGTTTCGCTGCCTAAGCAGGTCTGGTGGAGCAGTCCTCTATGGGCTTGAGAAGGTGGCAAAGATCACCATGGCCTGTGTCATGCTGCACAAAATGTGCATCCGGAGAAATGTACTACTGCCACCTGACATTGACATGCATGCACCGGGTGAGGAGGAGGATGATGATGAGGATGATGATGGAGGAGAAGCAGCACCCCTGCCAGTACGTGATGCACAAGATGGCCGTGCTGTACGCCAATCACTGATTGACGAATAACTCACACGCCCTTCCCCCAACACACCCAAACTCCCCTTACCCCCCAATGAACACCCCCTTAATCCCAAAATGAACACCCCCTTAATACCCTATATACACCAACACCACCTCCCCCACTCCCATTGTTATCCCACACTATTTGCGCACTTTCTTGCTGTCTGGGGGCAGCATTTCAGTCAGCCTCGCACTCCGCCTTGTCCGTTGCACAGGGCTGGAGGATGCGGGTGTTGAGGATGGGGTGGATGCCGTAGGGATTGGCACGGCTGGCTCAGGTTGGTGTTGCTGCATGTGTTGTAGTATGCCGGTCAGGACCTGCGTGACCGCCCCCAAACTGTCACGGATCATTACAGCACAGGCATTGATTGCGGCAGTGTTCCCAGCTATGGCCTGACGGATCTCCCGCCTTATCTCCTCCCCGTCAGCAACATATCGGTGCACAATGACAATCATGGTGTCCTGCCTTGCCTCCACCCTGGACAGCCGTGCCTCCAAGTCAGTGGGAGCAGCAGAGGTTGGTGGTGTTGCGGAAGGGCGTGCCATTGCAGGCCTGGCCTCTGGGGTGGTACTGAGTTCGGGGCTGTGCAGCAGAACTGCAGAATCCAGCATTGGGCTGGAGAGTGAGGCCTGAATGGCGTGTTGGGGGGCTTGGGGTGTGTGGACATGCCACATGTATTGTACCTTCTTGTTCCACGTACTCCTCCGCTCCTATGTCAACGTCACTGAATGGGGCTGTGGCTGCTGCCTCACCCACTGAACTTGTTGGTGCGGAATGGGTGCCACTGGCCTCCCCTTCCACTGTTGTTGGCAGCTCTGTGATTTCAGTCTCATCGGCTGCTTTGTGGCCCTCATGTGCCGGCATGGCCTGTGCACTCGCCCTGGCTTGTACTGTGGGCAGCGATGCTGTCCCGGAGGTGGTTTTGCCAGTGCCAGGTGGTTTGGCCCGGGACGTGGATGGCCTTGTGGCTGGGTCTTGACTGCCATCTTCTTCATCGGTGCCTGGGAGGGGGGGAAGAAGAGATGCAGGGCATCAATGATAGTGTTACATGCAAGATGGATGAGATGGTGCTGTGGAGTTTTTCATTTCTCATGCATTGAAATCTTACAGGTGTCACACAGGGTAATTTGAAGGGGGGGGCATTTTGGCATTAGCCGTGAGGTCGCAATCCGGCAATGATGCATGCCAGGTGGTATGCCGTTGTATTGGGGTTTGTGTGATGTATGACATGGGAATGGTCCCTGTGTGTTGGCTGTATTTTGGTAATGGGATTGGCACTCAGCACGCATTTCAGCGTGGCAGGGTTTGGGCCTCCATCTGGACATGGATATGGTAATGTGTGTGTGATGGGCCACGCATTGCCTTGCCTAGGCTCTATTCCACATCACTTGTGCTACGTCATGGTTTGCCCTACTGGGGTTTGCAGGGTCACTCGCCTCCATCTCCAGATGTTGCGGCACCCATCTCCCCGAAGCCCTCTATCGACTCCATCTGGATGGATGTGCTGCATGTCTCCTCTCAGCGCATGAGTTTGACCGGGGAGTGGGCATCCCCGTCTGTGGCCATGGCCTCCTGACTATTGCTGGCCAGGATGTTGTGGACCCTGAGGCAGAGGTCGTCCCACCCTTTTTTGCAGTCTTTGACTGTGCGTGGGGTGGTGTCAACTGCAGACACCCTGCGTGCTACCTCCTCCCATATCTCCTTCTTCCTCTGCTGCACCTCCCTTTTGAGGTTATGGGTGAAGACCTCAGCGGCATGGGCAGCAAGGGTATTTGCCAACATATTCAATTCGTCATCTGAGAAGCGCTCATTGCGCAGGCAAGGGTTGGTTTTTCGGGTAGCCTTGGACATGTTCAATTCAATGGCCCTGGTCTCTCCTATGCAGCACTGGTGGATTGGGAGGATTGTAATGGATTGTGTTTTTAAAGATGGCCGCCAGCGCATTTCCCGTTCTGACGTGATGATGTTACTTCCGGGTCCGGTATTATGAGCCCGCTAGTTACATGATGTTATTAGCGGGTCGGTATTAAGGGGTGCCTCCTAGGCGGAGGCGGTATCGGCGGGTCCTGTGATGCTGCTATCGGGGGGTTGGAGGGCCTTTAGCGGCATGGGGGTTCGCACATTCTCGCGCACTCGTAATCAGCCGCTATTAGCGGCGTCAAACGAGCACAGACCCGCTACTTCCTCCATGCCGGTAATGGGCCCGTTTTTAGCAGGATTCTCGTAATGAGGCCCTATGTCTAGGAGTGCTTCCGACTTAAAGCACCAGTAAGAGCGGGAGGGTGGAGCGGAACCCAGTTCGACATGTATCGTCACTGGAGCATGATCGGACAGTGTACGGGTGAGAATTTGAGAATCTACAACCCTGCCCACCATCCCACCCCTGTTACCAGGAAAAGGTCTATCCTTGACAAACTGTCGTGCACTGAGGAGTAGTAAGTGTACTTGCGGTTCCGGGGGTGGAGAATTCTCTACACATCCTGCAGGCCGAGCAATATAATATGCGATTGCAGTTTCCTAGCAGAAGCCGTCCCTGTCCTGTCCAGATTGTTCAGTATCAAATTCATGTGTCGTCCCCCCACCCCCATATTATCGGGACACCATTGAATCCCAGGAGTAGTGAGGCCACAGTATCGAAGAAGTCGGGGGGGTATCCACATTTGGGCCATATGTGTTCACCAGTTGGTATTCTGTGCCCATTATAACACAATGTAAGGTGACATACCGCCCATCGATCTCCATGTAGCTCCTCTCCAGCGTGAATTTAACCGACTTATGTATCAGAGTTAATACACCCCACGGGGTAAGAGCATGTTGTCCGCCCGCCATGTGTAGTGCTGCATTGCCTTCGCCATTTCTTCTATAACATTCCCAAACCCTTCCAGCCCCCATGCTCACCGCCCTTCCCCAATGCAACTGGCAGTGTGTCTAGTTCCCCTCCCTTTCCTTGTATTGACGAGCTGCCCCCAACTTGGCCCATCAGTATCTCGGGCCCAACAGGGGCCCGTGCATGAAACAACTTCCAGAAAAACCATTGCAGCCGCAGTGGGGTGCGCCACTGCCTCGTTGGACTCCTAAGAGGGTGTAGTGAATCCACTACTTATTGTACTTTGTGGCAGCTTTGATTTCCCTTGTTGTACAATGAGAACTTACATATTGGATAGCAGTCCTTGAGGTTGAGATGCTGATGTGAACTCTCGCTACAGCAAAATGGTGGTTAACTTCAGGGTACTACAAGTAAGCAAATAGTATCGTGACCCTTGTATCTATAGTAACGCATACATTCGGTGGCTAGCCTTAGGGCATCTCAATAACAGTAGCTCATATATCATAACTTGCAACTACTGGGCAAGTCCCGATTGCCCGGTATACACGGAACACATGGACTGAAAAAAGAATAATATTGACTCCCTGTATCTGGGACTACTCGTATTCAGTGATCTCATTCCTGTTCAGTCATTTTCCATCAAATCGTCTGCAGGATTGTTCAGCGGGATTTGTGCTCCGATAAATTTCACTGCTTCATCAGGGACAGTAAAGAAGTAGAGCTTATTCTTAAAGGTGAACTTGAGGCGTGCAGGGAATAGAATTGCATTGGGAACATTTCTTTCTATTAGCATTTTCTTCACTCCAGTGACTGGCGTCTCTCCTGCTGCACTCCTGCTTAAAGTCCGGGAATATTCTGATGGTATGCGAGTCTAAGCGGAGTTCCTCTTTCTCGTGCCAGGCGGAGCATGTGGTCTGTGTCTCGGTAGTTTAGTATCTTCGCTATTATGGGCCTTGGAAAGTCACCCGGTTTGGGGTGCGGGGCCAGCGCACGGTGGGCCCGCTCGACGGAAAAGAAGGGTGATAGTTCGGGGTTATCCAACAGATCCTTGAGCAAAGTTTCAGTTGCCAGTTCCATCCGCCCTTTCAGTGCATTCTCCGGGACCCCGATAATGCGAATGTTACTTCTGCGTGACCTGGATTCCAAGTCATCGCATTTTGCTTTGACGAGCTTCATTTCTCGTGACAGGGTGGCAACATTGTCGTGTAGCACTTGTAGACCATCCTCATTGGCGCTGATCCTTGTTTCAACCTCAGTGATTTCTAGTTGCGTGTTGGTCCAGTTTGGACTGCAGCGATGCAACATTTGCATTTTCTTTTGTTTATTAAACCAATTAGGGCTTTTTACAAAATCAATGGTCCATGATGAACTGTCTTTTGTCTTGCCGAGGCTACTCCAGACACCACTCTGAGTTCTGAAGGTCGGGTTAGAGGTCGCCAGACGACAAGCTTAGAGAAGGGCCAAGGGCACTTGCTTTTATAAGGGCTACTTCTAAGAATTTGGCGGCCGTTCTAGACCATCTTGTGGAGTCGCCAGCAATCAGTCGGAACCATATGGTTTCTTCGTCAAGTGCCGCAGGGCAAGTAATGAGTGGTGCCAGGTAAGCCTGTCTCTCTGCCGATAGTGCTGCGCAAGAGGTGAGGAGATGGCGAACTGTCTCTACTTGATTGACTTTGCCGCAAATGCGGCAATTTGGTGCTGCCGAGAGGGCTCTGGTGGCCAAAACTTCTCTGGTGTGAAGTAGATTTAAACGGGCCCGCAAGAATAGTTTTCTCAGTTTTTTCTCGTGAAAGTTTTCACAATATCTCGGTGGAACCTTTAGGCAATTGTGAGTGGGTGGCAGGTCTTGTAGTGATTTATAATGGAGTATTGTTTCGTTAGTGTTTATCCAATCTTGCTGCAAGAGTTTTAACTTTACTCGTCCAGGATTTAAGATGAGGAGGTCCTTGTTACAGTGGACTTCTTCCAGCTTTCCTTCGATTTTTTTTTTTTGCCCATTTCATTAGGGGTATGCACGACCCTTTGTTCAGTTCTGCTTCTACTACTCGAAAGATCGGAAGAGTGTCGGGAGTCCGTATCTTTCTATAGAATAGAGTTGCACTTTACACTACTAGCGAGGCTAGTGATGACAAGCCAAGGTCGTGACGAATTGCTGGCATGGGAGCTGAATTTGGGAGACACAGAACCGGTTTCCACAAAAAACCTTATAGCCTGGTCCAAAAATCTTCGGTTAAATATAGATTGGCTGCCATGCCATATGTTATTGCAGGGACTACCTTTGTTTTGTAAAACTGTAGTACCGGTGTCCATGAAAACTTGCCGAATTTTCTGTCCACTGCTCGAGTTTGGGCTGTCCAGTTTCTCATCTTTGCCCATAGTGAGGCTTGAAGTGAGCTTTCGTTCAGTGAATTGTCTAGCTGCACGCTCAGGTATTTGAATTCGTAGACCACTTCGATTTTCTTTTTTTCCAGGAACCAGCTTGGACTTGTCTTGCTCTTCTTTGCTCTTTTTGAAAAGGACAAGATTTTCATTTTGATTTTATTGATTTGGAGGTTGTTGTCTTCCATATATTTCGACATGTTTGCTAGTTGCCTCTGCAGGCCACTCACAGTCTGGTCCATCAGTATTAGGTCATCTGCATACCAGAGTCTAGAGACTTTCGAGATGCCAACTTGAGGTGGAAAGGATCTTAGTGTTTTTTCTGATTCTTGAAAGTCCCCAATAAAGGCAATAAACAGGGCTGGGGCTAAAGGGCAGCCCTGTTTTATACCGCGTTCTGTGATGATCTGATCTGAGAGAGTTTTAAACGGACTCTAAGCAATGTTGTTGCGTGAAGTGCCATTATAGGGGCAAGAATCGGGGCCGGACATTTCCAGGTGGATAACTTACGCCACAGTTTTTCCGGATCTACTAAGTCAAAGGCCTGGGAAAGGTCCACCATTGCCATGTGAACCTTCGGCGCTCCCCTCTTCACCTTTGCTTTGATGATGTTCAAGATTAGGAGGTTGATTGCAGTCCCGGCACCCTTCTGAAAGCCTGTTTGGAAGATATCGGCTGCCGGGGAGGAGCTGGCCCAGCCCTTGAAGTGGCTTAGTAGCAGTGTCGCAAATATCTTTCCTATGATATCAAGTAAGACTATGGGTCTGTAGTTGGCTGGGATACCTCTGTCGCCTTTTTGAAAATTGGCACCAGTACTGCCTCTGTCCAAGTTTTTGGAATTTGTTTGATTTTTTGGCACTGGTTGAATATTTCACCGATAGCTCGCGCCCATGCTAGTGGGTATTTCTTGAGGTCGATGTTAGTCAGACCGTCTGGCCACAGGGCCCTTGAAGATTTCAGATTCTTGATCACTTCAATAATGTCCTCAGTAGATGACAAGAGGATCCATGAAGAGTTTGGCAGTGCTATTTGCGATGGAGATGAGGTGGAGGGGCATCGGTATAGCTCCGTAAAATGCTGGATCCACTTTTGTTCGGGTACACAGTTTGAGAGCGAATTTGCCTTTTGTTCATTTATTGGTTTTAGTAGCGGCCAGAAATCACAAGTGTTTCTTGAGGCCCAAGTATGGAGCATTGCTTCAGCATCGTTCTGGTACATTTGCAGTCGGAGCTGTTTTAGCCACGATTTATAGAACTCATATTCAGAGAGATATGTGGTCCGGGCTTCCGGAGAGTCTGTTCTTACTGCCATTTTTTTTAGTTTGTTCACTCTTTGTCTTTTAATCGCCACTGCTTTATTAAACAAGTGAGTGTGCGTAGGCTGACCGGAATTTTTGCCTGCAAAATTCACTTTGTGGGGGGCCAAAAGAGACGTACTCCGGTCGTCTGTCACTCTTCCCATCGTTTGCTACAGCAAATTTCGTGGACATATTAGACGTGAAAGATCTGACATTGTCAGATGTTAGGCGTAGTCTGTTTTGTTGCAGATTTGACTCAATGTCCGTTGCATACAGGGATCTTGTCACAGCTGTCCCGTTCCACGACATTTTGAGAAGATTGTGATCGCCGCTTTCCTTTGTTTTTATGACTACAAAATCGCTGAAGTGGGGTATCAGCCCTTCTGTGATAAATATGTAGTCGAGAGTGGCGGCTGAACTAAGCCTTTCCCACGTTGGAATTTGCATTCTCTTGTCTTGGAGGGATGACACGTTATGAAAGTTTCTCGTTTTCATTAGCAGGCACCATGCCCGTCCTCTTTCGTCCATCAGCTAGATAGCCATTGAATCATCTCTCGTTTTTTCCTCGCATTTGGCGTTCAAGTCGCCGCAGATTATAATGTTTGGCACTTCCCGGTCTAACGTCAGGTCGTCGATTAAATTGGTGACCATGGTACAGAATTCTGTGATGCTTTTTTTGTCCGGGTTTCAGTACAAATTTATTACAGCCAGTTCCGAGTTTATCCAGGCGTCTCTGGCTTGATCTTGGTGAAACCATGAGGTCAGCGTAGTTAGCATTCTGTAACCCTCTGCTATCTTTTCCTTAGGTGTAATCCCGCAACCCAGACGGATTGCCGTCAATACACCTCCAGAGGGACGGCCTAAGATGAACTTAGATGCTGGGGAGGCTTCTATTGCGTAGCCGTCTATGGACGGCTTTTGAACGAGCCATGTTTCTTGGAGGCATATCAACTCAAATGTGCTCATATTTACGTCGCTTGGTGTAGTTAGATGCCGATACCCCCTCGTGTTCCAAGATGCCATATGTAGGGTGCTCTTTGTTAGGAGATTTTGAGGTCGGGCAAGACGCTGCTCTGTAGTGCTGGATCCCTGTTTGTTGGTATTTCTTTTGATTTCTAGCAAAGGTGTCCGCGATCCATCTCCATGGTTTGAGTGCAGCTGGCAGACTCGGTTCTCTTCTAGACCTAACCTCTTATGTTTTCTGCTCTGGGCTCTCTTTGGTCTTTTCTCTCTTTACTTTTTTGGGTTTTTGATGCATCATGATTTCTCCCTGAGCTGGTCTTTACTGGAGTTGTTTGGTTGAGCCGCCACCCCCGTTCTGTGCCTTTTTCCGGGTTTGGTCTTCTAGGGGTCTTCTGTGTGTGTCTTTCTCTGTGTCGCTCCATGTCCTGACTCGAGACTTTCCTTTTGTCTCGGTTTCTGTTTAATTTGTCCTTCGTTGGCTTCTGGAGCTGATGCAGTTTTAGACCCAGTTGGTGAAGATCTTTTATTACTTCTGGGGTGAGCGCCATTGCTGCCTTACTACTTACATGGAGGTAGGCTTTGCTCTGTGTTCACGATGGTAAGGTTCGACCAGTATTAAGTCGTCCGATCTTAAGTAGCTGAGCTTATCTACTTTCCCCAGTCTATTTAAGACTGTTCTGCGATTCAATACCAGATAACTGTCCTTAGCCGAAATTTGTTCCAGCTTAAAGAGTAGCGCCCCTTCCAGTTTTCTGTCTTTTCTTGAGACAGCCTCCGGGAATCGTCTGGGCTCTCTCAAGGAGGGGAGTCACGCTCTGTCGGCGTGATATGTTCTACTTTGTTTTAGCTCTTGTTCTCTTTGCGACTCATATTTGGATTTTTCCTTTGTACTCTTTAGGTTTCTTAATGCCTCTAGGGCAGTGGTTGGAGAATTTGAGCGAGAGCGCTTGTCAGCGTTGTCCCTGGGCACTTCGTTTTGCTTTATTTTTTCCCTTCCCTGAGTAGAGTCAACTTCTTGAGGGGAGATTTGTGTCTTTTTTGATGGATCCCCGCGTTTAGGCGGAGATGGCGAGTCTATTTCCCTGGCGTCTGAGTACTGTGATATGTTCAGCAGGTTTGAGGACGAGTTTGAATCGACACTTATTCTGGATGTGCCTACCATTTCCGTCTGCTCCGAGTTTGTTGGCGTTGGGTTTTTGACTGTTTCCACCTGATTTGTTGAATTCACCGTCCCCCAGATAGAGCCCAATTAGGGCGGGGCTTTTAATGAGGAGTCTTCTGTGCATAAAAGCACAGACGATTTGGTGAAATTTTTTCTCTTTTCTTTCGCCTTCCCACTGGGTAAGCACGTGGCCGGCGACGATGTTGGTGCTGTAACAGATTGAGATTTGATCTTTGAGGGCATTTTTGAGAAGATAGGGGCAACTTCTTTTTTCTTCTCAGTCTGTGTGGTCTGCGTGGCTTTTGTCATGAGTTCTCTGCTTTTATGTGGAATGCCACATCTATTTCGAAGTTCTGTAGACAGTTTGTCAATTTTTTCTTCCAGTTTTGCGTGTATAGAATTCGAATTTCTTTCCGTAGCTGTTAGGTATCCTTCGACAAAAATCAACTTATCCTTTAGCTCGCTGATCATTGATGTATTGTCTTTCAGGGCCTCATGTATAGATTCATACAGCTTTCCGAAAGGATTTAGGACAATTGAAAATGCTGACATCACCGACAAGAGATCTTTTTTCTTTTTCGAGGGAGAGTCATTTTCAGACGTGTTTGATGTGTTAGTAGGGCATCTACTTTTAAGCGGGGTATTTGACTCTTTGGTACCCTGTAGTACCATAAATGTCTCGTAGAGCCTTCTTTCTGAGGTTGAGATATTGGGATGGGTCACCTGCGACGGATGTTCTGGTGTTTGAGTCGGATTTCCTTGGCTGTGTGGCCGAGTCCAAGCGTAATTGTCTGCTTGCTGATTGAAGCGGTAGTTTTGACTAGGCTTGGCTGGGCCTAGGGTGGCTGAAGAGTTTAAAAGAGCTGCACTGGTCAAGTTTGGCAGACTCGGTGGGGCGGGGGGGGTCTTCGACGATCTTATTGGCAAAGCATGATTCCCTTTCCAAGGCATCCTTTTGTCCTGTTTCTTGTTGCGGACCTTTTGGAGATACTGTTCCCTTTGGCTCTGAACTCGGCGACGTTGCAGTGCCAAGATTTTGGGGTGGCGGGGCCATGTGAGTTCGCCCTTGGAGATTTATGTCGGTTTTTCTGGCTTTGCTCAATGGTGAGTTATCTTGGATTGCCTCCAAGATTTCCGCGTCTGACAGCTCGGGCTCTTGGCCTAGTTTTCTTTTATGCTGCTTCAGAAAGTATTCTTTCAGAGTTGTTGGATTCGATGAGCTTGAGCAGCCTTTAGGGCCCCCGTGGGGCTTGAGAGTGGATTATTTCTGTTTCTTTAGCGGTAGTTTCCCCACTGTTTGATTCTGGCTTAAATTTCCGTTACTGAACAGTCTTTGGGGCCTGTTTTGATATCTCGGGTACTTGTCCGCGCTGCTCGGTGCCACTCAGCTGGGCTTCAATCAAGACTAAGGGCGTGCCTACAGCCGGGTTTGAAACAGGAGCTTTGGGGACTGTGTCCAGATCGAAGACTGTAGGTACACTCGCCACTTTTGTTGGCTGAGTAAGTTCTGTGTTAACTTGGGGGTCTCGGACCAGCACAGGGTCCATAGTACTAGCTGCTCCTGATTTGGTAGCTGCCTCAGACTCGTACGGCTGTGCATTGGGCGCGAACACCTCGTCCTCCGATTCTGTGTCCCACAAATAGTTCGGGCTAGTTTTCCGGATGGTGGGTTTGGGCCTGTGGTGATGCGCCCGCCTTAAGTGGCCTGCATGGTGTGCTTGGCTCCTGTGAATCTGGACTGTGGTCTTTGTGGGACAGGTGTCAGTTTGCTTGATCTCTTCTGTCGTAGGGGCACCAGCCGGCGGGACCTTTAGGTTTCTCCGGACCTTCTGGTCTGTGACATTTAGCAGCCCTGTTGAGGGGTATGGATGGGCCAAAGAGTCGAGATGATCGAGATGGTCGCTCGTTTCAGGGCTTATGTGCGGCTGGTTGGGTTTCGTCAAGCCCGGCCGTACAGATCCCTGCTGCGACCGCCCTCCGACAGTCTCCGGCGAGGAATCGCTCGTCGAAACGGTAATCGGGCCAGGCGTTGGAGACCGCGCCCTTCCTCCAGCGGGGCTGGGTGAGTTGTTCGCACTAGCCACTGATGATGCAGCTGGAACGGCGCCTACAGACGCCCCTACCCACCCAGTTGTTTTCGTCCGTCGAGGTCTACAAGTAAGTTCAGGAGAAGGGGCGGAAGAGGGGACTGCGCCTGAGGAGTTGTTTAGCTGGGCTGTGGCCGTGACGGTGGAAGGAGTCGCTATCGACAGCCCTTTACCATTTTTCGGGGCCCTTTCAGTCACTTCTGTAAGATCTTGGTGTTCTTGATGTAGCTCTTGGTGTGTTTTGCTACTTCGTAGACGTCGACTGATGTCATCCTCCGTGGGTGACAGTGGGGCAATGTGCGATGGGTGCCGAGCAGAAGGGTTAGGGGAGGAGTACCAAAGGATAATGCCTTACCTCCAGTCCAACCCAACTCCAGACAACAGACGCAAGACACACTGCTCCGCACACCGCGCAGTGTTTTTGTAGTAGAACGTAGAGAATCCACTGGAAAGCAAAAGCGGACTGCAGGTCCGTGAAGAAAAGTCAAGGTGCGACCAGCAGCGTCCTGTCCTCACTCCTCACAAGACATACTGCTCCCACACGATTTGTTTTGAAAACACGAACTGTGTGTATACATTTTTGGGTCCGCAATGGAATGCCGGAAACACTTTGCACCGATGAGCCAGAAGGTCTGGCAGGGGCGGAGACTATGGTCGCCTGTTCGCACGCATTAAATGCGTATCTTACCAGTCCTTACAGAATGGAGCTGTCTTCCAAAGACGGGAGAGAAGTGACACTTGTATCAAGTTTTTCATGGAAGGACGCAAAGTTTTTAGCCATGGATTCCATCACACTGGTTAGGTTATTGGTTGGGACGTCTGTGTGCGCCATCTCCCCTTCGTGGTCAGGCAGAGATTGTTCCTGCTCGTGTCTGGGAGCAGCCTTGGCAATTTTGTTCATGGCGCCAACCTTATTTGCTCATGGAGCCCTGTTAGACATCGTCCAATTGGATGAATGTTGGCTACGAGATAATAAGGAGATTTGGGCCACAGCGACGCGTGTGTCGGCGGTCGGCCTGGCGCAGACCAGATCCAGATGGCGCAGACAAGGTGATCAGTGCTGTGGTGCTTGCATAGATCTCCCAAAGGATATTTGCTCAAATCTACGGCTGTCCGCAGGCAGATGTGGCAAGAGAAGATCTGTAAGGAGGCAGCTCCTCCGTTGTGTCCACAGCAGGGTTAATGGGCCAGGAGTCAACGTGGCTTTGGGTGAAGTATCCGCTTTTGTGTTGACCCTCCAGCGGTGGACCCGCTGCCAGTCCAGAGCTTTCAAGATTGATGTAAGCGATTGGTGAGGCTGCAGATTAACACACACACAGGCTGGGTCGCGCACCCTCCTTGGAACAGACAGGTACCAGCTCCGCTGGGTTAGGTTAGGTCGCTGGCGAGGTGGACGCGCAGCTGTCATGCCATCACTTGCCGGGCAGTGTACCCACAGGCTCTTGGAGCCTATTTAGATGCGGCAGTATTGGAGCGATTCAACAAAGGGCCTGGCAATCTAACATGTACAGCTGGCCTCCCGGTAGCAGGGTCCCCAGCAAATGGTCCTGGTGTACAGCTGGAGCTATGGAGACAGTTGGATCTTGGGTCTGGGTCCCAGGCGCAGGGCAACAGCTCTTAAAGACACCAAGCTCGACCATGCAGTGGATGGGGTTTCAGAGCAGGATCAGCAGCTCGATGGTGCATACCCCCACACAGGGGCGAGGCGCAGTCACGGTAGCTCTGGAATGGTTGTTAGGGAGAATTCTCTGTAAAGGCTAATTTCCCAAACCTAGTGAGCCCCCCAGCAGCTTTGCTGGATTTTTGGGGTTTATTTTTTCTCCTGCTAAGAGTGAGACTCTTTTACTCCCACTCTTAGACATGATTTGAGGTGTTCCTTTATCTTTCCATGTGTTTTATGGGCTATGGGGTCTTTTACTCCATAGGGTCTCATGTGTTTTTACTATGTGTGTTACACAGCACCCTCCGTGCAGTGACACAGGGGTGTCTTAGCGACACCCCACCATAGACTCCATACCCTGGGACTGACTACTGTCTCCCAGGGCATGTAAAGTCACCATTGGCTTTACTAGTCCCAAATGATGAACAGAAACCAGTACAAACCATCATATTGTGGACGTACTGGTCGGGACAATTCAATTGCCCCGGGGTCTGTTAGTCGAGGGGGCACGTCTCTGTCCCCCCTGATCGAGTTTTGGCTGGTGGCAGTGGATACTACTTTTTATATTCGACCGCGAACATACCTCTATGGGATTTTCCCATTGTTCGAGGCTACCAACTTTAATTATTTAATTCTTATAGCCTCGAACATACCACCGGTTTATTTATTTAATAGTAATTCATCGGTTGGTATTTTTTGCCAGAACTCTACTTTAAAATACCGTTTGTGTTCTCTTCTGTGACTCCAACCCAAGTCGAGCCCTTTGTTCTACTTTTTGGCGGGCTTCTCCACAGAAGCCTCCAAAAGTGGTGCCACTCTGTCTGGGTACCACAGGGGGTGTAGGAGGGGGTTTAGGCACCCTGGACTGAGTTACCGTGGCAACTCAAGTCGCACTCTTGTGTGATTGGCCCAAGTGGTGAGCCTGGCGGCTCACCACTTAGCATGTTTGATTGACAGCTAGGCTGAATGAATGGGGGTTTGCTGTATAAAAGCAGGGCTTTGGGGACTGGAAATTCAGAAGTCGCCACAGGACCTAAGAATCCGAGGATGGAGAAGCTGAGCCGACCTGCAACGACGACACCACTGGTGGAACCCTGCTGAACCGTCTCACCACTTTTCCCGACGACAGAGGAGATCTCCAGTCCGGAGAGTCTTCTTCCTTTGACTGGTGGGAATAACCAGTTTTGCCTTCTTTTCACCTTCCTGGAGCATCTCATGGCCGCCTTGCCCATGCCAAGCACCCCGGCAACCGGAATACCACGGCTTACCACTACCGCGAAGAGAAGGGTAGTACCTTTCAACGGAAAGAACTCCGCGGCTGGTTTCTTCCCTGGTAGTGCAACAACCTTCATCTTTCCTCCACGGCGAGACCACCTCTTCCTCTGGACGAAACACCGACATGCACCCGCTGCCAGGAACAACTGCCCCCGCTGGAGCTTCCTTCACACTTAAGGTACTGTGTCCCGCCTGTCTTCCCTTGCGACAGATCGTTCGGGGTGACAGTAAAGCCTCGACTTTCTAACCTGGGCTGGCCTGGGACAACCTAGCTAACTTTTCCTGACTTTAATTTCATCCTTTGTGTGCGAATTATCTACAAGACTCTTTGGGCATAATCCCACTGTGTGAGCCTGGACCCCTTCTGCTTGCTCTCTCCAAGAGCTGGGCCTTGCAATTGACTTCCTTGTTCTCCAGTAGAACTCTGCCTATCCTGCCTTACTGTGGTTCTTTTAAAAGTATTGAAATTTGTGTGCTTCCATAACTGCCTTTTTCCCATCTTATGTTAAGCGCTCACCTCTGTCTGGAAATAAGTGGTGTTTCTCACTAAGACTTGTCTAATAAGTAATTAGGGTTGTATATATATAATAGTGACTGTGTGCTGAATTTACTTTTCTCTTTATGCTAGTGTCATTTACAAGTGTGTCTTTAAATTAATAATTATATACTTTTACACCAAAGCTCTGGTCAGTGTTTGCTTGTGCTACTGTATCTCTGTACCTATTGTGTATACCCTATATACTGCCTAACTCTTCTTGAGGGAAGTCTGACTGCTCAGCACAGCTATCAAGTGAATCTGTGTGGTACAGCCTGCTACCAAGTGGGTTTACTGCCAAACACCTGTTGGCCTAAATCTTTTGCAGTGGTCCCTAAGGGAACTGCACAGGTTTCTGCCTAACAATGGTCGGGCCAGACTAACGCCTCAGGAGTTCGGTGCGCCAACCCCCAGCGAGATCAGGAGGCTCTGCGCCCTAGCGGTAGCTCCTGCACTTACTTGTGTTTTCACTGTGGTGTTGTGCTCCTTGCCAGTGTCTCTAGAGCGTGCCTCAGGTGGACAGCGTTGTGTCCCTGCATCTGGGTGGAGCAGCTCTGTCAGCGGCCAGTACCCACCCCTGTTGCCCGGGAAGTTGGAGAGGAGGGGCACCCAGGTAATGGAGTAGTCTCTGGCCGAGCTGCCAATCGGCGCGCTCCAGCCTCGAGCAGAGTCGGCTAGGAGCACATCAGCCGCACGTTGCACTCGGTCAGCCGATGGGGGGGGGGGGGTGTGTGCCCGATAGTCCTGCAGCCTCCCGCCAGATCCCGAGAGCAGGAGGGAGCGCAGATGGTGGCGGAGCTCGCGGGTCGCTGCGGCCACAGGCGTGGAGAAGGAGGTCGCCCGCGGCGAGGCACGGCCGCCAGCCAGCTCTGGCTGGCAATTCAAATCGATTGTGCGCAGCGTAGGGAGCCAGTGGTGGCCACCCCTCTCCTGCGCGGCTCAAGCAGGGTCTCAGGGTGCCGCAACAGAAAGTTCGCCGCAAGGGCAAGCTGGCTCCAAGGTCCGGGAAGCGGAATGTTCAGGCGGGTTGATGCGCTACGCAGCTTGTAGCCCAAGCATGGCTGTGCAGCTGCCTCATAGCTTCGCACTCACGGAGTACGCTTCCCACGGTTAGGAGCTCTGGGAAATTGCAGTGTTTTATAGTTTTCTGTCGGTGCGACACGGAGCACTCAAGCTAAGCAGCCATCTTGGTCTGCTCAACAGCGCCCCCCCAATTATTGCAACTCCAATTGCTAATTTTGTGCTTGTGAAATATATTGCCACATATCATATGAATCCATGGAACAGTACGTAACAATTAACTTTCTGAAGAATGTATGCCTTTTATTTTTAAGCATAGGGCATTCTGTTATACAGTGTTGAAGCGTTTCTTTTTGCATTTTATCTTCGTGCCATCACATCTTTGGTGTTCCACAGATTTAACCTAAATCGTAGGTGTTGTGTACGTATATATGGAGATGGACACTTAACAAGATAATCAGCAATCACTCTGTTTTTTGTGGCCAAACAAATTGATGTCAAAAGCCATTATAGAGCTAAACATTTGCTCTGAGTGATCATCCAATCATACTGGAAGATTTTTATTTTGGAGCGTACAGGATTTTGTAAGAGTAGTTCCAAATTTACTGATGCATCAGCTAGTGCGTTAAGAATATATTTTCACCAAAGTTTAGGGAATGATTGTTTTGATGATAATAAGTATTGGGTCATCACACTCGGGATATTGGTTGCCAAAAGCCCCAAAAGACATTTTCTTAGTAACACACTAATTTTCCACAGAATGTGAGCATTTTCCACAGAATTTGAGAATGTAAAGACAGCAGACCTAACTCAAACCGTATCATGGGTAACAGAGAGCAATTTGGAAGCTTCAAGGTTTGTTTCTAAAAGCGGGATTCTAGTTGGTCTGACCATTTGCAATCTCTAGGTGCTCTGGTTTCCGAACCATATATCAGTATCAGGATCAGCTTTTGTTAATAAAATATGATTATATGTTTAAGTGAAAATTTCGCATATTTTTGAGTTAATATCTTTGCTTGAGATACTAGAGACTGTGATTTAGATAACAGATCTTGCTCATTTACTTCATCAGTCATGGTGTCAGTTATAAAAACACCCCGATACTTATATCGTGAAACCTTCTCTAGTTCAACATCTTGCAGTTTCCATTTGTAGGATTTTTGTTTAGACCTGGAATTATTCCTACAGGCAACAATTTGAGTCTTATCTGTGTTGATCACAAGGGGCTTTTATGGCAATTTGAATTTGGAGGAAGTGGAGGCTTTGTGGTGTGGTGTCCACGTGCGTAGTTTCGGCCATTTGCTTGCAGAATGTCGAGGAGTGGCCACTTTTGCTACTGTACACGTTGTGGTCGTACACTATGGAGCGCTGCTTTTGGGTTCCGTGGCTTGTTCAAGTGTGTATCATCAACTCAAAAAGATGATGAAAACAGTGAAGCACATTTTTCTCACTGCGAAGGTGCTTTTCTCATGTATACCACCAAGTCCAGTATATAACCATTCCAATGAATGTTGTCGTCAGCCAGAGGTCAGAAGGCGTCTTATCAACAGAAGCATGTGTAACTTCTTGCGTGCTGCTGGGATGTACTACTGTGAGAATGACAGCATTGGTTATGGATATGTGCACCTTCTCCATGGAAATGGCATTTCATTGTCGCTCAGTGGCAATGACATTTTGTTTTCAATCTACAGGCTGCACTAAAGACGCTATTGTAAGAATGTGAGGCGCAGTACAACAAACAAAAACACTTATAAAAACCGGAATTTTTTTTTTCTATGGAAGCACCTTTAAAAAAAAAAATAATACAAAACAGCTCTTTTGAGAGCCACCACTACAAACAAAATCCCCTACCCTTGTCGACACTTATTACCCCACTCCTGCGCGCACAGCACGATAAGTCCGCAGACATCGCAATAGATGCTAGGTTGCACGTGTCACATCCAGCCCTTTTGCAGATGGCGGCCATAGCAATGGCCCTGTGCATGCTACAGTATTGCTGAATAAGGTTTCTGGGTGTGGTTTTTATGCACAAACTGTGATATACGGTGTATTTGTTGACACAAATGCGGAAGTTGCGGTTATGTCTGTGTGCTTCACGCGCCACAGTGTACGTTTTTTGGGGGAGTTCGGAATACATTGAAAGTGAATGGAACACACTGTGCATTTGCTGCTCATTTTGGATTCTACTATGTGGATTTGTACTGGTATGGAGTACCTACCATGCAGTGACTGCTTTTGGTTTGTCTTTGTGAGACTTTGGTGACGCGCGATCATGCCGCCATTATTCTTCATTCTGGAGGGAAAAGTGCACAGTACGTTACCAGAGTTTCCATACCGGTTGCAACGAAGGAGGCACTTGCCCAGGTAATGCGCATGTTTCCGATCTAACGCATAATTTTTTATCGCGTTACGCAGACGGAGATGTGGCTGCGTTATTTTTCATTTCGCCCGGGAATAGAGAAAGCGCGGTACATTGTGAAGACGTCTGTTTGTGCCTTTCCAAAGCAGCTTTTTTCATTTAACTTTTTTCCTCTTCTAGTTGCTTTCCATTTATTTTGATCTTGTAACACACCACACAGAAGGAAAGGAAGGCAAGGCCCAGTACGGAAGCAGCAGCACCTATAGGGATAACATAGGGGACGTGCACAAAGAGAGAGAAATGTTGGGTGGCCCTCACTTAAATAGAAGTCAGTCATTGTCATGCTCCCGGACCGACCCTTCCCAAGAACTTCCAAGTACTTTCCCTTTGTAGAGTCGCGCGTCGCAGTACATGCACAATACAATGCCCTTTGCCAGGTAAGGGCCTGCAGCGCAGCATATGGTGTGCAAGGATGTTTTAAGGATCTGCTGCCATACACGACTGTTCCTGTTGGTGGCCGCAGCAGCTGTGCAGAATGCTGTACATGAAATTATCCTAGTGCACTGTTGAAAGGGTAGTACCCTGCCCGCTGGTGCCTTGTGCTTCGATTTCAGTTCTCGCCCCATGCAGTACGGACACTTCATGGTACGCCATTAGCCGTAGGACCAGCATTCACGGACATGAATGCATTCTGCAATAAAATAATGCTTACAACAAGGTGAAACACAGCTTCATTACGTGGAGCAGGAAGAGAAGTATTCAGCGAGAGCCATGCAGTTACACTACTTTTTTAACCACCACTGATATTCCTTGCGCTCCGAAGATTCTGCTGTTTCTTTACTTCTCTTTACATGCACTTGTATGTGAGTGACCAAGGTGCACCAGCTTTTGCCATTTTGCAGACTCACTGCAGACTGTTACACCTGCAATTAAATGTTTACTCCAACTCTATGACCCGCCAGCAAACCCTTGACACTTCCAGTGACAGTGCTCACTGCTATGACAGAGCCGGTGTTTCCATGTCCGCCTGCAGGTGGGTGGTGTTAAACCCGCCAGGTCAGACCTGGCGGGAGTGACACCTCCCGCCTGCAAGACTCTTAATCAGCCGGTACGGAAAGAACGGTAGTGGCTGTTTTACCACTACCGTTCTTTACGGACCGGCAGGGTCGTAATAAGGCCCACAGACACTATTGAGAAAGGGAAGGGGTAGTGCAAATGGATACATACACAGGGGAATTTGCCTGTTCAACGAGCTCGTCATGAGGGCAGCCAAGGATTCCATGAACAAATGTTAACGGCACGTTATGGTTCAGTTGCGCTACCACAAACCTTTCACCTTCACAGAAAACACTATGCAAAAGCAACCTTCTGGTTACAGTGCCCTACTACAAACCTATCATATTCACTAACAAAAAACACTGCTAACGGGACTTTATGGTTACGTTGCACTACTAAAAACATATCCCCTTCACTGAAAAAACTATGCTACAGGAACTTTTTGGATACACTGCCCTACTAAAAAGCTATAAAATAAACCAACAAAAAACATTGTTACAGTGACGGTATGGTTACAGGTAAAACAGCAAAACCCCAAAAATGTGCGAGTCATGGTAAGATAAGCAACCCTAACTCGCGCTACCAATGTGCACTGCAAGGACTAACACCCATGACATCAAAGATGCCATCACAAATGTCATTGATGACATGTCTGATGACATCACATATTTGCCTGCCTTTTTTCTGTGCAGTTACATATGTACAGCAGATGCTTTTCTTCACTAACAGTCAGGAACTGAAAATTGAAAAGGTAGTATATTTTCATGACCCTTACCCTGTTCATACGTTCTTACGCCACTTTCCTTAGGGTACAGTTAAAGCATATGACACATACACATAGGAGAGATGGAAGCCCAAAGGACAGCAATCATTTCTATGAATGAAGGCCATCAGTTAGGTTATGAATGTGGTAGAGCTGCCATTTTTGTGCTTACTTTCCTTTCCCTGTATATGCTTATATTTGTATGCGTTGTTGTCTCCTTATGGTTTGTGTATAGTAGAAGAATTACTTAGTGAGAGGGACATTCTTAGCTGCCTATTACATCTTTAACAATACACAAAACTCTGAACCGAAACATTCATCATTGTACTATACAAAATTTAGATTATTTCACGGTTTCGATGGATGCTGCATCTAATTGCTATATTTCTACATGAGTGTGTTCATGTACTGGAAAGAGCTCTGTGCTGCTATGGTGTTTATAGCAATGTATTGGTTACTGAACTATTTGTGTCATAACAGTTCTTCAGATGATCTCTATTGGGTTTCTGCCAACATTACAATGGCAATCCCTTGTCGAGGCGTTTCCTGTAAACTATATACTCATGTTAAGTCATCAGTGACATTTGTGATGGCATCTTTGATGTCATGGGTGTTAGTCCTTGCAGCGCACAGTGGTAGCGCGAGTTATGGTTGCTTATCTTACCATAACTCGCAAGTTTTGGGGGTTTTGCGGTTTTACCTGTAACCATAACGTCTTTGTAACAATGTTTTTCCATTGAATTTCAAAGCTTTTGACTAGTGCAGCTTAACCATAACATCTCTTTAACAATGTTTTTTGTTGGTTTATATAGAAATAGATATATAGATAGATACATTCACCTCGCACATTACTTTTACAAATTGTTTGAAATACTTTTCAAGGTACTGTGGTATAGTAAAGCAAGTGAATAAAGAAATAGAACCATGTAAGATCTAAGAGGTTAAACAAATAAGTTAGCAAACCTCATACTAAACGTTAGAACAAAAGTTCTAACCTTAAAAGGTCATTCCCTAGCTAGAAAAGAAGGGAGCTAGTGCCCTTAGTCACAGGTCCCAATAACTCTTTCAGGCGGCCAGGAGTCTCTCTTTTTTTATATTCAATATAAACAAGAGGAACATCTTTAAAACACTCAATCCCAATCCAGCCACCCTAGGGGAGACCCAGGGGATGATACTAGTCCAGAACACTACTTTTGAAGGCTAGGCAATGGAGAGATGGGGCTAGGAATTTGCACCCATACAACCCTATGGAAATTGGTGGTTGAGGGGAGTGGGTGGAGGGGGGGCAAAAACGTAGGTTTGCTCACCCCCTGTACTCCAATTCACTCAGAATAGTATTGCTTGAAATCATTGGGCCTTCTGAATTCTTGCCTTGGTTCCATTGGCGGAAGCACAAGGGTCGCAGGTGCAGAGGTCATTTTAGGCATCTGATTTTTGGGTCTGGCTATTTTTTGGTTTGGACCAGATTTTAGACCGCTTGACAATCAGGACACAGACTTCAGAACCGCCACTCTGGCGACAACCTTAGGGGACTCGCAGGATGCTATGCAGGTGGTGAACAGTGATAACGACTTGAACAAAATGGCAGAAGATGACCCTTGTGGCGAGAACAAATAAACTGTTCCTGCTAGGCCCCTCTTCGTGGTAGACAGTTACAACTTAAGTTGTTCTTGTTCCATAAGCTGCGGATCTGTCGAGTTTCAAGGCACAACCCATGACGGCAACCATTGCAGAGAAGTAGCCCAGGAGAACAACTGCCTAGCCCACAGGATGGTCCAGAACTGAGCACTTGCATAAGCCGGCTGTTCGAGCTGTCGGGATTGGTTGTTCCCTCCTATCCCGGGGTGGCCTTGAGACTAATGAAGGTCTTCTTGAGATCTACAGAGATAGGGATTTGGCAGGCAAGTGAAGAAAAAGCTGCTGGCGTTCTTCCAATGATTAGTTCCAGGTCTTCAGCAGGTTGCTCTCCTTAGTTCGGGTCTTGGCTCCAGCGATGAACTAAATCCTGGACACCCTCTGGCCACTGCATCTTCCCAGCAACAGACACACCTGGCAGAGTTGTGGATGGGGTCCAGACATACCCAGCCTCCAGCACCTGGCCACACACAGAGACCGCCCCTTGCCCATGAAAGCTGGTGCATTCCCTGGGAAAAGGATTACCATGAAGATCTTTGGAGCAGAAATTATGTTTGGGTGCTCGTCTGAGATTTGGGCCAGGTGCGAAAGCAAGTTCTGGAAACGGATTTTGCAGCTACCACAAGGCTGCTTTCCAACCGCGTGTGTTCTGTATGAGGGGGGCTTATCCACATTAAACGCTAGAATAATGTGGAACAAGCTAACCTTATATAGGAAGACCTTGGTGGAAGCTGAACTAGCACCTTTTGAAGCTCTAACTGAACTAAAAAGAAATCAAGAGAGCAAGACGGCTTTAAACAAGTGGAGACAATAATGCAAAGACATCTTGAAGCAACTGGCAACAGATGAAAAAAAACATTATGGTCCAACCCAAATGCAGTAAAGAAAAAGCTCTTCAATTGGACTGGATAGAAACTGTGGAAAAAAGATCAAACCATAAATATATGGTCAATCTACCTTCTGAAGCCAAAAGTTTTAACACAATCCCTAAATACATGGTCATTTGGCCATGTAAACGCTTGAGAAAGCTGTATCTGAGATTCAGATTGAACCTATATGAAACCAAGGAAATTCTGAAACAAAGAAAAATGATCCAATCGGAAAACATGAACCGCAGATTTTCTAATTATAAAGAGGAAAACTTAAAACATCTGATCCTCTTTTGCCCATCTTTAAGAAACCTGAACATTCTACCTAGGGAAAGAGATGGACAAATGCTCGACCTGAAGCAGTGAGGATTGGTGGTACCAAATGCATAATAGCGAATGTAAAAATTTAACAATGGCAGTCATGAGTTATTTAGAAAAGTTACTAAATAAGCTGGAACTGGAGAAACTTACAACCAATAATAAGTAAAGATCATCCAGCCTGGTTGAGCCTTGTATTGTAATAAGCCATTTGCTTGTCTGTATGTTATAATCTTTCTCTCCCCTTTTTTTATTTTTCTAATTTTACTCCAAGATTTTATGTAGTTATCTTTTGATGTATATATTTCAAAAGTTTATTTAAACTGTATGAAATAAATAAAAAAAGGATTCCCATATATGGAAAATCTGGCCACTACAAGCCAGGTAGGTCAAAAGACAACATGGTGAAATGACAGGCGCAAATTTCATGGCACGGCCATTTTAGAGCTATATGGTGATAGATATATATATATATATATATCTAAATAGCCACGGTAGTGGCCGTGTAGTTATGGTTAAGTTGCTGTTTCCATGGGAAGAGCACTTTTTGGGCGGCCTATAACTCCGCTCCCCCTGGACGAATCCTCACCAAACTTTGCAAAAAAAAGTATATGGGCCACTCTGAATTTATTTGCAAAGTTTGGTGAGGATTCGTCATAGACATAATGGTAAAAAACTTTGCTCACGCCTACAGCCCAAACCGCTGGACGGATTTGCATCAAATTTGCGGCAGGAGCAGCGGCTTGGTCCCGAAAGCGTGCTTCTGTTAATTTGGTGTAAATCCGTCCAGTGGTTTTCTTTAAAATGACCAAAACGTTAAGGCACGAAAATTAGTAATATCTATGTCTGCTCCGCGGACACACTAACCCGTTCGCGCAGCGAACAGGTCACGGATTGGCCAAGCGGCTTGCGTGATGTCCGCGGACATATGACGTGCTCTCTGATTGGCCTTGGGTGAAGAATGCAGTGCGTCAGATTTTTGGAGACGCCCGCCATCTTGGATTCTCGTCCGATGTCCACGGACATCGCGGCAAAACAAAACATATTTAAAAAAAAAAAAAACAGTGCACTCGTCAAGCTGATGAAATAATGTTTGGGGTGATGAGGATGGGATGGAATATGGCTGCAAGAAGCACAAAAACGTGTTAACTAAACAACATCCGAAAGTGAAGAAAGCACGTAGCAGTGTAGACCACGCTCACGCAGTAAAGCGCATGCGCAGAACTACTTCACCCACTCTTCACATATAACGCGCCACTCAAAATGCACACACATCCTCTTTCAAACTCGCACGTGCGCCTCATCCAAACACGGACACGTGTTGAAGAAAACACGCAGAAATGATGACCGTGCACAGGAGTTAACGGAAAACACATAGCAGTCAAAACGTGCTGTAGAAAACACGTACCTGCAAAGACCATGCACACGCATTTCCGCGCTCGCACACGTCTTATCCGAACACGCACACGCATTGAACAAAACCGCGCACAGGAGTTAACGGAAAACACGTACCAGTGAAGACCGCGCACACGCGCTGTAGAAACACATAGCTGCAAAGACCATGCACACGCGCTGTAGATAACATGTAGCTGTGAAGAGCACGCACACGTGTTGTAGAAAACACGTACCTGCAAAGACCACGCACACCCGCTGTACATAACGCATAGCTGAGAAGACCACGCACACGTATTGTAGATAACACGTAGCTGCAAAGACAACGCACATGCGCTGTACATAACACGTAGCTGAGAAGACCACGCACACGCGTTTAAGAAAAAACACGCAGAAATGAGATGAATTCGAGCTCACACGTGCCTCATTTTGACATGCAGACGCGCTGTAGAAAACACATAGCTGCGAAGACCACGCACACGCGTTGTGAAGTGAAGAGGGGCCCTGTATGGAACCCTGCTTTCCCTTTCCATGGTGACCATCTTGTTAAAGGATTTTCCTTCCTACACTGGGACGCTGCAGGCGTACCGGTTTGGGAAGAAATATATTTTTTTTTTAGCACCCCGAGTTCTAGCTTTGAGAAGCTAGGGTTTTAATGGTCTTCATCCATTTAAAAGGACGTTATGGTTAAGTAGCGCTAGTAAAAACCTGTGAAATTCAGTCAAAAAAAAAGTTGTTAAAGGGACGTTTAGCACTACTAAAAACCTACGCATATCAGTCAAAAAAACTTTGTTACATTGCTTGTATTTATCTTATATATGGTGGTTTTAAATGTGCAACATGTTGGATGATTTACACATTACGTTTTTATGTAGTGCACTATGCACATGTAAACATTTAACTTTGCTTTTTGCATGGAATTTTAATACAACACAACTATTACATATTTTTCCAAGATATACAATAGATTAGTTCAATGCAACTTGTTTTGAAACTAAGCATTGTTGTATAGCAAACACGTTGCTTATGGTGCAGTTACGCAATGAATTGCTAGTGTTAAGATGTCTGCCACTTCTGGGAATCAGTGAGGCACTGTAGCCTTTAATTGGAGACGCTCTACCTGCATATGTTAACATAGAGTCTGTGGAGTCTTTTTTAGTGACCTCGTTTGTTTTGTACTTTCTACGTGATCAAGAGGTGTGACACCGTGAAACGCGTTGTGTTTTTGCAGTTACTTGCCATGTTGACTGAAGTAAAATAAAAGAATTTCCAGTCCTGGCGAGCCACAGTGTTTGTCTTCTAGTAGAGAGTCACTCGGACGTCCTCTACTGTTTTGAAGGAGTGCAATCCATCTACTTTTTGCCCGGTCCCTCACGGACCTGGACACAGAAGGTTTTTTTCAAATATATATATGGCATTAAGCAGTAAAAAGCGATAGACTAACAGAAACCACTAAAAGTATACGCTGCCACCAGCCACCCTGGACACAACATGCACATAACCACAAAGTAGCTAAAACAAAGTGAAAGGAGCACAGTGTTCCTACCAGACTTCACGGAAGGAGTGATGTGTGCAGGAAAAAGAAACTAAGAACTTTACAATGAAGTACAGAGTTCCCCTTCACTGACAACCATAGGGACTGATCTGTGCCCCCACAACATATGAGCATTGCAAGTTAAGTGGAGCAATAAGGCTTCACTTAGCGCCATATGTCAGGAAACATTCAAAACTATAGCAAAAGTAGTCCCTGATGTCTTATGGAGGAAAAGTAGCAAAAAGTAAATTCTTTCCAAACAATGTTGCTCTGTTTCTCTGTAGTGAAGATTGTGAATAATTGCATTTCTCTGTCATTTATTTAAAGTAAAACGTATCTTTGAATCATTTTAAACTTGTCACTGCAAGCCTTTTTTTGTATATGGTCCTATGGAATCCCATATGGTACCTAGCTGTAACTTTAGTTTTGGCCTCACCAGGGGTGCAAGCCGACTTGCAGCTTTAGTTACCTAATGTACCTTATTGGTAGCCATTGGGGGTACCAGCCATATTGGCTTGGTTCTGAGTCAGTCACTGTGATCGGATACATGTTTTTGGTTGCTGAAACTCTGTACTGCCTTCTTCCCGTTTTTCTGCCTTGGTTGTGCGCCTTCGTGTCAGATGCTGCTGACATCCAGAAGGATAGTGGGACTCCACCTCTCCTGGTCGTCTGGGCCATCCTGGGTGTCTTCTACTATTTCCTTTTGTGGGACCTGCTTCAGCTGGCTGGCTTCCCCTCTTTGTCCATCAAAGAGTCACAATCTTCCAGGTCGGTTTTCTTTGTCTTATTTAAGCCATCCTTGATGCTGTTTGCAGTCATGGCTGGTGAGTCCCACTGCAAGAAAGGCTGATTATCCTTGCCCAGGGCACAGGTCCCTGTGTGAACAGATGCTCTAAATGCTTGTTCTTGCAGGTTTGTCTCACTGTTCTTGAGTCTTGTTTTCAGGAATCAACAGAGTATTTACCTCTGTGGCCTATTTTGCTGGGTTATTGAAGATCCTTACACTCTGGGTGAGGGGATCCCCGTGGTCCATGGTGACATGTTCTGGCAAGCCTCCTTAAGCAGCATTTTGCTATTCATTTTTAATGGCCCAAATTCTGCTTTTATACCTTTTTCTCCTGGGTCTGGAGCCTGGGCTTCGTACTCTTCTTGGGAGGCTCCTTTGTTAGCCCGTGGTTAGATTGCTGCCTTAACTGTACATTGGGGAGAACAGCCTTTTCCCTGTAACTGTGACTGTGTACCTACCGATTGTCTTGTACATTCCTATGGTGAACTTTTGAACATAACTAAAACTTCCAAAGTGACTAAATTGGCACTTGCCTGTAATTGGGCTTTTTCCTTTGGTTCCACTTGGGCCCAGGGAGCTGAAGACCATATACAGGACTTTTTTCTTGTGCTACTGACCTTCAATGCATTTTTAAAGTCGTACATTGCACCTGTCTCTTTGGAAATGTTTTGCTACTTTGTTACATTTGTGCTCATTTATGTATCTTTTTAGTCATAGGAGTTTAATGTGACCTTATGGATTGGCATTGAATTCTCAAGTACTAAGACCCTTTTCTCATGCTTGCTGCTATATTTTAGTGCCCATCACCAGGCGGTGAACAGCACATTTAGTTCAAGAGTAGGTTCAGTGTTCATTGACCATTACTGTTTTCATAGTGTGGTAAATCAGAATTCAGAGACGGACAAGGAGTGATTTTCATACATTTTTATTTTTCTCTTTAAAGAAGAAAGACCTAGTCTGTTCCTAAACCAATGGTATTAATCTCTTCTCCATACAAATGGATGTCAAGAAGTGTTTGTCAAGATGCTCACTGTGCTTAGAGAGGCTCAGCTTCACCTCACTGATGATGCCCAGCAAGGCTGAAACACGTGTATGGGGTTGCTGATGGTACTCTTGTTCAGAGAGGAATTGCCATAGCATTTCGGTGCTGGACTGCCCTTGTGGCGGGACAAAGACTGATATGCAAATGGATATTTCCCATCTGTGAAGGTACAGTGAGCAAAAAGCAATGGCTGCGAACTCTCAATGTGGTTAAAAACCACTGAACAGGTTATCATGCCTTGTTCTTTCGAGAGAGGGGCGCCTGCTACCTTTTTTGCAAAGATGTCAAGGAGGCAAAACAGAAATACAGTCCTCTGTCCCGAACCCTATTCTAACTTAGTTTCTTTCCCCATTTTGTTAGAAAACCTAAATAAACCAAGACCGACATTGGGCCACTGCCTGAAATGAAAGTGGCTGCAGGCTTCTGATGCCCAAATTTGTCTCTTTACCATATGCTCTTGCCTATGTGAACAGTCCCAAGCGTGCAGTTCTTGTGCTGCTGGAGTGTCGTCTCGGTACTCCAGCCAGGTCTTTCCATCTCTCTCAAAACAGTCTTTCTTTCTTACTCCAGGGTTCATCCAACCTGGGGTTTTTCTTCTTTCTCCAGTCTGAACTTCTGCTCTTTCTGTCTCCACACCGTGGGGCGTCTCGCGGGTCTCCCCTCTCCGTGGCTTTTCTCACTTTTCCTCCCAGCTCTGGGGCTCCTCTGTATTCTTTTCTCTACGGGACATGGCCCACTTTTCCTTCCCACTCTGGTGTTTCTTGGTTCTTTCCACACATCAGGCTTTGGTCATTCACACCTTGCTACCCACCTCCCATTCCTCGGGAGCAACATCGTACCTGTTTGCAATGAGCAGTGCAACCTACAAAGGTTGTGCAGTCTGCCCTAGCTGCCTCTTTTGGCAAGGGGCTTAAGCAGGTTATCCACTCAACTCTTGTCGGCCGACGTCTTCTCTCTGTTTCCACTTGCTCAGTGCACAGATTTGTGGGGCGACTCCTCTGGGCTCTCTCTCGGTCCTCCTCATTCTGTCTGCCACGCTGCACAGGTCTGGTTATTCACCTGTCGGGCCTTGTCACACTCGTCCAGTGCAGATCTCCGGGTGTGACATCCACGTCTGGCATTCTATCTCTGCAAGCGTCCCCACGCCCAGTGCCCACTATGGCACAATTAAACACCCCATCCTCCGCGAATACTTCTGATTGGTTCTTATTCTGATGTGCCTCCAGGAGGCTGGTCTTTCTGTTGAGAAGAGAGGAGGATGGAATCAAATTGGGATCGGAAGCCGTGCTAGCTATTAAAGAGGTTTATCATACCCCTTTTCTCCTAGATACCCTGCAAAGATATTCGTTTCTGGGGGGAGGGTTCGGGGAGCTGGTGATTGAAGCCCCTCTCTGGAAAGTTCATGTTCGCTAAGGGGGAGTGCCCTCCAGGGGGATCCCGCTTACCCTGTCCTCTAGGGGGTTTTAAGCATTGCTGGCTCACCTAACTATTCCCAAAGTGGATGGCTCCCCCTTCGGAAAAGGTGACTAACTCCTTGGATTTGTCACACTAGATATTGGGTTTTTATAATGTGTTATGTTTAACACAACATGTATTTAACCTAATCGAGGTTCTATGTGGCATTGAAGAATGTTTTTTCCAGTATACCAGTGTAGTGTAGTTTTAGGGGATAACAGTGGGGACTATCTTTCAGTACTAGCCCTACACCCTCCTTTGAGTTCTGCTTGACGGCTCTGCCCCAGCTACTACTATAGTTATGGTCTTTCCTTTTGTTTGGACCACGGTTTCATTGTATTATAGACTATTTAACTTCCTTCATGTGGTGGAGAAAATGTATATTTCCTTATGTTAATGTAAGGCCTTCTCTATGCCTTTCTTGCAAAACTAAACCCCACTTGCATTTGCCATATTGAATAATTATGCACTGTTTTGAACCAGTCTAACCCTTTGTTGTTGTGTGCATGTCTTAACCAAATGACTATAGTATGGCCTTCAATAGTTTGGCCCAAAGTCTAGCTCTATTTACACTAATTGGGTAAATCCCTTGGGCCTATAGAGGTTGATTTATTCGTTTTATGCAAACACTTCAGTTCAAATACCTTTAGCTAGATACGAATAGATCATCATGGCAACCTTTCAGCATCCACCAACATGGTCCTTAAGCAGGGGTGCGTCTTGGGAGGCCGGCCAGAGTGAGAGGGGGAAGCGGGGGCAGGGGTCCCAATGCGAACAATCTCAGTTTTACTGGCATTGAGACAAAGGTTGTTTGCAGTGCACCATGACTGGATAGCGGACAGTCAGAAATGAGTGAGGAGGGGGTGGCTGAGGGTACCCTAAAGGATAGCTGCGTGTCATCTGTGTAACACTGAAAATTAGAGGTGAAAATGCCAATCACAAATGCCAGGGTGGCCATGTAGACGTTGAAAAACCAGGGGGATCGGTGAGAACCCCGGGGAATGCTACAGGTTGAGAGGGTGATAGTTGAGAGAAAGGCACCAAGTGTGGTTGGAGAGAAAAGAGGTTAGAGGTTAGAGCTTGATGCACTAATGACTTTCTACTCAAATGATTTATGTTATACATTCTGCTAAACCATACTACTTTTAAATAAAACCTTTGCATCCCTGACTTGTATAAAACGTAATAGAAATATCATATAAATGTAGTGAAATCCAGAGTTATTTCCA
Organism: Ambystoma mexicanum; assembly: GCF_040938575.1. Classification (NCBI taxonomy): domain Eukaryota; kingdom Metazoa; phylum Chordata; class Amphibia; order Caudata; family Ambystomatidae; genus Ambystoma; species Ambystoma mexicanum. Next base: position 555,420,969 of record NC_090931.1, read on the forward strand.
CCTGAACAAATAATTGTGTTCCAGTGCTGGTAGCCGAAGTATACACACACATATTCTTACGTCCCGTCCCCTTTCCTCCATACTGCATGGGCGTCCCTTCCAAGGGACGGGAGACGGAAACTTTTTCACCAGAAAAAGCCTTCTTCCCCTTTAAATTTAGCGGCGCGCGGGTGTGCGGCCCTGGGAGCATGCGCCTCCCAGACTCCGCCCTCCGGTGCCACACCTCAGTCTCCTTTTCCGCATCGACGGGAACGTGCCGAATTCACCAGCGCTCCTGGGTTTGGCTTCATTTAATTCCACACGCAGGTACTTCTCTATGTCTCTTGTCTTTTTTATCATTAAGGCACTCGGTCCTCAGGCGTCAAGCTCCTCCCCGGCGCATGTCAACTTCCACTGGGTCCAGCAGGTGTCCATCCTGCAACAGGCTCTTCCCAACTTCAGACCCCCACGCCCTCTGCCTATGTTGCCTTGGCCCAGATCACGGTTGGCAAGCTTGTACAGCATGCAACGCCTGTCATCGAGGTCGCTGAAGAACAGACTTGCCAGGGGAGGGAGCTGTTCCAGAAGTCGCCTCCAGAGGACCTCAAGAACTTTGTGAAACATCGATCCAGGCCCAAGGTAGGGTGTCTATTTTCCACCGCACCCCGCAACGGAGACTCCTTCCCAAGGACACGCCCGTGCGGGAGGGACCTCTCAGGTCCTTGTACCCGTACGTGCTCCGAGGCTGCTCCAGCCACCGGCCCACAGGCCGAGGAATCCCTGGATCTTCCCGGTGACAGTGTTGAGGGACCAGAAGGTTCTTTTACCGGGTCTTCACCCGAGGGGCTCTGCCCTTTTACCGGCACTATGTCCGAGGGGCCACACCCTAGTACCGGCAATACAACCGACGGGGCGCCTAAACACGGCTCTACCGGCCCCCAGGCTGAGGGTGTCACACCTACCGGGTCTAGGCCCGAGCAGCAGGGTAGGTCTTGCGATCCACACTCAAGAGTCTTGGAGGAGACTGGGCCCAGCGACCCGAGCAACACGACGCAGGCAGGTGGCAGGCAGCTCGACAAAATGGCTGCCGTTCCAGACCTCGGCACCCATCTGATGCCATTCCAGGAGTTCGGCGAGGAACGAGTGTCAAGGTGGGACTGGCCTCAACCAGGTAGGTGGCCTACAGCCTATCCTTCAGTTGCACAGGGAATCCATACGGGCAGGGTATGCAGCTGCTCCAGCAGCCTCCCGCTACCCTGTCATTATCCCCTAGCACGCCTCTGGCCAGTGTAGACTGGTTATTTGAGAGGGTCCTCGGGCTCATGAAGTCCCCTTGGGTGGGGGTTATCTCGGGGATGCCATCGGAGACGTGCTCCCTCCAATGCCTCTGGCACCACAGGCTCCTCCCCCCCCCCCTACCGATTCCTCAGGCGGTTCCGTACCAGCCTCCTCCACAGCCTCCGGCTCTGGTCCCTGTTCCCCTGCCTCCAGCTCCTGCTACTCCCCCACCTAGGCAGGATCCTCCTGACCCACAGGACACGGATGAGGAGGACTCTGACACGCCCTCGTCAGCCAAGGCCTTCCACTAACATCTTGCTGGGCTGGCGAAGTATCTGGGCCTACCTCAACCCGAGGTCAAACAACCGACAGAGGGGGTGCTTGCTGAGGTCTTCACGAGATGCCCCTCTGCCAAAACAGGAATTCCACTGCAGACCGATGTAATCTCCCTGGCCAAAAAGGGTTGGCTCAAACCCCACTCTGTCCAGCCGGTCAATCGACGCCTGGACGCGAAGTACAGGCAGATGGAGGGGGATACACTCTTGCTATCGGCCCACCCTCAGCCGCACTCCTCAGTGATCGCTGCGGCATCACTATACTCCAAGCCTCAGGCGTCCTCGGTGTCTTCCTCGGCAACGCTGCTAGGCAAGGAGGAGAAGAACTTGGAGGCATACAGGAAGAAGCTGTATTCCAACGAGTCCGTGCATCTTCATCAGGCCAACGCTGATGCCATGCTGGCTGCCGCTAACCAAAGGTTATGGCGGGAAATTGCGGACTTCCTCCCGGAACTCCCTGCGCAGAGCCAATCATGTTTCAAGGCAGGACATCATGGAATCCACCTTGGCCCATATTGACACCTCTGGCCGTGCCATCTGTATCGCCACGGACATGAGAAGGACAGCCTGGCTCCATACAACGAAATTCAACCCGGATGTCCAGGAATGCATATTAGACCTGCCGTTCGGCAGAGGGCGACCTCTTCCACTCCACCAAGGACGAGGAGCTGGACAAAAAGAAAAAACGCTCACAAGCAGCCAAGTCTTTATCCATCTTGACAAAGACCGCGCCCAAATCGTACACCCAGTCACAGCAGTGCTCCAACAAGGGGCGTACATACAGAGGGTTCCGCGACTTCCAGGAACGGAGATCCAGGCAGTCGGACCGCTCGCCGACTCCAAATCAGTGCAAGCAACAAAAAGGGGAGGAGGGAGTAATGGCTTTTTCCCGTCTGCGACAGCCTTCGAGGGAAAGAAGGCATGACACGCCCCTCCAGGTCTCCGGGGGGTGGGGTGGGGGGGGGGGGTGGCGGACAGGCTTGCTCTCCATGCACATTTCTGGCGCCAGAATTTTGCAGACCCCTGGATCCTCTCTGTAGTATCCACAGGGTACTGAATACCCATCCTAGCCTCTCCTCCTCCTTCCTCCCCTCCACTCCCTCAAGTTGGGACAGCAACTCTTCTGGTGGAGATCCAGTCGCTCGTAGAGAGCCAGGCCGTGGAGGAAGTCCCGGCCTCCCAGCGAGGCTTGGGCATTTACTCCAGGATTTTCGCCATTCAGAAAAAGAACCAGGTGGGCCTGAGAGTTGTGCTGGACCTTTCAACCCTCAACCTCTCCTTACCTCTACAGAAATTCAAGATAGTTATGCCAGCGTTTATAGCGGAGACATTGTGCAGTGGGGACTGGATGTGCTCCCTCGATCTGAGGGACGCGTACCTACATGCCCCGATTTGGCAGCCCCATTGTTCTTTCCTACAGTTCAGGATCATGGGCTACCATTTCCAATACAAGATCCTTCCTTTTGGCCTCAACTCAGCTCCCAGGGTCTTTATCAGACTCATGAATACTGTGGCTGCCCTCCTCAGAGCGCAGGGCCTTCACATCTACCCATACCTTGACGACTGGCTCGTCGGGGCTACATCTCCGGAAGTGGTTCACCACTCTTCCCATGCCCTTATGAACACACTGCATGATCTGGGCTTCTCGCTCAATCTCAAGAAGTCGCAGCTGGAGCCCACGCAGACTGACATTCTTGGGCCTCATCTGGGACACGTGCTCCAAGAGGGTGTTTCCGTTGGAGGACAAGATCTCGGCCATCAGGAGGGGCCACCACTTACTTCCTCAGCAGAGAAGTGACCTCGGCCTGGTGGTACCAGCATCTCCTTGGTCTCCTGGCAGCGGTCCGATTAGCCGTTCCTCACACAAGACTGAGGATGAGGAGGATTCAGCTGCACTTCGCAGCTTCATGGAACCAGGAGCGAGGCTCCGATTCCGAGATGATCAGCGTTCCTCCATCTCTCCACCCTGACCTCACATGGTGGTCCAGGGACTGCAACCTACCGACGGGCAAGCCCTTCCAGCCTCCCACCCCGCAGGTCACCATCACCACAGACTCTTCGCTCGAGGGCTGGGGAGCCACCCGGGACGATTTTTCGATCCACGGCACCTGGACTCGACAGGAGCAGGAATACCACACCAATTGGTTGGCGCTGAACGCCATCTGGCTGGCGCTCCGAGCATTCCTTGCACTTCTCAGGGGCAAAGTTGTGCTCATCCAGACAGACAATTCGACCAGCATGTACTATGTCAACAAGCTGGGAGGCACCAGATTCCCGCCACTGTGCAGACTGGCAATCGGCATGTGTGAGTGGGCCCTGGAAAACATCTACCTCACGGTAGATGTTTCGGGGGAACCAACCTGGAGGCGGACAGGCTCGGCAGGTTGGGAGCGGACAATTATGAGTGGCAGCTAAACAACCTAGTTATTCAGGAGATCTTCAACACATGGGGTCTTCCCCAGGTGGATCTCTTTGCCACCTGGCACAACAAGAAGTGCCCTCAGTTTGCCTCCTGGTAGGGACAGGGCCCTGGCTCCCTGGGCGATGCATTTCGGATTCAGTGGGACGGCATGACAGCGTACGCCTTCCAGCACACTCCGCTGATTCATAGTGATTTGCAAGATCAAGGAGTCTCTCCACCTCAACATCATTCTAATAGCTCCATGGTGGCTGGCCAGGCCATGGTTCTCAGAGCTGCTCAGCCTCTCGGAGATGCAACCAATTCACCTTCCGATGGGTACAGCACATATGTTGGTGCAACAGGCAGGGCAGGGTCATCCACCCCGCGGCACAGAAACTAGCCCTCATAGTGTGGTGCCTGTTAGGCAGAAACCTGTGCAGTTCCCTTAGGGAACACTGCAAAAGATTTAGGACTACAGGTGTTGGCAGTAAACCCACTTGGTAGCAGTCTGTACCACCCAGATTTACCTGGTAGCTGTGGCTGAGCAGTCAGACTTCTCTCAAGAAGAGTTAGGCAGTATGCAAAGTATACACAATAGGTACTCAGACACAATAATACAAGCAAACACTGACCAGAGCTTTGGTATCAAAGTATATAATTATTTATTTAAAAACACACTGTTTGAAACACTCCAGCACTCTTGTAAAATATTCTAAACACAGTTACTATTGTAATATATACACCCCTTTTTTCTTATTGGATAAGTCACAGTAAAACACCACTTATTTTCATACAGAGGTGAGCGCTTAACTAGATGGCACTCCAATAAGTCTGTGAGAAAGGGATGGAAAAAGACAGAATATGGAAAGGTACACCACTCTAAGATTCAGGAACACTGTTAGCAAGGCAGAAGAGCAAAAGTCACTGGTGAGCCAAAGTCCAAAGGCTGGCCCCACTCTTAGAGAGAGCAGAGCACAAATGCGCCCAAGATCACACAGTTACACTAGTCTTAGAAAGTCTTGCAGAGAGTTCAAAAACAGTCTAGAGAGGCTTAGTAAAGTTTAGCCAAGGTGTCCCAGGCTAACCCAGGTTCGAAAGCCGGGGCTAAATCTACCCCGTACAGTCGGTAGCAAGGGAAGCCAGGGACACGGTACCTTAAGTGGGAAGGATCCTCCAGCGGTGGCAGGTGTTCCTGGCAGTGGGTGCAAGTCGCGTCGTCGTCCAGGGGAAGAGAAGATCTCGACTTGGAGGAAAGATGAAGGTCGTTGCACTGCCAGGGAAGAAACCAGCCGCAGAGTTTTCCGGTTAAAGGTGGTACCTTTGTTTCGCAGTCGTGGTAAAACATGGTATCCCGGTTGCCGGATTGCTTGGCACAGGCAAGGCGGCCACGAGGTACGTCGGGAAGGCGAAAAGACGGTGAAACTGGTTATCCCCACCAGTCAAAGGAAGAAGACTCTCCGGCGGGAGATCTCCTCTGTCGTTGGGAAAAGTGGAGAGACGATCCAGCAGGGCTCCACCGGTGGTGGCGTCGTGGCAGGTCGGCTCAGCTTCTCCCTCGTCGGATTCTTGGGTCCTGTGGCGACTTCTGAAGTTCCAGTCCCCAAAGCCCTGCTTTTATGCAGAAAACCCCCATTCACTCAGCCTAGCTGTCACTCAAACATGCTAAGTGGTGAGCCGGCCGGCTCAACCCCTTGGGTCAATCAGGACGGAGTGCGACTTGAGTTGCCTGGGCAACTCAGACCAGGGTGCCTAAATCCCCCTCCACCCCTCCTAAGTACCCCAGACAGAGTGGCACCACTTTGGGGGGCTTCTGTGGAGAAGCCCGCCAAAAAGTGGAACAAAGGGCTCGAATTGGGTTGGAGTCACAGAAGAGAACACAAACGCCATTTTAGAATCAAGTTTTGGCAAAAAATACCAACCAGAGAATTAATATTAATTAAATAAACCGGCGGTATGTTCGAGGCTACCGTAAATAATTAAAGATAGTAGCCTAAAACAATGGGAAATCCCATAGGAAAATATTCGCGGTTGAGTATAAAAAGTAGTATCCACTGCCACCAGCCAAAACTCGATCAGGGGGGACGGAGACGTGCCCCCTCGACTAACAGACCCCGGGGCAATTGAATTGCCCCAGCCAGTACGTCCATAATATGATGGTTTGTACCGGTTCTGTTCAGAATTTAAGACTAGTGAAGTCAATGGTGACTTTACATGCCCTGGGAGACAGTAGTCAGTCCCAGGGTATGGAGTCTATACAGGGGGGTCACTATAACAACCCTGTGTTACTGCACTGAGGGTGCCGTGTAACACACATCACAAAAACACATGAAGCCCTATGGAGTAAAAGAGCCCATTAAACACATCTAGATTCAAAGAAACACACTCAAATCATGTCCAAGAGTGAGGGTAAAAGAGTCTCACTCTTGGCAGGAGAAAAAAATAAACCCCAAAAATCCAGCAAAGCTGCTGGGGGACTCACTAGGTTAAGAAATTCAGCCTAAACAGAGAATTCTCCCGAACAGTGCCTGAGCAGGTAACGCTAAGGCGCCTCAGCCTCTCCCAGGATAATCTACAAATCATACAGGACGCAAGGAGCAAGGCTACCAGGACCCAGTATAAAAGTAAATGGACCAGGTTCTGCCACTGGGCAGACTCCAAGGATATTGACCCCCTGGCATGTACTCTGGACGACGTGCTTTCCTTCTCAGCGCACCTCGCCCACTCTGGCGTGCAGGTGGACACCTGCTGCACTTACCTCGCAGCCATCGGGGTTTACAGGAACTTGGAGGAGGGGGGTCTTCTCCTCATCCAATCCAATTTGTAAAGAAACATTTGACAGGGCTTGCAAGGCTCTACCCGCCCATCAAGAGACCAGCCACACCCCGTGTGGCACCTGAACATAGTCTTGAGCGCCCTGATGCACAAACCATTTGAGCCAATGGCTGCCGCGGACATCAGACTGGTCATCATTAAGACGACCTTGCTAGTCGGCCTCAACTCGACTCGCAGAGTCAGCAAAATCCAGGCGCTGGTCGCCTTAGAACCATATACTACCTTTCACAGGGACAAGGTAGTCCTATGGACACATCCAGCATTTCTGTCTAAGGTGCCGTCTGCTTTCCATTTGAATGAGGAACTAGTCCTTCCTACGTGTTTTGCCGATCCTAAGGACGAGGCACAGAGAGTTCTGCACTACCGGGATGTCAGGCGTGCCCTGAAATTCTACCTTGACAGGACCAAGCGCTTATGCAAATGAGACGCCCTTTTGTCACCTTCGGAGGTGCAAGACCAGGCCAGCAGGCCTCCAAGGCCTCCATATCCTGCTGGATGGTCTCGGCCATCAAAGAAGCATACGAGGGCCAACACTAGCCGCTTCCAGCGATCATGCACGCCCATGCAGTCGAGGTCAAGGCAGCGGCCATCGCGTTTCAGCGCCATGTCCCTTGGATAGTCATAAGCAGGGCGGCCACTTGGTCCCCTCCCACTCCCCCTGCTTTCTGCAAGCATTACTGTTTGGATGCCAGCTCTAGATTTGATGCCGCTTTCAGACAGGCGGTTCTCAGGAACCTATTTGCTTAAGGAAAGTCTCCTCTCCACCCTCGGGCTACATTCAGTTGTAATCGCCCATGCAGTATGGAGAAAAGGGGACAGGATGTAAGAGTAATAAGTTACTCACCATTGTGACTAACGTAATAGTCCCCTTTCATCCATACGTTCCACCATCCTCCCCCCTAATAATACTGGTGTCATTAGGCAATGTTAAATCTATTGTCGACGTGTCAAAGGGGACTGAGGTGTGGCGCCAGAGCGTGGAGTCTGGGCAGCGCATGGTCCCAGGGCCGCACCCCCAAGCACCTCTAAATTCTAAGGGGAAGAAGGTTTTTCTGGTGAAAAAGGTTCCATCTCCCGTCCCTTGGAAGGGACGCCCATGCAGTATGGAGGAAAGGGGACTAAGGACTGAGAGTAAGTTGGTCACTACATTGAGTAACTTATAATTTTCTCTCTCAAAATGTGCATCTAGATATTGTAATTTTGAGAAGGAAGCACATATTTAGTTCACTGGGCTCAAACTGATGTAATTTTGCCAAGATTTGTTTATACTCTTAATTTCATGCAGTCAAAATTCGAATCTGCAATGGAGCAACTACGTTTTTATAGTCACCCCAGCAGTTTACAGGCTTACGTAACATTAAAACAGACTGCAACTAAGTAGATACAAAAATTATTAACATTTTTCTAATCCTGTCATACAAAATGCATTGCTTTTTATGTTGGTAATTGTCAAATGTTCATATAAGCCTTCATTATTTTCTGCAATGACTTTTTCTGATGCACAGTTCTCAAGTTGTGTGATCAACTAATCCTATGATGATTTGCGTTTTCTTCCTTTTTTATTTGTAGTTCTAGATTTGCAATACACAGGAAAGCAGATCTTGCATTGGTATTAAGTGGTCGCTATTGACGCTGTACATCTTAAGAGTGGGATGTGGTGCAGATTACATCTATAATGTTTGCAAGTTAACAAAGTAGCATTTTAATTTGTGTAATTTCTTTATTTTAGCATGGTGGACATACTTTTAAACCGTTAGCTGAGATCTATGAACAGCATGTTACAAAGGTTAATGAAGAGGTGGCAAAACTTCGACGCCGACTTATGGAATTAATCAGTCTAGTGCAGGAAGTGGTAAGGAGAAGAACAAGTGATTGTCCATCCTTTTCAGCAAAATCTTTTGTAATTTGTGTCTTTTTTTCTGCATGTAGATTGCATTGTATGTTCTATGTCTGGACTGTTTTTCACTCCCTAATTGAAGGGGAACCAGTGGCGCCCGCAGACATTTTTTGTAGGGGTGGCCTGATGAGGTCACTGGAAATCTTGGGGTGGCACACCAAAATAAACACCTAAGAGGCGGGCCGGCCAGCGCTGGCCTTGGCCACCCCTTGGTGGTGCCTCTCGCTGCGACCTGGAAAGAATGGGATAAGCAGGGGACTACGAGCGACCTGAGCAGGAAGGGGACCAGAGCGCTTCCTTAGCCAATAGCTAGGAGTCCTTACTTGAAACATGCTACTGGATAGAGTGGACCATGATCCTTTCTGAAAACGTCCCCAAATGTCTCACCACACTCAAAATGCACAACGGTCAGAGCAATCAAATCATAGGGTGAGCTACTGAGAAGAGACAGAATTGCATTACACAGGCGAAGCTGAAAACCAGTCAAAATGAGTCAGCATTGTGAGTGTTAAACTCATGGTGCTGGCAAGCTAGGAACATTACTAAGCAGGCATCCACACACTATAGCACCATTCCTAACATGAGCCATAAAATGCAATGTGAGTTCAACATTCGAAAGGAAAACGTGACCTTTAAAAATGGAACTCAATACTTCAGCACTTTGAGCATCATATCTGGGAGGCTGCTTCATCCTACATTTTGACTGACAAAACACAACCAATCGGAAGCAGGTTTAAAAAGAACATTTTACTCTTGAGAGCAAGGATAACCAATCCGCTGCTGGATGGTGTGATTAGAGATGGAAATCCAAACACAGAGGGGGTCATAGGTGATATTCTATAATGTTGGCACTACAGAACATGGCAAGTACACCTTTTGTTGGACTTCTTTTATTCAGATTTCACACATCAATTCCTAAATTGTTAGTGACAACACATGGTGTGGAAATTGAACTATCAAAGGGTGTTCTATTAGAGAATCATAACACAGGTGAATAACCTTCTGGGCATATATGCACTCAAATTGCCAAACTACTCTGAAAAGCAGCAACGCTTGCAGAGTTTCAAGTAATGGGTCGCATTCATTATTTTTTTTAAAATCGGCTTTTACTGAAAGGATCAAAACATTCCTGTGTGATTAAACTCTAATGTGCATGTATACAATACCATTTAATGGTTCCATACCCTTTAATAGATTAGATTACATATTATTTGTATATTTTGCCACATGGATTACACCAAGAGTAGCCTGGGAGCGCTAGCCAATTACATGTTCGTAAGACCTATACCAAAGATGTGGGTAAACTAGTATAGACTTCTAAACTGCGGGAGGGGCCATTGTGGCTGGACAAATACTGGTCACCAGGCATAGCCCAAGGAGAAACCAAGGGTCATGAGTCCCAACTGATTCCCCAGAATGGTCATCATCCAAAGCGATAAAGACGCCTCCCAATATCTATAAGACTATTAGTACATAACGATAGTAACAGATTACATTTTTAGAGTTTTGCGGGTGAAGTACACATTTTTACTTTAAGTGAATAAAGTAAACAAACTAAGTTAGTAAATTCAATTATTTTATAATGCTTGAATAACAAGATTGTCTTCACAAGTTAAGCACTTTAATTGCACAGTTGCTTGAACTGTAATAGATTTAACATGGGCATACATTAGGTGTTGTGTAAAAGTGAAAGTGTTTTCCCATGTTTGTGCTAGCTCTCTCTTTAAATAGCATGTTGCAGAAAAGAAGAAAAAAGGTCCTCTCCATGAGAGGAAGTGTCCTGTTGAAAGAAATAGTGCATATGAATTGCATTGTTGTTTCCCTCTATGCTTTTGAAGACAGAATGTTTAGAATACAGTCAATACTAGTAGTTATTGACTGCACTCACATTCTGATTGGCTGAACTAAGGTCAATAACGATCTGTGTGTGCTAATGAGCAGTCAGGCTTTCAAATTATTCTACCATGTGAAACTTTGTGGTTTATTTGGACGCTTCTCATCCTTGTTTTGTATGGGCTCGTTTTAAGGCGTTCGTGTTAATATTTCTTCAATCCTGATTAATTTCTAAATTGCTTGTTTCTGTAATTAACTGGTAATGACTTATGCAAAGTGTGTGCTCATAAGGATAGTTATTCTGAGGGTTTTCGATGTTGGGCTAATTAAAGCAAAAATGCTCACAGCCACAGGAAGTCGCCAAGCAGACCTGTGTGGAAGAAATCTCAAAAAAGAGCACAAAAATAAAAACACAAAGAAAAGCACACAAGATTTGCAAAAAAAGCCATGCTAAAATGTGTATCCTCTCTGTTTCGTCCAAGGAATGTATTAGCATTGTGAGAATGCAAGGACTGCAAGATATCTCTGAAGGCAGAGTTCCTGCCTGGAGAACAAATTCCTCCACGTGCCCGCCACCAGGCCACTCTGTAGATCGGCAGCATAAACGTCCTCGTCTAAATGGGCCAGAACTATGTAAAAAAAAAGGCATTGGCAGCAAGCAATAGCACTCCCTCGACAAACTTGGCAAAATCTAATGCAACAACCAGAAATGTGTTTAATGCCAATGTAAAGATTCCGTAAACCTTAACCTGTGTGAAAGATCAAGAGCTAGCATTCACTCCAAGTATGTGAGCAAGTGCTGCTGATCCGCAAGCAGAGTCGTACACACATGAAACAAACTCTTGCACAATTGACACACAATACTTCTAGAGACGTGGTAAAGAGTCCAAATCAACTAACAGCCCTAATTTTAAAGAACACACGATGGGTCCTCCAACTAGCTATGGGTGCATGCTCTGGAGAACTGACCGGTGTCGGCCTCATACCCCTGCAAGATAATAAACACAGAACACACCCTCTCCATAAGCATACATTCAAGGTGACAATGAAATGTCATTTTGAGAACATTGGAACGATGTGGCACAGCTGACAGATGCCAACATCAATTTTACTAATGGGTATGTTTTCGATTGGCATGTTTGAGTAAAGACGCCATCTGTCAGCTTAATTGTTTAATGCATTCTCAGTAAAACATGTTAGCAACAGCTAAGTAAGGTTTAGTGCAAACTCCATTAGGCTTTGGTGTTTTGCAATGCTGCTCCTGATCAGTGCCAAGAAAAGAGAGCTTTGGGGGAAAACTCACAGTATGACTGCAGAAACCTTGCTCCCTGGGATAGCAAACTGCCCTGATAAAACACCAAACATGGACCCACACTTAACTGCAACAACTGAATAGCTGTTTCATTTCAGTGCCAACACAAGCCACGGGCCAGCTGAAGTAGAGTGATCAGGCAACGGTTTTTGGTTAGTGGCCTATTCTTGAACACACGTAGAAATGCATTGCTTGAAGTGGCTGGAACACAGGTTGATCATCGGATTGGCTTGCAGCATGGACAAATGGTTGGGCCTGCAGAAGTCTGTTGTCAGTGGCCATTGTGAACACCTTCCGGCAACCGTCATAACAGGCCGACAGCCAGTGTAGCCGGCTTCACCTCAGTGTCGGCCAGTGCACTTTAAACTGGGCGATGTTGCCTATTAATTGTACTTGTCAAGAGCTCCAAATTGTTTTACAAGTAGGTACAGAAAGAAAACAAGAGGCGTCCTGAGAAGGAGTGAGGTTGTTGGCCATCTCAATAACGTGCATTATAGTACCTTTGCCAAGCACAACGTTAATGAATGGGAAATCGCGAGCTGGACTTTACATGCAATGTATGAAGAGAAAAAAGGACTGCCCTGTTCGTTTTAAAAGGAAACGGAGCAGGTTTCAAAATACAGGGACGCTTTAGGTTGAGAGGGGGCTATAAGTACAGCAAGAGTTGTAAATAAATCGTAGCCGATGCCCCACTTTAAACTATGAATGATGGAGTGAGAATGTTTCTTCTGGCTGCTTCTTGCAACCGATCCAACCATGTAGCCAGCATGGACCCCCAACAAAGCCGGCGGTGGATTCAATTAGCCTCCCCTCTGATCTGAAGCAAAGTCAGGAAACGTAGAGACTGCCAAGCACCTGCACACCAGTTTGTCAAGATTCCACAGGGCGAGTAGCTCTACAGAGACCTGCAGTTATGTGGCATCGAACACACTCGGCAATCAGGCAGTCAATGGAGCTAAAAGCCGTGCAGCGACAATGCCGTTTGAGGGCTTGGTTGACTGTTTGCATAAAGAAGAAATCCGCTTCCACCCACAGTGAAGATAGATTCATCTGTAAAGAAGCAACACCTGAACAAAACAACAATGCATTATCCTACTAGGGGCCCTTCGGTGAGAACGCATGGACTCTTGCACACCGTCTGCAAACTATCTCTAAATGCAACATCAGTTACTGTAAAGCAATGTTTTGGTATCAACAACACGTAACAGTTGAAATAAAGACTGCTTGCATAAGCCGGTGCAGCCACACAATCTAGAATGCCATTGGCTGCTTCGTCTCTGTGCCGTCTTTTTGTTTGCACATTAGAAGAACAGCATTAAAGTGTCGGGCGGGGGGGCTTTAGCCCTCCCAAGCCCATGCCTGGTGCTAAATACCTCAGCTCTGAGGTGCTTGCCTGGGAATCACTCAATCCCCCAGCTCTGCAGTCCAGGTCTCCTACAGTGCCTGGTAGTGAACACAGCACAGCCTGGAAGCGCGAGCAAAAGCAGAAATGACGCGCTTAGGCTGACATTATTTCCGGGTCAACTCCACTGAGCATATGCAATCAGTGGGGGGCAGCTCCACTATCGTGGCTCTCTGACCCCAGTCCGAGTCCTCGCTGGGCTGCAACAAAAAAAAAATACATTTTGTTTTCGCACTGAACTGGGCATGTTATTATTGTCCATGCACAGTTCAGTGCGAGGAAAAAAAAAGCTTTTTTTTTTCGTTTTTTTGGTGGGGGGGCCAGCATTTTTATAAGGGTGGCCACGGCCCCCCCTGGCTACCCCTTGGTGGCGCCTCTGAGGGGAACGTAAGTGATATTGAGGAGAACTGTACTGGTACATCCCATTCCCCTTCCTCAATCCTTATGGGACATCCCAAGGGAATGGGGACGAAACCAGAGCCTGTTGCTTAGTAGCAGTTAATTTAAATCGTAGATCTTTCCTTGGATTGTGCCACGCGCATTAGCTCTGGTCGTCCCATGCGCATCCTTCTTTCTCCGCCCCAATGCGATTGGGCCTGTACTTAGTGGCTGGGCTCTTGGCCCCTAAATTTACCTTTTTGATATCCTCCGAGCTATGCCCAGTGGCTTCTAGTGGTTCTAGTGGCTCAGTTTTTCCTGTACCGACTTATAATACTTGTATTTAGTTTGCTTATGCTCTGAGCAATCCTGGCACCTTTCTAATGCCTGCAATTCTCTTATACAGGGTGTGCTTTGGCAAAAACCGTTCCAGACGGCTCCAACTCCCTTTATTCATGACTTCGTAAAAGATGAGTGCAACTTTTTTTTACCCAGGCACCCTGGCCAGGGAAACTTCCACTCAAGGGGAACACATCTGCTCAAGACCAGATGTCATTCATGGGACTATACCAGTATCCCGCTCATGTGCCTCTACAAGCCATCTGGCCAGGAAGTGCATTTACCACCTTGACTGGGAAGTGCCTGCCAGTTATACTTTGCGTTTCGTGCACAGGGGCAGGGGACTTCTCCCCAATAAGGGTTGTCAGTCCATTGGTACATTGCAAGCACCAAGGCCTCACTTGAGGCTAATGGTTACTGAGTTATGTCCTTCCTGAAGTGCTTCATTTGTGGGCATTCACCCAGCCATCCAGAGTGCACTACCCACAGAAAGTTCCCCTTGCAGAGCTGCCAGGGACCCATCGTAGTCTCACTAGGTCTTGCTCGCATAAGTGCAACACCCTGAAGGTCAAACTGAATGTGCACATTTGACTACCACCAGCATGGCTGAGCACAGGAAGGCCAAACTATGGGGAGTGAACTTTGTATGTTCCTGTGGCTCTGAGCTTAAAGGCGCCATCAGGAGTACAACTAGAGGCGGTCTACTATGAACGAATTCAGTGAATGTAATGGATTTTTGCGAGCTTCAAATAACAGATGCTCTGTCTGCATAAAGTGTTGTTTTTTCAGATGTGCTCCTCAAAAAAGCAGATGGAACAGGAAATCTGCTCCTGGCGATGTGGTTAAGGAGACAAAAAAGATCTGGGAGACCACAATAAATGTTCACCTTTTAAATACCAAATCGGGAACAAGTTTCCAGCAGCTAACGAGAGGAAAAATGTGGTCACAGCACCAACTCACCAGCCCAATAGACTATAGTGTCACACTCCCTAACTCATCACAAATCACCGTCCACATTATCGGGCTTGGGAAAACTTTTACCAACCCCTTCAGGAAAAAGACTGGAAGAGCCTGGGCCTCATGAGCAGCAATGTCTACTCTAACAGCGCCCTGCACCTGAGGCATACTAATGCAGATGCTGTTTTGGCTGCTTGTAATAGCAAACTGTGGAAGGAGATTGAGAACTTTGCAGTGGACCTTAGCTGAGAATGCAAGGAAGGACATTTTTGTTTCGCCTTGGAGAAGCAAGAATGATTGCGCAAAAGATGCTTGATTCATCAGTGGGGCTCTTGAATACAGGGCCTAGAGGCATATACTTGGGGCAACACATCAGAACGCTTGTCTTGCTCAAAAGTACTATGTTTCTACCAGAAGTTAAAGAGTAAGCCGGGGGCCCCCGCCTTTGATGACCTCCCCCTTTCTCACTACATCCAGAGACAAAGTTAAATAAGGAGAAAACTATAATCTTATGGCAAAGAGCTTGTCCACTGTTTCGAAACCTTCGGCAAAAAAGCTCTTAAGCAGAAAAGTGATCATGCAGTTGAGGTTTTAGAGCCCAAAATGGGGATCAACTAGGTAAGGCTGCTTCTGCACCTGTAGGAAGTCACAGAAAATGACACTACCTTATCTCAGGAAGAAAAGCTGAATAAAGTCCACCTGAACTTAACACTAGTTGGGTGCAGCATCTCTCTCCACTTAACATCTTCAGGACAAACAACATTGGACCCTCTGACAATTTCCATAGGGCCCAGTGGATACAGGATTCCTAGTTGCTCTCCCCCTCCAAGTCCCCCACTACACAACAATATTCATTGAAGCACCTGGAGAAAATTGTGAAACAAGACATGGTAGAGAGGGTTCATTCCCTTGCTTCTTCACATTGCTCAAGAAGGCGATGGCAGGGTGGAGAATAGTCCTGGATTTTGCAGACTTCAACAAGCTTCTGCCCAAGGAGAGGTTCAAGATGGTCACCCCGGCACATTTAATACTATATTGGTGAAGCGAGATTGGCTCTGTGCCCTGAATCTCCATGACTTGTACAAAATATATATATATTTCTTATGTTTGTTAATCTGCTTAGAATCACATGCTGTGCATAGTCCGACATCCAGTGGTCACTGCAGAGTATTGCATCTTGTTTTTCGAAAGTCGAAAAGGGGACATCGACATAGGCGTGTCTGTAATAGTATCCCTATAGTGACGTGTAGTGTACCCAAAATCCCTCGCGCATTGAGGTCCCTCAGATTGTTTTTTTCCGCCCAGAATTTGGTCGCCTTATGCGGAGCTCGTAAGAGAAATTGCCATCTCCCATTTATTTGACCCTTGGATGATTTGTCAGTTATTATTATCAACTTATACCACCTCCAGCCCTCTTTCGACGGCCATTCAACTTCCCAGCCGAGTCAAGATCTTCGACGCCAGTGGTTTCGACAAAGGTGATCCTATCGGCGCTGCCGAACACATGGCCTGGCCTCGCCGGCCTACACAGTAGGGAGAGTGGGGGTTGGTGTGGACATTTCTGCTTCTTTTAGGATGCCTTATCCTTTCTCCCCCCCCAGCAGGCCTCCCCGCAGCCGCATGCGCGTCTAGCGACTGGGCCGTCTTCAACTAAGGGCGCTACCACCAAAACGTCCATCGAAACGCCTCGGAAGAGGGCGTCCATCGACGGTAAGGTTCCGGCACCCCTAAAAACTATTCACGACCAGCCCTCAATAGAGAAGCTAGTCGTCGAAAGCATAGCTAGAATAGTCTCCAAAGACTCGCAGAAACGGGTGGTGAAGGAGTCACCGAAGCCTACTCAAAGTCAGGGAGACGCCGAATCTACAGAGGGGCCGGAACTCCCCCCCCCCCCCATGTTGAAGGGAAAACCCAGAGATCCGTCCCCATCGTCGGGCCCAAGAGAAGGTTTCTCAGAGGGCGACGGGGGTATATCCTCCACGCTATGGGAGAGATCTCAACGTCTAGAGACGGAGGAACAATCCTTTCCGCCACTAGACCGTTCAGGGTTATCCTAGTGGTCTAGGGAAAGATTTGAATCATGTATGGACAGGCTAGATAGGTTTGTGTCCACTTCTGAACACATTTCACCTAAAAGGCCAAGGGAGGTACTCCCTGAAGACCCTAGAGCTAGATTCCCAAGACTTTTTGACCCACTTGAGGAAGAAATAGATACATATGACCTCACTGAAGAGGATCCACATTTTCAGGAAGAGGAAGAATTCCTAAATACCGAGGATTTACAAGACCCTGTAGGGGACTTTGAGGAAGACCCAGACATTTGTGAACCACAGCCCTGGCAGTCTCCAGGGGCGTTAACAGACGCTGATGTTTTAGTTTTGCCCTCTCCTCAGACCACACTGGTCAGAGATCCTTCGCCTGTGGACGATCAACCCACATTTAATGCAATGTTACGCAAGGCAGCAGAATATTTTCAAATTGATACGGTGGGGAGACTACCCCAGAAGTGGACTTTGTTGAAAAAATAATCAAGGAAAAGCCACCTGCAAGCCAAGCCATACCTCTCCTCGCCTCCATCAAGAGACGCCTCGTTCCCTCTCTTTCTACACCTGCATTAGTTAGAGATGTTAATTCAAGGTTCGAGAAGCTTTTTAGCCCCTCACCCTCTGATCCCTTGTATATTAGGGGTCATTCCATACCAGATTCCCTGGTAGTAACCACCACAAGGAAAAGGCCGGGGGTTCCGCTATGTACTAACGAAGCACCTCCAGACAAAGAGGGGAAGAAGCTTTATGCCTTAGGGAAGAGGATTACATCCTCGGCAGCTTTTGCCACGCGTATTGCCAACAATACAACTCTGTTGGCTAGCTACGCCGATGCCCAATGGGGAGAGTCCCCGAACCCGCTTATTAGCCACTGTGACAGAAGGTACTCTGGTAAACCAGAGCATCATCAAAAACACCTTAGATGGTGCAGAAACGACTGGCTGTTCCCTAATCCAGGGCGTACTTCTTAAACGACATGCCTGGCTCAGAAACTCGGGTTTCAAGCCAGAAACACAGGCGTCCCACATCAACAAACCCCTTGAAGTCTCAAACTTGTTTGGTACGGCGGTTGATGACGCACTGGAAACAGCAAAGAAGGAACACGAACATTAAAAACTGTGAACCAAATCACGAGACCTCCTAATAAGCGAGGTTATGGCAACAGGTGCTTTTTTTCATGGCCAACGACAAAATCAACAACAATACACATCAGCCAGCAACTGGTCCTCCCCTCAGGGAACCAGTGGACAGTATGCTCAAAGAAGACAACGTCGTGGCAAGGGAAGGGGTTTGGGCCCCACTCCCAGAGGCTCCTCGGCTACAACCACCAAATGATCTGAAAGTTCGGGTCCCCTCCCATGCGTCTCCGGTCGGGGGCCGGTTAACATAATTTCTGCAAGCATGGGAGTGAATTACCACAGACCGTTGGGTACTATCAACAATAGCCCACGGTTACTGCACCGAATTCAGTCGGTCCCCAACATTCAGACCCCCAAGGGGAAGATGTCGATCTCAAGAACACCTCTCCATCCTTCTTCAGGAAGTCGAACTGCTGCTGGAAAAAGGAGCCATGCTCCCTGTATTAGATCTGCACCCACTGAACAAATTTGTGAAACCTCAAAAGTTTTGTATGGTGACTTTGCAGGAGGTAGTCCACCTGCTCTCACAGGGGGATTACCTGGCAACACTGGACATGAAAGATGCATACTTTCATATTTCAATGTTGCCGGCGCACAGGAAATACCTCAGGTTCATGATAGAAGGAAAACATGGTCAGTTCAAAGTGCTACCCTTCGGCATATCCTCAGCGCCAAGGGTATTCACGAAGGTACTGGCAGTGGTAGCGGCACACCTGCGCAGGTCGTCCATTCCGGTCTATCCTTACCTCGACGACTGGCTCATAACAGGGGATTCTTACGAAACATGTTTCTCAAATACCCAAAAGACTGTAGACCTTTTGTTCCACCTGGGCTTCTCCATCATCTAGAAGAAGGCCAGCCTAGACCCCAGCCAAGTCGAGCAATTCCTAGGGGCTCTAATTTGAACAAAGGACGGCCTCGTCTTCCCTTCCGAAAGGGTCCAAAACATGCAGTTTCAGATCCCTCAATATGTAGCCGGTCGAGAGGTGACGGTACGGAAAGCCATGCGGCTGCTAGGAATTATGGCATCATGTGTTTACTTGGTTCCTCACGCGCGCCTGCGCATGCGCCCTATGCAAGAGTGTCTCAACAGCCAGTGGTGTCAGGCCAGCGGACAATGGGACGATCTAGTGGTTGTCTCGCAAGCCTTGGTTCTCTCGCTGCGGTGGTGGTCGAGGGAAAACCTTGTCTTGGGGGGAAAATCCTTCACCACCCCCGCAGTGGACGCCACTCTAATCACAGACGCATCCCTCACAGGATGGGGGGCTCACCTATCCCATCAGACTGCACACAGAGTGTGGACTCCCAAGTGTGGCGTCCCTGGCGGTCTTCAAAGCACTGAAGGCTTTCCAGACAGACCTACAAGGAAAGACAGTGCTGATCCTCACAGCCATGTACTACCTGAACAAGCAAAGGGGCACTCGCTCTCAGGACTCTCCAAACATCTGGAAGTGGGCTCTCAAACACATGTTCCTGTTATCTCAACATGTACCAGGGAACTCAATCTTCTGGCAGAAGGACTCAGCAGAGACTTCCCTCTACCCGCAGAGTACGAATGGCGATTACGCAAAGACATCGTCTCCAACGTTTTCGCAGAATGGGGCTTCCCAGAGATCGACCTGTTCGCAAATCTGGAGAACACCCAATTCCAAGATTACGCCTCCAGATATCCCCAGAACCGCTCCAAAGGGATCGGTCTCTGGATAACTTGGGTCAGGAAAATTTGTCTACGCTCCCCCCCACCCCCCGACTCCCCTTCTCAACAAGATGGTGCACAAGATGCACCAGGAACCAGTTACCATGATATTGGTGGCCCCATGTGGGCCCGCCAACCCTGGTTCGCACATCTGATGGAGATGTCGCTGTCTCCTACAGTGAAACTACCCTGCCCGTACAACATGTTGTCACAGGACAGTGGCCAAACACTTGCATCCATGCCCACAGACCCTGAACCTGGCAGCCTGGCTTCCGAGGTCATAGAATTTGGACATTTTCAGCTCCCTCAGAGATGCATGGAGATTCTCAGAGAGGCAAGGAAACCGAACACTCATTACTGCTACTCTAGTAAGTGGAAACGGTTCGTCATCTGGTGTAACTCAAAGAGCATCAACCCTGTTGACTGCTCTCCCACACATATTGTTCTATACCTGACTCACTTGCTGGACTCCGGGTTAGTCTTTAATTCTATTAAAGTTCACCTTGCTGCACCCTCCGCCTACACTACGTCTCAACATAAGGTGTCATGGTGGAAGGTTCCAGTTATTAAAGCCTTCAGTGAGGGAGTGAAAAGAATTCACCCTCTTATATCTAACCCAGCTCCCGGATGGGACCTGAACATTGTTTTAACCAGGCTGATGGGCTGCCCCTTCGAGCCCATGCATAAAGCCACCCTTAAAGATCTCTCTTAAGACTGCTTTCTTAATAGCTATCACCTCCATTAGGAGAGTGAGTGAACTACAAGCACTCTCTCTTAGATCCCTTTGTAACAGTTCACAAAGATAAGGTGGTTCTACGCACACACACCCTAGATTTGCACCGAAATTCATTTCAAAGTTTCATGTCAACCAGTCTATAGAACTACCAACGTTCTTTCAAAACCCATCAAACTTGGTAGAAAAAAGCCTGCACACACTGGATGTGCGCAGGGTGGTCATGTTTTATATGGAAAGAACTCGACCACTAAGAAAGACTAATCAGTTCTTTGTCTCAGTGGCGGCAGGAAGAGAAGGAGATGCAGTTTCCAAATCCACTATATCTAGATGGATTGTCCAGTGCATCACTCTCTGTTACACTCTTGCTAAGAGAGAACTACCCTTCAAGCCTAGAGCACACTCTACTCGAGGCACTGGGGCATCCATAGCATTCATTGCAAATGTTCCCCTTGAGTCCGTTTGCAAGGCGGCAACCTGGAGTTCCGTACACACCGTTACAAAACACTATTGTCTAGATGCCCATTCTAGATCTGATTCCCAGGTGGGACAAGCAGTACTAAGACATTTTTTCTCTACTGTTCCTTCTCACAACCCACCTCCAACTCCGGGTACTGCTCGCTAGTCTATGGACAGCATGTGATTCTAAGCAGATTAACAAACATCAGAAGACATGCATTACTTACCGTAAAAGCATTTCTGATGATTGTATCTGCTTAGATTCACATGTGTCCACCCTTCCTCCCTGCATGGATGGAAGGAACATTGACGTCTTATCACTTTCTCTCTTTTCTGTACTCACTCACGTGGGTCATAAGGCTCCCTTATGGCAGAAAAATACAAACCGAGGGACCTCGACGCGTGAGGGATTTTGGGTACACTACACGTCACTATAGGGATAGTATTGCAGACACGCCTATGTCGACGTCCCCTTTTTCGACTTTTGAAAATATGCAATACTCTGCAGTGACCACTGGATGTCAGACTATGCACAGCATGTGAATCTAAGCAGATACAATCATCAGAAATGCTTTTACGGTAAGTAATGCATGTCATATATATATGTTACTTGGTATTTATATAGCGCCTTATGTATCATTGCTATGACCTCAAAGCGCTGGTAAGTTGAACGCCCTCGGGAACCGCAGTTCAAATCAGGAGAGAGAGAGAGAGAGAGAGAGAGAGAGGGAAAAAAAAAAAACGGATATGTGTGCAGCTGGTGTGTTTGTTGCTTGATAGCTGCTTCTTAGCGGTAGGTGTGGTGCTGCGGAAATCAGTTGGATGTGTTCAGTCTGGAGGGTGGACACCCAGACTGAGTTCTGGCTGCGTTAGGCCTGAGGAGACACCTAAGCTAGCTGGTATGTGCTCAGCTAGTTGTGTTTTATTAGGATGATGAGGTGTTCGTGAGGTCATGTTAGTATGAGACCAGCTAGGCCGAATGTGTCCTAGTATAGCTGTGTCCTAGTTGAATGATGGTGTATAGGAGAGAGTAAGCGGAGTAGTGTGATATGGTGGTTATCAGTAAAGCGCCTGCAACCAAGCACGAAAGCGGGAAAGGAGGCGTACATAGTGGCATACAAATATAAAGCAACAGGATGGATAGGGTAATCATGTGATACAGATAACATGGGGATACACGGACATATACATAGCATAGATAGGAGGGTACAGAGACATATCAGTTCCATCCATATATAATATTTCGGACGCTTGTGGAATCTGCTTAGATCACATGCTGTGCATAGGCCGACATCTAGTGGAAGCTGCGGAATATTAGTTGTTGTTTTTGAAACTCGAAAAGGGACGTCAACAGGGCGTGCCAGTAATACTATCCCTAGTGTGACGTCCACTGTACCCATGATCCCTCACGCGTCGTGGTCCCTCAGATTGTTTTTTTCCACCATTCTAGATGGACGCGTATAGCGGAGTTCCTTTCGGCTTAAAGCCATTGACTATTTACAATTAGCGATTAGTATTTCTTTCTATCCTTTCACGACCTCCGAAACACCACGCCGGTGAAGATGGAGAAACTGCCCATTGAAAACTACCGCGACGGACCGTTCGGCCTTGGAAGATCACCCCGGGGCTCGACCCCATACAGTAGGGAGAGATGGCGGGTGGGGAGGCCATTTTAGGATGTATATACTCCCCTTTCTACGCTTTGTTCGCCCAGCTGCCATAGCCTGTAATTATGGAAAATACACCTTTTTAAATTCTGCCCCAAGTGTATTTGCAAATTCCCATGGGTAGAAAAACACTTAGTTTGTAACTTGTTTCTCCTAAGAGACCACGTTCAAACGTCTTGTCGAGCGTGCAGGCTCTTCAAGCCAAAGACGTTAAAGGACCGCTCCACGAAACGCTGGGCCCACTACGCCAGACAGCTCGAGGCCATGGAGGTAGAAGTCGCCTTTAGCGATGGCCGCGACGCCGCCCTTTCGGATAGCGAGGGTGACGGAGTAGCTACAGCTACCCAAGCGCAGGCCCCGACCCCATAGGACAGGCCGGCTTGTGAGGACTACACCCGGCAGCGGTAGAGCAACAAAGACACACACCACTAAGCACATAAACCCAGGTCGAGACTCGACATATGGGTTGAGTGATCAACAGCGTTAGACATCCAGGGAACGGTCCGCTGATTCCCAGTACTCTGGCCAATCTCGCTTGAGATCGCCACACGACCTCGCCCAACCGTGGAAAGACTGCAAGGGTGTCGTTCGTAAAACTCCCTCTGAAGTTCAATCGTCGGCGGACGAAGCCTCTGCCCTTCCCGCATCCAAAAATCGATGCTCGTCGTCAGATATATTAGTAGGCCCCAAAAAGGCAGTTAAACACACCTCTGGGCGGGGGGGGAACCATCACAACAAATCCTCTAAAACTCCTCATAAGGACAAGAGCCCTCCTAGGGATAAAACCCATCCGAAGGAAAAACCTATGGAATCCAGGCCCATAGAGAAACGTAGATTCTAGGCCTATACCTCAGAAGGAAAACTCTAAGGTGATACCTCCCACAGATGAGGACTTGGGACTTTCCCCTCAACCTGTGGTGATCCCAAGTTCCAAAGAATGGTCTTTTCAAGATATAGACAGAGTGATGAGAAGAAGGACCTTTATGGGTAATTTTTTCGAGAAGAAACCTGATTACCTTCAGTTTTTCCAACCCAATCCCCCCATCTCAACTTCCTCTGGTTCCCAAGCCTCTGCTATACCTTCTCAACCCCCTTCTAAGAGGTCTTGTACTAATGTTCCTTTACAAAGTACATTAGTACACGACCTCTCTATGACCCAGAATCAGACCACGAAGAAGATGTCTCCTTTTGTAGAGGCAACTGACCCTCATTTTGATGATGAGGATACAGCTGACCCTTATTATGGGGATGACGAGGAACAAGAGGCTTACCAAGAAGCCAATATGTACTCTATAGATTCCCCTCTTAACCAAGACACTCCATTTGTCGATTCTCCTATTGATAATCAACCCCTCCTCAATGAAGTACTAGCCAAAGCGGCTGAGCACTTTCGGATTGACACCCAGTAGGTACAGGAGGATAAAGACTTAGCAGAACAATTCCTTGGGGACAAAAAGACAGTGGCCCAGTTTATCCCACTACTGAAATCAGTGCAGCACAGAATACATCCATCTTTAGAAGCCCCTAATCTCACACGGGCCGTAAACCCACGTGTAGAGAAATTATTCAGACCCGCACCTTCAGACCCATTATATATTAGAGGGCAACTGAAACCAGACTCCTTAGTTACTAGGTACTACAACTAGAAAAAGAGCGGGCACACCCCTTGCTTCCTCCGAGGCTCCACCCGATAAGGAGAGCAAAAAGATTTACGCCATGGGCAGAAAGGTCACCTCCTCTGCGGCTTATCAAACCAGAATAGCGAACAATGCAACACTATTGGCTAGTTACAACTGCCACAAGTGGGAGGAAATGTCTACTTTACTTTTGTCTGCCCCAGAGCCACTCAAATCCTAACTAGCACAAGTGGCTGCAGATTAGAGGGCAGTGTCTAGCTGTCTCCTTAAAACCAATTTTGATGCGGTGAACAATGCCGGAAGAGTCATTGCGCAAGGGACCGTTATTAAAAGGCATGCATGGCTGCGCCAGTCAGGTTTTAGACCAGAAACGCAGGCCACTCTAATAAACATGCAGGTTGAACCTAACATGCTCTTCAGTAAGGCCGTAGAAGATGTCCGTAAAACAGCAAAGGACAAGTATGACCCGCTTAAATCACTGTTTTTGAGGCCAAAACAAACTCTCAACGAGGATCCAGCGACAATCAAGGTCAGGGTTCCTCCTGGGGAAATAATGAAGGCCAGTCCTCCCAGGGCTATCCCAGAGGACAACGCAGAGGTCGTGGTCGGGGAAGAAGCCCTGCTTGAGGTGGCACACCACCTCAGAGCAAGTGACATTCCGCTTCAGGTGCCCTCCCATGCTTCTCCAGTAGGGGGACGCATTTCCAGCTTCACCCACGCATGGGAGGTAATCACCTAAGACAGATGGGTGCTGTCCACAGTAGCCGGCAGATACTGTATAGAACTAATCCAACGTCCCCACAACCACCCCCCACGACAGAAGATCCACTCAGAAGAACACCAGCGTATCCTTCTCGAAGAGATAGCCACACTTCTATTAAAGGAGGCCATTGAAGTCATCCTGGCTAACCAGGTAAACGGCGGTATTTATTCAACTTACTTCCTTGTGCCAAAGAAAGATCTAACAATGCGCCCATTATTAGATTTGCACCCTGCAAACAATTATGTCAAGCCACAAAAGTTCTGCATGACTACGCTACAAGAGGTAATCCCTCTACTAAAAAAGGGAGATTACATGGCAACACTGGATATGAAAGATGGCCATTTTCATATTTCAATTTTCCCAGCGCACAGAATATTCTTGCGTTTCAAGATATCGAACCAGCAGTACCAATTCAAGGCGCTGCCCTTCGGAATAGCCTCAGCTCCAAGGGTATTCACAAAGGTACTGGCGGTGGTGGCAG
Organism: Ambystoma mexicanum; assembly: GCF_040938575.1. NCBI lineage: Eukaryota > Metazoa > Chordata > Amphibia > Caudata > Ambystomatidae > Ambystoma > Ambystoma mexicanum. Next base: position 555,446,532 of record NC_090931.1, read on the forward strand.
CGCACCTACGCAGGGAGGCAATCCCAGTGTTCCCTTACCTGGATGACTGGCTCATTACAGGGGAATCACCCCTGATTTGCAGACAAAACATTTAGAGAACTATCAACCTCCTCTTTCAATTGGGCTTTTCCATCAATGAGAAAAAGTCAAGCCTAGTGCCCAGCACTTCAAAACAGTTCCTAGGAGCTGTCTTAAACACAGAAGAGGGGTTGGTCTTTTCATCAGAGGAACGAGTAAAAATGTGTTACTGCAAATACCACATTATCAGGCCGGCCGCCAGATAAGGGTGCGCAAAGCTATGCGTTTAATAGGCATGATGGCATCTTGCATTGACCTGGTTCCTCAAACGCGCCTGAGCATACGACCCATGCAGGAGTGGTTGGAGAAACGGTGGTCTCAGGCAAGTGGTCAGTGGGATGATCTAGTGGTCGTTTCGCCAACACTTGTACAAAATCTTCACTGGTGGACAAGAGAAAATCTAACGAAAGGAAAACCTTTCTACGATCTAGAGGTACAGGCAGTTGTCACGGCAGATGCCTCACTGGCAGGGTGGGGGACTCACTACCTTCACCACACAGCTCAGGGTCTGTGGTCTCGCATTGTAGCTCAGAACCACATCAATCTACTGGAACTTCTGGCAGCATTCAAAGTCCTTCAGGCATTCGAACCCCATTTAACAAACCTATCTGTGCAGATCCTAACAGACAGCACTACAGCAATGTTTTAGATCAACAAACCGGGGGGTACACGTTCACCAAATCTGTCCAGACTTGCACAGCAAATTTGGAAATGGGCACTCAAACGGAAAATGTTCCTGTTGTCACATGTTCCAGGGGAACTCAACTCTCTAGCAGACTCCTTGAGCAGAAATCCCCTACCAGAGAAACACGAGTGGCGTCTAGACAAAAGAGTCGTAGAACACCTCTTCTCTCAATGGGGTCTCCAAACTATAGACTTATTCGCCACAAGCGAAAACAGTCAATGCCCAGACTTCACGTCCAGATTTCCCCAGCCAGGCTCCAAGTGGAACACCCTATGGATGAACTGGTCAGGGAAATTTGCTCACGCTTTCCCACCCAACACCCCTCATGAGGAAGGTGGTGAACAAGATACACAAGGAACCAATGACGCTTATCCTAGTTGCTCCTATGTGGGCAAGACAACCATGGTATCCACATCTGCGCAAACTGGCGATGTGCGATCCCATCAAACTTCCGTGCCAGTACAACCTACTCACCCAGCACGAGGGACTAACAGTGCACCTGCAGCCACACTCAATGAACTTGGCAGCATGGCTCCTGAGGTCATAGAGTTCGGCCATCTCAACCTGCCATAGAGATGCATGGAAATCTTGAAAGAATCAATAAAACCAAACACTATGCACTTTGACTAATGGAGAAGATTCGTAATTTGGTGCCAGGCTAAACAAATCAACCCAGTAGAATGTACTCCATCCCACATTTTAAATGATATGCTCCATTTGCTAGATGCAGGGTTTGTATTTAACTCCCTAAAGGTCCACCTGGTGTGTGATGCTGGAAATGCATCAGAGGGACAGGGCCTCTGAATCCTTGTCCTTTAGTGCTTTTTATCGTGTGTTCTGTCATGTTTTCTGCCCAGGAGTCCATGTGGGACTCCTGGCAGTGCAGCTCTCTCTTTTGGTTTGGTGAACAGACCCATGGGATACCCTTATGGCACCCATGGGTAGGGGTACAACCCTGTGCCCCTAGTGTATGTTTTTGGGCACCTGTGGGTGGCCCACAGAGCAGGGTATGGGCTGGTGGCAGCTCCATGCTGAATTTGACAGGTGGCTCTGGGTGTCCTCCATTTTGGGATACCCAGGCCCTGCCATTGGGATCAGTTGATTCCTGATGGGAAACAAGATGGCCCCTGTGGCCTCTTGCTTTCTATTGCCTGTTAACTTGTTTCCCAAAGTCCTGGGAAGCCCTGACTCTGTCCCTTCCCCCTGACTGGCTGTTGGGTGGAAGTTCCATATATGGTGGTGTTGTGAAGGCCCAGCTAGACTGCTGGAGCCTTCCCAGTGACTGTATGTTGTGGGTACCTCCTGTGGGTGGGACCTGGGTGAATGGAGTGTGTGACCAATATACACTCCTTGTTGTGGTTGTCTGGTTTCTGGCATGAGAGACAAAGACTGAGACAGCCCTGCCCGAAACTGGCCTGAATGCAGTGTGTTGAATGGCTGGGTACTTGTCCCAATCCACATTCCTTGTTGTGGGTGTCTGAAAGGGAGGAGTGTGGCCTGAATGCACTGTGTGCCTGATTGGCTGACTGACTGCATGAATGCCCTTCTGTATGATTGGCTGCTGAGTGTGTGCCAGCAGTGTGGATGAGAGACAGAATAGTATATCTGGGGACCTCTCACCACTGGTAATTGGTTCAGAAAGGTTCAGAAGCGTTCAGAAGCTGAGTCTTCACACTAAGAGTAACTGGAACTGCTGACCCTCGACGTCCAGCTGGAAGAAGAAGACTTGCTGTTGCATTTGCTTCGACCGATCCGAAGGCTGCCGAAATCGTCGAAGACTGACCCGAGAGAGGACCTGGTAAGGCGCCCTCTTCCCGTGCTCCGAGGGACCAGCGAGCACCGCTCCATCTTCGCCGAAGCGCCCTGGAAGACAGACCCTCGAAAGGCTGCCGACCCGAGATGGGACCGCCGAGGAGATCGAAGTGAAGCACCCGGACATCGCCGCCGTCGAAGTCCATTGCCGTCGACCAGGGTTCGCAGGTTTGTGTAACCGCTGGAGGCCCGTCGAAGTTGTGTTGCCCAGCCGTGGGAACCACTTGACGCCGTGCCGCCGACGACCGGAGCCGTCCGCTCCTTTGCCTAAGAACATTCGAATCGAAGGACTCCCTCGTCCGCACCGTCGACCGCTTTATCCTGCCGGAGAAAGTCGAGGACGACCAACGCGCCGAGGAGAAACCTGCCGGTGGGTTTCCCGCCACCCGAAGACCACAAAGACTCGAACGACTCGACGCCCTTGCTGGGCCTCCGTCTCCACAATCTTTGCGGTCCAGAACTATTGTCACCGAGGTGCCCCGCACGCCTCTGCCTTGCAGGACGCCGACGCCCCGACGAGCACCACTCTGACGAAGCTGCCGCCTCATCGACGCCGTTCTACCCTGTTTGTCGACAGACGTTCGACGCCCCGTGTCTCACGCTTGAAAGGGAAGGCATTCAAGAAGGGCCGTCGATTCCCCGCCGCCGAACACCGAGTTCCTCGACGCCTCTCGACGATCCGTGACTCCCGCTTGAAAGGGGGTCGCTCAAGAAGGATCTGTCGACGCCTCTTCGAAGAACTCGACTCCACCAGGTACATTGGGGGGGTAAAAACATTATAGGAGGGAATAAGACTTGCAGAACGATATATGGACTGGGCTTGTGCTATATCTTTATTTTACAGGTTGCCCAGGTGGGGGGAACTCCACACAGAACTGTGTCTAGTGGTAGGGGCCAGTATTCTGCCTATTGCTCAAACCATCTTATTTTCTCTCATCTCTCTATTGCTGGTTTCACTCTATTGATCTGTGTGACATTGTTACAGTATTGTTGATGCACTTTAATGAGATCTAATACAAAGGGTGGTACCACTTTAGAATTGTATATATTTGCCATTGTTGATTTTCCTAAGTACAAAGTGAGTTATTATGATAAGTGTACATAACCTTGAATATTGATTATATAAAGACTGTGTTCTAACCAATACAGTGTGTGGACATTCCTTTGTGGGGGCTTGGGGACTACACTGTACTTAAGAACCAGCCTGCATCACCTCCTGAGAAGCTAGGCCTTGATTGCTCGTCCATTGGTACCGTAATAGAGAATCTTGGCTGGGGTCTTCTGTGCCTCTCTTCTACCATATAGAGAGCAGAAGTACAGACACCCCCCACCGGTTCTTTACAGCTGGTGGCAAGCGGTGGGATGCTTATGGTTTTAAGAATCAGTGTATAACCGTGCCACTTACAAAAGATATCCGCACTTTATTAAATTAAGGTTTAGTTGTGTACAAGATAACTGCATTACAAACAATGGAGCCTATTGCAAATGGCAAATTGACTCGGAGGAGCTTGGAGGCTCTCCAGAGTGCTTGTGAAGCCAGGGAGTTAGGCTTTGTGGATAAGTCTAGGGCTGAGCTGATAGCTGCCCTGGTGGACTACCAGACTGATGGTGAAACTCTTGATGAGGGGGGGAATGCAACCAATGAGGACTCTGCCCCTGGGGTTTCTGCTGAATCTGTTTCTGGGAATGCCGCCATTCCTGCTAGCACTGTTCCAAACCCCAGCAATTCCTTGGAGCTTGAGTTATTAAGGATGAAATTGGCATTTGAATACCGCAAGTTGGAAATAGATGCTGAACTTAAGAAAGAGGAGTTGGCTCAACAAGTGGAGCTCAAGAATAGGGATCTTGAACTCAGAAATAAGGACCGTGAACTCAAGAGCCAGGACACTGAATGTCAGAGAATCCAGCTAGAGAAAGCTAGAGTGGAGACTTCAGCTAAAACCAGTGAGAGTGTCAGGTCCCCAGCCACCAAGTTTATGAAAGATTTGGTTGGTGTATTTGTGGAGGGTTCAGATATCCTCCAATGGATTGAAGCGTTTGAAATGGCTTGTGCGATTCATGATGTTGATAAAAGAGATTGGGCTAAGTGTTTGTTAAGCAGAGTGCCTCAAACTGGATATGACTTTATTCTGAAGCTGAGTGTGGAAGAAAGGGGTCAGTATGAGTGTATGAAGTCTGCTTTGATTGCCAAGTTTGGCAAGACACCTACCCAATACCTTAGAAGGTTCAGGGATTTTAAGAAAAGAGAGAATGTGTCTTGGGTTGACTGGGTGAGTGCTGCGCACATGAACATGATGGGGTGGATCGATGGATACAAGGTTAAGACTTTTGTTGAATTGTCCCACCTCTTGTTTTTTGAGCATTTTTCTGAAGCCTGTTCACCAGAGCTGCGTCAGTATTTGGCTGACCAGAACATTTTGGACCCCTTTAAGCTGGCCAGGTTGGCTGTCAAGTGGGTCTCCCACCGGGTGTCCCCTAAGGACTCCAGTGGGAAGGACAAGGACAAAGAAAAGGGGGCCTCTCAGAAAGCTGAGGAGTCCCACAAGCAGTCACAGTCGGGTAAACCCAAACCTTCCTCTCCCATGACCCAAAAATCTAGTGGGGATAAGTCATCTGTGGGTGGGAATAAGAGTAGTGGTCCACCTGCTGCAAAGCAGGCTCCCAGTAGTTCCAGTACCGTACCCCGCACTCCTGGCGCTTGTTGGGACTGTGGGGCTCTGGATCACAAAAGGGGTGACTCCAAGTGTAAAGGTAAGGCACTTGGAGTACAGGCTGTCAGCCTGACCTACCCTTAGCCCGTGTCTGAGGTGGAGGCCACTGTCCTCCCCTCCTCTACCGGGATCACATTTGGTGCTCCGGTAGAGATTTCCTTAGTGTCCCTTGGGGCCTGGGACCAGTATGCAGAAGCACTGGCGAATATCCCACAGAACACCCGTAGGTTTTTGAGAAGTGTCCTCTTGAATGGCCAGCCTTCTACTGGTTTGAGAGACACTGGGGCAAGCATGACAGTGGTGGACAGGACCCTGCTCAAGCCAGAGGACTATGTAGGTGCTCCTCTGAGAACCACCAGGTTAGCTGGTGGGCCTCCCAAAGTATCGCCTGTAGCCTTAGTCACACTCATGATTGGAGACAAGACAGCAAAGCTTCCTGTCCTGGTTCAGGACAATGTCCCTGCTAACATTCTGTTAGGAAATGATCTAGTAGAGTTGGGGTTGATCACGGATGGTCTTCCCATGACTGCTGCTGCAGTCACTAGGTCACAGGTGACACCGGGTCTGGCTGTGGGTCAGGTACCCGAGCCAACGGCGAGGCCGAAGGCAAGAAGAAGGAAGACAAAGAAGGCCACCTCTGTGGAGGGAACACCTTCTCTTCCTGCTGTTCCGACAGCACCCATTGGGATCCATGCTCCGGACGGGCTGGGTCCAGTGGAAAACCCAAACTCAACTCCTGTGGGAGAAGAGACAGAAGACTCTCCTGTGGGAGAGGTTCTCAACCCGGAGGATCATCTCGACCTTCAATGCTTGTTAGCTGAAGGGGGACCCTCCCGGGCAGACTTCTGTAAGGGACAGAGAGAGTGCCACTCTCTCGAGGGACTGAGGAAACAGGCCCTGTCCCAGGCACAAGGAGAAGTGCCTAGGACATTCCGGATTTATTGGGAGGGTGAGCTCCTTGTTAGTGAGCCCACTAAGCCTGAACCTGGTGCCCTCAAGAGGTTGGTGGTACCCCAGGTTTACAGGCCCTTCCTACTGCAGTTGGCGCATGAGGTGCCCTTGGCTGGTCATCTTGGGACCAAGAAGACTAAGCAGAGGCTCTCTGCCCATTTCTACTGGCCACGGATGGGAGTAGAGGTGGAGTCCCTCTGCAGGACCTGCCCAACTTGTCAGTTGTCTGGCAAGACTGGAGGTAGTGTCATTGCCCCACTGCAGCCATTGCCAGTGGTTGGCACACCATTTGAGAGGGTGGGCATCGACATTGTCGGTTCCCTTGACCCTCCCACTTCAGGTGGACATCGGTTCATCCTGGTCTTGGTAGATCATGCCACCCGGTACCCTGAGGCAATACCCCTTCGGACTGTTACTGCCAAGGTGGTTGCCAGGGCTCTCCTGGGCATTTTCACCCGTGTTGGATTCCCCAAGGAGGTTGTCTCTGACAGAGGATCCAACTTCATGTCTAGTTACATGAAAACCATGTGGAAAGAGTGCGGGGTAACCTACAAGTTCTCCACCTCTTACCACCCTAGACCAGTGGTCTGGTTGAGAGATTTAATAAAACTCTCAAGGGCATGCTAGGGGCTTTGGAAGAACCCCTAAGGAGGAAATGGGATCTCCTCCTGCCATGCCTGCTGTTTGCTTACAGAGAGGTACCTCAAGAGGGTGTTGGTTTCAGCCCCTTTGAGTTACTCTTTGGACATCCCGTGAGGGGGCCCCTCGCCTTGATCAGAGAAGGCTTGGAAGCCACCCCTCCAGGTCCCGCCAAGCAAGTGGGGGACTATGTGTTAGGCCTCAGACGGAGGATGACACAGATGATGGGTCAGGCAACAACAAATCTCAAGGCCAGCCAGGAATTGAATAAGTACTGGCATGACCTTAAAGCCTCGCAAGTGGATTGGACTCCGGGACAGGAAATCCTTGTGATGGAGCCTACCAAGCCTAGAGCTTTGGCAGACAAGTAGACTGGACCCTTCAGGATCATCTCCAAGTTGGGCGAAGTCAATTATCTGGTTGACATGGGAGCCTCTGGGGTAGCCCCTCAGGTATTCTATGTCAACCGGCTCAAGCCTTTCCACCGGCGAGCAGAAGTCTCATGTCTCTTGCTAGCTTCAGGGCAAGAAGAGGATGAGAGTGAGCCCCTTCCTGATTTGCTGCATAGCAACCCTCAGGATGGCTCAGTGGAGGGAGTACATCTCTCTCCGGATTTGACAACAGAGCAACAGAGGGCCTGCAGGGCTTTGCTCCAACAGTATGCCTCTTTGTTTTCACTGACACCAGGCCTTACACCGTGGTGTAGGCATGAAATTGACACTGGTGACAGTGTGCCTGTCAAAAGCAGGTGCTACCGTATGTCAGATACCGTCAAGAACCACATCCAGGCTGAGGTCGCCAAGATGTTGGATCTGGGTGTTATTGAACCCTCAACCAGTCCCTGGTCCAGTCCAGTGGTCCTTGTCCCCAAGGCAAGTTCCCAGGCGGGTACCAAGGATTGGAGGTTCTGTGTGGACTACCGAGGAGTCAATGCCGTCACCAAAACTGACGCGCACCCATTGCCCAGGGCTGATGAGCTCGTGGACACCATAGGTGCTGCTAAATTTGTGAGCACCTTTGACCTTACCTGAGGCTATTGGCAAATAGCTCTGACGGACCATGCCAAGGAAAAGACAGCCTTCTCAACACCTGAGGGACTCTAGCAGTTTAGGGTCATGCCTTTTGGGTTGAAGAATGCCCCTGCCACCTTCCAGAGATTGGTCAACCATGCGCTCAGTGGGCTGGAAGCCTTGTGTGGCTTACTTAGACGACATTGCCGTCTCCAGTTTCACCTGGGAAGAGCATTTGACACATCTGGATAAGGTGTTGCAGGCCTTGAAAAGGGCTAACCTCACTATCAAGGCCACCAAGTGCCAGATAGCTCAGGGGAAAGTTACCTATCTTGGTCATGAGCTAGGAGGGGGTCAAATCCAACCTCTCTCCAGTAAAGTACAGGATGTACAGAACTGGGAGACTTCCACTACTCAAACCCAGGTGAGAGCCTTTTTGGGCCTCACTGGGTACTATCGCAATTTCATGGCAGACTATGGAACCATAGCTGCACCCCTGACAGCTCTAACTTCACCCAAACAGCCTAGGAAGGTTAATTGGACCGAAGACTGTCAGAGGGCCTTTGATGGCTTGAAAGAAAGTCTGTGTAGGGCACCTGTGTTGTGTGCGCCTGACTACAGCCGACCCTTTATCGTCCAGACGGATGCCTGCGACACCGGAATTGGAGCTGTCTTGTCGCAGTTAGATGACAAAGGGAGAGAACATCCTATCATATTCATCAGTAGACCACTCAAGGGTAGAGAACTTAGGTGGGCTACTGTTGAAAAGGAGTGTTTTAGCATAGTTTGGAGCCTTAGGCGTTTTAGGCCCTACCTTACGGGGTCTACCTTCAAGGTCCAAACAGATCATAAGCCCCTGAAGTGGCTTATGCAGATGAAGGGTGAGAATCCAAAATTGCTCAGGTGGTCCATTAGCCTGCAAGGGCTAGACTTCACCATAGAGCACAGACCAGGGAAGAGTCACTATAATGCAGATGGCCTTTCCAGAAGGTATGTTGACCGTCTGGATGAGGGTGTCTATCCCGTGGGAGATTAGACACCCTCCACCTCAGTCTGGGGGGGGCGACTGTGATGCTGGAAATGCATCAGAGGGACAGGGCCTCTGAATCCTTGTCCTTTACTGCTTTTTATCGTGTGTTCTGTCATGTTTTCTGCCCAGGAGTCCATGTGGGACTCCTGGCAGTGCAGCTCTCTCTTTTGGTTTGGTGAACAGACCCATGGGATACCCTTATGGCACCCATGGGTAGGGGTACAATCCTGTGCCCCTAGTGTATGTTTTTGGGCACCTGTGGGTGGCCCACAGAGCAGGGTATGGGCTGGTGGCAGCTCCATGCTGAATTTGACAGGTGCTCTGGGTGTCCTCCATTTTGGGATACCCAGGCCCTGCCATTGGGATCAGTTGATTCCTGATAGGAAACAAGATGGCCCTGTGGCCTCTTGCTTTCTATTGCCTGTTACCTTGTTTCCCAAAGTCCTGGGAAGCCCTGACTCTGTCCCTTCCCCCTGACTGGCTGTTGGGTGGAAGTTCCATATATGGTGTTGTTGTGAAGGCCCAGCTAGACTGACTGGAGCCTTCCCAGTGACTGTATGTTGTGGGTACCTCCTGTGGGTGGGACCTGGGTGAATGGAGTGTGTGACCAATATACACTCCTTGTTGTGGTTGTCTGGTTTCTGGCATGAGAGACAAAGACTGAGACAGCTCTGCCCGAAACTGGCCTGAATGCAGTGTGTAGTGTTGAATGGCTGGGTACTTGTCCCAATCCACATCCCTTGTTGTGGGTGTCTGAAAGGGAGGAGTGTGGCCTGAATGCACTGTGTGCCTGATTGGCTGACTGACTGCATGAATGCCCTTCTGTATGATTGGCTGCTGAGTGTGTGCCAGCAGTGTGGATGAGAGACAGAATAGTATATCTGGGGACCTCTCACCACTGGTAATTGGTTCAGAAAGGTTCAGAAGGTTCAGAAAGGTTCAGAAGCGTTCAGAAGCTGAGTCTTCACACTAAGAGTAACTGGAACTGCTGATCCTCAACGTCCAGCTGGAAGAAGAAGACTTGCTGTTGCATTTGCTTCGACCGATCTGAAGGCTGCCGAAATCGTCGAAGACTGACCCGAGAGAGAACCTGGTAAGGCGCCCTCTTCCCGTGCTCCGAGGGACCATCGAGCACCGCTCCATCTTCGCCGAAGCGCCCTGGAAGACAGACCCTCGAAAGGCTGCCGACCCGAGACGGGACCGCCGAGGAGATCGAAGTGAAGCACCCGGACATCGCCGCCGTCGAAGTCCATTGCCGTCGACCAGGGTTCGCAGGTTTGTGTAACCGCTGGAGGCCCGTCGAAGTTGTGTTGCCCAGCCGTGGGAACCACTTGACGCCGTGCCGCCGACGACCGGAGCCGTCCGCTCCTTTGCCTAAGAACATTCGAATCGAAGGACTCCCTCGTCCGCACCGTCAACCGCTTTATCCTGCCGGAGAAAGTCGAGGACGACCAACGCGCCGAGGAGAAACCTGCCGGTGGGTTTCCTGCCACCCGAAGACCACAAAGACTCGAACGACTCGACGCCCTTGCTGGGCCTCCGTCTCCACAATCTTTGCGGTCCAGAACTATTGTCACCGAGGTGCCCCGCACGCCTCTGCCTTGCAGGACGCCGACGAGCACCGCTCGGACGAAGCTGCCGCCTCATCGACGCCGTTCTACCCTGTTTGTCGACGGACGTTCGACGCCCGTGTCTCCCGCTTGAAAGGGAAGGCATTCAAGAAGGGCCGTCGATTCCCTGCCGCCGAACACCGAGTTCCTCGACGCTTCTCGACGATCCGTGACTCCCGCTCGAAAGGGGGTCGCTCAAGAAGGATCTGTCGACACCTCTTCGAAGAACTCGACTCCACCAGGTAGCTTGGGGGGGTAAAAACATTATAGGAGGGAATAAGACTTGCAGAACAATATATGGACTGGGCTTGTGCTATATCTTTATTTTACAGGTTGCCCAGGTGGGGGGGATCTCCACACAGAACTGTGTCTAGTGGTAGGGGCCAGTATTCTGCCTATTGCTCAAACCATCTTATTTTCTCTCCTCTCTCTATTGCTGGTTTCACTCTATTGATCTGTGTGACATTGTTACAGTATTGTTGATGCACTTTAATGAGATCTAATACAAAGGGTGGTACCACTTTAGAGGTGGCCAGTCATAATTTCGAAAAAAAAATGTTGACAGACAAAAATGTCGACAAAAAAATGTCGAAAAAAAAAATGTCGACTTTTGTTTTTTTTAATTATATATTTATTTTAGAGGTTCGGGAGTTAAAAAAAAAAAAAGGGAACAATTAAAAAAAAAAATTTAAAAAGGGGGGTTGGGGGAGGAACCCCCCCCCATTTAAAAAAAAAATGCATTGAAAAAAAGTCGACATTTTTGTTGTCGAAATTATCACTATAAACCCACTTTAGAATTGTATATATTTGCCATTGTTGATTTTCCTAAGTTCAAAGTGAGTTATTATGATAAGTGTACATAACCTTGAATATTGATTATATAAAGACTGTGTTCTAACCAATACAGTGTGTGGACATTCCTTTGTGGGGGCTTGGGGACTACACTGTACTTAAGAACCAGCCTGCATCACCTCCTGAGAAGCTAGGCCTTGATTGCTCGTCCATTGCTACCGTAATAGAGAATCTTGGCTGGGGTCTTCTGTGCCTCTCTTCTACCATATAGAGAGCAGAAGTACAGACACCCCCCACCGGTTCTTTACATGGTGGCTTTGTCAGCCTACACAACCTCTCATAATAAGGTCTCATGGTGGAAAGTACCGGTCATCAAAGCATTTATGGAAGGAGTAAAGAGACTTCATCCTCCAATTTCTAACCCGTCGTCAGGGTGGGACCTCAATCTGGTACTTGCTAAGCTCATGGCACCCACTTTCGAGAATATGCCCAAGTCTAGTCTCAAACACCAGACTTATAAAACTGCCTTCTTAGTAGCTATCACTTCCATAAGAAGGGTTAGTGAAATCCAAACATTGTCAGTGCAGGATCCTTTCTTTGTTGTACATAAAGACAAGCTCGTTTTACATACTCACCCTAGGTTCTCACCTAAATTCATCTCCAAATTTCATGTAAACCAGTCAATTGAGCTACCAGCTTTCTTCCAGGAACCCAACAGCTCAGCTGAGGTAAAACTCCACACACTAGATGTGAGGAGAGCGGTCCTCTACTATGTAGACAATACCAGACTGCTGAGGAATACAGATCAATTGTTTGTCACCATAGCGCCAGGCAGAGAAAGTGACCACCTTTCTAAGAATGCCATCTCGAGATGGATAGTCCGATGTATCCAACTGCGCTATTCCTTATCAGATAAAACACTGCCTTTTACTCCCAGGGCTCACTCCACGAGAGGTACAGGAGCCGCTCTGGCTTTCATTGCAAATGTCCCCTTAGACAGTATTTGCAAGGCGGCTACATGGAGCTCTGTACATACTTTCACTCGGCACTACTGCATTGACACCCATTCCAAAACGGATACACAAGTGGGACAAGTGGTTTTAGGACATTTATTTGCTCATGAACCTTGTCACATCCCACCTCCTTCTTCCACTGCTCGCTAATCTATGCACATCATGTGATCTAAGCAGATTCACAAGCCTCAGAAGGGATACATTGCTCACCGTAATTGTATTTCTGAAGCTTGTACCTGCTTCGATTCATATGCAGCCCACCCTTCCTCCCCTCGGAGAGAAGGTGCATGGATGCTTATGAGCTTGTCTGATACGTATCTGCTTGGATACAACTGTACTCATGCTACACCTCATGCTACTTCATGTCAGAAAAATAACAATCTGAGGGACCACGACGCGTGAGGGATCATGGGTACAGTGGACGTCACACTAGGGATAGTATTACTGGCACGCCCTGTCGACGTTCCTGTTCGAGTTTCAAAAACAACAACTGTAATACTCTGCAGCTTCCACTAGATGTCGGCCTATGCACAGCATATGTATCTAAGCAGATACAAGCATCAGAAATACGATTACGGTGAGTAATGTATCCTATATAGCCTTTGGGCTCAACTCGTACTTGAGGTACTATCTGGTCTTCAAGAAATTACTTTTCACCCTCATTTAGGCAAGTGGGTGATGAGGGCTGTGACTCCTTCTCAGGTTAAGCACTTAAACATTTTCTTCAACTGTTTTCTGTGCTGGGGCTTCCTTTCAACATTGAGAAATCAATATTGATCCCTACCTAAAGAGTCCAGTACATTGGCTTAATCTGGGATTGCAAAATTGGGCAAAGTCTTTCCTCTCATGGAGATTAATCAGGATTTATTTAGGATTTGCTAAGAATTCCAATAAAACAGATGTCTACCTTTTAATTTTCAAACTGTTTGGGCTGATGGCCTCAGGTATCCAGGCGGTGCCTCATTCAAGGCTACAAATGAGATGCACCAAATTCTAATTGAGTGTTAGGAAAGATGTTCTTTTTGCACCTTTTCCTCCATAGATTTATACAGGACCCCATTATTTTTGCTTGTTTTGATCCCTTTCCTGACTTTTTGGAGGTCAGTAATGCCTTCTGCTTTACTTACCTTGTATGATTTGCTCATTGTGATGGGGAAACTGACTAGTCCCTCAGATTGTCAGTACTGAAGAGGCTATGGGCCTCATAGGTTTGCCTGATCCTGGCGGAAATGCCCTAGGATACCAGCAAACGTTCCTACCGTTTCCAGGGTATTACAGGTGGTTGAAAGGGCTGTAAATCCCCATTCCATGGCTTTCTATAGGACTCCATGGGAGGATTTTCTGGTATTTTCGGCCCCAGCAATACCGGTTCTGAAAATACTGTCCGTTTTATGCCGGTGGAGTCCCGAGTTACCTCCAGACTTTGGCTGTCGGTAGGTCTTGTTACCCCCACTGGCATACTTGTACTCTACTAGTCCGGTGAAGTGCTGGTATATGTAAATACCTGCACTTTATTACCAGACTGGCAGGCTTATAATGAGGCCCAATGTCTTTTTATGAATTCTTGTATTTTTACAATTGCTCACATCACCTTACAGCGAAGTGCAGTTAAAATACTTTGTATTCTTACCTTTTTATAAAATTATTTTTTGGTTACTTTGACAATGTGCTTGAGACAAGCAGGTGGTAGCTGTGATTTTTGCTGTTTTTTGTCCTTCTTCTCACGCACTCTTGCATTTAGCGCAAATTGTTACCAAAGGTGACTAACACCCAAAGATGGCCACGCCACAAAATCTTGCACTTGTTCTTTGGCCATATTGTTTTATTCGTCCTTCTTGCCTTCTCAGGTCAGGAATTACCTTCTATGGAAATCCCTTGCTTGGGGAAAGCTGCTGCTTTCGCAGGCTTAAGGGGCTTTGTGTATATGAGCCAGAGGAAGGGCTGGGACTATCTACTCCCAATCTTCAAACTCTGGCTCCTTAAATTCTGTTGCTGGGCAGATGTGGTGACCAGTGATAGTCGAAGATTGGACAACCCCTGGCTGTTTGAATGGTGCCGATCCTTACCATTGGTGGGCCTGCTCCCAGCCTGAATCTTGGAGAAAAAAGGGAATCCTGCAACTTTTCTTCTAGGACAAGCAGCCTTCTGATGGCCCGAGGACGACCCCGGCAGCTGACCAGCATGGACTCTGCTCTTCTGCCTGATCTCAGGAAGACCCTTGTTTGTGCTTCAAACCCAGTAAAGTTGGGAATAACCAGTCTCAACCCCTGCTTGAGGATTCATGCCTTCTGAGCTTTCGAAAGTGTCCCTGGACCAACTGGGTGACTCACCAGCTGTCTCCTGGGCTACCTCGCTGCAGCCATCATTCCGAGTAGAGCCTTGGAACTTTTCAGCTCTTCAGCTTAGGCCACAAGTTGCATGATTATGCATGTTCAGCTGTCTCACTTCAAGGGAAGCTGTGCTGGGGCTGCTACTGTGTTTGCCACTGGATTACTGCCTGTTGCCGCTTGTTCGTGATGACATTCATTGGAACACTCCTTCAGTCCTGGGAAGTATCCTGAGGGGGCCAGCACTGCAGACGTATTCATATTTCCTAATTTTGGCTCTTCAACTGGAAGCTGTCTGGAACAGACTCTTGTGCACCGTGACTGACCAAAACTAAATCCCAGTGCTGAAAGTGACCTCTGCACCTGCAACCCCTGGGCCTTCTGACTGGATTGTGTCCTCCCACATATTCCACATCTTTGATATCTCCAATATCCAGCTTCAGCTGCTTTGGAAACGTTTCTCGGCAGATGGCGCTGTCCGTCAATGCGGTCGACTCGATGTCCCTCGAGGGCCTCAGTCTCGAGGATGAAGTCTTTGAAGGTATATATAGCATGCGCAGCCACCGTTGGCTTCAGTTCCGTTTTTCTGAGTAAGCTTTTGGTTTGCGAACTACAGCACACTTCAGATATTTCTTCTAGAAATTATCGATATGTCTTCATCCTTTTTAAAAAAATATATATTTTATTAATTTTACAACAAACTAAACATAACTTACACTCCCGACATTTTCCGTTACATATTTTCTCCTTAATGTCTTCCCCCCTCCCCTTGAACTCAAGCTTTCTCCCCTGTACCTCTGGCTCCCGTTGCTCAGGATTAGTTCGCTTCCTGGTTCTCGGGCATGTCGTCATCACTGGGGTCACTTTGGGTGTACCCATGCAACAAGGGTATCATTTGTCTCAATTCCATCAATGGTCCCACTTCTTCAACCTCCCCTCTTAGCCGAAGGGCTCGACTTGGGTTGGCGTCACAGAAGAGGACACAAACGCCATTTTAGAATCGAGTCCTGGCAAAAAATACCAACCGCAAATTAATATTAAATAAATAAACCGGCGGTATGTTCGAGGCTATGAGAATTAAATAATTAAATTTGGTAGCCTCGAACAATGGGAAAATCCCATAGGGATATATTCGCGGTCGAATATAAAAAGTAGTATCCACTGCCACTAGCCAAAACTTGATCAGGGGGGACGGAGACATGCCCCCCTCGACTAACAGACCCCAGGGCAATCGAATTGCCCCGACCAGTACGTCCACAATATGATGGTTTGTACCGGTTTCTGTTAATAATTTGGGACTAGTAAAACCAATGGTGACTTTACATGCCCTGGGAGACAGTAGTCGGTCCCAGGGTATGGAGTCTATGGTGGGGTGTCACTATGACACCACTGTGTCACTGCACGGAGGGTGCTGTGTAACACACATAGTAAAAACACATGAGACCCTATCGAGGAAAGGACCCCATAGCCGATAAAACACATTAACAGTCAAAGGAACACCATAAATCATGTCCAAGAGTGGGAGAAAAAGAGTCTCACTCTTGGCAGGAGAAAAAAACAAACTCCAGAAATCCAGCAAAGCTGCTGGGGGACTCAATAGGTTAGGAAATTCAGCCTAAAGAGAGAATTCTCCCTAACAGTCGCTTATAAAGAAGGGCCATACCAGAATAAGAGATTGCTTGCGACTGCTGTGGCAACACTCTTTCAACATAGGTCAGTAAGTATATTCTACATCAATGGCGTAAAGTCCTAAGTGTTGCTCCATTGTAGGTGTGCTTTGTGTGCCTCAATTTGAGTCAGAATACTTTATTTTGGCGGAATGCCATAAAATTTAGCAAGCAGACACTGCGTGCATAAAATACATAATTTGATAGTACGAAATCGCATAATGATCTATTTAGCCAAGCACTCCAGCCATGGACAAAGTTAAAAAATGTTCATACTTCCACCGTACTTTTAAATATAGACCATAAAAGCACATGATTACAATATAAGGTGTACATGCATTGTTGAATATAGCACATAGGAATTTACTGCATCGACTCAGCCATGACCTATGCACATATTTGGCAACCGCAAACACATTTACAGCATCATCAGTCCTTCTGCAGAATAGTATATAACCTCTCTTGTTGTTCGAATTCCTAACTAAAGAAATATCTGCCTCAAGTACCTCCTATAATGCAAATACAAGGGGAATGATAAAAGGAAGTGTTCTAAGGTTGTTCTATCACAGCAATATGGGCATTTGTTAAACTCTGTGGCATCCTATTTGCTCTTTATTTCGGCCACCGGGAGAATACAGAATCTCATCTTGATGTATAAGATATGCATACACCTTGGCTTAATTACGTCAAGCTAGGACTCGTAACCCTTTGTGGACTTGTTTTTCCAATAACTATAAGTGGCAAGAGAGTTGGTGTTTATGCTCGATCCGGGGCAGTCCTAGGTCCTCATGTATAAGGAGTGTGGATGTGCCAGTTGGATACCTACATTTCGAATGGGTTGTGTCCTCCCACGTATTCCTCATCTTAGATATTCCTCCCTTCCAGCTTTGCTGCTTTGCGCTTCGGGAATAAATAAAAATTCTCCACCAGAGGGCACTCTGCTCGAGGCTGCAGTGTCGATGTCCCTCTGCGGTATCCATCAAGTGGCGACGAAAGCCTCGAGGTGCGCCCGTTGGCCTCAGTCCCATTTTTTCCGTTAGTTTCGCTTCGGATCGCGAAAACGGTGCTTTAGTTCGTGAAAATGTTGTCATCTAATCCTTCCACGCCAAAGACTGGATTAAAAAAATGCCAGATATTTGGAAGGAAGATGTCGCTAACAGACACCCATCAGAATTGCCTCTGGTGCCTCGGTTCCGACCATCGTATGGACTAGTGCGGTTCCTGTCAGTCGATGACCCATCAAGCGTTAAAGGAACAGAGAGGTAAACTGATGGTGGGGGAGGAGTCCTCAAAATTTTCTTCGAGGGGGTGGGGGTGGAAACAACTTGGCCGAGTCTACTTTAAGACGTCACAAATCTAAAAAGTCTAGGTTGAGGAGCAGATCTAGGAAGTCCTCTTCTTCCTCTAAAAAGACGAAGAAAAGACGACACCGGTCCCACTCTTCCTCGACGTCGTCTGAGGAAATTATTACATGTCCATCAAAACAAGATTCCCCGAAAAAGTGGGAAGCATTTAGAACCTCTATGCTAAAGATCTTTGAGAATGCAGCCCAGACCCCCTCAAAGAGATCTTGCGAAGGTCAAGCCCCTGCTCATACAAAGAGTGACGGGGGAAGGTCCAAGACAGGGAAATCCGGCAAGAAATAGTTGAGGGTGTCGTCCAGGGACTCCTCCACGATGTCTCATAAAAAACGCCTACCGGTACAAAAATCGGTGGTAGTACACAATAAAATAGCATTCGATACTCGCCCACCATTGAAATTCTCGTCGAAGACTTCCTCAAAGCCTCTGTCGAAGGCGATCGAGCACAGGGTGTCGACAGACCATTCCAAGAAGGTTACGTCGAGTCCATCACTACGCCACCACACTCAAAAGCAAACTGGGTAATGGCCCCACTGTATCTTGGAAGTGAAGCTCCCGCTCTTTCCATTTGCTGTACCCAGTTGGCATAGCTGGCAAATCTCACTCCCAGGTAATCGTAAGAAACCACCTGCTCTATGCATTATTTTTCCAACATGAGTTTACAAGGAATGTTTTTCCTTTTTTTGTCTGGACCATAGATTTTGTCTTACTGGTATTAACCCCTTAAGTGCCAAGGACGAGATACCTCGTCCTTTTAGGCACTATGTTTTGTGTGATCACTGCATATTTCTGACCCCAGGCAGGAATACATAAGGTGGCCCCCCATCCAATTGGAGGGGGTCGGAGGGCCACCAGAAAAGTGTGGGCAGGCCCCCCAAAGGATGGGGCCTGCTGTTTAGGGCCTCCCTGGGGCAGATGGGTGCCCATCTGCCCCTCGGGAATGGGCCTTAGAAAGAAAAATATAAGGGAAAAATATGGATGATGTTGGGGGGAGTGCCCCCCCCCACTAGACCACCAGGGAATTGTTTTTATGGAAAGGGGGTATACCTTCTCCCTCCCACCCAAAACCCAAAATGGACTGGGGGTCATGTTATGCAGCCCTCCCTGGGGGCTCCTAGGAAGGGGCATCTGACCCCAGGGAGGGTTCCATGAGATCCCCCTTGCATTTGGAGTGGGGGGGGAGAGGGCCATCCCCATCTGCTCGCCAGGGAAGGAGGCGCAATCCTGCACCACAGCCCAGGTTCACTGAACCTGAAGGCCTGGCTCCTGCAGCATTAGAGTTTGGTGGGTACGAGCTGCCTGCGGACTGCAGCGAAGTCTTCGCCAGGGCGTCATCGACTCTGAAGTGTTATGGACCCAAATGGAAGCATTTCGCGACTTGGTGCCGGTCGCAGAAGTTTAACCCTTTGAGGGTCACGGCCCTTCTGCACTTGTTGTCGTTGGCTAAGTCTGGGCTGGCCCACGCCTCCATCATGGTGCATCTGGGGACTTTCTAGCACTACACCAGATCTACGGGATGGTCTTCTCTTTGGTCGCACCGTCTAGTGAAGGAGTTCATCCAAGGACTGTTCTGTTTGTTCCCTCCAGTGAAGGCGCCTGCCCCGGCGTGGGAACTCAACATGGTGCTGACTAGGCTCATGGGGGCCCCATTCGAGCCAATGCATCAAGCTCTCCTTAAGCTCCTGTCTTGGAAGACCGCTTTCCACGTGGCCATCACCTCTGCCAGGAGAGTAGGTGAGATCCATGCCCTGTCCTGCAAGCGGCCTTACTTTACTTTCCACGAGACAAGGGGGTTGCTCCGGTCACACCCCTCCTTCAATCCCAAGGTTCCGTCGGAATTTCATCTCCACAAGCCTTTGGTGTTACCTGTGTTTTCTCCGACGTCGCCGCCACAGTGATATATATTCACAGCATTACTTAGTTCCACAATTGTTAGTGGTCTGAGCGTAAATCAATTTCTAATTCATTGATTAACTTTTACAAACCTTTGCGGGTGGCTTGTGGGAACAGTTTGTTCGCTGCCAGCCAACAATCTTCCTCTTATATTCTTATTCTTAATTATGCAGTGGTCAATAGCGCACATGAACTGTATTGAACCCACGGTGTCTATTCATTATTGCATAATCAAAACAAGGTCTGGCATGTTGGATTTCCAGTTGCATTACTCACTGTCACCAAATCAGAAATAACCCTTTGCCAGCCATGCCCATTTCTGATTTGAAATAACCCTCCACCAGAGCGAGAGCAGCTTCAACAGCGTTACAGGTAGGAGTGTCTTTGAAGGACAGCTGATGGGTATTACTGCTTGGAAGAAGACAGCAGTAGGGAATCATCGGTAGGACAAGCAGTGCTTCAGCAATTATTCAGCAATTAAGGTAGGAGCAGCC
Source organism: Ambystoma mexicanum (assembly GCF_040938575.1). Lineage (NCBI taxonomy): Eukaryota > Metazoa > Chordata > Amphibia > Caudata > Ambystomatidae > Ambystoma > Ambystoma mexicanum. The sequence continues at coordinate 555,466,605 of NC_090931.1, forward strand.
TTTTGATCCTTAACTTTTGTTTTTTTTCCACCATCCCGCTGCATGTTTTTTCTGGTAGCCTTACTGTGTACGCTATAGGGACGTTACACAAGATATATTGCGCATGCACATACAGGTGCAACCTTCTATTCAAGCATGATATGATACACAATTGTTTCAAGGCGCGACGAGGCAAGGGCGGGGTAACAAAGGGAAGACGGACAACGATCTTACTAGGCCATTTGACATTGAGATCGTGTAAGTGCAGGGGATAGGGGAGGGAGCAGTGCAGTACATGGCATCATTGAAACAAAGTCCCTATTGTTAAATAGGAACTCCCGTCCCCTGCACACCAATTGGTATTGGAAATCAAAATTCCAAACAATATTCAAATAGCTTCAGTAATTCAAATCAGTTTTGTTTTTAGGTAACCAATTTTTGTTGTAACAATTGTTTTCAAAAATATTCAAGGATACATACAATCAAGAATGTTTTTAATCAAGAATCCAAATGAGAGTTCAATTCACTCAATAGTATCAAATTATATTAATCATGAGCTCTACGCGTTTCGAGAGCAAACCTCTCTTCTTCAGGAGCAATGCATCATATTTTTCACAGAATAATTTCAATGAGAATACTTTAAATAAAAACATTTTTTTGAAGTTTCATTTGACAAAGGAATTTTTGACCCCAAATTTTTTTTTGCAATTCAATGGCTGCCTATTTTACATTTAATATAAACATGAATGCATTTTTCAACTAAAATGTTGTGTGTCTTCAAAAAGATCATTTGACTGCGGGGTAATGGAAACATCATCTCGTGGCACAATTCTCTGAGAATCTGTGGATAATATTAATAAATAGTATTAGTATTGTGTAACTCAGTGGAAGTTCTACTGTTAGTCAGGTAAGATGTTGTAAATACCTGTATGATGATGCAGCATGTAACAAGGGAATTCAAATATCCAGACGCTTGGTTGTGCAAAATCTTGTCCTATAAAGGTAAATAAATTTGATATGTATGTTTCTCTTATTTGCTAAGAGTTAAACTCAACATATTCTAACCATTTATGTGAATCGACTGTTCTATACACTCACCTATTCGCGGGTGTGCTTTATCTGGCATAGTCAGTGTTCTTCTCGTGTCTGTATCTGTTCTTTCATTCGATTTAACATCACGTTGTCGAAGTGTCTGAAATCACTTTTATTTTTGTATTTGATTTTCTAAAGAATGACAATATGCGTCAGTCAGTGATAATTTCTAGATGTTATTCGCTATCTTGTAAATGTTGTATGAACGAAGTTTACCTCTGCTCTTGCGTGCACTCCCCATTGGTGCTTCTTTCCAATTCCCGTCAGTGGAAAACCATTCATTCGCGCATGGTTCCTAAAGTAGTCATGTGATGTTGATCACATGTCTACACGGATTATGGGAATGGTAGTTTCTCTATATGAATTGTCACGCTGTAGTCGCCTTAATAGTTCCTAAAGTAGTCATGTGGTGTTACACAGGGTTATGGGAATCATAGTTTCTCTGTAAATTGTTGCAAAAAGGATTGTGACCAAGTCATAGATTACTAAATTTTATTCTACTCGAAACAATTCACTAATGAGTGTCCTGTTAAATGGTCAAGTGATATTATTCATTTAACTACACGAAATTTAATATATTGCTTTGTAGCTTAATTAAGATGAGTCACGTGATCTGAATCGCGTCACTACACAGAATTCTGGGAAACGTAGTGCCTCTCATTGTGAGGGCTAATTCATTACATTTAGGTGCTCTTTCCATTATCCCATAGTCAAAACAACATAGTTCAGATTGTCCTAATATAATTCTCGCTGGGATCTTCGTATATATATCCACATTTCACCAGTTTTGAACAGTTGTAAGTATGTAATCGTCTATGCATATTGATATTTACATATTGTCATTTATTTACAAAAACACATTCAAAGAGTATTCTTCATTCATGCCTCTAGGTTCTAGGGCATCCAACCTACGTATCCAAAACATCTCTCTGCGAGACAATGTCTGTTGTAGGTTCCCTCCTCTCGCTGGTCGTGTAACGGTCTCTAGGACCACAAATCTCAATTGAGAAATTGTGTGGTGGTGATCGTGAAAATGTCTCGTGGCTGGTGATTTTATATTGCCAGTTCTAATGTTTGACTTCTGTTCAGATATGCGATCTTTCACTCGCCTCAATGTTTGACCAACATAATACTTGCCACAGGGGCAAATTAATCCATATACCACACATTTGTTTTCACAAGTTGCATAGGGTTGTAGACTAATATTTTGGCCTGTGTAAGGATGTCTGATTGTTTGACCTTTCTGGACATTGTTGCATTGGCTGCAGTTTAAACAGTGAAATGTCCCTTTCTTGGATTTTGTTAATAGCCTTTGTTGTGTTGTGATCGTTCTCTCCCCTTTGACTAGTGAGTCCCGTAGGTTCCTCCCTCTATTATAAGCCATTAGCGGTGGATTCGGGAACAAAGTACTAAGTTGTGGGTCTAACCTGGTGATTTTCCAATTTTTGTGTAACACTCTTAATTTGTGCACTGCTTGTAGAGTACTGTGATAAATATATCAATGGAGGGTTATTTTTATCATGTTTTTTCTTTTGAGTTAAGAGTTCAGGCCTTTTTAGTGTGCAACATCTTTCTTTGGCTTCTGTCAATATTGGTTGTGGAAAACCTCTTTCTTCATACCGTGTCAGTTGCTCTTTTGCAGCTTCTTCGTATCCTGCTTCGTTAGAGACAATGCGTTTAATCCTTTGTAATTGACTCAGAAGTAAGTTTCTTTTCGGATGTTCCGGATGATGACTTGTAAAAATAAGGTATTGTTCACATCCGTGGGTTTTCTGTAGGTTGTTGTTTGCAATTTACCATTTTCTGGATAGATCTTTGTGTCCAAAAAATGTACCGATGGTGCTCCAATTTCAAGAGTGAACTTGATGCGGTTGTTGCGAGTGTTCAAATGCTCCAAAAATTCTGCGAATTGTTCTTTCGTGCCTTTCCATATTGCAAAGACATCATCTATGTAACGTCGCCACATCAGCAGTTTTCTGACCATCTTGGATTCTCTAGAATGTGTTGAGTCTAAAAATAAAACATAAAAGTGTTCGCATATACTGGGGCCATGGCTGACCCCATTGAAGTTCCAGATATCTGTAAATAATATTTTCTTTCAAATCTAAAGTAATTATTGTACAGAATCATTTTAGCAAGCTCAATAGCAAAGGTTTTGTTAGATGGGAAGTATTCCTGTTGGAGTAGTAACCATTCTAGTGCTTCAGGTCCTTCTTCATGTGGAATTGATGTATAAAGTGATTGTACATCTAATGTAAATAATATCCAACCTTCTTCAATTTGATCGACCAGATTCAAAATGTTTAATACATGAGTAGTATCTCTTAGATAGGTTGATGTAGACTGTATGATTGGTTGAAGCAATTTGTCCAAATACCTTGATAATGGATTGAAGACACTTTCTTTGCTGCTACAATTGGCCTGAAAGGGGGATTTGTCAGGTTTTTATGGACCTTGGGTAGTCCCAAAAATACTGGAAGGATAGGATTTTTGTTGATAAGGAATTCTTTTGTTTTCTCAGTTATCCACCCTTCCTCTGCTGCTCTATTCACTACTTCCTGGACCATTAGTTGGGTTTCTTTTGTGGAATGATTGTCAAGACTCATGTAAGTATTATCCTAGTAGTAGGCATCCTTGTTTGTACAAATCAGAATCCATTATCACAATTGCACCGCCCTTGTCTGCTGGTTTAATCTCAATAGTTCTATCATTCGATAATTCTTTTAGAATTCTATGTTGATGTTTCCTGAGGTTTCGTTGTTTAGTATCTGCAAACTTCATTGATCTCAAGTCTTTTCTCATTTTGGTTTCGAACGAATCCAGGGTTGGATTTTTTACATTTGGATAAAAAGTACTCTTGTCAAAAGAAAGTTCAAAAACATTTTTTTGTTTAAAGTATTCTCATTGAAATTATTCTGTGAAAAATATGATGCATTGCTCCTGAAGAAGAGAGGTTTGCTCTCGAAACGCGTAGAGCTCATGATTAATATAATTTGATACTATTGAGTGAATTGAACTCTCATTTGGATTCTTGATTAAAAACATTCTTGATTGTATGTATCCTTGAATATTTTTGAAAACAATTGTTACAACAAAAATTGGTTACCTAAAAACAAAACTGATTTGAATTACTGAAGCTATTTGAATATTGTTTGGAATTTTGATTTCCAATACCAATTGGTGTGCAGGGGACATGAGTTCCTATTTAACAATAGGAACTTTGTTTGTTTCAATGATATATGTGACTTTCTGATACCAGAGTCCGTTTTTTTCTCTCCGGCACCCTTTAAGATTGATAAGTTGTGTGAGTGTTTTTTGGCTCCAAGTATTTTGTAAAATTAACAAAATTACCTCTTACCCGAAGGTGTGCAGTGTCTCTCGCATATGTTCAGTACATGGCATCACACAGTAGAACAAATAACAAAAATAAAAAGGGAGGCCTGCTGGTGGCAAGTGCAAGGATAAGTGCAGACATCAAGTATCAAGTGCTGGTAGGGGACTGTAGGGATATAGAAACAGACCCCGAGTGCAAGGGTTGCCAGGGGGGAAACCAGTGCAGGAGTGCAACTGGCGGGGAGGGGACCTGGGCCCGAGATCGGAGGGTAGCCAGGTGACCTGTGCAGTTTCAATTTCAACCAGGAGTTCAGCAGGGGGGTGGAAGAGAGAAACGGAAGTAAAGAGGAAGGTCTTGAGGTGCTTCTGCAACCGGAAATGGTTCTCCTCAAGTTTCAGAGTGGCAGGGAGGCTGTTCCAGAGAGAGGCCCCAGCCGAGGAGAGATCTACCTCCAACTCGTTGCTTGGAGAAGCGACTGACCCTGAGGGAGATGGAGGCGGAGGAGCGAAGGGCTCGAGAAGGAAGATATTTACGAAGAGGGAGTTGAAGTTATTGAGGCTCCAGCCCCTAGAAGGCCTTGTGGACAATGCAGAGGGTTTTGAACTTAATCCTTGCAGCCACTGGGAGCCAGTGAAGAGATTTCAGTCCTGGAGAGATACGATCCCTGGGCTTGAGGACAAGTCTCGGCAGTCCTGTTTTGGATGAGTTGCAGAGGGTGGAGAGTAGAAGCAGGCGGATTTAGAAAGAGGCTGTTGCAGTAGTCCAGCCTAAAGAGAACCAGAGCTCTGGAGACTGAGCTTCTGGGGGAAGGGAAGGGAAGGAAAGAAAGAATACCTCTGAGGAGGTGCAGTTGGTAGTGTGACTTCTTAGAGATGTCGGAGATGTGAAGAGAGGAGAGTGTGGAGTCGAAGATGACGCCAAGGATTTTAGCCTCACAGGTGGGAGCAGGAAGAGGGCCAAGGGATGCAGGCCAGAGAGTGACAGGAAAGGAGGGAGCAGGTGTGCCGATAAGGAGAATCTCAGTCTTACTGGCATTAAGGCACAGATCATTGGGGCACACCACTCCTGGATAGCAGACTGTCAGAAATGAGAGACGGAGAAAAGGTGGCACAGGGGAGCCTGAAAATGAGCTGAGTGTCATCCGCATATCACTGAAAGTTGGGGCAGAGAACAGCAATGCAGTGGGCAAGAAGTGCAGGTATTGGTTGAACAGCCAGGGAGAGAGGTTAGAACCCTGGGGAAAACCACAGGTAGACATAGAGATGGAGATAGAGGAGCGGAAGGACCCAAGTTGTACCCGGGAGGGTCGTTCGGAGAGGAATGAGGTCAGCCAGGCCAGGGCATGATGGGTGATACCCTGGTTATCACGGAGACGGTTGAGCAGGATGGCATGTTTGACTGTGTCAAAGGCAGAAGAGAGATCAAGTAAAGGCGGATGGGCACATAATCTACGAAAGATCCAATGCTGCAGAAGTCTTAGTTACCTGTAACTGTATTTCTCCAGCATTGTTATCTTTCATGGATTCACATGTGCCCGCCCTCCTCCCATGGGGAGAGGCTGCTCTCTTTCCAGTCAGTCATCTGTTACTAGCCTTCATGGTTCAAAATCTGAAGATGACTGACTGAGGTGCAGCCTAAGCCCTGCTACCTCATTGGTTTTGGCCTAAACGGACCAAATGAGGTGGAGGGACTCCTCAAGTGAAGGGCTACTTGGGCCCTATGGGGCTCCTTCAGTGTAGTTTTCCTTCGTAAAGAAGTTGTTTTATATTGTATTATTTAAATTACCAGGGATTCCCAGTCTGACGACTGGGAATATTCAAGCATTTGAACACGGGCCGCCCTATCACCAAAATGCCAGGGGTAGCGGAAGTGACATCACATGACCCCTTGACCATTGATGACATCACAGGAAGTGATGTCATCACATGACCCCTTGACCATTGATGACATCACGGGAAGTGATGTCATTCGACCCCACCCCGAAGTGACATCACGGGAAGTGATGTCATTCGACCCCACCCCGAAGTGACATCACGGGAAGCGATGGAACAAGACCGTTTACCCCATGACAAAACAGGAAGTGGCATCACATCGCATTGTTTCTAAGTACACTATGAAAAATATGGTTACAATATCACTGTAACGTGATATACATTTCATACAAGAATGGATCACCATATATATCGGCAGAAATAAACATGCTATAACTGCAACTTGTGAAAAGTAATATACATAGCCCGAAATGGATGCTTATTCTACTCTAAATGCTTTTTGGAGGATTTTGTCTGCATTGTGAATTTGAGGTGTTTAAAACAGACTAAATCAGTGACTCCCCTCCTGAAGTGTACTTGAAATAAACCTTTAATCAGTCTAGAAATGATTGTTTAGAATTCCAGAAAGACCAATTATTTGATATTTCAATTTGTTATTATTTAGGGTGACTAATCACTTCCACTTGTGGAACCCGTTTTTTTTTTTTTTTTTTTTAAGAAGCCTGAACAAGAAATCCAGCCACTTTAGAAACAGAGGCACATGGCATTGGCCACAGCCCAGGAGCTTTAATTTGTAAAAAAAAAATGTATAGATTTTTTTTTTTTTAGGGGTAACAAGGGAGACCTTGTGGGGGGTCTCGACCCCTAAATGATGCGTGCGACCCCTAAATGATGCCCCTGCATGTGAGAATATGAAAGATACCAATGCTGGAGAAATACAGTTACAGGTAAGTAACCAAGACTTCTCCAGAATCAACGTCAACCCAGAATCTTAAAACTGCTTTCAGTCTTGCATCATGTTCATTTCTGAGACTACCCTACACAAAAATATCATCTTGGTAAAATCGCACTCCACTTACATCACCTAAAATGTTATGCATCACTCTCTGGAATACACTGGCAGCCAAAATGAGTCCAAACAGTATCCCAATACATTAGAAGAGACCCACATGAGTGATGAATGTAAGTATATCATGTGACATTGGATGAATGCATACTTGATGATACGCAGATTTAAGATCCATCAGCGAATACACCTTTGAGCCACTCACATCTGCTACCATCTCATCAATATTTGGTAAGGGAAACCTCTACATAGCAATGCTTTTGTTGATCTCCCTCAAGTCTATACATAAACTGATTGAACCATTATTTTTTTTAACTATGACAATGGGAGTCACCCATACGGACGGATGCTTCAGACATTCCAATAATCTGTTACGCTCACCTGGCTCCCACAGGGTTGCCGATCGGACCCGGACAGCTGCGACCTCCTCCAACGTGAAGCGTAGTGCAGCGATGACAGACTGGACTGGACCGCCTAACCTCGTCTGCTTGACCCGTAGAAGTATTCTCTGGCAAGTGGAGAAAGGGATTTAGCCACCCGTGGATTCTAGTAATGGCACCCCACTGTTCTCCCCACTAATCACCACTGATTCACTTTCAGTAAACTCACCTTATGTTTGTAAATGATGAGCTCTCCATCCTGCGTGGAATGCAGGGGCGCATAGATACCAGTTACTTCACTGGTTGGAAGGCGCTGGAAGAGTTCCGGATGAATATTGTCTCCGAGGTTCCAGCCGAGAACCCGTAAGTATAAAGTTCAAAGAGTTCAATATGTCCGATGTTCACTCATGTACATTCCTTTCTTGTGTTGCAGCTGGGTCCAAGGGAAGATTGTCTTGTGGCAGCTGATGGTGTTCAGGTAAGAGTCTGTAAATACCAACACTGTCCGGCAAATGGTGCGTGTGTTTAAATTGCTGGTTTCTCTCTCCTTACAGGTGCGGCGAAAGAAGTTGCGGTTTGTTACAGAATAATGCCTCCGGTTGTTAATCAGGTAAGTCTCTGGTGGAGAGGTTGTATTTGTTGGCTTTTTCGGCTAACCTTATGTTTTTTTTTGTCCCCTAGATGGTGGAATTTGGCGGAGAAAATGATGGAGGCTGCGCCGGATCGAAAAATACTGTGAGGACTGGTGAGTATGGCGCAGCGCTTCAGCTGGCGATGCGACGCGTGTAGAATAATGTCCTTTTCAAGTTCGAAGACGTGATGGATCCGGAATTCAGGTAAGGATTGAAATAATATCTGTTTTCTAACCTTTCCTTCTTTTTTCTTCTATTGCTAGGAGCTCTGCATTCGAGACGGGCGTGGCTGAAGACTGGATGCTGACTGCAGGCACGGTGAGCGTTACGCTGCTGGATGCAAAATAACACTAAGCATGTGCTGCTGTTCGGGCGTGGTTTAAATAGCCTCCCAAGTATTTCCAGGTAAGAAGTCCCTAGAACCACACCCAAGTAAAAAATAGTCCCTGTAGTAAAATAGTCCCATCCAGGCCTCACGTTGGCTTGGATTCATTTGCAGCATGGTCTGCATGATGTAAGTAAAGACTATGAGCCTGGCGTCTATGGCGCCAGGACTGAACCCAGACAGCCCCCAGCGGGGGCTGCTGGGGCTTTATTAAATATCTGAATGCCTGCTCCCGGGGCTGATGGGCTTGATCCGGATGCCCGGGGGTAGGCATCATGACATAATGTCCTCCTTGAGCATCCTAGCTAACTCTGTTTCACCTTCCTTCCTACATGCCAGGGGAACTGATCTGAGTTTACCAGCATATGATATTGAACCCTCCTGAAGTTTGATCTTATGTATAAAATCTTTGAGGCATCCCACTTCATTCCGAAATACATTGGGATCCCACTTGGCTACCTCACACTCTTCCAGCTACTTGAGCTTCGACATGATCAGATCACAGCCACCATGAACTTGTTCTTTGCCTTTTGGGTCTAACTTCATTTCAAATACTGTTTTACAACTCCAGGATAATAGTTGTCCTCCCAACACTTGCAATATATACCTTGCTCATGGTACATTTGTCCTTAATTGACAATTATGGATCTAATTCACCTATAATTGTTATGGGGTTTTCACCATATGTGTTCGCTCTCACACTCCTCCCTCAACACACCCCTGGAATTTTCTTTTTCCCTTGACTCTACTTATTGCATGTAAGCTGCACTATTGTCGACCAGCATCTCGATTGCTTCCCCATTGACTCCTGTGATGGTTTTGTTTTTTACTTTAACTTCACAAACAACGTTTATCACCTGTACCACATCCAACCCTCTTGAAAAATGTACATATCCTTCTCCACAGCTCCTACATTGCCACCCCAATACCGACAGCACTTTGAAAGATGACCCTTTTTACCACACTGTCTGCATTCCACGTGGACAGACATACATGCCCTGTCGCTGCAAAATGGTCATTGCTACCACATCTGTAGCAGAAACTCAAGTGTTGAAAACCACTATGACCAGCAGTCATTTCTCTTCGGTTATTTGGTATTCCTCTGCCTCTTCCTCTGGGTCTGCAGTCAGAATCCTTCTTCTCTCTCCAGTCACCGTCACTGGGATTACCAACTTCCTTTTTGTATGGCAGTTTGTTAGATGCCTCTCCTTTCGCAAGACTGGTTTCTGTCTGTTCCACCCCTTCATGTTTTCCATGGAGCTCTTGTTTTCTTTGATCAACTCCTTAATGCACAATGAGGTGTGTTCTCGATAGCCCTCTGGAGATCTGGATATTTCCCTCTCCATAACTCCTCTCGTACTTTGTCTTCAGCACAGTTTATCATTAGTTGGTCCCTTAAGTGTTCTGCACTACAGCAGGGCTTAAACTGGCATTTAGCTGCCAAACCCCTTAAAGTGGTGAGGAATTCTTCAATACTTTAGTCTTTTCTTTGCTACCTGGTGGCGAAGCGATACCTAGCACAAATCTTATTCTCTTCTACTTCATAGTGTGTTTCCAGTTTCAATGTACTATTTTCAAAAGAGTTCAAAATCGATGCATCCTCAGCCATTCCATCTGGAAGTCTCTTTAACACTACTTGCCCTCCATGGCCCAGACAATGATATAAAAGGGCATATTTCCTTTTCACAGAATATTTTGGACCATATACAGCAAGTATGAACTTGAAAAAATCGTCCTTCCAGTCTTTCCAACGAACACGTAGCTTGCCAGCATGTTACTTTCACCACTTGTGGGCCTATTTTGCCACAAAATGACCACACAGCTATTGTGTTTCACAGAGTGTTTTAACTTTCCCTCTTCCATTTATTTTTTTAATTAGCCAGGTTTTAGCTTATTGTATATGGAAATGGTTGTACATTCATTTTGTCGTCATAGAATACAATATGCAGTGGTTCTTTCCCTGGCCGTCTTGACTATTGAAGAAACGATACAAAATATTGTATAGATGAAGCAAGGAATGTCAAGTGCAGGCGTTCGTCGCAAGCGTTGTTCCCGAAGGCCTGGTTGCCTTGGGAACCGAGTCAAACAATATGGGCACCACGCAAGGGAACACACAGAGGTTCTTTTCTCTAACACTGCAAATGTCCTTGTGTTGGCAGTGGGTTAAAGGGGAGCTTGCGGTAGTTATGTTGTGTTAAAGGTATTTGTACCGTGCACCGTTATCAATGGAATTGGTCCCAAGGCGCTCTGGCGGATCTGTAAATGAGAAGGTGGGATGGGTTAGTAAGGTGAAGAGGGAGTAGGATAGTGAGAGGAGTGGTATACTGTTGGCAGCTTCAACTCAGAAGACACCGGGTGCTGAGCTTTGGTGCAAGTAGTGGATCGGTGTGCTGTTGGTGCGGCTTATGTGTTGTTGCTGTGGGGTGAAGTGCATGCAGCATGCTGTGCTAGAGATGGCTGTGTGAGTTTTTTGGGTGAGATAAGTATGCAGAGAGTTTGAGCTTATATTGGTTAGTGGGTTATATGACATTTAACATGCTAACATTCACAGTTCTGTCTAAGTGTAGCACTTGCTGACCTACATAATTCCGTCCAAGTGTGGCACTCGCTAACCTTCACAATATTATGTAGATACGGCGCAGGCTAATGTTCTCGATTCAAAGTGTGGGACATGCTAACTTTGAGAATTCCATCTAAGTGTTATTGACTAGCCTTGGTACTTCCATCGAAGTGTAGCGCCGGCTACCATTCACAATATTATCTAGATACGGCGCAGGCTAATGTTCTCAATTCTAAGTGTGACATATGCTAACATTCAAGTTCCATCCAGGTGTGGCAGATGCTAACATTCACAATCCTATCTAGATACGGCGCAGGCAAATGTTCCCAATTGTGTCTTCCCTCATCTTCTGACTGCCAACAGATCATAAAATCGCATTCAACTCTTGTAACATTTTATGATCTCACTGGTTGTTGGCAGGGGTCCATCTGCAAAGCAATGAATGAACTATGTACAACATATGAGGGACTATCTACAATATACTACAGATTCATACTTCTTTCCAACATTGTCCAGTTCTCATGATTAATCCTCATATGACTGTAGCCATTGCAGTAAACTGAAAACGAGGAAACCCGAGAAAACCCTGTAAATAGAGTGCTCTGTTAGCCTCCATACGTTTTACTTCACATGTGCTCACAACACAAAGCAGTGTGGTTTTACTTATCTGAGGCCTCTGGACCCACATGCAAGCCAAAAATCAGTAAAACTGCAGTCTGTTTTGGTGAGCCACCAGTGTCCTTGCCGCTGCCTGAGTTGACAAGGTTTCTTGTACGTTCAGCCCACAGTCATTGGTTTGATAGTTTCCGCCTCACCCGGGCAACTGTAATAGTTCCCTGCACTCTGTCTTGCTGCATTCCATGTGTCACGAATCACAAGCACAGTTGAACGGGGATGGGCTCCCTTTTCTCCACGTGTGTGCCTACGTGCCCCAGGACTCATCATTCTGGGGATTATAGTTCTCCCCAGCGTGTCGCCACGGGCAGCAGCCGTGAAAATTGTTTCGGTGGCCGCAGCCCTCAGCTCCCTAATGCTTCCCTATGTATCATTTTCCAAAGTCGGTTAGGGACTACTTCCTCCCTGCCCCCATCAAAACCATGCCTCATATAGTTCAGCGACCAATAACAATCTTCCTCTTATTCTCTTCCTAAACGCTAGTTTCTAAAATCACCACCTTTCACCCTTTACCTTCTGTTCTCCCCTAACCCTTCTTCATGCCAGACTTCATCAGTTGCTAGTTTGTCAGCACCAAGAGGCAATTCAGTTTGTGGCATTCACAATACAAATGATGGTACATCTCCACCTATAAAAATTAAATATATATGCAACAAATGCTGTGAATTGGTACTCTAAGGGAGCTTAATCTTCCAACAAGTGACCCACTTGAGTCACAGTAGCTTAATAATTTTTGAAACTTGTATTGACAGTTGAAATGAAATTCAAAAATTGTTTTGCTGGGCTGATTTTTATTTTATTTTCCGATACAAGTTTTACCATTCTGATAATCGTTATAATATGTAGCAGTAAACCGAATATGAGTACATTTTTGTATCATGTATTTGAAGAAATAACTTTGGTTTCTTTTCTCCTTGTTAAGTTTAAGGTGCTGGGAGGTTGTGTGGGGTTGAAAGGCTGCATGTGTTGCCTCTACTCTGAGTAGGAAATTGATTATATTCCTGTGCCAGCACTTAGTAAAGTGGTAAATTAATGTTCATGTCTGATGGAAAATTTCAGGAGCGGAACGTAGAGGCTGTGCGTGGAGCAAAGGAAGAACGTGTAAGAGAGATTCGGAATGCCGTTGAAGAGATTATTGCACGTCTTGATAGACAGTTGAAGAACAAGTTGATAACACTAATGGGTGAGCTTTCTTAACATCTATAAAAATACTGGTTTTACCTTAATGTGATAATTTCACATCATTGCAGCTGCAGTGATCACCTGCCAAGTAAAGGACAACTTGCAAAAGCGCAGTTAGTATGGGTGGATTTTCTATGACTTACCAACCACAAACTGAGATGTAAGATCTCTTACTTTAAATGGTATCAAAATGAGTAAATGCAGACTCACACTGGGGAGTGAAGGAGCATGTAGCCTGCCAGAGGCAAATGCTCTGCTACACTTTGCCGTTCAGCGCTGTAAGATTCTGCACAGAAAGTGAATTGAGTGAAGAGGGTCTAGCTTGATGTTCTGCCACCTCTGTGTTGCTCGTCCTCACATCTCCCTCCCACTTGTCCATGTTTTGTCCACATCAATATCACTGCGGCGTTGCCTCCTTTTAACTTTCTCCAGTCTCTAAAGACTGGGAAATTCACAGAGAATGTTGTGCTTGTAAAAAAGCAAGCGGATGATGACTTTGGGATATTGTGGCACACAGCTTTTGTGGTATTAAGGGTCAAGTTTTGAGGGGTCCCTGGCTCCCCATCTCTGTTCCCATGAGAAAACTATCCAACACTTTACATATTTATATTTTCCACTGAAAGGATGTTGGCTGTCATAGTGATGGAAGCCTGTGCAACACTAAACGTTAAGCTGCCATGGGATTGACCCTTTGTTACATATGTTTCAAACTTCTAGGCCTATATTCACATTAGATGCGAAAATAAATATTCCATTCACATTTACTTCTAATTGAAAATGTTTGTTTTATTTCCCTTTTTTTAATTCCTGCCTCATAGCTGCTACAGGTCCTTTTTTTTCCTTTCCTCAAGACTGTCGGAAAGAGAGTTCTAGGGAAGGCAGCAGGGAGCAAAACGCCAGTGACTAATATGGTTTTACTATGTATAATTAATGCAAACATGTTATTGTCCTTGAGAAATACTGCTGTCCTTTAAGATTTACCTTTTCACTTAATTGTTGCGTCCTTGACTTTAAAGCAGCATTGGGCCTGCAGAAAATAATTTCTTGGGAAAATACATGGTCTTGCATGGTTTGGTTTTTTGTTACTTTTGCCATGTCTGTAACATCACAATGTTAGTGTTCAGTGAAATACATGGTTTCACATTTTCAGCATGTATGTAATAAATGCTCTGCTCACATTTATTGTATAAAAGAAGGTACATGATTGTTTGGTTACCAGATTCATAATCTTACAATACTTTTCCACCACCAGGACCGACCCAGAAACACACATTTCAAATGAAATCATATTTTAACTTAAACACCAGGAGACGAGGAAAACAAGTTCTCCAGGAATGCTCATAGAATACAGATCCAGTCCCTCCGACTGCTTGAAAGCAATTGCTTTATGGACTATAAAAACACATGTGACCAAATTGGCTATTTAATTTCTTTCATGTAGGTCTTTCATTTGTCATGTAAGTTCACTGACCCCCTAACATTTGTGTTAGGGTGGTTATTTTATATTCTATTATGTATATTTTGTATTAACTTTCTAAAAAGCAAATACATAAACATAGCTGATCCTCATGCCTGTGATGGAGCATTAAGATCAGAACCCTATATCCAGGGTCCCAGTACCCCCATTCCATGCTCAAATCCTTTAATTTTCTTTTTATTTCTTGAATGTCTGCTGTTCTCATTTAACGATTTCTTCACTCTGTTGAAAGAAAATTACATTTTTCAAAAGGTTTTTTTACGATTTAACGATACTCTGAAAAGGTGCTAATTTGTGGTAAAAATCCATCCTTCATATGCGTAGAGTGGTAGGAAGATTTCAGCAGAGCATGTGAATTCTGGAGCCCCAATGGCTCCTGCTGTTGTACGAAGTACTGTGTACTTCATGTTCAGCATGTGAACACGTAGCTTTCAGAGCAAATCATTTGAAGAGTTTTTCCAGATTGTGCAGGCAATGTGGTGCTAAACCATAAGTGATTCAAGGCAGAATCGTGTTTTCTCCCTGAATATGCATCAGAGGAACACTGTTTTGTCATGGACTTACTGGGCTGTGGCGATCATAGTGCTTTGCAATGTCCCCTCCTAAGCTCCCAACATATTCCACACTCAATATTTGTGCCAGCATGCATGGTGCTGAGCAGGTAAGAGTCTTTGTCAAGGTTGGTGGGATTGGAGGGCGAAACCTATAAGAACTGGATTTATCTTTGTATTCTATTATACTTCTGGAGTATTTACCTGCAATTACTGGCTTTGGCAACTCTGGGTGACTAACCATAAGGTAAACCCTCCTGCAAGGTACATATAGTGGAACTGGTGACTTTTGGGCACTAGGCCTCATTTCCTAGCAGGGTTGGATTTAAGAACTAGGGATCTTTAATCTAAGTTTGATCGTGGGTGTTCTAACAGTTTTATACCATTTTACTTCCAGCCTCCAACTGGTTCTTAATTGTTAATTGTTGCTTTTCTCACCTGCGTTACCACTAATTTACTTAGTATTGCTCTTAACATTGTTTCGCTATTGCAAATGTGTTTTAAAGTTGGTGGTCTGCTGGCAGAACCTCCCAATAGTGAATGGATGTGTGTATGATATTTGTCTGGCGATACTTACCTGAGGTTTTCATTGCTTAATGTATTCAAGGCATGACAAATAATTGTATATTGTTGTACATTGTCTAACTTGAATTATTGGTGTGCTCTGTGTGTGCCTCGTTGTATCCCTAGACTACTCTCACAACCTGAGCCTAAGCCTTACTGCTCTTGTATCCTACCTTGATTGAGTTTGGTTTGATATCATTGTATTCTCTTGTTCACTATAATAGGGTGGCCTTTCGGAATCCATTCCTGGGTGGATTCTGAAAATCCATTTTAACAATAGGGGTTACCATTTTTCTACATATTGGGAACAACTTCACCCATTTTTCTGTGTGAATGGGAAACTCCCCATAGCTATTTTACCTTATTTTGCAGTCAATGTTAAACTGTTGTAAATACTTCTTTGACTGCAGACTCAAGACTCGCTGCAATCCTGCATCTAACTTTACTGTCATGGGTAATTGGGTCCCTGCTGGGTCACACAAAATGAAGGGAGTTGAGAAAGAATGAACTCCATTTAACAGTAGGTTTTATTTGTCTCTCCAGCATGGGACCTTCATTATGGATCATAAACGTAAAGTATCTACATGCTTGAGCAGGATCCAAGAACAGACTTAATCCAAAGTATTTACTTTTCATAAAGAAGTATACAGTTGCTAAACTCAAACATAAATTCCAAAAAAAGAGGAAAAATATGTTTTTATTTAAAAGTCCTACTTTGCAATTGCAAAGCCATGTACACACTGAAACAATGGAAAACCAAAACATGCCCGCTGTCTGTAAGGTAAACAAACCTGCAGGCTTCTCCACTTCAGCAAATCCTTTTCCAGAGTGGAGTCCATAATGCACTGCTCTGACAACCCTTGGTTAATTTCTTTCTGAGCTACTAGAACTCCCTGAACATCTTTGGCTATTAGCCTTTTCTACTAACATAACTCTTCAGATTTCCACTTCACTTGATGCCATGTGACCTTTTCTGCCTTTTTTTCATACAGAAATTCAAGTGATTTGCAGGTTTATTTCCTGACTTTTCTCCTGTTTCCTTGCCTCCTCACACACCTACCTTTCCAGCCCTGTTTGACAACAGATGATTAGCCTCAGTCTCCAGATCCATCCAGGGCTCTGGATTTCCCTCAGAATCCTCAGAGGATTGCTCCTTCTGGAAACTAGACAATGTATCTGCATAACCCCACTTCTTCAAAACACAGGACACCAATCTGATGTCCCCCTGTTGAACCTTTGCCTAGAATGCCTTGTGGGCCCTCCGCTCCAACATCGTTTATTTCGGATGAATTCATCAAACATATTGTGCACAAGTACATCACAATCCAGATCATTAAAACATGATAAAACATATTAAAACCAATTCATTTAATGTAATAGATTGCAATAATCAATCATAAAATGAAATCATAGTTTGCATAAACCCTTAATATAAACTGAATCAGTATGCAAGTGCAGGAAACCGGTCTACCTTAGTTATGAGATGGTGCTACTTAAGTGCTGAGCCATTATACATACCACATCGCTGTTGAATTATGCTGTGAATATTAATTTTGATCTTGTAAAATTCATATGGCATCCAAATAATAAGGGTAATTACATGTAGCCCATGTTTTTCTGTCATGTATCATCAGAAGGTGTTAGGCCAGATTTTCTCCTTTGCCGCCAAGCTCTATATTTGGAAATTGTAAAAACCACCCGGTTATAGCTAGACCACTTACACAGAACAAAGGTGTCTGAACGATATCGAATTCCATATTTCTTTAGTATAGGCTTCAAGTAAAGGGCTCTCGGGGTGTCTTTAAGACACATAAAAAAGAAAATGTTTGATAGTCCCTTACTTTCTGCACAGGCTGGGCATAATACATCCAGGTTAATCATATGCCATGTGTACTAAAGTGTGGCCAGGGGTAGGATGCCTAACCTAAATCTTAAGTATAGGAAAAGTGCATGGGGCGGGGCTATTGAATCACGATTAATTTCAAAGCCTATCACCTGCTTGCTACACGGATATTTGACTGGTAGATTAGATGAACTGAAAAAAAAATCACTTCTTTCTTTCAGCAGTATATGTATGCATCCCAAACTATTTATGTACGGCCGTCAATTGAATGAGCAGGAGTCCATAGGTTTTTGAGATCCCTGGTGTATAGTACAGTTCTGGTGTGTCTGCACCATGTCAGGTCTTTGCCCCCACTCTGAGACGAGAGATCAATTACCACCTCTCTGTGTTTGTCCGTATATTGGAAAGCCCACAAACAATATGTGTATATTTTTTTTTATTGTGCATTTGTAAGGCGCTTAAACAGCAAGTAAATTGTGTTTCGAAAGCACCCACAGGGCAACAAGGAGGGAACATGGGATTGAAAAACAATTAAAAATGAAATAAAAACAATTAAAGCACAGAAGGATAAAGACAGACCCACTAGGCCTTGTGAGCATTCAGAACGTGCAAGTGCAGAAAGAGGAGAGGAGAGATGGAGAGAGGGAGCGAGGGAGCGAGGGGTGTGAGGAATTCATGGTGACAACAGTAAAGACTGACCCAACTGATCACAGTTCAAGCATGTTTATTAAACTGTATGCAGGTTGATAAAACAACTAATCTAAATCTAAGATGGGAGCAAGCGTGGACCATCAAATGAAAATAAGGCAGTTCTAGTGGCGTTGTGTCAGAATAATAAGTGCCTATACTAAGAAACCTATCGCCAAACCATACAAATAATACAAAAGGGGTGTCGGATGGTTTTCAAGAAAAGAAAGAAGTGTCCACAAATAATATGTCGGGATGCAATAGCTTGGATCTCCCTTCCCCATGTTTTGAACATGGGGTAAGATAGGATCTTAGCACAGCACAGTTCTCGAACTTTCTCCAGCACGAGACGACAGTTCCGATTTCCATTTCTCAAATGCCTCGACGGCCAAGTCTCTTCATCAAAAGTCTCTTGCCTTCGAGGGTCAGAAAAATAACAGTTACTTTTCACGGTTTCTTTGGAATGATGGATTCACCCCAGGGTCCTGCTCTTCTGGGCGCTGACCCTTCTTTACTTTCAACCTCCCTTCTCTAGGTTTACGACAGCTTTTTCTTTGCTCACAAATCTTAATGTCTTTTCAGATATTTCCATTGGACATCCTCGGCTGGGTTCACCCTTGTCAACACACTGTTTCCTGGGACTTTAGACTTGCCCCCTTCTCGTCAGCATCCCTCGGTCGGGCTCACTCTTGCCAAATTCACATTTGCTTTAATTTGCAGGATTCACTTCCCTTGCTTTCTCATATGGTGGGATTCATTTCTCTTGATTTTACATATGGCGGGAGACATTTCCCTTGTTTTCACACTGGTGTAGATCAAAGTCTTTCGATTGTATGGGGATTTTTCTAGACCTTCTGTATGACCACTTTGACCTCTTTCGGCGACTCTCCTATGGCCTTCTGATACCCGTCGTTTCGCTCTGATGAGGATTCACTGGAGTAGCACCCTCGTGTTGCTGCCTTCCCCTCTGCAGTTAGTCTCCCCTTAACACATTTTACAGTTCTTTTCACAGTTCATTAAACTTGGTCCAAATTTGCCACTTTGCGCTTCTCATTCAACACAGCATGGTTCTTATCGTTTCTCCCCTGACTCACCAGCTGTGATGCACCACTTGGCTTTCGTCTTCACTGGAGTCCAGGCTGGTACCACGGTCGCGGGAGCTTCCCTCATTCCTGCTTATCAGCGTAGGCTTGCCCTCATATACCGCTGACATCTGCTGCATGACACTTGAGCAATTGTTCGCAGTCTTATGTTCTCCTCCACGAAGGGTCCGCGGTCTTGGGATGAAAAGGGCAAGGTCGCTTCTCTTCTCACCACCCTCTCGATTCCTGCTGCCTTTCTCCTTTTGAACTGCCATGCCGGGTTAGCCGTCTTGTCGTGCTGTCTGCCTTGTTCGTACTGTGCTCTCTTGCTCCTCCTTTTAGCCCTGTGGGGAAGGGAAAGGGCTGTCCAGTGTGTGTGACTCTGATCAATTGCCTGACCCTTGTGTTGGGACATATCAGGTAAATGGCTCTGGTGTTAGTCTGTTCTCTGGTATATCATGTGAAAGTGTTCGTGTCGGAAAGGGTGGTGGGGAGGCAGTGGTTTTTGATCTCCTATGTGGTAGGATGGGGAAAAGGTGTTGAAGGAAGGGGGATACCACATCTCATCAGTTGGTGTCCCACTCCCTGAGGACCCCCCATTCAAGTGATCCTCCCTCACTGGTCCACCCCCCAGGAATTGGATCAATAGTGATGGTCGTTTCCTGGCCACCTGGATGAAAGATCCCTGGGGACTAGCTAGGGAGACACCTTTCTCACAGGGGTGCTAGGAGTGCCCGTGCTCATTAGTGAGCATCAGATGTAAGTGCCAAGTGGAGGAAGTGCTGGGGAGTGGTCCGCTGTCAGTAAATAGGTTAGTGCAGGCCTACAGTGGCATATGCCAGTGGATGCCAAGGCAAGTGCTAGGAGTGGGCGGAGTCTGAAGGTGATTGGGTTTGGGAGGCCAGAGCCCCAGAGGACACACGGGCCCAGGTCAAATCTCAGCAACTGTGGGATTAGCAGAGGAGGAAGGAAGGGAAGGAGGAGGTGAAAAGGAAAGTCTTGAGGAGCTTGCAGAATTTTAGATGATCCGGCCCAAGACGCAGTGGAAGGGGGAGACTGTTGCATAGTAGGGAGCCAGCTGAGGAAAGGGATCAGCCACCAGCCCTCTGTTTAGCGAAGCGCTTGAGACACAGAGAGTTGATGCCGGAGGAACATACAGATCTCGAGTATTTAGTGAGAGCAAGTTGTAGGTGGCGTGGTCCCCGGGCCCAGACAGCTTTACGGATGATTCAGAGGGATTTGATTTTGATCCTTGCAGCTACCGTGAGCCATGGAGAGTTTTTAGGGCTGGAGAGATGCAGGGCTTGAGGCCGAGCATAAGTCCCACATCCCTATTCTGTGTTGGCTGGAGGGGTCATAGAGAGGAAGAGAGTAGATTCGGGAAAAGGCTATTGCAATAGTCAAGCCTAGAGCTCTACAGACATTGAGCTTCTGTGGGAAAGTGAGGAAAGGGAGTATTCCTTTGAGAAGGTAGAGTTGAAAGTGGGACTTCTTGGCAATGCTCTGAATGTGAGGGAGGAAGGAAAGAGAGGAGTCAAAGATGACTCCTAGGTTTCTGGCTTCCTATGACAGAGCAGGGGGAGAGCCCATAAAGGATGGCCATAGTGAGGGGAAGGAGGGAGCAGGAGTCCCAAAAGGAAGGATCTCAGTCTTCCTGGCGTTGATGCAGAGATCATTGGAAGTGCACCAGGACTGGATGGTAGTTAGAGAAGATAGGGGAGATGTCGAGTGCCATAGGTTCGGCAGGGGATGATTGAAGGAAAGAGGAGTGGTTGCACAGCACAGCCCAAGCCCAAACTCACCAGGCTGCATAGTAGTTACGAAGAGGGACACAATGCAATGCAAATTGGGGTGCAAAGTTGTTAAAAACACACCTAGATTCAAATTTCCAAAAAAGGACACAAAATGCAATGAGCGAAGGCGTAGATTAGGTGAGGCAAGGAGACAGTTACATGGGCACAGCTTGATTCAGTGTTAGTGGAGGTGGCAGTGAACATGCAGCACGGGCAGTGATTATATACATGTGGTTCCCAAAATGTACATGTGGCACTCGATTCATTATGGCCCCATATAGACATTTTTTTAATGCAATCTCAATTGCTGCCAGATTCCGCCTTCTGCAAAACCCACAGAAAGGTCAGCCCAGGTGGGCTTATCTGCAGATGGCCATGCTAGTAATCATGAAATGGATGCCTCGTGGTAGGGGGAAACTTCAGTGCGACTTGCTTCTCCCGATGCAGCCTCCAATGTCCTTGAAGTGGTCGGTGGAGTGACTGTTACATCAGTTATGTTTCTGGTACAGCTTTATATGCAATGCCTTCTTCGTGCTACTTTGGAGGAAGGTTAACGTTTTATTTATTTTTGGTTATAATGAACCTATTTTCAACTACCTGTAGTCTGGTAGACTTGGTACACCCCCAGATTTCAGCCCCTTAAACTACTGCTATCGTTGCCTGGATATTATACATTTGTAATGCTGGCGAAAGCACACTGTTCCCATAATTAAAAGCAGTTGTGAGTGACAGCATTTCAGGCTCTTTCATGCTTAATAGCGATTTCTTTTTTTCTTTCCTCAGTTTGGTCTGATCAGCTGCCATTAGTCATGAATCCACAGCCCAAGTAATCAAATTTATCAACTTGTTCGATTATATGCCCCTCAATTGTTACAGGTAATCTTGAGTGGCGCTTTCTGGGGTAGATGTAAAACCATTGACTTAGTCTAACACTGAATACACCCTTTGTAAAAAGCTGCCACTTGTTTGTTCAGACAGAAGGGGGTCGATGGGATCCAGATCGTGTTATCGGCAAAAAGTAAAGGCACATTCCTAGCCTGCCCCAACTTTGGGGCATCAGACTGCATATTCTCAAATTTCACGATTAACCGATTTATGTAGATGAAAACAGTCGGGCCAGCGCTCTGATGTTAATGGGGGCAGTCGTATCACCTGCTAAGTTCCATCTCACTCTTGCTTCATTATTGGTGTACAGATTTGTGATTGCTCACAGAAAGGAGCTTGGAATATCCAGCTCTTCCAACGCCTTCCAGAGTTTGCTCCTCAGGACCCTGTTGAATGCTGCGCTTAGGTCACAGACAATATATAGGTTCATCTTCCTCAGAGAAATGTACTTCTGATACAGTGCAAATAGTCTGATAACTGAACAATGGTATTCTGACAGGGCTGAAAGCTGGCCCGAAGGTGACTGGGTCTGGGGAAAAAAGGTGTTCAATCAGCCATGCGAAACAATAAGATACGTGCATAGATCTTACCTGTCGTGTCCAATAAAGAAATTTGCATAATTTGCAGGGTTCTCCTGGCCCCCCTTTTATTTATATAAATATTTATATAACGTTATTTATATAACGTGAACAAGCGCTCAGGGAAGCGTGAAACGCGTCGTTAAGGACACTGCCTAGGCGTCCTGTTTTGTCTGCTGTGTGTTGTTGCCGTGTATATTTTTTTACCTTCCATTAAACTCGTCTTTTCCTACTTGGATTCGAGTTTTTTTTCATTTTTTTATTTTTTTTGGGACTTAAAGACCTCGTGCATGGAGTGCTGGTTTTTTCCATCCTCCATGTGTTTACATATATATATATATATATATGTGTGTATATATATATAATATGGACAATAGTTGCCCATGTCCAAGACCTTAGCACTGCGCCCAATTCTATAACTGCATTGAATTAAATAAGGTATACCGGTGCCCACACATTGAATTCCTACTTAGTTATCTGCTGGTATCATGTCTGGGCCCGGTGCCGTCCACCATTTCTGTGAAATGTAATGCCTGCTCATCCCTTTGTGGGAGTTTCATCTCGATGCTCTATTATGCCTAGGGTCTCTCACCCTGCCTAGCAAAAGAGTAGAGTTTGGAAAAGTGGTTCCACCAGGTCTCTGCAGGTTTATTACTGTGCATAATATTTTTCTCAGTCAATGTTGAGGCTCTTAACCTTTTCCAAAACAAGGTGCTATATTTACTGTTAACTGTCTCCAAGAGTCCCTCCCATTCATTCTCTGTATAATCCTTTTTTTTTTCCTTCTTGACTAGTTCTTTAGAAGACTCTCGTAATAAACACAAAATAAGCCTGTGAGGGTCTTTGGTTTTCTTATCCTCTACTGTGAGCTCCTTTTTTGCTTGGCAACAATTGTTTTCAAACCAGCTAGAGTGCCTGGTGTTGAAGAGTGAACTATCTTTCTTGGTCTCGTTCCAAGGTTGTATTCTTGAAATTAGTTCCTTGAAATTAGTTCCTCATAAGTTGAAATTACCACAGAGCTACTGAGGTTACTAGTAATAACATGCTACCAGCCCTTGTTGGTCGTCATCAGCTCAAGCAAACAATTGAAGACAACTTCAATAGACCATAGAATGTTAAATGGTATGTACAATTACCATTAAAACCTCATGATTAACAGGGCCACGGTTGAATTAGTTTAGCTCAACGCTGCAGCTTGTGCCACGTGAGGTCCTGCAGGGTGATTACTCATTTCACTTGCTTAAATACACGGCAGAGTACCGGGGTCAAGAGTGTAACATTTTAGAATGCAAACTTACACAATTATAGGTCCATCTGCTAAGTGAACAGTGAAAGTTACACACATGGCTTGAGGAAAGTAAAGGCAACAAGAGTCTAGCTTCCTCTTTTGATCCAGTTCTCAAACCACAAGCGTCGTCGGTATGAGTCGTATACCTTTTTTAAACTGCCCTCATCTCAGCTACTCTACCAAGATAGGAAATCTACTAAACTGAACATTTTATATTCCAATCTCGTCAAGATTGCATGCAGCTAGACGTGATCAGTTAAGAGGAAGTTTGTTCAGAAATGTTATTGTTTAAAAAGATGGGCCATAATTAAAAATATTTTTTAAAGAATTTCCTATGTACATTTTCTGGGAAATGAGGCTCTGTCATTCAAGAACTAGGAGGCATCTGTTTTTTTGTGAAATGAATAAGCCTCTTGTGCTTAAGTTAACTCTGCTCTCGCAGCACTAACCAAGTAAAAGGCCCCTACTGGGAGCTTTTGTTTATTACTGTCGGAGAGCAGAGAATGCTGGCAGGCTCCTGCCCTGTGCTGCTGGTGACTGCTGGCCCCACCCCTTCTTCTTTCTTTCTTTTCAGCCTGCTTCTCATGGGCTCCCCCGGTGCGAGGGAGCCCGAGAGACTTAAAGCAAAAGTCCGAACAATTATAAGTATCAAGCCGTACACCACGATCTTTATAATTACTGTGCTTTTCATTTCAAGTCTCCTTGATTTAGGAGCTTGCAAGTCTTAAAGCAAAAGTACTGGCAATTTTAAATACTTGGTTAGTGCTGCGAGAGCAGAGTTAACTTAAGCACAGGAGGCTCATTCATTTCACAAAATGAATGCCTCCTAGTTCCTGAAATTTATGACCGAGCCTCATTTCCCAAATAAATTTATATAGGAACTTCTTTAAAACATGTTTTTGATTGTGGGCCATCTTCTTAAACGATAACATTTTTGACCGAACTTCCCCTTTACTAAGATCGGACGTCCTGATTAAGAAAGGAAACCTCCACTATTTTAACTTTTAAGAATTAACATCCAAATGTTAGAACTTACAAGGTATATATCAGACCACAAGGAAAAGAGAGGGAGTTAAGCAGTCTTGCCCAGACAGCACGAGAGTGGCTTTGCAGTGAGGTGGGCTGGGGAGAGTAACTGCCAGGAGTGGGAGAGACGAAAAAGCAGGCGGCAGCTGACCAGATAGCTCAGCGGAAGCCTTTTAACTTTGGCGCCGTTTTGTTTCCTTTTTCAACATGAGTACAATGGATCTGTTGTTGCATGTGAAGACTGGTTGTGTAGTTTAGGAGAAATGTTTTCTGTGCATTTAAACTTAACATTGCACGTTCCATTATTTTGAATATTCACAATGTTCCTTGCT
This sequence comes from Ambystoma mexicanum, assembly GCF_040938575.1. Classification (NCBI taxonomy): domain Eukaryota; kingdom Metazoa; phylum Chordata; class Amphibia; order Caudata; family Ambystomatidae; genus Ambystoma; species Ambystoma mexicanum. The sequence continues at coordinate 555,491,768 of NC_090931.1, forward strand.
TACATGACGATTTTGCTAATGGGATTAATGTGTTATTTTAGATCTGCCTTCATACTCGCATGCTTGCTAAATATAAGCCCTAAGAAGATAATTAAACTGCATTAATAAGACAACTCATTGTCATTGTCAATCATTGCACCGTGTTAAATCTGTCATCTGAGTGGGCCTCAAACCTTTATTTGCCCTGACTATATGTGTGTTTGATCATGCTAAAGGCACTATCAAACTGGGCCCGGATCTGCATAAGTGCTGGCATTGGACTTAGTGTGGCTGAGACATTTTTTTATTTTGTTTTTTATTGTTAATCTATAACACGCTTTATACCAGATAGCAGTTTTAAAGCGCAGGATCGGGATTCGAAACTGAGTTGCGCTGCGTTATCTTACTTCCAAGACAAACTCGTTGCCCCTGAGATATCCTTCCGCCCGACGAATGACTGATGCCCAGGGGTGATTTATCACAGCCTCTTGAGGGGTGTAGATAAAAGACTATTGATCACGCCTAATCATAGGCAATCAAGACAGGTGGTGATGACACGAAAGGACCCCTTTTGAGATTACAGTAGCGTTGCTAATAATCTCATGCCCCAGTCACGATAAACGGACCAGGCAAACTTTACCTTAACAATTGATCAATTGGGAGGTTCACCTGCCGCGACTCTTATTTATTTATATAAAAATGCCAGCCAATAGAATCATTGTGTATGCCACTCTCCCGATAAGAGGAAACTTAAACACTATCCAGTATCGGCCATAGAGTTTCCTGAATTGGCTTTAACTCCTATAAATCATGTAAACTGGTTTGCAGGTAATCTAGTTTATCCACAAACGAATGCAAGGCATGGACTGTTTTCCACACCTAACCTGTCACTAGACTCCTTAACCGGGTTTCATGCAAATCGCAGAGGTTCCTTTCTGCAAGCAGACGATGCGCTCCTGACTGCACATTTTGACACTGTACGTAACCTTGCATTTCTTGGTGCTGCTCAGAATGGCATAATGCCTGTTCAACAGCCACAAGGATAGACCAACACAGGAGGTGTGCAGTTACAGACATTGAGAATGATATTGTGGTCCTGCCCTTCCAAACATGAGGAGATATCCAGATGGTATTCAGAAACACTAGGACAGCTGCAAGCTACCTATCCACAAGTAACACCTCAACAAAGACACAGGGTTCTAGCTATGTTTCTTCCTTCTGGCTGCACATTAGCAAGCGCTGACAGCGGGATTTCAATTTATAGCTGGCTGTACTTAAAGCTTCTAGGCACTTCAGTCTTCACATTTCTATCATCAACATTGGCAGACTTTGTGGGAACACAGGGTGCTGCAGCAGCAGTTAACTTAGACTTGGCTATAGCATCTAATCATTATCAAATGGTTGAGAGCATAATTCTACCTTTATTGAAAGGAGAGCCTGCAAGATTAGAAGTTCATAGAAAGCTTTCCCTATTGAACAAGAAAAACAGGAGCAATTTGGGGACATAGTGACATCCACTTATCAGTCACTAGGCAGAGATCTAGATGGAGGGGATCTTTTCAAGGGAGAAGGGGTGGTAGAACACATCACCATAAGCTTACTCTGATAGAGGAAGAAAGAGGAATACAAATACTGAGAGCATGAACCAAAGTATGAGAAAGCTACAGGGTATAGGTACGCTCCTCAGTGGCAAGACACTAACAGGGGTAGAAGACCTTGTGGTAAACCTAGTGGCCAACCGCAGTTTAGACCAACAGACTATGATTTCAGAGATGGAAAACTCAGTACTCCACAGAAATATGGTACTGATGAGGGCAAAGACATAAACTGTTCTAAGACTCAGGGGAACAACGAGAAAAGGAAGCACACTGCAGCCTTTCAAGTTCAACAACATTCCCAAGACAAAGCAGCACACTGACTGGATAGAAGTCCTTTTTAGATTATGGGTCTGACATTTCTATATTTGAATGTAGCCACAAGGCATTGTTGGAGCACACAAGGCCACGTAGAAATGTGGAAATAACTACACCTACTGGGCACACGTTGGCAAATAATGAAGTGTATTTTTTAACAAGTCAGATGGAAGGTGAGAATCCTAAAGAGACAAACACTTTTTTGGCCACAGTTACATATCCAATATGATGGGCTTTTACCACTTCAGGATTGGCCACCATTGTGTGTGAGACACGCACCTCGAGGTGAAGAAGTACTGATACCTGCCTTTTCAAAAGAAGTGAGTGGGAAAATAGTACAAAAGTATGCCAATTAATGGGTAGCACTGGGAGCAGTGCAATTGTTTAAAATCCATGTAGGACATGGTCTGGAATGTCCAGCACATGTAGTCCCTGGGTTGACACCACCCGCACCACAAAGACAGTATCCCATTAAGCCACAAGCAATGGCACACATACAAACCATAGTAGACCAATGAATGCACCAAGGGGTAATTATGCAGCCAGCAAGCCCACATAATGTTCCTTCGTTGCCTGTTTTGAAACCGGATGGTACTTATCATTTTGTTTTAGATTTTGATCCAGGGAATGGTTATTTTACACAACCTCCGAGTGTGAAAATTCAGAAGTCTACTGCATTTAATTTTAATGGAATCCTTTTCAATTCACCATAATAATGCAAAGGTATACAAATTCTCCCCTGCGTATTCTCAAGTAGAATACAGAGTTTATTGGCAGACATTCTTAACTGTTGGCCCTATGTAGATGACATGTATATGACCCATGAAGATTTGAATGATCACTTGGAACAAGTGGATTTAGTCATTCACACTGGCTGCAAAAGGTACCTTATTTACTTCAATAAATTTAATGTTGCTCACAATGAGGTCACCTTCCTGGGTTTCACTCTCAAGGACAAGGGCACAGGCTTGTCGGCTGATTTTTCTGGTAGTGTTCTAGGATATGCCCCCCTAACACACTTGGACAATTGCAAGCCATTTTAGATCTTTTAAATGTTGGCAGATATTAAGTGTCCAATTTTGCTGAGCTAGTGAAGCCATTGTATGCTTTGATAAAACCAAACTTCAAAGCAGCTCATTGGTTGCCAGAGCACACTCACATTTTGCTCCATGTGTACTTGTTGATGACTAACTGGTCATTTGCAAGACAGGCACACAGATAAGGGTCTAGATATAAAGCTGTTGGTGGGAGAGACTGCTTTAACATATACGGTTTGGAATTTAGGGGAGACTAAACCAATTGCTTAGAAGTCATGTGTATGCAACTCCTGAATTGAGATGTACACCAGAAGAGAAGGTCCTCTCTTCAATTCAGATTATTATTCACAGAGCGCCAATAGAACTATGCACATAAACACACCTTTAGTCCAACTTGAGGCTGCCACACAAGCCAGCATGCTCAATGCAAAAGCATTACACTAGACGGATTCAATAGTCGGCATCTCAGTATGCTCCAGATGCAAAATAACATTATAAAGCAGAATTGTAAAAGATGATTAGTTTGACATGGATAATGGCTATGGAGCCAGACACTTCATTCCCTGAAAAACCATTATTTGACTATTTTCACATACTTTATTGGAATGGATCTCTTTTGCGACAGGTCCCAAGTATGCAGCTGCATGCACTGCCATCACAGGACACTTGAGAATGTTGTACATACTGATATTGCAACAAAACACCTAGGAGACATGTAGTTTCAGACGGCTGAATTGCATTGTTAATGCTTGCATTGCACCAACCAAACTCGCAAAAGTCCACATTAGTAGTCTCTGATTCAGATTACACTGTCGGGGCATATAAAACAGATTTGCATTGATGAATTCAGAATGATTTCAGAGACAACAGGCATAAAACTGTTTCTTCCAGACAGCTCTGGAATCAAGTCTGGGTCCTTAAACAGACTCACTGTTTATTATGCATGATGCACACAAGAGCACATACTAAAGAGCACATTCATCCCATTGGAAATGCGTTGGCTTAAATATGGCAAAAAGCACATAATGAGAAGAACAGTAGCAGCCATAACTCGCTCAGCGACTACCATTGAGGAGGAAATAAAAGAAGCTTATTTGGGTATTCTACCCAGGCCAGGAGGCTTCCTATGTAACTATATGTATGCCATTAAGAATAATAAAGCAGTAATCCCAATTCCTATGTAAAAAGGAGATTCTATTCAGCTATTAATCTCCAACTAAGCATACAGAGAAAAGCTAATAGCTAGCACTCATGCTGGACTTGGATCTAACCATCTTGGGGTTACTGCAACCACACAGCTGCTTCTTGATAGTTATTGGTGGCCAGGTTTAAAGCAACCGGTGAAAGTATACATCATATGATATTTGATATGCTGGGTTATTTATGACGCGCTTAATACCCAGAGATTTCTAAGCGCGGACACGGAGATCGAACCTGTGTTGCTCCATGTCATCTTGCTTCCAAGGCGAGAACGTTGCCCACTGAGCTATCCTCCCGCGGCATAGCAAACTGTGACACATATCTAAAGCAGACTGTGGATCACAGTAAAATGCCAAAGGAGGCTTCTTTAAACAAGGAAAACTCTCCTTTTGAGATTCAGTACTTGGATCACATAGGCCAGCTACCAGCAGTAAATACGTACAAATATATTCTGGTAATAGTGGACTCTTGCACAAGGTTCACTTGGATGATTCCTCAGAAGCGAGCAGACTACAAATCAGTCATACAAGCACTCCGGGGTGAAGTAGCATGACTGCGCATTCCATGCTGATAATGGTCCAGCTTTCGCATGGCAGGCCCTGAGAAAGGCATTACAGGCCTGGGGATGAGAGCTACATTTTTCTAATCTGTTCCGTCATGACACCAGTGGTGTAATAGAAAGGGCATATAACTCCCTAAAGCTGTGCCTGACTAAATGCATCCTTTCAATGGATAGTTACTGGATGGATCATGTGCCGCTAGTAATGAGAAACTTAAAAAATTTAGCACGCTTGTCTTCATGCAACGGTAAGACTCCATTTGAACACTTGTTTGGGGGGAAAATGTTCATGCTTGATCTGCAAACTTTCCCCAGCCCTCTCTCCAGACAAGAACAGCTGCTGGCAACAACACTGCTGAGGGAATCCCTCCAGGTGGAAGCTGCCAAGGCCACTACTGACGCCACCCTCAAGGCGGGAGACTGGGTCCTGGAGAAGATCCATGACAAGACTCACATTTGTCCCTTCCTATAGACTGGCAGTGCAGGTCATACGACTGAGGGGGTCCAGAACCGCTGTCCTGCCCACAATACCGCCCAATAGAGGCACCAGACCGGTTTCTGTGGATCACCAGAAACCTGCTTCAAACGGTTACCTCAATGTTTCCATGCAATCGTACTATTCCAGTTGAGGAGCCTGAAGAGAAGAAATGGAGATTCAACAGATAGTGATGACTTATGTCCAAGATGATGCAGAATATGCCACACTTGACTACAACTCCACAATTCAGGAAAGTACTTCGGCTCTGCCAATTTGGAAGCTGAAAGCTTTTTTGGTTTCTAAAGCTATGAATGAATTTTTTGGGACAAACTTTCTGAAAAGGTTTTACTTCATTCTGGCAGTATTTTTCATTCTGTTGTGGTTGAGTCTCACTATATTTTTCATCTCACTGACTTCTGGGCACTTTTCAAGCATGGTTTCCACTCCACCTGCAAGCATAGAAATTGTTTAAAAGCCTCTAAGTTCTTCACACAAGTTCAAGAAGAGGGAGCTTTAGGAACCAGGACCTCCAGCCTCGATGCCAATGTTTCTTCTAACCTTGGGTCATGTGTGGATGCCATCACTTAAAACCTTCAGTGGCCCAGCTAAGCAGCTGCATGTTCGCACTTTTTCTGTGATTGATGAATCCAAACTGTTTGCACCTAGTAATCCTGTGTCCCGAACATATAGAGAACTGTTAAGAACTAGACTCCAGACATTTGCGCAAAATGCTTTATTTGATTCTTTTGATGTTGAAGATCTCCATGATATTGTGTCCCATGTGTGTGATGTGAGATATTAAAAAGCCTTTTTGTTTGCCAAGCGTCAGCCCTATATGAGTGGTCAGAATTGAAAGCCGGACACAGTTGTCATGTTTTTGGTTAAAGACTTTTATTTAAATGAAAATGGGTTGAGAAAATGCCTCTCTGACCCTATTCTAAAGAGGAGCTTCCCTACCTAAAAACCAAAAACCTGTCTCTGTCAAGATATCAATAACTGAAAAGCCGCCCTTGTGTCCAAAATGTCCTATCCTGACCCTCCCACTACAAACAAAACAAAGTGTGACAGGAAGTGTCTGCAACCTGATATTGGCAAAAAAGGGATCACAACTGAAAATAAGAATAGCTCTAACATAAATGTTCTCTAATGAGAAATACCTTTGGATCTAGAGGGTGGTTCCCTTCCCCTGGATTCTTAAATACGATGGCAATTGTCTTTTACGAACAGTTCCTTTGCGTCTCTGCTTGATTCACAAGGTTCCTGTTTATGGAAAAAGTTCTATAACAGCCTTTCTTTAACACAAGTTTCCCCTTTGTCTAGAAAACACTGTCCTCCTTTAGTATTTCTGGTAGCTTTGTGATTCCCCTGGTATACTCCCCGACCAGGACTCTTTATGCAATTCCAACTGCCTGTGTACTCTCCTGCCCAGGACTTCTTATGTGTTTCAATTGACTGGTGTCCTTCCCTTGCCAGGACGTCTTGTGTATTTCAATGGCCTTGTAGCCTTCTCTTGCCAGAACTTCTTGTGTTTCACAGTTTCTCTACATCACTACAACTGTATATACCGTTCTTGGCTTGGTATATTTGTATGTGATAATGTTTGTTCAAGCTCTGCCCCACACTTGCATCTAGTGCATCCTTAGCTCATTGGGGCTTGAATCTGTACTTTGCCTCTTCTGCTTTCAAACAATCTTCTTGTAGTTTTAGCGATCTCGTAACATTCAAGTTGTCATTGGCACAGTCGCTGGAATGCCCAGTGTCCCCCACTGGCTTTGGGATGACTCACCGGTTCTCTCCAGTGTCTCTGGTCCTGTTCACACTTCTGTGTTGTTGCTCTTTCGCTCCCTTCCCACTTTGGAGTGTGCAGATGTCCTTCCGGCGTCCTTCGCGGCACCGAGTTCACACGCCTGCTTCCTTTCATGTCCCTGCATGGAGAACGCTGCCTCTTCGAGCTGCCGAGCACCCAGGCACTATCTTGCGACTCCCAGCATCTCCATGGAATGTCATGCTTGTGCGCTGCATTTCTTCTATCTGCAGCCTCCTATGCCCCGCCACACCAGTACGTGTATCCCCGTGCTCCTAAAACTCTGCATAGGAACAGACATCTTCTCCTGCACTGCCACACTCAGTAGTGTGGTTGCCATCTTTAAATGGCCTGCGCACAGGTGATTCTGTAGAACTAGTCTGCATATTGAGCTTCTAGCTCCTCTTACCTTGTACCAACTCCTTCACCGTCTCAGTACTTGAGTGATTATGTGAGTTGGAGTTCATGGGTGTCATTGGACGCATAGTGTTTAGATAGTTTTTCTCAGTGAATTAACATGTGAGAACAGTTTTTGTGTTTAGGTCATAGGTGGGGGTTTAAACAAACAAAATATGGAGAAGAGGTTTATTTACTTACTTTACAAGGGGGAACAAACAGCTGACAATAGGCCATTAAGGTCTTGTGTATTAGAGGGTCTTCTAAATGGGAAAGGGGGAGATACTGCGTCTCGTCCAATGAAGTCGGTAGTTGTCTACTCCTATGTGATCCTCCATCATACAGCCACCTCCATGGCCAGGATCTGGTAGCGATTGCTGTCCCCTGGCCACATGGGAGGAGGTCACTGCCGGGGTATCTGTGATGACTCCTTTGTGTTCATCACATACCCTTCTCTTAATGTTGCTGGTTCTCTCTGCACCTATTGGTAAACTGGAAAGGAGGTCCATGTTACCCTGTTCTTTCTTTCCTGTGTTCCACGGTGTAACAATAGGGCTGTAAATCTAAGAACCTGTGCATGACTCTTACATTAGTGTCTTTGTGGAGGCTCAACCATTTTATTGGGGCATGGTCAGTGACCAGCCTGCAATGTCTGCCTTTCATATAGTATTTGAGGTAGGTCAAGAGTTGTGTAATTTTTGTCCCTTGGTCACAATTTTCTACTAATGTAGATTATGGGATGGTCAATGCCATTGTGATCTTGTGAAGGAAGTGCACCGGGCCAATATGCAAAGCGTCTTTTGTAGGATGAATTCCTGATTGAGATCTGCCACTTTGAACACAGGCTCGCTACACAAAATGTGCTTGTGTTAGTCTGATTTTCTGGAGTTCAGCATTTTTGAGTTTATCTGTCAGACAGGACGTGATTGATGAGAAACCAGGGATACATTGTCTGTAATATCCTACTATACCCCAAAAAGCTCTCAGATCTTTCCTCGTTTTGAGACTTGGGCTTTCTTTAACTGACTTGAACTTTTCAGTTTGAGGCTGGACCAGACAGTTTCTTATGGAAAATCCAAGAAACTGGACTGCTGATCTAGCCAAGTGGCATTTCTTTGGATTTGCTGTGAGCCCAGCTTTTCTTAGTTCACTGGTAACTAAACACAGGTGATAGACCTGCTCGCTCCAGGATTTGTTGTGGATGATGTCATTGATCTATACTCCGCAGCAAGAGCCATAATGTCAGAGAGATTTGGTCCATTAACCTTTGAAAGTTAGCCAGTGCCCCATGCAAACCAAAAGGTAGCACCATGAACTGAAAAAGCCCATTGCGGGTAGAGAATGCTGTTTTTGTCCCCATCTGCTGGATTAACAAGGACTTGCCAGTACCCTTTTGTCGATCAATCGCAGGGATGAAAAAAGGTGGATCCCAGTCGATAAATAAGATCAGCAGCTCTGGGCATGGGGTAGCTGTCAAATAGGGAGACCACATTTACCTTCCTGAAATCAATGCAGAACCTCCACGATTGATCTTGCTTGGCAACTAACACGATTGTGGATTGCCAAGGGCTCTGAGAGAACTCTATAATATCAGCCCCCCAACATATTTTCTATTTCTCTACAAGGATGATCTTTCTGGATTCAGGTATCTGATATGCTTTTAAATGGACCACCTTCTCTGTGTGTGTATGTATATGATGGAACATTCCTTTTACCTGACCATGTTCAGTTTTGAAAACATCAGGGAATTGTTCCAGGAGATCCATTAAGTCCTCCTTTTGATTTTGTGCTAAGTCAGTAGGAATCAGAGTATTCATATTGGTTTCATCACACAACAATCTGGTTAATACAGCAGTAGTGTCGTCAATGGAATCCCCTTTGCACTCTTTAAGATGATTGACGTGATGGATGTGAGTCTTGATATTTCGGTCTGGTTGCGACACCTGGTAATGAGAAGGCCCTGTCTGCTCTATTATTTTGTAAAGACCATGCCACCTAGAGAGCATTTTGTTTTCAGATGACGGTATGATTACTAGAACTTTTTTCCCGATAGAAAATCTGTAATTAAATCCTTTTCTACCATGATAGCCTTTTTGATGTTCTTGGGTCTTAATCATGTTGGTTTGTACTAAGGATCTAACTGATGGTGTATATTCTTTTAATCTCTGGGCCGTTTGGGATGGCAGTAAAGAAGCTTCCTCTTGTTCCTCCCAGGTCTCACGCAACATATCAAGGACATCTTGTATTTCTCGCCCATATAAAAGTCTAAATGGGGATAATCCTGTGGAGGATCGTGGGGGGTTTTCTAATGGCAAAAGGGGCCCACGGTGTCACAACAGCCCATTTTTTTCCATTTGCTTGACCCAGTTTCTTTATAATATGCTTTAAAGTCTTGTTGAATCGTTCCACTATGCCATCAGTTTGAGGGTGATATATCGAAGTACTCAAAGCTTTGATCTGGAGAATTTCCTTTACTTCTGACATGAGTTTACTCATAAAGGTAGATCCGTGGTATGTTATGATCTCCTTCGAAACCTTACTCTTGAAGAAAATGGAATTAAATGCTTGAGAATGTGTTATTCAATAAAGGAAATGCTTCAGGGTAATGGGTTACATAGTCTAATATCACCAGTATGTATCGATTTGCCAATATTTATAGCTCAAGGGGTCTATCTATATCAAGAACTTTGCATGAAAAATGTATATCAATGATGGGTAGAGGCTGTAATGGAACTGGAGGGGGCATTCAGATACTGGTCTTCTGACATAGAGAGCAAGTAAGCACAACGTTATTTAAATCTGCATAGATCCCGGACCAATAGAACCAGTTCAGGATCTGCGAGTTTTGTTGTCCCTAGCTGTCCGCCTGTCGGGTAGGAATGGGCAATTTATAGTAACATTTTCTTGTGGCTATTAGGCACTATAATTTGTGATCTAGGCGTACCATCTGGCCCACTATCTCCCCTAAATAACAGCCCGGTCTTTAAGAAAAAAATGTTCCACCCTGCTTCCTCCCACTCCTCTTCGGGTAAGACCTGAAAAGAAGGCCCAGCAAGCAAGGGATCATTCCTTTGGGCAAAGATGTTACGCTCACCTTGCTCCCACAAGGGCGTCGAATGGAACTCGACAGCTGCTGTCTCCACCAATGTGACGCGTAGTGCTGTGATGACAGACTGGACCTGCCTACCTAATTTCGTCTGCTTGGCCCGTAGAAGTATTCTTCTGAAAGTGGAGAAATGAAATTAACCACCCGTGGAATAGAGTGTAACTCTCCAGCCCCACTGTTCTCCCCACTAATCACCTCCGATATCCCTTCTTATTGTCTCACCTTATGGTCTGCAAAGATGAGCTCTCCATCCTGCATTGAGTGCAGGGGCGCATGGATAACCAGTTGCTTCACTGGTCCGAAGTAATTGGGGAGTTCCAGAACAATTTGAGACTGAGGTTTCCGGCGTGACGCCGTAAGTATCTAGTTCGTAAGAGTTTAAATGTCTGACTTTCACTCTTGTCCGATTCCTTGCAGAATGCAGCTCGACCCAAGCGAAGATTTCCTCGTGGCACACGGTAACATTCAGGTAAGAGTCTGCATTATCCAACACAGTTCGATAAATGGTGCTAGTATGAAATTTGTTGCTTTCTCCCTTGATACAGGTGCTGAGAGAAATTATGAAGTCTCGAGGAAAAATGCCTCCGGCAGTAAAATTTAGTAAGTCTCTTATGATGAGCAAGATTCCCCTTGTTTGTCCCTTCGGCTCACCTTGCCGCCCTTTTGTTCCCTTTAGGTGCCGGAGTTCGGCGAAGATGAGATGGAAGCTGCGCCAACTCGTGGAGTGGAATAATACCTCCGGCAGTAAAATCAGGTAAGTCTATGGGGGGTAACTAATATTGCCTCTGTTTATTCCCCCTTGGCTCACCTTGCTGTTCTTGTGTCCCCCTTAGGTGCCGGAGTTCGGCGAGAACATGAAGAAGAATGAGGTGGCTCGTGGAGATGCTGCGAAGACCAGTGAGTTCAGCACGGCGCTGCTTCAGGCGAGGCGACGGTATCAAATAACTTCTTTCTTCCAGTTCGAAGGCGCGGTGGATCTGGAATTCAGGTAAGGAATAAAGGTATTGTTCTTGTTCTAACCTTTTCTCCTTATTTCCCCCCTTTTTTTTGTAGGAGCTCCAAACTCAAGGCGGGCGTGGCAGAAGACTGGATGCTGACTTGCAGGCACGGTGAGCGTTACGCTGCAGATGCAGAATAACGCGAAGCATGTGCTGCTCTTCGGGCGTGGTTTAAATAGCCTCCAAAGTAGTTCCAGGTAAATATTCCTCCCCAACCCCACCCGAGTAAAAAATAGTCCCTAGGTAAAGTAGTCCCTTCCAAGCCTCATATGGGCTTGGAGTTCTTGCAGCATAGCCTGCATCAGGTAAGTTTGCAGCATGGTCTGCATCAGGTAAGTTTTAATCCATGAGCCTGGCGCCTATGGTGCGAGGACTGACTCTCCATACGAGCCTGGCGCCATAGACCCCTGGACTGCACCCAAATAGCCCCTAACAGGGGTTGTTGAGCTTGCTTGGGATAACTTGATGCCTGCTTACGGGATTGATGGACTTGGTCTGGATCCCCGGAGGTAGGCATCATGACAAAAGACTAAATCAGGGATAACTTCAGTTTCTTATGATATTTTAGGTGGAACTGCCTCTGGTGTAACACGACTGTCTGTCTCCCCAAAACCCTTGGTTCCCCTTTTAGTTTTTCAGAGGCCTTAACTTCCAGCGGCTTTGGGAACTGAGCATTTTCCATAATCCCTTGGCCTATTCCCTCCCCTGCCTTCACTTGATATGCCTCCTTTCCATTATTTTGCATCAAGACTTTTATGTCCCCTTTATAGTCAAGGTCTATGACCCCTGCTAACACATTTGGGCCATGCCGCTAGGCTAAACCCGACTTGGAGGCATGACTAATGTAGGTTCCAGGAGGGGGAATGCGGACGAAGTCAGTAGGTATTAAAAGTTGGTCTCCAGGTTGAATCAGTTCTCCCATGCTACTGCACAAATCAAATCTGATAGTGTTCTGTGCCAGTTGATGGATCAGAAGCTCGGTTACTGAGTTTCTCGAATTTAAGGGTTCCCCCGTTTGTCAACTGTGCCCAATCCCACTCTGACACCATATGTGAGGGGTCAGACGTGAAAGCCGGACACAAAGGTGTCAAGTTTTTGGTTAAAACTTTTATTGAAATGAAAATGGGTTGGGAAAATGCCTCTGACCCTTTTCTAAAGAGAAGCTTCCCTACCTAAAAACCAAAAACTAAGCAATTGTCTGTCAGGTTGTCAATAATTGAAAAGCCATCCTTATGTCCAAAACGTTCTAGCCTGACCCTCACACTACAAACAAAACAAAGTGTGAAAGGAAATGTCTTCAACCTGAGTGTTACCAACTGAAAATAAGAATACCTCCAACAAAAATGTTCTCCAAGGTGAAAGACCTTCGGTCCAGAGGGTGGTTCCCTTCGCCAGGACTCTTACATAGGATGGCAATTGTTTCTTTCACGAACAGTTCCTTTGTGTCCCTCCTTGATTCATAAGGTTCCTGTTTAGGCTCGCAGCATCTCCACAGCATGTCCTGCTTGTGCACTGCATTTCTCCTTCTACACTCTGGCCTTCTCTGCTCCGCCCCACCAGTACGTGTCTCCCTCCTCGTAAGCCTCTGCATTGGAGCCAACGTCTTCTCCTGCACTGCCACACCGACTGGTGCGACTGTCATCTTTAAATGTCCTGCGCACAATTCTATAGACTGTGTCTGTATTTTGAACTTCAGGCTCCAGTTACCTTGTACCAACTCCTTCATCTTCCTAGTCTCAGTATTTAGGTGATTATGGGAGTTGGAGTCCATGGGTGTCATTGGACACACAGCGTTTAGATCTTTTTTTCTCAGTGGTTTTACATGAGAACAGTTTCACATACAGGTACATTTGAAGAAAAAAACAGGTTGTCTGGGAACATTGTATGTTTAGGTTATAGATGGGGGTTTGACCAAGAAAATATGGAGAATAGGTGTCTTTGCTTCCGCTACCAGGAGGAGATAAGCAGCGGTCAATAGGCCAGTAAGGCCTTTTGTATTAGAGGGTCTTCCTCATGAGAAAGGGGGAGATACTGCGTCTCGTCCAATGAAGCCGTGCCATCTCGCAGTAGTTTTCACCGCTTTCATATAACCTATGCATCAGGGCAACCTGTGCTGTGGGCTGTTCAAGCAATTGAATACAATAAAAGGAAATCGGGACCAGTTTGGGTCCCGGGACTCCCACAACACTTTACCCAAGCCATATTAATTGGTAAACTCTGTCACTGACTGTTTTCACAATCTCACCTGAATGAGATGATACAATCCCTAGATAATTTTGTAGAAAAAAATAGAGTGGGCGTGCCAGGACATCAGCTACCTGCACCGCCTCTGATTCTAGAATACCTTGTGGGGAGGGGCATGCGTCCATAACCGGTCAAACTTACACTTGGTCGCAAGCAATATTGCAAATCCTGCAGATTGAAAGTGAGGCAGTGCAGCAGGGCTTCCATGCATTAGATTCTAATGATAAAGCGCTAGAGCAGGGATTCTCTGCACTAAGGAATGTCATTATAGGTGTAGTGGTAATGGTTCAGAATAACCAGTCTATTATTAGAAGTGACCAAGAAGCAGCAGTAGTCTTTCTTTTCTAACAGACTTTCTGGACACACACTGCAGAGGAGTCCCAGATTGGAATATGATTTCCCAGCCAGAACAGATACAGAACAGACAAATGCACTTAACTTGTCCAGGGTTGCAATACGCCAGGCAGTGTCGGGCTCTGCTTTCTTTTTGCTCAGTGTTCTTACAAGAGGTTTTGTGGCATCATATGACTGGGAACCAGAAGTGTCCACTTGGAATTTGCATGGTGTTTTAAATATACTCCCAACTACACCCTCAAATGGATTGTGTCCTGCCACATATTCCTCATCTTTAGGTATCTTCCCTTCCAGCATCAGTGGCTTTGGACATATTTTTCTTTTTTTGGCAGAAAACGCATCGCTTCGATGCAGTCGACTCGATGGACTTGATGTCCCTCGAGGGCCTCCGTCTCGAGGTCGATGTCATTGCAGGTATAAATATTCAGCGCAGCGCCCGTTATCCAGTTCTGTTTTTCCGCATTGGCTTACGAAGATTACTGCACGCCTTGGGATTCTTAAGGAAACTCCGACACGCTCGAGAAAATGGCTTCATCATCGGCTTCATTGGCACCGAAGACCGGGTTTAAAAAGTGTATTTATTTCGGCGCCAAGATGATAACGGATTCACATTGGGTCGGTTTGTGGTCTCTTGGTGTCGACCATAGGATGGCGGACTGTGGGTCATGCCAGTCAATGACTGGTAAGGCGTTACAGGAGCGCAAGAGGAAATTAGAAGCGGGTAGGCACCCTTTGAAATCGCTGTCAACAACACCATCGAAAAGGCGCTTGTCAGACGAGTCGAGAGGGGACTCTCCACAGAGGAAGAGGTCAAAGAAATGCTCTCAATCTCAAAGCGGTTCACATCACTCCTCATCTGCATCTAGGAAGATGGAAAAAAAAAAGGCACCATATATCCCCTTCCTCATCCTGACCCCTCGCCGGAATGTAAAATAGCCTGGCCAAGTAAGTCGGCGGCTCCAGCCGAATGGGAGGTTTTCAGACAGGAGATGCTTAAAATCTTCGAGAAGGCAACCGGCCCCTTCGAAGGAAAAGCCAAAAATCCATGTGCCTGTCAAGCCTTCTAAAGCCGGCAAGGAAAGGTCCAAGGCTAAATCCTGGCTGCCCTCGACCCTGGGAGAGAAGCCTATGACCCCTTGAGGTCTCTGGTCTATGACAGGGCCAGCGCTCGTCCGTCAGACTCCATCGAGGAAGCCTATGACGCCAAAAACATTGAAGTCCTCAACGCGGATGACATCGAAGCTCTTGATACCGTCGAGGGAAATTGAAAAACTTTCAAACCACTCCCTAAGAAGGATTTCTTTAAGTCCTTGGCTTCAATTTTTGAAGAGCATGAACCCCCCGACCACGATACTGTCCTTCGGGCTCGAATATGGAACCCCTAATATTCGTGAGGCCCTCACTTCGGAGGAAAGCTGAATGAAGGACCTCTTTGAAAATGTACAGACAGCAAGTGGCATTGACACATCACCAAAGCTAGAATTTGGACCGCCAGATACATCAGAACATGTGGATGCTTCCTATAGACAATGTCTAAAGTAATTGAATTTTTGGGATGGAGCAGGCCAGCCCTGCCATTTGAGTAAGATGATCTAACTGGCAACTTGGATAAGGGACACCAAAAGGACCCTGCGTTGCCATTTCAAATTGCTGTGCAAAAGACGATTAAGGCAAATTGGGAGGTCCCGGAAACAAGCCCAGCTGTCAACTGTGAAGGCATCACGAAGCAAGAAACAGACCACTACATATTCAAAGTTCAAACAAAAGATCTTTATTAACTCAAATATCAGGATAGTGTGAGGCCTATATTTCCCTATACTAAGGTGGGATTTCCCTACCTAAATAAATTAAGGGTAGTCTGAGTCTCTAAGTTTAACTTAAGCCTGTCTGTGTCCAAAACCTATACTTGCCCTCACAACTAAAGCTAAACAATGTGTAGGGATGTCAACAATCAAAGAACAGTGTTCAAACTAAAGTTCTGAGTTTCTTCCAGCTCCAAGCTTGTTCTTGGCTCCCTTCCCCAAGTTCAAGACAGTTTCCACAAAATGGACTCAGGGTTCCCT
The DNA here is from genome assembly GCF_040938575.1 of Ambystoma mexicanum. Taxonomy (NCBI): domain Eukaryota; kingdom Metazoa; phylum Chordata; class Amphibia; order Caudata; family Ambystomatidae; genus Ambystoma; species Ambystoma mexicanum. The sequence continues at coordinate 555,507,899 of NC_090931.1, forward strand.
TCCCCTAGTAGGCTAGTTGGTTAGTTTGCATTTTCTTTTCATCACTTGAACAACTTTAGGCCAATCAGCCTCAACCTCTTGACTTCGCTTGGTTTACTTAGGACGGGTTTCTCGGTCTAGGGGCAGTTGTAGGACCACACGGTCCAACCATCACAGATCACGCAACCAATAACCTTTGGCACTTTACAACAGTCCATTCCGTCTCATAGGACTTCCTTAACAACACAGGTTTCCTTTCTGTATCTGTGTTATAAGTCCACTTATTCTTCTGGTTCACTTTAACGGTGTTCTGCCTTTATCAACATGTGACTCACACACTTTGCTTCATGGTATTACTCCCTTACTTCCACACTATCCAATACTGTTTTGCTTTTTGCTCTGTTCACTTTGTTTTCAAATGCTGTCTCTTTAAATTCATCTCGTTTGCAAATGCACATCACTTTGTTTCATTTGTGCGATATTCTCATGTCTTTGCCTCCATTCAGCACTAAAACGTATTACATGCTTGGCAACTTGTTTGCTATTCAATAGCTCACAGGGTGTAAGTGAAATATGAAGACACCTACGGCCTTTAACGGAAAATTACAGGACATTGGAACGAGGAGACATTTTGAGAACCCTGGTGAATGGTGAAAAAACCTCATGGGTTATAGTGGCAGTCTATATGATCAGAGACATCTTGTCACGACTGGATGAAATTAACCTTTAATCTTCAAATAAGAGACTTGGGAGGCAGCCAACCAAACAAATAAATAAAGGCGAAGAAGGACATATCTCACCAACAACAATAAGATAATGGACTCCAAGGACTTGATCAGTTTTGTAAAAAATGTTAAATCAATTGAATGCAAATAAAGGGAAAAGAAATGGCTCACTTTTCGGTCTCCAGACCTCTATCATATATTCTTGCTTGACCGGCATTCGTTGTTACCCACACCATGACCGTGGAGCACCCCAACAGCCTAAGTGAATCTTCCCTGTCACTCACCGGTATGCGGCTGTTCTTCTGGGTGCTCTGGTTTCGCTCTCGGGATCTCGCTTGCTCCTCTCTCACTCCCAGGGAGCTTCAGCGAGGAGCGCATTCTCTCTCCGGACCTTCCTGCAGCAGACGGCGGCGTCTGTGTTCCCCACCCCCAACGGGGAACACCTGAAAATGGTCTCTGCTCAGCTCCAGACTCTATCGCGGCCCACGCTGGCCTACGCGTATTCCTGGCTGCTCTGCATTTGGTGTCCTTTTCACCAGCCCATATTGTGGCTGCTCCACCTCAGATTGCTGCGCTCTCCTGCCGAGCTGGCTCTCCTCTCTGCTGCTTATCTCTCCTTTTATACACCTGCAACCATTTAATCGGTTGCAGGTCTGAGTTATCAATTCTCATTGCCTGTCCATAGTTATTGGGACATGCCTGACACCAGTCCTCCAGCCTCTTCCTCGTCTCAATACCAGAGTGATGAAATGTCAGGTCAGTGTGCACTACTCCTAGCCACCTCTTCTTCGTCCCAGTACTATAATGGTCTGAATGAGGAAAAATGGTGGGCGAAGATGGTTTGCAACAGCCTATAAAGGCAGGGGGGAGGATAAGGTTGGGTCTTCATAGAAAAGGGGTGAGGGAATACCATGTCTCACCTGTGGACCTCCTCCTGTTCCTGTATTGATGATGATTTCTTATGTTACTGGAAGAGGAAAAAGGGTAGCAATATCCCACAAATGCGGCTGGCACTGAGGGTTCATCATGGAATGGAAATGGGGATACCACGTCTCATTCAAGGACATCCCCCCCAACCATCCCCAAGTCTCCCCTACCCAGGTGATCCTCCCTCGCATCTCCACCCCCAGGGTTGGGATCCAAGAGCGATTGCCCTTCCCTGGCCACCTGATTGGAGGTTGATTGGGAGAAAGAAGTGAGGACGCCTTCAGGTTCCTCACACAACAAAAATCTTAACAAAAAATACTGACCTTCCAGTAGTGATCCTGAATACATATCTAGACATATGCCCCGAAAAGCTTGGTGGTCCAGGTGGCAACTTCCACATCGAAGCAGGCTACATACCCCATTACACCTCCAGATAGAGACGATAAGCGTTTCAATGCAATGGCAAAAAAGGTGTTCTCAGCCAGGAGTATGGCACTAAAATCAGTCGGTGCCACTTGCGCACTTGCCAAGTTCTCTTTTACCTTCTGAGACTGTATTTCCATGACGGCTTATCACACTCTGGACGGAGTAGAGAGAGATGGCTTTGTGAGCATTGTGAGAGACGGAAAGGAGGCAATGTGTGAGTCTCTCCAGTCAGGTTTAGACTCTGCAGACAGCATTAGCAGAGCCATGGCGGCGTGCACGGTCAGACACATGTTTGCGTGGTTGAGAAAGTCAGGATTTGCAACGCTTGTGCAGTCCAGACTTCTCAACATGCCCTTTGACGGCACGCAGCTGTTTGGCAGCAAGGCTGACGAGTGCCTTGAGAAGCTACAGACCTCGAAGGCTGCCATCAGACAGCTTCAACTGTACCACCAGAGTGCACCAGCTTGGAGGGGTAGGTGCTTTCATACTACTCCTCCTTTGGAAGAGCGAGAGGACTGGCTGGTCAAAGTGGCCAAAGAAAGTTTCCTCGTGGTGGACGAGGAAGAGGGATCAAGCCTGTACAAGCAACGGCTTCTTTACCCTCAGCCGCTGCTTCAGCTGCTTCAAAACCTCTGAGGCCTTAACCCACAAAACCCTGGTGAGAGGCAGACGCACTCAGCATCTGCAAGAATGGCGGGGAATTCCGTCGGATGCTTGGGTGTTGCAAACAGTAACACATGGTCACTGCCTTTCAGAGGCCCTTCTTAAAAACGGATCATCCACAGGGGAACCACGCATTCAAAGTTCTGGATCTGTTCCTTTTGCAGGAAGTTTTGAGCCTGCTGGAGAAAGGTACTATAGAACCAGTACCTGTGATGGAGAGCAACAAAAGGTGGTATTCTCCCTATTTCCGAATCCCCAAGAAGATCGGAGGATTAAGACCCATCTTGGACTTGAGATGTTTGAACAAGTTCCTCAGGAAGGACGAGTTCAAGATGGTGACCCTTTCTTAGATCATTCAGGCCCTCCAGCTTCAGGATTGAATGGTGTCATTGGACCTTCAGGATGCTTACTTTAATGTGCCTATCCATCACAAGCACAGAAAGGACCTGAGGTTCGCTGTTGCTGGTTCTCATTACCATTTTCGAGTTCGGTCTTTCGGGCTGAACTCGGCCCCAGGGTTTTCACCAAGTTGATGGCGGTGGTGGCAGCGAGTCTCGGGAGAGGGGGGATTCATGTCTACCCCTAGCTGAATGATTGGCGAATCATGGCCCCTTCTCCCGAACTTGTCCTGGAACATCTCCGCATCACCTGCCACTCTCTCCACAGACTGGGCTTCTCCCTCAATTTCAAGAAGTCCCATATCATACCATCTCAGAGGCTCCAGTTCATCCGAACAGTCCTGGATGTGTCCTCTGGGAAAAGCCTTGTCACCTGAGGTGAGGGCTCAACACATTCAGAAGATTGTCACCAAATTCCAGAGTACCCAGCGTCTTCCGGGCTTCGACTTTTTGAGGTGCCTCAGCCTCATGGCATCCTGTTTTTTCCTGGTGCCAGAGGCTCACCTGAGAATGGGATTCCTCCAAGAGGCCCTCAGGACCCAGTGGTTTCGGTTCTCAGGCCAGATGTCACATCTGCTTCAGGTTCTCTGGTGGGCCTGCAAGGACAGTGTTCTGAAAGGAGAACTGTTTTGACAACCATGGCTGGAAATAATGGTAGTTATGGTCGCCTCACTCACGGGGTCGGGAGCCAATGCCAACGATCTGACAGTCAGCTACAAACTACACATCAACCTTTTGGAGCTTAGGTCAATTGGACTGGCACTGAATGCATTTTTGTCTGCTGTACGGGGGAAGAATGTCCTGATAATGACAGACAACAGTGTGACCATGTACTTCCTCAACAAGAGAGGTGGTTTGGGGTCACTACCATTGTGCAGAGAGGCAATGCAGCTCTGGTTCTGGGCAGTTCAAGAGAGAATCTCCCTAGTGGCAGTTCACCTGGCCAGAGAGGAGAACACAGTGCCGAATGCTCTGAGCAGGCAGAGCACAGTCTCCGATGAGTGGGAGCTAGCTCAGGAAGTCTTTCAAGAGATCTTTGCCCTTCGCGGAACCCCTCAAGTAGATCTGCTAGCAACCATTGTCAACCGGAAATGCGAACTGTTCTGTTCCAGGGAATTTCCCTCAAGACAAGTTCTAGGGACACGTTTGTTGTGGACTGGGAGTTTCCACTTCTGTACGCGTTTCCTCCAGTTCCCATCATTCCTTAAGTCATCAGGAGGAGAGACTGTTCGGGAAATCCTTGCTCCTAATTGATCTCGATTGGGTCATGAGTATGAGGTACCTGGACCTTCTGGACATATCCATCTGCTCTACAATGCGTCTTCCACAAAGAGGACCTTATCTCGCGAGAGGAGGGTTGACTTCTCACTTCCAGGCGTCAAAACACTCAAGCTTCAGGCATGGTTTCTGAGAGGTTGAGATATAAGGATTGGGACCTCCCTGAAGATTGAGATTTGTTTTTCTGCCTAAGGGCAGCAAAAAGTCCCTGTTCCGCTGCCATTGGAACACATTTTGCAGCTAGTACAGGGAAAATAATGTGGATCCTTTTCAGTGCGATACACCTATGGTGTTTTTTTTTTTTTTATTGCATCTAGCTAATCTGGGGCTCCAGAATGGAACTATCAAGGGGTACTTGGCTGTGCTTTCAGTTTTTAAGTGTACATTGGAAGAAGCCTCAGATTTCAAGATGCCACTGATTATTTAATTTCTAAAGGGGCTCCAAAATGTGTTTCCTCCAGTCCCATTTCTGGTGCCAGTTTGGGATTTAAATGTAATACTGAAATTCCTGATGGGCACTCCCATTGAGCTGCTTCATTCCTGTCCTTTGAGTCTGTTGAAATTTAAGACCATCTTATTAATCGCTTTGACATCCACCCGCAGGGTGTGCGAATTACAAGCCTTATCAAGTAAACCACCATTTACACATTTTTTTAAGGACAAAGTTGTTCTGAGGATCAAACTCACTTTTCTTCCAATAATAGTATCGGACTTTCACATCTCTCAAAAGCTTGTTCTGCCAACATTTTATCCACCTCCACACCCTAGTAAGGAGGAAGAATTGCTACATAGGCTAGACCCTAAAAGGGCATTTAGCTTTTATATATCTTGAATGGTTAAAATAAGACGAGATGACCAACTGTTTGTGGGGTACTCCGGACACAAGTTGGGTCTGGCAGTCACTAAACAAACATTATCCAGATGGATAATCTTGGGCATCACAGAATGCTACAGGCTTGTAGGAAAGGGTCCCTCAGAAGGCCTTAGTGCTCACTCCACAGGGGGCATGGCTACGTCTTCCGCCTTGCAGGGAGGGGTGCCGATTAATGACATTTGTGCTGCAGCCACCTGGTCTGCCATTCGTACCTTCACAAAACACTACTCTCTGGCCAGGAGGGAGGATTTGCAAAGGCGGTTCTACATTCGATCCATGATACAAATTAAGAATTAATTTTTATGATTCGAATATTCTTACTCCCGCCTCCAAACCTTCTACTGCTTTGGGAGTCTATCTAAAGATGAGAAATACATGGGAGGACACAAACCATAGTAATGTTGTTTCAGCTGGATGTTCCTCCCTCACTCGTATTCCTCATCACCCCTCCCAGCCTACCCTGCAGTAGAATTTCCGTGCATTACACCTTGCTTCAACATCTGATACTGTCTGTGATAAGCTAATGCTGGTAATCCTGTAGGTTGGAGGTGAAAAAACTTAACTGAATAACTGGCGCTGCAGGGACTTTTTATACCTACGATGACGTCTACCTCGAGAAGGAGGGCCTCAAGAGACATTGAGTCACTGCATCGACGCACAGCACCCTCTTCCAAAAGCCTTTCCTCCCGAAGCAGCTGACGCTGAAAGGGAAGATATCTAAAGATGAGGAATACATGTGAGGAACATCCAGTAAAAAGAATATTACCATGGGTAATTTTATTTATTTTATTTATTGAGCATTTGTATGGCGCCTATGTTTCCAGGCGCCACAAGACAAAGAGGGGCAGGAGGGAACAAAGGAGGATAAACAACAATAAACGGTCCTACTAGGCCTTGTGACATTTGGATCATGCAAGTTCAGCAATCGGGAAGTGAAGGGTGAGATGGTCAGGGCGAATTGGAAGGTCTGGGTAGGGGAAATGCAGGAGGAAGGGGGCCCCATGGGCTGGGTGAGTGCTGGGGGTGCAAATGCTGGTGGCAGCCCAGGGGGCAAGTGCACAGGGTGACGTGACGTGATAAGGATGAGCTAGTGTGAAGAGGGGGGTGAACTAGACTCATTTGTCTAGTCAGGGAAGGCTGCCCGTAGGAAAGTGCTGGGGAGCGGTACTGAAGCAGACCTGTCGAGGGAGGGCCTAGTCCCTGTATGACTCAAAAGAGACCAGGCAGCAAGTCGCAGCAGCAAGGGGGCTTTAGCAAGGAAGGGGGAGAGGGAAGGAGTAGGAAAAAAGGGAGGTCTTGAGAAGCTCTGGAAACTTAAGGAGATCCGGCTCAAGTCTGACGGGAGCGAGGATGCCATTCCAGAGATCTCCATCACCCCTCCCAAACCCCCTCAACTCTCTGCTTGGAGAAATTGCTGACCTGCAGAGAGTTTGAGCTAGAGGACCGAAGGACTCTAGCAGGGAGGTATTTAGGGAGAGAAAATTGGATGTAGCGAGGTCTCAGAAAGCCTTGTGAATGATGCTGAGGGTTTTGAATTGGATCCTTGCAGGGGTGGGTGGGGGAGAGGGAGAGAGGGAGAAAAGTCGAAGATGACACCCATGTGTGTTGCCTCACAAGAAGGTGAAGGGAAAGGGCCCAAGGAGGGCGGCCAGAGGGTAGAGAAGATGGAAGGGGGGGGATCCAATGAGAAGATCTCTGTCTTACTGGCGTTAAGACCGAGATTGTTAGCAGCACACCATGCCTGAATAGTAGCAGTATGACAGTCGGGAATGTGAGAGGAAGGAAAGGAGGTAGAGGAGGGCCGAGTGTAAATGTTAAAAAGCCATGGTGCGAGGGTAGAGCCCTGAGGGACGCTGCAAGCAGAGTGCGAGGTAGAGGAGAGAAAAGGGCCCAGTCGAACCTGGGATGGGACAGTCGAAAGGAAAGAGGTCAACCAAGCCAGTGCCCGGTCTGTGATCTCCAGAGTATCGGAGTCCATTTAGGAGGGTGCCATGATTGACAACGTCAAAGGCAGAGGACAGATCAAGGCGGATGAGAACATGAGGTGAGTTGGAGTCGAGGTTTGAGTGCAAGTATTTACGGGTGTTCAGTCTTCGTGCTCCTGGCTGCTCTGAAGCCAGACTGGTGGTCGTGGAGACAGCCAACAGATTCAGTGTGGTGGATTAGTTGGAGGGGGTGCACAAGGGAGTGCTTGAGAGGTAATGGGAAGGAGCCAGTGGCAAAAAAGTGATTGCAGAACTCGGCCAAAGAGGGAGCGAGGGCGACCTAAGTGCTGGTGGAGGAGGGAGTGGAGTGGAGTGGAGTGGAGTGGAGTGGAGTGGAGTGGAGTGGAGTGGAGTGAGGACAGGATGTCCTGAGTTTGGGTTGTAAAGGGGGAGGCCAAAGCTGTGCAGAGGGCCTGGGAAGGAAGAGGAGAAGTAGATTACAGTAGGATTGGCAAGTTCCTGGTAGGTCTGGAACTACATTCTGGGGCAATGTGCACCTTATTGATAACATGTAGGTTAGGGAAGATTGCTGTGCCTTACTCACATGCATGTGCTTCACCTGCAAGTCCTGAATGAACACTATACTCATTATGTGAGTGCAAATGTTCTACTCACATCATTTGTGCACATGCTGTACAAGTGAATTCCTCTGAGAATAGCACTGAATGCACACTCCATGCTACACCTATTGCCACATTTCACAGTCAGGTACATAGCTTATGAAATGGTTCCGATCTTGTAGAGTTCAATACATCATGTTGCCATATGGGAGTTAGGGTACCAACCCTTATCACTGTGTGCACACAAGTTAAATATTTTGGGTTTATTTTGAATCCACCCATGCAATCGCAATTGAAATTCCTACCCTGGACAAGCCTCAATTTAAAGACTTTACAATTTCCAAAATTGACCCTGTATTTAGCATGTTTACAGAACATCTGCATACCTGTGTGTAGCAGTGAGGAATCCTATCTCACACTCCAAGGCAGTAAAGCAGATTGCATCTCTCTTAGCCTGTCTGGACACAATCGAGCAGGCCATGCACTTCTTGATTGACAGCTCGCCGTTTACAGGCTTAAGTTCTGCTTTTCTGCTGTCACTGTTTGCAACCAAAACACTGAAGAAGGGCATGGAAGCGTTTGATGCGTTCATTAGAACACTGACATTTTCGCCAACTGGTTTGCTAATTGGGCTACTTGGAATTTCGATCCTGTGCTGTGCTAAACACTGAATTATGAAGTATCCAGCGCCTTGAGGCTACCCACTTTTGTTTCAGAACTGAACTGTTCAGACATCTGGATTATCAACCGTGTTCTCAATTTCAAAAACACCAGGAACAAAGCAACAGTGAAAGCCATTGCCAGATGTATGGTCTATTCCACAAAGTTACTTATCGCCCGGAACTTTGGGGTCAGAGTGTCACTCAAGACAGTCGCGTTTTGGCAAGATCGACTCTCTAAAACTTTGTCCGAGAAGAGAGATGTGTGTGGAATCCAGAGTTTCTTTCCTCAAGTGTTCTATTGTGATTTTGACATCCCATCACCCACCGAGGCTCCCCATAGGAATGTGTCTGGGAACTGCAAACTGCCCACAGGACAAAATCAATGACTATGTCCCAATGACTTCCATGGGACCAATGCGGCACTGGAATGGAACAGATGCCCACTACACAAAGCCTTATTCAAACTGACCACTGGATGACGCCCGTTTCCTCCCTGACTCTTTTTCCCCCGGGAGGGAACTGACAGATTTGCTGAGGAAGATGGATAGGTCTGGTTTCAAGAACACATGGCATTACTAGCTGATGGACCCCATTGAAAGCGGAAGAGGTGGTCACAGGTATACATTTCCATGCAGATATCTAGAACACATGTTCCGTTTCCTTCGCCACTTTGCCTTCTGGCACACACTTGGAGAATATTGGTAGCTAACCTGGAATTCAGAGAGCTGGAAATATTGCTGAATATGCCATTATTGGAGCCACAATTTGCCCCCATTGAATTGAAATTGTACCACATTCTGACTCAAGGCCCAAGTTTTAGCACACATCATACGTACACATAAGTTGTTCTTCAGCATGGATTCACATGCTCATGAATATTCCCTTTTGTCGGGCTGGGAATCCTCAGTAATATTAAAGCAGTTTCGCTTTGAAGCTAAAACTGCTTTCAGCTTCTATAGCCTATTGCAGTCACTTTGGTTCATACTGCCCCAGCCAATGACATTCGTCCTCTTAAGCTCCACCCATGGGAGCCATCTTCAGATTTTTACTGCATGATCTCGTGTTGGGAGTCCTTGTATTTCGCTCCTCAAAATTTGATAACTTTTTTGGCTATTTTTTTGCTAGAATTTCTCTTTTATTTTTCCTCACCTTTGAGTCACGTTGTGACTACTGATGGCTGGGACCCGTTGCTGGAGGAGATCGTTGTCCGTCGTTGAATCTCTGACTTGTAGTCGCCTTAGGCCCAGGCCTGGGCCTCTGCTTTACACCATGGCGGACGCCACAAGGAGAAGCCTCAGGGCCTGCAAACACTTAGGTCTGAAGAGCATCTTCATCGAAGGTCAGCACCTCAAGTGCACCTACTTCCTATATCAGACCACAATGCCGGCGGATGTTTGATATGCCAGGCTTTGTTCTCCAAGACGCTGAAGGACTGTCATAGGAAGTTAGAGGTGTGGATTGTGGAAGGGAAGGCCTCTGATGCGGACTCCAGGCATAGTGCTGCCTCTTCCAGAGTTGGGAGACACAAAAAGCGTGCTCCCTCTGATAAAGAGTTTGAGCTCCTTTGAGCACACTTCCCTGGGGAAGATACCCAAAAAGCAAAATCATCCCATGCTCCAACAGCCTCTGTCAACGGTTGGCGTGGATGCAGGACCTAGAACGGAGAGGTGCTTGTCGCCTGCCAACATCTCGGTCGACGGTTAGCCTACCATGAAAAGGGCAGGTTCCATCTGCGAGGAACTCACTGACTCCAGTGGCCGAGCATAAGACCTTGTCGAAGGACAATACCATTCATGAACCCCTCGGTGGCTCCAATGTAGTCAACCGCATCATCGTCACAGACCTCATTGAGGATCCTGTTGACGACCCCAAATGCCTCCAGCCCTTGATAGTGGACCCTGATCCCATTTCGTCAGCGCTGCGTCAGTGGGCGCCATCTCAGCCTTTTAGCCCTTCACCACATAGCCCAGCACTGGCTCTGTCATTAGACATTTTACCCACATTGTGCACGCTGGTGTCTGAAATACAGCAGCCTCTACCAGCTGCTCCCATACTTGCTCCAGCAAGGAGCCTTTGAGGCTTTGCCAAGCTCAGCTTACATCACTTCCTTCAGCCTCTGTTATCCCTCAGCCATTGCCGGTTGCACCCGCTCCTGTGGTGGATGAATCAGTACAGGCAGACACTGATACGACCCAGGGTACCCAAGGAACGGATGACTTTGACTAGACACCTGCTGATGGGGAGCCTCCTGACGTCAACGTGCCCTCCATGGACTTGACACCGGACTGGATCGGGTTGTTTCATTCCATGATCTCAAGGGCGGCAAAGCTATTCAACCTCATGCCTGAGCAGACGGAAGGTTTCCTTTTCGAATTCCTGGAGTCCTCTAAGAGGACTGTTTCAGTGCCCCTGTTGGATGACATTTGGGAGGATGGCCTGTTGTTCATGATGACCCCTAGCACAACTCATGTGAGAAGAAGTATTGGGGCCCAGGCTAGGCCCCTAAGTGTCTCAGGTCCCATTCGTCGGCAATCTTGGTGGTCTCGGCTGTGGCTAGGAAGAGGTCCTCCAAACGGTCTTCCTCGTTTGTGGTTCTTCCTGACCAGGAGGGTAAGAAGTTGGATGCAACTGGCAAGCACATCCTCACGTGGGCAGCCTCTAAGATCAAGGCCGCCAACTCCCTAGCCATTCTCTCAAGTATGACAGAGTTATGGTACAAGCTGGGACCCATCCTCGACTTTGTTTTGGACAACAAGAAGGTTGTGGCCCTGGCGGAGTTCCGCGAGGGGGAGGTAGCTTCAGACTATGTGATCACCCTTGCCCTGGACCTTGCTGATTCAGGTTTTCGCCACATGGTCAATAGAGTGGCCCTCTGATGCCAGGATTGGCACAAGGCCACCAACATCCTCACGGATGTGCAGAGGTGGTGGACATGCCATTCAATGGTGACAACCTCTCCAGGAAGGCAGTCGACACCCTACAGGCCATAAAAGCAGACAACGAGATTGCACAGTCTCTGGGCACTCTCCAGCAGTGGAGGCCATCCTTTCACGCCTCTAAAGGGAAGGTCTTCCAAAGGATTCATCTCGTCCTATCAGCCCGACCCGTTCAACCACCCAGGAGGCATATTGGCGATGCCTCCATACTTACGGAAGTGGCAGCCAGCATTGTCGTGCCCTCCACCCCCATGACTGCTCCCCCCAAGCCCCATCCAGGACTCAGTCCTGAATTGTCCCAGGGCTTGTTCCCCCTACTTCAGCACCCCAGTGGGAGGCTGGTTATCGGAATTTGTCGGCACAAGATCTCCACATTAGTGCTCGATATTCTTAAACAGGATCACGCTCTGAAATTCCAAGACAAATGACCTCACATTCCTCCTGTCCCACGACAAGAACAGCACATGGCACAGCTACTGAAGGAGGTTCAAGACATGCAATGCAAAAGGGCAATAGAGCCCGTCCCTCAGCACCTCCGAGTTTCCGGGTGAGAAAGAAGTCGGGAGGGTTCTAGACTTGCAACGCCTCAATGAATTCCTCCAATCCCAAAAGTTCAGGATGGTCACATTGCAGCACGTCCTCGACCAGCGAGACAAAGGAGATTTCCTAGCGACCCTCTGCTTGGAGGATGGGAACCTCCACATCACCATTTATTGAAAACACCAGAAATTTCGGCATTTTGAAATTACCAGTTCAAGGCCGCCCTGCCATTCGGCGTGAAATTGGGCCAGAGAGTTTTCACAAAATGCTTGGCTCTGTTTTTTTTGTTTTCTTTTTTTTGCATTTATATAGCGCTACGAACCCTCCGGCATCTGAGCGCTGCTTATTACCCACGGTGTGTGGTGCTCATTTATTGACCTCGGAAGGTTGAAAGGCTGAGTTTGGCCCTACTGGGATTTGAACCTGCGTCAGCAGGCTCTGCACGGATGTCAAAGCAAGCGCTCTGCGCTATCTGACCGGTGTCGGCATGTCTGCGTTGCAATCGAATCCACCTCTATCCTTACATGGACGATTAGCTGATCTGATCCTGCTCTCACGTGCTTGCAATACAGCACACTGCATAGATCATTCAGACCCTAACATCGCTGGGATTCTTAATAAATTATCAAAGTCCTGCATAGCACCATCTCAGAACGCACTATTCATGGGTTCCTGCCTCAACACACTTGTGTCTAGCGACTCCTTCTGGAGGGAGTAAAGACCATCCTGGGAAAAGTCCAACTGCAAATGATGGCTTCCATTGCCACAGTTCGAGCCATCAAGTCTCTCCTGGGGATGATGTTCTCCTGCATCCACATGGTTCCCTTTTGCAGACTAAGGATGAGACCGCTGCAAGAGTTCCTGGATGTCAGATTGCAGCACGTCTCTGGCGCATGGAACGACAAGATTGTCCTCAATCGGGCATTCCTGCAGACCCTACTATGGTGGTCAATTTGCCTGCATCTCCCTCAGGGGGCTCCCTTTCAGACCGTTGCGTATCAGGCAACAGTCACGACTAACGCTTCGCTGGAGGGTCAGGGCGCCCACACAGGACATTCTTACGCCAGAGGCTTCTGGCTCGCAGAAGATGAGTTGCTCATCAACATCCTGGAACTGTGGGCAGTTTTCTGGTCTCAAGTCTTTTCAACCTCAGCTCCAGGGGAAGGTGGTGCAGATCTTCACGGACAACACCACCACCACATTTTACATCAGGAAAAAGGGTGCAACGTGTTCCCCTGCTCTTCCTCTGGAAGCACAGAATGTGGCAATAGGCCATCGCTCAACGGATGTTTCGAGGGGATTGGGTCCTCCGACATATTCCATATCTATAACAGTAATCGCCACAGCTGTGCTGCTTCGGAAAATCTTTCGGCATCTGCGTCCTGCATCGATGACGTCAATACGCCGCCCTCGAGGACCTCCTCTGACGGCCGACATCACTGGATGTTATAAGTAGGCGCACGACACCCGTAGCCTCATTTCCGTTTTTTACGTGAACGTGTTCGCTTCGGAGATCTCGGCACGCCTCGATTCTTTGAAGTTCTTTATCGGATCTTCGAACCTGTTAGTTTGTGAAGTTTTCCTTCGTGATGTCTACCTCGTCTTCCGCCCCGCGTCCGGGCTTTAAGAAGTGCGGGGACTGTGGGTCCAAGATGTCGGTGACGGACTCGCACGACGCCTGCCTCTGGTGCCTCGGGGAGGCCCATGACACGGATGATTGTGTCGACTGCCAGTCGCTTAAATCCAAAGCCTTGCGGGAGCGCAAGAAGAAACTGTCGTTAGGTAAGGTGTCCAAGCCACGGAAGTCGAGGTCTGCGGGGCTTTCGACGGACAATTCGAGGGGCGACTCTCTGCATCGTCGTCGGAAGTCCAGTGGGTCTCGGTCCCAGAGTAAGTCCCACCACTCCGTTGCCTCTTCGAGGCACTCCCGGAAGCACCGTCATTGGTCGCCTTCCCCGTCCTCATCCGAGGACTCCGCCCGTCGGCGGGTCGCTTATCCTACCAAGCATGCGACGCCGGAGGAATGGGCTTCCTTCGGTAAGAAAATGCTGGTGATTCTTGAATCGTAGGGCACTGATCCGTCCGCACCTCCGAGTGGGGTCGGTCGTGATCGGTCGAGAGACACCGCTCGTACACCTTTGGGCTTGGGTGGTTGGCACGATTCACGGGTAAGGTCCCGCTCGGACAAGGGGAATCGTTATCGTCATGCCCGATCCTCGACGCGCTCGAGACCGTGTGCACCTGTGATGTCTTCGAGAAAGACATCGACGCCTGTGGCGCCGAGGTCGTCAACGGACTCTTTCGAGGCTCCGCCTCCGAAGAAGTCGTCGCCGCCATCGGCGCCCAAGCTGTCGAGGGACACGCTCGGGGCTCCGACCTCGAAGCCTGTGTTGATGCCGTCGGTGCTGACGGCGCCGCGTTCGGCATTGACGCCGATTCACTCGTCTCCTTTCGAGGCTGTTTCGACCGGGGTACCCTGGGGCATGGTGGAACCCCCTAGAAAGGCCCTGGCCAAGGTCAAGCATGGCTTTGTTCCCCATTCTGTGCCCTCTTACCGGCATCTTGAGTTCATTTCAGAGGTGGATGAGGGCTCTGATGATGGCATGGTTCCTGATAAGATGCCAGATGAGATTCTCTCGGGCCATAGCCAAATTGAGGACCTGCGTCAGTCCCTGTACAACGCCAGTGGTCTGGACACCTCTCTGGAGGTGGAGTTTTGTAGACCTGAGCCTGGCACTCCTGCCGACACCTCGTACCGGCGCCTTATGGCTAGGGTTACCGAGTACTTGGGGTGGTCTGCTCCCCCCGGGGATTTTCTTCAGGAAGACCTTACGGATATCCTCGACCAAGGTCCACCAACTGAACCAGTACTGCTGTTCCATATGGCTCTACAGAGAAGGGTGGCGGCGGCTTGGTCTGCTCCGGAGAGTCTCCCGGCAGTGGGCAAGTCTTTGCCGCGAAAATACCGCCCAGCCAGTAGCGACCCCTGCTACTTGACCAAGCACCCCACTCTGGAGAGTTTGATGGTGCAGGCGGCTATGGCCCCTGCAAAGCAGGCGTCGTATCCTACCATCTCTCCTGATAGGGATGACAAGCGTTTTGATGGTTGGGCGAAGAAAGTGTTTTCTTCAGGGGGTATGGCGCTTCAGGCGGCCAACTCCGTGTGTGCCTTGTCTCGTTTCACGCACACTCTGTGGAACTGTGTTTACTTAGCGGCTGAACATATTCCCGAAGGGGACGAACGGGATGGTTTCCTTGCTATGGTCGAGGATGGCAAGGATGCCATGTGTGAGGCCGTTCAGTCGTGTTTGGACATGGCAGATTGCTTCAGCCGGTCCATGGCTGTGAGCACTGTAATACGCAGGTTAGAGTGGTTGCGGAAGTCGGGGTTTGCTCCTGATGTGCAGGCCCGGCTCCTCAACATGCCCTTTGACGGGGAACATCTTTTTGGCAGCAAGGCTGACAAGAGCCTTGAGAGGTTGCAGACCTCCAAAGCTCCAGCGAAGTCGTTCGGAGCTGCAGTTCGACAACCTCCGCCTTTTTGTCCTAGGGGACAGCAGTGGAGGGGAGGTTCCTTTCGTTATTACTCATCCTTTGGTAAAGCAAGAGGAGCTGCCAGTGAAAGAGGCCACCGTAGTAGTGCCAGAGGTGGAAAACAAGGTACTCGAGGTGCCAAGGCCGCTCGGGCAGTTGACTCTTTGCCCTCAGGCACTGCCGCAGCCGCTTCAGCTCAGTCATGAGGCCATGTCCCATGGTTCGCCGGTTGGGGGAAGGCTCGTGCAGCATCTTGTAGAGTGGCGTGCCATTACTTCAGATGTGTGGGTTCTGGAGATCATAGCCCACGGCTACTGTCTTCCTTTCCGGCAGAGGCCTCACGACAGTCCACCGGGGAATCTCTCTTTGCAGGGTCCGGATCCGCTCCTTGCGCTGGAAATTCAATCCCTGCTGGAGAAAGGCGCCATAGAACTGGTGCCTGTAGCTGAGAAGAACAAGGGATGGTATTCCCCTTTATTTTTTGATTACCAAGAAGGACGAGGGATTGAGACCCATCATGGACTTGCATGGTTTGAACAAACACCTCAGGAAAGACAAGTTCAAGATGGTTACTCTCTCTCAAGTCCTCCAGGCCCTTCAACTTTAGGAATGGTTGGTGTCTCTCGACCTCAAGGACGCTTATTTTCATGTTCCAATCCACTCAAAGCACAAGAAGTACCTGAGGTTCGCGGTTGGCAACTCACACTTTCAGTTTTGGGTCCTGCCGTTCGGATTAACCTCCGCCCCGAGGGTCTTCACCAAGCTCATGGTAGTGGTGGCAGTGCATCTCAGGAAAGGGGGGATTCACGTCTACCCCTACCTGGGCGATTGGTTGATCAGGGCGCACTCTCCCGAGCAAGTCCTGGATCATCTGTCCGTCTCCTGCCACTCCCTCCACAAGCTGGGTTTCTCCCTCAACTTAAAGAAGTCCCATTTGATGCCAAATCAGAGGCTCCAGTACATCGGAGCAGTGCTCGACACGTCCCTGGGGCTGTGTTTTCCTCCCCAGGTGAGGGCTCGTCACATTCAGCAGATGGCGCATAAGTTTCAGCTTGCCCAGAGTCTCCCAGCGTTCGAGTTTTTGAGATTGCTCGGCCTCATGGCTTCCTGCATTCTTCTGGTGCCAGGGGCCAGGTTGCGGATGAAATCTTTGCAATGGGCACTCAAGCTCCAGTGGTCTCAGTCCTCCGGCAGGATGTCGGACCCGGTTCAGGTGCCATCCTCGGTCGCCCAGGACCTTCTGTGGTTGGCCGTCGAAGGCAATCTGATGAAGGGGGCTCCTTTTTGGCTACCCTGGCCGGAGGTGACGATCGTAACGGACGTATCCCTCACGGGATGGGGAGCTCATGCCAATGAGTTGACAGTCAGCGGTCGTTGGTCTCCGTACGAGTCCAGACTCCATATCAATCTGTTGGAGCTGAGGGCCGTCAGGCTTGCCCTGAAGGCTTTTCTGCCGACTGTGCGAGGAAAGAATGTCCTGATCCTGACGGACAACACCTTGGCCATGCACTACCTCAACAAAAAGGGGGCGCAGGGTCACTTCCTCTGTGCAGGGAGGCGATGCAGCTCTGGTTCTGGGCAATCCAGCAGGAAGTTTCGATCTTGGCAGTTCATCTGGCTGGAGACGAAAACGAGATGGTGGATGCTCTGAGCAGGCAGAGCGCGATCTCTCACGAGTGGGAGTTGGCTCAGGAGATTCTCCTGGAGATCTTCGCCCTCTGGGGGGCCCCTCAAGTGGATCTCTTCACCTTCAGTGTCAACTGGAAGTGCGAAAGGTTTTGCTCGTGGGAATTTCCTCCAAGAGGAGCCTTAGGAGACGCGTTCGTGGTGGAGTGGTCCTTCCCACTGCTGTACGCGTTTCCTCCAGTCCCCGTCATCCCGCAAGTGATGTAGAGGTTACGGAGGTGAGGTTCCCGGATAATCCTCATTGCTCAGGCATGGGCCCGGAGGACGTGGTACCCGGACCTTCTCGACTTGTCCATCTGCCCTCCACGTCGTCTTCCCTACCGAGACGATCTGCTCTCACGGGAGGGGGGGCAGGTTCTCCATCCAGAGGTCAGGTCCCTCAACCTTCACGCTTGGTTTCTGCAAGGTTGAGGTATAAGGATTGGGACCTCCCTGAAGACGTGATGGAGGTGTTGCTTTCGGCCAGACGGCCGGCAACAAAGTCCCTGTACCGTTGCCATCGGAGAAAGTTCTGCGACTGGTGCAGGGTTCAGAATGTCGATCCTTTTTCATGTGACATTCCTATGGTTCTGTCTTTTTTTTTATTTCTTTGCCCTGCAAGTGGGTACCATAAAAGGTTACCTGCCGGCGCTGTATATATTTAAGCGCTCGTCTGAGGAATGTTCTTATTTTAAAATCCCTTTAATTTCTCAGTTTTTGAAAGGGCTCACTAATGTGTTCCCTCCGTCACCTTTCCAGGTGCCCAGTTGGGATCTGAACCTTGTTCTCAAGTTTCTAATGGGTGCTCCATTTGAGCCTTTGCATTCTTGCCCTTTGAGACTGTTAACACTTAAAACTGTATTTTTAGTTGTGGTCACTTCCGCTCGCAGAGTGAGTGAGTTACAGGCACTTTCAGTTAAGCCACCCTTCACTGTGTTTCATAAGGACCTTAGAGTTCGTCCTTCCTTTCTTCCGAAGGTGGTGTTGGAATTTCATTTAGGCCAGAAGGTTGTTCTTCCGGCATTTCATCCTCCTCCGCATCCTGGTAAGGAGGAGGAGAGGCTCCATAGGCTCGATCCTAGGAGAGCTTTAAGCTTTTATTTTTCACGCATGTCCCGGGTCAGAGTGGACGATCAACTCTTCATTTGTTACGCTGGAAAGCGTTTGGGACAAGCTGTGACTAAGCAGACTTTGTCTCTCTGGATTATTCCGGCTATTTCTAAGTGTTACCGCTTGGCGGGTAAGGACCCACCGGTCGGCTTGCGGGCTCATTTTACCAGGGGTATGGCTGCCTCTACTCCCCTACAGAAGGGTGTTCCTATTCGTAACATCTGTGAGGCAGCCACCTGGGCTTCAGTCCATACTTTTCTACGTCACTACTCCCTCGATTCCATCCGTGGGCAGGATATGGCCTTTGGCAAATCGATCCTTTGCTCAGCAATTTGATTGGGCATTCTAAATTTCTTTTTCTAAATTCTTTTCCCACCTCCTTTCATTGGTACTGCTTTGGGAGTCTGTCATAGATATGGAATACGTCGGAGGACCCAATCCCCTCGAAGAACAAGTTACTCTTACCTGGTAACGTTCTTTCGATGGGATGGTCCGACGACATATTCTGTATGGACCCACCCATTACATTTCCTCATTCTCAATCTGGCTATCCAGGAGAGAGCCCCTGTTTCACTGCTGGGCTAATTTATTTTGCAGAGCTTGTTCTTGGAGACCATGGCATCTCTTATGGCCATTGCTTCTTCCCCGGCACCCCCCCCCACCCCACCCACCACCAACGCCACCACCACCGCCGCCACCACCACCGCCACCACCACCTGGGGAGGCGGAACAGGTGCAGTGATACAGAAGAGGAGGATCAAGAGGAAGAAGATGATGAAGTGGAGGAAGTCCCTGTCACCAGTACTCTGAGTGAGTCCTGGGTGTGGCAATTTTTCACGACTGTTGGAAATGTCCCAAAGGCATGTGCAAGCAAGGTTGGATGCACTAAGTGCACTCAGTCGCGGGAAACCTGGCTTGTATTCATATGGGACTACTTCCATGAAGCGCCACACCAAATCGACCCATGCGACTGCTCTGAGAAAGGTGATACCTTTCTCTGGTAAGAGCAGGTTGACTTCCTCTACCCCATCATCTTCATCTGCCCCTGTCACCACAAAGGATACTGCATTGGGGCAGAGGATCCGAGCGGCGGCTTGACAGGCAATACAGAAAGCTGTTGACCGTTACCTTTCGAGGGTCACAGTGCTATGTATGTACTGTGAAGCACCGATCTGTAGTTGGGAACGGTTTCTGAGTGCTTTCGCGGATGCAGTCAAGGAGCATGAGAAATACTGCCACCTACCTTATTAAGGCCCTCCCAACATCTTCCACTCTCCACCTGCCCCTTCGTGCCTGTGGTTGGTGCCCCTTCCCTCCCCTACCTTACCTGAAAAAAAAGCCAAAGAAAAAATGCAAGATTTTAAAAAAACACCAAAAACCTCCTTTGAGAGCTACATTTCATAGTTAAAAATAGAATGTGAAAAAATAGTCACAGGCAAGTGTGCAGCCTGCATAGTCTGCGGACAGCACGGTAGGTAGTCTGCGGACATCTAAAAAATTCAGAGCGTGAGGTTGGAGAATTGAAAACATTGTTTTGCATTCAAAAGTTGTGGGTCTTAAAATAACCTTTTTTGTGGTTTTGGCTTTTATATATTTATGGTTTTACAAACAGAACAAAGAAAACATTTCACTGAATTTAATTAATTATTCTCACTTTCACAAAAACTGCTTCAATGCATTTTGTATGTTTTCCACAAAAATCTGATTACCCACATCAGTTAGACGGACTCCTTCTCGCCGAAAAATGTTGGCTCTATCAAATGTAATGTTCTCATTATGAAATGTAATGCCAACATCTCAAACAAATGTACACACAGCTTTATTGATGTTGCGCCTCGCTTTTTCCATTTGCGGACCAAATGAACTGGAACGCATCCACATCTGTCTCTGTGCATTGCGTGAAAACATAATTTTAGAATTAGGGTACATTTCCTTCAACTTTCCCAATGTCCACTTCATTGCAAAATGCAATGAAATTTCTTTCACTTTCCCCAAACTGTTCCCTCCCCAATGAACAATGTATTGTCTGGATGTTTTAATTCAACTATATTTGCACAAAATGGGAGCAAGTCCACCCACTACATGCCTCGAACTCCATACCAGAAAACTTCCAGTTCAGGGAATCCAAGATTTTTGGCTATTACACAATGCTCAGCATCAACCGATGAATGCAAGAGTCCCCCAACATCCAAACACTGCTTGCTGAAACACATTGCCATGACCATTTTCAATCCTCTCAACTCCTACTAACAAAACTCCTGCTACCCTCTCTTCCTCTACACCACACCCAGGAAACCTGATTGGCGATCCACGACTGTCTGCGGTCTCCGCAGTCCCCTTTCCATGCCAGGCATCCTCAAAAGACTAGGATGTGGCATGTGCCGTCCGCGGACTCTGCTGCCACTCAAATTGGTGGTTGGGAAAATTGAACACAATTCAAGTTACTTAATCTTTAGTGGTGGCTCTGAAAAGAGCCTTTTTGGGGGGGCTGTTTAAAACGCACCTTTTTTCCCTTGTTTTGCTTTTATGTACCGTAGTACTGCTCACTCTACATCTTCCTTTACAATTTTCTTACAGGAGCTTTTTCAATTAATTCCTAACATTGTAAAGGAAATTTGCATTTCCAAAGTCTGTGACGTGAACTCCACCTTGACAAAAAGAATTCACACCATCACAACTTATATTGTCATTCTCAAAAGATCACATTCCTACAGCATATACAAAAAGCAGATAGAGCTGTATTGACAAGCTTCCTTGATTCTTCAATTTGTGGACTGAAAAAGTTTGTTGGACACCTCCATGTATGCCTCTGATTTATTTCAGAAAAAAATAATGTTAGCAGCAGGAAACAGTTGCATTAGGCTTTTAAAGAAATCCTTCAGGGCAACCTGCAAAGACATTGGAGTGTCAAACCCCAAACTGCCCCCCCCTGTTCTACCCTGTTCCCCCTTGCCCCCCCTCAAGCCCTCAAGCCTACTTCTGTCTGCAGGAGTCTGTCCTGTTAAATTCTCGTTTCACCATCACCATCTTGTGGGCAATGCTGGATTTGACTTTTATGGACTTCATTCATTCACGGTGCGTCACCCTTTCTCAACTCTCATGCTGGACTTCCTTTCCATCTTGTACTCATGGTGGCCCTGAATAATGCTGTTCCCATCTTCATCTTGTATCCTGGCTTGCAACATTATGTGTTACTACTGACTTCTGCAATTGTATTTACTCTCCGCTCTTGCTTCTCCACTCTTTTGACTGCTGACTCTCTGTTCTCTCCTCCTTTCCCTTTTCCTATCTTCTCCCCTTACTTTCTTCTATGCACTTACTCTATCAGAATTGTCCCTGGATCTAGTATGATAGCTAACTCGTCTGTCTCCTCCCCCCTTACTGTTTTTTTCCTCCACACCCGGCCAGCACTATCTGAAATGTCGTCAGGCCTAGTATGATAGTCACTTGTTTTGTTCCTGCCCTACCTTTCTGCACCCCTCTCCCTCACCTCTTGTTTTTCTCCGGCTCTACCAGAAATGTCAGGCCTAATACGGTAGTCGCCTGTCTGTTTCCATTTCCTTCCCACTCTCCCCCTCCCTTCCTTATATATGTCTTAGCTCTTGCACTATCTGAAGTGTCGTCAGGCCGAGCACAATAGTTAATTTCACATCCTTACTGTTCATGACCTGTAAGAATGTCATTGTATTTTCCCTTGTTCCCTCCCTTGCCTTGAAGCGCATTGAAACACATTGTGTATAGGCGCTATATAAATAAACTATCATATCATATCACAATGCCCAATCACAATGCCTGGACATTAGTGAGCCATACTCTCACAGAATGAAAACAAGCTTGCCCAGTTTAAGCCACAAACTTGCATGTCACAAAACTTCCCCTTCTGCCAATCCAATATTTCTAAGGATGCCATGATATTCAGAATACACCTTCAATGACTGAATTGAAGAGTCCCCAGAATCCACAACGTCTGCCTTCTCAAACTCATAGCCATTGCCAGTGCTCTTAACTCCTGCAAACACAATTCCTGCAACCCTCTCTTCCTGTACACCACACCCCGCAAACCTGATCGGCTAATCCCCAGAGTCCGCTTTCCATGCCAGGCATCCACAAAAGACCTGGATGTGGCACATGCCATCCGCGTACTGCTGCGGTGTGCACGGACCCCGTAGCACAAGGGCAGCCCTTCTACCCTTTCCACTTCCATGTTCTCAACACTCCCTCATTGGCTGCTTTAAAATAGTCACATATCCATCCACCAATCTCAATCAAAACCTCTACACCTAACCCTGTCATCTCACTTCAACACTTAAGATGTACACTTGAACTCTTGTTAATGAAAGGAATCTCCATCAAAAACTACTGTGCAACTGTCTAAGATTTCTATTTCCAGATTCAACATCTGCTTCTAAAAAAAACCTAGTACAGGTATGCTTATATTTAAAAAAAATATATTTTCTTCCTCTTTCACAAATATATGGTTCCTGCTACTTACCCTTCAACAAGCTCCTCAATAAGCATATTCTTTTTTAACCACTCGAGCAAATGCCATGCATTGCAGCATTCATCATCTGCTAAAATGATGTAGCAAACAATTACAATGCTCTGCTCTTCAAAATGTTTCTATTTGCAATGATTGTGATGAAAGTTAAAAAATGCGTATGTGCATGTATAGTGTCACTGTTTCATAAAATAAAGGAAGGAAAGCATATGAAATAGATCTTTAGACCATTTTTAAGTGGCACTTAGTGTCTGCCAGTTTAATATGTTGGCACCACATGCATACATCCCAACATCACACATTCCAATCTATACGTGCTTAAGTCTTTATTATTTCCTTTGCATTCTGTCACTTCCAATTAACTTCGCCCATTATAAAACTCAAACTACAAGCCCCAACAATTTTGCCAGTTTAATATATTGACAGTAAATGTATACTTGCTAACATAACCCATTCCAATCTTCATCTGCTTATGCAGTCATACTGTTTTCTTTACATTCTGTGACTTGTACTCTAACTTTCACATTGGGAAAAGTGGAACTACAAGTCCCAGAACGCAAACGAAAAAATCTAAGATTAGAATGCATCATGTTGGCAAGTATGCATATACTCCTAACATATTAAGCTTCCACACCAGCTGACATTTAAAAGTGTACTACAAATATTTTCCAAGAACTTTTCTTCTCTTTTACAAAATGCTACAGAGTTTCTACAAATGCACATATGCATTTCTTAACTTTCATGAACATGCTCCTAAAAGCAACCATTTTTAACTGTCCACCAATTTTATGAACTGTTTTTCCTGGCCCCTCCCCCTGCCTTCATAAATATAAACCTTGCTTACTAAAAGTACTTCGCCATTATCACATATCGCCACTCACTTTCTTTTACAATTACAGGAAAGAAGCACATTACTGAAGACAACAGGCAAAAAACGAATACACTTCGCATCCAACAAAGTACATTAATGTACCATGTATGTGTATGTAATTACAGCAGCACAGTTCCACTATATATTACCTCAGACTACTCTTTTCAAACCTACATTTCATTCACTCTAGTCCATTATATTCCGCAATTCACACTCTTACTATTCCCATTTACATACCACCATTGCAACACCCACTCTGTTGCTCAAAACAGCACAGTCACCCTACAGACTCCATCACACCACCACTCCCTTACTCACTACCCAACACCATCACACCTCTGCAGACTTACTCTCAAAACATTCCCAACCACACCTAATATACCACCCCACAATCAAACAATACTCTATTGATCTCTACAATCACACCCAGAAACCCATGGACCATACATGCATAAACAATGCACAACTTTCCAACGCAAACTCTCTTTTCCAACACACCACAAAATGCCTGCTAAAAAACAACTCTGTAGAAAAGAAAGAAAAAATAGAGCCGATAAAAATAAAACACCATAGTCATCCACCTTTAAAACAATTTATAGAAAACATTGAAACAAGAGCTAGTAACCTTACTCAACAAAACTTAAACCAGCCACAACTAATAAAGTTAACGCCTCTCTTGCAAAAAGTAAAAGTAAACAATTATGTACAAAGAAAAGCAGACCTACTAGCAAACCTAACCCTCTATCTACCAGTGTTAACTTCGCCATGGTAAAGCAATCCAAAAAATGTATGTTACAGAAAATGTTCCACCAGAGTTCTTCACAATTGTGTAAGAGCAGCTTAAAAGTCATGATCTACCCTTAAAAACTACCGCAGGAGACTAATCCTGCAAGCTCCAATTGCCAGCGCTTTTCTACTAAAGAGAACATTGTATTGATTTTAAACAGAATGAAACCACTAACTAAATTTAATCAATAAATTACAAAAACTACTACTAAAAATGCGCAGTGTCAATATACAAACCTTTACAAACTTCTTTAATGGTGAATGGATTCACACAAGCAGCACAGAACCAGATTTCAATGAAGAAGTGTATAAACAAACAATTGCCATACACTACAATGGCCGAGGGTATGAAATGATGGAACACACCATCATGGCAAAAGAAATCCATATAGAAAAAAAGTCCCCAACAAACTTTGAGCCAAAGGCTCCTTTCACCCAAACAAACCGTCCAGTGTATAAATGGACATGCAGCTCAATGTGTAATGTACGCCAACATCCTTTAAATCTTTACGACAATTCCTCAATCGCTATGTGAAACTAAAAGCCAACAGTAAAATGAAAACTTTACAAACCATAGTGGTGTGTGAGGACATTCATTAGCCTACATTTTAGGAACTGCTTCCAAAAGCACTTTTCAACACATCAAAATGTTAGCGACATACCATTTGACTACAGTATTTTGTGCATCGACTATACTATGCAAAAAGTCCTGCTCTAGAACTGCAACATTTAAATAACATTATCCTACATGGAACAGCCAAAGAGCTGCTTCAAGAAATAGAGCACATCTAACGTAAATACTTAGGAACTGAAAGTGACTTAGAAAATTCTGTACCTTCAGAAAAATTTGCAAAAACCTCCTAAACACCAACTTCCTAATAAAGACATACAAAAAGGAATAGCTAAGTTTTAAAACACATCTGCTGAAATACCAGGCCAAATGTCTGTTGTCGCAGAACGTTTTATAAAAAGCACAAAAATAGTAGATTTTTTTTAAAAAAAAATATTTTTATTTTATTGTTGTATTAATAGTTTACAAACAACCTTATACAACATTTAACATATACAAAAACAACAATTCATTTATATAAACACAAACACTCTATTTGAAAGCCCTACAATATTAAAATGCCATACAGATAGAAAGAAAATTTCATCAAATTACAAATCACAACAAGAAGAAAAAAGAAATCGCATCCAGCCTATCTTCTAATTTAAAGATGTTCCATCCTTAGCCATGATATTACAGCTGTGTTCCATTATAGAAGCATTACATATTACATTCCTTGTTTTTATCCTCCAATTCTTCCATAAATAAAATAGTAGATATAGCCTACAAAATAGAAGATAGTGAAGAATCCCAATGGTTTCAATTAGCTTTATATCTAACAGCAGAAACTAAATACAAAATAGCTGACCCCTCAACAGTTTGCACGTAATGCAACACAAAGCTTGACAATAACCAAATGCCATCACGTTCTATCACTAATAACTTAGAAATATTCCCACTTCCGAAAGCTGTCCAACAGCTTAACTTGTTTGAAAGCATTATAATACAAACAGTGCACCCATTTCAAGCTATAATACGCCTTCACTGAAATCAGCCAAATTACCTCCATCCGAGTTACTAAAGGGCATCGGAGGCAAAGTAATATATTTGCCATTAAAAGAAAATGTACAAACTCTAGGAGTAAAACGACCAATAGATCAATCTTTGATTGTAATAGTTAATGGTGTACTAACAAGCCAACAAGACAGACAAATGTGGCTTTACCAGTCGACTTAAACAAAGTTAGACAAACCCTACAATATCTAAAAGAAAACAACGAATACTACAAAGATATAAACATAGAGGAAAACCTAAGAGAAACCATCCAAATTATTGAAGACTCACCAGCAACTGGCCCATTTGAACGTGTAGATCCTGTTACTACAGCCAACATTTTAGATCAGTATACAATTCACCCACTACACTACAAAGACAGAATTTACGATGCATTAGAAACATATCAAATGCATAAAGCCAAAGGATGCCCAATGAGCATATGGGAAAAAGATGTAGAAGCATGTTCTTTTCCTCTACTCTTTCTTACTGGAAAAGGATGAAGATATGATGAAAGGCCCACGCAAATTAGTGCATCAGAATATTGCTCTTTAAGAATGTATTCTGAGGACCCCAGATTCAGACAAAATGTCGAATACATTTTAAACCTCGTCTTCGAAAGTGAACTAGCAACTTTGTTATGGAGTTGCACACACATTAAAAATAGGCTCTAACTTTTTAAACCTATCCGCTACCCAACTGCTTAAAATAATAAGACAAAGATGAAGTTTTGCAGTCGAGTATCACAAATCTCTTGGCAAACATGTGTGGTACAAAAGAATGCTGGTTAAGACGTCACGCTGATGTACGTTGTATGCTAAGGATCCTAGGCCCACCCACATGGTTTGTTACTTTCAGTTGTGCAGAGTATGCATGGGATGACTTGCACGACTTCTTACGCACTGCAAACCAAAATAAAGATGGGATAGATATAAAAATACCAGGAGAGCTCTGTTCTCTTCACTCTGTTAATGTATCAAGGTATTTTCACCATCGCTTCATTGCCATTCTGCAATAAAAGGACCCTTCCGCTCGAAGTGCAACACTTCTTTTAGAGAAAAGAATATCAATCCAGAGGAGCACCACACATCCACATGCTTTTGTGGATAAGAGATGCTCCTAAATTTGGCCATGATGGTGACACCAGTGTTTTACAGTTTATTGAAAAATATATTACCTGCAACATCCCTTCAGAAACCACAGATGGTGACCTACATACACGAGTCTTACGCTTCCAAAAACATAAGTTTGGCAAATACTGCTGATCTAGATAGAAAAAAGGCAAATACTATACCAAATGTCGCTTTGGCTTCCCTAGTCCAGTTTGGAAAAATAGCTTGATGTCTTATGCGTAAAAGGCAAATCCCCTAAAATACATACAACATTAAAAGGGACCAAGCATCCAAGTACATCAATGATTACATTGCAGTCATTGCCCTCTTGTGGAATGCAAACATAGACATATACAATACATTGCAGACAATTCCACTGGAGTTGCAAGATATGTCACAACCTATCTCACCAAAGCTGAGAAAACCGAGCTAAAAGACCTCTATGACACATTATCTGATGAAATACTATCACAAATATTGTACAGCTTTGGTATAATAATGCGGGTGCTGGCAAAGTGGCAGACAGTTTAACATGTTGTCTGGCTGAACCTTGGACCAGCTTCATCCCGAAAAAGAGTACTAAAATCCTACCAAGAGCTAGAAACCATAGTCACAAATGATCCCAACAGCTAGGACATTTGAAAAAACAATGTAATTGACACATACTACCCAAAGAGAAGTACTGCTTTGGAAAACATATCTGTACAACATTGACCAAAACTACACCTACAAAAACAATGTCACACCAATTGACACAACTGGCAAATATTCAGTCTCATCTTGTGAAGGAAGCCTAGTAAAACTCACCAGACCCAGTCTAATTAATCATATAAAGTTATCATTTAAATCTCAACAACATAAAGAACTGTATTACATGGCCCTACTTCAACTGTTTAATCCTTGGAAAGAAAAAACATTATTAGACGACTATTTACTCATTTGAAGCTGCATTCAAAGCAAATGAAAGCAGTTTAAGAAACAATATTTTCAAACAGTACAAACAAATGTCGGACAATGAGCGCCAACAAGAGGAAGAAATTGAAGCTCAACTAGACACTCCTGAGGGCAGCCAACTTTCCCTTATAGGAAGTCGAGAACCACTCATTCTAAATGAAGCACAAATAGCCATGACTGAGGTAGAAAATACCATGTATCAATATAAACAATCTGAGGAAGACTTGTTGGTGCTGGAATCGCAGCTACATAATGAAAAACTCACTATTTATCTAGAAGTCACTCAAAAAATGTAGCCTGTTTTTAAAAAAAATATGATTTACTTGTATTTAGTCAACAAAAAGAGAATTGACTTTTACAAGGACAGGGAAGGCTGCCATACTAGATAGAAAGTCATGGTTTTTAACATGAAACTAAAACCTGTAGGTGTAAAAATTATAAACCTCTGCCTTAGGAGTGAAGCTGTTCAGGTAAAACATTCTTAATTAAAATAATCAGCGCCTTTCTACAAAATGTAACGAATAACCTTTCGGCTGTAGCAAAATCCCCCACAGGTTTAGCTGCCTACAACAAAGGAGTTGTGACTTTACACCGACTATTGCTCCTCCCGTAGAACACCAAAACAAATTAGAATGCTATAAATTATTACCAGAAGCTGCTACTGAAGTACATATCATTCTAAAACAAATGAGTGCTCCTGAAGGATGAAGTAAGCTTGGTTTGCAATCCCATGTTGGCTTTAATTCATCTCAGAATGCAAGAAGTACTAAAAACCAACTACGAAGAACTGTTTGGAGGAAAACATGTTATTGTTTTCAGAGACCTCCTACAGTTAACACCAGTGAAAGGTCAACCTATTTTCAAAACATTAGGACACAAACAATGCTGCAATACCCTCAGCAGCATTGGAAATGTAAATCTCTGGCAACAGTTTGACTATGGATAACTAACTCAAAGCATGCACCAGTCTACAGACCTCACTTATGCTAACATTTAAAAAAGCACTAGAACTGGTCTGCTTACTAAAGATGCAAAATCCATCTTAAATAGACTAATCTATGAGCTATATGGACAAAATACATCTGCTCCTGATGTCATGGAACAATTAACTCCACAAAATCTACAATGCATGTCCTTAATGCCAACCCTTGCAAACACTAGTCAATTCAACGAGACAATATTGAAAAACGAAAAGCAACCCCTAATGCATATCAGCTCCACAGACAAACTAGAAATGCACAGCATGACACTTTCTATGTGTCAATAAGCAACAGCATGACTAAATAGCTTAGGAAAAATGTATCTCCAACACAGCTGGATTGGAGAAAATATTGACTTTGTGTCTAAACTGCAGAGTAATACTAAAACGTGACCTTGATGTAGAACAAGGTTTAGTCAATTGAGCAATTGGTACAGTTGTTGGCTTCTGAACATATCCACATGACAACCACATGCAGTTTCTCAACATCCAGTTTGAGCGGTGTATGCAGAGAAATGAGATTGTTAGTGGATTGGTTAGTTCGCTTTTCTGTCCTTGCAATTGTGTCTAGGTGTGATGCTTGTTATCATTCACTATTCCTTCTGAGTATGTGGCGCTTGCTAATTTCACAATTCTGTCTAGATGTGAGGAAGGTTAGTGATCATGATTCCATTCGGGTGTTGCACTTGTCATCATTCACTGTTTCATCTAAGTGTGGCCCATGCCTAACATTCACATTTCTATGAAGATGAGATGCAGGCTAAAGTTATGAGTTCCATCTAAATGTGGTAAATGCCTAAGATTCATGATCCTGTCTAGATGTGACGCAAGCTAAAATTGAGAATTCCATAGAAGTGTGGTACATGCTAACATTAACAATCCTGTCTATATGAGAAGCAGACTAAAGTCAAGGATTCCATCTTAGTGTGGTAGATGCTAAAATTTATAATCCTGTCTAGATGCGAAGCAGACTAAAGTCAAGAATTCCATCTACGTGTGGTACATGCTAACATTCATGATCCTGTCTAGATGTGACGCAAGCTGAATTGAGAATTCCATCTAAGTGTGGTACATGCTAACATTAACAACCTACACTAGTAACACCAGTAGACGGAGAATAAATTAACCACCAGCATTAGAACAACCAGGGCCACACCCGCACATTTTTCTGCCCCCTACCATTTGTGTGATCAAGCTGAATGGCATCTCCATCCACAGTACAGACACTGCATGCTCTGGTTTTTAATTAATTTATTCTCCGTCTACTGGTGTTATTAGTGTAATACCAGCCAGGTTGCTTGTCTCTGGATCAAGCCTCACTCTCTCTGGAGGGTAGGCATGGTGGGGTTAGCACTAGTACCACAACTAGTGCTATAATACACACACACACACACTCCCCCCTTACCTCCAGGTCTTGAGGACCCCCTTGCTGGGATTACACACTCCCGTATACACTGTATATACAGGAGTTTGCAGGATTCTGTGAGTAATTCTACTCCACCACGGCGCCTTTCATTCCCTCTGTTTGTCCCATTATTTTCCGGACTGGACACAGCACCTTTATGGACCATGGGGCTTCTGATTATGGGTCACGGGCCCCTCTAGCGCTTTTCCGCATGCCCGAAACACACCATTGTTGTGGCCTTCCCTCGGGCATGTGTTATCAGACACACACAACAGGGCCCTCACAAAACCTTCCTTCTCCGCATGCGCACATTTCCTTATGGCAGCGGCTCTGCATTGCGCACAGGCTACAGTCCACACACACTGGAATGGACTTGCTTCGCGCATGCTCTTTTCATTCAAACTATATGTATATCAGGCCGGTCTCCACTGCAAACCGACACAGCTCGCGACGCAGACCGGCTCGTTGGATACGTTCTTCCCAGCATGGCACTATTCGTCGTGCCCATCAACGGATGGTGAGTTTTCCATGTTACCCACAGGATCTGGGCAGCCATGATCCAGACCCAACGCCAGCATGATCCGCCCTAGCGAGGTTTCTGACTTTTTCCTTCTACGACAAGTGTACTCCCAGCTAGGCGCCATTGTCCCCTGTAGAGCCTTGCTTTGCAGTTCTTACAAAATGGGGCATTTTCACCCGTCCTTGTCATCGCTGTTTTCATCATTAGTATACAGTACACTGGCTGTGACTGGCTCCTCTTTGTGTTGAGTCTACCCCCCCCCCATGTATCGGTTTTGGGGCTGCATTCACATGTTGCAGCACACTATAGCCATCAGCTCCTGGCGCCCTCCGCCGACTGATGGTGCCCCCCATTTTTGCTTCCTTTCACAGAGGCTCCTGTACTCCATTGGCACCCACCTGGAAGGATTTTACTTTCCCTGGGACTCTTGCTCTACAGAGAATGATCACCCTGCGTGCGACTGATTGTTGGAAGTAAGTAATTGGCCGTATTGCATTATCATCCCGCCCGGCCCCTGCTTCATTGTTCCACTATCTGTGGACTCTGTAGCCTTTGTTCCACCTAGTTACTCGGGCACCATGTTGTCCTCTGTCTCCTTTTTAGGTCATTCCCGGCTTGACAACCTCAGTCCATCTTTGGAACTCCTAATTGGGACCCTGTGTACCTTGCACAAGCTCCTTACAGTGCAATTGCACTACATTCAACCCCTACACAAGGGGCCTACTATCTCCAGTGACAACAGTAGCACTCTTTCTCAAGTTGGGTGCATCCAGCTTTGGCATCAATTTGCCACAATATGTATTTTAACAATGTATAGATGAACCCCTTTTCCTCTTTTTAGTTATCGACCCATTTCTAGGCTAGGTGTAGACTTGCTTTTTCTCACATCACGCCTTACCATTTTCTCACCAAACGCTCTCTCTTTCTTTGTAGAGCGACATCCGAAGGTCCAAATGAAGGTAGCCTTTCCTACCCGCCGAAACGTCTTTGGACACGTAAATATATTGCGGCCCACCTCAAAAACACCAGGAATACATCTACCGACGTTGACCTAGGACTGGTCTCTACACACCCACAGCACTCATTAACTAAACCTTGAGTCCACCAGAAAACAATTTCTTCTTTTTTTGGAACTGGTTCAGCATTAGAAATAGATTATTTTTAGGCTATTAGACTAAGAACTTCTCTTATACCAGCTCTCAAGAGGCTAAACTCCTGTGGGTGGCCAATTCACTTGTCTTCTTATACCACACATGACTATGGCAGAATAAGTCTGTCTTACTTAACATGTTTACAGAACAAATGGTGCTGTTCTAGGTTTGTTTTTTTTTGTGCATTTGTAATGAATTATGTTCGCAAATACTTTTTCTTGTTATGTTTGTGGCATCATTTGTGACACTTGGTTTTTCTCATTTAATGCCTGTATAAACTTGTATGTATGTACACCATTTGTTGGTAAAAGCCTGCAATTCAATATGTACACCATTTGTTGGTGACCACCTGAAATTGGAATTGTTTTACTTTTTAAAAAATGTTTGTTTTTTCAAAATTTCAAATTAAAATGGCTACTAATTCAATACAGCAGTCAGTCAGAGTTACTGCTTGCCCACTCCAGATTGGTGCCATTGCCTCCTAATTGGTCAGCCGGAGATATAGATTTATTGATATATCCAGAGCATTGTTTGGATTCCACATTTATTGCTCTTGTAGGCGAACTCTATATGAGCCTCAACTGTAGCTAAATAATCACACGGAAATCAGAAGTGTGTGAAACAGCCCATGTGGGTAGGTCAGCTCTCCCTTTGTATACTAGTGTTTGATGCCCTTTTTTGACCTTCCCAGTGTATAGAGCTTTCCCTTTTGTTTACCCAGTGATGTAAACTTGTGCATGTCAATATTGTCATGCAGAGACTAGCGGGGACCTGCAAATGGCTTAGAGTGGCATCTGTGGCTCTCTGCACTACTGGTGCCTTAAGTGTTCGAACAGTGTGGCTGCAGTTGCTTTGCTGTAAAGCTCGCAGACACACAAGGGACAGGCCGGCAAGCTACTCACTTAAACGTACAAGTATCTGGGTGTTTTGTAGTGCTCTTATGATTCCAGGCCGACTAAAGCATTTCCTAATGGGTTGGTTGGGATACATTTAAGAGGCTGGGGAAGGAGAGTGGGGGATCCCCCATATATTACCCCCTCTGAAGCCTTCATCACCGAGTGGGTGGAAAGTGTGTGGTTTTTGCCAAGTGTTCGATACCTCCAAGGTTGAGTGTCCAAAGTCCCTGGTCCTCATTACGAGAATCCCGCTAAAAACAAAGTAATTACCGGCATGGAGGTAATAGCACGTCAGTGCACCCTTGACGCTGCTAATAGCGGGTGAGTACGAGTGCGCGAGCATGCGCAAACCCCTATGCCGGTAATGGCTGCACCGCCATGCTGCTAAAGGCCCTCCAACCCCCCCGATAGCACCATCACGGGATCCGCCGATACCTCCTCCGCCAAGGAGCAACCCCTTAATAACGACCCGGTAATAACATCATGCTAATACTGGGCTCGTAATACCGGACCTGGAAGTAACGTCATCGCGTCGGAACAGGAAATGCACTGGCGGCCATCTTCAAAAACACAATCCATTGCAATCCTCTCAATCCAGCAGTGCTACGGAGGAGAGAGCAGGGCCATAGCATCCAGCATATCGAAGGCTACCCGCATAACCATCCCCCGCCTGCGCAAGAAGCGCTTCTCCGATGAGGAGCTAAACATGCTGGCTGATACTCTTGCAGCCCATGCCGATGAGGTTTTTGCTAACAACCTCGAAAGGGAAGTTCAGCTGAGAAAGAAAGAAATCTGGGAGAGGTGTATGCGGTTGGCACCACCACCAGCACAGTCAAAGACTGTAAAAAAAAAGAAGGGGACGACTTACGTCTCCGGGTCAGTAATATCCTGTCCAGCAATCGCAGGGAGGCCATGACCACAGGTGGGGGTGCCCACTTACCAGTGAAACTGATACGCTGGGAAGAGACCTGCAGCACGACCATACAAATGGAGTCCGTAGAGGGCTTTGGCGAAATGGAGACAGGTGCCGCGACATCGGGAGATGGAGGTGAGTGGCCCTGCAAACCCCAGTAGGCCAAACCATGACGTAGTACAAGTGATGTGAAAGTGAGCCAAGCCAATGCATGGCCCATCATACACACATATACAGATCCATGTCCAGATGGAGGCCCAAACCCTGGCACAATGAAATGCATGGTGTGTGCCTATCCCATTACCAACAGACACCCAACACACTGGGACCATTTGCATGTCATACATCGCACAAACCACAATACAATGGTACGAATGGAGACACCACGGCTTATGCCAATATGACCTCCCCCCCCCTTGAAAGTACCCTGTGTGACACACCTATAAGATTGCAATGCATGAGAAATGAAATACTGTACAGCACCAACTCATGCATCTTAGATTTAACACATCACTGATGCCCTGCATCTCTTGTTACCCCACAGGCACTGATGCAGAAGGTGAAAGTCAGGACCCTGCCCCAAGGGCATCTACATCCAGGGCAAGACCACAGGGCACTGGGCATTCCACCTCCGGGGCAGCACTGCGGCCCAGATTGCTACCCAGGGCACCTGTTCAGGCCTGGCAGGCTGATGAGACAACAGCAGCGGACAGAAGTGCAAATACAGAGCTGGCAACAACAGCTGAAGGGGAGGCTGATGGCATGCAGTCCGCTGTCACCAGTTCAGTGGGTGAGGCAGCAGCCACAGCCCCACTCAGCGATGTGGATGTTGAAGCGGAGGAGTATGAGGACATTGATGGCACAATCCATGTGGAATGTCCCCACACCCCAAGCCCCCCTTTAACCCCACCAACACACCACTTGGGGCACACCGTCCAGCCCCATGCAGGATTCTGCGGTTCAACTGCACAGTCCGCATCTCTTAAGCACCCCAGAGGCCAGCCCTGCAATTGCACACCCAGCTGCATCACCCTCTACCTCCACAGCCCCCACTGACATGGAGGCACGCCTGTCAAGGGTAGAGGCCCGGCAGGACTCGATGCTCGAGCTGGTGCGCCATTATGTGGCCGAGGGTGAGGAAACGCGCTGTGAAATCCGGGAGGCCAACCCTGGGACCATTGCGGCCATCAATTCATGTGCCATTATGATCCGTGACAGTTTGGCGGTCGTCACACAGGTCCTAAACAGCATGCTCACACACATGTAGCACCAACAACTTGCACCGGCGATGCAAATCCCATCCGCATCCACCCCATCGTCCACACCTGCAAGCTCCGCTCCCTCAAGCCCTGTGCGGATGACGAGGCGCAGTGCAAGGCAGACAGAAATGCTGCCCCGGACACAAAAAAAAGTCCAGAAAAAGTGTGGCATGACAATGGGTGAGGGGCGGAGGTGGTGTTGGTGGTGTTGAGGGGATTAAGGGGGTGTTAATTGGGGGGTATGGGATGTTAATGGGGGCTATGGGGGGGGTGTTTATTGGGGGGGTATGGGGTGTTTGGGTGTTTTGGTGGAGAGCGTGTGAGTGGTGGAGGGAGGAAGCACTATGTTGTAATTTTTATTAATACACCCGTTGTGCTCAAAATAATTTAATGCCTGGACATTGTTCATTTCGCGTGTGTTCATTCTATTCATGACAGCGCACAGTGCCCAACTCCCCACACACCCTGTGTCCATGTCCACACGGTCCCAGTGCTCAGTGTAGCACTGACGCATAACCATCAACATCCCTGTGGTTCAGAAGTAATCGTCAATCAGTGATTCTTGTGCATCACGTACTGGGAGGGGTGCTGCTTCTCCTCCATCATCATCATCATCCTCATCCAGTGCATGCATGTCCATGTCGGGTGGCAGTGGTACATTTCTCCGGATGCACATGTTGCGCAGCATGACACAGACCATGGTGATCTTTGCCACCTTCTCATGGCCATAAAAGAGTGCTCCACCAGACCTGCCTATGCAGCGGAACCGTGCCTTCAACAGGCCAAAGGTCTGCTCAATCACAACACGGGTACGGGTGTAAACCCAATTGTACTCCTCTTTGTGCCTGTTACACGGGTTCCGCACAGGGGTAAGTAGCCACGGCTTCAAGGGATAGCCTCCATCACCTGCATGGGAGCACAAAGAGGTATGTGTGAGTCAATCTGAGCTGACACCTTTAGGATTCACGGCCATGGCTGCAGCTATTTGGTGTCGACAAGCACATGTCCCTGTATGTATGCAGACTCTGGGTAAGGCTCTTGTAACCAGGACTCATGTCTGGCAGAGAGTCTCCCGGACCCCCCTTGTTATTTGCATATTTCATGTAACATTGGGTCTCACCCTAAGTTACTAGGGGAAACCAGACGTGGACCCCTTGCTCACTATTCATAGAGATGCACAGCTACACCCCACTGATGAGGTTCAACCAGACCGAAACATGTGTCTGGGGTTGCTGTTGGTACTCATGTTCAGAGGAGAATTGCCTAGCATTTCCGTGCTGGACTGCCCCAGGGCAGGACAAAGACTGATATGTTTAGGATATTTCTCCTCTGTGAAAGATAGTGAGCTAAAGACTCTGGGTAAGGCTCATGTAACCAGGACTCATGTCTGGCAGAGAGTCTCCCAGCACCCCCCCCCCCCCAATCCCCCCCCACTTGTTATTTGTATGCACACAGGTTCATATGATACATTGTGTACTGCACTATGGTCTGTTAGTTTGGATTGCATTGTACAGATGATGCAGGGTGTTCACTTGCATGCTGATGCGGATGTACTGTGGATGCGGACCAATGTCTTACCACCCATAATTGCAGTGTATGCTACTCTGTACCTAATCACACTAGCGGCACTGGCACAGTTGTAATCATGTTTAGTCATGCATCGCTTGACATACCCATGGTGGCCTGCTTGTGCTTTTTGCATGTTGTCATTGATGTACGGCATTGGTCTTATGTATGGCATTGATGTGTCATGTTCAGGTTGGGATGTTCAGGACAACAGTATTTAGCTCTGAGTGCATTGTCCACTCACCGCCCAATCCCACCCAGGTGGAATATGTATTCCCCCCCCCCCCAATCCCACCCAGGTGGAGTATGCACCCCTTCCCCCCAATCCCACCCAGGTGGAGTATGCACCCCACCCAATCCCGCCCAGGTGGTGTTTGCACCCCCCCACCTCACAACCCTGATGCACTACCATGGCACTGTCAGTCAAATTACCGAGCAGCCAGGCACGTCGTCCAGCATGTCGCTCCATGTAACGGGGTAGCGTGGAGTTGCGCAGCACCAGGGTATCATGTGTAGATCCGGGATATCGGGCGCAACAATGTGTGATGATCTTGCTGGATTCACATACCATCTGCATATTGATGGAGTGGTATTGCTTGCGATTGCAGTACACCACCTCATTGGCATGAGGGGCCCACCAACTCTACATGGGTGCAGTCGAGGGTACCAACGCAATTCGGCATGCCTGCCAGTGCATGGAAGCCTTATTTGGTGTCAGCGAGCTCCTGGCCAGTCCGTGGTAGGGAAATGTGGATTGATTGATATTTTATTTCTATCGCGCTCGTACACAAGTGAGCGCGACAAGGCAAGGGAGGGGAACAGGGGAGAAAAAAACAGCAATCTTACTAGGCCCAGTGACATTGAGAACGCACAAGTGCATGGGAGAGGGGTGGGGGAGAAGTGGAAAGTGCGAAGCAGAGGATAAACAGATAAATAACAATAAATAAAAAATAAAGGCAACAAACGGTGGTAATGCAGCCAGCAATTTGCAAGTGCTAGGTTTAAGGCAGCAGACAGGGTAGGTCTGATAAGTGCAGGAAGAAAAAGGGGGGGGGGCTCTATGGGTACAGATACAGACCCCAGTGCAAGGGGT
The DNA here is from genome assembly GCF_040938575.1 of Ambystoma mexicanum. Taxonomy (NCBI): domain Eukaryota; kingdom Metazoa; phylum Chordata; class Amphibia; order Caudata; family Ambystomatidae; genus Ambystoma; species Ambystoma mexicanum. The sequence goes on from NC_090931.1 coordinate 555,545,767, forward strand.
GGCCCAGAGGCAGTGCGGGAGGGTGGCATGGTGAGCAGGTACCTGGGCCCGACGGACAGAGGGTGGCCAGGTGCACAGTGCCAAGAGAGAATAGATCAGCAGGGGAGAGGGGACGCAAAGGCAGAAGAAAAGAGGAAGGTCTTGAGGTGCTTCCGGAACCGGAGATGGTTCTCAAGTTTTAGAGTGGGAGGGAGGCTGTTCCAGAGGGAGGCCCCAGCCGAAGACAGAGATCTACCCCCAGCTCGTTTCGATTTTCAAATGTTTGAATGAGTCTCTCTACATTGGATAATGATGTGATTTCCTCTCACCTATTTGTTCTGCATCTTAGTTCTACTTTTGGTGTTGTCTTGTATTTCTTTCTGTGCAATTGCAGGAAGAGGACCCTTTGTTTCCCACTGCCTTTCCATTCAACCCCAGGGATTGCTGTTGCTCCATTCTCTTGGGTGTGTTCGGGAACATATTTTTTCATGTTGCATGGATTAAGCATTTTGCATTAAAGATTCAGTGCTGGTCTGACAGGGCCTGGCTAACCGGTTGCCCAGCAAGGTTTTACTGTGGGTAAAAAACCTGCCCCAGATGTATTCTGGATCTTTGAGTCATCATTCTCATAGGAATGTGCATGAGTTTCATTACAGGATTTTTCTGTTAATTCCTGATGTTAGTTTTCTAGGTGGCTTTGAGGGAGGGATCTCCAACAACCTAGAGGATATAATAGTTTGCCTTGGTGGGGGTGACAAGCAAGTCCGATCCCACCTCCTTGCACCCTCCGTGCTGCACATCCTGACCTAGTCCATAACGACTCTCCCCAATCACATATTAAGATGGGGAGTTTGTGCAACTCGCTTCAGATGTGACATTACAAACCCCCCAGTCATTAATAGGATGTCTTGAAAAATAGAGGCTTTGTCGCCTCTAATCCATCAAGTGGTTCCCAGGGACGTCATAGTGGATGTTTTTTTTGGTCATTATTTTCTTGTACTCAAAGGCTCTGGTGGCTGCTGGCCTTGGGGTGCACACAACCGATTCTAGACATTTAAAATGTCAGTTTCTAACAGTGGAATAGAGACTTAAACTCAGATTCTAGAGGTGTTGCAGCTTTTGGGGCAGTATGTGTCCCTAAAATCTGAGATGCAATCTTGTTCATTTAGATCAAAGGAACTCCCACATTCTGATTTTGAAGTGGCACAGGAAATGCCTTGAATTTACTATGAATTGTGTTTGTCAGTTCTGGTATCTGTCTTTCAGCCTGAATGGTGCCTCATGAATCAAAGGGTTCAGTCAGTGTTGGCAATCTGTCATTCACAGATGAGTTCTTCCGTACTGGCTACTTGAACCATCAGTTGATTCAGCATCATCAGTTGACCTAGTCCCTCAAATTCTCCCGGAATTGCAATGTTCGAGGGGACGGTTTTCTTTCAACCATGTAAAGCATGTTCACTTGCTGACTCAGAATATTGTTTTGTAACAGTGTTGACTGCACAAAAGGGAAGGCTTTCTTTTTTTTAAACTTTCTTTATTATTTTAATAGGAACAAACACTCAAGCAAGTAAATAACCCCAGACTCACCCTCCCTACCACCCTCAACATTAAACTCGCAACTTAACAATCACATTTAATTCCCATTATTAAGTTCATACACATGCCTCTGCCATAAACCAAAGCCATGTCCAAAAAAAAGGGAACCATTGCTCGTGCCATGCTTCAGGGTGATAGAGTACATGCTTTTTCTTCCCCTTAATTATCAGAGGAAGATCCGGGGGATTGCTTAGCTTGTATCCTGTCCATTTGGTGTTGATTGTATGGGGGCCAATAATCGAACAGGCGGCTGGTGCTCGGAAGTGTTGAAGCAAACATAGACTGCCGTCGTTCACAAAGGTCCATGCAGTCTGACCATCTAGAAAAGGTAAGGGGGGGGTCGTCTTCCCCCATGTTCTAGCCAGCTGATACATGGCCACCACAGAGGCCATGCCCAACAATTTGTTTTCCGTGCGTGTACCCCCCTCAATCGACGCCAGGAGCCAAAGTTCAGGTGAGTATGTTTGCGGTATTGGCAACATTTCTGACATGACCTCTTCAATCCTCTCCCAGAATGATCTAATATTGGGTCAGCTCCAACAGACATGGAAAAAATCTGCTCGGTCCGCACCACACCTTTTACATGCAGATGACCGGTCAGAGAAGAATTTGCTGAGTACAAGCCGGGAGTGGTATACCTGGTGAATGTATTTAAAATGAATCAGCTGATATCGAGAATTCAAGGAGATATATCATGTCTTCAAGCAGACAGACTTCCATTGTTCCCCACTTAGTGTATTCCCCAATGAAGCCTCCCATGCATTCTTACATGCCAATTCCTGCACAGCCTTCACACTCCTCACAAGCTTATAGATGGTAGACAACAGTTCCCCCCAGACACTGGGCGGGCTATATAACATAAGGCCGGTGAAGTAGGTGGGGGTCGTGGAAATTCCAGCCATTTGGCCCTGATGATGCCTGCAGCCTGTAATAGTGTAGTAGTGTCACTGCATCTGTAACACCTTTAGTGCTCAGCTCGTCCCACTGTATAAAGCGCCCATCCTGTATCAAATCCCCCAGGGTTTGTATTCCTAATGCTTGGAACCTGTCCCTGAAGGACCTCTCGTGCGTAAGTGGAATCCCCACTACATTATACACTGGTAGCTCTGGAAGGGAGTGGGGCGTGGATTGCAAGAATTGGTTCAGCCTTTACCAGGCCCTGCATGTTATCTCCACAGGTTGAATTTCACCCCTCGGGACAGGGTCTCTCTCGCCCCATAGCAAACCTATTCGAGTATCTGGGTGGGCAAGAGCTTTAGCTAACAAGGTATGCAGGGATTCTGAGCTAGGAGGGTTCCACCCAGATGTGTATTGTGCTTGTGCAGCAAGATAGTTCAAATATAAGTCAGGGTATTCCAGGCTGCCATTTTCATACGGCCTGGCGAGAGTATCGTAGGCTATCCTGGGTTGCTTACCCGCCCACACCAGCCTTGTCAGCAACTGCCTAACACGGGCCCAGTAGCCAGCAGGGGGCCACACCGGGACATAGTTATATATATATATATATAAGTTTAGGAAGTATCACCATTTTCGCCAAGGCCATACGAGCAGCTTGAGAAATTTGGCAGCCGTATCCACGCCTCCACCTTCAACTCCAGGTTTTCCAACGGCGTAACATAGTTATCTTCATATATTTTATCCTTTACAGTGGACACCATACTCCCCAGGTACCGTATGCCCGCCGGTCGCCATTGGAAATCATTGCCCACGTCAGTTCTTTGGACTTCTGGAGTTAGGGGGAGGACCTCAGATTTTCCCCAGTTGATCCTAAGCCCTGATAGTGCCCCAAACCTGGTCACCTCCTGCATCAACGGGGGAAGGTTCTGGCACTGGTGTTTAACATAAAGAAGAACATCATCAGCATATAATGATATGATGGAAAGATGTGTACGCGCATAAATCCTGCGCTGTGAATGCAGCTCCCGTATATGACATGCCAAGGGTTCCATTGCTAAAGCAAATGGAGCTGGGGAAAAGGGGCATCCCTGCCTTGTACCGCGCATGGGATATATCTGTGCTGAGATAAGCCTGTTTGTATATACCGCAGCTCTTGGGGGCCGAATATAGCAGCCTGATGCATTTGATATACGTCAATCCCAGGCTGGATTGGCAAAGTACCTCGAAAAGGAAAGGCCATTCAACCGAGTCGAACGCCTTTTCAGCATCCAAGGCCGCCACTACCATCAGTATTCCTGGGTTAACATTTGCATGAGGGTAAACGGATGCCTTAAGTTGTTTTGAGTGGAGCGCCCATGGATAAACCCAGCCTGATCTGGAAGCACAAATACCGGCATGTGAGGAAGTATACGGTTCACAAGGATCTTAGCCAATATCTTATGATCTGTGTTAATAAGCGAAAGGGGCCAATAAGATGAGGTATACAGAGGATCCTTGCCCGGTTTCAGCAGAACAGTGATTAATGCTGATCTTGTGGACTCCGGGAGGGTGCCACTGGCCATGGCGCCCTCAAACGTTGCAAGGAGATGTGGAGTGACGTGGTCTACATACGCCTTGTAGAATTCGGCAGTGATTCCATCAAGGAAAGGTTCCTTCCCATTAGGGAGCAATTCTATAGCCATACGGATCTCCTCCTCTGTAATGGGATAATTAAGGACGCCCCCCTGTTCGGGATCCAACCATCCCAAAGCCACTTCATCCACATACCGCAATAGAGCATCGTGCCCAGGCGTGGGCCAGGACGTATATAACTGCTCGTAGAAGTGACAGAATTCGTCATTGATCCCCTTGAGGTCTGTACACGGTTCCCATTTCGGTCTATGATTTCGGCTATACTGTCAGACGGGCGTTCTCTGCGAATAGCCCAGGCCAATGTCTTCCTAGGCCTATCCCCCCTCCCCATACCTTGCCGCCTGTATTGGGTCCCCCAACTATCTATCTTCATCGCATGCCAACTCACACAATCCCCATTTGCCCTTAATTCTTTACGCAGTTGGGTTGTATCCTGAATACACTGCTGTTTTTCACCCTCTCTAATAATGTTTTCCAGTTTCCACATGGACACCGCGATGGCTCTTAAACCCCCCCCAAACCCCTCTCTGGAGATGCGACACCCATGTTTATAAGCCTTAGAGCCTTCCCAGATGATGCCCGGGTCCGAGACCGAGCCAAAATTAGCCTGGGAGTACGTATCTATATCCTCGCCTATCTCAGTCCTAAATGCCCCATCACCAAGGGCAGCAGCCCTAAAGCGCCAACGTAGCAAATTAGGCAATTGTGTTGCGGGTTCAAATCTGACCAATACCAGTGAGTGGTCAGAGAGAGTCTTCGAGGCAGAATTGTAGCTTCCGTGACTGCTCGAAAAATGGGAGTAGTGAACATCATGTAATCTATTCTATACAAGCTCTCATGCTCCCCAAAGTAAAATGTGTATTCCCGGTCAGCGGGATGCAAAGTACGCCATACATCGTGTGCGTCATGCGTCTGTGAGATATTGTCCCATGATTTGGCCGCCTGTGAGAGGGAGAGCTGTGTCGTCATAGTTCTGTCCATAGCTAGTGTGAGGGCCAAATTGAAATCTCCAGCCCAAATTATTTCGTACTCAGTGAATTTGTGAAGATGACTGCCGCATACATGGAAGAATTCTGGCGAGTCCATATTTGGTGCATAAACATTTATAATCCGGAGCCTAGTTCCAAATATCTCACCTGCTAATAATAGGAAACTCCCTCCTTCATCCCACACCTGCTCATGCATCTTAAATTGCAAGGATCTATGTATGTAAGTAGCAACCCCCCTGGAATGGGAAGAAAAGGAGGAGCCATATCTGTGCGTTCCCCACCCGGCAAGGCTGGGGGGGGGGGGATCACCCCTGGCGAGGTGAGTCTCTTGTAGACATATATTCACCCTGTGATTCCTACCATAGTTGGCTATCAGCCATGTCTTCTTCTGGTTGGTAAGCCCCAGAATGTTCCAGGACATCAAAGATATGATCATTCTACGATCGTCACTCACAAAAGTCTGGGTCATTCAACCAAAGCATAATTAACCGCACAATGACCCCACTCGATATGGGTGAACATTACGGACTCTCTGCCCCTTCCATATAGCACATTCCTACAGTTCTCCGTACACATCTGAAATAATGTTGGAGTCACCCCACCCAAACTAACATAACATTTAGACCAAAACATTAACCCCCACGCTCCCCTTCCCACCCATGCCAGAAACTGGAACATACCGGCACCCCTTCCCCCTCCCCTCCCCTCCTCTCCATTCCCCAACCATAACTGAATTACGCCACAGTGTCTACGGCAACTGGGGCTCTGAGAGCAACTGAAGTGGTCCTGGTGGCAACGACCAATATGTAACATATCTTCCCCCCCCCCCACCGTTCCCCCCAATACTTGCCAAGGCTCTCCTCCAAGCATTTGTATTTCCCATCTGAAGGGATATCGGTTCCATATCAAGGCGGGTGCCGTGGCGATCCCCCTGGTTTTGGTAAATTTCCAGCATATTGTTCCGCTGCATCCGGTACGCTAAAGAATACAGTTGACCCATTGTGCTGCACACGTAGCTTGGCCGGGAACATCATGGAGTACTTTATTCCCTTACGCCTCAGGATGTTTTTGGCCATCTGAAAAGTCTTCCTTTGATCCTGGACTGCTGGGCTAAAGTCCGGGAACAGCCGTATGGTAGAGCCTTCCCATCGAAGATCCCCCTTCACTTAGGCTGCTCGCAATATGGTGTCTCTGTCACAAACGGGCCCGCAATTTGAGAGGTGGAGCAAAGAAATGGAGCGTTGGGCTGCTGTGGAAACAAACATGGGGGGGGGGGAGCAGCATCACATTCGAAGCATGGAAATCGCTCATACGAGACATGTTTCTCACCTTCGACGACATGCCTCCCTGAAACTGTAAGTGGAACAGGCTAAGCTCGAAATATATAAGAAAGTGAACTGCTCACGGTCCCATCCCCATGACACAAACTATGGAACTAGATCAACCCCCTGACCCCCAATGGACAAACTGAATATTGAAGTGAATCACTGAAGACAGTTAATGTTGTATGTTGTTTATCTGTTATTATTATAAACTGAAAAGATGGCGATGATATTAACATGATGTATTGACTTGTGCATCCTACAAATGGCAATAAAAATATTTTTTTTAAATGCGGTCTGTCACGGTAGCGAAAAATTCTCGCTATGATGAGGCGCCCGGCGGCGTTCTTGCCGCCGGTGAGCGCACTCCACCATATACATACTGGACAGCGAGGGGTTATCAAGTATATCCAGCAGCAGCTGTTATACACATTTTTCCATGTGGTCTATTTTTTGTGGATTCCGCAACACCAGTAATTGTAATATTGTTCCTCCTCAAGCGCCCTTCCAAATCTCATTCTTGGCTGCAATCTTTTTCACCACTTGTTGCAGACTGGAGAACTCACGCTGGAGGGTTGCAAAGCTATCTTCCATAGTCCGGATCCTTTGTTCCGCTTCCTCCATGCGCCCCCAGAGTTTCTCTATCTGCACAGCTGAAATATTCACTTTGCATGTAAGGGCGTCTATCTTGACCCCAAGCGTGTCGGTGCTCCCCTTTAGTGCCAGCAACGTCTGATTCAGGGCAGCCATATCTACGTGTTCTGACAATGGTGTTTGTAAAATGACGGCTGGGGACTGGGCCTGGTCTGTGCGGGCAAATTGGTCCATCCTCGCCTGCTTCCTCTGGTTGCCCATATTAGCCTGGTATAAGGTTTTATCAGGCAGCCCCTCTTCAGTACCAATTCTTGCAGTGTATTCACCAGTACCTGGTCATTCACTTGTTGGATCAGCGCTTTAGTCCACTCTGCAATACTTGCCCTGTGTATGCAGGGGTATTATTAACACTGAGTGGCCAGTGCTCCACGAGAAGGCAGATCTAAATCGCGTTTGCCCCACCCGCACTCTCGGACCGGCCCCGGGCGAATCCACCAGTGTCCAGTTCCTCCTCCGTAAGCTCACCAGAGGGAGTCTTCAGTTTGGGCACAGGCTGTAATACAAGCTGCTGGATCCGCCGTAATCCATGTCAACCAAATGCCTAGCTGCAAACTACCTGGCCATATTGCGTGCAGCCTTACAATACCACTGCTCCCCTGCAGCCTCCTATTGCCGCCCCGTGGCAAGAGCGGATCCAACCTCCACCTCGTCTCCGTGTGCTAAGGTGCTCCCCCGAGCCACCGGGGAGCGATATCTGCAATGTCCCGTGAGTTATCCGGGGGAAAAGTTACCCCAGCTTATCCACTGGTGCCGACTGTTAGCTGTGCTTGGGGCACCTCAAGTACCCAGGACCTTATCTGCCTCCGGGGGGAGGGGGGTCTGGGCAGCACAGAGAAAGGAAGGCAGGCCGATCTCCCCCCAGGTTATCTGCAGTGCACAGGGATGTATCCGTGGCTTGCTGCAGCTCCCGTGGTCCGGAGCCAGGCCTCTCCGATGCTCCTCAGCACCAGTAGTGGCCCGGGACTCACCAGAGAAGGTGTCCAGGGCAGGAGGAGCTCTCCCCAGACTGCCCGGTCGCTGCAACCGCCTCTCAGACTGCACCAGTCCTGCAGTCACACACCACCGTCCTTGGTGCTACGGAGCATCCCTACATCCCTCCGAGGCTCAGGCAGAGCGCTTCCCCGTCGCGCTCTCCGTGGCTCTTCACAACAGGGAGGTCTACCCCTCTCCCACACACCTCGGCCAGGCGCCGCAGCTACGCACTTCTCTGCCGCGGTCTCCCGAGATGGCGGCTCACGGCGAAACTCTGTCTTATGGTGCCCGGAGGATATTTTATAAGGATTTATTCCTGTCATTGCTGGAGATTTTCAGGCAGCGGCCATCTTGGTCTGCTGTGCAACAGCGCCCCAAAAGGGAAGGTTTTCGAATGGATTGTCCTCCCACGTATTCATCATCTTTGATATTCAATATCCAGCTTCAGCTGCTTCAGAATAATTTTTTTGGCAGTGTTCTGTGCGTCAATGCAGTCGACTCAATGTGCCTCAAGGGCCTCCCTCTCGATGATGTCATCGAAGGCATATGTAGCACGCGCAGTGCCCGTTGGCTCCAGTTCTTTTTTTCCGAGTAAGCTTACGCTTCGAGAACTATAGCACGCTTCAGATTTCCTTCACAAAATATACTAACATGTCTTAATCTTCGACACCGTCTACCCCGAAGACCGGTTTTAAGAAGTGTCAAGGCTGCGGTTCCAAGATGTCGTTAACCGATCCGCATCGAGTGCGCTTGTGGTGTCTCGGTGTGAAGCACAAGACCTCGGCCTGCACAAAATGTCATTCGATGACCGGATAAGCTCTGAAGGAGCACAAGGGGAAATTGATGGTAGGTAGAAACCCTAACAAACCCTAAGAAATCCCCATCCACTACCCGTTGAAGAAACATTCTTCTGAAAAAAGAAGGCGAAAAAGGTCCAGGTCAAGGAAGTTGAAGAAGAGGCACCATAAATTGCCCACTTTGACATCCTCATCTGACTCTTCTCCTGAGAGAGTTATACCCTGTCCAACTTAGGCCTCCACTCCTGCTGAATGCAAAGCATTCAGGTTAGAAATGCGCAACATTTTTAAAAAGAAAAACCTTTGACCTTCCATGCTCCTAAAGCGCCTTCTAAAGCCGGTAAGGAAAGGGCTTCAGCCCTTTTGAGTCACAAGTAATAAAATAAGTTGAGGTTGTCGACGCCCTCAATGCCAGATGCACCCTCGACACCATCCGGCCCATCGACACCAATGGCACCATTAATGCTTTCGATGGTGCCATCGAAGTCTGACGTCTTCCTCAAAGATCTCAGCCACTCCTGGAGCAACGAGCTCAACATTTTTATTATTTTTTTTATTTTATTTTTTTAAACTTCAGCTATACGATCACAACTTAAAAGAAAAAGTCGGTCAACCATAACTTTTGTTACATAAAAGCGAGCCTGTACGTCTAAGAACGTCTTACAACCAGACAACTAGATGTACTAGCAAATCACATACGTCATGGTTCCACATCATAGCTAACTTATGTTCATACCAAAAGAATACACAATCATACAAAGATCAGGTCCGGATATCAAAGTAAGTAAAATTAAAACTTTGGTCTGTAGTTGAGAGACTAGGAGCATAAACTCATATCACATTCTATGAAATTCGAATGCCAAAAGAAGAAAATTAGTTGGTTAGTTAATTAAGCCTCAGGGCGCAAGAGAATAGAGTCCAGAAAGTTGACGACAGCACATGTTAGTTGGATATCATGTCCAGAAATTACACAGCCCCACCAATTGGCCATGTCGTCGTCAAGTGGGGCACATTTTCCAAGATGGCATTGTCGCTGGGTATTAACCCCTGAGCATGCTGTTACTAGATGATGAGGCGTTTCTATGGCGTTGCAGCAGAATTGACACATGTTATCTACAGTGTCCTTATTTCTGCGTTGCCACAGCATTTCTTTAGTCTGAATGGCATTTAGCTGGAACGTCAAGAATTTTTCACGATATTGAGAACTGGGACATTTTACTAAATATCGACAGGGTTTATTCAATTTATGCAAACTAGTTTCTGCTTTCAGCGTGGATTTCAGTTTGCTTCGATGTTCTGAGTTGCAGATCCAAGACCAATTTTCAAATTTATTCTTTGCCAACTGTGGCAAATTAATTAGGTCGTCAATTGATATGTCCGCACTGGTTAGGTGGTTGGCCAGGGCTGATTTCCAGGCGCCGAACAATTGATTATTGGCAGCTTCATGTTTCGCAACTAGAATTTGGTAAGCAGGGCACGGTGCGGCTACGCACATTTTCCTCCAGGCGGTCAGAGATGTCCAGATTACAACAGAGTGTAAGGAATTCAAAGATAACTCATAACGGATCGCAGTAATGGATACGTAGTATGGGAGTCTTAGGACGCGCCTCCAGAATATTGCTTCGAGTTTATGCCATATCTGTGCGTCCAAATTCCATCCGGCCTCAGCACCGAAGGCGATTGCTGGAATTACCTTTTGAACATAAAATGTCAAGACTGGTGACAAACTAAATTTTCCATGTTCGCTGTTAATCTTGGCCCCTTGAATTGCAAACTGATTCATCCGTGCAATCAAATCTTGCCTCCAGTGATGTTCGTTGATGGAGTTATTAAACATGACGCCAAGATAGCGAATGGACTTCACTGTTGACAAGATGTTATTCTCGATGGTCCATTTGAAGGCGTTGTCTTTCCGAGATGTTATTATACCGATAGCCATTATCTTGGTTTTATCGACATTCAGTTTCAGGTCATTTTGTTTTAAGTAGTCGCTGAGGTTACTCAGCAACCGTTGAAGACCGATCTGGGTGCGATCAATTAAGACAAGGTCATCCGCATATGCTATGCATTTTATCGGAGTGTTGTTAATTTTTGGGGAAAAACACTGGACCTGGTTCAAGCAAGCTGGAACATCTGCAATAAAGAGCTTAAAGAGCTCAGCTGCAATAGGGCAGCCTTGCTTCACGCCTCTATGTGTAGGAATTTTTGATGACAAGTCGCCTTGGTTGTTTAGCCGTACTTGTATTGATGTACCAGAGTGTAAGGCTTGTATCGGCTCCAATATGGATCTCGGACAATTACAGTTTTGTAGTTTTGTCCACAGCAACTCACGGTTGATCATATCAAAGGCTTGACGTAGATCGATAAAAGCAAGGAATAATTTTTTCCCTGTCTTCAAGGATTCCAGCTTTAAAATGGTTAGAATGAGTAAATTGACTTCGACACTCACTCCCTTGGTGAATCCTGTTTGTCTAATGTCTAGAATCCCTGGATTTGAAGCCCATGCATCAAGCTTTTGACGTACACACGAACCCAAGATTTTTCCAATAGTATCAAGTAGGGCAATCGGGCGATAGTTGGTTGGAATCGCTCTATTGCCCCGCTTGAATATTGTAACCACAATTGCCTCCAGCCATGAATCAGGCTTTAGCTTTGTTGTTTGTATCGTTTTTAACAAGGCTTCAATCAAGATGGCCCATTGCCGGGCATATTTTTTCAGCATGATGTTGGTAATCATGTCAGGACCTGCGGCATGAGAGTTCTTCAGGGTCATGATCATTTTCTCTATTTCAAGAGCAGACATCGTCACCTCCCAAACGGTGCCAGAAAACTTTGTGTCTGGGTGGCATTCTTTTTTGGGCAACTGATAAACTTCAGAAAAGTGCTCTACCCAGGCTGCGCTGTTTATTTCGTTGGATATGTGCGCCGAGCATCGAGAGTTACCAGCGTTTAAGATGTCCCATATCTGACAGGTGTTTTTGGTTACTAATATTTTCATCATTGATTCGGCCTTGTTTTGATGGATGATCATTTTATGCGATTTCAACCAGTTGCTGTACACCTGACGCCTTCGTTTAATTTCTTTTCTGAGCTTCTCAGCCGTCGTGGAGGAACTTGAGAGCCTTTTCAGCAGTCTTATGTCAGCTCATCGTTTTCTTTTGATCAGAAATGATTGTGCTTGGCATATGTTTATGGAACATTCCCATTATCTAGCTACGACAGTGGTGGACATCATTTTGCTGACCAGAGGCGCATAGTTGACATTTTGATCTGCATAAAGATTGTAGAACTGATCACTCAATAATTGAAGTTTTGGTCCGTTTATTCGTAAGCGATTGCCCCCTGCATTAACTGAGATAGGAATTTCATATTGTCCTTCTGGGAGTGTCCACTCCAGCGTGCACGAGAGGCGTAAGAGATCGTGGTCACTATTACGCATTTTGTCAACATTAAATTTAGTTATCTTGTCCACCATATTTTGAGACACCCAAAAGTAATCTAGGATACTATGAGAAGTATCACGATGCCAGGTTGCAGATGGAGGGTCGTCTCCTTCGACATTTCCATTTACCAAATGGCAATTTCGGTTTTGTAGTGCCTTCGTCCATGCCTTACTTCGGCTAGACAGCTCGTGTTCGGCCAGTGGTAGATATACCTGTCGAATGTCAAAACCAAACCAGGAGCAGTTTAAATCCCCACAGCAGATTATCGACAGGTTTCTGTATATTATAACAGCGTTGTCTGAGACTAGTAATGGCCTTCAAAAACGTAGCTGTGCTGATTTTGTGAGGATTCCAATATCCATTAATGATCAGAAGGTTTTGCCGCTCTTCTATGATGCCTTGAGTAGATTGCATAAGAATGCCCTGAATAAAAGAATTTGGATTAGAGACTTCCAGAGTTTTCCACTGATTAGTAACTTTGATCATTGTAAGTAGCCCAGAATAAGGGCGACTGTTAGGCAGAAACCTGTGCAGTTCCCTTAGGGACCACTGCAAAAGATTTAGGACTACAGGTGTTAGCAGTAAACCCACTTGGTAGCAGTCTGTACCACCCAGATTTACCTGGTAGCTGTGGCTGAGCAGTCAGACTTCCCTCAAGAAGAGTTAGGCAGTATGCAAAGTATACTCAATAGGCACTCAGATACAATAATACAAGCAAACACTGACCAGAGCTTTGGTATCAAAGTATATGATTATTTATTTATAAACACACAGTTGAAACACTCCAGCACTCTTATTGTAAAATATTCTAAACCCAGTTACTATTATGATATATACACCCCTTTTTCCCTTATTAGAAAATCACAGTAAGACACCACTTATTTTCATACAGCAGTGAGCGCTTAACTAGATTGCACTCTACTAAGGTTGTGAAAAAGGGAGGGAAAAAAAGACAGAATATGCAGGATTACACCACTCTACGATTCAGGAACACTATTAGCAAGGCAGAGAGCAAAAAGTCACTGGTGAGCCAAAGTCCAAAGGCTGGGCCCACTCTTAGAGAGAGCAGAGCACAAATGCGCCCAAGATCACACAGTTACACTAGGCTTAAAGTCTTTCAGAGGGTTCAGAAAAGAGTTTAGAGAGGCTTAGAGAAGTTTAGCCAGGGTGTCCCAGGCTAACCCAGGTTCGAAAGCCGGGGGCTAAATCTACCCCGTACAGTCGGTTGCAAGGGAAGCCAGGCGGGACACGGTACCTTAAGTGGGAATGATCCTCCAGCGGTGGCAGTTGTTCCTGGTAGTGGTTGCAAGTTGCGGCGTCGTCCAGGGGAAGAGAAGATCTCGACGTGGAGGAAAGATGCAGGTCGTTGCACTACCAGGGCAGAAACCAGCCGCGGAGTTTTCCGGTAAAAGGTGGTACCTTTATCTCGCGGTCGTGGCAAAACGTGGTATCCCGGTTGCCGGGGTGCTTAGCACGGGCAAGGCGGCCACGAGATACGTTGGGAAAGCGAAAAGACGGTGAAACTGGTTATCCCCACCAGTCAAAGGAAGAAGACTCTCCGGCGGGGGATCTCCTCTGTTGTTGGGAAAAGTGGTGAGACGGACCAGCAGGGCTCCACCGGTCGTGGTGTCGTGGCAGGTCGGCTCAGCTTCTCCCTCGTCGGATTCTTAGGTCCTGTGGCGACTTCTGAAGTTCCAGTCCCCAAAGCCCTGCTTTTATGCAGCAAACCCCCATTCACTCAGCCTAGCTGTCACTCAAACATGCGAAGTGGTGAGCCGGCCGGCTCAACCCCTTGGGTCAATCAGGACGGAGTGCAACTTGAGTTGCCTAGGCAACTCAGTCCAGGGTGCCTAAATTCCCCTCCACCCCTCCTAAGTACCTCAGACATAGTGGCACCACTTTGGAGGGCTTCTGTGGAGAAGCCCGCCAAAAAATGGAACAAGGGGCTCGACTTGGGTTGGAGTCACAGAAGAGAACACAAACGCCATTTTAGAATCAAGTTTTGGCAAAAATACCAACCGGAGAATTAATATTAATTAAATAAACCGGCGGTATGTTCGAGTCTACCTTAAATAATTAAATAAAGATAGTAGCCTAAAACAATGGGAAATCCCATAGGAAAATATTTGCGGTTGAATATAAAAAGTAGTATTCACTGCCACCAACGAAAACTCGATCAGGGGGGACGGAGACGTGCCCCCTCGACTAAAAGACCCTGGGGCAATCGAATTGCCCCAGCCAGTACATCCACAATATGATGGTTTGTACTGGTTCTGTTCAGAATTTAAGACCAGTAGAGTCAATGGTGACTTTACATGCCTTGGGAGACAGTAGTCAGTCCCAGGGTATGGAGTCTATACTGGGGGGGTCACTATGACACCCCTGTGTTACTGCACGGAGGGTGCTGTGTAACACACATCACAAAAACACATGAAACACACTCAAATCATGTCCAAGAGTGAGGGTAAAAGAGTCTCACTCTTGGCAGGAGAAAAAAAAATAAACCCCAAAAATCCAGCAAAGCTGCTGGGGGACTCACTAGGTTAGAAAATTCAGCCTAAACCGAGAATTCTCCCTAACAGCGACCTTGTGGATTTTTTACTGCGGGGTTCAGATGAACTTCAAAGCCATCTCTCGTTGGAGCCTCGACAAGCCACGTTTCTTGTAAACAGATTATAACCGCTCGCTGGAGGTCGGCTTCAAAGATGTTGAAAAGATGCGTGAACCCTCTCGTGTTCCATGATAGGAACTCGCACCAAGGTTCACGACCAATTGGTCATGGCTATTGTCTCCTGTTGCGGAAGCAAGGTTTTTGATTATCCCATGTTGACTTGCGTCTGTTCTGAAGGTTTTGGTTGTGTCTTGATGAAATTTCAGCAAGTGACTGCCTTAGCTCCGTACAGTTTATGGAGGCGTCAGCCTTTAATGAGAGCGAAAAAGGATGAGTATTGGAACTCTTTGTCTGAGCCAGAGGTTCAATCAAAATATCAAAACCAAAAGCCAATAACTCGTCAGAGGCACGCATCATGGTATTTCGAACAGATGCAGAAGCAATGTGCAGAATGACCTGATCAGCCGTGCGTTCTGTTGGATATTCGACAATCTTAATGTCAGCTGATTCGATTGTGCGTAGTTTGGAATGCATTTAAGTAGTCTCATCACGTTTGCACGATTTAGATTGACATCATTGTCATCTCCTTGAATATTTTGAATACGTAATTTCCCAATTTGGGCAATTGAAGAGGAAGAGAGATTTTGGTGAGCTCTGGATACATAATGCATCTTCTTACTTTGTTGATTTTTGGTACATTTAGGATTCCATCTTGATGAGTGTTCAGTTGAATGCACAAGATGATCATGAGATTCGTTTCCAGAAGGAGGAGACGAGACCGCTGGCATGGACCTTTGATTTGTTGTGGGTTTAGACCGACCCTGAACATCAGGTGGAAGAGAATGTATAACATCATTTTCGTTGTGACTCTCAAATAGATCTTCCTGGTCGAAATAGGTAGAAAAATTGCAGAGATCGTTTTCTGGGTTACTGTCGAGGCTCTCGACTGTCTCACTCGCAGACTCAATTTCTTCGTCTTTTAGTTGAGGGGTGGGCCGGTGCACAAGTTCGTCTTACACCTTTCGCTGAATTAGCAGTGACTTTAGCCTCAACCTTTTCTGGTTTGGTTGTTCGTGTGAACAAACCCAACTTTTTCAGTGATGGTACGTTTCTAATACATTTTTTTACTTTTGATTTGTCAATTGCAGCATGTGGACGTTTGAGATTTGACTTGCTGGCGACCCGTGAGCTCTTCACAGTTTTTAAAGTTTTGGCTGATGAGTCGAGAAGAGAAAAAGTTATTGATTTTGCAGCTCCCGCAAAAATGCCAAATGAGTTTGACGAACACTGCGGAACTGAGAAAACAGAGTCCTGTTTCTTGTCTTTTGAAAGAATTACTGCAGGCTGTTCCCTGTCAGAAGCCGCTCCTTTTGGAGTCTTACATGAAGTAGTAGTTTCCTTCTCAGTGTTGTCCTTACTTATTTTTAAATTTTGTTGGGGATCATCGGGATGCAACTGACGGCCTGTCAGAGTTGGAGTCAGAATAGGATGATTGAGTTGCCCATTTTGATTGAGTTGCCCGCTTTGAGACACACTCGAGGATGCCAAAAGAGTATTTTCCGAGCTAGGATTTTGCCCGGCCGCCGAGTTAAGAAGATCGTTTGTCCCACTTTCATTAGAAGACTCTGTTGTTAGGAGCCTTAACAATTTAGCGGTTGATGGGTGTTGCAGTACTGAGTTGGAAAAAGCAACATCGACATTATGCCGCATCCACTTAAAGGCATCCAAGAGTCCTTCCGAAAGGGTGTCGTTTTGACAGTGGTGACGTGCGGCTAAATCAGTCAGGCGTTCCTGCCACCGAGTGGTAAGATCAGCTTCTCTCGAGATCTGATTTTTAAGAAAGTTGTTGAAATTTTCTGTTTTCACAATCTTTTCGGATAGAACTGCAATTAGAGCTGTCTGGTCTTTTAAGGCATCATGAAGCGATTCGTAAAGTTTTGTGAAGGGAATCATCGCCATCGAGGTCGCAGCAAGCACATTGTTGTATAGCTGTGTGGCAGCTGCAGCCGAGAGACTAGATTTCTGGGATGACGATGAAGAGCCATCGGCACAAGAGTGTGAACTCGAGGAGGTCTCCTCATGCAATGATGGTTGGGTGCTTGATTGAGCTTTTTTCGAGTGATCAGACACGTGTTTCTTCAGCAAGGAGGTACGGACTCGGGGGTGCTTGTGGATGCCAAATTAAGTAATCGGGGACCTTCTGCCACACTTTTATTTGAAGACACATTATGGTTTGTTTCGGGCTCTCCATCAACAATGCCAGGGAAATGGCTGCTCAGGTCAGCGCCATCAGCATTTATTGTCGAATGGTCTTGCCGAGGATGGTTTCCCTGAGTGACCAAGTCAGCTGATTCAGTTGAATTGAGCTGTGACATTGGCCGAGAACAAGTTTGATGACGTTGATCATAATAAGTTAACAGCCTTTGTTTTGCAGTGGCATAATCAGCGTCTAGTTGTGCCAGCAGGCGCGCTTCACGTCCTTCAATACTAAGACTTGTGCTATTTTTTCCGATGTTGACGTTTTTCCCTGCAATATTTAACTTGTTGGACTTGATAGGCAACTCAGTTTGGATTTCCTTGGAATGACCATTTTTTTGCCCTTTAGAAATGAATGCAAGGGCATCACGTTCTTGATGATTAGCAGGTATTAGAGGTTCATAACCACTGTTCACATCGGGTGCAAGTCTAAGAATGTTCAGAGGCCGTTTCCTTGACACTAAAGGTGTTCAATTCGGAGTAGAACATTCCGTTGAAGTACGGGTACCAGGTGGTCCACATAGTTTACTAGTGTTTATTATGAAGTTTGAGGTTTCGTCATTTGGCAACAGGCCAATTGATGGGACCAATATTGCTGACATGTCGGTAGAAATAGGCAATTTTTCGCTCCTGCCAGATGTTACGAGTCGACCGGAGGCAACAGTTGAAGTGACTGTATGAAGCGGGCGGAGTTCAACAGAAATGTTTGCAATTGGGGGTTCGGCTTCAATCATTTCGACATCAGTCACGTCAAAGGGCGAATAGAAAACTTCAGGACTATTTGTCAAAGGGATTGTGGACGTTTTTTTTTCCCGCAGAAGTGGAGTGGAAGGCAGAGCAACTAATGCAGCTACTGTAGAGTTCCCCTTACAGCCAACGGTCTCATTCTGCATCATAGATTCACCAAGTGGTGAAGCTGGCGCCGGCGGGCGATCAGGAGAACAGACAGGAGAAGAAGAGGGAGTTGGGTCAATGACCCAAGGCTGCTCTTCGCGAAGGTCATGTGACTGTTGTTGCAGGTGAGTGGCAGGTGCTTTGTTTGCAGTGTTTGCTTCATCAGGTTTAGTAATGTCATTTGCTTCGACTGTTACTAAAAGCATATTTGCGGGCGTTAAGTTTGTAACCGCAGGCTTAGGGTGCGTGGGTGAAAGTGAAACTGTAAGAGACTTAAGCAACACATTCGATTCCACGAGGCCAGAGTGCCCGTCACCCTGCTCGCTTACCTTAGCCATTTGGGAGCCGGTCGCCGCTTTCATTGCTGTTCACGGATTCACCATCCGCCGATGCTGGAGCGTTTTCCTCCTGGTGTGTGGCCCTGAATTCGCGGTCATCAAGGGCACCGCTCTCCGCTCGCCAGCTAAACAGCGAAACAGAATCACAGCCCTTCGCTCCACAGGGCTTAGCGCCGCAAATTTAAACAAGCACGTCGGTGTGCTCTTTCACCGTGGCAGCAGCAGGATGATTTTTAAAGGGACAGCTGCACACAGTGTTCACTCGCCGGTAGCTTTGTTTTCCAATCACTCCAGTGGGAAAACAATGAGGATACAGCGAAACGGAATCACAGCCCTTCGCTCCACAGGGCTTAGCTCAACATTTTGTAAACCTTCGACACCCTTACCAGGGAAAACTTTCACTCCTTTCACAAGAAAGGATTACTTTAAGTCACTAACCTCTACATATGAGGACAATGAGCCATCTGATAATGATGCGCCATTTGGGTTACAGTATAGTTCACCAAATGTCCCTGATAGTTTAATATCAGAGGAATCCAGGCTAAAAGGCCTTTATGAAAATTAACAAATGCCCAGTGGAGTGGACTTCACCAGAATTACAATTAGGGAAAGCTGAGTCCGATGAACATGCAGATGCCTCATACAGGCAGTTGATTTCTAAGGTAGTAGATTACCTGTGATGGATAAGACCTGCTCTCCTCTTCGAGGAGGATGATCTAACAGATATCCTTGATAAAGGGCCGCAAAAGGATCCAATTTTTCCTTTCCACATTGCTCTTCAGAAAAGGGTGAGTGCCAATTGGGAGACGCCGGAGTGAAGTTCGACAGTAAACAAGAATTTGACAAGAAAATACCGCCCATATAGTAGTTTAACTACTTATCAAAACACCCCACCTCTGAAGGTCTGGTGGTGCAGGCAGCACCACAACCTCAAAACAAGCAGCTCATCCAACCATCCCACCGGATAGAGATGACAAAACGGTAGATGCATGGGCAAGAAAAGTATTTTCTGCGGGAGCATAACTCTTAAGTCAGCCAACTCCACATGTGCCTTAGCAAAGTTTTCATACACTCTATGGGACTGCATTTCTATGGTGGCTGAGCATATTCCCGAAGGGGAAGAAAGAGATGTTTCTTGGCAATTGTTAGGGACGGCAAGGAAGCCATGTGCAAGTCTCTTTAGTTGCGTCTGGATTCTGCTGACCGCGTCAGAAGAGCCATGGCGGCAAGCATCATAATATGCAGGGTTGCATGGTTAAGGAAGTCTGGATTTTCACTGGACGTGCAGTCTAGACTTCTTAACATGCCTTTTGAAGGGTCTCCTCTTTTTGGCAGCAAGGCTGACCTATGTCTTGAGAAGCTGTGACCTTGAAGGCGGCAGCCAACCTTTGGGTGCCGCTATTAGGCAACTTCACTCTTTTCGCCCCAGTGGCCCTTCTTGGAATCGTAGATCTTTTCGCTACTACTCAGTTGGAAGAGCGAGAGGAATGGCTGGTCAAAGAGGCCAAACAAGATTCCCTCGTGGTGGATGAGGGAGAGGTGCAAAAGCCCGCTCAAGCAGGGGCATCTTTACCAACAGCCACTGCGTCAGCCGCCTCAAAACCTCTCTGAGGTCTTGAGTCACGACACCCCGATGGGAGGCAGACTGTCTCAGCATCTGAAAGAATGGTGAGACATTACGTTGGATAGAAACCATAGTCCAAGGTTACTGCCTTCCATTCATTTAAAGACCTCAGAACCATCGACCGGGAAGCCATTCTTAGAAGGTTCCAGATCCGCTCCTTGTGCAGGAAATTCTGACCCTGCTAGAAAAAGGTTCTATAGAGCCGGTACCTGTAGCAGAGAGGAACAAAGGAATGGTACTCTCCTTATTTCCTAATTGCCAAGAAGGACGGAGGACTGAGACCCATCTTGGACTTGAGATACTTGAAAAAGTTCCACTGTAAGGATAAGTTCAAGATGGTCACACTTTCTCTGATCCTTGAGGCCCTCCAACCCCAGGATTGGATGGTGTCATTGGACCTTCAGGATACTTATTTCCATGTGCCAATCCATCTCAAGCACAGAATCTACCTGAGGTTCGCCGTTGGCAGTTCTCATTATAAGTTTTGAGTTCTGCCATTCGGGCTGACCATTGCCCCAAGGGTTTTCACCAAACTGATGGCAGTGGTGGCAGCGAGTCTCGGGAGAGCGGGTATTCGTCAATACCGTTTCAAGTCCTCTTAACAGGATTTGAGCCTACGACCTGCAGATCACACATAGATTGCAGCAGCAAGCGCTCAACCTGTCAAGCTATCTTACCGCTTTGCTTTTAAAAATGCAATGCCACCATAAGAAAGCATGTCGAAACTGGTTGCCCACTCTAGGCCATGCACATAATAACACATATGTTTGCTGTAGCCTTAATGCACAGTAAGAAAGGCCATGCCAAAGTAAGACGTACCTAGACTGGCAGCACCAAAATGCCAATCTAGCCACTTAATAACACTGATGCTTAATTTATCATAGCTGCCCAGAAGGATATACAATGCCACAGTCAGGACTGACTGCACCCAAATGCCAGTCTAGCCAGGTAATTACACTTATCATGATTGCCATATCAGAGATGCCCAGTCCAAAATGCCAGGCCACAGAAAGGAATGGCTAGTCTAGCTGCAGCAAAATGTCAATCTAGACACATAATAACACATATGATGCTTGCTTCATTACAGATGCCCAGATAAATATGCCACGACAAAGTAAGAAATTACTAAACTGGCTGCACCCAAATGTCAGTCTAGACTGTAATAACACTTAACATGCATACTTTATTATCAATGCCCTGTAAAAATGTCATGCACGTTAAGAAATGACTAGACTCGCTGTACAAAAATGCAAGTCTAGCTACTAATAACACATATGCCTGCCACTCTCCTCCTCCACCACAAAATCAGCCCCTTGGCACAACATTATCTCCACGTCCATCTTCCTCGTCTCAATACTTAAGTACGGGGAAAGGTGCTTCGTGGGCAAGTACTGGGATGAGGAAGAGTAGGACTAGGAGTAATGAAGATTACTGGTAAGTAATCTAGGTATTGAACACAAGCACACCATTCACATACTCATTTACACTGCGCCCATCAACTATTCACTGACACACCCAGCCACCCATACATCATGCACGCATTACATAATATACATAAACACCCTTTCATGCGCACACACACATTTATGATAAAAACCCTCTTTCTTACCTTTTTAAAAATCCATTGCTGCTCTAAGCAACTCCTGACTGTGCAGGCTGGCCTCTGTCTCCCATGATCCATGCACTGCCTGTCATGCACAGAGCACGGGAGCCAGAGAGTTCCATGTCCTGTGGGGATGAGGAGGGGCGGGGAGCTAGTTTGTAGCCATTATGACATAAAAAAGAAATATTTTTCCTAGCAGAAATAATTATAATTTCTTTTTGAAATCAGACTCACTTCAAAATGAAATGAATGTAAAGAGGGCTCTGGTCTGAGAGCCCTCTTTACTTTTGGTTTCTTGCTGCCTCTGCAACCCCAAGGGGTTGAAGAGGCAGAGCGAGGGGTCGCACAGGAGGTGCTAGGGGTTGCAGTTGTGACCCCCAATTGATGTCTCAGGAAAGAGTCCACCTGGAAACAATGAAAGATTAAATGACTTTGGTTCTGCAACTGGGTATTGGACGAAGATAAAACTTCTTGTCACATTAAACAATATGTATATCATGTCTTATCTGGCTTCTACAGAAATTCATATTGACATGAATAGTGTGACGAGTTGCAAGAACGCATCTTGTTACATGTGGAGGCGCCAACTGCTTGTGACTCATTTGGTTTGGCTGCTACCTGATGTGCCTCCCAGTGGGTCAAAGGAGTGGGATCCCGCAGACTAGTCATATCCCACACACCCATCCTGCAATGACTGCTATGTTACTAAAGTGATACAGATCCATACTTGCAAAGACCCTAAAGAAATCTGATCAGGGATTGCTACACAAGAGTCAAGTGAACACACAGGCAACCTTTCATGGTATTGTTCAATATCTGAAAGACTGCTAGACAGTGATCTGATAACTGTCCCAAACATACTAACCAGCAATTTTTGGAATCGTATTCCCCGAATCCCACACAAGATAAGCAAATATTTCTGAACTAACAAGACAGAGTTTGAATGAGAGATGCAGCCCGAAGCCACGGATCATAATTTTTTACGCAGGAGCAGCCACAAAGGTCACACAGGAACCGGAGAAATTCCAAAATGGTGCCAACACTGCAAGCTGCATTTATAGACTACCTGGAAATCTCCCAATTACCCCATGTAAAGTGAGCCCAGCACAGGCACTCGAATACCTGTTAATGGAAGTACAAGCAGGGAACCAATTTGATACATGGAAGCTAAAACACGACTTCCCCAGCCAATCGAAGGG
Source organism: Ambystoma mexicanum (assembly GCF_040938575.1). Taxonomy (NCBI): domain Eukaryota; kingdom Metazoa; phylum Chordata; class Amphibia; order Caudata; family Ambystomatidae; genus Ambystoma; species Ambystoma mexicanum. The sequence continues at coordinate 555,568,573 of NC_090931.1, forward strand.
GCGAAGACAAGTGCAAATTCACTGGAAGCACCATATAAAAGAGTGAAAGAAAAGGATTAGAAGTTTGTCAGGCAGCAATGTCACCTCAAAACTGTCTGTAGACAGTTATATAATGCTTATAATGCTTGGCAAGCCTCCAGCAGCTATTTTCTGGAGAGGACTGACCTAGAAAGGTCAACCTATTGAATGTTCTTATGCCAAGGAGGAGGCAGCCTCAATTTCATCAGAGACCCGTGGCAAGACCTGACAAAATATTGTGTGCTTGAAAAACACTCTGAATGAGTGGAGGAGAAATAGCCTTTGAAATGAATGTTGCGAAAACCACGGTCTGGGAGAAACCTTCTATGAAAACGGATTAAAACCAAGGTTACTATGAATGTTGATGAAATGCAAGGTATGGGAGAGATCTGAAGCACACAGGACGTGTTGCAAGGAATACACACTGAAGTAACCAGAAGCTGTGGGAAAGCCTAAATGGATGATCCTCATGTAAGGAACCACAGAATGACACCTGCAAGAGGTCTACAGAGATCTGGTGAAAATAGGAAGACTGCATCCAGACTCTTGAGTAAACCCTGGAAGAGCCTTCCTGGGAGAAAGGTGTGCTTTTATTTTTGCTCGAGCCATTTTCAAATTAGGAATCGTGAACATTTCTGTTGGCCGCACATATAACATTTTGTGTTTTGAAGCTTAGGGTAGCTAGGAGGTTTTGGTATTTTCTGTTAGTCACATTGTTTGAACATTACAATGTAGGATAGGGTGCCACAAATAAGGGCGAGAACTTGGAAGAGTATGTTTGTGTGATGTCGTGAGGTTGTTGGACTTTCGGAGCAAGCACCTTTTTGTTGACCCATCCCTGACCTATCCCTGACCTGGTTTAATTCAGATATATGCGTATGGTTTGTAGATTGTTCCCTAGATCCTGTAGGCAACCCTTTCCCTAAAGAAAGAGTAAAATACTTCACCCATAACATGTCACATGTTTCATTGCGTGACCTTGCCACAGCACACAAGGTTTTTTGGATTCATGAATGAGACAATTCATCTTCGTTCGTTATTTTCCCCTATTTGAGAGCCTGCTGCTCAATATGATTTAAATGATATGCTGGGTTCCATAATGCACAAACCCTCTCGTTCCTATGGCTTCATTTGACCTTGATATTCACAGTTCAAGCACAGTAATAAAACCAAGTAAAACAGTGCCAGGCTGTCACTGCAGAAAGACGTACAGAAGTCTAGCCCTTCTTACCCTGTCTACCTAGTTTGTTCCTCATCTACCTTAACCTTTCACCCAGTCTAATTAACTCAGCCTACAGGGCAGCTTGGGCTATATTTTCACTCTATAGATGGCTATGTATTACTACTGATACTAAATGGGTCTTTGTTTACTACATTCGACAGTGCCAACACTATTTGTATCCAATGTAAAGCATTTCTACTAAATTCACTTATTGTTACAGACAAGCAGAAATGTGTTAATGCATCTTTGACGGATGTGCATGTAATTTGCATGTGGTTGCATGTTTTTCAATGTACATTTGTTCTTCATGTAAAGTAGTGCAGAGCACTCAACTGTAGACAATTGCTCTTACGGTTGATTGACTAATTTATAATGGCCTATTCCTCATTTAGCGCTGCAACCCACAGAATATGACCGACTCGCAAGAAAATGTGGTTCAGCTGCTGCATAGTCATCTGGCATAGCAATTCTCTCTGCGCGTGAACACACTGCTTTGCATGGCTAGCTTAGTATCTTCAAACTAGTCTTCTCTGCAAGTAATTGAGCAGTCTCTTAAATTCGAATTACTGTTTGCATGCAATTTAATCTTTTCATTTCATGTCTGTTCTGACAACGTTCAACTGTAGAGCCATTCGCTTCTCAGCGTTTATAGGCCATAGTAATGGCAGTAGGTGCTATACAAATATTAGGTAAGTTATGGAGGAGGAGGAGTAGGAGGGCAACAACAACTTCGGTCAGAAAAACTTGGAGAGCTGCAAGCTGTTTTGTCCAAAGAACCTTACTTGGTTTTTCCCTATAACGTTGTCCTGGTTTATTTTGCATGTATTGTTAGTTTTACCTCCCAAGAGATAGCTCTCCAAGTTTGTCCGCTCCTGAAATACCTCATGACTCAAGCAATGGGAACTGTACTTAATCTAGAGGCATGACACATTTTTTGGCAACTCTACCTTGACCCACACATGGCCATTCTCTGATCTTTTTGCAAGAAGTCTGCTTAGACCCCCATAGCTACATGGATAGTTTCCTACTTTACAAGATCATATGAGCTGGGTGGTCTTTCCATACCATCTACTCCCTGAACTTTACTCCAGCACTGAGGTTGCTTTCAGATGAATCACCCATTTCTGGAAATGAGTAGAGCCCTACGTATTTCTGCAAGTATTTTTAATTTGATGCTTCATTAAAAGATGCATCTTTTGGTCGTGAAGTATTTTATGCTTGACCTTAGTCGGCCTATGTACTTGCCCTTTCCAGGTTTTGAACTGTACAATCCGGTCCCCAACCTTTTAATACAAAGGGAGAGAAAACCAGAATGGGCAAAATGACCTTAATGGTGATTCTGGTACTCCAGTATTTATTGCTCTCCCACCTTCACAAAACTCATTCATACTCCTTCCATTGACAATTTTGCTTCCCCACACGTTTTCTCCATCAGCATTTCTTAGGATGCATTGTATCATCTCATTTGTTTGTCTGATTGTGTCAATTTTGTCCTGTATTATTTGTTTGTTGGATTGTGTCTGTTGTGCCCTGATGCCTGCGGGTTTTCGGCGCACTATAAAAAAATAAATAAAAGAAACAACTACTTGTGAATACTTGTGAGTGAGGGAGATAAATAATGTATGGTGCAAGTATCACAAAGCAGATAGCCTTTCTTTTGTCATTTTGCAAGTTAGTTAATCCTGAGGCTTTGTGGGCTTTTCTTGAAAATGGCATGGGGCATGGGGTAAGGGTGGGTGGTACAGTTGTTCGACACCTGTGTGGGGTCAGAAATGTGAGGTGGACAACTTTTGGATGATTTCTCAAATTGTGCCATTAAATTAAATGATAAAGTTCAACAAACACTGCACTATGCCTACCCTAAAGAGGATTTCCCTGCCTATCAAAAACTAATTGAAACACTCTAACCAGGGATACCTGGCCCTCACACTTAAACATAAAATATACAAGAAAATATGTATGGCAATTTACAACAAATACCAATAATGATATTTCCAATGTATTCAATCTTTATTGGTAATTTGGGTGAACTCCCCTTTCCTAGGTTTCAAGGTAGGTTCAACTCTAATGTTCAACAAAAAGAAAGTAGGAAGTCGAGGTTCCCAATAAAGTTTCAATTCACTTCTTGTCTCCTTCACTGTTTCAAAAGAAAGCTCTGTCAACCAATGTTCAACCAACAGAAAAGTTGTTCTTCGTCCTTGAAAATTGATTTTCCACTTCATTAAATAGCACCAATGATGTTCCAGGTCAAGATGCTTTTCCACCCCTTATAAATGTCAAAGAAGAAACACAGTTCTTGTCTGATTCAAAGAAACACAATTTCTAGGTAGCACTTCTTACATCTCTCTTTACAGCTATATGTATCGCAGTTTAAATCTTTGTCAGGATGACTTCACAGCACCACTGCTTCTACCTGGATAACTCTCACGCCAGTTTAACTTCTGAAAGGATTCACCATGCGGCTCTACTTGCTTGCCCTATAGTTTTCCTTATTCAGCTGGGCTTCTGAAGTTTTAAATCTACTGACAACCAAAATTACCACCACAGTTTCATCAGTCTACAATTTTGCAATTAGCAACTTTCCAGAAAAGACAATATTCACATCAGTGTTCCACAACACCTTCATGTAGGAAAGGCACTCTTCCTCTGAACATTCACCTTTCAGAAGGGCAGCCTCTTTGCCACTGGTCTTTCTGCAGGACCAACATTAACTACAGCATCAGCAGTTTTCATTTTTGTGACTTTGAACAACTTTTCAGAAAATACCAGATTCACTTTAGTGCCTCCCAGACACTTCCAAGTAAGCAAGGCACTCTTCTTCTGAACATGCCCTTTCCAGTACGGCAGCCTCTTTTCCACTCTGTGAAACTGCATTTATCTATGATAGTTATCATGAGCTAATCCATCCACTAATTCATGCATTCATTTTGCATCCATTTATTATAGGCCATGTTTAAGCACTATAGTTTAGTTCTAAGCTATCATGGTTCAATATTTGCTGAGAACCATGCAATTGTGTACACTTGTCATGTATAGCACATTGTAGTGTGTTTCTAGGTGCTAGATATCTGCTTTGTGTTTCTGTCCACATGAATTAGGTTTTAGCTGTGGACGGAAAGAAATGCCGAAAACAGTGTAGATGTTTTCATAACAAAGTGATTCTTGGCAGACTGTTATAGACAACCTTGCTGGTTGCGGAGAAATGTTTCTGCATGAGTCTGTCTCGCTGTGAGAAGAGACAGGAATGTGCTGTTCTTAGAATAATGTAGAGACATGTCACTGTGAACTAGTACAGTACTATTATGCTTGCTATGCTGAAATTATAGAATGCGCACACGTAGCCATAGAAATGTAAATGCGTCACAGCACTACAATTCTTCTGTATAACCGTGCTGCTCTGTTCAGTAGATTTAGAGAGATGCAGTAGGTTCAGGTTTAGGAGGCTGTCTCACAGAGGTTGAGAGAGAAGGGAGCAGTCTTATCACAGTCTTAGGGCTAGAGAGCTGGCTGTGTGGGAGTAGAGCATCAGCTAGAGAGAATCCGGGAGGGTTGGGATTACTGAAGCTCTCATATGCTAGAGAGTGATTGCTTTTGCTGCTTGTCAGTAATTAGTGACATTTTACAATGCACAAAATAAAGATGCATTTTGCTTTGAAATAATCTGTTTCCGGTGTCTCTGTGATCTCTTGTTCTGGTTTGTTTACATAGCATAGCATACCTACATTAACAACGCTTGTCTTCTGCAGGATCAACTACCCAAAATGTCCTTAAGGATAGAATTATACCTTCCCTCTTGTGGCTTTGGCAATGTGAGTTACACCAACCTTTAGGGAATCATCACCATCAACAAGCTTCACCTTTTTACCGCCTTGCATTCACCTCTTTACTTCCTGCCACCCAGAGTAGTTTAACTTATGCCGTGTTTTTAGTCTCTTGTTGGACCAACTCTTGGCTCTGCCAATGCTTGCACCACTCTTTGGCTTTGGGGAAATACTTGATTCACCCTTGGCTTGGGCAATGCTTGTTCCCTGAACTCACAAATAAGTGTTCAGTCACTTCTTCAGTGTTACATTGTTTTCAACTGCTTCACAATTGATTCTTAGTTTAAACTTGACCTCAGAATCCCTTTTAGGCACACGCAACCAATTCTTTTGTCTTTTCTCAGAGGTTTTAATATTTACTTTCACAGCAGTTTACTTATACGCGAGTGCTACCGTTCAGACTTCTCATTGTCTGACAATTAACAGATGGTATAATATAGCTTTCACTCATATGCGAGTGATTCTGCTTGGATACAGTTGCCTGCCTATGTTCGCGCTAGGGAACCAGAACGCTCGGTAACTCACCGGCTTCTGTCTTGCTCCCTTCGCATGCTCGGCTTCTGATGGACTTACACCCTTCCTCTGTGAAAGTGTCTTTGTTGCTGTCATGGAGCTTGCCTTGCTCCTAGGACTCTCTGCCATACACCTTCTTTCAGACACGGTCTCCGGCAAGCTTTCAGCTACGCCCTCTGCGCAACCAGTTTCACATGGGGAAAAGAGTCTTCCTTCACGGTTTCTGCTGCGCAACCTCTCCACTTTAGATTTTGGGGGACCAGGACCCTCTCTGGACAGGCAGCTGAAATCTGCTTGCTCAAAGTCGCTGCATACCTTTATTTTGCCCACTTCTGCTTGGATTGCCAACACTGTGCTCTGCTTCTGCTGCTACTGCTGCAACCTCTCCAGCTGTAGCTCCATCCAGTGACCTGCACCTGAAGTGGCCTTTTAAACCGCTCTGCCACCCTCAGGTGTGGGTCATTAGGCTGAACAAGCGGACTACTCCTGCAACATTGCTCTGGAGCACTCTTCCTTGTCCCAGTACTTGGGGGAACTATGGGACTTGTAGTCCCTAACAGCAAAATTGGGTTTTCTCATCAGCTTCCTATTTTTAAACGTAGATGTATTTCTCCTAAATGTATTTAAGGAAAATCATCAGAGTTTACTTGAAAAGAGGAAGGCAGTTTGCATTATTTATTTATAGTTTTCCTGTCACTCTACCTCTGGGAGTAAGGTAGATTTTTTACCTTGGAAGTCTTAAGTGGTCTCTCATTCCTTGGGGTATGTAAAAATGTAACACCAGCTTTACACGCATCCACAGACTTAATGTGTGGGTCAGATACATCATAAAGATAAGAAGCCATTACATGTCTTAGTACCTTTTTAAAAGGTTCTTCCCTTTCAAGGATAAATACTATGTCTCATCCCACGAATCTCCTCACCACGCTGGCCTCTCACCTCCCAGGTGATCCTCCCGCAGTACACCACCCCCAATGTCAGGATCAGGAAGCGTCTGCCATTCCCTGGCCACCTGGGAGGAGACTTTAGGCAGGGGTTCAGTGAGGGATCTGCTGGAATCATCACACTCCAGATTCTTTAATGAAGCTCAAAAGCATCTTGTTGCTGGGTGCATTTCCCCATCTGCAACTGCAATGGGATTGTATCTGTTTGTTCCTGACTGAGCTGTGTGAAGTAGGCTGCAGGATCCAGCACCTTTCTGTGTTCAAAATAAATTTAGAAAGCTGTACCGCTTCCTCCCTCTTGCTCCAGTCTGTTCCACACGTAAAATGGTGATGTACCCAAAAACCCTCACAACTAGTGACAGTCTTCCCACACACAGAGCATACAACTCCCTCACACAAATTCAAACACCTACAGAACGGCAATGCCCAGAAATGTACATATCTGCACAGCATTTCTGTATACACATTTCTGCATTGTCCACAAGGCCTTCTTGGGCCTGGGGCCTAAATACCTTCAACTCTCTCTTCCTAAATATCCTCCTTCCCGAGCCCTTCGCTGATCCGTCTCCAACTCCCTCGGGGTCAGCCGCTTCTCGAAGCAACGAGCTGGGGGTAGATCTCTCTCCGCGGCAGGGGCCTCCCTCTGGAACAGCCTTCCTGCCCCCCTGAAACTTGAGGAGAACCATCTCCGGTTCCGGAAGCACCTCAAAGCCTTCCTCTTTGCTTCTGCTTTCTCTCTCCCTCTCCCCTGCTAATTCTTCGCTGAAACTGCACTGAATCTGCAACTGGGCCACTCTCACCGACCTCGGTCCTGGGCCCAGCCACTCTCCACTTGCACTGCCTCCCTGGCAACCCCTGCACTGCGGGACTGTCTCTGTATCCCTACAGCCCCCCCTTCCTAGCACTTGTTCTGCACTTACCTTGCACTTGCCACCAGCTGGCCCTTTTATTTATTTATTCTACTTACCTTGTACTGCACTTCCCCCCCCTCCCCTTCCCCATGCACCTCTCCCCTCCCCCTCCACTTGCGCGATCTGAATGACACCTGGCCTAGTAGGATCGTTGTCTGTCTTCCCCTTGTTCCCCCCTCCCTGACTCGTCGCGCCTTGAAACACTTGTGTATAGGCGCGTTACAAATGCCTTATCATATCATATCATACATGCTGACTGCATCACACAGATTAACCCTCCCCCATACCTTCCCTACTTTGGGATTGCGCAAACTCTCTTAAAAATCCACAAAACACTCTACAAAGGGGGACCTGCTTTTCTCTCCTACACTGACATGCCTGCACACTTGGTGACAGTCTTTCCATGCTGCCTACATGCAGCTGGCCGGGACCACCCTCTGCAATATCATGTGCCTTTTTATTGATACTCTGACACAGGAGTGCAGCGGACGGTCGGATTGGCGCCCAGGCACATTCTCAGCGCATTGAAGTTGTGCCTAAATTAAGCCTGTCTGTGCCAGTCTGTGCTCGTCCGTGCCCTGGGTCCTTTGCCATAATACTCTTACTACTATAACCTGTACTCGGAAAGATCTCTTAGCACTAGCACCTCCTAATACAGCCCTGCTGAACATTGACTGCCCGCCACCCTCACTGAAAAAAACATCCGACACTCTTAAGGGGTTACCCCTAAACGCTTGCTCTCTGGTATCGCATTCTGCATTTTGTCACAATCTCCTTATAGATTTAGCCCCTGCTGTAATTTGTATTACTGAAATCTGGTGAGAGACTCCTCGGGCCCGTCCGTGGGTCATATCCTTACCTAAATCAAATAACATTGTCCATTTGGACCGAGTGTCAGCCCACCCTGGCAGAGGTATTGCTGTCATTTATAAAACAGTGCTTGGTATCATTAGTGTACCAGTTCTCCAGACCCCAGCCGCCATATCCTGGTGGTCTATCGTCCTCCTGGAGCCAATACCTCCTTTTGTGTCTGATTCCTGGAGCTGGCCGCATATTTAGAACTGACATTTCCCAATTTAAAATTTGTAGGTGATTTCAACCTCACATTTAACTCTCCTATTTCCCTTTCTGTAAAGCAATTTTTCGAGGCAATGAGGGACCTGGGCTTTAAACATCTTATCAATGATCCTACCCACTCACTCATAAATACACTGGACTTGGCATTTGCAAGTAATTCCTTGTTATCCACGTTTGCGCCTTTTCCTATGATAAGATAGGCTTTCTGCAGGCATCCAAGTCTTGCCATCAAGCTATTCATCTTGCTAAATGTGCCTTCTACACTCAGAGGGTGGAAAAAGCTCTTAAACATCCAACAGAGTTATTCTCTCTGGTACGAACATTATCTTCTACACCACATACATCTAATTTCACTCACTCTCCGGGCCTTTTGAGACGATCTCTCTAGTTTTTTTTCAGCTAAGGTCAGTAGCATCTGTGATCAGATACACTTGTCTGGCATCTGCACTGATCTAATGGGCATTGTTACCTCTATTCCTTCGTCTGCATGACAATGGTCTACTTTTACTGTCTTTTCTACTGAGGACGTTGAAGCTGCCACTAGGCGACTTAAATCTGCGTCGCCTTCCGATGCAGTCCCTCTGAGGATTCTAAAGGAAATTATGCCCCACATTCTAGTTTGGGTCACATAAGCAATCCACAACTACTGCATTTTAGGCACTATTCCCATCGAGCTCAAGCAATCGGTAGTGATTTCACTTTCAAAACACCGTCTCTTGACCCCTCTCTACCTGCCAATTTTCATCCCAACACACTCCTCCCGTTCTTCATGAAGCTGCTGGAATCCTTGGTTTCCCCCTTTTCTAGAACACTCTTTCTTAATCCTTTTCAATCTGGCTTTCGCCCTGGTCGGGGTACGGAGAGTGTGCGTGTAATTGCTTATTTATACAGCGCTTATACACAGGTGGAGTGCTTCACATCGCTTCAAGGCGGAAAGGGAAAAAGGGAATACGGTAATCATTCTTAGGCCTTGAAGTTTCCGAATGATCAAACAGAAAAACTAGCATACTAGGCCTGACAGCATTTCTCCTAGTGCAAGTTCATGAAGTGTTAAAGTTGTTGCAAGCTAGGGATGGGGACACAAAAGGGTGGGGGGGGGACAGGACAAACTACCTAGTCCTAATACTTTTAGGTCATGCATGCATACAGACGGAGGTGCAAGGAGGAGAGGGTGGGGGAACAAACATGTCCAGTCCAGCAGTGCCCTGAGTTAAGTGCAGAGAGGTTGTCCCGCTCACGGAGTGTAAGCATGAACATGCATTAAGGCCGGACATAGTGCTGCGTCCCAGAAGCAAGTGCAAAAGACTGGCAGGAGGACCTGGGACGTGTAAGGCTCTGGAGGTGAACCAGGCACCCAGTCAGCAAAAAGTGAACAGTTAGGGAGGAGAAGGAGAGAAAAAGAACTGAGGTTAGCAGGGAAGCGGGAGAGAGGAGGAGGAGGAGGAGGAAGAGAAGAGCAAGGTCTTGAGGAGTTTCCGGAACTTAAGGTGCTCACGATGGAGAGAGGCAGGCAAGCTGTTCCAGGGGGAGGCACCTCCAGGGGATAAAGTTCTACCCCCAAATCTGTTTGTGAAAGTGGCTCTCCCGCAGAGAGTTGGAGGAGGATGAGCGGAGGACTCTATAGGGAAAGTATTTAGGAAGAGCATTGTAGATAGTGCGGGCCCCAGAAAGCCTATGCAGAGGGTCTTGAACGTGATCCTTGCAGCCATGGAGAGCCAGTGGAGGGATTTCAGCGTTGGAGAGATGCTGTCCCTGAGCTTGACGCCATGGATAAGTCTTGCGGTTCTGTTCTGGATGAGTTGTAGAGGACGGAGAGTAGAAGTAGGAAGATTAAGAAAGAGGGTCTTGCAATAGTCCAGCCTAGAGAGAACCAGGACTCTCAAGGTGGTGAGCCTCTGAGGGGAAAGCGAGGAAAGGTAGAATACCTCTGAGGAGGTGCAGTTGGTATTGGGACTTTTTGGAGATGTCGAAGATTAAGAAGAGAAGGAGAGAGTGGAGTTGAAGATCACACCTAGATTTTTTGCCTCATTGGTAGGTGAGGGCGCAGGGCCAAGGGAGGCCGGCCAGTATGAAAGTGGGAAAGCAGGAGCAGGGGTCCCAATGCGTACGATCTCTGTCTTACTAGCGTTCAGGCAGAGATTGTTAGGCGCACTGTATTGCGGGTGACAGTCAATGAGCAAGGAGGCGGAAGAGACCAAGGGTAGCCTGAAGGAGAGTTGCGTGTCATCTGCATAACACTGAAAATTAGAGGTAAAGGTAGAGATGATGTGGAGCAAGGGGGCCATGTGGATATTGAAGAACCAAGGGCATAGGTTAGATCCCAGGGACACACCACAAGTGGAGAGAGTGTTAGAGGAGAGAAAGGACCGAAGGTCCACCTGGCAGGGCCGGTCAGAGAGAAAGGAGGCAAGCCATGCCAGGACCTAATCTATGATGTCCAGGGTATCACGGAGATGGGTGTTCAGAATATTGTGGTTTACTGTGTCGAAAGCAGAAGAGCGGTCGAGAAGAATAAGGACAGAGGGAGATTTAGTCAAGATTTGAGAGCAGGTCTTCACGGATGTACAGAAGAGCAGTTTCTGTGTCTCTGGATGCTCTAAAGCTTGTCTGATGGTCATGGAAACAACCAACCGATTCAGTGTGGAGGGTAAATTGAATGATAGCCAGCTTCTCCAGGAGTTTTCCCAGTAATGGGGGATGGAGATCAGGCGACAGTTTGCTGGCATAGATGAGTCGGCAGAGGGGTACACAGGGTGCTTGAGAGGAGAGGGGAAAACTCCAGTGGCAAAAGATATTGCAGAAGTCGCTCAAGGCTGGGGCTAGAGTGTCAATATTGTCCTTGATGGTTTTGGAGGGGCAGGGGTCCATCTGTTTGGAAGAGGCTTTCATAGACCGCACTTGTCTAGAGACCTCATTAGGTGTGACAGGGGGGAGGGAGGGGAAAAGAGGGGGATGTGTGGGGGCGGCCGAGGGGGCTGCCCCAAAAGATGTTGGTCCAGGAGGGGGGGGGGGGGAAATCAGAAGAGGGAGAGCGAGAGAGGACAGGATGTCCTGTGTTTTGGTGGTGAAATGTGCAGCCAGGGCTGAGCAAAGGGCCAGCGTGGGTGCAGTAGAGGATGGGGGCAGCAGTAGGTTTGGTCAGTTTCATGCAGACTTTGAAAAGTTTGGCTGTGTTAGATGTCGCAGAGATGCAGGCTTGAATGTAGACTCTTCTCTTGGAGCAGATGCAGAGTCTATATTGCCTTTGAAGAAGATGGCAGGCCAGTTTGTCACAGGGTGCACCTGAAGATCCCCATTTCTGTTCCGCTGCTCTGTGCTTGCGTTTAAGGGCAGCCAGATCGGAGTCGTACCAAGAGTTGCACTATTTGGCAGGCTTCAGTCGTACCCTCATGACGGTGCAAGAATGTCAAGAGTGTTGGAGATGGAACGGTGGAAGTTGGAGAGGGCTGGATCAGGGTGGGAGTCAGCCGCAGGAGTAGAATCATGAGAGTAGGTGGGGGCAAAGGCAGGCACTGACGCTCTTTTCATGGGTCGGATGACCTTGAAGGCAGGAGGTGGTGTAGGGTGTGCCATTGCTAAAGGAGAAGAGAGCTTCAAGTGAGAAGAGAGAAGAGAATGATCAGTCCATGAGAGTGAGGTAGTGAGAGGAATAGAGTGTGGGATGTCTGTGAGATGAGAGCATCCAAGGTGTGGCCAGCAGTGTGCGTTGGACCATAGGGTAGAATGGAAAGAGAAAGTTCCTGAAGAGTGCAAAGAGTCAAGGTGGATGTTAAGATCCCCCAGCAGGAAGAGTTGGGAAGAGGAGGGGAGAGAAGAGGCCAGGTCAGCCCATTCTGAGAGGAAGAGGGTGGACTGCGCCAGCTGCAGGTTGAAGGTGGCCAGAGTAAGAGAGGCAACGGGCGAGAGAGAGTACCTGCAGACCAGGCATTCAAACGAGGAGTAAAATTAATGGAAACAGGGATCCACTCAGGAAAGACCAAGGCTACACCACCTCCTGGCCTGTTGGGCCTGGGCATGGAAAGGATCTTGTAGACTTCAGGGAGGAGTGTTTTAAAACTTGTGCTAGAGCTGTACTTAAACCATGTCTCGGGAAGAGCAAGAACATCAAGGTCGAGGAGTTCAAGGATGTGGCAGATGTCAGAGGAGTACTTGACAGCAGAGCAAGAGTTTAGTGCGGCAACATAGAGCAAGTTGCCTGTAAGCGCCAAGAGTGCCTGAGAGATAGTTAGGAGGAGGCAGAGGAGGCAAGGATGACAAGGGTGTCAGTGAGGAGGCTGCAGGCAAGGGAGCCAGGATAGTGGAAGATGGCAAGGGAGCCAGTGTGGAAGAGGCAGCAGGAGGCAACAGAGCTCCAGATGCGGCAGCAATGGGTGGTCAGGGCAGCAGGGTGGAAGAGGACGATGAGGTGGTCGGTGTAGTGCGAGTAGGCAAGGGAGCCTGTACAGGTGAAAGCGACAAAGGGGAGTTGTGAGGGAGGTGGTGAGGTCGGTAGGAGGCAAGGTAGCCAAGGTGGGAATAGTCGGCAAGGGAGCCCGGGCAGCTGTAGGAGCCTGTGAATAGGAAAGTTGAGAAGGTTGTCTTTGTCTGTGATGACCTGGCCCGGTTGGCTGATCGGGTGTGGGGGGCTGCCTTGATTTTGCTAGATCTCTCAGCGGCATTCAACATAGCAGACCATCTTGTGCTGTTTGCATCGCCTTGCCCTGGCCGGCCCCTCGGGACAGGTCCTCTCCTGGTTTGCTTCTTTCCTGACGGACCAAAGCTAGACACTTAACACTTTCCTCCTTCTCTTCTGCTTCCACTTCTTTACTTTGTGTGGTCCCCCAGGGCACTGCCTTGTCCCCCGCATTGTTTAGCATCTGCATTCAGCCTCTTGTTCTGCTCATCCGCTCCAACACTTCAGGTGTTACTCCTTTGCTGCTGACACTCAAATCATCATCTGGCTGGACTCCGGCCAGCCAGACACAGTGTCTCAGTTTAGGAGCTGCCTGGCAGTGGGTAGGTGGATGAGCAACAATTGGCTGAAACTCAACCGGGATAAGACTGAGGTGCTGGTGGTGTACCCACCTCCCCCCACAGTCCTCATTCTATTCATCTTCCTCTCTCAGCTTGGTTCTCGGCCTTCTGAGCTTGGTTCCTGCCCCTTGGTCCCTGACCCACACCTGTGCTTGAGATAAGGAATTTGGGATTCAAATTCTCCTCCTCTCGATCCATTTGGTCCCAGGTGGGTGCGGTCTGTAAGGTTGGGTTCTTTCAACTTAAAATCCTGCATAAAGTCTTACCATTTCTCCCAGCTCTTTTTCGTCCCTTGGTGACTGCTTCTGTGCTCCATAGTTGGTTAGACTATTGTAATTCTTTATTTCTCGCTCAGCCCATCTACTTATTTCGCCGTCTACAGTTACTTCAGACCCTTGCCGCACATGTACTCCATATGGTTCCCATATCTTGCTGATTCTCTGCTCACTTCACTGGCTACCTGTATTGCAACGGGTACAGTTTTGCTGATTCTCTGCTCACTTCACTGGCTACATGTATTGCAACGGGTACAGTTTAAGTCACTCTCAGTGGCTCATGTGGCCTTTTATGGCCTAAGGGCAGAGTATCTGCATGAACAATTCCGCCCCTCCCAACTATCCCGTTTGCTTCACTCTCGGGGTGCATGCCTCCTCCCGGTACCTCGCTAACGATTTGAGCGGGTAGGTGGTCGATACTTGTCAGTGGCAGCAACCAAATTAAGGAATTCCATCTCATTCTCTCTTGGCACCACAAATAATAATTTTGACTTCCAGCACGCTCTAAGGACCAACTTGTTTTAAATATCATGATATTTGCCTTTTAAATCCTGTTGTACTCCTCATATTGCCAGGATGCTTCGGCATACATGCGCTTTATAAATGAAAATAACATAACACATTGGATCCCGTCACTCCCATGTCCCTTTCCCCAACCACCAGTCGTCTTCCATCGTCTGGAAGGGCAGGCACTCATTCAAACAGCACAAATGTATTCTCGGGCACACGTATTTTGCCCTGTTTTTCCAAATGGCCATCAGGCAGGGCTTTAAGAGCGGTTTCTCCTGCAAGCATGTTTTTTTACCAAAGTACTCTTGCCAAAGAGTACTTTGTTTTTTGCCAAAGTGGCTCTTGTGCGATTTTTGCAATGCCTGCTTTCTTTCAGATTCTTAAAGAAACCAGGGTTGGCCCTAACTTTTTGTAGCCGGGGGGGGGGGGGTTGATAATTAATGACAGAGAATTACATATAAAGAACAGTGTATACAGCTACCCCTCCCTCTAGTGTGCAGATATGGTGTCACCTATAACATCTGTGCAGATAAGGACTAAATGCAGCACTGATCCTCAGTATTCCCGCTGCATAAAAAGTTACATTTATTCTTCAATATTTCATCATATATAACATAAACAATTTGTGATAGCTAAAAACAAATTCACATTCATATAGCAAGTAACATATATATAATTCTTGGTGATAAATCATGTGTTCCATTCACAGGGGAATTTAGATTTCCAAAACGGTAACTCCTTTCATTGAGTTGAGCCTGTTGTAAAAACATGTGTTCATTGTTGAAACACCTCAAATATGTTTGCATTCTAAACATATATCTTTGTTCTTTTCAGCAGTTGTTACTAATCTTCCAAATGTATTTCTCTACAACTTGATGGATATCCTGTGGGACTTTTTCTTATCCCAGGATGTTGCTTCTTGTCACTACAAGAATTCATTAATTTTAGACCTCTATTTGGACAGTAATGAAGCTCTATTTTTCAAAAACTAAAAGCCCTTAGCCCTTTGTGGTTTTTGAGGCATTTGATTTCCAAGTAGTTCATGTCCACATCCCCAAGTGAATTGGTTGTTAACTGATATGATAAGATATGGCATTTATAACGCACCTATACACGAGTGTTTCAAGGCGCGACAAGGCAAGGGGGACAATGGGAGGACAAACAACGATCCTACTAGGCCAGGTGTCATTCAGATCGCGCAAATGCAAGGGCAGGGGGGAAAATGGAAAAGTTCGAAGGGGGAAGGGAGAGGGGAAGTGCAGTACATGGGAAGTGGAATAAATATGACACAAATAGCCAGCTAGTGGCAAGTGCAAGGAAGTGCAGACGCAAGTGCTAGAAGGGGGGACTGAAGGGATACAGAAAAAGGTCCCCAAGTGCAGGGGTTGCCAGGGATGCAGTGCAGGTGGGTAATTGACGGGGCCTGGGCCAGAGATCAAAAGGGTGGCCAGGTAGCCAGTGCAATTTCGGTCAGGAATTCAGCAAGGGAGAGGAGGAGAGAAAGCAGAAGCAAAGAGGAAGGTTTTGAGGTGTTTCCGGAACCGGAGATGGTTCTCCTCAAGTTTCAGGGATGCAGGAAGGCTGTTCCATAGAGAGGCCCTGCTGAAGAGAGTAATCTGCCACCAACTCGTTGCTTGGAGAAGCGACTGACCCTAAGGGAGTTGGAGGCAGATGAGCGAAGAGCTCGAGAAGAGAGATATTTAGGTAGAGGGAGTTGAAGGTGTTTCGGTCCCAGACCCCAGAAGGCCTTGTGTACAATGCAGAGGGTTTTGAACTTAATCCTCGCAGCCACTGGGAGCCAGTGCAGAGATTTCAATCCTGGAGAGATACAGTCCCTGGGCTTGAGGCCAAGGACAAGTCTCGCAGTCCTGTTCTGGATAAGTTGCAGAGGGCGGAGAGTAGAGGCAGGCAAATTCATAAGGGTCCATTCCCACCTCTACTTTTACTTTGTCATTGCCAGATTTGGTTCTGCCAATTGCAGTGGCATATTCTAGGCAGCCCCTTCTATTGGGGGAAGCTATCCTCTGACTCCGGGCTCAAGCACCTTCTTGCCACCCCTGCCTCCACCACCTCAGTACCACAATGCTCTGCCTTTGATCCCTCCCCTTGGAGCCTGTGGCTCCATCTAACTGGTAAGTGAGCAATCCACCTGAAGCATATTCCATAACTTCAGGATAGATTTCTGGGATAATGACAGGCCTATCACCCTTTGGGGAGGGCTGGGGGCGGATGTACACACCTCTTATTAACATCCTGTATTTCCTATACACCAGAAATACCCACTGCAGACTCTGAACTAGAGGAGAAATATCCCTCATCTACGATGGTGCTGTAGAAATGGATTTCTGGGGTCATGGAGTTTCGGCACTAAAATATTCTGTGACCACAGCCAGCTGAGACTGGTGTTTTGGCAGCTATTTGGACTATAGGCTGACAAACCGAGGCCCACCTTTCAAGCAGATCTGAACAAGGAGGCTCTAAATCTGTGTGACAAGCCTCAATTGCACCTACAAAGAATGCTTGAGGTCAAATGCATACCCTGCTTCCTTTGCCGTATGGTCTTTTGCCTTCTAGAATGCCTTTGCAGGCTGGCGAACGGTGGGCTGGAGGGTTGTCCTGATCGATAGCTGTGGTTAATATTGATTTAAAACCTTGCAGTCATCCTTCAGTTTTGTATCGTCACCTTGAGTGGGACTGGTATCCTCTGATGTGGGTTCCAAGCTTGCTGGACCTAGGGACGTAAGCTACACTGCACCAATGAGCCTGAAACATGTTTGGGGTTGAATTTGGTCTTGTGAAGGGATGAGACCTTGCAGTTTGGACCTGTCTAATTTGCATATACTTTTTTGCATTCAGGCTGAAAAACGATTATCTGGAGGGTTGCCCAGACCAAAGCCTATGGTTATGAGCGAGTTAAAACCTTAGAGCTATCACCCTTCAGTTTTGCAGATGAAAATTGAATAGCTTTCTTGAGCAACATAATAAAGGAGATTCCTGGGTTTGAAAAGGTTTCCAGGCCATTCTTTTTCAAACACCTTTATTGGCTTTCTTGTATTTTTTCTGATGCTTAAAAAGTGTGTTGCACTTTAGTAAAATGTCTTAGGATGTGTGTTGTTTAGGCAGAGAATTGAGTTTAATATTTGAAAGACAATTTCCCAACCATATTCCTGTTAGAAAATAGCATTTCTGTTTGGGGATACATTTTGTATGAATACTGGCATGTATGGCCATCTTGAAAACTTAAGGTGAATTACCCAGAAAGCAATTCCCTGAAGCTGCAAACCCATCCCATCCTACTGTTGGGGGAAAAAAGTGAAATTCTTTAAATGGCCGGATTCTACTAACTTTGTTAGAGAGGTCTATTTTCTTAAAATTAAAAAAAACACACTTTGAATTGCTGTTTTTTTTAAGGTGTAGAGAATTAACAAAATATACGTGGAACTCTAATTGGACTCACATGCACACATAATGTGGATGTATGTATCTGTCATGTTTATATAAATAGACGAGCTGCAGATTTATATGAGCTTTTAATGAGTGGTGTTTCTTCTTAGAATTCTTTGTTTATATTTCAGATCAGAAGAAATCATTAACACAAGAGACAGAGCTTCTGGAATCGCTGCTGCAGGAGGTAGAACATCAGGTGAATAAGTTTAATTTTAAAGAAAAATATTAAATAATTTGTGATCACTTTGATTAAACATCTGCTGCTCTATGATCCAGTAAATTCAAGCAAATGACATGAATACATTGATTATTGCCCTATTTGAATGTACATTACTAGAACCATATGCATAAAATGTAATGTAATTCAAGTACATAGTGTTTTGCAGAGAAGTAAGATTAGTTCAAATTTGGTTTGCTACATGTTCACATAATGCCTGCTTGAATGGGAAGAGGACTCCCCGTTTGGCTCACAGGTTTTGCTGCATTGTACTACTCAATATTGTCCAAATTGAGCAGTTGACCTAGTGACAGTCCATGACCTCTCACCGACTATATTGGACCTTGTACGGTCGTGGGCCCCATGCACTGTGCACTACTGCTTAACTCCTGCCTATTCACTGTGTCCCAATCTACCTACAGCGGCACCTATACGTGCACTATGTATGCCGCCACTTACCGGTACTGGCTGCCATACCTACTGTTTGCCATACTAGCGATAGCTCTATCTGCCAGTTGTGGGTACCCTTCCCACGACTGCACCACACTTCTACCCAACCATCGCAAGTTTAAAGGCACAGAGATCGGGCATCAAACCTGCATCACTCCTACCCTCACTGAAGCCCAACACGAACACACTACTAACCAGTCCCAACCTCCCGTGTTCCACCGCAGCGAGAAATCTCAGACTCCGTGCTAGGCTACCTAGAATCTACGAACACCAAAGCAGATTTACGCAGAAACTTAGTCCGCATACAGTGAAAGACAATGCTGCCAGAACATACTCCAGGAAGTCAAATAATATCTCCCCTCCTACTAACACCACAACGACTAGTAGTAGCACCATTAATAAACTACATTATCGTGCTCCCATTACTAAGCCACACCTTAAAGTCAGTCAGGACAAACCCCCCACCACCATCCTTCAAAATATAAACAAATCTAATATTAAGGGCGCCTTAAGTAACGCCAGATCTCTGGTGGCTCATGCTACTGAGATAGCTGACCTGATCCAGGCAGCTGATTACGATTTCCGAGCAATAACAGAATCTTGGCTACACCCATCCTATTAGCAGTCCCTTACAAACATACCATCTTCAGAGCTGACAGAGCTAATGCCATGCAGTTATTGCCAGGTCCAGCCTTGCCATGAGAATCGCTCCTTCACCAGTGGTTAATTCCTGCGAACTACTCACTATCAAAATACCTATCTCTGACTCCCATACGCTGACAGCACATCTTATCTACAGACCTCCAGGGCCTATTGGCTCCTTCGAGGAAGATATATCCATAATCTTAGCGGACTACTCTAAAGCCTCCTCGCAAATATTATTGTTGGGAGATTTCAACCTGGGCTTCAACAACCCCAGTGACCAACAAGCTTTAGCTGTAGTCAATGTGCTCACTGAACTGGATTTTATCCAAAGAGTTTACCCAGCCTACCCATGATCAAGGTAGAACCCTGGACTGGGTGGCAGATTTCAACTGTAATACAGCTTTAACTGCCATCACTCCTCAACTATACACTGATCACTTCCTTCTGTCCTTCACCATCGCATGCCAATCCCACATCTAATAAGGTGAATTCTATAGCCCCTCCTACCCTAACCAGAAACAAAAAAAACATTACGGTGGACACATATTCTCCCCACTCTCAACTCACTGCCAGCATCATCTGACCCCGACACATTAATAGACGTGTATAATGCCACCATGACCAGAGACTTGGACATCATTGCCCCCCTTCAAAAACTATGTAAAAGCAAACCAGGAGCTCACCTGAACACCTGGTTCACCCCCCATCTCAAATCAATGAGATCCGATAAGAGAAAACTTGAATTCTTATGGAGACACTCACCTACAGAGGAAAACAAAACCAACCTGATTAACATTCTGCCCAATGGAAAAAGGAAATGATTTGCACCAAGCAGGAAACTTATAACAATAGGATTCACCAAGCCAGTTCAAATACTAAGGAATTCTGTTATCCTAAAGGATTTGGAGGCCCCCATACAACCCACAGACGATTGTCTAAAGCAAAGGATAAACTATGGTGCGTAAAGCAAAGGATAAACTATGGTGCACCAACATTCAGACTGCCCTCTCTAATA
Source organism: Ambystoma mexicanum (assembly GCF_040938575.1). Lineage (NCBI taxonomy): Eukaryota > Metazoa > Chordata > Amphibia > Caudata > Ambystomatidae > Ambystoma > Ambystoma mexicanum. Next base: position 555,588,651 of record NC_090931.1, read on the forward strand.
AAATTGCTCTTCTTCATATAATAAGATTGCTGACAAAAGAGCAAATTTACCCAACCTAGATAGTCATGAGAACATAAAGACGGCCTCGACCAATCTACCACAACAATTCAGATTTGCACGAGTTTCTATTCGTGAGGTAGAAAAAATTATCTTATCTCTCAAACCATCAAACTGTAAGGGAGATAGTTGCCCATCCCAGATCATCAAAGATGCCGCCAGAGACTTGGCACCCTTCATAGCCAAACTAATCGATGCCTCCTTCACCTCTGGCACCGTCCCAAATAATCTAAAGGAGTCTTGGGTCTTACCCCGCCTAAAAAAAACAATCTCTAGACCCATCCATTCCAATCTTAAAGCCCAAATCGACGAACAGAAAGACAAGGGCAAAATAGCCTTGCTACTTCTCCTTGATCTTTTTGCTGCTTTCGATCTGGTGGATCACAAAGTGCTTTGTAAACACCTTGACTCAGCAGCCCACTTTTCACAAGACGCTATAGCATGGATCAAATCCTTCTTAAATAACAGGACCATAAGAGTCTTTTCACCTTCCGCAGCTGCGGATCCTATCCCGATCACTTGTGGCGTGCCGCAGGGTTCCTGCGTCGCGCCAACAATGTACAATATATTCACGAAACCATTGTTCGATGATCTAGACCATCTGGGTGTCGTCTACACAAATTATGCAGGTGACACCCAGATCCTCATTCCATTCACTGGAGTCTATGACAAGGACACTGCACTCGTAAATAAAATGTATCTCGTCATCCAAGCATGGATGGCCGCCCAAGGCCTATGCTTGAATGACGATAAAACTGAGATTATCATTCTCGCTACCCCCCTAACCTGAACAAACTCAACCCCAAGTACACCTCATTTAACATTGATGGCAACCACATCCAAGTGGTCAAAGAGGTCAAAACCTTCGACTTTTACATAGATTCCACTCTCACCCTTGGCAAACAGGTAAACGCTATGGCCTCGGCCACAGCATACACCTGCAGGCTGATCAGAGCATGCAAACCGTTTCTTTCAAAACACAGTTGCACTACTCTAGCAGAGCCCTCATACTCTCCAAGATGGATTATTGCAATGCATTATGTCTGGGTGCCAGCAAGCACACTATCAACAAAATCCAAATCCTCTAAAATAATGCCCTCAGAGCAGCACACAGCATTCCCAGGAGAGATCATATCTCAGAACTAAGGAGACAAAATTAATGGTTATCTATTAAAGACAAAATCTTCATCAAAACCGTCTCGCTAACACATAAGTGTCTCACCAAAGCTGCCCCTAGCTACCTCTCTGATAGAATCATCAGGAGAACCTCAGAACGCCCTACTAGAACAGAGAATGCATCCTGCCTGGTCGTCCCCAGATATAAACTGAAAAAGGCCGGGAGGAGAGTTTCCCTGTTATGGCGGCACAGCACTGGAACGTCCTCCCTCCACCACTGAGAGCTGACCAACATTCCCCAAATGCAGGCGCAATACCTTGATCTGGCTTAGAGCCAAGGATCAGGGCCCCATCTAAATGTCTGACATTACCTCTCTGCATAAACTTTTCTGTCATTTATAATGACACCTGTACATAATTACTGTAATCCTTTGTATTTTAGTGTCCTTTTGTACACAACTATGACAAATTCCTTTGTTATGCAACTGTCATGCATGCTGGACATTTTACCTCTGCATCTGGAACTCCGTCTGTACGCTGAATGGGTTATGCTCATAGAACTGCTAGACTGTTTTATTTGAGATGGAGGTTGTTTGATATATTACCAGGAAAACGACGTCTGCATTATTCACGTTGTTGAATTCACGTGATTCAGGATAGTCACGTGTTTTACGGCAGAACGTTCATAAGCAGCGTGGATACGTGGCTCGCTGCTTCTGATTGAACATTTTTGGCGTCTTGGTAGCTGAACTTTTCATCTGCTTCCTCGCATCCCGTCAGCTGCTTCCTTGGCCTTCATCGACGTGTTTCCTTCACACGCAATCTCCTGCATCTGCCTTCAGCAGGTTTTGTTAGCGTGTCTTCTCACACGCGGCTTCCTGTTTCATTTGTATGCTGTTTTCCTGTCCGCGTGCAAGTTTCCACTTTCAATCCCACGCGGACGCTGGAACTCTTCAAGCGCGGATGGCCTGGCTGTGTGTACTTGGTTTGCGTGCAAAATCACATGTGGACGCTGGAACTCTTCAAGCGGCTGTCCTGGCTGCGTGTACTTGATTCGCGTGTAAAATCCCACACGGACGCTGGAACTCTTCAAGCGCGGATGGCCTGGCTGTGTGTACTTGGTTTGCGTGCAAAATCACATGTGGACGCTGGAACTCTTCAAGCGCGGCTGTCCTGGCTGCGTGTACTTGGTTCGCGTGTATCCAGCACGCGGTTGATTTGAACCTGTGAGGAAATAACAGGTGGACTCATTTCAATTTTTTTCCTTGTGGCAGAGGAACGTGTATCTACAACTTTTATTTGAAGGTGTCTGTGCACAGAACTATGGACGCTATCCTGTGGTGCACCAACCCGGTATCTAGCGAGAGCCTCATGCCAATCGGGATAAGTCTCCCTTACTAACCTTCCCTCCTTTGTCGTTGTTTTTTTTTTCCTGGATTTCTTCATTGTCTTTGGTGGATAGTCCAGTTCTACGCCTACCGGTTAGGGTTGGAATAATTTGCATTATTGCCATTCTATCAGAGAGGCTAATTGCGATAGTTTCTCATTATGCTTTATTTTTCCTAGGCTGCTTTCCTATTACTCTCCCACATCCTTTCCAGTGATCCTTCTCTCTGCCTGTTTTGGGATTTATGACAGAATCAGAAGCCATGGAGGGTACGGATCCTTTAAAGGTTCTGACTCAATTAATCACAGATTTGAGGAATGAAATGATTACGGCACAGGACTGTTGGGGAGAATTCTCTGTAAGGCTAATTTCCCAAACCTAGTGAGTCCCCCAGCAGCTTTGCTGGATTTTTGGCGTTTATTTTTTTCTCTCCTGCTATGAGTGAGATTCTTTTGCTCCCACTCTTAGACATGATTTGAGGTGTTCCTTTCACTTTCCATGTGTTTTATGGGCTATGGGGTATTTTACTCCATAGGGTCTCATGTGTTTTTTTTATGTGGGTTACACAGTACCCTCCGTGCCATAACCCAGGGGTGTCGTAGCGACCCCCCAACATAGACTCCATACCCTGGAACGGACTACTGTCTCCCAGGGCATGTAAAGTCACCATTGGCTTTACTAGTCCCAAATTATGAACAGAAACCAGTACAAACCATCATATTATATTGTGGACGTACTGGTCGGGGCAATTGGATTGCCCCGGGGTCTGTTGTTCGAGGGGGCAATCGATTCGCCTCGATCCTCCCCCCCCCCCCCCTCCCCCCGATCGAGTTTTGGCTGGTGGCAATGGATACTACTTTTTATATTCGACCGCAAATATATCTCTATGGGATTTTCCCATTGTTCGAGGCAACCAACTTTAATTATTTAATTCTTATAGCCTCGAACATACCGCCGGTTTATTGATTTAATATTAATTCACTGGTTGGTATTTTTTGCCAGAACTCGATTCTAAAATGGCGTTTGTGTTCTCTTCTGTGACTCCAACCCAATTCGAGCCCTTTGTTCCACTTTTTGGCGGGCTTCTCCACAGAAGCCTCCAAAAGTGGTGCTACTCTGTCTGGGTACCACAGCGGGTGTGGGAGGGGGTTTAGGCACCCTGGACTGAGTTACCTTGGTAACTCAAGTCGCACTCTTGTGTGATTGGCCCAGGTGGTGAGCCGGCCGGCCGGCGGTCGTGTTTATTCTTTAACTCCCAAAGAAGATGCTGTCTTAAAAGACTACATTGATAAGGCTCTTGATATGGGGTTCATACGGCCACCCCAATCGCCTGCTGCCTCTCCATTATTCTTTGTTCCTAAAAAAGAGGCAGACCTAAGGCCATGCATAGATTACAGGGCTCTTAACGACATCACCATAAAGAACCAATATCCATTACCCTTGATAAATGTTTTGTTAGATCAACTTGGCACTTCTGTGTATTTTTCTAAATTAGATTTACGGGGAGCATACAATCTGGTTCGCATCCGTGAAGTCGATGAGTGGAAGACCGCTTTCAAGACGCGGTACAGCCTATACGAATATCTGGTGATGCCTTTTGGTCTCTGTAACGCTCCAGCCATGTTTCAGTTCTTCATGAACGACATCTTCAGAGACATGATGGACCAGTATGTGGGGATATATTTGGATGATATATTGATATATTCATCATCTTTTTCAGAACATGTAAAACATGTGTCCGCTGTTCTACAAAGACTCAGAGAGAACAAACTCTTTGTTAAAGCAGAGAAATGTCTTTCATACACAGGAAGTTGAATTTCTGGGTTATATCACCACCAACCACGGTGTCCGAATGAGCCGTTCCAAAGTGAAAGCTATATTGAATTGGCCTATTCCACATAATGTCAAGTCTCTACAGTCATTCCTAGGTTTTGCGAATTTCTATCGCAGATTTATCCGTTCCTTCTCCAAAATAGTGGCCCCATTGACAGCCTTGACTAGTTCCAAAGTACCATTCTGTTGGAATCCGAACGCCCAAGAAGCATTTGAGACACTAAAGGAAGCGTTTACCACTGCACCTGTACTCCAGCATCCCGACCCTGATTGTCAGTTTATTGTGGAAGCGGATGCTTCCAGTGTCGCTACGGAAGCAGTTCTTTCACAAATCTGTGCAGAAACCAAAGAGGAGCATCCAGTTGCTTTCTTTTCTCGTAAGCTAACACCTTATGAACAGAACTATACCGTTACTGAACGGGAATTGCTTGCGATCAAGGATGCTTTTCGAGAATAGCGACATCATCTTCTTGGTGCCAAACATCAGGTGTTGGTGTATTCAGATCATCGGAATCTTCAGGCATTCAAAACTGAGATGTCTTACTGCTCGCCAGGCTAGATGGCATATGTTTTTTGCTCAATTTGATTTCCAAATCACATATTGCCCTGCCAGACAACATGTTAAATCAGATGCTTTATCTCGCATCAGTGAGAAGGTGAAGGAAGATCCTCCGATTCAAAATACGTTGTTGGCAGATCATGTGATATGTAGTTGTTCTGCACAGTCTTCCCTCAAACATGAATTACAGGAATGGGTGAAACAAAATCCAAGATTGGTTCAGGAGTTGAATCTAGACATCCACAACGATTTACCTTTCACACAAGGGGTGCTTTATCTACCAACAGAAACCACTCGGAACCGGGCTCTCACTTGGGGACACGATTCAATTGTGGCAGCCCATCCTGGACAAAAGAAAACCCTTGAGCTGCTCAAGAGATGGTGTTGGTGGCCTTCTATTACACAATCTTTGCCTGTGCCTCACAAACCTTGGTACATGATATCAATGGATTTTGTGGTGGAACTCCCAAGTAATAATGGTTACAATACCATATGGTTTGTGGTAGACTATTTTACTAAATTGGCTCTTTTTGTTCCCTGTATTGGGTTACCAACAGCTGCGGTGCTGGCTGACATATTTATCAGGCATATCTTCTTGTTATTTGGTCTACCTTCAGTGATAATTACTTACAGGGGCTCACAGTTTGCCTCCCGTTTTTGGAAAGCACTAACCTCAGCATTACTTATCGATGACAGGATGTCTAGTGCTTATCATCCCCACAGACGGACAGACTGAGAGGACCAATAGCACTATGGAACAATACCTGCAGTGATTGTGTCTTCAGTTTCAGTCAGACTGGATCACTGTCCTGCCAGCAGCAGATTTTGCCTACAATAATTCCTACCATAGTGCCATAGGCACTTCATCTTTCTATGCTTTATGTGGGCAACACCCCAAATCCATTCTGTTGGATTCCGGTTTGTCTTTGGACACTCCTGCAACCGTTCGTAATATCAGTGATCTAAAAAATATACAGGCGAAGGTAATACAGCAGTTGGAGCGGGCTAAAAAAAAGAGATAAGTACTATGCTGATACACATTAGAGAACCCGCACCAGTCTTCAAAGCAGGCATGAGAGTATGGCTGTCCACTAAGAACTTGATGATAGCGGGGAAAAAAGAAACTGTTACCTAGGTACATAAGGCCATGTGAGGTGCTCAAGGTGATTAACCCGGCTGCTGTCTGCCTGGCATTGCCACAACGATGGCGAGTGCATCCAGTATTTCATGTCTCACTCATTAAACCAAGCTCTGATGCCACTAGACTGCCTATACGGTCTGTTGCTATTTCTGTGAAAGGATCAGACGAATTTGAGGTACAAGAAATACTGGATATGAGATTACGTTCGCGCAGGCCTTATTATCTGGTGGACTGGAAAGGTTATGGCCCAGAAGACAGATCGTGGGAACCTCTTTCCAATATCCATGCTCCCGCTTTGAGAAAAGTCCCCTTGAAGAGGGGAGATGCTGCTCCTTTGAGGGGTGGCACTGTCATGCATGCTGGACATTTTACCTCTGGATCTGGAACTCCGTCTGTACGCAGAACGGATTATGTTTATAGAACTGCTAGATCGTTTTATTCGAGATGGAGGTTGCTTGATGTACCGGGAAAACGACATCTGCATTATTCATGTCGTTGAATTCACGTGATTCAGCATAGTCACAGCAGAACGTTCATAAGCAGCGTGGATACGTGGTTCGCTGCTTTTGATTGAACATTTTTGGCGTCTTGGTAGCTGATCTTTTCATCTGCGTCCTCGCATTCTGTCAGTTGCTTCCTTGGCCTTCATCGACGTGTTTCCTTCACATGCGATCTCCGGTGTATCTGCCTTCAGCAGGTTTTGTTAGCGTGTCTTCTCACACGCAGGTTCCTGTTTCATTTGTATGCTGTTTTCCTGTTCGCGTGTAAGTTTCCACTTTCAATCCCACGCGGACGCTGGAACTCTTCAAGCGCAGCTGGCCTGGCTGCGTGTACTTGGTTCGTGTGCAAAATCGCACATGGACGCTGGAACTCTTCAAGCGGCTGTCCTGGCTGCGTGTACTTGATTCGCGTGTAAAATCCCACACGGACGCTGGAACTCTTCAAGCGCGGATGGCCTGGCTGTGTGTACTTGGTTTGCGTGCAAAATCACATGTGGACGCTGGAACTCTTCAAGCGCGGCTGTCCTGGCTGCGTGTACTTGGTTCGCGTGTATCCAGCACGCGGTTGATTTGAACCTGTGAGGAAATAACAGGTGGACTCATTTCAATTTTTTTCCTTGTGGCAGAGGAACGTGTATCTACAACTTTTATTTGAAGGTGTCTGTGCACAGAACTATGGACGCTATCCTGTGGTGCACCAACCCGGTATCTAGCGAGAGCCTCATGCCAATCGGGATAAGTCTCCCTTACTAACCTTCCCTCCTTTGTCGTTGTTTTTTTTTTCCTGGATTTCTTGATTGTCTTTGGTGGATAGTCCAGTTCTACGCCTACCGGTTAGGGTTGGAATAATGTGCATTATTGCCATTCTATCAGAGAGGCTAATTGCGATAGTTTCTCATTATGCTTTATTTTTCCTAGGCTGCCTTCCTATTACTCTCCCACACCCTTTCCAGTGCTCCTTCTCTCTGCCTGTTTTACCAGTCAGAGAGTTGTATCATTTGGAATGTCTAAATTGACATTACTACTATCAAATCGTGTGAATTCAAGGATCCGGAAGACCCCTATCAATTGTATCCTTTTTGGTTACTGTATCCTTTTCATAAGATACTTTGGGGATTTATGACAGCAACCTTCGTGTATATCCTGTTACAATGAGTGTAATCCATGCATAACCTGTAAATCCTGTAACATCGTGTATATATTTTACTCTAACTGTTGCAACTCATGCTTAAAGTCTACTTGTAACCTTGCTGCGCCCAAATACGCTCAGGTGTGGTGTGCCCGACAAATAAATAAACAAATATATTTTTCTTTTTCTAAGAGATCCTCGTGTCTCTACTTTTAAAAAAAGGTTTTGGTCCCTCTCTTGCACTTTTTAGTATTTAAAGTAGGGGTGTACCGAACTTCGGCTTCGAGTAAGTATTTGGCAGAATTCCGGCTGAAAAAGATCTATTCGGCCCCAGCCAAATAGTTTCTTGCTATTCGGCTCTTGCCGAATACTTTGTCATTCTCATTTGAATACAATACAAGGAGAACTCAGAAAGGCAAATATAGACTTCAGTTTGCAAACCTGAATAGAATTAGACTAGACACTTAGCCACAAGACCAGACAAATTGTTATCACGCAGCTGTAAAATATCTTATATTGTAATCTGCTCTTTAGGACATGTTTTGCTACATATTCTTAGACATGAAAGGTGCTCACCTTTTACACTTAGTCAGCAAGAATACAGGAACATCTTTTCTTTTGGCGAACGTTTAAATGCAATGTGCACTTTTCCGGTTGGAAAAGACAAACTGAAAGAAATGCACATATTTCACTTTAGGATACATTCAGTTCCTGTCATGTCACTTCCCTTTGCGTATGTCAAAGTCGCCCCTTTCTTTTTTTAATGACTTGGGTCCTGAGTTTAACATGATCTGATATTTGAATGATAAGGTGCATATGTTTGTGTATTAGTGAGAAGGAGTGGTGAGTTTAAGTGAAAAGTGAGCAGCATTTGTTCCTATGGGCCATGCCCATAGAGAAACATTAAGAATTCACAATGGGTAGTGGAGACTAGCAGGGCTCGGTTAGGTGGGGGCGTATTACTCTGCCTGACATAACAGACCTCTCGGAGGAATTTATGTTGGGTAATCTCTCCAGTTCCAAAGTGGGCCAGTGTGTGACAACGGGTAAAGATAGGTGTGAGGTCTCTGTATGAGACAGTCAGAGAGCTATGCTCTGTTCTTGTTATTTGTAAGATGTAGAGTTGGGAGAGCCAGAGAATTCCTGTGATGTGCCAAGTTGGGCCGAGACTTGGAGTCCAGCCTGGACCAAGGTGCAAATGTGGGCTGAACGGGCAAAATGAGCATGCAAGTATTGGAACCAAAGACACCATTGCTGACACTCTGCCGGCATACAGTGCAATCCCCCATTACTTGCATCCTGCCTCCCCCGCACCTCCACAAACTTCCTATATGGTGCCTGCAAACTCCTTACACAAATACCATACATGGCATTCCACCTACCACCTCAACAACACAAATCCCCTACCTGGAATTCCGCTTGCCCATCGCTACTAAACATAAATCCCTGCATGGTCTCCCACCTCCCCAGACCACACAGAGAGAAAACACCATACACCTACTCGAAGCAATCAGACAATGAAGGTTAAATCTGATTATTTTCTGGCTTTTATACTTTAAATAAAGATGCTGCATTGATTACAATGAAGGGAAATAAAAGTATAGAATGCATTTAAAATGGTGCTTTTAAAAAAAAATAAGTGTGTTCTTTAAAATTTGGAACATGAATTATTAATTAAAGCAACTATTGGGTATTCAGCAGAATGCTAAATATGCTATTCGGCACAGCCCTGATTTTAAATAATGTTGAGTAACTGCTCCAGTCACTGGTGGAAGTGGAGTTCAAGAGTTTAAGATGCCTACCTAGTGCTGTAATGGCCATGCTTTGGCAAGAGTATATTTCAAGCAACTGCAGCCTGCTGCACAGTCTGATGCCCCCAAAATTACTGGAGGAGCTGAGATATCGCCACATTACAGGTGTCTCCATCTGCCATTAAGTTGAAAGGACTGCATCACTGTGAAAATTAGCGCATGGACAAATTCCTGGGATGCATTTTACCACCATGTAATTATGACCCTGCTAATTATTTCTCATAACTATTTATTGCATGTTGGGAACATGACAGAAATGCAGCAGCGGAAAAGGAATAGATTGGTAGTGATTTGCAATGTTAATTTATTTTCACTTTCAGTAATTAATGGATTCTAAAATTTGTAATGCTTTAATCCCCAGCATGGGGTCTTCCCGTCAGGCTGGGAATCCTCGTTAAAAGAAAAAAACAGTTTCACTTTCACTTAAAAACTGTATTTCTCCTTTAAGCCAATCACTGTCCTCTGGGTCATACGACCCCCATCCAATGAGATTCCTCTCTCTAAGCCCCTCCTTTGGCAGCAATCTTCAGATTTTTACTGCATACTTCACTGGTGGGAGTCCTCGAGTTTGCTCTGCGAGCTACTTCTACTTTTTTTGTGTTTTTCGACAGGAAAAGGTTCTATTTTTGTTCCAAAAGAGCCTATGTGTTCTTTTCTCCATCTGCCGACAGCGGGGATCCGTTGTCGGTGAGTTTCAGTGCCCCCCAAGGGCAAAGATCGTCATAGTTTCAGAAGGCCATCGGGCCTACTTTGCACCCTCCGACCGTGACGCAGGAGAAGGAAGGAAGATACCTCTTCAGGCTCTGCACCAAGTGCAGGCTGCAGAATGCGTTTGTGGAGGACAAGAACCTGCAATGCCTCTGTCTGCATTCAGACCACAAGGAAGGAGATTGCGAGATATGCCTAGGCTTCTCCAAGAAGACGATGAAGGATAGGCACAGTAGACTGGCAGCGTGGTTGAGTGCCAATGCCTCCGTCAGGTGCTCTGAACAGGGTAATGCCCCAGCCAGGACCGGTCGGGCCGAGGAATGGTCTTCTAAATCCTTTGAGGGCACTTCATCCGTGGGGTCCCAAGATAAGGCCAAGAACCGCAAGTCCCGGTCCAACGCTGTCGCTGCGCAGGCGGGTCATGCGATGGACTGGGCACGATCGACATCACCATAAGTCTCCATTGCCAGTCGGCAATCGAGCTCCTCCTCGAGAAGGAAATAGTCCAACCCAGCTAAACTGCGGGAGAAGCCAGGGATGGAGGAGAAGGCGGAACTGCTCCAGAAGGCCCAAAAAGGCACAATCAGTGCAGGAGAAGCCTTTGTCGACGACAAAGCTGGTGGCAGCTACTCTTACCAAGGCGAAGGGGCTGACCCTGTGAAGGTAGCCACCACAGCGGTCCCTGCCCCCTAGGCGCGAAACTGCTACAGTGACTCAGGCAAAGTCTGCTGGTACGCCGTAGAAGGGGATGCGGTCTCTGAGCTCGGCTTTGACCACTCCAGGTGGAAAAGGGGGGGGCAACAAGGCCCCAGACCTGCCTCAGGCTATGTCTCAGGCCATGGAAGTTTCATCCGCAGACTACGAGGACCTGGAGTCCTTACACACGGTCCACAAGGATGTGGAAGAGGACTGCTACGTCGGCACAGGGCCTAGTGTTCCGATCATGCCAGCTCAGCTGAGGGATGTCTCTCTGGACATCCTGTCAGCCCTACACACCTTGGTGTCGGAGATCCAGAAGAGGATGCCGCAGGGCCTGGTTTTTATGGTCCTCAGGCTCCTGATCAGCCACCAGCGAAGAGGAAGAAGTGTCATCCGACGCCCCCATTTCAGCCTCCAAATCCGAGTCGGACACCCTCTCCCCCAGTAGACCTGGACACAGGGACGGATACGGCCACAGCGATATCATCACGGCAGATGGCGGATCTTTGCAATCTAAGGCATCCCCACAGGATGATGTGGGGGGTCGTTCCATTCCATGATCGCCAGAGCCTCCAAGCTGTTCCAGCTTGTGCCCGAGGAAACCAAGGAGTACGGTTTTCTGTACCAGAGGTCGTGGCAGAAAAGCATGCCGGTGCTCCTTTGACAATCTGTGGGAGGAGGGCCCGGCCCTCTTGAAGAACAGTTGCATGGCTCCAGCCAGATGGGATAGGCTGGAGAAGAAGTACCGGGTGCTGGAATTCGTGCCTAAGGTCGCAACCATTGCTGGATTCGGTGGTTGCGAGGAACCGGACGGCTAACCCGTCCTCGTCGTCTTCAGTTCCTCCGGACAGTGAGGGGAAGATGGACGCCATGGGAAGAAAGGTGATCTACACCGCAGCGTCCACCATCACAGCAGCCAACGCACTGGCGATCCTAGCCAGGTACAACAGGGAGCTGTGATACAAGCTGGGTCTGATTCTGGAGTTCCTCCCCGACGACAAGAAGATGGATGCGATCACCCTCTTCCAGGAGGGGGAGGTAGTCTGATCATGCCATCACGGTGGCGCTGGACATTGCCCACACAGAGTTCCGGCAGATGGGGAACTGTCTTCCTTCGTCGCCATGCTGGATCAAGGCCACACATTTCTGCCTGGAGGTCCAGGCGAGGGTACTGGAGATGCCTTTCGACAGAGATCACCTTTTTGAAAAGGTCGTGGAGTCCCGACAGGCTATCAAAGCGGATACAGAGACGGCCCGTTCCCATGGGACACTTCAGCAGTACCGCTCTTCTGTTTGCTCCTCCAGAGTGAAGTCGAGCAGGTCATCAAAAAGTGTTTCCTTGTCGTACCATCAGCCTTCCAGATCCACGACTCAGGAAGTCTACAGAGGCCGTTCCCAAGCCCACGGTGGAGGAGGACAGCACCGCCGTCGTCTGCAAGGCGGGATGCCAGCGCCGAAGCAAGCCTAAACCGGCCAGGACATCGGGGGGCCCCACTCGTACACCCTGATGAGAGGCCGGGCTGATGGGACTCGTCAGCAAGTGGGAAAAGATCACCACCGACAGATGGGTGCTGGACGCTCTTGCCCAAGGACATACCCTGGAATTTTAGCACAGGACTCTGTGGATCCCTCCGGTGGCCCGGCAAGACGTGCTCGGCCAACTGGAAGGAGACTTCTTGACGTTGCTGGACCTGGAGGACGCATACTTCCCCGTCCCCATTCACAAGAAACACCGAACGTTTCTTAGCTTCATAGTGCAGGGACAGAACTACCAGTTCAAGGCCCTTCCTTTCCGCTTTAAGTCGGCCCCCAGGGTGTTCATGAAGTGCTTGGCACCGGTGGCAGCCCATCTGCGCCTACGGGGTATACACACGTACCGGTACCTCGACAATGGTTCATCCGTGCCCGCTCGCGAGAGTTAGTCGTCGGACACACAGAGATGACCGTCCAGCTGCTGACACATCTGGGATTCTCCTTCAACTATCCGAAGTCCTGCTTGACACCATTGCAGAACGCGCTGTTCCTAGGAGCCACACATAATACGGTTTCCTGCCTGGCGTCATCCTTGGAGGAGAGAGCAGCGGCCATTCAGGGGAAAGGGCAATGACTGTCGCAGACCGCCATGGTGCAAACCATCAAGTCGTTGCTCGGCATGATGTCGTCTTGCATCTACCTTATCCAGCTCTACAGGTTACGGATGCGACCTGTTCAGGAGTTCCTAGACACTCACTGGATACGGGTGTCTGGAAGCTTTGCAGACAAGATCCTGCTCGAAGAGGAGTTCTGTCGAGCGATAAGGTGGTGGGGCATCGACTCTAACAACGCCCGGGGCACAAGGTTTTAAAACCCCCATACCAGGTGACGGTCACCACGGACGTTTCCCTGGAAGGCTGGGGAGCCCACACTGGATGTCTGCACACCAGAGGCCTGTCGCTGCCAGAGGAGAAGGATCTCCATATAAATAGCCCAGAGCTACGGGCACTGTTCTGGGCCCTCAAGTCATTCCTTCCTAGCCACTTCAACGGTCCTATGAGAGTGGGGCGGTAGACTTGGAGCCGCTTTTGATTTTTTCAAGTAATGATCTGAGTGACCTAGTGTAGTTCTGCAGGTTCCATGCTGCTAAACTCTGTGACGTAATGGAGGGCTTAAGAACTTGACCCTCTGCTGAGACGGAGGATCCTCTTGAAGAGGGCAAAAAAAGTGAGACTTGTCGAGAATCTCCTGATCTAAAAGCCGATACATGTTGGGCCACAAAGGTTTTGAGTTAATCTATACCTTTGGTACTGCTCTGTGCAAACCTCCATACCAATGTTCTGCAGTCCATATCGTCCTACAGTTGCGACTCATTTGTAGTTTGTGAACCAACATGTTAAGCGGAGGAAGGCAACAAAAGCTACATGGATGTTCCCATTGGTGCAGAAATGCACCCCCCCTCCTCCTGCCGAAAGAGTGGAGCTCTTTCTCCCCTGCCTTCAAATCCTCAGGGGACAAGTTGTGGATATTTCATTTTTTGGGTGGGGCACATGGATCACTCTGAGAATATCCACATTGCTCAAAGATCTGAAAGAAGACTAACATGTGGACTTGCCTCTTGTGAGGAGATTGTTGGTCTACTAAGAAATAGTTTGGCAGTTGAACACTCTAGTAGCATGGGTTACTTTCAAGGAAATGTAATGTTGCTGAATCCAGTTCCAAACTGTCATATATGGCCTTAATGATCTACAGAAACCTGCAGACAGTTCAAGAGATGCTATTAATTGTATGCAAAATAACTAGTTTGGTGTTCGGGGTAGGTTTGGGTGGGAACACTAAGGGCTGTTCCTCTATCTCATCTCCCATGGGCTCACTCCACCCCAGTCGAGCCCTCCCTAAACCCGAGAATCATTGTAAACTAGAGATAGGTAACACCTATGGCTAGCGGAGAGGGCCTAAAGGCAGAAGCTCCATCCGTCTTCTCCCTCCTAGACTTCCTAAAGGTTCCCAAACCTCTTCCTAAATATATAATCATGTCTTGATTGTGCCAATAACAGGCGCCATGCTCTGTTTTCACTTTTGCCCCCTTCCTCTCCTTTCCCTAATTGTACTACTCCTCCCTCTCCTACTGTACCCCAGTACCCCTGTTCCTCCCCCCTCTGCTGTCCTTCCAATGTGCCACGCTCTCACTCCATCTCCTCTCCCCCCTCCTCACTACACTACTCTCATCTCTCGTCTTAAGATGGATTTTCAGAATCATTCCTGTGGACAGATTCTGAGATGCCATCCTATTCTGCTCTACTGTGAAAAAAACGAATGACTAACCAGACTCTATCTGGGTAGTGTGACTGAGCAGCAAGGCTTAGACTCATGTCAGTGTGGGAGTGGCGAATGGTTCAGTAAAGCGCACACAGAGCCCTCTTAATTATACAAGTTGGGCAGAACGTATACAAATAAAATTATTTATTTGGGCCCTAGACAAACAGTTGGGAATTTAAAACACAGGTAAGTGTTACACTAAACGGTCATTACTATTATACACATTTATCACTTTTGGGGTGTGTTAGGACAGTTTTTCTGAAGTCCCACTAAGGGCTTAGTAAAACCATTCAACTGAGATGGTACAAGACTCTACTGTTCATATAAGGCTGTACTACATGAGTGTATGGTAGCGTAGACCGAGCAGCCAGGCTTATCTTAGGAGGGAGAGAGGGCTGTAGAATCCGTACAAAGAAATTGTATTACACATATGGTCCAAAGAAACACTGAAACACTATGTACAGTAAAAATAAAGGGTTTATTTAAATACAGGTAGGCCCAGATACATCTTGGGGGAAAGGAGTACAATCACAGATCATCTGAACACATTACAGAAACAGAACACTATGCTTTAAAGTACACAGACCAAAGCATAGACCTTATTTAGAAAACTTGCAGTATTTCTAGATAAGTCAGACCTTATCAAACACATTTAGTATAGGGCACAGGCACACCTATTCATGGGGAGTAAAAACCATTAGTTACTTTCTGTATTACAAGGGTAGTCGACCCTGTCAATTATGCAGTGACACTCGGCACATACTGAACCAACCCTGTTACCAGGATACTTTTCTGAATAGTGGAACACAGGTTCAAGGAACAGTATATACCTTTAACTATTACTCAGGATAATAGGCTAGGGGGGGTGTGTGTGTGTGTGTGTGTGTGTGTGTGTGTACGTACACACACCTGACAGATTTATTGTGTTTACCTACCAGTATACCAAATCTGTTAGACTATCCCCTGCATGCCCGTTTCCAGGAGTATTGTCTGCTAGCTACGCCCAGTGTTGTTCTGGGGTGCGCCTTTGGTACATTGCGAATCTGGCTTGGCTATATATAGGGACGCAATGATCGATGTTCTCTCGCAGCAGGGGGGCTCGTCCCTGAAATGGGTGTCACATGTCAAAGCATCCCTTTGACAGGGCCTATTGGAGAAATCCTAGCTTAATTATAAAAAAAAAATCGAAAAGTTGAAGCAAGCTGCTGCCATAAAGGCCCTTGGTTCTCCGCTTTTGGCACGCTATTTGACCATTAAATTACAGGCATGATTGGAAGATTATCTCAATGTCAACCCGAAGTGTGAAAGAGTAATTTATCTAAAGTTTCGATTTTGCACATTGCCAATAGCAATTGTTTCTGGTGCACTGAGGGCTCAGCTGTTTGCCCCCTATGTAAAAGCGTGGTCGAGGATCTTGAACATTTTCTTACACTGTGCCCAGCCACACTACCCCTGAGAAAACACCATTGAAGGCAACACTTGCGCCTGTGTGGGTGCAGGACCATCACTGACGCCATGGCAATTTGCACTAATTCTACTGATGTTCCGGGAATTTTTGCAAACTGCAGGTATTTCCATGGGCGTGGAGTGCAAGAATTAAAACTCTTGCGGCCTCATCACAGGTTTGGTGGTAACCGTTAAATGCGGCAGTAATGCTCTTATCTGCCAAATCACGGTTCACGGGTTTGGCAGCATTTACCCCCAGCTCTGAGCTGGGGTTTAATGCACCGGGAATTTGCCCATTTTCAGTGTAATTACCATGCAGTAAAACTGCCGACGGTAATCGCACCAAAAATGTCCCATTGGATCCAATGGGGAATTCCCGAATGGGCCCAATGGGGAATTACCATTCTGCCAAACCCATGATCTGACGCTAATAGCGCCGGGGTGTTTAGCGTTCGGGCTATTAGCACAGGCAGTATCCCAGCGGGAATACCGCCGGGATACTGCCCAATTTGTGATGAGGCCCTTTGTGCGAACTTTGTATGAATGGATTTAGGGAAGTGGCGGGATGCCCGAGCTCCTCCATTTGATGATTGTTTTTGTGAACCGCACAGAAGTTAACTGGTTTGGGATCCGAGTTGTTTCCTGGTCCAAACAAGGTCTGGATGTTTTTAATTGACAGAGTGAAGTAAGGGGCCTGCAAATTATTCACAGATGTATGTCCCGTTGCAGATAATAAGGTAGGCTGCGAGTTTGCTCTCTCTAATCTGTTGTATGAACTTCCGGTACCAAATTTAAATCTGTTTCGATGATCTCAAACAAGATAAGGGTTGTGTTCATCTAGCACTCTATTTTTAGTTATTTGGCACTCTGGAATTAACATAGGATCTTCTCGAACAGCCTGTACAATTGCTGTATCATCGTAGTTTTTATCTTTTTTTTTTTTGTTCTACTCACGCCGCTTATTTATATGTTGGAATATTAACTGACTCTATTATGCAATTGTATATGAATTTCTATGGCTTTTATGACTGGAAATAAAGTTTTTACGATGACATATTCTAAACGGGCTATACAGCAAGTTAGGGGAAGCAAGACCCAGTTGGGCAACGTATACACCTATTCTCTGAAAGAAATAGTTAGTGAAGCCAACAGCATTACTTTTGGGAAAGTGGCAAAACCAATTAATAGGTAAGTAAAATAACCTTAGATATACTTTTTATAATGGCCCCACACACATTCAAGGTAAGAACTTTCGTAATGTTATACTTTTCTAGACAGAATCCCTTATTTATCCAGTCCTTCCCTATTCTTTTGCATGAGTTCTCTGAGGCAGAAGAGGTACCTTATTGATCTAGGAGCCAGCTGTGGGCAGGGTGAGAGATGCTTCTATTGCAGGCAAGTAAGAGTTCCTGTGGAAGACTGTTCGAACAAGTAAGTAGTTCACTGTAAAGTTAGTTAGGGTCCAGGGACTTCAGAGAAGACACCCTATGAGGATTCCAGCAGTGGGCCTGGGCGAACTGGACGAGAAGACTCCCAATCACAGAAAAAACCGCAAAAGCTTTACAGAAATCACACCGGCTTAAGGTAAGTAAATACCCCAGCCAACACAGTACCTCAGCACAGAAGAAGAGTTGCAGCAGAAAGACTTCAGGATCTGCAGCCAAAAACCCAGTCGATAGATTCCTTTGCCATGAAGACAGGACTTCGGAAGGGAAGTTGCAGGGAATCAACGCAGAAGGCTCCAGGCAAGACTTTCTTCTTGGTTTGGTGCGGCTCTGTGGGTTTGCACCCTTTTCAGGACCCAGAAGAAGACTGAATATTTCCAGTCATATTCTCGTTGTTTGCAAGGTCCAGCACTTTGATGACGGGACTTTTAGGACTTAAACCGTGTCTCTGAAGTTCCAGCAGGATGCCACCAAAGTTTCAGATCGTTTCAGAAGACTGTGCACTGCACAATGGCTCAAGGTCAAGGTTGGGGTATTGCAGCCCAACAAGATCACAGAACAATGTGGGATGGCTCAAAATGCAGGTCTTCTTGAGACTAGTGACCAGGCTCTGGGTCTTGGTCGTCCGTTTCGGGATCCCCGGGTCGGTGGGAAGGAAGGGTTATAGCAGGCTCTGGTCACACAGCAGGCTCTTTGGTCGCTGGAGATCGCTACGGCCTTCGTTTCTTCATCTTCCTCTTCGGTTTCAGTTCCAGTGGTTGGCATGTCAGCAGCTGCCAGTTTCGGAGTTCTTATCAGGAACTACAGCACAACCCCTGCATTCTCTCCACTGGGAGCTTTTACCTTTCCGGCAAGGTGGAAGACAGGGCTGCAGAGTTTTGGACTCCTCCTTCGATTCCTACCTTTCCAGACACTGAATTCCTGCCGAAGACAAAACAGCCACTGATGTCGTTCCCGCCTAGAATAGCAGGGGAAGACCTCAGAAACGGTAAGCACACAAGAAATGGCGAAAAAAAAGAAAGGAGTCTACCATTTTAGAAAAATTGTGCCCCTTCTGTGTATTACAGAGGCTGAATTAACAGCCTGCAAGTAATAAAGACTCAGTCATAAAGGTAAAACCACTGCCACCTGCCATTCATGTAAAACTCTCAATTGTAACAAAAGGTAAGTAGGAAAGGGGATGCATTGTATCCCCCTTCTTCCCCCCCCCCCAGCACTCCACATAAGGTGGGGTGTGCTGGCTCACTATATAAAATGTAAAGGGAGATGAAAATGCTTGGGAACTGTAGTTTACCCAAGTACATGAAAGAGAAATTAACAGAGGAGCCCTTGGGGGCAACCCAGCCTAACTCCAAAAGTTGTGGGAAACTATAACTGCAACCATACACTATGGAGAGACCTAAAAAAACGACACCCATAAAAAGAGTAAAAGACTAGGTGAACAGAGAAGAATATTCCCCTTCACCTAGGGACAAGTTAAAATAGTTACCTAGTCAAAACAAAACGTTCTGGGGTTGACGCAGGTCAGGAAGATTTACCATTAATATGAAAACCTTACCTAACAGGGTGTTCTGGCTACAGAAAACGAACACTTTAAGAAAAACTGTTAAAACAATCTGAGCAACTGTCGTCTAGTAAGGCAATTTAATAAATAACAAGGTAACTAAGACATAGATTGGAGAACTAATATGGTGGAGAGATAAGTTAAAAATACCACACACACCCTTATAAAATAAGGCACAACTTAATCTTAAAACTTCTTCTCCAACTAGAACAGAAGGGGCCCTAGTGTGTCCTTAGTATCTCTGGTCTAAAGGCTATTATTTTCACATTGCAGGAGTCTTTTTAAGAGTCTTGGAAAAAAGTTGACAAGGCCAACAGTCAGTTTGTGTTTCAAAGTAGTACAACAATTGTAGAAAAGTTATTAGCAAACTACCTTAGAAGAAGATCCATAACTTGATTAGGCAACGGAGAGATTTGGCAAGGTCTTAACGCCCGTCAAACTATATGGAGGGGCACGGGAGGAGGGGAGTGACAGGTAGGTTTACCTACCCCTTGTGTGCCAATTCACTCAGAGACCACTTTGGTAGCTCCTGAAATTGTACAGGCTGGTTCCAGGTCAATTCGGAAGGCTTCCAAGGATAGGACTGGGATTAGATCTCCCTATTTCTTTCTCTCTCTTTCTCTCTCTCTTTCTCTCTCTCTTTCTCTCTCTCTCTCGCTCTCTCTCTTTCTCCTTCCCTCTTTCTCCTTCCCTCTTTCTCCTTCCCTCTTTCTCCTTCCCTCTTTGTCTCTCTCTTTCTCTATCTCTCGCTTTCTCTCTTTTTTTCTCTCTTACTCTTTGTTTGGCAAGATTTGGAGTAGTACCCTTTGGGGTGCACTACAACAATCTTGGCCTCCTGGCAATAGGAACCCAGCCTTAGGTATAAGTCTGTACTACACAGGTTGGTAGCGTGATTGAGCAAAACGAAAAGGTGATGGCTGGAAGGTTTTGAATAAATCATAACCACGGGCACAGCTCTGGGCAACCCTGCAGACCATCATTTTTCAGCCTGCCAAGCCATTACAGAAGGGGAAAAACCATACGCAAATCAGGCCGGGTCCTACACCAAAAGGGGCAGTCCAGCCCGAACTCCTCTGTGGCTCTGCAGATCCTGTTGTTCCTGTGCCTCAGTAATGGGGACAAGAGGGAGGACTTCTGGGGACTCCTGCAACACAACGGGATGGTCGGCGACAGAAAAGGACAAACATCTATTCAGCAGCACTTCGCGGTTTCACCTCCTTGCGTCTCAGCAAATAGCACCACTGCGGACTCTCGGATACCACTTTGGATTTTCCTTGCATCTGGGGTCCAGCACTCAGTTGAGGCGGCTCAGGCTTGGTCAGTCCTGCTTACTAGGAGTCCGGAGGATCTTCCAGCAGCTCGGGTCCGACTTTAAAAGTGATGCACTCCAATCTGGTGTTCTCTGGTGTTCCTCTCCCTGGCACTTCGGTTCCTGCAGCAGCAAAGATGTACAGCCAGCTCTGAGAGGATGTCCAGACAAGTTCACTTTGAAGTTGATTGGTCCCACCAACTGAAGAGAAGTCATCCTTGCAGGGCCTCTCTAGTCGAGGCAAAGTCGGAGCTCCAGCACAGCAGCAGGGCCTCACCGGGCAAACCAACGGTCCAGGAGTTGCAGCAGACCTCTCTTGCAAGTTCTTCTTCGGATTCCTTCGTCCAGTGGTCGACTGTCTTCCAAGCCAAAAAGTCTCGCTTTTTATGTAGGTTTCTCACATTCATTCCAGCCTAGCTGTCAGTCAGACAGCAGGGTGGCTGTTCTTGCCAGACAGCCAGCCGGCCAATCACCTTTGGGTGCATTCTTGTAACCAAGGGGATTAAACATAGGGAGTTTCGGGCACCTCCTTCACTTCCTGACCCTGCCAGACATACTGGAGCCAGAGGCAGGCTTCACTCGTGAATCCCGCCAAAGACAAAATGAACAAAGGGACCAAACCTGGTTTGGCACGTAGAGTAAATCTTAAGAAGGACCTTTCCAGCAAGAAATGGCAAAAAAAGAAGACCGTGCCATTTTGACAAAATGGGCACCCATGGGTGCTTTACTATGGCTGCAATTGCAGCACGCAATAAAAACACACAATAGCAGTTAAAAATAAACTGCCACCAGCCATTAATTGTAGAAAGGGTAACATACAATTGTTACATGAGAAACTAGACAAAGGGGATCTTAAGTAACCCCTCCAGCACCCTATTGTAAGATAGTGTGTGCTGGGTCTAGAACGTTACAATGTAAGTTAAGTCAATTTCACTTCACTGCTCTTGGAACCAGTAGTTCATCCAAGAGAAGGTATTTAAACCTTTGGGAAATCTGAAAGACTTCCCTGTGTCACTGCACTGAAGGTGCTGTGTGTCACAATGAAAAGACGATGCCTATGGAGTTTGTCAGACTCCACAACCAAAAAGAAACACATAGGCCAAATAGCATTAAAATATATTAGAGAGTGGGGAAAAAAGGGTCTCACTCTCTCCAGGTGAACAATTGAAAGTCCTAAAATCCAGCAAAGTTGCTGGGGTTCTCTAAGGTAGAGAGGAATTGGCACATTTCTGAGAATTCTCCCCAACTCTCTTTCTCTTTCTTTCTCTCATCCTCTCCTAAAATCAAGGAAAGTTGCTGGGGGTCTCTCTAAGGTAGAGAGGAATTTGCATATTTCTGAGAATTCTCCCTAACACTCTTTCTCTCTCGTTTTCTCTTTCTTTGGCTTTCATTCTCTTTCCCTCTTTCTCTCTTTTTCTCTTTATTTCTCTTTCTTCCTCTCTTTCTCTTTCCCTCTTTCTTTCTCTCTCTCCCTCTTTCTATCCTTTTCTCTCTCTCCCTCTCTCTCCCTCTCTTTCTCTCTCCTTTTCTCTTTCTCTCATCTTTTCACTTTCTCTCCTTCTCTCTCCCCCGCTTCGGAAATAGGTTTCTCCTTATAACCCCTCTGTCTGAATCTGGTTGTGATTAGTGCAACTTCCTTTTCAAATGTTTCCTCATTACTACAGTTTAATCTAGCTCTCAACATCTCACCCTTAGGAAAGTTACTGATGACACTGTGTGTCCTCTAGTGGCATGTAGTACTGCATAGACCTCAGTAGGTTTTCGAAAGGCACATTTTTGTAATTGTTCATATACAACGCGCTTAATATCAGGAGTGCTATGTAAGCACGGAATCGAGATTCAGACCTGTTTTGCGCTGCGTTGTATTGCTTCCAAGACAAACGTGTTGCCCTTGAGCTATCCTTATTTATTTATCTTGACATTTGTAAAGCATAGAGTACATAAATTCATACGTAAGGATCCTCAGGAATATAAATCATTAACAATTCAGTTGAGAGTTCCAAGTAATGCATATGGTTAGCAGTATTAGTAATAGTATTTCTGATGCTCGTGGATCTGCTTGAAATGGCATGCTGTGCATATAGTCTGACGTCTAGTGGTAATCGCAGAGTATTGCGTCTTTTTTTCGAAGATCAAAAGGGATGTTGACATGGGCAGTTGACGACGCCCTGGAAATGGCAAAAGAAGGAGCACGAGACTTTTAAGTCACTTAGCCAGATCACCAGCATGGCAGCCCTAACGCCCGCCGGTCCTTTTGTGGCCAATCCTTCTCCCGCTCACTCCAAGGTCGGTACGGCTTGGACGGTATCCCCTCGTCCTCTGGTCAGGTCTCCTCTGGCAACTTCCAATACCAGCAAAGAAGCTCTTGTAGGGTCAAGAGCAGAGGTAGACACTCTGCTCCCAGATGCTTCTGGGCCTCCAACTCCAAGTGACTTGCTGGTACGGGTCCCCTTCCACGATTTCCCGGTCAGAGGTCGCCTTGCTTCTTTTATCCATGCCTAGGAGGGGATCACTTCAGATCAGTGGGCACTAAAGACTGTTGCCCACGGGTATTGTATCGAGTTTCTCCGACCACCTTGCTACCTCCCACCAAAAAGCAGACACCTGTCGCCAGAACACCTCTGCATCCTGCTGGAAGAAGTTCAGGTCCTACTGGAAAAGGGCGCCATCGAAGTAGTCCCCCCTTCCCCAGGTAAAGAAGGGTATTTATTCAGTGTACTTCCTAGTACCCAAAAAGGATCTCCCCATGCGCCCTGTTTAGACCTGCGCCCTGTGAACAAGTATTTCAAACCTCAAAAGTTCAGGATGACAACACTTCAGGCCGTAATCCCACTGCTGCAGCAGGGGTATAACATGGCCACATTGGACATGAAAGATGCATACTATCATATTTCGATGTTGTCAGCTCACAAAAAGTACCTCCGGTTCATGATGGAGGACACCCACTAACAATTTAAAGGGATGGTCTAGTAAAAATGTTTATTTAAAAAATAGATAGGCAACATAAAAAAAAATACTAGCATTCTCCGTTTTAAAACTTCCTATGTAAAATTTTGAGCTATTCAATCTCAAAATTCGCAAAAGCAAGCACAGGGGCGCAGCCATTTTGTGAAATGGAGGCCCTCCTGTGCTGGCTTTTGCTTTTGCGGCACTAATGAAGGAAAAGCCAGCCAGCTGTAGTAAACAAAGGCTACCGCTGGGTGGCTTTCCCTTCATTAGTGCTGTAGGCGGAGGACGGGGACCGGAGACCAGAGCAGGAAAGCTACAGCTGAATCTCGGTAAGTGCTATTTATTTTTTTTCCAAAAAATAAGCACTAGCTGCGTTTTTTTTTCTAAGTTTTCCGGGCTGGAGGAGCCCGGAAAACTTAGAAATAAAACCGCAGCTTTAAAAACGTATTTATGTTTGCGGTCGCTTTTGAAGCGACCGCAAACATAAATACAAAGTTATTGTGTTGGAAAACGCTGCGGTTTTTCTTTCCACGTTTCTCAGGCTCCTCCGGCTCGGAGGAGCCTGAGAAACTTCGATCAAGCAACGAAATCCACCTGGAACTCAAACCATACCATAAGAAAAAACTTGGAGGCACCTCCTTCTACCACGTAGCCGCAAAAACCTGGAACAACATCCCAAAAGAAATAAGAAACACTGACGATCATCTAAAATTCAGGATATCACTAAAAACCTGGCTCTTCAACACCACAGACTAAATCTGGAAACCAAAACCGGAAAAAGGATGACTTGGCCGGAAAGGACACGTACATCCCCGACCCGAGAGGGTAGCTCCCACGGCACCTGGACAGGTGACACCGGATAGATTGGAACACAGGCGGCACGCACAGAGACTGAGTCAACTATCCCAGACAATCCAACCAACACTTTTGCCTGCCCCTTAGTATACCGCCAGGTACCACAGTAGCGTGGAATTGTCGAGATATTGGCTATCACCACACTACCTGAGAGGTTGACATAGGCAGGTGCACTGGCCACAGGAGTAGGAAGGGAGGATAAGGGGAGCTATGAGAGAGCATGTTGGAAGTGGGGGCCAGAGGAGTAAGGATCCCGGTCTACCAGTCGGACCCAGATCAGGACAGAGCCGCATCAGGGGAGACTACGCAAGCCGAGCGTAGAGATGCAAACTAACCAACCCCACTAACAATTTCCCTTTCTGCATACACCTCTCAAACTCCAAACCAAACACAACCAAAACCTACAGCACAACAAACTGCACAAACGTCACTACATTGCAACAACAAAACAAAAACACACATAGTCTTGCACAACAGTACACGACGACTACCGGCCGCAAACACCCCAGGCCCAGCCAACGGACCGACCGGGGCTGAGGCCGCCAACAGTACATCACTGCTATCTTGCACTTTTCCTGCTTCCTCCCACTAACTCAACCTCCCCTCCTCTTTCAGAGCCGCCAGAGCGCCAGGGGACCACTCCGGTGGTGATAGTGCGCGGTACAAATGTCCTTTAACATTAATAGTCAACTATGCAATCCCGCTCAACCTGCTCCATGATAACCTGGGTATCACTGATTAGGCTCTGGCCTTGCTGACTTCTTTCCTCTCTGACCGTCCCTCCCAGGTCCAACTTGGGTCCTTCTTCTCCTCCATCTTCGGTGTTCCCCATGGGTCTAATCTTTCTCCCTGGTTGTTCAACCAATACCTTGCACCTCTCGTCCACCGCATTGCTGCTCTCTGCTCCAGCTTCCACTGCTATGCTGATGACACCTAGCTTACTTTCGCCCTCCCCTCTGCCGCCTCTTCTCCTTCTCTCATCCTGGATTGTCTGTCGGCAATCCAGGAGTGGTGTGCTGCCAATGATCTCTGCCTGAATGCCAGCAAGACGGAGATGTTCCTCATTGGCACACCTGCACCCATTTTGTTCCCCGCCACTCTCTGGCCGGCCTCCCTTGGCTTTCCTCCTGCTCCCACCTGTGAGGCTAAGAACCTCAGCATTATCTTCGACTCCTCACTCTCCTTCTCTCCTCATATCACCGGTGTCTCTAAGAAGTCAAACTACCTATTGATTGCACCGCCCCAGAGGTATTCTTCATTTCCTCTCCTTCCCCCAGAAGCTCACTGTATATAGACCTCTGGTTGTCTCTAGGCTTGACTACTGTAACAGCCTTTTTTTAAATCTGCATGCCTCTACTCCTCGTCCTCTGCAACTCATCCAGAACAGGACTGCGAGACTGGTCCTTGGCCTCGAGCCCAGGGATCGTATCTCTCCAGCACTGAAATCTCTCCATTGGCTCCCAGTGGCTGCAAGGATCAAGTTTAAGACTCTTTGCACTGTCCACAAGGCCTTCTGGGGCCTGGGACCAAAATATCTCCAGCTTTCTCTTCTGAAGTATCTTCCTACTCAAGCGCTTCGCTCCTCCAACTCCTTGAGAGTCTGTCGCTTTTCCAAGCGAGTTTGGGGCAGATCTCTCTCTTCGGTTGACGCCTCCCTGTCTTGCTGAAACTTGAGCAGAACCATCTCCGGTTCCAGAAGCAGATCAAGACTTTCCTCTTTGCTTCTGCCTTCTCTCTTCCACTACCTTGCTGATCTCCTGTCTGACACTGCACTGGTTAGCTGTCTACCCTCTGAACCACAGGCCTAGGTCCCTGCCCTCCCAGTCACACACCTGCACTGCCTTCTAGCAAGCAACCCTGCACTTGGGGCTGTATCTGCAACCCTACAAGCCCCCTACCTGCACTTATCTAACACTTGTTGTCTGCACATAACCCTGCACTGCCACCTGCTGGCTGCACTTCTTGTTTTCAATGTTTATCCCATGTCTTGCACTTGCTTCTCCTCCCCTTTCCCTGGCACTTCTCCTCTTCCCTCTCCCCCACACTAACACGATCTCAATGTCACTGGGCCAAGTAGGATCATTTTTGTCCCCCCCTGTTCCCCTCCCATGCCTTGTTGCACATTGAAACACTTGTGTATATGCGCACTATAAATAAAATTTTGAAGGGATTGTGTCCTCCGACGTATTCCTTATCTTTGATAGATAATTTGTCTCCAGCTTGCTGTCCTCGGAAATGTTTTCTCTGTAGAGGGCGCTGTGCGTCGACGTCCGCCGAGTCGATGTCCCTCGACAGCCACCGTATCGGCGCTGACGTCACCATGCCCATAAACAGCCACGCGCGGCGACCGTTGCTCAGTTCCGTTTTTCCGCACTTCGTTGCTCAGTTCAGTACAGATAAACCTCTTATATTTACTCGATAAAACCAACTAGTTTTCGATGGCTTCTACATCCGAACCGACGACTCTGCGGTCCGGCTTCAAAAAATGTTGAGACTGCGGAAAGAAAATGTCGATAACGGATCCTCACAGGATCTGTTTGTGGTGCTTGGGAGTCGAGCACCATTGTTTGGAGTGTGAGGACTGCATGTCCATGATGGCGAAAGCCTTGAAGGGAGCGCAAGGGGAAGCTCGAGGGAGTCAAAACCTCCTCGAAAGTTTCTTCGGCCGAGTCGAGGCACTCGTCTCCCCGCCGTCTAAAGCATTCCCATTCTAGGTCTCAAAGTAGCTCCCACCACTCGTCGAGATCTAGACACTCAAAGAAGAGACGTCGAAGATCCTCTTCCTCGTCATCTTCTGTTTCCCCAGATAGAGTCTCCTGCCCCACAAAACACAGCTCTCAGGCTGACTGGGAGGAATTCAGGAAGAAAATGCTAAGCGTCTTCGAGAAAGCGGCCTCGACCCCCTCGAAGACAGCTGAGGGTTATACCCTGGGTGAAAAACCCTAAAAATCGAAACGCCGCGAGTCGTTGCACCCGGCAAGAGTCCACCCGAGAGCGCCCCGGGCCATCGGGTACGAAGGCACCATCTTCGACGCCGTCGTCGAAGATCCCTTCGACGCATGGATCAGCGCCATCAACGCCGTTGTCGAAGGGTTCTTCGACACATCGATCGAATCAACACCATCGTCGACGCCGATAAAAGAGAAAACCACGGCTACTTCACAGCCAACGGTTATACCCAGAGCCTCCAACACGACCCCGAGAACGTCGTCAACATCCTCGAGTAGGATCCCGATCCTCTCGAGTTCTTAGAGGCCTCTTCCAGTTTTCTCGGCTCCTTCTAAGCCCTTCACATCGGCGTCGACGACATCGACGTTTTCTCGCCCAATAATGACGAGTTTGGCTCCTTCTGCTTTAGAAATGGGTTTTACACCATTTCCGCAGTCAGAGTACCCCAGATTATCTTCATTCTATGAAGAAGGGGAGGATTCTGACCAAGAAAGACCCTTCAGGCTGAAGAGGACCACACCACCTGTTTCAGAGGATTTTACCTCTGAGGAAAGAAGGTTTAAAGACCTACAGGAATCATTACATGAGGCAAGTGGGCTGGACACTTCCTCAGAAGTGGAATTTGTCAAACCAGGGGAACATGCCTAAACCCCCTATAGAACCCGGATGGCAAGAATGATTGAATTCATGGGTTGGTATGCGCTTTCACCTGTTTTTCAACAGGATGACCTTACAGACATACTAGACAAAGGTCCACAAGAGGATCCTGTGGTCCCTTTCCATACAGCTTAACAAAGGAAGTTTTCATCAAATTGGTAAACTCCTGAGGTTATCCCTGCAGTCAATAAAAGATTGTCAGCCAAGTATAGGGTAGCTGCGGCTGACCCTGAATATTTATCAAAACACCCGACTCCAGAGAAGCCTGGTGGTTAAACGGCAACTTCATCAAGCAGCAGATCCGCTTACCCTACTTTCCCACAGGATAGAGATGACAAAAGGTACGATTCTATGGCAAAAAAAGTATTTTCTGCTTGTAGTATGGCGTTGAAGTCCATCAACGCCACTTGTACGCTTGCCAGGTTCAGTCACACACTGTGGGAGTGTGCTTCATTAGCGGCTGACTGCATACAGGAAGGAGAGGAAAGATAAGCCTTCCTTAACATCATTAAAGATGGCAAAGGTGCATGTGCGAATCTCTTCAAACTGGCATTGATTCCGCTGACAGTATCAGCAGGGCCATGGCGGCAAGTACTACAATCCGCAGGCATGCGTGGTTGCGAAAGTCTGGCTTTGCTCCAGATGTACAGGCCAGACTTTTGAATATGCCCTTTGACGGCTCTTCTTTATTCGGTAAAAAGGCTGATGACAGTTTTGGAAAAGTTGCAAACATCTAAAGCAGCAGCAAAATCTTCAGGAGGTGCTATCCACCAAACTTCTTTTTGCCCCTCAGGAACCTCTGGGAGAGGAAAGTCCTTTCGCTATTATTCCGCATTCGGGAAAGGCAGAGGACAGCCGGCTCAAAGAGGCCAAAGGAGAACCACCCGAGGTGGATGGGTGAAAAGTACTAAGGCCGCAGCAGGTGCCTCTTTACCCTCGGCATCTGCATCAGCCGCCCCCAAACCCCTCTGAGATCTTTCCACACAACACCTGTAGGGGGCAGGTTAACTCACCATCTGACGGAATGGCAGGCTATTACTTCAGATGCTTGGGCATTGGAGACAGTTGCCCAGGGTTACTGTCTACCTTTTCTACACATCCCTCAGAGTCATCCACCGGGGCACAGCTCTCTAAAAGTTCCAGATCCGCTCCTCTTGCAGGAAATTGTAGACCTGCTAGAGAAAGGTGCCATAGAACTGGTACCTGTAGCGGAGAGGAACAAAGGCTGGTACTCCCCCTACTTTCTCATACCGAAGAAGGACGGAGGACTGAGACCCATCTTGGACTTACGAGAATTGAACAAGTTCCTCAGGAAGGACAAGTTCAAGATGGTAACTCTCTCTCAGATCCTTCAGGCCCTCCAGATCCAGGACTGGCTGGTATCTCTTGACCTCCAGGATGCTTATTTCCATGTGCCAATCCATCTCAAACACATGAGATACCTGAGGTTCGCAATTGGCGGCTCTCATTATCAATTTCGAGTTCTGCCATTTGGGCTGATCTCCCCCCAAGGGTCTTCACCAAGCTAATATCTGTAGTGGCTGCAAGTCTAAGGAGGGAAGGGATCCACGTCTACCACTACCTGGACGATTGGCTGATCAGAGCTGTATCTTCGGAAGAAGCTCAGATCCAGCTAGATTATGTCTGCCACTTCCTTCACAAACTGGGCTTCTCCCTCAATTTAAAGAAGTCACAGATGATACCATCACAGAGACCCCAGGTCATCGGAGTGGTCCTGGACACTTCCCTGGGAAAAGCCTCACCACCAGAGGTGAGGGCTCAAGATATTCTGCAGATGGTCAACAAGTTTCAAAATGCCCAACATCTCCCAGCCTTCGACTTTTTGAGATTGCTAGGCCTCATGGCATCCTGCATCTTCCTTGTGCCAGAGGCTCGCCTGAGTATGAAATCTCTCCAGTGGGCACTAAGAACCCAGTGGTCACAATACTCAGGAAGAATGACAGATCTCCTCCGGATTCCGGACAAGGTAGTTCACGACCTTCAATGGTGGGCCTATCCAGAGAACATCTTGAAAGGAGAACTGTTTTGGCAACCATGGCCGGAGATAACTGTAGTCACAGACGCCTCACTCATGGGGTGGGGAGCCCATGCCAACGAGTTGACCATCAGCGGTCGTTGGTCTCCATCAGAGTCCAGACTACACATCAACCTATTAGAGCTGAGAGCGATCAAACTAGCGCTGAAAGTTTTCCTGCCATCGGTACAGGGGAGAAATGTCCTGATAATGACGGACAACACGGTGGCCATGCACTACCTCAACAAAAGAGGAGGCGTAGGGTCACTGCCACTGTGCAGAGAGGCAATGCAGCTCTGGTTTTGGGCAATTCAGAAAGGAATCTCTCCATCGGCAGTCCACCTAGCCGGAGAGAATAATTTGACAGCGGACGCTCAGAGCAGGCAGAGCACAGTCTCCCACGAGTGGGAGCTAGCTCAGGAAGTCCTTCAAGAGATCTTCGCCCTTTGGGGAACCCCTCAGGTGGATCTGTTCACCACCAGCACCAACAGGAAGTGCGATCTGTTCTGTTCAAGGGAATTTCCCCCGAGATCAGCTCTAGGGGACGCGTTCGTAGTGGACTGGGAGTTCCCACTCCTGTACGTGTTTCCACCAGTCCCTGTTATTCCTCAAATGATCAGGAGGTTGAGAAGATTCTGGAAAACCATGATCCTAATTGCCCCGGACTGGGCCAGGAGAACGTGGTACCCGGACCTTCTGGATATGTTCATCAGCCCTCCAATCCGTCTTCCACTCAAAGAGAATCTTCTCTCGCAGAAGGGAGGTCAGGTTCTCCATCCAGACATAAGAACCCTCAACCTTCACGCGTGGCTTCTGAAAGGTTGAGGTACAAGGATTGGGACGTCCCTGATGACGTCATGGAGGTGTTGCTTTCGGCCAGAAGGCCTGCAACAAAGTCTTTATACCGCTGGCGTTGGAACAAATTTTGCAGCTGGTGTAGAGAAGAGAAAATCAACCCTTTTTCATGTGGTACACCAACGGTGTTATCGTTTCTACTCTACTTGGCAAACTCAGGCCTTCAAGTTGGCACTGTAAAAGGCTATCTCGCAGCGCTATCAATCTTCAAGCGCACTGCGGAGGAACCATCGTATTTCAAACTACGCCTAGTAATACAATTTCTCAAGGGATTAACTAGTGTTTATCCTCCAAGACCATTCCAAGGTCCCTTATGGGACTTAAATTTAGTCTTAAATTTCCTAATGGGTACTCCCTTCGAACCACTCCACTCATGTTCGCTGAGATTTCTCACTCTTAAAACTGTCCTATTAGTAGCACTAACATCTGCTAAGAGGGTGAGCGAATTACAAGCTCTATCTTGTAAACCCCCCCATACAATTTTCCATAAGGACAAAATTGTCCTACAGGTGAAGCCTAATTTCCTCCCAAAGGTGGTTTCTGAATTTCACATCACTCAGAAAATTACCTTACCTTCGTTCTACCCTCCTCCCCATCCGGGGAAAGAGGAAGAAAGGCTACATAGGCTGGAGCCAAGGCGAGCTCTAAGCTTTTAAATCAGCAGGCTGGCTAGGATTAGGCAAGCAGACCAACTGTTTGTAGGATACTCTGGTCACAAGTTGGGACTACCCATAACAAAACAGACCATTTCCAGGTGGATTATTTTGGCCATTCTGGAATGTTTCAAACTGGCAGGGAAAGAGCCACCCCAGAATCTTAGGGCTCATTCAACCAGGGGTATCACAGCCTCTTTGGCCCTCCAAAGAGGGGTACCAGTCCGAGACATATGTTCGGCCACCACATGGTCGTCTGCACATACATTCACAAGATTTTACAACCTGGATTCCTCCACTAGTCAAGAGGCCAGATTTGGCAAAGCCGTATTACATTTGGTTCATTCCTAAAAGGGATACATGACATTATTACTCCCACCTCCAATTACATGCCACTGTTATTGAAGTCTATCAAGGATAAGGAATACGTCGGAGGACACAATTCCTTCGAAGAACAAGTTAGTTCTTACCTTGTAACGTTCTTTCGATGGGATGTTCCTCCGACGTTATTCCTTATCGCCCCTCCCATCCATCCCTGCAGTAATACTTCCCTTGTGGTTGCAGCTTACGCTCCTTCAAAGTCAATAACCAATTCAGGCATGACTTATCTTATGCTACAAAACGGAACTGAGCAACGGTCGCCACGCGTGGCTATTTATGGGCATGGTGACGTCGGCGCCGATACGGTGGCTGTCGAGGGACATCGACTTGGCGGACGTCGACGTGCAGCGCCCTCTACAGAGAAAACATTTCCGAGGCCAGTAAGCTGGAGACAAATTACCTATCAAAGATAAAGAATACGTCGGAGGAACATCCCATCGAAAGAAAGTTACAAGGTAAGAAGTAACTTGTTCATCTGATCATAGTCGGCTATTTCCAAGTGGATCGTAAACTGCATCACACTGTTACACTCTTGGCAATATAGATCTACCCTTCACGCCTAGAGCTCACTCTACTCCGGTCACAGGTGCTACCATAGCATTCATTGCAAATGTTCCTCTAGATTCCATTTGCAAAGCAGCAACCTGGAGTTCTGTACATGCCTTAACACAACACTACTGCCTAGATATACACTTTAAGTCTGATTCTCAGGTGTGACAAGCGGTGCTAAGAAGTCTCTTTGCTACTTTTCCTTCACACATCCCACCACCATCTCTGGGTACTGCTCTCTAGTCTATGCACAGCATGTGATTCTAACCAGATCCACTAGCATCAGAAGACATGCATTACTCACTGTAATCTTATTTCTGATGATTGTTTCGGCTTAGATTCACATGCGCCCACCCTTCCTCCCCTGTTGGAGTAGAATGAACATAGACTTCTTACACCTTCTCTATTCTGTACTCGCTCACTCAGACTATAAGGCTCCCTCGCAGCAGAAAAAAAACTGGTGGGACCTCAACGCGTGAGGGTTTTTGGGTACACTACACTACACGTCACATTGGGGATAGT
Organism: Ambystoma mexicanum; assembly: GCF_040938575.1. Lineage (NCBI taxonomy): Eukaryota > Metazoa > Chordata > Amphibia > Caudata > Ambystomatidae > Ambystoma > Ambystoma mexicanum. The sequence goes on from NC_090931.1 coordinate 555,621,552, forward strand.
GTTACAGTCACGGCCATGTCGACGTCCCTTTCATTCTTAAAAAAAAAGAAAAAAGATGCAATACTCAGCGATCACCACTAGATGTTGGACTATATGCACAGCATGTGAATCTAAGCAGATACAATCATCAAAGATGCGATTACGGTGAGTAATGTATGTCATATTTCAGGTGGATTATAAGAGAGCTACTTTAGCAGTTATTGTGTGAATAGCCAGGTTTTCAAGTTTTTCCGCAAAGAACCAGTAGGAAGATTCAGATCTTGGTGGTAATGGAAAAGCATTTGTGTTTGGCAGCTACCACTGGGAAGCTGCGATCCCCTGCTTTCTGTCGTTTAAATCTGGGTATGGTGAGCAAGTGCGAGTGGGTCTATTGCTTTGGTTTTTAGTGAATTTGTTGGTTGAGTACTTAGGGGCTGAGTTGGACGGACATTTGTGTGTCAAGTAAAGGGTTTTGAATAAGATTTGTTTGTGGACCGGCAACCAGTGGGCATTCCGTCTCTCCGTGGTAACGTTTTTGTTTTTTGGGATGTTAAGGACTGCTCTTAGGGCATTGTTTTGAATCGCTTGAAGATTTTTGATATTGCAGTTGTTAGTCTGCTTAGAGGGCATTTCAATAGTCTATTCTAGCCAGCGTAATACAGCTGTCAAATGACAGGAAAGGTCTACAGGCATTGATGAGTTTTGAAATATAAGCTGCTGCCGAGGCTGTGCGCGTTGACTTGTCTGGTTAAGGTGAGTGCTGCTGAGTCAGTTTTTACTTCTTTGGAGACATTGATCATAATCCCATCAATAACGAAGGATTTGAAGGAGTGACATAGTTTGTTTAGAGAGCTTATGAGGAGTAACTCTGTTTTTTTATCATGTAAGCAAAGGCCATCCAGGCCTGGATGGTTTGATAGATTTTATTTAGTGATTTTGAGTCGGTGTCATACATACCTGTAATTGGGATGAGGATTAGGGTATCGTCTGCATAGTTAGTGTAGGTAATACCCAAGTCATTGCGAAGGGCGAATAAAGGCTTGGTAAAGATATTGTAGAGGCTGGGGAAGATTCAGGAGCCTTGAGGAACTCCACAGGTGACTGGAGGTGGCAATGCTGCTGCGGTATGTGAGAAGACCCCCGTGTTTCTGTTGGTCAGGAAGGACTGTGTCCAAAGTATAGCTTTGGTTGAGAAGAGGGCTGCCGTGGAGAGATGTTTGCAAAGCAGCTGAGAGGTCCCACAGAAGGAGTAGTGCTAGGTTGCCGTTACCTTTAATCTCGTCCATTTGTATTTTTAAATCCAGGAGGGCTGATTCAGTGCCATGCCCTGGACGGAAGCCCGATTCTGAAGGCCTAGGAGCTTATTCGATTCCAAATGGTTTTGGATTTGCAGATAAGCTGCTCTATCCAATAGTTTAAGCAGGAAAGGTACTGTTGTTATAGGGCGGTAGTTTGTAAGAATGTTGGGGTCCGACGTAGGTTTCTTCAGTAAGGGGACGACACGCGCATCTTTGAGGTTGGTTGGAACTGGTTGTTTCAAATGAGGCAGTGACCAAGGTTTTTTTTTTTTATCAGTTTTTCTTGGTTTTCTTGGTTTAAATATTACACATGCTCATTAGTAAAATCCCGTAAACATCAATGAACCATTCCATGGCTTAACTTGTTACTGTAACAAACTGTTCAAAGTTATGTTCCAACATCCCCCCCCTTGCCCCGTACTCAAACTCCCCCCACCCCCTTTGTTGCCTGTCAAAAAATAAGTCAGTTCTCCACATTGCGTATCAATCAGAGGTTGGTCTATTTATGTCCCTATAGTGGGTTCCCGCTGTCTCTGTTCCTGTGATAGCTTCTGCAAACAGCGATTGGTTGAGTGTGTTCCTTGCTGTTTTCTCCGCATTGGTGTCATTAGGAGTTACATGTGCTGCTCGTCTCCAAGCCGTGGCTACGGCCAGTGCCCATTTTTTAAGGTCTCTCCGCCAGTCGTCCAAGTTGGAGCCTCTCAGAGACTTCCTAGATATCGCTTTCCGACCTTTAGTAGGTATGAACGCCAAGTCTTTCATCTTGGAGACGTGCCTTAAATGTTCAGGGCGTGTAAAGCAACTGAGCATACAGGCTGCAGGTGTTAGAGGGTGTATATTGAGGCCTCCTTTGTTCAGTCTATCTGCTATTCCTTCCCAAAACTGATGTAGCATGGGGCAGGACCAAATCATGTGCAAAATGCTGGCATGCGTGGTAGCACATCTGGGACAGTCTTGTGTTGCCGCCCCCGGAAATGTGGATATCCTAGGGCGGGTTAAGTATATACTATGCGTTACAAACAGTTGTATGAATTGCAGCCTTGCATGTCCTGACACTCTTTTATGGTAACGCATATCTGTGTCCATTGCGTGTCTGGGACCGGAGTACCCAGGTCCTTGTCCCACCTGACCCTTATAGTTGTGTCTGTGGGGGCTTTTCAGGAGGAGACCGTATAACCTACAGATTGTCTGTGTGCCTTCAGCAAAATCATATAGGATGTCAATTATAGAGTGTGCCTCCGCCATTTCTCCATACATTGGCCACCTGCATACTATCAGGTTTTATGTTGTGCAATGTAGCAGGTATTAACCATGATGTAGCTCTGTGTTATTGGCAAGCTCCAGGAAGGGTGTGAATGAGGTATCAGTAAGCAGGTCCACTATTGTGGCAGTGCCCTTGGGTTCCCAGTGTGTTCTGATCCCTAGATGCACTTGAGTTGCTTCAGAGGCCACAGAGGCCAAGGGAATCTGCACTGAGAAGGAACAAGTTACTTACCTGTAACTGTTGTTCTCCAGCATGGGTCTGGCATGGATTCACATGCTCATGAATATTCCCCGTCGTCAGACTGGGAATCCTTGGTAAAGAAAAAAATCAGTATCAGTTTCGTTTCTGATCTGTCTTTCTTAGTAGTAACCAATCACTGATCTCTGGGTCATACTGCCCCCAGTCAATGACTGCCCTCTCCCTAAGCCCCGCCTCTGGCAGCCATCCTCATATTTGGTAGCACGCCAAGTGGCAGTATGACCAAGTGAAGAGCCGCAGAGGAGTAGGTGGGAGGGTTTGCATGTGAATCCATGCCAGACCCATGCTGGAGAACAACAGTTACAGGTAAGTAACTTGTTCCTTCTCCAGCATGGGGTCTGGCATGGATTCTCATGCTCATGAATAAAAGAATACATAGCAGTATACACATGCACAACCACGGGAGGTGGCAAAGGCTCAACATTAAGCATTAAATACAAACTCAACATTAAGCAATTCTTACCTCCTCACCAGGCTCACCTTAGGTGAACAGGTTGCGCAGCACTGCTTGGCCGACCCTGGACTCTTCCCTGGAGTCCCGATCGACGCAGTAGAAGCTTGTGAAGGTGTGCATCAACCTCCACGTAGCAGACCTGCAGATGTCCAGCAGGGGCACACCAGACAGGAACGCCGTGATAGCAGTGATCGCTCTGGTCGAATGGGCTCTCGGACGGCCGGACAGCGGTCGGTTTGCCAACCAGTGACCGTGCATGATGCAGCTGGAGAGCCATCTGGAAATGGAAGTCTTTGAGAGAGCCTTCCCTTGATTCACAGACCCAAAGTTCACAAACAGCTGTGACGTCTTCCGAAAACTCTTAGTGTGGTCTATGTAGTACGTCAGCGCTCTAGCTACATCCAGCGAGTGCAAAGTCCTCTCGGCCGGCGTTGAAGGCGACGGGAAGAAAACTGGTAACACCAAGGGATCGTTGAGGTGGAAGTCCGACGGCACCTTGGGCATGAAGGAGAGGTGCGTCCTCTGCACCACCCTCGTGTCATGAAAAGTCAAGTATGGAAGCTTGCAAGATAGAGCCTGGATCTCTCCCACTCGTCGTGCAGAGGTGATGGCCACGAGGAACGCTGTCTTCCATGACAGGAACTTCAAAGGTGCCGAATGCATAGGCTCGGATGGGGCCCCCATGAGCCTGGTCACCACCACATTAAGCTCCCACGCCGGGGCAGGAGCCTTCACCGGCGGGAATGATCGGAATAGTCCCTTCATAAATTCCTTCACCAGACGATGAGACCACAAGGACACCCGTCCCGTAGTCCTGGTATATCGGGAGATGGCAGCCAGATGTATTTTGATTGAGGCGTGAGCCAGTCCAGCTTTGGCCAGCGACAGTAGGTACGGCAGTACTTGAGGGTCCGTAATCCGCAGAGGGTTAATCTTCTGTGCACGGCACCAGACAGAGAACCTCTTCCATTTATGACCGTAACACTTGAGAGTTGAGGACGCCCTGGCCCTTGCAAGACCTCTCTGCAATCAGCCGGTATATCGTACCCTCCAAACTCTAGTGCTGCAGGTGCCAGGCCTGCAAGTTCAGCGACTGTGGGTCATGATAGAGAATGACGCCTCCTTCTCTGGAGAGAAGATCCGCGTCCGCCGGCAGCTTGACTGGTGGGGACGTTGACAAGTCCAGAAGGTCCGGGAATCAGATCTGCCTCGGCCACGCCGGTGCGACGAGGATCATGCTGCACCTGGACTTCTTGAGCTGGTTGATGAGGCGGAGCAGCAACGGCAATGGAGGGAACGCGTATAGAAACAGGCCGTCCCAGGGGAACGAGAAAGCATTGCCCATGTTCCTCGGCTGTGGGAACCTGCTGGCGAACCTCTGGCACTTGGAGTTCGTCGCCGTCGCGTACAGGTCGATCTGGGGTTTGCCCCATCGCTGGAAGAGTCGATCCACTTGATCCTGGCGCAGTTCCCACTCGTGGCACGAGTGCAGCTCCCTGCTGAGTGAGTCGGCAATGGTGTTTTTTATTCCTGCCAAGTGGAAGGGAACCAGAAACATCCCCTGGGCGACGGCCCAGTGCCACAGATCCTGGGCCTCCTTGGATAGGGCTGGGGATCTGGTGCCCCCTTGCTTCCGTATGTAGAACATAGTGGTGGTGGTGTCGGTGAAGATCCTCACCACCTTGTCCTTGAGGGACGAAAGGAACGACTTGAGAGCCCAGAACACTGCTCGGAGCTCCAGAATGTTGATGTGGAGAGACCTCTCCTCCGGGAGCCAAAGGCCTCTTGCGTGGAGATCTCCGGTGTGGGCCCCCCAACCCTCCAGAGAGGCGTCTGTCATCACCGTCTCCTGAAACGCCGGGGTTTGAAAGTCTGTGCCTGTAGTGAGGTGAGCACGGGTGCCCCACCATAGGATCGCCCGACAGAACAACTCGTCGAGAAGGATCCTGTCCTTGAAACAGCCAGTCGCCTGAAACCAGCGGGCGTCGTGGAACTCCTGTAGTGGACGCATTCGAAGTCTGCAAAGGGGTACAAGATAGATGCATGAGGACATCCTCCCGAGAAGGGACTTGATGGACCTCACCCTGGCCACGTCCGTGGCTAACGAGCACCGCACCTTGCCCAGGATGGTCTTGGTCCTCTCCTCTGAAGGGGAGGCCAATTGCCCCAATGTATCGAGCTTCGCTCCCAGAAACAGTGCTACTTGCGACGGAACCAGGTGGGATTTGGGGTAGTTGATGGCGAACCCCAGCTCCGTGAGCAACCGGACGGTCCTCGCTGTGTGTTCGACGGCGAGTTCCCTTGTCGTTGCCCGGATTAGCCAGTCATCCAGGTAGGGGTAGACGTGGATCCCCTGCAGGCGCAGCCGCGCCGCCACTGGTGCCAGGCACTTGGTGAAAACCCTGGCTGCCGACTTTAATCCGAACGGTAGGGCTCTGAATTGGTAGTGGCGTCCCTGAACCACGAACCTGAGGAACTTCCTGTGCCTTTTTAGAATGGGGATGTGGAAGTAAGCATCCTCCAGGTCCAACGACGATAGGAAGTCGCCTTCCTCCAGCTGTCCCAGCACGTGCTGGAGGGTGACCATCCTGAATTTCTGTGCCTTGATGTATTTGTTTAACCGACGCAGGTCCAGGATGGGGCGCCAACCGCCTGTCTTCTTTCTGACGAAGTACCTTGAGTACACTGCGGAGCCCCGGAGCCTTCTGGGGACGAGCCCGATGGCACCTTTCTTGAGCATCGCGCTTACCTCCAACAGCAGATGAGGGACGTGATTCTCCTTCCTGGCCACGGGCGGAATGCGAGGGCACTTCTTGTGGAATTCCAGCGAGTGCCCGTTGGCCAGGGTGTCCAACACCCAACGGTCGGTGGAGATGGACTCCCACACGCTGACGAACCTCGTCAGCCGGCCTCCCACCGGGGTGCTTCGGTGGGGGCCCGACAACACGGCCGGGTCAGTCTTGCTTGGAGGCGGCCTTGGCGACGATGGCGGGATCCCCCTTGCTTGCCGCGACCTCTGTAGGCCTCCTGGGAAGAGGAGCGGGCTGCCTGGCGGTAAGTGGAGGAGCCACTGCTTGATCCTTTGGAGGCACCCTGTCTGCCTCCGGAGCTCCGAAAGGGCTGTCGCTGTTGAAGCACCCCTAGGGCCCAAGCCGTCTCAGAGTCGGTCTTGATGGCCTGTAGAGATTCGTCCACCGACTTACCAAAAAGGTTGTTGCCATCGAACGGCATGTCCAACACTTTGGTCTGGACGTCCATGCGAAAGTCTGTCGCCTTGAGCCATCCTCGTCGTCGGAGGCAAACTCCGTTGCCCAGTTTGCGAAATCCACTATCGGTAATGTCCGTTGCCACCGTTATGGCGTGATCCGACGCCACCTCGCCTTCCTGCAGAATTTCTAGGGCCTCCGCCCTCTTGTCGTCAGGTAGGAAGTCTAGCAGGGGAGCTATCTTGAACCAGAGCTCCCTGTCGTAGCGGGCCACGATCGCGAAGGCATTGGCCGCCTTAATCGTCATCGCCGCCGACGAGATGACTTGTCATTCCATGGAGTCTAACTTGTTGCCCTCGCTGTCCGGCGGGGAAGTGGAAGTTGAAGTCGCCGCACCCGCTGCCTTCTTAGCCGCTGCCGAGATGAGAGTCCGGCATGAGCTGGGCCCTGAGGCACAAGGGGGCAGCATCGGGGACTCGGTACTTCTTCTCGTACCTGTCCCTCTTGGCGGGTGTCGTGGAAGGGTTCTTGAGGACAGCAAGCCCCTTGTCCCAGATGTCGTCCAGCAAAGGCACAGTGAGGACCCTCTTCCTCTTGGCCTCTCGTCGTTGGTACAGAAACCCTTCCTTTTTTTGTTCTTCAGGGCAGAGCTGGAAGAGCTCAGATGCCCTGGTTATCATGGCGTGGAAAGAGCCAATTTCGTCGGCTGGAGAAGCCCGCGGGGGGGGGGGGGGGTGATGACGGGATGTCCGCTGTGTCATCGCTGCCGTCATCGTCCGTCCCTGTCGCTGTATCCGTCACCGTGTCCTCTCTAGGGTCCGGCGAGGGGGATGAGGGGACCACAGGTCTCGCAGGCACAAAGGGCGGAGCGGGGTGGACTCTCCTCCGCTTGTTCGGAGGGCTTCCCGACGGGCTTGGTTCTGGATCCTCCGTCGGGGTCCGTGGTAATCTCGTCCTTATCTCGGTACATAAGGATTGGATTGACAACAAAATGGCCGCCAAGCTATCCTGGGGCTCGGGTAATGGCTGCGACGGACAGGATGGCCGCTCCACTGGGCCCTCTTCATCGTCATCGTCGCTATCTTTGATCACGTCAGCAGGGACTGCCGCCTGGGATCGAACCTTCTCGAACCTCTCGTTGAGGCCTATGAACCTCTCGTTGAGGCCTATGGACCTCTCGTTGAGGCCCTTCTCGGTTTCCACCAGCTCCTCCTCAGTCTGATTCCGAGTCTGTAATGGCCACCGGCCCCCCCCCCCCCTCTTTTTCTGCCGGGGACTTCACGGGTGGATGGGCTGGAAAGAAGATTCCCTCCGCGGTGGCAGGGATACTCTGGGCCCAGAGGCCGCTTCCACTGGCGTAGTCTCAGCCGGCTTCGCCAGGGTCGCAGCGACCACTTCGATGGAGGCCTTTGCCGGCTGGATCAAAGCCCTCACCACCTTAGGTGCGTCCTGGGCCTTCGCCTTGGGGGGAGGGTCAGCGCCTCGTTCCCCCTTAGAGATCGACCGGGTCCGCTCCAGCGGCTTACCAGAGCGCTGGCTCGTGGTCGAACGTGCCGGGGAAGTAGCGCCCTGCCTGGCAGCCGGAGAGCCCGAACTTTCAGCGCTCCCGGTGCCCGAGGACTCGCGGTGCTTGGCCTTATGTTGGGCCCCCATCGCCGGAGCGCCCTCACAGGACTTAGAAGCCCGCTCAGACTTTTTCTTCGCCTTCTCACCTGCTGTGCCCTTCTCCAGCCAGGCGGCGAGGCGGGAACGACGATCTTTTTTGGTCCATTCCGAAAGGTTCTTGCAGAACGCACAGTCCTTCTCCACGTGCGTCTTGTCCTCATGAAGGCAGTAGAGACATCGCGGGTGCTCGTCCTCCTTGAAAACGTTTTGCAATCCGCATCCAGGGCAGCACCTGAACAGCTTGGATCCGGGCGTCGAGCTTCCCTTGTCCTGGGCCATGTCCGTTGAGGTAGGCTGCAGATCTTCCAGAATCCTCCAAGAATTGTAAACGCGACGAAAACTTCACCCTTGAGGGGCGTAGAAGAATTCCGAAATGGATCCCTGTTGTCGGAAGTAGAAACGGTGGAGCTTGAGGCTCGATTAAACCAAAAAATAAGAAAATCTCCTGAAAAAGCGTGAAAACGCAGCAAAAAACTCAAGAGCTAAAGCACGAGGACTCCCAACACTTGAGCGTGCGGTAAAAAATCTGAGGATGGCTGCCAGAGGCGGGGCTTAGGGAGAGGGCAGTCATTGGCTGGGGGCAGTATGACCCAGAGATCAGTGATTGGTTACTACTAAGAAAGACAGATCAGAAACAAAACTGATACTGATTTTTTCTTTACTGAGATTCCCAGCCTGACGACGGGGAATATTCATGAGCATGTGAATCCATGCCAGACCCCATGCTGGAGAATAGTTATTTCAACTTAATTAGTGCTAACGCCCTGTCCCACAGTTGTGTATGCCCACTACTATTAGGTAAGGATAACAGCTAACTCCTGCCAGTTTGCCCCACAACATTTCTTTCAAAAAGATGTGCAGCTCTGCCGGCTGGAGTAGCTTTGCGTCTGAGCTAGTTTCATCCGCCAGCCATCCCACTACAAATTGCAGTTGCCCCGCAATGTAATACAGGTTGAAGTGGGGGACCCTAATGCCCCCCCTCTTCATAGGGTCTTTGTAGCAACGCTAACGCAATCCTGCGTCTGCCAGTATGCCACAGGAATTCTCCGCACAGGGAGTCAATAGCTTTAAAGAAGACCTTCAGTATATTGTAGGGGATGTTTGTAAAATAATGTAGCAGCCTCGGGAGGACTACCATTTTTAACTGTGCAGCTCTACCCATTAAGTAAAGAGGTAATTTGGTCCAAACAGTCATGGAGCTCTTTATCCCCTCTAGGGCTTTTTGTGCATTATTTGCATGTTCCATGGCCGGGTCGTGAAAGATGTCAACCCCCAGGTAGCAGAATCTGGTGGTACTCCATTTTAGGGCCACCACTGGTAGTTTGTTGAGGTGTTTCTTGGCAAATCCGGCCAGTGGGAACAAAGAGGAATTTTCCATACTGGCTGTGATGCCCGAAATTTGCGCAAAGCTGTCAAGGATTTCGACTGTCAATTCCAAATGATCTTCTGCGTTTTGTACATATGAGCTTGTCGTCGGCGTACATGAAAATTAGGTGATGTGTACCCAGGACAGGTATGCCCACCGTCATGTGTAGATATGCGGTCACTGGCTCCATTGCCAAGATGTATAGCAAGCGAACAATGGGCACCCTTGCCTGGTGCCTTTTTCTAGCACTGAGGGCTCTGAGAAGTGTCTACCCTCCCTGACTTTTGCTATTGGGTCCCTATATATTAATTCCACCCATTTTAGATAGTACGGGTCAAAGCCTAACCTGCGCTAAGTAGCGTGCAGCCAATCCCATTTAACGGAATCAAATGCTTTTATTGCGTCTAAAGCTGCAATGGCGCGCAGTGTTTCCCAATTAACAATGCTGTACATAATGGGATGAAGTCTTCTCAAATTTCAGGACATGTTTCTCTCCGGCACATATCCCGTTTGATCGGGGTGCACCAGTGTGTGCATTACCTTTTTTAGTCTATTGGCTAATGTTGCAGTCAGGATTTTACTATCCTGGTTAACCAAAGAATAGGGTCTGTATGAACTACATTCCTGTGGCGGCTTCTGTGTTTTCAAGAGAGGCACTACTATAGATTCTCTCAGACTGAGCGGGAGAGCTCAGACTGAGCGGGAGAGTTCCAGCTTCATGTGCCTCGGTCAGGGTGTTCAGTAACTGTGGGGCCAATTCTGTTGCAAACTCCTTATAGAAGTTGCTGGGTAGCCCGTCCGAGCTGGGGTTTTCCCATAGGTAGCCCCTTAATAGTGTTGATCAACTCTGAGATCTGAGTATCTAGGTCGCTAGCTGTCCTCTAATCTAGCTTCGGGAGATCTATTTCACTTAACACCTCCTTTGTGAGCAGGTGAGTGGTTGTGGGCGTTTCCTTGTACAAATCATGGTAAAAATCGTAAAAGACTGTATTAATACCTTCTTGAGTGTTACATGTAGTGACCTGTTGCGTTTCTCTAGATTGAATGGGTGTGTGTCACTCCTCTTTCTTACATAGCCATTGTAGCAGCCTTTCCCGGCTTGACCCCCTCTGCATGCTGCCTCTCAATGAATTTAGTATAATTGGGCCTCCCCAACCGTTCCCAGCAGCTCAGGCACCGTTGCCGCAAGGCCATTTCTTCTACTCCCCTGTCTCACATGGTGTCGTGTGATTGCGTCAGCACCTGTAGAGCGTCTTCCACTTTGGACAATTCCCAACGAAGCGTAGCCTGGATGCCCCCTGATTTTGCTATAGCCGTACCTCTGACTACCTTTAGGGCCTCCCATAGGGTTCGCGCGCCGGGCACGCTTTGGACATTATGATGGAAGTATCCCGTTATACTGACCCTTATATGGTCTCAGAAAGCAACGTCCAATAGTGCCTCGCTCCTCGGTTTCCATGTCGGGAGGGGGGTGCCTTTTGGGTGCATATTGCCACTACAAAAGCAAGGGAACACGGTCCGACAGAACCATGCTCTTGTATTCTGCTATCATTGATTCTCCCGTTAGATCCTTCCCTACAAAAAAGTGATCCGGCCTAGTGTGGACCGCGTGCGCAGCGGAGGTGTGAGAGTAATGTTAGTGTGCGGGTGGAGCATTCTCCAAACATCAACTAATTCGAATGATGTCTGAAGCATCTGTTGGACCCTGGCAGGAGGGGAGGGTTTGTGAGTCTGACCTATCCATGCAATGATACAGGATGCAATTGAAGTACCCCCCATCCACCCCAATATGACTTCTCCATTTCTGTAGGGACAAAGCCTAGGTACTTTGTCTGGAAGAAAGCCGCTGTGTTGTGATTAGGTGCATATGCATTTATTATGCAGGTATCTATGTTTTCCAAGAGCCCCTGTACTAGAACCATTCTGCCCTCATTGTCTGCCTTAAACCGGGTCACTTTAAAGGGTACCGTAGGAGCTATCCATGTCAGTACTTCACAAGCGTACGCAAAACCTACAATTATCCCTCCCCATTTCCTGGTCAGCAGCACCTGTTTCTCTATTGTAAGGTGGGTAATAGGGCTACTTCGATTTTATGTCTGCGAAGGTAAGAGTACACACTATTCCTTTTCACAAAATTATTCAGGCCACAGACATTCCAGGTTAACAATTTTAATTTGCTAGCCATCTTCACTTATCTGCGGCAAAAAAGGCATACCCGTCAACCCTCTCAACTCTCTGCTCTTTTGTCTCCGTAAAGAAGAACTTGACTGTACGAAAGTAGTCTGAGGTGTAATAACTGATACAGGCAACACATATTCCCTTATAGCCTCCCAAACTTCCCCAACTGTTAACAATTGCCCAGCATGGTTTCCCATGCTCGGGTATATCTGCTCTTCACCACTACCTTTGGGAAGTTGTCCTGTGGTATGTGCGCAGCGGTTGGGTGCAGAAACAAGCATCCAAAAAAAGGATAAAAAAAAACTCTGTGGGTAGGCTGGTGGTCACTGGGGCACCTGTCTCCTTGTTCGGGTTTACTAGGTATGTTAATCTTGAGGTTCCTGCCATTCATGTTCTCTAGGCAGCGGACTGTGGAACCAAAGGGATGTCTGGTCCTGTTGTTCTCTTAGCCAGTCCAAAGGGTGCTAGCTGGGCACCCCTGACCTGCTGGTTATTAGCCAAGGTGCGCCCCACCTGAGACTTGCCATCAAGTTATGCTCGCTTCCGTGCTCTCCATGTCCTTGTGCTTGGGTGGAGAGGCATTGGCCTCCATCCGTGAATTGATCTTCTCCCTGTCCATCCATTACTGTGCTTCCTCCGGATGGTCAAAGAATAAGGCGCGGTTTTTGTGCATGAGTTTTAGTAGAACGCGATACATCAACATGTATTTCAGTCTGGCGTTGCAGAGCCTGGCTTTAGCCGAATAAAACAGCGCTCTGCTTTTCTGTACCTGGAAAGTGTAGTCTGGATACACTGCTAAATTTGCAGATACCCTCCGCATCGTGCCTCCCTGTCTTGAATACGACAATTTTCTCTTGAACTCTATATATAGTTCAGTGCCTACGCAATTATTGGTCGTGGAGGGGCACCTGGCGGCGGTTTCCTAGTGCGAGCCCTCTGCGCGCTCTATTGTGAAGCCTTGGGACAGGTTCCCTGGCCCAATCTCTTGCAAGAATAGATTCTCTATGTAGGTTGTTGGCTCTGCACCCTCTTCTCCCTCTGGAAGGCCGACGATGCAGACATTGTTCCTGCGGGCTCTCCCCTCTGCATCTTCTGCTCTGCTCTCCAGTAGGTTGACTCTGTTGCAAGATGAGGATTTGGGCATCGTTGATCTGTGTCGTGGCATCGTCCCTCAATTGCGTTTCCAAGGCCGTAGTCCTCTCAGAAATCTTCCTTACGTCCGCCCGTAACAGACCCACATCGACTATCACTTCATCGACATTGGAGCTTAACACAGTTTTCAGCTCCGCAAACGGCAGTAGGATTTGGCAGTGTGCGTCCCCTGCCTCCTTCGTTTTGTCACTCTTCATTGTCATGTTGTCCTGAGGTGTTTGTGGCGGGATTATGGCGTAGTTATCAAGTGTTTTCTGGTTGCCCTCTGCTTTAGCTGGCTTGGGAGGCATTCATCTCATTTAATGGAAGGTGATGCTGTTCTTGGAATGGTAAGTATGCCTGCTGTGTTGTTGCCAGCGACTCTTCAGGGTAAGTTCACAAACTGTGCAGCGCCCGGCTGTCCCTCCCACAGCTCCACTCCTACTACTTGCCCTTAGTGCCGAGTCGCGAGCATAACGTGCACTTGCGTCTTTGCTCCCTCCAGTGCTTTGTATAGCTGCTTTCTGACTGCCATCCAGTTGTTCAGCAGTTAGGGAGTGCATTTACTGGGTCCTCCTCAATCTGTGCTGCATTGTAGCCTATGTGTTCTATCTGGTCCGTGCACTGTTCATAAAGTGAGGAGAAGTTTTGGCTGGCTAATGGCTGCTGTAATTTACTAGTCCGTGGCAGCCCCACGTGGCCTTTTGCCATAGCTCCTCTCGAGCAGCTTTCACTGCGAGTTTGTGGACTCTGCGCTGAAAAATTGGCCAAGTCTGAGCTCCCAACCTTCTTTTATCCCCAGGGGGGGGGGGGGGGGGGGCTTGCACTGCTTAATAAGTTAGTAGTGAGCTGAGGGGGGTGAGCACAGCCCCCTTTGGTAACCAGTCCTTTGGCCGTATGACCGGAGCCCCTAAAACGTGCCTCTCGTGCTCCAGCTCCCCCTCGGTGGCTCACCTTTTTTTTTATTTTTATTTTTTAAAATTTTTATTAATTTTATTCCAACAAAACAACAATACAAACAAACCCAACACGCAGTGTAGTTTACAACAATTCCATTAAACACCATTTGTATTTCCATTTTGCCACTGCTCCCCAGGTCCGACCCTCCATTATGAGCCTATTTATATTTCGCGTTCAACATCTGCTACATGTGGCCGGGTCTCACTATCATCGGATTCCGTCGGGTCCGATATAGATCTGAACAGTTCCGCTATTAATAATTTCCATGCCATCAAGGTACCCACTTCTTCCTCCCCACTCATGCTGCTCGCCTCCTGCCATACTACCGTTTCGGCCTCCGCCCATTTCTGTAACTCCTTCCAACATACCTCCACCAGTGGCTTGTGGCACTTCTTCCATCCCATGGCAATCCTCCGTTTTGCTGACACGTATGCCAAGTTTCTCAATTTCTCAACATGTTTGTTTCCGTGGTCTGGGGAACCCTCCCAGCAAGCGGGCCCAGGATGTATCTATGACAAGCGTGACCCTTTAGTCTCTAATTTTTGTGCCACTTCACCCCAGAAACATTTGATTACTGGGCATGACCAAAACATGTGTGTCATGTCAGCGTTTTCCATGTCGGCCCCCACCTCCTCCTCCCAATCAAGTCTCAAATGTGTCAATTCCTTCACCACCTTGGTCATTACCATCTCATACAATCTAGAAATCTCATGCCCCCCTTCCGATATGTCATATATTGCCCCCACAGTAGCATCTGGTTCCTCTGCCAACACTGTTTCAGGCCACGTTTTCCGAATTATCTGAACCATCCTATGGTATGTAACATATTGGCCAGTATGTAATCCCACCTCCTCCCCAAGTTCTTCGAAATCTCTAATGGTCCCCTCTTACCAGATGTCCCCTAACGTTACCAGCCCCACCGATTCCCAGTAGGTTCTGATAATCACCCTCAGATGCTTGTCCCCTCCTGTTAAAGTGACCAGCGGTACTTGCGGGGAGCACGGGAATGGGTCCTCCATCATCCGACACGCTCGACGCCACATTTTCCACCCCGACATCATCATCCTAGGGCGCTCCTTCATATCTTTCTCAGGCAACCATATCATTTCCCTTAAGTAAAATGGGGTACAAACCCACCCAAACAACCTATGTTCAGGGGTCACTTCGTCAGAGAGCCAATTGGCCACATATTGTAATTGACTTGCTATATAGTAGACCTCAAAATTGGGCAGCTTGATAACCCCCTTTTCGTAGAAGTTCTGCAACTTCCATAGCGCTACTCTATTCCGGGTACCATGCCATAGGAAGTCCCTGCACACACTATTCAGTTTAGCGAAGAACTTCTTGGGTATCATATGTGGGATATTACTAAAATAATATAAAAGCCTAGGTAGGACCACCATTTTAAGCATTGCCCCCCGTCCCATCATAGCTAGGGGCAACTTCTCCCAAAACTTCATGCATTTCCGGATTTTCTCAACAGCTACCTCGGTGTTGTGCTTATGTTCCTCTTCTGCGGTGTGATACACATCTATGCCAAGGTAACGGAAAGAACCAATCACCCATGGGACCTGTAACACCGGCAACCTTTCCTCCGGGGTCTCCTTATAGCTACCTAGCGGGAATATATTAGATTTTTGAGGATTTACCGCTATGCCGGACAACCCCGCGTATTTCTCCATCACTTCAAGGATATATTGAAGATTCTCTTCTGGGTATTTCAAGTATAGTAATAAATCATCTGCATATAAGGATATTAGATGCCGCTCCTCCCAACCTCAATACCTATCGTATCTTATTGTTTCCTGAGGTATATCGCTAGGGGCTCCAGGGCTAGGATGTAAAGCATCGGGGACCAGGGGAACCCCTGCCTGGTACCCCTACTAAGCTGCCATCGCTCGGATATCACTGATCCCGTTCGAACTCTGGCTAACGGCTCACTGTATAGCATTTTCGCCCACCTGATATAACCTGGCCCTACTCCGTAACCTCCCAGGGCCGCCAGCAGCCATTGCCACTTAACAGAGTCAAAAGCTTTTACTGCGTCTAGGGATACAATCACCATTTCGCCATCATTTCTATCCGCCCATTCGATCACACGGTGGAGTCTCCTATGATTATGGGTTATATTCCTATTCGGGACATAGCCCGTTTGATCCGGGTGGATTAATTTACTAATCACTCTCTGCAATCCTTTTACCAGGACAGCCGTCAGTATCTTGCTGTCCTAGTTCAGCATTGACAAAGGCCTGTAGGAGCCACAGCTACACCCCGGTTTGTTTGGTTTAGGGAGCGGTATTATGATCGCTTCTCTGAGTGACTCCGGCAACCTTCCCATCTCAAACGCTTCGTTAAGCAGGTCTAGCATTGGGGGGGAGCACTTCTTCTCTATATACTTTATAAAATTCACTAGGGAACCCGTCTGCTCCTGGGGTCTTACTGGTGGGCAACTGCCTCACAACCTCCTCCAACTCCTCCAGGGTAATTGTTGCATCAAGCTCTTCTCTCTCCTCATCACTTATCTTAGGTAGTCCTATATCTTCTAGTGTTTCGGTTATCTCCTCTTGACTACTCCCCTCTTTGTCCCCGTATAGCACCCTATAATAATACGCACATTTCTTGTTGACTCCTTCTTGAGTGTCTACTACATCGCCATCCTCTCTAGTTATTGTCCTAATCGGGGGTCTGGGGGTCTCACTCTTGTACAGCCACGCTAAAAGCCTACCCGTTTTATCTCCTCCCGCGTGCTGTCTTTCTACATACTTTTTATAATTGAGATTACAGAGCCTTTCCCAGTGTTCCGCATGTTGCTGTTGTAGTTTAAGTACTAGCTCAGTGTCCACACTGCCACTTTCTAATGTTCTTTCTAGTTCATCTTCAACTCTTTGTAGGTCAGCCAGAACCCCACCTTGCAGGCCCTTTGACTTAGCTATGGCTGCCCCCCGTATCAGCACCTTAAAAGCTTCCCATAGTGTACCCGCCGAGTCAACACTACCAGTATTCGTTTCAAAATAGTTAATGATCTCATCTCTTATGTCCTCACGAAAGACCGGATGTTTGAGTACCTCCGCTCAGAGGCGCCATGTCAGAATCCGCGCCCTCGGGGGGGGGGGGCAGTATTGCCACCCGAGGACCAGGGGCGAGTGATCTGAGAGGACCCTCGCCTTGTATTCTATTTGAATGCTCTCTGCAATTACATCCGGCGTGGCAAAAACATAGTCCAATCTTGTGTGTAGCTGCTGCGGGGCAGAATAATGCAAATATTGCCTCTCATTGGGATGTTTTGTTCTCCATACATCTACCAAGCCGAAATCATCTAGTAACACCTGCAGTGCTTTGGCCGCTGGGGTGGGCCTGTCAATCCTGCTATCAGA
Source organism: Ambystoma mexicanum (assembly GCF_040938575.1). Lineage (NCBI taxonomy): Eukaryota > Metazoa > Chordata > Amphibia > Caudata > Ambystomatidae > Ambystoma > Ambystoma mexicanum. The sequence continues at coordinate 555,638,685 of NC_090931.1, forward strand.
TCTATCCACCTTGGGGTTCATTACACAATTGAAATCCCCGCCCCAAATAACCGCGCTTCCCACACACATACTAAGGTTGGTGCACAGGGTCCTGAAGTATGCCGCCGTGTTATGGTTGGGGGCGTACGTTTTCACGATGCATACCTCTTTATTCTCCAACAGCCCTCTCAATATGACCATCCTCCCGTCAGTTTCCACCACTTCCTGTAGTAGCTGAAACGGGACATGAGGCGCCACCCAGACAAGCACTCCCCTAGCGTAAGCATAGTACGAAGAACCCACCACAATCACTTTCCATTTTTTCCCAACTAGCTCCAGCTTCTCCCGCGTCAAATGCGTCTCCTGTATCAATGCAACATCTATCTTTTGCCTTTTCAAATACAGCATGACCTTATTCCTCTTCATATAACTGTTAAGTCCCCTGACATTCCACGTCACTATCCTGAGATCTCCCATAGCGCTCTGATATCTTCCTCCCTCATTTCCAACCGAACCCTCCCGGTCATGCTATGCAGATACAACCCTTCAGCTCTTCCATGTAGGCTCATGTTTAAACTTAAACTCCCCAAAACTATGTACACCCCAAACTTCCCGCCTCCCTTCCCTCCCCCCACCCAACCCTTCCCCAACAACGCCCCTCCAACTGTTGCCCAGCTCCATCCCTGGATCTCAGGCGCCCCCACAGCTAGCCCCGTCCAGCACAAACTTATGCTCAGGGCTCAGTACGGTAAAGTCGCCCTAATGGCTACTTAACTGTTAGTATTTCGGAGGTGGGTTACTTCCATCCTATTGCTCCTATTTCCAAATTTATTACGCATTGTGTTAATCCTATGTAGCTTCCAATTACAATTTACCTACTATATTCCAGTCCATGGCGGGCACAAGGCCCGAATGCTATCCAGTTTTCAACCAGTCTCGCTTCCCGGTATAATCCGGTACCCCCAATGTCCGTGGCACCAGTTTTTCAGCCGTCCTGTTCCTGCCGGTCACGGTCCACTTCTTGTTCCGGGCAGCCTTGCAGATCCAGCCACGTTACCACCTCCTCGGGAGTGTCAAAAAAGAGCGCTCTGCTCTTACGTAGCACCTTCAGCTTTGCCGGGTACAGGAGCATGTACTTGATGCCTGCTGCTCGGAGCCTCCTCTTGACGGCCACGTAGCTGTATCTCAGTCTCTGCACCAGCATTGTATAATCCGGGTATGCTGTAATGTTGGCGGATGCTTTCTGTATTGTCCCACCTTTACGGAAATATTCCAGGATCTTCTCCCTATCTCTATAGTTCAAGATCCTAGCGATGATAGGTCTCGGCGGAGCCCCAGGTCGTGGTTTCCTCATCAAGGCTCGGTGCACCCGCTCCACCGTGAATCCCTGCGAAAGCTTATCTGCTCCTATTTCTTGTAGGATCATGTTTTCCACGTAGTTTGTAGGGTCTTGGCCCTCCTCCCCCTCAGGCAGGCCGACAACCCATATGTTCTTTCTCCTCGCTCTTCCCTCCGCTTCTTCCACCCGATTTTTGAGGTTAGCAACCTGCTGTTTGAGGACATGAACTTCCTTTGCATTATTTGTGCTGACATCAGTATTGGTCTTTACGGCACTCTCCAGCCCACTTGTTCTCTCCGCCAGCCCCCTGACATCTTGCCGTAACAGGGTAAGTTCAGTCCCGACCGCATCTATTTTGCCCTCCAGGGCTGTCCGTAAATCCACCATTACCGCGCCCTACTTGGTACTCAGCTCCGATATAGCCTCCAGGATTTGGTGCTTATCTCCTTCTGGAGCTTCTTCAGCAGTGGTCGCGGGCGCGGTCCGCTCCAATGTTGTGGGGGTCCTCTGCGCTTTCGCGAGGACCTCCATTGTGGGTTGTTTGGTCTTGGTTCTCAGACTTTTCACCGACATGATACAACCTTGTCCACGTGTCTGGCTCTGGCCCGGTGCCGCTTAGTTGTTGGGGTCTCTGTATAGCAACCTACACCAATTGTTACACATAAAGTTGTTATTCGGGTGGATTGTAACTTTCCGCATCACAATTACCTTTCAGTGTCCGTGCCCGTTATCAGCAGGGTGCTGTCTTCTGCGTCTTCAATGCTTCTTCCTGGTCTCTGCACCTATCAAAGGACGATGGGACTTACAAGATGCATATACTCATTTGCTGCTTCCCAACCCTTACGAGGCCGCTTCACGGTCCACCAGTGTAATCCTTTGTTCAGGATCGTTCGCCATTTTGTTTCGGGCGGTACAGGTCTTGGCGCCACTTATTGTGTCCGTATTTGCTCATCCACTCCTCGATGCGGCTTCGGGATGTAATCCCTGCGTGCTCGACGCTTCCAACCTATTGTGGGAATGCTGTCATTCTTCTTGTCCGTTTCGTGAATACATCGTCCTGGTCTAGTGGGAGCGCCAAGGACGTGCTGCCTATCTCATGGCCCGGTGGCCCAACGCTGTGTACATCTTCTCGGGCTATTCGTGGGCTTCTCTCCGGTAGTCGGCCACTCACTGTACTATCCGCCGCTGCACGCCTGCAGTCCATTCACTGCCCGCCTGGCACCCGATTTCAAGTGCCGCTGGGAGTCCCTTTGTGTTGGCAAGCCGCCATCTTAGTATAAATTGCGCCGCTCCCGGATCAGGACACAAAGTGGCCTAATTCCATCTGCTGTGTCCACTTTCTCCCACCGATACGCTCATCTGCTGCCTGAAGTATTCACCCAGATGCAGTATCTTTTTTCCGCTGGAATCAGCCGTCAACACATGCGTTTTGCTTCAAATCAATAAGTCGGATCACGGAGCTACAAGGAATCGCAGCCTACTCCATGGCTGCTTTGCCACGCCCCCCCTCGGTGGCTCACCTTTGTGGTCCGCTCTTGCCCCTCCAGTGACCGTCCTATGGTTGTGTGCCTCAGGGACACTCTTCCTCGCCTCTGAGTCTTCCAGTGATATGCCATCTCTCTATGGCTGGTCTTTCTGGCCAAGTTCTGGGGTGGTTCTCGGCCTTCCTAGCCGATCGTTCCCAGTCGGTCTCTCTTCCTCCTTTCCGTTTCAAACCAATACTGCTGTCCTGCGGAGTCCCTCAGAGATCCACTCTTTCTCCTATAATATTCAATATTTATATTAGGCCATTTCTGCTTCTTATCCTATCTTATGGGTTCTGCTACTATTCCTATGCCGATGATAAACAAATCTTGGTCCGCCTGGATCTCACTGGCTGACTATTGAGAAACGGATTTTGTTCAAATCCATGTGCATCGTTCATCGTGCCTTTTAAGGTTTAGGTGCAGAATATCTACAGGCTAAGTTCCTGCGCTATGTGCCTGCTTGCTGTCTTCGTTCTCAGTCCGCCCTTCGGGTGCCTGTCCCTCGTGTCAGACTGTCCGTATGGGTGGTCGTGCTCCTTCAGTTGCTGCTGCAAAGGCCTGGAAAAGCCTTCCCTATGTGCTCCGTGCGATGGTAGACCATCTCACCTTCCGCTGGCCATTGAAAACTCTTCTATTGCGCTTAACAAATATATGTAACATAACGTGCTGCGCCTCTCCTCTTCGCAATCCTGCAATATTTTAGTACTGCTCAACCTCTGCCGATGGCCTTCCTTTCGGTGCTGCCACTCCTCCACGTCACTTTATCTCTGCTGCTGGGAGTCTGTCCCTGCTAGGCTGGTGCTGCAGGCCACCTAGAAGTGCATTCGATTCTGCTGACACTGCGACTCTCCTGTAGCCGCCATGTTGGTTCCTTTGTCACGGAGCCCATCGTGACTTTGCAGAGGGATTCCTTGGTAATCTTCTGTATTTACACACTTTCCAGACTTGATGCTTGTCCCACTTGCCTCCCAACAGCAGTTTCAGTGTCCGTGGATCAACTAGACTTGTTGTCTACCTTATATTCAACAAATTCTGCAGGATCGGGCAGGAGGTCCTCTGTAAGCAACCCTACACCATGGCTGCCTACCCAGGCGCCCAATGCATTGATCAAGGTTATGATGAATGGGTTAAGTTCGGCAGCGCAGTCTTTAATGAGATATGCCGGTCAAACGTCACCTTGACATCTGGAAGGATTAAGGCTTGTGTTAATTTTCAAGACTTCTGTTGTGATTGGGGCGAATTGAAGTTGTTTGACGTTCTGGGGTATATTTGTGTGTAAAGTCTTGCTGAGTTACGCTGGCTGTTAAGTTATTCCTTTTTGATTTGATTTTCATTTGTAGTAGAGCGATTTTGTCAAGGAGTGCTTTTTGTATGTCTGTGCACCAGGCAGTGTCTTTAAGACATGATTCTTGAGGTGGCACTGGCAATTCCAGTTCTCGTATAGTGGTGAAGAGCTCCTTAGTGCCAGCGTTGAGTTTGGCAATTCTCTCATTAGTCTCACTTTTGTTTTGGAGGGTGGTGTGTTTATTATTTTTGGAGGGGACTGTAAAGATTTCTTTGTTGGATTCTGTGGGGGATTTTTTCCAGTTAGATGCAACCATTCGCCTAATGCTGCGCATCGTTTTGAGGTTAGGAGTATACCTGGGATTTAGATGAAATAGAGGTTTGGGTTTGCCCATGCTCAGAGGCGCTACTTTGTCAATGGCGGCTAGGAGAGTTTGATTATATAACTCTACAATGGTGTAGGGGTCTTTGAAAGAATTGTTCAGGTATCCGGTAATGGGGTGCAGTTCTCTGCTGTGATGCAAGTATTTCTGGATAGGGCGGCTGGTGCATGGGCAGGGGTAGTATCTGCAGAAGAGTTCTTCGGGATGGTCTGACCAAGGGCATGGCATGTTAGAAAGGATGTTGGTATTGCAGTTAAGGTCTGCCCACCGAGTCGAGGGTGCAACCTTTGATGTGAGAAGAGTTGATGATGCAGTGAGTGAAGCCTAATGCTTCAATAGTGTTGGCGAGGGCATTGTCATTGGTTGGGTCGTTGAGTTCTGAGTTAAGATCTCCCAAGAGTATGATTTTAGAGCTTGGCTTGGTGTTCTCTGAGAGGAGTTGTGCAACATCTTCCTCGAAGGCGATCACAGGACCTTGGCGGTCTGTATATAAGGTGGAGGGACATAGTGACTGAGGTAGATAAGGTTGATAAGGACATTTTGATAGAGTAGTTCACCTGAATGGAACGATTGGTTAGGGATTTCCCTTCTGAGGAGTTGGTTCTTAGCAATGAATGATACTCCGCCTCTTTTGGAGACCTGTCTATCTGACCTGAAGATAGTGTAGTTTTCTGGGATGGCGAGGGAGAGTGCCGGTCCGGCTGCAGTATGGAGCCATATTTCCGTGATGGCTAGCAGGTCTAGGCTGTTTGTGGTGATTAGGTCTGCAATATCTAGTGCATGTGCTAGGAGTCATCTGGCATTGATGAGTGCGCCCTTGAGTGTGGGTTCCTCCAATCTGGTGTTGTCTATAGGGGTAACATTGACTACAATGCTTAATGGGTGTGCTAGCGCTAGTGGGATCAGAGTGCTCAAAGTGGTAGTTAGAGCTAGGGTTGTGTGTTTCGGTAGAGGGGTGATGTAGGCAGTGGTTTTAGAGAGACCCATGGAGGGTGTATTCAGATCATAAATGACAGCAGTTAGGCCGTGGGTGGTATCATTCAGGTTACATCTGGTAGTCGTTGTTAGGGAGAATTCTCTGTTTAGCTGAATTTCCTAACCTAGTGAGTCCCCCAGCAGCTTTGCTGGATTTTTGGGGTTTATTTTTTTCTCCTGCCAAGAGTGAGACTCTTTTACCCTCACTCTTGGGCATGATTTGAGTGTGTTTCTTTGAATCTAGATGTGTTTAATGGGCTATGGGGTCTTTTACTCCATAGGGCTTCATGTGTTTTTGTGATGTGTGTTACACAGCACCCTCAGTGCAGTGACACGGGTGTCATAGTGACCCCCCAGTATAGACTCCATACCCTGGGACTGACTACTGTCTCCCAGGGCATGTAAAGTCACCATTGACTTTACTAGTCTTAAATTCTGAACAGAACCAGTACAAACCATCATATTGTGGACGTACTGGCTGGGGCAATTCAATTGCCCCAGGGTCTGTTAGTCGAGGGGGCACGTCTCCGTCCCCCCTGATCGAGTTTTGGCTGGTGGCAGTGGATACTACTTTTTATAGGCTACTATCTTTATTTAATTATTTACGGTAGCCTCGAACATACCGCCGGTTTATTTAATTAATATTAATTCTCCGGTTGGTATTTTTTGCCAAAACTTGATTCTAAAATGGCGTTTGTGTTCTCTTCTGTGACTCCAACCCAAGTCGAGCCCTTTGTTCCACTTTTTGGCGGGCTTCTCCACAGAAGCCCTCCAAAGTGGTGCCACTCTGTCTGTGGTACTTAGGAGGGGTGGAGGGGGATTTAGGCACCCTGGACTGAGTTGCCTAGGCAACTCAAGTCGCACTCCGTCCTGATGTTTGAGTGAATGGGGGTTTTCTGCATAAAAGCAGGGCTTTGGGGACTGGAACTTCAGAAGTCGCCACAGGACCTAAGAATCCGACGAGGGAGAAGCTGAGCCGACCTGCCACAACACCACCACCGGTGGAGCCCTGCTGGACCGCCTCACCACTTTTCCCAACGACAGAGGAGATCTCCCGCCGGAGAGTCTTCTTCCTTTGACTGGTGGGAATAACCAGTTTCACCGTCTTTTCGCCTTCCCGACGTACCTCGTGGCCGCCTTGCCTGTGCCAAGCACCCTGGCAACCGGGATACCACATTTTACCACGACCGCGAAACAAAGGTACCACCTTTAACCGGAAAACTCTGCGGCTGGTTTCTTCCCTGGTAGTGCAGCGACCTTCATCTTTCCTCCAATTCGAGATCTTCTCTTCCCCTGGACGACGACGCAACTTGCACCCACTACCAGGAACAACTGCCACCGCTGGAGGATCCTTCCCACTTACGGTACCGTGTCCCGCCTGGCTTCCCTTGCTACCGACTGTACGGGGTAGATTTAGTCCCCGGCTTTTCGAACCTGGGTTAGCCTGGGACACCCTGGCTAAACTTTCCTAAGCCTCTCTAAACTCTTTTTGAACTCTTTGCAAGTCTTTCTAAGCTTAGAGTAACTGTGTGATCTTGGGCGCATTTTTGCTCTGCTCTCTCTAAGAGTGGGCCCAGCCTTTGGACTTTGGCTCACCAGTGACTTTTGCTCTTCTGCCTTGCTAACAGTGTTCCTGAACCTTAGAGTGGTGTACCTTTCCATATTCTGTCTACAACAAGAGTGCTGGAGTGTTTCAAACCGTGTTTTTTTTAAAATAAATAATTATATACTTTGATACCAAAGCTCTGGTCAGTGTTTGCTTGTATTATTGTATCTGAGTGCCTATTGTGTATACTTAGCATACTGTCTAACTCTTCTTGAGGGAAGTCTGACTGCTCAGCCACAGCTACCAGGTAAATCTGGGTGGTACAGACTGCTACCAAGTGGGTTTACTGCCAACACCTGCAGTCTTAAATCTTTTGCAGTGTTCCCTAAGGGAACTGCACAGGTTTCTGCCTAACAGCCGTCAAATTAGGGATGGGGGCATTCGGAATAAGGTAAATAACTGGACGGAGTTGTTGATATGTTATCTTGGTGGTGGGGGAGAGGCTCTACAGTTGAGGTGTGCATTCCTCTAGGTGATGGGGGCTGTTGTTAGAAAGTTACGACGTTGTTTTATCACCAGGCTTTCTAACGCCTGCTGTTTCATTTCAACGTGGTAAGAATAACGAAAACGTTTCATAGATTTTTTTGGGGGGTGGGAAAGGGCAGATAACAGGTTGGGGGGTTGGAAATAGTTAGACAGTTAAAAAAGGGTGGGTGAGAGGAGGTTTGGGGGGGTGGCACCCCCCTAAAAAAAAGAAATTCGATGAACGGTTTCGTTATCCTTTCCACTTTGAAACATCAGGAGTTCGAAAGCCTGTTGATGAAAGAACATGGAACCAGTTAGCCGCCAGCATGTACCTATGCAAGATGTTAGTCTAGTGTTCTGAGTGACAAGGGGGCAGGGTTGACTAGGGCTAGGATTGAGCTTAGATTACGTGTTCTGTAGTCTAGCTGAGGAATTGGGTTGGCATGCATAGGGCAGGAAGCGTGTTGGAGGGATGTTGTGAGTGTCTGGGAGGTTGAGCGACATTTTTATGTCTTGGTGGGGCAAGGCGGGGGTAAGTCCAGGCCTAGTGATGTGCCTCCCCAAGTGCTGCTGACTATTGTATTGTCTACATTCGCTTTTTCGAAATCCAAAAAGGTTATTTTATTTATGCTGCAAGTGCAGATGAGTTCTATGTGAAAGGGGCTGTTGTTGAGGTTGGCTGTGAATTGCTCTAAATGTTCGATACTACCATTTACAATGACAAAAGTATCATCTATGTATGTTTTCCAAAGAAAAAACATGGCTCAACACTTACTTCACTAGGCTGTAGTGCATAAGTAGTTTCAAACTAGCCCAGGAAAAGATTAGCACGGGTCGGGCATATTTAGCCCCCCATAGCTAGCCCCATGTTTTGATTGTTGTACTGATTATTGAAGATAAAATTGTTAGATAAGGTGAATTCAAGCATCTCTGTGAGCACCTCACTGAAAAGGTAGTGTGAGGCCTATTTCTTTTTTTAGCCAAAATGTGACTGTTTCCAAATCATGCCTAATGGAAGTGGAAAGAGCCTTTATGTCATAGGTAAATGAAACATATTCTGGCTGCCATTCAAGAGAGCTTAAGGTATCTAAAATCTACATTGAGTCTCTGGTGTAAAAGTCCAAGTTATAAACAAAATCTCTCGAATGTGTGTCTATACATTTAGAGATGGGTTCAGTGACCCAACCTATTCCAGACATGATAGATCTCATCTCGGGTATATGATCACACTTTTTATGAACTTTGGGTAAAAAATACATTGTAGGTATTTATTTAGGTGATCTCATCAGAAACCTTTTTGTCATCTATCAACGCAAAATCATGCCACTTTGGAATTAATGAATATGCTTTACGATGGGTTTCATTAGTAGGCTCTGTGTACTGTGCAGTAGCAACCTGGGCTGTCCAGACGGTTTTGGGCAGCTTGTATATAGTCTGATCTATTCATAACTGTGTTACCTCCCTTATCTGCTTTCTTAATGATTATAGGTTTGTTGTCCATGTTCCTGGTAAGATCCTTCCTTTCTTCTGTGCTGGGATTATCGTTGTAATGATCATTGTCAGTTGCTTTTTAAATTCTTCAAATTTTTAGTGACTACAGCAAAAAAGGTGTTGATGACTTCAGCTGACGGTGGAACAAATTTTGATTGATTACGTAAATTGCTTGGGCATGGTAAATCATATTCTATATCTAGTTGACTCCAGTCTTTCTTCTATTTCCAAACCTTCTTCTAAAAAAAATAAGCAATCTGGTATGCTCTAAATCTTCTAGCGTAACTGTGCCGGGTTTGCGTTCATCATATGATTCTTTCTTTCTGAACCCCTTATTATGAAAGACTTTCTTCAATTTAAGTTTCGTGGTGAACTTGTAAAAGTCAATATATAATCTTGTGGCACAGCAATTTTAGAGCATATTGTACTCTAAAATGCCTTAAGCATTCAAATGTAAAAGTGCCCAATACAATTAAAAGAAACGCGGTACAAAACGATCCGCTGCCAACAGCCCACCATGAACACATGCAAGTAACTACAAGTTACAAAAAACAATGTTCGAGAACACAAAGTATCCCTACTACTTCTTAATGTAAAGTGAAGAGTGTAGTGTAAAGCAGAGAATTTCACAATGGAGAACAGCGTTCCCCTCCCCAACAAGCCATAGAAGAATCATCAGTGCCCCAATGGTCAGCACAGGTTCCAAACAGTACAAAGTTGGGGGTTCCATAGATGTCTATGGAGAGATAGTAGCAAAAAGAAAATATCACCTCTCCTAACTCCACTTCTCTCATCCCTCCTCACACCCCTGCACACCCTTGTCTTGTCACGTTTCTTCTCTACAGCACTTCATATCTACGCCTCTATGCCCTAGTCTTACTACACACTACACCTTTCTCTTACACACACACACTGCACCTTTCTCTTACAACTACCTTCCCCCTCCTACTTAACTCCACCCTCATCACTAACCCACTACCGCCCTGCACTCGCTTCATCCTTCATACCATCGCTCCCCCCCCTCTCCATCGCTCTCTCTCACATTTTACACCGCATCAAACAACACCACACCCAACCTGTAGCACTCACAAATGCCTCATCTGCGCTCTGCCCCAACTCTGCCCTCCTTCTGGTTTCTTGATCCACCTCCACCACTTTGGACTTCACCACTACAACCCTCACTCTGCCTTTCATTCACTCCCCTTATGCTATTTTACCATTTCTAACCTGCCACTCCCCCTCTAACTTGGTTCTAGCACTTTGCTGACTCTAGGGACAAGTACTGGCCTGCCTTTTCCCCCATGGACTAGGTTACACGGGTGGAAAGCTAAACCCCTCATTCTTTTCTTCAGAAAGGGTTTGTTTGCAGTCACTAATGGTCTCTCTTCTTGCTGTGGGTCTAGAATTAGTTTTTCTTGCAATTTGTATCCTGTGCTTGTGAGTTTGGTGTCAAATTCGGTTTGGGGAGGATTTCAGTGTCTCCCCTGTTCGCCTGCAGTCTACTCTCCCAGTTCATTTTCTATTGACCCACCTTTCACCTAGGATCCGTCTGGGGCAGGCAGCTAATCTGTAGTGTCTCATTTCTGTTTGACACGTAAATTGCTAGTCTATTCCCTGTCTATTCTTGCTTCCATTCTCCTGGCTCTGGTCTGGGTTTTCTGGTGCCACTCGGATGCGCTCTAGGAGTTCTAGTCCTGACCGAGAACAGTGGTCAAAACTGTTTTGGGGGTATTGGTTAACTGAGAGTGGCACCATTGTCAGTGTGCATGGCACACGAGGGCGTTACACGGACTAGCAACACCCCCAACTCCTCACCTCACTAAAGGAGGGTCATGCCCTTCACCCTGTCACATTGCACACCCTCATCTATAGTGCATATTGCTTGCATGATCCTCTTTCTCTGCTTCTCTTCTGCTGCTATTGCTGTCATTCTCTTAGTCTTAACAGTCCGGCCGTTTTGGTGTGGGGTACTTTTCTTCAATTGTTCGTGAGTGCCTCCCCCTCCCATCTTCCCCCGGCAAGTGTCTTGGCAGATATTCGGTCCGTACATCTCCCCTCACCTCAGACCATAGATTTTCGCCAATTTTTAGTCTGTATTGACCACCCCTTCGCCTCTTCAGAAGTAGTAGTCTTTCTTCAGCATGCAGTCTGGCATGGATTCATATGCAAGAAAACAAAGGAACAGGTATTCCAGGTGTATCTACACACCTGTCATACCTGGGCAGCACGTTTATATAAGAGAACTATGGGACCGGAATGGTGTATGCTTCTGTTTGGTGAAAGGCAAAGCAACAGAAATATATTCTACAAAATCACCATTAAGTTCAGAAAGGCCATGTACTGCATCAAAAAGGGGGGGGGGGTTGAAAAGATTCTATTCACATCCAGTAAGTACATATTATGCTAGATTTATTCATTCATAAAAATTCATAAAATATCCAACCTTGGATTTTAAATTTCAATATAACAAATCACATGTATGTCAGTACAAAAGAATTGATGATAATAGAAACCTAACGTAAACAAAACCACATCAAATAAATCAAATCACAAAAATAGTGAATCAAACTAGAAAACCACTGTAATCAACTCCCAAAAACGTCATCCATACTTCACTCGTACAACATCACCATACTCACTCAACTAATATGAATTGGTACAAACATTACCTGTAACAGTGAGAAAACAAAATATATCCCCACTGAAATCAACAACAAAAAATTATTCATAAAGGATAAACAACTAAACATAATCCGAAGTAATACAACAGTTAAATGCTTCAATTCTAGTGACTAAATCAATTGGTCACTGCCTAATATCAATATTTCATCAGTATTATTTAGATTAGATAAGATAGACCCAAAATGTTTCTTTACAACTCTGTAGTAAATCAATAAGCAGAAATTCATCAGGGTTTGGATGGCATGGAGTCTTCAAGAAGAAAACAATTCATGATCATTGCTGGTGCACTGGTTTCTTGTGCCTTGAAGTTTCACTTGCGAGTGAAACAGAAGCATACATATGAGCTTTAAACTCATTAACTCTTGATAAGCTCATAATGCAAAAACGACTCTGTTAATGAGTCGGGAGCAACAGGTGAAAATACCTGAACTGAACTAATCGCCTGGCCCGATAGACAATCAACTAATCATATTTGGTAAGGAGGAAAAAAGGTAAGTTTGATTCCTACTCAAACCGTGTGTCAATGGGTATGAACGCATCCGGAGGATAAAGGTAAAAATAGCAGTGTAGCCGCCAAACAAATTGATGTTAAATGCACCTTCTCAGGGTCAAAACAGCAAGTATTCTCACATTACAAACCAGTTACAAACACGCTGTCATTCAGATGAACTCTCTGCCTACACCACAGTGAACGTTTTTTAAAATTTGAATCACAAGAATTATTAAAATTAAACCAGCCTAATGAGGTCAATGGCACACCCTGTGTACATCATGGTATGTCCACTAAATTGTAATCACTCTGTGTAAAAAACACTGCAACAATCTAACAAGAGTGGATACTTGCACTTCATCAGCAATAAATTTAATTATCTGCCTCCCAGTAATTACTAAACGCTGATTTCATCAGGAATAGTTCAAGTGTGGATAACAGTTAAGTCGTCAACTTCAACAACTCCTGCATGTCACCTCCAGCTGCACCAACATACAAGGCTGTCATAGGTCAACACCTTCACAATATATCTGTGCTAGGTAAAACACTAACTTTTATTCAAAAAGGAATGGATTCAAAACACTCACTTGTGGTATGGTGCACAGGGTTCATTGTCTTGTAGAACTTAATAAGTCCCTTTCATTGTAGTGACTCATGAGTTCACTAGCGTTTTCCCATCATTACTACGACAAAGCACACAAGGAAAGATCTTAAAAACTGCTGAGAAATGGTCCTAGTACACGTTTGGAACAAGTTGTAAATACCAAAAATGCTAATACGGCTGTGGCGTCCTCCAACCATACAAATGACTGCTCCGGTAGCCAATACAGATGCCGACACCTCTCGTAATTCCTATTCCGTCAGAGATTATAAAAAACAGATTAATGGCACAATTTTCATATCATGTGATCCACTCCATTATCAAACATCTGCACTGTTTCGTATCAATTCAAAAACGGCCATTTTGAAATGGTTAATGATACGTGCTTTCACAAGACATAGATTACTAGTTGCAACCATGTCACTAATACCATGTCGGGAGAAAATCCAACAAGTAACACTTTTCATTACTCTATTAAATGCCAGCACAGTTAGTTTCAGGCTTGCGCAAAATTCTCATGTAAAATACATAAAGCCACAATCGGACAGGTTGCATGTGACCTAATCACTGGGACCTATAATTACCATTCTAACTGCTTGTTTAAGCCTGTCTGGTGGCTATTGGTCAATAAAATTAACCTCATCTCTGCTTTAGATAAAGCCTTCTTGCCCTCATTAGTATTACCAGACATGCGTAATTTCAACAGAATTGACCACTTGACTTCGTGAAGTGTCCCACCAACGGAGCTGTTAAGACTTTATTCCTAATACAGCTTTTGTGTTCACCAATATGGATCTTAACTTTGCGTTCTGTTTTCCCAATATACCATCTGGGGCACGGACACCAAATTGCATACGCCACGCCACTGGTGTTAGTTAGTGAACACCTTCTGCTGCCAAGGTCTATCTAGGCCAAGGTCTACACTTGTGCTTCTCCTCGTAAGTGCACAGCATTTACACATCCCACAAGGGGCATGCCCGCCTGGACTGCCCAAGCCCCATTGTTCAGTGATGGTTTGTTGTCGATTGGGCACTTCACTGATGTCATTCAAAGTCACAATTTCTTTCAAGTTGCGCCCCGCCTGATGGTGCATCTTGGGGTCGGAATAAGAGTTTTTCCTTTAAGCAAGATGTGCCAGTTTTTCTTAATAATGTTCAGAATTCTATTCGACAGCGTATTGTACTCGCAAAAACTAAACCGTCTGTATCATGTGGAGGAGATTTGTTTTTTATACTCCAACAAGGCATCGCGATGATTGTTGCTAGCTCTTTTCAAAGATCTCTTCACTATTTTCCTGGGATAGATTCTTCAGGCCTACGCCACGTGGACCATGTCGGAGAACGATTCAGCCCCTCTGTTCAGACTTTGTTCCAAATGCGGCTCGCGGAATGTCTTCTCAGACAACAAGCATTCCCAGTGCCTTTACTGCCTGTATTAAGAAAAAAGTACAGGTACTCTTAGTCGTGCGTTCCAATTTTTTTTTGTTTATTATTTTCACAAAACTTGATTAGTGTTTGTATCTATAATGTAATTCACTCAAAAGTTTTCACAGTGCCATCAATTATCCCTCCAATATACAATTGCAAAAATAATTATTCTCCAATTTTTACAGTGCCATTTTACAATCTCTTTGTGCTCATTGGCACGAGTAGAGCGCTCGCTTTGTCACCCGTGCAGGGCCTGCTGATGCAGGTTCGAATCCCGGCAGGGCCAAACTCAGCCTTTCTTCCTTCCGAGGTCGATAAATGAGCACCACACACAGTGGGTAATAATAAGCAGCGCTCAGATACCTGAGGGTTTGTAGCGCTATATAAATGCTAAATTATTATTAATTATTATTTCAGTCCTTCTGATCCCTCATTTCAATCCCACCGTTTAAGTCCCTCTACGCGTGTTTCCCCATCTTGTGAAATGGTTCCTCAGGAGTGAAAAGTGTCTGATTCTAAAAGAGCAAATATGGGAACAAGAGAAAATGTATTTGCGTATTATGTAACCGAAATGGTTGTGATTCCATAGGTCACTTGCATATATAATTTAGATGCAAAAATTGCGATATAAAATGAAAATAAAATAGATGAGGTGGACACTTACATACTTAATCTTGTGTGACAATCTTTTTCAATGCTTGATTTTCTGTGCTATCTGATCAAGGTTTTTCAAATGTGCCTCCAGTTTTTAATAAGACGGTTTCGTTCTTCTTATAACTACAGATAAATGATCTTCCCTGCTGGACGATATTGGCTCGTTCCACGTGATGATCTCCAGGGCTTGGGAGCTCTTCCAGCTCCCTGCAGAGGAGAAGGGCTTCCTGTATCAACATCGTTCGGCGAAGAGAAAGACTGTTCTCTCGGTTCCACTCCTGGATGACATTTGGGACGAAGGATTGTCTCTCATATGAAGAATCCTTCTACTGCCTCGGTGAAGAGGGATCGCTTTGAGAAGCAGTAGAGTGTGCCGGACTCTGCGCCCAATTGCTTGCGGGCCCAACCGTCTCCGAACTCTGTGGTGTCAGCTGTGGCCAAAAAGAAGTCTTTGGGTGCTTCTTCCTCGGCAGCCTCCACACCTATGGAAAGCGAGGGGAAAAAGTTGGACGCCATGGGACGATGAGTTATCTACTCCTCGTTGACTACCATCAAGGCCGCCAACGGTCTTGCCCTCGTGACGCGCTACGACCACTAACTGTGGTTCAAGATCGCCCCCATCCTGGACTTCCCGATGACAAGAGGTCTTTAGCATTGGAAATTCTGCAGGAAGGCAAAACCGCGTCGGACCACGCCATCACGGTGGCCACGGACATCGCCTATGCGGGGTTCTGCCAAATGGGCAAAGGTGTTTGCCTTTGTCATCGTGGCTGGCTCACGGCCACCAACTTTCGGCAAGACGTTCAGACGAGGGTTTTGGACATGCCCTTCGACGGGGACAATCTGTTTGGAAAGGCCGTAGATGAGTCTCTACAGGCCATCAAGGCAGACAACGAGACGGCGCGTGCGTTGGGCACTCTTCAACAGCGGCCGTCCTTCTGGCCCTCTGGCAGCAAGTCCCAAGGATCCTCCAAAGGTTTCGGCGGGGGCTCCTCTTCTTACCGTCAGCCCTCCCCCTCCTCGGCCCAGGAAACCAATAGAGGCCGCTCCAAGACCTTCGGTTGAGGTCATCGCCAAGGACCCGCAGGCGGCCCATCGACTTCCAAGCAAGAATTTACTTGCTGTGGCGTCGGGCCCACACTGTTGCGCCTGGTGGGAGGCCGGCTTGAAAACTTCGTCTGCGTGTGGAAGAGCATATCCACCGACCGCTGGGTGCTGGATGCTCTCTCCAATGGAAACCTAGGCCATGCTCGCTCTATTCAGGATTCTCAAACTTAGGTGGTTTTTCCCCCTGTCTTAAAAAACGTGCATTTGGAGTGGTGTTGTCTTGTCCTACTGCTCAACCTTTGTCATGATGCCTACCCCCGGAGCACCAGGCCAGGCCCAGCACCCCCGGGAGCAGGCATCACGCACCCGGGTAAAAGCCCAGCGGCCCTTTATAGGGGGCTCTTTGGACTCTGTCCTGGCGCCGTTGGCGCCAGGCTCATGTTGGACATCAGTCCTGGCGCCATAGGCGCCAGGCTCATAAAGGGAAGTGTTTGGTGCACTTACCTGAAGCAGACCATGCTGCACACTCACCTGATGCAGACCATGCTGCATGAAGAACCAAGCCAAATGAGGCTTAGGAGGGACTATTTTTCTGAAGGAACTATTTTGTTACTTGGGTGGGGCTGTGGAAGAATACTCACCTGGAACTTCTTCCAAGGCTATTTAAGCCACACCCGGACAGCCATACGTGCTTCGCGTTGTTCTGCATCCCAGCAGCTGAACGCTCACCGTGTCTGCTCCTGCACCTGGACTCCAGCCACGCCCACCTCGAACCGGGAACACCTGTAAGGGAATAAGAGAAGAGAAAGGTGAAAACCAAGAACTATTTCAACCATTTTACCTGCATCCGGAATCTTCACGCCAGCATTCCTGAAGGAAGACTTCCATTTAAAAGCACTGCGTTGCTCGCTGCAGCGCCGCGCTTCACTCACCTGTTCCCGAGCCGCCGCCCGGCTCCATCGCGGCTCTCAGTGCCGGTCGCCACATCTCTGCACCGCACCTAAGGGAGAGAAGAAGAGACAAAAGGTGAGCCAAGGAACACAAGAGGAAAGCCGAATTTTCAGCCATATTACTTACCGGCTATTCTTGGTGAGCCATTCCACATCTCGGGTCGGCGCCACATCTCTGGCAGGTACCGCACCCCGGCCCCTATGGGGAAAGGACAAAAGACATTACTGGGGAATCATAAAGACATTTAGAGGGGTCACCCTCATCACTGACTCACCTGATTTTACCCCGGCAATTTAACCCCTCAACTCATCGCCTTTGTTCTGCACCTGAAATAAAGGACAGAAAAAGACAACATATAAGGAGGCTCACACTTGAACTTTTGCATCTTCATACTTGCGGCGTATCGCTCAGTAAAGTCAAGTGGATTTGCCAGCGCCATTCAGAAAACCAGTGAAGTAACTGGACGAACGCGCACCCCTGCATCAGAAGCAGGATGGAGAGTTCATCCTTCCAAACCATAAGGTGAGCTTAAACCGGGGGTTTTGGAGGAAGTCAGAGGAGAACGAAGGGGGAAAGAGGGGAGCAAGCACATTATGCAGCAGACAGTTAATCCCCTTTCTCATCTGCAGAAGGATATTCCTACGGGCCAGACAAGCAAGATTTGGGGGTCCTGTTCAATCGGTGGACCGAATTCTGCGCATCACGCTTGAAGAGGCCAAAGCAACCCAGACCAGACCAGCGCCTCCGTGGGAGCCAGGTGAGCGTTACAACCTTCTTGTCTCTCGCTGTCTCGCCTGCCTGCACCATGCCTGGTGTCCTTCCCTAGTTTTCAACTCTCCCTTCCACCTCTCTCCTCTCCCCTCATAATCTATGGTGCTCTCTGTCTCGCCTATCTTTTCTAACTGCTTCTCTATTGACTATCCTGCCCTCCTCACGAAATCTGGTAGGAAGAAGTTTAAAAAGGATATCCTGGTCTCCAACCCAGACCTCCCTATCGCTGACACCTATACCAGTGCCCCCTCCAAGGAAACTCTCACCAACATCCTCTGTCGTTTCCTCGCCAGACCTATGAACTCTACATATGGTCTCTGTGCTCTCTCCTTTCTCTTCTTCTCCCCTTAATGGCGGCACCCGGTGGGATGCCCTCCTGGCCTCCTTCCATTCCTGTAAGGTAATCATTTGTTTATTCAAATGGGGCCCTCCTGGTCCAAGGCCCTCAGGCCAACGTTCACCTCTTTGATAGACGCTTCCCGTGCCTCATCAATTTTGTTTCTTCTCCAGCTGTCCCCTCTCCCCACTCCTCTGACTCCTCGCCTCCCCCTGCTGCCTCCTCCTCGGCTACCTTGCCCTCTTATTCCCTCTCTGCCCTCCCTCGGGCTCCTTCCACACCTCCACAGGGCATACCTCTAATCAATACCCCTCCCCGAAAGTCCTTCAAGGATGGCAACCATCTCCACATTGCCACCCTTAACTCTCGCTCAGCTGTCAAATACTCCTTTCATCTGCCGCCTTTTGGAAGAACTTGACCTCGATGTCCTCGGTCTCACCGAGACATGGTTCACGGCCAGCTCTGTCACAAGCATTGACACCCTCTGCGCCCAGGTCCAACTGCCCTGGAGGGGGTGTAGCCTTGATCTTCCCCAAGTGGATTCCTGCCTCTGTCATTCCTACGCAGTCCTACTCCTCTTTTGAATGCCTCGTCTGCAGGCTCTCTCTCTCTCGCCTTACCTTTCCCTTACTGTGGCTACTATCGATCGGCCACCTGGTCAGATTTCCTCCTTCCTATCTGAGTGGGCGGACCTCTCCTCCTCACTCCTGGCCTCAGCCACTCAACTCCTCCTTCTTGGAGACTTCAACATCCACCTGGAGGCCTCCTGTACTACCTCTGGACTCTTTTGCTACCTCTGCGACTCTCTCTCACTATTCGCCCCTCTGGCCCGACTCACTCTGCAGGGCAAACTCTCGATGTTCTGATCTCTTCAGACCGTCCCCTTTCTGTCCCCATCACCACTCCTCTATCTTGGAGTGATCACTTTCCCCTTTCCTCCCATCTTACCCTCTAACCCACAGGCCAAGCCACTTCCATCACTGCCACCCACCCTCTCGGTCATCCGACCCATGAAGCGCGTATCAGTTGAGGCTTTCGCTGCCACTTTCTCTCCCTCCTCCCCCTTTGGCTGACTCTCACCCTGACACAGCCCTCTCCACGCTCCACTCTGCTATATCTGATACTCTTGCTATCCTTGCCCCTGTCATAAGGATCTGCCTGAAGCCCATAGCAAAGTGCAACTCCTGGTACGACTCAGACCTCGTCACCCTTAAACGCAAGTGTAGGGTGACCGAGAGAACTTGGCGTGCTTCTTGTACATCCTCTGACAAACTGGCCTGCCGCCTGCTCCAAAGGCAATACCGGCTCTCTGTCCTCACCAAGAAGAGAGCTCATATCCAAGCCAGCATCTTAGCGGCATCTAACAACTCGGCTGAACATTTTTAAAATCTGCAAGGAACTGGCCAATCCTGCCATAGTCTCTACCTCTCCTGTCCCTTCCCAGGCCCTCTGCACAGCACTGGCTTCTCACTTCATCTGTAAAACTCAGGACATCCTGTTCTCACTCACCTCCTCTCCCGTCCCTCCCTATACTCCCTGCTCTTTCTCATAGTCCTTCTGCAGCCACCTCTCCTCCCTCCTTCTCTGCCTTTCCCCTGTTCTCCGCAGACAAGGTTTCTAGACAAGTCCGATCTATGAAAGTCTCGTCAAAACAGGTTCAACCCTATTCCTCCAAAACCTTCAAGGACCACATTGACACCCTTGCTCCTGCCCTGGCTGACTTCTGCAACCACTCCTTCGCCACTGGAGTCTTCCCATCCTCCCTGAAGCACTCCCTTGTGCACCCTCTTTTTAAGAAACCCTCTGCCGATGCCTCCTGCCTGGCTAACTATCGCCCAATCTCCATCACTCCCTTCCTGGGCAAGCTCCTGGAGAAACTGGCCATCTCCCACACTGAATCTGTTGGCTGTCTTCATGACCCATCATTCTGGCTTCAGAGCTGCCAGAAGCACAGAAACTGCTCTCCTAAACATCTGTGAAGAACTGCTCTCCAACCTTTACTCTAACACCCCCTGTGTCCTCATCTTGCTTGATCTCTCTTCTGCCTTTGACACTATCAACCATGCCATCTTGCTAAATTGTCTCTGTGATAACCTAGGTATCACTGGTCAGGCCCTGACGTGGCTGACTTCCTTACTCTCTGACCGACCCTCCCAGGTCCAACTTGGGTCCTTCCTCTCTGCTATCTTCTTCTCTACCTGTGGTGTCCCCCAGGGGTCTAAACTCTCTCCCGGGCTGTTCAACCAATACCTGGCACTCCTTGCCGACCGCATTGCCGCTCTCTGCCCCAACTTTCAGTGCTATGCGGATGACACTCGGCTCATTTTCAGGCTACCTTCGGCCTCCTCTTCTCCGTCCCTGATCTCTGACTGTCTGCTACCCAGGAGTGGTGTGCTGCCAATGACCTCTGCCTTAATGCCAGTAAGACTGAGATTCTCCTCATCGGCACACCCACTACCTGCTTTCCTGTAGCTCTCTGGCCGACCTCTCTTGGCCCTCTTCCTGCTCCCACCTGCAAGGCTAAAAACCTTGCGGTCATCTTCGACTCCACACTCTTTCTCTCCTCACATCTCTGACGTCTCTAAGAAGTCACACTACCAGCTGCACCTCCTCAGAGGTATTCTTCCTTTCCTCTCCTTCCCCCAGAAGCTCAGTGTCTCCAGAGCTCTGGTTCTCTCTAGGCTGGACTATTGCAACATGCTCTTTCTAAATCTGCCTGCTTCTAATCTACACCTCCTGCAACTCATCCAGAACAGGACTGCAAGACTTGTCTTTGGCCTCAAGCCCAGGGATTGTATCTCTCCAGGACTGAAATCTCTGCACTGGCTCCCAGTGGCTGCGAGGATTAAGTTCAAAACCCTCTGCATCGTCCACAAGGCCTTCTGGGGCCTGAGGCCTAAATACCTTGAACTCTCTCTTCCTAGATAGCTTCCCTCTCGAGCTCTTTGCTCATCCGCCTCCAACTGACCTCAGGGTCAGTAGCTTCTCCAAGCAATAAGTTGGTGGTAGATCTCTCTCTTCGGCTGGGACCTCCCTCTGGAACAGCCTCCCTGAAACTTGAGAAGAACCATCTTTGGTTACGGAAGCACCTTAAAACCTTCCTCTTTGCTTATGCTTTCTCATCCCCTCTCTCCTGCTGAAGTCCTGGCTGATACTGAGACTGCACTGGTTACCTGGCCACCCTTCTGATCTCGGGCCTGAGCCCTGCCAGTTGCACGTCTGCACTGCCTCCCTGACAACCCCTGCACCTGGGGGCTGTTTTCTGTATGCCTTCAGTCCCCCCACCAGCACTTAGGACTGCTCTCACCCTGCGCTTGCCACCAGCTGGCCGTTCTTTCATCTTATTTATTATCCCATGTACTGCACTTTCCCCTCCCCTTCCCGCCGCACTTTTCTTTTTTCCCTCTTCCCTTGCGCAATCTCAATGACACCTGGCCTAGTAAGATCGTTGTCTGTCTTCCCTCTGTTCCCCCTCCCTTGCCTCGTCGCGCCCTGAAACACTTATGTATAGGCGTGTTATAAATGCCATATCTTATCATATCATATCATGCACACACTCTAGAGTTTTAACGGAAGTGTCCCCGGATACTATTAGTGGCCCGGCAAGAAAATGACATCCCCCAACTGCCGTTGGAGGTTCGGGCCATGCTGAAGAAGGGGGTGATAGAACTGGTTCCAAAGCGACGGCGGGGCTCCGGAGTTTACTCACAATACTTTCTGGTAAGACGGAAGACCGGGCACTGGAGGCACATTCTCGACCTTCGACAGCTAAACAAATACTTCAAATCTCAAAGGTTCTGCATGGTCACACTTCAACATGTGCTAGGACAGCTAGAAGAGGGAGACTTTCTGTCGTCGTTGGACCTGGAGGATGCGTACTTCCACATCCCCATTCACAAGGGACACCACAAGTTTCTGCGCTTTGTCGCCCAGGGGAAGCACTACCAATTCAAGGCCCTCCCCTTCAGACTGAAGTCCGCGCCAAGGGTCTTCATCAAGTGCCTGGCGCTGGTGGTAGCTCATCTGCGCCGTGCAAGGGATCCACGTCTACCCTTACTTGGATGACCGGCTCATCAGGGCCGGCTCACAGAGCATTGCCGTCGACCACACAGCGAACACTGTCCGCCTATTGACGGATCTGGGGTTCTCAGTGAACTATGCATATAGTGATCCTGGCTCAAAGCGGTATCATGCCTGGCATCACCGTTAGAGGAGAGAGTAGCGGCCATCCTGGGTAAGGTGCAACGGCTGCTCGCTCTGAAGATCGCTATGGTGAGGGCCATCAAGTCTCTGCTCGGCATGATGTCTTCATGCATTTACCTCATCTGACTCTGCAGATCACGGATGCACCCTCTGCAGGAGTTCCTGGATGCTTGTTGGATTCAAGTGTCCGGAAGCATCCAGGACAAGATCACCCTCGACGAGGAGTTCTGTTGGGCGATAAAGCGGTGGGGCTAGCGCTCTCATCTAACCGGAGGCGTGGATTTCCAGGCCCACCGCACCAGGAGACGGTAATGACGGACGCTTCCCTGGAAGCATGGAGCCCACACCAGAAGTCTCCACGCCAGAGGCCTGTGGCTGCAAGAGGAGAAGACGTTGCACATCAACGTTCTGGAGTTACGGGCAGTCTTTTGGGTCCTCAAATCGTTCCTGCCGTCCATCAAGGGCGAAGTGGTGCAAGTCTTCCCAGACAATACCACCACAATGTTTTACATCAGGAAACTGGGGGGCACAAGGTCCCCGGCGCTCTCCAGAGAGACGCAGGACCTATGGCATTGGGCCATCACCCAAGGGATGTTCCTCATGCCGTTTCATCTGGCAGGAGTAAAGAACACTGTCGCCGACTCCTTGAGCAGGGAACTTCGCTCGTGCTACGAGTGGAAGCTTCGGCAGGATCTAGTGGAGAATCTGTTCCTCAGATGGGGCAATCCCCAGATTGACTTGTTGGCGACGAACACCAAGTGCCGGAGATTTGCCAGCAGGTTTCCCCAGCAGGGGAGCATGGGGGACGCATTCTCATTCCCTTGGGAAGGCCTCTTTCTGTATACGTTCCCTCCGTTGCTGTTGTTACTTCGAGTCATCAGTCGACTCAAACAGTGCCGGTGCCAGATGATTCATGTCGCACTGACGTGGCCGAGGCAGATCTGGTTCCCGGACCTTCTCACCAGTCAAGCTGCCAGTGGTCGTGGATCTTCTCGCCAGGAAAGGAGGTGCCATTCTTCACCATGATCCAGGGTCTCTGTATCTGAAGGCCTGGCTCTTGCAGCGCTAGAATTCGGTGCCTATGATCTCCCGGCGGACTGCAAGGAAGTTCTCACCAAGGCTAGAGCTTTGTCTACTTGGAAATGCTACAAGCTCAAGTGGTGGAGATTTATTATCTGGTGCCGTTCCCAGAAGATTGACCCTCCTGAGGATCAAGGCCCCTCAGGGGCTTCCATATTTGCTCTTGTTGGCCAAAGCGGGACTGGCCCACGCCTCCATCAAGGTTCATCTGGCGACTATCTCCCGCTACACCAGATCCCATGGACGACCATCCTTATTGTCGCATCGATTGGTCAAGGAGTTAGTCAAAGGACTATTTTGCTTGTTCCCGCTGGTGAAGGCTCCGGCCCCTGCGTGGGAGCTCAATGCGGTGCTTACTAGTTACATTTATGTTGTCAAACAGCTTTTCTTATGGCCATCACCTCTGCACGACTAGTGGGAGAAATCCAGGCCCTCTCCTGTAAACCTCCTTTCTTGACTTTCCACGAGACGAGGGTGGTGCTACAGACGCACCCCTCACTCATGCCCAAGGTGCGTCGACTTTCATCTAAATGAGACCTTGGTGTTACCTGTGTTTTTTCCGACGGCTTTGTCGCTGGCTGAAAGGACTTTGCACTCGCTGGATGTGGCTAGAGCGCTGAAGTTCTACGTGGCTCACATTAAGAGTTTCCGGAAGACGTCAACTTTTTGTCAACTTTGGCCGTGTGAACCATGGGAAGGCCCTCTCCAAGGCTCCCATTTCCCGGTGACTCTCCGAGTGAATCACTCATTGTCACCGGTTGGCGAACCGACCATTGCCTGGCCATCAGAGAGCCCATTCGACCAGAGCGATCGCTGCAACTACGGCGTTCCTGTCTGGTGTGCCCCTGCTAGACATCTGCAGATTTGCACGTTCACGAAATTCTACTGCGTCGACAGGGATTCCAGGGAGGAGTCCAGAGTCAGCCAAGCAGTGCTGCGCCTGGTGAGGAGGTAAGAAGTGCTTATGTTGAGCCTTGCCACCTCCCGTGGTTGTGCATGTGTGTACTGCTATGTATTCTTCATGAGCATGTGAATCCATGCCAGGCCCCATGCTGGAGAAGGAACAAGTTACTTACAGTTAACTGTTGTTCTCCAGCATGGGTCTGGCAGGCTAATGAGCTTTGTCCCCCGGGAACTCAATACCTCCTAGGCTGCTAATATCAATCAATGAAGTTCTGAGGGCGCTGAAAGGACAGAAAAGCACTGCGCTGCAGGCCCAGATCTTATTCTGCTGCATCTCTAAAAGGGTGACCCAGCAATTTGGGCTCCAGTGTTGATGAGACTCTTCAATGCCATGTTCAGTTCAATCTCTATCCCCAAATCCTGGTTGAATGCAGTAATATTCCCAATTTATTTAAAAAAGGGGGCAGGGAGTTGCCAGGAAACAACCGCCCGATCTCCCTATTAGACTGTGCAGGGCAGACATTTGGGAAGGTGGTTCTTAACCAACTGCAGGAATGGGTTGACAATAACAATGTGTTGAGTGATTTGCAAGCTTGTTTTCGCGCCAACAGGGGTACAATAGACCACTTCTTTTTATTGTTCACAGTGATCCAAAAATATATGGTATTATGTCAAATGAAACCATGTGCTTTACTTCTGGACCTTAAAACTGTGTTCGACACAGTGTCAAGGGCCTCGCTGTGGCAGATTTTATGAGATCGCAACTTTCCTACTCAACTGCAGACCTCTATAATGTTAGTTTATGGGGAGAATTGAGCCACTGTACGCTATGCTTTTGGCGGGTGGGGGAGCAGACTGACACTTTTGATACAAGGATATGTCCTGGCCCCTCTTATATTCTGCATTTACATTCAGGAGGTAATAAACGCCCTGGTGGGGGGCTGTTTTTACCACCCAAAGACGGCATCCCTGGAGATCCCTGCTCTATTCTACGCGGACAACAGTTATTTTGGCCACCACACCGATGGGCTTGAAAAACTAATTGAATATTTTTCTGTCAAAATTCAAAGACTTGAATCTCGCATTGAATGCAGAAAAAACAAGTCATGGTGTTTAAACCATAGTTTGCCAAGTACTGCTCCCTGCTGATTCAAGTAAATAATGTTAGACTGGAGCAGGTCAAATACTTTGATTACTTTGGTGTCAGATTCCAAGACTCTGGGGCATGGTCCCAACAAAATCTCAAGTCAGGCATTGCCCTGGAAAAATACAATGGGGCAATTCAATTATCCTACAGTTGGCATGGCAGTGGTGCAATATCCCCGGCTTTGGAACTGCATAAGAAACCGGCTATCCCCGGAACCATTTATGGATCTGAACTCTGGGGATATGCCAATAGTAGGAAATTGGCCAGCGTACAGCACACATTGGCCAGCGTACATTCAACCGAGTTCAATCCAGCACGGTATTGAGAGCGCTTGTGGAATACAGATAAATTGGTAATTTACGGCGAAGGAGTAAACCATCCGTTATCCCTGAATGGGTCACACATTTGAAACATACACTAAGCGTGTTGGAAATAAGTGATCTGAGAAACTACCCTAGATCCTGCCCCGGTGCAAGGTCATCGAACCTGAAGGAAGTGATCACAACAAGAATAAGAGAGAGGTTAGTGGGTAAAGCTGCTATGTTAAAGTCGGTGGTCGCCAGATGATTGGTATACCCATCTTGACTACATCTCGCCCCCTTTTGAACGATCACTATACATCCGCATGAAACTTGGGATTCTGCTGACTGCTTCCTTCACCAGAGGGTGGCATGCAGACGAAACACTAACTCACTACTTACTAGCATGTCCCTGTACAATCAATCTGAGATGCTGTTATTTGAAGCCAGTATTAAATGAAATGAGGATTTGTTGCACGGGCGATGCTATTTAGCTCCTGGGGCAATCTTTACAACAAAACGTCATTTTTGCAACTGCTAGATATACAGTGTGGTTGCACAGATCAAAAGTTTTAAAGGCCTTAGGAGCAGCAGTTCAGCTTATCCAGCCTTATAATACTGACACAGGGGTTGTGAGTTTACTCTCACCGCCAGTATCTCTGCAACTGACCATCAGTGTTTTATGAACTATGGGCCATATCTAATAAGGTTTTATTCTGTGAGTCTATTTCTCTAGCATGGGGTCTGGCATGGATTCACATGCTCATGAATGTTCCCCGTCATCAGGCTGGGAATCCTCGGTAAAGAAAAAATCAGTTTCAGTTTCACTTCTGAACTGTCTTTCTCCTAACAACCAATCACTGGTCTTGGGTCATACTGCCCCTAGCCAATGACTGCCATCTGCCTAAGCCCCTACTCTGGCAGCCAGCTTCAGATTTTTACCGCACGTTCAACTGTTGGGAGTCCTCATGCTATAGCTCTCGAGCTTTTACTGCAATTTGCGATTTTGCTAAGAGTTTTACTCAATTTTCTCGGTCAATCGAGCCTCAAGCTCCACTGATTAACCTTTTGATTAACGGGGACCCGTTTTCAGATTCTTCAGCGCCCCTCAAGGGCAGATTTTCATAGAGTTTCTTCTTGGAGGATTCCAGGAGCTTCTTCGAGGCCTACACCACATGGATATGAGGGAGGAGAAAGACGAATCAGCGCCTCTCTTTAAGGTTTGCCCCGGCTACAACCTACGGAACGTCTTTTCGGACGATGGACCTGTGCCTCTACTGCCTGCATTCAGACCTGACGCATGTGGAGGACGACTGCATAGCTTGTCAGGAGATGGTGCTGCGCACGCGGGCTGACCAAAGCAAGCGCCTCAACGAGTGGCTGCAGGCCTCTCCTGCACAGAAGAAGAAAGCAGAGCGGTCTTCTAAGACCTTTTAAGGTGGCCTTCCCGCGGGGGCCCAACATAAGGCTAAGCACAGCGAATCTGCTGCATCCGGGAGCGCAGTTGCGACAGGCTCCCCGGTTGCCAGGGCGAGCTCAGCATCTCCAGCACCTTCGACCATGAAGAACTGATGTCTGCCCATCCGTGCAAGGTTTTGGAGAAGAACCAAGACGGACCGACGGAGAAGGCCAAGGGGGAGCAGGGTGACGACCCTTCCCCTAAGGTGAAGGCCGTGGACGCGGTCAAGAAGGTGAAGGCCCAGGTGCATCAGACAAAGGCCCACACTTCAATCGAAGTGGTGGTGGCGCCCCTCGCGAAGGCCGCTGGTGCGGATTCGCAGGGCACGGCCCCTAAGGCGAGGGTATCCCTGCTTGCCGGGAGGGAGTCCTCGTTCCAGCCTATCGAGAAGACCCCGGAAAAGGTGATGCCCATCATTTCACCGAATCCATCTCCCCTGGTTGCAGAGAAGGGGGGGGTGCACGTTATCCTCCAGGGCACAGACATTTCCTCAGAGGAAGAGCTCACCAACCTCCCTGTCCTCCAGGAGGGGAGATGCGTCGAGAGCAGGCCCTACGGGCAGGATCCCGACAAGGGCGAAGACTAAGGTGATGAGGACGAGGACACCGACGAGCAACAGGGCGTTGGCGACGGAGCAGATCAGCCTAAGCCTCAAACGCCCGGCTCCCCGTCGCCTCCATCCCAGCAGCCGCCGGGTGATATCTCAGTGGACATTCTGGTAGCCCTACAATACCTGTATTTGGAAATTTGAACAAGGATGCCTCTTGCGCCAGTCCGCGGTGATGGGGCCTTCAGGGGAACCATCGTCGGAGGTACCACCACCCAAGAGGAGGAGAGTTCACCCCCTCCTCCCTCTCCCCCCCTGCAGAGGGGTGACACAGAACCAGGCACAGCGACAACTGGTACGGACGACGACAGCCTGGCGGATATCCCATCTCCGCCACCCAGATCTTCACTGCCCGATGAGATTGGCTCGTTCCATGCCATGATCTCCATTGCCTCAGAG
Source organism: Ambystoma mexicanum (assembly GCF_040938575.1). NCBI lineage: Eukaryota > Metazoa > Chordata > Amphibia > Caudata > Ambystomatidae > Ambystoma > Ambystoma mexicanum. Next base: position 555,666,790 of record NC_090931.1, read on the forward strand.
CTGTTTCAGCCTGTCCCGGAGGAGAAGAAGAAAGAGGGTTTCCTTTACCAGTGCTGGGAGGCGATGAGGAAGACAGTGCTTTCATCACGTTATTGGATGACATTTGGTACAAGGGGTTTTCCCTCATGAAGAACCCTTCTTCGGCTCCGGTGTAGAGGGATCGTTACGAGAAGTAGTACAGAGTACCGGACTCGGTGCCCAAGTGTTTACGATCCCAGCCATCTCCAGACTCGGTGGTTTCAGCAGCAGCCAAGAAGTCTTCTTTGGGCTCATCCTAGTCAGCGGTCCCCCGCCCACCACCTGCCGAACGGTGAGGGGAAGAAGTTTGATGCCATGGGGCAAAGAGTGATCTCGTCGGCAGTGACGACCATCCAGGCTTCTAACGCCCTCGCCATTGTGGCGCGTTACAACAGGGAACTTTGGTTCAAGATGGCCCCACTCCCGGACTTTCTTCCCGACGACAAGCGGGTGGTGGCTTTGGAGATTCTGCAGGAAGGCGAGGTGGCTTCGGGCCACAGGATGGGCAACGCTGTTTGCCTTCGTCGGCGATTCTGGCTGAGGGCCACAAACTTCCACCAGGATTTTCAGTTGAAGGTGTTGGACATGCCCTTCGACAGGGACAATTTGTTTGGAAAGACTCCAGGCCATCAAAGCGGACACAGAGACGGCACGTGCCTTGGGCACACTTCAGCAACGGCGGCCGTCCTTTCGGACTACTGGAGGGAAATCCCAAAGTTCGTCTAAAGGATTATGAAGAGGTGCATCGTCCTTCCATAAGCCCTCCCGCTTACAGGGGCCATGCCAAGTCTGGAGGTGGACGTTGTTGTCGCCAAGGCCCACAAGATGTCGAATCAGGATTGAACCGGCTGTGGAGTCAGGCCCCCACCCATGCACCCCGGTGGGAGGCCGGCTGGCGAACTTAGTCAGCGTGTGGAAGACCATCTCCACCGACCATTGGGTGCTGGATGCTCTCGCTCACGGACACACGCTAGAGTTCCAACGGAGGTGTCCAAGGATACCACCAGTGACCTGTCTGGAAAAACATTTCCCTCAGCTGCTGCTGGAGGTACGGGCCATGTTAAGAAGGGGGCGATCAAGCTCGTCCTGAAGAAGCTCCGGGGCTCCAGAGTGTACTCCTGTTACTTCCTCGTCAGAAAGAAGACCAGAGGTTGGAGGCCCATTCTGGACCTCCGCTGTCTGAAAAAGTACATCGGGTCTCAAAAGTTTTGGATGGTGACCCTTCAGCACGTGCTAGGACAGCTGGAAGAGGAGGATATTTTAAGCTGGAAGAGGAGGATATTCTATCGTTGCTTGTCTTGGAGGATGTCTTTTTTCACATCCCCCTACACAAGGGACACCACAGGTTTCTACGCTTCATGGTTCAAGGACAACATTACCAGTTCAAGGCCCTTCCCTTCGAGTTGAAGTTGGCGCCACGGGTGTTAAGTGCCTGGCCCCGGTGGCGGCGCAGCTATGTCTATGAGGGATCCACGGGTACCCATACCTGGACGACTGGCTAATCCGGGCGAACAGCGAAGATGGTCCAACTCCTGTTGGAACTGGGCTTCTCGATAAACTTTGCGAAGTCCTGCTTGACTCCATCGCAGGACGCACTGTTTCTGGGAGGCCAACTCAACAGTGTTGTGTCTGGCGTCTGTCGGAGGAAAGGACCGCGGCCATCTTGGGCAAGGTACAACGGCTGTTGGCCCTAAAGGTTGCAAGGGTAAGATCCATAAAAGTCCCTACTCGGCATGATGTTGTGATGCATTTACCTCATTCGGCTGTGCCGGCTGCAGATGCGTCCGCTGCAGGAGTTCCTCGACGCCCGCTGGATACAAGTGGAAGGGAGCTTCGATGACCAGATCACACTCGACAAGAGTTTCCGTCGAGCGATACGGTGGTGGGGAGTGCGCGCTCATCTGGCCACAGGTGCGTATTTCCAGGTCCCACATCCTCAGGAGATGGTCACGACGGACGCCCCTCTGGAAGGATGGGGGGTGCATTCCAGAAGTCTTCATGCAAGAGGCCTGTGGCTGTTGGAGGAGAAGTCGTTGCACATCAATTGTGTTGGAGCTGCAGGCAGTGTTTTGGGTCCTCAAGTCCTTCCTTCCGTCCCTCAAGGACAAAGTGGTACGGGTCTTCACAGACAACACCACCACTATGTTCTACATCCAGAAGCAGGGGGGAACCAGATCCCTGGCGCTCTCCAAAGAGGCGCAGGACCTTTGGTACTCGGCCATAGCCCAGGCGATGTTCCTCAACCCGTTGAATCTAGCAGAAGTGAAGAACACCATCCTTGACTCTCTCCACAGGGAGCTGTGCTCTTGCCACGAGTGGGAACTTCGGCAGGACCAGGTGGATTACCTGTTCCGCAGATGGTGCAATCCCCAGATTGATTCGTTTGCGACGGCAACGAACACCAAGTGACGGAGGTTCGCCATCAGGTTTACCCAGCCGGGGAGCATGGGGGACGCATTCTCCTTCCCCTGGGACGGCCTGTTTCTGTATGTGTTCTCTCTGTTGCCGTTGCTATTTCGACTAGTCAATCAACTCAGACGGTCCCGATGCAGGATGATCCTCGTCGCACCGGCGTGGCCGAGACAGATATGGTACCCGGACCTTCTGGATGTGTCCGTGTCTGTTACACTCACCTGGCTCCCACAGGGGCGTCGGTCGGACCCGGACAGCTGCGGTCTCCACCCACGTGATGCGTAGTGCAGCGATGACTGACTGGATCTGCCCTCCTAATCTTGTTTGCTTAACCTGTAGAAATATTCTCCTGCAAGTGGAGACATGGATTTAGCCACTTGTGGATTCAAGTGATGGCACCCCAACTAATCACCTCCGAAATGCCCTCACAGCAATCTCACCTTATATTCTTGAAAGATGAGCTCTCCATCCTGCATGGATTTGCAGGGGCGCGTCGATTCCAGTTACTTCACCGGTTTGAAGGCTCGGGAGAGTTCCGGAGAGTATTGACTCTGAGGTTCCTGGTGAGGACCAGTAAGTATTAAGTTCATAGAGTTCAATATGTCCGATGTTCACTTTTGTTCCCCCCTTCCTTTCTTGTCTTGCAGCTGGCTCGTGAAAAGATGCTCTTGTGGCAGCTGGTGGCGCTCAGGTAAGAGTCTGTATTACCCGGCGTTGTCCGGTAAATGTTGCACGAGGAAAACGTGTTGTTTTGTCTCTTTACAGATGCGGCACGTGAAAATATGGAGAGTCACAAAAGGATGCCTCCAATGGTAAATCAGGTAAGTCTATGGTGGTAAGAATTATATTTGTTGGTTCCCTCGGCTCACCTTGTGGTTTTCTTTTGTCTCCTAGGTGCCGAAGTTCGCCGAAGAAATGACGGAGGCAGCGCCGAGCCGAAGGATGCTGTGAAGACTGGTGAGTATGGTGCGGCGCTGCAGCTGGAGGTGCGGCGCCTGCAGAAATGATGTTCTTTACAGGTCCGGAGACAAGATGGATCCAGAATCAGGTGTGGAATAGAAATAAGTTTGTTTTCTAACCTTTACCCTTTCTTTCCTCTTTGTTTTAGGAGCTCCGGATTCGAGGCGGGCGTGGCAGAAGACTGGATGCAGGCTGCAGGCATAGTGAGTGTTACGCTGCTGGATGCAGAATAACGCGAAGCGTGTGTTGCTGGTCGGGTGTGGTTTAAATAGCCTCAAAAGTAGTCCCAGGTAAGAAGTCCCTAGAACCACACCCGAGAAAAAAATAGTCCCTGTAGAAAAATAGTCCCTTTCAGGCTTCATGTTGGATTGGAGTCATTTGCAGCATGGTGGTCTGCCTGAGGTAAGTAATGACTATGAGCGCGCTAGGACTGATTCCTACTATGAGCCTGGCGCCTAAGGCGCCAGGACTGAACCCAGATAGCCCCTAGCCTGGACTGCTGAGGTTTTACTAAATGTCTAGATGTCTGCTCCCGGGGCAGATGGACTTGGTCCGGATGCCTGGGGGTAGGCATCATGACAGCGTCCACTCCAATCAAGCTTCCGGCAGACACAGATCTTCTCGCCAGGGAAGGACATGTTTCTCCACCACGACCCAAATCGCTGAACCTGAAGGCCTGGCTCCTGCAGCACTAGAGTTTGGGGGTTACGATCTCCCGGCGGATTGTAAGGAGGTGCTTGCCAAGGCCACAGCTTAATGTACTCTCAAATGCTACAGGCACAAGTGGAAGAGGTTCGCCGTTTGGTGCTGTTCTCAGAAGATCGAACCTCTACAAGTCACTGCTCGGCAGGTGCTTCCGTATTTTTTGTTGTTGGCCAAGGCAAGACTGGTCCATGCTTCCATCAATGTCCATCTGGCGGCTATCTCCCGCTACACCAGATCTCCTGGACAATTATCCTTCTGGTCGCATTGTTTGGTTAAGGAGTTTGTCAAAGGACTATTTTGCTTGTTCCCGCCGGTGAAGGCTCCGGCCCCGGCGTGGAAGCTCAATGTGGTGCTTACTAGTTACATTTATGTCGTGGAAAACAGCGTTTCTTGTGGCCATTACCTCCGCACAACAAGTGGGAGAGATCCAGGCCCTCTCTTGTAAACCACCTTACTTGACATTCCACGAGACAAGGGTGGTGCTAGAGACGCACCCCTCCTTCGTGCCCAAGGTGCCGTCAGACTTTCATCTAAACAAGCCCTTGGTGTTACCTGTATTCTTCCTGATGCCTTTGTCGCCGGCTGAGAGGACTTTGCACTCACTGGATGTCGCTAGAGTTCTACGTGGACTGCACGAAGAGTTTCCGGAAGACATCACAACGTTTTGTGAACTTTGGCCCTGTGAACCATGGCAAGGCCCTCTTCAAGGCTTCCATTTCCAGGTGTCTCTCTGGCTGCATCACCCGTTGTCACCGGTTGGCAAACTGACCATTGCCTGGCCGCCCGAGAGCGCATTCGACCAGAGCGTTTGCTGCAACTACGGCGTTCCTGTCTGGTGTGCCCCTGCTGGACATCTGCAGGGCTGCTACGTGGAGGTCGACACACAACTTGACGAAGTTCTACTGTGTCGACAGGGATCCCAGAGAGGAGTCTAGAGTCGGCCAAGCAGTGCTCCACAACCTCTTCGCTTGAAGATGAGCCTGGTGAGGAGGTAAGGGATGCTTAATGTTGAGATGCTTAATGTTGAGCCTTGACACCTCCTGTAGTTGTGCATGTATGTACTGCTACGTATTCTTTATTCACGAGCATGTGAATCCATGCCAGACCCCATGCTGGAGAAGGAACAAGTTACTTACCTGTAACTGTTCGAAGGGATTGTGTCCTCCGACGTATTCCTTATCTTGATAATAGATCACTTCCAGCTTTCTGGCCTCGGAATTTTTTTTCAGTAGAGTGTGCTGCGCGTCGACGTCCCTCGAGTTGGTGTCCCTCGGCAGCCTCCGTATTGGCGCCGACGTCATCATGCGTATAAATAGACTCGCGCAACGTCCGTTGCTCAGTTCCGTTTTTCCGCGCTTTGTGGGCCTCGGAATCGTGTTGCTCAGTTCGTTCTTCAAGTAGATTCTACTTATTCCTCGAAGATATCTTACTCTATTCGATGGCTTCCTCGTCCGGACCGTCGACCCCACGGGCCGGTTTCAAAAAGTGTCATGATTGTGGAAAGAAAATGTTGTTGACTGATCATCACAGGATCCGTTTGTGGTGCCTGGGATCGGAGCACCATTGTTCAGAATGCGAGGACTGCATGTCCACAACAGCGAAAGCCTTGATGAAGCGTAAGGGGAAGCTCGAAAGAGGTAAGACTCTTAAAACTTCTACTCCTTCGAAAGTTTCCTCGGCAGAGTCAAGACATTCGTCTCCTCGCCGTCACAGGATACATTCCTGTTCAAGGTCTCGAAGCGGTTCCCATCAGTCTTCGAGATCCAAACACTCGAAAAAGAGGCATCGTAGATCACCCTCTTTGTCTTCTTCTGTTTCCCCGGAAAGGGTCACCTGCCCCACGAAACACAGCTCTCCTGCTAAGTGGGAGGAGTTCCGTAAAAAGATGCTTAGCGTCTTCGAGAAAGCGGCATCGACCCCCTCGGAGATGGCTAAAAGTGATACACTGGGTGAAAAACCAGAAAAATCAAAACGCTGCGAGTCGTTGCACCCGGTGAAAGAAACTGCCCGAGAGCGTCATGGACCCTCGACTCAAAAATCTGCGTCATCGACACCATTATCGAAGGGCCCATCGACACACAGATCGGTCGAATCGACGCTGTCTTCGACGCCGATGTTGACGCCGATAAAGGACAAACCTACTGCTGTCACTACTTTGCAGTCAGTAGTCATACCAAGGGCTTCGACCATGACCTCGAGAATGTCGTTGATAACCTTGACGACTCAGAGTAGGATTCCGATCCTCGAGTTCTTCGAGGTCTCTTCAAATCTTTTCGATGCCTTTTTCGTTTTTTTCAAAGCCTTTGACTTCCGCGTCGACAACTTCAACATTTTCCCAACCGGTTACTACAAGCTTAGCCCCTTCTGCTCTAGAAATGGGTTTTAAGCGGTGTCCAGTCATAATTTCGAAAACATAATTTCGAAAGTCAAAAAAGTCGAATCAAAAATGTCGAAAAAAAAATGTCGAATTGTTTTTTTTTTCGATATTTTTTTTTTAGCTCTAGTTTCTGTGAAAAAAATAGGTAAAAATAAAAAAAAAGGGGGGTTGGGGGGGGGAACCCCCCCATTTCGAAAAAAAACGTCATTAAAAAAAAATTCGACGGTTTTTTTTCGACGTTTTTTTTTCGACTTTTTGACTTTCGAATATTTTGTATTAGAAATTATGTCTATGAACCGTTTTAAGCCATTCCCAGGGTCAGGTTATTTCAGAGCCTTGTCCTCTATTTATGAGGAAGGGGAGGATTCTGATCATGAAAGACTTTTTGGGTTGCAGAGGACTGCAACACCTGTACCAGAGGAATTTATCTCTGAAGAAAATAGGTTGAAGGACCTTCAAGAATCCTTGCATGATGCAAGTGGGTTAGATACTTCCCCAGAAGTTGAATTTGCCAAACCAGACCCAGAGGAACATGCTGAGACCCCTTACAGAACTTTAATGGCCAGAATAATAGAATTCATGGGTTGGTCTACACCTTCACCTTCTTTTCAACAAGATGATCTTACAGACATTTTAATTAAAGGCCCACAGGAAGATCCTGTGGTTCCATTTCATACTGCATTGCAGAGGAAAATATCGGCCAACTGGGAAACTCCTGAGGTTATCCCGGCAGTTAACAAAAAACTATCTGCCAAATATAGGGTATCTGCTTCTGACCCTGAATATTTGTCCAAACATCCAACTCCAAAGAGTCTGGTTGTTCAAGCAGCAACTTCATCGAACAGTAGATCTGCATACCCTACTGTTCCACAAGACAGGGATAAGAGATTTGACGCTAAGTCAAAAAAGGTCTTTTCGGCACTTAAATCCATTAATGCTACTTGTACGCTCGCAAGATTCAGCCATGCACTTTGGGAGTCTGCTTCATCAGCGGCTGACTGCTCCCGGAAGGAGAAGAAAGGGAAGCTTTTCTGAAAATCATTAAAGATGATAAAGACGCAATGTGTGAATCCCTTCAAACTGGCATTGATTCTGCTGACGGTATCAGCAGTGCCATGGCGGCAAGTACTACAATCCGCAGATTTGCGTGGTGGTTTTGCTCCAGATGTACAGGCCAGACCTTTGAATATGCCCTTTGACGGCTCTTCTTTATTTGGTAAGAAGGCTGATGACAGCCTAGAGAAGTTACAAACATCCAAGGCAGCAGCAAAATCCCTTGGAGCTGCAATCCGTCAAACTCTCTATCGCCCCTCAGGAACCTCTTGGAGAGGTAGGTCCTTTCGTTTTTATTCCGCATTCGGAAAAGGCAGAGGACAGCCGGCTCAAAGAGGCCAAAAAAGGTTCACCCGAGGTGGACGGGTTAAAAGTACAAAAGCCGCAGCAGCAGCAGGTTCCTCTTTACCCTCGGCATCTGCGTCAGCCGCCTCTAAACCACTCTGAGGACCCTCCTCACAAGACACCAGTAGGGGGCAGGTTAACTCAACATCTGACGGAATGGCAGGCTATTACGTCAGATGCTTGGGCATTGGAGACAGTTGCCCAAGGTTACTGCCTGCCTTTTCTACACACCCCTCAGAGTCATCCACCGGGGAACAACTCTTTGAAGTTTCCAGATCCGCTCCTTTTGCAGGAGATTCTAGACCTGCTGGAGAAAGGTGCCATAGAACCGGTACCTGTAGCGGAGAGGAACAAGGGTTGGTAATCCCCCCTACTTCCTGATACCGAAGGAGGACGGAGGACTGAGACCTATCTTGGACTTACGAGAATTGAACAAGTTCCTCAGGAAGGACAATTTCAAGATGATAACTCTCTCAGATCCTTCAGGCCCTCCAGCTTCAGGACTGGCTGGTTTCTCTTGACCTTCAGGATGCCTATTTCCATGTGCCAATCCATCTCAAACACAGGTAATACCTGAGGTTCGCAATTGGCAACTCTCATTATCAATTTCGAGTTCTGCCATTTGGGCTGACCTCCGCCCTGAGGGTCTTCACCAAGCTAATGTCGATAGTGGCTGCAAGTCTAAGGAGGGAAGGGATTCACGTTTACCCCTACCTAGACGATTGGTTGATCAGAGCTGTATCTTCGGAACAAGCTCAGATTCAACTAGATTATATCTGCCACTTCCTTCACAAACTGGGCTTCTCCCTCAATTTAAAGAAGTCACAGATGATACCATCACAGAGACTCCAGTTCATCGGAGCGGTCCTGGACACTTCCCTGGGGAAATCCTCGCCACCAGAGGTGAGGGCTCAAGATATTATGCAGATGGTCACCAATTTTCAAAATGCCCAACATCTCCCAGCCTTCAACTTTTTGAGGTTGCTAGGCCTCATGGCATCCTGCATCTTCCTTGTGCCAGAGGCTCGCCTGAGAATGAGATCTCTCCAGTGGGCACTAAGAACTCAGTGGTCGCAATTCTCAGGAAGAATGACAGATTTCCTTCAGGTTCTGGACAAAGTAGCTCGAGACCTTCAGTGGTAGGCCTGTTGGGAGAACATTTTGAAAGGAAAACTGTTTTGGCAACCATGGCCGGAGATAACAGTAGTCATGGATGCCTCACTCACAGGGTGGGGAGCCCATGCCAACGAGTTGACCATCAGCGGTCGTTGGTCTCCATCGGAGTCCAGACTACACATCAACCTATTAGAGCTGAGAGCGATCAGACTAGCGCTGAAAGTTTTCCTGCCATCGGTACAGGGGAGAAATGTCCTGATAATGACGGACAACACGGTGGCCATGCACTACCTCAACAAAAGGGGAGGCGTAGGGTCACTGCCACTGTGCAGAGAGGCAATACAGCTCTGGTTTTGGGCAATTCAGGAAGGAATCTCTCTATCGGCAGTCCACCTAGCCGAAGAGAATAATTTGACAGCGGATGCTCTGAGCAGGCAGAGCACAGTCTCCCACGAGTGGGAGCAAGCTTAGGAAGTCCTTCAAGAGATCTTCGCCCTTTGGGGAACCCCTCAGGTGGATCTGTTCGCCACAAGCACCAACAGGAAGTGTGATCTGTTCTGTTCAAGGGAATTTCCCCCGAGAGCAGCTCTAGGGGACGCGTTCGTAGTGGACTGGGAGTTCCCACTCCTTTACGCGTTTCCACCAGTCCCTGTTGTTCCTCAAATGATCAGGAGGTTGAGAAGATTCTGGAAAACCATGATCCTAATTGACCCGGACTGGGCCAGGAGAACGTGGTACCCGGACCTACTGGATATGTTCATCTGCCCTCCGTTACTTCTTCCTCCGGTGCCTGATGTGATCTTGCTGACTAGTTCACCTCATGAGTAATGTGATGAGGTGCAATCTGCCTCTGTACAATGTTACAGCTGTGGGATAAGTGGACAGGGGGTAACCATGGCATGGCTCCTCCGGATAAAATCCCCAACTGGTCTTAGTTTTTCAACCTCGAAAGGCACATCCCAAACAGCAGTGCAGTGTAATTTTGCCTGGTCTCCCCTCTAGGTGCGTGTTAACAAAAAGATGATGCAATAGAGTAGAGTCCTTCCAAAAAGGAATTGAACCAACACCCAAAGAAAGGGTGAAAGAAGAGATACAACAACAAGGTGCAGAGAGCGACCTAAGACCACAAGGTTGATTAAGAGAAGCCATACTCCAGGATGGAGTAATCACAATTGCTATAATCAAACAATGTTCTACGAGAAGATAAAGGCTTAAAGGACAGTCTTATTGGAACTCTTATCCTACAGGGCCTAGAACCATCCAGAGACATTTGGTTGGGGGCCAAAAGCCAGCCACCATTTTAGCTATTGAGAGAGGAATCGTTTAGAGACCTGGCCTGGCCAACTTGTTAGTCCTTTTTATTAGTGGTAGGGCTAGACTAGGCTTTGGGACGGAGGACTGTTAGGTTTGTAAGACTTCTGACGAGCACCCTTTTATTCTTTTTCTTTTCAGATAGGGCAGGATACGCTTTAGAGATGGGGTTAGAATACGCTTTCTACTCTTGGTTTAAATAAAATGCAAGTTTTTGCCATGACCGACTGCCTCCTGGGTCTGACTTACCCCAGTGGGTCATGTTTATTTCTGGACAGCCTTACATAAAAAGAAGTGTTGTCGCTATTGCCAAAAAAATGTATTTCCAACTTCTCGATGTAGATACGGATTCAGTGGTCTGCTAGATTATTGTTGATGCTATTAACAAAATTACAACTAGTATTGTGAATGTTTATGGTGCTACCTGATGCATTATTTTGGGGAGATTTGAAGCAAAAATGAATTAACAATAATTTTGATCTAATTGTTTGTGGGGATTGTAATCAGATATCAGATGATTTTGTATTGGATTGCAAAGCAACCACTATGATATGATATGATCGTTCATTTATTTAGCGCCTATACACAATGTGTTTCAAAGCGCTTCAAGGCAAGGGAGGGAACAAGGGAAAATACAATGACATTCTTACAGGCCATGAACAGTAAGGATGTGAAATTAACTATCGTACTCGGCCTGACGACATTTCAGATAGTGCAAGAGCTAAAACATAGATAAGGAAGGGAGGGGGAGAGTGGGAAGGAAATGGAAACAGACAGGCGACTACCGTGCTAGGCCTGACAACATTTCTGGTAGAGCCGGAGAAAACAAAAGGTGAGGGAGAGGGGTGCAGAAAGGGAGGGGAGGAACAAAACAAGCGACTATCATACTAGGCATGATGACATTTCAGATAGCGCTGAATGGGGGGGCGGGGAGGTAAAAAAACAGTAATGGGAGGGTGGAAGAAACAGACGAGGTTGCTATCCTATTGGGTCCAGGGACAATTCTGATAGAGTAAGTGCATAGAAGAAAGTAAGGGGAGGAGATAGGAAAAGGATTAGCAGGGCTTGCTAAGTGGTGAAAAAGAGCAGCAGGCAGGAAGGCACCAGGTGGGCGGGGCTTAGGCCAGGTGACCTAGATCCACTTGCACCTGCTCCCCATCTGCAAAGGAAAAGAGGATGGAGGGCTCCTTAAGTACGAAAAAGAGCGGCAAGCAGGAAGGCACCAGGTGGGTGGGGCTTACTAAGTGGTGAAAAAGAGCGGCAAGCAGGGAGGCACCAGGTGGGCGGGGCTTACTAAGTGGTGAAAAAGAGCATCAGGCAGGAAGGCACCAGGTGGGCTGGGCTTAGGCCAGGTGACCTAGATCCACTTGCACCTGCTTCCCATCTGCAAAGGAAAAGAGGCTGGAGGGCTCCTTAAGTAGGAAAAAGAGCGGCAAGCAGGAAGGCACCAGTTGGGCGAGGCTTGCGAAGTGGTGAAAAATAGCGGCAGGCAGGCAGGCACCAGGTGGTCGGGGCTTAGGCCAGGTGACCTAGATCCACTTGCACCTGCTCCCCATCTGCAAACGAAAAGAGGCTGGAGGGCTCCTTAAGTAGGAAAAAGAGCGGCAAGCAGGAAGGCACCAGGTGGGCGGGGCTTGCTAAGTGGTGAAAAAGAGCGGCAAGCAGGGAGGCACCAGGTGGGCGGGGCTTACTAAGTGGTGAAAAAGAGCATCAGGCAGGAAGGCACCAGGTGGGCTGGGCTTAGGCCAGGTGACCTAGATCCACTTGCACCTGCTTCCCATCTGCAAAGGAAAAGAGGCTGGAGGGCTCCTCAAGTAGGAAAAAGAGCGGCAAGCAGGAAGGCACCAGTTGGGCGGGGCTTGCTAAGTGGTGAAAAATAGCGGCAGGCAGGCACCAGGTGGGCGGGGCTTAGGCCAGGTGACCTAGATCCACTTGCACCTGCTCCCCATCTGCAAAGGAAAAGAGGCTGGAGGGCTCCTTAAGTAGGAAAGAGAGCGGCAAGCAGGAAGGCACCAGGTGGGCGGGGCTTGCTAAGTGGTGAAAAAGAGCGGCAAGCAGGAAGGCACCAGGTGGGCGGGGCTTGCTAAGTGGTGAAAAAGAGCGGCAGGCAGGAAGGCACCAGGTGGGCGGGGCTTAGGCCAGGTGACCTATATCCACTTGCACCTGCTCCCCATCTGCAAAGGAAAAGAGGATGGATTAAATGGATTAATTAAAAAAAACACAAAAGCTTTTTGAATTTCATACAAGAACAGAGACTGTCAGTTGGCAAATGAATAACCCTGAAGAAAGAATATATTTTCTTCTACCCGCCACATGCAACCTATTCCCAGTTTGATTTTAGTCCATTTCAACCTAGTACCACTGCTACAATTGTCTCATACAGGTTCTTTAAATATTTCCGACCATGCCCCAGTCACTTCCACTTCTGAATGGGTACCAAGCACTTATGCATTTAGTTTTTGCTTCTCTAGGGGTGCAAGCAGATTTACTGCATTGGCAGTTCAATGTGCCCTTTTGGTAGCCATTGGGGATGCCAATGTATTTTGTAAGCCGCCCTCAAAGACATTTTGATTTTCGGGCTTCCTTTGTTAAGGGAAACCACAAGGTTTCTTGGCTCCATGGACTGAGAGTGCCGTTTAACCACTCCTGTGCAGGGCTTCTCCACTCATTTGCTCAAGCCTTGGTCGAGGTTCGATGTTCTGTTTCCTTGTTTTTCGTGATGAGCGTCTGATGAAAGGGTCAGAAACGACAACAGCCATTTCTAAAGGGTCATACATGAAATTATACTGATCAATCCCCATATTGCCAACAAACATATGGGACTTTTCACATGAGAGAGGATGAATAAAATCCCTTTTTGGGGATTCCTTGTTAATCAAGTGTTGGGTAGGATAGTCATATCAATGATACATTCCCCTGACCTTTGTCAACCCCAGAACATTTTGCTTTGACTAGGTAACTATTTTTTCACCTCTCACCCAGTCTTTTACTCTTTTTATGGGTCACCTTTTTATGTCTCTCCATAGTGTATGGTTGAAGTTGTAGTTTCCTACAACTTTTGGGCTTAGGCTGGGTTATGGGCTCCCCTGTTAATTTCTCTTTAATGTACTTGGGTGAACTGTAGTTCCCAAGTAGTAAAGAGGGATTTTCATTCCCCTTTACATTTTATATAGTGAGCCAGCACACACCACCTTATGTGGAGTGCTGGGGGGATACAATGTATCCCCTTTCTTACTTACCTGGTAACATTTTGTTAAAATTGCAAGTTTCCTTGAATGGCTGGTGGCAGTGTAACTACTTTTATGACTTTTTAGTCTTCATTACTCACAGGCTGTTAATTCAACCTCGGTAATGCACTGAAGGGCCACCATTTTGGCAATTTCTTGTGTGCTTGCTGTTTCTGAAGTCTTCTCCTGCTGTTCTATGTGGGAACGACCTCAGTGGCTGTTTTGTCTTCAGCTGGAATCCTGTGGATACCCTGTCCAGACTCCAGAGTCTGGAAAGGCAGGAAGCGAGAGAGGTGTCCAAAACTCTGCAGTCCTTTGTCTTTCACCTTTTCTGAAAGGAATACACTCCCAGTGGGAGGGCTGGCCAACTTGATTGGACCGCCAGACTGCCCCTTCTTGTAAAATGCAGGGAGAGAATGCAGAGGTTGTGCTGTAGTTCCTGATAAAAACTCTGAACCTGGAAGCTGCTGGTAAGTCGACCGCAGGAGCAGAAACTGAGGCGGAAGCTGAAGAAACAGACATATTGATTTCCAGTGACCGGCGAGCCTGTTGTGTAACCAGAGCCTGCTGTAACCCTTCCTTCCAATCGACCTGCAGATCCTGAAAAGGGTGATCCCGACATAGAGCCTGGTGAGATCTACTAGATCCAAGAAGACCTGCATTTTGAGCCATCCCACGCTGTGCTGCGACCTTGCGGGGCTGCAATACACCTATACCATGGGACTTCGAGCCATCTTGCTGTTGCATGATCTTCCGAATCTTGCTGGAACTATGTGGGCATCCTACTGGACCTCCAGAGACGTGAATAGAGTCTGAAGTCCCCTCACTAGAGTGCTGGACCTTGCAAACAATGAGAATCCAATCAGCGATATTCAGTCTGTTTGCTCCTGAAAAGGGCGCCAAAATCAGAATCGCATAATTCTCCCTAGTTGCAACCTCTTCTTCTGTGCTGAGTAAACCATGTGAAGAACCTCTTGCGTAGAGCCTTCCCCATGATCCCTGCTGCAAAAGCCCTTCCACTGTCCTGTCTTCAGTCTTCATGATAAAGTAATTCAGCAACCAGATTTTTGGCTGCAGATCCTGAAGTTTTCTTGCTGCATCTCTTCTTCTGTACTAAGGTACTGTGTTGGCTGGGGTATTTATTTACCTTAAGCCTGTGTGATTTCTGTAAAGCTTTGGGATGTTCTTGTGATTCTCAGGCCCACTGCTTGATTCCTCCCAGGGTGTCTTCTCAGAAGTCCCTGGACCCTAACAAACTCTTAAGTGAACTACTTGTTTGAAGATTCTTCCCCAGGAACTCTGACTTTTGCCTACAACAGAAGCCTATCTCACCCTGCCTACAGCTGGCTCCTAGACCACGAGGGTCCCTCTAGTGTCCCTAAGTGAACTCATATAATAGAATAGGGAAGGACTGGATAAGTAAGGGATTCTGTCTGGGAAACTATTACAAGTGTTTAAAAGTACTCACTTGTGAAAGAGTTGGTTGGTTGGTAACTTTAATCTGAGAGTCAACAGTTACAAATGTTCTTACTTTGGGGTGGCGCATACTGAAGACCGTGTAGAATTTGCTGCGTCTGGTCTAAAATTTGAGGTGGAGGAGGTCAGAAAGGCCATTAACCTTCAAGCCCACAATTGGGCACCGGGACCGGACATGATCCCCTTAGATTTGTTTCAAGATCCGCTGGACTTGTGGGCACCACTATTAACGGTGGTATTTAATGCCTGTATGCATTCAGGGAATTACCCCCCTTCGTGGAAAAGGGCTATTATTTTCCCAATCTTTAAAAAAAGGAGATATGGCCAGTCACAGTGCCTACAGACCAATTTCTCTGCTGGACTCTTCCTTTAAAATCTTTGGGAGAATTTTATTGGCTTGTATTGAATCCTGGCTGGGGGAATAATCGATTTTCAATCGGAATCGGATATTCAATTTGGATTTCGTCCAGGGGTGGGCACAATGGAACAGAGTCTTAACATATATCTCCTAGTGGCTAATTCGGTCTATTGTAAGGGTGAGGCAGTATATTTAGCATTCATGGACCTGAGCACGGCCTTTGACAAGGTGGACAGGACAAAGCGCTGGGCCGTGCTTGGGTCCCTGGGATGCCCGGGGGATATTCTGAAAATACTGGTTGATCTACATACAGATAATGAGGCGTGTGTGAGTAATGGTCCAGGGGGACACTGCACAGCCTGCTTTAGGGTGGGGTGCCGTGTACTGCAAGGCTGTGTTAAGCCCCCATTTGTTTCTGCCTTTACATTAATGGCCTCTCCCTGGATCTCACCAATATTCAGGTGGATTTTTTAGTCCTGGGGGGGACAGGGTTTCCCAGTTTTAGCATATGCTGATAGTTTTGCTAGCAGGAACCCCTAGAGCATTACAGGCCCTGATTAATGCTTACACAACCTTCATGTGTGAATTGGGTTTAAAAATCAATACCAAAAAATCGTCAGTGATGGCATGTGTGGCCAGAAAACGGCCTGCGGCTATGAAACCAATGCTCTGTGCCGGAGAAATCATGCCCCGAGTTAAGGCATTTGATTATTTGGGCATCATTTTATTCAGAAGCCTTGACTGGTAGGGCACATGTGGCTAAACAATCCGCCAAAATGAGCCAGCAGATTGGGGGCATTTTCCGATTTATGTCAAGGTGCAAGGGCCAGCCTCTGGAAGTGCTAACCAAGATCTTTGGTGCCCAAACTTTGGCGGTCACTATGTATGGTGCCCCTATATGGGGTTTTCAAAGGGCTGCGGAAATTCAAATCAAAGAGAATACATTTTTTAGGCAACTGTTGGGGCTCCCGAACTCTGCAGCCTGCGCATCAATTCATAGAGAACTGGGAATGGAGTTTAGGGAAGACCAGTGGGCGCTGGCCCCGCTTTTATTTTGGATCAGGCTGTGGGCCAATGAATTTGCATCTTTGTGTCATTTTATTATCCGGACTGTGTTGGGCAGAGGGGGGGTGGAAAATAAATCCCATGGCTCGCTTACATAACTAATGCCCTTGGGGAGGTCAACCTTAGTGCTCTTTTCCCGCCTGTCCTACTAATAGCCAAGCCTGAGGGGTCTAGCCACAAAATTGTGGTAGGTGAAGCTATGACGGGGAAAAGAATACTTTTGGAATTTGGTAATAAAGTTGATGAATGCCATTCCAAGATCAGTAGGCCCTCTCGGATTCAACCCTATCTAACCTGGAGTCCCTACAAAAAAGACAGGTGGCTAATAACGAGGGTACGGTTTGACTCCCTCCTCTTGCAAGTGAACACAGCCAGTTGGAAAGGATTCCCAGATGTGGCCGGTTGTCCGGTCTGTGGCCACCACTTGGAAGACTTGGCTCACTTATTGTTTTTTTGTACTGGTTATGCAGGTATTCGTAGGGCAACTCTGGTACCTGACCTAAAGAAGTCTGAGATACGTCATTATAAAGCTGCACTCGTTTTTCTTTTGAGTGCAGACACTGTTTTTACGGCCTGGGCCTTACTCGCTTTTTTATAGAGAGCAATGTATTTTAGGAAAAGTTTGATGAGGCTTCAGGGAGTCGGAAGCCAACCATGAAAAGTATAATTTTGGAGGAAATATTCGGTTTACAATGATTTAAAGGTGTTCTTGTAACAACTGGACCCTAGGGATCGGTGATCATGAATTAACTATTGATTTTATTTTATTGTGCCCGTTTTCTAGTTTGTTTTTCTCATTTTTCTTTCCTGAATTGTTGCTTGTATAAGATTTTAGAAACCATTTATGAAATGTGTAATGTTTGGGCTGTTTGTATACATTTTATGCTGTTTGATGGACTTTTTAAATCAGAATAAACTTGTTTGACTGACTGACTTACCTTGAATGTGTGTTGTGGCATTCTGAAAAGTATATATAAGGTTATTTTACTCACCTGTGAATTGGTTGTGCTTCTTCCCCAAAATCAATGCTGTTGGCTCCACTTTAAGTTTCCTGTTAGGATATAAATGTATGAGTGCCCCAGTTGGGTGTTGCTTCCCCTAACTTGCTGTTAGCCTGTCTAGAATAAGTTTGCCTTAGGTTCTACTTACCTTTAAGTTGATGGAAGCTCCTTTAAAAAATATATAGGTTTTACTTACCTTGAGTTAGCTCTGTGCAATCCTAAAATAAGTTCGTTATTGCTTATCTCAATCTGTGTTCCACTGATCTGAAAAGCAACTGTAATAGTATATTACAACATTCGTTTTTACCTGCCTAGAATAGCTTTGTGACATTCTTAAAACAGTATTCCTTAGGTGTAGCTGACCTTGGTCTGCCTGGTGCAATCCTAAATTAGTGTAAACAGTTCTTGCTTATCTTGGACTGTGTTCCACTGACCTAAAAAGCAACTGTAATTGTACATTACACCAACAAGGTCTTACTCACCTATTAGAACTGTTATCCTAAAAGTAGTTAGAGGTATATACTGTTCCATTAATCTGTGTTTCACTTTTCTGAAAAGTATCCTGATAAAGGGGTTGGTTGATTGTGATTTGTTTCTGAGTGTCACTGCATAACTGAGAGGGTCTTCTACCCTTAACTTTACTGAATCAGAAAGTAACATATGGTTTTTACTCCCCATGAATCGGTGGGTCTGGCCTATCCTAAATGTAAATGATAAGGTCTGACTTCCCTAGAATTACTGTTAGGAATTCCGAAGAAGGTTTATGCTTTGGTTTGTGAACCTTCAAGCATTCTGTTGTGTTTTTATAATTTGTTAAGGACACGATGACCAGTACTTACCCCAGACTTAAATTGGCCTACTTGTATTTATAATAAACCTTTATTTTGTATAATACTTCTGGTTGTAAGTGTTTCTATTGAATCCTTGGTATAGTACAGGTTCTATGTACTTTCCTACAGCTCTCTCTCAGTCCTAAAATAAGCCTGGCTGCTCTGTCTAAGCTACCATATACTCTGGTGGAACAGCCCTGTACTAAGAGTGGAGTCCTGTACTATCTCAGTTGAATGGTTTTAATACGCCCTTAGGTGGACTTCAGAAAAACTGTCCTAACAATAAGACAGTCTCACCTCCAGTGGGATCCAGCTTGGGGGGGGTCCTACGTTTAGAAGGCTCACCTCCCCAGTCTCAATTGGGGTGTCTTCCCCTTGGGAGAAAAGATGAATTTCCTGGAATTGTCATACCTTCCATGTTTCTTAATTTCAAGTTTTTCTTATCAGAGTCTCAATGTGATTAGTTTAGGCAAACAATGTCCTTTTTAAATCTTTATATGTCAATATCTTCTGTTGCTTTAGATGATTAATTCCTTGATATTCCAAAAGACAATCTTAAAATGAATCGGTAACAATTAAAAAAATAAATAGTGGTACCACAAAGAAGCACTCAACATCTGCATCTCAAATAGCATAATCAATGAGCACAGTAGAGTTAAGCTAATCTTACATTGTTAGTTAACCGCTTAAGTTTGAAAACATCAAACACATAAGGAAGACCATATGATGAGGGGAAATGCATTGATCAAAATGTTGATCACGCAATAATCCGCCAATACTCTTAGGTATTTCCCTGAAACGTATCATATTCTTTAGCTCTTTGTGACATTTTGAACTGTGTCCTCATCTCTTTCTTTGTAACTCTTATCTCTCATTGTGTCGATGTGATTCCAACCGAGTAAGGTTGGTCTTTCTCAGGCTCTCCTGAGTGATTGGCTTATGACTTGTTTACATGCATCTGTTTCTTACGTATTGAGTAGGATATTTACACAAGAAACAAATGCATGTAAACGGTTTCAAACCTTGCGTGGATTGCGGCCTGCAGATGTCTGTTTCAGACCCCCATCGTATGTTTATACTGCTTGGGGTAGAAGCAAGACATCAGCGATTTTATGGAGAAGGGGCGGACATTCAAGATCTGCCCACAGATCTTCAGGAGGCAATTGGTCTCAACACCTCCCCTGAGCTTGATACCCCGCCAGCCCCCACTCCGTGTAAGCCTTTTTCCAAAGGTTGATTCAAAAGGTTGCTGATACCCTGCTGTTATTGGCTATGTCCATACCTAATAGTCCGGTTCGAATTAACCGGCATCCTGGACAAAAGACCCAAGAAGAAGACTTTTCTACTGTTCAGCTGTTCAGCATAGCAGTGGAAGCTGCTTTGCTGGAGGCGTGGGAAAGGCACGTCTATGTGCCTTGCAGTTGACAGGGAGATTGCAAAAATTCATCGCCCTGCTCCCTCAAACCCACCCTTTTGTCCACCCATGCCTCTGCGAGTGCTTGGTGGTGCAAGTCAAGAGTGCAAATTTGAAGACCTCCACCTTTCCTTTTCTCCCTCCCGACAGAGTAAGAGACTGGACACGTGGGGTGGAAAAAAGGTGTTTGCCTTGGGCAGCCGCTTGATCCTCTGGGCAATAAACACAATCCTGTAGCCTGATTAAGTTCTCTTTTGGTCTTTGGTTCGTTGTGGCCAACACAGCATACCAGGTATTAGGGAGAATTCTCTGTTTAGGCTGAATTTCCTAACCTAGTGAGTCACCCAGCAGCTTTGCTGGATTTCTGGAGTTTGTTTTTTTCTCCTGCCAAGAGTGAGACTCTTTTTTTTCCCCACTCTTGGACATGATTTATGGTGTTCCTTTGACTGTTAATGTGTTTTATGGGCTATGGGGTCCTTTACTCCATAGGGTCACATGTGTTTTTACTATGTGTGTTACACAGCACCCTCCGTGCAGTGACACAGGGCTGTCATAGCGACACCCCACCATAGACTCCATACCCTGGGACTGACTACCGTCTCCCAGGGCATGTAAAGTTACCATTGGCTTTACTAGTCCCAAATTATGAACAGAAACCAGTACAAACCATCATATTGTGGACGTGCTGGTCGGGACAATTTCGATTGCCCCGGGGGCTGTTAGTCGAGGGGGCACATCTCCGTCCCCCCTGATCGAGTTTTGGCTGGTGGCAGTGGATACTACTTTTTATATTCGACCACGAATATATCCCTATGGGATTTTCCCATTGTTCGAGGCTACCAACTTTAATTATTTAATTCTCATAGCCTCGAACATACCGCCGGTTTATTTATTTAATATTAATTCGCCGGTTGGTATTTTTTGCTAGGACTCGATTCTAAAATGGCATTTATGTTCTCTTCTGTGACTCCAACCCAAGTCGAGCCCTTTGTTCCACTTTTGGCGGGCTTCTCCACAGAAGCCTCTAAAAGTGGTGCCACTCTGTCTGGGTACCACAGGGGGTGTGGGAGGGGGTTTAGGCACCCTGGACTGAGTTACCTTGTTAACTCAAGTCGCACTCTTGTGTGATTGGCCCAGGCCGGCTCACCACTTAGCATGTTTGATTGACAGCTAGGCTGAGTGAATGGGGGTGTGCTGCATAAAAGCAGGGCTTTGGGGACTGGAACTTTAGAAGTCGCCACAGGACCTGAGAATCCTTTGAGGGAGAAGCTGAGCCGACCTGCTACGACGACACCACCGGTGGAGCCCTGCGGAACCGACTCGCCACTTCCCGACGACAGAGAAGATCTACCTGCTGGAGAGTCCTCTTCCCCTGACTGGTGGGCACAACCAGTTTACCTTCTTTTCCTCGCATCCCAGGACGTCTTGTGGTCGAATTGCCCGTGCCAAGCACCCCGGCAACCGGATAGCCACTTACCACTGGACCGCGAACTAAAGGACCGCTCCTTTTAACTGAGAACTCCTTGGCTGGTTTCTTCCCTGGCAGTGCAACTGACTGCTGTCTTCCTCCCCGACGAGATCCTCTCTTCCCCCGGACGAAGCACCGACTTGCATCCGCTGCCAGGAACAACTGCCCCTGCTGCAGTATTCTCACCACTTTAAGGTACCGTGTCCGCCAGGCCTCCCTTTCTAAAGATTGCTACAATGTAATAATAATCCCTTAACCTTCTGGACTATGCTGGCCGCTTTGCCCATCTAACTGGTCCCTTTCTTTTGGTCCAACTCTTTCTGAACCTTTTCGAGACATTTATGCACTTTTCAACCGTGTGACCTTGGACACATTTCGTTCTGATCCTCTTAAAGTGGACCCGGCCTTCTGAACTCTAATTTCACGGTTTGACTCTGCCTTCCTCTCTTGCTGTGTTCTTGTGAAAGTGTTGGGATCTGTTTCAATTTATACCCTGCTTTTCTCTCCCTTTTAAAACGAATTATTGGAGTGCCATCTGCGTTAAGCGCTCACCGCTGTCTGAAAATAAGTGGGGCTTTACTTAAGACTTGTCTAATATTCTTTTAAGGGAGTGTTTATCTTTTAGTGACCGTGTTTTTGAACTGCTTAATATTAGTGCCTGTGTGTTTTATTAGATCTGGTTTTAAATAAATAATTATATCTCTTTTACGCCAAGCTCTGGTCAGTGTTTGCTTGTTCTACTGTGTTCTTTTGACCTATTGTGAATACTCTGTATACTGCCTAACTCTTCTTGAGGGAAGTCTGACTGCCCAGCCACAGCTACCAAGTGAATCTGTGTGGTACAGACTGTTACCAAGTGGGTTTACTGCCAAACACCTGTAGTCTTAAATCTTTTGCAGTGGTCCCAGAGGGAACTGCACAGGTTTCTGCCTAACACAAGGAAACATGAGAAAAGGATTTTGCCTATTTTTCAAGACGGAATGGAGGTTTCCAGCCAGACCTGCAGTCCGGACTTGACACCACTGAAACAGTCCGTCGTTCCAGGACCACATGCACTTTGAACAAGATGTGCAGGCAAAGCTTCTGGACCTGCCCTTTGATGGACAGAACCTGTTTGGGGCCAAGTCCGACCATGCCCTACAAAAGGTTCCAGTCATCCAAGGTTACTGCGTAGTCTATGGTTTATCCTGTGTATCAACCCTCCACTCCAACTACAATTGTTTGGGTTTGTTGCCCTTCTACCTCCTATGCCCACTGGAGAAAAGGTCAGACCGCCCCTGGGAGACTGCAACGCAGACACTTCCCAGGGGGATGAAGCAGAGGTTGCCCTATGGGTGGAACGGCAGCGGCTCCTGTCTTCTCTGCTACAGGGGGTACAAAGCCTCTGTGAGACATTCTTCCACAAATGACCTTGGGGAGGGAGAATTTCTCTTTTCTGCACAGAACGGTCTAAAACCACATTGGATGCTTGGGCCTTACAGGTTGTTCAGCAGGGTTACTCCCATTTCATTCAGTGTCCTACAGACCACTTTCTTCACACCATCACCTTGCCTCCGGACCTCTTCCTCTTTGAGGAAGTCAGCCAGCTTCCCTCTAAGAGCATGATAGAACTGGTACTACGCTCGGGATGAGCCAATGGGTGGTATTCAACTTATTTTTTGGCTCTGAAGTATGGAGGCTTACATCCAGTACTGTATTTGAGGCTGCTGAATTTGTACCTGCATAAATACAAATTCAAGATAACTCGAGCCCGTGTCCTCCTAAGCGCTCAATCTGCAGGACAGGTTGGAGTCACTGGAACTTCAGGGTGCCTACTTCTATTTGCCTATTCATCTGAAGAAGAGGGTTCTATGTGAAAAGGTCACCAGGTAGGCAGATTTTTTTTCCTGTACTCCAATAAGCTTTCTCCCACATTGTCAAGTTGATTTATACCGCGCACCAATACCACCCAAGGGCAGTCTCCAGGTGCTCATGTGGCTCTGCAAGAAAGAGGACGGGATTACTACGCACTGATACCACCTAAGGGCAGTCTCCAGGTGCTCATGTGGCTCTGCAAGAAAGAGGACGGGATTGGTTAGTGAGGGAACAATGATGGGATAGCTCCAGAACCTGGAGAAACTGGTATCTGAGTGTTGGCTTGCAGATCGTAGGTTGCATGCACTGACTTATTGTATCCGTAAGGGTAAGGTCCAATACCTGGGATGTTTTCTGTGTGACTGTTATGTATGACTGTGTGGGGTATGTATGTGTTTAAATTTAGGGTTGTACGCACTGGCTTGTTGTGTCCGTATGGGTAAGGTTCAGTGTCTGGGTTTATTTGCTTTAAATGTAGGTCCAGTGTCTGGGTCTGTTAGTTGTAAGTGTGTGTTGCTTGTGTTGGGTGTATGTTAGGGTATCGGTTGGCTAGCCCAGTGAGCGTGTATAGTGTTTAGGTGGTGTATTTGAGGAACTAGAAGCAGAGTGGTTAGTGCTTTAGCTACTCGTAACTTCTTCTATGTGGCTAATTTACACAGTCGTATCTGTTGTGACAGATGACTAATCTCCACAAATCTATCTAAGTGTGATGCATGCTTAATCTTCACCGGGCTATCTAGAGATGACGCATGGTTAATCTTCTCAATTCTATCCAAGTCTGACACATGGCTAAGCTTCATAATTCGATATAAGTGTGAAGCATGCATAATCTTCACACGTCTATTTAGATATGATGCATGGCAGAACCTCACAACTCTATCCAAGTGTGATGCATGGCTAAACTTTACTATTCTATCTGAACTGGACGCATGGCTAATCTTCACAATTCTACCCAAGTTTGATGCATGGCTAAATGCCACATATGGCTAACTAGCACAATTGACTTAAATTCCAGATACGGCTAACACAATTGGCCTAAACTGGTAGCGATTTTGGCCCACTACAAGCTTTATGTACTTCCTCTGCTTGGTATCCAGTGATAGTGTCTCCTTGGAAAAGGTCACCAGGATCCGACATTTCCCCAAATTTGTACTCCCAAGGAAATCAAGCACTTTCCCCAAATATTATACGACCGGGGTAAGAATCTTATGGAAAATGATTGCATGATTTCCTTTGATCGCCTGAGAGAATCCTTCGGGATTGGGAGTAGGGAACGCGGGCATTACAAGGTTTTGAATGCTCTTTTGATAGAAAGGAAAGGAATGTTGGGTGACAGCATGAGAGACACCCTCAGTATGTGAGATCATTCGCTCTCTTCCGTGTACAGTATCTACGTACACGAAACTAATGCCAATGGAGAACTCAAATGTGGAGGCATGGAAAAAACGTCACAGGTTTGGATGGAAGATCTAGGCATGGATATCCCTATGGAAGAATGGGAATACCTGCTTCGTATGGGGGTACAGACAAACATTGACCTGGGACTCGGGTATGTTAGACAAAGGATTATCTTTAGACTATATTGGACACCTTCAAGAATGGCCAGGTTAGGACTTTTGGATACTGATACCTGTTGGGGTTGTGGTTGTGGTGGGGGCACCCTAATGCATATGCTGTGGACATGCTCTAGAGTATCCACCTTTTGACATGAAGTCTTAGATTAGACATTGTGGTGGGAGAGCCTTTCCCGCATACCTTCTACTCGACAATTTTGTTATCAAACAGAGACAGAGGGGATGAAGCCAGAATAAAAAACAGATTGGATTGATAGGGCTTTGGTAATGGCTGCAAAGCAAATACTTAAAGTTTGGAAGTCGAGGAAAAAGCCAAATGTAGATGAATGGCTTTTAGATGTTCGAGCATTATCGAACTATGAGAAAGTTATTTTATTGAAACAGGGGAGAGATAGACATTATTCTCGAATTTGGGGATATTTCAATGAATTGTACAGTTAAAAATCATTAATCGCTTGTATTATCTTCTGTATACATTAGTTAGGGGGCTATTGTAAATATTATATGAAATAGTCTGTTGTGCCTATCAATGTCTTTTGTAAGTCAAAGACCTAAAAACTGGTTGTGAAAAAGAGATTTGTAAATATTGAGTATTGCAATTCTGAAATTTAGAAACTGTACTGTATAATTATTAACGGATTTATGCATTTTGCAATCTGAATGTAAATCCATGATGTTATGGATATGTTGTAGTTTTGTTCTTTGTATGTTTATTCTAAAATAATAAAGTGTGTAAAAAAAAAAAAAAAATCATCTTACTGAGGCGGCCTTTTCCCAGGCGACTTTATCACTGGATACCGAGCAGAGGAAGTTCCTAAAGCTCGTTGTGGGCCAACATCGCTACAAGTTCACAGTCCTGTGGTTCATTCTTGTTTCGGTACCCAGGGTTTTCCATCAAGCTGCTGGCAGTGGTGGTGGCTCGCCTCGGAAGGAAGGGCATTCATGTCTTTCCCTACCTGGACTGGCTTGTCGGTGCTCATGCCCCAGACCAGACGTTGGCACAATTTTTTCGCACGTGCAGCCTGTTGCATAACTTGGGGTTTTACCATCATTTCTAAAAGTTCAGTTTTTCTCTGTTCAGTCCCTGCGGTTCATTGGGGTGGACTTGGGCACTCACCTGGGCAGAGCCTTTTCACCCAAGGACCGAGTGGAGAACATCTCTCAGATGGTACATGGCCTCCAATCCAGGGACATGTTCCTAGTTCTGCAGGGTCCCATGGCCTCCTTCATTCTGGTGGTACCGGAGGCCTAGCTATGCATAAGATCGCTTCAATAGCTACTCCATTGCCAGTGGTTGCAATTTCAGGGACATGTCGGCTCTCCTGTAGGCATCAATTCCTGTTGCTAGAGACGCTGCTTGGTGGTCTGTAGTGAGCAACCTGCTTAGAGACACGTAGTTTTGGAAACCATGGCTTCAGGTAACTGTGGTCACTGATGCATCCCTGATAGGTTGGGGGCGCACATGTGTCGGACCTGAGTGAGCGTACTGTGGTCTCCCTTGGAGTCTATGGACTGTATTCTTTAGCTGGCGAGAGGGCGATCAGGCTGGCCCTGATCGCCTTCCTCCCCTCTGTGAAATGGAAAAGTGTGCTGATTCTTATGGACAACACAGTGGTCATGTGCTACCTAAAAAACAAAATGCAGTACTCCATAAAACAGGACATACACTGCCAATCCAAAGTGCCTGGACCAAACTGTATCGGCACTTCACTTTCTGTCATTGGGGTCATTGTTTGTTTGGGGGTCAAGTCTCTGGTAAGTTGCATTCTGTTACCAATACCTGGAAAAAAGGCCCTTTACTTATAGTGTTTTGCCTTCCTGAAACCGACCTTCTGGTAACTAACACTGTGAGTAATTGCTTTGAGACCATGGAGTGGTGGGTTAGTCACAATACGTAACTTCAGTGTTGTGGTTGAGATATTTGCAGGTAGGATTCAATCGCTTTTTCCCATTTGATTATATTGAGTCTTTTCCTACTGTGCAGCATCTGCTTTTGCGGCTTATAGTTCTCAAACCGACTTCTGAAACTCTTTATTGTAGTCTCCTGTGGTACTCTTTGGGGTTCTTGTTGCCAAATCTGCACCTGTTGGGTAGAACTCGAAGTTATCTGCCTTTTTCACTAAATACGTTGATTGCCTATTGGCTTTGTCACAATGATTACTGTGGGATATATTTTACGCACTGAAACTCTGCAAAGTGACTTTGGGGATACTTACCTGCCCTTGGATATTTTTCATTCACCAAGTTTGGATTCAGTGAGTTTTAGCTTAAAGACTAGAATGTTAGGTTGCACCGGTAATTTTTAATGCATTAGTAAAGCAATCTCTTCAACTTCTGCTAATGTGAATGTCTGTTTATATTAACTATTTCTATTCACAATGTTTGCTATTCGCTGTGATGTCAGTTCACCAACATGCCAGGGCTAGCGGAAGTGGTATCACACCCGATAACATCATAGGAAGTTAAGCCATATGACCTTTCACCCTAATGGCATCACATGAAATGGCATCATATGACATTTAACCCCAAAGGTCACCTGAAGTGACTGACGTGTGTAAAAAAACCTATCTAAGCTTACACTTCATAAAATACCAAAGCAGATATGGGACTTTTTGGGGATAGTAACCACATTTTAACTAGGCTGCTACCTTCATATGGCATGGAGGGATCATGTTATGACGGGGATAGGCCCAGAAGAACTAACATAGACCAGGGGCACTGCCATGCATGTGCCACTACTGCCTCATATGATAATTTACTGCCATCTTATACAAATGATAGCTGCACAAGCCAGATCTAGTAATCAGATGCCAAGTAAAGGCCCACATTCCCAGGTGATGGCATAATACACTATGTCAAATGTAGCCTCTATTTGGGCATACTGCAATCTTATGTCAGTTATATCCTAAGTGCAGTCAGAATTAAGTTACAGCTTTAGATACACAGTGCTTTATTTAATTTGCCAAGTGTATTCTCAAGTGCAGAGTAATGACACCCAATGTCAGTTAATGCCTCACACACCTAGTATGGTCACCAAACGTAAGGGAGAGCATGTCTAATTGCTGCTATAATTTGTGAAGTACAGCTTCAAATGCCTGAGTAATGCCTTTTCTGCATGGTATAAGGTACCATATATGCAGCCTTATGTCTAATTTATTTGTATACATAAATACAAACTCTGTTGGTCAGAAAAGAGCGTACAAATGGCAATCTAGCAGATACGTGTGAGGTAGTGAGCCTCTTATAATGGTGAGTGTTCGAGTGGCATGATGACCAGTTAGCAGTGCAGGAAGGTGTAGGTAGTAAGGATGGAGACCTGAGTCTAGAGGATTGCTCTGAAGCGAGGAGGTGGGCTTTCAGTTTGCTTTTGAATACATTGATGTAGACAGTGCTTCGAATTCCAAGTAAGCGGAGCAGTCGAGTGAAAGAGCGGAAGCGAGAGGAAGCACAGGGTCGTGGAGGAGGCAGAGCGAATGCTGTGAGAGAGGTTGATGGAATATGATAGGTATGGCGGTTCCTTGCTGCAGATGGATTTATGCACTGGTAGGAGAAATCTGAACCTGTTTTGCATAGCCAGCCTGCTTGCGGTGATAGGAGGAAGTAGAGGTGAAGTGAGGGAGTTCAGATACTTCTGGTTAATAGCAACGGTAATATTCTCTTCAAGGGGACAGAATGCATAGTTTGCCAGACCAAAGAGGATACTGGCAGTGTTCCAGTTTAGGGAAGACAAGAGTGGTTAGGAGATGTTTGTCGCTTTTGAAGGGAAGGAGGTGCCAGATTTTCCTGATATTTAGGAGGTTGAGGCAAATCGCCATTGCAATTTTAGAGATGAAGATTGAGAATATGTGTGAAGGGTCGTAGATGATACCAAGGCTTATAGCCGAAGAGGAGTATGGAAGAATGTCAGGTGGGATCTGGATAGGCAGGGGAGGAGAAGGTGGGGTTTGGCATGAAAGAAAAACGCCTATGCTTTGGAGGAGTACAACATAAGTGTCTGAGGCCATCAAGTATATAATAGCAGAGATAGTCTGAGATTTTGGTAGGTAAATCAGTGGAAAGTTCGGTTTAGTTTGTTTATTTGTATTGCGCTCCCAGCCCAGAGGCATCTGTGCCCATATCTTACAATGATAGTTACAATAGGTGCAGGTAGAGTGCATGCAAGTGTTACAGATTACAATAGAAAAGACACTTATATATACAATAGTTACATGTTTGCAGATAGCATTGGGAAGACACACTGATATATACAGCAGTTTCATAATTACAGGAGACACTGATATGTACAGCAGTTTCACAAGTTACTGTGTTTAGGAAATGGCAGGTTAGGACAGTTTATTATTGCACTAATTACATAGGTATACTTGGTGCATCTATGAGGTGACGGGTGAGCTAAGGTTCTTGTGTAAAAAGCTAATTTTTGGCATTTCATTTGAATGGGTGGAAGGCAGGTTCATATCTTAGTGAGAGGGGTAGTGAGTTCCATAGCTTGGCTGCAAGTACTGGGAAGCTGTTCGCCCCCTGCCTTTTGCAATTTGAAGCTTGGGACTTTGAGGGAATGTGCCTGAGCCGATCTCATGGGGCGGTCTGTGATATTGCGTGCAATGTTTTTAGTCAAATATGGGGGAACTAGGTTGGCCAGGCATTTGTGAGTCAGGGAGAGGGTTTTGTGGGCAATTCTTTATTTGACTGGGAACCATTTGAGGTTGCGTCTAGCCTCGGATATGTGGTGAAATCTGGGTATGTTTGGAGCTGCCCTTTTGGTGTTATTTTGTAAGATTTGCATTTTTTTTCCAGGTTTTATATTTGTATTTATTAAATTTATATAGCGCTTTACGCCAAAGCTCTTTACATTACAACAACAGGAATACATTAGAATAATAAAATTGAAGCATAATTGCAAAACATGAGACAATCCTTCAAAAACAGTATATAGAACAATTTACCTAAGACAAATACGAGAAATGGAGCAGGGGAAGAGGGAAGTAATGGTGGAGTCAAGACGGGGGTGAGATAGAAGTGTGAAGGGAGGGAATGAAGCTTAAGAGGAAGTGGAGAGTATAGGGAGGTGTAAGTGAGAGGGAAAGCGAAGAGATGAGGGGTATCAGGACGGGGGATGAAGAACATGAGATTTCAAAGAGGCTCGGAAGCAGGAGTAAGAGGAAGTGGAGCGAATAACGAGAAGTAAAGAGTTCCAATGAAGGGGGCTAGGAGCTGAAACGAATGGAAACAAGAAGAGGTACATGGTGGTGGAGGAACAGAGAGAGTAAGAAGAGATCAGCAGATCAGAGGGAGCATAGAACGAAAGGAGAGAGGAAAGGTCGATACCTTTCCTCTCCTTTCGTTCTATGCTCCCCCATGGGAGTATGGTCATGAAGAGATTTAAAAACAAGACAAGGAAGTTAAATTTAAGTTGGGAATGGAAGGGAAGCCAGCCAAGATAATAGAGCGAAGAGGAAATGGAATTATGACGGAAGAGAAGGCAGAGTAAATGGATGGCAGAGTGGTAAAGGGATTTGAGGGGGGCAAGATGAGAGGCAGGGAGACCAAAGAGGAGAGAAGAGCAGTAGAAAAGGCAGGAGAAGATGAGGGAAGAGATTAAGAGGTTTTGTTGACTGGTTCCAAGATATAGCATGTTACAATAGTCTAGCTTGGAGAGTACTAGTGCTCTGACTATGGTAATGCACTTGGGTGTCGAGAGAAAGAGAAAGGGTCTACTGGCTGTGATTAGCTTACATGTGTAAGCCGTGGATGAGGCTATAGCATTGACCTGTCTAGTTAGGTTTAGTGAGGAGTCTAGATATATGCCAAGAGTTTTCACCTCTTTGGAGACCTTAAAGGAGTTGTCATCGATGATGAAAGTGGCAAACTGCTTATTGAGTTTGCAAATTTTGAGTTTTGTTCCTAGGAGGAGGAGCTCTATTTTCTCATCATTGAGGCAGTCTGTGTTTTGCCATCCAAGCTTGAATGATGCTGTAAATCTCGTTAAGTAGTTTGGTGTCCGTGTCATAGCCTCTAGTGACGGGTATGAGTATCTGGGTGTCATCTGCAGAGTTGGTGTAGGTGACACCCAGATGGTCGAGGTCGTCGAATAAAGGCTTGGTGAATACATTATAAAGCATCAGAGACACGCAGGAGCCTTATAGGACGCCACAAGTGACTGGTTCAGGGTTAGCTGAGGCTGTTTGAGACTCATCAATTTGTTTTCCAAAAAGGATTGGATCCATGTTGTGGCACTGTGTGGGAAGTGTGCTGAGGTCCTGAGATGTTCGCAGAGGATTTTATGGTCTTCTAAGTCGAACGCTGCCGACAGGTCGAGAAGTAGGAGGAGGGCTATTTACCTTTATCTTTAAGCTCCTCTATTTGAGTCTTTAAGTCACTAAGGGCTGTTTCTGTGTTGTGCCTCTGCCTAAAGCCAGATTGCCTGAGGCCAAGGAGGTTGTTGATTTCTAAATGTTCCTGATTTTGCAAATAGGCTGCTGTATCAATGATTTTTAAGAGAAATGGGACCATGGTGATCGGTCTGTAATTGGTAGGAGTGGCGGGGTCTGAGGGCTTTTTGAGAAGCGGGAGCACCCAAGCATCTTTGTGCTTATTTGGCACTATGCCTGATTCGAGAGACGTATTAATGAGTGACGTAATGAAGGGTGCCACTTCTTTGGCAGCCTCCTTAATGATGGGGGCCGGGCAGATGTCGCCCTGGCATCTTGAGGGTATTAGTTTGGCTATTATGACCTGTACCTCTTTGATGGTGAGAGGGGAGAAATTGAATGGTTTGCAGTTTTTAGCCGCTGCCGTAGTCGTTGTAGGATTGGTGCTGTTGTCTAGGATAAGAAGTTTTTTATTTTGAAGCATGGTTATTTTATTTAGTAGTGCCACCTGTATGTTAGAGCATCATGTGGTGTCCTTGATGCAGGATGCTGGTGGAGATGCTGGTGATTCCAATTCTCTTAAGTACATTAAAGAGTTCCTTCATATTAGATTTGGCTTGTAGGATACAGTGTTGTAGGTTTCTTTTTTAGATTTTAAAATAGCTTTTTTTTAAGTTAGAGAGGCTGATTGGAAGTTCTCTTTATTGGTAACTGTGGAATGACTCTTCCAGAGCGTTGCTGCACTTCCTTTGGCTTTCAGCAGTAATCTAGGGTGTGGGGTGAACCTCAAATTTAGATGAGGGAGTGGTTTAGCTTTGCGTATTTTAAGTGGGGCAAAGATGTTTAAGGCGTTGAGTAGGGTTTGGTTGTACAAGTCTACTAAGACTGTGTGGCTCCGAGTGTTTAATGTTAGTGGCATTGATTATCGGTTGCAGTAGTGGCAGCAGCTTTTCCACTGTTATGTTACGGGAGTTCCTAGTTCGGGTTGGGGGGCGATGTTAGTGGTGATGTTCTGATTGCCATCGTCCTTTATATTAAAGGAGATCAAGTGGTGGTCTGTCCAGGCACAGGGTGTATTAGACACAATCTCTATGTTACAATTAAGGTCCATAATCCAATCTAGAGTCCTACCGTTGATAACGGTAGGTTCTGAGATTCGGTGTCTGAAGCCTAGTTCAGACGTGGAACTAGCAAGAGTGGTTGCTTTAAGGTCTTTAAGGTTTTGGAATCCTAAGTTTAGGTTACCCAGTAGAATAATTTGGGAACCTGGCTTTGTGGTGTTAGACAGAAGGAGGGCTGATATCTTCTTCAAATGTAGAGACCGGCCCTGGCGGTCTGTAGACAAGGTGGATGGTAGTGGTGCGGGAGTCTAATATGGGTAGTTTTACAGTTAGTAGTTCTGCGGAGAGGAAAGTTTGGTTGGAAATAGGTCGAAGACCTAATGAGGTTTTGGAGATAAAAGCGACTCCACCTCCTTTGGCTCTGTTAGGGTCTCTATTGAGTCGAATAATTTAGTATTTTTCTGGGATGGCAAGTGAGAGTGCAGGCCCAACAGCAGCATGGATCCACGTTTCGGTGACTGCTAACAAGTCAAGATCAAGAGCGGTTATGGTGTAGGATAGATCGAGGGCATGGGCTGGTATGGATCTAGCATTGATCAATGCACCCTTAATTAGAGTTGAAAGAATGTTGGTGGTACTAGTGGCTGTAGGATTGTGTTGTGGTCCAGGCGGAGGGACACTGTTTTTTGGTCCCAGCCAGGTTTGGGTGAGTCTTGAACCTAGTCCCTAATGTCTTGATTTGATTAGGCAGGAAATCTGAAAAAGGTTTGGGTGTCTGTGAACAGTTGGTCAGCTAAACAGAGCTGTATGGTTCCATGTGATAATATCGCCGCAAAAATATCGCCATACAAAAATGTCCCCATATCTTTGCAGCGATATTACCCCATGGAACCTGCGGGGGACACCCACGCAACCCCCATATATTTTTAAAGGGAGCGGGGGGATACCCCCGCAACCCCCCCACACCCATCTACCATCTACCCCATAAATTATCCCCACCAAAAATATTGCCTATGGCCGTTCCCGACGACCATATGTACGGCGATATTTTTGGTGGCGATAATATTACCTAATATCAGCTGTATTGTCCTCTTTTTAGGGGCTGTATGGGAAAGGACTAAACTATATCACACAATACACAACCCATCAAAACGGCTTCCTCCCTTTAAGTTATAGAGCTGTCTATGACATCAGCCCGACATATACACAATCCCCCCTTTCTGACTTCAGGTAGGCACACACAGTACTTCAAAAAATATACATATTTTAATATCTATCACATTTCATAAAAAACAATCATAAAAAGATCAAAAATACATTTGTAAAAAAAACCAATGGTTCACAAACAAGTGCTGTTTTTTTCTCTCCTAAACACCATTTCATTGCAAACAGTATGCATTCTAACACATAATGCCGTGTTCTTAAACCCGACCATAACATATACCCACAAATTGGTTATATATGCAAGATATAGTATTCCCCTCTTTTTAAGGAACTCAGTGTGTCAACACTAGACATGTGTTTCTGGAATCTATATACAATTTCCAAATACAGTCCAAACAAATTGTCTTTTGTATTTTCCATAGATTCTGTCTTCAGGACACATTTTCTTTTATGTCACGCAGTCAAGTTATGTGTGTTGCATACTAAGAACGAGGTATTCCCCCACAGATCTACAAAATTAAAACAGACAGACATGCATATAAATATTATGTGTGGCTGTGTAATGCATCAACAAGGCAAAAAATGTCAGATACATGTTCTATTTCATCATTTTAAAAAACCCAGGGGACGTACCCCTGACTCCAATTTAGTCAGAGAACTCTCACCAACACCCTCTTTTGTGTTGAGTGTACACTTATTCCGTAATTAATTAGAACATCTATTTCTTCTTTTAAATGGTACTGTTAGTTAACATAGACACTGTATCATCTCATAACATATCATCATCATAAGCTCTTCTAATGCAAAGGCCCCAGACATCTTTCTCTACAAGTATAATGTCAAGTACCTCTTATTTTCACTTTCCCCTCGTGGATTCTTTTCAGCCTCGGGGGTCTGCCAGTTCGACAATGCCGTGTGTCAAAGTTTTCTGGGTAGCCGTGTGTCTACAAGAACAATGCCGCCAACAAGTTATGGTCCCATCTTGTTCTAACCCATCTACCCTGCCCCTTCGTCGCTGTATCTTACCGGAAATAGCTAGACAAGACGGGCATAGCACAACAAAGATCCGTTGCGCCTACGTTCATTTACTCTGCCATATTTCACAATGCCAATAGATCATCACGAATCTATATTTTTTGAAGTACTGTGTGTGCCTACCTGAAGTCAGACAGGGTGGATTGTGTATGTGTTGGGCTGATGTCATAGACAGCTTTATAATTTAAAGGGAGGAAGCCGTTTTGATGGGTTGTGTATTGTGTGAACAGTTGGTGCAAGAACCAAAAGGAGGATAAGTGTTCAAAGAGCAGAAGTGTACAGTGTAAAGAGGAGGGGGACCCAAGACGGAGCCTTGCGGAACACCAGCAGTAAGAGGAGTGAGTTGAGAGGTGATGGGGTTCCAGGAAACAGAGAATTGATAAGGTGCCAGGTACGACTCGATCCATGCAAGTGCCTGATCACGAATCCCAAGTACAGAGAGAGTATTGCAAAGATCAGAGTGATCAATGGTATCAAAGGCAGCAGATAAGTCTTTAAGGATTAGGATAGAGGGTAGGTTTGAATGTTTAGCAGAGGCAATAAAGTTAGACATTTATAAGAGCCATTTCAGTGGAGTGGCAGGAGCGGGAGCCAGCTTGGAGGACACGGCAGTTGTGCATGACAAGAAAGAGTTAGCAACGTGGTTGAACACCTTATAGTACAGAGGAAGAAGTGACACAGGTCGAAAGGTTGTTGGCAGGTTTGGATTAGCACCTTGCTTTTTTTAGGAGAGGGAGGACCATGGCCGTTTTGAAAGTGGAGGGAAAGCAGGCGTAGTTGAAGGACAGGTTAAAGAGATTAGTTTGTTTGTTTGTTTATTTATTTATATCGCGCACCTGACCCGGAGGTAATTGGGCGCTAGAGAATATTAGTAGTTACAGGCGTATTATAGACAATTGGATACATGAATACAGATTAGACATTCTAGGAAAAATGACAGTGGTACATTTATACATAATAGATCTTATACAAATTATACATAGGACATAGCAGTGGTATGAAAGGATGATGCATACATGTGCAGACCACCTAGTGGTCGATGGTATCAAGGGCTGATGTGTTATGTTTTGTTGAGTATCCATGAATTTGTTGAATGTTTGAATAGATTGAATATTATGAGGAAGAGTGTTTCAAAGCTGTGCAGCTAATACCGGGAAGCTAGAGCCTCCGGCTCTTTTTTAGATCATATCTGGGCACCGCCAGACATGCTATGTTGGATGATCTGGTGATTCTGTTAGAAACCTTCCATGTGAACTTATCCGTGAGGTAATGGGGGGGCTTGGTAGTTAAGCGCTTTGTGAGTGAGGCAGATAGTTTTTAGGTCAATTTTGTCCTGTATAGAGAGCCATCTGTAGTGCTTTCTGATATGTGCTCCCTTTTGGGAATATTTAATGCTGCTCTGAGCGCGTTGTTTTGCATAATCTGGAGTTTATTTAAGATGGTTTTGTTAGCTCCTAGATAAAGGCTGTTGCAATAGTCCAGTTTAGATTGTATGAGCGCTCTCGCTAGAGTAAGGCAGCTGGTGGGGGATAGTAAAGGTCTGCAGGCTTTGATCAGCTTGCCTGTGTAGGCTGTGGCCGATGAGGTCATGTTAATCTGCTTAATTGTTAGACTGGGCATCGAGGTAAAAGCCTAGGGTTTTTACATGTTTAGCCATGGGTATACTGTTCCCGTCGATGAGGATATTTGTGTATTGCGGACTTAGTTTGAGAAGGTTATGAGATGGTCCGACTAGGAGTAGTTCTGTCTTATCATTCAGGCAGAGGCCGTGTGTGGCCATCCATGCCTGAATGATGGTGTAGACTTCGTTAATCCGCGCGACGTCTAGGTCATAGTTTCCTGAAAGGGGTAGGAGTATCTGGGTGTCATCCGCATAATTTGTGTAGGTGACACCCAGACGATCCAGTTTGTCAAATAGTGGCTTTGTAAAAATGTTGTACAAAGTAGGCGAGACGCAGGATCCTTGAGGGACTCCACAGGTAAGGGACGGAGTCAGCAGCTGCTGAAGGTGAGAACATGCGCATAGTTCTGTTAACGAGGAAAGATTGGATCCAGGCAGCTGCAGAACTGGAGAAGTGGGCCGCTGATGATAGGTGGTTGCATAGTATGGAGTGATCCACCAAATCAAAACCGCAGAAAGGTCAAGTAGAAGTAGGATGGCCATCTTTCCTTTGTCTTTTAATTCATCAATCTGGCTTTTGAGGTCGACAAGTGCGGTTTCTGTTCAATGCTGTGGTCTAAAGCCAGATTGACGGGTACCAAGTAGTTTGTGTGCTTCAAGGTAATCTTGTATTGTATTTGCACATAGGCTTTTCTGTCCAGAATTAGAGAAAGGGGACTGTCGTAATTGGTCTGTAGTTGGTGGGTATGGCCGGGTCAAGGGTCTGTTTTTTTAATAGTGGTAGAACCCAAGATTGTTTGAGGTTGCTAGGGACGGAATTATTGGCGGAGGAGGAATTTACTAGTTTAGTAATGAATGGGGCAAGGTCTTGCTGCATTTTTTATAATCTGTGGTGGGCAACTGTCGCCCTTGCAATTAGATGGTTTTAGAGATGCAATGATTTTGTGGACTTCAGGAATGGTGACTTTTTTGAATGTGAAACCTGAGTTAGTGTGAGGGGTAGGGATCAGTGCTGGTGTAATGACAGTTAGTTGGGATCTTTTGTCAGCTATTTTGGTCTGCAGTCCTTTCATTTTATTGGAGAGGGCATTTTGAATCCCGGTGCACCAGGCTTTATCCTTGGTGCATGTATCTGGGGGTGGATTGGGGTTCTCTAGTTCTCTTAGAATGGTGAATAATTCTTTAGTACTGGAGCTGCCTTGGGCTATTCTGTCGTTATAGGTTTCTTTTTTAGCCTGGATTATCTTATTTTTATAGGTGGTGGTGGTAATGGTAAGGTTAGTTTTGTTTTCGCGTTTAGGGGATGATTTCCAACGTGCTTCCCATTTTCTCTTTTAAGTACGTAGTGTTTTTAGTTCTGGAGTGAACCACGAGTTGAGATGGGCTTTAGGTTTACTTTTTCGTAGTTTTAGTGGGGCAATAGGATCAATGGCTTTAGTCATGGTCTCATTGTAGAAGTTAATTAGAGTGTTAGGATCATTAGTGTCTGGTAGGGTGTTGAGTAAGGGGGCTACCATAGGAGCTAGAGCATCTGGAGGATCTTACGTTTATTCCAAGTGAGGCAGGGGGAGCAATAATGGACATTTTCTTTTCCAAGTTGTTGATAGCAAATTCAAAAGTGATAAGGTGGTGGTCTGACCATACTAATGGTGTTGGATCTTGTGGGGTGATGGTACAATTGAGAACCGTGACCCAGTCGAGTATCCTTCCTTTTTCGTGGGTGGGTTTGGTGCAAATTTGGGTATAGCCTTGTTGTAGTAGTGCAGAGGCTAAGGAGGTGGCGTGTGGGGTCGCTAGTGTCCTTGTAGCTGAGGTTGAAATCTCCTAAAATGATATTTTGCGCTGTGGGTTTGGTGTCGGCTGCTAAGGCTGTGATATCTTCTTCAAATGACCCAAGGGGTCCTGGAGGCCTGTAGATGATGTGTAGTGTGATAGTACTGTTGGGTGAAGTTTGGAATTGAACTGAAAGGAGTTTGCATGATGCCAGTGACGTGGGGGTGACTAGTCTTATATTGAGAGTGGCTTTAAATATAATGGGTATTCCTCCTCCACGAGCCACCGGTCTGTCTACACGGAGAATGGAATAATTATCTGGGACGGCTAGGGCAATGGAAAGGCCTGCTGCCTCATGCAACCAGGTTTCTGTCATTACAAGGAAGTCAAGGTTATTATTCACAATAATGTCGGCAATCTCGGTTGCATGTGCTACCAATGACCTGACATTCAGTAGTGCTCCCGTAATGGGCTGTGATTGTGGGTCCTTCGTTGGTAGATTGGGGCTAGTGTCTCCTAGGTTATTCAGTGTGGCTGTACACCTTTTCTTAATGTGCCTGCGATTATTATCAATGCGTCCAGGACGATCTGAACGTATGACCTTATAGGTATTTTGAATGCCTGCTGGACGGTAGTCTGCTGGTTAGTCTCTCGTTACGCTTGGAGATGTCCGGCGGGCAGGCGGTAGATGCTATGGGCACAAAGGGCAACTTTATGTGTGTGGTGCACATAGTAGCAGATGGAAGTAGTTTGGTTGTGATGGGTGTGGGAAAAAGGGGGTAGTGTAGGAAGTAAAGGGGTAGGGCAGGGATGGGGTGGTGACGAGGGCATCTCAGTCTTCCTGACCCTTCGTCCAACTTGATGTATTGACCTCTGGTGCAAGGGGTGGCAGATGGTATAATGCAGAATGGGAACATAGGTAAAGTTAGCAGTGCCTGCATTCTATTGTGGTAGTGGGCAACTTTACATATGCTTACTAATAATGGCTACTGTGCAAGGTCCAAGTATACTGCAATCTAGATACGGGAGTGCAGCAGGATAAAGGGCATCTAAGTTTGGCAAATCCAGCAGTGACTAAAGGTGCCTATGCCAGCAGCGGCTAAGAATGCATACATGATAAAGAGCATCTAAATTTGACGGTCCCAACAGTGTCTAAATGTGCATATCCCAATAATGACTCAGAATACGTATCCCAGCAGCGACTAAGAATGCTTACAAGTCAAGGAGCATCTAAGTTTGACTAAAAATGCATATCCCAGCAGCGACTAAAAATGCATACAAGTTAGAAGCATCTAAGTTTGACTAAGAATGCATATCCCAGCAGCGACTAAAAATGCATACAAGTTAGGAGCATCTAAGTTTGACTAAGAATGCATATCACACATTTAGTCACACATCCGCCGGCAGGCGGAAGCCGGCGGCCACCCAAGGCCAACATAAGGCCGTCTGCCCTGTTTGCCCCCTCAGACCCCCATCGACGTGGAGAGGGCAGGAGCCCCCCACCACCGTCCAGGACCGCAGGACGTCCAGGATTCCAACGGAGACCCCCGACTCGACGGAGGCGGCGTGATCCCCTCACAGGATCCGCAGAGGCACCCCCCTGCTTCTGGCTATCTGCTCCCCCTGGGCACCCCAGCACAGAAGCCCCTACCGCCTCCTGCACCCCGAGAAACACGCGCGCCGACATTATTTAAAAAAAAACAAAAACAAAATGTCGGGCGCGATGCGGCCCGAAAGCGAGGCTTGGCATCACACGTTGCCTAGCAACGGTGTGTAGGCTGCCTTTAAGCCCACACATCCGCCGGCAGGCGGAAGCCGGCGGCCACCCAAGGCCAACATAAGGCCGTCTGCCCTGTTTGTCCCTGTTCGCTCCGGGGAGCTACTGCTTCTTAAGGTAAAAACTTTTTAACGCATTGTACGCGGATGAGAGATTATTTACTGGACTTTAATCCACGTGAGTACTGTTACTGTTAAACTGCTATGCTATAACTAGCTACAGTAGTGCTCCCCTGTTACCCCTGTCACGTGCTATGCCCCTTGCCCTGGCCCAGACACCCATTGTCCTATGTTGTGCTTTTGATTGTTATATGATTCATGCTATGCCTGGTGCTGTGCCTCACGGTAAACCACAAATATACTGTGCTCCATGGTCGCCTACAGAGCACATTTCAGCTGTGTTGTGCCCCTTGGTCGCCTACAGACCACATTTCAGCTGTGTTGTGCCCCTTGGTCGCCTACAGACCAGTCTAGAATTGTATTGTGCCCTATGGTCGCCCACAGACCACATTTCAGCTGTGTTGTGCCCCTTGGTCGCCTACAGACCAGTCTAGAATTGTATTGTGCCCTATGGTCGCCCACAGACCACATTTCAGCTGTGTTGTGCCCCTTGGTCGCCTACAGACCAGTCTAGAATTGTATTGTGCCCTATGGTCGCCCACAGACCACATTTCAGCTGTGTTGTGCCCCTTGGTCGCCTACAGACCAGTCTAGAATTGTATTGTGCCCTATGGTCGCCCACAGAGCACATTTCAGCTGTGTTGTGCCCCTTGGTCGCCTACAGACCAGTCTAGAATTGTATTGTGCCCTATGGTCGCCCACAGACCACATTTCAGTTGTGTTGTGCCCCTTGGTCGCCTACAGACCAGTCTAGAATTGTATTGTGCCCTATGGTCGCCCACAGACCACATTTCAGCTGTGTTGTGCCCCTTGGTCGCCTACAGACCAGTCTAGAATTGTATTGTGCCCTATGGTCGCCCACAGACCACATTTCAGTTGTGTTGTGCCCCTTGGTCGCCTATAGACCAGTCTAGAATTGTATTGTGCCCTATGGTCGCCCACAGACCACATTTCAGTTGTGTTGTGCCCCTTGGTCGCCTACAGACCACATTTCAGTCATGTTGTGCCCCTTGGTCAAAATGCTCTTTTGTGATACAGACTGCCCCAAACTGTCCTGATTTACTCTGTGATCTGACCTTCTGCGTTTTTGCACACTTACATGTACATCCCTTGTTTACCAATGCAGCCCCCTAGCCCACACCCCAAAGCGCCTACATACCTCCCTTCCACTTTTTCCATCTTTCTCACATCCCTCTCCTTTCTGGCCACCTGCAACATGCTGCATGCGCACCTAGACCAACATGCCCACCTTTGCCCCACCCCTCCAGCAGACCTCATACACAACACACTGTCATTTGCACTCCATCCCACACTCAACTCCCTTACCGACCCGGTCGGACACCACCCACTCCACCTCAGGCTCTGCAGACTGAGAACTCGCACTAAACACCTCCTTACTCTCCGCAGTACTCCACACTCCACATTCCTTAGGAACTACAGACTCAGCTCTCGCACCCATACATCAGCCGCCCAGACTTCCTTCCCTGACCACGCTCACTACCTTAGCTCTCATCACGCTGCATGTGCCACGCCCAAGCCTCACACACCCAAATCCACACCGCCCACCCCCAGCACCACCAACACACACACTCTACATCCAAACTTAAGATGCGCCCTCATCAACGCGCGCTCTGTCCATGCCCATGCCATTGAAATCAATGACCTTATCTCTACCCATAATCTCGACATACTTGCCATCTCCGAAACTTGGCTCCATGAAGCCTCCAGTCCTTCCATTCACCTCACTCTCCCTGAAAACTATACCATCCTTAGACAGGACCGTAAAAACTTAAAAAGTGGTGGCGGCGTAGCCCTCATCTTCAAGGACACCCTCTCCATAAGAATGTGTAATCAACAATGGGACAATAACGCCGATCTCCTCACTGCCAAACTAGCCCTTTCACCTAATTGCACCATAAACTTCTTTATCACCTACAGACCACCAGGATCTCCTCTTGACTACCAAAAGCAACTCCTCCAAAACATAGGCAACAACCTCAAAAGCACCACCAAAAGCATCCTACTAGGGGACATTAATCTTGGCTTAGCTGACCCGAAGGACAAAGCAGCCGCAAATTTAGCCAAAGAATTATCTAACATGGGGTTCGAACACAAAGTTACTGCACCCACTCACAGCAAAGGCAGATCCATTGACTGGCTAGCTGATCACAACTGCTCATCGGCAATTACCTCCATCTCAGCCCTTCCATGGACGGACCATCACCTCATCCAATTTACCATTCCTACCACGCCTACTCATAAAACCTTAACCCATGCCCCACCCGCTAAAGTAAGAAGCTCCAAAAAACTCACTGCTGCCAACCTCGCCCCTCTCCTTGATACCTCACAACTCAAGCATCCATTCCCCACTGACCCTACATCTCTAGCCAACATCTATTCCAGCACACTCACTCAAGCCATCGATCTCATTGCCCCGCTAGAAGAAAAAAAAGGAAATAAATCTATGCACTGCAACTCCTGGTTCACTGAAGAACTATCCGTCCTACGCACCAAGAAACGCAAAGCCCTAACCAGGTGGCAAGCAGCGCCTAATCAATCCTCGCTTAAAGACTTTAAAGAGATCTCTCTGACCTACAAAAAAGCCATATTCCTTGCTAAATCCGAATCCTACAACCAGAGAATCACTAATGCCAGTTCCAAATCAAGAGAAATTTTCTCCATATTCAAAGAACTCACCACACCAGCCTCTAGCCCAGACAAAATCATCAAGGATGAAGCATGGTGTACAGGCATCCAGGCTGCTCTCCTCAACAAAGTTAAATCACTCCAAGACAAAATAGCCTCCCAACGCAAAGCTCTCAACACCCCCACCTGCCCGCCCATACCTCACACCAACAACTCCCCATCACAAACACCCCTTTTTGCCTTCAGAGAAGTCTCGGAGACGGAAGTCAATGACCTCCTTAAAAAAATCAAACCCTCCACTTGCAAAGGGGATATCTGCCCACCCTCCGTAATCAAAGAGAGCGCAGAATACCTCACCCCCATCATCACGGCTTTTATCAATGCCTCTTTCACATCTGGAAGTGTACCACAATGCCTAAAAGAAGCCTGGGTCCGCCCGCTCCTAAAAAAACCCTCCCTTGATCCTTCCTCCCCTAACAACTACCGCCCCATCACCACCGTCCCCTTTCTCCTTAAAATCTTGGACAAAGCTGCACACAATCAAATCCAACACTACCTGGAAACAAACACCATCCTAGGCAAAAGACAGTCAGGTTTCCGCAAAGGCCATGGGACTGAAACTGCTCTTCTAGATTTAAAAAATCAGATTACTAAAATAATGGACACAGGCAAACCTGCCCTCCTCCTCCTACTCGACCTTTCTGCAGCATTCGATTTGGTCGACCACAGCATTCTCACAACGCACCTCTCCAATGCTGCACACTTCTCTCACAAGGTTACCACATGGATCACATCCTTCCTTGAAGGCAGGGCCATGAAAGTGTACTCTGACCAGGATAGCGCCCCCCCCACCACTATCAATTGTGGAGTCCCACAAGGGTCCTGCACCGCACCGACCCTCTACAACCTATTCACCAAACCCCTCTTTGACCTACTGGACTCCCTCAACATAGCGTACACCAACTACGCTGATGACACGCAGGTCCTCCTCCCCCTCTCTG
Source organism: Ambystoma mexicanum (assembly GCF_040938575.1). Classification (NCBI taxonomy): domain Eukaryota; kingdom Metazoa; phylum Chordata; class Amphibia; order Caudata; family Ambystomatidae; genus Ambystoma; species Ambystoma mexicanum. The sequence goes on from NC_090931.1 coordinate 555,709,919, forward strand.
GAGACTACGACCTTGACTCAGAAGCCCTCCTCAAAATCTACTCAACTATCCAAACATGGATGGCTATCAATGGCCTCTGCCTAAACGGAGACAAAACCGAAATCATCATCATCCTAGCCCCTAACGAAACTCTAACCAAACTCAGCCCCAATTACTCGCACTTGATCATCGACAGTATTAGCATACCTGTCTCCTCTGCCGTCAAGACCTTAGGAGTCTACATTGACGCGACACTCTCAATGACAAGACAAACCAGCGCCATTGCCTCAGCTTCTGCTCTGACTACCAAACTCATCTACGCCATAAAACCCTACCTCACCACGCCCAACTGCCTCTCCATAGCCAGAGCTACTATAGGAGCCAGACTGGACTACTGTAACGCCCTCCTGGCAGGCACCTCATCAAAAAACCTAAACAAGCTCCAAATAGTGCAAAACAATGCCCTCCGTGCTGCACTACACATGCCCAAAACTGACCATATCTCACAGGCCAGAAGACGCGTCCATTGGCTCCCAGTCAAGGAAAGGATCAACTTTAAAATCCTCACCCTCACACACAAATGCATTAACCACACAGCACCCCCCTACCTATCTGAGACTATAACCAAGAACTCCTCCATCCGCCCCAGAAGAAGTCACCACGCCAACCAACTCCAAGTACCCACTGTAAAAAGAGCCAAAGCCGGATGCATTGGCTTCCCTCACATAGCACCTAAGCTATGGAATGCCCTCCCCAACGCGCTTAGAGCAGAACCATCTCTGTATCTCTTTCGCAAATCCCTCAAAACCACGCTATTCAACTAACTCCACCTTCCCTTCACCCACCTCAGCTCGCACACATCTGATACGAAAAGTGTTTGATACGAAATGCCTCCTGTAATGAAAATTGCTTTGTAACCATCTTCCTTCCATTGTAACCAGACTATGTATGTATTCATGTAACAGCGCCACGATGCCCCCGGGCTGATGTGCGCTTTAAATAAATCTGAATAAATAAATAAATAAATAAATAATATCCCAGCAGCGACTAAAAATGCATACAGGATAACGAGCATCTAGATTTGATAGTCCCAACAGTGACTCAATGTGCATGTCCTAACAGTGACTCGGAATGCATATCCCAACAGTGACTAAAAATGCAAACAGGATGAAGAACGTCTAGATTTGGCAAACCCAGCAGAGACTAAGGGTGTATGTCCCAACAATGACTCAGAATGCAAATCCCAGCAGCGACTGAGTGCATACGCGGTTAGCATCATTTAAAATTGATAGTGCCCCCTGTGACTGAATGAGCGTATATGATAGAGGGCACCTAATTTTTGCAATTCCAGCAGTGGCTGAAGATATATATCACACTGTGGCTTAAATGCATACAGGATGAAAGGCAGCTAGTACTAGCGAGCGGTCAGGCTAATAACCAGATTGGATACAATAAGTGCAAAGGTGCAGGCAATTGTGGGCAAGTAAAGGCCAAGCTGTAGGCACATCAATTCAACAGTATTAGTAAGGTAAGGCATCATGTCAAAGCAGCCATAACATTGTTAAGCACAAGTTTTTGAAGCACGGGTCATATGCACGCATAGGGTCTACCGTCGTTAGTTATGCTAATGGTATATGCATAATACCTGCAAGGCTGGCGTTAGCAGGCTAACATATACGTTGTTCCAGGAGTCTTTGGTTTTAGTTCAGGTAAGGCTAGAGGTATAGAAGATTTCAACACTAAGTTTTGTGCCGAGTGGGAGACACCGGCAATGAGGTGATGCTGAAATAATGATATGTAGTTATTGCCGAGCACAGATGATTAATGGTAGCAGGCAGTGACACGGTGGTTCGTACAAGCTGCTAGTGCAATTAGGGGCTGCGTTGGAGTGCCGCTATAGATGAAGGCAATTGGTCGAGTTAGTATGGCGATGAGAAGTTGTCTTTGACGACAGTATCTATAGCTGTGTTCATCAAGGCAGATTGTAGCTATAGACTATAGCTTGGGCCACAGAGTAGCAGGCTCTCGTACCCTGATAAGGTAGACGTTATATGTCTGGGGCAAGTGTGAATCCTGTGGTTGGTGACATAAATAGTCTGAGGCAAAGAATACTCACAGTTGGTCGATGGTAGGGCAGGGGGTACTGGCGACGGCCGACGTAACGGACCGTCACGGACAGGCACAGACAGTGCCTTGTTGATGTTGTGCCTTTGTGTGGTGCCTTTGTAGTGATGTGAGAGGCTACTATAGGGGCAATAGGTTTGACAAGCTGAGGTGCAAGAGAGTCTGATGGTGCACAGGAGGGGTTGGCTTTCATCAGCAGTGCAAAGACTTAGTGTTGGTATGACTGAAGTGTGAGATGGAGGCAGTGAAAGATAGTAGAGTAGGTGGAGTGGAGAAAGTAGGAGGAATTAAAAGGCATCAGAGGCGAGATTACCTGATTTTGGAAGCAAAGTATTCAGCACGGTCACTGGCTGAAAGAGTAGAGTTAACAGTTGTGGGTTTAGGAGGAGTAAGGAGTGAGTTTAGGGTGCCTTGGAGTTGGGTGAGGATGGTTGGTGTATGTCTCAATGAGAGAAAGGTAGAAATCCCTTTTAGCACAATCAAGAGATGACTTGAGAGTCGAGGGCAGAGAGGTATACTTGCAGGTCCTCATGAGAGTGCCTCCATCTGTGCAAGAGTCCTATGTCCGTGCGGAAACCGTGAGGAAACGAGGAGCCCCAAGGTTGAGTACGCTGGGATTTAGGGGTGAAAGTTAGCAGTGGGAAGCGAGAAGAGAAGGAGTAATGAAGTACGGAAGGGAAAATGAAGAAAACTATCAGTGCTGGAAGGATTTAGAGAGGAGGTGGATAGAGAATTGAAGATTGGAGAGGAAGGGAGGAATAGCCAGAGGGTTTACATTTTCTCTTGGAAGTGGTTGGTGTGTCAGTCTAGAAATCTAATTTGAGACCGCAAACGTATTTTGGTGGCCGTGGGCCAACCGTCTCATGCACGATATGACAGAATATAGGTTATCAAGTTTTCCAAAGAATAGCCATTTTGATGTAACAAGAATCGCCATTTTGTTTTCTAACCATTGCTCATTGCTTTCTGTTCCTATTGCTTCGCAGTATATTTTCCGCTTACACTGCTCGACTGTCGAACATTGTTGTCTGTATATGAAAAGGACAAGGCCACAGCGCAGAGAGGATAACAAGAGTTCAGCTGAAACACAAACATAGGCAGCGCCAGGAAGAATGACCGGCTCCCTCCTTAATGTAGCCTTGAAGCAGAGCCGCAGGGCATTTAATCATTTCACAGCTGCCAGCCAGTCTCGTTATATGGTAGAATATGTTAGAATAATACCGCTCAAGGCTTGAATTATGCTTTTCTAATGGCCCCCCTTCGCTGAGCCCGCTAAGAGCATGTCGGCTCCTAGGACACGAATAGCACAGGATAGATAGCAAGGTCTGGAATGCAACTCCCTCTGTATGTAGTTCGCTTCCAAGAACAGAAGCGCCATGTTCTATTCAAATACCGAAAGATGCCTACGCACTCACAAATTGCAAATTGTTACTAGAATAGATGTTTGAAGGTGTCATAGTGGTCGGAAATGTCCATCATCACACCAAGTTCAAAGAAACCCAATGAAGAGGGGTGTTATACATGTCATAGCTGATTGATTGATATGCATTTTGTATATATGTAACTGATGTACGTAATTCGCTCTCTTGCGTCCCTCGAGGTCTAGAGATACACGTCGCGGGGCGTGAGAACCGAGTTGGCCAACTGAGATTTTTGCTTTGCAATAAAACCCTAGCTTTGGGAATACAACCTCGTGTCTGGCGTCTCTATCGTGTGTGGTGACCCGCCTTGTTTCCAAAGACGTCAGGGTCCCCTAGGGCCCCTTTCAAGATGGCGCCCGAATAGGGACCCTCCCCCACTTGTTCCTTCGCGTAACGTTGTAATTGAGAAAGGCAGAGAACGGCGGGGACGGGACGATTGAGCCGGGATCAAGAGGTGTTCAGGGCGCCCTGTAAAAGTGATGAGAGACTCCTTTGCAGATCTGCACACATCTGATCCCTGATCGACATGCCTGGCTAGAGAACAAGGAGGTGAGGGTCCCGAAACGAGGCGGAAGCCAAGAAATGCAGACACAACGTCCTTTGGTGCGTCAGTATACAGACGACTTGATTTATCAGGTGAGTCATTCGATTCAAAGCATCCTGATATTGGTTGAGAGTTGGCTTTGCACAATCAAACGCCCTAGGTAAGGTTGATTAACCAAGGGGAAGGTTGAAACATGCCTGGGGTATTGTCCACCTTAGCGGGGTTTTTCCGCTGTGGTAGACAATCTTTGGAAAATGGCCAAATTGTACTACCTGGGGGAACGCCGGCGTATGAGATGTATGTGAAGTATGGAGTGGGTGCGATAATATTCTGTGAGACTTGGCATAGGCAAACCAGAAAGCAAAAGACCATCAGTGGCCGATTAATGGTAGTTTTGAGATGGCGCGGATAGATAACTTGGAAAGGCTGTTGATAAGAAAGAAAGCGTGTCCTGCAGCATTTGAGACTATTAAAGACTGGAGAAAGGAAGCAATGCTCCGATTTAAAAGCAGAGCAAAGCATGCGCGCAGGCATAAATCAAAAGGTGAGGTAGCGGAAGAAAAAGAAGAGGAGGAGTGGACTGAGAGTCTAAGAAGGGCAGGCAGGCGTGACCAGTTGAATATAGAAAAGATATACCAACAACGAGAATTACACATGACAGATTAATTGATAGAAAATATATTGACCCATACAAAACAATGCCCAAGATCACAAGTAAGACCAGATACATCAGTAGCTATTGCCCAGACCCCGCCCGTAGCTCAAGCTCCCCCTCCGGTAGCTCAAGGCCTCCCACAGCCACAGACCGCACACGTAACACTTCCTACTAGCCAACCAGGCCCACAACAGACACTCGCTGTTCCCATTGTCCCATCCGCACCACCCGCCTTAGACACAGACTCGGTACCGTCTGTTCCTCCCGGGGTTGAAGTTGAAACCACGGGGGCAAGAGGTGGGACTGACCAACGGCAGTGCACGAGGGTAACCTGCAGCACAATCAGCAAGAAAAGGAAGGTGGAGTTGCAGCAACAGGCAGAGATGTATATAGACGGGAATGATGGGACGGCAACATTGGCTTCGATATATGACTTTCGTAGAAGCAACGAAAGACAGGTAGTGTTGGAATACATGGGTGAATATTTGGTGGAGAGATGGAAACGGCTATTTGGGAAATTACCACCGCAGCGATTGTTAGATTTGAATGCATTAGCACGCTGTAGGGAGAGGGATGAAGAAGTAAGAGAACATGTGTATAGACTTTTTGAGCTTAAAGATGAATTAGATAATGACTATGCCGAAATGTTTACTGCACCCGGGTACAGGAGTAAAGATATTGGGAGACATAGAAAGGAAACTGTAGAGCCATATATACAGCGACGACATTCGATGTCATCAGTACCAAGGGGCGACAAGTTAAAAGTATGTATGCGAGAAGCGTCTAGATGGATGTCAGATCCTAGTATTCCCACAATGGAGATACACGAGATATTTGATGACTATTCCATGGCTATGAAAAGAAAAGCGCTACAATCGATGGTTGAACATTTATTAGATAAAGATACAAAAAAACGATAAGGCCAGCCCGCCTGAAATAATGTCGGTATATAGGAGAGCATTAGAAAGAGGGACAGGAGAAACAGCCCTATCATTGGATCTGGGAATATTGTTGCATCTAAGAGAAGGGGGGGGACGGTAAGTGGGGCATTTCCTATGAGAGATGTCCCACCTACCTTTGTGCCCAAAGTGGAGGTTCCCCGCAGCGGGCAATGTAGCGGCGCAGGTAACACCAGCCCATTACACCGCCTAATATGTGCATGTCCCCTTTTCCAGACAAAAGGTGAACAACATAAAGCAGACAATTCCAGATATAAGAAAGAATCCTGCAGGGTTTTACAAGGAAGTAGAGTCCTGCCTACAGTCATCCGTGCTTACCATGGGTGATATAGACCTAATATTCCCGGTGATCCTGCCAGCAGATATATGGAAACAAATAAGGAAGGTAGATGACACAACTGCCTTTGGCGCCACATGGGCGGATTTGATGATAGAGGATAAAAATAAAGCGGTTGGAGGAACACCAGGACCGAACCTGGCGGCATTACCAGCATGTATAGTACAGAAGTTAAAAACAATTGTTCCAGAGAAAAGAATCCAATGGGACAAATTGACTGCATGTGTACAAGGCAAAGATGAGTTGGCTACAGATTATTTTAATAGATTTGAAGAAGTATTCACAGACTTCAGCGGGCAGGATGTGGGTTCAGAAGCAGGGAAGAGGTTATTTGTTGACAAATATGTGAGGGGGTTAAAACTTCCAATTCAGGATCTAATAATGACATCAGAGAGTGCATGGCATGCAAAAACATTGGGCTAAGTACTGCATATGGCCCAATATTATGAGCGCAGAGTGACTGCAGGAAAAGAAAAAGAAGAGAGGGATAGGGTAAATCTAAAGACAAGGGTATTAATGCAGCAAGTAGTAGGACATAATATAGGGCGAGGGAACGCACAAGGAAGGAGTAGTTCGAATATGCACGGGGGAACAGTGGGGCCAAATCAGTGTGCATATTGTAAAGAGGAAGGACATTGGCGAGCGCAATGCCCGCATCTACAGAATAGAAATGGGTCTGGTCAGAGGAGACAGCATAGAGGACACCCAGGAGCGAATGGACCAAATAGGAATAGTATGCAGCAGCATCATAAAAATGGAGGTAATCAAAACAAAGGCCAAAACCAAAATGCCCCAAACCAGAGTCAGGGACAGCAAAATCAGCAATATGGAAATCAGAGTGGGGGAAATAGAGAGAAGAGTGGAAATGTTTTCGATACACAGCCAAACACGTATTACAGTAATAGTAATGATTACACATCGGACGATGTGTTATTTCCCCAATAGGACAGCCCAGGACAGGGGTCGGAACCAGTGTCTATTCCCGTGAATCAGAGAGGACCCTACGTAGAAATGAGAGTCGGGAATGAGGAACACCGCTTTCTTGTAGATACAGGAGCACAGAAGTGTTCAATAGACCATCACTTGGTTCCGAATATACCACTGTCAGGGCAAAAGAATATTTCCGTAGGGTTCGCAGGTACACCAGTCATAAACCCAGTGTCCAAACCAGTCCCAGTTACCATAGGACCATTTACCGAACATTGTCCTTTCCTTCTAACAGAAAATTGTGGAGAAAATTTGTTGGGATTAAATTTGTTGAAAAAACTAGGTTCTGTTATACATTACACAGCAGACGGAGTGTTTCTAACGATATGGCCACACAATGCCCCTGTGTCAGAATTCATGTCCGAAGCGTTACCGGGGGAATTAAGTAAAGTACCAACCTGTATATGGGCAATGCATGACAACGATGTGGGATGTTTAAAGATAGAGCCAGTAAAGATAATTTTAAAAGAAGGTGTTACCCTACCGCGAATACCCCAATTCAAAATTTCGGTTGAAGGTGAGAAAGGATTGAAGATTATGGTTACTGATTTGGTGAAATTAGGGGTAATAGAGGAAATGACAGGCAGTACATCTAACAGCCCGATCCTTCCGGTTTATAAAAAAAGGAGGTAATGAGGTACCATACCGTTTCATAATTGATCTACGTGCATTGAATAAAGTAGTACATCCGCAATTTCCTCTAGTGCCAGACGTCACTACAATATTGACAATGATGCCTGTTTCAGCAGAATATTTTAGTGTAATAAATTTGAAGAACACATTCTTTAGTATTCCAGTGGACAAGGACAGTAGATACTTGTTCGCGTTCACATTAGGAGGACGATCATTTACATTTACACGGATTCTGCAACGTTATACGGAAAGTCCAAGTATTTACAGTCGAGCATTAAAAGAACAACTAGACATGCTGGAATTACCCGTGGGTTGTGTACTTTTGCAACACATAGGCGATGTATTGCTAGCTGCAGAGGTTTATAGTGATAATTTCGATAACAAAAATGTCGAAAGTCAAAATTTCGAAAAAAAAGTCGACTTTTTTTTTCAATGCATTTTTTTTTTTAAATGGGGGGGTTCCCCCCCAACCCCCCTTTTTTAATTTTTTTTTTAATTGTTCCCTTTTTTTTAACTCCCGAACCCCTAAAATAAATATATAATTTAAAAAAACGAAAGTCGACATTTTTTTTTTCGACATTTTTTTGTCGACATTTTTGTCGACATTTTTTTTTCGAAATTATGACTGGCCACCAGCTGCAGACACAGAGGAGATTTGTAAAGAAAGCACTGTATTACTACTGTCACACCTAGCGGCACATGGCCATAAAGCTAGTTTGAAGAAATTTCAGTATAATCGAAAGGAGGTAGTTTACTTGGGCTACCTACTTTCGAAAGGAGGGAGAAGACTAACGCCAGAACGCATAGAAAGTATTTCTTGTATGCCTATTCCAAAGACACAAAAAGGAGTCGGAGCCATAATAGGCATGGCTTCATATTGCCGACAATGGATTGGTAATTTTGCGTTGATTGTGAAACCATTAGTGAATTTGACTAGAAAAGATGCGGTTATGCCTTTGCAGTGGGATGAGGAATGTCGGAGAGCATTTGATGGATTGAAAACTGCATTATGCTCGGCTCCAGTTTTGGGTATGCCGAACTATAAAAAAAATGTCAGACTATTTGTGTGTGAAAGTGAAGGATGGATGTGCATTGGCGGTTTTGACACAGGAACAAGGTGGAAGAAATAGGCCGTGCAGATATTTTTCTTCTGAGCTGGAACCTGTAGCGCGCGCACTACCACGATGTTTGCGATCTGTCGCGGCAGCTGCTGAGTCAGTGAAACAAACGGAAGGGATGGTATTGGGGTACACTTTAATTCTCTAGTGCCACATGCCATAGACGTTCTATTAAATAGGACACAGACGCAACACCTCACCTCTGCTAGATTGACAAGATATGAGATTATCTTGTTCGCGCCCCATATCCAAATTATGAGGTGTAGCGCTTTGAATCCTGCAGAATTAATGCCATTAACCATAAAAGAAATTGGGAAGAATGAATCACCCCCCTCCCATGATTGCTTAATGGTCACTGAGGAAGAAACGAAGGGGAGAGTTGATTTAAGTGATATTCCACAGAAAGAGCCGGATGGAGAGTTATTTTGTGATGGCTCATGTTTTAAATTACCAGATGGCACGACAACTGCCGCATACGCTATCACTACCCTAGAGAGTGTTGTAGAAAGTAAAAGAATCCCCTATAATTCAGCACAAGCCGTGGAAATAATAGCAGTAACCAGAGCCTGCGAGATTTCTGAAAATTTGAATGTGAATATATATATACTGATAGTCAGTACACGTTTGGAGTGGTTCATAACTTTGGACGACTCTGGGCTGAGAGAGGGTTTCTGACATCACATGGTGCCAGAATTCAACATGGCCCTTTGATTGTACGATTTCTGTCTGCACTCACGTTTTCAAAGCGCCTAGCAATAGTGAAATGCGAGGCACATAAAAAGGTAACATGCAAAATAGGAGAGGGAAACACGTTTGCAGACAGGATTGCGAAACAAACTGCCACTGATTTGAATACCAAGATGATGACGGTTCAGACAGAGGAAGTACCCTGTATGATAGAAGATGGAGTTGCGACTGTCAAAGAAATGCAGGCCGAGGCTACGGCCGATGAAATACAGAGATGGGCAGAGGGATCTGCTGAGTTGGATTTGGAGGGTTGTTGGGTGGACAAGGGAACTAGAAACTGGATGTTGCCAAATTCATATGTGACTGCAATGGTCACAATGGCCCACAGCCCTACGAACATCTGTGCCAAGTAAATGATACAGCACCTTTCTACAGTATGGCAGAATGCAAACATAAAAAAGAATGCAGAGAGGTTGGTGCAGAACTGTATCACGTGTTTACAACACAATGTAGGAAAGGGAACAGTGACACCAACAGGCAGTTTTGGCCCGCCCTCCATGCCGTTTGAGGTATTTCATTTTGATTTCATAGAGATGGAAAGGTGCCAAAACTTAAAATACGTCTTGGTGGTAATCTGTGCATTCAGTAAGTGGGTGGAGGCATATCCTTTAAAAGACTGCACAGCGATGACTACGGCAAAAGTAATGTTGAAGGAGTATTTTTCCAGATTTGGCTTGCCCCGAGTACTATGGTCCGATAATGGACCACATTTTGTGGGTGCAGTGGTGTTACAGATATGTGCTGGTCTCCAGATTGATAAGATTGATAAGATATTCCATAGTTCAAGGCATCCGAGTTCTGCCGGTCTTGTGGAGAGGCACAATGGGATTCTTAAATCAAGTTGAGTTGGGTGGATGCATTACCAATAGCACTGTTATGCATGCGTGGTGGTCAGTCAAAATCTCGAAAACAAAATCTCGAATGACAAAAAGCCCGAAACAAAAATCTCGAAAAAAAAAAATCAAATTTTTTATTTATTTATTTATATATGTTTTTGGGGTCAGGTAAGTAAAAAAAAAGGGTAAAATAAAAAAAAATGAAAAAAGGGGGGTTGGGGGGAACCCCCCCATTTTGGAAAAAAACACATTGAAAAAATAATTTGATATTTTTTTTTTTCGGCCTTTTGTATTCGAGATTTTTGTTTTCGAGATTTTTTGATTCGGTATTATCACTATGAACCGCATGCGTATGTCTGTACAGGCTAAAACTGGGCTCTCCCCATTCGAGATCATAATGGGGAGGCCGGCAAATGTATGGTGCGCACCTCAACCAAAACGACTCAGTGAGATAGAACATCCTGTGCTTAGTACTTATTGTGGCCTTTTAATGCAGAAATTGCGTTTGATTCATCAGCAGGTGCAGGAGGCATTACCAGTGCGGTATACCGGTCCGGGGCACTCGCTGAAGCCAGGAGACTGGGTGCTGCTAAAAAAACTTCGAAAAAAACTCATCATTAGCACCCAGGTGGCGCGGGCCCCATCAAGTACTTTTGGCGATGCAGACGGCAATACGGGTGGATGGAAGGAAGTCGTGGATCCATGCCACCCATGCCAAAAAGATTCTATCTGCACTGAAAGTCTTGCCTGACACTGATGACTGGAAAGAGACAGCGGTCGCAGAAACGAAAGAAACTGTTGCCAGTGTGCAGCCACCTGATCTGCCAAAACGTGAAGTGAAACTCGAAACAAAGCCTGAGACGAAGGGCAAAGAGTGCCCCAACGTTGCCCAGCAGAATCAACATCACTGCTGACCGACGTGAAATCTGCCTTGCAGATAACAGCAAAACCAAATTGTGTACCCCTTTGGCGCCCACCAGCACTTGCCAGCACGGCAAAGACCGAATCTGCATCATTGGTGTGGCGCACACCAGCACCTGCAGAAGCGCCACAGGCTGACTTCAAGCCTGAATCTGAAAGTGCACCGGCACTGTTCACGGATCATACAATACCAGGAGCAAGGCGATACAACCTGCGGCCTCGGAAGACAAAGTGATCTGCATTCTTTTTCTTTTGGTGTTTATGTCAACCTCTGGTTCAGCTCATGGATGGAGAAGGAACCAGGGGTGTAGAGGAGAGAAGCGTGAGAATTGTGCAAGTCGGACAATTCAAGACTCGCGGCTCCTCGGTGCGATCATAAAAGTACATGTGTCCGGAACCAGAGCGGACAAGCTGGGCGCACATGATACTGAGGCGAAAACTGATCAAATGTCCTCTGAGCAGTATAAGAAGGGACAAGTGATCTCGCCTAAAAACGAATAATCGAATCCAGGCTAAAAAGGACAGGCAAAAATGAACTGTGAGAATTCCATTGAACTTATAGACATCAGAGCAAGAGCGACGAAGAGAGATATCCACAATGAACTGTGATAAGGAAGAAGGACGACGAGAAACATGCTGGGACCGGTTCCAGCCTCCTCCTGCACCACCACTGCTGAGAATGATTTGGGTATAAAGGCTATAAGTTTAAGAAAAACGCATGGTAAAACAAATTGTATGCTGACACTAACGATAATAATGTGCTTTATGAGCGTGGTAGCGCCAATATCGACAGCCCTAATATTATATTGGGTATAAACAATACAACCATTAGAAATGTTTATACCAATAATTAATATACCCACTACTGAAAGCCCGGTTCAGGTGATCACTTATACCCTACACCCAATGGAAGAAAAACACAGGGAAGGTTTTGGAAATAACACCTTACTTCTGATAATGAACATGACACATGCAATCCTGAAGAAAACAAACTGCTGGGTATGTGCCCATTTACCACAGCATGCTGGGAAAAGAATAGGGTGGTATGTGCAGCCCTTACCATTAAGTTCTGTATGTAGTGCATCTTTAGGTGCAATGTTCTATGGGAAGTGGAATGAGAGTAATACGGGTCAATTAGACAGAACCAACATGAATGAGTTTGAGGAGATAATAATGAAGCCTGTGGGTTGTTCCATTTTCCATAAAGCACAAGTAATAGCCCCAGAGCCCACGAGGAAAAGCACACAAAAGATAACACGACAAAATAGACGTGATAGATTGACCCTGCCAGAAAAAACATCTGTAATGACGTTTCGTGTAAGAACAGAAGGGAACAAAGATGCGATTCTCCCATCTTACACAGTGAATTATAGCCCAAGAACTGTCCCTTTTTGCCTAAAAAAGAAAGGATCTTTTACAGTTGGAACATATACTGGTTGTATGAATACAGTGGTGCTAAAATGGGAAATAGAACCAGTATACGTAGGTGATCCAGTTTATTTTATATGTGGAGAGAAAGCATACCCTTGGTTGCCCAGAAACTGGGGAGGTACATGTTATCTCGGGCTATTGTTCCCAGGAGTATTCCTCTTGGAAACAGCAGCCATGGCCAAATTATCCAGAACTAGAGTCAAAAGGACTGACAAAGGTGTTTTAATAACAACTGATGTAGCGAAATCATTCATTCAATTCTTAGGACAGATGGTGAACTCCTATAATATAAGGCAACTGTCCAGAATCCTAAAGAATACAATAAACACAACAACAGATATATTATTTAACATGACGTTGGAAGAAAGAGAAATCGGGTTAATGACGCTGCGAAATAGTGATCGATGTGATCCTGGTTGATCGTGGGGGAATTTGCGAAATAGTGGGATCAGCATGTTGCGTTCATGTCGATGACTATTCCCCCACGATCTTTGAAGCAATAAAGAAAATGCACGCTCTAAGCTCTGAACTCCCCACGGGAGAAGGGAGCTGGGAAATAGGATCTTGGTTTTGGGGAATACTACGATCTTGGGGTTGGAAACTGATCTCAATATTAGTAGTGGTGTTCGGAATATTCCTAACGGGTTGTTGTTGTATATATTGTTTAACCATAGTTTGTGCAGAGGTAACTGAGGGATGTACGGAAGGATGCATGCAAATGATAACAAAGAAAAAACAACCTCATGATCGAACTAGCCCAGAACCAAATGAGATGAGAGTAATGAAAGAGTTGATGGCAATAGATATTAATGAAGACAACGATGACCACAATAGCATGCGAGACTCAGACATAAGTACTTCAGATTCATCATCACTAGAGGAGGTTTCAATAAATAGATGAGATGTTTGGCATACGGCCAAAGGAGGGTTTGTCAGTCTAGAAATCTAATTTGAGACCGCAAAAGCATTTTGGTGGCCGTGGGCCAACCGTCTCATGCACGATATGACAGAATGTAGGTTTTCAAGTTTTCCAATGAACGGCCATTTTGATGTAACAAGAATCGCCATTTTGTTTTCTAACCATTGCTCATTGCTTTCTGTTCCTATTGCTTCGCAGTATATTTTCCGCTTACACTGCTCGACTGTTGAACATTGTTGTCTGTATATGAAAAGGACAAGGCCACAGGGCCGAGAGGATAACAAGAGTTTTGCTGAAACACAAACGTAGGCAGCGCCAGGAGGAATGCCCGGCTCCCTCCTTAATGTAGCCTTGAAGCAGAGCCGCAGGGCATTTAATCATTTCACAGCTGCCAGCCAGTCTCGTTATATGGTAGAATATGTTAGAATAATACCGCTAAAGGCTTGAATTATGCTTTTCTAACGGCCCCCACTTCGCTGCCCGCTAAGAGCATGTCGGCTTCCAGGACACGAATAGCACCGGATAGATAGCAAGGTCTGGAAAGCAACTCCCTCTGTATGTAGTTCGCTTCCAAGAACAGAAGCGCCATGTTCTATTCAAATACTGAAAGATGCCTACGCACTCACAAATTGCAAATTGTTACTAGAATAGATGTTTGAAGGTGTCATAGTGGTCGGAGATGTCCATCATCACACCAAGTTCAAAGAAACCCAATGAAGAGGGGTGTTATACATGTCATAACTGATTGTTTGATATGCATTTTGTATATATGTAACTGATGTACGTAATTCGCTCTCTTGCGTCCCTTGAGGTCTAGAGATACACGTCGCCGGGCGTGAGAACCGAGTTGGCCAACTGAGACTTTTGCTTTGCAATAAAACCCTAGCTTTGGGAATACAACCTCATTTCTGGTGTCTCTATCGTGTGTGGGGATCCGCCTTGTTTCCATAGACATCAGGGTCCCCTAGGGGCCCCTTTCAGGTGGTGAAGGAAAGTTCAGAGGAGGGAAAGATAATGGTGATGAATACAATGGAGTGATCCAAAAGAGATGACATGACAGTGGTGTTATTTGCTGAGAGAGCTTGAGGCAAACATGAGGTTCAAAGAGTTGACCACGGAGTGGCAGTGGGTATGTTATGAATTGAGTGGATAGTGTGTTCATTGAGGAAATATTGAAGGTCAGGTTTTTGCGAAGTGTTAGGAGAAAGAAGGCTATGGATGAAGTGATGTGACGGGGAGAGAGACTCAAGGAGCTGCTTTCTGATTTTGATTTGTGCCTGCTGGAAATCCTTCCTGGTCCTTCTTATTGACTGGGCTCTGCTGGCACCGTCCCAGGGCTGTTTTTCTGCCCCTTTACTTTTTTACAGCCTTGGCTGTCCTCCTTGGTGTAGGAAGCTGTCGTCACCCAGAAGGGTATTGGTACCCCACATCTGCTGTTTGTTTGGTTCATCTCCACTATTACCTTCATTGTGGAACCATTGTCTGCTGGTTGGCTGCCTCTCTGCCCATTGAGTAGTCTGAATCTGCTCTGCATTGTGGGTTCCTCCCTCTTTCAGGAATCAGTGTTGCTTTCACTTCTGGCTGGTGGGTCTTACTACTGTGAAGATTGATTCTTCTGCTTTTTGGTGTCTGGGTCGTTGTTGGTCTGGGGTTCAAGTCCCTGGTTGACTAATCCTGTAAACCGCACCTGTAAGTGAGTTGTACTCACCAGGGGACTGTGGTGTTCCTAATCCAACTTTTTCGGAACTACAACCACTGGGCTCTGAGTTGGTGGGTTATTTAAGACGGACACCCTCGGAAGTTCCCATGGAGGAAGGTCTCTGTAGGGTTCCCTTCTACTGCTTTTTGCTTTATTTGCGTTGGCTGGGATACTACCTGGCTGCATCTCTTCCTGGGGCTTCTGGGTCACAAACCTGACGCTGAAGCTCTTTAAGAGGGACTCATCTGGCGTTCCATGATGTTTGCTGTCTTCTCCACACCTGTGCGGTAGAACTCATTCTTAACCTTCCTTTTCCGCATAACCGTTGTTGTGCCTGCTGACCTATCCTGTTAATTATTATCGGGAACGTTTGTACTCCTCTGTAACTCTCCTAAAGTGACTTTAGAAGTACTTGCCTGTCTCTGGACATTTGCCCTGGTCCCCCTCTGGTTTGTCATGTTTTAGGCCAAAGACTGGAATTTTAGCAAGTAGCGCTAGTTGTATATGTATTTTTAAGGTTTTGCATTACATTCCTGCCTATTAAGAATGCCTGGTCAATAGGCTTGAATGTAAAGCGTTACTGTAGTTCTTTCTCTAGGAGTGTAATAAGTGGTCCTATAAGCCTAAGTATGTTCTGCCTTTTGGCTGCCTCTGTCTTTGTGTTCTAAGGTGTGCATTTGTATTATGTATAATATCATATCCTCGCAGTATATGAATTACTGCAGTTGTGTTTATTTGCACCTGGTACATCATTATGATTTTATAACTGTTTGTATTGTCAAAGGTTCCCCTTTTGTTCCCAACCATTAGTCTATCTGTTCTATGTCTATTAACAGATAATGGACTTGCATTTTAGTGTTTGGGAGTGGGTGAGGTCTAAACTGACGATTACTATTTTTATACATGTACTGTGTTTTCTGGGGTGCCATGCCCCAAGGCAGCGGGTTGACCCTGCCGATAACAGCCTAGCGCCCAAGTTAAGGGCCGGAGCAAAGCGACTTCAGGTAAACGCTGTGCAGCCCAGTACTGCGCAGCAAAGCTGATTTTCTTTAAAAGAGATAAGGTGGTTCTGCACACTCACCCTCGATTTGCACCTACATTTATCTCCAATTTCCATGTGAACCAATCAATAGAACTGCCTACTTTCTTCCAGAACCCCCTCTAACACGGCCGAAGAAGCCTACACGCATTAGATGTGCTTAGGGCAGTCATTTTTTACCTGAAAATCACTAGACCACTATGAAAGACAAACCAGTTTTTTGTTTCAGTGGTAGCTGGTAGAGAAGGGGATCCTGTCTCTAAATCAGCCATTTTAAAGTGGATTGTCAATTGCATCACACTCTGTTACACTCTTGCTAGGAGAGTACTGCCCTTCAAGCCGAGAGCACACTCTACTCGAGGCACTGGGGCTTCAATAGCGTTTATTGCAAATGTTCCCCTAGAGTCCATTTGCAAAGCGGCAACCTGGAGTTCTATACACACCTTTACAAAAAACACTATTGCCTAGACACTCATTCTAGGTCTGATTCTCAGGTGGGACAAGCAGTACTAAGACATCTTTTCACTACTGTTCCTTCTCGCAACCCACCTTCAACTCCGGGTACTGTTCGCTAGTCTATACACAGCATGTGATTCTAAGCAGGTTAACAAGCATCAGAAGACATGTATTACTTACCGTAATAGCATTTCTGATGATTGTATCGGCTTAGATTCACATGCGCCCACCCTTCCTCCCCGCTCAGGTGGAAGGAACATAGAGATCTTACTACTTTCTCTCGTTTTATGTACTCACTCACGATAGTCATTAGGCTCCCTCATGGCAGAAAAAATACAATCGGAGGGACCTCGTTGCGTGAGGGATTTTGGGTACGTTAGGGATAGTGTTACAGGCACCCCCATGTCAATGTACCCTTTCGATCCTTGAAAGACAAGATGCAATACTCCATGGTTTCCACTGGATGTCAGACTACATGCACAGCTTGTGAATCTAAGCAGATACAATCATCAGAAATGATATTATGGTAAGTAATGCATGTCATTCAAGGACAGAGTGTTCCTTAAAGTTAAACCCACATTTTTGCCCGAAATTGTCTAGTTTTCATTCAACACAGAAAATTGTACTACCTTCTTTGTATCCACCTCCTTATCCTGGAAAGGAGGAGAGATTGCCCAGGCTTCAACCTAGGCGAGCACTTAGTTTTTATATTTCTAGAATGTGGAAATTGCGACAGGATGATAAACTGTGTGTTGGTTATACAGGCCATAAATTGGGGATGGCATCGACAAAACAAACCTTATCTAGGTGGATTATCTTGGTCATTTCTGAGTGTTATATAGACTAGCTGGAAAAGATCCTCCTGAGGGCTCCTTCGACCAGGGGCATGGCTACATCCTCTGCTTTACACAGAGAGTCCCAATTCAAGATATTTGTGCGGCGGCCACATGTTCCTCCTTTCATACTTTTACAAAGCTTTATTGTCTGTACTCTTCCTCAGGCCAGGAAAAGGGATTTGGGAAGGCAGTGTTACATTCTGTTCATACAAATCCATAAGGAACTCCTACATTCTTACTCCCTCCTACAAAATAAATACTGCTTTGGGAGTCTATCAAAAGATGAGGAATAAAGTAGGAGGACACAATGCATTTGAAGAACAAGTTGCTTAACCTTAGTAATGTTATTTCAATGATGTTCCTCCCATGTATTCCTCATCGCCCCACCCAACCTACCCCGCAGTAGAATTTCTGTGTTACATTTTACGTTCTTTCATGGCAGATTACTGTTTTACGCAAGGTAACGCCATAATGTTTTGAGGAAACTCATCTAAACGGAACTGAAGCTAATGGTTGCTGCGCGTGCGCTATATGTACCAGTGATGACATTGACATCGGGACGGAGGCCCTCATAGGACATAGTCTACCAGCATCAACGTGCAGCGCCCCCTGCTGAATTTCTTTCCCTTGGCAGCTAAAGCTGAATATGTATGTATCAAAGATGAGGAATACTGGGAAGAACATCCAATAGAAAGTAAATTACCAGGGGTGAGTAACTTGTTCTTCTCTATTTGTCATTGAATTTTTCCTCTATTTAATAAGCGTTTCATGTTTATGAAGATACCTGTGATGAATTAAGTTACAAGTTAGCAATTTATCTTAGAACTTCTGACAGGACCCACCTTTTGTCTGGCCTTATTAGTTCAGCAATATTTGTGTGGATTATGCCACTCTATTTAATACTGTGATGTTTCTTTCACAGCTGCGTTCTTGCAGTAAGAGTGAGCTGATTTTGAAGAGCGCAGAGATTCTTATGATGTTCCAGCAGGTTCACCGCAAGCCCATGGCTTCATTTGTGACCACACCTGTACCACCAGACTTCAACAGGTACTGTTTTAGAAACTTTTACATTTTGTTGCACTGGTTTTATTTCATCCACGTTGGAATGTGTGCACCAATTCTCTCTAGGGTTCTTAAATGGCCATACTTTCTTTGTTTGATCTAGGGTGTCATCCATAGTAAACCAATTTAGATTGTGTTGACATTTTCTTAATTAGGATTATGGTCTTCTCTTTATGGTGAACACTGTCGGTTAGTTTTGAGCCTTATTGGAAATATATGCTGCTAGTCTGGGGACTGCATTGGAAGAAAAGGTACACTTAGCTGAAGTGCGTACTGAGCACACTTTCTTCATGAAATAGTTTGTTTACAAGACCTTAGCATATTTGGATTGTTCTCAATAATGTTCATGTTGGATAACTTGTTTTACCAGAGTTCTCTCTTAATTCAGTTAGCTGGGTGAGACTGAAGCCTCGTGCTAAGTCTACATGACTGTTCAGACTTGTATCGCGTAAAAGCGGATAGCATTTTACTCTAGGTCTGTGTGTGTTCATGAGTCTCAGACATGGCAAAACCTTTATTATAGCAGTGACCATGTAGCTGTAGACATGCTAGGGGCAGTGCGTGGAGCAAATGATAGGTTGGCAAGCACAAGAGTGCCGAT
This sequence comes from Ambystoma mexicanum, assembly GCF_040938575.1. Classification (NCBI taxonomy): domain Eukaryota; kingdom Metazoa; phylum Chordata; class Amphibia; order Caudata; family Ambystomatidae; genus Ambystoma; species Ambystoma mexicanum. The sequence continues at coordinate 555,729,223 of NC_090931.1, forward strand.
AACACTGTGTGATCATGATGTAAGCCACCATCAGAGGTGTAGATATTCCCAGCTACTTGGCCCCTTTTTTATGTCACAAAGGCGGGTATAGCTGCCTTAGAACCAAAATGGGTACCTCGTGAATGCCGAGTTTGCCGTTAAGATCTGCTATGCGTAATGGGATGCTCCTCAAGGTCGAAAGAATGTACCATTGGGAAGCTCATCGTCAGTGCAACTAAATGTAACATACTGAATCTCCTGTATGAAGCTCATTGTTTAATACCGTATAAAAACCCTAGGTTTTCCATGCTCTGGTGGCTTCCATTTTTGGACACGAGTACTATGCCGGTTTCCCAACCAGTTTGTGTTTGGAAAAAGTTTGTCTCTGTGTTTGCTGCCTGTATCCCTGTTGGATTATTTGTTCTGCTACAGGCTTCCACATCTGTTGCTGTCACGCCCCAGATTTGCTATGCACAGCTGAGATGGTAAGTGGAGTAGAGGACAGCTTCACTTTGAACCCCTCCGTGCATATAGGTAAAAGGCCTAATTGAAATCTCTAAAAAGGGTTTCAGAAGAGAGGGGCCTTTTGAAGTTTGGTGTTTCTCATTGCCCTGTGTGAAAGCTGCAATATTTAATCATAAGTCAGCATTGGTAGATACGGGATAACATTAAGGTGGTTAACAATAGACCTTATTTAATAATATTTAATAATAAGGAAATGTGGAATAGTTGGTTAAATTAAAACACAACAAAGTAACCAAAGTGAATGAAAGGCATGTATGATCGTGTAGATGGGTACTGAGGGTTGGCACCAAGGGAAAAATTGTGCAGAGGGCGGGAGACTGGAAACCTTCCTAAAAACGTTTGTCTCGTAGAAAAAGAAAATAGACTAAAGTCTGCAGGTAAGCAGAATGGCAGTAATTAATTGAATTGGGTAATACAAAGGGAGTTACCCAGTATGAAGAACTAGAACCCCCAGATCATGGCATGGCAGTTTACTTTATGTATATAAGCTACCGCCCAAAAACATGTATGTTCCTAGAAAGATGGAACATACTGACGAAAGTGGACATTGTCCCAGATAGCACAAGAATCACTCCAAATGACTGAGGCGTTTCAAGTGTTCTTAATGAAATATCAATCGGACCTGTGACCGCCCCCCGCCCGCTCTCATCTGCATGCACTTCCTCCTTAGCCCCAGGTTAGTACATAGTGTGACAGGGTCAGAAATGTGAGGCAGACAACTTTTAGATGATTTCTCAAAATATGCCATTTTATTAAATCATATGTTTCTGTAAAAGTCTCACTATCCCTGCCCTGACGAGGATTTCCCTTCCTATCATAAACTAAAGGAAACACTCTAACAAAGGATATCTGGCCCTCACACTTAGACATAAAATACACAAGAAAATTCATGACAATTCACAACATCGATTGCATTTATAGTATTTTCAGTCTCTTTATAACCTGGGTGAACTTCCTTTCCCCAGGTTGCTAGTTGTATTCAGTTGCAATGTTCAGCCAAAAGAAACCAGGACATCCGGATTTGTAACAAAGTTCCAACACAGTTCTTGGCTCCTTCAATTTGTCAAAAGCAACTTCTGTTAAACCAGTGTTCAACCAAAAAAAAATTCCTCTTCTTCCTTGAATAATAATTTCCACTTGATCAAATAGCATCTATGATATTCTTGGTCAAGATGCTTTGCAACAACTTATAAATGTCAAAGAAAACACAGCTTTTTGTAGGATTCAATGAAACAAAGCTTTTTGTAGGATTCAATGAAACGCAGCTTTTTGTAGGATTCAGAGAAGCACAGCTTTGAATGAATTATGTCCTCCCACGTATTCCTCATCTTTTGATATCTCCAATATCCAGCTTCAGCTGCTTCAGAAAACATTTTCAGCAGAGGGCGCTGTGCGTCAATTTGATCGACTCGATGTCCCTCAAGGAACTCGGTCTCAAGGAGGTCACCAAAGGTATATATAGCATGTGCAGTGCCTGTTGGCTTCAGTTCTGTTTTTCTGAGTAAGCTTTTGCTTCGTGAACTACAGCGCGCTTCAGATATTTCTTCAAGAATGTTCAAAAAATGTCTTTGTCTTCGGCTCCGACAACCTCAAAGACAGGGTTTAAAAAATGGCAAGACTGCAACACCAAGATGTCGCTGACGGACCGACATTGAGTATGCTTGTAGTGTCTCGGTGTGCAGCACAAGACCTCTGCCTGTCAGAAGTGTCAGTCGATGACCGGAAAACTTTGAAAGAGCATAAAGGGAAATTGGCTGTAGGTAGACTCCCCAAAAAATCTCCTTCAACAGACCCGTCGAAAAAACTTTCTTCCGACGAAGTGAGAGGCCACTCTCCTCGATGGAAGAAGTCTAAAAGGTCCAGGTCCAAGAGTAATTCCGACCACCAATCGTCAAGGAAATCGAAGAAAAGGCATCACAAATCCCCTACTTAGTCTTCCTCGTCCGACTCCTCCCCAGTGAGAACTATATCTTGCCCCACTAAGGCCTTTACTCCGTCCGACTGGGAATCACTCAGGCAGGAAATGCTCAAAAGGTTCGAGAGCCAGAAACCCTCGAGACAAGTAGGCCATGCTCCCACCACGCCTTCTGAAGCCGGTAAGGAAAGGGCTTGAGCCAAATCCTGCACGCTTTTGAGCCCGGGACGAAGGCCGGATTCCCATCGAGATCCATCAACGCCTCGTCACGATGAAGTCCTTGAGAAATCCTTTGAGCCATAGAAGTCCAAGGACATGTCTGAGTCATCGACACTAGCAGCATCTGGCTCGAAACCTTCAAAGCCATTGCCGCCTTTGCCAGTAATTCAGAAAATCTTCACTCCTTTGCCTAGGAAGGTAAGTCACTCAATTCCATTTATGAAGACAATGAACAATCTGATGACAATGATTTACCCTTTGGATTGCAGTATGGCACTCCAAATGTCCCTTATAGCTTCATATGAGAAAAATCTAGGTCACGGAAGCTGCGTGAAAATTTACAGACGGCCAGTGGAGTGGACACTTCACCAGAGTTAGATTTTGGTAAGCCAGAACCAGATGAGCAAGCACATGCCTCTTACAGATAATTAATGACCAAGCTACTTAATTATCTGGGATGGAGCAGGCTTACCCTCCCATTGGAACAGAATGACCTCATGGATATCCTGGACAAAGGTTCTCAAAAGGAACCTATCCTACCCTTTCATGTCGCTGTACAGAAGAGAGTAAGTGCTAATTGGGAAGCTCCGGAATCCAGTCCGGCAGTCAATACAAATTTGACAAGATCAGCCGTCATGTCGTGACCCCAGCTACTTGTCAAAACATCCAACCCCAGAAAGTCTGAAGGTGTAAGAAGCATCTGTTACCTCCTAGCAGGCTGTCTATCTGACCATCCCACCAGATCGGAATGATAAACGTAGGCACTCCTGGTCAAGGCAAGTCGTTTCTGCTGGGGGTATTGGCTCTCAAGTCTGCAAACTTAAGACAACATGTGCCCTTGCAAAATGTACCTTCACTCTATGGTACTGTTTCCATGGTGGCGGAACATATTCCTGAAGTGGAGGAAAGAAACGGATTCTTCGCCATTATAAAAGAAGACAAAGAGGCCATGTTTTAGTATCTTCAGTCTGGTTTGGATTCTTCTGACAGCATCAGCAGAGCCATGGCAGCGAGCACCGTGATAAGTAGGTTTGCGTGGTTAAGGAAGTCTGGATTTGCATCGGACGGGCAGTCGGGACTCCAACATGCCTTTTGCCGGGTCTCATCTTTTTGGCAGAAAGGCTGACGAAAGACTTGAGAAGCTGCAGACCACGAAGGCGGCAGCCAAGTCTCTCAGTGCTATTATTTGGCAGACTCAGCCTTTTCACTCCAGTGTACCATCTTGGAGGGTTAGATCCTTTTGCTGCTACTTCTCAGTTGGAAGAGCAAGAGGAATGGCTGGCCAAAGATGATTCACTCATGGTGGATGAGGAAGAGGTGCAAAGCCCGCCCTAGTAGCTCCAGCTTTACCATCAGCAACTGCTTCAGCTGCCTCAACCTCTCTGAGGTCTTCGCTCACAACACCCCAGTGGGAGGCACACATCCACAGCCTCGGAAAGAATGGCGTGGTATTACTTCAGATGCTTGGGCATTACAAACCATAGCCCAATGTTACTGCCTCCCCTTCATTCGAGACCTCAGAATTATCCACCGGGGAGCCATTCGTTAAATATTCCAGATCCATTCTTTGTGCAGGAAATTTTGACCCTGCTAGAGAAAGGTGCTATAGAGCCAGTACCTGTAACGGAGAGGGACAAACATGGTATTCTCCATATTTCCTGATCCCCAAGAAGGACGGAGGACTGGGACCCATCTTGGACTTGAGATACTTGAACAAGTTCCCCAGGAAGGACAAGTTAAAGATGGTCACACTTTCTCGGATCCTTCAGGACCCCCAGCTCCACGATTGGATGGTGTCATTGGACCTTCAGGATGCCTATTTTCATGTGCCAATCCATCTCAAGCACAGAAAGTACATGAGGTTTGCCGTTGGCGGTTCTCATTATCAGTTTAGAGTTCTGCTCTTCGGGCTGACCACCGCCCAAGAATTTTCACCAAACTGAGGTTGGTGGTGGCAGCAAGACTCAGGAGAGGGGGGGATTCACGTCTAGGCCTACCTCGATGATTGGCTGATCAGGGCGCGTTCTCCTGACTAAGTCCTGGATCATCTCAGCGTGACCTGCCAATCTCTCCACAGACTGGGCTTCTCCCTAAATTACAAGAAGTTCCACATGATACCATCTCAAAAGCTCCAGTTCATCGGGGCGGTACTGAATACATCCTTGGGAAAGACCTTGCCACCCGAGGTGAGGGCTAAACACATTCTGCAGATGGTCACCACATTTCAGAATGCCCAGCGTCTACCTGCCTTCGACTTCTTGAGGTTGCTCGGCCTCATGGCACTCTGCATTTTCCTGGTGCCAGAGGCTTGTCTAAGAATGAGATCCCTTCAATGGGCTCTCGGGACACAATGGTCTCAATTCTCGGGCTACATGTCAGACCTACTTCAGGTTCCAAACAGGGTCGCACAGCATGTCCTGTGGTGGGCCTGCAAGGCCTAACTCAGGAAGTCCTTCAAGAGATCTTTGCCCTTTTGGGGAACCCCTCAAGTGGATCTGTTTGCGACCAGTTTCAACCTGAAGTTCGAACTGTTTTGCTCCAGGGAATTTCCCCCAAGAGAACCTCTCGGGCACGTGTTCGTAGTGGACTGGGAGTTTCCACTTCTGTACGAGTTTCCTCCAGTCCCAGTCATTCCTCACATGATCAGGAGGTTGAGAAAGTTCGGGAAGTCCATGATCCCGATTTCCTGGATTGGGCCAGGACGACGGTGTGACATTGTACCCAGACCTTCTGGACATGTCCATCTGCCCTCCAATTAGTCTTCCAAAAAGAGAGGCCCTTCTCTTGCGAGAAGAGGGTCAGGTTCTCCATCCAGAGGTCAAAGCACTCTGCCTTTACGCATGTTTTCTGAGAGACTGAGGTATAAGGTTTGGGACCTCCCGGATGATGTAATGGAGATTTTGCTTTCGGCCAGAAGGCCAGCAACAAAGTCTTTGTACTGCTGCCGTTGGAACAAATTCTGCTACTGGTGCAGGGGTGAGAATGTGGACCATTTGCTATGCAAAACACCAGCCAATCTGGGGCTCCAGGTTGGGACCATTAAAGGTTATTTGGCGGCGCGTTCCTTTCTTCAAGCGCTCGTCTGAGGAAACGTCATATTTTAAAATAACTTTAGTGAGTCCCTTTAAAAATTGTATCACCAATGTGTTCCCTCCATCTGCTTTTCAGGTTCTAGTTTGGGACATTAATCTTGTTTTTATTTTTTTATTTTTTTACAAAATATATTTCATTGAAACTTCGACGAACAAAGTGGAATGTTATGTTGTCAAGACTTCTACTGTAGTGTCATTGGAATCTCATTTTACATTTTCATTAACCCCCCTAATTTCCAAAGAAAATTAGACAACAACTTTCAACTTAAGTAATAAAAGGTAAACCTAAACCTTACAAATAACAATACACGGTACGGTTCAATCAGTGGCTTGAGAAAGTTCACAACCACACTAGGCTTCCTCTTTTCCCGTTGCCACAGGTGCTCCCTCTCCCCAACAGATGTTCATCACTGTAGTAGGTGTCTCAAAGTTTGTTGGCGGTAGAACCTCTGCTCCTTGTCTTGTACAAAGTCAAAGAATGGGGCCCAAGTGCAGGAAAACCATGTCATATTTCCTGTTACATGTGCTGACAGTTTCGCCATTGCAAAGATTGCCCAAACTTTGATCCACCAGTATGATGGCTTCAGTCCCTCCCTTGTTTTCCAAAATCATGCTCTGTTAAGCTTTGCTGCCAGTAAAAGTTGAGTAATTAGGTCTGCCCTAGGTCCTGAGGCATGATATTACTCGTCTTCTGGTACCTCCCCCAGGAACATAACTTAGGGGCAAGCGGGAGCAGCGCTCCTGTAACGTTCTTTATTCTTGACTTGATTTCTTGCTAGTATGTTTGTATCACTGGTCACTGCCACCACATGTGAAAAAAACTCCCAAATTGGCCACACCCATGCCAGCAGCGATCAGAATATTCTATTGATATTGCATGCTGTCGCTGCAGTGTCATGCACCACCTGAAGCATAGCTTAACGGCACATTCTTTATACCCCGTGCACCTGGAGCTCCTACTGGTTCGGGCCCATATACGTTGCCAAGAGTCCGCCGGTATCTCTGTCCCCAAATCTTCCTCCAACTGTTTAATGTATGAGAGTTTATCCTCCAGCTGGGCCTTGTCTAGTAACCTGTAACACAAGTGATCTTATGGGTGTTTTGCCCCTCAACTTATTGAGTTTCGATACCGGGCGTGTGCCCACCTCCTTTATTTTATGATTAGAAACCCAGTGTCTAATTTGACAATAGTGGAAGCGCTCTGATTCTGGGAGAGTGAATTTGCTTTTGCATTCTAATATTGTGAGGGGAAGGCAGTCTTCATATAGGTCTTTAAGTCGCAAGAGCACCAAAGATTTCCAGCAGCTAAATGACCCTCTTGCCAGGCCTGGAGAAAATTCTGGGTTCAGCAAACCAGTGTTAGCGGACTGATGCTAGCTTTGATTCCCAACCGTGCCCGATCCTTATTCCAGGTCGTGAGCAATATTTGTGTGGATTCAAGCAGGCCAGCCCTAACCGGTCTAGCTAAGAAGGGCAGATGGGTTAATGGAGCATCAGTCATGCCCTGTTCTATTCCCATCCACTTCAGCTTGTTTTCGTCTAGTACCCAGACAAGCATTGGTGCAATATGGGCTGCTTGATAGTACTTGTGCAGAGAGGGAACTCCCAAATCCCCCAACTCTTTTGTACTGAGGAGTTTTTACCACGGAATTCTAGGACGTTTCCCTTTCCAGATGTACTGCCCTACTTCCCCTTGCAGATCTGCCAGCACTTTGTCGGAAATACTAATTGGTAAGGCCGGAAAAGTATACAGAACACTGGGCAAGATAGTTATTTTGACTGCTGCCACCCTTCCGATCCACAATATTTTCTGAATTTCCCAGCTTTTTAAGGTGGCTGTTGTCTATTTCCATAGTTTCGGGATATTGGCCCTGTGTCTATATGCTTATGTGATGTTTACCCCCAGATAGGTGAACACCCTTTCCACCTGCCTGAACGGGAAGGCCTATCGTAATTCTACCTGGGTGTCCTTGGATATTGCTATAGACATGCCAATTGACATTTGATGATTGATGTGAAACCCAGAGACCTTGTGAAACTCCAGCAGGAGGTCCATTAGTGGGGGGGATTGACTGTATGGGGTTTTGTAGAAAGCAGATGACATAATCCGCGTAAAGCGCCACTTTGTGTGTCCCCTGCCCACTCCAGGCCCTGCATGAGGGAATTGCTCTGTATTCTTTGTGCCAGTGGCTCTATGGCTAGTGCGAAGACCAAGGGTGACAACAGGCACCCTTGTCTTGTTCCCCTGTGCAGAGAAATCAGGGGAGAATTATTCCCATTAACCCTAACCACGGTGGAGCAGGAGGCTTTCTTAAAGAAATCCTCTTTGGCCTGTAGCTTTCCCAGCTTCAGGGGTAACCCTCCTCCCATCCCCGGTTTTTAGGGGCCCTATATAGTTGCGAGTAGCTTTCTTCTTGAGCTTTGCTGGCAGTAGTTTATTCACCTTCTTGCCCCTAGAGTAATACAATAGCTTTGTCGTAAGTAATGATTGGCTTACCCCATCAAGTGGCCTTCCAAGGCTTGTCTAGCTAGTTTAAGGTTTCTTAGTGTACGTTTGCTACCTTTTGTTCATATGTGCTTTTTCCTTCTCCTGCACTTCTGCTCTGTCTCGCTGTGGATAAGCTACTGAGTCCTACTCCAAGAAATTTTGACCTATGATGACCCCCCTAAATATTTATTTCCCTGAGTCCCATATTGTGCTGATGTCCATCCCCTCTGTCATATTTTCTTGAAAATATTGGGTTATTGCTTCCTCTATCGCCGCCCTTGCCACTGTGTCCCTAAGGGATGGGTTCATTGAGCTTCCAGGGGGGTTTTGCCGTGGGGTCCCTAGTTCCAGGTCGATTTCTAATAACATAGGGGAATGATCGTAAATGCTTCCGGGAGAATTTCTATAGTATTGACCAACGGTATGAGCCCCCATGTACTCCATGTGATCATGGCGTAAAAATTAGATTTATAATATTCATACATACTGTGTGGTGATAATCCCTCCTACTAAATGGGGATACAGAATGTACAATCAATAAAAGGAAGGAAACTATCAACAGCTAAAATCATGTGTACATTAACTTCTGACCAAAAGACCCATGTTAACAACCTCTAAAGCAAATATGGGTTGTACAACTGTGGTCAACAAAAATGTTTCATAAACACATCGACATTTTATTATTCCATCAAAGCACAAGTTTTAAACCACTTGCTGGTTGTATCAAAACATTAAACACATATAGACACATCATTGCAATTCAATACAGCGGTATACAGTCATACAATATGTCTCTCGTACCTTCTAAACCTCACTTCCACCCTTTAAAACATCAACTCCCTCACTACTACTCTCTCCTCCACACTACTTCTCCTCCATGACCCCTACTACTACATCACTCTCCATAAAGCTCCCCACAGTCCCTGTAAAACCCTCCAGGAGCTCCCCCTGTTTTCATTCGGTCCGTAGATCACACCAAGAGTGATTTCACGGTCTTCCAGTACTCCCTTAATCAGCAGGTACCTCCCCTGCGTGTCGCACAGCACATCCTGTGTTTGCAGTGGTAACCCCTTACTGACCATTATGGCCACCCCCCCGTTTCTTCTGACCACTCGTTGCAAAGTATGCCCTTGTATAACCCTTACCAAACACACATTTTTCATCCTCTTTTAGTAAGTGGGTCTCTTGGAGGAAAGCTATATCGATCTCCATGGAGGTGAGCCTTTGAGTGATAGCTTTCCGCTTTACTGGCGAGTTTAGCCCCCTGACATTCAGGGACAGGCATTTTATATGTGGGTTGTCAGTCATAGATTATGTCCATTGTGCTAGACCTAACCCAATGCAATGCGAGGCAGGAGTACTAGCCAGAAGCAGCAAGTAAAGAAACTCTTGCTCAGGAGACTTCCATTGTGAAAAGTGTTGTGGACCGTGAACCATACCCAATAACCATAATGACCAATAAACCAGGAATTTATGTTCCCAACAAAAACCCAAATCAACTTTGCACAGGCCCTTCCACCTGTGGTCTAACAGATCTGCCATCTGCCAACTGAGATGACAGTTGGTCGGACACCAATCTTTCATGATACCATCTCTTCCACACGTGTCCAGTAGTCTCCGACTTGTGTAGAGTGCGCTCGCCCGCTTGTCGTGTTCTGCTGCCGCCTTTCATATCCAGAGCTAGAATACATGTCCGAATATGCTCCACAGTCCGCATGTGTTAAGTATCCGGTGCATTGGGTCCCATCATTCTTTCTCCATGTTGAGCGCCGCCTCCGGTATCTTCCTCCGTCTCGGCCTTCTCAGTTTCTCTGTTAGACCTTTCCTGATTTTGAAGTAACTCTCCTTTAGCAGGACCCTCTTTTGGCCCACTCATCAGCCTTGCTGCCTCTTCTTCAGTTCCGATTGCATATCAGTGTTTTCTTGTCTGCACCTGCACCCATGCTGTTGCCACATGCAATTTCCACCTGTTTGCCAGTCTACGTGGCGCCAAATCCTGGAATAGCAGAATGTGCTTCCCTCGGAACTGCACCGGCTCTCTTCTGTGCCACCGCCATGATCGATACTTTTTGCTGGAAAAAGTGGACCAGAGCCAGGACATCCGGTAGTAGGTTGCGGTTTTGGTGTTGCGCCGAGTAGACCTGTTCATTCTATCCATTTCCATTGCTGTAGATTCTGGGAGTTCTAGTAGTGTCTGGAACAGCTCCTTCACATAGCCCCCCAAATACTGGTCCGGGACTTCCCTCGGTATTCCACGGATCCTGATATTATTCCACTGAGAGCGATTTTCGAGATCCTCCTGCTTGGCCCACATCATTTCACAGTTGCTCCTCTATGCTAAGATCTCTGTTGGGGAGTTCTGCCTGGTCATGTGACTGCTCGCACAGCGTGTCTTCAACTTTACCCTCGTTTCCAGTCCGATCATGTGAGAATTAAAGCTTGCCACAGTTTTCACCATTGTTTCTTTAGTGTCCTTGATCTCTTTAGTGAGATCTTGCTTCAGCAGAGAGAGCATCTCAACCAAGTTTTCTTTCGTGAAGGATGCTGGTGTCGGGATTCCAGATGAGGATGGGTGGACCACAGCCTGTATTTGCTTTGGATTCATTTCCTTCTCCTTTACTTGAATCCCCAATAGTGCCTTGATGTCCCCCGCCCCCGACCTGGGCCTCAGCCCTCCCTTTGACATTTTCCTTGGCATTTGGATGCTTGGAAGGGCTTGGATGCCCACCCTCCGGTGGGCCCGGGCTGCAGTGCAAACTGGGTTGGTAGGACTGAACGTGCGCCTCAGTGGTCTCACTGTAGCTTGCTATATGACTCTATGAAGGATCACCAGACTGAAAGGGCTCCCGATCACTGCCCCCTCAGGTCCAGTCATACCCCTATTCCACCTGTCCTGGGCTGCTCTTCGCTGTATTCTCCCACCGCTGGTTATCTTAGGCTCCTGTGTGTTCAGGCATGCTTAAAACATTCCTGCTAGCTGTATGGTGCCACCCATGAGTTGACTTCCCGTTTACTCTGACATGTGTTTCCACTGTCCTTCGCCCAAGCTGCCCACTTCCTCTGTGTGTTTGTCAGGCTGCCATCTTCAGCAATGGGGCCTCCATCGAAGTATGCCCCCTTTCTCTGTGTGTCACGATGCCTGCCCCCAGACATCCGGAACAGATCCATCTATCCAGGGAACAGGCATCCACGAGGACCCAGGAATTCCCAAAACCCCGTCTAGGGGCTATATGGGTTCAGTCCTGGCGCCGTAGGCGCCGGGCTCATATTGCCATCTTTAAACAGTGCAGGTCATCCTGCAAAGAACTCACGTACAGGCCATCATGAGGCCATGAAGGGACTACTTTCCTTTAGGAACTATTTTACTACTTGGGTGTGGTCCTGGATCTCTTTACCTGGTAACTACTTTTTTGATGCTATTTAAACCACGCCTGAAGAGCAGCACACGCATCACGTTATTCTGCATCTCAGCAGCGTAACGCTCACCGTGTCTGCAGTCCAGTATTCAGTCTACAGCTACACCCGTTTGTGGCCAGAGCCGATCCTAGAGAAAAGGAAAGAAGAAGAGAAGGTTAGAACAGGAAGATTCCCGTTTGGTCATCATCTTCTCTGGGAGCAGCCGCACCTGTGAGAAAGGGAAAAAACATTTAAAACCACCGCATCGCATTGCCAGCTGCAGCGCCGCGCCATACTCGCCTATCATTAGAGCATCTTCACGACCCAGCGCGGTTCCCGTTGAATTGTTGCTTGCAACATCAGCATCTGAAAAGACAAGAACAAACAAAAGGTGAGCGGGTACCGCTAAAGGCATTCACTTACTTACCGCAAGATACTTACTTGGCATATTACTGCTCGAGGCAGCGCTGGTCACCATTCTACACAACATTTTCGCAAAGGCGCCGCACCTGCAACGAAGATAGAGAACTATTGGTTAATTGCACTTGGAACAATATTACTTGCTAAACAGTGCTTGTGCAAACTGACTCTTACCAAGGCGCTACCTTCATCCATCGAGGCAAACTCGCTCCTCGGACCACGCTGCATGAGGAAAGGTATGAAAGGAGCATGAGTGAATAAACAGACATTTGAACTCTAAGAGAACTATACATTTGGTTTACACACAACTTACCTCGGAGTCATTATTTGTCTGGAACTCTGCCAAATACCTTCGGATCAGTAAAGTAACTGAAGTTCTACGCGCCCCTTCACTCCAAACGCAGGATGGAGAGTTCATCCTTCCTAACTATAAGGTGAGACTTTATGAAGGGGAATACTAGAAGTTTTCGGGAAGATAGTGTTAGTGTTAACCCCTCTACCACGGGCGGCTAATTCCCTTTACTGCTTCTAGGAAAATCCTCTTGCGGGCCAGGCAGACGAAACTGAGTGGGCAAGTGCAATCGATCATCACTTTGCTACAAGTCACACTGGTGGAGACCGCAGCAGTCCATCTTTGTTCGACGCCCCTGTGGAATCCAGGTGAGCGTGACAGTCACCACCAAAAACTTCATTCACCTTCTTTCACCCAGGTGGCCCGCTTTATCACAGAGCCATCATCAGCTCATTTCTCACACGCCTTGCATGCAGGCGGTCTGCTCCTCAGGCAAGGCAATCACTGCCGCGGCCACGCAGTGCTAACTCCCCTCCTCCTGGCTTATCTCTGGCTACCATCCGGGCCGCTAGGGCTCGAGCCCACGCTGTGCGCTCCAGCTATGATCCAGGCCGGTCCCTGCTCAGCACTGCATGAGCCTGCCACTGGGCTCCGGTCCTCCCAGCCAGGCACTCCCCCTCTACTTACTTGTGGGGGCCCACCATCACAGCGCACCCGATTGCCTCAGCGGCCTCATCCGCATTCCGTGGTTGCCCCTGGCTCAGCACCCGCCTGTCCCCGCCAGCACCTCCAAAGCACAGGGCTTTCTATCCCGGCTGCCTCCGGCTCACCTAACCAGCCCGCTGCGGCTCGTCATCCGGCACTACTTTGGCACCAATTCGGTCAGCACAGCCCAGTATCTCTGGCACACTCCGCTATTAGGTCTCTGGAGGAGGATACCAGAGAAGACAACTTAGGCGGTCGTTTCTCCACGCCTCCTAGCGGTCCGCTCTTAATCTTGTTTTAAAGTTTCTCATGTGTGCTTCATTCATGTCCCTTAAGACTACGAACATTCAAAACCATCTTGTTGGTAGCACTAACATCAGCCCATAGGGTGAGTGAGTTGCAGCACTATCTCCTAAAACCACCTTTTACGATCTTTCATAAAGACCAGGTCAACCTTGGGGTCAAACCTTCATTCCTACCTAAGGTCCTATCAGATTTTCGTTTGGGGCAAAAGATAGTATTACCTATCTTCTACCCACCACCTCACCCTGGCAAGGAAGAGAAGAGGCTACCCAGACTTAACCCACGAAGGGCTCTGAGTTTCTACATGTCAAGGATGTCAGTTTCATCTGGATGACCAACTGTTTATAGGCTATACTGGTCATAGGTTGGGACAGGCTGTAACCAAACAGACCTTTTCCAGATGGATTATTTTAGCTATTACCGAATGCTATAGGCTGGCCGGGGAACGATCCCCCCGGAAGGCTTGAGAGCCCATTCCACTAGGGGCATGGCTACTTATTCTGTTCTGCAAAGAGGTGTTCCTATAAAAAAACATTTGTGAGGCAGCCACTTGGTCCACAATTCACACTTTTGCAAAGCATTCCTTCATTCTGTTCATGACAACCTTTGATTACAAAATTCATACTCCCGCCTCCAAAACAAACACTGCTTTGGGAGTCTATCAAAAGATGAGGAATACGTGGCAGGACACAATCCATTCAAAGAACAAGTTACTTACCCCTGGTAACGTTCTTTCGAATGGATGTTCCTCCCACGTATTCCTCATCGTCCCTCCCAGCCTACCCTGAACTAGAATTTCCATGTTATTGCAGTTTACGCTCCTTCAGAATCCAGTATGGTCTAATCCGTGTTAATGGGGCTAGTTCTACTTAAAAAGGACACGAAAAAACAGAACTGAACCCAATGGGCGCTGCACGTGCTATATATACCTTTGGTGACATCATCCTCAAGACAGAGGCCCTCGAGGGACATTGAGTCAACCACATTGTGATGCTTTCCGAAGCAGCTAAACCTGGATATTGGAGAAGTCAAAAGATGAGGAATACGTGGGAAGAAAGTTAATAGAGGTAAGTAACTTTTTCTTCTTGTAGGCTCTTCTCAGCTCTCTTTTAGCAGCATAAATCACAGTTTACATCTTTGTCATGATGATTTCACAGCACCTCTGCTTCCACCTGGTTGACTCTCATACCAGGTCCACTTCTACAAGGATTCACCATGCAGGTCTACTCGCCTACCCGATAGTGTTCCACACTCAACAGTTATTCTGAATTTTAAAATCTGGCAACCAAAGGTTTTACCACAGCTTCAGCAGTTTGCAACTTTGGTGCCCCTCAACACTTCCAAGTAAGCAAGGCACTCTTATTATGAACCTTCATCTTCCAGAAGGGCAGCCTCTTTGCCGCACTTGTTTCTCTGCAACACCAGCAATCAAAATTCCCTTAAAGGTGTAATTCTATCTTTGCTCCTTTAGGCTTTGGCAAATTGAGTTTTTATACCAGCTTTTATGAAACAATCACAATAAAACAGCTTCACCCTTTTACAACCATGCATTCACCCCTTTTCTTCGTGCCAACCAGAGCAGCTTAATTGTATCCCTTGTTTGTCTCTTTTGGCTTTAGACAGTGCTTGCACTCCTCTTTGCTTTGGGCAAGGTTTGCACCCCTCTTGACTTTGGGCAATGCTTGTTCCGTGAAACTTAGAATTATTAAAGTTCAGTCACTTAGGTTCACTGCTACATTGTTTTCAACTGCTTCATAAATGATTCTTCAGTTACTCTTCACTTCAGTATCACTTTTAAGCACATGCGACCAGACTCATCTGTTTACTTCAGTTTAGTATTCAATTTGCATGATTCAAAGAGTTTCACTTATATGCGAGTGCTACTTTTGTTAGCAATTAACTGTCGGGTTAATAGTGATTTCACCCGCGGGCAATTGATTCTCCTTGACTACAGTTGTCTGCCTTTGTTCGCGCAAGGAATCAGAAAGCTCAGTCTTCTGTCTTCGCTCCCTTCACATGCTGCAGGACTAAAACTGCTTCTGGCTCCTTTTGAACAGACACACATCCTCTGTGAAGTTGTCTTCGTTCCTGCCACTCAGTTAGAGCTTGCCTTGCTCCCGAGACCCCCGGCTGCACACCAACTTCCAGGCATGGTCTCTCGCACACTTCCTGCTGCACAGTCTCTGCAATCAGGTTCACATGGGGAAAAAGCAGTCCTTCACGCTTTCCGCTGCGCAACCATTGCACTTCAGTTTCGGGGGGGGAGGACCCTCTTAGGACTGGCAGCTGGAATCTGCTTCACAATGATCCCGGCGCCCTCTTTCCACCAACTTCTGTTTGGACTGCCAACAATGTGCTCTCGTTCTGCTGCTACCGCTGCTTGTACTCCAGCTCCCCCTCATGGCCTGCACCATAGGAGGCCTTTTAAGCCTCTGCCTTTCTCAGGTGTCGGGTTATTGGCTTTAACAAGCTGACTACTTCTGCAACATTGCTCTTGAGCCTTCTTCCTCATCCAAGTACTTTGGGAATTAATTCCCATTGATTAATTCCCAAACACCAGAATTGGGCTTTTTAGTCAGCTTTCTACTTTTACATGTAGGTTTACTTCCCTTGAATGTTCTTAAGGAAAGATCACAAGAGTTAATTTAAAAGGGGGAAGGCAGTTCATTTAAGACATTATTAACAGATTTCCTTTCCCTGTACTTCTGTAAGTTAGTTTTTCTTTTTACTTTAGAAGTCTGACAGATGTTAAGAATTTTATTTTAGCTTTACCGACATTAGAATGTCCAATTCGTTGATTAGACAAATCATGAATACATTAAGCTATTACATGTCTTACTACTTGTGAAAGGTTCTTCCCTTTTAAAGACAAATGCTGTATCTCATCCCACAGGATCGCTTCACCACCCTGAGCCTTGTCTCCTCCCAGGTGATACTCCCACAGTGTACCACCCTCAAGGTCAGAATCCGGAAGCTTCTGCCTTTCCCATGCCACCTTGGAAAGGACTCTAGGCAGGGGTTTAGTGAGGGATCCACAGGAGTGATCACAATAGGTATTTCGTGCTCAGTATGCTAAACTCTAAATGAACTGAGATTTTGTTCTAATGGCCCTTGGCCTTCTCACTAAACTTACTTGGGGACATCCTAACTTTCCCTACTCCAGCCAGTTGTTGATGATCTAAAGGGTTGTTGAATGTCAGCCTTCTAGATACCCGGCTTGATCTGGTCTTTTCCTCTCATGCTCACTTTTCTCCTCTCCATCTCTCTCCTTTTCTACTATACTTCTCCCAGTCCACCTACCTCTACTCTATTCCTTCTCTGTCCCGCCGATGTCTCTCGGACCTTCTAAACCTCACTTCCACCCTTTAAAACATCAACTCCCTCACTACTATGCTCTCCCTCAGACTACTCCTCCATGCCCCCTACTGCTCTGGTGCCCTGCGCCCCCTACCGCGCTGGCACCCTCTTCCACACTACTACCACTCCACCTGTAACCCAGGCATTCCTTATTCATTCACACACTTCACATTCACCCTTACTCTTTTTCGTAAGCATGCTTGCCACACTTTCACGCACACTTAACAATGCAGTAGCACTTTCACTCACTAGCCAAAACCTGACCTCTAGAAATCACCTACAAACTCTGTTGCACCTTCCTCCCACCTGCTGGTCTCTTGGTCTTCTTCCTTCTCCTCCTCTGACCTCACCCACACACTTCCTGTGATCTCCTTTTATCCCCCTCCTCCCTGGACTGGTTATCACTCCCTGCCCAATCTGGCCCTACTTTATGTGCTGAATCTAGGGAATTTGTACCCTCCCGCCAAGGGGGAGCCACCCTCTTAGGGACTAGAGAGGTGTCCCTGTCAAGCTTGTCACCCCCTAGGGGACAGGGCTCGCGAGATCCCACTGGGGGTGACCCCCCCCGCCCCTACCCTCCCTTTGAAGACAGACAATCCCCAAATAGGGATGTCTTATCCTCCCTTTTCTCAGGGATAGAATTGTTTTGTTGGTTACATCAGAATTGAATTTTCGGATGATTGTGAATTTGCTTCGATTCGCATGCTCTGCATATAGTCTGACATCTAGTAGTAATCCGAGCTTTGCATCTTTTTTTTCGAAGATTGAAAAGGGACGTCAACTTGGGCGTGTCTTTAACACTATCCCCATCGTGACATTTAGTGTGCCCAAAATCCCTCACACGTCGAGGTCCCCCCAGATAGTTTTTTCCACCATTCTGGTCAGTCGCTTTCATGTGGCGCTAGTGTTAATGAGTAATATTGCTGTTCCATGCGCCTTCAACGCATTCTGTTCCACGCATCTTCAACGCATCCGTCAACAAATTCTTCAGCAACTGTTCCTGTTTACCGTCCGGTGGAAAACTTGATGGCTGTCTCCGGCCTTTGCCTTCAGCTTTACAGTAGGGAAAGTGTAGACCAGTTTTTCGCGACACTTCTCTTTAGAGAATGCCTTTTATTTCCTTTCTCTTTTCTTCTTTTACTTGTCTGGCTGCTCCCTTTCCACTTTACATTGCAGCGTACTCCATTTAATGTTGCCCTTCCTGTAAACAGGAGGTTTACGTGGAAGGACACTCATATGGAGTGTAATAATTGTCTACCTCATGATCACGAGCGACGTTGCGAAGCCTGTAAACTCTTTAGGCCAAAGATGCTTAAAGAAAGGCACGCTCTCCTGCCGTCAACTCGGACGTGGATTCCTCTAGCAGCTGCAGCTCTGTTTCAGAGACCGAAGACGACATTGTGCAATCTGCAGACTCCCACGTGCCCGTCCCCAATCCCCACTAGGGATGCTGAATGCATTGCTACAGGGAAATCGCACCCTGGCAACAAGGGCACATATTCTCTCTCAAAGGCCCAGCTCACAACCCCTCGGCCTCCTTGGGAACAGCCAAAAAACCCTTCCGCACCCACAGGACTGTCTGAAGTATCGACGGTGTCTGGTGAACCTGTGAATTCAGGGCCCGCTGCGCCTATGCCGTCGCGGTTGGTTCAGGTACCAAATCTTTCATTATGCAGGGTGCCACCCCTAAAGTTTTGACGCATGTTTCTGATGCGTCGAAAGACTCATCGAAACGCACCTCTTTAGCCAAAACTCACCCCAAACTGAGGGGAAGGCATTCTAAGGTCCCACCTCATAGTTCTGAAACCCTTAGAGGCCCCTTCTCTCCCCTTAGGGTATACCAAGGCCTCCTCTCCTTTGTCCCAGACCCTAGAGGGACCCAGGGACCCTGCTCCAGCTGAACCATCTTTTCCACTTCCAGAAACCTCCACTTCGTGGACTAGGAAAAGGTTTGAGCACTGCATGGACAAAGTATCTGAGTGTATTGATTTCTCAAGTAAATTCGATGACATTATTAACAGGTCCTTTTCCCGTTCCGTGGAGGAAGACAGTAGGGCCCTGTAGGGCTCCTAGGCTTCAGTCCTCTCAGGTTCACTCTACTTCTCCTGGACTAAAATTACCTGATCCAGCTGAAGACATTTTTCAGGATGACCAGTATGATCAGGACAAAATCTACTTTGTCCCGATCAGCATGATGGCTCCCAGGACCGGATCTCTCGCGACCCAGATGATTGGACTCCTACAGATGACCAGGGGAATTGGCCAACTACCCCCGGCTCATGAGGCAGAGCCTGATGACTACTTTCTGGACACCCCTGCTGTATCCCAACCCAGGGAGGCTTTCCTCATTGATGATCAGATGCTTTTTAACACTATTCTTTGTAAAGCAGCAGACCATTTTACGGTTGTCACCCGGAGGTGATGCCTGATTCAGACATTTTTTTAAGACCTCCTCAAGGAAATAGTTATTCCAAGCTATTAAGTCAGCCAAGCGATTCCGCTTCTTAACTCCATTAAAAAGCGAATTGCCCCCTCCTTGCTTACGCCCTGCCTTACTCGGGCGGTGAAGTCGCGTGTCAAAAAGATGTTTCGCCTCACACCCTCTTATCCGCTTTATACTCTGGGCCACTCTGTCCCAGACTCTCTGGTCGTTACTACGACTAGCAAACATGCAGTAGTTCCCCTGTCTTAATCTGAGTCTCCTCCTGATGAAGAGTGCAAAAAAAGTATGCTTTTGGGAAAATAATCACTTCTTTTGCATCCTACAGTAACCACATTGCTAACAATACCCCTCTCCTTGCTAGCTTCAGTGATGTTCAGTGAGGCCTGGTACAGGAGGGTCTACAAAATGTGCCTGAGCTGACAAAAACACAACTTGTTGCTATTGTACAGGGAGGACATTGGGTCACACAAAACATCTTGATAAATACCCTTAACGCCGTCGGGTATTGGCTGTGGGTACTCTTTTAATATCCATGCATGGCTTAAAAATGTCCAGGTTTAAACCCGAAACACAGACCTCCCTCCTCAACAAACCCATTGAGGAATCGGCTCTTTGGCCGGCGCACTTGAGACGGCAAAGAAAGAGCATGAAACATTGACATCTCTTAATCAGATCTCCAACAATCCGTATGTGCAGCGCAGGGTATTTTCTACCTGCCGCTCCTTTTGTGGGCTATCCTTCTCCCGCACCGCTCAGGGTGCCTATAGTACCGGAGGATCACCCTGGTGTTCTGTCCAAAGAACGTCCAGCACTTATGTACTGTGTACGAGCGATAGAAATAAAATATCAATATCAACAGCAGGGATTTCGGTGTGGCAAAGGTAGGGGAAGAACATCCCCTTCCAGCAAATGACTCTACGATTCGGGTGCCCTCCCATGCCTCTCCAGTAGGAGGGTGAATAACATGCTTCACCCACGCATGGGAGGGGATAACATCAGACAAGTGGGTGTTCAAGACTGTAAGTGATGGTTATTGCATCAAGTTTCTCCATCCACCTTGATACCACCCACCAAAGAACAGAAGACGGTCTCCAGAACATCTCATCCTTCTGGAAGAGGTAGAGACCCACTGCACAAGTGAGCGATCAAACTCATCCCAGATCATCATGTAAACAAGTTATTTCTTTTTTCAATATACTTCCTTCTACCTAAAAAGGATCTAACCATGCGCCCTGTATGAGACCTGGGCCCCGGAAACAAGTATGTGAAGCCTCAAAACTTCAGGATGACAACTTTGCAGGAATTAATCCCATTGCTGAAGCACTAAGAATCATGCTTTCATATTTCAATGTTGCCAGTGCACAGGAAGTATCTACGGTTCAAGATGGTGAACACTCCATCAGTTCAAAGTACTCCCCTTCGGCATTGCCTCAGCCCTGCAGGTGTTTACCAAGGTACTGACAGTAGCAGCAGCAGCTCACCCTCACAGACAGTCCAGTCCGTTTGGTGTACCCTTATCTAGACGACTGGCTCCTAGCGGAGACTCGCACCAAACGTGCCTAGGGAACACCCAAAAGACGATGGACCTTCTTTTCAATCTGGGGTTCTCCATCAACGAGAAAGTCAACTCTCATCCCCAGCCAAGTCGAACAATTTCTGGGGGCCCTAATTCGGACAGAAGATGGGTTTGTCTTCCCCTCCAATGAGGGGGTCCAATACGTTTTGTTTCAGATCCCTCAGTATGTAGCCAGTCGTCAGATAACTGTACGGAAAACTATGCGACTATTGGGAATTATGGCATCCTACATTTTTCTGATTCCACAAACCCGCCTGTGGCATGCATCCTATGCAGGGAGTAACTCTCGAGCCAATGGTGCCATTTAAACCGGCAGTGGGACTGTCTAGTGGTCATCTCAACAGCCCTCGTTTTGTCTCTGCAGTGGTTGTCAAAGGATAACTTTCTAAAGGGAAAATCCTTCACCACCCTGCAGTAAAAGACACTCTCACCATGGGCGCATCCCTGTCAGGCTAGGGTGCTCAACTTCTACAACAGACGGCGCACAGCATGTGATCACAATTATCAAACAAACATATCAAACTGTAAGACCTACTAGATGTATTCAAAGCCTTAAAGTATTTCAGACCCAACTGTAAGGGATTATCGTTCTGGTCCTTACAGACAGCACCACAGCCATTTATTGCTTGAACAAACAGGGAGGCTCTCCCTCTCCAGGGCTATCCAAACTGTCGCAGAGCATTCGGAAATGGGCACTCAAACACCACATGTTCCTCCTGTCACAACACGTTCCAGCGGAAAACAATCTTCTGGCAGACATGCTCAGCAGAGACATGCAACTACCCATAGAACACGAGTGGCACTTGCACAAATACATTTTACAGAACGTCTTTGCAGAATGGGGACATCCAGACATTGACGTCTTTGCAATACTGGAGAACGCACAATTCACAGACCACGCCTCCAGGTAGCCCCAAAAACTGTCCAAGGAGAACGGTCTCTGGATCACATGGTCAGAGGAATTTGCCCCAGTTCCTCTACTCAACAGGATGTTTCACAAGATGCACCAGGAACAAGTTACACTAATCCTGATAGCACCAATGTGGGCTCGTCAGCCATGGTTCTCGCATCTCTTGAGAATGTCAACTTGCCCTCCAGTAAAGTTGCCCTGCTCCTACAGCATGCTGACCCAAGATCAGGGGACAACACTGCACCCTTGCCCTCAAACTCTGCACTCCTGGTTTGCCCTTTCTCTCTTCTATCCAAATTTAGCAGCATGGCTCCTGAGATCATAGATTTCAGGCATCTACAGCTGCCTCAAAGATGTTAGGACATTCTTAAAGAGGCACAAAAACCTTATACTAGACGCTGTTATTCCAGTAAGTGGAAGCATTTTGTCATTTGGTGCAGTACTTGTAACATCAACCCCTCCTGGTGGAAAGTCCCTGTAATCTAGGCTTCCATGGTTATGATATGATTAGTCATTTATAACGCGCCTGTACACAAGTGTTTCTAGGCTCGTCAAGACAAGGAAAGGAGGCCAGAGGGAGAACGAAACAACAATCTTACTAGGCCTTGTCATTCAGATCGCGCAAGTGCAGGGGGATGGGAGAAGTGCAAAGGGTGGAGGGGGGGGAGAGTGCAGCGTAACTAGTAAGTGCAGCCGGGAGGTGGCTCGTAAGTGCAGAGTGTCGAAGGACTTTAGGGTTACAGATACAGTCCCTTAAGTGGATGGGAGTACCGGAGGCAGTGCAAGGGCAACCAGCCTCGGCAGGTTTGCTGTTGGTCCTGACGTTCCGTAGGTTACGTACTGGCAGACGTGCCTTTTCAGTTGTTGCCGCTCAAATGTAAATTGACATGCCTATGAAAATAAAAAAACTTGTCTAACCACCTGATGTTCAGGAGAGCGCTTAAAACATGCCTGTTTTAGCTCCTCATTCCTTTTGGCTTCATGACTGCTGTTTTCCCTCTCTAGTGCCAAGATCCCTCCAGGTGAACGTTGCGCTGTACAAATTACATAACATAACATAACATTGCAAGCGGGAACATGGAGTGATTAAACCCACATTTTGAAGTAAGGCGGCCACATGTGTACAACTGCCTTGCTTCCTGTAGAGGCTGTGCCATGGGCCCAGGCAGCACCTGAGGCTCTCTCAAGCCTCCACCCACTGCAACATCTGGCACCCTTATCATGATGCCAGAAAGCAGTAGGAATCCTTGGACCAAAATTAAACACCTGCCAGTGTGTTCTCACTGCTCGTGACCCTCTGGGTCAAGGCTTAGCCGCAGACCTTTTTCACTGCCTTTCTCCCCCTGCCCATCCTAGTAAGTGAGATGACCTTTAGTAGTAGAGGTACCACCTGACTCCAATGAAGGGGGGCGGTACCATGCATGTCCCAGTACTTGGATTTCACTGCTCCATCATTTGCCTGCTGGGATTTGTATTGTTTGGTCACTTCAATTGAATAAAATGTGGTAAAGTAATACCAGGTTAAAAGCAAAGCGCAGAAGAGGAGTAGGCTGACCCTCATAGCATGTCGTCATCTGGCACCTCAATTTAGTAGGGAGGCTCTACCCACATTTCCGCGACCTGGAGACATTCCACAATTTCATCAGTCACCTAATATTCTGTTTTGTATCCTTCTTGGTCTTTGCCTGCTACCGGTACTCATGGCCAGTGACTTTGTCAAATCTATCAGGTAAGCCATTGTCAAAAAGTGGAAACTGTTGCTCATATGGTTCCCCCAATAAAGTGTAGACTGGTATGTTTAAAGCGTGGTAGGGGGGCTCCTTTCATACTCTCAACCTGGGTTCTCACTTCAAGACAGAAGTTTCACAAATCTGGACAGTCTCACCGTAAATGTCTACCCCCTAATCCCCTCCAGTACTTATCATAATGGGTATTTGAGAAGAGATTCACAACGCTCACTGCAATGCCACCAGCACACAATTTTATACTTTGTTTTTGTAAATTGCGTTAATGTCTTGATGTTGGACAGCCTAGGTCGTATCTTTGACAAGATTCACCTATTTTATGACTGAATGCCTGCTACCTCTGTGTATGCAAGCACTCTTGATTGTGTAGCACAATTTAGGATCTTGTCAGTGGCCGAGACAATAGTCTTGTAGATGTAATTTGCTGTATCAAACCTCAAATGCTGTAATCGTCTTTGAAGCACCAATTTAGTTTTATTTTGGCAGCATCCGCTAATGTGCTTCATAGTACAGCAGCCTTTCCTTTTCTTCCTTCCCATTATTAACTTTGAGTTACTCATATTACTTGATGTCCCTTTTTATAAAATAAAAACAAAGTCCTCTGGTTAGGTGTTCGGGAGAATTCTCTCTTTAGGCTGAATTTCCTAACCTAGTGAGTCCCACAGCAGCGTTGCTGGATTTCTGGAGTGTGTTTTTTTCTCCTGCCAAGTGTGAGATTCTTTTTCTCCCACTCTTGGACATGATTTATGGTGTGCCTTTGACTGTTAATGTGTTTTATGGGCTATGGGGTTCTTTACTCCACAGGGTCTCATGTGTTTTTACTATGTGTGTTACACAGCACCCTCCGTGCAGTGACACAGGGGTGTCATAGTGACACCCCACCATAGACTCCATACCCTGGGACTGACTACTGTCTCCCAGGGCATGTACAGTCACCATTGGCTTTACTAGTCCCAAATTATTAACAGAAACCGGTACAAACCATCATATTGTGGACGTACTGGTCGGGGCAATTCGATTGCCCCGGGGTCTGTCAATCGAGGGGGCACGTCTCCGTCCCCCCTGATCGAGTTTTGGCTGGTGGCGGTGGATACTACTTTTTATATTCGACCGCGAATATATCCCTATGGGATTTTCCCATTGTTCGAGGCTACCAACTTTAATTATTTAATTCTCATAGCCTTGAACATACCGCCGGTTTATTTATTTAATATTAATTCGCTGGTTGGTATTTTTTGCCAGGACTCGATTCTAAAATGGCGTTTGTGTTCTCTTCTGTGACTCCAACCCAAGTCGAGCCCTTTGTTCCACTTTTTGGCAGGCTTCTCCACAGAAGCCTCCAAAAGTGGTGCCACTCTGTCTGGGTACCCCAGGGGGTGTCGGAGGGGGTTTAGGCACCCTGGACTGAGTTACCTTGGTAACTCAAGTCGCACTCTTGTGTGATTGGCCCAAGTGGTGAGCCGGCCCGCTCAGCACTTAGCATGTTTGATTGACAGCTAGGCTGAGTGAATGGGGGTGTGCTGCATAAAAGCAGGGCTTTGGGGGACTGGAACTTCAGAAGTCGCCACAGGACCTGAGAATCCGACGAGGGAGAAGCTGAGCCGACCTACCACGACGACACCACCGGTGGAGCCCTGCAGAACCGACTCACCACTTCCCGACGACAGAGAAGATCTCCCGACTGGAGAGGCTTCTTCCCCTGACTGGTGGCCACAACCAGTTTACCTTCTTCTCTTCGCATCCCAGGCCGTCTTGTGGTCGAATTGCCCGTGCCAAGCACCCCGGCAACCGGATAGCCACTTACCACTGGACCGCAAATAAAAGGACCGCTCCTTTTAACTGAGAACTCTGCGGCTGGTTTCTTCCCTGGCAGTGCAACAGACTCCTGTCTTCCTCGCCGACGAGATCCTCTCTTCCCCCTGGACGAAGCACCAACTTGCATCCGCTGCCAGGAACAACTGCCCCTGCTGGAGTATTCTCACCACTTTAAATTACTGTGTCCGCCAGGCCTCCCTTTCTAAAGATTGCTACAAGGTAATAATAATCCCTTAACCTTCTAGACTGGGCTGGCCGCCTTGACCATCTAACTGGTCCCTTTCTTTGGTCTAACTCTTTTTGAACTTTGTCAAGACTTTTGTGCACTGCAACCGAATGACCTTGGACACATTTCGTTCTGATCCTCTTAAAGTAGATCCGGCCTTCTGAACTCTAACTTCACGGTTTTTCTTTGCCTTCCTCTCTTGTTGTGTTCTTGTAAAAGTGTTGGGATCTGTTTCCATTTATACTCTGTTTTTCTCCCTTTTAAAACAAATTATTGGAGTGCCATCTACGTTAAGCGCTCACCGCTGTCTGAAAATAAGTGAGGCTTTACGTAAGACTCGTCTAAAATTCTTCTAAGGGAGTGCATATCTTTTAGTGACCGTGTTTCTGAATTGCTTACTATTAGTGCCTGTGTGTTTTTCTAGATGTGGTTTTAAATAAATAATTATATCTCTTTTACACCAAGCTCTGGTCAGTGTTTACTTGTTCTACTATGTTCTTTTGACCTATTGTGAATACTCTGTATACTGCCTAACTCTTCTTGAGGGAAGTCTGACTGCTCAGCCACAGCTACCAAGTGAATCTGTGTGGTACAGACTGCTACCAAGTGGGTTTACTGCCAAAAACCTGTAGTCTTAAATCTTTTGCAGTGGTCCCAGAGGGAACTGCACAGGTTTCTGCCTAACATTAGGGTAACCTTGCTCCTCCTATTTCAAAAAGACTGCATATGGGCCATCTAGTCTCAGGCTTTTATTGGGTTTAAGGCATTTTATAGCATCAAAAACATAATGCTTTGTAATTGAATTCTCACGGCCTGTCTGTTAGTCAAGAGTTTTGGGAGCAGGACGACTCCAGGCTGGAATTTTGTTCAACTGGATCTATAGCATTTGTCTCAAATAGAATTCGCTGGTGTTTAATGGCCTCTCATTTGTGCCTTTCTAAGCCACTTCTTGAAACCCCTGCACTCTGCATTGGTGTGGATGAGCATGCATGCTGTATGCGATTTCATGTAATTGGCGAGCATTCGTCCCACCCCATTTATCCACTTGTCAAATGTCTGCTTTAATTTATTTAAGTCAAATGTATTCAGCTTTCTTTGTGCATGGGGTATTTAACTGTCTTTCCACAGCTGACTTATTTTGAAGTTCATCCTATGTGGTTGATCCATTTGTATGTTTATTCAGGGCCTTTTAGCTCCTTTATCAAAGCTTCCTCTGTAAACCGCATTACTGGTTTCTTGTAGGGTGTGATTTCAATGAACTTCCCTATCCCTATAGCTACTGCTTAAACAGCATCCCAGAAATTACCCATTTTTGACTTTTGGCTTTTGAAGTTAGTAAATATTCATTGATTGTATTTTTTAAATTCTCTCAAAGGGTCAGATTATTTACAATTCGTTGGGACTAGTGCACACCTCAATTATTGTATTTACAATATCGTGGTTGTACAGTGTGGCCAGTCCCATCTTGGCCTTTTAAGTACAGGAAGATCTAACCGATTTGTAAGTAAGTGTTGTGTACATTGGAGAAGTGACTAAATACAACTTTCTGTGGGAAAGCGTTGCACCAATTAATGATAATATTGGTCTCGTCCAGTGGCCCTTTATTGGTTAAGGATGCCTTACCCATGACCTAGTTGAGCAAAAATTACCAAATGCATGTCCCTTACAGAGATCTCCCCTGAAATCATGTGCTATGCTAGTACATTCCAAGAAAGGTTTGTCGTGACCCACATTAGGGGCATAGAAGGGTGCAGACATAAACTATCTGTTCAAAGGGATCAATACAAATCTGACCCTTTGTCCCTTTTGCGTTCCTCCACCACACATTGTCGATTCCTATGAAAGAACAGCTACTTCCACTTAACCTTCCCCAATAGGAAGAGAGAGATTGTATCATGTAGGTCCCATGTTTCAGCCTCTGCTAGCCCTCGGAGCTTAAGTGCATTTCTTGTAAGGCCATCACGAGGGCTCCCTCTAAGTTCCCTGAGAAAGTCCACCTGCTTATTGGGTATGTTGAGGCTCCTAACATTTGATGAACATACTTTTAAATTGGATTATTTTGTGTAAAGCCATAGATTTCCTTGAAATGCCCCATAATAAAGGAGAAACCCCAGCCCATATCTGGTGAAGCTTAGTAACAGCAGGGATAAACATTTCAAGCTGCTAGCCAGGCATAAAAAGTTACTTGCCCCCATTTCTCTACATGCACACAGCATGCCATTTCTTATCCTAGAAGAGTTAATTCTCACTTACCAATGGGTAGCAGTGAATGCAAATTTAGAGGATTGGTAATAGTGAATGAGAAATAGCCTTATGCATTAGTGCATGCTTCCTCCACCTGCTCCCCCATGTTGATAGCAACCCTTCCTTATGCAGCCTGCCCTAACTTGGCAAGCTAGATCCCGTCCAATGTGAAATAGAGGTATTCGATGACCTGCTCACCTCCTGCATCCCTGCTTTCAGCAAAAATAGATCTGTCAAAGGGCTGCATACAAACCTAAATTATGAGCCCCTCGTAGCCCAGAGAGAAAACAAGCATCTCACCATCCCCTGCAACATGCATAAGGCAGCTTATATGTAAAACCCCTCCACCACTTTCCAGTGGACCTAACCCCGGCCCTAAAACCTCATACCCTACAGTGCTCAAACTCCCTCCACTCGCCAGCTTCCATCATAACCCACATCAAAACTATAGATAACCGACATTCCAAACAATTCATCAATATAGCTTGAGGAGTTCCTAAAAGTACGAGGACGGGCACAAGCACACGAGACCTGATGATCCTTGACTGTGCTAGTACTGGTACAAGGTGGCACCAGGGAGGCATGAGGATTGTGGTGTCAACCGGGACAAAGGACTTTTACAATCCACATGGGAAGAACTGGATACAAGGTATAAAAAGTAACAAAGGACTATCAAATGTGTCCAAATCCAGCTGTGACAAGCACGGCCATATCAAACCATGTCGGAATTGGCACCAGGTGTGGAGGCGAAACAACACCAGGGGTCCAGATGCTGTTGAAAGACTGGAGTGAAGAGGATGCCGGAGAAGTGCCACGGGGGGAGTCCACGTGTTATGCAGGAGAGAACCTGGGCAGAAGACCAAGTTGGAGAGTGTAACAGACAGGAGAAGTACAGTGCTGCCGATGTAGCAACTGCAGTGAGCCAGCAGGGCCAGAGAGGAGACCCAGGTCCCAGGAAGTCCCAGTGACGTACCACAAGGAAACGGAAGGTACAGGAGACCTGGAGCGGATGCAAGGTTAGAAGGGAGGCTAGCTCACAAAGTTCCCTCTTGCATCAGCAGTGTGGAGCCGCTACTTGGTGTAACCAGAGAAGGGTCTGGGACCTGAAAGCAAATGCTGAGAGTACTAGAGGAAATCTTCCTCGTCGCAGTGGCGTCAGTAAGCCCACTGACCACCAGAGAAGGTTCTGGGACCCCATCAAAAGGAAACTGATCAAGCAAGGCGAACTTCCTCGTTGCAGTGGCGACATTAAGCCCAGTGATCAACAGAGACGGATTTGGGACTTTACTGACAACAGACAGAGTGGCCAAGTGTACATCAAGCTGAAGATTGTGATAAAGAACTGTGCCAAGTAATACCAGGAGAAGGGGGCCCTTCTCCTGATCCAGAAATGGGAAGTTATGCTGAAGACGCTAGGGGAAGTGAGTCCACCTAGCCTTGTGAACTGTGCCAAGCAGTACCAGGTGAAGGGAGGCATTCTCCTGGTACCGAAATGAGAGTTGTGCTAAAGATATCAGAGGAAGGGAGTTCTTCCCCTTGGCTTTATTGGACACTATGTACAGCTAAACCAGGAGCAGGGAGTCCTTCTGAACATGAACCTTGTATAAGGGCTGTGTGAAACCTGCGAGCCAGGGGAAGGGAGACATTCACCCTGGCCTTTTTGTTGCAAGCGAGCATTCTTTTGGATGCTATACAGTCAGCGGGAGAAGGGAGCCATTCTCCTAAAGAAGGCACTTTCTGTACAGTGGAGTTTGTTTTCACAGACATTCTGATGGACACTTTCGTATTAGTTTTGATGCAGAGAAACCCCTCAGACATGGGGATAGATAGGTTTTTGGTACTGCAAATGTTTGTAACCACCACCATGCCATCTTTGTCAATGTCCGCTTACTACTTTTGCACCCTTACAGTTTCCATCTGTATATTTTGTATTTATTTCGTATTAACTTTTTTTGGCTTAGAATATATTGAACCGATGTGCTGTGTTGATATTGACTTATTGTGTAACATGCTAAAGTAATTCAACTGTCAAACTATATGTCCCAACATACATAGCTGGAGAAACTGGAGAGCCGGGTCGTGGCCCTGACGAGTGGCCAGTGTAAGGGTGCAGAAGGAGGAGACTGACACACAGGTGGTATAGTGGTTGCTATAGACTTTGTGAGACAGGAATGGTATCACGAGAGAGACAGACTCAAAAGTAACAGTTTGAAGACCTCTATTTAGAAACTTTGTTGGATTGGTGTAATACCGAATTGACCCCTACTCCAAAGTTCTCTCAACTGATGTTTCTAAGGCCCGCCGATGTCTGCAAGTCCAAAACCAAAGTCTGTCTGTGCCTAAATTTATGCTTGCCCTCACTCTTAGATAAAATGTGATATGGGGTCTTCTTAAAGAAATAATGGTTGCTCTAAAAGAAAAATGGTAGCCTAACCATCAGTAGTTCTGCCAGTTTCACAAATAGTTCAACTAAAAAAAGATTGCCCTCGGAACCTTCCACGTAGAGCTCTTGCAGCAAGTCAATAAAGTTCCCAATGTTTCTGGGTCTCTCGGGGTTCCCTTCCCCAAGCTTTGATTCTTCCAGTTCCAAACAAAAGGACAGTTTCTTTTAGGCCTCTCACGGTTCCCTTCCCCAAGCTTAGGCCTCTCTTGCAAAGTTCAAAATGTCTCTGTGGGCCTCTCAAGGTTCCCTTCACTAATCTTGGGCCTCTCTTGTTTCAGACCAAAGTTCACCTTGTCAGGATGTACCTTTGAACACATAGTCCTTTCCTGGTGCAGTGTCAGAGACTTTAAATATGCTGGGCTTTTGCTCCTCCCCTGCACAACCACTCTGACCGCTCTCTTTACACTTTGTATCGTTCTCTTAACACCTTTTCCTTCTGGTGCCTTTTCCACTCTGCTCTTTCACCTTTCTTTCCACTTTGCTATGCACACTGGCACCGCCTTTCCCTTTTTATTGTGGCTCTCACTCCTCTTGCTTTGCAATGCACACTGGAACTCTCTTCTCACTTGACCGTGCACGCCGTCACCTTCCTTTGTCTCCTTTTAGGTCGCTCGCGCCCTCTTTACTGCCGCTTGCACTCGTTGCTTTCCACTCTCTTTATTCTACTTTTGCGTTGCTTCCTGCTTTTTAGGCCGCTCGCCCCCTCTCTTTGCTTTCCGCTCCCTTTAAATTAATTATTTCTGTCTTTCTCTGTCATTGTGCCACCTGTGCACTGTTTCTCTGTTTTTACTCAGTTTCTACTTTCCGATTAATGCGCTGCTTGCATCTTTCATCACTTTCGCTCACGCCCCAGCCACCTGCATGCTACTGAGTTTCTCCCTTTTGTTGTGAAACTCACCCCGGTAGCTTGGCACTGTCGAGCAGGTCCTCGGAATCTATAGGTTAAGGTCAGGGTCTTACCACCTGCCTCTCAGACACCCTTGGGACTGGCACACGTCACAGGGGAACGAGCACTGGCCTGGATACGGCCAGCAGCTTGCAGCACGCCTCACTCAAGCTACTTATAGACATGGGCCCTCATTACAAGTCAGGCGGTGGACCATGGTGCTATTAGCACCATGGTCCATGCCGGATCCCGCCATGGTGGATGGCGGAATTACCGGAATTCCCCATTTACCATTTGCCCTTCCCCATTCCCATTTTTGCCCCATAG
Source organism: Ambystoma mexicanum (assembly GCF_040938575.1). Taxonomy (NCBI): domain Eukaryota; kingdom Metazoa; phylum Chordata; class Amphibia; order Caudata; family Ambystomatidae; genus Ambystoma; species Ambystoma mexicanum. The sequence continues at coordinate 555,760,529 of NC_090931.1, forward strand.
GGCATAATGGGGATGGGGAAGGCGCTAATTACGGCACCGTAAATTACGGTGCCGTAATTAGCACCAAGGTCGCTTAGCGCCTTGGACTTTAACGCCTGCAAAAAGCAGGCGTTAAAGTGTGAATCAGGCATTAAGGGTTTAACGGCACCGACGCTCTTTACGGCACCGTTAACCCCTTAACGCCTGACTTGTAATGAGGGCCATGGCTTCCTTGCCACGCTGCAACCCCTCTGACGCACTGGATCAGTGTCTTGGCGTCCTGCTCTCCTCTGGATCTCCCAGGCTTCTCTGGCTGCAGTCTCCTCCTCCCTGGCTTCCACGTTTCATCCAGCAACCCGAGCTCGCTTTTCTTCTTTGGCAGAACACACCTTTTTATACCCTGAGAGTCAAGTGGAATCAGGTGTGCCTGGTTAAGGTGAAATGCCTGACTCCATTAGTGGGACAGCTTAATGGTGAAATGTAAAAAGGCCTCTCCCTGCATCCCAATGTTGGTCCTATTGGTAATCTTTATTACTCTGTCACCTCTTCCTCGGCCCAATACTTGTTGGAAATGGGGAGGGGGTGATGGGATGAGATTGATCCCGGGAGGATAGCTCTGCGGCAGCGTGCGCGTCTTGGAAGCAAGACGACACGAAGCAACAACAGGTTCGATTCCCGGGTCCGCACTTAGAAACCTCTGGGTGTTTAAGCGCGTTATAAATAGTAACGAAGACAAAAAAAAACAAAAAAAAAACACAATTACGCAACTAGAAAAACAAACAATTCCTGTAACAGCGCCTCGATGCCTGTGGGCTGTGTGAGCGCTTTATAAATGTAAAATAAATAAATAAAAAATTGAAAATACTGTCTGTGGGCAGAATTAACATAAGGTAGTGGAAAGAGGAGAAGAGGAATCCCCTGGCTTTGATTTTCTGTGACTGTGGTGATTCGCTCTTTTTAAAGTCAGTATCGGCCCCTGGTATTCTGTCATGGAAGTACTGGTTTTGCCAGCATACCCTATGATCGGAAATAAGGGAAGTTGGATAGGTTTTAAGGTTATGGTTAGACCTTTGTATCTTCTTACTCCCCCCCACCCCCCATTATTATCTGCCTTTAGTCTGGGGGGATATCCTCACCTCCCTCTTAGATCCGGGACAGCGTGACTTGTATATCCCATGAAGGCTTCAGGGACTTCCTCCTCTTCGCCTCTTGTTCCTTTGGGATAAGGCATCTTCAATGTTCTTGGTCCAGGAGAATTACTTCTTTCTCCTGGACGAATGAGCACAGTTCTGTGTGCAAGTTCTTAAACAGGGGGATCTACTCCCTTCCCCATGCCAAACGTGTTCACCAAAGTACTATCAAGTTCCAATGATTTTCACCAGGAAGAATGCCTCCCTTCTCCTGGTTAAAATATTCTCAAAATTATACTCCGAAGTTCTAACACTTGATAGCTGAAGGTTCACCACACATGCTGGGGAGAATGAATCCCCTTCCCTGGCTAAAAGACTTTTTGGTTGGTTTCCCTTTTAGCCAAGAGAATGTCTCCTTTCTCTTTGCTTTGGCTTTTTATTAGCCTGGGGGATTGACTCCTTCCCCCAGCTCTTTGGTCCTTTTCTCAAGTGCAACGTTGCCAGGAGACTGACTCCCCTCTCCTGTTAACATGGATTTCACAGCCTACTCTGCCCATGGGGATTTACTTTCTCCCCCTGGTCTCCTCCTATAGGATTATCCACAACACAGTTCACATACTATTAGGGTCTCCAGACCCAGGCTTTTCTACTTCTTGAGTTCGGCCCACTTGGCTCACTCTCCTGCCAAGTGCAACCACAAGGAAGATGACTTGCCTCTGTGTAACTTTTGGGGTCCAAAACCCATCTTCTCTGCTTGTTGGGGTTTCCCCTTCCCGTGTTTCACGTGGTCCCATAGCACCTTTCTGCCCCTCCGGTGACCCTGTAGCTGATTGTTTACTGGTAGGCTGTGAGGGAGCTGCCTCTGCCCGCCTGGCGACTGTCCCTGTGCCTCGTCCGGTTTCCCCGTCCGGCCTGTTGCCTTGCTTCGGGACTCAGTACTTTGATGGGGATTCCTGGAGCTGGACTCCGCCTCTGCTTCACCGGTCTCTTAGCACATTTGTGGTCATCCAGTGTCTCCTGTTTTCGGTCTGCTCAGCTTCCCTTAAGAGCAGTTTATGTGGCTCTGCTCCTGTGAATCCCTCCATGAAGTTTTGCAGCTCCCCGCCTGCCTCCCCCATTCTGCGTTGACTCCCGGACAAGATTTGGATTTTCCGTGCTGGAGATTCTTTGCACCTGATGCCTCGGTCGGCTGGATTCAACCAATTTTGCCGTCCTCATTTGGTTTTTACTTCCAGATCCTCAATAGCTGTTTGGTAACCACTCTTAGCTCTTGTTGTTATGTTCGTGGCTCTGCTCCTCCTCCTCGTCTCAGTGCTACCAGCCTTCATTGGGTAGTTTGGACTCTTCTTCATCCCAGTGATTATGTTACTAGCTCTACACATGTACATGGGGTTACTGTGTATGGTCCTGGGATGTTCAATATGTGTAGGGTTGGGAAGGGTGATTGGGAGGGGGATATACTGCATTTTCCCTAGTTGTTTGTTCTTGTCCCCAGAAGCAAAGTCCCTCCCCATAAGATCCTCCCTCTGTGTACACCCCCAGGGGGACTATTTGGTTGCTGCCTCAACTGCCTGGCCTCATGGGAAGGGAATTGTGCCCCGGGGAGAAGTGACGACATCTATGGATTCGTCATACCAGGTACCTACAAACTCAAACCAGTAACATCCTGAAGGGAATCTGCTATGCGATACAGAGCCACAGAGTACACCAGTGGGCAGTGCATACACTAAAAGTGTCAAAAACCTTTTCGCTCACCCATGCAGAGCTGCAGAACTGCGTCCTAGTCAACCTAATGGGCTGATAGGCCTGCAAGGCCCTCAGACGAACTGGGGCTTGAACGGCATTGCTTACCACAGCAGGCATTCATTGCAAAACCACAGCAGACCTGTACACAAGAAAGGAGTCGGCTTAGACACCCTTTTATGTATTTTACAAAAACCAGGGAGCCAGCAAGGAAGCATAGCCGATGGAGACAAAAGGGGAAGATAAAGAAATCTAGTAAATGTGAAGTTGTGGGTTGTTGTAGTAATGTCATAGGTGGTAGAGGCAGAACAAGAGACCAGGTGTGGAAAGATGTTGAGAGGAGTGTGGGGAAGAACTTTTCAGGTTGAATAGAAGGCGAGGTATTGAACAGACGTGGGACTGGAAGCAAATGAGCGTGTGTTTGAGTGGAGTGGTAGTGGAGAGTAGGGAGTGAGTGAGAAGGTGACTGAGACTGGAAGAGGGAGTGATTTAGTCAGCAGGTGTGGGTGTATTGGTGGTGTGGAGAGGGCTAAATAGTATAGGTGTGGAGAGGGCTGAGTAGTAGCCAGTAAGATTGCAAGATTACAAGGTGCAGGTAAGCAGTAGAGGGAAGGAGTTAGAGTAACATTAGAAGGACAGGAGCCGAGAGGGTGGCTGGAGTAGATGTGACAAAGGGATTTCATTCTTTCTCCCCCCCAGGGGAGACACCCCCTTTGAGAGTATTGAGATGAGTCTGCCACGCAGTATTCTTCCTTTGGGGAAAGAGCAAGAGGGTGAATCCCCCAGTGGACAAGGAGACCCCTAAAAGGGATTTAACTGTACCTCCCTTATACCCCAATCCCACATTGTTAATGGAATTCCTAGGTATTGACCCACAGTAATAATGTGCAGGGCCCTTTAAAATAGGCTGGGCTGGTTTCTTACTTGTAACTGTTACCATTGTTGTATGAGATTGAGAGCCAATCTAGTCTCACTTTCTGCTCTAAGGGAGACTATAAGGGCTGTAAGGTTGTAGAAGTCAGAGATCGAGACACGGCTGGCATGGCTTTGGCTATAGACTCTTATTTAACATAAGAAAGTTGGAGGGAAATGCCTTTCTTTCCCTACCTCAAAATATTAGTTTAAGGAGTCTGTCCGGATGTCCAAATAATATCTGTCCGTCGTGTCCAAAACCTACTTCTTGCCCTCATACTAAGAACTAAAACTAAAGTGAAAGGATTTTCTTCTTCAAAGTCTATGGGGGTCATTCCAAGTTTGGAGGTAAGTAACTGTCCTTACCGGCATGGAGCAAATACTGTGTCCGTGTAGTCAAGAGCCCGCTAATAGGGGGCTGTTAAGACTTTGTGGGCACGAGCTATGCGCCATGCCGGTAATGGCATCACCGCCATGCCGTAAAAGGCCCGAAAAAGGCCCTTAGCGGCATCATGTAAAGCGCAGATTGCACTACCGCCATCAACCAATGCGGCATTAGCGGCCACCGCTAATTGTGGTCACCGATATTAGCAGTCAGTGCTAATAACGTGACTGTAAATAAGCGGAACCGGAAGTAGCGTCATCGCACAGGAACGGGAAGGAGCACGGCGGCCATCTTTAAAAACACAATCCATTGCCGTCCTCCGCAGCCAGGACCTGTATGATACTGCTGTTGGTGAAATATCATACTCTCCCATACCACAATGCCTAAGGCTGTGAAGAAGGGCACCTCCCGCCAGCGCAAGGAGCGCTTCAAAGAAGATGAGCTGGCCATGCTAGCAGAGACCCTGCAAGAACATGCTGACATCGTGTTTGCCCAGAGCATGAAGAGGGAGGCCATTATACGCAAGGGGGAGATCTGGGCACTTGTGGTGCAGAAAGTAAGCGTGGTCGGTATCACCCCCCGCACTATCAAGGACTGCAGGAAGCGGTGGGACGACTTGCGGCTGCAAGTCCGCAACATACTCTCTGCCAACAGGAGCCAGGCAATGTCAACTCCCCCATAAAGCAGTCCCTTTGGGAGGACATATGTGCTAGCCTGATTGGCATGGAGTCAATAGAAGGTGTTGGAGACATGGAGTGTGGCGCCACGTCATCGGCGGACGGAGTTGAGTGTCCTAAGAAAGCACTGTAATGCAGAGTCTGATGGTAGTTCACCAATATGTCTGTCTACAGAGGCAAGCCATGGCCCAATACGCACACATTCCCAGCACAGTTGTGGTACGCAGCACAGACGCATGCAGATGCCTGCAACAAGGCAATGCCATACTGTACACAAACCACACCAAGCTGTCAATGGCATGACTCGCACTGCATGCAGGCCCCAAGGATAATGCATGTCACATATCATACGTCTGCCCCAACATGAGTGACCACTGACGGATGCCTGCATTACCCACCCATGTAGCAAGCAACGTGATCGTCCACACTCAACTGCCTATTACTCTATTACCCTCTAATGTGTAGATGAGCAATTATACAAATGTATGCATGATGCTTCTCAAACCATCACTCATGCCGTCCCTCTCTTTGACCCCCCCCCCAGGCTCCGACCACTCACCCCCACAGCCAACCATACTCCGGAAGAGGGCCCGAGATGAGGCCAACAGGCCTTCAACCTCAAAGGCCCAACCCAAGGCCTGCCATGCACCACCACAGAGAGCACCTACAGATGCCACGGCACTGCTGCCGCCAAGGGCAGTCGAGATGGAAGCCGCAACCCCTGTCCCACTGCCACAGGACACAGCTAATGCTCCACACTCAGCTGAGTCCAGCTCAGTCTGGGAGGTGGCAGCCACAGCACCCCTGGCTCAGGAGGAGGGGCAGAAAGAGGTGTGGGTGCCTGTGGAGGACGAATCCTCAAAACAGCCCTGCACCCAAAGTCCTGCACCATCCCCCCCAGATCACATCTTTGGAGTCAGACTATGCCACCACCCCATAGCAGTCTAGTGGGGGGGGGGAATACAAAGGGGCCATGAGCCCCATAGATGCACCCATCCAAGCACCCTCCACAGGTGTACATACAGGGCCGCAGCGTCATGAGGAGCTGACTGCCCTTGTGCCTCAGTTCATGGATGACAATGCCCAGGCAAGGCAGGAGTGGCGGGAAAACATCGCCTCTCTGGGCAAGACAATTACTGATACCACCGCCTCCCTGTGCAAGATTTTTGCAGACAATACTAGCCGTCTGTGTGAGGAGGTATCCGCCCTGCGGCAGGTCCTCAGCCGCATCGCCGATGCCATGGAGGCAGAACGTCCGGCACCCCAGTTTGAGCAGGCGGCCACACCATCGTCATTCAAGCTCAACCCAGACCAGCCCACTCCGGAGGTCGTCGCGCACCCTGCGCCGGCCGGATATGCCGCCACCAGGTCCAGAGAATGCAAAAGAGTAGACTGGCCAGCCTGATGAAGGCATTAGACACTTGTTGGGACATGTCTGGGGGAGTTGTGGGGGGAGAGGAAGGGAGGTGAGGGTGTGTGGGTATCATGATGCCTACCCCCAGGCATCCGGACCAAGCCCATCAGCCCCGGGAGCAGGCATCTAGACATTTAGTAAAACCTCAGCAGCCCCGGCTAGGGGCTATCTGGGTTCAGTCCTGGCGCCTTAGGCGCCAGGCTCATAGTCATTACTTACCTCAGGCAGACCATGCTGCAAATGACTCCAATCCAACATGAAGCCTGAAAGGGACTATTTTTCTACAGGGACTATTTTTTACTCGGGTGTGGTTTTAGGGACTTCTTACCTGGGACTACTTTTGAGGCTATTTAAACCACACCCGACCAGCAACACACGCTTCGCGTTATTCTGCATCCAGCAGCGTAACGCTCACCGTGCCTGCGGCCTGCATCCAGTCTTCTGCCACGCCCGCCTCGAATCCGGAGCTCCTAAAACAAAGAGGAAAGAAAGGGACAAGGTTAGAAAAGAAACTTATTTCTATTCCACACCTGATTCTGGATCCATCTCGTCTCCGGACCTGTAAAGAACATAATTTCTGCACGCGCCGCACCTCCAGCTGCAGCGCCACGCCATACTCACCAGTCTTCACAGCATCCTTCGAGTCGGCGCTGCCTCCATCATTTCTTCGCCGAACTTCGGCACCTAGGAGACAAAAGAAAACCACAAGGTGAGCCGAGGGAACCAACAAATATAATTCTTACCACCATAGACTTACCTGATTTACCACCTGAGGCATCCTTTTGTGACTCCATATTTTCACGTGCCGCATCTGTAAAGAGAGACAAAACAACACGTTTTCCACGTGCAACATTTACTGGACAGCGCCGGGTAATACAGACTCTTACCAGAGCGCCACCAGCTGCCACAAGAGCATCTTTTCACGAGCCAGCTGCAAGACAAGAAAGGAAGGTGGGAACAAGAGTGAACATCGGACATATTGAACTCTATGAACTTAATACTTACTGGTCCTCACCAGGAACCTCAGAGTCAAAACTCTCCCGAGCCTTCAAACTAGTGAAGTAACTGGAATCGACGCGCCCTGCAAATCCACGCAGGATGGAGAGCTCATCTTTGAAGAATATAAGGAGAATATTTCTACGGGTTAAGCAGACAAGATTAGGAGGGTAAATCCAGTCAGTCATCGCTGCACTACGCATCACGTGGGTGGAGACCGCAGCTGTCCGGGTCCGACCGACGCCCCTGTGGGAGCCAGGTGAGCGTAACAGTGGGGGAGTTGTGGGAGGGGGTGAGGGTGCGTGGGGGATTTGTGGGGGGAGAGGGATGGGTGTGAGGGTGTGTGGGGGAGTTGTGGGGGGAGGGTGGTGAGGGTGGTGGAGGGTTAGTGCAGTTTCGTTTACATTGTATATTTCAATACACCCGTTGTTAAAACCAAAACTTGAGTGGACATTCATCATTGCGAATGTGTCATTTATTCATATACAGTGCATAGTGTACATGTACCCCCACACCCAGTGCCCTCTGTCCAACTATCATGTCACCCTCTGCAGCCATGTGTGTCGGAAGTAATGTGCAATCACTGACTGACGCACAGCACATCCCTCCTGTGCATCGGCACCGCGATGAAGTGCTGCCACTTCTTCTTCATCCCCCTTCTTCATCACCAGGTGGTAGCAGTTCAATGTCAGGGGGTAGGAGGATGTTGCGTCGTATACACATGTTGTGCAGCATGACACATGCCATGATGATCTTGGCCACCTTCTCATGCCTGTAGAGGAGTGCCCCAATTGTGCCGCCACCAAGTATTTTTCATAATTCGGGAGGCTCAGCCCCGCATCCTCTCGGGTTCTCCGCAATATATCTAAGGACACCCTCCTCCTCCTCGTATCCCACAGTAGCTCCCTAATCTTAACGTCCAGCATTTTAAAAAAACACTCTTTTTGCCACATATGGTATATTAGTAAAAAGATAAAGCAACCGTGGCAGGATCATCATTTTGCATAGCGCCACCCTGCCCATAAGAAAAAGAGGTAAAACCTTCCAGAATTGGACGGAGTCTCCTATTTTAGAAAATGCCCTCCCTGTATTGTGTACAAACGTATCCACCACCTCATGGAATACCCGTATCCCCAAATACTGATATGACTCTGTCTCCCACTTTATTCCCAACTCTGGCAGCTCCTCCAGTGGACAATCCAGTAACCCCCCTAATGGGAACAGCACCGATTCCCCCGGGTTAATGCGGAAACCCGACATGTACTGAAAATTTCGTAATATCTCCAACAACTCTGGAAGATACACCTTGGGATCTACCACATACAACAAGCCGTCCGCATAAAGGGATACTTTATGCCTTTGACCTCCCACTTCAATTCCGCCATTTAACATTTCCTACCGCAGGAACGCCGCCAAGGGTTCCAGGGCCAAGGCAAACAAAATTGGGGAAACTGCACACCCCTGCCGCATCCCCCTTCCCAATTCCCATGTTTCAGACACCCAGTCGTTGGTCCTCACCATCACCAGCGGTTTCTTTTATAAAAGGGCCAGCCATCTACAGAAGTTTTCCCCAAACCCAAACTCCTGCAAAACACCCGGAACAGCCATCTCGACTCCAAGGAGTCGAACGCCTTCATAGCGTCAAACAAAGCTATTGCCATATCGCGCCTCTGTGATTTCACTAGGTCCATAATTTGGTGCAGCCGAGAAATATTACCGAATGCATCCCTTCCCCCGATGAACCCGCTCTGGTCCGGATGGGCCAAGCCCGACGCCACCTCCGTCAGCCTGACAGCCAGGATCTTCCACAAGATTTTCCCATCAACATTCAGCAGGGAGATAGGTCGATACGCCGCGCAGTCCCTTGGCGACCCGCGCAGTCCCTCGGGTCCTTCCCCTTTTTTAAGATAACTGTGATCACCGCTTCCCTCATCGATTCCGGAAGACACCCATTCTGAAAGGCCTCCTCATATACCTTCTGGAGTTGTGGCACCAGGAGGCCAGCAAACGCTGAGTAAAACTCTACCCGGAACCTGTCACTACCCGGCGATGTACCTCTCCTCATTGTGAGGATCGCCCAGCGAATGTCCCCCTCCTCAGTCGGGGCCTCCAATTCCTCCCTCAGGTCCTCCCCCAATTTCGGTAACCTCAACAACTCCATAAGGTCCTCTACATCAGCCTCTACATACCCACCCTCGCTTGTATACAACTCCTTGTAGAATGCCACAAAAGTTTCATTAATCTCTTTCTGGGTTCCAACTACCTCCCCCGTGCTATACCTAAACCTGGTTATGACCCAATTCATGTTTTCCCTACCCATCAACCAAGCCAACAGCTTGCCACCCTTATCCCCTTCCCCGTGCAGTCTAACATCCCGCCTACTGCTGTCAAAAAGCGACCGCTCTGCCAGAGTTCCCTGATAGAGCTCCAACTTCTGCGCCAAAGACTCAACCTCCGAGAAGGGGTATAGAAAGATACCAAAGCAGCCAAGTAGTCGGGAGCAAGACCGTAGAGGCATTTAAAGACAAGGCAGAGAAAATTAAATTTAAGTTGAGTGTGAACGGATAACCAACCAAGACTGGTAAGAGGAGATAGAATCTCGAAAAGGAAGTTGGCAGAGAAGACGAATAGAAGAATTAAATGCAGATTTGAGAGGGGCAAGGGGGGAAATGGGAAGCTCAAAAAGGGCAGGGAAAAAATCAAAGAGGAAATCATCAGTTTAGAGGCTTGAAAAGTGAGAAATGGACGACCTTTGCGAATATTGTGAAAGTGCAAGCGACAAGCGCGCGAAGTTAGAGAAATGTGAGGAGAGAAAGAAAGAAAGACTGGAGTCCAGGTGAAGCCCAAGATTTCAGGCTGTGGATGAGATTGAAAGCTGGGATGGAGGGAAAGAGATACTGTACCTAGGGGCAGGGGGGAAAGAGTATTAGCGGGGGAAAAGAACTTCAGTTTTCCCAGCATTTGGTGTAAGATGGTGAGAAGACATCCAAGATTAATAGTCAGAAGACATGCCAAAAGAGTGCAGTGAATTTCAGAAGGGAAAGAAGAAAAGGAGAGAGAAAGTGGAGTGTCATCCGCATAAAATTGATGTGATAAACCAAATGAAGAAATAAAAGCAGCAAAAGGGGAAGTGTGTAGAGAGAACAAAAAAGGGCCCAAGACGGACCCTTGCGGAATGCCATGGGCAAGCAAGAAGGATTTAGATGACTTGCCAGCACAAGAAACAGAAAAGTTTATTTGAGATAGATGAGATTAAAACCAGGAAAGAACTGAGCCTGCAAAACCTAAAGAAGAGATGCCAGTAAAAGAGAGTGGTTGTCAGTGTTGAACGCAGCAGATGTATACAAGAGGATGAGAAGAGATGAGTGTTTGGAATACCATGCAGAAAGAAGTGAATCCAAAACGGAGACAAGAGCAGTTTCTGTGGAGTGAAGAGGGTGAAAGCCAGATTGGAATTGTGGCAGAATAGAATAGGTGGAGACAAAGGTAGAGACTTGGGAATAAACCAACTGTTCAAGTAGTTTAGAGAGATAGGGTAGCAGGGAAATTGGACGACAATTTGAAACAATCAGTGGGTCAGCTCTGGGTTTCTTTAACATTGGGATAATGGAAGCATGTTTGAAAGACGTGGGGAAAATGGAGGTTGAGAGACAGATATTGAAGGAAGTATGGTATGACGCTAATGGAGGGTAAACTTTAAGAATGAGTGCAGAAGGGATTGGGTCAGTAGGAGAGGCTGTAGGGTGAGCTTTGGCCAATAGAATAAAAGTATCAGCATTAGAGAGAGGTTGAAAACAAGAAATGGAGGTGGGAAAACAGGAGTGAAAGAAGTCACAATTTCAGATAAAACGGAAGCTTCAATATCAATGCAAAGAGAAGCTACCTTGGAGGAGAAAAATTGGACAAAGTCAGAGGATGGCAAAGTAGAATTAACCGAATAATCGAGAGTAGGAGGAGACGGAAGCCGAGAAAGAATTTGAAAAAGACGCCTAAAGTGGGCAAACTGAGTGTGTAAGAGAGCTGATGTGGGGATTGTTCCAATACAGGGGTATGTCTCATCTGGTTAGTGGATTTACACAGTTTGAGGTAATGAGAGGACGCAAACCCAACATGTTGCTGGCTCCAGGTTGGATGGGAAACTCCACCATGGTAGATGTTAATGTCAAATTGGTTTGTGACAGGGTGAGGATGAATGGAGAGATGTCCAACCTGTTGTATGATGCCAAGCATGGGTGCAAGCTCCTAGATTTGAGGAGAGGTGATGGTGTCAAGATAAAGCTTCGCAGATGGAGCAGGAAAGTTGATTCCAAATATTCAGGAATGAAGACTGTGTGGAAGGATTATGGGAATGCTGTGTGCTTACAGGTGTGGTGTGGAACAAGGAGCGAGTAGCCAAAGCCAGTTGAGTGTCCACCTCAACCTTTTGTCCTTGCATCACTTTGTTTCAGTTCTTACTGTTTTCCTTTGTTGTATGCTCTTACCCCATCCCTTGCCTCTTTCCTCATTGTTGGTTGGTTTAAATGGAAGGAGGTGTTAAGTAGTGTAACTATGTCACTGTGGTAACCTTGTTAGAACGTTGACAGCAGGCACAGGCTGTGATATCAGAGAACCTGGTGGTGCTCTAGCATAGAAAGTTATGTTTAGAAGTTGAAGGTTGTCTGTTGGAGGCTTGTCAAGAGAAGGGGAAGACTGCAGCCCCTTGAAGCTGTTAAGATAGTACATCTTGTTCGCTCACCTGGTGGCTCCAGCAGCTTCATTGGAACATGCTCCAGGAAAGGAAACTGACTTAAACGACCGAGATTGTGAACTCTATCAGTAGGCTGGGGCAGAGAGAGAAAGCCAAAGACAAAAGGGGGAGGGGGTCAAAAACTAGCCACCCTAAGAAGAGTATAGCGGGAACCAACTTACTGAGGCAGAAGTTTCTTATGTATCTTATTTGTGGTAAGGATAAAACTTATGATAGCCTAGGTTTGGAGAGGTTGTTTGTGAGACATCCTGACAAGCACCCTTTTATTTTATATTGTATTTGGGGAAACCCATAACCATAGTTCTCCAGCATGAATATTCCCCGTCGTCAGGCCGGGAATCCTCGGTAAAGAAAAAAATTCATATCAGTTTCGTTTCTGATCTGTCTTTCTTAGTAGTAACCAATCACTGATCTTTGGGGTCATACTGCCCCCAGCCAATGACTGCCCTCTACCTAAGCCCCTCCCCTGGCAGCCATCCTCAGATTTTTACCGCACGTTCAAGTGTTGGGAGTCCTCGTGTTTAGCTCTCGAGCTTTTACTGCGTTTTCACGTTTTTCAGGAGATTTTTCTCATTTTTTCGGTTAATCGAGCCTCAAGCCTCCACCATTTCTACTTCCGATAACGGGGACCCATTTCGGAATTCTTCTACGCCCCTCAAGGGTGAAGTTTTCGTCGAGTTACGCTTCTTGGAGGATTCCAGAAGATATGTGGCCTACCTCAACGAACATGGCCCAGGACAAGGGAAGCTCGACGCCCGGATCCAAGCTGTTCAGGAGCTGCCCAGGATGCGGATTGCAAAATGTTTTCAAGCAGGACGAGCATTCGAGATGTCTCTACTGCCTTCATGAGGACAAGACGCACGTTGAGAAGGGCTGTGCGTTCTGCAAGAACCTGTCTGAACGGACCAAGCAAGATCGTCGTTCCCGCCTCGCCGCCTGGCTGGAGAAGGGCACAGCAGGTGAGAAGGCGAAAAAAAGTCTGAGCGGTCTTCTAAGTCCTGTGAGGGCGCCCCGGTGACGGGAGCCCAACAGAAGGCCAAGCACCGCCAGTCCGCGGGCACCGGGAGCGCCGAAAGGTCGGGCTCCTCGGCTGCCAGACAGGGTGCGACTTCCCCGGCACGATCAACCACGAGCCAGTGCTCTGGTTCGGGGAAGAGGAAGTCCGAGAACCCGGGTAAGCTTCTGGAGAGGCCCCGGTCGATCTCAAAGGGAGCCGAGGGGGAGCGAGGCAATGACCCTCCCCCCCAAAGCGAAGGCCCAGGACGCACCTAAGGTGGTGAGGGCCTTGATCCACCCGGCAAAGGCCTCTATCGAGGTTGTCGTAGCGGCCCTGGCAAAGCCGGCAGAGGCTACGCCAGTGGAGGCGGCCTCGGGGCCCAGAGTTTCCCTGCTGCCGCAGAGGGAATCCTCTTTCCAGACCATCGTTAAGACCCCGTGAAGACCCGGGCGGAAAAAGAGGGGGGGGTGGTGGCCATTGCGGACTCGGATTCAGACTCCGAGGAGGATCCGGTGGAAACCGTGAAAGGCCTCAACGAGAGGTTCGAGAAGGTTCGATCCCAGGGGACGGTTCCCGCTGATGTGATCGAAGATAGCAACGATGGCGACGACGAGGGCCCAGTGGTGCAGCCATCCTGTCCGTCGCAGCCATTATCTGAGCCCCAGGATAGCTCGGCAGCCATTTTGTTGGCGATCCAATCCTTATGTACTGAGATAAGGCCGAGGTTACCACGGACCCCGACGGAGGATCCAGAACCAGGCCCGTCGGGAAGCCCTCTGAACAAGCAGATGAGAGTCCACCCCGCTCTGCCCTTCGTGCCCGCGAGGCCTGTGGACCCCTCATCCCCCTCGCCGGACCCTAGGGAGGATACGGGGACGGACGACGGCGGCGATGACGCAACGGACATCCCGTCATCACCGCCCCTTCGGGCTTCTCCGCCCGACGAAATTGGCTCTTTTCACGCCATGATAGCCAGGGCATCCGAGCTCTTCCAGCTCTGCCCTGAGGAACAGAAAAAGGAAGGTTTTCTTTACCAACGACGGGAGGCCAAGAGAAAGACGGTCCTCGCGGTGCCGTTGCTCGACGACATCTGGGACGAGGGGCTGGCTATCCTCAAGAACCCTTCCACGACACCCGCCAAGAGGGACAGGTACAAGAAGTACCGGGTCCCCGATGCCGCCCCCTTGTGCCTCAGGGCCCAGCCCACGCCGGACTCTGTCGTCTCGGCAGCGGCCAAGAAAAAAGCAGCGGGTGCGGCGGCTTCAACTTCCACTTCCCCGCCGGACAGCGAGGGCAAGAAGTTGGACTCCATGGGACGACGAGTCATCTTGTCGGCGGCGACGACGATTAAGGCGGCCAATGCCTTAGCGATTGTGGCCCGTTACGACAGGGAGCTTTGCTTCAAGATAGCTCCTCTGCTAGACTTCCTACTGGACGACAAGAGGGCGGAGGCCCTACAGATTCTGCAGGAAGGAGAGGTGGCTTCGGATCACGCCATAACGGTGGCACCGGACATAGCCGATACCGGATTTCGCCAACTGGGCAACGGGGTTTGCCTCCGACGACGAGGGTGGCTCAAGGCGACAGACTTTCGCCATGACGTCCAGACCAGAGTTTTGGACATGCCGTTACACGGCAACAACCTGTTTGGAAAGACGGTGGATGAGTCCCTCCAGGCCATCAAGACAGATGCAGAAACAGCCCGAGCCCTAGGAGTCCTTCAGCAATGGTGGGCCTTTCGGAGCTCTGGAGGCAGACAGGGAGCCTCCAAGGGATCCAGCGGCGGCTCTTCTACTTACCGCCAGGCGGCCCGCTCCTCGTCCTAGGAGGCCTACAGAGGCCGCGGCAAGCAAGGAGGGTCTCGCTGCCGTCAGCAAGGAGGCCAAGGCGGCAAGGCCTCTTCCAAGCAGGACTGAACCGGCCGTAGCGTCGGGCACCCACCGAAGCACTCCGGTGGGAGGCCAGCTGACGAAGTTCGTCAGCGTGTGGGAGTCCATCTCCACCGACCGTTGGGTGCTGGACACCCTGGCCCGCGGACACTCGCTGGAATTTCAAAAGAAGTGTCCTCGCATTCCTCCCGTGGCCAGGAAGGAGAATGGCGTCCCTCAACTGCTGTTGGAGGTAAGGGCGATGCTCAGGAAGGGTGCCATCGAGCTCGTCCCCAAGAGGCTACGGGGCTCCAGAGTATACTCAAGATACTTCCTCGTCCGAAAGAAGACAGGCGGTTGGCGCCCCATCCTGGACTTGCGTCGGTTGAATAAGTACATCAAGGCACAGAAATTCAGAATGGTCACCCTCCAGCACGTGCTAGGACAGCTGGAGGAGGGCAACTTCCTATCGTCACTGGACCTTGAGGATGCTTACTTCCACATCCCCATTCTAAAAGGTCACAAAGTTCTCAGATTCGTAGTCCAGGGGCGTCACTACCAATTCAGAGCCCTGCCGTTCGGATTAAAGTCGGCACCCAGGGTGTTCACCAAGTGCCTCGCACCTGTGGCGACACGGCTGCGCCTGCAAGGGATCCATGTCTACCCCTACCTGGACGACTGGCTAATCCGTGCAAGGTCAAGAGAACTCGCCGTCGAACACACAACGAGGACCGTCCGCCTGCTCACGGAGCTGGGATTTGCCATCAACTATCCCAAATTCCATCTGGTTCCGTCGCAAGTGGCACTGTTTCTGGGAGCGAAGCTCATACAGTGAAGCGATTGGCATCTCCGTCGGAAGAAAGGACGAAGGCCATTTTCGGCAAGGTGCAGCGCCTGTTAGCCATGGATGTGGCCAGAGTGAGGTCCATCAAGTCCCTCCTCGGGATGATGTCCTCATGCATCTACCTTGTGCCCCTTTGCAGACTTCGGATGCGTCCGCTACAAGAGTTCCTCGACGCCCGCTGGATTCAAGCGGCGGGCTGCTTCGAAGACAGGATCCCACTCGACGAGGAGTTCCGTCGGGCGATTCTATGGTGGGGTGCCCGTGCGCACCTCTCGGCAGGCATGGACTTTCAGGCCCCAGCGAATCAGGATACGGTAACGACGGACGCCTCCCTAGAGGTATGGGGGGCCCACACCGGAGATCTCCACGCAAGAGGCCTCTGGCTCCCGGAGGAGAGGTCTCTTCACATCAACATCCTGGAGCTACCAGCCGTGTTCTGGACGCTCAAATCGTTCCTTCCGTCCCTCAAGGACAAAGTGGGAGGATCTTCACCGACAACACCACCACGATGTTCTACATCTGGAAGCAGGGAGGCACCAGATCACCAGCCCTATCCAAGGAGGCCCAGGATCTGTGGCACTGGGCCGTCGCCCAGGGGATGTTTCTGGTTCCCTTCCACCTGGCAGGAATAAAAAACACCATCGCCGACTCACTCAGCAGGGAGCTGCGCTCGTGCCACGAGTGGGAACTACGCCAGGACCAGGTGGATAGGCTCTTTCAACGGTGGGGCAAACCCCAGATCGACCTGTTTGCGACGGCGACGAACTCCAAGTGCCAGAGGTTCGCCAGCAGGTTCGTCCAGCCGAGGAGCATGGGCGATGTTTTCTCATTCCCTTGGGACGACCTGTTCCTGTACGCGTTCCCTCCGTTGCCGTTGCTGCTCCGTCTCATCAACCAGCTCAAGAGGTCCAGGTGCAGGATGATCCTCGTCGCACGGGCGTGGCCAAGACAGATCTGGTTCCCGGACCTTCTGGACTTGTCAGCATCCCCACCTATCAAGCTGGCGACGGACGCGGATCTTCTCTCCAGAGAAGGAGGCGCCATTCTCCATCACGACCCGGAGTTGCTGAACTTGCAGGCTTGGCTCCTGCAGCACTAGAGTTTGGAGGATACGATATCCCGGCTGACTGCAGAGAGGTTCTTGCAAAAGCCAGGGCGTCCTCAACTCTCAAATGCTATGGACATAAGTGGAAGAGGTTCTCGGTCTGTTGCCGTGCACAGAAGATTAACTATCTGCGGATTACGGCCCCTCAAGTATTGCCGTACCTACTGTCGCTGGCCAAAGCTGGACTGGCTCACGCCTCCATCAAAATACATCTGGCTGCCATTTCCCGATACACCAGAACTACAGGACGGGCGTCCTTGTGGTCTCATCGCCTGGTGAAGGAATTTATGAAGGGACTATTCCGATCGTTCCAGCCGATGAAGGCCCCGGCGTGGGAGCTCAACGTGGTGCTGACCGGGCTCATGGGGGCCCCATTCGAGCCTATGCCTTCGGCGCCGTTGAAGTTCCTGTCGTGGAAGACGGCATTTCTTGTGGCCATCACCTCCGCACAACGAGTGGGAGAGATCCAGGCCCTATCTTGCAAGCCTCCATACTTGACTTTTCACGACACGAGGGTGGTGCTGAGGACGCACCCCTCCTTTATGCCCAAGGTGCCGTCGGACTTCCACCTCAACGAGCCCTTGGTGTTGCCAGTTTTCTTCCCGTCGCCTTCGTCTCCGGCCGAGAGGGCTTTGCACTTGCTGGATGTGGCTAGAGCACTGAAGTTCTACGTGGACCGCACAAAGAGTTTTCGGAAGACGTCACAGCTGTTTGTGAACTTTGGACCTGTAAATCAAGGGAAGGCTCTCTTGAAGGCTTGCATTTCCAGATGGCTCTCCGGCTGCATCATGCACTGTCACCGGTTGGCAAACCGACCGCTGCCCGGCCGTCCGAGAGCCCATTCGACCAGAGCGATCGCTGCTACCACGGCGTTCCTCTCTGGTGTGCTCCTGCTGGACATCTGCAGGGCTGCTACGTGGAGGTCGACGCACACCTTCACGAGATTCTACTGCGTCGATCTGGATTCCAGGGAGGAGTCCAGGGTCGGCCAAGCAGTGCTGCGCAACCTGTTCGCTTAAGGTGAGCCTGGTGAGGAGGTAAGAGATGCTTAATGTTGAGTTGTTGTATTGCTTAATGTTGACCCTGTTGCCACCTCCCGTGGTTGTGCATGTGTATACTGCTATGTATTCTTATATTCATGAGCATGTGAATCCATGCCAGACCCCATGCTGGAGAAGGAACAAGTTACTTACCTGTAACTGTTGTTCTCCAGCATGGGTCTGGCATGGATTCACATGCGAACCCTCCCCACCTACCCCTCTGCGGCTCTTCACTTGGTCATACTGCCACTTTACGTGCTACCAAATCTGAGGATGGCTGCCAGGGGAGGGGCTTAGGTAGAGGGCAGTCATTGGCTGGGGGCAGTATGACCCAGAGATCAGTGATTGGTTGCTACTAGGAAAGACAGATCAGAAACAAAACTAATACTGATTTTTTTTCTTTACCGAGGATTCCCGGCCTGACGACGGGGAATATTCATGAGCATGTGAACCCATGCCAGACCCATGCTGGAGAACAACAGTTAAAGGTAAGTAACTTGTTCCTTATGGAGTTAGTTGAGATTTCCTTTTCTTTAATTAAACTTGTTGAACCATGCCTTCTTGTCCATCACCTATGTCTGACTTGCAACAGAGGGGATGAGGGAAAGTGATGGAGGGAGCTGAATATAGGCGTGGAAGGACTAAAAGGGTGAATATCTGAGTGTCTAGAATGCACATACCTTTAGGAAACATACGTTGATCCCTGAGGAAGACTAGATAGATAAGGTATTTGTGTGATGGCATGAAGGCAAAGGCAGACAGCTTGTAGTTAATGGGGGGGGTTAATGATATCTAGTACTAGCCTGGGGTTGATGGATGCTTGGGACTTCCTGTCACTAGGTTGAAGAGAAAGGGATGGGCCTTGGAGCCTGTTCCCATCAACATAAAAAAAGAAACCCTTGAACTGTGTCTGGGAGCTGGTGGTGTTATTTAGGCCATCTGTGATATTTGACCGCACTAGCCTTTCTACCACTTGGAAAGCCAGGAACTCAAAGGAACCCCCATTTAAGCCAAATGGGTTGATGCATCTGACGCTAAGAAAAATCTTCTTAACATCTACGTTCAACAATAGAATTTTCATCTTGACTATTCAAGCTCTTATTTTCTGAAGATTTCGATACACAGGACACAAGGGAGATGTGGTTCAAATAAGTAGTTTATTTAGTGCTGGCAGGAAATGGGTTGGACCACTCCCTATAGGAAGTAAAGCATTTTCTGTGAATAATAAGCAAGTTCCTAAGGAAAACAGTCAGGAGTTAGGTTGGTTTAGCTCTCTGCTTTCCGACACCCCCAGTCGCATTTCACCGAATCATAATGTAATGGAAAGTTCCAAAACCTAACAAGTCCTTAGACTCCCGATTAATCTAAGCTAAAACTTTAAGCCAATCAAAGAGTTTTCAGCTATTCTGCAAAGTTGATTGCTAGTTTATAATACAAAATTATGAAATCATTCAAAGGAAGGTTCTTTTCGGGTTACTAACAGTATGGACCCTTGCTTCCCTCTTTCTGCCTTCATAGTGCATCTTTGGACCTCTGGATCTCATGAATCTGGATTGTAAGGCTTCCCGTGTAGGCTTTACCGTAGCATCTTTGTCTTTCAGGTTGTAGTTGTCTTTCCATCAGCCCTACTTGCTGCACTGTCTGTCTCCAACCTTTGTTATTCACCCTACCAGATAGGTCTCTCCTAGAGCTTAACATTCACAATGGGTCGGTTCAGGTCCTGATGGTTCATAGCATAAAAAAATATCAAGTTACATGAAAACTTTAAAAAGACCACCTAGTAACTCTAAAATAAAGGACCTACCCAACGTGGGGTTAAGGGAGTTGTGGGGTGCATTCCCTGCACCTGTTTGGTCTGGTGAACATGTCGGTACTATTGTCTGTAACACCATGTCTTCTAGTCTCTAATTATAGAACCTTAATCTCCAGAGTTATGTTGTCTGCAGTGGAGCACAACAAGAGAAACCTGGGTTGCCAAACACGTTTCTCGCTCCTCCATCAGCATCCAGACTACCAGCAAGAACACCATCATGCAGCCTCTGGAAATTGGAGATGCATGCAGCAGACGCAAATGAAACTGCGCTGCAGACGCTCCACTAACAACCACGAGCGAAAAGAATTTGTAGCCATGTAGAGTGTTTAGCATTTTATTGTGCCACTGCGGTAAGCATATGAACAAACTGGCCAGAGTGGTCAGGTTTTAGTAGAGATCAATGGAAAGAGAGAGCCGAAAGATGCAGGAATGCCCAGG
Organism: Ambystoma mexicanum; assembly: GCF_040938575.1. Lineage (NCBI taxonomy): Eukaryota > Metazoa > Chordata > Amphibia > Caudata > Ambystomatidae > Ambystoma > Ambystoma mexicanum. The sequence continues at coordinate 555,780,617 of NC_090931.1, forward strand.
TGTAAAATACCTGTGCTCACAAGCATGGATGAGGAGTGTTTGAGTGGGGTCAGAAGGGGAGTTGGTGGACCGAGACCAGGCCGAGGGTGGATGTTGGATAAGAGGAATTGTTGGAGATAGTGGAAGAGAGTGCAGCTTGGGTATCGTGTAGAACAATAGTACCCAGAGTGAGAGAATGGGGTGCTTGTGGTGAGTGTGGATGTCAGAGTGAGTGGTAGGAGAGTGTCTGTCCAGGAGAAAGGCGCGAGTGACCCTAGCGGGTGAAGACAGACATTGAAAGTTGAGAATGTTACAGAGAGTGGAGTGAAAGAGAAAATGGAAGGGGTAGTGGAAAGGAGGAGCGTGAGAAAGACTGCAGAGGGTGAGAGTGAGCAGGGAGAGAGTAGGAGAAACTGTGGAGGAGAAGGAGGAAGGGGGAGAAGGGGAGACTCATAGATGCAGGAGCAGTGGCATGGAGACGCAGGCAGAGCCAGGGAACACCAAACACATCTTGAACATCCCACCGTGTGGCATCTGCATGGAAAGGATTCTTTGGGAAACCATGAAGGGGGGGACAAGGCTATGGCCTTTAGGCCTTCGCTTGTTGTCCAGGATATAACCATATAGTAGAATTTACCCATCACTAGTCTTGCCTTGTGATCAGCTGCAAAATAAAGAAGCTTGGGCTAGGGTGGAGGGACATCAATGCAGGTTGAAGGGTAGACCAGGAACTTATATTAAATCTGGCCTTCCTGCAGGCTATCCTCAGAAATATGGTAAAAGCTGACAATAAAAATTCTGTGACACTAACAATATATTGTGTTGACCAAAACCACTAAACAAACCCATTGACGGACTTAACACAAAACAACTCAATTACACAACTCCATATTATCAGCTAGATCAAACCATCACATGGAAAAGTATCTGATTTGTTCTTTGGCATCGCCTACATTTATGTGTCCATCATTCCCAATTATAGACCATGACAATTTGTTCATGTCCCCTTGAAAGATATCTTATTTATTTGTTATTTGGCACCAGCTAAATATGTCGCTCCTTACATGCACAGGTTTCTGTCCTTTGTTCTAGTGGATGCTGGATATTCTTCTTTGTTCGAAATCTTTGCCTTGTTGCTTCAAAAGGATCTTTTAAACACTGTTCATTTTCTCCTAACTGTATATCATAGAAAAATTATATTTTCATTATGTTGACAATCTAGTATTAATTTATATTTGAAATCCCTGACTTTCTAACATATTGTGACCTTAGTTCATGCTTCTGTCAGTGTTATGCTTATTTAAATATAATCTGTGTTGCCCAAAAACAAATCTACTAGATTATCCTGCAATGAAAAAATGGCTTTATCGTAGTTTGAAAAATGTGGGTATAAGTATAAATTAAGGTGATTTTGTTTGCCCTGAAGTGAAGAAATATAGCAACACTGTATTTTAAGTCTGGTAAGAGTGGTTAAAATGTTCTTTGTGAGTTAGACAATCATTGCTTACTCTTCTTTGCAACAATGAGGTTGTGTACTCTTAGGAAAGATTTTCTTTATACACCTTTCCCTCCATAGATTCCTATGTGCATTTTTAAACCCTGTCCTGACTTTTGGAGTTCAGTAAAGCATTCTGCTTTACTTCTGTTGTTTGTTTTGCTTATTCTGAAATTGAAACTGACTAGTCCCTAAGACTGTCAGTACTGCAAGACGTCTTTTGTGATGGATTAGAAGGAGGACACTGACACTCTGAGGACATGTTTCACAATATTTTATTAAAGTATAACTCTTAAGACCTAACATGCCCTATGGGTAGTTCCTGCCTATGTTACTAACTAAGGTTCTCGTCTGTCAGTCGTGAATGTCCAAATAAATGAATCTGTTGTCCAAAACTACCCTAACTCTATGTAAACTAACTTAGGTTAGGAGGTGGACTCCCTTCTCCTGCCTGAGGGTACTTCTAGTACTAGTGTGTAGGATTCTTACTTAATACCCAATCTTCAAATAGTCTTTCGTGATTTCTTGAATCAGTCTCTGTAACTCTTCAAATGGACTATTTACTTTTCCTTCCTCCTTAACTCACTTTTGGAGACCTTTTTATTAGATCTATATTCTTGGTTGCTGATTTTAACGTGTCTTGGGAAATTATTTCCCTGATCGGGTTTCTCACCTGGACAATTATAGTCCAGCTTGTTCTGCTTTGCTTGCCTTTGCATATAGTTCAATTGCGTAGTTCCTCTGAGCTCTGGCTCATAATACTCTTCTCTTTTATATAATATTGTGTAGAATATTGAGTTTCTGTCCCCTTTTCATGGGGTATTGTTATCCGGGGTTGTTGTCTCCCTTTTAGATTTTTAGCAATTCATTCTTCTGTGTCATAATGATTTAAGTTAATACATTTCTGGTTTAACTTCACCTCTTGATTTCTACTGAGATGAGTTGTTTGTACGTGATAATGATTCACTCTGGGCCTCCAGTTATTCCCATACTCCCCGTTACCTTCAGCTGACCTTCAGCTGAGAAGGAAAACCTCTTCGGCAGCCCATTTCATTGTAGATATTCCTTCTTGTGCCACACAGTCATCTGATCTTTCAGTCTGTATTTTCTTCTTCCTCGCGGCGTCTCGACCTCTGTGCCTAACCGTTCACCATGCTTATTTATGCTTGCGATGGTTTGCGGACTGGCTGTCTACCACAGATCCCTTGTGGTCTAGCCACCACCTTCATCTAGGCTCCTACCCTGCATCCCATGTAGGTCACTGTGTGCACAGCTTGAGGGAGTTCTTCACGGCAATGGGAGTCCTTGTCCCCTAAGGGGGAGTCTCTCCGGATGAGGTCTCACTTGCTTTTACCACTAGGGAGGGTATTGTGGCATGGTCTCAGCTCCCTAGCCTGGGTCGGGGGTCCCCCTTGGGGAGAAGATGAATTCCCTTGATTCTTCACACTTTTGGATTCTTTTATTTTTACAAGTGCACGCATCACCTTACAGTGAAGTGCAGTTAACATACATTATATCCTTATGACTTTTTACCCAATAGATTTTTGGTTACTCTGATGTGCCCAAGAGAAGTTGGTGGCAGTTTTGTGATGTTTACCGTTTTTGTGATAGATTGGGGAATGACTGGTTCTTCTTGCCCCGTTTTGGAGCCCTCGTTTCTCTCGCCCCACCTTGGGGGTCTTGTTAGGCCTTTCCTCTCCTCTCTGGGTTCCTCGGAGCAAACCTGTTCTTGGAGTGTCGTGGCGATGCTCCTCAAGAAATTCTGGGAAATTGGCCCAAGCATCTCCACTTCTTCTTGTTGCTCACTTCGGGCAAAGCTCGCCTCCTTTTCGCACGCGCTTCCTGCAGGACTCCGGTGCTGGTCCCTTGGCACATGGCTGTCAGGCGGCTTGTGCTCTGTGTGACTCCTCTCAAAGGGGTGCTCTTGGCTCCCAATTCGGTGGGGCTGTAAGCGTACTGCGGGCTTGGCCCTGGAAGTGTCCGCCATGCCAGGCATACGCTCTCCCTTTCCTGACACACCTCCCAGGAAGGAGGACTTTGTGCCTCTCCAGCACAGTTTCTGTCTCTTTCCTATTGCAATCCTGATTGGCCCTTTATCCTTCTCTCTTTTAGAGAGTGCAATTTCCCACTGTTCTTTCATTTCCATTGAGTACTGTGCATACAGAGTGCCAGAAACCACACCAGCTATTTTCACAGGAAGTTTCAAGTCATCCTACAGTTTTACTCCCTTCTAGCCGACAAAGATATTAGGATCTTGGGAAATGGGAGGATCACTTTTATCCCTTTCTATGGATCTCGTATCCTCTAAGGCTGCATCAACCCCAGTGGGATACTGCTTGCTTTGTGCCATAAGGGGTGTTAATCTTAGCAGGCTCACCTCTGTAGTCCAAAGGGGCATGGCTTCCGCTTGGAGAATACCCTGGATTTGTCACAATGCAAAGACGTCACTCTGCACATTTTCTATCCCTCCTAATTGTAGTACATATTGACGTAAGGTAATCTCAGCACCGTGGCATGATCACAAGCATGCAAAGATGTAACGCTGGGCATTTTGTTCATTTGGTAAACAATATACTCCTATGTCCCGTCCCCCTACCTCCATACTTTTTGGACATTCCGTCATGTGGGACGGGACAGGCGCACTTTTGTAAAAAAGCATCAAATTGAAAAATGTGTTCTTCCAACTTTTTACGCGGGGTACAGCATGTGGCCGTAACCCCGCCATCCTTAGCTCCGCCCGTGCAGCGCTCTTAAGTCCTTTTCTCCTCTTGCAGGCCTAATAGGCATACCAGGGTTTTCTCCGAGGGTTTTCCGCAAGGGGCCTGCCTTCACCGGATCACGATCCGAGGTTCAGCAATCAGTTGCTAATAGCCAGCCCAGTCGTGCTGAGGCTTTGGGTACCGGAGTTCGCTCCGAGGTCTTTGTCTGGAGCTTCCCATACAGACACTGGGGTGCGCCTGAGGCCTCCTTTGAGGCTTTCTGTACCGAACCACAGTTCGAGGCCCCTCTCGGGGGAGATACACAGTCCGGACTCCGTTCACAGGTTCCTCTCATCGAGGCTAAGGTGTGTACCGACAGAACTGAGAGACCCTTTAGGGTCTTGTCTCTGAGGTGGATTCCTCAGCATTCCCGCGCTCACAGTGATACCAGTTTTGTTGAGGGGGCACAGGGAGAGGTCGCTGACCGCTTCTCCTCTGTTACCGGCTTGGCCGAGGTTCCTCTCTTGGAGGCTAATTCAATGGGTCACGACAGGATGTCCAGTAAACATCCTAGGCCCCATAGTACCGGCTCAGCCGAGAAACCTTGTATCAAGGCTAAAGTTTTGATCAAGTCCCCTGACCAGTCTGTGGAGTTACCTGCCTCATCCACACATGTGACGCAGTTCTCCTCAGATGCTCACAAAATGGCAGGCCTTCCCCCGTGGTCTACGGAGGCCATTTATTTTTGATTCCCTCACACCCACGCTATCGACGGCAGGGGCTGGGAACCTTCGTTTTGGTGGACAACCTTGTCCACGGGACAGTGTTAATCCGTTCTGCCCCTCCTATGACTGGCACGCTCGGATGCCACTACCGCATACGGTCTCGCTTCATTCTGCTTCTGCCCCACTGGTCTTTGTAGACCCCGTTTGGGAGCCTTCCTCACTACGTTCTTGGGGGTATGTCCCTCATGAGCGGCCTCTGCCCATTCCAGTACCTTAAGTTTCGTCAGAGGATGCCTTTTTTGAGAAGTTTCAGAGTCTTATGAACACTGATCCAATGAGGGTGTACTTTAAAGGTCTTTTTAGGGAGATCTTCCCTCTGGTGCCGCATCCTGCCCAGCAGTTCCAGTCACGGCACCTGTCGCCCCGGCAGCGGTACCTCCTCTATCTCCCGGCCCGCCTCCAACTCTTCCACCTCTGCCTCCGTTGTCTTTGGTTGACAAGACTCCAGCTGAGCGAGACGTCAAGTTGACGCCGGTCGCATCGCAACCGGCAGATCCTGACGTTCTGGAAGACCCTCAGGCAGACCAGGATAGTGAGGATCAGCCCCGCTCTGTCGGAGCATTCCATGACCGGGTTCTGGACATGTCACTCTTTGACAAACCTGTACCTGAGGCACCTGCTCCGCAGGAAGGGGTGCTTTCGGGGGCGCTCACTTTGTCTCCACAGGAGCACACCGGCCTGTTACTTCAGGACGACGTTCTGGCCAAGGCCTGCAAAGTCTGGGATAAACCCCACACTGCGCTACATGTACATTTTTTAAAAACCTTTATTTTTGATTTCTGTAACCTAAAACAACTTCTCACCCACATTAGGGTGGAATTAACTTTGCGCCATTCCCATTCCCATCAGGATGATGCTTGTTCGCTTTTGCTGGTGTATAGTAGGTTTGGTGAAGGAAGTTAATGTGGATTAGTTTGAGGCGTGAATTGAGGGCAATTTTTTGCGTTTGTCTCAGGATGAAAGACAAGTCTTCTTCTGAAATGGATATACTTAGGGACTTTTCCCATCTGACTTTTGCGCGGGTATTGTCGGGGGCCGTGTCGTTGATGATGGATCTGTAGATTTGTGAGACCAACCTGCTTTCCCCTTGTGCTTGTGTTACATTATGTAGTAGTTGCCAGGTCGGAGGTTGGCGTGGGAAGTCAGGTAGGAGGGCTTGCAGTGTGTAGCGGGTTCTAAAGTAGATGAATGTGTCGAGCGCGGTGTTGCCGCCTCTCAGCTTCGCCTGTGCAGAGTTAGGAAGTTGTCCTCGTTGAAAAGGTCTCAAAATGTGTATATTTGTAACTTTTCAGTCTATTGATGGAAGACCTTATCCGATGTCAGCGGGACTCCTGGTATGAACTTGACGGGAAGGAGGGGTGAGTATCGCACTTGCACCTCATATTTTTGGGCGAGCTTCTTCCAGATTTTGTACGTTGATAGCATCACGTTCATGGTGTTGTTGGGAACGGGGATCTGGCCCATGATGACAGCCTTTAATAGGTTGGGTGTCGCTAGAGCTCGCTCCACCTGCACGTGGGGTCTGACTGCCCGTGTAGAGTACCAGTGGCTAAGGAATTGTGCCTGAGCCGCCCAGAAGTACTTCTCCAGGTCTGGAAGGGCTAGCCCACCGCTTGTTATTGGAGGAGTTAGTGTTGAGTGTGCCCCTCTGGCTGGTTTGCCCGCCCATAGTAGATCGAGGGCCAAGCTTTTCAATCTGTTCAGGAAGGATTGTGGCAGTAATATGGGAATGTTGGTGAATAAGTATAGCAGCTTCGGTAGGATCACCATCTTAACTAGGGAGGCCCTTCCCCAGAGGGTTAGAGGCAGGGTCTTCCATCTAGCCACTTTCTCCTGCAGGGATTTGGCGACCTCTTCGTAGTTGTCATGAAATACTTCTTGATGGTTTAGTGACATCTGTATTCCCAGGTACCAAACTTTGGATGTTTTCCATGTAAGCTGGAAGTCTTCTGCGAATGGTTTAGTCGCCGGGGTCAGTGGAAATACGATGAATTTTGACTGATTGATTTTCATCCCGGAGGCTGCCCCGAATTTGATCACTTCTCTCATGACCGGGTTCAGGTTGTCTGCAGAGTCACGTATGAACAGCACAACGTCGTCTGCGTATAAGGATATGATGAGCTTGTGCGGGCCTATGATGAGCCCCCTGTGTTGTCGTTGTTGCCGAAGATTGGAAGCAAGTGGTTCCTGCGCTACATATAAATAAGAGAATTGACGCCGTTACAGGCTTCACACATCCGAGGAAGTAGCCTTCGCGTCATGTCCGCTCCCTTACTCAACGGTGGTTGCAGCCGCCACTCTGCAATCCAAGCTGGCCTCTGCTGCCGCGGCTTAAGTTCTGGCCAAGGAGGACAAGTTGCTCGATTCCTTCTCCAAGAAGGTTTTTGCCAACTCGGCGCTGCAATTGCGTCAGGCTTACACGGAGCTCATTTTGGCGGCGGCGAATATGAAACTGTGGAGGGATTTGGCGGACTTCCAGGAGTTGATTCTTGGGGACAGGCTGGAAGACTTTAAAGGCGGTTTGTCAGACGCCAGGGTATTGGCACAGGATATGCTGGAGGCTGCTGCGCACCATGTCGACAGCTCAGGTCGAGGCCTCATGTTGGGGGTGGACACCTCTCGTCAAGCTTGGCTTCATGCAACAAAGTTTTCAAAGGAGGTCCAAGATAAAATTCTGGACCTGCCTTTTGATGGCAAAGAGTTGTTTCATTCTTCAACGGATGACGAGCTTACAAAGAATAAGGCGAGCACACAAACTGCCAAGTCTCTGTTGGTGCTTGTGAAGCCTCCAGTCAAAGCTCAGAGATCTGGATCCCAGTCTCGGTCCTCCTCAGGCTTCAGAGGGTTCCAGGACCGCAGGTCACGCAGAGCTGATCCCCTGACAGGTAGCTCCTGTCAGAGACAGCAACGGGGCTGATTTTTCTCGGTCTTCAGCCTCCTCTTCAGGGACAGGTAGTCTCTCCACCGAAAAGTCTGCAAAATGATATTTTTGTTGGCGCTCGCACGAGACTCCGGTAGGAGGACGAATCTCGTCTCATCTGGAGGCGTGGCAAACCATCACCGAAGACCGGTGGGTTTTGTCCATCGCTGGGGCGGGCTTCTGCTTGCCTCTCCCCCCTACTCCACCCTTCAATCCTCCCCTTCAGCAGTCTGGGACGCCCTCCCTCAGAGCCGAGGTCCAGAAGCTTCTATATCTTAAGGCGGTGGAACCCATTCCCCTCGTGGAACGAGGGGAGGGTTTTTACGCTCGTCTGTTCACGATGCCTGAACCCAACCAGCTGGTCTGTGCACCATCCTAGACCTTTTCCAGTTCAACCTTTCTCTTCCCCAAGAGAAATTAAAGATGATCACGCCCAGCCAAATAAAGTCCTCTCTTCAGAAGGGCGACTGGCTCAGCATTGTGAACCTTCAGGACGTGCATATGCATATCGTGATCTGGAGCCCGCATCAGAAATATCTGCGGTTCTCCCTGGGAGAGGAGCACTTCCAATTCCGAGTGCTCCCTTTTGGCCTCAGCTCAGCGCTACGTGTCTTCACGAAGATGTCGGTCATCACAGCTTTTCTTCGGCTACAGGGTATTCATGTATATCCATTTGGACGACTGTCTTCTGCGCAGTCCTTGTCCAGTGAAAGCCTCGAGCAACCTTCAGTCTCTTCTCCAGCTCCTCTTCTGTCTTGAGCTGTCGGTGAACTGGCGGAAATCCTTCATGACGATCTCTCAGGACCTGATATTCCTGGGTTTCCGTTGGAACACGATTGACTGCACAGTGTACCTGACTGGACAGGATGGCGGATCTGTTGACCATGTGTCAGGTTTTCATTCAGTCAGAGAGCATGTTGGCCTGGTGGTTCCAGAGGCTTCTAGGCCTCATGGCCTCATGCGTCCTTGCTCGTCTGAAGATGCGAGTCACGCAGATGGCTCTTCGGAGCTCCTGGCTTCAGGCAGTGGACCCGGACACCGAAATGATTCTGGTTCCACCCTGCATGATGACAGATCTCCTATGGTGGTCATCTTCCAGCAATCTGTCGGTGGGTGCTCCTTTTCAGGAGCACTCCCCTCAAACGACCATTACGACCGACTCCTTCCTTATTGGGTGGGGTGCGACGTTGGATCATCTTCAGGTTTTCGACCTATGGTCGCCACAGGACTGGAGCTTCTGGCGATTTTCCTGGCGCTCAAAGCTTTCAAGCCAGTGATTGTGAACAAAGTGGTCCGCATTCGCACAGACAATGCGGTATCCATATTTTACATCAACAACCAGGGGGGTACCAGGTCACCTCCCCTTGTAGATCTAACCATTCAAATTTGGGAATGGGCCATTCAGCACAGTGTTTGGCTGCTGGCAATGCACATTCTGGGCCGACTGAATGTAACTGCAGACAGCGGACGAGCGGTGGTCAGCTACGAGTGGTAACTGAACACGGAGATCCTCTCGGACCTTTTTCGCCATTGAGGCACTCCAGAAGTAGACCTCTTTGCGACGTCATCAAACAAGAAACGTCCTCTTTATGCTTCCAGGAACGGGCTCGGAGCTTCTTCCCTGGGGGATGCTCTAGGGATCCTGTGGCACAACATGAGGGCCTACGCCTTCCCGCATCTTCCTCTGATTCACTGGGCGCTATGCAAGCTCAGGAACATGACAAATTGCACTCTCCTGTTCATAGCCCCTTGGTGGCCAGCCAGATTCTGGTTTTCAGAGATTCAGCATCTGTCCGTCTGCTCACCGATCAGGCTTCTGCTGATTCCGGACCTGCTTCACCCGAGCGATCAGCAGATGTGCCATCCCCTCCCCACAATCATTCAGCTTGGCGGCCTGGTGCCTGAGTTCAAATCTTTAGAAAGTTTCAACTTGTCCGCGGGATCGCTGCTTACCTATCCACTGACTCTTGCTCTTTTTCATTTACAAAACATGTAATTAAAAGACAATTTGCAGGTCTATTGCATCTTTATCCACCTGTGCGCAACCCGCATCCAAAGTGGGAATTCAATGTGGTCCTCACTGCCTTATGCCATAAACCTTTTGAGCCCATGGCTACGGTGGACTTGAAGTTCCTTTCGTGGAAAATGGCTTTTCTGATTGCGGTGATTTCAGCAAGGCGTGTAAGCGAGCTTCAGGCCTTGTCTGTAGAACATCCATTCCTCACCTTTCGTAAGGATAAGGTTGTCTTCCGGACTAATCCTTCTTTCCTTCCAAAGGTGGTATCCGATTTTCATCTGAACCAGTCTATTTCCTTACCCGTCTTCTTTTCAGACCCGGCCTCAGATGGTAAGAGGGTATTGAATAATTTGGATGTCAGAAGAGCTCTTAAGTTTTATTTGGACAGAACATCTAAACTTAGGAGCTCTTCCCAGCTTGCTTTGACCTTCGGAGATCCGAAAGGAAAGCCGGCCTCGAAAGCAACTATCTCCTGATGGATTGCTTCCTTTTTTTCAGAGGCGTATACCGTTTAGGGCCTTCAGCCTCCAAAAGGAATTCATGCCCATCTTGTGTGGGGCAAGCCAGCTGCCGTTGCCTTCCAGAAATATGTTTCCTGGGAAACCATTGCCAGAGCAGCCACATGGGCTTCACCATCAGCTTTTTGTAAGCATTACTGCTTAGCCCTGAGCTCCAGAGCCGATGCTCAGTTCGGTCAGGTCGTTCTTAAGAACCTCTTTCAGTAAGGGAATTCCATCCACCTGTTTTCCTGTGAGGAGTGCTTGGTAATCTCCCAAAAGTATGAAGGAAAGGGAACGGGACGTAGGAATCTAACAAAGTTACTCACCGCAGTGACTACCTTACTCCTAGTCCATAGTCGCCTTTCCTCCATACACCCCCCCGACGTCCCCTCTAATAAGTATCCTCTATTATTGCTTAAAGGTCTCAGACGTGGTGATAGAAAAGGACTGAAGAGCGATGTGCGGGTGGAGCCAAGGAGGACGGGGTTGCGGCCGCGTGCGGTACCCTGTATAAAAGGAGGATGACACATTTTTCAATTTGATGCTTTTTTACAAAAGTGCTCCGGTCCCTTCCCGCTGGACGGAATGTCCTAAAAGTATGGAGGAAAGGAGACTATGGACTAGGAGTAAGGTAGTCACTACGGTGAGTAACTTTGTTATTACTGTGATTCTGGAAATGCATTGGAGGGACAAGGCCTCTGTATCCTTGTCCTTTACTGTTTATCGTGTGTTCTGTCGTGTTTTCCGCGCAGGAGTTCATGTGGGACTCCTGGCGGTGCAGCTCTCTTTTGGTTTGGTGTACAGATCTGTGGGGTTACCCTTATGGCGCCCATGGGTGGGGGTACAACCCTGTGCCCCTAGTGTATGTTTTTGGGCACCTGTGTGCGGCCCACAGAGCAGGGTATGGGCTGGTGGCAGCTCCATGCTGAATTTGACAGGTGCTCTGAGAATCCTCCATTTTGGGATACCCAGGCCCTGTAATTGGGATGAGTAGATTCCTGATGGAAACAAGATGGCCCCCGTGGCCTCTTGCCTTCCATTGCCTGTTACCTTGGTTTTCCTGAAGACCCGGGAAGCCCTGACTCTGTCCCTTCCCCCTGACTGGCTGTTGGGTGGAAGTTCCATATATGGTAGTGTGGGGAAGTACCGACCAGACTGGCCGGAGCCTTCCCAACGACCATATGTTGTGGGTGTGCTTGTGGGTGGGGCCTGGGTGAATGGAGTGTGTGAGGAATACGCATTCTGTGTTGTGTATGTCTAGTATCCGGTGTTTGACACAATGACTGAGACAGCCCTGCCCGAAACTAGTATGAATGCAGTGTGTAGTGTTGAATGGCGTGGTACTTGTCCGAATCCACATTCTGTGTTGCGAGTGTTTGGATGGAGAAGAATGGTCTGAATGCACTGTACGCCTGATTGGCTGACTGACTGCCTGAATGTCCTTCTGAGTGATTGGTTGCCTGAGTGTGACACAGAAGAATGAATGGGAAATGAACAGTATATCTGGGGGCCTCTCACTGCTAGAATTAGTTCAGAAGCTGGAGTGGAAACTGACATTGAAACTGAAGCTTAACCTTGAAGCCCTGCTGGAGGAGAGGTAGTGCTGCTGCTCTACTTCGTCGATCTGAAAGCTACTGTGTCTTCAAGAACTGACCCAGAGAGGACCTGGTTAGGCGACCTCTTCCCGAGCTACGAGGGACCATCGTGCACTGCTAACCTTCGCCGAAGCACCCTGGAAGTCAGCCTACGAAAGACGGTCAGCCCGAGACGGTGACCGCTGATGAGAAACGAAGAGAAGCACCGGACAGCAGTCCACCGCCGTCGACCAGGGTTCGCAGGTTTCAACCGCTGGAGGCACGTCAAAGTTATTTGCCCAAAAGCGGGGACTGCTTGATGCTGTGCCATCAACAACCGGAGCCGCAACGCTCCATTGATTAAGACATTTGACTCCCGGATGCGTTCGTCCACACCGCCGACCGCATTATCCCGCCGGAGAAGGCCAGGCTGAGGAGCATCTGCCTGTGGGTTTCCCGCCAACCAAAGATCGTAAAAACGCTGGACGACTCTACGCCCTTGCTGGGCCAAAGTTCTTCACAAACTCTTTGCGGTCCTGAACTATCGACATCGAGGTACCCTGCACGCCTCATCCTTGCAGGACGTCTTTGACTCGTCACCGATGAGTACCTGCCGAAACGGAGCTGCTACCTCAATGCCATCAAACTTTTCGTCTGAGATCATTGACACCAAGTTCACCTTCTTCGAGGCCCATCGACGATCCGTGGCTCCTGCTTTAAAGGGAGTCATTCAAGAAAGTTCCACGGACACCTCCTCGAGGAACTCTGCTATTCCAGGTACATTGGGGTGGTAAAAACACTTTAGAAGGAAATAAGACTAAATGAAACAATATATGGACTGTGCTTGTAGTCTCTCTTTATTTCGCAGGTTGCCCAGGTGGGGGGGTGGGGATCTCCACATAGAGCTGTGTCTAGGTAAACAGGGCCAGGATTCTGCCAGTTGTTCTAACCAACTGCTTTCCTCCTATGTCTATTGTTGGTTACCTTTATTAATTGATTCGTGTGACATTTGACCAGAGTACAGTTGATGCACTTTAATGAAATCTGAAAATAATTGTGGTATCACTTAGAACTGTATATATTTGCCATTGTAGATTAACTGAGCACAAAGTGAGTTATTGCGATTGTGTACATAACCTCGAACCTTAATTATATAAAGACTGTGTTTTAACTAATACAGTGTGCGGACATTCCTTTGTGGCTGCTTGGGCACTACACTGTACTTAAGAACCAGCCTGCACCACCTCCTGAGAAGCTAGGCCTTGATTGCTTGACCTGCGCTACCCTATAGAGAATCTTGGCTGGGGTCCTCTGTGCCTCTCCTCAGCCATATAGAGAGCAGGAGTACAGGCACCCCCCTCCAGTCTTTACACTGGTTGCAGAGGTGGAATGCTTATGGTTTTAAAAATGTGTATAACCGTGCCATTTACAAAATATCTGCACTTTGTCAAATTGAGGGTTAGTTGTGTGCTAGATAACTGCATTACAAGCAATGGAGTCTATTGTTAATGGTAGATTGACTAGGATGAGCTTAGAGGCTCTCCAGAGTGCTTGTGAAGACAAGGAATTAGTCTTTGAGGAGAAGTTTAGGGCTGAGCTGATAGCTGCCCTGGTGGACTACGAAACCGATTGTGAAGCTCTTGAAGGGGAGGATGTAACCATTGAGGCCCCTGCCCCTGGGGTTGCCATTGAATCTGTTTCCTGTGAATTTAACCATTCCTGCTGCCTCTGTTCCGACCTCCAGTAATGTTTCTTCAGGGAATGCCTTGGAACTTGAGTTATTAAGGATGAAATTGGCCTTTGAATACCGCAAGTTGGAAATAGAAGCTGAGCTTAAGAAAGAGGAGTTGGCACAGCAAGTGGAGCTCAAGAATAGGGATCTTGAACTCCAAATTAAGGACCTTGAACTTAAGAACAAGGACACTGAATGTCAGAAAATCCAGCTAGAGAAAGCTAGAGTGGAGACTTTAGCGAAACCAGTTGAGTGTGTCAGGTACCCAGCCACCAAGTTTATGAAAGATTTGGTTGGTGTGTATGTGGCGGGTTCCATATCTTAAATTCACGACAAAAATGGCTGTGTATACAAAATATTGTGGCAAAAATACAGTGGTTTTGCCGCCACAATTATGTAAAGGATGCAGGGACACCCCTACAACCCCCAGACCCAATATACCATTTAAGAGGAGCGGTGGACACCCCCGTTACCCTTAGATGGTATAATGGGGTACACCTTTAACCGGGTCAAATCACATTTTTTTTTTACAGGCAACATTTTAGACACAATTTTATTACCTGATAACATGCGGAGGGTTCTGATGTCCTCCAATGGATTGAAGCGTTTGAAATGGCTTGTGCAATTCATGATGTTGATAAGATAGATTGGGCTAATTGTTTGTTAAGCAGAGTGCCTCAGACAGGGTATGACTGTATTCTGAAACTGAGTGTGGAAGAAAGGGGTCAGTATGAGTGCATGAAGTCTGCTTTGATTGCCAAGTTTGGCAAGACATCTACCTAATACCTTAAAAGGTTCAGGGATTTTACGAAACGAGAGAATGTGTCTTGGGTTTGATTGGGTGAGTGCTGCACATATGAACATGATGGGGTGGATTGATGGATACAAGGTGAAAACATTTGTTGAATTGTCCCACCTGTTGTTCTTTGAGCATTTTTCTGAAGCATGTTCACCAGAGCTGCGTCAGTATGTTGCTGACCAGAACATTTTGGATCACTTTAAGCTGGCCAGGCTAGTTGACAAGTGGGTCTCAGTGGGAAGGACAAGGACAAAGAAAATAGGACCTCTCAGACAGCTGGAGTCCCACAAGCAATCAGTCGGGTAAACCAAAATCTTCCTCTCCTAAGAACCAAAATTCTAGTGGGGATAAGTCATCTGTGGGTGGGAATAAGAGTACTGGTACACCTGCTGCAAAGCAGGCTCCCAGTGGTTCCAGTACCTTTCCCCACATTTGTGGCACTTGTTGGGACTGTGGGGCTCTGTATCACAGGAAGGGTGACCCCAAGTGTAAAGGTAAGGCACATGGATTCCATGCTGTCAGCCTGACCTACCCTTACCCCATGTCTGAGGTGGAGGCCACTGTCCGCCCCTCCTCTACAGGAATCACATTCAGTGCTCCAGTCGAGATTTCCCTAGTGTCCCTTGGGGCCCGGGACCAGTACGCAGAAGTACTGGTGTCGATCCCACAGAACACCCGTAGGTTTTTGAGAAGTGTCCTCTTGAATGGCCAGCCTTCTACTGGCTTGAGAGACACTGGGGAAAGCATGACAGTGGTGGACAGGACCCTGCTCAAGCCAGAGGACTATGTAGGTGCTCCTCTGAGAACCACCAGGTTAGCTGGTGGGCCTCCCAAATTATCACCTTTAGCCATAGTCACACTCCTGATTGGAGACAAGACAGCAAAGCATCCTGTCCTGGTTCAGGACAATGTCCCTGCTAACATTCTGTTAGGAATTTGGGGTTGATCTCTAATGATCTCCCCATGACTGCTGCTGCAGTCGCTAGATCACCGGTGACACAGGGTCTGGCTGTGAGTCAGGTACCCAAGCCAAAGGCGCGGCCTAAGGCAAGGAGATGGAAGAACAAGAAGGCCACCAGTGGAAACCCAAACTCAACTCCTGAGGGAGAAGAGGCAGAAGACCCTCGTGCGGGAGAGGTGCTCAACCCAGAGGACCACCCCGACCTTCAATGCCTGTTGGCTGAAGGCAGACCCTCCCGGGCGGACTTCTGTAAGGGACAGAGAGAGTGCCACTCTCTTGAGAGTCTGAGGAAACAGGCCCTGTTCCAGGCACAAGGAGAAGTGCCGAGGACATTCCAGATCTATTGGGAGGGTGTCATGGTCATCGGGCCAAGGACGCAGACCTTACAGGGTCACACACACAGGGGGCCCGAATGGACACAGTCCTAGCGTCTTTGACGCCAGGCTCATAAAGAACAATAAACGAGACATTCATTTGGGTCAAAAATATCTTTATTATGGACATAGCACCACATTTCGGGTGCATCATGTATTTAACATTGAAACTTTCATCTTTAAAGCAGCCCCATGTGAACTTTTGGGTGGGGTTACTGCTATTGGGTTGCCTGGCACGTGCTGACTCACTAGGAGTGGTAGGGTATGGCAGGCAAGCCAAGCCTAGTGCGCGTGCCCACGATCATAGCTATATAAGCTGCCCCGATCCCTGAGGCAGGCGATTCGTGTTATTTTGCACTTCCATGCAGCGTAACGCTCACCGCCGCCTGGGATTCAACTTACCTTGGAACTCCTGTCTCCATACTTACCACCTGGGGATCCTGTTCTCACCTGAGCGCGCGCCTTCATTGACATCGCGGCTCACCTTCACATATTTCGGAAAGCTGAAATCTTCATCTTGACACTGCAGCACAACGCGCTCCATTCACGGCATCAGCACCTGCAAATAAAAACGAAAGGCAAGGTTAGACACTTAACAGACATTAAGTTTAAGGTCGCGCCACCACCAAACCTTGCTCTTTCCCTTAAACCATCATTCACCTGTTGTCGGACATTGCGGTTTCATCCATCTTCATCCCGGCCTCGTTCTGTGCCTCCACAGCTGCTTTTGGGCCGCATTTCCATCTATTTGGAAGAACACAGAAGGGAAAATGTTATTCAGTGATTAACAATAACATTGAGAGCAATAATAGCAAGATAGAAAACAGAAAGGAAAAAGACAAGACACATTGAGAGAAAACAGAAAGGGGAAAAGACAAGAGACATTGAGAGATACTTGCCACCAACCAGGAGAAGCATAGTCGCAGCTAGACTGGACTATTACTTACCGGGGATCAGTGAAGGAACTAGATCCCATCAACAAACGCCCCTGCCAGAAGTAGCAGGACGGAGAGCTCATCATCCATACTTACCAGGTGAGCCTTATGGGCCGGTACGTGCCCACAGAAATCGCACCTTGGATAGAAGGGTTGGCGAGGTACAACAATCACCAATCAGTGCACTCCAGTTTTCTCATATCCACGCAGGAGCAGTGTCACCAATTGTCGCCGCCCACAGCTTGTCCGCAGGGGGAGCGACCTGAAGGGGGTGATCTAACTCCTGGGAGGGCTGCAACCGTGCCCCAACACCTCCGCAGAGACCAGGTGAGCGTAACAGAGGGTGAGCTCCTTGTTAGTGAGCCCACAAAGCCTGAACCTGGTGCCCTCAAGAGGTTGGTGGTACCCCAGGTTTACAGGCCCTTCCTGCTGCAGTTGGCGCATGAAGTGCCCTTAGCTTGTTATCTTGGTACCAAGAAGACTAAGCAGAGTCTCTCTGCCCAATTCTACTGGCCCCGGATGGGAGTAGAAGTGGAGTCCCACTGTAGGACCTGCCCAACTTGTCAGTTGTCTGGCAAGACTGGAGGCATTGTCATTGCCCTACTGCAGCCATTGCCAGTGGTTGGCACACCGTTTGAGAGGGTGGACATCGACATTGTAGGTCCCCTTGACCCTCCCACTTCAGGTGGACATCGGTTCATCCTGGTCTTGGTTGATCATGCCACCTGGTAACCTGAGGCTATACCCCTTCGGACTGTTACTGCCAAGGTGGTTGCCAGGGCTCTCTTGGACATTTTCACCCGTGTTGGATTCCCTAAGGAGGTTGTCTCTGACAGAGGATCTAACTTCATGTCTAGTTACATGAAAAGCATGTGGAAACAGTGCAGGGTAACCTACAAGTTCTCCACCTCTTACCATCCCCAGACCAATGGTCTGGTTGAGATATTTAATAAAACTCTCAAGGGCATGTAGACGCTTTGAAAGAGCCCCTAAGGAGGAAATGGGATCTCCTCCTGCCATGCCTGCTGTTCGCTTACAGAGAGCTATATCAAGAGGGTGTTGGTTTCAGCCCCTTTGAGTTACTCTTTGGACATCCAGTGAGGGGCCCCTTGCCTTGATCAGAGAAGGTTTGGAAGCCACCCCTCCAGGTCCGGCCAAGCAAGTGGGGGACTATGTGTTAGGCCTCAGGCAGAGGATGACACAGATGATGGGTCAGGCGACAGCGAATCTCAAGGCCAGTCAGGAATTGAATAAGTACTGGCATGACCTTAAAGCCTCGCAAGTGGAAAGGCCTCCAGGCCAGGAGATCCTTGTGATGGAGCCTACCAAGCCTCGAGCTTTGGCAGACAAGTGGACGGGACCCTTCAGGATAATCTCTCAGATGGGCGAAGTCAATTATCTGGTTTACATGGGAGTCTCTGGGGTAACCTCTCAAGTATTCCACGTCAACAGGCTCAAGCCTTTCCCTAGGCGAGCAGAGGTTTCATGTCTCTTGCTAGCTTCAGAGCGAGAAGAGGATGAGAGTGAGCCCCTTCCTGATTTGCTGCATAGCAACCCTCAGGATGGCTCATTGGAGGGAGTACATCTCTCTCCAGATCTGACGACAGAACAGCAGAGGGCCTGCAGGGCTTTGCTCCGGCAGTATGCCTCTCTGTTCTCACTGACACCAGGCCGTACACCGTGGTGTAGGCACGAAATTGACACTGGTGACAGTGTGCCTGTGAAAAGCAGGTGCTACTGTATGTCAGATACAGTTAAGAACCACATCCAGGCTGAGGTCGCCAAGATGTTGGATCTGGGTGTTATTGAACCCTCAACCAGTCCCTGGTCCAGTTCCGTGGTCCTTGTCCCCAAGGCAAGTTCCCAGGCAGGTACCAAGGGTTGGAGGTTCTGTGTGGACTACTGAGGAGTCAATGCCGTCACCAAAACTGACGCGCTCCCATTGCCCAGGGCTGATGAGCTTGTGGGCGCCATAGGTGCTGCCAAGTTTGTGAGCAGCTCTGACCTTACCTCATGCTGTTGGCAAATAGCTCTGACGGACTATGCCAAGGAAAAGACAGCGTTCTCAACACCTGAGGGACTCTACCAGTTTAGGGTCATGCCTTTTGGGTTAAAGAATGCCCCTGCCACCTTCCAGAGATTGGTCCATCATGCGCTCAGTGGGCTGGAGGTCTATTGTGTAGCCTACCTAGACGACATTGCTGTCTACAGTTCCATCTGGGAAGAGCATTTGACACATCTGGATAAGGGGTTGCAGGCCTTGAGAAGGGCTAACATCACTATCAAGGCCACCAAGTGCCAGATAGCTTAGGGGAAAGTCACATATCTTGGTCATGAGGCAGGAGGGGGTCAAATCCAACCTCTCCCCAGCAAAGTACAGGATGTACATGACTGGGAGACTCCCACTACTCAAACCCAGGTGAGAGCCTTTTTGGGCCACTGGGTATTATCGCAATTTCTTGGCGGACTATGGAACCATAGCTGCACCTCCGACAGCTCTGACTTCACCCAAACAACCTACGAAGGTTAATTGGACTGAAGACTGTCAGAGGGCTGTTGATGGCTTGAAAGAAAGTCTGTGTAGAGCACCTGTGTTGTGTGCGCCTGACTACAGCCAACCCTTTATCGTCCAGATGCATGCATGCAACACCGGAATTGGAGCTGTCTTGTCCCAGTTAGATGACAAAGGGGGGGAACATCCGATCATATTCATCAGTAGACAACTCAAGGGTAGACGACTTAGGTGGGCTACTGTTGAAAAGGAATGTTTTAGCATAGTTTGGAACCTTAGGCGTTTCAGGCCCTACCTTACGGGGTCTGCCTTCAAGGTCCAAACAGATCATAAGCCCCTGAAGTGGCTTATGCAAATGATGGGTGAGAACCCGAAACTGCTCAGGTGGTCCATTAGCCTGCAAGGGCTAGACTTCACTATAGAGCATAGACCAGGGAAGAGTCACGATAATGCAGGTGGCCTTTTCACAAGGTATGTTTACCGTCCGGATGAGGGTGTCTTATCTCGTGGGAGATTAGGCACCCTAACCTCAGTCGGGGGGCGTGGGGTGACTGTGGTGCAACTCTCTTTTGGTTTAGTGTACAGACCCATGGGGTACCCTTATGGCGCCCATGGGTGGGGGTACAACCATGCGCCCCAGTGTATGTTTTTGGGCACCTGTGTATGGGCTGGTGGCTCCATGATGAATTTGACATGTGCTCGGAGTATCCTCCATTTTGGGATGCCCAGGCCCTTTCATTGGAATCAGTAGATTCCTGATGGAAACAAGATGGCCCCCGTGGCCTTTTGCTTCTATCGCCTGTTACCTTGGTTTTTGCGAAGTCCCGGGAAGCCCTGACTCTGTCCCTTCCCCCTGATTGGCTGTTTGGTGGAAGTTCCATTTATGGTAGCGTGGTGAAGTGCCGACCAGACTGAGACAGCCCTGCCCGAAACTGGTATGAATACAGTGTGTAGTGTTGAATGGCATGGTACTTGTCCAAATCCACATTCTGAGTTGTGTCTGGATGGAGAAGAATGGCCTGAATGCACCGTGCACGTGATTGGCTGACTGACTGCCTGAATCCCCTTCTGAGTGATTTGTTGCTTGAGTGTGACCCAGCAGAATGAATGGGAGATGAACAGTATATTTGGGGGCCTCTCACTGCTAGAATGCGTTCAGAAGCTGGAGTTGAAACTGACATTGAAACTGAAGCTTAACCTTGAAGCCCTGCTGGAAGAGAGGTAGTGCTGCTGCTCTACTTTGTTGATCTGAAAGCTGCTGTGTCTTCATGAACTGACCCCAAGAGTACCTGGTTAGACGCCCTCTTCCCGAGCTACGAGGGACCATTGTACACTGCTATCCTTCGCTGAAGCACCCGGGAAGTCAGCCTACGAAATACTGTCAGCCGGAGACGGGGACCGCCAACGAGAATCAAAGAGGAGCACCGGAGAGCCGTCCACAGTCCTCGGCCAGGGCTCGCAGGTTTGCTATAACTGCTGGAGGCCCGTCGAAGTTAGTTGCCCAGAAGCGGGGACTGCTTGACGCTGTGCTGTCGACAACTGGAGCCGTAATGCTCCATTGATTAAGACACTTGACTCCCGGTCGCGCTCGTCCGCAACGCCAACCGCCTTATCCCGCCGGAGAAGACCAGGCTGTCGACGCGCTGAGGAGCATCCGCTGGTGGGTTTCCCGCCACCCAAAGTCCGTAGAGACTCCGGACGACTCGATACCCTTGCTGGGTCAAAGTTCTTCACAAACCCTTTCCAGTCCTGAACTATCGACATCAAGGTGCCCCGCACGCCTCATCCTTGCAGGACGTCTTCGACTCGTCATCGACGAGCACCGCCAGGACCGGAGCTGCTAGCTCAACGCCATCGAACTTTTTGTCAGAGATGGACGCCAAGTTCACCTTCTTCGAGGTCCATCGATGATCGACGATCCATGGCTCCTGCTTTATAGGGAGTCATTCAAGAAGGATCTATTGACGCTTCCTCAAGGAACTCTGCTATTCCAGGTACATTGGGGTGGTAGAAACACTTTAGAAGGAAATAAGACTAATTTAACAATATAGGGACTGGGCTTGTAGTATATCTTTATTTTACAGGTTGCCCAGGTGGAGGGATCTCCACACAGAGCTGTGTCTAGGTAAACAGGGCCAGTATTCTGCCAATTGTTATAACCAACTGCTTTCCTCCTATGTCTTTTGTTGGTTACCTTTATCAATTGATTTGTTGACGTTTGACAAGCGTGCAGTTGATGCACTTTAATGAAATCTGATAATAATTGTGGAACCACTTAGAACTGTTTATATTTGCCATTGTAGATTAACTGAGCACAAAGTAAGTTATTGTGATTGTGTACATAACCTCGAACCTTAATTATATAAAGACTGTGTTTTAACTAATACAGTGTGCAGACATTCCTTTGTGGCTGCTTGGGCACTACACTGCACTTAAGAACCAGCCTGCATCACCTCCTGAGAAGCTAGGCCTTGATTGTTCGACCTGCGCTTCCCTATAAAGAATCTTGGCTGGGGTCCTCTCTGCCTCTCCTCTGCTATATAGAGAGCAGGAGTACAGACACCCCCCTCCAGTCTTTACAATTACGTCTCACTTTGTCAACCATTTGACACCATTATGATGCTTAAACTTTTTCTACTTTATTGTCCAGTGGAATTGAGAATGCAGATATAAAAAATGAGGCTGATACAGGTTGATCATACCTATTGATTCTGTCATTAATATGATTGTAAAGCGCTCTGTTGCTTCCCAAAGCTAGGTCTGTGCTCAGTAAATACACTAATAATAATCACTGATCTGTGCAACCATCCTGCCAGTGTCAATGGCAGCCCAGTGACCCACAAGAAGCATAGTATTGAAAAATGTTGTGTTCACATAAATGTAAAAATATCTTTGCATATTCCTTTTACAGTAGGTTTTCATGGTGCAAAACACTATTTGCGCAGATGTTAAATAGCCCTGTGTACACCACCTATCCCCCTTTACCACTCTGACTCCTTTGACCACAAACACCTTTGCCCTAAAAGTGTTAAGCTCCACTCCAATGATGGCAGCAACCCAAGGTAAGGAAGTCGTTTGGGAGCAGGCCGGAGTATGTTTGAATGATCTGTGGTTGATAATTTTGTACACTTGTTTTTACTTTTCCGAACTGCTACTCTGAATAGCATAAAACATTGTGACTTGTATTTTTCCCCCTGGGACATAACAATTTTATTTTTTAATTCACAGTGAATTAGTCCCAGCTTATGACACCTCTACGTTTGTTCTAGAAAATTTCAGGTAAGCTTGAGGGCATAACATTTGCTTGTGCATTGAATTACTTAGCTTTGAGGTGATTTGTCTCCTTTCAGCAAATTAGTTCTCGGTTAAGACAGAACCTTACAAACATCTCATAATGCATGACCTCTCCTTCTCATGCTGATTCGAGTAAAGTCCCACTACTCTCTAGGCCTTAACATTAAAATCCTTCCAATTTCCTGTTCAACCAAATTGTCTGAGCCAGAGCATATCAGTGAATTACTCAGTCTCACTTCCCTAATTTGCTGAATTTTAAGTATGTTAAGAGGCTATACCACTGTAGTGTGTGCTATTTAAAAAATGAACTGGACATTTGCAAAGTGTGTTATTTACTTTGGGTTGTAGTGGCTAGAAGACCACTGAGAATGACCTGAAGGGCTTGAAGTAAAATCCTGATGTTCTGTAAGTCTTGGCCTTTCACAAACATGAATACATTACATTTGCGGCTCAACCTTTGGGCATCTGGCCCAAACGTAATCCATGCTTGCCTCTTGTGAAGCATGAGCAGAAATGTCAGAATTTAAGCTACCATCTGTATTACAGGTTGTCATTGCTTTTAAAAGAGGGCTAGTCCGGTGATCTGGTCAATAAATCGTTCATAGCAGGATCTTTTTGTTTTGTGGGCGTAGAGATCCCTCTGCATAGCTCAACTCTATTTAAATACTATTGTTTAATTAAATAGTCTAGTTTGAAAACCGTGTTCAATTCATCATTTATGCCTTTTTCAGTGGTCCGTGTCATGTCTTCGTTTTAGAGATCCCCTTAGTTTTGAGCAATAGTGTGTAGGGTTTTCATAGCTTTTTTTTTTTACACTGCAGTACTTTACGTCAGCGAGCGGATCCAGTGTACAGTCCTCCTCTCCAAGTCGCCGGACTCTGTTGGAGGCTGAAGGTTTACCCAGTGAGTGTTGTTCCCAACATTAATGTTGGTTATTGTATGTAATTAATGGTTTGTACTAGTGTTTCTCCAGTCTTGGGTCTTATGCATTCTTGTGTTGAAATATTCTCATTTCTCAAGCTGTAAACTCCCAAAAATCTAAAAGAAACCCACAAATATTGAGAGCTCATGCACTGCTGACTAAGTCTCTTCCCCCTTACCGGTTAAAACTGTGTACCAACGTTACTCGCGAACCAGAGGCTTTTTTTTTAGATTCTTTATCCACCTGTTGGTGAAGGGAGTGTCTTGAGCCAACTCCTGCTTATAATTAATTTGCCAGTTCTATCAGATAATGAAATTAACATTTTGTTCACAGTTTTAAATTGTTGCTATTCATTTGCTCTGTATGTAAGGGTTCTGTGGTGGAGATTTAGTGTGTTTTAATTCACTGTCTTTAACCTTGTGCCCTCAGTGTTAGCTAAAGATGTGTACTGCTATTGGAAAGTAGGTGGGCAAGGAAGATTAACATGTTGTATGTTACTTGGCATTTATATAGCGCTCTATATATCATTAGTATGGCCTCAAAGCACTGGTAGGTTGAACGCCCTCAGGAACCGTAGTTCTGGTCAGTAGAGAGAGATGGTGTCGTAGGATGCGTGGATGCACCAGATATGTGTGCATCTGATGTAATTGCCAGGTGGTAGCTGCATGCTGAGTGTGGTGCTGGAGATATCAGTTGGATGTGTGCAGTCTGGTCGGTGGACACCCAGATTGGGCTCCCGCTGCGTTAGGCCTGAAGGACGCATATGTGAGCGACTAGGCCGGAATGTGCTCGGCTAGCTGCGTTTTATTAGGGTGATGAGGTGTTCATGGGGTAGTATTCGTATGTGAACAGTTAGGCCAAATTAATGAGGGATATAGCTGTGTTCTAGTTGAATGATGGTGTATAGTAGAGTAAGCGTAGTGTTGTGATATGATGGTTATCTTTAAAGCGCCCGAGACCAGGCACGTGAACAGGATGGCAGGGAACATAGAGACCGGGGGCTGGGTTTATACCGACAGGAGGGGGCATACAGATATATAGCAACAGCATGGGGAACAGGAGAGCAGGGTACACAGTGACATACGAATGGGTATGCTAACATTTACATTCACATTTCTATCTAGATGCGACTCAGGCCAATGCTCACAACTCCACCCAAGCGTGGGACATGCTAACATCTGCATCTCTATCTAGATGTGGCTCATGCCAATGTTTGCGACTTCATCCAAGTGAGGCACATGCTTCATCCACAAGTCACATGATGACACTGGCCTTTCTGTCTAGATGCGACTTAGGCGAATGTCACAATTCCATCCAGGTGTGGGACATGCTGGGACTGCGACTCAGGATAATGCTCATGATTTATCGAAGTGTGGCACATGTTAACATTCAAGTGTGGGATATGCGAACAATCACACCTCCATCTAGATGCGACCAAGGCATTGTTCACGGGTTCATCTAAGTCTGGCACATGCTACCATTAACAATTGCGTCTAGGTGTGGGACATGCTAACATTCACATTTCTATCCACATGCCACTCAAGACAATGCTCATGATTCATCCAAGTGTGGCATGTGCCAACACTTACAATTCCATCTAAGTGTGGGACACGTCAACACTCACAACTCCATCCAGGTGGGACATGCTTAACATGCACAATTCTATCAAGATGTGACGCAGGCTAATGGTTATGATTCCAACTAAGTGTGGCACATGCTACCATCCAAGTGTGGGACATGCCGACAATTCCATTCCATCCAGATGCACTAAGGCCAATGTTCATGATTTCATCGTCGAGTGTGGCACATGCCACCATTCACAAGCCCATCTAGGTGAGGCACGTGCTACCATTCACAATTCCAACTAAGTGTGGTACATGCTACCATTCACAATTCCCTCTAGGTGAGACACATGCTACCATTCACGATTGCATCTAGGTATGGGACATGCTAACATTTGCATTTATATCAAGATTCGACTCGGGCTAATGCTCATGATTTCATCTGAGTGTGGCACATGCGAACATTCACAATTCCAGCAAAGTATGGGACATGCTAACAATCACAGTTCTATCTCAGTGTGGGACATGCTGGGACATGCTAACATGCACAATTCTATTTAGATGCAACGCAGGCTAATGGTCATAATTCCATCAAAGTGTTAGACCTGTTAACATTTGCAAATTGCATCTAGGTGTGGGAAATGCTAACAATCACATTTCTATCTAGAGGCGACTCAAGGTAATGTTTGCAAATCCATCTAAGTAAACTTTCTAGTAATCTTTGAGTGCACTATGTGACAGTCTTAAGGGGTGGAATACAATTCAGTAAACTTTCAGTGCACTGTCTCGAATTGTTAGACTAAGAGGGAGGTATGCAATAGAATATCTCTTGGTGAACAATATCTAGATGTGACAGTGTGAAGGTAGTTGCTATCATTGGCAAATCTGTCTGGGTCCTGGGCAGGCTAAATTTCACAATTCCATCTAAATGTGATATTTGCTAACTTGCAGAATTCTATCTAGAAACAACGCAGGCTAAAGTTCTTGATTACATCTAAGTGTGGTGCATGTCAACATTTACAATTCCATCTAAGTTTGGCATACGCAAGCATTCACTGTTCAGAGGTAGGATAATGTAGAGTGGCTGGGGTTTCTGGAGTAGAGTAATTGCTCTACTCCCCTCTCATGCCACACTTACTTTTTTGGTGGTCGGTGCTGGTTGACGGCTGGCTACTGGCTTCCTCTTGCGTCTCTGCGGACACCTGCTGACACTTTCTGGAGCCGCCAATGTAGGATACGCCTTTTGCCTCGCGGCCGTTAGCCACAGGGGCTGCCCGGGCAGAGGGCTGCCCGGGCAGAGGGCTGCCGTGGGATGGCCATTTATGACCGGGTGGGTGGCCAATCAGGTTCGGGGGCGGGCAGGGAGGCGGGACACCAGAGGATCAGGGAAGTGCGAGCAGGGAGAGGGTGGGTGCACAGAGGGGGCAGCATAGGTCTGGGGGCTAAATTGACAGCAAAGGAAGGTCCAGGAGGGTCTTGGGCCACCAACACTCACCTGCTTCCAGTAAAAAACAAAGAAGGTGAGCGTGCAGCGGCACGGGTAATTGGCCCTTTTCTGCATTGGGAAACGCACCAAAAATGACCAATGTAACATGCATTTACTGCCTTAATACTTGGGGGAAGAGGGGGCTGCCTTTATTTAAGAGTGGGACACTCAAGGTTCTGCAGGACAGCACTAGGAGGCTCATGCCTTAACTCCATAATCCAAAACAAGATCTGTGGAAAAAAGGAAATACAATCTAGAAAGAGTATGTCTTCTAAATCAGGAAAAAGGGTAAAGGACACTATCCCAATCCTATATAAGAAGTCTTAACTTCATGCGCGTTCCTGCAAACACAAAATGCAATGGGACCCTCGAGCACTGCTTTAGGCGCTTTACAAATTTCAAACAAACCGGTCATTCAAGCATTTGGATTCTAGTGAGACTTTGGAAATATTTTGTTTTAGCTGCTTTCCTCCCATAGACTTCGATGGACACCCTTTCTTTGTGCTCGTTTAGACACCTGTCCTGACATTTTGGATGTCAGTAAAGCCTTCTGCTTTCCTTTCCTTATCCTTTTGCTCATTCTTGAGGGAAACTGGTTAGTCCATAAAACTTTTTCCCAAGGGCATTTCCCCTTGCACCAGAATTTGTCAAGTGGCCCCTGCTTTTCAGAAAACCAGACCTAGATCTGTGGGCCTGAAGGGGTCCTTGCTTCCTGTCAGCACTTTGCACAAAATGCCGTTGTTGTGTGTTTCAGTGTTGGCATTTTAGTTCCGGCTTGCCAGACATGATGGCCTTAATGGCACAAAAAGTGTAATTGTTGGGTTTCTGATCCGGGCAGCTTCCCAGCTTCATATGAACAAAGTTAAGGATCTGTCACACGTTGCTCAATAAACCTCTCAGCAACTCATAATTTCCAGCTTTTGTGTTAGAAAATATTACTTCCCTCTCTTTCAGCCCTACACATGCACAGATACACACACAGCCTCTCACACCTACTCTCAACCTCCCCCACCTTTTTTATTATCCCCAAAACTTCCTTCGGTCCGTCTCTTGCTGACTTAAAACTCAATTGGTCCTACCCGCTCAAACACCTTACCTTTGCTCTCAAAGCACTCCAATAGTCTCCTCCAACTTCCTCTCCACCTGCTACACCCTCCTGTCTGGCCTCTGGGTCTACGACCTCCTCTCACTTCACCCAAACACATTCTTCTGCAGCTGCTGGCTTTTTATAACCCAGCCCTTCCTGCTCCGGAGTTCCCCATGGCTCCCAAAGGCTCCATAAGTCATCTTCCCCTGTTGGCCAATCCCTACCGGAGCTACTCGCCTACTATTTAGGTCACAACTCCATCCCCCGGGTTTTCCCAGTTGATCCCACGTGCATTCTGGTAGTTGTATGTCAAGATTTCCTCTACTTTGTATCATTTGCCTGGATCACTGATTCTTGTGAAGATTTTGTGAGCTCAGTGTTACGCTCACCTGTTTCCCACAGGGGTGTCGAGCGGAACTGGACAGCCACGGTCTCCACCAACGTGATGCGTAGTGCAGAGATGACTGACTGGACTGGCCCACCTAGCTTCGTCTGCTTGACCCGTAGAAGTAGTCTCCTTATAGTTTTGAATGATGAGCTCTCCATCCCGCGAGGAACGCAGGGGTGCGTTGATGGCCAGTTACTTCACTGGCTTGAGGATATTGGAAGAGTTCTAGACAAATCTTGGCTCCAAACCTCCTGGCGAAGGACCGTAGGTATATAGTTCTTAAGAGTTAAAAAATGTCTGAATAATCACTCTTGTCCAATTCCTTTGTTTATCTTGCAGCTTAGACCCAAAATAAGATAGTCCGGTGGCAGCTGAAAGCGTTCAGGTAAGAGTCTGTGCTATCCCACACTGTCCGTTAAATGATGCCAAGGTTTAACTCGCTGCTTTCTCTTTTCTTACAGGTGCGGCGTAAGAAGATTTGGCGTGCTAGTGAATAATACCTCTGTCGGTAAAGTCAGGTAAGTATATGGTGGCAAGAGATTGTCCTTGTTTGTTCTCTCGGCTCACCTTGTTGTTTTCTTGTCCCCCTTAGGTGCTGGAATGCGGCAACATAATGATGGAGACGGCGCCGGATCGTAGAGATGCTGCGAGGAACGCTGAGTATGGTGCGGCGCGGCGCAGCTGCTGGCGATGCGACGTGTTTAAAATAAAGTATTTTTCTGGTTCTCAGGTGCGATGAATCCGGAATCGGGTAAGAAACCCAATAATGTTCTTGTTCTAACCTTTCTTCTTCTTTCCCTTCTTTCTAGGCGCTCTGGACTCGAGGCGGGCATGGCAAGAGGCTGGATGCTGACTGCAGGCACGGTGAGCGTTACGCTGCTGGATGCAGAATAACGCGAAGCGTGTGCTGCTCTTCGGGCGTGGTTTAAATACCCTCCAAAGTAGTCCCAGGTAAGTATTCCTCCACAACCACACCCGAGTAACAAAATAGTCCCTAGGTAAAGTAGTCCATTCCAAGCCTCACATGGGCTTGGATCTCTTGCAGCATGGTCTGCATCAGGTAAGTGTTAACATATGAGCCTGGCGCCTATGGCGCCAGGACTGATGCCCCATATGAGCCTGGCGCCATAGACGCCAGGACTGTACCCATATAGCCCCTAACAGGGGTTGCTGGGCTTTCTCTGGGTAACATGATGCCTGCTGCCGGGGTTGATGGACTTGGTCTGGATGCCCGGGGGTAGGCATCATGACACTCGGAGAGCTGGCCAGGGCAGAGGCTGATGAGTATTAGAATAGGGATAATGTCAACAATAGCCATGAATATGTTCAGGCACTCTAGGGCGCTCGGTACTAGGGTCTCTCTCAAACCCACCCCACTTCTCCCATGTCTCTTGACAGGGTCACATCCATGACCCTGTCCTGACAGAACCAGAGTAGCAGGAACTGCTGCTCACAACATAAAACGGGAAACTTAACCCCAGCAGGGGCTCCTACATGGGAAGCCTTTCTTCCCAAGAGAATCGCCTCCTAAAAACAGACAACTTTGGTTGCATATAGCTTGAAGAAATTCATGTAACGGTGGAAGTTAAATGAGGGCACCTACCTCTCTCTCTTTGATATGAAGAAAGAGAGAATGGAGGTGTCAGAGTAAATCTGTCAGAACAGCCCAAGCCCCGCTGCTGGTTCCAAGCTGAAGATAGCTTTGTAATCCAAAACACCTACTCCCAGGAATTGGGCCTGGAGGATAGACTATGGTACGGGGGCAATGAAGGAAGAAAGGAGGTACCCTATCCCGCATAAGCGCATAGCTAGAACTGGGCCTTACACCAAAGGTAGCTAAATTAAGATGGTGTAGACATGTTTGGTCGAACGTGAGAAAAACGATTATGGATTCTAAATGTTTTGGTGATCATTTTGTGTGGACTTGTAAAAGCTTCAATGTACCAGCACCTTATTTGAAAAAACACCCATCGAGAAGCTTCAGGTCTCAAATAATAAGAGTTAGGTTGAATTTGGTTCCAACCAATTAAATATTGGGACGGCGACTTAATATCCCACGAGACCAGAGATTGTGTCGTCATTGCAAAATCCAGATTGAGACTTTAAAGCACCTGT
Source organism: Ambystoma mexicanum (assembly GCF_040938575.1). Classification (NCBI taxonomy): domain Eukaryota; kingdom Metazoa; phylum Chordata; class Amphibia; order Caudata; family Ambystomatidae; genus Ambystoma; species Ambystoma mexicanum. The sequence continues at coordinate 555,810,753 of NC_090931.1, forward strand.
GTGTTGGGTGCCCTAATTTGGAAACCTTGAGAATTAAATTTTTATCTGGGATAGGTTACTCCTCTGAAGATGAGTTGTGGAGGAGGATTTTAAATTGTAATGAATTGAGTCTTGAGTATTCATGTCCTAGAGTTTTTAAAGAACGCTGCAGTATTTTTATAGTAGGCTGGGGAACGTTTTAACTTCTTGTATGGATTTTAAAATTGTAAATTTGTTGATAATATTGCTGCTGAAGTGTGAAGTGTATTGAAATGTGAATTTGAGCTTGCACTGGGTTTATTACATTTATACTTTTCTTATTTGTATTACGGCTTTTTAAATACTGTTAAAAGGACATTTGTACTGTGGAACACAATAAAATAAATAAATAAAAAATAAGCGCATAGCTAGGTGGCAAGAAGGTACTGTTACAAATCCAGGGAATTCGTCCCTTCTCCCCAAGGGGAATCCACCCCCTTTCAGAAGCGGGGAGATGAACCTGCTAAGCTTAACACCTCCTAGGAACCGACAGTGTAAGAGGGATCTTACTGGGGGTGACCCGACCCCCACCCCCTTTAGAGGACAGGCAGTTCCTAGAAAGGAATGTGAATAATTCTCCCTATGATAAAAACCCTAGAATCTTTGTTGGCTATGCTGGGTTTAACCTATATGATGACTGGAAGCATCCTGTAAGAATGACCGACCGGGTTTCAGACCCTCTGGTTGCACCAGGAACAAGAACAGAGTGGGAAGACCCACCCCCTGGCCGAAGGAAGGATAGCACGTCAATCACTAGTGCAGTAGAGGGGGAGAGGCAGCCACAGAGCTGAAAACCGAGGAGACCCTTCCTCTGGGAGGTGTCGGGCCATGCAAAACGTGCATGGGGCATAGAGGCTCTGACCACAGAATGTCGACCAACCTTGCAGAGCCTAAGCCAGGACCATCTGGCTGAGAAGAGATGCAACAAGCCACAGCTGCCCAATAACCAGTGGACCGACAGCAGAAACCCACTGGACAACACAAGGAAAGCACAACAAGCTCAGCTCGAAGTGGCGCACTGGGAGAAAGCACTGCTGCATGGGCTGACCTCCCCGATATTTCCAGTTGAGCACTGCAGGGAGACTAAAGGTACACGGTTACCAGAGGAGAGGAGAGGAGAGGAGAGAGGAGAGGAGAGAGGAGAGGAGAGCAGAGGCCTGATAAGACAAGACCAATTCCAAGGCTGGGTAAGAGAAACGAAAACCCCAAGGCAGGTGAGAGAGGGAAGAACCCCAAGGCGCAATGAAGGAAACGTGACCCCAAGGCGGATTAAGGGAATCGAAACCCCAAGGCAGGGTGAGAGAGACAAGACCTCAAGGCTGGGCGAAGGAAACCGGGCCCCAAGGCAGGGTGGGAGAAGTGAAACCCCATGGTGGGCTGAGGGAACCCAGGACCAAACAAAAGGAAAGGGGGGGGACAGGTGTCCTTACTTATATGGACTTGATGGAACTGTGTGAAAGAGAGCTTTAGCCTACCGGCTTAGTCTGTACAGTAGTGGTCAAGAAGACCTTGTATGAATGAGACACGTGGGTGGGTGGTCAGAAACCAGCCACCTTCACTTGACAGGGTCAAAGAGCCCAATTGTATTTTATTTCTTTTTTTTGGTTGCAGTTCTATGTTTCTGTTTACAGTATTGGTGACGGACTCAGTTTAGAGTTCAATTCTGGACAGACGACTTTCTTGGTTTTTGTAAAGACATCCTGACGAGTACCCTATAACTTGGCAAAAATTATTAGCTTTAGGGTAAGGTTACGCTTTGTTAGTGGGAATAAAGGATAGTCCCCTAAAATGTAACAGTTTCCGTCTCTTATATTTTGATGTAACACAGTGCCCTGTTGCACACATCACATAGGCGCAGCTAGGTGCCAAGGAGGTACCCTGTCTCATGGGGCACAAGGGTGCAACTGAGTTTCCCAAGCTGAGGTGGTACAGAGTTCCCAGAGTTCGGTACCAACAGTTCAGTGAAGAAAGTTTCAGTATCAATTCCACAGTCCGAGTCATGAACCCAAATGGTACAGTACCATGGGTAAAGTTCTAGCACAGATCACCAGTGGAGGCGAACAGCAGCCGCAAACCCCCATCCACAACCTCAGCCTCCCGCACTCATGCTGGGATTACAGGCGCGCGCCACCACGCCCGGCAAATGGTAAAGTTCGACAACCAAAGTCTGCAATCCTAGGGACAGTCTGATATCAGAATCCACCACAGTGAAACAAGGAAACCAAACGTGATCCAAAAAGAGGAACGGCAAGGATAGGCGGCATCGGTACACAGAGATCAATCCAGGACAAGATAATATCAGCAAGTGTACTGCAAATGAGTCCAGGTATTCAGGCTGAGGTCACAACAAACGGATCTAAAACGGCAAAAGACAAAAGCATGCTACTGCCAAAACAAAGCTAGTTTGTTGCGAAGTGCTGCTGGAACTCTTGCAGCTCTTCAAATACCGTGGGCTACGAATGCGTTACATCCCCATGCCAATCAGCTGATGTCGCTTGGTGTGGTGCCACATTGCTGATGGCAACACCTGTTCAGGGGTCGCATGAAATGTAGTTCTGTGCGACCTCTCTCTCCCACAGGTGCCTCAAAGGGCCATATGGAGGGCCATATCGAGCACCTTTCAGTTTCGGTCCATGGGTCTGGATCCTGACCTTGGGTCTGGGTCCTGATAGTTCCTCCCACCCCCCACCATAACAGGCCCGTTCCCCACGATTCGTGAAGAAATGATGAATAAGGTCAGGGGCATGCACATTACAAGCTGGCCCCTTTGTGTGGTCTTCCGGCCATACCCCTTACAATCAATGAGGTAGAAGCACCTGCCCCTGTTGACTCTGGTTTCTTGAATATCGTGAACATTGTATTCCTCGTGCCCCTACTCTTTGAAAGATATGGGTTTCTCTTCTGTTAGACATGTGCCAAGATGGCACGGTTTTAACAGACTGGCATGGAAAAGGTGGTGTACCCGGCAAGTGTGTGGGAGATTCAAACCAAGGGTTACTGGGTTTAACAAATGAAGTACTTCACAGGGACCCACAAATGCAGGTAGTTGTTTCCTTTTCCGCAGGATGTGTAAATGTTTAGTAGAGGACCACATTCGAGCTCCTATCACATAGGAAGGTGCTGGAGTCCTTTGGTGGTCTGTTGAGCATCTTGCATGCTTTAGACCTTGAAGATGATGTTGAAGAACATCTGTGTCAGCCTGTACCTTACTTGGAATGGGTGAATTAATGGGAAAGGATGGAGGGTGCAAACTATTTATTGCAAAAAACTGTGTACGACCAATGGATTGGTGTTTGGATTTGTACACAAACTCAGCCACTCCTTTCTGTTTCAGCCAAGTTCCCTGATGCTGAAGATAGAGGCATTGAAGGCTTGTCCGAGAGTGTCGTTTACCCTGCATCTGGCTTTGTGTTTGCGGGTGGTGTCCCTGGCGCCTATGTCTACCATGGACATCAAGGTACACAAAAAGAGGGAGGTGAACAGAGAGCCACGTCAGTTACTATGATGGTTGGCAAAAAGGCAGAAAACATGCATAAATAACAACCTAACCAATATCTGGACAATGAGCAAACCCTGGCAAGGTATGAATCTGGCCATCTTGTAGAAGGTGTCTACTACTACCACCCACATGGTATTGTGGCCTTCTACACATGGAGCTCCTGCGGTAAAGCCCATGGATATCATGTACAATGCGGCAGAGGCATGTTTTGCAAGTGACCCAGTGGTTTTCCGACTAGGAGTTTGTCAACATACTGCACGCTTCAAGACATAATCTACCACATACCCTTCATAGTGGACCACCAACATCAGTGACAACACAGTTCTAGGGTTTCCCAGTGCCCTAGATGGGCAGCATCTCTTATGCCGTAGCAACATAGCAACACTTGAGCATGGGTATTGTGAGGCAGAAATGGTGTCACAAGAAGGACGAGGCCAAAAAAGATGCCTATCACCAGTTTTATTTACTTCAAAAGGAGGTTGGAAGAACACCTGTGTGGCCCCAACACTAAAGATGGGAGCATTCTATCATCTAAATAAAAAGAAAACAGTCCTAGTCCGTTGTTAGTTCAAAAGAATAACAAATAAACTAGAAAACCCAATGCCTGCCCTCACTCTAATACCATACAAGTGAAATAGGGAAATGTAATGCAAACAGAAAATCAGTGGGAAACAAAAGGATGAAAGAATGTCATCAAAAGATTCTTGCCAACGTTGTATAACGCAGGGGTGGGGTGGAGCACTTGACGTATGGGCACACTCTGCTATGCAAGTACACCTGGGGTAGCTGGCTCTGCCCTCCAGAGCCTGCTTGACATTCACGTACTCCGTCTCAAAGTTCTGGATTTTGACCTCTCGGTTCTCCCTTTTCCCCAAGTCCAGGTCAATCCTCTGTGTTTTGCAGCATCAACACAAGTTCCAAGCTTTTCAGCACAAACGCCAAAGTTCCAAAGGAAAATGTATGTTTAAGTCTCTATAGGCCTCCTCAACTGGGCCTGTCCTCTCATTTTCACTTTCTTTCCTTGTTTCCCTTCTTTCGGGCTCAAACTGTTTCACTTTACTTTCTCAAGGTTCCCTTCCCCTAGCTTTATTCTTTAGCGTTTGCTATGTTTTATGGTACTCATAGGCTTTTACACAGTTCAAATATTTGACTAGATTCAACAATTCACACAATCTTCTCAGGCTGTCTTCAGCCTTGGCTTTACACAATCTTCTCAGGCTGTCTTCAGCCTTGGCTTTAACAAAAGAATATCTCTCTAAACATAATTCCTGGGTCTCCCTCATTCGGACTTGGACCCTTTCAAACACAATTTCTTGGTCTCCCTCGTTCGGGCTCGGACCCCTTTCAAATGCACAATGTATTTCCTGCTTTTTTTCTCAAATTCAATGTTCAGGTTCCCGCTGCAGCCACACACACACGCTCACTGGGATTTCCTCTCTGTTGCCAGTAAACTCAGATGATTAGCGCGGCTCTGGCGAGTAACTTCTCTGTAGCTCTCTGGTTTGAGGTCAGGGTCTTCCCACCTGCCCATCCGGTACCTGGGCTTCCCTTCATATGCAAAGGGGAAACGAGTACTCCTGTGGGCAGAGTCTGCAGGATATGATCTGCCCTCTCTGGCTCTTGGAAGGCACAGCTGCAGCGCTTCAACAACACAGGATCAGCGTCTTGGCCCTCAGATCCCCCCGCACCCCCTGACTCTCCAGGGTTCTTTTAGCACTCTCCTCTGCTCTAGCTCTTCAGCTCCTCTGGTCCACACTGCATCCCCAGCTCACGCAAAGTGTGTCTCTATGCTCCACCTTTTATACTGACAGGGAGTGTTAATTGGACTCAGGTGTTTGTGGTTGAAAAGGGAGGCTTGACGCTGCTTGTCCTAGTTAACGGGACAAGATGGAGACTCCCATAGGAATCCATGGTACATTGGTTCCTATGGGCAATCTTCATAGCTCTTTTCCTCTTCTTCTTCCCAGTGGTTTTGTCAGAAGGCAATGGGCAGGAAGTATGGGAGTTGTAGTTTCCCTAATGGTGGAGGGAAACTTCTGTAAGTGTTTGTCAGGTGAAGGGGGCAGATGTATGGTTGTAGGTGAATGGGTTTTAGATGATAATGTACCATAGTGACTGTGGGGATGTCGGATAGGGATATATGTTTTCTCCTACACCTCCCTTTAATGTTAGTACCTGTTGGAATTGCCTGTTTAGTCTCGGTTGAACATCTGGACCATATTTCCCCACTCCACCTGTTCTCCAGGTAGTCGTTCTCTCAAGAGAGATCCTTACGTGCTCACCTGCTATGTAGATCTCGCCCTTTGTCCTACTTTGGTCTTGGGTTCCATTCACCACACTCTGGTCTCTCACCCTGCTTGGGGTCTGGTCTCTCACCCCACTGTGGGGGTTTGCTTTCTCTCACCCTGCCTTCGGACTTCATGTTTCTCAGCCCTGCTTGTAGTTTGGTTTCTCTCATCTCGCCTTGGGGTTTTGTTTCTTTTACTTCGGCTTGGGGTCTTGGGTCTCTCAGCTCTACTTGTGATTTGCTTTCTATCGTCCCCGACTTGGGTCTCCCACTCGAACTTGCATCTCTCACCACACCTTGGAGTTTCTTTGGGCATCTTGTGGTTCCCTGGAGCCACTGAGTACCTTGAGTGTTGCTCCTCTGGAGATTTGGATAGTTTTACCTTTATGATACCTCCTTTTCAGGTCTCACGTAAGGGGGGTGGGGTCTTCCCCTCTACCCCATCAGTTTTCCTGCAGGACCCTGGGGCCGGCATCTCGGTATGCTGCTTCTCCAGTGGCAGGTGCTCCGTGTTACTCCTCTGTGCCAGGCATTTCTGACTCCTGGACTGGCAGGGTAGTGAGCATTCTATGGGCTTGCCCGAGGTCCCTGTCGTGACGTCTGGCCTACATTCTTCCAATTCCTGCCACTCCTCCCAGTAGGAGGTTCCCACTCTTCTCTGGTTCCATGGGTTTCTCTTCTCTCTGCCTTCAATGTGGATTGGTTCTTTATCTCTCCCTCTGTAAGGGGGTGGGCCATTTGAGCGTGCTTCTTTTTAGACGAGCCTTGTGCGCATACACGGTCAGAAACCATACCAGCCAGTCTAACGGAAAGTTTTAAGTCTGTACGCAATTTCCGTTTTGGGGAATTGCCAGAGGGGGGTTACTCCCAGTGGGATCCTGCTTGCACCATCTCACAGGAGGTGTTGAGCTTAGCAGACTCTCCTCCCTAGTCCCAAAGAGGGTGGCTCCCCCCTGGGGATGATTACATTGGATTTATCACAGGATGTACAAGTACTCTTAAATGTATAGGAGAACATTCATCACCTCTGCTTGCATGTCCTCCACCTCTACAAGGTTCTCTTTGGTTTAGTTGCGAATTTGAACTTGAAGCGAAGTAGTGGGTGTACAGGTGCATATGATGCGCTGAGAAGGAAGTATGGTTTTGTCTGTTTTTCACCTAGGTTTCAATTCAATTTGCCTTGATAAAACGTCCGCTTCCTTTGTTGGAGACCTGGTTGATGGGTGATGACAAAGTCAAATAGCATAAGAAAGCAAATGCCATATTGCCCGACGAACACTCATGCGTTTCAACTGAGCTAGACCCTGGAGGTTTTGATGGTCAGTGTAGACCAACACTTGATGTCTTGCTCCTAGAAGATGATGCCACTCATTGTTGAAAGCTGCTCTGCAGCAAGCAATTCACTTTCTGTGCTGGAGGGCGCACTGTTGGAACAGGATGGCACTGCACCTATAGCCACTGCTGAAGCATCTGCTTCTATTATCAACGGTTCACTGGAATCAGGGTGTTGTAAAACAGGTGCTGTGCTGAAAGCTTGTTACAGTGGCTCAAAAGCCTTTTGTGCATGAATGTTCCAACAAAACCGAAATGGTGGTTGTATAATAGAGTTAATGGCTGCGATTGCAGAAAGCGAGCAGAAAAATCTTCTTTAAATGTTTGTGAAACCCAAGACTGATTGCAACGCTTCCCCTGAGGCTGGCGGGAGGCCAATCCAAAATAACCTTTACATTGTCAGTGCTCATTTTCATACCTTTGGGCATCAGAATAAACCCCAAACACACTCCCCCCTCTGTGGCATGGAAGACACATTTCTCCAGCATGGGGTCTGGCATGGATTCAGAATATTCCCCGTCGTCAGGCTGGGAATCCTCGGTAAAGAAAAAATCAGTTTCAGTTTAGTTTCTGAACTGTCTTTCTCCTAATAACCAATCACTGATCTCTGGGTCATACTAGCCCCCAGCCAATGACTGCCCTCTACCTAAGCCCCTCCTCTGGCAGCCATCTTCAGATTTTTACAGCACGTTTAAGTGTTGGTAGTCCTCGTACTATAGCTCTCGAGCTTTTACTGCGTTTTGCGATTTTTTAAAGAGTTTACTCTCATTTCACAGCCTTCTCAACCTGGACCTCCTTCCCCTCCACCGAGGGATAAGATGGGAACAGAGACGGCGATGACGGGGACGGATGAAGACGGTGGTGACGACGGGCTGGACCTCCCTTCACCACCTCTGCGGGCCTACCCCAACCCCCCGACGAGATTGGCTCGTTCTACGCCATGATCTGAGCTCTTCCAGCTCTGCCCCGAAGAACAGAAGCAGGAAGACTGTCCTCTCAGTCCCGTTACTGGATAACATCTGGAACGAGGGGCTGGCGCTCCTGAAGAACCCGTCCACGGCTCCTGCTATGAGAAAAAGTACTAAGTCCCGGATTCCGCCCCTATGTGCCTTAGGGCACAGCCTTCCCCGGATTCAGTGGTCTCCGCGGCGGACAAGAAGAAGGCGGCGGGGGTGACGGCTTCAACTTCAATATCCCCGCCGGACGGCGAGGGAAAGAAGCTGGACACCATGGGACGACGGGTCAGCTCGTCGGCAGCGACGACTATTAAAGCGTACAACGCCCTCGCGATCGTGGCGCGCTAAAACAGGGAGCTGTGGTTCAAGATCGCTCCACTGCTGGACTTCCTCCCGGACGGCAAGAGTTCTGGGGTCCTAGAGATCCTACAGGAAGGCGAGATAGCTTCGGACCATGCCATTACGGTGGCCACAGACATCGCCGACACCGGCTTTCGTCAGAAGGGCAACGGCGCTTGCCTTCGCCGGCGGGGTTGGCTTAAGGTCACCGACTTCTGCCAGGACGTGCAGACCAGGGTTCTGGACATGCCCTTCGACTGAAACAACCTGTTAGGCAAGACAGTGGACGAGTCACTGCAGGCTATCAAGGCGGACACCAAGACGGCTCGGGCTTTGGGTGTTCTTCAACGACGCCCGTCCTTTCGGAACTCCGGAGGCAAGCAAGGTGCCTCCAAAGGATTCGGCGGCGGTTCCTCGTCCTACCACTAAGCGGCCCGCTCCTTGTCGCAGGAAGCCTACAGAGGACGCGGCAAGACAGGAGGATTGCGTCGTCGTCGCCAAGGTGGCAAGGCCGCAACGAAACAGGACTGAACCGGCCGTGGCCTCGGGCCCCCACCCGAGCACCCCGGTGGGAGGCCGGCTGGCGAAATCTCCACCGACCGTTGGGTGCTGGATGCCCTGGCCCACAGCCACACCCTGGAATTTCAGAGAAGGTACCCCTGCATGCCACCTGTGGCCAGGAAGGAAAACCACGTCCCACAACTACTTCTGGAGGTACGAGCGATGCTAAGAAAGAGAGCCATAGAACTCATCCCAAAAAGGCTCCGGGGCTCCGGAGTGTACTTGCGGTACTTCCTCGTCCGGAAGAAGACCAGCGGTTGGCGACCCATCCTAGACCTTCGTCGTCTGAACAAGTACATCAAGTCTCAGAAATTCCGGGTGGTCACCCTCCAGCACGTGCTGGGACAGCTGGAGGAAGGCGATATCCTATTGTCGTTGGACTTGGAGGATGCCTACTTCCACATCCATCCTGGGCAAGGTACAATGGCTGTTGACCATGGACACGGCCACGGTGAGGTCCATCAAGTCCCTACTCGGTATGATGTCATCGTGCTCCTTTGCAGGCTGCGGATGCGACCACTGCAAGAGTTCCTAGACGCCCGTTGGATGCAAATGGCGGGCAGTTTCGAAGACAGGATCCCACTCAAGGAGACTTTCTACCAAGTGATCCGTTGGGGGGGCACCCGTGCGCATCTTGTGGCGGGCATGGACTTCTAGACCCCGGCACATCAGGAAACAGTGAGGACGGATGCCTCCCTGGAGGGATGGGGAGTGCACACCGGCGATCTCCACGCAAGAGGTCTTTGGCTCTCGTAGGAGAAGTCACTACACATCAATGTCCTGTAGCTCCCAGCTGTGTTCTGGGCCCTCAGGTCGTTCCTTCCGTCCCTCAAGGGCAAGGTGGTGAGGGTCTTCACCGACAACACCACCACGAAGTTCTGCATCCGGAAGCAGGGGGACACCAGATCCCCAGCCCTATCCAAGGAAGCGCAGGATCTGTGGCACTGGGCTGTCGCCCAAGGGATGTTTCTGGTACCCTTCCATCTGGCAGGAATAAAGAACACCATTGCCGACTCACTCAGCAGGGAGCTGCGCTCGTGCCACGAGTGGGAGCTGCGGCAGGATCATGTGGATCTCCTATTCTGACGATCGGGCAATCCCTAGATTGACATATTTGCGACGGTGACGAACGCCAAGTGCCGTAGGTTCACCAGCAGGTTTCTCCAGCCGGGGAGAATGGTCGATGCCTTCTCATTCCCTTCGGACGGCCTATTCCTGTATGCGTTCTCACCGTTGCCGTTGCTACTGCGACTCATCAGTCAACTCAGCCGGTCCCAATGCAGGATGATCCTCGTCGCACCGGCGTGGTCAAGGCAGATTTGGGTTCCGGACCTTCTGGACATGTCAGCGTACCCCCCCCAGTCAAACTGCCGACGAACGTGGATCTTTTCGCCAGAGAAGGAGGCGCCATCCTCTACCACGACCCGGGGTCGCTAAACCTGCATGCCTGGCTCCTGCAGCACTAGAGTTCGGAGGTACGATATCCCAGCGGACTGCAAGGAGGTGCTTGCAAAGGCCAGGGCGTCCTTGACTCTCAAGTGCTATGGACACAAATGGAAGAGGTTCTCTGTCTGGTGCCGGGCACAGAAGATTAACCCTCTGCGGATTACGGCCCCTCAAGTGCTGCCGTACTTGCTGTCGCTTGCCAAGGCAGGGCTGGCTCATGCTTCCATCAAGATCCTTCTGGCGGCTATCTCCCGCTACACTAGAACTGCGGGGCGATCATCTCTATGGTCCCATTACCTGGTGAAGGAGTTCATGAAAGGACTATTCATATCGTTCCCGCCTGTGAAGGCCCCGGCCCCAGCGTGGGAACTCAACGTGGTGCCAACCAGGCTCATGGGGCCGCCATTCGAGCAGCTGCATTCGGCACCGTTGAAGTTCCTGTCGTCGAAGACAGGGTTTCTTGTGGCCATCACCTCTGCACGATGAGTGGGAGATATCCAGGCACTCTCCTGTAAACCTCCATACCTGACATTCCATGAGATGAGGGTGGTCCTGAGGACGCACCCCTCCTTCATGCCCAAGGTGGCTTCAGACTTCCATCTCAACAAACCCTTGGTGTTACCTGTTTTCTTCCGGTCGCCTTCATCGCCGGACGAGAGGACTTTGCACTCGCTAGATGTGGCTAGAGCGCTGAAGTTCTACGTGGACCGCATGATGAGCCTGCGGAAGACGTCACAGATGTTTGTGAACTTTGGACCTGTGAATCAAGGGAAGGCCCTCTCGAAGGCTTCCGTTTCCAGATGGCTCTTCGGCTGCATCATGCACTGTCACTGGTTGGCAAGCCGATCCTTGCCGGGCCGTCAGAGAGCCCATTCGACCAGAGAGATCGCTGCTACCACGGGGTTCCTGTCTGGTGTGCCCCTGCTGGACATCTGCAGGGCTGCTACGTGGAGGTCGCAACACACCTTCAGGAGATTCTACTGCGTCGACCGGGATTCCAGGGAGGAGTCCAGAGTCGGCCAGGCAGTGCTGCGCAACCTGTTCCCCTGAAGGTGGGCCTGGTGAGGAGGTAGGAGATGCTTAATGTTGTGTTGATGAAATGCTTAATGTTGAGCCTTGCCACCTCCCGTGGTTGTGCATGTGTGTACTGCTGTGTATTCTTGTATATATGAGCATGTGAATCCATGCCAGACCCCATGCTGGAGAAGGAACAAGTTACTTACCTGTAACTGTTGTTCTCCAGCATGGGTCTGGCATGGATTCACATGTGAACCCTCCCTCCTACCCCTTTGCGGCTCTTCTCTTGGTCCTACTGCCACTTTGTGCTACCAAATCTGAAGATGGCTGCCAGAGGAGGGGCTTAGGTAGAGGGCAGTCATTGGCTGGGGGCAGTATGACCCAGAGACCAGTGATTGGTTATTAGGAGAAAGACAGTTAAGAAACGAAACTGAAACTGATTTTTTCTTTACCGAGGATTCCCAGCCTGACAACGGGGAATATTCATGAGCATGTGAATCCATGCCAGACCCATGATGGAGAACAACAGTTACAGGTAAGTAACTTGTTCCTTCTTCTAGTTTAACGTACAGGGAATATTCCTGGTGTCTTTGTAGGACGTTCCTAACGTGTTTACCATGTTTTTGTCATGGGATTTTGAACATATTCGGATATCTTCCAGGTACACAGACGTGCAGATAAATCATGTCTTTAAAAATGTAATTCTTATAATTCATGTATATTGAGTGCGCTTTACATAAATCAAACGGCATGATCAGGTTTTCAAATAGGCCATACTAGGTTTTGAATGCCCTTTTCCATTTGTCCCCCTCGCAAATGTGTAAAAGATTGTAGGCACTTAAGGGCTTTCTTGGTATAGAGGATGGAGGGAGGAAAGTGTATTGAAGAGAACAGAAATCAATGGAAAGGGATAACTTTAAAATAAATGTTTGTGACTACATTCAACTCCCTTTAGTCTATTAATGAAGGTAGGTCCTCCTTTTTAGGGACAAAAAACAGGATTGGGAGAATGCCTGGTGAAGCCATTCTTGATGGCCTTCTCTATAGTTCTTTTCATAACAGCCACTTCTTGTTGGTTTAAGGAATACACCCGCCAACTAGGTATTTTTTGCCCCATGTATCAAGTCTGTACAGCAATCCTAGGGTCTGTGGTATGTTAACTGTTCAGCTTGCTGATTGTCGGAGATGTCATTTAGGTCTATGTGCTCTTTAGGTTGGACAGTCAGTGACTTTGGAGAGGGACCCCCTTTATTGGTGATCCCGGTGATCATTGTTTGGCATGAACACTTTTGAGGGGTGTCGGGGAAACAACCCTCCCCACAGTATTCCAAACAGAGCTTTGTTTCAGGCTTCCAAATCAATACTCTTGTGTTTTTGGAGCCAAGTGGCTCCCAGGATAATCCCAAAGTGGCACAGGGGGCATCAGACTTGGGAGAGGTTTTCCACCAAATAGCAAAGCCTAGACTCTTTGCAAGATACATTTCCATATAATTCCCTGTGCCCCCCAAATCAAGCATAGCAAAAGTGGGGATTGGATTTTGCTTGGGGTGTAAGAACTCCACCCCCAAACATGTATGAATTCCTGTACTAAAAGTCAGAGAGCCTGTATATTTCTGACCCATTCCTACGACCCTCTCTGGGAACGAGTCAAGCATTTGCCAACTTCTTAGTTGGATGCTTGGGACACGTCCGTATGAAGTGCCCCGATGGACTGCAGTAGAGGCATAGGTTGGCTGGTCCCTCTCTTTGTGGGTTAATGGACCGCAAACCAGTCCTAGTTACATAAACTCGCTCACCATTTTTTGGTGCCTTCATTGCTATGGAGTTCAGGGTATCTAGCCTCACCTTTCCTCTCTGTCATTCGGGTGTCCAGTTGAAGAACTAAGTTCAACATGTCGGGTACAGAACCTGGTATTGCTGGGACTCTTGCTCAGTCATCTTGTAGTTAGTCTTGCTAGAGAACAAGTTTTCTTCCTCTACGGCCAGGAGGTTTCTGCAACCAGCTGGTTAAAATAGGCTATATAGCTAAGTAAATAAGTCTTGACCCCAGTCAGGTCAAGTACCGGTTGTCGAATACTCTAATCATGGCTGTCGTGAGGGCTTTGAAATCTTACAAGACTGGGTGGCTTGCTTCCAATAATGGATTAGCCCATACCATCCAGTTGAAACAAAACAAAGACATTTGTGGTTGCGTCGGGGAACCACACATGGTGCCATAGATAGTGTAACTTGCATTAATTGAGGAATGTTTAATATCTCTTGGGAACCCCAAGAAAACATTCGGGAGGAGCAAGGGGAAAAAGAAGGGAGTATCATTAACTGTACAGGCGGCACGCGGAGTGCTGTACTCAGTGGGGGTGTTAGTGCTGGAGGTGCTTCACCATCTGCCTCCCCTGCAAACTCCTCATCTGCTCGAAGGGGATGAAATCTCCTCTGTAGAAAGTCTATTGTCTGGTTTAGGGTGTTATGGGCTGTAACCATATCTGTCTGGAGATCCAATATGGCCTGTGTAAGTGCTCCCAAAGGATCAGCCCTTATTCCATTGCAACGTGAGGGCTTCTCAATCTGTCAGGCATTGCTTTTCATAGCGTGTAACAGTGTACGCTGAATCTCCAGTCAAAGCTCCTGAACAGGAGGACTTACTTCCCAAGAGAATTGCCTTCTGAGAATATGTAGCTCGGGTGCAAATAACTTGGACAAAACGTTATGGAGGTGTTCTCACTCTCACACTCTCTCACACTCTCTCTCTCTCCCTCTCTCCCTCTCTCTCACACACTCTCTCTCACACACGCTCTCTCACACACTCGCTCACACACTCACTCACACACTCGCTCACACTCTCTCTCACACTCTCTCACACTCTCTCTCTCTCATTCTCTCTCACTCTCTCTCTCTCATTCTCTCTCATTCTCTCTCACTCTCTCTCACACTCTCATATCTGGAGAAAGAGAGAAAGGTGTGCAAGTTAATCTGTCGGTACAGCCTCCCCTAACAGCCCAAACCACACCAGTGGTTCCTACTTAAAGATATCAATGCAATATAAAACACCTATTCCCTGGAGGATAGACTCAATGGTTCGATGGCCATGAAGGAAGAAAGGTGGTACCCTGTCTTGCACTACTCAAGGGCACAGCAGGTGGCAAGGATGTACCCTGTCTTGCTTGGCATGAGGGTGCAACTATGAGAGCAAGCCTGGCATTGTACAGAGTACCCACATTCTGGTATCAACCGTTCAACAAACAAAGTTCCAGTATCAATTCCCCAATCCAAGGGATCCCGATCAAGGGCAAAGTCTAACATCTAAAGTCTGCGCAATCCTAGGGACAGTCTGAAATTAGAATCCACCACAATGAAACTTGGAAACAGCAAGGGTAGCCAGCGTCTGTAAATGGAGATCAATCGTTGACAAAAAATGTCAGCAAGGTTACAGCAATGGAGTCCCAAGTATTCGGGCTGAGGTCACAACAAACTGATCCAAAACAGCAAAAGAACACTACTTGGGAGGAACAAGGTCCATTTGTTGAGAAGCACAGAGACAACTTCTCCAGCTATTCAAATTCTATGTTGACTATGAAGGCAGTATGTCCGTCACATCGGGAAATGACAGCAACACTTGTCACCCTCAGGTTCCATGGCAACTTCCAGCCCGATCCATTGTAGCAGTGGTGGACAGGGCTCTTCCTGCCACACAGGCTCAGAGGATTTCTAACCCGCTGCTGCTCTAGGATTATTTGGGCTCCCTCCTTTTGCTCTCCAAGTGATATAATATGGCATTTATAACGTGCCTATACACAAGTGTTTCAAGGCGCGATGAGGCAAGGGAGGTGGAACTAGAGGGAAGACAAACGATCCTACTAGGCCAGGTGACATTGAGATCGCTCAAGTGCAGTGGAGGAGGGAGAGGGAAAAGTGTGAGGGGGAAAGGGGAGGGGGCAGTGCAGTACATAGGATAACAATAAAATAAATAAATCCAATGAATACAATAAATAAGAAGTGCAGCCAAGTGGTGGAAAGTGCATGGGTAAGTGCAGATATCGGGTGTCAGGTGCTGGTAGGGGCCTGTAGGGATACAGAAACAGCCCCTGAGTGCGTGGGGGTGCCAGGAGGGCAGTGCAGGTGTGCAAATGGCGGGTAGGGAACCTGGGGCCGAGAACAGAGGGTAGCCAGATGACCAGTGCAATTTCAGATTCAGTCAGGAGCTCAGCAGGGGAGGGGAGGAGAGAAAGCAGAAGCTAGAGGAAGGTCCTGAGGTGCTTCTGGAACCGGAGATGGTTCTCCTCAAGTTTCAGAGAGGCAGAGAGGCTGTTCCAGAGGGAGGCCCCAGCTGAAGAAAGAGACCTACCACCAACTCGTAGCTTGGAGAAGCGACTGACACTGAGGGAGTTGGAGGAAGATGGGCGAAGGGCTGGAGAAGGAAGATATTTAGGAAGAGAGAGGTGAAGGCATTTAGGCCCTAGGCCCCAGAAGGCCTTGTGGACAATGCACAGGGTTTTGAAATGTATCCTCGCAGCCACTGGGAGCCAATGCAGAGATTTCAGTCCTGGAGAGATACGATCCCTGGGCTTGAGGCCAAGGACAAGTCTTGCAGTCATGTTTTGGATGAGCTGCAGAGGGCAGAGAGTAGAGGTAGGCAGATTTAGAAAGAGGCTGTTGCAGTAGTCCTGTCTAGAGAGAACCAGAGCTCTGGAGACAGTGAGCTTCTGGGGGAAGGAGAGGAAAGTAAGAATACCTCTGAGGAGGTGCAGCTGGTATTGGGACTTCTTAGAGATGTCAGAGATGTGAGGAGTGAAGCAGTGTGGGGAGTCGAAGATGACCGAGGTTTTTTGCCTCACATATAGGTGGGAGCAGGAAGAGGGCCAAGAGAGGCCAGCAAGAGAGTAACAGGAAAGGAGGGAGCAGGTGTGCCGATGAGGAGAATCTCAGTCTAACTGGCACTAAGGCAGAGATCATTGGTGGCACACCACTCCTGGATAGCAGACAGTCGGAGATGATAGAAGGAGAAGAGGTGCCTGAAAGAAGCCTGAAAATGAGCTGTGTGTCATCGCATAGCACTGAAAGTTGGTGCACAGAGCTGCAATGCGGTGGGAAAGAAGTGCCAGGTATTGGTTGAACAGCCAGGGAGAGAGGTTAGACCCCTTGGTAACACCACAGGTAGAGATGGAAATAGATGAGAGGAAGGACCCAAGTTGGACCTGCGACGGCCGATCGGAGAGGAAAGAAGTCAGCCAAACCAGGACCTGATCCATGATACTCAGGTTATCATGGAGACGGTTGAGCAGGAGGGCATGGTTGACCGTGTCAAAGGCAGAAGAGAGATCAAGTAAAATGAGAACACAGGGGAATCAAGGTTGGTGAGCAAGCCTTCACAAATGTTCAGGAGAGAAGTTTCCGTGCTTCTGGCAGCTCTGAAGCCAGACTGATGATCATGGAGACAACCAACAGATTCAGTGTGGAGATGGCCAACTTTTCCAGGAGTTTGCTCACGAAAGGAGTGATGGAGATTGGGCAATAGTTAGCCAGGCAGGAGGGGTCGGCAGAGGGTTTCTTAAGAAGAGGGTGAACAAGGGAGTGCTTCAGAGGGGAAGGGAAGACTCCAGTGGCAAAGGAAGGAGTGGTTGCAGAAGTCAGCCAAAGAAGGAGCCAGGGTGTCAATGTGGTCCTTGATGGTTTTAGAAGAATAGGGGAGAACCTGTTTTGACAAGACTTTCATAGATCGGATTTGTCTAGAAACCTCACCTGGGGAGAACAGAGGAAAGGCAGAGAAGGGGGGACATGGGGTGGCCAAAGAAGGGCCAGAATCGGAGCAGGGAGTAGAGGCAGGAGGAAGAGGGAGAGGACAGGATGTCCTGAGTTTTAGAAATGAAATGAGAAGCCAAGGCCTTGCAGAGGGCCTGGGAGGGGACAGGACAGGTAGAGACTGCAGCAGGATTAGCCAGCTCCTTGCAGATTTCGAAGAGTTCGGCTGAGTTGTTGGATGCCGCAGAGACTCGGGCTTTGATGAGGACTCTTTTCTTGGTGAGAACAGAGAGCCGGTATTGCTTTTTGAGCAGGTGGCAGGTCAGTTTGTCAGAGGATGAACAAGAAGCACACCATTTCCTCTCAGCCGCCCTGCACTTGCATTTGAGGACCACAAGGTCAGAGTCGTTCCAGGAGTTGCACTTGGCTTTGTGCTTCAAGCGGATCCTCATGACAGGGGCAAGAACATCCAGAGTATCGGATATAGCAGAGTGGAGCTTAGAGAGGGCTGTGTCAATGTGTGAGTCAGCCGAAGGGGGAGGGGGAGGTAAGAAAGTGGCGGCGAAAGCCTCATCTGACGCACGCTTCATGGGTTGGATAACCGAGAAGGTAGGTGGCAGTGCTGGAGTTGGCTTGGCCTGAGGGTAGAGAGGGTGAGCTGGGAGGAAAAGAGAAAGTGATCGCTCAGGAGAGAGGAGTGGTGAGAGGGATCGAAAGGGCAAGGTCTGAAGAGATCAGAACATCCAGAGTGTGCCTTGCAGAATGAGTCGTGCCAGAGGGAGGGGGGGGCAGACAGACGCACGCTGAGCTCACGAAAGAGTCAATAGGAAGGACAGGAAGCATCCAGGTGATTGTTGAAGTCTCTGAGAAGGAGGAGTTGAGTGGTCGAGACCAGGAGGGAAGAGGAGAAGTTCGCCCACTCAGAGGAAGGAGGAGATCTGACCAGGTGGCCGATAGATGGTAGCCACCTTAAGCGAATAGCCAGGGGAGAGAGAGAGAGAGAGAGAGAGAGAGAGAGAGAGAGAGAGAGAGAGAGAGAGAGAGAGAGCGCGCCTGCAGACGAGGCATTCGAAAGATAAGTAGGCCTGCGTAGGAATGACAGAGGCAGGAAGCCACTCAGGAAAGATCAGGCCTCCACCCCCTCCGGAAAGGTTGGATCTGGACGCGGAGAGGATCTTGTAGCCATCAGGGAGAAGAGTGTCAAAGCTCGTGACCGAGCTGGCCGTGAACCATGTCTCGGTGAGACGGAGGACATAGAGGTCAAGTTCCTTAAGGAGGCGGCAGATGTCAGAGGAGTGTTTGACAGCAAAGCAAGAGTTTAGAGTGGCAATATGGAGAAGGTTGCCATCCTTGAAAAACGTCTGGGGAGGGGTACAAATCAGAGGTACTCCCTGCACAGGTGTCGAAGAGGCCCAAGGGGGGGTGGCAGAAAAGGAAAGAGGAGAGGGCAAGGTAGCAAAGGAGGAGACAGCAGGGGGAGATGAGTAAGCCGTGGAGGGGAGAGAGGGGCAGCAGGAGAAGAAAGGAAATTGATGAGGCGCGGGAAGCGTCTATCAAAGAGGAGAAGGTTGGCTTGAGGGACTTGGACCAAGACAGTGCCATTCAAGTAAACATTGATGATAACCTTAAAGGAGTGGAAAGAGGCCAAGAGGGCCTCCCACCGGGTGCCACCATTAATAGGGGACCGACAAAGAGGATGTCAGTGAAGGTTTGCCTGGAAGAGGCACTGGTGTAGGTGTCAGTGATAGGAGGCCTGGGTTGGAGACCAGGATGTCCTTTTTAAACTTCTTTCTACCAGAATTAGTGAGGAGAGCAGGATAGTCGATAGAGAAGCAGTTTGAGAACATAGGAGAAACAGGGAGCACCATAGAGTAGGTAGGGAGAGCAGAGAAGAGGAGGGAAGGGTGGGGCGTGCAGGGGTGTGGTGAACACTGAGGAAGGACACAAGGGAGGAGCGCAAACGGAAAGAGACAGAGACACGAGGCAAGTAGACTAATTAGTGAAGATGACAGGAGCTTAGATAATGGTAAGGTTGCTAGATGAATGCTTTGCTAGGAGGCAGGACCATAGGACAGCAATACCTTCATGATGCAAGTGGAGTGGTCCCCCAGTGTTGGGTTATTCCGGCCCTACTTTATCAGCAGCGTTGTTTGGTCCCCCGCAAAGATCTTAATCCGGGGCCTTCATCGTGCCAGGCACTTGACTCCAGTGAAGCTCACGTCTTTGAGAGGTTTGAGTACCTGAAGCAATCACAGCCAATGCAGCAGTACTTCATGGGTCTTCTTTGTTGCTTCCATCGGTAGCGCCCTTTCCTCAGGACCTGGGTCCTCTTACACGGGCCCCTTCAGGTTCAATGCCTCGGGTTCCAGATTCTCCAGTCATTCTCCATCTTCCAGATGCCCCTCCTTTATTACCTATTGACCTTCATGATGCTCCTACTACGTTGCCGGGTCTCCACCCTCCAAGAGACCGAGATCGCCTTAGGAACCCTGATCAGGTAGCCTTAGATAACCCAAGCAAGAAGGTATCTATATTTTCCATGATCAATTGAGAACATTTTTGCCGTTTTATAGATTACCTTAGTATTCAGGTCCTAGAATCAAGGCTTGCTCTGTCCTCTCCCTTGACTGATGAGTCTGGTATCCACCTCCAAATGGACATGGTGAGCAAGGTGCTTTTCTACCGTAGAGTTCTGTGGGGCATGCTTTCTTTTTGTTGTGTGTGGGCTCCTGACTTGACCTTTTGGAGGCAAGAAAAGCCTTCTGCTTTACTTTGTGCTCATTTTTATGGGGAAATTGATCGCTCCATAAGACTGTCTGTGCTGTAAGACTTTTTCTGAATTTCTTGTATTTTTGGAAGTGTCCCTGGACGAAATGGTGGACTGAATAGCTCTCTCCTGGGCTACCTCACTGACGTTGTTACTATTTCAAGTGCACCCTTGAAACATTAGATCTTCAGCATGTACTACAAGATACCTGCTCCTGCATTTCCAGCCTTCTTGCATCAATGGACGCTGTGTAGGGCCTTCTCATTTGTTCATCCATTGAAGATCGCCTGTTGCTGCCTGACCATAGGGGCTCCCATTGCAATCCGGCTTCTTCACTCCCTGGAGGTAGGTTGCCTGCTCTACAGAAGTCTTCCTCTCTGTTTGGTATATGTTTGCCACTGGGAAGTTTCTGCAACCGAGATTTAAGCACTGCGACCGACAAACAATATCCCACATCTCAAAGTGACCTCTGCACCTGTGACACCTGGGCCTCCGTTGACCGGACGAAGCACAGAAAATGGTGTCCCCAAGGGAATCCGGAACCTCAGCAGTGGTCTCTGCAGAAAACGGAGTTGTGGGAGGAGGGGGCGAGGGTAAGTTAACATACCTATTCCTTACCTCTTTTCTCCGTAGGATTACATGGGCTTAGTCCTTTCCCTGTCGCTCTTTCCTGACTTTGGTTGGTGCTGACTGGGTCAAGAATCTCTTCCCGACCTACCCTAGTGTATTGGTATTGATTGATTGAGTGAGTTACGTACCTGAACTTCCCTTATGTTTTTGAACTTTGAATCATAACCACTGGCATTGTCCAATCACATAGTAAACCTTCCCTCAAAGGTTAACTTTGGAACTGATGACTTTAGGGCACAAGGCCTCAAATCATCTTAGGGATGGACTTACTAAGTGTTCGATAACTATTTTATGGTTACTCTAAAAGGTGTCTACTGAACTTTATCTATCCGACTACTTACCTGTTTTACACTGGTTAATAAAATGCTTTCTATCCTCCCCTGGGTGTGAATGTTTACTTCTGTTTTTATAGTAAGTGTGACAATATTTGCCTAGATGTTTCATTTGCATAGTGTGTATTTTATTGGCCTACTAAATCATTGTATTATTTTTGTTCTTGCTGGTCTAACTGCAATTATTGCATGTGGTCTGTATGGACTCATTGTAGCCCGAGTCAACTTTCACACCCCCTTCCAAGTCTAAGCCTTACAGCTCTGCTTCTTACCTTGATTGGGTTTGGCTAGACTTTAGTCTTCCCTGTTAACCATAAGCGGTTGGCCTCCCAAAATCCACCCCTAGGGTCAATTCTGGAAATCCCTCTTAATACAAGGCCAGCAAACCTGGTTAGAAACCAGACTTGGCTTTACCAGTCTCCAAAACAATATATGTCCACTATTGAACCCCCCTCCCCCTAATGCATCCCCTTCCTCACACATAAGTTTTGCCTTATGACTTAGCCCAAAGCTCACTCATTGTGGCGGTCGCATACGCTTCGGTAAGATTATGGGCCATAATACAACCTTTCAATCCCCTCTAGTTCGGGAGGATTGATGGCTAGATGCAGTGGCCCACAAGGTCTATCAAAAGTCGGCTGTCTGCGCCAGGCAAACGCAGAAACGGTCCTTGCCACTGCTAATCCGAAGTTCTGGAAAGAACTGGGAGACAACTTCCTGTTACAGAGGAGTGCCATGCCATGTTATGATTGGGTCAGATAGGGGCTAGGCACGTGGCATCGGAAATGATCGAGAGGCAGCTTCCCATCAGTTAGACACAGCAGACGGAGGTATATGGCTGTGGGGGTATCCATGAGGATAATAGCCTTCAGAGCCATGCAGCTTCAACATGACATGCAAGATCTTGTTTTGGAATCTTTGCTTCAGTCGAGCTCTTTAACTACAACACAGTTGAGTAACTAAATACAAATAAGGCATGTACCCAGACTGCCATGCCTTTATCCTGTTTGAGCATGCCAGCGTCTAAAGCAGGTTCCTCTTCATCTCACAGCCAGCCCTTTCAGGCCAACAACACAGGAGGCTTTCAAGTTTTTCACAACCTGCCTAATAGGTAGAACCTCTACTGCAGCGCCTGAAAAAAAAAGCCCACTCTTCCTCCAGAGCGTTCTTTCCACAACCACCTCTAGCCACATAACCAAAACCCCTGAAGTGACATGAGGATTCGATCCACAGCTCCCCAGTAGTGGGCCACATCATTTGTCATCTGGATGCTTGCCGGTTCATTTTAAAGACCCATGGGTTTTATCAGTGGTGGGAAGGTGATACAACTTCCCATTCCTTTCTCTTGCCCTTCTGCCCCCATTACTTGCAAGTATGTCTGGATTCTCTGAAGGACTAGATCCATGGATAGCTGCAGGTGAAGGCGAGCCTGTTGCAACTTTGAGGGGTGGGAGGGGGCAGGATTTTATTCAAGGATGTTTCCTGCTAACAAAATGTTACAAGCAGGCCTTTGAATGGTGCTAGACATTTCGTCTTTCAACCTAACCTTCCCCTGAAAGAAATTCATGATGTTGACATGGGCACTTATTTGCTCATCCTTGCAGCACAGTGATTGGATGACCTCTTTGGCTCTGAAGGATACTCATCTGCATTCCACTCTTTGGCCCCTGCTCCAATGGTTCCTATGATTTTCCATCAGAAGAGCACATTATTAGTACATGGTTTGGCAATTTGGCCTCAGCTCTGCTTTCAAAGTGTTCACTTAACAGTTGGCTGCGGTGGCAGCTTTGCTGCATCTACAAGGCATTCAGCTAGTCATCTAAGTAAGGATAAAGATGATCAGAGTGAGTTAGCCCATCCAGGCTGCAATAAACGTTCAATATGTTTTGGATCTACTGTTTAATTTGGGCTTGTCAGCCAAAATACCAAAATCCTCCCTGAACCCCTGTCAGTATATAGAGTTTATTGGTTTCTTCTTGAACTCCTCAGCAGCCTCTGATGTTCCTACACAGGAGTGGATCAGCAATCTTTTCCATACTGTGCTCCTGTGTCAGAGCCACAGTTCCTACATCCTATGCACATCGCTTTAAAAACCCAGGCTGTATCTGGCAATCTAACCTGGACTGCAATCACCAGATGAGCAAAACCGTGAAGTTCATCTACTATTGTCTCAGACTTTTGCAACCGATGATCTCCCTTATCTTGGAGAATGATCGACCAGTAGTCATTGGCTCACTGATAAATTCTAAAATGGAATATTACAATGCCATTCTCACAGGGATTCCCGGCAAAGCAAATTCATGGTCTACAAAAATCCCAAAATGCTACTGCATCCCCTTTCGATCCTCGAAAGACAAGATGCAATACTCTGCGCTTACCACTAGATGTCGGACTATATGCACAGCATGTGATACTAAGCAGATTCACAAGCATCAGAACTTCCTTTAGCACTGTGAGCGAGTCAATTCTTTTCTAGCTGCCACCATCACATCTGGAACCCCCAGAAGGCCGAACAATAATTTGTCAGGTGACAAACTACCAAGGACAGAGCGCTGAAGCAAACTCCATACCTGAAGGGGGAGATAGAGGTTTCACATGCCATAAACAGAAGGTCCTAAAAAATGCCTCATTGGCCAGAATGGGGCCACCAGACGCATTGTCAAAGCCATTGCCCTCATCCACCTCTGAAGAACTTGGGGAATTAATGGTAGGGGAGCGAAGGGGTATGCTGTGAGGTTATCCTACAAAATGGATAGAGCATACCACAGTGACACCTTTCCCCAAGAGGCATATTTTCAAAATTTGCTGTTGGACTCTGTGCCTAGCAAGTACACTTGCGGTGTCTTCCACAGACTAGAGATCTTCTTCAACATCTCTACCTGTACCTCTCATTTACGATTCCAGCAGGCTAGCCTGCTCAAGACTTCTGCCTCCTACTTGTGCACCCCTGCCAGATAGACTGCCTGTACCAACATCTGTTGCTCGGAGCCCAATCCCAGATCTGTCAAATTTTATTATTTTGCAGTTCAGATCTAAAGGCCCCTGGTTTGTTGATGTAGTACATGGCTACCTCACTGCCCACGAGACTATGATCCTGGACCCAGGAATTACTGGCAAGAATACCTTAAGGGTCAAAGAGATAATATTCAGTTCGAGAAAATGGATGTGCTGCTGAATGTCCTTTTATTACCACACTTGCATTTGGAATTTTACCCCCTAGTCGGAGAGCGAAGCATCCGTTGTCATAGTGAATTGTGGTATCTCTTGCTAGAATCAGACCCACGCAAGAGGTTCACACAGAAGCTCCAAAAGCTCATATCCACTTGCCGCCAGTTGGAATCTGAGGTTTTATCCCAGCTCACTAACAACTGTACCAGAGTTTGGTGCATACAACACCTGTCCATGGTCACAGCACAGACACAGCAAGGCAGGAAGCACAGGCACCTTCAAAACCAGCATATGGAAGTCTCCTCATTTGATCTATCAGGTGCATATTCAAGCAGACATGGGAGACAAATCAGACTGAACAAACTGTATCTGGGTGTAGGTCATATACACAATGAAAGAACAGTAGGGAGCAGGAACAGTAGTTTTAAAATTATTGAAAGAGATGGGTTTTTAGTCTTTGCCAAAATATTAAGTTATAATCCTGTTATACCGGCGGTCAAGAAAGTGCCTTGCTATGCAAAGTAATGGGTTGAAATTTTGGGACATGAAACAAGAGTCTTGCAGTTGTATTTTGGGATTTTTGTAGACCATGAATTTGCTTTGCCGGGAATCCCTGTGAGAATGGCATTGTAATATTCCATTTTAGAATTTATCAGTGAGCCAATGACTACTGGTCTATCATTCTCCAAGATAAGGGAGATCATCGGTTGCAAAAGTCTGAGACAATAGTAGATGAACTTCACGGTTTCGCTTATCTGGTGATTGCAGTCCAGGTTAGATTGCCAGATACAGCCTGGGTTTTTAAAGCGATGTGCATAGGATGTAGGAACTGTGGCTCTGACACAGGAGCACAGTATGGAAAAGATTGCTGATCCACTCCTGTGTAGGAACATCAGAGGCTGCTGAGGAGTTCAAGAAGAAACCAATAAACTCTATATACTGACAGGGGTTCAGGGAGGATTTTGGTATTTTGGCTGACAAGCCCAAATTGAACAGTAGATCCAAAACATATTGAAAGTTTATTGCAGCCTGGATGGGCTAACTCACTCTGATCAGCTAGTCATCTAAGTAAGGATAAAGATGAATGCCTTGTAGCTGCAGCAAAGCTGCCACCGCCGCCAACTGTTAAGTGAACACTTTGAAAGCAGAGCTGAGGCCAAATTGCCAAACCATGTACTAAAATGTGCTCTTCTGATGGAAAATCATAGGAACCATTGGAGCAGGGGCCGAAGAGTGGCATGCAGATGAGCATCCTTCAGAGCCAAAGAGATCATCCAATCACTGTGCTGCAAGGATGAGCAAATAAGTGCCCATGTCAACATCATGAATTTCTTTTAGGGGAAGGATAGGTTGAAAGACGAAATGTCTAGCACCATTCAAAGGACTGCTTGTTACATTTTGTTAGCAGGAAACATCCTTGAATAAAATCCTGCCCCCTCCCACCCCTCAAAGTTGCAACAGGCTCGCCTTCACCTGCAGCTATACATGGATCTAGTCCTTCAGAGAATCCAGACATAATTGCAAGGAATGGGGGCAGAAGGGCAAGAGAAAGGAATGGGAAGTTGTATCACCTTCCCACCACTGATAAAACCCATGGGTCTTTAAAATGAACCGGCAAGCATCCAGATGACAAATGATGTGGCCCACTACTGGGGAGCTGTGGATCGAATCCTCATGTCACTTCAGGGGTTTTGGTTATGTGGCTAGAGGTGGTTGTGGAAAGAACGCTCTGGAGGAAGAGTGGGCTTTTTTTTTTCAGGCGCTGCAGTAGAGGTTCTACCTATTAGGCAGGTTGTGAAAAACTTGAAAGCCTCCTGTGTTGTTGGCCTGAACGGGCTGGCTGTGAGATGAAGAGGAACCTGCTTTAGACACTGGCATGCTCAAACAGGATAAAGGCATGGCAGTCTGGGTACATGCCTTATTTGTATTTAGTTACTCAACTGTGTTGTAGTTAAAGAGCTCGACTGAAGCAAAGATTCCAAAACAAGATCTTGCATGTCATGTTGAAGCTGCATGGCTCTGAAGGCTATTCTCCTCATGGATACCCCCACAGCCATATACCTCCGTCTGCTGTGTCTAACTGATGGGAAGCTGCCTCTCGATCATTTCCGATGCCACGTGCCTAGCCCCTATCTGACCCAATCATAACATGGCATGGCACTTCTCTGTAACAGGAAGTTGTCTCCCAGTTCTTTCCAGAACTTCGGATTAGCAGTGGCAAGGACCGTTTCTGCGTTTGCCTGGCGCAGACAGCCGACTTTTGATAGACCTTGTGGGCCACTGCATCTAGCCATCAATCCTCCCGAACTAGAGGGGATTGAAAGGTTGTATTATGGCCCATAATCTTACCGAAGCGTATGCGACCGCCACAATGAGTGAGCTTTGGGCTAAGTCATAAGGCAAAACTTGTGTGGGGAAGGGGATGCATTAGGCGGAGGGGGGTTCAATAGTGGACATATATTGTTTTGGAGACTGGTAAAGCCAAGTCTGGTTTCTGACCAGGTTTCTGGCCTTGTATTAAGAGGGATTTCCAGAATTGACCCTGGGGGTGGATTTTGGGAGGCCAACCGCTTATGGTTAACAGGAAAGACTAAAGTCTAGCCAAACCCAATCAAGGTAGGAAGCAGAGGTGTAAGGCTTAGACTTGGAAGGGGGTGTGGAAGTTGACTCGGGCTACAATGAGTCCATACAGACCACACGCAATAATTGCAGTTAGACCAGCAAGAACAAAAATAATACAATGATTTAGTGGGCCAATAAAATACACACTATGCAAATGAAACATCTAGGCAAATATTGTCACACCTACTATAAAAACAGAAGTAAACATTCACACCCAGGAGAGGATAGAAAGCATTTTATTAACCAGTGTAAAACAGGTAAGTAGTCGGATAGATAAAGTTCAGTAGACACCTTTTAGAGTAACCATAAAATAGTTATCGAACACTTAGTAAGTCCATCCCTAAGATGATTTGAGGCCTTGTGCCCTAAAGTCATCAGTTCCAAAGTTAACCTTTGAGGGAAGGTTTACTATGTGATTGGACGATGCCAGTGGTTATGATTCAAAGTTCAAAAACATAAGGGAAGTTCAGGTACGTAACTCACTCAATCAATCCTACCAATACACTAGGGTAGGTCGGGAATGGATTCTTGGCCCAGTCAGCACCAACCAAAGTCAGGAAAGAGCGACAGGGAAAGGACTTTAAGCCCATGTAATACTATGGAGAAAGGAGGTAAGGAATAGGTATGTTAACTTACCCTCGCCCCCTCCTCCCACAACTCCGTTTTCTGCAGAGACCACTGCTGAGGTTCCGGATTCCCTTGGGGACACCATTTTCTGTGCTTCGTCCGGTCAACGGAGGCCCAGGTGTCACAGGTGCAGAGGTCACTTTGAGATGTGGGATATAGTTTGTCGGTCGCAGTGCTTAAATCTTGGTTGCAGAAACTTCGCAGTGGCAAACATATACCAAACAGAGAGGAAGACTTCTGTAGAGCAGGCAACCTACCTCCAGGGAGTGAAGAAGCCGGATTGCAATGGGAGCCCCTATGGTCAGGCAGCAACAGGCGATCTTCAATGGATGAACAAATGAGAAGGCCCTACACAGCGTCCATTGATGCAAGAAGGCTGGAAATGCAGGAGTAGGTATCTTGCGGCAGCTTATTCCACCAGGATTGCCAACAATACCACACTGTTGGCCAGCTATTGCGATATTCAGTGGAACCTGCTACATGAGGGCCTGCAGGAGGTCCCCGAACCATTACGTTCACGTTTGCTCTCGGTTGTATCAGAGGGTAGACGGGTAAATCGTAATATCCTTAAGAACACCGTAGATGCTGCTAGGACAGCAGGGAGAACTCTGGCCCAAGGTACCCTTTTGAAAAGGCACACATGGTTAAAAAACTCAGGGTTCAAGCCAGAAACTGAAGCGTCTCTCATCAACAAACCAGTGGAGGAATCTAACCTGTTTGATAAAGCTGTAGATGAGATGCTAGAAACTGCGAAAAAAGAACATGAGACTTTTGAAATCTTTAAACCAGATAACGCAAAGGCCCTTTCAGCAGAGAGGTGGGATTTCTCACCGCTCCTTTCGCGGACAATCCTACCCACATTCCCCAGTCAACCAATATGGAACAGGTAACACATGGTCCTCAGGACAGGGGTCCGCTGCCTCAAACCAGTATCCGCCTAGAGGACAGCGATCTGGCAAAGGAAGGGGTCGCAGTGCCACCCCTAGAGGCTCCCCGGCCTCCAATCAGAAATGACTCGCAGATCCGGGTCACCTCCCATGCCTTCCTGGTCGGGGGACGGATAACATCATTCTTACACGCATGCGAGGGGATTACCACAGACCAGTGGGTACTCAAGACCGTCGGCCGTGGATATTACATCGAGTTCAGCCGGCCACGCAATTCAGACCACCAAAGTCCAGGCGTCTGACACTCTTAACACCTGAAGATCGTGCTGCAAGAGGTCGAGATCCTACAGCAAAAGGGTGCAATTGAAGTTGTCCCCGTTCTACAGGTAGACAAGGGTATTTATTCAGTGTACTTCGTTATGCCCAAAAAGGATCTCACCATACGCTCTGTGCTAGACTTGTGCTCAGCGAACAAATTTGTCAAACCTCAAAAGTTTGGACTGATAACGCTGCAAGAGGTAATCCCTCTACTAACCCGGGGGGATTACACAGCATCATTGGACGTGAAAGATGCATACTTTCATATTTCAATGTTGCCGGCACAGAGAAAATACCTAAGGTTCATGATAGAGAACAAACACTATCAGTTCGACGTCCTTCCCTTTGGCATTGCCTCAGCCCCCAGGGTATTTACAAAGGTGCTGGCAGTTGCAGCAGCTCACATGCGCAGGATATCCATCCCTGTTTATCCTTACCTCGACGACTGGCTCATAACAGAGGATTCTTATGGAACATGCCTGTCAAACACCCAGAGGACGATAGGCCTACTCTTCAGTCTGGGATTCTCCATGAACGAGAAGAAGTCCAGCCTAGACCCTAGCCAAGTCGAGCAGTTTCTGGGGGGCCCTAATTCGAACAGAAGACAGCCTCGTGTTCCCCTCCAACGAGAGGTTTCAAAACATGCTGTTTCAGATCCCTCAATATGTAGCCAGTCGAGAGGTGACGGTACGCAAAGCCATGTAACTGTTAGGAATGATGGCATCCTGCATTTATTTGGTCCCTCACACATTTGCGCATCCGCCCCATGCAAGAGTGGCTCAACAGCCAATGGTGTCAGGCCAGCGGACAATGGGACGATCTAGTGGTTGTCTCGGCAACCCTTGTTCTCTCTCTGCAGTGGTGGTCGAGGGAAAACCTCTCGAAGAGGGAAGATCTTCACCACCCCTTCAGTAGAAGCCACTCTCACTACAGGCGCATCGCTCAATGGGTGGGGGGCTCACCTCCTTCAGTAGATGGCACACCACGTTTGGTCCCCAGCAGTAGCATTCAACCACATAAACCTGTTGAAGCTGTTAGCGGTGTTCAAAGCTCTGAAGGCTTTTCAGACACAGTTGCAGGGAAAGACAATATTGGTCCTCACGGACAGCACCATGGCCATGTATTACCTGAAAAAGTAAGGGGGCACACAATCTCCAGGGCTATCCAAACTGTCCCAGAACATTTGGAAGTGGGCTCTCAAACACAAGATGTTCCTCCTCTCTCAACACGTTCCAGGGGAACTCAATCTTCTGGCAGATGTGCTTAGCAGAGACTTCCCTCTACCCACAGAGTACGAATGGCGACTACATGAAGACATTGTCGCCAATGTTTTTACGCAGAATGGGGCTTCCCAGAGATCAACTTGTTCGCAACTCTGGAGAATTTACAATGCCCAGATTAGGCCTCCAGGTACCCTCAGAACCGTTCCAAGGGGAACGGTCTCTGGATAACATGGTCAGGGAAATTTCTTTATGCTCCCCCGACTCACCCCCCCCTCCACGACTCCCCAACTCAACAAGATAGTGCACAAGATGCACCAGGAACCAGTTACCATAATATTGGTGGCCCTGATGTGGGCCTGCCAGCCCTTGTTCTCCCATCTGATGGAGATGTCGATAGCATCTCCAATGAAACTGTCTTGCCCATACAACATGCTATCGCAGGACAAGGGGGAGACACTTCATCTTTGCCTGCAAACTCTCAACTTGGCGGCCTGGCTGCTGAGGTCATAGAGTTCGGGCACCTTTTCCGCAGAGCTGCATGGACATACTTGGAGAAGCAAGAAAGCCTAACACCAGACATTGCTACTCCAATAAGTGGAAATGCTTCGTCATTTGGTGTAGTTCCAAGAGCATCAATCCTATAGACTGCTCTTCTACTCATATTGTACTATACCTGACTCACCTTCTTTGCTCCGCTTTGGTTTTTAATTCCCCGAAAGTCCACTTAGCTGCACTTTCAGCCTATACCATGTCCCAACAGAAAGTGTTATGGTGGAAGATCCCAGTAATCAAAGCTTTCATGCAAGGGGTAAGAGACTTGATCCCCCAATTTCAAACCCAGCTCACGGATGGGACCTAAATGTGGTACTAAACAAACTTATGGGATCTCCCTTTGAACCGATGCATAAGGCCAGCCTTAAAGCACTCACCTACAAGACTGCCTTCCTGGTGGCAGTCACGTCTGTAAGAGGAGTTAGTGAACTACAGGCCCTTTCAGTTCTAGACCCATTTGTCACTATCCACAAAGATAAGGTGGTTATGCGCACTCACCCACAGTTTGCGCCCATTTCAAAGTTCCATGTGAACCAATCAATAGAACTACCCACTTTTTTCCAGAACCCCACTAATGTGGCAGAAAGAAGCCTACACACATTGGATGTGGGCAGGGCAGTCATATATTATCTGGAAAAGACCAGACCACTAGGAAAGACCAACCAGTTTTTTGTCTCGATGGCGGCTGGTAGAGAAGGGGACCCGGTCTGTAAATCGGCCATCTCAGAGTGGATTGTCAATTGCATCACACTCTGTTACAATCTTTCCAAGAGAGATCTTCCCTTCAAGCCTAGAGCACGCTCTACTCGGGGTACTGGGGCTTCCATAGCATTCATTGCAAATGTCCCTCTTGAGTCCATTTGCAAAGCGGCAACCTGGAGTTCTGTACACACCTTTACAAAACACCACTGCCTAGATATTCACTCTAGGTCTGATTCTCGGGAGGGACAAGCGGTATGAAGACATCTTTTCACTACTGTTACTTCTCACCTCTCTCCTCAAACTCCGGGTACTGCTTGCTAGTCTATGCACAGCATGTGATTCTAAGCAGATTCACAAGCATCAGAAGACATGCATTACTTAACCGTAATAGCATTTCTGATGATTGTATCTGCTTAGATTCACATGCGCCTACCCTTCCTCCCCGCTCAGATGGAAGGAACATGGACATCTTCCTACTACTTCTCTCTTTCTGTACTCATTCATGATAGTCGTAAGGCTACTTCATGGCAGAAAAAATACAATAGGAGGGACCTCGATGCGTGAGGGATTTTTGGTACACTACACATCACGTTGGGGATAGTGTTACAGGCACACCCATGTTGACGTCCCCTTTCGATCCTCGAAAGATAAGATGCAATACTCTGCGATTACCACTAGATGTCGACCTATATGCACAGCATGTGAATCTAAGCAGATACAATCATCAGAAATGGGATTACGGTAAGTAATGCATGTCTTACTTTGTTTTGCCACTGAATGCAAGAACTTTCCAAGAATCCCTTGTAAATTTCAGTGGATGACGTTCTGTCGTCCATGCCCACTTTGGCGTGTTGGAGGTACTCCAGTTTTTGTTTGTAGGACATGATTCGCAGCTTACCTGAGTACACCAGGGAACTCATCTCGTTTTTAAACCCAATGATAGTCCTTTCTCCAGACTGCACTATCGTTTGCCCCCATAGAGAAGGCCCTTCACATTGTGACTTTAGTGTGATCCTGGTGACCTTGGCTCATAGGCCCTTTGAACCCATGGCTTTGACTAATCTGGGCCTAATCTCGTGGAAGGAACTTTTTTTTTCTTAAGGTGCCCATTATCTCTGCATGTAGAATTAGCGCATTACAACATCGCTTCAGAGCCTTATAACTTCTTTGAGAAAGACAGGCTTCCTGAGAGCCTGAATTTCCTTCCTTCCCCAGATGGTATCTGATTTCCATCGACAGTAGTCCTGGTTGATGGCTAGACCTGCGCCTTCATGCCTGCGGGTCTACAGTGCGCTTTATAAATGTAATGTAATATAATGTAATGATGTGGTTTGTTCCAAAAACACAGTGAGACGCAGATAAGGCCTTTCATTGTCTGTATGTCCCTATAGCACACCCAGGTAAGCAAAGCCCCAAAACGACTATTGTTATTTGGACACTTTAAAAAAAAATTGGAGAAGAAAATCTGTCAAAAGGGCTGCATGCCCACTCAGCCAGATCCAAGGCTACAGCGCTGATTGGTGGACCTTTGGGGAATTTGGAAACCAGTTAGTGTGCTCTGCATTGAGGTTTCGTTTGTTCATATTTGTGAAGTTAGAGACATTTTATTAAACAATATTTCGAATGGATTGTGTCCTCCCACGTATTCCTCATCTTTGACATGTTATCCAGCTTCTGCTGCTTCAGAATCTTTTTTTTCGGCAGAGGGTGCTGTGCGCCGACTCAATGTCCCTCGAAGGCCCCCGTCTTGAGGATGTCATCGAAGGCATATATTGCACGCGCAGTGCCCATTGGCTTCAGTTCCTTTTTTCTGCGACCGCGTCAGCTTCGGAAAAATACAGCGTGCTTCTTCATCACTTTTGCGACAAACTTCGTTATTATCAAGAGAGAATTGAGATGTCTTCTTCGTCGACACAGACAACCCCGAAGACCCGGTTCAAAAAGTTTCGCGATTGTAGGTCGAAAATGTCTTTGACCGATCCCCATATTATCTGTTTGTGGTGCCTCGGAGCGGAATATAACACCTTAGACTGCTCCAAGTGCCAGTCCATGACTGGAAAAGCCTTGAAGGAACGAAAGTGGAAGTTGAAGGTAGGCTGAATCCCTAAATCTCCTACCCCGACCAAGAGACCTTCGACCGACGAGTCGAGAGGCGACTCTCCTCAGAAGGCCAAACGGTCGAGATCGAGGAGTGGCTCCCACCACTCTTCATCGTCCTCGAAGAAATCTAAGAGAAGGCACCATAGGTCGCCTTCGTCGACTTCATTGGACGCTTCCCCTGAGAGGGTTTCTTAACCAACCAAAAAATCCACTGCGGCCGAGTGGGAGGCTTTCAGAGCACAGATGCTCAAAATATTTGAAAAACAGAAGCCTCCAAGACATGCTCCTACCGTGCCTTCGAAAGAAGCCGGGAAGGAAAGGGCTCGGCCTAAATCATGCGCACCCTCGAGCCCGGGCTGAAGGCCTGATCCGCATCGAGAGCCATTGAGACCTCGATCCGATGAAGTCTCATCGAAGGGTCAGTCGAGCAAGAAACATAAGTCGAGGTCATCGACGCCATCAACACCTTCGATGCCGGCGGCTCCTTCGACACCTGCCAAACCATCGACATCGAAGGCATTGACACCAGCTGCGCCATCATTGCCAGCTACGCCATCGACACTGAGTGCCCCAGTAAAGCCTCTGGCGCCAATGAAGAAGGTTTTGGTGGGGGGCGCTGTTGCGCACAGAAGAAAATGGCTGCTTCCGTGTAAACTCCGGTGGGATCCGAGGCCGCGATGCCTTCATAACCTCATACAGATTCTGGTTCTCCAAATAATCAATACCGAACGTGTATGAAGGGCACCTGACAGAGCATACAAAGTTTGGAGGCGCAGGTGTAAGAGATTATTGAAATACAGGGCTGCTGTGATTCCATGCTCAGCACGAAGCGAGATTCGGCGTTGCGCCGCGAGAAGAGGGGAGGAGCCCGGCTCGGAAACACTCGAGGTGCGGTGAGAGAAGAGGCGGCCTGTCGGCGGCTGGGGCTGAAGCGCGGGCGCTCCGACTCTCGTTGAGAGCCTGCGATCCCCCTTTCAGACCCCAGACAGACAACGGAAAGCGCCCTGCAGTAGACGGGACACACCAGCGCGAAATGGTGTTGGAGAGTAGGTGAGGAGAAGCGCTGCTCCTGTGGTGCCCGGGACCCCGAGCGACGCTTGGCCCGCTCTGGGATCGTGGCCGGTGAGGAGCTCTGAGTTGGGGGGGGCGGAGGCGAATGATCACTGGGCCGGAGGTTGCCCCCCTCCCCAACTCTCCCCCGAGCCGGGACACGGACACCATAGCCGGGGGTTGGGACGGCCCTCACCCCCCTCACCTCCTCTGCTGAAGCTCGGACTTCCACGAGGCCCCGCGACATGCACTGCAATATCCGATTCGGGGACTGAACTTGCACATTACCCCCACTATAAAGCAGACAGACGTTGGTGTGGGCGGCTGGGACGGGCCACCCGCGTCTGGTGCATACCAGAAGAAGTGAACAATGTGGTGGCATACAGCTATGGAAACTGGAGTATTCCAGACCAAGAGGAGCATGCGGGGAGGAAGGTTTTACCACAAGTATTAGCAGTCTCCAAAAAGGCGCGAGGAGATTACCGGGGACAATAAAAGCCCATTTCAGCCGAGAAATAAGGCTATACTATCCAGCAAACGAGGTTCTGACGGGCAACACCAGGCCCCCACGCGTGGGACTAAAGAGGGGGCAGTCCCCATCCCATCCACAGGAATTGAAGACTGGTTAGATGCAGACACACTGCAAGGACTATAACCTCATAATCCCGCCCAGCAGTGTGAACTAATCGATGGGCATTAAGAAGAGATAGAAGCCCACAACGCAATTGAATGGCACATGCCCGATACGAATACAGAGTGAGAGTACATTAAAAAGAGGTAGACTGGCCCCCTGACCGAGTCTCTGGTGGTGCAAGGCTGCGCGGAGGCCGCTGTGGAGATAGCCACGGACAACGAACCCTAACGCAGTCAACATCAATCCACGTGGATTCACGGTATTGGAGACAAAGGCAAATCCCTCCTTAGAACACTGAGAAATCAGTGTCAGATCCTTTCCATACACACCAGCTGCGGCCTGTGTGTGGATGTGGTCCTCCAGGGTGGACCCCAGGTCTAACTCTCACTAAAGGAAAACAATGCCCAAAAACTTTGGCTCTAAGAAGGGTAGAGGAAGCATAGATAAGTATACAACAACCATACAGAAGGATATAGACCCCGAGATGGAAAGGGAAACCCCCACACAAGAACTGCAGACCCCTGTCGGGACGACGATGGATCCTCAAGCAGTCTTAATGGCCATGCAGAAAGGCTTCTCTGCATTAAATGAGAAACTGTATGGAATAACAGCAAACGTAGCAAGCATTAGAACGCAACTGGAAAAAACATCGCACATTACAGAAGCCGAGACGAGAATATCGACCACAGAAGATGCGCTTCCAACTTTGAAAACAACGGTGGCCACAATGGCAATAGACTTAGGCACGGTAAAGGCCAAGTGTGAAGACTTGGAGGCGAGGTCTAGGCGCAATAACATTCGCATAGTGGGGGTGCCGGAGGAAGCAATGAAGGGATCAATCGAGAAAGCAATAGAAGAACTCTTGCACACCCTCTTAGGTGACCCGGGCTGCTCACCGATGTTTGCAGTGGAGAGGGTGCACAGATCACTCGCTCCAAATCCAAAGCCCGGGGCATACCCTAGGCCAATAATAGCTTGACTGATGAATTATAGGGATAGAGACTTGATCCTGAGAGCGGCCAGAGAGAAACAAGAGTTACGATGGGAGGCGAACACCATACGTATATTTCCGGACTTTACACTCGCAGTGCAACAAGAAAGGAAACTCTTCACGGGGGTCAAGAAACTGTTGCGTGAGCAACGAGTGCAATATGCTATGCTCTACCCGGCAAGACTCAAGATTCAACACCAGAGTAAAGTGTATTTCTTTACGTTTCCGGAGGAGGCAGCAAGCTTTATCGAAACGTACATCCCAGTCCTGGCGAGGCAGCCAAGCGAAGAGGAGAACTCGGGAATACCTGTTGTCATGTAATAGGAAACATGTTCATGATATAATGTTGATGTGCAAATGCTGAGAACCTCTCCAAAGAGGTTCATAAAGGGGACAGTTATACTTTCTTTACAATTACGATGATAAGCATTGCCCCGCAAATGTTAATGAGTTAGAGCAACGTAGCAGAACCGGACGCACCATAAAAACCCAATGTTGGCACGGGCTTTGGTGACTACCACAGTTTTCCCCTATTGCAGGTGCACAGACAATTGTTGGGATGGGTGGGTGGGAATGTGTTCGCACGGTTAAAGTTAGGGGAACTGTGAGGGCGAGGGGAATGGGGGAGTTGGGACTGTTGGGATTCAGTTATGGGAAGAATTGTAATAAAATGAAAAGCACACGGGAACTATGCACAATGACTGTTGAAAACACAACCGAAACACACTGACACACATATGATACCACACTCTTCACAGATAGTGGATAAGGTGGGAACAGATGATATTAAAATATTAAGTTGGAATGTTCGGGCTTGGGATCAAGAATCAAGAAAAGAAAGATCCTGGCAAGTATTAATAGACAGAACCCCAAGATAATATTTTTACAGGAAACACACATAGGACCCCAGCATAATGGCCCACTGATACCGAAATGGGGAGAGCACCAATATGTTACTAAATATTCCAATTGGGCGAGGGGAGTGGCGATCTTAATACGCAAATCCTTACCATTTACATGTAGGAAGACAGAATGCGACACTGAAGGGAGGTATGTTCTAATCCATGGCACCCTCTGTGATAGAGATACTCCTACTTAACGTGTATGGGCCGAATGTAGACGACCCGGAATTTTACTCTCAGATATTTCAAAAGATAGCGAACTTCCCCGCGGCCTACCTGATTTGTGGTGAGGATTACAATACCATTCTAGATGTACACTCAGATCGCACGTCAACACAAACCAAAACATTAACCAAGGCAGCGCAGACAATACTTGTGCATATGGCAGATCTAAATTTAAAGGATGCATGGAGGACATTGAACCCATTTACGCGAGAATATACATTTTACTCCTCCGTGCATGACATGCATTCTAGGATCGATCTATGGTTGGTAGACAATGAGGTCATGTCTTGGGCTACTGAATCCCTTATCTACCCTAGGACGTACTCAGATCACTCCCCAATACAACTAACACTGCGGATCCCCGGAAGAGTGGTGAATAGACCTCCATGGAGGTTTAAACCAGCTGCCCTAGAGGACCTGGTCTATAAAAATGTGATGTCTCAGCAAATACACGACTTCTTTGAAATAAACGTAAACTCGGTTAATAGTCAGGCCGCCTTATGGCAAGCTTTTAAGGTCTGCATCAGAGGCCACTCAATATCTGCGGAAAGTGGAATTCTCAAAGACATTAGGGGCAGACTGGAGCGGTTAGAAACGCAATTAAGTGCACTACAATCCCAGTATGCACACACTCCCTTAGCACAGCTCAGCTCTGAAATAAAATCTAAACTAGATGTATACACCGAGGCAGCTGATCAAGAGATCCGATACTTCGACAAACCTAACGCAGCGCCGCCGGTATGGGGAGGGTGAACGCCCAGGGAAACTGTTGGCCAGAGCAGTAAGAGGGGAAATAGGTCCATCGACCATACCCTGCATACGTATGCAGGATGGCACGGTAACCACTGAACAGGACAAGGTAGAAGAGACATTCTATACATTTTACAATAAACTGTACTCCCCACAATGCAGTGTTTCGGAAGACGAGATTCAACATTATCTCTCTCAGATCCCAACGACACTTTTATCTGACGACACCAGAGAAACACTAGAAACCCTGATCACAGGAACTGAAACAATGGAGGCGATCAAGGCACTTCCCAATGGAAAGGCCCCAGGATCGGATGGCCTCGGAGCAAAATTTTATAAAGAATTTATCCAGGTGCTAACTCTTAGGTTATTCACGGTATGGGAAGAGGCCTTAAATAAGGGCGAATTCCCTGAAACCACTTGGGAAGCAGTGATCACGCTTCTGCTTAAACCAGGGAAACCCCCTGAAGATTGTGGCTCGTATAGGCCATTGTCATTAATAGACACTGACGCGAAGAACTTTGCAAAGATTATAGCAACTAGACT
Source organism: Ambystoma mexicanum (assembly GCF_040938575.1). Taxonomy (NCBI): domain Eukaryota; kingdom Metazoa; phylum Chordata; class Amphibia; order Caudata; family Ambystomatidae; genus Ambystoma; species Ambystoma mexicanum. Next base: position 555,848,970 of record NC_090931.1, read on the forward strand.
TACCCTATTAATGCCTTATATGATACATGAGGACCAAGCAGGGTTTGTTAACGGTAGATCTACAGCCATAAATATTAGAAACTGCCACAAAATCCTGGCTACGGTCCCCCCCGAAACGCAGGCAGTAGCGGTATCACTGGATATGCGCAAGGCGTTCGATACGGTTTCGTGGCCCTTCTTATTCGGAGTACTGAGGAATTATGGATTTGGCCCTAACTTTATAAAATGGATAGAAATATTGTACACATGTCCCCATGCCAAGATTAGAGTCAATGGAAACTTAACAAACAAGTTAGAACTACGTGGAGGCACCCGACAGGGTTGCCCACTATCCCCTTTATTGTTCGCTCTAGTGAAAGAACCCCTGGCGGATATACTTGGGTCACGATACGGCTCTTATGGTCTATTGCTAGAAAGCAGCCCACAAATAATAACTCCATATACGGATTATATCCTGTTGTATCTTAATAACCCAGAACGCACACTAGGCAGAGTTTTGACTGAGGCGGAGAGATTTGGTGAATACTCAGGCCTACGGCTAAATCCCAATAAATCAGAGTTATTCCCGCTGACAGAAAATACAAAGAAACCCCTAGACGTGCATGGCCTTATTTGGAATCCGACACACATTCAGTACCTAGGGGCGTACATTGCCAGGACGCCCCAACTCTCACGTGCCCTGAACTATAGCGCTCTAGCGGTCACATTATGCACTAAGATAAGACGTTGAGTGCGCTTCCAATCTCAATGATGGGTAGAATAGCGCTACTTAAAATGATAATACTACCGGAACTATTTTATCTATTCAGCACAGTACTGGTCTGGCCTGGGCGAGCACTGTTCACGAAGATGGGCGATTGGCGCCTGCACCGAGTTTGTTTGGGCATGGCATCCGAGACTCGGCTGGAAAACACTAACTGGCACGTACCCGAGGGGTGGGTTGATGGCACCAGACCTGGAATTATATTGCCTCGCAGCTCAGGCACACTATGCGGCACAATGGGCTACACAATTCCTTAACCAAGGGATTCCACTGCCTGCCCAGAAGGAGCGAGAGGCAACTGCACTCGTGCACAAGATGTCTAGACCAACCCCCAAACACTATAACACCATAGATCCTACTAAGGTAACAACCACGGCATGGGCTGAAATAGCGGATATATTTACTACAAACAAGCTATATCACCCGAGAATGCCTCTTTCGGGAGATCCACAAACGCCATTCAATTTAGATGGGGAGGTGGCCAGGCATTGGAACTCTCGGGCGTAACCCAATGAGGACAGCTTTTTATAGACAAATGCTTTGTCCAGTGGGAAGATATAAAGGATGTACTGGGAGACACAAGTAAACATAAACAGCAATATATGTGTGTGAGTAACGCTGTGCGTAAAGAACACCCCACATTCCCAACCGAACCAGAGATAAATATGGGGCTTGGATACATGTTTACCGGGGAAATACAGAAAATCACAGCCTCGGCACTGTATAAAATCATAAAACAGACGCGCCTAGCAGATATCCACACAGCCAGGACCAAATGGGAACGCAATCTGGGACAACAAATTGAGGAAATGGAATGGTCTCAAATATGTGAGCTGACTAAACGGGTCTCGTGCAATTCTAGGTACAAACTAATCCATTATAAAATAATAAATAGGACACACTACACCCCTGCAAAACTCAAACAGATTTACCCAGATGCCCCGGGAACATGCCCGAGGTGTAATGAAGAAGGTGCAGATATATACCACATGCTCTGGTCATGTATAAAGCAGAAGGACTACTGGGATTGGGTGTGTGGAGCATTAAATGAGATGGCAGATCAATCGGTGGAATGGTCCCCGCGGTTATGTATCCTGGGGGCGGTGGGGAAGATGAATCCGATATGGAGGAAATTGTTAAATGTAGGCCTTCTGATAGCCAAGAGGGCAATATTGATGAGGTGGAAGAGTGCAATCCCGCCAACCAAGGACGATTGGGACAGGGATATGATATGGACTAATGATATGGAAGAACTGTATATAGACACAGTGCTACCCCCATCCAAACCCAGAAATATATGGGCAAGATACAAACAATACTTATCAGACGAAGCCGAAAATATAGGTGTGGAACCAGAGGGGAAGATAACTGTGCATGATGCAAAACAATGTATTAATGTGAAGTATACATATGCATGTGCTGTACCTGTGTGCAATAATAAATAAAGAGTTTAAAAAAAAACTTCCAGAGTCAAACCCATTATTTACAAAAACTCCCATTGCTGAGAAAACCTATTTGCCACTACCGAGAAAATACTATTTTAAGTCTCCATCTTCCATATATGAAGAAAATGACCAGTCAGCTTTAGAGGCTCCATTTGGCCTCCAATTTGGTACGCCAAATGTACTGAGTTGGAGTTTGGGAGACCAGAGGCTGGGGAGCATGCAGGTGCATCCTACAGACAATTTATGTCTAAGGTAGTGGACTACATGGGGTGGAGTAGGCCTCCATTGCCATTTGAACAAGATGATCAAACAGACATCTTGGGTAAAGGTCCTCGGTCAAATCCCGTTTTACCATTTCATATTGCCTTGCAGAAAAGGGTGGCAATGAATTGGGAGACACCGGAGACCAATCCGGCTGTTAATACAAACTTGACCAAGAAGTTCCACCATTCCAGTAGTGACCCCGACTACCTGTCGAAAACACCCCAATCCAGAGAAACTGGTGGTGCAGGCAGCTACTCCAACATCTAAGCAAGCAGCTTACCCTACCATCCATCCAGATGGGGACGACAAACTAGTAGATGGATGGACAAGGAAGGTATTTTCCGCAGGGAGTATGGCACTCAAATCTGCCAACTCCACATGTGCCCTCGTAAAGTTTACATTCACTTTATGGGACTGCATTTCCATGGCGGCAGAGCACATTCCCGAAGACGACGAAAGAGACAGGTTCTTAAACATAGTTGGAGACGGCAAAAAAGGCATGTGCGAGTCTCTTCAGTCAGGTTTGGATTCTGCTGATGGCATCAGCAGAGCCATGGCTACCAGCACCGCTATGCACAGGTTTGCGTGCTTGCGGAAGTCCGGTTTTGCACTAGATATGCAATCCAGACTTCACAACATGCCCTTTGACAGGTCTCCCCTTTTTGGTAACAAGGCTGACGAGAGTCTTGAGAGGTTGCAGACCTCGAAGGCGGCAGCCAAGTCATTAGGCGCTGCTATTAGGCAACCTCAGCCTTTTGGACCTACCGGACAAGCTTGGAGGGGTAGATCTTTTTGCTACTATTTCTCGGTTGGAAGGCCGCGAGGAATGGGCAGTCATAGGGGCCAGAGAAGATTTCCTTGTGGTGGACAAGGAAGGGGTGCAAAGCCAGCTCAAGTAGGGGCTTGTTTACCATCTGCCGCTCAGCATCAGCCACCTCAAAACCTCTCTGAGGTCTTGAGTCACAGTTCAGCAGTGGGAGGCAGGCTGTCTCAGCATCTAGAAGAATGGCGAGACATTACTTCGTAAGCTTGGGCCTTGGAAACCGTAAGCAACAGTTACTGTCTTCCTTTTATACCGAGACCTCGGAACAATCCACCGGGGAACCACTCCTAGAGGTTTCCAGATCCGCTCCTTATGCAGGAGATTTTAACCCTGCTAGGGAAAGGCGCTATAGAACAAGTGCCTGTAGGGGAGAGGAACAAGGTTTGATATTTCCCTTATTTCCTAATACCCAAGAAGGACGGAGGACTGAGACCCATCTTGGACTTGAAATACTTTTTTAAAATTTTTTTATCTTTTTTACATTTACAAATCTAAAATTTTATTTCTCTGGACTTGAAATACTTGAACAGGTTCCTAAGGAAGGACAAGTTCAAGATGGGCACACTTGCTCAGATCCTTCAGGTCCTCCAACTCCAGGATTGGTTGGTGTCATTGGACCTTCAGGATGCTTATTTTATTTTCATGTGCCGATCCATTTCAAGCTCAGAAAATACCAGAGGTTCGCAGTTCTCATTATCAATTTCCAGTTCTGCCATTCGGGCTGACCTCTGCCTGAGGGTTTTCCCCAAACTGATGGTGGTGGTGGCAGCAAGTCTCAGGATAGTGGGGATTCACGTCTACACCTACCTGGACGATTGGCTGATCAACGTCACCTGCCACTCCCTTCACAGACTGAGCTTCACTCTCAATTACAAGAAGTCCCATATGACACCTACTCAGAAACTCCAATTTATCGGAGCTGTTCTGGATACATCCTTGGAAAAGAGCTTGCCACCCAAAATGCGGGCACAAGACGTACAAATGGTTACCAAGTTTCAAAGTGGCCAGTGTCTCCCGGCCTTTTTATTATTATTATTATTTATTTTTATTTATTTTTTGAGGTTGCTCGGCCTCATGGCATCCTGCATTTTTCTGGTGCCAGAGGCTCACCTGAGAATGAGATCCCTTCATTGCGCTCTAAGAACTCAATGGTCCCAGTTCTTGGGAACGAGATTGGACCTACTTCAGGTTCCAAGCAAGGTTGTACAGGATCTTCTATGATGGCCTGCGAGGACAACATTCTGAAGGGAGAACCCTTTTGGCAACAATGGCTGGAGATAACAGTAGTGACGGACGCCTCACTAACGGGGTGGGGATCCCACACCAACAATGAGGGTCAGCGGTCATTGGTCGCCATTGGAGTCCAAACTACATATCAATCTTTTGGAGCTGAGGGCAATCAGACTAGCGCTGATGGCCTTCCTGCCCTCTGTACGGGGAAAGAATGTCCTGATAATGATGGACAACACAGTGGCCATGTACTACCTCAACAAGAGGTGTAGGGTCACTACCACTGTGCAGCAAGGCAGTGCAGCTCTGGTACTGGGCAAATCAAGATGGAATCTCCCTGTCAGCATTTCACCTAGCCGGAGAGGAGAACACGGCGGTGGACGCTTTGAGCAGGCAGAGCAGTCTTCCACGAGTGGGAACTAGCTCAGGAAGTCCTTCAAGAGATCTTCACTCTTTAGAGAACCCCTCAAGTGAATCTGTTCATGACCGGTACCAAACGAAAGTGGGATCTGTACTGCTGCAGGGATTTTCCCCCAAGAGGAGCTCTAGGAGATGCGTTCATGGTGGGCTGGGAATTTCCACTCTTGTACGCGTTTCCTCCAGTCCCCGTCATTCCTCATGTGATCAGGAGTTTGAGAAAGTTTGGGAAAACCATGATCCTAATTGCACCAGATTGGGCCAGAAGGATGTGGTACCTGGATCTTCTGGACATGCCCATCCATCCTCCAATACATCTTCCACAAAGAGAGGACCTTCTCTCGCGAGAGGCAGGTCAGGTTTTCCATCTAGAGGTCAAGACACTCAACCTTCAAGCTTGGTTTCTGAAAGTTTGAGATACAGGGATTGAGACCTCCTATATGACGTAATGGAGATTTTGCTTTCAGCCAGAAGGCCAGCATAAAAGTATTTGTACCGTTGCCATTTGAATAAATTCTGCAAATTGTGCAGAGAAAAGAGTGTAGATCCTTTTCTCTGTAAAACACCAGATGTTTTATCCTTTCTGGTATCTTTGGTCAATCTGGAGCTCCAGATTCCTACTATTAAAGGCTACTTGGTGGCGCTGTCCATCTTTAAGCACTTGTCAGAGGAAAATTCATACTTAAAAATTCCACTGGTGACACAATTTCTAAAGGGACTCACCAACGTGTTCACCCCCACTCCCCCATCTCTGTTCCAGGTCCGAATTAGGGATCTTAATTTGGTTCTAAAATGTCTGTGTGCACCTTTTGAACCTTTACATTCATGTCCTTTAAGGTTGTTGACCTGTAAGAGCATTTTATTGGTAGCTCTTACATCAGCTCGTAGAGTGAGCGAGTTGCATGCACTTTCGTCCAAGCCACCCTTTAGTATCTTCCGCAAGCATAGGGTTGCTCTAGGGGTCAAACCTTCATTTTTTCCCCAAATCATTTCTGATTTCCACATATGACAAAACATTGTTCTGCCTTGTTTCTACCCCCCCCCCCCTGCCAATCCTAGGAAGGAGGAGGAGAGACTACATAGGTTGGACCCTCGTAGAGCTGAAAGCTTTTATATAACTAGACTGTCAAAGCTACCTATTAATGATCATCTTTTCCTTGGCTATACGGGCCACAAACTGGGTCAGGCTGTCTCTAAGCAGACCTTATCCAGATGAATCATTCTGCTCATTTCAGAATGTTACAGGTTGGCAGGGAAGGAGCCTCCGGAAGGTTTAAGGGCCCATTCCATGAGCGGCATTGCTACCTCTACAGCCCTGCAAAGCAGTGTACCAATAGAACATTTTTGTGAAGCAGCAACGTGGTCTACTATCCACATATTCACAAAGCATTACTGCCTGGAATCTTCCCTCGGTCAGGATGGTAGCTTTGGTAAAGCAGTCCTGCACTCAGTTCATGAAAACAATTAAAATCAGATTCTACTCCCTCCAAATCAAATACTGCTTTGGGAGTCTATCAAAGATGAAGAATACGTGGGAAGGGACAATCCATTCGAAGAACAAGTTACTTACCCCTGGTAACGTTCTTTCGATTGGATGCTCCTCCCACGTATTCCTCATGCCCTCCTATCCTACCCCACAGTAGAATTTCCCATGATAGTACAGCTTTCGTTCCCTCAAGGCCGAGTGCGGTCATTCCCGTGCTTTTGCAGGTATTTCTGCCGTAAGGGGGAAAACAGAATTGAAGCCAACGGGCGCTGCGTGTGCTATATATGCCTTCGATGACATCCTCGAGACGGAGAATGTCCACGCACAGCGCCCTCTGCCGAAAGAAGTTTCCGAAGCAGCTGAACCTGGATAACATATATCAAAGATGAGGAATACGTGGGAGGAACATCCAGTCGAAAGAGCGTTACCAGGGGTAAGTAAATTGTTCTACTCTTACGTCCCATCCCCTTTCCTCCATACTGCATGGGCGTCCCTTCCAAGGGATGGGAGACGGGACGTTTTTCACCAGAAAAAACCTTCTGCCCCTTTAAATTTAGAGGCACACGGGGGGTTTGGCTCAGGGAGCATGACTGCTGAATCCGCCCTCCGGCGTCACACCTCAGTCCCCTTTTCCGTGTCGACGGGAACAGGCCGAATTCATCAGCGCTCCTGCGTTTGGCTTCAGCCATGTAATTCCACGCGCAGATACTTCTTCTCCAGCCTGGGGGCTGCATAGATTCACATGCTCATGAATATTCCCCGTCGTCAGGCTGGGAATCCTCGGTAAAGAAAAAATCTGTTTGTTTCACTTCTGAACTGTCTTTCTCCTAACAACCAATCACTGAGCTCTGGGTGATACTGCCCCCAGCCAATGATTGCCCTCTACCCAAGCCCCTCCTCTGGCAGCCATCTTCAGATTTTTACAGCAGGTTCAAGTGTTGTGAGTCCTTGTGTTTAGCTCTCGAGCTTTTACTGCGTTTTTGCACTTTTTGGAAGAGTTTTACTTTATTTTTCGGTTAATGGAGCCTTGTGCTCAATCGATCAACCTTCTGATTAACGGGGACCCGTTTTTCGGTTTCTTCAGTGCCCCTCAAGGGCAAATTTCATCAAGTTTCTTTGTGGAATCTTCCAGAAGATTCTTCAGGCCTACGCCGCATAGACCATGTCAGAGGAGAAGAAAGATTCGACTCCCCTGTTGAGGATTTGCTCCAGCTGCGGCTTGCAGAATGTCTTCTCGGATGACAAGCGTTGAGTGGCTTCACTGCCTGTACCCCACACACAAGGAGGAAGATTGTGCGTTTTGCCAGGAGATGGTCCCTTGCACCATGAAGGATCGGCAGAGGCGGCTGAATGAGTGGCTACAGGCCAAGGCCCCTGCTCTAGGTGCGTCCCAGCAGCATGCCCCCCCCAGCTCCAAGAAGTCTGAGCGGCTTCTCAGACCTTTGAGGGCGCCCCTCCTGCAGGGGTCCAACAAAAGACTAAGCACCGCAAGTCCACTGCCACCAGGAGCACCGTTGCCACAGGCTCCTCGGCGGTAGGGCACGATCGACGTCTCCAGCCTCAGTCACCAATCAACGCTCAGGATCATCCGCCAGGAGGAAGTCGGATCATCTGGGCAAACTCAAAGAGAAGCCCAAGTCCATCCTGCTGGAGAAGGCCAAGGGGGATCGGGGCGCAGACCCTCCCCCTAAGGAGAAGGCCAAGCAGGGCAAGGCTCCGGCCCTGACGGTGACGGCCCAGGTACACCCTACGAAGGCCCAGTCTTCCATCGAAGGGTTAGTGGCGACGCTTGCGAAGGCCGCTGAGTCCGCTTCGCAGGGCTCAACCCCGAAAACGAGGGTGTCCCTTCCTCCCAGGAGGTAGGCTGCGTTCCGGCCCCTGCGAGCAAGGCGACGAGGGCCTGTGCTCCCATCCGGTGCCCCAGCGGCCTATTCCGGCCTACACCTCAGCTTCCACGCCCACCTCAGCTGCCTCCTAGAGACCTCTGTGGACATTTTATCAGCACTGCATACGCTGGTCTTGGAGATACAGATAAAAATGCCTATCGTGCAGGCGGCCCCACCCGCGGCGCCATTGACGGTGACCCCCTGGCAACAAGGAAACCTCCCCTCACCCCTCCCAAGGGATGAGAAGGAACCGGGCACAGACGACGGCTCCCAGATCTCTCCCCCCTCCCCCCCAGACGAGATAGGCTTGTTCCACTCACTAATCTCCAGAGCGTCAGAACTTTTCCAACTCGCTCCAGAAGATAAGAAGGAAGGCTTCTTATATCAGCACCGCGAGGCAAAGAGAAAGACCATTCTTTCGGTCCCGCTCCAGGACGACATCTGGGACGAAGGTTTGTCTCTCATGAAAAACCCTTCTACATCCCTGGCGAAGAGGGATCGCCTTGAGAAGAAGTACAGGGTGCCAGACTCTGCGCTCAAGTGCTTGCGGGCTCATCCGCCTCTGAACTCTGTGGTGTCAGCGGCAGCCTAGAAGAATTCCTCTGGCACTTCATCCTCGTCAGCCTCCACCCCTCCGGACAGTGAGGACAAGAAGTTAGATGCCAATGGACGACAGGTCTTCTATTCTGCGGCGACAACCATCACAGCTGCCAACATCCTCGCCATCGTAGCGCGCTACGACCGGGAGCTGTGGTTCAAGATTGCTCCCATCCTGGACTTGCTCCCCGACAAGAGGTCGGAAGTGCTGGAAATTCTGCAGGAAGGCCAAGTCGCATCGGACCACACCATCACGATGGCCACGCACATTGCCGACGCGGGATTCTGCCAAATGGGCAAGTGTTTGCCTTCGTCATTGTGGCTGGCTCAAGGCCACCAACTTTCGTCAGGACGTTCAGTAGAAGGTGTTGGACATGCCCTTCGATGGGGACAATTTGTTTGGGAAGGCTCTAGATGGGTCTCTACAAGCCATAAAGATGGACACAGAGACTGCGCGGGTCTTGGGCACTCTTCAACAACAGGCATTCCTTTCGGCCCTCCGGCAGCAAGTCCCAAGTCTCCTCCAAGGGTTTCGACGGGGGCTCCTCTAGTTACCTCCAACCCTCGCGCTCTTCAGCCCAGGAAACCAACTGCGGCTGCTCCAAGGCCTTCGCAAGAGGACGTCGTTGTCGCCAAAGTCCCCAAGGCGGCCCTTCGACATCCAAGCAGGATTGAACCGACCGTGGTGTTGGGCCCCCACCCGTGCACCCCGGTGCGAGGTCGGTTGGCGAACTTCGTCAGCGTGTGGAAGATCATCTCCACTGACCGTTGGGTGCTGGACACTCGTCCACGGACACACCCTGGAATTTCAACTGAAGTGTCCCCAAACACCACCGGTGGCCTGGCAGGAAAACCACCTCCCTCAGCTGTTGCTGGAGGTGTGGCCCATGTTAAGAAAAGGCTTGATAGAGCCGTCCCAAAGAGGCTCCGGGGCTCCAGAGTGCACTCAAGGTACTTTCTCTTTGCTTCTGCTTTCTCTCCTCCTCTCCCCTGCTGACTACCTGGCTGATATTGATACTGCACTGGTCACCTGGCCACCCTCTGATCTCGGGCCCAGGTACCCTCCCCCACCAGGCCCTTAACCCTCGCACTTGGGGACTGTTTCTGTACCCCTTCAGTCCCACTACTAGCACTTGACACCCAATGTCTGCTCATACCCTTGCACTTGCCACCTGCTGGCCGTACTTTACCTACTGTTATTTATTATATTAACCCATGTACCGCACTGTACCCCTTTGCATGCACCTGTGCGATCTGAATGCCACTTGGCCTAGTATGATTTTTTCTGTCTTCTCTCTGTCCTCCCTCCCTTGCCTCGTCGTGCCTTGAAACACTTGTGTATATGCCTGTTATAAATGCCCTATCATATCATATACTTCCTCGTGAAAAAGAAGACCGGAGGCTGGAGTCGATCTCAGTCGACTAAACAAATACATCAAGTCCCAGAAATTCTGAATGGTCACACTTCAGCACGTGCTCGGAGAGCTGGAAGAGGGGGACTTCCTGTCATCACTGGACTTGGAGGATGCATACTTCCCCATCCACAAGGGGCACCGCAGGTTTCTGCACTTTGTGGTTCAATGGAAGCACTACCAATTCAAGTGCCTTCCCTTCGGATTGAAGTCGGCGCCAAGGGTTTTCACTAAGTGCCTGGCGCCAGTGGTGGCGCAGCTGCGACATGCGAGGATCCACGTCTACCCTTATCTGGACGACTGACTCATCCGGGCCAGTTCGAAGGACATCACCATCGACCACACGGCGAGGACCATTCACCTACTGACGGATCTGGGGTTCTCAGTGAACTATGCAAAGTCCTGCTCGACTCCATCGCAGGACGTGCTGTTTCTGGGATCCCGTCTGAACACAGTGTCATGCCTGGTGTCTCCGTCGGAGGAGAGGATAGCGGCCATCTTGGGCAAGGTACAACGGCTATTGGCCCTGAAGGTCGCCACGGTGAGGTCCATCAAGTCGCTGCTCACCATGATGTCGTCATACAACTACCTAATCAGACTATGCAGGCTACGGAGGCGTCCACTACAGGAGTTCGACACCCGTTGCATACAAGTGTCGGGCAGCTTCCAGGACAAGATCGCACTCAACAAGAGTTTCCGTCGAGCGATACAATGGTGGGGAGTTGGCGCACATCTGTCCGAAGGTGCAGATTTCCAACCACACCCACACTGCACCAGGAGACGGTCATGATGGACACCTCCCTGGAGGGATGGGGAGCTCACACCGGAAGTCTTCACGCAAGAGGCATGTGGCTGCCGGAGGAGAAAAAGTTGCACATCAACGTGTTGGCGCTCTGAGCTGCGTTTTGGGCCCTCAAGTCTTTTCTTACATCCCTCAAGGGCAAGGTGTGGTGCAGGTCTTCACAGACACCACAACCACAATGTTTTACATCGGGAAGCAGGGGGGGGGTACCAGATCCCCGGCGCTCTCCAAAGAAGTTCAGGACCTTTGGCCGAACCTTTGTTCCGCAGATGGGGCAATCCTCAGATCAATATATTTGCGATGAACATCAAGTGCTGGAGGTTCGCCAGCATGGGGGACGCATTCTCATTCCCCTGGGACAACCTGTTTCTGTAGGCATTCCCTCTGTTGCTTCTTCAACTAGTCAATCAACTCAGATGGTCCTGGTGCAGGATGGCCGAGGCAGATCGGTTACCCGGACCTTCTCGACATGTCAGGGTCCCCTCCAGTCAAGCTACTAGTGGTCGCAGATCTTCTCGCTAGGGAAGGAGGGACAATTCTGCACCACAACCCAGGATTGCTGAACCTGAAGTCCTGGCTCCTGCAAATTAGAGTTCAGGGGTTACGATCTCCCAGCGGACTGCAAGGAGGTACTTGCCAAGGTCGGAGCATTTTCTACTCTTAAATGCTAGAGACATAAATGGAAGAGGTTTGCCGTTTGGTGCCGTACACAAAAGATCGACCCTTTGAGTCACCTCTGCAGGTGCTACCGTATTTGCTGTTGTTGGCCAGAGCAGGACTGGCCCATGCCTCCATCAAAGTTCATCTGGCGGCTATCTCCCACTACAACAGCTCTCCGGGACGGTCGTCATTATGGTCACACCCTCTGTTTAGGGAGTTTGTCAAAGGACTGTTTCGCTCGTTCCCGCCGCTGAGCGCTCCGGCCCGTCTTGGGAACTCAATGTGTTACTGACTAGGCTCATGGGCCCTCCTTTTGAACCTATGCAGACAGTTCCATTCCTTGTGGCCATCACCTCTGCACAACGAGTGGGTGAGATTCAGGCCTTGTCCTGTAAGCCAACTTATTTGACATTTCACGACACGAGGGTGGTGCTGAGGATGCACCCCTCCTTCATGCCCAATGTGACGTCAGACTTTCAGCTAAATGAGCCCTTGTTGTTGCCTGTATTTTTTCCAATGCCTTTGTCGCTGGCTGAGAGGACTTTGCACTCGCTGGATGTAGCTAGAGCGCTAAAGTTCTATGTGGACCGCACAAAGAGTTTCCGGAAGGCGTCGCAACTTTTTGTGAACTTTGGTCCTGTGAACCATGGGAAGGCCCTCTCCAAGGCTTCCATTTCCAGGTGGTTCTCCGGCTGCATCACCCATTGTCACCGATTGGCAAACCAACCGTTGCCTGGCCGTCCGAGAGCCCATTCGACAAGAGCGATCGCTGCAACTACAGTGTTCCCATTTGGTGTGCCCCTGCTGGATATCTGCAGGGCTGCTACGTGAAAGTCGATGCACACCTTCACAAGATTCTACTCACTCAACAGGGATTCCAGGGATGAGTCCAGAGTCGGCCAAGCAGTGCTGTGCAACCTGTTCGCTTGAAGGTGAGCCTGGTGAGGAGGTAAAAGATGCTTCTGTTGAGCCTTGCCACCTCCCGTGGTTGTGCATGTGTGTACTGCTATGTATCCTTTATTCATTAGCATGTGAATCCATGCCAGAACTCATGCTGGAGAAGGAACAATTTACTTACCTGTAACTGTTGTTCTCCAGTATTGGTCTGGCATGGATTCACATGCGAACCCTCCCGCCTACCCCTCTGCGGCTCTACTCTTGGTCCTACTGCCACTTTACGTGCTCCCAATTCTGTAAATGGCTGCCAGAGGAGGGGCTTAGGTAGAGGGCAGTCATTGGCTGGGGGCATTATGACCCAGAGCACTGGGATTGGTTGTTTTGGAGAAAGACAGTTCAGAAGTGAAACTGAAACTGATTTTTTCTTTACCGAGGATTCCCAGCCGGACGACAGGGAATATTCATGAGCATGTGAATCCATGCCAGACCCATGCTGGAGAACAGCAGTTACAGGTAAGTAACTTGTTCCTTCTTCAGTCTTTGTCTTTTTTCATTCAGGTACTCGGTCCTCGGGCATCACGCTCCTCCCCGGCGCATGTCGACTTCAAAGGGTTCAGCAGGTATCCATCCTGCAACGGACTCTTTCCAACTTCCGACTCCCACACCCTCTGCCTACGTTGCCTTGGCCCAGACCACAGCTGGTAAGCTTGTACCGCGTGTGACGCGCTTTCTTCGTGGTCTCTGAAGAACAGATTAGCCAGGTGGAGGGAGCTCTTCCAGAGATCGCCTCCAGAAGAGGACCTGAAGGACTTTGTTAAGCATCGATCCAGGCCCAAGGTAGGGCCACTCTTTTCCAGCGCACCCCGCAAGGGAGACTCCTTTCCAAGGACTCGCCCGCGCGGGAGGGACCTCTCAGATTCTCATACCAGCACGAGTACTGAGGTTCATTAAGCTACCGGCCGGCAGGCCGAGGGGTCTGTGGATCCTCCTGGTGACGGTGCTGAGGGACCGGAAGGTTCTTTTACTGGGTTTTCACCCAATTGGCCATGCCCTACTACCGGCAACATGTCCGAGGGGGTGCCTACACGCAATACTACCGGCAGATCCACCAAGTGCAATACGCCTACCATGCCTTGGCCTTAAGAGCAGTCCTGGGCGAGGTTGGGCCCAGTGAGCCAAGCGACACGACGCAGGCACGTGGAAGGCAGCTCGACAAGATGGCTGCCGTGCCAGACATTAGTGAAACCTACCCGATACCGCACAAAGAAAGGGAGCAGGTGGAGGAACGAGTGTCAAGGTAGGACTGGTGTCAACTAGGTACGTGGCCTACAGCCTATCCTTCATTTGCACTGGGCAGGTTCCCGTTGCGTCCGTATGGGCAAGGCATGCAATCGCTCCAGCAACCTCTCGCTACCCCGTCAATATTGCCTACCACCCCTCTGGCCTGTGAGGACAGTTTTTTTTAAAGATTCATCCGGCTCATGAGATCTCCTTGGATGGCGGTCATCCTCAGGGACATGCTCCCGTCTATGGGCCCGGCACCGCAGGCTCCAGTACAGGTGCCCCTGGTCCCTGTGCAGCCTTCTCTGCCCGCTCAGGCCCCCCAACCTATTGTGCAGGCGGTTCCGTACCAGCCTCTGCTGCTGCCGCTGCTGTGTCCGCCGCCTCCTGCTCCGGTCTCCACACTTCAGACTTCGGTTCCCAGTACTCCTCCAGCGGTGCCGGACCAACCGGACCCCCAGGTGGACACACTTGAGGAAGAGGACCCTGACACAGTAGTCGTCACCCAAGGCCTTCCACAAACGTCTTGCAGGGCTGGCAGAGTACTTGGGCATTCCTCAACTCGAGGTCCAGCAACCAGCAGAGGGTTTCCTCACCGAGGTCCTCACACTACCTTCCACAGCTAGAACAGGGATCCCAATGCTGAAGGACATTTTCGCCTTGGGCAAAAAGTGCTGGCTCAAGCCCCACTCTGTCCAGCCGGTCATTCGACGCCTGGAAGCCAAGTACAGGCAAATGGAAGGGGATACACTCTTGCTATCTGTCATGGTCATCGGGCCAAGGACGCAGACCTTACAGGGTCACACACACAGGAGGCCCGGATGGACACAGTCCTGGCGCCTTTGGTGCCAGGCTCATAAAGGACAATAAACGAGATATTCATTTGGGTCAAAAATATCTTTATTATGGACATAGCACCTCATTTCGGTTGCATCGTGTATTTAACATTGGAACTTTCATCTTTAAAGCAGCCCCACGTTCACTCTTGGGTGGGGCTACTGCTACTGGGTTGCCTGGCACGTGCTTACTCACTAGGAGTGGCAGGGTGTGGCAGGCAAGCCAAGCCTAGTGGGCGTGCCCACGATCACAGCTTTATAAGCTGCTCCGATCCCTGAGGCAGACGCTTTGCATTATTCTGCACTTCCATGCAGCGTAACGCTCACCGCCACCTGGGATTCAACTTATCTTGGAACTCCTATCTCCATACTTACCACCTGGGGATCCTGTTCTCACCTGTGTGCGTCTTCGTTGACATCGCAGCTCACCTTCAAATGTTCCAGAACGCAGCCATCTTCATCTTGGCACTGCGGCGCACCTTCACATCTTCCGGGAAGCTGATATCTTCATCTTGACACCGCAGCATGATGCGCTCCATTTGCGGCCTCAGCGCCTGCAAATAAAAACGAAAGGGAAGGTTAGACACTTAACAGACATTAAGTTTAAGGTTGCGCTACCACCAAACCTTGCGCTTTCCCTTAAACCATCACTCACCTGTTGTCGGACATTGTGGTTTCATACATCTTCATCCCGGCCACGTTCCGCGCCTCCACAGCTGCTTTTGGCACTCATTTCCATCTATTTCTAAGAAAACAGAAGGGATAACTTTATTCAGGGATTAACAATAACATTGAGAGCAATAATACCAACACAGAAAACAGAAAGGGGGGAAAAGACAAGAGACCTTCAGAGACACTTACCACCAACCAGGAGAAGCATAGGCGCAGCTGGACTGGACTACTACTTACCAGGAATCAGTAAAGGAACTGATCCCATCAACAAGCGCCCCTGCCAGAAGTAGCAGGACGGAGAGTTCATCATCCATACTTACCAGGTGAGCCTTATCGGCCGGTACATGCCCACAGAAATTGCACTTTGGATAGAAGGTTTGGGAGGTACAACAGTCACCAATCGCCGCACTCACCTTTTCTCATATCCACGCAGGAGCAGTGCCAGCAATTGTCGCCGCCCACAGCTTGTCCGCAGGGGGAGAGACCTGAAGGGGGTGATCTAACTCCTGGGAGGGCTGCAACCGTGCCCCAACGCCTCCGCGGAGACCAGGTGAGCGTAACACTATCAGCCTATCCTCAGCCGCACTCCTCAGTGATTGGTGCGGCATCACTCTACTCCAAGCCTCAGTCGTCCTCAGCCCCCTCGTCTGCGGCACTGCTAGGCAAGGTGGAGATGATCTTGGAGGCGTACGGGAAGACGCTGTATTCCAACGCGTCCCTGCATCTTCGTCAAGCCAACGCGGATGCCATGCTGGCAGCCGTTAACCAGAGGCTCTGGCGGGAAATTGCAGATTTCCTCCCACAGCTTTCGGCGCAGAGCCAATCACGTTTCAAGGCGGGACTGGCAGAGGCCAAGATGGTGGTGCAAGATATCATGAAGTCCGCTGTGGCCCACATTGACACCTCTTGCCGGGCCATCTGCATTGCCACAGACATGAGAAGAACAGCCTGGCTCTGTGCTACTAAATTCAACCCGGATGTCCACAAACGCATCTTAGACCTGCCGTTCGGGGGTGGGGCGGGTGACCTCTTCTACTCCTCCACAGATGAGGAGCTGGATAAAAAGAAAAACCGCTCACAAACAGCAAAGTCTTTATCCAGCGGACAGGCTCAGCAGACTGGAAACGGACAACTACGAATGGCAACTCAACGACCTCATACTGCAGGAGATCTTCAGCAGATGGGGACACCCACAGGTAGACCCCTTTGCCACCCGGGACAACAAGAGGTGCCACTAGGTCGCCTCCTGGGAGGGCCCCAGCTCCCTGGGCGACGATTTCAGATTCAGTGGAACGGCATCACAGCATACGCCTTCCCACCCACACCGCTGGTACACAGTGTGATATGCAAGATCAAGGAGTCTCGCCACCTCAGCATCATTTTAATAGCTCCATGGTGGCCGGCCAGGCCATGGTTCTCGGAGCTGCTCAGCCTCTCGGCGAGACTACCCATTCACCTTCTGATGGGCACAGCACATCTTCTGGTGCTGGAGCGTGGTAGGGTCATCCACCCTGTGCCTCAGAAACTAGCCCTCACAGTGTGGTTCCTGAGCAGGTCACGCTAGGGCACCTCAGCCTTTCCCAGGCTAATCTAGAGACCATACAGGGCGCAAGGAGCAGGGCTACCAGGGCCCAGTATAAGACCAGGTGGACTAGGTTCTGTCACTGGGCAGACTCTAAGGGTATTGACCCCCTTGCATGTACACTGAACAATGTTCTCTCCTTCTCGGCGCACCTCGCCCATGTGGATACTTGCTGCACGTACTTGGCAGCCATCGGGGCCTACAGAATCTCAGAGGAGGAGGTGGTCTCCTCCAACCCGATTGTCAAGAAGCATTTGATGGGACTCGCCAGACTTTACCTGCCCATCAAGAGGCCACACCCGGTATGGGACCTCAACATAGTCTTGGTGCCCTGGCGCACATGCCTTTTGAGCCAATGGCGTCCGTGGACATCAGACTGGTCACCATTAAGAAAGCCTTGCTATTCAGCCTCACCTCGGCTCACAGAGTCAGCGAAATTCAGGCACTGGCCGCCTCAGAGCCTTAAACTACTTATCACAAGGATAAAGTGGTCCTGCAGACACACCCAGCATTCCTACCCAAGGTACCTTCTGCGTTCCATCTAAACGAAGAAATAGTGCTGCCTATTTTGCTGAACCTAAAGACGAGGCACAGAGAGTTCTGCACTGCCTTGATGTCAGGTGGGCCCTGAAATTCTACCTGAACAGGACCAAGGGCTTCTGTAAGTCGGACGCACCGTTTATCACCTTTGGCGGATCAAGACCGCAGTATCAGGCCTCCATAGCCTGTTTGATGGTCTCAGCCATCAAAGAAGCCTATGAGGGACAGCATAAGCCACTTCCGGCCAACATGCACGCCCACTCGGTCAAAACCAAGGCTACGGCCATCGCATTCCAGTGGCATGTCCCCTGGCAAGTCATAACTATGGCGCCCACTTGGGCCACCCCTTCTGCTTTCTGCAAGCATTACTGTTTGGACGCCGGCTAATGATCAGACGCGGCTTTCGGACAGGCGGTTCTTAGAAACCTGTTTGCTTAAGGAGGGTCATTCGGCAATGTTAAATCTATTGTCGACGCGTCTATGGGGACTGAGGTGTGGTGCCAGAGGGTGGAGTCAGGGCAGCGCATGCTCCCACGGCCGCAACCCAGCACGCCTCTACATTTAAAGGGGAGGAAGGTTTTTTCTGGTGAAAAACGTTCTGCCTCCTGTCCTTGGAAGGGGCGCCCATGCAGTATGGAGGAAAGGTGACTAACGACTAAATAGTATGTTAGTCACTATGGTGAGAATCTTATAATTTCTTATTGAATTGTATGAATTCAGAAATAGGTGAACTGGCCCCTGATGAAGAATACAAAAAATGTAAATGTGTTACATGTACATTATAGTTTCAGATTATGCAGAAAAGATTGCTGCAAAATACATTTTCAGAATTGGAATGATACCATTGTGATACATTTTTGTAACCAGAACTAATTTTATGGAATTTTTATTTAAATGTTTGTTGGTTTAGAGAATGCTTTTGTTACTCATGTTTCAGACATATAGATGAAGCAATCAATTTTTTTGTAAGCATTGTATTTGAGAATTTTTTTTTTAATTTAAAGGAAGAGTGTTTAAAAATAAATAAATATAATTGTGTGACTTCGTTTCAAAGTTAAAACTTTACACACAAATTGAATTTAGACCTCGTATCACAAAGAATTATTTTAAAAAAAAATTTTATACAAGGGAATTGCACAGTTAAAAGGAAAGTAATACAGTAAGATATATATGTTAAAATTGCATTAAAAGAAAAATGTAACTACAAAGTTGCTATATTTGTTTGCAAAAATTAATCATTGCAATCAAAGGTTGATCAATGGGTTCTGAAAGGAAGGAACACCAAAAGAAGTCCTATGAGGAAAATTACCTATTTCTAAAATAATGTTCAAACATTTCCAGTTAATGTTCAGAAAGTGCTTTGCATTCAATCAGTAGATGTTTTAGGGTTTTCTCTAAATCATACAAAAGCGACAAAGGCGATCGGCCTTTGGCAATCTATTATGGGCACCCAAAACATCCTTCGTTAACAGGATACTTAACTTAAATCTTGAATTATTTTTGAGGGCTCTATTTGCAATCCAATCATTTACATTTTAACCTTAACAGGGGTGTATTCCAGATCTTCCAATAAAATGTAATTGAGCTCTAAAATGTTTAGAGATACATTAATCCATTGATTTAAAACCATGCAATCACCACGAATAACACAGAAATTAAGCTGTTCAAAAGGGTTCCAAGGGGAGGTATAGAAGATGCTTCTTAGTAACAGTACTCTTCGCCAGGAGACCAGAGCCTACAGGGAGACGAGGCCCAAGATACGCCGTACAGCAGCAAAAGGAACACACATGGGAAGTGATAAAGCACGTTTCAAAATGTTTGATTCTACTCTGGACCAAAGCAAACCTTCCTCACGTTACCTAGGCCCCGTAAATCAATCTGGGGACCAACATCTGATTGTACATTTGAAGCACAGGAGCGAGAGAAAACTGAACATATTTCCTATCAGATACACTAAGCTGATTTTCAGCAGAAATAGCATTCAGTTTAAGGGCCTGATTTGCCAAGGCCAGTGCTTCCTTGGCCCTAAACACAATACCCACATTTTTAAATTTGGACAGATCCTCTATTTTTTGGGCATCAGTGTACCAACTGATGGTCCTTCCAGATTGTTGCTTACGATTCCCAGTCAGGACCTTGGATTTAGAGACGTTAATATGTAAAGCAAGGTCCTTAAAGTATTCCTCCACAGAGGACAAAGCTCTTTGAAAGCCCGCTGCAGTGTAATCTAGTAAGGCGACATCGTCCGCAAGAAGTAGATAATGCAGTCTTAAGGGACCCCAATTTCGGGGGGGGGGGGGTTTGCCAGAATATTTCCGAAAGCAATTCCTATACCAAAGATGTACAGGTTAAATAAAAATGGGGCTAGCACACAGCCCAGACGTAGGCCACGCGCCACATAAATTCACTCCATAAAGTTGCCTCTTTGGTCCAGTCTAACTTTTACTCGAATATCAGCATGGTGTTGTTCCAGAATGCCAACTAATCCTTCTGAACAACCCCAAGTCCTTGACATCTTCCATAAACTAAGCCAGTCAACACAATCAAAAGCCTTCGTAATATCCAGGAAGGCCAGATGCAAACTGCGTGTCAGCTGGAAGCCCTGTTTAGTCAACAGACGGATCAGAATGCAGTTTAAAGGTATAGTGCACTCAAAAATGTTACTGTCCCGAGTGTTCGGCCATGTGGTTTTAAGCAAACGGTGATCAATCGTAAAAACATTTCCTATGAACCTTACCTTAGTTTTCCGCACTTTTGGATATGCTAAATCAACGAGCGGGGCGCGGCCATCTTGTGCCAATCTTATCCGTTGCCGCATCGCCCTAATTTCAACTGCCCTTGCGGCACTAAATTATATCACCCGCCCCTTAAGTTGACATCACTATTCCTAGCGATATTCTCCACCTATTTTCATGACTTTAGTGGGTAACGTAGCCCAATGCGCCCAGTCATCACCTACATCTTCACGTCAATTGACGCAGAACCCGGAATATCAACACACACATCCTCTCCCAGCGCTGTGCATCCCAAATCAGAATAGAAAACACAATTTTCTAAAGGAAGCATCAATACTCTGCAATTTAGAATGTGCTTTCATTTCACAAAAAAACACTCAGAGAACATCCGCTGATTACGATTTAACACAAATTTTTGAATGTCCTTGGGTTAGAGTATCAAAAGTTTATCATGAGGCACACTGTGTTCCTTTCAGGAGACGATGCACATTCGACACACTTTGAATCGCAAGGCTTCACCATCAGCTTCTTGCTAAACCACCATAAACGATGACCGGTTGCTCCTTGTTGCTGGTACATCCAAAGGGCATATCGGTCCCAGGCGATCGGCCCAAATCAGGGTAATGTAAATTCATCCGTTTAGGCTTATCTGCCACTGCTAGCTGAAGAAACCATATGTCGGTATCTGAAACCGATGGCATTCGCAGAATGGTAAAATGTAGCTGTGCTGAAAACATATTAATATATTTTAGTCACTGTTCTTTATTCAAATCTATCCATTTGCCCTGTAATTCTGCACCGAATGAAACCTAATAACGAACATAAACCACAAACAATGGAAACGCACAGAAAACATTGGGGGGTGTTTGAGACTACAATCTGCTTAAGAGGGTAGCACTGTGGAGTATATATAGCTCCCAATGGGTTGCAGAAGTTGACGGAAAAATGGAACAACAGATAGACAGCAATTGGTTGGTGCCCCTAAGTTCCCTGGGGGAACCCAGATGTGGACTCCATGCTCATTGTGCTCAGAGAGGTACAGCTCCACCTCACTGATGAGGCCCAGCAAGGCTGAAACATGTGTATGGGGTTGCTGTAGGTACTCTTGTTCAGAATGGAATTGCCATAGCATTCCGGTGCTAGACTGCCCATGTGGAAGGGACAAAGACCGATATGCATATACAGTGAGCTAAAAGCATCGGCTTCGGACTATCAAAGTGGGAAAAAACCACAGAACAGGTGAACATGCCATGTTCATTCTAGAGAGGGGCGCCTGCTACTTTAAAAAAAAAATGTAACAGAACTGGCTTGCAAAATGTTCTGCACCCGGCACATCCAATAATATGTTTATAGCACACCCTGATATGCCATGGGACGAAGTTGTTTAGATATCACTAGCCTGCGTACAGGTTGTATTTGCTCGTGTTGCGGTATAAATTTAATCTACAGAATGAATTGTTGTGTACAGATGTCAAATGGCATATTCACACATCATTGAATTGTTCCATATGCATACATCGCAAATGCCGTTTCGAATCGCAAAATAAATGTTGAACAGTTATACTTACGTTATATTAGGTTGTTCCATTCTCTTGCTGTAATGCAGTGTCCGCTCAGAACAACGGTTTGCATAGATTGAAAGTGTATGTTATAATTTCTGCGGTTATTCGACACTTTCTGTCCTTCAAACCATAGCGATTCCTGCCTTTCGTCCAAGGTCTAATTACAATTTAACCTTGTTTAGAGCGTGCATGCCTGGTAGATGCGTAGGTGTGAACTTCCCACAAGCAACATCATAAAAATTGACCTTTACTCCATGGGAGCGAAGAGCCCGGCCGACCAATGCTGTCATGATTCCTGCCCCTCATGTCTCCAACCCTCCAAGATGTCAGGCTGGAGCCAGGCCACGATCACCTATATGGCCTTCAAGGGCCTCTCCATCCCTCCAAAGACCCACTTGGAGTCAGACTTGGCGCTTGTGGCACCAGACTCAGTCACTCCCATAGGATAACATTGGGGATTGGACTTGTAGTGCATTGATGGGGACAAGATGGATGCCACCACATATTACGGTTCCCAGAACTGCATGTGCAGTCCAGTCTTTTGGGTGTGGCTCAGCCCCGAGACACCTGGGATACCCAGAGACTATTTAAGCCACACCCAGGCTCAGAAACATGCTTTGCGTTTTCTGCACCTGCAGTGTGACACTCACTGGGTTCGGATTTGTCTCCAGTAGGCCTGCATCTTTCTTCTGCGCTCAGCTCCTGCAAGAACAAGAACACCGTTAGGAACAGCCTTACCTTGCAGCGCTTCTGCCCATCATTCATCGCTCCTTCTGTTCTGCAGGCATCTTCGGCGGTGTCATTCCCATCCCGGCACGCAGCTTTCTGAGGAAAAGGGAAAAGAACAGAAAAAAGGCATTAGTAAGCATACTGCAAATCTTCGCTTATTTTTAAATACTGTTCGAGCTTCAAACGCTTACCTGAATCCCAGCCACTCTGGGGGAACTCTGTCTCTGGAACTTCTCATCCATCTGCAAGAGAGAAAAGACACTCCAGGTTAGCGTGGAAACATCTATAGGCGCCGCATCCCGCGCTTACTCACCGCATTTGTTCTTCATAACCGGCATCCACGCTGAAAACGTCGCCGCACCTAAAAGACACAGAAAAAGAACTCGGTTCAATACAAATACGAAAGGGGTGCATCGCGCATCGCGCTCTCACTCATCTTCAGCGCTACTCATCTCAGCAGCACGCCGCCATCCCCGGACGCCGGCCATCATCTAAGGAAGGAAAGGAACGAAGTTGGAGAACTGTTCAAAAGACTCATTATACTTACCTGTCGGACTCTTGCCAGTGAAGTAACTAGGCAGCAACGAGCCCGCATCCATCAACGCGCCCCTGCACTGAAAGCAGGTCGGAGAGC
Source organism: Ambystoma mexicanum (assembly GCF_040938575.1). Classification (NCBI taxonomy): domain Eukaryota; kingdom Metazoa; phylum Chordata; class Amphibia; order Caudata; family Ambystomatidae; genus Ambystoma; species Ambystoma mexicanum. The sequence continues at coordinate 555,872,223 of NC_090931.1, forward strand.
ACACTATCCAAGAAAACAAGGTGAGCTGTGGATCAAAGGGAAGGGTTGGACCCCGGGGAAGAAGGGGTTCAAGCACACAGAGACAATAGGGAGTTAAACTCTACCAATCCTGTGTTTCAGGCCCAGTCTCCAGTCGAATAGCCTCCAGGGAAGGGTTCGAGGTCGTAAGAGGTCAGAACAGGCTGAGTGATGTCCCCGTGGAGACCAGGTGAGCGTTACAATGTGGCATTAGAAATATGCCCAAAGAATAAACAATTTCTTTTCTGGCGTCCACCGATGCCGGGCTATCATGAATACTTTTTTACCCATCAACAGTACTATTGATTAGTGTTGGGAAGTAGACGATCCTTGCCCCCCAACCCCCTCTTTCCTCACTCTCGAAACATAACATATGTAATAACCAAGGGGGGAGGCGTAGCCAACCCAGCGACATTCCGTTACACCACACCCCATCACAAATAACACATAGACTATAGTTTCTTGTTCAGCATTATCAAGCAATTTTAAAATAGCACAAATGACATCTTTTCACTAGGCCCAAAAATCCATCTCTCTGTACAAATGCAGCTCTCCCATTGTCAGGATCCGTTCAACCATCCAGCGCGGAAGCAGCACGAACACCTACCTCCCCTCGGCGGTCTTGGCGCCTGGTTTAATGCCAAAACACAGGCCACCGCGACCCCCTTGGGGAAAGAGGGTTTAGGGTCCTTGGATTGGATGGGTTTCGGGTAGTTGGGGAAACCGCATAGAGGGTTGGGAGGTAGAGGTGGATAGGAAGGGGGTTATGGGGATGACATGCTCCAGAGCTCTTGTCCCATGAGCCTTCTGGATTTCTTTCCAATAGACATTCAGCACAGGTGTCATTCACACTTTCACAATGACATAAATCTTAATGCACTAATATACATTACTCAGCACACCTGAGGCTCTGCACTCAGTTATGATTTAGTACTGAGTTTGCCTCTTGTCACCTGAATACTAATGCCCATACTGAAACACTGTATTGGCATGAAGGGAACACAGCATATTATGCACAAGGTACAGTTTCCCAAACGACCTGTTGCTCAGTTACAAAAACAACACATGAACATAAAATTGCATTTAGCTCAGGCTGTTTGTGTCCATTTCACACATGGGAGGTTCACTCTGAGTCGAGTCTTGTGGCCGCCGAAAGTGGCGTCGAGTTAATCTTAGGGCCGCCAAAAGCGGCGTTGGTTCCTGTCAAAAAGGAAACAATTAGTGTGGCTCCTAGTTTGAACCCCTACAAACACTTTTTCCAGTTAGTATTATTGCATGCTAAGCGTGCGGTGCCACATGTGGTTAGTGTCCTGCCCGGGGCTGAGGTAACAGAGTCCCCCTGGAACGGGTTCCCCTTTGATCTCCCGAGTTTGTCATCGCAGGGTTAACCGGGGTCCCTCCCATTCATGCTGGGCCGTTCTGACTGCCAAAAAGTAACTGAAAGAACTTAGCTTTTATCTCGCGGGGCCGCAAGAGGTGTTTGCAGGCGAGGTCTGGCCCCACGTATAGTAATCTGCTTGGAGCTCCTCTAGGATGCGTCCGCTCGGAGGAAAAGACGAGCGCGAACAAATTCGCGTTGTTTGCGCATACGCAGAAGTTCCTGCGCGCATGCGCGTTTGCTTGGGCATTGGTTTGGGCGTCGGCTGGCGCTGTTGCAGGCCCCGTGTGCCTGATTTTAGTTCCTGGGCTGCCGGGGCTGTAGTCTTTGGGGCTAATCATGCTGGGAAATGTAGTCTCCTCTTGCTTATGCCTTTCCCCAGCTTCCAGGTCCTGGTACTGCACCAAGCACACCTACAATGGGGACAACGGTGACATCTACACAAGGTGGCTCCCACAACCCCAGTAACCCCCTTGAACCCATGCTTTCTGACACCCATCCCCAGCGCCTCGCTCAGCCAGCCCACACCATCGCCTCCCCATTGCCACCTCTGCACAAGCCCTGTTCCCATGGAGGAATGTGCTCTGCGGAGAACGTGAGACACTGACAAGTGACCCATTCATCTTCACTAAGTTTCCAGTGCACTCGCGGCCTCCACTCTGCCAGGCCAGAGCCCACCAGCTCTGACTCCGCAGTTCCTTTCATGCTGATATCTATCTGACCCTGCCATTCCCTGATCAGTTAAGGACCCACATCACAGCCCTATTCCTATGTAGTAATATATTCTCCCAAAAAGCAATACGTGTTTACCTATATCCTGAGCACCCAAGCAGTGCAGATGGCAGATCAAACCTTTAGGCTGTGCATCTGGGTACAGAGTTTGTGGTAACAAATATATTCCAAAGGGTAGAGGTTAGAATGCCAATGTATTAGCTCATGTCACAGAAGTGCCCCTATTCATGGAAAATCATATGTGTGCCATTATTTTTGCATGATCAGTTTCTGTTGTTTTGTCTAGTTAGATGGATGCATTGCCCCCTTGCCCTGAATTTCACACTGCGTAGAAGAGCCCTGCTGATCCAGGTGTGCAAAAGAGCGATGGAGAGACCTTGAGATCGCAATAATCCAGTGAAGGGGGGAGGGGAAAAGTGTGAGGCGAAAGCGGGCGGGGGCAGTTAGGGCAAGAGGGCCTATCACCGGGTGCCACCCATCATGGGAGAAGAAGAGAAAGGAGCGAGCACAGATACCATATGTAGATTTCATTGTTCTGGCAAGGGAATGACAAAAAGGGTGGTGGTGGGGGTTTGCCTGGAGGAAGCACTGGTATGGGTATCAGCGATATGGAGGCCAGGATTGGAGAACAGGATGTCCTTTTTAAACTTCTTCCTATTTGTGAGGAGAGCAGAATAGTCGACAGAGAAGCATCTAGAAATGATAGAATAGACGGAGAGCACCATACAGTAGGTAGGTTGTGGAAAGAAGAGGAAGGGTGGAGGTGGCAGGGGGAACATGCAAAGTACAGAGGGAGTGGCTCATGAAAAGCAAAACCTAGTGTTACACTGTATGGCATCCTAGACCAGGCATTTCTTGCCAAAAAGGTGACAAAGAGGATACATTTGAAAAGACAAATTGGATGCTATGTTGACCTATGTTGAGCTCTGGAGAACCACAAAAAAAACACATACATCAAAAGACCAAAATACTATGCAAGTGTGTGAAAAGATGCCCACTCTCCGAGCCGTTTGGCAAAATAATACACAGCTAAAGCAAAACGTTCTGTTAGTTATGGGGTTGACACAGGTAAGGCGAATGATCATTGCTATGAAAATTTTACCCACCAAAAGCCTACAACGCCAGTGCCATGGTCGAGCAGAGAGGTTTACAGACACCAAGCCTCAGTGTACCTTTGCCTTATGGCAAATATCCATTTGCCTTTCAATACTTCTTAAACCCAAATGGGCAGTGCAGCACCGATGTGCTAGGGCAATTCTATTGTGAAATATAGGAACCACAGACATGTGTCTTATCGATCGAGAAACAGTAACATAAATTAACGGAACGCAAAAGGTATAAATTAATGACTGATAAACCGGATTAAATCTGCATAATTAAATACTTCTTAAAACTTTTTATAGAATTGAAATTCGAGTTTAATAGCATTCGATTGTTAATGTACAATGTAATACCATTGGGGAACATACACCGCTGCAAATTATTTATACCGGGAAGTCATCTGTTCAACAAGTTCAGCTTTAGGTGGACAAGGATCCTTTGCAATGTTGTTTGGCATTGCATTTGTCCTAGGAAAAAAATTAGGATCGATTCCATGAATATGCATGGTCAACATAGTCAAAGTGAGATCTTTCACAAAATTGAATTCCATTTCCTGGTATATAGGCTTGGCCACCCATTTTTTGCTTTGTTTTGCAAAGGCCAAGGTGTAACGAAGCATCCCAAAGTTTCCGGCAGTTCTCGAATGTTCTCTCCCTAAGTTCTCGTTGTGCGCTTAAACAGCTAGTAAAGTTCGAGCTTGCATACCGTCTATGCCGAAATGCAACCTTTTGGGCATGTACTTTAGGCACATATTGTGGAACACCTCCAAATCTTGGCTTGACAGAATTCTGTGAGTCCCTTTAGGTCTCTTGAAAGAGTTTTTTCAAACACAATCTTCTCAAGTTCTTTGTGTGGAGGTGAACATGGCACCAACCACTTCTTCGTGCGTTCCTGCTCCTTGGATAAAGGTCCATGTGCACCTTTGTGAAAATGTTGGTTTTCTGTCCAGGAGTGAACGTTGGAAGAGTGGTGCATCAATGAGCGCCATTTTTCAAGTAGAATTTCCACAGACCCATCACAAGTTTTGGAGCTCCACCAAAGATGGTTGCTGAAAGACTGAGACCACTGTAAAAATATTTTCCGAACCCCTTTTTTTTACCTGCAGCTGTAATTTTTTTATTGATTGATTTAGCAACGTGCCATACATCAAATTGATAACAAATGTTTGGAAAGTGCTCTTGCATGGCCCTGGCTATTGTCTGTCAGTGGCTATAAGGTCTATTTGCATTCCCCTCGATTGAAGATGTTTGAGGGATTTGATGAAACTATGTTTCTCCATGGCCATGGAGGATGTACTTTGGGAGACCTGCACAATCTCTGAACTCACAATTTTTTTAGTTTCCATGTCTTGAAAGTGGTATATGCAGTACTTTGCTGCAAATCCGGGGCTGTCACACTGTCCGTCACCAGCTAGCCTGAACCGTTTGCCAGAGAATGTGCTTTCAATTGACATCTGTTCAATTTTCCAGGCTTGACTAATGGCGGGGAATAAGAATTCCCTTTGATATTTGTAGTACTGCGTTTTAGCAAGGAACTGAAGTCCCACAAATTGACAGAAACTGGACATCTTACTGAAAGTCGAGCCACTGAAAAGTAAAGCTGATGAACACAGTAGATTTCCAGCTGGCATTTTGCCCAGCATTGGTTGAGCCGGACCATGAAAATGTATTGTGGAGGTGGACACAGGTGGCTTGGATTTTCAGGTTAGTGCCTTGTAATACACGAGTCACATTCACCAATGGCTCCCCACATATTTTCCCCCTCACTGGATGGACACAGTTCAGCATCAGTATAATCTCTCCCAGGCAGCTGTCGAATACAATGTAGTTGTGCTCCTTTATTAGCCAATCTTCCTGCATGAATGTGGTATGTGACTCAGCTGTGGTGGACAAATCGACCAAACTGCCCAAACTGTAGTCGAGATCTTTGGCAAGTTCCTTGGTCAATTGTGTTGAAGCTTCAGTCTCTGTTAGTACAGCTTGTGTTATTTGCACACAAATTGGAGAAACCGTCAACATCGAATATTTATTGTGTGGAATTTTTTTTCAGGTCTAGATTGTGTCAAGTGGTCTCTGAGGAATTCCAATGCATCTTCTTTATATTCAGTTTCATCTTGTACAGTTTTTACATTGTAACAATGGTCCAAGAACCCTTTGCTGGCTTTGCCGGTCACATTCAATTCAGTTTCAGGCCATTGGGCATAAGCATCACGAGTCTGCTTATTGACAGGAACACGCAGCGCTTCAAATAGTAGTTGCTCCATGGTGAAATCTGTTTGGCAAGCAACATCTTTGGTTTCATTTGGTTTCATTTGTTGTCTTTGTCATTATACTTCTTTTCCTTCTGGGCCTCTAGGAGATGTGTTGTAAAACATATTCAATGTATAGCACACATACAGCAGATGGCACTTTCAATACAAAAACATGTCATGGAGAAAACAGCCCAAAACACTTCTAGAAAACAAAATTGTTTGTTAATTACCCTTTTTTTCTTGATTTTCTGTGAAACCGCCAGCTGAAAAAAAAACTTTTTGTATGGTTTAAATCGAGCACATTTCATTTTAAATGCAAACAAACATATTTAAATATCTAAAAACAGAACCAACTTGATTGAATTTAAAAAAATGAATACATAAAAATCTATTACATGCTATTTGATGTTTTTTTTAATTTTTTTTTTTATACGAGTATATAATCACCGAAGTGATTTTTACAAGAAGATGAACATAACATTTTGCAGCGTATTTATCCCAACAAGAGAATAAGTCTACAGAAACACGAAAGTAAGGGAGAAAACACTCCCCACTTCATCATCTATCTGTGTCCAGTCCACTAGTTCGGAGGTACATGTGCAAAGATCTGGTCCAAAATTTTAGTAGCTGCAATAGACCAAGATGTTCTCAAGCCTCCTATTAAGCGCTCCCACCAGAGTTCTTCTTCCCTTAGATAGGCATTTTTTAGGTGATGAAGTATGTATGGTGATCTGAATTTCTCTGTACCTGAACACAGTAATAAAAGGTGCCGTAATGTTTCGCTTTGTTCGGTGTTATTACAAAAGCGGCAAGTATTAGTTGTTGAGAGGCCCCTTGTGTGCAGAATCTCGTTTGTGGGTAACAAGTTTAACCTCGCACGGAGTAGAATGCTCTGAGTTTTTCAGTCTGGATGCTTTGTCAAAAAAGGTTGAATTACATTCAATTTTCTGTTTGTTGGAGGTAGATGACTAGTTAGCTTGTACTCGGATGCCTTATCCAGTGTATTTATCCAATCCATTTCTTCAATTTGTGTTTTAGTTTTTGTCGGGTTACCCAAAAGTTCTTCCATGGAGCTGCCGCAGATTTCAAGTTGCTGCAGGCACATTAGCTCCCATTTTGATAGTAACATGGATTTGCTTGAGTTCATCTCCGCCTGTACCATCAGAAAAATTGCCGAGGAAGAAGGATCTTTTATCTTCCGATATAACATAACTGACGCTCTTTTCACTATTGACTCTAAAGAGGAGAGGGAGAGTTCACGTCTTATCAAGGCGATCGGAGTAGAAGGTGGTAGATTCAGGACTGAGCGCCAAAACAGACTCTCCAATCTAGCCCATAAGCAGTAGGGTAAAGATGGCATAGCCTCACCTCTGTAGGTAATAGCTGGGATAACTTTGTCCCTATAGAATTTGATCAGGGGCAGCAATGAAAATTACATGCTATTTGATGTCCACTTGTATCCAGTAGTAGTTTATGTTCACTTCTGATCCATGTGCCTCCTCTTCTAATTCCACACCTTGTGTACATTCCTTGAATAGCATCCCCCTGTGACACAGTACTTGTTTTATTACGGATTAAAACAACGAAATGGAATGCAGACAATGGTACATATAAAGAGAAACTCATAAATGCCACCTAGTGTAAACAACCGACAGGATACATAAACGTTTTCATGTTATTTGAAATTCCAAGCATAATACATTCTCGTAAAGGAAAAGTGAAATAAAATTACCTGCTCAGCGCTTGAGGTTGTTGTTGACTACGGAAAAGAAAAGTATGCAGAATCTTACTCCTTCATTTTCAGTGCATTGTCATAAAGTGGTACAAGGGAAAATTCGATTTGCATTAGATATGTGGGAAGATCCAACTTTGAGACTATGAACTTCTGCAAGTCTGTAGAGCTCACCATTGGTATACTCTACGTGTCGGTTTCGTCACTTGCAAGGGTCAAATGAACATGTCAAGCTACCGGTTACGAAAACATTATGCTTCTTTTGAAGGGCACTATGGCTTTTTTTTCTATGGTCACAATTACTTCATTTGAGGCTCCATAAACCAGGGACATATGTATAGTAAAATGTGGTATAGTTAAAATGTAATGCAATCTGGTAAATATGCAAACTTTAGTAAGACACATTTACACAGAAAGCACCAATCTGTTCATGAAGTTACCTTTTCAGTACCCCAGCGCCTACAGCTAATTCATTATCCGGGACTCACCTGAAGCAGCGTGCTCATCAATAGAGTTGAAATTGCATGTGGAAGCAATTTACAAAACATTCTAGGTCGATGCTTTTTTGTTTACTTCTATTGGTCGTATATATCGCCTGTAAAGTGGAGGCTGCAGATGCAGAATCGATTGGCCCTCTGGTCCTTCAAGACATTCTGTGCTCTACTTTCAATCTCGTCCACTGCAAAACCAGAATGTTGAACCCATCTTCTTATTAAATCAATATCCTTCGGGAATGTATGCAGGACTGTGCCCTGACTTTAGACATGGCACCTAGAAGGGCAACCCAAAACCATACAAGCAGGCATTATTGAAAAATCTATGATCTGTATAAAAAAAGTATAAATAATGACAAATTGTACTGTATGCATGGAATTATAGCACAGCTTTCTATCCTTTCTATGCAATGTTTGTTTTGGTCAAAGAAGAAAAAACTGTGTAGCATAGTCGAATATGCACTGGAATAACTTTCATATAGAATTGATTGATATAACCCAAATCGTAACATGTTATTCGTCCGTTGAATGTACTTTCATGCATCAAAAGTGAAAAATGCTTATAGACCTGGTCCAAGAAAGATGTGATTCTATTACAATGGACACTGATGAAATGTGCTATATATCGAGAACAAAACACTTGAAACATTAGACAATGTTAAAGTCATTGAGATAAATGAACATTACACTACTGCGTACATTCGGTCGAAATAGATGGAACATTTGAGATCAGAAATAGATGAATATGGAGAAGTTAATAGGTGATCTGCATTTACCTTGACTAACAAACAATTAGATTCAGCAAGCAGGGGAGTTACTAGCAGGAGAACAGGTAGCATGATCAAGAGTTGACTTCCAGTGCTCAGAGGTGTTCTCCGGCTAAATATCAAGGTGTTTATAAAGGATTAGAAAAGTGGGTGTGGATCCCAAGATGGCCGCCGGCACTGCGTAGACATGCCGACGGCAGCTACAGTATCCGAGGCCAGGTTCGGGTGGTCCTACCATCCCCCCGTGCCAATGCTGAACACCTGGAGGTCTGAGGGCACCAGGATTGCGTTGGTGCAGCCCCGGCTGCACTCTGGTGTGCAGACGGAGGGACGCGGCTTGGAATTGTGGGTTTCCCTCCCCCCTCCCTCCTGGAGTCGAGACGGGTGCCGGGAGCCGGTGTGCGGACCCGAGAGGTGGACCCGGGTCCAGGACCTGCACAGGAGTCAGTTGGAGGGGCGGTGCGGGTGATCCCTGCCACCCGCCTCGTTCAGCGAGGAGTAAGCGGGGCGCCGAGGCGCCGCTGGGGACATAGTGGTGTGAGTCCCGCGGCACTCGGGATCTCCAGAGGCGCCATCTGGGAGACGCGGCTGGGAGAGGCCGGTTCCTCCCTCCCCCTAGAGGACAGGACAGGTGCCGCGGGCCAACCAACGAGGAGGACCCGGGCCCCCCGGCGCCGCATTGGAGTTGCGTGGGGGGGCGGGTGGTCCCTGCCCCCCCAGCTTGAGAAGTGTGAACAGGAGAGCTGCGGTGCCGGGGGAGACCCGGCTCAAGCAACGACGCTGAAGGCAGTGGAGGCTCGCCGGCCACCGGGGGGGCCTCGGGATCTTGAAGGCGTTTGGATAGGAGGAATGGGGGGTTCCCCCCCACAGAGGCCCCAATTAAAATGGCAGCGGCAGCCCGTGGGGGACCCTACTGAGATGCAGGCGGCCTGGGGCACCCCAGAGAAGGGGGTGGACAGAGCCATATAGCAAGCGGGGCCGTGGGAGAGGACTAAGCGACCGGAGAACGGGCGTGGGGACGTCTGGCGCCCCTCCCCCCCCACAGACACGAGCAGCAGCTGGGACCCGCCGGGAGCCCCAGTGAGAGGCGGGCAGCAAGTAGGCCCCAGAGGAAGGGCAGAGAAGGTACACCAGCAGTCTGGGCTGCCTGGTGCCCCCCTACCTGTGTCAGGCCCACTCTGGGTTGGAGGTGGGGCAGTGGGAAAGTAGGGGTGAGAGGAGGACGGAGTGCACCCTTCAAGCGAAGTGAGCAGGCCCCTGTACGGGGGAGGAGTGCGGGGTGCGGGGGTTGCCCAGAGGAGCAGCTGGGAAGGAGTGAGCTCCAGCCGCCTTCGAGGTGAAGGGAGAAGCGTTGACCAGAGCAAAGTCCTTGCTGGGCAGAAGACCCCCACGCAGCTGGATTGGCCTAGGACCTGGTGGACAGTGAGGTCCCCCCATACGAGGGGAGGGGTGACAGCACAGCACACAACGTTGTAGGGGCGGAGTGGGCCCCGGGCTAGCGGGGCTAACGTGGTGGTGATCCCCCTGGTCCCCATAGTGGCAGACGGAAGAAGGACCCCCCGCCAAGCAATAGAGGAGAAACCGAAGAGCCTGGCCGCTGGTGTGCAACGTCGCTGAGCCGCCAGGGCGACCTACCATAAATGCCTTCCAGGCCTTCCAGGCCCAAGGGGAGGGCAGGAAAAGCCGCTCACCCTGTGAGGGAACCCAAGGGAACCTTAACTTCTCTCTGGTCAGCAATGGAGAGCGGAGCGAAGAAGGGGGCGAACGGCCTAGGGAGGCATAGGATAAGGAAGGTCCGGAGGCGTCGATGCAAATGACGAGACAAGACCTCAGAGGAGAAATGCAGAACCTAAGGGACTCCCTGGCCAAAACCTTTCAGGAGCAATTTCAATTGATGAGGAGCGACCTAAACGCGGCCCTGGGAGAATTGCGACAGGAGACGGCTCAGCTGGGGGAGAGAACAGACCTATTGGAATGGGGCCTCCAAGAGTGCGAAAGGGATACAACAGCAAACAGTGAGACCATAGATAGGTTGGACATTGCAACAAGGAACTTGGAGGTAACAATTGAAGACCTGGAGAACAGATCCCGAAGGGCCAACATTAGGATCAAATTGTTGCCGGAGGCCGTCACCGACCAACAACTGAAGGGAGAGATCCAAGGGATCTTTGCAGAGCTCCTGGGGGAGGAATCTCCGGGGACGATTGAACTAGACAGGGTCCACAGGGTGGGCCGTAACCCAGGAGGATTAAGCACCAGGCCGCGGGACGTGTTGACGGCTTTTGCCCGGTATAGCCAAAAGGAGGCAGTACTGAGAGCGGCGAGGCAGAGTGAACCGGTGCTTTACAAAGGTCAAGAAATCTCTCTGTTTCAAGACCTGGCCGCCAGTACGCTGGTGAAGAGAAAGCAAATGGGCCCGGTTCTGAGGGAACTGGTCCAGAAGGGGATAAAGTACAAATGGTCCTTCCCTTTTGGGTTGGTATTTGAGTGGGAGGGGAGCCAGAGGCGAGCTACCACCCTTCAGGAGGCAGCCGGTATAATCCGACTAGACATGGAAAACCGGGAGGGAGGACAGGGGGGTACCAACTCAGCCTGGGGCAAACAGAGGGAGAGGGGTAGACCATGGGAATGGTCCACAGTGGGGGAGGGACCTCGAGGAAGGAGGAGGGTGGCGCGGCATGGTACGGTGGCGGCGGACTCCGGCGGAGTCAGAGAGCAATGGCGGCGGCGATGCGGGATAGACCGGGGGCATAGACTCTCGTCTGGAAGCCTTGTGTTGGGGGTGGTGGGAACAAGGGCTTTACACGGGGGCCTGGAGGCACAGAGGTGAAAACATCCTGGAATGAGTAAGGGCAGGAGTGTCCGAGGGGAGGGGATGAGCAAGGGGGTTGGGGAGACCGTGCGGCCTCACCCTAAGTTGGGGGTTCAGGGTGGGGAGAGAGGGGGTGGTTTGGGAAGTCATAGTTGCCAATGGAGTAGGATGGAGTCCGGAGGATGGCAGGACGGAGATGATAGGGGTAGAAGGTGGGGGAGGATATCTGTGCCCTCCCCAGGAAGGGAGGGGAGGGTATGTTGAGGGCAAACCTGGGGTAGGGTTGGCATGTTGGCCGGGGAGGGCGCTCTGCTTTAGCGCAGCATTTAGGTGGCTAACACATAATTTGAGGGGGCTAAACTCCCCCCCTCAAACGAACAAAGCTGGAGCAATTTACCAAGTCTCATAAACCGGATGTGCTGTCGTTACAAGAGACTCATTTAGGCAGGACCAGGGCCGTCTGTGCCTGAAGGGCTTCCCACAGATATTGTTTGCATCGGGCCCTACGAAGAAAGGGGGCATTGCCCTGGCCTTTGGGAGGGGGATTAATTTTAGACCCCAAGATATTCTTACAGATAGTAATGGGAGATGCATTATGGTAAGGGGGGCGATAATGGTTCGTGCTGTACTATTGCATCGGTGTATGGCCCTAATGTGGGCCAAGACCAGTTCTAGCATGAAACTCTGGACATCTTAGAGAACTTCGCGAGGGGACAAGTGATATTGATAGGATATTTCAATCTTGCTTGGGATAGGAAGCGGGTCCGGTCCCGGCATTATAGGGAAGGGAGCAGAGTGGTGGCTTCTCCCCAGTTGAGGATGAGGTGGGAGGAAGCCAGGCCATGTGATGTATGGCGTGCAATCAAGGAGATGAGGAGGTGTTCACCTTTGTCTCTGATGTCCACAAAACCCAGTCCTAAATTGGTTACATTTGCGTCTCCGCCAGCTTGATGGGGGAGGTGGAGGCTGTTGAGGTGGGCCCTTTGGGGATAGCTGACCACAAGGTAGTGCAAATGAAAATGCGGCTTGGGAGGCGAAGGCCGGGGGTGTGGAGCTGGAAATTCCCAGGGGAACTCCTGAGGGACCAAGTGATAGGGGAGGAGATTGGAGGCAAGATCCGGGACTTCTTTGAGAGGAACAATAGCTCAGACACAAGTCGGAGCACAAGGTAGGACGCCTTCAAGGCGACCTTGAGGGGGGAACTCATCACTATGAAGGCGAAGAGAAATAGGCTACTGAGAGGTCTAGAAACTCAGCTGGAAAAGGAGGTCGAGGTTGCCAGGTCGTGGGTACGGGAGACCCCTACAAGGAAGGTTTATAGGGAGTATAGGTTGGCGGAGGGCCAGCTGGGGATCTTGTGGACCAAAAAAGAGGAAGAAGCTATGCTTGGGCTGAGGCAAAAATTCTATGCAAAGGCCAATAAAGCAGATTCACTCCTAGCTCCCCTCCTGAGGGGACAAAGGGAGCAGAAGGTTATAACGGCTATCAAGGATGAGGAGGGTACGAGACTTACCCAAGCGAAGAGATAAAGGGGAGACTAGTTGAATTTTATGAAGCGCTGTACTCTTCACAGTGCCCACACCCTCAGCCGCAGAAAGAGTTCTTGGGGGACTTGCCTCTTCCGCGACTATCTCGGGAGGAAGGCGAAGATCTGGGCCGACATATCACAGAGGATGAGGTGAGGGCTACCATAGTGTCACTCCCCCACAACCAAGCTCCTGGACCCGATGGCTACCTGGCCTCCTCCTATAAAACCTTCTCACACCTTTTGGTTCCGCATTTAACGCCATTATTTAACACATTCGGCGCTGGGGGGGGGGGTTACCCCTACGATGGAGGAGGCCAAAATTACTCTTATCCATAAAGTGGGGAAGGACCCAGAAGAATGTACTTCCTACCGTCCTATCGCTCTTATAAACACCGAGGCAAAAAATGTTACCAAAATATTGGCGAAGCGCCTGGAAAAGCACCTACCCTCTTTGATCCACCAAGACCAGGCGGTTTTTGTGCTCGGAAGGCAAACCGCCGATAATATCAGGAGTGTGGCTCATTTGGTGGAGAAATCCCGCAAGACGACCACTCCGGCGATCCTGTTGGCGCTTGACGCTGAAAAGGCGTTTGATCGGGTGGAGTGGTCGTTCTTTTTCCAGGTGATGGAAAGAATGGGCCTGGGGACGGGGTTTACAAAAATGGTCACTGCTAATTACAAAAATCCCACGTCGCGGATCTTAGTGAATGGGGAAATTTCTCAGCCATTAAGACTAGAGAGGGGGACGAAGCAGGGGTGCCCCCTCTCCCTGTTGCTTTATGCAATATATTTGGAGCCACTTCTCCTGGCCAATACGAGAGGCGGAAGATATTCAGGGTATATGATTTGGGGGAGGGCAGCATAAAGTAGCGGCTTTTGCCGATGACATGCTGCTTACGCTAACGAACCCAAAGGAGCCCATCAAGGCAAGCATAGAATTACTAGCTAAATTTGGGGAGCTTTCAGGTTTACGGGTTTAACTTCCAGAAGTCAGAGTTAATGAATCTGTCCCTAGAGGAGCAAGAAGCGAGAGAAACGAGGGCAATCTCCCCGTTCAAATGGAGTCGGTCTGGGCTGCCCTATTTGGGGGTCAGGATCACACCCTTGCTGGCGAGCTGGTACGGGGCAAATTATGAGCCCATGCTATTGGCAATCAAAAAAGACCTAAGGAAATGGGGCGCTCTAAGAATATCCTGGTTGGGAAGAGGGGCTGTTCTCAAAATGGTGGTTCTCCCCCGGGTACTCTTATCTTTTTCAGGCTGTCCCCCTGCCAGTCCTGGAATGTTTTCATCTAGGGGGAAGGGAGGGGCCTGGCCTTCCCCGACCTTTGCCGCTACCATGAAACAGCACAACTAAGGGTAATTAGGGAATGGTTTTCGGAGGACTATCTTAAGCATTGGATGAAAATGGATAGAGCTGTAGCTCGGCACCATCTGGGGGAAGTACTGTGGCTCCCACGCAGGCTGAGACCTTCCCACCTATACTTAAGTGCTATTACGAAGGAAGTAGTGGATAGCTGGGACAGGGCGGTGGAGAAGCAGGGGATTACGACCTTCCCATCGCCATTCACTCCAATCTTCAATAACGGGGACTTAACACCAGGGTTCGAAAGGGGGGCGTTTCTGAAGTGGGAGAGTGGGGGTTGTACAACTCTGAGGGACATGTTCAGTGGTGAAAGGGTGAAAACATATGAGGAATGCAAGCAGGAGTTTGGGGTAGGAGAATGGGTGAGGCACCGTTACTTCCAGATTAGGCACTGGCTAATGTCTGGAGAGGTAAGAAAGGCTGTGACTCGGGACCTAACGCAATTTGAAAGGTTTCTTACAACCCACGAGGGGTCCAGAGGGTTAATCTCAGACCTATATAGCCAACTAGAGTATGCGGGCCTGGAAATCACTTGGGCGTACATGAGGGGTTGGCAACAGCAGCCGGGGGTCAGAATGGGACAAGAGGACTGGGAGAGGTTATGGAAGCAGATCCCAAAGGTAGCAAAAGCGATCGAGTTGCAGGAGGCTTGGTATAAGTATATGTATGGCTGGCATTATACTCCGGCCCGCTTACATGTGATGTACCCGGTAACCTCGGGGAAGTGCTGGAGGGGCTGTGGGGAGGAAGGTTCAGCAACTCACATATGGTGGGACTGCCCCATTATTCGTATTTTCTGGAGTGTTGACGAACAGGCCCTTTCTCAGGCATTGGGAGAAGGAGCCAGTCAGGATCCCCAAGAGATTCTACTGGGGCAAAGTTGGCTGGGGGGCAAAGAGGAGAGACGAGGAAGAACTAAGGCGAAAGTGATTTTCATGTTGGCTGCGATGGCCCTTATCGCAAAGAGGTCGAAGAGCCCTACGATTCCGACAGAGCAAGAGTGGTTAAGGAAAATGTGGGATATAGTTTCGATGGAATGGGCATCTTATGTAGCCAATAATAAATTGGAGAACTTCTCGTGGATTGGGGAAGAGACATTGGTCTATCTGAAAGGGGAATCCAGGGAACAATGGTGTCCTCAAAGATTCAAGCTGTTGGACATCTACGGTTGAAATGTCGGAGGGGAAATTACTGAGTGGGAAGGACCATTGGCGCTATGGCAATGGTTGGGGGGGTGGGGTATGTTTAGTTCGTAGCTGTTCTGATCTGTTTTCTCCTCTTTGTTTATTATGATGAAAATAATAAAGTTTTTTAAAAAAGTGGGTGTGTTTGTGAATGTGTCGCATGTTTCTGGCGGGGTCTGCTTGAGAGGGAGCCTGGAGACAATGGGTCTGGGGAGGCCATGTGAACAATGGCCCCTGGGCGGAAGATACCTTTGAAGTGTACATGGTGTTTGGCACTTTGGCCGTTCCCACCCTGCCAGCCCCCTTGGGAGGGCACAGCCACAGGTGTGAACTGCTGTTGATAGTGAAGGGGGGGTGGATAGGCAAGAGGCGTGCAGAAAAAGCCTGGAACACTGCTGAAGGGAGAGACACACTTATGTGGATTGAAGGGGCACGGTCTGATTGAGGGGAACCTGGAGACACTGGGTCTGTGGAGGCCATGTGAACAATGGCCCCTGTTCTGGAAGATACCTTTGAAGTGTACATGGTGTTTGGCACCTTGGTCGTTTATAATGGAGGGGGGATGGATTGTTGCAGAGGAGGTGAGCCTAGAAGAGCACCAACCATTATTTCTTGTCCCTCATAGACAAGTGAGCGTGTCCTTGATTCACTGAAAAAATTTAAACAACTATTCATAAAAGATCATTTGTATTTTATTCTGTCGATGATGTTGATGGCACAAATATACTATAAATTGTATACTTCAGGTTGCAGCACAGTGTGGGAAAATCACAGGTACTGTCCGCTGTCACTGGCGAAATTGGCGCGAATGGCTCCAACGACACAGGCGGATATTACTCATCGAACGTGGAATCCAAGCCTCCCATAAAGCCACCATGTAAATGAACGGTAGGCCACCAGCCTGTACAACCTGTGGAAGAGAAACATACATACTGTATTTAAATGAACCTGATAAGTGTACAAACCTTACTTGAAAATGCACCCTTTATCCTATGGCATAGTTGCCCGTACAAATGTTACTTCATGGATCAATCATCTTGGGCTTTGAAGTGTAGACACATTACAAAAGTGAACACCCATGCAATCCATAACGTTTGGGGCACAGAGAAAAATGGTTTCTTAGTTGAACGTGAAAAACACATAAGATGAACACTCTGATTTCCCCAAAGCGCGAGAAATGTATTCATTTGGCAGACTACATGCATTTGGCAGTGATAGATCAAAATTACAACACTACAGGAGACAAACATGAAATGTTGGTGGCCTCATTGGTCAAAATGACATCACATCTAGTGTACACTTACTTGGATTGCGAGGGCAAACTGTTGCTCGAAGTTCATGCATAAGCACCATCATAATCCTCAACACGGACCTTGTGAGGCAGGCTGCGCTGAAGTCAAGCAGCTCGGTAACGCATAGCGGTGGTGTGTCTTCTGATATGTAGGCCAAGCCTCCAGAGTTTTCTCAGCAGAAGAAATTCTCCTCCTCGGTTGGCATGACCTTGCACCGATTGCAGGTACACCAGGTGGAAACGTCTTCCATTCGACTAGGCTCTGGCTCGGGAACCAGTGATTAGTCTTCCCAACTGTCGTCCTATGCCCCATCATTTCTGCATCTTTCTCTGTCAACTAATTCCATCTCAGAATACTACGGCTCGTACTGGTAGGGCTGTATTGTTGCCATTATACGACAAAATTGAAATCAATAGTAATGCTAATATAAGAATCTCTTTGCAGGGGCTCCGAGCAACAAAGATAGCTGAACACAGCAGAAACGAGTTATAGGCTATACAAAATAAACAGTGAAACGCAACTCCGATGTTGTTTAATGAGAAATGTTCTGTTTATACTTCTTAAGAAAAGAGGCGTCCTGCCATTTCCATGGAGACACCTCATTAGCTGGCCCACAGAGAACGTTGACACGAGATGTGCGTTTGCGTTGTGAAATGGGCCGTACGCGTCTAGTGATGTCTGATTCAGTGGCAGGTGATATGATTTAGTGCTGCGAGGGCAGTTGAACTTAGGGTGATGCAGCAACGGATAAGATTAGCACAAGATGGCCGCGCCCGCTTGTTGATTTTGCATGTGTAAAAGTGCAGAAAACTAAGGTAAGGTGCATAGGAAATGTTTTTACGATTGATCACTGTTTGCTTAAAACCACATGCCCGAACGCTCGGGACAATACACATTTTGAGCGCACTATTCCTTTAAAGATGAACTAGTGCCCTTTCTTTTTTTTAATGAATTTTATTTGCTTTAATCTTGTAATAAACATACAAGGAAACAAAAGTAGGAAGCACCAACATATTACAACCAAAGTCAAATTCAATCTCTCATTCTTATTTGGCAACAACCTCGATAGTCCACATCAACTAGGTGTGGGCGGGGTCTACATATTGAGACGCTTAATGATTAGGTCGACACTAGATGGTGCCCATGGTATGACCACAGTGATACACAACAGAGTGGGTCTGGGTCTTCAGGGGAATTAAGTAGGAGATTGTCCAAGGACTTCCTGAAAGATTTGCATTAGGGGAAAAGCGAAGCGAAACCTAGCAAAGACATCTTATCAAGAACATCCGTGTTATGTAGAAAAAACCATGCTAGGGTAAAAGCAATTGGGGTGAACATTTCTTCACGTCTCAAACCCCTCATCCCACATTGCAGTCAGATGGTTTCCTCTGCGGGAATGGGTTTCTCAGCGTGAATGGATTTCAACAACTTTTCTGCTCCTTCTGTCTCCCAAAACAGGAGACTTTCCTCTTCTAAGATACCCTGAGCTTTGCCGGCCAGAGAAGACCCGCTGTGACCCCACATTCCAGAAAAGCTTTCTTTGACATTAAGGGACCTTCTTCTCTTTTCAGTGGGCATTTTTCAGTGGCCATTTTTCATTGGCCATTGAAAGATTAGGAAAAAGATGAATCCTGTGGCCCTGAAATTCCAAGATTTTCTTACATGCTGACGCCTTCAAGATTCTATCTCGGTCTCGATCGTCACTCAGCCGTACCAGGAGCGTTGGGACCCATCAGAGGCATTGACATAGCTTTGGCTGTAGATGTTTTAAGCCAATAGCATTTGTCGACATATATTGGGTCTTCCACAACCTCAAAGTCAAGCAGCTCCGGGAGCCAGGTAGGAACAAAGTCGATCGGGTCATTCTCCTCTACTCCTGTTGGAGCCCAATGCTCTGCGATTGAGGATCCCTCCGTGCATGTTCCAGGAATTCAAGCCTGTTGTCGATTGCTCTACTTCCCTTTTCCCCCAGCTCCACCTCACGGTCGATCTTCTGCACCATGGGTAGAGTTTGCACGCACTGTTTGTCCAGCTCACCTGTCTTTAGTGACAGTGTGGAGGGCCTTGTTTCAAATTGTGCCACTTTCTTTGTTAGTTTGTTGATTTTGCCTTCTAATCGAGACATCGACTGCTCTATCCACCCTAATGCAGGCAGGATAGGGTCCTGGGGAGTGGGCTTTTCCTGATTGTGCTGGCCACAGCGGGGTGAAAGGAAGTCCGCATCAACAGACTTTTTTTAAAAACATTTTTTTTTTAACTTTCCTGATGGCATTTTAAACCCCTTATTTGAATCAGGCCCACTACACTGGATTTCAAACAGAGCAAGCCCTCAACCAACCACCTCAAGCCCTGGTGATTATAAGGAGTCACATATGGCAGGAAGCACCGACCACCACTGCCATGATCGCCTGTGGTCAAGCTTGACCCCTGACCCTTCCTGCCACCTCAGTCGACACTGTGGAAAGTGGTCACAGAGCCAGTAGTCTTGTTTTATGATAATACGCACCCCAGGCAGTGACCTAGCGCTTGGGACCGCATGCCTGGGTTTTAGTGTCCATTAGCATAATTTAACCGATACAGCCAGGAAATGTGTGAGGTACTTTAGAATCAGAGACACCATTCGAACAGAATTATGAACTTGACAATGGCAGTAGTAGGTTCATATATTTTAATATCGCACCTATCTTCTACAAGCTCTAATTTGCATTGCACATGCTTTAACTGAAGCAATTATAAAATAACATACCATCATACCTATGAAAAGAACAGCTATATGAGCAGAGAGCATGGTTACATTAATAGAGGAATAGAACAAGTGTTAATTTTAGTTCAGCAGCATGAGTGACCTGGTATTTATGCTACATTGTGTTATGTTATACTATACACCTTAGTCTCAAAATGCACACAGCAAGACCCCAAATTTAACTCTCGCTTTAGACCAGAATGTGCTGCACCTGGCCCAACGCCTTCCGCAGTGCTCTGGCTTCCTGTTCAGCTGGGCCCGGTCCGGTTATTTTTCTCTCTCGCCTCTGCTCTGGGATCATCGACAGACCTTCCCCCAACTCCCAAGACTTGTCAGTCTGCTGCTTGATGGGCGAACCTCCTCCACCTAATTTAGCTTGCCCTTTATATGTAAAAAAAGGGGTCCAATCTTTGCGTAATATCCGCCATGTGGGAGGTTAAAGCTTAACGCTTAGTGTTCCTTTGCTCCTCTGTGTGCACATTTATGAGACAGGGGTTGTCTGTGTTCCATGGCTATTCCAATGCATTCAATGGCTTTTGCTTCAGCGAAGGCATAAAGCATGTCAATTTCTTCTACACACCCTTAAACGTGCATAGGCTACTTATGTCCATTGGTGTTTCCTGTCCTTTGACTGCTCATCAGATGTAAATTGTGTGAAGGCATCTCTTAGCCCTGCTGCGTGCCGTTTAAGACAGGAAGTTATCACTTGTGGTTAGGTTCCCTGCTAGGACAGGAAGACACGATTTCCTGATCGTCACTTTCACTGAAGCCAAAAAGCAAGTATGTATGCATCTGCTCTTAGTTAAAAGCACACGCGTTATTTATTCAAGGAGCTATATCGGCTCAAGCAAGTGTCTGCATCTGCTCCTTGTCAAAAGCCTGTGCATTGCTGGAGAGCATGCACATTTTATTCAAGGAACATGTGCAGTGACTTGCTATTGAATGTGTGAGCAAAATTGTCTTACCAGGCTCACTATCCGTGACACCACTGTTCGATTAACTCTGCAATGCATTGGACAAATTCCTCCAAATCGACCCCCTCTTTCAAAAGCGGGTCAGTGGGCCCTTCGCTGCTTATTCCCTGCTGCACTGCAATTGGACTCCGCCATCTACTTTGCATACATGGGAGCTCCCCTTACTCGCATGCACTCCTTCGGCCTCCCGGTGACGGCCATGTTGTGCTGGGCCGTAGCTCCATACAGCTCCATAGTCTCCAGCTGGGCTGGGCAGCGCACCTTCAGAGCAGCAGCAAGTGTGGTGAGGGTTCCAACCCTTACTCCCGATGATCAACCTCGATGGAGCGTGGCTGCGGTCTCACCTCCGCTCCTCTGCCGACTCCCTCTGGGCACGCACCCGGGGTGCACCCATGCCCCTGCTGCCGCCGCCTTAGCCTTCAGTCGTTCATGGTCACCTATGCCACTTCTCCAAAGAACGCTTCAGGAAGAGTGATCGTTCCGCTTTCTCGGACGCTGCTGCACAGTAAGTAAAGCAAAGTCCAGAGTATTGTTCTGAGCCCCACACTGGAGTGCAATGGGCCCTCGTCCTGTCGGCCAGCCTTGCAGCACAGCGCTTCTCCACAGATGAATCTTGTTTGGCCTTGCGAGCGCCCTACCCCAGTGCCCTTTCTAAAACCCGATTGGTTAATGTTCAATTTACCAGACTTCCCAGCCCAGCGTTCTGCGCCTGCAGTATGAATCTGGCAAAAATCTTCTAAGAAGCATCCAGAAGGAAGATCGTGTGGTAATTGGCAGGGTCTGCTCTATGCCCATTCTTGTAGATCACTACAACTATTGCCTCCTTCCAGGTTGGAGGACACTGCTGACTAATCAAGATGTTCCGATACAGCTGCAACAGCACTTCCGCTCATAGAAGAGGAGACGATTTTAGATTACATTCGTAAGCCCGTCGGATCCTGGGGCATTAGACTTTTTTTCACCCTCTTAATAGCCAACAAGATCCCTTCAATATCTATATCAAGACCTCCCATACACACGGGACCCGGGGCACTACCCCGCTATCCAAGTTGGCAGCTATTAACAGGATACAGGGGAGCATACACATTTCCAAAGTAATCTTCCCATTGAGTCCCAGGTATTGGTTGTATTTGAAGAAGTATTTCAGCAGGTGGCCCTCTCATTAGCCTCCAAAAGTTCGAGAGATCTCTTGATCTCAAAGCAGACAACAGACATCTGGGGAGCAGGTGTAAGTGGATCTAGGTCACCTGGCCTAAACCCCGCCCACCTGGTGCCTTCCTGGTTGCTGCTCTTTTTCACCACTTAGCAAGCTCCGCCCACCTGGTGCCTTCCTGCTTGCCGCTCTTTTCCCTACTTAAGGAGTCCTCCAGCCTCTTTTCCTTTGCAGCTGGGGAGCAGGTGTAAGTGTGTTACTACTCACTTCTGCAATTGTATTTGCTCTCCCCTCTTGCTTCTCCCCTCTTTTTGACTGCTTACTCTCTGTTCTCTCCTCCCCTCCCCTTTTTCCTATCTCCTCCCCTCCACACCCTTACTTTCTTCTATGCACTTACTCTATCAGAATTGTCCCTGGACCTAGTATGATAGCAACCTCATCTGTCGCTCCCCCATCCCCTTTTTGTTCTCCCTCCCAACCTCCTTCCCTCCAGCACTATCTGAAACGTTGTCAGGCCTAGTACGAAAGTCTCTTGTTTTGTTCCTCCTCTCCCTTTCTGCACCCCTCTCCCTCACCTTTTGTTTTTCTCCGGCTCTACCAGAAATGTCGTCAGGCCTAGTGCGGTAGTCGCCTGTCTGGTTCCATTTCCTTGCCACTCTCCCCCGACCTCCCTCCCTCCCTCCCTCCCTTATGTATGTCTTAGCTCTTGCACTATCTGAAATGTTGTCAGGCCGAGTACGATAGCTAATTTAACATCCTTTACTGTTCATGGCCTGTAAGAATGTCTTTGTATTTTCCCTTGTTCCCTCCCTTGCCTTGAAGTGCTTTGAAACACATTGTGTATAGGCGCTATATAAATAAATTATCATATCATACATTCAGCATCCTTTTGAAGTAAAAGATGCCTGTGGCTTTTAAGGAAATTTCTGTAGGTTTGTGTTAATTTCCTTATTGTAATTAATGCTGCAGGCCCCAACCTTTTTGCTATTCTAATGTCCCTTCTTAACTTCCTTTTTTTCAAACTCACGTGAAAACTACATTTGGGAGTTAAGTCCAGGTATTCAAAAATTTTGGGTTAGCGTTTTTAGTGGTATCAACCCACGCAATATGTTCTCAAAATGCAGACCAAATATATCGGGGGGGGGGGGGGGCATGGAGAAATACTCCCTCAGATGGATCTAGTTCCACTTTACCATTTGAAGCGGTTTGCTAGTTTGGGCTGCCACAGAATTGCGTGGTCTCTAGATCTAACTTCCATTGGGGCTGAGTGTTAAATAGGCCCAACCATATTGATCCCAGCTAGGACCAGCAGCAACTGCGAGTGATCACTCCCTGGACCATGTGGCACATCTAGCGAATGAGAACTAGTGAAAATATGATTTGAGGTGAACACGTAATCCAGAGTTGAGTTTAGGGTCTCATTGGACCAGGCATATTTGGGCGGGATAACCCCCTCAATAATGCCATTGAGAGGATACAGGTTGCATGCTTTCACAAAGGAGCGAACCAATGTCCCTTTTTCTCTAGTTTTAGGTGAACGTCGCCTATCCATTCCCTGGTGATACCAAGAAGCAGCCAAACATTCTGCATTAAAATCACCCACTATCACCACCCCTGTTTTTCTAGAGACACAGTACGGTCCGATGGATTTAGTTAATTAGAGATAAAAAATCTTCCAAACATGATGATACAGGATTAAAATAAACATTTGGCACAATCGGACATTTCCAGGCAAGACCAACAGAGTCCCACCAAGTAATCTTTGAGCCCAAAATATCCTTGCACACCAAAAAAAGATGTTCTGCCCTGGCACCTAGCTTCACTCGCCACTCACTGAGTAAACCACCAAAAGGTCTTCCTCTTTAGCCTTTTAAAGTGGGCTCATGCAGAACAAAAAACCATCAGGGACTGGAGTGTCTACCATAAGAGTATTTTGTAAAACGATCAGATCGGCCCCTTCCCACATGTCATCATTGGAGAAAAGATGGTAATGCATGTTCCACGAGAGCAATCTGATGCATGCTTTTAATTTAGGCCCAATAGTTGCCTGTTTGTTTGGGAAGGGAGTTAATTACATGGGCCCAGTCGTAAGACACTAAGCACTTTTCTTGATGATTGCCCAGCTGGGACCCACTTTAAAATTAATAAGCAGGGGTTCATGTGGATTAAGCGCTAGCTCCCCCTCGTCTTTCACTCTGTACTTTGGGTAATGAATCTGTGAATTCTTCCGTCAACAAGTAGTAAGAGTGTTTCATTATCCGATATTTGTATATTTAAAAAAGGAATAACAGTTTTTACTCGAGGTCAGTAGGCTTGTGTTAATTTTGATGTTGGTTTTGTTCTAGACAAAACCGTTCACCTACGAGCACCAAGAATTGTTCTTGAACACTTATAAACAGTACGCGATCATTTTGAGTAGATTGACTTGCAGTAGAATTTTCAGTGCCCTGTGACGAATCTCAGGATGTCGTATGTTTCCCAAAGGGGAAACCCCTTCTCATACAGCCAAGGTGGTTGTGGCCACAATCCAGAATACCCCCTGGGTGTGGCAATATGAGGGAGGATCACATGGAGAGGGAGTGCCCCCTGTGGACTTAAGGACGATATTCTAGAGAGAACACAGTATCCCCCTTATGCATCCAATGTTGACAACCAGGACACAACTTCCCAATCCTCCATATCCAACTGTCATGTTGAAAAAGATCATCCTTGTATGACAAATAGGAAAGTTCCTAAATCCCCACCTTTGACTCTGACTTGAAGTACTGGGACACTGAAGAGGTTCAGAGCGATTAATACCTGGAGGATTCAAGGTATGTGCTGTAGTTGGTGTAGCAATCTTATTGGTGCCGGGACATTCAAAACCACTCAGCATAGAGAAACATGGAGTCGTCTTCCTCTTAACGCAGTTCGTGGAACCAGAGAGCTGCAGGCAGAACCGCAGAGCAGAAAGGCTCAGAATGACGGCATCCCGACGAGTGGCACTTCCGAAAGAGTTCCGTGGTGCAACGATGGAGATGAAAGGAAGGACGGAGCCTTCCCACCGAGCGGACTAGGAAGCGGGAGAAATGCTACCAGAGTACAGAGCAAATCCGCAGAGCTGAACGGAGACCACAAGAGACCTGAAAGCTGCTACGAGAAGCCGGTTACCCCATAGAAGGGAGTTGGGGCACCAGGGCGCTACATGTCTTGCGAGGATAGCTCAGGGGCAATGTGCTCGCCATGGAAGCAAGACAACACGGAGCACCACAGGTTCGATCCCCAGGTCCGCGCTTAGAAGCCTCTGTGTATTAAGCGTGTTTAAATAACATATCATATCATCATGGAGAACCGGAGGGTTTGAGAAGCTGGGTTGGAAACGGAATCCCTCACCCAGAGAAGGAGAGATCATATTTGTGGCAATACTTAGACGAGAAAGGAAACATTTACAAAAAGGAAAGTACCAAAAGCTGCACAGACAATGTATTGAAACTGTATGAGACTGTGACTCTTGGTCAAGTCCTGGCAGGAGAGTATACCATGCAGGCAGATTGAAAGTCTGGGACACTCACCAAAATGTATGAAGGAGAGGAACCCAATCCCTTGAAGGAGATTATGCCAGCCAAATGACTGTGAGTTTGGAACTGTCGCCCATTTTTGTTTGCACTGTCATATGCATGGTGACGTCAAGAGAAGGGAGTCATCCTCTTCATCCTATAAAAACCAGGGGAATGGAGTTATTCCCCCTGGTCCTGAGGAGAATGTGAAAAGTCCATGAGAAGCGGAACTACCTCTTGGTCTGGTGAACATTTGCGTATCTGGTATACAGGGGAAGGGAGGCAGTACCTTAGAATTGACTACGAGTTAGAAAAACCAAGAGGAGAACGACCTCTTTTTTGTGTGACAAAATGGAAAAAGTCCTTTCTTCTGCTACTTGTTGAAGAACCTGTTTGTTATGAAACTCTGAACTTTACTTTTCCCCTTTTTGCTGCATCTGGAGCAGTGGAACGAACACTGGACATTACTCAAAGGAAAGGAGTCATTCCTCTGCAGGTACCAGTTTCCCCTGTGTATATTAGTTTTTTTTTTTTTTTTAAACTTTGTTTTATTAGCATTTTCATAATAGAACAAAAGGGCATGAAGCCTTTTCAGCAGAGATAAACAAATTATACTTGTAACAGGCCCGGTAACCCCCACCCATCCACTCCCCCCGCGAACCCACCCCCCCAAACAAACGTAGTCCCCTTTACGCCTGCTTCTTTTAAGGAGACGCGTAGAGGGCTCAATGTATCCGGAGCTTGAGAAAGAGCCTGAGCGTTGACTGCTTGTGTGGCTGTGTAATGTCCGCCGTCTCCCGGGGCTTGGGCGCCCGTTCCTTCCGTGACTCTACCCTGTGGATCAGTGAACGTCCCATCCCCATGTCTGGTGTACACTGTACCAGTTGGCTTGGAATGTGCCCAGACCATTGTTGATCATAGCCGTAAGTTTATCCATCAGGAACATGTTTTTAACTTTTTTTAACCAGTCGTCCTTTGAGGGGGTCTCCAGGCTCTTCCATTTCTGGGCCAGGGCCACCCTTCCCGCCCTCAGCATTGTTTCCCACATTCTTGGGTATCTGGCTATGTCCGCGTCCTCAGGGGGGAGGCCCAGTAGCATTGTTAGAGGGTTTAGGGGGAGCTGTTCCTCTGAGACTTCCGCAATCCAGCCTCTAACCTCTGCCCAGTACGCCTGTGCTTTCGGGCAGTGCCACCACATGTGCCCTCTTGTACCGACCTGGTCGCAACCCCTCGGGCATACGGGGGACACTCCCGTAAACATCTTTGACAATTTTGCAGGGTCTCTATGCCACCCCTGAAGGATCTTAAGGTTGTGTTCCATGTCCGCTGTGAATAGATTCCCATGGAAGGCTATTTTAAATATCCTTGCCCAGGCGTCTTCAGAGATCTCCTCCCCCGCCAAGTCATTCCAAAAAGCACGCAATCTCCTCCTTTCCCCCAGGTTAACAGTGTTCAGTATTCTGTACATCCCTGAGACCGCCCCCTTCCTGGTGGTCGCTGTATCCAGGAATTTCTCAAAGGGGGTCAGCTGTCTTTTCAAATTCTGTCCCCAGGATTGATCGCATAGAATTCCCTTCAAGCAGAGATATTCAAATATGGTGAGGGACCCCTTCCCCAGGGCCTCCCTCAAATCCTCATAGGGCAGAAACTCTCCTTCCCTAAACACTTGCCCTGCCCACTCCATCCCCGAGTCGGACCATGACTGTGCATTGCGGAATCCCCTGCTTCCCAGTTTGAGGGGATGACCTCAGAGCGAGGACATTGGTGACGGCCATGTCGTTAAGTGGGCCGTCTGGGGGGCCTTCCTTCCAGATCGCCCAGAGGACTCCCAAAGTTGGGTGTGATTTGAGTCTACTCGGGATGAATTTGCTTAGGGCCCATAGGAGGTCCCGAACCTTAAGTGGGTGAGCATCCATGTCCTCTAGGTACGACCAGTATGTGCCCATCCCCTCTTTCATGGGTTCCAAAAGTATGTATATTAGTTTAAGTGGTAACCAATGATAATGCTATAAAAAAAAAACTTAGGCATGTTTAGATGGTGTAATTGCATAGTATTCCTTTATTAACGTTTAATAACTTCATCGCTAATGTAGATATGATAGGCTTTCTATTGGCACTAGATGGCAGCAACAGATAAGTAAAGTGCTTTCACCAATTTGTCTCCAAACAATTGTTGCAATACTCAAATGCAAAAAATGTTTCCTCAGACTTTGTACAAACACATAGTGGGATTAAAGCGTTTAACTGGGAAATGACACATGGATAGATAGCGAGGGCATTGGTAGCTATACTAAAATGAGCAAAATATATATTTGATGTGGTTCATACCATTTGCCAATTGCAAAGACAATTATCTTGAGGGTGTGACAGTGGGGTACTACTTTTCATTCAGCAGCAGCCGATATTCTGGGGAATTGGGAAAGTGCTTTTTAGTTCCATGGTGCATTTGGTTTACAGTTAATTAAATGTTCTTTCTGGGGGCGTTGGTGTTGTTCATCTAGGTGTTTTTAAGGATCTCTATTTAAATTTTATGAAATAATGCAGTGATCAATCAGTACAACAGTCTTCTTTCCTATCATCCGGCTCTACAATTGGCGGTAACATCTTACAGCGTTTAAGATTTCATTACTACAGATGGAGCTAAAAAATGGTTTAGTCCAAAACGATAATGCAATGGCAGCAGGATTAATTTACGGAAGAATGTTATCACATTGTCTCGATAGGTGTGCATTGAAAATCATAACTTTATTTATGCACCAGTATTTTGTGTTTTGAACGATGAAATCACATATAACCTTTTATGTGTAAGGGTTGGAAATAGTTGTTTTGGACACAGGATGGTGGACTATTGTTTTGACGGACGTTCTGACAGTTTCCTTAGTTTTGTTTGAGGCAGGGAAACACCTCTTAGAATTAGGGAAAGGTAGGATGTTCTGTTTAATAAAAAGGCTATCGCAATTAAAATGCGACCACTGTGTCTGCATCCTGCTTCTGACTCCTTATGCATTTATTAATATAAAGTACTAAGCCAGATAAACAATATTTATTATGTAGTTTAAGAAGTTTTATTTGAAGAGGTTTCTCTAATGTTAAGTCATGTGTGTTTATCAATTAAATGAAGATACCCACGATGGAGAATCGTACTGGTTTTTGTCATATCTTTTACACTGCTTGATGGGGGGTTTGAAACACTCGCTACAAAGAAATCCCACATTTTATTTCGGACAAAAACTGTTTCTGCAGTCATATGGAGATCAAACCAAAGGCTATAGCATCAAGGGAATATTCTGTGGGGTTGTAGACTGTATGAAGGCTCTATTATTTTACCTAAAGTTTATACATAAAGTTTTAATCGAATCTGAAAACCAAAAAAACACCACTTGGAACTGTGACTGCCCCTTTGAAAAAAGAAGCAAGGCAAGGACTTATACCTGTTTTTACAAGGCTTGGGCATTCCCGCTCCCTACGATATCCAGGCTTTCTAAATCTCATGGAATGCTAATGTGGTCCTGTTTTAAAGATTCACAAAGTCACTCCATACCCTATAAGGACCTCCCAGTGCACACATCGAAGCTCGATAGTCAAATTGCGCTGCTTTTAACCCCAATTGTCTGATCCATAACATTGTCACCATTCCCTGCATTGATTACTTACTCTCACTTTGCTGGGCCATTTTCCTGTATACCTTAAGTTTAAACTGAGGTGAGTATTGGTTATAGTTATGCACATGGTATATTTTGCTTGAATCATCTGCAGGATGAGAACAATAATATCTGCATTTGCCTTTGAGGCCCCATAAGCAGTTCATAAGGGCACAAGAAAGCACACTCATTGTAAATGCCTATTATCTGATATGATTTTCGTTGTTTATGACCATTTTCTCTCATAGATGAATAAAATGAGTTTCTAACTTTTTTTCAGGATGGGAACGGAGTGGTCCGTGGTTATTACTTGTCTGTATTTCTAGAACTCTCTGCTGGACTTCCAGAAACATCAAAGTATGTACATCTTTTGCATGAAGGAGCTTTTATCTGGGCGTTATATACTCACACATACACAAAGTAATCACTCTGAATTGTGCATGAATCTATTTTCATGAAACCTCTACAAACATGTTTGTTTGAACAGGAGCACATGAAACATTACATTAGAGAAATGCATTTCATAAAAGCAGTACTAACTCACTTAGAAACTGTTCTGGATTTCCAAAATCAACCATAAGGGGTGGATTTGGGGAGATAAAGCCACAATGGTGAACAGGAAAGACCTTGAAGTCTAGCCAAATCCAATCATACAACGAGGCACACACACAGCACCCCAATAATTCCTGTTAGACCGGTACGTACAGAAATGTACAATGATTTATTAGACCTTTAAAATACACATTAACAATGAAACCTCTACCTAAGAATTGTCACACAATTACTATATAATGCATGTTTACATTATCTCTTATGAGAAGATAGAAAAGCATGTGATTCAAAGCCAGTGCAATGCAGGTAATAAAACACAGTAGTAACTCTTAAGAGCAACACTAGAATAGTTTCCCAATACTTAGTAAATCTTTCCCTTAGATGGATTGGGGCCTAGTGCCCTAAAATCATTTGTTCCAAGAGATATACTTTTGCGGTAGGCTTACTATTGGATTTGGACAATGCCATTGGTTGCGATTCAGCGTTCCAAAAGTCAGGAAAAGGTCAGATAAGTAGCACCATCAGTTCCACCACACTATTAGGAGGGATTCCTAGACTAGACCACAACCAGTCTTAGTCCGGCAAGAGAGTGCTAGGGCCTGGACTTTATACCCATGTAACTCTGAGGATAGGAGGGGAAAGCAACGGGTATGTTAACATACTCTCGCCCCACCTTCGCACCGATTTTTCCAGAGACCACATCAGATGTTCCGGATTCCACTGGTGGCATGTCCATCTGTGCTTGGTCCAGTCGAGGGAGACCCAGTGTGTCGCGGGTGCAGAGATAGGTTTTGGACGCAGTATTTTGTTTCAGTTGGTTGCGCTACCTATATCACGGTTTCAGAGCCTATCCATTTGATCACTCTTGACACAAAAAGACGAAGACTTCTGCGGAGCAGGCGACCCTCAGGGAGTGAAGAAGACTGGTTGCAACAGTAGTCACCACAGTCGGGTGGCAACAAGCGATCTTCAGTTGGCCAGCAAAGGAGCATTCCCTGCACAGCTTCTGTTGGGAACAGAAGGCTGAAAATGTAGGAACAGGTTGAAGATCCTCCAAGTTACAATGATGCACTTGGAAGATCATCGGCTGCACTGAGGTAGTCAAGGAGATAACTGGTCAGTCCATCAGTTCAACCAGGGACATTTCAGATGGCTTAGCAGAGCATAAGGCAGTTGTCGATACTGAATGTTGCAGACTGTCCAGGGGTGGAAGCAGCAGCGAGAGCTGCCTTGAGATCTGGGCTGAGGAGCAGAGCTTCACTGGCAATTGACTGGAGGTGATACTGGTCAGCTGCAACAGTCGTCCTTGGATTTTTAGTGGGTGGCACTTCGTAGGGGACTGTGCTCCAGCGATGATTTGTGATGGCTGTAGGAGTCATACCTTTGTCCAGCATTCGGACTGGAAGCGCGCCCAGGTCCACCAATGGTAAGAATCTGCACCATTTAAATTGGCAGTAGCTCTCTCATCATAGATGGCCACTGGTCACACATTCTGCCCAGCAACAGATATCATATGACCTGGGACCAGACAGTTCCAGCCCCCACATCCAGCCACACATACAACCCACAACTTTGCTTAGGAAAGCAGAAGCATTCCACATATGGCAATTCCAGACGAGAGAGGTCAGGAAGCGGGTCAAAGGACAACCTTGACAAAGGACCACTTAGACTATATGGTGCTCTTTTATGGCATTATGTAGTAAAATTCAAAACTGCATGAGTAAAAAGTTGAATACACTACAAAAGAAAGTTATTAAGATGCAAAGTATCCTAACCACACTTCACTGTAAGGTAGTGGTCTTCATAGTGTGGGGCTGTCCCCCACTGCCTCCCACACCCATCCTAGTGGGGTCCAAAGGATGTACAGGGGGCGCGTGAGTGCCTTCATAAAGTGAGTACAGAGACTGATTTGAATAGAAAATCTAAGCAGATATGGCATCTGTGGGGTGGGGGGGGCTCTGCAACAAAATGTTCATTCAGACATTCAGACGGCCTGGAATAAAAATGTTGCATACGATTGCTGTAAAGTTGTGTGCAGCTTTAAAAATACAAGAAATCCACTCAGGCAGACAGCCTCCTAGTACTGATAGTCTAATGGGCTGATGCGTTTCCCCACAACGATGAGTAAAATACAAGGGACATAAAGCAGAATACATTACCTAGCTCCAAAAGGTCAGGTCAGCAGTAAAAACAAAGCACAAAGAAAGGGTGTCCCTTAGCAAAAAAACTGAAACCAAACAATAACATTCATTAATGTAAAAGTCATGAGAATAGGTAACAAATGAAGGGCCTGATTCACAGAAGGGTTTTATAATGGCGCAATCCCATTGTAAAACACTCTGTTTATGCCCTAAGTGTCTACAACTCTTCTAGTGCAAATTTACATCCACTTTTATACCATTACCTACACCTTCCATTCACCATAATTCTTTAGTTATTCACAAGCATAAAGTGCTTGATGCAAATCAACATTTAATAAATAATGGGCACTCTCCCTACCTGACATCAGTCACTCCATTTGGGGGGGGGGGGGGGCCTTAGACTTAGGAGGGTGTAAGAGTGGTGACGGGTTTCCGTTAAGGACACTCTGAGCACTCTTAATACAAGGTGATCAGAATGTATAAAAATAGTTATTTATTTAGAACTTAGACACACAGGTAATTAAGACAGTTAAACCTTCCCTAGTTTTTGCGGAGGGCAGCAAAGAGTCTCAATTCAGTGTGTTTACAGTGACGTTGGAAGAGGGGCAGACCCTACCCTTCAAGAACTACTCCGCACCAAGCAACAGCGCAGTGCGGAGAGTGTGTTCTCGTGTCTTAACGGAGTATAAAGCAGGACAAAGCTGATGGCATCCAAAATCGTAGAAAGAACAAAAGAAGATCTTGAAGCTGCATGTGATGAATGAAACAGGAGCCGGAGCTCTTTCGCGGACACATAGCCAAATGAAGCTACTAAGCGAAGGTAAGGGGTGTGGGGCTACAGACATTATTATGGGTGTGAGGCCCGCTTTAAAACTGAGTGATCCCCAAATCGTAGCGAATACCTCCACCCTATCTCCCTTGCCCTGGGATCCTGCCCCCCAAACTCCACCGCAACCTTTAAATGGCTTCCAGCTTGTGCACACTCTTAAAGAAAATTCCCCGGTGCCTGCGGCTTCTCCAACTATGGCAATCTTAATAGACAGGCAGCCGGGGAAGGAGAACGAGAACAGTGAGACAGAAAGTTTAGCGGACTGTCCCACTAGTGACTGCCCTATTGACAAAAGAACAGGAGATAACGAAAGGGGGGTGACGGCTTATTCACCGAACCCCTGTTGAACCCTGATCTTCACACACCGACCATCTCGTTCTTAACGGATGTAATACTTCGGATAGGAAAAAAAAGGGCCATCTCACAACACAAACTGCACAGTATATCTCTTTCGGAAAACAAAACAATTTGCTGGCACTTTCAATCGAAAACCTTTCAGGCTTCCCAGCTAGTAAGGGACTCGCCCCAAAAAGATGACGATGTCTGAGCTACCCCCTCAGACACAGACCTACTGGCTGGATCGGACCACTGTTTGCCCCAGCAGGGGTCTTTCCTACAGGACATGTCCCTTGAACCCAGCGTTTCAACACTAAAACCTCTACTGCTCCTCCTAAACCCCAAGGGGGAGATGGAAAACACCTTTCTGCATAACAATCCTCTTGCAACTCCTGTGTCTTCCCAGCTGCCCGATATCTGGAAAAACTGTAATTGAAGACAGTACCAAGAACACTGAGGGGGCTGTTACACAGGGGATGACGACTTTGGAACTTCAGGAGAAAAGGAGCCAGGCTCCAACACCGTATCCGAGTTCCCTGGGGGTGGACCAACCAGCCCGAATGTCCAAAAGCACGAATCTTGATGAGAGGGGGCCACGTAACACTGGGTCCCTTCCACGGAGCCCCCTACAGCCTAGTAATGACACAAATAGAGGAGGGAAAACATGCATGCCTGAATCAGAAGACGAGGAGTGAAGGGCGACAATGCCCCGACAATAGACCTTGTCTGCAACTCCTGAATTGAGACCTCCCCACCTAAATGGGAGTGATTTTGACAATGATGTGATCAACAAAAAGCCTCAAGACCCAGAAAAAAATACATCAATCAGTGTCATCGATAGATACGTCAGATGATACGCAAACAGACGGCGAGGGTCTCCGTCGATCTTACGGTCCTTCACAGAGAAGGCTATGTGCCCCAAAGTCTAGGAAAAACTGCCTAGCTGATCAGGCCCACTCTACACCAAGTCTTCACCAAAGTTGGGAGGCCCAATTGGCTCAACTTCGAGCGACAATTGGATCCATGGTCACGATTGCCCTCTCCCCTTTTTTAAAACTATATGAAAATGTAAGCGAAAACTACAAGGATCAATCAACGCTGCTCGCTTTGATGCATTCAAAGTTAATTTTCATAGAGACCTACATTGAGGCCTTGGGGGGGGGAAAAAGAGCTAAGGAGCAGGAATCCGAGGGGGTCATAATGAAAACACTCATTGATCTGATAGAAGATGCCCGCGAAGACAAAAAATCCTTCTTGCCATGCTTCAGGCAAATGATTATCCTGATGAAAACTCAAGGTGAATTAAGGATCGATAACCCTGTAGTGCTAAAGGTGATAAAAAGCCCTTCCACTCAAAAGCATTTTAACAACATGGTCCCAGAAGAACCTACCTTGGAGAACTCTATTGGGTCCAATTGCAAGTTGGTATTGGAAAGGGACCCTGTGAAACCGTCTGGTAGTGGAATACAAATGGTCACCTTGGCACAATTACCACCAATAAGGGTGGAACCCTCGACACCTCCCTCAAGCAATCAAATACCCTGGCCGAGGGCCTCTACAGGAGAAACTATTTTGATAGAACCTTCCGAAGTACAGATGGGACATTCTGATAATTTCTCGATCTTCACAAAGCAGGGTAACAGACCTACAAAACCAGCAAGTAAGACCAAAGGCCCGAAACCTCCAACGGTCTAACCAAAAAATGGTATATCAACCAAGAAGATAGAGGGGGGAGCAAGAAACTATATCCGTAATTTAAGATTGGTAGATCCGACTACACAACCCGGTCAGAACCCACAGCCCCTCGCAATTCAAATTCAGTGAGAAAATTAACCCCCTGCTGGCAACAAAAACCATAAGATCCAGGGAGGTTGAATTGGACACCTTGTCAGAGGAAGGTACTGAAAATTCTGACACAGAAGATGATTTGATGCTACTCTCGACATATGAAGAATTGGAAGAACAGGAACCGCCACCCATTGCCAAGCTCCCATTAAAGTTAGACAAAAGCATTGCCGTAATCATAGATTCTACTATTCCCCCAAAGAATTGCAGAACTTTTGAAACACTGGAAGAGAGGAGAATTAAAATTACTGCAATGGGACAACATAGGTAGAAGCCTAATATTTCAAAAGAGAAAGTAACTAAAAGTGAAGATAAAAAGAGCCCTCAGCAACTAAAAGAACCGTTCACATTCAACAGAAATTGGGAAACAGCAAACCAGGAACCAAAGTTGAAGTGGATGCAACGAGATGCTAAATTGCAGTACAAACTACTCCTGGAGCGAGTTTTAAAATCCAACGACGGCCTCATATTAAACCGTGCAAATGTAATGGCCCTTTTCTACAATGTCACTCAACTGAGAGTAATTACATCAGAGGACATAAAGATTGTGGCATTCCCTAATGAAAATGAGTCCGACGGAGTCCTACTGCATATTACTACTTCGTCCCTTATCGCTCTCGTGCTTAACACTGCTGATGAACTTAGGGCCCTTGGTTTCGATACGATAGTAGATGGAGTGGGTGATTGAGGCCAGGATTGCTCGTTGAGGCCACTAAATTTAAGTCGAAAAAGACTCTTCATACAGACCAACTTGAAAACGCTAAAGACGCCCATTTGAAACTGACGAGAGTCATTCCCTTCGCTCTACATGGCCCGGATGCACTAAAAATTGCCATCATAGGTGCTAGAAGAAGCAATTTACAGGATCCTACATATTAAACAAAAAACGAAACAGACAACCTGACTCTGAACACAAAAATCACAAACGAAGAGTCATGGAGTTGGCTGGCGGGGGAGCCCTTATAGAATCAACAAGACCCTAGAATGAGAAAGTGGCAACAGGGAGGGACTTCCACGTAGGATCTTGGAACACAAGGGGTTACACTCATCTGATGCAACCAATTGGCAGCAGATTGAATGCACTGGACATCATTTATTTCCAGGAAACCTGGTTGCGGGAAACACCTTTGTTAGATGGTTACACAAGCTACCTGAATGTTGCAAAAAAGGGTCTGAAGGGCAGACCGAGTTGAGGACTGCTTGCGATGATCAAAAATGATTCTATGGGCCAAGTAATAACCTGTTATCATCCACACTCTCTAATCCAAATATTGCTAATTAAACTGGCAAACACTAGTGCAGAGAAAGAGGGAACCTTAATATTATTCAATCTATATTGGAACCCACAGACCACAGAGTCCAACTCATTCATTTGGGAAATAACACACTGGATTGACAAATTTAGAGCGGAATTCACAGATCGTTAGATTATTATATGTGGCGATTTAAACATAAACTGCTTGGTACCAGCATTAAATATCCCAAAATAAACGGGAGAGAAAACTCAAACAAAAAAAAACTCAAGGGCAAACCAGTGGTGTGAAGAAATGGAAATCCGGGATCTCCAGATGCTGAATGGACAGGTGAATGGTGATCGAGAAGGAGCACCGACATGGCACTCTCTATTGGCTATTGTGACATTGGACTATTTCTTTTTTTGACTCAAGAACTTTTTCTAGGGTAGTGTCGTTAGCCATACTTGACACAGTAAAGAGTGATCATAATCCATCCACTGGCCTGCAGACGACCTAATTCAGATCTTTCCAAATAGGAAATTCCGATCAGACTGACCTCAGCCTGTAACCCTGGAACAGAACAGAGGATGGCTTTGTATTAACCACCAAACAATAGCAAGATTGACTGACGCCTTGCTGGACTAGCAGCCTAGTCCATCGGGCGGACTGGAATACGAAGTATGCCTCGCGACGTTCAGAGAAGGGCCAGGAATACATGGCATGCCACTATTTAAACCTAAGCACCAGTAGGATAGAACTATGGCAGAACGCAAGACCCAATTAAGGAAAGACATAAAAACCTTGTCCTATTTACTGTCTGAAC
Organism: Ambystoma mexicanum; assembly: GCF_040938575.1. Classification (NCBI taxonomy): domain Eukaryota; kingdom Metazoa; phylum Chordata; class Amphibia; order Caudata; family Ambystomatidae; genus Ambystoma; species Ambystoma mexicanum. The sequence goes on from NC_090931.1 coordinate 555,908,685, forward strand.
TTAGGCTTAAGGAATCTAAAAAAATGAAACTGAAATTCCGAAACTTGGCGGCTTCTCACAGAGCAATCTTATACCAGAGGGACTCCGAGACCATGCTACAGGCGGCCCTGTCGAATGACGGCGAGAATTTATGGGTGCTTTTGAATGGAAAGGAAGAAGCTAGCTAAGATCTTCAGCTTAACCCCATACATGAGTCGGGATGGATTGCCCTCTTTCAGGCGCTATTCACTGAATTATCTACTAGTGAGCCCTGGCCTTCGCAGGCAGCGTCAGGCCTGTGGGATATTGTTCTAGAGAGAACAGAAATTAAAAACATCATTACAAAATCCAGTACATCTTGAGCTCTCGGCCCTGACGGATTGACAAACTTTATGCTAAAATTGGCTCCAGACTTATGGCAGATTTCTGTATGAGGCTCTTCGAGCTAATTCTCAGGGAAGGGTCCCCCCCTCATGGAAAAAGGCGATCATTTTACCTATTTTCAAAAGATGCGATAGGCTGAACCCTAAAAACTACAGGCCTATCACCCTTTTGGACGTTTTAAAGAAAATATTCACTGGAGTACTCCTAAAACGTCTAAAGGAATGGATCAAAACCTCAAAATCCTTTGAGCAGAGACAAACGGGCTTCGTTAGTGGCACAGACTGCGGATTTAATCTGCTAATACTGAGCTTGCTTAAAGCAAAAACATTAAAAACAATAGGGTGCCTGTACGTTGCCTGTGTAGACACAGAGGCTGCATTTGATTCCATCGACAGGGAGCTCCTATGGTCCAAACTAAGGAACAGGGGCTGCCCACAAGCCCTTGTGGCCGCAATAAAAGATCTTTACACAGGAACAACTTAACAAGTCAGATTTAATAAAGATAGGAGTCTGACAAAAGAAATCAAAACACTAAGGGCCTGAAACAGGGGTGTCATTTGGCACCAATACTGTATGTCTTCATCAGCAACGTGGTAAATGTACTGGACCCCCGTAGGTCTTGCCCTACAAAAATCGAACACTGAGTCAGCCGGCTGGTTACTCTATGTGGACGATATAGTTTTGATTGACAAGACTCCTTTGGGCCTGCAAAAGAAATTGGATGAATTGCACGCATACGTTAACTTAAACAAAAAATAAATGCAGACAAAACGGAAATCCTCCTAATTCAAAACCAGTGAGCGAGAAAAAGATATTTCAAATGGAGGCTGGGATCTTGCTCACTAATCCCAACAAATTCCATCAAATACTTGGGGATCATGATAAGTGTCAGCAGAATTGAGTCGGCATGGACTGCAAATCTAACTCTGAAAATCGATCAACTGATAGCTCAGCCTCTTGTGATCAGCTACTACCTGTAATTCGATTCTACATTCAGAAAGTGGTGCCTGTTTTGACATACAGTGGTGTAGTACATTGGTGTAGCTGGATTGGACATAGCCTGGGAAACTTGGGAAACACTTGGACAGATTTTGGAAAAGGCTTCTAAGGCTTCCAAAATCTATACCTATAGCAATCGTAAGACATGAGCTGGGTTTAATTTCTATGCACGCTAGAATTATTTGGAAATCCCTCTCGGCCTTTGGCAAATTGAACTTCTGGAATTCCCACTACAATACGACATCATCAAGCAAAGGGGTGACCGTACACTAGAATGGTCCCTGAATTAGTGGTTTGCCAACTGTCGGGAAATACTGGATCAACTTGGGCAATCCGTTAAAACTCTATCATAAAATCCATTAAAGGTCAAAAGACTTCTATGGGCTACTGACTGGTCCAAAACAGAATAAAAAAGATCATCCTCAAAAAACCACATTCTTTCAAGGACTCTGAACAACCAGCTAAATGTAGTGCCTTTATGTTTGAGGAAGCATCCTTCTCCTGGCTTTCGAGATATCTACTTCAGATTACGCCTTAAAATCCTCCATACAAGGGCTCTGCTAACCCGATATGGAAGAAGTGCGAAGGGCAAGAGTTGTCGATTCTGCAACAATCAAGAGGAAACTCTGCAGCACCTGACACTGTATTGGCCAGATCTCTGAACAGACAGAACTTTAATACATTATGAACAACTGAAGAACACCGCAGGCAGGGAAAAATTATATGGGGGAAAAACCCAATCTGCAGCCAGGTGTATGGTAACTTTCTTGGAGAGAATATTGAACCACAAAACTAGAGACACTTTTGATGTACCAAAAGTCAAAACTGGATAAATCCGGAGAACTTACTTTGCAAATGGATCTTGAGAATAACTAACGGAAAGGGAATACTGTGGTGGGAATGACAACCAGATCCCCCGATGATATTACTTTGCTTGGTCGTCCATCTGGTTGTTTCTCTTCTTCTTTCCTTCTTGGACTTTCCCTCTTGGACTTTGTGAGACTGACTGCCTGCAAGGTCCAATCTTGGTGGAACATGGATCTCCTTTGCTTTCATCTTTTCCTTTCCTTCTGTTCTGTTCCTTTTTTAACTAGACGACAATGGAGAAACAAAAGTTTTTGTATTAAAACTAAATGTTTAATAAAAAAGTAGGTAAAACCTTCCCTAGTTTTATATATACATTCACCTTGGTATGCTAAAAGCAATAACACGTCACTTTTAAAATACAGTTGGAAAAAGTTTTCACAATACTTTAACTGTAATAAAGCAAATGAACATAATAGAACCAGGTAATGACTAACAATTTGAGAACTAATAGGCTTCAGAAAAGTGTTGGCAAAAGCTTAGGATGAAGGTACTAACCTTAAAAAGCCCTTCCCTAGCTAGAAGAGGCATAGTTCCCTTTGTCACAGGTCCCAATAGAAGTATTCTCGGGAGACGAGTCTGTTTAGGAAGTTTGAACTAGTGTTTGTTTAAGCCAACAAGTAGTTTGTAAGCGTTCCAAAGTACAATAAAACCAAGAGGAAAGTTTTTAAAAGACCCTCCCCCTATCCAACCACTGTAGGGAGGGAGACATCTGACGAGAAAACCACCATTCAACACTAGGCAAGGGAGAGGTAGGACCAGGTCTTCACATCTATACATCCCTATGCAGACGGCGAGAGGGGTCAAAACTGTCCTGTTTACTCAACCGTTAACTCCAATTGACTCAGAAAACCATAGGTGTTCTTGAATTTGCTGTGCCTTGGTTTCATTGGAGGAAGTCCAGGGTCCTCTGGTGTAGAGGTAACTTAAGGTGCCAGGTTTTTGGGTCCTGCTAGTTGGCGGTACCAGGCTCTGATGAACCTTTACTGGAAAGCTGGACACCTAGAACACACCCACGGCTGGACCACCACTCTGTTGACAACCTCAGAGGATTCCCAGAACGTGATGCAGGCAGGGAACAACAATGACCTATTGAAGAAAATGGCGGAAGGAAGCCCTTGTGGTGGAAACAAAGAAACTGGTACGCTCCTCTTTGTGGCGGAGAGCTGCAACTTCAGAGAAATGCTTATTGCTACTGTAATGGTGCAAAAGATATGAGTCTGACACAGTGGTGGCATGGTGATTGGCAAAGACTTTTATTCAGGCAAAAATAAAGAGGACAACTATTTTTACCTAATTCTAAGAGGGGATCCCCTGCCTCTAATAAGGAACCGGTCAGAATGTCCAAGTAAATACAGTCCTCCGGTGTGTCAAAATGCCTACTTCAATCCATCACACTTGTAACTAATAAGGAAAGAGTAGTGGATCTTCTTGGTCCAGAAGATTGACAGTTCCAATCGTAGGGGGAATGACTCCCTTCTCCAGGTCTCCGTTCCTGTTTGAAGAAACAAAGTTCCAGCTTGTGGTGCTGTAAGGGTTCAGTTCCAATGCAAAAAAAGTTCCAACTCTAACATTACTCCCTATTAACCATCATTTTGCTTCACTCTTGGTTTCTTGGAGAATGCCTACCTTGGGGAATGACTCTCCCGCATGCTTTCTTCTGATTAGTTTCACGATAACCAATCCTTTGGGAAGACACCAGGAGATAGTGTTTCCTTTTCCTGGAGTCTCTTGACTTCACAATTCACACGGTCTGGGAACAGAATGACTCCCTTGCCCCAAGCCCTTCCTGGACTTTCACAATACACAGTTCAACATTACCAGGGGGAATGCCTTCCTTCCACTATCTTACTTTGCACTTCAAAAGTTCAGAATTCATGTGAGCTCCCAATCTTATGAGTGCAGCTCCCAGACCAGTATATTCCTCTTAACCTGGTGCAGTAGTCCTGGTTCACTATCCTGCTAGGTACTGTGACTATGAAGATATGACATAGGTTACTCTTCATAGAAGGATGCGGGTCCCAGACACATGGACTCTCTCCTGTTGATATTGCAGTTCCCTTTCACTGGGGTCTTAGCTTTTCCCCCAGGGGATTCCGTTATGCCCCAATAGCATGGCTCCGGCGTCTGCCAGTGCCCTCTGTTACCCCTTCCAACCTCCCTGCTAGCCCTGGTACATTTAGGGTCTCTACCGTCTTGGTACGGTTGGTCTTGGGGTACTCCACCCTCTGTTTCAGGCTTCTCTGCTTTTCCGGCATGCTGCAGTGTCTCTGCGGCACTTGCCGATTCTCAGCGGGCATGTCTTCTGGCGGCCACGCAGTCCTTCTACATGGCTTGCCTGAACGTTTGCGGTTCATCCACGTCAAACCAGGTAAGAACCTCTCTGTCGGCCCGGTAAGCTCTCCTGCAGCTGCTTCGGGTCTCGGCCAAGTTGAGCGTTCCCCGCGCTCACAGTTCCTCCAGGGAGTGCCTCTCTTTTTCCTGGTTTCCCTCTCCTGTTTTCAATGGGTTCTGCCCAATCCGGTGTGGGGGGAGCTGTGGGGGAACTAGACTGTTCATTCATGTTCTCATGAATGCTCTCCATGCTTATGCACTTTTTCCTTGTCTCATTACTGATCTTTGGGTCTTCCAGGGAGTCAGTTGGTCTCTCCCTCGTCACAGTACTTAAGGGATACCTGCCCCTGGAGTTCACACTCTTCCTTGTCCCAGTACTTCCTATATTGGAGGTATGGCAAAAAACATATAGGAACGCTAGGGAAAGTGTTGGTGGAAGGGGGGTAGGAAGGTGTTAGGTGGGCAATGTCTTCAGGAGATCTGCAGAGAGGCAGGGCTTCGCTGGCCATGTGAATAAAGTACTGCTGACCAGCGTCCAACCAGGTCTGGGTCTTCAGTAGGCAGTCCTTGTTAGTAGGGGCTTGGCTCCAACAATGACATGAAGAATGGCTGCAGGTGTGTTCCCCCTCTTATCCAGAATGCAGGCTGGCATTGCCCCTAGCCCGCCCATGGAAAGGATCTGCACCATTACTACTTCCCAGGGGCTGTTCAATCCTGGACAGACTCTAGCCACTGCATCTGCCCAGCAACAGACACAATTTGGCAGGAAAATTGACTGGGTCTAAACAGACCCAGGCCCCACATGCTGCACCCCACACGCACACCTCATGCGAAAACCAGAGCTTTACTCAGGAAAGGGCTTACCATATATGGAAAATCTAGCTGCTCTAGGGCAAGAAGAAGGTCAAACAACAAGATGGTCAAAGGACCGGCCAAAATCTCGTTGCACAGCCATTTGAGTATGTGGTACTCTAAATGCCATTAAGCGTTACAATGCAAAAGACTACTAAAAAAGAAAACAATACAAAAGTATCCACTGCCACCAGCCCATCCTGGACACATCCTGCATAAAAAAAGACATCCTGTGTGCAAACCCTGGCCTTACAATTGCAGACACCTATGTCGATGCAACCTCCAGAGAGGTCTTCATGGATATCCTCTTCTCTGTCCACTCTCCAGATCTATGGACTCCTCATCTCTACTCTCTCCCCTTTCACTTCCTCTCCAGTTAACGGTTGCATCAAGTGGGAAGTCCTCCTAGCTGGCTTCTCATCCTCGCGTTGCATCGTTGATGTCTACCACACTGGCACTATCCTGGTTCCCGGTCCTCAACCCAACTTCCTTTTCTTTGACCGGATCCTGCCTTCCCTAATCAACTTCCTTCTTTGTGCTACCCCCCTGAACCCCAGCTCCACCACTTTCACTGTCCCGCCCCCTCTGACTGGAGTACCACACCCCTGTACCCCTCTTCAGAAAACCTTAAAAGGCAGAGACCTCCTCCACCTGGCGACTCAGCGCCTGCTAAGCCAACAAACACTCTGCTGACATCGGCTTCCTTCTTGAAGACACAGACCTCGACATTCTCGCTTTCACTGAGACTTGGTTCAATGCCAGCTCAGTCACTGCTTTTGACTCCCTCCTCCCTGATGGCTTTAAGATCATTTCCAAGCCTCGACCTTATTCCTCCTTAATCTATCCTGAGTGGGTTCCTTATTCCATTGTACCCACCCAACTCTATTGTTCCTTTGAGAGCCTGGTTTGCAAGTTGGTAATCTCCCCCTCCTCCACTCTGACCATTGCTACCATTTACTGGCCTTCAGGCGCTTCCACCCTGTTCCTCTCTGAATGGGCTGATTTCTGCTCCTACTTACTGTCAACCACCTCGGCCTCCTCCTCGGGTGACTTCAACATCCAATTGGACTCAGCTGCCACTCTTTAAATTGACCTCTGCACCTCTTTCCCTCTCCATTCTGCCCTCCGGTCCAACCCATTTGGCTGGACACACCCTGGATGCCATCATCCACCTGGAACTCACTCTTGCTCCCCCTTTGATCACACCTCTCTCTTGGTCATACCATTCTCTCCTCTCTTCCTACCTGGGTCCCTTCGGCCCTCCTACCACACCCTCAAAAGTCCTTCCAACCTTGTTCTCGAACATCTGCCTGATAAAACGAGTGTCCGCTGCTGTCTTTGCTTCTTCCTTCATTCCCCCCCTCTTCTCCTCCTACCTCAGACTCTACCACCGACTCTGCTCTCAACAACCTTCAGTCAGCCATCGCCTGAACCCTGCCTTTAAGCATAACACCTGATATGACTCTGAATTTGGAGCACTGAAACGAAAGTGCAGAGCAGCGGAACGGAAGTGGCAAATTTCAGGTTCACCCTCTGACCAACTAGCCTGCCGCCTTCTCCAAAGGCAATACATGCTATCCATCCATGCCAAGAAAAGGGCCCACATCCGGACATGGGTATCGGGTGCATCCAGTAACATGGCTGAATTTTTCAAAATCTGCAGGGAGCTAGCCAACCCTTACGCAGTCTCCTCCCCTCTTCCCTTTCAGGCCCTCTGCAACGCTGTGGCCACACACTGTCACCAAAACTCAGGAAATCCTGAACACACTTGTTACTCACACATCAAACCAATCCCACACCCCCTTGCCTCCCTTGGCCACTCACCCTCCTCCTCCTGCCTTCACCTCCTTCACCCCTGCAGAACTTACCAGAGTTGTCTGCTCTGTGAAGGCTTCTTCCAAACAGGTTCCAACCTACTCATCCTGAACCATCAAGGACAACATTGGCTCTCTTGCTCCCGCACTCGCTGATTTCTGCAATCACTCGTTCGCAGTTGGTGCTTCCTCTCGCACTCACTTGTGCGCCCACTCCTGAAAAAAACCTTCAGTAGTCCTTACTTGTGCATCCAACTACCGCCCTATTTCAGTCACCCCCTTCCTGGGGAAACTGTTGGAGAAGCTGGCCCTGCTCCAACTGAACTCGCACACTGAACTTGTGGGTGGTCTCCATGATCATCCATCTGGATTCCGAGCATCCAGAGGCACTGAAACTGCTCTTCTGAACACCCGTTAAGAACTGCTTGCATCCCTGGACTCCAACTCCCCAGCTATCCTCATCCTACTTGATCTCTCCTCTGCCTTTGACAATGTCAACCATTTCATCCTTGTACAAATGCTCCACGATACCCTTGGAATTTTGGAACAGGCTCTGGAATGGCTGACCTCTTTCCTAACTGACCGCTCTTACAGAGTCATGATGGGCGCCTTCTCCTCTCATACTTCCTTCTCCACCTGTGGTGTCCCCCAAGGATCTATCCTCACCCCAGACTCTTTAACATCTACCTTGTTCAGCTGGCACTCCTCATCTCCTCCTTCTCACCCAACTTCTAGTGTTATGCAGAAAACACAACTCTTTTTCAGATTTCCTGTTGACACACTCGCACCTTCCTTCATCATCGACTGCCTATCTACCATCCAGGCCTGGTGCACTTCCAACGATCTCTGCCTCAATGCCAGCAAAACTTAGATCCTTCTGATTGGGACCCCTGCTCCCTCCTTCTTCCCTTCTCTCTGGCCTCTCATCTTGGGCTCTCCACCTGCTCCTTCTGACGCCAGAAACCTTTGTGTCATCTTTGACTCTTCTCTCTCCTTCCTCCCTCACTCTCTTTCTCAAAGGAATTCTCCCTTTTCTCACTTTCCCCCAGAAGCTCAATGTTTCCCAAGCCCTGGTTCTCTCTAGGCTTCAATCTACCTTCATCCTCTCTGCGACCCCTTGAGCTAAAATAGAATAGAGCAGCAAGACTTACCCTTGGCCTTAAGCCCAGTGACTGAATCTCTCCTGCCCTAAAAAGTCTCCACTGGCTCCTGGTTGCTGCACAGATCAAATACAAATCCCTCTGCATCATCCACAAGGCTGTCGGGGCCCGGAGACCACACTATCTGCAACTCTTTCAAAATGCTCTCCTAGACCTCTACGTGCCTCTGTCACCAACTCCCTGTGTGTAAATCGTTTTGCTAAACTGAGAGCGGGAGGTTTTTCGCTTTCCTCAGCTGGATCCATCCTATGGAACAGCCTCCCCCTGCGTCTTGAGCAGGACCTTAAGTTCGGAAAACATCTCAAGACTTTTTCCTCCTTCCCACCTCTGCTAATCTCAGTTGCTGTGATTGGTGTCTTGGACCCTTATGCATCCTCGGGCCCCTGTTCACTCACACCCAATCGCCCAAGCTTCTGTCTACCTTCAGCACATGTCTCGGCACACCCTCGGCACTGGCGACTCGCACTTTTCCACCCAACGCGGCTCCTGGCTATATAGCACTTAACATACCTTGCTCTTCTGTGGCTCACCCTCGAGCACGGACACCCCAGCACCTCCCCCACAGCCCTCGGCCTTGCTGCACTTGCACATTCTGAATACTCACAAGGCGTAGTAGGCTCGGCCGTCACTTTCCCCACTGTATTTTTTGTATATTTATTGGTACTGCAATCCCATGTTCCCACTCTCTTGCCCTGAGGGCGCTTTGAAACAATGTATTTGCTGTATAAGCACCTAACAAGCAAACAATAAACTAAGTAACCACAAACCCACCAAAAATAATATTCTAGAGATAGTGTGTCACAAAAGGTGGTGTGTGGAGCTGAAAACAAACATAATGTTACTATGGAGTTCTCCTGCACTGAACCCATAGGGACTGATCAGTGTCCCCAAAATAGATGCGCTTAACAAGTTAAGTGAAGCAAAATAGACTTCTTATGCCACCAGAAGTCGGGAAAGGAGAAACACAATACTAAAAAGTATGGTGTCCCATTGATGTCTACAGAGAGAAAACAATATACATCTTTCCCAATAGTTCCCAATGAACAGAATTTTACACACTCAGCACGCATCTACACCTACACACACACACCTTAAAAAGACATGGTTGCAGCTCAAGAAAACAAAATGCACACCATTTTTAATGCCACCATAACTGCATTGACCTTTCTCCATATGGTAATTTCACAGGGACATTGGCTCGTTTTTTTCATTTTATAGTTCTTAGTGGGATATTGTTTGTCATCCCTCCCATGAAATGTAAACAAAGCAGAAGCCTTTTTTATTATGCCTTTTTTCTTGTGAAATTAAATTCAACATTTGCTTGTGAGCACATCGTTTGTGTTTGCTCATGGATCCTTGTAAGCAGTCCACGGTAGTGGCAGAGTCATCGTTGCTTACCAATGCCGTTGGCTCAATTATGGTTGCTTTAAAAACCATTACTTGCAGTTTCTTTTAGTTTCCTATTCTTTTGTCTCCTCTGTTTTGTCTGTGAATGTATTTCTCATGGACTTTTATATAGCATATTAGACAAAGTTCCCCATAATGTCCCTCAACCAAAGTTATATACAGTATCATAGCAAGTTTCCACCAGCACATGGATTTCGCACATCCCCATGACCACCACAAAGCTACCCAAAGTGGTCACTGGGCCTCGACTAAGGCTGGGGTTAGTGGTCTCTTTACACCCATTGCTGGTCCATGGGCCCCTGGGTATCGCCAGAGCTCAGTTTGCCTGGGACTTCTCCAAAGCCACCTGAGGTTGCCACTGGGCTTCTCTTCAGTTCAGGTCCATTTGCGACTTTACCCGCATGCCGCATCAGTGAGATTTGACCATGGCCTGCGGTGATGGCATGTGGCCACTTCCAATATTATTACTTGTTTTTATTTTGTTCAGAGGCATGGCTGGTACCCATATTGTAGTCCCTGCCAAGCCCCCACCCAAGGTGGCCTGTGGCCAACTTCAATGGCAGGTAATGAGGCTCAGAGGTTGACTGGCTATGGTATTTTGCCTGTGGCATGGCCTGCAGCATTGACAAGTGGCCACTTGGGAAAAGGTTTTGCGTTTCATCGGGCTCAGTAGCCACTTTGGGTAGTTTGGTGGGACCTGGGGCTAAACCAAATGTCATTCCATGGACAAAGAAATTCTGAGTCAAATTTGTTTTTATTTTTTAAATGTTTACAGGGGTTTTGTCATTTATTAAAGAATAGTGATATTCCTATGAGGAGGCCACCCCTCTTCTTTTTATAGACTTGTAGGTGCACTATTTCCTCTGAGGTTTGCTGTTAAAGAGTACACCCACAGCGTGCATCTTACTTGCGGCAACCTGTCTTTCAGGTATGAGTACAGGGTAGAGATGGTCCACCAGTGCTCCAATGATCCTACAAAAAACATTATCCGAGAATTTGCATCTGACTTTGAGGTTGGCGAATGTTGGGGATACAACAGATTTTTCCGTCTGGACCTACTTGCAAATGAAGGATATTTGAACAGACCAAATGACACGGTTGTTTTAAGGTGAGGTATTTTATCAATGCTTCTATGAAGATCTTGAAATTGTTGCTGTTAATGTTTTGCACTTTGTGCTTTTAAATGAACTTTGCATGATTTTTTTTTTTTTTAACACTGAGTGGTTAGGAGAAATAGCTGTTATAATCTTTTTTTTCTGTGTACGTTTGTATTAATGTTCTAACTTTTAAAGCTTATTTTCTGATTTTATTTCAACTTTCAACTATTTTTATTACATCTTTAAGGTTCCAGGTCCGTTCACCAACCTTCTTTCAGAAATGTCGGGATCAGAACTGGTACATTAGTCAACTAGAGACCGCACAAACTACCTACATTCAGCAAATAAGCAACCTAAAAGAGGTAGGTCTTGTATTATGTGCTTGCAGCCTTCAAATCCCTTAATGGAAGTCTTGTAAAAAAGTATTTGTCTTTATTTTGTATTAATTGCTGGTAAGAGGCATCTGTGGTAAGAGTGTGAACATTGCAATGTTTACCGGAGCAGTTTCAGCTAAATAGGAGGCACTATAGTAGATGCTGCTGGCAAAGTAGGAGTACAAACAAAACAAGTCATTTTTAATCAGTTCTAAAAGTGGTCATTTTGAAGTAGATTTTGCTTGTTTGTGGGACATCTGGTGCATTGGGGGACGCTGTGTGTGGAGGTACAATGATTGCACTTGGTAGCTGGTTTACTGGAATACTATGCCAGCATCATCTATACAAATATTTTGATTTTTTAGTCTTATTGAACCACAAACATTAGCCACATGCTTAACTTGGAACAAAAATTGCCATTTTTGAACCCCACCAGGTAGAGCTTATACAGCTATATTCTTACTGTCCGGTCACAACTTAATGATTGGGTTGCAGAAAAGTCGCTAGCTTTTAAGCTGATTTATTTACTAGGCCTAATTGTGCCTTGATAACATTAGCGTGAAAAGAGCAGTACTGTAGTGTCAAGTGGTCCAGTGTGCCCTTCTTAATAGATTTCACCACTGTGTTTAATGAAGTTATTAGGAGTTTACTTATTTAGTAAGTCGGTGTCCTGGGGCAAAATTATCTTGTTATATGAAGATACATGTGCGCCAACCTATCTAGATAATGGCACTCTTTTTCGGAATGTCCCTCCTATGTGTTCGCAGCTCGGGTAATGATACAAGTGTGATGTATTTAAGAATGTGTTTTCATGCTATTTTTTTACAGGTAAGGTTGAGCCTGCTGCATTTTCTAATACAAAAGTACCAGGAAGCAATTTAACAAAATGGGTTATTCTTGGGGTTCTGGTTCTTCAAGTGTTTTTAATCCAAAACAAATAATGTCTAATCTACAATGGTCCTTCCCCTCTGGGGACAGCCTACTGAATATAGCAAAGTTCCAAACGAGCTGGTAAACTGAAATGATCAACTGTAATGGCCACCGGGACACTGGCAACTGTTGGTGACTCAGCTGCCCCTACCGACATGGCCTCTGTGACCGCTCATGTAGCATTTGATGTCATCGCATTGCAGAACTGTTTTCTTTCCAGGTTCTGACTCTGCTGAAGTCTCTGAGCACTTAAGCTTTTTCCTGAGCCAATGCTTCTAGGTCTCATGTGTTTCTTTTTAGTTCCTTCCTCGTCTTTATTCATTTTCTACTATTTCTGCCTTCTGCTCCTGAATCTTGGTTCTGTTCCATTCCATCACCCCAGTTCCTTTTCTACTGTCCCGTAATCTTCCATTTTCGCAAGATGGTTTTCCCGCTCTCATTCAAGCTTGGTTATCTACCTGGCCTTGTCTAACCAGCTCCAGTTGACCATCTTCAGCCTTGAACGGGATTGCCTTCATTTCAAGAGTTCCTAGAGGTTTTTTAGCACTAGCTTTTTCCTCCAGTGAGAGCGGGCTCCCTTTTCTGGGGTGCCATTTTACCAGGGGCAAAGTTTTAGTCTTTGCCTCCAGAGTGGCTTCCAGGAGGGACCGGCCTTACCTCACTGCAATGCCAAAAACACAAACGGGTAAGGACAGTAGCTGAGATCAACTTAGTCTTAACAAATCCTTCACCCCTGGACATTCTAGTTTGTAACTTACAATTCCAAATGTGACTAACAAAACTGGTGTCAACCTATTCTGAACCTCTACACCTAATCTATAGAAACAAAAAAGAAACTTCACCTGCAAAATCACTGTAAAACTTGTACTCGCATGCATGGGTGTTCTTGGTTTCTCCATCTGCATTGTGCATTCTTGTTATTCCTCATCCCATAAAGGCTGCACATAATCAATTCACCAGCTCCAACTGGTGGATTGATGGGTTCTTTTGGATGAGCACCAGCTGGCCAATTCTCGAGATTCAAAGGACTAGCACTGATTGGTCATCTCTCAGGTTCTCAGGATCAGCACTAACTGGTCACTATTCTGGATTCTCTACAATGTATATTTCTCTACTCCCATCCTCCCATATGTCACTTCTTGCCACAACGCGGCTTCCCCTTTGTCAATGCACCCATTGTGGGCTTGTCAAGGGTCCTCCCACATGGAGCTTCTGATTGTACATCACCCTCTGTCTCCAGCGTTCTGTCGGACTAAGTGGTGCTCTCCACTATGCCTTCTTCCCAAGCTGCTTTCCCCCTTTGCATACGTCTTAAATTGAGGTGGGTTTTGCAAACAAGCTGGGGATTGGTTGGTGAAGATAAAACTTCCTGATTTGACCTTTAGCTTTAATGAGCAGTTAGAATTTCATGAGGTCTCTCCTGATATTGGTACGTCCTTAATTGTGATAACGCAGGATTAACTGTTCACTCTGATCCTTTATCTGTCAACAGGAGCATTGCCACGATCATAGGTCAGAACTGACTGATATGGCTCTGTGGCATTTGTGGTGTCTTCGGGTGTCCGTGGTGATTTGGACATTCTGCCTAGTCAACCTGCGACTGGCTGTCCACTCCGCTTGTAGGTAAGGTATGAAAAAGCTGTCCAAGCAGTGTTCGGTATCCAGCGCCTAGTCGCATGTCTTCGCTGCTGGTGTGTAGAGTAACATGGTGGGACTCTTTCTGCTAGTCACAAAATGGAGCTTTGTTTAGGCTCTTGATGTTGGCATATGACATGTCAGTTTGCACATGGTTTTGTACTTAAACACCCCTTATTCAACACTTTGTTTTCTGAGTTGCATTCGGATGTTATAATTATAATCTTCCACCTCAGATGCCAAAAGGCAATGACGTCCATCAGGGAACGCAGCTCGCCTCTGGGGGGGGGTGGTGGGCTCTCTTTCGCGGACATCTGGAAATGTTTTTTCAGGAGTCCTTGGATTTATTTAGTAGTCTCAATGGGCTTCAGTCTTCCTCTTCCTTTGCTCTACCCTCTCCTCCTCCTCTGTTGCAGGAGATACTTCTTCTTTTGGACATGCAGGCGGAGGAGCCAGTGCATATGTTTTGCTTTTGCTTGGCCATGTGAGGAGAACACTTACAATTCCCCAGCCCCTGGCAAAACAAGTTATTGGACTCATATAGGCAAGAAATCACACCTAGACTAATCGGTATAATAAAAATGAAGATGGCTTCTTATAGGTCCTTTATTCACACCATATATATATATATATATATATATATATATATATATATATATATATATATATATATATATGAATTTAGCATACTATAACAAACATGCAATAAAATATATAGAAATATAGAAAAAAATGGCTTCACCGTTAGAAATGCAACAGAAGACACCTTCATCTTGGCCACTGCGACACTGCTTAGTCCCAAAAGCAGGTAGGCGAAGAGATCACTTGTGCTAACTACGTCTGAGGCGGAGCGTCCTCCCACTCAGCAATACTGCATCACCAGGGGGTCCAAGTTCTAACTAACATTGCCACAGAATGCCCTCTTCCCTTTATGGGGGCATATCCCTGCCCTTCTGCGTTGTCTTCCCTCGGCCAAAGAGCAGATCACAAGTGGAAGGGGCAGAGAGTGGAAAAAACCAACGCCCCTCTCCTCGCATTCATTCCCAGAACCCCTTATCATGCACCTGCAGGGCGCTCCAACACCCTCCCTGTATTTGTCCTTCAGTGGACAATACAATAACTATTCTCCACAGCAAGTCCACTCGGCAATAATATTTATGCAGTTATGTGACCTTGCTCTGCTTTCGCTACTGAAATGCTAGTTTATTTTGCGACGCCCGCAGAGACGCAGGCTTTTATTACAGTGATGGGAGATGAGTGTCCAAAATGGCTGTGCACCTATGCCATGTTGTTTTAGCTCGCATTTCACACAAGTATTACAGAATCGGTCACAGGGGCTCCAGATTCTACTGCAGGATTTTTGCGGTACTCAAGAACAACCAGGCTTGCCTGAGGATAGTCCTGGACCGGTCTTTTCTCATCCGTTCTTTACATCTCGACCGCTTCAAAATGATCACCTCAGCAAATCTTGCAGAGTCGCTGTGCGCAGATGAATGGATGTATTCCATAGACCTGAAAGATGCGTACCTACACATCCCCATCTACCAATTGCACTGGAGGTTCCTGCGGTTCACGATTGTCACACCACTTCCAGTACAGGATACTCCCATTCGGCCTCAATTCAGCCCCTCGTGTGTTTATGAAGCTCACAAACGCTTCGCTTGGAGGGCAACCGCCTATACCCCTTTCTGGACTGGCTGGTGAGGGCCATTCCCCCCAAGTGGGCAGGGCACTGCTGCTAGCAGATGTTTACCAGCTGGGATTTTTCCTCTGTTAGGAAAGATTCCTCTTTACTGCACCTTTCCTTCCATTTCTGTGGACCCCCAAACATTTTGCTCTAATTTTTGATTCTGAACTGTTCTTTATACAGTGCAGTAAAGCGTTAAGCTTCTCTACACTGTCTTTTGCTCATCTGCTATGGGGAAACTGACATGCCCTTCACGCTGTCAGTACTGGGAAACATTGTTTCCCTTAGTCTTGTTTTTTGTTACTACTTTTAATAATTTGTTATCACTTGTGGTAACTTTTTATCATTGTACAATGCATTTTACAATGCAGTCCCGGGTACACTTTCCTTTTTGCCCTAGACTAACACTATGAGACTTTTGGTTACTCTAGGTGTGCTAAACAGACAAGCTGGTGGCAGCAGTTACTTTTTACCGTGTTTGGCTACTAACTGTGGCTAGTGGTAAAACATGGCCATGCCACAAGATATTTCGCTTGTCCTTTGGCCATATTGTATTTTAGCCTTCTTCCTGGCCTGTGAGGTCAGGAAAATCCTTATATGGACTTCCAGTGCTCAGGAAAGCAGAGTATTTTTGCGGGCTACTGGCGGGCTATGTGTATTTGCTGCCAGTGAAAGCAAGCCCCTAAACGCTCACACCACAGAGAATACAACCCGCTAGCGAAGAAAGGCCCAAGTCGATCTTGTGAAGATAACGAGTTTAATCTCATGCGCAGATGAGAGCAGCAGCAAAGAATTCATCGTAAGTGGCGCAATACATATAATAAACACCCGCACGGCTGATTGGATGGACCCTATACAGGTTCTGCCTTTATCCATATGGGATGGTAGTTTATTGGTCCCCGTCCGTCTTCCATCACGTGGGTGCTGCGGGGCTCATTATCTTCTCACATCGAATGTCAGAAAACAAATTAATTACACTCCTACTATACAGCTTGTTGTACTATAAAACAATAGTACATATACTATACATATACTACATAGTACATATACTGTACATATATAGTACATATAGCTTGTACTGTATATATATATATATATATATATTTCGGAGGCTTGTGGAATCTGCTTAGATCACATGCTGTGCATAGTCTGACATCTCGTGGAAGCTGCAGAGTATTACAGTTGTTGTTTTCAAAACTCGAAAAGGGTCGTGGACAGGGCCTGCCAGTAATACTATCCCTAGTGTGACGTCCACTGTACCCATGATCCCTCACACGTCGAGGTCCCTCAGATTGTTTTTTTCCGCCATGCTAGACGGACGCATACAGCGGGGTTCCTTTCGGCGATAAGCCATTGAATTTGTTAATTACGATAGTTTTTCTTTCTATCCTTTCTTCGACTTTGTATCACCATGAGGAAGAAACAGAAAGATTACTGCCGTCGGAGACATCGCGACCGACCGTACAGCCTTGGAAGGCTGCCCTGGGCCTCGGCCCAGACAGTAGGGAGAGGGGGGGGGCATTGTTAGGAGGCCATTTTTAGAATGCATATTCTCCCCTTCATACACTTTGTTCGCCCAGCTGCCATCCCTTTTACCCAGTACTATGGAGAACACTCCATTTAAGTTTTGCCCTAAGTGCAACCGTAAGTTCCCCTGGATAGACGAACATCTAGTTTGCAACTTGTGTCTCCCGAGAGACCACATCGAAATGCCTTGTTGAGCTTGCAGGCTCTTCAAGCCGAAGACGTTGAAGGACCATTCCACTAAGCGCTAGGCCCATTACGGCAGGCAACTCGAGGTCATGGAGATAGAAGGAGCCTTCAGCGATAGCAGCGATGCCGCACTTTCGGATGGCGAGGGCACCGGAGTAGCTTTAGCTACCCAAGCGCAAGCTCCCGACCCCTTAGGACAGGCTGGCGGCAATGTTGTAGGGACTACACCCTGCGGCGGAAGTGCTCCAGGGGCGCACACCACAAAACACACAAGCCCCAGTCAACATTCGACAGATGAGTCGAATAGCCGGCAACGTTCGACACCCCGTGAACGGTCCACCGAATCCCGGTCCTCTGTGCAATCTCGTTCCAGATCGTCATATGACGAGGCTAAGACGTTGAGACGGTAAGGGTGTCGCACGAAAAACACAGTCCGAAGGTCATTAGTCTGCAGACGAAACCTCGACCCCCACACCCGAAATTCGACGTTCTTCATCTGGTAAGACGTCAGGCCCCAAAAAGTCAGTTACACACTCCTCTGGGCCCCAGGGTGGGGAAACACACCATAAGACATCCTCTAAAACCACCCATAGAGACAAAAGCCCTAATAGGGACAGGTCCTCACAAAAGGGTATCTTATCCAAACCAATAGGGAAACCTAAAGTCTCTAGGCCTAAGCCTATTCCTCCTACTAATGAAGACATGGGTATTCTCGACTCAGAGCCCGAAATTGTAATTCCAAGCTCGATGGATTGGTCTTTGCAGGACATCGACAGTAATGCGAAGAATGACGTTATGGCAAATTTCTATGAAAAAAATCCTGGTTATCTTCAAAGTTTTCAGGCCAACCCGCCCACCTCAGCCCCATCAGGCTCTCAAACCCCTACCAAGAGGGCTGTTGTGATGCCCCTGCTCAGGGCAAGGTTATAGATCTATTCGTCAAACTGGTGAATGAAAGCAATAACTCTGGGTCCCCCGAAGACCCTGCCCACCAGACATATACAAATCGATTCTTAAACAAGGAACGCCCATGGAATATCCTCAACCATTCCATCGCAACTGGAAAAGTGCCACAAGCCTTCAAAACCGCATACATCAGGCCACTACTCAAAGATACAGCGGGAAACGTAGAGGACCTTTCCAACTACAGACCCATCTCCAACATACCGTATACAGCCAAACTGCTCGAAACGTACATATACAAAACAACCCAAGAGTTTATAGAAGAGCATGGCCTACTAGACCAGGCACAAGTTGGCTTCAGACCAATGAGAGGAACAGAATCAGCTCTACTCTCAATATGGGACGATCTAAAATTCAACACAGACTCGGACAACAGCACTGCCTTGATACTCCTAGACCTATCGGCAGCATTTGACACAGTCGACCATGACACCCTCATAACAAGATTAGAAGGACTTGGAATAACAGACACCGCCCTACTATTGATCAAATCTTTCCTAACAAACAGAACGTAAACCGTATGGATGAAACCCTTCAAATCCAGCCCGAGAGACTCCACCTGTGGAGTACCACAAGGATCATCCTTCTCCCTGCTACTATTCAACATCTACCTGTATGAACTTATCAGAATCATCAAAAGCCATGGACTCACCTGCTACAACTACGCTGACGATACACAAATAATCTTCCAAATACAAGACAACCCGGAAAGAAACTCAATGCTAGAAAACTGCCTCCGCGATGTATTCTTCTGGATGAACTCCAACTCCCTCCAAATCAACCCAGGCAAAACTGAAATAATGATAGTCACAAAAAATGGAGGAGAAAACCAATTCATCCCTTGGCGAAGGGAACTCTGAACAACCCCAGCACCATCGCCGATTGTAAAAAACCTGGGGGTTCTAATGGACAATAATCTCACGCTAGAGCCACAAGTAAACGCTCTCGTCAAGAAATGCTTCTTCCTCCTGCGAGCAGCAAAGAGAATCTTACCGTTCCTATCGTTCGCCAACAAAACAACCACCATCATCGCACTCATCATGTCCAAGGTAGACTACACCAATAGCCTATACCTAGGCATGCCTGAACGACTCCTAAAAAAACTATAACGCATTCAAAACACGGCAGCCAGACTACTTCTGAAACTACCCCAAAGAGAACACACCGCACCAGCGCTGAAAACACTACATTGGCTAGCAATAAAACAATGAATAAAATTCAAAACAATGTGCATTACGCACAGAGCAGTACACAACGAAGGCGCTGAGTTCCTAAGAGACAAACTGCGCCTACATCAACCACCAATAACGCTCAGATCAAGCATGGACATCCGCCTGGAACTGAAGCCCTACAACAAAAGAAAACTTGGAGGATCCTCCTTCGCTCACCAAGCCCCGAAAACCTGGAACGACCTTCCAAAGTACATACGAAACACAAGAAACCACCTATTCAGGAAATTACTAAAAATCTGGCTCTTCACGTCATAACTAGAAAGATTGGCCACAGGGGAACCGACATAACAAAAAAAACCAAAAAAAACAAAGACCGTAGAGCGACTGCGATACACACCGATCAATCACTGGGAAAAGCCAGGGTAAACATCACATCACATGACATACTAAAAGGTCCATGCTAGGGAGAATTTTCTGTTTAGGCTGAATTTCCTAACCTAGTGAGTCCCCCAGCAGCTTTGCTGGATTTTTGGGGTTTATTTTCTTCTCCTGCCAAGAGTGAGACTCTTTTACCCTCACTCTTGGGCATGATTTGAGAGTGTTTCTTTGAATCTAGATGTGTTTAATGGGCTATGGGGTCTTTTACCCCATAGGGCTTCATGTGTTTTTTGTGATGTGTGTTACACAGCACCCTCAGTGCAGTAACACAGGGGTGTCATAGTGACCCTCGATACCCTGGGACTGACTACTGTCTCCCAAGGCATGTAAAGTCACCATTGACTTTACTAGTCTTAAATTCTGAACAGAACCAGTACAAACCATCATATTGTGGACGTACTGGCTGGGGCAATTCAATTGCCTCAGGGTCTGTTAGTCGAGGGGGCACGTCTCCATCCCCCCTGATCGAGTTTTGGCTGGTGGCAGCGGATACTACTTTTTATATTCAACCGCGAATATTTTCCTATGGGATTTCCCATTGTTTTAGGCTATTATCTTTATTTAATTATTTACGGTAGCCTCAAACATACCGCCGGTTTATTTAATTAATATTAATTCTCCGGTTGGTATTTTTTGCCAAAACTTGATTCTAAAATGGCGTTTGTTCTCTCTTCTGTGACTCCAACCCAAGTCGAGCCCTTTGTTCCACTTTTTGACGGGCTTCTCCACAGAAGCCCTCCAAAGTGGTGCCACTCTGTCTGGGGTACTTAGGAGGGGTGGAGGGGGATTTAGGCACCCTGGACTGAGTTGCCTAGGCAACTCAAGTCGCACTCCGTCCTGATTGGCCCAAGTGGTGAGCCGGCCGGCTCACCACTTAGCATGTTTGAGTGACAGCTAGGCTGAGTGAATGGGGGTTTTCTGCATAAAAGCAGGGCTTTGGGGACTGGAACTTCAGAAGTCGCCACAGGACCTAAGAATCCGACGAGGGAGAAGCTGAGCCGACCTGCCACGACAACACCACCGGTGGAGCCCTGCTGGACCGTCTCACCACTTTTCCCAACGACAGAGGAGATCTGCCGCCGGAGAGTCTTCTTCCTTTGACTGGTGGGGATAACCAGTTTCACCGTCTTTTCGCCTTCCCAACGTACCTCGTGGCCGCCTTGCCTGTGCCAAGCACCCTGGCAACCGGGATACCACGTTTTACCACGACCGCGAAAAAAAGGTACCACCTTTAACCGGAAAACTCTGCGGCTGGTTTCTTCCCTGGCAGTGCAACAACCTTCATCTTTCCTCCAAGTCGAGATCTTCTCTTCCCCTGGACGACGACGCGACTTGCACCCACTGCCAGGAACAACTGCCACCGCTGGAGGATCCTTCCCACTTAAGGTACTGTGTCCCGCCTGGCTTCCCTTGCCACCGACTACGGGGTAGATTTAGCCCCCGGCTTTCGAACCTGGGTTGGCCTGGGACACCCTGGCTAAACTTTCCTGAGCCTCTCTAAACTCTTTTTGAACTCTCTGCAAGACTTTCTAAGCCTAGTGTAACCGTGTGATCTTGGGCGCATTTGTGCTCTGCTCTCTCTAAGAGTGGGCCCAGCCTTTGGACTTTGGCTCACCAGTGACTTTTGCTCTTCTGCCTTGCTAACCGTGTTCCTGAATCTTAGAGTGGTGTACCTTTCCATATTCTGTCTTTTTCCCTCCCTTTTTCACAAGCTTATTGGAGTGCTATCTAGTCGAGCGCTCACCTCTGTATGAAAATAAGTGGTGTTTTACTAAGACTTATCTGATAAGGAAAAAGGGGTGTATATATTACAATAGTAACTGTGTTTAGAATATTTTTACAACAAGAGTGCTGGAGTGTTTCAAACAGTGTGTTTTTAAATAAATAATTATATACTTTGATACCAAAGCTCTGGTCAGTGTTTGCTTGTATTGGTGTGTCTGAGTGCCTATTGTGTATACTTTGCATACTGCCTAACTCTTCTTGAGGGAAGTCTGACTGCTCAGCCACAGCTACCAGGTAAATCTGGGTGGTACAGACTGCTACCAAGTGGGTTTACTGCTAACACCTGTAGTCCTAAATCTTTTGCAGTGTTCCCTACGGGAACTGCACAGGTTTCTGCCTAACAGTCCAAACGGAAGACAGTCGCAATACGACCAAAGACAGTTAACATAGCTAACTAAGACAAAAAGACTGGAACGAATCATCAAGAGGACCGTGACCTTAACTATTACCTTCCCCAACAGCCCTAAGGACTAAATACAGAGGGGTAAGGAAGCACTGCGCCACGGGCCCGATTGCAATAGGTGAGAAACAGAATGTTTCATCACTACACACTGACCACCAATACAAAGCAGGAAGCACAACGCATCACCACACAAACTACAACTAAACAATAGTCCCAAGTATGTTCACCCCACGGAAACCAAAGAATCAGTCAGGATAGAAGGATACGAACGTCTAACTACACAGGCTCACCAAGACGGATCCACCAGGACAACACACCAACACGACTCCGACCCTGAAACATTCAGAGCCTTAACCGACCAGGGTCATACTAGATAACCTGAGAATAGTTATTACCCACCCAGTCCCACACCAGAAGATTGGGTCCAGATGCACCTACCAATCCAAACTATACTCAATAGAATACAGTTGGATCAGCGCAACATTACCAAAGCGAGTCGGCCCACGAGAAACCAGCAACATCTCAATCCACAGGTATACAACTGCAACGGAACCAATCTCTCCAGGATTTAAATCTCTGCACTGGCTCCCAGTGGCTGCGAGGATTAAGTTCAAAACCCTCTGCATTGTACACAAGGCCTTCTGGGGTCTGGGACCGAAATACCTTCAACTCTCTCTACCTAAATATCTTCCTTCTTGAGCTCTTCGCTCATCTGCCTCCAACTCCCTTAGGGTCAGTTGCTTCTCCAAGCAACAAGTTGGTGGCAGATTACTCTCTTCAGCAGGGGCCTCTCTCTGGAACAGCCTTCCTGCATCCCTGAAACTTGAGGAGAACCATCTCCCGTTCCGGAAACACCTCAAAACCTTCCCCTTTGCTTCTGCTTTCTCTCCTCCTCTCCCTTGCTGAATTCCTGACCGAAATTGCACTGGCTACCTGGCCACCCTTTTGATCTCTGGCCCAGGCCCCGTCAATTACCCACCTGCACTGCCTTCCTGGCAACCCCTGCACTTGGGGACCTTTTTCTGTATCCCTTCAGTCCCCCCCTTCTAGCACTTATGTCTACACTTCCTTGCACTTGCCACTATCTGGCTATTTTTGTGTCATATTTATTCCACTTCCCATGTACTGCACTTCCCCTCTCCCTTCCCCCTTTGCACTTTTCCTTTTTCCCCCCCTTCCCTTCCCTTGCACTTGCGCGATCTGAATGACACCTGGCCTAGTAGGATCGTTGTTTGTCCTCCCATTGCCTCGTTGCGCCTTGAAACACTTGTGTATAGGCGCGTTATAAATGCCATATATCATATCATATCATAAGCACCTGAATCAGGATACAGACCCCATTAACCCAACCCTCAATCTTCTACATACTTAAACCCTCACAAAACCACCTCTCCCAGCAATCCGCACGCACTTTACCACACCGCATCATCAACACGTAAACCTCACCCATAGCACTCGAGGCCTTCGCCCGATCCGATACTAGCACCAAAGCCCAGCACTCGGTGTATACTGAGCTGAAGCTGCCAACAGCACACCACCTCTCCCACTCTCCTTCTCCCCTCTTCCCAACTAACCCTACCCACCCTTTTTGTTTGCAGATCCGCCAGAGCGCCTGGGGACCAATTCTGTTGGTGACGGTGCGCTATACAAGTACCGCTAACATAACATAACATATATGACCCTGAAGTTCATCCAGAAGAACAGCATGACCTTTTGTTTGTCGATGCATCTGACCCTCAACTTATTGATGAGGACTTAGACAAACTTTATTATGGGGACTATGAGGACCCGGACCAGGAGGCAAACATGTATTCCATAGGTACACCTATTAATCAAGACCCTCCATTGGTAGATTCCCCCGTAGACAATCAACCCCTCCTCAACGAAGTCCTAACCAAAGCGGCAGAACTTTTCCGCATATACACACAAGAAGTTGTAGAAGACAGAGACTTTGCGGAGCAATTGTTGGGAGATGAGAAAACAGTAGGTCAATTTATTCCACTGCTAAAGTCTGTGCAACGCAGAATCCAACCTTCTTTAGAGGCACCTAACCTCATTTGGGCCGTTAACCCGCGTGTGGAGAAACTGTTCAGACCTGCACCTTCAGACCCCCTATACATAAGAGGCCATTTGAGACCAGACTCTTTGGTGGTTACCACCACACGTAAAAGAGCAAGCAATCCCCTTGCTTCCTCGGAGGCTCCTCCGGATAAGGAGAAAAAGAAAATGTATGCAATGGGCAGGAAGGTAGCCTCTTCTATGGCCTACCAGACAAGAATCGCAAATAATGCTACACTTTTGGCAAGCTACAACTGCCACAAGTGGGAGGAGGTTTCCGCATTACTCTCATCCGCACCTGAGCCACTTAAGTCTCAATTAGCACAGGTGGCAGCAGATGGTATAGCGGTGTCTACCTGCCTCCTAAAGTCAAATTTTGACGCGGCGGACAATGCAGGTAGAGTCATCGCAGAGGGCACTATCATAAAAAGACACGCATGGCTTCGCCAATCAGGCTTCAGGCCAGAAACACAGGCCACCTTAATTAATATTCCGGTGGAAACAGATGCACTCTTGGGCAAGGCTGTAGAAGACTCACTTAAAACTGCTAAAGATGAATACATCTTAAGTCTTTAGGCCAGCTCACGAACAAGCCCACGGGACAGAGAGGTAACAGCAATTTTCGCTGCTTTCGGGGCCAAAATTCTCAGAGGGGGTCAGCATAAAACCAAGGCCCAGGCTTCCTATGGCAACAACCAAGGACAATCCTTTCAAGCCTACCCACGAGGACAACGAAGAGGTCGTGGTACTCTGGGCAGGGGCCAAGCTCGAGGTGGCACCCCACCTCAGAGCAAGTGATATTCCGCTCCGGGTACCCTACCATGCATCTCCAGTAGGAGGATGCATTTCTAACTTCACCCACGCATGAGAGTGTATTACCTCAGACAGATGGGTGTTGTCCACGCGATCACCCCCCCCGAGACAGAAGGTCCACTCAGAAGAACATCAGCAGATCCTTCTAGAGGAAATACCAGCGCTTCTATTAAAGGACGCCATAGAAGTGGTCCCAGCCAACCAGGTAGCTAAACGGGGGTATCTATCCAACTTACTTCCTTGTGCCCAGAAAAGATCTAACAATGCGCCCTGTATTAGATTTGAGGCCTGCAAACAAGTATGTCAAGCCACAAAAGTTCCGCATGACCACGCTACAAGAGGTAATCCCGCTTCTAAAAAAGGGGGATTACATGGCAACACTGGATATGAAAGATGCCTATTTTCGTATTTCAATGTTCCCAGCGCACAGAAGATTCTTGCGTTTCAAGATGGCGAACCAGCACTACCAATTCAAGGTGCTGCCCTTCGGAATAGCCTCGGCTCCAAGGGTATTCACCAAGGTACTGGCGGTGGTGGAAACATCCAAACAACTATCAACCTCCTCTTTCAATTGGGCTTCTCGATCAACGAGAAAAAATCAAGCCCGTTTCCCAGCACCTCCAAACAGTTCCTAGTAGCTATACTAAACCCAGAGGAATGGTTGGTCTTTCCCTTAGAGGAAAGGATAAGAAACTTGTTACTGCAAATACCACATTATCAGACCAGCCGCTAGATAAGGGTATGCAAAGCGATGCGTTTAATAGGCATGATGGCATCTTGCATTTACCTGGTTACCCACGCGCGCTTGTGCATGCGTCCCATACAGGAGTGGTTGGCGAAACAATGGTCTCAGGCAAGCAGTCAGTGGGACGATCTAGTGGTCGTTTCGCCAACACTGGTACAAAATCTTCGCTGGTGGACGATAGAGAATCTGACCAAGGGGAAACTTAGGCAGAAACCTGTGCAGTTCCTTCTGGGACCACTGCAAAAGATTTAAGACTACAGGCGTTTGGCAGTAAACCCACTTGGTAGCAGTCTGTACCACACAGATTCACTTGGTAGCTGTGGCTGAGCAGTCAGACTTCCCTCAAGAAGATTTAGGCAGTATACAGAGTATTCACAATAGGTCAAAAGAACACAGTAGAACAAGTAAACACTGACCAGGGCTTGGTGTAAAAGAGATATCATTATTTATTTAAAACCACATCTAGAAAAACACACAGGCACTAATAGTAAGCAATTCAAAAACACGGTCACTAAAAGATATACACTCCCTTAGAAGAATATTAGACAAGTCTTAAGTAAAGCCCCACTTATTTTCAGACCGCGGTGAGCGCTTAACGTAGATGGCACTCTAATAATTCATTTTAAAAGGGAGAGAAAAGCAGAGAATAAATTGAAACAGATCCCAACACTTTTTCAAGAACACAACAAGAGAGGAAGGCAAAGTAACACCGTGAGTTTAGAGTCGGTAGGCCGAATCCACTTTAAGGGGATCAAAACGAAATGCGTCCAAGGTCACACGGCTGCAGTGCACAAGAGTCTTGTAAAGGTTCAAAAAGAGTTGGACCAAACGAAAGGGACCAGTTAGAAGGTCAAGGCGGCCAGTCCAGTTCAGAAGGTTAAGGGGTTATTATTACCTTGTTGCAATCTTTAGAAAGGGAGGCCTGGCGGACACGGTACCTTAAAGTGGTGAGAATACTCCAGCGGGGGCAGTTGTTCCTGGCAGTGGATGCAAGTCGGTGCTTTGTCCGGGGGAAGAGAGGATCTCGTCGGGGAGGAAGACAGGAGTCTGTTGCACTGCCAGGGAAGAAACCAGCCGCGGAGTTCTCAGGTAAAAGGAGCGGTCCTTTTATTCGCGGTCCAGTGGTAAGTGGCTATTCGGTTGCCGGGGTGCTTGGCACGGGAAATTCGACCACAAGCCGGTCTGGAGTGCGAAGAGAAGAAGGTAAACTGGTTGTGCCCACCAGTCAGGGGAAGAAGCCTCTCCAGCCGGGAGATCTTCTCTGTTGTCGGGAAGTGGCGAGTCGGATCCGCAGTGCTCCACCGGTGGTGTCGTCGTGGTAGTTCGGCTCAGCTTCTCCCTCGTCGGATTCTCAGATCCTGTGGCGACTTCTGAAGTTCCAGTCCCCAAAGCCCTGCTTTTATGCAGCACACCCCCATTCACTCAGCCTAGCTGTCAATCAAACATGCTAAGTGGTGAGCGGGCCGGCTCACCACTTGGGCCAATCACACAAGAGTGCGACTTGAGTTACCAAGGTAACTCAGTCCAGGGTGCCTAAACCCCTCCCACACCCCCTGTGGTACCCAGACAGAGTGGCACCACTTTTGGAGGCTTCTGTGGAGAAGCCCGCCAAAAAGTGGAACAAAGGGCTCGACTCGGGTTGGAGTCACAGAAGAGAACACAAGTGCCATTTTAGAATCGAGTCCTGGCAAAAAATACCAACCGGCGAATTAATATTAAATAAATAAACCGGCGGTATGTTCGAGGCTATGAGAATTAAATAATTAAAGTTGGTAGCCTCGAACAATGGGAAAATCCCATAGGGATATATCCGCGGTCAAATATAAAAAGTAGTATCCACTGCCACCAGCCAAAACTCGATCAGGGGGGACGGAGACGTGCCCCCTCGACTAACAGACCCCGGGGCAATCGAATTGCCCCAACCAGTACGTCCACAATATGATGGTTTGTACTGGTTTCTGTTAATAATTTGGGACTAGTAAAGCCAATGGTGACTTTACATGCCCTGGGAGACAGTAGTCAGTCCCAGGGTATGGAGTCTATAGTGGGGTGTCACTATGACACCCCTGTGTCACTGCACGGAGGGTGCTGTGTGTAACACACATAGTAAAAACACATGAGACCCTATGGAGTAAAGGACCCCATAGCCCATAAAACACATTAACAGTCAAAGGAACAC
This sequence comes from Ambystoma mexicanum, assembly GCF_040938575.1. NCBI lineage: Eukaryota > Metazoa > Chordata > Amphibia > Caudata > Ambystomatidae > Ambystoma > Ambystoma mexicanum. The sequence continues at coordinate 555,936,470 of NC_090931.1, forward strand.
CATAAATCATGTCCAAGAGTGGGAAAAAAAGAGTCTCACTCTGGGCAGGAGAAAAAACAAACTCCAGAAATCCAGCAAAGCTGCTGGGGGACTCACTAGGTTAGGAAATTCAGCCTAAACAGAGAATTCTCCCTAACAGAAACGCTTCTACGATCCACAGACACAGGCAGTGGTCACAACAGATGCCTCACTGGCAGGGTGGGGGGTTCACTACCTTCACCACACAGCTCAGAGTCTGTGGTCTCACTCTGCAGCTCAAAACCACATCAATGTGCTGGAACTTCTGGCCGTGTTGAAAGCCCTTCACACATTCAAACCCCATTTAACAAGCCTGTCGGTGCAGATCCTAACATACAGCACCACAGCAGTGTTTTATATCAACAAACAAGGGGGGGGACACGTTCTCGAAATCTATCCAAACTTGCACAGAAAATCTGGAAATGGGCAATCGGACGGAAAATGTTCCTATCATCACAACATGTTCCAGGGGAACTCGACGCTCTAGCAGAGTCGCTGAGCAGAGACCCCTGCTAGAGGAACACGAGTGGCGTCTACATGAAAAGGTCGTAGAACACTTCTTTTCTCTGTGGGGTTTTCCAACTATAGACCTATTCGCCACAAGCGAAAATCGTCAATGCCTAGACTTCGCGTCCAGGTTCGCCCAGCCAGGCTCCAAGGGGAACGCCCTATGGATGAACTGGTCAGGGAAGTTTGCTTACGCATTCTGCCCCCCCCCCCCCCCAACTCCTCTCATGAGGAAGGTGGTGAACAAGTTACATAAGGAACCGATGACGCTGATCCTTGTTGCTTCTATGTGGGCAAGACAGCATGGTATCCCCATCTGCACAGACTGGCGATGTGCGAACCCATCCAACTCCTGTGCCAGTACAACCTACTCACCCAGCACGGAGGACTAATAGTGCACCCACAACCACACTCTATGAACTTGGCAGCATGGCTCCTGAAGTCATAGAGTTTGGGCATCTCAATCTACTACAGAGATGCATGGATATCTAGAAAGAATCAAGAAAACCAAACACTAGGCACTGTTACTATAATAAATGGAAACGTTTAGTAATTTGCTGCCAGAATAAGAAAATCAGTCCCATTGATTGTACTCCATCGGACATTCTTACCTACATGCTCCTTCTAGATGCAGGGTTAGTGTTCAACTCCCTAAAAGTCCACCTGGCGACCTTGTCAGCCTACACCACTTCCCGGAATAAAGTCTTATGGTGGAAGGTACCTGTCATCAAGGCATTCATGGAGGGAGTAAAGAGACTCCACCCTCCAATCTCTAACCCACCGCTAGGTTGGGACCTAAACGTGGTACTCGCTAAGCTCATGGGTCCCCCATTCGAGCCGATGCACAATTCTAGTCTTAAAAACCTGATTTATAAGACTGCCTTCTTAGTAGCCATCACTTCCATAAGAAGGGTCAGTGAAATTCACGCTCTGTCCGTGCAGGATCTTTTCTTTACTATACATAAGGACAAACTGGTTTTATGGACTCACCCTAGGTTCTCACCTAAGTTCATTTCCAAATTGCATGTTAACCAGTCTATTGAGCTACCGACTTTCTTCCAGGAACCCAAATCTATGCTGAGGTAAAAGTCCACACACTAGATGTGAGGAGGGCGGTCCTCTACTACGTAGACAAGACCAGACCGCTAAGAAAGACAGATCAACTGTTTGTCTCCATAGCACCAGGCAGAGAAGGAGATCGCATCTCTAAAAGTGCCATCTCTAGGTGGATAGTCAAATGTATCCACCTAGAGATGTGCTATTCCCTTTCAAATAAAACACTGCCTTTTACGCCTAGGGCCCACTCCACAAGAGGTGCTGGAGCCACTCTGGCTTTCATTGCAAATGTCCCCTTAGACAGTATTTGCAAAGCAGCTACATGGAGCTCTATACATACTTTCACTCAGCACTACTGCATTGATACCCATTCCAAGACAGATGCACAAGTGGGACAAGCGTTTCTTAAACACTTATTCGCTCATGAGCCTTCTCACATCCCACCTCCTTCTTCCACTGCTCACTAATCTATGCACAGCATGTGATCTAAGCAGATTCCACAAGCCTCGGAAGGGATACATTACTCACTTTAATCGTATTTCTGATGCTTGTATCTGCTTAGATTCACATGCAAACCACCCTTCCTCCCCTCGGAGAGAAGGCGCATGGATGAGCTTGTCTTTTATATATGTATCTGCTTGGATACAAGTGCACTCAAGCTACACCTCATGCTACCTCATGTCAGAAAAACAATCTGAAGGACCTCGACGTGTGAGGGATCATGGGTACAGTGGATGTCACACTAGGGATAGTATTACTGGCGCGCCCTGTCGACGTCCCTTTTTGAGTTTCGAAAACAACAACTGTAATACTCTGCAGCTTCCACTAGATGTCAGGCTATGCACAGCATGTGAATCTAAGCAGATACAAGCATCAGAAATACGATTACGGCGATTAATGTATCATATATGTATTTCTGATGCTTGTGTAATCTGCTTAGATCACATGCTATGCATAGGCCGACATCTGGTGGAAGCTGGTCAAACCTGCGCCTGAACTATCCTTCCTGGTAGTGCAACCTGATTACCTCTTTAAGGGGTTGCTTGGTCCCTAGAAATACCCCATCTCTTGTCGTGGGATTTCACCCATTCTCCCCTGCGGGATGGAGAGGGATATGAAAGCACGGACCACTTCATAGTGCACATAACATTTTCGACCTCTAAGGGGCATTATAAAATGGTCTAATTAAACATTTACACACAAAAAGGGGGGAGGAAAAACACTTTTTACTGTACATATTCTGTGCTATGTCCTACTATGTTTGATTAGTGTAGGCAGCAAGATTATCCTTGTCCTATATGCCTTGAGTCAGTTTAAACTGCATTGCTTAGTTGCAACACAGTAGTCCTAACGCTTTAGTGTACAATTCAGGCTCCTGTGGGCCTATAATAGATTGGTAGCAGAAAGCAGTTTATATATAGATCAATGAGGTTTTTGAAGTAATGCCTCAGACACTAAGAAGTATTTTTGCTTATTCATTAGTTTATTCCTTTAACCGTGTAGCATAGCAAAGATGCTAAGCATATTCAGACTGAAACATACATACATACATACATACATACATACATACATAGTTTAGCTGGGATGAGTGTGCATTTTAGAAATCCCTGTGTGTGAAAGGAAGCCATAATTAAAGCCTGTGTTAGCAAGATTCCCTCCATCTTCTCTTACAGAGAAATACAACAGCTTTCTCGTAAGCTTTACCTTATTACAATAGGGCCTTGGATGAGGGACATCTTGATATGCAAGCAGGCACTAAATGCTCAAAGTTTGTTGATAAATATGCCTGAGGAACATAGGATAAATGTGGCAAGAGAACATTTGGCGGTACCAAACTCTTGTTCATATATTCATTGTGAATAAAGTGGGGAGCAGCTCAGCCCCTAGTGTTAGAAGATGAGGTGATTTGTCCGACAGATGACATACAGGGCTTTAGGCAAGAAAGTGGTTTTCCAAGTATGAATACCTTATTCATATGCTTTCCACCCGCAGAGCCAGGCTGATGCCTTGAAGCAGAGACTGGGAAGGGGGTCGTAAGCTCCAGATTTTGCCTAATGTCATGATTACTTCTTATATGCTGATGTTGAACTGCCTGACTGAACAGTGTGAAATATGGTCCTGTTAACATTGTGCTTTGCTTTACATTTATGATTCTTATTCTGGTTTATTGAATCCTCCATCTTGGATTTGTTTTAGAATTATTGTTGTAGAAAGTTTGGGAGCCTTTATAAGTGAAATGCCTTTTTTTGCAAGACAGTTTGGAAGTGAGCAATACTAATCAGTTAATTACGTTTCCTTGTGTAAGGTATTGATATTGACAAAGTCAAATGTTTTGTGATAGAAGTGTTTTGTGACCTAATAAAAGGAGTAATCTGGATTGCAGTTAACCATTGATCTTATTATATTTGAAACTCAGGGTATTTGTGGTACTCATGGTGAAATGTTTGAGGGTTATTGCTGTGAATTTTGTAAATAAAGTGCTAATTTTTGTATAAACCAATCTTGGTCTTTGTGTCTACCTTGTGAGAATAAGGAATATGCACCCAAGCGTATTGCACCTGAAGGCTGCTTAGAAAGTTTATTTTATGCCTCAATGCCTCTTTTTTTCAACGGTGCATTAGGTCACGTCAAACAGTTGACTAAGAAATAGCTGCACCCCGTGAGTATATTGCTAGGTTCTAGGAATATGGTTGTACAATGCAAAACTGCTCTGAGAGAAAAACACACCTGAGGCTCTGGAAAAGCATAGAGTGGGACATTCCTCTTTCTTCTGGCCCAGGAGTTGATGCTTCTCCTAAGTTTGCGACTGAGGAAACGCTAGCCTCACTACATGAGCAACAAGTAGCAGAGTTTTGACCCAGTTAGGAAATTGTAAATCTAGTTACGACACTGGGAATGTAGTGAGCCAAAGGAATCCCTCTGTTTTCCACCCTCTTTGAGTTTCTCTAACGCAGAACAAAAGGGCTTTAAGCAAGGCTACATATTAGTCCCATTGTTTTTTTTAACTAGTTTGCTGTAGATTATTTTGTCTTCTTTTGAAATCTACTGCATCTCCTTCAAAAAGTGGCATTTACGCAATATGCACTGTTTTATGCTGAAGACACCGTATTGTTAGATGAGAGCCTATCAGCTTGCAACATCTGTTGGAGACAGACTACCATTGGGTTAACATCCAGTGGTGGATACATCCTTGAGGGGGGGGGGGCAGTGACTCCTGAATGGGGTCACCAAGGTGCATAATTATTCATGGTCAGTCAAAGCTTTCAGGCGAGGGGTCTTAATATATACACAAATTGGTATGACGCAGAGCGAGAGATCACAAAATAATCTAGGCATATTTTTTTCTCTCAACTCTGCAGGACCCGAAAAAAGGTATGATCTGTTTAAATGGTGCATTTTACAGCACAATATTTGGGGAAAATCGGGTAAAAAGCCATACAAGTTACAATTTTGTCTCAAGGGTAACACATAAAATAATCTAAGAAATGTCAAGTCACTAATTGCACTGGACCATTTTTCAGCAGTTTCATGAAGCTGTGCCCACAATACATCTATGCTGATCGATGAAAATGATTTGCAGCAACCATTGCTGGATTAAATGACTTGTGGCTGCAGCTTCATGCAAGTGATTTATAAACCATCCATGCCATTAATGATCACTGTAAATCACTTTCCCGAAGCTGAGCCCACAATACATAAACATTACTCCCCCCCTGCTGCCACACAATCACATGCACTCATTGCATTCATGCTCGCAGCCTGACAATTGCATGCACGCACACTTACCATAACATACAAATACATAAAAGCACCACAGACACACTCAAAACCCTTGCTCACACACCCACTGCATGCTTTACGTTCAAATACACATTCACGCAGACAATACAAACCAACAAACACTTTAACTTCTTACCATGTTTTCTGCCGGTGGTGCCTAGGATGAAAATTGTGCCAGGCGGCAGCAAATTCAGGAAGCGCTAGCATGCCCCGGAAAGGGCTTGAACACATGGTCTGTCCCGGGCTCATAACATATTGGTTGCTCATGTAGCAGATGGCTCTAAGAAATCACCAACTCTCAAAGACAGTTGAAGGGTTTTTATTGGAGAAATTGAAACGGGCTCGTTAAGTGCCAAATCCTCTCGTTTTATGCCAGCAGTTTCCTATCTAGCCCAGGAATCCCTCAAACCCAGGATGGTCTTTTGACCCCGGTAACCCCTACTGTCTAAAATTCTACCTGCCTGGTGGTGATGGCCTAAGGGCAAACGCCTATTTAAACTATATCCTTCTAGGAACAGTCTAGGTGGTTGCTCACATATTTCCTCCTATATGATGCAGCAGAAGAATAGGTGCCTTCATACACTCTGGCCTTACTTGGCCTTTCCCTTTCACACCTTTATAATCGTCACCCTGATATTCTATCCTTCCTCTCCATTCCTTCTACTCTCCTCCCTTTTTTCCTACCACCCCTTCTCCTTCTCTCTCTCTATCGTTCTTCTTGTCTCTCCCTCCAATGTTCTTTCTACTCCCTGCTGCTCTCTACCACTACACCTCTCCCCTCTTCACACCTTTACTATTATCCTGTCTTCACACCACTACTACTCTCCCCTCGCCACACCAATACTACTCTCCTCTAGCCCCACTACTCATACTCTCCCCTCTGCACATTATTACTACTCTTCCCAGTACTACACTCTGCCTGCAGCTTCTCCCAAAGTTACTCTTATTTTACTCTCCCGGTCACCTTATTTACTTCCGACATAGGTCTCACTCTTACTCCTTGCACGCACTCCGAAACCCAAATACCTCTTTCTCCCACTAACCAAATAGTCATCTTGTGTACTCCATCGCCAATCTTCATCCACACTTCTCTGCACCATCCTTCCTTCACTTGGCCTGTTCAACCTGCTTCTCCTCCCTTGACCTCACCCAAACAACCCACACCATCCCATTTCCTGTGCCCTGTGTCATCCTCCCCTAGCAACCTTCATTGGCTTTCCCTAACCTAGTCACCTGCGCCAACTGCTGGCTTTCAATTCCTCAGGAGAGGTGTTACAGGTAAGCAAACACATTAAAAGGATGTTAAGCCACTTCTCGTTTGCAGGTTCACCCGCATTGGGGAATGGCGGCCCCTTACAATCAGTCAATGTGCCAGTTCGTGGTAGGGCTCGCTGGAGCATTTGATATGCCAGTTTAAAATGGGACCACTCCATGGTCCTACTGCAGTTCAGGAAACTGCCTCTGTGGTTATTACGTAGAGCACTGGAATTGCCAGTTTGCTATGTGGACCTCTCTACATGCTCGCTGACAGTGAAGTTAATTCTCTCACACAGGTCTGTGTCGTGTTGAGTGTTAGGTTTGCTCAAAGTTACGGCAGTTTCTCGCTCTCTCTCCCCCGATCAGATGAGTTGCTGTGCTTCCACCGCTAGGCATGCTGGAGTCCTACGGTGCAAGAGAGAGACTGGCCAGCATTATGCAGTAGACGTATTGGGCAACAAAAAGCTGCTACTTATTTCCTGTAAATGGGTCAGGGTCTCGGTACCTCCCAACTCCCACAGCCTGTCTGTAGGGGGAGGACTAGTTCAGGTGAAAATCCTGGTAGGCCTCCCACCCCAAGTTGGGAGGGGGTACCCATCCACTCTTGGCAAGGTCCGGTCCGCAATCCTGTCAGTCAGCAACCTGAGAACCAGTGCATGCACACCACACTGCACACCCCAGTGAATGCATACTTTATTATTTTTAAACTTAATAACTCATAAATCCTGCCTGCTTTCCTCCATACTTTTGGAAATTCCTGCCATGCGGTACAGGAACGGACCCTTGGCAAGCCCTAGCACACTTTTCCTTTGATAATTTCATGTGTGGAAGTGGGCGTCACGCACAGAGCGCAGCAAAGAACTAACCTCCGACGCCACACTCCTTCCCCTCATCCTTTTGACCACAAGAGCTGGGTCAGATGCCTGGCACTTCTCTATTCTTTTCATTCCACACTATACTTTTTAATTTGTGTTCTTCTTTCCTCTATCCACACCTTGCTTTCTCCCGTGTCTGCTGGATAAAGCAAGGTTCTAATTGCGCTATGGGTGTGTGAGGCCTTTTTCGTGGTGGACACTCAAGCACTTTTAGAGTGTTTAGGCTTACTTCAGCGCTGGGAAGGCCTGTGTGCCCTGTGACATACTTGACACAGAAGGCCTTAAAAATTCTGCAAGTATGATGGGAAGGAATCTTCCAGGCTTCCCCACCAAAGCTCTGCAAGGGATCAGAAGCATGAGGCAGACACAAAGGTGGCATTATAATTGCTACAAACTTTTATTGAAAGTACAAAGTGGTTGGGGAAACTCCTAGCTTGCCCTAAAGCTACAAGGGGTTTCCCTACCTCAACCAGAACTACTAGCGTCATTGTCAGGATGTCCGAATCAAAATGTGTCCACCGTTCTACGTCCAAACCTATTTCCGTCCCTTACACTGGTAACTCAGAATAATGTGAAAAAAGGTGTTTCTCTGTAGAAAACAAAGTTCCAAAAACAGGGTGCCAAAAGAAGATCCCAAACTAAAGTTCAGGAGTGCCTCCCTCCTCCTGACAGTTCTCCAATTCTTAAAGTTCCAGTTAAACCAGGCAGAATGATTCCCTTCCCCTGGTTTGCTGCCACACAAAAGTTCTCTAAGACAGTCTTACTTTCAGACTGTCATGCCCTCCGAATGTTCAGTGAGGTGCTTTTAATTCTCACAAATGATAACCACTTGGCTTATTTCCCGAAAAGGAAAATGGTCCACGCGGTGCCGTTGTTGGATGACATCTGGGACGAGGGACTTGCCCTCCTCAAGAACCCGTCCACGACACCTGCTAAGAGGGACCGGTACGAGAAGAAGTACCGGGTCCCCGACACCGCCCCTTTGTGCCTTAGAGCGCAACCGACTCCGGATTCGGTCGTTTCAGCAGCGGCCAAGAATAAAGCGCGGGGGGCATCGGCCTTGACCTCTACTTCCCCACCGGACGGCGAGGGAAAGAAGCTGGATGCCATGGGATGAGTCATCTCATCGGCGGCGACGACGATTAAGGCGGCCAACGCCCCCTAGCGATCGTGGCCCGCTACAACAGGGAGTTGTGGTACAAGATTGCCCCCCTGTTGGACTTCCTCCCAGACGATAAGAGGGCAGAGGCCCTGGCAATCCTGCAGGAGGGTGAGGTGGCCACTGGCCACGCCATAACGGTGGTCATGGACATTGCCGACACCGGTTTCCGCCAATTGGGCAACAGTGTTTGCCTTCGACGGCAGGGGTGGCTCAATGCGACGGATTTCTGCCAGGATGTAAAGGCCAAGGTTTTGGACATGCCCTTTGACGGGAACAACCTGTTTGAGAAGACAGTGGATGAGTCCCTTCAGGCCATCAAGACCGACACGGAGACGGCTTGGGTCTTGGGAGTTCTACAACGAAAACGTCCGCCCTTTCGGAACTCCGGAGGCAAGCAAGGTGCCTCCAAGGGATTTGACGGCAGCTCCTTAACGTACCGTCAAGCGGCCCGCTCCTCTTCGCAAGAAGCCTACAGGGGACGAGGCAAGTCCGGAGGACCTTGCTGTCATCGCCAAGGCGGCAAGGCGGCGGCCAAGCAAGACTGAACAGGCCATGGTGTCGGGCCCCCACCGAAGCATCCCGGTGGGAGGCCGGCTGACGTGGTTCGTCAGCGTGTGGAAATCCATCTCCACCGACTGTTGGGTGCTCGATGCCCTGGCCCAGGGGCACACACTCGAATTCCTAAAGAAGTGTCCCCGCATTCCACCCGTGGCCAGGAAGTAAAACCACGTCCCTCAACTACTGTTGGAAGTAAAGGCGATGCTCAAAAAAGGTGCCATCAAGCTCGTCCCAAAGAGGCTTCGGGGCTCCAGAGTTTACTCAAGATACTTACTCGTCAGAAAGAAGACGGGAGGATGGCGCCCCATCGTGGACCTGCGTCGACTGAACAAGTACCTCAAGGCACAGAAGTTCTGGATGGTCACCCTCCAGCACGTGCTGGGACAGCTGGAGGAAGGCGACTTCCTATCGTCGTTGGATTTGGAGGATGCGTACTTTCATATCCCCATTCTAAAAAGGCACCGAAAGTTCCTCAGGTTTGTGATCCAAGGGGGAGGGACTAACAGTTCAAGGCCCTCCCATTCGGACTGAAGTCGGCTCCCAGGGTGTTCACCAAGTGTCTGGCACCGGTGGCGGCGCGCTGCGCCTGCAGGGGATCCACGTTTACCCCTACCTGGACGATTGGCTCATCCGGGCAACAACAAGGGAGCTTGCCGTCGAACACACGGCGAAGACCGTCCAGCTGCTCACGGACCTGGGATCCTCCATCTTCCCCAAATCCCACCTGGTCCCGTCGCAGTGTTTCTGGGTGCCAACCTTGATACAGTGGCGCGATTGGCCTCGCCATCGGAGGAAAGAACGAAGGCCATCCTGGGCAAGGTGCAGCGTCTGCTGGCCACAGACGTGGCCAGAGTGAGGTCCATCAAATCCCTTCTTGGGATGATGTCCTCCTGCATCTATCTGGTGCGCCTGTGCAGGCTTCGGATGCGTCCTTTGCAGGAATTTCTCGAGGACAAGATCTCACTTAACAAAGTATTCCGCCAAGCTGTTCGATGGTGGGGCACCCGCGCGCATCTCGCAGCGGGCACGGACTTTCAGACCCCAGAATATCAGGTGACGGTGACGACGGATGTCTCCCTGGAAGGATGGGGAACGCACACCGGGGATCTTCACGCGAGAGGCATATGGCTACCGGAGGAGAGGCCGCTCCACATCAACATACTGGAGCTCCGGGCGGTGTTCTGGGCTCTCAAGTCTTTCCTCCCGTCCCTCAAGGGCAAAGTGGTGAGGATCTTCACCGACAACACCACCACGATGTTCTACATCAGGAAGCAGGGAGGAACCAGATCCCCAGCCCTGTCCAAAGAAGCACAGGACCTGTGGCACTGGGCCGTTGCCCAGGGGATGTTCCTGGTACCCTTTTATCTAGCAGGGATAAAAAAACACCATCGCCGACTCACTCAGCAGGGAGCTGCACTCGTGCCACGAGTGGGAACTACGCCAGGATCAAGTGGATCAACTCTTCCGGCGATGGGGCAAACCCCAAATAGACCTGTTCGCGACGGCGACGAACTCCAAGTGCCAGAGGTTCGCCAGCAGGTTCCCCCAGCCGAGGAGCATGGGCGATGATTTCTCGTTCCCTTGGGACGGCCTGTTCCTTTATGCGTTCCCTCCGTTGCCGTTGCTGCTCAGGCTCATCAACCAACTCAAGAGGTCCCGGTGCAGGATGATCCTCGTCGCACCGAAGTGGCCGAGACAGATATATGGTTCCCGGACCTTCTGGACTTGTCAGCCTCCCCACCAGTCAAACTGCCGACGGACGCGGATCTTCTCTCCAGAGAAGGAGGCGCCATTCTTCATCACGACCTGGAGTCGCTGAATTTGCAGGCCTGGCTCCTGCAGCACTAGAGTTTGGAGGATACGATATCCCGGCTGACTGCAGACAGGTCCTTGCAAAGGCCAGGGCGTCCTCAACTCTCAAGTGCTACGGACACAAGTGGAAGAGGTTCTCTGTCTGGTGCTGTGAACAGAAGATTACAGCCCCTCAAGTGCTACCATACCTACTGTCGCTAGCCAAAGCTGGACTTTCTCATGCTTCAATCAAGATACATCTGGCAGCGATTTCCCGATACACCAGAACTACAGGCCGGTCATCCCTGTGGTCTCATCGCCTGGTGAAGGAATTTATGAAAGGACTGTTTTGATCATTCCCGCCAGTGAAGGCGCCAGCCCCGGCGTGGGAGCTCAACGTGGTGCTGACCAGGCTCATGGGTCCGCCATTCGAGCCGTTGCATTCGGCCCCGTTGAAGTTTCTGTTGTGGAAGACAGCATTCCTTGTGGCCATCACCTCTGCACGATGCGTGGGAGAGATTCAGGCCCTATCCTGCAAGCCACCATACCTGACCTTTCACGATACGAGGGTAGTGCTGAGGACACACCCCTCCTTCATGCCCAAGGTGCCGTCCGGCTTCCATCTCAACGAGCCCTTGGTGTTACCTGTTTTCTTCCTGTCGCCTTCGTCACCGTCCCGAGAGGACTTTGCACTCGCTGGATGTAGCTAGAGTGCTGAAGTTCTACGTGGACCGAACGAAGAGTTTTCGGAAGACGTCACAACTGTTTGTGAACTTTGGGTCTGTGAATCAAGGGAAGGCTCTCTCGAAGACTTCCATTTCCAGATGGCTCTCCAGCTGCATCATGCACTGTCATCGGTTGGCAAACCGACCGTTGCCCGGCCGCCCGAGAGCCCATTCGACCAGAGCTATCGCTGCTACCAGGGCGTTCTTGTCTGGTGTACCCCTGCTGGACATCTGCAGGGCTGCTACGTGGAGGCCGATGCACACCTTCACGAGATTCTACTGCGTCGACGGATTCCAGGGAGGAGTCCAGAGTCGGCCAAGCAGTGCTACACAACCCGTTCGCTTAAGGTGAGCCTGGTGAGGAGGTAAGAAATGCTTAATGTTGAGTTTTGATGTAATGCTTAATGTTGAGCCTTTACCACCTCCCGTGGTTGTGCATGTGTGTACTGCTATGTATTCTTATATTCATGAGCATGTGAATCCATGCCAGACCCCATGCTGAAGAAGGAACAAGTTACTTTCCTGTAACTGTTCTCCAGCATGGTTCTGGCATGGATTCACATGCAAACCCTCCCTCCTACCCCTCTGCGGCTCTTTACTTGGTCATACTGCCACTTTATGTGCCACCAAATCTGAGGATGGCTGCCAGAGGCGGGGCTTAGGGAGAGGGCAGTCATTGGCTGGGGGCAGTATGACCCAGAGACCAGTGATTGGTTGCTACTAAGAAAGACAGATCAGAAACGAAACTGATACTGATTTTTTCTTTACCGAGGATTCCCAGCCTGACGGGGAATATTCATGAGCATGTGAATCCATGCCAGACCCATGCTGGAGAACAACAGTTACAGGTAAGTAACTTTTTCCTTTCCTGCCTTTCTGGGAGTCACACTAGTCTTTTTGGTTCCTCAAGTTTCCCTCAGTTCCCACAGGCTGCTGCGGATCAAGTTCCCCACCCCCTTTCTAGGAGGTACACTGATCATCTTGGTTCCCCCAGTGTGGGAGACTCCTTTTGCTTTACTTTATCAGATTTATAATGCGCACAATAAACCCATAGGCATGATGGCGCTGACAAAAACAAACACAGATAACATAAACTGTACAGGTTACAGGGAAAAAAGGATTCCAAATGGAGGGCAAACAAAGTCAATGGGACAAAGGCAGCCATCTCTCCAACCTAAAACTTATCAGACATTCCTCAATAGCAAGTAGTTACATTGGTGGAGAGCAAAAATGTAAATTTCTAATGAAGGACTATAGCAGTTAAAGAATCAAATTGCAATTCAAGGCCCCTTTGGGCAAATATTTACAGCATCTAAGAAAGGCAGGTAGGGTGCTAGCCCCACAGCCCACTGTAATGCAGTCACTGTTAGGTCGCGAGCACCAATCACTCTGATCTATCCTGCGAATAATGATGAAATCAGTGCGTCTAACCACCCCTGGGCCTGTTCTCTGACGCAACCTTGTTGCGCAGGGCTTCTTTGGACTCTTTGCCTTCACTTTTTCAGATATTAGTTATAATAAAGTGTCTTTGATCCATTACGAAGTCATGTGTATTCACGTCCATTATTTTAGGCATTTGTGACTTCTTTTGAAGTAAATTCGCTTTCAAAGTGGATTCAGAATGGGATATTCCACTACTCATAACATACTGATCATGAATAGCCTTAGAGATAAAGCCCTTTCACCTAATAACCCTCCGCTGTACGCTTTATATATCGATTTTAAGGCGGCATTTGACACTGTCAATAGAGAGAAACTGTGGAGGAAGTTAAGGGGAATGGCATGCCCAGAAGGATTGCTTTACTACCTACAGCTCCTTCATCAAGGTACCTCAGTGCAGCTGAGGCTAAATGGAAGTGGGACTACAACTAGGGTGATAAAGCAAATCAGAGGGGTGAAACAGGGGTGTGTTACTGCTCCCACCCTGTACAATCTATTCGTCTCTGATATCCCGGAATATATACGAGAGGTGCATAATTGCCCCCCCAAAATAGGCACCCAGCATTGCCTAGTCATGGCATATGCGGATGATGTGGTTATTTTGGACCACACGTTCAGTGGAATCTCACGCTCGGCTGAGAGGCTCTGGAAATATGCGGAAGAGAATGAACTTATAATAAATCATATGAAAACAGAACTAATTCTGTACAGCCATGGTAAGGTGAGCCGCCCCAGAATGATGGTTAGAGGTTTGGAAATTCAATACACACATTCCTATAAATACCTAGGAGTGGAATTTGATCATAGAGGAAATGTTCAATCCTGCGTACAAAATTGTAAAATAAAGGCGGCACAATTAACCGCTATGATTTACCAGTTTTCTTACAACCAGAGTGGTTACTCTATTTGGGCGGCCCGCCAACTTTACATCCAATGCTTGGTGCCAATGGTAATTTATGGACTGGAAGCCCTGATCCATCTTAATCTTGAATGGCTCCAGGTACTGGAGGGTAGGTTTTGGCGTAGGCTACTGGGCCTATCACAGGGAATACCGATGGCGATATTAAGATTGGAATTGGGGCTACTCTCCCTAAAAGCTCTAGTCCTAAAGAAAAGAGCTAAACTCTATATTAAGATGCATACGAGCACTACCAATCCTCTCCTGTTGACAATGAAAGAAGAGATAGATGGGAACAAGCAGATTAAGTTTGCAAGAGAAATGACATCTCTATTTGAGAGGATTGAGTGGACCCCTAATTGGAGTGAGAATTTCGAACACTTGAAATATCAAGTGGGGAGCGATTAAAAATCTGGGACTGGCAAAATAACTTTAAACATCTCGAAAGCTTACATAGCTATGGGTTCATATCCTATACACTTTACACCTATAGAAAGGCACAAGAATATCTGAACCTATGTCCTTCGGACAATTTAAGACGTTTTGTATTACTGTTACGTATTAACCATCTACCAGTCCTAACTGTTCTCGGCCCTGAAAGGGCTATCCCTAAATTAGAGCGCTTCTGCAGGATATGTAAGAATAAAACCTCCCCTGAAACGACGAGACATGTCCTCATGTTATGCCCTAGACTGAGTACAATCTATATGAAGCATTATAGTAAGTATGTTCATAATTTAGACCACATCAAATCAAAAGATTTCTGGTATATGTGTGTTAATACCCTGAATGCAAGCTTACATCTGGCTCTTTATAGAGTATGGAATATGGTCAAGGTAAAACTCGATGAACAGTTAACCACCCCAGAAATAGCAAGGAAATAAGTTACTAGATTAAGTTATTTGGCGGTACATATGATGTTGATTTGGACAAATTTGTAACACTGAAAAAATTGAATAAGATGGTTTCCTTTTGCTGAAAAAAAAAAAGTGATTTATGTATATGTGTAAATTATGTAAATTATGTAATTAGTTTATCATGTTGAATTATGTGTAAAGTTTTTGTTTATAAAACTATATCACATTAAATAAAATAAAAATAGAATTCCGGGAAAGTGCTATGTTCAATTTTGAATTCAAGGTTATAGGCTGATTGCCTTCTTTAAGTTCGGAGTTGAATTCCCATCGCCCTGCCAAGGGTGAGGTATCATGTGGTCCGACTATGTTGTGGAGGAGTTTCTTGTCCTTTTCCTTACGATCCAGATCTGCCCCAATAGGCGCCGGCGAGGTGTTACTGCAGCAATCAGTTTGAGACCCTTGGTCTATTATTTCCATTTGTATATGTGCTTGACACGCAACATTCACTTTAGGAATCTGTGGCAAAGCGCTTGTCCAGATAGGTCCAAGTGTCTGGGAAGCAGTATTCACCTTAGTCTGTCGGAAGCTCAATGCCCAATTATTCAGGGCCTCCGCCAAAAGGCCAAGGCCAAATGGGTCTTTACATGCAAGTAATTCTTTTGCAATATTGGCCATAGACTCAGACCAGTGGGAGGGATCAATGGAATGACCCAGGGGCTCAGCTTGAGCTAAGATAGACATAGCCTTCTCTTGCCGGGTGGGGGATTGCGTTATGGTAGGTATCTCAGTCCCTACCAAGAGTGGGACCCCTGCATTCAATAGTAGTATCGTATCGTGCAAGGGGCCAGTGTTTTGTAAACTGACCAAATGTGCTTGACCACACCTAACAGAAGAATTATCTCGAGCCAGTGCTAAGCTTGATACTTTAAGCAGTGAATCGGATTCTTCAGTTAAAGGCATTTTTGTGACATGGAGATTGCTCAGCTTACCAAGCACTCTTATTCTCCTAGGCTCACTAAGAGCTGCAACCTCCAATACACAATCCCTATTCATAACTGGAGATGAGACTATGGGGTCTGTTAAGACCCCCAAGGCCAATTTGGCGGTAGGGTTTACCCCAGTCTTCTTATGAGCTGCCATCCTGGTATTCATGCTAGGCTAAGGCCATAACAGTCATAGGTAATAAGATTTAGCAAGGAGCAGCAAAGACAACCCAGGCTATCCGCTCAGGGGAACTGTGCCTCAGCTGACAACAAAATAGATGGTTCTTACTAAGAATCAGGACACAGCACACCCCGCGGCCCCCAGCAGGTCCCAACCACCGCTCCTCCGCGTCCTGGTGAACCTCTGAGCTGCCGATAAGCACCGCTGCCCAGAGTACCTGGGATATGAGATGAAAGGCAGGAGAACCGCTCCAGGAAGTCACAGGAGGTCACTGCGATTCCAGGCTTCGTTGCAGCAAGGTGAGTATACGCTGCATCCGCTGCTTGCGGCCCACGGTGTACAGCCGACGAGAAGGAATTAAACGTGGGAGAGCAGGGGAGAGAGCTCTGAAAAGTCACCCGTAATCCCCACCCCCCGGCATCGCCGCGGGCCGGTGATCAGCCACAGCCTACAAGACTGAGCACACAGCCGACGTGGGAAGCGGAAGGGTTTCGAGGAAAGGACCTTGCAATCCTGGCAGTCCACTTGAGTCAAGCCGCATGGAAGCCTAGAGCTACCGCTGCCTCTGACGCCCTCTCATCTCTCTGCATGGTCTTCTCACACATGCCACACTCCAGCTTCCCGCAGTTCCCCACAGGCTGCTGGGGATCAAGGGTACCTCCTCTCTCTGGGTATTGCAGTGGTCCACGCCCCTTCTGTTCTAGCACAGGATTCCTGTTCCCTGCTCCTCCATGGAAGTCTTGACAACATTTCCTGGTTTCCCTTCTCTTTTTGTACCCACTTTGGACCAACGAGTAGCCGACAACAACTAGGCCAATCTATCTGCTTCTTAAGAGCAAACTCTATGCCTCCACTCCTCCTCCTCGTCTCAGTACTTAGTAGGGAATGTGGGGGTAACAATTCATGACCTCGTTAGGGGAGAGATTTATTATAGGAAGGTGGTCTAGAATCAGATGATTGGCAGGGATACAGCTTCCTTCTTGGGGTATCATCATAGAAAGGAGTTCCTCCCCTTTCAAAGTGATGCCTTACGCTTGGTCACAGCACCTAAGATTCTTCAAGGACGTGAGTGAAACACATTTCTTCAGCACCCCAGCCAGGTGACACCCTTCAGGGGGTTGACCAGGGCAAGAGGGTTCCTTTGCGGCCTGTTGCGGTAAGCTACCACATGATTGGTCTTTGCCCCTATGTCTGATCAGGCACAGAGTATCTTTTGGGGTGGGTTACCAGACTACGGTCTAAGAAGTCTTCAGCCTCTGAACGGGCTAGTACCGAGAACGATGTTCCTGAAGGAGATTTACACCATACTGGGATACGTCCTAAAGTCCATTCCACTGGTCTTGTGAGGCAGGTGCCCAAGGGCCCTCAGAGGCTTGTGTTAGCGGTAGGCCTCACACGTTGTCCATCCTCTGAGAGACACATGGCAAATACGGTTGCTGTGCCCGCCCCTCAGCTATTGAATACTCTGGCAGACCGTTGTTCTACCGTGCCTGTGTCAGGTTCAGACTCAAGGACGTCTCTGGGCAATGTCTCACTGGCTGTTTCATAGCACACAGGAACGGGTCATTCTGATTGCTTCCAACCACACCTTCCCCCACAGTTACTTGGAGCTCCCTACATTTTCCTCTGTGTGTATTGGTTCCCCAGTGTGAGGGGATATATGGCTCTGCTGCTTAGTGCCCAGCAGCAACTGGGTGCTTGGAGACACACTGGGGCCCTCCGGCTGTCATGAGCATGCATCAAGGGAGAACGTTTTTATGTTTTATTTTTAGTTTTTAAAGATGTTTCAGGACCTCATGCACTCGAACCTTAAGAGTCAATACCGCAAGTCTCTAGTTCCAGAAAGACCCTAATCAGACCAAGCAGTCCTATTCTGTGCCTTCATTAAAAGCAACAGGCCAGGAATCCACCTACAACCCGATCTAGTGTTGTTGGGAGTACAAATCTGTCAGAAGCCAGAATAGGTCCCTCTGGTGGCAGAGAAAGTGGACATTCGGTATTGATCCTTACCTGGTGAGAAACTGTGTGATTGGCCATCAGCCTTGCACATTGCACATTACATCAAAGCAGCAGCAGTGACCTTCTTTGGCAAAAGCCATTCCCCTTCTGCTGCTTCTTCCTCTCAGTCCACTAGGGCACGATGACCTGTGGAAAAAGTCTGTCAGACTCGGTTTTAGTTAAGTGAATGGAGAGGTTGTCATGTCGGCTGCCAATCTTCAGTTGTGGAAGAAGTTTGTAGATTAAAATTCTCTCCTCCGGTCCTGACATTCAAGCTGGTTTTTTCTCAGGGGGTTTAGTGAGGCATGCCAAGTGGCCCAAGACTTAATGTAAACATCCTACCTTCATTTGGATACTGCAGCAAGAGGTATAGCTTTGGGACTGGCTCTTCGGAGACGGGTGCTTCTTAAAGCTCCCAAATTGTTGATGTACAAGATCGTATCTTGGTTTTAGCGATTAACAGTGTAGAACTATTTAGTCCACAGAGAAGAGGAGCTCAGTAGGAAAAAAGACCTGTGCACAGATAGCAGAATTCTCAGCTACCCTAAGAAACCATCATGCCAAATGGGGCTTGTTAGTCCTACAATACTATCATTTTCCACTAAAAATGCAGGAGGATTTTGGGAGTTTCACGACCCAAGGAATAGACCGTACAGATCACCCAGTGTGCTATGCAATAGACATGTCTCTCCCAGGGGTTTCTTCTCAGCCCTTCTCGTTGCCAGATACCAAATAGTCTATGTTCGGTGAAGGGTGTAGGTTAATGGCTCTCTGGTTGAGGGCAAGGGATGTTATCGTGCGGATTGGAGGATAATCACTCTCGACCATTAGACCCTGCCTTTAGTACACAATGGCCATAGTCTTCCTCTTCCCCCATTTCTCCCTCTTCTCCGCCACTCTCTCAAAAATGATTCTGGATCTCTCTTTCAGGAGTTCCAGAAACTAACGAATGTAGGCAATCAAAATGTTGTCCCATCTTCAGAGAATGAGTTGGGCTCCTTCAAGTTGTTTACCACAGAAGAACAAGACCGGCCTGCGAACATTTTTTGGACCATTCACCTTTCAACCTTTTCTTACCCCAAGGAAAGCTCAAGATAAAATCCCCTGCCCTCATACAAACTTCCTTCCTGCTCAGCGAGTAGCTGTGGACCTGCAGGATGCATAGTTGCATCTCCCAGTTGGCCCCTTTACTGACGTTACCTCTGGTTCTCTGTAGGAGAGTACCATTTTCAGAACAAGGTTCTTTCCTTCTGCCTCATTTCGGCTCCAAGGGTTTTTACCGAACCCACAGTGGTGATGGCGGCCTTCCTTTGTTTGACGGGTATACACCTGGCGCCCTACTTAGTCGGCTGGCTTACCAGGGCACAGTCAGCAGTCCTGGCCACCTTCAGTTCCTCCTAGACCTCATGTTTTCTCTGCTTCTGTCAGTCAATGCCAGGAAATCAACCTGGATGCCAACACAGAAGGTGAATTTTATAGGGTTATGTGACGAATCCAGGGTATTCATCCCTTCTCCCCAGGTGGGAAACATCCATATTGAGGCTAGGGAGATCAGCCTGCTCTGCAAGACCCTCCCTAGGGGTTTGGGCAAGTGGGGCCTCACTGGGAGTGACTCCCACTTGGGGGAACAAGAGTTCCGTATTGTGATAAGGTCTCCCTTAAAGCATGTAGTCTCAGTTTATCTGGGGGTGAAAGAGGTGGTTAAAATGACAAATCCCTTTTCTGTATTTGACATTCATGCTGACCCCTGCTTAAGGCCGACAACATATAATCAGACGCATGTTACCTCTCGTTGCAGTTCCTACCATAAAAAAGACAACCTAAGGAGAGGAGACACGCAGTGTGTATGATGCTGCTGGAGCGCACACTGAAGACTGCCTGGAGGCGGGACCATGGAAAGGATGTGGTGGCCAGGAGCCTGCAAAACTCTGCCGAATCCGGGAACACAGGGGGCGAAGCTCTTAATCTCCCCAGCTTCCATACCAAGAGCGAGAATCGGAAGCACCAGCGAGGCCTCGAAGGCCACCAAGACTAGAAGCAGTAGTGTGGCAGGCGAGGACAAACGTAGCCAATACCAGAACCACCTACCCTCCGTGGAGGAAGCGCTGCAGGAAACCGGTACGAGGTCCACACAGGAAGAAGGAAGAAGGGAGGTGGGTGACCGAACGTTGTTGGGAAACCCAAACCTAGCATCATTCGGCCGCTAGTGGGCCTGTGAATCCGAGTCGGGACCGAGGTGTCCTGAGAAATAATAACCCAGAGACCCACAAGAGTGATGGTTAAAAGTCCTGTAAGGAGAAAGGGACGCACACCCCGCCAGAGATAGACATGGGAACCTAAGGGCTTAGAGAATCCATTAATGGCCTGAATAAGAGCCAAGGTGTCCCAAGAGACACCTCGTTGGGTTGTAGGAGGAGGGTTTCTGTGATGATCACCACGATCAGGCAGGGACAGACTATCTTCCAGCCGTGAATACAGTGGCAGCACCAGCTCTGCTTCCCTTGTCGTGAGAAGGCTGAAATTGTAAGGACAGGCGATTTATGGAATAAACTGAGGATCCTGTGTGTACCAAGGCTCTGCTCGGAAAGGCGACAGCAGCGCCATTGCAGTAGCCAGAAAGGGAGCAGGTCAGTCACTGGGTGGTCCAGGGACAATTCCGAAGGCGTTCAAGGCGTGGATCCATGAGAAGGGATTGAGGTTGGTTATTCCTACCGATCCAAGGGTCAAAGCACTAATGAGGGTCTTCTGGGATCAGGCAAAGGAGCAGGAATTCACCGGGCAAATCACTGGGGGCGATGCTGGTCAGCTGCAGGAGTCAGCGGGCTGTTCTTCGTAGAAGTCTTGGTTCCAATAATTTGTCGAATAGTTGCAGAAGCCCTCCTTTTATCCAAGATTGAGGCTGGGAGATGGCCCTGGCAGCCAGCGCTAAGGACCTCCAACAGTCAAACAGCAAAGCCCCCTTTCCACGAAAACAACAGCTTTCACTGGAAAGGGGTTACCATATATGACATTTTCTGACCTGAGAATATGGGAAGAAGGCCAATGGACAAGATGACCAAAGAACAAGTGAAAATCTAGTGGCACACCCATTTTCGGGGGCTAGCCCCCTTTTAGTAGCCATACGCGGTAAATGCAAAAGTGCACTACATAAATATCACAAAAAAAGTAAAAATCACACAGCTGCCAACAACTTCTCTTATGCACATCCTCAAAGTAACCAAAAAGCCATTAGTTAAAAAGTTATCAGGATGCAAAGTATCATAACTGCACTCCACTGTAAGGTGATGGATTCAATTGTAATAATGGATGGAGGATCCGGGTCTTGTCTCCTGTGTTGCCCAATACATTATTCAAGCCTGGCTTCGGAGGATGAAACTGATGGAGCCTGTTGGCCAAGACGTTGCCATCTCAGACAATAATCTGGACAGTTAAATATTTGGATATAACTATTTTTTCATGGTGTAGGGGCTCTCCTCTTATTGTAATATTTTGTAATGATTTTTATTTCGTCTTTTTTAACGTTTTTCCTGAATATTATGCACCTTGAGTATAGAGAATATTTCTCCTCTTTTTATCTGTATATTATTCTTGTAGCATTGTTTTTTGAACAATACTTTTTTTTTTTTTTTTACTTTATGGTTTTGTGCCGAATAAAGTATTTGATTGAGAATTGTAAGAATACAAGAATTCCAAAAGGGAGACCAGGTCTATCCGTACTAGATTACCTAAGACGTACAGTCTTGAGGACTAGTCAGTTTCCCCATAACAGTGAGCAATAGGCAACAGAAGTAAAGCAGAAAGTGTTACTGATCTCCAAAAGTCAGGACAGGGTTAAAACATAAGCAAAGAGACTCTATGGAGGGAAAGGTGCAAAAAGAAAATCTTTCCTAACAATCACCAAAAGTACACAAAGAAAATGCAGACTTTAAAATAGTCTATGAAAACACAAAGAACCTTCAAAGTGTAACATTATTAAACTCAAACCTGCATTTGATAAGTGAGTGTACAATTGCATACAAGTTCGGATTATTATGTATTGCAACCAGATCTAAGCTAAGTTGACACTCTTTTACTCTGATAGGTTTTAAATGAAAGTTTATGCTTGTTGAACTGGCTTGACTAGCAGCTGAAAGCAGGCATGTCACTTAAAATGATGAAAGCTATGAATGGGGGCTTTTGTTGGCCTTAAAGAGAAATTAAGTTGATTTTAGAACATGAGTGAGAATCGAAGGGTATTAACAGCTACTATTAAGATGTGTGTATATATGTATGTATGTATATGTATATTTACTAACAAAAACGTTGTTAAAGGAACGTTATGGTTAAGTTGCACTAGCAAAAACCTATGAAATTCAATGAAAAAACGTTGTTACAGGGACGTTATGGTTACAGGTAAAACCAAAAAAAACCCTGAAATTCAACAGTTATAGTAAGCTAAGTAACCATAACTCGTGCCACCAGTGTGTACTGCAAGGACTAACATCCATGACATCAAAGATGCCATCACAAATCTCATTCATGACATCCCTGATGACATCACATGTGTGGCTCCCTCTGTTTTCCTCACTACCATAAGGGCAGGTGCTTTTCTTCACTAACAGTCAGGAACAAACAATTCAAAAGGTTCTATATTTGTGTATGGCAACCTTCTCATATGTTCTTACACTACTTTCCTTACGGTTCACTCACATCATCATATGATACATATAGGGGAAGAGGAAAGCATAAACCACAGCACTGGTTTCTGCGCATGCAGATAATCAGTTATGTTATGAACAGTTTCTGGCAATACTACTCCTTTTTAGCTTATTTATATTCCCTTGTATATGGTCATGTTTGTTTGCATTGTGGTCTCTTTATGGTTTCTGTGCAGTAGTGCAATTATGTAGTTATAAAGGCAATGGTAGCTACTTGTTACATGTTTCACAGTACCCGACACTTTAAAATGAATGCATTCATGATTTCAGTATGGAACATGGAAAGATT
This sequence comes from Ambystoma mexicanum, assembly GCF_040938575.1. Lineage (NCBI taxonomy): Eukaryota > Metazoa > Chordata > Amphibia > Caudata > Ambystomatidae > Ambystoma > Ambystoma mexicanum. The sequence goes on from NC_090931.1 coordinate 555,959,542, forward strand.
TTGAAGGTTACACTTCCATGAGGCATGATGCAGACAATGGCCACGTTGGCACATAAGTTCCTTCATGTACAGTGAAGAAGTGTGTAATACAATGGTGTATGTAGCAATGCATTCCTCCATTACCTACTTATGTCATGATAGTTCTTCCAATAATCTTTCATAGTTTTCTGCCACCATTACAATAACAATCCCTTTTGGAGACGTCCTATTAAGACTACATGCACATGTGATGTCATCAGTGATGTCATGAATTAGATTTGTGATGGCATCTTTGATGTCATGGGTGTTAGTTTTTGCAGTGCATACTGCTGGCGCGAGTTATGGTTGCTTTGCTTACCATAACTGTCGAATTTCAGTTTTTTTTTCTCAGTTTTACCGGTAACCATAACGTCCATTTTAACAACGTTTTTGTTAGTGAATTTCATAGGTATTTAGTAGGGCACTGTAAGCAGAACGTAGCTTTAGCATAGTGTATTTATAAATTATGCTATGTTTGTAGTACCGCAGCTACACCATAACGTCCCTTTAGCGATATTTTTTTGTGGGTGATTATGATATAAAGCTCCTTGTAGAGTGTCACAATGTAAGTGGCAATAAAGGGGAGGCAGTGCGACACGCATCGTATACCCTCTACACAATTGTGTGCAAACTGGAAGGAACCGTTGTACTGTGGAAAACACTGCAGTGCAAACGGGTAGAAATGGGCGGCTGTTGAAACAGACGGTTGTGCGTGTTGCAGTGTGTTTTCAAGAGCGCAAATACGCAACAGCAAGCACAAACATTATTCCTATACTTCCAAAAAGGGCAGCAAAGCAATATACACATTGCAGAATACGGAAATGCAGTAATAGCAACAAGAATGTTATTAGTGGGGGAAACTGCTTGTGCTGTGAAACAATAGATTCCCATTACTATAGTACGACAATGCCACAAGTTGTAAAAAGACACAAATACAGTTCTTTATAATGTAACACGCTTTCTCCATTTCCGGACCAAATAAGAAAATAACGCGCAAACGTGGGTGTCTGCATATTGGGATAAAACATTATGCAGGAGATCGGAAACAGAAGCATTACCTGGCCTACTACCTCCCTCAGCACAAACACCTCTGAAAATCGTGTTACACAGTGTGCATTTGTCCATCCACAATCAACAACAATAATATCGTCGGGATCGAGCGTCACTAAAGTCTCTCACACACAAACGAAAAGCAATCCCTGCAGTGTAGGTGCTCCATACGCGTACAAAATCACATGATACACTCCACACAACTCCCACCTGATTCTGTTTTCCATTCACTGTCAAGTAATGTACATACAAATCACCCGCAAAGCATACGCTGTGGCGTGTACAACACACAGCCCTAAACTCACCCTCTGCATGTAGGTCGATAAATATACCGTATATCGCAGTCTGTGCGTGCACTCCACACCCAGAAAGCTTATTGCGCAATCCTGTGTCCTCCACAATCCCAAATATAAGATGGCCGTATGCAAAAGGGGCAAATGTTACACATACAACCCTCCAACTGTCACGATGTCCGCTGACTTTTGCAGGTGTGCGCACGTGGGAGTAGGGGAATAAATGTCAACCAGGGTAGGGGATGTCCTTTGAAGTTATGGCTCTTAAAAAAGCAGTTTTTTTATTTTTTAAAACAGCTTCCGCAGTAACAACTCTTTATTCAGGCTTTTATAATTGCTTTTATTTGTTGCACGGCGCCTCACATTCTTACAATACCGTCTTCAGAGCAGCATGTAGATTGGAAAACCAAATGTCATTGCCACTGGGCGACAATGAAAAGCCATTTCCATTGAGAAGGTGCACATATCGATAACCAATGTTGTCATTCTCACAGGAGTACATTCAAGCAGCACACAAAAAGTTACACATGCTTCTGTTGATAAGACGCCTTCCCACCTCTGGCTGCCAACAACATTCATTGGAATAGTTATATACTGGACTTGGTGGTATACATGAGAAAAGCACCTTCGCACTGCCAAACATGTGCTGCACTTCTTTAATCATCTTTTTGAGTTGACGTTACACACTTGCCCAAGCTAAGGAACACAAAAGCAATGCTACATAGTGCACTGCCACAATGTGTACAGTACCTAAAGTGGGCACTCGTCGACATTCTGCAAGCAAATGGTCGAAAGTATGGACAGGGACACTGCACCACAAAGCGTCCACTTTGTCCAAATTCAAATTGCGATTAAGGCCTCTTTCCACGGCATATTGAAGCAGATCTAGCACAAAGCGATCACCCACTATGAAAACTGCGTCTTGCCATCTCTGCCAGCCTCACTACACACAGTAAGGAAACCAAATATGGCTGCCCTTCCCTGTGACACACACTCTAACCACCTGAGTGGACAATTGCAACAATCGCATTTCCATTGGCCAGCATGTTCAAAAGTGCAGAATTTTGCATGTGCGTCTTGCAAAGCATCGTGAGAGCCGCGCCCCAATAAATCATGAACAGTCCTTCTTCCCTTTCCACTATCCTCTTCCCACCACGCTCTTATTAGATATTGGTAAAAACTCACACATGCATCCACCAATGCCCTCCAAGACTTCACCATCTTACAATGACAGTTCTCCACAAGACTTCATATGTACCATTACAAAATCAGCCTGCACGTGTGCTGGTATCGGGAAGCATGTCCAGTGGAAAGTTCAGTGAAACATTCCAGGAGTTACATGCACATTCATCCACATAAGCACCCATCACCACAAAACAAAGGTATGAACATTTTTTTGGCAGTATGGTCAGAACTCTGTTACAAGGGCCTCTGCGCACGATATCTGCCTCTAAGCCTCCACTATGTGTTTAAAACGTCTACTGATGTTCCTCCCATCTCCTGCCATGAAGTGGCAATTTGTTGGTATGTGCTTGCAATGTTTTCATTTAATCATATGATACACTATATTAGCGAAACAGGAACTCAGTTCTTTCCTTCCCACAATGATACGCAAATTGGTCCCCACTAACCCACCTACTACATAACTTGTAAAAAGAAGTCACTAAAGCCACCACTGAATGTATTTTAGCAACCTACAATCACTTTCCAAAAGGTCAGTGTCTGCACTAGTGTGGTGGTTTGTACGCTGCACTGTTGCCCCAGGCTCTTTTTAAATCTGCCAGCTTCCACTCTGTGCCCTCAGCAACTCATCTATAAGAGGAGTGTGCAGCTTGTCCTTCACCTAAACAGTAGGGATCGTATCTCTGCTTGACTAAAATGGCTGCAATAGCTCCCAGTGGATGCGAACAGTAAAATAAAAGCCCTGTTCATTATGCAGAAGGCCTTCTAGTCCCTGGGACCTCAATACCTTGCACTCGCACTTCCTAAATATCTGCTTGCTCCAGCTCTTCCTTCATCCGCCTCCTACTCCCTCCGGGTCAGTTGCTTCTACATGCAACCAGATGGTGGTAGATGTGTTTCTTCTGCTGGGGCCTCCCTGTGCAACACACTCCGTCTCCCTGGACCTTGAGGAGAAGCAGTGTAGGCTCTGAAAGCACCTGAAAACCTTTGCATGTGCTTTTTCTTTTTCCCCTCTTCTCCCCTGCTCACTTCCTGGCTAAAAAGTATTCTGCACTGGTTTCCTACCCACCCTATAATCTGTGCCCCAGGCCACCTCCCTCCCTACAGTTCCACCCCTGCACTGGCTTTCTGCCAACCCCCACACTTGGGGACTGTTTTCTAGAACCCTAACAGTCCAGGCACCACTTGATGTCTACACTTAGCCTTGCACTTGCTAGCAATGGGCCTAGTTGAATGTATTTCTATTTTTTATTGTTCCCATGTACTGCACTTTGCCCTCCCCCTTCCCGTTCACTGGCGCACTCTCAATGTCAGCTGGCCTAGAGGAATCAATGTCTCTGTGTGGCCTCCGTTCCGCTTCCCTTTCCTCGGTGCGCTTTCTCACACTTGTATGGTGGCACAAAATACCATAGCACATCATATGATATGATGCACACACTGCACTCATAACAACATGATGCCTGCCACGTACCTTGTACACTTCACAATATGGTCTTCCCATTGTAATGCATGTACTACAAATGTCAGAAAAGGGATCCCACAAAAGCAGCAGGGAATATAGATTAGCAACGTTAAGCAAGTGCGTGCATGCATACAAACAGGATGCATGCCCCTTACCTTGCACACTTTCACCATAGCCTCCTACGTTTATCTGTACAAACAGACCTTCTGTCACAGTGTTTGTGTACACACCATAACCAGCAACCACATTGCTCAAAGGCTTAGCCACCACAGTGCCAATGCTATAGGTGCCATCCTAAAAACAGCCGGATCTGCCACGTCTAATCCTCCAAGTCCCGCGGAATCCAGATATAATAACCGTTTTGGGGGGGCGGTTGTAAGACAGGGGTGGGGATTGTGTCTTTAGGATTGTATCTAAAAATACTATATATATATTTCTGATGTTTGTTAATCTGCTTAGAATCACATGCTGTGCATAGGTCCGACATCCAGTGGTCACTGCGGAGTATTGCATTTTGCTTTTCGTAGTCGAAAAGGGGACGTCGACAAGGCGTGTCTGAAACACTATCCCTATAGTGACGTGCGTTGTACCCACAATCCCTCACGCGTCGAGGTCCCTCAGATTGTTTTTTTCCGCCCAGCTTCTGGTCGCCTTCAAGCGGAGCTCCTCGAGAGACATTGCAACTCCTCGACCTTTGGTCGTTTTTTCTCTAATATTAATAATCCCTCCCTCGACGCAGTTGTAAGCTGTTCTCCGCCGAAAAGAATCTTCGACGGAGGGTCGAGCGGAAGAAATCCTTCGGCGCTGCCGAACACGTGGCCTGGCCTCGCAGGCCATATACAGTAGGGAGAGTGGGGTCGTGGGACATCTCTGGGTCTTTTCTGAGAATGCCTTTCCCTTTCCCCTTCCTTTCCCTTGGGGTGTTTATCGCGATTTATTGCCTCGGCTATGGAGAGGACACCGTTTAGGTTTTGCCCACTTTGTAAAGGCAAATTCACTTGGAAGGACAAGCACTCACGGTGTAACCGCTGCTTGCCCCTCGATCACAAGGAGGAAGGGTGCGCGGCTTGTCGGCTTCTTAAGCCTAAAACTCTAAAAGACCGAAGGGTTAAAAGGTGGGCGGCCTACGCGATGTCGAAGGCCGAAGGTTCACCCGCCGCTGCTACCACCGACAGTGACGAGGAACGCGATAACACGACCTCCGCTACGGAAGTCGAAACCCCCTCTAAGGAGCGCTTACGCGCTTCGTCGTCTGTCCCCGGCCCCGACGGGCTCGGCTCACGCCCTGCTTATGGGGATGAACACCCCGGCGACACAGACGCACACAAAGATCCACATAAACACACAACCCACGGCTCTTCTTCGACGAAGTCGAAAAGACCTTCGGCGCCCAAGGAGACGCAGGTTCCACCGGCGGCCTCCTCGGACCGTTCGGGTTCGAAGCCCCTCTCGCAACCGCAGCCGCGACCTGCGACTGGGCTTTCGGCAAACAAGGGCGCTGCCACCAAACCATCGGCCGGTGCGCATCAACAGAAAGCGCAGACCGCCGTAGAGCGTTCGATACCCATAGCGTCGAAAACTCAAGCTTCCGCCGACAAACGAGTCGCCGACAAGCGAGTCGCCGATAGCTTAGCAAGGATCGCTGTAGCCGACGCCCAAAAGCGTACGCCGAAGATTACGTCGAGCGTTACGCATAAGTTAAAGGATACGCCGAAAAAGCCCGAAGGGAAGCAGGGACTACCCCCTTCAGTCAGGGAGTCTCCCGACACACCTGAAGGTTTTTCGGAGGGCGACGGGACACTTTCCTCGACGCTTTGGGAGAGGTCGAGCCATTTCGAATTAGATAACCCTATGTTTCCCCCGCCAGACCGCTCTGGGGTACCCCATGAAACAATGGAAAGACTCCACCTCTGTATGGAGAGGATGGAAAGGTTCATGAGCACCCAGGCCTCTCAAACTCACAAGAGGACCAGAGAAGGGCCTCAGGAGGACCCCAGGGCCAAAAATCCGAGGCTAGTCGATCCCCAGCAGGACACAGCCTCAGACTTCCAAGATGTATATGACCTCACTGGGGAGGAACAATACTTCGAGGAAGAAGATGATTTCATGGACAATGAAGAACAGAACCAGGAGGAATGTCTGGAAGACAGAACAGACATTATAGAAGAAGGCTTCGGGGTTAACCCAGAAGAGGGACCTTCACACCCCTGGCAATCACCATCAGTGTATTCCGACACTGATGTCCTAAACCTAACTCCTCCGGACAATTCTCCAGTTAGGAACACGTCTCCAATTGACGATCAGCCCACGTTCAATGCACTGTTGCGCAGAGCAGCAGCGCATTTCAAACTCGACACCGGGGAACTCTCTCCAGAATTGGACTTTGTAGAAAGAGTGATTAAAGAAAAACCCCCGGTCAGCCAGACCATTCCACTCCTCGCTTCAGTGAAGAGAAGGATCATACCTTCGCTGTCCACTCCCGCAATGATCAGAGGGGTCAATCCACGGATTGAAAAACTTTTCACTCCTTCACCCTCAGACCCCCTCTACATTAGGGGACATTCCATTCCGGATTCCCTAGTGGTATCTAATACTAGAAAGAGGGCAGGGGTACCACTTTCCACCAGCGAGGCACCCCCTGACAAGGAGGGCAAGAGGCTATATGCCCTTGCAAAAAGAGTTAGTTCCTCGGCTGCCTTCTCAGCAAGAATTGCCAACAACAATTCCTTGCTTGCAAGCTACGCAGACGCGCAGTGGGCCAAACTGCGAAAAGACGCCGAGGAAGCACCGGAGCCTTTACGTACGCGCCTACTGTCAACTATTGGCGAAGGAACCCAAGTGAACCAGAGCATTGTTAAAAACTCTCTGGACGCGGCAGAAACAGCAGGACGTTCCTTGGTACAAGGAATACTCCTAAAGCGCCATGTATGGCTGCGCAACTCAGGCTTTAAACCAGAGACACAGGCGTCTTTGATAAATAAACCTGTCGAGGACGCTAACCTCTTCGGAAAAGCGGTAGATGAAGCCCTAGAGATGGCTAAAAAAGAGTTCGACACTATCAAGACTCTTGACCAAATCTCTAAGCCCACTACCAGGCGCGGCTATGGCAACAAACGCTTTTTTCGTGGCCAACGCCAACACCAACAACAAAATCAACATCAGCAATACCCTGCCACCAATTACCAAACCAATAGTGGGCAGTACAGCCAAAGAGGCCAACGCCGGGGCAAAGGGAGGGGTCGGGGATCCACCCCCAGAGGCTCCCAAGCCCCCAACAACTCCAAGTGACGCGAAGATTTGCGTCCCCTCCCATGCAACACCGGTCGGGGGCCGGATAACATACTTTCTTCCTGCATGGGAGGAGATAACTTCAGACCGTTGGGTACTTTCCACCGTAGACAACGGATACTGTATCGAATTCAACAGTTCCCCATCCTACAGACCCCTGAGGGGACGTCGCATGACACCGGAACATCTTGCCATCCTTCTCCAAGAAGTACTACAACTGCTGGAAAAAGGAGCCATAGAGGTCGTGCCTCTATCTCAGGTAACGGAAGGTATTTATTCAGTGTACTTCCTTGTACCCAAAAAGGATCTAACCATGCGCCCTGTATTAGATCTGCGCCCAGCGAACAAGTTTATCAAACCCCAAAAGTTTCGTATGGTAACCTTACAGGAAGTAATCCCACTGCTTTCTCAGGGAGATTACATGACAACATTGGACATGAAAGATGCATACTTTCATATTTTAATGTTGCCAGCGCACAGAAAATACCTCAGGTTCATGATAGAGGGCAAACACTACCAGTTCAAAGTGCTACCCTTCGGCATAGCATCAGCACCAAGGGTATTCACGAAGGTGCTGGCAGTGGCAGCGGCCCACCTGCGCAGGTTGTCCATCCCAGTTTACCCTTACCTCGACGACTGGCTCATAACAGGGGATTCTTACGAAACATGCTTCTCCAATACCCAAAAGACAGTAGACCTTTTGTTCCAGTTGGGCTTCTCCATCAACGAAAAGAAGTCCAGTTTAGACCCCAGTCAAATCAAGCAATTCCTAGGGGCTCTAATTCAAACAAAGGACGGCCTCGTCTTCCCCTCCAAAGAGAGGGTCCAAAACATGCTGTTTCAGATCCCTCAATATGTAACCGGTCGAGAGGTGACGGTACGCAAAGCAATGCGCTTGCTAGGAATGATGGCGTCGTGTATTTATTTGGTACCTCACGCGCGCCTGCGCATGCGCCCAATGCAAGAGTGGCTCAACAGCCAGTGGTGTCAGGCCAGCGGACTATGGGAGGATCTAGTTGTGGTCTCGCAGGCCTTAGTTCTCTCGCTACGGTGGTGGACAAAGGAAAACATGGAAAAAGGGAAACCCTTTGCCACACCCGCGGCGGAAGCCACTCTAACCACAGACGCATCCCTCACAGGATGGGGGGCGCACCTATCCCATCAGACTGCTCACGGAGTGTGGACTCCGAACGTAGCATCCAAACACATAAATCTACTGGAGCTACTAGCTGTGTTCAAGGCGCTAAGAGCCTTCCAGGAACACCTACAAGGCAAAACAGTAATGGTCCTTACAGACAGCACCACAGCCATGTACTACATCAACAAGCAAGGGGGCACCCACTCTCCAGGCCTGTCCAAGCTGGCCCAGAATATATGGAAGTGGGCTCTCAAACAGGACATGTTCCTACTATCACTACATGTACCCGGGGAACTCAATCTGCTAGCAGACAGTCTCAGCAGAGATTTCCCCCTGCCCAAAGAGTACGAATGGCGCCTGCACGAAGACATCGTCTTCGACGTCTTCACACAATGGGGATTCCCAGAAATAGACCTGTTCGCAACCCTGGAAAACTCACAATGCCTAAGTTACGCCTCCAGGTACCCCCAGAACCAATCCAAGGGGAACGGTCTGTCGATGCAATGGTCAGGGAAATTTGTTTACGCTTTTCCCCCGACTCCCCTTCTCAACAAAGTGGTGAACAAGATGCACCAGGAACAAGTGACCATGATACTAGTGGCCCCAATGTGGGCACGACAACCATGGTTCGCTCACTTGATGGAGATGTCTCTATCCCCCCAGTAAAACTCCCCTGCCCGTACAACATGCTGTCTCAGGACAAAGGCAGGACTCTGCATCCATGCCCCCAGAACATGAACTTAGCAGCTTGGCTCCTGAGATCATAGAATTTGGACATCTACAGCTCCCACAAAGATGCATGGACATCCTCAGGGAAGCCCGAAAACCGAACACTCGCCACTGCTATTCTAGCAAGTGGAAAAGATTTGTCATCTGGTGCAGGAGTAAAAGCATCAACCCTATTGACTGCTCTCCCACACATGTGGTCCTATACCTGACCCACCTATTGGATTCAGGTCTAGTGTTTAACTCCATTAAAGTCCACCTAGCTGCACTTTCTGCATACACCACTTCCCAACTCAAAGTGTCGTGGTGGAGGATCCCTGTTATAAAGGCCTTCATGGAGGGAGTAAAGAGAATACACCCCCCGATAGCTGACCCAGCTCCCGGATGGGACCTTAATGTGGTACTTACCAGACTCATGGGCTCTCCATTCGAACCCATGCACAAAGCATCTCTTAAACACCTCACGCTTAAGACTGCTTTTTTAATAGCTATCACCTCCATCAGGAGAGTAAGTGAACTTCAGGCTCTTTCTATTATAGACCCCTTCGTTACAGTTCACAAAGATAAAGTGGTTCTACGCACTCACCCTAGGTTTGCTCCGAAATTTATTTCTAAATTCCACGTAAACCAATCTATAGAACTACCAACGTTCTTTCAAAATCCTTCCAATTTGGGAGAAAGGACTCTGCACACACTAGATGTACGCAGAGCGGTCATGTTCTACATGGAAAGAACCAGACCACTGAGGAAGACTAATCAGTTCTTCGTCTCGGTGGCAGCAGGAAGAGAAGGAGATGCAGTTTCAAAATCCACTATTTCTAGATGGATTGTTCAATGCATCACACTCTGCTATACTCTTGCTAAGAGAGAACTGCCCTTTAGGCCAAGAGCACACTCTACTCGAGGCACGGGGGCATCCATAGCATTCATTGCAAATGTTCCCCTTGAGTCCATCTGCAAAGCGGCTACCTGGAGTTCTGTGCACACCTTTACAAAACACTACTGTCTAGATACACACTCTAGATCTGACTCCCAGGTGGGACAGGCAGTATTACGACACCTTTTCTCTACTGTTCCTTCTCATAACCCACCGCCAACTCCGGGTACTGCTCGCTAGTCTATGCACAGCATGTGATTCTAAGCAGATTAACAAACATCAGAAGAGAATGCATTACTTACCGTAAAAGCATTTCTGATGGTTGTATCTGCTTAGATTCACATGCGCCCGCCCTTCCTCCCCGCTCGGATGGAAGGAACATAGACTTCCTTTATATATCTCTCTCTTTTCTGTACTCACTCACGTCTAGAAGGCTCCCTCAGGGCAGAAAAATACAAACAGAGGGACCTCGACGCGTGAGGGATTGTGGGTACAACGCACGTCACTATAGGGATAGTGTTTCAGACACGCCTTGTCGACGTCCCCTTTTCGACTACGAAAAACAAAATGCAATACTCCGCAGTGACCACTGGATGTCGGACCTATGCACAGCATGTGAATCTAAGCAGATACAACCATCAGAAATGCTTTTACGGTAAGTAATGCATTCTCATATATATCATTTTTTTTACATTTATTTTGTCGTGTATTTTTTATGTACATGCATTCATAAATTTTTTTTCTTGTTTTTCTCTCTATTGCTCACTGTCTGTTTGCTTCTCCTCCTGACATTTTTCTCGACTGAAGATGAACGGTTATCTTACATTGCTACTGGATTCTCTGCAAAGCTTCGTGCAGAGTGCCAAACACAACAGCATTGCCAATAGAAGTTAAAAAAAAATGCCATTTCCTTGGAACCACTGGAAATCTTGCTGGTTATTAATGCTTTGTTAGTCTGTGTGGAACATTCCATCACTACACATAAAGTCGCACATGCTTCTGTTATCAAACGTCTCCCAACCTCTGGCTCAGGACAAATTACACTGGCATGTCCTCTTGGTGTCATTGATGAGAAAATCACCTTTGCAGTAGGAAATATCTGCATCATAGCTGTCCTCAACTTTTTTTTTAAGTACGCAAGCAAACGTGAGCACATGTGCCCCAAATGTAGTCCTCCAAAATGCACGACCACCACATCTACAGTACCAACAGAGGCCACACATTTGCAAAGGAGATCCATGCACCCGAAACCCCACTCATAAACTGTGCCCCAAAAAGCCTGTACTCCTTCCAACTGAAAGTCCGTATCAAAGCCTCTTCCCACGGCATACCTGTGCAGATCGTGCACAAAGATATCACCGATTATAAGCACTCGCCGTCTGTCCATCTCTGCCAACTTCACTGCATCGAACTTTTGGTAAATATGTCACTGCCCTTTCCGGTGAACCACACCCCCGAATCCTCATTGGAGAATCCCCACAGTTCCAAGCACATTTAAGTTGCACTTCTACCATCCTCACCTGCAAAACCAAACATGCACGCATGACACCTAACTTCTCCTGCTCTTATGTCTGAAATGTGATCCACACCCATTCTTTACAGGCCACCTCCCTCTAACTGCTGCAGAATCCAAAATGCATTACTACCGTGTGTGTCCTACCCACAACCTTTTCACAACATTGGCCCTACTTCAACAAATCAGCTCACAGCATAGTAACCAAGCAGATTTAAGGTGCACTTATACCATATCCTCTTCCATACTGACAGTATGCAAACCCAGCACCCAGTGCCCACACTGCATGCCTTTTCAGACCACCATCGCCAAGTACACATCAAAAACTTTACCATGTTGCAACGGTGTCCTCACCTGCAAAATCAAACATGCCCGTATGGCACCTAACTTCTCCTGCTCTATTGCGTCAGGGCACCACCCATTAACTGCTGCAGAATCCAAAATGCATTACTGCCATGTGTGTCCTAAAGTGCTAGCCCATTCAGTGCATGCCCTACGGCCTACAGCCTTCGGCCATGAACTCAACATTCTAGGCCTTCAACACTCTTTGCTACGTAATGGCACCATCCATTTCACCATATCACCAACTACGACAATCCACATACACAGCACTGCCACCAGCACTCTTACCCAACCTGCACGCCGCCATACAGAAAAAATTGCTACACTTACCACAATGTACAAACACAGCACTGTCTCCTGCACTCCTGTGCACTTTCATTCACATAATACGCATGTACCCACTTCTATTCACAAAGTAGTGTCACTGTAAGCATACCCAGATACTGTTGGCAACATTGCTCCTACTCCAACCAATTTGCACACACCACACTATGCAAGTACCCCCCTCTACCGGATACCGAGTCACACATGCATTTCTGCTGTGTGTGAGGTGAAGCCCTATGCTCTTGAGAGCATGGCCTCCGGCCTTCGGCCATGCACCCAAAAGTGTAATCCTTCACCAAACCCACCCCAACTGCCTGCACCCATGCATGCCACCATGTCCCCAACCACTGCTTCCATCCACATAGCACAGGCACCCGTGCTCCCACCCACCCTATGCCATAACCAATTCACTCCTCTTCTGAAATTCAGCTGCCACTACTCACCACGTAAAGAGGTCGCTGCAGACATGTTGCCAATATATAACCAAACACTGTCTCCTGCACCCCTGTGCGCTTTCATTCACATACTAAGGAGAAACCCACATCAATGGTGTCACTGCCAACCTACCCACATAGTGTTCGCTACAATAGCCCTACTCAAACCAATCTGCACACACCACACTTCGCAAGTACCCCCCTCTACCGGATACAGAGTAACACATGCATAGTTGCAGTGGGTGAGCTGAAGCCATAGGCTCTTCAGAGCATGGGCTGCGGCCTACGGCCATGCCCCCAATAGTCTAATCCTTCAACAGACCCACTGCAACTACATGCACCCATGCATGCCACCATGTCCCCAACTACCACAATCCATCCGCGTAGTACAGGCACCCTGCTCCCACCCTATGCCATGTGCAATTCACTCCCCTTCTTAAAATCACCTGCCACCACTCACTACGGAAAGAGGTTGCTGCAAACTGTTCTCGGCAGAAGCTATCGTGTCGTTACGACAGCTGCCTTAAATCGCCACACAAAGTTGTCGGCTCTCTAGGTACCTGGGAAATCACGCTGTACGCACCAATAATGCAGCCACTCCATCTTCTTCCACCTACTTACATATGTCACATTAACCACATGTCACTCGCCCACCCTTTCCCCTCCCTTGCTGCGGCCAACACATGGTGTGCGGTACATTTTGCAGACACTTCCGCTGGTGCACTGTCCTCTGGGACACCATGGCAGCGTTTTGCAAACATTGTTGATGCACAGCACGCTTGCCTTCAGCCAACCACCAGCCGCACCCAAATTTTTCAGACAGCACGCTATACCACAGGCCAATGACACTTCGGTCCACGGAGCGAACAGGCAAATGGGTCCGCTCAGTGGACCCAGATATCACTAATTTTTAGATACGTACATTTCAGCGTTTCCAGCAAAAGTACTGATCGGATTCCAACTAAAGACACAAAAGCACGCTTCCTGACCCAAAACCCCTGCTCCTGCTGCAAATTTGGTGAAAATCCGTCCAGCCGTTCTGGCTGTAGCCGTGTGCAGTGTTTTTCCCCATTCAATCTATGGAAAAGAAATAGTTTTGGGACCCCTCCTATAACTTTACCCCCCTATCCACCACGAAACCTCCCCCAACTTGGCGAAAGAATTCAGGGCCGGCTCTATACTTTTTTTGCAAAGTTTGGTGAGGATTCGTCCAGGGGGAGGGAAGTTATAAACCGCAGAAAGAGTGCTCTTCCTATGAGTTTAGCAACTTAACCATAACTACCGGCCACTACCGCGGGCTGTGTCATATATATATTTTACAGAGCCTGCAGTAGCGGCCCTGTAGTTATGGTTATGTTTCTCAACCATAGGAACAGCACTTTTTGTGCGGCTTAGAACTTTGCCCCACTGGGTGAGTCCTCATGAAACTTTGCAAAAAAGGAATATGGCGCTGTCGGATTAATTTGTTTTTTCCCACCATAGACGCAATGGAAAAATATATAGGTTCACGCCTACAGCCCAAACCGCTAGACGGATTTTTTACCAAATTTGCAGCAGGAGCATCCAGTAGTTTTATTTATTTTTTTAAACTGCCAAAAAGTAGTCAAAATAAAATTAGTGATATCAGAATTCGGTCCGTGGACGGGCATCCGATTGGCCCAGAGGATGACCTGATGTCTGCGGACATCAGACATGCCTGCTGATTGGATTGTGAAAAGCGTGAGCTACATCAGATTTGTGGAAACGCCCACAATGTTGGATTCTGAGACTGCCGCCGTTGCCAGTGGACATTGTGGTAAAAACATAATAAAAACACTACATTGCACTTGTCAAACTAATAAAACAATTTCGAAGGGATTGTATCCTCCGACGTATTCCTTATTTTAGTTATCTCCTTCCAGCTCTGCTGGCCTCGGAAAATTTTTCTCTAGAGGGCGCTGCGCGTCGACGTCCGCCGAGTCGATGTCCCTCGACAGCCGCCGTATCGACGTCATCCTGCCTATAAAGGCCGCGCGCAGCGTCCGTTGCTCAGTTCCGTTTTTCCGCGCTTACTCAGTGCCTCGGAATACCGTTGCTCAGTTTTGTACACAATTTATCCTATTTACCTCGAGATATTTGATCCGTACTCGATGGCTTCCTCGTCGGAACCGACGACCCCTCGGTCCGGCTTCAAAAAATGCAGAGATTGTGGGAAAAAGATGTCGCTGACTGACCCTCACAGAGTTTGTCTGTGGTGTTTGGGAGTTGAACACCATTGTTCGGAGTGCGAGGACTGTATGTCCATGACAGCTAAGGCCCTGAAGGAGCGTAGGGGGAAGCTAGAGAAAGGTAAGACTTTAAAAGCTTCTTTTTCCTCGACAAAGTCGAGACATTAGTCTCCTCGTCACCATTCGCGCTCCAGGTCTCGGAGTGGGTCCCATCACTCCTCGAGATCGAAGCACTCGAAGAGGAGACGTCGAAGATCCCCCTTCTCCGTCCTCCTCTTCCTCTGTTTCTCCAAAGAGAATCCCTTGCCCCACGAAACATAGTTCCCGGGCTGAATGGGAGGAATTCCACAAAAATATAGTGAGCGTCTTCGAGAAAGCGGCCTCGACCCCCTCGAAGACTGCCGAGAGCGATGCTCTGGTCGAAAGACCCAAAGATCAAAAACGCTGCGAGTGGCAGTACCCGGCGAAGGAAGCTTCTCGAGCGCGTCACGAACCCTCGAGTAAAGCTATGACCTCGAAACCTTCTTCGAAGGTTCCGTCGACGCCATCGACGAAGGTTCCGCCGACGTCGGTGTCTTCGACGCCATTGTCGAAGGGACCTTCGACACACGGGTCTGTCGACTCGACACCATCTTCGACACCGGCGTCGACGCCAAGGAAATTCACGGTTACGACGCACCCAGTGCCTATCCCCAGGTCCTCAATGACCATGGCGTCGAGATTGTCGACTTCCTCGAGCAGAATCCCAATTCTATCGAGGTCCTCGAGGCCTCCGCCTTTGTTTTCGACGCCACGCCCGAAGCCTTCGGCGTCGACGACATCAACGTTTTCGAGGCCGATTATGACAAGTTTGGCACCCTCTGCCTTGGAGATGGGTTTTACACCCTTTGTGAGTTCAGAACAATTGAGAACTATGTCCTCAATTATGGAAGAGGGTGAGCTATCTGAACAGGAAGACACATTTGAGTTGCAGGGACCTGCAACCCCAGTTAGAGAGGAGTTATCCTCAGAAGAACGCAGGTTAAAGGATCTTCATGATTCCTTACATGAGGCAAGTGGGTTAGACACTTCCCCTGAGGTGGAGTTTGCTAGGCCAGACCCGGGGGAGCATGCTGAAACCCCCTATAGAGCCTTAATGGCCAGGATCACAGAATTTATGGGGTGGTCAACACCTTCACAGGCTTTCCAACAAGATGACCTCACAGATATTCTTGACAAAGGTCCACAGGAGGATCCTGTAGTGCCCTTTCATAAAGCTCTTCAGAGGAAGATTATGACGAACTGGGAAACCCCAGATGTCGTCCCGGCAGTAAATAAAAAATTGTCTACAAAATACAGGGTATCTTCTGCAGACCCAGAGTTTTTGTCAAAACACCCATCCCCAGAAAGTCTGGTGGTACAGGCAGCATCTTCTACTGACGTCAAGACTGCTTACCCTACCGTCCCACAGGACAGGGACGATAAGAAATATGATACTATGGCAAAGAAAGTTTTTTCGGCATGTAGCATGGCGTTAAAATCTGTTAATGCTACTTGCACCCTTGCTAGATTCAGCCATATACTTTGGGAGTGTGCTTCTACAGCGGCTGACTGCATCCCGGAGGGAGAAGAAAGGGAGGCGTTCCTAAATATCATACAGGACGGTAAAGACGCTATGTGCGAACCCCTCCAGACGGGCATTGATTCGGCTGACAGTATCAGCAGAGCAATGGCGGCAAGTACAACAACCAGGAGATTCGCTTGGTTGAGAAAGTCTGGTTTTGCCCCAGATGTGCAAGCCAGGCTCTTGAACATGCCATTCGATGGCTCTTCTTTGTTTGGGAAAAAGGCGGATGACAGTTTGGAAAAACTGCAAACATCAAAAGCAGCAGCAAAATCCCTAGGCGCTGCAATCCGTCAGACACCTTTTCGTCCCACAGGAACCTCTGCGAGGGGCAAGTCCTTTCGTTTCTACTCCGCATTCGGAAGAGGTAGAGGACGACCGGCTCAAAGGGGACAAAGATGAACTACCCGAGGTGGACGGGGTAGATATTCAAAAGCCGCAGCAACAGCAGGTGCCTCTTTACCATCGGCATCTGCATTAACCGCCCCAAAACCACTCTGAGGACTTCCCTCACAGGACACCTGTAGGAGGCAGGTTAACTCAACAGCTGGCGGAATGGCAGGCTATCACGTCAGATGCTTGGGCATTGGAAACAGTTGCCCAAGGTTACTGCCTGCCTCTCCTACGCATACCTCAGAGTCATCCACCGGGGATCAGCTCTCAGAAAGCTCCAGATCCGCTCCTCTTGCAGGAAATTTTGGACCTGCTAGAGAAAGGTGCCATAGAACCGGTACCTGTAGCGGGGAGGAACAAGGGCTGGTACTCCCCTTACTTTCTCATTCCAAAGAAAGACAGAGGACTGAGACCCATCTTGGACTTGCGAGAATTGAACAAATTCCTCAAGAAAGACAAATTCAAGATGGTAACTCTTTCTCAGATCCTTCAGGCCCTTCAGTTCTAGGACTGGTTGGTATCTCTGGACCTTCAGGACGCTTATTTCCATGTGCCTACCCATCTCAAACACAGGCAATACCTGAGGTTCGCAATTGGCAACTCTCATTATCAATTTCGAGTGCTGCCATTTGGGCTGACCTCCGCCCCGAGGGTCTTCACCAAGTTAATGTCGGTAGTGGCGGCAAGTCTAAGGAGGGAAGGGATTCACGTCTACCCCTACCTGGACGATTGGTTGATCAGGGCTGTATCTTCGGAACAAGCTCAGATCCAGCTAAATCACGTTTGCCACTCCCTTCACAGACTGGGCTTCTCCCTCAATTTAAAGAAGTCACAAATGATACCATCGCAGAGACTCCAGTTCATCGGAGCGATCCTGGACACTTCCCTGGGAAAGGCCTCGCCACCAGAGGTGAGGGCTCAAGATATTCTACAGATGGTTACCAAGTTCCAAAATTCCCAACGTCTCCCAGCCTTCGACTTTTTGAGGTTGCTAAGCCTCATGGCATCCTGCATTTTCCTAGTGCCAGAGGCTCGCCTGAGAATGAGATCCCTCCAGTGGGCACTGAGGACTCAGTGGTCACAATTCTCAGGAAGAATGTCAGATATTCTTCAAGTTCCCGACAGGGTGGCTCGAGACCTTCAGTGGTGGGCCTGTCAGGAGAACATTCTGAAAGGAGAACAGTTTTGGCAACCCTGGCCGGAGATAACAGTAGTCACGGATGCCTCACTCACGGGGTGGGGAGCCCACGCCAACGACTTGACCATCAGCGGTCGTTGGTCTCCATCGGAGTGCAGACAACATATCAACCTGTTAGAGCTGAGAGCCATCAGACTTGCGCTGAAGGCGTTCCTGCCAGCTGTACAAGGGAAGAATGTCCTGATAATGACAGACAACACAGTGGCCATGCATTACCGCAACAAAAGAGAAGGCGTAGGATCACTACCCCTGTGCAGAGAGGCGATGCAGCTCTGGTTTTGCGCAATCCAAGAAGGAATCTCTCTATCGGCAGTTCACCTAGCCGGAGAGAAGAACTTGACAGCAGACGCTCTGAGCAGGCAGAGCACAGTCTCCCACGAGTGGGAACTAGCTCAGGAAGTCCTTCAAGAGATCTTCGCCCTTTGGGGAACCCCTCAGGTGGATCTGTTCGCCACCAGTGTCAACAGGAAGTGCGATCTGTTCTGCTCAAGGGAATTTCCCCCGACAGGAGCTCTGGGAGACGCGTTCATAGTGGACTGGGAGTTTCCGCTTCTGTACGCGTTCCCACCGGTCCCTGTCATTCCTCAAATGATCAGGAGGTTGAGAAGATTCCGGAAGACCATGATCCTAATTGCCCCGGATTGGGCCAGGAGAACGTGGTACCCGGACCTTCTAGACTTGTCCATCTGCCCTCCAATTCGACTTCCACTCAGAGAGAACCTACTCTCACAGAAGGGCGGTCGGGTTCTCCATCCAGACATCAAAACCCTCAACCTTCACGCTTGGCTTCTGAAAGGCTGAGGTACAAGGATTGGGACCTCCCTGATGATGTTATGGAGGTGTTGCTTTCGGCAATGAGGCCAGCAACAAAGTCTTTATACCGCTGCCGTTGGAACAGATTTTGCAGCTGGTGTAGAGAAAAGGATATCGACCCCTTTTCATGCGGTACACCAATGATTTTGTCCTTCCTACTCTATTTGGCGAATTCAGGCCTTCAAGTTAGCACCATTAAGGGCTATCTCGCAGCGCTATCCATCTTTAAGCGCACTGCGGAAGAACCATCCTATTTCAAGTTACCCTTGGTTATACAGTTTCTAAAGGGGTTAACCAATGTTTATCCCCCAAGACCATTCCAGGTTCCCCTATGGGATTTTAAGTTAGTCCTAACTTTCCTGATGGGCACAACTTTCGAACCACTCCATTCTTGTTCGTTAAGATTTCTTACCCTTAAAACTGTTTTATTAATAGCACTTACATCTGCTAGAAGGATGAGCGAGATACAAGCTCTTTCTTGTAAACCCCCTCATACAATCTTTCACAAAGACAAAGTTGTCCTGCAAGTGAAGCCTAATTTCCTCCCAAATGTGGTTTCTGAATTCCATATCACTCCGAAGATTACCCTGCCATCTTTCTATCCTCCTCCTCATCTGGGGAAAGAGGAAGAGAGGTTACACAGGCTGGACCCTAGAAGGGCTTTAAGTTTTTACATCAGTAGACTGGCCAGGATAAGACAAACAGACCAGCTGTTTTTAGGCTACACAGGTTACAAGCTAGGGTTACCAATAACTAAGCAGACCATTTCCAGATGGATCATTCTAGCCATTTTGGAATGTTATAAACTGGCAGGAAAAGAGACCCCTCAAAACCTTAGGGCTCATTCGACCAGAGGTATTGCAGCTTCATCGGCCCTCGAAAGAGGAGTGCCAGTTAAAGACATTTGTGCGGCCGCCACATGGTCGTCCGTCCATACCTTTACACGATTTTACAACTTGAGACTAGGTTTGGAAGGGCTGTATTGCACTCTATTCATCAATAGAAGGCAGCATGAAGTCAGTACTCCCATCTCCAATAATAGAATACTGCTATGGGAGCCTGTCTAAGATAAGGAATAAGTTGGAGGACACAATCCCTTCGAAGAACAAGTTACTTCTTACCTTGTAACGTTCTTTCGATGGGATGTTCCTCCGACGTATTCCTTATCGACCCTCCCATCCATCCCCGCAGTTCTACTTCCCTTGTTGTTGCAGCTTACGCTCCTTCAGGGTGATTAGTCTAGTCCAGACAGAAATACTGTGGGCTACAAAACGGAACTGAGCAACGGACGCTGCGCGCGGCCTTTATAGGCAGGATGACGTTGATACGGTGGCTGACGAGGGACATCAACTCGGCGGATGTCGACGCGCAGCGCCCTCTAGAGAAAAATTTTCCGAGGCCAGCAGAGCTGGAAGGAGATATCTAAGATAAGGAATACGTCGGAGGAACATCCCATCAAAAGAACGTTACAAGGTAAGAAGTAACTTGTTCATATGGTGAGTGGTGATGAGGATGGGATATGGCCTTTAAAAGCAGGTGGATTTCCACCACTGTCTGGATTGGTCTGCATGTTCGGGGCAGTCCTGTGATGTTTGCGAACATCTGAGCTTTTCGGGGACATGTATGCTTATTTTTGCATTACAGGATTGGTGAAAAGCACATTTTGTAATTTCATTCTAGACCGGACTCTGAATGGTTCTGCAAAGTGTGGTGGTGTTTTGTAAGTGGGAACACAATTAGAAGGGGGGGGGTCCCCAAAATATTTTAAAGG
The DNA here is from genome assembly GCF_040938575.1 of Ambystoma mexicanum. Lineage (NCBI taxonomy): Eukaryota > Metazoa > Chordata > Amphibia > Caudata > Ambystomatidae > Ambystoma > Ambystoma mexicanum. Next base: position 555,980,174 of record NC_090931.1, read on the forward strand.
ATTATGAATGTGGTGCCAATTGACGCACCTGCACAAATGTTTGCAAGAAGGGCAGCAAGACGGCTCCCACGGCACCATTCTTCCGCCCTAGCTCTTTAACATATACCTTTCTCTGCTGGCACGCCTCATTTCATCCTTCTCCCCCAACTTCCAGTGCTACGCTGACACACAACTCTTCAAACTTCCTACTGACACCCTTACACCTTCCTTCATCCCTGACTGCCTCTCTACCATCCAGGCCTGGTGCACTGCTAATGACCTCAGCCTCAATGCCAGCAAAACAGAGATTCTCCCTATTGGGTGCCCTGCTCCCTACTTCTTCCCTTTACTCTGGCCTTCCTCCATGGGATCCTCCTCTGTCTCCTCCTCTGAAGTCGGGAATCTCAAAGTCATCTTTGATTACTCCCGTTCCTTGTTCCTTCATCCCTCATATTCAGGACATTGCCAAGAAGTCCCACTTTCAGCTCTTCCTTCTCAAAGGAACTCTAGCCTTCCTCACCTTCCCCCAGAGACTCAATGTTACCCGTGCTCTGGTTCTCCCCAGGCTTGACTATTGCAATAGCCTCTTCCTTAATCTTCCTTCATCCACCCTGCGACCCCTCCAGCTAACCCAGAATAGGGCAGCAAAACTTATCCTTGGCCTAAAGCCCAGGGACCGTATCTCTCCTGCCCTACAAAGCCTTCACTGGCTCCCAGTCTCAGCACAGATTAAATTCAAATCTCTCTGTATCATCCACAAGGATATCTGGGGCCGGGGACCAGTCTATCTTCAACACTTCCTGACCAAATACTCCCCTTCTAGACTCCTGTGTTCCTCTGGCGCCAACTCCCTGTGTGTGAAGCAGATTGCTACACCGAGAGCTGGTGGTCGATCACTTTCCTCAGCGGGCTCCCTCCTATGGAATAGCCTCCCTCTGTGTCTTGTGCAGGACCTCCATAAGTTAAGAAAAAGCCTCAAGACCTTTCTCTTTACCTGTTCCTTCTCCTCCCCTCTTCCCTGCTAATCATACAGTAACATGACTGATGTGCAGGGCTCTTATGTATCCTCGGAGCCCTGACCCCCCCAACCTCTCTCATCCCAGCCGCTGTCTATTTACTGCACTTACTTAGACTCACACTCCCAATGGGAGGTTGCACTTATGTTCTTCTCTTATTAGCACTTCACCTGAACACTGTCCAAGCACCACAGCACCTATCCCTTACCCCCTCCCCTCTGCACTTGCATGTTCTGAACACTCACAAGGCATAGTAGGTTTGTCTCCCCTCCCAGTTATTCCCATTATTTGTTTGTACTATTAATTCAATTATTTATCTTATAATTTGTCTACCTTCCCCTATCCCGAACCCTGTTGCCCCGTGGGCGCTTTGAAACAGGTAATTGTATAAGCGCCTAACAAATGACCAATAAATAAATAAATACGATTGTAGGCCTCGATATGAGTATTTTTGCAAAGTCTGGTGGGATTTTGTCAAGAGGGGGCAGAATTAGAGACAGGGTCTCAACATTTTTAGATGGCTTATAATTTTGTTGCCATTTGACAAATGCAGACAAATGTTTTCAGAAGGATTATAGACCCAACCATGAATGTTTGTGCAAAGTCTGAATGGGATTTGTCAAGTGGGGGCTAAGTTATGACTACTGTATGAACATACATTTTGACACTTTTGAAAAAATAAAACATGGCGGATGTGTAGCAATCTCGCGTAGGGAGCATTGGCAAGGACCTGAAAGCGTGCTTTTGCAAATGTGCCCGTGTTTTTTTTTTTTAAAGTGTCATAATGTGGGTACAAAAAATTGTGATATACCTTTGTTGACCGAGGTATAGCCTGTGGCCATGGGCAGTGGCCAGATTGTCCGGGTCATGACCTAAGGCCATGACCCGGACAATCTGGCTACTGGCCAGGACCACGAAGGACCAGCAATGGGGTTAAAGTGGGCATGGCCACCAGGGACTGGCTATGTGGTAACGTTTTTCGAATTTGGGATAGGATTGAATGGGAATAATTTTCTTGTGGCTACAGGTTGAAGTGCTGGATGGGTCAGCAAGAACTTCAAAGCATGGTTTTGAAATATGGCCGGTTTTATTTTTTTCAAAAGTGTAAAATGGAAGTACACGACCCAGTGATCGAACATTGGTGTCTGGGCAATGGGCCTGGCCATCAGCAAGGAGAAATGTGTACTGTAATTTGCTTATTGGGGCATGCAGCATGGCCGAAGCGGTAGGTTTGAATTTGAAAAATCATTCTCCTTGCTTTTACAGCCAGAAGTGGTGGACTAGATTACAACAAACTTGCACGACGATTCTATGACTAGACAGGAGGCTCGCATTATGCTATACTTTCTTTATTACTGCCATATCAGCATTTCAACAAAACTTTAAAACTGCAACATTTGCGCTTTTTTCTCTGTGGTTATGAAAAAAATCCCAAATCTGAGAGGTTTAAAGTTTCCAAAATCCATGTATCCTCTTAGACTACGACCCCCATTACCCTCTGGGGTGTGGTAGTCTTGACCTCTCAGCTTCCACATATCCGAATCCAGTCCACAGTATAAGAACCCCTTAGACTAAGTCCATTCCTCTTACTTTTTGCTGCCTTCCATGAGATAAGTACCTGATATTTATGACCTTAGCACATCATTGTGTACATAGTTCAGCCTAACGATCGCTAAAACATAGTCGTGTGTACTAAATTAGTATGTTAATGGCTGGAGTATGAAGAGATGAGGTAATTACCTCTTTTGCGCATCAGTCAGGTGAGCGGCCGCGTAGGAAGCAGATAGTTCGGCTTGAATGCCGGCAGGTTGCGCGAGGTGAGTAAACCTTTTAGAATTCTGATTAAGTGGGAGGAATGGTGGCCGGTTCCGCGAGCAAACGCGCTCGCTTCAGGCAGCCGGCCTGCTCCTCGTAATAGCCGCACCGCAGAACATGGCACGCAGTAGGACCCAGGGGAGCGGGAGGCGTTAGCCTTCCCGTCGTCCCCTGGGGACTCTCTGACGCTCGCGCGCATTGTTTAACAGTGCGGTCACGGAGCAGAGAGTAACAGTGGGCCTCCAGTTAAAAAAAAAAACAAAAATAAATTAAGCTTTGCTGTTAGAAGGGGAAACAGGATTACCCATTCCTGTGAAGAGGAGCCTTGAACAAAAAGCCTGCATTCAAGAGACATTGAGTACCTTATACAGGCTACCTCACCCCTCAGTGCTGACAGCCCAGAAGTTGGCGCTGCCAACATAAAAAGGATGGCTCAATACACAAGCCCTGTGGAAACTCCTTCAACATTTCCAGAATGGAGCGCAGAGGAGTGGGAGGAGGATTCCTCTCAATTGGAACGTGACTTGTCTCAGAGCTTTAAAAGAGTACTACGAGACTCGCTTACGCAGGCAATCTCGCTAGGAGTACAGCCTATTACTCAGAGGCTAGAAGTTTTGGAAGCAATTATGGCAAAGCAACAAGAGCAGTTAGCTGCCAGAAAAAGACGGGCAGAGAGCCCTGAAGATGGGACGTCAGCCAGACACGCCACAAAAGGGGTTGACGCCATGGGGCGTAAGGCAGCTCGGAAGAGCAAGTACTCTTTGACCCCCCCCCCCCCGAGCACAAGTGGAAGGGAGGAAACTGCTCCCCAATATCTAAGCGACCCTGTCGCTAGGCTAAAGAGAACCTTCCTGGACAAGAAAAAAGATTGCCAGGACAGACCCCCCGCCCCAGGTGTGAACAATTCGGGGGATCATGTCGAAGGCTATGCGCCCGATGATGAGGGGGAAGGAGACAATGACACTTCCGATGCATCAAGGAAGACGTCGACCCTCAACCACAGATATGTTTGATCCGGAGGCCATCAGGCACCCGAAGTTGTCAGAGTGGGTGCCATCGCCCAGGGTAGCGGCGTACATGTCTCAGCACATAAGAAAGCCACTGGACAGAGAAGTGCGGTCGCGCATGAAGTCGGAATGCCCAAGACCAGATTTGCCAGGGAAGTTGGCAGAGACACCTGATCTCGACCACAAGATGGTCACATTCGTGACAAAGTCCACACGGGACATCAGGAAGAGAGTGGACCGCATCTGGAGGGGATGCCAGGACAAATCTCTGGACATAGCAGGTCCATTAGCGAAAATAATGGACCTGGCAGAGAAAGCGAAGGACATTGGTACCCCGGTGAACCCCCTTGCTCTGGGGAACTGGGCTCAGAGAGCAGTGTGCCTCCTGGGCAACGCAAACTGCGCCCTCTCTTCAGAGAGAAGAGGCGTCTTGTTAAAGATTGACGGAAAGTTAAGAGATCTAGCCTCTTACGAGGCAGGAGAGGGCACCAAAGGCCTGTTGTTCGGCGAGGCATTCACGAAAGAAATGTCTCCGTTCGTGGGCACATACTCAACACTAGAGAAGGCCCAGAGCTCAATAAAAAAGATCTTTCCAGGTTGTGTTTTTTCCAGGACCGGGCAATACAGGGGTTGCACGTCCGGTCGACTCAACTACCAACACAGAACCCAGGGACTGCGCGCCCAATATTGGGAAGGAAAACAGGATACCTTCTTCCCAACCAGGTCCAAGTTTCCCAGAGGTCATAGGAAAGAGAATCATACCGTCAACCCAATGCTACCGGCGGTGAGTACATTAAGCATGAAGGTAGGAGGGAGAACCCTCCAATTTTTAAGCAAATGGCGAGCTTTGTCACGCGATGCATGGGTTCTGCAAGCAGTGGCAGGGCTGCGATTAGAGTTTGTGTGGAACCCCGTCCAAGACCCAGAACCTTGCCCTATACACATGGCTGGTGCGGAGGCCGTGTTATTGCACAGCGAGCTCCACAATCTAGTAAACAAGAACGCAGTAGAGCAAGATGTCCAAGGAGGACCGGTTTCATCAGCACCAAGTTTCTCGTTCACAGGGGAGACAAGGGTACGGCCAGTCATGAACTTGAAGATCCTCAACACGTGGCTCGTGTACAATCATTTCAAGATGGAGGGCATCCATCTACTTCGTGACCTCCTACGCATGGGAGACTGGTTGGCGCGTCTAGTTCTCAAGGACGCTTACCTCACAATTCCGATAGCGCAGGAATTTTGGAGGTTTCTACGCTTTCAGTGCAACGGGGAGACATGGCTGTTAGGCAGTAACCTGTGCAGTTCCCTCTGGGACCACTGCAAAAGATTTAAGACTACAGGTGTTTGGCAGTAAACCCACTTGGTAGCAGTCTGTACCACACAGATTCACTTGGTAGCTGTGGCTGAGCAGTCAGACTTCCCTCAAGAAGAGTTAGGCAGTATACTGAGTATTCACAATAGGTCAAAAGAACACAGTAGAACAAGTAAACACTGACCAGGGCTTGGTGTAAAAGAGATATAATTATTTATTTAAAACCACATCTAGAAAAACACACAGGCACTAATAGTAAGCAATTCAAAAACACGATCACTAAAAGATATACACTCCCTTAGACGAATATTAGACAAGTCTTAAGTAAAGCCCCACTTATTTTCAGACAGCGGTGAGTGCCTAACGCAGATGGCACTCTAATAATTCGTTTTTAAAAGGGAGAGAAAAGCAGAGAATACATTGAAACAGATCCCAACACTTTTACAGGAACACCACAGGAGAGGAAGGCAAAGTAAAACCGTGAGTTTAGAGTTCAGTAGGCCGGATCCACTTTAAGGGGATCAAAACGAAATGTGTCCAAGGTCACACGGTTGCAGTGTACATAAGTCTCGAAAAGGTTCAGAAAGAGTTGGACCAAAGGAAAGGGACCAGTTCGATGGTCAAGGCGGCCAGCCCAGTCCAGAAGGTTAAGGGATTATTATTACCTTGTAGCAATCTTTAGAAAGGGAGGCCTGGCGGACACGGTACCTTAAAGTGGTGAGAATACTCCAGCGGGGGCAGTTGTTCCTGGCAGCGGATGCAAGTCGGTGCTCTGTCCGGGGGAAGAGAGGATCTCGTCGGGGAGGAAGACAGGAGTCCGTTGCACTGCCAGGCAAGAAACCAGCCGCGGAGTTCTCAGATAAAAGGAGCGGTCCTTTGGTTCGCGGTCCAGTGGTAAGTGGCTATCCGGTTGCCGGGGTGCTTACCACGGGCAATTCGACCACAAGACGGCCTGGGATGCAAAAAGAAGGTAAACTGGTTGTGCCCACCAGTCAGGGGAAGAAGCCTCTCCAGCCGGGAGATCTTCTCTGTCGTCGGGAAGTGGTGAGTCGGTTCGGCAGGGCTCCACCGGTGGTGGTGTCGTCGTGGTAGGTCGGCTCAGCTTCTCCCTCGTCGGATTCTCAGGCCGTGTGGCGACTTCTGAAGTTCCAGTCCCCAAAGCCCTGCTTTTATGCAGCACACCCCCATTCACCCAGCCTAGCTGTCAATCACGCGAGAGTGCGACTTGAGTTACCAAGGTAACTCAGTCCAGGGTGCCTAAACCCCCTCCCACACCCCATGTGGTACCCAGACAGAGTGGCACCACTTTTGGAGGCTTCTGTGGAGAAGCCTGCCAAAAAGTGGAACAAAAGGCTCGACTTGAGTTGGAGTCACAGAAGAGAACACAAATGCCATTTTAGAATCGAGTCCTGGCAAAAAATACCAACCGGCGAATTAATATTAAATAAATAAACCGGCGGTATGTTCGAGGCTATGAGAATTAAATAATTAAAGTTGGTAGCCTCGAACAATGGGAAAATCCCATAGGGATATATTCGTGGTCGAATATAAAAAGTAGTATCCACTGCCACCAGCCAAAACACGATCAGGGGGGACGGAGACGTGCCCCCTCGACTAACAGACCCTGGGGCAATCGAATTGCCCCAACCAGTACGTCCACAATATGATGGTTTGTACCGGTTTCTGTTAATAATTTGGGACTAGTAAAGCCAATGGTGACTTTACATGCCCTGGGAGACGGTAGTCAGTCCCAGGGTATGGAGTCTATAGTGGGGTGTCACTATGACACCCCTGTGTCACTGCACGGAGGGTGCTTTGGAACACACACAGTAAAAACACATGAGACCCTATGGGGTAAAGGACCCCATAGCCCATAAAACACATTAACAGTCAAAGGAACACCATAAATTATGTCCAAGAGTGGGAGAAAGAGTCTCACTCTTGGCAGGAGAAAAAAACAAACTCCAGAAATCCAGCAAAGCTGCTGGGGGACTCGCTAGGTTAGGAAATTCAGCCTAAAGAGAGAATTCTCCCTAACAATGGCGTTTCACATGTCTGCCATTCCGCCTAGCCTCCGCTCCTTGGGCTTTCACCAAAGTGATGAAGCTAGTGGCAGCCTCCATAAGAGAAAGGGGGATAGGTATCCTTATATATCTAGACGATATCCTCGTGGTAGGCCCAAACAAGAAGACGCTCACTGAGAACGTTCAATGGGTCTTCTCGCTCTTGTCCTCGCTCGGTTTCTTAGTGAATTTGGACAAGACCCAACTGGCACCAGTTCCGAAGCTGTAATTTCTAGGGTTTTCAATAGATATGGTCAGAGCAACGCTCGAGCTCCCACAGCACAAGGTAAGAGTGATAAAGAAGGAGCTCAGAGCAGTGATAACAAAAGGAGTTATTTCACTTCAGAATCTGGCCAGAGTAGTGGGTCTGCTAGTAGCCTCGATTCAGGCAATATTGCCTAGGCCGCTACACTACCGAGCCCTACAGCGCCTCAGAATCAGACACCTGCAAGGGGGTGTAGGATACCATCAACTCGTGACCTTAGATCGCAAGGCGGGCGATCACAGAACTGCACTGGTGGCTTCAGCCATGACGCATTCCCCAATAAGCAAATCAGAATACATATTTGCGTTTGCTGAGGGCCAGGCCCACTACCTAGACACCAAATGTATATCACTAGTTTTTCTACTTACATTATTACACTTTCGAAAAATAAAACACAAGAGATTTCCTAAAACATGCTTTCAGGTCCTTGCTAATAATAAAGATTTGCCACGCTTACAGCTCAGGAAGTCTTCATTCTATTAAAGACAAGGAGGCAAGCATTATGCTATACTTTCTTTATTACTGCCATATCAGCATTTCAATAAAAATTTAAAACTGCAACATTTGCGCTTTTTTTCTTTGTGGTTATGAAAAAAATCCCAAATCCGAGAGGTTTAAAGTTTCCAAAATCCATGTATCCTCTTAGACTACGACCCCCATGATCCTCTGGGTTGTGGTAGTCTTGACCACTCATCTTCCACCTATCCGACGAGTCCATTCCACAGTATAAGAACCCCTTAGCCTAAGTCCATTCCTCTTTCTTCTTCCCATGACCTTGCCATGAACTGCAATTGTCCTTTGACTGATCAACAATAACCATGAACAAACTGGAACTGTGCATGTAAACTGCAACTGCTTAGGGCCTGTTGGACAACTTTGGAGTGCTCCTTCACTTCATTCATCCCCTTTCATAATCAAGTCGCCTTCTAATCGTCTCCTACGAGAGAAGGATAAAATTCATGAGGGTGGGCAAAACATAATCTGAACATTAAATGCATTGCATATAGGTTCAGAATCTGACAATTTGCAGGGTGGGATACAATGCTCGCCTCCTTGTCTTTAATAGAATGAAGACTTCCTGAGCTGTAAGCGTGGGCAATCTTTGTTCTATGACAAGACAGGAGGCTTGCATTATACTTGTTCAAAGCTCGCCACCACTCTACTCGTTATGTTAGACCCAGGTTTAAAATAAAATGTCTTAAAGGTCGACTCAGATGACCAATCTGCTGATTTCATTATATTCTGAAGGGATACTCCTGTCGTAAAGGCTCTGGCAGCCATTGCTCCTCTAGCTGAATGGGCCCCAAATAGGGACAGGTCTATCCCTGCCCACTGCATGACCTCGTGCACCAATCTAGCTATCTTCGCTGCTGCTACTGCATGATAAGGTTTCCTGCGCGCTATAAGCAACTGAGTGTCTCCTCGCGGTCTAAGCTGTGCTGTGATATTCTCGTAATCCTCAATACATTGAGCGACGCACAACTTCTTATTTTTTGCAAAGTACGGGTATGAGATAACCAGAGAATCTGTTTTCGTTCGCTTAGCTATATTGAAGGTTACTCCTTCTGGGTAAAAGATCTTTCTATCAATCGCCAGTGCTTTCACATCGGATACTCTCCGGCATGCCGTAAGGCACAATAACATTGCTAGTTTGCCTGATAATTGAGAGCGCAAAAGATTCTTGTTTGCCGGCCTTCTAAGAAAAATTTCCAAGACGTCTCTAACGTCCCACAATAATGCGTCTTTCGGTTCTGGAGGCTTCCTTAACATTATGCCTCTCAGTAGGCGTAGAACAGTGGGGTGTTCGCCTACTGCGCCTCCTTCTACCTGTCATGACCTGCCAAGATCGCCTATCTGTACACTCCTATAGTTCTAAAAGCGGAGCCTTCATGGAACTTAGCCACTAGGAAGTTAAGCACTTGTACTAAAGGGGCTCAGACGGGATCCAAACTCTGCTCTGAGCACCACTGGGCCCAGGCTCTCCATGTGCCACTCTAGCTCCTAATGGTGGAAGGCGCTCAGGAGTCCTTGATGCAGTCTGCAGCGAGACGCAAAATCCCTGGCAACTCCCACTTTCTCCTGAAATCCTGCAGGCCAACAACTGCAGCTTGCCTGCTGTTATCAGCAGGTGTATCTGCCCGGCTGGTCCCAGCAGAAGTGAGTCCCCCAGCAGCTTTGCTGGATTTCTGGAGTTTGTTTTTTTCTCCTGCCAAGAGTGAGACTCTTTTTCTCCCACTCGTGGACATGATTTATGGTGTTCCTTTGACTGTTAATGTGTTTTATGGGCTATTGGGTCCTTTACCCCATAGGGTCTCATGTGTTTTTACTATGTGTGTTACACAGCACCCTCCGTGCAGTGACACAGGGGTGTCATAGTGACACCCCACCATAGACTCCATACCCTGGGACTGACTACTGTCTCCCAGGGCATGTAAAGTCACCATTGGCTTTACTAGTCCCAACTTATTAACAGAAACCGGTACAAACCATCATATTGTGGACGTACTGGTTGGGGCAATTCGATTGCCCCGGGGTCTGTTAGTCGAGGGGGCACGTCTTCGTCCCCCCTGATCCTGGCTGGTGGCAGTGGATACTACTTTTTATATTCGACCGCGAATATATCCCTATGGGATTTTCCCATTGTTCGAGGCTACCAACTTTAATTATTTAATTCTCATAGCCTCGAACATACCGCCGGTTTATTTATTTAATATTAATTCGCCGGTTGGTATTTTTGCCAGGACTCGATTCTAAAATGGCGTTTGTGTTCTCTTCTGTGATTCCAACCCAAGTCGAGCCCTTTGTTCCACTTTTTGGCAGGCTTCTCCACAGAAGCCTCCAAAAGTGGTGCCACTCTGTCTGGGTACCACAGGGAGTGTGGGAGGGGGTTTAGGCGCCCTGGACTGAGTTACCTTGGTAACTCAAGTCGCACTCTTGCGTGATTGGCCCAAGTGTGTGTGTGTGTGTGTGTGTGTGTATATATATATATATATATATATATATATATATATATATATATATATATATATATATGAAAAGAGGAATTATTAATAATGTATATATAGCGATGTAACTCCGTGAACCATTTTCAGTTATGAAAACCTATTAAATTGACAGAAGAAACTTTGTTAAAGGGATGTTACGGTTAAGATGCATCCCACCCTTGGGACTCCTCTCCTCCAGTAGTTAGTGGTGTCCCACCTTGACATCCAAAATGCAGAAGCAAAAGATTTGTAAAAGTTAAGTGGCAGTTGGTGTGTGGAAGCGTAATATGGTCATAGCATTATATGTAGTTTTTTGGAATTGTTAGGGAGAATTTTCATTTCAGTGCCAATTCCCTTTAACCTTAGAGACCCCCAGCTCTTTTGCTGGTCTCTGGGCTTTTTAATTTGTACTCCTGATTGAGTGGGACCTTTTTCTCACTCACTTATGTGTTTTTCTGACTAAGATTTTCTATGTTCCTTAATGTTTTATGGAGTCTGCTAAACCCCATAGGCATATACTTTTGCATTGTGACACACAGAACCTTTTGTGCAGTGCCACTGAGAGGTCCCTTTGACTTCTCTCAATGTTTAACTACGTTTTCTTGGGTGAGCTACTGTTCCCAAGAAAAGTAAGATGACCCCTGTCTCACTTACCTTTACTTTACGGGTACAGCACACACCACCCTATGTGGAGTGCTGGGGGGTTACATGGTAATTTCTTTAACCCATTCCTCGTAACATTTTGTTACACTAACTCACTTGATTGGCTGGTGGCAATGTTTTCTTTTTTTACTACCTAGTGACATGTATCTGCTGGTTGATACCTGAGCTACAGTGCTGCACCCAAGGGTGGCCGTTTTCTCAAAATGCCCCGGTCTTCTATTTTCGCCATTTCCTGTTAGTTTCTTCTGGGCTTTTACTCTGTTGTTTGAGTCCTTTGTGTATTTTGCCTTTGGTGGACCTCAGCCCTGAAACCCGCCCATGCTCCAGTGTGTCTGGAAAGGCAGGAAGTGAGGGAGGGTCCCAAAAATTCCCTGTCCTTTGTCTATAGGTGTGCCTGAGTGAAACCAGTTCCAATTGGCCTGCCGGCAGGCTGTCCTAGAGGACAGCCAATCTGCTGTGTGATTGACAGCCTAGGGCTGTGAATGAATGGGAACTTGCATAAAAAGCAAGGTTTTTGGGACTAAGAGCAGAGTCGACCACTAGAGGACAAAATCCGAAGCAGAAGATGAGTGAAGACGCCAGCAGAACCCTCCTGGACCCCCAAGGGCCCGGTGAAGCCATGCAGCTGTGCTGACCCTGTTTTTGAATCGACAGGGAAGACCTGTAAAGGACGACTTCCTCTCTTAGGCTGGTGGGACCAACTAGGCTTGAGACAAACTCTATTTTGGCGCAACCCCCGACTTGCTGCGACTTTCCAAGGCTGCAGTAGCCCAATACCCGGGATACCTCGACCACTTGCGAGTGCATTGTCTTCCGAAGTCTGAATCCGGCCAGATCTTCGTGGCCATCTAGAGTTCCCTACAGAAGCAAGAAATCTGTTTCCAGAGTCCAGGACTGAGGGATCAAGTAAATCCTTACCAGAGCTTTTCTTTCTTTCTCTGGTGTATAGAACAGGCGCCAAAACCACAAAGAGCCGCTGAATCGACAGAAATCCATTGCTGGCGAGTCCCTCCCTCTCGAGTGCTACTTCAGGAGCCTGCCAAAAGTCCTCCCTTTCGTCACCACTACCAAGGACCAGGAACAAGGGTCTAATGCATTGCATCGTGGAGGCAACCAGCTGGAACAACTTCTCCTTTTCAATGGTACTTTGTTTTTGATCAAGATTTGACCTTTACACTGTAGAACAGAGAATAAAAAACACAAATTCAACGTTTGATCTTTACACTTATAAAAGAATAAAACACATAAATGCATCATATATTAAAACATTATTTAAGATAAATGTTTGTGTACTTCCCCATACATCAGCAGTGTAATGGATCAGGAGGTTTAATTATTAGGATCAGAAAGTAGGAAGGTGTCAAGTAATTATAGATCTCTCTATACATAGATTTCAAAAGTATGATGTACCTTGTACCTGAGCTTACATGATTTAAGGTTATCCTCAATATTTTACATTACACTCCTTAGACAGATCCACATTTTGTTCCACATGAAGCCAGATGTGATGCGCTGCAGCTGTCACTATTAAGGATTTCGCCCCATACATTGAACTAAACAAGTGGTCTGAAGTTGGGTCAATACATTTATGATATCCCTTCTTATAAAGGTTAGATGGCACAATGCATTGTGTGAGTAAATGCCTCAAGCGCTCAATGGTATTTTTTACATAGGCGGCATAGGCGATCTTCCCTTTTAAGGCCAATCCAAGCCCCCCTGTATTTTCGTATACTGAGAGAATTTCTTAGCATAAGACTAGGATAAATCGTACCAATTGCAGAGAGTATGATTTGGTTAAGTAGTCACATGGGGAATTTTTATTCAGTCCCTGCGCTGAATATAGGGCATATTTGCGTTTTTTTGCTAGGTAATCTACATACCGTGAGCGATCATAGTCTTTAGACTTCCTCTCAAAGTCCGGCCTGTGTATTACATACAGTGACTAAGGGAGACAATTCATGCTGTTTAGGCACTGTTTTCTGACCAGGTCTTACATAGTCATAAACCACACATTATGTGAGTAGCATTGTCCATGTCTCACAGTTAGACTTGGGAATCGTCGTCTGCTTGGTCTCTAAAGTACATATTTACCCATGGTTTACAGACTGCCGTCATCCATAGTATATTTAAGGATAGCAGTCCTAATTCCAGGCCAATGGCTTCGATCGGGACATTAGGAGGCAAACTCAGTAGAGATCTCAAAAGTTTACCTTCAATTGTCTTCTGCTAGCCCACGAGCCCCAGAGGCAGAGTCTCCAGCACGTACAGAATCCCTGGAGCTATCGACATTATGTAGGCACTGAGTTTGGCATCAATAGGTCTGGCTCCTTGTCTGTCGATGACATTTTTTAGCGAGAGACATTTTGTCCAGGCCATAGATACAGTTGCTTTTGCGTGATGAAGACCCTTTAGTTGTGTTGCAATATATATGCATACGTAAGTATTTATAAGTCTCGACTTGTTCCAAGTCAAGACCGCCCAGTCGTTTAGTAAAGCGTTTCCCCGGTAAGCCTCTTTTCCGATGACCATCATTTTAGTCTTTGTGTTTTACAGCGCGGCACAGAAATTACATGTTTAGAATGTTTATCGGATTCATAGCGTCTGCGTATCAATCGGGAACGCTCCAGCATCTTTGTTTCACTTCGTCAATCAGCCTATCAAGTAGACAAGCAAAACAGAATGCCTATTATCTACAAAAAGGAATGCGTCTTATTGAATGCATTAAGCCGAAAAATAGGTCGACCATCTCATAGGCTACAGAAATTCTAGCTTATATGACAGAGACTAAAACTGTGCATATCTGCAACCACTCATTCCGTGATTACGCAACTTCAATATGTACAACAAATTGATAATAGTAAAAAAAAAAATGGAATATAGTTGCTTTTAAAATCGGAGAAATATACGTTCACGTACTAACCCCACTCGTTTAGAGTTGTATGAAATTGGATACTTTTTATTATACATCTGAAATTTAGTATTTCCATAATGTTTTTAGAACTGTTTTTGTAATAATTCTGGAATAAAAGTTGTATTATTTACACGCTATTTGACCTGCTATTGAGTCATTCTTAATGACTAGCGTTCTTCTGATCTCTCAGTTGAATAGTATAAGTCTTAATAAGTCTTAGTTGGTGCACTAACTGAAAAGAAGTCGTTTTTGAGAATGGGGAACTTCTTTCCATGTTCTCTTTATACATGTAACACACCAGTTGGACTGCACTAATTCTTACAACAGAAGGTGATTGCTGGATGGATGTGTGACTGTTTGAAAGCAGGCATTGAGGGACTGTTGCAAATCTAAAATTTAAAAGGGTAGATGGGCTGCCCTGTGCGACGGTGTACATTTGCCATCCAGGTGTTTTTAATGATCCATGGCCTGGAAAGGGGACTGTGGAGACTGTGTATAGTTATAAGACTACAAAACTCACAAATGGGTAAATAAGACTGCCCATGAGAATCCAGATGTAAGAGAATTAAATTAATCAGAAGTTAGTCATAAGATACACATCCTCTATTAAAATCAACAGCAGAAAGGCAACAGGACTTCGAAACTCTTATTCCTAGCATACATCTGTATGTTATTCGGTATCCAGTAATATGTTCCCCATATTTATGGTCGCCATACATGATGCCGCCAGGAAAATGTTGTGGCAACATTATATATGTTGACCATATATATGGGGTCAAAGGGAGCGGGGGTTGCAGGGGTGTTCCCCGCCCCCTTGGGGAAAAAAAAGATTTTGAGGGTTATGGTGGTATCCCCTGCATGTTCAATGTTATAATGTCCTTGCAAAAAACTGCCATTTTTTGGTGACTTTTTTGCCAGGCAACATTTTTGCAGGGACATTATTACATGGGACCATATATGCTGTCCTAACTAGATGCAAGGAATATCAATGGATACGGTTCATTGTACATGATAAAGTGCTCATCCGGATACTCATAAATTATATTGGTAATCCCTTGCAACTGGTAAGGATTCAAATCTAGAACAAGGTAGCCAAGCTGCAATGATTACAGACGATACCTCATGTGAATGATCATTTAGTGTGAAATTCAGAGTTGCTAGTTGAGAGTGAAATATTCTCCCCATCTAGATGGTGCACAATAAGCAGTGATTATGAAAATAGAGAACAATACTAATCATTAAATTCTAAACTGGTCAGGATTAGAGTGCATTTTCATTTCCAGAAGGGAAATATATATATGGCTGATATTACTTACCCAGTAATCTTTTGCAGCTTGTATACGTTTAGAGTGTGAGAAACCCGAGAGGATCCTCACACCTACTCCCCATGGATCCTCTTCTCAGGTGGCCAGGGAAAGGCCATCGCTTTTGGATCCTGACCTTGGGGATGAAGAAGCAAGGGAGGATCACCTGGGTGGGCGGTCCTTGGGGATTGGGGAGAGGACGACCTTGGGTGAGACATGGCATCCCCATTCCCTTAACAAAATGAACCCTAGGTTCCCACAGCATTTCTAGGTTATTGTCGGCCTTGCACTGTTAAATTCATACAAATGTCAGCCAAATATCAAAGGGAGGAGAAGACAACAAAGAGTTGTAAATAGTTCCTTTTATGCAACCCTCCCCAAACACCACTCTGGTACTGGAACGAAGAAGAGGGCTATGGAGGAGTTCACATGGAGAAACCAGGCATGTCCCTTTAACTATGGTCATACAATTGGACTAAATGTCCACCATCTGTGGTCACTTAGTAAGCCCAACGAATATAAAAATGCAGGCTGTTCATAAGGCGGTGAGTGGCGCAGCAGGCTGGAGCTGGAAGCTGGCGGACCGGAGAGAAGACTGCTGGAGCGGGAGACACGAGTGCTGGAAGCCATGTCTGAGAATGACCAGGGATGACGGGGCTGAGGGAGGTCCAGAGAAGTTCTGGAGGGTCCGTTACACACACTGTGTTCGATGCAAGCAGAAGCTGTGGGGCGCCAAAGCACTCTGGTTGCCGCAGACCTGCGGGATAGCGAGCAGCGTTTTTCAACCTCCACGAGAGAAGAGCAGAGACCTTGGAAGCTGGAAAAGCAAAGAAAGGAAAGGAACGAAGCCGACGGGAGCTGTTACCTGAAGCCAGTGGGTGAAGGCAGGGAACACTCATGGCGGGGTGCTTCAAAAACCTGCAATAAGCCTTTCTTGCATATTGAAAGTTTCAGAAATTGTCCTAAGCACTTTTGAATACTGAGGTGAGTACTTATAAACTTAAATGAATTGAAGGTGGTTTCAAGAGTGAAACAGATGAGTTTTGAATACTGAATGAACTAAAAGCATTACTGAATACCATATAGAATTAAAACAGGTAATGAATTGACTAGAATAAGCATTTCTGAATGTCACACAGAGACAATGAGTCATTTTTGAGTGGAATAGAAGCAGCGTTGTGCAGGTGGCAAATACCACAGTGTGAACTGATTGAAATACAAGTGTTGGCAAAGCAATTACAATCCTAAGAAGAGTGTGAGAAGAAAAACAAGTATTGACACAAGCCAAGTGGTCAAACTACAGGTTAAAAGGGAAACCTATATTGGTATGAGCCTGAGAAGTACTGAGCGTAACCAAGTGAATGGGGGCCATGCTAGCCACGATACATTTTTGGAAGAAAATAATACCGATGACCTGTTCACGGTCAATGGAAAGCAGTGGACAAGTTTTGCTAAAACAAATGAAAAAAAGGGGTGTCGGTTGTGTTACCTGTAATGGGTGGACTGTGTGGTCCGACAACTGCGCCTAGACAGAGTAAGTATGTATGTATGCATGAAAAAGCAAATGAAAGGAGGAGTCAAGAATGTTATCAAAAGGAGCAAGTCAATGAAAATGTACTTGGAGAAACTCTTTGGAACTGTCTTGGACCTGGTGAAGGGAACCCCAAGAGTTTTGTGGAACTGCTTTGAACCTGGGCAAGGGGAGAAGAAAAGTAAGCCAGGAGCTGGAAAAAGTGCAGAACTTTATTTGGAGCACTATTTCTTTTACTACTGCCATGCCTGCACATTGTTTAGCTTTCGTTGTGAGGGCAAGTATAGGTTTTGGGAACAGACATTTAAGTTGAACTTTCGGACTCTGACTTTTCTTAGTTTCGTTGGGTAGGGAAATACGACCGTAGTATAAGGCATGTCAGGCTTTCAATCATCCTGACATTTAAGTTAATAAGACGTATCGAATGGAATGTGTCCTTCCACGTATTCCTCAACTTTGATATTCGATATCCAGCTTCAGCTGCTTCGGAAAACATTTTTGGCAGAGGGCGCTGTGCATCGATGCAGTCGACTCGATGTCCCTCGAGGACCTCCGTCTCGGGAATGATGTCATCGAAGGCATATATGGCATGCTGAACGCCCATTGGCTTCAGTTCTCTTTTTCCGCGAATGCTATCACGTCGAGAAATACGAATACGGTATGCTTCATTTATTACTGGCGAGTATGTCTTCTTTGTCGACACGGACTACCCCGAAGACTGGGTTCAAGAAGTGCCGATATTGTGACTCGAAAATGTCGTTGACCGACCCACACCATATGTCTGTGGTGTTTCCGGGTGGAGCATTAGACCTCAGCATAAGTGCTAGTCGATGACCGGAAAGGCCCTGAAGGAGCGAAAGGGGAAATTGGCAGTAGGTCGAAACTCCAAAAATTGCCATCTACCCCGTCCAAAAAGCCTTCGACCGACGAGTCGAGCAGTGACTCTCCTCAGAGGAAGAAAGTTAAAATATCGAGATCGAGGAATGTCTCCCACCACTCATCATCGCTGAGAAAGTCCAAAAAAAGGCACCATAGGTTGCCTTCTCCGACTACATCGTCGGACACCGCCCCTGAGAAGGTATCTTGTCCCACACAAAAACTCCACACCGGCCGAATGGGAAGCTTTTAGAGCAGAAAATATTTGAAAAGCAAAAACCCACAGCAAGCCATGCTCCTACCACACCTCCCAAAGAAGCTGGTAAGGAAAGGGCTCGAGCCAAATCCTGTACGGCCTCGAGCCCGGGAGGAAGGCCTGATCCTCATTGAGAGCCGTTGAGGTGTCGACGCGATGACAAGTCATCGAAGGATCCTTCGATTCGAAAACATAAAAACAATGCCAGCCAAGCCCTCGACATCTGCGTCACCTTCGGCGGCGCCATCGATGCCTGCTGCGCCACCAATGCCATCAACACCAGCACCATCAACGTCCACTGCACCATCAATGCCAGCTATAGTGTTGACGCCTAGTGGCCCATCTAAACCTATGGCGCCATTGAAGTCAAAGGTTTTGACTACTCCTCGAGCATCAAATCCACAGTTTATCAAACCCTTGATGCCTGAAAAAACATATGTTCCTTTACCAAGGAAAGAATATTTTAAGTCTCTCACCTCAATATATGAGAATGAACCCTCCGACAACGATGCACCCGTTGGTCTCCAATTTGGCACACCAAATGTGCCTGAAACTTTCATTTCTGAGGAATCGAGGTTGAAAGTCCTTTATGATAACTTACAAATGGCCAGTGGAGAAGATACCTCGCCTGAGCTAGATTTTGCAAGGCCAGAGGCTGGGGAACACGCTGATGCTTCTTATAGGCAGCTAATGTCCAAGGTGGTAGAATATATAGGGTGCAGTAATTCTCTGTTACCATTTGAGCAGGATGATCTGACGGACATCCTGGTTAAGGGTCCACAGATGGATCCTATACTGCCTTTCCATTTTGCTCGCCAAAAAGCGTGGCAGCAAATTGGGAGATGCCAGAATCTAATCCGGCTGTGAATAAAAATCTGACCAAAAAATACCGCCCTTCCAGTAGTGACCCAGACTACTTGTCTAAACACCCCATTCCAGAGAGTCTGGTGGCTGGTGGTGCAGGCAGCTACCACTACTTCCAAGCCGACGGCTTACCTTACCATCCCTCACATAGGGACGACAAAAGAGTAGATGGATGGGCAAGGAAAGTATTTTCTGCTGGGAGTATGGTGCTCAAATCAGCCAACTCCACATGTGCCCTTGCAAAATTCTCATTCACTCTATGGGACTGGATTTCCATGGCAGCAGAGCACATTCCCAAGGGGGAAGAAAGAGAGAGGTTCTTGGCCATAATTGGAGACGGCAAAGAAGCCATGTGTGTCTCTTCGGGTGTGGATTCTGCTGACCGCATTAGCAGAGCCATGGCTACTAGCACTGTTATGTGCAGATTTGCGTGGTTGAGGTAGTTGGATTTTGCACCGGATGCGCAAAACATGCCCTTTAACAGGTCTCACCTTTTTGACAACAAGGCTGACGAGTCTTGTGAAGTTGCAGACCTCTAAGGCGGCAGCCAAATCTTTAGGTACCGCTATATGACAGCCTCAGCCTTTTTTCCCTAGTGGATAGCCTTGGAGGGGTAGATCTTTTCGCTACTACTCAGTTGGAAGAGCGAGAGGAAGGCAAAAGAAGATTCCCTTGTGGTGGACGAGGGAGAGATGCAACGCCCGCTCAAGCAGGGGCATCTTTACCATCTGCCACTGCATCAGCCATCTCCGAACCTCCCTGAGGTCTTGAGTCACAGTTCGACTGTCTCAGCATCTAGCAGAATGGCGAGACATTAATTTGGATGCTTGGGCATTGGAAACCATAGCCCATGAGTACTGTCTTTCAAAGACATCAGAGCAATCCAACAGGGAGCCACTCTTTGAGGATTCCAGACCCGCTCCTTGTGCAGGAAATTTTAACCCTGCTAGAGAAAGGCACTATAGAGTCGATACCTGTAGCAGAGAGGAGCAAGAGATGGTGTTCTCCATTTGTCCCAATACCCAAAAAGGACAGAGGACTCAGACCCCTCTTGGACTAGAGATGCTTGAACAAGTGCCTTGGGAAGGACAAGATTCTTAAGGCCTTACAACTCCAGGATTGGATGGTATCATTGGACCTTCAGGGTGCTTATTTTCATGTGCCTATCTGTCTCAAGCACAGAAAATACATGAGGTTCGCCGTTGGCGGTTCTCATTATCAGTTTCATTATCAGTTTCAAGTTCTGCCGTTCAGATGACCTCTGTCACAAGGGTTTTCACCAAACTGATGGCGGTAGTGGCAGCGAGTCTCAGGAGAGAACATGTCCTGGATTATCTCAACATTACCTGCCACTCTCTTCACAGACAGGGCTTCTCCTTCAATTACAAGAAGTCCCACATGACACCTTCTCAAAAGCTCACAGGGTGGAGAGCCCACACCGACAATCGGTCATTGTTGGTCTCCATCGGAGTCCAAACTACATATCAATCTTTTGGAGCTGAGGGCAATCAGACTAGCGCTGAAGGCCTTTCTGCCCTCTCTGCGGGGAAAGAATGTCCTGATAATGACGGGCAACACAGTGGCCGTACTACCTCAACTAAAGAGGTGTAGGGTCAATACCACTGTGCAGAGAGGCAATGCGGCTCTGGTACTGGGCAATTCAAGAAGGAATCTCTCAAACAGCAGTTCACCTAGCCGGAGAAGAGAACATGGCAGCGGATGCTCTGAGCAGGCAGAGCAATCTACCACACATGGGAACTATCTCAGGAGGTCCTTCAAGAGATCTTCACCCTTTGGGGGGCCATTCAAGTGTATATGTTCATAGGGGGGCGTGGCTAGCAGAGCCATGGAGTAGGTCACAGGACCCTTGAGCTCCTGTGATCCGACATTAATCCTGGCCAGAAACTGGCGTGAAACCAACAAAAAACGACTTTGCCCTGAAGCTACGGGTGTGAGAAGATGTACGGCGTGGAAGGAGCAGCGCATGCATAAACACGGGCCCTCAGGCGAAAGTAAAATGAGTTTGGAATCAGACAAGTCAGCACGTCCGCACAGCGAAAATGGCGCTGCTGCAGCGATGGAGGCAACAATGGACGGTGACCGGACCTGGCGGAAGAGACTGCAGCACGGGATTCCACACACCTAAGAGCGTATGACTGCGGCCGTCCACACTGAGGCGGTTTGCAACATTGTAACATTGAGCCGCTGTGAAAGAAAAGAAAGTGACACATGGCTACTGTATCAGGCGGCCCGTGGATGGTAGCGGAGGAGCGTGAGGACGAGCGTTCAGGCAGTAAGACGAGCGGGGGCTCGTAAGACAGAAGACATATCTGCCGCAGCAACAAAGGAACGGACAGGCTGCCACGGCATCGTGCGGGAACCAGTGGACAGCCGACCGAAGATGCGCATCAGATGCAAGATGGCACCTGTAACATGCTGAAAAGAAAGGATCCAGCACTACATCGAGCTGCGTTGCAGAGTGGAACCTGGCAAGCACAAGAGCAAAGCCGGTAGGATACGGACCGCATTACATTACTGGACTGACCAGTGCACAGCAGATCCATTGCACTGGCGTGAGTGCATCTAAATCATTGAACAATGCTGCATGAAGAGGAGGGCCGCGGGGGCGCATACAGCAGGGCTTACTTACAACAAACTGCTTAAGTAAGCAAAGGCATGTGGACTGACCAGTGCAGAGCAGATCCATTGCACTGGCGTGAGGGCATCTAAATCATTGAACAATGCTGCATGAAGAGGAGGGCCGCGGGGGCGCATACAGCAGGGCTTGCATACAACAAACTGCTTAAGTAAGCAAAGGCATGGCATGCAAAGTTGATCCAAGCCGAGGATGATATAAGAGTGACTGCTGCGGATATAAGCAGTGGAGGGAGGAGCGCGAAGTGCCCAAAAGCCGAGTGATTATTATAGAGGAAAAAAGTAGTCTCCAAGACGCAGCAAGATATTTTGAAACGTTGGAGGACACAACCCACTCGGAGAAATAGCCCAACGAGCACAAACTTATGCAGGGGTTCCTCAAGGATAATTGCCCCAGACCTGGAGTGATACACTGGTGCCGCATCAAAACAGAGGAGCAGGATTGACACACCATAGACCAAGCAGCCTCAGACACATAACTGAGGCTGCAAGATGGCAGGGCGAGGGGCCGTAAGCAAGAACAAAAACAAACAAGCCACAATGGAAGCATTCGCCAAAACGCAGCAATCTCCTGCAACTACAGCGCCAAGAGGCGCGACAGCACCTGTGGAGAGCACCGTAGCGACTGACGATCACCAGATATTAGCGGCTATTACGGAGCTGAGGGACTCATGGGGGATAGCGATGGCGGACTTGCGCACTTCCCTGGAGGCTAAAATAGACACAGTTGGCATCAAAGTCACCCTGCTGCGACAAGATGTTAGGGCGTTGGCAGAGAGAACGAGCAGCCTGGAGAGTGCGGTAAAAACCAACACAGATACTAGCACCAACAATACAAAGGAGGTTCACGTACTGAAGCAACAGGTAGCTAACCTGGAGAATCGTGCGGAGGAAGCGGAAGGGAGAGCAAGAAGGAACAATATCCGCGTGGTCGGACTGCCACAGGGGGAGGAAGGCCAAGACCCTACAGACTATGTTGAGAACCTAATCTTACAAGAAATAGCGGCCGAAAAACTCTCGCAAGGATTTGCAGTGGAGCGCGCACATAGAGCCCTTATGAGGAAACCAAAGCCTGGGGCCCCTCAAGAAGATTGAGGGAGTACTTTCATAAAGGGGGAACGATTGAAAGGGCTTCAAGCACCATCACGGCGTATCCTGACTATACAATGTTGGTCCAGAGGCAAGGGTACAGCTATGTGGCAATCAAAAGGAGGTTACGCATGGCCGGAATCAAATATATGCTTCTGTACCCTGCGAAATTGAGTGTTGCACAATAGTAGGGTGTACTTTTTTGACACTCCGGAAGAAGCGGCGACATGGCTGGACCTACAGGGGTGCCCGGAACGAGATACGGAGCAGGCTCAAGAGGAACACGATAAGTGATTGGGATATTGCATGTATATTGATATGACGCAAAGCGGGTACCCCAGCAGTGACTATGATAGAGATTAAGATAAAGGGGTGCTACCGAGTAAAGTTGAGATTTGGTTGTGACACCTTTGACTGTGTTGAACTTAAGTGACTGGAATGTAGCAGTTCATGTACAAACGAAAATTGAGTAGCAATGAGTGGTTGAACTGAGGCAAATAGGAACGGCAGGACGAAAGCACCCTACCCCCAGTACAATAGTAGTAGTAGTAGTAGCAGTAGGTTAGCCATTAGGGCGACCTCACCCTGCAGAGCTTCGAGTACAGGCGACAGCCAGAAAGAGCTAGATGTGGGGGTGCCTGAGATCCAGGGATGGAGCTGGGCAACAGTTGAGGGGGTGATGTTGGGGATGGGAATGGAGGTGGGCGGGGGAAGGAACAGGAAGTTTGGTGTGTTTGTGGTTAAGGGGAGTTTAAACCGGGGAACGAGCCTATACAGAATGGAATGGAACTTAGATTTGGACTGCACCTGTGGGAGGTGGAATGGAACTCTAATAAGCCATGGGGGATCGTTAGTTACCTAAAGAGAAATAAGGTCATGTTGTACCTGCGTAGGCAAAAAATAGACATTGCACTGCTACAAGAGACCCACCTGACACGGGAAAAAATGGTTTTGATTGCCGGGAAGTGGAAGGGAGTGATGGTGGGCTCACTATATTCTGCTTATGCCAGGGCAGTGCTTATTTGGGTAGCGCTACATGTCCCATTTCAACGGTTGCAAGAGGTAGCTGAGACAGATGGGAGGATGGTTATATGGTTATATGATGGTTATATCGAGTGGATTGGTGGAAAATAGGGAGATAAGCATAGTAAACACGTACGCCCCGAACCAGAACACAGCGGCATACATCAGAACACTGTGCACTAATTTGAGCATGTGTGTGGGGAGCGCGGTGATTTGGGGTGGAGACTTTAACTGTGTACTTAACCCAAGGGTGGACAGATCGGATGGGAAGATGGATAGACCCGCCCCTGCTGCTAAAGCGCTGCAGGCATTGCTGGGCGACTTTGGCCTAGAAGATGCATGGAGAATGAAACACCCCCAGGAGAGGCAATATTCGCATTATTCTGCCCCACAGCAGTTACACACGAGGTTGGACTATGCTTTTACTACACCTGAAGTAATAACAGAGATTACACAAATAGAGCATAAAGCAAGGGTCCTTTCGGACGACTCGCCCCTGATCCTCGGGTGGCAATACTGCCCCCTGAGAGCAAGGATTCCGACATGGCACCTACGAGCGGAAGCACTGAGAGACCCCTTTTTTAGGGAGGACATGTGGGAGGAGATTGTAAACTATTTCGAGACGAATACTGGTAGTGTGGACTCAGCAGGAACACTGTGGGAGGCCTTCAAAGTTGTGATGAGAGGGGTAGCCATAGCAAAATCTAAAGGTCTGCAGGGAGGGATTCTAGCTGATCTACGAGAGATGGAGGAGAGACTGGAAGAGGCTTTAAGGGGGCGAAGATGGCACTAAAGAGGAATTGGAATTGATAAGCTACAGCAAAAATATGCGGAGTACTGGGATAGATTGTGTAACCTCAATTATAAAAAATATATAGAGAGACAGCATGCGAGAGGGGATAAACCAGGAAGACTCTTGGTGTGGCTATATAAGAGCGAAACCCCCAGAGTTACAATCAGAACTATAACGAGGGAAGACGGTAGTGTAGTGGACACCCAAGAGGGAGTCAACCAAGAGTTTGCAGACTATTATACGTTATTATATGGAGACGACGGTTTGAGCAGTCGCGTTACGATAATAGAAACATTGGAGGATATAGGACTGCCCAAGATAAGTGCAGAGGAGAAAGAAGAACTAGATGCACCAATTACCCTCGAAGAACTGGGGGAGGTGGTGAGACAGTTGCCTACTAGCAAAACCCGGGGGCGGATAGACTCCCAAGTGAATTTCATAAAGTATACATGGAAGAGGTTCTCCCCCCACTGTTAGACATGTTAAATGAAGCGTTTGAGACGGGACGTTTGCCAGAGTCACTGCGAGAAGTGATTATAATACCGCTTCCCAAACCTAATAAGCCTGGGCATAGCTGTAGCTCCTATCGACCTCTGTCGATGCTGAACCAAGACAGCAAGGTATTGACGGCTGTTTTGGCAAATAGATTGAAGAGGATTATTGGTAGACTAATACACCCTGATCAGACGGGTTACGTCCCAAATAGGAACATCTTTCATAATCATAGACGACTCCAACGAATTATCGAGTGTGGAAGCGAAAACGCAGGTGAAATGGTAATTATGTCCTTGGACGCAATAAAGGCCTTTGATTCGGTTAAGTGGCCATGGCTGTTGGCGGCCCTGGAGAGTTATCGGTTGGGGCCTGGATATGTGCGGTGGGTGAAAATACTATATAGTGAACCACTGGCTAGAGTCAAGACAGGATCAGTTATATCGGAAAGATGGCAGCTTCGCAGGGGCACCAGACAGGGATGTCTGTGGTCTCCAATGCTCTACATACTGGCCCTGGAACCTCTAGCAATATATTTGAGACAACAATATGATACCATACGCATCGAGGCAAAAGGGTAACGACATCTGATCTCCCTATACGCAGATAATATGCTGCTGTACTTGCGGCACCCTGAAGAAAATCTCCAATATATTTTAGAAGTAATGAAGAGATATGCAGGGTTGCCTGGTATAACGGTGAACCCCCAGAAGTCTAGCATGTTCCAATTAGGTGGGTATAAAGGGATTCCATTGGAGCAATTACCCGTATTGCAGGTACCATGGGCAGTCAGTACATTTCGGTACTTAGGGATGGACATATACCACACAGTGGAAGAGGAGCATAGGCGCAACACGGAGGTGGCCATTAAAAAAATTGGAAATTGCATGCGATTTTGGTTGAGGTTGCCCTTAGCAATGATGGGACGTGGAGTAATGCTCAAGATGGTGGTCCTTCCTAGGCTCCTGCACTACTTTGGAAACATACCATACCTGATACCTAACAAGTTCTTCACCAAACTGAACAGTATGTGCAGGGATTTCCTGTGGCATGGCACGCGGAACAGAGTGGCGCTATGGAAGCTACAGAATTTCTATGAAAAAGGGGGGATAAAATTGCCTAACTGAGGTTTATTATGTAGCGAGCCAACTACAGTATGTGGCCAAATGGCTCTCTGATGAAGAGACCTCTGAATCCAGGCTATTTGGACAAGATTGTGCACCATTTTATTTGAAAGAGATGATGTGGGTACCCAAGGCAGAAATTAAATGGCGCCCCAAGATGATGATATTGGGGTGGAAGATGTGGCGTAGGGCATGCCAGATGATGGAGCACCCGTCTCCATGCTCTCCGCAGGTACCACTGGTTGCATTAACTGGTGTAGATGAACAGCTAAGGATGATAATTAGAAACCACTGGGAATTGGTTGGGTTGGCAACAATTGGAGATATTTGGCGGGAGGGATCTATTATAACATTTGAGGGGCTGCGGGAAGAAACTGGGTTGCACGCGGGCCAGTACATTACACATCATAGAATAGTGCAGAGAATTAAGAGAAAATGGCCCGAAACTGTGCTGGAGGAAGACCCAGATGCCACCACAGATATGATATATGATATAGCGGAAGGGGGCCATGAGATATCCAGAATATATGAGATGTTGATGTTGAAAGTGGGGAAGGAGGTCACACAGTTGAGACTAGATTGGGAAACGGAAGTAGGAGCTCTGATGGAGGACGGGATGTGGGAACGGGCTCAGGGGTATCACAAGAAGGTATCCAGAAATGCGAGATTGAAACAGATACAACTGTATATTACGCACAGGGCATATATGACACCCCAGAGGATATCGAGGTTTGAGAATGCGGGACGGCAAGCATGCCCCAAGTGTGATGAGAACGCAGGCATGGTGCATATGTTTTGGTCATGCCCGGTCATTGAACGCTTTTGGAGCGAAGTGAAGCGGAAACTAGCGGAGAAGTGGATCAAGATTGTAGTGGACACAGTGTGGGCCTGTCTGTTGGGGGGGTTCCCAAGATCACAGAAGCTCAAGCATGTGAGTAAACTGAGGAGAATAGCTATGGGGTGGAAGTCATGCCATAGACCGCGAGTGGAGGTGTGGTGGAAATATTTGCAGAAATGGGCGGAGGCAGAAACCATGGTATGGCAAGAAACGAGCAATGCTGGGGGGAGGAGGAGACAGAGTCTCTGATGGCCTGGAAATCATTAATAGCAGAGCTGTTTGGGTCAGTACGAGACCCAACGGAACCCATGGAAGGAGTGACCCTACCACAGGATGCAGAAACGGAATGTTTAAAGTAATAGGCTCGAAATGGGGGGGTGGGATAAGGGAAGCAGTGGCTGGAGTAAGCAATATACAATGGAACTGTTGATCTATGCACTGCCTGTTTGGTTTGTATTTTTTGGTTGAAATTAATAAAATGTTTTTTTAAAAAAAGTGTATCTGTTCGTGACCAGTGTCAACCGGAAGTGCAAACTGTTCTGCTCCAGGGAATTTCCCCCAAGAGGAGCTCCTGGAGATGCGTTCGTGGTGGACTGGTAGTTTCCACTCCTGTACGAGTTTCGTCTAGTCCCTGTCACTCCTCACGTGATCAGGAAGTTAAGAAAGTTTCAGGAAACACATGATCGTAGTTGCCCCGGATTGGGCCAGGACGACGTGGTACCCAGACCTTTTGATACTTATATACTCGAGCCCCTGTGCAAATCTATTGATTTTTTTTTTAAACCCCCGAGCATATGCACAGAAACTTACCTCAGGGACACAACCCATACCATCAAGATCTTTGAAAATCACATATTTGACAAAACCACTCAAAGACTAGTTACTATGGACATTAAGTCCCTGTATACATGCATACCTCAAGACCAGGCAATTAACTGTATGCAAGACCTAGTCACAGAATTTGACTCACAAGAACGAGTCCCACACAACTTTATTTTAGAACTCATGACTCTGGCATTGAATAAAAATTACTTTGAATTCAATGGTTAATTTTATTTACAGACCAAAGGAACCGCGATGGGGGCAGCCTTTGCGCCTAGTTTAGCAATCATTTTCATGTCCAACTTTGAGTCATAGAATATTTTCTCCAATCAAAACCCTTACCGAAATTGCATATACAAAATGGAAACGCTATATAGATGATATCATCTTTATTTGGGAAGGATCAGAGCCAGACTTGGAACTATTTCTTACATGGTTAAATAATATTGACATCAATATCCAGTTTACAATGGAGTTCAGTACGCAAGAGATTACCCTAAAAAATGAATAAACAAGGCAAAGAAAAGAGCATGGTTCACAGACAGGGACGCCCTATTATCCCCGGACACTGTGCTTGACTCATCTTTAGAAACCAAATAAATGACGTGGGTCATCACTCATGGCCCACAAACTTTTCAGATTAAGAAACTCATTTCAAAATACTGGCCCATTGTCGGACTTATCCTCCCAAATACCCCACTTCCCAGGTTTGCCTTAAAAAGGGATAAAAAAAATAATCCAAGACAAATTGGTACACTACAACCTCAAAAAAGACACACCCCGTCTAGGTCTATGGGATCTCAGGACCACAGTGGGTCATTTTCGGTGTGGAATCTTGCTCAGTTTGTCTAGTTACAAAAAAACTGAAAGATTTCAAAATTTGGTCTAAAACATGGATACTTTCTCTCTCATCAACTGTAAAACCAAACAGGTGGTACTGTATCGAGTGCCCCTGCGGGCTTCGATATGTTGGACAAACCACCCGTCCTGTCCACATCAGAATCTCGGAGCACTGCTCCAGAATCAGGTGTAAAACAGAATCTGCACCTCTAGTGAACCATTACATGGAATTACACTATACCCCTAATGATATCCGATGGTGGGTTCTTGATGTTGTAAAAAGTTCCCCAAATGTTTCACGCTGTCTTCTACAGAAGGAGGCAAGATGGATTCACCGATTATCCACGCACACCAATGGTCTTAATGAGGAATTCTTTCCTCTATCCTAAGGCCATGCTTCCATTGGGTGTCTAGCTCCAGGGAAGTTTGTGACAGTCTGGTTGTCCCACACCGAATCCAACACAAATGAAATGATGCCATATGTCTAGACTATTGCAATTAATGTTTTTAACTGTTTTTGCACTTATCGTTTAAAGGTTTATTCAAACATCACCAATGAATTGGCCTTTGATTCTCACACAATATAACATGAGGGAAGCTAGATGTCCCCCACACTTCCATTGAGATTGCGTCACAGGAAGTTTCTCCACAATCCGCTCCTTTGCCCTTCGTAACTTTGAGAGCATTCCATCCCATTTGACCTTTGCACATCCATTCATTTTTCAGCACAAACCATTCCTTTCACACGTGTTTCCAGTGCACATAGATGCACCTCCTGACCCACCTGTGTGCGTTTATTTGCATTTTAACTCATCCTCTTTACAAGCATCTGTTCTCAGGCAGACACATTTGTAAAGTGGTCAGCTGCATGTCAGCACTAATTGCTAAATCCGCTCGTGTCACGGAAACTAATACATGAAACTACATGATGCCGCAACCAGGCGGGGGGAGGGGGCGCTTGGCTTCTCAATTAAACAGCACTCACCATTTCTTTCAACAGTGTTGTGCTACTAGCATAATTTCAGTTCTAGTTTGCCACAGGTCGCTGACTGCACCTCCTGTGCACAAAAAACGTGACTAAGAGCTTTTTATGATTCACACTCCCCGTTTGAGGGTGTGTTTGTCCCCACCCAATCAGGTTGCACACGACTAAGAGGCGCGTCCGCCCTCCACTAATTAGCGACGCGGACCAGCGCTGCAGGCACGGCTAGATGCACCCAATCCAGACAAATACTTCAAAAGGGGTGCGCCAGCCCTAATCCAATCTGAACGCAGGCAAAATGGAAGTGAACCTTTGAAACTGTGGGCTCACTCTGGTATCCACGTACAACTGCAGAAGTGCGATTCCACAGCCGAGGGCTGGCGAGCTACTTAAGGGTATGCATAAGGTACGCTCCTTTATCTATAACCTCTCACTCATTCACTGTTAGGAGCATTAGTGTCTCCTGAATAATTCACGGTGAGTTTTTCAACCGTGCTTTTTGTTCTTTCCTGACAGTGTGGACCCGATCTATTAATTACGGAAACATGAGGTCCCTTTAGCCCATTATTTCTGACTGCCATCCGCCACTGCAAACACTGATAAGTGACAGACTACGGCTTCTCACTTAAAGAGATCAGGTACATTTGGATCCACTGCACGCCGACCTAGGTAAGCGGCAAATGCATGGCAAAACCGTTGCTATTGTTACTTTTGATCCTGTTACTGACATTCCGTGGTTTTAACCATGCTTTGTTCCATGTTTGAGTATGTTAACTCACATTAAATACATTGAATTACTGGTACATTTTTGATACCGTTTCTTACAGGGGAATATTACCCACGAAACTACTACTATGACGTCACCTCAATTCATTGTATGATTGAACATAAATCCTCTTCAGTATTATCTGCGTACCTGCGTACATCATGACAAGGTACTGTGGACACCTTTTTCTCTTGCTCCAC
Source organism: Ambystoma mexicanum (assembly GCF_040938575.1). Taxonomy (NCBI): domain Eukaryota; kingdom Metazoa; phylum Chordata; class Amphibia; order Caudata; family Ambystomatidae; genus Ambystoma; species Ambystoma mexicanum. The sequence continues at coordinate 556,010,644 of NC_090931.1, forward strand.
ATTCATTGATTTCTTTTTTCATTTATGCATAGTCTAAGCTTATCGCACCACCAACTGAAAATAACTGTTAATACCTCCTAGCATCACAATCAATTTTACCACTAGTTCTGTGTTGGCTTATTACTTTGCCTACTCCGCTCAGAATAATACAGGGTCTAATTTTCTCTTGTCCACAGAGTGCATTATTCTGTGCCCCTCCCCGCCATGTTGAAGCTGTACTATTGAGGATCACTCCGGCTTATTTCTCTCTGTGCTCTGCCCTGAGATTCTTTGGGTAAGCACCACTACAGTCTAAATATTTGGCAGATGCCATTATGGCTATATATTGTCTGAAAGCAGTCTTGAAACTATAAATCTGGAAGACAAATTCCTGTTTCGAAGGGATTGTGTCCTCTGACGTATTCCTTATCTTAGATATCCCTTTCCAGCTTTGCTGGCCTCGGAAATTTTTTCTCTCTAGAGGGCGCTGCGCGTCGACGTCCGCCGAGTCGATGTCCCTCGACAGCCGCCGTGTCGACGTCATCCTGCCTATAAAGGCCGCGCGCAGCGTCCGTTGCTCAGTTCCGTTTTTCCGCGCTTACTCAGTGCCTCGGAATATCGTTGCTCAGTTTCGTAGAGAATTATTCCTATTTCCTCGAGATATTCGATCCATACTCGATGGCTTCCTCGTCTGAACTGACGACCCCTCGGTCCGGCTTTAAAAAATGCTGAGACTGTGGAAAAAAGATGTCGCTGACTGACCCTCACAGAGTTTGTCTGTGGTGTTTGGGAGCTGAACACCATTGTTCGGAGTGCGAGGACTGTATGTCCATGACAGCTAAGGCCCTGAAGGAGCGTAGGGGGAAGCTGGAAAAAGGTAAGACTTCTAAAGCTTCTTCTTCCTCGACAAAGTCGAGACATTCGTCTCCTCGTCACCATTCGCGCTCCAGGTCTCGAAGCGGGTCCCATCACTCCTCGAGATCGAAGCACTCGAAGAGGAGACGTCGAAGATCCCCTTCTTCGTCCTCCTCTTCCTCTGTTTCACCTAAGAGAATCCCTTGCCCCACGAAACATAGTTCCCGGGCTGAATGAGAGGAATTCCAAAAAAATATGATGAGCGTCTTCGAGAAAGCGGCCTCGACCCCCTCGAAGACTGCCGAGAGCGATGCTCTGGTCGAAAGACCCGAAGGTCCAAAACGCTGCGAGTCGCAGTACCCGGCGAAGGAAGCTTCTCGAGCGCGTCATGAACCCTCGAGTAAAGCAAACTCCTCGAATCCTTCTTCGTAGGTTCCGTCGACGCCGTCGACGAAGGTTCCGTCGACGCCGAGGTCGGTGTCTTCGACGCCGTTGTCGAAGGGACCTTCGACACACGGGTCTGTCGACTCGACACCATCCTCAACACCGGCGTCGACGCCAAGGAAATTCACGGTTGCGGCGCACCCAGTGGCTATTCCCAGGTCTTCGATGACGATGTCGTCGAGATTGTCGACATCCTCAATCAGAATTCCAATTCTATCGAGGACCTCGAGGCCTCCGCCTTTGTTTTCGACGCCACGTTCGAAGCCGTCGACGACATCGACGTTTTCGAGGCCGATTACAACAAGTTTGGCACCATCTGCCTTGGAGATGGGTGTGTCACCCTTTGTGAGTTCAGACCAATTGAGAACAATGTCCTCAATTATGGAAGAGGGAGAACTATCTGACCAAGAAGAGACATTTGAGTTGCAGGGATCTGCAACCCCAGTCCAAGAGGAGTTATCCTCAGAGGTACGCAGATTAAAGGAACTCCATGATTCCTTACATGAGGCAAGTGGTTTAGACACTTCCCCAGAGGTGGCGTTCGCTAGGCCAGACCCGGGGGAGCATGCTGAAACCCCTTATAGAGCCTTAATGGCCAGGATCACAGAATTTATGGGGTGGTCAACACCTTCACAGGCTTTCCAACAGGATGACCTCACGGATATTCTTGATAAAGGTCCACAGGAGGATCCTGTAGTACCTTTTCATAAAGCTCTTCAAAGGAAAATCATGACGAACTGGGAAACCCCAGATGTCGTCCCGGCAGTAAATAAAAAACTGTCTACTAAATACAGGGTATCTTCTGCAGACCCGGAGTTTTTGTCCAAACACCCATCCCCAGAAAGTCTGGTGGTACAGGCAGCATCTTCTACTGACATCAAGACTGCTTACCCTACCGTCCCACAGGACAGGGACGATAAAAAATATGATGCTATGGCTAAGGAAGTCTTTTCGGCATGTAGCATGGCGTTAAAATCTATTAATGCTACTTGCACCCTTGCTAGATTTAGCCATACACTTTGGGAGTGTGCTTCTACAGCGGCTGACTGCATCCCGGAGGGAGAAGAAAGGGAAGCGTTCCTAAATATCATAAAGGACGGTAAAGACGCTATGTGAGAATCCCTCCAGAAGGGCATTGATTCGGCTGACAGTATCAGCAGAGCAATGGCAGCAAGTACAACAACCAGGAGATTTGCTTGGTTTTGCCCCAGATGTACCAGGCTCTTGAACATGCCATTTGATGGCTCTTCTTTGTTTGGGAAAAAGGCGGATGACAGTTTAGAAAAACTGCAAACATCAAAGGCAGCAGCAAAATCCCTAGGCGCTGCAATCCGTCAGACACCTTTTCGTCCCACAGGAACCTCTGCGAGAGGCAAGTCCTTTCGCTTCTACTCCGCATTCGGAAGAGGTAGAGGACGACCGGCTCCAAGGGGACAAAGAAGAACTACCCGAGGTGGATGGGGTAGATATTCAAAAGCCGCAGCAACAGCAGGTGCCTCTTTACCATCGGCATCTGCATCAGCCGATTCAAAACCACTCTGAGGACTTCCCTCACAAGACACCTGTAGGAGGCAGGTTAACTCAACATCTGGCGGAATGGCAGGCTATCACGTCAGATGCTTGGGCATTGGAGACAGTTGCACAAGGTTACTGCTTGCCTCTCCTACGCATACCTCGGAGTCATCCACTGGGGATCAGCTCTCAAAAAGCTCCAGATCCGCTCCTCTTGCAGGAAATTTTAGACCTGCTAGAGAAAGGTGCCATAGAACCGGTACCTGCAGCGGAGAGGAACAAGGGCTGGCACTCCCCTTACTTTCTCATTCCAAAGAAAGACGGAGGACTGAGACCCATCTTGGACTTGTGAGAATTGAACAAATTCCTCAGGAAAGACAAATTCAAGATGGTAACTCTTTCTCAGATCCTTCAGGCCCTTCAGTTCCAGGACTGGTTGGTATCTCTGGACCTTCAGGACGCTTATTTCCATGTGCCAATCCATCTCAAACACAGGAAATACCAGAGGTTCGCAATTGGCAACTCTCATTATCAATTTCGAGTGCTGCCATTTGGGCTGACCTCTGCCCTGAGGGCCTTCACCAAGTTAATGTCGGTAGTGGCTGCAAGTCTAAGGAGGGAAGGGATTCACGTCTACCCCTACCTGGACGATTGGTTGATCAGAGCTGTATCTTCGGAACAAGATCAGATCCAGCTAGATCATGTTTGCCACTCCCTTCACAGACTGGGCTTCTCCCTCAATTTAAAGAGGTCACAAATGATACCATCGCAGAGACTCCAGTTCATCGGAGCGATCCTGCACACTTCCCTGGGAAAAGCCTCGCCACCAGAGGTGAGGGCTCAAGATATTCTAAGGATGGTTACCATGTTTCAAAATGCCCAACGTCTCCCAGCCTTCGACTTTTTGAGGTTGCTAGACCTCATGGCATCCTGCATTTTCCTAGTGCCAGAGGCTCGCCTGAGAATGAGATCCCTCCAGTGGGCACTGAGAACTCAGTGGTCACAATTCTCAGGGAGAATGACAGATCTTCTTCAGGTTCCCGACAGGGTGGCTCGAGACCTTCAGTGGTGGGCCTGTCAGGAGAACATTCTGAAAGGAGAACAGTTTTGGCAACCCTGGCCGGAGATGACAGTAGTCACGGATGCCTCACTCATGGGGTGGGGAGCCCACGCCAACGACTTGACCATCAGCGGTCGTTGGTCTCCATCGGAGTCCAGACTACATATCAACCTGCGCTGAAGGCTTTTCTGCCATCTGTACAAGGAAAGAATGTCCTGATAATGACGGACAACACAGTAGCCATGCATTACCTCAACAAAAGAGGAGGCGTAGGATCACTACCTCTGTGCAGAGAGGCGATGCAGCTCTGGTTTTGGGCAATCCAAGAAGGAATCTCTCTATCGGCAGTTCACCTAGCCGGAGAGAAGAACTTGACAGCGGACGCTCTGAGCAGGCAGAGCACAGTCTCCCACGAGTGGGAACTAGCTCAGGAAGTCCTTCAAGAGATCTTCGCCCTTTGGGGAACCCCTCAGGTGGATCTGTTCGCCACCAGTGTCAACAGGAAGTGCGATCTGTTCTGTTCAAGGGAATTTCCCCCGAGAGGAGCTCTGGGAGACGCGCTCATAGTGGACTGGGAGTTTCCGCTTCTGTACGCGTTTCCACCGGTCCCTGTCATTCCTCAAATGATCAGGAGGTTGAGAAGATTCCGGAAAACCATGATCCTAATTGCCCCGGATTGGGCCAGGAGAACGCGGTACCCGGACCTTCTAGACTTGTCCATCTGCCCTCCAATTCGACTTCCACTCGGAGAGAATCTGCTCTCACAGAAGGGAGGTCAGGTTCTCCATCCAGACATCAAAACCCTCAACCTTCACGATTGGCTTCTGAAAGGCTGAGGTACAAGGATTGGGACCTCCCTGATGATGTTATGGAGGTGTTGCTTTCGGCAAGAAGGCCAGCAACAAAATCTTTATACCGCTGCCGTTGGAACAGATTTTGCAGCTGGTGTAGGGAAAAGAATATCGATCCCTTTTCATGTGGTACACCAATGGTTTTGTCCTTCCTACTTTATTTAGCGAATTCAGGCCTTCAAGTTGGCACCATTAAGGGCTATCTCGCAGCGCTATCCATCTTTAAGCGCACTGCGGAAGAACCATCCTATTTCAAGTTACCCTTGGTAATACAGTTTCTAAAGGGGTTAACTAACGTTTATCCCCCAAGACCATTCCAGGTTCCCCTATGGGATTTAAACTTAGTCCTAACTTTCCTGATGGGCACACCTTTCGAACCACTCCACTCTTGTTCGTTAAGATTTCTTACCCTTAAGACTGTTTTATTAGTAGCACTTACATCTGCTAGAAGGGTGAGCGAGTTAAAAGCTCTTTCTTGTAAACCCCCTCATACAATCTTTCACAAAGACAAAGTTGTTCTGCAAGTGAAGCCTAATTTCCTCCCAAAGGTGGTTTCTGAATTTCATATCACACAGAAGATTACCCTTCCATCTTTCTATCCTCCTCCCCATCCGGGGAAAGAGGAAGAGAGGTTACACAGGCTGGACCCAAGAATGGCTTTAAGTTTTCACATTAGTAGACTGGCTAGAATAAGACAAGCAGACAAGCTGTTTGTAGGCTACGCAGGTCACAAGGTGGGGTTACCGATAACTAAGCAGACCATTTCCAGATGGATCATTTTAGCCATTTTGGAATGTTATAAACTGGCAGGAAAAGAGCCCCCTCAAAATCTTAGGGCTCATTCGACCAGAGGTATCGCAGCTTGATCGGCCCTCAAAAGAGGAGTGCCGGTTAGAGACATATGTGCGGCTGCCACATGGTCGTCCGTCCATACCTTTACACGGTTTTACAACTTGGATTCCTCCTCCAGTCAAGAGACTAGGTTTGGAAGGGCAGTATTGCACTCTATTCATCAATAAGAGGAAGCATGAAGTCAGTACTCCCACCTCCAATAACAGAATACTGCTATGGGAGCCTATCTAAGATAAGAACAAGTTACTTCTTACCTTGTAACGTTCTTTCGATGGGATGTTCCTCCGACGTATTCCTTATCGACCCTCCCATCCATCCCCACAGTACTACTTCCCTTGTTGTTGCAGCTTACGCTCCTTCAGGGTGATTAGTCTAGTCCAGAAAGAATTATTGTGGGCTACAAAACGGAACTGAGCAACGGACGCTGCGCGCGGCCTTTATAGGCAGGATGACGTCGACGTCGATACGGCGGCTGTCGAGGCCCATCGACTCGGCGGACATCGACGCGCAGCGCTCTCCAGAGAGAAAAAATTTCCGAGGCCAGCAAAGCTGGAAAGAGATATCTAAGATAAGGAATACGTCGGAGGAACATCCCATGGAAAGAAAGTTACAAGGTAAGAAGTAACTTGTTCTTCTTTTAAATCCTTTTTTATTTTTCCAAACTTGACTTGTTTGTATCTGCTCCCACATAGGGTCCAGTTGTCTTTTTCGCCCTAAGGAAGGCAATTGTTCCACTTTCTATGCCAAGCATGTGGCTCAATTGCCGAAACGTGTTCCAGATGTCCATTCTGTCTAGTAATCTCATGGAATCAAAAACTTTGAGTGGCACTTACACATAGGCAGACCTGTTAAACATTTGCCAGCCATTTTTTCTCAAAAATTAAAGTAGTGGCTGTTCACAAGAAGCACCACCAATAGGTGCTCTAAAAATTTTAGGTGTTGTTTAAGTCCACCGTATCTAGGTGCTCATGTTTTTGTACTTTTCCTTGAAATTATGTATGATGTATTGACCTAATATTTTATTTCTTTATTCCTTCACAAACTAGATTGAACTATGTGATTTCCATTTAGTTCTCTCTTCTCTTTTGTTATTACTTTTGCTTGTGCATTGAGTTTTGTATCACAAGATTCACGACAATAAAATGTCGATTTCCACAATAAGAGTTTCCTGATTGCTTTCAGAACTCAATGTAGCCAGAATTTCAGTAGTGATATCGATAAGGATACACTCTATATCTAAATCATAAAGAATTTTTTTACAAAATATTTAAGATGAATTTGACAGCAGCTTGGACCACATGTTTTATGTTTGGACATGTCCATCTGCCCTCCAATACATCTTCCACTAAGAGAGGACATTCTCTCGCTAGATTAGGGTCTGTTTCTCCATCCAGAGGTCAAAACACTTGGCCTTCACGCATGGTTTCTGAGAGGCTCAGATACAGGGATTGGGATCTCCCGGATGACGTAATGGAGATTTTGCTTTCGGCCAGAATGTCAGCAACAAAGTCTTTGAACCGTCGCTGTAGACAAGAATGTAGACCCTTTTCTACACCCGAGGTGTTATCCTTTCTACTATCCTTAGCCAATCTGGGGCTCCATGTTGGAACTATTTAGGGCTCTTTAGCAGCGCTATCCATCTTTAAGCGCTCGTCCGAAGAATGTTCACATTTCAAGATTCCACTGTTGACACAATTTCTAAAGAGGCTCACCAATGTGTTCCCCCAGCTCCTTTCCAGGTTCCAATTTGGGACCTTAATCTGGTACTAACATTTATAATGTGTGCACCCTTTCAACCTTTACAGTCATGTCCATTAAGGTTGTTAACTTTTAAAACCATTTTCTTGGTAGCTCTAAATTCAGCTTGTAGACTGAGTGAATTGCAGGCACTTTAATCCAAGCCACCCTTTACTATCTTCCATAAGGATAGGGTTGTTCTAAGGGTTAAGCCTTAATTCTTTCCCAAAATCATTTCTGATGTTCATGTAGGGCAGAAAATTGTTTTACCTTATTTCTATCCCCAACCTCATCCTGGCAAGGAGGAGGAGAGGTTACATAGGTTGGACCCTCGCAGAGCTCTGAGCTTTTATATATCTAGGCTATCAAAACTTTGCATTGATCAGCTTTTCATTGTCTGTACAGGCCACAAACTGGGTCAGGCTGTTACAGAACAGGTGGATCATTCTGGCAATTTCGAAATGTTTGACTGGCAGGCAAGGATCCTCCTGATGCATTAAGGGCCCATTCCACCAGGGGCATCGCTGCCTGTACAGCCGTGCAAAGGGGTGTACTGATTAAAAAGTATTTGTGAGGCAGCAACGTGGTCTACTATTCACACGTTCACAAAGTATTACTGCCTGGAGTCTTCCCTCGGTCAGGATGGGAGCTTTGGAAAAGCAGACCTGCTTTCGGTTCACGAAAAGCATTAAAAAAATAAATTCTTACTCCCTCCACCAAATCTAATACTGCTTTGGGAGTCTATCAAAGATAAGAAATACGTGGGAGGACAAAATCCATTTGAAGAGCAAGTTACTTACCCCTGGTAACATTATTTAGACTGGATGTCCCTCCCATGTATTCCTCATCGCCCTCCCAACCTACCCCACAGTAGAATTTTCCATGCTAGTACAGCTTTTGCTCCTTTAACGTTGAGTACGGTTAATCCCGTGGTAATGCAGGTATTTCTACTGTCAGAAAAAAAAAAGTATATGCCTTCGATGACATCATCCTCGAGACAGAGGCCCTCGATGGACACTGAGTCGACTGCATCGACGCACATCGCCCTCTGCCGAAATTGTTTTCCGAAGCAGCTGAAGCTGTATATCGAATATCAAAGATGAGGAATGCGTGGGAGGAACATCCAGTCAAAAGAATTTACCAGGGGTAAGTAACTTATTACTTTGAATCTGTTGTCTGGGTCTTGCTTCATGATGCCTTCACAAGAGTCGCATGCCTTCCATAAGATATCTTGTTGTTGATCCGAGTACTGTAAGTTGCTTACTAAAAGTACAAAGGGAGTTGACAGCAGCACTCCTGTCACGCTGCCCCTACACTACCCGTAAAGATACCCATGAACCCTCATTTGTAAAGGTCCTAAACTGTTTCTTTTTCTGACATGACACTAATGGTGAAATTTGAGTAAGCATGAGTGTGTGTCCCTCAGCTTCCATGTGGGGAAGATGAATAAGCGCAAGGGACCCTGAATGAAAACAAACCACAGATAGGCCATTACTGGATAAGAAATGTCTGCCTTTCGAGTGATGTGAATCTGCTTGGATTCCCATGCTTTGGATAGACTAGTGAGCACTACCTGATGTAGGTGGTAGGAGAGCTGAAGGAACAGTAGAAAATAAATGATCAATGAGAGGAGTCGGGAATGAAATGTGGTTAAAAGGGGTTGGGGAAAATGCTTCTGACCCTGCGTCCTAACAGGAATATCCTTACTTAAACCAAAAACTAATGATCGGTCTGTGTCAAAATGTCCAAAGTTCTGTTCTGACCCTTACACTACAAAATTAACTCTAAAGTGAAAAAGGGATATGTCTTTAAACTTGGGTGGTTCAGAGACATGTTCCTAAAGGAAGAATAAATAGCTCCAACAAAAGGTTCTTCAAGGATAAAGATCCTTGCTCCAGAGGATAACTCCCTTCCCCTGGGTTTGTATTTACTCCTTGAGGTTTTATACACAAGTTCTTTGGGCCTCTCAAGGATAAAGGCACCTGTTCCACAGGGTGGTTCCCTTCCTCTGGATTCTTCTTTACTACTTCAGGTTTCATACACAATAGTTATTTGGCCCTTTCTTGGCCAACAGCCACATTTGCACAAAAACCGTCTAGTTTTGTAATCTTGGTTTCTTTCAGAACACCTGGTGCCAAGTTATGTTGCTCCTTCTTTCTTGTTTAACACAAATTGCCTGGTATACTCTGCCAGGGCCTCAGCTATTCACACAGTTGTGACTGCTTGGTATAGTCTCCTGTCAGGGCTCACTCTGGGTTTTTGTCCACTTCCAAAGTATCTTATACATCACATTGGCTAATGTATCCTCCTGATCCATCATCCTCTGTTTCCGAGATAGTTACACTGTGTGCATTCACATATTAGAAGAAGGGTTGCTTGTAACTTCCACTTTTTTGAATATGTCCATTCTTTTGCTTTCTCTCAATTAAGTTATTCACAATTGCTGGCACTCAGAGTGCTTACAGATATGTTCTGGTGTCTCCCTGCTGCTTCTGGTTGGAATCACCAGCTTTTGTTGGCGTTGCTGGTGTCTCTCGCGGTCAGCCGATGAAGGGTTCCCGTCTGCTTCCTTCTCTTGACTGACTTTACTTTGTTTGCCCATCTCTGGCACCTTCCATATGACACGCCTGCTTTCCTCTTCGCTCTGGTAAGTGAAGTGTTGCTTTCTTTCACATGCCAACGCACAGGAGTCACTCACCGGCTCCTGGCATTCCCGCAGCGTGTCTTGATGCAGCAGCTTCTTACTTTTCTGTCGGTGAGCCACTTGGCTTCACCATGCCGGTCCCAGCCTTTACTTTCTCTGTTCCTCACAGAGAGGTGTAGCACTCTCTCGCCATTCGCCACAGCAGCTGTCTCTGTTTCTCTGTTCGGGTTGCTTACATTTCCCGGGCACAGGTGTGTGCCAGAAAACACTAGCGCGCTTGCTGAGCTTGCACTCTTTTGCTCCACATTGCTTGATCCCTCTTCCTCGAGTATTATGAGAATTCTGGGAAAAGAAGTAAATTGTTTATAATTGACTTAAGGCATTCAATATAAGCATTTTTAAAGGGTTTTAATGGAAAGTCAGTTCTGGTTGATTTACAAGTGATACTGAAAAAGGTGATTTCATCAGATTGGCAAGGCAGACCAAAATTAGGTTGGTCTGTAGGTTTGGTGCAAGGGCTTTCCCTGTTTTTCAAAGAAAAGAGGGTGAATGCATGACAATATGCCATGAGGGTTTCAGACATGGCAAGGTTATTCTCAAGGGACAATGGGGCATACTATGTCTCACCCGATGGAGCCCGGTAGATAACATCTCCCCGGAGGCGCTCTCTTCCCATGTAATCATCCCTCATATAGCCGCCCCCAGAATCAGGATCAGGTAGCGGCTGCCGTCCGCTGGCCACATGCGAGGTGGTCACTGGTTTAGTGACCTACCTTGGCATGAGGTCCAAACTCGGGCGAGAGCTTTTCTAGGCCTCTTTAAGTACTACAGAAACTTTATGGTAGACTATGTCACCATAGCTGCCCCTCTGACTTGCTCTCACTACTACAAAGAAACCTAAGACGGCTACTTGGCCTGAGGAGTGTGAGAAGGCCTTCCAAGGCCTGAAGGATTCCCCTTGGTCAGGCCTCTGTTCTCAGGGCACCTGACTACCAGAGACCTTTTATTGTGCAGATAGATACCTCTGACACTGGGATATGTGCTGTCCTTTCATAGTTAGATGACAAAGGCAAGTAACATCCTATATGTTTCATAAACTGCCAGCTTAACGACCGAGAGCCCAGGTGATCAGCTGTGGAAAAGGAATGTTTTTCCATTGTGTGGAGACTTCAGAAGCCTCCGCCCTACCTCTATGGGACTCACTTCACTGTGCAAACTGACCATAGGCCCTTAAAGTGTTTGATGAACATGAAGGGAGAGAATGCGAAGTTGCTCAGGTGGTCCATAAGTCTTCAAGGCTTTGACTTGACCCTTGTGCATAGGCCAGGTACACAATATAGCAATGTTGATGGTCTGTCCAAAATGTATAACTGACTGGTACAGGAAACCAATCCAGGGCTGGATTAGATCCTCCCTGTGCCTAGTATGGGTGGCACGGGGGAGAGCGTTAGGACAGATTTTACTCTTTGCTACCTTTCCCTCCATATTCTATGGACCCCCAAAATGTTTGCTTTTGGTTTTTGACCTATCCAGATCTTTTGCTAATTTTGTCATGGGGAAACTGATCAGTCCTTCAGAGTATCAGTACTTTACTTTGTTTCGTTTTATACCACGCACCAGAAGGCACAGAGGCATATGGGCGCAAAGTAGATTATACAACAAATTCATGAAGAGGAAAAACAGATCAAACGCGCACACAAATTACAAAAAGGAAAAAAGCAAAACGAGAAACATTTTTCTATCCAAATAAGAGTCTTCAGCTTCTTCCTAAACAGAAGAAATAAAATTACAAAAACCAAAGCAAGGGCATTCTAAAAAACAAATGGCCTCATACAATAGAATTCACAACAAGTTTAATCTCTGAAGGCACATTAATAAAATTGTTGCAATTTGCTAAAAACAATAGAAGGTTACTGCAAACGCAGCCAACCAAAATGCAATCTCTATCAGCATGTGAGAACCGATGGTCAATCTTAATTCTGCAAAGGACCTTAAAGTCAGTAGTTCTTATGACCCCACGACCAGTCTAAGCCAGACCATAACCTTGTTCCTCAGGGATTCCTTCGGTTCAAACCCTATTGATTTAACAACATTAGAAATAATAAAAATGTCTTGGATTAAAAACAAATTCTCTCAATGACATATCCAGTATAAGGTGAAGCTGTGTTTTAACAATTCAAAGGCTTGTATTGGATATAACATTAGTCTTGTTATCAACACCATGAGCACTCAGTAACAGAGTTCCTTTTAGGTTCTCAGCTGCAGTGTAGCGCCCAGCTATAGATGATTGGCATTGCCCTGCAACTGAGCCATTTATGTCTTAGGCCTTGAGATGAGGTTGCTTCTGTTCATCGTTTGACAATTTTCCCAATGTAACCCTATCTACTACATCCCTCTCATTCGGACACATTTTATCCTCTGCATCATTACAGTGCTTTCTTGGATTCACTATCTGGAATTCGGTACTGAGTGTGGATACCAATTCACCATAGTTCATCTGAAGAGTTTGCCAACTTTTTTCATCCGTTACATCATCTAGATCCAAGTAAGTTTGACACGAGCAATCTATCTTCACAGGGAGTGAATATTGTGCAGATTTATCTAGATGGTCCAGCCATTTTTGACTCCACTCTCTCCTTCTCTTCTCACATCTCTGACATCTCCAAAAAGTCCCACGACCAGCTGCACCTCCTCAGGTATTCTACCTTTTCTCACCTTCCCCCCAAAGGCTGACTGTCTCTAGAACCCTGGTTCTCTCTAGGCTGGACTACTGCAACAGCCCCTTTCTCAATCTTTCTAATTCTACTTTGTCTGTCTGCTACAACTCATCCATAACAGAACCGCAAGACTTATCCTTTTTTTTTTTTTTAAATATTTTATTGATTTTATATTTTAGAAAAACAAACAACACACAACACAATACAACTGTTAATTATTTACAGAAACCACAAAAGAAAATATGAGAAAGGAAAAAGAAAAAGAGAAAAAACTCCCCCCACCCCCCATCAAGCCAGAGCCGGCTCCCTTGTATCCTCAGTCGGGGCACCGTCAAAAGAAACATTGTCCGTAGGCACATCTTCAGAATTCTCAGAGTCGTTCAAGCCCTGTTGTGGGTTGGTCATAGAGGCCACCAATTGTCGCCAGGCCAGCAAGGGCCCTATCTCCTCCTCGCCCCCTCTAGTGACCGCTTCGAACCAGACCACGGATTCAGCCTCCGCCCACCTCATAAGGTCCGCCCACCATAGTTCCACTCTCGGCCTGCTAGCCGATTTCCAGTTCATGGCAATCCTGCGTTTGGCCAGAACATATGCCAGGTCCCTCAGCTTGCTCAGGTGCCTAAAGTGTCTGGGCCTGGGGAAGATCCCAAGCATACATGACCAGGCAGATCCTACGTCCAACACCACTCCCCCACTTGCGAGCTTCATCTTGACCTCCTCCCAATATCTATACACTTCCGGGCAGGCCCAAAACATATGTAGCAACCCAGCTTCCACCTCCCCACACCTGGGGCATTTTTGAGTGATCGAGCCTCCGAACCATGCGATCCTCTGGGGAGTCAGGTAGGCCCTGTGAGTAATGTAGAACTGGAGTTGTTGGAGCCGTGCATTTCTGGACACCTTTTTATGATATACCAGGACCCTCTTCCACTGACCCTCCGTCATTAGTTCACCCATCTCCTCCTCCCATTCATGCCTCAGTTGGGGCAACTCTTTCCCAGCCTTCGTTCTGAGGAGTTCGTATATTCGTGATATTTCATGCCCACCCTCTGAGACATCATACATAGTCTCAAGGGTGGCATCAGGATCATCTGCCAGTGCCGTCTCCGGCCATCTCTTTCTCACACGTTTTACTAGCCTAGCATGGGTGATGTACTGGCCTCTATGTACCCCCGTCTCATCCTGCAACTTCTGAAAGTCCAGCGCCTCCCCCTCTCTCCATATGTCCCCCAGCGTGGCCAGGCCCACCGGCTCCCAATGCCTACGGACAGAGCGAAACAGTTGGGTGTCGTTTTCACACAGGGCCACCAGCGGGACCTGCCAAGATAGTGGTTCTGACTCCCCCATCAGTTTCCATGTTCTGTGCCAGACCTCCCATCCCAACCTCAATAGCCACCCTCTTCCCGTCAGTTTATTCCTTTGTAGCCACACCACCTCTCTCAGGAAGTATGGGGCCGCATCCTCACGCAGCAGCCTAGATTCCGCCGAATCTTCATCAGACAACCACCTGGCCACATACAAAAGTTGTCCCGCCAGATAATATAGTTCGAAGTTGGGCAAGCCTATACCCCCCTTCTCGTACGGGTTCTGAAGCTTCCAAAGGGCCACCCTATTCCTGGAGTTACCCCACACGAAGCCCCTACACATACTATGAAGTCGTACAAATAGGCTTTTAGGGATCAAGTACGGGACGTTCACGAAGAAGTGCAGGAGTCTGGGAAGTACCACCATTTTCAGCAAAGCCGCCCTCCCCATCATGGACAGGGGCAATCTGGACCAGAATGTCATGCTGTTCCTGACCCCCTCTATGGCTTTCTCTGTGTTATGCTTGTGCACCGCCTCAGTCCGGTGGTAAATATTTACCCCCAGGTACCTAAACGTGTCGGTCCGCCATGGTATTGGCAACACAGGCAGCCTCTCCAACGGGACGTCCCTGTACCCGCCCAAAGGGAACAGGCTAGACTTACCGGGGTTCACTGATATGCCCGAGAGGACAGCGTAATGATCCAATACTTCCAATACGTACTGCAGGTTCTCCTCCGGGTAGCGGAGGTACAACAGCATATCGTCCGCATAGAGAGATGTTAAGTGGCTGCCGCTGGCAGTGTTAATGCCCACCTCTCCGTATTGTTGTCGCAGGCATATCGCCAGCGGTTCCAGCGCAACTATATATAACATGGGTGACCAAGGGCATCCCTGCCTGGTCCCCCTGCTAAGCTGCCAGGCATCCGAGACTGTGGCCCCAGTCTTGACCCTAGCCACCGGGCTGCTATATAACAACTGGACCCATCTGATATAACCAGCACCCACGCCGTATCCCTGCAGGGCCGCTTTCAGCCAAGGCCATCTCACTGAATCAAAGGCCTTGACCGCATCCAGCGACACTACCGCCATCTCGCCCGTGTCATCCTTAGTATGGTCGATAACATGGTGCAGCCTCCTATGGTTATCACTGATATTCCTGCCTGGGACATATCCCGTTTGATCCGGGTGGATCAGCTTGCCAATCACCTTCTTCAACCTGTTGGCCAGCACCGCCGTGAGTATTTTGCTGTCCTGGTTTAGCAAGGACAGCGGTCTGTAAGATCCACACTCAACAGCCGGCTTGCTTGGTTTCAGTAATGGGACAATCATAGCCTCGCGGAGGGACAACGGGAGTTCTCCCTGTTCGTATGCCTCGTTAAACAAGGCCAGCAGAGGCTGCAGCAGCTCCTGCACGTACACCTTGTAAAACTCACCAGGCAGGCCATCCGCCCCGGGTGCCTTGCACGTGGGGAGGCCCCGGATCACCACCTCCAGCTCATCAGAAGTGATAGGGGCGTCCAGTTCCTCCCGCTCCAGGTCGTCTAGGGTGGGCAGACCAATGTCTTCCAGTGTGTTCAGGATGTCCTGGCTCCTGTTCTCCCCAGTGTCCTCATACAAACGTTTGTAGAACCTGAGGAATTCTTCGTTCACCCCGTCCTGAGTGTTGCGAAGACCACCGTCCTCACCACGGATCTCATGGATAACCACTCGGGGGGACTCACTCTTGTACAGCCAGGCCAACAGTCTGCCTGGCTTGTCGCCCCCCGCATGCAGCCTCTCAGTGTATTTCCTGTGGTTCAGTCTACATAGTCGGTCCCAAAGAGCGCTGCACGCCACCTGAAGGTCTCCCATCCTAGTCTTGTCTACCTGAGTGGCATTCTCAAGACGAGCCAGGCTCTCCAGTTCCCTTTCGGTGTCCTGAAGCTCCCTCTCGATACCCCCTTGAAGTCCCTTGGATTTAGAGATCGCCACTCCGCGCACCACTACCTTAAAGGCCTCCCACAGAGTTCCCGTAGAACGCACACTACCCGTGTTTATCTCGAAATATTTCCCGATGGCAACCCTCAGGTCCTCCCGGAAACCCTCATCCTGCAGTGCTTCCGCCCGGAGTCTCCATGTGGGGACCCGAGGCCTAGGGGGTTGGTGTCGCCACTCTACTACCAGGGGCGAATGGTCCGACAATACTCGAGCTTTGTATTCCGCCTCCACTATTTCGCCCGCTATCTCGGCAGTTCCAAACACATAATCCAATCTCGAATATGAGTCGTATGGCGCTGCATAATGCGAATACTGCCTCTCCATGGGGTGGAGTCTCCTCCACACATCCACCAGTCTCAAGTCTCCTAGCAATGTCCCGAGCGCCTTGGCCGCCGGCGACATTTTCCCTTTGGTGTCTGCGGACCGGTCAATTTTGGGATCTAAGGCACAATTGAAGTCCCCACCCCACACCATTGCGCCCCCTACCAAGGGGCCAAGTTTGCCATAGAGGGATCTAAAGTAGGCTGCAGTATCATGATTGGGGGCATACAGGTTGAGGATGTGTACTTCCCTGTTCTCCAGGAGTCCTGTTATCGCCACCATTCTACCCTCCGGGTCCACTGTCGAGTCGAGCACCCGAAACGGCACATGCGGCGCCACCCAGGTGATGACCCCTCTAGCATACGCCGAGTACGTGGCACCCACTACCTTGCCCTTCCACTTCCTCATAACCACCTCCAATTTCTCCCTGGTGAGGTGGGTCTCTTGTAGCAGGGCTATATCTATCCGCATCCTCTTCAGGTATAACATGACTTTGTTTCGCTTGAGGTAACTATTGAGGCCTCGGACATTCCAGGTAACTATGCGAAGACTATCCGATGCCATCGGTTTGGTCTGTATTCAGCCCCGCCCTCCCCACAATACCCCCTTGGTCTAACACTCCGCCGGCTCTTCCGCCCTTGATCCCCATCCCCCCTCCCTGATCCCCAACTGCACACCACAGCAAACAACCCCTCCCATCCCAACAAAAGCCCAGCTCCATCCCTGGATCTCAGGCCCACCCGCGTCTGGTCTTATCCCGTTTACAAGGAATAGGACCCCGCGGGGCGTCGCCGATCTAACAGCGACCTAACTAACTAGATATATTACTAATGGGGACAAAGGAAGCCTCCTGGAGCTCCCAATCAAGTGACCACGGGTAGGCACGCCCAATGGGCCAGCCAGTCAGTACCACATCATACGCATCACATACCGTACAAATGACTATATTCAAGTCCCAATGTCTCGGCCCCGTTGCCCCAGGCGGCCCAGCCATAAGCTACTTATCTTCCGTAGTCTCTGCCTGGATGCCTGATTCTTGAGGACTGCCCAGCGCGTCTAGCCAGTCCATCGCCTCAGTCGGTGTTTCGAAAAACAGGGATCTGCTTTTGTAGAAAACTTTCAATTTGGCCGGGTAGAGTAGCATATAGCGATGGCCAGCTTCACGAAGTCTCCTTTTCACCGCTCCGAAGTGCATCCGACTCCGCTGTACTTGTAGCGTGTAGTCAGGGTAGGCCGTAATCTTGGCCGATCCTCTGTCAATCGTTCCCCCTTTTCGAAAGAATTCAAGAATCTTTTCGCGATCACGGTAGTTCAGAATTTTCGCGATCACCGGCCGCGGGGGGGCCCCGGGAGGCGGCCTCCTGGTCAGGGCCCTATGAGCTCTCTCAATTGCAAACCCCTGGGTCAGTACCCCGCCGGTAATCTCCTTTAAAAACATGGATTCCACAAATTCCGTGGGGTCTGGCCCTTCAGTACCTTCAGGTAGGCCCACGATACGGATATTGTTGCGTCTGGCACGTCCCTCCGCCTGCTCCGCTCTGTCCTCCAGGTTGCCCACCGTTGCACAAGGGCGTGTAGCTCCTTTTTATGAGCAGCGCAATCTGCCGTGTTCGTGGCCGTCTCCTTCTCGATGGCCCCTGCGCGTTCCGAGACCGCCCTCACATCCAACCTAAGCAGATTCACCTCCTCCTGGACGGCACCGATCTTGAGGTTTAAGCCTTCCTGTAGCTCTTTCATGGCGAGGCCCAGCTTGGTCTCCCATGCCACTTTTAAGTCCGCAATCGCCGCCAGCACCTCCTGTATCGTGCCAGGTGACTCCGCAGTCGTCACGGGGGTCTCTTTGATCTTGCCTCCTTCCGCCCCTGGGGGGGACTTGGCGTAAGCCTCCTTCGTGGGCTGTTTGTCCTTGGGTTTCACCGCTCTCGTGGTCATATTGTTGTATGAGTCGGGCAGGGGCCCGTCTCGCCAGGCACCGAGGGGGAGTCACGCCACCCGACGTCCAAAGCCTGACCCACCACACCATGGGGCATCCAACACGCCCGGAGCGCTCCGACCACCAGGCCCACGGTCCTGTCGTTACAGCCACATCCGTTCGGCACTCCTGCTCGCTGGGCTACCGTGCGTCCTAGGCGGCGCTCATGTATTTTAGTCTCCGAGCAAAGGGACGCAAAGGTCCAGCACTCATGATCGCGACACTGACTTCATGATCCTCGGTGTTCGCAACGTGTCGCCGCCATTTTGTCTTGTCCGCCTCCTCAGGGCTCGTCTCAGTCAATCACAATTATTTCGGTTTCTAAGCCTTCTGGACGTCCCCAACTTTCACAGGGTGTAGTGGTGGCATTCACACACCTGGACATCGATTTCCAACGTCGGCCGGCACCCGTGGACGTACCCCTCCACCAGGATCAAAACAGGATCAGCGGAGCTCCTCCAGAGTGCGACCTCTTACATGGCCGTCCAAGCCACGCCCCCCGCAAGACTTATCCTTGGCCTCAAGCCCAGGGACTGCATCTCTCCCGCACTGAAATCCCTCCACCGGCTCCCTGTGGCTGCTTGGGTCAGGTTCACGACCCTCTGCGTAGTCCACAAAGCTTTCTGGGGCCTATCTACAGCACTCTCTTCCTAAATACTCTCCTTATAGAGCCTTCCGCTGGTCCTCCAACTCTTTGCGGGTGAGCAGTTTTTCCAAGCAGAAATTTGGGGTTAGATCTTTATCCTCTGCAGGTGCCTCCCTCTGGAACAGCCTCTCTCTGCCTCTCTCCACCTTGAACCGGAGCTCCTTAAGTTCCGGAAACTCCTCAAGACATTCCTCTGCTCTTCCTCTTTCTCTCTCTCCCCTGCTAACCTTCTCTCTCTTTCTCTCTGCCTCACTCCTCCATCTTTCCCCTAACTCTGTTCAGCTTTTGCTGACTGGTCGCCTGGCTCACCTCCAGAGATTCACAGGTCCCAGGCTCACCGCCAGTATTTGCACTTGCCTCGAGGCCTCTGCTATATGCTCAGCACTACTGCACTTTCAGCATACGTTCCATGAGAGGGGTAACCTCTGTGCACTTAACCCAGGGCCCTGCTGGACTAGGCGCGCGTCTCCCCCTGCCTCCTCCCTTGCTCTTCCGTCTGTACACTTGCATGACCTAAATTTACTAGGCCTAGTAAGTTCTGTCTTGTCTCCCTTTGTCTCCCCTCCCTAATCTAGTTGCGCCTGAAACACTTCACGCACTTGCACTAGGAGAGGCCTAGTGCGCTAGTTACTTTTTTGTTAGATCATACGTAAACCTCAAAGCCTAAGAATGACTACTGTATTCCCCTGCTCCCTTACCGCTTTGAAGCACTTTGAAGTACTTCACTTGTGTCTAATCCCTGTACAAATTAACAATTACAATAAACCAAAGTAATGAAAATTCAGACATTTCTGAACATCGGCGATGATTCTGTCTTTAACTATCTGCCACATTGGTTCAATATTCTCGGGTTTCACATTGAATGTCCCCCTTGAAACCATCAGAGACTGCGAGTATGAATTCAAAAGGGTTTCCTTTTCTTTTTCTTCTTTTTTTCCCCACACATCTGTCGGGGCCAATCTGGATAAGGCGATGACGGGCCCAAATAATTAGGACTACTAATATGCAAAACGCTGCGCCCCTCCCATATACAACTTTGCTCATCTTGTGTAGCTTAACCTGCTCTCACTGTTTCTTCGTAATCGAAAAGATTTTTTTTTCGCATGAAGTCACCTTCTTCTATGGGCACTAACAGCCAAGACTTCGGATAACCGGTTCCTGACTCAAGCCATGACCTGCAGTCGTAACCTCCACCTGTTTAAGCAATCCAAACCAGCCTCTGTGAAGCTCCAACTATTAGTCACTGGAATGTCCCTAAGACCTCCCATGTTAAAAGGCACCAAAAAATGCACAGAGGATCAAAGCGAGAAAAAGGCAGCGCAAATCACTTGGAGCCTCTGGGCAACTCTAACTAATTGCCACTTTTGATATACATAAACGTCCTGTGCTACAGAGCCAAAAATAGGCACAGACGCACTACTGGCAGTGTGGGTGGGGTCACAGTGCCCCACAGCATAGGTCACTGTGATAAACCAGAAGGTGTCTCACCCGCTAATCCTCTGAGATCAGTCATCAAGGGTTCATAGACATAATTTCGAATACAAAATATTCGAAAGTCAAAAAGTCGAAAAAAAAACGCCGAAAAAAAAAATGTCGAATTTTTTTTTAATGACGTTTTTTTTTTCGAAATGGGGGGGTTCCCCCCAACCCCCTTTTTTTTTTATTTTTACCTATTTTTTTCACAGAAACTAGAGCCCAAAAAAAAATATCGAAAAAAAAAACAATTCGACATTTATTTTTTCGACATTTTTGATTCGACTTTTTTGACTTTCGAAATTATGTTTTCGAAATTATGACTGGACACCGTCATCAAGGTGGCCAGGACATGACCATCGCTTTTGGATCCATTTCCTGGAGTGGGACACCATGGCGAGACATGGTATCCCTCTCTTCCCTGCAACACCTTTACCCCAGCCTACCCAGTAGGATATATGTAAACTCTACCACTCCTTCTCCCCCCTTTCCTGCACAAAGACTTTCACACAGACGGCCCGCTCTGGGAGAAAATAGACTCGTACCCGAGCCGTTTACCTGACATGTCCCATTACTATGGCCAGGCAAGGTCAGGCAATTAGTGGTAACCATTCACACCTGACTTCCATTAAACTTCCCCACATGGATAAAGGTGGAGTATGGGAGCACACTCTGAGTGAGCAAAGCACACAAAGGAACATTAGTTTTGAGATGGCAGCTGAACGAGAGAAGAAAGATGGCAAACCAGGAAGGGGGCACACGGAGGGAGATGCCCTTTACTTTTCCAGCGGAAAGCCGTTACTTTCTAGACCCCTTCAGATTTCAGAGCATAAGGCCAAGAAACCAGACTGAACAATCCTACATTGTGTGTCCGAGATAACTGCACGGCTGATTGAGTCAGAGGGAAGCAGCAGCCGCCATGGTACCGTCCTTAGCTCCAAGAGCAAATAAAGGTCAACATAGCCGGTGAGTTGGAGAAACCAATGCAAGACCTGTCTGTGTTAAAGTCAAGGTTGCAAACGGCAACATTGTATACAAAGAGCAAGGATAAAGATTGCTGAACGCGTGGGATGAAAGACGCGATGACAGCCTAACTGCTGATGGATGTTTGAACTGTAGCAAAGAAGTTACACTATACGTGACAGAGTGGTTCAGCACTGCGACTGTGCTCAATTGAAGGTCTCTGTAAGATATTCAGCCAAGAAGTGGCAGAAACTAAAGTAAAATATAAAGAAAAATTGGTGTGAATTGAAGTGGCCCTGCAGTAGTTTAAGCAAAACCGATTGCACAATAGAAAGTCTTCAGTTTTTGATACAAAGGGGTCAGAACCCGTACGAGAGGGATCCGTGGTCTGAGCCCGAAAGAGGGAGACCAATCGTCAACATTATGCTAAAGGGATCTGAGCCCGAATGAGGGGGATCACTGGCCTAAGCAGAGGAGACCAATTGCAAACCTGTGAATGTGAAAATCCTGATAAGAAAGAGCTTTTGGTGTTTGTTAAGTCAGGCCCTCTGCAATAAGAGACTGTCATTTCGGAGAGAGACTTTGGCAGAAGGCGCTGAAAACGTGGCTAAGGAAAGCCAACTGCTCACCTATCCTGACACCATTCAGAGGTTAATAATATGAGGCTGGGCATACTACTAAGCACAAAGATCCAAAGCTCCACTCTGTGCCATGTATCCCACTCTCACCGTGGCACTCTATCCTCCCATACAACTCCATGTGGCAGCAGCCTCATCAATCCTCAGTCTTGCTAGACACTACCTCAACATTCAAAATACGACGACACTGGTTCAACCCGCTTCTACACTGGACTCCACACAACGCTGAGCCATGCTCCACTTCCTGGTTGTCCCGAAATTAGAGGAAGGGACCTACGCCCGTCAAGCCGATCAACAAGGGCCGCTTCTGATGAAGAGAGCTTTCCCGTGGCGCACCTCATCTCCCATCCCAGTGTAGAATGCGATGGTGCAGGGAAACTGTTTCCCTTTAGTCTTTGACTTTTTGCCTGTTTTGGTAACTGTTATAACAGTCCACACAGCATCCTACAGTGCAGTGCATGGGGATACTTTTGTATCACCGTAGACTTTTACACTGGGGATTTTTGGTTACTTTTATATGTGCCTGAAGACAAGCAGTTACGTTTTTTAAAATTATTGCAGTATTTTTTGTGAGCATATCTGCGTTTGCTGCATCTGCCTACTAAACCTGGCTAGTGCCCTAAAATGGCCATGTCATGAAGTTTTCCGCTTTTCTTTGGCCATATTGTTTCTTGGCCTTCTTCCTGCCGTCTCAGGTCAGGAAATCCCTAATATGCATTGGCCTGGAAAAAATGCTGCTGTTGCGGGCTTGTGCATGCCATTTGTGTGTGGACACAGAAAGTGAGTGGGACTGTCTGGTTCCAGTCCACAACTGTGGTGCCTTGAAATTCTAGTGTGCGTGCATGCATGCGTAAAACCCACCCTGCTATTCTAGGACCTCGGGCTGAGTGAGTTGTGCAGATCCTTGCTATTGGAGGTCTGAGGTTCACCACTCACCTGAATTTAGGATAAGGAGGAGTCCTGCAGCCATTCCAGGAGATCAGCAACAGAGCCAAATATCCTGGTTAGCTGTGCAGCCGACTGAAGAGGTCTGGCAGCCTTTCCTGCAACTGTCCCGGTGAAGCCCTGCTGGACTACCTATCTGAGAGGCTGGTGCTCTGTCTTCCCGCATTCCTGCAACTTTGAGCCTTCAGAATCATCCCAAGACCACCCTGTGGACAACCAGCTCTGAATTGGGCTACCATGCCAGAAGCGTTGCCGTTCCACGTTTTTGTCTGGAACTTTGGTGGTTGCCAGCTAGTCCTACAAGTCGTCTTCCTGCCAAGTATCAGCTTCCCAGCATCAAGGGATCCTGTCTTGGAAGGCTTTCTTCGTTCGTGACTGGAGAGGTGCCTGCTGTCACCCGTGTGCTGTGACTGTCGCTGGAACTGGCTCCCTTCTGTCTGGTGCGTCCGGTAGTGTCCTGCACCGGTGTCTGCTGCATTTCTTCTTCGGAAAGGGTTGCACTCAGCTCCTGTACCCAACCATAATCCTCCATGCAACCCGCAGCTCCTGGCATCATCTACTGGATCCAGCATCCGGAAAACCTACCTCCAGCGACTCCCAGTTGACCTGCCAAGTCATTTGGGAAAATCGGAATAAGGGTGGGGAGTAATTGCAATAGTTACATCCACCCATATCTCCCCAATAATAAACTCTGTGAATAACTTAGATTTATTCCATTCCCTTGCTGTTAAAACATTTTTTTTTAAATATCCATTCTAAAAGATAGGAAAACTAGATTGCGGACTTGTAAAATCCTTGAAGTCTTCTGGAACATTTTTCACCAACACAAAGACGCTTCCTGCTTTTGTCCCCTCTCCTAGATGGAACTTTGTAACTTTTGGCCATTGGATTGGACTTGTAAAGTTGGGTGTTAATTCTTCCCAACTGGTTTTCATTACTGCATAATTATTTACCTTCCTTTCAGGTGTTTAAGTGAATTGTGTGCATTTCTGAAAACGAAAGGTGACTGTATATGTTTTATAACGGAGTGTTGTGTGATAGTGTTACCTGCTTGATTCCTTGTTCTAGTGTTATTGGGCCTATAATAGAGTATTTTTGTGCTTGCCTGTCTACGCAGAATCATTGTGTATTTCAGTGTGTAGATTCATTGTAGACGCTTGACCCCGCTGAACTCTCCTTAGACTAAGTCTTGACCACTCTCCATACTTACCGCGATTGGGTTTGGCTAACCTAACCTTGAGCCTACTGTCCTTTCATGTATGTGCCCCTTGTAAGTTGTGTGCAAATGAGTTTTCCAAGTTTGCACTGGCTTGAGCTGAGTTTTTTTTATATGCTTTAGGTCTTCAAGCATGCTCATCCCCAAGCAAGCTTGGCGTATTTGGCCAATCGGTGTACATAACATTTGTTGCAGACCCGTTTCTTCGGCACAGAGTGTGTAGGTGTGGTCTTAGAGCCTCATTTTTTTAAGTTCTTCTTTATTTTGTAGCCATATGGCTGCCAGAAGAGGTCTCGTTAAACTGACCACATGCGGACCCTTTGCCGCTGGGGACTGAATGCAAGGGCTTCACTGTCAATCTCCCTTTTGGAGGCAGCACAGGGACAACGATGTATATCCTCACAGATTCCACAGCCTAGATTTCATTTTCACAGGTTGAGGCCTTATTCAGCTCCACATCAGCCTGCATTGCATAAGCCGCCCAGCATTCACCCGATTGTCTTGCAGAGTGTTTTTGGCTGGAGTGCTTACAGGCCGAGCAAGTGTCCTCTACGTGATCCTTTGAAAGACAGCGGTTAATCAGTATGTGTGCCTTTTCAAGGGAACTCTGTGCTACTGTTGGAATGGAACCTAAAGAAGTAAAGGTGCAATAGAAGCAATCTGTGAAGGTAGGAGTTAACAGCATTCTCGATGGCCCTAAGAAAGGCTCACCCACCCCCACCCTCCTTACTGTACACTTGGAGGCGGGTTAAAGCTCGACATTTTTGCGTTTGTGATGTCTCATTGAGTGAAGCTATGTGTCGCCAGTGAAGTCTTTGACCGTCTTTCAGTTCGCAGCGTTGAAATGATCAGTGATATTAAAAACTGTTCTTTTTAGGTTATGAAGATTGCAAGATCTGTGTTCGTGCTTTTATATGTAACTTTGTAACATGCTGAAAATAAAGTATAATTGATATTAAAAACAGTACACAAAACTAAAAATCTTTACGCATGGACTCACATGCAACCAAGCAATGGTGGTAAAAACCAATACGAGGATATTGACGCGTGACGGATCTAATGTTTTTAGATCCCTCACGTGTACATGTAGGGTATGAAAAGTATGACAGGGACCACTGTCCCCACACTCTTTACTTTGTAAGTGAACTATTTGTACTACTCCGGACCAACCAATAAATGGCAGCCTATGCAAAACAGTTGAATCTAAATAGATTTGCAAGCCTCAGAAATATATACAGCAAACACTATCAATTTTACGGTGAGTTTAAAAATGCATAAAAAGCCCTTCTACCTGAAATGTGAGGTTAGAAAATGTCCCTCTAGAACAGACTCCCTGCCTCTCTGAAACTCGAGGAGAACCATCTCCGGTTCCAGAAGCACCTCAAGACCTTCCTCTTTGCTTCTGCTTTCTCTCTTCCTCTCCCCTACTGATTTCCTGTCTGATACTGCACTGGTCACCTAGCTACCCTCTGATTTCAGGCTCAGGTCCCTAACCGCCCAGTTGCACACCTGCACTGCCTCCCGGCAACCCTTGCACTTGGGTCTGTATCTGTAACCCTACAGCCCCCCTACCTGCACTTTTGGACACCTGCTGTCTGCACTTACCCTTGCACCTGCCACCTACTGGCCACACTTCGTTATTGTTTTGATCCCTTGTACAGCACTGCCCCCTCCCCTTTCCCCTGGCACTTTTCCCTTCTCCCCTCCCTGCACTTGCACGATCTCAATGTCACTTGGTATAGTAAGATCATTGTCTCAGTCCTCCCTCTGTTTCCCCTTTCTTGCCTCGTCATGCCTTGAAACACTTGGCGTGTTACAAATGCCATGTCATTTCAGCTAACAAGCCACTAATACAACGGTACCACCATGCAGGCCACCCTGGAAGTTCATCTCCCGCTCATAGCCCCAAAGCAATGCATTGACGGTATGCAAATTGCGGGAAAGCATGCAATTTTGCCCCAGAAAATTAATGGGCGACATCACTGCAAACTAGAGCTCACTTACTGTGCTAAGTTAAAGTGTTGCAGAGTAGCCATTGGCCTTGTTGGCATATAGGCAGAGTGGCTTCTCAACAGACATATTCCAATTCTGTTAGTATGCACTAACATGCAGGTTTTGATGTAAACCAAGAGAATGCTTTACTCTGAGTTTTTTTCCGTGGTATATTTTTATATTTACTTATTTATTTGTTTGTAGTGCAGCGAAGCCCGCAGGCATCAGGGTGCGAAACATAAAGACGACAGACGAAACATGTAAAACAGGACTGAGGAGAAAAGCTTCATAGTTGAGGGTCTAGGTTTTTATTTTAATAGTAAAGTTTTCATTTTCTTCTTGAAATTCAAGAAGTTAGGTTCTATCCTCAGTACGACTTGGAGCTTGTTCCATTCTGCTGCTGCTTTAACTGGGAAATATCGTCCTAATCCGTTTACTTTGTTAACGCAGATGTTTTTCACCAAACCTTGTGCTTTTGATCTCAAAGACCGATTTGGTTCACATGATATTTGCTCCTTTAAGTATGCCCCAGAGGCAGTGGTGAACGATTGAGACTGCTTTGAAAGTAATGCGGTCTTCCAAGGCTAGCCAGTGGATTGACTTCCTATCTTCAGTAATCTGATCCCTCCTAGTTTTCTTTTTAATGACTATCACCACGTCATTCTGGATGACCTGGCATTAGACTATACAGCTTTGTTAGCTCCAAGTAATAAGGCATTTCCGTAGTCCAGTCTTGAGAGAATTGTAGCTCTAGGGATGGTATTGCAGTTTTTTTCATTTAGAACAGGTCTTATGTGCATGAGTAGCCGTTGGTAATACCGGCAGGTTTTTTTTTCCGGTACGTTACATGGGTGTCAGCCCCAAGGGTTGGTTCTAAGTGCACACCTAAGGTTTTAACTTTGTTAGAGACTGAGATGTTTGAGTTTTTTATATTGTATGAAGCGTAGTCTGAGTTAAGTTTGGCCCTAGCCTGGGAAGAGCCGAATATCATAAGCTCTGTTTTGCTACCGTTTAAACAGAGCCAGTTTGCTTTCATCCAGACTTCAATTACATTATAGATGTTTGAGACCTTCGAGCGGTCTATGCTGTGGCACCCGCTTAGTTCGACTATCAGATGGGTGTCCTCATGGAAGTTGATGAATAGCACCCCAAAGTTGTTAAGAAGGGTGCAAAGGCAGAGGAGGTATAGATTGAACAGAAGATGGGACAAGCTTGCCCTTGAGGTACCCCACAGTCTATGCGAGTAGGATTGGAGGTTTTGTCTCCCCAGTGTATTTTGGAACTTCGATCCGCAAGAAAAGAGGAAATCCAGTCAATAGCTTCCTGGGAGCAGTTTACCGATTTTTTTTCCAGTGCCTCTTGAAGTTTGTGAAGATCTAGCCGATCAAAAGCTGCTGATAAGTCTAAAAGAATCAGCATACCAGCCTTTCCTTTGTCAAGTATATTCAGCATTCTGGTCTGGATGTCGAGCAGCGCAACCTCAGTGCTTTGTGAGTTTCTAAAACCAGACTGTTGAGGATGGAGCGGATTACGTTCATCCACATAAGTTTGGAGCGTTTTGGTTGCTGCCTTATCTAAGATCTTTAATAGTAGATTACAATTTGTAATAGGACAGAGGTTTGTTGGATCTTGTTGGTCTAGTCCTGGTTCTTTAACTAATGGTGTAACAGTCACCACTTTTATGGCTGCCGAAAAATGTTTGTCTCTGAAGGAGGTGTTGTCCATTCTACGAAAGAGTGAAGTGAATGTGTCAATATTTCCCAAGATGACATTTGGGGGGGAAGGATGTTTTCTGAGCAGGTAGTCTGTCTGACAGAGGAGAGGAGCTTCTTCGTATCCTCTAAAGAGAGTGGATTAAACTTAAATGTATCCCCACTTAAGGTAATGGGATGGGAGACTGTGCTAGTGCAGACACCTGGCAAAGACCAATCAATGGCCTTGCAAGCCTTTTGAATTTTTTCATGAACGCCAAGTTGGGTTGAAAGAAAGGTGAAAGGGATGGTAGTTTTTCCACCGATTTTAGGATTTGAAAGAGCTTGCCCATAGAGTTAGAAGCTGTTGAGATTTGATAGTTATAAAAAAAATGTCTTTGCTTCAGTCGATTTTTCTTTATATTGTTTGTCTAGTTCTTTCCATTTCTGCTTGTTTTCTTCCGTTGGGCCTTTTAGCCACCATCTTTCTAGTCTCCTTTTTGCTTTTTTCAATTTTTTGGTTTCCATATGGTGTAAGCTGTTTTTGCTTCATAGGCATATGCAGTGATGTCACCTGTTATGTCATCAATGTGCTCATGATCTGTGCAATGGGGTGCTCAATGTTAAGGTGGCCTAGCTTGCAATACTTTCCACATTTCAAGGTTTGTTAAGTTAAACCATCTTATCTTCTTTCTGCAATTGTCAGATGGGCAGGAGCCCATCCCCACCACCTCCACCACCAGCAGCGCGGGACGACACCAAGCCAGCCCCACGAGCCTGGGTAAGCACCATCAGAGCACGAGCGCATGTTATCTGGAAACGCTGCTCCTCTTCGTTTCATTCTGTGAGAAGTCCTTCACCCCTGCAACTACATATAAAGAAAAGCTTTGTTTACCCAATTTCGCCATTTTTAGCACATTGTACACGTGGAAATCCACGAGCTGCCCGAAATGGCCGCCCTTATTTCCTGTTTACAGGATGCCTAGCAACCGTTAGCGATGCCCATTGGATCATCCACTGTTTATCCGTGAAAGTGCCCCGCCAGAAGGCGCGAGCCGGCACACTGATAAAGGCACTGGCCTGTCTGTGATGGAACATGCCTTTGTGCCCTCACCGTCGTCACACAACCGTGAGTACTGTGCCACCGTATTGGTATACACCTCATCGAGGGTATCATCTGTTGTTTGAACGCCACATTATCCTGCTTTTGTATCACATCTATAAGTGTGCCACGATAAATCCAGTAGTCCCAACACCCTTCAGCTACTGGAAGGCATTACCGTGAACTATCTAACATGGGCGAATTCTGAAAGCCACGGCCAGCCTTGCCCTATTCTGGTCAGCCCCTACACCATGCCTGATACCAACGACCTTAGACTTAAACATAAAACTCGGCCCTCTGTGCTCGACCCATTTGGCACTTGGCCGCCACGCTGACGGAGCACCATGCCACACTTTGCTCATCGTAGCTTGCACCATTTTGGGGCGCACTGTATTATGAAAGGTACTCTTCAACCATTACATTTACTAGACTGCGCTAGCAGCATACCTTTGAGCTGATCGGCATCAGCGCCAACCTGTTATTTGTGCCATTCCTCAAGTAACAATATCACATTATTATCCACTAGTCAATGCAATGTGCTAGTTTAAACATAGTACTAAGGTGTTGTGTTACACCAACTCTTTCGTATACCTCTACGTGGAATGTATATTGTCGGCATGATCTCTTCAACATTACTGTATCCCTTCATTGTATGTACTATGCCCTGTGATTCTACACACAAATAAGTAATGCTCACTGCTAGACTAATTTTATTTGACATCAAAGTGTAATGTATCTATCAGTTTGGTGCCCCTGCTGATTCATGGGCTTTAGACAGACCTATTTCAATTGCATCCTGCATCATTGTGTAATGTATCCCACAGCTTGTTACCCCTGCTGACCTGTGTGCAGTAGCCAGACCAACTAATTGTATCTCGCACCAATGTGTAATGTGCCCCGCAGCTAGGTGCCCCTGTTGACTTGTGTGCCTTAGCCAGACCAATTAATTGTATCTCATAGCAATGTGTAATGTACCCCGCAGCTAGGTGCCCCTGTTGATTTGTGTGCCTTAGCCTCGATACATCTCCTCCCCTACCAAACATATAACCATGCTAAGCCTTCTACTCGCCACCATGTTTTCATTTTGCATTGTAAAAGACTGCCTACCCTGTACAGGTAGTTACCTTCTCCCCCAGGGAAATGGCCTTTCCACAATGGGCTGCCACCGGCACCATCCTATCCCTTATCCTACCCCATTCCTACCCTCAACTCCACCTTTCCCACCCATTCAGGACTATAGCAATATTCAAAGCAACACAAGGATCATTAATAATCCAGAGTCCACAAGCAGCACCCTAAGCACGGCTACAGAGCACACTCTTACCAACCTGGACACCATTGCATCCTACCCTATTTCGGGTATCACCAGACTATGGTGTCTAAGATCTCGCAGCAATCGGCTCCATCGAACTCATAATGCATCGCCTGCTAATCATATACAGCAGAAGCACAACCCTCTCCCTAACTACAAACTTCATAAGACATCACCTATAGTTGCCACAAAACAACCCCACAGCATGCCAGTTTCGCATGCACTTATCACTACCATTTTGCCTCCGATAGAGCCACTTCCTAACTTCAAATGTGCGCTCATTAACGCCCACTCACTCGGAGCCCACGCTATTGAGGTCCATCACCATCACTGAACAACCATTTGAGCTTCTCATAGTTACAGAAACTTGGCTACACCAAGCATCTGGCCCTTTACTAGCCCTTGCCATCCCTCCAGGTTTTAATATTACCAGGACAGACAGATCCTAATGCACAAGGAGGCGGCGTGGCTGTAATAGCTAAAACCAACGTGTAAATTAGGTCTTGCCCCCTTGAAGAAATAGAAGGCTACAAACTCCTCCTACCAAATTCTCATCCAACCCTAAAACAGCAACTAACATTCTGGTCATTTCTAGATCACCTAACATCAGCACCCACCCGGACCTAGATATCTCGCTCCTATTAGCACCTCACATCAAACCTAATACCAGATGCATCATCCTAGGTGACATCAATTTAGGTTTCAATGATAAGCAGGATCACAAAGTTGATGCTTTCTGTGCTGCACTCCAAGACATGAACTTAACTTAATTAGTGAATGCACCTACCCACAATAAGGGAAGAACACTTGACTGGGTACTCTCGCTTAATTCCCAGGTATCCATCAAATTGATCACACCCCTTGACTGGACCGATCACCACTGCATCAATTTCACTATTTTCATTAACGAGACATGTGTCCCCAAGACCAAGACAACTGACACGTTTGAAACAAGAAACACCCGGAAGCTAACAGTTGATAACCTATCCCCTTTACTTAGTGATGCCTTTTCAACCTGTACTACCATAAGGGACAATCCTTGTCGCCTTGCAGATATGTACCACAAGTGCCTCTCAGTTACCATTGACTCAGTAGTACACATTATAACCAAAACGCGACGTGTCGATATACGCACAAGCTTTTGGTTCAATGATGAACTCGTCGCGCTTAAACGGACTAAAAGATCCCTTGAACATATACACAAAAAATCTGTCACAACAGACTCTGCCAATGCTTTCATAGCTGCCAATAAAATATATAAAGTTGTAATCATAACCCATAAAGCTAATGCATATAACACTTGCATTAATAACGCCACCTCAAACTCTAAGTAGCTTTTCACCATCCTTAGAGAACTGGAAAATCCAACCCCAGACACCACCCCGGCCTACTTTAGTAAAGAGTGGTGTACCATTATCCAAAATGCATTAACCTCTAAAATTGAATTACTACAAAAGAAAATAGTCATAAAAAGAAAAATCCTAGCTGACAAAAACACTCCTGAATCCACTCTCAATATAACGAATGACAATGCGAATATGCAATTCCACTTTTCTCCTGTGACCCAAGATTTAGTATTAGACACCATTTCTAAATTAAAAGCTGCGAACTGTAAAGGGCATAATTTCCCAGCTCATTTAGTCAAATTATGGGCCCCCACTCACACTCCTATTACCAACTTTGTGAATGCCTTGTTCAACACGAACACGGTCCCAGCTAGTATAAAAGAAGCATGGATGACCCCTCTACACCCAAATCCAAGCCCATCTAGAAGAAAACCAGCTCTTGGGAGCTAGACAATCAGGATTCAGGCCCAACTATAGCACCGAAACGGCACTCCTGGACTTGAAAATCTAGATGGACACCATTAGGGACGCTGGCAAACTCTGTATATTACTGCTGTTAGATCTATTGGCAGGATTCGATCTAGTGGACCACGATAAATTGTGCTACACTAGCAAATGTCTTTAGCTTCTCTAAAAACGCCACCCTCTGGGTGAAATCATTTCTTGCTGAACGTACGTCTAGAGCATGGGTGCACAACATACGGCCCGCGGGCCAGTTGCGGCCCGCCATGCCCTTTTGACCGGCCCGCGAGGCACAAAGACTTTCCTAATGGAAGGAAAGTCTTTGTTGTCTTCCGGGCCGGTGAAAACACTGGCCCTCATTGGCTAGCACACACACACGCATCACGTCGCTCCTACGAGCCACGTAATGCGTGTGTGCTGCACCAATGGAGGGCCAGCAGCACTACGGCTGGCGTGGCCCATAAGGCTTGATGCCGGAAGGCATTTCAGCCTTGGACCATGCCAGCCGTAGTGCGATTCCAGCTTACCTGCCTGCCTTCCAGCACGTCTCCGGTAAGTGGTCTGTTTGTGTTTGTGTGTCGGGTTTGTTTTGCTTTATGTTTGTGTGTATGAATGTTTGTGTTTTAATGTATTTTGAGTGTATGTTGAGATGCGGGGGTGGGGGGGTGTGTCGGATGTGTTTGAATGTTTGTGTTTTAATGTATTTTGAGTGCATGTTGAGATGCGGGGGTGGGTGGGGGTGTCGGATGTGTTTGAATGTTTGTGTTTTAATGTATTTTGAGTGTATGTTGAGGTGGGGGGGTGTGTCGGATGTGTTTGAATGTTTGTGTTTTAATGTATTTTGAGTGCATGTTGAGATGCGGGGGTGGGGGGGTGTGTCGGATGTGTTTGAATGTTTGTGTTTTAATGTATTTTGAGTGCATGTTGAGATGCGGGGGTGGGGGGGTGTGTCGGATGTGTTTGAATGTTTGTGTTTTAATGTATTTTGAGTGCATGTTGAGATGCGGGGGTGGGGGGGTGTGTCGGATGTTTGAATGTTTGTGTTTTAATGTATTTTGAGTGCATGTTGAGATGCGGGGGTGGGGGGGGTGTGTCGGATGTGTTTGAATGTTTGTGTTTTAATGTATTTTGAGTGTATGTTGAGATGCGGGGGTGGGGGGGTGTGTCGGATGTGTTTGAATGTTTGTGTTTTAATGTATTTTGAGTGCATGTTGAGATGCGGGGGTGGGGGGGTGTGTCGGATGTGTTTGAATGTTTGTGTTTTAATGTATTTTGAGTGTATGTTGAGATGCGGGGGTGGGGGGGTGTGTCGGATGTGTTTGAATGTTTGTATTTTAATGTATTTTGAGTGCATGTTGAGATGCGGGGGTGGGGGGGTGTGTCAGATGTGTTTGAATGTTTGTGTTTTAATGTATTTTGAGTGTATGTTGAGATGCGGGGGTGAGGGGGTGTGTCGGATGTGTTTGAATGTTTGTGTTTTAATGTATTTTGAGTGCATGTTGAGATGCGGGGGTGGGGGGGTGTGTCGGATGGGTGGGGGGGTGTGTCGGATGTTTATGAATGTTTGTGGGGGTTCGGGTCTGTATGGGTGCATGTTTGTGTGTGTGCTGAGTTGGGGGGTGGGGGATTTGGGTCTGTATGGGTGCATGTTTGTGTGTGTGCTGATTTGGGGGGTGGGGGGTTTGGGTCTGTATGGGTGCATGTTTGTGTGTGTGCTGATTTGGGGTGGTGGGGGGTTCGGGTCTGTATGGGTGCATGTTTGTATGTGTGTTGATTTGGGGGGTGGGGGGTTTGGGTCTGTATGGGTGCATGTTTGTGTGTGTGCTGATTTGGGGGGTGGGGGGTTCGGGTCTGTATGGGTGCATGTTTGTGTGTGTGCTGATTTGGGGGGTGGGGGGTTCGGGTCTGTATGGGTGCATGTTTGTGTGTGTGCTGATTTGGGGGGTGGGGGGTTCAGGTCTGTATGGGTGCATGCTTGAGTGTGTTTGGGGCATAGTGTTTGGTTGGGGGTGAGCGGGCCATGGGGCATAGTGTTTGGTTGGGGTGGGAGCCATGGGGCATAGTGTTTGGTTGGGGGTGAGGGGCCCATGGGGCATAGTGTTTGGTTGGGGTGAGGGGCCCATGGGGCATAGTGTTTGGTGGGGGCCATGGGGCATAGTGTTTGGTTGGGGTGGGAGCCATGGGGCATAGTGTTTGGTTGGGGGTGAGGGGCCCATGGGGCATAGTGTTTGTTTGGGGTGGGAGCCATGGGGCATAGTGTTTGGTTGGGGGTGAGGGGCCCATGGGGCATAGTGTTTGGTGGGGGCCATGGGGCATAGTGTTTGGTTGGGGTGGGAGCCATGGGGCATAGTGTTTGGTTGGGGGTGAGGGGCCCATGGGGCATAGTGTTTGGTGGGGGCCATGGGGCATAGTGTTTGGTTGGGGTGGGAGCCATGGGGCATAGTGTTTGGTTGGGGGTGAGGGGCCCATGGGGCATAGTGTTTGGTTGGGGGTGAGGGGCCCATGGGGCATAGTGTTTGGTGGGGGCCATGGGGCATAGTGTTTGGTTGGGGTGGGAGCCATGGGGCATAGTGTTTGGTTGGGGGTGAGGGGCCCATGGGGCATAGTGTTTGGTTGGGGGTGAGGGGCCCATGGGGCATAGTGTTTGGTTGGGGGTAGGGGGCCATGGGGCATAGTGTTTGGGTGAGGGGGCCATGGGGCATAGTGTTTGGTTGGGGGTGAGGGGGCCATGGGGCATAGTGTTTGGTTGGGGATGGGAGCCATGGGGCATAGTGTTGCACTCCAAGAGTGAACTCAATAATATA
Source organism: Ambystoma mexicanum (assembly GCF_040938575.1). Taxonomy (NCBI): domain Eukaryota; kingdom Metazoa; phylum Chordata; class Amphibia; order Caudata; family Ambystomatidae; genus Ambystoma; species Ambystoma mexicanum. The sequence continues at coordinate 556,045,460 of NC_090931.1, forward strand.
GCTAAAACAGGCACAGTTAGGAGATGTACATCCTTTGCTTTTTTGAGGAAACCTGACTCAACGAAGGCCATACTCCTCATGGGTAACCCAAACAGCAAACTATAGCAGTCCAAAATAACGGAATGTCCAATCAAGGGTCAATAAAATATATATAATTTAATTAAACAGACGATATACAATAACTAAATCGAAATAAATGATAGCAATGGAAAATGTGTAGTACAAAATGTAAGTTTGAAATGCAATAAAAATCGTTACCCCTCAAAAACATATCTTTTTCAATGTGTTTAATACAAATTGGGGGTTGAAAAAGCCTCCTGACATGTCCCGTCTACCGCCCCGCCCACTTTTACTTTTCGGCCCACTATAGCCCTCATGTAAGGTACTTTCGGCCCTCTGTCAAAATCAGTTGTGCACCCCTGGTCTAGAGTATCCATTGGAAAAGAGGTGGCAGATCCCATCCCAGTTCCCATTGGGGTACCTCAAGGGTCTTGTCTCTCGCCTACCCTTTACAATGCGTACACTAAGCTCCTTTTTTCAGCTTTGGATGCTATGGGTGTCATCTACACCAACTTTGCAGATGACGCCCAGATCCTCATTCCGATCACAGGAAACTATGACCATGACACGTTGATCATCAATAAAATCTACACATAATACAAAACTGGATGGCTCTGAATAGCCTATTCCTCAACAATGAGAAAACAGATTCTCATTGTGGGCTCCCAAACCAAAATCGAAACCCTCCATTCGGATTATACATCTATCAACATTAATGGTATGCTGATTCCAGTCTCAAAACAAATAAAAGCCATAGGAGTACACTGACGCCAATTTAACTATGACAAAACATGTGAATGCTCTATCTACATCCACCTCCTATACGTCCAAGTTAATTGCCTTAAGTCACCAGTTCCTCTCGCCCACAAACTGCATCTCCCTAACTAGGGCATTGATACTATTCAAGTTGGACTACTGTAACATACTCCTACTAGGTACTTCAAATACCAACCTAGGTAAACTACAACTCATACAAAACAAAGCGCTACAAGCAGCTCTAGGTCTAAAAAAGTCAGACCACATCTCTAATATCAGGAGGGAGACCCACTGGCTACCCCTTAAGGCCAGAATTATTTTTAAATCACTGTGTGTTACCCACAAATGTCTCGCTAAGAAAGCACCCATTTACATCAGTAACTCAATGAGTAAAAAGGATTCAAACAGAATGCTCAGATCCAATAAAAAGTCGCTCCTCGTGGTTCCTCAGTATGAAAGTTCCAGAGCCGGGGGAAGCAGCTTCCCAGTCATGGCACCTAAACACTGGAATGCCCTTCCCTTAAGCATCAAAAATGAAGAATCTTTCCAGTGCTTCAAAAAACGACTACAAACCTTGCTGTTTAACCAATTAGAGAAACTGAATAGCCAGCCAACAACAGTCAACCACCCGCCGCCCTAGACAATATGCAAACTAAACAATGACTACCACCAAAAAATGTAAAGAAGTAACATGACTATGCAACGCCAACAAATGTAAACGTCAACCAATGTCTCTTCATTATGTAACCTTCTTGTAACTTTAAATGCTGTCGAATTATAATCGAGATGTCTGTAACTACGCCGTGATACCCCAGGGTCTGGGTGTATATAAATGCAATAAATAAAAAATAAATACATTAATGTAATTTCAACTGAAAATTCTTTGCCTGAAATTCAAATGTTTTGTTATGCTACAACTCATCACCTGTAATACTAAAGTCTATATTTCATATCAGTGATGCAATATTCAATACAATCAGTATAGTTTTAAGCTAGGCATCATGACATTTTCCCATTGCAGGGTCAGTGGCCAGTTTCCAATAATTATGAAACAGGAAGAAAATGGGCGTGATATTTGGTGTTTAGGCATATAATTCAAAAGTTTGGTGTGACCAACCTACCTTGTTCTTCCAAGAATGCCCTGCAAATTTTCAGTGAAATGCAAACAAGAATGTCTTGCACCGATGGGAAATAAATGCCTGTTGATTTCTGAAACGCCTCAGTTTCTGCAGTGAACCATGGGAGATATATAAAAGATGTTGGTGTCCAGGGACAACCTGTTTGCTACCACATTTCGGATAGAATTGCACAAAACAACCAAATAACATTTCTGCACCGCTTTGCGCCCAACTCATTTTGAATTTGAAGCAAATCGGTCCAGTGTTTTAGGCTGTGTGTCTGCTCAATGAATTGCTTTGTTTTTTCAATAGCTGCAAAAGTTTAAAATAATACCCTTTAACGCTTTAACATTTTCAAACTGTTGTATGAATTTACAACAAACTATCAATTTGGGGTTGGGTCCTGACCAGAAAAAAATCTTTGGAAAATGTCATACCAGCATGTCAAACCAGTCATAAGTCATCTGCAATAGAATTGCTCAAAGTCAACGGATCTTCGGTTTCACCTCAATTCCAGGTCGACGACTGTATCTCATATAATTATTGGTCATTTATAGCACGCTTTATACCCGACTCCTCCAACTGCTTAAGGAGGGACTGTGTAACAAACCCATGTTGCATGATATCGTTTCCAAGGTAAGCGTGTTGCTTCTGAGCAAAACACCCGGCGTGTGTGTGTATATGTGTGTGTGTATGTATGTATATATATGTATATATATATATATATATATATATGTAAAAGCAAAGACCGCAGAGTCTTGTTTCTTTAGAAGCTGCACTCCCATCCAATAACGAAATCCAAAAGTGTCCAGCAAAAATATTAAACTATTCACGGCACTCAACTGATGGGTGAAACACTAGGTTTATTGGATTCATTTCATGATCTAAAACCACAGAAACACAGCAGAGTATAAACACTCCTGAAACAAATCGCCACGCGTTCCACCCCAGCCGGGGCTTTGTCAGGGTAATATTACATAATACATCTCCAGTGTTCCATTTTAAAAACCTTTTGGAAATCTGCATAATAGTTCTCAGTAACGTAGAGAAAGGACTGGTACACCAAAGCCAGTTACTGCTAGTACAAAATCTGAGTGCCATCATCTTGATTTTTTTGTGTGAAAACCTGCTATTTAGAATCTGGCATTACCTAGTCTTATTACAGAATATCCCTACACTAAATGATACTTTATAAATTATGCTTTAATGTGCAAAATAATGGATAAAATCTTAGATCTATAAGCCGCTTCATCATAATATGAGGCAGACCATAGTGAATATCACAAGGTAACATAATGGAGTTCACAGCAGCAAAGTCCTAATTCTGTATTTACAAACCCTAAAGTGTGAATTTAATACCCAATTGCTATATTCATTGAGTACCAAATGCATAAATATGCAAACACAACTGATTGAACAATCAAACCCAAAAATTAACAATCCAGTGATATTCCATACTCAAAAACAATAAAGCAGATACAAGAAATGTAAGCTCCCTGGGCTCATATAAAATAATTATGAAACAGAATCACAGCACAAGTATGAAAACTGCAGTAGCATAGCGACTATTTACAGTACACCTCAAGTATATGTAGTGAATTTTAGCTATAATCCCAAAATTGGCTATAGTAAAATGCATTATACGTTATCTGACCTGCATGTACCCATATATCGACCGCATCGGAAGTTTCTGTGGTTCGCGATTGTCGTACCACTTTCAGTACAAAGTGCTGCCCTTCGTCCTGAACTCAGCCCCTCGTGTCTGTACAAAGTCGATGAATGCAGTGGCGGGCCTTCTCTGCTTGGAGGGCCATCACCTGTACCCTTATTTGGACGATTGGTTGGTGAGGGCGGGGGTCACCCGAAGTGGTGGTGCACTCCTGCCAGAGATTGGCAGATACCCTTCATCAGCAGGGGTTTTCCCTCAACCTGAGGAAATCAGTTATGTCCTCCTCATAATCTGGTCTTCCTAGGGACGCGTTGGAACGTGTTCAGTGGGTATTCCCCATGCCCGAAAGGCTGATGTACCTCTGCAATTTGGTGGGGTACTTTCTGGCCAACTCTACCTCCTCAGCATTGTAGTTCCAGCATATTCTGGGCCTGATGGCCTCCTGCGTGCTGACTGTACAGCATGCCAATCTCAAGATGAGGTGCCTTCAGCTCCATGTGGCGGCCAATTGGGATCAAGAAACAGGGTCTCAGTCAGACAGGGTCCCAATTCCACCACTCCTTTGGCCAGATCTTTCGGGTGGCTATTGGATGGCAATATTTCAGTCGGAGCCCCCTTTACCTGGCCGGATCCTTCCCTGGTGGCAGACTCCTCTCTTTCGTGCTGGGGAGCTACCCCAGAGGGCTATGCGATTCATGCAGCATGGTCCAGGACGAAAGCCCTCCTACATATCAATCTGCTCGAGCTCCGGCCAGTGGGCCTGGCCCTCAAGGCGTTTTTGCCCCTAATCAGGGACAATTTGGTTCTGGTCAGGACAGACAATTCTACCACAATGTTTTACCTGAACAAGCGGGGTGACAAACGTTCCCCCCACACCCCTCCCAACCCCCCAGCCAATCCCCCCTATGCATGGAGGCTGTTTTGATCTGGGAATGGGCCCTTACGGAGAGTATTTGCATTTCAGTACACCTCCTGGGGGACAGCAATGTAGAAGCAGACCAGCTGAGTCGCTTGTGGTTCAGCACCTACGAGTGGGAGTTACACACCGGCTCCTTGTTGCCCCTGTTCCAGCTTTGTGGTTTCGTGGACCTGGATTTGTTTGCATCCCCTCCGAATGCCAAGTACCCCCATTTTGAATCATTAGCAGGTCGGTGGCCTCTGGGAGACACCTGCCGGATCTGTTGGCACAGCCACAGATGTTATCCCTGCCCGCTCACCCCTCTGCTCCAATGGACTCTCTGCAAATTCCGGGCCTCTCTGGGTTGCAGCCGTCACCTGGTTGCCCCCCACTGGCCTTTAGAGACCCTGGTTTTCGCATCTTCTGCAGTTGTGAGCCCAGGGTCCCGTCCACCTTCCGATCCTGAGCAGTGGCTTCCTGATTCAGCAGGGCGGGGCAGTGAAGCATTTGGACACGGCCAAACTGGCAGCCTTGTTCCTGATCAGTGGAGGCTTCATCATGCTCAAGTATCAGATAACTGCGCATGAAGGGAGCAGAAGTGTGTCTGGCTGTTGGGCTGTGGACGCTGCCCTGGACCCTGCTTATTGTTTACTGCAGTGTTAAAATTGCTGCTCCGACGCCTATGGAGGAGGGGAAGAGTGGACTGTTTATACAAAGGGAAACATTTGATTGAATGGACTGTGGACTTCCTCAACCAAAGTAATTATTCTGGGCATCCGAGTCTCCCCCTGTATTCGCTGTACTGTGTTGTGACTGCGTGGGTTGGGCAACGTTAATCAGTGGGTTGGGCATTACAGTTCAGTGGGCTGGGCTTGCACTAAAGGTTCACGTAAAGGTACGTTTCTAATTGAACCGTTTCTTGTTTACTTTAGATACTCAGCGCGCTTGCGCCACACCCCCCAACTTCCAGCATTCTCTACATAGAGTGCGGGTTACGCGCATGGCGCGCGCACATGAAGTGAGCAGAACTGTGTGTTCGGCTGGTAAGCGCGGTGAACCTTCAATTATTTAAAGTGTATTGCAAACGGTAAATATTGAGAATGACAGCACCTTCATTTTTTTTAGTTGCAAATGGTATAGTTTAGAACGGTGTATTGGCTTGAAAATGTTCTAAAATAATCTTCTCCAAAACACGTGCGCTGTGATCACATTTTATTACCTTAGTAGGCTACAACCAAATTTATATTATGGTTGGGAGTCTGCGATGCGGGAAATGTTTAAATAACAAACGCGCAAATTCTATTCTAAATCTGACTGCCCCGATCATATTACATGCCTCATGTGGTAGTGTTTCTAATGATGCTAGTTATTTGCCAGTGATCGAACCCTTAACTCTTATAGGGCGTATAATGGATCTGGATACTGTTCCATATGCCCAACATTCTTTGGTGGTTGAATTCAACAGTGGTCTTGGTTTTGTCCCTACCAAGCAGTCACTGGTAAGTTATCAACCAGATCAGCCTGTTGATCCTTAGGACAATAAAACTCCTGCCGTAAGTGATGGACCCCGTAAGCCTGTGGTGCAAAGTAGCTAGCATGCTCAAGGTTATCACCAGCGTAAAACTCAGGCTGCTTGCACCTCCGATGTCTCCATTCTCTCATCGGTTGTCAAGGCTGAATGGAGCAATCGCTGTCATGTGCCTTTGACACGTCAGTTCCCCATGTTGGCTTTTCCCACTAAAGAAAGAGAAATGTGTGGCCATGCTTTGCAGGTGCAGGATCAGGTTTTTCTTTCTGTGGCATATGAGCATTATTCAATACAGCCCCGTCATCATAATAATAATAATAATAATAATAATAATAATAATAATAATAATTAGGCTTTTATATAGCGCTACAAACCCTCAGGTATCTGAGCGCTGCTTATTATTACCCACGGTGTGTGGTGCTCATTTATCGACCTCGGAAGGATGAAAGGCTGAGTTTGGCCCCGCCGGGATTCGAACCTGCGTTAACAGGCTCTGCACGGGTGTCAAAGCGGGCGCTCTACTCGCTGTGCCACTTGACCGGCTTAACTCAACAAGCTCCCCAAATGGTCCTCAAACTGTGTTTCCAGCAAGTATGGTTAACCATAATAAGGAGTTTGCCTCCTTTAGTTTCATAGTCTTTTCCCAATGAACATAATATCAGTGAGGAAGATGTGAGTAAACTGTTAGCACCTCAAACAGGCAACAGTGATTTAGCTGAGTTTCTTGTAATGTCACGGTCGTTAAATCTGCTCGATAACGGCCATGAGAGGATGCATGGTTCCATTGACTACATGATGCACCTTATTGTAGAACAAAATGTAAAGATGAGTAAAATCGAGGGCTATATGTTGGCACTTATGAGCTCTGAGGTAAATAAACCCATCATTGTGAACGTTTCTATTCCATCTATTTGCTCAGTGAAATATCCAATTGCTCAAACCCTGGAAACAGGGTTTACAATGAATACTGCATTGGGAACTTATGCAGAAGTGGTGTCTATAGGTTTGTTTGTTTATTGATTTTATATGGCGCGCCAAACCCAAAGGTAACAGGGCGCTACAGAGAACATGAAAACAAGATTGCTTAAAAACTTAGTTACAAGGCATAGTATAAATATATTTCTGAGGCTTGTGGAATCTGCTTAGATCACATGCTGTGCATAGGCCGACATCTAGTGGAAGCTGCGGAGTATTACAGTTTGTTTTTCGAAACTCGAAAATGGGCGTCGACACAGGCGTGCCAGTAATACTATCCCTAGTGTGACGTCCACTGTACCCAAGATCCCTCACGCGTCTCGGATCCTCAGATTGTTTTTTTCCGCCATACTGGTCGGAAGCATCTTGCGGAGTCCCCTGGCCTTAGCCATACTTTTGCTAATTATTGAAGTTTAACTTTAGTTATTGACATCCTTCCCCACCCCAACGTCGACCCCCGACACTCGACGACGGCTGGAGAAGACATCGACCGTCGGCTGCTGCACGACGGATCTGGGCCTCGGAAGGCCGCTGGCCTCGGCCCGGGCCTAGTAGGCCGCTGGCCTCGGCCCTGCAAGTAGGGAGAGTGGGGGGTGGTACATACTCTTCACTCTTGGTATATAGGCACACCTTATATATTTCCTACACTTACCAGCCCGCTGCCTCAAGGTGCGTATGGAGGGTACCCCTTTCCAATTCTGCCCCAAGTGCAACCGCAAGTACCCTTGGGTCGACAGGCACGCCACGTGCAATCTCTGCTTGCCGAGGGACCACCCCGAAGCGAACTGCAGAGCGTGTAGTAGGTTTAAGCCTAAGACACTTAAGGACCGTTCGACAAAGCGTTGGGCCCACCACGCCAGGCAGGCGGCCATGGCAGCGGAGGGCACCTTCAGCGATGGCAGCGACGCCGTACTTTCGGACGGCGAGGGCATTACGGCGTCGAAAGACTGCCGAGCGCAGGTCCTCGACCTCGGAAGGTTGTCCGGCAGGGCGGCTATGGGGAAGACCCCCGGCGACGCAAGCGCTACACACCCTACACACACTAAGTACACTAAGTCCAACCGAACCTCGACGACGTCGACTTCTCGGAAAGAGGCACAGATAGAACGGTCTGACTCGGTGTCCTCTGGGCGCTCTCGATCAAGATCGCCTCATGACGCAAGGCAATCATCCACTCTTGCCAAGAGTGCCTCGCTCCCTAGATTAACGGAAGTTCGATCGTCGGGAGACGAAGACGACTTCCACCCCCAGGCCGCGCTCCAGGAGACCGAGGCCGCAGTTAACACCAGCGAGGCCCCACGCTCGAAAGACAGCGATACCTCTCCCGACCCTCGACGCCAGGCGTCGAAAGTCTCTGGGGCCTCCAAGGGGCAGGGAAAACATTTTTCCACGCACGGGGAGGGGGGGAAACAGCGGAAAGCACAGCCTTCCACTCCTGTAAGACCATCCTTCCACCCTAAGCAGACAGACAAACACAAATCTACTGGGACATCCACATCCAGCAAGGGTACCCTTGATAAGTCCTCTAAGTTGCCTACTAAAGTCATACCCTGTTCCAAAGAATGGTCCAGTGAAGACATAGACAGGGTCATGTCAAGGATGTCTTCCTTAGCTGATTTTTATGACAAAAACCCAGAACATTTCCTTTCGTATGACCCTCAAGGGGCCACACCCTCAGGCTCCTCTGATCCTATCCCCCTAAGTAAAAAGGCCCGGTTCGAAAGACCTGAACCCTTAGAGGTGCAGCCTTACTCTACTCCATACTCTACTCCACACCCCAGATACCAAGGACAGCCTTTCCCTGAAGGGGACCAGGAGTTTGAAATTATGGAGGAACAAACCGGGACTGAATACTATGCGGATGATGAGGACCTGGAGGAGGTAGAAGATGAGCAGGAAATTTACAGAGTAGATTCCCCGGTAGAGAGCGAAGCCCCAGTTACCGACTCGCCAGTTGATAACCAGCCCCTCCTTAATGAAGTTCTCGCTTGCGCAGCAGAACATTTTCACATCGACACCCACGGTGTACAGGAGGAAAGGGACTTCGCAGAAGAGTTGGTGGGAGAGAGGAGGCCGGTCGCTCAGACCATCCCTATCCTTAAATCCATCCAACGTAGAATAGATCCATCCCTGGTGAATCCTAACCTCACCAGAGCCGTCAACCCCAGAGTTGAAAAACTTTTTCGGGCAGCCCAGTCTGACCCTCTTTATATAAGAGGACATCTTAAACCAGACTCCCTAGTGGTTACCAACACTCGGAAGAGGGCTGGGACACCCTTATCGTCGTCAGAAGCTCCTCCCGACAAGGAGAGCAAGAAACTGTACGGGTTTGGCAGGAAGGTAGCCTCAACGTCCGCCTACCAAGCAAGGATTGCAAACTCCACCACCCTGTTGGCAAGTTACAACTGCCATCAATGGGAAGAGGTCGCGGCGCTCATAGCCTCTGCTCCTGAACCGTTAAAGGGCCAGTTGGCTCGGATCTCGGCAGAAGGGAGAGCCGTGTCTGGTTGCATATTAAAAGCAACTTTCGACGCCGCGGACAACGCAGGAAGATTGATAGCAGAAGGTACTGTTATCAAGAGACATGCGTGGTTACGGCAGTCGGGGTTCAAAACAGAAACCCAGGCTTCATTAATAGACAAGCCGGTGGAACCCGATCTATTGTTTGGGAAAGCGGTCGAAGACGCACTTAAGAATGCCAAGGACGAATACGAGACTCTCAAATCCCTTGGCCAGCTTACCAACAAACCCCCTAACCAGAGGGGGAACAGTAATTTTCGTCGCCCACGTGGCCAAAATTCACAAAGAGGCAACTATGCCCAAGGACAGGGTACACAATGGAACAACAACCAGCAGTCTACCCAAAGTTTCGGCAGGGGTAACAAGAGAGGTCGTGGAAGAGGCAGAGGCAGCCCCAACAAGGGAGGTGGCACGCCTCCACCAAAGCAGTGACGCTCAGTTCAGGGTCCCTTCTCACGCAACCCTAGTAGGGGGACGCATTTCCAACTTCACCCAGGCTTGGGAAGGGATCACCTCAGACAGATGGGTGCTGTCAACAGTGTCCACAGGATATTGTATAGAATTACTGCAGCGTCCCCGGAACCACCCTCCACGACAAAGAATACACTCCTTAGAACATCAGAAGATCCTTCTCGAGGAGATCGCCATTCTGCTAGGAAAGGACGCGATAGAACTCGTCCCAGGACACCAGGTAAACAAGGGTATCTATTCAACTTACTTCCTTGTGCCAAAGAAAGATTTGACAATGCGCCCAGTATTGGACTTACGGCCTGCCAACAAGTATGTCAAGCCCCAAAAATTCCGTATGACCACGCTACAAGAGGTAATCCCCCTCCTAAAAAAGGGGGATTACATGGCAACCTTGGATATGAAAGATGCTTATTTTCATATTTCCATGCTCCCAGCGCACAGAAAATACTTGCGCTTCAAGGTGGACAGTCGCCACTACCAATTCAAGGTACTGCCCTTCGGGATAGCTTCAGCACCAAGGGTATTCACCAAGGTACTGGCGGTGGCAGCTGCACACCTACGCAGGGAGGCAATCCCAGTGTACCCTTATCTGGACGACTGGCTCATAACGGGGGAAACCCCAGGAATTTGCAGGTCAAACATTCAGAGGACTATCGACCTCCTCCACGAATTAGGCTTCTCTATCAACGAGAAGAAGTCAAGTCTGGTGCCAAGCACCTCAAAACAGTTCCTAGGAGCAATCCTAGATACTCAGAAAGGGTTGACCTTCCCTTCAGAAGAGAGAATTCGGAATATACTACTGCAAATTCCACATTATCAGTCAGGTCAACAAATAACGGTACGCAAAGCAATGCGGTTACTGGGCATGATGGCGTCATGCATTTACCTGGTCCCCCACGCGCGTCTGCGCATGCGTCCCATGCAGGAATGGTTGGCGAAACAGTGGTCTCAGGCAAGTGGTCAGTGGGACGATCTAGTGGTCGTTTCGCCAACTCTCGTACAGAGCTTACACTGGTGGACAAGAGAGAATCTCGCAAGGGGAAAACCCTTTTACGATCCCGAAGTACAGGCAGTGGTGACTACAGATGCATGCCTGACTGGGTGGGGAGCTCACCATCTCCACCACACAGCTCAGGGTCTCTGGTCTCACTCAGTAGCCAAGAACCACATCAACCTGCTAGAGCTTCTGGCAGTATTCCGAGCGCTTCGGGCGTTTGAGCCCCATCTGCTAAACTTGTCGGTGCAAATCCGGACGGACAGCACAACAGCCATGTTCTACCTGAACAAGCAAGGATGGACTCGTTTGCCAAATCTGTCCAAGCTTGCCCAGAAAATCTGGATATGGGCACTCAGACGGAACATCTTCCTGTCATCACAACATGTTCCAGGGGAGCTCAATTCCCTAGCGGATGCCCTAAGCAGAGACTCCCTCCCAGAAGAACACGAATGGGTCCTTCACAGAGATATCGTAGAAGATCTCTTCTCTCAGTGGGGTTTCCCCACTATAGACCTATTCGCCACAAGCGAAAACAAACAATGCCCAGGATTTGCATCCAGGTTCCCCCAGCCAGACTCCCAAGGGAACGCCCTGTGGATGAACTGGTCAGGGATGTTTGCGTACGTTTTTCCACCAACTCCTCTCATCAGGAAGGTGGTGTACAAGATGAACAAGGAATCGATGACGCTCATCCTAGTTGCTCCCATGTGGGCGAGACAACCATGTTTTCCACACCTACGCAGGATGGCGGTGTGCGAACCCATCAAACTCCCAGCCTGGTACAACCTACTGTCCCAGCAACAAGGTCAAACAGTGCACCAGGAACCCAACTCAATGAACCTGGCAGCATGGCTCCTGAAGTCATAGAGTTTGGGCATCTCAATTTACCACAGAGGTGTATGGACATCCTAAAAGAATCCAGGAAACCAAACACAAGGCACTGTTACTTTGACAAGTGGAAGAGATTCGTTATTTGGTGCCAGAATAAACAAATCAACCCAGTTGATTGCACTCCTTCCAACGTTGTAACATACATGCTCCACCTGCTGGACGCAGGTTTGGTGTTTAACTCTCTGAAGGTACACCTGGCAGCCCTCTCGGCTTACACCACATCCCATAACAAAGTATCGTGGTGGAAAGTACCAGTAGTTAAAGCCTTCATGGAAGGAGTAAAGAGACTTCACCCTCCTATTTCGAACCCACCGCCAGGATGGGACCTCAATGTGGTGCTAGCTAAGCTCATGGGCCCCCCTTTCGAACCCATGCATAAAAGTAGTCTCAAACACCTGACTTATAAAACGGCCTTCTTAGTAGCCATTACCTCTATAAGAAGGGTCAGTGAAATTCAGGCTCTGTCAGTGCAGGATCCTTTCTTTACTATCCACAAAGACAAACTGGTTTTACGCACACACCCTAGGTTCTCACCTAAATTTATATCTAAGTTCCATGTAAACCAGTCCATCGAGCTTCCGGCTTTCTTCCAGAACCCGCAAAGCTCAGCTGAGGTGAAACTACACACCCTTGATGTGCGTAGGGCGGTCCTCTACTATGTAAATAAAACCAGACCGCTAAGGAAAACAGATCAACTGTTTGTCTCCGTAGCTACAGGCAGAGAGGGGGATCGCGTCTCTAAAGGCGCGATCTCGAAGTGGATTATCAACTGTATACAGCTGTGTTACTCTCTTTCTGAAAAAACTCTGCCTTTTACGCCAAGGGCCCATTCTACTAGAGGCATTGGGGCCACTCTGGCTTTCATTGCAAATGTTCCCCTCGACACCATTTGCAAAGCAGCTACTTGGAGCTCTATTCACACTTTTACTCAGCATTACTGCATTGACACTCATTCCAAGACAGATACACAAGTGGGACAAGCGGTTCTAAGACACCTGTTTGCTCATGACCCTTCTCACATCCCACCTCCTTCTTCTGGTACTGCTCGCTAATCTATGCACAGCATGTGATCTAAGCAGATTCCACAAGCCTCAGAAGGGATACATTACTCACCGTAATCGTATTTCTGATGCTTGTATCTGCTTAGATTCACATGCGACCCACCCTTCCTCCCCTCCGAGAGAAGGCGCATGATTGCTTGTAGTCTTACCTTTCTGTCTATCTGCTTGGATTATCTGTACTCACGCTACTCCTCATGCTTCCTCATGTCAGAAAAAATACAATCTGAGGATCCGAGACGCGTGAGGGATCTTGGGTACAGTGGACGTCACACTAGGGATAGTATTACTGGCACGCCTGTGTCGACGCCCATTTTCGAGTTTCGAAAAACAAACTGTAATACTCCGCAGCTTCCACTAGATGTCGGCCTATGCACAGCATGTGAATCTAAGCAGATACAAGCATCAGAAATATGATTACGGTGAGTAATGTATCCCATACATTACATAAGTTGCATGCCAGTGTCGAGTACATCACGACAAAACATTTAAAAATGTAAAAAAAAATATATACATATGTACAGTCAGGTTAGTGGGTATAGATAGGTTCCTGGTTAATCTTGGGGGTCATTGGAATGTAGCCATGCAAGTATATTCCGTCTGAAGCTGTAGTAGGACTGGTCTGTTCTGATGTCAATTGGGAGGGCATTCCAGTATTGGGCCGCCTTGACTGGGAAGCTACTGCTGCCTGTTTTTTTTAGTCTAAATTTGGGTATCTGAAGGCAGTAGGAGTTGGAGGTTCTGGTGGGACGAGTTGAAGTTTTCTCACAATTCTTGCTACTAGGTAAGTGGGGGGCTACGTTATTAAGACATTTGAAAGTGAGTGATGCTGTCTTAAGTGAGATTCTGTCACAGATTTTGAGCCATTTGTGTTTTCTTCTAGTGTTAGAGATGTGTTCTTTAGAAGGTAGATTGAGGGCAGTTCTAATGGTGTTATTTGGTAATGTTTGAATTTTGTCAATGATGTATTTGTTGGCTCCCAAATACGGAGCATTGCAATAGTCAAGTTTGGAGAGTATTAGGGCATTGGAAATGATGATGCAGCTAGCTTGCATGAGGAAGGCTCTGCTTGCCCTAATAAGTTTACAGGTGTAGGCTGTAGAGGATGCAAGGGAGTTAACTTGTTTTTTTAGTGTTAGGGCTGAGTCGAGGTGAAAACCTAGTGTTTTTACTGTTTTGGAAACTATGGTTATATTGCCATCAATGTTAAATGCTGAGTAATCGGGGCTAAGTTTTTTAAAATTTGGCAATGGATCCGAGGAAAAGGTACCTCTGACATCTGTGTAAATAAAGAAAGTGATATGTATTCTCTAAAGGAGGCTGTAAACTTAAATGCTTTGAAGCTGGACTCTCACTCCTTGAAATTAGATGATATTTTTAGATTTCGTATGACTGAGTTAACATCCTCTTATAAACCAACTGGAATAACTCCACCTCAAGCAGGATCACCTTTATTAGACAAGGCGCAGTTTTGTGACAATCCTAGTAGTCTGTCTCGTCTCCTTGAAGTTATGGAAGAGATCGATAAAGCTGAAATGTGTTCTTCAGTTGATCTTACCTCAGTTAAGGAGCCTGATCGTATATTGTACTCTCGCAAACAGCAACATCAACATGCCAGAGCAATAAAAAGAGCCAACTTAGCACCTTCCCAAAATAAGCAAATCTTAGATGCAAAGGTTCTACAGAAAAAAAATCAAAAAATATTCTATCTAAAGACTTGATGGAGCCAGGTCAAACAGATAATTTGGGTGTACCTGAATTAACTATCGACCCACATATAGACTTGGAACAATTGAACGATGAGTCAAAAAGAATGCTAAATATATCAAACCAAGATGGGTCTTGGACAACAACAACAAAACATTTTTTTTTTAAATCAAAGAATAAAAAAAGAACATTGTAACTCCTTTAAAACAAAATGTTGATGTCCAAGCGGGTTTTTAATAAAAAGTGTCTGACCGTGATTCAGGATGGTCGTCCTCAGACGTACAAGCATCGCTAGACAAAAACACCTAAAGCCAACTCCTCCAGTTTTATCCAATGACCTCACAGAAGAAAACTGGGCGATGTGCAAAATCAAAACCTATGGTAGAGACTTACTTAAGAATTGGGTTGGGTGATTTAATCCCCAATGATAGTCAAATAGATTTGCATGCTGTTATAAATGTGATTTTTCCTGTAGCTCCAAGCACTCTGGTAACCAACCAAAACAATATCCCTGAGGTAAACAGTCAAGGAAGTAATAAGGAAATGGTGGGCAATGGCAACTCATCCTTCGGTATGGGTATGGCTAATGAGGTACCTTTGCATCCAAAAAACAGGAGTGACGACAGCATGTTGAGCGGGAGAGTGCCCAGTGGGACGATAAATATCTTAGGGTGGATAAGTGACCCGGTCTGAAATGGTCAAAAAAGAATAAATTGTTCCTTCTTGTTTAGCTCTTTTAAGCAGTTTCCTCAATTAAGGACCCTTATCTCGGATGATATCGAATGGATAAGACTCTCTAATCATAATCACTACCGTATGATCTGTGGAACAAACTCTTTGAACATCTTGTATCTAATTGGGTCCCAGAGAGCAGCGTTGCAGGAGTATGGTCTTTCGATTCGACTATTTGATTCAATGGTGGAGGCAGAGGCATATTTAGATACCTCCCTGACTCCTCCAGAGAAAGCTTTGCCATTGCCTATTAATAGCAGCTTTCGGACAGTTAACTTCAGATATCATGCCACAATTTTCTGCTTTGGCTGGAAATTCTGCCAATATGGCATGGTTAGCTCCATTGTTAACTACAATCTCCGAAATCACTAAATCTACTAAACTCGCGTAGCAAGATTAATTAAGAATCAATTCTTGGAATTGCTGCGGCTTTGAATTTAAAGGCGTGGATAAATTCATGTAAAAAGGTAGATATTCCTGATGTATTGCTCATTCAGGAAACGATGTCTAAATCCTCTATTTATGTGGATGGTTTTGAGACATATTCCCAACTTGCTGCCATGGGTGAGAGTGGAAGGCCCTCAGGTGGGTTGGTGATATTAAAGTTTCAACTCATGTAAAATCTAAATAGTTTTGGATGCAGAACAACATTCTGGCAGTTGAGTACCAGCTTTTAGAAGATCCTCAAACGATATTTTTTGTGGTATGGATTTACTTCAATCCTTTAAAATGTACTCTTGAGTATTTTGATTCGCTTGATTTGGTCTTTGAAGCCGCAGCAGTTGTCACTCCTGACGTTTTCATTATTATTGGTGGAGATTTCAATGTTTTGTGTTTAGCTAGAGCTCATGCAAATAATCTGCTTGCTATGAGTGGTCCCTCCTCTGCCCTACATAGAGGAAGAGCTTGGACGCAATATCTTGAGAGCTGGAGTTATTTGGTTGATTTCTGTTCTAATAAGGTGCCAATAACTTGGAAAAGGGGGCTGGCCGCATCTTGCATCGATTATTTTTTTGTATCTTGTAATGTTTTAGCAATGGTCAAACCTATTTTGGTAGTTCCTGTGAAATACAGTGACCATTCGCCTATCAGTCTGGAAGTTATTGTTCGCAATGCATTACTTGAAGTCAAAGCAGAAGGTGCTTTGACGCAGGTGAATAGGTCATCTGTTTGTCCATTGGTCCCCCAAATTATGTAGAGCTGGGTTATTTGGTCAGCAGAGACTATAAGCGCAGAGATGAGAGGGACTGCTCTTCTATTGACCGTGAAAATTGGAATGCAAATTTAATTAGAGCTTGTGTGAAAGATCTGACGCTGGCTGCACAGAAAAAGGATTTAAAGCATAGTAAACCATACAATTCTGAGATTGCAAGACTTACATTTTCTAAGAACAAGTTATTAAGCTCATTAGAAAAGGCTTGTGTTTCATCTGAAGATTATGCTATTAGAAAACATCTAATCTTGAGGAACTATAAGTGTAATCTGAAGGTGATCAAACATCAAATACATTGTGCGCAAAACCAGAAGATACTTAAGCTATTTTGCAAACGCGATGTTCGCAATATTTGGGATATGCTAAAAGACTCAAACAAATGCAGTGATATGTGTATGAAAACTGTAATTCCTGTGGAGGTTGGTAAACCATTCTATCCTCAAAATGTAGGTTCACAACTTCTTTGATGTCTACTAATCATATGCTGTTAAATTCCCTACATAGTAACGATTTAACCTTCTCCATTGAGGACATAGAATGGGCGATTGGTCAATCAAAAAATTCAAAAGCAGCTGGACCAGATGGGATCCCACCTTGTATTTTTAAATCCAACCCAAAGTTCTGGGCTGTAGTTTTGCATGCGAAATTCGAACACATTTTATGTACCACAGTAGGTATCGGGTAATATTTTCCCCATATATATGGTAGCCGTACATAATATCGCCGGAAAAAGGTTGTGGCAATATTATTTTAAAAAAAAGGGGTTTGGGGTTGCAAGGGTGTCCCCCGCATGTTCCATGCAATAATGTCCTCACAAAAAAAATGGCAATTTTTCGGCGACATTTTTGCATGGCGATATTTTTGAGGGGACATTATTACATGGAACCCCACAGTAATACCTCCATCCTGGTGTAATGCGCCAATTATTCCACTATACAAAAAAGGGGAACCTAGCGGCCCAAAAAATTATCTGCCAATTGCGCTGATGGATTCTGCAGCTAAAATCTTTGCTATTCTGCTTTTAAAACATCTAGAGAATCGAAACCAATGATATTTACTCGAAAGCGCAGGTAGGTTTTCGCAAAAGTATGAGCACTTTTCTGAATGCTATGGTACTTGCACATTTGCTGTCCCTTACTAATATTGCTGTTACTGGCCCCATATATATATGGCCGCTTTAGATCTTTCATGCACATTTGATGCTGTGATAAGAAACCTACTATGGATCAAAATGCTTAAGATGGGGTTCTCGAGGCGTTTGGTACAACTAATTGCCCTTCTTTACACAAACACTTCTTTTCAAGTGCGAGTTAATCGGGATGGTGCAGTTACAGGGGCCATCCCTACCTTTACGCGTGTGAAGCAGGGGTGCAACCTGGCGGCAACTCTTTTTAATCTCTATATAACGGACATAGACTTGCTTTGGGTAGAGGTGGGTATGTTCGCTGTATAGTTGGTTTCTATTCACTTAGACTGGCTCTGCTTCGCAGATTATATCATTTTATTGGATAGAATGCCGTCAGGCTTCCAATTAAAACTAAATGCCTTTCAAAGATTCGCCTCTGAACATAATCTGCTAGCCAATTCCAAAAAATCTAACATTATGGTATTTGCCAACTCTAGACGAACCAAAACCTATCAATCGAATTTAGACGGGTCAAACATCCCAAAGGTAAAAACAATGTGCTATTTGGGTTACCACCTTACAGTATCTAATTCATCAAAAAACTGGTTGAAGGGGCTGAAAGATAAATCCCGGCCATTACTTTCACAAATGAGAATTATTCTTGGTAAATTCTGTAAATTCTCTCTAAAACCATTGATAGATTTGTATCTGCTTAAAGTGGAACCAATTCTTTTGTATGGTTTGGATTTATGTCTAGCAAATTTGGATGATGCTTTTGTATAGGCTGCAGGGCCAGCTATGGAAAAAATCATTAGGTTTGGCGATGTCCGTGCCTAATTCGATACTTCGGCATGAACTTAGTTTAATTTCCTTATCAGCAAAAGCCATATGGCGCCAACTTTCAATGTATGCCAGAATATTGACGCCTGTTAAAAATTCATTATATCAAGATCTGAATATTCTTTTACATAAAAGAAATGTTCGATCAGTTATGATATTCTCGGATCAAATGAAACAAGTGCTGGTGGCGATAAATGCGGCCTCTGAGGATCTGTTGTTAGGCCTTCCAAATGTTAAAAGAAAGCTATTTGCCTTAGACTGGATACGGACCATTGATACCAACAGTACGTATAAAAGTTACAGTCGGCATGCTTTCTTTGAGACTGTGAGGAGCTTTCGGCCAGGTTATATCTTGAAATGTCCTTGTCCGAAAATGTGAAATATTTATATGAGGTTTGAATTAAACCAATTGCCTACATTGGAACGTGTACATTATAAGATGTGTGAAGCGGAATCAAGTTTTCGCTATTGTCGCTTTTGCCAATTACAATATCAAAAAGAATCTTTGAAGCATCTTGTTGTGTATTGTTCCAATCTTGAGCCATTAAGAAAACTATGTTTGGGCGAAAGTTGCCCTGTGAGCTCTGAAATAGCATGTGAATCGTTCTGGTTTAGAGCGATGAGAGTAGGACTTACTAAATTTATTATAGCATTGGCAAAAATGTTATTCCAATTGGAAAAACTACTGATTCAGTGCAACGTAGCGTATAATACTGAGACCTAAATCATGAGTTTTAGGTTTGTTTAATGTTCATTTGATTGATGTCAGATATTTATTTTATGAGATTGTTAATTATATAATTTTGAGTAATTATCAATATTTGATTGTTTTTAATGTTTTGTAAAGGTTCTTTGTTGAATCATAATACAATTTAAAAAAAATAACTGGGACATCATTCAGCAGGCCAGGAGGCCCTCGACTCGGACCCAGTATAAGAGCAAATGGACTAGGTTCTGCCATTGGGCATGGGACAAGAGGCGGGACTCTGCCTCCTGTCGTCTGGATAAAATGTTGGCTTTTTTGGCGCCCCTGTCTCGTTATGCAGTCCAGGTGGCTACTTGCCACACATATTTGGCTACCATCGGGGCTTACAAGAATTCCCCTCAGCACGTGTTTTCGGCAGCCAACCCATTGGTTAAGGTTCACCTTAAGGGGTTGTCAAGAGATTTTCTTGCATATGGCCATGGGCAAACCTGTTCCCGAGTGGATTCATGCTAATGCGGTCAGAGCAAATAACATGGCCGTCGCGTTTCAGACACATGCTTCTTGGAATCTTATTAGCAAGGCGGCTACTTGGGCCACTCCGTCAGCGTTCTGTAAGCACTACTCACTGGACACCAGCTCCAGGCACGATGCAGAGTTTGTTCAGGTGGTTCTGAGAAACGTTTTTGCTTCATCCTGGATATGAGGCAGGTTATCACAGCTCCACCCTATGTTACTTCCACCCTCGTTGGAATCCCCCACAAGAATGGAGGAAAGCTGGCGGTACGTATGAGTAATTTAAAGTTACTCACTGTAGTGACTAGAGTACTCGTAGTCCTTAGTCCCCTGTACTCCATACGTCCCACCCACTTCCCCCGCTAGTATGCCAAGAGCTAATATGTATAAGTGTAGCCAGGTATCTAAGTGTCCAATGTGTTCAAAGGGGACTGAGGTGAGGTGCCAGAGGGCCCAGGCCTCGGAGGGGCTTTCCCACGCCTGAGGCCATGCCCCATGCGCTATACTAAATTTAAAGGGTAAGCTCAGTTTTTCACTGCCAACGGTTCTGGTACCGTCCCCATGTTTGAGGACACCCACAAGGACGGAGGAAAGGGGACTAAGGACTGATAGTACTCCAGTCACTACGGTGAGTAACTTCAATTTTCACTGTAGCCAATTTTTGTGATCTGTATTATAGTTATAGGTCACTTCAGACACTTGAGGTTTATTGTAAACACCCTCTATCATAGTGCAGTTTGCACACTTGTGCTGTGATTGTATTGTAATTATTTTCTACAAGCCCAGAGAGCTTTCATTCCTTATCTGCTATATTGTTTGAGTCTGGAATATCACTGGATTGTTAATTTTCTGGTTTGATTATTCAATCAGTTGTTTGGTACTCAATGAATTTAGCAATTGGGTGGGTATCATTAAATTCACACTTTAGGAATTGTAAATATAGAAATAGGACTTTGCTGTTGTGAGCGCTTGCTTTCCATTATGTTACCGTCTGATATTTACTATGTTCCGCCTTGTATTATGATGAGGTGGATTATAGATTCTTTCCAAGGCTCTCCCGCGCGGGAGGGACTGCTCAAGTCCTTGTACCAGCACATGTACCAAGGCTGCTACAGCTTCCAGCCTTCAGGCTGAGGGATCCTCGGAGCCTCCCGGTGGCACTGTCAAGGTACCGGAAGGTTCTTGTACCGAATTGTCATCCGAGCGGCTCCGCCTTTGTACTGGCAATATGGCCAAGGGGCTATGCCCTAGTACTGGCAATAATCCGAGGGGGCGCCTAAATGCAGCTCTACCAACCCCCGGGTCGAGGGTGTTGCACCTACCGGGCCCAGGCCCGAGGAGCAGGGTAGGCCTTGTGATCCACATACAAGAGTCCTGGAGGAGGCTGGGGCCCAGCGAGCCGAGCAACACGTTGCAGGCACATGGCAGGCAACTCGACAAGATGGCCACCACGTCAAACGGAGGCACCCGTCCAACACCATTCCACGAGTTCGGCCAAAAAATGAGTGTCAAGGTGGGACTGGCCTCAACCAGGTACGTGGCCTACAGCCGATCCTTCTTATGCGCGGGGCAGCTTCCCATTGCGTCCAGACGGGCAGGGTATGCAGCGGGTACAGCAAGCTCCGGCTACCCCGTCAGTACCCCCTAACCCTCTGAGGCCAGTGAAGAGGGGTTCTTCGAGAGGTTCCTCAGGCTCATGAAGTCACCTCGGATGGGGGTTATCCTCAAGGACGCCATCAGGGAAGTCTTCCTGAGTATGCTAGCGGCACCACAAGCGCCTCTACGGGCGCTCCCGGCCCCGGTGCAGCCTCTGGCCCCAGCCGACTCCTCATTCGGTTCCATACCAGCCCCCACCGCCTCTTCAGCCTCTGGCTGTGGTTCCTGTACCCCAGCCTTCTGCAACATCTACTCCTCCACCTCCGCAGGATCCTCCTGATCCGCAGGACATGGAGGACGAGGAGGATCCGGACACGCCATCCTCAGCCAGGGCCTTCCACTAACGTCATGGCCGCCGAACCGCTCGCAGTCTCATAACCAGTGCAAGCAACAAATAGGGAGATGGGGGGGGGGGGGGGAGAGTAAGGGCTTTTTTCCAGTCCTTCCTACGCGACAGCCTGCGAGGGAAAGAAGGCATGACACGCCCCTTCGGATCCACGTGTCTCCAGTGGGGGGCAGGCTTGCTCTCCATGCGCATTTCTGGCGCCAGAATTTCATGGACCCTGGATCCTCTCCGTAGTGTCCACGGGGTACCGCATACCTATCCCAGCCTCTCCTCCCTCCCTCCCCTCCACTCCCTCAGGTTACAACAGCAACTCTTCTGGCAGAGATCCGGTCGCTCGTAGAGAGCCAGGCAGTGGAGGAAGTCCCAGCCTACCAGCGAGGCTTGGGCTTTTACTCAAGGATTTTCGCCATTCAGAAGAACAACAAGGCGGACCTGAGCGTTGTACTGGACCTTTCCACCCTCAACCTCTCCTTACCCCTTCAAAAATTCAAGATGGTTACGCCAGCTTTTATAGCGGAGACATTGTGCAAGGAAGACTGGATTTGCTCCCTGGATCTGAAGAACGCGTACCTACACGTCCCGATTTGCCAGCCCCATCGTTCTTTCCTACGGTTCAGCATCATGGGCTACCATTTTCAATACAAGGTCCTTCCTTTTGGCCTCAATTCGGCCCCCAAGGTCTTTACCAGGCTCATGAATACGGTGGCTGCCCTCCTCAGAGCGCAGGGCCTCTACATCTACCCATACCTTGACGACTGGCTTGTCAGGTCTACATCTCTGGAAGCGGTTCACCACTCTTCCCATGCCCTTATCAACACACTGCATGATCTGGGCTTCTCACTCAATCTCAAGAAGTCGCAGCTGCAGCCCATGCTGACTCTGACATTCTTGGGCCTCATCTGGGACACATGATCCGAGAAGGTTTTTCTGTCGGAGGAAAAGATCTCTGCCATCAAGAGGGCCACCACCCACTTCCTCAGCAGAGAGATGACCTCGGCATGGTGGTACCAGCATCTCCTGGGTCTCTTGGCGGCAGTCCTATTAGCCGTTCCACACACGAGATTGAGGAGGATTCAGCTGCACTTCGCGTCCTCATGGAACCAGGAGCGGGGCTCTAAATCCGAGATGATCAACGCTCCTCCATCTCTCCTCCCGAACCTAACATGGTGGCCCAGGAACTGCAACTTACGGACAGGCAAGCCCTTTCGGCGGCCCACCCTGCAGGCCACCATCACCACAGACTCCTCGCTCGAGGGCTGGGGAGCCATCCTGGATGATCTCTAGGTCCACGCCACTTGGACTCGACAGGAGCAGGAATACCACATCAGTTGGTTAGAGCTGCACACCATCTGGCTAGCGCTCAGAGAATTCCTACCACTTCAGGGGAAAGGTTGTCCTCATCCAAACGGACAACTCGACCAGCATGTACTACGTCAACAAGCAGGGAGGCACCAAATCCCCTCCTCTATGCAGACTGGCAAGCAGCATGTGGGAGTGGGCCCTGGAAAACATCTACCTCACGGCAGTCCACCTCCCGGGGAAATCCAACCTAGAGGCGGACAGGCTCAGCAGGTTGGGAGCAGACAATTACGAGTGGCAGCTAAACTACCTCGTTATTCAGGAGATCTTCAACAGGTGGGGTCGTCCCCAGGTGGATCTCTTTGCCACCTGGCACAACAGGAAGTGCACTCAGTTTGCCTCCTGGCATGGACAGAGCCCTCCCGCCCACACCATTGATTCACAGAATGATTATGCACGATCAAAGAGTCTCGCCAACTCAACATCATTCTAATAGATCCATGGTGGCCAGACAGGCCATGGTTTTCGGAGCTGCTCATCCTCTCGGAGATGCCCCCAATTAATCTCCCGACGGGCCCATCACATCTTCTGGCGTAGCAGGGGGGCAGGGTCATCCACCATGCGCCACAGAAACTATCCCTCACAGTGTGGTACCTGAGCAAGTAGCACTGCAGCACTTTGGCCGCTCCCAGCCTAATCTGGAAATCATACAGGGTGCAAGGAGCAAGGCTACCAGTGCCCAGTACAAAGGTAAATGGACGAGATTCTGCCGTTGGGCAGTCTCCAGGTAAAGCAACCCCCTGGCATGTACTTTGGACGACGTGCTCTCCTTCTCGGCTTACCTCACCCACACTGGTGTGCAGGTGGACACCTGCTGTACATACCTCGCAGCCATCGGGCTTATAGGAACTGTGAGGAGGGGATCTTCTCTTCCTCCAATCCTATCGTCAAGAAACATTTGACAGGGCTCGCAAGGCCCTACCCGCTTGTCAAGAGGCCGCACCCCATGTGGGACCTCAACATAGTCTTGGGCGCCCTGGCGCACAAAATGTTTGAGCCAATGGCGTCCGCGGACATCCGGCTGGTCACCATCAAGACGGCCTTACTAGTCGGCCTCACCTTGGCTTGTAGAGTCAGCGAAATCTAGGCGCTGGTCGCCTCGGAATATTTTTTTTTTTTTAATTTCTTTATTGGTTTTAACAGTATAACAAACATAGTTGGCATCACTAGTAATATTTACTGCAAATCAACAGAATTACGCTTCCCCACCCACCCGCAACTCAAGACCACAGTCAACATTATCGTCCGTTCTTATTGGGCCGGATTGATGGCTAGGACAGTCCGAACCATCCGAGGTCTCATCCGTATTGTTAGGATGAAGTAGTGGCACTGTTAGCGCCACCCAGCGATGCAGTTCCCCACTGGAGTCCAGCCTCTGTTCGAGGATAGCCGTTTCCCACGCACCAGTCTCAGCCGTTATCCATTTCGTAAGGTCCCCCCACCATTGTGCCTCGGTCGGGGCCTTTGGGCTCTTCCATCCCAAGGCTATGCGTCTCTTCGCCGTTATGTATATCAGATCTTTGAGTTTGTTTAGAGGCTTATTTTTGTGGTTACGTTTGCATCTGCCCAAGATGCAGGCTGTGGGATTAATCACTTCAAGCTCAATATCTGCGTTCGCCACCCTCTCCTGTACCTGTGTCCAGAAATTGCGTATCTCTGGGCAGCCCCAAAACATATGCGTCATTCCCGCTCTGGGCTCCTTACATTTGGGGCATACTTGGGCCTCAGCCCCCTTGAATTTAGATATGGCCTCAGGTGTTAGGTAGGCTCTGTTGGTGATGTAGAATTGAATGAGCTGCAAACGGGCATTCCTAGGAACTTTCTTGTGGTAGTGGGTTATTTTCTCCCATTCTTCATCCGCAAAGTCTTGGCCTAGTTCGGTTTCCCACTTTACTTTGCTTTTGAGCTCGTTGTTTGTCGTGCACTGAAGCAAGGTTTCGTAAAGTCGCGAGGTTTAATGGCCACCTTCGGCTATGTTTAATAATGTTTCTATGACCTCGTTTTCCGTCTTTGGGGTAGTAGCCTCTGGCCATCTAACCATTATGGCTTGTATCACTGCCCTATGGAGCAAGAATTGACCAGCAGGTAATCCCGTGGTCTCAGTGAGATCGGGGAAGGGTATGATCTCTTGGTCTTGTGTTAGGTCTCCTAGGGTAGCCACTCCGTAGGGTTCCCACTGGGCGCGCGATTCAAGAGAGCCCCATGGCTGGTAGGCCATAATTGCTGCGATGGGGATTTGTGGGGAGTAGGGTCAGCTGACCCCACTGTTCTGCATGCTCTGTTCCAGAGCTTTATTCCAAGTTTGATTAGGTATGGGAAGGGCTGTGGGAGTCTGTTCCGGACCCAGAGTAGATCCCTTAGGAGGAGATTGGGCAATGCAGGTTGGAGGAGCCTGGTGTCCGTGGAGATCTCGTCGGCCATTCATCGTATCACATGCCTTAGTTGGCTTGCAAGGTAGTACAGTTCGAAGTTGGGGACTTTGATTCCACCTCTCTCGTAGGGTCTTTGGAGTGTGTCCAGCACCAACCTATGTCTGCCTCCCTGCCAGAGGAACCGTCTACATAGTTTATTAATGTTTCTGAAGAAGGAGGGGGGAATGTTGTAGGGGACATTTGTAAAATTGTATAGTAGGCGGGGGAGTGCAACCATTTTGAGGAGACCTGCCCTTCCGGCCATCGAGAGCGGGAGCTTGCCCCAGAATTCCATAGATTTTTCAAGAGAGTCTTTAGCTCTCACTGTGTTGAGTATATGTTCCATGTATGGGTCCCGGTGTATCGTGATTCCCAGGTACCTAAAGGAGGTCACTTGCCATTTTAGGTCAAGGGGGGGAAGGGATCTTAGGTCTTCCTTATACAGAGCAGCTAGAGGGTAGAGGCAGGACTTGTCCTTGTTAATTTGGATTCCCGTGTATTTGCTAAATCCGTCCAGAGTCTCTAGAATGTAGGGCAGGGGGTGTTCGGGGTTGTGTAGGTACAATAGTGTATCGTCCGCATACATGGAGATGAGGTGGGTCACTCCGTCTATTACGATGCCCCCATCTCCGTATTCTTGTCTAGCGTATGCGGCTACGGGTTCGGTGGCAATGATGTATAACATCACGGAGAGTGGGCAGCCCTGACGGGTGCCCCTGTATAGGGACCATTTGTCTGAGAAGGTCCTGTTTGTGCGCACCCTAGCGGTGGGGTTGGTATAGACTAGCTGGTCCATTTCAGGAAGGCGGGTCCGATTCCCATTCTAGTCATAGTGGCATATAGCCATTCCCAGCGCACTGAATCGAAGGCCTTGGTGGCGTCAAGTGACGCAACCGCGCATCTCTGAGGCCTCTGTTCCGTGCTGTACATGATGTGATGCAACCTACGCAGGTTCTCTGTTATGGAGCGTCCGGGCACATAACCCGTTTGGTCCTGATGGATCAAGTGGGGGATCACCCTTCGCAGTCTATTCGCCAGCAGGGAGGTTAAGATTTTGCAATCAACGTTTAACATGGAGAGGGGCCTATAGGAACCGCAGTGCGATCCGTCTTTACCGGGTTTCAGGAGGGGGATAATTACAGCTTCCCTCATGGAGTATGGGAGGGCACCACGCTCGTAAGCTTCGTTAAACACCTGCGCCAACAGAGGGGCCAGGGTCTCTTCATACAATTTATAAAATTCCCCGGGGAGGCCATCAGTGCCAGGGGATTTTCCGGCCGGGAGCGATGTAATGATTACCTTGACCTCATCTGGGGTGATGGGCTCGTCTAGGATGTCCGTCATTTGAGGATAGAGCCTGGGAAGGACAATGTCGTCCAGGACATCCTCAATGTCGGAGTCGGCCATGGGCGGGGGTCTGGCGTATAGTTTGCCGTAGAAGTCGGAGAACACAGAGTTAATTTCTAACTGGGTGTGCACTAAGGAGCCGTCTGGTTTGAGTACTTGGCAAATGGGTGTTTTGGGGGTCTCCCTCTTGTACAGCCAGGCCAGGAGTTTACCGGGTTTATCACCGAGGGCATGGGTTTGTTCAATGTGTTTGGCGTAGCTCAGCCTTCCCAGGGACTCCCAGTGCGTAAGGCAGGTTTGTTTTAGGTCAATTACTTTCTGTAAGTGTTCAGGGGATGGGTCTAATCTGCCTTCCAGTTCTCCCAGCTCCCTCTCTGAGTGTTCTAGGGAGGAAGTAACAGACCTTAGTGCTCCACCCATGGCTGCAATCATCTCACCCCTCATGACCACTTTATATGCCTCCCAGGCGGTGCCTATGTATTTGACACTGTTGAGGTTTCTTTCCCAATAGTCCTCTGTCCTGTCCGCGATGTGTTCGCGGAGGGCTGTGTCATGGAGGGCCTCGGCCCTAAGTCTCCAGGTGGGGACAGGGGGTTTAGGCGGATAAACCTCCCAGGCGGCCAGTAGTGGGGAATGATAGGACAGCACCCTGGGCAGGTACTGAGCCCAGCCAAACATTGCCTGTTGTTCTAGGCTTACGAAGAGATAGTCTAGCCTAGTGTGGACTGCATGTGGAGGGGAGTCAAAGGAGAACTCTCGCAGGTCTGGGTGTTGTTCTCTCCACAAGTCTCGGAGTTGTAACTGCTGTAACAGCCTGGACAGTATTTTGGCCGGTGGAGAAGGGCGTGTATACTTATCATCTGACCTGTCTTTCTGGGGGTCAAGGGTGCAGTTGTGGTCGCCTCCCCATATCATGGTTTGGTCCCTGTAAGGGCAGAGACGCGAAAATAGGGAATGAAAGAAGGCTGTTGCGTCGTGGTTGGGTGCATAGGTGCTAACTAGGCATATCTCCCTGCCTTCGATTGTGCCGCATGCTAGTGCCATCCTGCCCTCGTCGTCTACTTTGGAGCTTACTAATCTGAAGGGGATAGAGGGGTCTACCCAAATTAGGACACCTCTGGCATAAGAGGAGTAGGAGGATCCTATCAGAGTTCCGCGCCATGCTTTGGCTAATGCCTTCAGTTTGTCCGACGTTAGGTGCGTTTCTTGAAGTAGGGCTATTCTGGTTTTACTTCTTTTGATGTAGGCGAATATGCGGCGTTGCTTCACGAAGCTATTCATGCCCCCGACGTTCCACGTCATGATTTTTATCGGGTCAGCCATGGGAATCAGGGGTTACAGTATCTATCTCAGGCTTATCTGGAGGCATTGCATGTGGTGAGAGGCGCGTGGGGCTCGTTTGAGGTCTGGTTGGGTTGTGGATGTGGGTTCCAACTGGGGTGCCTGCGTCTTTTGACTTCAGCTCCGATAACTGCAATCCCGTCCGGCGTAGGGAAAGTGCTTCATCCATGCTGTCTACGATGGTTGTTGGTGGTCTTGGTTTTTCCCCGATTCAGGCACCTAACTTCTGTGCCAACTCCCTTTTTCCCTCCCTCCCATAACTTTGAACGTCCCAAACATAAACCAGGTCGAGCGAGGTCTCCCTCACTTTGACAGTCCCGTTTCCGCTCCTTTAGACCGAGCATCGGTCGAATGGTGCCCTACGGGCGGGTATCTGGGTACCCTTAACAAGACAGAGCTTCCGGGGGTAGGAGAGTGTTCATCCGGGCGTCTTGTTTCGAGGAATCAAGTCAGCTGCGGTGTGTGTAGTCGTTCCTTGGTGGGGCTCCGGAGAGACATTGGGGCAAGGTATAGCCATTGAGGGACGAGGCTCAGCGAGGTTGTCGCTTCTTAACTTCAATGTCTGGGATCTGCTCACTGTCCATCCAGTTCTGGGCCTCGGCAGGGGTATCGAAGAGGTAGGATTTGTTGTTGCGTATCACCTTCAATCTGGAGGGGTATAGGAGCATGTAGCGTAGGCCGGCAGACTTCAGTCTAGCTTTGGTGTGTATAAACAGTGCCCTCTTCATTTGGACCTGAAAAGTATAGTCCGGATAGATGGATATTTTGGCTGAGCCCCTGCATATCTGGCCGCCTGATCGCGAGACGGCGAGAATGGTTTCACGGTCCCTGAAATTAAGTACCTTTGCGATCACTGGTCTGGGTGGGTTGCCGGGGGGGGGGGGTCGAGGTGAGGGATCAGTGAGCCCTTTTGATTGTGAAACCCTGGGAGAGTTTGCTCCACCTACCTCCTGTAGTAGGAGGTTTTCGATGAAGTTCGTGGGGTCCGATCCCTCGATGCCCTCAGGGAGGCCCAGAAGGCGAATATTGTTACGGCGTGCGTGCCCTTCTGCCTCCTCAGCCCTGTCTTCCAGGTTTTTCACTTTCTGTTGGAGTGCATCTACATCTCCGAGGAGCACAGTTTTGGCTTCGATGTTTTCGCGGACCTGTGCTTCCAGCGTATCTGTCCTGCTGGCCAAAGAGCGGACGTCTTGGCGTAGGAGGCCCAGGTCTATGGTGACTGCGTCAATTTTATGTTCCACAGCCGTTTGAGATTGTTTAATGGCTTCGAGGATCTGTGTGTTGCTCGGTTCAGTTGTTGGCTTCGAGGGGTCGAGTAGAACTACGGCGTGTGCCCCGTTCATGGTCTCAGGCGCTGTGGGCCCCGCCACCATGAAGGTATCGATGGTGGTCTGGTGTTGCTTGGCCCTCGCCCCTTTGGTGGACATATCAACTGGACCACAGGCGCTTCACTGGTTTAGGGGTGGTCGAGGTATGGTGAGGCGAAGAGACCGTCAATTCCCAGTGCCCGCTCCAGTGGTTGAGCCGTTGTGCGGCTCGGTCCGGACGGGAGCAGCGGTAGAGGGCCGCAGTATGATGTGGGCCGCTCCGGAGGCCCAGACAGATAGCTAATGTGCAGGGGCCAGACCAGCAGTGTTCGCCAGCGTGCGTCTGGGCCGTTTCTTGGGTTTCAGAAGTAGTGGTTAGGGCCCGGCTGGCGTTTCGTGGAGGGGGACACCGTGCCTATTTAGGGTGGAAGAGGGAGGGGGGGGCACTCTCGTGGGCCGGCGTAGATAGCCGGTATAGAGCAGTTGGATTTGTCCCCCCCGCTCACCTCGAGGATTCTCCGACACCCAGGCACACGGTTGCGAAGTGGGTAGCACCCGTGTCCGGCTCGTATCAGGCTGGGCTCTGCGTTCTGGTTGAGCCTCCTCTCGTTCGCGCACCCGGCCGCTGGTCCCCCTCGTCGGTCCGGCCGGGCGCTCGTGTACGGCGGGGGGGGTCTTCTTCCCTCCGGCGGCCTGGGCGTTGCGGCTCGGATGCAGCCTTAGAGTGCGGGCCGCTGCGCCGTGCTGGGTGTGGGAGCCGCCATTTTGGCTCCGATCTGCTGGATCGTGTCGCACGGTATATAAGGCGAAGCCGTCGCTCAGAGCCCCGAGAGTTGACCCGCAGGTGCAGCAGGGTATCAGCCCTCGGTGAGGCGGTTTGTGGGCTTCAGGACCCCCATAAAATGTAGTTAATGTCAGCTTATGATGGTCGCATCAGGCAGAGCGCGCAGAGCGAACGTCCTCTTCACATGGCGGTTAGCCAAGCCCCCCCGGTCGCCTCGGAATAATATACTACCTTTCACAGGGACAAGGTAGTCCTGCAGAGACACCCAGCATTTCTGCCCAATGTGTCATCTGCTTTCCACTTAAACGAGGAGATAGTCCTTCCTACGTTCTTTGCCGATCCTAAGGACGAAGCACAGAGAGTGCTTCACTGCCTGGATGTCAGGTGTGCCCTGAAATTCTACTTAGACAGGACCAAGGGCTTCCTCAAATCGGACGCCCTGTTTGTCTTTTCAGAGGCTCAAGACCAGGCAATCGGGCCTCCATATCCCGCTTGATGGTCTTGGCCATCAAGGAAGCATACGAGGGCCAGCAAAAGCTGATTCCAACCAACATAAACACCCACGCAGTCGGGGCCAAGGCAACGGCCATCGCATTCCAGCACCATGTCCCTTGGCAAGTCATAAGCAGGGTGGCCACTTGGGCCAACCCCTCAGCTTTCTGCAAGCATTACTGTTTGGACGCCAGCTCTAGATCTGATGCGGCTTTCGGACAGGCTGTTCTCAGGAGCGGATTTGCTTAAGGAGGATCTCCTCTCCACCCTGGGGCTACATTCAGTTGTAATCGCCCATGCAGTATGGAGGAAAGGGGACGGGACGTAAGAGTAATTATAAGTTACTCACGTAGTGACTAACGAGTCCCCTTTCCTCCATACGTCCCACCATCCTCCCCTCTAGTAATACTGGTGTCATAAGGCAACGTTAAATCTATTGTCGACGCGTCAATGGGGACTGAGGTATGGCACGGGAGGGCGGAGTCAGGGCAGCGCAGGCTCCCTGGGCCGCACCCCCGCGCACCTCTAACTTTAAAGTGGAAGTAGTTTTTTTCTGGTAAAAAAGGTTCCGTCTTCCGACCCTTGTAAGGGAGGCCCATGCAGTATGGAGGAAAGGAGACTAAGGGCTAAGAGTACGTTAGTCACTACGGTGGGTAACATATAATTCATACCACCAGATGGTCTTCCCCTTGAAGCTTTTTGAGACCACTGATGAAATGACGGAAAACCATCAAGATACAATTTTTCCATAAGCCATGTCGTCCTTCTGCAGGAAACATCATAAGTGTCAAAGATATAGGACTTCATATTACTCTCCCTAAATGAACTTGAGCCCTGCGTATTCCAGCTGACCACCCTCAAACATTGCTTCACTAAAGAGTCATCAGCCACGAATAGCTTCTTAAAAACCTCTGTGATGCTACCCGGAAAGAAGATCCCAGATCTTATTTTTTGGGTTTGACCCCAGCTCCTTCCCCCTCTTATTGAGCTTCTTGGTTCCATCTTCCCTCAGTGAATGACCGGATTTAAAAGGACCCATCATCCGAGGGGCAGTTACAAAATTATGTCAGTCTTGTTCACCCTCTAGTATCGAGTCCCTCTTTGCTCAGGTCAGCAGCTGTGTTCTTTATAGCTGTAGCCCCCACTTGAGATTTCATCACCATCCCCATGACCCATGTAGCCTGATTGCACGGAAAACTAATGCTATCAATATCTTGCTTTGAAAGAAGGTAAAGGTTGGGTATTTGTCTTGCCAAAGATAGGATACAGCTTCTGTTAAGGCTTCCCTTGCCCTTAGTAGAATTAGACCTTTTAAGCCATAATATTGGAATCGCAAAAGGATTCACAGATTTCTCCATAGGATCATGACCACCTTGACCTATGTACATCTCCTCATTGGTGGCTACCCCTTGATTCAATGGTATGGACTGTGGAGCTGCCTCCGTCTGTGGAATGTCTTGACCCACATCCCTGGTTTGGCTTTGTTCCTCTTGATCAATGATGATGATTGCTTCTTTGTCGAGCTTTACTTCTTGATTAGGCTTCTCTACTTTTGATTCCTCAGGCTTTTTTGTTTTCCTTTTTAGGAATATAGGAGCTACTCTAAGCTGTTTGTAGGCCTACACTGACCTTGTTAACCTTTTGTGGACTCTTAGATACTTCTAAGCCCAGACTCAGGATTCCTGAGCTTTCTTCCGGATTTCTTGAACAATTATTTGCTTTTGCTTTTCCCAGAATATGTTTATTTGAGTCTGTAGTGGAGTTTTCTGAGATTTTATTTGAAGCCTTGAAGAATTTCCTTTTACCAGCTAGTTTTTGTCTTCCTTGTTGCTTATTTTAAGATTTCTGCTGTTGAGTTGGCACAGTCTGTGCTTCAGTCTTCAGCATTTGTTTGTGCATCATTTTTAGTTTTTAGTTTTTTTTCCTTTGCCGTTTCTTCAGATTATCACTCTCGGGATATACCTCCTTATGGGCAGGTAAATCTGAAGTTGCTTTCTCAGAAATGTCACCCTGCCTTCTTTGGCCCCTGAGGTTCTGATTCTGTGTGGTTCTTGCTGCCGTTTTTTTTATCCTTAAACTCATCTTGGGTCTTCCTCGATTCAGTCATGGAATTAACCCTCCGAGAAGAGTTGGGCACAACATCATCACCCATTTGCGCTAATCTTATGAATTCTTCCAATGTAGATTGTGAAAGAGGAGTATCATCTAATGGAAAAGGTTGCGTAGGTTCCTCCCGATTGGGTCCTCTTAATTCCGTCTCATCATTCCTTGTACAAATGACATCAGATTTAAGGATATAAATTCTGAATCAAATTTGACCAAATGGGCCTCAATTTCCTTGCTCATTGTTATATTCTACTTTGCCTCTTCGCTCAAGAGCAATAACTCTTTTTCAACAGAACCTTGGTTCAGACCATTTAGGCCTATCATTACAGACTCACATGCTTCCACCTCCTTTGTTAATTCCAGTAGATTCCCTGAGTTAGATTGAGCATCAAATTTTAACAGTTAAAACACGCTGACCAAAGAGTTTAATACAAAACTGAGTGCCGAGAGTGTAGACTCTGAAGGAGAATGAGATTGTTCCATGAAGCTTTGTGTCTTCTTTCGGTGTTGATGACTTTGCTTTGTATCTTTCACCTCCCTACTTGGAGGAATGAGATCCTGAAATTCAGGAACGGCGATCACATCCACTGGCACCCCATTCTTTTGTCTGCACCTCAGAATGGTCCTTTAGAACCATAGCTGCTTCTTCACTTACTCTGCCATTATGATTGGGCCCCCACTCAGACCCTCACATATGGCACTATCACTTAAAGTTATTTTTTTAATTTTCCCATTCAAGATGGTTTTTTTGATTGATGAAGTTGAAAGTGTATAGTCTAAATTATTCTGCAGTTGATTTGACATTAAGTTTGTCTGGGGCTAGATTTTGCTAGTTGTGCAGTGAAATCAGTATTCAAATCAACTGGAATTATGCAGATGATACCCAGATCCTCATTCCCCTTTCGGGCAACTTTTTGGAGGACACAGCCTTAGTAAACAGAGTACACCTCCTCATTCAGGCATGGATGTCATCTCATGGCCTGTGCCTGAATGACGATAAAACTGAAATGCTAATCCTAGGCTCTGAAACTAACATGCTCAAAACAGTAGGCTTCTATCTTGATGCCACTCTCTTGCTCAAGAAACAAGTCAACTCACTCGCATCCTCCACAGCTTATACCTGTAAGCTTATCAGAGCTTGCAGACCATTCCTCTCTACCTCGAGTTGCATCACCCTCGCCAATGCCCTTGTAATGTCGAGATTAGACTACTGTAACGCTCTCTACTCAGGTGCCAACAAAAATATCATCGACAAAATACAAAAAAAGCAAAATAACGCCCTAAGAGCAGCCCTGAATATCCCTAGGAGAGAACACATCTCTGATGCCAGAAGAGAGGTTCATTGGCTAAAAATATCTGACAGGATACTTCTAAATACAGCCTCCCTTACCTCCAAATGCTTAAACAACTTGGCCCCACCCTACCTTGCTGAAAGGATAAATAGAAGATCGTCCACACGTCCAACGAGAACAGCCAATGCCTATACCCTCGATATGCCTATATTTAAACGTGCCACAGCTGGAGGATCTAGCTTCCCAGTTATTGCAGCCCAGACCTGGAATGCACTACCATACGACCTCAGAAAGGAACAACCATATCCTAAATTTAGACTCAATGTAATTAAATGGCTACGAACAAATGACTGTTAGCTTACCTTCTCGGTACCTTGCACTCCTGTCTGTGCTGCATGTCTCTCACTTGCTTCTCTCTGTATGTCTCTGTAACCATCCTGGCAGCCTATTTTCAAACTGTCTTGTATATAATATGCTTCTTTGTACTCATTATGTAACTAAGCTTAAATTGTCTTGACCTCTACTGCGCCCGGCTACCTAATGGGTTTGGCGCGCAATACCAAATAAATAAATAAACAAACAAACAAACTGGTCCCTCATTATGAGCATGGTGAATTTGAGGATAATGTGTAGACGTACTGGCGTCTTGATCTTCAAAACTTTGCATAATGTGAGTCTCAGGAGCCATTAGATCATCCTTACAAATAGCACTAGGACCACCTGTACCACTTAATTTATAACACATTCATGACAAAATAGGGTATAGGTTTATTTTCGAGTATCTTGAAAACTGTTAACTTCTGTGTCTCTCTTTCCGAATACAGACTTCACTAAGTATTATTGAAAGGCACTTGGGTATGTAAAACTCTTCCAAGCCTGATTCTTGAATACTTATAACCGTTCTGAAGCCACCTCTCCACCAGGATCAAAGGGTCTCCTGAAAGTTCACTGCCACACTGAACACACAACTAAGGAGCTGCTTGATTTCCGTAAAAGATCCAATCCGGATCATCAAAATTGCCCAAAACCTTCAATGCCAACCTACCCCCAGGATCAAAGGGCAAAGCCCCGCAGTGTCCTGGATGTTCGCAGCTTTAGACCAAAAGCAGCGCTAAGTATTATATTTCAAAAGCTTCATAGGATTTCCTTGTTGTCAGAATGCAAAAATCTCTACACCGCCACAACACTCACTTATGTACGGGTGAGGTAAGATTCAGGATTTCCACAATGGCCACCATACCACCTAAATCGACAGGAAGAGCCCTGCAGAGTCTTAAAAACACTTGCTTTCTCTCGGCAAGGCACAGAAATAATTATCGCCCAGCACATGAAGACACTGCAAAGTCAGTCACTCTCAGGGTTTTGTTCCACGATGGATTTACAAATTACATCCAGGTAATAATAAACACGTGGAGTTTCCAAAAATAGGCTTCAAGATGGTGACGGGCACTTATCGCTGTACCCCTTCACCCACTCACCGCACACTACCAAGTGCCAATTAGCACCACTCGTGACAGTAATCCATTAGGCAGTCTACAATTAGGTTCCACACTTATAGTGACCCTGCACAAAGTGGCGCTGTTCCCATGTTCCCCTCAGCTAGCTTCAAGCCTGAAAAGTTTGCTGCTTTAGCAGCTTTCAGTTTGTATAGCGTAAGCTGAACGTAGTGGCGTTGAGTCAAAGATTGAAATCCTCTGACCAGCCGAGTTAGCGCTTGTCAGATCCTTAATTATTGAGAGCGAGCGTTTCAATACATAGTTTACCGAAAGAAGTTACTTGAATCCACCACTCCCGAACACATCTAAACACTTCAGGCACACTTCCGCTACCGTTCCGCGTAGTATGTGGCTATTTTATCAGCGTATGATCCCACCTTGTTAAAGGTGCTGTGTTGGAATTCCTACACCAACCAGCAGGAAAGGAAAAAATAAGGCATACACTTTGTTCCTCTTCTCCAAGGACAAAATCAGAGTCTCTTCACTGCGCAGCAGCAGTGTTTCCTCAAACACACCTGAACAGTTCAGCCACACTTCTTTCTCTGCCATGGGAACACCAACTAGCAATTGAAGAGGGTCCATTGGGAGCCGTACACCCGTGACTTCTGCTATCCACCTCAGAAGATCACTCCTGTATCTCTGAACATTCAGGCAGTGCCACCACTTATGGTGAGGGATCCCACCCCCCCCCCCACATCACCTTGGACATAGCAAGGAGGAGCCAGAGATCATTTTCGAGATATTCAGTGTGTCTCAGTGCCAGCAGTGGAGCCTTTTAAAATTATGCTCCATTGCCGATGTGAATAGGTTGCAGTGAAACATAATTTGGAATATTCGCCTCCATTTCGCCTCAGAAATTTCTTCTGCTCCCAACTCAGCCCAGGATTTCTTAAAATATTGCCTGGATGCCATATCCACCATAATTAGAGCCCCGTAAATCCTGGAAAGAATTCCTCTTCTTGATAGCGAGGGGGTTATGACCTTCTCAAAAGGGCTATGTGCTTGCTGCAATTTGTTTCCCCATTTCTGGTCTTGCGAATAGCCACGGATGCTGGTGATCGAGTCATAATCCAGAAAGATCTCATCTTTAAACAACTGCCCGCTCTCTCTAATCCCAGATTCGACCATTCCTATGAACCCCAAAAACCCATCGCCCCAGGTCCACATTGGGGTCCCCCAAACCGAAGTCATACGAGATGGCCACGATGATAGTTTGTCATTAAACCCATTTTCTCTCCATCCACAGGGACCGCAGCACTTCTAGAGTCGGGTGGTCCCTCAGTCTTCTTGGGATAGCCTTGCTTGGGGCCCATAGTTAGGTCTCTCACTTTCGCTCAGTGAGTATCCATATCTTCCAGGTACGTCCAATACGTCCCCAGATCATCTCTCATATGCTCTAGGAAAACCCTCAATTGGGTCCGGTGTAATACAAAGAAAAGTCGGTTCTGCCAATCCCTCTAGCCTCCCATGGAAGGGTAAGAGTGGTTCTCTTAATCCTTGGGCATTTATTTTGCCACATTAACCTATTTACTGTGATTGACGGTTTCTAAAGAAACTGTCCAAAAACTTTGTCGGTTGGGTCGTAAAGTGATATAATAGCAGAGGGAGCACGTTCATTTTAATCATGGTCATCCGACCGCACCAAAACATTGAGTGGGCTCCACCGTTGTAAGTCTAGTTTAATCGTTTTGAGGAGGGGCTTGAAATTGAACGCTGCAAGCCTGGAAAGGTCCCTCTGTAGATCCATGCCGAGGTATCTAATAACATTCTTCTCCACCCTGATGCCTAACATCTCCTCCTTATGATCAAGGCATGAACCACGCCTACACATTGGCATGATGTCTGATTTGACTATGTTGATCTTCAGCCCTGAAAATAACCCAAAGGTTTCAATGAGAGATAGCACTGCAGAGAGAGAAGTGTGGGCTTTTCCCAGGTAACCCATTATATCTACGAGCGACAAGAGCTTGAATTTTACTACCCTCCCCCTGTGTAATCCTTACTATCCCTTGATGTCGCGAATCACTATTGCCAGGGATTCCATCATGAGCACTTAAAGCAACGGTTATAGGGGACACCCCTGCCTCGTACCTCTGGTTAATGGGTATGGCTCAGAAAGACTCCCATTATCTTGCACTTGCGTGAACAGAGCTTTATATAATGCGGATACCCATTTCTGGAAATTGTTCCCCAAACCCATTTTTCCCAGAAGCGTAGTCCTGTACCTCCACTCTACCCTGGGTCCAAAATACCTTCAACTCTCTCTCCCGTAAATATCTTCCTTCTCGAGCTCTTCGCTCCTCCACTTCCAACTCCCCTCAGGGTCAGTTGTTTCTCAAAAGAATGAGCTGGGGCCTCCCTCTGCAACAGCCTCCCTGCCACTCTGAAACGTGAGGAGGACCATCTCCGGTTGCGGAAGCATCTAAAGACCTTCTTCTTTGCTTCTGCCATCTCTCAACCCCCCCCCCCCCTCTGATATGCTCCTCTTCGGCATTCTTCGGCATTGTGCAACTGGTTACCCTCTGATTTTGGGCCCAGGTTCTTGCCCACCCTGCCACGCACCCGCACTGCCTCCTGGCAACTCTTGCACTTGGGTCTGTATCTGTAACCCTACAGTCCCCCCTTGTTTTTCTGCACTTATCAGACACCATCCTGTCTGTGCCTTAAACCTAGCACTTGCCACTTGTTGGCTGCACTACCACTAGTTTTATTTGTTTGTTCAGCACTTTCCATGTTCT
The DNA here is from genome assembly GCF_040938575.1 of Ambystoma mexicanum. Classification (NCBI taxonomy): domain Eukaryota; kingdom Metazoa; phylum Chordata; class Amphibia; order Caudata; family Ambystomatidae; genus Ambystoma; species Ambystoma mexicanum. The sequence goes on from NC_090931.1 coordinate 556,083,913, forward strand.
CCCCTCCCCACTGCACTTTCCCTCTTCCCTCCCCCCTGCACTTGCGCGTTCTCAATGTCACTGGGCCCAGTAAGATAGTTGTTTATCCCCCCCTTATGCATTGTGATAAAATGCTCAAAGGGCGTCGGGGCCCTCTGAGATGCTTTTTTATTAGGTTGTTTCAGCCAGTGACGTAGTTGATAGTATTCCATTCTGACTCTTTCTGTCAAACCTATGCACGTTTTGCAATCTTCAAAGGTTCCTACCTCCCCTTCTGATATCACATCTCCCACTTTCTTACATTAGAATTTCCCTCCATTTCTTGAAGGAACCCTGTGCCATCCCTGGTGTAAACTGTGGGTTTCTAAATAATGGGGTGAATGGGTCGGACGCATAGAATGGTGGCCTTGTCTCAATAGACGGTCCCAGTTATCACATGCCACCGAAAGTATTCTGCTCATATTGGCGCTATGGGCTCTGGGGTCTGTCCTGTTTATTTAGCCACAACAATCCCTCCAAAGGGGTTCCTGCTACTGCCTTATCCATCTTTGACCAAGGTTTAGTCTGGTCACCAGGCAGCCATTCCCTTATCACCCGTAGTTGGGCAGCCTCATAATATTTGGGGATGTTATGGCGTGCCGCCCCCTCCACTTCCCACCCCCCACCCCTTGACCCTCCCTCTGTCTAGGTGCTATCAGTGTTTCCAGGTCTACCCGCTGATGTTTATTCTACCAAACAAAATGAGATGTTATCTCCTTTATATTCTTGAAAAATGACAGTGGTAGCCATACCAGAAGTGCCTGGAAACAGTACAGAGGTCTGGGTAGCGTGACCATTTTTACTGTAGCTATCCTTCCCAGCCACGATATACGCAAAGGCGTCCATTTATTTAAGTCCACTTTTATCTTATTTATTCATGTTGGGCAATTTGCCTCGTATAAGTTCGAAATCGAATTAGTTATCTGAATGGTCTCCTCTGCCATCTGAAAAGGTGAAACCAGTGACAAATCCACCCACTGGGCCTAATTCATGGAAGTGTTTTAGAATGGCGCAATCCCATAGGAAAACGTTCTGCGAATCAGGGCCTCTGAGTCTCTGTCAGCCCTATGCCCAATAACTCTTATTTGGACATGTTTATCCTCAAACCCGTTACCTTTCATATCTACTTAATGCCGGTATAGAGGTCTCTGGGATGGTCAAGGACATCATCATGTTGTGGGCAAATGCTGTTATTTTATATTCTTCCGCCCAAACCATATACCCCTTATACACTGAGTCTGTGTAATTGTAGCTAACAGGGTTTCTAGGTAAATGGCATAAAGAAGCGGGGATAACGGACACCCCTGTCTCTTCCCTCTTGTAATCTGGATTATTTCAGATAAGTGAGAGTTAATAAACGAATAGAGGGATTTGCATAGTATGCCTGAACCATTTGAATAAACCCGGGGCAAAAACCCATATGTTCCATGGCTCTAAATAAAAACCGCCACTTGACACAGTCAAAAGCTTTTTCTGCGTCAAATGAAACCAGTGTCACAGGTGTACTCTGAGACCCCCGGTTGGCCCATAGAGCCGAGGTTTGCTCAGAAGTACTTTAAAACAAGATAGCTGCACCCTTGAGATAGATGGGGGTGCAGATTTATTACTCAAACACCAATCAAAAAATGACAACTCAATGGTTTGGCAAAGTCAGTCAGTTTAATGACGAGTACAAAAAACGGGGAGTTATGGATATCAGTAGTGATGCAATCGTCCTTCTTGCTTCAACTCCGAGCTTCATACAATTTGTAACATTTATACTCAAAACTCATAATTGACGTGTAACACTCAAAAGTTAACATGCAATTCTATTGGTTAGGAAAAGGTTACTTTACTATAGGTACTATATCTGTATATGGTAACAGAGTGAGGGGATTGGGTAAACACTGTCAGGTGGGCATCTAAGCCCTTCCTTCAAAAATGACTACTGTATACGTCACTAAAAGTACGACGTCTCATTGGTTCTACTAACTATAGGACCCTAGATTATTTGGTCCATTGTGATTGGGTTGGCACCAACCCCATGCACACTTTTCCACTTCGCTTAGGCGCACGCGAAATGGTCGGCCAGGTGCGGGGTGCCCCTTAGTTACCCGGCCTTCCTCCGATTATGGTTACAATCAATCATCACTTTAGTAGCCATGTGTCAATTAATTTACTGTGGTTGGCCTTGAAACTGCATCTTCTGTCTGGAAAAGTTCTGATATCTCTGCCTAGTCGGGTGCCAAGCGTAGGTGTGAACCCTCGCTTCTTCTTGCTCGGCTGGACACTTGCTTCCCATACCATGAATTTGTCTCGTTTCTCTCAATTTGTGTATTTGATTCTTATCTAGCCCGCCACCTGCCTACGTCTTCTTATCTCAAGAGGCAGGATATTCTGTTCTTAGTTTCAATTAAATGTAGCCACTGTTCACCTCATCTATTGGTATGACCTTGGCTTCCCTGGCACGAGTTGTTTCTGCCGAGTTTCAATTCAGCCATCTCTTCTCGTTTTGCTAAATATGAATCTCTGCTCATTTGGCCTTTAGTAACCTGGGTTGATTCTGCTTCATTTGTAAAGTGGAAATATACTTATAATAAAGTACTTTGTTTGAGGTAGATATATGTATAATGGCGCTTGCTGCACTACTCTTCTACTTAGCATAGCAAGCCGCACTGTTTCCTTAGCTTTCTTGCGGTTCCAAGCATATTTACAGGTGTAAACTGGTCGACTGTCTTCGTATTGCTTACAGCTTAATTTTCTTACATTTGGACATCATTCTTTTGTTTTAAATTCACAATATCCTTACTCATGGTGTTTCGTCTCTTTGTATCATTCTCGGGTTGTCATTTCTTCTATCTGTGAGTCTGTCCGGGTCCTCGTGACGTCACTATTCGTCTTCCATTAAGACCTTTTTGGTTTCTTCCGGGACAGTACTTAGGCAATCTTCATTTCGTTTCATTTGCTGGTAGGGTTTCCTTAATGGATACCTTAATGTCCATGGTTTTATTGGTATCGGTACTTCAATAGGTGTTGCTCTTCTGATAGGCACTGGGCAGAGCCCCACTCGGGCTCTCTGCTGGTTTATTTGCTCATCGTATGTCACATATTTTGATGTGAACATTCCTGGTACTCCAAAATGGGCAACTGGAGTGCAGGTTTTATTTGGGACTCTCTTTGGAGTCCAGATTTGTATTACTCCTTTCAGGCTTCCTGCTGTCCTTACATGTTCGTCTTTATTCCATGTCATCAATTGACATTGTCCATTTGGGCTGCAGTAAACCCATCTTTCCACATAATTTCTGTGCTTCCTGGGATAGAGAAACGTTGTTTCTTCTGGTGCATGAATGCTGGTCTTCACAAAGTCTCTTATTTCTTCATCAGTTAGGTCTTTGGGCTTCCATCCTGGCTTGACGTCAATCATGATCTTCATCCCTATGGCTTTTTTCGCAGTCTTCTGTCACTGAGAGATTATTATCTTGATAACACAAAATCTTAGTAATATCATCACTAGCAGGTCTCCCAAGAACTTGAATGCGTCTGCCATCCACTGTGGGACCCATGAAAAAAGTGATCCAAACCAGCTGTCATCATCAACTTCGTCAGCTTCATCGATCTGGTTCTAAAGATTTGTCAGCATGCTTGTAGCTTCTGTTAAAGTTCCATTTTCCTCATCGTCAGAAGGTATGAATGTGCAACATGATTCTCAGATTTTTGCACAAACTCCTCCATCCATAGCTGTGATCATGTCAAGGACATATCTGTTCTGGAGAGTCATCATTCGGATGGCTCTTAGCTCTTCCTTGATTGCATTTAATCATTTTATGGTCGTGTTGATGGTCTGCAGTAACTCCCATCTGGTTATCTGTAACCATTTAGTATTTGCTCCAACTTGGATTCTCGGCACGAAAATCGTTGTGAACACTGATGTTGAGGCTGAAAAGCCTGTGTTCATATGGGATTGCATAAAAGGCTTCTTCTGATTTAGCAGAGAAGTAATTCTCTCTCTTCATTCAAGTTAGCAGTTCCACAGATCTCCTCTTCCTCAGGTGAGCATCTGCTTTCGCGAAACTGTCAATATTCAGGTCACTTTTCGGGATCACTAATGCTGAAATGTGGACATTCACTATTGTGCATATACCTCCCCAGTCTCCTGCAGTCTGATGTATGCTTTGGATCCACATGCCCAATAATGATCCATAATTACAGCAGTCCCATGAACCATTCCTGGACCGTCAAAAACTCGTCCACAGTTCTGATTCGCTCCCATTTTTCTTGTGCCATTATTCCTGAAGCAGAATTTTGGTCTTTCCAGTGGCACTTTCTGCTAGGGTCCTCCTCTGTCTTCAACCCATGTCAAAAGTTTTGCAAGCTTTGGCCATAATGGCTTGCATCCATTCTGTACAATGTCGATGGTACCTTGGTAACGACCAGTGACCATCCAGGCTCTACAAATGACTACTCCTTTCTCCAATCCGTATGGTGAAAGCACTGTTCCCCAAATCTGCATTTGGCCTCTGTTCTTCCAACTTCGCGCCTTTTCTGGAGTTTTTCCTTGAACATGTAGTTTTGGGTTCACTTCCCATCTTATTTCTGGTCCCTTAACTCCAGGCTTCTCGTACCGGATTACATGGTTACTAGTATGAGCTTGGTTTCTTGTCTTAATGTCTTGAACATAATCATCTTCGTCGGGATAAGCTGTTTCAGTTGCCCATATTAGGATAGTGTCACTTCCCATGAGCTGGCCTCTAGTTTTGCACATGGCTGCGTGTGAAAGACACTGTGCTGTTTGGACATTGATTTCTACAGCTACGAAGATCTTGGACTTCCCCATGCTGTATGGTAGGACTGCACAAACAAAGCATTCCCCTTCTGAACTTCATCTTCCAACTTCCTTCATGTGCTGTTACCAAATGTTTCCCAGATGTGCTGTGCTATCCAGGTAGTCATTTAGTTCATTGTCATCTCCATGCATGCTCCTCTTGATTCTTAGTGTTTTCCTGTAATTGGCTATAACTACATCCCTGAATGCATCTGTATGGCTCCTTCTTGCTGGAGGATTCTCAGGTATCCCGGTCCATGGTGCAGGCTTCCTCATCTGCGCCATTTGAGTAGACCAAATTCTGGCAGTTCTTTTCTGGTCCTCATACAGCTTTTTCTTTCTGGCTAGGAATGTTTGTATCCATACTGACATTGGTCCGGTGTATGGTCGTACTGTGGAACCTGTACTTGTCCCTTTCGTTGGAACATGTATGTTTGTTACTGCTGTCTCTGGGTGTTTATTCTTCAGCTGCTCTAATCTTTTCCTTTCTCTGGCTAATGACAGCCATACTGCATCTACTATTAGTTGTGGTTATGAGATCTTCTTTGAGTTTGTCATCTCCATCAGTGTTGTCTCAGGGGTGTTTATCATTATCATTTCTGTTGGTTTCTTCTCTAATGCTTTGGATTGTGGTTCTGCAGTCATTGACACTATGCCTGTTGCGTATGCATTCAGTGTTTGCATGCGTGTGGTTGTCAGTAACCTTTCATCATTCCTTCCTTGCTGACCTGGTCTCCGGCTTTTCTTTTTGTTTGTTACCACAAGTGTGTGTGTGACATTGCTAATCACATCCATTTCAAGCTCATTCATTCAGCCATCAGATCTTCTAGGGACCGGAATGAAACTGTAAGGTCTAGGTGCCTGTGTGGGTTTCATGCGTGCATCATTAGGTGGGTGCACTGGGATTGGAACGCTTTGTGCACCAATACAAAATGCAGTTCTGATCGTTAATGACAGTAAAACAATGATGAATATGATACACAAATACATTATGCCCCTGTAGGTCAGGCGGCAGCATTTACTTCCAGAGAAACGTGGACTTCTATCCTCTTGCGGGAGGACAAGAGTGCTACTCTGGATCCCCATCTCGATCATTCGCCAAATGTCTACCTTTTATTATACTTCTTTCAACAAAATTTTCTTTCGGATTCTGTGTTTGAGATTCAGGTGTTCTACAAGTGCCCCCCCTCTTGCGGGCGGTGAATTGTCTCTTATCTCAGGATACAGTTCCTTTGCTAAACTATGGAAAAATCAAATCAAATAACACTTCGGCAAGTCCTTTTACTGTGCATGTTCAAAGTAGGTCAGCCCCCAGTCCACGCCTCGGATTTGCTTCAGTCCCGAAGACATGTATCCTGGTCAGTATGAAGAATAGAGACAACATAACAGCAAATGGAATAATGTGAAACCCTTGACACTGTTTCTTCGATCTGTCCCTCAGCGGAAAACTTTTAGAATCTCCTCAGATAGTTCTGCTGATGGTTAGAAAGTTCTACTTGCAGTACGATTCCATGCAAGAGCATGCCCATCTGTGCAACATTAGCTGGATCTCTAATGAATGTGAGGACGTCAACATCAATCGGTCTCCCCACTAGCTCTGGAAAGTCAGTGACTAGACGAAAGAGGACGTTGTGGGCCAACCTGCTGTCTTCTGGTGACGGGGACATCGTCCTGTCTTGCTGAGTTTCAGGATTGTATGCCTTCTCTTTAAACAATGTCTGCACTGTCCGTTCGCGTGGAGTGCAACTAAGATTACCATTTTATTTAGGAGTAGGCTTAGACGTTCTGTATTTGCTGGGTCTCGAAGAAACGTGAGTGTGTCTGTCGTTCTTCCGACAAGATTTGGACAGCTTTCAATTATTTGAAAGAACAATGTATTGATAAGCTCATTTACTTCCTTCTCTGCTTGGGACATTTGGATTCTCCTCACTGTACTCTGGAAGAAAGAGGAATTGTTCAGCAATTACAGTAAGCAATCTTATTGTCTTTTCGTTTTCAGGATCTTGAAGAAAGTCAGTGACACTGGTGAGCCCCCCTACCAATGACAGGTATAATCTCAGCACTAGATTAAAGTATGTTACTACATCTTTGGTGATGCCGCTACTGCGGGACACCATAAGTGATTCCGGATAGGGTCTCGGTGTCGAATGAGTCAGGATACTGTATTTTCTTCCAATGTATGTGTCCTCAATCAAAATTTGGCATATTCTTTTTTTTTATCAATGCTTTAAGTGTGTCTCAGTCCAAGGTTCAAAGTCAACAACCTATGTTGTTGCTTATACATGCAATTTTCCCTGCAACTAGGATACACAGAGTGTCCGTTTTTATGTCCTTATCCCCTTTTTTGCTTAGAGGAAGTGTCCAATTTAAGCCACAATTTACAAAAAGTTCTTTATTTTTGTCTGGCAGGTCATGCGTCCTCCTTCCTCGTCATGGATCTCGTCTGCACGGGCTGTGGTTCTTCGCAGTCGCTCGTAGACTCCTCTCGTTGGGGTGCAGGCAGGGGGCCTTCTCCGATGTAGGGTTGGATATCGCCCAGAAAAATCCAAGCTCCACTGTAAAAGGGATCGTTAAATCTTGGCTCATCCCACTTTTTCCTCGTATGGTTCCTTACAAGGATGGTGTCTCCAGGGAAAACGGATGGTACACAAAGTCCTTGAGCTGTGTCGGTAGTAGTATCTCCTTCTGTGTTCCATGCTGCCCTGCACCCCTTTAGTCGTCGCTCCAGCTGGTCTGAAATTACAGTAAGGCAAGATGTCATGCAATTCAGGTAATTTTGCATTTCAGACCTTAAAATGTCTCCTGTTGACTGGGCATCACATCTAGCTCTATCTCGGGGTGTCAGTGGAGTACACATTCTTCTTCCTGTGGGTATCTCGTGTGGCGTAAGATGATGGTCGGATCCGGGTTGGTTCCTAAGTGCATACAGTGCCAAAGGAAGGCAGTGCAACCATCCCTTTCTTAGCGTAAGCTTCAACTTGGCTGTCCTTTCCTTTAATAAGCCTTTGAGCTTCTCAAAGATCCCGTTACCTTGCGGATGATACGCCGACAAGAACTTGTGCTTTATACCATGCTGCAAGCTAATCTGTTTGAATGTCTTGTTTACAAAGTGAGCTCCGTTATGTGCTCTCATGACCTCGCATACCCCCCACCTGGGGAACACTTCTCTCACTACAAATTTGGCCGCACAGGTAGAGTCTGGGTGTGTACAGGGACCTGCCTTAATCTATCTAGAGAATGGACACACCACAACAATTAAGTATCTGTACCCGTTACATACTTGAATCATGACGACGTAATCGACATAAAAGTGCTGAAAAGGCCCATTTGGCCTAGGGATGACTCCTCTCATTACTTTTAATGTGTGCCCAGCTGTGAATTGTTGGCAGATTATACAGTTTACTATAAAAACGGCAACGTGCTTGGTTAAATTCGGTATGAACCAGTCTTCTGCGAGTGTTGCTGCTAAATTCTCTTTTGTCATGTGTGCCGGATAATGTAACTGCTCCAGTGCTATTTTTAATAGGGCTATAGGCATCACTGGTTTACCAGTGCTGTCTTGTCACCAAAGCTGTCCGAGGGGTTTAAAAACACCCTTGTCGTTTCCAAAGATTCTTCTCTTCCTGTGGTGCCTCCCCTGGAGTTCCATCAACTGTGTTTGCCCAAGATTGTTATAGACTTCAGGTGTCATTCGTGCAACCATCATTCTCTCATTGGTATGGATGACTTCCACTTCCATGATCATCTCACTTTTGGATGACATACGCTTGGCTTCCGTGTCTGCTGCTTGGTTGCCTTGTGAGATCAAATCTGTCCCTCTCGTGTGGGTGGCGCATTTCACGACCGCTATGCCCACTGGGAACTGTAATGCCTTAATCAGCCTGTCCAATAAGGCTGCGTGCTGCACTGGCGTGCCGTCTGCTCGGAGGTAGCCCCCTCCTTTTCCAGTGCGCTAGGCCTACGTGCACTGTCAACCTCACATAGGCGGAGTCACTGTACACCATTACTTCCTGGTCTGCGTGATTCTCAATAGCGAGTATCAATGCCAATAATTCTGCAGCCTTTGCTGAACAATGAGATGGTATTCGCACACTAATAAGTACTCGGAATTCTCCATTCGCTCTGTGCTTCATCACAGCAACGCCTGTATATCTTTGCCCATCATTTTGATCGATTCTCAAAGAACCATCAATAAAGACACTTTCTCCTTCTGCCAAGCCATTTTCTTTCACCGTGGGTATTTTGTGATGGATTGCTTCATAATTTGCACAGTCATGTATTGGCTCTCCTTCAGTGACTGGCTCTGCTATAAACATAGCTGGGTTCACTATCTTACATCGGACTACCTTAATCGATGGATTTGATATGATCACTTCATAAGCAGAAGCTCTCTGAGATGTCGATGTGCCCTTCGGTTTCTCTAGAATAGCAAAAAGCGAGTGCTCGACGTACAACGTCATTGAGCAACCCATTACAATGGTTGTAGCCTTCTCTATGACGAATGCTGCAGCAGCTAAACTCTGTTCGCACGGGAAATTACCTCTCATTACTGGGTCTAGATTTCCACTATAGTATGCCAGGGGCTTGTACCCCAATGTGGTTCTCTGTGTGAGCACTGCCGTCATAATGCTGCCATTCGTGTGTGAAAACAGGTAAAATTCCTCTGCATAATTGGGAATCCCTAGAACTGGTGCTGTGCAAATAGCTCTTTTGAGTTCAGCAAATCCTTCCTCCATGGTCTCAGACCATTCAATCTTTTCTTTCGTCACTTGGGCCTTGTTTAGGGCCTGAAGTAAAGGCTTAGTGTAAGAGCTATAGTCGAAGACCCATGCTCTGACAATGTTGTATAGGCCTTAAAAGCTCTGCATCTGTTTTATCGTGTGTGGCTTAGCCGTGTTCAGTATGGCTTCAGCCCTTTCTGGGGTCACTCTCTTTCCTTCATGTGCGATCAGCTAGCCTATGTACAGCACTTCTTGTTGACAATATTGTAGCTTTTCCTTGTCAACCTTATATCCTTTCTCAGCCAGTTTAGTCAATAGCTGAACAGAATCGTGCCTCCACTGCTCTTCTGTCATGCTGCAAATTAAGATGTCATCCACATATTGCCGGACACCACTTTTTAATGCAATATTGCTTAAGTCCATCTGCAGGACACTGTTAAAAATAGATGAAGACTCACAATACCCCTGGGGAAGCCTTGTGCTTTTCAGACGCATCTGTCTGAATGTGAATGACGACAGATCTTGTGAGTCACGGTGCAACAGGATTAAGAAAAATGCGTTTTTCAAGTCAATTACCGTGAAATATTTTGCCTCAACCGGTATATTACAAAAGATTGTAGCCGTGTTAGGAACTAAAGGGAACTCGGCCTCAACAATATCATGTATTGGGCGTAAATCCTGAATCAGCCTCCAAGACCCTCCCTTTGATTTTTTTGATTGGATAAACTGCATTATTGCATGACGACTCTGACGTCACTAAGATGCCCCACTCCATTGTGAAAACAACATCAAAATATCGAGGCTGAGTACCCCAAAAGGAAATACATCGAACACGGGTTACAAAGGAACATACAAAGAACTTTATTTTATACTGAACAGTTTTCCAAGAAAAGAAACGGACAGCTATCAGCCCTCAGTAGAACACAATGAACTACAGCGTGGTTCAGTGTGTTCAGTGAGGGACGCTGTACATTAGAATTCATTGCTCTTTTATACCATTTGCGAACACGATGTCCAACCCTACTTCGGGTTAATATTCCTCTAATACATTACTGATCTAGGGTTCATGCCGAGTTCGCATATCCACATGCAGCTAGTTTGCCTTTAATACATACGTGAACAAGCCTACACGGCAACTATGTATTTTGGGATCTCCCATACAGGTCTTCTTAAACATTAATACAATATAGTTTAAACAAGTGTTCTTAGTTCAGTATTTGGATACATTGTTCTTAACATATGCTCGTGGATTAGTTTCTTTACACAAGTAATCCTTTACACACAGGTCAGCGAAGGACAAGGTCTCAGTTCACAACCCCAACAAGTGGCCTGCAGGCAAGTTACATATTAATTACACGCAGAGGTCAAGACGGCCATGTTGTATTTCGGAATTACATCATCCACCATTTTAACTCACAGGGTGACTTTACCGAGCGAACCTAAAATGGCGGATTGACCTAAAATGGCGGCTTACATTGAGTCTAAGGTCAGGACCTTGCAACACGGATTTCTTCGCAAGTGGCTTATAAGCAGCTTGGCGTAGGCCAATATACATATATTCGTTGCAATAGGAGGTACGATATTTCTTATTTGACAAACCCTCCTTTCGGCCTATGCCAAGTGCTAAACTACTTCGGATCTCCTTGCAAATAACTCCATGCATCATCGTCCATGCAGCCTGAATCGCTGTCAGAAATATGTATTGCCATCAGGTCATTCACTAAAATTTCCTTTTACACGTATTCCTTGGAGGTTTTATCTGGGGCATATACTTCATGTCCTATCGTACCTATCGCTTGTGCGCAACATCCCCCTAGCATCGAACATATACTAGGTATACACTGGATACAGCAACAAAGGAACAACAGAATTCCCAAAATAATCAGTAAGACCGAAAGTACCTTCCAACCCCAAGATCGCAAGAAGTCCCAGAACCAAGCGCTAAGATCCCAGTTTCCCTCGGGAACATGCACTTCCGAACTAAGGACGTGCAGATTATGTATTGCCTTGAAGATAGTTGGGGAGGAATCTGGCACGAAAACACAGCAAGCAGAGCCCACTAATTTACACACTCCACCACGTTCAGCCAGAATGACATCTAATGCCATCTGGTTCTGAAGCGCTACTAGTCTTAGCGCTTTCTGTTCTAATGTCATATTATAGATTATGTCCGTGGTCTGGTTGATGGTTATCTCCAGTACTCTCGCTAGTCTGATATCCTCAGAATTCGCTATCTGCCCCCAAAATGGCACAACTGATTTTGCTATATCTCCCAAGATTTGTGCTCGAGTGTCACCATTCTCCTCCCGCCGTGGACGAACCTTTGAAACCTCTATTGTACTAGCTATAAACACCCCAGGTAACAGAATCCCTAAATAACAGGTTCCCTGCTAATCCCTGGGCAACCATGGAAATGCTACATTACCGCAAAGTAGACAGGTTTGCCTACATACAAAGGTCTGTATTCCCCAGTCAAATTTGCAACATTTGCACAACCTTTAAAATCTCCCATTGAATGAGTCCCATTCCTCTGTATGCAAAAAGAAACTGAATCGGGTCTATAGTTAACGGTGTAAGAAGGAGGCATGGAATCCTTATTGCCTATCGGAGCCATCTTAAAGGAAATCAAAGATTGAAAAGGACGAGACAGTCTGTCAGAAGGCCTAATGGAAGCAACGTTGAGCTTACTCCTATTTGCGAAAAGCGAGCATCCCAGGGGAGTAGAACACGTTTCTCAAAACTATTCAAATTAGTGCCATCAAAGTTCCCCTAGATGCTATCGTTCCAACGGCCAAAGAGCAGTGCTCTAAGAGAAGCATAACAAGCAGTTGTCAAAGGTAAAGGATGAATATACCAACCTAGCCCCTTATCCCTGTGTTGCGGTGAATGTGAGCAGACCCAACAGTTAGACTTATTAAAAATGGCATGCGTAACATTCATGATAAGTAGCAGAGTATTATTGTGGTACCTTTTGTCTATGCTGGGAGTCCCTAGGGGACAGAATATGTGAATGTACAAAGGGCGTGGGAACAGTAGGTACATTTTCAGTCGGTATCAAGGATTCTAAAGGATGCGTTTCCTCGAGGTACCATAAGCCTAGGACAGTGACTATTATAAAACCAAATATCATTATAAAAAAACAGCAATACGTTTTCGGGGCCCAGGTGCATTGTCCATTGTCCCGGTTGGTCACACAATCATTTACCATACGAGCGGTAGTGGTGGCAGGCATTGTAGTCTTCAAACGACAAACCCCAATGTTATTAGCTGGCAACCTCCCGGCTACCGGCTTCTTAGTCCTTCCACAACCCTAGCCAACAGATTCCCCTTTCTCAAATTTGGGCAAAAACAAGCCCTCGATGATCCTTTCCTTCTTCGAATGCACAGCCGAACCGTGCCGTAAGTCTATTTTCTTGGATGCAGATTGCACCTTGCTTTTCTCGGTACTGATTGAACCGGAAACAATGTGTCGTCACTTCCCGTTGGATGCAACGTATCGGAGACAAGTGAAGATGCTGAATTTGAAACAGCAGTTTCCAGATGCAAAACTTTTGGAAAGTGTGGAGACAAAATGGCTGCTTCCCCAAGCCTCACGGGCTCAGAAAGATTCTCCGACACACTCTCGGCGCTATTTACTGCTTTGGGATCGTTGGTTGCAGCGTTAGCGTGGGGTTCTGTTTCTTATGTATCGTGTGGCACTAGGTGAGGAAGTTTCTTGACGTGCGACGCGTGGATCCAATTCTTTCTTCCAGAAACCCGCACCGCTGTTTGGGTGACCAACAGGACTTGGAACGGGCCCCGCCAGCGAGGTGCAAGGCAGGAAGAGCGCTAAAATGCCCTGATAAGCACCCAGCTTCCAGGCCGTATGCTGTGGCCCGGGCCCTCGTATCGCACAGGTAAAGCCTCTCATACCTGGTGATAAATCAAATACAGGTTTTTAGTCAACTGGCTGCAATAATCTGAGAGTAATACATTTTCAACATTTCTTAACGATCTACATTTAGGAAGGTTCCAAATATTGGCAGGTCTCCCCATTACCACCTCAAATGGAGAGAGCCCAGTCTTATTTTGAGGGGTTGTACGCATGGATAACACCACGATCGGTAAGGCGTCCGGCCATTTTAGTTTAGTGCCGGCACACGTCTTAGCGATCTTGTTCATGATGATACCATTGTGTCTTTCTACTAGTCCGGCACTCTGAGCGTGTCTGGTCGAATGTGTCATGAATAAAGCTTCAGGCTCAAGAAGATTTGTGGCCCCCTTTGTTGTTCGCAAGAGAAGCCGTGCTCCGACAGGTTCTGGCCCTTTAAGACGAGGATTACCATGTGCATGGAAGTTGGCTTGGCAACGCTGGCGTCCTGTCATTTCTTCATTGCCCCGCCTCCGGCGTGCTGCTAACGTGTTCACTATGCGCTCACGTGATTGTTTAAATAGCGCCGCCGGGAATCACTCAGTGCTTCTGAACTTCCTGGTTTCCAGTGGCGTTACTTTGTATCATTGAATCTTGTGTACCTTCCCTCCCTTTCCCCGCCCATCTTGGAACTGCCTTCCTGTGTATCGGATTTCGGACTGTCCCTGGATATTGCCTGTCTCCTGCCTCCTTAGTGTTTGAACTTTGTTTGATCTATTCATTGTACTGCTCTGACCTCGGAATGTCCACGGATTTCGAACTAGCCTACGTTTGTTTGCCTTCTGGATTGCTACGGACTGCCTTTGAACTGCCTTGGTTTACGGATACTTTGGATTTTGGTTCTGGATCTTCCTTTTGGATTTGAAACTTTGTGTGTACTTTGAACTTAAGACTGCCAGTGAGTCCTGCTTAGGCGTCCTCGTTCCGTCGGGGTAGTTTCTGTTTGGATTCTCTGCATTCCTCTACGGACCCTCGAATCATCATTGCCTCAACTGCTCCAGTACAGCTTCCTTCACGGTAAGGGTGTCTTTTGAGTTTCCCTTTTTATAATCATTAGCCTGTCAATTCCAGTAGCTAGCATTTATTGTTTCATTTTCTTATCCACGGGGGTAAACTGGTAGATTGGCTGGTTCATTTCTTTGGGTTTGACAGTGTTTAACTCAAAGGTCAGTGTTCCGTTATTCTTTGTTCACCCTGTATTACTGTTACGGATTGTGGATAACTTACGTCACTTTCCTTCCAGTCGCTTCCAGTCTACCTATACTCCTGTGTCGGCGCACCTTATCCTGAGTACTGCAGCCATCCTGGTCTTCGTCTGGCATCCTATCTTTTGGCTACTAGATCGCACTGGTTGTTCACTTTCAGCCAGCGGGGTATAATGGTCCTAATTCCTCTGACAGAATGGAACCGTTTGCCAATCTGTAATGCCGCACATATCTGCAGAATTACAGCAGCGACAAAATGTGGACCATTGTCCGACCAGATGACTCTTGGTAGCCCGAACCGTGGGAAGTACTCCTTTAACATGGTTTTCGCAGTAGTCATGGCTGTAGCATCTTTGACAGGGAAAGCCTCAACCCATTTACTAAAAGCACAGATGACCACTAGCACGTACTTCTTATTGTTGCATCGTTCCATTTCAATAAAATCAAAATGGATAACTTCAAAGGGGACAGAGGGTGGCCCAAAACTTCCCCTTGGAGTTGCTGTCCCCTTTCTCACATTGTGTTGCAGGCAAATCATGCAACCATGAACATAGCGTTGGGCAATTTTCAAAATTTTGTCATTTGCCCAAACTTTCTCTAACATTTTCGTTACTTTCTGGGCACATACATGCGTAGGACAATGGGCCATGGTGACCATCATCATTACATAAGCGTCAGGGAGTAGCCATTTCCCTTCAACTATGTCCACCCAACACCCGTCATCATCAAGTTTCCCCAAGCCTTCAGCCCACCTCTTGGATTCCTCTAACGTGGCATCAGCTTGGATATCCCGTACAGACCCAACACCCTTGTCCATTGCATAAGCATTTACAGTCTCCCTTGAAACGTATATCTCCGTACGGAGATCATTAGCAGTTTGTCTAGCTATCTGATTAGCGAAAGCATTCCCTTTTCCTATGTCAATCATGGCCTAGGACCATTCCCTCACTCTGTTTTACAGACGCAGCAGCGACAGCTCGCAAACATCTTGGCAAAGCGCATGCTACAGGATCAAGGGCGGAAGAAAAGTAACCACACAGCCTATTCTTCCCTCCATGTTCCTGCGTTAATACAGCCAAAGCACATCCATCACATTCATGCACAAACAACACAAAGGCCTTTTCATAGTTTGGTGTGCCCAAAACTGGTGCTGAGCATAATGCAGTCTTGAGTAAAGCAAACGATTGCTGGTTTTCCGCGTTCCACGGCAATGGCGAAGAAATGCCCTCCTTTGTCAAACCCAACATCGGTTTGATCACTAGTGAAAAATTTGGGATCCACAACCTACAGTAAGAAGCCATACCTATCAAGGCTCTAACTTCCTTCTGTGTATTTGGGACAGACATGCCAGAAATATGTTTTATACGTTCAGGTGTCAATCAATCTTCTTCCCTCCTTTGACAGGATAGGCGACCTCTTGGCAACAATATTGAAACTTTTTAAGCAAAGCTTTGTGATCATGCTTAGCTAGATGAATAAGCAATAACACAGTGCCCTCCTTATAGGCACTCTCAGAATCAGAAGCTAAAGGCAAGTCATCAACATACTGAAGCAATGTACAAGTAGAGAGCAATTCAAGGGTATCAAGCTGTTCTTTCAAAGCCCTACTGTAGATGCTAGGACTTTCTGTGTACCCTTGATGTGCACGAGTGAATGTGAACGAGCGTCCCTCTAAGGTCAACGTGAACAAGTATCTACTATCCTTGTGTATAGGAGTACCAAAGAAAGCATTCTTTAGATCCACAACACTAAAGTAAGTAGCTGTAGCTGGAATCATGGTCAATATTGTCGTGACATCAGGCACAATTGGAAATTGCAGAGCGACGACTTCATTAATGGCACGTAAATCAATTATTGAATGGAATTGCATTATCGCCTTTCTTGTACACGGGTAAGATCGGACTATTGCACAAACTTCCTGAAATTTCCTCAATCACCCTGCGATGCACAAAATCGGAAACAATGCATTTCAAAGCTTGCTCGCCCTCTGCTGAATTCTTATACTGTGGAATGCGTGGCAGCTCAATTCCATGTTTCAAAACTATCTTAACAGGCTCAATCTGTCGTCAACAGCCCATAAGCTCTCTAGTACATTAATGAATTCTGGCGGCAAAGGTCTAGTCAAGAATTGTGAGACAGAAAATTGCTGTGGTGAAATCGTCAATCGCACTCCATCAGAGGAACAATAAATCACTGCATTTAATTCTTTTAACAGGTTCAACCCCAGCAAATTCTCTCCACAATTCGAAGTCAACAAAAATGGACAGTGGTCCGTAAAGGGACCCAAAGAAATAGGTACCGGCGAAGAAACTGGACAAACTGGCGTGCCAGAAAACCCTACAGAAACATTGGTTTGCCCTGACAGTGGAATGTTTGGAACCCGAGAATGATCAATGGAACACTTCTGTGCTCCAGTAGCTATCAAAAACTGATATTTCTTATTTTCCACCACCATTTCAACGTAGGGACCTTTCTGATTGACGGGAATAGGTGTAGGTTCCAAACCCTGCTTCGGGCAATCTTAACTAAACAGAATGTCATCAAAAGGAAGCTCTTCAGATAGATATGCAGCAGAAGGATGATCAAATATGTTTCTAGTATCCACACTCGAAGTCTGATTATCCTGTGAAAAAGGTTACTGAGGATCCTGTGCAAACTGACCTCTACCAGGGCCCCCTACACCCGGGCGACCTCTTGATCGTCTACCCATATTCCCAAATGTGTTATTCGACCTCTCTCGAAGGACGGGGAATTGTGCACGCCAATGACCCTCTTGTCGACAATAGGCACACTGATTAATGTTCACAGGACCCAAGGGCACATTCCCTTGTGGAACATACTGACCTCTAATCTGCGAACTACCTCCTCTGGGGCCTCTAACAATTTGCTGTAATAGTACGTTAGTCTTTAAATCACCTTTTCGTTTTTCAACTCTTATCTTTTTCATTATTGACACGATTCTCATAGTACTGAGCCATGTGCAGTACTTCTGATTGGGACTTCGCCTGCCAAGCGCTCTCAGAAGACATAATTTGTAACTGGATGTCAGGCAGCAATCCACGCACAAATTTGTCCCCAAATAACCTTTTCCCAGACTCTGTGCCTAAATCTTGTCCGCTGAAATCCGACAATACCTGTTCGAACCGATTAAAGAACTTGGTAGCACCCTCAGACTTCCCTTGGACACAGGCCGTAAGTTTGTCCCAAATAATTCTTTTCTCCAGGATTATGGTTTTTAATTTTGTAATGATTCTATCAGGCAAGGTTAGTATCACGTGGGGCGGTCTTTCACCAGCTGGCCTTTCTCCATCGAATCTAGTTATATTCGCCCAGCTATCTCCCAACCCTGGCACATCGTCTATAGTCCTAACTTTTTTCCACAAATCTACAGGCAGGAGTACAGGAAATAACAAATCAATATTGACTAAGGTGAACACTGAGGACTGCAAGACGGACTCTATTTCTTTATAGAATCCTGTCAGATTTTTCCTAATATCAGGAATAGATTGTCTAATAGTATTCACTTCCTGTCTTGAGAACGGGACGTGGACAAACTGTGATACATAATGTGCAGGAATGTCCACAGCGACTATACCTCGTGCAGCATCGGCCGCAATCTCAACCTTCGGGACAAATGTCGGAGGAACCTCTCTCATAGGCAACTGAGAAGTAAGTGACTCCGAACGCTTAATAAGCAACAGAGCTAAATCGAGCACTAAAGCAGTCGAAGAAGTGTCAAGTGAAAAAGCTCTCTTATAAATACTCAATAACTCTGTGGGACAACTAATCTTTCTTTTTACACAATCATCCTGTAGGTACTCTATCATTACCTGTATCACTTTCCTCTGCATTTCTGGCGTATACTGACTATATGTGTTGTATACCTCAACTGGAGTTATCGACATATCTGAAATCCATCTAAGCGCGTCCCTCGTACAAATTCGTGCTTCCTCAGATATCGATTTTCGACAAGGAAGGAACCGTTTCTGTACATACATACTTTCCCCCTTGTCATCCTCATTCTGTAACCTTTCCAACTCCTTTCTATACTCCAATAACCTCTCAACATGCTCATTTACTTTCTCCACAGTGTCTCTTGAAAACGCTAAAGTATTTAGATCCCTTAACCCTTGCGGGAGATCTGTTTTATTTAATTTGCTCCACATCACACATAAATGAATCCCTAAACCTTCACTGAAAACATTTTTCTCAGGAAAATTATCCATATTATAAAGTGTGGCAAAACATTAGCTTGATCATCCCTCTCCATACAATGCTTAGCCCATGCAATCAAATCACGTTTCTTCTCTGGTGGCACAGTATTGCGAGTGACAACCTTCGACCCCGCACCTTGATCGACTACAAGTGGCACAGGACCACTTGGAAGAGGGGGATCAGGCAAATTCAATGGAGGTACTGTTACTGGTGCAATAAGAAGAGTTGGAGGAACAGTAACTGGAAGAAGAGGGAAATTAGGAGGAGCAGGAAAAACAGGAGGAAGGGGCAAAGCAGCAGGAAGAGGACCATGCGGTGGTGGCGCAGAGGCACCAGGCCTTCCTTCATTTAATAATTTGTCTATGAATTCGTCGGAAACATGAAGGTCTTTAGAAGGATAGATTTTCTGAATTCCAAATGAGAAAGCCATATCCATATCCATATTCTTAGTCGACTTAGAATGCTTATCTTGGTCATACAATAATGCTTTTTCGGCATTTGTTTTATGACGGCGCATGTTTTTCTCTACTCTTAAGTTGCTGCAACGCTTCTTTTTTCCAATTCTGCAAAACATCAAATGCTGCGGGTCTAGCCTTTTTCTTTAATAGAATAGACTCTAAATACTCAATACGAGGTATTTCAAAACTACCATTGATTGGCCACTGAAGTTCAGAGGCATGTCTGGTTTGTCCGTGCCAAATATCATTAAATACTATACTTCCAATGCCATGCTTACAGTACATAGTACACACCGGCGACCCCTCCTGTGGTGCTGGACGGCTAAATTCCAAAGATTGTCTATCGCTGCGGAACAATGCCCTGAAGCAGGTAGACAATTCCCAGGCATATCAAATTATTGGTGTTACCTGGTCAATAATTGTGTCTGCAGATACAATACGCCAAAATCAAATTATCAGGATTATATTAAGAGTTGGGTCACGACTCACCTGATCAAGCCTAAGGAGGTCCGATTGGATTTCCAAGAATCTTACCCAACTAATCTTACCTCGTGTGTGGTGATTTCGTCAAATCTGCCCACCTCGATAAGTGGACCCTCGTCAAGATGCCATTCTCGGACCACAAGCTAATCGTCCGGGGATCGGGTCGTGCAGCGCTGCTGAGGTGTCGCGTCTCGGTCAGTGGGGCCCCTTTTTGTCACACCGTCTGATCCCGGTCCGATAGCGAGGGTCAACCTTCGATAATCCGGCATCAATCTTGAGGGTCCCGGTTCGGGTGCCAACTGTGAAAACAAAATCAAAATATCGAGGCTGAGTACCAAAAAAGGAAATACACCGAACACGGGTTACAAAGGAACATACAAAGGACTTTATTTCATACTGAACAGTTTTCCAAGAAAAAAAACAGATAGCTATCGGCCCTCAGTACAACACAACGAACTCCAGCGTGGTTCAGTGTGTTCAGTGAGAGACGCTGTACATAAGAATTTGTTGCTCTTTTTTACTATTTGCGAACACGATGTCCATCCTTACTTCGGGTTAACATTCCTGTAATACATTACTGATCTAGGGTTCATGCCGAGTTCGCATATCCACATGCAACTAGTTTGCCTTTAATACATACGTCAACAAGCCTACACAGCAACTATGTATTTTGGGATCTCCCATACAGGTCTTCTCAAACTTAGTTCAGTATTTGGATACATTGTTCTTAACATATGCTCGTGGATTAGTTTCTTTGCACAAGTAATCCTTTACACACAGGTCAGCGAAGGACAAGGTCTCAGTTCACAACCCCAACAAGTGGCCTGCAGGCAAGTTACATATTAATTACTCGCAGAGGTCAGGACGGCCATGTTGTATTTCGGAATGACATTGTCCACCATTTTAACTCACAGGGTGACTTTACAGAGCGAACCTAAAATGGCGGATTGACCTAAAATGGCGGCTTACATGGAGTCTAAGGTCAGGACCTTGCAACACGGATTTCTTCGCAAGTGGCTTATAAGCAGCTTGGCATAGGTCAATATACATATATTCGTTGCAATAGGAGTGTTAGGGAGAATTCTCTCTTTAGGCTGAATTTCCTAACCTAGTGAGTCCCCCAGCAGCTTTGCTGGATTTCTGGAGTTTGTTTTTTTCCTCCTGCCAAGAGTGAGACTCTTTTCCTCCCACTCTTGGACATGATTAATGGTATTCCTTTGACTGGTAATGTGTTTTATGGGCTATGGGGTCCTTTACTCCATAGGGTCTCATGTGTTTTTCCTATGTGTTACACAGCACCCTCTGTGCAGCAACACGGGTGTCATAGTGACACCCCACCATATACTCCATACCCTGGGACTGACTACTGTCTCCCAGGGCATGTAAAGTCACCATTGGCTTTGCTATTCCCAAATTATTAACAGAAACCAGTACAAACCATCATATTGTCTACGTACTGGTCGGGGCAATTTGATTGCCCTGGGGTCTGTTAGTCGAGGGGGCACGTCTCCGTTCCCCCTGATCGAGTTTTGCCTGGTGTCAATGGAAACTACTTTTTATATTCGACTGCAAATATTTTCCTATGGGATTTTCCCATTGTTCGAGGCTACCAACTTTAATTATTTAATTCTCATAGCCTCGAACATACCGCCGGTTTATTTAATTAATATTAATTCTCCGCTTGGTATTTTTTGCCAAGACTCGATTCTAAAATGGCGTTTGTGTTCTCTTCTGTGACTCCAACCCAAGTCGAGCCCTTTGTTCCACTTTTTTGGCGGGGTTCTCCACAGAAGCCTCCAAAAGTGGTGCAACTCTGTCTGGGTACCACAGGGGGTGTGGGAGGGGGTTTAGGCACCCTGGACCGAGTTACCTTGGTAACTCAGGTCGCACTCTTGTGTGATTGGCCCAAGTGGTGAGCCGGCCGGCTCACCACTTAGCATGTTTGAGTGACAGCTAGGCTGAGTGAATGGGGGTTTTCTGCATAAAAGCAGGGCTTTGGGGACTGGAACTTCAGAAGTCGCCACAGGACCTGAGAATCCGACGAGGGAGAAGCTGAGCCGACCTACCACGACAACACCACCGGTGGAGCCCTGCAGAACCGACTCACCACTTCCCGACGACAGAGAAGATCTCCTGGCTGGAGAAGCTTCTTCCCCTGACTGATGGGCACAACCAGTTTTCCTTTCTTTCTTCGCACCCCAGCCCGGTTTGTGGTCGAACTGCCCGTGGCAAGCACCCTGGCGGCCGGATAGCCACTCACCACTGAACCGCGAATCACCGGACCGCTCCTTGTACCTGAGAAACTCCGTGGCTGGTTTCTTCCCTGGCAGTGCAACGGACCCCTGTCTTCCTCCACGATGAGATCCTCTTCCCCCGGACGAAGCACCGACTTGCACCCGCTGCCAGGAACAACTGCCCCCGCTGGAGCGTTCTCACCACTTTAAGGTACCGTGTCCGCCAGGCCTCCCTTTCTAAAGATTGCTACAAGGTAATAATAACTCCTTAACCTTCTGGACTGGGCTGGCCGCCTTGACCCTCTAACTGGTCCCTTTCTGTGGTCCAACCCCCTTTTTGAACCTTTTCAAGACTTTTGTGCACTGCAGCCGTGTGATCTTGGACACATTTCGTTTGGATCCTCTGAAAGTGGATCCGGCCTCTTGAACTCTAACTTCACGGTTTTACTTTGCCTTCCTCTCTTGTTGTGTTCTTGAAAAAGTGTTGGGATCTGTTTCAATTTGTTCTCTGCTTTTCTCTCCCTTTTTAAAACGAACTATGAGAGTGCCATCTACGTTAAGCGCTCACCGCTGTCTGAAAATAAGTGGGGCTTTACTTAAGACTTGTCTAATATTCTTTTAAGGGAGTGTATATCTTTTAGTGACCGTGTTTTTGAATTGCTTACTATTAGTGCCTGTGTGTTTTTCTAGATGTGGTTTTAAATAAATAATTATATCTCTTTTACACCAAGCCCTGGTCAGTGTTTACTTGTTCTATTGTGTGCTCTTGACCTATTGTGAATACTTTGCATACTGCCTAACTCTTCTTGAGGGAAGTCTGACTGCTCAGCCACAGCTACCAAGTGAATCTCTGTGGTACAGACTGCTACCAAGTGGGTTGACTGCCAAACACCTGTAGTCCTAAATCTTTTGCAGTGGTCCCAGAGGGAACTGCACAGGTTTCTGCCTAACAAGGAGGTACGATATAATTTCTCGTTTGACAACATCATTGCCGAAATTGTCTTAAAAATCCCCTCATCTGCCTCTCTGGACATGGGATATTGTCGGGCTTTTGATAGAATTGCTCCTGGTTTTAGTTTAATTTTCACTTCTCCAACCCCTTTCAAGAGGCCTACGTCATAGGGTCCTGTAGTCCATACTCAGACAGGCACCTGGGCCAAGTCGTCATCAAAATATTCAGGACGGTTTCGTGCCAACATCATTCTTTGGGGCACTTCTCTTTTGATAATTTTCACCCAAAAGGTGAGACTCACTTCCACCATTGTCTCTCCCATATCTGCTTTTTCTTCAAACAAATCGTCTTCAGTGACGTCGTAGTCTATCGATATCCTTCTTCATTGGCGATTACTGCGCACCATTGTCAGCCTTCGTCGTCATAACCATCAATCAAGGCCATTCTCCCTCGTACTGCAGCTGTGTGTATCATCAAGGGAAATACTTGTCCCTTCTCTTCATGCATCGGTATTCTTTGCCTAAATAGGAACTCATCTGGGGTTCTCATGATCCTGACTGCAAGGCCTGGCAGCCCTGCCATTAGTATGCGCATACCATACGCGAATATTTCTGGTTTTAATGGTATAGCCCTCATAGCTGTGTGTCCTGCGTATGCTCTGATCATTTTGCATATATTTGAATAGTGCATTTCTGGAGTTGAACATACTATGCCTTCCTTCGTGAACAAGATTGTCATGTTTAACTTTGTCATTAAATCTCAACCCAAAATGTTTACTGGGGTCTGACGTGAATATAATAAAGGCACATTCATTTCACATTCTCCTATAGAGACTGTGTGCATTTGTGAAGGGAACACGACTTGTAGCGCCTGTGAAACTCTGAGTATTTATGGCCTCGTCGGACAAGGAAAACTTGCCTTCATGTATGCACGAGCGTGTTGCACCCGTGTCAACTAAGAAGGAATATTCTTTATCCCCTATAACGACATCTACCCTAGGTTCCCGGTCAGGGTCTGGTGTCACTGATAGGATAGAACACATCAGGGTTCCCAGTGAGCTGTCCTAGTCCATATACAATTTTGGCCCACTGTGTGCTGGTGGATTTCCCCCATTCTCATTTTTACTTCCCATTCCAGGGTTCATGGTCTGTCCTGTGCTCACTGTCTGTGATAGTTGCATCGGTACTTGTTGGGATTGTCCTTGTGGAAAACTCCCCATATTCATAGGTTGCCCGCCTTGTTGCGCTCCTGGCTCTTGTTGTGCTGTGTGATTCTGTGCAACACCCTGTTATATGTACGCAGGTGGATTCACTGTACCTGCTCCTGTCCCTTGGCCGTTCTGCACCATGCCTTGGGTCTGCATGTGCGTGCTAAATGCCCTGTCATTCCACATAACCAACATACTGAAGGTGGTCATACCATTTGACTTAACTTGATTACCATGTTGCATATTTTGAAAGCCTCCTTGATTATTTTGGAAACCTCCCTGATTGCCCTGCCATCCTTTTCCTCTAAATCCTCTTGCCCTGGGGTAAAACCCAGTATTGCTCTGATTATTCTGCTGTTGATTAATCACCTGTGGCATGCTCGATTCAGCTGTGCTAGTTATCCGGGCTCCCTCAAGAGCATATTTTGACAATTTTTTCTGCACCAATTTCGCTTCCTCACCCTTTCGTGCAGCTTCCTTTTTGCGAGTCTTTTCTTGCAGCAATCTGTTGTAGTGTGCGATGGGCAACTGTATTTCTAACCAAGGTTTGGCTTCGATTCCTACCAATTTCTTGAGCGGTTTCTGTACTGGTTCTGGCGGCCCTTGGCACAATATATGGTAGAATACAGGTATAGATTTCCCCCAAGATTCATGAGTTTCGAGTACCCAAGCGTCTTGGAAATTCTGTATATAAAGCAATGGCTC
Source organism: Ambystoma mexicanum (assembly GCF_040938575.1). Lineage (NCBI taxonomy): Eukaryota > Metazoa > Chordata > Amphibia > Caudata > Ambystomatidae > Ambystoma > Ambystoma mexicanum. The sequence continues at coordinate 556,108,822 of NC_090931.1, forward strand.
CCCAGACTCCTTCATTTTTCGTGTCATTATAGCTCCCATATCGGAAGTGTCTGGGTAAAGCACTCGTAGTGCTTTCCATACTGAGGCTCTGCAGTTGTTAAATGGAGCTCCGTCATGTGCAGTGTTGATTGTGGTCACACCCGGGTAACCTGCCCGTGTCCACACATAGTCTGCTCCTCACCAAGTATGGCGATTAGGAAACCCTTGATATCCCCTATAGCTAACGTGTTTCCTCCCGTCATTTTTTCTAACTCGTGTATCCACTTTTCGGCTCCCGATGCCAGCATTGGAAGCTTTTTTTCAAATTTTCTCGATCCATGTGTGGCCATGGAATATATTGTGGTCTTTTTCCCCCTTTTTCGAGTAACGGAAATTGGGATGTATAGCTCCCTCTCTTTCCTCATGGTTCTTCTATCTATGGCAGGGGTAATGTTCCAGCATTGCTGCCTGCCTGGCAGTGACCTTATTCTCTCTACATAGGGCGGTGGAGACACCCCCCTCTGACCGTGAGATACTTCATGTCGGTCTGACTGCGTGGCTAGTTCTGATGCTCTTGGTGCAGACTCGCTGGTGTCTGACCATCTTATTCATTTCTCTCTTGGGAGTCGTCTTTCGCTCCATCTCTCTTCCTCATTTTCCCTGCGTTCCTCCCTCTGTGTCAGACTTTGTCTGTCCCCAATTCGTGCTACTTCTTGTGTCTTCTTGGTTCCTACTTATTTCTAATCTGTCCAGGGATAGTTCCCTATTCCCGCTATTTCGGGAAACATCCTCAGTGTCGTAAAGTTGAGTGCTCTCCAGACGCTCGTCTTCCCCCTCCCTTTGGAGTGTTTGTTCTAGCCCCATTTCATCATATAGTCAATCAATCGTTTCTCCGATGCTTCTGGTGTCGAAGTCCTCTTCCATATTTGCCCTAGACGTGCCTGGTACTGCATTGTACGCAGGAAAGAATTCGTTGATGTCTTCCCAATCTACTACTGGAGCTGGTTTTTTTAACCTCTCTCCCCAGATATTCGCTTACGTTCTACATCATCATCGAATTCTTTGCGCTTCCTCGCCTCTTTTCTGACCCCATCTTCTTCCATTTTCTTTTCATTTCTACGTTCCTCTGCCCTTCGGGTTTCCTCATCCCTTTGTCTCTTTATTCTCTTCTTTTGTATTATTTGCTCTTCCTCTGACCTTTGCTGCTTCTGTCGGTCTTGATCGTTGGCTGCTCTGTTTGCGATCGAGCTGTCTTTCTTGCTCTTCGCGATATAGCTGTTCTCGCCTTTGTCTGTCTTTCTTTCTTATTCTTTTGTCTCTCAATTCCTTCTCTTTCCCCTTTCTCTGTACCTCGTCTAGCCTCTTTTTGTTTTGCATCTTCATTTTTTTGCGAACGCTGTTTCATCAGTTCTATCTTCTTTTCCCTTCCATTTTTTCCTACTGTCTCCTTATGGAGAGATGCACTTGTCTGTGCCTGATCCATTCTTTCGTCATCACGTCTCTCCTTGTCCCTTGGGACTGTGGAGGTGATATCCTTATCTTTCCCTTGATTTTCGTCACTACTTTGTGTAGGTGACTCATATGTCGGGTTGCTATACCCCATGGCTGCTTTTAATTCTCTCAGCGGGTACAGTCCCTCGTCTTTACTTTCTTCAACCTTCGTTTCGGATGGGGCATGTGGCGCGGTAGGCTTCTCACCCTCCTCTGAGCATAACACTTGTGTATAGGCGCGTTACAAATGCCATATCATATCATATATTAAGTATCCAATCTATTGGCATCTCCTCTCCCTTTTCTTGTTCATACATCTTCCATATCTCTAAAATAGCTAGGCGTTTGTCTAACTTTTTGCCCGTCTATGTGGCGTGCAAATATGTCATGTGTTGCAAGACCGCTTTAGATAAGTACCCGCCCTGTAGCCATGGCATAAACATTTTGTGGGCAGTTCCCACTCTGTGCTATATTTCTTCAGTTTAGGTGCATGTTTCGGCAACTGTTACCATAGGTGTGTTAATGTAGTTATGTCTTCCATGTTTGAATCTGTTCCCTTTCTCCTTATATAACACTTGTCAAAGCTATACGTGTCTTACAGTTCCAACAATATGAGCAAGCAAGCTCCAATCCAGATTTATTTTTTTTCACAAAATGTTATATCTTCTATTTTACTCAAAAACATCAATTCACATGCAATATTATCTCGGCTATTCAATCACGTAAAATTTGAATCATTTTTCTCAAGTAAACTTTTTCGACTTGTGACGTCGCAAAAAAAAACCCCACGTAAGACAGAGGTTTAACAGACTAGACGAACACCAGCTGGTCACAGGTATCTCTGCCTCTAATCATTACCCCTTCATGGAGTTTAAACATATCCCTTTCACGTCGTCTTTAATCGCTCTGGTAGTCCATTTGTTCCCCTTTAGTTGGGACTATGGATACACGTTTCTTCTAGCTGCTTGTATTAAAAGCGTAAGAATAAGGCAAATCCTCTCACTTCTCGGGTGTCCTCCACGGTAACCTCTCTTCTCGGGTGTCCTCCCCGGTATCTTCTCTCTATTTGCTCAATTATTCTCGAGTAATTATTCCCTTCCTCTTCGATGTATACATTCTTCTCTATTTCTAACTATATTTTTTTCCTACCTCCCTCTGTTACCTTTTCCCTTTACTTGTTCTAGAGCATGCATTTTTGCCAAAACATTCAATCTTTTTCACTCACTGTTCGCATGTTTCCTCTCTGGACCCTCGGGATCACCGCCTTCGTCACCGCCTTCTTCGGCTTTTCTCCCGCTCAGCTGCCTGTAGAAATGGGAAGTTGTTACGTGGGGAAACACAGGTCCCTTCAGACCTTGTCCTGCAGTTTCTGTTTTCTTTAAACTACCACTGTCCACGGGAGCTTCACAGTGTACTCGGCCGAATGGCAAAGGACTCGTGATATTGCCGAGGACCTAGAGTTACTTTGTCGACGGGCAATGGGTGTCTTATTCTAATCAATAATCGATAACCATCAATCTCTGCTACCAAGTTTACTCCGAGACCCCCGGCCGGCCCATAGAGCCGAGCTTTGCTCAGAAGTACTTTAAGACGAGATAGCTGCACCCTTGAGATGGATGGGGGTGCAGATGTATTACTCCCAACACCAATCAAAAAGGACAACTCAATGGTTTGGCAAAGAGAGTCCGTTTAATGACAATTACAGAAAACGGGGAGTCATGGATATCAGCAGTGATGCGATCGTCCTTCTCGCTTCAACCCCAAACTACATACAAGTTGTAACATTTATACTCAAAACTTGTCACAATTGACATGTAACACTCAAATGTTAACATGCAATTCTATTGGTTAGGTAAAGGTAACTTTACTATAGGTACTTTATCTGTATATGGTAACGGAGTGAGGGGATTGGGTAAACACTGTCAGGTGGGCGTCCAAGCCCTTCCTTCAAAAATTACTACTGTAGACGTCACAAAAAGTACGACGTCTCATTGGTTCTACTAACTATAGGATCCTAGATTATTTGGTCCATTGTGATTGGGTTGGCACCAACCCCATGCATACTTTTCCACTTCGCTTAGCAGCACGCAGAATGGTCGGCCAGGTGCGGGGTGCCCCTTAGTTACCCGGTCTTCCTCCGATTATGGTTACAATCAATCATCACTTTAGTAGCCATGTGACAATTAGTTCACTGTGGTTGGCCTCGAAAATGCATCTTCTGTCTGGAAAAGTTCTGATATCTTACCTGGTCGGGTGCCAAGTGTAGGTGTGAACCCTCGCTTCTTCTTCTTCCTCCGCTGGTCACGTGCTTCCCACACCGTGAATTTGTCTCGTTTCTCTCAATTTGTGTATTTGATTCTTATTTAGCCCGTCACCTGCCTACATCTTCTTATCTCGACCTTCAGAGACAGGATATTCTGTTCTTAGTTTCAATTAAATGTAGCTACTGTTCACCTCGTCTATTGGTGTGACCTTGGCTTCCCTGGCACGAGTTGCTTCTGCCGAGTTTCGATTCAGCCGTCTCTTCTCGTGCTAATTATGAATATCTGCTCATTTGGCCTTTAGTAACATGGGTGGATTCTGCTTCGTTTGAAAAGTGGAAATATACTTATAATAAAGTACTTTCGTTTGAGGTAGATTTATGTATAATGGCGCTTGCCGCACTACTCTTCTACTTAGCATAGCAAGCCGCACTGTTTCCTTAGCTTTCTTGCGGTTCTAAGCATATTTACAGGTGTAAACTGGTCGACTGTCTTCGTATTGCTTACAGCTTCATTTTCTTACATTTGGACATCTTTCTTTTTGTTTTAAGTTCATGATATCCTTACTCATGGTGTTTCGTCTTTGTATCATTCTTGGGTCATCATTTCTTCTATCTGTTAGTCTGTCCGGGTCCTCGTGACGTCACCATTCGTCTTTCATCAAGACCTTTTTGGTTTCTTCCCGGACAGTACTTAGGCAATCTTCATTTCGTTTCATTTGCTGGTAGGGTTTCCTTAATGGATACCTTACTGTCCATGGTTTTCTGGGTATCGGTACTTCAATAAGTGTTGCCCTTCTGCTAGGCACTGGGCAGAGCCCCACTGCGGCTCTCTGTTGCTTTATTTGCTCATCATACGTCACATACTTTGGTGTGAACGTTCCTGGTACTCCAAAATTGGCGACTGGAGTGCAGGTTTTATTTGGGACCTCCTCTACACAGGGACCTGTCAAATGGCAGTTTTCCCTATTAAGTGTGCTAGCTTCCTAGTATTATCTCCTGTTTGCCAACCTTTTATGAAGCCAGACTGACCTGGGCCTATAATGTCTGGAAGAAGGGGGGGTAACTCTGGCCGCCAAAATTCCTGCATAGATTTTTACATCCAAGTTTAGGAGAGCAATAGGCTGATATGACCCACAAACTGTTGGATCTTTGTAAGGCTTTTCGAAGACCACCACTTTCACCTCACTCATAGTTTGGGTCACTTTCCCATTCCTCCATATAGATTTGAAGAGGCATGTACGCTTGGGACTCAGCTGCTTTCAGTATTTTGGTAATTTCTTTGTTTATTGCCTCTACTTCCTCCATTGTGATTGCTTCCTCTAAGCGATCCCTCTCCCGACCCTTAATTTTCTGCATCGAAAGATAACTAAAATATTGTTCGACTGCTTGCTGTTTTGGTTCACCTGACTTATAAAGAGTCCTATAAAATCCTTCAAATGAGCTCATGATCGATTCTGAATCTGTCGCTATTGTGCTGTCTTGTTGCGCAATACCCCTGATTACGCGTTTCACCTTCGTCATTCTAATCTGTCTGGCCAACAGCCTAGCCGCTTTGTTGGCACTTACATAATGTTGCTTCCTTATATTCAGCAGTGCTCTAGCTGTGTTTTGCCTACGCAGCAGTGGCAGTTGGCCTCTTACATCTCATTTATTTATGTGAAGTTATTTTTTCCCTCCGCTAGATCTCGCTGAGCCTCCCTAAATTGGGCTTCTAGTTCTGTTTCCAGTGCTACTTATTTTCCTTTTTTGCGCTTGGATCGCTATAATCCCCCCCCCCTAATAACCACTTTGAATGCCTCCCACAACCCATCTTCAGTTATTTCCTCATGTTCATTATTTAACAAATAATCATCTATTTTGCAACCCACCTGTTCCGCCGACGGTGTCGAAAAATGTTTCCTGGTGACATGTCCATGCCCAAACACCCACCCCCCCCCAGATCCCCTTATGATGTTCCCACCCCTTCACTTCCATCATCAACGGGGCATAGTCTGAAGTAGATATTGCCCCTAAATTTATTTTCTTCGCCTGCCTCCCCAACATGTTGGCAGTCATCCATATATAGTCTATCCATGACGATGTTTGGTATATGTGGGAGAAACATGTGAACCCTCTCTCTTCAACCCTCTTTGAACGCCATACATCCCTGAGGGCTAGGCATTTAAAATTCTGCTTCAGATGCTTCGAGGGGGTACCACCGCTATGACGGTTTGGGTCCCATGCTAAGTTAAAATCTCCAGTCAACACTATCTCCCCCACCGCATATCTTACCAGTTTCAACAAAATCACCCTTAGAAATGCCTCCTGGCCTGTGTTGGGTGCGTAAATCGGTCCCAAGATCACCCTAGTGTGTCCCAAAAGGATCAGTAGGAAAAGATATCTACCCCGTTTGTCCACCACTAATTGCTCAACTTTAGCTTGAAGAGCGTCCTTTATACCTATCAACACCCTCCTCGTCCTCCCCGGAGCATTACCTTGATAAAGATGTGTAAATTGTCGGAAGTGGCTAATTGATCTATCTGCATTCTTTATGTGGGTCTCTTGCAACATTATTATGTCAGCCTGGAAACGTCTAATTTGCGCCTCCACTTTTCTGTGTTTAACAGGGGAATTAATTCCCCTAACATTATGTGAATAGATGGTATACACTGCCATTAATTATCATCATTTCTAGATGGTGAATCACTCCTTTTTCCTGAATACCAGCATAGTCGCTCCCACCTCCCCAACGCCCCACTCCCAGTCCCCATACCTTCCCCAACTCACAACAAACTGGACACGTTCCCTGCCTTCATCATTCCCCCACCACCCCTTCCCTCCCCCACCTCATCCTCCGGTCAGAACCAAAGATCCTGCAACAACACCCAGATACCTTCCTGGGGCTCTGATCGTGAAACAACCACAGGAACTTCCCTAGAGAGGGCAAACTATACCCTCAAGTGATTCCTTGATGCCGCCCCCCCCATCCACCCTACCTCCTGGCAGGCCTGCAATCCTGCCGCCCACATCACAACCGCTCCCCCTTCGCTTGCTTTTCTTTCCTGTAATTGCAGATGGTTAGGTAGACCATATTTGGGGACAATCCGATCTGCACTCAAATCTCCCCGGTTGGCCCTGATCCGCCCGTTTTGCCTGAGGTTCCTCTTAGTTTTGTAGCCTTGCCTCCTCGAGTCTCTGACCAGTCCCACGGACGATTAGTATTCAAAGGGGTAGGATCTGGGCCGCGCATTCGCGGTTAATTTCATGATGGATAATCCCTCCTTGCACGTCGTGGCCCTCTGCTGTCTGCCTTTCCAAGTAAATAGCAGTCCGAACGGGAATGTCCATTTATAAGGGGATATGCTTTGCCATTAATTCCTTGGTCAACGGACTCATGGCCCTCCTTTTTTGCACTGTTGATAATGGCAGGTCTTGGAAGAGATGTATTAGAGTAGGCTGTGACCTTGCTGCCTGGAGAATGTCCTCTTTTATTACATATGGCGAGAGGGCCACCAACACTTACTTTGGCCTTGTATCTGGGCCTGATCTCTTGTGTCCCACCCTTTATACCTGATCAAAACTCACATCCTTGGGCGCCATCTCTGTGAGAAAGCTCCTGAAACACTGCTGAATCGTAGTCTTCAAATCTGCATCCCTCATGTTCTCCGTAAGGCCTTTCACACATATGTTTAATCACCAGGATGGGTTTTTCAGGTCTTCTGTCTATGCTTCCAAATTGCGGGTGGCCCTTGCTAACTGTTCCAGGAGTGCACTATTCTGACCAACTACTTCTGTTTTTTTCCGTTAAACCACGTTCTGTGATATCAACCCTGGCGCCAATTTCATTAACCTCCTCCCTCACTTCTGTCAAGGAGATCCAAATATCTTTAATCTCTTCAAGCTGAACCTGGAAGGTGTTCACCAACCTCTCTTCCATACTTTTAAGGCATTTCTGGAGGCCTTCCCTTTTTCAAGGCCATTTTGATTGGCTCAGATTCCTTTTCTCCTGTAGCTTGCTGTACCGCTTCATCCCCCATGGAGGTTTCTTCGGTGTGAGGCCACCGACAATGTTGCAGCTGGCTGCCTGCGTGCTAGTGGGTGTTCTAGATTTTGAGGGGCCAGTTTTTCCTTTGGCTCCTGGCATCTGGAAGTGTGCACTTCGAGCCAATTTAGGGATTCACTGTTAAATGTAAAACCAGTTATATTCTCAGTCCAGTTCTGTTGCACAGGAACCAATATAGTTCTTGGCCACTTCTCACTCTTTTTAGCATATGATGCCATCTCCCTACCCAGCTCCTTTCAGCCTTTTATTGTTCTTTTGAGGATAAATGTTATAAAAGTGGCCTGAGCGCAGACCCGTATTCCCTTTCAAAGCTCACTTCCTCTAAGCTCCGACCGTGTCTCCACTTCGTGTCCTCAACCTCCTTTGCCTACCCATGTACACAAGCGAGGTCGCTCCACTAGCCAATAGTTGAACACATTCCTAGGGCCTCACCAGTGTTTTTGATAGCTGGGAAAGGCACCTTGTATTTCCCCTACCAGATCACTAGTCTTAATTCGGCCACCCTATTGCTTCCGGTGCAGGCGGCTTCACTTACTTGGCCCAGGTCTCTACAGCACTTGATTTGGCTCACCTTGTGCCCCTTTCCAGTCTCAAGGAAATCTGCAGTTTAATGTATTTGGCCTCATGCCCCCAGCCCCTCCCAGGGAGCGCCACGCCTTCTCGATGCGTGGAGGCTGCTTCTGAGCTATGACCCGGCACTGTGGGCTCCGGCCCTATCCCTCTCTGCTTTGGTTCTATCTCTCTGTGCTTCCTTCTTGATTTTCCAGCGCACCTCGGGTGACACCCACTTGCCGTCACCCCCTCTGACCTCCCACTCCTTTCAGGACGCCAGTCCGTGGCCTCCGCTCCTCCTCCTACCGCTCCTCCCATGATGGGAATCCCGTCTTGTCCCTCGAAGTACGTTGCACAAGCTTGTCACTCCAGATCGAGAGCCTCTCTCCCCAGCGTCACGCCCCTCTGTATGCCGGCTGGATCTCCTTCACACTCTTGTCAGCGTCGGAGTGGGGGAGGGCGATCAGTCGTCTTCCATCACTATTTCTCCTCCCACTGTTTTCCGGAGCTTGCGGCTAGGCTTTATTTCTGCTTTCTAGTCGGCCTGCTCTTGTCCGCCTCGCCGGAGCACGGGAAACGCACACTTACACCAAGGTGGCCAATTTTGCCATTATTTTGACATCTGTGTTTTGATGTTGGATCTTCACCCTCCTTGGGAAGTATGATGGCACCCATCGTCTCCGGTAGGTCTGGTCCTTCTAACACTTTGTTAAAAAACTCTAACTAAAAAGGGTGCTAGAGTGGATCGATATTGCTTATAAAATAGAACTGTGAACCCATCATCCCCTGGTGTCGTGCTCCCCTTCATTACTTTTATCATCCGTATAACTTCTTCGACGGTTATTTGTCCATCCAACGAGGAGGCAGTTTCCCCCAGATACCTCCGGTATCGGCAAAGATTCCAGGAGCTCAGCTATATGCGACCCGTCTCCCCCATATTCAGACTTCTGTAGACTGTCATAATAGTGCGCTACAATATGTTCTGTATTGTAATGGGTAACACGGAGATTGGATTTAATATCCCCACCATTTTGCTCTTCTGACTCTCCCTAAGCCTCTGGGCCAGGATTATGTCTACTTTATCCCCCCTTCTCATAATACTTTTGCTTGAGAAGCAACATTTTCTTCTTGGTGTCATGTAGTAACAGGTCTTTGAGCTGGGCGTTATAGATTTTAAGCTTTTGCTTTCTCGGGAGTCATGGATGGATGGATGTCGATGTCCTCCTGATTGAACCCTCAATTTTGGTCTTTAGGTCTTTTTCCTGCATCATACTTTCCCTTCTTTTATGGGAACCGATTCGAATCGGCTCCCTGTTGCCTTAAAACCATCCCATAGGGTACACAGTCCCACCTCGCCATTATCGTTAAAAACGATATGTCCTTTGGTGTTGGTAAGGAGAGCTTGTACAATCTTCGTCTTTGAAGAGGAAATCATTGCTTTCCATTTGCCTTCCCCTGTTAGTCTCCACTGGTAATATATATTAGGATATGGTTGATTCATGAGAAAGAGTTGTGGAGCTGAGTAGAATGTAAACAGCGGGGCGTGGGGGTGGTTTTGGGGAGGGGGATCATGAAGGCCAAAATACTCAATTCTCGATTAATCTGTTCGAGTTCCTTTCTTTCTGCTGAGGGCCCAACTCTCTTCCTATATCCCTAGATGGGTCGAGAGCCATGTTAAAATCCTCTCCTTCTCTTAGGGGACCCTTCACAAACATCTTAAGTTTCTCCTTTACCTTGTCCCAGAAAGCGACTTGCCCCTCATTTGGGCAGTATACTTTGCCAAGTGCCAGGTAAGTCCCCTCTATCCTTCCTTTCAAAAACAAACAACGCTCTACCAGGTCCCTTAGCACCTTATCCAGTTTCAGGCCAAGGTGATTTGTCACAAGGATAGCCACCCCTTTCTTCTTTACCGTGAACGACGCCTGATAGGCTTCCCCAATAGATTTCGAGCTAAAACTGGTTACTTTCCTCCTCCCCCAGTGGGTCTCCTGGAGGTAAAGCAAGTCCAAATTGGATTGTGTGAACAACCTGATCACCAGCAATCTTTTCGAGGGTGAGTTAACGCCCCTTGCTTTTAAGGAGCCAATTGACATCCCGTTCAGTGAGCTATCCATGATAGCTGACAGACCCTCTCCTAATATGCTTTGCTTTATCAGTTCTATGGAATTACTGATCCGTCAGCACAGAAGCCCTACCTACTCTGTGTTGAAGTTGCGAAATCACTTGAAAACCCTTATAATGAAACCCCCATAAACTTCTCCAACACCCCTACCCATCCTAAACAGTCCACCCTCTCCCACTCCCCCCCCTCATCTCCAGCGTCTAGTCAGAACCTACTACCAGTGTCAGGTTCCGACTGAACAACCAAAAATACTTGAATCCCCTGGCCTCTAATCCGCACTACTCCTCTTCCTGAGCTCCCCTTCCCCCCATTTCAAACGTTTTCTGTTGTCAGCCTCCCCTAGTCACTCAGGAACACTTCCTGGTCCATCCCCTACCCCCGGCACACACTCAGGAGTCCCACAGCCCTATGGGACTCCCCACCTTTAATCCTCTCATCCTACCAATCGGGAAGGATCAACCTAGTCACATTATCAAAATGTACAGTTCTTTTTGCCAGAGCACAGTTCAAGGCCTCTCAGAAGGAGGGGTGATGAGTTTCTTAAATTTCCTAGAACCTGGAATGCGTCTTCTGTCTTTCGCCTTCCCTCTCCTCAGGCCCTCTGTAGCACTACCATCGGATTAGTGACCTCGTTCTCCAGCGGGGTCCATCAGTTCCGCCATTGCCCCCATGATGTCCTCTTCCTCAATGTCGCTGATATTGTATCCTCTTCCCTCTGAGCCACTGTGTAGGGGGAGATTATAATCTTTGTCTTGCCACGGTGTAGACGTGGAGAGGTCCTGGAAGATAGTGATTGTTGCGCCATTGTTGGTTAGTGAGTCTTATTTCCTGGCCTTTTTCAAATGCTGGACTTCTCTGCATAGTAATGAAAGCAAACCAACGTCGATCTTGGGCCTTCTCACACTCCCTCCGGCCCTGTGTGCTCTGTTAATGGTTGGTTCCTTGGTAGCGTCATCGCCAAATAGCAGCTTAACCACATTCTTGATGGCCCGGCCTGTCTTTGTTTTGCCTTCGTTCTCAGGGAAACCAAAACAACCTAAGTCTCTGTTTTCAAGATCGTCCATCTTGACGGCTCTTTACTCCTCACGTCTTTCCTGTGCTGTTATCCTCGTCAATCTGCGTTTCCAGTATACCTTCCGAAGACTTGTTGGTGTCTATGCTCTACATTCTATCTCCAAATGTGTCAACTCTTCGGTCCAATTTGTCCAATCTGTGGCCTATGCCGGTTCTGATTCTCCGAATTTCCTCCATTAGAGCTGCAATGTCTATTTGTGTTGACATTGCGTCTCCAGCTCATTCCGCCATTAATGGGGTAACTACACCTTCCACCAACGCATGGGGACCATTGAGCCCGAACGTTTGCAGCGATGACTTCCAACTCATGAGGGGAACCCCAGATTGCTGGCGCTTCTTTACGATGGTGCTCCAGACCACTTTTTCTCTGGAAAGGATCTCGAAAGCGGAGGTCCCTATGGTGAGGCTTTGGGCCGTGAATTGCTCCCCCAATAAAATGTGCATTGGTCCCATCGCTTGTGGATGTCGGGGGAGGAGGGTTGGTCGAAGCAGCAGTTTGGTACCCTCCAATACTTCCTGTATCAGTGACTCCCTCATCCTTCTCCCAGGCCGAGCCTCCTAACGAGGGGCAGCTATCAAATGGCAGATGGTTCTCCGCATGTGGGTTCTTTCCTCATGTAGGCCCCTGATTTCCCACCCTAGCAGAGTGAGCTAGCTGTTTCCCACTGGAAATCCACATTAAACATGATGTTGATTGCCAGGGCGTCACTTGTCAGTGTGTGCACCACCTTCGGAGGACTGCGCTGTATAGGAGTGCTCCAGGAGGGCTGCCTCCTCTCTGCGTGTGCAGTGGGCTGTCTCCTCCAACTGTACTCTCCCAGTTAGTTATGGAGTGCCTGGGGCGGACCGGTGTCGCCTCCAGGCGTGGGTGGTGTCCGATATGGCTTTATTCGCCTCCGACTTCTTCGAGCTGTGCCTAGTGATTGCAATTAGATCTACTTGGGATCAGCACGGGCCATGTTATGAGGTTTCCTTGGCACCGACTCTCCCCCACTCGCCCCCAGCCTCTGGGTGTAACTAACCCAATCAATGTGCAGGCATAGATGGGACTTGGAGGAGGGGCGGAGGTATATGTCCTCAGGGGTTGCTCGCCCTCCATTTCCGTTCGTCTTTCTTCCCGTGGGGTTCTCCCTTGAAGGTGCACAGCCTTGTCCCCTATTCACCTCCAATTGCACTGTGATGGGCCCTGCATGAGCTGTGTCTCGGTGAGCACCCCTCCAATGTCTGGTGGGTGGGTGGGGTGTCGCACACCAAATGATGGCACCCACGGCTTCCCAGCTGCTTGTGCATTTGCGTGGGCCCTCGGGATCATCTCAGAGTCCCGGTGTGTTTGTTGCCACCCTGCTGTGCCTGTACTTCAACAGCTCACCTCACTGGAGTGGGGGGGGGGATGGGCCTTCCTCCGTTCACGCTGTGTTGCACGGTTCAGGGTGGTAACAGACATTTCCCATCCATCCGCTCCTTCTGCCCACTTTGCCTCAGGCACCGGGGCCCGTCCGGCCATATCTTTGGTGGGGTGGAGAGAATCCTGTAATCTGCTATGCCGGCTGGCTGGCCTTGGCACGAGTTTCTGCTCTCCCCTGATCACAGTGTGGAGACGCTCCTCGGTTAGGTATCCTGCAGCTCCCTGAGGTACTAGACGGTCATAGCCCTGACGCCTTTCCATTGGGGGATTCAAACGTCATCCAAATCTGTGGGGGGCCATCTGCAACATTTAGGGCTCAAAATCACCCCTTTAGTGGGGCCATATACCGGGGCTCAGGACCCTTAAAAGCCCAGCAACTCAAGAGCGACGCGACTATGCGACCTGCATCAGCGCGCCACCTGGTGGTCTCCCACCGTCTTAAATTTTAATTAAAACCCTTGAAGTCTCCCAGACTTTGTGTGTGTTAGTGAGGCCATCTGTGACGCAACAAATAACCACCAAATAACCAATGGGAGCTCTTTGTTCACTTGTCGAGGGAGATTTAAGGAATAAACAATCCCCCACATGTCTCTCCGGTGAAAAAAAATTATCTTATTCCTCTCTGACAAGGATAGGATCAACCAAATTCCTGTAGTCCATAGAGACATTCTAATATAACACAAAAGGGTAACTTCTGCAGAAGATGCATGTCCGATGGAGAACTTAACAAATGTGTGAGTGTCTTCTCCTTATAAGTATCTAGTTTTCTGAGGCCATTCTTATTCTAGTTCTCAAGTTCCTGGGTATCCGCCAAGAGCAAAATAGAAGACACTCGCAGTCACGTCATTTTTAAGTGAACCAGTACACTAATTGGCTATGATCTTGGCCAGGCCTTTGTCAAGGCGTTGGCCATTTGCTTTAGAAAGTTGTAATGATGATTGTATGAACCAGATGGCCACAACTGCAACCCGTTCACCTGGCTCTTGAAACGAGTGTGCTTTTCTTATATATTGACATCTCATTTTTTCTGTTATGAACAACATAAAAGAACAGTATTCCTTTGACAGTAAACATGTAATCCTCTGCTTTAGAGTGGCTAGAGCACAACAGCTAATGTCAGCTTAACGGTTTCCACTCGGTGAAAATCCAGTGGAAAGTGTAAAGCTTTTATATTCCTTGATTTCAGATTGTCTCATTTGATATGTCAGAAAAAATGTTAAGCGCTGTGGCTTTGTCTGTTGCATGACTTCGCAAAACAACTTCTAATCAACTACATCCTCTACATTTTGAATGGCTGCATCATAACATTTAAGAAGTAGGAGCCCCAGCAGTATTGAGAGCTTTGGCAAATAGCTTTAATCTGAAGCCCTTTAGTTGTTTGTGTGCCAATTAAGTCTACTAAATTCTTGTAAAAGGGTCTTGAATGAAATTAACTATGGAAGACATGTTTTGCATGTGGTTTTCTTTGTGTGACTGAGGTAGTTAAATGCTGCTTTCTCCTATTCACATTAAGATGTTCTCATGTTCAGTCAGTGCCCTGCATTGTCATTTCTTGTTAGATTTCTAGTTACTTGGTTTTGTTAATTCAATATTTGTCCGCTTCGCTCGAACATCTACATAAATTGATCAGTAAATATGTTTTTCATTTTTTCCTAATGAAGAGATTGGCAATTGAACTATCACGGAGCCAAAAATCCAGGGGAATGTCACCACCAGATAATCACATCAGTCCCCAGAATGAAGATGGTGCAGAGATCAGGTCAAAGAAATCCGAAGATCATGAGAGCTTATCTGCTGCTGCAGCTGCAAGAGAAAAGGATGACGAGGATGATGAGCAAATCCTACATGATGTGTTCAATGTATGAATTATTTATTTCTTTACCAGTTGTTCTGTTCAACACTGCTGGGAAGATTTTTCCACAGCGCTCTGGTAAGCGGTGTGAAGAGATCTATCCCAAGGGGGGGAACTGGGCATCCACTAAGTTACTCAAGAGAGGATCAGCACAGATCTAGTATTACACATCGCAACATGAAGTTTAAGTACTGGGCAATATTTAAGAGCTACTGAGTACATTATACATAATAATAAAAAAGGCAGTAGACGAGAACCTTTCCACCCATAGCGCCTGTAAATGGATAGCTACATTCTTACAGCTTACAATGCGGAAGGAGTCTGGAGAAAAGGGTTTCCTAGACTGAGATAAAGTATATACACTTGGTCAAGAAGTCCTTGCCAAAACATGGGATGAACAGTGTTCTTTTCTTACCCCCACACTAATTCCTAACAAGGAATTACTGTAGCACATAACCAGTAGATAATGGAGTACAATGGTTAAAACACATGGGCATACTGTAACCGAGACAGTAAGTAAGGTTATTAGAAATAAGGTAAAAAGCACTGCGCCAAGACAGATTTCAGTGTACTCAAAAATCCATAGAGAAAATCATTGCTACTATTGTCATTTTATACCATATGTTACTCATTGATCAAGAGAGAAATGCAGTGATTTATGAAGAAATTAATGTAAAATAACTTGTACCTTCTTACAATTTCAAACTGTCAGGAAAATTCTATTGTCCAGTAACTTTAGGTGAGTTACCAGACTTCCCAAATGTGTTCTCATAGAGGGCAACGGAACAACTCCAACAGGACTGCATAGGTTATGGCGAATAGTAAGGTAAATTCTCATTTTACCCCACAGGTGTAGCAGATGGGACAACCAGCCAAAGGGGACACCATAGGACCCCCATCCACAAAATGGGGTGGAGAACTTGAAGTCCAGGAGGAGCTGGTTGCAGAGGGAGCACAAGCCCACTCCAATCAATGGAAATCACCACTTCTATTAGGCCCAGGGGAGCCCTGATGAAGAATCCAACGCATTAGTTTGGGTACCAAACTTAGGTTAGGTTAGCCACGGTTGAGACCTCAGACTTGAACAAACTTAAATCTACAACCCAGCGAGGATCCGGACGATTGAAAGTAGCATCAACAGGACATATGAGAAGACTAACTGCAAGGCAGATGCACAGCATCCGAGGACTGCAATAGGAGTACAGAGGAACTCAACCAGATTATGAGACCAGCTCAGGAGGACAGGAAGTGACAGCAAGCCAGCAAGAAGCAGGCCCATGACTGGGGCAGTAGAAGGGCGCAACCCAGGACATCCTAAAACAAAGCTGGATCGAGGCAGGAGAAAGCAGCCCAACTTTTTAGCCAGGAAGACTTCCCACCTTTAAGTACTTGGGCCAGAAGGATTTGTGAGGGAGCGAGCACAGCAAAGGCCAGGAAACTGTCCCATGGAGGAAGGGGCAGTGCAGTGGGCAAGGACTAGGGAATCATGAAGGGGAACGTCTAGGATTGATTTTCACCCACAGAAAAGGAGGCAGGAGAAGGGCAAAGGAGGCAAGGACCAGCCATGTGGCCACACAAGGTCCTCAGCAGCAACCCATATTCAGCAGCAGTCTTCTAGGAGTTCCGGGGCAGATTCTCAGAGTATCGCAAAGGATCTCAAACTGATGATACATTCACCCAGTGGCTGACCCAAGCCACCCATCACGTCATATCACCAGGCAGCACATAAAGGGCATGCTTGCCATAGAAGCCACCACACACTGGCCAAACCCTACTGAATGTAGATTGAAAGTCTAGAAGACTTTAAAACTGCCCATACCAGTTAAAACACAAATAGAGGATTCCTTTGTGGGCTCAGGATGGGCCACAGCACAATGGTCATGTTAACTGTGTCTCATGTTCAACATAGACAGGAGGATTGCTCAAAACAAAATGGCTGGGAGAAGGGCTGAAAAATGCATTAGTACCTGTGAGGAAACAGGAATGAGACTCATACACAGAGGACTCGTGGTATTGGTTAAAGACTTTTATTAAACAATAAAAGGGTTGAAAAATACCTTACTGTGCCTAATCTAGGAGGTATTTTCCTACCTCAACCAAAACTAAGGGTCTGTCCTGCGCCAAGATGTCTAAAGAAAATGTGTCCTGTGCCTGAAATCCTAGCCTAGCCCTTGCATTCTAAAACTAACTCTAAGGTGCTAAGGGTATTGTCTCTGGCTAGAAAAAGTTCACATGTTTTCAAGTTTAACAAAAAGATATAATACAACACAGGTACCACATGGCTAATGTTCACAGTTTTTTGGGAATGTCTCTCCACCAAAAACAAAAGTTCCAAAGAATAAGCAAGTTCTTTAAGGCCCAAGAGTATGCCTCTTTCCTCTTGGTGTTACAATCCATTCCAGGCGAAATGACTCCCTTCCCCAAATCTCTTCCACAAACACTGTCATTCAAAACACCAAGGGTACAACGTTTCCTTGGGATTCTCTTTTCAAAGTAACACACTTTGGGTAGAGGTCCAAGACTCGCAAGACACCTG
This sequence comes from Ambystoma mexicanum, assembly GCF_040938575.1. Classification (NCBI taxonomy): domain Eukaryota; kingdom Metazoa; phylum Chordata; class Amphibia; order Caudata; family Ambystomatidae; genus Ambystoma; species Ambystoma mexicanum. Next base: position 556,126,138 of record NC_090931.1, read on the forward strand.
GTATACTCTCCGGCCAGGCTCTTTATTAATGTATTTCTTGCATTCACACAGTTTCAATATTCAATATTGTTTTCACCAAAATACCGGGTCTCAAACCCACTTTCGTTTACTTCCTTTGTTAAATGTTCAAACACCGGTCTACCCCCATGCCAGTTTCTCTCTTTATTCTGGTGTTTATCGTACTCGCACAGATCCAATATTGAGTATTACTTTTTAGAGTGTTGGTTCTCAAACCCTCTTTCATTCACTTTTTATTTATTTTTAATGTGTTATAGCTTAACATAAGCTTTTCACATATGACATAAATATTCTTATTACATTTACATAAATTATGCAAAGAAAAAAATTATAATTTTGTAGAAATAACATAAAGAGAAAGAAGAAAAAAGAAAATTTTGATAAACACATAACCAAAATTAAAAGATGGAGATATCTAAATAGTGTATAGTTAATACCTTATAATTAACAATTAATTATGTTATATCAATTGCATGTTCTAGGAAGAAAAGGATTCTAATAAGTAATTACTAATAGAGAAACTTATTAGTTCATAGATAAAACTCTAGCAAAATTTAGCATACATAGACTGCAAGTTGACTTAAATACTTATGTCCAATGATTTCTCTACATTCATCCATACATTGTACATTGCAATGTAGAGTTTCAGTCCCCTTGCATTAATCGCTCTTAGCCAGAAGTCATTACTACTAACGTGGTCCAATCTATGAACAAAGTCTGCATAACATGTTGTATAGATTTTTAGCATAGCCGGACATCTGGGAAGGACGTGTTTGCCAGTTTCAGACTCCGATCTGTCCTTGCACAATCGGCAGGAGCGTTCAAATAAGGTGAGGTTATGCTTGATCCCACTTATAGCCGATACTGGGAGCTGATCAATCAGCAGGAGAATAAATCATCTCAGGTGCGGCGAAGGGCAGAGATTCAAGTATGGTAATGGTTTCTTGAAGGTATAATTCATATGTTGCACAAATTTATAGCGCTTTAGATCTTCCAAATGCGCAAAGTTGTTGATCCAGTCATGCAATTCAGATTTCTTTGATAGCACTGTAAGCGAAGAGGCTGTATCCGCTTGTCTTTGGGTCCAGCCAATCGTTTAAAGATAACAGTTCATATGTTTTTTCATAAGTAGATATGAGGAGGCTTTATTAATTTCACAGTGAATTGCCGCTAACAAGAGATTATCTGTGTAAGGTGTCGCTTTTAAGTACAGTTCAGCTCTTTTTCTGAGTACCTGGGATTTCCAGGAGATGAGGCCCAGTTCTAATCTGAGAATGGACATGGGAATAAAAGCCGGGAGACCAAGTATTTTTTTCCAGTATTTTCCTTCAAGGATCTGCAGCCATTCCATGTCCATCAATTGCAATGGCTCAAGGCCGTAAGTTATCATAGGTGCTAGCACCTGGAGGTAAAGTTCTCGAGCTGCCCAGATGGTGTACCCACAGTGAGATGTAGAAAAGCGATAAATCAGGGCTGTGACTTGGGCCGCTCTCGTGATTCTGGCTTGTTTGCACATAGTGTATTGCCCCTTGGGCTCGAACTCAATGCCCAGATATCTGTAGTATGGGGTGTAATGAATTGCAGTCCGATGTATATTGAGGCTCACTCGTGGTATCTTCCTGGAACTGAATACTACCATCTGAGTTTTATTCAAATTGATTGCCAGGCCGTTGGTTTGAGTATACGTCCATAGTGCCTATGCTGATCTTGGGATGCCACTAATAGTATGGTCCATGATGACTAAATCGTCAGCGTATGCTAGGACCAGGCAGTGAGCAGTACCTATCTTGGGGGGGACAGTTGTGTTCCAATGCTAATATTTTGGGTATATCGTGGACAAACGGATTGTATAGTATTGGTGCCGTGATACACCTAGACCGAAAGCAGCTTTAAAGTCAATAAACAGCGCATATAGGGGCGGATTACCTGGTGTTCTGGCCTTATTACGAAGGATATCTATTACAACCAGGTTGTGTGTTGTGGAATATCCGCCCCTAAAGCCGCATTGAAATCGGTCTAGGATCCTTTCTCTGTCTGCCCATGTTTGTAACTCGTGTAGTAGGTATGCTGCGAATAATTTGCCCGTACAGTCCAACATAGATAGTAGATGGTAATTGCCAGGGTCTGTGCGGTCTCCCCTCTTGTAGACAGGGACCAGGGTTGCTGTCTGCCAGGATTCCGGAATTTGCCCCTCCTTCAGGATCTTTTCAAATAGTATCTCAAGTACCTCTGCCCAGTATTCCGGATTACTCTTTAGGATGATATTTGCTAGGCCATTGGGTCCAGGAGCTCTCAATGTTTTGAGCTTTTTTTTATCCTGGCAATCATTGATTCAACTGTCACCTTAAAAGGGGCAGTAGGTCGACCCAGGATATTCCTCTCCTGTAACTTGTAATGGGCAGTATGGTTGCAGGTTTTCAGGAATTCCTTCCCTGGACTATACCAATAGGGTTAGTCAAAGAGATATTTGTGTCTCCCCGTGCCATGCTCAGCAATCCCTGTTGCAAGAACTGTTGTTTGCCATTTTAGTAGTTTAGTTGTATAGCGCTTCTGCCTGAGCCATATACTGTAGGTGTTTTTCAGCTTCTTATTTAGATTCAGATAGTTGTTCCATATAATGGATGCTTTACATAGCTTTCTCAAATCTGCTCTTAGGATTCGTTTGGCGTCTCTGATTTCAATGTCAAATACGTTAGTAGACTTAACTTCAGGGGCCAGCATATTTGTTTTAACAGTGGCGTAGCAGTACGAAAATGATGTAATCCATTCTTCAATCTCATTGCTAGTCATAGCTATAAGCTCAGCACGACCCATGTTTGACTTATCGATTGTATATTCTGTAGCCCGTTTGATGTTTTTATCAGACCACTGAATATTAGAGGAGGCATGGTTCGTCTTCAGCTCTCCCAAGGATCTGTACTGTACGTGCAGTGTAGTTGAAAGAGAGTGTAAGTGTTGCATGATCACTCCAATCATTGCCGTTAATCTTAATATCCGTGACCCAAGTGGCCATAGAGGGGCTTAAATAAGTATAATCCAATGTGCTTCTGGATTTGGTATTTCCCCATGTTGGTTGTCCCGGGTAGTCACTAGTGGTTCTGCCATTTAAGATTTCAAAATTCCATGACTTGAAGAAGTTGAGCCATAGTAATCCCTCAGAGTTTTCACCTGCATGTCTCAACTTGCCTATGTTCTTCAGTAGGGGGATTATTACTTGTACTCACGTCTCCAATTAAATGGCAGTTGAAGTCACCAGCAAATATTACCAGATTTTTATTTACATCTGTCATCCAATTAATCAACAGATCATGACAGGCTTCCTGGATGTGGTCTCTGTGGGAAGATTCAGGAGGATTATATATGTTACCCAACAATATTTGCTCCACTGTATCTTTTCCAGGAAGTTCCAATTCTACCGCTAACACATATTCGTCCATGTTCGTGTGGATACGGGTGGATCTTAGTGGATGTGAAATTCCAATGAGTAGACCTCCATAAGGTCTTCCCCTCTGCCCCTTTTTTGCCAATTCCTGATGTATAGTGTAACCATTTAGCAGGGCTCGAGAGGTGAGCCACGTCTCCTGAAGGCATATACAGGTATGGCCTGTTAGTAAAGGGATGGAGCCACCGGGCGACAGTAAGTGGCTAAATCCCCGACAGTTCCATGATATTACTGTTTGATCTCATTGTTTTAATGTTAATTCCGGTATGGACTCCGCGAGCCATTTGAGAACCTTCTGTACATCAGCCATCTGTACTGAATCGCCTTTTGGTAACTGTGGTGTAATACTTTCTTCCGTATTTGGACTTGACATCTGTGTTGGCCATTGCGGGTCTGTCATGTTGGGGTCAACATCTATTTCCATGTCTGCTTCCCTCAAGCTAGTTTTAAAGTTACGTATCAGCTCGGCTGTAGCTAAGAATTTACAGTGTAAAGCCGATGTACTAGAATTCCTGACTTTCAGTGGTTCAACAAATTCAAAGTCCTCAGATCGTAGTACTCTCAGCTGTTGAATGGAGTGCAGTCTGGTCATCAGTGCTGACCTGGTGATCCAGTCATGATCGCTGGTTTGATACAAATTTTTAATAAGGCAAGTTCTTCCGCCTTGGAGCACTATAATGTTGCCATTATCCTCTGCTGGCTCTGATGTTGATAGTAGAGGTTCGTTATTTGGTGGCAATGAGATAACTGATACATTGTTTGTGTTGTTCTGATTTGAGTTCATATCCTGCTCATCTAAACAGAGAGATGGCTCTGGGTCCTCCACCACTACTGGATGAGAGGTGTTGCTCTTGTCAGTAATGCGCCAGCTGGTCAGCTTACCCTCTTTTCCTGCAGTGCGTTTACGGGCACGTGCAGCTTTCCGTTTAGCTTTTCTCTGCCCCTTTTTGGGCGTACTGCCTTCCGTCGGTCTAGAAATTTCGTCCTCAGGCTCTGCTGTGTCAGGTAATGTTATTGTTACAATTTGACGCTTTCTCCTTCTGATCGCTCTTTTGGTCAAACGTCTCTGTTTGCGTGAGAAATAGATTTCTGAATTATTTGTGATGTTAGAGTCCTGGACCGCAGGTTCAGAGCTGTCTGGAATGATAACATTACTTTCTTCCGGTTCAGATTCCTTCTGGCTATTTTTCTCTGTGTCTCCTTTCGACAATGTAAGGGTGACATCAAGTATCTTCCCACACATCTTTAGCAGAATGTTTAATGCAAATTGTAAGGACGCAACAGAGGCTTGCAAGTCACCCAGACTCGTTCAGCTTTCTCCTTGATCACTGCTGTTTTCTGTTTCCAATGTATCTAAGTGTATGTCCAAATTAGGGGAAGCAGATAGTCTGTTGTATACTTCACGTTGTGTGTCAATAGTCTGATGTTGATAGCTATTGGTCCGATTTTCCCACGTTGCTTCCTGGTAGCGGAGTCATGGCTCTCTGCATGGATAGGCAGAGATTTAGCAATGAGTTATTATTGATTGCACTTTCCCCTAGACCCACTGAATTGTTAATCATGCTGTGACTACCGGACTCCTTCTCCACAGTTAATGGTGAACTTATAGGGTTAGGAGTGCCCGGGGGTGGGAAGAAGTCAGTAATGGCGCCTTTTTCCATTGGTACAGGTTTGGTGCCCTTACACTTATTCAACGCTGTTGTAGAAGACCTGCCCTTCTGATTTCAAAGGTTGTACCTCGTGGCAGAACACTTCTTGACTGTTAGCATGATGTGTCTTATCCCTCCCCACTATAAGAGATTTTAAGAAGATGGAGGGTGCACGATTGGAAAAGAGATCTTGCAGTCAATTAGTTAATTAATCAGTTAGTGGGTAGAATCCCTAGGGCTAGTCAGTGACAGTAGTAGCAGTGGGAGTTAGATCACCTCTGCCTTTGTAAGCAGCCTGCCCAACTGAATTGCCTGTCACTGGCACTCTAGTTCAATCACTCCAAACTGTCGGACGTCAGAGACAAAAGTCAGATTTTCTTAGTGAGGGCTTGGTTGAGAATCCTCTTGTGGTTGTAGCAGTTGGCTCAGGGACAAAAGTGGCACTTATAGTCTATATCATGCTCGTGTCATATGGTTATGGTTTTTCAATATCGCAATAAAATTTGCCTTATGTGCCAGGATCAAAGGCGTTGCCTGCAGTCTCCCAGACACAGCAAAGGTAGGAATAGCTGGAGCCAATGCTTCTAGATCGCTCCCTCCATTTCCGCTCTTAGCAGTCCGGTAATCACTTCAGCAATAGGCTGCTCTAGCTGCTGCAGCACTATGGCTGTCGAAGCTCTGGAGCTCTTATTAGAGCCAGGAGGGCAGCGCGAGCAAAAAGGAGAAAAAAGGGAGTACTGGGAATGAGAGGGGGGCTCTGAGCGGGTATGTGGAGCAAATGTGGCGTAGAGGAGAAATACGATGTATCGCCGCACAGGCCGGGGGGGGGGCTAGCTCTCTACTTACCGAGGTGTCTGTGCCTCTGTAAATTGGATTACGGCACTGCCGGCACCTTGGCCAGGGAGAGAAGGCGTGTGGTAGTATAATACTACTACCCCTGGTCTCCACTCGCTTTGCCTCACCTCACCTCCTTGTCTCCTTGCCGCCTCCTTGTAAGTTTGTTTTACTCCTCAGCTAGACGCGAGTCCAATGCGGGTTCAATGCTCCAGGGCAGCTGCAGCTCTAGCACCAGGTCCGGGGAACATTGCTCTCGGCCCCCAAACGAGCGCTTGTTTCAACTCGGGCGCGTCCTGGTGTATGTCTGCTAGAGGAGAGCACCCTTTGCTTCAAACCTCAGAACGTCAAGCCGCACCAACGTTCACGTTCACGGTCAGAGACCCAGTGTACGCAGTGGCCGCTTCCGACGTCACTTTTTTGGTTATATGTCCCAGTGACCCAACCTCCTTGTTCTGGGTCACCCGACTCATGTACCCGACACTTAACGGTACTTGATGGAGCTGCCTAGTTTCCCTGGTGACCCAGCTTCCCTTTCCAGACCTCAACGTCTTTCTAAGGGCCTTCTTCGGGCCTGTGGCTGCAAACACACAAGTGCCCTGACGTCCTGTCTCCACTTCACAGGCTTACCGGCTTCGTCTGGCGGCTTCCACCCACCCCACAACCCCTTTGAGGATTTCAGTTTTCATAGTTGTGAGTAAGAAATTGACAAGTTTCTCCAGCATGGGGTCTGGCATGGATTCACATGCTCATGAATATTCCCTGTCATTAGGCTGGGAATCCTCAGTAAAAGAAAAAACTGTTTCACTTTCACTTTAAAACTGTATTTCTCCTCTAAACCAATCACTGTCCTCTGGGTCATTCTGCCCCCATCCAATGACAGTCCTCTCCCTAAGCTCCACCCCTGGTGGCCATCTTCTGATTTGTACTGTACGTTGGGAGTCCTCGAGTTGGTCGCTGAGCTATTTTAGTGCTATTTCAAATTTTTTTCCATAAGAAGTTTCAAAAGCAACAAAAAAAGGACCGATTTTTGCTTGTTTCGTCTTCAGCGAAGGACCGAGAACGGCAGCGGGGATCCGCTACCGGCAAAGATCTTCATCCACCGTCGGATCGTCATCGAAGTTTCGAGAAGGCCCGGACTTGGGCCTACTTCGCGCTTTCCAACCATGTCTGAGAAGAAGGAAGGCAGAAGCCTCTTGAAACTCCGCGCAAAGGGTGGATTAAGGAACATGTTCATGGAAGATCACCATCATAAATGCTTATATTACCTGCATCTCGACCACGATGAGGAATGTGAGGTGTGCTGTGATTTCTCGAAGAAACCCAAGAAAGACTGTGCCCAGCAGACTGCTAGCGTGGCTCAAGTCAAGCAAGGCCTTTAACTCCGCCCCCAGGCAGGGCCAGCTCTCATCTCGGACTGGCCTGTCCGAGGAGCAGACTCACTCCAGCAGGAGGTCGACATCCTTTGAGGATGCCGCAGAGGCGGGGGCCCAAGAGAAGGCCAAACTCTGCGACGCTGGCTCTGCTGGGTTCGCCGCTAATGCGGGTCCCGAGTCAGGCAGAAGGAGTTAGCCATCACAGTCAGCCTCCATGGTGAGCCTGCCAATGAAAGGGACCTCTTCTAAGAGAAAGTCCCTAATCCCGTCCAAACTCTGTGTGTCAGCGAATAAACCGACAAGGGACAAGTTCCGGAGATCACTCATCCAATCTAAGACCTTGCAGCCTGCCAGGTCAACTGAGTCAATAGTGACGCCGTCAACAAAGGCCTCGACAGGCACCTCGTCGACCAAGTAGACATCTACCATGACAGCATTGAAGGAGAGTGGGTCTGCGAAGGAAATGTCTGCCATGACCACCCCGCGGGTATCCTTGCCCCAAGGCAAGATACGGACCCGGGGGCAGCGACTAAGGTAGCGACCGCTGAGGGGTCAGGGAAAGACGCAGGGACCACTTCGACACAGCAGCCTCCTGAGAGGGAGAAGGCCCCCCTGCCACCCGGTGGAGCCTCTTCGGTATGTGGACTCACAGGCTGCTCCTGATAGACCGGATCAGATTTACTCAAGTTCCGATGAGGGAGACGATAATCTGCCCGATGATTACTACACAGTTCATGAAGGGGAGGATCTGGGGGCGGTGGTCCCAAGTCCCCTGCTTGCAAGCGGAGACACATCAGACCAGACCCTATGCCATTGGCTCCTTTCACCCGTAGACCTTGGGTCGTGTTGCTGGATATTCTAATGAAACTGCACACACTGGTCACAGAAATCCAGCATATGATGCCCCCGGGGCCTACGCCTCCACAGGACCCTAAAGAGCCTCTGAGGTTGAGGCCACCCCTGCGGAAGAGCCCTCCACCACCTCGCCGTAACACGACCCCCCCGGAATCCCGGTTCCACACAGACACGGCATGGACAGGGCTACCGGCACCGTCGAAGACAACTTTTTTACTGGCTGATACACCACATGTGGACGAGCCCCATAGGGCCTTCTCCCCGGACAAAGTTGGATCCTTTCATTCCATGTGAAGGACCTCTGAGCTGTTTCCGTTGGTTCCCGGGGAGACTAAGGAGTGTTTCCTGTACCAGCGGCGCGAGTCAAGACCATCATGTCTGTTCCCTTCCTGGACGACATCTGGGAGGAAGGCCTCGCGCTAATGAAGAACCCAAATACGGCCCGCCGAAGCGTGACAGATTGGTGGAAAAAGTACAGGGTACTGCATTCAGGTCCCTTAAGGTCTCGGCTCTCGCCCCCGACTCAATGGTGTCGGCCGCTGCCAGGAAGCGATCGGCGAATCCATCATTGGCAGCCATGGTACCACCGAAGCAGATGGGGAAGAAGCTGGATGCAATGGGCAAGAGGATAATTTATACAGCTGCCTCTACCATCAAGGCAGCGATCGCCCTAGCCCTTTTGTCCCGATATGACCAGGAACTATGGTACAATTTGGGTCCGATCCTAGTCTTCCTGCCCGAGGACAAGAAGGTTGGGGCACTAGACCTTTTTCAAGGAGAAGTGGCCTTGGACCATGCTGTCACAGTGGCAGTGGACATCTTGGACACAGGTTTCTGCCGGATGGGGAATGGCAGTCGACGAGTCTCTGCAAGCGATAAAGGCTGACATGGAGACAGGGCGCTCCCTGGCAACCTCGCAGCAATGACGGCTGTCCTCCTTTCATGCATCCAGAGGAAAACCCGGTAGATCTTCCAAGGGTTATACTACCCCGTACAAGCAGCCCTTACGCTCATCCACGCAAGAAGCGTAGATGAGTCGCTCTCAAGGCAGTGGAGGACAGCGCCAGCGCCTCCCGGAGGGCACAGCTCCAACCTCCAAGCAGACCTGAAGCAGCCGTGGCCTCGGGCTCCCATTTATGCACCCCAGTGGGAGGCCGTCAGGTGAAGTTCGTCAGCACGTGGAAGATGATCACCATGGACAGATGGCTGCTGGACACTCTGACAGGGGCACACCCTGGCACACCTTGGAGTTCCAACTCAGGTGTCCTCGTATTCCGTCAATATCGCGACAAGAACAACGCGGACCACTGCTTTTGCAAGAGGGTGCGGGCCATGTTCCAGAACGTGGCGATGGAACCTGTTCCCCAGTGTCTCCAGGGCTCCGGAGTATATTCCAGATACTTTCTGGTTTGAAAGAAGGGGGTGTTGGAGGCCGATCCTGGTTCTGCATCGTCTCAACAACTACTTCAAGTCCCAAAGGTTCTGGATGGTCAAATTGCAGCATGTGCTGTGCCAACTGGAGGAAGTGGATTTTCTGACGTCCTTGGATCTGGAGCACACCTACTTCCACATCCCCATTCACAGGAAACACTGCAAGTTCCTACTATTCGTTGTTCAGGGTCAGCGCTACCAGTTCAATGCTCTGCCCCTCAGCCTGAAGTCGACCCTGAGGGTCTTTACAAAGTTCCTGGCCCTGGTTGCGGTACATCTTTGTCTACAAGCCATCCACGTATACCCTTTTCTGGACGTCTGGCTCATGCGTTTCCGCTCACGTACTCTGGCAAGCGAGCACACATCGAGAACCGTACGTCTGCTGACAGAGTTGGGGCTCTCCATAAACTATCCAAAGTCTTGCCTGACGCTAGCTCAGGACGTGCTGTTCCTAGGTGCCCGAATCAACACAGTTACGTGTTTGGTGTCTGCCGAGGAGAGAGTGTGAGCCATACTAGGCAAAGTGCAGCGGTTTTTATTGGCATGGACGGTGACGGTGTGGTCCATCAAGTCGCTGCTGGGCATGATCTCCTACTGTATCAGCCTCGTTTGCCTCTGCAGACTTCGCATGAGGAGTTTCTGGATTCGAGGTGGATGACTGGTATAGGGGACCTTTGTGGACAAGATATCCCTCAACTAGGAGTTCCGTTGGGCGTTATAGTGGTGGGGTGTAAAATCGCATCTCGTCCAGGGGACTTTGTTTCAAGTTCCACCTTATCAGGAGACAGTTACCACGGACACCTCTCTAGAAGGATGGGAGCCCACACCAGACATTTGCACACCAGAGGCCGCTGGCAACCGGAGGAAAAGGGCCTCCACATCAATGTCCTGGAACTTCGGGCCATCTTCGGTCCTCAAGTCTTTACTGCCGTCGCTGAAGGACGTGGTGGTGAGGATCTTCACAGACAACACCACAACCATGTTCTACATCTGGAAGCAAGGGGGAACCCGCTCTCTGGCACCCTCCAAGGAAGCCCAGGATCTGTGGCTCTGGGCCATTCGGCAGGGCATGTTCTTCATCCCTTTTCATCTAGCGGGTGTCAAGAACACCATCAGCAGGGAGTTGCATTCCTGCCACGAATGGGAGATTCCCCAGGACCAGGTGGACCTTTTTGTTCGACAGTTGGGGCAAACCCCAAATCTATCTCATTGCGACGGCTACGAGCCCCAGGTGCCAGAAGTTAACCAGCAGGTTCCCTCTGCTGAGGAGCATGGGGGGCACATTCTCAGGGAGGGACGGTTCCTGGATACTTTTCCTCAGTTTCCACTCATGCTACATGTGATTAACACACAAAGTACCACTGCAAGATAATACTCATCGCCCCAACGTGGCTGAGTCAGATATGGCATCTGGACCTGCTGCGTTGGTCAGTGGCCCCGTCCATCAGGCTACAGCTGTTTCCAGACCTTCTGACCAGAGAGGGAGGGGCGATTCTGCTACACGACCCGGGGGGTCACTGAACCTGAGGGCATGGCTTCTGCAGCCCTAGAGTTTGGAGGTTATGCGTTCCCAACGGAATGTAAGGAGATCCTGGCCAGAGCCTCGTCAACATGGAAATTCTACTGCAATCAATGGAAGCGTTTCTCCGTGTGGTGCTGGACTCAGAAGATCACCCACGCCCCCCAGCCCCTGCAGGTCATGGCCCCTCAGCTTCTACCCTATTTGTTCTCCTTGGCCAAGGCGGGATTGGTTCACGCCTCTATCAAGGTGCACCTCGCTGCCATATCCCGGTCCACCAGGTCTCCAGTTAGAGCCTCTCTGTGGTCGCACAGACTTGTCAAAGAGTTCGTCAAGGGGCGCTTCAGGACTTTCTGCCAGTGAAGGCTCCTGCCCGGCTTGAGAACTTGCATCAAGTTCCTCTCTTGGAAAACATCTATCTGCGTGGCTATCACCTCATCAGTGAGGGTCAGGGAGATCCGGGCCCTGACCTGCAATCAGGTACCATCAGAATTCCACCTCTACGAACCTTTGGCGTTACCCGTCTTCTTCCCAAATCCATCGTCGCCAGCGGAGAGGGCCTTGCATTCGCTGGACGTGGCTTGTGCTTTGAAGTTCTACGTGTCGCATACAAAGAATTTTCAGAAGATTTCTCAGTTGTTGGTCAACTTTGGACCTGTAAAATATGGAAAAGTCTTATCGAAGGCTTCCCTCTCCAGGTGGCTCTTCGGCTGCATCATGTACTGTCATAGACTGCCGAGCAGGCTGCTGCCAGGCCGACCGAGAGCCCACTCCACCAGAGCCATAGCAGCAACGATGGCGCTTCTGTCTGGTGTGCCCCTACTCCACATCTACAGGGCTGCTTTGTGGAGGTCCTGTACCCTCCCAAGTACCTAGATCTGCATGGGCAGTACCACTGGTAATCACCCCAAACCTCTGTATGAAGATGCTGGCCAGTTTCTCTCTTGTTTCAGAGAAATGCATCCAACAGAGTTTATGCTTTCAGATAGACTGCTCCAGTCATACCGGGATTAGAGAGGACTGCTATACAGAACAGCATCGACTATATGCAGCCAGGAGCACTTCGCGCCGATAGCAACAAATACAGAATAGCTTCAATGTGGATCCTTAACGGAGACTTTAGCAAACTATCCAAACAGCGGCTCACGGTCATTGGCACAAGAAATAATGAAAGCCTTACCTATAATTCAGCCGTGTAGCAGTCGCCCTGACACGGATGTGAACGTCATCCAATGCAGGCTGGCCTTTGACCTTCACGGTGGACCTACGAGACATAAAGCAGGTCCACCCTGCATGTCTGCAACACCTCCCTGGTGGGGAAGACTGTCTGAGATTGGCCTGTGGAACCTGTGGGCGAAGAATTAAGTAATCATTTATAATACCGGAAACTAGTCTTTAAGCGTGGGACAGGGATTTGAACCTGTGTTGCTCTGCGTTGTTCTTGTTTCCATGACAAACATGTTGCCCCTGAACTATCCTCCTGGGCTGAGAATAGTGTAGAATAATTGGAGAATAATGGGCGATGGGGAGGATAAAGCTGGAATCGGAAAAAAGAAGGTATGGGTTGTTCAGGTGAGAGCAGAGGGCGAAGAGGTGGCAGACCAAGAGACAGGAGTAAGGGCGGTGGACAGGAGTGTGGAGGAAAAATATTCCAGAAATTGTGAGGTATTGGTTGATGAAAGCAAGTGGTACTGTTGGGAGTGTGCATGTAACATGGGAGAGTGAGGCGATAGAGGGTGAGTGGGAGGTGGCTGATGGCGAAAGGAGGGTGACTGAATAGAAGGTAGAGGAGTGGAGAGGGAAGAGTAGGAAGGGAGAGTGGTGGTGAAGAGGGGGAGGGGAGCGAAGGAGGGGATAGAGTAAGAGTGGAGGGGAAAGTAGGAGTGGTGAGTAGAAGTGGTGGGGAGTGTATAATTGGAGGGAGGGGGCCGAGTGCGAGGAGAGAGGGGGAGAGTGAGTGGAGAGATAAGTGTACAAGTGGAGTCAATGGAGAGTATCAGGGGAGATGGGAGAGTATGGGAAAAGAGGAGGGGTGGTGAGAGTAGAGAGGAAAGGAACGTATGAATGGAGGGGATATTACGATGGGAGAGTATGGAGAGGGGGAGGACAGAGGAGAGGGGGAATAGGAGAGGGGGGACAGAGGAAAGGGGGGGTGCATAGAGAGTGTGAGAGGAGGGGACAGGAGGGGGGAGTAGGGAGAGGAGAGTGGCTGGGAGAGGAGGGACAGGTAGAGGGGTGGACAAGAGATATAGGGGAGGCGAAAGTATGAGGGGAGGTGAGAATATGAGGGGAGGCGGAAGATGTGATAATAGGAGTGGAGAGTAGTAGGAGATTAGTAGTGTTGTTTAGGAGGAGTAGCAGGAGAGGGACAAGGAAAGAGTAACATCAGAAGGTGGAGGAATGCTGTAGAGAGAGATGTTAGAAGAGGAAGATGCAGGGAGAAAAGAGGTGGCTAGCGGAGTATATAAAAGGGAGGTACCCTGAGAGAAGAAGAGTGGTAGAGAGATACAGGGAGAGGAACATCAGGACATGAAAGAAAGAGAAAGTGGACTTGTCTGGAAAGCACTAACCCCCACAGCTCTTGTAGAAGGACCCCCAAAATTAAAGTAGGTCACACCGAGGGAGTCCCAGACGGAGCTTACTTAGATAAGGCAGTAGCCTTTAGGCCCTAACTATTATACAGGTTGAAACTTGAAAGTAGGGGTAAACAATCAGTTGGTAGCCAGTTATAATATTAAAAAAAATGTCGAAAAAAATTAGAATGTGTTTTGTCTTAATTTGTATGTTTTTTTGGGTTTAGGTAATAAAAATAAATAGGGGGGCTGGAGGGGAGCCCCTAAACGGGGGGGTTGGGGGGCGAACCACCCCATTAAAAAAAAATGTAAAAAAACACATTTGAAATTGTTTTTTTTTTTACGACATTTTATTTCCACATTTTTGCAGTCGACTTTTTCACTATAAACCCAATCAGTATATAGTAACCTGGGGAGTAGGGATGCCTGGGTTATGGTGGGTCTTACTTGACTTAGACGAGGGCGAAAGGAACAGCTTTTATGGTCCTTTTCAAGAGGATTATTAAAAACCCTTGAACTGCTTTTGGTGGTATGTTATTGAGGCCATCTGTGATAGTAATATGTTTCGAGATGGCTGGGGTGAAGGCAGGAAAGTAGGAAAAGATGTATGTTGCCAGCAAAGAGTTAATGGTGAAAGCCAAAGGATGCAAGGAGACTTCTGAGGGCAGAGGTATAAAGGGTGAAGAGCAGATGTCAAAGGGACGGATCCTTGGGGGACGCTGACTGGGGGGACAGATGCGGTCAGAGATTTTGGGAGTTCCAGGAGATTTTAAGTGACCTTCCAGGTAGGAGGCAATCCAGGCTAGAGTAGATTTGCAAAACTCAAGGTCCTAAAGTGTGAAGGTGAGGCAGGACTGTTCGACCGTTTCAAAAGCTGCAGAAATAGCAAAAAAAGAAGAGTATAGAAGAAAGTTTGGAGTGATGAGCATCTGAGAGGAAGTTGAAGATGTGCACAATTGCAGTCTTGGTGGTGTGATTAGTACGGAAGCCAGATTGAAGTGGATCATCAAGGCCATTATCCTCAAGGTACTTAGTGATTGAGTTGAAAACCATCCCCTCAAAGACATTTGAATAATGGGGTAGGAGGGAAACGGGGCCATTGTTCAAAAGTAGTAGTAGTAGAGTTGCAGATTTGAAGGAGGCAGGAGAGATTCCGAAGGGGGGAGAGAGGTTTAAGAGCTTGGAGTCATGAGGGTAAGTGTCTGGGACTAAGTGATCATTTGAGAAGCAAACTGGTTGATAGGAGTGCAAGATGGATTGGTGCTGTGAAGAATGGCTGCTAATTCGGGAGGAGAGGTAAGTAGCCCATATTGGGGGAGAGGCTGAGGACAGGAGGGTGGAGGAGAGAGAGGAGGGCTTGAGAATCAAGAGAATTTAGAAAAGGGGAGAGGAGTGTAGAGGGAGGAATAATGGAGTCATCCGAGGGAGAGTTGTTGGAAGATCAGAGCAGTAGAGAGAAAGACAGTCACGGGGGTTCCCACAAGGGAGGTTAGGCTGGTTGTGGATGATAGTGAACAGATGGGAAGGATTTAAGGTCCAGGCAGGTGGCTGTGCAGGGCTTGGGAAGGGTAAAGTCCCCCCCAGGATAAGGATAAGGATTGGGATGCCGATGGGTGTGTGGGATTGTTCTTTGTGTTTTCGCTCCCTACTCGTTTTCCTGGACTGCTCTCACTGCCTATTGGGGGAGGAGCAAAGAACTCAGACTCACCTCCATAGCGCAGCATTGCGCAGTGTGTGGGAGTGTTCTTTGTGTTCCTCAGAGGTTTTTGCGGGGGCATTAGTTAGTGAGTTCTACTCCTCGGCGCCCTCCCACCTGTCCTGAGTTTGGCCACTGTTTTTACTACTGCTCCTGCTACTTCCATTGGGCTTAACTCTCCCCTGAGGACAAATTGTCATCAAAGGTTAAGGTACTAATTCTTTGTTCAGAAAACATGCACATCCTTTACTTGGTGAAATGATGTGTGCCTCTTCTACCTCCTTTTGCCTTCTGCCCAACTCCTCATGTGTGTCGGGTTGCTGGGTATGCTGTCTAGCTTCCTGATTTAAAGTACAATCTGCATGGTCAATAAGATGCCATCAATCTATCTGCAAAGCAGAGCACTGCTGGATAACTTGAAGGCGCCTGAGCTGGAGGGCCCACCCTTGGAGGTGGTCTGCGCTGATCAAAGTTCCCAACCCTCTAATGAGAGGCTGGGCTTGATGGTCTACACACAAGTGCATACTTATGAAAACAATAATGTAATTGTGGACTGAGATGTGTCCCCCGTGAGGCTAGATTCTCAGCAATTTTTGGCCTACGGCCTGGAATATACGCTCATAGCAATGATATTTAGAAGAAAATCTGGGATTTCTTTCCCAAAAGAAAGTGTCAGTGTATGGGTGACCTAGACCCTTTAGTGCTATTTGGCAGGGCCAGCTCTTCCCGTTTCGCCGATTTGGATGTTGGAGGCCAGAGTCATCTGATGTATGGGGGAGTATCAGGTTGCGATTCCGCCCCCATTAACATCGTCATTCAATCCGAGATGCGTCCATGAGCCCCATCTTGGCTCCAGCTTCACCACAGTCCATGAGATTAGCTTTACGTCGTCCAGATTTGGCCACCACTCAGTCTCAAAAAATCTTTGACAAATCTAATGTTTCAGATGTAAATGATGCTACCCTCCCAGCCTTGAACTTGGTACTTAACTCATTAGTGAATGTATTTGCCCTGAAGTAACTCGAAGTGCGGGCACATGCTGGTGGGATTCTAATGGAACTAACCAAGGAGTTGGGCTCATGTGAATCGTCAATGGTTGGACTGAGGAATGCCATAAATACTCCAGTAATGTCCACCCTTCTGGATCTTAAGAGCAAGGTTAAAAAACGCCTTAGAGGTGACCTCCTTGCAATGCCAATTGGGGGAGGCGAAAAATCAAAGGGAAAAGATCTTGGAAGGAGTCTCTCTGATATTGATATTTTATTGATATCGTGCTTGTACACAAGTGTTTCAGAGCGCAACAAATGCTGGCATATAATATCCAGACAGGTAGTGGCCACGGGGAGGCTGAATCGCCTTGCTTGTAGAAGGTAGACTTAATATGTTTGACGATACTCCCCTATCGGTTTTCATACTTGAGGAATTGACACTTGGTTCACGTAGCGGAGGTTGTATGTGTGGAATCTCGAATGTTGGAAGAGGTGGAAGGGTCTAAGGCCCCCCTACATCGAGCCCCCCTCCACCCACCTAGAATGTGGCCCTATAGAGGCCACTTCTCAAGACACTCAAGGGAGGGGCAAATCCAAGAGGAAGAATACTGGGTCTGCAAGCTTCATTCGTTCTTTATCTGAGCCTTGTATAGCTTAATCAAAGCGGGGGGAAATGCAACATGAGTGCTTATGTACTTTTCTCTATCTTTTTCTAGAATTTTGTGAAATATGATTCTGCCCCTGAAGAGGAGTTTATCCTCGAAACGTGTTGGTCCTAAAAGATTTTATAAATACATTTATGAACTGTTTTTTACATGAAATCTTGTGAGCTGGGTATTTACTCTTACTGCCCCACCAACTGAACTATGGACTGCATTATATGCATCAAATGTTAATGTGAAATTATATATAAATAACACAGAATTACTGATCTGCTCCACAGACACTAGATAGTGTGCAGGGGACGGGAGTTCCTAAATCTCTAGGAACAACCACATTTTGTTTTCTCATTTATCCAACCTAGTTGCCAAGGTTGAGTTTAGTTCCCCCGCACCTCAAACAATTCTTAATCTCGAAAAGGTTACTATAAACTCATCTTGTTAAAATATTTTTTTCCAAAACATAGGTGTACCCTTGTGTTTGTGCTTATTTGCTAATTGTTTGTTTCTCCTACTATTGGGGAGGGGTTGGCATCTCTTTGTAAACACTGGCACCCTGCTTGACCAAGATATGTAATTCTCTAAAATAAACACACTCACTGACAAATCAGCTACCACACTAGCTTTTTCTGATGAAGAAGCTGTAGGAATACTTGGACTCATAAAAGATACTAGTAAAGAACCATTGAGTATAGATAACCCTCAAAATCTTATCCAAAAACTAGAAAGATTGATCCGTAGAGAAATTGCTCAAAGATTACATGCAACAACACTGGCACAATATTTTAAATCAAAGAGAATACCAAAAGGACTTCGGATATACCTACGACCAACATTCTGTAAAGAAAATCTGGAATTTGTGAAACGTTGGGAGCAAATACTGAACAAGTGCTCACTTGACCTCATCTTACTTGCCATTGAGGAATTATCAAAGTCCTTAGCACAGATCAATCAAGAAATCGAAGAGGTGACCGTTAGTTATCTAAACTTAAAACAGCGACAGAACTACAAACCATACTTGAAGACACCAACAATAAATTGGACAATTATAAAAAAGAAATTGAACAGCGAAAAATAAGGAAATTCAGGCGCGATACCCTTGACTACGCCCGTGACATTGTATATTCCTGGCAAGAATTCTACAGCAATAAACAGGCTAATTTCACTCCAAGACAACCCAAACCACTACCTACGAATAACAATACGGATAGCAGCGAGGTGACCAGTAGAGAGACCGAGGAAATTCCATCAACTAGCGGTACCACACTACCCATACCTACTGAAGGTCAAAGAACCATCCCACCTACAGTCAACATACCAACACCAGCACTGGAAGGTTTTTTAGGAGGAGGAGAAAAGCCAGAAGAGGGAAAAAGAAAACCCAGCCAGAAAAACAAGCATTGAAAGATCCCATAATAGTTAATCTCTTCAAAACCACTCACGCAATCTCAATTGAATACTCTCAATTTAGGAATATCCTTCATACCCACTAACAATACGAGTTTGTTTGAAGAAGTGGTGAACCTTTTCAAGCTAGTTCGAAAAATGGAGTTGAAAATCTTCTTTGGTAATCTAACGATTGAAACAAGGGAAAAATGAACATGTCCATATCTTGAAATGAAAGACAGAAGTCATTTTCATCCCCAAATTAATCACCCTCTAGTTAACTTGTTTAAAACCAAAACCACTAGAGCCTTCAAATGCCTCAAATACAGCACTTGCAGTAAACAAAACATCAAGAAACATCAGCTAAAAATCATTAAGGACCTAGCAGAGGACAACAGTATTACTATAAAAAAAAGCTGATAAAGGTGATGCCCTAGTTATTATGGACACCACGACATACAATGAAGGTTGCCTAAAATTACTATCTGATGAAGACACCTACCTTAAACTAGATTATGACCCTATCAGTAACATTAAAGAGAGTATCAAGAAAACTATTTCCAAAGCAGAAGATTTGGACTGGATTTCTGAAAACACGAGTACATTTCTGATTAACAAAAATCCAGTGACACCGGTCTTTTACGGCCTTCTAAAAATACATAAAAACAAAACAGACCCTCCATTTAGGCCGATTGTTGCTGGCACAGAAAGCATTTTTCATCCCCTGGCAGTTTATCTTGACACCGCACTCCAACCTTTTGTTTCAAAAAACCAAAATGTATCTAAAGGATACCATGCACTTCTTACAAAACATCAGGAATTTAAAAATGGATGAACTCAACCTACTACTCTTTACAATGGATGTAAGCAACCTATACACCTCAATTCCCCACAACCAAGGTATTGAAGCACTAGAATGTTTTTTATTAAACATGGGGAAATAAATATTCACAAAGTATTGGCAATAGAACTTATCAACATCATCCTTTTTAATAACTACTTCAGATTCAACTGACAATTCTTTTTACAAACCTCAGGTACCTGTATGGGGTCATCAGTTGCACCCTCCTACGCAAACATATTTATGGATTTTTTTCGAGTGCACTCATGTTCTTAATGAACCAATGTATAAAGATAAAACCAAAAGTTGATATAGATATATCGACGATATTTTTGGAATTTGGAGAGGAACAGAGCAAGAACTTCGAACATTTTGGGAATATCTAAACAATTGTAATGAGAGAATTCAGTTTACAATGGACATTGGCAAACCAAGCGTGAATTTCCTTGATGTCATTATTGAAATAACCAGCACAGGACTTAAAACTCAAATCTATAGGAAACCAACTGAACATTTAAAAGAAAACCTACCATAAAGCCAACTACTCGGGGTCAAAAGAATCACATCAAAAGTGGACAGACTACAGGATGAGTACACCACTATGAAGTCCAGATTCAAAGATAGGAGTTTTCCAGAGGATCTGATCAACAAAGCCATACTAAGAACGGAAACACAAAGCCGTGAAGACCTATTAGATCCAAAGATCAAAAATGAAAGAACCACCTTAATTCATTCAGTGAAATACTCTAGTCAGAGCTTTACAGATCAAACGGATTATACACAAAAATTAGGATATATTCAAAACAGACCCACAATTGAACAGTCTCTTCCCGGAACCCCGATGCTGGCATACAAGCGAGGAAAAAACTTTTGCGACAAATTGATCAAAGCAGAAAAACGGAAACCAAATAACCAACCCCTCATGTCCAAACCCAAAAATGGAACTTATCCTTGTCTCAATTGCCAACATTGCTCTAATGTAATAAAAGGAGATCATATTCGACATGGCAACACCGGGAAGAAAATCCATCTTAAACAATTTGCAACTTGTGATTCCAAAAATGTCATTTATGCTCTGCGCTGTCCCTGTAGGAAATACTACGTAGGGAAGTCTACCAGAAAGGCCAAGGAACGATGGACTGAGCACAAGTCTAATATTTGCACCAAAAACATCAAATCCCCTGTGTACAGACATTTTAGAGACCACCAACATACAGTTGCTCAAATGAGAATGGTGATAATAGAAGTAGTACACCCACTTCCCAGAGGAGGAGATCTACAAAGACTACTTTCACAGAGAGAACTTTTTTGGATACATTGCCTAGATTCACTCCTCTTGGTATAAATGAGGACTATCATCTAGGACCCTACCTGTGATGAATATTCCATTTTACCACAAGTTCCCATTATCACTCATTAGGATTACATTACCCTCTGCTATGGTGAAATTTCTGTGTTAAATGCACTTGCATATGTTTTACAAAATACACCTCATATGGTGGATGATGTTGTTTAGGATTGTATTCCCTTTGCTATGACCAAATCCCTGTGTAATATGCACTTGCATATGTTTTACAAATTGCACCTAAAATGGTGGAGGTTATTATTGTTTTGACAAAAATTATTAACATTAGGTCACCTTGTGGAGATATGTTATATCTGATTTGGAAATGTTTAAAAAGTTACCACATATGGTGGAATATATATGTGAACAAGGTGTCATTTGTGTTTTGCATGTCAGATAAGTGTTAATTATGCAAACAGACCTCTGTTACTCTAAAACAAATGTACACCTAGAGGACTGGTAGTTTCTACGGACTAGGCTCGACCATATTTCCTCTCACGCAAGCTCTCTTCACATCCATATGAGTATGGGTTGCTTATTCTCTCCTTTACTTTCCTTTTAAGTATGCGCGCTCACTTGACGTTCCTCGTTATATTCTGCGCATGAGCAGTGATTTTGTATACATAAATTCAGACGCCTGTCTCACCGTGTTGTCAGATTCATGACATCTCTATTATCACGCATGTTATTATGCTGATTTACACGTATCCTCTCCCATTGTTTAAAATGCGTTTTTACATATTCCTTACTCTGAATACAGTCTATTCTCCATCCCGCGCATACGCGGTTATTTTGTTTTCATAGAATTCTAACGCCGGCATTGCCGTGTCGTCAGATCCATGACGTGGCCGAATCATTAAGTCTTGGTGATGCGCATGCACGTAGAGATGGTTCCCTATTCGCATGTTTTTTGCATACGTAATTCAAGTATCAGGTATTTAAGAAGGCGCTCATTGAGTGTACCGCATCCTCCTCCGGTGGGGCACGGCGCACCATGATCGCTTGCACGGATTCTCTGAACAGTATCAAGTAAGTGTAATGACTGATTCTGTCAGTCTTACCAGTACGCTTTCTTCACCTTAATAAGCTTTTGCTTATTCTTTTCTCCCCCTGTAGATTACTTTACTCATTTGAAGTACCACCCTGTGTGTTATCTTTTGAAAGATCTTACATGGATCTGTCCTTCAGGACTTTTTCAGAACTTGTTGTAAGTAGAGACTTTTCTCCTCTCTCCTTAGCGTTACTCCTCCCATCACTACTTGGGTTTACATATGTTTTATTTCTTTAACGTTGAGACGAATGATCTCTCCAGAGCTTCTACTTCATGTTCCATTGGATACTTCTTTTCAGTTATGTGACCACCATAGTTGGTAAATTACATTGTTCAATCTTTCCTCCATTTTGTTAAAATGCTCTTTCTGCCTTACTAGGACCCCTCTTTTTACAGACTAGATTGGTTAGAAGCTATGTCTATGACCACTTACAAATAATTCTACTGCAGTTCGAAATAGCTGACTTTATCTCACTAGCTTTTCTATACTTGTTGAACACACCTGTCATTTAATCAGTTATTTTGTATCGAATAATTAATGATAAAAATGAAATTGTAATGCACACTACATATGCAGCTATACTAAGATGTACTTTTCTCTATCTTTTTCTAGAATTTTGTAAAATATGATTCTGCCCCTGAAGAAGAGTGTATACTCGAAAGGCGTTGGGCCTAAAAACATTGTATAAATAAATGTATGAATTGTTTTTCTCATAAAATCTTGTGAGCTGGGTATTTACTCTTACTGCCCCACCAACTGAACTATCGACTGCATTATATGCATCAAATGTTAATGTGAAATTATATATAAATAACACTGAATTACTGATCTGCTCCACAGATACTAGATAGTGTGCAGGGGACGGGGGTTCCTAAATCCCTAGGAACAACCATATTTTATTCTTTGCTTATGCTCTACCCAGCAGCAGGCCTCTGAAACAGCGCCTTCTGTAACTGAAGGCACACCTTCTACGTCACTGGGTAACAACCCGGTTTAGGAAGCCTATTAACTCAAAGGCAACTCGGGTGCTTGCCGTCACGTCTAGTATTGGTGCCCAGACGGAGTTGAGCCCTGGCGCTGTGAATGGACTGCTGCATCCGCTTCTGCAGAACTCCCAGTTTGTGGGGGTGAGTGTCAATGGCCATCTGCCCTCTTTGCTTGTCAGTGATGCGCCCACAAATGTAAGGCTCAAGCAAATAAAATGGGCCCTCATTTTTCTATGAGGGGGGAAAAATCTAATTCTAATCTCTAGGCCCCCGCTACGGCCATGAGTGACCTGAACTCTGGTCCTGCTGTTTGTAAAGAAACGGCTCCAGGGGTGAAGGGTTCTCTAAGTGTGGCCTCTCAGACCCTGCGAGACTCTGGCTAGGTTCGGAGTGCTAAGGTCGAGGCCACTCCTATGTTTGGGCAGGTGACTAAGGATGTGGTAATAGCCCCTTTCGCCATTCCGACACTGTGGTTGAAATGTAACAGGAAGGGTCTTGAACATAAGTCACGCAATTTGTATTTGTATTCATTTTATTTATATAACGCATCAAAACCCTGAGGCAGCTGAGCACTTTTCTTACATGTTATAAGATACACAAGTTACAGACAGATATGTGCCATATGCATCATTTCTTTACAATAATGTACATAAAAAGATAAACAAAATAGAAAGCAAATAATATGCAGGATATGCAAATATGTACATACATGACCTAACAGTTGGTGAATATATAATTAATTGTGGTCTTGGTCACTGAGCCAATCTTTAACCTTATTCCTGAAATCATGAACGAAGGTTCTGCTCTGGTGGTTGAGGGGAGTACATTCCATTTTTTTGCAGCAAGGACTGGGTAGCTAACTCCGCCCGCTCGCTGTTGGTTGAAGAGTGGTGTCATGATACAATGGGTTTGAGCTGTTCTGCTAGGTTGTAGTGAAGTATGGCGTGTACATTTGTCACATAGGTATAAAGGTGCCTGATTGTATAAACACTTGTGTGTTAATGAGAGTGTCTTGAGTTCAATTCTTTGCCTAACATTAAGCCAATTTAAGTTTTGTCTGATTGTAGATATATGTTGTTTCCTTGAGATGTTGCAGGCAGATCTAACTGCCTTATTCTGCATGACTTGCATTTTGTTTATGTCCTGTTGGGATGTTCCTAAATAGAGAGCATTACAGTAGTCTAACTTAGATAACACTAAGGCTCTGGCTACAAATATGCAGTTGGCTGTGGTAAGGTAAGGGCGGCAAGCTGTAATGAGCTTGCAGGTGTATCTTGTTGCTGAAGCTAGAGCATTTGTTTGTCTCGTGAATGATAGTGACGAGTCAATGTAAATGCCTAGTGTTTTCACGTCATTAACTACCTTAATTATGTATCCATCAGTAATAAAGGAAGTGTCTAGTTTATTCGTTTTAGTTGGGGAGCCAAGTAAGAGTAGTTCGGTTTTGTCGTCGTTAAGACATAAACCGTGTTTGGCCATCCAGATTTGAATGATGATGTAAATGTCATTCAATGTTTTACTATCTGCAGTGTAATCACCCGTGATAGGACTGAGTATCTGGGTGTCATCTGCATAATTTGTGTAGGTGACACCCAGATGGTCAAGTATATCAAATAAAGGTTTGGTGAAAATATTGTAGAGCGTTGGTGACACGCATGATCCTTGAGGGACACCACAAGAGACTGGCGATGGTAAGGCTAAAGCGGATGGAGCGAAGACCCTTATGGATCTATTACTAAGGAACAATTTGATCCATGAGTTGGCTTGATCGGAGAAATATGCAGCAGATAAGTGCTTGCATAAAATATCATGATTCACCAGGTCAAATGCCGCAGATTGATCAAGTAGTAAAAGCAGGGTGGATTTACCTTTTGTCTTTTAAAGCCTGGGTCTGATTCTTTAAGTCAATAAGTGCTGTCTCTGTCCCATTTCTAGGTCTGAAACCTGACTGTCTTAGACCTAGTAGTTTATTTGCTTCCGAGTATTGCTGAATTTGAAGATGGGCTGCCTGATCAAGTATTTTCAGCAGGAATGGGACCGTTGTGATTGGAGGGTGGTTAGATGGGTTGTTTTGGTCCAGTGTGGGTTTTTTTAGGGGGGGGGATACCCAAGCATCTTTCAGGCTGGTGGGCACATTACTAGAGGCAAATGATGCATTAAAGAATGCAGTGACGAAAGGAGCTAGTGGAGTTGCAGCTTCCTTTATTAGGGTTGCAGGGCAGATATCACCTTTACAATTGGATGGTTTGAGTTTGCGTATAATCAGCTATACTTCTTTGATGGATAAAGGTTTGAAGTTAAATTGTGGTGGTACGATAGTAAGTGAGGCTGGTAGATTCTGTGGTAAGGTATTGTTAATGAGGTCTTTTTTCATGTTTATTTTTTTGAGTGGCATTGTAATTTTATCTTGGAGCGCGTTTTGTATATTGGTACACCATTGGGTATCCTTAATACAAGGGTCAGGTATAGGGGCCGGTGACTCAAGTTCCTTTAGTATGTTGAACAATTCTTTGGTACTTGAATTAGCTTTGACTATACGGTCATTGAAGTTAACTTTTTTAGCCTGGACAATAGCTGTCTTGTAGTTAGGTGAAGTCGCAATAAAGATATCCTTATTTTGTGCAGATGGGGATTTTTTCCAGATAGTTTCTGCTGATCGTTTCACTTTTCTAAGAGACTTTAGGTGTGGTGTATACCATTTATTAATATGGGCTTGTTGTTTAGATTTCTGTAGTTTAAGAGGGGCTATAGCATTGATGGCTTTGAAGATTGTTTCGTTATATAGATTCACTAGATCAGATGGGTCCGATTGGGAAGTATTAAGATGAGTTATGGGGTGTAATAATGGTAACAGATTTTCTAAGGTAAGGTTACGTTTACTTCTGGTCATTAGAGCTGGGGCTTTAATAGTAGTAGTGGCAGCTGTAATCTTGTCAATAGTGAAGGTAATGAGATTATGGTCCGTCCAGGCACATGGTGTATTGCCCAGTACCATGATGGAGTAATTGAGGTCCGCTAGCCAGTCTAATGTACGGCCTTTATTATCTGTTGGATTAGATATATGGTGAGTAAACCCAAGCTCAGACATGGCGTCCTTAAGAGATGAGGCCTTCATGTCTTTTGGATCATCTAAGCCTAAACTAAAGTTGCCTCGGATTATAACTTGTGACTTGCATTTCGTATTGTTGGACAATAGTTGTGATATATCATTTTCAAAAGTACTAGTGCCACCAGGAGGGCAGTAAATTAGTTGTATGGTAATAGTGGTTGTAGCAGAGGTAGATATTTTAATGATAAGTAGTTCAGCCGAGGGTAGATGGTATTTGTTAATCAATCTTAGTTCTAGGACTGTTCTGTAGATAAATGCAACACCACCTCCTTTGGGCGAGTTAGTCTCTGCACGAATGATGGAGTAGTTGTTGGGTAGGGTTAGGGCTAGGGCAGGGCCTAATGTGGGATTCAGCCAGGTTTCTGTGATAGCCATGATGTCAATGTTCTGGGTCGTGAGAATATCTAATATGTCAAGGGCATGTGGTTGGATAGACCTTGCGTTGATCAACCACACTTTAATGGCGTTAGGCGAGTTATTAGCCGGGAGAACTGCCATTTTCCACTTATTTGTGTTTTTAAGGCATTTGTCTATGAGGGTATTTCTTGCTGAGCTTGTCTTATTGGCAAAGTTTTTAGGTTTCAGGTAGTGTTGGGTTCTGAGGCCCAGTCTCCAGTTTCTCAGTGGGTAAGGCATGGTCTCGTAGTAGTATTTATTTGTGGCCAATCGCAGTGCCATTCTGGATATCTTCAGGGAGATTTTCGGACCTGCATCTGTTTTCTACTCAGGACATTGAATTTGTTTGTTTGTCATTTGATGATGCAGTCTCTATGGTAGAGTTGGGTGTAAAAATAAAATTTGGTGTCAATGCGATTTTGGTGGTTAGCCAAGACTTGAGAGAGAGACTTTTGGGAGGATGGGTAGTGGAGAGGCGCCGCTGATTGATGGGTCGAGTGATAACTTCCCTACATGTAGACCAGTTATAGTGAATGAAAAGGCCCCTCCCCAACCCCCTATTGTGTTAGTCAAAGATAAAGGCCTGTTCTCAGCTCCCCGAAATCCTAAGCCAAGTCTCAGAAACCGGGGATGGTAGATGAGCCTCTAGTGGCAAAGGAGTGGCAGTTTGTAAACTGCAATGCACAGGGTTCCAACTATTTTAAAAATAGGGCCATTAAAGAGGCCATCTTTAATTTGCCTCCAAGAAACGTGGCTTGTTAACTCCTTCCAGATAGAGGGTTTTACTACTCTACATCAGTCAGCCACACATTTGAAAATTTGGAAGGCCATTGGGGGCCTACTTATTTCTGTCCATAACTATGTAACAACAGAGATAGAAGTTATTCCCTCAAAGATAAAGGGGTTTCTGGCAATCAAATTAGGGCTGCGTGCCAGCGATCGGTTACAACCAATGGTAGTAATGAACTTATATTGGAGCCCGGCCTGTTTAGCGCTTACAATCTTCTTGGAGTCCCTTGCTGAACTATTATTGCGTATAAAATCACAATTTGCTGGAGCAGGTATCCTCCTGGCGGGGGACTTCAATGCGCAATGCAATGATATATCCCACCCGAATGGTAGACTGGCTCCAAAGAGATCGATGTCCAACGGGAAGAGAGGCTATCATTTCTTTCCGACTGGAAACTGGCTATGGCAAATGGCTCACTAAAGGGGGATGTGCTACCGGCTGAAACCTGGAGGCATGAGATTTGCTGTTGGACCATTGATTATGTATTTGTCTCTCCTGCCCTCTTTGAGATCTGTACAGAATTCCACGTTAGGGAGGGGGGCAGTAGTAATCATAGTTGCATGGAATTCTCCTTGGTGTGGGAATTTTCCAGGCTACCAACTGAACATGGACACAGGTAGTATAGCTCAGTGGCAACGTGCTGGTATTGGAAGCAAGACGACACAGAGCAACACAGTTTCGAATCTAGGGTCCGCGCTTAGAAACCTCTTCGGTATTAAGCGTGTTATAAATGTCCAATTGTGATTATAACAATGCCAATCTGTAATGGTAAATAATGGGAAGAACAGGCTTGTAAGGTATAGAACGGACAGCATCTGTCTTAATCATAAGTTGCAAAGCTATTGCATGGGTACTCCCAATTCTCGTTTAGTGGAATTGTGCAGTTCGCTAAACTTTTCTAGATTTTCTGTGGGCCTCTGACCCTCCATCTCGGTCGGATCCTCATAAGCAATTTATCAACTTGAACTCGTTTGACGAGGAAACTTGGGTGAAAATGAAACAACTGCGTAAAGTGATTTAAGGCTGGAACTCTAGGGTTGGAGCAATACAGGGCTAGAATAGAGTGTCTCAGGAGGGACTACAGAAATTGGCCCCGAGGTCATAGAGCCCTTCACCTGCAAAAGACTGTGAATTAATGCAGGAAGCGCCGAGTAATAATAACTCGCGAAATTTCTGGGCTCTTATAAACCGCTCAGAGGTCTCGCAATTGGGCCTGCAAAGTAATGTAGTCCCAAAGACCACATGGTGTAATCGCTTTAGTGCTCTGCATAAAAAATCATCTCCAAACTCTTTCATTAGGATCACTAATATAGCTACATCGCTAAATGGGACAGTGCTGAACATTATTTGTGAAAGATCTTGGGTAAAGGGGGGGGGGGCAGTGCTCTATGGGGCCTGGGTAAATTTTCAAAGCCCATTGATATGGTCAGTAGGGGAGCACCTGTGGCAAAAGTTGGAGTCTTGGGGGCTCCCGAGGCCGCTCCTGCCTCTACATCAGGTTTGCCTGAGAATGTTGTCCTGAGGGTCAGGTGGAATGCTCTTGGTCATCTGTCCGCCC
Source organism: Ambystoma mexicanum (assembly GCF_040938575.1). Classification (NCBI taxonomy): domain Eukaryota; kingdom Metazoa; phylum Chordata; class Amphibia; order Caudata; family Ambystomatidae; genus Ambystoma; species Ambystoma mexicanum. Next base: position 556,154,642 of record NC_090931.1, read on the forward strand.
CGATCCTGGTCGAGAAGATGGTTAGACAGGGTTGTCTGTTGGCCTCCCAGTCTCTTCAACCTTTATTTGGCAGACTTTGAGGAAATGCTGGACCCATCGTCGCTGCCTAGCCTCCAAGATTGTCTTTTGCCCTATCAGGTAGCTAGCGTATGCAGATGCATTGTCCTTTTAGACCACACTGCAGTCGATTTTCAAAAATTCCGGGCAGGCTTCTCCCAAATTTCAGATGGTCCTTGGGGAAACATGTGATTCCGGTAGAGAAAGTGGTGGTGTACATGAGTTTTAAAATGTACTCTTTTCCCACTACGTACCAACTGGACCTAGACCTCGATGGGAAAGTGTTCAAGCTGTCATGTCAAATGAAAAAACTCCTGGCCACTTTTTGAAAATGTTCATTGCTGCCACTAATAGGATTCTACACCACCAAAGTGATTCCAGTTCTCTTGTACGGATTGAAACAAAACCCTTGATATGGAGAACAAATTGGGCAAGAGTGGAGGGATGACTATGGAAGAGTGTGCTGGGTCTCCCCCAAAGTTTGCCTGTAGCCAGATTGAGGTACGAGTCAGGTCATGAGGTGCATCCGGATGCTGGTAGAATGGAGGCTTGTCTCATTGTATAGGTTGATAGTGGTCCCACTGGCCAATTCCCTATATGAAGACAAGGTGCCCTTTTGGAACAAGCTTCCTCTCCGGTTTTTTTGGACTTAGTTGTTCGTGTCCAAGGTTTTGTTGGCATTCGAAGCAGAGACCTTAATAATCAATCCCGTGAAAGTTAAGAGTGCTCAGCTGCGCATGGATTGGATCTGCACAATTGATAGTATGCACAAACTCACTTTGGCAAAAGCACTCTCACCCTTTGATAAAAATATTAGCTTCATACCCAGATATTTGAGACACTTCCCTAGTTTGAATCTGAGGCAGGATTACTTCAGAGTACGTCTCAACCTGGTACATAGAGGTGAATTGCTCTCTCATCGTAATAAGTGTACGCAGGCAGCAAATCATTGCTAGTTGTGTGAGGATGCCAGAGTGCAGTCCCCCAGAAATATTCTATTAGAGTGCAGAGGTACATGTGGGATTTAAGTATCTTTTACACTTTGCGGAGAGGGAAGACCGACTACAGTCAGATGTTTTGGGACATGCTAATGGATGGCCACAAAGTCTCCCTCACTGTGCACGTTGTGCATGTTTTACAGGCTTGCGGCCTAATGCATAGTTATTAATCTCTGTTAGATTTTAGAGGGGGTTTGTCCATCCCTCAATGCTTGGAAGATTAATTTGTTATATAGTTTTGTTAAATAAAGCATGGAAAGAAGTTTTATATTCAAAAATATTGGTAGTAGAGATTGAATGTAAATGAAATGTCGTTTTATTTTGTATTGCCTTGCACTGTGAAAAGTGGAATGGTCGGCTAAAAAACACTAAACATTTTTTTTTTTAAAACAAGATGTGGGTTGGAAGTGACTCGAGGAGAAGGTACAGGTCTGGGAAGGAGTTGAGCCTGATCCAGTGAGTAGTGCTAGATTGGTGCATTGGGCCCCTAATGCTGTAAATGTTGTTGAAACCTGCTGTAGCTAAAACTAAATTACAGCTGCCACCAGCGTACACCCCAACACACTTTCAAGGCGATAGAAACGCCCTCGGTCAAAAATGGGGTGCTTAAAAAAGCCCCCCCTCTTACACTGATAGCCATATCAGGTAGCACACCAGAAATAGTTGCAGTTGCAGGGGGTGGGGGAGGGGGATTCGGTAGAAGTGCCACTGACAACAAAAGACAATTTGAAAAACCAAGGAAGCCGCCAACTTATGGAGCCAGGACAGAATTTCATTTTTGGGGCTCTAATAAACACTTCTTTTTTGCTGTGTCTCTCAGAACAGCCTTTTCTGAGTAGGTCTTTCATCCAAGGCAAACCAAATTTACTTTCAAGTGCAGCACTTTGAAGCCTCCTTTAAATGAAACCCCAGCCTGGTTGGGAGTCCCCTGCACTGGTCATTTACTTGGCTTGTGGCCATTTTAAAAACGGATTTGCCACATGCTCTTGTTTAGATCACATATTCAGAGAAGGCAAAGCCTGTTTTTATTCACAAGTTACTTCTAACAAGAAGCCAGTAAAATCAGTCCTTTACACCATACCTGAATAAGATTCTAGAGTAAATCTACCAAAAACCTGATTCTACAACAATAATAGGGAAAATGTAAAATCCTGGCATTTAAACCATTGAAAATAAACTTTGATTGCTAAACCCATAATAATGCAAACTAATGCATCGAACGCCAACTCTTCAACCTTTTTTAGACTTCTCATTTTTTAAACCAACTTCTTAGAATAGGGATATCCAACCTGCAACTTGCCCCCTAACCTTTGCCCTGCACCGCCCTTACCCACACCTAGTTGCTACCCTACAATCTTCCTGCAAGGTGTTTTACCATTCTTCCCATTTCGTGCCCCTTTGGAAGTTCGTTTTAAAATAGGAATTTCTTATTCTACTTTTTCTAAATACAGCATGAATTTTCTAGATTTTCTGTTCAACCTTTCAGCATGTTTATAGTATGTTCCGATCTCGAATATTTGTAAAGTTTGAGATCATGACTAATTTGCTAATCTGAAAAGAAAATGCTTATTGTAACTTTATTAAGCACATTCATTGTAATAGAGTGTGACAGTCAATCTGACTCTATAGGATTCAGGCCATAACTACTGGATAGATCCTTAGAATGTTTTCCTGAATTGAACTCCTTCAAAGCACTGACAAAGAGCAAAATAGTAACTTTTCTTCTGGAGGGAGGAAGGTTTGGACTATTGGACGAATATCAGTGCTGCAAATCCATGTGCTAATTGCATTTTTGTCTTTGGTGACAGTAACTCCCATTAGCAACTGGAGGTAAATGTTTTCTATCTGACAGCTAATCAGGGTGCAGACCTTGCAGGTGTTAATTGTTTGTATGGCCATGGCTCCTGATAGATCATTGTGTTTTTTTTTTTTTTTTTAAATAACTTTGACCCCCTGTGAATTCAGAGAAGGAGGCTTGTTCCTTACATGTTTTTATTTTCTCATTAAAAAAAGATCTAGTCTTTCCCAAAACTGGTGTCACTAATCCCTACTCTACATAAGGAAAGGCAAGAGGTGTTAGTCAGAATGTCAAGGTGTCAAAACAGAAATGTAGTCCTATTCTGAACTTGGCACTTTTCCTATATCTTAACAAAAGAAAAAAGTAACCAGGACGTATTGCAGGTCATCACCCGAATAGGGGATGGCTACAGATTTCTGAACCCCACCGTGTGTCTCTTTATAATAATAATTTTTCTATAACTCGCTTAATACCATCAAGTGGTTTCTAAGCGCGGGATCAGGATTCAAACCTGTGTTGCGCTGTGTTGTCTTGCTGCAAGAAAAATGCATTGCCCTGAGCTATCCTTCATCCCCCAATAGGGCCTGGCCTATGCAAATAGTCCCCAAATATGTTGTAGTTGTACTTCTGAAGTGCTGTCCTGGCTCCAACCAGACCTGTGAGTCTCTCTTAAGTCGGTCTTTTCCCCACACTCTGGGGTGCCTCTCCTTTTACTCCACAACCAGGCATTTCTTTCTCCGTCCCCCACTCTGGGGTTCGGTTCTTTATCTCTCCTTCAATCTGGGGGCTCTTGGTAGTCTCTCCACTCTAGGGCTTGCCACTTCCTCTCCCACATTGGGGCATCTTGGTATTCTCCCCTCTCTAGGGCTTTTCTCAGTTGTTCTCCCCACTCTGGGGCCTCCTGTATCTTCCCCCACCTCAGGTTTCTCTGTCCCTTTCTTGTGTTCCTGTCTGCCTCCTGTTCTCCTGTGGTGCCTGCGTACCTGGGTGTGTCCAGTGGTGCTTCCAGGGAGGTTGATGCAGTCTGTGTGGACTGCCTCCTGCTGCTGACCTGTTAAGGCAAGATGTCTACTAGATGTTGCTTTGACCGGAGTCTCTCCTCCGCTTCCTTGCTGAGGAGATCTCTGGGCAGCTCCTCCAGGGCTCTACCTCGGTCCCTGATGTATCTCAAGCTTGTTCTGCCAGCCACGCTGGAGGGTTCAGTTTGTTCGCCTGCAGGGTCTTCTCTTCGCACTTTCCTTGTGCAGATGCGATGCCACGTCTGGCGATTTCTTTCACTGGACATCTCTCCTCTGAAATTGTGTTGCAGCACTCTTGAACTGTGTGGATTCTTTTCCTTGATTGGTTCTTGTTTTTACGTGCCTCCAGGAGGCTGGTCTATCCATAATTCTACTTTCCAGAAGAGGATCTGCATAAAATTGGGGTCAGAAGCCATGCTAGCCATTAAAGAGGCCCCCAGGTTAACTTATCCCTTTACTCCTATTTACCCCACTAAGTTGTCAGTGTTGTGGGGGGAGAGGGATGTCGCTCTATGGGATTTTCCTGTCTCCTAAGGGGGAGTCACCTCCAAAGGGATCCCGCTCACCATGTCCCCTCTGGGACGTTAAGCCTAGTGGGCTTGCCTGCTTAGTCACAAAGTCGGTGACTTCCCTTTGGGGAGAAGTGACAAACTCCTCCTTGGTCACCACCCAACCCCACATCCACCTGTTTTTTAAAAGGAAGGTAATAGATTAGTATCCGGTCATGCACGCAGATGTAAAAAGATGTTGAGCTATCACTGCTGGGCAAGACTGGTAGTAAAGTGCTACTTTGTTCTTCAGTTTTGATGTTCACAAAAGTATATGGTTGCTAAAACACTAATTTTGCTACATGATTGCTACATGATGGATTGTTTTTTATCTTGAAGCAGCACGAACTCTCTGATGGAGATTTGGATGCTGATCTAGCAGCGGAGGATGAAGTGATCCACCTGGATGGCAGCTGTTCTTCTGCCAGTTCAACGGCAACCAGCAACACTGAAGAGAATGATATTGATGAAGAAACCATGTGAGTGAATTTTCTGCAGAGCAAAACATGTAGGGCTAAATGTAGGGCTAAATGCTCATTGTACTTTCCAAAATAACCATAACGTGATGATGAAAAAAGACTGTTCAAAATGTAGTTGTCAAATGAAAGATCTAGGATGTAGTGAATCTTAGTGGAGAACGCACAGTATTTCCATTTCAAAGAAACAATTACTGAATTGTTTACTGGCCTGTTATGTTTACTGGACATGGTGTATCATACCCTTCGAAGGAAACCATTCCAACACCTGCACAGACATTCCTAGATGAGAAAGTATGTAGTAGAGGTTGGGTGTGCAGTTTTGAGTATATGTAGATATTTTTGGGTAGCAAACCTTATTCTATATAAAGAAGCAGTGTTATCAACTAACATAGTGTGCTGACATTCCTTTGTGGGAGCTTTGAGGAAACGCTGTACTTCAGAACCTGCCTGCATCACCTCCTAAGAGCATAGTTCTTGGTTGCTCGTCCATTTTAACATAATAGAGAACCTTGGCTGGTGTGTTCTGTGCCTTTTTACCCTACCACACAGGGTCGGACTGGGACAACAAATAGGCCCGGTCACCCAAAAAAAAGTGGCCCAACCCCCTCGCCTCAAAAAAGTGGCCCACCTGTCACGACTCTTAACCTCTGATGACATCGCCGGAAGTGATGTCATTTGACCCCAACCCAAAGTGACATCCCGGGAATCGATGAAACACGACCTTTCACCCCTTGACAAAACAGGAAGTGGTATCAAATAGCATTGTTCCGAAGTACACTAAATTACTGTGAATTCAAGCAGACGTCCAAGGCCAAATATTGTATAGCACTTACGCTTAAGCTCTTTTTTATAGAACAAATATGCATACAATATCACCCAACCTGTGTTGGTACTCATTTATCGACCTAAGAAGGATGAAAGGCTTTTTGGAAAGAAAAAAAAATTGAAAAAAGAAATATATATTTTTTCAATTTTCCTTTCTTCCAGACCGGCCCATCATGGCCATAAACCGGCCCCCACTCCCTAGGGATGATTTCGGCCCGGTCACGGGCCAAAAGGCCGGGGGGCCAATCTGACCCTGCTACCACATAGAGGGCAGAAGTACAGATACCCCCCTCCAGGCTTTACACCCTCACAGAGGGCCTCAGCAGTATTTTGTATAATGGTGGGAGTGAGAGTTTGTAGTGGCTAACCCTTGTTTTGGCATAGACATTCACTGGGAAGGTTTGTTTCTGTAAATGGCGGGCACACACAACTTTTGGGCTGATGGACTCCCATTACCTAACATACGTGAGACTCTGGCCACATACAGTAATGCCTCAGTGCTTGGTGTGATAGTATTCTGCCTATCATCAGATTGTATTTTCATAAGAATAACCTCATCCCGCACAATTTATCACTTCTTTAGGGGATGAACGCTTTGCTGGATGCCATTCAAACTGTAATCTGACAGTTATTTTTGTCTGTTTAATGAAGGGGATATTTGCAGGTTTGCGTAACATATATTTCCAAAATGATTTCCATGCATGCAAATGCGGTACGATTGTGCACAGTACTGTAAGTGACTTCAATCCAGCAATCCAACTAAGTCAATGCCTAGTCTGGGATGCCCAATGGAAGCCCTTATTTATATATTTTTATGTCAAGTTCTTAAATCTGGATGATGAACCCTTATATAACGCCCCTCTCTTTGAATCCCCCTGACCTCATTGAGCCAAGGAGTAGGTTTGTTTTGCAAATTAAAAGATTTATTTGAAGAATTAAACAATATATATCACACTTTTATGAATAAATTAATATTTGATAGCACACTTATGAATATAATAGTGATCAACAATGGATAATATTACAATAGCACAATTCTTTAATCACTTAGGAGTTGGTATAGAAAGAATAAGGTAGCAGAGAATACTTTGTATGGTTTCAAGGAAATGCAAGATGGGAAAGAATGCAACACAGATGAAGAGGGCATCACTTGAAAGTTTAGTCTTGTAGTAGTTGCTTAAATTAAGAAAGTCATGAATTTTCTATAAAGAACAGTCTTTTATAATGTTCTCGCCTGGAGCTGCCAATCCAAAAAACGGTCCTGTAGCACTAGGACCTAATCGAACAGAAAAACCTCCAGGAAACAAAGTGACTCCACTTTGTTGGGAAAGGCGCTTCACAGTTAGCCCCAGTTAGGTTGCTAATATTTAGTATGCTGTAGATTAAGTATCATGTTTTCGATATGAAAGTAATGCAATTCAAAGAATTGTTAGATTCTTGGCAAGAATTGTTTAATTCACATTCCTGTAATATTTGCTGCCAAAGTTTGTCTTTGTAAATCACACAAAGAGTTTGCATCTCAAATTGCCACAATACTCTGGTGCCAATGCATTTCGGATAAAACCTTCATCAGGGCGGTATTATAGCAAAAAACAAATTATATAGCATGACTTATATTTCATCATTGTTAACAGTATATGTATACACATAACAGCCATTATTTAAATATAATTACAAAAGCACATACCAATCCGCGAGCCACGTCCATTTGAAGAGATAATGAACAAAAATAAAACAAAACGGCATCCCAATTAGTTAACTGAAGTAAATGTGCATTTTCTCTCCATCTTTAAACTATATGTGCATGTCCTACCTTGGTCATGCCGAACGCTTGGATCGTGGTTTTGTACGGTAGTACAACAAGATCTACAAGAAAGTTAAACAATAATACTGAGTCATATTGAGATTCAATGCACGTGATTGTAATCTCGTGTCTTCGAAGCCTTAAAGGCGCAGTTACTTGTGCAGGAAGGGTAATAGAAATGTGTATTCTTTACATGGATCGCAATGATGTATTAAAAACTATGGGTCCGCAACGAACCAGCGACTAAATATGAAGAAGTAGAGCGTATGGAGGAATTAGTTGATCCAGTGTAATCCATCACTAGGACATGCATTCTGTTAATTGTGCATTGATCGCTATGATGTCATTTAAGCAATGAGTTCAGAGCGAACCAACAACTAAAATTAAAATGGAAAAGTAAAAAATGTGTGAAAGAAGAGCGTTTGGGGAAATATGTTGATCCATTGAGGAATGCCACTTGGACTTGCTTGATCCAAAATGATGTTATTTAAGCATTGTGTCCAAAACGAACCAACGAATCAGATTTGAAATGTATGGAAGTAGAGCGTGTTTTGTTGATCCAGTGTAAACTACCACTTGTGCGGGGTCATCAAGACTTAATTATGTGCATGTGAAATACATCAGGATAAGCAATCATTGGTGTACTTAAGGTATGAACTGAATCAAATAATTGATCCAAATGTGTGCAAGTAGAGCAACAGTTATATGTAGTGCATTCCACTATTATGAAGAAATCAACCCAGGTATAGTCCAATCATGAAAAGTTACGGCAAAAATTGTAAAGTGCAGTTATATAACGGAGCCATAAAAACAGATGGCTAGGAACAGAAGCTCCACGTTTACATGGAGAAATGCCAATATTCTGTCAATAAAATATAAAGTTAGTTCAGTTCTTCAAAAATAATTTTACAAGAAACACATATAGTTTATTTTTTCATTGAGCCCTCTTGGAGTGAGAGAACTCAGACGATATATCAAAAAGGTTTCTCTTTGGTCCATTTTCCTTTGGAAGTTCTCGTGGGTGTCTCTTTTAGAAACCACTTCTAGAATTACAAAGCGGATCTGAGCCAGGTTGTGTTTCCTCTCATCCCAATGTCTTGACACCGCTGAGTTCGAATTGTGATTCCTTATGCATGATCTATGTTCATTTCATCTAATTTTTGCTACTCGCAATGTCTGACCCACATAGTACAGTCCACACGGACACTTGATGGCATAAATCACGTTATTAGAGTCACATGTAGCAAAATCTTTCAATCTGATTGTCTCTCCTGTATGGGGATGCTTTACTGTTTCTCCTTTCATCACATAGCCACAATTGCTACAATTCAAACAAGGAAATGTTCCAATTCTTTCTGTGAGTTTCTTCTTAAGTGCTGGTTTGTTTTCAACTAGTCTATCACTTAGGTTTTGACTCTGCTGGTAGGCGAATGTGGGTACTTCCTTAAACAAGTGTTCTACTCTTTGATGACATAATAATGTGTTCCAATGTTTTTTGATAATGCACTTTATGCGGTCACTTTGACGTGAGTTTTTGGACACAAAGACCAGTGGAGGAGCCGACTCTTGCTTAGTCTTTATCTTCAATAAGTCTTCTCTGCTTTGTGTAGCTACTCGTGATTGAGCTGTGTTTATTTCTTCTTCCAAATATCCCCTGTCGAGGAACTTCTTCCCCATCTCTTGGATGGCTATCTTGTAGTCTTCTGGGTCACTTACCAATCTTTTTACCCTGAGCATCTGGCTATATGGAAGGTTTTTTATAAGACTCAGTTGATGGAAGCTGAGAATGCAACACAGAAATAAACTCGATATGGTTTCAACAAGAGATAATATGATCACTTTTTCCCCTGTGACTACTCACTCCCCCCTTATGCAATATGAAGAGATGGAAAGGAGAGCACACAGGTTTCCAGAATACAATCAAATGCAGTTCAGTTCCAGTTCCCCCCAGCAAACTTAGAGAAACAGGGATGATTTTAAAACACAGGCCAAATGCTTTGAAATGTGGTTGCAATGGATGAGAAAATATGCTAAATGCTTTTTAATTCACTAAAGGAGATTCAGGGTAGGTGATAGTTACTTTAGATTGGTACAGGTCAACACTAGCAATGATTCATGAGTGATTATCAGGTTGAAAACGAATTTCAGCAGTGGAAAGCAAGAAGCAGCTATTTTTACAAGTGGTGAAATAAAGCTAATTTTCAATTCGCTGCACTTTTTCCGCGTGCGTATATCGCGATTACGGAAATATTATAAGGAGTTGGAATGTCATTTCGGGTTTGTTGGACAGTTTAGGATCTTAGCTCTAAAATGACAGTTAAATCTCGCTTCTAGGACGTGTGGTTCAAAAGATACGGACGTTTTTGTGGAGGTAGATTTTCCAAAATAAAGTCAAGATTTCAGAATGACAGATGACGCTTTTACAGATTTGAAATCACAGAAGGGACACACGATTTCTATGCAGTTCTGGTCCGGTTGAAATGGTTTAAATAAGATCATTTTAACTAAGAGATTGGTTCTGTACAGTTCTAGGCTGAATACTCCCTCCTAGTTTTGGACTGAAAGGGAAATAGGCCTCAGGTTTGGACTTCACTCGCCACCGGACGGTCTCAGGCCCTCTAGGTTCTGCTCACAGCACGCTCTCTGGTCTGCTATCAGCACTGCACAGTGGTCTGGTCTGGGTCTGACGGGTTCTGGATACAGCTTCTGCTTTCTGGGCCCGGATCTGGTTCTGGCACAGGGGTCAAGCCAGAAGCAAAACAGCTCGCCCGGCTGTTGAATAGTTTAGTTAGGTTGCTGGATCCTGAGGCCTGCTGAGAGGAGTTCAGCTTGTGGATTAGGCCTCAGCTTCTCCAAGGCTCTAGAGTTGCGTGCTGCGCAGGAATCGATGAGTAGTGGAAAAATAAGTGTCTATCTGGGTCTCAGCAGTCTCTTTTTATGTCTTCTCAAAGGGGGTGTGGAGGCTGACTTTCTATGCCCAACCCTCTGAGGATCCTGATAGGTTAAAGGATTTACTGTCCTCTGAGTGGAGAAGGGAGTAGTGAGTCAGAATGAGTCATCAGGTATCATCTTTATTGCTGAAGGAACGACCATGCCCCTTTGGTTTCTCAAGAAAATCAATTTTTCATAATCAAACATGCTTCCCAGATACACACGTTGTTGATAATACATGTACATATCGCATATTAATTAAGACAGGTCTCTGTTTAACCCTGATCTTTCTAAGAGCTTGGGTTCAGAAATGATAACTTATCAGCGATTTTAGTGGGTTTTGCAATATTGGTTTTGCACCAAATCTTACAGAGGTACACCCCCTCTCTGGGCATATTACAATAAGTTTTCAATTTTCTAGTATAAACACAGTGTCTACAATATTAATAAATACGGGGCTTGGCCTCAGAACATCCCACGGCGTCCAACTTAGTCTTGAACTGTGAGTGAAGGTGTCATTTTAAGAATCTCAAAATTGTACATTTCTATCAGCTGGTTACAATTAGTTATCAGTATTCTTATAAAACATATATTTGCCTTCACTTCAGTACACCCATTGGTTTGTCCCCGCCCCTAGAAGCTTAGCTTGACTCAGAGGTCACATGTCTTGTTTTTCCTAGAGCAGTGTTGACAGTTACACCCAAAATCAGCATATTCTATTCAATTGAAAGAGTCTATTGTCTTGTGTTCCTGCTAGCATACCAGGGTGCCACTCCATCAAATTAACTTGACCATGCGATTTCCTGCCTTGTTGCTGAGAAGACTATGTGTGAAGAGTTCTCATAGAAAAGCAAGCCTTTTGAAGTCTCTGCTAACTCAGGTTACTGTTTAGCTCCTGAAATATAGGTCTCCTGTCAGAATTTAGATCACCAGCGCCGGTCAGTGGCGCTGGTGATCTACACAGGGATTTAGCTTGGTAGCATAGGATTCTCGCTGATATTGTACTGATGTGGATTCTGCAGTAAATGAGGTGGATCACCCAACAAGAAGTTGTATCCTTTTGGTGGTTTTGTGAGCCATGATTTTAGCAATTTTGACGATCAAGAAAATGAATTCCCAAACAGCTCTGGGTTGCTTTTGGCAATCAGGATTGCTATTCCCAAGTGGTTTCAGGCTACTGTGTGTGTAGACCAATAGTGGTTTTAGGCAGTGACCTCCTGTGCTCACTAATATAGGCAAAAGTGGGTGGCAGCCTATTTTTCAGATTTTTACTGTGCATTTTTGGATGATTTCTGGCGAGCAGCATGCTTTCCGGTGGCCACTCTAATGTTTCTGCTGCCAGCGATGTTGTAGGGCTTGGATGCGTGGGTGAAAACATCCCACAGTACGCAGCAATGAGAGGCTGGTCCTACCTTACAGAATGCATTGTTTGTGGTTGTCCGACTAAGCTCGTTTTTGGATTGTCGATTACATGTAGATAATGAGCACTGAAAACCATTGCGAAGTCGCAACAGGTTCTACAACATTAGCACTTTTTTCCTTCAAACCATCTTAGTGCTTCAGTGTCCATTAATTAGACACTGGATCCATTAATTGAATTAAGGCCTACATATTAATCCAGAAAGAGTTATATAGTGCAGGGTTTCTCAAATTTCAATATCTGTCCTCTACTGTAGATTGTTGACACAAGTGCCACGCAGTGGATGGTCCATGATCTCAAAATGTGTTTTATTTCCTAGCCTGATTGCTATGTCCTAGCGCTATTACTGTTCTTAAAGTAAGTTCAAAATTCTGAGTGGGAGGCTCTACCTGCTCCTGGGTTCCGCCATGGTGAGCCATTTGATCTCTGCCATTGGGAAGGATGTGAAATCTTATAATGGCCTAGCTTTGTGTGAACAGCACTATAAATCGGCCAAATCTGTTTGGCTCTCGTTACTGGTTCTTGAAATTTTGTACTTTGAGTGCTGTAACTCTGCCATGTCATTTGTGACAACTCCGAGATGATTGTCAACTCTCCTCAAGCGGGAGCCACTCCCTTCGGGACTAGGGAGGTGAAACAGCTGTCCTTATCACCCCCTAGGGGACAGAGTAAGCAGGATCCCTCCAAAGGTGACTCCACCCACCCCCTTAGGGGGACAAGAAAACCCCAGAGGAGCACAATTTACCATCTCTTCCCCCACCACTTATACCTTCATGGGGTATGTGGGAACTAAGCTATATGATAACCTTAAAAACCCTTTTTTAATAGCTGATTGGGCTTCTGACTCTAGCCATCCCTAATCTTCCTGGAAGACAGTGCAGAGATAAGTAGATCAGCCCCTTGGAGTAGAGTCAGATAAAGAACCAATCAGAAGAGCTGTTGAGGGATTCCAGCAGAGTTCATTTGAACTTGAAGGCCCAGAGGAGGGGGCGACCAGAGAGAGTGAATGCTAGGCTCAGTCTCCCGGCCTACAGACTAGGCTATGGGATTGCATCGAGGCAGACCGGACAAGTAAACGGGAAGTTACGGCTGGTTGATGTGGTAGACCGGGATCCTTGCAGTGCCAACGCACAGGCCGATGGAGAAAGCCGCCATTGCATTCCCACTAGAGGCGAGCAGTAGACTAGAAGCGACTCCGACCAATGCAGAGTGCAGTTGAGGAGTCGTGTTAATGGCTCTGTGGCGGACAACTCTGCGCCCCTCCCGAGAAGCACCACTCATCAGGAACAGGAACACAGTGGCTGCAGGTAACTGGGGGGTGGTCAGCAAAGCAAGGAAGAAAGTCCCCTGAGTGCGGAGAGGATAGAAAAGCCCAAGAGCGGGGTGAAGGGAAGAGATTGACCCCAGATAAGGGAGAGCACAGAGAAGCCCCAAGGTGGGGAAAACCCTGAGAGGCCCCTAGAGTGGGGAGAAAGAAGAGACCAGCCCCAGAGTGGGAAGAAGACACAGAAGTCCAGGAGTAGGGAGAGGGCAAGAGACCAACCCTAGACGAGGCAGAGCACAGAGAAGCCGCAAGGCTCCCCTCCTGTAGAGAGGGGGAGCACAGAGGCGGATAGAGAGGATACCGGCGGAGTGAAGCTGAGTGTTACCAGTGTAGCCAGTGTGGCTGTGGGTGCACACGACCCTCCCTTTATAAGAACTACGTCCTTAATGGATAGGCTGGAGCCTGGACCCTCAGGACTCCTAATGACTGATGCCGTTGTGCACTCTCAGACCAGCGGTGAAGACGGAGGGGCGCATCAGCTCACTCGACTGCAGCGACGTTTCCTGGCCGCTGGAGGGATCGAGCCTGTTGAGCTTCTGACAACATCCCTGGTAAGTGGCTGCAGGTCTCATAAAAGAACTTGTACTTCAATTTCATCCTCCAGTTCTGAAAACTTTTTTGATTGCCAGGCAATTAATTCACCTACATTTAATGTCACTTTGACACCAGTAACAGGACTTGCACCCTGTTTCCCTTATGGTACGATTCTAGAAGAAGAGAATGTAAAGAACAGAAGTCACGCTGTGTCCGAGGTGCATCTGGAGGTTCATCCGGCGGCATCCTCGGAAATTGATTCATCTGTCATCGAGTGTGGTACAAACCCAAACAGCTATCAAACGGCTCCCACGGCAGACTCCCACCAATATGGAGCTGTAGAGCTGCTGTCGACTTTATCCTTATTAGCCTCAGCGGGCTGCATGTTGGAACAGGACAATGTCCATACTAAAGCGAATGAGTGCAATCAACCTGAAATCGTTGGCACTCCGGTCCGGCTATCCAGCAGCTATGATTTATACCTGTGCAATAACAGCCTTCCAGCTCAAGCCGAGAATAACGCTCTGGCAGAAGTCAAAGGAAATATGTTGGCTGATGTTGCAATCGACATTGGAAACCCCATCGGGAACAACGTAGATGAAATTCAAATACAGGAATCACTAGTCCCTACTGCCAAGGATATGAGGAGTCCTAACCGGCGGAGCTCGATTGCCATAGCCGACAAAGTACTTAAAGTACTTAATTGAAATAAACACGAGACTGGCAAGTCAGCAAACCTCTTATAACGAGGCGGAAGTACCGTCTATGGAATTGCCACCGGCACCTGTGCCGGATGCAGGTGCAAACATGTTTTTACCGTGGAATGCCCCAAAGCAGTTACTGGAAACATGGGAGTTTGTTGAAAAACAGAATCCGTGGCTAAAACCTATGGTGAAAAGGAAAAGAACCAACTCCATAAATGATGACTCTACCGATCTACTGTTTGTATCCCAAAAAAGACATACTAAAGAAGGACATTTAACCGGTCGTGATGAAAATGGGGATGAGTCATACTTATCATCACTACTGACAGTCGGTCCAAACATAGATAAAATATCTACCAAAGAAAGCAATCCCTGGAAGCCAAAGTCAACAACATATAGTCTGAGATCAAAGATCGCCAAGAAAAGAAAACTTCAAACTCAAAGTAGGGCAGAATGCTTATCTAAGGAAATCACCAGAGAAGTAAACACACTAATAATGGCTGCTCACACAATATCGATGTTACCATACATGAAATTATATGAACAATTGAACGATAATAGAAAGGATTAAACAACACTTTTGGCCATGTTGAATACCAAAATGAGAACTGTGGAGCAAGATCTGACGAGAACTCAACAAATTTTGTCAAATGAAAATCTAAAATCTGAGGCAAATGTGAACATCATACTAGAGCACACTATGAACAGTGCGACTGATAAACGTCTGTTTGCAGAAGTAGCTCGAGAAGCGATTGCTCTGTTAAAACACCAGAAGACGAATTTCACCTCCATGGAGCAGCCAGTGAAACAGAATGGTGACTGCTTTGACATGCGTGATGAGATAATATCTGTAACTAATACACTGCAGCAGACTGAACAAACTGTGGAAACTAAGACCGATAAAGAACCAAATACAAATACTCAAAAGACACGTCATGGCAGCGGGTGTACGAATGATCTTCCGTCCAAATGCAAACAAAAATTGAAAAGACAAAAAGAAGCTGAGGGAAGTAGCACCATTAGTGTTAACAGCGAATCACACCCAGTCCACACTCCTGCAGTCATTCTGGAAAGTGCGTTGGATGCTACTTTGGAGCAACCTGTGTGCGCTAGCTCCATTGTGAAAACGGACCTGACCCAGTCTAATAAAGGCCCATTACCTGCAAAATTGCCGGACCCTAAAGCTGCCTTGACGGACCATGATCACCTAAATCCAGTTACTGGTAGTGATCTGAAAGACACCGAAGCAGCCTCGCAAAAGCAGTCCATATCTACTTCAAAGGATGTGTTTTCAATTTTTGATCCTAAAAAATCAGAGATTCAAAAAAAAAATAACCCAGAGGTGCTGATGGCCTTGAAAAAAACCAAGAACATGAGAAAGCGTAAAAACCAAAAAAGATCCAGTGTGCGCTCTTTTCTAAGAAATATAAAAGGCTTTAGCATTACAACTACTACTAAGCAACTCTCTGGAGCCATCACTAATGACCACCCCAGTACACAAATGTCAAATCTACCTGCTGGGCAACAGACTAGCCGTGAAGTTGAAAAAGGCACAATCACCGGGAAGGAGAGCTCTCTAGAAGATCTATTAGATCTCTCGACATACGAGCAGAGCGAAAGCGACAAAAGTGGTTGGACTGAGACTCCTGATCCAACACCGAATGAGGAGTGTGTATCGCAGGAAGCTGTAATCAGTATTGACCTCAGATCCCCATTGCATGAAGCAAAATTACCTGAGGTCAAGAAAACCTACAAGAAGCAGCCTATCCTTCAAGATATTCCATCTGGCAAAATCAGCGAGTTGGTAACTGAAGAACCCGAGCATCAGCAACGATGCGTCACCATGGAGCTAGCAAAGCAAGACAGTTCCTTCCCAAAACCTGCAGGGAAAGCTCCAACGACTTGTATAACGCTAGAGGAGAAAAGAGCGTTAACCATAGCCAGTAATAATCAGGAACACTCCAATTCAAAATTTACATCTCGAAACCTGGATCTGTGCAAGTACAAACAAGAATTTGAGGCTCTGGAGGCCAAAATGGCCCTAATGGACGCCGGACTTATTCCAGCTAAGATCTTTGCGGGAATAAAGTCTAGAAATGAAGATAATTTAACCGAGTCAACTCCTATGCAACAGGCCCAGGGACATATGATGTAATCAAAGATTCCTCCTGACTTACATCAAGCAATGTCTGAGAAAATCCAGTCCAATGCAAAAACGAATACAACCAACAGTAAAGAGCCTGGTCCCCAAATCCGGAATTCCACGAAACATCACATCCCGCAACTCAGAACCGTGGTTTCCGAAGACATTCAAGTAGTCGAATTTGAGAATGAAAAAAACGACTCTGTGATACTTCACATAGCCTCTAAACTCATTCGGCTCCCTCTTACAGACTGGTGCAATTTTCAACTCCCTAGGGTTTGACATAAATGAGATCCGATATACAAAGGAGAAACAACCATCAAAGGAAAAAAGATCATTCCATGATTCAAAACCAACGAAAAACAAAAGACCCGCAAGTGAGGTAGAAGAAGATATCCTGAAGAACAAATATGCCTCCCCCGAGAGAGAAATCTCTGGGAATAAAGAAACGAAGATAATTTCAACTGTAACAAGGACTGGAAAATCTGATACCAAAGGCCTGAGGAATTCCTTCTCGAGAAACGAAGATCTTGACTGGACATGGGTTGCGAAAACCATCAACAACTATAACAATAGTTAATGCCGAAAGTCTTATAAGTCTGGCAAGATATGCATATGCATAGCCTCATGGAATACATGCATCTGCTTGGAGAGATCCCAAACCAACCAAAAGACATTGACTTATTATGCCTACAAGAGACATGGCTAATGGACACTCCAATTGCAGATGGTTTTGAGATTGCATTCAACCAGGCACCTTCAATTAATGTTTCATCGTACATACAAGTCTCCAGGATCAAATTACCGACGAGTGCAAGGAATAATGAGAACCTATTAATGTTGATAAATATATATTGGCAACATGCTGCAATCAAAACAGAGACGCTCATCGAAACCATCTCAGAAATTATCTGCAACATTAAGAGGACTGAAAAAGATGTAAACATCCTAATATGTGGCGATCTTAACATAAACTGCCTATCAAGTGGACAGGACGAGAAGGAAATAGATGGAGAACAAGCGACCAAGCTATGGATGAAAGAAATGAAATCATGGAATCTACAGATGCTGAATGGGGCAGTCACGGGAGACATCCCCACTCAACCAACTTGGTGGAGAAATGATCAACAATAGACTATATGTTTGCAAATGAAAGACTGAAAAGCGAAGTTACACAGTTAAAAATTATCGAAATGAAACATAGTGACCACAGTCTAGTAAAAATGTACTGGAAGTTACAATATATGGAATGCCGGTCCAATACTGTCAAAAATGATTTAGTGGTAGAACCTGGTCGTAATCGATTACGTCTAAACGCGACCAAAGTGAACTCACTGCTAAAATCATTGGAAGAAACATCAGAGGTAGACAAAATTGAATATACAACCTTTCTAGAGACATATCGGGAGAAGAAACCCTCTAAAGCCACATCCGACTTCAGAAACCAACATGTATGGGATGAGGAACTCAATGAAAAGAAAAAAAAGCTGAACAAAGAACGCTCAAAAAGAAACCGGAAAGTACGGCAAAACATCTGAAACAAATCTATAAGAACTGGCTCCTCAGCCACAAACATATAATGCTGCAACATGATGCGGAAAGCAAGATGAAAATGTTAGCCAAAAGAAACACAAGTGAGTTCTGGTGCTATCTGAATAACATCTCAACTCCCCAAGGTGCCAAAATAAAAAACACAATACCAGAAGAACTATGGGTGAAGCACTATGCAGGAATATTCTACAATAACGATATCAAGATAGAGGACTCTACTACATTGGAGAGTGAGTGGTCAATTGCAATAAAAAAAGATCTCTCTCGAAACATCATGAGACTAAGTACACCAAGAGCCCCAGGACCTGATGGGTTACCAAACCACCTGTTAAAACAACAGCCTGAAATTATGGACAGAGTTCTGTTATCTGCTGCTCTCAGCTATCCTAGAGAACTGAAAGATTCCTACATCTTGGAAGAGCGCTATTGTTATACCGATTTTTAAAAAGGGGAAGCGTACTGACCCATCAATTATCAGCCCATAGCGCTCCTTGATGTGGTGGGAAAAATCTTCGCTTCTCAGCTTCAAATCCAACTAACAAACTGGATTCACGATTCCAAACGATACGATCCTCGTCAATCAGGATTTGTTAAAGGGGTTGGATGTGTCCTGAACTTGACGATTCTGAACTTCTTAAAAATGGAAGCGATCTGCCAAAATAGAAAAATCTATGTAGCGTTTGTTGATCTATCTAGTGCCTTCGACACAATTGATCGAGAGCTACTTTGGAGTAAGATGAAGAAAGGGAAATGTCCTGAAAATCTACTCCAACCAATAAAAGAACTGCACACAGACACAGAAATTAAGCTCAGACTGGACTCCAACGGAACTCTAAGCAAGGCAATACGAACAAACAAGGGCATGAAACAAGGCTGTCCTTTGGCAGCCACGCTGTTCGCCCTGTTCTTGTCCGATATTGGAGAAAGTCTAGAATCCATAATCTCCTTTCCACCCAAAATCAATGGATCACAGGTAAATTGGATGCTTTATGCTGATGATATTGCTCTACTCGACTTAACTCCAATCGGTCTGACAAGAAAATTAAGAGCTCTAGAAAGCTATGTGGAGAAAAACAAAAGAAAAATGTACTCTGCACAATGTCGGAAATCATTTTTCAAGACCTTACAAGAAACAAACAAAATAAAAACCGTTCACCTAATGGAGCTTAAACAAAGACAACATGAGATGTCTGAAAAAAGCAAAATATTTAGGAATGTGGATCAACAGTAACATAAATGATGCACCCTGGGCAGAGAACGCAAAACAGAAATGTAAACAACTAGCATGTCAAGGAGTGATCATAAATAAAAAGTTTGGGAAATGTTCTCTCCTACCCGTTCTGGCCCACTACAATCAGAAAGTTATACCAACACTGATGTATGGCGTGAAAAGTGCATTGGGAGTATCTGCAACCCAATGGCCAGAACTGGAAAATCAATATTGGAGGCGAGTTCTACACCTACAAAAGGGAATCTCGAGCGCCTGCATTCGATATGAACTTAATCTAATATCTATGCAAGCCCGAGTCCTATGGAACATGCTATCCATACACAGGAAGATAACTATAGCTGATTGCACCCCCCAGTTTAAAATACTACAGGATGCCCTGAAGGGAAACCCGGAAACAGTTCTGTGTAAATGGGCAACCGGATGCAAAAACAAGCTAGTGGAGCTAGGCACTGATCAAAAAACCCTGGAAACAAATCCGAACTTCGTCAAGCAAAGGTTATGGGAGCTGGATTGGTGCTTGACAGTTGACGACCGAAATCGGCATAAACTAATGAAAGATGCCGCAATAGAAGCCAAAGATCGGAATATAATGTTACAATATCTGACGAAATCACTGAGTGGTAGATATCGAGTGATGTATGTGAAATTCCGAATTAACCTATTTAACACAAGGGTAAGCTATGCCATAAGAACTCGGAATGTGTCAGCACTACTAAGTTGTCGCTTCTGCAACAAACAGCAGGAGACGCGCAAACATCTTGTATTGTACTGCGAAAGCCTGAAAGACATGAGATCCGTGTATTTAGGAAATTTAGTAAAACAATACTCTACCTTGTGCTGAGATGAGTTGTGGCGAAAATGTTTCAACCTGCGAGAAAAGGACATTTTTGGGTTGACTAATTTTCTACAAAGTCTGAAGATCGTGATAAAAATTTAAATCAACTTGGGTAACACAGCAGAGAAAGAAGGCTTATATGTGTCATGGAAGCAGAGTCTGAATAGGGGGGTATAAAGAAAACCGGATGACCCACACATGGAAAGAAACAGAATCTTCAAACTAAAATATGGACTGGAAAAGTGGAGCTGGAAGGCTAGCAACAAAGGACATCAAAACTGTTGCATAAGCCAACGTGATTGAGATGTATTCTGTTTCTACTCTGCTTTTCTGACACTATGTAAATGTGAGATGGAAATCCTTTTTTTCAAAAAGTTTGTACAAACTAAATGAAATAAAATAAAAAAATAAAAAAAGGATACCGACCACAGAGTTGGGAGAGAAAAGGAAATGGAACCCGGCATGGGGTATGAATAGAGAAACCCTGGCATGGAGGGTGGGACAGAAAACCAGCCCCAGAGTGGGGAAAGAAAAATAAGACAACCCAGAGTAATGAGTCCCAGAGTGGGGAGGAAGACACTGAGAGAAACACAGATTGAGGAGGCAAGAAAGACAATAGTCTCTCCTCCCAAGGCTGGGTGGTATGGGGGGGATGGGGAGGGGCAGGAAAAGAAGAGAAGGACGTGGCTGGAGCATGGGACATTATTTCAGCAATACCTAAAATGTATGAACTGGAACTGTGAGCAATGAGCAAGTGCCTATGGCGTGTCAGAGGTGGGAGTTGGAAGCCACCAGCCTTCTCTTTCACTGGAAAATTCCCTAAAACATGTCTTTGTTGGTTTTGTATTTTTCTTTTCAGAGATCGGAAAAGGTACTTTGTTAGAATAGGATTTCCGTACAGAGGACTGTATTTCTGTTTAGACCGCCTGACGAGCACCCCTTTTATTTGTTTATTAATTGAATGGGGCTTAGTCTCAGGTATAGGGAAAGAGTAGGCCATTTCCTTTCTTCAAGAATAAGAGTTAAAAGCATGCCTCTATGTCTGTCATGATGCCTACCTCCAAGGAGCCAGACCAGGCCCAGCTACCCCAGAGGCAGACATCATGTCCCCGAGGGAAGTCTCAGCAGCCCCAAGAAGGGGCCCTTTGGACTCAGTCCTGGTGCCTTTGGCGCCAGGCTCATATTGGACAACAGTCCTGGCGCCATAAGCGCCAGGCTCATAAAAGATGACTTTGGGCCTCATTACGACCCAGGCGGATTTCGCGGTGCTAAATGCACCGCGAAGCATGGCGGAAAGCCGCCGATAGCGCCATGGGGGTTGGCGGATTTACCGCCCCATTCCGACCTCGGCGGAGCGGTAAATCCCCAATCCCCATTCTGCCCTTCCCCATTCCCATTCTTGCCCCATAGGGTATAATGGGAGTGGGGAAGGAGTTAATTACGCCACCGTAAAATACGGTGGCGTAATTAACAACGAGGTCCCGTAGCGCCATGGTTTTCTCCGGCTGGTAAAACCAGGCGGAGAAAACCTCCATGGCGCTACGGGAACTCGTAGTATGGCGGAGAGGTACGCCATGCACTACGCTGGCGTAATACCCTCTCCGCCAGGGTCCTAATGAGGCCCTTTGTGTTTAAAGGTGCTTGGTGCAAACTTACCTGATGCAGACCATGCTGCAACATCCGGGCCATCTAGAGGCCTGAATGGGACTACTTTATCTTTGGGGACTACTTAACCACACGGGTGTGGCCGGAGGAAGAATACGTACCTGAGAGGAAGGATACATACCTGGAACTACTTTGAAGGCTATTTAAGCCACACCCAAGCAGCAACTCACTCTTCGCGTTGTTCTGCATCTAGCAGCTGGACGCTCACCTTGTCTGCTCCTGCATCCTGACTTCTGCCACGCCCGCCAGCATCCTGGAACACCTGCAAAGGGAGAAGAGAAGAGTATAGGAGAAAGAAGAGTCCTTACCTGCTAAATCCGCATTCCGGAGACATTTCGCCGACGATCCTGAAAAGGAAGAGATTCATTTTAAAAGCACATCACATCGATCTCTGCAGCGCCGCATTCCACTCACCTTTACTAGGCGCCTCCATGTTCATCAGCGACCATCTGGATCCGCAGCCACATTTCAGCGCCTAGGGAGAAAAACAAAGAGAACAAAGGTGAGCTAGGGAAGAGAATAAGAAAACCTTAATTTGCCATCATAAGACTGACCTGTTGGGTCATTCCCACTTCATTTCGGGTCGGTGCCGCATCCTGGCATTTACGGACCCCGGCCCCTAAGGGGAAAAAAAGAGACATCAGCGTTAGTGAGCGAATGCTAAGACATTACCTGAACGCTCATTAAAGACTTACCTGATATCTACTGGAACTGCACCTCTCACTTCGGGTCGATGCCATATCTCCGGCATTTCCGAACCCCGGCCCCTATGGGGAAAAAAGACACAAGCATTAGTGCATTAATGCAAGGACACTAAAGGAACCTCTCATCAAACAACTCACCTGAGTTTCCTTCGTCGGTTCCATTGCTCATCTCGGAATCTTTGTTCTGCACCTGAAATGGAGACAACGGACAATTATTATTTCGGGCTCATACTTATAAACACAATTCTCACAGTACTTTATCGGGAAGGTCAAGCAAACTTGAACTCTCTACAATCCATGATCCAATGAAGTAACTGGATTACAACGCGCCCCTGCATCAGAAGCAGGATGGAGAGCTTGTCTTTTCAGACCCTAAGGTGAGACTTCACAGGAAATCGCAGAAGGGTTTCGTGGAGGGTGAGAAGGGAGTGGGAGGTTTACACAGTATCCCGCAGATTGTTAATACTTCCTTTTCACACACAGAAGGATATTTCTGCAAGTCAGACAAGCCAGATTTGAGGGTCCGGTGCTCTCCATCTTCCGAGTCCTGCGCTTCACCATAGAAGAGGCAACAGCACTCCAAACCAGGCCTGCGCCTCCGTGGGAGTCAGGTGAGCGTAACAATGTCAGTCTGTTGGGAGAGCCACTGAGTAAATGCAGACAGCACTTCTCTGGGCCCGAAGTTCACAGAAAAAGGATTTACTCTGCTCCTCTCCATCTGAAGTCCTCAGCATGGCTTATGGGGGGACAGCTCAGGGGCAATACGTTTGTCTTGGAAGCAAGACAACGCAGCTCAACACAGGTTTGAATACCGCGCTTAGAAACCAATCTCTGTTATTAAGCTGGTTATAAAGAATAATTATAATATGCAGAAGGTGGCGTCCTGTCTCCATTGTTCCTTGCATATTCGTATCTCTTTTCCACATGTTCTTTTTTGAGATGTATCATCTCACTTGGTTACTTTTTTTCTCAACCATGTCTTTATCAAACCATTTGGAAGATCTCTTCTCCCCCCCCCCTGTTAAGTTTCTTACATTCTTCATGTGGTTTTCCTCTCTTCTGGGAAGTCTATATTTCCCTATGACAAAATGACTATTGCCCAGCAAAGGTACAGGAGACGGCAGTGGCTTGTGAGTATTGTACTCCAGTATCAACACAATATTGACCATTTCATTAATGTTAAACAGGCACACATAATAATTGCATACCTCCTTCTAACCTTAAGGTAGCAAGTGCAGGCTATACTCTCCAGGAGAGTGGGAACCAGTACAGAAGCATCCAAGGAGCAATATTACATTGGTACCAAAATATGCAGGTTCTAATAAAATACAGATACTCTACTAAAATACAAACAGTTGGTTAAAAACACTACCCACTCCGAACCCTATGAAGTAAATATGCAGATTAAGGCAAACTTGACATATGCTGGGGACTATGGATGTAACTGACGGAAGGGAGGAAATGCGGCATAAATGCAGAAAAACTATGTGAAACAGTTGTTATTTAGAAATGTCTTTCTCGAAAAAGGGAATTGTCTTAACTGTCTCTAGGGCCACGGTATAAAAGCCATGGGTCACAACCTCGAAACAACCTTTTTAGGTACCTAAAGTCAATTAATTCATTGCCTTCGTCTCTTGTAGCAGTTCAAAAGCCTCAAGCCTATCTTCTTGGACATTTTCAATGGATTGAGTCGTGGCTTCAAAGTGGCGAGTGGCTCGACCAGGTATTAACACTGGTGCTGTTACTGTCCATGGGTGGCTTAAAGTTGGGCATTGTTCAGGTTCAGGCAACATTGCGGTTACAGTAGTTGCGGCTCAATCGCTAGACGGGTGGATGGATGATAAAAATGATGGTAGTCATGATGGTTTAAAGCGGCAAGCCTGGTTTGAATCTACAAGATCATCAGTGATTGGCTTCTACTTCACGGCTTGAAGCAGTGCTGGAAGCACAAACCATGGGGAAGTCCGATAGCGTCAGCTGCTCAATTAGTATTTGAATTAGTCTTGATTGGCTCGATGTAGCTCAATTCATTAAATGCTTGATTCTTCAACCAGCATTGCCAAAAGCAGCATCATTGGGCTTGCAGCAAGCTGTAGGCTACTTCACCAGGACCTTTGCAGAAAAGTATGCTTTTCCCTTCGTTACTGAGTCCAGGAAAATACTTAACTTAATTTAGAAGTGAACGCGCTGGGAGCACTCCTCCCTCCATGAAATCTTGTCTTCACCATAGCCAAATGGGTTTGAGCAGCTTTAGCTCAGACAAGAGTTCCATTTTGATTGATATTCATTTCCGGGGTGAGCCCGAAAGATGATTAACCTATTTGAGGTGGGGGTGTTCACCCTTATATATTGTCAGATCGTAACAGGGTCCTTTTTCAAGCTATTTGTTAAAGGCCAATCCATGTCTGTTATGGATTTTCCCTCCTGTGCAGTGTCATACCTAATGTCCTTGATTTGGAGGACATTTTGGGGGGTTGAGCTGGAAGTGACGTCCAGGAAGATTCAAGATGGCCAAAGTAGTCTTGTAGGTTTCTGGCTCCTTGACCATTCAGGTATTCTCCCTTTGTTCTACAGCTTCCCTTGAGGTGCTTATTGTCAGCCCCACCCGTTGAGGAAGCCAGCCTCTCGATCTGGGAGAGATGTTAGAATGTCCACTAAGAGTACAATCTGTTTCCTGGGTGTAGTTGGCCTATTTGTTGCAGGAGCAGATTCGAAGACTGAACCCTTCAGCAGATTCCTCTTATCTGTAGGTGGAAAGCCAGAGTGGCGTTAAAGTATGTAAGCGCATTCGATTGGGGGGCGTGGCCAAGCAGCCATGGAATAGGACTTGCTTCGGACTGTCTCCTGCTGATCCTTCCAAGATCCTGAGGTACACACATGCTTAAATGGATGCACAAGCCACAAAAAGAGATCTACCACTGTGGGAAGCTATTGGGAACAGACGTAAAGCATTTTCGTACAGAACCGAATTGCAGAAACAAAGTTATGGTATAAAAAGTAGCAAGCGTGGACTGCAGAAGAAAATGGCGGTCGGCTCCGCAGCAAGAACAAAGGACTGGGTCGATCTGAGTAGAGACTGGCCTGAAGCGCGAGCATAACAGAAGGTGCCTGCTACCAATAACTAACATGGTGTGCACCACGAGACCGGTAGAACACACACCCATGCAGACCGGAAGCGGGCAGAACCGCAAAGAAGCGAGGGAAGTGCTACAACCGAGACCCCGGCAACATAATGTACATGTCATCTGAACGAAACACAAACATCACAGCAAGGCGCCCGTGGGATAGGGCTTGCATATAATAATTAGGCAGACCCCCGTGGGATGAACACTCTCACATTATTGTGCGGAAGACTGTGAAATTACTGAGCGGACCCTGCTAAGCAAGGAGGCTGACGGAACAAGTCCGCTTCCACTGAGGGCTGGGAACCGCACAGCGACTGGCTCCACATTGAGAACAAAGGACTATGTCGCCCGGTGCAGGGACTAGTCCGCAGCGAGAGCAGAACGGGAGGTGTCTGGAACCAACACTGAACACGACGTGCACCACGGGACCGGTGAAGACGCACACCCCTGCAGACCCGAGGTGGGCAGAAACCATAAAGAAGCCAGGGAAGCGCTGTGTGCGAGACTCCGACAGCAGTAAATGCATAACAGAATGGAACATACGCATCTGTCAGGATCTGCTGTTGGTCCTCTGTGCAGAAGCAGCACAAACACTTACCTTCCCCAGACGGTCTTGGCGCCTGGTTTATACAAAGCACAGGCCTCCGCGACCCCCTGAGGGAAAGAGGGTTAGGGTCCTTGGATTGGATAGGTTTCGGGAAAAGAGGGTCACCGGGTAGAGGGTTAGGAGATTGGTTTAGGGACAGGTAGGGGGATTTTAGGGTAACATGCACCTGGGCTCTGTCCTGTGAGCCTTTTTACAAACTCTTACAATTACAAATCACTCTTAGATTCGGTTGAGTTTCACCCCCTTCCCTATTACTTATACTTATGCAAAGTTCACACCTGTAATCTGAGGCGCTGCACCCAGTTGTAGACAACACTGAGTTGCCCCTTCACAGTACGCACATAAATGGGTAACAGTATTCACACCCACTTGTCCATAGTAATTGCAGGATAGCGTTGAGCACAAAGTTACATCAAACTTAAATCACATAAACAAAAGGTACTCGTAGCTCTGCGTGTTCGTGTCCATATGGTTAATGGCAATGTTCGGAAGTCGGGGCCTGCAGCCTCAGAGCGACAGGAGCGGCGTTAATGCCTGCCAAGAAGGAAACAGTTAGTATGGCCTTTCTACCATGCACCTTTCCAAACACATTATTTTCACATTGGTACCAATGCACGCTGAGCGTGCTGCACCACATGCGGTTAGTGTTTCTGGCACCGAGTATCCCTCATGCGAGAACTCCCTCAGATCTCCCAACGTGTCATGCGGGGTAACCGGGGTCCCTCCCACACTGGTTCATGCACTGCCGGGTCCGATCGTTGAGAATCGTAATAGTTTACTTATCTTTAATCACGCTGGGCCGCAACAGGAATGTGCAGGCAAGGTCTGGCGCCGCGTAAGATGCTTTAGCCGGAGATCGTCAGCAATGCGTCCGCCCGGAGGAAAGTACGAGCGCGTACAAGTTCGGGATGTTTGCGCATGCGCAGAAGTCCCTGCGCGCAGGTCTGGGTGTCGGCTCCAGTCTTGACAGGCCCTGTGTGCCTGATTCTTGAAGCAGAGGTCCCTGGGCTGCCGGGGCTGTAGTCCTGGAGGCTGAGCATGCTGGGAAATGTGGTTTCTTCCTGTTTTGGCTTTTCCCTAGCTTTTTTTTCTGTGTGTAGCACCAGTTACACCTGCAATGGGGACAAACATGACATCTGGTGCATACAGTGGCTCCCACCATTCCAATTACCTTTCCTTGCCCATGCTTTCTGACAGCATCACAGCGAAGCGCCGGTGGAATGGGGCCAGCGTACAGTAATTAGGTGGACCCCCGTGTGATGGTTATTCTCACAATAATGCAACAAAGAATAAGATAAATCTGCAGATCTGCGGCAGCGAAGACGGGGGGCGCCTGGTGACGGTGACTGCGAGCGGCAGCATATACAGGAAGAAGAGCCACTACCGACTCGGACATCGAAGCCAAGCTGAGCCGCAGAACCCAGAGGTTACGTGGGCTACTGCAGATATAAGTAGGCCAAGACAGCTGTAATAGGCCACCCAGCATCACAGAGAAGAGATTGATGTGCCCTGGCTCGGTGCCCAACACGAATCATGGCAGCGAGCTGCGAGCGTGCAGGCCGGAATAGATACAACGGGCGGTGTGTGGAGTGAACACCGGAGCCTGAAGATCACGAGAAACTGACCCTGAGCAAGCGTATGAAATAGCAGAGACACCAGCATACAGGGGAGTGGGAAGCAGTACCCTCTGTAAAGCTGGGACCCTGAGGAGGCGACCCCATGCAAGTAGCTGCGCAGAGGGAAGCCGAGGGGCTGGTAAATAGCGGAGATGCGCAGGTCGGAATGAAACAGGACACACAACAAGGAGTCTGAATAGGAAGCGCCCAGGCACATTAATCAAGAAGAGGCTCGGAACGAAAAGTGGAAAGCTTGTAAAGAGGCAGTGAAGACATGCTCAGGCAGGGCCATTGAGACACTGTATCACATGTGAATAATACAGGCTAAATAAAAGTGATGGAGCAAGCGAGGGCCAAAGCCGAGATCCGGATAGACAAGACGGCTTGATGCAACATAGCCCTGTTAACAACAGTGTCGGGCACTGCTGCCACAGGGCAGGTCCTGAAGGGTGCGGGGAGAAGCAGGCATGACTGAATACGCAGTAGACAATAGAAGGTCCCTTGGATAGTGGAACGCCTGCACATTACACAACCGAGAAAGGGCACCCGCAGCGAGCAGCAGCATAGTGAAAAAACTGAGGTGTGCAGAGGTTGGAAACCGCGGCAAAGGACCCCCAAGTGCCCAGAGGGACATATGGTGAGACGTAAAAGGTGCGTGTCACAGTCAAAGGGGAGCCACACAGACAGAGTGAATCTCCGGTGGCCACAAAGCTGCAAATGATTCAGGTGGAACACAGCGGCCACAGATTGAGCCCTGAAGAGAGCAAGGCTACCGGAGCGCGATAGCATAAACCCGACTGATAGCCATAGTGCCCCCAACAGACTCAGTGAACTGCAACAACTATGTTTGTTGGGGGGCACGTCCACCAGAGAGAGACTTAGCACAAAGCAGCACCTGACACTTTCGCCCTGCCCTACTCGTGGAAAGATGGCATATAAAGGTGTCCAAAGCAAAAGGGAAACAACCTACCCTAGAGGAGTTCGCCAAATCACCACCAGCAGTGGAAGGGGCCAGACCTAAGGGACAGCACACACAACAGGAAGAAATCACAGCTCGGAGCGACAAACAAATACTAGATGCCATAGCAGAATTGAAAGTATCTTGGGAGAGCAAGATGGGCGCTGCTATTCAGGAATTGAAGACCTTGCTTGAGTGCAAAATTGACGCAATAAGTGTGGACGTAAACCTGCTGCGACAAGATGTTCCAGCACTAGCTGAGCGCACAGGAAACTTGGAAAAGGAGGTGAAAGCCAACACAGGCACGTGCTCGACCAATGCCAAAGAGATCCACACGCTACAACAAGAAGTGCACAACCTCGAAAGCAGAGCTGAAGAAGCGGAAGGGCGTGCACGCCGAAACAATGTACGTATTGTGGGACTTGCGGAAGGAGAGGAAGGATCGGACCCGACAAATTACATTGAGAATGTTATTACAAGAGATAATCAGCCAGGGATTTGCAGTATAGTAGCACAGAGAGCCTTGGTCAGGAGGCCGCAACCGGGACCCCCCCCCCCCCCGACCCCCCGCGGCCGATCGTCGCCAAAATATACTGAACTATAAAGACAGAGAGAAGATCTTGGAACATTTCCGCAAAGTGGGGATGATAAGCAGAGCGTCTGCAACCATCACAGCGTATCCGGACTACACCCTCTTGGTGCAGAGACAGTGTTTGAACTGTGGCAGTCAAAAGGAGGCTGCGGGAGGCGGGCTACTGATGGATGCTGCTGTATCCGGCGAAGATGAAAGTGCTCCATAAAAACAAGGCCTTTTTTTTATCTCAGCAGAGAATGTGATGGCATGGCTGGACGCAAGGAACCGGGAGACCAGGCAGAGAAGAAGTGAATCGGGACCTTCGCAATGCCACACAGGTGGACATATAGATCCAATGGAGATAAGTACAGCACGCATATTGACTTTGGGACTATATTATAATCGCGCACTTGATCCGTATCCCAGATCTATAAGATATTCGGAAGATAGTGTATCCGAGTGGTGGAAGATATGCAGTGCCAGAAATGTGTTATAAACTGTAGCTTTAATGCAGGAGCGGAGGAGACGTATCTATACCCCCAGGAGTTAAATTATGTAGGATATTAGTAGTAAAGTATCCCCCTGCTGGGTTCTGAGTATTGGCTAGGCCGTAGAAAGGGACTAGATGCGGGGTAGCCTGAGATCCAGGGATGGAGCTGGGCAATTGTTTGGGAAGTTGGTGTGGGGGGAGGGAAGGGAGTTGGGGGATTTGCAGTGTTATTTGTTGGGAGGTTTGAAGGGGTGTTAACAGTTTGGGAGCGAGCTTACACCCATACACCATGGGGCCCAGGACGAGGGGGGGGGGGGCAGAGATGGGATGGGATATGGAGGAAGATGGGAGACTTTAGAATAGTAACCTGGAACGTCAGGGGACTCAACCGCTATCTGAAGAGGAACAAGGTCATGATGTACCTGAGTAGACAAAAGATAGACATAGCCTTATTACAAGAAACCCACCTGACTAAAGAGAAACAGGAGGTGATTCAAAAATAATGGAACAACTTATTCGGTATATGCCAGGGAGTAATCACCTGGGTAGCGCCACATGTACCCTTTCAGCTGTTGCAGGCCACGGTAGAGCCGGACGGGAGGATGGTGGTGATGCGGGGCATGTTAGAGAATAGAGAGCTGAGCATAATCAAAACATACGCCCCAAACCAAGACACGGTGGCCTACTTCAAGACATTACATAGCAAAATCAACCCCCACCTGGGTGGTGCAGTCATATGGGGTGGGGACTTTGACTGCACGCTAAATCCTAAAATGGACAGATCAGATACAAAACTAGACAGACCTACTCCCGCCTCTAAAACCCTGCAGGCCCTGCTGGGAGATTTTCAGCTGGAAGACGTATGGAGGCAGCAATACCCGTACGATAGGCACTATTCACACTATGCAGCCGCACAAAAGCTATACACGAGAATGGACTACATGTTCGCCACTCCAGAACTCATCGGGGAGATTGAGATGTCAGACTATAAAGCAGGGATACTATTGGACCACTGCCATTTGGTCCTGGCGTGGCGACAACAGCCCCCCAGAGCCAGGATCCCAACGTGGAGGTTCAGAGCCGAAGCACTGAGAGATAATGCATTCTGGGAGGACCTAAGAAGGGAGATAACTGAATTCTTTGAAAATAACTTTGGCACTGTAGAGTCGGAGGGCACTCTGTGGGAGGCTTTTAAGGTGGTTGTGAGGGGAGCGGCCATATCCAAATCCAAAGGGCTTCAAGGGGGCATAACGTGAGAATTACAAGAGGTCGAAAAGAAAATAGAAGCAATCATGAAAGGAGGGGACACCACACAGGAGGGAACTGAGACCATGAGCCAATTACAACAAGAATGTGGCGGGCTCTGAGAAAGACTATGCAACCTAAATTATAAAAAATACATTGAAAGACAACAAGCCGGGGAGGCTGCTAGCATGGCCATGTAAGAATGAGACACCCAGATCAGCAATCAGAGAGATAAAGGGAGAAACAAGCCAAACATGGGACACCCAAGAGAGCGGAAATGAGAGATTCCTTAAATTCTACCAACACTTATATGAGGACGCTTGGGAAATGGCAGAGCAGGAGATTCCAGAGACGTTAGAGGATATAGGGTTACCTAAATTGTGCACAGTAGATGGGGAGAACCTAGATGCCCCAGTTACGATAGAGGAACTAAAGACAGTGGTCAAACACCTGCCCACCAGCAAAGCGCCTGGGGCAGACGGGCTCCCTAGTGAATTCTACAAAACGTACAGGCAGGAAGTGCTCCCCCCACTACTATCAATGCTAAATTAGGCCTTCGAGAAAGGGAGACTGCCGGAATCCCTGAGGGAGGCGATAATTATCCTGCTCCTGAAACCCAGTAAGCCAAGCACAGACTTTGGGTCGTACAGACCGCTATCCATGCTAAACCAGGACAGTAAAATCCTCACGCTGGTGCTGGTGAACAGACTTAAAAGGGTAATAAATAAACTCATACACCCCGACCAGACTGGATATGTCGCAGGTAGGAGTATATCTGAAAACCATAGAAGGCTCCACCACATCATAGAACAGGCGGTAGGAGACCCATGTGAAATAGCAATAGTCTCACTAGACGTGGTGAAAGCCTTCGACTATGTAAGATGGCCCTGGCTGATGGCGGCTTGAAGGAATATGGCATGGGACCCGGGTACCTGAGGTGGGTGAAACTGGTGTATAGCTCCCCACTGGCCAGAGTTAAAACAGGAGCGATCATCTCAGACAAATGACAACTCAGCAGAGGCACTAGACAGGGCTGCCCATGGTCCCCGATGCTGTACATCCTAGCATTAGAACCTCTAGCGATCTATCTAAGGCAACAATATGAAGAGATTGGGGTCCACACTAAGGGGGGGGACCGCACTTGATATCATTGTATGCAGACGATGTGCTGCTATATCTGCGGTACCTGGAGGAAAACTTACAATATATTTTGGAGGTGATGGAGAATTGCGCGACACTCTCCAGCATAGCGGTTAACCCCAAAAAATCATGCATGTTTCCCTTGGGAAGATTCAAAGGAGTCCCACAGGAAAACTTGCCAATCCTGGAGATAGCCTGGGAGACCAGAACGTTTAGATACCTGGGGAGCAACATATATCACATGATAGGAGACAAACACAAATATAACACAGAGAAAGCGTTAGAAAACATTAAAACAGCATGGGGTTCTGGATGAAACTCCCACTAGCCATGGTGGGGAGGGCGGCTTTGCTGAAGATGGTGGTCTTGCCCAGGCTACTACACCTTTTTTGTAAACATCCCACACATGTTGCCCAGACGCTTTTTTTTATCAAACTTCAGAGCCTATGCAGGAGCTTTCTTTGGCACAATACCAGAAACAGAATTGCCTTATGGAAATTACAGAACAATTATGACAAAGGGGGCATAAACTTTCCGAACTTTGATATACCACTTTGCTGGGCAACTACAATATGTCGCCAGGTGGCTGTCGGAATACGCAACGGCAGAATCTAGACTGCTAAGGGATGAATGTGACCCGTATTTTTTGAAAGAACTAATCTGGCTACCCAAATCAGAGCTAAAAGGACGATCGAGATTGCTGGAACTAGGCTCGAAGAGATAGCACAAGGCATGCCGGGCTATGGGCAACCCATCCCCATGCTCCCCGCAGACATCACTTGTGACGCTACGCGGGCTGGTTGAGCAACTAAGAAAGGGGATTCGTAAACATTGGGAGCCGGTAGACATAGCAACTCTGGGAGACATATGGCAAGAAGGGAAGGCATTGGATTCCCAAACGATAGTTGATGAAACTGGGTTACACCAGGGGCAATACATTGCTCATACCAGAGTGGTCAATCGAGTGAAGGGGACATGGTCCGAATTAGTGCTAGCAGAACAACCTGACATGGCTATAGAAACGATATATTATATCTCGAATGGAGGGCATGCGGTATCCCGGATCTACGAACTGGTGATGTCCAGAGTGGGTAAGGAGGTGTCCCAGCTGAGACTGGATTGGGAGGAGGATGCAGGAATACCCATGCAAGACGGGCTATGGGAAAGGGCGCAGAGATACCACAAAAAGGTGTCCAGAAACGTGAAGCTTCAACAGATCCAGCTGTACATAACCCATAGGGCATACATGACCCCACAGAAATACAAACATGCCCTAAATATGGGGAGGTGGAAGCGGGGATGATTCATATGTTCTGGGCATGCCCTGAGGTGGGAAAATTCTGGGGGGGCAGTTAACCTACGTCTAGCTGAGAAGGCAATTAAGCTAGATGTAGGATCTGTGTGGACATGCATGGTAGGGGGATTCACCAGACCACGCAACTTGAAACATGAGCAAATTCAAGGACCTGGCCTACATTCTGGCTAAACTGAGAATTGTCATGAGTTGGAAAACAAACCACAGACCCAAAATAGAGGTATGGTGGCACAATCTCTTGAAATGGGCCGACGCTGCAACAGAAGTATGGTATGAGGCAGCCAGCAGAGGGGAGGAAAGCGAAGTGGGACCCCTGATAGCATGGAGACAACTGGTGGTCACATTGTAGAGATCCACCCAAACCAGCCGAAGCGAAAATGGTAAGCTGGAGAGCAGTGAAGGGGAAGAGCCCCCTGAGACATGATATTTGGAGGAATACTGGAGGAAGCTCGATTTAAGGTGGGAGGGGGGAGGATGACGGTAATAAAGATATGCAAATTGTATGCTAAGAAGCTGGAAACCGAAACTGTTGGGAGAGTTGGTTGTTATTTGTGTGTTGTAAAAACGAATAAAAATGGTTAAAAAAAAAAACAAAATGTAAGCGCATTCGATTTTGGCTGTTTCATTTAATCCCTCCGTCCATGTACCACTATATCTTTTTAATAAGGTATAGTTTTATATTTACTTTAGCTCTTCCCCTATTTAAAAAGGGGCAGTAGTCCTTACCCCTTGATTCAAGTCGTACCAATTAACAATTTAATCCTGTTCACTGTCAAATGGGTTCCTGTTCTTATTCCAAAAAGTGCTGTACAATTTTTAGAATTACGTCCTTTGTAGACAAGCTAGCAATACATCTTTTGGAGTTCACCTTCCTGATGTGGTCAGAAATGTACCTTCAAATGTGTCGACTGCGATACCTTTGTTATCTTATGTTATCTTGCATTTGTGTAGCGCCTCCTGCCATAGTTTATGGCTTCAAAGAGCTTTGCCAGTCAGGGAGGCAAAAGGGGAGTATGATGGAACATTCAATAATGGTAGGGAGAAGCAAAATCGGAAAGTTAGTTGGGTTGAAGGCGCACAATAGATAAGATGCAGAGAAAGGCATGAGAAGGAATATGTTTGTGAGCTATGTGTACAATTGGACTGAATTTTTTTTTTTGACTTTATTTATAATTGCACACAGACAGAGCATATACACAGTTGTTTAGGGTATCAAACATTACATCATATTCAATTACATTCCATATCAGTCAGGGTCCTCAGCTTCGGCTTTGTCCGACAGGTACTGTTTGTATCTGGCCCATGTGTTTCTGGGTCTGGAAGTGGGGAGTACTGAGTCTATATATAGTTCCTCTGTATCAATTGTCCTTAACATCTCGGTCCCAGTCTGTTCTTCGTTGGCGGTGTACTGCTCTTCCACTTCAATAATATTGCCCTCTTGGCTATCAATAAACTCAGGTTCAAAAGTTTCCGCCATGTTGGGTTCATCTTTCCCACTGCTCCTAGAAGACATAACTGGGCTGACCATTCAATGGGCTGATCAGCCATTTCGTCTAGCTCTGTACAAATCTCTGCCCAATATTCTTTCAATTTTATACATGTCCACAGCATGTGGAAGATGTCGACATCTTCGGAATGACATCTCGGGCATGTACTTGCTGCTGTGGGATAGATACACTTGAGTCTAGCAGTGGTATAGTGTGTCCTGTGGACTATTTTATAGTGTATTAGTTTGTATCTGGCGTTACATGATATGTGTTTGGTTAGAGTGCATATCTGTAGCCATTGGTGGTCCTCTATTTGATGCCCCAGATCTTTTACCCACTTGATTCTGGCGTTATGTTTCCCTGTTGGACGAGTTTGAACAATAGTCTTGTACAGTGTGGAAGCCGTGATTTTCGCTATTCCTCCCGTGAACGTGTATCCCAGCCCCTGGTTTATCCCTGGTTCTTCTGGAAAAGTGGGCCACAAGTTCTTAATAGATGCTTTTATGCGCATGTAGTGCAATTTGTGTTTGGCCGCATTTCCTACTATGTCTTTAAGATTTTCCCAGGTCTCAAAGTGTTTGTCAGGGAATAGTTGTTCCCATTGGACGATACCCTTGGCACTCCAACATGTAGCTGCCTCCTTGTCTAGGGTAGGTGGTAAATGGGGGTCGCCCCAAATCGGCATGCTCGGGTGGTATAACTTATCTGTATCGTATATGTCGGCAATTCTGGGCCATGCGGTAATCGTTACCTGTGTAGGATCAATGGAGTTGTGGAGCTTGGGACGTGACCTTGTCATATTATGGGTTCCGGCACATGTTGTTCATGAGGTGTGCTTACCCGGTTGACGAAATTTGTGGCCCACTGGGCGGCGTAATGTGCCTGTGCTGCTAAATAATAAAGTTCCAGATCGGGTGCCGATAGGCTGCTTTGTGGGTATGGGTCCGTTAACGTCCTCCAGTTCAGTCTGGAGTGTCCTCCCCATGTGAATGTGATGCAGGCACTTTTCATCTTTGTGAACAGTGCACGACCTGGCCACACCAGTAATGTATTGAATAGGTAGAAGAGTTTTGGGAGTATTATCATTTTGATAAGAGCGATTCTTCCCATCATTGAGATAGGTAGGGCGCTACAGCGCGTCATTCTTGCACACAGGGCATCGGCCAAGGTATTGTAATGTAAAGCGCGGGACAATTGGGCAGCCCTAGCCACGTATGTTCCTAGGTATTGAATATGTATCGGGCTCCAAGTGAGTCCATGAAGTTCTTGGGGCGCTATTGTAGTTTTTGTGAGTGGGAACATTTCAGATTTGTTTGCATTGAGCCTTAGGCCAGAGAAGTCGCCAAACTCTTGACTTCCGCTAGAACCTTGCCCAGTGCGCGATCTGGATTCTTTAGATAAAAAAAAATATCGTCAGCGTATAATGTGATAATTTGTAGTTTACCCTCTATCCACAATCCATGTGTGCTGTATCGGGTCCTAAGTATGTCTGTTAAGGGCTCTATCACCAGTGCAAATGGGAGTGGTGACAATGGACAGGCTTGTCGGGTGCCTCCTAATAGTTCCAGTGTATTCGTGAGGGAGCCGTTGACACTTATCTTGGCGTAGGGTCGTGCATATAGTATTTTGATCCATTTAATGAAGTAAGGACCGAATCCATAATTCCATAGTATCCTAAATAGGAAGGGCCAGTATACCGTATCGTATGCTTTTTGCATGTCAAGAGAGACTGCTACCCCCTGAGTTTCTTCGGGTATTGTCGCCAGAATTGTGTGGCATCGTCTAATGTTTGTTGCCATGGACCTACCTATGACAAATCTGGCTTGGTCTTCATGGACCAAATAGGGCATAGTGGGGTTAGCCGGATTGCCAATATTTTTGCAAAGATCTTAGCATCCCTGTTTATTAATGATAGCGGTCTAAAAGAGCCGCATTCTTCCAGGGGTTTCACGGGTTTAAGCAATAGTAGCGGTCCGGGCAGTTCCCCTTTATCTAAGGCCTCTGTCCATACTGCGTAGAGCTTCGGTACTAAAAGTTGACTGAATTCTTTATAAAATTCCGCCTCGAGGCCATCTGTGCCTGGCACTTTCCCGTTGGGGAGCGTTTTTATTGCTTCCGCTATCTCGGCCTCTGTGATAGGGTTTTCAAAAGTTTCTCTGGTGGCGTCGGCTAATAGTGTCGTTGGTATGTGCGAGAGATATTGATCTATCTCCTCATCAGTCGCATTGCACTGAGGGGGGAGTATAGCTGCTTGTAGAAGTCATAGAATGCCTCTTTAACCTTTGTGCTTTCTGTGGTCACTGTGCCGTTTGTTAATTTTATGCATGGGATAGTGCTCGAGCCTCTCTCACCACATACTGTTCTGGTGCTCACTCTCCCCGTATCGTGCTGCCGCAGGTTTATCGAAATAACTGATCTCGCGAACTGCAGCTTCTTTCTACTCGTTTAGTTTTAATCTTTAAACTTAGCTGTGGGGATGGGGATTGTGCGTATTGGGACTGTAAAGTAGCAACGTCTGTTTCTTGGCGCGCCAAATTTCTACGGATATCTTTGAAGGCTCCGAATTCGGTGGACATCGCGTTGCCTCTAACGCAGACTTTAAATGCCTGCCATAGTAATGTCGAAGTATTCCAGTATATACTGGGCTAATGCCGTCCTATAGACCAAATCTTGGGGGGCCGCTGGCTAAAATCTCCATGGTGGCCTGTTTATTTTAATCTCAGGGATTCGTACCGTTAGCTGTATTGGTGAGTGGTCGGAGTATGTCCTAGGGTAGATGTGAGCGCCCGTCACCCAGCTCAGCGCATTGCTGGTAACTAACCATAAGTCTATTCTGGAGTGCATATCGTGCACAGTGGAGTAGTACGTGTATTCCCTTTTAGTGGAATTTAATGACCACCATGCGTCTCTTAGGTTTACGTTAACCATGTGGGTGAGTATCTTTTGTGCTGATTTGGACAACGATCTTGGTTGAAATGAGGTGCGGTCTAAGTGTACGTCTAAAATGGTGTTGAAGTCACCGCCACATATCAATTATGCCGTGGGGTATCTTGCCAGTTTCCCAAATAGAATGGAATAGAAGTCAGGGTCATCTATATTCGGGCCATATACGTTAAGTAGGACTATCTCCCTGTCGTGGAGGGTGCCATGTACCAGAACATATCTTCCATCAGGATCACACTCGGAGTTGAGGCAAGGGAACGGCAAAGTTTTATGTATGAGAGATTCTGTCCCCCTCGCCCGACTTGAGTATGTCGTGTAATATTGGTGCCCACCCCCCCCCCCCCAATTTGGGGCGAGCTGCCCAGCTTGTTGATATCCTAAATAAGTCTCCTGTAGGAAAACTATCTTGGGGCCTTGTCTATTGATATACGCTAATATTTTCCTTTTCTTGATCTGGGGTCCCAGGCCACGAACATTCCAGCTCAACATTTTTATGTCTTTGTTACCTGCATTAGCCATAATTTCGGAAATGGATGCAATTATGTGCAATGTGTTCCATTTCTGTTATGAACTTAACATTGTTAGTGCCCGTTGCCTGTGTGTTTTTTGATGTAATACCCTTCTCTTTGTAACTATGCCCCAACAAACTTGCCCTGTAACCCTCCCACTCGCTCATAGTTCCCCGAACTTCAACTATGCCCGCCTGTCCCTCCCTTCCCCCACCCATTAACTTATTTTGCACCTGCTACAGGGGGTCTGTAGCGGCATCCTGGGCCACTGATGTTTGTTCTCTTTCAGCGTGGCTAGTTTCTTATGCTGTTTGTTAGGCAGAAACCTGTGCCTTTCCCTTAGGGACCACTGCAAAAGATTTAGGACTACAGGTGTTTGGCAGTAAACCCACTTGGTAGCAGTCTGTACCACACAGATTCACTTGGTAGCTGTGGCTGAGCAGTCAGACTTCCCTCAATAAGAGTTAGGCAGTATACAGAGTATACACAATAGGTACAGAGACACAGTAGCACAAACAAACACTGACCAGAGCTTTGGTGTAAAAGTATATAATTATTTAAAAACACACTTGTAAATTACACTAGCAAAAAAGAGGTAAGTAATTTCAGCACACAGTCACTATCATATATATATATACAACCCCATTCGCTTATTAGACAAGTCTTAGTGAGAAACACCAATTATTTTCTGACAGAGGTGAGCGCTTAACATAAGATGACACTCTAATAAGTTGTAACGAAAGGGAGGGAAAAAGGCAGGGTTAAAGAAGCACACAAGTTTCAATACTTTTTCAAAGAACCACAGTAAGGCAGGATAGGCAGCGTTCTACTGGAGAGTAAGGAAGTCAATTTCAAGGCCCACTCTTGGAGAGAGCAAGCAGGAGGGGTCCAGGTTCACCAGTGGGGTTATGCCCAAAGAGTCTTTGTAGATAGTTCGCACAAAAAGGATGAAATTAAAGTCAGGAAACGTTAGCTAGGTTGTCCCAGGTTAGAAAGTCGAGGCTTTACTGTCACCCCGAAAGATCTGTCGCAAGGGAAGCCAGGCGGGACACAGTACCTTAAGTGTGAAGGAAGCTCCAGCGGGGGCAGTTGTTCCTGGCAGCAGGTGCAAGTCGGTGTTTCGTCCAGAGGAAGAAGAGGTCTCGCCGTGGAGGAAAGATGAAGGTCGTTGCACTGCCATGGAAGAAACCAGCCGCAGAGTTCTCTGGTTAAAAGGTACTACCCTTCTCTTTGCGGTAGTGGTAAACCGTGGTATTCCGGTTGCCGGGGTGCTTGGCACGGGCAAGGCGGCCACGAGATGCTCCAGGAAGGTGAAAAGAAGGTGAAACTGGTTATCCCCACCAGTCAAAGGAAGAAGACTCTCTGGACTGGAGATCTCCTCTGTTGTCGGGAAAAGTGGTGAGACAGTTCAGCAGGGCTCCACCGGTGGCGTCGTCGTTGCAGGTCGGCTCAGCTTCTCCCTCCTCGGATTCTTAGGTCCTGTGGCGACTTCTGAAGTTCCAGTCCCCAAAGCCCTGCTTTTATGCAGCACACCCCCATTCACTCAGCCTAGCTGTCAATCAAACATGCTAAGTGGTGAGCCGGCCGGCTCACCACCTGGGCCAATCACACAAGAGTGCGACTTGAGTTACCAAGGTAACTCAGTCCAGGGTGCCTGAACCCCCTCCCACACCCCCTGTGGTACCCAGACAGAGTGGCACCACTTTTGGAGGCTTCTGTGGAGAAGCCCGCCAAAAAGTGGAACAAAGGGCTCGACTTGTGTTGGAGTCACAGAAGAGAACACAAACGCCATTTTAGAATCGGAATCAGTTCTGGCAAAAAATACCAACCAGTGAATTAATATTAAATAAATAAACCATCGGTATGTTCGAGGCTATAGGAATTAAATAATTAAAGTTGGTAGCCTCGAACAATGAGAAAATCCCATAGAGATATATTTGCGGTCGAATACAAAAAGTAGTATCCACTGCCACCAGCCAAAACTCGATCAGGGGGGACCGAGATGTACCCCCTCGAACAACAGATCCCGGGGCAATCGAATTGCCCCGACCAGTATGTCCACAATATGATGGTTTGTACTGGTTTCTGTTCATAATTTGGGACTAGTAAAGCCAATGGTGACTTTACATGCTCTGGGAGACAGTAGTCAGTCCCAGGGTATGGAGTCTATGTTGGGGGGTCGCTACGACACCCCTGGGTTACGGCACGGAGGTTGCTGTGTAACCCACATAAACACATGAGACCCTATGAGTAAAAGACCCCATAGCCCATAAAACACATGGAAAGTGAAAGGAACACCTCAAATCATGTCTGAGTTGGAGCAAAAGAATCTCACTCTTAGCAGGAGAGAAAAAAAATAAAACCCAAAAATCCAGCAAAGCTGCTGGGGGACTCACTAGGTTTGGGAAATTAGCCTTACAGAGAATTCTTCCTAACACTCACCCCCCCCACCCCCCAGACTAAGGGACAGGAGGATTTAATCCACTCCTGGATGAACCTCATAACTCTAGTCGATGAGATACATCCTAGAGTGTCCATCAGCATTTTGACGGTGACACCCTGACCTGTGCTCAATGGTAAAATCAAAACCTTGCAGGCAGATAGACCATCTCAATAGTTTTGGATTTTCTCCCTTCATTTGCATTAACCATCTCAAGGGTTGGTGGTCAGTCTGAATGACGAAAGTAGAACCATACAAGTATGGCCTAAACTTCTTCAGTGCCCACACAATAGCAAAGCATTCTCTTTCGATTGCTGCCCACCTTGTCTCAGGATCCTTCAGTTTTCTACTGATGAAGCAAATGGGGTGCTCCCTACCCTTCTCATCCAGTTGGCTAAGAACTGCACCTATACCTACATTAGAAGCATCTGTCTGCACAATGAGGCTGGGGTGGGGACAGCCTACTCTGATAGTCGCGGGGTGCACCCACGCATTGTTCCTGCCGGAGTCTTTGGTACCAAAGATTGAGGGCCGGACCTTCGCTGGCCGGGACAGTAATCGAGCTCCTCCCTCCTCCTCCGGAGCCCCTTCCGTGTGGCAGGGTTATGGGTAGACCGCCCGGGGGTCAGGCTGCTATGGGGCGAATTTGATGGTGCAGGCCCCTCTCCCCTTACCG
This sequence comes from Ambystoma mexicanum, assembly GCF_040938575.1. Classification (NCBI taxonomy): domain Eukaryota; kingdom Metazoa; phylum Chordata; class Amphibia; order Caudata; family Ambystomatidae; genus Ambystoma; species Ambystoma mexicanum. The sequence continues at coordinate 556,196,337 of NC_090931.1, forward strand.
TTCACCTGGTGGATCTCGTGGTCCCCTCGGTCCGCTATGCCCCCACTAGGGGGGCTGTGCTTCCTTAGTCAGCGGGTGCTCAACGGAGACAGGACCGCCCGCGACTTTCCATGTGGCGGCAGGCCCCGCAGCCCAGCCTTCCGGCTCTCGAGTTATCATGCTGCTGGGCTCCTCCTCTCGTTCTGCAGCGTGTGTTGGCTGCGTTCTTCCGCCGGCCGCGTAGGAGCTTCTTAGCAATATATCTTCGGAGCTCTGCCAGTGATCAAGCTCAAACTTCGTTGGTACGGTCTTCTTGGGCAGCGAGGCACTTTTGTTGATTTTTAAGCAGAACCGGTCCTTCTTGACAGTTAGATCAGCTTTGCAGCCCAGGATGTCTGCAAAGCTTACACGGGAGCGGCCATGTCTCCTGGTGCGCAACAGCGCCCCTGCCCAATTGGATTGAATTTATCGTCAGACTCGGCTGTATTCTGTGGGGGGCGCAGCGCCAACAGTAGAGACAGCTGGAGAGGCATTCTCTGTGCAAGGGGCAAATGTCTGGAAATTACTCCCTGCATGGTGAGCCTGTGTAGAAGGTAGAAGCCATGCCCAAGAAAACACATGGACCCTTACGCTTACTTTCCGAGGCCTCCAACAGCATTTGCGAGGGGTTGTAAGTCATAAATCTGAATTTGTAAAAGCTTCCTGAAATTCAAGCAAAATAAAATCACATTTTTTGGTTTCCTCATTAGGTCAAGGTTACCAAAACCCTATGATTGTGAGCAAAGTGCTTATGGCCTGACTTTGAGCCTTCCACAGTGTCCTGGTGAGCCAAGCCATATAGAAAGCCTTGCCCAAGAAAGCACACCGTGCAAAGCCCCTCCAATTACTTCCATAGGCCACCAATGATATGATATGATAGTTTATTTATATAGCGCCTATACACAATGTGTTTCAAAGCGCTTCAAGGCAAGGGAGGGAACAAGAGAAAATACAATGACATTCTTACAGGCCATGAACAGTAAGGATGTGAAATTAACTATCGTACTCGGCCTGACGACATTTCAGATAGTGCAAGAGCTAAGACACAGATCGGGAAGGGGAGAGTGGGAAGGAAATAGAAACAGGCAGGCGACTACCGTTCTAGGCCTGACGACATTTCTGGTAGAGCCGGGGAAAAGACAAGGTGAGTGAGAGGGGTGCAGAAAGGGAGGGGAGGAACAAAACAAGCGACTAGCGTACTAGGCCTGATGACATTTCAGATAGTGCTGGAGAGGAGAGGAGAGGAGAGGAGAGGAGGGGAGGGGAGGGGAGGGGAGAGGAGAGGAGGGGAGGAGGGTGGCGGCAAGTTAGAGGAGGAGGGAGGAGACGGATGAGGTTGCTATCATACTAGGTGCAGGGACAATTCTGCTAGAGTAAGTGCATAAAAGAAAGTAAGGGGAGGAGGGGAGAAGATAGGAAAAGGGAGAGGAGGAGAGAACAAGAGAGTAAGCAGTCAAAAAGAGTGGAGAAGCAAGAGGGGAGAGCGAATACAATTCCAGATGTCAGTAGCAACACATAATGTTGCAAGCCAGGATACAAGATGAAGATGGAAACATCATGGTTTAGGGCCACCATGAGTAAAAGATGCAAAGGAAGCCCAGCATGAGAGTTGAGAAAGGGTTAACTACCGTGAATCAATGAAGTCCATAAAAGTCGAATCGAGCATTGGCCACAAGACGGTGATGGTGAAACCGGAATGTATCAGGACAGACTCCTGCAGAAGTAGGCTGGAGGGGTGGGGGGAGCAGGTAGAAGAATCAAGCAAAACAGGCAACACCTGTGTGCGGGAAGGGCAGGGGCCACAGGGGAACATCACAGGGTCACCAGAGAGGGTGGGGATGGCCCGTGGGGACAGAGGGAGTAAACATATGTTGGTGCATGCTTACCTGCTGTCTGAGCAGGGGGTCGGGCTCTGGGTCCTCCTGGTCCAAACAGGAATTGCCCTTTTCTTCGTCTGCCCTTCACTTCGGACGCACGGGCGAGAGACGCCCTTGATCTAAGATTTAAGAGCAGGAAGGGAAGAGGCAGGGCTAAGAAGGTGGGTGATGCTTAGGCCAGGTGACCTCGATCCACTTGCCAGATTCCAATGGCCATATTCTATATATGGGACAGATGGAAGGAAAATATGGGCACATTTAACCGAAGGTGGGATTTCAATCATGGCTTCCTTGAGAGCAGAAGCCCAGTCTGGTATTCCGGTAGGTTCCCCAAGTCCGGCTAGGGCTTTTAAGTGAATGGTTATATTGGTGTGCAAGACAGGAATCCTCGTCGGCGGAGGCTGCTGGGCACTTATGGGAGTAATTTACATAATCCAGCCTTTGACTTACCTTCTCACTCTGGGCTGCAGTTACTGAGTACTGATGGCATCATGTGAATGTTGGGTCAACATATGGGTGTATGGGCTAGTTAACAGATTAGATTTCCTGGTCTACCGTCTGTTTTTCTTGCGTCTTTACGAGTTGCTACCTTGTATCATATGGCTGCTTCAAAAGCACTTGATAATTACATTTAAAGCAAAAGATTACAACGAAACCTCAACATAATATAGCATCAACTAACCAGCTAGTATAAAAGAAAACTGATATATTCTCCCGCCCTCTCCCCAAAAGACTACGTACAGTAACACTCGTGTAGATTCTAGTTAACCTGCATTTAGCTTTGGGGAAAGAACACTTTGATCCACCCCAGTAGAGCAAGACATTACAAACCTGTGCCTACAGCTTAAAACATGAAATGGTATAGCATAGCACAACAGTGTAGCATTCCAAAACTAATTTGGTGTAGCACTTCAAAACGGGACTAGGCATAGCTAATACAGTTTAGTACAGGCACATTCCACACACGCATACACCCCATCCCCCGACCCCAGACTCTCCTCCTCCTCCTGCTGCTGTTGGGTTGACTCATTTCCAGATGAAATGGCTGCTCTTTTGTAGGCTAAGGCCCTGGGTCTAAAGCTATAGATATGCCAACTAATAGTTTTCCACTTAATAAGTTAACCCTCATCCTATAATACTTGATTAGTAGGTTGAGATGTGTCAGTAGATATCTGTATAATGTGATTGGATTCCCTTGAAGACAATTATACTTTTAGAGGGGAACCTACATAACAACCTGCCACTCAGCTTCTGCATGTGAACATTTCAGGTGTGCAGTCAAAATATCGAATCAATAATGTTGAAAGTCATAATCTCGAAAACAATGTTGAAAAAAAAAGTCAAATTTTTAATTTTTTTATTTCTATATTTTTTTTGGGGTCCGGTAAAACAAAAAAAAATCAAAAAAGAGGGTTTGGGGGGTGGAGGGGGACCCCCCTATTTAGAATAAAAACGTAATTGGACATTTTTGTTTTCGAAATTTTTTTCTCGAGATTATGACTTTCGACATTTTTGTTTTCGATGTTATCACTATAACCAAACATTTCATTGCTGTGCATAATTTACACTTTGTGACCCAACTGCTGCTTACTGATGCTGAGCAGAAATTATGCATGAGGTGTCTTATGTATGGATGTTAGTTGAATTTTTCTGCTAATATCCAGCTGGCCCATCTGTGTAGAAATGCACCAACTCTAGGTTTTAAAATGGAGCCGTGCCTGAAAGTGAGACTGTTCAACGTGTTTGTCTTTCATTACAGAATACATAAACTTGAGTTCCGGAAATGTGCCACAATCTCTCACCCAGGATGGCTGTCTTCACCCTCCTTTCTGCCCACTCTCCCATATTTCCCACTTTCTACCCTATAATTCACTTTCTTACTGTCTAAGTACTCCGCCCTCCTTCCCACCTGGGTTGTGAGTGCTTGCATTCAGAGGGTGGCCATGAAAGCAGCCTCCAAAAGACATGCTACCAATCTAAGAAGGTTATTTGCAGACAGCAGGACTCCAGCGTCCATGTGTCTCTGTGCCACAGTCCCATCCCCTCCTCTACCCGCAAGGGCCAATCCTCCAACTCTATTTGTGAGTACCCCTCAGCAGGAATACAGTCGTACTTCCTGGTGTGAAATCCTCAGCATCTCTTCATGGATGGCACACAACGTTATAAGGGTCTTTCATAACCTACTCTGGTCAGAGGTTCTGAGAAGCGAACATAATGACAATCAGTTTCACACAAAAGACTTGGCCTCAAGAGTAGGTAGGCTTAGTCTGAAGTACATTTAACAAGAACAAAGTCTGTTAAGGAACAGAGGCCCACTCAAGCAAGTACCAAAATATACTCTTTATTATACGCAAGCAATCATTGCATTCAGCACACAGCTGTTAAGTAAAATCACTAAAACTTTTATATACACCATATTTGTCTAACCCATATGGATGATCTATCATTTTAGAATGCAACACCATTCATAATACACTGTAAATAGCTTATGTTGGGGGAAACGGGTGTAGGAGTTGCACAAGCCTTAATAGGTCTAATGTGATACAGCGGGCCTTGATGGACAAATAGGCCAGATAAGGGAAACTGGTTAACAAAGGGTTTTATTAACAAATGTGCACAGGTGGGGCCAAAATAAACGAACAAATAGTGTCTTAGTTAAACTAAGTTGTCAGGATGGTTCCTTTCCTCAGTGGGGCAGGGCTCTGGAAAAACGTTTTCAAAACAATGTTTCTCATGAAAGAAGTGTTTGCAGCAACATTTCTGCCAGTAGTAGGTCCAGGGGCTTTATGTTCCCCAGAACATCTACACAATGCTTGTGCGCTCACTGTCCTGGGTTTTAAGGGGTTCCAGACTCTATTGTTCAGAGTTCTTTGGGCTTTTCTCCTGGAATCTTAGCGTACTTGGAGCTTGTGGATGAATTACATAAGTGAGATTGAGAGAGGTAGGCATTCTAGGATGTATTTGAGCCAGAGGAGGACGGGGGAGCTGTCGTGATGCTGGGACAGAGTTCTCTTATTTTCCCCGCTTCCTTCCTCCGTCAGGGTTCTCCTCCACCAGCCACCTCATCAAATCCCTGTCATGGCCCATGTGTCTCGCTGCAGGTTTTCCCCCGACAAATCCTTGCCCGTTATTTCTCTTCTTGGGTTGTACCCCTTTTTTATCTTCAGGACCACCACCTCGGTCTGAACAATTCTCCGCTCGCCACCTTGCTCTATTATACCGTCTTCAAGATCATTAAGTCTCGTCCCAACCCCCCCTCACCTCCTCAGTTTCTCATACTACTACCTACTTAACCTGCAGGTGGATACCCAACGTTCCCCCTTCACTTCCTTGCCACCTCCTTTTCCTCCTTCCTGAGGTTTCTTTATTCCTTCACTTCCTCCAATTCTTACTCTGCACCCCTGCTTCACTTTCCTCCAGCTCCTGTTCTTTAATTATCCACCCCAAGTCAGTAGTTTCTTTCAGTATCAGTTTATTCCCTGCTCCTCCTTTACCCTTTTGGGCCCCTCCCTCATTCCACTTAAGATAGTCCAAATCTCTTTCAATTCTGCTAACTTCTTAAGACTACTTCTTACTGCTCCTTTACCAGCTTCTCTTCCTCTCGCCAGTCAGCACATAAGTAACTCTACCTCCTACTGTCATCACCTACTAACTGAGCCCTAGAGATTTTATAGGGCTTTCACCTTTGCTTCCAGCCTCTGGTTGAACGGGGATCGGTCCTGGTGGTTTCCTGTGTGGAACTTGGCAATCTTAGTCCTCTGGGACTCAATGGATCTGGACCATAGCTTTGAGGACCAAGTCTGCCATATTAGAGTTGTCCATTTCCAGGCACATACAGACCAATTGAAGACCTGGTGATTACTCAGACCTTCAAACATGTAATGGATGCAGAGCAGGGCTTCAGACTGTTGGTCCTACCAGTCCCAGTTTATTTGAAGTCATAGGTCTAAAATTTGGTGGATGGCTTGGCAAAAGCAGGTCACAGCAGAAGTCAACAGCGGGTCTATTTTGGTCCTTCGGCTTCAGGTGTTTAGATCTTCTGCTCATTATCAAATGGCTTCAAGTCATCTTCTTTTATCACAAATTCGGGCTGATCCTTCTCCAGCCCACTTGTGGAAGGCACCTGCAACATTTAAACAGGTGTTGATGCTCCATTCAGGAACAGCCTGATGCCTCATTCTGTCCGGCAACAGAGCATAACCTGGCTGACGTTTTTATTGTGACCATACAATCTGAAACCCCTGTTACAACCAGTTCTCTCACACATCACTGAACAGGAGTCTAGAGCTGGACTTCTGTGAAAGTACATGCCCTTATATGTACATTTCCAACTTGAAAAGGAAGGAAGATTGCTAACGAAAATGAATGGCACAAAGAACAGTGCTGCAACACAAAGAACAGCCATTTTGAATATATGGTACTCAAAAAGGCATTATCACAGTAAAAAATAGTTGTATAACTGCATCCGAAAAAAGTAAACATAACGGCCTCACAAGCCTTTTGATTACACATCTAAAAAGTAACTAGGATGTTAGTTAAAGAAAAACTAAAGGGACTTATAGGGGCCTTGTAGCACCCTACAGAGTGAAAACAAAGGGAAGACAACAAAGGGAGTCATGTTCACTGCACTGGTAGCTATAGAGACTGGCCAGTAGCTGACTGAGGCAAAAGGGCCTCATCCCAAAAATCAAGAATCATTTAGAGAGAAAGCAGATATAGCTTGGCTGACTCGATTGATGTCATTGGAGGACAGTTGCAAAAAGAAAATCATTCCTGATTACCGGGTACTTCAGTTATGGGTAATTCGTTCAGCTGGGCATAGTGACTGTGGTACCAAAAAAGAGACCTGCAGGTCCGCAAAGTTTCCAAGAGGCACACTAGGCTCAAAGGTTGATAATGTGGCTCCTACATCCCCTCGTCGTGAACATTCGGTATCATTGAGAAACGGTGAGAAGGAATGTTCTAATTATGGAAAAACCTCTATTGGTATCACATGTTTTTTATGAGGCTTCAAAAGAATTCAAGGATTTACGCACCTAGACCCTGTTACCAGGCTTAGTGCTGAAGGTGTCTAAAAACAAATCTTACAGCACAATAAAGTAAGATGGGGGAACTACTCCTCCTTATTCAAAGGAGTTTGTGGTTAATATAATCCCGGATTCAGAAGATGTTTACCCTTCAAAATGTTTAACCCTATTGCCACATAACCCTTTTAGAACGCTGCCAAAGTCTACCCCCTCTGTGTTGCTCTCAAGTGCTCATTCAAATAAAGAGGCCACGCGTCAGCCAACGCTTCCTTTACTCCGAACTAATGTGCAGGTTCCTAAGACTGTAGATTTTAACATTTAAAAACAAAGAACGGAGAACCTTGTTCTGGTGAATATCAAATACAATTGATCCTTCTACTTCTCTAATGTATATGGATTCTCCCACTCCTCAACCTGAGCCGTCTGACATGGACAAGGCAACAATTAATTCAGAACCCATGTTATCAGAACCCTTTCTAGAGGTTTTAGTGCAGAAGGTGACAAGTAGGATTTCTCCAACTCCTGGTGAGGTGCCTTCTGAGACGTCTCAAACTCCAGCAGATACTTCATAAGTAGAACCGCTCCCAAAGGAACCTAAAGTAGCAGATCGTACTACTGATGCAGAGATAAAAGAGCAGATTCCTTCTCCTTCAAAGATCTTTCATGAAGACATTTCAGGAGCCATGCAGGCATTAGAATTGGTTTCCCAAAGGCGTGGACAACCAGGTAGACCATACAGATGGACTCCCTTCAAGCTCCATGAGACGGAGGCCTATCTGCACGCCTACCCCGATTAAATGAGGGGATAAATGTTCTTTTGGAGTTGAGACCCCCTGATCCCCGCAGCAACAATATTTTAAGGATCTCGTGGGGTGGGGTGGTGCGGTTTGATCCAGATTGGCCGCCGCGAGGAGACACGATGAAATCAAAGATGGCGCTCGGGATTGTCTCCGCTGAGCGAGGAGGGTGCTGGTGTTTGGAATGAGAATGCCACCTAGCTGGGGAAGGTATGCAGTGAACGGGTGGAGCCCTGCGTGATCCTACCTTTGTTGTGGGGTCCTCCTGCTCTTCGCTGCCTACTAGGTGATGGAAGTGGTTGGCACAGCATCAGTGGAGCGTACTGGGAGGAAAACCTGTGAGGCCTGGGAGGCTTAACTGCCCATCGGAAGACTTAGTTGGTATACGGCTGGAAAGTACAAAGAGATACCCTGCATCTGAGGGACTCCATGCTGGGCAGTAGATTGAGAGGTACGGTTGGCAGGGTGGGGGATGGAGGTGAGGCCTTTGGCGAGCAAAGCTTGGGGATGTTCGGTGGAGTGCCAGAGGAGGATCATAGAAAAGCTGGCTAGTATTCCCTCCTATAAGATCGATAATTGGACGGTGTAATCAGCTTAATATCCTTGTGACTGACTGTTAGCTGAGCTGTGCTGTCCCCGAAGTTTGTTGGGAGCTTAAATGAGACTCTTCACCAAAGGTGTTTGGGGGTATTGATCAAGAAGACACCTAGATCACCATGAGTGACCTGCGTGGGCAGTTAGTGAGATCCCAAGTATAAAGAATAATGGCAAAACCATCGACTAAACAAAAGGGGACACAATCGGGAGACGGTCTCATGCAAGGGCAAGAGAGTGCAAAAATAAACTGGTGGCATCAATACAAGTGCATTCCCCCCACTCCCTCAGATATAAACTGAGGATGCCCGGCCACGAAAAATAACATACAGGCCATGCTGGCAGAGATTAAAAGGGAAATGAAAGACAATATATATACATTGGTCAAGTCCATGGCAAACCTAGATAAATATTCTGGAAGGGGCTGAAGATGTGGACATTGTCTTGGATCGGACGCACCGTGTCTACTCTAGATGGCAACAAAAGAATGCCCTGCTCCTTGATATTCTCACACGTGCTGACTTTTTCCAGTTTAAAGAACAGATTGAGGCATGCCAGGGACAAGCAAAAGATTCTGAGAGGCCTCCATTTTGCATTGCCAGGATCTAGCCAAGACACCACTGCAGAAAAGGAAATGTTTTCACCTGGCCACAGGCTGGCTCAGTGACAAAGGTTTGAGATATAGATAGGCACACCCATGTTGGCTGCCGTTTGAATACGAAGTGAAATCATACAATATTGGGAACAAAGAAGTGTTTGCGGACCTAATTGACTTTTCGAGCCATAACCTGGATGCAGAGGAACCCTTGAATAGAAGACATACAGAGTTGTAAAAGGGTGCCAGGATGTGGCCGTGGGAAAAAGAGGGAGCAGAACGGGGTGGAGTGGATAATGTAGAGAAATCACAGTCTGGGACTGGACTTCTGCAAGGAGTGATTGTTTGAATTTTGATATAGGATTTCAATAGGAGAAGAGGTCCTCCTAAATATAGGGAACGGGATGTTATACATGTAGTTTTTATGGGGGTCTTTTGAGGCGGGAGTGTTTTTTTGTTCTTCTTAGATGGGCAGCTTGAGCGTAGGGGAGGGTGTGGAGGGCCGCGGGGCTGGCGGGGGCACACAATCTGCCCTTATCTTGGTACAGTTTACATATGGGTTGTGTATACATGTACGGGGCTTTGTGATTGTGCGATTTTTGTGTTGACATGGGGGTTTGGAGATTCATAAGGAGATTGTTGTTTTTCATCATAAGCCATTAGCAAGTTAATTGTGCAGCTAAGTGGGTGACCTTGGTTTTGTGCCCCTGAATGTTCGGGCTCTCCCCCACCCCCCCCCCCATCAAAAGACGTTGTCAATTATACGCAGATTAAATTATTTGAATACGACTGTAGCGTTTCTCCAGGAAACTCACCTATGGCGCTAGTTGAAGCGTGATTGAAAAATAGGGATTTCCCAGTGCAAAATTTCATGGCTGTTGAAGGCTAGAAATGGGGTGTAGTGATCTTGATATGGAAGGGGATGCCTTTTGTGTGGCTACATATATAGTATAGCTTGTGGATCTGCTTAGAATCACATACTTTGCATAAACTGACATTTAGTAGAATTGTGGACATTTATTTTTTCGAAGTTCGAAAAGGGAAGTCGCCACGGTGTGTCTGTAATACTATCCCTAGTGTGACGTTCCTTGTACCTATGATCCCTCATGTGTCGAGGTCCCTCAGATTATTTTTTTCTGCCATTGTAGATAGTTATCGCCTGAGTAAATTCCATTACATTTTAACTACTGGTTACTGATTGATGCACCTTGTCGACGGCTGACCTTCGGAGCCATCTCGACGCCTGATTTCCAGGCACAGAAACAGACGTTTGTTCCGACAACAGGATTTGGCCTACACATGGCTTTGGCCAACCAACAGGGAGAATGGGGGGAGGCTGATCCTTTCTGTCTAGAGAATGCCTGCCCCCATTCCCTTCCCCCTATTGCCTTTGTCTTGCTGCCTCTTTGCCCACATTTCATCATGGAATGTACTCAGTTAAAACGTTGCTAGTGCAATTAGACGTTCCAGTGGAAAGACACACATAATAGTGTGTGTAACCACTGCCTTCCCTATGAACACTTGGAGTCCCTCAGCGCATCTTGTAAGCTCGTTAGGCCAAAAAACCCTCGAGGAGCGCCAAACAAAGTGGTGCGCAGCACACGCCATGATGGCAGAGTTGAAGACTGCTGCAGGAATCTTCTAATCAGATTGCGAAGGCCGAGGCAGCCGAGACTCTGATTCGGAGCTCAAAGACATAACTGGGGAACCTTCCGGTTACCGTGTGCCTGTCCCCAGCCTCAAAAGGCAGTTGCAGTCACTGCTGTGAGGAAGGCCTTCGGCGACAACAGCACACACGCCTACACCTAAGCACCCACCCTAGTGCCGTTCCTCTGCGGAACTGTCAGAGGAAGGCCACAGGCGTATCTTGACCTACCGATCCACCACTGACAAAGCCTGTTGTTCCGCCGCAGCACTTACCTCAAGGCATTCTTGAAGGTACTCCGGCAATGGGCATGCATAAACCCTGCTCGGATGAGGTGGAGACACTGAAACAGCGCTCGAAAAGACAAAAATCTCATACTCCATCAGAAAAACATCATACAGAGCCTCATGCTCGTAGTAAACAGATTCCTGGTGCCTTTGAAGGCTATGAGGAAGGCCCTTCACTTCTGTCATCATCCCTTCACAAAAAGAAGTCCAAGGGAAAGCCCCAAGGATACCCCTAGGGCTGACTGTCCCAACGTAGGCCCCACAGAGAACCCCACGGCAGAACCTGCTGTGGTGAAGTTTACCCTTGCAGAAACACCAATTACTGGGACATGGACTCGAGCACACTTTGCGGAAACAATGGGTAAAATATCATTCTTTGTCGACTTCATGAGCAAGTTGCTTACTCCACAAAAACCTGTGTAACAACAAACTCAGCCAAAAGGACCTACTCAGCCCTAACACTCCCCAGTCACCCACGCCTCAACCTACCATCATGCCCCGGGAGGCCGCTCAGGGTTCTCAGCAGGAAGACTTAGTCTGATCGAGCAGACCAGGACATTTGGGTCTTCGTTCAGGATGATCCTGACCAGGATGCCAACGATACCTACCTACAAGATCAGGATGATCCAGATCTCACCTTAATAGAGCTAAATGACACTACAGCAGTCAAGAGTGGTCATATTTCTCCCATAGCTGATCAACTGCTATATAATGAGTTGCTAAAAAAGGCTGCTCACCATTTCGGCAAACACAGATGAGACGCTCTGAGGGAACTGATTTGGTAGATGAGATTCTCAATGAGAAAAAGCCCATCAGTCAGGCTATTCCCCTAGTTGAATCCATCAAAAAGAGGGTCTCTCCATCTTTGTTAACCTCCTCACTCACTAGGGCAGTCAACCCAAGGATGGAAAAGATCTTTAAGCCATCGCCATCTGATCCTTTCTATAACCAAAGGGTGTCTCACCGACTAGTCCCTTGGCATCCGTCATCCAGGTGGCATGTCTTAATATCCGAGTCGGGCAGAGTCAGGCACTTAATCTTGATGACTTGCACCTGAATCCTGTTCCCTTTCCCCACTGGGATAAAAGGCGTAGTATGAGAGCACCTAGGGGGAAGCCGAGCAGAACCAGCAAAGCGGCAGGAGAGCAGATCCCATTAAATTGGGGAGACTATGGAAGTAGGGCGGAAAGGGCTAAGAGGCGCGAGAAGGGCCGTGGTCCGGCCAGCTGCAGAGTGAAGGTTGTGCAGACTTTTCAAAGGAAACCTTCCCGCTAATGCACAAGGTGAAGGCGGGGCGGGCCCTCCTTCTGGTGAACGACTGAGCTGGGAGGAGGCGAGCCCTTCTGTGCCAATAGCCGTGGCTTCAAGGAAACGCTGAATGAATGGTATCTAGCGCTAACGGTGAGTGAACTATGAGACAGGCTGCCGTTATCGAGTGAAAGATACCAAAGCGTTTGAAGCTCGCAGGGTTTTGTGAAACCACGAGCAAAAGTAAATTGTAACCAGAACGAAGAATGCAGAAGCTGCGTGTGTCCATAGAAAAACGCAAGGGAAAGCCTGCAACATTGCGGATGTGTTTGACTTAAATATGCCAAGAATAACCGAGTGGTAGGATATTACCTTCTGAAAGGGCTCCGCATCCAGAGTAAAACTGTTAGATTGAATGTAAGATAATTGAAAAGACTGCAAATACCAGAAGGCCTTTACGAGAGGCCAACCCAAATAAAAAAATGTCAGTGGTCGTACGAAGGTGCAAGCAAAATCCTTCTACAATTGAAAGTCTGACAAGTGGGTACAAAGTGAACAATTGTAAAGTAAAGTTCTGCATTGTAATAATGTTGTAAAGGAAAGTGCTAACCCAACGGAGGGATGCCAACAAAGCAAGGGAAAGTGAATCCTGCATTTTGTTTAACTGACTGAACAGTGGAGTAAAAAAGAAGGTGAACCCAACAAAGTGGGTATAGCGAGGAAGCCGAGGAAGAGGAGAATCTTGCATGGTGAAAGCTTGGGAACATTTTGTGACACCAATCAAAAGACGTTTATTCGAGGGATCCTGCCTTTTGTGAAGAAACTGCTTCCTGATGCCTATATAGGCACAAAGGGTGCTTAGTCATGCAACTGTTCCGCCTTGTCCCGTGATTTAACGTGGGGAAGGGTGTACACTAGTTCAGCAATTCTGAACTATCGAAACCCTTTTGAACATTTCAGTTTGTACTACACTCTTTTGTTATACATATCATTGTCCCACACACTTTTGTTATATAGAGTAAGGATTTGGCAATAGGTTTTTTAGTATAGGCCATTTTGTTTTTATACGACACCACAATGACAGCTTTTTCTTTATTTTTATAGTTATTGCTTGCTCCATGCTTAGATTTAGGCTTAGATTAGGTGTTTTCCTCACCTTTAAACTGTGTAATAAACACCCTTGGATTATACTCCTTATGTCTGTCGTGCTTCCGATTACCATGCCTTCCTTACAGAGTACATGTAAAGCCGGATTCTCTGTTAGTCACTAACACCAGGAAGATAGCTGGTGTTTCACTCTCCACCTCTGAGGCATCCCCGAAGAAGGAATATAAATGGCGCTACACTCTGGGAAGCGTACTAGCACCTCTAGTGCATTCATAACCAGAATAGCTAACCGCATTACGCTGCTCGCCAGCAATAACAGAACCCAGTGGGATGAGGTCACTAAACATCTAGACTCTGTGCTGGAACCTACACAATCACACCTGCTTAGGATGGCCACGGAGGAGGTGGCAAGTGTCATAAAATGCTATAAAGAATGTTCTAGACTCTGCTGACACCTTGGGAAGAGTCATCATAGAGGGAACACTCCTAAAGAGACACTCATGGGCCAGAGACTCAGGCTTCAATCCAGAAACGCAGGCAGCCCCCATTAATACGCCTATTGAAGAGGCTGTCCTTTTTTGGTAAAGCTGTGGATGAACAGCTGGAGACTACCAAAAAGGAGCATGTAACCATTAAAACACAGTCAGATTTTAAGCAAGCCTTTTGTACAAAAAGGACTGGTCAATGCACGCCAGACTTTTCGTGCGCAATGCTTCAGCAGATCAAACCAATCTGGTTCAGAACATCTGGTATCTCTTCCTACAGCCCTCAGGGTCAATCGCCCTACCAATACCAGTAGAAAGGGTTTTGTCATGGAAAAGGGCAAGGCAGGGTTGCAGCCTGTAGAGGCACAGAAACCCCTGCTGCCAAATGACGGGCCAATCCACATTCCCTCCCATGAATCCCTAGTCGGGGGAGGCATAGCACTCTGCCTATCAATGGGAAGGCATAACATTAGACCGCTGGGTACTCGACACAGTGGCCAAGGGATACTAAGTGGAGTTCCTGGAAACACCTTGCCACCATTCACCTCGAGTAAGAAAAATGTCCTCGGAACATTTCAAGATTCTGCAAGAAGAAATCCTAATGCTTCAAAAGGGAGCAATCGAACTGGTGCCATTTCTGGATGAGAATCAAGTTATTTATTCAATGTACTTTCTTGTTCCAAAGAAAGATCTAACAATACGCCCAGTGCTAAACTTGCGTCCTGCAAACACGGTTAAGCCCCAAATATTCTGGATAACGTTGCAGGAGGTCATCGCACTAGCGAAACTAAGGGATTACATGGCAACATTGGACATGAAAGATGCATACTTTCATATTTCAATGTTGCCAGCGCACACAAAATACCTAAGGTTCAAATTGGGAGACAAGCACTACCAATTCAAAAAGCGACCATTCGGCATTGCATCAGCACCCAGGGTGTTCACAAAGGTCCTAGCAGTGGTAGTTGCCCACTTGCGAAGGTAGTCCATTCCAGTGTACCTTTACATACTCTGGCTAGTTAACAGGGACACACCTCAGAGTTACCTACAGAACACGTAACAATCGATCTGCTGTTCCAATTGGGCTTCTCCATAGACGAAAATAAGTTAAGTCTAGTGCCCAGCCAAGTAATGCAATTTCTTGGGTCACTAATCAAAACAAATGTGCTCGTCTTCCCCTCCAAAGAGAGTGTTCAAAACGTGGTTTCAAACACCTCGGTATGTAGCCAGTTGTCGGGTGACGGCACGAAAGGCAATGTGCCTGCTAGGATGTTGTCTTCCTGCATCTACCTAGTGCCGCACACCAGAGTTGCGCTTGCATCCAATGCAAGAGTGGCTAGCGAAACAATGGTCGCAAGCAAGCGGGTTGTGGGACGATCTAGTGGTAGTTTTGCAACCTCTGGTTCAATCGCTACAATGGTGTACCAGAAGCAATCTGCTAAAGGGAAAGCCTTTCAACACACCAGCAATCGAGGTCACTCTTATGACAGATGCGTCAATGGCAGGGTAGGGAGCACACTTCCTCCATCACACTGCTTACAGGGTGTGGACACAGGCACTAACCAGAAAACACATCAACCTTCTGGAACTGCTAGCAGTCCTCAAAGCACATCAAGCCTTTAAGACTCGGCACACTAAACAGTGCTAGTCCTCACAGACAGTACCACATCCATGTTTTATATAAAGACACAGGGGGAACATTCTCCAGGGCTGGCCCAACTAGCCCAGAACATCTGGCTGTGGGCCCTACATCACATGTTTCTAGTGGCACAACGTATTCAAAGGGAACACAATTCTCTGGCAGACGTGCTAAGCAAAGAGTACAATGCTACCCTCCGAACAGGAATGGCAACTAAACACTGACGTGCTAGACAAAGTCTTCTCAAGCTGTGAGTTCCTAAATGGATTGTCAACTGAATCCAACTTTATTCTCCTGCCAAGAGAACATTGCCATTTAAGCTTAGAGCGCACTCCACTCGAGGCACAGGAGCAACTCTAGCCTTCATAGCAAATGTGCTCCTAGATGCCATTTGCAAAGCTGCCACTTGGAGTTCAGTACACACTTTTCACCCAACATTACTGTCTAGGTACACATTCCAAAGGTGATGCACAGGTGGGACAAGCAGTGTTGAAACATATTTTTGCAGCACTACCTTCAAACAACCCACCTCCTTCTACAAGTACTGATCGCTGATCTATGCAAAGTATGTGATTCTAAGTAGATCCAAAAGCCTCAGAAGGGATACATTACTCACCGTAATCGTATTTCTGATGTTTGTATCTGCTTAGATTCACATGCTCCCGCCCTTCCTGCCCTCTTGGAGTTTCAGCTTCTTGGGAAAAACATAGAGATGATGAGGTGTGAAAGATCTGTCTACACTCTACACTTACAACTTACACTCCGTCTTGTCCGAAACAAATAATCTGAGGGACCTCAACGAGTGAGGGATCATGGGTACAGGTTACGTCACACTACGGATGGTTTAAAGACACGCCCTGTCAATGTCCCTTTTCGAACTTCGAAAAATGACGCCGGCCTATGCAAAGCATGTGAATCTAAGCAGATACAAGCATCAGAAATAAGATTACGGTGAGTAATGTATCCCATCTAGGTACAGGCAGGTCAAGGTGTTAATCGTTAAGGGCTGCCTGCAGGGGCAACTGTTCACTGTGGCATTTGAATGTGTTGATGTTAAATGACCTAGCTATTTGTGAGCCTATCTGGGAAGCCATTCAGAAGTTCTGCGAGAAGAATGAGACATAAGGGATGGATTTCAGAAGAATATGTGACCCAAGTAAAGCAGTTATTTGGGGAGAGTTTATCGGAACATATGTGGCATATACTAGAGCGAGGGAAAGTTTAAAGTTATAAGAGAAGGTCCGCCTGGCAGAAAAGTACATAAGCAGAAGGGGGATTTCTCATTTGTGGAGAGCTTTGACTAAAGCTTGTTGCCATCTAGAGACACATATGGCAGATTGCTCCACTCAAATGAAGGAAGAGTTGGATCCAGAGATCCAAAAGGGGATACCCTTAGAGGCAAAACTCCCTAAAATGGCATATCCTAGGAAGAAGTTGAAAAGGCAATTGATGTTTTACCAGAACACAAAATCCCTGCTCCTGATGGCTTCCCTTAATGCCCATTACAAAGTGTTTAAAGGAGTCCTTGTGGTCCCTCTGACACAATTATTTAATACAATTGTGGAACAGGGGATAGTGTCACCTGGATATGGCACAATCGACAACGATATTGGTGCGCAAACCTGGCAAAGAGCAGAGTGATTGCTCGAGCTACCGCCCAATCTTGTTACTCAACCGGGACGCTAAATTGTATGCTA
Source organism: Ambystoma mexicanum (assembly GCF_040938575.1). Classification (NCBI taxonomy): domain Eukaryota; kingdom Metazoa; phylum Chordata; class Amphibia; order Caudata; family Ambystomatidae; genus Ambystoma; species Ambystoma mexicanum. The sequence goes on from NC_090931.1 coordinate 556,213,353, forward strand.
AAATTTTAGTAACACAGTTGGGTTCTTTCCGCCTGGATGTAATCCACCTTGACCAGACTGATTTTATTAATGATGGGGTCTACCCATGACAATATTCGTAGGGCGATTTAATGTCATTGATTGGGGAAGGCGATCCATATAAAAGATGACCGTGTTTGGCACTTGATACGCAGTGGCCGTTTGATAGTATGGATTGGGGTTTCTTGTCTGCCACAGTGGTTATTTTTGGGCTGGGTCCCAGGTTTACAGAAATGGTATTGGACCATTTTTGGATCCCGGCAACAAGGTTAAATATGAATGGAGTGCTGATGTCTCTCCTTCTGATATCATGGGGCACGCGACAGGGATGACCTCTATCTCCTTTCAATTTTTGCAATGGCCATGGAACCCTTGGCAGGTTTATTTAGTGGAGGTTATTAAATTGTTGGAGAATGTGTGGGGGAATGTAGCATATATTGGAGTTATAGGTTTATGTTAAAGGGTATTTGTAATGCGCACTATCACCACCGGAGTGGTCCCCTGGCGGATCTGAAAAGGAAGGTGTGAAGGGTGGGGGGGGGAGTGGGAGGCGGTTAGTAGGGAATAGCAGGAATAGGTAAATGGAGAGTTGTGGTGTTCTGTTGGCAGCTTCCGTTCCGTCTTTAACCGTTTGCTGTGCTTAGGTGCAATTTTCAGGTCAGTCCAGTTCCCATGTGCTGTTGTGCATGGTTGTGTTTGTTGTTGCAGTGTGGTGAAGTGTGTGCAGATTGCTGTGCAGAGCTTATTTTTCCTAGCTGACAAGCAGCCTATATTCCCGTTGGTGCTTCATAAACTGTGATGGTCCGGGAGGAAGTCAAGGTTCAGGGTAAATTAAGGGAAATCTAAAGGGCTTAATGTGAACAAAAATGATAATGTAATTGAGGAAACGGCTAGGAGATTCCCCTGAAGTGGGAAACACTGGAAATTGACTACCTGGGAGTGATGCTAACTTCATCTAATAATAATAATAATAATAATAATAATAATAATAATAATAATGGCTTTATGAAGCCAATTTCATCGACCTATAGAAGCATATAAGCGATGATCTGAAGAGGTTGGAGATGTCTTGGGTAGCTGCTAGAATAGCAGCAGTAAACATGTCACTACTCCCTAGGGTACTTTATGCATTTTGCGCCCTTCAGTGATGATCCCGAGAATGACCGATAAGTTATAATGGAAAATATTTAAATTGATATGGAATAGGAAACGCCCACAAATAGCCAGAATTCTAACGAGGACACCATTGCTGCGAGGCTTGGGTTTTCCAGCTATTTTCTGGCTGCGCAGATAACGCCAATGGTAGAATGGTCCTTAAAATAAGGATTTAAAGGATGGAAAAACTTGGAACAGGGAGCGACATTGATTCCCCTTTTTAGAGAGTTCGGGCCATCATTGCAGAGTGCATCTATTGGACAAGACTGATTGCTCGCTCTCCTACTGCTTTAAAGCCATACCAATGTGAGATATACCACCAGATTTGGCACCTCTTTCTCCGATTAGTTATAATCCAGCCTTTACACCAGGAATGAATGGGACTTATTTAGCTAGTTGGGAAATTAAAGGGAGTTACCCGTTTCATGGACCTGGTGCTATATTCATTGGGAGAACAGGAGCGTTTCTGGTACACCCAACTTAAACACTGGATCACAAACAGAATGGTATGACAGGCGGGATGTAGATTGTCTACAGGTTTGGAGATTTCACTAAAGAAGGGAATTGAAGGGCCAAGATCTCGAGACTATATAGGTTGCTGGACGGTGACAAGTCTGGAGATAAATTACCCTACATGGAAAGAGGATTGAGGTAACTATTGCACAAGAAGAATGCAAGCACATAGGGAATCAAAATGTAGTTCAATAAAAGAAATAAGCTACAAAATTTGCTTTAGATGGTTCCTTACCCTGCAAAGAATTAATACGATTTCCCCAGATCCTTTCCTCTTTGCTGTCGAGGATGTGGTGAAGTGGGGGACATGTTATGATCTTGTCCTAAATTCCAGTTATTTTGAAACGATATCTTGGGCATATTAAAGATTTCACAGGTAGACAAATACCCATGGACCCGGTGGTAGTGATCCTGGGGAATGTGGCAGAAGATTAATATAGTATGAGGGGTGCAACAACGACAACTGATCACCCACATGTTGAATGCCACCTCACTGACACTAGCACAATTTTGGAAAACAGAAGAGGGTCCAGTTATGGCTCTGTGTTCGGTCAAAATGTGGGGATTCTTAGCAATGGAAAATGTAACGGCCTTGCCAACGGGGAGTCTGGTTTCCTTTATGAAAATATGGTCACCTTTCCTGGAACATTTTGGATCTAGGGAGCAATTTTATCACAAACCTGGTATTTTGAAAAATATCTCATTATGCATATGTGAGCATACACACATTCATGAGAAAACCCCAGGGACTGAGGGGGATGGATATGGAAAGGTTTGTCTGTACCAAATGATGTCAACCTATGTCGATGTAGTTATAGTGTTAGGATTCTGGTTTTTCGTAATGACTAAATGCATTTGACGGAATTAGAGTTACTGTTCTGCGGACCAGATGGAGATTTCTGGTGAGCAACAAAACCTGTATGGTTGGTGTGAAAATTCTATCAATAATGAAAGTTGATTTAAATAAATTGCTTTCTCATGATAAGCTGGAAAGGGCTGGAGTTTTTTAAACATGTTCCCTCATTTCCTCTATGCCTTTTTACTATCCATTGAACATTGTTATTGAACAAGCAATAATCTCTTCTTGATTCAAACCTCTCTGAACTCTGTCTCTAATGCCCTTGATATCGAGTTTAAAACCTTGAAGATTGATCTGTATGTGATGTTGGCCAATTTACTGTTCCAATCTGCTGCTGTCACTGTTGCATTGGAAATTAAAAGGAAAGGCTCCACCTCCTCCCCATCTTCCATTCTAGACAAAAATGCAAAGGCCTTGGTCAATGCAGGGATGTTATCTTTTATCAATACTGGGCTTCATTTGAGGCTGACAAACACCAACAGTTTTTGTGAGTTCAACTGAGAAAATGGGGTAAGATTTGATGAATTTCTTCACACTGAAATTCATGATGAACATACACCTTTTGGATTTTGGAAGATAAAGTGAGATTGCTTTACAACCAGGGGAATTGCTAGGTCTGGAAAAGACCCGGGGCTATGCTGATGTCGGAACTGTTGGGACTGGGGGCTAGCTAGTCTTTTGGCTGTAGCTCCTGAGATTCTATCCGGGGCTACAACCAAAAGATCAGGGGCTATAGCCCCCTTAGCCCCCCCCTAGCAACGCCCCTGTTTACAACCATTGAAGGTTAATACAGCCTTGACCAGTATTGCTTCCATGGCAATAAATAATGCCCTATTTGTATCCCCAGACATGCACACCTTTCAGCAAATTCTTTACACCAGGACATTCAGTGCCTAGTCCTAGACTTAACATTAGGTCAAAACCTTTTTTTTTCTTCACAGGTTTGGTTTTGAAAGTGTAAATTCTGCATTACAGCTGCTAAATGTCTGTGCCATTTCTGTACAACCCCCCCCCCCCAAGCGTGTGATTCCAACAGAAACATAAATCATTCAGAGACAAACTTCTACTTCAGCCCGAAAGCCTCAGCACTCCAATGTAAAGAAGAGACATTAAATGTACAGCAGACTTTTTGGTATCCTGTGTAGACGTTTTTTCAGCAGATACTGATGGAGAGTTTGATTTAGGTCTATCGCTATAAAGGAACATGCAGCACCCCCACCCCATTGCAGGAGACCTCGTCTTCTCTCCCCGCCTACTCCTGATCACTCATCTACTTCTTCCCTCTCCCCTTCTGACTTCGCTGACTTTTTCTCATCCAAGATACTCACTCTATGCCAAAACATTCTATGCTCCCCTTCTTACTCTCCTCCTCTCCCCTCTCTCACCACCCCCGCCTCTTACATGTCTAACTTCACCCCTGTTACTCCTTCTGATGTTTCCCTCCTCCTGTCCAAATCTCACCAAACTGCTGCCCCCTCTGATCCCCTCCCTAACCCCTTAATTCCTAAAATCTACCCTCTCCTCATTCCTTACCTCCTTCTTCAACATCTCTCTCTCCTCCGCCACCTTCCCTTCGACCTTTAAACACGCTACTATCATTCCTATATTGAAAAAAGTCCTCTGCTAACCCCCTCCTTGCTTCCAACTTTCGTCCTATCTCTCTATCACCATTCCTCTCTAAGCTTCTAGAACACCTAGTCTACTCTCAACTCTCAGGTTTTGCATCCAATCTCTCTCGTCTTCCCCCCCTTCTCAATCTGGATTCCGCCCTAAACACTCCACTGAAACTGCTCTCACCTCCGTTCTCAACTCCCTCCTTAGCGCTTGCTACTCTAAGCAATCCTCTGTCCTCATCCTCCCAGACCTCTCTGCTGCCTTTGACTCTATTGATCACCCCTTACTCCTCAACACTCTCTTCCTTTGGTCTCAGAGGCTCTGTTCTCAGCTGGTTCTCCTCCTACCTCTCCAACCGTTCTTTTGCTGTCTCTTTGGGCGGTCGTACCTCCCCTACTCTCCCCCCCTCGACTTCGGTGTCCCCTAAATCTCTGTGCTTGGCCCTTTCCTTTTTTCACTATACACTTTCCTTCTTGCCCCTATCATCTCTTCCTTCGGTATCTCTCACCATTTCTATGCTGATGACACCCAGCTTTTCCTCTCTGTCCCTTCTTTCACTCCTGACATCCACCTTAAACTTTCTTCCTGTCTCACTGCTATCAAAAACTGGATGCCATCCCACTTTCTCTCCCTCAACACTGACAAGACTGAAGTCTTATTCTTTCCCTCCAACACACGTCCCCCTCCCCCTCCTTTTATTTTCTTCCCCCCTACTAATCTTCCAATTTCAGCCCTTGCCCGCAATCTAGGCCTCCACTTTGACTCCAACCTATCCTTACCCCCCACATTTCTCTTACGCCTGTCGCTATGACCTCTTCAATGTTTATAAAATCAGTTCCTCCCTCACCTTCCACTAATCTCTTCCCTTATCTTCTCTTGTCTATTCTACTGCTCTGCTCTCCTCTTTGGCCTCCCTGCTTCTCGTCTCGCTCCCCTCAAATCCCTCTATCAGTGTGCTATCGGTACTCTTTGCCTTCTCGCTCCTCATGATTCCATTTCCTCTTCGCTTTCTTCTCTTGGCTGGCTTCCCTTTCTTTCTCAATTTAAATTTAACTTCCTCTGTCTCGTTTTTAAATCTCTTCATGATCTTGCTCCCCCTACCTTTCCTCTCTCCTCTCCTTCTACGCTCCTCGCGCCCCCTCTGCTCTGCTTATCTCTTCCTACTCACTGTTCCTCTGTCTCCTTGTTCCTCTTCCCACTTCCGATCCTTTCAGCTCCTTGCCCCTCTACTCTGGAACTCTCTACCTCTCCCTATCTGCTCCATCTCCTCTTACTCCTCCTTCCGCTCCTCCTTGAAATCTCATCTTCATTCCCTGTCCTGATAACCTTCTTTACTTCCCGCCTACTCTTCCTCTGTTCTGTCTCTCTTCTATAGTCCTAGGCAAATTGTTCTACATACTGTTCTCAATGGTTTGGCAATTATGCTTCTAATCTATTCTAATGTATTCTTGTTGTAATGTAAAGCGCTTTGGCGTAAAGCGTTATATAAAATTTTATAAATACAAATACAAACACTTACAAAATGTGCAGATCCGGGTACATTGATTGCCAAAGTCTCTTGGGTCCTTTGTATTCTAGTAAATGGTTATTCCCTTTCCCTTCCTGCAACAAAGCCTGCTTTGCATCCAAGAGTCCAGGCGACATCCCCGTATAAACTGCGAGAAATAAAAAAAAATTGGGGGCACAGTAGCTTGTGAAAGAGCGATGTCTAAGCTTTGACACTATATTTCATCAGCTCAAATAAAACTTTAATATAAACCATAACTCTTATTGGAAACCTTGAACATTTTTACCTTGACCCATATTCTCGCATCCCTTCAAAAAGGGGATTGGATTCATAGAATTTGCAGGAAACCTACTTCCCTATTCCCATTTTGAAAGAATATGGGGTCTCATTACACGTTTGGTGGTAAATCTGTTGAAATAGCACCAAACGTCTTTACTGTTACCGCCACTTGGTCTGGTGGATTTACCGCCGGATTACTAGTGGTTAGTCCCCATTTATGGAGTCCATAGGACTCATGGGGATTTCAGCAGAATGACCACCAGTGGTAATTCCGCCGAAATGGCAGCATTTTGCTGGAGGTTTTTCCTCGACCCCACCACCAAAGCCATAGTTGGGCACTGCAGTAATGCACACAGTAACTTTTGCCACCGCATTACCATCGATTTTAGCCACACCGCCCAACTAGTAATGAGGCCCATGTTCTCCTACGGAAAACCCTCAGGTACTAACAAACACTTTCTATTCACATGGCTTCCATTCAGCATGATGTCAGCTCCCAGATCAAAATCCAGTTTGTGGTGGTAGCATATTTACATCTCCACAGTATGCAATTCCTTATCTCGAGAGAATAGCCCAGGTGATATGTGCTCGCCTTGGAAACAAGACTACACGGAGCAACACGGGTTCGATCCCTGGGTCCGCGCTTAGAAACCCTTGGCTATTAAGCACGTTATAAATAACCTATCATATCATATCTGGACGACTCCCTGAAAAAGAAGTCTTTTACCTTAGAAGCATGCTACAGGATTTTCCATAAACAGATGCAAGTCAAATCTTGCCCCGTTTTGGAGTCTGTGGTGAACAAGGTTTTCCCTAGGAGGACCTTGGATATTCTGCAAACCATTCAATGCTTTCAGAATAGTGCAATAGTATCAGCTTGGTGGTCACAGATGTTATTAATCCTTATGGCTTCTTGAATCCATCTAGTTCCTTGGACAGGACTCAAATAAGACCTCTCCTGTGGCATCTGGCTCTCAACTGGAGTCCGTCTATAGCCCCTTAACTGCTTCAATAACTAGATATGTTCTGGATTGCCAGCCATCATTTGGTCAACTTGGAGAGCCTCATGCAGTCACCTTTTAATCCCCTGCAGACCAATACGTCTATTACAGATTCCTCAGATATCTGATGGGAAGCTTGTGTGAGGATGTGCCGTTACATGGTCTCTGGACCAGCCAGGACAGAAAGGACCACATCTATGTCCTAGAACTGAAGGGCATTTTTCTGTCTCTCAAATCAATCCTGCCTTCCGTCTAGGAAAGATTGGTTGCAAAGTTTTACAGGAAATACTATAGTAATGGTTTACATCGACAAGGAGCCCACTCTCTCTCTCATGCCTTTTAGCAAATGAAATATGGGCCAGGGCTCACCTTCACTACTTCTTACTGATAAAGTCCCATCTTCAAGGCAAGGAAAATGTAATAGAGTATTCCTTAAGCAGACTGTTTTGTGTTTACCACAAACAGGGAGTCGAGTTTAAATGGCTGATCGCAAGGGAGATATTCTAAAACTTTGTGTAAGGAACCAGGAATGAGACACGGACACAGAGGACTCACGATTATTTGTATTAAATCAAAAGGGGTTGGAAAATGTCTAACTGTCCCACATTTACGAGGTATTTCCCTACGTCAACTAAAAACAAAGTGGTATGTCCTTTGTCAAGATGTCTAAAGCAAAAATGTGCCCTGTGTCCGTCCGAAATCCTCTCCTATCCCTCACACTCTAAAACTAACACTAAGGTGCAAAGGATACTGCCTCTGGTTTTCAAAGTGTACAAATGTTCAAATCCAACATAAAGGTATAAATCCAACCAAAAAGTTCCAAGTGGACAAAGTTCACAGTCCAGAGAATGGCTTCCTTCCCCAGATTCCTTTTTGCCGATACTAAAAGTTCAAACAAAGAATAACCAATTTGCTTGTAACCCAACAGGTTAATTCCCTACTCTTGGTGTGTTCACAGTTCTCTGGGAAATGGCTCCCTTCCCCAGGTTTCTCTTCACATTCAAGACCGTTCCAAATCCTAAGGGCATATATCCTCCTTGGGATTCTCTTTTCACTGTATTATAATTGTGGTGCAGATCCCAGACTTGCAGGTCATCTGGTATACTTCCCTGCCAGGCTCTTTTCCACATTTACAACCGTTCAGGCTCTTAAGGGCATGGTTCTTCCTTGAGGTTCTCCTCTTAGTGTAATTTATTACACACACTTGACTTTGCCTGCTATACTCTCCTGCCAGGACTTTTATACAATTTGTTCAAGCAGTTCGCTTTGCTTGGTATACTCTCCTGCCAGGACTTGTATGCAGTTACTTTTCCTTTTATCCAAGAAATGTGTACAGTGTTGGCCTGTCGTGCCTTGTTTGATAGTTTGTTTCAATATTCACTTCTTCTGTCACAGATTGGGTTTCTGCATCCTTTCCAAGACTATTCGCATTTGCTTTGCCTTCTCTCCTGTGGTATAGGTTCAGCGACGTGCTCATAATATGGTTCACAAATATATCAATCTCTTCACAGTCTTCATTTTCCGCGTCTTGCATTACTTTCATGAAACACACTTTCAGGCTACCCGGTAACCTATCCATCTTCCCTACGATAACTGGGTACTTTGTGTCCCTCTCATTTCTCTGCTTCTTTTCCTTTGTTATTGTACGAAATTACCGTGGGCAAAAAGTCTGAAGCCCAAAAGTCCTACCCCTAACGGACTTTTGGATTCGGTCATTTCACGTAGATCCTTTCCTTTCAGTTTGCTGGCTCGTGTACATCCCATTAGCCGCTGTGCCTTTGCCGTGCCCTGTTCTACAGTGCCTGGTTTCTGCTGTCTCGCATTCTTGGGCGGCAAGGTTTCTGCTTACTGGCTTCTTTCCGCTACCTGGATTCGCCTCCACATCACTTCCCACAGAATGCTTTATTTCAGGGTTCTGACCGGTGTCTGCACAGGTTGCAGCACCGCTCGGCCTCTGCAACTCGCCCTGCTGTCTAGTTTCCCGGCATGATTGAACAACTTCCAAAGACTATGCTGCTGTTTTGGTTTACTGGTCTTGGTCATCTTATTGCTCCGTCCCTCTTTCTCGTCTCAGTTGTCACCATGCTATTCCTTGTGTGATGTTGGAGAATACCTACTAAGTGGTTGATGGAGAGTGTTACAGTATGCATTCGGGGCATGACGAAGGGAGAGAACACCCCTAAAAGGGAATGGAGTATGTGACTTTCTCCAATGATGGTGTCATCCCCTGAACGTCACCTCCCCCTGGTGGTCCTCCTTCATATAGCCACCCCCAGAGTCAGGATGAGGTAGCAGCTGCCGTCCCTGGCCATGTGGGGAGAGATTACCCTAGGGAAAGAAGTCATGACATCATCAGATTCATCTCACGTGCCTACCCTCAAATAGGTCCCTTCACAACTCTGAGCAAGTCCCTTTTACCTCTATGCATCAAGGATGGGGTTTGGTTTTCTTTCCCCTGGGAATGTTCTTCTGGACTGGTCATTCAAGACACTTTATGCTTTTCCTACTCTTTCTCTGATTCAGTGGGTTGCGCTCTAATTTAAGAAATGCCAATGAGAGACAATTAGATCAGTGTGCCCATTTTGGACATTAGAGGTATGGTCTTTGGATCTTCATCTTTGACACACCCTGATGGGTTCACTGTGGCCGATGGGACATTTTTCTACCATTGTGCTGGATATGGTAACCATGTCCAATGGTAAGAATTGTGCTGAGAGTTTCACTGCCCTGGAAGTGGGAGATTATGCTACAATACTATTTGATATTTCTGGCTCATTTGAATGACTAAAAGCTGTAAGTGGAGTACCACAGGAATATTGGTGGCTGACTGCAAGAACCCTCAACCTAACACTTATACATGAATTGATTCTTAAGTCTAGGTCACCAATTTCCCATACATTTCGAATATAGGAGCCATCACCACTGGGACCAGAGTGCTCTTTGCTAAACACAGCAAACATTTTCAAAATGGATAGCAGCACAAATGCATGTAACGCGTGCACCTTGACCAGGCCACCTTAAATTCATTTGTATTTGTTTTAAAATGCATCACGTGTGTACAAGAGTGGATCATTTATGTTGGTTCCCTTTTTCCAGTCCTCCTCAGATTATTATGGCTGAATGTTCGTCTTTTTTTGTTGCTCATGTCAGATGTGACTAGATGGCTTTTTTCAGCAATAGGGACATTCTTTGTCTGTCTTCTTGCTGGCTGGCTTCTTGTTTCCAACGTTTCTCTTTGAGTAAAGTGGACTTAAGGGGGTGACTGATCTCTGTTCAGCCACCTGCAGTTTCATTGCCTTTGTCCTGAGCACTATTCGCCTGGTGTGAGTTACTTTCAACCCAGTTAATTCAGCCTCTCAATTTCAAATTAGCCTCTCTCCAACTGCCACACACAACAGAAATTTTACAGCTTTACATGACGCAAGAAGGCGGCTTGAAAATTGGTAAGAAAGATTTATTTACCATGCAAGGGAATTTCAGGTATAATAGGATGTGAGGAGAGCTTGAGACCAACACCATAGTTGACAATACCAAGGGACAACTCGAGGTACCCTCTATATAAAGGCTAAACAAAATAATATATATTGAGGTCCCAAAAGAAACTTTTACAGGAGTCCAGTGCAGACTAGACCTTCTATTGCCATTGCAGAATCCTTTCATCCCTATAGTAATCTGGTTGATCAACTGAAGTGCATGCTAAGAGAAACAGGCACAAATTGGCTAAACCACCATACAGTACTGATAAACATCGGCACCATTACAGGGGTTGCACATCATTTTACCAGTTAAAAACGGACTCTTAAAAATCAGAGATGTCTTTAAAGCTATTAAAGAAGGTTAAATTGTCTACTTCACATGTTATTACAGGAAAAAATTAATTACAAGGTTTTACCTATGGCTTCTCAATCAAGATCACCCAGCCCTGTATTACAGTTGTACGTGAAAATGTCTGTGTTTTTTTGTTTGTTTTGTTTACGAAAACAAAAAAGGTCGATTTTGAAGCGGTCTTTATAAATTGACAGGTATAGCCGGCTCAGGTATGGCAGGACAAAAGTCGCGGGTATGAGAGGTAGGTCTTAGAGTGTGTGTCTGTATTTTGAGGGGGAATGTTTTTAGTGTCGAGGGGGCAGGCGAGAAGGTAAGTGTAATGTGTGGGTTGAGGAGGAGTGTTTGTTGCGTGGTGGGGCAGTGGCGGGTGGGCGAATGTCTGTGAAGGGAGGGTAGGTTTGTGTATGAATGTTTATGGCGGTGCGAGCAGGTTATCTCTTTCAAGGGGATTCAGGGCGGAGACAAATGGGAGATGAAATACGCCCGAAAGGGATATTTTCGAATATTGAAGGCTGCACCATCAGCTGAACAAAATTGGTCTTTTGGCGCGCGGCCTTCAACATTCAAAAATATCTCATAGAACCTTTGTTACTCCTGGTGAAGAGCTAATGGAAAGCCTTCTGGGCCATAGAGTCAGGTCTAATTCCCCCTTTATTGTTTTGAAGAATTTTTACGTCAATATTTTTTTGGACACAGCCATCGCTGATGTTTGTTAATCTTATTAATAGCTCTTTGAGTAATCCTTATGTAATGGCATTGGCTATGATCAGGAATTGCATAAACTGGGGAGCAGAGATGGCAACCAATTGTACTTCCCTGCAAACCCACCCCTTTGGGTTTGCTCCACAGATGACTGAGACATTGGATTTAGTGTTGCCAATAAAAAGGCAGTGGATTTTAATGCACATACATAAGTCATAAAACATATTTGTAATTTATAAATTACACTCCTAATGAAAAGTCTCATCTCTCTTTGCACTTTTGGGCACATGGGCCAGAGGGTGTCCTCCTGGCCCGTGCCGCCATCATCTTCCCACGACTTTGCGAACAACGTTTGTTGTCCTTTCTTTCTCTAATTCTTCCTTTCTCATTCTTCTCCTTGTTTCTGGGTGGATGGGTTCTGGGAAAAGAAATGTAGTCTCCTGCGTTCGCAGGATGACTTTTGGTGCTCCATTCGGAGTACCAAGAAGGACTGTAGTTTCCCTCAAGTTGCCTCTCCTTATATTCGTACTACATAGCCTGAAGCTATGTCATGTGTCCTTTGTCTGGGTGCTTGGATGCACGCCTGGCCAGCTGGCGCCAACTATAAGGACTGGAGGGGGGTTATCTGTACTCCTGCCCTCTAGATGGCAGAGTAGAAGCACAGAGCATCCCAGCCAAGCTTCTCTATAGGGTAGCAATGGACGAGCAACCAAGGCCTAAGGTACCAGGAGGTGATGCAGGCTGGTTCTTAAGTAAAGTGTAGTCCCCAAGCCCCCCACAAAAGGAATGTCCGGACACTGTTATGTGCTGACACAGATCTTTATATAAAAATAAGGTTCAATATATATATATATATATATATATATATATATATATATATCCACACAATTAATAACTCACTTTGTACCTTGGCAAATCTAATATGGCAAATCTGTACAAAGTCTGTGATAACACACTTAACTATTGATTCCTTTAAAATGCATCAACTATTGGATGTTCTACTGGCATACAAATCAAACAGTAATGTGTATCAGCATAGGACATAGGAAGGACGACAAGTTAGTTTAAACAATGGCAGAATGGTACTTTCGCTACTAAGACACAGTTCTGTGTGCGGATCCCCCACCTGGGCAACCTTTAATAAAGTGTATTAACAAGCCCAGTCCATTAATGTTAAAATAGTCTTGTTTTCCTGGTCAAAAATGTTAGACTACCCCAATGTACCTGAGTTAGCAGAGTTTCTTTGACGGTTCGTCCAAGGATCCCTCGAGGGTGGACTCCCTTTAAAGCAGGAGCCACAGGACGTTGAGAGTTCTTGAAGAATGGGAACCCTCAAAATTCCTCAAAGAGATTGGCGCTGCAAAGAACACTCAGTGAAGAACCTATACCTGGCAGCAGGTGTCGGCATCGGCGATCGGAACTCGACCACAGCTGGATTTCGGATAGTCACTTGTCGGCGTCTTTGTGGACTTTGGGTGGTGGGAAACCCACCAGCGGATTCTCCTCGGTCGCCGATGACCTAGACTTTCTCCGGTGGGACAAAGCGGTCGACTGTGACGGCAAGGGAGCCCTTTGTTTAATGTTCTTAAGCAACAGTAGAGCGTTGCAGCTCCGGTCGTCGACCAGCACAGCATAGAGGTGTCCCCACTTCTGGGCAACACAACTTGACTGGCTTCCAGCAATTACGGAAATCCTCCGAACCCCGGTCGACGACAATGGACTTGGATGGCCTCGATGTCTTGGTGCTTTACTTCGAGTTTCCTCAACGCACCCTGTCTCCGGTTGACAGCCTTTCGGGGCTGGCTTCCAGGGTGCTATGGTGAAGATCAGCTTCTGCATGATGTTCCCTCATAGCTCGGGGAGAAGTCTTCTAGCCAGGTCCTCTCTCGGATCAGTCCTAGACAGACTCAACAGCTTTCAGATCTCGTTGAAGGAAAGCAGCAGCAATTCTTTTTCCAGCTGGGCTTAAGGATAAGCAGCTTCAAGTTTCAACTTCAACTTCAGCTTCTGAACAATTTGGTCAGTGAGAGGTCCCCAGATATACACATTGGACCCTCATTCACACTGTTAGGCCAAGTCAGCCAATTATTCAGAAGGGCATTCATGCAGGCAGCAGGCAATCAGACTCACAGTGCATTCAGGCCATTCACTTCCACCCAGACACCCATAATAAGTAATTTGGATTAGGGCAAGCACCTAGCCTTTCAGCACACCACGCTGCATTCATGTCAGTTTCAGACAGGGCTGTCTCATTCTTTTTATCACACAGAGATACCAGACATCTTTAATATGGAATGCATATTGGTCATACGCTCCATTCACCCAGGTCCCACCCAAAGGGTGTACCCACAACATACAGTCACTGGGAAGGCAGTTTGTCCTGGACTTCCCTTCAGTGCCATATATGGTTCTTCCACCCAACAGCCAGTCAGGGGAAGGAACAGAGTCAGGGCTTCCCAGGACCTTGGGAAAACAAGGTAACAGGTAATAGAAACCAAGAGGCCACAGGGGCCATCTTGCCTTCTATCAGGAATCCATTGATTCCTATGGCAGGGCCTGGGTATCCCAAAATGGAGGCTAATCAGAGCACCTGTCAAATTCAGCATGGAGCTGCCACCAGCCCATACCCTGCTCTGTGGGCCACACCCAGGTGCCCAAAAACATAAACTAGGGGTACTGGGTTGTACCCCCACCCATGGGTGCCATAATGGTATCCCAAGGGCCTCTGTTCAACACAACCAAAAAGAGGAAGTGCGGCACTGCTAGGAGTCCCACATGGACTCCTGTGCAGAAATCAACACAGAACACACATAAGGGCGTACAGGACAAGGACATGGAGGCCCTGTCCCTCCAATACATTTCCAGCATCTCACTGATGGCCCTTCACACTTCGATGTGAAAGGCCTTTCTTCCTTTGTTGCTGTTGTCCCTTCCTCTCTGCTTCATCCTGTTCTTAGATCTTAGTCACCGATCTGCTATTAGCACCCTGGTGTGCCTTCCTTCCTGTCTGGTGTTGGTGACATTGGGCCATGTGTGATGGCGGACGAATGTGGCTGGGAGTGCTGACAATTGTTGTTGCTTATGTCACTTGTTATTGCTTATGTCACTTGTTATATTTCTTATATCCTATGTTATTGTCCCTTAGCCCCCTGTTTATTCCCCCGTTCCCTGTAACTCCATGTGCCCCTCATTCCGCGGCACTGGCCATAAACTGGGGAGCAGTGATTGGGAACCAATTGTACTTCCCTGCCAACCCTTCCCTTTGGGTTTGCTCCACAGATTGAGACATTGGATTTAGTATTGGCAATAAAAAGACTGTGGATTTTATTGCACATACATAAATCATAAAACATATTTGTAATTTATTTATAACTTACACTCCTAATAAAAAGTCTCATCTCAGGTTGCACTTTTGGGCACATGGGCCAGAGGGTGTCCTCCTGGCCCTTGCCGCCACACCTAGATGGGTCACCGGCCATCCAGGTTCCACCCAAAAGTCCTTACTTATCTATTCCCTTTATCAGTTAGCCCACCCTTGGCCTTCTGCCGTGGTTCCGGCCCTGCCCACCGTCGGGCTACGTCTATGTTTGGGGCCCCTTGCTGCTGAGCAAATTCTCCATTTTTTTTTCCTTTTCTCCTCTACCATGTCTATAGTTTTATCTGAGGCTGCCCCTTTATTGGCAGCAGAATTTCAGAATACATTGCTGGTTTCTTTCCAGGTAGCCAGATCCTCTACTATTGCTGTCTAGGTAAGCATAGCGATTCCAGATTCCATACCACCTTTGCCAGATTACCCTGGATGCATGGTGCCCCGCATTAGCTGCTTCTTACCCATGAAAACTAGGTCAAACCTTACAAGGCTTGATCCGTGACCCCTAGCACCATGCAATACACCCTTGCTGAAATTCTATTAATGGAAAACCCACGTGAATTCTAATACTAACAACCTTAATGTTGTATGGGCCCCATTACCAAGCATAATGATTTTGAGGCTTATGTTTGCATGTCTTTATTGTCAAGCTCCCTCCAAGCTCCTACGTGTGTGTAAACTGGATTCCTGTTGAATATTCGGTTTACCCCCGGCCGTTCGGCATTGAGTAAATGGTGACTTTTAACTCCTCGTCAATTGAGGCCCTTGTTGGAGCCCTTTCTTTCCACCCATCTATTCGGTCTCTTCATGGCTGCTCTCTGGTCTTATGGGATACCGTCCTGCGGATACCCAAGCTTTTGGCCTTCCTTCATGGATTACTACCTACTCATGCTCCTGGTGCCCCGCCAGTATGCAATGGTGCTTCTGTCTGGCCATTGTTCCCTTACCTTGTCGACCTGAGAGGGGGTTTCTTGGTTTGTCACCATAATTTTGTTGTTATTAAGTCAGAACTTATGCTTTTTACTAGCAGTCTACCCCAACACCTGATCTGTTTTGAACATCTGGGCTACTACGCCCTTTTTCCCTGCTACTGTATACCCAATGTATAGATTATTATTTATTTTTTTTACTGCCTGGGACTTAAAATTCCTTGAACCTTATTAAACCTACCGTAATGTCAGTTACGTACCTGCATGTTGGAGCTGCAAAATCTGTACACTGGGTACTCCTATTTTCTGCCGCACTTAAAGCCCCTTATTCTGTATTTGAACCGGCAGCACATCTCTTTAAATATTTGGGGGCCTTTGCACAGTTCACCTCAACTTTCCCAGTTTTACTGTATGTACCCAAATTTTCAGGGCAGACTTTCCTGCCCTTTGCCTCCTTCCTTCTCCCAGGTGCTGGTCCCGCCTCTGACATTTTAATGCTCGGGACCCAGACTGCGTCAGACAATTTGTGCTGTCGACATTGTTATTGGCTACGTGTTCGCTCAGCTGTACCATCGGTGCTACCCACCAACTTTATCTTACCTTTATCTGGATTTGGCCCTTGTGTAACAACCCTTTTTGTGCGTTTTGCAGCTACAAAAGATTACCCTTGAGCTGTTTCATTAAGTGGGTGGACTAAGCAATTTATTTTTGTCCCCTGCCCAAAAGATAACTTTTCTTAAATGTTGTCATCTGAGGTGTCGTTTGCCCCCAATCCCCCCTTAATATCCCTTGTAATCACTGCCTGAGCCACTTCGGCTGGCAATGATATCGACCAGGCGTTATGTAACTTATATCTGTGCAATTATTTTGTTTATTTACTGAACTCTTTTCCATGGCCCTGACCCAGTCAGTTACATTTGTGATGGGTGTGCTTGCACGCCCAATTTGACAACTACTGTACTTGGCTACTTACCTACTTTGCTTGCTACCACCTTGTGACTGCCGGATATCGACTTTTTTGTGTGCCCTTGCCAGGATTGTACAAACACTGTGCGGTGCTCAATTGCTGTATTTGCAGAATTCTGTGTACACAGAATACTTTTGTACTCCTACGTCCCGTCCCCTTTTCTCCATAATTTTGGTATATTCCGTCCTGTGGGACGGGACCGGAGCACTTTTGTAAAAAAGCATCAAATTGAAAAATGTGTCATCTCTTTTTACGCGGGGTACCGCACGTGGCCGTAACCCCGCCCTCCTTAGCTCCACCCCACACATCGCCCTTCAGTCCTTTTCTCCGCGTGGTCGGGGCTGGACGTACTAGCATCACCGGCAAGACATTTTTTCTTTCCCGTTGTCCTTCACTCCTGCTCCGGTTTTGCGGTCGCGTTGTCCTCCGTCTATACCGGAGCGTCTGGGACTTTCCACTTGTTCCTCTTGCGAGCGTCGCTTCGCTAGGGCAGATCCCCATTCTCTCTGCTTGGAGTGTCTGGGACCGGATCACTGCGGGACTTGTATTTCTTCTGCGACTCCCTTTCGGTCCGGGCACTTCAACGTTGTCTTCGTAGGTGGGAGGAAATCTTACAGAAGGTTCCTCCATCGCATTTCCAACTTTTCATTGACGGAAAGAGACGTCCGGTAAGTTCTTTACTTCTCAGGGCACGCCCACCGGGGGACTCCTTCCTGGGGTACTCTAGGTCCCGGAGGGGCTTCATAAGCTCTGCTACCGGCGTTATCCCTGAGGTGCCTCGCAGGCCTAATAGGCGTACCAGGGTTTTCGCCGAGGGTTTCCGCAAGGGTTATGCCTGTAACGGATCACGATCCGAGGTTCACCGATCAGGTGCTAATAGCCAGCATAGTCGTGCTAAGGCGTTGGTAAACGGAGTTCGCTCCGACGTTCCTCTTTACGAGGCTAAGGTGTGTACCAACAGAACTGAGAGGCCTGTTAAGGTCTTGTCTGTGAGGTGGATTCCTCAAATTTCCCGCGCTCATGGTGTTACCGGTTCTGTTGAGGGGGCACAGGGAGAGGTCGTCTACCATAACTCCTCTGTTACCGGCTTTGCCGAGGTTCCTACTTTGGAGGCTAATTCAAGGGACAGGATGTCTAGTAAACACCCAAGGCCCCATACTACCGGCTCTGCCGAGGTTCTTTGTGTCGAGGCAAAAATTTCAGACACGTCCCCTGACCAGCCTGTGGAGTCAACTGCCTCATCACATGTGACGCAGTTCTCCTCAGATGTTTACAAAATGGCGGGTGTTCCCGCGTGGTCTACGGCGGCCATTTTGGATTCTTCCCTCACATCCACAATATCGTCGGCGGGTGCTGGGAACCTTCTTTTCAGTGGGCAACCTTTTCCACGCGATAGTGTGAATCTGTTCCGCCCTTCCTATGACTCGCGTGCTTGGATGCCACTACCACATTCGGTTTCGTTTCCTCCTACATCTTCCCCATTCGTCTATGTAGACCCGATGGGTGGCGGGCCTTCTTGGCAGCCCTCTTCTGCGTTTGTGGCGTTATCCCCTCATAAGAGGCCTCTGCCCACTCCAGCGCCTAAGGTTTCAGCAGAGGATGCCTTTTTTGGGGAATTTTCAGAGTCTAATGAACTCTGATCCCATGAGGGAGTACTTTAAGGGCCTCTTTAGAGAAATCTGCCCACAGACTCAATTGCTTGCCCCAACAGTTCCTGTCACGGTGCCTGTCACCCCAGCGGTAGCTCCTCCCGGCCCTCCTCCGGCTCTTCCGCCTCTGCCTGTTGCGTCGCAGTTTGGGGACCCGGATGCTCCAGATGACCCATTGGGAGATCAGGATAGTGAAGAACAGCCCCGCTCTGTCAGAGCATTTCATGACTGGGTACTGGACATGTCACTCATGGACATACCAGTGCCTTTGGCACCCGCTCTGCAGGACGAGGTGCTATCGGGGGCGCTAACCTTGTCTCCACAGGAGCGCACCGGCCTGATCCTCCAGAGGGACGTCCTGGCTGAGGACTGCAAGGTCTGGGATAAGCCCCACACCGGGCTACACATAAATAAAAGGATTGACGCCCAAAATATAGTCTTCACACCTCCGAGGAAGTAGCCTTGGCGTCATGTCTGCTCCCGTCCTCGACGGTGGTAGGGCTGCCACTCTGCAATCTAAGCCGGCTTCTGCGACATCTGCAGCTGCGGCCCAGGTTCTGTCCAAGGAGGACAAATTACTCGATTCTTTGGGCAAGAAGATTTTTGCCAACTCAGCGCTGCAGTTGCGTCAGACTAACAAAGAGCTCATTTTAGCAGCGACAAATATGAAACTGGAGAGATTTGGCTGACTTCCAAGAGTTCATTCTGGCTGACAAATTGGAAGACTTCAAGGGCGGTCTGTCAGACGCCCTATCTGTCAGATAGGGTGTTGGCGCAGGATAGGCTGGAGGCTGCTGCGCACAATGTCGAGACCTCGAATCGAGGCCTCATGCTGGGGGTGGACACCTCTCGTCCAGCTTGGCTTCATGCAACGAAAAAAGATAAGATAAAGTTTTGGACTTGCAAAGAGCTGTTTCATTCTTCGACGGATGACAAGCTCACCAAGACTAAGGCCAGCATGCAAACTGCCAAGTCTCTGTCGGTGCTAGTGGAAGCCCCAGTCAACGCTCATAGATCTGGATCCCAGTCTCGGCCCTCCTCAGGCTTCAGAGGGTTCCAGGACTGCAGGTCTCGTAGGACGCTCCCGTCTTGTACAGCAATGAGGTTGGTTTTTCTGTTGGTCTTCAGCCTCCACTTCAGGGACTGGTAGTCTCTCTGCGGAAATGTCTGCAAAATTATATTTTTTGGCGCTCGCACGAGTCTCCACTGGTAGGACGATACTCGTCTCATCTGGAGGAGTGGCAAGCCGTCACCGACGACCAGTGAGGATTGTCCATCGCTCGGGCGGGCTTCCGCTTGCCCCTCCCCCTAACCCACCCTTCAATCCTCCCTTTCAGCAGTCGGGGATGCCCTCCCTCAGAGCCGAGGTCCAGAAGCTTCTAGATCTCCAGGCGATAGAACCCTTTCCCCTAAGGGAACGAGGGGAGGGCTTCTGCTCTCGTCTGTTTACGGTGCCAAAACCCAACCAGACTGGCCTGCGCACCATTGTAGACCTTTCCCAGTTCAACCTTTCTCTTCCCCAAGATAAATTCAAGATGATTACGCACTGCCAAATAAAGTCTTCTCTTCAGATGGGCGACTGGCTCAGCATTGTGGACCTTCAGGATGCTTATACATATCCTGATCTGGACCCTGCATCGGAAATATCTGCGGTTCTCACTATCAGTTTCAAGTGCTCCATTTTGGTCTCAGCTCTGTCCCACGTGTCTTCACAAAGATGATGTCAGTCATTGTGGCTTTTTTAAGGCTACAGGGTGTTAATGTGTATCTATATTTGGACGACTGGCGACTGGCTTCTGCACAGTCCCTGTCCGATGAAAGCCTCGAGCAATCTTCAGTCTCTCCTTCAGCTCCTGTTCAGTCTTGTGCTGTCGGTGAACTGGCAGAAATGCTCCATGACGATCTCTCAAGACCTGATATTCCCGGGTGTCCGTTGGAACACTATCGACTTTAGGGTGTACTTGACTGTGGACAGGATTGCAGATCGGTTAACCACGTGTCAAGTCTTAATTCAGTCAGAGAGCATGTCTGCCTGTTGGTTCCAGTGGCTTCTGGGCCTCATGGCCTCGTGCATGCTTGCTCTTCCCCTGGGGCGTCTCAAGATGCGACTTATGCAGTTGACTCTTTGGAGCTCCTGGCTCCAGGCGGTGGACCCAGACACCAAAATAATCCCGGTTTCACCCTACATGATGTCAGATCTCCTTTGGTCTTCTTAGAGCAATCTGTCAGTGGGTGCACCCTTTCAGGAGCCCTCCCCCCAGGTGACCATTCCGACAGACTCCTCCCTTATCGGGTGGGGCACGGCCATGGATCATCTTCAGGTTTTCGACCTGTGGTCGCCGCAGGACAGACAATTTTACATACATTTTCTGGAACTTCTGGCGATTTTCCTGGCGCTCAAAGCGTTCAAGCCAGTGATTGTGAACAAGGTAATCTGCATCCGCACGGACAACGCAGTATCCATGTTTTACGTCAACAAGCAGGGGGGGTACCAGGTCACATCCCCTTGTAGATCTAGCCATTCAGATTTGGGAATGGCCCGTCCTGCATGGTGTTTGGCTGTTGGCGGTACACATTCCGGGCCAGCTGAATGTAACAGCAGACTCTCTGTCGGCGAGCGGTGGTCAGCTACGAGTGGGAGCTGAAGACAGAGATCCTCTCTGAACTTTTTCGCCATTGGGGCACTCCAGAAGTGGACCTCTTTGCGACGTCATTGAACAGGAAACTTCCTCTTTATTCTTCCAGGAATGGGCTCGGAGCCTCTTCCCTGCGGGATGCTCTCAAGATTCCGTGGCACAACATGACGGCCTAGGCCTTCCCGCCTCTTCTTCCGATTCACCGGGTGCTATGCAAGCTCAGGAACGTGTCGAATTGCACTCTCCTGTTCATAGCCCCGTGGTGGCCAGCCAGATTCTGTTTTTTGGATCTTCAGCATCTGTCAGTCTGCTCACTGGTCATACTTCCGCTGATTCCCGACCTGCTTCACCAGAGCGATCAGCAGTCGTGGAACCCCTCCCCACAATCAAATGGCTCTGTTTCTGTCACTGGTGTTTAGCAAAAAAGCTGGACCCCAGAGAAGCTGCTATCGACACAGTGCTGTCTTTTATTTCTCATCTGGCAGCTTCAGGCATGCATGTTTTGTCTTGTAGGACTTATTTGTCAGCTATTGCCGCCTATCTGACCATGGACTCTTGCTCTTTTTCTTTGACAAATCCTGTCATTAAAAGGCACTTTGCAGGTTTGTTGTGTTGCATCTGTATCCACCTGTGCACAGCCTGCATCCTAAGTGGGATCTGAATGTAGTCCTTACTGCTTTATGTCATAAAGCCTTCTGACCCATGGCTACGGCAGACTTGAAATTCCTTTCATGGAAAATGGCCTTTCTGATTACGGTGTCTTCGGCAAGGCATGTAAGCGAGCTTCAGGCCTTGTCGGTAGAAAATCCATTCCTCACCTTTCACAAGGATAAGGTTGTCCTCCGGACCAATCCCTCTTTCCTTCCAAAGGTGGTATCTGATTTTCATCTGAACCAGTCTATTTCATTACCAGTTTTCTTCCCAGAACCGGCTTCAGGTGCCGAGAGGGTTCTGCATAATTTGGATGTAAGGCGAGTTCTTAAGTTTTATTTGGACAGAATATCTAATCTTCGGAGCTCTTGCCAGCTCTTGGTGACCTTCAGAGACCCAAAAGGAAAGCCGGCTTCGAAGGCAACTATCTCATAATGGATTGCGTCCTGTATCTCTGAAGTGTATTCCGTTCAGGGCCTTCATCCTCCAAAGGGAATTCATGCCCATCTTGTGCGGGGCAAGGCAGCTGCCAGTGCCTTCCAAAAATATGTTCCCTGGGAAACCATTGCCAAGGCAGCCACGTGGGCTTCCCCATCAGCTTTTGTGAAGCATTACTGCTTAGACCTGAGCTCCAGGGCTGATGCTCAGTTCAGGCAAGCTGCTCTTAAAAACCTCTTTCAGTAAAGGAGTTCCATCCACCCGTTATCCTGTAAGGAGTGCTTGATAATCTCCCAAAAGTATGGAGGAAAGGGGACAGGACATAGGAGTATAATAAAGTTACTCACCGTAGTGACTACCTTACTCCTAGTCCATAGTCCCCTTTCCTCCATATGCCCGCCAGCTGTCCCCTCTAATACGTGTATCCTCTATTATTGCTTAAATGGTCTCAGACCTGGTGATAGAAAAGGACTGAAGGGCGATACGCAGGGCTCAGCTAAGGAGGGCGGGGATACGGCCGCGTGCGGTACTCCACGTAAAAAAAGGACGACACATTTTTTAATTTGATGCATTTTTACAAAAGTGCTCCGGTCCCGTCCCACAGGACGGAATATCACAAAAGTATGGAGGAAAGGGGACTATGGACTTAGGAGTAAGATAGTCACTACGGTGACTAACTTTTTTATTATGCTCTGTTCAGTGTTTTGTGCGAGCTGTAGACCCCTTTTTCGGGTTCTCCTGGATTGACACAGTACTGTGCAGCGCTCTTCTTTTATTTGCAGTGTTCTGCGTCTGCAGAATAATTCCGTTGTGCTCTGTTTGGAGTGTTGTGCGAACTGGAGACCCCTTTTTTTGGGTTCTCCTTTTATTCCGAGTGTATTGTCTGGTTCTTTGCCAATCTCACTTTTACTCTTCTTCTCTCGATTGCTCTTATGTTTTCTTACTGGCTGGCTTGCTGCTTTCATTCATGCTGCTGTTGCCATCCCTTTTCGTCCTGTGCTGCCTTTCTCTTTTGTTGCAGTTATCGAATAATAATTTGGATTTATATAGCGCTATGACCCTCTGGCATATGAGCGCTGCTTGTTATTAACCATGGTTGTGCTCTTTTCTTCATGAGGCACCATGCAGTGCTCTCGTCGCTGTTCGAATTGTGCTTCTTGTGGCTTTTGCTGTGTTAATTTCCATCTCATTCCAGATGCTTGGTTTCATCCCGGGTTTCCTTCTTTGTTTGTTCCCTTAGGTGCGTGACTGCTCATGGTGCATTCCGTGTACCATCAGTTGAAAGTAAAATTGCTTGCTGCCCCACCTTTTATGCCAAGGCAGTCCTGCGCCACTGCAGCCCACGCTGCTCCTTTTATTCTCAGGGCACCGTGCTTTGCTCTTGTTGTAGTTAGTAATAATAATTTGGATTTATATGTAGAGCTTTGATCTAACGCGCTTTATATAGGGCATATTTACCTGCATTATTATTATTATGCCCCCTATAAAATTGGTACTACTTTCTTGATCACGGAAGGATGAAAAGGCTGCATTGGCCTTTCAGGGGTTAGAACCTGCAGCCTGCCACTCAAACCCTGCGCCCAGTGCGCGTGCCTGAGTGAGTGTTTTAACGGCTGTGCTCATCTTACTGTCTCATGCGAGTGCGTCGAGCCTTACAGGATGTCAAAATCATGTCCCATAATCTAGTCGATTTAAGGCAACCTTGCGCTTTCTCACCTTCACCCTTTCTCTTGCAGTCATCAACTGACAGTGGCCTAGTTTTAACTCTGTTCCACTGAGATGGAAAGTTTGGCAAGCTCTGCTTGGCTCACGTGTTTAAGTCCTCTTTTATTTGCACAATCCCGGCTTCGTCTCTTGGCTAAAGTGTGTGACCCTGAGCAGATGCTTTTCTGGCTGAGATGCGCTTTCCCTCTCCAATTTTAACATGCTCCAGACGGTGGCCCAACTTTCAACACTGGGCCAGGGCCAGACCAGTATGCTCTGCATTGTCCTGCTTCCAAAATAAGTGCCTTGCCCCTGTGCTAACCTCCCAGCTGCAACTGCTATTTTGCAAAGCGAGCCCCTGCCCTAAACGCGACTGTTTATTAGATCCTCCCATAAATCGGAAATGTTCCCAAACAAACAGCAAGTTTCTTGTCTGCTGGGACCGCATCGTGCTCTTGTTGCTGCTAAACCTGAGCTGTTGTCAACTTTGCACCGTGTGCCTGCGCCGTGCTGTGATAATATGCTTCGCTTCCGAGGAAACTGACTGCATTCTCTTATCTGTGAAACCAGAAATAAACTGTGGCGTCGTATTTATCTGAACCGTCAGTCTGCACTGGGGCCGGCCAAACAGGGATGTGTGTATCCAGTGCACACGGCTTGAGCTGTGACGCATGCAAAACTGGATGGATTATCCAGGACCGGGACAAACCAGGCGTACTATGATAGTATTGACAACTCTGGCTACATTGTATCGACTGACATATATAGGCAACACCTTGCAAAGTCCATGAAGCTTCAAATGCTGGGTGGGTAACCTTACTTTTTTTCTCACAGCATTTTCTGAACCATCAGACCTGTCAATCGGCCAATAAAGGAAGCAAACCATTGTGTTTCATTGATGGATGTATGCAGAGCATTGCTATAGGCGAACTCTGCTGTGCCAAGCAGGGTCAGCCAACTTTCCTATTTATTCAGACAAAAGCACCATTAATACTGCTGCAGGGTCTGGTTTAAACGTTCGATGTGACTGTGCGTTTGCGATGGTATGCCAATGAAAACCGGAGTTCCATATCCAACAATGACGCCAATGCCTTGGGGAATCTTGACGTAAACTGTGGACCCTTAACTGATGTGATTACTGAGGGTGACCCATGTAGGCAAAAGACATAGAGAAAAACGTACCAAATCTACTTTCAGTATGTGCTGACACGCTGTAAAATGCCCTCTTGGCAAATGAGTCTGTGACCATCAGCAAAGAATCACATTTTTCCACAAGAGGCAGTTCCACTACCAAATCCAATGATGGTGTGTGCCATGATTGCATGGCTATGCATTCTCTGTATGAGTTCCATGGGCATACCCGACATCCTCTTGCTCTGTGGAAACACTGCACACGTAAGCACATCCTGGCATACGTTGGTTCTCCAGAGTTCGAAATTAAGTTTTGTTGACCGGGATCAAAAAGCAGTTCCTGAGCATCGGGCATCACCTGTTAGGCAGGAGCTACGCCTGGGGAACCAGGAGCTAATACATCTGACAAGCCAATGCATCCGCTTTACCATTCTTTTCACCGGCTGGTACATTATGACTAAGTTATAGGCAGAACACTTTAAATGCCAGTGGGCCTGGCGTGCATTGGTATACTTTGCTGTGCTCAAGGCCTGTAGATTCTTATGATTCATGTATTCCTGCATGGATGTTTAGCTCCCCCGAGAGGTCTTCACCCTGGAAAGCCCTTTTATGGCCCACAACTCTTTCTCTGTAATGGTGTAGTGTTTCTCAGCAGGTGTGGGCTTGCGTGAATGCTGGTCAACTGAATGTAGGAGCTGCTTTTGGCTGTAGCTTGGTAACAACACTGAACCGACAACCACAAAAGGTGTTTCGAGATTTGGATGTTGCAACATCTGGGCTTTGGTGAAGGCTCTGTTTAGTGTATAAAAAGCTTTTTGTGACTCACTTCTCCAAATAAAAGGATGATCCGTATGAGTGAGGCTGGTCAGTGGTGTGACTATGGTTGAAAAATCCTAGATAAACTGACGATATACGTTGAAAGAGCCCAAAAAGGATTGCACGGTTTTTACAGAGGTAAGCATTGGTTTGGACAACACATCCTGCACCTTAGCATCGCCCCATCCATAACTGCACTGTCTGGAAAGGACAAATTGTAGGAATTCCACGTTGTCTGTGCGGAAAGAACATTTAGCACTTCTCCAGCATGGGGTCTGGCATGGATTAACATGCGCATGAATATTCCCCATCGTCAGTCTGGGAAATCCTCGGTAAAAGAAATGGTTTCACATTAGCTTGAAAACTATTTTTCTCTACACCTATCACTGTCTTGTGCGTCCTACTGCCCCCAACCAATGACAGTCCTCTCCTTAAGCTCCACCCCTCAAGGCCATCTGCAGATTTCTACCGCACACTTCAGTGTTGGGAGTCCTTACCTTGCTCTCCCACCTCTTTTTGCGCAATTTCAAATTTTTCTATCCATTAAAAAGTTGAAAAAATGTGACCTATTTTTGATGAGCAGCTTTGACCAAAGGACACCTCCGGACAGTGGGGATCTGCTGCCGCCGAAGATCTTCAACCACCGTCGGATCATCCATCGTAGTTTCGAGAAGACCTGACCTGGGCCTACTTCGCGTCTTTCAACCATGTCCGAGGAGAAGCAAGGTAGGAGCTTCTTCAAATTATGCACGAAGTGTGGATTACAAAACTTATTTGTAGAAGATCGACATCCCAAATGCTTGTATTGCCTACATCCAGACCACAATGAGGAGGGATTTGAGGTGTGCTGTAGTTTCTCAAAGAAAACTAAGAAAGATCGCTACAGCAGGCTCACAGCATGGCGTAAATCGAGCAAGGTCCCTTGACTCTGCCTCTGGGCAGGGTCATGCCTCACCCAGGACCGGCCGGTCCGAGGAACGAACTTCCCCTGCGAGATCCACTCGTGAGGGTCCAAGAAAAGGCCAAGCTCTTCAACGCTGGCTCCACTGGGTTCAACGCTGATGCGGGTCCCAGAGCGTGTTCACCATCAACCTCCACAATTAGTCTCCTGACGAAAGGGGCCTCTTCTAAGAGAAAGTCCCTAACCCCAGCCAAACTCTGTGTATCAGCGGACAAACCGACGAGGGAGAAGTCCGTGGAGCACCCAGCGAGATTAACCAAGACTGCTCATTCTGCCAGATCAACAGAGTCGACGATGGCCCCGTCGAGGACATCGATGAGCACATCGTTGAATAAGTCGACAACATCTACTATGACGACGGTGAAGGAGTGCGGGCCCGTGTAGGTGGTGCCTACGACAGCCACCACACGTGTGCCCTTGCCCCGAGGCGTGTAACAGCTGCAGAGGCAGCGACTAAGGCAGCAGGCACTGTGGGGTTAGGGAAAGGTCCTGTGACCGCATCGGCCCAGAAACTCCTAGAGAAGGAAATAGAGGGGAACAGGGCACCACCAGTGGAAACTCCATGGGATGTGTACCCAGGTGCTGCGTCAGGAAAACCCGAGCAGATCTATTCGAGCTCTGACGACGACAACAATGATTTGCTTGATGACTACTACACGGACCACGAAGGAAGTGAATCTGAAGGTGATGATCTTACGTCCCCTGCACCCAAAAGGAGGCGCATCAGTCCAGACCCCACAGGCTCCTTTGACCCCTTAGCCGAGGGACGCGTCGATGGATATTCTAACGACTCTGCGCACACTGGTTGCAGAGATCCAGCAGAGGATGCCCCCGGGGCCGGCGCCACCACAAAACCCTCAGGAGCCTCTGAGGTTGAGCCCTCCTCCTCGGAAGAGAAAGTTTAAGGGAGTGCTGGCCCTCGACATCATGCAACCCCTCCGCTACCTCGTCGCAACCCGATTCCAAATGGTGCTCCAACCTGGCGCATGGACACAGCCACCACGGATACAGGCACCGAGGAGGATGACTTTGTGCCAGCTGACGGGGAAAACACCACACATGGACGAGCCCCATATGGCCTTTCCACCGTACGAACTTGGATCCTTTCATTCCATGATGTACCGGGCCTCTGTGCTGTTTCAGTTGGTACCCGAGGAGTCTAAGAAAGAGGGGTTTCTGTACCAGCGGCGCAAGTCAAGGAGAAATACTGTGTACGTTCCTTTCCTGGACGGCCTCTTGGGGGGAAGGCCTGGGGTTAATGAAGAACCAGAGTATCGCCCAGCCCAAACGTGACAGATTGGAGAAGAAGTACAGAGTACCAGATTCAGCTTCCAGTTGCTTAAGATCTCAGCCCTTGCCCGACTCTGTCGTCTTGTCCGCAGCCAGGAAGCATCGGCAGCCATGGTACCTCCAGACTAGGAGGGGAAGAAGCTGGACGCAATGGGCAAGAGGATAATCTACCCAGCAGCCTCTACCATCAAGGCAGCTAACGCCCTGGCCATTTTGTCCCAATCTGACCGGGAGCTATGGTACAAGCTGGGACCTATTCTAGGCTTCCTGCCTCAAGACAAGAAGGTCGAGGCGCTAGAACTATTTCAAGAAGGGGAAGTGGCCTGGGACCACGCCATCACAGTGGCAGGTTTCCGCCAGATGGGGAACAGTGTGTCCTTGCATCGACAAGGGTAGTTGAAGGCAACAAACTTCTCCCAGGACGCTCAGGCTAAGGTGCTGGATATGCCATTCGATGATGAAAACCTCTTCGGCAAGGTCATTGACGAGTCTTTACAAGCCATAAATACTGACCGAGATGGCTCTCTCCCTGGGAACCCTACAGCAATGTTGACTGTCGTCCTTTCATTCGTCCAGAGGAAAACTCGGCAGATCTTCCAAGGGTTTATACTACCCCATACCAACAGCCTTCACGCTCCTCCACACACGAAGCATACAGGGTTGCTCTCAAGGCAGCGGAGGACAGCGCTAGCGCTACCCACAGGGCAAAGCCCCAAACCCCAAGCAGGCCTGAACCGGCCGTGGCCTCGGGTCCCCTGCTTATGCACCCCAGTAGGAAGCCGGCTGGCGGAGTTTATCAGCGTTGGAAGGTGATCACCACTGACAGATGGGTGCTGGACGCTCTCGGACAGGGGCACCCCTTGGAGTTCCAACGCAGGTGTCCTCATATTCCACCGGTACCGCGACAAGAACAACACAGACCACAACTTCTGCAAGAGGTGCGTGCCATGTTACAGAAAGTGGCGATGAAACCCGTACCCCAGCATCTCTGGGGCTCCAGAGTATATTCCAGATACTTTCTGGTTCGAAAGATAACAGGGGGTTGGAGGCCAATCCTGCATCTACATCACCTCAACCAACAAGTACTTAAAGTCCCAAATGTTCTGGATGGTCACATTACAACAAGTGGCGGCCAACTGGAGAAAGGGGATTTTGTGACATCATTGGATCTGGAGGACGCCTACTTCCATCCCCATTCGCAAGAAGCACCGCAGGTTCCTACTATTCGTGGTTCAGGGTCAGCACTACCAGTTCCAAGGCTAGGCCCTTCAGCATAAAATCGGCTCCAAGGGTCTTCACGAAGTGCTTGGCTCCTGTAGCAGCGCATCTTCGTCTGCAGGGCATCCGCGTATACCCTTACCTGGACGATTGGCTTGTGCGATCCCGCTCACACGCTTACGCTCTGGCAAGCGAACACCCATTGAGGACTGTACGTCTGCTTACAGACTTGGGGTTCTCCATAAACTCTCCAACGTCCTGCTTGACACCATCTTAAGATGTGCTGTTTCTAGGTACCCGGCTCAACACGGTAGCGTGTTTGACGTCTCCGGAGGCGAGGATAGTGGCCATACTAGACAAAGTAAAACGCTTTTCATCGGCACAGATGGCGACAGTGCAGGCCATCAAGTCACTGCTGGGTGGTATGTCTTCCTGCATCAGCCTCGTCCACCTCTGCAGACTTCTGATGAGACCCCTCCAGGAGTTCCTGGATGCGAGGTGGATGCAACTATCGGGGACCTTTGCAGATCAAATCTCCCTCAACAAAGAGTTCCATCGGGCGATACAGTGGTGGGGTGTACGGCCGCATCTAGTGCAGTGGACGCCGTTTCAAGTTTCTTACCAGGAGACAGTCGCCACAGACACCGCTCTGGAATGTTGGGGAGCGTGAACTGGAGGAAAAGGGCCTCCACATCAACGTCCTCGAACTTTTGGGCCATATTCTGGGCCATCAAGTCTTTTCTGCCGTTGCTGAAGGGAAAGGTGATGAGGATCTTCAGTCACCACCACCATGTTCTACAACCGAAAGCAAGGCAGGACCCCCTCACCTGCACTCCCCAAGGAGGCCCAGAATCTGTGCCGCTGGACCATTCGACAGAACATGTTCCTCGTCCCTTTTCACCTGGCGTGTGTCAGGAACACCATCGCGGACTCGCTAAGCAGGGAGCTGCGTTCTTGCCACGAAATGCAGCTTTGCCCAGGACCAGTGGACTCTAAGGACATCCTGGCCAGGTCCAGAGCCTTGTCAACATTAAAGCGCTACAGCCAGAAATGGAAATGATTCTCCATGTGGTGCTGGATTCAGAAGATTAACCCTATGCGTGTCGCGGCACAAATCTTCTACCTTACTTGTTTTTTGTTTTTTTATTTCTTTATTGGTTTTTAACAATAAAACAAACCATGATCATTATCATTGTAATATTTTAACACCCCCAACCCAAGACCACGGTCAACTTAGTCCGTTTATATCGAACCGGATATATGGCTAAGACGGTCCGAGCCATCCGAGGTATCGTCCAAAGCAGTAGGATGAAGCAGTGGCACTGTTAATGCCACACAGCGGTGTAGTTCCTCACTGGAGTCCAGTCTCTGCTCATGGATTGCAGTTTCCCAAGCACCAGTCTCTGCCGCCATCCACCTCGTAAGGTCTCCCCAACACTGCGCCTCGACCGGGGCTCTAGGGCTCTTCCATCTCATGGCTATGCGTCTTTTTGCAGTTATGTAGATCAAGTCTTTGAGTCTGTTCAGAGACTTATTTTTGTGGCTGCGTTTGCATCTGCCCAAGATGCAGGCCGCGGGATTATGCACTTCGAGTTCGACGTCTGCATTTGCCACCCTATCCTGTACTTGTGTCAAAAATTTGCGTATCTCTGGGCAGCTCCAGAACATATGAGTGAATCCCGCCCTAGGCTCATTGCATTTGAGGCATACCTGGACCTCCGCGCCCTTAAATTTAGATATGGCCTCCGGTGTTAGATGAGCCCTGTTGGTGATGTTTAGTTGGATGAGCTGTAAACGGGCGTTTCTAGGTATTTTTTTGTGGTAGTGGGTTATTTTCTCCCATTCCTCACCCTCGAAGTCTCGGCCAAGTTCGATTTCCCACTTTTCTTTGCTTTTGAGCTCATGCCTTGTCGTGCCTTGCATCAGGGCCTCGTGAAGTTACGAGGTTTCATGGCCTCCTTCGGCAGCGTTCAACAGTGTTTCTATGACCTCATTTTCCGTTGCTAGGGTGGTAGCCACCGGCCATCTGCCCTTCATAGTCTGTATTACTGCTCCGTGTAGCAAGAATTGTCCAGCAGGTATCCCCGTGGTCTAGCGAGGTCGAAGAAAGATATGATCTCCTGGTCCTGGACCAGGTCTCCCAGGGTAGCTACTCCGCAGGGTTCCCACTGGGCACGCGTTTCTAATAACCCCCAAGTATGATTGGCCATAATTGCTGCAATGGGGATTTGTGGGGAATAGGGATCTGCTGACCCCACTGTTCTGCAAGCCCTTTTCCAGAGCTGAATTCTGAGCTTGGCCAAGTATGGGTATCATCGCAGGGTTCCATTCCCGACCCAGAGTAGATCCCTGAGAAGTAAGTTAGGGAAGGCTGGTTGGAGGAGTCTGGTATCTGTGGTGGTCTCGTCGGCCATCCATCGCATCACGTGCCTTAGCTGGCTTGCAAGGTAGTACAGTTCGAAGTTGGGGACTTTCATTCCTCCCCTTTCATAGGGTCTTTGGAGTGTCTCTAGCGCCACCCTGTGCCTGCCTCCCTGCCAGAGGAACCGTCGACATAGTTTATTAATATTTATGAAAAAGGAGGGGGGGATGTTGAATGGTACGTTCGTGAAATTGTGTAATAGGTGGGGTAGCGCAACCATTTTGAGAAGACCCGCTCTCCCGGCCATCGAGAGCGGAAGCTTACCCCAGAAATCCATGGATTTTTCCAGGGCGTCCTTCGCTCTCACCGTGTTGAGGATATGTTCCGTGTATGGATTTCGGTGTATGGTGATTCCCAGGTATTTAAAGGAAGTCACTTGCCATTTTAGGTCTAGGAGGGGTAGGGATCTAAGGTCCTCTCTATACAGTGCAGCTAGTGGCTAGAGGCAGGACTTATCCTTATTAATTTGGATTCCCGTATATTTATAGAATCCGTCTAGGGTCTAAAGAATGTAGGGCAAGAGGTGTTCGGGGTTGTGAAGATATAATAGGGTATCGTCCGCATACATGGAGCCGAGATGGGTCACTCCATCAATCACAATGCCCCCATCTCCGAATTCCTGTCTAAGGTATGAGGCTACAGGTTCAGTGGCGATGATATATAACATCGGAGAGAGCGGGCAGCCCTAACGGGTGCCTCTGTGGAGGGACCATTTGTCAGAGAATGTCATGTTTGTTCGTACCCTGGCAGTTGGGTTGGTGTAAACTAGCTGGGTCCATTTCAAGAAGGCCGGTCCAATCCCCATTTTCACCATAGTGGCATACAGCCATTCCCACCGCACTGAATCGAAGGCCTTGGTGGCGTCCAAGGACACAACAGCATATTTCTGGGGCCTCTGTTCCGTACTGTATATGATATGGTGCAACCTGCGCAGGTTCTCGGTTATGGAGCGCCCGGGCACGTATCCTGTTTGGTCATGGTGGATCAGGTGGGGGATGACCCTTCTCAGTCTATTCGCTAGCAGGGAGGTTAGGATCTTACTATCAACGTTTAACATGGAGAGAGGCGTGTAGGAGCCGCAGTCCGTCCCGTCCTTTCCGGGTTTCAGGAGGGGAATAATTACAGCTTCCTTCATGGAGTCAGGGAGGGTGCCGCACTCGGAAGCTTCGTTAAACACCTTCACCAGCAATGGGGCCAAGGTCTCCTCATATGACTTGTAAAATTCCCCAGGGAGGCCATCAATGCCAGGCGACTTTCCAGATGGAAGAGATCTGATGATTATCTTAACCTCATCTGGGGTGGCCAGCAGCGGGGAATGGTCAGAGAGCACCCTGGGCAGGTACTGGGCATCGCCAAACATTGCTTGTTGCTCTTGGCTTACGAAAAGATAGTCCAGCCTGGTGTGGACAGCGTGAGGAGGGGAGTAGGAGAATTCTCGCTGGTCTGGATGTTGTTCTCTCCACAAGTCTCGGAGTTGTAGCTGCTGTGACAGCTTGGATAGTATTTTGGCCGGTGGAGAAGGGCGGGTATGTATATTATCCGACCTGTCTTTCAGGGTGTCTAGGGTGCAATTGTGGTCGCCTCCCCATATCATGATGTTGTCTCTGTAGGAGCTGAGTCGTGAGTATAAAGAATGGAAGAAATGGGTTGCGTCGTGGTTAGGTGCGTAGGTATTTATTAGGCATATCTCCCTGCCTTCGATTGTGCCGCACACTAATGCCATCCTACCCTCATCGTCTGTTTTAGAGCTTACTAATCTGAAGGGGACAGAAGGGTCCATCCAAATCAGGAATCCTCTGGCATTAGAGGAGTAGGAGGATCCTATCAGAGTACCTCGCCATGTCTTGGCCAACAGTTTCAATTTGTCTGCAGTTAGATGCGTTTCTTGGAGTAGGACTATCTTGGCTTTGTTTCTTTTGACATGGGCAAGGATGCGGCGTTGCTTCACAAAGCTATTCATGCCTCTGACGTTCCACGTCATGATTTTTATCGAGTCAGCCATGGGAATCATAGGGTCTTATGTCTGTATCAAGCTTGCCCAGAGGTCCCGCAAGTGACGGGTGGAGTGTGGAGTTCATTTGTGGTCTAGGATATAGGTCCGGACTATGGTTCCTCCATCCCATATCGTTTGCTTTGATAACTGCGAGCTCGTCCAGCATAGGGACGCAGCTTTATCCAAGCGGACTGCAATGGTCGTTAGTGGTCTTGGTGGTTCCCCCTTCCGGCACCTAACTTCTGTGCCAACTCCCGTTACCCCCCCCCCCATAACTTTGAACATCCCAAACATAAAACGTGTTGAGCGAGGTCTCCCTCGTTATGACTGCCCCGTTTCCGCTCCTTTAGACCGTGCATCGGTCGCTTGGTGCCCTACGGGCGGGTGTCTATGTACCCCTAAAAGAAAAAACTTCAGGGGGAAGAAGAGTGTTCGTCTCGGGCGTCTCACTGTGAGGAATCGAGCCAGCTGCGTTGTTAGGCCATTGCTTAGTGCGGTCCCCTGAGGGTCGTTCGGTCAAGGTGTAGCTGTTGAGGGGTGAGGCTCAGCGTGGTTGTCGCCTCGTCTCCTCGATGTCAGGGATCTGTTCTCTATCCATCCAGTCCCGTGCTTCTGTCGGGGTATCGAAGAGGTAGGTTTTGTTGCGTATCACCTTCAATCTGGAGGGGTATAGGAGCATGTAGCGCAGCCCGGCGGACTTCAATCTGGCTTTGGTGTATATGAATTGTGCCCTCTTCATTTGAACCTGGAAAGTGTAGTCTGGGTAGATGATATTTTGGCTGAGTCTCTGCAGATTTGGCCTCCTGATCGCAAGTAGGCCAGGATGGTTTCACGGTCCCTGTAATTAAGAACCTTAGCAATCACTGGTCTAGGCGGAGTGCCGGGGGGAGGTTTTTTGGTGAGGGATCGATGGGCTCTCTCTATCGTGAAACCCTGGGAGAGTTTTCCTGCGCCTATCTCGTGAAGTAGGAGGGTTTCCACATAGTTTGTGGGGTCTGATCCCTCAATGCCTTCCGGCAAGCCCAGGAGGCGGATGTTGTTCAGGCGTGCACGCCCTTCTGCCTCCTCGGCCCGGTCTTCCAAGTTTTTCACTTTTTGCTGGAGTGCGTCTACATCTTTGAGGAGCACCGTTTTGGCTTCTGTGTTTTCGCGAACCTGGGCTTCCAGTGTATCGGTCCTGTTGGCCAAGAACGGACGTCTTGGCGCAGGAGGCCCAGGTCTATGGCCACTGCATCAATTTTGTGCTCAACGGTCGTTTGGAACAACTTAATGGCTTCGAGGATCTGAGTGTTGCTTGGTTCGGTTGCCACCACTGGAGGGTCGGGCAGCTCTTCAGCGATTTGTCGCGTTCATGGTTTCAGACGCCGTGGGCCCCCCCCTGCCGTGAAAGTGTCAATGGTGGTCTGGCGTTGCTTAGCCCTCTCCCCCTTAGAGGACATATCGACAGGTCCGCTGGCGCTTCTGACCCTGGCGCAGGTTTGGGTGGTCAGGGTATGGTGGGGCTGTGAGGCCGTGCGTTTTGTGTGGCAACGTTAATGGTTGAGCTATTGGTGCAGCTCGGTCAGAATAGGAGCTGGGGGAGAAGACAGCGGTAGGGTCCGTGGTATGCTGTGGGCCGCTCCAGTGGTACCAGACCAAATGGGTAGTACATATGCAGGGGCCGGGCCGTTGTTGTCGAGAAGTATCTGCATGGGCCGCTCCGCTGAGCTTCACGGATGTCAGGGTGCCGTGGTTGCGCGTTACACCAAGTCTATGCAATGTCTATGCAGGGCGCATTATGCATCAAGTTGCCGTGCGTATGTTGGGCGTGGGGGGCGGCTAGCGTGGACCTGCCGGTCGATAGCTGGTGGGCTCGTTTCCCCCCCCCCGCTCACCTCATAGATGTTGCGATGTCTGGGCTCGCGGATCCGAGTCGCAGCAGCGGCCCTCGCATCAGGCTGGGTACCGCGTCCCGGGTGCCTCTCCTCTCGTCCGCGCACCCGGATGTTGCGACGCCTCGGCTCGCTGATCCGAGTCGCAGCAGCGGGGCCGGGGGCTGTCCTCGCGTCAGGTTGGGCTCTGCATCCCGGGTGCTTCTCCTCCCGTCCGCGCACCCGGCCGTTCGCGTGCTCTGCTGGTCGGGCTGGGTCACGTGTAGCGCGGGCGTTTTCTCCGCTCCGGCGGCTTAGGTGCTGCAGCTCAGACGCAGCCCTAATGTATATGGGCTGCAGCCTCGATTGGTGTGCTGGAGCCGCCATTTTGGCTACAGTCCGCCGGGTCGTGTCACACGGCCGGCAAGGCAAAGCAGGTCACTCAGGACCATGGAAATCAGCCCGCAGATGCAGGATGGTGTCAGCCTTCGGTGAGGAGATTTGCAGGCTTCAGGGATCCGTAAATTATAGGTAAAGGCAGCTTATGATGGTCGCATCTGTCGGAGCGCACGAAGCAAACGTCCTCTTCACATGGCGGTTAGCCACGCCCCCTCTATCTTACTTGTTATTCTTGGCCAAGGCCAGATTGGCGCACACCTCTATAAAGGTGTGTTAGGGAGAATTCTCTCTTTAGGCTGAATTTCCTAACCTAGTCAGTCCCCCAACAGCTTTGCTGGATTTCTGGAGTTTGTTTTTTTCTCCTGCCAAGAGTGAGACTCTTTTTCTCCCACTCTTGGACATGATTTATGGTGTTCCTTTGACTGATTGTGTTTTATGGGCTATGGGGTCCTTTACTCCATAGGGTCTCATGTGTTTTTACTATGTGTGTTACACAGCACCCTCCGTGCAGTAACACAGGGGTGTCATAGTGACACCCCACCATAGACTCCATACCCTGGGACTGACTACTGTCTCCCAGGGCATGTAAAGTCACCATTGGCTTTACTAGTCCCAAATTATTAACAGAAACCAGTACAAACCATCATATTGTGGACGTACTGGTTGGGGCAATTCGATTGCCCCGGGGTCTGTTAGTCGAGGGGGCACGTCTCCGTCCCCCCTGATCGAGTTTTGGCTGGTGGCAGTGGATACTATTTTTTATATTCGACCGCGAATATTTCCCTATGGGATTTTCCCATTGTTCGAGGCTACCAACTTTAATTATTTAATTCTCATAGCCTCGAACATACCGCCGGTTTATTTAATTAATATTAATTCGCCGGTTGGTATTTTTTGCCAGGACTCGATTCTAAAATGGCGTTTGTGTTCTCTTCTGTGACTCCAACCCAAGTCGAGCCCTTTGTTCCACTTTTTGGCGGGCTTCTCCACAGAAGCCTCCAAAAGTGATGCCACTCTGTCTGGGTACCCCAGGGGGTGTCGGAGGGGTTTAGGCACCCTGGACTGAGTTACCTTGGTAACTCAAGTCGCACTCTTGTGTGATTGGCCCAAGTGGTGAGCCGGCCGGCTCACCACTTAGCATGTTTGATTGACAGCTAGGCTGAGTGAATGGGGGTATGCTGCATAAAAGCAGGGCTTTGGGGACTGGAACTTCAGAAGTCGCCACAGGACCTGAGAATCCGACGAGGGAGAATCTGAGCCGACCTACCACGACGACACCACCGGTGAAGCCCTGCGGAACCGACTCACCACTTCCCGACGACAGAGAAGATCTCCCGGCTGGAGAGGCTTCTTCCCCTGACTGGTGGGCACAACTAGTTTACCACCTTCTCTTTGCACCCCAGAATGGTCTGTGGTCGAACTGCCCGGCAACCGGATAGCCACTCACCACTGGACTGCGAACTAAAGGACTGCTCCTTTTACCTGAGAAACTCTGCGGCTGGTTTCTTCCCTGGCAATGCAACGGACTCCTGTCTTCCTCCTCGACAAGATCCTCTCTTCCCCCGGACGAAGCACCGACTTGCATCCGCTGCCAGGAACAACTGCCCCTGCTGGAGTATTCTCACCACTTTAAGGTACCGTGTCCGCCAGGCCTCCCTTTCTAAAGATTGCTACAAGGTAATAATAACCCCTTAACCTTCTGGAATGGGCTGGCCGCCTTGACCCCCTAACTGGTCCCTTTCTTTGGTCCAACTCCTTTTTGAACCGTTACAAGACTTTTGTGCACTGCAACCGTTTGACCTTGGACACATTTCGTTTTGATCCTCTTAAAGCGGATCCGGCCTATTGGCTCTGAATTCACTGTGTTACTTTGCCTTCCTCTCTTGCTGTGTTCGTGAAAAAGTGTTGGGATCTGTTTCAATTTATTCTCTGCTTTTCTCTCCCTTTTTTTAAACTAATTATTAGAGTGCCATCTGCGTTAAGCGCTCACCGCTGTCTGAAAATAAGTGGGGCTTTACTTAAGACTTGTCTAATATTCTTTTAATGGAGTGTATATCTTTTAGTGACTGTGTTTTTGAATTGCTTACTATTAGTGCCTGTGTGTTTTTCTAGATGTGGTTTTAAATAAATAATTATATCTCTTTTACACCAAGCCCTGGTCAGTGTTTACTTGTTCTATTGTGTTCTCTTGACCTATTGTGAATACTCTGTATACTGCCTAACTCTTCTTGAGGGAAGTCTGACTGCTCAGCCACAGGTACCAAGTGAATCTGTGTGGTACAGACTGCTACCAAGTGGGTTTACTGCCAAACACCTGTAGACCTAAATCTTTTGCAGTGGCCCCAGAGGGAACTGCACAGGTTTCCGCCTAACACTGGTGTACAGCGGTGGGATTTGTATTGAGTATACACTTTAGAGTGCTTGTTGAACACTTTAGGACAACTAACCACAGAGCTTAGCACTAAAAAGCTGATTTTCTAACTATGTCTGCTATGGAGAGTTATACCCTAGAATCATTGTCTGCCAAAACTGCTGATTGCTTGAAAGTATTGTGTAGACATAAGAATCTCTCTGAGAAGGGCAAGAAAATGGAACTTATAGAAAGATTGTTAGAAAACCAAAGTCTGGGTGGTACAGAGGAATCTACCCCCCAGCAAATGTAGAAAACAGTGATGGTATTGATCTGAATCAGTCTTGATAATGAGTCAGAAGAGGAAAGTGAACCTAATGAAGTTAGCCACTCTGAGCCTCTGTCTACCTTACCTACTGGGCCTATACCAGGTCCTACTTGCAACCCTGCTTATTTTTAACTTGAAAAAATGAAGCTTGAATTAGAGTACAAACGTTTTATTGCTCAATCTGAAAGAAACCAAGAGCTAGAGTTCAGAAGAATGAATGCCCAGGCTGAGCAGAAGCAAGCTGAGTTAAGACTCAGAGAAATATAGCTTAATCATGAGCTAGAAATGAAAATGTTGTCTGTGGAAAATGCTTCTCTCTCCTCTGGTTCCTCTAGGAATTCCAGTCCCAAAAGACCCCGGATGCCTAAGGAATTAGTGGGTATGTATGAACCTAAGTTGGATGTGTTGGATTGGTTGAAAATGTTTGAATATAATCATGGGCTCCAGGACATCACAGGGAATGAGTTACTTCCCTGGTTGTTCTCTAGGCTTCTCCCTGTTGCAACTGATGTGGTAATGGAGTTGGGGGAGGTGGATAAGAAGGATTATGAATGTGTGAAACTAGCTTTGATAGCTAGATTTGGGAAGACCCCTTCCCAGTACCTTAAGAGGTTTAGGACCCTCAAAAAGCATGATGGTACCCCTTGGGCTACCTGGGTGAGTGAAAGTTGGAAAAACTTAGAGGGATGGTTTAAGGGTTACAGAGTTAACACTTATGAAGGAATGAAGAATCTTGTAATGTTGGAGTCAATTTATGATGCCTGCTCTCCTGAGCTCAGACAGCACTTGGCTTAGATTCCAGGAAGTTAGCTAAGGCTGCTGACTTGTGGGTTGCCAACAGGGCCACTCACAAGGATTCTGGGGCTACTCAGAAAAAGGATGAGGGAAAACAGCCAAAAAAGGACTCCAAAGAGAATTCTAATAATTCCAATTCCAACGAGGCCCCCAAACAAAACCAAAAGGGTAAGCCACAAGGGAAACCAAATCAGGCTAGTGTACCTCCTGGTGCCAAACCAGAAGGAGGTCAGAACAAGCCACCATTCCAGAAAGCATTTGGTAAATACTTTGTTTGTGGCTCTACTGACCATGTGAAAGGAGATCCCAGATGTAAGGGTAAACCTTCAGGGGTCCAGCTTGTCTCCTTAGCCTTTGCTCCAGAGGAGGAAGTACAAATGGCAAGTGGAAACTTTCTATTACTGGCTGATGAACCCATTGGAGTCTCAGCCAGTGTTTCTTTAGTGTCTCTGGGTTTGTGGGATCAACAGAACTTAGATGTCTATATTTCTATCCCAGATAATACTAAAGAGTAAGGTGAATGGTCAGGAGACTCCTGCCATTAGGGACACTGAGGCCAGCATAACTGTGGTGGACAAATCGTTTTTTCAGGCTGAGGATGTTGCTAAGGCACCCAAACGCCTCACCAAGTTAGCTGGAGGGCCTGTGCAGATGCTTCCCCAATTACCAGTTCTCATCCAGTGTAATGACATGACTGTGAAAATACCTGTCAGCATACAAAGTGAGGTGCCAGGAAGGGTTCTGCTGGGTAATGACTTGAAAACTCTTGGAGTAGTGTCACATACCCCCAGACCTCCTAGTAAAAGGTTACAGGAGCTCACCAGACCTGCAAGGGAGAGAACCATGAGAGGTACTCCCAAGGAGACGAAGAAAGAGATCACTCCTGCTCCACTGGAGATGTCAGCTGCTGTCTCTAAGCAACAAGAAGCAAAGGGGAAACCTAAGACTTCTAACAAAAAACCAGCCGTCAGCACTCCAGTGCAGCCAACAAGGACTTCCCCTAGGTTGTCCAAAGTTACACCAGTAACTCCCCCTCCAGCTGAGGCTGAGAGGGTGGTACAACCCTGTGTGGTTGAACTAGACTCTGAAGAAGAGCTAGTGGAAGGCCAGGAACTCATTGGAGATCTGGATCCTGTTGCCCATTCTAAGCTGCAGTCTTTATTGGCAGAAGGTGGACCCAACAGGGCAGACTTCAATAAGGGACAGAGAGAATGTCCAACTCTGAAAGGTCTTCGCCACCAGGCAGATACTCAGGCTGAAGGGCAAGAGCCTGGGAAGTATAGGTTGCACTGGGAAGATGGCCTCTTCTACAGTGAACCAACAGAGTCTGCACCTGGGGACAACAAACGACTTGTGTTAGCAGAAGAGAACAGACCACAGTTCTTGCAGTTAGCCCATGAGATTCCTTTGGCTGTCACTTGAGTTTCAAGAAGACTAAGGAAAGGCTCTCACTCTACTTCTATTGGCCAAAGATGGGGGCTGAAGTAGATAAATACTGCAGGAGCTGCCACACCTGCCAGACTTCTGGTAAGGTTGGCTCCAGGAATGTGGCACCTTTAGTGCCTCTCCCAGTTGTGGGAGTCCCATTTGAGAGAGTTGGGATTGACATTGTTGGTCCCCTTGATCTTCCAACCTCCTCAGGCAACAGGTTTATACTTGTTGTGGTAGACCATGCTACTAGGTACCCTGAGGCAATTCCTATGAGGACTGTTACAGCTCCGGCTGTGGCTAAGGCCCTCCTTGGTATTTTTACCAGGGTTGGGTTTCCTAATGAAGTAATCTCTGACAGGGGCTCAAATTTTATGTCCCACTACATGAAAGCCATGTGGAAAACCTGCGGAGTTACTTACAAGTTCCCGACCGCATACCACCCTCAGACAAATGGACTGGTTGAAAGGTTCAACGGAACCATGAAGAGCATGGTAGGTGCTTTAGAGGACCCCCTTAAAAGAAAGTGGGACCTTCTACTGCCATGCCTTCTCTTTGCTTATAGAGAAGTCCCTCAGGATGGAGTAGGTTATTCTCCCTTTGAACTTCTTTATGGTCATCCGGTCAGAGGTCCATTGGCCCTGATCAAGGAGGGGTTGGAGAGTGCTCCTTCCCCCAAGCCAGTCAGAGAGACTGACTACGTGATAGGTCTCTCAAGGAGAATGTCACAAATGATGGCAGAAGCAAGTGATAACTTGAAAGCTGGACAAGCATTGGTCAAGCACTGGCATGACCAAAAGGCTAACATGGTTGAGTTTACTCAGGACCAGCTAGTTCTTTTTATGATTCCCACAAGGCAGATGGCCTTGCAAGACAAATGGATGGGACCCTTCAATGTTGTGGGTAAACCTGGAGAGGTCAACTATCTGGTGGACTTGGGCAACCCCAAGGAGGCTCCAACAGTCTTCCACACCAACAGACTAAAAGCGTATCTAAACTGGCTCCCGGTAAAGCTGAGAATAAGACAAGGTTCTGACCCTCACACATAAATGTGTCCGAATACGGCACCCCGGGTGTCCCCCGCAGCCCCCGCTCACTATACCATAAAGTATAGTGAGCGGGGCAATGCGGGGGACACCCCCGCAGCCCCTTTTTTTTTTTTTTAATGCTACCACCAGAGGATCGAACTTTTGGTGGTCGATCCTTTGGTGGTAGCATTTTTAGAACTTTTGGTCGTTTCAACCTTTTTTTTTTTTGGTCGTTTCAACCTAAACCGGGAGATCCAGGCCCTGTCCTGCAAGCAGTATTACTAGTCTTTTCATGCTTCAAGGGTGGTACTGCATACAGACCTTTTTACTGAAGGTACTTTCGGAATTCCACCTCAATGAACCTTTGGTGTTACCGGTCTTCTTTGCCAATCAGTCCTCGCCAGCAGAGAGGGCCTTGCTCGTGCCTTGAAGTTCTACTGGTACATACGAAGAATTTTCAGAATACTTCTCGGTTGTTCATCAACTTTGGACCTGTGAATCAGGGAAAGGCCTTGTCGAAGGCTTCCATCTCCAGGTGGGTCTCTGACTACATCATGTACTGTCATCGAATGGCGAACGTGCCACTGCCAGGCCTGCTGAGAGCCCACTCCACTAGAGCCATCGCAGCAATGACGTAGTTTCTCTCTGGTGTGCCCTTGCTCAACATCTGCAGGGCTGCTACATGGAGGTCCCCGCAAACCTATACAAGGTTCTACTGCATCAACAGGGATTCCAGGGAGGAGTCCCGAGTCGGCCAAGCGATACTACGCAATCTGTTCACTTGAGATGAGTCTGTTCCAGGGTGTTATTGTTTCTGCTGAGTCTTGCCACCTCCCGTGGTTGTGTATATGTACTGCGGTGTAATTGTTATTCATGAGCATGTGAATCCATGCCAGACCGTATGCTGGATAATTTATTTATTAGAAATTCTTATATCTTTGCGCCACACGCCCGAAGGCCTCAGGGCACGCACAAAGAAAACAACACAAACAACCGAAACAGATAGCATTAGAAGGGGTGTGAGGAAGAGAATCCAAGGCAAGACTCAGAGTCAGATGTACCGGCAAAATATTATTGGCACAGATCCCTAATCGGGAACGAGATTGAACAGGAGTGTCTTCAGCTCCTTTTTCAACTTAGCTGCGTTATCCATGGCTTTGAGCTCAGGCGGAAGCAGATTCCAGAGATCGGGACCTTGTACATTAAAACTGTGACCACCAGCCTTTACCAGTTTAAATATAGGTTTAACCAGCCTCATGTGGTACTGGGGCCTGAGTGGATGGGCAGAGATCTGGAGTTGAAGGCTAGTTCCCAAGTAAAGGGGTGCCGTATTCGGACACATTTATGTGTGAGGGTTAGAACCTTGTCTTATTCTCAGCTTTACCGGGAGCCAGTGTAGATTGCGCCTAACTGCCGTAACGTACGCTCGTCTGGGGAGCCCTGAAACGGCCCTCACTGCCCCGTTCTGGGAGACCTGCAACGCTGCTATGGAGGAGTGGGCACAGCCACTAAGCAGGGTATTGCAATAATCTAAGCATGTATTGATGAGAACAGAACACGACACAGCGGTAGAAGAGATAGATGAACATTTAACAGTCTACAGAAGAGACAAGTGGATGCAGAGTTAAAAGACTAAAAACGAACTGGGAAAGTTGGCAACAAGACCTATTACCGAGAGGTGGAAGTTCCGCTTAAATAGGTTTTTAGTGGTCTTACATACATGTAGTGACCCTCTCCCTCAACACCGTGGTTAATGGATACTTTTGGAGCAACACGGTTAAATGAAAAAAATGTTTTGATTGTCACAGATGGTGAAATGTTGTAGAGTGATATTACAACCTTATAGGCATTAAGAGAACTAAAGGGTACAGATGGTCCCCCTGATGAAGTTCTTGAGCACAGTATTGAACTGAATTGTTGGACGAAACATGTTGGGCAATTGAGTGGTATTGTGAGTTTATGGCAATACCTAAACAACATTGTAAATACAGTTGAGTAGTAACCCTTGAGTAGCCTTTTGAAGGGTATTTATATACAGAGTTGTAAACACAAGGTATCCAACACTTAGAAAGGAACCTGTGGGCTACTGACCATTGTGCTTTCTTTAGGGAAAGTAATGTTCATGTAGGCACTATACACCATCTAGTTCTGTATAGGCAGGAGGTTGCAAGGTTGAAGTACAACACCAAGTTCTGTATTGCCTTGTATGGGCTTGTAATTGCATTTTATATTTGTATAAGGTTTTAGGAATTTTTTTACAATTTTACATGTTTTAGATATTGTGTGAAGTATATGTAATAAAATTATGAACCATTGTGTTTTGGTTTAGTTTTGTTAAATGTTTCAGATACTTAGCACCTATTTGTTCAAAGTTCTAAGATATAGATACCTGGGGCAGACTGAGAGGGGCAACAAGAAGACGTGATTGACCTTCTGTTAAGGTATTGTCCAGCATTTTTTGTGTAAAGAGTCAGGTCTACACGTCGTTAAATGGCTCGATGTCTCTGTTTGGTCAGTATATATTTGAT
Organism: Ambystoma mexicanum; assembly: GCF_040938575.1. Classification (NCBI taxonomy): domain Eukaryota; kingdom Metazoa; phylum Chordata; class Amphibia; order Caudata; family Ambystomatidae; genus Ambystoma; species Ambystoma mexicanum. Next base: position 556,257,710 of record NC_090931.1, read on the forward strand.
GAGAACAGAAGCCAAGGTGGCTAGATTCTACTGCGCTAGAAAAGGCAGATGATCCAGAGGAGAAGCTTTGTGATGAGCCCACACGCAGACCGGGTCAGAGCAACCTGATGTGTCATGGACAAATTGGATTCCACTACAATGCCGAGGGTTTTTACCCTCTTGGCCACTGGGAGCAGCTTACCCATGAGCAGGAACTGACCATACTTTGTTGGCAACGATTTCAGTTTTGCTGTGGTCGCGACGATGAGGAGCTCCGTTTTTTGGCACTTAGCGCCAGAGAGTTAGCCACCATTCAGGAGTGGATGGCTTTGTTGATGATGTTTCGTTTTTTGCATCCTCACTGTACAGTCCTGATAATTTGATGGTCACCTGTGTATCGTCAGCATAGTTAACCACGTGGACACCAACGCTGAGTAGCAAGAGCAGGGAAGGTATTAAATAAACATTGAACAGAGTGGGCGAGATGCACGATCCCTGAGGCACCCCACAGGCGATGGAGGGGGTCTGAACAAATTTCGCCTATGTTTACCCTGGAGTTTCTGGGGCCGAGGAAAGATGCTATCCAGCTGGCAGCTTTTGGGGAACACCCAACCAGGGAATGTAGCCTGCCTTTGATTAAACCATAGTCCACAAGGTCAAAAGCAGATCAGCAGCAGCTCAGATTACCAGTTGAGGTATAATCAACAACAGCAACAGTTTGCCAACTTCCTGCCACCGCCCCCTTTTTTAGGCAGAGGAGGGCAAGGAACACCATATTGGCGGCAACCATGGTTCCCCCCTATGCACAGCCGCGACGCCAATCGCGAGGGAGGAGACATCAGACTCGATGAGTACAAATGCATAAAGAATTCCAATTTTCAGCTTAGCCAAGTTCGACCTGACGCCCTCACAAATTTTGGTTTTAACTAAGGGACTATCATTTGTGCCCACACAAACCACTGACTGGTTTGAAACCGATATGTCAATTAGTTCTTTTCTTCAGAACATGTCCGCCTGAAAGCATTTTTTGAGGCTATTCCAGAAGAGATCTCAGACATAGACTCTGGTTTACATATACCCTGAACCTTCGGACCTCAAGACAATGAAGTCCCTAAAGAAATTATCACATTTGAGAAATGCATCTTAAAGGATCTTGAAAAGTTGAAAGTGGAGGAAAAATTCTTCAAACATAATCTCTCTAGAGGCGAACACAATGCCCTGGAGGAACTCTCTAAAAATCCTAAAATCGTGATAAAACCAGCCGATAAAGGTGGTGGGATAGTCATCATGACTAACGATCAATATCTCACTATGGTGAATGACCTACTACAAGATCAGGAGAGCTATAAAAAAACTCAGAAAAGACCCATCCAGTGAAATAAGATCAGAAATAGAGAGTGTGGCACAATATGCTCACGACCGACAATGGCTCAGTGACAAGGAACTGAAATTCCTAACTAAAAGTCAAGGTCGTACACTATCACTGTACGCGCTACCCAAAATACATAAGAATCTAGAGAAGCCACCTGGAAGACCCATTGTCTCTGGATGTGGGTCGATCCTTAAACCACTGTGCAAATTCATTGACACCTTTTTAAAACCTTTAAGTGTCAAGACAGAAAGTTACCTACGGAACACCACACACACTATACAAATATTTGAAAATCTATCCCTCAACCACCATTTTCAAAAACTAGTGACAATGGACATAATGTCACTTCACATTAGCATTCCTCAACATCAGGCCATTGAATGCATACATCAAATAATTACACAATCGGTACAACTTGATCCAGTTCCCCATAATTTCAACATTGGCCTTATGTAAAAACTTTTTCTAATTCAATGGACAATTCTATTTAAAGACCAAGGGGACCGCAATAGGTGTAACATTTTCCCCAGGCTTGCGATTCTCTACATGTCGAATTTTTAATTCCAAAATATTCAGTGTGACAGCAATCCCTACAAGAACTGTATTGCAAATTGGAGACGTTACATAGATGACATCATCTTTATATGGAGTGGCCCTGAATCGGAATCGGATCTTGATCTTTTTCTGATCTGGCTAAACAACATTGACCGTAACGTTCAGTTTACTATGGAACATAGCAATTAAGAAATTGCATTTTTACATCTCAAGATCTTGCACAATGATGGAACGCTGAAAAACAACAGCAAGAAATACACTACTACATTTCTCTAGTAATCATCCACAATTGCCACATGGGCAATTTCCTCGAATCAGGAGAAATTGTCCCAACATTTGTGACACTGAAGATCTGGCCAGCCGTCTGACGGAAAGAGGCTATCCCAAAAAGCTTATCTCTGGAGCCAGAAAAAGAGCAAGGTTTACTGACCAAGAAATCTTACTAGCCCACAAGATCATACCCAAAAGCAATTTGGAAACAAACAAAATGACCTGTGTCATCGCTCATGGTCCTCACACTTTTCAAATAAAAATATGGATCTGTAAATACTGGCCGATTTTAAAATTGAGTTTGCCAGATACATCAGCACTGAGATTCACCTTTAAAAGAGCAAAACATGCACAAGACAAACTTGTACATTCCAAATTCAAAAAGCCAGCACCAAGAATAGGGCTATGGGACCTCAGGACTACGGTCGGACACTTCCCTTGTGGATCATGTTCAGTCTGTCAATTTACCTCAAGAATGAAAGAATAATATTGGGACCAGGACCTGGGTCCTGAACTCCCTTACGAACTGCAAAACTAAAGAAGTCATTTATTGTATTGAATGCCCCTGTGGGCTACGATATGTAGGACAGACGAGCCGACCTGCCAACATCAGAATTTGAGCATCGTTCCCGGATTAGGTGCAAAACTACATAGGCATCCTTAGTTAATCACTTTATTGAAACACATCAAACTTCAAATGACATAAAATGGTGGATTCTAGATGTGGTCAAGGTATCCTCCAACATATTGAGCTGCCTCCAGCAGAAAGATGCAAGATGGATCCAATGGCTTTCAACCCACACTCATGGTCTAAATGAAGAATTCCTGCCCTTAATTTGACCACATAACTAATATGAGCATCAGTGCTCTCTGTGTCACAGAGTAATTCCTGTCTTTTCTGTCAGAGTAATTCCTGTTTTTGTACCCTTCCAGGTTCCTTACCTTTTCTGGCATTTGAACATATGACTGTGCTTCACAGTTCTGATCCCTTGAATGTGATCACGCCAACAAGATTCACATCTCACTATATCATTCTCAAAAAAATGTTTTGTAAGCATTATTGCAAACATTTTTGCAGATATTCCACGAATGATGATTGTCGTCTAATTCTGCAATCACATGGATCTCGGAGCTCACTGTTACCCATGGGTAACTAAACTCCGATTTTGCGGCTTTAACTAATACAGCATGCATTGAAAATAGGATGTGACAGGTTTTTTCAACTTGTTGAATGCGCAGTAACTGCTTGCTGCCGCATGACACACGGGCAACCAAAAAACCCGCTGTCTGTGGTTTAAACAAATATAGCACTAAATACACTAAATGTGTAACAACTGTTTGCTGCTTTATGACACACACACCTGTGCACTGGGATGTGTCTCCGGCAGCAGAAAAAACAGTTTGAATCTATTCGAGCTGTTCCAGTGGGGACTCTTAGTTTACCTTTTTTCACCACATCTAATTTTTACACCTTGCTTCCTTTTCCTTGTCTAAAACTACAGCAGAGATCTATGCTTTCTCTGAGACAAGGTAGACAGTGGCTCATTAGTGTGACAGCCTATCAAAATGCCAGACCCATAGGCTGTATGACAAAAAGGGATTAGTCTGTCAACAGTAAGTGATGCTGCTCGGACCCAATCAAACAAGCGGCAGCAGTCCAGGTCTGTTGGATGTACGAACCAATCAGATGCATGCTTAGCCGACAAACCTTTATGCCTCCCTTGCCTCACAGTGAATCACAGCGTGCTGCTCATTCCAGCTGTCCCTCTATGACAAACAGATTATGACTCAGCCTTCGCAGAGACGGATTGCTCTTTAGCGCTTTCTTTACCATCCAAGGCGGGGTCGCCACATCCACTAAACGTAGACAGCAACCTCGCTATCCAAACAAAACTGCAAGGTAATTAACTCTTTTCACTCATCCTATGACCACAGAAACGAGCCTACACCGGCTTGTGCAGCATTACTCATCATTGCTTTCCAATCTCACAGTTTGTCCCGTTCACTCACCAGGACATACTGAACCAGATTACTTTTTTGTCCACATAACACTGTGAGCTGGGACTCAATAATCAGAATGCCCAGATTTCACAAGCTGCAACAATGTGACCAATAATCTCCACTGAGGTTTCTAAGCTAAGGTACATTGGTGTCTTTCTTACTATCCAAACAGTTCTTTTTAACCATCTGCTTTTATAAGATAAAGCCTTTTCCAGAGACAGTGTTTTTTGCTTCCTTGAAGTGTATATATGTAACATCAGACCACCTTTGGTTGGATTTACTCTTTTAGAATCATAATTCCTCTTTGAGACCTGCGCCTGTCTGTCTTCTTTCCTGTGACGTGCGCTTTAAATCAGTGGGTTACCACAGCCAGTTTCCAGTGAGCATACACACAGATTTTGCTCTCCACAAGGGTAAGGACTGTACCCTTATTTTCTTACAGTTGCAATCTGAATAGGAGATTCATTCTAGTTTAGCCCACTGGACTCTGAAAACAATCCTTTTTCTAAAAAAAATGTTTTTGTGTGTCTGCCTCCACACAGGGTTCAGTTTCCTTCTCCTCGCCCTGATGAAGGCTTCTATCAAAAGGTTTTGCCCAGTAGGTGGCATTTATACCGAAACATGACATGGATGTTATTTCAAAAAACCTCTAAAGTTCATTTGTACTTTTCTCTGACAAGATATGGATGTTCTGTCTGAATAACACTTGGAGTAGAGTTCCTTTTGGACTCTTTCATGACACAAGCACGTCGGCCGACCTGCTTTTAACAAACCAAGTTTGTCTGACAAAATAATTGGTCACTGTGGTACTTTGAATATTAGTAACATAGGCCACCTTTTCCTAATAACATATATTTTGCTCCAAATTTTGATTTCATTTTTTCATCTTTTTTTAGATTAATTTATGTACATAAAAAATTTCTTCACTGATATTTTGACTTTTTTTTCTTCGTTCTCTTTGGTTGAGTATTGTATCATTATGAAAATGAATTTTCTGTGTTGTGAAAAAGCTAATTTCTTATATGTTTTTCTCCATTTATATGTATTCATTAAATTGTGAACCAATTAACAACATGGATTATTTTCAGTATCTTAAGAGGCCTTAACTAATAATGATATCTGTTTTGGATACACACCAATTGAAATCAATGTAATTCCTTCCTTGTATTCGTTTTAGCACAGTGGATATCATTGTTTGTTTTCTCATTAAATGTCCAGATACACTTTTTGCTTTAGGGACTCTCCCTAATTTACTTTTTGTATGAAGATGAGAGATCTAACAGCATAAGGATGGATAATTGACCCTGGTCCATGTTCAGTCACAGATTTGTCTGTAGGTCAAGCATTGTGGTCTCGGTACTGTGCCCTTTCCTAAAGCCGGAGTGACAGGACAATAAAATACCCTTGTCCTCCAAAAACATTTGGAATTGAGTGTGTTCCACCTTGTCCACAATTTTAAGCAAGAAGGGTATGTTGGTAATCAGACGATAGTTGTCCAGAATGAAGGGATCTAAAGAATCCTTTTTTAGCAGGGGGTCATCCAGGCCTCCTTCAAGAATAGGGGTACACTACCCTCGGCGAAGGAACAATTAACCAGCTTTGTTACCCAGGTAGCGAAGATGTCTTTACACTCTATAAACAGCGTGGACGGACAGGTATCACTTTGACATGACGTAGGTTTCATTTCAGACATAGGGCCTCATTACAAATCAGGCGGTCCGGAAATAACGGTGGCGGTAAACCCGTTGGAGGACACGGATATTTTATTGTCCTGTCACCGGCAGCATCACGAGATGCTGCCGGTGTTTCCATGATCCCCATTCCCATTGAGTCCCAGAGGAATCAATGGGAATGGGGATTAACACCATTCTGCCTCCGTGATTCCCAGGAAACCGGGGTTGTAATGCCCCGGTAATTCCGGGAATCACGGAGGCGGAATGGTAATACGAGTCCGGCGGTAACTAGGCGGATTTACCGCCTCGGTTACCGCCGGACTCGTAATGAGGCCCATAGTTTTTACAATGAATGATTCACAGCAAGGAGAGAAATCAAAAACATGAGGGGATCTCAGATGGCAACTCCCCTAAGGCATCCTGCATCAAGACATCCATGGTGTCCTTGATCTGCTGAATATTCACCTGATGGGCCCCCACCTAGTTGGAAAAGAAATTGTGAATTGCTTGACACCATTCCTTATCCTTAACGGGCCCTATTAGGGAACGGGGGTTTGCTTTTGAACTCACGTAGGATCGAAACTAATTCCTTGGAACTAGATTTAGCGTTCTGGATCCGACAATTATAGACTTCTGATTTTGCTTTAATCAATGCCTCCTTGTACTTTTTTGCCAAAGATTTATATTTAGTCAACGATGTACTAGGGGGGGGTCTTTATGCCAGAGACGTTCTGCTGCGCACTTTTCACCCCCTAATCACGAAGATGTAATCGTTGAATCAGGATTTATGTATAGTTTCTGTTTTGAGGAGACATGTCTTAAGGAGTGCTAGTTGGTTAGTAGTGTCGGTCAGGACTTTGGTGATGTGTAAAGCAAGATCACTAGCACCATTGATGTCGTCCAGTGCACCCAAGTTTTGTACTAAGATGGGGCCGAATTTTACAAAGGTGAGTTTTTTCCTATTACGCATGCAAGCCTCCAGAAGGTTTAAGTTACTTAACTGTAACTATTATACTCTTACGTCCCGTCCCCTTTCCTCCATACTGCATGGGCGTCCCTTCCAAGGGATGGGAGATGGAACCTTTTTCACCTTTAAATTTAAAGGCGCGCAGGGGTGTGGCCCTGGAAGCATGCATTGCCCTGACACCGCCCTCTGGCGCCACACCTCAGTCCCCTTTTCCGGACCGACTGGAACGGGCCGAATTCACCAGAGCTCCTGGGTTTGGCTTCGGCCATGTAATTCCACGCGCGGATACTTCTTTGCTTCTGTCTTTTGTCTTTTTATCATTCAGGTACTCTGTCCTCAGGTGTCACGCTCCTCCCCGGCGCATGTCGACTTCTACAGGGTTCAGCAGGTGTCCATCCTGCGATGGGCTCTTTCCGACTAAAGACCCCCATGCCCTCTACCTACGGTGCTTTGGCCCAGACCACGGGTGGCAAGCTTGTACCGTGTGCGATGCGCTCTCCTCGATGTCTCTGAAGAACAGACTAGCCAGGTGGAGGGAACTCTTCCAGAGATCGCCTCCAAAGGACTTTGTCTATCATTGATCCAAGCCCAAGGTAGGGCCGCCCCTTTCCTGCATACTGCATGGGCGTCCCTTCCAAGGGATGGGAGATGGAACCTTTTTCACCTTTAAATTTAAAGGCGCGCAGGGGTGTGGCCCTGGAAGCATGTATTGCCCTGACACCGCCCTCTGGCGCCACACCTCAGTCCCCTTTTCCGGACCGACTGGAACGGGCCGAATTCACCAGCGCTCCTGGGTTTGGATTCGGCCATGTAATTCCACGCGCGGATACTTCTTCGCTTCTGTCTTTTGTCTTTTTATCATTCAGGTACTCTGTCCTCAGGTGTCACGCTCCTCCCCGGCGCATGTTGACTTCTACAGGGTTCAGCAGGTGTCCATCCTGCGATGGGCTCTTTCCGACTAAAGACCCCCATGCCCTCTACCTACGGTGCTTTGGCCCAGACCACGGGTGGCAAGCTTGTACCGTGTGCGATGCGCTCTCCTCGATGTCTCTGAAGAACAGACTAGCCAGGTGGAGGGAACTCTTCCAGAGATCGTCTCCAAAGGACTTTGTCTATCATTGATCCAAGCCCAAGGTAGGGCTGCTCTTTTCCAGCGCACCCCGCAAGGGAGACTCATTCCTAAGGACTCCGGCAGTGACTGAGGTGTGGCGCCGGAGGGCGGAGTAAGGGCAGCACATGCTCCCAGGGCCGCACCCCTGCGCGTCTCTAATTTAAATGGGAAGAAGGTTTTTTTCTGGTGAAAAAGGTTCCGTCTCCCGTCCCTTGGAAGGGACGCCCATGCAGTATGGTGCAAAGGGCACTAAGAGTACCTTAGTCACTACGGTGAGTAACTTATAATTACTCCTACATCCCATCCCCTTTCCTCCATACTGTATGGGGTGTCCATCGCTAGGGATGGGAAAAGGAACCTTTTTCACCAGAAAAATAATCTTCACCTTTAAATTTAGATACACGCGGGGGCGCTGCCCTGGGAGCATGCGCTCCCCTGATCCGCTCACTGAGCCACTCCTCAGTCCTCTTTTCTACGTCAACGGGAACGGACCGCTTTCACCAGTGCTCCTGGGTTAGGCCTCCGGCCTTGTAATTCCATGCGCTCTTCCCCGGAGAACTATTCTTGTCTTCTTTTTTCTATTCCAATTGTTAGGTACTGCTCTGTCCTCTTGCACCACACTCCTCCCTGGTACATGTCGACGGCGGGGTTCAGCAGGTGTCCAGCCTACAAGGGTCTCTTCCCAACGTCCGACCCCACGCCCTCTGCCTCCGGTGCTTTGGCCCAGATCACGGCTGGGACAGCTATACCGCGTGCCACGCCTTGACTCTGGCGCGCTCAAGAATCGACTAGCCAGGTGGCGGGAGCTCTTTGGAAGATCGCATCCAGAGGACCTTAAAGCATTTGTTCTCCACCGCAAGGTTGACTTCTTCCTTGGGAAGCGCTCAAGCGGGAGGAACCTCTCCGGTCCTAAAACCAGCAGGAATACTGAGGCTGCTCCAGCTACCGGGCGAGGGGTTGTATGCTCCTACCGGTGCTACCGCTGAGGGGCCGTCAGGCTTTATTACCGGGTCCCAACCAGACGGGCTATGCCCTAATAACGGACCTATGTTTGAGGGGGCGCATGCACGCAGCACTACTGGCACCATGGCCGAGGACACCGTGCCTACCAGGCCTCGACTTGAGGTGCAGGGAAGGTTTCAACCACCAACGCTCAGCGTACTGGTGGAGGCCGGTGCCAGCTCCCCAAGTATCATGACTTGGGCAGATGGCGCGGAGCAAAACAAAATGGCAGCTCATCCAGTGCCCTTTCCCTTCGTATATCAGGCAGGGGAGCACGCTTCCAGGTTTGATTGAACGACACCTATCACCTGCTCAACATCCTATCCCTCCACTTCGCTGGGCAGATAGACATTGCACAATTTAGCGAGACTGGGCATGCCCAGGACACTGCAGCCTCAGGGCCCTAACCCTATCCCATCAGACACACGTCTGGCTTGTGAAGACAGGTTCTTCGAGACGTTCCTCACCCTCATGAGATCACCACAGATGAGTACCATCCTCGGGGACATGCTCCCTGCTGTACAGCCGCAAGTACCCACGGCGGTACCGCCCCTGGCTCCAACTCAGCCCCTGGCTCCCATGCCTGTACCAATCTTGACCACTCCGGCTCTGCCCCCTCAGCAGCCTATGGGACTGATAATCGGCACGCCACAGCTACCTGTGCCTAGCACTCCTCCGGCTCCCACGGATCCGCAGGACACATCAGTGGACACAGATGAGGAGGAAGACCAGGACACCCCATCGTCAGTGAAGGCTTTTCATGAGCGACTGGCGGGGATGGCAGAGTACCTAGGCTGGCTGAATTTCTTAGGCTACATCCTCTTACTAGAACTGGAATTTCACTTTGAAAGCATTAGCCAAAAAAGGTTGGCTCAAGCCACACTCTACCCAGCCTACCAACAGGCGTCTCAACGCTAAGTACAGGCAAACTGAAGGGGACACCCTCCTATTGTCGACGGACCCCTAACCGCACTCCTCGGTCATAGCGGCAGCATCACTATACTCTAAGCCACAATCTTCCTCTGCGGCTTTGGACTCTGCACTCCTGGGCAAGGAGGAAAAGCTCTTGCAGGCATTCAGGAAGAAAATGTTCTCTAATGCCACTCTCCACCTGCGCCAGGCCAACGTTGGCGCCATGTTGGTGGCTGTCAACCAGAAGTTGCGGCGGGAAATCGAAGATTTCCTTCCTGAGCTCTCCACCCGCAGCCAGGCTCACTTCAAGGCTGGGCTGGCGGAGGCCAAAATCATGGCTCAAGATATAATGAAGTTCACGGTGGCCCACATTGACACACCAGCCCGAGCCATTTGTATTGCCATGGACAGGAGAAGGATGGCTTGGCTCAGGGAGAGAAATTTCAACCAGGACATGCAGAAACTCATACTAGACCTGCGTTTTGAGGGGGGCAACAAGTTCCATTCAACAACAGATGAGTAACTTGATAAGAAAAAGAATAGCTCGCAGACAGTGAAATCTTTATCTATTCTTACTACATCCACACCCAAGACCTACAGTCAAACGCACCAGCGCTCGGACAAGGTCAGTCCTTCGGAGGCTTTAGGGGCTTCCAGGAGAGATGGTCCAGACAACCGGACAGATGCCCTGGCCAGCACAGGCGCAATTAGCACAAGGTGGCTAACATAGGTTTTTCCAGTCACCCTCCTCAGCCCCAGTCTTAAAGGGAAGAAGTTGTGACAGGCTCTCCGGTGGGAGCAGGCTTGCCCTTCAAGTACACTGCTGGTGGACAAAGTTCACTGACCCATGGATCCTCTCTGTGGTATCCACAGGCTTCCGGCTCCCGATTCCACCTCCTCCTCCTTCCTCCCCTCCGCTCCCGCAGATAGGTACAGCAACTCTGCTGGTGGAAAACCGCTTGCTTGCAGCAAGCAGGGCAGATGAGGAAGTCCCAGTATCGCAGCGTGGCCTGGGCTTCTATTCACAGATTTTCACCATACACAAAGAGAAACAAGCTGGCCTGAGAGTTGTGTTGGACCTTTCCTCCTTGAACCTTTCCCTTCCCCTCCAAAAGTTCAAGATGGTTACCCCAGCCTTCATAGCAGAGACATTGTGTGTGGGAGACTGGATGTGCTCCCTGGATCTGAAGCATACCTACCTACACGTCCCGATCTGGGAACCCCATTGGTCCTTTCTGAGGTTCAGTGTCATGGATTTTCACTTTCAATACAGGGTTCTACCCCTTGGACTCAATTCAGCCCCCATGGTCTTAACAGGGCTAATGAACGCAAGGGCAGCCCTACTCTGGGTACATGGCTATCACATTTATCCATATCTAAATGACTGGCTAGTCAGGGCGAGATCTCAGGAGGCGGTCCAGCACACAGCATCTGCCCTCATGGATAAACTATACGTCCTGGGATTTTCTATAACTCTCAAAGTCAATTATTGACCACGCAGACTCTGACCTTCCTGGGGCTGATATGGGACATGAGGTCCGAGAGGCTCTTCCCCTCAGCGAACAAGATCGCAGCTATCAAGAGGGCCGCTGGACATTTTTCTCCGCAGAGAAATGACCTCGGCGTGGTGGTACCAACACCTGTTAGGAGTCATGGCCGTATGTCTACTTGCAGTGTCACATACAAGGCTCAAAATGAGGAGGCTGCAGCTGCACTTCTCAGCCTCCTGGAATCAGGAGAAGGGATCTCAGGTGGAGCAGGTCAGCATACCACAACATCTCCACCAGGATCTACTCTGGTGAGGTACAGGCATCAATCTGCAGATAGGCAGGCCCTTCCGGGAGCCGGCACCTCAGGCCACCATTACCACAGAGTAACCCCTAGAAGAATGGGGGGGAGCTACCCTGGACAGCCACAGTGTTCATGGAGTATGGTCACGTCAGGAGCAGCTGGCGCACATCAATTGTTCTCGAGATGATGGCTATCTGACTTGCCCTCAAAGCCTTCCTCCCCATGATCCATGCAAGTCTATACTCATCCAGACAGCTCCACCTGCATGTATTACATCAACCAGCAGGGTGGCACCAGGTTGTCTCCCCTCTGCAGAATGTCAATCAGCATTTGGGAGTGGGCTCTGCTGAACAACATGCACTTGTCGGCAATCCACCTCCCGGAGGAGTCCAACCTAGAGGCGGACAGGCTTGGCAGGCTGGGCTCAGACAGCTACGAATGGCAGTTGAACAAGGAGGTCCTTCAGGGGATCTTCACCAGGTGGGATCATCCACAGGTGGACTTCTTCGCCACCAGTCCAACAGGAGATGCCCAAAGTCTGCCTCTTGGCTGGGGCAAGGTGGGGGTTCGTTAGGCAATGCATGTCAGATCCCGTGGAACAACATGAACGCGTACGCTTTTTTCCCCCCACTCTCCTGATGCACAGGGTCATCTGCAGGGTCAGGGAGTCGCGGTGCCTTCGGCACATCCTGATAGCGCCATTGTGGCCCGCAAGACCCTGGTTCTCTGTCGGATCAGCCCCCGGTACACCTTCCGGTAAGCCCAGCATTCCTACTGTCGCAGCAAGGGGACACCGTGGTTCACCCCACCCTGCAGAAGTTAGCCTTTGCAGCATGGTTCTTGAACAGGTTACCCTGAAGCATCTGCACCTGTCACAGGCTAACCTGGCTATCGTACAAGGGGTTAGGAGCGACGCTACCAGGAGCCAGTACAAAAGCAAGTGGACCAGGTTCTGTCACTGGGCAGAATCAAATGAAATTGATCCATTGACTTGCTTGTTGGACGACGTTCTATCCTACTCGGCGCACCTCGCCCATTCAGGGGTGCAAGTAGACACATGCTGCACGTATCCAGCGGCCATTGGGGCCTACAAGAACTCGGGTGAGGAGGTCTTTTCATCCTCCAATCCGGTGGTTAGGCAGCACTTTGCGCGTCTGACTAGACTGTATCTACCCATCAAGAAACACCCGGTGTCGGACCTTAATGTGGTCCTGGGCGCCCTGGCACATAAACCATTTGAACCTATGACATCTGCGGACATCAGGCTAGTTACCAGCAAGACGGCCCTGCTAGTGGCCTTACCTCGGCACGCCAAATGAGCGAAGTCCACGCGCTGGTGGCGTCAGAGCCATTTACTACATTTAAAAAGGACCAAGGTGGTTATCAGAACACACACCGCATTTCTACCGAAGGTCGTCTCCTCTTTTCACCTGAATAAGGAGATAGTGTTACCAACATACTTTGCAGACCCTAAGGATGAGGCTCAGAGGGTATTGCACTGTCTGGATGTCAGACGTGTGCTAAGATTTTACCTGGACAGAATCAAGATCTTCTGTAAATCAGATGCCCTCTTCATCACCTTTGGGGGATCAGACTGGTGCTGATGGCCTTTTTAGCTTCAATCCAGGGAAAGAATGTCCTGATAATTACTGACAGTAGGTTGCCATGCATTACCTCAACAAGGGAGGTGGTGTAGGGTCACTACCACTGTGCAGGGAGGCAATGCAGCTCTGGTTTTGGCCACTACAAAACAGAATCTCTCAGTCAACTGTTCACCTAGCCAGGAAAGAGAATATGACAGCAGATGCTCTGTCATGATGCCTGCTCCCGGGGAGCCGGTTCAAGCCCGGCATCCCCGAAAGCGGACATCCAGTCCCCAAGGAAGGACCCAGCAACCCCATATAGGGGCCCTTTGGACAGTGTCCTGGCGCAGGCTCATAAAAGACATCAGTCCTGGCGCCATAGGCGCCAGGCTCATTATGGGAATGCTTGGGTGCACTTACCTGATGCAGACCATTCTGCAGGATCCCGGCCTCCTTGAGGCCTGAAAGGAACTACTTTACCTGTGGGACTAATTTACCATCCGGGCGTGGTCGGGGAAGGATACATACCTGATTGGAGGAAGGATACATACCTGGAACTTCTTCCAAGGCTATTTAAACCCCACCCGAACAGCCACACGTGCTTCGCGTTGTTCTGCATCCAGCAGCTGGACGCTCACCGTGTCTGCTCCTGCATCCTGACTTCTGCCACGCCTGCCAGCATCCTGGATCACCTGCAAAGGAAGAGAAGAAGAGAACAGAAGAAGGAAAAGTCCTTACCTGCTAAATCCGCATCCCGGAGACATCTCGCCGACAATCCTGAAAAGGAAGACTTTAATTTAAAAGCTCATCGCGTCAATCGCTGCAGCGCCGCATTCCACTCACCTTTACAGGGCGCCTCCATGTTCAGCAGCGATCATCCGGATTCGCAGTCAAGCCCCAGCGCCTAGGGAGAAAAAAAACCAGAACAAAAGGTGAGAGAGAGAAGGGAATAAGGAAAGCTAAATCTCCATGTTAAGACTTACCTGTTGATTCATTCCCTCTTCATGTCGGGTCCGCGCCGCATCCTGGCATTTCCGGACCCCGGCCCCTAAGGGGAAAAAGAGACATCAGCGTTAATGAGCGAATGAAAAGACATTACCAAAAAACGCTCATTAAACACTTACCTGATTTCTACAATGATTTCACCTCTCATCTCGGGTCGGTGCCTGTTCCCCGGCATTCTGTACCCCGGCACCAATGGGGAAAAAGACACTAGCATTAGTACATTAATGCATGGACACAAGGGGAACCTCTTATCAAAAAACTTACCTGGAAGCCAAGCAAGTTTGGCTCTCACCAATCCGAAAATCCAGTGAAGTAACTGGATACCAACGCGCCCCTGCATCAGAAGCAGGATGGAGAGCTCGTCCTTCCAGACCCTAATAAGGATACTTCTGCGAGCCAGACAAGCCAGATTTGGGGGCCGGGTCCAGTCCGTCTTCCGAACCCTGCGCATCACCTTAGAAGAGGTCATAGCAGCGCGAACCAGGCCAGCGCCTCCGTGGGAGTCAGGTGAGCGTAACATGCTCTGAACAGGCAGAGCATGATCTCCCACGAGCTGGAGTTGGCTCCGGAAGTTCTTCTAGAGATCTTTGTCATTTGGGGAACCCCACAAGTGGATCTGTTCTCATCCAGTAACAGGAAGTATGACCTCTTCTGTTACAGGGAATTTCCTCAGAGGAGCTCTGGGGGACGTGTTCATAGTGGACTGGGAATTTCCACTCCTGTATGCGTTCCCACCATTCCCTGTCATCCCTCATGTCATCAGGAGGCTGAGGAAGTTTGGGAACTCATGATCTTGATTACCCCGGATTGGGTCCGAGGACGTGGTTCCTCGACCTTCTAGACATGTCCATCTGCCCTCTATTCTGTCTTCTGAAGAGAGTGAATCCATTTTTGCAGGAGAGAGGCTGTCGTCTTCACCCAGGAATCCGAACATTGAACCTTCATACCTGGTATCTGAAAGGCTAAGATACAAAGATTGGGACCTCCCAGAAGACCTTATGGCGGTGTTCCTTTCGGATATGAGACCAGCAACTAAAGCACTATATTGATCCTTTCTCTTGCAATACACCTGCAGTGCTGTCCTTTTTACTGCACATAGCCTATCAGAGGCTGCAGGTGGCTACCATTAAAGGGGTACTTGGCAGGGTTATCCATTTTTAAACAGAGGTCAGAACAAGGCTCTTACTTTAAAATGCAATGTCATACAATTCCCGAAAGGACTGACGCATACTTTCCCACCGGTCCCTTTTCTGGTTCCGTCCTTGAATTTGAACCTGGTACTTACATTTTTTTCGGGAGCGCCATTGAAACCTCTCTGTTCCTTTCCTCTCAGGTTACTAAAATGGAAGACCATTTTTTTTTATAGGCCATCACTTCTGTCGCAGGATGAGTGAGCTACAAGCTTTATCATGTAAACCACTTTTTACAGTATTCTCTAAGAGATTGTAGTTTGGACGGTTTCTCCTTCCTTCAGAAGGTTATATCTGAATTTTGTTGAACTCCGAAGATTACATAGGCAGCTTTTTATCCATCTTCTCAGCCTTCTAAGGATAAAGAGAGGTTGACAGGCTTGACCGGAAAAGGGTGCTTAACTTTTACATTTCAAGAATGGCAAATGTCAGCCAGGATGACCGACTATATATTGGCTACACTAGCCACAAGTTAGGCCAAGCTGTGACCAAACAAACTCTATCATGTTGAATCGTTCTATGCATCTCAGAATACTACTCTATTGCTGGAAAGGATCTCCCTGAAAATCTAAGAGCCCATTCCACCAGAGGAGTGGCCACGACTTCGGCTCTTCAGAGGTGTACCAGTTTAGGACAATTGCATACCGAAACTTGGTCCTTACTCCATACTTACTCATTCTCAAAGCATTGCCTGCTTGGACATGCTGCCATTCCAAGACATTTGCTTTGGAAGAGCAGTGCTGCACAATATTATGGGCTCAATAAAACATTTCACAAACATCCACTTCTCCCTCCTCCAGCTTAAGAATTGCTGTCGGAGTCCATCTAAAATGAGGAATCAGTAGGAGGACACAATCCATTAGAAGAACAAATTACTTCCCCTGGTTTTGTTCTTTCAAATTGATGTTTCTCCCACGGATTCCTCATCGCCTACCCATCTTTCTGCAGGTGAATTTTTTATTACTTCTCTTTCAATGCCCATGCGCTTTATTTATTCCTTAAAACTGCTGAGCAGAAAGAGGCCAAAACTAGGAACTGAGGCAACGGGTGCAGTGCATGCTATTTATACCATCATCGATGTCCTGTCCGGACATAGCAATTGTAACCGTCGAGGGACACTGATGCCAGGTGAATTTTTTATTACTTCTCTTTCAATGCCCATGCGCTTTATCTATTCCTGTCGAGGGACACTGATGCCAGGTGAATTTTTTTATTACTTCTCTTTCAATGCCAATGCGCTTTATTTATTCCTTAAAACTGCCGAGCAGAAAGAGGCCAAAACTAGGGACTGAGGCAACGGGTGCAGTGCATGCTAGTTATACTATCATCAATGTCCTGTCTGGACATAGCAATTGTAACCGTCGAGGGACACTGATGCCATGCACTGTGTGTGTGTGTGTGTGTATGGGTGTGTGTGTGCAGTTAATCTTGTAAGGCAAATTACTATTGCTCATATCTGGTTTCAGACCCACCTGGAAAATATAAAGTGGTTGCTTATCTTGCAGAGATTTGTGCCATGGGAAAAAGCATAAGCTTCCTCCATCATTTCATAAGAGCCTCGCCTCCTTTTTTAGTCTTATCCATATTTCACCCATCTGCCCTAAAACATACCAAATGTATGAGCACAGCTCATGGGCTTCTACACCAATTCGTTGAATTGCATACAACAATCTATTCCTATTTTCCAGTGGGATAGTGTTGGGAACTCTGCTGATCGCAATCTTGTCAGTACTTCTCGTTTAACCACTACAAAAGCCATTGTATAGATTTTTTCACCAGTTCTCCCACCCTGAGATGCCCAATTGTGTAAGCTTTAGGATTTAGGCCCTGGTCTACTTGTTCAACCACTAACTTGTTCACAAACTTCTGTGACCTTCTTTCCGAATGGATTTTGTTTTTCATGGGGCTTTCTTAATTTTAAATCTACACCAAAAATATAGATATTTTATGTAGACCCCAGAATACTTTTTTGTTTCCAACAGATGTTAAATTTTTAATAAATACCAGAATCTTCAAATGTGAGCTTGAGTGAATTGACATTGAATTCTGCTGCTTTCTACCAGTTTGACATTTATTTTTTTAGGTCTGGTGAAAATGATGTTGAGTACAGCAATAGCAACATGGAACTGGAAGAGGGAGAGCTTATGGAAGATTCCGCTGCTGGGGCATCAGGTATGATAAAGTTATGGATAATCATTATAACCCCCATAAAAGTGGTGTTGTCATAACGACAGGGATACTTTAACTGACAACTGGCAGGGGCCAATAAATGTTCTGACATTTGGTAGTCTAGTCATGTCTGCGATATTTTAATTCAGAATTATTTTGACAACCAATATTAAAATGCATCTGAAATTAGGAAACGACGAATGAAAAGAAAAATTACATATTGAAAGTAAGTAGAGAAGCAATTTAAAAATACAATCTTCAATTATCTTTATAAGCATATTTCCAATTTATTACCAAATCATGTTAATCTGATAGAAACATTTGATTACTGCAATTGATAAAGGAACTTAATTTCCACTAGATAAACATTGCCGAAATGTATAGATTAAAAGTCAGTCATCGTCATATACAAACATTCCAAATTTAGAAATCCTAAAATTTCTCAATAATGGACATTAGCAAAGCAATGATAGAGATTCAATAGTGTCTGGCTGTTTACAAAGCAAACAATTTGTTTCTAATACAACAGTTTTGCAATGAAGGTTAATAAACTCAACTGTGGGTGTCGAATTCAGCCTGAAGTTAAGAAATTGGGATTGCCAGTAAGTGTTTGGCAATTTCTGCGATTATTGCCAAAGTGATCCCAGAAGTCTTTCTCCTAAAGTACAATTTCTGTAGAGTTTGTGCATCTTGCTAATTGCAATGGCATTGCCCCCAATATTTTAAAAAGCAATATTCTTTTGACTTCTGTAGGATTATTGTCCAAAATTTCGGGAGGCGTTTGAATGGTCAGTAATATGGCATCACTATTCTGTGAAAGGATGGTGAGCAGAAGACTCTGGTTGAGACTGTAACCCGGGATATAGGCCGGTAGTAGAGAAACTCCCAGAACACCCCTTGTTTTTGCATCACTGTTATGCATATCATTTAAAATTGGCCTTAATGTTCTCTCATACATGATTTTTTTTTTTACTCGCTCAAAATAGAAATGCGGGTGGAGGATAACCATTTATAAAACAGTTTTCCACTTGAGCCAGCCTTCCAATGAGACCAACCTAAGTTTGTGTCGAATGATTGCAATAGGGACACAGCTAGGCAAGGATAGCTTCTTTTTTCCAAATAAACCCTTCTATTTTTCCAGGATTTTAATTGGAGGCCAGGTGGAATATTTCCAGTCCATGCAGTAGATATGGAATTACTTTGGACTGTGAAAGTTAATAAGTGGACCTACCATATAATGTATTAACCTGTATAATTTGAGAAACTAACATTGCTTTCTCCTTTAGCCTAAGCACTATGTCCTGTTTGCTAGAAATTGCATCCAAGTTAAAACCTAGATATTTTAACTGTTTTACAGGTTGTAATAAACAGGTACTGATTTTCCAAGTAAAGCCTTATGGTTTCCTACTTGATTTGGAAAGTCTTATAATTTCGGTTTTATTATAATGTATCACCAAGCCATTATGACTAGTATTGTTGGATAGCATTAATCAAATATTGAAGATCCAACTGGGTCTGATCCAGTAGAATGACATCCTCTGCATAAGCTAGCCAACATATTTTTAAGGTATCCAAACATGGTGCAGCAAAAGAGGCCTTCACGAAGCAGTCCCCTATGTTAGATACATATTAAACAGGCAGCGAGCCAGAACGCATCCCTGCTGCAAATCTCTGGATGTGGAGAACTCCTTAGACAAAGCGCACTGCCGAGTCAGCCTTATTTGAATCAGAGTATCCCAATGTAAGTTAAGTGTATAAGAATGGCAATCTGGCTGTCTGGGCAGGGACATCATTTCACCAAAATGACAGGGGTAGTGGAAGAGACATCACACAACCCTTGACCTCTGACATCCCAGGAAGGTATGTAATTTGACCCCACCACGAAGTGATATCTTGGGAAGCGATGGAACACGACCTTTCACCCCTTGGCAAAACAGGAAGTTGCATCACATAGGATTGTTCCTAAATACACTATGAAAAATATGGTTACGATATCACTATAAAGTGATATACATTTCATACAAGAATGGATCACCATATGCATCGTTTTGATCAGTGTGTATAGGCCCATATTACCAAATTACTGTGAATCCAAGCAGACGTCCATGGCCAAATGATTTATGTAGCACTTCCGCATAAGCGCTTTATATAGAACAAATATACATACAATATGACCCATCCTGTGTTGGTACTCATTTATGGACTTCAGAAGAATTAAAGGCTCAGTTGAGGTGTTTAAGAACAGACTAAATCAGTTACTCACCACCTGAAGTGTGCCTGAAATAAACATTTAATGAGTTTAGCAATTATTGTATAGAATTCCAGAAATTGTTTGTTATTCTTATTCTTTCTTATTTAGGGTCACCGCTGAAAGTGTTAAACTTGTGGAGCCCCTGTTTTTTTTTTTTTTAAGAGGCCTGACAAGAAAGCCATCCCTTCCAGAAGCAAAGAACCACATGGTGCTGGCCACCACCCAGGAGTTTGCATTTAAATTTAAAAAAAGAAAACTACAAAACTTTTCTTTTTTTTGGGGTAGCAAGGGAGACCAAATAGGTTGCAGTTGCGACCCCTAAATGACGTTCCTGTGTCTGGGATCTTCCATTTCTTTAATTTATTCCACTGAATCAATTTACAGTGTCAAATGCTATTGATAAAAATCAATGCATTCACCAAAAACAGCTGGGGAATCTTTCCGCTGGAATGTTGGATTACATGCATAATTACCTAATTTTCTGAACGCATCCATTTCATCAAGAAACATTTCAGAGACAATTTTCAAATGTATCTTTAATAGCACAATATTTGGATCCATAAAATAAACCAAACGATGTCCTTAGGTGTTATAGAATGGAAGCATGGAACTTGATCCAGAACTTTGACATTCAAACGGTTCAACATATTTTGTTGGTTGCTTTGAAGAACAAATTCTAACAAGAATTGATCAGCAGTTTTGTAAGTTAAGTGGGCCAAATTACCATCTAAATATTTTTTTACAGGAGCCACAGTTCTGCTTAGTTTGTTGCGATCCGACTCAGGATTAAGGCGGGTTAGAGTACTCTCGTTGATGTTGCAGAGTAAACAAAGGATGGATATGGCACTCTACTGTTTGAATTTCAACAGTGGTTTTTGTTTGTCTCAAGAGCCTGTTTCCAGTTACCATATGATGACAATCCGTGCTTGAGTGGATCTCAACGCCGTCTTCTGGGTTCAAATCGAGGTCTGAAGTTTGCATAGAGGCCTCTGGATTTTCTTTGTCTGTTTAAATGATTGCTTCTTTTTCGGTGGCCGCTTCCTATGCTGCTCCCTCTGTGAGGTGAACATTTTGCAGGAATTTCCTGAAGTTCTTTCTATTGGCCCTTTCCCTGTTTTTATTGTTTGTTTGTGATGGGCCTTTATATTTCTTCAGTGTAACTAAGCCCTTGATTCATATTGCTCCTGTAGTTTATGCAGTAAGTATACTAGTCAATGATTTTGATCTAGTATCAAAAATAGCTTTCTTTCTTTTTTCTGGGTTTTCACTGTTTGCGTTCTTTGGTATCCTAGTTCTTCTCTTTGGCAGTCAGCTTCCAGGGTTTCCAACTGAATATTTATCTCACTCAGCACAATAGTGTGAGATTTAACTTATATGCTAGTATTATCATATAAATTCACAAAGGAGTTTTGAACCATATTGAGAGCTGAAATTAAGGGAACGGTAAGTTTTATGTTATCTGCCAGTATCGTGTACATTAGGGCTACTGGTAAGACACTAGTTTGCTTCCTCCATAGAATCATGTTTTGTCAGGAGCGAGGGAAGACCATCCAAACATGGTGTCGACTGAGCGTCCATACATAGTTTTCCAGTGATAAGCTCCGGAGGAAGATCATTGGGGTTTTCAAAAGGTGTTTCTTTTTGTGACCTCGGTGCATAAGTGCTGGTTAATAGCTGTAGGGTACAAATCCGTAATCTTTGAAGCGAAGGCCACTTTTTTTGCTGTCTTTACCCTTGCAAGTTTTATTTTTCAACTTTGATTCAAGCTTTGGTTCAACCTCTGTATTCTTCAGGCTAATACAAGCCTGCAAGGTTATTTCGCCTGGGTCTGAGGTGAGGGGGGTTAAATGGGTGTCATGTGAATTGAGGACATTCAATCCAACTTCCTTCAGTTTGGTTTTATTGGTTTGGGATTCGTGCAACAGAATCAAGTACTGTGGTAATTCATTAGAACTACAGTCATCCAGTTTAGATTTGCTCTGCAGATTATACATTTTACAAGCACTCTGTGGTGAAAATTTACTTAGCACTCACCCCAGCGCGCACCATCTCCTCCGTCCTCCAACTGCCTCAAGCTGCAGACACACTGCAACACTCCATGCGGCGCTCCGCACTGGCTTATACCCTTTCAGTTCCCTAATGGTAACACCAAAAGAGGTCCATGGAGCAACGTTCTCCAGCAACGAACTGCAGACACTCGGCATCAGTGTATTAAGTCTCCTCAGAATGATTTTCTCTTATTTGTACAGGCCTTTCAATGATGAGTGATCACTGATTATGTACTAACTGGACTTCTTGTGGTTATTCTTGGTTTTTAGTTACATATATAGACAAACTCTGCTTAAGAGCCTCTCATTGGTGATAATAGTGTTTGGTAAGATTCTAACCCTAGTGCTAAATCTACCTCACTTGCGAGAACCACAGACCTTTTTGCTTTACTGGTGGATTATGAGTGAGTGGGAACTTATTTCCACACTCTCAGATCCTTTCTCTTTTTATGGGTGTCATTTTTAAGCCTCTCCATAGTGTCCTTTTAATGTTATCCTCTTTGGCAACTTTTTGTTATGTACCTTTTTATTGTTACAGGGTTGACCTTTGGGCTCCCCTTTTACTTCCTCTGGCTAACCTTGTGAGAACTACAGTTTGCAAGCGTAGAACAGATTTTTCTATCCCTTCTACCTTTTGTTCGGTAAACACCAGCACACCCTACCTTATGTGGAATGCTGGGGAGAAACAATGTATCCCCTTTCTCATTCTAACTGTAACATTTATGTTACAGGGGCAAGCTTACCTTAAATGGCTGTTGGCAGTGAACCTTTTTACAAATTCGGTTCACCTTTACTGCAGGCTGTTTCCACAGCCCCAGTAAAGGCACCCATGAGTGCTCATTTTACCAAAATGGCCCGCCTTCTTTTTTGCTATTTTAGCATTCCTTGTCCTTTCTTGAATCTTCCCCGGCCCTCCAGGGTGGGAAAGTCCTTTGTGTGATTTTGATCTTCAGCGGGAGACCTTGTCAAGCAGCCCTGGCTCCAGAGTGTCTCTGCAGGCAGGAAGCGAGGGAGGAGTCCAAATCTCAGCAGCCCTTTATCTTCCAGCCTGACTGCGAGAATCCAGTTAGAACTGGGAGGCTGGCTGTCCTGAAAGGACAGCCAACCCTCCAAGTTTGAATGTTGCAAGTCTGTTTGATTGGCTGGGTTCCTCTATAAAAGTCCGACCCTGGATGCTGAAGATGTAGTAGACCACTGGACATGAATCAAAGATGAAGAAACCGCGGCTGAGATGATTTCCGGTGACCGGAGAGCCTGCTGTGTAGCCAGAGCCTGTTAACCTTGCTTCCAAGCGAGCTGGGGGCTCTGAAAACTACGACTCCACCCAGAGCCTGGTGAGATCCACTAGACTCAAGAAGACCTGCATTTTGGGCCATCCCACGTCGTACTGCAACCTTGTGAGGCTGCAATACCTCTATACCCTGCAACCTTAAGCCATCGTGCGGTGCATGGTCTTCCGATTTCCAAATCAAGCTGAATCTTTGGTGGCGTCGTGCTGGACTTCCAGAGACGTGAATCGAGTCTGAAAAGTCTCCTCACCACAATGATGGACCTTGCAAGTGATGAGAATAGGACCAGCGATATTGTCATCTTCTGGCTCCTGAAAAGGGTGCCAAAACCACAGAGCTGGATCCAGCTGCAAAGCAACTCTTGCCTGAAGCCTTCCTCATTGATCCCTGCTGTAGAAGCCCTTCCAGTAGCTTGTCTTCAGTCTTAATGATAAAGGAATTAATCATCCAGGTTTTTGACTGCAGATCCGGAAGTCCTCTTGCTGCAGCTCTGCTAAGGTACTGTGTTTACTGGGGTATTTATTTTCCTTACGCCTGTGTGATTTCTGTAAAGCTTTGGGGTGTTCTTGTGATTGGAAGTCCTCTCCAGTTCACCCAAGCCCACTGCTGGAATCCTCTTATGGTGTCTTCTCAGAAGTCCTTGGACCCTAACTAACTTTAAAGTGAAATAATTGTTTGAACAGTCTTCCATAGGAACTCTGATTTTTGCCTGCAACAGAAGCCTATCTCACTCTGCCTACAGCTGGCTCCTAGACGACTAGGGTCCCGCTTCTGCCCCTGAGTGAAACTGTGCAATGGCATAGGGAAGGACTGGATAATTAAAGTATTCTGTCTTGAAATGTATAACAACCTACTTGTGGAAGAGTTGGTTGGTAACTGTCACACTGAGAGTGAGCAGTTATAAAAGTTCTTATTTACTTTGAACGTGTGTTGTGCCATTCTGAAAAGTATATAAAAGGTTATTTTACTCACCTGTGAATTGGTTGCGCCTCTTCCCCAAAGGTAATGCTATTTGCTTCACTTTTCTATTCCTGTTAGGATATATATGTATGAGTGTCCCAATTGGGTCTTGCTTCCCCTGACTTGCTGGTAGCCTGTCTAGAATAAGTCTGCCTTAGGTTATACTTGGCTTTAAGTTGCTGGTAGCTCTTTTAAAAAGTATATGTATTTAACTTAACTTAGCTGTGTGCCATCCTAAAATAAGTTAGAATTATTCCTTACCTCAGTCTGTGTTCCACTGATCTGAAAAGCAACTGTAATAGTATATTACATTATTGGGTTTTACCTTTCTAGAATAGCTGTGCCATTCTTAATAAGTGTTCTTTAGGTGTAGCTGACCTTGGTCTGCATGGTGCAATCCTAAATTAGAGTAAAGAGTTCTTGCTCTTCTCCAGCATGGGGTCTGGCATGGATTCACATGCTCATGAATATACTCCCCGTTGTCGGGCCGGGAATCCTCGGTAAAAGAAAAAAACAGTTTCACTTACAGACTGTATTTCTCCTCTAAACCAATCACTGAGCTCTGGATTAATCTGCCCCCAGCCAATGACTTCCCTCTCCATCAACCCCTCCTCTGGCAGCCATCTTTAGATTTTTAACGGACGTTCAAGTTTTGGGAGTCCTCGTTTTTGTTCCGTGAGCTGTTCTACGTTTTCACGCTTTTTTCGATAAAAAGTTCTATTTTTGTCAAATAGAGCATGTGTGCTCTTTCGCTCCTTCGGCTGACAAACGGGGATCCGTTTGTCGTGAATTTAAATGCCCCTAAAGGGCAAGAATCGTCAAAGTTTCATCGAAGATTCCAGAAGGCCATTGGGCCTACTCTGCACTCCAGACCATGTCGGAAGAGAAGAGTGAGGGGAGTTCCCTTTTTAAGCTCTGCTCCAGCTGCGGAATGTGTTTGCAAAGGACAAACACCTCCAGTGCCTTTACTGTCTCCATCCGGATCACAGGGAAGCGGATTGTGAAATCTGCCTCGGGTTCTCCAAGCAAATCGGGAAGGATCGTCAAAGTAGGCTGGCGGCGTGGCTCAGCGCCAAGGCCTCTGCCCCATGCAGCAAGCAGTGCATGTCTCACCCAGGACCGGCTGGTCCGAGGAGCGGGCGTCTAAGTCTTTTGAGGGCACTCCATCTGTGGGAGGCCCCAAGATCAGGCCAAGCACTGCAAGTCTGTTTCCAACGGTGTTGCTGCGCTCAGCTTCACCATCTGCCTCCATCTCCAGCCCCTCCTCGAAGAGGAATCGGCTAACCCGTTGAAGCTGTGGGAAAAGCCTAAGAAGATGAAGGCACAGGAAAAGGTGACCAACTTGCCCCAGAAGGCCCAGGTGAAGTAGTCGACGATCGAGTTGGTGGCGTGGCGCCCTCTCAAAGGCCAACGGTGCTGACCCAGTCAAGCTAGCCCCGAAAAGGCCCGGAGTGTCCCTACCCCCGAGGTGGGAGGCCTCGGCCAAGCTGGTGGAGAGGACACCGGAGAAGAGGATGCCATCCCTAAGCCCGAACCCAACCCCTCAGGATGCAAAAAGGTCGGGGAGAGGGGAGGAGGCTTCAACTGTACTCCAGGGCACAGATTTTTCTTCCTTGGACGAGGAGGACCAAGTGTCAGTATACACGGTTCAGGAGGATGTGGGGGACGCTGCCAGCTACGGATACCACGAAGGGGACACAATGGCAGAAATATAGACAACGCCGCAGAGCCCAGTAGGCCTACCACCCTGGCCTACTTGGCCTACTTGTATTTATAATAAACCTTTATTTTTTATAATACTTCGGGTTGTAAGTGTTTCAAATTAATCCTGGGTATACTACAGGTTCAGTGTACTTTCCTATAGCTCTTTCTCCCACCTAAGATAAGCCTGGCTGCTCTGTCTACGCTACCATATACTTGGGTGTTAACCTTATACTAAGAGTGGAGTCTAGTAATGTCTCAGTTGAAAGGTTTTACTAAGCCTTTAGTTGGACCTCAGAAAAACTGACCTAACAGATTAGCACATACAGTACAATGATAAGTAATGTAATGTAAGTGGTCTTACATAGTTCCCTTCTGCCACTATTGCTGGTACTGCTGCATGTGGCTTTGTAAGAAAAAAGGTGAAAGATGCAGATGTGAAACCTTTAGTGTTGATGGGTGCAGGCCGCAAGTACCCGATTCCCGAATGCCAATCTGCTTTCTATGGGTTTAATGGAGAAACTTTTGAGTATGTTATCCATAGAGAAGAGCCCAAGATTTGATAAACCACAGTACTTTGGGCCTGGTTAGCCGCTAATGTGAGTGTGTGATAGGGCTAAAGAGGAGAGTCTTGTCGTGGCTCGGTTATGGTTGATGTGCTAATTGCCAGGGGTGTGGTTGCAGTTTGTGGGGGTGGGAGGCCCTGTGTTATGCAGTGTAAAGTGGTAGGAAATCTCAGAAGGGAGTTGGTTCAGTTAGTCCGAGGCAAGAGGGATCAGGCTTTATGGCAAAACAACCTGCACCCAGCACACCTACCCCTGGCCGTTATGTCACATTTATTTAGCTCCCAATGCCACCCCTCTTTGTCTCAAATAGATTTGTTGTACCCCATGAGATCAAAATGAGCATCTGCAAGTTGGCTGGAGATGGAAAGAGATGGCATGGGTATTCAGACATTACCAGAGGAAAGTTTGCTTGAAATTTGTGGGCAGCAGTCACCCATTTCACCTTCTTGATTATGTTGGTTAGGAGGCTGAGAGATTCCTCAAACCTCCCTCTAGTGTGCTCATGTTCTATGCTCAACTTTTTGCTTGGGCTTTTGCCTGTCAAAGCATAGCAAGGCATTATCCAGGCTTTCGTCTGGAATTTGTTTCATCCATAGGTCTACCCTGCTGTCTCCTACAAGCCACAAATCCTCTCACACAATACAAATTGAAATGCCCCTTCACACCCAACCACCAACAGCCACAACTCACCAGGTTTAGAAGCTGCACCAGGCCTTCAGTATCAGAGTGAAGCTGCAACTCTCCAAAGGGGTTATTCACAGTGAGACAAGTATCAGAAAAGATAGATGGAGTGTTGATTCCTCAAAATAATGTGCAGCACCTTGTCCTAAAAAAGGGGACGTGGTGTGAGGGCTCCAGGATGGTGAAGAGCAGTGTGTTGGCAGTGCCAGACCAGGCTTTTTGGAGAGGAGGTTATGATGGACTTTCCAATGAAACTGGAATCTCAAGTTTGCAGTCTGCCTCCCTGCTAGGTAAGGGTCTCGGGTTGGAGATTTCCTTACTTGTGCCACAGCAAACTGATGAAACCAGGGCAAAAACAACCATGCTTTATTCATCTGCATTTTAACCCCTAAACTGCCATGGGTTCATCCCCCAACCCCCCCCCCCACCACTCGTCCCCCCCCCTCCCCCTGTGCCAAGGCCTTTTTTGGTGATTTTGGTATGTCGCCATTCAATTCCTTGTAACATTTTTGTTACTTGAGATATCTCGGCCAAATTTGGCCCCTTTTTTTCCCACATGTAGGCGGTCATAACACCACCAATGAATCCTAGTTTGCTATAGTGGGGAGAGAGAAAATAACCAAAAAGTGAGGAAATGTTGGGTTTTTGACAGGCAATGCTAATAAAATTATGTACAAAGAAGCCTGTGGTGTTTTCTTTGTAAGTGCTAGGAAAAATGGTTTTGCTGTGCTGAATTCCCCATTTTCCAGGAGTGGAAACCAAAAAAACATATTTTGATATGGTTACCAGCCATTTTGTGAGAGGTAGGCGATTTTGGCCTTTTTTTCCAATAGGACATGCGTGGACGGAATGGAAGAGAAGGTTAGAAAATTCCAAGTTTAGGAAGGGATGATTTGCGCAGGACAGGCAACAACTATGTAGGGAAAAACTCTATAGTTTGGGAAAAAATCGGGAAAATGACAGGAAAGAAAAGGTATGTGGTGGAAATGGTTGGCCCGCTAAGGCAATGGCTTCTGTGAATTTTGAGAAAAACAAAGCTCCACTACATTCCCTCGACTCTTCCAGTTAGGAAATCACACATTTTTCGTAATGTTTAAAAAAACAAGCAATACCACAAGCCAAAAACCGAGCCATGGTACACAGGATTTGTATGCTTACGGCCTAAACAGACGTACTTAGCAGGGGTCTCCATCCTTATCCATAAACGCCTTCCCTTCGTTGCACATACAGCGGGATCCTGAAGGACGGTTTGTTTTGGTGAGATGGATGTTGTTCAGCAGTGTGTTACCCTCCTAAACATTTATGGCCCGACCAATGATAGCTCTGGGTTCTTCCTGCATGTTTTTACGCAATGCGCCCATGAGATGAGCCCACTCACGTTCATTGGATTGGGCAGGATTTCAATGTTGCTCTTTAACCTGGTTGGGATAGGTAGCCCCCCTGCCACCGCCCACGACCTTCAAAAATACACTGCTGTTGCTCCTGATGGAGGAGCTTTGATTACGACACTCCGGAAGGGAGCTTCACCCGCAGAGACTTATTTTTGTTACTCAAATAGTCATGGGAACTATGCCTGTCTTGATTACTGGATACTGTGCTCTCAAATGTTGTTGATGATTCACCAGTGTGCAATCAGACCCATTACTATCTCGTACCATGACTCGGTGGTACTACACATACGGCTACCGGTTGTGAGTCTACAGTCCCCCTGTGGAGATTGAATCTAGTGGCAATATAGTACCCTCATTACATAGAGCACCTGGTGCAACACACAGAACGTTTCTGGGATGATAATTTGACAGTCGGCTTCTCGGCGGTAGGCTGCTGGGATGCTTTTAAGGCAGTACTTGGGAGGCATTGTATTACTGAATGGGCATATAAACTGGAGGGCTGGAGGCAGCATGAACAGCAGCTCCATGGGGAGCTTCTAAGGTTGGAGTGGGCGCGTAAGGCTTCCCGGGATAGGTCCATGCTGGGCAAACTCCAACATTGTTAGAGCTCAAAGAATGCACTATGCTACGAGCACAGAAGTTCTTTTCCAAATAGCCAACTCCATTTTTGAAAGCAATGATTGACCACTACGACCGATGGCTGTTCTATTACTTGGCCACCAGAGAGCACAACTCATTGATGCAGTTAAGCATGACTCGGGTGACCTGCTCACCGATACCAAATTGATCAACGATCGCTTTTTAGCTTTTTATCGCCAACTATACGCAAAGCTGCCTCCTCCCGCCAAAGAGGCCCTGTCTGAATTTTTAAACTGACTTCAGCTGCTCACCGTGACGACAGATGATCTGGCCAAATTGAACGCTCCAATTGAAGAGGGAGAAGTGGTAGCAGCCATATCGAGGCTGGCTGGAGCGAAGGCTACTGGCCCGAGCCCTTTCGAGTGACCTATACAAAGCGTTGGTGGACAAGCTAGCCCCCAGACTTACCGGGGTCTTTAATGAAGCCAGGGACATTGGGGCTTTACACTGACTACCGGCTCCTGGCCAACATCATAGTTTTTCCCAAACGGGGCAAAGACCCGACTGAGTGCGGTCCACATAGGTCAGTATCCCTTATCAACACTGATGCAAAGGTTTTGGCCAGGTGCCTAGCACGCCGACTGGACCCCCTTCTCCCGCGGCTGGTCCACCCAGATCAGACCAGTTTTATTCACGGGCGTCACTCGTGACAGTCTGAGGTGGTTTTTGAACATATCGGCTGTCACAGCGGATCGTGATGTCGTTTTATCCCTCAATGCTGAGAAGGCATTCGACAAGGTCAATTGGACCTATAT
This sequence comes from Ambystoma mexicanum, assembly GCF_040938575.1. Lineage (NCBI taxonomy): Eukaryota > Metazoa > Chordata > Amphibia > Caudata > Ambystomatidae > Ambystoma > Ambystoma mexicanum. The sequence continues at coordinate 556,287,571 of NC_090931.1, forward strand.
GTTTGCAGTTCTGCTGGTTTTCGACATCGCAGGATACTTCATAGATATGGCCCGGCTACTATATGCTGCTCCTAGGGTGTTGGTGGTCGTGAATGGTTTTACTTAGGAGCCATTCCGGTTGAACTCAGGCACTCGACAGGGCTGTCCCTTGTTGCCCCTCCTTTACGTTCTAATCATTGAACTGCTTGCAGAAGAAATTCGGCGGGATCTGGGGAGATGAAGGGCATCGCTAGAGGAGGGAGTGGACACTGCATTTCATTATACGTGGATGATGTTCTTCTGTATCTTGCTGGATGGAGATTCAGCCTTCCTCATATCCAATACATATTATACAGCTTCAGTACACTGGCAGGTATAGAGTTCACTATGATAAATCAGAGGTTATACCACTCCGCACAGACATCCCCTATGATCCGGGGGAGGGGGGGGAGTGGGTGGCGCACTTTAGGCTACAACTGAATAACATCAAATACTTGGGGATTTGGGTCGGCCCCTCAGTACTCTCCCTTATTCAAGATATTTATATCCTGCTTTAATTTAAAAAATTCTATTTGATTTGCACAAATGGAATTCTCTACCCCTATAATTGCGGAATAGGATAAATGTGGTTAGAATGAACACTCTTCCCAAATTAGTATACCTGGCACAATTGATTCCCTATCCTCTGCCCTCAGGGATGCGGCACAGCCTCAATAGACATATTGGGAAATGTATTTGGCACCACAAGAAGGCTAGGCTAAAATCAGAATGGCTTTGAGGCTCCAAACAGGATGGAGGAATGGCACTCCCCGCGTGGGACTCTTATCACCTGGCTGCGCAGACCTGCTGGATTAAGCGGTGGCTCAACCCGACAGAGGTGGCTAGTTGGCATGAATGTGAACTAGCAATCTTGCGTCCCCTCTTGCCTAGGGACGTGGTGGCTCTCCCATGGGCCTGCATTCCACACCACATTACATAATACCCCATAGTGGGTTCAACCTTAACATCTTGGCTGCAGTTGCTGAAAAGTCTGGGTGCGATGTTCAGTCAATCCTGGGATGGCTTGGACTGAGTGCTATTCTCATTAACGGCAGGGTGGGGAAAGTGAAATGACCTGACTCCGAAGCTTGGCGGCAGGTTCGCATAATGGATCTTTTTGAGGGGATTTCCCCCCCTTCCCCTTTGCTGAGGTCAGGACAATGTTAGGCTTCCAAGGAACGGCTTGGCTAGAGTAAAGGGCAGGGATCTCGGCGATCCCTGCACAGGTGAAAGCGTACACCCTCAGGATGCGAGCTCAAACTAAAATATTACCATATAACATTTCCCAGATTTAAGGTCTTTTATTTACTGAGCATCCCTAACAATGCAGGGAAAAATACGATTTTGGTCGAGCAATGGGCGGCTGACTTGGACACCTAAGTAGACTTTGGGACCTGAACACCTTTTGCACTGATCAATGATCAATATAAAATCACCCAATGATACTATTACACGCCAACCAGGATGGCAGCAATGAAATTGCGATCATCAGCCGATTGCTGGCGGGGATGTGGGCGACCACGTACGTTGGGCCACATGTTCTGGTCGGTGGTACAGGAGAAGAAGCACTATACCATTGGGGCAATGCCAGGAGTAACATTGAATTTGGAACCTAAAACTATGCTTTTGGTATGGGTGTAGAAGATGGCCATGATAGTATTGTGATCAAGTTGATACATACGCTGTTGTTTGTTTCCCGGAAAACCATTTAAATCCACTGGAAGTCACTGGATGGCCCGCTTATGAAAGTCTAGGAGTGCCTGGTGTCTAATCTGTGTATATTCGAAAGACAAGCGCATGCTAATAGATGAGATATGGAAAGGGCACAACATTTGTGGGAGCTGTACGGACAATACATCTGAACATCGATTGAACATTGTGGGCATGCTTCACTGGGGTCACTCCAGAGGAGGGGATGGTGGGAAGGTGTAGGAGAGGGTGGGATGGCCGGCGTACGGCCGGTCACAAACTGAGACATGGGCTGGTAACCAACGGACATCTGTTCTGATTGAACATACGGACCATATAAGTCTGGGCGATATTGGATCGCTATTGTTTACCCTGTGTTGCGTGGGAAGTATGGACCCAGCAATACTAGGGGGTGTGGGCATGAGGATCGTTTAGGGCGAGTAGGATCCGGAATGAGCTACAGGATACTCCCAGCATGGACCGAACTGTATTCAGTGCTCTGTATGTAGTACCTGAATCCTCCTAATCAGGGTTGTTGTTTTTTGTTTTGTTCGTATATACTGTTTCTTCCTTCATGCCGTTCTGATATATCGCTGATGTATGAGAATCTTTCTATTAATAAAGATTTAAATCATCAAAAACAGGAATGAGGAGAGCGAGAGAGAGGTTGTTGAGCTGTCTCTCTTGGGGGGGGGGGGGGGGGTTGACTGAATTGTGTTCTTGCATGTACAACTTCTACACAAGTTGGTAAGATGTGGGAGTACACATTTCAGAGAAGGCAGCAAAATACCCTCACACTTGCTCCTAAACTGTGCAGCTGCTGTGTTCCCTTTGACCACAAAAGCACTTGTACATCGCTCTGCTTAGATATTTTAAATGTGTTACAGGTTGTAATAAACCGGAACCGATTTTTCCAAGTAAAGCATTATGGTTTCCTATTTGATTTGGAAAATCTTATAATTTTGTTTTTTATTATACTATATCACCAAGTCATTATCACTAGAGTAGTGTTGGATATCATTAATCAAATATTGAAGACCCAACTGGGTCTGATCCAGTAGAATGACACAAAGAAGAAGCTTTTAAGACCCTGACAATTGAGCACAATGGCATCTGTGTGGATATGATCATCCAGTTTGTACATGCCTGGGCACTGTGTGAGCTGGGTCTAGGGTTGTAGAATGCTACTTGTACGATCTTCTTTAGTGTACCCTGCCCATTGTCTAGGCATATTCACACTTTTAATACAAAGAAGCTTGGAACTCCCTGAAAAGTGTGTGGGCCCAAGTACAAGGCAAAGTTACTGTGGCAATTTTACACATGACTATATTAGACCAGGTATAGAATTTAAGTATTTTATGTGCATTGTGGTTGTCAGAAGATCTTGGAACTTAAAGTTGATGTGGTTTCTGGCCAACAAGTCTACAGCAATGCTGCAAAAGCTGTGCACTTGGCAAATGCACTCCTCATATCTCCAACTTTACCTCACTGTTCTTCAAAACTACTCCTCAGCTCTGGACTATGACAAACGTTCTCTCTCTCTCTCTGTCTCTCTCTCTGTGTCTCTCTGTCTCCCCTCCCCCCAAAAAGGATCTTGCTCTCTAATTTTCTTCTAAAATGTCAACCATTCTCAATACTATTGCTAGTTACCTTCTATCCCCTCTTCCTCCTCACTTTTCTCCACACAGTCTTCCCTCTTCAAATGCCATCTTGATAATGCTACTTTTACCACCTCCTATAGGCCAGCTACTGTCATCCCTCTCCTTAGGAAACCTGGTCTCGATCTGAACTGTCCTGCGAACCTTTGTCCTGTCTCTTCTAACGCACCATTTCAAAATTCTAGCGCATTTTAGTATTCAATCGACTCACCGAGTTCCTTAAGGCTTGCAACCTCAGGGACACGCTCCAATGTGGCTTCCGACCTCTGCATTCTTCTCACACCGTTCTCCTCAGTGTCAGCAACTTAATCTCTTCTGCACATCATGTGAACCGTTCATCTGTTCTTCTCGACCTCTCTGCTTCTTTAGATGCAGTCAAACATTCTGACTTTCTCTCTACATTCTCTCCTTGGCATCAGAGGTAAGGCTCTTGCTTGGTTTGCTTCATACCATGCTCCTAGACACTTTGAAGTGCCTTGGAATAGCCTTAACTACACTTTCAGCCCTACACTTACTGTCCGAGTTCCCCAAGGGTCTGTCCTTGGTCCACTACTCTTCACTCTCTATACTTCAGCTCGTGGCGCACTGATGTCATCTTACGGCCCATCCTATCAACTCTTCGCTGACGACTCTACAAGCATCTTCTCCTTTCCCTCCATATCCGACAAGCTGTTGTCAAAAATGTCAAACTGTCTGCCATCAAATATTGGATAGCTTTTCACTCGCTCATGCCCGACTCTACTAAGGCTGAAGTTCTCTACTTCCCAGCCAAGCAGACTATCTCTTCCTCTCCCCACTCCTCCTCTCTTCTGACTACCTTCCTTACTCTGCTGCTGCTTGTAACCTTGATGTCTTCTTTGACCCCTTTCACAACGTTTTGCTCTTCTCCAAATCTGCCACTGCAGCCAGACTCAACCTCCTCAATATCACTGTTATCTTCTTCCTTTAAATAATGCTAAACAGTTTATCTCCTCTCTGAATCGGACGTCTGTGCCTGTCTCCTCTATCACCTTTCCAACTATTCTTTTTCCCTTCTGGGCAATGTCCTCAACTTCACAGTCTGCACACTTTTCAACCTTTCTCGCTTTACCTATACCTCCATCGCCACATTGGCTGGTTATCTAGGAAACAAAGAGCTAAGTATATACTTCTCATCTTATCAACTTGCCATGGACTTGCTCCATCCTACCCATCTGCTCATCTCACTCCCTACTCTACCTCTTGCTCATTACAAACTTCCTCGACTCCTCTCCTTGCCACTATTCGAGCCCCAAGTGCTGCCTCTTGTTTCTACCCTCTCCCTTACCCCGCTCCCCTAGTCTTACTCTCCGTCTCTGTACTACTCCAACTCTACCACTATTTAAATCCAACCTCAAAACCGTCCTCCTTTCTGAAGAACCTGTTTGCTAGCACTCTACGTCATGTCATCACCCTGCTTCCCTTTCTCTCTACGCTTACGGACAACCCTACAGGACTTTTCCATCACCCCTCCATCCTTAATTTAGCACTTCCTCCACCATCCTGTACCTATGCTATCCCTGCAAAATTTGGTCGTCCGGTCCCATTATCTCAACCCATTGTCAAGGACCCATGGCCTCGGCTCTTTAAGCGCTTTTGTGCCAAAAATGCATTGCTATCCTCCAATTTCTATAAATAAATACAGTTCATAGTACCTCCCAGTTTGGAATCTGTTTTCATTCCCTTCAAACTGATGTTTTATTTCCCAGTGATGAACTGTTGGATTCATAGTCTTTCTTCAGGTACTCTAGGTATTGACACAGCAGTCTCACACTGCAATAGGTATTTACTTTCTTGGATTCGAGCTACGTCAATGTTCTCTGAGGTGGTGGCAATCAGCACTTAAATTTGCAATGAACAGTTCTTTGCTTTCTTCGCTTTCCTTGGTTCAGTGTTCCGTCCCTCTCTATCGGAGGTACTGGGAATCTGGGTTTCAGTTCCCTCAATGCAATAATTACTTGCTTTCTTTGTTTCTGGATTGGCGACCTCTTCTTCAGAGGTATTTGGCACAAAGACTTTTCTTAGCCAATTCCATCGTTTTTTGCAACCTCTCTTTCAGAGGTGTTAGGATGGGTTTCCAAAATAAACCTTGGGGGTAGATTTTGGGAGACCAACCTATTCTGGTGAACAGGAAAGACACTGAAGTCTAGCCAAACCCCATCAAGGTTGGCAGCAGAGAAGACAGAGAAGTAGAACAATATACAATTATTTTTTAGGCCTTTTGAAATGCACACTAAATAATGAAACTTCTAGTTGGGTTTTACCACACAACTACAAAATACATATATACATTTACTCTTGTGAGAAGATAAAAAAGCATTTTATTCACAACCAGTGCAATACAGTTAAGTAATCATATTCAGAAAACACAATAGAAACACTTCAAAGCAACACTAGAATAGTTCCGGAACAAGTCCATCCCTGAGATGGAATGGGGCCTAGTGCCTTGGATACATCAGTTCCAAAAGATATAGATTTCAGGTAGGTTTACTATTGAATAGGATGATTCCAGTGATTGCAATTCAGAGTTAAACATTTTTAGGAAAGTTCAGATAAGTGGCTCTCTGTCCCACTACACCAAGGAAGGCTTCAAAGGGCATCCTAGACCACCACCAATCCGCGTCGGGCAAGATATAGGACCGGGACGTTGTGCCCACGTAACCCTACGGATAAAGGGGGGGTGGGAAATCATTGATAACTTAACCGGCATATTCCAATTTCTCCAGAGACCACTTCTGAGGTTCCAGATCCTGTTGCGGACATGTCCTCCTGTGCTTGGCCAAGTCGTGGGAGGCCTAGGGGTCGCAGGTGCAGTGGTCGCTTTTGGCGCAGGATTTAGTTTTGGATGCATTACCTGAATCGTGGTTCCAGGGACTGTTCAGCTGATTACCTTTGAGATGAAAGGGAGAATTATTCCACGGAGCAGGCGGCCTCAGCCGACCTTCAGAGAGCAAAGAAGACTGATTGAAGCACAAGTCACTGCCGTCCGCCTCTGAAAGACAGTCTTCGGTTGGTGAACAATGGAGCAGGCCTTTCACGACTTTTGTTGGGACCAGAAGGCTGAACATGCCAGAGCGGGCTTCTTGGAGCACAAGTTAAGGATCCTTCAAATTGCTAGGAAGCACTTAGAATGGTGACAACTGCAGAAAGGTAGCCCAGGAAAGAGCTGATGAGTCCACTGTGTGATGTGTGATTCAGGGACATTTCCAAAGGCTCCACAGGAATGGATCTTCGAGCAAGGGTAGAGACTGGTTGTTCCAAATGGTCCAGTGGTCGACACCACCCATAAGGGCCTTGAGGTCAGACAGAGGAGAAGGGCATTACCAGGACTTGACTGGGGGCAATGTTGGTCAGTTGCAACAGTCGTCCCTGGATCGTCAGCAGGCTGCACATCTTCGTAGGGGTCATGGCTCCAACGATTATCTGTCCAATGGTTGCAGGAGTCCTCTTTTTATCCAAGATCTGGAAACGGAAGTGCGCCCAGATCCACCAGTGGTAAGGATCTGCACCATTCAAACTGGCAGTGGCTATCCAAGGTTGAATAGCCACTGGCCACGCAATCTGCCCAGCAACAGACACTGAGGAGCATGTGGACTGGGGACAGACAGTAGGAGTCTCAACATCCAGTCACACAAACAGACCACCACTTTGCCTGTGAAAGCACAAGCTTTCCCCCAGGAATGGACATGCCACATATGGCAATTCCGGTCCTGAAAGGGCAGGAAGACGGCCAAAGGACAGGTGAAAATCTTGTGGCATGGCCATTTTTGAGTATATGATACTCTTTATTGCATTAGGCGGTAAAATGTAAAAGTACACATGTAAACATTTTATAACACAGTAAAAAATATATTTGCTGCTATTAGCCTATTGTGGACGCATTTTATTTGTAACCACAAAGTTAAAAATGAAATAGCTACAAGGATACAAAATACCTAGGATACAAGGTGACCTAATCACACTTCACTGTAAGGTGATGTCTTTAAAATCGTAAAAAATACAATACTTTCTCTAAAGGAGAAAGTCTCCCAGTACTGATAGTCTTATGGACTGATCAGTTTCCCCATACAAATAAATACCGAGCAAGGGAAGTAAAGCAGGCTTTATTTTCCTCCAAAAAGTCAGGACAGGAGTCAAAACAAAAAGAAAGGTTGTCCCAGGAAAGCAGCAACGAGAAAATCTTTTCTACAAGGTAATGATTACCTAGGCATTCAATTTACTTGCTGTAGGCTTCACAGCCTCTCCATCAGATGTATTTGGAATGTGGACTTTCATTTCCGCAGTGCACTGTAATTCTAATGGACTCCTTCCTCCCACGGATTCATCTTAAATATTGATCTCCCAGCACAACTGCTCTTTGTAAACATTTCCACCGCCAATGGGTGCAGCTTGGTATGATATATTTTATTTATATTGTGCATATACACAAGTGTTTCAGAGCGCAACCAAGCAAAGGGAGGGGAACAGGGGAGAACAAAAAAACATGATCTTCCTAGGCCCAGTGACATTAAGAAACGCGCAAGTGCATGGAAAAGGGAAAAGGGGGAAAGTGCGTGGAAAGGGAAAGAGGTGGAAAGTGCGTGACAGAGGAGAGAATGGAATAAATATTCGGTGAAATAAATAAATAAGTGCAGTGAAAACAGGTAGTGCAGCCAGCAAGTGGCAAGTGCATGATAATCAGATAGGGTATATCTGATAAGTGCAGAAGAAGAGTGGGGGGCTCTATGGGTACAGATACACATCCCAGTTTCAGGGGTGGGCCGGAGGCAGGGTGAGGAGGTACCTGGGCCCGACGGGTACCTGGGCAGGTACCTGGGTTATGCCATTGGTGCTATTCTAGACATAGGTGCCAGGCCATGTGACCTTAGTTTCACCACTCTTTTTGAATCGCACGCTTCGTTCTACTGCATTGACCTGCTGAATCCAGCGAAGTCCTCAGGATTCAAGCCCTACGCGGACATGCACCAAATGTCTGTTTCAGGCCTGCTTTGGTCTTTACTGTCTCAGTGAAGGCCACAGCACGCAGGACTGCATGACATGCCAAACGATGCACCCAAAGACTCTTTGAAAACGTGAGGGGAAGCTGTTCACCTTTCTCCACAAAGAGATGGGTGATAAATCCATTTGAGGTCGCAGTGAGCGGACTGCAGCACCGATGAACGGTACCCTGTCCGAAGGGAGAAGAAAAAGAAAGACTGCAAAAGATCAAGCTCTCCAGGCAGTTCTTCAAGACACAATTCTTCGAAGATGCGGAGCCGCCACTCCAGGTAAGCCTCAGAGGATCAGGTGCAAAAGGTTTCTTAACTAACCCAATCCTTTACTCCAGACGAAGGGGAGGCCTTCAGACAGAAGATACTTGACATCTTCACCAAGGCCCCTGCGCCTCCTTCCTAGACTCCAACAGCTTCAGCCCTTACGCCGGTTGTCCTGCTGGCCTCAGCCAAGCCATCGTATTTCCCGGCACTGAGACGAGCCGGCAGGGACTCCAAGAGTAGACGTGACAAGTTCCCACCGATGGACGTTGCCCCTCTCACCTCACTGCATTCTTACGCGGGGCCTGAGTCATGTGGGAATTTACCCCGTTCCCCAGTGGCACATATATGTCACATTTGGAGGAAATTTATGATGATGAATGGGACCCGATACCTTTCAAATTTAAACCCATTCATGCAAGGGAGGTCAGAGACTTCCCATAGAGTTTTATGGGGAGCAGGAGTAACCTGGTGGATCTTGTAGCTGGCTTGCAAGAGGCAAGTGATCTGGACACCTCGCCAGCAGTTGAAATGCTCCCAGCTACAACCCCAAACTATCACAAGCTCCTTTTCCTTGCTTGATGGCCAAGGTGCTTGGCACCTTGGGGCTGTCTGCTCCTTTACGCCCCAAGATGCAGTACGAGTTGACAGACATTTGGGCCGAGGGTCCAAAGAAAGAGATCTTATTGCCGTTCCGGCATTTGATGTACCAAATCTTGAACTCTAAGCCCAGCTGGCCTCAGTACTCACTACTGACCGGGACCTGGCTAAGAAACAGGCCAGCCCCTTCTGACCTTATGTTCATCTCAGCTCATGCATCGCTGGAGAGTTTTGTGGTACAGGCTGCTACTGCAAACCTAAAGACCACGTCCTTTCCACCCTTGCCCCCTGACAGAGAGCGCAAGAGACTAGATGCATGGGGAAGCAAGATGTTCAGCTCTTCAAGCCTGGGCCTCCTTTGTGTGAACGCCTCCTGTGCCGTGGGGTGGCGGGTGTAGAGGTTACTTTTCATGTCGAGAATTGGTCGCAGTTCTCACCAGACGGTTCCAGGCAACTTCTTGACGACCCCCAAACGTAAAAAAAAGAAGATGCACACCTTGGCGTTGAAGACCCTTCAGGACACCTCACAGGATTGCAGATGGTTACAGCAGAGGTCCCCACGTTCAGATGGCAACAGGTGATCTTTCAGCAGTGAAAACAGTGGCAGCACCCGCTCAGCTTCCCTGTCATGAGAAGGCTAAAATTGCGAGGACAGACAATTTACGGCATAAACTGAAGAACCTGTGATTCCCAAGACTCTGCTCAAAACAGTGATGGCTGCAGCGATGGCAGCCCAAAAGGGAGCTTGTCAGTCCAGGGACACTGCCAAAGGTTTCCAAAGGCATGAATCCATGAGCAAGGGTTGTGACTGGTTGTTCCCACTGGTCCAAGGGTTGAAGCACTAATGAGGGTCTTCTGAAATCGGGAGGAGAAGGGCTTCACCGGGCCAATCACAGGAGTGGATGCTGGTCAGCTGCCGGAGTCCTCAGCGGGCTGCTAGGTTTAGTAGGCATCTTGGTTCCAGCAATGATCTCTGGAATAGCTGAAGGAGCCCTTGATTTACCCAAGATTTAGGCTGGGCGCTAGCCCACGCCCTCCAATGGGAAGAATCTGCAACATTCAAACAGCCCACTGTTGTCCAATCCTGGACAACCACTGGTCGTCACATCCATCCAGCAACAAACTTTTGCATGTCACAAGATTGAACTGGGACCAGCCAGCCGGAGCCCCCTCCTCTGACTCACACAAACAAAGCCCACGTTCCTGTGAAAGCAGGAAAGGGGTTATCACATATGGCATTTCCTGACAAGGCAGTAAGAAGGGCAGAAGACAAGATAGCCAAAGAACAAGCGATTATATTGTGGCATGGCCATTTTAGGGTGCTAGCCATCTTTAGCAGCCATTTGCAGTAAATGCAAAAGTGCACGAGAAAAAAAATCTCAAAACCTGTAAAAATCACATGGCTGCCACTAGCTTGTCTTGGGCACATTGTCAAAGTAACAAAAAAGCCATTGGGTATTAAGTTACAAGGATAACAAAGTATCCTAACTACACTTCACTGTAAGGTGATGGGTGTAATTGTAAAAATTCCAAAAGAGACACTGAGTCTCTAAGTGCTGACAGTCTTCGGGACTAGTCAATTCCCCCATAAGAATGAGCAAAATAGGCAAGGGAAGCAGCAGCCTTTACTGACCTCCAAAAGTCAGGCCAGGGTTAAAAAAATAATCAAAAAGAGTGGGGGTCCCAAAGGAATCTATAGAGGGAAAGGTACAAAAAGAAAATCTTTCCAAACGAATGCTATGCACAGTTCAATGTTGCGTTTGCTTTCACACATTCTCAAAACATTGGTATACTGCAGATCAAGAACAATAGTGCAAACAGAAAATAGTGACCATCGTGATGTGTTGACGGATGGACAGAATTAGGTTTTGCATGGCTTTTCAACATCTCTCTGGCCCCTTTGGCCCTCCTGATCTCTACCTTCCCCTCTAACTTTCTGTGTTATGCAGATGTCACGCAGCTCTCTTTCATGTTACCCTCAGCCTTCTCCTTGCTCCTCCCTGACTGTCTATCTGCTATTCAGTCACGGTGTGCCACTAACAATCTCTGCCTCAACACGAGCAAGACGGAGATCCTTCTCATTGGAGCCCCAGCTCCTGTTTTCCTATTCTCACTATGACTGCGCTCCTTGGGCCCTCTGCCCGCACCCTCTGGGGCATAAACCTTGGAGTGATCTTCAACTCCACCCTATCCTCCTCTCCACGCATCACAGACCTTGCCAAGAAGGCCCACTTCCAGCTGTACCTCCTCGAAGGTGTTCTCCCTTTTCTCACCTTCCCCCAGAAGCTCACCATCTCCAGAGCTCTGGTTCTCTCCAGGCTGGAACAGCCTCTTTCTCAATCTATCTACCTCTATTATTTGATTTGCCCTCTTCAACTCATACAGAACAGGTAAGCAATACTTATCCTTTGCCTCAAGCTGAGGGACTGCATATCTCCAGCCCTGAAATCCCTCAACTGGCTCCCGGACGCTGCAAGGATCAAGTTTAAGAGCCTCTGCATCGTCCACAAGGCTTTTTGGGAAAGTGGTCCTTGCGACCTTTAACTCTCTTCCTAAGTACCTTCCTCCCAGAGCCCTTCGCTCGTCTACCTCTAACTCTCTGCGGGTGATTTGCTTCTCCAAGCAGAGATTTGGGGGTAGAACTCTCTCCTCAGCAGGTGCCTCGCTCTGGAATAGCCTCCCTACCTCTCTCCGTCTTCAGCTGGACCTCCTTATGTTCCAGAAACTCAAGACCTACCTTTTCTCCTCTTCTTACTCTTACATCCCGTCCCCTTTCCTCCATACTGTATGGGCGTCCCTTCCAAGGAACGGAAGACGGAACCTTTTTCACCAGAAAAAACCTACTTCCCCTTTAAATTTAGAGGTGTGCGGGGGTGTGGCCCAGGGAGCATGTGCTGCCCTGTCTCCACCCTCTGGCGCCACACCCCAGTCCCCTTTTCCGCGTCGACGGGAACGGGCCAAATTCACCAGTGCTCCTGGGTTTGGCTTTGGCCATGTAATTCCACATGCGGCTACTTCTTCCTTGTCTTTTCTCGGTCCTCAGGCGTCAAGCTCCTCCCCGGCGCATGTCGACTTCTGCAGGGTTCAGCAGATGTCCATCCTGCAACAAGCTCTTCTCAACTTCAGACCCCCACGCCCTCTGCCTACGTTGCCTTGGCCCAGACCACGGGTGGCAATTCTGTTCGGTGTGTGACTCGTTGTCCTCGAAGGCGCTAAAGAACAGACTTGCCAGGTAGAGGGAGCTCTTCCAGAGGTCCCCTCCAGAGGTTCTGAAGAACTATGTGAAGCATCGTACCAGGCCCATGGTAGGGGCAATATTTTCCAGCGCATCCCGCAAGGGAGACTCCTTCCCAGGGACTCTCCCGCACGGGAGGGACCGGCCAGGTCCTTCTACCGGCACGTGCACCAAGTCTCCTTCAGCTACCGCCCTTCGGGTCGAGGAACCCTCAGATCCTCCCGGGCGCAGTGTCGAGGGACCGGAAGCTTCTTGTACTGGGTCTACACCCGAGGGGTTCCGCCTTTGTACCGGCACCATGGCCGGGGGGCTCCGCCCCAACACCGGCAATACATCTGAGGGGCTACGACCTAATACCGGCAATATGTCCGAGAGGGTGCCTAAATGCAGCTCTACCGGCCCCTGGGTCGAGGGTGTCACACCTACTGGGCCGAGGAGCAGGGTAGGCCTTGTGATCCACACGCAAGTGTCTTGGACGAGGCCAGGCCCAGTGGGCCGAGCACCACGTTGCAGGCACGTGGCAGGCAGCTCGACAAAATGGCTGCTGCGCCAGAAAGAGGCACCTGTCCAACGCCAGTCCAGGAATTTGGCGAACGAGTGTCAAGGTGGGACTGGCCTCAACCAGGTAGGTGCCCTACTGTCTATCCCTCATTTGCGCATGGCAGCTTTCCTTTGCGTCCATATGGACAGGGTATGCAGCAGCTCCAGGAAGGCCCCCCACTACCCTGTTGTTACCCCCTACCACCTCTTTGGCCAGTGAGGAGGTGCTCTTCAAGAAGTTACTTGGCCTCATGAAGTCTCCTCAGATGGGGGTTATCATCAAAGACGCTGTCAGGGAAGTCCTCCCTGCCATGCTAACAGCACCACAGACGCCTCCATCGGGCACCCAGGCCCCGGTGCAGCTGCCTCCTCCGGCTCCACAGCCATCTCTGCAACCTCTGCCGCCTCCTCAGCCTCCGGCTGCAGTCCGTGTACCCCAGCCTCTGGCGCCATCTACTCCTCCTCCACAGGATCCTCCAGACCCGCAGGATACAGACGAGGAGGAGGACCCGGACATGCCATCCTCAGCCAGGGCCTTCCACAAACCCAGGCCTCCCCCGACCCGAGGTCGAGCAGCCGGCAGAGGGGGTTCAGGCAGAAGTCCTTATGCGAAACCCCTCTACCAACACGGGGATTCCACTGCAAACCAATGTAGTCTCCCTGGCCAAGAAGGGTTGGCTTAAGCCCCACTCGGTCCAGCAGGTCACTTGAAGCCTGGATGCCTAGTACAGGCAGATGGAGGGGGATACACTCTTGCTCTCGACCCATCCTCAGCCACACTCCTTGGTGATCGCTGCAGCATCACTATACTCCAAGCCTCAGTCGTCCTCAGCCTCCTTCTCTGCTGCGCTGCTAGACAAGAAGATGATTTTGGAGGCGTACGGCAAGAAGATCTACTCCAACGCCTCCTTGCACCTTCGTCAGGCCAACGCAGATGCCATGTTGGCTGCTGCCAACCAAAGGTTATGGCGGGAAATTGCAGACTTCCTCCCGGAACTCCCCACCCAGTGCCACTAACGCTTCAAGGCGGGGCTAGTTGAAGCCAAGCTCGTGGCACAGGACCTCATGAAATCCACACTGACTCATATCGATACCTCAAGCTGTGCCATCTGCATTGCCACGGACATGAGAACAGCCTGGCTCTGGGCAACGAAATTCAACCCGGATGTCCAGGAGTGCATTCTAGATCTACCGTTCGAGGTGAGGGGGCGGGGGACCTCTTCCACTCCTCTACGGAGGAAGAGCTGGACAAAAAGAGGAACAGCTCACAATCGGCAAAGTCTTTATCCATTCTTACGGAGACCACGCCCAAATCCTACTCCCAACCTCAGCAGCGCTCGGAAAAGGGTTGTACATATGGAGGATTCCGGGGCTTCCAGGAACGCAGATCCAGGCAGCCAGACCGTTCACCGTCTCAGAACAGGCGCAAACAACAAAAAGGGGGGGTAAGGGCTTTTTCCAGTCCCCCTCCGCATCAGCCTCCGAGGGAAAGAAGGCATGACACGCCCCTTCGGGTCCACGCGTCTCCGGTGGGGGGGGGGGGGGGCAGGCTTGCTCTCCATGCAAAATTCTGGTGCCAGAATTTCGCGGACCCCTGGATCCTCTCCATAGTATCCACGGGTTACCGCCTTCCTATCCCATCCTCTCCTCCTTCCTCCCCTCCACTCCCACAGGTTGGGAAAGCAACTCGTTTGGCAGAGATCTGGTCGCTCGTAGAGAGCCAGGGCAGTAGAAGTTCCAGCCTCCCAGCGAGGCTTTGGCTTCTACTCCAGGATTTTCGCCATTCAATCAAAGAACCAGGCGGGCCTGAGAGTTGTGCTGGACCTTTCCACCCTCAACCTCTCCCTACCCCTGCAAAAATTCAAGATGGTTACGCCAGCTTTTATAGCAGAGACATTGGACAAGGGAGACTGGATGTGCTCCCTGGACCTGAAGGACGCGTACCTACACGTCCCGATTTGGCAGCCCCATTGTTTTTTCCTATGGTTTAGGATCATGGGCTACCATTTTCAATGCAAAGTACTTCCATTTGTCCTCAACTCAGCCCCCAGGGTCTTTACCAGACTCATGAACGCTGTGGCGGCCCTTCCTCAGAGCGCAGGGCCTCCACATCTACCCATACCTTGACGACTGGCTCGTCAGGACTACCTCTCCGGAAGAGGTTCACCTACTCCCATGCCCTTATGAACACACTGCACGATCTGGGTTTCTCGCTCAACCTCAAGAAGTCACAGCTGCAGCCTACGCAGACTCTGACGTTCCTGGGAGTTATTTGGGACACGTGCTCGGAGAGGGTCTGCCCGTCGGAGGACAAAATCTCAGCCATCAAGAGGGCCACCGCCCACTTTCTCAGCAGAGAAGGGACCAGTATCCCAATTAGGAAAAAGAATAAACTGGTAGCACAGATGTAGAAAGCGAGCCACAAGAGTCTGGAGCTAATAATTTCCTTGCAGCTTCTTTATTTCTAATGGATTATTTCCTTCCACTGATTCCTCATCTTTGATAATCATATCCACACCACAGCTGCTGTTCTGAATTTTTTCTGCCACCAGGGGGTTTAGCGTCACTCCACATTGGCTCTGCCTGATGCATCTATGCACCCTGCACCGAACATGGCATCAGGGCCAGTGTATATCGATGCGCTGCACCATGTGACATCAGTTCCTTTTTTCCGCACACCCAGTTCGCTTCGCGATCATGCTTGTTGAGTTTTTTTTAATTTTCTTCTACATGCCTAACCCAGTGAAGGCCTCTGGCTTCAAGCCTTGTGAGCATTGTAGACGCCAGATGACTGTGTTGGATCCACTCTGGTTTTACCTCTACTGCTTGGCTGAAAAGCACGACACCCAGGATTGCTAGTCGTGTCAGTCTGTGAACCCGATAGCCCTTTGGGAACATGCAGCAAAGATCTTCACTTACATCCACAAGATGAAGAGCAAACTCACACGTTCTTGTTCGACGTTGTGCAGTGTGGAACGCCGATCTGTGGAGGGGTCGCCTCCATGCAAGCAAAAAGGATTAGAAGAAATAGCAGCATCTGAAAGAGATTTTATTGTAATTGTTTTTGTTTTTTTACATATAAACATGCCACCTCACAACTGTGGCTTAAATTCACACAATACACACTTAATTACATAACTGTCATATCACTCCTCCCTCCCATCCCGGCCTACGTCGCACTGCTCCTTTCTGCTAGACCCCAATCGGTCTTCTCCCACCCTACTATGTCATTATGTCATCCTGTTGATGGATGTTCCTCGCCCTGAACCTCCTGTGCTGATACAGCCAGATAAACCACCAATTGTCTCCAAACCTCCAGTCCACACTCCTCCTGTTCTGAGTTCCTGTCTCTCACTTCCTGCCACACCACAGATTCCACATTGGCCCATTTCAAAAGATCCCCCCACCACAGTGCCACTACTGGTCTAGTCTGTGCTTTTCAACCCATCGCTATTCTGCGTTTCGCCAATATGTATGCTATGTCTTTGAGTTTGCTCACATGTTTACCTCTTTTAGGTCTTGGGAACCCTCCTAACAGACAAACCTTAGGGGATCCCACATCCAGGGTGATTTCTGCCTTTGCTAGTGTCTGGGCCACTTCCCTACAGAATTTGTCAATCTCTGTGCATGCCCAGAACATGTGCACTAAGTCTGCATTCACTGCCCCACATTTCAGGCATGTTTGTTCAGTTGCCCGTGTAAACTTGGAAACTTTGTTCGGGGTCAGGTATGCTCTGCGGTTGATGTACAGCTGGATCTGTTGTAATTTCGCATTTCTCAACACCTTTTTGTGATGTTCCAGCACTCTGCACCACATCTCATCTGACATTGGTTCCCCCAGTTCCGCCTCCCACTTCTGCCTCGTTTGTCCCATGTCTCCCCAACCATAGGCATCAGTAGCTCATATATATGGGACACTTCATGTCCTCCCTCTGACCCATTATAAAAATCCTCCACCGGATGTAGAGTCGCTTCGGTTTCCGGCCACCTCCCCCTGAGGTACTTCAGGAGTCGGGAATGCGTGATATATTGAACTCTATGTATTCCCAAATCACCCATCAGCTCTTCAAACTCCATTGGCCTTCCCTATTTAAGTATGTCTCCCACCGTAGCCAATCCCATGGGTGCCCACCATCTCCTCACACACAACCTGACATGTCTATCTTCCCCTCCCAGCACCACTAATAGCATCTGTGGGGAATACGGCGCAGCACTGCTTATCACTCGACATGCTCTGCGCCACACCTTGCTCCCCAGGCACAACAGTAGACTTTCACCTGTCCTGCATGAGCCAGGTAACCATATAGTTTTGTTAAAAAAAAAACGGGACGCTTTCTGTACGTAACAACCTTAACTCTGGTTTCTGTTCATCCGGAAGCCATCTGGCTACAAACTGCAGCTGAATGGCTATAAAATACACCTCAAAATTAGGCAACTTTATGCCTCCCTGCTCGTATGAATTGTGCAGTTTTCGCAATGCCACTCTACACCTTGTATTGTGCCATATGAAGCTACCACACATGCCGTGCAATTTTCTAAAACACTTTCTGGGTATATCCAAAAGGATATTTGTAAAATAATGTACGAGTCTCGGCAGCACCACCATTTTCAGCAAAGCTACCAGCCCTATCATAGCTAGTGTTAGTTTAGCCCAAAATATCATACTATTCTTGCTTATTCACTGCCCTCACTGTGTTATGTACATGTTCCAGCTTTGGATCATGGTATATATCCACCCCAGATAACGGAACATCTTTACTTCCCATTTATCGGTAGCACCGGCAGCTTGTGTACAGACTTTCCCGCATATTCTCCTAGGGGGAACAGGCTAGGCTTCTGGGGGTTTATGGCCGACAGTGCCGCATATCGTTCCATTACGTCCAGAACAACTCTAAATTCTCCTCTGCGTAATGTAGGTATACCAGCATATCATCCGCATATAGTGATATCAGGTGCCTCCCCCCTGCCGTGTTTATCCCTACTTCTCCATATTCCTGTCGTAAATAAAAAACCCCAGTGGTTCTAGTGCCAAAATGAAGAACATCAGCGACCATGGGCAGCCTTGTCTTGTGTCCTTACTTAACTGCCATTGCTCAGATACTCTAGATCCCGTTTTGACCCTTGCTGTAGGCTCATTGTATAGCAGCCTCACCCATTTAATGTACATCGGGCCAATACCAAATTCCTCTAGAACTGCCAGCAGCCACGGCCATCTGACCGAGACAAATGCTTTCACTGCATCTAGTGAGACCACTGCAACTTCCTGTGTATCCCTCTGGGGGCAATCTATTATATGATGCGATCTCTGTTAGTTATTAGTGATATTTCTGTTTGGGACACATCCTGTTTTGTATGGATGTATATGCTTACCTATGACCGCTCTGAGTCTTCTGGCCATGACTGCTGTGAGAATCTTCCCGCCGTGGTTTAATAACGATAGGGGCCTGTATGAGCCACACTCTGTGTTTGGTTTATTTGGTTTAAGAAGTGGGACAATTATTGACTCCCGCAAGGACCCCGGTAGTTTACCTGTTTCTTTTTTTTTTTTTTTAACTTTTATTTATTTGGCTTGGCAACGCAAAAACAGGCGAGTAGCATAAAAGGTAATTACAATCAGAGCAGTGCATGTGATACAGACATATAATGTATACACGAAACCAGCATGTACACTTCCGGGGTATAACAGAGGTGGCTACCGGGCTGAGGAGGAGCTATTCAGGTGGTGTAAGGGGAGTGGCAGAGGGAGAGGGCCGGAGATGCAGTGTTAGGAGTGTTGGTGGGAGACATGTATGACCTAAACTTTGACCAAACGTCTCTGGGTCGTGAGTGGGCTGGCTGTTTTACGGCCCAGGATTCTTCGGTGTCTGAGGTCCATGTGACCGCCCTGAGCCATTGTGCGTGGGTAGGTGTGGTAGGCCAAAGCCCGCAGAGTAGTATAGAGCATACTGCGAGTAGCATGCAAAGGCCAGCTAGTTCTTTGGATTCTCGGCGGAGTTCAGGGAATTCATGGAAGAGACAACTCATCGGAGACGGCGTGATAGGGACTTTGAGAATATCTGACATGGTTGAGCATACTGCACTCCAGTATTGTGTGAGGCGCGGGCAGGACCAGAGCATGTGGATATAACCAGCGCTGTCACAGCCGCACCTAGGGCAGCCAGGGGAGAGGTTGTTTGAAATGTGGTGCAGTCTGTTCGGGGTGTAGTGCTATCTATGAAGTA
The DNA here is from genome assembly GCF_040938575.1 of Ambystoma mexicanum. Lineage (NCBI taxonomy): Eukaryota > Metazoa > Chordata > Amphibia > Caudata > Ambystomatidae > Ambystoma > Ambystoma mexicanum. Next base: position 556,306,802 of record NC_090931.1, read on the forward strand.
CCTTGAATTGGATCAGCTTGAATCGGGAATTGAAAGATACCCCATGAATGCGAGCACACATGTGGGCCCACCGCTCGTCAGTCATTTCCAGCCCGAGGTTGTCCTCCCAAGCTTGCCTTAGTTTGGTGAGCGGCGGGGTAGAGCGAGACTGCAATAGGGTATAGAGTCTGTAAACTTTGCCCCTCATGGGAAAGGGAGAGGTTAACTCCATGACTATGAGCTCGTCTGGTGGTATTGCCGGGAAGCTGGGTTATTTGTGTTTAAGGGTTTTCTGGAGGGAAGAGTACTGGAGCCAGACAGATGGTCTCCGCCTCAGGGACAATGGGAGGTCAGGCCACTCAATGAAGTTGCCCTGTTCAAAGACATCGTGGAGTAGTTCGAAACCAGCCTCTGCCCATCGGCGAACAATAAGGGGAGGTATGTGTGGGACTCCCGGGAGGAAGTTCCAAAGTGGTAGGTTGCCATGAAACGGGTGGGCGATTCCTAGTAGCTTCCAAGTCTTTGATAGGGCCAATGATGTACAGGTCACCGGGTCGAGAGACCCTGATACCCCCGGTGTGGGTGCGACAATCAGGGAGCGGATATCGCGGTCGCTGACCGATAGCCTCTCGAGTCTGACGTGAGGTGGGTGGTCAGATGTGTTGAGCCAGTGTGATGTGTATTGGAGTTGTGCAACTAGCCAGTACTTGAGGAAATCTGGTGCGCCGAAGCCGCCAATCTCCATTGGGGTGGCCAAGGTTTTGAGTTTAAGCCGGACCGCACCGGAGTGCCAAAGAAAAGAGTTGAGGATACAAGTCAACGCCCGGAAGAACCCGTCGGCCGGCCATTGAGGGATGTTGGTGAACCTGTAGAGACGCTGGGTCCTTTACCCCATAGGGCTTCATGGGTTTTTGGTATGTGGGTTACACTGCACCCTCCGTGCTGTAACCCAGGGGTGTCATAGCGACCCCTAAATATAGACTCCATACCCTGGGACTGACTACTGTCTCCCAGGACATGTAAAGTCACCATTGGCTTTACTAGTCTCAAATTGTGAACAGAACCAGTACTAACCATCATATTGTGGATGTACTGGTCGGGGCAATTCGATTGCCCCGGGGTCTTTTGTTCGAGGGGGCACTGTCCAGTCCCCCCCGACCGAGTTTTGGCTGGTGGCACTGGATACTACTTTTTATATTCGACCGCAAATATATTCGTATGGGATTTTCCCATTGTTTGAGGCTACTACTTTTTAAAATAGCCTCGAACATACCGCCGGTTTATTAAATTAATATAAATTCACCGGTTGATATTTTTTGCCGAAACATGGTTCCAAAATGGCGTTTGTGTTCGCTTCTGTGACTCCAACACAAGTCGAGCCCTTTGTTCCACTTTTTGGCGGGCTTCTCCACAGAAGCCTCCAAAAGTGGTGCCACTCTGTCTGGGTACCACAGGTGGTGTGGGAGGGGGTTTAGGCACCCTGGACTGAGTTGCCTCGGCAACTCAAGTGGCACTCTTGTGTGATTGGCCCAAGTGGTGAGCCGCCCGGCTCACCACTTAGCATGTTTGAGTGACAGCTAGACTGAATAAATGGGGGTTTTCTGCATAAAAGTAGGGCTTTCGGGACTGGAACTTCAGAAGTCGCCACAGGACCTAAAGAATCCGAAGAGGGAGAAGCCGAGCCGACCTGAAACGACGACACCACCGGTGGAGCCCTGCTGAACCATCTCACCACTTTTCCCGACGACAGAGGAGATCTCCAGCCCGGAGAATCTTCTTCCTTTGACTGGTGGGGATAACCAGTTTGCCCGTCTTTTCGCCTTCCTGGACCATCTTGTGGCTGCCTTTCCCGTGCCAAGCACCCCGGCAACCGGAATACCACGGTTTACCACTACCGCGAAGGAAAGGGTGGTACCTTGTAACCGGGAAACTCAGCGGCTGCTTTCTTCCCTGGCAGTGCAACGACCTTCAGCTTTCCTCCAAGTCGAGACCTCCTCTTCCTCTGGACGAAACACTGACTTGCACCCGCTGCCAGGAGCAACTGCCCCCGCTGGAGCGTTCTTCCCATTTTCAGGTACTGTGTCCCGCCTGGCTTCCCTTGCGACAGATCATTTGGGGTGACAGTAAATCCTCAACTTTCTAACCTGGGTTAGCCTGGGGCCTGTTAACTAACTTTTCCTGAATTGATCTCAATCTTTTATGAACTATCTACCAAGACCCTTTGGGCATAACCCCACTGTGTGATCCTGGACACATTTCGCTTGCTCTCTCTAATAGTGGGTCTGGCATTTGAACTTCCTTGCTCTCCAGTAGATTTTGCCTAACCTGCCTCACTGTGGTTCTTGTATATACTTGTACACCAAAGCTCTGGTCAGTGTTTGCTTGTGCTATTGTATCTCTGTACCTATTGTGTTTACTCTATATACTGCCTAACTCATCTTGAGAGAAGTCTGACTGCTCAGCCACAGCTACCAGGTTAATCTGGGTGGTACAGACTGCTACCAATTGGGTTTACTGCCAACCACCTGTAGTCCGAAATCTTTTGCAGTGGTCCCTAAGGGAACTGCACAGGTTCCTGCCTAACACTGGGGTAGCACCACCATCTTCAACACTCCTATCCTGCCCGCAAGTGAGGTCGGGAGTTTGCCCAGCCCAATGTCTATCTTAGTGGTAAGGCTTGTAAGGTATTTTTGGTAGTTCTCGAACACATGTTCGCCGTGACGGCAAACCACTATGCATAGGTAGGTGAAATTTGATTGGGCCCATGTAAATCCTAGGGTGTCGGGGGGGGGGGGGGGGGCGTGTGCAGGCAGTGAGCGGGAATAGGGTGGATTTAGAGCAATTCACTTTGAGGCCGGAAATACGCCCAAAAAGGATGGTATCTTCCAGTATTGGAGCCAAGTTGGTGTCGGGAGAGCGAATGAAAAGAAGGGCATCATCCGCATATAGGGAGCATGTCTGCATATGGTTCCATAGCAATGGCGAAGACTAGGGGGGAGAAGGGGCAGCCCTGCCTCGTACCCCTAGCTATTTGAAAGAGGGGGGAGCATCGGTCTTCAGTGCGGACCCTAGCTACTGGGCTAGAGTACAGCAGCTTGGCCAAGGAGAGGCAGCGGGGGCCGAATTTGCAAAACCCATCAGAGATACTTTCACGAGACAGTCGAAAGTTTTTTGCATATCAAGTGTTGCAGCTACTGCGTGGGTGTTTGGATTAATTGTGCTTATAATGTTAGAGACGTCTCAGGTTCAGAGAGGTAGAGCGTCCCGGGATGAATCCCGCTTGATCTGGATGAATAATGTGTGGCATGTAGGGGACAAGGCATAGGGCTAGAAGTTTGGCGTACATTTTAACATCACTGTTGATAAGGGAGAGTGGGCGGTAGGAGCCGCAGTGTGTGGGGGTTTACTGGGTTTCAGTAAGACGGTTATCATGGCTTTGCGAAGCGAGGAGGGGAGCTGGCCTGCCCCTACCGATTCCTCCCAAAGGGACATCAAGCGAGGAAGAGGAGGGATTTGAAGTGTTTGTAAAATTCGACGGGGATGCCGTCGGACCCAGTGGATTTGCCAGATGAGAGCGAGTCTATGGCGTTCGAAAGTTCTTCGAGGGTGAAAGGGTTATCGAGGGAGCCAATAGTTTTGGGGGAGAGGACCGAGAGGGGGAGATTATCCAGGAATTAATCGATCTCCGATGTCGAAATGATGTCTGCGTTGGTATACAAGGACTCGTAGAAGGAATGAAATTCTGAGTTCATTTCTTGTGGTGTCGTGGCCAGGGAGCCATCGGGTTTCACCACGCCAGGGATGGGTGCGGTACCGAACTCTCGGCAGAGAAGTCTGGCCATAAAGCGGCTTGGGCGTTCGCCCTCACTGTACTTCCTTGCAAGGCCCGGGATGTCCAGGAACCGCAGTTCACGGTCTGCTAAAGAGCGGAATGTGTCGAGTTCCGCACCGATTGATGCTAGGAGTTCCGGAGTTTGGCATTGGGCCTCAAGTGTGGACAGCGCGACTTCGCTTTCAGCGATGTCTCTACGGGTTGTTTTAAGGATGCCATTTTCCTTGGACAGAGCGATACCTCTAATGTATGCTTTGAATGATTCCCAGAGGGTGGCCTGCGAGGATACCGTATTGGTGTTGATCTCGAAAAACTCCTCGATGGCAGTCTCAAGCTCAGAGCTGAAGACTTGGTCGAGGAGAGAGTGGGGTTTCACTCTCCAGTGCCTGACCCGGTCGTGATCTGGGCCCCAGCTGAGGGTGATGGTCACTGGTGAATGGTCAGAGAGGGTTCTGGGAAGGATCATTAGGCGGACACATTCCTTATAAGTATGTCAGATACTAGCCATCTATCGATTTGGGAGTATGAGTCGTGTACCAAGGAATAGAAGGAGTAAGAACGGGAGTCTGGGTAGAGGAGTCGCCATGCATCAACCAAGTAAAGACGGGGGAGAGATGACAATGTCGTGTAGGCTGCTTTGGAGAGTTGTCATGATGCCTACCCCCGGGGACCCAGACCAAGTCCAGCAACCCCGGAAGCAGGCATCAAGTTATGAGTTATACTAAGCAAACCCAACAACCCCTGCTAGGGGCTATTTGGGTGCAGTCCTGGCGCCTATGGCGCCAGGCTCATATGGAGAGTCAGTCCTAGCGCCATAGGCGCCAGGCTCATAGATTAAAACTTACCTGATGCAGACCATGCTGCAAACTCACCTGATGCAGACCATGCTGCAAGAGCTCCAAGCCAAAGGAGGCTTGGAAGGGACTACTTTACCTAAGGGACTATTTTTTTACTTGGGTGGGGCTGGGGAGGAATACTTACCTGGGACTACTTTGGAGGCTATTTAAACCACGCCCGAAGAGCAGCACATGCTTCGCGTTATTCTGAATACAGCAGTGTAACGCTCACCGTGCCTGTAAGTCTGCATCCAGTCTTCTGCCACGCATGCCTCGAGTCCGGAGCTCCTAGAAAAAGGGGAGAGAAGGAGAAAAGGTTAGAACAATAGCAATACCTTTGATCCTTACCTGAATTCCCGATCCATCGCGCCTTCGAGCTGGAAGAAAGAAGTTATTTTATGCATGTCGCCTCGCCTGCAGCAGCACAGCACTGAACTCACCGGCCTTCGCAGCATCTTCACATTCCACCGCATCCTTCTGCATGCTCCCGCCGCACTCCGGCACCTAAGGGGAAGACAAGAACATCAAGGTGAGCCAAGGGAATACTCAGAGGCAATATTAGTTACCCCCCATAGACTTACCTGATTTTACCACCGGGGCTACTATTCCTCTTTACAGGTAGTCGCAGCTTCCACTGCATCCTCGCCGAACCCCGGCCCCTAAGGGGAAACAAAAGGACAGCAAGGTGAAACAAAAGGACAAACAAGGGGAAACCTCCTCACCACAATAGACTTACCTGATTTTACCGCCGGAGGCATTATTCCCCGAGACTTCATATTTTCTCTCAGCGCCTGAATAAGGGAGAAAGCAACAGGTTACATATTGACATTATTTTATCGAACTGTGTTGGATAATACAAATCCTTACCTGAATATTACCGGTTGCCACAAGGAACTCTTCGCTAGGGTCAAGCTGCAACCTGCAAGGAATCGGACAAGAGTGAAAGTCAGTTTGAACTCTTACGAACTACATACTTACAGCGTCTTGCCGGGAATCTGAGTCAATATTGTTCTGGAACTCACCAATTCCTTCGAGCCAGTGAAGCAACTGGTCATCAACGCGCCCCTGCACTCAATGCAGGATGGAGAGCTCATCTTTCCAAACCACCAGAAGAATATTCCTAGGGGCCAAGCAAACGAAGCTAGGTGGGCCAGTCCAGTCCGTCATCTCGGCACTACGCGTCACATTGGCAGAGGCTGCAGCTGTCCAGTTCAGATCGATGCCCCTGTGGGAGCCAGGTGAGTGTAACAGTTAGCGGGGTCTGGAACCGGATCTATCTAGGTCTACGTCGAATATTGTGTTAAAATCACCTCCCCATAGGAATGGTTATTAGCGGGAAACTGTCAAGGAGGGACGTGAGATGTAAGTAAAACTCTGGGTCATCGACATTGGGGCCATAGATATTTAACAGTACCACCTCCCTATTCTGCAGGATACCATGGAGTAGCACTTATCTGCCTTGTGGGTCAATCTGTGTGGATATGGAATTCAATTTGAGGCTCCTGTGAATTAGGGTCATGACTCCACGGCTCTGGGTGGAGTAGTTGGTAAAGTACCTTTGAGGGCCCCATATTTTGGCAAACGTTTTGCAGTGTTCAGTGAGGGCGTGCGTTTCTTGCCGAAACAGGATTTTGGCCCCATATCATTCAGCCTGAAGCTGTAACTGTCTCATTTTCTTGTAGTTTCCCAGGCCCTGCACATTCCAACTCATGAGTGTTAAGTTATCCTCAGTCAACAGATCAGAGATATTTGTTAGTAATTGCAGGATAACAACATGGCGACCCCGAAGATCGGTGCACTGCTTGCTTAGTCCTGCACCAGCAACGGGACAATATCGCCTCATGCTCCACCTTCCTAGTGAGTACCAAGCCCTTTTTAACGTACAACCCAACATTACCCACCCTCTCCGTCATCCCTCCCCCAAACAGAGGAATGACAATCCCAAACCCCAACAACCAAATCCAAACCAATGGCATCAACGCCGGGGGGGTCCTGTGAACTGGCCTGGCGGTAATGCTCCGGAACGTAAGGCACTTGAAGGATAAACATGGTGCCTAGTATTGCCCTCATGCGCAACCCGGGCGGGACCCTGTGTGGGTAGTGAAGGCATGGTCGAACAGGGGAAAGAAAATATTCTTACCGTTGGGAGGTGGGACCTCCCCAGTAGTCAAGTGAGGCAGATAACTGGATTCAACAAGATATGGTGAATGAACTTTATAGTTGTGAATGGGCACCATAGAGGAGCGATAGATCACACATCAATTTGTTACTTGCGCATTTCTAGGCCCAGAGGGTACCCCAGACTATACGTAATCAGCCAGGGTGCACAGTAATGACTAGTGGGTGAATCAAGACAAGGGGGTGTCGGCTGGGAAAGTGTTCATCAATAAACCTAGAAGCCCCCTCAGGGATTGTGAAAAAGTACACTTGGTTGGAGTGCTCGATCCTTAGCTTGGCTGGGTATAACATAGAGTATTTGACCTCCAGGTCTCGTAGCCTCTTCTTCACCGCTAGGAATGTTTTATGCTCCCGCTGAACCGCCATTGAGAAGTCCGAATATAAATGGATCCTGGCGGCCCCCAGCAGGAGTTCACCCTTTGCTCTTGCCGCCCTGAGGAGGGCATCTCGATCGCGGAAATTTAGCATTCTGGCTATGATGGGTCTCGGGAGCGCCAGGCCTGGGTTTCACAGTGAGGGATCGGTGGGCTCTCTCAATCGCAAACTGTGGGGAGAGCTTTGGGGAATCAAGCAGTGTTAATAAGGTGCGCTCGATGTAGTCCTCCATAGGTTCGCTCATGCCATCTTCGGGTATTCCGATAATGCAGAGGTTGTTGCGCCTCGAGCGCGACTCAAGGTCCTCGTTCTTTTTCTCAACCTCAGTAACTCGGGTAGAGAGTGCAGAGACCTCTGCCCTGAGGGAGCCCAGATGATCCTCAGTGGTGCTCACTCGTGTCTCGATCTCAGCCACCCGGCCGTCCGTCCTCTCCATGTGGGCTTTGATGGAGGAGGATATGGTGCCATTCATGTCGTCCAGTTTACTGTGGAGCGTGGTGAATCCCTCCCGAATGAATTCCATCATTTTTTGAGTCATTGGGGTCCAAGGTCGATGAGTTAAATGGTCCCTGTTCAGGAGCCTCTGACACCACCTCCGACGGGGCCTTCGTGAACATATTTATCGAACTCTGTTTCTTTCCTGCTCCCTTAGTCAGGACGCCGGTTGGATAGGAGGCCCAGAGGCCCGAGAGGGGAGCAGGTGAGCCGGAGACTGATCGGGAAGAAGGGGGGGTCGCCACAGGAGAACAGGTGAGCTGATCGGGGTGTCCAGGGGGCCCATGGGCACACAAAGTTGAAGCGTAGTGCGGTTCAGTGGTTAAATGTGGGGTTGTTGTGCTGTGGTTGACTGCCTGCCAATGGATCCAGGGAGGGTCCCGCCGGCCAGCAACGATGTGCGCTCTCTGGGTGGGCCGAGATGAATCCACTGGTAAGAACTTATCTTAGTGCGATCCAGAGGAGCCCGGGAACCGGAGAACCGAGTGCTGCTTCAGTATTGAGTAGAGCGATATCTGTGTGCTCTGGTATGGCAAGGGGAGTTGGGAGGTCCACCTCATTGGGCAGGAGGTGGGATGGTGGAGTGCCTCAGCGGGGTGACTGTGGGCGAACCCGAATCCGGCAGGGAACCTGGAACCAGGCAGCCGAAATGTGGCCCGGGAAGAGGCTTTGGGTCCCCAGAAACTCAGATGCCGCAGGATGGTCAACTGTCACGCAGCCAGACAGGAGGGTCTGGCTCCACCAATATTCAACCCAGGACCGCAGGGGGTCGGGGCCTCACGTAGGTGTGTGTAAGTTGGGGGTACGGCTAGCGTAGGATTGCAGAGCGGCCTCCACACAAAAGCTCCACGGAGGTCAGTGTAGATCAGACTGGGGGGAACCCCCAGACTGGTGAACCACTGATGGGCCTGGAGTGTCAGTGCTGCGGGGGCGCGTGGGGTGTGTAGGCAACCGCTCGGGGTGGGGGGGGGGGAAGCGCACTTCCACAGCTATGTCCACCAGAAGTGTTGGGGGACGAGGGCCCCAGCCTCTGGGAGCGTGCACCTGCCGCCTTAAGTGCTAAGGAGGGGGGGTACAGGCGCCGGCAGGAATCTCAGGGCGGGAGGCAGTCCAGAAGGAATCAGCTGGCATCAAGGCCGGGCCGACTGTGCAGGCAGGGGGCCACAAGACTCAACGCAGTGGTCAGGAGAAAGGAACACCACCGGAGCAGCTCCGGTATCAGGTAGGTGCACAGCAGGGTCTCCTGGGCTCCGGTTGGCAGCACGCCGCCCAAAAGGGGCAGCGGAGCAGAGCGCTCTCATCAGCTGGGGGCCCCCGGGCCTGGGCAGGTGTTTATAGTTCAGGCACAGGCTGCCGGCGTTACACCCAGGAGGAGCGGTGGAGCGGGGCTCCAGATAGATCAAGGGATCTCCTGGTCCAGGCAGGCTTCTGAGCTCTCCAGGCCCCTGGGCACCGGCGCTCAGCCCCGGGGAGGCAGCGAGCGGGGTGCTCCGGGCCACGATGGACCTCTGGGTCTCAGCAGGCAACCAGGTCCCACGGTGGACCAGACAACAGGGGCCCCCCGGGTGGGGCGGCCGAGCGGCACATGCAGCTATGGAGGACCTCCGGGTTGAGGCAGGTGGTAGACTCCTTCGCCCAGACTGTCGCAGGCTATAGATGAGCGGGGGAGAGAGGACAGTGTAGCGTGGCCTCAGCGCCCCTCCCCCACTGCAGGCCTCAGATCCGCGGCTCCAGGGGGCGAGCTCCGCCAGAGCGGGAGGAGGGGACAGAGCGGCCACAGTTCCCGGGCTGCCCTCAGCACGGCAGAGCTCCGCGCCGGAGCCGACCCGGGACTCAGGTTTTGGGTAGTGTCCACCCGGGTCCAGGAAGGGTCCACTGATTCAGTCGATACTGGGTGTAAAAGGGCACCAAGGCAGATATTGTAAACGAAAGGTGCCTTGTGTAACGGAGCTCCAATTCAGGTGGCCATCATGATCGAGCGCAACAGCGCCCCCCAGTTTTCCTGTTTCTAGTGCTTCGTTCAACATAGCTAATAATGGTGGGAGTATATTGGTTTTGTATTCTCTGTAGAATTCGCCTGGGAGCCCATCCGCCCCTTGGACTTTGCCGGTTGGTAGATTGTTTATCAGATTTTCTAGTTCCTCTAATTTGATCGGTATTTCCAGGCTATTACTCTCTTCTTTACTTAATCTGGGAAGGTTGATCTCCGTCAACGCTTTTTGTATAGTCGCCTCCTAATTACTAGTGGGTTTACTATAGAGTTGTCTGTAATAGTCCTAAAAACATTTATTTACCCCTTCTTGAGTCTCTCGTAAGTCCCCGTCTGTGCCTTTCACTGCTCTGATTGTCTGCCGTGTGGTCTCACTTTTGTACAATCATGCTAACAATCTACCCAGTTTGTCCCCTTCGACGTGTTGTTTCTCAATGTATTTCTAGTAGCTTAGTTTGCCTAATCTATCTCAGTGTTCCCTACACTCCTGCTGTAAACTAAATACCATCTCAGCTTCCTCTAGGGATCTATTACCTCCCCTCATTAAGGTTTCCAATTTCTTCTCTGTATTCTGTAAATCCCGCATTATAACATCTTGTATACCTTTTCGATTTGGCCATGGCCGCCCCCCCCCCTAATTACTACCTTAAAAGCTTCCATCAGTACCGGCCGAGTCAACACTGCCCTTATTGTTCTCAAAGTATTCCTTCACCTCAGTTCTGAGGTGTTCTCGAAATCCAGTATCTTTTAGTGCCTCTACTCCAAGTCTCCATGTCAGAATTTTGGCCCGGGGGGGTGGGTGGGGAGGAGGGGAGTGCCTGCCACGTGACCATCAGTGGGGCGTGATCTGATAGGGTTCCAGCTTCGTATTCCGCTTGTGTAAACTCGCCCTCTATCTCCTCTCCCACAAACACATAATCCAACCGCGTGTATAAATTCTGCTGGGGGGTATAGTGTGAATACACATGGTCATGTCAATGCATGGATCTCCATATATCAATTAGCTTAAATGTACATATGAACGTGTGCAAGGCTTTTGCCGGAGAGGTGGGGTGCACACATTTGTTATCAGGTCTTTCCAACGTCAGATCCAGAGTGCAATTAAAATCCCCTCCCCATATTACCGCTCCATCTCTGTATGGGCTAACTTTAGAATATAGAGATCTGAAGTATGCAGCAGAGTCCGGATTCGGGGCATACATATTGATGACACTGATTTCTTTGCTTTCGACCAGCCCCCTCATTATTATCATCCTACCATCTGTATCTCGATGGGTCTGAAGGATCCGGAATGGGACTGTTGGTGCTACCCAAATTAGGACCCCCCCTAGCATAGGCCGAGTATGTTGAGCCCATTTTCACTCCGCTCCATTTCATTTCGCTCATGTCTTGTTTCCCCTTAGTCAAATGGGTTTCTTGCAAAAGTGCTATTTCAATTTTATGCCTACGCAGATATGTCATAACTAGATTCCTTTTGATATAGTTTTTCAGGCCCCGTACATTCCAGGTTATTATTTTAAGTTCCCCCATCTGTTACGGTCTCTACTCCACCCAACACTGTCATGACATGACCAACCGAGTCCCCCTGTTCGTCTCTGTAGGCCAACTCCCCTCTAACTACCCAAATTTCCCCTCCACCCCCCACCCCAAATGTTCCCAACATTTGCCCAGCTTCAATATTGAATCTCCGGCTTCCCCGCATCTTGCCCTTTTCCCGGTCTTGCCTGGACTCTGGGTGCAGCAGGAGGATACAGACTACTAGTATCCTAACTAAACTACCTATGGTGGGTCAATAGTGTGATTCCCGGTGTCACCTGAACTAGGTCAACCCTGTGCTACCTGCACTTAGCGACAGTAAGGACTTACATATTTTAGCTGCAGTGTCACTACCGGCCTATTATGCCATGGTCTGTGTCTTAATAAAGTACATTAATCACATCTCGCAGTTTCACTTATCACTTCCTTCTCCGGTCCGATCTTCGGTCTCCGTCGGCATGTTTTGCAAATCCATCCACTTGCTCACATCCTCTGGGGTCTCAAAGAAAACAGCACAGTCTTTATGTATAACTTTCATTTTGGATGCTGGATACAGCAGCATGTATTTGAGATTAGCTGCACGTAACCTTAGTTTAACAGCTCCATAGCTCATCCTCTGTTTTTGCACCAAAAAGGTATCATCCGGATATGCCGTGATGGATGCAGACGCCCGTTTGATGGTTCTGCCTTTTTGGAAATCTTATAGGAAACTCTCCCTATGCTTGTTAGGGCTCTGTGCGCTCTTTCCACAGTAAATCCCTGGGTGAGTGATCCAGCTCCAATTTCCTGCAGAACCATGTCCTCCACGTAGTTTGTAGGGTTCTGACCCCCTTCACCTTCTGAAAGCCCAATTATCCGCACATTATTTCTGTGTGCCCAACCTTCTGCTTCTTCCTCTCTGTTTTTCCAGATTCCGTACTTGTTGCTGCAAAGTGGAGACCTCCTGAGAATTTTCTTTACAACAGTTTGTGTTCGCCTTCACCTCTGTCTCCAACACTCCGGTGCATTCTGTCAACCCTCTTAATATCCTATCTCAAGAGATTCAAATCTATACTAATAGCATCGATTTTAAAGTTGTGTTGACTTCAGTTCCGCTATTGTCGCAAGTATTTGTTGGTCCATTATTCCCAGTGGTCTTCTTAGAAAGTGTGTCTGATAGCGTCACTGTGCTAAAGTTGAACTTAGAAAGTGTGCCTAATAGCGTCACTGTGTTATAGTTTGATTTTAGAAAGTGTTACCAACATCGTTGATTGTGACTAGAAGAGTCAAAATCTATATATGCTTTATACCTGTATCCCCATTTTATCTGTATCACATGTTTATCCTACCCATCCTGTCGCTTTATATATGTTTGCCGCTATGTACGCCCCCCTGTCCTGCTCTCGTGCCTGGTCGCAAGCGCTTTACTGATGACCACCATATCACACTACTACGCTCACCCTCTCCAAACACCATCATTCAACTAGAACACAGCTATACTATGACAAAATTCAGCATAGCTGTTCTCATACTAACATGACCCCACAAACACCTCATCCCCCTAATAAAACACAGCTAGCTGAGCACATTCCGGCTAGCTTAGGTGTTCCCCTCAGGTCAAACGCAGCCAGAACTTAGTATGGGTGTCCACCATCCAGACTGAACAGATCCAACTGATTCCTCAGCACCACACCTACCGCTAAGGAGCAGCTATCCTGCAACAACCACACCAGCTGCACACATATCCAGTGCACCCACGCACCATACAACACTCCCTCTCTCTACTGACTAGAACTGCGGTTCCCGAAGGCGTTCAACCTACCAGCGCTTTGAGGTCATACCAGTGATAGATAAGGCACTATATAAATGCCAAATAACATAACATGTGCGTCTTGCATTGTTGTTTTCCGGCCATCTGTCTGCTGCGTGGATCTGGCGAATGCGTCCATCGAAGACTGTTTCCCTTTATGCTTGTTCATCTTTGACGTCATTGTAGTGTCTACTAGTGCACCACCCTTTCTGTACGCGCCTGTGCACTCAGTGTAGTGTCTTGGGTATCTCCGCACTTCGTTGGGGAAATGTTCTGCCAAAGGAGCTGTGATCTAGTCGCTATTATTACTTTTCCGGGTGCCTTCGTTTGCACTCTTGCCATTTTTCCTCTCTGTGTCACTCTCCTCTTGGTACATGTGACGGGACGCCTCAGTGCCGTTTCGTGCTCCCCGGCCTGTTGACTTTCTTGTCATGTGCCGTGTCAGCCAGTATTTCACAGTACTATGGTTGGTTTGCTCCCCTCCTCAGTCCTGCAGTGCACTGCTCTATACTTCGTCCCCGGGCACTGTCTTGTATTGCCTCTGCGTTTGCTATGGAAACTAATCTGTCACAACAATCCTTCCACACGCTGTGTCATGTTCTGCTTTAGGCTGCTGTCCAGAGGTTGTGCATTCAGGCCTTTGTACATGTTGTATCCGTTGTGACCTGGATCTCGCTTCTTCTCTCTTGATAACCAAGGCAAACCATACTCCAGGGAATTGTGCACTGTACATGTAACTTACACGTGCGCCAGTAAGAGCAATAGATTCATGTCTCCGCTAGGGGCTGTATTAGCTTGGTCCCCTTAAAATGCAGAACATCTCCTAATGCACGTGTTTTGTATGTGAGGTTGATGGTTACCACACTATCGGCGTACTCGCAGCTTGCCGGTTGCTAGCACTCTGCTGTGGATTTTCTGTGGCTAAGCTGCCGCCACTCAGGTATCGTCCATTAGCTTAAAGCAGTTGTCGTATTCCGGGTGCTCCTCGCTGCTGCATTGTTTCCGGGCTAGGCGCTCTGCATACCCGATCCGGGTCCTCGCTTCAGATTCTACGCCAGTATGTTAGGGCAGTGAATCACATGTACATTTTGTTGTTTGCCCGTTGTCAGTCTACGGGCTTGTCACGCCTACCACTTCATGTCTGTGTTCCCCTAAGAATGCAGTGCCATCCACCTAGGCTCATGCTATACGACCAGAGTGCCTGTGTTGTCCTTTATTTTGTTTCCCCGTTGTGCGCGTATGCCACTTTTCCATCAATGTCAGTTTCACATTTATTGTGTAGTCCAGCTTTCTCTCTGTATCTATCTGTCGGCCACAATGTTGCCTCTCCTTGTGTTCAAATATGGGAGATCCCAACCACGCACCCGACTCTAGGATTCAGCCGTGTGATTGCTCCGCATCTCAGCTGATCAGAAGAGACGGTCTCATTCACGGCTACCTCTCTTCATTGCACCTCATGAACGGGACCTTCCAGGCATCCGGTTTCTTCACCGCACACTACCGCTGCGTTAAGTCCCCACGTTAGTATTTGCATGTGTCAAGAAGACCTTGCAGGCTACCACTCTCCAAGCTATTCTGCTTTCAGTCGCCGACCAAACTCTTTGCGTTCAATCCGTTTCCTGGATCTTACGTCTGCTGGTGAATATCTGTTTATTAACTGCCAGCTGACTCTTCGATCGGGTGCGCGGCTGTGTTATTATTCGTCCCTTTGTTCTCGCAGCGCCATCTTGGTTTCATCAGCAGCCTGGGCTCTCCAAACTTTGTCAGCTCGCAACTTGATCTCTTTACTGCGGATTTCACTGGGCATGTAACCGTTGCATCCCCAGTGTGTTCCTACGTCTGTAGGTATTCTCTGAAACTTAGCAGCCAGTTTCAAACGCTTCTTTTTTCCAGGATAGTAAACGGATCTGCAGGCGCACACAGGATTCACAGCCTACTCCGTGGCCATGTAGCCACACACCCCCATGCCAGCATTCTTCCTACTCTTTGTAGAATCTCTGGAGCGGTGGCTCTTCTTTAGAGGAGGACGCTCTGGTACCTTTTCAGAACCAATCCTCCACCCCGTAGGAGTGGGAGCAGTTTTGCATCAAGATGCTAGACCCCTTCACCAAGGCGCTGACAGTTTTGCCAACACTTCTTCTGGTACTGGTAGGATACACGCTGGGGCTCAATCCTGCATACCTATGGGCTCGGGCCTGGATCCTAACAGGAACAAAGTTCTCAAACTCTGGCATCTTGAGTCAAAATCTTGGCGCCAGATCCGACACCAGTGGCCCTCTGGAATATGCTCCTCTCCCTTTCAAACCCTTCATCTCCAAGATACTTGATATCTACGTCAAAGAAGGAGACCTGGTGCCATTTGGGTTGGAACCTTTGGTTTCCAGAGATGAGACTCTTCCCAGAAGAGTTCTATGAGGAAGGAGAAAGGCATCCAGTGACTGGCTTCGGATCTACAGGAGGCGTGTGGTCTAGATACCTCCCCTGAGATGAACATTCTTCCAGCCCCCAACCCTGGTAGGCCTCTGGCTTCTTTTCAGATGCTGAAGGCTATTGTGGCTGAGAACCTGGGGTTTTCTGCTCCATCCAGGCCCAGTACGAATTGGACATGCTGAATGAGGGCTCCAAGAGGGAAATACCTACCCTTCAATGTGGAAGTGGAGGCCCCTGTACTAGAGGTCTGCCTCTGCACCTGCCAATGTCTGGGAGCTAACAAAAAAACCTCTCCCTGCCTCCTCGGATCTGGCCGCCTTGTCCACTCATGCCTCTTCTGAGAGCTTAGTGGTAGAGGCCATAACTGCAAACCTCAAGTCGTCCATCTTTCCTTCTCTTCGCCTGGCAGGGAGAGTAAAAGGGTGGAAGCCTGGGGGAAGAAGGTTTTAGCATTGGGCAGTCTCACCCTTCGTGCAATTAACGTTTCTTGTACTTTGGCGAAGTTCTCTTTTGATCTGTGTTCAGCAGTGGCCAATGCGGCTGAACACATCCATGAGGTGTGGGAGAGCTTCCGGTCTGTGGTCATGGATGGCAGGGAAGTCTTTCATCAGATACTATAGTCGGGACTAGACCCATCTGTTTGTATTGGGAAATTCCTGGCCCCATGAACATTGGTCAGGCATCACTCTTGGATGGGGATGTCGGCCTTCACACATGATGTCCAGGCTAAACTCCTGGACATGCATTTTGATGGGCTAAAGCTGATGATGCCCCCCGAAGTTTCAGTCAAAAGTCCCAGCAAAGTCCTTTGGTCTTGCTGTACAACAACTCTCTGTGCCTTCAGCAGGGCGGAGTGGGGGGGGGGGGGGTTGAGGGGGTCAGGATGAGGGTTCTCGTCCCCTCCGCTTCCTATTTTCTGCGAGGTTGAGGCCAGACACCTCTGGGAAGGCTGCACAGAAGACTCTTTCCAAGGGGTAGAGGTAGAAATGCCCCCCGAGGAGGAGCGTCTGCAGCCCCGGTCCCTCTGTACCACAAGGTGCAAAAACTCTTTGAGGTGGACTGCCACTATTCCCCTGTGTGGGTTGGGGGCTTTCCCTGTTCAGCAAAGAATGGTCCAAGGCTGCATCCGATGCTTTCTCCTTGCAGGTCATTCAACAGGGCTACTGACTCCCTTTTTTGCAATGTCCTTCAGACTATGGCCCTCACACCAACTTCTTGCCTTTTGATCCTGTCCCCCGGGAGTAGGTCCGTTAGCTTCTCTTGCAAAGCACAATTGAACTGGTACTTTGCTCAGATGTAGGCATGGGCTGGCATACTACCTATTTTCTGGTGCCGAAGGAGGATGGTGAATCCACTTTGTTTCTACGTAAGGATGAATCCAAGAAGGTACCCTTTCCCAGATCCTACAAGCCCCCGATCTGCAAGACTGGTTGATATCACTGGGCCTTCAGGGCGCCTTCTTCAATGTGCCTATCCATTGGACGCACAGGAAGTACCTGAGGTTTGTGGTGGGCCAAAATCACTACTAATTCAAAGTCCTGCCATTTGGTCTTTTTTTCTGCAATCAGGGTTTTCACCAAGCTTCTGGCAGTGATGGCAGCTCACCTCACGAGGGAGGGTATTCATGTCTTTCCCTCCCTGGACCACTGGCTCATCCAAGCTTTTTCCCCCGACCTCTTGTCAGAGCACCTGCTCCGGATATGCAGTCTGTTGCACAACTCTGGCTTTTCCCTGAAATTCAAAAAGTCTCTGGTTTCACTGTCCTCGTCCCTCAGATTTATCAGTGCGGTCTTAGACACCCACCTATGCAAGGCATTCCCGCCCGAGAATCAAGTGGCGAACCTCCCTCAGATTGGTCAATGTCTACCAATCTCAAATGCAAGTCCCTTCCTCAGCTTTTCTGTGCTTACTAGGCCTCAACGCCTCCTGCATACCAGCGGTTTCTGGAGGCGAGACCACGCATGAGATCACTTCAGTGGCTCATTCGCCGCCAATGGTTAAGATTTCAAGGCACCATGTCAAATCTCCTTCAGGTTTCAGAGCAGATGGCTAGGGATCTTGCGTAGTAGGCTGTGAGACACGAATTGATGTGAGGCGCATTGCTTCATGAACTCTGGCCCTAAGTGATGATGCTCACTGATGCGTCAGTTTGGGGCGCTCACCTGTTAGAACTGATGGTGAGCAGGCTGTAATCTCCCTCAGAGGCTCTGCAACATATCAGTTTGCTAGAGCTGAGAGTGATCAGGCTGACACTGGTCTCCATCCTCGCCTCTGAGAATCGCAAGACTGTCCTGATCCTGACGGACAACACAATGGCCATGCACTACCTCAACAAACAGGGCGGTGTGTGTTTGTTGCCATTCTGCAGAGAGGCAATGCGACTGTGGCTCTGGGCTCTGGACTCTGGAGAACAGCATCTCTGATGGCTGCCCATCTCGCCAGATGGGACGATGTCACAGTGGATGCCTTGAGCAGACAGACGTCGGCCTCTTACGAGTGGGAGCTCTGTCAGAAAGTTCTGGAGATCATCTCCTTTTGGGGAACCCTTCAAGTGCTTGCTTCCAGTGTGAACAGGTAATGTGAGTTGTTCTGCTCCAAGGCATTTTCTCATCTGAGAGCTCTAGTGGGGATGCCCTGACTGTCAAATTGTCAGGTTCAGGATTAGATTGATACAGAGACTTCTCAAAGGATCGTCACTTGGATTTAGGGGCTCACCTGTGTTTTGGTATTGATGTTAAAACTCTTGCTCTGGCGTTTTCTTTGGGTAGCTTGAGTGTCATGCAGAAAGGGACTCTCTGGACGCAAAACTTCCGGAAGGTATAGGCACCAGACAGGGAAACATTCAGAGCCAGCACCCATTAGGAAAAACCAGAGGCAATAAATCTGATGAACACCGGTGGTGGAGCGGTGAAATTTAGGAAGGCGCAGCAAGGACTCCTGTTGATCAATAGTAAGTGATGAAATCCAAACAAAATATGACCCATTAAGGAAGAGAGGAAACCAGAACGATTTCAAGGTAGAAGTCCATAAATAAGTAGAGGACAAGAGCTGAAGCACAAACAAAACGTGAACCAGCAAGGTGGTAAGGAGCAGCAGGAAGCTCTCCAGGAGAATCAGGAGAAACCGGAAAAAACAAGGGAGGCAGCAATGAAGGCAGAATAGTGGGAATCAGCAACACAGAGGACAAAGAGAAGGGAGCGCTGACCTAAGCTTTACCTTAGCATTGAGACACTCCGAACCGGGTTAGACGGTTAATGATAACTGCTATGGTAAAGCGGTTGTGTACAGCATTGGCAGCAGAGCGCCATGTTGGAGGCTGAGAGGCTTTATAAAGTGTGGATAATGGAAGCACCATCTTGGAATGCAGCATACGAAGTGAGCGTCTATAGGGGAGTTTCCACTTTGACCAAAAGGACCAGTGTTTAAGTGGCCTTTTCATGACACAAATGGTCAATCAACAACCTTTATGCATTCCCGGCGATCTGTCTTTCCTCTTTTTCTCCGGAGTTTGCAACTGTTCGGGACCACATTGATTCTGATCACTTCGTACTGGGCCCAAAAGAGGTGGTATGCAGAGTTCCTGGTCATGTCCATCTGCCTTCCTTGGCGGCTTCCAAGGAGAGTTGACTTGCTCTCATTCGGAGGGGCGGGGTCCTCCACCTGAACCTCAGCAGCCTGAATCTTCATGCTTGGCTACTGAGAGGCTGAGGTACAAAGAGTGGGACTTGTCAGACGACATCCTTGATTTTCTCCTCTTAGCTCGGAGACCTGCAATAAAGTCTATTTTTGCCTGCAGGTTTTGTAAATATTTGGCTTGGTGCCGGGCAAGGGATCTGGAAGGTTGGTGCGCTATCCCCTGTTTTGAATTTTTAGCTGTCCTTGGGTCAAGCTGACCTACAGATTGGCACTGAAATTAGTTTTTGACATTCCTCATAGGAGCTCTGTTTGAACCCCTCCTGTTATATTAGACTGCTTAAGCTTAACTTGATTTTCCTGGTTGCCCTCACTCCGCGATACGTGTGAGTGAGCTCCACCTATTATCTGTTAAACCTCCCTATTTGGTTTTCTCCAAAGAGAAAGTGACATTGAGAGAGAGATGCAACAAGTTGGTGGTAGATCTCTTTATCATTGGCTGTGGCCTGCCTCTGGAACAACCTCGCTGCCTCTCTGAAACTTGAGGAGAACCATCTCCGGTTCCAGAAGCACCTCAAGACCTTCCTCTTTGCTTCTACCTGCTCTTCTCCTCTCCCCTGCTGAACTCCTGACTGAAACCGCGCTGGTCACTTGGCTACCCTCTGATCTCAGGCCCAGGTCCCCCCCCCCGCCAGTTGCATACCTGCACCTCCTCCCGGGCAACACCTGCAATTGGGGGGCTGTTTCTGTATCTCTACAGTCCCTACCAGCTCTTAACACTTGATGTCTGCACTTATCCCTGCACTTGCCACTAGCTGGCTGCACTTTTTTACCTTTTGTTCTTATTTTTTATTTATTATATTTTATTTAGTTTACTGTTGATTCTATGTATTGCACTGCCCCTTCCCCTCTGCACTTTTCCCTTCCCCCCCCTCCCCTGCACTTGCGTGATCTCAATGTCACCTGGCCTAGTAAGATTGTTGTCTTTGTCTTCCCTCTGTTCCCCTCCTTTGCCCTGTCGCGCCTTGAAACACTTGTGTATAGGCGCGTTATAAATGCCATATCATATCATATATCTTTTCTTTCCTTAAAGTGGTCTTGGAATTTCACCTCAAAATATCCATCTTATTGTGTTTTTTTCCACTGCCTCATCCTTCCAAGGAACGATTCCATCGGCTGGACCCAGTATGGGCTCTCAGCTACTACGTCTCTCAGACCAGAGAACCCAGGAAAGATGACCAGTTTTTTTTTGTTTATGCTGGGGCACATGCTGGCAGGGCTGTGACCAAAGAGACCCTGTCAAGGTGCGTCATTCTCTGTGTCTCAGAATGCGATAATCTGGATGGGAAGGATGTGCTTTAAGGTCTAAGGGCTCATTTTACCAGAGGAGTGGCTGACACCTCTTCCCTGCATAGGGTAGTTCCTCTCCTGGACATGTGCCAGATGGCTATGTGGGCATCTGTGCACAAATTTGCTAAGCATTAGTGCTTGGATTGCCTTTCAGGCCAGGGTGTCCATTTTTGTAGGGTGGTCCTCCCAAAGTTTTCTGGTCTAGGTTGTGTCCACTCTCCATCCCTCATCCCGGTCTTCTTACTGCTTTGGGAGTCTAGAGATGAGGAATCCGTGGGAGGAAGGAATCCATTAGAAAAACTAATTACTTGCCACTTGGCAGTGTTCTTTCTGTTGGATATTCCTTCCACTGATTCTAACCACAAACGTGATGGGTGGAAGGTTTTGAATGAATCTGAACCACTGTCATTGCTCTGGGCAACCTTCCACGTCACCATTTTTTACCTGTCTGCGCCATTGCAAAAGGGGGTCCAGCCATACGCAAATCAGTCTGGTACTGCCACCAATCATAGCAGCCCAGCCCGAACTGCTAAGCCAGTTCCGGTCTGCAGGGAAACACAAGCAACCCCAGCCATGTTTCGGCCTTTGGGGTTGGGACCAAGCCTGTTTTTCATATGGTTGTTCATCTTCTGTAATGGCTTGGCAAGTGAAGAACGATGGTCTGGAGTGTTGCCCAGAGCAGTGCCAGAGGTTGAGATTCGTTCTAAACCTTCCAGCCATCACCTTTGTTTTTGCCTCTCTCCGATTCCTCATTGCTCTCTTTACTGGCCCCTCTTGGCGGATAGCTAGTACACCATTATTTCTGCAGTCCTTCTGCCTCAGAGTGTAGGGGAAAAAGTGTGTTGCAACATGTCCAGCACAGGGTGCCTAGGTGTGTTGGGCGGAGCAGACACAGAGCCACGCTGCGCCCCCTGGTGGCAAAAAGGTTTCCAAGTGCTGTGAATAAGATTCATAGATGACCGCAGAGATGCAGTGTACTATCAACCCAAGAAGGGCAGGTTGAGAGGGCGATGATGAATCCGTTGGAGGAACATCCATCAGAAAGAAAATTAACGAAAGGGAAGTCATTTTGTTCTTTTGCAGTTTTTTTAGAGAAATTGTCACCTTGAAAGTTGGGCCTAAATTCCTCCCAAAGGTTGTCAGATTCCCATGTTTCTCAGACCATCGAATTGCCTGTGTTTTTTCCACCCGCACATCCTTCGAAGGAAGAAGAAAGGATGCATAGATTGGACCTGAAGCTGACCATGAGTTGCTATTTAGCCAGAACAGTGTCTTTTCGCAGGAAGGACAAGCTGTTTTTCATGCTCGAGAGTGGGCCGTGCAGTGACCAAACAATATCCTGCTGGATTGTTCTTTGTATAGCAAAATGAGAAGGCATCGGGTCTCCAGGCCCATTCCAATAGGATAGTGGCTTCCTCTTCCACCTTGCAGAGGGGCATTCCGGTGCATGATTTCTTCCAAGCTGCTAAGTGGGCTTCCTTGCACACCTTTTCGAAACATTGCAGTTTGGATCTGGCTAGGGACAGAGATGCCTGCTTTGGTAGAGTGGTCATACTGAGGGGTTTGGTTTAGAGCTTTCAGCCCTTGACCGAATTCAGTTACTGCTGTGGGAGTCTTTCAAAATGAGGAATATGCGGTTGAATGCTATCTATTAAAGGAAACATTACCAGTAATGTTCTTTCTATGGATTCTTCTCCCACAGATTACTCATTGTCCCCCGACCCGTCCTTCCCCGCTTCTGAAAGCTTCTGTAGGCTTCTTGTGGGTGAGTGATAAGAGGGACATGTGTGTAGTTTGCACGAATTGGACCTTGTTTGCCTGGCCTCTATGTGTGGCTCATTGTTGACATGGATTTCCAAAATCAGCTCTGAGGGAAAGATTTTGGGAGGCCACCCTATTATGGTTGACAGGGAAGACCGAATGTACCCAAACCCACAATAATGGTAAGGTAGCAGAGCAGCAAGGCATAGTCCCGAAGGGTCTGAGAGTGATCTACGGCTACGAGTCCACACAGAGCAACACCATAATTCCAATTAGACCGGTCAGTATAAAAAATATACAATCATGTATTATGCCTTTTTAAAATATAGATAACCTCTAGTCAAATATTGTCACACCAACACTATAAAACAAATATACATAGAGCAAGAACTATATACCACTGTTAACTGAGATATCTGTCACTTAATTTTAGAAGTTACTCAATCATTGAAGAATGTATCACACTGCAAGTGATTTCATTCCCTCTTCATTCAGACAATCTTGCCATGTGCAGCATTTTGCCTCTAGGAAATGTAAAACAAAAATATTGTTTAAAGATGATACTTCACAAGATTTACTCTTTGCAGTTCTGATTTTGCATTTTCTAAATAATGTCACAAGGTTCCATAAAGCAAATGCTCTACCCCTTTGCCTTGTACAAAGATGGCTTTCATCTGGGTGTAGATATGACCTATTTGTGGTTGAAAATCGTGCAAAGATTTGCAGGTCTTCTGTGCATTTGTTGTTTTTTGGGGTGCGGGTTGGTGCTTTGGATGTTATTTATTCATCACTCTACTTTGTCAATGTACACTGAACCTTTGCCTTCATGCATTTTGTCTTTGCAGGAAGCAGCCATGGCTATGCTGGTGTCAGATCTTCAAAACGCTGCACAAGCAACTTCAGTTCTGCAGCCAGCAGCAGTTTACTGGATCTTGATCCACTGATTTTAATTCACTTGTTGGACCTGAAAGACAAGAATACCATGGAAGATCTTTGGGGGCTACAGCCACGGCCTCCAGCATCGCTTTTGCAAGCTGCCGGTATTGTGCCTTTGTTGAGAAATGCTTTTGAAAGACCCAAGTCCTTAACTGTCATTTTTCTAGGATTGGAGAAGCTTACTTCACAAACAGTTTCACTTTGCTGTTTATGTTTAAATGGTCTGAAGTTCAGGGCTTTAAACTCAAGTTGTTGCGGAAAGGCACACTATCATAGAAGACAAGGGTCACTTGAATTGTATGTCTAGGTTGATTGTAATCATGGACTTTGCTTCAATTAAGTTTCTAATTTCTTGATCTTTGGTAGTTGGAGCTTGCTGCCTTTGGTACAGGCGAATATTCTTCACAAGTGGCCCGCTTAATCTGGTTGCTCACCTTGCGCTGCGGCCAACAGTGTTCATTTAGGTTATCCGTCTTCAAGTCGGATTCCTCAGTGACTGACACAGTTCCATCTTAATTCCTATCTTTATGGTGTCTCGGTAGAACTTGATCCACATCATTGTGTTTTCTATGGTCTGTTAACAGATCTCTACTGCTGCTTCCCGACGTCGTAAGCTTTCGCCAGACACCAGTTGTTGAGCTCAAAAAGGCAGGAAGCGGTATTCCAGGGGACTCTATGGTTTAAATGAAAGGCGGCGTAGCTACGGAATGTTTGTTTTCTATCTCCTGATCTCAGTCGTGAGACCAGGTCCAGGAAAAAGGCCCTGGGGGTGGAACAAGAGCTATAAAACCTTATCCCAGCTATGCTCGGGTTGACTGTATTTATTTTTTTGTAGTGAGGATTTAATTACTAACAGAAATGAGAACACAGTTGATGCAGTCCCTAGATAGGGTGCCTTTACAAGATGCATTGGTTATGTTTAGAGTAAACTAGGTGCTCTGGCAGTAATGCAATGGGACATAAACCTTGGACATTGACAATGCGACACACCTAAAGATAGACATTTAGGTCCTAGGGCTGGAATTCATATATGTACAATTTATATATTATTAGTATGTGGCACTAGTAGGGACGGTAGGCTGGGGGTTCAGTTAAGGCGGGTTGGATTGTGGTGTGGGAAATGCCCCTTTTACTATGTGGGAAGTGGAGGTTTGATCCTTGCCTTGAATAATTCCACTGATTTAAGTACTAGCACTCCCTCCACTCTTATGTTGGCCATCAAAGCAATTCAGACTGCAAATAGGAGGAGACGTAGGTAGGGCTGATTACAGATGGGTATTGAGAGATGAGGATCACAGAGTATGAGAATAAGAGTAAAGAGAGATGCAGTCAGCAAGGTAATAGGGAGAAGTCCACAAATGAATTTAAAGATGAGGAGTGGAAATTTAGATTGAGATGATTTTGCATTGAGAGCCAACCAAGGCGGTGACAGTATGTACAGGTGGGGAAGATAGTGGTAGGATCTAAAGGGGGAATGTGTGGCAAAGTTAAGAACTTTGTTGAGGGGAGCAAACGAGTAGAGGGGACGGTAAAGGAGTAGGTTTGAACATCAGCCTACTTTGTTTAGCCCCAGAGGAGAGATCATAGATTTAGCAGAGTGGTGTGTCAAGTGCGCCCTGATCTTCCAGATGTTGAAAAGGTTGATCATGGCTGCGATGGCAGTGACCTTGATGAAATGACAGTGTGATGTTGCTACTGAAGGGGACGCCAAGATTACAAGTTGTGGTTGATGGAGTGACGATGCAGGATCACGGTGACTGTTGCTCAAAAAAGAAAAAATATGGAGCGGTTGGGGGGTGCAGTCAGAGATTCCTGGTTCCTGCAAAAAAGGAGTATTGTACTTGATGGTTGTACAGAATGTACATCTGTATGTGTTTAACCTCCAGCAACAGAGACTGTTGCACAGCAGTATGTTAATGCTGAGAAGTTATGATTAGTATGCGACTGTTAGAACTCTCTGGTAATTCCTAGGTGGAGTTCTGTTTTGGCAGTTCAACCCGTTGTGTAGCCGGCGAGTTCTTTCTGCCAATCTACCTCTCGGGGAGGTATGGAAAATCCACCTGACAAGTCTATTGACCCAAAGATGGATGGATGGACGCCACAGGATCCCGCTGGCCTGCAAAGGAAAGTCAAGGATAATACCATAATTTATAGTGAGAAAACAATATTCAAAAACAGTAAGGTTTGTACCTTGCGCCCAGCAGGAGTTTCCCTGTAAGTGATTTGGAATCCTGTTGGAAATGCTAACTGGCGTATCCAATGAACACAGTGTAGAAGTTCCATAAAAAACATGAATGTTCAGAGGTAGGTTGATGATGAAAAGAAAATGCTCCTCCTAACACCTGCCGGCAAGCGGTACGTAGAAGTTCCAATAGAGATGAGATGAGATGAGAAGAGTCAGCAGGTTGCGATGTGAGTGATGATTCCAAGGGAAATCAGGGGGCGTAGCGCTGAGTTAAAGTAAAACAAGTTGCTCGTACGAGACCATGAGTACAAGAATACGTAGTCAGGAGGATTCTAGGTCTGTAACAGTGCAGGCAGAAACAGAGTACAATATTGGTAGACAGAGCAGGTGAGTAAACCTTCCAGGAGTCGTAACGGGGCTTTCTCAATACCAGACAGAAAAGGGGCAAGACAATCGGATTACCGTGAGACGTAGCCGGGTCATAAATCAATAGAGCGAAAAGTCACAAGGTTCACAAGGCTGCAGAAAACAATTTCAGAAGCAGCGAATTCAAAGCAGGCGGGTAATAAGTAGGAAGGACACTGAACACACGTGACCTTGTGGAAATGGGTCTAACGTGAGAAAACACGTGACCTAAGGAACACAAAATTACTGCGTTTCCACGGCAACCCCCCAACGCCGCCACAAAGAAACGCAGCGTGTTGTGGTAGACTTGGGTAATCTAAGGACACGCCGGTCAGAGGCTTTGTGAAAACGGGAGACAAGCATAGAATGGGAACTTCCTGCCGGGAAATGTGTTTTCGACCAAACAGAATACCTGGGCCGACGTAGTTTCCTGACAGTGACAAGTTACATAGGAGATTCCTTCAGCTACCCATTACTTTTTACAGCAACAGGGATGTTGCAAGCCAAGGTTGTTTTGTAGCTAAATGGTAGTATTAAAGATCCTTAGGATGGTCCAGCAACTGGGATGGTTACACCTGGTTTCATATGTGGGTGGATGGTGTGTGCATGCTGGCGGTGCTGAGGTCTGGATGAAGGCAAAGGATGTTTTTTTTTTGGCCTCACCATTCCTGTAGCCGGTTGGGAGCATTTGTACTTTTTAAACTCTACTTACTCCTACTCTTCTGTGTGGTTTGTGGTTTATCTGCTCTGCTCCTATTCACCGCCTTCACTCTTCTTCTGTGAGGGGTGGCACAGGCATGTCCTCTGTGGGTGTATCTGGATAGGTTGTATGGTGTTGTCTGATGCAGTTGGCTGTTCCGTATGAAGTTGGTCCACTGCAAGACAGGGCGAGGTTGCCCTAACTTTGCATGCCCATTCATGGTGTGGTTTAGTGGTTGATGATAGGGTGCTCAGAAAGTGGTTTGTTTCATTGTGTGTGGCGTCTGGTGTCCCCTGTCCCTATGTGTGGACGTCTGTGAGTGTGATGTTCGGTGAGAGCATAAGTTAAGTGTGGGTGGATGCGGAATGTCAGGTGGGCATGGGTGGGTGCTACATAGACTTTATTCTTACTGAAACCTTGCAACTCAAGGACTCCCCTGATTAACTTAACTGTGGCTCTATTGATCCTTAATTTCTACAACTCTGTTCCCTTTTTTTAAATCTCAGTTTCAATGCCCAATTAAGCCAATTCTCTGTTGGGCTTGCTTTCTAGCTCAAAGTACCCTTTGATTGGTTCTTCGAATTAAATATTGTCCCAGTTCATTTGGAGAGCTGTCAATTGTTTCATGGCTAGTTGTATTTGTTTGTATGCTGTGATATGGTATCTAGTTCTGTGTTATTGTTCTAGAACGTTAATAACTTCTAAGAGAGACGCGTCTTCTTCCGTCCTAAGAATCCTGAGTGTTTAACTTCTCAATAAAATGGCCCCTGAAATGGCGTTCAGTGCATCCGATCGAATGGACTCTGAGGCATCTAGGCGCTAGTTACAGTTACAGGTATGTTGCAGTGGTAAGGACATTGGTACATAAATCGAATATACATTGAGACCACCCCCACTTGCTGGGTCCGTATTAAAGCATGGTGGGCGTGCGGGATCACAGCATGGCAGGTATGGGGAGCAGTAGCCAGCCAGCGGTGTTCTGTATGAGCGACAAAGCAGCGTGGGCAGCGGTGAGGACCAGCTGTGGGTAACCGCCATAGTCAGAAGGAGGGGTAGGGGGAATACGGTGGAATGGGGTGGCAGTGATGCCGGTTGGGTCTGGTGTGAGGAAATAGGCAGGAGTAGGCTGGCTTACATGCAGAAAGGATTGTCCAATGTAGTGTGGTATCAGTAGAGGCAGGCCTTGTTATGGGAGGAGAGGTGGTGGCTAGCGAGCGGGTGAGAAGCTTTTCGATGCATACACCAGAGCATCTAATAACTGCAGCACACAACACTGCGCCCTTTGCCTGTGCAGGGTTTGCCGCAGTGGGCTTCGGTGTGAAGATTGTAAGCATGCAATGGCGGATCTAGTGAGGTTGCTTTACGTATCATGTAGCGGTCATTCAGGGAGGCCCAACAGGCGGACAGTATTGTTTTAGGATTTCTGTAATACCCTCTGTATGCTTGCTTAAACATACCAGGTCTTTTAACAGCTCTGTTAACCGTTGTCGCATACAGCATTTCAGCTTTCCAACTCCCCACTCTACCTTACACCCTACGCTACTTTTTGTGTTCACTATACTCTGGTTCCCTAGCTCTGTTATTAGCCTTTGCAGTCATATATTTTGAATCGCTTCTTCTCCACAACCTTTTTCCTATTGTGTCCCAGAAGGCGAAGTACTTGTCTCCTTACTCTTCTCCATATATACTATCACCTTATTCTCCATCATTGAATGCTTCAAACCTTCCTTGCACTTTTATGCCAACACCTCTCTCTTTCTCCTTTTCTCAGTTTTCAGACTCTCTTCATGCCACAGTCTCATCCTGCCTCTCTGCAATACAAGATTGGATGCACTCACATTTTATTTTTTCCCAATTTCCCAGTTGCACATATCGAAATAACAATGCCTCTGTCAATTGGAATCTCTCCTTGCATTCCATAAATGTAAGCAGCGCATTGTCTCTATATAGATCCCTCAGTCTCAGTGTAGCTTGGGATTCCCACTGTGCAAATGCCCTGCTGTCCATGCCCGGGGAAAAAGCTGTGTTATGGATTGGCGGAGAAAGGGAGCCCAACTCAGATTTAACACGCCGCTGAGCATATGCTTTATCCAAATGCTGTAGGGTAGTGCAAGTGGTCAATATGAGGCCCTGTTTTAGGCGTCTAGCCTCTAGGAAGAAAAGGAAGGTGGGCCAGCTGAAAGGGTGTAGGAAGAGGACCCAAGAGTGGAGTCCTCCCGTCCCCTGCACTCTCTAAGGCTACGCAGCAAGGGCGTAGATTCTTTAGGATATAGTTTGCAATATTGTGTTGAACATTCTTTAAAACTTGATTCAACAGTGTTTATAAATTCAAACAGAAGAACAATGGTTTTGGTTTTTAGGTGTCCAAAAGTAAAGCGAACACCTATTTATTCATACATAAATATGTAGTGAAGGCAGGAGAATTTACAAAACAACAATACAATGTCAACATAATCAAAAATTGGTGAAAATTCCACTTTAAATGGCTTGACGCGTTTCAAGGTAATTCCTCTTCTTCAGAAGCCTCTGTGGATCTACTGTCTAGTCATGATGCATATAGGGAGCGATCAAAAGAAGGTATACATAGATATCTGTTAGACGAATAAAAAACAAATGGCACTGCTTCATTCAAATTAAGTCTACACATGTAGTGTCGTAAGAAGTTCAAACATTTAATTCAGTGTAACCAGAGTAACTATATAGCTATGCTTTTAAAATAATAAACACTGTCTAGTATAATCCCGTGCACCTCTAATGGGAATCCAACATAATAGATCATCAATGGTAATGTAAAACTAGAAACCATAATATAGGCTGTCGCTTCAGCGAGTGTTAGCAGAATCGGAAATATAAGACAATTACATTAGGTCCTACACAGTTTGAATGGAGTCATGAGTACTACGTGTTAGCCCTCTATTCATGGGTAGATTCACTGTTCTCAACTGGGAACCAAGTACATTTACTCTAGGACAAGTGCCTAAAAATGCCTAAGTTCTGCATAGAAATTCAAAAAGGAACGTATCCATATTTAAGGGCCTATTCTACCAATGTGAGTACACTGTTGGGCATAATTAGTTCGAACTTATCGCTAACTTGTACGTAGAATACACTGACCTAATGAAGTACAATGTTGTAGCAGGGAAGCCTTCTATGGCAAAGAATGACTCCAAAGGGACATGCTTGAAATGTCAACACCGCGTTTTTAGTGTTTTCCAGGTGCAGAAAGAAGATTCAACACTTTGGGCAATCTCTGTGGGGAGCAATAATTACGTTTAGGTGAATGCGTTTAACTAAATAAATATTTACAAACACACAATGCGTTCGTAGGCAATGACAATGTACCTGCTGTTATTCTTGCGGTGAAGCGGACAGATATATTGTGGCAGAGTTCAATGCAAAGCGAGCGCGCTTGTTCTCTCAGAGTTGCGTTTGCAGTCGTGGGAAAAACGGGTGAAAATGAGTCAGAGGACTCGTAACAGCGAACACTTTCTGTTGGAAACAACATGATCCTAGTAAGTGCATTAGACTATAAGGATCTTCAATGGCACGGTTTAAACGTGTGAAGTATTCTGAATTTAACGCGTACCTGCTTAGTCTCGGTGTGGAGCTAGTGCAGCTTCACTCTGTTCGTTGTTAGCACGGTGTCCATGGAAACGAGGGACCGTGTGTAAACAGCCCAGCTGAAAGGGTGAGCAGGCTTGCTCTATCTCCTTCCACCTCAGAGTCCTCTCTTCCAGTGCTCAATCCAGCAGTGAGGCAATCTGAGCAGCCCAAATGTTCCTCTGTATAGATGGGGGACCCCTAGCCCACACAACCACCTAGATCGAATAAGCCTTTGGGGAATTCTGAGGGGGTCTGTAATGCTAAATAAACGGCCCCCCTGCCTTCTGCATATCGAGTAGGTCTCTCTCTGGTCTAAGGACTTGGGAGTGCCTGGAAGACGTAGAGGAGTTTAGGGAGCAAGGACATCTTGACTGCACTAACCAGACCGTACCACCAGGTTTATTGCATATCCCATTGCTGTAGCATCTCTGACTTCCTACCATTATATAGGCATGTTAGCCTTTAGGAGGGAAATATTTTTCAACATAATCAGGACACCCAGGTACGGTAACTCTGTCAACCCATTGAAAGGGGAAGGTATCTTTCAGGACATTTACAACCTCAGGAGATTCCGTAATCGATAGCCCCACAGGTTTCCCCTGATTGATGGTAAACCCTTATACCAAGGTAAATTGAGCCTATAGCTCCAAAAGTATCAGCAAGGAGGATAGACAATCCTGGAGGAAGCATAAGACCTCATTGGCCTATGATGGCACCCTGTGGATAGTCCCTCTGTAGGTGAACCCTGAGATGCTGTGGTGAAGGCGAGTCCTCTGTGCTAGTGGCTCCATTGCTAGCACAAACACCAAGGGGGCAGGGGGCAGCCCTGTCTGGTTCCCTTGCACAGCAGAAGCAACACATACCCTAGAGAGTTTACTTTAATTCGGGTGGCGGTAATGGGGAAATTCCCCATCACCAGCTTTGAGAATTTTGGGCCAAATCCAGATGCTGGTAGCAGTAGTTTCAAATAACCCCAAGTCATGCTGTGAATGCACGGTGTCTGTCTAGAGACAGAAAGGAAAAGCCCTCTGGAATTTGGAGGACCAAGGCGCTAAGGTCCACGACCCGCCTTATGTTGTCATGGGCTCCCCTGTTACTGAAAAAAATCTGTCTGGTAGCTATTTATTATATGTGGGTAATACTATTACCCTTAGCATAATAGTTTTGTTTTGTGAGCAATATAGACTGGACCGCTTTCCCCATGAGGTGTTATTAAAGCCTGTTTAGCCACCGGAAGATACCGGGGGAGCGCCGAGACCCCTTCTGAATGTGTTGTTTCGCCTTCTGCCAGACTTGATCTTCAAGTTGAGTTTGTACTAGCTTCCTAGCTCACCGCCAGATCATGGATTGCTCTGATGGTTCCCCGAATCACAGTTTTCCCCGCATCCCAAACAGTTCTAAATTCGAGTTCTCTGGTGTCATTCTCTCTGAAGTAATTAGTTATGGCATCTGCTGTGTGGGCTTTTAACGCAATATCCCCTAAAAGGAAGTCATTAAGGGTGGATGAAGATCTCCGAGCCGCGGCGCACCCTTAAATGAGGTCTAGCTTATTGGCACTCAGAAACACAGTAACCGCCAGATAACCACGACATCCACCGTGCCTGCGACAAGCACGGAGAGACTGGCAACGGCAGGTGGTTGGTCTAAGGAGCATGTGAGACACTGCAGCTGGCCCGACCACGCACCACACATCAAGGTGATATCATGTGAATGCGGGAAAGCGGCCCACGATACATGACAAAACAGTGGTTGCGGTGCCAGGCACCCAGAAAGTAAGGAGACAGGCTTGGAGTGCTGTATCCCAAACAAGACCCGCCATACTGACGCCCCGACTGGAGGTTTACTCCCCCCATAGAGACGTGGAAACCGGTGCAGAAAACAGGCGAGACCATCAGCCCAAGGTCACACATACATACTGCTTGGCATGCCAAGAACACATCAGTAATTGACAGCAACGCTCCTGGTGGGTATAGCTTATGGGCGGTGCAAGGCTTGTTCCCAACTGCGAACCGACCACAGAGCCCCGCGGAAGCACAATCACGACACACCCACACCTGCCCAAGAGGTCATGAAACACAGCACGCTGGATGCTGCATGAAAGAGGCTCAGAGATATGTCATACAGGCTACACTATAAAACTCAATCATATTACAAGTGGCTTCTGACCTACCGAAGTGATGCAGGCTACGCAGGTGATTGAGGGATTCCTATTACCGCACTAGAAGAGATGTGGGTGCAGCGGGACACCAGTAAGGACCATCCGGGCAGCTTGGACATATCCTCTTCAACCCACACAACAAGGCTGTTACCCCACAGACCAAGCAAATAAGCTATAACTGCGAATACCACTACGCCGAGATGGCGTCCAAAATGACTAAACCAAAGGGGAAACAGTCCTCGCTGGATATTTCTACCAAGCCCCAACAGACCAGAGAGGAAGCCGTCCCGCTACTGCACTCCACGCCAGAGAGAGGAGAGCCGACCAGAGGCGATCAACAGATCTTGGAAGCCATTGCCACGTTGAAAACTGCCTGAGAATCCAAGTGAGACGACCTAAAGATATCACTAGAGGCCAAGATAGACGCGGTCAGAATCGACGTAAACCTCCTAAGACAAGACATGCGGGCTAAAGCAGACTGGACTGGAACGCTGGAAAAGGACATGAAGGCCACCACAGAATCCAGCAAAGAAAATAGCAGGAAGATACATATCTTGCAACAGAAAGTGGAAAATCTGGAAAACCGAGCAGAGGAGGCAGAAGGAAGGGCCAGGAGGAGGAACATTTGTTAAGTGGGACTGCCGGAAGGTGAAGAAAATCCTGACCCCACCGAATACATCGAGGCCATGCTGCAGCAAGAAACAGGGGCGGGCAAGTTATCCCAAGGGTTCGCAGTTGAAAGGGCTCACAGGGCCCAGACCAGAACACCACCACTGGGAGCTCTGCCCCGCCCGATTATAGCAAAGATACTGTGTTATAGGGACAGAGAGAAGATCCTGGAGTACTTTCGGAAGGGTTGAACAATCTCTAGAGCATCGGCGACCATTACAGCACACCCGGACTATACATTCTTGGTGCAGAAACGACGTCTGAACTTTGTATCGGTCAAGAGAAGGATGAGACACTCCGGCCTGAAATTCGTTCTGCTCTACCCCGCAAGGCTCAGGGTCCAGCATAACGGCAAAGCGCTCTTCTTTGAGACTCCGTAAGACGCAATGGGATGGATGGATGGACGGGCTGAATTGCCCAGAAGGAACCGACGACCGGGAACCCTTGGCGAAAGATAAGTGAACTACTGTTGCTCCCCGCATACAGGGCTGAGATGGCAGGCTAGGGTTGTGCACCTCTAACTTAAGCAAAACATATAAGGGGCTCTGCCAGTAGTATCGATAGAAGCATTCTAAGTATTGTGTATAGGGAGTAACACTGCTATCGCTACTTCACCCCCCAATAGGGAGTTTAGTGGGGATACTGTAGTTAAGTATCCACCTGCAGCGGCCTTGCACCTGCAGTAGCTAGGTGGGGGCCGAGATGCAGGCGAGTATGAGATCCAGGGATGGAGCTGGGCAATGGTTGGGGGGGGAGGGAGGGGCGGGAGGAGGGAAGTTGGAAGTAGGACACAGTTGAGTATGGGAATGGGGGGGGGGATAAGGGAACTTGGGGAGGGGGGAGTGGTGTGTGGTGTGGGGAAGGGAAGGGAAGGGAGGGAGGAAGGGTGGAAGCACTGAAGATAAAGCAAGGAAACAGCCCAGCATGTCCACAAACACAACCTAAACGGCACAGGAAAAGGGGAGTGAGGGCGGTGTGGGATATGGCTAAATGGGGGACTTGCGAATTTTGACCTGGATTGTGCGGGGATTGAACACTTACATCAAGCGCAACAAAATTATGATGTACGTGAGGTGGCAAAAGATAGACATAGCAATGCTACAGGAAACCCACTTGACAAAAGAGAAGTTAGAGTTGATCAAGAAGAAGTGGAAGGGGACAATCATTTGGGCCACTTACTCAGTGTATGCTAGGGGAGT
This sequence comes from Ambystoma mexicanum, assembly GCF_040938575.1. Classification (NCBI taxonomy): domain Eukaryota; kingdom Metazoa; phylum Chordata; class Amphibia; order Caudata; family Ambystomatidae; genus Ambystoma; species Ambystoma mexicanum. The sequence continues at coordinate 556,340,841 of NC_090931.1, forward strand.
CCTCATATGGATAGCACCCCACGTCCCCTTTAAACTGCTCCAGCAGGAAGTAGGCGCAGATGGAAGAATAGTGCTAATGAAAGGAGTGGTAGGCAACAAAATGGTCGCTATGATCAATATTTATGCCCCCAACCATGATACTGCGCAATACTTCAGAAGTATATATACCACTGTTAGCCCTTACGTGGGCGAGACAGCTATAATTGGTGGGGATTTTAATTGCACACTGGATCCCGTGTTGGATAGGTCTGACAACAAGATGACCAGACTGAATCCAGTGGTGAAGTCCCTCACCTCCTTCATACAGGATTTCCTTATGACCGAGATATGGAGGGCGCTGCATCCGCAACGCTGAGGGTACTCGCACTACTCCACATGACTTGCATACCAGGCTACATTATATATTTGTGGCGGATTCCTTGGTAGAGGAGATTAGAGAAGCTGAGTACAAAGCAGCTGTCCCATCGGACCACGCACCTTTGATTATGACGTGGCAGATCTCACCGCCCAGACCGAGGATTCCGACATGGAAACTCAGAGCGGATTCGCTCAAGGACACAATCTTCAGGGAAGACCTAAGGGAATCCATACGGGAATATTTTGAGTTAAATGAGGGAAGTGTGGAGTCAGCCGGAACGTTGTGGGAAGCGTTTAAAGTGGTAGTGAGGGGTACTGGGAGAGAGACTATGCAACCTAAATTACAGTAAATATGTGGTAAGGCAGCATGCGGATGGGGATAAACCAGACAGACTGCTGGCCTGGCTGTGCAAAAGTGAAACCCCGAGACAAGTGATAGGACAGATGTGCCGCGAGGACAGCACGCTTGCGGATATCCCAGAGGAGGTGAACGAGTGCTTCCAAAAATACTACCATAAACTGTACACAGATGCAGAGGTTGGTGGTGGACTTGACATGAATGAAGCTTTAGAAGAGATTATTCTGCCAAGGTTGGGGGTTGCAGAAAGGGACAGGCTGGAAGCCCCACTAGAACTGGAGGAACTAGAACATGTCATCCTAACTTTACTCACTAGCAAGGCCCCCGGGGTGGATGGTCTCCCCAGTGAATTTTATAAAACATACATGTCGGACCTACTTCTGCCTCTGTTGGCCATGTTGAATGAGGTGCTTGAAAATGGCAGACACTACGGTTCCTATAGACCACTATTGATGTTGAATCAGGACGGTAAGATCCTTACCGCGGTGTTGGCCAATAGGCTGAGACCATTGATCAGCTCACTGATACACCATGATCAAACTGGGTATGTCCCCCATATGTGAGAAATGACGCACGGAGAGCAACACTTGATATTGCTATATGCAGACGACATACTGCTGTATTTGCAATACCCGGAAGAAAACCTACAATACATTCTAGAGTTATTAGAACGTTTGCACAGTTATCAGGCATAACAATTAACCCACAGAAGTCTAGCATATTCCCCTTAGGTAGATATGTAGGCGTGCCAAAAGACACGCTACCTGTGTTACAGATAGACAGGGCGGTAGACACCTTTAGATACCTGGGCATTGACATATACCACAAACCTGAATGCGAGCACGAAAACACAGTGAAGGCCGTAAAAGGAATCAAACGAAGTATGACTTTCTGGACGTAATTGCCCCTAAACATGATGGGGAGGACTGCTACACAACTTTGCGAATGTGCCATGCTTAATACCTAAATGATTTTTCTCCAATTTACATAGCATCTGCAGGGGGTTTATTTGGCACAATTCCAGAAATCAGATAGCCCTCGAAGTTGCAGAACCCACACAAACAGGCAGGAATTAAACTGCCCAATTTTGAGATGTATTACTTAGCGGGCCAGCTTCAATATGTAGCTAGATGGTTATCTGATGGCACTAATCCTGAGGTAAGGTTGCTGAGAATAGATAGTACACCCTATTTCCTGAATGAGTCGGTGTGGGTGATGGACCCTCCGGAAGGGAATTGATCGGCACTGCTGGCCCTAGGTAGGAAAATCTGGCACAGAGCCTGCACAGCAGTGGGGTGCCCGCGGCAGTGCGTCCCTCATATCCCTCTCGTGACACGAAGGGGCGTGGATGAACAATTGTGGCGAGCCATTCGAGAATATTGGGAACCAGTGGATTTGGCAACAGTGGGAGATGTGTGGTGGATGGGGAAAAGATGGAGTTTGAGATGCTGATGGAAGCCACAGGCTTACATAGTGGGCAATATATTACATATGTCAAGAGTGATGAAGCTGGTGTCGCAGATGTGGTCGGAAACGGAACTGACCCAGCAACCTGACACAGCTATAGAAACCTTCCAAGCGGTATCAGATGGTGGGCATGAAGTCTTCAGAATCTACGAGATACTGATGTCCAAGGTGGGCAAAGGGGTGGTCAAGATCAGGCAGGGATGGGAAGAGGAAAGTGGGGAGATCATGGATGATAGACTCTGGGAGAAGATGCTGGGATACCACAAGAAGGTCTCGAGGAATGCCCGGCTACAGCAGATACAGCTGTATATCACCCACAGGGCATATATGACCCCTAGGAAAATTGCCAAGTTCACAGGGGCGGCCGAACAACACTGCCCAAAATTGGGCGGAAAATGCGGGGATGGTACACATGTTCTGGGCCTGCCCTGAAATCACAAAATACTGGGAGGAGATAGCAAGCCGGCTGGCGGACAAAGGGGTCAGATTAGTGGTGGACTCTCTATGGGCATGTACGGTGGGGGACTTCCCCAGATCTCGCAAACTTAAACATGTGTCCAAGCTTAAAGACCTGGTTTACATCTTGGCTAAGCATAGGATTGGCATGGGGTGGAAGGCATGGGAAAGACCCTGCTTAGAAATATGGGGGAAGGACCTCCTAAAATGGGCTGATGCAGAAACTGTGGTATGGAGGGAGGCGGCTTGCAGAGGGGGTGAAGAGGAAACTGGAACACTAACAGAGTGGCAACACCTGGTGGCATCTTTGAGTACAGACCCCGAAACGCCGGACACAGACACCTCAACGGAAGAGGATACTGAAGAGACAATTGTGGAATAACATGCTGTGGTTGCTGAACGTGGAATTGGGTGGGCAAGGGGGGGTTTTGAAGTTTATTATGCACCATGTTGAGATGCACTGTTTATTGTTTGTGGAAACTAATAAAAAAAAATAAAAAATAAAAAAAAGGAAGTCATTAAGCCTCCGGGGCGGTTTTGCTATGAGGATGGGGCCAAATCAAATTCCAATACCTTAAAAAAAGAAAGAAAAAGTAAGAACTGTCTTGCCCTGATTGTGTGAGGCTGCGCTGCCTCGTGCTTTTTCCCCTGTGCATTTCATGTCTTGATTTGCGAGAGCATGGCCTGCCCTTCCATCATGGCCACTCCTCTTGCCAGGCACTGGAGTTCCTCATCTGCTTCCCCTGTCCGGTAGTGACTGGCCAGCTGCTCCTTCTTGAGCCAATCACCTTCGCTGCAGGCAAACGCCGACCCCCACTCAAGGCCCACAACTAGGCCTGGCACAATTGCGTTGTGCTCTTTCATTCCATCGTCAGGGAAACAGCTGATGCTGCAATGTGAGCATGGATGCCCAAGATAAGCCCTGCAAGCATTGCGGGCTATCAGAAAAATCTTCCTTTCCATCTTTTTAATTAAGTACTTGTTTTTCACTTTTCTTCTGCATCCTGGGGGTACCTGAAAATATGAAAGAAAAAGAAAGAACTATCTTGCCCTGATTCTGTGAGGCCACGCTGCCTTGTGTGTTTTCCCTGTGCATTTCACATCTTGCTGGCCTTGATTTTCCAGAGCATGGCCTGCCCTTCCATCGTGGTTGCTGGTTTTCCGGGCACCGGAGTGCCTCAACTGCCTCCCTTGTCCCGCAGTGATTGGCCTGCTGCTCCTTCTTGAGCCAATCACCTTTGCCGGCAGGCGAACGCCGGCTCCCGTTCAAGGCTCACAACTAAGGTTCTGTCTGTTCCCTGCCCACTACCGATTCGCTGTGCGAGGACTTCCTGCACCCGCACCACCCTCCCCCCCCCACCCACGGAAGCACTGATGATGCCTCCCTCACACTTTTTCAGTGGAACCTGAACTACTGTGACTTTGCTCCACCTCAGCAATGGGTTAGTCTCCTTCAACCCCTACTCTTTCCTCCTCCCTCCCCATCCCACTCTTACAGCCTGTGATTGCATTGTGATTTACACCTATTGCCGCCAATTTGAATCTAGCTGTCTTTTTAACTGCTGCTGCTAATTTGAATCTAGGTATGTTTTTAACTGCTACTGCTAATTTGAATTTTTGCTGTGCCCGTTTGGTTGTACTGGTTGCTTTTCTCTTCAACTTGATTTGGCCCAGTGACTGCATTGTGCTATTCTTCCCTGCTGTTCCTATCCTGTTCCTATCCCCTGACCCACCTCCTCTCTCTTGATCTACTCCACCCTGTTTCTCCTATCTTCTGTAACGGTTTATCATCAACTGTCCTTCCCTTCTCACTAATTCCGGCAGGAAGAAGTTCAAAAAGGACATCTTGGTCTCTAACCCTGGTCTCCCTATTACTGATATTTATACCAGCGCCTCCTCCAGACAGACCCTCACTGACATCCTCTTTGTCGTTCCTTTGCCAGACCTATGGACTCTTCATATGGTCTCTCTGCTCTCTCCTTTCTCCTCTTCTCCCATTAATGGTGACACTTGCTGGGAGGCCCTCCTGGCCCCCTTCGACTCCTGTAAGGTCATTATTAATGTCTACCTGAATGGCACCTTCTTGGTCTGAAGCCAATCTCCTCCTCTTTCATAGACTTTTCCCACTCTGCATCAATTTCCTTTCATCTCCTGCTGCTCCCTTCTCCTCTCCCGGCTTCCATACCTCCCCCTTCTGCCTTCCCTTTGGCTACCTTGCCCTCTCCTCCTTCCTCTCCTGCCCCCCCTCGGGCTCCTTCTACACCTATGCAGGGTGTAATTCTGATCTGTACCCCTCCCCGGAAGTCCTTCATGGATGGCAACCTTCTCCATATTGCCCTTGCCTCTCATTTCATCGGAAAAAAGCCAGGACATCCTGTCCACCCTCTCATCCTCTCCTCCTCTTCCCCCTTCTCTATCTGCTAACTCTGGCCCTTCTGCAGCCGCCCCTCCTCCCTCCTTCTCTCACTTTCCTCTGTTCTCCCCTGGCAAGGTTTCTAGACAAGTCCGATCTATGAAAGTCTTGTCAAAACAGGTTCTTCTCTGTTCTTCTAAAACCATCAAGGACCACATTGACACCCTTGCTCCTGCTCTGGCTGAGTTCTGCAACCTCTCCTTCGCTTCTGGAGTCTTCCCCTCCCCTCTGAAGCACTCTTGTGCACCCTCTTCTCAAGAAATCCACAGCTGACCCCTCATGCCCGGCTACCTATCGCCCGATCTCCATCACTCCTTTCCTGGGCAAACTCCTGGAAAAGCGGGCCATCTCCCAGCTTAATCATCACAACAGTTCTGTTGGTTGTCTCCATGACCATCAGTCTGGCTTTAGAGCTGGTAGAAGCACGGAAGCTGCTCTCCTGAACATCCGTGAAGATCTGCTCTCCAACCTTGACTGTAACATCTCTTCTGTCCTCATCCTACTTGATCTCTCTTTTGCCTTTGGCACAGTTAACCTTGCCAACCTGCTCAACAATCTCTCTGATAACCATGACGTGAACTCGTGTCTCTCTGACCAGTTGGAATACAAGAGGGTTCCGCCATCTTTTAAATAATTTTGACACAAGCCTTGACAATGTTGATAAAGCCACATTTCAAGAAACATGGCTTACTATGGTCCCCACCTGGGATAAATATAATATCCATTTGAATCTATCCCAAAAACTCTCAATCAAGGAAGACCAACATCAGGGCTCCTTATAGCTGTCAAACAAGATCTGTTATTTACATCCGAAGATTGGTCATATCCAAACCCCTTCATACAAATGATAAAGCTAAAGGTTGCCAACATATCATACGCCCTGATAAATGTATATTGGAACCCAGCTGGTATTTCCGACCATTTATTAATGAGAGACATGAATTCCCTAATGGACCTAGTATATCTCAATAAGACCGTTATATATGTCATCATAACAGGAGATTTAACCTTGCATTATTTTGATCAAAACAAATACAGTAGCAGACTATCACTTTGGAATCGTTTCATTGACATGCATAACCTCCAAATGTTAAACAGTTCATTTGTTAGTGATACGCCTCCACAACCAACGTGGCACAGAGGTAATACCTTGGCCATAATTGATTGCATTTACGTGAACCAACCTTTTATTTCTGAAGTTTCTGATTTCAAAATAAATCCAACAACCCTGATTGATCATAACAGCCTCTCAATGTATTGGAATGTAATCGAATTAGCAAATACTCCGGTAGCTCAAAGTACTTTAGATTTCATAACAGTTAATCCTGGTGGTAATAGATTATGTTGGAATGCAAAATCTTTGAAAAGATTTAATCATTTTTATGCAACGCACTTGACTGAAACAAAGGCAGGTCAACGGCATCAAACTCCTTATCATAATGTAATGCAACTCTTTCAGTATAAGACGAACAAACCAAAGGTATTCTCTAGACAAACCACACATGTATTTGATAGGTAAGTGGAAGCAGTAAAAAGGATATTTAGTTTAGAAAGACGCCAAGCCTTGAGACTGCCGCTAAATAAAAGATACACAATCCTTACTCAATTAAGGACAAAATACAAGAACTGGCTAAGAACACACAAAGCGGTCTTATTTCAAATTGATAGCTCAAATATGTTGAGTGTGTTAGCCGGAAAGAACACATCACAAATTTGGTCAGTATTCAATCATACAACTACAGGCCATCAAATTAGCTATCAGTCTACTAATGTGTCAGAACAGGCTTGGGTGAATCACTTTACAAACTTATATCTGCCATGTTCGAGCCCCGTTACGCAAAGAGTGCCACAACTAACAGATACATTTTCTCTAACATTTGATAAAGATGATATTTTATTTTTCATTAACAAGGCAAGTCCATCACGAGCTCCAGGCCCTGATGGAATTTCGAACTTTGTTAAAGCAACATCCGGAAATCTGGTCTGAAATATTATATAACATCTTTTCAAATATTATTCGGACGCAAGTAATACCCGATTCATGGAGACATTCAATCAAACTTCCAATTTATAAAAAAAGGTAATAGATCCGACCCTGCAAGTTATAGACCCATCGCCTTGTTGGATGCCCTAGGAAAATTTTTCAATCGTATTGTACTCAGAGATTTGAATAATTGGGCATCGACTTTAAGGAGAAGGGACCCATTTCAAGCTGGGTTTGTGTCAGGTTTAGGAACAGCACCAAACATTATCACATCGAATATGTTAAAATCTCAGTGTGCAGCCCGCAGTCAACCGCTATACTTGGCATTTATTGACTTCCGGTTGCATTTGATTCAATTGATCGTAATTTACTTTATCAGAAATTAACTTGCTTTGCGTGTCCTTGGTCTCTTATATCTATTGTAAAACAACTTCATACCAACACTTTGATACAAGTCTGGCTTACAATGGAAGGGGTTACTTTCTAAAATGATTCTTACAGGCCGAGGACTTAAGCAAGGTTGCATCCTTGCTTCTTTTTTGTTCAATTTGTTCTTCCTTGATCTTGGAGAATCATTTGCAGACATCGTTAGTGATGCTCCAAAACTGGGCCATCAATGTATATCTTGGTTGTTGTATGCGGACGACTTAGTCCTTTTGTCACAGACCCCTAGTGGGTTACAAAACTTATTGGACGAGTTATCCACTTACTCCTCAGCAAATAACCTTATCAACTTAGAGAAAACACAAGTTGTCTGTCAAAAAATTAAAAACACTTCCTATGGGAAAAATATAAGTGGCATCTACACAATGTTGCATTAATGAATGTTACAAACTATAAATTTTTAGGTTTAACCGTCTACAACACCACTGGTGAAACTGACTATATTGCCTCTCTGAATTTAAAACTGAACACACTGAAATCTCAGGCTAACATACTAGTGTATAAGTATGGTAAATTCTCATATAGTCACATCATGGCAAAAGTGGTGCCAATTTTACTGTATGGAGTTGATGCTAAAATGTCAATGAAGAGTAATATTGAAACTTCCAAAATGTACTCCTCTTCACATGATCCGTTTCGAATTGGGTTTGGTTTCGCTATTTACACAATCATTGTGGAAGTTGTGTGCCTTATTTAGAAAATGTTTATTCGGTCTGACAAACAATAACATCTTAAGCACAGTCGCGTACCATCTTGCGGGTTCATCAACCTTCTTTGTATCTAAATGGCGCACTTCTGTGTTGAATGCCCTAGCCGACGCATCATATCTCTTGAAACACTGTTAATGAACCCTGACCGAGCCAAGTTAAAGTTATTCCAGTATGATTGGATATGCAACACCGCTAAATGCTGCATTTACAAGGACTTTAATGAACAGTGGTTCGGGCCAAAAAGATTACGGACAAAGGCAGATTATCTGGTTAAATTCCCCTCGCCGAACATAAGACATTTATATCTACGGTTTCGATTTAATCTTCTACCGACAAAGGAAATATTGGTGAGGAGAGGCATTGCTCCTAACAATCAATTTATTGTTGATTTTGTCAAAACACGAATTCTTGTGAAACTCTACAGCACTTAATGGTGAGCTGCCCAGCTCTAATTTCAATAAGGAATATCTATTTTACTAACCTTTGGACCCCAATGGACGAAAATTAAATATGGATTGTACTATACAGAAGCAAGAAATTAGCAATCAGAGTGGCAAAAACGCATTATTTAAGCACCATTTTACCAAATGTGGACAATGAAATTGAATGATTAACTAGTTAGCATTTAACCATTTTGACGTAAGTATATTGAATTTTCTAACTAATCTTATCTCCTTATTGTTATCCTAATTGCATATTAGTGTGTTTAAAAATATGCGTCTCATGAATTAAATGTTTTAGGAATTGAAATTGGAAAGATTTTTAAATTGTAATTGTTCTATATTGTTGTATTTGAAAGGTTGATTTTATCAGCCAAACCAAATAAATAAATAAATAAATAAATAAATAAATAAAAATAACCTGGGTATCGCCGATCAGGCCCTGGCCTGGCTGACCTCTTTCCTATCTGATTGACCCTCCCAGGTCCAACTTGAGTCCTTCCTTTCCTCTATCTCACTCTCTACATGTGATGTTCCTCAGGGGTCTAACCTCTCTCCCTGGCTGTTCAACCAATACCTGGCACCCCTTGCCCATCGCATTGCCGCTCTCTGCTCCAACTTTCAGTGCTATGCGGACGACACTCAGCTCGTTTTCAGGATTCCCTATTATTATTATTTATTTATTCAGATTTGTAGAGCGCACATCAGCCCGGGGGCATATGTTACAGACATATCTTGGTTACAAATAATACAATACAAATAAAGCAATATTGCCTCCTCTTCTTTTTCTCTCATCTCCGACTGTCTGCTTTCTAGTAGTGGTGTGCCGCCAATGATCTCTACCTTAATGCCAGTAAGACAGATTCTCCTCATCGGTACAGCTTCATCCTCCTTGCCTGTCACACTCTGGCAGGCCTCCCTTGGCCCTCTTCCTGCTCCCACCTGTGAGGCTAAGAACCTTGGGGTCATCTTCGACTCCACACACTGCTTTTCTCCTTACATCTCTGACGACTCTAAGAAGTCAAACTACCAACTGCACCTCCTCAGATGTATTCTTCCTTTCCTCTCCTTCCCCCAGAAGCTTCCTGTCTCTAGAACTGGGGGTCTCTCCAGGCTGGACTATTGCAACAGCCTCTTTCAAAATCTGCCTGCTTCTACTCTCCGCCCTCTGCAACTCATCCAGAACAGGACTGCGAGACTTGTCCTTGGCCTCAAGACCTGGGATCGTATCTCTCCAGCCCTGAAATCTCTTCATTGGCTCCCAGTGGCTGCATAGATTAAATTCAAGACCCTTTGCATTGTCCACAGTGCTTTCTCGGGCTGTGTCCAAAATACCTTCAACTCTCCCTCCGTAAACACCTTCCCACTCGAGCTCTAAGCTCCTCCACCTCCAACTCCCTCAGGGTCAGTCGCTTCTCCAAGCAACGAGTTGAGGGCAGATCTCTTTTCTCGGCTGGGGCCTCCCTCTGGAACAGCCTCCCTGCCACTCTGAAACTTGCGGAGAACCATCTCCGGTTCCGGACGCACCTCAAGACCTTCCTCTTTGCTTCTGCCTTCACCCTTCCTCTCTCCCGCTGATCTGTCTGCTTTGGCACTGTGTTCCTGGTTACCCCCTGACTTCGGGCCCAGGTCCCTGCCCACCCAGCCACAAACCTGCACAGCCTCCTGGCAACCCTTGTACTTGGGTCTGTTTCTGTAACCCTACATTCTCCAGCATGGGGTCTGGCATGGATTCACATGCTCATGAATATTCCCCGTCGTCAGGCTGGGAATCCTCGGTAAAGAAAAATCAGTATCAGTTTCGTTTCTGATCTGTCTTTTGTAGTAGTAACCAATCACTGATCTCTGCGTCATACTGACCACAGCCAATGACTGCCATCTCCCTAAGCCCCGCCTCTGGCAGCCATCTTCAGATTTTTACCACACGTTCAAGTGTTGGGATCCTCGTGCTATTGCTCTCGAGCTTTAGTGCTTTTTTCACGTTTTTTCCTAGGAAAATGTTCTCTTTTTCGGTCAAAAGAGCCTCAAGCTCCACCGTTTCTTTATCCGATCAATGGGGACCCGTGTCGGATTCTTCTACGCCCCTCAAGGGTGAAGATTTCGTCGAGCCACGCTTTTGGAGGACTCCAGAAGTTTCTCAGGCCCATCTCGATCATGGCCCAGGAGAAGGGAAGCTCGACGCCCGGAAAGCTGTTCAGGGTCTCCCCTGGATGCCAGCTTCAGAATGTCTTTAAGGAGGACGAACACTCCCTTTGCCTCTACTGCCTGCATGAGGACAAGACGCACGTGGAGAAGGACTGTGCGCTTTGCGGCAATATGTCGGAGCGGACCATGAAGGACCGCCATCTGCGTCTCGCCAACTGGCTGGAAGGGAAGAGCCCGTCAGGCGAGAAGAAGAAGAAGAAGTCCGAGCGGTCTTCTAAGACCTTTGAGGGTGCCCCGGCGACGGGGGTCCAACAAAAGGCCAAGCACCGCAAGTCCGCTGGCACCTCCCCGGCACCATCAACCACGAGCCAACGCTCTGGCTCGGGTAAGAGGAAGGCCGAGCACCCGGCGAAGCTCCTGGAGAGACCCCGGTCGAGCTCGAAGGCCCCATCGGTGGGGGAGCGAGGTGGTGACCCTCCCCCCAAGGAGAAGGCGGTGAGCGCACCTAAGGTGGTGAAAGCCTTAATCTATCCGGCCAAGGCCTCTATCGAGACAGTCGCGGCAGCCCTGGCTCAGCCTGTGGAGGCTACACCAGTGGTGGCGACCTCGGGGCCCAGGGTCTCCCTGCCACCGCGGAGGGAGTCCTCTTTCATGCCCATCGACAGGACCCTCGTGAAACCTCCGACGGAGAAGAAAAAGGGGGGGGGGCAGGAGGTCGTCGTGGATTCGGCCTCAACCTCTGAGGAGGAGCTGATCGAAGTCTTAAGCCACGGTGTTGGCGTGGAAGAAGACCAGCCCGTCGGGAAGGACCCCGACAGGAGATGACGAGAACGTCGAGGTTGCCGACGGGGCTCCTGACCGCCCGTCGGACTCCCCTCAACCAGTGCCGCAAGACAACTCGGCGGCCATTTGGTTGGCTATGCAGTCCTTATGCTCTGAGATAAGGACGAGATTGCCGTTACCACCAACGGAGGAACCTCTCCCGCTGGGGGACCCGGAGCCAGGCCCTTCTGGGAGCCCTCCTCCTAAGAGAAGAAGGATTCATCCTCCACTTCCTTTTCAACCATCGCGCCCTGCTCAGCCCTCCTCCCCGTCCACGACCCGTGGGGATGATACAGGGACTGACACGGCCTCGACGGGCACAGACTACGAGGTTTACGACGAGGATCTCCCGTCGTCACCTCCTCCCCGGGCTTCCCCGCCCGACGAGATTGGATCGTTTCATGCCATGATCGCCAGGGCATCCGAGCTTTTCCAGCTCTGCCCGGAAGAGAAGAAGAAGGAAGGTTTCCTTTATCAACGGCGCGAGACCAAGAGGAAGACGGTCCTCGCTGTACCTCTACTGGACGATATCTGGGATGAGGGTCTCGCCCTCCTCAAGAACCCATCCACAACGCCTGCGAGAAGGGATCGGTACGAGAAGAAGTACCGGGCCCCGGACGTGGCCCCCTTGTGCCTTCGGGCACAGCCGACCCCGGACTTGGTCGTCTCCGCGGCGGCCAAGAAGAAAGGGGGGGGGCCTCGGCCTCTACGTCAACCCCCCCGCCGGACGGCGAGGGAAAGAAGTTGGACACGATGGGACGCAGAGTCATCTCATCGGCAGCGACGACGATTAAGGCTGCTAACGCCTTGGCTATCGTAGCCCGCTACGACAGGGAGTTGTGGTACAAAATCGCCCCCCCTGCTGGGTTTCCTACCAGACAAGAGGGCGGAGGCCCTAGAGATCTTGCAGGAAGGAGAAGTGGCGTCGGACCACGCCATTACGATAGCGACGGACATCGCTGACACTGGATTTTGCCAGTTGGGCAACGGCGTGTGCCTTAGACGGCGTGGATGGCTCAAGGCAACTGACTTGCGTCAGGACGTGCAGACCAGAGTCTTGGACATGCCGTTCGATGGGAGCAACCTGTTTGGGAAAACAGTGGACGATTCCCTGCAAGCCATCAAGACGAACACGGAGACTGCCCGGGCTCTTGGTGTCCTCAAGCAACGACGGCCGCCCTTTTGGAGCGGCGGAGGCAAGCAGGGTGCCTCCAAAAGTTCCGGCGGCGGATTTTCCACCTATCGTCAAACGGCCCGTTCGTCGTCACAGGAAGCCTACAGGGGACGAGGCAAGTCGGGCGGACCCTGCCGTCGTCGCCAAGGAGGACAAGGCGGCAAAGCCTTGTCAAAGCAGGACTGAACCGCCCGTGGGGTCGGGACCCCACCGAAGCACCCCGCTGGGGGGCCGGCTGGCGAGCTTCGTCAGCGTGTGGGAGTCCATCTCCACCGACAGTTGGGTGCTGGACGCCCTGGCCCAGGGTCACACGCTCGAGTTTCTAAAGAAGTGCCCGCGCGTCCCCCCCCCGTGGCCAGGAAGGAACATCACGTCCCTCAACTTCTCTTGGAGGTAAAGGCGATGCTCAAGAAAGGCGCCATCAAGCTCGTCCCAAAGAGGCTTCGGGGCTCCGGAGTTTACTCAAGATACTTCCTCGTGAAGAAGAAGACGAGAGGATGGCGTCCCATCCTGGATCTACAACGACTGAACAAATTCATCAAAGCACAGAAGTTCCGGATGGTCACCCTCCAACACGTCCTGGGTCAACTGGAGGAGGGCGATTTCCTGTCGTCGTTGGATTTGGAGGATTCCTACTTCCATATCCCCATCCTAAAGGGACACCGAAAGTTTCTGAGATTCGTGGTCCAAGGGCGTCACTACCAGTTCAGAGCCCTTCCCTTCGGATTGAGGTTGGCACCCAGGGTGTTCACCAAGTGCCTCGCACCGGTGGCGGCGCGGCTGCGCCTGGAGGGGATCCACGTCTACCCCTACCTGGACGACTGGCTCATCCGAGCAAAGACAAAGGAGCTCGCCGCGGAGCACACGGCGAGGACCGTCCAACTACTCACGGACCTGGGATTCTCCATAAACTACGCCAAGTCCCACCTGGTGCCCGCTCAAGACGCACTGTTTCTGGGAGCGAAGCTCGACACAGTGGCGCTTCTGGCCTCTCCGTCGGAGGAAAGGATGAGGGCCATCTTGGGCAAGGTGCAGCGGATGCTGGTTGCGGACGCGGCCAGGGTGAGGTCCATCAAGTCCCTCCTCGGAATGATGTCTTCTTGCATTTATCTCATCCGCCTGTGCAGGCTTCGGATGCGCCCGTTACAGGAGTTCCTGGACGCTCGCTGGATCCAGACGACGGGCAGCTTCGAGGACAGGATCACACTCAACGAGAGCTTCCGACGAGCGATCCGGTGGTGGGGCACCCGCGCGCATCTGACGGCGGTCATGGACTTCCAGACCCCGGACCACCAGAAGACAGTGACCACGGATGCCTCCCTGGAAGGGTGGGGAGCGCACACCGAAAATCTGCACACGAGGGGCCTTCGGCTGTCGACGGAGAAGTCCCTCCTTATCAACGTCCTGGAACTCTGTGCAGTGTTTTGGGCCCTCAGGTCCTTTCTTCCGTCCCTCAAGGGCAAGGTGGTGAGGATCTTCACCGACAACACCACCACCATGTTCTACATCAGGAAGCAGGGCGGTACCAGATCCCCAGCCCTGTCCAAGGAGGCTCAGGATCTGTGGCATTGGGCCGTCGCCCAAGGGATGTTTCTAGTGCCGTTTCATCTGGCAGGGATAAAAAACACCATCGCCGACTCGCTCAGCAGGGAGCTGCGCTCGTGCCACGAGTGGGAACTGCGACAGGATATAGTGGACCGCCTCTTCTGACGGTGGGGCACACCCCAGATCGATCTGTTCGCCTCGGCGACAAACTCCAAGTGCCGGAGGTTCGCCAGCAGGTTTCCCCAGCCGAGGAGCATGGGCGATGCCTTCTCGTTCCCCTGGGAGGGCCTGTTCCTATATGCGTTCCCTCCATTGCCGCTGCGACGCGAGGGTAGTGCTCAGGACGCACCCCTCCTTCATTCCCAAGGTGCCGTCGGACTTCCACCTCAACGAACCCTTGGTGTTACCTGTTTTCTTCCCGTCGCCTTCGTCGCAGGCTGAAAGGACTTTGCACTCGCTGGATGTGGCTAGAGCGCTGAAGTTCTACGTGGACCGCACAAAGAGTTTTCGGAAGACGTCACAACTTTTTGTGAACTTTGGACCTGTCAATCAGGGGAAGGCTCTCTCGAAGGCTTCCATTTCCAGATGGCTCTCCGGCTGTATCATGTACTGTCATCGGTTGGCAAACCGACTGCTGCCCGGCCGTCCGAGAGCCCATTCCACCAGAGCGATCGCAGCTACCACGGCGTTCCTATCTGGTGTGCCCTTGCTGGACATCTGCAGGGCTGCTACGTGGAGGTCGACGCACACCTTCACGAAATTCTACTGCGTCGATCGGGATTCCAGGGAGGAGTCCAGGGTCGGCCAAGCAGTGCTGCGCAACCTGTTCGCCTAAGGTGAGCCTTGTGAGGAGGTAAGAATGCTTAATGTTGAGTTTTGGATGTAATGCTTAATGTTGAGCCTTTGCCACCTCCCGTGGTTGTGCATGTGTGTACTGCTATGTATTCCTTTATTCATGAGCATGTGAATCCATGCCAGACCCCATGCTGGAGAAGGAACAAGTTACTTACCTGTAACTGTTGTTCTCCAGCATGGGTCTGGCATAGATTCACATGCAAACCCTCCCGCCTACCCCTCTGCGGCTCTTCACTTGGTCATACTGCCACTTCACGTGCTACCAAATCTGAAGATGGCTGCCAGAGGCGGGACTTAGGGAGATGGCAGTCATTGGCTGTGGTCAGTATGACCCAGAGATCAGTGATTGGTTACTACTACGAAAGACAGATCGGAAACGAAACTGATACTGATTTTTCTTTACCGAGGATTCCCAGCCTGACGACGGGGAATATTCATGAGCATGTGAATCCATGCCAGACCCATGCTGGAGAACAACAGTTACAGGTAAGTAACTTGTTCCGTTCCCTTACCTGCACTTATCAGAAACCCCTTGTCTGCTCTAAAAACCTGCACTTGCCACCTTGCTGGCTGTACTACCAGTTGTAGTTATCCGTTGCTCAGCACTTTCCATTTCTCCCCTCTCCCTTGCACTTCCCCCTTCCCTCTCACCTGCCCTTGCACGTAATCAATGTGACTGGGCCTAGTAAGATCTTTGTTTTGTCGTCCCTTGTTCCCCTCCCTTTCCTCGTTGCGCTCTGAAACACGTGTGTATGAGCGCGATGCAAATATAATATCATATATCCTTTTGTCATTAGGAGAAGGGGCTAGTGATTTGTCCATTGTTGGATCAGCAACACAGTCTACTTACTCCCCCCTCAGCAAATTTACCCAACACTCCAGAGAATGAAGCTATAAACCCATCCTGTTTGTCATTGGGGGCATAAATCGAAGGCAGTGTAATCTTGTAGCCCCGCAGGAGAGCTGTGATCAGCAGAAACCCCGCCTCTCCGTCCCGCACTACCTTTAAGACCCCCAGGGCTGTGCCTTTACGTACCATGATGGCGCCTCTGCAATTATTTTAGATGACTGAATGCGAAATAAGCTTTGGGGTATGTCTTAACACAGAGACGCACTTCATCTGCTGCCAGCAGTTGAGTCTCCTGGAGAAAATCTAGGGCTGCATCCAAGGCAGCTAATCTATGGAGGAAAGCCTTGTGCTTGATCAGGGAATTAATACCCTGCACATTCAGAGTCACACAAGATAATCATGAGTCACCATCATGTATCCCTTCGGGCATGGCTAGATGATGGAAGGCGATCTAGACGCCCACTGAGGAGACGCTGCCAAAGCAACTCATGGGAGTAGTAGAGAAACTGTTGTGTGATTAAAAGGAAGTGACAACCCCAAAAGAAACCAACATAAAAATGAAAAACCCATCAAACACATTGCGAAACCCAACCATCAGGGGAATAATCAGGTGCCAATCCCTCTGGGCACCCAGTGTTGACCCTCTCACCCCCCACCCAGACTATAATGAGGCAACAAACATAATGTAACAACCCTCAACGAGTGGGAACCTAGCACCTGAGTATCATGAGGCTTAGAAGCCAAGGGAACCTATTGGAATTTCACACAGCTGTCAAATGGTCAGCAAACCCAGAAATGTCAGTCTGGATCAGTAGGCAATGGTTCGATGTTGGGCTCAGAAGATTCTTTTCGGCATGTCCCACCCCCCTTTGGGTTTGCTGGCTTTATCTCTAGGCATGGATTCTGCCCTGCAGCCACGCTGGTTTTCTCGTCCCTCGCCTGTGGCCTTAATGGAGCTTCCATTAGTTCTGCTGACTCCTCTTATGAGCTGATTGCATAATGCTGATTTTGATGGTCGAACAACAGTTTACAGGGGAATCCCCGTTGGTATCGGATTCTCTGCGATTGCAACCAAGCTGAGACGTCATGCAGCTTCCGCCGGTCGGCATGGGTACGTGGTGAGAGGTCCTGTGAGAGGTCCTGAAACAAAGTGTGCCCCCCCCCCCCCCAGAATTCCCCTTGCTCTCTTTTCCAAGCCGCTGCCATGATGGCCTCCTTCTGCTGAAAGCAGTGCATCCTCGAGAGCACATCTGGCACCAGGTTGCGATGCTGCTGAGATGAGGACTAGGTGCAGTGTCTTCCATCGAGCATTGGATCTGCGGTATCGGGGAGGTCTAACAGAGACTGGAAGAGATCACAGACCTAGTCGGCCAGCTCTTGATCCGGTATGTGCAGCGGGACTCCACGTAGGCGGATGTTATTTCTGCGTGATCTGTTTTATAGGTCTTCCTGCTTGGCCCATACCAGCTCCAGCTGCTCCTCAATGCCCACCACTCTGTTTGCTAATTTCGCGTGGTCATGGGCCTTATCGGACACTTTGGTTTTTATGTCGCTAACGCGAAATTCCAGCCAAGATAGGTGAGAGTTCAGGTCAGCAATAGGTTTGGTCAGCGTTGCTTTGTAGCTTTTATTTCAAAAGTAATGTCCTGTTTTAGGGTGGAAAACATTTCTAAGGGGTGCTGTTTTCTAAATGAGGAATCCTTATGGGCAGCTACAGGAGGAGGAGAGTGAACCTCTGCTCGGATTGCCTGCGCTTGCTTGCCTTTGCCGTCCTGCATGGTCAGTAATTTCTTGATGTCCCCCGCCTTGTCTCTGGCTCCAGCTTTGGACATCGCCGAGAGGGTTTGAATGTGACAGCGCCACGGTTGCAGAATCAGTTGTTTGCCTCAGGACCCACTCATTTCTTGCCAGGACTCGGCCACCAATTTAGACAACCAGGGTAGGGCGAAGCGCTGCAAAGAAAGCGCCCTGAAGAGCAGACCATGAGGGGGGACGTTACCAAAGCACAGACTAGCAGCATGCAGTGGATCTGCCTCGTCCCTACCTCGGCATGCAAGCCACAGAACACCCTCCCACGCCCCTATTGGTTGGAGAGACCAGAGCATTGCACAGTAAATGACTCTGGGAGGGCCCTCTCCCTTCCTCAGCACTGGTAAGAAGTTGACAGCTCAACAGCACGGTCTCATCGTCTTGCACTTGTTCCGGTTAGATAAGGTGTGCTTTTCTTCAGTTTAAGCAGCAAATGCCCCCCTGCAGAGGGACCCAATCCGATGCAAAATGACCCAGAGAGGAAGCGGAATGGGGGGGTGGTCTGGGAGCAGCTCCACAGGTATGGAAAGGCAGGCCCCAACCACTGGGGACCAGCAGGGCTAAAAAGGGACCCCAGAGCCGGCCAGGTCTTTCGATGCGCAGGAAGCGCACACACCGTGCTCCAACACCATGCCAGGCTCCATGGCCACTGCTGCACAGGGATGCGTTCTCTGCTCATCCACACGGGGCAGCCATGAAGGACGACCACAATGGGCTGGGGCAGAGAAGGCCCACTGCACGCTCCCCTCCACAGCGTCCACATGCTCTGGTCAGTGCAGTCAGGCCCACCCACCCTCGTGCCTCGATACCTCAGTCTCCATCGGTTGATTAAGGCGCTCTGGCGACGCCTCGACTTCAGAGATCAGCCCGCCTTGGATTTGCCACTCGTGCAGGTCCCAGCTTGGCACAAGACCACCATTGGCTTTCTTCCTCCAACGCCAGCCCGAGTGGTCAGCACATGTTCTCCTAGGCCCCAGGCCGGGACAGCAAAAAACCTGCCTCTTAGTTCCGAGACACAGGCAGCCGCCATGTAGGTGCGGCCGTGGCAGCGGCTCCTCAAGGTGAGCACTCACCGGAGAGCCACCAGCACATAAGGACCCCCCAAAAAGGGTCTGTACGCCCCTTGGCTGATGCTATGCAGACTGAAGGGGGTAAGGATTACATAGAAGGCGGCATTCAGGGGGTAACTATATACCGCACCACGGAGCCTACAGCAGGCACTTCTTCCTCTGTTGCCGCCTGCCCATGCTCTGCACTCCCATTTTCTTCCTCTTAACCCTTTGAAAAATGAGATGACGTACGTTCCACCAACTTCTCGAACTGGTCTCTTCTTTCCACCATCTTTTCTTACCTTTTCTTCCTCTGCACGTAATCTAGGCTCACTTTTGTTTCTTCTTTCTGTCTCCTTTCACATTTCCCTAACTGCTTGTACTGTTTGCTCTCTTTACTATTTGTAAAATCTGCCCTTACCTGTCCATTCACACTGCAAAGTTTCTTATTGCCTCCTCAATCTTCTCTCGCCTGGACTACTGCTCTGCTCTCCTCATTGGACTACCATATTCCCATCTCACCTCACTCTGTAATGTATGTAACTAGCTGTCTTCTGTTCTCACTTTCTCTTACTACCTCCCTTCTCTCTTTAGCCACTTCCTCTTCCTCGTTTTTAAGTTCTACCATGGTCTTGCCCCTCTTTACCTTGCTTCCCTTGTTTCTCCCTGCTCCTTCACTTGTTTTCTTCGTTCCCAGCATCTCCACCACCTCACTGTTACTAAGTTTCCTTATATGCTCATCGATTTCGCTCATACCCTCTACTAGCTCTTCTTTTGGAATGGCCTTCCCCTTGACATTTGTGCCTCTCCCTCTCTTCACATGTTTCACTCTTGTTTAAAGGCTCATCTTCTGGCATCCCTTTCACCCTCCTAATCTCTCCTTCCTTACCTCTGTTTAATACAAATCATCAATTTCAGTTTTTTGTACCATCTTTTTTGCCAATTTGATATGTACAGTGCTTTGGCTAAAGTGTTCTATAAATTGCAATTAAAACATATATATATGGGCCGTGGCCTGGAGCGCCAGCGATCTGGTCACTCTCCTAACAGCCTCCGTGGGAAGCCTGCCACTTCACCTTTAAATGCAGTGTCCCGGAGGGTAATTTCGGAATAAAAATACCGGGTTCGGCATCCGGAATGTCCAGGCATCACATAGGGAAAAGCTGAGCTGCTGGGGTCGATTGGAGCCCGGGGCTGGAGCGGGAGAGTATGCAGATCCACCGCCGGAACATCTGATAGCGTGCAGCCTCGGCCCCAAATAACAGCGTGGGGGAGCTCCGGCGGCCTTCCAGTCTACCCATATCGCTCCCGTGGAAGCGCTTCAGGGCCATCATCCAGCCGCCCTCCTGTGAGCTGTGGAGCTCCTGTGGCATCTGCCCGGGAGGGACGCGCACCCGGCCCCTCTGCGGCGCTGGGAGACACGTCAGACTCGGCGAATCCCTGCCGGCCAACGAAGGCAGGTGTGGGCGGCCTGGCTTGGAGGGCGGCGCTGTGGATGCCGGCCCCTTCCTCCCTGTTGGGCATAGCGGCTCTCCTCACTCCCCCTGGGGAGGACTGACTTCAGGCAGGGGCTCCTATCCGGCGGGTTTCCCCGTTCCGAGACGCATCGGCCCTCCGGTGGCCCCCAGCGCCTCATAGAAACATCGCCGAGATCGGGCGGCGAAGCGAAGCCAACAAAAGAACACCATAATCGGGTCCCCTGTGGAAGGGGAGAGGGGACATTTACCATTGACAATTGAAAACCCCTGGGTCCACATAAGAAGAAAAAACTGAGATGAATGTAGACAGCTGAGAGAGCTACCTAATAATAAGGTTTTAAACACCAGCAAACTCTCAGGGAAAACAGCTTTCTTCCCTTCTCCTCCCCTCCCCCATGCACTGAACTCTTGGCTGGCCTGCTTGCGCTAGGGGGGGGGTCACACGCAACTAAGATCCTGAAAGGCTAGCCACATCACAAGCCGATCACGGAATACAGCCCACCTCCATATATAGCTACACCCTAAAGACTGCCTATCATCACCCTGTTCTTGGGGAACCCCAGCCCAACCAGCAGAGCATGATGGACATCTCCTCGCCCCAGAAAGGTCACATTGGATACCACAACGACAAGGCCAAAGGGTGTTGCACCAATAGGGCTGGGACATCCCGCCTAAAGGTAAGCCAGCGCCACATGACAATCAACGCCCCTGTTACAAGGCCTGCTTTGAGACACAGCCAGCAACGTACTCCTAAATAGGGATTTTCCCCCTTCCCTTCTCTCTCCTCCTGGGGTAGCCTGGCCCACTCAACGACCCCCCTCCCTTTTTCCCCCTGGTTATCAGACACCCAGTGGGTAGTGGCTGCTTCCGCGGCGCTCGGCCGCCCGATGCAGGAAAGAAAACTGCCATCAGCTGCATTCTGCCTAACGAGACCATCGAACAGGGGCAAAGTGCACTCGCCAACCTAAAGAGTTGCGAGGGGCGATCCCAGTGCCCTTCACATGGCCACTCCTATTGGTCAAAAACAAACTTCTCAACACTTGCCCCATCCTCTCAGAAACCCACCATGGCTAAGCAATCAAAGGCCAACAAAAATGTGGACATCTCCACGATGCTATTGGCGACCGACAAGCCCAAAAAAACTGATACCCCTCTCAAAATAGCCCCACAAAAGACAGCAGACGACAAAGAATCCCTAGCAACCAAAGAGGACTTCCAGTCCTTCATGGCAGACATCAAAACAGAATTCAGATCATGCATGACGGAACTCACCACAAAACTCGAACATACCAACCAAAGAGTTACAAAAGTTGAACAGCAGATAGGGGAAATTGAGGATTGTTCTCAGGACCAGGTGACATCCATGGGGGAGATCCAATGCTCGATTCGGTCCCTGCAAGATAGGTGTGAGTTCCTAGAGTTCAAACAGGAGGACTTGAAAAACAGGGCCCGTCGCAACAATCTCCGAATCCGGGGTATTCCAACCTCGATCCTGGACAAAGATCCCCCCGAATATGTAGGGAACTTTTTTCAGGTCCTCCTCCCCCACCTAGACAAACCATTGCTTCTACTGGACCGCACCCATAGATTGCGCCCTCGACGTGGGGTGACAACAGATTCTCCTCCTGATGTGATAACCAGAGTGCACTTGTTTACAACCAAGGAAGGCATGTCAGAGATAAGTCGCACCCGAGACGAACTATCCTTCCAGAAGTCCCCTCTTCAAATTTATCAGGACCTTTCATTACTCACTTTACAAAAAAGAAAAGCCCTCCGCCCTCTCACCCTTTTCCTTCAAAACCGGCAGATTCGATATCGGTGGCTCTTTCCCACTGCGTTTCAATTTACCCACAATAGATCCCTCCGTAGAATTACCCATCTGGAAGATGCTGAGAAAATCCTACATTCAAGCTCTCCGGAAGGCGCCACAGCAAGTACAATAACCGACGGTGGTGAAGCTCCAACCTCCCCGGCAAAATTCAATGGGACCTTTGGTCCCGAGTCCCGAGATACGGAAAAAGGAAATGACAACCAGCCTACTCCTCACATGCATATGGCGAACCCTCTCCCTCACCGGGTCTCCTGGAACCTCTGGATTGCTCTCTGGGAACACCAACTCGTCAACTTTCTAAGAAAAGTCCATCGGCTGGCCTTCCCACGGCTCATGCCCATTTCCAAGGCACAGTCCATCAATGAGTCCTTGG
This sequence comes from Ambystoma mexicanum, assembly GCF_040938575.1. NCBI lineage: Eukaryota > Metazoa > Chordata > Amphibia > Caudata > Ambystomatidae > Ambystoma > Ambystoma mexicanum. Next base: position 556,363,401 of record NC_090931.1, read on the forward strand.
AATGACCTTTTTAGGCAGTTGCCAGACCCCGCCACATTGGCAGAGTGCATGGCTATGGCCACACTGGCCAGGGGGGGGGCTGTTCCTGAAACCCCAGCCCCCTCCCCCCAAGTTGAATACGTTGGGGCCTTCCCGTTGGAGGCCCCGTTTAAAAGTTCAGAGACAGAGTGACCAGTAGTCGCAACTCCTCTATAATGGCGACTAGTCTGCCTCCCTCCCCAGTGATGGATCCCCCGGGCTCTCGAACTCCAGAAACTTCCCACTGCAGTTCCTGGCCTCGGATGGCATCAAAAAAGGAGGGACGATGATCCTCTTTAGAAGGGGCCTAGACCCGCAAATCCTAAACACCAAAATGGACCCAGAAGGCCGCTATGTGGCAATCAAGTGCCTCCTACTGGGCCAACTCTACATGCTAGTCTCCGCCTACGCTCCAAACGTGGGCCAGACGGCCTTCTACGACTCCCTGGGCGCAACCCTCTCAGCCTTCTCAGAAGGACTGAAGGTAATTGGAGGTGACTTCAACGGAGTCCCGGACCCCACGAAAGATAAGTCACACCGCCCTCCTCCAAAGACCTTACCACAGCCCTGGGAATTCTACGCCTCTTCAGGACCTTGAAGTTGGTAGACGCCTGGAGGGTGCTCCATCCCACAGAAAGGGACTTTTCATTTTACTCATACGTCCACAGGACCTTCTCCAGAATTGACCTCCTCCTAACCTCCCCGCAAACTCTAGCTTACACCAATGAAATCTCGATTGGAACACGCACCCTCTCAGACCACGCACCAGTAACCCTGGAACTCCAAGCCCACCAGGCTAGCCCGTCCACCCCCCCCCCACCACTGCGACGCTGTGCTTTATTTGACCCAATCCTCAACGATATGCCCCTAAAAGATGCAATCGCCTCCCGATCTGTATCTTCTTTAATGAAAACCGCAATGAAGATACCTCCCCGGCGAACACATGGGATGCCATGAAAAGCGGTGGTCCGGGGGGGTAACTCATCGCCCAAGGAGCGGCATACCATAAAGATAGGCGCCATACCCGCCTCTACCTGGAGAAGGAACTCCAAGAAGCCGAAAAAATACACAAACTGAAGGGATGGTCCCCGAAGACGCAACGGGCGATCCGCACAGCCTGAAACAAAATCGAGGCGCATTACGCCGAACACACAGCTCATCTCCTGGCTAAGGCAAAGCAATTTAATTTTATCATGCCATGAATAACAAAGCGAATAAACTATTGGTGACAGACAGACCAACACCATCATCGGGCTACGGGACTCTCAAGGTAGGGTCCACTACGCAGAGCGGGAAAAACAACTGGCGGCAGACCACTTGGCCCAGGCGATGTCCCCCACTCACAGAGACCAAAGCAAACAAAGGGAGTACCTACAAAAAGTGACGCTACCCCACCTGAAGGAGCCAGCCCAAATAAACCTTGACACACCTATCACGAATGAGGAAGTTGAAGAAGTTATTAAAACCGTCAAAGCACGGGCCCCAGGGCCCGACGGGTTCTCAGCAAAATTCTATAAAATCTTCAGACTGCAACTGGTGGCCCCTATGGTCACCCCCTTTAACTCCTTCAGGGACTCGGGCACAGTCACTCCCTCGATGGCAGAATCCATCACAATCTTGTTGCCCAAGCCAGGGAAAGACCCGAAAGACCCAGCCTCGTACAGACCAATTGCCCTGATGAACATTGACGCTAATATTTATTCGAAAATCCTGGCCAACCGCCTTGCAGTCGTCCTGCCCGATATCCACCCAGACCAATCGGGCTTCATTATCAACATATCCACGGGAGATAACGTCCGCAGAGCCCCGAACCTGATTGATCTTACATCCCGTAAATCACAGAAATTAGTCCTGGTGGCCCTGGATGCTGTCAAAGCGTTCTACAGAGTGGACTGGACCTTCATGAGCCAAACCATGGAAGCCTTTCACATCGGACCCATGTTCCAGAAGATGGTCCTAGCGAACTATCAAGCCCCAAAAACCCTCCTTCGAGTCAATGGTGCCCTCTCCACCCCAATACCGCTTAGCTGCGGGACCAGACAGGGATGCCTGCTATCCCCATTACTCTTTGCCATGGTGATGGAGCCGTTCGCCCAGAGGATCAGAGCTAATCCCAACATCAAAGGCCCTCAGATCGGCCTCACCCATCACAAAATAGCCCTCTAGGCTGATGATGTCCTGCTTAATCTCACGGATCCCGCTCATTCACTCCGCCACACCCTGACAGAAATAAACAACTATGGGAAATTCACAGGCTTCGAGGGGATTGGGTCCTCCGACGTATTCCATATCTATGACATGTAATCACCACAGCTGTGCTGCTTCGGAAACTTTTTCGGCGTCTGCGTCCTGCGTCGATGACGTCGATGCGCCGCCGTCGAGGACCTCCTCCGACGTCCGACGTCATCCGATGTGATAAGTAGGACGCACGACGCCAGTAGCCTCAGTTGTAGTTTTTTCCCCCAGAACGTGTGACATTAGTCAACTGCCAGTCCGACACAAAGCCTTGCGGAACGTAAGCTGCAATCGCAACAGAAATTCTGCAGCGGGGAAGGCAGGGTGGGAGCGATATGGAATACGTCGTCGGACCATCCCATCGAAAGAACGTTACCAGGTAAGAAAGTAACTTGTTCTTCTCCATCAACTACCACAAATCAGTAGCCTTGGGGTCTGGTCTGTCGCCGAGCGACCGAGAGGCCCTCTCCACACTGTGCCCTGCTCAATGGAGTGAAAACACTATCCCCTACCTAGGAGTCCAGATCCCGGCGGACCCTAAAGCAGTTTATCAAGCAAACTTCCCCGACTCTTTCGCAAACTAGAAAAGGACCTGAAGAGATGGGCGATGCAGGAGATCTCCCTAATGGGGCGCATCACAGCGAGCAAGATGAACCTCCTTCCTAGACTCCTATATGCATGCTCCGCTCTTCCTGTAACAATTCCGCCAGCCGCCCTCCAAGGACTCCAGAGGAAACTGCTCCAATTTATCTGGAAGGGTAAAAAGGCCTGAGTCCCTCTAAGAACAATGCTGGGAAACGCTCGCCTGGGAGGTCTGGGAGTCCCTGATCTTCAGAAATATCAAATCGCGGCCCAACTAGCCCACATTCAGGCCTGGCAACTGTCCTCGGGGTGCCCCCGATGGGTGGAAATGGAACAATCCCGTCTGCCTCTTCTTCTACGGTTCCTTCCACACATGCCACCCCATCTCCGACAAGAGGAACTCCTACTCTCCACCAAACGCACGTTAAAAGCATGGGACTGGGCACGGCGGTGACAAAAGTCCCCGAAGGGCTTTAGCCCCTACTCCCCGGTCTTTATGAATCCCTCTTTTGCCCCCGGAACCGATCCCCATAACTTTAAGAACTGGATATGGGGAGGCTTATAGTCACTGGGCCAACTCTTCACGGAAGGACATCCACGAACATTTGAACAATGTAAAGAGGCCTTCCGACTGAAAGAAACAGACAGGTTTACCTATATTCAGCTGCGACACTGGTGCTCCCACCCACAAACCCGGGAAGCAGCAACGCGCACGCCAACGCCACTTGAACTAACGCTGCTAGACCTCCCGACCCGGGCAAAGATCTCACTGAGAGGCAGACCTAGGGTGCCCGTTAACTGACCAGAACTGGGTGGATATTTGGTCACGTACTCACTCTGCGTCCTCCTGCATCACAAACCGAGAATGTGCATACAAACTCCTGCTACTGTGGTATTACCCCCCCCTAAGACTCCATCACATAAATCAGGCCTTGAGCCCCACCTGCTGGAGACAATGTGGACAGCCAGGTTCCTTCTACCATATGTGGTGGTCGTGCCCGAAGGCGCAACTTTTCTGGTCCCAATGCGTGACCACGATCGCAGACATCACCCAGAAGGCAATCCCACTGGAACCTGAAACCATCCTTCTGGGGGCCCCAATCTCACAATGTTACCCAAGATTGTGTATAAAGGCCACACTCCTGACTCAATGCCTCCTGGCAGCACGGATCGTGGTGGCTTGTACCTGGAAGACTGTTGAAGGACCACTGATGGCGCTGTAATGGGGGAAAATGTGGGACATTTTGATCGCAGAAAAGATAACAGCGGCCAGAGCCGGAACTCTGCACCGATTTCAGGACACCTGGTCCCCATTTCTAGACTATAACCGGAGGTTCCCGGCCATAACCCTTCTACCCTGGAACACCGCGAGAGTAATGGAGGGGACAGAAACGAGGCGAGCGGAAGAGGAAGAAACATAGAGGGGCTGGACAGGGGAGGGGTTGGGGGGGGTTGGCTGCCATGTGCTGATTTAGTTTGTAATGTTTTCACTCTGCTGTGTTGCAAAATAAACAGTTTAATTTTTTTTTTAATACAAAAAATAAATATATATATATATATATATATATATATATATATATATATATATATATATATATATATATATATATATATATATATATATATATATATATATATATATATATATATTCATATTCCCATAGTAAGATTGGTCCTATATGACACCTTTCTCAGCTGCTTTGAGTCAGTCATCCATCATTATTTATTCAGTATAGGAGTAGGTTATGTGTGCATGGGAGAGAATAGAAAAGTCTTGCTCTATAGACTTTACCTTCCTCCGTGTATTTTGCAGACCATTTTCCTGAAGGCTTGTAGTGATGTCTTTTGTTATCTGGTTACAGCCTCAGGTCTTTGGCAGAGACAATGTTAAAGTCTCCCTTAAGAATTATGTGGCATGTTCTCTAAGTCTGTAAGGTAAACAAAATGTTCAGAAGTAGGTTATCTGCACATTATTTGGAGTTTAAACTGTGACTAACATCACATCAGCACCAATCTGGTATCTTCTCAATCTCATCTGGCACCTGATCCTTCACAATAAATGAAAAATCCTTGCCAGCTGTATGCCCATCCCATTTTCATCTCCTTTGCAGATTAAACAAATTGGGACAGATCCAGTGTTTTCATATGACCATGTCTGTTTGACTAGTGGCAATGGGTTTCCTGTATGGAATCAATTTTACTTTCTAGTTATGTAATAAACTCAACGAGTAAACCTAAGGCCCATCTAAAAAAATGGTTCACGTCTGAACTTAAGGCCTTACGCCTAACAAAAAGAAAATGTAAATCGACTTGGAAACTATGCCCAACCGATGAGAATAAGGCTAACCTTACCTCTATCTCTCGCCACTATAAAAATGAAGTCTGTTTGGCAAAGCGAAACTCCTACAACGACAGCATTGCTAACTCTAATTCGATTATGAAAGAACTTTTCTCCATACTAAAAGAACTTGAGGCACCAATTGCCATTCTAGACATCTGCATTAAGGATCAGACCTGGTGTGCAGATATCCAATATGCATTAGCAAATAAAATAAACACCCTCCAAAACAAAATCCAACTAAAAAAAGAGTTGTTAAACCTCCCCAACCAGCCCCAGTCACCGTCCAGTGTCATCCCCAACAGCCACACCAACAAATTCTCCTTCACTAAAATTTCCACCATAGAGGTAGAGAAAATCATCCTTTCCCTTAAACCCTCTAATTGTAAAGGTGATATCTGCCCAGCTCAGTTAATAAAAGATGCGGCCAGAGAGTTATCACATTTCATCTCCAAACTTATTAATGCTTCCTAATCCACATGCAACATCCCTGCCAACTTAAAACAATCCTGGGTGGTCCCGCTCCTCAAGAAGCAGTTACAAGACCCTCTTATCTCTACGAATTACTGACCGATTACCACTGTACCATTTCTATTGAAGATACTGGACAAAATGGCTTACACACAAATTCAAAAATACCTTGAACTACATAAGCTACTGGGAGCCAGACAATCTGGTTTCCGTCCATTACATGGAACCGAAACAGCCCTCATTGACTTAAAGACCCAAAAAGATGAACTGAGAGATCAAGGAAAGACAGCACTCCCCTCTTACTTGACCTCTCGGCTGCAGTCGATCCCGTGGACCACAAGGTCCTCTGCAGACACTTGGACTCTGCTGCTCATTTCTCCACCCAGGCTATCAAATGGATAGAATCCTTTCTGAGTGAAAGAACTATGAGAGTTTTCTCCCCCTCAGCAGCAGCAGACCCTACACCTATCACATGTGGAGTCCCCCAGGGCTCCTGTGTCTCCCAACTCTTTACAACATAATTACCAAATCTATTTTCGATGATTTGGACCATCTAGGTATCACCTACACTAACTATGCAGATGATACACAGATTCTCCTCCCACTTTCCGGGGATCATAATAGAGACCAGGATCTGTTGAATAGGGTGTATCTTATCATTCAGGCATGGATGGCATCCCACGGCCTCTTCCTGAATGATAAGACAGAATTAATCATTTTGGGCTCACAGGCAAATATCAACAAATTAGGCCCCGACTTCTTAGCATTCAGCATCGACGGCAGCATCATTAAGGTCTCGAGGGAAGTAAAAACGCTCCGTTTTTACCTTAACCCTACCATGTCATTTACTAAACAGGTCAATTCCTTAGCGTCAACTACAGCCTATACCTGTAAATTAATAAGAGCAGGTAAACCCTTTTTATCTAATGACAGCTGTATGATCCCGGCGAGAGCCTTAATACTCTCACGACTAGACTACTGCAATGCACTCTACAGCAGTGCCAACAAATCCATCACCCAAAGCCTCCAAATCCTTCAAAATAATGCCCTTAGAGCAGCACTTGGCATAAATAAAAACATATCTCCTCCCTCAGACGCCAGTACAAATGGCTCTCGACTGCTAATAAAATCCACCTAGAAATTATCTATTTGACCCACAAAGTTCTAAATAATGCAGCGCCCAGGTACCTGATGGACAAAATAAAGAGAAAAATGTCTAATAGACCGACAAGAACTGTCAATTCAAACTGTCTGATAGTACCTAGATTTATACTCCCCAAAATTGGCGGCATCAGTTTCCCTGTGACAGCGGCCAAACTATGGAATGCGTTGCCACACAACTTGAGAGCTGACCAACCATTCCCACACTTCAGAAGGAATTTCATCAAACATATCAGTTCTAATAACCTGTAGTCATAGCTTTAGCCCATTGGGATTGTATATATGTATTGTATTTTTAGAAGTCTATTGACTAATGTCTAATTTGAATACAGCATGCTAACCTTGCATCTTTTATATTAACTGCCAGCAATCACCTGCCTATACTCGCACTTGGTAAGCATGTATACCGTACATTCCTGTACCACTGTAAATTTGATGTACAACTGTAAATTTGATGTTTCTCTGTAAAGTTTGTAACATTGTAATTTCGAGATTCCCGTAACTTTGTAAGCCTTGCATATTCGACTCTGCAGCGCCCGGTTACCTGTGGGTCTGGCGCGCATTATAGGTCAATAAACAAACAACAAACATAAACCTGATCCTTTAAAGGGGCTAATTTTCACCCTGAATGCTGAGCATTGCAATCTTGAATGTCAGTGTGTAAGTGAGCATTTATATGACCCTGCGTTATGCGCCTCAGTGCAAACATGAATTCCGAAGCGTTTTGTAGGTTTGACATTGTACGTAGCATTACCCTTCTGTTGTGAGTTGGAGCAACTCCCCGTCCTTTTTCATGTGCGGGACAGAGGTGCAGGGTATTGTGGCATACTGGCCCCTACCCAAAGTACCCCAAATGGGTGCATGATTTGAGTTTCCTTTGTGTCTCCACTTTGTAGATGTAGGGACCCTAAATCATATCTGCCACCCATCATAAAGCGGAGACGAGAAGCCTTTTGAAAAGTGGTTTCCCATTGGGCCTTATTACTGTGGGAATTGCACAGCAGATCCAGTAACCAAAGCCGTCACTCATCAACGACCGTCAAATCCACAAAGAATATGCTGCTTGCTTACCTTGCGGTTAAATTTTCAAAATGGTGTTATGTAAAAGCTTCACTTGTTCGTCTGAGGTAATCTACCCTACTGCAGCACCCTGCTATCCCACCACACTGTTTGCTTCTGATTCCAAGATCACACTGGCAGTGTCTGACACATATCAAGCCTTGCTTTCTGCGAACAGGCCCTTGATGGAAGGTAACGTGCCTAATTTGAGAATACAAACATCATAGGAAATCCTTTATTGCTTAATGTATGAGTTTAGGAAACCTTTCGGGCATTGCCAATCCAAGTGAATGACATGGGTAACTTTTGAACCTAACAAATTCCAACTGACAAGACAGACTCAAACAGCCCCATGGGTTTTGTAAAAGGCTGGGAAAATTCAGTAGGTGTCAAAGACCTGGAAGAAGCAGGAGACCACTACCTGGAGGAAGACTGTGGCTGTCTGGATACCCTGTAGAGAGAGACTGTGCAGTGTATGGGAGAAACGTTTGGCTCCATTCATTATGGAGTGACCCGCTAAAGGGTTGGATTGACTGCTTTGGGTCACACCAACTAACTACCTTGAGGGGTCCTGTGGGCTTTCTACCAGCAACCCCTTAGAAGGTAAAGAGAGAATGAAGCAAGACCTGTAGCAGGAGGGTTAAAACCTGCTAAAATGCATTTCTAGAATCTGGCCTTGTGGAGCGATTTTAGGAGGCTACCCTAATTGTAGTGAACTGGCAACTCTGAGAGATTAGCCAAAACCCAATCCAGGTAAACGTGGAGAGCAGTCACGGCTATTCTCAGGAGAGTTTGAGTGGGGTCATGGGTCCACAGTGAGTCCATATACTGAAGTATGCAATAATTCAGTTCAGACAGGAATGCATATAAATACAATTTTTATTCTAGGCCTTAAAAACACACTAAAAAATCAAATGAAACTGGCATGTGGTATCGCACAATACTCAATAATAAACATATATACTTTCACCATAGGTTCTCAAAATGCGTTCAATTGACTTAAACACTTCACGAGATAAGTAAGCGATGCAATGCAGTGAAGATGGAATTAAGTCACAAGTGGATTGACCTAATTTCTGCAGTCCAATTCCTAAGAAGGATGGGGCCTTGTGCCCAAAAGCCGCAGGAGCCACAATGCTTCTCCCCAGAATGTATATGTAGTAAGTTAGTTACTTGTGTCGGTTATTGTTAAAAAAAGTCATGCAACAAAGTAACTTGGTATGTAAAATGTGTTTGCTTTCAACTGGTACTACCCAGGTTCGACAACCAAAATGTAGTGAAATGGAATGGTAGGATACAAAGAGACTGGTTCTCGATGTTATCCTATGGAGGACAAGGGGGAGGCCAATCGTTGTTTACTGACCCACTGACTCAAATTTTCCTAGATGGCTTCATGGGTCGACTGGGAGTTGCTGGAGATTGGATTTCCCGGCGTTGGTTCCTTCGAGAGGTGCCCAGGAGCTGTGGTGCAGGGACTCTTCTGATCGGGTACAGATGCAAGATGAAACCCCTGGTCATGGATAAATGCAAGATTCATTGAGGCAGGCCTCTTCAGGACCTTTCATATGACCGGGGAATGCAAGTTCCAGCAACAGCCACCACGCACAGATGACGGCAGGCATACTTCCAGTCGTGGTTGAAGAAGCTTCACCAGGACAGGATCCCTTAAGGCTGGGAGGCTGACATTCACAGGGAAGGGGACTTATACCACATGTTGGCAACCACCAAAGTTCCGGATGCAAACGCGGAATGGCAACACTTCTGCCAAGGTAGCCTCCGAGAGAGCTGGTCAGTCCACTGGGTTGTCCAGGGACACTTCCTCTAAGGTGTTGAGACTAGTTGGTTCCACTAGTCCAAGGTTTGAAACACCAGTCGGGGTCTTCTCAGATCAGGTAGTCCAACAGGGCTTTACCAGGCCAGGCTCAGGAAGGGATGCTGGGCCTCTTCAAGAGTCTTCTTCAGATCTTCAGTCAGCTGTGCTTCTACGAGGGATTCTTGGCTCGAATGCTGATCACAAGAAATTACTGCATGAGTCCTCTTCTTATCCAAACCCAGCCTGGAAGCAAGTCAAAGCCCACCACTGGTAAGGATGTGCACCATTCAACTATTGGTTTTACTCATTCCCCACACATAGATGTTGAGTGAGACCAGGCAGTCCCACCCACTTCTGACACACACACCCACCCACATACCCAGCAGCAGCTTTGCTGCGCAAGTGTATGACTTTACTTGGGATTTCCTCACCTGGCAAGGCAGGAAGACCAAACAACAATATGGCCAAAGAACAAGCAGAAATCTTGTGGCTTGGCCATTTTAGGGCACTACTCAAGTTTAGTAGCCATAGACTGTAAACTCGAATGTGCACACTAGAAATAATGCAACAATGGTAAAAAATATCTGCTGCCACCAGCTTGTATTTAGGCACATATAAAAGTAACCAAAAATCCCAAGTGTGAAAAAACAGTGATACAAAAGGATCACTATTGCACTGCACGGTAAGATGCTGTGTGCAATGTTAAAAAGTTACACATTTAAAATGTATTGATAGTTTCCCAGTACTGATAGTCTGAAGGACTGATCAGTTACTCCATATAAAAATGAGCAGAAAGCAGGGGAAGTGAAGCTGAAAAACAAAGAAAAAGATTAGGGGAACATAAAAACTGTAGAGGGAAAGTTTCCAAACGAGAAATCCTGTCCTGACGAAGACACGCTGGTAAGAGTGGAGACAATAATCCTCTGCACATAAACCCAGTAGTTGGGCAGGGAGGTAGCCAACTTTACATTTCGAACAAAGCAGAGGGGAGAGGGGAAGGGAATCTGATACTGAGTACATAGAGGGAGGACATCTGTCCACATGATCACTCAAGTATGCCAGCAACCAGAAGCAAGGAGAACGTGCTTACTGGTTGAAAACCTGAGATTTAGTAGGAGAGGAATATCTTGTGATTATTTGTTTCAGATCAGAAAAGGATTTTTGTGAGACAGTTTTTCTGGAAATGTGTTTTGGATGAGGAATTCTGGGCTTCGTGTTGTGGGTTAGTCTTAGCCTTAGCCACAAGGCTCAGAGAGTTGACAAGTTTAGGTTTGAACTTTATGCTGTTCACTGTTGGACTCCTTTTTTGGATTAGATTAGGGTGCCCCAGCCAGACACTTGTTGAGAATAGCATTTGTTTGTTTGTGTTGAGACCTCATAACCATCATCCACTGCGAGGACAACACCTACCAGCCCACTTTGCTATAATTTCCTTTACACTTTTTTCAAAGTTGTGCCTTATTTTTAGATACTACTCCTAGAATCTTAGGTGTTTGTCCATCCTGACTTTGTTTGACCAAACCTTTGTTTTAATAAACCTGACCAACATCATCGGACTTCTGTGCTTAAATACTCAGCATCCTAAACTTCGAATTGATTCCTTTCTCCCACAGATTCATTCTCTATATTATTTTCCCCACGCCAGCTGTCCTCTGATTTTTTTATTTTTTTTGGTCAGAAGGAGGTGCTGGACAGCCCTACGGCGGCTCCACCTTGCGCCGCTAGATACACCACGCCAGATATTACTTTGGTTCCAGTATATATACCGCTGCTGCAAGCCCCATGACCTTGGTTCTTTTTCCATTTTTCATTCGGTCTTCTGCAATGCAGCTCGGCTAAATTTACGATTGCGTTATGCCTAACAATGGGAAGGCCCCAGGCTTCAAACCCTGTGCAGACTGTCGGAGAACACCCCAAAGGATCTATCTGTACTGATTAGGGGAGGAACAAGATATGCAGGATTGCAGATTGCGGGTTGTCGGTGCATGTACGTAAAGGCCCTTTTGGCATGTGCCACAAATTTGTTCACGTTTGCCACAAAGGTGGCAGAAGAATGTCTTCTAAGTTTCCGGGCCCGGAGCTAGTTGGAGGTGGTCCAGGAAGAAGAGAAAGGATTCTCCCATGCCTCCAAGACCAAGAAGAAAAAGCACTGGAAGAGGTTCCGCTTCCCAATGATGGCTATAAACACTTCTCTGTGGTTCACAGGGGTTCTTCTAGGATAGATATGATCTCTACTACCCTGGTACCAAAAGTATTCCTAGTGGAGATGGGTCTCTGTTATCTTTCGGATCATGCTCCGGTGTTGGTGCAGGTCTAGGCTGATGAGCCCCAGGTTAATAGGAGGAGGTATTTGTGCCTGAATTAGCTGGTGCTTAGGTATCTGATGATTAGAGCTCATGATAGGTCATTCAGAATGATTTTAAGAAAACATCACAGAGTGTATGGACTGGAGGACTGTTTGGGATGCAAGTAAGGCAGTGATTCGGGGTGAACTCATAGAAAAGAAGGCAGTATTTCTGAAGGCGCAGGAATCCATGAGAGTGGACAGTGAAATAAGCAGAGCAGACAGATGAACAGAAGGGATCTTTAAAAGCATTGAACGGTTTGACGAAAGCCTGGGGTCAACTAGAGGTTCATTTAGCGGATAGGTCAGCCCAAGCAATTTTACAAGCTAAACAATCTTACTATATAAGACGAAAGAAAGCAAACAGATTTCTGGTGCCGAAGTTGCGCAATCAAAGAATGCAGAATTATATAGCTGAACTAAAGGATGAGATGGGCACAACATACCGCAGTGAAACAGAGGAATTGGGAATTATGGAAGTTTCTTTTGAGCACATATTGACAAACTGAATTTCATTAAAAATAGACAGAATTCTTGAATAGAGCAAGGATCCCCAAAATCGCAAAGGAGGAACAATTGTATTAGAAAATCCCATAACTCAGGAAAAGGTGGGAAAGCGATGGATGAGCTACCCTAAAATAAAACCGCTGGACCAGGAAGCCCACAGGTGAAGGGTGCAGGTTGTCTGTTGCTGTCCGTCGTAGGGTCCCCTGTGTACTCGGCCTGTCTGGGCCACGCCCCCTTTTGCCATGCTACGAGAGAGAAGAGGTAGAGGGTACAAAACCGCACCCCCCTCCCCCGTGCACACTCTTGCGGCATAAGGGAGCAGGCTGTCTGTTGCTGTCCGTGGGTGCTGATGCTGGACATATTTTTGTGTTAACCCTTGGCTTGTTTCACTTTCTCTACAACTCATTTTGTACAAGAGCAGCCACTCTATTACCACAAGCGATTACGATCACACCCCTGCCTAGTCCTGCTGCAGTTTCTGGTATATGGTGCAACTATGTTAAAGTAAGGTCTCTTTCAATCTCTTGGTTTTCACCTGACCAGTAACATTTGATCTCCTTAGGGGCAGACTGCTGCTTGACATCTGCGTGGTACCATTTTGAATCCCTGCTACATTTTGCCTCACCATTTGGAAGAAATATTGCTTAGCGGGGAGAGCAGAGTGTGATTAAGAGTGGAACAGGCGGTGGGGGGTGTCTGACTAGGGCAGATCCTCAAGCTGTCGAGGCATGACCTGCCCGCCTACACAATTTCCACTAGTTCAAACATTCTTTTGCCAGCCGCGTCTGGGTCTTTATTGGCCCTACTGTTGGAGGAGACATTAATTGGGCCATCTTGAAGACCTACTAAAAACTGTTGTGTTCTGTGAATTTGGGACTATTTAGTACTTATGAACTCTGCACTTTTACAATCCTTTTGATTATGCCAAATTGTATTATTTTTAAAGACTTTTTATAAAGTATTTCTTTTAGTGTTTTTATATGCTCAAAAAGGGCAACTCTAGTACCCCAGCGCTTTTAGAGTGTATGGTTTTAGTTGGTTTAAGCATTGATTGTGATCCATTCAGATTTATTGGTGTACCCTATACACATACATATTTTTTTTGTAATTTTGCATTTTTTGAAGTCTACGTATTCCCCTATAAACAGCATTCCCCCACACTAAAATTATCTCTAAACGGAAGGCGGTGCAATCTATCTCCCCCTCATGGAGTTGCAAAAGTGCACACAAAGTATTAGAACCTATTTATGATGTTGACATCCTAATCACTGAAATCAAGGGCCTCTTTCATGAAATTAAAGGGCCCCATAGCTAAGAAATTAAAAACCTCAAAATACAAGAAGGTTGATGCTGCCCCAAACTGCATCCTCAAACTTGAAGATACAGTAATCCTCTCAGAATATGTTGCTCCTATCCTAAAACCAATGGTCCAGGCCCAAACTTCTAAATTAAGAGATTGGCGAAAAACGCTGGACCCACTGAGCATATATGAAATTGTGCCCTTTGAGGGTCAGGATGGGGGTACGAACTACGTTTTACCAACTGCCCAGCTGGGAGAAACTGCTGCACAGGTCATAGTTACACAGCAAGTCCATAGATCACTCTAGAGTCCTGTGGCATCACCTGGGAAAGCGAAGCCTGCCGGCCCTGACCCAGGTGAGAGCGGGACAAAGGGCAGCATAATCACTGTAGACGACACTGGCGGCTTGTGTGGTCATGGTCCCCACCTCTAACCAGTACGGGGTCTTGGGTGAGGAAACGCCTAGGGGAGGATGTGAAATCATTACTAATCTACTCGCCTCCCCCAGTAAAAAAGAGCAAAGGAGCCTGCCCCAAAACACAGAGAATGGGTATCATAAAGACCAAGTGCATGCATATAGATATGAGGACACAGACGGATGGATTTGAACAAATCCCTCACCTTGCACGAGGAGGGGTAATGAACAGTATGCTGGTGCCAGTAGAACCCCTAGCCTTGATGGATCAGCTATGCGATAGGGTGGCAACAATGTTTTAAACCAACCTGGCCCAGGTTGTTGCAGATTTAGCATCCATTAGGGCAAGAGTGGATGCAGGTAATGGAGCAACTGGTCCCGTTGCAAGACCTAAAGCAGTACAACCATGCCACTCCAGTGTGGGAACCCCAACCTAGGGGTGCCTACATTATCCTAAATGCCCCACCAAGGGAGAAAGTTGAGAGGGTTACGAGGTTGTCCCTGTGGGGTGGCTCTAGCAATATCTCCAGTAGTGCCCAGCAGTGTCACCATGATTGGTGGGTTTGGGATGACTGGGTGGTCAAGAGGCACATTCACCCCCCGGCCCCCAATCCACCGTGGGCCCATCCTTTTTTATTTTTTACATTTATAAAGCGCACAAAGCAGCCCTTAGGCATTGCAGCGCTGTTACAAGGAAGCTTACTTAGTTGCAGAGGAATGGCAAGAAGCCAGTCCGAGGTTCGTGAGGTTACAGGAGAACCTGGTACCGACAAGTGCATGTATATAAGTTACTGGTTGCAGAGGAGAGAGCAAAAACAAAACATAGCAGTGTAGGTGGTTCGACAGGTTACAGGTGAACCGGCTACTACTACTAACGTATCAAATTGCACCCTCAAGTAAGAGCTGGATAGGTGGTGATAGGTGCGAGTGTGTGGTTTAGGTGTACAGCCTCGTTTTCGGGGCTTTGCAGAAGGCAGTATGAGAGGGTTCATTCCTGTAGATGGCAGGTCATTCCATTGTCTTAGGAAGGGCAACCGCACCCTTGCAGCCTGTCGAGACTCAACAAGGAGTGTCCCTCCGTCACCTTGTACAATATGGGGAAAGTTGCTCTCAGGGTACAAGAAAATGTGGAGGTTTTGACTAATAAGTCATTCATTGCTTTAGAGTAGTGAGAGACTGTAAATCGATCATTGGAAGCAATATTATGGGTTGTGCTAGAGTAAGGATACCACCAAATGAAGATGCTAGAATAGTAGTTTCACTAAAAATTGTTGGGCTGAGGGACGGCCTATTATCTATTGATGCAAGGACATATCCACTGATGGGCTCTAGAATCTCGATTCGACCGACAGTGTCCGAGTGGAACATTAACCAGCCCATCACTCCCCAGCCCATTCAAGACTCATATTGTCAATTGGTCTCCCGAAGGATAGTGACTCCCCCTGGTGCGGCGAATGTAGATCTTGAGGCTAACGATTGATATAATGCTGACACAGTTACAGAGGCCCTGACTGGTGAAGTGGGTTTCAGTCTGATCTCCTGGAATATAGCCAGATTAAGGAAACACCTGTTGGATAGTGAGGGGTGTGATTTAATAAGGAGGTAGGATATAATCTGTATGCGGGGGACTTGGGACTTGGACCAGACCATGTTCCAGGGATACAAGGCTTTTAGGGTATTGGCAAGAAAGGGACCGAGGGGAAGACCTTATGGGGGGTTTAGTGACCTGGATTAATACAGCTGTGGACCTCCGGATCCAGTTTATAGACACAGGCTCTCCTACGTCCAGTGCTTAGTGCTGAGCTATGGCACTGACCATCCTATTTGTATATGTACATTTTATAATATATGATCAGGCCCGCGATTGAATCCTGACACAGTTTGGACCCCTTTCACCAAACTAAGCACCACTTTTGTGGGGAACATGAACATCCAAATAGAGCCCCTACATGATATGGCAGGGGCATGGGATGACTTGGATGAGGCATGGGATATCCCGTTCTTGGCCCCGCCTCCAAAGCGACGAGCCCATCCGTTGGCTCTTGGTTGTGTTTCGACCCTGTTGGGATTGGGGCTTCGAACTTTTTTTAAGAATCAGCTCCCGAAACCGACCTTTGAGGGACATAGGGGTTACTCTCATATAGATTACATCTTTCTGTCAATGGAGCTATGTGCTACAATTTTAGATTTTGAAGTCCTAGACATACAAGGGAGTGACCACAAACCACTATACATGAAGTTATCTGGTTGGGTGATAGCCATAAAGTTTGCCTAAATGATCCCTCTGGGTATAGTGTTCCCATTAATATATAAGGCTTATCAAAGCAAAGAATAAAATGGGTCGATCTAGACCTAATCTCCGTAAAGCCCCAGATGTATGACAAACTCCTGCCACTTTTAGGGCACTGCTCTGGTATGGATGTGGGAGAAAGAGATCTTGACCACATTCAACAGAGTTATGGAAAGCATCCAACCCTACGTCACGAAACATAAGAGCATAAAAAGCACGCTCTGAAGACCTGCCCATGGTACGATAAGTACTCTTACGTCCCGTCCCCTTTCCTCCATACTGTATGGCCATCCCTTCTTAGGGACGGGAGACAGAACCATTTTCACCAGTAAAACCTTCTTCCCCTTTAAATTTAGAGACACGCGGCCCTGGGAGCATGCGCTACCCTGCCACCGCCCACCGGCGCCACTCCTCAGTCCCCTTTCCCGGGAGAGGCCTCAAGTTCCAACACCAAGAGTCTTGGGCGAGGCTGTGCCCAGAAGGCCATGCACTACGACTTTGGCACGTGGCACGCAGCCCGACAAAATGGCCACCTCGACAGACAACATGGCCGCTCGTCCGATGCCCCTCCTAGGTACAGAGCAGACGGTTGAACGAGTTTCAAGGTGGAACTGGTGTCAACCAGGTATGTGCCCCACAGTTTATGCATCAGCTGTGCAGGGCAGGTTCCCCTGCTACCTAGACACTGTGTGCTCTGGCCCCAGCAGCCCCAAGCCAATGTCAGCATCCCCTGCTCTGCTTCTGCCTTTGAAGACCGGGTCTTCAAAAGGTTCCTGGCGCTGATGCGAACCCCCCAGATGGAGGCCATCCTATGGGATGCTGTCAGGGAATTGCTCCCTCCGGTCACCCCACCGGCGCCCATAGTCATTAATCCCATGACTCCGGTACCACAGGCCCCAGCGCAGCCGCCTCTGCGGCTCCTGCGATTCCGGCTCCGCTGCCTCCCACAATACAGGCGGTTCCACACCAGCCTCTGGCTCCGGTCTCCAAACCGCAGCCCACGCGCCCAGCACTCCTCCATCCGCTCCGGACCAGCCGGACGCTCTGGGAGACACAGGCGAGGAGCAGGACCCTGACACGCTGTCATCAGCGAAGGCCTTCCACAACAGGCTTGCAGGTTTGGCAGAATATCTGGGCCTTCCTCAACCTGAGGTCGAGCAGCCCGAGGAGGGGGGTCTTGGCAGAAGTCCTCACCCTATGACCCCCTACCAAAACGGGTTTCCTGATGCAGAAAGACGACCTGGCCCTGGCCAAGAAGGGGTGGCTGAAGCCACACTCGGCCCAACCAATCCATCGGCGCCTCAATGCCAAGTATAGACAGATGGAAGGGGATACACTCTTGTTATCAACGCACCCCCAGCTGAATTCTTCGGTGATCGCTGCAGCGTCACTCTACTCTAAGCCTCAGTCGTCCTTGGCCACCTCGTCCTCGGCGCTGCTAAGCCAGGAGGAGAAGATCTTGGAGGTGTACGGGAAGAAGCTATACTCGAACGCCTCCCTGCACCTGCATCAAGCAAACACGGTCGCCATGATGGCAGCCGCTAACCAGAGGTTGTGGCGGGAAATAGCAGACTTCCTTCTGGGACTTCCGGTGCAGAGCAAGGCATGCTTCAAGCCGAGTCTAGGAGAATCCAGGCTGGTAGCGCAGGACATCATGGAGTCCACAGTGGCCCACATCGATACCTCTTGCTGGGCCATCTGCATCGACACAGACATGAGAAGGACAGCCTGGGTTTGTGGTACTAAGTTTAACCCCGAAGTCCAGGATTGCATATTGGACCTTCCGTTCAAGGGTAGTGACTTCTTCCACTCTACCACCGACGAGGAATTAGATAAAATAAGAACAACTCACAGACTGTGAAGTCTTTATACTGACGAAGGCCACGCCAAGACATATCAACGCACCGGCAAGGGGCGGGTGTTTGTGGGGTTCCGGGGATTCCAGGAACGGAAGTTGAGATAGCCTGACCTCTCGCCGAGTCAGCACCGGTACAAAAAGGGGGAGGAGCAAGGGCTTCTTGCAGTACCCCTCCTCAGCAGCAGCCTCAGACGGTAAAAAGGCATGATGCGTGCCTTTGGGTCCACTTTTCTCCAGTGGGTGGCAGGCTTGCCTCTTCCATGCATTTCTGGCACCAGAACTTTACGGACCCCTGGATCCTCTCTGTAGTATCTAAGGGTACTGCCTAGCCATAACTCCCTCGCCTCCACTCCCACAGATTGGGACGGCAACTCTGTTGGCAGAGATCCGTTTGCTCGTTGAGAGCCAAACAGTGAAAGAAGTGCCAGCCTCCGAGAGAGGCTTAGGCTTGTATTCCAGGATTTTTGCCATACAAAAAAAGAACCAGGCTGGCCTGAGAGTTGTTAAACCTGTCCACCCTCAACCTCTCCCTCCATCTGCAGCAATTCAAGATGGTAATGCCAGCACTCATTGCGGAGACACTAGACAGGGGAGACTGGATGTGCTCCCTGGATCTGAGGGACGCCTACTTACACGTCCCGATTTGACAACCTCATCGCACCTTCCTACGCTTCAGGATCATGGGCTGTCGTTTCCAGTACAAGGTGCTACCCTTTGGCCTCAACTCAGCCCCCAGGGTATTTACCAGACTCATGAATGAAGTGGCAGCCCTCCTCCGGGCCCAGGGCCACCATGTCTAACCGTACCTGGACAACTGGCTCGTCACAGCGAGATCCCTGGAGGGGGTTACCCACACTTCCTCCGCGCTCATGAACACACTTTACAACCTGGAGTTTACTATCAATCTCAACAAGTCTCAGCTGCAGCCCACACAAGTTCTCACCTTCCTAGGCCTCATCTGGGATACCAGTTCCGAGAAAGTTTTTCCTTCGGAAGACAAGATTGCGGCCATCAAGTGGGCCTCTACGCACTTCATTACCAGGCCAGTGACTTCAGCTTGGTGGTACCAGCACCTACTGGGCATCATGGTGTTAGGCAGAGTCCTGTGCAGTTCCCTGGGGAACACTGCAAAAAGATTAAGACTACAGGAGTAAGCAGTAAACCCAATTGGCAGCAGTCTGCACCACCCAGATTTACCTGGTAGCTGTGGCTGAGCAGTCAGACTTCTCTCAAGAAGAGTAGGGCAGCATGCAGAGTATACACAATAGGCCCAAAACACAGTAGAGCAAATAAACACTGACCAGAGCTATGTATAAAAAGTATATAATTATTTATTTAAAACACACTTATGGCATATACTAGCACTCTCAATCAAAAGCAAGTTAAAACACAGTCAGGTAAAGTATACACACCTCCCTCAATAGTTATCAGACAAGTCAGGGTTAAAACATTACTATTTGTTAGAACATAGGTGAGCGCTTAACCAAGATGGCACTCTGATGATGTAGTTAAAGAGAGAGAAAAAGGCAGAGCATAAGAATAAAACAGTTTCCAACACTTTTAAGAGTTCCGAGCAAGGGGAGAAAGGCAGGTTATACTGTAGAGCCAAAGTTCATAGGCCAGGCCCACTTTAAATGGAGCAAAGCCAAATGTGCCCAGGATCACACGGTTTAAAGTGCACTGAAAGTCTTTACAGAGTGTTCAAAAGAGGCTGGGGTGATTCAAAAGATAAAGTTAGAAGGCCTGGAGCCAACCCAGTTTAGAAGCCAAGGATTTAAAGGTCACCTTTAGCAATCTTTAGAAAGGGACGCCTGGCAGGACACAGTACCTTAAAGAGAAAGGAAGCTCCAGCGAGGCAGTTGTTCCTGGCAGTGGTTGCAGTTCGTCGTTCCGACCAGGGGAAGAGAGGATCTTGTCGAGGAGGAAACTTGGAGTCGTTGCACTGCACAGGGATGAAACCAGCTGCGGAGATCCCGATTAAAAGGTGCAGCCCGTTTATTCGCGGTCAAAAGTGGTGAGCTTGGCTATCCGGCCACTGGGGTGCTTGGCATGGGCGATTCGACCAAGAGACGTTTTTGGAAGGCGAAAAGGGCGAATTGGTTGATCCCACCAGCTCAGGGGAAGAAGACTCGTCGAGCAGAAGATCTTCTCTTGTCGTCGGGAAAGTGGTGAGGTAGTTGCAGCAGGGCTTTACCGGTGGTGTCATCGTTGCAGATGGCTCAGCTTCTTCCCTCTTCTGATTCTTAGGTCCTGTGGCGACTTCTGAAGTTCCAGTCCCAAAGGCCCTGCTTTTATGCAGAAAAACCCCCATTCATCAGCCTAGCTATCAATCACACATGCTAAGTGGTGAGCCGGCCGGCTCACCATTGGGCCAATCAAAGTAGAGTGTGACTTGGGTTGCTAAAGCAATGCAGTCGAGGGTGCCAATTCCCCCCTCCACCCTTCCTGTGGAACCCAGACAGAGTGGCACCATTTGGAGGGCTTCTGTGGAGTAGCCCACCAAAATAGTGGAACAAAGGGCTTGACCTTGGTCAGAGTTACAGAGTCGGACACAAACGCCATTTTAGAATCGAGTTCTGGCAAAAAGACCCAACCGGTGATTTAATATTAAATAAATAACCTGGCGGTGTCTTTAACATTGCACCAAAAAGTGGTGCGTTTAAAATCAATGGGGAAAATACCATAGAGAATATTCCGGTGGAATCTTTTGCATGGTAACCACTGCCACCAGCCAGAAACTCGACGAGGGTGAACGGGACAGTGCTCCCTCGAAAACAGACCCAGGGGCAATCGAATTACCCCTTACCAGTACTTCCACAATATGACGGTTTGTACTGGTTCTGTTCACAATTTTGGACTAGTAAAGCCAATGGCGACTTTACATGCCCTGGGAGACAGTAGTCAGTCCCAGGGTATGGAGTCTATGTTTGGGGGTCACTGTGACACCCCTGTGGTACTGCACCTAGGGTGCTGTGTACCACACATACAGAAAAACAGATGATACCCTATGGAGTAAAAAGAAACCCCATAGCCCATAAGCACATAACAAGTCAAAGACATATCTCAAATCATGTCTAAGAGTGGGAGTAAAAGAGTCTCACTCTTAGCAGGAGAAAAAAACAGACCCCAAAAATCCAGCAAAGCTGCTGGGGGACTCACTAGGTTTGGGAAATTAGCCTTATAAGAGCATTCTCCCTAACACATGGCAGCGGTCTTCTTGGCCGTGCTGCAAATGAGGCTCCGGATGAGGAGAGTGCAGCTGCACTTCGCAGCCTTATGGAATCAGGAGAAGGGCTCCCAAGCGGAGCTGGTCAGCATACTGCCTTCTCTCCACGCGGACCTCACGTGGTGGTCCAAGGACTGCAATCTACGGATGGGCAGGCTATTCCGGCAGCCGGCCCCGCAGGTCACCATTACTACAGACTCCTCCCTAGAGGGCTGGGGAGCCACTCTGGATAGCCACAGCGTCCACAGAGTCTGGACCCGGCAGGAGCAGGAGCCGCATATCAACTGGCTGGAGCTGAAAGCCATCTGGCTAGCTCTGAAGGCCTTTCTCCCGCTTGTCGGGGGCAAGACGGTCCTGATCCAGACCGACAACTCCACCAGTGTGTACTATGTCAACAAGCAGGGGGTACCAGGTCCCCTCCGCTGTGCACCTTAGGGGTCGGCATGTGGGAACGGGCCCTGGAAAACAGCATCTACCTCGGGGCCGTCACCTCCCGGGGGAGGCCAACTTGGAAGCGGACAGGCTCAGGAGGCTGGGAGCAGACAATTACTAGTGGCAATTGAGCGACCAGGTGCTGCAAGTGGTCTTCAACACATGGGGCCATCCTCAGGTGGACCTATTTGCCTTCTGGAAGAACAGAAAGTGCCAGCAGTTTGCGGCTTGGCAGGGACAGGGCCCCGGCTCCCTGGGCGACGCCATGCAGATCCAATGGGAGGACATGACAGCCTATGCCTTTCCTCCCACACCCCTGATCCCCAGGGTACTCCACAGGATAAAGGAGGTTTGTCACCTCAGCATCATAGAGATAGGGCATTGGTGGCCAGCGAGACTGTGTTTCTCCGAATTGCTCAGCCTCTTGGACAGGCCACCCATTCACCTACCGCTGGGCCCAGCACCTCTCCTGTCCCAGTAGGGGCGCAGGGTTCTCCACCCCACGCCTCAGAAGCTAGCCCTTGCAGCGTGGTTCCTGAACAGATCATCCTCAAACACCTGAGCCTGTCGTGGGCTAACCTGGAGATTATCCAGGGCGCTAGGAGCAAGGCCACTAGAAGCCAATACAAGAGTAAATGGAGCAGGTTCTGTCACTGGGCAGATTCTAAGGAGATCGACCCCCTGATGTGCACACTGGACAATGTTCTCTCTTTCTCGGCACACCTCACTCACTCGGGTGTACAGGTGGACACATGTCGCAACCTATCTGGCGGCCATTGGGGCCTACAGGAATTCAGAGGAGGATGTCTTCTCCTTTTGCAACCCGATAGTCAAGAAACATCTAACAGGCTTGTCCAGGTTTTACCCGCCCGTCAGGAAGCCACACCCTGTGTTGGACCTCAAGCTGGTGTTGGGCGCCTTGGCGCACAAACCCTTCGAGCCAATGGTGTTCGGACATCAGGCTGGTCACCATCAAGACAGCTCTGCTAGTAGGACTCGCCTCCGCTCGCAGAGTCAGAGAGATCCAGGCTCTGTTGGCTTCAGAACCCTATAGCACATTCCACAGGGATAAGGTGGTCCTGCGGACTTACCTGGCGTTCGTACTTAAGGTACCCTCCGCTTTCCATCTGAACGAGGAAATGGTCTTACCTACTTTCTTCGCTGACTTTAAGGATGAGGCTCAGAGAGTCTTGCACTGTCTGGATGTCAGACTTGCTCTGAAATTCTACATGGATAGGACCAAGGGCTTCTGCAAGTCGGACGCACTTTTTGTCACCTTTGGGGGCTCCAGACCTGTGTATCGGGCATCAAAGGCTTCCATCGCAAAGTGGATGGTTGCGGCCATCAAGGAGGCCTATGAGGGGCAGCACAAGCCGCTGCCAGCCAACATGCACGCTCATGCGGTCAGAGCCAAGGCCACGGCCATCGCATTCCTGCGGCAGGTTCCGTGGCAGACCATAAGCAGGGCAGCTACCTGGGCCACCCATTCAGCTTTTTGTAAGCATTACTGTTGGACACCGGCTCGAAGTCAGACGCGGCCTTCGGACAGGCAGTTCTGAGGAACTTGTTTGCTTAAGGAAGGTCTCCTCTCCACCCTGGGGCTACATTCAGTTGTAATCGCCCATACAGTATGGAGGAAAGGGGACGGGACGTAAGAGTACTTACAAGTTATTCACCATAGGGACTAACATACTCTTAGTCCTTAGCCCCCTTTCCTCCACACGTCCCACCATCCTCCCCCTAATAATACTAGTGTCATTAGGCAATGATACATTTTGTCGACGCGTCAATGTGGACTGAGGAGTGGCGCTGGTGGGCGGAATCAGAGTAGCGCATGCTCCCAGGGTTACGCGCCTCTAAATTTAAAGGCGAAGAAGGTTTTTCTGGGGAAAAAGGTTCTGTCTCCCATTCCTAGGAAGGGATGCCCATACGTTATGGAGGAAAGAGGACTAAGGACTAAGAGTATGTTAGTCACTATGGTGAGTAACTTGTAATGATTGCAGGATAACAAAGACTGTGATTCTAAATTGCCTAAATAGTAAACCACCTATAGATAGAATAAAACTTAGAAAACCTAGGAAACACTTAAATGCTTGATAAATGGCAAAAAAGATGCCCATGTTAGGCCAAAATATGATGACCTACCCTAGGCGGACTCTCTGATCTTCTAGAGGTTGGTAAGTGGCCTGGAGGATGGTCGTGACAGGGGGGTTGTTTCTGAAATTACTCCAAATGCTTGAGTCAAACACTACCAGGAACTGTATGGTTCAGTTGAGTCCTCAGGAGAACAACCAGAACCCCAAGCATAGTGGTTGAGAGCGTATGGACAATGAGCCACTTCAATTGGAATTGACTGAAATTTATGAAATGCGATTAAGATATAAAAATGGGGAGAAGCCCCTGGCCCAGACCACGTTCCAACAGACCTCACAACGTCCCAACAGATCTATTTCAAGATGAGCGGATCGTATGGGGACCCATGTTAAGGCTGTTGTTCAATGTTTGCCTAAGTCAAAACACAGTACCTTCCTCTTGGCCAACAGCCACCATAATACCGATTTACAAGAAGGGGGGCAGTGTTGAGGGTGACCCATTCAACTTTAGGCCTATTTCGCCACTGGATGGAGTCGGGGGAAAATGTTTTGCGAAAATCAGCAGCTTGTATGCACCTTCAGGATTGGGTCTAGCAAAATAACATTATTGACAATGTCCATGCAGGTTTCTAGCCTGGAATTAGCACTGTAGACTAGGCTCTTCGCCTGTATATTGTCACACAGAAGAATGCAGCCCTGAGGAAGATGAGGGTATATTCAGCCTTCGTCTACTTCTGGACTGCGTTCGACTTCATATCAAAACCATTATCAGAATAATGGCTGAGACGGGAGAGGAACATCAGGGCCACATTCCTGTAGATAATTATGCAGCTGTACTCTGGGAACAAAGCCGGGGTTCGATGGGGTTTGGGTGGGGAGCTAACTGACTCCTTTGAAGTTTTAAGAGGGTTAAGACAGGGCTGCATGTTGCCCCCCCCCGCTTCTTGATATACATTGATGTGGTGGTGAGGCATTAAGAAGAAATTGCCTTGACCCCCCCCCCCTGCACCCTCCTAAATTGGGATTAGAGATGTATTCCCTTACTGCTCTTCACCAATGATGCAGTGGTACTAGCCACCCTAAAGGCCTTTGTGCCAAAATGTTCCGAACTTTGCCTTGAGATGAATATGGTGACGAGCAAGGTGCTCGTCACCATATTCCACCCAAAATGGAGGAAATTTGTGAAAATAACGTTGCTGATAATATTCCCCTGGAGCAAATTCGGGAGTATGATTACCTAGGCATTTGGTTTAATGACTTGGGGGAACTGGCCCTACATGTTGCGAAATCATGGCTACAATTAGAAAAATATTGAGGAGGGATAGTTCATTTTTTTACCAACATCGCCAAAGGGCCGATTTCACCAGCCACTAAAATGTTTGTAACTCAGGCTAAATCTGCAGTCATGTTATGGGGCTGATGTTTGGGGTAGTAGTGACTGTAACAAACTAGGGATGTTGCAGAGAGCCATACTAAAGAAACTTATGGGACTCCCCCAAATCCTCATCAACCCCTACCCTTTACATGGAATTGGGATTGAGACAGATTCAGAGAGAGCCAACTTCAGGCCAGCATTTTTGTGGCTGAGGCTTTGGTCATCCAATGAGCTAACAAGCTACCTAGATGATGTCCTCCACATCCTGGAGGTCGAAGGAGGCAAATCACTGCCATGGTTCAATCATGTTAAAAAAAAAAAAAAAAAAAGAAACTTGGGACAATTGGGCCCCTCTACTTTATGGCTAGAACCCCAGATCATTGACAGAGCCCACTGCGTGGAAGCTAAGAGCCTAGCTAGATCTGTGTTGGAGGCTGAATTAGCAATTGAGTGCCACCTACTCTCAGTGGGTCCCATATACTTAGCAGGCAAGACAAGACCGTGTTTTTAGAACTATTTGGATATGATAAAACCTCAATACTTGCGCAACCTTCAAATAAGCTTTAGAATCTCTAAATTAAATCTGGCTAGCGTTACTAAGAAGTGGGCCTCAAATGGGAGCGGCCTATGCCCCCATGTGCTCGGCAGCAGAGGAGACAGTGTCTCACTTTCTCTTCTTTTTGTATTGGTCACCAAGCCCTTAGAAGGAGGCTCTTTATTCCTTTATTGCTTGAAAATGTCGTATGCAATGTAGACTCTACGTTCCTCTTTTTACGAAAATGTGACATGACGAAAGGGGTCTACTGTGTTGCCACTTATTTGACTCAAGCCTGTCGAGCGAGAGCGCAAGTGTTAAATGTGTGTAATGGGGGAGCGCCTAAGGCTCTCAATGGCCTAACGTGAACCCCTCAGGTGGCCTTTTATATGATTTTACAAGACGCTGGTAGTACTTTTAACATGGTTCAAATCGATTTTTTTTTAGAAATTCCAATTTCCAGTATTGACATATGAATTTAAACAATGCTCTACACTCGTGTTATTTAAAAATGGCAAATCAGTATTTTTGTATATGTAACTGTGGCTGGATGACACTGTCGAATACAAGTCTTTTTTAACTGAACTGGAATAGTTATTACCAAGTTTGGAGGATTATCAGGGATGAATGGGGAGCTTTAGGAGGAAGGATACGAAGAGGTATGTTCAGACGGTGGAGGTAGGCGAGTGAGAGAACAATCAGGGACAGTAGAGGAAGTGGGAGGGATGGGGAGAGAGATGGGAATGTGGATGAAGTCTGAAGGAGGAAAGCATGAGAACAATCAGAGCGACACAATTAGAAAGGTAGAGGAACAGCAAGGCACAAGAGTGAAAAGACTGACTGGGGCTTGAGCATCTGGAACCAGGAGATCAGAGTAGTTCACACCTAGGAAGTTCCTGAGGGAGTTACACAGATGGGGTATTTGTCTTTAGGCCATCACCACCAGAACAGACAAACCTTGGACAGCGGTGGCCAATAATCGGTAGGGGGGAGGAATTCTCCTTCTGAACTCCAGCAGCCTGAGCCTTCATGCTTGGCTGCTGAGATATAATGTTAATGCCTGGTCTCTTGGCACTCTGGCGGCTCTGTAATGGAATGAGGGTTGCAGGGTTTGTTAGTGGGATTGAGAGGAAGAAGATCAAGAGAGCTTTGATGTGCCGTTGGCAGCTTCATTTCGGAGAAACCGGTCACAGAGTGTTGGTACATTTTCAGTTGGTAGCTGTGTTTGTTTTCATGTGGGTGTTGTGAAGTGCATGTTGCTTGTTGTGCGCTAGAGGTGTGGTTGTATTTAGTTAGAGTTTGAGGGTGTGTGTGTGTGTGCAGAAAGGTGAGTTTTAGCACAGTTGCAATACTTTTCCTACACCCAACAATCTGTCTAAATGCAATGCATTTCCCACCCGCAGCAATCCATCCAAATAAGACATATTCCCTGTCCCCAACATTCCATCCAAGTGCGGTACAGTTTCTGCCCCCAAACAATCTCTCTAAGTGCAACGCATTTCTCACCCACAGCAGTCCATCTAAGTGCAATACATCTCGAGCCCCTAACCGTGCATCCAAGTGTGACACACTTCCCGTCCCCCACCCTCGCAATCAATCCCAGTTCAACACACTTCCCACCTCTAAACAATCCATCAAATTGTAATACATTTCCTGCCCCCAACATTTTATCGAAGTGTGGTGCACTTCCTACCCCAACAATCCGTCTCAGGGATCCAAACCCAGCATGATACAGATGTTGTGTAGTGTCTATCTCAAGGCGCAGCAGGGAGTGTAAGGCTTAGCTATACTATTAGACCAGATGCAGCTAGTGGAATACCTACACATACAGGCCGAGTGTAGAATTTGGCTAGTTTACACAGTTAGGCTACATGCTGGATAATGCTAACCTAAGCTAGTAGGCTAAATGCTGGTAGGCATATATCAACAGGTAGTTAAGAGTGGTGGGTTTTTCTGGAGTACATTAATGGCTGTACTCCCGGCTTTTCTGGTAGGTTTCTCTTTCTGGAGTGGGGTTTATGGGGCTGGGTGCCCGTATAAGGAGTGGGGCTTGACGGATGATGTTGTGAATGTTCTACTTTCTGCTTGGATGTCAGCCACTAAGTTCACTTTTGCCTGGAGGTCGCACAACATTTCTATTTGGTGTCAGAGAGAGGGCTGGATTTGATCTGCCTACTTCCTCTGTCCCAGATTTCCTGCTTTCCTTGGCTCAGACGCTCCTGAAGATTGGCACTGTTAAAGGGTATCAGGCTGATATTTTGGTCTTCAAAAGAAAGCATGAACAAGGCTCTTTCTTCCCAATTTGCACCTATGCACTTTTTTGTAGGGTGTGCATAATCCGTTTCCCCCACGCCGGTTTGTTGTTCCTGCATGGGATTTGATGTAGTTTTGACTTTTTTTTTTATTGGAGATCTGTTTGAGCCCATGCATTCATGTTAATTAAGATTGCTCACCCTTAAGTTGATTTCCTTAGTAGTCATCACTTCCGCAAGATCGGTAAGTGAGCTCTAGGCTCTGTCTCTTGAGTTCCCTATTTGGTGTTTTCCAAGGAAAGAGTGACTTAGTGCGATTGCCCTCCCGGTCTAAGGATGTCAGATTTTCATTTCTCTTAGATGATCCATCTTCCTGTGTTTTCTTTTCTACACCTCCCTCTAAAATGGAGGGGTTCCATCGGGTGGACCGGGTGCGGGCCCTCAGCTGCTTGTTCTCTCAGACGATGCGCATCAGGTTAGATGTCATGAGTGCGTGGAGGGTGCAGTCTGCTGACTGTGGGCTGTAAAACTCCCCTGTGTCGGATTCAATTTTATCGGAGTACCTGTGGCTTTAACTCCTCTCGCTTAGCAGGACATGAATCAGAAGCGGTGCGCGTAGCGTGTGCCCATTGTGAGTTTTTTGGAGAGAGCAGTCGGCGATCATCGGCTGACGCAGAAGGCTGATTGCTGGTTAAGTCTCCTGTACTGTTACCTGTTTCCTCAACATGCCTAAACGGGGAGGCCAATACCACACTAGGAGCAAGACCAGTGTGGATCTTAGGAAGGCCACAAAGCCAGTGAGTTGTACAGTTATGCAGACCACGTGTACCTCAGACAAGCCGTCCTTGGTTCTGACTCGGGCGCAAAGTAATAAAGAACCCAACGAGGCAGTAAATAAAGTTGGGAAACATATTTTCTGTTTTACCAGGTCTGGTGGGCAAAGTCCCGGCCCCATTGAACAATACTGCTAATACTCCAAAAAACTCTGCCCCCACAATTTAGAGGCAAAATCTTGCAAGTTGAATCACTGAACTCCCTGCCTCCGATAGATAATTATTCACTAAAATTATTTGATTGGCAGTTGCAACATTACAAAACCATGCATAATGAAACCATATCTTTGGCATGTTTACCACTGCACATTTCAATGATTTTCCCCAAGAGCTCAAGGGTATCCCTCCCTTATCCCCACAAAGAAATACCCCACCCCACCCGTCCTCCCGGGTAGCAAAATGACGTGGTTCATATGTTCAATGTACAACGCACCACGGCCCAATTACATTATCTGGGCAATGGGGGCTTGTGTCCTCTGATCGAGTCAGGAGTCTAGTCCAAAAGTTCTGTAAATCCCAACATCATTTTCCAACTTCTATTGGGCACCAAACATTACACAGCTCCCTTATATTATTCACACTTCCTTAGGCAGTTCATGCTTAGGGCCATATTTACTGAGTAAGACAGGCCACTCCAGTTCACGTGACAGTTTCTGATCATGCACCACCCTGCTCAAGAGCTAATCTCATAAATGAACTTCAGGCTTTCAAAACCCATTGTCATTCACTAGGGAGCAATGCCCTCTCCCAACCCCCCACCAGGCAGGTTTGCACGGCTAACAGCAGCAAGTGGGCCATATGCAGCGGTCTCTTCCATTCCTTTTCTATCCCCTCTAGGGTCTTTATCCAACCAAGGAATCACTGCACCTCCTTGCATGCCCACAACATGTGTCAATAGTCCACCCGCTGGCCACATCCTCTCCAACATCTAGGATCAGTCCCTGCGAACATTTTAGAGAGCCTTACTGGGTCCCATTGCCATCTATACAACATTTTGAATCCATGCAGCTTATACTGGCATACTATTGACGTTCTGTGAGTATTCCTACACAACATTCTCCACTGCTCCACATCCAGATATATCACCATATCCTTCTCATCTCCTCCTGTGCATTTCTATGTCCCCACCCATTGCGGAAAGTAGGGGCTGGTATAATTTTGAGAACACTCCCCTCATGGATACCACCTCAGTGTCTTGTCAGCCCACTCGGCAAAGCCTCCTTCAATTTCACAGACATCAGTGCTCCTTTAAACTGAAGGTATTTGAACACTGACAGTGTGCCTATGCCCATACTTTCCTCCAGCACCTCTATATCCACAAACTCATCTGCCTTAACCACCTGGCCCACCCTCTCCAACTTTGCCTCTAACCAATTCTGGAACCTGGCATTATCCGGAATGTGATCCTGTATCAGGGGTACCCATATATTGTTCAGTGGAGACAGCCATGTTGTGACTCCAGTCATTTCCCTTTTGGCTCTCCATAGCGCTCACAGCGGGCCCATTATACGATGCCCTTTGACTTTCTGTAGAATTGCCTTCGGGGGTACCCAAAGCCACTCTCCCATTGTAACCGGCTGCCACGCATGGTTCTCTATTTGCACCCATTGCCTCTGTGTATCTGTTGTTAGGTGGGGGACCAATTCCCGGAACAGCGCTGCCCTGTAATATATGTGCATATCTGGCAGCCCAACCCGCCTCGCTGCTTCCGTTGGATCAGCACCCTGTAGGGCACCATTGTTTCTCTCCCTGCCATATAAATGTGTTGATCCGATGCTTCAGCTCTGTGAAGTGAATGTCTGGCGTTGCAATGGGCAGTGCTTGGTAAAGACATAATACTTTGGGGAGCAGTGTCAACTTGTCTCCGTTCAGCCTACCGAGCCACAACAAGGTTAACAACTCGACGACACTTCCATTTCCCGAAGAGCCTATGCAGCAGTGGGGGATAATTAATCAAATACAACTCGTCCGGATTTCTAGGTATCCTCACACCTAGATAGTTAATGCTATCCTTTTCGATCGGAATCCCAAGATTGCCCATTTCCTCCCCATGGTCCCTTGTGTCTCGATTGAAAGGGAAGAGGATCGACTTATCCATGTTGACTCTGAAACCTGATACTTGCCAATAGTCTCAGAGTATCCAAAGGGCCTCCTGGACTGAGTTAACAACATTGGAGATGTGGGGTAAAATATCATCGGCATATAGGCTGAATTTATATTACGCATGTCCCACTCTTATGCCTGCTCTCTGCTCCTCGTGCCTCATTTTTATACTCTGCGGCTCATTGGATAATACAAAAATCAGGGGGGACAGCCGGCACCCCTTCCTTGTACACCTCATGAGGCGAATCACTCTGGGCATCGTCCCATTAACTACGTGTGCAGTTAGCTCTGCATAAACCACACTGATCGCCCTTTGTATACTATCCCCAAAGCCCATGCTACATAGTACTGCAAATAAGAACTCCCACTCCTCCCAGTCAAACACTTTTTTGGCATTGAGATTTAATAGTTAATAGCGCATAGTCATCTGGTTCTGCAGTAACATGTTCCATAAGACCCAGGGTCTTCTGCCGGGCATCAGTACCCCGTTGCTCGGATATGAAACCCGCCTGATCTGGGGGCATCAGCCTCAGCATCATCCCTTCCAAGGGGTGGCTAAGATGCACATACAAATCTTTTCTTCCACTTTGAGCAATTAAATAGAATTATACGATGGGCACCAGACGGGGTCCCTCCCTTCCTTGGGTATTACTGTTATTAGCCCCTTGCTGACTGACACGGGATTGGTCCCTGTATCCAGTATATTGTTATACACCTTCGTCCTATGGTTAAGAAGTGAACAAGAGAACCGCTCATAAAAGCTTGTTGTGTAACTATCTTCGCCTTGGCCCTTCCCATTGGGGAGTCGCTTGATAGCTTTCAGCACGTCCTCTGTGGTTATCGGGCTCTCTAAGAGCTCGACTTCGGTGTCAATGAGCCCAACAACATTCTCTCCCCATCGATATTCATCAGCCTCCTCCACTGCATCTGGAAATTCTGTATCAAATAAGCCCTCGTAATATGGCACAAAACATTCTGCTATTTCTATGGCGAGACCCGCTGCAACCTTCAGTGTTGTGACACATCTCTCCACCCGCTGCGCTCTGAGCCTGGCGGGCAGCAGTGCATTGGCCTTGTCCCCCTTCTTGTAGAATCTTTAAGATATTTTAACTTGCATAGGGTATCTCCAAATAAAAGAACCTTCAACTCTGCTCTTCTTCTGCATTGTCTCCAGCACTTCATGATCATACCCACCCCCTGCTTGCATGTGTCTCCCTTTCCGCAATGTCTGCCCTAAGCTCTTCTTCCAGCAATTTCTGTTCTCTCTTCCTGCGTGCTCCCTCTCTCATGAGAATCCCCCTCCAGGTGGCCTTCCCCACCTCCCAGACCATGTTAATATCCATCCCTCCCATATCATTTATCCCCAGAAAGCTATTCAGCAAAGAGTGGGTCCCTCCATAAGGATTTGTTAAACCTTCAGCTACTATCCGCTCTGTGAATCCCCTCCATGTCTAATTTAATCGAAACCATGTCTCTGTACGTGCAGACCCCACCGCCTCTCAACCAATAGGTCAGGGCACAGCCTGTAGTGAGATCCAAATCAAAC
This sequence comes from Ambystoma mexicanum, assembly GCF_040938575.1. Lineage (NCBI taxonomy): Eukaryota > Metazoa > Chordata > Amphibia > Caudata > Ambystomatidae > Ambystoma > Ambystoma mexicanum. The sequence continues at coordinate 556,396,187 of NC_090931.1, forward strand.
ACATGCTACCCACAAACCTCCCCAGCATAACATAAACATAAACTGTGTAAACAGAAACCTGCAGCAAATATTGTAGAGATGCCTTACGTCTTATTGATGGCAACATGGGGGTAGGAGACGAATGCCCCCCTTCCAGCGATCTCACAGGTGCCACACTGTCTCTCACATGTGTAGCTTTGCTCTGAAGATGGCGTAGAGTCCCAACTGCCCCACCCCTGTGGGGCCACTAAGGATTCCTTACGTGGGGATGGGCCATTCAGACGCATGTACTTTCAGCCAGTCTGTGCTCCGGCGTTGAGGTAGGCCTGGTGGCGACGCCAGCTTTTCCCTCTTTTTAGATTGACTTGCCTGCTGATCCAGCACTACTTCAGCATCTGATGTTAAGTGGCATTGAGCCTGCTCTGCCTCCTCCACAAAGGTGATCCAATATTCTATTGCATCCACTTCAAATTGCAGGGCGAATGGGTACGTCCATCTGTACCGGACCCTTTTCTCAGTCAACCACTTTGTGAGCGTCCGACAATCTCTTCTCTGCGACAGCATCAGGTTGGACATGTCTTGATAGATCACCCATGAGCCTTCATACACTAGATCTTGCTGCGATCTTGCCCTGACGTGAACATCTGATTTGTTCTTGTATCAAAGGAACGTGGCTATGATTGAGCGCGGGCCGTTCCCATACGGCTTGTAACCTCTGTGCGTGCTCTCCAGTTGCACGTCCTTTCCCCCTTCTGCTGCAAGTAAGAAGTTGACAATTGCTTGCACCTTGCGCTCCACGTACGATGGGGTCTCACTGTCTGCCTCCCTCAGTCCCAGTATACAGATCTTATTCCTTCCCTCCCGGTTCTCTAGGTCATCCATTTTCGGGGTCACCTCTTCCTCACACAGCTACAGCTCTGTCATCCGGGCATCAAGGCGCATTTCCACCATGTCAGCATTGAGCTGATTGTTCTCTAGGCTCTCCACCTTACTCCCCATTGTGCCCACCCTGCCTGTGAGGTCTGGCAGGAATGCTTGCAAGTCCCCTTGAAGTGTCTTGATTTTAGCCAGGATGCTCCCAATATCGTCTTTAGTGATGAAATGTGACATGTCCACCTTGGCAACCTTCCTTCCTATGGGCACCTTCCGTGGCACCCCACCTTGCGTCACTGTCTGCATCTCCCCAGGTCCTGGCACTGGGTCCAGTCTCTGTTTGCCCATCTCTTTTGCCAGCAATGACCCTGGGTGCTGTGAGCTAGCTGATCCCAGCCTGTTTTCTCAGGCAGTGGCCTCTGGAAGCCCCATCCACCGGCCACCCAGACCAGAGGGGCAGCATCCCATGAAGTGGTGATCCATGCAGCTGGGAGAAATGGCGTTTTATCCCCACTCTATGCTCATTAGTCGAACAACTGGCACTGGGCCCGCTCGCGTCTGGTAAAGTCTGCTTCTCTTTCTCCTCCCGCCTCAGATCCTATAGCCAGCTCTTGCCAGGAGTCCTCACTGTGGGTTACCAGTCGGCTCTGGGGCCTCCCCCTGGTTGTAGTTCTGCCATTGCTTGATGTCGGATGCCATGTGGATCTATGCCATTTAGAAGCAAGAGGCGCATGGGAACCCCGCTGCTTTCCTGCCACTCAGTGTCCAATTTCCAGTGGCTGCCGGGCCAGAGGCAGCAAACTCGAGTGTTATTCCTGCTGTGGGGACCAGTTACCTGCGTGGGGACCAACCTCCACCGGGTCACTGCGACAACACATCCTGTTCAGGCTGCGGCAGGCCCAATGCAGTGTGTGTCCTGTAGGCGGGGGATGAACGCTCCTGCTGCCTCCCCACTACACCCCTCTTTTGGGACGTAGTCCCCGTGGGCCTGCATTACCCCTGCTCTGTGTTGTTGCTTGGGGATTCACAACCCCCTCCGCTGGAGAACCGGAATCCACCGTAGATCCTCAGTGGCCCTCCTGCACGGGGCCAGTCTGCCTCACCCTCTGCAGGGCAGCACCTTCCTCTTCAGGGAAGCACCTGTGCGACGGGGGCCTATCTGGCTCTGCCTCTGGCCCCTCCCCCTCTGCTGTTCATACCCTCTTCACAGACCCAAAGGCCCTCTAGCGTTACTGTCGGCTCGTCAGTCGCTCCACACCCATCCCACAGCCCCTCTCTATGCGCAGGGAGGTGGGCCCAATCGCTGTGTTTTCAGCACCCCGCACCCTCGACACCACAGCCCAGCAATCCCGCGGGCTGTGGCCTGACAATATTCCTCCACACCATAAGGTTTGTCTGGGGGCTCCAAGCTCCCTCTGCTACACCTGAACCCTGTTGCCGGTGTCGAGGCAGTGCCACACTGCTCTTTATCTTCACTTTAAGCTGGACAAAGCAGGAGCCTATGCTCAGGTGGCCATGCTTCTCCACGCACCCTGGTGGTATCCGTTATTCACTTTTAAATCTGTTACAGCCTCAAGCAAGAAGCTGGTGACGTTGGCCCATTGGAGGTTCAGATGGATAGGCTGACACAGCATCATAGCCTAATTAGTTGGAATTTATCTGCCACACCTGGTTTGCTGAACCGAGTAGTAGCCTTTTAAGTGGATGCTCTAGTTATGGTGATTCGTCAGATGAGAAGCATGTTATGGATATGGATGAATTTCATTCCTTACTTAGTGACTTTATCGCTCTGTAAAGAGATATTTAAAGGCCAAAAGCATAATTCATCTATGTACAAAATGATCAGTGTGACGGCCATGTTTCCGGCAATTCACTCCTCTATGCTGGTTGACAGCATGACCAAAGCTCCTTTGAAAGGTATTGAATCTAATGGTTGCTATGATGATCAAGTGGAAGATTGGTCTTGGTTGCAGCAACAGCCAAAGAGGGAGAACGATCTTGGTCTAGTGGATGAGGGTATCCTTCTTGTTCCCCTGCTTCATGCGAGTGGTGAAGTGGGGTCATTCCCTGTACCATTGCCAGAAGGTTATGCCGATTCATTTTTGCCAAGATGGAAGAGATGGCGGAAGAAGAAAGCGGCCAAAACCGGTCACCCTACCCTTGCTTAAAAAAATAATTGTTTAATGCAAGTGTCCTATAAAATAAAATCTCATCACTGGCTGTGCAGACAGAGTCTAGGCACGCATGCATTGTTACAGAAAATAATTTTGAATTGGTTGAAAAAGAGGTGGCACCAAAGAACGGGAAGTAGAGATCCAACCTAAGGGAAAATAAAATGACCAATAATGGGACTTTGGTTCATTGGGTCCGCTCTTTGTTGAAGGATGCTGCAGAACCAATTGGAGACAATTCTAGTCATTCTTACACCAGTAATTCTGTTGTGTTTGTAAACCCACCCTGCAGCAATGATTTGCCTATGACTCAAACCTTTGATGAAGTTTGTAGTAATCCATCTGCAGCCATGTTATCATTAAGGCACCGCTCTTAGGGCTCTAATCCTAGGAATGATCGGCAGATCACGATGACAGACATATTTGCCATGCTGGAAAGTCCTTTTCTAAATCGCAGCAAAGTTCTTAGGTTGTTGCACATCCTTCTACAAATGAGGGTGATTACTTCCAAGGACGTAGTTCTGGTGGACATACCTGATTCCAGTCTGGACGCAAATTGGTTTTGCTTTCATTTTTACAACCAAAACACTGCAGACTTCGTTATGTCATTGTCTCCCTATTTCTTAAAGGTGGGGTACACTTTCGAATTTGGTTTTTCCTATGTCACTGATTGCACAGAAAGATCACATCCAATTGAAAGTTTTCTGTGGCCGTTTGCAGGACTCTAGGGTTATTAAAGGGCACTCTGCATCCTTTGCCTGGGGGTGTAACTCAAGGAGAATGGGTATGGAAGCCATGCCTGCCCCAGGAATTTAGCAAATATTGATTGCGCCTGAGTCGCAAGGATGCCTTTTGTCTTTAGATGGAACGCCTGAGGTCGTATGCGCTATACGGACAGAGATGCTGGTATAGCAATATTAGTAGATTGTGATGTATTCCTTCTACAGGAAACCTGGTTAACCTCAGTTATTTGTGGATGGATATGAGTGTATAAAGGTCTCTAGACTTTTCATCAAAATCCAAGGAATCTAAGACCTTTCCATCAAAGTTCTTTCAACGAAAATACTTTCCATCGAAATGCATTTTCATTGAATAAAATTTGATGGAAATTCGATGGATTTTTTAAAATTTTAAATTAGGATTAGGGTATGGAGTAAGGCAAGGGCTAGATTTAGGGTTAGTGTAAGGCGTTGGGCAAGGGTTACAATTAGGGTAAGGGGTGTGGCAAGGGTTAGGGTTGGGGCAAGGGTTAGGGTAGGGGGTAGGACAAGGATTAGATTTTTAGTAAGGGGTAGGGCAAGGGTTGGATTTAGGGTTACGGTTAGGGTAAGGGGTGGGCCTAGGGTTAGGGTAAGGGGTAGGGCAATGGTTAGATTTAGGTTTAGGGGTAGGGCAAGGGTTAGAATTAGGGTTGGGGTTACGCTTAGGGTTTAAGTCTGGTTAGGGTTGTGGTTTGAGGGGGGGAGGTGTTTTGGGAGTTGGATGGGTCCTTGAAGATTTCAGCACTGCACATCTCCATGTAACGTTTTAACGTTACAAAAAAATGCATCGAAATGCTATTTTTACATTTAAAAGTCCATATCCATCTAAACTTGTCCATTTATATATTTGATGGACTGGTTTCGATGGAAATGCACTTTTAGATGTAAAAGACAGCATTTCGATGGAATGGCATTCGATGCATTTCCATTGATGGATTTGCATTTCCATCGATGGAAAGACTATAAACGTGTATAAATACTGCTGCTATCCAAGGTGCTGTTGGTAGACCTTTTGGCAGACTGGTCATAGGAGTCGGGAATCATTTGTGTGCCAAAAAGTGTACTATTGGTGTCCATTCGCAGTGCAGTGGAAATAAAGGTCTCATTTATGTTCTTCTCATCCACATATATGACCCTCCAGAGTGTTCTGAAACAAGGGAAATCATGACCTTCCTTTGGGGTATTCTAGCTGAACGGAATTAGAATTACTCTAAGGGAAACGTCATTATATGTGGGGCCCTGAATGCCTACTGTGACAAGGCCAGGGACTGTGTGGTGGGCAGGACAGTGGGTGATGAAGTCTTTCCTTAAGGCTGCCAGTTAACCTAGCAAGTTAAGCAAGGAGCCAGGTGGCTAAGCTTTATGAAAACATATGGTCTCGATCACCAAAATATTGAAGGTAGTAAGGACCCCTCTGATAGTTTTACTTCGTCCAAAGCATCTGCTGGCAGCCACGTGGATTATATTTTTACTTGAGGTAACTCTTCTCTAGGAATCGAGGGCTTTATTACGCAGCCCACAACCCTTTGTGATTACAAGATCTTAAAATTAAACATTGGCTGTTCAAATAGTAAACATTGAGTGCAATTGGCAGGTAATTATGAAGTGAATACACTGGGCAATAGGGTAGTTTGGAATGAGAACACTGTCTGTCTTTTAAACAATCGACTGCATTTGGAACGGGTGGTGGCTGTACTAGCCCTTTATAAAGAAGTAGAAAGGGATGTGGGTATCATTTTACATTACGCACAAATGTACAGAACTGTTCATTATAAAATCAGCCATGGTGATGTTGATTGTCATGGTAAAGTATATGATGCAATTATTGATATGATATATGGCATTTATAACGCGCCTATACAGTGTTTCAAGGCGCGATGAGGCAAGGGAGGGGAAACTGAGGGAAGACAAAAACAACAATCTTAATAGGTCTAGTGACCTTCAGATCACACAAGTGCAGGTTAGATGATTGCGATTCAGAAAAGAGCCTTGCAGCTCAATATGTTTTTTGAATAAGATGGTTTAAACAGGACACCTCACAGATTTGCAGAGTGGGTTTCTTGTTTAAAAACATGCGCGCCAAGTATATTAACTAGCTTTTAGCCCACAGGACGGCTAACTGGCAATTGATTTATAATCTGTTGAGGACAAATGACAGCTCTAAATTGTGGCACTTCTTTAGGGAATCCCTTAATCCCACTCTCAAAAAAGATGTTAATCCTGTTTCTAAGGAAGAGTGGCTGTCACACATCAAAGAATTGTGAGCCTTTATGTCCGTGGGGGTGGTCCATTCATTTGGACGAGCCATCCCAAGGTCGATCTTACATTGGGAGAAGAGGACATATTTGAATCTATTTTGAAGTTAGTCATCCAGGGTGCCGGGACCGAATCGCCTGTCCCATCTAGTGCTGAAAAAGGACCCTCGGCTTTAGGCCAAAATCTTGAGTGACCTATTTAAAAAAAAAGGTCACGACTGGGGGGAACATTCCTAGCTCATGGAGAAAAAGATTTTAACTCCTGTGAACACAAAGGGGAGCAGAGAGGATCCTGTTAACTATAAAATGAGTACCTTGGTAAACAAAACACAGTAAAAATATACGTAGTGTATTCTGAAAACTGTAAATGCCATGAAGCCATACCCGACTCCTATTTTAAATTGTAGGTCCAGTACCCAGTGGTAGGCATATTATGTTTGAAGATAAGGTGTCGGAAGTGAACTGAACAAACATTAAAAAAAACACAATTAAAATGGTCATTTCTGAATCCCAATTCCAAAAATAATAAAGTCACAGTACTTCTGAGACCACTCAGAATTCTGAGGCATAGTATTCGAAAAATACAAACGTGCACAACATAGTAAACAAAATCCCTAGAGGTGAGAAAACATTACTAAATACAGTCAAAGGCCAGCAAAAGACAAGCGACATTCAGACTGAAAGTACTCTGGTATTACTTAAAGAAAAATGATTACAATGTCACCAGAATTAGTTTGTCTAATCAGGCATTCCCTTTAACACAGGTGGAATTCATATCTACAAAAATACTTTAAAAATCACTGGTGTAAGCTGAAATTCCAGTCTTTGGCCTAAGACTCCCTGGACCCAAACTGGGTTTTAGGAAAATTGTCCTGGGGCAGGTGAATACACCCAAAGTTACTTTGCGGAATGTTTCTGCACACATTCTATAGGCAGTCCGCGTGTACAGGGAAAAGGCAGGTACGTGCCAGTTCTATCACACAGGTAGCGATTTGGTTGTAAACCACTGCAGGGAGGACCAGAGAAGACCCAAATGAAGAGTTCTAGGGGTCAGTTTGAGAACCAGAAGAACATGCACCACAGCAGGAAAAAGCACCAATTGAAAAATGCAATTGAGATTGAGATCCACTTGCGAATAGTCACGACCACAGGGACCCCTGTGAGTAAGTATTGTGAATAACCCACCGCCCCAGTGCCCAGAGGTATGCACCCACTGTGTTTGTTCCCAGAAAGTCATTTCAAGGGATGCTAAACAACCCGTTAAATACAATGCTTCTTTTCCAGTTGCGCTTTACAGAATTCAAGTTCCCACATACTTGAACCCTGGGCCAGTGACAAACCCAATGCGGGAAAAGAGCAGTAAACTACCTCCTGAACAAACTCTAAAATAATAAATGTGGGCTTTGGCGCTCTTAACTGAATGGTGGCAGGTTTCTGATCTCCCCAACGTACTCCCCTTTTTGGGTGAGGTTTGTTTACTAGGGCTTCTTCTGCCTTGCTGCAGTTTGTGCTTGCATTCTCAATGTCTTGGTCTGTAAAGTTAGTCTAAATATAGTCAGTGTTTCTTACTTGTGGACTTCTGGCTTGGTTCTCCGGCTGTCCACCCCACTTAGTGTTTTGGTATCTCTTTCTCCGCCTTTGGTTCAACGTTCAGTCGCCTTTTCTTGCAAATCTTTGATTTTGTTTAGCCTTCCTTCGGTGTTCCACATTCTGACCCAGACCGGGCTTTTGGTTTTCCTCTGTCAGCCTGGGACCTTCAGGTTTTCTACCCTGTCTGGGGGTTCCAGCTTAGCCTGCCTAGGACTTCAACACATTTGCACCACTCCTGGGGTTTGACCTCCCCCAGCCCACCTTGGGCTTTCAGGGGTTCTACCCCACCTTAGGGCTCGACCACTCTTAGCCTGCCTTGTGCTTTCACATTCTATAGCCTGCCTTGTGATTACATCTCTTAGCCCACCTAGTGCTTTCAGTGCTTTTACACCACTCTGGGGCTCGACTGCTCTGAATCCGCCTTGGTTTTTGTGTTCCCTCTCCTACCTCCTGAAGCCATAGCATACCTTTTTCATATGAGCGATGCTTCTTGCGAGAGACTGGGAACATGCCACCTTCCACTTTCTTCCTTTGGATCCCTTCTGGCATCACGGCCCGAGCAGGACTCACCCTCTCGTTCTTGAGGCTCCCTTCATGCCATGGATGTCAGCGCCTCAGGGTTTGGCCTTCCCTGCAGCCGCTGCTCCATGTTTTTTGGGGACAGCTGCTTCCAGCAAGACTCTGGACATTCCACAGGCTCTGCCATGGACCTTCTCACCAAGCTTGGTGCACGTGTCTCCTGCAACACCTCCTAGGAGCAAGTCCTCTTCGCTCTGTGGGCTGCTCTCCCTTTCTCCAGATTGGGTTTGTCCTTTATTTTTCTCTGTGCACTTCGAGGGTCAGAAACCACGCCAACCATCCACACAGGAAGCTTTAAGTTATCACATAAAGTAAGTCCCATATGAGCACAAAGTTATTGGGATCTGTAGAATAAGGGTGTGTTTTCTGATGTCCCTTCTAGGGGCTTTCATGTCCTCAAAGTGGGTGGCTGGGGTGGCTCCATCCCAAGTGGAATCCCACTTAACCTGTCTCCTAGGAATGGTAAGTTTAGCAAGCTCACCTCTCTAGTCCCAATGGGGTTGGCTTTCCCTTTGGTAACTGGGTAAAATTCCCTGGATTCATCACACCAGCCACAGAAAACTGTCCCATAGAAAAGACTACTATGGAGGTGATCAAGGATGCTCCTGAAGAGTAGATGATGCAGGTTGTTGAGTGTCTGGACCATTTCAGACGACTGCAGTAACTAGCACCAAGGCAGGACAACCATAGCAGTAAAGCAGGAAAAAGGCAGTAAAATGACCTGAAGACAGTCCCAGCATGGAAAGCCTGGCACAGTACACAGTTGGAGCCAATAGGAAGGGTGACCATCCAAATACCCCAACTGGAGATTAGCCCAGGACACAGCATTCAGCCAGTATGACCAAATCTGTCTTAAAAATGTAGCAAGAGGTAGGTAAATCTGCTTCTTCTGAAACTCGGAACAGAATTTTGTATGAACCAAAGGGTTAGGCAGCCAGTCAGGGTGGATCGTAAAACTGCCACTCAGCCCAGACCACTCCCACAGCAAGTAATATGCCGGGAACTGTGCTCAACCAGTTAAAACCTCTATAAAATGCATGGGTAGGCTCACAAGGAGCTTGTGAGTGCAGAAGGCACATTTTAAGCCTGCTGCTTAGTTCCCCTGAACAAGGAAGCCTCTAAATAAATATGGCTGGGAGAAGGTTGCATGGGTCTACCAATGCACTAAATTACACCCTTGGCAAAGCCAAAAATAAATAACTGCCACCAGCACACCCCTTAAAACCAGCACAGGTTGATATAATCACCCTGGGTCACAAACGTGGTGCTTCTCCAGCATTAAATCCTTCATAGATTAACATGTGGTTTGAATATTCCACGTCCTCAGACTCCTCAGTAACATTATATCAGCTTCATTTTAAATGAAGAACTTCAATCACTTTAGTGTTCTCTGTGTTGTTTTGGGTCATCTACCCATCTGGCAGTGCCCCACATTGCTTCTCCCCTTGAGGCCATCTTCAGAGTATACTGCATGTTGAAGTGTTGGGAGTTCCCTTCAAGTTCACTACTTTCATTCAACAATTATTCTACACATTTTACTACCTTCAAGACTGCTTTTTACATCACTAGAAAGTGAAGTGAAGTATTTGTATTTTGGGTACTTGGAAGTCTGCACCCATTTGGTGCTCCCCTACTGGGTACAGATCCCTGTGTTCCCCTTAGGGTTGAGTACAACGTGCTTTCATCGCGGGACATTTTTTCCCAGGGTTTTTTACCGCAAATTTTTTAATGAAAAAAACCCATTGAATATCTTTTTTGGGGGTTTAGAAAATGATATATATGGGATGTTGGTGTTTGGGAATAGGTAAAACTTAAAGGGAATGTCAAGAAAAATTGGATGGGTTTTTTCTTTAACAATTTTGCAGTAAAAAACCCAGCGAAAAAACATCCCGCAATGAAATAACATGGAACCCTGTGGAGTGTTTCTTCTCTACCCCACCATTGCTGATTCATAGACTAAGAAAAGTATTTCTAAGGCATGTTCCACCTGACAAATATATACATTTAAGATCAGCATGAGGAGTGTTTGTGTTGTCTGTATCCAGAACATTTATTTTTTCAAATAAGACCGTAAAAGACCAACATAGGACCAACATAGGTGGCCTGGCTGGAGGAGGGGACGGTGGGCCCGACATCAGTGAGAAGCCATGCCTCACTTCGCTATAGCAGTCCTCATGAGCATGCTCTCTTCAGAGAGCTTGGAATCCCATAAGGATGCTGCCTTTGAGGTGAGGAAAGGGGATGCCACCCATGCACTTTCTGCCCCAGATGAGGCCACCCTACAACAAAAACCCTCATCACATAAGCAGCCATCTTAGTCCACGGTGGCATAGTCAAACAAATCCGTCCCCTGTACTGTCACCATCCAAGGAACCATCATCCATGGCTCTTCTACAACCCATACTTCTCATCGATGACACAAATGCTGACGACCACCGTAACTCAACGAACATCCCGTCAACTACTGCGAAGTCGCCAGCACAGACCACTCAGTCTACTGCTTCGTACACAACTAGTCAACTAAATCTTTAGTCAGGGACTCTCCTCCCAACAAAGTCACCCCATGAGCAAAGAAGTAAAGATGTTTAACCTCCTCCCCTCAGAACTAGAGGATGGAGAGTTTCTTCAACGTAGAGAACAAACTAGGAAGATAGTGGTGTCTATTCCTGTTCTGGGAGGTGGGTTCACTCACAATGAAAAACACATGTATTGCTCCTTCAAAATAGGACAGATGTGACAAAAATATAGGACACCTGGCACTGCCGCCAAATTTCTCAGTACACAACTCAGTCCTGATTCTGTTGTCAGCTGCGACACGCAAGAGATCAGACAATCCCTGCTATCCATATGCTGTGCCGCTGGACAAGGAAGGGCGGCAACTGTATGTCCTCGGCTAACGGCTCATAGCTACTGCTGCTGCCGCCACCACCACCATTAAGACTGCAAACACCCTCATAATTTTGTCCCGATACGAACAGGAGCCATTATACAAGATGAGACTCGATTTCTTACTGGACGATAAGAAGGAAGAAGCCTTCCAGTTGCTCCATGACGGTGAGGCTGCGTCCAACCACACCATCTCAGTGGCAGTTTACCTTGTCGATACTGGTTTTCGCCAGATAGGGAATGATAGGGAATGGTGTTTTGCTGCGTCGCCAAGGGTGGCTGAAAGCCACAATGTGCCCATTCATGGTGAAGACCTCTTTGGGGAAAAACCCTTCAGGCCATCAAGACAGACGCTGAAACCGCTCGGTCCTTTGGTTCCTTGCAACAGGGTCTGCCATACCAGTCCTTTCGGGTTTAGCAAGTCCCAGTTTCCCATATTGACCATCTTGAGCGTGTGTAGGTGAGTGTGCTGGGCCAGACACCCTCCGGGCCTGGCTTTGTTTAATTTTTGCCTGTGTATCCTGCCTGAGACACGGCCCACTCCCCCTGCAGTCCCCGCCACCTCCATTCCACTCTTCCACCCTCCTCCGGACCCTGATTGGTAGTTTGCTCCAGCCATGCCTGGTGTAATCACTGGCATCTCCATGCACGCTCTTTACCATCTTGAGCAGGTGCAGGTGAGTGTGCTGGGCCAGAGACCCTCCGGGCCTGGCTTTGTTTAATTTTTGCCTGTTTGTCCTGCCTGAGACCCGGCACTCTCCTTCTGCCTCCCAGCCCTCCCCGGACCCTGATTGGCCTGATCAGGACTTAATAGACACCTTCCCAGGGCAGCCCTCTGCCCCTGCGGCTAAGGGCCCCGAGGCAAAGGGTGGCTCCTACATTGGCAGCTCCAGAAAGTGTCTGCAGGTGTCCACAGGGGAAGCCATTGAAGCCAGTGACCAGCCGTCAACCAGCAGCAAACACCAAAGTAAGTGTGGCATGGGTGGGGGAGGGTGTGCAGTCAAAAAATCGAAAAAATTGTCAAATAACAAAAATGTGAAAAACAAAATGTGAAAAAAAAATGTGAATGTTTTATTTTTTCATGTCTATGTTTTTTTGCGTTTCGTAGGTAAAAGAAAGGGGTAAAATAAAAATACAAAAAAGGGAGGTTGGGGGGAACCCTCCATTTCAAACAAAAAACATAGAAAAATATACATTCAAATTTCTTTTTGTGACTTTTTGTTTTCGAGTTTGACTTTCAAAAATATGTAATTCGACTTTTTGACTATAAACCGGTGGGGAGTAGAGCCATTCTACTCCAGAAAACCCTGCCACTCTACATCACCCTACCTCGGAACTGTGACTACTAGCATGTGCTAAGATAAGAATTGTGAATGTTAGCCTCTAACGTCTAGTGTCATACTATTGTGAACACTATCCTGTGTTACATCTAGATAAGACTGTGAATACTAGAATGTGCTACACTTAGATAGAATTGTGAACATTAGCCTCCGTCGCATCTAGATAAGACTTTGAATGCTCGCATGTGCTACATTTAGACAGAATTGTGAATATAAGTATGTACCACACTTAGACAGAACTGTGAACGTTTGCCAGCGTCGCATCCACTCTGCAGGATTCTCAAATCCAGGTTTAGCCTCCATCTCTTTCTATTATGAGTTTAGTCTTGTACTCAGATTGCATTGTCAGGTGTAGGCCATTCTCCCACTATGCAGGACTCACAAATCTAGCTTGTACTCAAACTGCACTGTTAGGTGTATGTGTCTCTCCCACAATACAGGACTCTCGAATCTAGGTGTAGCCTCCATCTCTGCTTAATATACGCGGATACCCTGCTACATTATGAAAGCTAGGCCCACTGGTATCGACCGCTCTGTTCTAGACCTGGACATATATTGCACCAGCCGAGCAAGCTTGCAGCCTATGGTACGTATATCTCACACCACTAGCGTGGACACAGGCCGCAGGCAAGGCCAAGCATCCATGCATGATAGAATACGGCTACGGCTGAGCACATCCGGCATAGTGCACACATAGCCGTCCAGACTGAAACACCTGACGTACCTCAACACCTTTGCCACTAGTATACAGCGACTACCACCTGAAAGGAATTTGGTATAGCTGGCCTCACATAGACTTTCTCAACAATAGCAATATTTCTCTAACCCTCAACAGCACCCACCCATGTGTCTGACCTCTCTTGGGGTGCTTAAGTCGAGCCTGGCCATCCACCCAAGTCCTAGAACGACAACATGCACACACTCCTCCCCTAATTCAAACCCCCTAGAGTTTTCCAACTACATTGACTCTGGTCACCAAGGGCATTCAACCAAGGAAAAAGCGCATTGAGGCCACACAAGTGGGGAAAGAGCGATATATAAATAACCCAATACAATACAAATACAATACAATATTGGGAGCAATAGGCTGGTTAATATCGTTGCCAAATCATACAGAACAAATACCTAAGCTTCTAATGATAAGTTCCAGGCCAGGTCCCAGTCGTATAGGGGCAATCAAAAATGCCACGTATCCTACCTGGCGAGGAGCCAGCCCAACAAGCATGCCTGACCACAACACTGGCCTGCCCCTCAACATCCCACAGCCCAGTGGGGAGGGTGCCATTCCAATATCATCCCTGAGGGGGAGTATTTTTTGGAGGTCACCCTATTATGGGAAGAAGACACTGAGATTTTGACAAACCCAATCACGGTAAAGGAGCAGAGTAACAAGGCTTTGTCTCCGGAAGGATGTGGGAGTGGTCTAGGATTACAATGAGACCACACATGGAAACACCAGTAATTCCTGTTAGACAGGTAAGTATACAAATAGAATTATTTATTAGGCCTTTAGATTGCACATTAAGAAGATGAAACCTCTAGGTAAATATTGCCACATAAAACCCTTATAAAAAGGATATATACTTTCCACATTAGGAGAAATAGAATAGCATTTTATTCAATGATCAGTGAAACATTGGTAAGTATTCAGATGCACAGGAATAGAAATAACTCTTTAGAATAATCACAGAACAGCTCCCCAAGCTCTTATAAAGTACAACCCTAAGATGGTAAGGGGCATAGTGCCCAAAATTCACAAGGTGTGAAATGGATACTTCTCAGGTAGGTTTGTATAGAGATTTTCAGTGCGAGTGGTTGATTAGTAAGATTTAAAAAGTTAGGTAAAGTTGAGGTAAGTACTCCACTCAATCCCAACACATTAGATAAGGCATTGGGAGGGATCCTTGGCCGAAGTTCCTACACCAAAGGTAAGGTAAGAGTTAATTAGGGTCAGTACTTTATTCCCTTGTAACCCAATGGGAGACAGGAACAGCAACCGATATGAAGACTTACCCCCTGGATCAGAGTTCTCCCGAGACCACTTTGGAGGTTCCAGAATCAGTTGCAGGCTTGTTCTTCTGTCATGGTTATTTTCGCATGGGTCGTCTAGACATCAGAGGTTACTTTTGGTCGTGGGGTTTAGTGTTGGTCGGTCGCGGTGCTAAGGAATTGGTTCCAGACAGCTTCCAGTAGAACACTCAAATGAAGAAAGGTGAAGATTTCTGTGGACAGATGGCCAGATGACACCTCTAGGACACAAAGACAAGTTGTAATGGAGGTCACCATGGACAGGGGATCTACCAGTGGCAAACATAGGAGCATGGCTCAAGTCCAGGGTACACGTGGGTGGACGCAGTCCCCCACCTTTTTTTTTATAATTCCCCCACATTTTTTAGTGGCCACCTTGATATGCTCATTTCTGGTGCCACCACATTCAATTGGAATGTTAATTAGTCCCCCCTCTTTATTTTAGGACTTGACCCCTGCATAGAAGTAGGCACAGCACACCTTCCCATAGTGTGAGACGGCTGCAAATGCAGCAGCTTGCGACTTGTGGCACAAGCTGAAGATCTGCAAAGTTACAAGACTGTGTGTGGAACGGCAACGGCTGCAGCAATGGAGCCCAGGAGAGAGCTGGTCAGTCTAATGGTTGGTCCAGGGACACTAATGATGGATCAGCAGGCACGAAACCTCGAAGAGTTTGAGACTGGTTGTTTCCACCGTTCCAGGGTTTGAAGCACCAACGAAGGCCTTCTTGAGATTAGGACTGAGGAGCAGGGCTTCATCGGGACAGCACTGGAGTTGTTGCTGGTCAGCTGCATGGTTCGTTCTCAGATTGTTGGCGAGCTGCTCTTCTTTGTAGAAGTCTTGGCTCCAACAGTGATCTGATGAACAGTTGCAAGATTAAGGCTAGGAGCATGTCACAGCCCACCAGTGGTTAGCATCTGCATCATTCGAACAGCCAGTGGCTATCCAATCATGTGTAGCCACCGGTCACCATATCTACCCAGCAACAGACATTCAAGCACCAGAGGTGTGGATTGGGACAAGGCAGTCGGAGCCCCCTTCTCTGACCCACACACAAACTGCCCCTTAGCCTGCAAAGGTCACAGTTTTACCCGGTAAAGATATTTCAATAGAAGGCACTTCCTGACCTGAGAAGGAAGGAAGAAGGCCAAAGAACAAACAAGAAACCCTGTGGAACAGCCAATTTATGGTGCTTGCACCTTTAGGTGCAATTTGCAGTAGTTGTGAAAGTGCCGGAGTAAAATGTATCAAACAGTACAAATATCACAGCTGCCACCAGCTTGTCTTAGGCACATTGTATCCTTACATCTTTTAATATAATGGATTTTTGTTACTTTTACAAAGTACCGTAACTGCATTTCACTGTAAGGTGATGTGTGCAATTGTAACAATACAATAATTTACAAAGAGAGATAGTTTCTTAGTACTGATAGTCTTGGGAACTGGTCAGGTTTTCCCCAAATAATGAGCAAAACATGCATGGGAAGTAAAGCATTAGTCTTTACTTGCCTCCAAGCAGTCAGGACAGGGTTCAAAACCAGCAAAAAGTAAGGGTGTCCCATAGAAGTCTATGGGAGGAAAGCAGCAAAAAGAAAATCTTTACTAACAATGGCGACTAATTACCAAAGACAAGTGGGTGCATTCTCTACTACAACACGGTAATACTCTGGCGTTTGCGTGAAAACCGCCAACCACTTCACCTTCAACAAAGGTGGAAACACAGCTTTTCGTGCAACAGCGAGATATTCACACTTCTTTCAGAAGGGGCACTAGAACTTGACATGCACGCCAAGTGGGGTCAGGGCGCTGCTATTTTCTCGTGAAGAAAACAGCGGGCAGCACAAGACCCATTCAGGCCTCCGTATTTTGAACAAGTTCATTCATCACAAACCTTTCGTATGGTCACACTGCAACACATACTCGGTCAATCGAAAAGGAGGATTTCTTATTATCCCTAGACTTGTTTCCACGTCCCCATCCATTACCATCATCAGAAGTTCCTCTGATTCTGTGGCTGGATTTCACTACCAGTTCAAAGTCATGCCCTTTGGCCACAAATCCACCGCAAGGATGTTCACAAATTGCCTAGCCCAGCGGCGGCTCACCTCCAGAAAACTGGTATACCTGTCAACCCATACCTGGGTGACTGCTTGGTCAGGTCACCATCTCTTGCCTTAGCTCACTAGCACATGAAGGCCACAATCACCTTGTTGAGCTTCTCAATCAACTAAAGCAAGTCCTTGTAAAGACTGAGGGGAGTGTCTGTACTCCTGCTCTCTATATGGCAGAGGAGAGGCACAGAGGACCCCAGCCAAGATTATCTATTGTTGGTAGCAATGAACGATCAATCAAGGCCGAGCTTCTGAGGTGATGCGGGCTGGTTCTTAAGTACAATATAGTCCCCAAGCACCCACAAAGGAATGTCCACACACTATATTAGTCAAAATACAGTCTTTATATAATTAAGGTTCAAGGTTATATACACAATCACAATAACTCTTTTTGTGCTCCGTTAATCTACAATGGCAAATATATATACAGTTCTATGTGGTACTGTTAAGCAGAAACCTGTGCAGTTTCCTCTGGGACCACTGCAAAAGATTTAAGACTACAGGTGGTTGGCAGTAAACCCAATTGGTAGCAGTCTGTACCACCCAGATTTACTTGGTAGCTGTGGCTGAGCAGTCAGACTTCTCTCAAGAAGAGTGAGGCAGTATACAGAGTATTCACAATAGGTCAGAAGAACACAGTAGAACAAGCAACCACTGACCAGAGCTTGGTGTAAAAGAGATATAATTATTTATTTAAAAACACATCTAGTTAAACACACTGGCACTAATCTCAAGCAGTTCAAAAACACGGTCACTAAAAAATATACACTCCCTTCAACGATTAGTTAGACAAGTCTTAAGTAAAGCAACACTTATTTTCAGACAGCGGTGAGCACTTAATGAAGATGGCACTCTAATCAATCGGTTTAAAAGGGATAGAAAGGCAGAGCAAAGATAGAAACAGATCCCAACATTTTCAGAAGAACACAGTGGGAGAAGAAGGCAGGTTAAAACCATAAAGTCAAAGTTAACAAGGCCGGACCCACTTTAAGAGGCTCCGGTCGAAGGTCACACGGTTCAAAGTGCCCAAAAGTCTCGCAATAGTTTCAAAAGTAGTTGGATCAACACAAAGGGACCAGTTAGATGGTCAAGGCGGCCAGCCCAGTCCAGAAGGTTAAGGGATTATTGTTACCTGTAGCAATCTTTAGAAAGGGAGGCCTGGCGGACACGGTACCTTAAAATGGTGAGAACGCTCCAGCGGGGGCAGTTGTTCCTGGCAGCGGGTGCAAGTCGGTGCTTCGTCCGGGGGAAGAGAGGATCTCGCCGGGGAGGAAAGCAGGAGTCCGTTGCACTGCCAGGGAAGAAACCAGCCGCGGAGTTCTCAATTAAAAGGAGCAGTCCTTTTATTCGCGGTCCAGTGGTAAGTGGCTATCCGGTTGCCGGGGTGCTTGGCACGGGCAATTCGACCACAAGTCGACGAATTGCCCGTGCCAAGCACCCCGGCAACCGGATAGCCACTTACCACTGGACCGCGAATAAAAGGACTGCTATAAAAGGGATGCGAGAAAAGAAGGTAAACTGGTT
The DNA here is from genome assembly GCF_040938575.1 of Ambystoma mexicanum. Lineage (NCBI taxonomy): Eukaryota > Metazoa > Chordata > Amphibia > Caudata > Ambystomatidae > Ambystoma > Ambystoma mexicanum. The sequence goes on from NC_090931.1 coordinate 556,414,284, forward strand.
GTGCCCACCAGTCAGGGGAAGAGGACTAGACACTCCAGCAGGGAGATCTCCTCTGTCGTTGGGAAGTGGTGAGTCGGTTCAGCAGGGCTCCACCGGTGGTGTCGTCGTAGCAGGTCGGCTCAGCTTCTCCCTCGTCGGATTTTCAGGTCCTGTGGCGACTTCTGAAGTTCCAGTCCCAAAAGCCCTGCTTTTATGCAGCGCACCCCCATTCACTCAGCCCAGCTGTCAATCAAACATGCTAAGTGGTGAGCCGGCCAGCTCACCACTTGGGCCAATCACACAAGAGTGCGACTTGAGTTACCAAGGTAACTCAGTCCAGGGTGCCTAAACCCCCTCCCACGCCCCCTGTGGTACCCAGACAGATTGGCACCACTTTTGGAGGCTTCTGTGGAGAAGCCTGCCAAAAAGTGGAACAAAGGTCTCGACCTTTGGTTTGGAGTTACAGAGGCGAACACAAACGCCATTCTAAAACCGAGTTCTGGCAGAAAATACAAACCGGTGAATTAATATTAAATAAATAAACCAGCGGTATGTTAGAGGCTATGTTAAAAAGTATTAGCCTCGAACAATGGGAAAATCCCATAGAGATATATTTGCGGTTGAATATAAAAAGTAGTATCCACTGCCACCAGCCAACACTCGACGAGGGGGGACGGGAGAGTGCCCCCTCGAATAACAGACCCAGGGGCAATCGAATTGCCCCTACCAGTACGTCCACAATAGAATGGTTTGTACTGGTTCTGTTAGTAATTTGGGACTAGTACAGCCAATGGTGACTTTACATGCCCTGGGAGACGGTAGTCAGTCCCAGGGTATGGAGTCTATGGTGGGGGGTCACTATGACACCCCTGTGTTACTGCACGGAGGGTGCTGTGTAACACACATAAAAAGAACATATGAGGCCCTATGGAGTAAAAGACCCCATAGCCCATGAAACACATTAACATTCAAAGGAACACCATAAATCATGTCCAGGAATGGGAGGAAAAGAGTCTCACTCTTGGCAGGAGAAAAAAACAAACTCCAGAAATCCAGCAAAGCTGCTGGGGGACTCACTAGGTTAGGAAATTCAGCCTAAACAGAGAATTCTCCCTAACGGGTACCACAATTACTTTGATTCCTTTAAAGTGCATTAACTAGACATAGTTTAAATGTCACACAAATCAATAAATTCAGTGAACCAACGATAGACTTAGGAGGAAAACAGTTGGTTAGAACAGTTAGGCAGAACAATACTTTAGCTAATAAGTCACAGTTCTGTATGAGGATTCCCTGGGCAACCTGTAAATACATTTCTGAGGCTTGTGGAATCTGCTTAGATCACATGCTGTGCATTGGCTGACATCTAGTGGAAGCTGCAGAGTATTAGTTTGTTTTTCGAAACTCGAAAATTGGCGTCGACTCAGGGCGTGCCAGTAATACTATCCCTAGTATGACGTCCACTGTACCCATGATCCCTCACGCGTGTAGGACCCTCAGATTGTTTTTTTCTGCCATACTGGATGGAAGCATTCCGTGGAGTTCCCTGGCTTTCAGCCATATTTTGCAAAAAAATCAATAATTATTCCCCGTTTATTCCACTCCCACGTCGAATCATCGAGGTTCGAAGTTTGATGCCGGCCCGGAGAGGAAACAACCGGTGAGAGCTGCACGACGGACTTTGGGCCTAGGAAGGCTGCCGGCCTCGGTCCGGGCCTTGGAAGGCCTCTGCCCTGCAAGTAGGGAGAGTGGGGGGTGGTAACATACTCTACACTTGTATATATTTTCCTACACACACTTGCCCACTGCCACAGGGTGCGTATGGAGGGTACCCCTTTCAAATTATGCCCCAAGTGCAACTGCAAATATCCTTGGGTTGACAGACAAGCCAACTGTAACCTCTGCTTGCCGAGGGACCACCCTGAGGCGAACTGCAGAGCGTGTAGCCGGTTCAAGACTAAGACACTTAAGGACCGCTCGACCAAATGTTGGGCCCACCACGCCAGGCAACGCGAGGCCATGGAAGCGGAGGGCACCTTCAGTGATGGCAGCGATGCCGTACTTTCGGACGGTGAGAGCAACGAGGTGTCGAAAGACGCCCAAGCGCAAGTCCCCGACCTCGGAAGGCTGTCCGGCAGGGCAGCTATGGGGAACACACCCGGCGACACGAGCGCTATCCACACCACTTCTACACCTAAACATTCAAAGTCCAACCGAGACTCGACGCGCGTGTCGAGTTCTCGGAAAGAGGCACGCAGAGAGCGGTCCACCGATTCCGTGTCCTCTGGGCGTTCTCGGTCAAGATCGCTGCACGACACCAGGCAACCGTCCACAGTTGCCAAAGGTGCCTCACTCCCCAAAGTCATGGAGGTAGCTCGTCAGAAGACGAATCCAACCTCCACCCCCAGCCCGCACACCGGAAGTCAGCTCCGGCAGCCCTTTCGGCATCTGCCTCCGAGTCCCGACGTACACATTCTAAAGTAATGGACAGTACCCCCGAATCTCAACGCAAGGCGTCGAATACCTCAAAGAAGGTGAAAACACCAGGGAAACACTCTTCTACTCATGGGGAAGAGGGTAAACAGCAGAAGAAGCCATCTCTCTTCTTCTGCACCACAAACACTTAAGGACAGCCAAAAGTCTTCAGATAAGCAAAAATCCAAGACCTCTTTCCCTGCCCCTAAGTCCAAACTGGTTCCTCCTACTCCTCACGATATGGGAATAGAAGGGGAAACCTCTCATGGAATGGTCATTCCCAGCTCCAGAAAATGGAGCAGCGAAGGTATAGACAGGGTAATGACGAGAATGTCTTCTCTGGCTGACTTCTACTCCAAGAACCCAGAACACTTCCTCACCTATACCCCTGATGGTGCTACTACCTCAGGATCTAGGGACCCGCAGCCCCCTGGTAAGAAACCTCGGTTTGAGACTCCAACGCAAGGTCTGTCTTCAGGCCCTTTTTACTTCCAGCCTTACACCCAGTATAGTGAGGATCCACTACAGGATGAGGATCCAGACTTCGTAACGTTGGACGACCAAACTGGGGGGGGATTATTATGGGGACGATGAGGAAGAAGATGACCCAGAAGTCTACAGAATAGACTCCTGTGTAGGCAAAGAACCACAAGTTACAGACTCTCCAGTCGACAACCAGAACCTCCTAAATGAGGTCTTAACTAGAGCGGCAGAGTACTTCTGCATAGACACTCGGGGAGCACAGGAGAAGAGGGACTTTGCTGAAGAACTAGTGGGAGAAAAGAAACCCATTGCCCAAGCCATTCCAATTCTCAAGTCCATCCAAAGGAGAATTGACCCTTCCGTTCTCACTCCTAACCTCACCAGGGCAGTAAACCCCAGAGTCGAGAAATTGTTCAGGGCAGCCCAATCAGACCCACTTTACATAAGGGGGCAACTGAAGCCGGACTCCCTGGCAGTTACTAATACCCGGAAGAGGACAGAAACGCCTCTATCGTCATCTGAGGCTCCCCCCGACAAGGAGAGCAAGAAAATCTACGGGTTGGGAAGGAAGGTGGCCTCCACTTCCGCTTACCAGGCAAGGATTGCCAACTCCACCACTCTGCTGGCTAGTTAAAACTGCCACTAGTGGGAGCAAGTAGCTGCCCTCATTGACTCCGCACTGGAATCCTTAAAGGGCCAGTTGGCCCAGGTTGCATCAGAGGGGAGAGCCATGTCCGGTTGCATCCTTAAGGCAACCTTTGATGCCGCAGATAACGCCGGCAGGCTAATAGCAGAGAGCACTGTCATTAAGAGGCATGCTTGGTTAAGACAGTCAGGGTTTAAACCCGAGACACAAGCATCACTAATCGACATGCCGGTGGAGCCTAATCTACTGTTTGGCAAAGCGGTAGGGGACACATTAAAAAATGCCAAAGATGAGTATGAGACTCTGAAATCCCTGGGACAGTTGACCAACAAGCCCCCTAATCAAAGAGGCAATAGTAGTTTTCGTCGCCCACGCGGCCAAAATCCACAAAGAGGCTCCAGCTATTCACAGGGGCAGGGTACTTCATGGGGTAACAACCAGCAGTCTACCCAGAGTTACAGCAGAGGAAATGAGAGGTGCCATGGTAAGGGTAGAGGTATCCCCAGCAGAGGCGGTACGCCTCCAGCAAAACAGTGACGCCGCGTTCAGGGTCCCTTCTCACTCATCCCCAGTAGGGGGAGGCATTACCAACTTCACCCAAGCTTGGGAAGGGATCACATCAGACAGATGGGTGCTGTCCACAGGATACTGCATAGAATTACTCGAGCGTCCTCGAAACCATCCTCCACGTCAAAATATACATTCCTCAGACCACGAGAAGATCCTCTTTGAGGAGATCGGCAATCTTCTAGCAAAGGACGCGATAGAACTCATCCCGGGCAACCAGGTAAACAAGGGTATTTATTCAACTTACTTCCTTGTGCCAAAAAAAGATCTGACAATGCGCTCAGTATTAGACTTACGCCCTGCAAACAAGTATGTCAACCCCCAAAAGTTTCTAAGACTACTCTCCAAGAGGTAATCCCCCTCCTAAAAAAGGGGGATTACATGGCAACATTGGACATGAAAGATGCCTATTTTCATATTTGCAAGTTCCCAGCGCACAGAAGATTCTTGCGCTTCAAGGTGGATAGTCAGCACTACCAGTTCAAGGTGCTGCCCTTCGGTATAGCCTCGGCTCCAAGGATTTTCACCAAGGTACTGGTAGTGGCGCCGGCACACCTACGCAGGGAGGTAATCTCAGTGTACCCTTACCTGGACGACTGGCTCATCATGGGGGAGACCCCAGTAATTTGCAGAGCAAACATTCAAAGAACGATTGACCTCCTCTTCGAATTGGGTTTCTCCATAAACGAGAAAAAATCAAGCCTGCTGCCAAGCATCTCCAAACAGTTCCTAGGAGCTATCCTAAACACTCAAGAGGGGTTGGCCTTTCCATCAGAGGAAAGAATTCAGAATCTACTACTGCAAATTCCTCTATATCAGCCCGGCTGCCAGATAAGGGTGCGCAAATCGATGCGTTTGCTAGGCATGATGGCATCATGTATTTACCTGGTCGCCTGCGCATGCGACCCATGCAAGAATGGTTGGCGAAACAGTGGTCTCAGGCAAGTGGTCAGTGGGACAATCTAGTGGTCGTTTCGCCAACACTTGTACAAAGTCTTCACTGGTGGACAAGAGAGAACCTGTCAAAGTGGAAACCCTTTTACGATCCAGAGGTACAGGCTGTAGTCACTACGGACGCATCCCTGTCAGGGTGGGGAGCACACCTCCTTCACCACACAGCTCAGGGTCTCTGGTCTCACGCAGTGGCCAAGAATCATATCAATCTGCTAGAGCTTCTGGCAGTATTCAGAGCGCTTCAAGCGTTCGAGGCCCACCTTTTGAACCTGTCAGTGCAGATCCTGACAGACAGCACAACAGCGATGTTTTACCTAAACAGAGAGGGACTCGTTCGCCAAATCTGTCCAAGCTTGCCCAGAAAATCTGGAAATGGGCACTCAGACGGAACATTTACCTGTCATCTCAACACGTTCCAGGGGATCTCAATTCGCTAGCGGACGCTTTGAGCAGAGATCCCCTCCCAAGAGAACACGAATGGTGTCTACTCAGAGAAGTCGTAGAGGACATCTTCTCACAGTGGGGTTTCCCCACTACAGACCTATTCGCCACAAGCGAAAACAGGCAATGCCCAGGATTCGCATCCAGCCACACTCCAAGGGGAACGCCCTGTGGATGAACTGGTCAGGGATGTTTGCCTATGCTTTTCCACCAACCCCTCTCATGAGGAAGGTGGTCAACAAGATGCACAGGGAATCGATGACGCTCATCCTAGTTGCTCCCATGTGGGCGAGGCAACCGTGGTTCCCACACCTACGCAGACTAGCAGTGTGCGAACCCATCAGACTCCCGTGCTGGTACAACCTACTGTCCCAGCACCAAGGTCAAACAGTGCATGCTCAACCCAGCTCAATGAACCTGGCAGCATGGCTCCTGAAGTCATAGAGTTCGGGCATCTCAACTTACCACAGATATGTATGGACATCCTAAATGAATCTAGGAAACCTAACACGAGGCACTGTTACTTTGATAAATGGAAAGGATTCGTTATCTGGTGCCAGAATAAGCAAATCAACCCAGTTGATAGCACTCCTTGAAATATTGTCACTTACATGCTCCACCTGCTGGACACAAGCCTGATATTTAACTCACTAAAGGTACATCTGGCAGCGCTTTCAGCCTACACCACTTCCCACAACAAAGTTTTGTGGTGGAAAATACCAGTGGTTAAAGCCTTCATGGAAGGGGTAAAGAGACTCCACCCCCCAATTTCAAACCCACCACCTGGTTGGGAACTTAATGTGGTGCTTGCTAAGCTCATGGGCCCACCATTTGAACCCATGCATAAAGCCAGTCTCAAACACCTGACCTATAAAACTGCCTTCTTAGTAGCCATTACATCTATAAGAAGGGTCAGTGAAATTCAGGCTCTGTCAGTGCAGGATCCTTTCTTTACTGTTCATAAGGATAAACTGGTTCTACGAACACACCCTAGCTTCTCACCTAAGTTTATTTCTAAATTCCATGTTAACCAGTCCATTGAGCTTCCGGCCTTCTTCCAAGAACCCAAAAGCTCTGCGGAGGTGAAACTACACACTCTAGATGTGCGAAGAGCAGTCCTCTACTATGTAGACAAGACCAGACCGCTAAGGAAAACAGACCAACTGTTTATCTCCGTAGCTACAGGCAGAGAAGGAGATTGCGTCTCTAAAGGTGCCATCTCCAAATGGATCGTCAATTGTATCCAACTATGTTACTCCCTTTCTGAAAATACTCTGCCTTTTATGCCGAGAGCCCACTCTACAAGAGGCATGGGGGCCACTCTGGCTTTCATTGCAAATGTACCCCTTGACACCATTTGCAAAGCAGCTACTTGGAGCTCTATTCACACTTTTACTGAGCATTACTGCATTGCCACTCATTCCAAGACAGATACTCAAGTGGGACAAGCGGTTCTAAGACATCTGTTTGCTCAGGACCCTTCTCACATCCCACCTCCTTCTTCTAACACTGCTCGCTTATCTATACACAGCATGTGATCTAAGCAGATTCCACAAGCCTCAGAAGCGATACATTACTCACCGTAATCGTATTTCTGATGCTTGTATCTGCTTAGATTCACATGCGACCCGCCCTTCCTCCCCTCTGAGAGAAGGCGCATGGATACTTGTAGTCTTATCTTCCTATCTATCTGCTTGGATAATCTGTACTCGCGCTACTCCTCATGCTACCTCATGTCAGGAAAAAATACAATCTGAGGGTCTTACATGCGTGAGGGATCATGGGTACAGTGGACGTCACACTAGGAATAGTATTACTGGCGCGCCCTGTGTCGACGCCCATTTTAGAGTTTCGAAAAACAAACTGTAATACTCTGCAGCAAAGTACCTGGTTATGTAGAGTTCTTTATGAGTCGTCGACGGGCCCTTCTTGAATGCACTCCCTTTCAGGCAGAAGCCACGGGTCATCGAGATTCGGTGAAGAAAAGGGTGAACACTACATTGCGGCAGCAGCTGCAGTTCTTGCGGTGCTCGGTGATGATCGGTCGAAAATGCCCTGCAAGCTGAGGCATGCAGGGCATCTCGACGATGAGTGTTCGTATCAGCTAAAGTGTTACTGAAGAACTTTAGCCCAGCAAGGGCGTAGAGTCGTCCGGCGTGTCTGTGGTCTTCGGGAGTTGGGAAACCGACCGGCGGATTCTCCTTGGTCGTCTGCGGCCTTGACTTTCTCCGGCAGGACGAAAGCGGTCGACAATGAGGAACAAGGGAGTCCTTGAGCAAATGTTCTTAGGCAAAGGAGCACGGTGGCTCCGGTCGGCGACTGTGGCCGCCGATGGTGGACAACTGTCCGGTGCTTCTCTTTGTTCTCCTCAGAGGCCCCCTTCTCTGGTCGGCGGCCTCTTGTAGGTCTGTCTACCAGGGAGCTTTGACAAAGATCAGCTGATGCATGACGGTCCCTCGTAGCTCGGGGAGAGGTCTCCTAGCCAGGTCCTCTCTTGGATCAGTTCCTTGAAGACACAGCAGCTTTCAGATTAGCGAAGGACAGCAGCAGCAATCCTCCTTCTTCCAGAAGGCTTCAAAGTTAAGCATCAGTTTCAACTTTAGCTTCTTAACGATTTCTGGCAGTGAGAGGCCCCAAGATATACTGTTGATCTCCCATTCACTCTGCTGGGTCACACTCAGGCAACCAATCACTCAGAAAGGCATTCAGGCAGGCAGTCAGTCAGCCAATCAGGCGAACGGTGCATTCAGGCCATTTTTCTCCATCCAGACACTCACAACACAGAATGTGGATTCGGTCAAGCACTCTGCCATTCAGCACTACACACTGCATTCATACCAGTTTCGGGCAGGGCTGTCTCAGTCATTGTGTCCAACACCAGATACTAGACACCCATAACACAGAATGCGTATTCGTCACACACTCTATTTACCCAGGTCCCACCCCACGGGGATACCCACAACATAGTCATTGGGAAGGCTCCAGCCAGACTGGCCTGGACTTCCCCACAACACAATATATGAACTTCCACCCAACAGCCAGTCAGGGGGAAGGGACAGTGTCGGGGCTTCCCGGGACTTCAGGAAAAATAAATTAACGGGCGATCGAAAGCAAGAGGCCACAGGGGCCATCTTGTTTCCTATCAGAAATCCACTGATTCCAATGACAGGGTCTGGGCATCCCAAAATGGAGGATGCGCAGGGTACCGGTCAATTCAGCACGGAGCTGCCACCTGCCCGTACCCTGCTCTGTGGGCCGCACACAAGTGCCCAAAAACATACACTAGGAGTACAGGGTCGTACTCCCACCCATGGGTGCCATAATGGTATCCCAAGGGTCTGTTCACCAAACCAAATAAACGAAGAGCTGCACCGCCAGGAGTCCCACATGAACTCCTGCGTGGAAAACAAGACAGAACACATGATGAAAAGCAATAAAGGACAAGGATTTGGAGGCCCTGTCCCTCTGATGCATTTCCAGCATCACAGTCCTTCGTCACACCCTCACAACAAATGCTTTTCCGGGAGCGCAGTTAAACAGTCACGTGCACCGCTAACCTGTCTGTTGACAGAGTCAAGACCATTCTCTCTAATGCACCCTTGCTATCGTAGTGGCAAGAATCATCAGTTGAGACTCTTAAATCCCTTCTAGGAATGATGCCCTTTTGTATTCTGTTCATTCAACACTGCTGGCTTTGCATGAGGCCTCTCCATGAGTTCCTTTGGGATGACAAACTGTTCTTCAGGTATTCTGTTCCACAGCGCTCTTCTTTGGTGGCCTTTAGGCACCATACACACACAAGGGGCTTGGTTCATGACACCCAGCCACCAGATCACAGTTACAACAGATGCGTCCATGGAGAGTTGGGTAGCCCATACCAACGATCTTCGAACCAGGAGCCTCTGTCCAGAAGAAGAAAGGTCCTTACATGTCGGTCCCCTGGAGTTGCGGGCGGTGTTCTGGGCTCTTAAATACCCCTGCCTACAGCTTCAAGGGAAGGTGGTTCGTGTGTTTGCAGACAACGCAACCAGCATGTTCTATATCTGGAAACAGGGTGACATTATATCTCCTGTTCTGTATCTCTAAGCTCAAAGCACAATCCATCTGGAAATGGGCTCTTTCTCACATGATGTTCATGTCTCCTTTCCACCTGCCAGGTATCCACAACTCCATTGCAGATTCCCTCAGGCAGGAATGGAAGACAATAACTCTGTTCCTGCCACTAGTGGGAACTAATACACAGTCTAGCTCTGGGCTTATTCCAAATGTGGGGAATGGTGGACTTTGACCTCTTGTCACCAAGGACTATTCAATGTGCCTTGCATTCACAAGCAGGTTGCCACAGCCAGGGCGACTTCACACAACCATGGACAGACATTTTTCTGTATGCTTTTTGCCCCATTTCCTCTTGTGCCGTGAGTCCTGCCAGTCTTCACACAACAGTGGAGCAGACTGATTTGGTGGCCAGAGCATGGCTGAGACAGTTTTGTTTTCCGTAACTCCTGGCTCTATCATCGGCACCACCCATCACACTTCCTCCACTGTACAACCTCCTGTCCTGGAGCGAAGGATCAGTCCTTCATCACGACCCATCCTCGCTCAACCTGATGGCCTGTCTCCTGCTCCATTAAGGTTTGGCGATGTAGACATGCCCCAGGACTGTAGGGACATCTTGGTGAAGGCTTGAGCACCTCTTACAACAGCAAGTGGAAAGATTTTTAAGTATGGTGTGCCAATCACAGAGTGGACACCTTCCAGTTCCATCTGCAAACAATTATTTCTCATATTCTCTCCATGGCACACATCGGCGAGACCCCGTTGTTAGGAACACCCCATCTTTCAAATTGTATTGAGTTCCTCTAAAAATCTTTGCTTTTCCTTTTTGTTGTTCCACATCAAGCTGAAACCAAGGACATCCTCTGGATTTAAGCCCTGCGTGTGCTGTGGGGGGGGAGGAGGAGAAGAGGGAGGAGGTCAGAAGGAGGACACACTCTTCTACATTTCTTAATGTGGGGTTTTTAAAGAAAAAAATTAAACACCTATCTTTCCCTATTTCTATGGGGTATTCCCTGCCTAACAAAACGAACTAAGGTGCTGGTCAGTCTGTGAAATGTCTTTAAAGAATATGTCCATTGTTCCAAACTAGCCCTGACTGACCCTGCCACTATTGATAACAACAAAGGACATGGGAATGGCTCCCTTCTTCTGGGTTCTCGCTTCTCGCAAGTTATGTTCAATAACTAATCTTCAAATAGTTATTTATGACCCCTTTAATTAGTTCACACAGTTCTTTTAGTACTTTTACTGTGCTTCTTGTCCTTCTCGGTATGCAAGTCTCTTGATTTGATACTGATCTCTCCTCTTATCAGTGTCTGTTATTGATAGATTACTTGTTTCTTTTATTCTAATTCCAAATCTTGTTCTGCCCTTTTCCAAACTTTTTGTGATTGTCTGTGGTTTTCTTTAATGTGACTATAACAAGTCTGATTACTCTCACAGAGTTTTTCCTCCAACTCTTTGGCTCTCTTGATTATGCTCTCTATATCTTTACTGGGATAAGTAGGAATTATTTCATAATGATTCCTCTTTTATTCTCTTGTTCTCACTGCTTTATTTTCGTTATCTTGGCTGTGACGCACGCGTATGAGTACACTGATAAAAATCTTGTTTTCCTCATCTTATTCTCCAGGCTATTTCCTGGTTACCTTAAGTTGTTTGGATCTGAATATTTTTAGCATGATGCTCATTAACTTCTCTTACTGATGTATTCCCATTATATTGACTGGGCTGAGTATTTGTGTTCACATAATGGTTTTCATTCACGTCTCTCCTTCTTACTGGTATATTCTCCTTGTATCTACGAGTATGAAGGTTCATGTATTGATTTACAGTCTCCTCCCCGGGTCTCTCGCTATTCCCATTACTTGCTTGCCTGGGAGATAACGTCACTGGGTTTCCGTTTTTATTTGGGTTTCTCCTTCATTCATCCTCAGCCTTTCTCTCGTGCATCGTCTCGGTCTCGTCCTTTCTGATGGGTGCTTGGTATCTCCATGGCTGGTGTGCTTCGCTGTCACATCCGTGTAGTGGTCTCAGCATCCTTCACAGGACCTCCGTTGCACCACTGGCTCGCTGTTACCATACCACTGCTTACTGCTTCGTGCGCACTCTCCAGTATTAAGAACGCAGCACGCCTCGACTTCGGCTTGGCAGGCTGTTCGAAACTCCGAGGCTCTTCGAAGTTCCTAGTCTCCTCCCCTTGCAGAGGTGACACAGCTGTGGGCCTTTCTCCGGCGTAGCTTCTCTTCTGTTCTCTCGCGTGGCTTCTCAAAGCCCTTCGTCTTCGTTATTCATAATTTTCGTCTCAGTAAAATAAAGTTCTACAAGGGTTGGATGATGCACTGAGCATGCATTCTTCACCTCCCACGAGCTCTGTCAAGAAGTTTTGGAGGAGATTTTCTCCCGTTGGGGTACTCCTCCAGTGTGGAACAGGATGTGCAAGTGGTTCTGCTGCAGGAACTGTCCTTGTCAGAGAGCTCTGGGGGATGCCTTGACAGTCGAGTGCGATTTCGACCACCTCTATGCATTCCTGCCGATACCTGTCATCGTATCGCTGGTTCTCGGAAAGCTATGCCTGTTCGGGTCTATGATCTTGATCGTTCCAGACTGGGCCCGGAGAATGAGGTATCCGGAGTTGCTGGGCATGGCCATCTGCTCTCTCGCGGCTACTGCCGAGGACAGTCCTCCTCTCGCACTTAGAGGTGAGGGTCATGCATCTAACCTCTGCATCCTGATCCTTCATGTCTGGCTGCTGAAGGGCTGAGATATAGGGAGTGGGATTTTTCAGACGATGTTCTGAATGTACTTCTCTCTGCTAGAAGACCTGCCACTGAATCATCTATGAATGCAGGTGGCTTATGTTTTTGGCTTGATGGCAGGAGAGGGACCTGGATACTTTTACTTGCTCCACATTGCATGTTTTGGATTTCATACCACTGTTGTCCCATAAGGGCCTGCAGATCAATACTGTAAAGAGCTATCTTGTATCCATTTCTGTCTTCAAGAGAATCCCAGAACAGGGCTACTTTTTCATGATCCCCACGGTTATGCAATTCCCAAGGAGTCTTTCTAATATGTTTCCTCCAAGCCAGTTTGTTCAGGCGTGGGATTTAAATGTAATGTTGACGTTTCTTATGGGTTCTCCGTTTGATCCCCTACATTTCTGTTCTTTAAGATTGCTTAGTAATTTTCCTGTTCGCCATCACTTCTGCTTGACTGGTGAGTGAGCTCCAGGGGTTAGCAGTTGAGCCTCCCTTCTTGATGTTCTCCAAGGAAAAGGAGACTTTGAGATGTAACCTTTATTTCCTCCTGAAGGCAGTCTCAGACTTCCATCCCTTTTTAAAGAACCATCTTGAAGTTTTATTTTCCGTCCACCTCATCCTTTCAAGGCAGAGGAGTGTTTGTATCAGCAGGCCCACAAGTTCTACGTCTCTAGAAGAAGGGAGAATAGGACAGATGAAAAGCTTTTTGTTGCTTACACTGGTGGAAAGGCTGTGACCAAACAGACCCTGTCTCAGTGGCTCATTATCTACATCTCAGAGTGCTAAGATCTGGTTACAAGAAGGTCCTTGAGGGTCTCAGGGTTCACTCCAGCAGAGGGTTGGCTGCAACCTCAGCACTACTGCGAGGTGTCTGTTTTAGACATTTGCCAAGCTGCTACATTGCTTAGTTGCACATGTTCACTAAGCATTACTACTTGGATTCTGTCTCTGGTCAGGGCTCCCATTTAGGCAGCGCTGTCCTTCAGAGTTTTCTGGCTTAGGTGGTGCCTTGCTATCTTCCCTCTTCCAGATCATTGTACTGCTTTGGGAGTGGAGTCTATCAAAGATGAGGAATCTGTGGGAGGAAGGAGCCCGTTAAAAGGAAGAATTACTTATCTCTGTCATTTTCTCTCTGATGGAATTTCCTCCCACGGATTCCTCACTGCCCAACCTACTTGCCCCTTTTGGTGGATAACTAGTACACCTTGGTTATGCAGTCCCATAGCAGCATAGTTTGACGGAAATAGGGTGGAGCTAAAATCACAGAGCGCAGTGCCTCTCTATATACTGGCCCGATGTCACATCCGCCACTGGGCACATGGAGGCATCGGACAGAGCTGACTCAGAGCCAGGCTGTGCCCTCTGGACTCGGAAATGATTCGGAAGAGCAGGTGTGCTGGCAGATAGATAACAAAGAAGAAAGATGAGAAATCCAAGGGGTTAATGTCCATCAGAAAGAACATTACAGAAAGGCAAGTAATTTGTTCTCCTTCCTTTACATAACATACTCAATGCAATCTTTATTTTCAATTAACAACTCACGAAAGCAGATAGCCACCCAAATGTGTAGACAACACCCTGCCTTTATTCCTGACACTTCAAAAGTGGCCTAGCCTTTTTTTATACATTAGTATTGTTTCTGAAGCCCAGGTTTCTTTGAAGCAGCACAGTGTAAAAGACCAAGCAAAGGAATATGACAGTTCCTATGTTAGTTTTAGTTCCATGCCCTACAATATTTCAGGTTATAATCAAGAGATACTCAAGGTTGTACCAAGTTGCTCTTATTCTCCTTGTGATCTGCAGGTTGCTTGGCCACATCACGGTCATCCATGGGGCTTTGGTCGCACTCATTCATATCAAGCACGGCCAGAGCAATAATCATTCTTGGCCCGCTGCAGAATCTTTTCTCCAAACATGCCACCTGAAATAGAATTGGCAATAATGTGTTGAATTTAATTTCAAATGAAAATTGGGGTTTCTCTACTAAAGGTTGCTTTAGCTTGTACTTTGAGGCTATCCCTTTGAAAAATGTACTGTACCATCCTCAGATATATTTGGCTGGGTATCCGAAAGAAATCTTGCATCCAAGGCATAAAGACCATAAACTTCAACGATTCACCTAAATGGAACTACTATACTACATCTATTTAAGAGATTATTTTGGTCACTTACTGTATAATGCTTTCTCTGTGAACTTTATATCTTCCTGTGTGACTGATGAACCGTTTTTAACTTATCAAACTAATCAATGGATTTATTTATGAGAGAAAGATTGGGTTCAATAGCAGTCTTGCAAACAGGTTTCCCCAATCAAAGCAACAGATCTCGATCGAGCAGAGATCTGATAACCAGTCTCGCGCTTGGTAAGCTCAGGCACCACTTTGATTTGTGGCTCGATACCAGCCACCCCAGATTTAAAAAGGGGCCTGGAATGAAATCAAGGCAGAGGAGTCCAACCTACATGTTTGCCTTCTGTCACTCATTTACTTTTGCTCTAATGCTGTTATTTTTCTTTGAGTTTTCTATTGTTGGACTCTGAGTTCACCCCACATTACCGCCACCCTTATCTGAGTTCAATTAAATATCCTTGTTTTATGGTAGTCAAAGCAGTTTGTTGAGTGTTTAAAGTAGATATTCGAGCATTTACTACAGTGTTTTTAAAGAGGCGGTTTCGTCATGTGTGTTCAGTTATTTTTTCATGGAATGGATCATGTTAAGATGCGCCATATCTGTATTACACATTGTTCTTCACATTAACATCCAGCCTCACTACACTGAAAAGCACCCATTAGAGAAGTCTGGGGCCAATGTTACCCTCTTCTGGCTCAGAGTAAGAAATTGAATGTTAAATAGGTAATTGAGAAGTCAGACGCCTGAATGAGTGCAATTTTCTGAATGCCGGGAGGACAGGTACGAATCGCAGTCCCACGCTTCGAGACTGCTCCTCTGCATTAAGCGCGTTATAAAAACATTTGTGTAGCTAAGCCACCCAAAAGGAAGGGGTAATTCCGCTGAAGCAATAGGCCAAAAATAAAATGCGTGGCTATCACCACAAGGGAAATTGTCTGCTTATAGTTTTTGATCAGTAGACTGAAATTACCCAATAAATCATCTGTGTAGGAAGTAGAGATATTTAGGATCTATACTCTGCGAACATTATTTTGTTCTAAAACTGGGAATAACACCATTGTCTTTCATTAGCCGTACACGCATAAACATCAATTTGGAGGTTGAGAAGAGCCCCGCTTTCTAGAAGCCCCTTAATGTGAGTTAATGAGCTCTTCTACTTGTGCAGTGCACTTTTTATTTTGAAAAAACAAGAAGGGGCGAGGCGCACACTCCAGTTCCTGGCCGATATATTACCTGAAAAAAAGATTACTGGGTTAAATCCCAAAGTGTCCAGTACATTCACATGGTTAAATATCCCAATTGCTGCCCAATTGTTCACAGGGTTGATTCAGGGACGTCATTTCACCAAAATGCCAGGGGTAGAGGAAGTGACATCACACGACCCTTGACCCTCTGATGACATCACAGGAAGTGATGTCACTTAACCCCCACCCCAAAGTGATATTGCAGGAAGCGATGGAACACAACCTTTCACCCCTTGACAAAACAGGAAGTGGCATCACATAGCATTGTACACTACGAAAAATATGGTTACGATATCACTATAATGTGATATACATTTCATACAAGAATGGATACCCATATGTATCATTAAGATCAGTGTGTATAGGCCCATATTACCAAATTACTGTGAATGC
Organism: Ambystoma mexicanum; assembly: GCF_040938575.1. Classification (NCBI taxonomy): domain Eukaryota; kingdom Metazoa; phylum Chordata; class Amphibia; order Caudata; family Ambystomatidae; genus Ambystoma; species Ambystoma mexicanum. The sequence goes on from NC_090931.1 coordinate 556,430,414, forward strand.
AAGCAGACGTCCATGACCAAATGATAATGTGTTATGTTATAGCACTTATGCTTAAGTGCTTTATATAGAAAAAATATACACCCATATCACCCAACCTGTCTTGGTACTCATTTATCCACCTCATTAGGATGAAAGGCTGAGTTGAGGCGCTTTAGAACAGACTAACTCAGTGACTCACCCCCGGAAGTGTGCCTGAAATAAACCTTTAATGAGTCTAGCAATTATTGTATAGAATTCCAGAAAGACACATTATGTGGTATTCCTATTCTTTCTTATTTAGGGTCAGTAATGAAAGTGTTACACTTGTGGCACTCCTGTTCTTATTTTTCACTTTTTTTCTTTTTTTTTTAGATGTCGCAAGGGAGACCACAGAGGTCGCAAGGGAGACCTCAGAGGTCGCAGTTGCGACCTGTGGCGATCCCTAAATGGCGTCCCTGGGTTGATTCCCTTCTTGCACTACTGTTCTCCTCGTAGCGCTTTTGTGTCGCCAACACTCATCAGGGAGGCTAAGTTGCCTTTCTGTTCAGGTGAATCCAATATAATTGCTGTTGCAGTCTGTAAGAATTGTGTTAGCTGTAGTGAAACCATTTTAACAATTCAGGTAACAAGGAAAAGACTCCCCTCCAAAAACACACATCTTTAACCCTGCAAACGTACTGGACACTTTAGGATTTAACCCAGTAATCTTTTTTTCGGGTAATATATTGGCCAGGAACTGGAGTGCGCGCCTCAACCTTTCTTGTTTTTTCATGTTTTTTTTATTTTGGTTGTGCCCCTCTGCTTTGCATTGCTATTTTTTTTTGTATAATTATAAAACGTATTACAGTGTCACTGAGAACTGCAATTAATGAGCTGTAAAGCCAAACATGTATACAAACAATTCATTATTTCAGGTGATAAAATAATATATACACATCAACATCTAAAAATGGATTGAAAAAGTGCAAACTTTCACTAAGTTACTGGGATGGAAAATCTTTATAATAATCATCCAATCCTGGTTCTGCTATCTCTGGGACCAGACTGGGCATCACATGAGCACTCACACGTAGCAGAGTCCAGAGCTGACCAGGATCCTGCATAGGGTGTCTCCCATTATGCCTCTTTGAACTTGTGGTCCATCGCACGGGTTTCCCAGGATAAGACTCTATTAGCTTGGGGACAGTGGTGGTGCTTCCCCCTATTCCCTTGAGAAAGTTATGGTCCCTTTAGCTCAAGTTCTGCCTGCTGACTTGCATGCAGTAATGCTGGCTGTAGAATCAAGTTTGTAACCTGGTTCTAATTGAAAGGACTTTGATTCATTCTTAAGGCTAATTGAAAAGGTAGTTGTGTTCAGAAGGTCTAGCTTTTGCCACACATTGTTCTGAGCACATTTCAGCTCAGTCTGATCTGTTGTGGATGGCGTCATAAGCTCCAAGGCTCCAATGTATTCATAAAATACAACTCAGAATGGTTCAGTATGTTTTTTTTACCGCTGTGAACTCTTAATAGGGCGTCCCTTACTGAACCTCCTGTGGGTTCCCTCAACCTTAGTCCAAACGTCCCTCCAACCCCAAGTTGACTTCAGGTTGACTTCAGACTAGTGATTGTATGCTTACTTTCTACTCAGTATAGATGCTGTAAGGGCCTCAAGGTTATAGCCTTGTCTAACTAACTCTCTAAGGCACTTCCTAAGGGTTCCTTTTTACAGGTTTTGATAGCAATGGCGCAAGCGTTTGATTTTTCTGATAACCGAACCCCCAGCACCTCTAGCTCACTCCCCCACTTGCTCCCTTTGTTCCCTGTCCCCGATAGTCACTTCTGCAATGAAAGATATGCACCTCTACGTTTTATCATATTTAATACTTGAATGTATGTTTTATTCCGTTTTTTGTTTCTTCTCAATGTAGCTTCATATTCTCGGAAAGAGAGAGACCAGAGGCGGCAACCAGTTTCCTGGCATGTCCCACCTGACTTAAAGATGTTGAAAAGATACAAAACACAGATTGCTGAAGTGCGTAGCAAAATGTCTGATGTAAAGAGCCAGCTTTCAGACATAAGAAGCAGCAGGAACAGTGCCTGCGATTTGCCGCCCAACTCCTCTGCTGGCACTCATGCCAATTTACCCACCTGTGGTATGGATAGCTGTACTAAACTTCAAGAGTATGGGTTGGAGCTGCTGACAAAATCTTCACTCTCAAGTTATTCAAGAAATGGTAAGGTGGATTGGTGACTTTTTCTCTTGTTGAATTTGTGAAATATTGGTACATTAGAAGAATGTATAATTTCAGATGTATATATGATTACCACAAGAGGATACCTCTCCTGCTTCTATGAGTGCCATACAGACAACCAACCTATGTTGCCTTTCTCCAAATCAGTGTTCTCTGTGCGCCGGCTTCCCTTTTCATTGTTGTTTAAATATTACTGCTCTTGATCACACTATCATTTATAATTGCAGTACTGCCTTCTATTCCTAGGTACAGTCCTCCCTTCCGTTCCTAAGATTCAAATGAACCCCACGACCATGGACCTCTGTTGTGTATCTTGTGTGGATCTCAAGGTCTTGAATATATTGTATTGCATTTACGGATGCTCAGGTCAGCGAAGAAAGTACTTATAATGTCACTCCCTCCTCTCAGCCAATACTTTCACCTAAGTGAGATGATAATGCAATCAAGCTGGTTAATCAAGGGAAAGGTAGGGAGGGATACCACACGCTCTCTGGGGCTCCTTGGAAGTTAACGAGAATGTGGTTAGAGCACTGCACAAATGAAAATTCAGTATCACGTACCCCAAACAATGTTTGAGTGAACAGACTTTTAGCAACACACTTCAGTCCTGCTGCAGACCTCCATCAGATCAATAGTCCAAAGGTAACGGCCACACTAAGAGAAGAAATAACAGGCACAAAAAACAAATCGAATGGGTTTACCCGCCAGCGTGAGGATGTTTCTGAAGAGTACATTGAAGGAGAATTTTCAACAATAAGGCCAGTTTAGAGTAGGTGGTAGGAGAAGGTATAAAGTTTACAAACGCACAGGGGGGCAAGTTAGTGGAAGACTCACTTTTTTTGTAGCTGTCACATGAGCTACAGAGTAGGTGAATTGTAGACTTTATGCTTCACAGGTACTTTGCAGTTTTTCCTTGTGTGTAATGTGTTTCTTCAGACTCACTCCTTGTTTTTATCCATACTCAAAGCAGTGTCAGATTTCCACCTTATCTTAGAGGGCGCTTTCTTGGTATCATTAGCTAATCTGGACTCAGAAGTGGAATGCAAAGTACCGTTTCAAACCTGGTTGTGTCGAGTGTTGTCAAATTCCATCTAGAACCAATAAATAATTCTGATAGTCTGGCATTTTTTGGAATTTATGCAGGAGCCTCCGCTGGCCTGTAGGCTGTCATTTTATGTTGATGGATAGCCCAGTTGAAGATTGGACATCTTTCACCTTAAAGCATTCAAACCTGTGTGGCTCATGCTAAGGCACCTTATTTTAAGAATCTTTTAATGCGTTACTGGCACAAATATAGATGTGGTTCATGCTATACAACAGACGTAAGGGAACAAATAATATATTTGTAAGTCATTGTGCTAAATAGAAAAGTCAAGAGGCATACGTCTGTTCGTATTCACAAGTACCGCATGAACGAACATATTTTCTAATTGTAATACTAGACATACAAAAACATTGTCAGTCAGAAGTCTCTGAACCTTGGGCTCACTCAACAAATGTGACAAAAGCAAGTCCAGTAATTCTTGGGCCATGAGGAGGGACTGCTGAACTTGCAAAGTACTTCTTCCTGCTCTAACATACGGTTCAGTCTTGCAGCCATGCAAACTGGTTTACCCAACCCAAGCAGCCAGATCTCGGGGAACATATCATTATGTGTGTTAATTTTGCCATTGTCCTCTAAACCTTTGTCCAGAATGCTTGAATGGCCTGACAAAACAATGCTTATACAATCGGCACACCTGGGAAACTCGCTATAAAAGTCTGGGATAACCCTGGGTATTTTCAAAGTGGTGAAGTGAAACTAACTTATTTTAAACTGAAGCAATGTCTGCCTGCAATTGAGGGTCACTTTGTTAACATACATGACTGTCCTTGTCCTTTGAACAACTATTAGGCATATCCCAGTTAGTCCTTGACTTGGTGTCCCAATATTTGGCCCAATCATTGAAAGTAGTGAGCACATTTATGGAACCCAGAAGGGGCTTAGGACAGCCATCAGAATTGATAACTTATTGGAGTAACTTATTCTTGGGGGGAGCCTTTGGGAATTCAGGAGCACATTTCCAAGCTTCCCTCTGCCTCATTTACCTTGGAGAGTGAGCCAGAAAAATGCCTTCAATATCCTAACACTTTGTAGCTGAGATTACCTCTCAATTTGGAAAGGTCATTAGGATGTATCATGCATAATTTAGTGAAATTCCCACAACGTTATTGCTGTTCCCTCAGTGTTATTGCATCAATTTCTTACTGTCTGTACCTGTGAGACACTGCCAATGCGCTACTCAAGGAATGATGGAGCCTTTTCCAGTAGTAAATTAGTATAGCCAGTCCGATAGCGCAGCGAGTTGAGCACTCGCTTTGACATCCGTGCAGAGTCTGCCGTCGCAGGTTCGAATCCCGGCATGGCCAAACTCAGCCTTTCATCGTTCCGAGGTCGATAAATGAGCACCACACACCGTGGGTAATGATAAGCTGCGCTTAGATTCCAGAGGGTTTGTAGCGCTATATAAATGCTAAATTATTATTATTAAGTTGGATATGTGATGAATCACCATCGAGACTGTACCTAGTGAGTTGCCTTTCGCATTCCTTCTTCCTAGGATGTTGTCACCCCTAGATATGTTGAAATTAGAGTAATTTGAAAACATATTTGGCCAGTAGAGCTGTACGTTCATTAACAATGCAAAGGAACTATGTAAAAGCGCAGACTCTGTCGATGTTTTTGCTGTTTCAACCTATCAGGGCAATGCGTGGTGGAGGAGATAGAAAGCTCAAAATGTAACAGGTTTGGTTGGTCCATTGGATACTAAGAACCGGGTTAGTGTGTTACTATGCGTCCATTGGTACTGTATGATTGTTTTGATGAGCATACCTTTTGACGTCCATGGGTATTTTGTGAAACCTAAATGATATTACATAAGCCTTCAAGGGCTATTGGAGGGATTTTTATTCAATTTTTAAACCATATATGCTGTGAAATATGTTTAACTCTGTATGCACAGTACCTTAAATATGTTTAAGTAATTTTGTATTGAACTCTTGTTATATTAACTTCTTTCTCTTTTTATCCAAGTATACTTTGATTTTAGATGATGCTGTAATAGTTGTTTAATTATGCTATCTAATATAATGTGTATTTTTTTGATAATATTTACCGAAATAAAGAAATACTACTAGAGAGCAAAAACACCAGTGTTGGTGTGCCAAGCCGGGTCTTGTTGCAGGGGCGTGTAGCCGAGCAAAGCAGGAAGACCACCGTGGTGCCCCCATAGAAGAGTGGCATTAGAGACTGCGTGTCAGCAGGACAGGAGGGGAGTCTCATCGGCTCTGCCGTGGAGTACTGCCAACTAAAGCCAGATATGCAGTCGCTCAACGATAGAGGGAGGTGGGCGCACAAAAGAGATACCCAAACGCCACAGCCGGGAAGGAGAAAGATTGTTATCCCAGAGTGGTGAGAGAGAAGGCTTGAAATCCCAAAATGGGAGTGAGAACAAACAGGCCCCTGGAGTGGGGAGTGAGAAAAAAACAGAATCCCAGAGCTGGGAAAGAGAACAATTGAAATCCCAGAGTTGAGTGGGGAAAAGACTGAAATTCTAGAGAAACAGAACCTCCCCGAGTGTCGAGTGAAAGTAAGAAGAGCCCCATATTGGGGCAGAGCCTGAGAACACTAGAGAGGGCAGAAAGACTGAAAGTATCCAAGAGTGGGAAGAGGCGGAGAAAGACCTGGGCTGGACAACCTACCAGCACACTAAGAACTGTATTTGCATTTGTTTTATTTGTATTGCGCTCCTGGCCCTGGGGCATCTGGGTGCATTTATTTTTAAACTTGAACTATGGGCAAAGTCCTGTACTTAAAGGGACAGTGCGGACAAAATACAGCAGCCACCCCAGACAGTCTCTTTTCTTGTTTTTGTCGTTTGGATGTTTGCTTTTGGAGGGGGGGAAAGTGAGTGGCTTAGTATAGGATTGTAGAAAGAGGACTTTATTATGTTGCAGATGCCCCGACAAGCACCCTTTATACTTTCTTTTATAGAATAGGGATTGAGTCTCTAGAGTGAGGAAAAGATTATTTGAAAATGATCAGAATAAAACCCCTCAAACTATGTTTCGAGTACTGATTATGAACTAATAAACACCCATAAAAGCACCAAGAAAAATCACGGGTAACTAAATTAATCATACAGGAGTACTAAATCTAAAATAATTTGCATCAAAATCATTTTGGACAAAATGTTGGATTTTTCAAGTATTTACATCTCCTGTACAGGTGAAGTAACTAGTTACTGCAAAAATAACTTCTGGACATAATGTATTCAATAGCACATGTGCATCAGTTACAGATCTTACACAATGTTTGCTAAATATAAGTATAAATAATTTCTTTCTGACTTTGCTGTTTCCGGGATATATTAACAGGAAGCAAGCCTCACTTTCAGTTACAGTGGTGCAGAAATGGCAAGTTCTTACAGAATTATTGTTGACCACCCGAATATAAATTCAGCTATGGGGAAAATATTAATTATGCATTTTAAATAGAAGGTCCTTTTCTTGGATGGAGAGATCTCTTCCAAATGGAGTTCTGCAGAGAATTAGGTCTTATGAACTAGGTAACCCGGGAATCTAGTGAGCGTGCACAATATTTCAAATTGCTTTTCTAAAGGAAACCGCTGTAACCTAGATTTTGGTCCTTTCAGTTCTTTGAGACCACCTAATATTCTTGTAAAAGAACACTGACCAATAGATTCTAAAATGAGTTTAATTTGTTTGTACCACTCTTCATGCAGAACTGCCTTGTAAATGGATGACATCCCATGCAGCATCCTTGTAGAGAGCTAATTTCTTAGTTGAATTAATATGGAGCCAATACAAAGGAGGTTTAAAATCGATTTAATTCTAAAAACAGTGGAATAGAGGAGTACTTAATAGGAGGCCAAAGATTTGTTTTGTAAATCTATGTTCACCTTGGAGAGATTTTCCAGGCACTGATGTCCCTATATTTCACTAACATACAAGGCAAACAAAACAGTCTGTGATTTGTAAACTCTCAAGGTAGTAAATGGAAGGTTGTTTCTCCAATTTACAGTGCATTGACTGTAAAGCTCCTGCACGTCTTTTCTGTGCACATTTGCTTTTAGTTTGTAGTTGTGATCAGCTGACATTACTTTGGAGACGAAACCCCAAGTTATCAAAGCAGTCTACCTGTCTCAACAAAGGGACCCTCAACAGGAATATTATGCTTCTTTGAGTGTTAATGATGGCATGCGATAACTATGGTCTTACTTGCATTGCTTTAGAGTTCTCTCTCTTCTCAGAAAGCCGATTGTTTTGTTAGCCCAGCAGGTGTTTTTGAGATAATTTTGCCTTTGGCAGCATTAAAAGAAGAAATCTAATTTTCTATTAATAATGTTCAGGGCATCTGCATTGAAATGCTATATTTTTACTGCCAAATCATTTTTGTAAATTAGAAATGACAAAGGGGCAATGGCACACCCCTATTGAACCCCTCTTACAATGAGGAAACGGTTGGTAGTTTGCCTGCCTAGCCATAGCGTACAACTGTAGTGTTGTCCTCCTCTAACAGTACAATAAAAGGCCAGATGTAGGTTTGTCCTCAGTTTGTCCGATGCAGTCATTGCCTGTTGTCACCGCCAGAGGGAGCTGTTGCCTTAGTATATATAGTGGTACTGGTGTCGGACAGGCTTATTGACAGGGTTCTTTGTGTGAACATTAGAGAGCAGGAGATTTTGGATCATGCGTTGGTGGGTTTATGTATGAGTCTAGTTGGTGGAAGCTCAGCTTTTGTTAGGTGGTGATTAAAAACAGGAGGTCTGCGTGACTTGGAAGAGGTTTCAGGCCTCAAGGTATGCATTGATTTTTGTTTTTACATTTTTTTTTTTAAAGAGCATGTGGGCACAGTGGATATTTTGGTAGTTTAAGATTGTTTTCGGGCTGCGATATGGGGGGAATTGATTAATCAGACATCTTATTCTAGGAAGACTAGTTTGACTGGAGTTGGAACATATTTGCCTACAACAGACGTATGCACTGACCAAAAGTGTTGCTGATAAATTGAAGATGAGCAAAATATGGGAGAAATTGACATGTATGATGTACAGGCGGGGATCGGGATTTTTTTGTGAGGCAAAAATATTGGGACTAAAGAGTGGGAGGTTATTGGCTAGCAGACTGAAGCGGGATGGTGGAGGGGTCATATGTTCAAGTTGTGGAGGACGTGAATAGTTGTGTAGTAGTTTTTGGCCTGCTTGAGAGACCTGTTCTATCAACGGAAAATAGTGCTGCTTTGGATGATCAAATTGAGCCAGGAGAGATTGTGACAGCGATAGATCAACTAAATGTTGGCAAATCTCCGGGTTGGGTGGTTTGCCGGTTAAATTTTATAAGACCTTTTGGAGCTGATTTGGCTTCTTTTTTATGTGAACTATGCAATCTTATGTGGGATGCAATGTTATCTCTGACTATGCGAGAGGCTTTGATTACATTAATTCCCAAGCTGGGCAGGAATTGTAGGAAATATGGCAATTATAGACCAATTTTGCTACTCAATGTGGATGTGAAATGATTTCCTAAGGTTTTGGCGAATAGGTTGGACAACAATATAGGAGATCTGATTCATACTTCCCTGGTAGGCTACATGAGAGGCATATTTGTATATGATAATATCAGGACTATTATTGATGTTTATGTGGCTTCGGCAGGAGATCATGTCTAATACAGTATTAATATTTATGGATGCGAGAAGGCGTTTGATAGGATCAACTGGGAGTTTGAAAGAAATTACTGAGTTTAATGTGAACCATTTAATTGGGGGATTGTTGAAGATGTGAGGAAGTGGGAAAGAATGCCTTTGGGTATTTGTGCTAAAATCAATGCCATTAAAATGTCCCGTTTGCTCAAAGTTCTATACATCTTACAATCGCTCACCTGACAATTTCCAAAGAAATTGCTGAAGACGATTAACAAGGGTTTTCAAGAATTTTTGTGGTGTGTGAAGATAAAAACAAAGATCCCTGGATTCATACTTATGCGTAGTGTACAGAAAGGTGGCTTTGATTACCTGGATCTTGTTGAATATCATAGGGGATTTTTGTTTATAAAAGGAGCTAGTTACTTTGCGTCTGAGGGTACACTATGAAACCACTTTGGATGATAATGGAGAATGATAGGTTTTCTCCATTCTTATTGGATAATGTTGATTCTAGGGGGAAAATGCCACATATAAGTGATGATTAACTACCATTGATGCAACATGGAAAGCCCTTTATGGTTGACTGCCATGATCAGAATTTGTGGCTCCGCATAGGACTTTGCTTTGGCACAATCCAGGATTACAGATTGCAAATAAGATACTATGTTGGAGGAGTTGGATATCACAAGGTGTTCTGAAGATTGGTGATGTGCTACGGGAGAGGCGGACGGTGCCCTTTGCGGAACTTCAATGTGTTTTTGTTCTGGGGAATAGGGATTTGGGTAGATTCAGGGAGTTGGAGTCACTTGTTGCAGAGGTTGGATTTGTTATCTGCTACATTGGGGATTGAACCAAGTGCATGTGCCGTATTTGCTTCATCTCCCTGTATGGTGTCCACATACATTAATAAAATGCCTATAGATCCTTTATTTGTTGATTCTTGGGAAAATGTATGAAGGTCTTGGGCAGGTGGCTTGGGGTGTGATATTTCGGATAAAAAGTGGGGATAGATACAAAAATCTGGTTTCAGTAGTTAATTGGATTTAAACTTAAGATTCACCCAACAGAAGGTTTTGGGTCGATTATACTGGATCCCGGTGTGCATGAGTGATTTGAGTTTGTTGGACTCAGCTGTGTGCTGGGGTTGTAGTAGGGGACAGGGTACTCTGTCACATGTTGTGGGATTGCTCTAGGGTGCATTAATATTGGGTGGTGTATTGGACAGAATGGACATGATTTTGTCTGAGTTTCCTGACGGTACCTCTGCAAATCCTTTGTTGTCTGGAAGAGGGAACTGCAAGATTACTAGGCAGTATGGGCAATGGATAGACAAAGTGTTGGTGGTGGCGGCGAAGCATGTTCTGAAGGTGTGGAAAACCTGAAATAAGCCAATAGCTGATTAGTAATTAAATTAGAAAAAAAAAGATTTAATCTCAAATGAAACTGAATTAATCAAAACTAAATGAGGACAAGAAAATAGCTGATTCACGTAAAACCAGAAATACATGTGCTTAGTCCCAGCCAGCCGTTATTCAATTTGGTAAGTAATATTTCTTTCATCATTATTCTCCATGCCTTTAGCAGGAATCTTGATCCCCCCCCACAAAGAAGCAGTGTCTGAACTTAAATAACAAAATAATATTGCTTCTTGTATCATTCTTATGTTACTGTTGCTAAACAGGAACGATCCAGGTTCTTCTCATAGATGCATAGCAAGGGCAAAATATGAGAGAAAGACAAATATCCTTGCATTGAGTGGCGCAATTTACATTTGTAGTGACAATCCATTGGCCATTTGTTTGTATAATCAGCTAGCTGTAAAATTCCTAAGCAGAATAAAAAATAAAAATACACTTTTACTGCTAAAGTCCTTGATTTTATCAAGGTACAATTCACGACCTAGATATGATTTACATTTTGAATATTTTGAGATTATACCAATTGGGCTAATTTTCAGGGGTTTGGACATAAAGTGCCATTCTTTGTATGCTAATCTAATTTAATTTTTCACAAGTAACAGTACCTTGTTGGGCAAACATGTATGATTCCATAATTATGGGGTACCTATAATCAAGACATGTTTCTAACATATTTAAACAAAGGGAGTGGTGGCAAGCCTTTTTGGCTGAGAACACTGTTGATGGATAATGCGAGAACAAGATAAGTGCCGAGTGTTTCCGATTAGAAGCATGTAAAGTAGTGGCTTATGTTTTACTTTGTAGGCAATACCACTTATGCCTCATTCCAATCTGAGAGGAAGGTTGGTCATACTAGGTGGCAGATTAAATGGCAATTTAAGAACTTTGTTTTCTCTTTTCTGGCAATTTGACATTATTATTGTAACTGCAGATTTTTGTACCATGTAAGGAGAGCCACCTTTGATTGTGCACAGTACATCCTTAAGGTCGGGCAGTTGCCCGGCCTCAAAATCGTTCATAGCCCAACTTTAGAGAATCACCATCCCTGGCCAGGATTTGCTCACTTTTTCCGACTTGCTCATCCCATAATCCGTTACAATGAAGGCATACCCCCAAATAATTGTAATAAGTTATTGATGCCACAAGAGTACCTCTGCTGTTATTTGGTTCATTCATTTTTACTATGTTGATCTCTAGGCCCAACTTGTTACAAATATCACCAACGGTGTAAAAGTCATGTTTTAAGCCCTTGGGGTCTTGCTGGTCAAGAAAACATCGTCTTCAAAAAGGAAGATCCTTGTTTTTCTTCCACCCAGCCCTGGTGCGTCCATGTTAACTTCACAAAATGCATTTGCAACCTTGTGTACATACAAACTAAACAAAAGTGGTGCCAGAACGCAACCTTGTGTGACACCCCTTCATCTCCTGCCCCAATTGGCATTACTTCATGATTCTCACGATTTCTAAATTGCTAATAGCAGTAAGTAAATTTGATGGAATACCCATATTACTTTGTTCGCACCATAATTTTGGGCGAGCTACAGCATCAAATGTTGTGTGCAAGGCAACAAACAGTAAATAAAGTGGGTGCCTTAACTGTTTCATATATTTCTGATGTAACATGGAAGGTAGTCAAACCTGGTCAATGGTACTCCCTCCTTCTTTGAATACTGCTTGAGGGTCAAATATTATTTGCTCATTTTGTGTTCAGCATTCAAGGCTTTCCAGTAAGACCTTTCCATATATTTTGCCACTAGCATCCAGTATTAAAAATGGGCGATAATTAAATAGATAATTTTTGTCACTGTTCTTATGTATGAGAATGATCTCTGCTCCTTTCCACCTGCTCTTGATTGCATTGTTTGTAATACTATTGAAAAAGGGATCTATACATCAGGCTCTAATTTGGAAAGATCAGATCGAATTTTACTCCAAGATCATGGCTAATTAATTCTGGCAAATACTAGAAGAATTCAGCATAATGGTTATTTATAGATATTTATGTACATATATATATAAATATATTTCTGAGGCTTGTGGATCTGCTTAGATCACATGCTATGCGTAGGCCGACATCTAGTGGTAGTTGCAAAGTATTACATTATTTGTATTTGAAACTCGAAAAGGGGCGTTGACTGGGCGTGTCAGTAATAGTATCCCTAGTGTGACATCCACTGTACCCATAGTCCTTCACGTGTCAAGGTTCCTCCGATTTTTCTTCTGGCTAATGCCTTTAATTATTAAAGTTTATTTATAGACTTTCTTTCTTTCTTTTTAACTTCCGTACCACCGTAAAATCATCTTCAGTGTCTTTTGAGGGCAGATTTCTCGTCGATCACTGCCCATACCTTCTCAACGAACTTGACTGCGGCCTACACAGGCTTCACCGGGCCTCGGCTCTTCACAGTGGGGTGGGTTATAACCTTCTTCTCATAGAATGTCTATTTCTTACATGTCCATCGCTAGGCTGCCATCACCCAGTATTATGGAAAATACACCTTTTAAAAGTTGCCCTTCGTATAACAGGAAGTACCCCTCGAAGGAGATACACAGGGTCTATAATCACGGTCTTCCCAGGGACCACACATAAAAACACTGCAAATCGTGCAAATTATTTTGGACTAAAACTTTAAAGGACCGTAAAACGAAACGCTGGGCCCATTACGCCATGCAGGCCGAAGCCGCTATTGACGTGGCGGGAGCGTCCAGCGATGTCCGCGTCCTAAGTGACACTGACAGCGTTCGGGACCAGACTCAATCAAGCAGGCCAGCGGTCATGTTAGGGAGACGACACCCGGCGGCTCAGGCACTTACACTGCACACCACGCAAAACACATCCCACGGCCACTGCGCTCGTGCATGTTGGTCTCCAAAAACAGATGTCCAAATCTGTTTCCGACACCGCAAATAAATCTGATCACGTTTCAGGTGCTGGAGAACATGCGTCCAAAAGACGCTTCGACGGACGCCTCCACTACTTCGGAAATGAGGGAACTCATTAAGAAACATGTGTGAGACACACTCCTAAAGTCCAAGACGTCAAACTCCAAAAACCTTGATGCCCCTAATGTCAAAATCCTCTACTTCCCTAAAATCCTCTACTTCCCAGGCCAGGGACACGTCTCTCCCCAAAGACACTCTTTCAGGGGTCATGTATCACAAACAGCCTACTCCTATAGAAGCCCCCTCACATACAAGATACCCCTGTTCCCTCAGTGTTCCCTATCTCCACTGAATGCATTATCCTGCCAAAACGTTCTGTGGTCCAGACAATGTCATGCTTTTTAGACTCCCTTGACTGCCACCCTGATCAACATTCTAGCCTTTAAAAGGCCCTCACAGGGGGTTGCAGAGAAAGGTCAGCCAACTACCAAAAGAGCTTGGTTAGACACCTCAAAGCCCAGCACCTTTTAGGATGCTTCTCAGGATCTCTACTTTATTGACACATCAGGCTCTCAAGATCCTGGTTCGCAAGGGGATCAATATGATTGTGACCAGTACTATGATCATGAGGACGACGTCTGTCGTCCAATCTTCAGACCATTGGGACCACCCTGTTGCTGACTACCTGTTAGATAATCATCTCCAGTACAATGAGCTCCTCTTAAAGGCTGCAGAACATTTCAGAATTGACACACAAGAGGCCCAGGTGGATAAGGACTTTGTGGAGGACATCCTTGGGGACAAATAATCTGCGGCACAATTCATTTCCTTCCTGCAGTCTATACAGAGACTCATTCAGCCTTACCTACTTACTCCTAACCTTACCAGGGCAGTTAACAACCATTTTGAGAAAATGTTCAGGCCAGCCCCCTGTGACCCCTTGTACATCAGGGGTCAACTAAAACCTGACTCTCTCATTGTAACCACCACAAGAAAAAGGGTGCATGCACCTCTAGCCTCTGCTGAGGCCCCTCCTGACAAGGAGAGTAAAAAGATGTATACATTAGGCAGGAAAGTGGCTTCCTTGGCTGCCAACCGGGCAGGAATTGCCAATAACGCCACCCTCTTGGCAAGTTACAATTGCCATAAGTGGGACAAAATGCTGCAGCAGATTGGGACAGTCCCAGATCCGTTAAAATCACAGTTCCAAAAACATAGTGGCTGAGGGGAAGCAAGCAGTCAACCACATCCTAAAAAATTACTTGGATGCTGCTGATAATGTTGGCTGAATAAAAGCAGAGGGCACTCTTATTAAACGCCATGCCTGGTTAAGACAATTTAGCTACAAGTTCAAAACACAAGCCATCCTGCTCAATATGTTTGGTAAGGCGGTCGAGGATGCACTTAAAAGCACAAAAGAGGAGTATGATCCACTAAAGTCCCTTGGACAACTATCTAACAAACCCTTTGTACAAAGAGGCGCTTTCAACACCGGAGTTTTCAGGGACAAAATTCACAAAGCTCCTCCAATTATAGTCAGGGTGGCCAAGTAACATCTTTGGGATTCCTCGCAAGGACAGTCCTCCCCATGTGCCCAATGCTTGAGTGGTTAGCGAAACAGTGGTTTCAGGCAGGCGGTCAGTGGGATGATCTAGTGGTTGTTTCGCTAACCCTAGTACAATCTCTTCACTGGTGGTCTAACGAAAATTTGGTAAAAGGAAAACCCTTTCACAATCCACCAGTTCAAGCGATAACTAAAACAGACGCCCCACTTTCCGGATGGGGAGCCCATTACCTTCACCACACAGCGCATGGCCAGGGGAGACACATGACATCCCAAAACCACATTAACCTTTTGGAGCTACTAAGCTCTACAAGCTTTTCAACTGCAGCTAGCAGGTCGGACAGTGCAGATCCTCACAGAAGCTACCACTGTCATGTTGTACATGAACAAGGAGGGAGACACACACTCTGAAGTCTGTCCATGCTGTCCCATAAAATGTGGAAGTGGGCACTCGAAAGGAACATGTTCCTAATCTCTCAACACGTTCTAGGGGAACTCAATGCTCTAGCAGACACTTTAAGCAGAAACCCTCTACCGGAGGAGCATGAGTGGCAACTCGACAGAGAAATTCTAAAATAAATCATCTTTCTGTGGGGTTATCCTCCTGTAGACTTGTCCGCCGCAAACCTAAATGCACAATGCCAAGACTTTGCATCCAGGTTTCCCCAAAACCTATCCAAGGGGAATGCCCCGTGGATGAACTGGTCAGGGAAATTTGCTTACACTCCATCACCCCCCCCACCCCCCGACACCACTCCTCAGTAGGATAGTGAACAAGATGCACGAGGAACAAGCCATACTAATCCCGCTAGCCCCTATGTGGACAAGACAACCATGGTTTCCACATCTGCTCAAACTGGCGGTGGGCAAACCGATCAAACTCCTGTGCCCCTACAACAGCACGGGGGAACAACATTCCATCCACATCCTCAGTCTATGAACTTGGCAGCCTGGCTCCTGAAGTCATAGAGTTTGGTCATTTAAAATTACCCGAAAGGTGTATGGATATCCTAAAAGAGGCATGCAAACCCAACATCAGGCACTGCTACTTCAACAAGTGGAAAAGATCTGTGATATGGAGCCAGCAACAAGCTTTAAATCCAATTGAATGTTCACCAGCCAACATTCTTCACTACATGCTCCAACTACTAGACTCTGGCCTAGTATTTAACTTGATCACCTCCTGTCTCTTCCTTGCTCCAGCCCTGCTCATTCTTGCTTATTGTATACTGCATTATGACCATGCACATGTACCTGTATATATTTTATTTATGGCAGAATGTATTATGTTTATGTAATTGTACCTGTAACAAAGCTGAGCATATTCTTGTCTTGTGCGCCCTGATGCTCCAGGGCCTGGCGCGCCCTACAAATAATAAACTAAACTAAACTAACTCCATCAAAGCTCACCTAGCGGCTCTGTCAGCGTACACCACTCCTCAAAACAAGGTGTCTTGGTGGAAAGGCCCTGTTATCAAGGCTTTCATGGAGGGAGTAAAGAAACTTTACCCTCCCATTTCCAACCCGCCACAAGGTTGGGATCTTAATGTTGTAATTTCAATGCTCATGCCCCCCCCCTTTGTGCCTATGCACAAATCCAGACTCAAACACCTGACCTACAAGACCGCTTTCCTAGTAGCCATCACCTCAATAAGATGAGTTAGTGAGCTACGAGCACTGTCAGTGCAAAACCCTTTCTTTGTTATACACGAGGACAACTTGGAACACATCCTAGGTTTTCACCTAAATTCATATCCAAGTTCCATGTTAACCAGTCCATTGAACTACCCACTTTCATTCAAAATCCATAGACCTCGGCTAATAGGAGCCTCCATACACTAGATATAAGGAGGGCAGTTTTATACTCGGTAAACAAGACAAAACCTCTTAGAAAGACAGATCAACTGTTGTCTACATAGCATCTGGCTGGGAGGGTAATCACATTTTAAAGAACACCATTGCCAAATGGATAGTTGTGCATACAGCTGTGCTACTCTCTATAAAAGA
This sequence comes from Ambystoma mexicanum, assembly GCF_040938575.1. NCBI lineage: Eukaryota > Metazoa > Chordata > Amphibia > Caudata > Ambystomatidae > Ambystoma > Ambystoma mexicanum. Next base: position 556,447,205 of record NC_090931.1, read on the forward strand.
AAAGCCTGCCTGTCAAACCTAGAGCTCACTCTACCTAGACGCCATCTGCAAAGCAGATCCTTGGAGTTCCCTACTTAACTTTACTCAGTATTACTGCATTGGCACACATTCTAAAGCAGGTTCACAGGTGGGACAAGCGGTGCTAAAACATCTGTTTGCTGCTGTACCTTCCCACAGGGGCAACTTGCTGGTCTTGGAAGAAAGACCACGCAGAGCAACAGAGGTTTGAATCCCGGATCAGTGCTTAGAAACCGAACTCTGGTATTAAGCGTGTTATACAAAAAATAATTAAATTAAATTCTCCTGATACTGCTAGCTAATCAATGCATAGCATGTGATCTAAGCAGATCCATAAACCACAGAAAGGATACATTACTCATTGTAATCTTATTCCTGATGCTTGTATCTGCTTAGATTCACTTGTGCCCACCCTTCCACCCCTCTTGGAGTAGAAGGTGCATAGATGTCTTTCTGACTTTATTGCTTTGTATCCGCTTTATTACATCTGTACTCGTGCTACACTTCATGCTACAGCATTATTCCGAAACAAAACAATCTGAGGGACCTCGACGCGTGAAGCACCATGGTCACATTAGGGATAGTATTACTGACATGCCCATTCAATGTCCCTTTTCAAGTTTTGAAAACAAATAATGTAATACTTTGCGACTACCACTAGATATCGACTTATGCATAGCATGTGAATCTAAGCAGATACAAGCATCAGAAATACGATTGCGGTGAGTAATGCATCCCATATTACTTTGCGCTAGCGCAGGGCATAGTTAAGGTTATAACAGTCTCTATGGTGTTTCAGAAAATTACTCTTCTTCATAACTTTCGAACGCTTGCATCAAAAAATGTGCCCGAGTAAAATAGTAAGACAGCCACCTGTACATGCAGAATTTTATATTTCTACATTAACGGCTTGATAATTAAACATTTTTTACTTTGATTGCGTTTTGAACAGCTTTTAACATGGAGTTTTCTACAGGAAAAAATATTTTGCAGGCACCGACATTTTTCGAATTGGCCAATTTTAAGATATAAACGTTTGAAATGCATCTATATATACCTCATGCGCAGAATTGTTAGGAAGTTTTACTAAGGTTCACCTGTGGTAGGACTATAGAAGACTCACTCTTAGGAGTACAGGGCTCCTACCTATAGTTGGGAATACATATATACACAGTAGTTTTATAAAAATATTGTTATTTATTATAAACACTAAGGCAGCTAACAGTATTCGAATTACAAGTAAGTAAACATATTTACATTTATATACAGTAAGACTTTTGTTAAGCATTACTCAGTTCAGTAGTATAATCTTAGATGATATACAGGTAAGTAGTTAGAGTAGCATTGAAGTTTAGCAAATAATTTCTTATAACCAACATTTAAAGTAAACACAGATACTGGTAAGTACATTTGGGCAACCTATACTTTAGAAAGTCCAACACTATCTGGGAATGAAAGTCTGTCAGTTGGGGCACAGGGTGAACAGGGCACATGGGCGGAAGAATAAAGAAAGGCAGACACTGTCAAAATCGTAGGTTTCTACAGTGTTGCAGGTGGGTAAAATGTTTAGTTAAAAGGTGGTTCCGGGAGGTCGGTTAGAGCCCCTGCAGGACTGTAGACCAAAAGAACGCAGTTGAGTTGTCCACCCCAATGTGTCTTGACAGCTCGGGGAGGAGTCTGATTCAACACAGCAAGCTCCCAGGAAAGTACCTAGGAGCAGGACAGTAACTTTTCATGAAGAAAGAAGACTGTGCCACTGGCAAGTCCCCAGGTGAGGCGAAAGCAGCTCCAGCTTCTTGGCCGGGAGGCTGAAGAAGGAGCTTTTGGCAGGAGAAGATGTTGGCTTCTTGCAATGGGACGTCCAGCAGACTATCTTCATGATAATAGCTTGTTGGAACTCGACACAGGCTTTGGTTCAGCAACCGTTGTCACACAGCAGACTTCTCTACATTTCTTGGTCCCTGACTTGGAAGGGGAGAAGTATCGGAGCAGGAATGAGTCACTGTAGGCCCAACAGGATGCCAAAGAAGTTCCAGCCAAACGCTTCAGGAGACGATGCACAGCAGATTGGTCCAGGTCCCGGGATAATGGGGAATTGCAGGACAGTCGCTGCTCTTCGAGGGACCGCCCGAAATTCAGGTTGTCTCGAGACTGGTTAGGCCCACCAGTCCAGGGGAGAAAGTCCTCTGGTCTGGATCATCCCTGTCGATCAGAAGAGGAGGTTTGAGCAGCAGCGGTTACTCAGCAGTCGCTAGCGGTGGCTTCAGACATCCTTCTTCAACTGATTCTTCATTCCATGGGTCGACTCTCTCGTTCTGCTCCAAGACCCTCACCTTTATGCAGGAACGCAGCCAATCCGCAGTCATGCCACATTCAAACTTTGGGCTTTGGATTCTCCAAGAGGACTGCCAGCCTCCCAGTCAGAACTGGATGCAGATGCAAGCAGACACACTAGTGGGCAAAGACCTGCAGAGTTTCGGTCTACTTCCGGCTTCCTGTCCTCACAGACACACTGGCGCCCTTGGGCACACTTCCCAATGGGAGCGTGGCAAAGACAAGAGTGAGTGGGACCGCCCCCCCCCACCGACCCAGGACGGCAGACGAAGGCTCAAGTAAGGACAAGTCATCAAGAGTTGGTGGAAAAAGATTGGCACCATTTTAGGTCACTGATGACCCATGTGTACTTTACCACAGCTGCGACTTCAGTGTGCGTGTACAAATCACGAAAAAAGTCGGTAGAAAATGTCCACTGCCACCAGCCACTCAAATTAACTTTTTAGCATTACAGGATAAGTGCAAAAGGGATTCAATGTGTTCCCTCAGCTCCCCACATAAGGTGGCGTGAGCTGATTACACAAAATCAAAATTTGGGTAGGATAGAAAGTATCCCCCTATCCTTGGAACAATAGTTATCACAAGGAAAATAAAAAGGGCAGCTCAAAGAGCTCCCAGCAACACTGTACAGAAAGTGTTGTGTACTGCAATAATACATTTCAGATGCCTTCAAAGGTGGAAGAAGGCATTACTCCAAAAGGATACAACCAAAAGGATTGAAAAAGTGAGTCGGAGTGGGTTGGGGGGGGGGGGTAAGGTTTGTATTTACCCAGGAAAACTGATAAAAAAAAATCCAAGAGTCCAGAAAAAAGTTCTGGGGGACTTAGAAGTGGGGAGATTATTGCACAAAAATGAAATTCTACCGTACAAGAATGAATGTGCCTTTTTCATATGAACTGTACACAGTGTATGGAATAAATGTACACTTTCAATACAAACTGTCCACAGAGCATATGAGTTTTAAAATACGTATATTACACAATTAACATCACCCAAAAACTGACATTAAAGGCAAGTATCAGCTTACATTAATGTGAGTTTTTTAAGGTGATGGAATAAATGTACACTTTCAAAACACTGTCCACTGCGTGTATGAATTGACTTTGATGTCCATGATCTGGTGATGGAATAAATGTCCACTTTTCATACGAAGAACTACATGGACGGACGGACGCACGCACGCACGCACGCACGCGCGCGCGCACGCACACACACCTACACACACCTACACACCTACAACATGTGCTGCTATAACAAGCGCTCCTAAACACAATGCTATCGTACATTTTCCTATGATACGTGCACCTACTACACATGTACCTACTGCACAGAACATGTGGAATTATGGCGCATGCTCTCTCCTACCCCACTCCTAGCACACAAGCTCCTTCCACCCACCCTAATGACACCCACTCCAATGACACTTAGTTTAGAAAGGAGGGCAGTCCATTTAGAAGTCATTCCTTGTCCTGATTAAGGCACAAACAGGATTTGGCGTGACTGTGTAGCCAATGAGCTCCGCTTGAAAACACGTGTCGACGGACAAACGGATTTATCATTTGTCGAACATTGTTAAATTCATTTGATGATATGCATCTAGGTGAGATGATTGTGTATGGATGAGAGGCATGTATGGAGTGAGTCGAATGAATTAGGCTAAAAAAAATATACTGAATTTTTTATATGGTGTTGTAAAGTGTGAACTTGTTGACTTGAACTAAAATGTATACATGTTACAAATAAAAAAATGTATAATAAACTAATAAGAATGTTTTGTTCTGATCTGTACAAATTGATCTTGATCACTTTTTTTGTTTATATTCTGTAAATTCCCTACGCTTGTCACCAACACTTGTGTACAGGCGCGTTATAAATGCCATACATCATAGTGACCAATAAATGCGATTACCAGCATAATTACGATCCAGACCCCCATTTATCTTAAGCGATTATTCGGCTACCTGTGCGTTTATTGACATTGAGTGCACTGCATGGTCACTATTTACACCCAAGATCATCTTAAATTCCAGGTTACGCTCCAAGGTGGTATTCTTACCAAAAAGGTACACTAATGTGGCCTTGACCTTACCATTGCTCCATGTCAATTGTCCAGGAACATCGACCTTAGCTCTACCATTTAATAGTGTGAGTTCCCAGTCTTACATGAAAGCCAACCCACACTTTACATTCATGTTGCCCTTCACCTGTAGCATTTCACTTTTGGGAAAGATATTATTATAAACAGGTCCTTCTCAGTTGTTCAGGCATCTAGCATTTAGGTCCCCATCCACCAATATTGCACCTCGGTTCTTAACCCCGTCCCAGTGTGTCAAAATATCCTCTAGTGTTTCATAGATTGAGATGATTGATTTTCACCAGTCCCGGCAGTACAATCAGTTTATCAATGCTGCTTGCGTTCTTAAGTTTCCCCTGTACTGCCATGATGTTCTCATTTTCCGTTGATTTGGGGAAGATCTTTCAGATGAATGAATTTGAGACACTGATGACAATCCCACCAAATGGCCTACCCCTCAAGGACTTCTTTGCCAGTACTTCATATAGTTGGAACCCATCAACTGTTATCCCTGATGTCAGCCAAGTCTCTTGAAGCATAAAAATGTCATGTTTCATTAATACATCTGAGGAACCCGACTGATCTAATTTTAATAAGGACTCTCATGACTTTTGCAAGATTACCAACCTGACCTTGCTTTCATCATGGAAACGTGACATAAGGGTACTTCCGACCCCCATTTGGTTGGTGCACTCCCCTCTGATTTTAGCATTCTGACTAAACGGGCCTCTCCCCGTACTAGTGGAGGTATCACACCTATACACCATAAGGTCTTTGAATGCTCTGTATTGCCTTTCACACATTCTCTGAGCATGGAGGTATTTCTCCTACATGATAAGGTTTCCGCGTCTGTACTATACATTTCTTGTTAGTCTACAGGCCACCTGGCTATGATGCTGACTTAGTTTCAGCTTTTGTGGGAGCGCTTACAGTCCTTAGGCTCCAATATGATTCTTTAATCTCCACCCTAATGATAGTGAAGACCTTCTGGCCGACCGTTTTGTGTCTTTCCTGACTGACCTGAATCTTCCTCAGTTGGTTATAGGCCCTACCCATTCTTGGGGTAATACTCTCAACCTAATATTTGCCCCTCCCACCCTGGTTGTCGTTTATCCCTGCGTCCCCATCTTGTGGTCTGATCATTTGGTCATACCATTCTCTATCAATGGGAAATAGATTTTGCAGCCTGTCAAAGCTGTCCCTTGGCAATTCCACAAGTAAAAACTTTCGGTTTTCTGGTTGTCAGGCAGAGGTTGGTCCCTAATTGTGTGGCTGCTACACAAACAAATAGTAGTACTGAGTAAATTGGGGTAATCCTCAAATGCGCCAACCAGCTTTGTGCGATGTTCTTAGTCTTGTTCAGGTCAGACAATATTCAATAAAGTGCTGACAAGAATTCAGTTTCCAATATTTAAATATTCAATAATTTACTGACAAGACTTCAGTTTCCAAATAGTAACACTGGATTTTATTTTTTTAAGTTTTTATGTTTTTTTGCTGAAGGTGTTCCTACACACCATTTGTCAAGGGATAATTCATTCACAGATTAATTTCTCCGATTTCCACAATTTCAAAGGTCTCACTTTGCAGAAAGGTGTGCCTAAAGAACTTTTCAAACTTGTTCAATCTTTCATACTTACCATCACTTAATAAGGTTGGTCACCTCTCAACAGATATGCACATCTCTCGCTACTTTCTTTCTGGATAAAATGTGCTCTATTCAACGCAAGAATTATTATTCTCTGACCCCACTTGAGTCTGAGGTTGTGGCCCCTGTTTGTGAGCCACCTCTTGACTCCTGGGTAGACTTTCTAATCTGTCCTTAAACTGACATTGTCTCAGCCACTCTGGGTTTGAAATCCACCTCCCAAGCAGACCCTATACCTCTTTGTATACTTAAGATAATATTTCCTACATTGCGACCTCTGTATTGTCAGTGGTAAATCTCTCCTTCTCCAACAGTTTTATCCCCCAGAATTTAAGCACGCTTTGGTGATTCCACTTCTTAAAAAGCCTAATTTGGGCCCTTTCCTTCTTTCTAACTTCCACCCTCTCTCTCTTCTTTCATTCCCCATAAAATTGTTAGCATCTATGGTCACTCCTCTCCTCTTCTCTGCTCATTTCTAGAGGATTCCCACTTTCTGGACCCTTCCAGTCAGGATTCAGGCCTGGTTGGGGTACAGAATCCGGTCTGGTATCTGCCATTGACGTCTTGCGCAGATGATCAGGAGGGGCATCATCACCCCAGTGCTATGATCCTCTGAATATCTCTACTGCATTTGATACCATCAACCATGCTATTCTGTTTCAGAGACTATCATGAGTTGAGGGTCTCCGGTTGGGTCCTCGACTGGTTTCTATCCTTTCTATCCTTTCTCACTGACCAATCCCAATCTCTTCTTCTTTCTCCTTTCACTTCTTCCCCCCACCTGTGGGGTACCCCAGGGTTCTGCTCTTTCCCCTCTTCTCTTTGATGTTTAAATTCAGCTCCTTATCACTCTGAGTCACTAGTTTGGTTTTCGCTGTTATTCTTAACGCTGAAAATACCCAGATCCAAATGTGGGTTGATCTGGCTCTCCCTTCTACGGCAGAGTGCTGTCAATTATTCCTCTCTGCGATCTTTGCGTGGATGGGCCACAACTGGCTTTGGCTAAACAGTGATAAGACTGAGGTTCTTATCGTCTGTGCCTCTCTTAACTTATCCCAACCCAGTTACCTTCTCCATCGTCTTCAGCTCCCCTAAAATTCAGCTGCTCGCCTATCCACCAGTGCCTAACATCTTGCTTCTGCCCCTGCTGTTAAGTCCCTGCACTTGCTCCCGGTAGCCAGTCAGGTCAAATTTAAGGCTCTCTGCATAGTGCACTGTGCCTTTTACAAAATTGTCCCGGAATATTTCTGGAATAAATGTATTTGCTATGTTCCGCCATGTCCACTCCACTCGGCTCTCCCAGTGTGCTGCGCATCGCTGTACCTCGTGTAAAGCACTCCCATGCGGAGGCTGCTCCTTTTCTGTCTCTGCAGCTCTCTTGTGGACTCTCTTCCCCTTCTCTCTTCATAGCGTCTATGATCATCTGTCATTTAGGCATGCTGTTAAAACATTCCTATTCTCAGACTGATGTATTCTGTCTGCTGCTTTTCTCGCTTTCCTCCTCAGTCTTGCCTTCAACGCCGTGATGCCCTAGCTGGTGTAGGGTGGCCCTATACAAGTGTTTATAACATAACAATTCAAATCTTCAGAATATTTCCAAAAATAAATCTACATTAACAAAATGAGCATTAACAATATAATTAACTGAGAACTTTATAAATTCATAAAAATACAAGTATTAATTAACATGGTACTTATAATTTACTAAATAAGCATAGCACTATAAAAAAATATATACATTAATGGCTTAGTAACATTTACTTATACAAATGGCATCAATATATACACATTTATAGTCATTACACTGCATGAACAATACAAATGTACTTTGTGTTTTAAATTACATTTAGTAATTAATGCAAACTGTAAATACGAATTGAAGCAGCACAAATGTAATTCACATTAAAAACATACATAAATACAGTTTACAGTTTAACATTTGTATTAAAAATAAATATTCACACAACACATTACATTACTGTGAGTATGAAGCATTTTGGAGCAGGAATAAAAACAGGCTTAGTTAAGGTTACCATATTTGATTAAAATATATTTTTTAAATGTGTATAGTTTTTTTTATTGTTACCATAACTTTATTATTTCTGATGTTTGTAGACTTTGTTTTTTTTGGTTTAACCTTAACTCTTTTGTAATTATTTCTCAAATATATATATAGTTATGATCCGAATAAGAATGGTACACAGGAAGGAACTGGTTACTTTAAAATAAGTGGCTGTGAAGATTTGGAAAAAGGATCAATAATTTCCCTTGATTACTGTAATGCATGGTGCTAGCAGGGTAACGATTTGCCCACTATACAACGAATAGGAGGAATCTAATTTGAGAGAGAATATGAATTTCAACCGACTTATCAGATATTCTGAATTCACCATCAATAACAATTCCCGAATAATGCCACTACTTCAAAATAGTGGTATCAGGTAATATTATCCCCACCAATAATATCGCCATATATATGGTTGTGGGGTAAGGCCATAGGCGATACTATTAGTGGGGATAATTTATGGGGTAAATGGGACCGGGGGTTGGTGGGGTGTCCCCCACTCACTTAAAAAAAATATGGGGGTTGCGGAGGTGTCCCCGGCAGGTTGCATGGGTCAATATCACTGCAAAAATATGGCAATATTCTTGTATGGCAATTTTTTTGCTGGGATATTAACACATGGAACCAAAATAGTGTCATGCGATATTGCTGAGGTTTTAAAACTAAGCACAGTTGAGACGAAGTTGATTCTGAAAAAAAAATTAAGTGCATCCATAGGAAACCTTCATAATTACAAATACATTAATTACTGGTCATTTTCTTGGAAATAATAAATATGCTATAAATCATAAAGCGGAAGATCAAGTTGTGGTCTGTCCTAAGGACACACATTTTGATCAGTTAATTTATAAATGTGTTTAAGGGAAATAACAAGCCATTATATATTTTTGTGGTGAGCTGTGATCTGCCAAGATTTATAGACGGTTAACAGCTTGTGAGCAGGGGGAGCTTTGTTTTTCAGCTGTAGCACTCAAGTCAGCCTAATGGATCCACTGCATCCTTCAAGGAAAAAGACCTCAAGCGTCAATAGTGTAGCATTTGACTCCAGTTTCAATTTGTGAAGCCATCCACCCTTTACTTCCTCTGCACTTAAGTGAGTAAAATCAGTACTATGCCAGCCATGTCTGATAGTTTGACTGGTGCTTTGTATTTTATTATGGTTACTTGTCCGCATTGTCCATCACAAACCTTTCCAAGGCAGATCCTTCACCAAAGCTCAATTTGTCTTGGTTATTGACAACTGCATGAATTAAGCCAACAGTGCTGCAGGAGTTATCAATAGGGTGCTTAATAAAATACACCCTTGGAGTTGCTCTCTTTCCCGCTCGGGTCTGATGTTTGTTTATCTCTGTGGTTTTTCTAATGTCCAGATAAGTGATAAGTTACCTGAAGTAGGTCTATCGGCTTCTGGCGAAAGACACAATCGAGCTGGTTCTGTGCTCAGAACGTGGAAGGGGGGGTGGTGGTATCCACTAGTTTTCTGGTCCCGAAGGAGGATGGAGGCTTGCACCCCATTCTGTATCTGTAACTGCTGAACTTGTTCTTGCGCAATGAAAAGTTCAAGATGGTTACTTTAGCCCAGTTCTTGAAGCCCTCGATCTGCAGGACTGGTTGGTTTCCCTGGACTTTCAAGATGCCTACATCCATGTGCCGATACATTTAAAGCACAGGAAGTACCAGAGGCTCATGGTACACAAACTCCATCACCAGTTTGTTTGCTCTTTCCTTGGCTCCCAGGGTTTTCACTAAGCTGCTGGCCTTGGTAGTGGCTCACCTCAGGAAGGAGGACATTCATGTCTTTACCTACCTCAACGATTGGTTCGTCCGAGCTCGCTCTCCGGATCCATTGACTGAGCACCTACTCCGTACATGCACTCTTTTGCATTGCTTTGGCTTTGCAAAAAAGTGTCAGATTTCGCCGTCCCAGTCTTTGATTAATTGGAAAAGTCTTGGACACTCCGCTAGGCAGGGCTTTCCTGCCTGAGGATCGAGTGGTGAATATCTTTTGCATGGTCAATGTCCTCAGATCAAAGGAATTAGTCCATGCCTCGGCTTTCTTGCTCCTTCGGGGCCCTCATGGCTCAGAATCATGCAAGTGGGCCGTGAGAGACACCTTGTTGAGAGGCATGTTTTGTCAACCTTGGCCTCAAATGACAGTGGTCATGGACGAATATCTGACTTGCTGTGGCGCTCGACTGTCGGACCTTATGGTGAGTGAACTGTGGTCTCCTGCAGAGACTCAGGAACACATCAACTTGATGGAGCTGATGGCGATTAGGCTGGCCATGGTCGCTTTCCTCCCCTCTGTGAAACGCATGACTGTGCTTGTCCTGACAGACTACACAGTGGCCATGGACTACCTCAACAAATGGGCTGGTGTGGGGTCCTAGCCTCTGTGCAGAGAAGCAATGCAACTGTGCTTCTCGACTCTGGAGAACAGTGTCTCTCTGACAGTGGCTTATCTGGCCAGATGAGAGAATGTCACAGCGGAAATCTTGAGCAGACGGACTTTGGCTTCCCATGAATCGGAGCTCTGTCGGGGGGTCTCCTCAAGTGGACCTCTTCACTCCCAGTGCCAACCATAGGTGAAAGTGGTTCTGCTTCATGGAATTTCCACGTCTGGGAACTCTGGGAGATGCACTGACGGTCAAGTGGACTTTTGACCTCCTTTATGCGTTCCCGCCGATCCCTGTCATTCGCTGGTTCTCTGGAGATTGCGCATGTTCAGAGCTACGATGATCCTGGTTGCCGTGTACTGGCCTTGGAGAATGTGATATCTGGAGTTGCTGGACATGTCCATCTGCCTTCCCTGGTGCCTCCTGAGGAGAGTGGACTTACTCTTCCAATCAGAGGGGCAGTTCTTCTACCTGAACCTCAGCAGCCTGAACCTTCATGCTTGGCTACAGAGAACCTAGATACAAGGAGTGGGTCAGCCGACGCCCATCGATGTGCTCCTTTCTGCTCAGAGGCCAGCCACGAAATCTGATTATGCTTGTCGGCGATGTACATTTTTGATTTGGTGCCAGGAGAGGACCCACAATCCTTTATCCCATGTGTTGGATTTTCTGTGGGCTTGTTTTTTTACAATCCCCACTGTTACGCAGGTCTTGCAGGGTTTGTGTAACCAGTTTCCTCCTAGTCAGTTTGTGGTTCTGGTGTGGGATTTGGATTTAGTTTTATCCATTTCTTATGGGTGCTCTGTTTGAGCTCCTTCATTCCTGTTTTATTAGATTGCTCACCCTTAAGGTGATTTTCCTGGTTGCCATTGCTTCCGCGAGAAGTGTGAGTGAGCTCCAGGCATTGTCTGTTTTACAAAGGCATGTGTTTTATTCTAAAGAGAATGTGATGTTGATAGTGAGACCCCCTTTAATACCAAAGGTGGTCTCCGATTTCCATCTCTCAGAAGATCCATCTTCATGTATTTTGTCCTCACCTCATCATTCCAAGGCACAGGAACGATTCCATCAGTTGGATCGGCTACAGACCCTGAAGTTCTATGTTTCTTTACTTTCGTTAGTTATGCTGCTCCTCTTGTTGGCATGGCTGTGACTAAACAAACCCTGCCAAGGTGAGTCATTCTGTGCATCTCAGAATGCTACGATCTGGATGGTAAGGATGTGCCTGAGGGTCTCTGAGCTCATTCTACCAGAAGAGTGTCTACCACCTATTACCTGCAGGGGGATGTCGCTGGCCATGGATATTCACCAGGCAGCAAAGTGGGCATCTTTGCACATGTTTTCTAAGCATTACTGCTTGGACTCCCTTGTGGGCCAGGATACTCGTTTTGGTAGAGCAGTCCTCCGGAGTTTTCTGGTTTAGGTGATGTTCTTGCTTCCTCCCTCCTCCAGTTATACGTACTGCTTTGTGACTTTATCATAGATGAGAAATCTGTGCGGAGAAAGAATCCATTAGAAGAATAAATACTTGCCTCTCTGTAAGGTTTTCCTCACATGGTTCCCTCATCACTCTCCCTACCTGCCCCTCTTGGTGGGAAGCTAGTACACCATCAGTTCTATGGCCCCTCAGCTTCAGAGTGTTATAGAGAAAGGGTGGAACTGAAGTTATGGGGTGTGGCGCTACTATATATACTGGCCCCAAAGTCCTATCCAGTGCGTAGAGGCATCTGACGGAGCTGCGCTGTGCCCCCTGACAGCTGAAAGGTTACCAAAGGACAGCTGTGCTAGGGATATTGTAGATGAGGAATCCGTGGGAGGAACTTTCGTCAGAAAGAAGATTACCAAGAGGGAAGTAATTTGTTTTACACAGGCATTTATATTTTCGATTGACATTAGTCAATAAAAGAAGAATGAACTCTCCAATATCACCTTTTCCACAATCCACTTGACCGTTTTAGTAATTGACCGGGAATGGGAAAAATATTCGGGTGTGCTTGCACGGAGTAATAAGCTCCTGGCCACATTAAGCCTAGTAATGGTCTTAAAATGTGCAAGTTTCAAAAAATCTGACAATGTCCGTGTTAAGATTTACCTTCTTATTTAACCATATTGAACACCATAAATATGCAGCCGCTAAGGGTAGGTCATCTGATATGGGACTTGGCTGAATTTCTAGATACAGAATACAATATTGCAATATCAAGAGATCGGAAAAAGGGAGCAAGTGCATGTAGTCAGTGTCACTCTGCCTGGCAGAGTACCATAGAGTAGACATGGAATGTGCTGAGGATTGAGGATAACAATATGTCAGAGCGCCAACATTAGGTTCTCATGCTTACCCAGAGAAAATGTTCTCAGGAGATTGCAAACACAACCCTGGCTCTTGCGTGACCCATCCCCTCACTTATATTGTGATGGTCGCTGACAGAAGTAGGCAACGGCTTACACATTAGTGGTTGGATCTCGGAACAACAGTGGATGAGGGGGTGTTGGTGAGCGTTGCATGCTAGCCTTCAAATGGCCTTCAATGTTAAGGCCAATCAAAAGCAATGTCAATTAACCTAAATCAGACCCTCCAGAATATTGCAGCATGAAATTACCTATTTTGTGGCATTTTTTCAGCACATTTTTTTATTGACTGGAGGGGGTAAGATTAACAGGTTGTAAGAAAGTGGAAGTCTGAGAGTCTACAAGAGAGACAGGTTGTCAATATTTGCACCTTTCGTATTAGTTTAATAGGAGTGCCAGATGCCAATGGCTTGACAGAACAGTGTTTGTTTTGCTCTACTTTTTTGGTTGAATGTGTATGCCTATTTAATGTTAACTTTATTGAGCATTATCACCTTTAATGGTACACATATTCTCCCTCTGTTCTACAATCCCGTAAGCACCCACGCACCCCACTCCACCACATCCCTCACACCAAGTCCCCAGCACACCTTACACTCCCAAACCTCTCACTCTGCCAGTCATGTGCAGACTTGCGTGATCTGTCACACTAACAAGTCACAACACGCACCTCCCAGTCTCTACAATACTTTCAACCATACTCCCAACTCGCATCTTACGCTCCCCAGTTCCTCCTGTATTCTACAGTCCTTCATTCTTTCATGCTCCTGCTGCATCTTGCATCCTTTCTCACATTCTATCGCTCTCTAACATCTAACATACTGCATTGGGTTGTTGCTAAAAACATATTTTTCAAATAAAAAACACTATGCCCTGTATCTGGTCCCACAATTTTTATATAGATTTTCATATTTAAATACCTGCCATTCCTTTCGAAAGCAAAAAACCCTTTAAAAATAATTGCGAGCCGACATTTCAATAAAATACATCCTTCACACCTGTCGGAGTGTGTACAACAGGTTATGCTCTCTACCTCTGAGTCTGACTATCCAGCTCCCCTTGTCTCAATGCCTTTAACCTTAGTGTATGCAGCGTGCTGGACATAGTCGCATCTCTCAAGGATAAGCTGGTTAAAGACAACACATCACATCAAAAATGGTTCACTCGAGAGTTTACGGTCTAAAAAAAAAACAAAGGAAGGCTGAAACTAGATGGCGCAAATATCCAACAGATGCTAACAAAACCTGTTTGAAAACCTTAGTCTACAGACTCTCAATATTCCAAAACAAGAAAAAAATTTTCAACACACAAATTGAGGAAGCTAATAACAGATCAAAGACGCTCTTCGAGATTCTGAAAGGTCTAGAAAAACCTAACGCTCATGCTACCTTCTTTATCCCTTCCATTCAGACTTGTCTCAAGGTACAAATGGCCTTTGAAGCAAAGATTGCTAAATCACATGCAAAGTCCCACTGACAGGTCAAATAGCATCTCTAATTACCCACCTCACGGCCGCCAAGATCTCCATAGCGCGGTTATGGAAACACCCTGATGGCCCCTCACTACCATTGGTGGGCAAAGTGCTGGGATATTGTGGTGTCAGAGAAAATCACTGCATTGTGTCTTGGAAACATCTCGGCCTTTAGAAACACCTAAGCCCCATTTACGGATTATGCTGCGAAATTCCTGTGTCTGACCCGCAGCCAATCTGGAACTCGCTGGCTTACAATAGCCAAGATTCAGTGGACATCGCACAGGGGCACAGTGACTCATCGAGAAAACAATCGGACTTGCCCAGGAGGGGTAGGCCCACAATTTGCAGATGCTCTCACATGTATGTTTTAACTTTATTGCAAGCAAGCTTTATGTAATGCGGATGTTGATGTATATTCTCTGAAAAATCCTAATGAAATGTTTTATTGGGAACAAAAAAAATCACAGGCAAAGATCAGAAGTGAACTGGCAAAAAAAAAATCTGCTTCATTGCCGACAGTACTTCCATCCCCCTGTATAGGCCCACCTGAATTTAAATGTTCATGTGTCAATACATCGTACATGATTGAGATCCTGATCTCCTTACACCCTCCGCCTGCCCCGTAAAAAATGTTCTTACACCTAAACTGATTCTCGAGAACAAAGAAATCTTTGCTCCTTTCTTTGCGAGATTCGTTAACTCATGGTTTAGCAATAACCAGGTCCCTGACTCCATTAATGCTGTCACTGTTACACCCATGATAAAGAAGGCTGGAATTGACCCTAACAACACCAATAACCTAAGACCCCCCACTAATTGTAATTTCCTGTTAAAAATACTGGACAAAATTTCCACATTCCAACTTCAAGTGTTTGTTAAATCCTCCAACATCTTGCACCCCGGACAATTTGGCTTCAGACCACATCACAGTACGGAGACAGCACTTATAGATTTTCTAACCCACATGCTTGGAATCATGGACAGTGGTAAACATGGTCTACTACTGCTGTTTGATCTGTCTACAGCTTTTGACCTGCTAGACCACAAGCTCCTCTTACACACTCTGAGGAACATAGGACTGTGCGGTCAGGAATCCACCAACTGGATACAGTCTTTCCTTCTGCACCAGGTTTCTAGAATCTACAAGGGGGATGCCACCTCTCCCCCAGTTCCAATCAAGTGTATCCTTGAGGGTGCCTTTTTATCTCTGCTGCTCTTTAGCCTATACATCAGACCTCTGTGAAGTCTCCTGGAGGAGAATGGTGTCTACTTTACGAACTACGCGGAAACACCCAGTTCGTCCTACAATTCTCTGGGAGTTACAAGCTCGATACCAAAAACTTGCAATACACCTACTCCCAGATTGAGTCTTGAATGAACTCAAACTGGATGTGTCTTAATGGAAACAAGGCTGAACTGTTGACATTTGAGGCAAAGCTTAAACTTGATCCCAGAGACCTATCCTTCACTATTCAAGTCTGTGACGCTCCGGTGCACGGGACCCAAATCAGACCGGATTTATGCCTGGCCTGGGCACTGCTATAAACTTGCATGTTTTACAGGCGATTACATTCCAGGAATTGTCTAAAAAGTTGCCAGTCTATTTGTTATTTATTGATTTCCAAGCTGCCTTTGATTCAGTCAGTAGAGGTCTTCTTATGAACAAACAAGCTGCGGAAGGCCGCATGCCCGGATTATCTCCTTTACTGGATTAATGAGCTACATTCGAAGACCACAATACAAATCAGACTGTCTCTGGACGGAAACCTATCAGAACCTATTGAGACTTTTCGAGGCCTTACGCAGTGCAGTCTTTTGGCCTGCACCCTCTTTAACTTTTGTGTCTCTGATATGTCCCATGATTTTGCTAATATTATTTCGGATTCACCCAGGTTGGGAGGGTGCGCGATCCCCTAGTTTTATGCTGATTACCTTGTGTTATTGGCTAAGACTCCCGGGGGACTGCGTTCCCTCCTTTCCCAGCTTGGCAGATATGTTGAGGCCAACTTGTTGAAGATCAATCAATCTAAATGTTAGATCATGGTCTTGGACGTTAACCACAGAAGGACTCGCAGGTCAGTGCCTTGGCTCTTGCAGGATAATAAGTTGGAGGTGGTTGCAGAATACAAGTATTTGGGCCGTATCATGAGCAGCCATTTTAGCGATTTACCCTATTCTCAAGATCTTGATCTTAAGTTGAAGACTGGCATTGCCCAGGCCCGTGTTATTCAGGGTAAATATGGTACATTTAAATTTTTGCCTGCTATTATCTTTTTCAAACAAAAGGTAACCCCCATCCTTACCTATTGTGCAGAGACAAGGCATTGCCTGGCAGAACTTCTCTGGCAGAAACTTGAAGCTCGGTTTTGGAGGGCTATTCTTGGCTCGCCGCAGGCTGCTTCTATGTGCCTTATTCATCACGAATTAGGAATGGTCTCACTCTATGCCGTGTACTGTTGGAAGATTCTCTCTCTTTACAGGAAGTACTTGTTGGTGGTGATACCAAACACCATTATGGATGTATTGGCCAAATATGAGCTAACCGCTAAACATGTAAAGATTCTGGCTTGGAGAACAAGCACAAAGAATATCTTGGAATACATAGGGGTATCATAGAGTACCTTGATAAACAACCCGACCAGAGCTAAAACAAAACTCTGGTTGTAGGATTGGATTAAAACTAGACAAACATTTTTGTTACTTCGGTTGTTTAAGGTGCAACGTTACAGCATTAAAAAATGGTATGCTGCTGAACAGTACCTGTTAAAATTTCCCGATCCTAAGTGAAGATACTTATACATGAGGCAAGGATGAATTTGTGATATACCAAGGAAATCATGTTCAGGCGGAACCTTAGCCAAGATAATTGCTGCTGGTTTTTCTGTGATGTTTCAAAAATTGAAACATTAAAGCATCCGATTGTTGAATGCTCTGCTTTACTCCCTTTGAGAGTGAGATTTTTCCAGCATTTGTTTGTAGAATATTTAATTTCAGACTCTGATATGCTATGGAAAAGTCTTTATAATAGTCATAAATTGAGAATGAACATAGCGATGGTACCCTTAATGCAGTCCTTGAATCTGTTGGAACATCCCAAAGTGCTCCGTGAATTGAATTTCACCTTCTATCTGATGATGCAATCTGCAAATGTTAATTTTTGGGATAGTTTGTAAAATTGTGATGTTTCGAATGTGGTTACTGTAAATATTATATGTAAATATCTAATAATATTACACTACTTTGATGCCTTTTTAGGATGGACTGGTGTCTTTTTTAAAAAAAAAAAGAATTTCTCTCTCATTGTCTATATTGTTTGATTGTAAAGTGAATTGAGGAAACCCAATAATATTGTAAATCTGAATTGGTGTTGATATGTTTCATGAACTTGTAATTCGAAATTTTGAAAGGCTGTTTTTTCAGCTAAAACAAATATCTGAGAAGGTGAAAACATTAGGTATCTACCTTGAGTCTTCCCTTGGCTCCCAGACTCATGTCAACCACGTGCTTAAGAATTGTGCTCACTACCTCCGACTGTTGAAAAATATCTGTCCATTCCTCTCTGAGCCCAACTGTACATTTATTGCACTGGCCATACTATTAACAAGGATTGATTATTGCAGTGCCCTATTAATAGGAGCCAGCACAAAATGCCTACCAAAAAAGCAAGTTACACAGAACGACGACAGGAACATATCTCCAGCAGTCGACAAGACATGCATTGGCTCCTGGTACATGAAAAGGTCCACTTCAAGGCAGCTGTGATCATTCACATATGTTTACACAGGATGTTGCCACCCTAGCTTAAATAAATGTCGACCCTTTATGAGGCTAGACGTACTCTGCGCTCAACTGCTCGAGCACTGATCCTCAATCCAAGATTTAAGCTGACCAATGGACTCGAAAAATCGTTCCCAGTCCTTTCAGCCAAACTTTGAAACTCTCCTCCCCTGATCTTAAGACAAGAACAAAACCTAACACGATTTTGACGAAAGTTAAAAACGTTTCTCTTCACGTAACCTTCATCTGTGATCCGATCGATGTGCCGTCTTCCATTGTTTGCTTGTGTTGATGTTTCTTGGCGCCCCAATGCCTGCAGGCTTTCGGCGCCATATATAAATAGAAATACTTTTCTCCATTCTTGATCCCAATCTACAGCTCGCTTCCTCATTCCAGCCAATCGCTCTGCTTTTTGGCACCACCTCTGGCCCACTGCGCTCTCTTTTCTAGCCCTTCATTGCCCATCGGGCCCATGTCTGCCCACCCACCCCGCCTCCCTTTTTCCTCATATTGTGATTATTTCTTTAATTATTCAAAAATGTAGATTTTGGGCCAGTTTCTCAAATAATTGAACAGAGGATGTGCTATTTCCACATTTTTGGAAATGCGCACGTCACCTTATTCTCAAAGGTGACCTGCTGATTTCCAGGGGGCTGAGCTGTAGTGCCAATGATGCTGTGGCCACCGAGTTCTTCTGTTCTAACACTAATGTTCTACAGGCTCTCGACACCCAAGTAGGTGCTGGGGGTGCATTTCATCATGACGTCACTGTAAAATGGGATCCAAAAAAAACAACGGCATTTCCATCCCCGTTTAAAGAATATAAATGCAATGAAGACAGCAGTGGTTAATACCTCTGCTGTTGCACAAAAAGATTTGTTCAGAAACACCCCCTGATTTGTGCAAATGTGCAAAGGAGTCAAAAAGGCTTTCTGAATTGGCACATATAAGATGCGCCCATTCAGATTCCCTTTGTGGATTGGGCTGCTCCTTTTTTTGGCGCAAGTCAGGAGATGTGTTGGCACACCTCATCACTTGCGCCGAAGAACGTGTTGTGAAGCTGGGCATTTGTCAGTTATTAAATTAATCTGCAGTTTGTGCAAAAAAGTCTGTCTTTGCGTCTTTTATACAAATGACTGTTTTTTGCAGAATTTTGCATGACACTGAAATCGTGACAAGGTGCAGGGTCTTCCTGAATAGTGTGCCTGTTCGCCACCACTCGAAAGTTGTAGCTTGCTGGGGTTGCAAAGATGACAGTGCTTCTTCTCCCACACTGTGTTTCTTTCGGGCAAGCACCGGCAGGTAGGAATAAACATCCAATGGTTCTCACTGAGCATGCCCTCCAAAACGGTGATACCCACACCAGGCACGCATCTCCAAAACAAAAGGTGCTGCAGTGTTGGACCCAAGATCTGTGTGGGCAATACACGATTGAGTACAGAAAGGGCCAGAAAGACCGTGAAATAGTGTTAATTGCTGAAATACCAACATTTAAGTTTGATAGGGAGCTCAAACTTGTGATACTTAGCCTCCTTCCATACTGTGACTCCCCTAGTGGGCATTAGTTTAACCAAGAATAATTGCAGTAATCTGAGTGCCTAATATACAAAAAAAGTTGCTTTGGGAGTAGCACAATTTTTACAATTGAAATCCTGCTCACCATGTAGCACTGGCCACCGATCTACACAGTCATAAAGATAGCCTAGACCTTCATTTGATTGAGTTGTAGTAAGCCATCAGTGCTATGACACATCAGAATTCTAATACATTTCATTGATGTATGGCTCCTGTGTAGATCTATGGGGCCACAACCGCAAGAGTGGACTGCATTTAGGGTTAACATTCTTTACCTGGTTCCATTGACCTTTAGTCCACATAGAGATCCAAAAAAGCAACCACTTTCAGTAATAATATACGTGATAGGGTTTCAGAAATAAATTTAAATGTCATCTGCAGCAAGGGAAATGATACATTTGTGATAATCGAACCAAGGTCTCTTGTGTCCATGTTCTTTTCATAGCATACACGCCAGCGGTGCATCTGCCGATGCACTCAGTTGGAGGCAAGAGTGGGCTTCCCTGACTTATACCTCGTGAGAGCACATTTATTGTTCATTTTCTTGCTGCGCACATGGTCTATCCGATAGCCGTGGGCCGCTGCTCAGAGGGCCATTGTGTGGAGTTACTTTCAAGGTTTGTCATCTCTGGACATATGTTTAGCAGGGGTTGTGGCGACACAGCCTGTCTGCCCCAAATATGGTTCTTTTGAATTGCGAATGTCATCGAGGATGAACCTTTACTAGCTGAGAAACTTAACCTTTGCAGTGCTTTTTTTCCTCGTCTCGAGACAAAGAACAACAGCAGGAGCTCAGTTACGTTTACCTCTAAGCACAGTGCGGATTGATGAAAATGTCCATGCATTATACCAAGTACATTGGACATTATAGATGTGGCCAGTGGGGTATCAAAGCATGGCGAATACCACATGTACAGCACAATATGTTACCCTAGTAGTGCCCCAATAACACACTGCAACCTGCAAATGGGCCTCAGTGGACCACCTGCCAAGGTTTCTGGAAGTTGCTTATGATCTTCATCTGTGATCTATGATATGATCTGATATAATAGGTTATTTATAACGCGCTTAATACCCATGCAGCAGTGATCCCAATCATAAAAGTGAAACAGGCAAGCCCAACAGGTATAACTTATTTTCACTCTTTTGGTAGCGCAGTCTGAGGGCAGCCTATACCCTTCAGGAGAGGTGTGAGCTGATACAGTTGCAACACAAAAAACAATAGTACTATGTTCCCAAAATACCTTAGTTCTTGTCTTTCGGATCTCAGCAGAGCCAGGCTTTTCAGCATCAGACCAGAAGCATGGGTGCCTTTGCGCTGGGGTCAGGTCAGAGAGCAGCAGCGATGGGCCCCAATGATGCAGTTCTGTTTGGGAGTGGTGCTGATATGCAGGTAGAAAACGCTGGGAACAGTAGGCCGTGCTAAGTGGATGGCACTGGAAGACTCGGTGACCTCTGGGCCCGGACAAGGGAATACTTGCCTTTGGCGCTGTGCAGGCTCGGCTGACGCAACACGGCATATGGTTACGGCAAAGATGTCAAAGCTTCAGCATTGTCATTGAGCAGAACTCTGAGATTCAGGGGTGGTGGAGCGTCGAGGTCCAGGATGATTATGATGGTGTCAATGGGGCCAGCGCTGAGCAGCTCTGCTCAGGAGGGCCATGGGCCCGTGTGGGGCCGACAGGCCAGTGGGCAGACTGCAACAGGCCTGCTCGAGCCATCCTGCTATTTATACAAATCTCGGGCTGAGCAGGGCCTGATGGGAGAAAGGAACTGCGCTACAATCTGCTCTTCTACTGGGCTCTGCCTGCTGGAGCTTCCCCCTACACGCGGGACAGGCAGCTCTGCAGATGCTCAGAGCTTCCGGAGGTGTGGGGGGTTGGGCTGGGTCATGGCCTGCCTTCTCACCCTCGCTTAGCGGGGCTTCCCAGAACTGACCCAACCCCTGCCCTCTTGCATGCAACTCATACTTAGCTGGCAGGGGAGAATCTGATCTCAAGGGCAGATCTCCCAGGATGAGGCTTACCCAATGCACATCGGATTTGCTGACCCCTGCTATGTTCCCAAATGCGGGATACACAACTGCATTATTTCTGGTAGTGGGGGACTGCGTTTGCACTCTCCCCCTGATTTATTGGTGAAAGAAAAGGTAAAGTGTGCACTAGGCCTGCTAGGTTGCATACTTTAAGATTGTGCTCACATTGCATTTCTTCAATTAGGTTCACCTTTGGGTGATCGCTTTTACACATTTTATCTGTTGCATTGAACTATGCTTCTTTCATCACCACAGAAGTAATGTGTATTACAGAGATAAGCTGCCATATGTATTGGGCACACTGCACATGCCCAGGCAGCATCAATCATGCTTTGTACAGGACAATGCTGGCCTAAATTAGGAACAGCCAGCATAGATATGTTGCTACAGGGGCATATTTCGGGTACAACCAGCATGACAATGTGTTACATCAGTGACAGTGCTGTCTTACACTGTGGACACATCGATCATTAACATGTGTTGTGTTGTAAAATGTTCTTTTCTGCTGTTGGTGACAGAATTTTCATGTTCCCCTTTAGAGCTGATTGCAAACGTATGGCTTTTTGGTCACATTTTCTGCTGTAAAATGCACCATTTCAACCCCATATTTGAAAATAAATTCTTGGGGGGAGGGGTGAACCCCCGCAAACCCTCCCTAGAACCTTGTAGCTCCCTCGCTATGCTCGGTCGCCCCCACTATTTCAGAAAAATATTAACACATAGACACTGAAAGAAATCACAAGCAACTAACCTTTGCTCACTGCCCATGACACCAAAAGCTATCTTTGGGACTACATGGCTATCACTGCCTGTGGTGCTATTGTGGCAAAGGTCACACAATATCGCTTTTTAATATACTGCTTTGGGTGAGGTTGTTGACTTTTGGCTCGCCGGCCCACTGGGTGACAAAAAGTGAATCCTTCAGCCCCATATTCAAAAAGGCTGGACAAGCCTGGGTTAGAGGGTCATATAAAATATAAAAGAGGAGCCTGGTCTATCGCATCTGCACCAGAGCCTTCACTTGCAACTTGCTTCCACATCAAATCACTATTCAGCTTCTAATTCAACATCTTCTGGCTTGAGGTCTGAGTTTATTTGATGTACAATGGTGAATATTCTATGCAGGTTACACTGCCTTCATGCTCCCACAATAAATCCAGATGGTACAAGCAGGACTAGGTGTGGCATAAGAAGAGTGGGCATTATGCGGGATAAGACATTAGCAAAATTGTATTCGCCAAGTTGAGGACAGATGGAGGTCTAGGAGGAGCACGACAAAGTATCAATCAGTTACTTTATTGTGGCGTAAGCCATAAAGGTTACACAAATAACAAATACGTTTGATAAAAAGCATCTTCACACAATTAATCAAATCAATTGGCTAATAATATGGCATGAAGTACCTAATACATACAAGAGTTAACACTTCCCTAAACACGAAATAATGTTTATTACATAGAGTGGATGAAATATAATTTAAAAAAAGCCCAAGTTCATTGCTTACTCATAAGCATCAGTTTAAAAAAACAGCAGCAAGAACATTCCTCAAGTTGGTACTTCTCAGCCAGGCCCTATACATGTACTTGGCAACAAAAAAAGCGCACCCAAATTATTCAAACTTTTACAGAAAGCAATTGCTACCTCCACTCGTTTGACGCTTGCCTGTTTAAACAAAGGGCTTGGATATTTCACTCTATAATCGTTATAGCCTTTGCAAAAGATCATAAAGTGGCTGATAGACTCCTCTAACTCACCACAGGCTGGACATGGCATATCTATTTGTCCCTTTCCATTTCTTGAAGAAAAAGCCCGCTTTCAAAGTATCGATGCAAAACGCAATAAAAAGTGCACGTGCAAAGCAAGGTTGAGTCTTTCACACACTGCCACTGACGAATTCCTGCAAAGTTCAACACTGGCATGTTTAATTGACCCTTTAGCACCACTGGTCATGGCGTCAGGGGATACCCAGTGGACACTAAGGTTCATTTTAGTCAGCCAGGTTTTTACATGCCTGAACCAGGGAAGTGATTTTGCACCTTCCAAAGACCAAACATGCTTTACAACTTCCCTATAGCTAGCTGGATTAGTTGAATACAAGTCTGGCCCAGTACTGTAGTGGTTTCACCCTGATGAGATCTTCGATTGTCTGAAGATCGCACTCAAAACACAGCCTCGTGCCACGGGTACCCACTGCTAACATAAATAGTGACCTCAAAAATGTGTTTTCCACACTGTTGAATGATCGGGCACCTGTGAATCCCAAAATATCTGCCCCATAAGAGGCTGAGGCAACCACTTGCAACCTGAAACGCTGGAGAGCCAGGGTGACGGCACCGCTATTATGGCTATGATGAAAATGTCTGATAACCCCACTATATTGGTGCAGGGTCGTAGTTGTTTCAGTGATTTGCTTGGTCCACAGCCTATTCTCAGTGTACCTAATCCCAAGATAATCATATTCTTGGACTTGTTCAAGCAGGGTTTCCTCTACATCAACAGCAATTCTCAATGATCTAGTAAATCTGTGTCTGAAAACCATTACCTTCGTTTTCCCTTTGTTCAGCTCTAATTTGGGGTCCTTACACTTCTTCAGAAATGTAGCATGGGTGTATCTCAAACTCATTGGATATGTTGCCAGCAAAAAAAGAGCAGGGCTTGGCCATTTTATGGGGATCCAGGCAATCTAACTTTAGTTTATCAATCACTTCATTTATATATAAGCTAAAGAGCAAGGTACCAATACGCACCCTTGTTTTACACCTCTGTGGACAGAAATAGGATCTGTTGCATCAAGCCCCATCTAACAGTGGCTTTACTGTCCGGGTACAGTGAGTGAATTGATAGTAGTAACCTCTGAGGATGTTCTTCTTTACCAAAACCTCCCACAGAGAATTTCTAGGGACAACAATCGAAAGCAGTCCTAAGGTCTACAAAAACCATGCAGACCCTTGCTCATTTTAGAACGGTATACATGTTTAGGATGAGGTCAAGGTCGAAAAGCCTGTTCAATGGTGTTGGTCCCCCTCTGGAACCCAGCCTGCAGGTGATTGATGACTCCAGTTGCCTCTGTCCATTCCAGCAGCCGTTCCAGAATGACTTTATCAAAGAGCTTCCTTGCTCCATCCATACAGGATATTGGGCGTTAGTTCCCTGGTTGGTCACGGTCACCCTTCTTAAATATGGGGACAATTTCTATGAGTTCCATCCGTGCGACTCCGCTTGGAGGATGGTGTTCTCCTTGTTCCCCAGCAAGGTCCTCTGAGTGTGCGTGGTGTGACTTTGTCCGTGATTTGCTTGGGAAGCTGCTCGACTGTGTGAGGGGACAAAGCCTACAACCATGGCCTCACGTCATTATTGTTGCTGACGCGTCCTATCAGCTGACGGGCATAATCGTGTAGGAGGTCTGCATGCTCCTGGAACACGTCTTTTCCACTACAAAGTTTGTAAGTCTTTTACTCATTTTTGAGGATTCTGCCCATTATTACTCATATGGACAGCAAGTTTAAAGTGCAGTTTACCTCACAGAAATTTTTTGAGATTTGGTCCAATTAAAATATTTTTGCCAATGGGATTTCTGTAATAAATATAAATGTTATTCCTTTTAAAATTTCCTAAAACCCTCATGCGCAGTGTTTCATAACAACTCTTAACTTTTGTTGTGCTCATTCCCAGTGATTTTTAAGAGTGACTTGGAACTGCTTCTTTTATTTATACTTTTATTCTCACAGACACTGGAAACCCTATTTAGTGAGAAATATACGTGGACACAAGTAGTACAATTCATACACTGGAATCACAGCGCTCACTTTCTATAATTAAACAAATAAATCCCCTTGGTACATAAGTTTGTAGTACTGCTACCAGCCTACCTGAACATCAACTGCCACAATATTCTAGAGTCAACCTGCTATTGCTTTCATAACATTCTGTGAATTTAAACCTTGCCATAAACAATTTGAGAACTTTATTACCCATATTCGTAGCACCTTCAAATCAATTCTTGCCCGTGCTTACTATTCTAACCAGCAATTGGGTCATTCTTTCTCATGTTTTTCATCATATGAGCCCAATTTAATTTATTACAATGGTTGATCTGGCCAAAATTTCGCCGCCTCCTGACAATACCATTCAAAACCTGTATGGAGAAAATCTTAGAAGAACTTGGTAATTTCCTCCATATTGCATGGGGCGTCCCTTCCAAGGGACAGGACACAGAACCATTTTCACCAGAAAAAACCTTCTTCCCCTTTAAATTTAGAGGCGCTGCGGTGCGACCCAGGGAGCATGCGCTGCCCTGACTCTGCCCTCCGGCGCCACACCTCAGTCCCCTTTCCCGGGCCAACGGGAACGGGCCAAATTCACCAGCGCTCCTGCGTTTGGCTTCGGCTGTGTAATTCCACGCGTGAATATTTCTTCTTTGTCTTTTTTTCATTCAGGTACTCGGTCCTCAGGCGCCACCCTCCTCCCTGGCGCATGTCGACTTCCACAGGGTTCAGCAGGTGTCTATCCTGGAAAGGGTTCTTCCCAACTTCAGACCCCCACGCCCTCTGCCTTGGCACAGACCACGGTTTGGCAAGCTTGTACAGCATGTGGATTGCTGTCATCGAAAGCGCTGAAGAACAGACTAGCCAGTTGGAGAGAGCTCTTCCAGAAGTCGCCTCCAGAGGACCTCAAGAACTTCGTGAAACACTGAGCCAGGCCCAAGGAAGGGCCGCCATTTTCCATCGCACCCCGCAAGAGAGACTCCTTTCCAAGGACTCTCCCGCGCGGGAGGGACCGATCGGGTCTTTGTACCAGCATGTGCACCGAGGGTGCTACAGCTATCGGCCTTCGGGCCCGAGGGATCCTCTGATCGTCCCAGTGGCAGTGTGGAGGGACCGGAAGGTTCTTGTACTGGATTGTCATCTGAGAGGCTCCGCCCTTGTATCGTGCAATATGGCCGAGGGGCTGCGCCCTACTACCGGCAATACGTCCAAGGGGGTGCCTAAACGCAACTCTACCGACCCCCAGGTCAAGGGTGTTGCACCTACCGGGCCTATGCCCGAGGAGCACGGTAGGCCTCGTGATCCACATACAAGAGTCCTGGAAGAGGCTGGGCCCTGCGAGCCGAGCAACGTGTCGCAGGCACGTGGCAGGCCACCAGACAAGATTGCCACCGTGCCAGACAGAGGCACCCGTCTGATGCCATTCCAGGAGTTCGGCGAAGAACGAGTGTCAAGGTGGCACTGGCCTTAACCAGGTACGTGACCGACAGCCTATCCTTCTTATGTGCAGTGCAGCTTCCGACTGCGTCCATACGGGCAGGGTATGCAGCGGCTCCAGCAGCCTCTGGCTACCCCGTCAGTACCCCCTAGTCCCCCCTCAGGCCAGTAAAGAGGGGTTCTTTGAGAGGTTCCTCTGGCTCATAAAGTCACCTCGGATGGGGGTTATCCTCAAGGACGCCATCAGGGAAATCCTCCCGACTATGCTAGCAGCACCACAAGCGCCTCCGCAGGCGCCCCCAGCCCCGGTGCAGCCGCTGGCTCCTGCTCCACAGCCGACTCCTCAGACTGTTCCGTACCAGTCTCCGCCGCCTCCTAAGCCTCCGGCTGCGATCCCTGTGTCCCAGCCTCTGGCTCCAGCTACTCCTCCATCTCCGTAGGATCCTCCTGATCCACAGGACATGGATGATGATGATGAAGAGGAGGAGGAGGATCCGGACACGCCATCCTCAGCCAGAGCCTTCCACGAACATCTTGCTGGGCTGGCGGAATACCTAGGCCTACCCCAGCCCGAGGTTGAGCAGCCGACAGAGGGGGTTCTGGCTGAAGTACTCATGCGACGTCCCTCTGCCGAAACAGGGATTCCTCTGCAGACTGACGTAGTCTCCTTGGCGAAGAAGGGTTGACTTAAGCCCCACTCTGCCCAGCAGGTCAGTCGACGCCTGGACGCGAAGTACAGGCAGATGGAGGGGATACATTCTTGCTCTCGGCCCATCCTCAACCACACTCCTCGGTGATCGCTGCAGCATCACTATACTCCAAGCCTCAGTTGTCCTCAGCGGCTCTACTAGGCAAGGAGGAGAAGATCTTGGAGGTGTACGTAAAGAAACTCTATTCCAACGCATCTCTGCATCTTCGTCAGGCCAACGCCGATGCCATGCTGGCTGCCGCTAACCAAAGGTTATGGTGGGAAGTTGCGGACTTCCTCCTGGAACTCCCTCCACAGAGCCAATCACATTTTAATGCGGGGCTGGCAGAGGCCAAACATGTGGTGCAGGACCTCATGGAATCCACTGTGGCCCATATTGACACCTCTGGCCATGCCATCTGTATCGCCACGGACATGAGGAGGACAGCCTGGCTCTGGGCCACGAAATGTAACCCGGATGTCCAGAAACGCATATTAGATCTTCCGTTCGAGGGTTAGGGACCTCTTCTACTCCGCCACGGACAAAGAGCTGGACAAGAAGAAAAAACGCTCACAAACGGCTTTATCTATCTTGACAAAGACCACGCCGAAGTCGTACACCCAGTCACAGCAGCGCTCCGACAGGGGGTGTACAAATGGAGGGTTCCACGGCTTCCACGAATGGAGATCCAGGCTGCCGGACCGCTCGCCGTCTCAGAACCGTCGCAAGCAACAAAAAGGGGGGGAGGGCTTTTTCCAGTCCCCCTCCTCCGTGACAGAATCCGAGGGAAAGAAGGAGTGACACGTCCCTTCCTGTCCACATGCTCTCCATGCACATTTCTGGCACCAGAATTTCATGGACCCCTGGATCCTCTCTGTAGTATCCACGGGGTACCGCCAACCCATCCCAGCCTCTCCTCCTTACTCCCATCCACTCCCTCAGGTTGGGACAGCAACTCTTCTGGCGGATATCCAGTCACTCGTAGAGAACCAGGCAGTGGAGGAAGTCCCAGCCTCCCAGCGAGGCTTGGGCTTTTACTCCAGGATTTGCGCCATTCAGAAGAACCACCAGGCGGGCCTGAGAGTTGTGCTGGATCTTAACACCCTCAAACTCTCCTTACCCCTTCAAAAAATCAAGATGGTTACGCCAGTTTTTATAGCGGAGACATTGTGCAAGGGAGACTGGATGTACTTACTCCCTGGATCTGAAGGATGCCTACCTACACGTCCCGATTTGGCAGCCCCATCGTTCTTTCCTACAATTCAGGATCATGGGCAACCATTTTCAATACAAGGTCCTTCCTTTTGGCCTCAATTCGGCCCCCAGGGTCTTTACCAGGCTCATGAATGCGGTGGCTACCCTCCTCGGAGCGCAGGGCCTCCACATCTACTCATACCTCAATGACTGGCTCGTCAAGGATAACTTCTCTGGAAGCGTCTCACCACTCTTCCCATGCCCTTATGAACACACTGCACGATCTGGGATTCTCGCTCAATCTCAAGAAGTCGCAGCTGCAGCCCACGCAGACTCTGACTTTCTTGGGCCTCATCTGGGACACCTGCTCCGAGAAGGTATTTCCGTCGGAGGACAAAATCTTGGCCATCAAGAAGGCCACCACCCATTTCCTCAGCAGAGAGGGGACCTCGGCATGGTGGTACCAGCATCTCCTGGGTCTCTTGGCGGCAGTCCTATTAGCCGTCCGACACACGAGATTGAGGTTGAGGATGAGGTGGATTCAGCTGCACTTCGCAGCCTCATGGAACAAGCAGCGGCGCTCTCAATCCGAGATGATAAACGCTCCTCCATCTCTCCACCCAGACCTAACATGGTGGTCCAGGGACTGCAACCTACAGACGGGCAAGCCCGTTCGGCCGCCCACCATCACCACAGACTCATCGCTCGAGGGCTGGGGAGCCACCCTGGACGATCTCTCTGTCCACGGCACCTGGACTCGACAGGTGCAGGAATACCACATCAATTCGTTAGAGCTGAACGCCATCTGGCTAGCGCTGAGAGCATTCCTACCACTACTCGGGGGCAAGGTTGTCCTCATCCAGACAGACAACTGGACCAGCATGTACTACATCAACAAGCAGGGAGGCACCAGATCCCCTCCACTGTGCAGACTGTCAATCAGCATGTGGGAGTGGGCCCTGGAAAACGACATCTACCTCACGGCAGTCCACCTCCCGGGGGAATCCAACCTGGCGGTGGACAGGCTCAGCAGGTTGGGAGCAGACAATTACCAGTGGCAGCTAAACGACCTTGTTATTCAGGAGATCTTCAAAATCCCCAGGACATCCCGAGGTGGATATTTTTGCCAACTGGCACAACAAGAAGTGCCCACAGTTTGCGTCCTGGCAGGGACAGGGCCTCTGCTCCCTGGGCGATGCATTTCGGCTTCAGTGGAACGGCATGAAGGCTTACTCCTTCCTGCCCACACCGCTGATTCACAGAGTGATTTGCAAGATCAAGGAGTCTCGCCAACTCAACAGCATTCTAAAAGCTCCATGGTGGCCGGCCAGGCCATGGTTTTCGGAGCTGCACAGCCTCTCGGAGATGCCTCCTATTCACCTCCCGACGGGCCGAGCACATCTTCTGGCGCAGCAGGGGGGGGCAGGGTCATCCACAGAAACTAGCCCTCACAGTGTGGTACTGGAGCAGGTAATGCTGCAGCACCTCAGCCTCTCCCAGGCTAATCTGGAAATTATACAGGGCGCAAGGAGCAAGGCTACCAGGGCCCAGTATAAAAGTAAATGGACCAGATTCTGCCACTGGGCAGACTCCAGGGAACTCTACCCCCTGCCATGTACTTTAAACAACGTGCTCTCCTTCTCGGCGCACCTCACCCACTCTGGTGTGCAGGTGGATACCTGCCGTACATACCTCGCAGCCATCGGGATTTACAGGAACTCGGAGAAGGGGATCTTCTCCTGCTCCAATCCTATCGTCAAGAAATATTTGACGGGGCTCGCAAGGCTCTACCCTCCCGTCAAGAGGCCGCACCCTGTGTGGGACCTCAACATAGTCTTGGGTGCCCCTGGCGCACAAACTGTTTGAGCCAATGGTGTCCACGGACATCAGGCTGGTCACCATCAAGACGGCCTTACTCATTGGCCTCAACTCGGCTCATAGAGTCAGCGAAATCCAGGCGCTGGTCGCCTCAGAACCATGTACTTCCTTTCACAGGGACAAAGTAGTCCTGCAGACATACCCAGCATTTCTGCCCAAGGTGCCGTCTGCTTTCCACTTGGACAAGGAAATAGTCCTTCCTATGTTTTTTGCCGATCCTAAAGACGAAGCACAGAGAGTGCGGCACTGCCTGGATGTCAGGCGTGCCCTGAAGTTCTACTTGGAAAGGACCAAGGGCTTCCGCAAATCGGATGCCCTGTTTGTCACCTTCGGAGGCTCGAGGCCAGGCTATCAGGCCTCCATATCCCGCTGGATGGTCTCGGCCATCTAAGAAGCGTACGATGGCCAGCACAAACCGCTGCCGACCAACATGCATGCATATGTAGTCAGGGCCAAGGCAACGGCCATCTCATTCCAGCGCCATGTCCCTTGGCAAGTCATAAGCAGGGGGGCCACTTGGGCCACTCCCTCAGCTTTCTGCAAGCATTACTGTTTGGATGCCAGCTCTCGATCTGACGCGGCTTTCTGACAGGCAGTTCTCAGGAACCTATTTGCTTAAGGAGGGTCTCCTTTCCACCCTGGGTCTACATTCAGTTGTAATTGCCCATGCAGTATGGAGGAAAGGGGACGGAAGAGTAATTACAAGCTACTCACCGTAGTGACTAACATACTCTTAGTCCCCTTTCCTCCATACGTCCCAGCAACCTCCCCCCTAATAATACTGGTGCCATTAGGCAATGTTAAATCTATTGTTGACGCGTCAATGGGGACTGAAGTCTGCCACCGGAGGGCGGAGTCGGCACCCTGCGCACCTGTAAATTTAAAGGGGAAGAAGGTTTTTTCTGGTGAAAAAGGTTCTCTCTCCCGTCCCTTGGAAGGAACGCCCCATGCAGTATGGAGGAAAGGGGACCAAGGACTAAGAGTATGTTAGTCACTATGGTGAGTAACTTATAATATCCTCCATTTCCTCGCTAGATTCTCGCTCCTTCTCCATACAGGAAGAGATTAAAGAAATTAAATGTGAAATTAAGCCATTTTCTCACAGACTCGAGGCGACGGAGGAAAGAATCGGCTTCTTAGAGGACAGAGTGGAAGGTCTCGAACATGCAAGGAAGACTTACCCAATTGGAAAATGAAGTCACTGAATTAGAGGATAGAAATCAAAGAGACAACCTTTGTTTCTACGGAATCCCCGAAAAAATTGAAGGACATGACCCCATCAGTTTTCTCATCAACTTTAGGGATTACCTTCTCTCCCCCATTGAAACTACAACGTGCTCACCGAATCAGACGCTGATTCACCAACAGTTACTCCTCACCTAGACCCCTCATTACGTGCTTCCTTAGACAGCAAGAACGTCAAGTCCTACTTGCCACAAGGAAAAGCTACCACATCCTCTTCCTGAGCAACAGAATCGTTATCTCCCCAGAACCACACAGGTCAAAAGGAAAAGATTTCTGGACATGAGACCTCTCTTGAAATCGCTTAGCATCAAGTATGTTCTGTTAGACCCTGCTAGGATGATAATGACCACCCCAGGTGCCACTAGTAAATAATTGACTGACCCAAATGACCTTCAGAGCTTTCTTCAAGCCCTGCAAATGTCTCCAATGGATACTACTACCCTGAATCCTGTGTTCAACACTCCCAAATCGGATCCTTCTCTTCACTCACCGATTTTCACGTTACGCAAGAATCAGCATATCAAATTCACACCCAAACGCAGCAGGTCAACCTCCTCTATACCACTTGATGCTAATCCTCTTCAACTCATCCTAGGGACAAATCAAGATCTCCCATTAAATCAATTGATCCATCTCTTGCTACTTTGCAGACTTGACTAAATACGTGATTCTTATACATCACTGTCGCTTCTTCCAAAATACAAGTTATTGACTACTTAATCTTTTAGCCTTTTCACTGCTTATTCAACTTTTGTTGTCAATTTCTCTTCTTGCTCTTTGCTTCTTCTGCTCTTTCCACCTCTGTACTCTGGTTCCTCACATGATTCTGATACTCTTATGCAGCTTCTTTCTAGCCAATTTCACCTTTACCCATTTGTCATTACTTGCTCCCATGTATCCTTACTTTTCCAACTTTTTCATTCTTAAATGTCCTCTCCTCTATTGTCTTCTCCCCCTCCTTCCTTGTACCTCAACGCTAAGGCTGATTTTGGTACTATGTATTCCGTTCATGCCTTAAAATACTTAATTTTCTATGAATTGCAATCCATGAAAATGTTAACTTTGCCATGTTTTTTTACTCTACCTTTGGCATCATCCTTCTTATTTATACTAATATCTATTACATTCATAACATGGAATGTTAAAGGTTTGGGTCATCCTATTAAAGGTAGTAAAGTATTATCCCAACTTGTTAAACAAAAACCTGATATCATCTGCCTCCAAGAAACCCACTTAAATTCAGATATAGAAAACCTCAAGATTAGAGTCCCTTGATTAGTCATACACTTTATTCGAATGCACTTGATAAGAAGGGTGGAGTTTCTATCTTAGTAAATAAACGTTGGAACTTTTACTAATTTGATGAAGATAAAGATCCTGAAGGTCGATGGATCATCATTGATAGAAACATCAACAACTTACCTGTCACTATTGTCAATGTATATAGTCTTAATGCTCCTTATCCCATTTACTGGTCTAACTTTATCACTAAGCTTTCTCAGAAGAAGCTTGATAAACTCATTTTTTGCAGGGATAAGAACCAGATTCTTGACTTTGCCCTTGATCGAAAATCTGCCTCTAATTTTGTAACCTCCAAATCCAGAAATAGTTTTCTATAATTGTTACATAATCTAAATCTAATTGATTCCTTCTGATTCTGCCACCCTGATACCAAAGACTATACGTTTAATTCCCCCTGCACCGATCCTTTTCTAGGATAGACTATATTTCGTTAACTCCTCACTAACTCACACTGTTTTACACTCAGCTATTGGTCCCATTACCATCTCTGACCATGCACCTGTATACACCACTCTTGATTGGACACCTATTAATAAACTTTCTCCTAGATGAAAATAAAATGTGTTCCTAGTTAAAGACAAAGTATTCATTGAAAAAAAATCCTTGATTAAAGAATTATTTCTTAACAACCGTCCAGAATGTACCTCCTTTAACAAATGAGACACTTTTAAAGCCACCCTTCGTGGCTTTATAATACATTTTGTTGTCATCAAAAAACAACAATCTGAACTCATCCATAACAACCTCATGGCCTCAATTAAACAACTTGAACAATCCTACTACCCTAACTCGCATCCTACCACTATGAAAGCTGAAAGCTCTTATGGCCAAACGCATTGAATTCAATAAAATGTGCACTGATCAAGCTGCTGACTCACTACTGAAATCCAAAACTAAACTCCACTGTGGATCCAATAAAGCAAGTAAAATGTTGGCGTCTTACTTAAAAAAAGAAAAAAGTCCCTCATCACCCATGTCCTCTCTTCCGACGGTATCAGATTAACCAAACCAAAAGATATTAGTGACGCCTTTCTTGATTTTTACTCCACTTTATATACCTCTGACTCTTCTATTAACAATTCAGACATTCTCTCTTTTTTAAACTAATAAAAAAGTTAATTCATCCAACCCGATTGACCTATCTCCTCTTGATACTCTTTCTCTTACTGAAATTAAACAAGCCATACTAGATCTCAAACCTAATAAAGCTCCAGGTCCCGATGGTTTCACCTCAGACTTTTATAAAATGTTCATTGACTCTATTGATATGATATGGCATTTATAACGCGCCTATACACAAGTATTTCAAGGCGCGATAAGGCAAGGGAGGGGATCAGGGGGAAGACAAACAACGATCCTACTAGGCCAGGTGTCATTCATATTGCGCAAGTGCATGGGAAGGGGGAAAGTGCAGTACATGGGATAATAGAATAAATAACAATATATAAAAGTAAGGGTGGCAAGTGCTGGTAGTGGCACTGTAGGGATACAGAAACAGTCCCCAAGTGCGGTAGTTGCCAGGAAGACAGTGCAGGTGTGTGACTGACGGGGGAGGGACCAGGGCCCGAGTCAAAAGGGTAGCCAGGTTAACCACTGCAGTTTCGGTTTCAGCCGGGAGGTCAGCAGGGGAGAGGGGGAGAAAAAGCAGAAGCAAAGAGAAAGGGTTTGAGGTGCTTCCAGAACCAGAGATAATTCTCCTCAAGTTTCAGGGAGGCTGTTCCAGAGTGAGGCCCCATCTGAAGAAAGAGATCTACCAGCAGTTTGTTGCTTGGAGAAGTGACTGACCCTGAGGGAGTTGGAGGTGGATGAGCGAAGAGCTCGAGAAGCAAGATATTTAGGAAGAGAGAGTTGGAGGTATTGAGGCCCCAGGCCCCAGAAGGCCCTGTGGACAATGCAGAGGGTTTTGAACTTAATTCCTGCAGCCACTGGGAGCCAGTGAAGAGATGTCTGTCCTTGAGAGATAGGATCCCTGAGCTTGAGGCCAAGGACAAGTCTTGCAGTCCTGTTCTGGATGAGTTGCAGAGGGCCGAGAGTGGAAGTAGGCATATTTAGAAAGAGGCTGTTGCAGTAGTCCATCCTAGAGAGAACCAGAGCTCTGGAGACAGTGTGCTTCTGGGGGAAGGAGAGCAAAGGAAGAATACCTCTGAGGAGGTGTAGCTGGTAGTGTGACTTCTTAGAGATGTCAGAGATGTGAGGAGAGAAGGAGAGTTTAGAGTCGAAGATGACCCCAAGGTTTTTAGCCTCACAAGTGGGATCAGGAAGAGGCCCAAGAGAGGCTGGCCAGAGAGTGACAGGAAAGGAGGGAGCGCATGTGCCGATGAGGAGAATCTCAGTCTTACTGGCATTAAGGCAGTGATCTATGACGGCACACCACTCCTGGATAGCAGACAGACAGTCAGGGATGAGTGAGGGAGTAGAGGTGGCTGACGGTGTTAGGCAGAAACCTGTGCAGTTCCCTTAGGGACCACTGCAAAAGATTTAAGACTACAGGTGTTGGCAGTAAACCCACTTGGTAGCTGTCTGTACCACCCAGATTTACCTGGTAGCTGTGGCTGAGCAGTCAGACTTCCCTCAAGAAGAGTTAGGCAGTATGCAAAGTATACACAATAGGCACTCGGATACAATAAAACAAGCAAACACTGACCAGAGCTTTGGTATCAAAGTATATAATTATTTATTTAAAACACACAGTTGAAACACTCCAGCACTCTTATTGTAAAATATTCTAAACACAGTTACTATTGTAATATATACACCCCTTTTTCCTTATCAGATAAGTCACAGTAAAACACCACTTATTTTCATACAGAGGTGAGCGCTTAACTAGATTGCACTCCAATAAGTTTGTGAGAAAGGGAGGGAAAAAGACAGAATATGGAAAAGTACACCACTCTAAGATTCAGGAACACTGTTAGCAAGGCAGAAGAGCAAAAGTCACTGGTGAGCCAAAGTCCAAAGGCTGGGCCCACTCTTAGAGAGAGCAGAGCACAAATGCGCCCAAGATCACACAGTTACACTAGGCTTAGAAAGTCTTGCAGAGGGTTCAAAAAGAGTTTAGAGAGGCTTTAAGAAAGTTTAGCCAGGGTGTCCCAGACTAACCCAGGTTCGAAAGCCGGGGGCTAAATCTACCCCGTACAGTCGGTAGCAAGGGAAGCCAGGCGGGACACGGTACCTTAAGTGGGAAGGATCCTCCAGCGTTTGCAGTTGTTCCTGGTAGTGGGTGCAAGTTACGTCGTCGTCCAGGGGAAGAGAAGATCTCGACTTGGAGGAAAGATGAAGGTCGTTGCACTACCAGGGAAGAAACCAGCCGCGGAGTCTTCCGGTTAAAGGTGGTACCTTTGTTTCGCGGTCGTGGTAAAACGTGGTATCCCGGTTGCCGGGGTGCTTGGCACGGGCAAGGCGGCCACGAGGTACGTCGGGAAAGCGAAAAGACGGTGAAACTGGTTATCCCCACCAGTCAAAGGAAGAAGACTCTCCGGCGGGAGATCTCCTCTGTCGTTGGGAAAAGTGGTGAGGCAGTCCAGCAGGGCTCCACCAGTGGTGGTGTCGTGGCAGGTCGCCTCAGCTTCTCCCTCGTCGGATTCTTAGGTCCTGTGGCGACTTCTGAAGTTCCAGTCCCCAAAGCCCTGCTTTTATGCAGCAAACCCCCATTCACTCAGCCTAGCTGTCACTCAAACATGCTAAGTGGTGAGCCGGCCGGCTCACCACTTGGGCCAATCAGAATGGAGTGCGACTTGAGTTGCCTAGGCAACTCAGTCCAGGGTGCCTAAATTTCCCTCCACCCCTCCTAAGTACCCCAGACAGAGTGGCACCACTTTGGAGGGCTTCTGTGGAGAAGCCCGCCAAAAAGTGGAACAAAGGGCTTAACTTGGGTTGGAGTCACAGAAGAGAACACAAACGCCATTTTAGAATCAAGTTTTGGCAAAAAAATACCAACCGGAGAATTAATATTAATTAAATAAACCGGCGGTATGTTCGAGGCTACCGTAAATAATTAAATAAAGATGATAGCCTAAAACAATGGGAAATCCCATAGGAAAATATTCACGGTTGAATATAAAAAGTAGTATCCACTGCCACCAGCTAAAACTCGATCAGGGGGGACGGAGACGTGCCCCCTCGACTAACAGACCCTGGGGCAATCGAATTGCCCCAGCCAGTACATCCACAATATGATGGTTTGTACTGGTTCTGTTCAGAATTTAAGACTAGTAAAGTCAATGGTGACTTGACTTGCCCTGGGAGACAGTTGTCAGTCCCAGGGTATGGAGTCTATACTGGGGGGTCACTATGACACCCCTGTGTCACTGCACTGAGGGTGCTGTGTAACACACATCACAAAAACACATGAAGCCCTATGGAGTAAAAGACCCCATAGCCCATTAAACACATCTAGATTCAAAGAAACACACTCAAATCATGCTGAAGAGTGAGGGTAAGAGAATCTCACTCTTGGCAGGAGAAAAAAATAAACCCCAAAAATCCAGCCAAGCTGCTGGGGGACTCACTAGGTTAGGAAATTCAGCCTAAACAGAGAATTCTCCCTAACAGACGGTAGCCTGAAAATGAGCTCAGTGTAATCCCCATAGCACTGTATGTTAGGGCAGATTGCGGCAATACGGTGGGCAAGAAGTGCCAGGTATTGGTTGAACATCCAGGGAGAGAGGTTAGACCCCTGGGCAACACCACAGGTAGAGATAGAGGAGAGTTAGGACCCAAGTTGAACCTGGGAGGGTCGGTCAGAAAGGAAAGAAGTCAGCCACGCCAGGGCCTGACCAGTGATCCCCAAGTTATCACGGAGACAGTTGAGCACGATGACATGGTTGACTGTGTCAAAGGCAGAGGAGAGATCAAGTAAGATGAGGACACGGGGTGTTGGAATCAAGGTTGGAGAGCCGGGTCTTCATGGATGTCCAGGAGAGCATTTTCTGTGCTTCTGGTAGCTCTGAAGTGAGACTGATGATCATGGAGACAACCAACAGATTCAGTGTGAAGATTGAGTTGGGAGATGGCCAACTTTTCCAAGAGTTTGCCCAGGAAAGGAGTGATGGAGATTGGGCGATACTTAGCCGGGCAGGACGGGTTGGCAGAGGGTTTTTTAAGAAGAGGGTGCACAAGAGAGTGCTTCATGGGTGAAGGGAAGACTCCGGTGGCGAAGGAATGGTTGCAGAAGTCAGCTAGGGCAGGTGCCAGGGAGTCGATGTGGTCCTTAATGGTTTTTGAAGAACAGGGGGTGAACCTGTTTTGATGAGACTTTCATAGATCGGACTCGTCTAGAAACCTCATCTGGAGAAAACAGGGGAAAGGCATAGAAGGAGTGACGGGAGGTGGCCGCAGAAGGGCCAGAGGAAGAGGAGGGAGGAGAGGGAGAGGAAGAGAGAGAGGACAGGATGTCCTGAGTTTTTGAGATGAAGTGAGAAGCCAGGGCCATGCATGGGCTGGGAGGTGACAGGAGAGGTAGAGACTGCAGAAGGATTGGCCAGCTCCTTGCAGATTTTAAAAAGTTTGACTGAGTTGTTAGATGCTGCGGAGACACAGTCTTGGAAGTGGGCTCTCTTCTTAGTGCGGACAGAGAGCTGGTATTGCCTTTGGAGCAGGCGGCAGGCCAGTTTGTCAGAGGATGTACATGAAGCACGCCATTTCCTCTCAGCCACCCGGCACTTGCGTTTAAGGGTGACGAGGTCTGAGTCGTACGAGGAGTTGCACTTGGCTTTGGGCTTCAGGTGGATCCTCATGACACGTTTTGATCTTTATTCCTACTTCGCAGAAATAGGACCAAGTCCTGGTTCTTTTGGTGAGGCTCCTTTTAGTTCCATTTCCCAAACCGGACAAAGACCCCTCTTTAATTAAAAACTATAGGCCCATCTCTCTTATTAATTCCGACTCAAAATGTTTTGTTAAGATCCTCGCAAAACATCCAGAATCATACCTTCCCAAACTCATACTCCCTGATCAATATGGTTTTATTAAAAATTGCTACACCTCTTCTAACTCCAGACTACTTTCTCACTCATAAAATTCTCAAGAACCTCTAGCCCTACTTTCCCTTGTCGCTGAGAAAACATTTGACTGGGTCTTCATGTTCCAATCATTATCCTGGCCTGGCCTCCCTCCTTATTTCATAAATCTAATAAAAATTCTTTACTTTTCTCCCACCACCCGTATCCTTATCAATAATTCCCTCTCCTCCTCTTTTCCAATCGAAAGAGGAACGCATCAGGGTTGCCCCCTATTTCCCCTTTTATTTAATCTTGCGTTAGAAGCTATTTATCAGAATATTAGAACGAACATTAACATCAAAGGCATCTGCATAAATATTATTGAAACTAAACTATCTGCTTTTGCAGATGACATTTTACTGTACTTATCTTATCCCTCCTCCTCTATCCAACATTTAATATCTTCTTTAAATAATTATTCCTCAGTCTCTGGTTACAAATTGAATTTTGATAAGTCTGAAATTATGCCTCTAACTAACTCGTGTAATCTCTCTAATACCCCTCAGCCTGGATTGTCATGGCAACTTTCTCTTATTACTTATTTAGGGCTCCTAATTACCAAAGATATTTACTCCACTATTAACCAAATACTAATCTTCTAATTGAAAAAGTTACAGAAATGACTTAAAATGGTCCGCTCTTTTCCTATCCTGGTGGGGACGCCTTGATACTATTAAAATGATAATCAGTCCCATTGTTCTGTATACAATAACCATGATTCCTACTGCTTAACTTCCTATGGAACCATAAAGTACAGCGTATTGCCATTAATACATTAAGACTCCCCAAAGCCTAAGGAGGAGATAATTTCCCCAATTTTCAACTATATCACAAAGCTTTTGTTCAAAAAACAACTAACTTTTACATAAAATCATGAAAAAAGAACAAAGAAATCACATTACATTTCATCTAAAACTTATTAAAAGAAAATGTTTTCAAACTATATAAGGTCTAGCTATACATTAACTTGGATCATCACTTCACACTCCCTTATTCCAATTTCAATGCGTTTAGATAATTTACAATGCAAACTTGGATAGGGATGTGAAAAGTGCTTAACATTATTGACCAGCACTGCAAATTGTCCAACGCACCCAAATATTTACAGTATTTTGCAAAATGTATAGATAAGTCTCCTGAGGGAAGGGCAATATGCAATTAAGTGTTCAAGCGTTTCTCTACAATCATGGTTCTCACAAAACCGACAAATGTTCTGTTCCGGTGGTATATTTTTGCGTAAACCTAACAAGTCTCTGTTGGGCCATAGATGAAACTAACTATCTTCAGATTTTATGAATCTCACCTTGATAGTGCGCCCGCTTGGGTTAATATCGAAGCTAGTCTAATATCTCTACTTTCCCTCTCACTTTTTAATGACCTCTGACCTCTTCATGGCGTAACATTAATTCCTTCCCATCATTAAATTTCTTTAAAATGATCTGGAATAAGCTTCCTTCTAATTCCTTCACTAGAATCAATCCTGATGATATTTTTCTCTGGTTCAACCAACAAAACTCCACCACTATTTTTAGATGGTACTCAGCTGGCAACACATTTGTTAAACAACTATATTAGAACTCTGATCCAATTCCCTTTTCATAGATATGTTCACAATACAAAGTCCCTAACTCAGATCTTCCCTTTCACACTTACCTCATCAAATCTATTACTAAAGTCATGCACACTTTAAATGAAAAATGTCCCTCCCTGTTCTTGAGTTTCTTGATAAGCAGTCCCTCAATTAACGCTTCCAAACTCTATGCTTTCCTGAATGATCCTCCTTCTCCCAACTCACTCAATACTAAAACTGTCAGACAGTGGGAAAGTGACTGAGACATACAACCCACCCAGGACCACTGGACTAAAACATGGAAAATGTGTCATTCAACTTCTATTGCCGCTAATGTTACCCAAACCAGTTTTTTAATTTTTCTTTGTGCTTTTCTTACTCCATTGCGCATTGCGAAAACTGTAGACAATTTACCTAATAACTGCTGGTCTTGTGCTGAACCTAACGCGGACTTTATTAATTTTATCTTCAAATGTAAACATGTGCATGCTTTTTGGTCTTTGATTTGGTCTCGATTTCAAATAATTTTTCATTTATCAGAACCTCTAACTCTTGCCAACCTAATGATTGGATCTATTATTAATCCAGCTATTCGTCAGATTGATTCCCCTTCTCTGTTTAATTTGTTCATAAGTATTGCATTTCAGAATATTACTTATAATTGGGAAAATACAACCAGCCTATCATACAGTATTTGGTGGAAGTCTATGTGCACTATCCATCGAATAGAAAAATGCCATGCTTCATCTTTAGTGTTATGCAGAAGTTTAAAAAAAATGTTATATTTTTGTTCAGTACCTTAACTCTCACAATTACTTTTTATTAGCATGTTGATGATTTATCCTTACCCTCTCATTTCCTTTTGTTTCCCGTCATCTCGTTGTGTCTTTGTCCTTCCCTGTTTTTGCCCCATTTATTATACAATATAAATAAGATATTTTTTTATCCTAACTTGAATAACATATTCTTGATCAACTGTTTATTCAGGTTTGCAATTTCATAGATATCTGATGTTCAATAATGGTATACCGGTCTTTTGTGCACCAT
The DNA here is from genome assembly GCF_040938575.1 of Ambystoma mexicanum. Lineage (NCBI taxonomy): Eukaryota > Metazoa > Chordata > Amphibia > Caudata > Ambystomatidae > Ambystoma > Ambystoma mexicanum. The sequence goes on from NC_090931.1 coordinate 556,489,075, forward strand.
ACACCATTTTGTTTTACGTGAAACCAATAAAAACCTTTAAACAGAAAAAAAACCACAACTGAGTACAGGGACCCCGATCTGTGGTTTGTCCTTGAAGTGTACAGCTGGGATCTTATCAGGACCCAGATCTTTGCCACCAGCCTGGGTCTTAATAGCTTTCATTACAGCCCCCCTCCCCCACCCCCGCCCCCACCAAGTGTCACTACTACTTGGTTCGCCACAGGGACGGGATAGCTCTAATCCCTTGGCTCCCCTACCTGGGGATCAATTGTGCCATTATACAAATCCCCAAAATGTTTCGGCCAGGATTGGATAGAATGCTGCATTGAAATGTATTTGGGGCTGGCTGACCCCTCCCAGCTACCTTTCTCCTAAATAAACAGGAATCACCCTCTTTGCAGGCCACAGTTAGGGCATCCCATTTTTCCCTGACAAAGGCATCCTTTTTGGCCCCTATCATAGATTTATTGGAGGCCCTAAGCGATTTTAACCTAGCTTTCTGTATTGATTGCTCCTCTTATAGACATTCCAAAAGGCTTCTCTTGGCGGCCCGGCAGTCTGCTTGAGCACCTCAGGATTAATCTTTCCAACTTGTTTGGTAAAGGCTGATTGCATTTTCGAAGTCATGGCCTCAAAATGGGACCGGGACAAATTATCCCAAGGGGAGCTGCCCCACATATGTTCAATATCTTCTAGTATACTACCATATGAAAGAGGCTTGAGTTTTTTACTCACTATCTCTACCCATTTCACCTTACGTCTTGCAAGACCCACTACCTCAATCGCGGCCACTTGATATTGACTCTGCACAGGCCCTTCTCCCAGTAACCAAAGGGAAGCACTTAATCTGTTTGTGGTCACTTTCAAGCTGGTCCAAACAGAAAAGCCTTCCACCTGGGACACTTTATCAGTATTGACAAGAATATAATCAATCCTGGACTGGCCGCTATGCCCAAAAAATGCTGCTGGTTGGTCCTGTTTGAACCTCTCATTACATGCTCTCAAGTTTAATCCATTCATAATGAGGGCTACTTCAAAGGCTTGTAGGTGCATTCTACGTGGATAACAAGCCATAAAAACTGGTATCGCCTATGCATGATCTTGTTCATCCCAAAACTCATCCAATTCATGCAGCGGCTCAAATTGGAGATTTAAGTCACCTATAGCCAAAACAAATGATTGATTTTTGAATCTGGAATTAGACATGATGATTGCCTCTTGCATTGACAATAACGACCGATGTGGCTGTTCTCTGCCCTGTCTATTATAGATGTTAATGTTAAATGTATTTATATAGCGCACGTCACCATCAGAGTTGGTCTCCAGGTGCTGAGGCGGTTCTGTAACAATAGGGTGTGTGGGGGGGGTAGTTAGGGTAGTCGGGTGAAGAGAGAGTAGAAAAGTGAGAAGAGTGGTCTGCTGTTGGCGGCTTCAGTTCGGTTTTCACTGTGCGCTGAGCTTTGGTGTGAGAGCTGGATCGGAGCAAGGCCTTGTGTGCTGTTGATGCAGTGTATGTGTTGTTTGTTGCTGTTGCAGTGTCGTGAAGTCTGTGCGGTTTGCTGGACGAGAGATAGTTGTGTGGGATTTCGGGTGAATTAAGTAAGCAGAGGTTTGAGGTTGGGGTTGTAGGTTGTATGTTCTGGTTCTCACTGATCTTGTTCTATCTAGGTGGCATACCTGTGGGTACGCTTAGTAGCTGGTTACGATTCTTGGGCATCTAACCGTATGGTTAGATGTCACGGTGCGTCACGGTGTATTCCTGGTTGTGTTGTATGGATCTAAAGTGGGTGGGGATGGTTATGTCAAGTATCCCCTTCTGGTGTTGGTGCTGTGGATTGCCCGCCCCCTATTATCCCTCGCTTTCTATTTGAGGTGGTCTGCTGGGCTTCAGACTCATTGGCAATGGTGCTCTAGATGTTAAAAATATGGATCTGCTAGGCCTCCGATGTTGTTGTGGCTACCAGATGATGCAAGTCCAGACAGTCGCTTCGGCATTTGTTGATGGTCCATGTGAGGTTTTAGGCCACCTAAGACAGTGACCCCCCTTTGGGCCCTTCACTGCCCTAATCGAATAAGCACCAAAGCCCTGCCTCACCCTTACCTCCGTTGCCCATGTTTCCTTGAAACAAACGGTCTCATAGCCATGGATAAAATCAACCCAATTGCAGTCATCCAGATGTTTGTTCGTTCCTGCAATATTCCCTGGCCTTACATACTATTGTGCCATGATTTGGATTGGCTCCTACACCTTTGCTTGGATTCTTGGGGTGGGGGTGTATCATATGGGTGTGGCCCTTTTGCCCCAGGTGTATTTAGTCAGTCATCCTAGGAGCAGGTGAGTCGGACCCTCTTGCGCGACCCTTTCCATGTGTTTTTATGGCCAAAATGCCCCCAACCCCCGCGTGCCCCGAGCTCCCCAGCCCCGTTTCCAGGTTCTTCCCCTCCCCTTCCCGCCCCCCATCCCGCCTCCCTCTCCATGTGTTTTTAAACCTAAATAGTGCCCCCAGGCCCCCGCATGCCCCGAGCTCCCCAGTCCCGTTTCCAGGTTCTTCCCCTCCCCCTCCCGCCCCCCATCCCGACCCCCTCTCGATGTGTTTTAAACCTAAATAATGCCCCCAGGCCCCCGCATGCCCCGAGCTCCCCAGCCCCGTTTCCTGGTTCTTCCCCTCTCCCTCCCGCCTCCCATCCCGCCCCCCGCCCCTGATTGGTTGTTGCGGCCGAGGCAGCGTCGGTGTAGCGACCCGCTTCCTGCACCTGCTCCTATTTCCCATCCTAGGAGCAGGTGAGTCGGTCCTCACTTCCCCTCCTCTAAATCCTCTTCCTGATCCCATCCCTCCCGCCCCCCCCTCTGATAGGCCCCTCGTCCTTTATCACTGGTCCTCCCAGGGCAGCCCTCTGCCCGGCAGCCCCCAGCGGCTAAGGGCCCCAAGGCCAAGGGCGGCTCCAACAGAGGCGGCTCCAAGATGTGTCTGCAGGTGTCAGCAGGGGAAGCCAATGAAGCCAGCAACTAACAGACACCACCAAAACCGTGAGTGTGGTATGGGTGGGGGAGTAGAGCAATCACTCCACTCCAGAAAGCCCATGCCACTCTATTTTACCTCCGAATAACATAGACTGCCATAATGTTAACATGTACACTCTTAGAAAGAACTGAGAAAGTTAGCTTGTCCACACTTGGATGGAACTGTGAAGGTTGGCATGTCCACTCTTGGACGGAATTGTGAAAGTTAGCATCTCCACTCTTGGACGGAACTATGAAGGTTAGCATGCCCACCCTTAGATAGAACCGTGAAAGTTAGCATGCCCATAATTGAATAGAACTGTGAAGGTTGGCATGTCCACTCTTGGATGGAATTGTGAACGTTGGCATGTCCACTCCTGGATGGAATTGTGAAAGTTAAGCATGTCCACTCTTAGATGGAATTATGAATATTGGCCTGCGTCGCATCTAGATGGAACTGTGAAGGTTAGCATGTGAAAGTTGCATTAGAAAGTGTGCCCTACAGCCTCTCCATCAAGCTTTGAAATGTGCCCAATCGCCTCTCTGGCAAATGGAACTTAGAAGTGCGCCCAAGATCCTCTGTGAAAGTTGCATTTAGAAGTGTGCCCAATAGCCACTCGGGAAAGTTGCATTTAGAAGTGTGCCCAATAATCCTCGCTGTGAATTTAGTAGTGTTCCCAATAACCACTCTGTGAAAGTTGCATTTAGATGTGTGCCCAATAACCCCTCTGTGAAATTTAGAGGTGTACCCATTAGCCTCCATGAGAGTTACATTTAGAAGTGTGCCCAATAGCCACTCTGTGAAAATTGCATTTAGAAGTGTGTCCAATAGACATTCTGGAAAGCTGCATTTGAAATGTACCCAATAGACACTCTGGAAAGTTGCATTTAGAAGTGTGCCCAATAACCTCGCTGTGAATTTAGTAGTGTTCCCAATAGCCACTCTCTGAAAGTTGTATTTAGAAGTGTGCCCAATAACCCTCTATGAAATTTAGAAGTGTACCCATTAGCCTCTGTAAGAGTTACATTTAGAAGTGTGCCCAATAGCCTGGTAAATTGAATTTAGAAGTGTTCCCAATAGCCTCACTGGAAAATTGAATTTAGAAGTACTCCCAATAGCCTCGCTGAAAATGGATTTAATAGTGCGCCCAATAGCCTCTCTGTGGAAAACTGAATTTAGATATGCGCCCAATATCCTCTGTGAAAGCTGCATTGAAGTGTGCCCATTAGCCACGCTGTGAAAGCTGCATTTAGAAGTGCTACCAATAGCATCTGTGAAAGTGATTATAGAAGTGTATCCAATAGACACTCTGGAAAGTTGCATTTAGAAGTTCGCCCAATAACCTCTCTGGAAAATTGAATTTAGAAATGTGCCTAGTAGACGCTGTGCGAAAATTGCATTTAGAAGTGTACCCAATAACTTCTGCAAGAGTTACACTTAGAAGTGTGCCCAGTAGCCTCGCTGATAAATTGAGTTTAGAAATGTTCCCAATAGCCTCTGTATGGAAAATTGTACTTAAAAGTTTGCCTAGTAGCCTCTCTGTGGAAAATAGAACTTAGAAGTTCGCCCAGTACCCTATCTGGGATAGTTGCATTTGAAGTTTGCACACTGAAAGAGCATATAACCATTCATACCACACCCCACGCTTACTCTCTCCTTTACATCACCACTCAACTAGAACACAGGGATACTATGACACCATTCGGTATAACTGTTCTCATACGAACATCCGCCGCTTACTCCACATCATTCTATGTAAACACTGCTGGTCTCACACCCTCAGCCAGGCGTTTTCCCCAGGCCTAACGCAGCCACATCCATTCCGGATGAATCCTGCCAGAACGAACACATTCTCCTGATCTCTCAACCACCACACCTACCGATAAGAACCAGCTATTACACGTGTACCGCACGAGCTGCACACATATCCGGTGCACACACGCACCTTTTGACTCTCCCTTCTCTCTCTACTGATCTGAACTTCGGTTCCCAAGGGCGTTCAACCTACCAGCGCCTTCAGACCATACCAATGGTATATAAGGCGCTATATAAGTGCAAAATAACAATAACAATAACAACATGCTCCAACTCCTCATTCACCCTTACATTAGAACCTCCTTGGTGAGGGGGTGAGAGGTAAAATCTCAAAAGAATACCTGAATCCTTCAGAGGATAGGTTCTCAACCTGATGGACAGTAACCCCTCCAACCAAGGATCAGACACACATGGATTAAATCTTTCCCACCACAAGGCATTGGCCTACATGTACACCAGACCAAATCCTCTCGGGTGATGAATATGCAGCCCCTAGTATGGCGCAGCCAATATATCACTTTGTTCAGTAGGGACTGTTTGTTCTCATTACTTCCTGGTGCCAATTTGGGAACATTATACATATAATTATTACCCCCACCCCCTCAGTTGTCTGTTTTGTGGGTTAAACATGACCTTCTTGTTATGTTGTAGGCAAGTAAGGACAGGCGAGAAACAGGTAACGCTGCCAAAAGTGGTCTTTCCCCGTGGTTGTGGGCTATGCTCGAGCGCCTTAATTGGCTATGGTCTGCCAATGGGGGGGATTTGAGCGAGCATATCGATCAATTGTATCTGTCGGAGCCAAAAAGCCAACATCCCTCCCCCCATTTCTGGGGGCACGAGAGTGGTCATTCCCTTTGTGGGGCCTTAGCTGGTTGGAGCCGCCTCCACCCACTATTGCAGCCGTGACCTGAAGCCCAACCGGGGGCGCAGCTGTAAGCTGCCTCCTTTAGGGCCCTGCTGTAATTTACTTCTTGCCAACTCTAATATCACATCATCCGATGGAATAGCCACCTCCGGAACCTCAAGCTCTATACGAATCAGCACTGACACTTTCTCCAAGATTGTAGTTATTGTATCTTTTAACCAACTCATATCCTTCAAAAACACAGCAATATCAACCCCATTCGTGCACAAACACCCACAACCTGTGTAAGACTGAATTGGTTCTACATTAGATGCGAGTGGCGGTGAGTGTGCTGGCACAAGGGTTGGGGAGCTCATGCACCGGCACCTTCATGACAGCCAAGGGGGCTAACCCTGTATTGGAGTATCCATCTGCTGCACCATTGGTGTTGGGACAGTAGCTAAAATTGCCCCAGTTTTCTCAACCCTGTTAGTATTTCTTTTTGTTAGGTCAGAGACCAGGATTTCATTGACAATGTTGTGGTCTGCCAGGGATGCACTTCTATTACTTAACTCAATACAAGGCACAATCAATACTGGAGCAGCCCACACCAAGGTTTCATCTGGGGCTAATGCAACAGCGCCAGTAGCACCGTCCATAGCACTGACATCGTTATCCACATGTGCAGTGGCTACATCTATAACTTGACCTAGGGCCTCCTTTAACGAGACAACCACAGCTTTGCCTCCTGCCCCGGTACAGGTAGCATGATCATCATCATCATTACGAAAGACAGCGCTATCTATAGACCTCCACAGTGCCACCTCCAAAAAAAAAACAATGCTCCTAGGCAACTAACTAGAAAAGAGAAGTTCTTGCCCCCCTCTTGACCTATAATTTTCCTTACTTCAAAAGCGGCCAGGCGATCGAGTGGCAGCTTCCTATGTCCGTGTCGTATTCTAACATTCTTGTGGCCTATACGCACAGAGGAGTCGTCCACACCAATCCTATTAATCAAATCGGCATGAATTGTGCAGTTAGTTTGCCCCAACCATCCTCAAATCCGTGCCATCAATGTCATGAAGCAAATCCTTAATGTTAGGAAAGATTTCGTAATTGTAGTTAATTTTCCTTCCATGTGGCAACCCCTAAACTTTTTGCTGTTGTTTTTCATCTTGTTCTTGACTTTGCCAGAGAAGTGCAGCCTTCTGTCGCACTCCTCTGGGCTTTCGCTCCTGTCTTACGGGGAAACTGACATGCCCTTAAGACAGTCAGTACCGGGGAACGCTGTTTCCCGTAGTTTCTTTTATCATGTTGCGGCTTTCGTGCAACATGACACAAGAGGGCACTGTAAGCTAAGTTACAGCTCTCTTGGGTCTCTAGCCTTCTACAGGCCCTAGATACTCGTTTAGGATTGTATCTGATCGGTGCAAGTGATTCAGAGACGGGAATGGTGGCAGCGATCGTTTCTTGTGTTTTGAGCCCCTTTTGGCGTTCTAAGCGCGTTTCTCGCCCTTAACCCAAAATGGTGGCCTGGCTCCCAAAATGGCCAGACCACGAGGCTCCTTTGTCCTGTCCGCTGACCGTCTTGCTCCCTTCACCTTCCCCAGGTCGAGCCGACCCGGGGCCTCCCTTATTTGGGCATGTACTTTCCCGCGAAACACGGATGCTTTCGCGGGCTTCTACATGTCTTGTGTGTGCCTCCAGGATGTGGGCTGGGATGTCTGGTCCCAATACACATCCTGGGTGCCAGAGAGTCTAGGGTGGTGTGAATGCCTGGGACCACCGAGGTCCGTGATTGGTCCACGAATGGTGTGAGTGTTGATGAGCGGATCTCCCATTGGGTCCCCTCCGTTTTGGCGCGAAGGGAACCGTGGATAAGAGGGGGCTGGAAACACCACTACCAGGTCGATCTCCTGAGTTCTCACGAACGAAGGAATACAGGAGCCAAGTATCCTGCAACCAAGAGGCTGGACCGAGGAATCGCTGGTGACCCGCTCAAGGACTTCTCCTCTGCACTGCTGTCGCCTTGTGAAACCCTTTTCACCTTTGATCGAACCAGAAGGCCTGTACTGGTACTTCGACCCTTGGAATAGCGGGAACAGCTATTCTCGGCATCTTCACCATCTCCTGCCAGTAAGCCTTCGGAAGCGTCTCTGGGCCATCCAGCTGACTGACCAGCTTACACGGGAGTCTTGCTCTGTAACCGCCGCCAGGTTGTGTACTATTTCGAGTCCTTGTCACTCTCACACGCTTCGTACACTTGGCGTTCCCAGGTCTGAAGTGAGTAGTGTACATTTGGCTCAGATACACACGGTCGCTCCGTTGCCCTGCTGTGGTAACAAACTGTGCGGGTTTCTTCGATTGGGACGTCTTTTTACTCAACACGACGACGAGGCGTTCCCTGCTCTTCTGAACCTGCCAGCTGCTGAATCTGACGCAGAGAAGCCTGGGTCTGCTTGCATCGGGGACCGGTAAGTAGTATAGCTAGGATCTGGTCGCCCTCCTGCAGGAGCCCATTGCTTTTCCCCGCTGTGTCAAACAGCACCCTTTTCCGTACTCGCGCACTGCTTCTGCCCACTGTGGAGGCTGCGCTTGAGTCGCGCAACATGTTGTTCTTCTTTTGTGCACTAAACTGAACTGCCTGATTTCCCTCGAAGAGCTTCTCCTTTTGCCCGTTGGCACCAGCGCGTGCAGGTACTTTTGAGCACAAGGCTCCACTCTTCGCAGGGCTCGGAATTCCACCTAGTTAGGTGCCTCTGAAGGCGAACTGGGTCTAAGCATTATTGCGCACTGCCTGTTTTCCCTCCCTTTTAGGTGGACTACACATTTCGTGCATATAACGCTTGAGACTTGTTGTATTTGTATATATATTGTGTTGATATGGTATGTGTTGGTTTACTATCATTATATTGTGATTTTTTCGCTACGGTCATTGTTTTAAAGGCCTTGAAATAAATGTGTATATATTTTTAATATAACAACTGTTTGGAGTAGTTTGTAAGTGATCTTGCTTTGTGTGCTCATTGCGGGCTTTCAGTCACCCTCACCCCTCTTGAGACCTAGTCTTGACGGCCGCGATCGCTACCTTGATTGGTCTGGCTCGTCCAGAGGTTACCCTGTTCCAAGTAATTAGGTTGGCCTTCTGAACTTCTGCGCCACCAGGACAGAGTTCAGAAATCCGTCTTAACACTTAATCTCTGTGATTAAAATGTTGACGTCTTCTATGGGCTTGAAGAGTTCATACATTTTATTTCGACCTTCTGTGGGTGTAATAGTTACTGTAGCTTTGCGCTTTGCCATATTGAGTCAGCAAAGTAGATTCCCAGGCAATTACCAAGTGTGCAAAAAGAGTAAATTTCGCCTAAGGGTATGGTATAAATGGTTGTTAGATGGTTAAGGAAAAATTGTTAGTTTGCTTTACTTACTTTGCTCAAGGGTACATAATGACGCATTTTAAAAGATAAAATGAAAATATAGGTTACAAAAGAAAGCAATTGGGGAGTGCTTGTATCCTCCCCTAAAACATATTGATATGAAAAGAGAAGATAAGATTTCTAAAAGTGTGTGAAAATGATTAAAACATCAGGTTCATCGAGTTAATTGAGATCTAAATTAGTGCAAGTATTCCAAAAAGTAGAACATTCCAAGCAGTCAAGCTTCTAGCCACACAATCCGTCAAGTTAGCTTCTAGGCCCGGGAGCAAGGAGCGCTCGACTCTCCTCCTTTGGATCCTGGGCCTCAGCTTTCCAAGCCCATTAGCCAATGGTTCAGTGCGGCTTTGTGGCTAGCTCAGTAGGCTGACAAGCAGGTTGGCAGATAAATCAACAAATAAAGTGTGATTAGAGACTGGCGAGTTCAGTTTCAAACTCCCGGCAGCATTGTTGCCGTGCCAAGTGTATCCAGGCACACTCGCAACAGATGACATGCTATGTCTTTACCTTAAGGCACCCTTGGGCACCTATAAGCTGCTGTAACAGGTGCCAAAAATCAACAGGTGTGCAGCACACTCCCATACCCCCCGCTCTTAACTTTCAGCTTCCAGCTTCTGTTTCCACACTAGTTTTTCAAGGCAGCTGCCCTCAGAAAAACAACTCGCACCGCTTTTCACCTTCAGTATTTTCCAACGTGAATGCCTGGGAGTCTGAATAAAGCTCCTGTTTGCTCGAAGAACATGCCTTGCAGCAAACCGTGTTGTAGGCTTAAAAGCTGGGCTTCGCCGCAAGGGCGACCGGCAGAGTCACTTATCCTCTCACTGCAGCAGAGGGGCAGGTGCTCCACAACCTAGGACACGGGTGCGCAGCAGGCAGTGAGCAGCCAACAGTTCAGCAGGCTTAAACACGGGCAGCCCTTCACTTGGAACTTGCCTACACATCAACTCTCTTTTCAGCATCTAACTCAACATTATCTGGCTTGAGGTCTGTGTTTATTTGATGCACAATGGTGAATATTCTATGCAGGTTACACTGCCTTGATGCTCCCAAAATGCATCCAGATAGTACAAGCAGGACTAGGTGTGGCATAAGAGGAGTGGACATTATGCGGAATAGGACATTAACAAATTTGTGTTCGCCAAGTCGAGGACAGATGGGGGTCTAGGAGGAGCAGGACAAAGTATCCTTCCCTGGCTTCAGGAGGACAGTCATCAGCATCTCGTTTCCTGCAGCAATTATCCCCTCACTAAGGAAGGTCGGTGGACCTGTAGCACTTTTCAGAGCTAGCAACTTAGCTTATTCATTATAGACCTTGCTGTCAAGTAACCTGGCACAGGTGCTTTGTCTGATGCCAGGTTTCCTACTGCCTCCTTCTTTTCTTCTACTTTAAAGCACCTCCCCAGCCACACACTGTGCCAGCCAAGCCATTGCAAGTGTATCCAAATTTCTGATGCTTGTTAATCTGCTTAGACTCACATGCTGTGCATATAGTCCGACATCTACTGGCAACCGCAGAGTATTGCATCTTGTCTTTCGAGGATCGAAAGGGGACGTCGACATGGGCATGCCTGGAACACTATCCCTAACGTGACATTTAGTGTTCCCAAAATCCCTCACGCATCGATGTCCCTCAGCTAGCTGGTCGCCTTATGCGGAGCTCTTACAAAAATTGCAATATTGTCATATTTCTCGACCTACGCTCGTTTTTCTATATCATCCCCTTCTCAACGGTTGATCCAGTACCATTGCCGAAGACTGATGAGGACAGAACTTTGACGGCTGTGGCTCCGGTCGGCGCTGCCGACCACGTGGCTGGGCCTTCTGGCTGGCCTACACAGTAGGGAGAGTGGGATCTGGGGGTGTTATATTCTTTTGAGAATGTCTTTCCTTCTCCCTTCTCTTTGTTCCCTTGGTTTTGTCGATGCTTTTGAGATCCTGAGCTATGGACAGGACACCATTTAGATTTTGCCCTTCCTGTATGGCAAAATTCCCCTGAAAAGACAAGCACCGCCTGTGCAAGGAGTGTCTTCCCCACGATCACAACGAGGCGTCCTGTGAGGCATGTAAGATCCTACGTCCAAAGAATATAAAGGAGCGTTGAGTAAAGCGGTGGGTGGCCTACGCATTGTCGCGTGCCGAGAGTAACTCCCCTGCCGCCACAGCTGCCGAGTGTGACGAGGATATAAGCAACGACCAAGGCTCCACTTCGGACGCCATTGACCTTACACAGGAGCGTTCTCGCTCCATGCCGTCCGTCCCCAGCACCAATAGGCACGACGAGAGTCCTGCTATGGGGAATGTACATCCCGGCAACAGGGACGCACACGATTCCCACACAAACACAACCCCCGGTTCTGCTTCGACAGTTCAGTCGAAACGATCCAAGGTGCCAACGGGTACGTCGGATAGTTTAGCGGTACCCGCCGGTTTCATTGATATGCAGCCATCCCTGCAACCGCGACAACGGCATGCTTCTGGGCAGTCCAAAAGTAAAGGCGCCAGCATAAAAAGCCATGCGGCCGTTGAGACGCCTTCGAAGAATGTGCTGACGCCGCTTAAGGCCCCGGTTGCGCCGGAAGTTCATATTGATCCCTATGTACAAGATGATGATCCCTTTGGTGATCCTGCTGATACCAATCAGGGATGGGAGAATGACCAGCCAGTTGATAACCAACCTTGGGCGTCCCCTACCTCGGATACCGACACTTTCTTGTATGGACTCCCCTCTCTCCTCACCAGTCCGTCGGGCATCACCTGTTGATGACCAGATGGCTTTTAACGCCATCTTAAAGAAAGCAGCCGAACACTTCCAAATCACCACGCATGAGGCAGTGCCAGATTCAGACTTTTTTTTTTAACACATTCAAAAGGAGAAGCCTCCTGCCAGTCAGGCTATCCCATTATTGAATTCTATAAAAAGACGCCTTGCTCCTTCATTGTTAATGCCCGCACAGACCAGGGCTGTCAATCCACGAGTGGAAAAGCTGTTTTGCCCTTCCCCTACTGACCCCCTCTACATTAGGGGGCACGCCACTCCAGATTCCCTAGTTGTTACAACAACAAGGAAGAGGGCAGGTTTCCCTTTGTCGACAGGCGAGGCACCGCCTGATAAAGACTGTAAGAAGTTGTACACACTGGCAAAAAGTGTTATTACTGCAGCAGCATACTTCACACGCATAGCGAACATTACACTGTTGGCTAGATACTCGGATGTTCAATGGAACCTACTGCAGGAGAGCCTTCAAGAGGTCCCTGAACCAGTGCAGACTCGTTTGCTTGCGATTGTATCTGAAGGCAAGCGGGTGAACTACAACATTCTTAAAAATACTTTAGACGCTTCTGAGACAGCGGGAAGGACTTTAGCCCATGGCACCCTACTAAAACGGCACACCCAGGCATCCTTAATCAACAAGCCAGTGGAGTAATCCAACTTGTTTGGCAAGGCGGTTGACGAGGCGCTGGAGACAGGAAAAAAGGAACATGAGACTCTTAAAACTTTGAACTGAATAACTCAAAGGCCCTTTCAGCAGAGAGGGGGAGGTTCTCGTCGCTCCTTTGGTGGGCAGTCCTACTCTCGCTCCCCTCACAACCTGTATGGTTCTGGAAACAGTTGGTTCTCAGGTCAGGGATCTACCTCTACCACCACGTATCCACTTAGGGTACAACACTGTGGGAAAGGAAGGGGTCATAATTCCACCGCCAGAGGCTCCTCGGCCTCCAGTCAGAAATTACCTACAGTTCCGGGTCCCCTCCCATACCTCCCTGGTCGGGGGATGTCTAACATCATTCCTGCAAGCATGGGAGGGGATTACAACAGACCAGTGGGTTCTCAAAACCGTCGCCCACGGATACTGCATAGAGTTCAGCTGACGACCTTGATTCAGACCACTGAGATCAAGACACCTAACACCAGAACACCTGAGTATCCTGCTGCAAGAGGTCGAGATCCTACAGGAAAAGGGCGCCATGGAAGTCATCCCTCTTCTACAAGTAAACAAGGGTATTTATTCAGTGTACTTCCTTGTACCCAAAAAGGATCTCACCATGCGCCCTGTGCTAGACCTGCGCCCAGCGAACAAATTTGTCAAACCTCAGAAGTTTTTTATGGTCACACTGCAAGAAGTAATTCCTCTGTTAACACAGGGGGATTACATGGCAACATTGGACATGAAAGATGCATGCTTTCATATTTCAATGTTGCCGGCACACAGAAAATACCTAAGGTTCATGATAGAGGACAAACACTATCAGTTCAAAGTACTTCCCTTCGGCATTGCCTCGACCCAAAGGGTATTTACAAAGGTATTGGCAGTTGCAGCAGCACATCCGCGCAGGCAATCCATTCCAGTTTAACCTTACCTCGACGCCTGGCTCATAACAGGGGACTCCTACGGAACATGCCTGTTCAATACTCAAAAGACGATAGACCTCTTATTCAGTCTACGTTTCTCCATTAACTAGAAGAAATCCAGCCTAGACCACAGTGAAGTCAAGCAGTTTCTAGAGCTCTAACTCAGACAGAAGACAGCCTCGCCCTCCCCTCCAATGATAGGGTTCAAAACATATTGTTTCAGATCCCTCAGTATGGTGCCAGTTGAGAGGTGATGGCACACAAGGCCATGCGACTGTTAGGAATGATGGCGTCCTGCATTTACTTGGTGCCTCACCCGCGTCTGCACATGCGTCCCATGTAAGAATGGCTAAACAGCCAGTGGTGTAAGGCCAGCGGACAATGGAACAATCTAGTGGTTGTCTCAGCAGCCCTCGTTCTCTCTCTGCAGTGGTGGTCGAGGGAACATCTCTTGAAGGGAAAGTCCTTCACCACCCCCGCAGTAGAAGCCACTCTCACGACGGACGCATCTCTCCCAGGGTGGGGGGGGGCTCACCTGCTTTAGCAGACAGCGCACATGATTTGGTCCCCAGCAGTAGCATCCAACCATATAAATCTGTTGAAGCTGTTAGCCATATTCAAAGCACTGATGGCCTTTCAAACACAGTTGCAGGGGAAGACGGTCCTGATACTCACTGACAGCGCCACGGCCATGTACTACCTGATCAAGCAAGGGGGCACTCGCTCTCCAGGGCTATCCAAACTGTCCCAGAACATTTGGAAGTGGGCTCTCAAACACAAGATGTTCCTGTTGTCCCAGGGGAACTCACTCTTCTAGCGGACGTGCTCAGCAGAGACTCCAACATTTGTAGAATGGGGCTTCCCAGAGATCGACCTGATCGCAACTCTGGAGAGCACACAATGCCAAGATTACGCTCCCCGGTACCCACAGAACCGATCCAAGAGGAACTGTCTCTGAATAACATGGTCAGGGAAATTTGTTTACGCTCCCCCTCCCCCCCCCAACTCCCCTACTCAACAAGATCGTGCACAAGATGCACCAGGAACCAGTCATTATGATATTGGTGGCCCTGATGTGGGCCCGTCAACCCTGGTTCTCTCATCTGATGAATATGTCTCTCTCTCTCTCTCCTGCAATGAAACTGCCTTGCCGTTACAACATGTTATCTCAGGACAAGGGGAAGACACTTCACCCATGCCCGCAAACATGGAATTTAGCGGCCTGGCTCCTGAGGTCATAGAGTTCAGGCACCTCCAACTTCCTCAGAGATGCATGGACATACTTGGGGAGGCAAGAAAACCTAATACCCGAAATTGCTATTCCAGCAAATGTAAACGCTTTGTCATCTGGTGCACTTCCCGGAGCATCAATCCCTTTGACTGCTCACCTAACCATATTGTGTTGTACCTGACTCACTTACTGGACTCAGGCCTGGTTTTTAATTCCCTGAAGGTTCACTTAGCTGCACTCTCAGCCTACACTACGTCCCAACAAAAGGTGTTGTGGTGGAAAATACCAGTTATTAAGGCTTTCATGGAAGGGGTTAAAAGGATTCATCCCCCCATTTCTAACCCGGCACCCGGATGGGACCTAAATGTGGTATTGACTGAACTTATGGGGTCTCCTTTTGACCCTATGCATAAAGCAAGTGTCAAAGCTCTTACCTACAAGACCGCCTTCCTAGTGGCAATCACTTCAATAAGGAGAGTCAGTGAACTACAGGCCCTTTCAGTTCTAGACCCTTTTGTTTCACTTCAGAGATAAGGTGGTTATGCGCACTCAGCCTCAATTCGCGCCCAAGTTTATTTCCAAGTTCCATATGAACCAGTCTATAGAACTGCCAACATTCTTCCAAAACCCCACTAACGTGGCGGAAAGAATTCTACACACACTAGATGTGCTCAGGGCAGTCCTGTATTACCCGGAAAGAACTAAACCACTAAGGAAAATGAACCTGTTTTTTTGTTTCAGTAGCAGCTGGTAGAGAAGGGGATCCTGTGTGTAAATCCGTCATCTCAAGGTGGATTGTCAATTGCATCACACTGTTCTACTTTCTTGCTAAAAGAGAACTGCCCTTCAAGCCTAGAGCACACTCTACTCGAGGCACTCGGGCTTCCATACCATTCATTGCAAATATTCCCCTAGAGTCCATTTGCAAAGTGGCAACCTGCAGTTCTGTACACACCTTTACAAAACACTATTGCCTAGACCCTCATTCTAGGTCTGATTTTCAGGTGGGACAAGCAGTACTAAGACATCTTTTCACTACTGTTCCTTCTCACATCCCACCTCCAACTCCGGGTACTGCTCGCTAGTCTATGCACAGCATGTGATTCTAAGCAGATTAACAAGCATCAGAAGACATGCATTACTTACCATAATAGCATTTCTGATGATTGTATCTGCTTAGATTCACATGCGCCCACCCTTCCTCCCCGCTCGGATGGCAGGAACATAGACATCTTACTACTCTTCTCTCTTTTCTGTACTCACTCACGATAGTCATAAGGCTTCCTCACGGCAGAAAAAATACAATCGGAGGGACGTAGATGCGTGAGGGATTTTGGGTACTCTACACGTCACGTTAGTTATAGTGTTACAGGCATGCCCATGTCGACGTCAAGATGCAATACTCTGTGGTTACCACTAGATGATGGACTATATGCATAACATTTGAATCTAAGCAGATACAATCATCAGAAATGCTATTACGGTAAGTAATACATGTCATTCCTGTTTCTAATGGATTCCTTCCTCCCACAGATTCCTTATCTTTGACATATCTATCTCCCCGCTCACCTGTCCTTTGAAAACATTCAGCTGCCGGGGGGGGCGGGGAAGGGGGCAGCGTGACTGTGCCTGTCGCCTATACGTGTTCACGTCGGGATATGACGCCAGTTTATCCAAAGATGCTGCAACCTTAGTTATTTTTTTTCAGTGCACTCGTCTTGCTTAGAGAACACTTCTTTGTTTTTTTTCAAACTTATCCCCATTTTTTTCCACTTCTCATCTATCGACAATATGCCGAATCTTTGTAGTCCTTGGGTTTTAAACCCTGCATCGACTTTGGATGCCAAATGTCAGTTTCGGATCATCACAGGTTCTGTCTTTACTGCCTCAATGAGGCATATGACACATAGGATTGCAGGTCGTGTCACTCGATGCACCCCAAGATGCTTTGCGAATGGTAGGTGAAAATGCTCCTTCCTCCAGAAGGAGAAAGGTGGACTTGTTTGAGGTCGCTCAGTGCTGAACATTGCAATGAAGAACGGTCCTCATTCCACAAGGACAAGCGGCAGCAGCGCACTTCAAGAGGTCTTGTTCTCTCGGCAGGTCTTTGAAGCATCATTTCTCCAGCATTGGATCTTTCAGACATACATGCTGTGAATATTCCTCGGCGTCAGGCTGGGAATCCTCGGTTACCTTGTGTTTTCCTTGCTTAAAGAAAAGGAAACTTCCCGTTTTGTAGGCTGTCACCCGCTTTATGGCTGCTTTTGGTATCAACCAATGGAACCGCGATTAGTTAGTGTACTAGATGCTCCTCCTCCCTTCAGATTCTAACCGCGTGTCACACTGATGGGAGTCCCCTTATTTTCTCAGAAAATTCTACTGTAATCTTCATCTTCTTGGAAGATCGATCCATCGACAAAATCCTTCTTTACAAAAGGAGGGCTTCAGTCTTGTCATCCAGCCTTTGCAGATAAGTGGGGATGGAAGGGGAAATGAAAAGCCTTGTTTAAGGCCTGTGTCACCTGTTTCCTTAAGTATGTGTTTGAGGGAGACAGGCAAACAGATTGTATCTGTCTGTATCCCCACCACACGGTAGAACACTGTGGAATTTGTAAAGTGTTCAGTTAAAAAACCCTAGAGGACCTGAATCGATGCTTGGTGTGCTGGTTAAACTAAGAGAACTATCCAGAGTATCCCTCTGAGGTCGAGTCTGCTGAAGTATGACCTTGCTTCAAGGAGAAAAGATCATGCTCTAAGTCGGAAGAGAGACTGTCTAAGAAGCATAGGCGCCACAATACCCACGCTAAGAGCCATCGGCTGGGCAAGAGGACTCTACATCAGGGGAAAAGAGCCTTTGATGCCTCCAAAACATCCGTCGTCATCAGGAAAACAGGCATCCAACCCTTCGTTGATCAAGTAGGCCAAGTACATGACAAGGAAGCAGTCTACTACATTGCCTTCTCCCAGCAGACACCATACATCTGTGCCCCGGACCGGACCGGCGACAGACCAAGGGGCTTCCCTCCAGTCAGAGAAAGCGCTGTCCATACCTTCGTCGATGGCAGCATTATCAGGGGCACAGACGTCCTTTAAGAACAGAGCGCATATCAAATCTTTGTCGACGGTAACGTCAACTATGCAATCCTCGTCGACCGTGCTCGTGCCCTCATTGACTGGGCATATAACCCTTGTCAAGTCGTACACAAACGCCTACTGGCCAGCACTCCTCGAGCATACCAAAGTCTGCCACCGCTTCCACAGAGAGAAAAATCCTGTTGACAACAGATATAAGGCCTCCATAAAAAAAGTGAGTCATCGTCTGCCTCGTTTACACACAGTCCCAGAAAACAGGGACTAGTGTCCCACAAACTAGAGATAAGGGCTCAGGGAAGTCTACACCCAAGACCCTCCTGGAAAAAGCAGTCCTCACTGAAGACGCCATGCACAAAGCTGCCCCACTACTAGAGTTGGCATAGGGGCAGGTTGTGCCTTTACCAGTTTAATCTATTACCTACAACAAAGTCATCCCGGAGGACATACAACATGAAATCTATACTGATTTTGAAACGCAGCACGAACAGCAGGCACAGTTCTCACATTCAGTGCAATCTGTAATAGTGCAAGAGCAGCAGGATACCTTAACATCTCCTGAGAGAACACCACTCCAGGGTGAAACAACCCTCTCACTAAACGCTTGGAACACCAACTGCAGCAGCAAAAACTGGAGTCAGTTCTCCATTCTGCACCAGGACCAAGACACCTGGGTGCACATCAGATGGAAATGCGAGCCCTCCTGACAAACCCACAGGCTCTGTTGTCTTTACAAGGGCTGTCCTCTTTACAAAGGGTACTCAAAAAAGGGCTCCTGGCTTGGCCCTGATTTACCCAGGTAGGTATAAAATAACACAATAACCAGGGTGACTGAAAATGCATACCTTCATAATAGTACTCCTACGAAAAATGACATTGTGTTTTCAGTCACCCTGATTATTGTGTTATTATATGACCCTTTACAAAGGGTCATTACGCAGCTGAAAGCCGCTTTAACAAAGTCATTGCTTCCAGTGTTGCAACCACCAAGCCCCGCCCTCCACCACAGCAATCACCCTCCCCCTCCCCATCCAGAGCAAGGTCAAGGTCTGTTGCCCAGTCTAAAACAGTGTCTTCCCGGAGCCCATCATGGTCCAAGTCCAGATCAAACTCCGCATCAAGACTGACCCCGAGTTCACAGGGTAAGAGTAAGTTGCCCAGACCGCTTAGGTCTCCTCGGCCTGGGCAAGAGGGTAAGCTTGCAAATACTGATGGGGGCAACCCCCAGGACACATTGTGAACCTCAACGTATACACCTCAAAGGGATGACCGGGATACCGACTCCTCACCTGAAAACCCTCCAGAGCAGGCCCCCAAACCTTCTCCGCCGGATGACATCGCTGCATTCCATAACTTAACAAGAGCCTGCCACAAATTTGTCCTAATTGCTTTCGAGGACAAAAAGGAGTGCTTTCTATTAGATCACATGGGGAAAAGAAGGAAGGCGGTAGTCTCCATACCGATTCCCCAATCATGTATGTGAGGAAGACCTAAAGGTGATGATACATACTTTTACAGATCTAGCAGTGAAGGGCAGGTTAGACAAAAAGTTTAACCATTCCGACCCCACACCAAAGTGTCTTACCTCACAACCGTCTCTGGAATCAGTGGCATCTGCGGCGGCAGGTCGACAAGCCAAATCAGACCAGCAATAATGTGCAGTGCCCCCTGAAAATGAGGGCCGCAAAGAGGATGCTTTTGGCAAGAAAGTTCTTACGATCGAAGCTACTACTGTAAAAGCGGGCAATTCCCTGGCAATTGCCCCGTATGATCGGGCGATGTGGCATAGGCTAGCGCCCATACTCGAACATCTCCCAGAGGACAAGAGGAAGGAAGCCGGAACAATCCTCAAAGAGGGCCAAGAGGCGTCCAACCACAGTATAAACCTCGCTGAAACTGGGTTCAAGCAAATTGTCAATGGGGTGGTTTGAATGCGAAAGGCTTGGCTCGGGTGCACAGACCTTCACCCCGACGTCCACCATGAAGTGGTAGACATGGTATTTGAAGGCGCTAACCTCTTCGGGCCCAAAATAGATGAGGCTCTCAAGGCAATAAAGGCAGACTCAGATACAGTACGCTCCCCGATATCCTTACAAAGCCGCCAGTCCTTTCGGTCCTTCAGAGGAGCCCAGGAAGAGCGGGATCATCCTCCTTCACCTGAGCAGGCAGGCGTCCCAGAGCCACAAGTGGGAACCTGACAGCAGCAACCTGCAGCAACTGTTTCAATGGTGGGGTTGCTATTCACGCCTGGACTACTGGTTAATCCCGAAGAATGCAGCACATACGATAATGAACTGCTCAATCGAGCCAACCACACTCTCAGAACATGCACCGGTCAGACTCAGCCTCACAATCCCCGAAATGCCCCGCAGACTCCCAACATGGCGCCTCAACCTCAGCACCCTAAAACACCCAGACATAATCGAACAACTAATTGAGGACACTGATAAGTTCTGGGAGAACAACGAACAGCCCGGATACACTCCGTACAGGTGTTGGGACGCCTTCAAGGCATACCTAAGAGGCCAGTGTATCTCAAGGTGGGCACACAAGCGGAAGAGATGGGGGGATGAGGAGGCCAGGCTCACAAGGGAACTGAAACTACTTGAGCAACAGCACAAAAAAGACTCGCGATAGCCGGCTGAGACCCCAGCTCCAATCACTAAGGAAAAAAGTCAGACTGCTCACCACAAACCAAGTACAGAAACTCTACACCGGCTGGGCACAGAAATATTACTTGGAAAGCGATAGACCGCTCCGGGGAATGGCGCTCGCCCTCAAGCAACGCCAGGCCGCACAGCTAATCACCTCAATCAGGGACGGTGCCAGCAACCTTGTGGTCGGGGATGACCGGATCAACAAAAGATTTGCCGAGTTCTATCGTGAGCTCTACACCGCCGCAAATACATGCACGCCACAAGCCATGGATGCATTCCTGGCCACCGTCCCCATTCCCCGGACTCCATCTGAACAGATAGACAACCTAGATGCTCCGCATCGAGCAAGCCAAATCTAACACCAAAGAATTGTTTAAAATCCTAAAAGAACTTGAAACTCCTGTTACTCCACCTGACACATGTACCAAAGATAGCACCTGGTGCTCCAAAATCCAAGAAGCTCTCTTAGGTAAGATTGCCACTCTCCAAATTAAAATCAACAACAAACAATCTAGCCCTCAATCCAACCCTCTACAGATCCCTATACCTACCATAAACCTCTCTATCACAGACTCTCTGACTCCTTTTAGCTTCTCTCCACTCTCCATTCTCGAAGTGGAAAAGATTATCACTAGCCTTAAACCGTCCAATTGTCAGGGTGACCTTTGTCCTGCACCTATTATTAAGGAAGCTGCTCACGACCTAGCACCATTCATCACTACGCTCATCAACTCCTCCTTTAGCTCTGGGATTGTACCGGACAATCTTAAGGATGCATGGGTCATCCCGCTTCTGAAAAAACCTACCCTGGATCCCAGCATACCCACAAACTACAGACCAATTACCACTGTACCTTTTTTACTAAAAATCCTTGACCGCGCGGCCTACCTACAAATTCAGGAATACCTTGAATCAAATAAACTTCTGGGACTCAGGCAATCAGGCTTCCGGCCTCGCCATGGCACTGAGACCGCCCTTATTGATTTAAAAACGCAGATCGAAGATCTCAAAGACAAAGGCAAACTGGCGTTATTACTTCTCCTGGACCTCTCTGCTGCTTTTGATCTTGTCAATCACAAAATTCTCTGCCATCACCTCAAATCAGCCGCACACTTCTCAGAAAATGCCGCCACTTGGATCAGATCCTTCCTGGATAATAGATCAATGCGCGTGTTCTCCCCACTTGCGGCCGCACCACCCGCTCCGGTCTCTTGTGGTGTGCCTCAAGGGTCCTGTGTCTCGCCCACGTTATATAACGTGTTTACCAAACCCCTTTTTGATATTTTGGACCATTTGGGCGTCACGTATACCAATTACGCTGACGACACACAGATACTAACCCCCATCACAGGAGACTACACAACTGACTCCCTTGCCATCAACGCCATCTACCAGGTCATCCAAGCGTGGATGGCCCAACACGGCCTCTGCCTAAATGATGAAAAGACAGAGCTCCTCATTCTTAGTTCACCACAAAAACTCACTAAACTTGACCCTGCCTTCAAGTCTTTCACCATTGATGGGAACACCATCCCGATTGCTAAGGACACGAAAACCCTAGGGATTTACATCGACTCAACCCTATCCTTGACTAGACAATCCAACGCAGTCTCATCTGCAGCAGCGCATACTTGCAAGCTCATCACCGCCTGTCGCCCGTTCCTAACCACTGCCAACTGCGTAACCTTGGCCAAGACCCTTGTACTATCCAAGGTCGACTACTGTAATGCCCTCTATCTAGGTACTAATCTCCGCAACTTAAACAAGCTACAAATTGTCCAAAACAATGCGATCAGAGCGGCCCTTAACATTCCTAGGCGCCAGCATATATCTGACACCAGGCGCAACCTGCACTGGCTCTCTATCCCACATCGCATCTCCTTGAAGTCCTTGGCTCTCACACACAAATGCCTCCACAACCAAGCCCCTCGCTACCTGGCAAACAGATTCTCTTTCCACAATTCCACCAGACCTCGCAGAGCGGCCCAAGCCAACTGCCTTGACATCCCGCGTTTTAATCTCCAAAGATCTGGTGGAACCAGCTTCCCCATCCTGGCAGCCAAACTTTGGAACTCACTCCCCAATGACCTTAGAGCAGAACCTTCCTTCCTGAAATTCAAATACCTTACCAAAGCTTGGCTATCCGCCCAAGACTGCTAACACCAGCTTACTGCCCTACTTGCACTTTGACCTACTCTGCATCCCTTATTAACTATCCTGTAAATCACTGCCTTATCGATATTCGTTTGAATGTATATTTTGTAAATTTTGTAAATCTTCCTGTAATAATCCTGTAATACTCTGTCACATTGCCTTGTCATGCTTTCATCTTGTTGTAACTAAGTTAAGCGCCCGGTTGCCCCTGGGCCTGGTGCGCTATAGAAATAAATAAAATACTAAAAAAAATACTAAATACCATCTCTACAGCCGAGGTCAAACGGGCAATCATGTCCCTGTCCAAGGGGAAGGCAGCAGGTCCGGATGGGATCCCTATCGACATGTATGAGAAATTGGCAGAAGAAACCACCCCAAGCTTGCCGCTGTATTCGAAGAGCCCCTGACGCACAAGCAACTCCCAAAATCCATGTTTTGGTGCCAACATCATAGTGTTTCACAAGAGCGGTAGGGACCCAGAGGCCTGTGGCTCATACAGGCCTATCCCATTAATTAATGCAGACGTCAAAATACTAGCCAAGTGCCTGGCCCTGAGGATAGAGAACACCTTACCGCATCTGGTGCACAGAGACCAAACGGGCTTCATAAAAGGACGACACTCCAGCGACAATATCCGAAGGCTTCTACATATTATCGCAGGTGACGGGGATCCTCAGGACGCCATAATCACCGTTGATGCAGAGAAGGCGTTCAACAGGGTCCAATGGGAGTTCATGTTCTGTGTCCTGCCTGCTTATGGTTTCCCTCCAGACCTAATTCAACTGATTAAGCTCCTATATACAAATCCTACAGCTTCAGTGGTTACCAACGGGATGGCTTCCGCAGAGTTCACACTTCAATCTGGCACGAGACAGGGATGCCCGCTCTCACCTCTGCTGTATGCCCTCCCTATCGAACCAGTTGCGATAAAGATGCACACTGATCCAAACTGGACGGGCATACGGAAAGGTACAGAAGAACACAAAGTTTCACTATATGCGGACTACTTGCTCATCTACATCAGCAACGCCCCATCTCATTACCGTACGTCAAAGAAATACTGCAAACCATCGGACCTATGGCAGGTTATCAAGTCAACTGGGCCAAAACCGAAGTCATGCCCCTGCGGAGAGACATTCCCTGGGACCCAGGTGGAGTGCTACCCTTCTCGCTTCAGATGAACTCAATGAAATACCTAGGGCTATACATTAGCGCATCGATAATTGAGCTCTGTGATCTCAACTACCCTCGGATCATTCACAATATACAAAACAACTTAGTGCGTTGGGACACACTGACCCTATCCGTGTCCAGCAGAATTAATGCACTGAAAATGAATTCCTTTCCCAAACTAATATATGTGGCGATGATGATGCTGCCAACTGGTCCGACCACGCACATGCTAAGGACATTAGATAAAGCTATCAGCTGATTTATCTGGCGTGGTAATAAAGCACGGATCCATTTATCGATCTTACAGGTAGATAAATCCAATGGGGGCTGGTCGGTTCCATCCCTCAGAGCATACCATCTAGCAGCTCAATTATGCTGGGTCAAAAGATGGCTTAACTCAGAAGATAACACAAGCTGGCGAATCATGGAACTAGCGGCAATGGCTCCTCTCAAGCCATTGGAATTAATGTCAACACCACCTCAACTGCTCCCGCCTGGCGTCAAGACACACCCGATCATCGGGCCAACTCTGCTACAATGGCATAAACTGCGTACCACCCAAAGTATACAGATCAAACATGCGCCAACCTGGGCTAGCATTCGCTCAATCCTACGATACAGTCAAACCCCAATGATTCACCGAAGCCAACCCAACTCATGGTCTAGGATGCGGATCTTGGACATCACTGAAGATGGAGAACCTCCAGGATGCGCGCGGGGTCTTAGGCCTGGGGGTGGGTGACTGGCTAACGTACCACGCAATCTTATCTCGATTGCCCAACATACCACCCCTGCCACACGCTCACACCCCCCCGGCGCCATGCAAAACGGAATTGGAGCAAAACACCTGCAGTTTTCCCCGAATTCGCACTTTCGAAGGGATTGTGTCCTCCGACGTATTCCTTATCTTAGATAGAAATCCTTCAGCTTTGCTGGCCTCGGAAAATTTTTTCGCCAGAGGGCGCTGCGCGTCGATGATCGCCGAGTCGATGACCCTCGACGGCCTCCGTGCCGACGTCGACGTCATCCTGCCTATAAAGGCCGCGCGCAGCGTCCGTTGCTCAGTTCCGTTTTTCCGCGCTTCGTTGTGCCTCGGAACACCGTTGCTCAGTTCTCGTCAAGATAACGTATATAATAACTACTATTTACCTCGATATCGATGGCATCCTCCTCCGACCCGACGACCCCTCGGTCCGGTTTCAAAAAGTGCCGAGACTGCGGGAAGAAAATGTCGTTGACGGACCCTCACAGGGTCTGTTTGTGGTGTCTGGGAATCACGCACCAGAGTTCGGAGTGTGAGGAATGCCTTTCCATGACGGCGAAAGCCTTGAAGGAGCGTAGGGGGAAGCTCGAGAGAGGTAGGTCAACTTTAACTTCCTCGAAAGCTTCTTCGGTAGAGTCGAGACGTTCGTCTCCTCACCATAAAAAACACTCTCGATCTAGATCACGAAGTGGCTCCCACCACTCGTCGACATCGAGACACTCGAAGAAGAGACGTAGGAGATCCCCTTCGTCATCTTCGTCGAGTTCTCCTGAGAGAGTTCATTGCCCCACAAAACGCAGCTCGCAAGCTGAGTGGGAGGAATTCAGGAAAAAGATGCTAAGCGTCTTCGAGAAAGCGGCCTCGTCCCCCTCGAAGACAGCTGAGGGTGATACCCCGGGTAAAAAACCCAAAAAATCTAAACGCCGCGAGTCGCAGTACCCGGCGGAAAAGTCAACCCGAAAGCGCCTCGAGCCATCGGGAGATAAAGCATCATCGACGCCATCGTCGAAAACTCCTTCGAAACAGAGGTCGGCGCCATCGACGCCGTTGTCGAAGGATTCATCGGCGCATCAGTCGATCGAGTCGACGCCGACGTCGACGCCGATATCGACGCCGGTGAAGGAAAGAACCACGGCTACTCCACAGCCAACGGTTAGACAAAAGACCTCCGACTCGACGCCGAGAACGTCGACGTCGTTCTCGAGCAAGACTCCGATCCTTTCGAGTTCTTCGAGGCCTAGTACACATTTCTCGACGCTTTTCACGGCGCCTTCGAGTACTTTCACGTCGGTGTCGACGACATCGACGTTTTCAAGGCCTGTGATGATGGCTCCTTCTGCATTGGAAATGGGGTTTATACCATTCCAAAAACCAATGTATCCCCCTTTAACCTCGATTTTTGAGGAAAGGGAGGATTCAGACCAAGATATTGATTTACAGAGGACCACATCACCAGAGCCAGAGACTTTCGCCTCTGAGGAAGGAAGATTAAAAAATCTTCAGGATGCACTTCAGGAAGCTAGTGGCTTGGACACTTCTCCTGAAGCAGAATTTATCAAACCAGACCCAGGAGAACATGCGGAGACTCCATATAGAGCTCTGATGTCTAGAATCATAGAATTTATGGGTTGGTCTGCACCTTCTCCTGCCTTTCAGCAGGATGACCTCACTGACATACTGGACAAGGGCCCACAGGAGGATCCTGTGGTTCCATTTCACTCTGCTCTACAGAGAAGGATTTTGACAAACTGGGAAACGCCAGAAATTATCCCGGCAGTAAATAAAAAACTGTCAACAAAATACAGGGTGGCTAGTTCTGACCCTGAATATTTGTCAAAACACCCTACTCCTGAGAGCTTGGTTGTACAGGCTGCAACCTCATCAGGCAGCACATCTGCATACCCCACTGCTCCGCAGGATAGGGATGACAAAAAATATGATGCCATGGCTAAGAAGGTTTTTTCTGCCTGTAGCATGGCGTTAAAGTCTATTAACGCGACCTGTACGCTCGCTAGGTTCAGCCACACCCTTTGGGAGTGCGCTTCATCAGCGGCTGACTGCCTCCAAGAAGGAGAGGAAAGGGACGCATTTTTAAACATCATCAGGGATGGTAAAGATGCGATGTGCGAGACCCTACAAACTGGCCTAGATTCTGCTGACAGTATCAGCAGGGCCATGGCGGCAAGTACCACAATCCGCAGGCATGCGTGGTTGAGGAAGTCTGGTTTTGCCTCTGACGTGCAGACCAGGCTTTTGAATATGCCCTTTGATGGTTCTACCCTCTTTGGAAAGAAGGCGGATGACAGTTTGGAGAAACTGCAAACGTCCAAGGCAGCAGCCAAGTCATTGGGAGCTGCTATCCGTCAGAATACCTTTCGTCCTTCGGGATCATCGTGGAGAGGACGGTCCTTTCGTTACTATTCCTCATATGGAAGGGGCAGGGGACGACCGGCTCAAAGAGGCCAAGGAAGATTTACCCGTGGTGGACGGGGTAGGGGAAAGAAAGCCGCACCCGCAGGAGCAGGAGCCACTTTACCTTCGGCAACTGCATCAGCCGCTTCAAAACCACTCTGAGGTCTCCCCTCACAGAACACCAGTAGGGGGCAGGTTAACTCACCATCTGACGGAATGGCAGGCTATTACGTCAGATGCTTGGGCTCTGGAGACAGTGGCCCAAGGTTACTGCCTGCCCTTCCTACATATCCCTCAGAGTCATCCACCGGGGAACAACCCTTTGAAGCTTCCAGATCCGCTCCTCTTGCAGGAGGTTTTAGACCTGCTAGAGAAAGGTGCCATAGAACTGGTACCTGTAGCGGAAAGGAACAAGGGTTGGTACTCCCCCTACTTCATAATACCGAAGAAGGACGGAGGACTGAGACCCATCTTAGACTTACGGGAATTGAACAAATTCCTCCGAAAGGACAAGTTCAAGATGGTGACTCTCTCTCAGATCCTTCAGGCCCTCCAGCTTCAGGACTGGTTGGTATCTCTAGACCTCCAGGACGCTTATTTCCATGTGCCGATCCATCCCAGGCACAGGAGATACCTGAGGTTCGCAATTGGCAGCTCTCATTATCAATTTCGAGTTCTGCCATTTGGGCTAACCTCCGCCCCGAGGGTCTTTACCAAGCTAATGTCGGTTGTGGCTGCAAGTCTAAGGAGGGAAGGGATTCATGTCTACCCTTACCTAGACGATTGGTTGATCAGAGCTGTATCTTCGGAACAGGCTCAGAGACAACTAGATTATGTTTGCCACTTCCTTCACAAGCTGGGCTTCTCCCTCAATTTAAAGAAGTCACAGATGATACCATCACAGAGACTCCAATTCATTGGAGCAGTCCTAGACACTTCCCTGGGAAAAGCCTTGCCACCAGAGGTGAGGGCTCGAGATATTCTGCAGATGGTCATCAGATTTCAGAATGCCCAATATCTCCCAGCCTACGACTTTCTGAGGTTGCTAGGCCTCATGGCATCCTGCATATTCCTCGTGCCGGAGGCTCGCCTGAGAATGAGATCCCTCCAGTGGGCACTGAGAACTCAGTGGTCACAGTTCTCAGGAAGGATGACAGATCTCCTTCGGATCCCGGTCAAAGTAGCCCGAGACCTTCAGTGGTGGGCCTGTCGGGAGAACATCCTGAAAGGAGAAATGTTTTGGCAACCATGGCCGGAGATAACAGTAGTCACGGATGCCTCACTCACGGGGTGGGGAGCTCACGCCAACGACTTGACCATCAGCGGTCGTTGGTCTCCATCGGAGTCCAGACTACATATCAACCTGTTGGAGCTGAGAGCCATCAGACTAGCGCTGAAGGCTTTTCTGCCGTCTGTACGGGGAAGAAACGTCCTAATAATGACGGACAATACAGTGGCCATGCACTACCTCAACAAAAGAGGAGGCGTAGGCTCACTACCACTGTGCAGAGAGGCGATGCAGCTCTGGTTTTGGGCAATTCAGGAAGGAATCTCTCTATCGGCAATTCACCTAGCCGGAGAGAAGAACTTGACAGCGGACGCTCTGAGCAGGCAGAGCACAGTCTCTCACGAGTGGGAGATAGCTCAGGAAGTCCTTCAAGAGATCTTCGCCCTTTGGGGAACCCCTCAAGTGGATCTGTTCGCCACCAGTATCAACAGGAAGTGCGACAGATTTTGCTCAAGGGAATTTCCCCCGAGAGGAGCTCTAGGAGATGCGTTCGTAGTGGACTGGGAGTTCCCACTTCTGTACGCGTTCCCTCCGGTCCCTGTCATTCCTCAAATGATCAGGAGGTTGAGAAGGTTTCGGAAGACCATGATCCTAATTGCCCCGGATTGGGCCAGGAGAACGTGGTACCCGGACCTTCTAGACATGTCCATCTGCCCTCCAATTCGACTGCCATACAGAGAGGATCTTCTCTCGCAGAAGGAAGGTCAGGTTCTCCATCCAGCCATCAAGACCCTCAACCTTCACGCTTGGTGTCTGAAAGGTTGAGGTACAAGGATTGGGACCTTCCGGATGATGTTATGGAGGTGTTGCTTTCGGCCAGAAGGCCGGCAACTAAAACTCTATACCGCTGCCGTTGGAACAAATTTTGCAGCTGGTGCAGAGAAAAGAATATTGAACCCTTTTCTTGTGGTACACCTATGGTGTTGTCATTCTTACTTTACCTGGCTAATTCAGGCCTACAGGTTGGCACAATTAAGGGCTATCTCGCAGCGCTATCAATCTTTAAGCGCACTGCAGAGGAGCCTTCATACTTCAAAATTCCATTGGTAATACAATACCTAAAAGGATTAACTAATGTTTATCCCCCGAAACCTTTTCAAGTTCCCTTATGGGATTTAAACCTAATTTTAAACTTCCTAAAGGGTGCCCCTTTTGAACCACTACACTCTTGTTCATTGAAGCTTCTCACCCTCAAAACTGTTTTGCTAATAGCATTGACATCTGCTAGAAGGGTTAGCGAGTTGCAAGCCTTATCGTGTAAACCTCCACATACAATCTTTTACAAGGACAAAGTTGTTCTTCAGGTGAAGCCTAACTTCCTCCCGAAGGTAGTCTCGGAGTTTCACATCACTCAGAAGATTATATTACCTTCTTTCTACCCTCCTCCTCATCCGGGGAAGGAGGAAGAGAGACTGCACAGGCTGGACCCTAAGCGAGCCTTGAGCTTCTATATCAGCAGATTGGCTAAGATCAGACAAGCAGACCAACTCTTTGTAGGTTATGCAGGACATAAGTTGGGCCTTCCAATAACAAAACAAACCATCTCCAGATGGATTATTTTAGCCATTCTGGAGTGCTACAAATTGGCAGGAAAGGAGCCTCCTCAAAATCTAAGGGCTCATTCTACCAGGGGTATCGCAACATCCTCAGCCCTTCAAAGAGGGGTGCCAATTCGAGATATATGTGCGGCTGCCACATGGTCGTCCGCACATACATTTACCAAATTCTATAGCCTGGATTCCTCCTCTAGTCAAGAAACTAGATTCGGCAAGGCTGTGTTACACTCTGTCCATTCTGGAAGGGTAACATAACTTTTATTACTCCCGCCTCCAGTCACAATACCACTGCTATGGGAGTCTATCTAAGATAAGGAATACGTCGGAGGACACAATCCCTTCGAAGAACTAGTTACTCTTACCTTGTAACGTTCTTTCGATGGGATGTTCCTCCGACGTATTCCTTATCGACCCTCCCATCCATCCCCGCAGTATGACTTCCTGTGGGTTTGCAGCCTATGCTCCTTCAAGGTGATTAGTCTAATCCAAAAACATTACTGGGGACTACAAAACGGAACTGAGCAACGGACGCTGCGCGCGGCCTTTATAGGCAGGATGACGTCGACGTCGGCACGGAGGCCGTCGAGGGTCATCGACTCGGCGATCATCGACGCGCAGCGCCCTCTGGCGAAAAAATTTTCCGAGGCCAGCAAAGCTGAAGGATTTCTATCTAAGATAAGGAATACGTCGGAGGAACATCCCATCGAAAGAACGTTACAAGGTAAGAGTAACTAGTTCTTCTACCGGATGGCAATTCCCGATAATAGGGATAGGCTCCAAACCCTCGCTGCAGCATGGTCAGAGGATCTAGACACACCAATCTATTTCATAGACATCCAACAGAGCTTCGAGTCCATCCCGATGACCTCTGTGAACCTTCAAAACAGGGAAATCCAGTATAAAATAGAGCATGGGCCTAGCATCCACCAGACTATGCTGGAGGGGATGCGGGGGAGTGGGAACAATAGGCCATATGTTATGGGCATGCCCCATCATCATGCCATACTGGCGCGTGATTCATACGGAGACCATGAACTTAGAACGGGCAAACATTCCGCACAGTACAAAAGCGATGATTCTGGGTCGAGGAGTGGCACGACGACTCACTCAAACGCAAACTCATGGCCCTAATGCTATTCATCGCACGCAAGCTACTGCTGATTCACTGGAGGGATGCACGCCAGCCTACTGCCACAGAATGGTCGTACGCACTACCCAGGACATGCAGACTCGAAAGGGCAGCCTTTAAAAGGCTCTCTGGCCACAACTCAACCCGAGCAGCTCAATATTGGGAACTCTTGGAAAACTACGTGTGACAAGGAACACCCCCATCATCGACGCCCACCACCCACTACCAATTCTCAGACAGGCTGCTGGACGTGTCTCTCTTTCATGCTTCCCTTATTTGTTTGTTTGTTCCTTAAGTTACGTCCTTATGTTTATGCCTTGCCAGCCAGCTCTATGTGACATACCACTTAAATTTGTGATATTTATGATAAATAAAGGTTGATTAAAAAATAAATCCCATAAAAAAAAATGGTGGGATCGCCCATCGGTAGACCCGTTTGCCACCGGTATCAACAAAGTGTGTAGAATCTGCCAGCAGGACCACTCAACGGGGGTTAATGAGGGATGCATTCTCCTTCCCAAGGGACAATCTGTTGGCGTACACATCCTCCCCCCACCCCCTTTACCATCATACGTTGGGTAGTGCAAATGACCCACCCTTGCCAGGTAATCCTCATCAACCCAGACTGGCCTCGCCAAACCTGGTACTCTGACCTAATTCAGCTCTCGATGCATCATCTAATTCGACTTCAAAATTACCCGAACATCATCTCCCAGGACCACGGGGAAGGTTGTGCATCGCAGTCCACAATCCCATTCGACTGATGGCATGGCTCATGATTTCACAGAATTTGAACTTCGAAGGGATTGTGTCCTCCGACGTATTCCTTATCTTAGATATCTCTTTCCGAATGTGTCGACTGTAATATCATACTACTAAGTCTGACAGTAGTATTTGGAACAAATACGATACACTTATGCTACTAACCCTCACCTAATTCAACTGTGATGTTAACAACAGTTTTTTACCTTTTACTTGTTTCTCAGTTTATTATAAGCCAAAGAGCAAGTTACTTCTTACCTTGTAACGTTCTTTCGATGGGATGTTCCTCCGATGTATTCCTTATCTTAGATATCTCTTTCCAGCTTTGCTGGCCCCGGAAATTTTTTTCTCTAGAGGGCGCTGCGCGTCGACGTCCGCCGAGTCGATGTCCCTCGACAGCCGCCGTATCGACGTCATCCTGCCTATAAAGGCCGCGCGTAGCGTCCGTTGCTCAGTTCCGTTTTTCCGCGCCTGCTCGGTGCCTCGGAATATCGTTGCTCAGTTTTCGTTGTGAATTAATCCAATTTCCTCGAGATATTCGATCCATACTCGATGGCTTCCTCGTCGGAACCGACGACCCCTCCGTCCGGCTTTAAAAAATGCAGACACTGTGGGAAAAAGATGTCGCTGACTGACCCTCACAGAGTTTGTCTGTGGTGTTTGGGAGCTGAACACCATTGTTCGGAGTGCGAGGACTGTATGTCCATGACAGCTAAGGCCCTGAAGGAGCGTAGGGGGAAGCTGGAAAAAGGTAAGACTTCAAAAGCTTCTTCTTCCTCAACGAAGTCGAGACATTCGTCTCCTCGTCACCATTCGCGCTCCAGGTCTCGAAGCGGGTCCCATCACTCCTCGAGATCGAAGCACTCGAAGAGGAGACGTCGAAGATCCCCTTCTTCGTCCTCCTCTTCCTCTGTTTCTCCTAAGAGAATCCCTTGCCCCACGAAACATAGTTCCCGGGCTGAATGGGAGGAATTCCACAAAAATATGATGAGCGTCTTCGAGAAAGCGGCCTCGACCCCCTCGAAGACTGCCGAGAGCAATGCTCTGGTCGAAAGACCCAAAGGTCTAAATCGCCGCGAGTCGCAGTACCTGGCGAAAGAAGCTTCTCGAGCATGTCACAAACCCTCGAGTAAAGCTATGACCTCGAACCCTTCTTCGAAGGTTCCGTCGACACCGTCGACGAAGGTTCTGTCGACGCCGAGGTCGACGTCTTCGACGCCGTTTTATGAAGGGACCTTCGACACACGGGTCTGTCGACTCGACGCCATCTTCGACACTGGCGTCGACGCCAAGGAAAGTCACGGTTGGGGCGCACCCAGTGGCTATCCCCAGGCCTTCGATGACGATGGCGTCAGATTGTCGACATCCTCGAGCAGAATCCCAATTCTATCGAGGACCTCGAGGCCTCCGCCTTTGTTTTCGACGCCATGTTCGAAGCCTTCGGCGGCATCGACGTTTTCGAGGCCGATTACAAGAAGTTTGGCACCCTCGGCCTTGGAGATGGGTTTCACACCCTTTGTGAGTTCAGACCAATTGAGAACTATGTCCTCAATTATGTAAGAGGGAGAACTCTCTGACCAAGAAGAGACATTTGAGTTGCAGGGATCTGCAACCCCAGTTCAGGAGGAGTTATCCTCAGAGGAACGCAGGTTAAAGGAACTACATGATTCCTTACATGAGGCAAGTGGGTTAGACACTTCCCCTGAGGTGGAGCTCGCTAGGCCAGACCCGGGGAGCATGCTGAAACCCCCTATAGAGCCTTAATGGCCAGGATCACAGAATTTATGGGGTGGTCAACACCTTCACAGGCTTTCCAACAAGATGACCTCACGGATATTCTTGATAAAGGTCCACAGGAGGATCCTGTAGTGCCTTTTCATAAAGCTCTTCAAAGGAAAATCATGACAAACTGGGAAACCCCAGATGTCATCCCGGCAGTAAATAAAAAACTGTCTGCTAAGTACAGGGTATCTTCTGCAGACCCAGAGTTTTTGTCCAAACATCCATCCCCAGAAAGTCTGGTGGTACAGACAGCATCTTCTACTGACATCAAGACTGCTTACCCTACCGTCCCACAGGACAGGGACGATAAAAAATATGATGCTATGGCAAAGAAAGTTTTTTCGGCATGTAGCATGGCGTTAAAATCTATTAATGCTACTTGCACCCTTGCTAGATTCAGCCATACACTTTGGGAGTGTGCTTCTACAGCGGCTGACTGCATCCCGGAGGGAGAAGAAAGGGAGGCGTTCCTAAATATCATACAGGACGGTAAAGACGCTATGTGCGAATCCCTCCAGATGGGCATTGATTCGGCTGACAGTATCAGCAGAGCAATGGCGGCAAGTACAACAACCAGGAGATTTGCCTGGTTGAGAAAGTCTAGTTTTGCCCCAGATGTGCAAGCCAGGCTCTTGAACATGCCATTCGATGGCTCTTCTTTGTTTGCGAAAAAGGCGGATGACAGTTTAGAAAAACTGCAAACATCAAAGGCAGCAGCAAAATCCCTAGGCGCTGCAATCCGTCAGACACCTTTTCGTTCCACAGGATCCTCTGCGAGAGGCAAGTCCTTTCGCTTCTACTCCGCATTCGGAAGAGGTAGAGGACGACCGGCTCAAAGGGGACAAAGAACTACCCGAGGTGGACGGGGTAGATATTCAAAAGCCGCAGCAACAGCAGGTGCCTCTTTACCATCGGCATCTGCATCAGCCGCCCCAAAACCACTCTGAGGACTTCCCGCACAAGACACCTGTAGGAGGCAGGTTAACTCAACATCTGGCGGAATGGCAGGCTATCACGTCAGATGCTTGGGCATTGGAAACAGTTGCCCAAGGTTACTGCCTGCCTCTCGTACGCATACTTCAGAGTCATCCACTGGGGATCAGCTCTCTAAAAGCTCCAGATCCGCTCCTCTTGCAGGAAATTTTAGACCTGCTAGAGAAAGGTGCCATAGAACCGGTACCTGTAGCGGAGAGGAACAAGGGCTGGTACTCCCCTTACTTTCTCATTCCAAAGAAAGACGGAGGACTGAGACCCATCTTGGACTTGCGAGAATTGAACAAATTCCTCAGGAAAGACAAATTCAAGATGGTAACTCTTTCTCAGATCCTTCAGGCCCTTCAGTTCCAGGACTGGTTGGTATCTCTGGACCTTCAGGACGCTTATTTCCATGTGCCTATCCATATCAAACACAGGAAATACCTGAGGTTCGCAATTGGCAACTCTCATTATCAATTTCGAGTGCTGCCATTTGGGCTGACCTCCGCCCCGAGGGTCTTCACCAAGTTAATGTCGGTAGTGGCTGCAAGTCTAAGGAGGGGAGGGATTCACGTCTACCCCTACCTGGACGATTGGTTGATCAGGGCTGTATCTTCGGAACAAGCTCAGATCCAGCTAAATCACGTTTGCCACTCCCTTCACAGACTGGGCTTCTCCCTCAATTTAAAGAAGTCACAAATGATACCATCGCAGAGACTCCAGTTCATCGGAGCGATCCTGGACACTTCCCTGGGAAAAGCCTCGCCACCAGAGGTGAGGGCTCACGATATTCTACAGATGGTTACCAAGTTCCAAAATGCCCAACGTCTCCCATCCTTCGACTTTTTTGAGGTTGCTAGGCCTCATGGCATCCTGCATTTTCCTAGTGCCAGAGGCTCGCCTGAGAATGAGATCCCTCCAGTGGGCACTGAGAACTCAGTGGTCACAATTCTCAGGAAGAATGACAGATCTTCCTCATGTTCCCGACAGGGTGGCTCGAAACCTTCAGTGGTGGGCCTGTCAGGAGAACATGCTGAAAGGAGAACAGTTTTGGCAACCCTGGGCGGAGATAACAGTAGTCACGGATGCCTCACTCATGGGGTGGGGAGCCCACGCCAACGACTTGACCATCAGCGGTCGTTGGTCTCCATCGGAGTCCAGACTACATATCAACCTGTTAGAGCTGAGGGCCATCAGACTTGCGCTGAAGGCGTTCCTGCCATCTGTACAAGGAAAGAATGTCCTGATAATGACGGACAACACAGTGGCCATGCATTACCTCAACAAGAGAGGAGGCGTGGGATCACTACCTCTGTGCAGAGAGGCGATGCAGCTCTGGTTTTGGGCAATCCAAGAAGGAATCTCTCTATCGGCAGTTCACCTAGCCGGAGAGAAGAACTTGACAGCGGACGCTCTGAGCAGGCAGAGCAGTCTCCCACGAGTAGGAACTAGCTCAGGAAGTCCTTCAAGAGATCTTCGCCCTTTGGGGAACCCCTCAGGTGGATCTGTCTGTTCGCCACCAGTGTCAACAGGAAGTGCGATCTGTTCTGTTCAAGGGAATTTCCCCCGAGAGGAGCTCTGGGAGACGCGTTCATAGTGGACTGGGAGTTTCCGCTTCTGTACGCGTTTCCACCAGTCCCTGTCATTCCTCAAATGATCAGGAGGTTGAGAAGATTCTGGAAAATCATGATCCCAATTGCCCCGGATTGGGCCAGGAGAACGTGGTACCTGGACCTTCTAGACTTGTCCATCTGCCCTCCAATTCGACTTCTACTCAGAGAGAACCTACTCTCACAGAAGGGAGGTCAGGTTCTCCATCCAGACATCAAAACCCTCAACCTTCACGCTTGGCTTCTGAAAGGCTGAGGTACAAGGATTGGGACCTCCCTGATGATGATATGGAGGTGTTGCTTTCGGCAAGAAGGCCAGCAACAAAATCTTTATACCGCTGCCGTTGGAACAGATTTTGCAGCTGGTGTAGAGAAAAGAATATCGACCCCTTTTCATGTGGTACACCAATGGTTTTGTCCTTCCTACTCTATTTAGCGAATTCAGGCCTTCAAGTTGGCACCATCAAGGGCTATCTCGCAGCGCTATCCATCTTTAAGCGCACTGCAGAAGAACCATCCTATTTCAAGTTACCCTTGGTAATACAGTTTCTAAAGGGGTTAACTAACGTTTATCCCCCAAGACCATTCCAGTTACCCCTATGGGATTTAAACTTTGTCCTAACTTTCCTGATGGGCACACCTTTTCGAACCACTCCACTCTTGTTCGTTAAGATTTCTTACCCTTAAGACTGTTTTATTAATAGCACTTACATCTGCTAGAAGGGTGAGCGAGTTACAAGCTCTTTCTTGTAAACCCCCTCATTCAATCTTTCACAAAGACAAAGTTGTTCTGCAAGTGAAGCCTAATTTCCTCCCAAAGGTGGTTTCTGTATTTCATATCACTCAGAAGATTGCCCTTCCATCTTTCTATCCTCCTCCTCATCCGGGGAAAGAGGAAGAGAGGTTACACAGGCTGGACCCAAGAAGGGCTTTAAGTTTTTACATCAGTAGACTGGCTAGGATAAGACAAGCAGACCAGCTGTTTGTAGGCTACGCAGGTCACAAGCTGGAGTTACCAATAACTAAGCAGACCATTTCCAGATGGATCATTTTAGCCATTTTGGAATGTTATAAACTGGCAGGAAAAGAGCCCCCTCAAAATCATAGGGCTCATTCGACCAGAGGTATCGCGGCTTGATCGGCCCTCAAAAGAGGAGTGCCGGTTAGAGACATATGTGCGGCTGCCACATGGTCGTCCGTCCATACCTTTACACGGTTTTACAACTTGGATTCCTCCTCCAGTCAAGAGACTAGGTTTGGAAGGGCAGTATTGCACTCTATTCATCAATAAGAGGAAGCATGAAGTCAGTACTCCCACCTCCAATAACAGAATACTGCTATGGGAGCCTATATAAGATAAGGAATACGTCGGAGGACACAATCCCTTTAGAAGAACAAGTTACTTCTTACCTTGTAACGTTCTTTCGATGGGATGTTCCTCCGACGTATTCCTTATCGACCCTCCCATCCATCCCCGCAGTACTACTTCCCTTATTGTTGCAGTTAACGCTCCTTCAGTGTGATTAGTCTAGTCCAGAAAGAATTATTGTGGGCTACAAAACGGAACTGAGCAACGGACACTGCGCGCGGCCTTTATAGGCAGGATGACGTCGACGTTGATACGGCGGCTGTCGAGGGACATCGACTCGGCGGACGTCGACGCGCAGCGCCCTCTAGAGAGAAAATATTCCGAGGCCAGCAAAGCTGGAAAGAGATATCTAAGATAAGGAATACGTCGGAGGAACATCCCATCGAAAGAATGTTACAAGGTAAGAAGTAACTTGTTCATTTAGTGGTTTTAAGTGCAGGGACATTTTGTCAGTGGCCAGAGCCCCTTCCACCGATAAGTCCTATAACCTCAAGTGGAAAAGGTGCTGTGCCTGGTGTGAAAAGCAGCAGACAATCAACCCAATCTAGGTAAGGCCAGTACTACTACCATACCTTCTCTCCTTTGCCAAGCAGGGCCTGGCACACATGTCCATACGAGTGCACCTGGCGGCCATCTCCAGGTGCACCAGACGGAGTAACAGCAGCCTGGACTTAAACACCATCTTAGCATGCCTCATGAAAAAGCTGTTGGAACCAATGGCCACGGCCCAACTCAAGTACTACTCTGAGAAAGTGGCTTTCCTGGTGGTGATCACTGCAGGCTCTAGATGTCAACGAGACATACGTAAGGCACCAAAAGAATAAAGTGCTGCTTATCGTGCAATCCACATTTTTTCCCAAAGCTCCCTACAGACTTTCATAAAAATACAACTATTTTTTGGACATTTTTTCCCCAGAAATTGACATCTCCAGTGGAGGTAGCTCTACACTTGTTGGATGTAAAAAGACAACTTCAATGTTCTATCGAGAGAACCATTCCCTTCAGGTGTTCAACGCAACCCTTCCTCACGTATGGACCGGCTAATAAAGGGAAAGCCTTTTCAAAACGGCATCTCTAGGTAGCTTTGGGAGTGCCTCTTCAATAGCAGTTACTGTCTGGACCATTACTGCAAGGATATCTGTTTGAGCCAGAAATGTAATGGTAAATAAGTCATATTATTTTAGCAGCGTTCCAAGTGATGTATTAATTGCTGCTAATGTTAATTCTATAGCAGGAGTAATCGGATTCACCAATCCAAAGGATCGTCTTGGTATCGGCTGAGCAAACGAGACTGACGAAGATGTTGATAAATCAGAGCAGTCTGGAGAGTTTTGTGGAAATGCCGATAATTTCCTGCTTTGAGTTGACAGAATAGAAGAATCCCCCAAGTTTAGGTTTTTTTTGATAAACTGATCATTTAAGAGATTGACTACTAACTGGAGTATTACCTGTGATTGTCTTTCAGTGTTAACCAGTGTAGTATTAACAATCATTTCAGGCTGGGGGCATGGTAGTGAATCTTCAATTTGGGAGTGAAGAGTAGATGAATTCTCTACTCCATGCACCTGCGCAATAGATAGAGGTGTAGAGGTTTGCTACACCATGGCCGGTTCTGAGACCTGTAAATTTAAGTTTGATAATTCCTCATGCACCGTCACAGTATCTACTGGTGAGATCAGAGGGACAGAAGTCAATGCTTCCACAGCAATTGGTGTTTGCATATGAGCAGAGTCTGTAATATCGATACAGGACAACAGTTGGCCAACTGGGCAGCTAAGAGAATTAATAGCTAAAGTAATGGGGGCGTCGGCTTGTTTTTCTCATTGTGCAGTAAATATAGTAGGCTTTTTACCGCCCATATAAAGTCTAATATCTTTTCCTTTGGTAGAGGGGGTTAAAATCCCTCTTGAGAGAGAACCCACGGATGCTATAGTCGTTGATTCTAAAAGTTGTGTATCCAGAAGCGACATGGTTTTAGTTGTTCTCTGCATGGTAGATTTCAATGTATAAGGGCAAGACATTTATCACAGTACTGATGTTTAGTATAGAACCAATATCAGAAAGTCCTTGGTACTGAGAAAATCAATTTTCACTTGCTGCAGGATGCGACAATTATTATACAGCATTGATACTTGTAAGTCATACAATGGTGTAGGCAAGGTGTTAAAAGAGGAACTAACGGACCAATACAACCCACTTTGCGTCAACAAACAGTATAACGTAGGACGTGTGTGAGCAGCATTGGAACATGTTGAAAAAATGAATATAAAAGCAGTTATGCAGATGGGCTATGCACCTGGTGTCAGGATACACATTCCCCAATGCTCAAAATAAACTGGATTTAAAAAATAGTTCAATTCATATATGTCGAATTTAATGTCTAGTGTTGTTTAGGGCCTTAATGACGAGTAGTCCATGGAAATGTTAAAATTATTGTTGCATTTGTAGAACATGTTAATTTTAGGATTTTTAGCTATAAACATTGCTACGCAGTGTGGGCGTGTTGAGTTGTTTTTCAGTTCAGTTCCACAGAGCTGCCTGATTCTTCCAGCCGATATTTGCATTCATTTTGGATTACTTTGGGCAATTGCCAATTTACAGAAGCAACAAACCAAGCCAGCCTAAAGATGCCAGACGTCCATGCAGGGTTGAGAAGCCCAATGCACTGCGAGGGGGTGAAAGAAGCGACCAAACTGGGCTGAGCAGGCCAGTAGCCCACATGGGGCTTAATGACTCGAATATCCAAGGAGGGGGTGAGAATCAATTGACCACGCTTCAGGCTGAAGAAGCCAGAAGCTGATGCATGGCTGAGAAGCTGAATACATTGAAAGGCGGTAACAGAAGCAACAATCCAAACCGGGCTGAACAGTCCTGTAACCCATGCCGGGTTGAGAATACGAATACCCCAGAAGGGGGGAGAGAAAAGCAATAACCACAGGAGGGCTTAGCAGTCCAGTAGCCCACTTGGGGCTGAGAAACACCACAACCCAGGAGGAACAGCAAATTAACTTTGCTTTTGTTGTAAATACCAACCTATCCAGGTCAAGCAGACATATCCCTGGAGAAAGGATCAACCAGAGACTGTTCAGACTACCTGATAAGGCCCATTAGCTGAACCAAAAGAACAATTGAGATACATTGTGTTTTACTGGAAGCCATCTATGAAACCAAGAGCTGGACGAGACTGAGAACTCTTTGGTGGGGATCAGAAAACCAGCCAACACTAAGGGGGGGTAATTAACCCTATACTAAGATGAAGCTTATATTCTATTTCTTTCTTTTCATTGTAGTTGGGCAGATGGTAGGTTACCGTAGGTTTGGACAGAGGACAGAATTTGTACGAGACTTCTTGATGAGCACCAGTTTGTTGTTTTCTAGCATAAGGAATCCATCATAGAGACCAGGATTAGAGGAGGTTTCTTTAATTGCTTTAATTATCCATCTGAGCCAAACATGTCCTCTAGTACAACTCCTATGTCTGATTTACCACAGTAACCAGCTAGAAGATAGCAACTACGTTGCTACTTGTGTTTAAATCTGCTAAGTAGATGCATGAGCTTCCTTGCATAATTGTGCTAGAAAATGTCAGGAGTTCTTGTTTGGTGAGGAGGCATGATTTGATCAAGCAACGCTTTAGAATCTTGTACTTCTACCATAGTCAACCTCCTATAGGATTCCTTTGCCTCCTGCGGGAATAGTTCTGTAGATGAGTTTGTGGAAGGACCGTGTCCTTTAAATGAATTAATAAGTTTGTCATCTTTGTTGAGGCTTCTGGATTTGTTCTTTCCTAAAATTGATAA
The DNA here is from genome assembly GCF_040938575.1 of Ambystoma mexicanum. Classification (NCBI taxonomy): domain Eukaryota; kingdom Metazoa; phylum Chordata; class Amphibia; order Caudata; family Ambystomatidae; genus Ambystoma; species Ambystoma mexicanum. The sequence goes on from NC_090931.1 coordinate 556,530,272, forward strand.
TTGCAGTCCCACGTTCGTTCAGTCGTTACATTCCCGATTTCATAACATTATTATAGTTCTTTGAGTGTGCAGTTCTCTGCTCTGGCACATTCGAAACATGGTTTCAATGTGTGTGGGGAAGTGGAGGGAAGCAAAGGAGATCCTGTAAAGGAGCAGTCTTGCATCCATGATTTTAGAGCACTTTGAACAACTGTAAATATCTGAGTTCAGTCTACTCCTGAAGGCCTTTTTCTAGCGATAAATCTGCAATAGATGACTCTTTCTGTGTATGTTGATTACTTAGAAGTGCTGCAGATCTGGTACTAATACACACAAGAAACATGATTTTGTTTTAACCAAAACTTTTTTAATGTCAAATTTCGAATAGATGGACAAATTACATTTTCTTGCGTCGAATAGCTTTATGCTTACTGTTTGCCACATTGGCCATAGAGCTTTTGTGCAAAACGTGCATTCATGTTTGCTGCAATGAGTGCACACTCTAAATCACCTTTTTAATATATGCAAAGTGTTACTATTCTGAGATATCCAGATTATAAATATTTCAAACATAAAGTGAAAGTATTTTTTCTTGACATGTGCTAAAAATGTCTTTTTAGCAACAAGCAAGAAAGGTAATTTACCGAAGCCCAGTCGGCCTGAAGGAGCAAGCAGTCTGTCGCTACGAAGAGCAGTGGACTGTGGAGACAGTAACCATGGTGCCAAGGGAGATTGCCATGTTTCCTCAGAGGGTAAGCTTTGAACATCACACTTTAACCGGTGACTCTTTGTAGGCTGCTGAAATTGTTCTTAAAAATGTAAGCCATGTTTGGAGGAAAGGAAGACCGTTAATAGGAGATTATCTTTTGTCTTAAGATTTACTTTCATTTTTTGTCTTTGTACCCCCCATTTGCATGAAACATATAAGGTGGTTTATCTGCCAAGTGGTGACATTTGGTGAGGTTGCGAGTTAAAAGGTAGGCAGCCATTTGAATTGTAAAAAAAAATGAAAGGTTGACACAAACGAAGATGCCCTCTAGATTTCTGGAGTGTCCTGAGAAATGGGTGGGGAAGGTGGTTTTAGGACTCTTTGAAGGGTTAGATGTGGTGAGACGTTTTTATGGAGTTGATGGATGATCAATTAAGAGAGTGGCTTGTTGGTAGTCAGCAAACTCAATTCACTGGGTCCCTAATGTTGAAAGATTCCAAAGTTTATACTCAAATGTCAGTGGGAGTTTGGAGCATTTCATGAGCAGTTGTATTCTTTTAGAAGTTAAGCATTTTGTTGGTGCCAGTTGACACAATTGCACCTAGTAATTATCTGTACTACTGTATTTTTATGCAGTCATTGCTGCTGCCTGACTCCACTGTGACATCTATCAACAATATATGGTGTAGCCAATGGGAGCCACAGCTGAGGAAGTAAGCACCACTGTTAAAGGCAGTTGCTTTATTAGTTCAAGAGTGAGGGCTGTTCAGTAAAGACTGCTCCAGTGTTAACTTTTCAGCTTTTTAAGTAGATAATCCCATTCAAGAAAATCATCTCTATTGATCATGCACAATTCTGAATTGTCTGGTTGGACATTTGGTTTACTATTGTATACTGTATACAATGTATATAGATTTTCCATTGCATTCAAGAACTGTCTGGTGGCACAAAGTGGAGTAGGATCAAGAGAGGAGCGACACAGTGGTTTGGGCTAAAACATACATTTTATTAGGGATTTTTACATAAATTGGCCAATTTAGGAGAAACGCAAATTCAGCAAGTGAATAGTCCTATCTTCTCTACATACTTCAAGTCTTCTGTTCCTCTCTCCAAAGGGAACAACTGGGAAGAAGGTGGGGAGAGTGAAAGAAAAGGAAGACCTGAAGTATAAAACACATGAGAATAATTTGGAGCAGATTAAAAAGGGTACCAGTTTAGAAGAGAGCCTTTAGGGATAGCATCTTGGATGAAGAAACATGGGGCTAACAGAAGTGGTTCAATGTGGGAAATGAGCGGTCCTTCCTCTAAGTTGGTACCCTTCTCAGTCTTCTCCCAAACAATCTCCTTTCCTTTCTCTAGTTCTTCAAAGCTCACTGCTGTTCCACATTCCATGCTACTCCCGTAAGGGGTACCCTTGTTGCCCTCATCTAGCTGGTACACTTTTCAGTCTTTTCCAAGCAAACCTTTATTCTCTATGAACACTCCTGCTTTACTGTTTCTCAGATCATACCCATTGTTTCCCTCCACAAGCCAGCACCTCTTTCCCCCTAATGAGTGTCTCTCTCTTCTGTTCTCTTCATGCTTCTCCAGATTATATCTTCTCATGGCATCCTCCCTGCAACCCTTTGCTATTACACTTTCAAGGGGACTCTCTCTGGTCCAAGCTTTTCAGGATCTGCTGCTTCCCAGTAGGGATGTGGAGCATCTTATCTTTGCCAAAAAATTAAGATACTTCCCTTCTCGTAATCTTCATTGGGCAAATTTGTACCTGCTGCATGTTCCTCGGTTCCGGGCAGGAAATCCCTAGAAAAGGGTATGTTATCCTTGCTTGTCTTAAGATCCCAATATCTTTGTTGGTTACATGGAAGTTAAACTGTATGACAATTTGAAACTTACTGTACAAAGGGCCGGTATGGTTTCTGACTCTTTGTATTTACCCTCCTTGCCTGGGATGAGCGAACAGTGGATAGTCCCATCCCCTAGCAGAGTGGGAGATGGAGCCAATCAGAAACTGGAAAGGCGGAGAAGGGAGACCCGCAGAGCTGTAGAAGCCCGGGAACCTCCTCCTGGATGGTGTGGCAGGATAGAGGGAGCCTAAACCAAGTCTAGCAGACAAGCTGCGGCACAGCCTGCGCAAAGCTCACAAACCCTACATGGCCAGGAGCCGGAAAGCACCTGGCCCAGAAGTGTGCGCGGAGGAGCAAATGCTGACCGAAAAACGAACAACTGGCGTACCGAGAAGCTTCAGTGGAGAGACGAGACCCCAGGGCCGGCTGCGAGAGACGAGACTCGAGGACAAGATAAAGGCCAGTAGGTGCCCAGCTGAAGAGAGCACCCAGAATTTCCTCGGGGGGCACCTGGAGTGGGGAATATGAGCCGGGGTCCCAAAGTAGGGAAAGAAGACAAGAGTCTGAGATAAAACCCTGGTATACCAGAGGGAAAGGATATGAACCATAGACTGGCAAGGCACCCAAGGCGAGAAAGGTTAGAGACATTCAGTGTAATAGCTTGAACTGTGAATTTGGGTGAGGGAGCCCCCTTTTGATAGAGAGAGCAGTGTGGGGATAAGAAACCAGCCACTGTTTTGTTGAATTTGTTTTTGCTTTGTAGTGGTAGGGATAGAACTCTGTTTAGCATACGATTCAGGAGGGAGTACTTGACTGGTTTTGTAAGACATCCTGACGAGCAACCTTTTAGGTTTCTCCTTTATATAGAGTAGGGCAGAGAATCTTAGGCTTAGGGACAGCTTAGGCCTTCTGTGTTCGCATAAACATTCCATCAAAATGCCATCCTGTCACCCTATTCAGATCTCCCACTGTTCATGTGCTTCTGGTCAGGTGCTTTCTCAGGTGACCGGCCGAAAGCTATTTATGGCCCATCTGCCATTTTTAAATGTATACTAGCTGGTGTTGGCAGTGTGTTTTTATTCCCTACCACCCCCCAACCCTGAAGCTGCCTGCTTCTCTTTAGAAAGCCCAGTTTTTGTATGTTTCCTCATATACAAACTCTGCAGTAACCTTGCGGACTTGATTTTTTTCCAGCATTGGACCTTTCATAGATTCCCATGTTGGTGAATATTCAATCGTCATGTTGGAAATCCTCTGTAACATTAAAGCAGCTTTATTTGAAATGAAGAACTGCAATCACTTTAGTTTTTCAGTGTTCTTTTGGGTCATTTACCCCTCGGCCAATAGGCAGCACCTCCCACAGCTCCTCCTCTGTTGGCCATCTTCAGATCTTTACTGCACATTCAAGTATTGGGTATCCTCTTCAAGTTGTCCGCTTTTATTTCATTTACTTTATATGAATTTTACAACCTTCAAGACTGCTTTTTATGTTGTTGGAAAGCTGAGATAAGTACCTTTTTCTTCTGGGGTTTACAAGCCCTATGCCCATTTGGTGTTCCCCTACTGGGCACAGACCCATGTGCCCCCCTCTCGCCCCTCCTCTCCCACCCCCGTGTTGAGCCCTGTGGATTTCTTCTTGCCCCACCATGGCTGACTCAGACAAAAGACAGAAAACCATGCTTCACCTGCCACCTTAAAAAACATCTACTTTGAAGATCGGTATTAGGTGTCTCTGTATTGTCTATATCCAGATCACAAGCTTTTCTCATGCTCCGTTTGTCACTCTTTTTCAAATGCAACATTGAAAGACTTCACAGAAGACTTGTGGCTTGGCTGGATGAAGTGACTTTGGCCTTGAACTCTGCATCCGTCAGAAGTAATGCCTCACTATGCCATAGCAGAACCCAAGAGCATGCTCTCTCTTCTGAGATGGTGTGATCCCACTAGGAGGCTTCCTGTGGGAAAGGGGTAAGGAAAGGAAATTCCCCCACCCCCAACCCCAATGCTGGTTCTGCCCTGGATAAGGTGGCCTTACCATATAAATCCTCATTGCATAAACAGCCTGCTTTGTCGAAGACCACGAAGAGGGCATCATCACCTCTGTTGACTGCGCCACCAGCATCTAAGGTGCCATCATCCATGGCACATCATTCATCCACAAAGCTCAAACGGCCGTCGAGCCAATCGTTGCCTTCCCCATCAATGATCGACAAACCCGTCAAATCCAAGTCGTCCACAACTTTGACATTCTCTTCTACAACTGTACGTACAACCACCTTGCCGGCCACCATGCGGCCTCCGGCACAGACCACTCTGTCCACACCTGCACTTCTACAGTCATTACCTACTGCACATAGATTTCTAAAGAGACAAAAAGAGCTGATCTTCACTCTCAAGCGCTATGTTCCTCCAGTCTTGCCTAGAGCATCAAATTTGCTCCCAGAGGACATTTTGGAACAAATGATTGACACAGATGTTGAGGGACTGAAAGGGATTTTTTTGGAAGACCATTCCATCATGCCTCTATCGCAGTCACTTCATGCAACACCTTTGCCCACACAACCTGGGCCTTGAACTGCTCTTCCAGAGGTGCGCTAACTCTCCATGGACATGTTATCCAATTTGCAAATGCTGGCATTGTAACTGCAGACACAAATTCCCTCCATTCCTCATCTGTAGGATCAGTTCCCTGTTCCACCTAGGTGCCATTATCGCATCCTTTCATCAGCACTCCTTTTCCAGATTATCTTTCAGACTCTGTCTCAGGAGGCCATGATGAGGTTGCGACTCATTCCTCGTCCTCGTACGAGTTTGATGATTTAATACGAGCGGATATTGAGCCTGAGTATCTTCCGATCAGGGATTCTCCTCCTGGTGAAGTTGGAACATTTAACACCATCATGTCCATGGGGGCTAAAATGTTTTGACCACCTCCCCACTGAACAGAGGAAGGAGGGTTTTCTGTTATCAATGCAGAGAACATACTCGCAAGACTGTGGGGGTCTATTCCTGTAATGGCCGAAATCTGGGATTATGCTTTGCTTAAGATGAAAAACCAGTTAACTGCACCTTCTAAAAATGACAGATTTAACCGGAAATATAGGATAGCTGGCACTGCCCCCAAATTCTCTCATACCCAACCCAGTCCTGATTTCTTTGCGATTGCTGCAGCACGCTAGAGGTAGGCCATTCCCCTGTTCTCCATGTGCTGTGTTTCTGGACAAGGAAGGGAAACAATTGGATGCCTTTGGCAAACTAATCCCCTCTACTGCGTCCACTACAATCAAGGCCGCAAACTACCTCACCAATTTGTCCCAATACGATCGAGATCTCTGATGCAAGATGGGACACAGCCACAATTTCCTGCCCGACAATAGAAAGGAAGAAGCCTTCATATTACTCCATTAGGGTGAGGCTGCATACGACCATGCTATATCAGTAGTAGTTTACCTCGCCGATACTGGTTTTTGCCAGATGGGAAATGGTGTGCTGCAACTCCATGGTTGGCTGAAAGCTGCACATTTAATCTCAGATGTCCAGGCTAAGGCCCTAGATATGTCCTTTGATGATGACCTCTTTGGGAAGAAGCTGGACGCTATCCTTCAGGCCATCAAAACAGACACTGCTCGGTTGTTGGGAAACTTGTAACAACGCTGACTATACCAGTCCTTTCATTCCTGCAGTCCCAGATTTGCCCATGATTATTGATCACCCTTTTTTTCCCAATCCTACAGAACCAATAGATATGCTTCCTTTTTGGTGACCTCTTCAAAGCCAGTTCCCAGTCGTATAGGGGCAACCGACAACACTACAGGTCCTCTCCGGCGAGAGACCAGCACAGCAAACAAACCTGACCAGGAGACTGTCCAATGGGGGGTGCCTTTCACCATCAATGATGACAGATTACCAATTCAAGTGGATGCTTTCTCTTCTACAACAAGGCCATACTCTAGAGTTTGTACAAAGACCACCAACCACACCATCTTCCAGAAAGGAAGGACAGCTTTGCACGCTAGAACGCAGGGCCCACGCTTTCCTTTAAAAAAGGAGCAGTAGAATGCGTCCTGCTCGCCCAGTTGTGCCGGGGCCTTTATTCCTGCTACTTTCTTGTGAAGAAAGTCGGGTTGTTGAAGACCCATACTGGCCCTCCTGTTTTCATCGACAAGTTCATTTGATTGCAAACATTTTGGATGGTCATACTGCAACACATAGTTGAAAAAAGTGGATTTCTTATCGTCCCTAGACTTAGAGGATGCATATTTCCACATCCCCATCCACTACCTCCACAGGACGTGCCTCCAGTTTACCCTGGAAAGACATCACTACCAGTTCCAATCCCTACTCTTTGGCCTCAAGTGTGCCCCAACAGTAATCACAAAATGCCTGGCCCCAGCCACTGCTCGCCTCTGTAGGTCCGATATCTGTCTATTGTGAGGGGTCACTAATGCGAAGTGGACAACTGCTTGTAGTTTTCTCAGTATTTGACATTTATTTTCAAAGAAAAAGTGCAAATGAAACCTAACTAAGCCTACTCCCTCCAGCGAATTCCCTACCTAGTCTAGGAACTAAAGGAAAATCTCCTAGCATACACAAAACTGGTCCTCACTCTAAACAATCGAACAATCAAAACAAAGCAGAAATAAGAGATTAGCAAATAACCAGTGTTTACGATGACTTCTCCTTCTCCGGGGTGGATCTCGTTCCCCCAGGAATGTCCAAAGCCAATTTCTTCCAAAGTTCCAAAGAAACAAAAGTTCACCTAAACAAAAATCCACTCGTAACTATTCCTTTTCGGTTTCTGAAAATATTCCCTTTCCAAGTTCCACAAAGAACACAGTACCATTGGCAATCCTGGATAGCCTATTTCCAGGACAGAATGGATAGAAGTCGAAACAAAAGTACTACTACAGCTTGAATAACTGTTCTTCTTTTGTAACCTCCACAGCGTCATGAATACAATTTGTCAGGATGCTTCTTCTAAGGGGGTTGCTTTTCCTGAGCAACTCCCTTCTACAAATGATACTGTGAAAGCTGGCTCCTTTGCCTCAGTCTACTACTACTTCAACTGGAAATGTTCTGACAAAATTATAAACAACCACAGTTTTACTGTGTCTGCTACAATTTGCTTTAAATATGTTTTTATGCAACTTTATACAAGACCTCTATAGGTTGGGAAGGCACTTTTCTTTCTTTATAAGAAAGGGCAGCCTCCGTGCCTTTCCTTTCAATCTTGCAGTGACCACAAAAATCTGTCTGATCTCCTGGACTGCTTCTCTCTGTGCTTCACCAGTCCCAGCTTCACAGATTAGTGATTAGTTCTTTTAACAATAACCCAGCTCCCTTCCCCAACTTTAGGTAAATCTTCCTGTTTCCAGTAGTTACCCCAAAGCTGTATTGCCATTCTTCCATCCTTGAACAGCCTGGTCAACCTTATCTCAGAGGACTCTGGGTTTGTAACAGCTTCAACGACTTGGAATCGGTATTCTGTTCTTAAGTGGGCTAGTTTAACCTTAGGGAGGCTGTCTACTGGCTTGGGTAATGCTTTTTCTTTCCGTGACTTCAACTTCTGCAATTATTAAAATGTTTGTTCTGAGTGTTACAAGAGTCTGTTTTCCCTCCAGAAACAGATTTAGGTACATGCAATCTTTGATGATGAACTTCAACTTATAAACTTGCATGCATTCCCTTTTATTCAGGCAGTATTCTGCTTTAACGTGTATAGGGTAACAGTCTCTTATACGCAACTTTTATTTCATGTGAAATGTTCGTCTAACACTTTGGGAAAGTCGACTACGCTTCTTAAACCATTATCGATAATGTTCTACAACTTAATAGGAGACACGCGACCTCTTCAGTAATGATTGTTATATAACAATGGGAAAAGGAAAGATTTCTTCCTACGCAAAACACTTTGCTTAAAGCTGAACAAGCACGTGCTAAAATTTCCTTTGTTAAACAGCACTTCCTACGACTGCGAACAATTTCACTCGCTTTAACTTCTACGTGAGTGCGAATTCTACTGGTTACAGTTACCAGCAAAGTATTTAAAGTGATTAGGAGTACAGAGCTTCACTCACTGGCTCCAAAATCACAACAGTTGCGGGCTGCTTCCACTTCCCGACTTTCTGACTTCTGCTGCTACAGGCTCTCTTGGGACCCTCACCCCTCCACAGTACCGATGTCTCCAATGCTGCCTCGATAATGGAGTCTTCTTTTCTCCAGCTCCTCTTGGCTTGCTACTGCACACAGGCCTCGGGTAAATGCACGGCTTCAGCTCTGCATTCACAGCAATTGGCACTCCTGGGAAGACTGACAGTTTCTCCCAGTCTCTTGCAATGCAGCCACAGCCTAGCAGTGTTTGTGAGCACAGGACCAACTCAGAGCCTGCAATTGAAATCTGCTCTTTCTTCGCTCTGGCGTCCCTTCCAGGGTTACACTTTCTAGTGAACTGCAAGCTTCGTGCCGGCTTCGTGCTCTGCTTCTTCTGCTACTGCTGCCGACCTTCCAGCTCCTCTCGGCTCCTTTCTACTGATCCTTCCAGCTGCAGCCTTTTATGCCCATCAGGTGGGTTAGTCCTCAGGTGCAGGCCCTTAATATTAATTGCCTTACCCTGGTAAAGGCTGTTAGGCCTGCTTGCCTGTCCTTTACCTCTGCATATCTCTTTAGCCCTCTTCTTCATCAGTCCCTGAAGGATTCTGGGGCATGTAGTCTTTTTTTTAAGGAAGTGGAATTTTCTTATTTCCTTGCTACCTTTGATAGTACTTTCACTTCCCCTGATGATGTTGGAAGGAATGATAGGGCTTAACCTTCTTGGAGACAGATCGGACAGGAAAGACCACATTTGCACCATCCCTTTTGGTATACCTTTGGCATTGCATTGGAGAGGATATGTTTTTTAGGGGGGGGGCGGGCAAAAAACCTGTTCTTCAAATATAGCAGTTTGCTGGGTTATACCCTGGGAGTTTATCCTTCCATCTTTAGTAGGAGGTTGAGATATATTAAAATAAAAATAAACAATTCCTCCTTTTACCCAGTGGCAAGAGTCTCCCTCTCCAAGAAGAAATACTTTCTCACCCTGTGAAATCACCCCACCACCCTGGGTCTCTGCACAGGTGATCCTCCCGCATTGGGGTCAGGAAGCGTCTGCCCTCTTCCGGTCACCTGGGAGGAGCTTTTAGGCAGGGTTTTAGTGTGGGATCCACAGGATTTTTCACACTACCCATACCTCGATGACTGGTTAATCAAGGCCTGTCTCTCCTGCTGGCTCACAAGCACACAAAGGCCACAAAAACCTGCCTCTCCTGGGTGGGATTTTTCCATCCTACAGCAAATACGTTGTGACGCCTTCCCAACAGTTGCTTTTCTCTGGGACCTCAGTGGAACCCTGTCCCTTGCACCACTATCCGGTCTGCCGACAGCGTCAATACCATTCTTGCAAAGGCATGCTAGCTGTCAATGTGGCCCGTCGCATCGGTCTGTATTCTAAAGTCACCCCTGGGTTTAATGTCTTCTTGTATCCCTCACATGCAGCATTGCTGACTTTGCATGCGACCTGTCCCTGAGATTCTGGATGCCTGCTGGCAACAAGTCACCAGCCATTGGGAGGTTCCTCTTGTGTCCATGCCACAATGTTGTTCTTTGGTGGTCGGAAGGTGCCAAACTCACAAAGGGAGTTCCATTTTTTACTCCCAAACACCACATCACGATAACAAAAAATGCATCCATGGAGGATTGTGTTGCCCATACCAACAATCTTCACAACCGGGATCTCTGGTCGGAAAAGGAAAACTCCTTGCATATCAGCATCCTAGAGTTGAAGGCAGTATTCTGTGCTCTGAAATCCTTTCACCACTACCTGCAAGGGAAAGTAGTTGTGTTCTGTGACGACTCACAAGACCCTCCCTAGGTATTTGGGAAAGCAGGACCTCACTGGGAACGACTTCCCCCTTAGTGCATGAGAACTCCCAATAGAGGAGGAGAATCCCTGTGAAGTCTGTATTCTGCCTATGTGGGGGCCAAAGAAACTGTAAATGCAATAAGACCTTTTTGTTTGACTGACACCACTGCCCAACCCTCCTCAGACTTGGCATCTTATAATCAGAAACACTTTACATCTTGTGACAGAGAAAACTATAAAAACATGAAGTTCTCACCTGGAGAAGTATACTCTCTGATGCACAGCTGAAGGGCAGGGGAGGAGACACATAGAGAGGACGCTGTTGCAGGAGCAGGGAACAGACCCTGTCTGGAGGCGTGACCACGCAGAGGACATGGTGGGCCCAGAGCACGTGAAACGCTGCCAAATCCAGGGCCGCCGAGGGCAGAAGCTCTTCAGCCCCCAAGCTGAGAACCACTGAGAGAGAATGACCAGCACTGCCGAGGTCCGAGAGAAGGCTGCCAGAGTAAGAAGCAGTAATGTGGCCAGCGGAGACAGACTCCGCCCAAAGCAGAATCCCTGATCCTCCCTTGCGGAATCACTCCAACAAGGGTAGCAGGCCGGACAGGAAAAAGGCAGGCAGGCAAGCAGTGGAACGTGCAGGGAAGTCCAAGACCTGAGTTATTCACTGCCATGTTTTAGAATGGTGGCATCAGATCTCCAATTTAGTCTTCCGAAGCCCAATCTCTCTGTACACATGCTCTTTCTCTTGGAATGTTCCTGTCTCCTTTAGACCTTCCATGCATCCACAACTCTGTGATCGCTTCCATCAGCAGGGAACTTTGTTCCTGTCACAATTGGGATCTCCTCCACAGATGAGTCCTGTCCATCTTTCAGACATTGGGTGATGGGGTAGGGAGGAGAACACAAGGTCGTAGAGCTATTGGCCTCCAGGCACAACTCTAAGTGCCTTGGATTTGAAAGTAGGTTCCTGCAGCCAATAAGCCTGGGAGATGCCTTCACGCTCCTGTGTATGAACCCGTTTCTGTACGCTTTAAGGCAGACATCACATTCCTGTCATGGAAGCCTGCTTTCTTGGTTGCCATCATGTTGTCCAGGTGGGTTGGTGAAATCCAGGCTCTCTCTGTGAAGCCACCATATCTTGTCATCCAAAATGTCAACGTCATGTTGAGGACACTTCATTTGTTCATGCAAAGTGCACTCATTACTTCAACATAATGAGCCATTAATACTTCTGGTGTTCTGCTCTCCTTCCACGCATGCTGAGCTCTTCCTCCACTCTTTGGATATGCCATGTGAGTGCTGAAGTGCTGTGTTGCTTATACCAAGCGATTCAGGAAGTCCTTGCAACTGTTTGTCTTGTTTGGACCCACGGCCATCAGCAATGGGCCCAAGTCCTCCATCTCCCAATGGCTTTCAGCTTGCATTTCCTTTCGACCATCAACTGGCCAACAGGCCCCTTCCTGGTCGGCCTAAGGGGAAATCTATGCAAGGTGTTGCATGTACCACTGCCTCCCTTTCCATTGTTTCCCTTGTGGACATCTGCAGGGCAGAGAAGTGAAGGTCTGTTCACTCCTTCACCAGATTCTAATGTCCCGACAGGGACTCAACAGAGGAGTCCAGGGTTGGACAAATCTGTCCTTCACCCTCTATTCACCTAGGCGAGATTTATCCTGAAGGCGAGCACTTTTTTCCTCATTACGATTTGGCACTGTATGCTTAGTTGTGTATGTATATACTGCTGTGTGATCTATTCAAACAGTATGTGAGTATATGAAAGATCCAATTCCGGGGAAGGAATACGTTACTTAACTGTAACTCCTGTGCTCCAGTATTGGTATCTTTCAAAGATTCTCATGTGACCCTCCTGCCTACTCCGCATGGGGCTCGTCTTGACTGGTTTTGCACTGTCACGTGTGTTATGCAAATCTGAAGATATCCTCCAAAAGAGGAGCTGTAGGAGATGCTACCTATTGGCTGAGGGGTAAATAACCTAAAACAATACTGCGAGAACACTAAAGTGATTACAGCAGCTTCATTTGAAATGAAGACTTTCAATGTTACCAAGGATTCCCAGCCTGATGATGGGCAATAATCAAACAGGATGTTAATCTATGAAAGATACCAATGCTTGAGAATAGGAGTTGAAGGTAAGTATATTATACCTTACATTTGTTTCCGCTGCTGAATGTTCAGAACTTACAAATAGCAACATGTTCTCTTCTGCAATGCTTGCCGGAGCAGGACACCAATACTCTACATTTTAACATTGCCATTGTTGGTTTCGTTTCTCCAGGCAGAAGGAGACATTGATATAATATATTCCCACAAGTTTAGCAGACTCTTATATTGATTTTCCTCAGCAGAGTCCAAGGACAACACATGAATCAACTTATTGACTGAGTTGCTGTTACGGTTTCGCTTTCTTGGTTTGAAAGCAACTTATCTCTTCAGTGCTAGGAGACTGGGACTTGTGGTAGACCAGTATCTGGAGACAGACAAGGTGGTATTGTACTGGACTTTCCTTTATTATCAATCACAAACCTAGGCTGTCAAATACATCCACGTCAACAGTGAGTGGTTGCTAATGAGTCAGAATTTCCTTCCATTGCAATCTCAAACTGGTAATGGCCCACTTGATAGCAAGAGCCTCCAGTTTCACAGTTTTGTTCTTGTGAGAACAATTTTCTGCTAGTTTACAAGACTGTGTTTTCTTGGCCTTCATGCAACTGGAACAGGACAGTTCCTAGGCCCACTTTAGATGAGTCAGTCTGGAGGAGGAATTACTTACTAAAATCTGGCATCTTAAAGACAGGCTCATCATAGAGGACCTTCTTTAGGGAATCCAAACTAAATTTGGTCCTTCCAAGTCCAAATAAGTTTGTTGGGCTGTGCATTCTTTAGCTTGTCTGTCAAGTTCCCAGCAATGGTGGAGAAATTTGAGATGAACCGCCGGTTATATCTGGCCAGCCTTAGGTTGTTGGTCAGGGAGTTAAGGACACTACCTTTATCTTCACAGTTTGGGGTTGAATCAGACTGTTACCCAGAAAGTATCCTAGGTATTTCACAGCACTTTGAGCTAGGTAAAACTTTTTTTGCATTGGCTAGATGTCCTGCTTTTCCTAAGGCCTAGTAAGCTCATAGAGATGGCGTAGATGTTCTTCCCAACTGGCACTATGGATCACAATATCATCTAAATAGGTCAGGCGAATGATGAATAGGGCCGTATGACCATACCTAGGAGCATTAGGAAGGTGGCAGTGGCTACATGTAGGCTGAATGGAAAGACCGTAAATTGATACTGGCTGAGGCATGCTGAAAGCAGTTGTCTCTTTTCAGAGGGATTTAACGGGACCTGCCAATAGTTTTTGTCAAGTCCAAGGTGGTAATGAACTTGGCGTTCCCCAAGTACTCGATTAACTTGTAAAATCTGGGCATCTGGTAGTTATCATAGACTGAGATGGAGTTCAATCTTCGAATGTCGATACAGAATCTCCAAGAATCGTCAGGTTTTGCAAAGAGTACAGTAGGGGAAATCCAGGGGCTCTCAGATGGTTCTATGATTTCTAGTTTTAACTTTTTCTTAATTCCTTCCCTTATGATTTTCTGGCAAACCTCCGGGATTCGATAGGCATTTAAGTGAACCAGTTGCCCAAGAGGTGTTTTAATCGAATGGAAGATAACACCTGGTCTCCACTCTCTCCCCCTTCTCTAAACCCGTTAATGGTGGTACTAGATGAGAAGTTCTCTTGGCATACTTCTCATCTTCTAGGTTCATCAATAATGTCTATCACAATGTCACTATTATGGCCCATGGTTCTCAACCTGCTCTTCTTCTTGACGGGTGCTTTCCCTCTCTCATTAACTTCCTCCCTTCTCCAGTTACTCCTTCCTCCTCTCCTGTATTCTCTCCTCCACCATCGACGGGAGTACCTAGCAGCTGTACCTCTCCTTGGAAAAGGTAGTAATCAGCTTCACTTAGCTACTGTGAATGCTCGCTCTGCTGTCAAACACTCCTCTGACATCTTTCTCCTTCTTGAAAACTTTGACCTTGATTTCCTCGCCCTTACTGAGACATGGTTCAATGCAAACTCTGTCACTGCTCTTGGCACACTCCTCCCTGAGGGCTACAAACTCCTCCCCAGGCCCAACGGGCCAGGAGGAGGGAAGGCCCTTATTTTCCCTGAGTGGGTCCCTGCCTCTATCATGCAGACTCAATCCTACTCCTCTTTTGAATGCCTAGTATGTAGACTTGGTCTCTCCTACCCTCATACTCACCTTCGCTACCATCTACAGGCCCCCCCGGCCCCATCTCTCTCTCTCTCTCTTCCTCTCTGAATTGGCCGACCTCGCCTCCTCCCTCTTGACCTCTTCTTCTAAACGCCTCCTTCTCGGTGACTTCAATATCCACCTCAACTCTCCTAAAACAGACACATCATTGTTCTGTGACCTCTGTGACTCTCTCTCTCACTATTCTTCCTTCCAGTCTGACCAACACATCAGTATACACTCTGGATGCCCTTATCACTGGAGACATCCCTATCTCTAACCCGGTCACCACCCCACTCTCCTGCTCTGACCACTCTCTCCTCTCCTGCTTGGAGCCCCTCGGCCCTCAGTATGAACCACTCCCACACAGCCTCCTTCACTGTCATTCGACTGATAAAGCGAGTGTCAGTCCTGCTTTTGCCTCCACTTTCATCCCATCCCTGCTCCTGACTCCCCCTGTGACCTTGCTAACTTTCACCTCTTCATCTCTAACACCCTTGCCCCCCTGTCATAAGGATCCACCTGAAGCCTGCCTCCAAGTGCAATAACTGGTATGACTCTGATGTAGCATCTCTGAGACGAAAGTGCAGAGTTGCTGAACGGAAGTGGTAGACCTCGGGTTCACCCTCTGACAAACTGGCCTGTCTCCTGCTCCAAAGGAATATCGCTCCTCTATCCACTCTAAGAAGAGGGCCCACATCCTAGCCCTCATCTCTGGAGTCACTAGCAACAATGCTGAATTTTTCAAAATCTGCTAGGAACTCGGCAATCCAACTGCAGTCTCCACCTCTCTCCTTCCTTCCCAGGCTCTCTGCACCGCATTGGCCTCTCATTTCATAGCTAAAACTCAGGACATCCTGTCCTTACTCTGTTCCACGCCCACCCCTACTCTGGTCCCTCCCACCCACGCACTATCCTCCCTCCTGGCCATGGCACCTGATGAGGTCTCTAAAGTTGTCTGCTCTACGATGGTCTCATCCAAACAGATACTCCCCTGCTCTTTTAGAACAATTAAGGACAACATCTCTCTCGTCCTGGCTGATTTCTGTAACCACTCCTTTGCCACTGGCTCTTTCCCTCTATCCCTCCCTTGGGCACCCTCCCCTAACAAAAGCTGTCTGCTAACCCCTCCTGCCTGGCTAACTTTCGGCCTATCTCTACCACCCCCTTCCTGTCTAAACTCTTGGAGAAGATGGTCCTCCCCCAACTGATCCTACACACTGAACTTGGTTTCCTCCATGGCCATCCATCTGGATTCCCTGCCTCCAGAGGCATGGAAACTGCTCTCCTGAACACTTGTGAAGACATGCTTGCAAACCCTGACTCTAACTCTCCTGCTGTTTTCATTCTCCTTGATCTCTCCTCTGTCTTTGACACGGTCAACCATTCCATCCTCATAAAATGGCTCTGTGATTGACATCACGGACCGGGCCTTGGATTGGCTGACCTCTTATATCACTAACCGCCCCGCCCAGTTGCAGTTGGACCCTTTCTCTTCCACCACTTAACTCTCTACCTGCGGCGGTTCCCAAGACTCCATCATATCGCCATGGCTCTTCAATATCTATCCCACCTCCCTTGCTCACCTGATCTCCTTGTTCTCTGCTCACTTCCAGTGTTATGCCCATGACACACAACTTTCCTTAAAACTTTTCCCTACTACCTCCTGTTCCTCCTCTCTCATTCTTGATTGTCTGACCACTATCCAGGCATGGTGTACTGATAATGACAGAGATCCTTCTTAAAGGGACACCTGCACCCAGTTTCCCACCGACGCTTTGGCCACCTTCCTTGGACCCCCTACCCTCACCGTCCTGTGAGGCCAAAAACCTTGGGGTAATCTTCGATTCCTCTTTCCTTCACCCCTCACATCTTGGACCTTGCCAAGAAGGCCCACTTCCAGTTTCACCTCCTTAGAGGCATTCTCCTTCTGTTCCTCACCTTTCCCCAGAAGTTCAATGTTTCCAGAGCTCTGGACCTTTCTAGGCTGGACTACTACAACAGACTCTTCTTCAACTTACCTCTTTCCCCATAAGCCCCATTCAGCTGATCCAGAATGGGGCTGCAAGACATATCCTTGTCATCAGGCCAAGGGACTGTATCTCTCCAGCCCTAAGATCTCTCCACTGGCTCTTGGTGGTCGCAAGGATCAAATTGAAGACCCTCTGCATCATCCACAAGGCTTTCTGGGGCCTGGGACCACGCTCTCTCTAGCCCCCCCAGCCTCCGCAAATACCTCCCGGCTAGAGCCCTCTGCACCTCTCATTCCATCTCTCTGCTTGTCATATGCTTCTCCAAGCAGAGAGTGGGGGGCTGTTGCCTCTCTTTGGAATAGCCTCCCTGCCCCTCTCCGACTTGAGCCAGACCTCCTTTTCCGGAAACTGCTCAAAACGCTACTTTTCTCTTACACGTTCCCTCCCTCCCTCTCTTCCCTGCTAATTCACCCACTGCCTTGGAGACTGGCAGTCTGGACCTTCATGAACTCCCATAGGTTACCAGGCCCCTGCCCACTCGACACCAGCACCCCCCTGAACCCGCAGTACTGCCCTCATCGGCACCCTGCCTGTCGGCTGTACATCCCACCCTGGGGTTCCCCCCCGCACCAGCACTTAGCCATGGCCTCCTCCCCTGGCACCACTCTGCATATCCCTCCTGGGCTCTTGCCAGCATGTGCCCATACCTTGCTCCTACCCCCTCCCTTCCTTATCTCATACACTTCTCTTCACTGCACTTGCACGTCTGAATGTCACATGGCCTAGTAGGACCACAATTGTATATTTACTGCTTTTGCCATTATTACTCCCCTTGTTCCATCCCCATTGCCTTGTGATGCCTGGAAACACCATCCTGTTGTATAGGAGCCTTAGAAATGCTCAATAAAGAAAATATATAAACCCTACTTGGTTCTTCTGAGAAAACTTTAGGGAATTTCTGTAGCAATTCCTGAGGTTTCCTCTGTTTCTGAATCTTGCGCATCCTCTGACAAACTGGCCTGCTGCCTGCTCCAAAGGCAATACCGACTCTCTGTCCACACTATGAAGAGATCTCACATCCAAGCCTGCGTCTCTGCAGCATCTAACAACTCGGCCAAACTCTTTAAAATCTGCAAGGAGCTGGCCAATCCTGCTGCAGTCTCTACTTCGCCTGTCCCCTCCCAGACCCTCTGCACGGCCCTTGGCTTCTCATTTGTTCGCTAAAACCCAGGACATCCTGCCCACCCTCTTGTCTCCTCCTCCTCCCCCCTCTACTCTCTCCTCTATCTCTGCGCCCCCCAAATCCCCTGTGGCTGCTCCTCCCCCCTCTTTCTCCTCCTTTCCTCTGTTCTTCCCTGACGAGAGCTCTAGACAAGTCCAATCTATGAAAGTCTTGTCAAAACAGGTTCTTCCCTGTTCGTCCAAAACCATAAAGGACCATATTGACACCCTCGCTCCTCCCCAGGCCGATTTCTGCAACCACTCCTTCGCCAGTGGAGCCTTCCCCTCCCCTCTGAGGTACTCTCTTGTGCACCCTCTTCTCAAGAAACCCACAACCGACACCTCCTGTCCGGCTTACTATCATCCAATCTCTATCACTCCTTTCCTGGGCAAACTCCTGGAAAAACTGGCCATCTCCCAGCTTAACCTCCACACTTATTCTGCTGGTTGTCTCCATAGCCATAAATCTTGAGTCAGAGCAGCAAGAAGCACAGAAACTGCTCTCCTGAACATCTGTGAAGATCTGCTCTCCAACCTTGATTCTAATCTCCCTTCTGTCCTCATCATGCTCGATCTCTTTTCTGCCTTTGACACAGTCAACTATGCGATCCTGCTCAACTGCCTCTGTGATAACCTGTTCTTTAAAAAAATTGTATTTATTTGTATATGGTTACACAGTAACCTTTACAAAATGTACAAAAGAAGGTTAAAAGACCAATAAGATTTACATATCAATAATTTACAATAAGATAACATCCTAATTTTGATATTTCACAAATAAACCTAAGAAGGAGACCAAGCTAAAAGCAATACTAACAGTAGAATACATCTTCTACTCAAAAGCGTCACAATTGGAATCAAACTTTCTCCCGCCCTCATTTAACATAGAAATTTAAATGCCAGAATCTCAAACATTAAACCACAAAAAAGAAGCAAAATATCTACTTCCTACTTACAATGAATCAGTATTGGTTCCCATTTTGCAAATGTCCATCAAGAAACGCACCACAGCAATCTGCATTTTCAACCTTTTACCATGGAGCATATCTAGCCACAAAAGCTCTAAATCCACATTGGCAGTATTAGCAACGAATTGACTAAAATGGCCATCACATTCAGTTAGAAAATGCTTCAGCTTTTCCCGAAGTCCAATATGATTACAAAATCTACATAAAGATGGGTTCTCAATATTGCCTTCTCTTATATTGATAATTTCACCTGTTTTCGTCACATTAAAATGGTAGCACATAAAATCCTGTCTCCACCTCCTGTCGCAGAAGGTAAGATTCAACAATTCCAAATTTGTTGCTCACCTCAGATACAAGATGGCTATACAATTTGTACCTAGAGACATCTTCCACTGTTAAATTCCAATCTAGGTATTGCAGCAGACTCTTTACTTACATAGGATTGGACGTGAGAAGATCGTACGAAATTCCTGCTCTGTCCAGGATTTCATGCACCTCCGCCTCCATGTCCCGTAGGTATATGGAAACCG
This sequence comes from Ambystoma mexicanum, assembly GCF_040938575.1. NCBI lineage: Eukaryota > Metazoa > Chordata > Amphibia > Caudata > Ambystomatidae > Ambystoma > Ambystoma mexicanum. The sequence continues at coordinate 556,549,665 of NC_090931.1, forward strand.
TAGAGCCATTACGTAATCCATGGCCCATAATTGCATATAAATTGTTACCTTTGCAAACAATCAATTTCCTATAAAGTGTAATCCTTCGCCATTCCACTATACTTCTAATGGACAGAAGCCCTAGCTCATGACGAATGACAACAGGTTGAACACATTTATGCAGGCATTTAAAGATTGCTTTAAGGATTTTAGACTCATAATTAATTAGTTCTTTCCTGCACCATAACTGTGCAAACTCCAGTCCATAACAAAGCTGTGCAATAGTCTTACCCCTATAATTAAGCAATATGACCGACTCAGGTAATGTCCCCGCCGCGAGGGTCATATTGCTATTAGTACCCCAGCCCGCTTTATGTGCGTGACCGGGGCACTAAAAGCATTTTTTCTGTCCCGAAACGCTGGAGCATTTCGGGACAGAAAAAAAAAAGAAACGACAAAGAAAATGGCCGCCATGCAATGGGAAAACTGAGACCGTTTTCCCTTTCCGTGGCAGCCATCGGGAGCGGAACACAAGTGTTCCCAGCGCGTCCGCTCCCGAAAAAGAAAACGAAGCAGAAGGTAAGTGGGGTTGGGAGGGAGGGGAAGAAAAAAAAAACAACTTACCTGCATCCCCGGCGGGGGACGATGGAAGCTTCCAGCTGTGTGGAGGCGCGGAGTGGGGATGGCCCTGCTCCGAGTCTCCACACTGCTGGAGGCTATCATCCCCCACTGGGGACGCAGGAGCAAGCAGGTAAGTGGGGTGGGGAGGGCAGGGAGGAGGGAGGGAAGGGAAGAAAAGAAAGAAAAAAAGCTGAGTCCCCGGCGGGGGACGAAGGCAGCCTCTCAGCCGTGGGGAGGCTCGGAGCGGGGATGGCCCCTCTTTGAGCCTCCTCATTGGCTGAGGGGCTGCCACGCTCCCCGCCGAGGACAAGGCGGCTGGATTCTCGGCCGGGTAAGGACCCGGTGAGAGCCAATCAGAATGCGTGTTGCATTCTGCTTGACTCTCACCGGGTACTAATAGCGTATACAAGGAAGGACTGAACATTTTCCGAACTTGTCAATTTTTCTCAACTGGGCCACAAGAGGAGAAATCTTCTTTTCAAGAAATTCATGTAATTTAGCCTTTTTATTATCCACAAAAACAGGATATCCCAGATAACGTATCACCGGTCTCACAAGCAGCTTTTCATGATTCAAGAACCAGATGAAGTTAATAGGGCTTTTCCTGTGGGATAGTCGAACAATAACAGAGAATTGACCAAAGATATTGATGAAATGCAGCAAGAAGTTGCTGAAGACCAATTGGAGTCTGGTCATATAATGTCACATCATCTGCGTATGCAGTCCAACAACCACTTCTTCTTTCTATTTTAGAGGAAGCAAAGGCCATGGGTTCCAAATAATGTCCTGCATCCGAAATATATAAATTGAATACAGTGGGAGCAAAAATGTGTCCCTGCCTAAGTCCATTGCATACTCTAATATCTTTCGATAAAGTACCTTCATAGTTGAGGCGAATTTTAATTCTAGTTCCTTCATGAAAATGGAACAGTATAGAGAGTAACAGAGTCGGCATTCCTAAACAACGCAATTTTGGCCTCAAAATGGTTGCATCTACTCTGTTGAATGCATTCGTGAGACTGATGGAGGCAGCATAAATCGGCAGGTAGCCAGGTTTCCATGCTATTTATTGCGTAATGGAAGTCAGAAGGCCCCCCGCATCGGTACCCATGTTGCGCCTAAATCCGAATTGGAATGCTGAAAGAATGCCCTTAGCTTCAATCCATTCCTGAATCTGTTCAAGAATAATACCGGCAAAAAGCTTGGATTCAGTGTCCAAAAGGGCGATCGGCATATAATTAGAAGGGCAGGCCCTATCGCCCCTTTTGTATATCAGTATTATGTAAGAAAGATGCCAACTGTCCGGAATGGTCTTGGCTAACAGTATATCTCTAAATAGCATATATAAGATCTTAGACCAAAGATTGGGAATGCCCTTCAATACCACATTGGAAATCCCGTTCGGCCCAGGGGCCCGAGTAGAGGAACTGTGCATAATTAAATTTCGTATGTCAACCTGCCCAAACAATATATTCCAGTGACAACAGCTAATATCCTGTGGCATATACCATTTCGACACAAGGGGGGCAAACATCCGTGCAAAATGACCTTCCCAAAGCTCAAGTCTAACCGATACAGTTTGGGCTGTAAGTTGAAGGGCCCTTTCTCTGTTTATCAGAGCCCAGAATTTCCGTGTATTAAAGTCACATAATGATAGCAGCATTTCTTCACCATCATGTTGAAATAATTGGGCGCGCACATTTTTGATTCTATTTTTCCATTCATTTGTAATGGTGTTAGAGAGAATTCTCTTATAAGGCTAATTTCCCAAACCTAGTGAGTCCCCCAGCAGCTTTGCTGGTTTTTTGGGGTTTGTTTTTTTCTCCTGCTAAGAGTGAGACTATTTTACTCCCACTCTTAGGCATGATTTGAGATATGTCTCCGACTAGTTGTGTGATTTTTGGGCTATGGGGTTTTTCTTTTTACTCCATAGGGTATCATCTCTTTTTTATGTGTGTGTTACACAGCACCCTCAGTGCAGTAACACAGGGGTGTCATAGTGACCCCCCAACATAGACTCCCTACCCTGGGACTGATACTGTCTCCCAGGGTATGTAAAGTCACCATTGACTTTACTAGTCCTAAATTGTGAACAGAACCAGTACAAACCATCATATTGTGGAAGTACTGGAAGGGGTTAATTATATTGCCCCTGGGTCTGTTTTCAAGGGGGCACGGTCCAGTCCCCCTAGTCGAGTTTCTGGCTGGTGGCAGTGGTTACCACGTGAAATATTCCACCGGAATATTCTCTATGGGATTTTCCCATTGATTTTAAATGCACCACTTTTTGGTGCAATGTTAAAGATATCGCCGGTTTATTTATTTAATATTTAATTCACGGTCGTTTTTTTTTTGCCAGAACTCTTTTCTAAAATGGCATTCGTGTCCGTCTCTGTTACTCTGACCAAGGTCGAGCCCTTTGTGCCACTTTTTGGCTGGCTTCTCCACAGAAGCCCTCCAAATGGTGCCACTCTGTCTGGGTTCCACAGGATGGGTGGGGAGGGGAATTGGCACCCTGGACTGCGTTGCCTTAGCAACTCAAGTCGCACACTGTTCTGATTGGGCCAGTGGTGAGCCGCCCGGCTCACCACTTAGCATGTTTGAGTGACAGCTAGGTTGTTGAATGGGGGTTTTTCTGCATAAAAGCAGGGCCTTTGGGACTGGAACTTCAGAAGTCGCCACAGGACCTAAGAATCCGAAGAGGGAAGAAGCTGAGCCATCTGCAACGACAACACCACCGGTGAAGCCCTGCTGCAACTACCTCACCACTTTCCCGACGACAAGAGAAGATCTTCTGCTGGACGAGTCTTCTTCCTCCAAGCTTCACCACTTTGACCGCGAATAAAAGGAACGACCTTTTATTGATGAACTCCGCGGCTGGTTTCATCCCTGTGCAGTGCAACGACTCCACGTTTCCTCCTCGACAAGATCCTCTATTCCCCTGGTCGAAACAACGAACTGCAACCACTGCCAGGAACAACTGCCACCGTTGGAGCTTCCTCTCTGTTTAAGGTACTGTGTCCTGCCTGGCCTCCCTTTCTTCGGTTTGCCCAAGGTGACCCTTACATCCTTGGCTTGCCAACTGGTTTGGCCCCAGACAGTCTAACTTTACCTTCTTGAATCACCCCAACCTCTTTTTGAACATTCTGCAAAGACTTTTAGTGCATTTTAAACCGTGTGATCCTGGGCACATTTCGCTTTGCTCCCTTTAAAGTGGGCCTGGCCTATGAACTTTGGCTCTACAGTCTATACTGCCTTTATTCCCTTGCTGAGAATTCCTAAAAGTGTTGGGACCTGTTTTATATATATGCTCTGCCTTTTTCTCTCCCTTTAACTGAACTATTGGAGTGCCATCAGGTTATGCGCTCACATCTGTATTAACAAATGGTGGTATTTTAATTCTGACTTGTCTAATAGTTACTAAGGGAGGTGTGTATACTTTACCTGACTGTGTTTTAACTTGCTTTTGATTTAGTGTGCTAGTATATTGCCTAAAGTGTGTTTTAAATAAATAATGATATACTTTTTATACAAAGCTCTAGTCAGTGTTTGTTTGCTCTACTGTGTTTTTAGCCTTATTGTGTATGCTCTGTATACTGCCCTACTCTTCTTGAGAGAAGTCTGACTGCTCAGCCACAGCTACCAGGTAAATCTGGGTGGTGCAGACTGCTACCAATTGGGTTTACTGCTTACTCCTGTAGTCTTAATCTTTTTGCAGTGTTCCCTAAGGGAACTACACAGGATTCTGCCTAACACTAATAATTGGGCGCGCACATTTTTGATTCTATTTTTCCATTTATTTGTAATGGTTGTAACCGAAACTAGGGAGGATTCTTTCTGTAAGAGATTTTTACGACATGCTCTTAATTCCTTATTCCTTCCTTTCCTTAGTTCTTTAGAACGAATGCTTATGGGGCATAGTTACTGTGCAGAATTTCTTAGAACCACACGTAGCTCTCACTGCAGAACCTACATAATCTCTAAAGAAATCAAAGGAATAAAGGCTTAGTTTCTTATTGAATTCAGTATCGTCGAAATCCTGCAGAAAGAATTTATTTATTCTCTCCACATTCCCATTATGCCAAGTAATGCGCTTGCTTGAATAATTAATACTATGCCTTAGGAGAAAAGAGACCTTATTGCATCCAATCAAATCTATGGCAAAAGTCACCACCGGTGCTTTATGATCCCTTTTGTGAGTGAAGTATATAGAGAATTCTGTCACAAGGTTGAACTGCTTAGTGGAAACAAACACATAATCAATCGCAGAATAAAATATGCCATTAGTCCATGTATAGGAATCACAGGAAGAGTTAAGCAGATCGTTCGCTCAGAACAAGCCCCAATCCTCAAACATTAGTAACCATTTCTCACCATTAACACATTTGACAGAGTCCTTCCTACGAGTAGAAGCCTGCTTTTTACATTTGTGAGCCAAAGACGAAGGAACATTCGCAGAACAGTTACTCACTTTTGTCCCAATTCTGAATTAAGATCCCATGCGATAATATTTAGTTCGGCGCTCAAATCTTGACATTCGGTAATAACCATATTTAAAAGTCCTAGGGTATCTTTCAAACCGGAGTCAGGAGATCAGTAGATATTGATTATTAAAAGGTTTACAGGGGGTTTAATTTTCAGGAATTCCAGTAGAACAACAATGATCCCTTTTACAATTTTAAAATCTTAAAGCACTTTCCCTTCCAAGTCATTTTTGATAGCAATTAGAATCCCACCCCAAAGGTCTCCCCTTCAATTTCTTAGTGGCCAGCTATTGGAATATCGTATATCCATCCAGAGTCAGAGGTGAGGTGGCCCAGGTTTCCTGGAGACAAACAAAGGAGCAGGAAGATAGTAGAGAGCAGATTTCAGTAGAATCTTTTAAGAACCAAGATCCTCTGGAATTCCAAGAGATCAAGATACACTCTTGCAACGTTAGGATTTCTCCCTAAGATCCTGTATTTTAGAAATGGACTCTCTCAAAGTCATTGCCAGCCATCTCAGGTCAGTTTCACTCGAGGAGCCAACATGATTTGAGGTCTCCTCCTTTGATTCCATTATAGATTTTATCACATTACTGAGGTATTTCTATGATCCTCACCCATTGATTTAAGGCTTCCTTTATTATAGTCCTGGACATCATAACAAAATGTTTTGAATAACTCAGCTTCTGAAAGTATGAGCGCATAGATAGCTCGAGAGTAGAAGACAATCCTCACATAGTCAAATCTAGCCAGATGGATAAAATCAATCAACTTAATATCTCCTGATGAAATAAGTGATAGACGAGGAATTTCATTCAATAAGGATAAAATCCTTCCGCGAGTAAGGGAATAAACATCCCTCTTGGGCAGCAAAAAACTCAGTGTTACACTGGGGTCATCAGTGAAATGAGGAGGTCGCCACTGCACCTCTTCACAAGGTTGATCATAGCTTATCTGATTTCTTCGCTCCTGCTGAGTATCCTCAGCAATTCCAATTTCCCTGTGTCTATTATCAAGATACGCACCCTCCCACCTTTACCTTGGTAAAAACTTTCTGCATCTTGCATCTCTCCTGCATTAGTAATTCCTGGTCCCACTCCTCTAAAGTCTTGAATTAAGTATCTCATTTTCTTCTCAGTAATGCTATGAAGTTCCATGTCTTTAAGATTGTTACTTGGATTGCTACTAGGCGGAATTAGCATATCCTTAGAGGGATCTCCCAATGAATGTGAACTTTCAATACTACGCGTGGTGACTGCCAATTGAACCTCATCTCCTTCCTTAATACTCGAGGCTGCTGTCTCAGTTAGAAAAGAAAGACGCGAACCCAAATTAGTAGGAAGTTGCAGGAGCTTCAATAGTGCTTGTTGTACCAGAATTTTAATATCCTCAGAAGGGGGGATCGCAACTTCCTTATCCAGGGAAGTTATCGCATTCGCTTGTGAAATCTCCACATTCTGTTCTCTCTTAACTATATCTTTCATAGTAGTTATCTCATTTTCAATTTTTGAGGTGGAATTAGAGTTGATGATTTCTTGTTTATTGGTCGAGCCACCCCGAATTTCCACATTATCAATGCTAGGAGTAGGAGGCTTTCCAACAGATTCAACATTTTTAGTGAAAAATTGTTGAACGCCACCCACCATCTTAGTGCTCTCAACTTGATTAGATTTACCTTTCATACTGTCCTCTTTTTCAATTCTCTTAACTTTTTGTACCTTTTTTTTATTTGTATTTTGTCTATTTCCCTTATGTTTCATAGCCTCCCTCAAAGAATCAATCGGTTCTTCATAACTTTTATCCTCCTCATCACTAACAGTAAGATCAATTATTTTCACTGTGTCGGTTGCTTGGACACTATTATTTATATCCACCTTCTCTTTGTTGATCAAATTACGCCACGAGTTCCGGGGGTGTTTATTCAATCCCTTTCCCAATTTTAATTTAGATTTATTTTCCATTTTGCCATCCAAATCCGGAGGGGAATTCCCATCCCTCTCATTCTCCTTTATACTTTTAAATTGTATATTTTTGTGCCTTGAGTTGTAGATTGTTTGTTTATACCTTTTTTTTTATTGGTATTTTCTATGGAAACAGCTGGCTCTTTGATGTTCTGAGCGGAGTCCTTAAGATCAAGGGCAACTTTACTTTCCTCATCAAGCTCAGTTAAATCTAGCGCCCCTTCTTCCAGGATAATTGCACAGATATCTTTAATGCTTGAGTTGGATTTTTTTATTTTTCTCGATGGTACAGTTTTTGATTTTTTGCCGACTTGAAGTGAATCCGTCTGTTTAATTGCTCTGATCTTGAGGGCCCTAGCCCTCATCCTTCTTCCTCACCGGGATGTACCCTGTCTAGGAGCATCTTCTAGCGCCCCCTCAGAAGCCCCCACATCCTCACTTACCCCATCTAAATTCTTTTTTAGCTCCTGTTGCATTACCTCCAAAAGAATTTATGGACTATCTGAAGCATGCTGTATTTGTAAATTATTACTCGATTGATTTAGGGTGCAAGGAATCTCGCTCTTTCTCCTCCAGCTGTGGGAGAAGTTTGATAGCATGTTCTAAACGTTCAATCTTTAGGGAATTAATCTGAACAACTTCCTCCAAAACCTTCAATTCATTTTTCTTCTCTGATTTCAGATCACACGTCCCTTGACGTACAAGTTTCGCAAAGGACCTTGCTCCCAAGATCCAAGTCATAGAAGGCAGACTTTTTACCATATCCATATCTCCCTAACTTTCATGCATAGTTTGGGTACTTTGAGTCTTAGTAGGGAGAAGCGTTGTCTTTGCCTCTGTGGCTACCACAACCACCTGGCGGGTTTCATACGCAAAAATAAACCCTTCTAACCTACTTAATTTGTCCCCACAATCTATTAAGAATAGCCTAAGCCCCTGAATCTCAACATGGGTCCTTTCATGTACCTTATCCATAAGATTCAAAATACGTGTTAATACTGGAAATGATATATGAGCAGATAGTAAATCGTTAGAGGTCAATGTTTCAGTAGCGGGAGGAATATGTGAGGCTTCGTGATCATATATAGGCAGTAGGTTAACAGCTGTGGGACTAGAGCATTTATAAGGCTCTGAAGGAAACTGCGTTTGATCTTTATCCTCCGACCCTACATTACCCTCTGATATATCATTCTGTAGTTCCTGCAAAATCCGATCTTTCTATCGCATAGCAGACATGTTGAGAGCATTGTCAAGACCCTGAGCTTTGTGTAAGTGTACGCTGTCCAGGCCCCCCACCTTTCTAGGACTAATGGGTGTAGAGGGTCCCCATGACAAAGGTACCCTTTTGTCCAATCCCGCCAAGACCACAGGTGCAATCAAAGAGGTGTCTGAAATTGATTTAGGCAAAATTTCTGCCTCATCCTCCATGGAGTCAATAGAGTGGAGCATTGTTTCTTGAATTCTCAAAATACTTCTATGATTTCGCAAGTCTGCTTCCTTAGCGGGTTTAATGGGGACCGCCGGCTCGCCATTCATAGGCTCTATCTGTTGCGGAACAAGCGCAAGTTTAGAAAGACAGAGGTGGTCCTGTGCAGAATTATCTGCGCCACTACTACTAGAGCCTGTAAGGGAGGGAGCTTCCATAGCTAAATGATTATTTGCAGTCTTAAGTGAAGTAGCGATCTTTAATGTATTAGACTGCTTTAAAATGTTATTGATATAAGAGTTTCAAAGATTTCCACTTCGAAGGGGCCCACCATACTATGGGGGTAAAATTTAGAAGAATAACACAACACCAATAAAGAAGAGAAGGATTTTAAGGACTAGCCCCTCCTACCCGAGTAAATAACTTAGGACCTGAAAAGCAATACCCCAGTCAGCTAATCGAAATAAAGTACACTGCTAATTGCCCAGAGTATTACACCTTTCATGTAAATATAAAGGTTGCCGACTTGGATGTTTCTGGGCGTAGAATACAACGTTAAAGATCAAAGTTAATTTGGTACTAAACGAACTACAGTTCGAAGAAGCCTCGCATGAACAATAAGTCACGCCCAAAACAGCTTATATTCATGCAAGGCTACATACACAAATTATCGTCACTTTCAGGCAGAAAATGGAACACACCAAATAGAATGAGTAAGTACCTGAAAAATCACATGCAGGCAATTCTACATTATATGGCAAAACTAAGTTTTACAAGAAAAGAATTTACATGGCGGTCACGGGCAGCGTTACGTTAATTATGAAGAAATAAACCCCCAAATAAATGCTGCAGCCGTGAGCCTACCAAGCTCTAACAGGCACCAACAGGCACTTATTGGGCACTTCCAGCGCGCTTGCGCCTTTGGGGCGCGTGCCTGTGCCTTTTGTAGAAAGTTGCCGGAACGAAAAGGGGGCGGGGCCAATCCACTCCGCTGCAGTAGGAAGAGAACAAACAGTGAGATACGCCTTATAAGTCCAAAGTCCAAGAGTATTTAGAAATATCTATGGTAGCCAAGTGTTGCAAGCACAATGCAAAGGATGAACCCGCCGAATTTCATAGGACAGAACACAGGAATAGCATGTAGCTGGAGCCAAATAGGGGCCAGACTCCTCCAGGCTCCAACAGGCACTTTCTGGGCACTTCCGGGGCGCATGCATGTGTCTTTGTAGAAAGTTGCCAGAACGAAAAGGGGGCGGGACCAATCCACTCTGCAAATTTCATAGGACAACACAGGAACAGCACATAGCTTGAGCACCTAGCTTGAGCCAAATAGGGGCCAGACTCCAGGATACAACAGGCACTAACCTGGGTATCACTGATCAGGCCCTGGCCTGGCTGACTTCATTCCTCTCAACCGACCCTCCCAGGTCCAACTTGGGTCCTTCCTTTCCTCTATCTCACTCTCCACCTGTGGTGTTCCCCAGGAGTCTAACCTCTTTCCCTGGATTTTCAACCAATACCTGCCACCCATCGCATTGCTGCTCTCTGCTCCAACTTTCAGTGCAATGCCGATGACACTCAGCTCGTTTTCAGGCTCCCCTCTTCCGCCTCTTCTCCCTCTCTCATCTCTGACTGTCTGCAATCCAAGAGTGGTGTGCCGCCAATGACCTCTGCCTAAATGCCAATAAGACAGGGATCCTCCTCATCAGCACTTCTGCGCCTTCCTTTCCTGCCACACTCTGCCCTGCCTTCCTTGGCCTCTTCCTGCTCCGACATGTGAGGCTAAGAACCTCGGGACACCTTCGACTCCACGCTTTCCTTTTCTCCACACATCTCTAAGAAATCAAACTACCAACTGCACCTCTTCAGGGGTATTCTTCTTTTCCTCTCCTTCCCCCGGAAACTCACTGTCTCTAGAGCTCTGGTTCTCTCTAGACTAGACTACTGCAAAAGCCTCTTTCTAAAACTGCCAGGCTGGACTACTGCAACAGCCTCTTTCTAAATCTGCCTGTCACTACTCTCTGCCCTCTACAACTCATCCAGAATAGGACTGCAAGACTTGTCCTTGGCCTCAAGGCCAGGAATTGTATCTCTCCAGCCCTGACAGACCCTCTGCATTGTCCACAAGGCCTTCTGAGGCCTGGGTCCGCAATATCTTCAACCATCCCTTCGGGAATGCCTTCCTACCTGAGCTATTTGCTCTTCCACCTCCAACTCCCTCAGGATGAGTCGCTTCTCCAAGTAACAAGTTGGTGGTAGAACTCTTTCTTCGGCTAGGGCCTCCCTCTGGAACAATCTCCCTGAAACCTGAGGAGAACCATCTTCGGTTCCTGAAGTACCTCAAGACCTTCATCTTTGCTTCTGCCTTCTCTCTTCCTCTCCCCTGCTGATCTGTCTGTTTCTGCTCTGGGCTCCTGGTTACCCTCTGATTTCGGGCCCAATTCCCTGCCCACCCAGCAGCATACCCGCACTGCCTCCTAGCTACCCCTGCACCTGGGTCTGTATCTGCAACCCTACAGTCCCCTTAACTGCAGTTATCCTGGATTAGACTAGACAGTCTCCACTGTTAGGGAGAATTCTCTGTTTAGGCTGAATTTCCTAACCTAGTGAGTCCCCCAGCAGCTTTGCTGGATTTTTGGGGTTTATTTTTTCTCCTGCCAAGAGTGAGACTCTTTTACCCTCACTCTTGGGCATGATTTGAGTGTGTTTCTTTGACTCTAGATGTGTTTAATGGGCTATGGGGTCTTTTACTCCATAGGGCTTCATGTGTTTTTGTGATGGGTGTTATACCGCACCCTCAGTGCAGTAACACAGGGGTGTCATAGTGACCCCCCAGTATAGACTCCATACCCTGGGACTGACTACTGTCTCCCAGGGCATGTAAAGTCAACATTGACTTTACTAGTCTCAAATTCTGAACAGAACCAGTACAAACCATCATATTGTGGACGTACTGGCCGGGGCAATTCTATTGCCCCGGGGTCTGTTAGTCGAGGGGGCACATCTCCGTCCCCCCTGATCGAGTTTTGGCTGGTGGCAGTGGATACTACTTTTTATATCCGACCGCAAATGTATCTCTATGGGATTTACCATTGTTCGAGGCTACCAACTTTAATTATTTAATTCCTTTAGCCTCGAACATACCGCCGGTTTATTTATTTAATATTAATTCTCCGGTTGGTATTTTTTGCCAGACCTCGGTTCTAAAATGGCGTTTGTGTTCGCTTCTGTGACTCCAACCCAAGTTGAGCCCTTTGTTCCACTTTTTGGCGGCCTTCTCCACAGAAGCCCTCCAAAGTGGTGCCACTCTGTCTGGGGTACTTAGGAGGGGTGGAGGGGGATTTAGGCACCTTGGACTGAGTTGCCTAGGCAACTCAAGTCCCACTCCGTCCTGATTGGCCCAAGTGGTGAGCCGGCCGGCCGGCTCACCACTTAGCATGTTTGAGTGACAGCTAGGCTGAGTGAATGGGGGTTTTCTGCATAAAAGCAGGGCCTTGGGGACTGGAACTTCAGAAGTCGCCACAGGACCTAAGAATCCGACGAGGGAGCAGCTGCTACGACGACACCACCGGTGGAGCCCTGCTGAACCGTCTCACCACTTTTCCCAACAACAGAGGAGATCTCCAGCCCAGAGAGTCTTCTTCCTTCGACTGGTGGGGATAACCAGTCTGCTTCCTTTTTCGCTTCCTGGAGCATCTCGTGGCTGCCTTGCCTGTGCCAAGCACCACGGCAACCGGGATACCACGTTTCACCCCTACCGCGAATCAAAGGCTAGTACCTTTAACCGGAAAACTCAGCGGCTGGTTTCTTCCCTGGGAGTGCAACGACCTTCATCTTTCCTCCACATCAAGATCTTCTCTTCTTCTGGACGACGCTGAAACTTGCACCCGCTGCCAGGAACAACTGCCCACATAAGGTACCGTGTTCCGCCTGGCTTCCCTTGCAACCGACTGTACGGGGTAGATTTAGCCCCCGGCTTTCGAACCTGGGTTAGCCTGGGACACCCTGGCTAAACTTTTCTGAGACGAACTAAAACCTAACTAAAACCTTTCTGAACTCCCTGCAAGACTTTTTAAGCCTGTTGTCATTGTGTGATCTTGGGTGCATTTGTGCCCTGCTCTCTCCAAGAGTGGGCCCGGCTTATGGACTTTGGCTCACAAGTAACTTTTGACTTTCCTGCCTTGCTTAAGAGTTCCTAAGTATTAGTGTGGTGTATTTTCCTACATTCTGCCTTTTTCCCTCCCTTTTTTGTTAACTTATTGGAGTGCCATCTAAAGTTAAGCGCTCACCTCTGTCTAGAAATAAGTGGTGTTAACTAAGACTTGTCTGATAAGGAATAAGGGATGTATATATAATAATAGTAACTGTGTTGAGAGTGATTTACAATAATAGTGCTGGAGTGTTTCAATCAGTGTGTTTTTAAATAAATAATTATATACCTTGATGCCAAAGCTCTGGTCAGTGTTTGCTTGTGCTATTGTGTCTGAGTGCCTATTGTGTATACTTTGCATACTGCCTGACTCTTCTTGAGGGAAGTCTGACTGCTCAGCCACAGCTACCAGGTAAACCTGGGTGGTACAGACTGCTACCAAGTGGGTTTACTGCCAACACCTGTAGTCCTAAATCTTTTGCAGTGTTCCCAAAGGGAACTGCACAGGTTTCTGCCTAACATCCACCCCCCACCAGATGTGTCGCTGTGTTTACTGTGCTTTGCTCTATGGAATTTGTTTGCCATTCATTCAACAAGTTTATGTGATAGTTTTGTGTCTTTTGTCTTTAATCTGTGTTGGGGGGGATCAGATAGTTCCAGGGAACTGACATTCTTCCAGGATTTTAAATCATCTTTACCACTTTGAAATTATTGTATTCACTGAAGTGGGTTATAAGAAGAGTACCTGGTCTCCGACTGCAAAGGATCTGGCCACTGGCCTGTGATTGTAGTTTTCTTTCTTGCTGAGCTTTGGAGAGGTATTTGTTAAACTCTCTCACCTCCTTCATATGGGACCGTAACTTAGTTGTGGCTTGAGATATAGGTAGGGGCGCCGCCTCGCTCTTTCTCTGCCAGCAGCTTTCTTTCTAGAATATCAAGCACATTTCTTGGTTCCCTGCCGCATAGTTCAAAAGGGGATGGGGAGGGACCAATGAAGATTGAGGTATTTTTTTATACGGTGCAAAGAGTTGACGGCACCATTGGATCCCAATTTTATTTCTGATGGTTGCCATGAGCTTTCTTAATATATGCTTGAGAGTTTTGTTTTTTCAGCGTTCTACTAGACCAGGGTGATAAATGGAGGTTCAGAGGGTTTTAATGTTCAATTTTTCCTTACCTTCCTGTGTAAGGCGGGACATGAAGGTCGCACCCTGGTCTGTTAATATTTTTTTCGAAAACCCACTGTGGACTGGAATTGTCGGATCCAGAGGATATTAATGAGTTGCCAGCACCTCCTTCGAGTCAAAACAATTCCCCAGAAAGGCAGACCCTACTGTTAAGGAGCAACACATTATGGGCTGTTTCCCATTCCAGAACAGTAGTGATTTATAGGCTGCACCTCCACTTAACTAATCCTGTTAATGCGGTCAGGAGCTGTGCATGGGAGGAAGCAACAAAGGGAACATAGGTTATACATTTAACCTAACTGAGCTTGATGCAATAATTTTCCAGGCCCCAACATGATTACCTTTCCTATCCTGTTTCTTGAACTACCAAGATTAATGACTTCCTTCTGTTTCTTCACAGATGCAAGAGCGTTCAAAAGGTCCCTCTCTTCACAGTATGTCCCCTGAAGATCCCTGCTCCCTCCTATCCCATTCTCCTCTGGGCACATGAGTCCTCCCAACAGAATTCTTCTTGCGAAAAAGGCGTAGAAGTCTTGGGGCATGAATGTCTTTGACAGGGATCCAGGATCTATCTACAGTTCTGCATCCCTTCCAATCCATCAAGTACTACACTCTCTTTCTGGCTCTTCGTGAATCCATTATCTTGGAATTCTCGTATTCCTCTTCAGGGCCCACTGCTGGGGGAGCTGAAGTCAGTCTGTTTGGGGATGTTCAGGAGTGTGCTACAGGCTTCAACAGTGAGACATGGAAAATGGGATGGATCTTGCATGAGCAGGGTAGGGTCAATTTCATGGCCACATGATTGATAACCTTATCGATACAAAAAGGGCCAATGTAACGAGACTTTAATTTGTGGAGGCAGGCCAGAATGTGTAAGTGCCTTGTGGATAGCCAGACCTCATCTCCAGGAACATAACTGGAACGTAGATGCTTTTTATCTGTGTACCTCCTGGTGGTTTTCTTAGCCTGCAATACATGTTGATGGGCTTTGTTCGTGCCCTCTTCTAGACTAGTTAGGAGTTCTTTTGCAGCCAGAAAAGGTAAAGTGGTAGCAGAACTTAAGTTTCTGGAGACTAGAAGATCACCGTAGGTAGCTTGAAAAGGGATATCTTGTAACAAGTATGGAATGCATCGTCATACACAATTTCTGCAAGGCAAAGGACCAAAGGCCAGATCCTGCAGTGTTAACATCTCAAATATTGGCCTTTGGTCTGATTGACCCTTTCAGCCTGACTATCACTTTGCAAATGGTACTTTAGAGTAGTTAGATGTTATGCCCAATATTTTCATAAAAGAGCCTTCCTGAAACGAATTGAGATCCCCTTTCCGTGAGGATTATTTTTGGAAGCCTATGGAGCTGAAAGATTTGTCTTCGGGAACTCTTCAGCTAATTGAGGCGCTGGTGGTCATTGATGTAAGGCTGTACAATGTCTGCCTTTGGTGAATGAGTCTACAATGGTCCATATCACTGTCCATCCTTCTGTTTTTAGAAGATATGTGACAAAATCCATGCAACGGAATTTCCATGGCCCTTTAGGGATAGGTAACTGGTGAAGCAGGCCTACGAGGGAATGTCGAGGGGTTTTGGAAAGTGCGCAAGCCCCACAACTCTTCAGATTCACTCTCACGTTGCTTCTAATGGATTCCCACCAGACGTGTCTTTCTAACTTCTTGTGGGTTTTGCAGACTAATTAATGTCTGGCACCTGGTAGATCATGGCACCATTGTAAAGTCTTAATTGATATTTTTTGGTAGGTAGCCAACAAAGCCTTCCTTTGAAGCATAAACCTTGTTCTTGATAGTGAGGCAAGTGCAGTGACAGGAACTTTGTGATCAGAGTGGAGCTATATGCATCCTTCAGTTCTCATACCCGCAGATGCAAAGGGTTGTTCGTAAGCATCAATACTTTGTCCGAGGTTATGAACGAAATCCCTTCCTTGGCTTCAGAATACCTCCTGAATAAGGTGTCCACTTTAGTGTTGTTTACCCCTGGCTTGTAGGTAACGATAAAAATCACATTTCTATGAATCCACCTATTCTGACACAGATTCATGGAAGCATCAGTCTTTAGGAACTCTAGATTACAATGGTCGGTGAGGACTTTGATAGGGTGTTGTGCACCCTCTGATAAATGTGTTTAGGTAATGAAGGCATTCTTCATCGCTAGAAGTTCTTTTTCAAAGATACTATAGTGCTGCTCAGCTTGGTTAAGAGCACGAGAGTGGTATGTGATGGGATGCATGAGACCAGTACCTTCTGTAGTAACAGGGACCCAAAGGCATATTTGGGCACATCTGCTTCTACCACACAAGTTTGATCAGGCACCAGTAGGCATAAAACAGCTGTGGCACACCTTTGTTTTAACACATTAAATGCTTCCTGGGTGTCGTCCATAGATATGGTTGACTCTTCTTGGGTAACCTGGTCAGAGGAATCGGTAGCTTGGACTAATCCAGGATGAACCTTCGGTCAAAATTTAAAAAAAAAAACTGTTGTAATTCCTTTTACGTTTTTGGGTATGGGCCAAGCAAGGATGGTATCAATCTTAGAAGGGTCAATTTCTATTCCATGGGGGGAAGAATGTACACCAAGTAACCAATTCTTGTTTGAAACAGGACTTTAGACTACTTGGCATATAAGCAGTGTTTCAGGAGTCTATGAAGTACCTCCTTGACGTGCAAAACATGGTCAGGGTAAGATGTGGAATATACCTGTAACGCTCACCTGATTCCCGCAGAGGCGCCGGTCTTGACTGGGTGAATGCCGTATCTTCAAAGGTGATGTGTAACACACGGTTGGCTCTTTGGGCTGGACCTCTGTGCACTGTATGTCTGACTCGAAGAGTAAGATGTCTGCAGATAGAAAATATGGAATTAATGAACTGGGGTTATTGGGTGCCTCTCTCCTCTTCCCTTTCTCTTCTCCTGTAGAACCCCAAAGGTTAACGCCCTCACCTTAGGTAAGTGAACGCCGAGCTCTCCATCTGCCTCGGGGCAGGGTGCCGTAACCAGTTTCTTCACTGGATAAGGGTGCAGGCCTCTTGACCTCAGAGGACTGCTGTCCGTCGTTAACTGCACAAACGGTAAGTTCTGGGCACTTCAAATGTCTTAAAAGTCTTTTGTAATGATATCTCTTGTTTTGCAGGGTTCTGGCGATGGCGGATGGCGGGCTGATGAGAGTTGAGGATCGAACCCGCGTGAGGAATAAAAGCGCATGGAAGCACGTAAGTAAGCGCTTGTAGCCTGCTTCACGATGCGCACTAACTGTCCCTTTTATCTTGCAGGTACAAGTTCGGAGCTTTAGAGAAGCTGAAGGGTGCTGGAATACCCACTGGATTCGGCGTGGGAAGGAGTAATGGCACGTGAGTAATAAAGTTGCCCAATGTCTTTAAACGCACCTTCTTTTGTCTTTTAGATGCGGGATGCAGCGCCGAAGGCCTCCGGATCGTGCGAAGAGCTGGTAAGCTTTTGTCTTTCAGATGCCGGAATGCAGTGCGAAGACCTCCGGAGCATGCGAAGAGTAGGTAAGCCTTTGTCTTTCAGATGCCGGAATGCAGCGCGAGGCGTTGGTGACAGCCGATGGACCAGGTAAGAGATGCTCTAACACTGAAGACCGTAGTGCTAACCTGTTCTTTCTTTGTCTTTACAGGTGCTGCTGAAGACTGGATTCAAGGATGGTAAGCCTTTGTTCCCTTAGGCCCAGGATCAGAAGCAGAAGACACGATGAGCGTTCTGCTGCAGAGAATGCAGAATAACGCAAAGCAAGATTCATCCATCGGGT
Source organism: Ambystoma mexicanum (assembly GCF_040938575.1). Classification (NCBI taxonomy): domain Eukaryota; kingdom Metazoa; phylum Chordata; class Amphibia; order Caudata; family Ambystomatidae; genus Ambystoma; species Ambystoma mexicanum. The sequence goes on from NC_090931.1 coordinate 556,567,253, forward strand.
GTGGTTTAAATAGCCTCCTGTAGTGCTTAGGTGTCTCCTTCCACAGCCACGCCTAGGTAAGAAAAGAGTTCCTGCTTTCCAGAAGAGTTCCAGTGTTCTGAACCTAGGGAGTGGCTCCTGCCCCACCCAACAGGAAAAGTAGTCCCAAACAGAAGAGGATCAGGGGTTCAACTGGCAGGTAAGTAAGCAGCATGGTCTGCTGCAGGTAAGTCCACCCAAGCATTATGAGCCCGGCGCTTCCAGCGCTGGGACTGGGCATCTTTATGAGCCTGGTGCCACTGGCGCCAGGACAGGGTCCAAAAGGTCCCAATTGGGACTGGCTGGCACTCAGAACCGGGGTTATGGGTCTGCTTCCAAGGGAGTCGGGCAAGTCCTGATCTTTTGGAAGCAGAGATCATGACAATACCAGAATGTTGTGAAGGTAGAAGACCACGTAGACATTGAGGATGTCTTTAAATGTTGTTAAGGAAGAGCTGAAAAGTGGCAGTGGCATTACACAACCCAAAGGGAATCACAAGCTTTTCAAAATGCGTGTACTCAGTATGGAATGGCATTTTCCACTCATCTCCTGGGTATATTGTTGACCAAGTTTTAGCAAACTTGGTATGCTTGCTACAATTCTTTGCCTGGTCGAGAAGGACTTGGATAAAAGAGAGGGCATACCAGTTTTTGACAGCAATGGCGTTCAATTATCTGTAGTCCACACAAGGCCTTAACTCTGAATAATCTCTTTTTGGGATGTAGAAGATTGGCGCCCCAGCAAGGGATGTCAAATGACTAGTAAATCACTTCTTCAGGTTTTCCTCTACATAATTCTATCATCTTTTTCAGTAAGGCCTTTACTGAAATAGGGTATATTAGCTCCCGGAAGGAGTTTGGTCCTACAATCCTATTGCCTGTGTGGAGGGAGCTTATCAGCGTCTGTGGGGACAGAATGAAGCTCCCTATATTCTTGGGGTAGCTCTTCCTTCTGGGTAGCTTCAACCATGGACCGCCAAGTAGTAGGACAAGAGAGAACAATGGAAGGCGTGACTCCAACAGGACCACTTTTTTCTTCCAGTCAATAGTATGTTTGTGACATTCCAACCATGGGACGTCTAATATCAGTTGTAAGTTAGGAGCGTCTATGGCGTCAAAACAAATACTTTCTTGATGGATCGTGTCTTTAATAAGAATCAAATCAATTTTACATTGTTTGGTAAAAGCTATGTCCATGAAGTTCCCTTTATCACCACTGTCGACTAAAGCCGATATGTCGAACCACTCATTATCAGGGGAGCGTGATTCAATAGTGATATAGAAATGGGGACGATAGGAAGGTCGAAAGTAAGACAGAACTGGTGCGGGGATTGGGGTGGGTAACGCTCGTTAAGATATTCCCCACTTTTAACAAGCGTTATCGTTTCCAGTCTTACTGCAATGTTTTCCTTTGCATTGATATACGGTATGACCTGAATCACCACAATAGAAGCATAGATTCATCATACGCCTGCACTCTTGTTCTTCCGGTATAACATGGCCACTAATAATCCCTAATTGCATGGTTTCGACCTAAGCCGAAAAATGATGGAAGTACTGGCTTGGGTGAGTATCTTCTGTATTCTTGGTCCGCATTTTCACTTCTCTTTCCCATTTGTTGTTCCAAATGAATAATTAAGGAGATTTAGTTGGAAAGGTTGTTCTGCGGGGGGGGGGGGGAGGGGGGTTACCTAACTCATGGCATCTTTGAGATCTTCCTTGAGCTGTCTTGAAAATAAGGTAAGTTGTACGTCCTCGGGCCATAATGTCTGGGCAGCCAGGTTCTGAAGCCAAGCTATATGTCAATAAATCACGGTATCCTTGTTTAATGTCAAGTACGTCATTATTAAGGGTCGTTGTGGCATATTGACGATCAGCCATGTCCTGGATGGCTGTCAGGGATGTGTCGTCATTCTGTAGGACAGGGTCATTAGTATCCGCATAGGGGGTTGCCCAAGCAAGGGCTGTTTTGTCGAGATTAATTAACATAAAGCAATCTTGACTTGGTCTGAAGCATATAAAATGGGACTGTTCATAAATTGAATCCTGCATTGTTAAAAAAAAACTCTTTATTCACAAGGAACTCCATTATATTTGGTGGACATAGGTGGAGACTGTATGTTAGGATTGTGTAGTGGAACCAGGAGAGTAGCAGGGGTTAACATGGGTCTACTGTCAGAGTGGGTGGTTGCTGGATTGGAAGGACGTGCTGCAGCCCCCCCTACTAATACCCATATATGCACCTCTACTGGAACTTTTGGATAAAGAACCAACCTTGTCTTGCAGGGTTGTCATGGTCTGGAATAACATAGCGTTTTCCTGCCTGGAGGCTACTACTTTTGTAACTTCGGTTGCACCAAGGCTAATTCTTTTAAAATACCTTCCATGACTTGGAGGAGAATTTTGGGTCTTGCAATCTGTCAGATCTTGTGGATATGTATGAGTTGCCACCACCTCCTGGGAGTCAACGTAGTATTGTCTGCCAATTGCCCAGAAAGGAAAACCTTACTGTTAAGGAGCAACACAGTACAGGTCGTTTCCCTTTCCAAGGCAGGGGTGACTTATAGGCCATGCCTCCTGTAAGTTAATCCTGGTAATGCAGTCAGGAGCTGTGCATGGGAGGAAGCAACAAAGGGAACATATGTTTGAATTAATACATTTAACCTGAATAAACTTGATGCAATAATTTCCCTGGCCTAAAAAGGACTACCTTTCCTATCCGGTTCCTTTCTCGAACCACCAGGATTGATATAATGGCTTTCTTCTGTTTCTTCACAGAGGACAGATTCAAAAGGGCCCTCTATTCACATAAAGGGGTGGACTTGTCCACACTAGCTTCCTGGGTGGTAACCCAGCTCGTGTACGGAAGACGAGGGAAACTGGACAAGTGATGGACAAACCATCTAAGTAACCAAATATAGATCTTGGTGAGGCTTGGTTCATAGTTCTGGTTCCTTTGCAAGACGCAGTACACCCATTCTATTTATCCGGGCTGGGTGTGATTCCAAGTAAGCGCAATGACGTCATGAGGCCCGGCGGCAGTCTTGGATAGGGCCTGGTATGGTGCCACAGGTCAGCCATCATTAATCGGGTTGGGGATGATCACAGAAAACTTGTCCCTGTGCTGTAAGGTAGCGGCAAGCCCAAAGAGGCTGCCACAAACTACCAGGCAGAACGGGAGCATGACTTCTGGTGTGGAAACAGGAATGCTATGAGACATTTCAAAATGTGCTGTGTGGAATTATTCCTTAACAGAGAAGCCTCTAGGTAGGTGGGTAGAATAGTCTTTAAGATTATGGGAATGTTCCCATTACGCAGTTTAGAGGGACCAAGGGGTCCTACTATATTCATAGCTATCTGAGAAAAAGGGACCACTATGACGGGAGAGGTTGTAAGGCAGCTCAGGGAACCGGTGTGGTGGAGGTCTCCTGGTAAATTGCACAGGCGGTGATGTAGGCCTAGTCCTGGGTTTGTTTTTCCCATTGCCCAATACCCTGCTGTTTAGTTGAATGAGCCAACTCCATATCTACTTTCTGGTGGCTCCAGGAAATACTTAGTTGGATTCTCCAGTTTCCCTCTTTTTATGAAGAAATAAGGTCATTTTGCTCTTGACCTTCCTCTTCAGGGATAGCTTTCTCAAATGCTTCTGCCAAATTCTGGTTGTTTCGTTGATGTTAATATCACTTTAGTGAGCCCAGCTACATTAGTTTTAGGCCTCACTCATTAGACAATCCTGGGGTATCCAGTCAATATATCTAAAACATTACAGAGTTGTACATTTCAGAGTGGACCGTAAGACTGAAAAACACGGCAAACATGAATTAATTAAATAAATAAAGGGAAGTGGGGTAAAGGAGTTAAAATGGGTTGGGGGTGGCATTGTAAGGGTAAAAAAAACACGGGGGGCTTGTGACCACACCAAATTAAAACAAAATGTTCTTTTCTGTATTTTGTCTGCTGAAATTTACCACTCTGTAATTGTGGTCGGTAAGATCCCACATAACCAATCCTTGCTATGCCTCTGTGACTAGGTCCGTCTGAATCACTCTTCTTCCCTGGCTGGGGATTTAAGTGACCTATGCTAAATAGGTCAAACTCAATAGATTGGGGCAAAGCATATTCAGGCTGACTAGCTGTTGCGGTAAGTCACTTCACTAGCATGGGGCCCAACCTTGTATTGGGTTGTTCCAATGCCACATCTGACACCACTTGTGGTAAATCACAATCAGGAGATGGATAAGGTGACATTGGGCCTCATTATGGCAATGGGGACTTACTGGGGCATTAGGCCCCAGTGGTCCCTGCAATTGCCCATTGCCGGGTGCCAGAAAATATTACTCCCCATTAGACTCAATGGGAATGGGGAGGATGGAAGCACGGGCACCATTCATGAATAGTGCCGGTGCATACGTCTAGATCTGCCTTTCAGTCTGCCAGGTCAGACCTGGCGGGCTGAAAAGTACCCGCTCGCAGAACTCGTAGTTTGTCGGTCCGGAAACAAAGGTACCAGCAAGCTTAACAGTACCGTTGTTTCCAGACCGGCAATCTTATAATGACCCCCATTGTATCTGACTTTCCTTTATTATCAATCACAAACCTAGGTCTGAGACTCTTGGCCCAATTTTACTAAAGAGCTATAAAAGCATACTAGTCAGGAAGGTTTTACAAAACAAGAAAGTCATCTGTCCTGAAACCTGCACTAATCTAAGTTCTGTCCCTACCACTATAAAGGAAACTCAAACACAGGTTACACTTAGGCCCTTAGCCTTAGCAACTAATGGTGGCTGGTTTCTGACCCCACACCCTGGTATGACTCTTTCAATAGGGCCCCTCGCCCGATGCACAGTCTCAGGCAGCAGGTGGAATGTTTTTTCAATTGCTGTCTCTCCTCTGCACAATTCAAATTAAATCTCAGAAATGTCTCTTGGTGCAACTTCTGTCTCCCCCTCCTTTTGAGGGTCTCACAGGAAATCTTTACCATGCAGATCTATATACTCCATCAATGATTTCCAGAGGCTCAAGGCCTGCCTCACATTGATCCAGTCCTGGGTGTCCAGTGCTTACCTGAAGTTCAATCCCTCAAGACTGAATTTCTACTGCTGACAAACAACACCCTGACATCCAGACCTGGCTCTCTATGTACCTCGAGGGATTCACACCCTAGTTGGCCCCCTATGCCAAGTCCATTGGGGTCAACATAGATGGACAGCTCACGTTTAAACAGCACACAGAAAGGAAAGCAACGGCCTGGTGCCACCTTTCACTGCTGCTGTAAATCAAGCCCTTCATCCCAAAAAATGACTTCAGATCCGCTGTCTAAGCATTGGTCCTCTCCTACTTGGTTGGTGGTAATGCCCTTTTGGGAAGGCCTTCCGGCGACTCTCCCTGGCACCCCTGAAATGTGTCCTCCATACTGCAGTAAGACTCATCAGCAAAATCAACTACATCACCCCGACTCAACGAACTGCAATGACTCCCACTGGAAGCCCTATCATCTTCAAATCCTATTACATTGTCTACAAAGTTGTCATCCTGAAGTCAGCCACCTACCTCACTGAGAAATGTTGCATCTTCGGAGGCCTGCAATCCACCAGAAGTAAGGAAATGTGCAGACTTGAATTACGACAGTGCGGGACGAAAAGAACCTGAAGACAGGCCTTCTCTTTCTACGTTAAAAGACTCCCTGTCAACATCCAACTTGCCCCATTTCTTCTACAGTTCAGGAAAGAACTCAAGACTTTGTTTTTCAAGGAATGACTCCTCTTTAATACTTCGGTCCACACACCCTTCACTCCCCACCCTACTTGAGAGACTGTGATCTGTTCCCCACCGTCTCTCCCCATCCTGCCAATTGCCCACCTCCTCCACTGATAGCTCCCTGCTCCTTTTTTCTCTGCTTCCCTCACTGTGTTCTTCCCCCTATGATTGTAAAGCACTCTGTTGTTTCCCAAACCTAGGTCTGCGCTCAATAAATACCCTAATAATAATAATTTACCAGTAAAGTTCCTAGCATTCTCGCTCTCAAGGCAGTTCTCGGTTTTATGACGAATCCTTGGATGTCGTCCCTTCTCTCCGAGGGGAGCCCCTTCCCTTGAGGCCAGGGTGGTGAGGACACTACCTGATAGTCCCCCTGGGGGTGGTACTCAGCAGGAGGATCTCGTGGGGAGAGATCCCCTCTGTGGGAGCAGGGACGACTATCCAGGTAGAACAAGGTATACTCCACTCCAGTCTTCCTCGCCTAACCCTCCTTTACCTTGCCATGTACATGTATCATGTACATAGTAACAACAGTACTGGGTCAATGAAGAACATAGTTGATCCAAGGGAGATCTATAGTAAAGGTACTCTGACTAAGAGTCAAGTATACCTTAGAGAGAACTCTCTGGGAAATACTGGGACAATGAGGAAGTGCAGAGGTATGAAAAGCACTCCTCAAAACACTATTGAGCAGTCTAGTGTTTCACAAATTCCTATTGGTCAAGGCCAATACAAAATAGATGAGGGAAAACCAGAGAGAGGGAGAGAGAGAGACGCATTCTCTGAAAGATCCGCAGGTGTGGGGAATATTCGAGCTGTCAGCGAATAGAAGGGACTGCAGAACCGGGGCTTACTGGGACTGTGAATGCGCTCTTGATCGGTCCAATGTGGGAGTACCTTCCGGCCAGAGGGAGAAGCAGCAGTCCAGGTGGATGAAGCCAAAGGACAGCGTGGTCGATAAGCGACACGCTCGCTTTCATGGACCGAACGCAGCAGAGCTGCAGCAGCACAACAGAGAAGAGAAGACTGTGGAAGCCCAAAGTCAGAAGACCCTAAGACCGACCAAAACCTACCGGAAAAGACCCTAAAGGTACAGGGGTGACTGGGATGGTTGGTAGGGGCAGAAGGGAGCAGTGGGATACCCTGACCCAGCCAATCAGGGAGAGAAAGGAAACCCTTGCAACAAAGCTAATTTCCTGAACCCCCCAAACAAAGAAACCAAAAAGACGTGTCTGGGATCCGCACCCAATTATGAAGATCATCAGTCATCTTCATAGTCCCAGTAGTTGGCAAGACAGTGAGCCAGGTGTGCCAGAGAGAAGCGAGAAAGGCCAGCGGAAGGGAGACATTCCCCTTGGGATTTTTGAACAGCAAAATAAACCTCACAGAAGGCCAAGGGAAAGAAGACATTCCCCCTGGTGTTGTGAACTGTAAAGTAAGACTGAGAAAATACATGGGGAAGGGAGTCATTCCCCTGGCATTGTGAAACACTGAGCAAGACACCTGGGGTAGGTAGGCATTCTCCAGGAACCCAATAGTGAAGAAACTACTATAGGCAATAAGGAATGTTGATGTTTAAATTGGAACTTTACCTTTTGAGTTTGAACTGAGAACTTTACTGCTTTACAAACTGGGACACTGTGTTGTGCCTTGGAGAGGGATTGAGACCTGGGGAAGGGAGTCATTCCCTCAGGTAAAGATACTACCTAACAACTGGAACTGTGATCTGTTGTCAAGAAGAATGGAGCCATTCTTCTGGACCAAGAAGATCCACTACCTCTTTAGTTTAGTTATAAATGTAAGGGACAGAAATGGGTTTTGACACAGGACAGTGGATTCTTGATTTACGTGGACATTCTGGCTGATTCCTTTAGTATTTTAGTCGAGACGGGCAAACCCTCTGAGAGTTAGGGAGATGTTTGGTTTCTTTATTTTCTTATACAATAAAGGTTTATGCCAACAAACGTGCCACTTGTGTGTCAGTCTCCTCCTTGTGCACCCTTACCGTTTGTATTCTGCTTTGGGTTGTAGTTTCACCCTCCCTTGCTTGGGGTCGTGCTCATCCCCGCCTTGGTGCGGGGTGCCTTGTATCTTCTCTTTCTCATCGCCTCTGGACTTTTCAGCTCTCACCCCACTTTGGGGTTCTTGCTTATCTCGCCCCACCTTGGAACCTGCTTTCTCTCACCCAGCCTTTTGGGCTCATTTCTTTCCCTCTGTCTTGGAGTTGCGCCTCTCTCAGTCCCCATTCCCCATTGGGCCCTTGTTTCTCTCCCCCTGCCGTAGGGTTTGAATTCTCTTACCCCGCCTTGCGGTTTTGCTTCCTTCACTCCTAGAGTCCATTTCCTCTTATCCCACATTGGGGTCTATTCTCTTACCCCGTCTTGGGGTCTTGTTCAGCCTTGCCTGCCCTCTCCCAGTCCCCTGGAGCAACCAAGTACCTCAAGTTCTATGGCAGGGCTCCTCTGGAGATTCGGGGAGTTTGGCGAATGCCTCTCTGCTTCTGCAGCTTCCCTGTTCTTGGCTCCGGGTGGAGCTTGTCTCCTTTCCTTGTAGGCTTCTATCGGTATCTGGTGGCAGTCTTCTTGGCACGCCGGCTGTCGGGCGGCCTATGTGCCAGACGGATCCTCTCAGCCAGGTGCGCTTTGCTATGCTCTGAGCTTGCCTCTCGTTACTTGTCTCTTGGCATGCCGGTCATCGGGCAGCTTGTACTCTGTGTGGCTCTTTGCCTTGCATGGCTGAGAGTGCTCGGGGAGCTTGACGGTGATCGGGTCCACCATGCCTGGTGTATGCTCTTCGTCTCCTGCCACACACCTCAGGAGGAGGGTTCCACACCGCTTCAGCAGTGCAGCTGGATCCTCCTTTCTGTTCCATTCCTGATTGATTCATTCCCATTCCCTTGGTTAGGGCGTGGCACTTCACACTGTTCCCTTGCTCCTTGCGCATACTGTGCATAGAGAGGGTCAGAAACCACCCCATTCATTCTTACAGGAAGTTTCAAGTAGTTATACAAATTAACTCCCATGTAGCCAACAAAGACATTCGGATCTTGGAAATAGGAAGGGCAACTACTATCCCTTTTTATGGACCTCCTGTTCTTTAATGGGGTCGAGGGGATAACCCTCAGTGCCCTGTCCCCTAGGGGGTAAGCTTAGCGGATTCACGTTCCTAGTCCCAAAAGTGGTGGCTCCCCCTTTAGGAGAGGGGACGAATTCCCTGTATTCATCAGTCTGCATGAGGGCAGCGTTATACCTCTTACCTTACATGCCTCACTTTAAAGGTGTTTTATGGGCCTGTGGGCTCCCCAGTGGTGATCTGTAGTGGTGCATTGTGAATGCGATCTGTCTCAGATGGCTTTAAGAACACAACTACTGCCATAGACCAGTTCTTATTTCAAATGTTTTAAGGGCACTCTCTCGTCTATAAGCAGCAATACCCTCCCCCACTCAGGGTCCTGTTGTTCAGGTTAGTTTTTAGTGCTTGGTAACCCTTACTGTCCAAGTTCTGTCTTCGCTGTCCATGAGTGCCTAAAATCAATCTCCAACTATCTGGTCTCCCTCTGGGACTTCCTAGGTAGGTTGGTCCCACAGTAATTAATGGTTAGTTCTAATGGGTTATAGGGGTTGGTGCCTTCCAAACAATCATGCCCCAATCTGCTTACTTCTTTCATGCTCTGATATCACTCTCCCTACTTCTCACCAACGTTCTACCCTCCTCCGTCTACTATCCTCCTTTCGACTCCAACCACCTTCTATCATGGTACTTGTCTGTCCCTCCGATGTGTCTCCCTCTTTCGACATCCTACCTCTACCCTTCAATGTTATCTACTCTCTCACCTGCTACTCTCCACTATTTTTCACTCTCCTTCAGTACTACACTAATACTATTTTCCTCTTGCCACTTCTACTCTCCACTGTTACTGTCCTCTCTCCATTACTTCACCCCCTTCTAGTCATCCTCCCTCCTTTTACTCTCTCGACCACCTTCCACTCAATCTCTACACTTCCTCTTGTATTCTCGCCTAACCACTTTGCCCAAGCACTCACAACATGATACCGCTTGTTCTCCCCAATTAATACCTCACCTTCTCTTCAAAACACTTCCACATTCCAACCACCATCCTTTGTCCTTTTGGTCTCTTGGTCTGCCACCTCTTCCTCCTCTGAACTCACCTGAACTATCCACACCTTCATGTTTCCTGTTCCACCTCTTAACCTCCCCCTTCTTCTCACATCAGATTTCTTCCTCTAGCCAATCTCGCCATGACTTTCCTGCCATTGGAGGTGTTTCAAGTGTCCAAATACATAAATGGGGCAGTACACCTTTCAACTTTCTTCTGCGTGAGGCCGCCATGCTGGGAAAATCGGGGCCTGTGTTGGAGAGCGTTCTGGTTCACGTTGGGGTGCTGTGTTGCACCGAAGTTCGTGGTAAATATGTCATAGTCAGGAAAATTATTTACTACTAATGTTCTTTCTATGGATTCTTCCCCCACAGATTCCTCATCTTGATGGATTATCCCCATCAGTTTCAGCTGCTCGCAAATGTCTGACAGGGGCACAGTGCAGCTAGACATAGACTCCACACTCCTTCCTGCCTTGTTGGCCCCACTCCTTGACTCTGGATGTGACGTCATTGATTGTACATATAGCATGCACTATGCCCCCAAACCTCGATTCCCCATTCCGCACCTCCCCCCGCTCAGCAGCTGAGGGAATCAATTCCCATACACCGAATGCAAAATAACTTTTTTTTTATTTTTGGGAGTAACAAACTCACTACTGTCCGCCCAAAATGTGTGCATTTCGTCATCCCTTTATTTCTTTAAAAAACAATTCTAATCATAAAGCGAAAGAGTGCCAATAACTCTTGTACCACTTAACAACTAGAATATTAAAGAAGGTCATAAAAGGGTATGGAAGCTTCAATGGCAGAGCAGATTGGGTGTGCGATAAGGAATCTGTGGCAGAAGAAACGATGAAACATTACCAGGAAGTAATTTCTCCTTTAATGGATTGCATACCCCAGATTCCTCAACTTGATAGACTCCCAATGAAGTAACAGCCGGAGGTGGGCTGTAAGCTTCTTACCAAAACACTTTGTAACACTGCCATACCAAAGTGGGTATCTCTGCTCCGGGCAAAGTTCATGCTATAATGCTTAGAGAAGGTGTGCAATGAAGCTCATGTGGCAGCCAGAAAATGTCTCTCACAAGTACACCCCTCTGCAAGTACAAGGATGACTATGCAGCCATACCCCTAGTTGAATTTATTTATTTTACATTTTTAAAGTGCTCACACAGCCGACGGGCGTCGAGGCGTTGTTACAGAAATTGTTTGTTTTTTCGTTAGGTAATTGTTTTTTTTTGTCTTAGTTGCATATTTATAACGCACTTAAACACCCAGAGGTTTCTAAGCGCAGACCCAGGGATCAAACCTGTGTTGCTTCGTGTCGTCTTGCTTCCAAGGCGCGCACATTGCCGCTGAGCTATCCTCCTGGGACAATGAGCCCAGAGACTAGGTGGAACCTCTTCCTCTCCTAACATTCTGAAATGCACTGAAAGATCCAAAGCGACAGTGTCTACTTAGTCACTGTTAGACCCAAACTTGTTTGTGAGAAAGCAACAAACCTTTGTCATAACACTGAAAATAAGCCCTCCTTGTCAGATAAAAAATCAATGCTCTCTTGGGGTCCACCCTATGTAGTCTCTCCTCCCCCGTGGATGGGTGAGGTGCTCAAAAGAAAAGTGGAAACTCCACACTCTGGGGAAATATAACATTGCGACACTACTTTTGTAAGGAACTTGGTTTGGACCTTCAAAGAAACTTTTTCCTTAAAGAATCTCAGAAATGGCGTTTTGCACAAGCGTGCCTGAAATTCACTTATGCACTCACTGATGTGATGGCCACAAAAACACTGTTTTCAGTGTAAGTAGTCTGATGGATACCAAATGTAAGGGCTCAAATGGGGCCGCCATTAGAAATGGAAAGAACCGAGTTAAGGTCCCAAACGCTGACACCCAAATGGCATTGGGGTAAACATATTTGCAAGCTTTTTAAAAACTGGGCTCAAATCAGGATTGAGAAAAAAGGAGCCCTGCTCTGGGGATCTTTTGAACAGTAACGAGGCCAGGTAACCCTTTATCATGCCCATCTGTAAACCCAGCCTGGATAGGTATAACAAAGCCATGACCACCAAAGTGGGGCACGACAAGAGATCCACTGCCCCCCGCCCCCTTCCCCTACACCTTGTTTCAAATCTTCTGCATCTGCACACGTAGATAGACCTGGTAGCCTGTGCACAGCCAGTAGCACCTCTAAAGCCACCTCCTTTAGGTCCCAACCTTTATACCTCAACCTCTCAAGAGCCACAAATGTAGTTTGTAAGATTGAGTTCCAGTGAAGCACCCGTACTTCCAATTGAGAAGAGAGGTCCGGCAGCCAAGGAAGCTGGCAAAGTGGAGTATCGGCCAATTCCATAAGGTCTGGGAACCAGGTCATTCTCGCCCAATCCGGGCGATTAGGAACAGGAGAGCCTGTAACCTCCTCAACCCACGGATGACTGGGATTGGAAGGAACTTTTAGTCAAGGTCAAAGACGGCTGCCACCAAGAAAGCGTCCCCCAATTGCTCCTTTGGGGCAAAATGTCCTTGAACAGAACTGCTTGCACTTTGTGTTGTCCTTGTAGCAATCGGGTCCACTGGGTGGGTTCACCAAAGTGTGAAGTTCTTTGAAAATGACCTTTGAGCAGATCTCCCACTCATGACAGACCGTGCTCTGCAGGCTCAGAGCATCTACAAAACTGCAGCGATTATGATTTTGTTCTCAAGAAACCAGAACCAAAGCCACAGGGGCAGCAACGGCACCCTCCCTGCTTGTTGAGATAGCGCATGGTTACCTTGTTGTCCTTCAAGATCAGAAAATGTTTTGCCCTGGAGAGTAGACAAGAAGGCATTCTGCGGTAGCTGGACCGCTCATAACCCCAGCAGATTGATGTGCCCCTGCTACTCTACCTGGGACCGAAACAAGCTCATCTGTAGATACCCACAATGAGCACCACAGTCTTTCATGGAAACATCTGTGACAACTTGAACCTCTGGACACCTGGGCCGGAAATGCTCCTCCGCCATCATTTTCTCCTTCTTGGCCGACCATGAGAGGTCATTGGCCACAGCCCTCAATATTGGGAGGACATCCATCATGTCGCCGGAATATTCCCACCACTGACTCCTGAGGAGCCACTGAAGGGGACGCATTTGAAGCCTGCCCTCTGGCACCAAGAAAATGCAGGAAGCCATAAGGCCCAGGAGGTGGAGAAAGGTTGATGCTGTTGATTGCTGCAGTTGTGGAACTGTGTGACCATTTATCCGATGCTGGAGACTCTCCCCTCTGGGTGTGGGGGGAAGCCTTGCCCACCCGACTGTCCAGGACTGCTCTGATGAACTGGAGCTTCTGTTGCATTTGACCTATTCAAATGTATGGAGAAGCACAGGCTGTGCAGCAGCGAGCAAGTGTCCTCGAAATGCTGAAACCTGCTCTGGGGATTGACCTCAGATCAGCCAGTGTAAGTACTCGAATACGAAGACTCTGCATCTCCTGAGGTGTACCGCCACCTCTTCCATCAGCTTGGTGAACAGCCTGGGTGCAGAGGTCTGGCCAAAAGGGAGCATTCTGAACTGGTAATCAGTGTCCCTGATGCCAAATATCAGAAAATGTATGTGCTTTCGATGGATTGGCATGTGAAGGTAGGCATCCTGAAGGTCTAGAGGCAAACCAATTCTAGTATTGTAAGCCTGCATAATCTCTTCACCATCCTGAACTTGACCATCCTCAGGAACTTGTTAAAGGTTTTGAGGTCCAGGATGGGATGAAGTCCTCCCCCCTTCTTAGGCACCAGTAATCAAAGTACCAACCTGTATCCCAATACCGTGCTGGCACCTCTTCCACTGTGCGCTTCAGCAGTAGGGATTTCAATACTTCCTGTAACTCGAGCTCCAGCTGTTGAGGAAGAGATGGTCTGTCCGGGGGGCTTTCTGGGAACTTGCAGACAACATCCCTGCTCCACCAATTGTGGGACCCAGACGCAGGTGATTTCCTTCCAACTGCTGCAGTACCCGGAGACTCTTCCTCCAATTGGAGAACCATGTGAGGAGAACTCAATTGATGATTCTGGTACCACAGACTTCGAAACTGCAGAGGCTTGACTTTTTGCTCCACCCCGGGAAGGCCTGAGAACCCTTTTTTGTCTTTGCTTGGATTGGGGCAACTGCGCCCCTTCTCACAAAGGGAATGTAGCATTGAAAACCCCTCCCTCTCAAACTGAAGGAAAATAATTGTTTGGCAGGTTTTTGGACTCCCATTCTCAGCAATTTCACTGCAATGTTAGATTTATCCAGATACTTTTGGCCCTTGGTCCGAAGAGATGCAAATGGCATGCAAAGGCAATGTCAAGGCATTTGAACTGCACATTCATCGAGAAGCCGGAGCCTCGACAGTATGATACCCTCTTGACAGTCAGCATCCCATCGACCTCCGAGTGCAATCTGCTGCATCGAGGCTGGCCTGGAGGGCTTGGAATGCCGTCTCTTTTCCATCTCTTACAATCTTCAGAAAGCGGTCTCTAATTTCACCCTTGGTCAACAGGCGGCTGCTTCAAAAGTTGCCTTCCGTAGACAGTGAAAATACTTCATAAAACTGCAAGAAGCATTGATATCCTGACGCAATCTTTTTTGCAAGAGCTTCTGTTTTCTTTAACTCCCTTTACGTAGGGAGGTTTGACGTCACCGTCGAAGGCCCGAGTTCAGTTTCCGCCTGGACCACCAGCCGTTTGGGGCTCAGGTATTTGGAGAAAAAAGGTAGATTACCTCTAGTAGGTTTATATCTTTTTGTAAGTTCACTGTTAATCACTGGTGTTGAGCGCAAATGGTGCTTTAGCGTTGTGATCGGATCCACTATTGCCACGTTAAGCGGCAGGGCCCTCTCTGATGGTGGCCCTTTGTCCAAATTATCCTTAAGCTTGAATTGTTGTAAAGGTTTCCATGGGGCACCAAGGGTGGCAGCCGCTTCTCGACAACCCTCTGATACTGAATATTAAGTTGCGCATATGGCGTAACCTGCTGCAGTTCGACATCTGCGAATGTCTCCAGCCCACTCGTATTGTGCAGACATGCTGCCAGCTCCATGAGCTCCCCATGGTCGCACATAAATTCTGTTATGCGATCAAGTCCCACATTCAACAAAAACTCCATCCCAAAGGGGATGGGGTCCACTTTGTCACGCATGGACTTAAAAGTCTTCCCTTGATTGAGGGGCATTGCCCTGGTCTTGCGTTGTGGCGAACACTGAAAGGGAAATACCTGCTTGTGTGCTCGGTGCCTCTGTTACAGGTGGTACTGAAGCCAGCACCTTGTTAGGTTTGGAACAGGTGGAGCTTCAGGGTGTGTGACCCTTCTTCGATGACTTCTTGCCAGTGACTTTTGGGCATGATCACCAATAGCCCCGGCATCACGGCTGAACCCATACCTGCCACTGCTCTCAACATTTGCTGCTTAAAGTCCCCCTATTCCTTTCTGGGTACTGCCTTAAAGGGGATAAGACCGAAGAGACGGAGTCATGCCTGTGCTTCTCGTCAGAATGACGAAGAGTGAGGGTATTCACTACAAGAGTGAGTCCTCTTTTTGAACTCTTATTCCTCTTGCCTTCCCTATCATCTTTTCTCTCAGGGATGGGCCTCTCGACTCCTGAGGATTTAGTGGCTGACCTGACAGATGACTTAGAAGGGGGGACCTTCCTGTTCCTTGTGCCAGTTTGTCCGAGCTTTCCCTCAAGACCTGCAGGTTCATAGACTGAAAGGAGCTGCATTTCTCCATATCATTGTTCATCCCCAGACACCACTCACAAATGTTGTGTGGGTCCGTGATAGACATTTTAGAGCTGCTGTCCCTGCAGCGCTTGAATCTCGAAGGTTTGGGCCCGACATGCTGGCATCAGAAATGTTGTATATATAACAAGCTGTACAAACAGCTTGCTGAGAGCACAGAAAAATTGAACTGAGGTGTGAAGTGCATGCTGTATGTACAAACGCCAATGTCCAGCCTGGAGTCGAGGCATGCATCCCCTGTCGAAATCTTCTGAGCAGCTGATGCTGAGGCGGATGATCTCTCAAGAAGAGTAATGTGTAGGAGAATGCAATCCTTTGAATTTGTTTTCTTTAAGAAGCTGCTCGACTGCAAGACTGTGATATCTTGTCTGTTGCAGATGTTGGAGTGCAGTGTATGCTGGTGTGGATGAGTGGTATGCAGCGTCCCTTGGGACTGGGTAGGCTTTCTGATACTTTGTTTAGTGGCTCTCTTAATTCGCAGTGGTTCTAGCAGTCTGATAACTGGAGTTGTGTGCTGGGAGGCTGAGGTGGGCTGTTTGCAGGGGGTCTGCCCAGATCTTGGCTGCATGATGTCTGAAAGGAAAATAAGAACTGGCCAGCATTGTGTTCAGGAAGAATGGGTCATCCACAGGGAACTGTTTAGATACATGCAGGCAGGGGACAGGAACTGGCAACCTTCCAACTGCCACCTTTGCCCTCCCAGGTAGGAGCTGCACTTGCGTCCACCCTGGTAGGCCTCCCACTCTTGACAAGGTGATTCTACTGACCATGTCACAGACTGCCCTCAGAAGCGCTGCCTCGTCAGTCTCCAGAGTTTGTACTTCTACCATGCCAACAACAATTGCTACAACATATACGATCCTTTCATATGAAGTATTGGTAATTGCTGCTATTGGAGTGGTTTGTGCTGGTGTTTTGCAGTGGTAGTGGGATTGACTTCAAGATTTCATTCTGTTTGCTTTTTTGTTAGCATATATACTTAGTTCCATCACTAAACAGTAATCCTGATACAATAGTAGATCATTTTTAGAGCCCTAGTGTTTTATGGAACTCTACTAAATCTACACTTGGAGCGTCAAGTAGATTGCAGGCAACTGGGAATATGTAGTTGGGCAAATGTCTGCTCTGAACTATTTTCTTCTTGGTGCTTCAACACAAAGTTTTTCTTAATAGGGTTCCATAAATTCATGGTGCAAGTTTCAAAAACGAGTGTGTGTTTGAACTACAATATAATACTAAGATCATGGAGCTAACATAAGACATATTGTTAAAAAGAGGTTATGCGCAGCCAACCTCAAATCCATACTGGTGTAACCGGCAAAGATGAAGGTCCTGCATAAAGATTGTGCTGTGTTCTTCGAGAACCCTGAAGATGTGAGCAAGTGGATGGACTTACAAAACATGCCGATGGCGAAAGAAGACCAGATGGGAGATAAAAGTGATAAGTGAAGCCGCAATTTGTGTTTAATGTACTCTTGTGAGGCATGCGGGCCCCTGCATAATGCATCGACAGAGACACTTCAGCTGCAAAATGTATGCGTTTCTTACTGTTGCCAAGCGCAGGAAGCACAGTGGCTGTGTATCCATAGGCGGCGTTAGGAATCGCACTATTAACCCACATTAGGTAGTTCAATTAGGATACTAGTAATTTAGTATCCTTCTGCTGCACTTGGAGAACAGGTAATGGACCGAGAAAGGGGCGAGATGCGGGGTAGCCTGAGATTCAGTATTGGAGCTGGGAAAAAGTTGGGAACGGTTGGGGAGGGTCGAAGGAGGGGAGTTGTGGTAGTTAAAGGGGAGTTGGCCTACGGAGACACACAGAGAAATGAAGGTGGAAATGTCAGGAGGGAGAGGGGAAAGGAAGAGACTGCAGAATATGGGGGACCTTAACATGAGCAACCTGGAATGTGAAAGGCTTGAACAGCTATATTAAAAGGAACCGGGTGATAACATATTTAAAATGGCAGAAAATAGATATAGCGATTCTGCAGAAAACCCACTTGACTAAGGAAAAACAAGACATGATAGCACGGACATGGAGTGGGGTGACTCTGGGATCAACATACTCGGCATATGCTAGAGCGGTCCTAAACTGGGTAGTACCACCGGTCCCATTCAAGATACTCCAGACCTACTTGGATAAAGATGGCAGGATGATAATTGTTAGGGGATTGGTCGAAAGTGGAGAAATATGTGCCATTAATATGTATGCCCCAAACCAAGATACTGCAGCTTACTTTAGATCTTTGTGAAGTATAAGTAACCTGGAAAAAGACTGCGCCAAATCTTTGCAGAGTAAATGTATTGCTCAAAAAGAAATTGCCCTTATAACTGATGACACGTGTTTCGGTCCTCCAAGGACCTTTTTCAAATCAGCGCTATTGATTTGTCTTGTAGTCATGTAAAGTGCCCCTGTCACATAATGTGAAAAGTAAGCTTCCATATATTGAACAGGTAAGTCCCTGCTGTTCACAATAAAAGCGTCCGATCGCAAAGTTGCTAAGAATCTCGATCTTTATATCCGAAGATTAGTCCATACAGGGATGGGGCAGCGATATGGGGGGTGGGCGATTTTAATTGTACTTTTGGGTCCAACGAGAGATAGATCAAATAGCAAGTTCGCTTATCCGACCCCTGCGGCTAAAGTGTTAATTGCGCTGTTACATACATTCAAGCTAGCTGATGTATGGAGAACAATGGACCCACAAGACCGAGTATACTCACACTATACAGTCCCGAAGAATCTATATACAAGGTTAGATTGTGTTTGGGGGGGGGGGGACATGATGGGTGAGTTTACACAAGCTGAATACAAAGCTAGGGTCCTGTCGGATCACACCACGCTAGTGGTTATGTGGCAGGCCCATTCCCCCCCCCACCGCATCCCCGCTCCCTGAGCGAAAATTCTGACTTGGAGAGGTAGTGGCACTGAAAGACACGGGATTCCGAGAACACTTAAGAACTGAGGTGAGAGACTATTTTCAGAATAATACTGGCAGTCTAGACTCAGCCGGTACGCTGTGGGGAGCCTTTAAAGTGGTGATTAAAGGAGCGGCCATAGCCAAGTTGAAGGGATTATAAGACGTTATAGAGCGGGATCTACAAAAAACGGAGAAGTTAGAAAGCATAATGTGGGCGGGAAACATATCCCCAGAAGAAGCCAAGGAAGTGTCCTTCCTAAAGCAGGAGTGTAGGGAACACTGGGAAAGGTTAGGCAAACTAAGTTACAAGAAATATATTGAGTGGCAGCATGCTGAAGGGACAAGCCGGGAAGATTATTAGCATGGCTGTATAAGCGCGAGACCAAGCGACAGACAATAAAAACTGTGAAGGGGATGGATGGGAAGTTACGGGAGACCCAAGAAGAAGTTAATAAATGTTTTTATGACTATTATAGGCACTTATATTACGAAACTGCGGGAGAAGATGGGGAGGGAAATATACAAGATGCATTGATGGAGATCAATCTTCCCAGATTAAATAAAGAGGAAAGTGACAGCCTAGAAGTCCCGATCACGTTAGAAGAATTAGAGTATGTGATAAAAGTACTCCCAACCAGTACATTCCCAAGAGCGGATGGACTCCCCATAGAATTTTATAAAGAATATATGGCTGAAATACTTCCCCCATTATTAGAAATGCTAAATGAGGCACTAGACACTGGTAAATTGCCAGGGTCCCTATGAGAGTCAATCATCATCCCACTTCTCAAATAAGCCGGATACGGAATGTGGCTCATACAGGCCTGTGTCATTGCTGAACCAAGACTGGAAAATCCTAACAGCAGCCTTGGCAAAGAGACTTAGACTGGTCATAGGTAAACATATACACCCAGATCAGACAGCATACGTCCCAAGTTACTAATAACTTGCAGATGTTACACCATATAATAGATGATATCCAAAGGGATACACAGGAGGTGGCGGTAGTGTCACTGGATGCAGTAAAGGCATTTGATTCAGTCAGATGGGCGGGGCTGTTAGTGGTCCTGAAAGAATTTGGTATTGGGCCCACATACATTAAATGGGTGAGGCTGCTGTACAATGTGCCGATAGCAAGAGTCGAGACGGGCGCTATGGTTTCTGAGCAATGGCAGCTAAGTAAGGGCACAAGACAGGGCTGCCCATGGTCGCCGATGCTCTTCATTTTAGTACTGGGACCATTGGCGTTTTATTTACTGGAGGAATATGAAGAAGTGGGTATAAGCACCTCAGGGGAGAGGAACCTGATCTCGCTGTATGCAGATGATATTCTCCTATATCTACAGTATCTAGAGGAGAATTTACAATATGTCTTAGACGTGATGGACAGATATGCAGCACTTTCGGGTATAACCATAAATCCCCAGAATTCGAGTCTGTTCCCCCTGGGAGTGTATGTGCGGAAGCCAGCACAAAAGCTGCCAGTGTTACTGATTATGTGGGAAGTGGTGACGTTTAGATACTTGGGGGTAGATGTATACCATGACCCGCAGTTAGAACATATAAATAACACGGTGAATGCGGTGGACGAGATGAAGAAGTGTATGGCATTCTGGACTAGACTACCATTAGCCATTAAGCGGGGTGCAGCTTTATTGAAGATGGTGGTGCTGCCGGGACTCCTACATTACTTCGCAAATGTCCCGTTTGTGATACCCAAGATGTTTTTTAGGAAATTGTATAGTATATGCGGGAGCTTCATATGGCATAATTCAAGGTATAGAGTGGCACTGCGGAAACTCCAGAATCCATACGAGCAAGGAGGTATAAAGTTGCCCAACTTTGAGGTATACTTTGACTAGTATGCTGCAATTTGTGGCTAAATGGCTGTTAGATGGACAGACACCTGAATCAAGGTTGCTACGTGCAGAAAGCACACAGTTCTTTTTTAATTAAGTGATATGGTTACCTGATTAAAGCACGACCAGCAAGAATCTACTGTTGCGCCTGGAAGCACGATATGGAACAGGGCATGTTGAGTGATGGGTAACACAACACCATATTCCCCACAGATACCACTAGTGGCGCTGGAAGGGGTAGACACACACGTCAGGTTGAGTGTGAGGAGATGGTGGGAACGCATGGGGGAAGCAACGGTGGGAGACATACTAAAATTGGGGAGGCCCAAAGAGTTCAAAGAGCTGATGAGAGACACAGAAGTACACCGAGGGCAACACATCACGTATTCCCGACTCTTGAGGACCCTCAGGCGGCGGTGGCCAGAGACCGAGTTGTCCCTACAGGTGGATGAGATAATAGAGACATTTTATGACGTGTTGGATGGACGACATGAAGTCTCACGTATATATGAGCTATTAATGTCTAGGGTTGGGGAAGAAATGGGACAAACGAGGCAGAATTGGGAGGCAGAATTAACGGAGCCAATGTCGGATGAAATGTGGAGCAGAATTATGGGGTACCACGAGGAATGCATGACTACAACATTCAGCTGTACTTCACCCACAGAGCATATCTGACCCCGAACAAAATGGCCAAATTCAATAAAGTAAATGTTCAGAAATGCCCGAAGTACGGGGAGGTAAATGCAGATCTAGTACATATGTTCTGGGCATGCACAGAGATTGGCAGATTTTGGGGAGAAGTCGCCCAAACACTCGCAAAAGCAGAGATTACCCTGGATGTGGGATCGGATCCAAGAAGACTTGTCTATTAGGAGGTTTCTCGAGACCTAAAAGAGCTAAACATGTGAGCGAACTTAAGGATTTAGCATACATACTAGCAAAACGCAGAATAGCGATGGGATGGTAGGCACAAACAAGGCCGGCAGTGGGAGTATGTTTGAAGGATCTGTTAAAATGGGCCAATGCGGAGTCTCTGGTGTGGCAGGAAGAGAGAGGTAGAAACCCGGAACAGGAGGAGGCTGGATTGGAGGCTTGGAGACAATTAATAGAGGATCTGGCCGTCTCAGAACGAGATGCTCAGGACTCGTAATAAACCTTCAGACAGACAACACCGTAGCGTGGTGAGCGGCTGATCGGGAAAGCGAAGCATGGAAGGATGGGTGCGAAGTAGGCCAGGTTGGGTGGGGGGTGTTTCGGTGGGAGAAAATATAGTCCTATAATGGAAAGTGTAACGTTTGTATTGATCCACAGTTGTAAGGTGGCATATTTATGTGAAGAAAACCAATAAAAATTATTAAATTAAAAAAAAAAAACGTTCTCGCAAAAAGGCTGATGACGCCTGGCAGAGATTTCAGTCTTCCAAGATGACAGATAAGTCTATGGGTTTGGCTGTAGCTGCCCTCTGCTCCATCCAACAGCATAGTGTTTTTTGACCCTCTACCACCTACGCTCCCAGTGGCAAGGTCAAACTACCCCAGGCAGGCTGCAAGGCAGAAGCTTCTCGAGAGTTAGAGGTACAGAAGTGCTCGTAAGGGTTGCCCGGCAGCAGCCACTGTAACCTCGGCCACCCAGGGTACAAAGCCCCAGTGAAAGTATCTTCTACCATGCGTCCTCAGTTTGGGGGGACAGTGATTTTCAGTTCAGCTCGCAATGAGTTCACCCCACGTCCGATGCTTGGGCATTGCATGCCGTTCCACAGGGTTGTCTCCCTTTGGCTCAGTGCACCCCAGACCATGCCTCTCCTCATACCACTTTTCCATCACACCCCCTCATCTTGGTGGAAGTCAGTCAGCTTCTGATAAAAAAACGTGGGCTTGTCTTATCATCGATCTGAGACTGTTAAATATCTTCTTACGCAAGGACGAATACAACATGGTTACTCTAGATCTGATCTGCCAAGCCTGTGATATGCAGGACTGATTGTTATCACTGGACCTTCAGGATGCCTGAGGTTCATTGTGGTCACCATCATTACCAGCTCAGGATTTTGCTGTTGAATCTTTCTTCGGCACCCTGGATTTTTGCCAAGCTTCTGGCAGTGGTAGCGGCAGGCATCAGGAGGGAAGGCATTCACCTCTTTCCCTACCTGGCCGACTGGCTCATCTGAGCTCGCTCCCTGGACCAGGCGTCAACACATCTGTTCTGTATGTGCATCTGTTGCATACCTTGGACTTTTCCCTGAACTTCAAAAAGTGTCCAGTTTTACTGTCAAAGTCCCTACGATTCATCACAGCAGTCTTGGGCACTCGATTGAGAAGGGCCTTTCTCGCTCAAAGGCATATTGGCAAACATCTATTGATGGTGCATATCCTCTGATCCCAGAGTCATGAACTCATGCATTCTTGTGGTCCTGAAAGCATTGTTGCGCATGAGGTCGCTTTGGTTGACTACTCTGTTGCCAGTGCTCTCGATTTCAAGGGAACATGATAGATCTTCTGCAGGTGTCGAGTTTCTCTGGCCCCCGCTTGCTGGTCCCTTTGAAACAACTTGTTAAACATTGCGTTGCTACAGCAACCCTGGACCCAAGTGACATGGTCACTGATGCGTCTATGAAAGGTTCGGGCGCTCATCTGAGTGGACAGTGAACGGACTGTGGCTCTGTTGAATCCACGGAATGTGTTCCGTATTCCGAAGGGGGAACAACCCCTTTGGAACTATGGAGGTGGGCCTGCTAAGCTGAACACCCCTTAAAGGATAGCGCAAGCTGGATACCACTGGGGTTCATGCCTCACCCCCACCTCTGCCAGTGAGGGCATGCAATCCCTAAACGGGCATGTATGTTATCCTCCCTTGTCTCGGGAAACTAACAGTTGTGTTGGTTATGTGGAAGTTCAACTGTAAAATAATTTGCAACTTCCTGCAATAAGGGCTGGGATGGTTTCTGACCCTTATAGGGCACCGTCTATTCCTCACATAAAACAAAGAATAGAAGCATCCCCTGGTTGTGTTGAAGATAAAGACCCAATCAGCATTTCTACGTGAGAGAAGAGTAGCACACAGACTGCAGGGGAGGAAAAACCTCCTGGGAAGTGGCAAGAAAGCCTGCGCTCGCACAGTATTGTGGTTCAAACTGTGGTCAAGCCCGTGGAACGCTCATCAGCCCTTCTGAGACAATAAATAGTGCCTCAGAAGGTAGTGCCTCAGTGTAAAATGAACACACACACTCTGCAAGAAAGCTTTCCTTTAAAAAGTAGTGTTTGTGTGTTCACATGCAAGTTTTCAAAATGTGCATGTCCGTTCTGGATTGTAAAAATGTATGGCTTTAGCCGATGGCCTCAACCACAATGAGAAATTGTGATGCAACTAGCACAACCAACTCTTACACATTCCCAACCCATGGTAACAAACAATGTTGTTCTTACCATGGAACATATACCTCCTACATTTCGCCTGGCTCCCCCAAGGAGAACTTGTGACAAATTACCAGGAAGCCATGGATAATACCAATGGTTTTAAAATTCTTTCGACTCCCTATTCCGCCCTTGCAGAATTCCGTCTTACAGCTCTGACAGATTGAAAGTGAAGCACTATGACAGGAAATCAACGCATTGTTAACCATGAATGCAATGGAAGAAATTGGTGTAGTTTTCAAGATTGCGTGTGATCTTGAATCTGTTTTCTTCCTAATCTCTTATCTCCCTCAACCCCCATTTACAAACTCAAAATAAAACGGAACACATCTGGTTCTCGCCCCTCCGGGATGATTGGATCTGCACTGTGGTCCTGAAAGATGCCTATTTACATGTCACTGTTTGGGAAATGCATCAGACATTTCGGAGGTGGGTTCTTCCTGGGGGACAATTAGATTTCCAATGCAAGGTCCTTACTTTCAGATTCAATGCATCTCCCGCAAATTAATTTTAATTGATGACCCCGGTGACCTTTGACCTCAGATTGAGAGGTATTCATATGTATCTTTACCCCTCTGACTGCACAAGCTAGTCATTTCTGTCAACATCACCAAGTCACAACTTTTACCTTCCCAAAGATTGACCTACATATGGTGTGTTTGGCACTCCAAGCAATTACTCGTTTCCTTAGCAAATAGCGCACGACCGCCCTGGTAGTTTCAGCGACGCTGGCCCTTTGGCATCTTGTTAAAAACTTCACTCATGGTAAAAGTTAAGAGATCAATCCCATAACCTCAGAGTCATGGTGTAATCATATACAGAATCCCTATTATAGGGATTCTCATTCTACTCTTTCAATCCCAAAATCCAGCGAGGAGACCCTGCTTCTCTTTGAAATAGAGGAAATTACTACTAGTTATAGGCAAACTAAAATCTTCCAGAGCACCCCGGTCCGGACGGAACGTCCAATATGATCTATAAATCAGCCCCTCATTTTTGGACCGCCTTGCTATGGGTCTGTTTCAATAAGTTTAAAATATATTAAATGCCTTACTACTCGCGTAAATCCCTCTTAATTCTGGTGTTTAAGAAGGGGGATAATCTTGACCCCAGCAACTACTGGCTGTTGTCCATGCTAGATTCAAGTAGAACACTTCTATTCTCTTAACTAGGATCAGCTCTTGGGTTAATCCAGAATAAGACAGCAAGACTTATCCTTGGCCTCAAGCCCAGGGACCGCATCTCTCCTTGCCCTAAAATCTCTCCACTGGCTCCCGGTGACCGCAAGGATCAATTTAAAGACCCTCTGCATCTTCCACAGGGCCACCTGGGACCTCTTTAGATCCAGCTTTCCCTCCCTAAATACCTCCGGACCAGAGTCCTTCAGTCCTCTGGCTCCAACTCTCTGCAGGTCAAATGTTTCTCCAAGCAGAGAGTGGGAGGTAGATCCCTTTCTGCTACTGGCTGCTCCCATCTGACTTGTACGGTTCTTCTAAAGTTCCAGAAACTTCTCAAGACTTTCCTTTTCTCTTTTCCTTCCCTCTCCCCTCCCGCGCTAACTCTCCCTCTCCCTCTGCTTCTGCGACTGGAGACCAGTCCCTTCAGAGTCATACATGGGCCAGACCGTCCCCCACCAGTCCTCCCTGCATCCCTTGCCAGCACTTGCCCTCAGACTCCCTTTCCCGGATGTTAGGGAGAATTCTCTGTTAAGGCTAATTTCCCAAACCTAGTGAGTCCCCCAGCAGCTTTGCTGGATTTTTGGGGTTTATTTTTTTCTCCTGCTAAGAGTGAGATTCTTTTTCTCCCACTCTTAGACATGATTTGAGATATCCTTTGACTTTGTAAGGTGTTTAATGGGCTATGGGGTATTTTACTCCACATGGTTTCATGTATTTTTGGTGCAGTAACACAGGGGTGTCATAGTGACCCCCAAACATAGACTCCATACCCTGGGACTGACTACTGTCTCCCAGGGCATGTAAAGTCACCATTGACTTTACTAGTCTTAAATTGTGAACAGAACCAGTACAAACCATCATATTGTGGAAGTACTGGTAGGGGTAATTAGATTGCCCCTGTTTTTCGAGGGGGCACTGTGCAGTCCCCCCACGTCGAGTTTCTGGCTGGTGGCAGTGGTTACCACGCAAATTATTCCACCGGAATATTTCCTATGGGATTTTCCCATTCATTTTAAACGCACCACTTTTTGGTGCAATGTTAAAGATACCGCCTGGTTATTTATTTAATATTTATTCCCCGGTTGGGTCTTTTTGCCAGAACTCGGTTTTAAAATGGCGTTTGTGTTCCCCTCTGTAACTCCAACCCAAGCCGAGCCCTTTGTTCCACTTTTTGGCAGGCTTCTCCACAGAAGCCTCCAAAAGTGGTGCCACTCTGTCTGGGTCTACAGGATGTGTGGGAGGGGGGTTTAGGCACCCTGGACTGAGTTGCCTCGGCAACTCACGTCGCACTCTTGTGTGATTGGCTCGGTGGTGAGCCGCCCGGCTCACCACTTAGCATGTTTCAGTGACAGCTAGGACTGATGAATGGGGGTTTTCTGCATAAAAGCAGGGCTTTGGGGACTGGAACTTCAGAAGTCGCCACAGGACCAAAGAATCCGCAGAGGGAGAAGCTCAGCCGACCTGCAACGACGACACCATCGGTGGAGCCCTGCTGAACCGTCTCACCACTTCCCAACGACAGAGAAGATCTTCAACCCGGAGAGTCTTTTTCCTCTGAGCTGGTGGGGATAGCCAGTTCGCCCTCTTTTTCGCCTTCCTGGATCGTCTCGTGTTCGAATCACCTGTGCCAAGCACCCCGGCGGCCGGATAGCCACGCTTCACCACTAACGCGAATAAAAGGGTTGTACCTTTAAACCGAGAAACTCCGCGGCTGGTTTCTTCCCTGGCAGTGCAACAACCTCCAGCTTTGCTCCACGTCGAGATCTCCTCTTCCCCTGGACGAAGCACCGACTTGCACCCGCTGCCAGGAACAGCTGCCCCCGCTGGAGCTTTATCACCATTTCAGGTACTGAGTCCCGCCCGGTCTCTCTTGCAACAGACTGTTCAAGGTGTCCCGTAAATCATTGACTTTCTATGTTGGGGTGACTTGGGACCTACTAACTAACTTGTCCTGACTTAAGCCAACCCTTTTTGAACTCTCTGCAACGACTCTTTAAAAGTACTATTCAACGGTGTGATCTTGGACACATTCCGCCTTGCTCTCTTCAAGAGTGGGCCTGGCCTATGCCTTTCTTGCTCCCCAGTAGATTCTGCCTTTTCTGACTTGCTCTGGTTCTCCTAAAGTGTTGGTATTGTGTATGTTCCTAATTCTGCCTTTTCCCCTCCCTTTTTAATTAACTTATTGGAGTGCCATCTTATGTTAAGCGCTCACCTCTGTCTGAAAATAAGTGGTGCTTTAACAAAGACTTGTTCAATAAGTGATCAGGGATGTATATATATTAATAGTGACTGTGTTTGAACTTGCTTGCCATATTAGTGTTAGTGTATTTTACAAAGTGTGTTCTTAAATAATTATATACTTTTATACCCAAGCTCTGGTCAGTGTTTGCTTGTACTACTGTATTTTGGTACCTATCTTGTATACTCTATATACTGTCTAACTCTTCTTGAGAGAAGTGTGGCTGCTCAGCCACAGCTACCAGGTAAATCTGGGTGGTACAGACTGCTACCAATTGGGTTTACTGCCAACACCTGTAGTCTTAAGCCTTTTGCAGTGGTCCCTAAGGGAACTGTACAGGTTTCTGCCTAACACCGGATTAGGCCAACTTGTCCACACTGCCCACCACACTCATCCTCCCTTTCCCCCTTTTTTCCCCCTTGTACTTGCCTTCTTGGCCCCCCAGCACTTCCCTGCCTCCTTCCATCGGGGCCTCCCACTCCTGCTCTTATCCCTATACCCCCTCACCCCCTGCACTTACCACCTTCTCAAGCACTTGCATGGTAGGATTGTCACAAGGCCAATATAACCATCTTTTGTTGTTATTCTCTTGTCCCCCCCCCATCTTGTCTGTGGCACCTGGAAACACTTGTGTATAGGCGCCATACAATTGTCCATTAAATAAAATAAATATTCTCATTTATTTTATTCAATGTATTTCTTTCGGATTTGGAAGAAGGTATATCAGCGATTCATAATCTATCCTCCACCACCTCTCATTTTGGCTGATCAAAGTCCGGTTTAAGGCGGTATATAAAGCCTTTTGACGAATATGCCAAAACTTATGGTCTGTTAACACAGTTAAATGTAAAGTTAAGGCCTTTGGAGGCAGAAGTATTATAAATAAGATACCTTGCAGGTGGCCATGTGGGAAATCGTATATTACAACGGTAAATTAAATCAACTATTTAGGGGTTATGATTACAAATAGGAAGATGCAAAAGCAGTGGGCAAGAATGTCCTTCATTACAAAACGTACGAGACAATCTGAGGGTTTCTCGCTGGAGGGAGTGAGAAAGGTACATATTTCCTGTGTTCATACCCACAGTGTTGTGGGTTAGAAGCATATTTTAAACTGACATGTTTGGGTACCATATTGGGCTTCCCTCAAAGTACCCCTATTCAGCTATTAGGGTGGAATTGGGCTGAACTGCACTGACTACAGAGGTTGACATAAGGAGTTACTTTATATTAGAATGAGATTGCAAAAATGGAATGCTCAAACGATATATAGGGACCTTGATTAGGGAAAATCAGGAACGTGTAAGGACTATATTTAGTGAACAATACTATACATTCCAAATATAATTAACTGAAAACTGGACCGGAGTAAGGGCTATATTGCCCTAAAAAAAGAGCTTCTAAAAACACTTATGGAATTGGAAAAGGAATGTTCAATGTCTAGCAAGGCATAACATAAGCAGTGTTGCATAGCAATTTGCTATGCAATTCTGTAGGTTTGCTAATTAAATTGACACTTGTGTAGCAAAACTAGCTATTTAAGTTGTCCTATTCAATGAAAACCCAGATCACCCTGTATTCCTCTCTTGCCCACAGGGCTTTCTCCACCCTCTTTTCTCTGTTCACTGCAAGATCAAAGAGGCTAATGAAGAGAGCACAGCAGTACGCGTCTCCTCCAATCTTACAAGCCCACGGTCTGTGTGAGAGTGCTAGACAAGATTATTTTTCTTTTTCAAATAATTGCATCCAGAAGTAATCAGGATGTTACTTTTATTAAGCTAACTATATCCTGCCAGGGAAAGTATCCAGTATGTTAACTTTTTTTTTTTAAAGACAGTCCTGAAATTCCATTCCTAAAAATGTAGGTTGTTTATAATGTATAATTACAGTATTGCTGCTGTAGAAAATACTGCATTGTCTCCATGCTCTACAGTACGATTTAGATTAGTGTATCTAAATCTCATAGTGTCAACTATATTTTATTTTGTTGGCGAAGATGCATCACATTGATGAGTCAACACTTATGAAAATGTACATTATCACACAGCCAAATGCTTTTGATGGCAACATCAGTTTTGTTACTTGCTGGTTGCATGCATCTGTGCAACTGGTCCTCAACCCATGAGCTGATCCCATACTCCTTGACATTATATCTTACTACCTTGTTGCTTTATTCCAGCTACCCTGAGAGTGATTTGGTCAAAATTACAATATTTCACATAGTTTGCCCAGTTTTCTCCCTTCTACGCCATCCACTCTGCTTAGTCTCTTATCTTCTTTCCTCTTGCATAAGGAATACACAAAGCTAACTAGAGGTTTACACAAAGTAGTGATCAATAGTTCCATCCAGTCTGTACATGTACAGATCTACTGCAATAGCATACACTGTAGGTAGCCTCAATAGCTCTTTTGCTCTGATTAGGAATGCATTATATATTAGAACCTATGGGAGAGAGCTGATCAAACTGTTTTCAGAGCCTTTTTGTCGTTGCTATTTATTTGTCCATTCATGCAGGAAACCTTTCACATTTTGCAGAAACTCGTACAAGGTTCACAAAATCTACTCACCCATTCGCATAGTCGAGTACATTTTATGAAGGCCGTGGACCATTTGCAGAGGATGTTTGGAACTTTTATTTAACATTTACTTTGTTTGCAATAAATCTCAAATACATGTTTCACTGTGACTGGCTCTCCTCTGGCTGGCTGCAGTGCGCCAAACAAAGTCAATTTGTGGTGATGTGCCATTTTACAGAAAGGGCATTTACATTTTTTTATAACATTTTTTGTGTTAAATAATTAGACAAATATGAAAAACTTTTCAACACATAACAGGAAAGAAAAAGAAAAGTTAAAATCACACATGCACATGCCTAAAGTGAAGGAAAGCATCATTAACATCCAAATCTTCCATTCCCCCCGACACGCCGTTCAATGCACTTGGAAATCGTTCAAAATAGGGATCAACCTTTTACACATAATTGTGAAAAAATTATAGACTTTGTTGTTGCCATTCATTAAATGCAGCCACGTCCCCTCGTTTACACCGCCATTTATGCCGGTAGCCTGGCAATCGGTGGTCGTTAGCGCCCCTAATGCATCACAGCTCATTAAGAGGTGTTTGGCAGTTTCAAGTTGGAGTGTCCCGCAAAGTCTACAATTGCGTCCAGGCCGAGGAATATTAGACCAGGCACCAGTTATTTCAAAAGTTGTAACTGCATTCAATTGTATCCTTAAATATTCACAGTCCACGGAGTAACCCACAAACTGATGTATACATTTGTAGCAACTCTCCCTCCCGCGATAGGATATATTCGAGGAACGGAGCAGGGTCACTCATCTCAGATAGCTTTATAATCTGCTAGTCAGGATAACTTTGAAAAATTATGAATTTAATTATAGGTTTGTGTCTATAGTAATCCAGGCTCTGAGGATGACCCAGTATCATGGAATACCATTGACCCTCCATCGCAACGATATTGGCCATATTGCTGTTAGGCATGAATCTTGCTTTAAGTTGACCCGCCTCAAAGATGTAGTAATTCAGGAAACCATGAGAGGCGTTAGCCAACTTCCAATGTGTGTTAACACATGAAAGTTGAAATCTCGCCTCGCATGGGGCCAAGTTCAATTCAAGGTGGATCAAGTCCACTGGGACCTGCACTGGCAGTCGATACAGTTTCAACAACAATATGGACTCCAACCGGCTAACCGCGGGAATATTATCAGAGGCCCAGAACTCTGCACCATACAATAGGATCGGGAGGATCTTTGCAGTATATATAGTTGGACCAATATCACTAGGGAATAGCCCCCTGCTCTGCGAGCCAGTTTAGCCAATCCTTTTTTTTTGGAACCAATTTATTCAAAATTTTCCAAAACAAGAATACACATAAGAACATCAATAAACCAATACATTTCATAACCCCCTCCCCTCCAAAAGTGCAAACAGCCTAGAACCAACAATCCCCATGAACAGGTATCTACAGCATGAAGAACAGATCAACAGAGAAGAAAGGTAATGAAAAAAAGAAATCCCCCCCCTCCACCTCAGACCATCTAGGAAAAAGGATACTTTGTAGTTTCAAATCCTGCAAACATCTGCAGTCACACAATCTTAAAACTGCATGACTGTAACATTTATATATGAAATTAAAGAAGAGTTTTACTTATATTAGCAGCCAGCTACTCCCAGAGAAACATTTTCAAGCCAGGTCCAAGCTCAAAAAAGTCACAAAAATGTTCAGAAATTACTACTACTTCTGCATTGAGTAAACCACTCTTTCAATATTACAGATGTGATACATTGCCTCTAACCAAATGTCATAATTTCATAATATTTTTTGATGTCCATTCCCGCAAAATTA
Organism: Ambystoma mexicanum; assembly: GCF_040938575.1. NCBI lineage: Eukaryota > Metazoa > Chordata > Amphibia > Caudata > Ambystomatidae > Ambystoma > Ambystoma mexicanum. The sequence continues at coordinate 556,598,878 of NC_090931.1, forward strand.
GTCTTTTTGCCACAGAGGCCCTCTAGTAGAGTGGTGTCTCCCTGGATCAGTGTCTCAAATTCGTAGTCCATGTTTACATTTAACACTCTATACATTACTTCGGCAATGCTGCACCAGAAATCTTTCACTTTAATGCACTCCCAAAATAAGTGTTTCGTAGTGCCAAGATCCTTACCACAACTCCAACAGATATCCGTATCAGTTAGGCCTTGCTTAAACAAGCAAACTGGTGTCCAAAATACTTGATTGAGGATCTTTACCTGACGTGCCCTTGCCCTTCCGTTCAATGACATTGTTTTTATGTTACTGCAAAGATCTATCCATCTTCCTTCAGAATCGTTGACCAGGAATGCAAAATCTTCGTATTTACTTCATTGAACCCATTTAAAAGATAATACATCCTAAAGGCCATATGATCACTGTTGCTTATCTTCTTAAGGTTGAACAATAAGTTAAATCTATCTAAAGTGGGCAAGTTCACCGCTTTCTTCAGTCTCCTGTAATCATCATATGAGCCATCAATCAAGTCATATTCATTCTTCAATTCTCTAAAAGTTTTCCATCTCTGCCCCACAAATACGTCTCCAATTTTCTTAATACCAGCAGTGAACCAGCTGTACCAGAATAAGATTTCATTGTCCATCTTAATCTTTGGCTTCAACCAAATTGAAGAATGTCAGACCTTCCAGGATTCAATTTTGTTGTTGTCTTGTAAGCACTCCAGGTGGATCTTAGAAACTCTGTTAAATCCGAGCTGGCTGCACGATCCCCGTTTGTTGTGGAGCAGATAGCCAAACTGTCCAAAGGCCCTGCCCCATTCGCCTTCGCTTTAGCCCACTCATCCTCTTGTCCTGATATGAATGGTTCGATATGTCGGAGCGTGAATGCCTGGGGGTATCTCTCAAAATTCGGGATGTTCAAGCCCCCTCTATCATACTGTATCTTCCATAATGTTAGTCTTGGAATTTTCTTATTCCACAGGAAAGACGCATATGCTGTCCAATTTCTTTCATGTTGATTTCCTCACTGGGCGGGGGATCATGCTTAGAACATAGCTGATTTTGGGTGTTAGTAACATCTTTATGGCATTGACTTTACCACCGAATTGACAGGTTGAGTGCAAACCAGCGATCAATTTCAGATTTTACTTTTTGTATATTCAAATCCATATTAGTACTCATTATCTCCTTCAGATTCTTGGTGATCCGGATACCCAGGTATTTCATCTTGGATGGACACCATTTGAAGCCAAAATTCTTAACTAATATATTATTGGTAGAATGTGTGGCAAAGCCTCAGATTATGTCCAATTGATTTTATAGTTCTCCAGCATGGGGTCTGGCATGGATTCACATGCTCATGAATATTCCCCGTCGTCAGGCTGGGAATCCTCGGTAAAGAAAAAATCAGTGTCAGTTTTGTTTCTGATCTGTCTCTTAGTAGTAACCAATCACTGGTCTCTGGGTCATACTGCCCCCAGCCAATGACTGCCCTCTCCCTAAGCCACGCCTTTGGCAGCCATCCTCATATTTTTACCGCACGTTCAAGTGTTGGGAGTCCTCGTGCTATAGCGCTCGAGCTTTTTCTGAGTTTCGCGCTTTTTCAAAGAGATTTATCAAATTTTTCGGTTAAATAGAGCCTCAAGCTCCAACGCTTGTACTTCCGATCCACGGGGACCTGTTTCGGAATCTTCTACGCCCCTCAAGGGTGAAGTTTTCGTCGAGCTACGCTTCTTGGAGGATTCCAGGAGTTTTCTGAGGCCTACCTCGTGGACATGGGCCAGGAGAAAGGAAGCTCGACACCGGGCAAGCTGTTCAGGAACTGCCCTGGATGCAAGCTACAGAACCTGTTCAAGGAGGACGAGCACTCGAGGTGCCTCTACTGCCTTCATGAAGACAAATCGCATGTGGAGAAGGACTGTGTGTTTTGTATGAACATGTCGGAACGGACCATGCGATAAGAGGGCAGAGGCCCTAGCAATCCTTCAGGAGGATGAGGTGGCCTCTGACCACGCCATAACGGTGGCCACGGTCATTGCTGACACCGGTTTTCGCCAATTGGGCAACAGTGTTTGCCTTCGACGGCGGAGGTGGCTCAAGGCGACGGATTTCCGCCAGGATGTACAGGCCAAGGTTTTGGACATGCCCATTGACGGGAGTAACCTGTTTGGGAAGACAGTGGATGAGTCTCTTCAGGCCATCAAGACCGACACGGAGACGGCTCGGGCCTTGGGAATTCTACAACAACAACGTCCGCCCTTTCGGAACTCTGAAGGCAAGCAAGGTGCCTCCAAGGGATTTGCGGCGGCTCCCTAGGTACCGTCAAGCAGCCCGCTCCTCGGCGCAAGAAGCCTACAGGGGACGAGGCAAGTCCGGAGGACCTCGCCGTCGACGCCAAGAAGAGCAAGGCGGCCGCCAAGCAAGGCTGAACCGGCCGTGGTGTCGGGGCCCCCACCGAAGCATCCCAGTGGGAGGCCGGCTGACGAGGTTCGTCAGCGTGTGGAAATCCATCTCCACCGACCGTTGGGTGCTCGATGCCCTGGCCCAGGGGCACACACTCAAATTCCCAAAGAAGTGTCCCCGCATTCCACCCGTGGCCAGGAAGGAAAACCACGTCCCTCAACTACTGTTGGAAGTAAAGGCATTGCTCAAAAAAGGTGCCATCGAGCTCGTCCCAAAGAGGCTTCCGAGCTCCGGAGTTTACTCAAGATACTTCCTCGTCAGAAAAAAGACGGGCGGATGGCGCCCCATCCTGGACCTGCGTCGACTGAACAAGTACATCAAGGCACAGAAGTTCCGGATGGTCACCCTCCAGCACATGCTGGGACAGCTGGAGGAAGGCGCCTTCCTCTCGTCGTTGGGATTTGGAGGATGCGTACTTTCATATCCCCATTCTAAAAAGGCACTGAAAGTTCCTCAGGTTCGTGGTCCAAGGGCGGCACTAACAGGCCCTCCCGTTCGGACTGAAGTCGGCTCCCAGGGTTTTCACCAAGTGCCTAGCACCAGTGGTGGTGCGGCTGCGCCTGCAGGGGTTCCACGTTTACCCCGACCTGGACGATTGGCTCTTCCGGGCAACAACAAGGGAGCTCGGCGTCAAACACACGGCGAAGACCGTCCAGCTGCTCACAGACCTGGGATTCTCCATCAACTTCCCCAAATCCCACCTGGTCCTGTCGCAGGTCGCACTGTTTCTGGGAGCCAAGCTCGATACAGTGGCGCGATTGGCCTTGCCATCGGAGGAAAGAACAAAGGCCATCCTGGGCAAGGTACAGCGTCTGCTGGCCACGGACGTGGCCAAAGTGAGGTCCATCAAATCCCTTCTCGGGCTGATGTCCTCCTGCATCTATCTGGTGCGCCTGTGCAGGCTTCGGATGCGTCCTTTGCAGGAGTTTCTCGACGCCCGTTAGATGCAAGCGACGGGCAGCTTCGAGGACAAGATCTCGCTCAACAGAGTATTCCGCCAAGCTGTTAGATGGTGGGGCACCTGTGCGCATCTCATGGCGGGCACAGACTTTCAGACCCCAGCATATCGGGTGACGGTGACAACGGATGCCTCCCTGGAAGGATGGGGAGCGCACACCGGGAATCTTCACACGAGAGGCCTATGTCTCCCGGAGGAGAGGCTGCTCCACATCAACATACTGGAGCTCCGGGCAGTGTTCTGGGCTCAAGTCTTTCCTCCCGTCCCTCAAGGGCAAAGTGGTGAGGATCTTCACCGACAACACCACCACGATGTTATACATCAGGAAGCAGGGAGGAACCAGATCCCCAGCCCTGTCCAAAGAAGCACAGGACCTGTGCCACTGGGTCGTTGCCCAGGGGATGTTCCTGGTACCCTTTCATCTAGCAGGGATTAAAAACACCATCGCCGACTCACTAAGCAGAGAGCTGCGCTCGTGCCACGAGTGGGAACTACGCCAGGATCAAGTGGATCAACTCTTCCGGTGATGGGGCAAACCCCAAATAGACCGGTTTGCGACGGCGACGAACTCCAGTGCCAGAGGTTCGCCAGCAGGTTCCCCCAGCCGAGGAGCATGGGCGATGCTTTCTCGTTCCCTTGGGACAGCCTGTTCCTTTATGCGTTTCCTCCGTATCCGTTGCTGCTCATGCTCATCAACCAACTCAAGAGGTCCCGGTGCAGGATGATCCTCGTCGCACCGAAGTGGCCGAGACAGATATGGTTCCCGGACCTTCTGGACTTGTCAGCGTCCCCACCAGTCAAACTGCAGACGGACACGGACCTTCTCTCCAGCGAAGGAGGCGCCATTCTTCATCACAACCCGGAGTCGCTGAACTTGCAGGCCTGGCTCCTGCAGCACTAGAGTTTGGAGGATACAATATCCCGGCTGACTGCAGAGAGGTCCTTGCAAAGGCCAGGGCATCCTCAACTCTCAAGTGCTACGGACACAAGTGGAAGAGGTTCTCTGATGCCGTGCACAGAAGATTAACCCTCTCAGGATTACAGCCCCTCAAGTGCTACCATACCTACTGTCGCTAGCCAAAGCTGGACTTTCTCATGCTTCAATCAAGATACATCTGGCAGCGATTTCCTGATACACCAGAACTACAGGGCGGTCATCCCTGTGGTCTCATTGCCTGGTGAAGGAATTTATGAAAGGACTGTTTCGATCATTCCCGCCAGTCAAGGCGCCAGCCCCGGCGTGGGAGCTCAATGTGGTGCTGACCAGGCTCATGGGTCTGCCATTCGAGCCGTTGAATTCGGCCCCGTTGAAGTTTCTGTCGTGCAAGACAGCGTTCCTTGTGGCCATCACCTCTGCACGACGCATGGGAGAGATTTAGGCCCTATCCTGCAAGCCTCCATACCTGACCTTTCACGATACGAGGGTAGTGCTGAGGACCCAAGGTGCTGTCGGACTGCCATCTCAACAAGCCCTTGGTGTTACCTGTTTTCTTCCCGTCGCCTTTGTCGCCGGCCGAGGGGACTTTGCACTCACTGGATGTAGCTAGAGCTCTGAAGTTCTACGTGGAGCGAACAAAGAGTTTTCGGAAGACATCACAGCTGTTTGTGAAATTTGGTTCTCCAGCATGGGGTCTGGCATGGATTCACATGCTCATGATTATTCCCCGTCGTCAGGCCGGGAATCCTCGGTATAGAAAAAAAATCAGTATCAGTTTAGTTTCTGATCTGTCTTTCTTAGTAGTAACCAATCACTGGTCTCTGGGTCATACTGCCCCCAGCCAATGACTGCCCTCTCCCTAAGCCCCGCCTCTGGCAGCCATCCATACATTTTTACCGCACGTTCAAGTGTTGGGAGTCCTCGTACTGTAGCTCTCAAGCTTTTGCTGTGTTTTCATGCTTTTTCCAGGAGATTTTTCTCATTTTTCGGTTAAATAGAGCCTCGAGCTCCACCGTTTCTACATCCGATCAACAGGGATCCGTTTCGGAATTTTCTACGCCCCTCAAGGGTGAAGATTTCGTCGAGTTACGCTTTTGGAGGATTCCAGAAGTTCCGAGGCCTACCCCGGACATGGCCCAGGATAAGGGAAGCTCGACGCCCGGGAAGCAGTTCAGGACCGGCCCTGGATGCCAGCTTCAGAATGTTTTCAAGGAGGACGAGCATTCGTTATGCCTCTACTGTCTCCATGAGGACAAGACGCACACGGAGAAGGACTGTGCGTTTTGTGGGAACATGTCGGAGCGGACCATGAAGGATCGCCACCTCCGTCTCGTTAACTGGCTGGAAGGGAAGAGCCCGTCAGGCGAGAAGAAGAAAAAGAAGTCCGAGCGGTCTTCTAAGTCCTGTGAGGGCGCCCCGGCGACGGGGGCCCAACAAAAGGCTAAGCACCGCGGGCACCGGGAACGCCGAACGGTCGGGCTCCTTGGCTGCCAGGAGGGCGCATCCTCCCCGGCGCCATCAACCACGAGCCAACGCTCTGGCTCAGGTAAGAGGAAGTCCGAGAGCCCGGCGAAGCTTCTGGAGAGGCCCCGGTCGATCTCGAAGATTCTGGCAGAGGGGGGAGCGAGGCTCGGACCCCCCCCCCAAGGTGAAGACCCCAGGTGTAAAGAAGGTGACAATGGCCTTAATTCACCCTGCAAAGACCTCGATTGAGGATGTCGCAGCGGCCCTGGCTCAGCCTGTGGAGGCTACACCAGTGGAGGCGACCTCAGGACCCAGAATCTCCCTGCCACCGCGGAGGGAGTCGTCTTTCAGGCCCATTGAGAAGACCCCCACAAAGTCCTCGTTGGAAAAGGTGGAGGAGGGGCTGGTGGCCATCGTGGATACGGACACGACCTCTGAAGAAGAGCTCATCGAAGTCGTGAAAGAGGCCCAGCCCATCGGGAGGGATCCCGACGAGGGCGACGACGAGAGCGACGGTGTCGCTGACGAGGCTCCTCAAAAGCCCTCACGCCTGTCGTTTCCGGAACCGCAGGACACTTCGGCGGCCATTTTGTCAGCGATTCAGTCTTTATGCTCGGAGATAAGGACAAGGATGCCCCTCCCCCCGACGGAGGTACCTGAGCCAGACCCTATGGGGGAACCGGAGCCAGGACCTTCGGAAAGTCCACCGCATAAGAGGAGGAGGATGCATCCTACGCCACCTCTGCCACCTCTGCGGCCTGCTCTGCCTTCCCCCGGTCTACTACCCACAGGGATGATACAGGCACGGACACGGCTACGACAGGTACAGATGACGACGGAGGCGACGAAGGGACGTGTCCCCCGTCGCCCCCTGCACGGGCGTCCCCGCCCGACGAGATTGGATCCTTTCATGCCATGATTTCCAGGGCATCCAAGCTCTTCCAGCTCTGACCAGAAGAGAAGAAGGAAGGGTTCCTTTACCAACGGCACGAGGCTAAAAGGAAGACGGTCCTCGACGTACCGCTTCTTGATGACATCTGGGATGAGGGGCTCGCCCTCCTCAAGAACCCTGCCACGGCGCCGGCAAAGAGGGACCGGTACGAGAAGAAGTACCGGGTCCCCGACGCTGCCCCCTTGTGCCTTCGGGCTCAACCTACCCCGGATTCGGTCGTCTCGGCGGCAGCAAAGAAGAAAGCTGGGGGGGCATCGGCCTCGACATCAACTTCCCCGCCGGACGGCGAGGGCAGGAAGCTGGACACGATGGGACGACGGATCATCTCATCTGCAGCAACGACTATCAAGGCGGCCAATGCCCTGGCATTCGTAGCCTGCTACGACAGGGAATTGTGGTTCAGAATTGCCCCTCTGTTGGACTTCCTTCCGGACGCCAAAAGGGCTGAGGCCCTTGAAATCCTTCAGGAAGGTGAGATTGCGTCGGACCACGCCATCACGGTGGCAACAGACTTCACCGACACCGGTTTCCGTCAGTTGGGCAACGGCGTTTGCTTGAGACGACGAGGATGGCTCAAGGCCACGGATTTCCGCCAAGACGTACAAACCAAGGTTTTGGACATGCCCTTCGACGGGAACAACCTGTTTGGGAAGGCGGTTGATGAGTCACTTCAGGCCATCAAGACAGACACAGAGACTGCCCGGGCGCTGGGAGTACTCCAACAATGACGGCCGTCCTTTCGGAGCTCCGGAGGCAGACAAGGTGCCTCCAAGGGATCCGGCAGTGGCTCCTCCACGTACCGCCAAGCAGCAAGATCTTCAACCCAGGAAGCCTACAGGGGACGCGGCAAGTCAGGTGGTGCCAGTCGTCGTCGACAGGGAGGTCAAGGAGGCAAGGCGGCCTCCAAACAAGATTGAACCGACTGTGGGGTCGGGCCCCTGCCGAAGCACCTCGGTGGAGGCTGACTGGCAAGCTTCGTCAGCGTGTGGGAGTACATCTCCACCGACCGTTGGGTGCTCGACGCCCTGGCTCAAGGGCACGCCCTCGAGTTTCAGAAGAAGTGCCCTCGCGTTCCACCCGTGGCCAGGAAGGAAAATCACGTCCCACAACTACTGTTGGAAGTAAGGGCGATGCTCAAGAAGGGTGTCATCGAGCTTGTCCCAAAGAGGCTTCGGGGCTCTGGAGTTTACTCAAGGTACTTCCTTGTAAAAAAGAAAGGAGGATGGCGCCCCATCCTGGACCTGCGACGACTGAACAAGTACATCAAGGCACAGAAGTTCCGTATGGTCACCCTCCAGCACGTGCTGGGACAGCTGGAGGAGGGCGATTTCCTGTCGTCGTTGGACTTGGAGGATGCGTACTTCCACATCCCCATTCTAAAAAGACACCGAAAGTTCCTCAGGTTCATGGTCCAAGGGCGGCACTACCAGTTCAAGGCCCTCCCGTTCGGATTGAAGTCAGCACCCAGGGTGTTCACCAAGTGCCTCGCACCGGTGGCGGCACGGCTGCGCCTACAGGGGATCCACGTCTACCTCTACCTGGATGACTGGCTCAGGACAAGGGAGCTCGCCGTGGAGCACACTGCGAAGACCGTCCGGCTGTTCATGGACCTGGGATTTTCCATCAACTTTCTAAAATCCCACCTGGTTCCGTCGCAAGTCGCCCTGTTTCTGGGAGCCAAGCTCGACACAGTGACGCTGCTGGCCTCGCCGTCGGAGGAAAGGACCAGGACCATTCTGGGCAAGGTGCTGCGTCTGCTGGCCACGAACATGGCCAGGGTAAGATCTATCAAGTCCCTCCTCAGGATGATGTCCTCCTGCATTTATCTGGTGCGCCTTTGCAGGCTTCGGATGCGCCCCTTATAGGAATTCCTCGACGCCCGCTGGGTCCAGTCGACGGGCAGCTTCGAGGACAGGATCCCTCTCAACGAGACGTTCCGTCAGGCGATCCGGTGGTGGGGTACCCGCTCCCATCTGTCGGCGGGCACAGACTTTCAGACCCCAGCTCACCAGGTGACGGTGACGACGGACGCCTCCCTGGAAGGTTGGGGAGCGCATTCCGGAGATCTTCACGCGAGAGGCATTTGGCTCCCGGAGGAGAAGTCACTCCATATCAACATCTTGGAGCTCCGCGCAGTGTTCTGGGCCCTCAGGTCCTTTCTTCCGTCCCTCAAGGGCAAGGTGGTGAGGATCTTCACCGACAACACCACCACAATGTTCTACATCCGGAAGCAGGGCGGAACCAGGTCCCCGGCCCTATCCAAGGAAGCCCAGGATCTGTGGCATTGGGCCGTCGCCCAAGGGATGTTTCTGGTGCCTCTTCATCTAGCAGGAATAAAAAACACGATCGCCGACTCACTCGGCAGGGAGCTGCACTCGTGCCACGAGTGGGAACTATGCCTGGATCAAGTGGATCGACTCTTCCGACGATGGGGCGAACCCCAAATCAATCTCTTCACGACGGTGACGAATTCCAAGTGCCGGAGGTTCGCCAGCAGGCTCCCCCAGCCGAGGAGCATGGGCGATGCTTTCTTGTTCCCCTGGGACGGCCTATTTCTTTATGCGTTCCCCCGCTGCCGTTGCTGCTCCGGCTCATCAACCAGCTCAAGAGGTCCCGGTGCAGGATGATCCTCGTTGCACCGGCGTGGCCGAGACAGATCTGGTTCCCGGACTTTCTGGACTTGTCAACGTCCACACCAGTCAAGCTGCCGACAGACGCAGACCTTCTCTCCAGAGAAGGAGGTGCCATTCTTCACCACAACCCGGAGTCGCTGAACTTGCAGGCCTGGCTCCTGCAGCACTAGAGTTTGGAGGGTATGACATCCCGGCTGACTGCAAAGAGGTTCTTGCAAAGGCCAGGGCATCCTCAACTCTCAAGTGCTATGGACATAAATGGAAGATGTTCTCTGTCTGGTGCCGTGCACAGAAGATTAACCCTCTGCAGATTACGGCCCCTCAAGTACTGCCATACCTACTGTCGCTGGCCAAAGCTGGACTGGCTCACGCCTCCATCAAAATACATCTGCCTGCAATCTCCTGATATACCAGGACTACGGGACGGGCGTCCTTGTGGTCTCATCGCCTGGTGGAAGAATTCATGAAGGGACTATTCCGATCATTCCCGTCGGTGAAGGCTCCTGCCCCGACGTGGGAGCTTAATGTGGTGCTGACCAGGCTCATGGGGTCAGCACCACATTCGAGGCTATGCATTCGGCGCCTTTGAAGTTCCTGTCATGGAAGACAGCTTTCCTCGTGGCCATCACCTCAGCACGACTAGTGGGAGAGATCCAGGCTCTATCTTGCAAGCCTCCATACTTGACTTTTCATGACACGAGGGTGGTGCTGAGGACGCACCCCTCCTTTATGCCCAAGGTGCCGTCGGACTTCCACCTCAACGAGCCCTTAGTGTTGCCAGTTTTCTTCCCGTCGCCTTCGTCGCCGGCCGAGAGGGCTTTGCACTCGCTGGATGTAGCTGGAGCGCTGAAGTTCTATGTGACCGCACGAAGAGTTTTCGGAAGACGTCACAGCTGTTTGTGAACTTTGGGACTGTGAATCAAGGGAAGGCTCTCTCGAAGACTTCCATTTCCAGATGACTCTCCGGCTGCATCATGCACTGTCACCGGTTGGCAAACCGACCGCTGCCCGGCCGTCCGAGAGCCCATTCGACCAGAGCGATCGCTGCTACCACGGCGTTCCTGTCTGGTGTGCCTCTGCTGGACATCTGCAGGGCTGCGACGTGGAGGTCGACGCACACCTTAACAAGATTCTACTGCGTCGATCGGGACTCTAGGGAGGAGTCCAGGGTCGGCCAAGCAGTGCTGTGCAACCTGTTCGCCTAAGGTGAGCCTGATGAGGAGGTAAGAGATGCTTAATGTTGAGTTGTTGTATTGCTCAATGTTGAGCCTGTTGCCATCTCCCGTGGTTGTGCATGTGTGTACTGCTATGTATTCTCTTATTCATGAGCATGCGAACCCTCCCGCCTACCCATCTGCGGCTCTTCACTTGGTCATACTGCCACTTTACGTGCTACCAAATCTGAGGATGGCTGCCAGAGGCGGGGCTTAGGGAGAGGGCAGTCATTGGCTGGGGGCAGTATGACCCAGAGACCAGTGATTGGTTACTACTAAGAAAGACAGATCAGAAACGAAACTGATACTGATTTTTTTCTATACCGATGATTCCCGGCCTGACGACGGGGAATATTCATGAGCATGTGAATCCATGCCAGACCCATGCTGGAGAACAACAGTTACAGGTAAGTAACTTGTTCCATCTGTGAACCAAGGGAAGTCTCTCTCAAAGGCTTCCATTTCCAGATGGCTCTCCGGCTGCATCATGCACTGTCATCGGTTGGCAAACCGACTGTTGCCCGGCCATCCGAGAGCCCATTCGACCAAAGCGATCGCTGCTACCATGGCGTTCTTGTCTGGTGTGCCCCTGCTGGACATCTGCAGGGCTGCTATGTGGAGGTCGACGCACACCTTCACGAGATTCTATTGCTTCGACCGGGATTCTATGGAGAAGTCCAGAGTCGGCCAAGCAGTGCTACGCAACCTGTTCGATTAAGGTGAGCCTTGTGAGGAGGTAAGAAATGCTTAATGATGAGTTTTTATATAATGCCTAATGTGGAGCCTTTCCCACCTCGCGTGGTTGTTCACGTGTGTACTGCTATGTATTCTTATATTCATGAGCATGTGAATCCATGCCAGACCCCTTGCTGGTGAAGGAACAAGTTACTTACCTGTAACTGTTGTTCTCCAGCATGGGTCTGGCATGGATTCACATGCAAACCCTCCCTCATACCCCTCTGCGGCTCTTCACTTGGTCATACTGCCACTTTGCGTGCTACCAAATCTGAGGATGGCTGCCAGAGGCGGGGCTTAGGGACAGGGCAGTATGACCCAGAGACCAGTGATTGGTTACTACTAAGAAAGACAGATCAGAAACTAAACTGATACTGATTTTTTCTTTAATGAGGATTCCCAGCCTGACGACGGGGAATATTCATGAGCATGTGAATCCATGCCAGACCCATGCTGGAGAACAAGAGTTACAGGTAAGTAACTTGTTCCTTTGATATTAGTCCAAAATCCTTAATTACCTTCATGTCACGCTCACCTGATATTCTGCGGGAGCTTTGAAGCCCTCTGGCATAGCACCAGAATCCTCTCCCCACTCTGAACTGGGACTAACCGATCTTTAGTGCAGAACTGGTGCGTTCTCCATCCTGTTTGGGAGTAGGGGCGCTGAATCTTGGTTGATTGTGAGAGTAGTCTGGGACAACTCAGTCTCTGGATGTGGAGTTTACTCCCACTGGAGCTGATGGTAGCCTTCAGTTTGTATCCCAAAGCGGTTCCTGTTATTTCACTGGGAATGCAGTGATGAGTCTGTTTTTTCCCCTCACAGGGCTTGAAAAGTGCTGACAATGTCACTAGGTACTGGCGTGTTCCCAGGTTCTCGGAAGGCTAATGCCAGTCAATGTTTATTGCCTCCCTGGGTTTTGATATGCAGTCAAGTATCCCAGTTTCCTCACTGGATTGCAGTATGCAGGTAAGTGTCCCAGTTTCCTCACCGGATTGTAGTGTGCAGGTAAGTGTCCCAGTTTCCTCACTGGTTAATTATGCGGATGAGTTCTCAAGGTTGCTTGTGGTACCAGATCAAGTTTACTCACTGTTTTGTGCTTATCCCCGCAGGTGCTGCTGGAAGCGATGCGCGCGGCAACCACCGTGGTGTGCTGGAGCTGAAGCGCGGAGCGGGTCCGGAGATGCCACTGGTCCCGAAGTGCCAGAGTTCCAGTAGTCGGAAGCGCAAACCGGGTGTGCGCGCTGTGACGTGCAAGCAGGTCCAAAACAGGATCAGGTGAGTTGGATACCAACGTTCTTTCTTCTTTTCGCAGGGATTCCAGACCGCGGTGAAGTCGTAGAAGAGCCGGAGTTGCTGAAGACGAGGTGAGCGTGTGAACAGTTTCTCACACGAACCACTGACCTGTCCTTGGGCATGGATTAAATAGCCAACCACACCCAACGACTAGAATGCACAGTGTACTACATCCTGTGTAAAAGGAGCGCCATGTTGAGGATGCCTTAAGTACCATATTGTAATGAGGGGGTGTGTACTGCCCTAAATGGAGTTATCCTAGCCCTGTTGTGCCAGATCCTGGCTCTCTTAGCCCCCAAGTATCTATGCTGAGTTTCCCTAAGGGCCTGGAGTGAGGCAGAAGCTGCGGCAGGGCCAGTCCCATGACAGTCCCCCCCCCCCCCAAGGCCCCCCTCAATGATGTTACCCCGATCCCACGTTTGGAGGGATCATCCCAATGAAACCTGTTTAGCAACCGAGGGGCGTGAATGTTTTCGCATGGCTCCCAAGATCTATCTTGTGCTCCATATCCCTTTCCGTCTACCAAATAATATAGTTTCTTCTTAACTACTTTGGAATCTAGGATCCTCTCAACCTCATACTCAGGCTCATCTCCAACGATTACCGGAGCGGGAGGAGTCAGCAGGCGAGTCCCTCGGTGCACTGGCTTGAGCAGGGAGACATGAAAAATGGGTGTATTTGCATGCCGGGAGGTAGATCCAATCTCATTGCCACCGGGTTTACTACTGTCTTGATCGTGAAGGGCCCTAAGAATTTGGGCTGGAATTGTCTTGGCCCTCTTAGTGAGATGTATCTAGTGTCTAGCCATACAGAATCCCCTGCTCGGTAATCGGGTGCTTCTTTGCGGTGGTGGTCGGCGTATTTCTTTTGGGTTTCCTTGGCTGCTTTTAAGTGGATGTTGGCTTTCTTAACTGCTTGAGTTATACGATCATGCAGGTTCTTGACCGCTGGCATCTCAATTGCTTCTGGCGGGTCGTAAACTGAAGTCCGTGGATTTCACCTGTGTAGAATGTAAAAGGGGCTTAGTTGGGTGGAGGAATGTACTGAATTATTGTAGGCATTTTCAGCTATCCATAAGAGGTCTGTCCATGCTTGGTCCGTTTGGTGTAGTAGGCAACGGAGGTACTGCTCTAGGGTTCGGTTGGTGCGCTCCGTTTGGCCCTCGGTCTGGGGATGATGGCTGGTAGACAAACGGACTTCCACCCCGGCTAAGGCACAGCATTTTTATCCAAAATTGTGCCACAAATTGACTACCCCTATCCGAGATTATAATGGATGGAATCTGTGCAGTTTGACTACATGTTCCAGAAATGATTGAGCCAATTTTGGGGCTGAAGGGATTCCTTTTAAGGCCACGAAATGAGCCATCTTGGAAAATAGATCGACTACAACTAGTATGGTGGTGTAACCCGAGCTAAGTGGTAGATCTGTGACGAAGTCCATAGAAATGGTGTGCCAGGGTGCCGGGGGAACTGCAAGAGGTTGAAGCAATCCTGCTGGTTTCAATCTTGTTGCCTTGTTCTGAGCGCAAACCCCACAAGAGTTGACGAAGGTGGTAACGTCATCTTGCCAGGTCGGCCACCAATACGATCTCTTGACCTTCCCTTTGGTCTTGGTTACTCCCGGATGTGCCTCCAAAAGAGAACTGTGGTAACTGCTGATCACTTGCTGCTGCAGGTACTGTGTCAGCAAGAAGAAACGATCTGTGTAGTACGGCAGGCCGTTCTGGATGGAAAACGGTGTTCCTTTTTTCTCCCATTCCTGTAACTCCTTCGCGGACATGTCTCTGATTGTATTCTTTAGGTCCTCCAAGGGCGACCTCACATAGGCCCATGATTTTATGACCCGGGATAATATCCACTGGGACTGGAGTGGATTAGGCCCCTTCGCCCTTACCTATTCGTGACAAGGCATTTGCCTTACCGTTTTTTACTCCTGGTCGATAAGTGATTATGAAATAGTATTCAGCTAGGAACAACGGCCAATGAAGTTGTTGGAATGATTGGGCCTTAGCAGAGCGTGAGATTGTAGATTCCGATGGTCGGTTCTTATTGTGATTGGATGTTGGGCACCTAACAAGTAGTGTTTCCACTACTTGAGTGTGTCTCTGATGGCTAAGAGCTCTTTTTCGGTTACTGCATAGTTCAGTTCTGCAGGAGAAAACTTCTTCAACCAAAAGGCAACGGGATGTAGGCAACCAGTTTCTGGTTTCCGTTGCAAAAGGACTGCTCCCATCGCGACGCTGGAGGCATCGGCTTCTACAATGTACAGGAGTTCAGGCTGTGGATGCTGCAAGATAGGCGCCGATGTGAACTTGTCCTTTAAAGCTACAAAAGCTTCTTCCGCCTGTTGAGTCCACTCACATTTCCGATGCTTTCGGAGTAAGGAGGTAATAGGATGTACGACATGCGAGAATCCGGGTATAAACCGTCTATAGAAGTTGGCAAAACCTAGGAAGCATTGCACTCCTTTGAGCGATGTGGGAGACGGCTATGTGAGGATTGCTTCCATCTTCTGTTGTACATTTTTATGCCTTGAGGGGATATGACAAAGCGAGGAATTTCACTTCGGTGACATGGAACGAGCACTTTTCCAGCTTGGCGTATAGGTGGTTTTGCCGTAGCTTGCGAAGTACCGCGCATACAGGGGTTACGTGTTCCTGCAAGGTGGTTGAGTATATGAGGATATCGTCAATTTATACCACCGCACATACGTCTAGCAGTTCCCGCAAGATGTTGTTCATAAAATGTAGGAAGGCCGCTGGCGCGTTGCACAGCCCAAAGGGCATCACCTGGTACTCATAGAGTCCATACCTGGCTCGAAACGCGGTTTTCCATTCATCGCTTCTTCTTTAACGCGTACCAAGTGGTAGGCCCCCCGAAGATCCAGCTTGGTGAATATCTGTGCTTGCTTAACCTGATACAATAGCACAGGGATTAGAGGCAGGGGGATCGATTTTTAATCGTGACCTGGTTTAGGGCGCGATAATCTATGCATGTACTCAGGTCCCCCTCCTTCTTAGGTACGAAGAAGAGAGGGGAGGCTGCTGGTGACTTCGAGGGCTGTATGAAACCATTTGCCAGGTATTGGTCTAGGTATGTTCTCAGATGAGAGTTCTCTTTTTCATGAAGGCAAAAATTCTACTGCATGGTATCTGTGCTCCAGGAATCGAGTCTATCTGGCAATCGTACGAACAGTGCGGGGGCAGAATGTTAGCCTGTTCCTTGGCGAACACATCTCGAAAATCATTGTATTCAGAAGGTAAGATTCCCACCATCCCAAGTAGTGAGGTGCCTGTAGGCCCAATATGTGCAGTAGCAGCTCTGATGTTCCCCTTCTGGTAACAACGCAGGCACTCTTCTGGGAACAGTAGGGTTCTGGCATGCCAGTCTATTCGGGGATTGTTGGTTTCCAACTAGGGTATGTCCAGGATCAACTGAAATTGTGGCGCGGTGATAAGGTCGAACGAACTGTATTCACTATGACTGTCCTGGCAGAGCAGTGTAATCTCTGCCGTACATTGTGTGAACGGACCAGAAACCAACTGTGTTCCATCCACAGCCATGACGTTGTCTGCCACCCCTTTGGTACAGAGGGGTAACCCGATCTTTTTTGCTACACTTAGGTCCATGTAATTCCCTATAGCGCCGATATCCACAAACACCTCCCAGTGCGTGCATTTTGGTAGGATGTTGTTGGTCGACCAATGTTACCGGAAGCATGAAATGGGAGGCCGGACGACCTTCTTTTGTGCTCGACAAACTGGCCTCTAGGTTTGCCAGGCGTTGGAGTTTTCTGTGTTCTGCTTTTCGCAGTCAACAGCTACTATGGCCTTTCGGGGAGGTTTAGTGGGGCAATTCCTGAGAAAGTGACCCGACTGGCCACAATACAAGCATAGTTGTTCCTGGCGTCTTCGATCTCTTTCCACTTTTGTGAGAGGACCCCGAAGGACCCCCAGTTGCATAGGCTCTGGGCGATCAGCAGACACATAACGGGCCATGGTCTCTTTCGGCCGGACATAAAAGGCCCGGCTCTCAGAACGGGACCGGTCGATCTTCCGGTCTTGCAGTCTGTGGTCCAACTGGATGGCTAAATTGATATATTGCGCGCACCCTACAGGAAGATTCACCACCTGCGCAAGGACATCTTTAAGTTCCCCTCTTAGGCCTCTATAGAACAAAGTAACACGTTTTTCCTCTGGCCAATTGGTCTCCACCACCAGACGGTTGAAGGTTGACACATAAGCCAAAAGATCTTGACTACCCTGGCGTAAAGATAGCAGCTCGTTGTCCAGCCCCTGTCCTTGAGCGTGATGAGCAAAGAGTTTCTCTAATTTGCGCTGGAATCCCGGGAAGTCGCGTAATATCGGGTTGTCTCTATTCACCAGAGGTACCGACCAGTCCGCCGTATGACCCCCCAGATAAGACCGTACAAATGCCACCTTTGACTGGTCATTCGGGAAAACCCCTGGACGACAAAGGAAGTGTAAGCGGCACTCATTCAGAAAAAAGCAGAACTTTCTAGGGTCTCTTGTGAACCTTTCAGGGGGTGCTAAAGGGATATTACCCGGGACCACCACTTGTACGGGTCCCACAGCTGGCGCAGCGGGTGGTGTGGGGACCCCCCACCCGGGAGTGGGACCTGTCCAGCTTGTGCTTGAAGCACTTGACTAGATAATTCCTCAGTTCTATCCCTGTTGACCACTAGTTCCCGTCTTAGGGCATTGGTTTCAGCTCTAGCAGCGTGCACCTCAGCACGCAATTCTCCAAGGAGTTGCGCCAACTGGTCAACGTCCGAGTTCTCCATTGCTCAGGCTGAGTGGTTTAGGGTGGCTTTGTGCCCGGTCACCCTCACCTGATACTCTGCGGGAGCGATGAATCCCTCCGGCGTGGCACCAGCATCCTCTCCCCACTCTGAAATGGGACTAACCGATATTTAGTGCACAACTGGCGCACTCTCCATCCTGCTTGGGAGCAGGGGCGCTGAATCTTGGTTGGTTGTGAGAGTGGTCCGGGACAACTCAGTTTCTGGATGTGGAGTTTACTCCCTCTGGAGCTGAAGTTAGCGTTCAGTTCGTTTCCCAAAAGGGTTTCTGGTATTTCATGGGAACGCAGTTATGAGTCTATTTTTTCATCACAGGGCTTGAAAAGTGACGATAATGTCACTAGGTACTGGCGGGTTCCCAGGTTCTCGGAAGGCTAATGCCAGTCAATGTTTATTGCCTCCCTGGGTTTTGATATGCAGGCAAGTTGTAGTGTGCAGGTAAGTGTCCCAGTTTCCTCACTGGATTGTAGTGTGCAGGTAAGTGTCCCAGTTTCGGAGTTGCTGAAGACGAGGTGACCGTGTGAACAGTTTCTCACACGAAGCACAGACCTGTCCTTGGGCGTGGCTTAAATAGCCAACCCCGCCCAACGACTAGAATGCACAGTGTACTACATCCTGTGTAAAAGGAGCGCCATGTTAAGGAGGTTCCTAAGTACCATAATGTAATGAGGGGGTGTGTACTGCCCTAAATGGAGTCATCCTAGCCCTGTTATGCCAGATCCTGGCCCTCTTAGCCCCCAAGTACCTATGCTGAGTTCCCCTAAGCACCCGGAGGGAGGCAGAAGCAGCGGCAGGGCCAGTCTGTCATGACCCTTACTCCTGGCCCTCACTGGCAAGTCAGCCTTCCAGTTAGGGCCAGGCCAAAGGCCTTAAAACCTCATCCAAGACACTGTTGGAGTCAGTCCTGGTGCCTTTGGCGCCAGGCTCATAGCCACCATGAAGAACAATATTAGAATGGGACTACTAACTTGGGACTATTTAACTTGGGGAGGGGGTGGTTCAGCCAACATGGAGGCACACACATGGCTCAGTTACAAGGAACTGAGCTATGCGGTCTAGTCTTTTGGGTGTGGCAGGCCTGGGACTATTTTACCTGGACTACTTTACCTGAGACTATTTAAACTGCACCCAAACAGCAGAACATTCTTCACGTTATTCTGCTGTGGGCAGCGTAACGTTCACCATGTCCAGTTCTTTAATGCCAGTTTACCTGAAACCAAGGACCTGCAAAGAGAGAAAGAACACTACAAAACTTACCTGGAATAGTATCCTGTCTTCAATCCATCGCCGACTTCAGTTCCACTCACCTGAAGGTACGAGCTCCATCATCCGGCACCGCATGCATCCTGGAATACCATAACCTGGAAAGAGGAGAAAGAAAGACAGCATTAGTAAGCGTTTACTCACGTTTCCTCCGAAACGAAGAAAGCCATACAATTCTTACCTGGGTAGTCATCTCCTGGTCAGTATCATCGCTGGACCATCACGGCGCTCGGCGAGGGACATCGCGACCTGCAAGGGGGAAAAGACACAGGTTAGCAATATAAAAGGCGAAACTGCGGCACACATCGCGCATTACACACCGGACAGCATCGTGCACACTGCGCTTTCGCCTACCGGCCCATGCTCATCTTCAAACTGCATGACAACACCAAAATACTTTTCCATACCTAAAGGAAAGAAGCAAGACATTATTATTCGAACTAAGAGGAACGTAAGAACTGCATATAAAAACTGTAAAGCAGCAAACCTATGGAGTCGCAGCAGGCCTGGATTCCCACAGGGGGCTTGCACCAGTGAAGTAACTTGGTCGTTCCTTGCCCCCCACATCTACGTGCCCCTGCCACGAGGAGCAGGACGGAGAATCCACCTTTTACAATACTAAGGTGAGGAGAAGACAAGGGGGAGGAAGTAGTTGAGGCCAAGGGAGGTGGGAAAACATAAAGACAATCTGGTATTGAATCCAGCTCTCCTATATTGCAGACCCATCTTTAACCAGAGGCCTTACTAAGGGACCGGGAGAGGGTTTGAGAGTGTAAATCATCCAACCAGCGCTGGGTGGCGTCCCCGTGGATACCAGGTGAGTGTAACACAATCCCCATGACACTTCATAGGTTCCTCAATCAATGTTCCAAGCTCTTGTACCACCACTAACAGGTTGTCAGCATATAGCCAGAGCTTCTGATAAACCCCATTATAGTTGACTCCCACAATCTTAGCATCTGATCTTATTGCTTTGGCCAGAGGTTCCAAAGAGATCACGAAGAGTAGAGCGGATAGAGGGCACCCCTGACGTGTCCCACGCTGCAGCTCAAATTTCTCAGATATTTTCCCATTAGTATTAATCTCTGCAGTAGGAACACTGTATAATACCCTGATCCCTTTCAGAAAATCCCATCCAAAATCAATTCTGTCCGTCATGTACAATAAAAAGTCCCACCCACTCTATTAAATGCTTTCTCAGCATCTTGAGACTGGACCATCGAGTCCAGTTTCAATTTCTAACACTCCTCCAGGGAGAGGAGTAACCTGCTCATGTTCGTTGCCGAGACTCTACCACTAATAAGACCAGCTTGGTTCTGATGCACCAACCTCGGTAAAATCTTCTCCAGCCTGTTGGCCAAGATCTTAGATCATATTTTACTGTCTGAATTTACTAAGGCAACAGGTCTATAGTTCCCCGGGTCTAGTTCAGAACGATCTGGTTTACGCAAAAGGGATATTGTTGCATGACAAAGCGAGGGCGGTAAAAAACCCCTTAACTTGCGATTGATAAACATATCCTTCATTAGATTTAAAACATCTTCTGGCATTGCATGATAGAATTCCGATGGCAACCATATCCGGCCCTCGACATTTCCCCAGATTCAAACTCCAAACAGCTTTTGTGACTTCATCTAAGGATATTTCTGAGTCACTCGACTGATTTTAAATGTGTCAAATAACCTGTCCATTTGTCACTAGATGTCGTTTTACTATACAGGTTCTCATAGAATTGCTTGAAAACCTTGTTTATCTCATTTGGATTTCTGGTCACACCATTCTCAGTTTTGATTGAACCTATTGTTCTATCGGAATAGCTTACTCTCAACCTGTGAGCTAGAAGTCTCCCACATTTCTCCTCCTCTTCGAAGTACCTACATTTGAATCAGACGAGATTACATTTTGCCTTTTCACTGAGAATTTTGTTTAAATCATATTTAAATCTCATCAGTTTGATGGACTTCTCTGCATTAGGGGATTTCATTATGTCTTTTTCCAAAGCATTTATTGAGACATGAAGCTGCTTCACCTCCTCATCTTTTTTTTTCTCCTTATCCCAGACACCTTCATGGCCACCCCATACATCACACTCATAAATACTTCCCATGCTGTATCAATCCCCACTTCTCCATTTAAATCAGTCCTAACGTATTCCGCTGCCGCATCGACAAGGATTTTCTTTAAATCTTCCTCCCTTAAAATCATGGTATTTAGTATCCAAATTTGTGTCTTGTTCGATGAATAGCTCAGGGAAAGTTCCAATTTTACGGGAGCGTAATCTGAGATAATGATACCCTCTATTTCACAGGCCCTGGTATTCTGAGTCACCAAACCTGATCTAAGCACATTATCATTACGGGAATAGATATCATGTGCAGCCAAATGAAAAGTATATTCCCTCCCCATGGGATGTTCTAGTCGCCATACATCTGATAAACAAAAATCTCTCATCAATAATTGCAATGCCTCTGTCTTTTTTCCTGCCATCCCTAACCATCTGACTGCTTCTGTCCAAAAGCAAGTCAACTACCAGATTAAAGTCACCGCCCACCAACAAATTCCTTCCACCATTATTCAACATACCGCGGCCCAATTCATTAAAAAAAGTGTTACTATTAATATTAGGCGCATAGATGTTACATATTGTGAATTGTATTTCTTGAATCTGGAGTTTGACTGTCAGCCAACGGCCCTACTTATCAGCCTTCAATCACCTTGCTCTTGAAATTTTTCCGAAATAAAATGGAAACACCCCTTGAACTTGAAGTATTAGTTGAATGAAGCATCTGTCCCGCCCATCCCCTGTGGAACTTAGTTGCCTCATCTTCCGTAAAATGTGTTTCCTGCAAAAGAATGATGTCGCCTTTCATGTGCCTTAAATGTGACAAAACCTTTTTCCTTTTAATAATATTTTTCAAACCATTTACGTTCCAAGATATTATCCGGACTGAATCAATAACCTGACAGCTAGAACCTCCCATACTCAAAGTATAATCTCTGGACGGTCCAAGATTAAGTGCCGGATTTGAAAAAATATTAGTAACAAAACAAAACTATAAACCAAACGACGAGAAGAGCAATCTTGAAAAAACTTAACCTAAAAAAAATCAAAAAACGGAGCTGCACCCAGAATAAGAACAAGTTAATTATTGTGTTCCCCCTCTCCTGAACGAGCCCGCGTCCCCCTTTATCCATAACTTAATGAATCCAAATTCACATATTAATCTTTCCCCAAAGTTGTACCTTGTCTGTTGTGCAACTTCTGGAAAGTGAAATGGAAGATTGTACAAAGCCAAGAACTTACCCTGTTGGTTTTTGTATTGATAATAGTTTTTTGGAGACTTCCCTTGGAAGAAGAAGGTTTGTTGAAGTAGTTATTTAGGTTTTCTAGATTTTTGGTCAAGGACATGTACAGATAGGTGTGATCAGTTGACATGGCATATTTCAGTTTAGCGACTAGGTGACATTCAAGTTTTTTTTAAAATAAGTAGTAGGAGGTTTTGGAACAGTTTAGCCAATCCACCCAAGGTCTGGAAGCTTTTTCGCTCAAGGATATCAATGTGTGAGGGACCCGATAGCTGATTATCAAACATGACTCCTAGATATTTATATTAATTGACCACCTCCAGTTTATTCCTATCCAGCCAACAATTTAAAGAATTAACCTTCCCTTGTGACCGGGTGAAAACCATAAACTTAGTTGTGTTGATGGGTTTGTCTGCAAAATGAGAACATTTTAATTGGCAAACTCTGCTAATCAATTTTTGAAAGCTAATGTATGCATTGTCTAGAGTCAAAACATTACAAGAATTATGCTAATACAGTGACTCATTTTGTTTAACCTGTACCATACATAGTTTTATTTCGTAATAATAAAATACAAAGATTTGGAATGTTCTTGAGGCCAAATCTTCTTCCGGTATCCATGATTACAGGGGTTTGGAAAAGATATCCCCGTGGAGGAAAGACTCTCTAGAGGGGGCTGTTGTAACACTGCATTAGTAACAGGTCAGCATCTTCTTACAACATTTCCTAAATTTGAATTCATTCATTGGAAGCATCCACATGAATTCTTATACAATGTAAAGGCTTTTACAATAGATTGTTTCTGGCACTATTGTACCTCTGGTAGATTTTGTGCTCTATCAAATGAACTTTATAAGGTTTAAAATATTATAGAGATGGTTGGAGGACAAAATTGGACATTTCTGAGTATTGTTTTAAGAAGGACAGAGTTTAAAAATGTTGACATTCATATTTTGAGATGGAATTATATGTGGATTGTTTAAATATTAAGTTGATTAGTCTGTTTTTTAGTAGGAAATGTACACTGATCAATTTTAAACAGTTATATTTGTGCAATTATGTAAATATGGTTAATTTTGTAATTGCCTTTTTTCTTTTCCCTTGTAAGAATTTTAGAAATGATGTGTTAAGTTCTTTGTGTAGCTAAATCACATCAATAAAAAAAAAGTCATGCATGCTCCCATGGCCCGACTCCACAAGAGGAGCACTCAGATGCCTTTGAGTCTTGAGAATAGGCATGAACAGGGTCAAGCTTGCGTGCTTATTTTAACTCACCCAGTAAGTGTAGAAATGGCATGGTAGGCTCTCAACTGGGCATTTGTGGCAGGGGGGGTCCCATGCCAGGAGCCACAACCCAAAATTATGCTGACAATGGGCTCTGACTCATTTGGGTGGGAGGGGCCACCACGTATGGCTTTGCATCCAAAACCTTTGGAAGTGTCACGATTCAATAAATGTATATAAATAGCAGTGTGTGTAAGCTGAAACCCTTATATCTAGCAGCGAAAGCTGTTCTTCCCAAGTTAAGGATAAAGCGAGTGTTTCTTTATTCACTGACAACACTAATGCTGTTTTCAATGTGAACAAACAAGTAGGAACGAACCACTCACAACTGTGCATTCTGGGTCTTAATCCTTGGGTATTGGCTGTCGAACGTGGACTCTCCTTGCAGGCCACCCATCTGCCTGAAGTCAGATAACTCTATGTTGACCAGCTCGGTACATTTTGCTATCAGATTCACAAAATGGTGCTGGCTGGGTCAGTCCAGCGGGTCCCCCTCTTTTAGTCCTGGAGTCCACGACTGTTAGATTTATTTGCGACTTAGGAGATGCTGTAGGACCGCAGTATGTGCCCTGGATGGAGATGGACTCATTCGCTAAGGTATGCAATTAAAATGTCTTGTGTTTGAATTCCCCACAGTCCCCTTTATTCAGAGTTTTTTTTAGGAATTTCAGGGAAGTAGTCAATGTTTCTCTGTTGCAGCCCCTCCCTTACCGATGAAGCTCTGGTTCTTGGATCTACTGACTGACCCGGTCCAGAATGCCTCCCATGTTTTCATCTCAGTCAGGCAACCTTCTCAATCAACGTGAGAGGAGGCTTGAGCTACACCCCTCCTTCGATCTATGAACTTAGCAGCATGGTTTGTAAAGAAATAACTTTGGTGCCTTGACTTTATCACAAACCAATATGGACATACTTCAGATGGCTCCAAGAACTCCATGAGAATACAATATTTTGCAAATAGGCAAAATGTTATTAGTGCTTACACAGGTTGTGAAATCCTCTATAGTCTTATCCTTTAACAAATAGTTTGCTCAGTCAGGTGGCAAGATGAACACTTACACGTCTTATCTTGCAGATTTAGCTGTGTACTGTAACTTAGAGTAACGGTCTGCTTTCTCCCATTTTGTGTGCCTGTTGCATCTGTTCACTACAGTTAAGTAGCCATGTCCTTTTTGGGATCCAAATGTTGTGTTTAATATATTTGTTCAGAAACCTATGGTTATGGGTGCTTAGTGTTTTGTTTCCTGGAAGACTTCTTTCCTGGTGGAGACAACATCAACCTGAGTATTCCTGATTAGTGTGGATTCTCCGATACAGAGACGGTCATAATGTTCCACAACAATGAGGTAGATTTAAGTCTGTCTTGGTAAGATTGTTTTAGATTTCCATATAAATCAGGAAATGGGTTTTCTTAATTTTTTTTACAAATACTTATTCCAAGGTAAAGAGGTGACTCCACTGCCCTGATGTCAGAACAGCTTTTAAATTGAATTTGGACAGAACCAGACACTTCAGGAATTCAGACTGGCTGTTTATCGCTTATGGTCGGGCAAATCAGGCTAAATATGTATCCAGTGATAAAGCCGCCTGGGTAAAGGTCTCCAGTGGGGGTGACATTTCCCCAAATTTGCACTCCCACAAAAATCGAGCACTTTTACCAAACATTCTAGGATTGGAGTTAGAATAGTAAATGATACCCATCCTAGAATATGTGGGCGAAGGCTTTTAGGAGTGCAGGGAAAATAATCACCTACCTGGCGCCTTTTTCCCAGGGGGCATTTTCACATTGAAGCGCTAAATTCCCTTCCAAACACATTATTGGTAATCTGATTGTGAATTGCATTTTTGACTCAATTTTTATGGTAAAACCCCTCCTTGATGTCTCTGTGCATACTCTGAGCAAAAGCAGCCTCTATGGCTTTACAAAGGCATCTCCCCATTGAAGCCATTAGTCAGGCGGCTCCATGGTCTTCTACATCCTCTCTCTGCAAACATTACTCTCTGGACATTCGCTCAACGGCAGATGCTCGGTTCGGTCAAACTGTTCCCCAAAACCTCTTGGGGTAAATGAATCTCCCACCCATCCCTCTTCAAACACTCTTTATAAATCTACCATGGCTATAAGGGAAAGGGGACATGATGTTGAGTATGTAAAAGGTGCTAACTGTAGTAACTTCTTTGCTCGTAGTCCCCTCATGGATGATCATTTCTTTTCTGGTAAATTTCTGGTACGCAAATCTTCCTAAGTGTGAGTATCTGAATTTCGTTACTCGGGGTTCGTCAAGGAATTTACATCTTTCTTATTTTATTGACAAAGTTTAATCCTTTACCTTTCTTGTGACAGGCACCACCAAAAAAGTGCTTCAACCTTTTATATTCTCAAATTCTTGCAATACATACTTTCTATAAACTTGATGCACAACGTATTTTGTAATCTGGTAAGATCGCTCATTGAGTAATGGGCTCTATTCCGACATCTGTGTATGTAACGATTTACTGCAGCATGCTTTCTAGGTAAGCGTGTCGGACAGTGCCCACCACCTCCTTACACCTTATCCCACATGCATAGGAAGGTGTGCCAACTTCAGAGGGACATGGATTAGAAGAGGGAATAGAGACATCTATCCGATCTTTAGGGAAATATCTCAATATGGTTCTGTCCCACTCTTTAAGGAAAGCTTTTGGTTGTGCAGGGAGCCATTGTGGGTGGGTAGCCACTGTTTTAGTTTGAGTATGTTGTAATACTCCCGTCATCTCTTCTACATTGTCCTCTAAACACCTTCCCCTAATGGTAATTAGTCTAGTGGAGCATACCTTTATTCCCAGGAGAAAGTCTGCTTATTCAGTGTTCACATTGGTACGTGAGAAGTTGAAAAGTTAATGTTTATTGCAAGTGTCACCAGTAACCTAGTTTTGAGCACCAACTCCCTTTTGATATATTGCTTTGGAATAGCCATGCTAATAATGAGATGTTTTCATGGGTGAACACCTGATGGCTTGCCTAATGGCAGGCATGCACAATGTGTCGTCCTATAGATAAATCAAAAATGGAAACTCATGCCGACTCTCCTGACCATAGTTTTGTGAGGAGTCATTCATACAGAAAGAAATGCTTGATGGGCTGCAAATGGGCCACATACTTTGTGTTGAGCAATATAGGATTGGAGGGGTTTCAGACTTTTTGAAAAGAGATGTTGCACCCAGAGTCTTAGTCATGCGCCAGTATGTCAACTGATTTTGTAGTTGATTCTGTGGGGATTCCTACTAGCTAACTACAGATGAGATGAATGTGACCTTGTTGTAAACTGGAAGCATGATGCTCTAAAATTAGCTGGTGCCTATCCAGATGAGATGGGTTCCTTTGCACTCATTATAAGAGGAAGGGTGAAGAAGATATTAAATTGTTAATTAATGCATCTTTTTAATTGTAATGGTTTGTTGTGGTCACACATTTCTGAAATGTCCCGTAGCACAGAAGACATAGAGAATGTTCAAGAGCTTGCTAAGCATACATTGTAGACTGGTAAAAGTACTTATGGTGATGGGCACCCTTCATTTATGGTAGTGTATGTTTCCTGACATTTTTCTAATTACTCAATAGTTAAGTGTAACATATTATTTGACTTTCATATAGGTTGCACTGGAACCACAAAACAAAATTGCAGGCATGGATCGCCTAGATCTATAGGAAATGGTAATCATATGGAGGCGTCACCAAGTGTCAAACCTGATGAAAGGCAGCCTGATATTTTAGGATTGGATGTTCAGAGTATATCCAGCTTGAATGGGTTCTCCACTGTGGAGAAAGGAAGAAAGATCGTCACATTTGGGTAAGTGTTCAGTATCATTTTATAGAATGTTAATATTTGAAACAATTAAAGGTTTGTGTCCATTGTGATTGCAAAAGTGATTATGCTGGGTGGATTAAATTGTAAACATGCCATTTATACTTTCTTGGCCGTATATTAAATGGCATATTATGGATGAAAAGCTTACGTCATGACGTGTTGAGAACTTTTGGCTACACATCCTGCTTTATGGTTAGGTATTTCTGCAGTGTTAAAGTAAAAGAAAACATGTGGTTTATTAGACTGCTCCTTTTAAGGGGCTTAGTAAAATATGGGCGCCACTGCAGAGCAATGTAATGGGAATGGGGTACGAATATTAAGCTTCAGTTGGTTGGATTTCTATCTGCCACTAGAAGATAAAGTTTCCAGTGTGGGAACCTTTCCATATTTCATATGCTTTTGAAATTCCTTTCATACAGACTTGGAGTACCCTAGAACATATTTTACAGTACCCTTCTCAGCATTACATCTGCCACACTTTTCTTTCCTGCTGTGGCCTTTTTTTTTCTTATAAAAACATACTGTTTGCCCAGATGGCTCTTCTCTTTTAAGGAGCCCAAACACTGCTTTGAGAGGGCAGGAGTGGGGCACCAACTTGTTGAATGGTTATTTTGATTAACGCAAACACTTTACACAAGGATCCTTTCTAGGCTTTATTCCAATTATTCTTATTAATACTTTTGTGCCTCAGATTCCTCTTCTTTACAATTCGCTCTGTGCCAAGAGCAATGCCAGAGTTTAAGATTAATTCTAAACCGTCCAGCCATCACCTCTTTTGTTTTGCTATAGCCCCCCCCCCCCCTCCCCTGAACCACCCCTGGTGGGACGGGTATGCCCAGACGTGGGTCTCATGCCTGCTGGTCCTAGAGACCCAAGATGATACTCACTGATGAGGCCCATTGAGGCTGAATCATGTCAGGGGATGCTTGTGGTCTCGTGCAGAAAGTATTAGACCAAGCAGTTTGGGCTGGTCTTCCCCTTTCGTGGTGGGACCAAGCCTGATTTGCATTTGGTC
The DNA here is from genome assembly GCF_040938575.1 of Ambystoma mexicanum. Classification (NCBI taxonomy): domain Eukaryota; kingdom Metazoa; phylum Chordata; class Amphibia; order Caudata; family Ambystomatidae; genus Ambystoma; species Ambystoma mexicanum. The sequence continues at coordinate 556,627,067 of NC_090931.1, forward strand.
TTTCCCCTTTTGTAATGGCTTGGCAGGCAAAGAACGATGGTCTGGACTGAGAAACTGGAAATAGTGCACTGTGATACTATATAAACAAAAATAGAATGGCAGAATCACAAAGATGCAGGAAATTGGTTCATTTAAAAAAAAAAAACATCTTTATGTGTTACATTTCTGCTGGCAGAATGTCACTAATCACTACATAAGCAAGCAAACCAGCACTCTCGAAGCATGAGTGCAACTATCCCAGCCCTTCCGGCTTCTCCTAACATTGCTCTACTACACACCACCATGGCATCTAAGAGCTCCCAGCATGCCAACACTTTCCAAAGCACGAGACAGCACACCCTTGCACACCCACCTAACCTAACCTACCTCACTCTCTCTGGCCTCTGTTATACAGAGCATTGATGCATTTCATTGTGCAATTGTGTGCCTATGAAACATTCTATTTCAAACTACGTGCAATTCTATACTTCGTACGAGCATACATAATCGTGTACTTAGAACAGATTGACATGACATTTTCTTCTATAGTCTAAAGCACGCATATCATGTCTTTTTGCTCGTTGAGATAGCAGTCTCGTTTATTTGCAGAAACCCAAAACATAGCATGTTCCTCACTCTCAGCACGGTCGTTTCTCTGTGCCTAGGTGTAACTGTCTGCCAAAGCTGTTGTTGTTTATCAAAGCATATCTCTCACTGTGTGCTTGCGAAAATGCAGTGCCATGCAAGAAGCTGACTTCATAGATGGACAGACACGCAGAGCAGAGAACATTCTCTAGTGCCTAGAAATCACACTACATTGTGCTATAAATGACAAGTGTACATAATCACATGGCTCTCAGCATATATGGAACCATTATGGCTTAGACCAAAACTATAGTGCTCAAACATGGCCTATTCTAGATGAATTCAAAATTAATGCATGTATAAATGAATGAATAATGAATGGATTACTTAATGGATTAATCACATGATAACTATCATGCATAAAATGCAGTTTCACAAACAAGCCTTTTATCATGTGATAATACATTTCAGGAATACTTCATACTAGTCAAGTGTGTCAGGTGTGAAAACATGGATAAGGAACAAGTAAGTAGTGTAGCTAAATTCTCAGAAAAACTCAAGCATACTAAAACAATAACATGGATATTTCAATAGTGCTACTGGAACAGAAATACCATTGAACAATCATAGTGACTCTCTATCAGTCGTTTTCTGCTAAGACCAGGCAAATACCTAGTTGACAAGCGTGTCATATCTCTGGAAACATGCACATGGCATGAACTACTAGGCAAGCTCTAATATTTCATTAATTGGCAGCATCCTAATGATCACTGCAAGCAAATAGCACTGCAAAAACTGACAAAACTGTGGTGCATTCATCCTAATAACCTGAAAACATATCTCTAAATGATGCATAGCAATTTGTGTAAATGGCATATGGCAAGATATATATGGCTCAACCCAGTGCTCACAATGCATAGCTATCAAAGCATGTGTATTCAAAAAGAAAACGAAGCATAGCAAATGTATCATGTGTTACATGGACATGGGCAATCGGTTTCAGTTTTCTCTCATGTTGTACATTCTCTTCTCTTGCACACAAGAGACAGTTCTTAATGTTTCTAGTCATTAGCAAGTAACCAATGGCCTCCTCGTGGCAAAACTGCATGTCTGTCCTCGCATCTGCACAACCCTTACATGGGCATAGCATACCATGGCATAGCCTAACATAGTTACAGTGTCCAGCATGGCATGTTGACATCAGTGTCTATCAAGAAGCCTCACTGACAAAGGCTCACTCACGGGAACAAATCATTGCTCACTTCTCACTGCATTGCAAGCAGACATCTTCAAGCAAAATGGAGCAAACAATATGTTGGTTTCATGTGGGTGCCAAACAAATTCTCTTCTCATTATGCAATCTGTACTGACTGGCACTTTCCTGATTTTTTCTCAATCCAGAAACTCTCCCTAATCTATCCTTTTTTAAAAAAAAAAAAATTAAATTAGATTTTATTAAGGTTTTAACAAAACAGTTTGAACAACATACAGGTATTGGGTGGTGCAGAGCTTATCTGCCACAATGTGATCCCTCCTACTCACTCCCCAAACATACCCTAGATCATTTTCCCAAAACAGAGCTCCCATCCACCCTCCCCCGTAACCCCCAGGAACATTGGGTTATCTATCATGTCTCCTCATATAACGTGGTCTCACTTGGGGCATGCGGGTTACAGTCAGATTTGCGTCTCTTTCAGTGTTTTTTGGTTGCTTCGCCGAGGTGCTTACAAGCAGACATTCTCGACCTTAATGAGTCAGCAGTTCTCAGAACAGTACATTGTCTCACATCGCCTGTCCATGTGTACCGTAAATTTCACCTCTAAGGGCATCATGTTTACCATTGGTCAAGCATTGATTACATATTGATTCAGAAAACCGCCCCATAGAGTCTCATACTGTGTGGTTTTTCCATGTAGGGCGGCTGTGATTTTTTTCCATTACTGCAATATCGGGGGCCACATTCATCCATTCCGTCTCACCCGGGACCGTGATCGCTTTCCAGTGCAACACAATATAGGCTTGTGCACCGAGGAGGGGAGGTGCCACTATTCCGGTCACCCTTCTAAACTCATCCTCACTTTTTTCCAAACCAAATAACACAAGAAGGGTGCAACTTCCCAATGGATCTCATCGAGATCTCTAATCCATCCGAGGACCTCATCCCAAAACACTCTAATTCAGGGGCATCCCCACCACATATGCCAGTAGTCGGCTCGTTCACCACATTGCCACCAGCATAATAAGGTACCCATCGTCTGAAACATCTTAGACAATCTGTGGGGGTCGTATTGCCATCTGTGGAGAAGCTTGATGCCATGTAATTTGTACTGGCATGGGATTGCAACTAGCGAGGCACCCTTACACATTCTGGTCTACAACTCAGGGTCTATTTCCAGGTTCATGTTTTTCTCCCACCTATTCTTCAATTTAACCGTGGACCCTTTCCCAGCATTTATTAGTGCTGTATACATAATCGATATGAGGCCCTTGGTCTCTGCGAAAATGTTGAGAATAGTTTAGAAGGGAGTAAGGTCTCTGTATTTTCTCCTTCCATAACTCCCTCTTCAGTATGCCTTTAAGTTGTAGAAAGGGGAAGACAGGGAGGGGTCACATTCCCAGTGTGTTCTCAAGTTCTATAATCGCGAGGAAGCTACCCTCCTTCCAGAGTTGTCCCACTCTCTCTAGGCCAGCCTCAAACCAGGGTTGAAATCTACCGTGGTCTGGGATCTCGTCTCGAATTCCCGGTGCCCAAATATGACTCAAAGGTGATGGCCACGTGTTGATGCTATATCTAACAATGCAAGTGAGCAAGGTCATGGAGATCTGCCTGCTGACAATCAACCAATTAAATCCTGGAGAGTCACCACATGTATTGGTAGACCCAGAATTATCACAACAAATGTGTACTGCAGCTTAAGTTTTTTTTTTGAGTGCAGTCAGTGTCACAGTAAACTTTAATTTTTGGGAACATAGGATATTCAACATTTAAGAGACAGAGTATAGTACCTGAGTCGAATAATTCAAATGGTAAATATTTGAAGAACCAATTTCTAGTGTTTGTACATTCTCTAAAGGTTCCTTCGGAGGGAAGCTAGAGAATTTAGTGGAGTCATAATCAGGTCAATAGCCCGTATAGTGTGTGCACAATCAAGAGTTGAACAACAACATATATAACATGTCAACACAACAGTGTTTCGGCCATTTTGTGATGAGCTGGGTGAGCTCTAGTGATGTAGGCCTTCATTAGGACAAGAGTTTCTTTGGAGTGGTGTATCCTATGTGGTCTGTTAAAACAGACGGAGAGTATGTCAGGAATTGGTTGGTCGAACAATCTAGCAGTAGACATGTAAGTAAATACTCAAACAAAGGGATGCCGGTGCTTACCGGATCTAGAGAGCACAATGGCTTTGGGCGTGGAAGTGTCAAAGTCCACTTCAAGACGGTGGAGCCTTCATCTTATGCAAACGCAGTCATCCCTGTCAAAAAGATAAGGGAGTGATAAGAGGGGCTGTAGCTGGTCTAGGCGCAAAATACAAGTGGTACGAGCCAATGTCTTACCTCTGAGGCCAGTGGCAATTTGTCAACGGCTTGTGGTAAGAGTGATAGTTGTGGTCCAAAAGGATCCTTGCTGTGGATAATTAAAAGAAAGGACTGAATGGCAGTAAACGGTGCCGCTATGGAGGTGTTAAAGTGGTGCTGTGTGCTTAAATTGAGTCAGTGTGTGTCAAGTCTAAAGGTGACTCAGTGAGAACTGATGTCAGAGTGGAGACGTGCATGGCTGTTAGTGCCTCCGGGGTGTAGATAATGGCGACCTGAGTCACTGTGGTGGTAAGAGGTTTAGTTTGCTCACGAATAGCGGACGTGTGAGTGAGCCCAAGGTGACTAATAGAGATAATGGATGGTTAGTGGCGCGAAACCGTGGAAGGACATATGCCCCTGTGGATAAATGAAGGGCTCAGTGCGCGGTCCCGTAGCTGGAACATGCTGTGCAACTGACGTGGCCAGGGCGGGCACAAATAGCAGGACCAGCTGTGCCTGTGGTGTGTAAAACCCAAGGTGACTGATGGGGGCTAGCTACCGTGGAGAAAATCTCGCCCGTGTGGGTACAAGAGGGGCTGAGTGCACGGTCAAGTAATAAAAAATGCTGTGCAACTGGTGTGGTGAGTTGCCAGGAGTGCCACAAGCTGTGCCTATGTTGTGTGAGAGTGCGCGAAATTACACGTGCAGCAATTAGCTTACCTGATGTGATCGCGAGGAGCTGCAGTAGCGAAGCTGCCGGCAGTGCGAAGTCTCACTGGCAGCGCGGCTGGGAATGCTTGCTGTTGTCGGGGCCACGGTCAAGTTTAAACAGGCAGCGGCCATTATGGGAGGTGCCTGAGTGCGTGCCTGTATCTGGTCGTGCGGGTGTTTTTTTGCCAGACATGGACCAAAAATTAAAAGAATTAGGTAGTCATGGGATATGTGTGATCAATGGCACTAATGACACCTGTTCAAAAAAGGTTACCTTGGCGCCTCGTGCGAAGCAGGCAGTCAGAGCGGACACACGATAATATTAATGTCATGCGCAAGTGTGACACATGTGATGTGTCACAGGGGGGTAAAGGACCCCGGTGTTACGAGGCTCCAAAAAAACTCAAATTCGTGGGAGTATATGGACATGTGGGAGTCCATGGTTGTGTGTTCATTATGAGGACATTCTGGTGGGCACAGCTCTGCTGTGTTTAAAGGTGCAAATTGTACACTAAATTTGTGGTCACAGCCTCCAAAGGACTGTGGTTAGCGGTAGTTTGACACATGTGTGCATGGAAAGACTGTCATGGTACAGGTTTGTGCAGCAATCAAATGAGACTAAGCAAATGAAAATTAGTGGGGTACCACAGCAAATAATGGAGCACAAATGCAGCAGTTGTTCCACATCATTTACAAAAAATGCTTCCAATCTACAGTGATGTTTTAACCTTCTTTCACAGTGCGGAGTTTGTGGACCCACTTCTGTTCTAATTGGGTTAGAGTTTTATCAATGTCCCCACCTCTTTTGGTGGTATTCACTTTCTGTATTACGCACCACTTTATGTCCATGTTGGTGTTGTTTTTCTTGATGTAATGTTCAACTAGTGGTTTGCCTGGCACCTTGTTTTTTATACACAAACGGTGCTCGCAGATGCTCGTTTTCACTTCTCTCATGGTCTTCCCCACGTATAGTAGTCCTCAGGGGCACACAATGGTGTACATTACTTGGAGGATTATGGGTTGTGGGTGGGGACCACGTGCTCTTGTTAACACAATACGTTATGAAAACATTCCAAGGAATTATTATATATATATATATATATATATCTTGATTGAAAGATCTCTTCAAATCACATACGCTTGTTTTAAGAAGAGTGGGTTTTATTCATGGTTTGGACCGCCAATATGTGTTTCGACCTACGGGTCGTCCTCAAGGCTGTATGAGTCCCACATTACACATATTTTCACATTATGAAAAGACACAATAGTACATGAAAAATATAGAAGAAAACAAATACTTGTCCAATTCCAGGAAGAAATAACATGAAAAACAGAATGAAATAATAAATTGCATGAGCATTAGAAGTCAATAACACAAATAGAACAGATAACACATAGCAGTTGTAGGAGAGGCCGGTACAAATGATCGAAGATCAAAGCCATAGAGGGTTTCAAGAAGAAAAAATTATATATATAAGAAATGTTTGTACATTTCTTCCTGGAATTGGACAAATATTTGTTTTCTTCTATATTTTTCATGTACTATTGTGTCTTTTCATAATGTGAAAATATTTGTAACTTGGGACTCATACAGCCTTGAGGACGACCTGTATGTCGAAACACGTGTCGGCTGTCCAAACCATGAATAAAACCCACTCTTCTTAAAACAAACATATGTGATTTGAAGAGATCTTTCAATCAAGATATATTTATATATATATATATATTTCCTTGGACTGTTTTTATAACGTATTGTGTTAACAAGAGCGCGTGGTCCCCACCCACAACCCATAATCCTGCTTGTTTAACTATACCAACTCCTAGTGGATGAGCTGGAGGGTGTGGTGATATCGCTGCCAGTTATACAGAATCTTACTTTAAGTGCTCACAGATTCAAGTAGTGGTCAAGAGCGCACAGCTTAACTTTATCGAATCCATATTTACTAATCCTTACTAGGTGTATATTACTTGCTTCGTGTTGCAGTTGGTGTGATCTTGTACGGTCCAGGAGAAGTCTGTGTGTGTGAAGACTTTCGTAGTCTCCGTGAACTGGTAGGCTGTGCATTTCCCACAGCGATAGTGGCCTTGAACAGGCGGTAAATTCCAAAGGGTGTTGGGTTGCTTCGGTGGTTCAAGAAAGGTGTGTACTAGTGACTCCTTGATGTTTCGGTTTTTCTTGAAGGCAAATAGCGTCACTTTCTGGATAGATCCAGTGTTTTTAATCAGAGCCCAATGTTGTTTTATGGTCTTCTTAATCAAGTTGCTGAGGGGACTGTAGGTTGTTACGAAGACCAACCTGTCCAGTTGTTTCTTGGTGGTTTTGGTGAGGCACACAGTGTCAATAGGTGTTAGCTGCTCGCTTGTTGGCATGTCTGATGGATTTCCTCGGTTATCCCCCGTCGAGTAGATGGTTTTGTAGATATGTAGCGTGTTTATCGTGTGTGTCACAATTCGTGCAGTTCCTCCTGATCCTCAGGAATCGCCCGTAGGGCCGGTTGTACTTCAAGCTTTCTGGGTGATAGCTATCGGAGTGCAACAAGGGGTTGATAAAACTCTAACCCAATTAGAGCAGAAGAAGGTCCACAAACTTTGCACTGTGAAAGAAGGTTTAAACATCACCGTAGAGTGGAAGCATTTTTTGTAAATGTGAAACAACTGCTGCATATGTGTTCCATTATTTGCTGTGGTACCCCACTTAATTTCATTTGCTTATTCTCATTTGATTGCTGCACAAACCTGCACCATGACTGTCTTTCCATGCATACATGTGTCGAACTACCGCTCACCACAGTCCTTTGCAAGCTTTGACCACAAATGTAGTGTACAATTTGCACCTTTAAACACTGCAGAGCTGTGCCTGCCACAGTGTCCTCATAATTTACACTCAACCATCGACTCCCACATGTCCATCTACTCCCACGAATTGGAGTTTTTTTGGAGCCTCGTAACACTGGGGTCCTTTACCCCTCTATGACACATCACATGTGTCACACTTGCGCATGACATTAATATTATCGTGCGTCCGCTCTGACTGCCTGTTTCGCACGAAGTGCCAAGGTAACATTTTTTGAACTTTAACAGGTGTCATTAGTTCCATTGATCACACATATCCCATGGCTACCTAATTCTTTTAATTGCTGGTCCATATCTGGCAAAAACACGCACCCGACCAGATTCAGGCACTCACTCAGGCACCTCCCATAATGGCCACTGCCTGTTTAAACTTGACCGTGGCCCCGACAATGGCACGCACTCTCAGCTGCGATGCCAGTGAGACTTTGCACCGCTGGCAGCTTCGCTACTCCAGCTCCTCGCGATCACATCAGGTAAGCTAATTGCTGCACGTGCAATTTCGCGCACTCTCACACGCCATAGGCACAGCTCGTTGTGGCACTCCTGGCAACTCACCACACCAGTTGCACAGCATTTTTAATTACTTGACCGTGTACTCAGCCCCTCTTGTACCCACACGGGCGAGATTGTCTCCGCGGCAACTAGCCCCTATCAGTCACCTTGGGTTTTACACGCCACAGGCACAGCAGGTCCTGCTATTTGTGCCCGCCCTGGGCACGCCAGTTGCACAGCATGTTCTTGCTACGGGACCGCGCACTCGGCCCTTCATTTATCCACACGGGCGTATGTCCTTCCACGATTTCGCGCCACTCACCATCCATTATCTCTATTAGTCACCTTGGGCTCATTCACACGTCCGCTAGTCGTGAGCAAACTAAACCTCTTACCACCATAGTGACTTAGGTCGCCATTATCTACACCCCGGAGGCACTAACTACAGCCATGCACGTCTCCACTCTGACATCAGTTCTCACTGAGTCACCTTTGGACTTGACGCACTCTGACTCAATTTAAGCACACAGCACCACTTTAACACCTTCATAGTGGCACCGTTTACTGCCATTGAGTCCTTTCTTTTAATTATCCACAGCAAGGAACCTTTTGGACCACAACTATCACTCTTACCACGAGCCGTTGACAAATCGCCACTGGCCTCAGAGGTAAGACATTGGCCAGTACCACTTGTATTTTGCGCCTAGGCCAGCTACAGCCCCTCTTATCACTCCCTTATCGTTTTGACAGGGATGACTGCGTTTGCATAAGACAAAGGCTCCACCATCTTGAAGTGGACTTTGACACTTCCACGCCCATAGCCATTGTGCTCTCTAAATCCGGTAAGCACCGGCATCCCTTTGTTTGAGTATTTACTTTCATGTCTAATGCTAGATTGTTCGATCAACCAATTCCTGACATACTCTCTGTCTGTTTTACTCCAACGGACCACATAGGATACACCACTCCAAAGAAACTCTTGTCCTGATGGAGGCCTACATCACTAGAGCTCACCTAGCTCATCACAAAATGGCCGAAACACTGTCGTGTTGACATGTTATATATGTTGTTGTTCAACTCTTTGATTGTGCCCACACTATACGGGCTATTGACCTGATTATGACTCCACTAAATTCTCTAGCTTCCTTCCCAAGGAACCTTTAGAGAATGTACAAACACTAGAAATTGGTTCTTCAAATATTTACCATTTGAATTATTCAACTCAGGTACTATACTCTGTATGTCTTAAATGTTGAATATCCTATGTTCCTAAAAATTAAAGTATACTGTGACACTGACTGCACTCAAAAATAAAACTTAAGCTGCAGTACATAGTTGTTGTGATAATTCTGGGTCTACCAATACATGTGGTGACTCTCCAGGATTGAATTAGTTGATTGTCAGCAGGCAGATCTCCATGACCTTGCTCACTTGCATTGTTAGATATTACTGTGGGCAGAGCAAGGCATTAACCAGGTACCCTTCCTCATATTCACGTGGTGATGCCTCCCATGTCTGCGCCCTCCCTCCAGATCTCCCAAATGGTACCAAATGGTACCAAATTAACCTGTTGGATCCTACAGGTTAATTTGCCCCTTGGTACCCAGAGCCACTCTGATAGGGTGGCCGGATTGAAGTTGTAGTTATCGAGGTGTGTCCACTGTAAATGTGTGTGGTTTCTCATGTGTGGCACTAAGATCCTCAGCTGTGCTGCTGCATGGTATTTTGTAAGGTCAGGTAAACCCACCCCCTTTTCCTTTGGAAGAATTAAGACCTCATATGCTATCCTCGCTTTTTTCCCTTGCCAGAGAAATCTCAAAATGGCCCTCTTCACCTACCCGAAGAATAGTTTTGGCATCTTGATGGGGAGCATCTGGAACGGGTATAGGAATCTGGGAAGACACGCAATTTTAATTGCATTAAGTCTCCCCATCCACGAAATCATGAAGTTCTGCCACTTGGTTAGATCAGCATGAAATTGAGAGAGTAGAGCGGGGAAATTGGCTTTGTATAGAGCGTCCAGATTTCGTGTGAAGTTTATTTCCATATATTACAACGTTGATTCCCCAATGGTGAGGCCTAGCGTGGAATATCTGTCGGTATCCTGTTGGATGGGTTCTTTCAAGGGGAACAGGATTGACTTGGACCTATTCATTTTAAAGCCAGACAGTAGCCCATATCGTTCAATCAATTGTATGGCTCTTGGTATAGATGCTAATGGATTCGTCACATGCATTAATAGATCATCGGCATACAAGGCCATCTTATATTCCTTCCCATTTACTTTCAGACCTTCCACTAGGTGGTCAGCTCTAATTGTCTGTGCGAGGGGCTCAAGAGATAGAGCGAACAATAGCGCAGATAGAGAGCAGCCCTGCCTAGTTCCTCGACCCAGAGCAAACCATCTCGAGTAGTCCAAGTTAACTGATACCGAGGCCCTGGGGGATGTATATACTGCCCTCACCCCTCTTCTGAATCTCTCACTGAGTTGTACCTTGCTCAGGACAGCCCCAAGGAAGCCCCATTCTACCCTGTTGAAGGCTTTTTCAGCATCAACAGACATGAGGGCAGGGTCCCCCTTCATCTTCTTTGCCTCATGAATCAAGTGTAGTGTTATGCGCATCGTATTTGCTCCCTGTCTCCCCAATATAAATCCCACTTGGTCTGAATGTATCAGCTGAGGCATGTATATCTCCAGCCTGGCTGCCAGTATCTTCGTGTATATCTTCGTGTCACTATTGAGTAATGATATTGGGCGATACAATCAGCGGTGGCTTGGGTCTCTACCTTCTTTGGGGATAACCGTGATCACCGCCTCTGAGAAGGAGTCTCGGGGTATTCCTTCTCCAATATATAATTGAATAGGTCTACCATGAATGGGAGGAGGGGCGACAGAAGGTCTTGTAAAAGCCTGCCGTATAACCAGTGTTTCCTGGGGCCTTCGCAAGCGGCAACCTCTTTACCGCTCGCTCCACTTCTTCGGCCGTGATAGGGGCATCCATTGTGTCTGCATCTGCACGGGTGAGTTTCGGCATCTCAACACCCCCCAAGTACCTCTCTATTTCCCCTTCATTTTGAGTTGTTTCGGATTTGTATAGAAGTTTATGAAATCGTGCGAACGCCTATGGGATGTCCCCTCTCTGCATACCCGGGGCAGCGTCTCCTCCATTATCTATGGCGGTCAGCCATCTTTCTTCTGTCTGGCCTCTCAATCTAGCTGCTAGAAGGGCATCAGCATTATCCCCCTTCTCATAATACTTCTGTTCAAGGAGCCGTAATTTGTGGACAACTCGTCCCTCCTCGAGGAGACAAAATTCTTCCCTTTTCTGTCTGGCTACAGGGATCTTCTCTGCTCTGCCCTCGGTGGCGGTCTGTGTGGCCCAGTCCAAGTGACTGATCTCGTTCCTTAATCTATTTTCGATGAAGGCTCTCTCCCTAATCTATCCTTTGATACCGATGTATCATGGCACTCTGTTAGTGATTTCTGAACAATGCAGAACATTGCAAATTTTCAACAGCCCTCATGTTGCGCCAAACATGGGCAAATATTTCTCTTCTCTCAATGAAAACAAAGCAGAGCACCAGGGGCTAAGTTTCAGTATGTAACTCCTCCCTCTGACCCCAACCTCTACCCCTTCATTAGGGTCAAAGGCAAGGCGAATATTTCCAAATTCATCTCTCGCCGTTTATGCAAACAGCTCGGAAAACAAACTTGTGGCAAACATTTCCCATTTCGAAAACATAGCAAGGAAACATATCTCCGTGTGCAAAGATTTCTATGAGGCAAATCTCAGTCAACCTGGAAATCAGCCAGCCAGCCAGCAAGCAAGCTTCATCTCCACGTACTTCTTGAAGCAGAACAGATATCTTGTTCAAAACTTCAAGGTCAGAGACGTTCCGCAGAATTTCGCTGCTTTACGGCAACGTTGCGTGGCACGTATATTTAGTGTCAGGTCAGTCTGTATCCCGATCAGTCTGGGACAGTCTGGGTCATAAGGTGAGTGGGATCAGTCTCCCCGCATCAGATGTAACTCAGGAAATCAAGACAAACGTGTAGTATTATTGTTTTGGCATATATCGGTAAACTCTTCTCAAACAAGTGTTAGGCAGACTTCTCAAAATGTGCTAATTCCTCTCTACCTTAAAGAGCCCCAGCTCTTTTGCTGAACTTTGGGACTCTGTACTTTTTAATTCCGTTTGTTTTCTGTGTTTATTTCTTTTGGTTATGGAGTTTTAGACAACTCCATAGGCATCATCTTTTTTAGGTGTGTCACACAGCACCCTCAGTGGGTGTCCAGTCATTTGGTCGACTGAAAACTGGTCGAATGACATTTGGTCGACGCAATTTGGTCGAAAACCAAATGGTCGAATTTTTTATTTATTTATATATTTATTTTTCGGGTTTAAGTTTTTTAAAAAAAGGGGTTTTTAGAGAAAAAAAGGGGGCTGGGGGGACCCCCAAAAAATAAAAAAAGGGGTGAAAATAAAAAAAAAATTCGACCATTTTTTTTTCGACCAAATGTCTGGTAACCCCCTCAGTGCAGTGACACAGGAAAGCCTTTAGGCTGTTCCAAGGTTTAAATACCTTCTCTGGGATAAACTACTGTTTCCCAGAGAATGTAAGGTTAAATTGACTTTACTAGTCTTTTTAAATTCCTAGACCCAGCACACACTATCTTCCAAAGAGTGCTGGAGGGGTACCTAGTATCCCCTATGTCTAGAAACTCATGTAGCAGTCAAATGCTACCCTTTCCTATCGAAATGGCTGGTGACAGTGGTTTTACAATGAACTACCATTATTTTTCAAGCTCCGCGAACACCGGTAGCTAAAAGTCGTGGGAGCCATGTTTTCCAAGATGGTGCCTTAAGCCCCTTTGTTTAAACAGGTCCCGGTCTTCTTTTTTTGCCATTTTTTTTTTAGAAAGGACCTTCTAGTCTTTGTCTCTCTGCGCCAAACTAGGTTTGGTCCCTTTGTTTCTATGCCTTTGGCTGGCTTCAGGACTGAAGACCACCTCTGGCGTCTGAGTGTCTGGGGTGGGCAGGAATTGACAAACGTGCCCGAAACTCCCTGTGCTTAGTCTCCTAGGAGACCCAAATGCACTCTGGCATCATTGGCTGGCTGACTGTCCGCAAGGACAGCCACCCTGCTGGGTGAGTGGCAGCTAGGCTGGAATGAAAGGGAGAAAACTGTTTAAAAGGCGAGTCTCTTGGACTGGAAAGGAGAGTCGACCACTGAAACGAAAGAACTGAAGACAAGCTGGAAGAGGACGGCTGCTGCAACTCCTGGACCGTTGCTTTGCCTGGTGAAGCCCTGCTGCAGGTCCGAATTGCCAAGTTCATCTCGACAGAGAAGCCCCTTCAAGGACGACTTCTTCCTTTGAGTTGGTGGGGCCAATCAACTCGTAAGCCACCTGGATACCATTCTCAAAGCTGGTTAGGATTAACCAGGGAGAGGGACACCAGCTTGCGTGCTTGAATTACAGCTACTGGAACTGAAGTGACTCCATTTTGTCAGTGTTTTTCGACGATCCCGTGCAGTGCAGGAGTCCCCCGACGTCCTCCCTCTTGTCCCCACGACTGAGGCTCAGGAAAAGTGAGATCTGCAGGAGCTGCCAGGAACCAACGTCTTCTGCTGCATCTTGTTCTTCATATTAAGGTACTGTGCCAACCCGATTGAGAGCACTTGCCTCTCGCAGGGAAAGTTCGTGGAACTTTCCCAACTTGCAGGCCTAATCAGCTTGTGACCCAACATATGATTCTTTTTTGTACAAACTACTTCTGAGAACTTTGGCAAAGACTTTACCGTTTACTTCAAGAACTGCTCTTTCCTATCCAAGAAACTAGTCAATTGACTTTGGCCTAGGCCTATCGAACTGAATCGAGCCCTCTAGTGAACTAAAACTATTTGCACTGCCTAAGAACGCAATTGTGATCTATTCTGCTAACTTGTGCCTTTGTCCTCCTATTTAAAGTGATTGAAATGCCATTTTGCTTCCATTTCAGGGGAGCCTAATTTACTTAGAAACTTATTGGTTTGGTACTGAAGTGTATTTGTGTATGATATAAAGTTGCCTCCTTCTAGTGAATGTTTTCTAAATGACTGTGTAATAAATGAATAAGTGTTTTACCAAGAAACATTGAATGTAAGTGTCTACTTGAACCACTGTGATTGTAAGACCTCTGTGTAACCTCTTTTACTGCTCACATTCCCTCTTGAGATAAGCCTAGCTGCTCAGCTCGCTGCCGCAAAACTGTGTAGTACAGACTTATACCAAAGGTTGGTTTTGCTTACACCTGTAGTACTAATTGCATATGGTAGTCTCAGAGGGTACTGCATGCAATTCTGCCTAACAACAAGGCAAAGCTATTCATCTCTCATTATACTGTTCTTCACAGTGCATACTAGATGTAACCTGTTCTAGTCTCTCAGAGACAGCAATGTTAAAATCTCAGTGTCTGGTCATTCCCATTCAAAGTATACTAACAAAGGTCTGTCATAATTCAAGCTGATTTCAACTATGTGAAGCATTTTGCCTTCACTGTATGATGCAACTGTCTTTCTATTTCTATCTTTCATATATGCAAATAAAGCAAATCTCTTAACATAATTCGAAACTCCAAGATTGCATACAACTCTGTGTGGTGCTGCAAAGTGACAAAACCATCCTCATTCTCACAGTAAGCATCCCATGGCAATGGTGCCATTCTCATACCCTCTTTCAACAAGAGGAAACCTCCATGGATTTCTTCATGTTGACAAGACCGGTACTCATTCATACAAACTTTCTCTCCTGCATCTGCAAGATTCTTCAGTAAGCTAACACTGCCCTTCTGACATACTGCTGCTGCTAGTAACATTGTACAATATTGTGACAACTCTAATCTATCAACCTGCATCCTACTATAAATGTTAGTACTTTCAGTGTATCCTCGAAGCATTCCAACATAGCTCAATGCATTATTCACTACAAAGCATATTTCCTCTGCAGAATTCATACTGGTCAATTTATCTTCTAAATACATTTCAAAACTGTAGGGCAAAATATTGTCACCCTCTCCACAAGCTGCCAAGATGGTGCTATTACAATTTATATAAAATATTTTCACTGTTTCACCTATCCCCATCAGATCAGAATGCAATGCACGGCTGTGTCGAAGAATTTCTCTGCTGAAATTCTGTCAAGTATACATCATCAGAACTGCACTGAAACACTGTGTACACATCTCTCAATAGGTTCACTCCGTAATGGCATTTCTGCAAGTTGCATTTCTCTGCAAAGGGACCCACAATAATGGGTACAAATTCTAACATAGGACATTTCTCTTGCATACATATAACATTCTGTTGCCCTGCTGACATGGCAATATCTTGAACCACTGAACTGTCAATTGAACATTTCTGTGACATAGCATCTATCACACTCGGGTCTGCCCTAGGTAACTGCTTCTCCTCGTGGGCCAACCTGTCTCATCATTCTCTCGCACTTATTCTGAGACTACTTCCCAATTCTCTGACATATTTCTCAGTTGATCCCTTATTGCTCTAAGGCAACTAAGGTATGGACTCACTATTTCAGTATTTTCTACTAACCCTTTGGGTTTATTCTCAAACAAAGCCTCACAACTTGTGCGAGTTTCCAAACAAACTTCGGGCAACTCTAAACAAGTAGCTCCAGCCTGGCTAATATGTGCGCACATTTCAAAACCATTCCAAACAAAGTTGAATCAACAAATCTGGATTTCAACCAAAGGCGGACAAATAGGTCCTGTGGAGCATGCTCACCAAATCAAATTCCAAAGATTCCAAAAGAGAGCAACACGATGATCTCCCATCAAAGACAAACTCCCTGATTACTGTGTCTGGCAATCTCTCCTTCTCCAAGCAAAGATGCAAACAGCATCAGTATCACAGCTGCACACCAACGCAGTGTTAAAAAACCTTTGCTGTAGACAATCTCGGTCAACAAGTAGATCAGAACAGCTGCTGCAACGAACTTCCTTCTATTTGGCAGCCAGAATCCTCTTCTGTTCCAGCTATGGACCTTGACTGTCCTTCGGGAGGGTCCCTATTCAGGCGCCATTCTGAGAAACTGGAAATGGTGCACTGTGATACTATATATACAAAAATAGAATGGCAGAATCACAAAGACAAAGGAAATTGGTTCATTTCAATCAACAAAAATCTTTATTTACACCTTGCATTTCTGCCTGGCAAAATGTCACTAATCACTACATGAGCAAGCAAATCAGCACTCTCTAAGCATGAGTGCAACTACCCCAGCCCTTCCGGCTTCTCCTAGAATTGCTCTACTACACACCACCATAGCATCTAAGAGCTCCCAGCATCCCAACACTTCTCAAAGCATGAGACAGCAAACCCTTGCTCACCCACCTAACCTACCACACTCTCTCTGGCCTCTTTTATACAGAGCAATTATGCATTTCATTGTGCAATTGTGTGCGTAGCAAACATTCTATTTCAAACTACGTGCACTTCTGTACTTCGTGCCTGCATACATAATCGTGTACTAAGAACACATTGACATGACATTTTCTTCTATAGTCTAAAGCAAGCATTTCATGTCTTTTTTCTTGTTGAGACAGCAGTCTCGTTTATTTGCACAAACCCAAAACATAGCATTTTCCTCACTCTTAGCAAGGTTGTTTCTCTGTGCAAAGGTGTAGCTGTCTGCCAAAGCTGCTGTTTATCAAAGCATATCTCTCACTGTGTGCTTGCGAAAACAATTTCCCTGCCGTGCATGAAGCTGACTTCATAGATGGCCAGACACACAGAGCAGAGAACTTTCTCTAGCGCCTAGAAATTACACTGCATTGTGCTATAAATGACAAGTGTACATAATCACATGGCTCTCGGCATATATGGAACCATTATGGCTTAGACCAAAACTATAGTGCTCAAACATGGCCTATTCCAGATGAATTCAAAATGAATGCATGCATAAATGAATGAATAATGAATGGATTAATGGATTACTTAATGGATTAATCACGTGATAACTATCATGCATAAAATGCAGTTTCACAGGAGAGTTGCCCATAGCAATGCCAGGGGTTAAGATTAATTCTAAACCTTCCAGCCATCAGCACTTTTTGGGGGATTTGGAAAGTTAACATTAACCAGTAGGCGAGCGCTGGACAACATCTAGCCCGGCTACATACATGGCTACAGGGGGCCAGCTGTCATTTGAAGGAGTAACCTTGATATAAATAAAATGTGCGACCCCTTTTTGCTCTTTTGATTGAACAGTAACTTCATTAGAACTTGAGGGCCCTCCAAAGTGTTAGCGACACATTTGGTGCTGACCTGCATAGCAAACTGAAGAGGGTCACATAATGACACCTGCGTGTAATACTTGTTTCAAAATAAAATATAGCAACACTGATACCGCAGGGGAGTGATGTATTATTCATGAAACGTGTATAAATCTGTGGTAAGTCGGAATCGGTAGACTGACAAGCAGGCATGATTTTCAAAAGGTTTATTTTCTCTTCTGATTCAAAAACGCCCACTCCCTGGTTTGCGGGTCATGCTAGTCTCGACGAAATCTTCACATTGTTCCACAAGGCAAAGGGTGAGACACTGTGATCTTGTTTGAGGCACTACGGCGTGGACCGAGCTCCGAGGACAGGGTGCAATGAGAAGGAAAAGGGAAAGAAGCAGCGTCGGAAGAGGTCCTGCTGCCCGTGTGCCCTCGCACTGACACTCCTCTGCCTCGAAATAGAAGAGGGACTGATTCAAGGATTACCCAGGGTGGCTGGCGCAGGTACCTTTTCCTTTCCTACCCAATATTCCACCCCAGAGGAATGGGAGTAACTCTGCTTGAAGATGCTAGACATCTTTGCCAAGGCGCTGATGCCTTCGGCTGAGGCGCCATCAGCTAAAAGCAGCTCCTGGGCATCCGGCATTAACCAGTGAGCAGGAGCTAACATTTTGCTTATTGTCATGACCCCTTATGCTTTAAATATCATAAAAATGTGTCCTAATGCTTATTTGTAGATTGTCCCAAATGCATACAGTTAAGTTCACATAGCTGTTTGTTTGTCATCAGTTGGCTTGGGGAGCCAAAACAAGGTCTTGGTAGCTGTTGGTTCCAAGCTAACATGGCTCTTCTAGGCTACAAGCAGAAGCTAAATGGCTCCCAGCTGCCCCCAATTTCGAACCCTGTGCCATCCAGAACGTCCAGCCATAAAAGAAAAGAGCTAAATCCTTGGGGCTTGCTGTGCAACATCTCTCTGCTCAGCCGTCTTGGGCAGGGGTTTTCGTCCCTCCTTCTCCTATCTCTCAAGAGACTGTGGTCAATCTGCCCTGGTACTGCAGGGCAGGCGCATCCAGAGCATTAGAGATGCTCAGAGGTGTGGTGTGGCCGCGGCCACCACCCAACCACCCCCCAGTGCGCAAAACCTCATTGAGTGGCTATGTTACCCAACACTAGTGTGGTGGGCGGGGGTGCATTTCCCTGTTCAGCACGGAATGGTCAAGGACCACGCCCGACACTTGTGGCTTACAGGTCACCCAACAGGGGTATTGCCTCCCGGTCCTAAAGCACCCACTGATCCACGGCCCCGGGCCACACCGTTATCTGCGGACCCCATCCTCGTGGGTGTTGTCCACCTGCTTCTGTCTGGTACCAAAGGATAGAGGCTTGCGTCCCATTCTGGATCTGTGGCTGCTGAACTTGTTCCTTTACAAGGACAAGTTCAAGATGGTTGTACTGGCTAAGATCCTGCAAGCTTCGATCTACAGGACTGGTTGGTAGCACTTGACATTCAGGATGCCTACTTCCACGTGCCGATTTATTGAAAGCACAGGACGTACCTGAGGTAAGCAGTGAGCCAACATCACTACCAGTTCAAGGTTCTGCTGTTTTGGCTCCCAGGGTTTTCACCAAGCTGCCAGCCGTGTTGGCTACTCGTCTCAAAACGGAGGGCATTCATGTCTTTCCCAACCTGGACAACTGGCATCTTCCATGCTCAGTCTCCAGATCTAGTGTCATAGCATTTACTCCACACATGATTGATTGATTGTTTATTTGTATAGCGCCTATACACAAAGTGTTTCAAAGCGCTTCAAGGAGGGAGGGAACATGGGATAATACAGTTACATTCATTACAAGTCCTTGAAACAGTTTAGAATGTGAAAAACTATCAAATCATAACAGACAGTGCAAGTGCTTTGAACAATAAGGGGGAGGCTAGGGAGGAAGAAGGGAGACAAAACTAGCAGTAACATTACTATGCCTGACGGCAATTGTTGCAATGCAAGAGTGACAAGAGGAGGGGGAAGTTCGGGAGGTAGGGGGAGAGGAGAGAAGGGGTGAGCAGAAGAACAAAACAAGTGACTATCCAGTAAAGGTCGATGACTGATCAAGATAGTTCTGGGGAGGGAGTGGGAGAAGAAAACAAGGAGGGAAAGGGGGAACAAAACAAGCTATTATCAGAGGTCAAAGCACCGATGATAAGAGTAAGTGCTAAGATATAGCTTGGAGGGAGGAGGAAGGGGGAGAGACTGTTGCAAAGACGGGCGGCTACGAATTACTACGCCTAACGGCAATTGGAGTGGTGCAGGAATTTGACAGGGGGAGGGAAAGGAAGGGGAAGGAGGGAGGGCTGTGGTGAGGGAAAGGATGAGAAAAAGGGAGGGGTCGGGCAAGGGGAGTAAAGGCAAGATGGGGGAGAGAGTGAGGAGGGGGCACTGGCAAGGGGGACAAGGAGACACTGAGGGGGGGCACGGTGAAAAGGAGACCCTGAAGGGGGGGGCAGGGTGAAAAGGAGACCATGAAGGGGGCAGGGGGAAAGGAGACACTGAAGGGGGGCAGCGGGGACCTGGAGACATAGTCGGGGAGCAGGTGGAACATGTAGACACTGGAGGGGGCAGGGGAAACATGGAGAAAAACAGGTGGGGGCACACAGAATCACCCGGGGCAAGGGGAGGAGTGGTGGGGTCACACAGGCACTCGGGGTAAGGGGGGAAATGTGGTGGACAGGGGTAGACGGGGCCTTTGAAGTGGGCCTTCCATGGTTTGGCCGGCTCCCGCCTCCCGGTTGCTGCCATTGCCTTAATGGGCCAAGGCAGCCAAATGGAGAGGCGGGCAGGGGCTGGCCCACACGAAGGAAAGGAAACACCAATTCGAGCAACGACGACGACACGGCCATCTTGGAATGGGCTTGCAGGCATGGAGGCACAGCATAAGTAAAAATACATTTCAATAAATCCATGGATATAATAGCAATCACGCACCATGCTGGCCACAGCAGCCCAAACAAATGAAAACACCATCAAATAGTGCAATTTCTGACCAGGAACGGCGGTCGCTTGCAAAAGCAGAATTCTTTCACGCAAATTGCACTCTATTGCACAACTTGGGCTTTTCCCTGAACTTCAAAAAGCCTCAGGTTTCACTGTCCCAGTCCCTCCGATGTATTGCATCTGTCTTGGACACTTGCTGGCAGTGCTTTCCTGCCTGAGGACTGAGTGGCAAACATCTTTTGGCTAGTCAATGTCCTCCAGTCCCAGCCTTGGCTTTCCTGCACCTTCTGGACCTCATGACCACCTGCATCCTAGTGGTGCTGGAGGCGAGGCTGCGCATGACATCCTATAACTTTTTTTATGTGTCTCTGACCAGGTGGCTCAGCAACTTGCGTGGTAAGCTATATAGGAAAACTTGCTGAGGCGTGTCGTTTCGTCAACCTTTGCCCCAGGTGACGCTGGTCACAGACGCATCTCCGACTAGTTGTGTTGCTAAACTGTCAGGTCTGACTTAGAAAACTGTGGTCTCGCATGGAGTCTTGGGAACACATCAACTTGCTGGAGCCGAGGGCCATCAGGCTGGCCCTCGTCGCTTTTCTCCACTATGTGAAACGCAAGACTGATGTGCCTGACGTAATACAGCCATGCAGTATCTGAACAAAAGAGGTTGTTTTGGGTCCTTGCCTCTGTGCAGAGAAGCAATGCAACTGTGACTCTGGAGAACAGTGTCTCTCCTACAGTGGTTCATCTGGCTGGAAAGGAGACTGTCACAGCTGATGCCTTGAGCAGACAGACCTTGGCCTCCTACGAATGAGTGCTCTGCCAGGAAGTTCTTTCACTCCATTTCAGGGGTATGCTTCCTCTTTTGACCCACTCTGAGGCTCTCCCAGTTTGCCTCCCTCCTGGGCGTCTTTTGATTTCTCTCCAAACTCTGTGGCCTCTCCTTTGTACTCCCTATTCTGGGGTGTTCTCAGTCTCTCCCCACTCTTGGACTTTTCTCCTTTTTTTCCTGACTATGGGCCTACTTCCTCTGCCCTTGCCCCCCCACTTCGCGTTCCTTGGAAGCCACTGCATACCCGTATCTGACCAGCTGTGCTCCCTGGGAAGGCTATGTAGGCCGACTGCCTCATTTCTCTGTGGAGCTGCTTATGTGGCAGTTCAGATGACAGTGGGTATCTCCTCTGGCTTTCCGCTTGCTCGGTGTGGAAGCTTGTGGGCGGTTACTCCACCAGGCTCAGCCTCAGCCCGCTTCGGTACTCTGTGCTTGACTGGGCAGCCATACCCCATGCCTCAAGTCTCTCGCCTGCCGGGCTCACTCTTAGGTCAAACCTCTGGGTGTAATGCCACATCTGGCGTTTCCTCGCTCAGAGCGTCTCCCTCAATGGCCACTGCAATGTAATTAAATTCTGCGGGCTACATGGATACTCCTTCCGGATTGGTTTCTCGTTTGACGGGACTTCAGAAGGCTGGTTTTCTGGTCATTCTGTTGTTTTCCATAAAGAGGATGAGATGAAGTCTAGGTCAGAAGCCGAGCCTGCCATTATTAAAGGGTTTTCACACATCTTAGTTCCTGCATCCCCCATAAAGTTGTTCATCTCTGAGGGAAAGGGATGGTGACCAAAGTCTCTCTCTGCGTTTTCCATTTTCCATAAGGGAGGAGGGTGGAGTGTGGGGGGGTCACCACCAGAGGGCTCCCGCCTACCCTGTTGCTTAGTGTGTGTTAAGCAGATCCGGCTCACTGTCATATTCCCAAAGGGGGTGACTCCCCTTTGGGGAGAGTTGACAAACTCCTCAGATTAGTCATAATCGTAATGTATTTCATCCTCCCAAACATTCCTCCCCTTGGATATTCCTTCTACTGGGACAGCTGCCACCAGAAGTGCGTATGTATTTGTGTGTAGTATAGCTTGATATCGACCTACTTCAGTGGTTTAGCCCGGACGTGACAACTTCCATGCCCCCCATGACATCAGTTCCTTTGATCTGCGCTCTCAGCATTCCCCATCCAAATGCCCCGTCCCCCGCACAGACTGCCAATACATAATGTCTATCACAGACCCCATACTATTTCTCTGTGGTGTTTTGGGTCTTAGCATAGTGCTGTAGAGTGTGTCTCCTGCCAGACAGTGAACCCAAAAGCCCTGCGGTAACGGGCGGCCAAGCTCTCCCTTGTTTCACCCCTGTCAAAATCATGGGATGCTCCCTTTGGAATAGTCGGTCTTCAGGAAACGTAAGAACCACTGACCATATACAGACAGCACTCTCAATGGGGAGCACCACCACCTTATAAGTGACAACCAATTTGTTTAATAAAATGATTGCTCTGACTATAAGGACTCTGTTCACAGTGTACAGTTGTTTACTTTTAGGAATAAACTTGACTGTTGACGTCTAACTGGCTAAGTCCTGGCTGGAGCGGTATCCTAAAACCTCTGGGAGGCACTGCAATCTGGGCACAGTATAAAGCTTCATGCCCAGTGTGACAACGTCCCTGCCTGAATATGGAGATAATTAGTGGTATGGCCAAGAAGGGCAAATGCCGGCAACAATTTAACTGATGATGGATATGAGGGCAGTATGGTGAGGATCCTCTTGTCATGCCCGCCTTGTTCTTGCCATTTATCATGGCGGACACCAGAAACACGCCCTTTAAAAAAGGCTCCCAGTAGTATGAGCCAACCTGGCCTTAACAGTGAAGTTGATGGGGACACTGTCCACTGGTGTAAAGGAATGTTTGAAAAGCACACAGGAATAGAGGATGGAGTGGAGTCCAACCTCACTGCAATCGATGCTTGAGGGAGAGTGTCTACGGCACCGAAGCCTAATACTCGGACATATATGCGTGGCTGAATGAGCTTTGCCAATCTGATATGGTGGTCAGTGCTGTTGGAGGCTTGTTCTGCACTATGACAAACAATCACCCACAGTAGGCCAATATACCGAGCATGGAGAACCTAATCTGGTACAGCCAGTGCTCAACCAAGGGTGCAAAGCCAGGGCTAAGCATGGAGAACCCAGAAAAGTATTACCTTTGCCAAGTTCCCCATACCA
The DNA here is from genome assembly GCF_040938575.1 of Ambystoma mexicanum. Taxonomy (NCBI): domain Eukaryota; kingdom Metazoa; phylum Chordata; class Amphibia; order Caudata; family Ambystomatidae; genus Ambystoma; species Ambystoma mexicanum. The sequence continues at coordinate 556,650,525 of NC_090931.1, forward strand.
AACATACACACGCGACCAAATAGGCAGGAATCCCTCTCAGGAGGTGGAGCAAGAGCTGCATAATGGGGAGCTGTGGGAGTTAGTAATTCATTTTGTAGTAGCATGGTGGAAGGAGAAAGAGCTGAAGATCAAGCTGATCCTGAACCAGGACACTGGAGAAGCGACCCAGAATGCCGCGAGAGACTGGAGCTACTACTCTGGTTGAGTGACCCAGGAGATGGGAGGGTGGTAATTCAGGGTATGATCAGATGAACAGGAGGCAGAGTGAGTGTACAAGGAAGTAGTCACACAGGGTGAAGAGATGTTTGATAGTCACATAACCTGAGGGTTGTTAAGAACAGGGTTGGAGACGAGCAGCAGGACCATGGCATTAAGGATCAGACGGAAACAGTGAATGTTCTGAATGATTTTATCTAGACATTAAGGTAGAGGAGGCTGAGGCTTGTATTGACTGAGTCACGGGTAGAAAAACCAAGCAACTAAGTTTGGGTATGTGCCCATCAGAGCTTTGAGTAAATGTTTAAGGTGAGAATAGGGATTGACTTAAACACAGGAGATTTGGCACTGGTATGGTGTGATTGACTGAAAGAAGTCTGGTGAAGGTATTCAGTCTCAAGTCCACTAGGTGTGAAGCCTAGGGAGGGCTACGCACCAGGCGAGTGCTCAAAGAAAAGAGAATTTGCTGAGCAAAGGAATTGGGACCCTGCAACTGAGGAGGAGTCCTAGTAGTTGGCCACACTTTAAACCTTTTTACCTTTCCTGGCCTACATATGGGAAGTTGCAGCTGCCTCAGCCCAGAGCCCTCATTCCTTTGCCTGGGTGGCCCGTGCCGATGGCTGAGGTGGAAATTGTTGAGAAAGTTGTTGCAGTTTTTGCAGAAGAAACCAAGCACAAGGATGTGGTAGACCAAGTACTAAAGAAGTAAGAGTAAAAACAAGGGGCTGCCCCACTGAAACTACTACAGGGTTGTGGTTGCCAAAGAGTCTCAGTAGGAGACGAGCACAGGGTACTGTGAAAACCTGGGGACTTTGTACAGAGACATGTTTTCAGAAGCCCTCAAAGCACCTCCCTAAGTGTTCATACATTGGTACCTTGCAGTGTGGGTTTCAGCAGACCCAAAGAGTATGCACTCCAACCTTCTATCAATTTAAAACGTGGGGAGGCTGAGACATTTTCTGCCTTGAGAACTTTCTTTACTTCCATACTGTGATTAGGTCAGTAAGCTGACCTTGTCTTGATATTGATATATTATCTCTATTGCGCTCGTACACAAGTGTTTCAGAGTGCGACAAGGCAATGGAGGGGAACAGGGAAGAATCTTACTAGGCGCAGTGGCATTGAGAATGCGCAAGTGCATGGGACAGGGGGAGGGGAAAAGTGCATGGAAGGGTGGGAAGAGGAGAGTGCAGAGAAAAGGAGAAATAGATAAATAATAAAGGCAACACAAAGTGTTAGTGCATCCAGCAATTGGCAAGTGCTGGGTTTAAGGCAGCAGACAGGGTAGGTCTGATAAGTGCAGGAAGAAAAAAGGGGGAACTGTATGGGTACAGGTACAGACCCCAGTACAAGGGGTGCCCCAGAGGCAGTGTGGGAGGGTGGCAGGTTGAGCAGGTTGAGTTGGGCCCATAGGACAGAGGGTGGCCAGGTGCATGGTGCCAAGAGAGAACAGATCAGCAGGGGGAGCGAAGGCAGAAGTAAAGAGGAAGGTCTTGAGGTGCTTCCGGAACCGGAGATGGTTCTCAAGTTTTAGAGTGGCAGGGAGGCTGTTCCAGAGGGAGGCCCCAGCCGAAGACGGAGAAGGGGTTAGGTACCCCTCTCAGCCTGGTTGAGAGGCCCAACTAGTGTGAAAACCTGTGCCTGTCCTACCCCAGAGAGGGAAGGTGACAGTTGGAATTGCCACAATCTCAGTCCCTTCTCATAGTGCCCGTCTGCTTACCTACATTATCACTGTACCTTTCTCTCCTGATTCTGTCCAGTCGTTTTAGAAAAATACCAGTACCTAGCATTCACTGTGATGAGAAGCACATTTGCCAGTCGCAAAGCCATTTCCCGGAGTGATCGAGAGCCTGAATACAGTTACCAGAAGTATGGGGAGATGAAATCACCCAGCGGACTGTGGAATAGCAATCAGCAGCACAATGTGGCAAAGACGCTACATGAACTAGAAGCAGTCGGGTACCACAGGCCCATCGGGCACTCCATGGACAATGCATTTGACTCGGAGAGAAATACAAAAAATGCTCCCTAGTCAAGCAAATGAACTAACCGGCCGAACAGGCCCACACAATAACTAGGGATTTACCGGATATTGCACTTCATTGGAAGAGCGCCGTGGAAAGGCTCTCCAGCGGACTGACAGGCCCTCACACGAAATGGACCTTGACCAATGCGTGCTGCCATTACTGAAACAGCGGATCCGCACACGAGAAAGGGGAGTGGCTTAGTACACCTTTTGTAGCCTATCTTGTTTGTAACAGCTCCCGGGTCCAGAGAATAGGGGAAGATTGGCCCGGGTAAGGTGAGGAGGGGTGACCATTGGGGAGAGAAAGGAAAATATAAAAGGACAGCTGGGAGACAAGAAGTTGAGGGTTGTTCGGGTGAGGTCAGACGAGGTACAGGTGGACCAAGAGACCAGGCAGAGGAAGGATGGTACGGAGGAGTGTGGCAGAGGATTATACAGGCTGTGTGCAGGTGTTGTACTGGTTGGTTAGTGAGAAGAAGTGGTACTGGAAGTGAATGTGTGTGTGTCTGAGTGGAGTGGGGGGAAAGAGTAAGGGAGTAAATGTGAAGGCATGTGGTGAAGTGAAAGGGGAGTGGGAAAGGAATGTGGGAGGAGAGTGGTGGTGGTGGTAGTGTGGAGAGTGGTGGTGGTAGTATGGAGAGTGGTGGTGGTAGTGTGGAGAGTGGTGGTGGCAGTGTGGAGAGTGGTGGTTGGGGCGGCAGTGTGGAGAGTGGTGGTAGTGGGAGGGGGGTGGTGGTAGTGTGGAGAGTGATGATGTGGAGAGTGTTGGTAGATTGGTGGTGGTATAGTGTGGAGAGTGGTGGTAGTGGTAGTGTGGAGAGTGGTGGTAGGTAGTGTGGAGAGTGGTTGTGGTGTGTGGAGAGTGGTGGTGGTAGTGTGTGGTGGTTGTGTGGAGAGGTCTTGGTGTGGAGAGTGGTGGTGGAAGTGTGAGAGTGGTGGTGGTGGTAGTGTGGAGAGTGGCGTGTCTGGAGGGTGGTAGTGTGTGGAGAGGTGGTGGTGGTGGTATGGAGAGGTGGTGGTGGTGGTATGGAGAGGTGGTGGTGGTATGGAGAGGTGGTGGTGGTAGTGGAGTGGTGGTAGTGGAGTGGTGGTGGTGGTAGTGGAGTGGTGGTGGTAGTGGAGTGGTGGTGGTAGTGGAGTGGTGGTGGTGGTGGAGTGGTGGTGGTGGTGGTAGTGGAGTGGTGGTGTGTGTGGTGGTGGTGTGTGGTAGTGTGGAAGTGGTGGTGTGTGTGGAGAGTGCTGGTGGTGTGTGGAGAATGGTGTGTGGAGAGTGGTGGAGGTGTGGAGAGTGGTGGTGATGTGGAGAGTGGTGGTGATGTGGAGAGTGGTGGTATGTGGAGAGTGGTGTGGTAGGGTGTGAAGAGGGGATGGTTGTGGTGATAGTGTGGTGGTGGTGGTGTGTGGAGAATGGTGGTGGTAGGATGTGGAGAGGTGGTGGTGATGTGGAAAGTGGTGGTGATGGTAGTGTGGAGGGTGGTGGTAGTGTGGAGGGTGGTAGTGGTAGTGTGGAGGGTGGTAGTGTGGAGAGTGGTGGTAATGGTAGTGTGAAGAGTGGTGGTAGTCGTGATGGTGATGTGGAGATTGGTGGTGTAGAGAGTGGTGGTGGTGGTAGTGTGTGGAGAGTGATGGTAGTGTGTGTGTGGGGTGGTGGTGTAGTGTGGAGAGTAGTGGTAGTAGTGTGGAGCGTGGTGGTGGCAGTGTCAAATGTGGTGGGGTAGGGTGATATGCTAGTGTGGAGAAGGGAAAGCAGTGGTGCAGAGGGGGAGTAGTGGTGCAGAGTAGTAGTAGAAGAGGGAGTAACAGCAGGGAGGATATACACATTACTAGGAGAGCATCAGAGAGGCAGTAGGGCAGGAGAGAAGAGGCAGACAATCAAAAGGATTGTAGAGGGAGTTATGAGGGCAAGTGGAGACCCTGAGTGGAGTGGGAGGAAGGAGAGTAGAGGGGGAGATGAGGGCTTGTAGTAGATGAAACTGTAGAGAGGAACAACAGGGCATAGAAGGAACAGCCAGAGTGAAGCCCAGGATGCCTACCGGGACCAAATCATTCCTGTTGGGAAAAATATTTGTTAGGAACCCGTAGATTGTTCCCTGAGGAAGATCAGCTATAAAGACCATTTGCCTTTGGGTTATCTTCAACTGTGATGGCCCTTTAAACATTAGGGGTTACTGATCTTTAGTACTAACCTCGGGTCGAGGGACGCCTGGGTTAGGGTGGGATTGCCTGTTCCGAGTTTAGAGAGATAGGGACAGCCATTAGGCCTACTGCTGAACGAATAACCGGTTAGCTTTTCCCTGCAAGTTGGTGTTTCTTTGAGGCCATCTGTGACGATACAGAGTCTCAGATCAAACAAGGCACTCAAAATCTGTCAAACATTTATCACCTCTCTTCGCTGTTAGTCAAAAGATGCAAAATCAAGTTGCATAACCTCCCTCATCACTGCACCAACCGTGAATTGGAGAATCTGTCACCACAGCATAGCAGCTGGTCTTTGGGTTGCAGGGATGTTGCTGCTTAATTAGGAGGAAATGTACCTTAACCTCTGCTCTCCAGCAGCAGCGTGTATGGGAAGTCAAAAATACAAATTCTAGACACACTGCTACAGAGTTCAATATGAGCAAGCGGTTAGCTGCCTTTCTGAATAGAGATGTGACCTTATGTGCAGGTGTCAAAGCCCACAGCTACTTTAGTGAACACAGATGCTTGCCCAATTTATGGGGAGATAGGTAGGCCTTTCGATAGAAAATGCCTATTTTTATTCTGTTGTGACCAAGGTGGTAAATATGCTAGTGGTGACTGCCATGGTAAATGGACAGTACAAGTGACCCATACATTGAAGGTTCAAACGGGTTTTATTCAGATTCAAGTTTCAAATGGGATAAAAGTGTGTTTAGGGCCCCTGGTTTATCTGAAAACCTACCTGGGATTCCCCTCTGGGAACATCCTAAACTGCAAGGTACTAACATGTATTTTCCTAAATTCATGGTACGGATGGTGTAGATGGGTATGGGGTCTTGGATTTTTTCTTAAACACAACTAGGGATTCCTCTTTGGGTACAATCCAGACCACGGGTTTCTTGTCCCCGTTTTCCACCTGTGATAAAACCACTCCCAGCCCTATGGTTGAGGTATCCGTTTGTAGTACTCTTTAGAGAATTTTGGCTTGATGAGGACTGGCTTTTACGTAAGGGTTCCTTATGTTGGCTAAAGCGTTTTGGGCCGCGTCCCTTTTGAGGATGTTGGAATGTTCATTTTTTAGCTTGTCGGTCAATGGACTCAACGTCTTTGAAAACTTCACTATGAAGCACCAGTAATGGCTGAGCAGGCCCAGCAAGTAGTTTATGTCCTTCTTTGTGGCCAATCTGTATACTTAGGTTCTCTGGGGGAGTAACATACCATTTCCCACCTGGAATACTAGATACTTCACCAAGGGATGGGCCAAGTGGCATCTAGTAGGGTTGGCTGGGTGGGTGGGCCTTCCTCAATTATAAAACAGTGGTAAGATGTTGTAGGTGTTCCTTCCAACTTGAGCTAGAGACCACTATATCGTCCAGATAGGTCCAAGCAAAGGCATGGCAGGGAGCTAGGATGTGGGCCATTAATTATTGGAAGTTTTCTGGTGCCCCATGCAGCTCAAAGGGTGACATGGTAAACTGGTACTGGCCTTCCGGAGTTAAGAAGGACGTCTTGGCTTTAGCCCCCTATCCAGGGGAATATGCCGGTACCCTTCATGGGATATAATTTTGAAATGAACCATGCTAGCCCCAATCTCGCAACCAATCTGGTGATCTGTGGCATGGGGTAGGCATTGAATCAGAAGATCCCATTCAGGCCACAGAAATCTATACATAACTGCCATGTGTGGTCTGGGGTTGGCACAAGGACAACTTCAGAAGAGCACTCACTATGGGACTTCTCAATGATACGCACGTCTAACATTTTATTCAACTTGTTCTTTATAATCTGCTTACCGGCTTCAGGCAAACTATCCGGTTTTAGTTCGATCAATCTTGCTGGAGGCGTATATGTCTTGTGGACCATTTCCTCAACTTGGAGGAAAACGCCTCCGAATAGCTCTCAATCCACTGTTGTAGTTTTTTTTTTTTACAACTTTCTTTATTAACATTTTATATTAACCACATCAACCCACAACCAACAAGCCCACTCCCCTCCCCCAAACCCACACCCATATGTCAAACTGTTTCACTGTCGGGCAACAAATGGTCAAAGTCCAATTCCAGTAATAAAAACACTATTGAAGAGCTACATGTATCAGTAACAAGTCCAAGGATTATTCACAGGTGGGATCAGACAGTTTATGACCAGCATAACATTCATTCAGTTCCACGCGGTACTACACATACAGGACCCCAGCTCCACCTGCCATCCAATGGTAAGTGGCCCCTCTTTACGGGAAGAGCAGATGTAGGGAGTTCCGCGGGGAGCAAAGTACAGAGTCCCCCCCCCGTTTGATTGTTTGAGGAGATACGCCATATATGCATCCCACATCTGTCTCCCCATTTCTTCCTCTGCATTGCACCCCATCTAGACTCCATATCGTTGCAATACAGAATGTCCTCAGACCATTGGGCCACCGTCGGGGCGCGTTTCCTACCCCAACGCATAGCCACTCTGCATTTAGTCAGGATCAACAGAAGACTTATCAACTTCCGAGTGCCCTTGAATACCTGCTTAGTGTACCCCAGCAAGGCTTTTATAGGGTCTGGTTCAAGCCGCTGCCCCGCTATGCTGCCAATCACCTCAAACACCCACCCCCAGTACTGCCAGAGCTCCTCACATTCCCATGCTACATGGAGAAATCCGGCATACTCCCACCCACACCAAACGCAATTTCCTGACCTTAGGGGAAACATTTCTTTAGCTGAGCCGGCGAGTAATAGTAACAGTGCAGTCATTTAAAGTGGATGAGCTTAAAGTTGGTGTTGATCGCGCCCTCCCTAATCATCTCACAGCAATATTCCCATGTGGCCCCTGGTATCTCCCTACCCAATTCCTTTTCCCATTCTTCTCTCGGGTATACCATGATTGGTGGTCTATTTTGCAACGCCATCCCATACAGCTCAGAGACTGCTCTCCGTACTAAATGCCCCCCTACTGCCTTGTCCAGATTTTCAGCTGATCTAGGCTGCTCAGGGAAGGCTGGGAAAAGCCGCTGCAACGTAACACGCAGTCTACAATACAGAAATACGTCCAGCACCGATAGGGCCCCCCTTTCCCTCAGCTGAGCCGTGGATATAAATCTCCCATCCGGATACAGGTCCCCAAACTTAGTTACCCCCAAACGTTTCATCAGAGCTACGTAGCCCGCCTCGCTAGTTAATGGAATTTCCGGTATGAAAACAACCGGGAGCTCTGATGAGTATAGTATGTTTCCTTTGGATTTATGTTCCAGACGGGCCCAGGCCTAGCATGTCAACTCCACCAGATTTCGGGGGGGGTCGGGGGTTGACCGCAGCAGTAAGGATTACCGACCTTAACAGCGCTGGAGATGCGATTGACCTCTCTATTTCCACATGTCGTCGTTCAACCGTTGGCCCATACCAATACCGGAGGTAGCTAGCTTGCGCTACTGTATAATATAACTCAAAATCCGGCAGGGCTAAACCCCCCCCCCCCCCCCCTCCCGGACAGGCGCAGTGAGCTTATCCCAGGAGACCCGTGCCCGCTTGCCGTCCCAAATGAACCTCGTCACCGACAATCGAAGGTCCCGAAAATATTTGTTGGGTACTTTTATGGGCACATTAAGAAACACATACAGAAGTCTGGGAAGAATAGAAATCTTGATCACGGATTGAGCGGAAGCAAATTCCACCTCTGCATCGCCAGTTTGGCCGACTCTAGCGCCAACCCATATATCCGGCAAAACACCGCCTCCTGGTCCCTGGCAATCGTAATCCCCAGTTACACAGTACTGGTCAAATCCCATTGAAACCCCCAACCGTCCTGAAACCGTCCCAACCCGTCCGTCAATGGGAATATGACCCATTTGCTAATGTTTACCTTGAGCCAAGACACTTCCCCAAATTGTTGAACATCTAGCATGATCGGGCCTAGATTGACTTCCCGATGACAAAGGAACAGCACCATATCATACGCATATAGTGAAACCACCACTTTGTGGGTGTGCAATTGAACTCCCCGGTGTATATGCAGCTCTCTGACCCTTTGAGTCCATGGCTCTATCGATAAGGTGAACAGCAAGGGGGAAAGGGGACACCCCTGTTGTGTCCCCCGTTCAAGCGGAATCGGCTCTGTCGTCTGACCATTCACCCACACTCTGGCTGCCGGGTTTGTATATAATAGTGACACCAAGGAAATGAAAAACCTGCCTACTCCGGATCTTCGCAATACCGTAAACAAGAATGGCCACTCAACGGAATTGAATGCCTTAGCGGCGTCTAATAGAACCGCCGCCACTGGGTCCCCTCTCGGTAAGGCGGACATCATCCCGAACATCCTCCTCAGTCCAAGCGATGTCGTTCGTCCCGGGATGAACCCTGCCTGATCTGCCCTAACCGGAGTCGGCATCAGCGGGGCCAACCTCGCCGCCAGGATCTTAGCTAAAACTTTATTATCAAGGTTGATAAGGGATATCTGGCGATACGAGGAGCACTCCCCTCCAGGTTTCAGCAACACGATGACCACAGCTTCCCTAAGGGATTCTGGCAGATGACCCACGGATAGCGCTTCCTGATAAACTCGTAGTAGGTAAGGTGCTAGTTTGTCTACATAACATTTATCGAATTCGGCCGTGAAGCCGTCCAGCTCTGGAGATTTCCCACCTGGCAGCGATTTAATGGCCTCCACCACCTCTTCTAGTGACACCGGTCTATTCAACCACTCACGTTGCTCCTCTGAGCACCAGTATAGCCCCACCTGATCAAGAAAGGCCTCAATATCCGCCTGCTCGGCTTGTGATTGAGTAGAATACAGGCGACTATAAACTGTTGAAATTCACGGACAATTGCCACGTCTTCAAAGTGCACTGCCCCCCCTTCGTCTGTTATTACCGCCACTCGATCCCCTCGACCCCCCATCCGAGTGGCTTTGGCAATGGACCGACCTGGGGCCTGGCCCTCTCCATATCTCTGGGGGGGGGGGGGGCGATCTGTCCCACATATACTTCACCTCCCGCTGGGCCAAGGCGTGGAACGCTTGAAGACTCTACATTATATCCCCCTGCTGAGGTAGCAGCCGCCTCTTGCAAAACTCTTATTTCGTCTTCCTTTTCAGCCAGATCTCTGCGGAAACGCTTTAAGATCCCTGACTCTTTTGCTATGCACTCCCCCCTTATCACACATTTAAATCCCTCCCACAGGGTGCCAACCGAAAGATACCGACCCCTCATTCATTTCAAAGTACTTATCTATGGCATCTGATAGCTCTTCCCGAAAGAGTGCATCCGTGAGCTCCTCACTCCTGAACTTCCATGGAGACCTCGCTGTTAGGGAGAATTCTCTGGTAAGGCTAATTTCCCAAACCTAATGAGTCCCCCAGCAGCTTTGCTGGATTTTTGGGGTTTATTTTTTTCTCCTGCTAAGAGTGAGACTCTTTTTCTCCTACTCTTAGGCATGATTTGAGAATGTCCTTTGACTATGAATATGTTTTATGGGCTATGGGGTCTTTTACTCCATAGGGCTTCATGTGTTTTTGGTATGTAACACAGGGGTGTAATAATGACCCCCAAACATAGACTCCATACCCTGGGACTGACTACTGTCTCCCAGGGCATGTAAAGTCACCATTGGCTTTACTAGTCTCAAATTGTGAACAGAGCCAGTACAAACCATCATATTGTGGAAGTACTGGTAGGGGTAATTCGATTGCCCCTGGGTCTGTTTTCCAAGGGGGCACTGTCCGGTCCCCCCTTGTCAAGTTTCTGGCTGGTGGCAGTGGTTACCACGCAAAATATTCCACAAGAATATTTCCTATGGGATTTTCCCATTGATTTTAAACGCACCACTTTTTGGTGCAATGTTAAAGATACCGCCTGGTTATTTAATATTTATTCCCCGGTTGGGCCTTTTTGCCAGGACTCGGTTTTAAAATGTTGTTTGTGTTCGCCTCTGAAACTCGTAACACAAGTCGAGCCCTTTGGCGGGCTTCTCCACAGAAGCCCTCCAAATGGTGCCACTCTGTCTGGGGTCAATAGGATGTGTGGGAGGGGGATTAGGCACCCTGGACTGAGTTGCCTTGGCGTGTGATTGGCCCAGTGCTGAGCCGCCCGGCTCACCACTTAGCATGTGACAGATAGGCTGATGAATGGGGGTTTTGCGGCATAAAAGCAGGGCTTTGGGGACTGGAACTTCAGAAGTCGCCACAGGACCTAAAGAATCCGAAGAGGGGAGAAGCTGAGCCATCTACAACGATACCACCGGCAAAGCCCTGCTATACGAACTCACCACTTCCCCGACGACAGAGGAGATCTTATTCCAGGAGAGTCTTCTTCCCTTTGAGCTGGTGGGACCAACCAGTTCGCCTTTTTTTGCCTTCCTGGATCATCTCGTAGTCGAATCGCCCGTGCCAAGCACCCCGGCGGCCGGATAGCCACGCTTCATCACTACCGCGAATAAAAGGGTCGTACCTTTTAATCGTGAAACTCCGCGACTGGGTTCTTCCCTGGCAGTGCAACGACCTCCAGCTTTCCTCCTCGTCGAGATCATCTCTTCCTCTGGTTGAAGCCACACCTTGCACCCGCTGCCAGGAACAACTGCCCCCGCTGGAGCTTTCTCACCATTTCAGGTACTGTGGCCGCCTGGTCTCCCTTACAACAGATTGTCCAAGGTGTCCCGTAAATCCTTGACTCTCTAACTGGGTTGACCTCAGACCTGCTAACCTTGCCTTTCTGAACTGATCCAACCTCTTTTTGACTTTTCCACAAAGAGTTTGAGTGCATTTCCACTATGTGATCTTGGGCACATTCCGCCTTGCTCTCTCCAAGAGTGGGCCTGGCCTATGATTTTTTTGCTCCACAGTAGACCCTGCCTTTCTTGACTTGCTGTGGTTTCTTAAGTGTTGGTACTGTGTTATTTTCCTACTCGGCCTTTTCTCTCCCTTTTTAAACAAATTGTTGGAGGGCCATCTGCGGTTAAGCGCTCACCTCTGTTTTGCTAAATAAGTGGTGTCTTAACCTAGACTTGTCGAAAAATTAACTAGGGACGTGTATATACTTATAGTGACTGTGTTTGAACTTGCTTGATATATTAGTGCCAGTGTATTTTCATAAGTGTGTTTTTAAATAAATAATGATATACTTTTATACCAAAGCTCTGATCAGTGTTTGCTTGTTCTACTGTATTTTTAGCCCTATTTTGTATACTCTATATACTGCCCAACTCTTCTTGAGAGAAGTCTGACGGCTCAGCCACAGCTACCAGGTAAATCTGGGTGGTGCAGACTGCTACCAATTGGGTTTACTGCTTACTCCTGTAGTCTTAAACTTTTTGCAGTGATCCCTAAGGGAACTGCACAGGTTTCTGCCTAACACTCGCTTCCACCCGTCCCCGCACCCTGATGGTTAGCAGAACAGGGGCATGATCTGAAAGAGTATGGCCATAACCTCCACCCCCATGGTCAGGCCCATTAGCCTGACCATGGGGTCAGTAAAAAATAGTCCAGTCGCGCCGCCGAATTATGTGGGGCTGAGTAGTGCGTAAATTGATTAGCCTTTGGATTCTTCACACTCCACACATCTGCAATCCCCCACACCTCAAGCATACCCCGGATCTTGGCAGTACTCCTATTATTCGAGCGCTGAGCACTCCCCACCCGATCCTGAGCCGGGTCTAACACCGCGTTAAAGTCCCCTGCCCACAGGATTTCACCCACAGGGATATCCCCTAGGTGCCTCTCGATCCATTCTAGAGAATCAATTGTATCCTGGTTAGGGCCGTAGTAACTAATTAGCGTGTACAGCCTCCCCTGAATTATCCCCTGCACCACCAGTGCCCTACCCTCCTGGTCTCTCAGAACTTTAGTCTGTTGAAATCCCACTGAGTTATGTACCAAAATACCCCCCCCCCCTCCAGAGTATGAGGAATAGGATGAGAAATACCTATGGCACCCCCAGCACTTGCCGAATTTAGCCTCTGAATCTCTCGTTAAATGAGTTTCTTGGAGAAAGGCCACCCACACCTGGTGCCGCCTCAGGTATTGCAGAACTTTCCAGCATTAAGGCGGGTTGTTAAGGCCCCTAACATTCCAGGTCATATGTTTAAGTGTCGCCATCACTCAATAGTTCAACATCTGCTCCCCATTCTCCTTCCGTGAGCCTGCACAGTTGCACCATGTATGTCCAAAGTTCCCCACCCCTACCAACAACACCCCAACTCGTCGGTGAATCGCCCATCTCCCCACTCGCTCTCCCCCATCCCCCTCCCCATCACCCCCCCTCCCATGCCGGGTAGCCGAACTGACCGCCTCCCCCCTTGAACCTGATATTACCCCAACCAGCTCTCGCACTGGAAGCGGCTACAAGCCCGACCCTCCAGCGCACTGCCTTGGAAATTCAGACTCCTACTTAGTCCATGATGCTCAGAGATAATAATGAGCTTTGCCTCGAAGATTAGATGCATACAGACCGCACTTCAGGCTTTGTTACCCCGATGCTTCCGAGATCCCCGGCAGCATATCCAAGAAAGATGCGGCCTCCTCCGGGGTCTGGAAAAAAAGCAATTTCCCAATATGCTCTACCTGAAGCTTGGCTGGGAGCCAGCATGGCATAGTTCATGTTCCTGTCACGCATCCGCTTCTTCACATCCAGGAACGTTTTCCTGGCAGCATGCACCTTATCTGAGAAGTCAGGGAAAAATCTGATGGTACTCCCCATGTAGACAACTTTTCCTATTTTTCTTGCCTTCCGAAGCACTGTATCCCTATCCCGATAGTTCAATAAATGGGCTATCAGAGGTCTGGGCGATGCTCCCGGGACCAGTCTCTTCCCACTAGGGAGTCTATGCGCCCTCTCCACGATGCACACCAGGGAGAACCCTTCAGGCCCCAGCGCCTCTCTCAGAATTCCTTCAACAAGGGCTTCCATGTCTCTCTGGTCCTCCGACTCAGCCAGGCCCACAATCCGAATATTATTCCTTCTCGACCTCGACTCAAGGTCCTCCTGCTTCTCCTTTAGCTCTTTCAGGGCCTTCTGCACACCGGACAGATCTCTTGAGGCTGAGGCCGCTACGTCTTCCACTCTGGAAATGTGCCCCTCCGCTTCTTGTCCAGGGGGACCTGCATATGATCTACTTTGCAGGTCAGCGTGTCGAGCTTGCCATTCAGAGATTGTATCCCGGATTGTAACTGCATAAACATAGCCTTGATGTCTCGAAAAGCGGAGCCAGGGTCTGCGTCCGATCCCGGGGCGCACGGTGCAGACAGCTCAGCCATCGCTGCGTTTTTGGTCTGGGCAGGTGCTTCAAAGTTTAGCTTGGCTTGCTGCTTACCACTTTTATTGGACTTCGACATGCTGCACGGCCAGGGCAGCCGCGGTACAGCCCACCCAATTCGCTGGTCTTGCTCACTGTTTCCACCGGGGGTCACCCCTTTCACTTTGCCCCAGAGTTCCATCTGTATGCCAGATCCTGCTTGAATCAGGAAGGCACAGGTCACATGCTGCCCCCGCCTACCACTACAATCTAGCTCCGAACCAGGGGTAGGGCCAGAGCATCAGCAGCAGGCCACCCTGAGCATTGTGTTACCCCACAGGGTGCCCCTCCAGCCACAGAGTCCCACCAAAGTCAACACACAAGAGGGCACCTCCAGCTCTCTCAACGCTCTCAGGTCCAGCCACAAGTCAGCCAACCCTCTATGGGATCACCCCCCCACCCCAAAGCCAGTTGCCGAGAAGCGCACAACTGCACACCTCCAGTCTCCTTATCAACCCTTCACACCCCGATCTCCAGTTCCATTAGGCGCTCCAAGACTTAGCCGCCCTCTACTTGTTTATTGTCCGGCTTTTAGGCACACAGCACTTAGGGCAGCATCGAGTAGCGCCTCCCAATGCCTCATCCCTGCTGACTGCATCAGTGACGCTCCGAGGCATCCAGCACGTCTCGCCCCTCCGGCCGTTCAAGAGATCCCACAGTCTGCAATCCGTACATGCAGGGGCCGCGTCCGTTCACAGGAAGGCCCCCGCCCGCGCTCCGGAGCTAGGCCACCAATGTCCCTGAGCAGCCCTCTGGTGGTCCAAACGCTGGCTGCAACTACCGGGCCCCGCCTCCCCCCGCAGACCAGCCTCCGACTCCACAAGTGGGGATGTGGTGCCGCAACTGCCTGCCGGGAGGACCTGCCAGGCCACCTCACTTGTGCTCCGATGACAGTCACCAGTGTCTGGATCCTCCACCGCCGCTCGGAAGCCGCCTGCTCCACCCGCTCAGTGCTACTCCTCACAGCCTGGGTACAGGCTGCTCAAGCGGCTTCTTCCACAGGATGCACCCCGGTCATGAATGGCTGGTCTCCCGGCACCGCCGTGCTCCACTTCCAAGGGGCTGCCCCTCCTCCACACCACGCGGCTGGCACCCGACAACGGCTGCAGAGCGTTTGCATCGATCCCGGTGCCAAATTCTCTCTGGTTGCAATCAAGGGGAGCGGGAGCCGCGGGGCACCTCCGTATGCTGTCAAAGCACAAATTTAACGTAGAAGTCAGCCAGATAACAGACCGGATATTTCAGGCGCTGTTGTAGTTGTTGGTGTTCGTTAATTGTTAGACGGACAGAAATATTTCTCCAGCATTGGATCTTTCATGGATTCACATGCTGTGAATATTTCCCGTCGTCAGGCTGGGAAACCTCAGTAACTTTAACTTAGCATTTTCCTATGGAAAAACTTCGACATTTTAGTGTCCTATCAACGTTCTTTTTGGGTGCTTTAGGCGAAACCAACAGGACGTCTGATATAAATAGCCCTGCCCCACGGCTTCCCTTCAGATTTCAACCGTCTCCAAACTGTTGGGATCATCTTGTGTTTCTCTTCCTGTTCAACACATGCTTTTTCATATTCGGCCATGATTTCATTTGTGGGCCAGAAAAAATCGCTGTTTAGGCTTTGTGCTACCTGTGGCCTAAAGAAGGTCTTCGAAGGGGGCACCCATACGGACTGTCCATATTGTCTGTACCCCCATCATTCCGCTGATGCCTGTGAGATTTACCAGGGGTTTTCGCAGAAGACTCTGAAGGACTGCAACCACCGGCTGATTTGTTGGCTGAACGAGGGCACTTACCCAGCTTCGGAGGTGTGTTCGGCCCGGGTGAGCCAGTCTTCGGTGACAGCGGGCAAGGCCTCTACGCACTGACGAGTGGTGTCAGCAGAACCCCCTGCTAAGAAGCAACGGACGGAGTTGCCAACGTCCGAGGTGGGGAGAGGTAGCAAGTCCTCCCCATCCAGGTCGCATCACTCTAAAGGGGCACGTGGCTCCTCTCTGTCCAAGTCGGATTGGCCCGACAAGTCAAAGGTGTCCAGTGGTAGGCCCGAGAAATCTGGGCAGAAGGCCGCGTCAGGGGACAGAGGACTATCGAAGTCGAGGGAGTCTTCCTCCTCGAAGCACTCGTCAACGTTAGTGGTACAGTCTCTTCTGTTGTTGACAGTGGAGTTGTCGGCTCTGTCTACGACTGTGACTGACTGTGGGTCGCAGTTGCTGTCGACGGCACAGATGGATACGGATGGTGGCTTCTTGCCGATGGGTGAGCCGTGGCTTTCTGGAGCCGGCTTTGGGTCCATGCTCCCGGTGGACATTCTTCAACAGGAACCAGCAGAGTATTTTGTTTCCTCAGGACTGGAGGACGAACATAAGCTAGTTTTCGATCCATTGGCCCTGGGTCTGCAGGGTGCAGGACCGCCTACGTCCAGTGGTGAAGCCCCTTGTGGGGTGGGGGAGTTCCAAGGAAGTCTCCTCTGGTGCGGTTGCCATTGCCATTGCTGGTAGGGTTGGACCTTCCCAGAAGTCATCCAGAGGAAGGGGAACTGGTTGATTTGGATCAGGAGGGTGCTCCTCGAGATACCCTGTCGACGGTGTCCTTGTCACCTACGAGGGATGATGCATGGGATATGGACCCTGAAGTGGAACCGCCTAGTAGCCCGGGTCAGCTGTCTCCGCCGGATGATGTTGGGGCTTTCCACGCCATGATGGCAAAAGCTTGCCAGGAGTTTGGCCTGCCTCCGGAAGAGTAGCGAAAAGACTGCTTTCTCATCGATAACATGGGGAAGCAATGGAAAGCGGTCTTCTCGGTCCCCATTTTGGAACACGTGTGGCAGGAGGGTCTGCACACGATGCGCCATCCTTTTTTGGAACCTGCGGTGAAGAGGCATCTGGAAAAGAAGTAAAAGGTGCCGGAATCGACTCCTAAATGCCTTGTGTCACAGCCCAAGCGGGAGTCCTTGGGGTTTCTGCGGCAGCTAGCCATAAGGCCAGAAGCCAGCACAAGTGTGTTACACCCCCGGACAGTGGGGCCAGAAAGCAGGACGCCTTCGGTAAGAAGGTCCTGACAGTAGGGGCTACTACGGTGAAAGCAGCTAATTCCTTGGCCATTATGGCCCGGTATTACAGGGAGATGTGGCGCTGGTTGGCCCAGATATTCGATCATCTTCCGGAGCAACACCGCAAGGAGGTGATGCTGCTGGTTCGAGAGGGGGAGGAGGTATCCAACCACAGCATCAACATTGCAGTGGACCTGGCGGAGTCGGGTTTCAAGCAAATAAATAATGGTGTTGTGCTCTGGCAGCAGGCTTGGCTGCGGTGCACAGACTTTCGTCCAGAAGTCCAGCATAAGGTCGTGGATATGAGGGTGAACAGCTCTTTGGAGAAAAGATTGACGAGGCCCTGAAGGGGATGAAAGAAGACACTGAGAAGGCAAAGTCTCTAGGTTCCCTGCAGAGTGGCCATTCATTTCACTCTTTTTGGGCTTTTCGTGGAGCCTCTAGTATTGCCCGGTTTGCCGCCTCGCGCGCAGAGGTTTCAGGTGCTCCAGCTATTCTTCCCAAGGCTTCAGGCGCTCGTTCCAGTCAGCGCAGAAGAGCAGAGACTTTCAAGCACAGCGTAAGAAGGGTACTCCTGCTTTGGCTGCTAAAGGAAGGCAGTTGAAGTCTCAACAATGACTGCCACATGGGCAGTCTGCTTGGGAGCAGGGTGGCGAACCAAGTCGACTAGTGACGTCTTATCACTACAGACAGCTGGGTGCTGGATACAGTACGTCTCTGCCACTCATTGGAGTTTCGGCGCCCTCAACACCCCATTCCGCCAGTGCACGTGGCGCAACCGCATCTTCCAGTCTTGCGGCAGGAGGTGGTACTCATGTTGGCGAAAGGGGCGATAGAACCAGTCCCGGTGTCAGAACGTGGCCATGGTGTGTACTCCGTGTTTTGTCATAAAAAAACCCAATGGAAAGTGGAGGCTTATTCTTCAGTCGCTGAACAAAAATCTGCAACGCCTGAAGTTCAAGATGTTCACGCTGCAGGATGTCATCCGCTCGGTGCAGCCGGGAGAGTTCCTGGCGTCGTCAGATCTGGAGGACGCCTACTTCCACATCCCGATGCCGCCAAAACACCGCCATTTCCTGCGCTTTATGGTCGGGGACGATCATTACCAGTTCTTTGTCATCCCATTTGGCCTGGAGTTGGCTCCCAGGACTTTAACAAAGTGCCTGGCTACGGTGGCTGCCTTCCTTCGCAGGCAAGGCAACCAATACCTGGACGATTGATTGGTAAGGGGTCTGTAGCTGGAAAGGACGCTGGAGTCTCTCCAGGCATCCATGGGCCTGTTAGAACGGCTGGGGTTCGCTGACAATTTAGCAAAATCCTATCTGACACCGTCCAGCGACTTGGTGTTTCTCGGTGCTCAGTTTCTCACACAGGCAAATCTGCTGAAGCCTTCCAGCGAAAGAGTGGCGAAATTGGAGTCCAAGGTGGCCAAGTGGGGCTGTGGTACGGTGGTTTCGGTCCGGAGTTGTATGTTGCTGCTGGGCTCCTTGGCGTCCTGCATTCCGCTCGTCCCAAATTGACGCCTGTTCATGAGACCAGTACAGGAATTCCTTGCAGACCGGTGGTCGCAGTGTCAAGGGTTATGGTTGGACAAAGTGGTCATCTCCCGGGCACTGGTGGAAGTCCTTCGGTGGTGGACTTGCACAGAAAATCTTGTACGTGGCATGCCCCTTGTTAGGGAGAATTCTCAAGAATGTGCTAATTTCTGTTCCCTTTTGAGACCCCCCAGCAAATTTTCTGGATTTCTAGGATTTTAATTTTTACCTGAAAAGAGTGTGAGCCTTTTTCCCCACCCTTTCATGTATTTTGATGTGTTTTACTTTTGTGTAATTTGGATATGGAGTTTTAAAACAACTCCATAGGCATCATCTTTTTCTTGTGTGTCACACATCACCTTCAGTTCAGTGGCACAGGGATGTCTTTCAGACTTCCCAATGTTTTAATACCTTCTCTGGGACGGACTACTGTCTCCCAGAGCATGTAAAGTTAAATTGACTTTACTAGTCTTAATTGACTTTATTAGTCTTTTTAAATTTACAGACCCAGCACACTCTATCTTCCTATAGATTGTTGGAGGGGTTGCCTAGCATCCCCTGAATCTAAACACTCATGTACCAGTCAAATGTTACCCTTCCCATCTTGAAATGACTGGTGGCGGTGGTTTAGAACAAACTACCATTATTTTAGGAATAATGAAATGTAATTTTAGAGCTCTTTTTGAAAAGTGTTTTAGAAATTGATATAATGATGGTGTATGATTTTATCACATTTATTACATCTGTAAATTTGTTGTCTAGCAATGATTGATTAAGTTTTGTATTTTGTGTAAGTTTTTTGTAATGAAAACCGAATGCACAATAAAGAAAGGGCATCAGGATGGACTCTGGCGCAATAAAGGCCGTCCCTCTCTTGCCCTCCGTGCGTGTTCCACCTCCCTAGCCCAGCTGTCCCCATAACCAAGATTGTTCACTAACAATGGCTAACACCTATTATCTAAGATTGTGACTAAGGTGTCTCCCCTCCTACCTCTTCTCCCACTTGCATTTTCTATTTCTATTTATTTATTAAGCGTCAAAACCCTTAGGCATTCGGGTGCTACATAGAGACAAAAACCTGATCCGGAAGAGAAACAGAAAGAGGGGAGACTCTCCTAGACGAATAATGGAGTTTTCAGGCCTTTCGTAAAGACAAGATTATTTTTTTCTTTCTGTTCATAAGTTGTCCGGCAACTTGTTCCATGGTTGAGCCAATAAAACCCGGAAAGGAATGGCTATTTCCCCTGCTTCTCTTGAAGCGAGGAGTGATTAAGCCATGTACATCCGAGGACCGTAAGTGGCGGATTGGTTTATAGACAACCAGTTTCTCCCTCAAATAAGCCGGCGCACTTCCAAACAGGCATTTGTGACCCAGCGTAAGTATCTTAAATCGAACCCTGGTGGCAACAGGGAGCCAGCGGAGTTTCTTGCAAGCCTCTAAAACCGGTTCACTTTGAGCATTATTACAGACAACTCGCACTGCATTGTTTTGGATCGTTTCACTCCCTCATACTCTCTCCTTACTTTCACTCATCCAACTACACTGGTTTATGGTGTTTCCATCGAAAGAGTTTCCAACAAAACACTTTCCATCGAAAGATTTGCAACCATTTCTTTTCCATCAAATGTATGTGTGTGGGGGATAAATGCATTTTTAGTTTAAAAAAAAAGTTTGGTGGGTAACCCCCAAACCACCCGATTTTTACCTTTACAAACCCACCCCAAACAAAATTAACCCTTTATCCCACACACCCATTCGATGAAAGAAAATGTTTTGCAAAGCTTTCGATGGAAACCCTTTTGATGGAAAGTCCAGATAACAACTGCACTACCCTTAACACCCCTCACACACTCCAGCAATCATGCACTCACAGCCATGCTCTTCCATTTAGGTGCCACAATCTCTCAAAGTCAACACCTCACCTGTAAAAGTCTCCACCAGAATTTACGTTCCTCTTCTCCACGGTCGTCCTTCCCCCTTTTCTTTGTCCACCTTCCCTCCAACAGACCTCACCCAAATACTTCTTATCTGTTCCTCATGGGGTTGGCATATCCCTGACTGCCCTTATTATTCTTGTCCTCCCCTCTCCATTGACTCCCCTGTTCACCTGATTTCTGTGGCCTAAACTTTGTTTCCACTGGGGTTGTGCCACAGCAGCAGGAGTTTTCAAAATCCATCTGAAGCCCCACCTCTTCTCATGTGTAGCATGCACTGGTGTCCCACAGCGCACATCTGTGCTTTCGCTGCCTTGTCTTAGATGCAGTGAGTCTTGGATGGAGTGTGTAATACTTCACCAAACCAGCGTTGATGCATTTCCCTCTTTGGTGTAGCCAGGGCTTTCCTTCTAAAGAGACAGCAAGTTCCCATCTGTCCATGGACTTCCTGGACAAAAGTAGTCATGTAAAATTACAGAATTCTGGCCAGCGAGGTGTACAGTAGGCATTGGTGGCACATTAACTGGCACATCTAACATATGACAAATAGTGGGGAGTCAGAGGCTGGGGCCCTTTGATCTTGCTCACCCACCTATGTGGCAGGAATAGCTCTGGTGAACACTCTAGTAGGCCTCCTGCCCCAGGCTGAAAGGGGTCCCTTCCTGAATGGGTCAAGCCCCTGGCACTAATATATAGATTCTCAATCAAAATAAGGATTTGATTAGCAGGAGTTTAAAACTGCTCTACTCTCTACTTTCGGTCATCACCTAGTAAGCAGGAGCTACCTTTAATGAATGAGAAGCCAGTACACAATGGACTCGCGATTCTAACTTTCACGTGAGATCCACACTATAACAGTGTTTCCAGTCTATATGACCGATTATGCTTTAAATGTCTTTTACATATGTCCTAATGCTACTTTATACACATTCCACAACTCCCTGCAATAATGTACAGTAGCTATGTTTTGTATGGTATAATTTGGCAACGTGAGTCAAAAGTAG
Source organism: Ambystoma mexicanum (assembly GCF_040938575.1). Taxonomy (NCBI): domain Eukaryota; kingdom Metazoa; phylum Chordata; class Amphibia; order Caudata; family Ambystomatidae; genus Ambystoma; species Ambystoma mexicanum. Next base: position 556,671,731 of record NC_090931.1, read on the forward strand.
CTCCTGGTAGCTGTTTGTATTAAGTACACGTAGGAGCTAAACCCATCCGGTATGCCATTTTCGGCACTTGCCAGGTTGTTCCATGGTGTTGTGACACCACTCTAGTGCCCCCTGTAGATCAAATATATGCTTGGAACATGTGGCAAGTCTCTTGCCTCATCGTGGAAACATCTAGTAGGTTGACCAAGGTGTCTGGGTGCCTCCCTAAGCTAGTGGATTTAGTCCGCGGGTGGTAAAGGGAAGGTGCCTTTGTCATTTCCACTTACTCCGCATTTTACGACTGGGGACAGTCACATGGAGCCATTTACGAGCAGGGCAGTTTTAAGGGGTGTAGCCCTTATACATAGTGAGCAGAGACTACTGGAGATCAGAGAAATCGGGCTCTCACCACACCAATGCACAGTGCTTTCGCTGTGAGTTTTGTTGCAACTGCCCATTTAAGGGTAGTGTGAGGTACAATGGTCAAACAGAACTGATGGTACATGCGCAATTGGCTCCCCTCGTCGGGATACAGGAATTGCATCTAAATCTACAAAGGAAGTGAGAGGAACCTGAATTAGGGAGGGAAGCTCGACAGTCGGATATCCAGTACACAAAGCCTCTGTGCCCATACAGTGGAGAACAGGTAGGCTAAGGACGTCGGCACTACGGCAGGGTTATGGAGTGACAACCAGAGACAGTGGGGCTGTACAACAGTAAGGACTTGAGAGCACTCTACTCCTCAAACTCCAAAAAATTGGAAGCCATCCTCTGGAGTGGAGCACACAAGCCAGTTCATACTCCAAGTTCCTGAAGAGATACACCAGAGTTCCCTTCCCCAAGGAGAGGTAGGGACAAGGTGGGTGGGGCAGACAAAGCACAAGCAAATCTTGAATCCCATATGAGGGCTGTGTGCCATCCTACTGGGTGGAGCCCAACAGCCAGTTCCCACCCAGCTAATAAACCTGAAGCATCTGTAACCAGAGAGTGGCCGGAAGACGAGAACACAGCATGCTGTGAGCGAGGCAAAGCACACGAAGGAACCACATTTTCCAGATGGCAGCTGAACGAGTGCAGAAATGCAGCAAACCAAGAAGGGGAGAGCAAGGAGGGAGATAACCTTGACCTTTCCGGTGAGAAACCGTTACTTTCCAGAAACCTTCAGATTAAAAAGCGTAAGGCCAGGAAACCAGACTGAAGAATCCAGTGTTGTGTGTCAGAGATATCTGGGGCCCTCCTGCATGACTGGCTGAGTTGGAGTGGAGCAGCAGCCGCCGTGGTACCATCCTTGGCTCCAAGATCAAAGCAGCGCTAGAGAGATCAATACAGCTGGTGAGTTGGGGAGACTGATGTAAGACCGGTCTGGTTGAAGTCAAGGTTGCAAGCGGCAACATTTTATGAAGAGCGGAAGAGCAAAGAATACTAACTTGTGTGATGAAAGACTGGTTGCCGATGGATGTTTGAACTTTAATATGAATCAGAGAAGGTACGAGACAAAGTAACAGAGGGGTCCGGCACCGCGAGGGTGCTCAATCGAAGGTCTCTGTGTGACTTACCCAGTCAAGAATGGCAGAAACAGAAGCATTAAAGTGAAACTTATAGATTAAGTTAATCGGAGTGGTCCTGCAATGGTTTAAGAAAAGTCCATTGCACAATCCAAAGTCTTTAAATTTTGATAACAACAAGAAAGCAAAGAAAGTGGGATCATAAGGTCCTAGCCCAATCAAGGGAGACCCGTGGTCCGAGCCCGATCGAGGGAGGCCAATTGTGAACATTGTGTTTAAGGGGGGTCTGAGCCCCACAGAGGGAGACCCGTGGTGAACAGTAAACCAGAGAACTTGTGAATGTGAAAATCCTGATGAGAAGGGAACTTTGTTACTCTGCAGTAAGAGACTTTTATTGGGAAAGAGACTTTGGCGTATAAGGCCCAGATACCTATGTTTTGAACTGCATCCTCATGGCAGAGAAGCCAGAGTGTGTGCAAAGCTCGAGTGTGCCACCTTGTCTTGTGCTGAAAACGTGGGGAAGGGGAAGCCAACTGCTCAACTATCCTGAAATTATTTCTTGAGCACTTTTCTTTTGCATACATCATTTTCCCACACCATTTGTATTTAGAAGTAAGGATTGGCAATAGGTTTATTAGTATAGGCCCTTTTATTTTGACAGAGACTCCACTAGGACTGCGTTATTATTTGATGGTCGTAGCTTGCTCCCATTCTTGGGTTTAGGGTTAGATAGGCGTTCAACACATTGAAGTTCAATAAACACGCTTGTACTGTGATCACTTTGTCTGTTTGCACTGTTTGATACCATGCCTTCCTTAAAAGAAACAAGGTGTGAACACTGCCCAAAGGGGTGAAGGAGGTGACAGTGACAACAGTGCACAAAGGAGTAAAGGGGAGAATGTGTCTGGGAGGAAGAGGAGGAAGTAAAAGGGAGGACAGTGAGAGCGGTAGTTTAAAGATCAGAGATGATTATGGAAGGAGAGAAAGGGCAATAAAATTGCAGAAATCCTAATGGGATAGTGCACTATTGAAGACTGGAAATGGGAATCTCTGAAAAACATGTTTTAAAGTGTATTTTTAGTCTTGTATATACTAACTGTACTTCGAGTGTTTTGTGATTATATTGAAATTTTGTGTAATTTTGTAAAGGTTTAAATAAACCAAAACAATAATAATTTAAAAAAAAATTTAAGACTGGAAATGGGAGTGTGAGAGAGAAGGCGTAGAGGGTGAAGCAGAGGATCGGACGACAAGGGAAGAACACATGGAAGACAGTAGCAAAGAAGAGGATGCAATGGAAATGGACTGCCTTAAAGACGTTGGAGAGCAAGTGTTTGGCCAGTGCTCTAAGATTAAAGTTAGACAGTTGCTAAACACTGAGCAGATGGTTGGAAAATTACCCACCCTCTGACCCGGCTTAAGCTCCTCTGGTCGAGAAGCTGAACTTTGGGAGTTGCAATGCTCGTGACCCCAGATCCCTCACCTCCCGGACCTGGGAGCACTACAATCCAACAATGGCAGATCCTCTTGAGGAGCAAATGGTGGCAAACGTGATGGAAAAAAGGGGCCCAAAATCAACAAGATCAGGTCACAGAGGGGAGAGGAGGAGGATAAAAGGGGAGTTGTGCCCAGTGCTTAACTAAGACTACCATAGAGCTTGGCAGAAGGCACGTTTCCAGACACCAGAACTCTAAAGACTTCTTACTTATGACTTTTGTTTTATAGATATTGAACTGTCACCCTGAAATGAATCACCAAAACTTTGCGAGGCTGTAAAGAAGCCCTGTTGAGATCGTGTGCTTCACTCCACTGAAACTGGGTAGAACTAAAGCACTTATCCTGACACTGGTCCTTCGCTTTGTGCATACCCAGTTTATTATTTTGCCCCCTTACTTGTCATTTTATCCCCATCACAGAAGTGATAAGCCATTTGTAAAGGTGACCAGATCTTGGGGGACATGCTGTATTCATCAGAAAGAGCTTTACTGTGGCACTTCAGCCATGACAGCAGGTTGTAATTTATATTATTGGTCCATGTCAACAACCGGAGGGGAAGCTGAGGGCACCTAACGAGTGTAAGGAACACTTGTTAAAGCCCAATTATCAATTTGTAAATTGAGACTGGACATTGTACCCTCTGAATGTGGAGCCACTTGAATTAAGATGAATCCTCTGTCAAAATGGATGGACACGCAATGTAGCTTTCCCCAACTGTACTCCACCCACCCACCTCTGTTTCCAACCCTTTGGGACTGACTAACTGTGTGGCCAGACGCGACCCACAAAGCACTTACCCAAAGTAAAATGCTGAACAACCCGATCTCGCAGGTGAGCATGGCACCATGGGGTCTGGTGCAGGATTGGAAAGCCTGGCTTAGCTCGGCTGTTTTTGTGATATTGAAAGCCCACTAATCATGAAGTCCTCTTTTTGTCTACATTTATGGTTTCAATACTAGTGAGGCAAGGGAAAAAAACAACCAAATCTGTCACTTTTAACAACACAGCCTCTCTCTGAGTTAGGACAATGTAGCACAAGTATTGGAATGTTGTCACAGTGCCAGAAAGAGGATTTGCACCCGGGTAAGGGTGCTCAGCCAACTCCGGTATTTGGAAACATGGTTGAGAATTGTCAGTGTACTGCCCATGTTTCTTCAGCCACCTGATACCCTTCGCAGGGTACCCCATGTTTTCTCCTTGCTGCCCCGCCCCTTTCTCTTCCCCGACCCCCACCCTGCTCCTCCCCACAGGACATCCCGCAGCCCTTTCCCAGCCCCCTCCCTTCCTATCCACTTAACAGCTGAACTGGAGGTTTCAGCTTTCCTTGGGGTCTATATCCCCAACCTTGCAACTGCAAAAGAAATAGAAAAGGTACTCTGCCCCGTTTCTATGTTTCTACTTACCATTGTGGCAGCCATTTTATTTTTTTATTCTACGGGGGATTGGGCTTGCGCAATATGCGGGTAGCCCGACACCTGTGGGAATAAAAAATAAAGCTATTCACACCCTGGACAGGACCCTAGGGTGCCAATAGCTATGACCCTCTTGTTTTGGTGTGTACATGGCCAGTAAGGACCCTGAACTTTTGCCAAGGCCTGAGCAGGTTGGTGGGTAGTTACCGGCTATGTACGCCCCCTGACGCATGTGGTGATTGCTATACTAACAGCTGTTGCTTACCTTAAATATAACATTGAAATGGTGATGGTTGGCAGTAACTTGTTTGTTTATTTTTTAATAATTTGTTTAACCTTTTTCCTGGTTTTCTTCGATTGAGTTACTTTTTATTACTGTATGGGTTGCTTTTTTCATTCCAACATTTTCTCTTAAATTTGTGTTCCATTGACAAGTCGGACAGGTTTCTTTTCTTTCTGACATAGTTGGGTGGCAATTCTGCTGGAATTGCTGCCAAACTCGTTTACTGTTACTGCTACTCTTTCCAGCAGAATTATTGCCAGATTGCGGATACAGTAACGGTGTTGGTCCCTATTCTCAGATTCTATAGGACTCCAATGGGATTTTGGAGCATCTACCACAAGCTATAACTCCTGCCACAATAAATCCTACAATATTTGGAGATAACATGGAGGAGTTACATGTTGCTGGCGGGTACTCCTCCACTTCACATCTAAATTCAGAATTTGGCTAATGCAGTAGAACTGGTGCTATTTAGTTGTGGTTGAAAGATTTGACGGTAACTGAACTATCATAACGAGTCCAAATGTCTGCTCTTTGCATTGCCCTTTTGATGCCAACTCAGTCCATGTGTAGAGGTAGATCTGGCATAAGGTTAAGGTGGACAGTCCTCAAGTTTGTATGTAGCGAGTATGGGCAATCCAGTCATGCCACTCATGTGTACTATATGTTTGTGTACGGCTCACAGGCCTTTGAGAAAGAAGGCAATGAACATGATGACAGTTTACTCAGTGATGGATATAACTTGCACATTGTCCTTTGACAAAATCTCTCTTTGAATGGATTGTGTCCATAACTGGAAAAGGTAAAAAAAAGGTTCATCCTCCAGGAGCGGGTCCCATCATTCCTCGTCAGCTTCGAGGAAGTCGAAGAAAATGCATTATAAATCGCCCACTCAGATTCCTTCCCGGAGAGGAGTATAACCTGTCCAACTAAATCCTTCACTCCAGCACAGTGGGAGAATTTCAGGCAGGAAATGCTGAAAATCTTTGAGAGAGGGGCTCCTACCCCCTCGAGGGAGAAGGTAAAAAGCCATGTCGAGCCAACTAAGGCAGACCAGGAAAGGCCTAAGGCTACAATCCGATGCACCCTCGAGCCTGGGACGTAAGCTAGAGACCCCTCGCAATCCTTAAAGATCTCAACATGATGAGACATCCTCAAAGATTCTTTTGAGTCGAGGGTGAAACCCTTCGAGGGCTCAGTCGGAGATAAGATAGAAGGAAAAGGTCAGCTTTAGACAATGACGCCTTTAGCATCGACACAGTCGATACCATCAACGCCAAAGTCGTTGACACAGCTTTTGTCAATCAACTGCTTTGGCAAAGCCATTAACCCTTTACTTTCCAAACGTAAGGAAATTCATAAATCTTACAAACTACTACCAAATAATGATTTCTTTAAGTCTTTATCCTCAATTTATGAGGAATATACTCCATCATTTGGAGTAGAGTTAAGCACACCTAACATTCCAGAAAGCCTTGTTTCACAAGAATCGAGCCTAAAGGATTTATATGAAAATCTGTATTCGGCTACGGGTGTCGACCCTTCTCCTGAGATGGAATTTGGTAAGCTGGATCAGGCAGACCATGCTGATGCTTCATATAGGCATCTGATGACTAGAGTCATTGGGCCTCATTATTAGGTTGCTGGTCCGGGAACTACGGTACTGGTAAGCATGCTGGTACCTTAGTTCTCGGACCAGCAAACTACGAGTTCTGTTCGTGGGTGCATTGCAGTCGCCAGGTCTGACCTGGCGGCCGTACCAGCACCCGCGAGCAGAGCATGTCGGGTGCCTGTGCATCCCGCTTCCCCATTCCCATTGAGCCCTATAGGGCTCAAATAGGAATGGGGACGAATATTTTCCCGGCGCCCAAGAATGGGCAATTGCTGTATCCAGCAAGGCCGTAATGACCCGGTAATTTCCCACTCCTGGGTCCCGAAAAGAAAACAAAATACCGGCGGCAGCCGTGCCCGTATTACAGGCATGGCTACCGCCAGCCTCGTAATGAGGCCCATTGACTTTATGGGATGGGGCAGACCTAACAGGCATTCTGGATAAAGTTCCACATACTTCCTTTTCATGTAGCTCTCCAGAAAAGGGTCATGGCAAATTGAGCGGTTTCAGAGTCGAACCCTGCGGTGAACAAAAACCTCACTGGAAAATACCGGCCATCTAGTAGCGACCCCAGCTACTTGTCAAAACACCAAACACCTGAAAGCCTAGTTGTTCAGGCAGCGATGTCAACCTCGAAACATACTGCATACTCTACCATCCCACCAGATAGGGATGATGAGTGTTTCGACACTGGGGCAAGAAAGGTATTTTCTGCCGGGAGCATGGTGCTCAAGTCCGCAAATTCCACTTGCGCTTTAGCAAAATTCACAGTCACCCTGTGGGACTGTGTAGCTATGGCGGCTGACCCTATTCCCGAAGGGAAGAGACAGACTGCTTCCTAAGCATTGTAAGAGATGTCAAGGAGTCTCTGCAATCAGGATTTGACTCAGCTGATGGTATCAGCATAGCCATGGCGGCAAGCACAGTAATACGCAGATCTGCATGGTTGAGAAAGTCAGGTTTTGCACTGGATGTGCAATCCAGACTCCTCAACATGCCATTTGATGGCACCCAGCTTTTTGGCAACAAAGCTGACGAAAGCTTAGAGAAGCTGCAGCCCTCAAAGGCAGCGGCAAGGTCCCTTGGAGCCGCCATCAGACAGCCACAATCCTCTCGTCTCAGTGGATCATCTTGGAGAGGTAAGTCCTTTTGCTCTACTCCTCAGTTGGAAGAGCGAGAGGACTGGCAAGTCAAAGGGGTCAGAGAAGATGTCCTTGTGGTGGACGAGGGAGAGGTGCAAAGTCCACCCAAGCAGTGGCTACTTTACCATCAGCCGCTACTCCAGCCGCCTCAAAACCTCTCTGATGCCTTAACCCACAAGACCACAGTCGGAGGCAGACTCCCTGCATCTGAAAGAATGGCGAGTCATTACTTCATATGCATGGGCGTTAGAAACAGTAGCCCAGGTTATTGCCTTCCCTTTCTAAGGAGGCCTCAGGACCATCCACCGGGGAGTCACTCATTCAAAATTCCAGATCTGTTCCATGTGCAGGACATTTTGAGCCTGCGACAGAAGGGTGCTATAGAAACCAGTACCTGTGACGGAAAGGAACAAAGGGTGGTACTAGTCCTATTTTCTAATCACAAGAAGGATGGAGGATTGAGACCCATTTTGTACTTGAGACACTTGTTCAAGTTCCTCAGGAATGACCAGTTCAAAATGGTTACCCTTTCTCAGATCCTTCAGGCCCTCCAGCTTCAGGATTGGATGGGGTCATTGAACTTTCAGGATGCTTACTTTCATGTGCCTATTCATCACAAGCACAGAAATCACCTGTGGTTCACAGTTGGTGGTTTTCATTATCAGTTTCGAGTTCTGCCATTCTGGCTTACATCCAGCCGAGGGTGTTCACCAAGTTTTTGACGGTCGTGGTAGCGAGTCAAAGGAGAGGGGAGGATTCACGTCTACCCCTACCTAGATGATTGGCTGATCAGGGCTCGGTCTCCCGAACAGGCCCTGGAACTTCTAAACATTACCTGCCACTCTCTCTACAGACTGCAGCCCCACATGATACCAGCTCAAAGACTCCAATTCATAGGAGCAGTCCTGGATGCATCATTGGGAAAAGCCTCGCCACCCGTGGTGAGGACTCGACACATTCAGCAGATGGTCGCCAAATTCCAGAGTGCCCAGCGTCTTCCAGCCTTCGACTTTTTGAGGTTGCTAGGCCTCATGGCATCCTGCATTTTCCTGGTGCCAGAGGCTCACCTAAGAATGAGATCCCTTCAATGGGTCCTCCAAACTCCGTGGTTTCAATTTTCGGGAAGGATGACAGAACTCCTTCAGGTTCCAAACAGGGTCTTCTCTGGTGGGCCTGCAAGGACAACGTTCCAAAAGGAGAACCCTTTTGGCAGCCATGGCCGGAGATAACAGTAGTTACGGATGCCGGGTTCACGGGTTGGGCAATCCACACCAACTATCTAACAGTCAGCAGTCGTTGTTGTCCATCGGAATCCAAACTACACATCAACCTTTTGGAGTGGAGGACGATCAGTTTAGCGCTGGAGGCCTTTCTGTCCTCTGTGCAGGAAAAGAATGTCCTGATAATGACTGACAACACAGTGACCATGTACTACCTCAACAAGAGAGGAGGCGTAGGGTCACTTTCACTGTGCAGAGAGGCAATGCACCTCTGGTTCTGGGCAATTCAAGGAGTCTCCCTAGCTGCAGTTCACCTAGCCGTAGAGGAGAACACGGTCGGCGGATGCTCGGAGCAGACAGACTAGTGTCGCCCATGAGTGGGAACTAGCTCAGGAAGTCCTTCAAGAGATCTTCACCTTGGGGGGTAGGGGAGAACACCTCAGGTAGACATGTTTGCGACCAGTGTCAACCCAAAAGTGCGAGCTGTTCTGCTCCTGGGAATTTCCCCCAAGAGAATCTCTAGGAGACGTGTTCTTAGTGGACTGGGAGTTTCCACTCCCATGCATTTCCTCCAATCCCCGATAATTCCTCACATGATCAGGAGGTTGAGAAAGTTTGGGAAATCCATGATCCTAATTGCTCCGGATTGGGCCAGGAGCCCGTGGTACCCGGACCTTCTGGACGTGTCCAGTTGTCCTCCAATACGTCTTCCACAAGAGGAGGGTCGGGTCCTCCATCCAGAGGTCAAGACACTCAACCTTCACGCATGGTTTCTGAGAGGTTGAGATATACGTATTTGGACCTCCCGGTTGACATACTGGAGATTTTGCTTTTTCGGCTAGAAGGCCAGCAACAAAATCCTTATACCATTGCTGTTGGAACAAATTCTGCAGCTGGTGTAGGAAAAAGGATGTGGACCCTTTTCAGTGCAGTACACCTATCGTGTTGTCTTTTTGTTACATCTGGCAAATCTGGGGCTGTAGATTGGTACCATTAAAGGATGCTTGGCTGTGCTTTCAATCTTTAAGTGCACCTCAGGGTATCATATTTCAGAGTATCATGGATATACAATATATTAAAGGGCTCACTAATGTTTTCCCTACCCCTTTTCAAGTCCCAATTTGTGATCTTAATCTGGTATTAAAATTTGTGATGTGTGCTCCCTTTTGAGCTACTCCACTCATATCCATTAAGACTGCTAACATTGAAAAGATTCTGTTAGTTGAGTTAACATCAGCCCGCATGGTGAGTGAGCTGTGGGCCTTATCTAGTAAGCCTCCATTTACCATTTTTTTACAAGGATGAGGTTGTACTTGGGGTTGAACCTCCTTTTTAGCCAAAAATTGGGCGATTTCCATTTACCACAGAAAATTGGGCTTCCAACTTTCTATCCGCCCCCTCATTCTGGCAAGGAAGAGGAAAGGCTACATAGGCTTGCTCTCAGAAGGGCGTTGAGCTTTTACATTTCTCGGATGACAAAAATAGGTCAACACGACCAGCTTTTCTTTGGGTGTACTGAACACAAACTGGGTCTTCCAGTCACAAAGCAAACTTTGTCAAGATGGATAATTCTGGCTATTTCAGTGTGCTACAGAAGAAAGCCTAAGAACCCATTCCACAAGGAGCATGGCAACATCTTCCACTCTTCAAAGAGGGGTGCCGATAAGACATTTGTGTGGCAACCACTTGGTTTACCATCCACACTTTTACAAAGCATTAATTACTGTCTGTATTCATCCTCTAACCAGGAAGTAGGTTTTGGGAAAGCAGTCTTGTACTCCATGACAGTTCTTGAAACTGAAAATTCCTACTCCCTCCTCCAAAACCTAACACTGCTTTGGGAGTCTATCATAAAATGAGGAATACGTGGGAGGACACAATCCATTCAAAGATCAAGTTACCCCTGGTAACGTTCTTTCGACTGGATGTTCCTCCCACGCATTCCTCATCGCCCCTCCCAACCTAGCCAGCTGTAGAATTTCCAGGCATTTCACTTTATGCTCTTTCAGAGTCTAGTACTGTCTAGGACTCACTGAGGCTAGTAATTCTGCATGAGAAAGGCGTAAAAACGGAAAGGAAGCCAACTGGCTGCGCGTGCCATATATACCGACAATGACGTAGACTCGAGGATGGAAGCCCTCAAGCAACATAGTCGACCGCATCGACGCACATTACCATCTGTCAAAGAATTTCTGAAGCAGCTGAAGCAGGAAGATATATCCTAAAATGAAGAATACGTGGGAGGAACATCCAGTTGAAAGAATGTTACCAGGGCTAAGTAACGTGCTCATCTGAAACCTTTTACCTTTCTAGTACAAAAAGCAAGCAAGTGCATCAAGGTTCTACGTACCACTTCCCTCCAAAAAGGGCACAGTATGTACATAACTTTGTGCATCCATAGATATCCAGCAACTTTAGCAGATGTCCTCATACATATAATTTTAGGAGTATGTGTCCCTGTTAGGGAGAATTCTCTGTTAAGGCTAATGTCCCAAACCTAGTGAGTCCCCCAGCAGCTTTGCTGGATTTTTGGGGGTTATTTTTTCTCCTGCTAAGAGAGACTCTTTTTCTCCCATTCTTAGACATGATTTGATATATCCTTTGACTTTGTGATGTGTTTTATGGGCTATGGGGTCTTTTACTCCATAGGGTTTCATGTGGTTTTTGGTAAGTGTGTTACACGGCACCCTCAGTGCAGTAACACAGGGGTGTCATAGTGACCCCCAAACATAGACTCCATACCCTGGGACTGACTACTGTCTCCCAGGGAATGTAAAGTCTCCACTGACTTTACTAGTCTTAAATTGGGAACAGAACCAGTACAAACCATCATATTGTGGAAGTACTGGTAGGGGTAATTATATTGCCCTTGGGTCTGTTTTTCGAGAGGGCACTGTGCAGTCCCCCCTTGTCGAGTTTCTGGCTGGTGGCAGTGGTTACCATGCAAAATATTCCTTAAAAATATTTACTATGGGATTTTCCCATTCATTTTAAACGCACCACTTTTTGGTGCAATGTTAAAGATACCGCCGGGTTATTTATTTAATATTTATTCCCCGGTTGGGTCTTCTCGCCAGGACTCGGTTTTAAAATGGCGTTTGTGTTCGCCTCTGTAACTCCAACCCAAGTCGAGCCCTTGGTTCCACTTTTTGGCAGGCTTCTCCACAGAAGCCTCCAAAAGTGGTGCCACTCTGTCTGGGTCTACAGGATGTGTGGGAGGGGGGTTTAGGCACCCTGGACTGAGTTGTCTCGGCAACTCAAGTCGCACTCTTGTGTGATTGGCCCAGTGGTGAGCCGCCGGCTCACCACTTAGCATGTTTGATTGACAGCTAGGACTGATGAATTCTGCATAAAAGCAGGGCTTTGGGGACTGGGACTTCGGATTCTTTGGTCCTGTGGCGACGTCTGAAGAGGGAGAAGCTGAGCCGACCTGCAACGACGACACCACCGGTAGAGCCCTGCTGAACCGACTCACCACTTCTTCCGACAGAGGAGATCTTCATCCCGAAGAGTCTTCTTCCTTTGACTGGTGGGGATAACCAGTTTGCCCGCCTTGTCGCCTTCCCAGAGCGTCTCGTGGGCGCCTTGCCTGTGCCAAGCACCCCGGCAACCGGGATACCACGTTTTTCCACCACCGCAAATAAAAGGGTAGTACCTTTTAACCGGAGAACTCCGCGACTGGTTTCTTCCCTGGCAGTGAAACGACCTTCAGCTTTCCTCCACGTCGAGATCTTCTCTTCCTCTGGACGAAGCCACGACTTGCATCCACTGCCAGGAAAAACTGCCCCCGCTGGAGGATTCTCCCCACTTTCAAGGTACTGTGTCCGCCTGGCCTCCCTCGCAACGGTCTGTGTGGGGTGTCTCGTAAATCCTCATCTTACCACTTGGGTTGGCCCTAGGCTGGCTAACTGAACTTTTCTGAGCTGAACTGATTCCTTTTTAAACTCTCTGCAAGACTTTCCAAGCCTTTTAAACTGTGTGATCTTGGGCGCATTGGTGTTCTACTCTCTCCAAGAGGGAGCCTGGCCTCTGAACTTTTTACTCACAAGTAGACTTTGACTTTCCTGCCTTGCTGAGTGCTTCTAAAGTATTGTGTTGTGTGCTGTTCCTAATTTCTGCCTTTTCCCTCCCTTTTTCTTAACTTTTTGGAGTGCCATCTTTAGTTAAGCGCTCACCTCTGTCTGGAAATAAGTGGTGTTAACTAAGACTTGTCTAATAAGGACTAAGGGATGTATATATATATTAATAGTGACTGTGTTTTTAAACTTGCTTACAATAATAGTGCTAGAGTATTTCTAAGTGTGTCTTCAAATAAATAATTATATACTTGATACCAAAGCTCTGGTCAGTGTTTGCTTGTGCTACTGTATTTTGGTACCTATCTTGTATACTCTATATACTGTCTACCTCTTCTTGAGAGAAGTCGGGCTGCTCAGCCACAGCTACCAGGTAAATCTGGGTGGTACAGACTGCTACCAATTGGGTTTACTGCCAACACCTGTAGTCTTAAGCCTTTTGCAGTGGTCCCTAAGGGAACTGCACAGGTTTCTGCCTAACGGGTCCCCTCTCTCTGCTAAACCTATTTCAAGTGCTTCAGCTTGATTTTGACAAAAACATCAACAAAATAGACATCAGCTTGTCTGATCTGTGAAAATAGTCTTAACAGTCCTATGTAATTAATCTTGAAAAAATGTAAATATTTTACATACAAAATTATTGTATTACATTTGACACAAAAACTATTTTTAACACATCATTTTACATGATCTGATAACCAAAACTCGTTCTCTATGAAGTCATGTAAATTAATCATGAATCCTCATCAGAAGAGTTGTTTCATTAGCATCAGTTATAAATGAACCCCACTAGACATAGCAGCTATGCAAAAAAAGAAATGTGCGATAAATGAGATGTACAACATATTCATGTATACGTTCTTTATATATGCTCAACAAGTTTCTGTTTGTATACAATCTTTTGCGAATTGTCATTGAGGGCACAAGAATCTCTCAAAATTTCAGAGGAGGTACAAGTGTTTTTATTGAAATACTTTTGGACCGTAGGACTGACAAATCTACCTGCCAAACCCCAGGTTAGTATAAAAATAAGGTCGACCCCCTACTGTCTAGTATTGTCTTCGGCTAGTTTGGTGCACCTAAAGGCAGAACGCCTTATCTCTATCCTTCCTCACGGACTAACTTTCTCTACTCTATCCAGTTGTTAGTATTCTACTGGGATAGGGAATGTAGCTTTACAGATACACTGTTGGATTCAGTCCTTCCTCTCTCATGCTCACTCTCGCTTCTAAGTTCCAAGGACGAGTATGGTCGTCCTTTTTTCAGAGACTTGCATAATAGCCTGGCACTTAAGGGGTTAATACAGTTTGCTGAACCAGTTCAAGAGTCCTTACCACCGGCTTATCAGGAACTAATTTTGAGTGCAGAAAGGCATGGCAGCACTCAATAAATCCACTTCTCCTAAGAACAGGAAATGGAGTTGAACAGTTGGTGGAAGTATCTTTTTGGCAAAGTAGAAGACAAAGCATCATCATTTCCTCTATATCAGTGTAAAATGGACAAAAGTAGCTGCAGTACAGCGCTACCAAAGTGGTGTCAATTGGCAAAAGTGCATGCGAGTTATCAGTCACATGTCCCTGAGTGTTGATCACCCCAATCCAAATTAAAACTGGATTCCCGCTCTGTTAATTTTTCAATTGATGGCCACTGTGTTCCAGTGCTAGAGAAACTTAAAACCCTGGGTGTAGTATTGAATTACTCACTAGGGTTCAATACACAGGTGAATAGCGGTGTCTCTAAGTCCCAGTACCACTTGCGGCTGCTGAGGCTTGTGAAACCTTATGTTTCAAGCAAAAATTGATAAATTCTGGTACAGGCCATTATTATGCCCCGGCTAGACGATTGTAATGTGCTCCTGAGTGGAGCGAATAAATACAACATCCACAGACTTCAGACATTACATAATGATGCTGTGCCCAATGTTAAGAATGCCGCCAAAAGGAAGCACATCACCCCGGCAAGGAGGGAACTCCATTGGTTACCGGTGGCCTCAAGGATCCTTTTTAAAACCCTTACTCTGACACACAAATGCCTGTATGGATCGACCCCTGGATACCTAAAGGAAAGACTTTCACTACAAAAGCTGGGTAAATCAACTAGATCTGCAGACACTTACTGGCTCACATGCCCTAGATTTAATAGAGCTAGAGGGGAAGGCCGCTCCTTCTCTTTCCAGACTTCACATGCCCATAGAGAAATGTCTCTGGACTTTTCATAAAAGGTTAAAAACACTCCTGTTTCACTAACTGACATTGGTCTCTGCTGTTGCTGGCTCTTTAACTGTTTGTTTTTGGTGTGCTTTTTGTGTGCGCCCTGATGCCTCTGAGTTGCGGCACGTAACATACTAATAAATATACCCACAGACCCTGGGGAAGATGGTGATTTTTTTATTTTTTGGGGCAGTTTTGTATTGTTCATCTCAATATCCTAATTTTCTCAATGTAAGAAATTTGACACTGTTGGCATTGGACCTTATTAGGAGTCAGCCGGTCCGGAAAAATAACAGTGGCGGTAAACCCGCCGCCACCGTTGTTTACCGACCGGCTGATCTCGAGTTCTGCAGGCGGGAGTTGTCACTCCCACCAGGTTTGACCTGGCGGGTTTAACACCACCCGCCTGCAGGCGGACATGGTAACACTGGCATCATTACAGCATGGTGCTGGTGTTTCCACTCCCCATTCCCATCCAATGGGACTCCATGGGAATGGGGATTTACCGATTCCGCCTCCGGAATTACCGGGTCACCGGGGATGTAATGCCCCGGTGATTCCGGGAATCACGGAGGCAGAATGGTAATACGAGTCCGGCGGTAACCTGCCGGTTTTTCTGGTTCGGTTACCGCCGGACTCGTAATGAGGCACATTGATTTTTGTCGCCCTTCCTAATTGAAACAGTCTTATCGAAGTTACTGAGCATTGTAATCCGCAAACATACAAGATCCCGGAAATCCTTCCAACTTTCTCTTGAGATCATTTAAGATCGTCAGAGTCAGGACACTGAGAGAGTTGCTCCAAATGGAGCAACATAGGTCTACGTGAGGCCTCATTAGGATAGAAGGCTGGCTTAACTTGTTGTGGGTAACCCAGTTTGGCACAGATCTTGGTAATCCCAAGGATGCATTTTAAAAAGTATATCTTCGACCTTCTGTGAAAGCGCATACGGTTCCCAACCCTATATGTCTGCACCAAAGAGGCCAGACTCCCGGGATGGCGGGTTATCTTCATAAAGATAGCTTTAATGGGTTTGCCTACCTGAATAACTGTAGGGTTGGCACCATTTATCTGGTCTGATGCAACGGCACAGTGCTGAATGAGACCTGTCTCTTAAATTGTCTGAAAACACCATGCCAAAGTAGGTAAATGAATTGACCTGTTCCACCTTTAGACCTACAAGAGTTACAGCTGCAGGAACTAGATCTCCTTACTCCTACGTTGAATACTTTAGATCTGCTTGTGTCACGGGAGAGTTCACTCACCTTCATAAAAGCTCCATACACATCAGTGCCCAAAGGAATTTCTTGCTAAAAGTACTGTCATCTGCTAACTTAGTAATGGTAACAAAATACCCATGGCCAACGGGACATCTAGATACTCCTCATCCAAAATACACTCCAATCGATTGGTATACGTTAAATAACAGTGGAGTGAGGATGCACCCTGGCCACACACCATTCACAACTAGTGATGGTGCCGGCTTGCCTCAAGATTGGTGGCCTCCATGTTCTTGCCTTACCTGCAAGACTGGTTCATCCGAGCTTGCTCATGGACTATAGTGTCAGAGCATCTTTTCTGCAAATGCACTCTTTTGCACAGCCTGGGCTTTTCCCTGAACTGCAAAAAGTATTGTTTTTTCCGCCCCAGTCTCAGATTCATTGGAACAGTCTTGGACACTCACCTGGGCAGGGCAGGGCATTCCATCCCGAGGACCGAGTGAGAAACATTTTTCAGATGGTTCATGTTTTTCAATGCCAGGAATGACTCCTGGCCTCTGCCTTCTTGTGCCTCCCGGCCCCATGGCTTCCTGCAACCTTGTGGTGCTGGAGGTGAGGCTGCGCATGAGATCGCTTCAGTGGCTTCTCCGTTGCCAATAATCACAATATCAGGGCAACATGTCGGACCATTTACAGGTCTCTGACTAGGTGGCTCAGGATCTAGCGTGGTGGGCCATGTGAGACAACTTGCGAATAGCGCATTGTTTTGCCAACCTTGGCCTAACGTTACAGTGGCCACGGATGCGTCGCTGACTGGTTGGGGTGCTCACCTGTCTAACTACGAGCCAACTGTGGTCATCCAAAGAGTCTCGGAAACGCATCTGGAGCTGAGGGCTATCCGACTGTCCCTGGTCACTTTCAACCTCTCTGTGAAAATCTAGGCTGTACCGTTATGTCCCATCCCCTTTCCTCCATACTGTATGGGCGTCCCTTCCTAGGGATGGGAGACCAAACCTTTTCCACCAGAAAAACCTTCTTCCCCTTTACATTTTGAGGCACGCAGGGGTGCGGCCATGGGAACATGCGCTAACCTGACTCTGCCCACCGGCACCAGTCCCCATTTCCGCGTTGACGGGAACGGGCCGTTTTCAACATCGCTCCGTGGTTTGGCCCCGCCATGCAATTCCATGCGCTCTTCCATTCCTCTCATCTTTTAGTCTTTTTTGTCTTCTAGGTACTTCGTCCTCCGGCGTCACGCTCCTCCCTGGCGCATGTCGACTTAAGCAGGCTTCAGGAGGTATCCAGCCTGCGAGGGGCTCTTTCCTACGTCTGACCCCCATGCTCTTTGCATCTGCTGCCTTGGCCCTCACCACGGCTGGGAAGGTTGCACCGCGTGCAACGTTCTGACTTCACACACACTGATGAACAGGCTAGCTAGGTGGAGGGAGCTCTTTGAAGGATCGCCTGCAAAGCACTTGAAGTTTGTCAAGCAGAGATCGAGGCCCAAAGGAGGGCTGTTATTTTCTATCGCACTCCGTAAGGGTGACTCCTTCCTGAGGAATCGCCCAAGCAGGAGGTACTCCTGGGGTTCTGTTACCAGCACACGCACCAAGGCTAATACAACTACCGGCCTTACGATCGAGGGGTCTCCGTCTCCACGGGTATCAGTGCTGCAGGACCGCAAGGTTCTTCTACCGGGTCTACACCCAAGGGGCCATGCCCTATTACCGGCTCAGTGTCCGAGGGGGCACCTTCACGCAGCACTACCGGTGTCAATGCCGAGGGCGATTCGCCTTCTAGGCCTAGACCAGAGGTGCAGGAGAGGCCTCATGTTCCAACACCAAGAGTCTTGAGCGAGGCTGTGCCCAGAGGGCCATGCACCACGACTTTGGCACGTGGCACGCTGACCAACAAAATGGCTGCTGCGCTAGACAACATGGCTGCTCCAATACCGCTCCTAGGAACAGAGCAGGCGGGTGAACGAGTTTCAAGGTGGGACTGGTGTCAACCAGGTATGTGGCCTACAGTTTATCCATGAGCTGCGCAGGGCAGGTTTCCCCTGCTACCTAGACAGTGTGAGCTATGGCCCCAGAAGCCCCCAGCCACTCCATCAACATCCTCTGCTTCTGCCTCCGAAAACAGGTTCTTTGAAAGGTTCCTGGCGCTGATGCGAACCCCCTAGATGGGGGCCATCCTACGGGCTGCCGTCAGGGACTTGCTCCCTCAGGTCACCCCATAGTCTTTCTTCCCATGGCTCTGGCACCACAGGCCCCACCACAGCCCCCGCTGCCCCTGTCGGCTCCTCCGATTCAGTCTCTCCTGCCTCCCACAATACAGGCTGTTCGACACCAGCCTCCGGCTCCGGTCTCCACACCGCAGCCAATGGCGCCCAGCACTCCTTCATCCGCTCCGGACCAGCCGAGGAGGAGGACCCTGACACGCTGTCATCAGCGAAGGCCTTCCACGACAGGCTTGCAGGTTTGGCAGAATGTCTGGGCCTTCCTCAACCTGATTTCCAGCAGCCCGAGGAGGGGGTCTTGGCAGAAGTCCTCACCCTACGACCCCCTACAAAAACAGGTATCCCGATGCAGAAAGACGTTGTGGCCCTGGCCAAGAAGGGGTGGCTCAAGCCACACACGGCCCAACTTGTCAATCGGCGCCTCAATGCCTAGTATAGATAGATGGAAGGGGATACACTCTTGTTATCGAAGCACCCCCAGCCGCATTCTTCAGTGATCGCTGCACCGTCACTCTACTCAGTCTCAGTCGTCCTCAGCCACCTCGTCCTTGGTGCTGCTAGGCAAGGAGGAGAAGGTCTTGGAGGCATACGGGAAGATGCTATACTTGAACGCCTCCCTGCACCTGCGTCAAGCCAACGCGGATGCCATGCTAGCCGCCGCTAACCAGAGGTTGTGGTGGAAAATAGCAGACTTCCTTCTGGAACTTACGATGCAGAGCCAGGCAAGCTTCAAGGCAGGTCTAGGAGAATTCAGGCTGGTAGCGTAGGATATCATGGAGTCCACAGTGGCCCACATCGATAACTATTGCCGGGCCATCTGCATCGCCACGGACATGAGAAGGATGGCCTGGCTTTGGGCTACTAAGTTTAACCCCAACGTCCAGGATCGCATATTGGACCTTCCGTTCGAGAGTAGTGACCTCTTCCGTTGTACCACTGACGAGGAATTAGATAAAAAGAACAACAGCTCACAGACTGCAAAGTCTTTATCCTGACGAAGGCCACCCCCAAGGCGTTTACCCAGTCTCATCAACACTCCAGCAAGGGGCGGGCATTTGGGGGGTGCCAGGGATTCCAGGAAAGGAGGTCGAGACAGCCTGACCGCTCGCCGAGTCAGCACCGGCACGAGCAACAAAAAGGGGGGGGCAACAGCTTCTTCCAGTCCCCCTCCTCAGCAGCAACGTCAGATGGTAAAAATGCATGACGCGTCCCTTCGGGTTCACGTGTCTCCAGTGGGTAGCAGGCTTGCCTCTCTCATGCATTTCTGGCACCAGAACTTTACAGACCCTTAGATCCTTTCTGTAGTATCCATGAGGAACCGCCTAGCGATACCTCACTCTCCTCCCTCCTACCCTCCACTCCCACCAATTGGGGCTGCAACTCTGTTGGCGGAGATCTGTTCGCTCATCAATAACCAAGCATTGGAAGAAGTGCCTGCCTCAGAGCGACAGGCTTAGGCTTCTATTCCAGGTTTTTCACCATACAAAAAAAGAATCCGACTGGCCTGAGAATAGTGTTGGACCTGTCCACCCTCAACCTCTCCGTCTGCAGACATTCACGATGGTAACGCGAATATTCATTGCAGAGACACTAGAAGTGGGGGACTGGATGTGCTGCCTTGATCTGAGGGATGCCTACTTACACGTCCCGATTTGGCAACCTCATCGCTCCTTCCTAAGCTTTGGGATCATGGGCTGTCATTTCCAGTACAAGGTGCTACCCTTTGGCCGCAATTTAGCCCCCAGGGTATTTCCCAGGCTCATGAATGCAGTGGCAGCCCTCCACAGGTCCTAGGGGCCACCATGTCTAACCGTACCTGGATGACTGGCTCGTTAGGGCGAGATCCCCAGAGGGGGTTACCCACACTTCCTCTGTGCTCATGAACACACTCCACGACCTGGGGTTTACTATCAACCTCAAGAAGTCTCAGCTGCAGCCCATGCAAGTTCTCACCTTCCTGGGCCTCATCTGGGATACCAGTTCAGAGAAAGTTTTTCCCTCTGAGGGCAATATTATGGCCATTAAGAGGGCCTCTACGCCCTTCCTTACCAGGCCAGTGACTTCGGCTTGGTGGTCCCCGCACCTACTGGGCATCATGGCAGTGGTCCTCTTGGCCGTGCCGCACACGAGGCTCTGGTGAGGAGAGTGCAGCTGCACTTCGCAGCCTCCTGGAATCAGGAGAAGGGCTCCCAAGCAGAGCTGGTCAGCATACCGCCTTCTCTCCATGCGGACCTCACGTAGTGGTCCAAGGACTGCAGTCTGCGGACGGGCAGGCCATTCCGGCAGCCGGCTCCGCAGGTCACCATTACTACAGACTCCTCCCTAGAGGGCTCGGGAGCCACTCTGGGCAGCCACAGCGTCCACAGAGTCTGAATCTGGCAGAAGCAGGAGTCGCATATCAACTGGCTGGAGCTGAAAGCCATCTGGCTAGCCCGGAGGGCCTTTCCTCTGCTTATCGGGGGCAAGATGGTCCTGATCCAGACCGACAACTCCACCAGCATGTACTATGTCAACAAGAAGGGGGGGGTACCAGGTCCCCTCTGCTGTGCACCCTAGTGGTCGGCATGTGGGAATGAGCCCTGGAAAACATCTACCTCAGGGCCGTCCACCTCCCGGGGAGGCCAACTTGAAAGCGGACAGGCTCAGCAGGCTGTGAGCAGACAATTAAGAGTAGCATTTGATCGACCAGGTGCTGCAAGTGATCTTCAACACATGGGGCCATCCTCAGGTGGGTCCATTTGCCTCCTGGAAGAACAAGAAGTGCCCGCAGGTTGCATCTTGGCAGGGACAGGGCCCCGGGTCCCTGGGGGACGCCATGCAGATCCAATAAGAGGGCATGACAGCCTATGCCTTTCCTCCCATACCCCTGATCCCAAGGTACTCTGCAGCATCATAGTGATAGTGCCTTCGTGGGCAGCGAGACCGTGGTTCTCCGAATTGCTGAGCCTCTCGGACAGAACACCCATTCTCCTCCCGCTGGCCCCAGCACCTCCCCGGTCCCAGCTGGGGAGCATGGTTCTCCACCCTGTGCGTCAGAAGCTAGCCCTAGCAGCGTGGTTCCTGAGCAGATCACCCTCACACTTGAGCCTGTTATGGGCTAACCTGGAGATTATCCAGGGCGATAGGAGCAAGGTCACTAGGAGCCAATACAAGATTAAATGGAGCAGGTTCTGTCGCTGGGCAGATTCTAAGGAGATCGACACCCTGATGTGCACACTGGACGATGTGCTCTCTTTCTCGGCACACCTCGCCCACTCAGGCGTGCAGGTGGATACATGTCGCACTTATTGGTGGCCATTGGGACCTACAGGAAGTCGGAGGAGGAGGTCTTCTCCTCTTCCAACCAGATAGTCAAACATCTAACAGGCTTGTCCAGGCTTTACCGGGCCATCAGGAAGCCACACCCTGTGTGGGACTTCATGCTGGTGTTGGGCGCCTTGGCGCACAAACCCTTCGAGCCAATGGCGTCCGCGGGCATCAGGCTGGTCACCATCAAGACAGCTCTGCTAGTAGGACTCACCTCTGCTCGCAGTCAGCGAGATCCAGGCACTGGTGGCTTCAGAACCCTATACCACTTGCCACAGGGATAAGGTGGTCCTGCACTTTCCATCTGAACGAGGAAATAGTCTTACCTACTTTCTTTGCTGACCCCACGGACTAGGCTCGGAGAGTCTTGCACTGTCTGGATGTCAGACGTGCTCTGAAACTCTATCTGGATAAGACCAAGGGCTTCCGCAAGTCGAATGCACTTTTTGTCACCTTTGGGGGCTCCAGACCCGGTTATCAGGCATCCAAGGCTTGCATCGCAAGGTGGATTGTTGCGACCATCAAGGAGGTCTATGAGGGGCAGCGCAAACTGCTGCCAGCCAACATGCACGCACACGCGGTCAAAGCCAAGGCCACAGCCATTGCATTCCAGGAGCAGGTTCCATGGCAGGTCATAAGCAGGGCAGCTACCTGGGCCACCCCTTCAGATTTTTGTAGGCATTACTGTTTGGATGCCGGCTCGAAGTCAGACGCAGCCTTCGGACAGGTGTTTCTGAGGAACGTGTTTGCTTAAGGAGGGTCTTCTTTCCACCCTGGGGCTACACTCAGTTGTAATCGCCCATACAGTATGGAGGGAAGGGGACGTAAGAGTAATTACAAGTTACTGACCATAGTGACTAACATACTCTTAGTCCCCCTTCCTCCATACGTCCTACCATCCTCCCCCTAATAATACTGGTGTCATTAGGCAATGATAAATATTGTCGATGCATCAATGGGGACTGAGGAGAGGCGCCGGTGGGCAGAGTCAGAGTGGCGCATGCTCCCAAGTCCCCGCCCCAGCACGCTTCTAAATTTAAAGGGGAAGGTTTTTCTGGTGAAAAAGGTTCTGTCTCCCGTCCCTAGGAAGGGACACCCTTACAACATGGAGGAAAGGAGACTAAGGACTAAGAAGTACGTTAGTCACTACGGTGAGTAACTTGTTATTTCCGGCCTGACAGCACAGTGGCCATGCAACAAACAAACAAGGTGATGTGGGGGACTTGCCTCTGTGCAGAGAAGCAGTGTGACTGTTTTCTTGGCTCTGGAGAAGAGCGTCTCTGACAGCAGCCCATCTGGCTGGAAGAGAGAATGTCACAGCGGATGCCTTGACCAGATAGACTTTGGCCTCCCACGAGTGGGAGCTATGTCGGAAGGTTTTGGAGGAGATGTTGTCCTGTTTGGGGACTCCTCAAGTGTACCTCTTCGTTTCCAGGGTCAACAGGAAGTGCAAGTTCCACGTTCACTATGTGCTACACTATGCATCGACGCTTGACTCGCCAACGATAAAACCTATGTGCCGAACCCTCTGCGGCAAAGCCCACGCAGGCCAAGGGTGCTGTGTTGTGTTGTGTGCCGCAGGTCTGCAGAGCACGCTGCTCGTTCCATGTCCACTACGTGCTACACTACGCATCGACACTCGACTCCGCTGCCATAAAACCTACGTGCCAAACCCTCTGTGGCAAAGCCTGCGCAGGCCAAGGGTGCAGTGTTGTGTGCCGCAAGTGTTAGGCACCGAACAATGGAGCTGCCTGTTACGCCAGCCACATCTCAATTTTGTCTGAACCACATCACTGTGGACTTGTACAGCCCAAGCAGACACGAGGCCGCGGCCCGAAACCCAAGATCCACTACTCCACTCTCCACACAAGTCCAGTCAACCCCAAGGACAACCACTCCACTTGAACCGCAGGTATGTGCCTGGTGCCTCAGCACCTTGCAGCGCCTCCTATGCTTCCCAAGACCACCCCTCCTACCCCATCATCGGTTTGACACTCTTCGCTCCGCCATCACCATGCTCCCCTCAATCCTTATGAGGAACAACCTCCTCAGGCTGTGCACTCTGTTCACTGCGTGAGCCCCACTTCACGCATCGCATTCAATCGCAAACCCACAGTCCAGGCCCCTTGCAACCTGAAATCCTTGACTCTGCCATTGTTACGCAACCATCAATCTTTACGAGAAACCGCTTCCTCAGGCTGCACACCCAGTTCATCCCACGCCTCCCTTTCCACACTTGCCAACCATTGCAAATTCCGCAAACACTCTCAGATTCCGCAGGTTTATCCCTCACACTTTCCTTACCACTAGCCCACTCATCACCTGATGATTCTGTGTGTGTCTTTACTGATTCGTCGGATGAGCTTTCCAGCTTTTCCCTCCAGGCAGTCGTTGTCTTTGTCCTGATGGCCTTGTTCTTCCGTTTGACGAGATAGGGGCGAGCTCCCCGGAGGCCACCTTGCCTATAAAGCTATTAGCCCAGCAGCAGGGACTCTGGGGAGCACACCCCAAACCAGGGAAAAGCTTTGCCGAAAAACCCTGAAGACCTTGTAGCTGAAGTAAGCTGTGGTGAGTTGTAGTTATCCAGAGAGATAGTTGTAGGTGTGTGCTGGTATCTGGCCTCCAATACCCAGCATACAGGAGTAGGTAAAGTAGAAATGTATGGTTCCAACGTACTCGGTTTCTGAATGTAATAAACTACACTACCCAGCAGGCACTGGGAAGCAGAGCAGCAATGTCCAGTTCCGGCGTGCTCGAGGTCAGAGAGTACGGGACCACAATAACCAGCATGCACTGGTCAGTATTCATAGTGGATTGAGGAATAGGGATCCAGTGCGGAATAGCACAAGCAGTACAGTACTCCGGTGCGCTGAAACAAAGTAGCGCTTCCAGCAAAGAGCGTCTGATGGCAGGTGAGAAGCCGAGGAAGGAACGCGTGCAGGAAGGCAGCGCCGAGGGCGGCACAACAGTGGGGTGCAGAACACACAGGTAAACAATTAGAACGTGAGAGGGAAACCGCAGGCAGCAGTAACAGAAAGAGTCGGGCTAAAACAAACAAGGAAGGAAGGCAAGGGATCACAGAGGAACAACGGGAGGCAGAGAACAAGCGTTGTGTAACTCACGAAAGCAGCAAGAAAGTTACAACGCACAGGTGTTCTCCATTCCCAGATACTTGTAGGTGCAACAACAAAGACTAGACCGCACCTTGCAGTGACTCTGAGTTTTAGTCCTTCTTCCACATCGCCCATCTGCTCCATACTTTCCATGGGCGATATATGACAAACACGCACGCCCGCCAGTCCCATCCGCAAAGCCATGAACTGTGCACTAATCAACGCAAGATCAGTTCCGGCACACACAGCCGAAATCATTGACTTCATAACCTCCAATGACCTTGACTTGCTTGCCATCACAGAAACTTGGCTGCAACCCGCTGCAGGGCCAGACTTCCCCATTGCCATCTCACCTGGATTTACCATCCTAAAATGTGACAGATCCTTGAAAATAGTAAGCAGCGGCACCCTCATCTTTAAAAACATCCTGCCCATCAGTCACGCAAATCATTGTCATCCCAAATTGTGAATCCCTACTCACCAGGTCGCCCATCGACTCCATCACACTCCTCATGTACCATCCACCTGGCCCCAGCCTTACCTTCGAAGACAACCTAATGCAAAGCATCTTCACATCCATCAAACCCAAATCCAAAGTCATAATCCTTGGAGACCGCAACCTAGGCCTCAACGACTCAGTGGACACATTAGCCACCAGCTTAGCCATGCCACTTGACCATGACGGCTTCTCACAACGCTCCATCCAGCCCAGCCATGACCAAGGCTGCACCTTAGACTGGCTAAGCGACTTCAATTGTAACATCCCCACCCCCGTCAATTCCCCCTGCCCATGGTCGGACGATCACATTATTGCCTTCAGATTCCCCTGCTCGGAACGCTTCAGACCAGCTCAACTGGCCAAACCTGAATGCATGGCCCGGTGCACAAAAAACTCAACCAAACTTGCACCGCTACTTGCCACGCTGGCGCACCCCCCTTCCTTCGGTAACAGACCCAGCAGCACTGGTTGGCCTCTATATGCAATCTATTGCACAAACAGTTAACACGCGTGCCCCTTTCAAACTCAGCAAAGCCAAACCCTCACCAAAAAAAAATGCCTGGTTCACTCCCGAACTTCTGGAAATTTGCGCCAATAAGAGTGCCGCCGAGTTGGCTTGGATAAAAGAACCTCCCCCCCGCCACATCCAAAGCCCTCTTTACCTCACTTGCCAAAAACTACAAAAAGAAAATACACAGTGCCAAAGTCAAAAGCTACAATTCCAGAATTAGTAACGCCTCTCATTCAACTCCCGGGAACTCCCCCCCCCCCCCCCCCGCCCCCTTCCGCCCCGACAGTCAGACCTGACAGTTGACCGTACCCGGTGTGAAAAAATCCAAGACTCCCTAACTGCAAATGTCAATTCCCTCAAAGGAAAAATCATCGCCAAACAACTTGCTATGCTCTCCAGGCCACCACCGCCCACAGCACTCAGCCCCTTACTTGCCCACTCCAGCACCCCGTTCAGCTTCCACCGTGTCTGACATGGACGTCACCATGATTGTCAAGAGCCTCAAACCATCACAATGTTAAGACGACACCTGCCCTGTCCCAATCATCAAAGACTGCTGAAACACTCTTACCCCTCTTCACTACCATCAACGCCTCCTTCCCCAACTCAGTGCCTACTTCCTTGAAGGAAGCATGGGTCCTACCGCTCCTTGATAAACCCTCCCTTGAGCTCTCCATCCCGACAATTTAGCGCCCCATTAACACGGTTCCCTACCTCCTAAAGATCCTGGATCGTGTTGCCTGCATCCAGGTCCTACAGTATCTTGAGGAAAACAATATCTTGGGCTCTCACCATTTAGGATTCCGACCCAAACACAGAACCAAAACTGCCCTACTGGATCTGAAAATACAAATCAATGCCATCAGACACTGGCAAACCTGCCCTTCTGACGATGCTAGACATCTGTGCCGCATTCATTTTGGTAGACCACCAATTCCTCTGCTCTCAACTGGCCTCAACAGCGAACTTCTCGCCATCAGCCTCCAATTGGGTGAGGTCCTTCCTAGCCAACAGATCCTCTTGTGTCTTCATCAACGACTGCTCCGCTGAACCTACTCACGTCACTTGCGGAGTCCCTCAATGCTCCTGCCTCTCCCCCAACCTTTACAACATTTACACGAAACCCCTCCTCGACCACCTTGACCTACTAGGCATTTCATACACAAATTACACTGATGACACGCAGCTCCTTTTGCCCTTCCTTGGTTCATACGCCCAGGACTCAGCAACCATAAATGCTGCCTATGAGGTCATTCAAATTTGCATGTCTTCTCACCTACTCTGTCTCAACGACGATAAAACTGGAATCCTCATAGTCTGCTCAACCTCCACACTTCGCAGCATTTATCCAGTTTACAAGGAATTCATCCTCTATGGTAACTGCATCACCACCTCCACCGCAGGACTATTGTAACGCCTTATTTACCGGTACTTCTGAACGCAACCTCAGTAAACTACAGACGATCCAGAATAATGTCCTCCGAGCGGCCATTGGCCTTTCCATATCTGACCATATCTCGGAAGCCAAGAGAGCTGCACACTGGCTGCCTATCGTGAAAAGATTAAATTCAAAACACTGATCCTGGTCCACCGATGTCTCTCGAACACTGCCCCGACTTTTCACAATGCGTGGAGAAATACGCCTCTGCCCGTCCTCTGAGATCATCAAACTCTCACCTCCTGAAGACCCCCAGTTTCAACCCTCTCTCAGTTGGGGGCAAGAGCTTCCCGATCATGGCGGCCAAACTTTGGAACAATCTTCCACTAGCTCTTCGAAAAATAACAGGCCTACTGGACTTTCTGCAGAAACTTAAAGATGTGGCTGTCCAACAGACTGTATTCCTCCTAACACTATTGCAACCCCTCACTGCATTGTCACCCCCTCTTTTTGCTCTTTTTCCCAATGTAACCTGTAACTTTGCTCCTTTGTACCTTTTTTTCATAATGTAACAAGTAACTTCGTATCCTAATGTAACTAGCACAGAGATACCCAAGGGTTTTGAGCGCTGTAACAAATGCAAAAATAAATAAATAAGTTTTTCTCCAGGGAACTTTCTCGTCAGGGAGCTCTGGGGGATGCACTGACGGTCAAGTGGATGTTCGACCTTTATACGTTCTTGCTGATCCCTCTCTTTCTGCTGGTTCTATGGGTGATTGCGCCTGTTCAGAACCACGCTGATTCTGATTGCTCCTGACTGGGCCCGGAGAACGTGATATCCGGAGTTACTCGCTATGGCCATCTGCCCACCTTGGCGCCTTCCGATGAGGGGACCTGCTCTTCCTGTCGGAGGGAAGGGTGCTCCACCCAAACTTCAGCAGCCTGAACCTTCATGCTTTGCTACTAAGAGTCTAGGATCTGAGTGCAACTTGTCGGACAAAGTCCTCAATGTACTTCTTTCAGCCCCGAGGCCCACCACGAAGTCTATTTATGCCTGCACATTGCATATTTTTTTGACTTGATGCTGGGAGAGGGATGTGAACCCTGTATCCTGTCCTTTATTCCTTGTGTTGGATTTTCTGCTGTCTTCAGCCCAAACAGGCCTGCAGATTAGCACTGTAAAGGGGTACCTCGCTGCTGTTTCGGTATTCAAGATATCCCTGTAAAAAGGGCTTGTTCTTCACAATCCCCATTTTTATGCAGTTCTTGCATAGTTTGTGTAACCAGTTTCCTCCATGCCATTTATTTCTGGCATGTTATTTAAATTTGTTTTTGACTTTCTTGATGGGAGCTCTGTATGAGCCCCTTATTCCTGCTCTGTTAGACTGCTCATCACATCTGCGAGATGGGTGAGTGAGCTCCAGGCATTGTCTGTTAAATCTCACTATTTGGTTTTCTCCAAGGAGAAGGTGAC
The DNA here is from genome assembly GCF_040938575.1 of Ambystoma mexicanum. Lineage (NCBI taxonomy): Eukaryota > Metazoa > Chordata > Amphibia > Caudata > Ambystomatidae > Ambystoma > Ambystoma mexicanum. Next base: position 556,700,407 of record NC_090931.1, read on the forward strand.
TTTGAGAGTGAGGTCCTCCTTTAATAATAATAATAATAATAATAATAATTAGGCTTTTATATAGCGCTACAAACCCTCAGGTATCTGAGCGCTGCTTATTATTACCCACGGTGTGTGGTGCTCATTTATCGACCTCGGAAGGATGAAAGGCTGAGTTTGGCCCCGCCGGGATTCGAACCTGCGTTAACAGGCTCTGCACGGGTGTCAAAGCGGGCGCTCTACTCGCTGTGCCACTTGACCGGCAAGTGCCACTTGACAGCGAGGTACCCCTTCTCCCGAAAGTGGTCCCTAATTTCCATCTCTCTCAGAAGATGTCTTCCTGTGTTGTCTCCACCTCCTTATCATTCGAAGCCAGAGGAACGATTCCATCAGATGTATTTGATGCTACGATCTCTCTTGGACACGAGAGGCTCAGAAGGAAGGCCAGCTTTTTGTTGGTTACGCTGGTGCTCCTAGTGGCAGGGCTGTGTCCAAACAGTCCCTGTCAAAGTGAATCATTCTCTGCATTTCAGAATGCTATGATCTGACTCAGGGTCTCAGAGCTCATTCTATCAAAGGAATGGCTGCCACCTCCGCCTCTGCCCTGGACATTTGCCAGGTGACAATGTGGGCGTCTTTGCACAGGCTTTCCAAGAATGATTGCTTGGAGGCCCTTGTGGGCAGGATGCCCGTTTTTTGGTAGGGCAGTCTTCCAGAGTGTTCTGGTTTAGGTAGTGTCCTTGCTTCCCCTCTCCTCCAGATTCACATACTGCTTTGGGAGTCTATCAAAGATGAGGAATCCTTGGGAGGAAAGAATCCATTAGTACTTGCCTCTCAGTAATGTCCTTCCTGATGTATGTACCTCCCACAGATTCCTCATCGCCCTGCATACCTATCTCTCTTGGCAGTAAGCTAGTACACCATTAGTGTCTATGGCCCCTCAGGGCCCGAGGACAGAGCAGACGTGGAGCAGCGCTATGCGACAGGAAAAGTTGGAGAACAGCTGCATGGGGATAGGCTTATCATAGATTAGGAAGCCTTTGGAGCAGCATCAATCAGAAAGAACATTACTGAGAGGTAAGTAATTTGTTCTTATCCGCTGGTTTTATGGCTGTTTGTTGTTTTTGAGCAAGTTGAGCACTTTCTTCTCATCCAACTTTAAATTGGAGAAGCTATTGTATTTCTTGTTTTATAATCTGTCCAGATCCTGTAAAATACGGCATTCAAATACAATAGATTCCTCGCTCATATTGGAGTGGGGGGAGGCGCGCAAGGGTTGAAGGGAGTCGCAGTAATGTAAGGTTATTTTTATCAAAAAGGTCTTCATCTGGAACCAAATCTTTTAGGTACACCTTTCGAAGGGATTGTGTCCTCCGACGTATTCCGCATCTATGACAGTAATCACCACAGATGTGCTGCTTGGGAACATTTTCTGCGACCTGCATTGATGACGTCGATATGCCCCTTTGAGGACCTCCTCTGACGGCCGACGTCACCGGATGTTGTATGTAGGACGCACGACGCCCGTAGCCTCAGTTCCATTTTTTCCACGAACGTGTTCGCTTTGGAATCTGGGCGCGCCTCGGTTCTTCTACTGTTGAATCGGTTCTTCGTCTTGGTTTCTTATGAAAATGTCTTGGTCTTCTTCTACCCCGAGGTCAGGCTTCAAGAAGTGCCGCGGCTGCGGTTCCAAGATGTCGCTTACGGACCCGCACAACGTCTGCCTTTGGTGCCTCGGCGAGGACCACGCTACCGATGACTGTGACAAATGCCAGTCTTTGACGTCAAAGGCCTTGCAGGAGCAGAAGAAGCAGCTATCTATCTGTAGGTAGGGTTTCCAAACCCCGTAAATCAAGATCTGCTGGGCTTTCGATCGATGATTCGAGGGGCGACTCATCCGTGTCCGTGTAAGTCCAGGGGGTCTCGGTCGCGGGTGGTTCCCGCCATTCCTCTGCATGTTCTAGGCACTTGCGGAAGCGCCATCACCGGTCGCCTTCCTCGTCCGAGGACTCCGCCAGATGGCGGGTTGCTTGACCCAACAAGCATTCTTCTCCGGTGGAATGGTACGCATTTTGTAAGGAGATGATGGGGATTTTCGAATCGCAGGGCTCCATTCCGTCCGCACCTTGGAGAGATGCCGGCAAGGAATGCGCTAGGGCCACTGCACCGCTCGCACGCCTTCGGCTCGGGCGGTTGGCGCGATCTTCGGGAGCCGTCGAGGTCCCGATCGGACAAGGTGGATTGCTCTCGCCATGCCCGCTCCAGGTCCCGGTCCTCAACGCCCTCGAGACCGTTGGAGCCATGTCCGTCGTGGGACTCTCTCGAGGCTCTGGCTCCGTGGAAGTCATCGGCGCTGAGGCCGTCGAAGGACACGCTCGGGGCTATGGCCTCAAAGCCGTTGTCGAAGTCATTGGCGCCTCGCTATACGTCGATGCCGATTCCGTTGACGCCCGCGACGCCTTTTGTGGCGGCTTTACTGGAGGTACCCTGGAGGACGGTGGAAACTCCGAGGAAGGCCCTGAGTAAATCAGTGAGGCCTGTGTTTGAGCCTTTTTCTGTGCCCTCATCCAGGGATTTATTCCAGCCTTTGCATTATATCTCAGAGGTGGATGAAGGGTCAGATGTTGAGGGGTTTGTTCCTCATGAGGTTCCTGACGAACTGTTGTCTGTTCATAGCCAGATGGAAGACCTGCGTCAATCCTTGCATGACGCCAGTGGTCTGGACACCTCCCCGGAGGTTGAGTTGGGCAGGCCTGAGCCTGGTACACACACTGAGTCGTCATACAGGCGTCTCATGTCGAGGGTGACCTTGGGGTGGTCTGCTCAACCTGTGGATTTTCTGCAGGATGACCGGATGGATATCCTTGACCAAGGTCCACCCACTGACCCGGTGTTGCCATTTCATACGGCCTTACAAAGAAGGGTGGTGGCGGCTTGTGCTGCTCCGGAGAGTGTTCCGGCAGTAAATAAGTAGTTACCGAAAAAATACCGTCCAGCTAGTGGTGTCCCCTGCTATTTGTCCACGCACCCCACTACGGAGAGTTTGGTGTTACAGGTGGCTACGGCCCAGCAAAGCAGGCAGCGTACCCTACTATCCCTCCTGATAGGGATGACAAACGCTTTGCCGGTTGGGCGAAGAAGGTATTTTCTTCTGGGGGTCTGGCTTTAAAGGCAGCCAACTCCGTTTGTGCCCTTGCAAAATTCACGCACACTCTGTGGAATTGTGCATCTTTGGCGGCTGAACATATTCCCGAAGGGGAGGAACGGGATGGTTTTCTTGCCCTCGTTCAGGATGGAGAGTCAAAAAAGCTACCCCAGGTCAACTGTATATAGTAGGTAGGTCTAGGTTAGCAGGAAACTAGTGTTTAATAACTAGTTATTGAGGGTAACATGTAGTTGTAAAAATCAAAATCAGTTTTATAGAAAAGTCATATATAAGCTTCATTCGAAGGGATTGTGTCCTCCGACATATTCCTTATCTTAGATATCTCTTTCCAGCTTTGCTGGCCTCGGAAATGTTTTCTCTCTAGAGGGCGCTGCGCGTCGACGTCCGCCGAGTCGATGTCCCTCGACAGCCGCCGTATCGACGTCAACGTCATCCTGCCTATAAAGGCCGCGTGCAGCGTCCATTGTTCAGTTCCGTTTTTCCGCGCTTACTCAGTGCCTCGGAATATCGTTGCTCAGTTTCGTAGAGATATTATTCCATTTTCCTCGAGATATTCGAGCCATACTCGATGGCTTCTTCGTCGGAACCGACCACTCCTCGGTCCGGCTTCAAAAAATGCCGAGATTGTGGGAAAAAGATGTCGCTGACTGACCCTCACAGAGTTTGTCTGTGGTGTTTGGGAGCTGAACACCATTGTTCGGAGTGCGAGGACTGTATGTCCATGACAGCTAAGGCCCTGAAGGAGCGTAGGGGGAAGCTGGAGAAAGGTAAGACTTTTAAAGCTTCTTCTTCCTCGACGAAGTCGAGACATTCGTCTCCTCGTCACTATTCGCGCTCCAGGTCTCGGAGTGGGTCCCATCACTCCTCGAGATCGAAGCACTCGAAGAGGAGACGTCGAAGATCCCCTTCTCCGTCTTCCTCTTCCTCTGTTTCTCCAAAGAGAATCCCTTGCCCCATGAAACATAGTTCCCGGGCTGAATGGGAGGAATTCCGCAAAAATATGATGTGCGTCTTCGAGAAAGCGGCCTCGACCCCCTCGAAGACAGCCGAGAGCGATGCTCTGGTCGAAAGACCCGAAGGTCGAAAACGCTGCGAGTCACAGTACCCGGCGAAGGAAACTTCTCGAGCGCGTCTCGAACCCTTGAGTAAGGCTATGACCTCAAAACCTTCTTCGAAGGTTCCGTCGACGCCATCGACGAAGGTTCCGTCGACGCCATCGACGAAGGTTCCGTCGTCGTCGAGGTCAGTGTCTTCGACGCCGTTGTCGAAGGGTCCTTCGACACACGGGTCTGTCGACTCGACGCCATCTTCAACACCGGCGTCGACGCCGAGAAAAGTCACGGTTACGACGCACCCAGATGCTATCCCCAGGTCCTCGATGACGTCGAGGTTGTCGACTTCCTCGAGCAGAATCACAATTCTGTCGGGGTCATCGAGGCCTCCGCCTTTGTTTTCGACGCCACGCCCGAAGCCTTCGGCGTCGACGACATCGACGTTTTCGAGGCCGATTATGACAAGTTTGGCACCCTCTGCCTTGGAGATGGGGTTTACACCCTTTATGAGTTCAGAAAAATTGAGAACTATGTCCTCAATTATGGAAGAGGGTGAATTGTCTGAATAGGAAGACGCATTTGAGTTGCAGGGACCTGCAACCCCAGTTAGAGAGGAGTTATCCTCTGAAGAACGCAGGTTAAAGGATCTTCATGATTCCTTACATGAGGCAAATGGGTTAGACGCTTCCCCTGAGGTGGAGTTTGCTAGGCCAGACCCAGGGGAGCATGCTGAAACCCCCTATAGAGCCTTAATGGTCAGGATCACAGAATTTATGGGGTGGTCTGCACCTTCACAGTCTTTCCAACAAGATGACCTCACGGATATTCTTGACAAGGCCCACAGGAGGATCCTGTAGTGCCCTTTCATAAAGCTCTTCAGAGGAAGATTATGACGAACTGGGAAACCCCAGATGTCGTCCCGGCAGTAAATAAAAAAAACTGTCTACAAAATACAGGGTATCTTCTGCAGACCCAGAGTTTTTGTCAAAACACCCATCCCCAGAAAGTCTGGTGGTACAGGCAGCATCTTCTACTGATGTCAAGACTGCTTACCCTACCGTCCCACAGGACAGGGACGATAAGAAATATGATGCTACGGCAAAGAAAGTTTTTTTCGGCATGTAGCATGGCGTTAAAATCTGTTAATGCTACTTGCACCCTTGCTAGATTCAGCTATACACTTTGGGAGTGTGCTTCTACAGCGGCTGACTGCATCCCGGAGGGAGAAGAAAGGGAGGCGTTCCTGAATATCATACAGGATGGTAAAGACGCTATGTGCGAATCCCTCCAGACGGGCATTGATTCGGCTGACAGTATCAGCAGAGCAATGGCGGCAAGTACAACAACCAGGAGATTCGCTTGGTTGAGAAAGTCTGGTTTTGCCCCAGATGTGCAAGCCAGGCTCTTGAACATGCCATTCGATGGCTCTTCTTTGTTCGGGAAAAAGGCGGATGACAGTTTAGAGAAACTGCAAACATCAAAAGCAGCAGCAAAATCTCTAGGCGCTGCAATCCGTCAGACACCTTTTCTTCCCACAGGAACCTCTGCGAGGGGCAAGTCCTTTCGCTTCTACTCCGCATTCGGAAGAGGTAGAGGACGACCGGCTCAAAGGGGACAAAGAAGAACTACCCGAGGTGGACGGGGTAGATATTCAAAAGCCGCAGCAACAGCAGGTGCCTCTTTACCATCGGCATCTGCATCAGCCGCCCCAAAACCACTCTGAGGACTTCCCTCACAGGACACCTGTAGGAGGCAGGTTAACTCAACATCTGGCGGAATGGCAGGCTATCACGTCAGATGCTTGGGCATTGGAAACAGTTGCCCAAGGTTACTGCCTGCCTCTCCTGCGCATACCTCAGAGTCATCCAACGGGGATCAGCTCTCAGAAAGCTCCAGATCCGCTCCTCTTGCAGGAAATTTTGGACCTGCTAGAGAAAGGTGCCATAGAACCGGTACCTGTAGCGGAGAGGAACAAGGGCTGGTACTCCCCTTACTTTCTCATTCCAAAGAAAGACGGAGGACTGAGACCCATCTTGGACTTGCGAGAATTGAACAAATTCCTCAGGAAAGACAAATTCAAGATGGTTACTCTTTCTCAGATCCTTCAGGCCCTTCAGTTCCAGGACTGGTTGGTATCTCTGGACCTTCAGGACGCTTATTTCCATGTGCCTATCCATCTCAAACACAGGAAATACCTGAGGTTCGCAATTGGCAACTCTCATTATCAATTTCGAGTGCTGCCATTTGGGATGACCTCCGCCCCGAGGGTCTTGACCAAGTTAATGTTGGTAGTGGCGGCAAGTCTAAGGAGGGAAGGGATTCACGTCTACCCCTACCTGGACGATAGGTTGATCAGGGCTGTATCTTCGGAACAAGCTCAGATCCAGCTAAATCACGTTTGCCACTCCCTTCACAGAATGGGCTTCTCCCTCAATTTAAAGAAGTCACAAATGATACCATCGCAGAGACTCCAGTTCATAGGAGCGATCCTTGACACTTCCCTGGGAAAAGCCTCGCCACCAGAGGTGAGGGCTCAAGATATTCTACAGATGGTTACCAAGTTCCAAGATGCCCAACGTCTCCCAGCCTTCGACTTTTTGAGGTTGCTAGGCCTCATGGCATCCTGCATTTTCCTAGTGCCAGAGGCTCGCCTGAGAATGAGATCCCTCCAGTGGGCACTGAGGACTCAGTGGTCACAATTCTCAGGGAGAATGTCAGATCTTCTTCAGGTTCCCGACAGGGTGGCTCGAGACCTTCAGTGGTGGGCCTGTCAGGAGAACATTCTGAAAGGAGAACAGTTTTGGCAACCCTGGCCGGAGAGAACAGTAGTCACGGATGCCTCACTCACGGGGTGGGGAGCCCACGCCAACGACTTGACTATCAGCGTTCGTTGGTCTCCATCGGAGTCCAGACTACATATCAACCTGTTAGAGCTGAGGGCCATCAGACTTGCGCTGAAGGCTTTTCTGCCATCTGTACAAGGAAAGAATGTCCTTATAATGACGGACAACACAATGGCCATGCATTACCTCAACAAAAGAGGAGGCGTAGGATCACTACCTCTGTGCAGAGAGGCGATGCAGCTCTGGTTTTGGGCAATCCAAGAAGGAATCTCTCTATCGGCAGTTCACCTAGCCGGAGAGAAGAACTTGACAGCGGACGCTCTGAGCAGGCAGAGCACAGTCTCCCACGAGTGGGAACTAGCTCAGGAAGTCCTTCAAGAGATCTTCGCCCTTTGGGGAACCCCTCAGGTGGATCTGTTTGCCACCAGTGTCAACAGGAAGTGCGATCTGTTCTGCTCAAGGGAATTTCCCCTGAGAGGAGCTCTGGGAGACGCGTTCATAGTGGACTGGGAGTTTCCGCTTCTGTACGCGTTCCCACCGGTCCCTGTCATTCCTCAAATGATCAGGAGGTTGAGAAGATTCCGGAGAACCATGATCCTAATTGGCCTGGATTGGGCCAGGAGAACGTGGTACCCGGACCTTCTAGACTTGTCCATCTGCCCTCCAATTCGACTTCCACTCAGAGAGAACCTACTCTCACAGAAGGGAGGTCAGGTTCTCCATCCAGACATCAAAACCCTCAAACTTCACGCTTGGCTTCTGAAAGGCTGAGGTACAAGGATTGGGACCTCCCTGATGATGTTATGGAGGTGTTGCTTTCGGCAAGGAGGCCAGCAACAAAGTCTTTATACCGCTGCCGTTGGAACAGATTTTGCAACTGGTGTAGAGAACAGAACATCGACCCCTTTTCATGTGGTACACCAATGGTTTTGTCCTTCCTACTCTATTTGGCGAATTCAGGCCTTCAAGTTGGCACCATTAAGGGCTATCTCGCAGCGCTATCCATCTTTAAGTGCCTGCGGAAGAACCATCCTATTTCAAGTTACCCTTGGTAATACAGTTTCTAAAGGGGGTAACCAATGTTTATCCCCCAAGACCATTTCAGGTTCCCCTATGGGATTTAAACTTAGTCCTAACTTTCCTGATGGGCACACCTTTCGAACCACTCCATTCTTGTTCGTTAAGATTCCTTACCCTTAAAACTGTTTTATTAATAGCACTTACATCTGCTAGAAGGGTGAGCGAATTACAAGCTCTTTCTTGTAAACCCCCTCATACAATCTTTCACAAAGACAAAGTTGTCCTGCAAGTGAAGCCTAATTTCCTCCCAAAGGTGGTTTCAGAATTCCATATCACTCAGAAGATTACCCTACCATCTTTCTATCCTCCTCCTCATCCGGGGAAAGAGGAAGAGAGGTTACACAGGCTGGACCCTAGAAGGGCTTTAAGTTTTTACATCAGTAGACTAGCCAGGATAAGACAAGCAGACCAGCTGTTTGTAGGTTACACAGGTCACAAGCTGGGGTTACCAATAACTAAGCAGACCATTTCCAGATGGATAATTCTAGCCATTTTGGAATGTTATAAACTGGCAGGGAAAGAGCCCCCTCAAAACCTTAGGGCTCATTCGACCAGAGGTATTGCAGCTTCATCGGCCCTCAAAAGAGGTGTGCCGGTTAAAGACATTTGTGCGGCCGCCACATGGTCGTCTGTCCATACCTTTACACGATTTTACAACTTGGATTCCTCCTCCAGTCAAGAGACTAGGTTTGGAAGGGCTGTACTGCACTCTATTCATCAATAGAAGACAGCGTGAAGTCAGTACTCCCACCTCCATTAATAGAATACTGCTATGGGAGCCTATCTAAGATAAGGAATACGTCGGAGGACACAATCCCTTCGAAGAACAAGTTACTTCTTACCTTGTAACGTTCTTTCGATGGGATGTTCCTTTGACGTATTCCTTATCGACCCTCCCATCCATCCCCGCAGTTCTACTTCCCTTGTTGTTGCAGCTTACTCTCCTTCAGGGTGATTAGTCTAGTCCAGACAGAAATACTGTGGGCTACAAAACGGAACTGAGCAACGGACGCTGCGCGCGGCTTTTATAGGCAGGATGACGTCGATGTCGATATGGCGGCTGTCGAGGGACATCGACTCGGCGGACGTCGACGCGCAGCGCCCTCTAGAGAAAAATGTTCTGAGGCCAGCAGAGCTGGAAGGAGATATCTAAGATAAGGAATACGTCGGAGGAACATCCCATCGAAAGAACGTTACAAGGTAAGAAATAACTTGTTCTTCTATGCAACATATTTTTGTAACCATTAAGCAATTCCTAAGTTACCAAAACCTAGAATTTGTCCTGTACTTCAGAGAGCAACTATTCATATGCCATGTCCTTCTTTCATAAGTTCTCTCAACCCACGTGCCCTGTAGGACCCATAAATATGCTTGTCCTCCCCAAATAATGCATTTACTATCAGCAACCTTACTGTGCTACTTTTCCATCATAAGTTCATTGTTTGCACCAATAAGTATACTGTCTGACATGCAATGTACAAATATTCCGAGCTATGCTAAAGCAACATGAGTATGCCTATATGCTTAGATAAACTACATGAAATCTTTGTTAGGCACTGTAATTTAATGCCACAGTTTTTTGAAACGCCATTTTTCGAACTATCCTCCTCTGAATCGGCTGGTGACACACTTCCACTATCAGGGCTTCCCCTCCCAATCTTGAGCCACATATGACTGCACAGTCGCGTTCTACACACTCAGCGCATGCGCAGTACCCATTTTGTCAGCACTCGTCGGTAATACTACCCTGCGCACAAAGCTAGCCTCCCCGCTTCCGCGCATGCGCACTTTGCCCATATCACACCCGGCCAAGGTATACATCTGCAGCTACGCTCACCACAGCTCACTCCTACTCTAAGACGTTTCGTGATCAGGAGCACCCAAACCCTGAGGTAAGATACCAAGCTGTTTCTTGTTCGTCCAGACGAACTGAGCACTTTTTCCAGAGTCGTTCTCACGAGCATCACTTTTTCGAGTTTCACCAACATGTCCCGCTCGCATTTAAACAATCCATGTATTGACCTAATCTGTACAATTCAGCCTGCCGTCAAGATTTTTTCGCTTGTATTTGTAACTTTATTAAAATCAAGCACATGCACGTTTTGACTGACCTTCTAACTTATGAATAGCATCCAGCTTTTGTACTGAGAGCATTTCTTTCCTTGCAATGTCTCGGTAAACACAAAATAGCTCCCTACTAATCACCACTTTTTAATCCAGGTTCGCAATAACACGAGCCTTCTAATTTCTGTCACAACCTTCGAAGCCTTAATTTGCCTTAAGCACTGTTTTAAATAAATAAGAAACTATAGAATAACTCCACACAGTGGTGCCCTCAGGCCCCTGCCACAGCCGCTTCAGCTCAGTCATGAGTCCATATCCCGTGGTTCGCCGGTTGTGGAATGGCGTGCCATTACTTCAGATGTGTGGGTTCTGGAGATCATAGCCCATGGCTACTGTCTTCCTTTCCGGCAGAGGCCTCACGACAATCCACCGGGGACGCTCTCTTTGAAGAGTCTGGATCCGCTCCCTGCGCAGGAAATCGAATCCCTGCTGGAGAAAGGCGCCATAGAACTGGTGCCTTTAGCGGAGAGGAACAAGGGATGGTATTCCCCATACTTTGTGATCCCGAAAAAAGACGGGGGATTGAAACCCATCATGGACTTGCGTGGTTTGAACAAGCTCCTCAGGAAGGACAAGTTCAAGATGGTTACTCCCTCTCAAGTCCTCCAGGCCCTTCAATTTCATGACTGGTTGGTGTCTCTTGACCTCAAGGATGCTTACTTTCATGTTCCGATTCATCCCAAGCACAAGAAGTACCTGAGGTTTGCGGTTGGCGACTCGCATTTTCAGTTTCGGATCCTGCCGTTCGGATTGACCTCCGCCCCGAGGGTTTTCACCAAGCTAATGGTGGTAGTGGCAGCGTATCTCAGGAAAGGGGGGGATTCACGTCTACCCCTACCTAGACGATTGGTTGATCATGGGGCGCTCTCCCGAGCAAGTCCTGGATCATCTGTCAGTCACCTGCCACTCCCTTCACAAGCTGGGCTTCTCCCTCAACTTAAAGAAGGTCCCACTTGACACCTACCCAGCGGCTTCAGTACATCGGAGCAGTGCTCGACACATCCCCGGGGCTGTGTTTGCCTCCCCTGGTGAGGATTCATCACATTCTGCAGATGGCGCACAAGTTTCAACATGCCCAGACTCTCCCGGCGTTCGAGTTCTTGAGTTTGCTTGGCCTCATGGCATCCTGCACTCTACTGGTGCCAGAGGCCAGGTTGCAGATGAGATCTCTGCAATGGGCTCTCAAGATGCAGTGGTCGCAGTCCTCCGGCAGGATGTCGCATCCCATTCAGGTGCCGCCCTCGGTCGCCCAGGATCTTCTGTGGTGGGCAGTCGAAGGCAATCTGATGAAGGGGGCTCTATTTTGGCTACCCTGGCCGGAGGCAACGATCGTGATGGACGCATCCCTCACGGGATGGAGAGCTCATGTCAACGAGTTGACAGTCAGCGGTCGTTGGTCTTCGTCGGAGTCCCGACTCCATATCAATCTGTTGGAGCTGAGGGCCGTCAGGATAGCCCTGAAGGCTTTTCTGTCATCTGTGCGGGGAACAATGTCCTGATTCTGACGGACAATACAGTGGCCATGCACTACCTCAACAAAAGGGGGGGGCAGGGTCTCTCCCACTGTGCAGAGAGGCGATGTAGCTCTGGTTCTGGGCCATCCGGCAGGAAATTTCGATCTCTGCAGTTCATCTGGCCGGAGACGAAAATGAGACGGCGGACACTCTGAGCAGGCAGAGCACGGTCTCTCAAGAGTGGGAGCTGGCTCAGGAAGTTCTCTTGGAGATCTTCGCCCTTTGGGGGACCCCACAAATGGATCTCTTCGCCACCAGTGTCAACCAGAAGTGCGAAAGATTCTGATGGCGGGAATTTCCTCCAAGAGGAGCCTTACGGGACGCGTTCGTAGTGGCGTGGTCCTTCCCACTGCTGTACGCGTTTCCTCCAGTCCCCGTCGTTCCACAAGTGTTGCGGAGGTTACGGAGGTTCGGTTCCCGAATGATCCTCATTGCTCCGGCATGGGCCAGGAGAGCGTGGTACCCGGACCTTCTCGACATGTCCATCTGCCCTCCACGCGGTCTTCCCTTTCGAGATGATCTGCTCTCACGGGATGGGGGTCGGGTTCTCCATCCAGAGGTCAAGTCTCTCAGCCTTCATGCTTGGTATCTGAAAGGTTGAGGTATAAGGATTGGGACCTCCCTGAAGACGTGATGGAGGTGTTGCTTTTGGCCAGACGGCCCTCAACAAAGTCCCTTTGCTGTTGGAGAAAGTTCTGAGACTGGTGCAGTGTACAGAATGTGGATCCTTTTTCATGTGCCATTCCTGTGGTTCTGTCGTTTTCGCTTTCGTTAGCACACAAGGGCCTGCAAGTGGGTACCATTAAGGGGTACCTGGCGGCGCTGTCCATATTTATGCGCTTGTCTGAAGAGTGTTCTTATTTTAAGATTCCTTTGATTTCTCCGTTTCTGAAGGGGCTAACTAATGTGTTTCCTCAGTCACCTTTCCAGGTGCCCGGTTGGGATTCGAACTTAGTTTTAAAGTTCCTGATGGGAGCTCTGTTTGATCCCTTACATTCTTGTCCATTGAGACTGTTGTCCTTTAAGACTGTATTTTTAGTTGCGGTTACTTCCGCTCGCAGAGTGAGTGAGTTGCAAGACCTATCCGCCAAGCCACCTTTCACGGTGTTCCATAAGGACAGGGTTGTCCTTAGGATTCGTCCTTCTTTTCTTCCGAAGGTTGTGTCGGAATGTCATTTGAGCCAGAAGGTAGTTCTTCCGGCGTTCTATCTTCCTCCGCATCCTGGTAAGGAAGAGGAGAGGCTCCATAGGTTGGATCCTAGGAGAGCTTTAAGTTTCTACATCTCATGCATGTCCCAGCTCAGAGTGGACAATCAGCTCTTTGTTGGATACGCTGGAAGGTGTTTAGGTCAAGCTGTTTATAAGCAGACCTTGTCCTGTTGGATCATCTTGTCAATCTCTGAATGCTACCATCTGGTGGTTAAGGACCCTACGGTAGGCTTACGGGCCCATTCTTCTAGGGGTGTGGCTGCCTCTACTGCTCTGTAGAGGGGTGTTCCCATTCGTAATATCTGTGAAGCAGCCACATGGGCCTCTGTTCATACTTTTGTAAGACACTACTCCCTGGATTCTATCCATGGGCAAGATTTAGCCTTTGGAAAGGCGGTCCTCTATTTTGCAATTTGATTGGGCATTCTAAAATTCTAAATTCTTTTCCCACCCCCATACGTTGGTACTGCTTTGGGAGTCTGTCATAGATGTGGAATACGTCGGAGGACACAATCCCTTCGAAGAACAAGTTACTTTCTTACCTGTTAACGTTCTTTCGATGGGATGTTCCTCATCGCACCCTCCCAGCCTGCCCCGCTACAGAATTTCTTATGCGATTGCATCTTCTGTTTCCGCAAGGCTTTCTGTAGTCATACTTGCAGAAGATTGGTGCCACACGTTCTGGGAAAAAACTACAACTGAGGCTACGGGCGTCGTGCATCCTACATATAACATCCGGTGACGTCGGGCATCGGAGGAGGTCCTCGAAGGGGCGTACCAACGTCATCGACGCAGACGCCGAAATTTTCCGAAGCAGCACAGCTGTGGTGATCACTGTCATAAATGTGGAATACGTCGGAGGAAAATCCCATCGAAAGAACGTTACCAGGTAAGAAAGTAACTTGTTCTGCTCATGAATTGTTTCAGATCACCTCTAAAAGAATAAGGGTCATGTGTGAGTGAACGCTACTAAAGCCCAAGCCCTTCCCTAAGATGTTGGATTAGGACTGAGAGGGGGACATACAAGGATAAATTAACAGCAATGTCCGCTTCTTGCAGTAAACTAGTTTTGGGCCATGACTGCATTTTTAAGGTGGTGGCTGTTGGTGTGAGATCAATTTTCAAAAAGCTTCAAGTTACAACAGCAATATGTCCAGACCTGTTCACTTCGAGTTTTAAATAATACACGTAGTGATTCGAGGTGAAGTACATGCAAGGCAGAGCAAAAATTGAATTTTAATCTCTTCTTTCTCTGTTGTACGTTTTACAATATTTTGTTATCATTGAAATGTGCAACATGTGTTCATTTAAACGAAAGGACCGAATTGTAATACTTAATACACATGTGGAGTTTCCTTCTGTACTGGAGCTCAGGAACATAGCACTTGTTATGAAATCCTTAAATTGCAGTTTTATGTTCTTCAGTCAAGGTTCTGTAAACTGCTGATTTCATTTGGTGGCAAAGCATTAATGGTCTGGGCCATGTCTTTTAATTGGGGCACAGTTCTGGGTTTTGTGTTAAACACGATAACCCAGTCTCTACATTTAATTAAAAGGCCTCAGAAAGGGTTCCAGTCTTAAATTCGTAAAATGTTCTTGGGCTTGTGCTCATTTATTCAACTCGTGTTTTTCCAGGGCATGCTTTTCATCATGCCAACAAGCAAGATGCATCATCCTACAGCAAACATACTTTTTATGAATAGGGCTGGCTGCTCTTTAGAGAAGCTACCTGTTCTCATTTTACTTTAGGGAATGGCTCTTGGTTTCAAAATTCTTTGACCTCGCCTTCTTTCTTTCACAAGGTCAATGACTCCACTCTGCTGGATTGCATGGGATACTACTCTGGCATCAAAGACAAAACCCTCGGGTGGATCTCCTCTCCAAGTACTTACCTGCTTCAGGTCATCCAGAAAAAAAGGAGCTAGGCTTATCCTCTGTCTCAGACCCAGTGACTATATCACCCAATTTCTTGAAGTTTCTACACTGGCTTTCAGTTGAGGCTACTTCAAATGTTTGTGTATCATCCACCGGGCAAATACAAAAAGGGCGCCTGGTTCACCCCTGATCCCCAGGTTCCTACACACAATATACATGAATAGATGATCAGGGTATGGCTTTAAATAGATGCACCTTGGATCATGGGCCTTCCAATGATCTCCATTCCTTCACTTTCTATTTACTGAGAATTTATTTATTTCAAAATGTTTAATTATTTTAAAAGCATCTCACGGTTTTATGCTACCTATACACAAATACATTTCCTTCTACACAGAGACACAACTAACTCACATTCTATACATGTGAACAAATATGACCACATGTAAATGCAGTAAATCATTGATTGTAAATCTATATACCAATCTTTGATGTCGACCTTTTTCATACACAGGACTAACTAGTTGGCTCTTGTTCTAAGTCTCTATTGAGTATTTATTTTAATTTTTTGAGCCAATCAAAATTCGGAGGCAGTGTCACGAAATTCTTTCTTTACCATCCTGTGTTTTTTGTACAGTGAGTTATTTCCACCTGGCATACTTATTTTATATATTGTGCATTTGTTAGTAAATTGTTTCAATGCGCCCACATGGCAGCAGGGAGGGAACATGGGATTGAAAACAATACAAACACTGGAGGATTAAGACAAACCTACTAGGCCTTGAGTATTTAGAACATGCAAGTGAAGTGAGAGAGCAGGGGAAGGAGCGGAGGTAAGTGCTGGAGTGTCTGTGTTCGTGGGTGACCAGCAGATGTAAGTGCCAAGTATATTAAGTGTTACGGAGCGTTGAGCTGCAAGTGGGTAAGTTCAGGCCTAAATTGACGTAGGCAAGTGCTGTGTGTAGGCAGAGGCTGATGCGATTGGGTGTGGGAAGCCAGGGCCCCGAGGACCCTTAATGCCCTGGTTGATGATCACAGCGACTGGAGGGCAGGGGTGAGGAGGAAACTGCGGATTTGTTGGATAGTGCCCTGCAGATTTTAAAGAGATATTTTAGGGCTGGGATATCTCCACCATAGGGCGATCAAGTGCTGAAGTGCTGCCCTAAGCGACTCTTAAGATCAGCCTCTGCGAAGTCCATCTGTCTAAAAGGAAACCGTTTAGGGGCAGAACCCATGGTGCGACTGGTGCTTGTGCATGGAATACTTTGCCATCTTCACTTGGAGGTAAATGATCCCCCTCTGCCTCAGGAAAAGACTTGACTCCCCTTTTTTAGGACTATTCTACATAGTCACTTTCTCCTCGCCAGGTTGGCCTCTGGACCAGCATTCCGCTGACTGGGACTACTGTATGTGAAAGTCAATCAGACTTGTCTCTGCATACTAACCGCTAACTCGTTTTCTCTCAACCCGTCATTTTTATCACGCACTGGCCACATGACTATTGACACTTCCAGAAACCTTAAAGCAGGCCTTCCGGGACACTATTTCCACCTCTCGCCAAAAGAATGGAGCGTATTAATTCTAATGCACAGTCCATCGACTGTGTTAATGAAAATGAGTGCCACGTGATGATGTCCTTCCAGGTAAAGATGGCCGTCGAGGTTTATTTCCATTCCCATCCCACTCAGGCGAGCAGCGCATAGGGCCACCCCCGCTGTTATGACTTCCAACTCAGGTAAAGGGTTCATTGTTTTGCCCGACTCGTGCTGGTGTGATCCATTGGCCTCAGTTCAACTGCCTTGTCCCAGTGGCTATGGGTGGATGGAAAGTTTGCAAACTTGGATGGATCTGTGACAAACCACAATCAAATTCTGAGGAAATCTTCCACACACTGAATATTTGAAAGGGCAATCGTTTTTAATGCTGATGGAATAAAGTCGATCCAAAAGACAAGGCAGTTCTTTGTACTTTTGCCATAGTTCAAAAAGGCAAAAGTTAGCAAAGCAGAAATTGCTTAATAGATTGTGCGCTTTATACAAGAATATTACCAACTCAAACATTTGCCAGATACACTGAGGGCAACAGGAACAATCTTAGCTTTTTTAATGAATATTCTGCTAAACTCCATATACGAGGCAGCCATGTGAAGCTCAGTACACGCATTCACCAATTATTTCCACATAGAAACACAAACAAGTGCATACTCTCAAATTGGACAGGTGTTTTAAATACTTATTCTCCCCTCCCAAGTGCCCAGGTTACACCTTTGTCGTGTAGGGGAACTGACTGTTTCACAGTCTTTGCACAACATGTGAATCTAAAACTGATTTTAACTTGGCGAACAAAATAAATTACTTGCCAGTAATAGTATTTCTGCAGACAGATCTGTTTTAGTCACATGCGTTCATCCCAACCTCCCCGCTATGAGAAAGCCGAGAGAGTGAAGGGGGAAAAAAATAAAAACACAGTATACGAACATATAAGGGTCATGTGTTTACACATGAGGCCCTTAGTGAAATTTTAAAATTACTTAAGTGTGTTTTGGGAATTTTTCAACATAATAAAAAAATGCAGTTGGTTATTTATATTGCGCTTAATGCCAGACTCTAGCCTCTAAGCGCAGGACAGTATATCAAACCCATGACTTATAGAAGTGCCTTCAGTGTGAAGTATTTCTAGTGTAGAAAGAATTGCTAAAACATATCATTTTTACTTGATCAAATCAGAGACCTCAGGCGATGGAAATTAATTGGAGGATGGTATCAACTGTAGCAGTATCATGGATAGCAGCATGTCATACACACTAACACATTGTAATACTCCAGACCAACCTCTAGATGGTAGATTATGCATAACATGTGACTCTTAAATGGAACAGTTTGCAGAAAAACGAATTCTGGTAAGTAATGATTTCTACAACCACCCCTCCTTTTGTCTCTCTAAGGCTAATGTGATTGGTGGGATGAAGCCCTTGCTCCTAGCCTCTGATGAATTCTCAGAGATATTGTTGGGCCCACCTCATTGATGTCACAAGTTGAGGGGGGAGATTATATATCAACATAGGTACATTGGAGCATCTATATAGCATATCTATGGTCTAAAATGGTCATGGACCTGTGGTTGGATGGGCTGTCTTTACTGGAAAGTCCAAAGGTATTAGTGCCCCAGATCTAGTGTAAAGAATTAATGCCTCTCTCGTCATAAGTTCTGTTGTTGTGGGACCTTGTTCTTGGTTATGCTTGAAACGTCTGTGTGCACAGTACTAACTCACTTTTCCTCAGGCGAGAGGTGAGTTTATCTCCAGCACTCCAGTTATAACTGCTGCCAGAGGAAGTGGCTTGCAGAGGTAGGCTTAGTCTTTGGTCTGAACTAGTTGGAGTGAAGAGCTTTTGATTTATTCAGCGATATACAGCATTTGTGGGGGAATTTATGTAGGATATTTATTTTGTTATTTCTTTTTACATTTGTAAAGCGCTCTAAACCCACAGGCATCAAGGCACTAGTTGCAGGAGAGGTCACACGGCAAGCATTCGTATAGTCATACGAAATATCTCTGAGAATTCATCAGAGGCTAGGAGCAAGGGCTTCATCCCACCAATCACATTAGCCTTAGAGAGACAAAAGGAGGGGTGGTTGTAGAAATCATTATTTACCAGAATTCGTTTTTCTGCAAACGGTTCCATTTAAGAGTCACATGTTATGCATAATCTACCATCTAGAGGTTGGTCTGGAGTATTACAATGTGTTAGTGTGTATGACATGCTGCTATCCATGATACTGCTACAGTTGATACCATCCTCCAATTAATTTCCTTGAGATCTGAGCAATCTTACTGGTCCTTCTGGGGGTCCCTTAGGTAAAGAGCCAGGTTTTCAAATGTTTACAGAAGGACCAGTAAGATTGCTCAGATCTCAAGGTCAGTGGTAGTGCGTTCCAAAGTTTTGCTGCATTGTCAATATGGGTATCTAGGACCCGGGGAACAATAATAGCAGCAGAGTCCTGAATGGGTGAATTTGGGAGCTTTTCAGGGGCCAATCGATTAAGTCTCCTGGGGAGTTTTGCTAAGGAAAGATTTAAAACATCTCTTTAATTTGCCCTTTGCAACAAGTGTATTAAGAGGTTTGAATATAGCTGCGGTGCGAGTGAACCAGGCCTTGCCCAACAGACATTCAGCATTCGCTTATCTCTCAGACAAGAACATTTAGTAGGGAGTACATCTGACACATTTACTTATGAACTATAGAGTTCAGATGTGTGGCATCCAAATGGGGCGCACCATAATCCTGATATCCTGGGTGTGTGAGACAGGTCTAGAACCAACATAGATGTCTACATTTCTACACATTTAGTTTTCTTTCAGAGTGGCCTTGTATTTGAAGCTGGGCATGCAGCATCCCAAAATTCTAAACCATTTCTGTACAGTATGGCCCATGATATCCCCAAGAACAGGGACTTCTATTTCGCATGGAATTGTAGGAGACTGTATACAGAGGCCAGGAACTCTCTGACAAAGCTATCTCTTACATTCAAATGGAAAATGTTTTGCCTCTGCCTAAAAAGATGGGCTTCCCCATTTGCATTGTTGTCTCGAGGCATCGCCTTCTTCGCACGTCTTTCTTAAATCCTGCAAAATGTTACCCGTCACACTCCTTCCTAAGGGTTAATTTGGTAGTGATTACATCACAGAAAATAATCTGCTAATTTGTTTTCCAGTCAATCATAATTTGTGGAGAGCATGAAACAAGTGAACTGATCGGAAATCAAAGCTTGTGCTGTCAAACATTTTGTTGTCTGGATTTGAAGACCTTTTCATCTTGGAACTTGAAAAATGTCTTGTAAATGTGTTCCTTTGGTAGCAAGAAATTACTGATTTACAGGCTCCTTTCAGATATGTCACTTAGTAATCACAAGAATGATTTACACAGGAGGAGCAAGATGCATCCTGCCAAGTTGGAGAGGATGTACTTTAGGGGGATATTGGGTATGGGTGTAAGTAAATTTAAAAAAAAAGGAAAGAATTGGTGAGCGCAGCCAACATCAGAGGTATGGGTACAATGTCACGGTTCAATGATATGAGCTCCATTGATTTTCTATTATGGTACGGTTGTGTGAAGGACTTGTCCTCTTATCATGATTTTGGTTATTAACATTCAATATGTTCAAGGATAGAGCTCTACACACCCTGCATGTTTAAATCTTGTGATTGTTGTTCCATGAAACACCTTATTGTGATAGGACCGTAGGCAGGATGATTTCTAATCATGCCTGGTAAACTACTGCGGAAGAGGAATTAAATGCATTTGCATCTAGGCATGACACCCATGTTTTGGAGAAGAAGTGGTTACAGATGCCTTCATTTGACACCATTGTTCCGTGTTATTAAAGCATTCCTGCACAGATCAGGTCAATATTCAAAATGTCTAATTCTGCTGTATATTTGATCTTTTAGGTCCAGTTCCAAAGGATGCGGTTTAGAGACCGGATTGTTGGTTAGCTCAGATGGTAGTAATGAATCTGGCGATGTACAGGCTTTGTTGTCTGAAGAGGCCTCTTCCAGACTAGATGAAGGTATGACAATATTTGCTTCAAACCACACATCTTTGTGCATCAAATGTATATCTGTGAAGTAATATGAGGAGGCAAAAACAAATTTAGCATCTAGACTGACATTTGAATTGCATTCCAACAGAATTTTTTAAAAATAGTAATGATTCCAGCTGGGCAAAATCTACTAGTAAACAGCAGTAACTTATATTTATATGACTTATGAGTTTGTTTCATAGTTCAAAACAGTTAAATGAAATTTGGCTTTGACAATGGATTTGCCTTAGCAAAGCAAATGCTTCAATGCAGAAGTGATGTGTGCTGGTTTCATGTTTCGTTGCTTTGAGAAATTGATTTTTACTTTGCAACCTGAAATGTCACTGAACAAAATAAAGGATAAGGTGCATGCGTAAGCAAGATTCATGTGCACTCCTTGGGTACGATCTCACTACAATGGTTATCATCGGTACTGTGTGGAGATGCCTAGGTTTTACTGACTAGGATAATTTTCTTTATATTTTCTCTTAAATACAATGCACCCAATCCTCTGTAGTTCTCGATGGAATACTTCACTTATGTTGATTTTCTCTCAGCAGTAAAGTAACTGGTTGGTGTACAAGCAGTGTTGTTGCATACGGTTTGAGACTCATGCTTGTTATGGAATTCATAATTATGTGATTCCTTTTTCTATGGAGGCATAATCCATAGTGGTTTGTTAGCATCCAGAAAATAAAACTGACGCCTTTCATTGCTTTGCTTCCATACTAGATCTCAAAGTTCCATATAACATTGCTGGCTCCAGATGTCTTAGCAAATTCTGGCCTAATATGTTAGCTGCTTGGAAATCAATGCCCAGGCATACTATTTTTTCCAAAGTGAACTTTATTAAAGTATTTTGTTGCAATACATAACATTCTGATCTGTTCAATGTTAATAAAACATACATCTTTCCAAGTTCTTCTGTCCTGTCACTCAACCAACAAAACATAATTTCACACATCGTAATTCGCCATCAAAAACAGATAATTATATAACTACCATAAAACATCCTCAACTGTGGTGACCATTATACCTCCCAAACCATCTATGCAAAGCTCTATCCTTGCCACATAGTATGGACCACCAGTAAGAGTGACTGTGAGTAGAATCACCCACCCACTCTCACTTATACCATGGATCCTTAAATTTAGGAGCTTTCCATCTTTGTTCAAATATTTTGCTATTAGCAGGAACCACTCCTCTTTGATATTTCGTGCAGACTCGTTCAGGTGTCAATTTTTCAATATTATAGATGTCTCATGCTGTGTATATCCATCCACTCTTTAATTAGTAGGGGCCCTATACTTTTTCCATGTTTTAACCAAGTTTACTCTTGCAGCTAGGATAGCCTTGTGTACCATGTGAGCCATAGTACCAAACCAATTCTCCTCTTCAGTCAGCCCAAAAAGGATAAAAAACTTGTTCCACCTCTGTTCCTGGCCCTCCAGCTAATGCACCCATGTGAGAGCCACCGTCACATATACTTGTATGTATTTACTTGATCACCACAAATGCCAATATGGGCTGACCATCCCACAACCTCTCCAACAATAAGAGCTATTCTCTGGGTGTATTCAAGATCATTTCTTGGAGGGAGCATTGACAGTGGTGTAGCAATTTCAATGTATGAAATTTGCATTGGTTGTTGGCACTGACTGCCAAAGTAAATTCCAAAGCCCATCGTCTGGTTTTCTACCCATATCTACCTTTCATTGCGGTTCTGCTAATAAGATGGTATTGTACATCTTGGAAATCATACCCCTTACATGTGTATGCATAAAAGAACCTTTTCAAATAGGACTATAATATATATATATATATATATATAACATCCCAAACACTACCTTGAGCTGAAGATGGAGAAGAACTGTAAATTGTCCTACATTTAACAGGTCTTGTCATTGGGATATAGTTTTATATTCCTCGCCTTACCAGATTTGACCTGCCTTCTCCAACACAGTCTCGTACCATAATTGGAAGCTATTGGTGTCTATAATACCATCTCTAATTGGCATTGCCCAAATACACTTCAAAGGGGATGGATAGGACGAGACCCATCTCTTAGCCCCCTTTTCTAATGGATTATTTCCCCCCACGGATTCCTCATTTATGATAATCCTATCCCCAGAACAGCCGTTCTCAGAAACTTTACCGCCGCCAGGGGGTGCAGCATGGCTTCACGTTAGTTCCATCTGATGCCTCTACACGCCCTGCGACGGATATGAAGTCAGGGCTAGTATATATTGAGGCCCTGTGCCCCATAACCTCAGTTCCTTCTGCGCTGATCAGAACGTGTGTGCTTACTAAAATATCTCTACGCCATGCTGACTGCGTCAAAGGCCTCACGCGTCAAGCTGTGTGTAAAATGCGGCTGTCAAAGGTTGGTTTTGGATCTGCACTGGATTCGTCATCATTGCTTGCATGGGTGTTGCGACACCCAGGATTGCGGGTCATGCCAGTCCATGAACCCGAAGGCCCTCTGGGAAAGAGCATCGAAGATCTTCACCTTCATTCAAAACGTGAATAGTGTGGAGCTGCGGTCTCGTTCGCATGGCATGGAGTGGCATCCTGAAAACCTGGCTCCGGGCAGAGTAGGAAAAGGACAAGAAGAAGAAGCAGCAGCACCATAAGAGGTCACACTCTGAGTAGTTACTCCCACTGTCACTCTTCTTCATCCTCTAAGAAGAGAAGCCACCGCTCCAGGGAGTACCCAGAATGGTGAGTACAAGTACCTTTTTCCATTGAGACCCCCACTAAGGAGGAATGGGAGACATTTTGCCTTAAGATGGAGCTCTTTGCCACTGCGGCATCGGTTAAGACAGTCAACCGGTACCACCATGTCTGTTGCAACTGGCAGGGCACCCTCTGGCAAACACTCCTGGCCGCCTTTGGGCTCTGGCCTGAATCCATTGATGACCAAATTGTCTAGGTGCTGGATGACCCCCCCTAAGGGCACTGCAGTCCTGGCACCGGGCCCTGTCTGAACATAGACATTATCAGCGCTGATTGACGTCTGAGATGCCAAAGCTCCCTGGGATTACGTTCCCTCCCAAAAGTCGCATTCATGTCCAAGATGTACTGGATCTACGTCAAAGAAGGTGATCAGGTACAATTCGGGTTGGGGCCCATATTTTCCAGGAAGGAGAGAGATTTCCCCGTAGAGTTCTACAGGGAGGGTGAGGATGTGATGGGACTGGCCGAGAACCTTCAGATTGCCAATGGCCTCGACACATCCCCAGAGATGGAAATCTTGCCAGCTTCCATTCCAGGCAAACCTCATGCTGCTTTTCAGCAGATGATGTCCAAGGTAGCTGATAATTTGGGGCTTTTTGCTCCATTTATATCTACGAGCTTTGTGATATCCTGGATGATGCCCTAAAGGAGACACTGCTGCCCTTCAATCTGGCGTGACAGTTGAGGCACCTGCAGTGGAATTCTGGGAGAACCCTTCCTCTGCTATGGCAGTTGATAGGGAACTTGGTGGTTCAGGCAGTGACAGCGAACCTGAAAACCTTCACAGATCCTTCCATCCCTTCTAACAGAGTGAGCAAGAGTCTTGATGCTTGGGGCAAGAAGGGGTTAACATCTGGTAGCCTTGCACTACGTTTGGTGAATGCTTCTTGTGCTCTAGCCAAGTTCGCTTTTGCTCTATGGTCTGCTGTGGCTGGGGAGGTCAAGCACATTCCTGAGCGGGAAATGCAGGCTGGTTTCGAGGCCTTGGTGACTGATGGCAGGATGGCCCCCTGCCAGATGTTGCACTCTGGCTTGGACACTGCAGATTGTTTGGGTTAGGTCCATGGCCACAGGGACCATAGTTAGGCGTCACTCTTGGTTGAGAACATCTGGGTTTGCGGCTGATGTGTTCACCAGACTATTAGGCATGCCTTTTGACAGCAGAAACCTGTTCTGTGCAAGGGCGGACAGCATACTAAAGAAGATGCAGTCATCAAAGGCCACGGCTAAGTCCATTGGTATAGCTGTGCAGCAGCCCTCCACAGAGCCTGCCAGACGAAGGGATTGTCATCCCTTCTCTATGCATGCAGCTAGAGGCTGTGGTCAGGCTGCACCAAGAAGTCCTGCAAGGAGGATGCTTCCCAAGGCGCAGAGATGCCCAGTGAGGAGGTGCCCTTGCCAGACAGGATGCCTGTTTTGGTAGGGTAGTCGAGTTTAGGTGGTATCCTTGCTTCCTCCCTCCTCCAGATGTACGTACTGCTTTGGGAGCGTATCATCAATGAGGAATCCATGAAAGGAAAGAATCCATTAGAAAAACGAATTACTTGCCTCTCAGTAATGTTGTTTCTGATGGATGTTACTCCCACAGATTTCTCCTCGCCCTCCCTACCTGCCTCTATTGGCGGAAAGCTATTACACTATCTGTTCTATGGTCTCTCAGCATCGGAGTGCTAGGGGAAAAAGGGTGGAGCTGAGGTCACGGGGCGCTGCGCCCCAATATATACAGGCCCAATGCCCTGTCCGGCCCAGGGCACATAAAGGCACCAGACGGAGCCGATGCGGAGCCTTGATGCACCCCCTGCTGGCGGCAAAGTTTCCTTGGACAGTTGCGCCGGGGATAGGATTATCATAGATGAGCTTTACGTGGCAAGAACATCCATCAGAAAGAACATTACCGAGTGTAAGTAATTGGTTCCTCTCTCCTCAGGTCTCAGAGGACTTTAAGAATCGGGTGTTGAAGAATTCTCTTCTGTATTTTATTCCTGGGGACCCATAGGCATTCACCTCGAGACTCGTGGGACATTACTGCATTCTCAACTGAAACCCACTGCTTTGTAGTCTGGGGGTCGAGGTGATAAACTATAATTCTTAATTGCGAAGTTCTAGTATGTTTTAAAAGTCTGGAAATCCCACCCCTTCCTGCACTCTTGGAAGAATGAGACCCTTTCATGCAATTGTAAGCTTAATCTTTTCCCCTAAAAAGCCCAATAATTACTTCTTCAATAGTACATAAAAGGTCATGGGGACTTGGACAGGCAACATCTGAAACCTAAGATTCTAGGGAGGACATTCATTATTATCTCCTTGTGCCAAGCCTTCAACATTCTTTTTTGCCTACCTCTCAATGTCCCCAGGTAGTTTTCAGAGTAAAAGCCTTTGAGTTTCCTTATCACCGTAATGCCAAGATCTTTTATTCTCTTCTCTGCACTCACAAAGAGAGTCCTCACAATTATTCCTTTACTGGAGTGGATATCTTTTGAAGGGGAAAGATCAATGATTTGGTCAAATTCACCTTAAACCCTGCATTTTCCCCATATGCCTGAATTTCCTCCAAATCTCTGGTATTGTATCTACCAGATTTTGTATGTACATCAAGACATCGTCTTCAAAACGTGCAATCTTTTATTCCTTTCCCTGAACATGGAACCCACCATTGCCTCCCATTCGGATTACTAATGGTACCATAACAATGCGTACAACAGTGCGGATAGCGGGCAACCCTGCTGCTGCCTCTTTGAAGGAGTATTGCCTCTGATTGGCCCCCCCACTCACCACTACTCTTGCTGGGGGGTCTCGGTATAATTTCCCCAACCATGTTAACCAATTTTTTCAAAACGTATTCAACGTACCTTATTCAAGAACAACCAGCTGCCTACAGCAAGCACTTTCTTTGCGTCCACGGTTAATAAGATAGTTGTGATGCACTCCGGCAGCGACATTGAGTTTAAAGTTTTTCTTAAATCATACGCTCCCTTTCTATCTTTTTAAAAAATCCACTTGGTCCCCGTGTTTTTGGAATGGGAGGCAGCACTCCAGCTTAGAGGCCATTATCCTGGTAAATATTTTCACATCCATGTTGAGCAAGGAGATTGACCTGTAGAAGGAGCATAATGTGCAATCATGACCCTTTTGAAATGAAGACAATACTCTGTCTTCACTCACGAGAGCATATAAACCTTTACCAGGAAAAAAGATGGATGTGAAACCGTCCTCTCCTGACGCCATGCCTGCTTTCAACCCCCAGATGGCAACGTATAACTCCTCCAATGTAATCAAATCATCTGAACGCTCCACCACTGCTTGGGAGTCTACACCATCTGTGGATAACTTAACATATTCTCTACTGTTCCCTCTCCTCCTTATATAAAGCCTGATAATATTGAACAAAACATCAAGCAACATCGACCAAATGATCCCACTCTTCTACTGTCTCCTCTTTGATCTTCCTTACCCTCTTTTCCACCCTGCAAGCTCCCAATTTGTTTGCCAGCATGGTTCCAGTCTTGGCACCTTTCTTGTAGTATTTCTGTGAAACCAGTCACGTTTTCTAGTATACTTTATTGAAGCCCATTTCATATAGGCAATGCCTCTTATTTTGAATTTCATGTATCTGATCTATATCGCTCCTTCCCCAGGTTTCTCAGCTCCTTTTCAGCCTTTGCGTCTTTTGCTTTGGTTTGTCCTCCCATAGAATTTGCTCCCTTTTTCCCCCCCTTGCACTCAATTTTCGGCAGTCTCCTTATGTAGGTTTTGGCACTTCCCACACCACATTTCGAGAACCAACCCATTTATCATTCACTCCAAAAAAAAAAAAACACTTGGGAGTGTGTCATTATATTGCCACCTGTGCCTTTGTCCCGTTCTGGTTCCTCAGTTCTGTTCCATTACCACCATATCATGGTCTGACCACCCCACTACTGCCATCTAAAAGGTGTCTAAAAGGTTTCCCCTTCCTTTATGCACAAATAGTATATCTTTGCATATAATTTGTAAGGGTTGAAAAAGAAGGTATAGTCCTTAATATCTCCCTCCAGACATCACACCAAAAGTGTTATTTCAGTCACTCATCGAACCAGAAAATGTCCCTTTCCTCATACCTGACCCCCTTTGCTGTTACCAGCAGGTAGTCCAACGTTTGGCTCATAATCATATTGAAGTCCCCATCTATTTTCTTAGTGCCTTCCACCCAGTGATAAATCATTGTTAAGGATTCCTTAATGAATTTGTTGTTCAGTTTTTGGGGTAGACAAAGGCACCAACGTATGCCATTTCCCAGCAACCCTACCATTCACCAAGAGCAATCTTCCCTCATGATGCCTCTTGGTCTGCATATGATCAGGACGATACCCACTTCACTCTTGTTTGATTTTGCAGAGGACCAAAAGGCTTGACCTACCCTTGCCCAGTATCCTATACTCCTTCCCTCTTCAAAAGTTGCTTTCTTGCACAAACAGTACTGAAAGATTTTTTTAAAAAATATTTCCTTCCCCAACAGTGATCTTTGTGGGTGAATTTAAGCCTTTTCCATTTAGAGCATCAACCCCCATTTTTTGTTTGTCTATATTTAGTACATCTTCAAGAGAGAATTAACCATTCCCTTTAGCATGTCGCGTTACTTAAGGCAAAAACCTCATCTCCATCCCGTTTATCAAGTAGGACCCCCAGAGGTCTGAAATGCCCACCGCCCGTTGCCTTTAGTAAACCCTGTCAAAACATTAAGCACAATCCCACTGATGTACTCCAAAAGATGAGACGTCTGGATGGTTCCAGGCCAGAAGGAGAAGGCTCCTCTGACTCCCCTCAGCCCCTTCTCCCACTAACGAACCACAATTTCCTGAACATTACCTAGACACCTCCATTAAACAAAACTTCCACAGATATTGTTTCCTCCCTGAATGCCCCCACTAACAACCCACCTCCACGCCCACATCAAACCTCCATACCATAACTGAATCACTGTCAGTGCCTTCCTCAGCTGTGCTGTCTTTGAGGCTGTAACTCTTCTGAATTTGAGTCCCAAACATCACCTTCCTTGTCCCTCCTCCCACAAATGCCCTCAGGAAATGTTAATATTTGCCTTTGTCACACTGTCTTTTGAGCCTGGGTTACTGTAGTTCCTTCAGGAGTTGGGAAACACTCAATATTCATCAATCTATATGCTGCTTCTCCATGCTCAAATGTGGACCAATGGAAAGCCTCACCTATATCAGACTCCTTTTTCCACCAACCAAGAGGTAAGGGGCTTGCAGTTTTCTCCTCTCCAGTGTCGCAACTGACAAGTCCTGAATATTTTTACTTTGGTACACTCAAAGTCGATAGTGTATGTCTTCCTTGTTCTGCTTAAAATGTCCATCTTAGAAATAGTTTCACTTTGCCATTACTGATTGAGGGCAAGAAGGCGGGCTGCCTCCTCTTTGCAGCTGGTCATACATAATCTCCTTGCTTCCATCTTCCTCGAATTTCTTTCAAGCTGTCGAGCAGTCTCCATCCTTGTATGGAATTCCCTAAAAGTGTAGGTTGTTCCGCCTCTAGGACTTTTCGATATCCTCCATCCTCAGACGAACCGCCTTCGCCCCTTGGCCAAAGCTTACGCACAGGGTGATGCTCAGACATGCACAACCAAGGGCCATGTCGCCTTCATTTTCCTCTTAGGCATTCTCCACCGCTATACCACAGCTTGCTGTGGCCGGTTTGATGGTCTTCCACACATCACCCCCCCTTGCCCAGACCATGCACCAGGGAGCCCAATAAAGGCATAGGGGTGTCTGCTCTGCACAATTGTTTCAGGGGAAGCCTGCAAAGGCCAATGTTTTTCCAGCCATTCTGCCCACGGGCACCCCTTGGCCATCTCCCCATAATTTTTAAATAGCATTTTGTTTCGCTTCATGCTTAATTTTGTCTGGAATGTGCCATAAAAACAATACAATATACAAATAAACCATTCATGGCATACACAAATAAAATCAATCATTACATTTAATTTATGACTGAAACAAATTGCTTTATACAATAGCATCAAAACTCCCACTCCTATGTGAATTTAAGTTTGGATGTTGTTGCTTGCATGTGTTTGGATTATTGTTGTATGCTTTTGTGATGGAAAGCATTTTAATAATTGTGTGCACACTACCATGCATGCCTGCGTGATGTCCTCTAGTTGATAAAAAAAAGTAGGCAAAAGGCCATACTACACAACTAGTGCAAGTCTGGTGATTGAGGTTTTTAAAACCTTGCTCCAGCTTGATGGCCATCTTTTTCTCCACTTTTGTATATTTTAATGTGTGTCTCATGATTTAAAATTCAAAGTCTGTTTTGTGGTGCCAGCATCCATGTCACTCTGTCACCCATTACAGCGTGTAGGTGTTGGCATTTACAGATGGTCTTTCCTCTTAGGCATAGCAGTGTGATGAGCTGTTGCAGCAATCCTTGCAAATTGAGAGGATAATTGCAGTTTCTCATTGAAATCTGCTTCAGATGTAGTGCACTTTGATGACATTCACTCTTAACCCTGGGTGTGATGTTGCTCTTTCATATCTAGTCCACACTGTGCCCCTTTGCCTCAGTTCCTTTTATTTGCATGCTGGGAACACATGTCAAGAAATGGATATCTTGCTGTGCCATCATGCCCGGTAACAAGCTCTGGTTTTATGATCTATGCCGCGATTTCAGCTCCAAGATGTCCAACAACAACCTGCATGATATGTGTGTGATGCCTGGCGGTGGACAAAGATGTGGAGCAATGCAGGTTGTTCAGTGTATAAACCCGAAGAGCTTGATGAAGAGGGCTGCTGGGCCGTTCTCCTTCAAAGTTCCTTGCCTGTTCTCTCCCAACAGGGAAAGGGGATGAGAGCTTTGGTAGGAAGCGTAAGTCCCATAAAAAGACTGAAAAGATAGTGCCTTCCCCAGTGATTTCCAGTGAGTCGTACCCTCTTCTTGTAAGAAGAAGGGGAGACCCAGATCTAGGAGGGACAGGAGTGAGAATTTGTCTGGTTCCTATAAGCAGGATAAGTCCTTGTTTTTGTCTAAGCACACTTCTAGAGAGTAGTGGGAAGAGCTGTATGACTAAAATGCTAGCTATTTTTCAAAAGCCACAGGCTGGTATTCTGCAGCCTCGGCAGTAGCCCATCAGCTATCTGCTACTGTGACGGCCAGTAAGAGCTCTCAGGAGTTGAGCCACATGCTGTTGAGCTCTTCTGCCCCTGACATCAGCAGATGCACTCTCTGCCATTGCACTTTCTTCAACCAAGTCCCCCACTTCTACTGCACAGGCCACCCAACCACTAAGTGACTGCGCCCTGGAATGGAAGGGCTAAATTTTTTCAGTCTGAGGTTGATCTTCCATGAGAGGGATCCTTTTCCTTTTGACCTCATGCCCTTGGTGTGGGCTGGCCAGGACCCTTTCCAAGATTTCCTGGCTGACCAGACAGAGTTAATAGACTCAATGATGCAAATGGCCTTAACATCTCTCCTGATTTTAAGCTCTAGCACATTTCCCCTTACATGCATCCAAATGCACAGTTTGCAAAGGTGGTAAAGGCGGTGGCTGGTTTTAGGCATGGGCGCTCCGGCCAAGCCTCAAGTGCAGTACAAGCTCAAAGATATTTTGGACAAAGGTCTCTCTTGCCTTCAACTAAGCGATTGTAGTTCCAGTCTTGGCCCTGTGATGATAGCCCTGTTTGACACTGGTGGCCGATAAAGATTTTACCTTTAAATACAAGCCAGCACAAAGTTAACATGCATTTCTATCGAGACATCTATCGCCTGAAGACCTGGTGGTTCAGACAGGCACTGTAATTCAATTACATCAGTGTCCTCTTCCCTGCCTGTCCTTGGTGAGGTTCGAAGATGGACACTTTGGAAGTTTTCACAGCTGGGAGCATGGCCCTGGAGGCGGTGAAGGCCTTGTGTACTCTGGCCACATTTTCACATATTTTGAGGGCAGTCATTTTGGAGGCCTCTGCCCATTTACCGGAAGTGGAAATCCATGATGAGTTCCTCTGAAGGGTTGACGAGAAGGAAGCGGCATGCCATACCCTGCAGGCTGGCCTGGATGTCGCTGATTACATTGGGTGCTGCATGGGACAGTCTGCAGAGATGTGCAATGCTTTATTTTTTCACCCAAGGAACAGGCAAAACTGCTGCACTTGTCTTTCAATGGCAAGCATTTGTTCAGCCCAAAAGGTTAAAAATAATATTGGAAAGGTTTAAGGACTATGGGATCACGGCTGTGTCCTTTTGGCTTGGTGGTCCACCAGCTTGCCCTGATGCCCTCCTTGCTTACGGCTCCAAAGGAAGAGGTTTCTGTCGCCTCACATCTTTTTTGCCAGGTAAGACGCAGTTGACCCAGGATAAGGAGACACAGAAAAGGTACCTTTGCCAGAGTAGGGGTGTTTTGAGGAGTTGGGGTCAACATCCTTTGCTCCCATGCCATCCTCCGTCTTAAAACATCTTTGAGGTCTCCCCCTGAGGGGGAACCGGAAGTGCAGGTGGTTCTTCTCCAGGCAATTTTCTCCAGGCAATTCCTCTGCAGTGAGCTCTGGTGAATGCAGTGACAGTTGAGTGGACGTTAAACATCCTTTTGTGTCATCCCGCATGTTCTCAGGATGCTGAGCCTATTCAGGTTCACATTGATCTTAATCTTCTTGACTTGGCCTGGAGAAATTGGTACCCAGTGTTGCTGGACATGCCAATCTGCCCTCCCATGGGCCTGCATCAGAGAGTGGGTTTACTCTCCCAATCAGAGCGGGGGGCAGAGGGGTTTGCTCCATCCAAACCTCAACAGCCTGAGACTTTGTGCCTGGCTGCTGGGATAGGAATGGGATCTGTCCTAGACGTACTCCTCTCAGCTCGGAGGCCTGCCACCAAACCTCTCCGCTGGGAAGCCTACCACCAAATCCATGTATGTCTTACATCCTCTGTGTTGTATTTTCTACTTTCTTTGCCCTGGACAGGCCTGCAGATTGGCACTGCAAAGGAGCACCTTTAAGCAATTTCAGTCTTCAAGAGGACCCCCCCAAGCATGGCTCCTTCACGAACCCCGCTGTTTTTGTTTTTTTAAATGATTTTATTCGTTTTGTTTCAACAAACAATACAAACCAAACTTGCAGTGCATACAATAACATTATAACCATACATCACTTCAACTTGTCCACTGCTTCTCACCTCCCCTCCCCCCTTTCGAGCCTATTCCTTTCCGTGTTCTGTTTCTGCATCTTGTGATAAGGATTCCTCCTCCATGTTTTCCGTTGGGTCTCAAATTAGACCAAATAATTCCGCTATTAATTGTTTCCAGGCTATCAAGATCTCAGCCTCTTCCTCCCTCCCTCACCCCCCCGACATTACTCGCATCTTGCCATACCGCAGTTTCCGCTTCGGCCCATTTCTGTAGATCTTTCCACCATACTTCTATTCATGGTCTCTGGCATGCCTTCCACCCCATAGCAATTCTCCTCTTTGCAAGTGCATACGCTAAATCCTTTAATTTACTCACATGCTTGAATTTACGTGGTCTCGGAAACCCTCCCATCAAACAGGCCCACACCGTATCTACCACAATCTTGATTCCTTTTTCGGCCAACCTGTGCATCACCTCACCCCAAAAATGCTCAATGACTGGGCATGACCAGAACATATGCACCATTCCGGCATTTTCTTCATCACATTTGGGGCATGCTTTTTTTTTTAAACATTTTTTAATTTTATTTTTTAAAAACCAAACAAAACACCACACAATACAACTGTTTCCGCATATAGAAGCATCATTAAACCATCATATTACATAACCTAATTCCCCAACTCACCCCCCCCCCCCTCAAACTAGAGCCGGCTCCTCTGTGTCGTCTGCAGGAGCACTATCGGGTGGCGCAGTGCTTATGCGCTCATCTTCCGAGTCCTCTGATTCATTATGACCCTGGTGTGGGTTAGCCATAGAGGCCACCAATTGCCGCCAGGCCAGCAGGGGCCCTATTTCCTCCTCACCCCCTCTAGTGACCGCTTCAAACCAGACTACGGATTCCGCCTCCGCCCACCTAAAGAGGTCCACCCACCATAGCTCCACCTTGGGCCTGTGGGCCACCTTCCAGCCCATAGCAATCCTGCGCTTGGCCAGAACATAAGCCAAATCCATCATCTTGCTTGTGTGCCTTAAGTCCCGGGGTCTGGGAAAGATCCCAAGCATACATGACCAAGCTGATCCTACGTCCAACACCACTCCCCCACCAGCCAGTTTCATTTTAACCTCCTCCCAAAATCTGCACACTTTCCGGGCAGGCCCAAAACATGTGTAGTAGCCCCGCTCCCACCTCCCCACACCTGGGGCATTTCTGCGTGACCGAGCCTCCAAACCTTGCAATCTTCTGGGGAGTCAGATAAGCCCTGTGAGTAACATACAGCTGGAGTTGTTGGAGTCTCGCGTTTCGGGACACCTTTTTATGGTACCTCTGGGCTATCTCCCACTGCCCGTCAGTCATGGATCCACCCACCTCCTCCTCCCAATCCTGTCTCAATTGGAGCAACTCCTTCCCAGCCTTCGCTCTCAGGAGCTCATATATCCTCGATATTTCGTGCCCGCCCTCTGAAACATCATACATGGTTTCCAGGGAGGCATCATGGTCACCAGCCAATGCCGTCTCAGGCCATCTCTCTCTAACCCGTTTCACAAACCCAGCGTAGGTTATATATTGGCCTCTGTGCACCCCCGTCTCATCTTGCAGCCTCTGGAAGTCCAATGCCTCTCCTTCTTGCCATATGTCCCCAAAGGTGGCCAGGCCCACCGATTCCCAATATCTACGGACTGACTCAAATAATTGAGAGTCGTTACCACACAACGCCACCAATGGGGCCTGCTGGCAGAGCGGCTCCGAATCCCCCATCATTTTCCATGTTCTGTGCCAGACCTCCCATCCCAGCCTCAATAGCCGCCCCCTTCCCATCAGTTTATCCTTTTGTAACCACACCACTTCCCTCAGGAAGTATGGGGCCGAGTCTTCCCGCAAAAGCCTAGCTTCCGCCGAATCCTCATCCGACAGCCACCTGGTCACATACAGCAGCTGCCCCGCCAGATAATAAAGTTCAAAGTTTGGCAAGCCTATACCCCCTTATCGCACGGGTTCCGAAGTTTCCACAAAGCCACCCTGTTTCTGGAGTTACCCCACACGAAACCCCTGCACATGCTGTGGAGTCGCACAAATAGGCTTCTGGGAATCAAAAAGTCTGGGCAGGACCACCATTTTAAGCAAGGCCGCCCTCCCCATCATGGACAGGGGCAATCTAGACCAAAATACCATGCTGTTCTTGACCCCTTCTACGGCTCTCTCTGTATTATGTTTGTGCTCCGCCTCAATCTTGTGGTAGATAGTTACTCCCAAATACCTAAATGTCTCAGTCTGCCATGGTATTGGCAGGATAGGCAGCCTCTCTAATGGGACATTCTTATATCTGCCCAGGGGGAACAGACTAGACTTTCTAGGGTTCACTGATATGCCCGAGAGAGTGGCGTAGCTGTCCAGCACCTCCAGTACATACTGCAGGTTCTCTTCCGGATAACGCAAATAAAGGAGCATATCTGCATACAGTGATACCAGGTGTCTACGCAACCCTGCCTGGTCCCCCTGCTGAGTTGCCAGACATCTGAGACTATGGCTCCTGTTTTGACTCTCGCCATCGGGGTGCTATACAACAACTGGACCCACCTGATATATCCAGGTCCCATACCGTATCCCCTTAGGGCCGCTTTAAGCCAAGGCCATCGCACCGAATCAAAGGCTTTGACAGCGTCTAGCGACACGATAGCCAGCTCGCTCGTGTCTTCCTCAGTTTGATCAATAATGTGGTGTAGCCTCCTATGGTTATCAGTGATGTTTCTGCCTGGGACATAGCCCGTCTGATCTGGGTGTATCAGTTTACCGATCACCACCTTCAGCCTATTAGCCAGCACTTCCGTGGGTATTTTGCTGTCCTGGTTGAGCATGGACAAAGGTCTATAGGACCCGCACTCCGCGGCCGGTTTACCTGGTTTCAGTACTGGGATAATCACGGCCTCGCGAAGGGACACTGGAAGTTCTCCCTGCTCATAGGCCTCATTGAACATGGCAAGCAGTGGCTGAAGCAGCTCCTGCTTGTATGTCTTGTAAAACTCACTGGGCAGCCCATCCGACCCAGTGGCTTTACACGTGGGGAGATTCCAAATCACCACCTCCAGCTCGTCCGAGGTGACGGGGGCGTCCAACTCCTCACTTTCTAGGTCATCCAGGGTGGGCAGCTCAATATCCTCTAATGTGTTCAGTATATCTTGGCACATATCCTCCCCGGTGTCCTCATACAAGTGTTTATAAAACTTGAGGAACTCCTCGTTCACCCCTTCCTGGGTATTTCAGATGCGACCTCCCTCACCCCTAATCTCATTGATCACTGACCGGAGGGGTCTCACTCTTGTACAGCCAGGCCAGCAATCTGCCTGGCTTGTCGCCCCCAGCGTGTAACCGCTCCGTATATTTCTTGTAGTTTAATCTACACAGTCGATCCCAGAGTGCACTGCAGGCTAACTGAAGGTCTCTTACCTTTGCTCTATTATCATGGGCGGCGTCCTTGTGTCGTGCGAGGCTCTCCAGCTCCCTTTCCGTGTCCCGAAGTTCCCTTTCGATACCCCCCTGGAGCCCTTTAGATTTGGAAATGGCTACTCCTCGCACCACCACCTTAAAGGCCTCCCACAGCGTCCCCACAGAGCGTACGCTGCCCGTGTTTATCTCAAAATATTCCTCGATGGCATCCCTCAAATCCTCCCGGAACCCCTCATCCTGCAGTGCCTCTGTCCTAAATCTCCATGTTGGGATCCGAGGCCTGGGGGGTTGGTATCGCCATTCCACCACCAGAGGCGAATGGTCAGATAATACCCAGGCTTTGTATTCCGCTCCCACCATTTCTCCCGCTATCTCAGCTGCCACAAACACATAATCTAGCCTCGTGTACAAGTCATGTGGCGCTGCGTAGTACGAGTACTGCTTATCCGTGGGGTGCAGTCTTCTCCACACATCCTCCAGGCCAAGGTCTCCCAACAATGTCCCAAGCGCTTTGGCCGCCGGTGACATTTTCCCGGTCCTATCAACGGACCTATCCATTCTGGGATTCAGGGTGCAATTCAAGTTCCCACCCCACACCATCGCACCCCCAGCCAGGGGGGCAAGTTTACCATAAAGGGACCTAAAATAAGCTGCAGTATCGTGGTTGGGGGCGTACAGATTTATGATGTGCATTTCCCTATTTTCCAGGAGCCCTGTTACCGTCACCATTCTGCCTTCCGGGTCTACCGTTGAGCTAAGCACCTGAAACGGCACATGCGGCGCCACCCAGGTGATAACCCCTCTAGGGTACACTGAGTACGTATCACCCACCACATTACCCTTCCATTTCTTCTTGACCACCTCCAACGTCTCCCTGATGAGATGAGTCTCCTGCAGCAGGGCTATGTCAACGCGCATCCTTTTTAATTACAGCATTACTTTATTCCGTTTCAGATAACTATTGAGGCCCCGTACATTCCAGGTCACTATACGGAGATTACCCAATGCCATCTATTCGGTCTGTTCCCAACCCGTCTCTCCCCTTAATGCTCCCTTTAACGATCCTCTCACTGGCTCTCCCCCTTCCCCTTCCCAACAATGCCCCCCCTCTTAGTTTCTCAACTTCACACCACAGCACACAACCCAAACCCCCCCCCCCCCCCCCACCCTACCCTTCCCCAACAAATGCCCAGCTCCATCCCTGGATCTCAGGCCCACCCGCGTCTGGTCCTGTCTCGTATACGAGGACTAGGACCCCGCGGGGCGTCACCCATCTAACAGTGACCTAACTAAATATACAGCTATTGGGATCAGGGGGTGCCTCCCAGGAGCTCCCAAATATTTATTTCAGGGGAAGTGCATCTAACAGGTCCAGCCGGCTGACACCATGACTCACTTCCCAGAAGCATTATACAACTCTATATTCAAGTCCCAATGTCTTAGCTATGTCACCCGAGTGCAGCAAAAGCGTGCTACTTAGCTTCCGCAGCTTCCGTCTGGGCATCCGATTCCTGAGGTCGGCCCTGCATGTCCAGCCAATCCATCGCCTCGGACGACGTCTCAAAGAAAAGGGATCTGTTCTTATAGAACACTTTCAGCTTGGCCGGATAGAGCAACATGTAACGATGGCCAGCTTCTTTCAGCCTTCTTTTCACCGAACCAAAGTTCATCCTACTACGCTGTACAAGCAGCGTATAGTCTGGGTACGCCGTGATCCTTGCTGATCCTCTCTCAATCGTTCCTCCCTTGCGAAAAAATTTGAGGATCTTCTCCCGATCCCGGTAATTCAGGATCTTTGCGATCATCGGTTGCGGGGGGGCTCCTGGGGCCGGTCTCCTTGTCGGGGCCCTGTGCGTCCTCTCCACTGCAAACCCCTGGGTCAACACCCCTCCCGTTATCTCCTGCAAAAGCAAGGTTTCCACGTATTCTGTGGGGTTTGGCCCTTCAATTCCTTCCGGTAGACCCACTATGCGGATATTATTGCGCCTAGCGCGCCCCTCTGCTTCCTCAGCTCTGTCTTCCAGATTTCCCACACATTGCACTAGGGCATGTAGCTCCTTTGCATGCGCGGCACACACCTCCGTAGTCGGGGCCATCTCCTTCTCCAAGGCCCCGGTGCGTTTATCGATTGTCCGCACATCCTGCCGCAGCAGGTTCACTTCCTCTTGGACCGCTCCGATCTTGAGGTCCAAACCCTCCTGCAGTTCTTTCATGGCAAGGCCCAACTTCGTCTCCCAGGCCACCTTTAAAGTAGCAATCGCAGCCAGCACCTCCTGGATCGTGCCCGGTGTTTCCGCTGCTGCCGCGGGGGTCTCCTTACTTTTGCCTCCTTCCGCTCCTGGGGGCGACTTGGCATAGGCCTCCATCGTGGGCTGCTTGATCCTGGGTCTGACCACTTTGGAGGACATCCTACTGTGTCAACGGGGCAGAAGCCTTTCGTGTCTCTCACAACCCCAATGATCTCGTGGTCATCAGTCCAGCGATCTAGACGTGCGCTTGTCACTCCGCTCGCACCCAGAGTGGGCTGTGTCCTCCCCCGTGCACGTACACCCGTTTGAATTGGGTGCGTGTGGAATCGGTGTGGGCCTTGGCACCTGTCAAGTGTCCCTGCTCCAGTACATCTCCCCTCCGATCTGGGTTTGGACTTCCGGTTTTCTCACCCTGATTGCCTGGTCCCGAAACTTGGAGAGGGGACACAATCAGTCTAGTGCCCCCGCCAAGGGCACGGGAGGTCTTCTGGTTGCTGCCGGGTCACAGTGTCCAGGGATTACTCTGGTTCCAGCCTCCTTCCTCAGCACCTGGGTCTCGGCCCAGCCAGCCCAGTTGTCCCCTGGGGCCCGCACTCACGGATCCCCTTCTGGTGCCGGCCTCAATCACCGGCGATTAGGGGTTTCCGTCAGCCAGCTCCCCCACCTTGGGTCCCAACTCTGCGGTGCCCTCGCCACACCAACCTGCCCGAAATCCACTAAAAAGTTCCGGGCGCACTGCGCCCACTGTCCCGCCGTCTCAGCTTTAGTGGCGGCGGTGCCCCCGGGTGCACCTCATTCCTAGGACCCCCCCGTTCAGGTCTCGTAGGGAGCGCCCCGTTCCGGGGACTCCCCCGCTCCAATCCAAGGTCTCAGCCCAGTCCGCTCAGGCGTTCACCAGGTCCCACACCTGTGGGCCCCCTCACGATCGTGCGGCATCTTCAGAGTTCGGCCGCCGTCCTCCAGCCCCTCTCCTGACTCCAGCACTGCGGGGCCTCCGCTCCGCTAAGTGGCCCAGGATATGGCCGGTAGGCCCAGGGTTTGCAGCACCCGCTGCCCCTCCGTAATGATTGCCGTGGCGGCAGCGCCACCGGGGGCACTCTGCCTCGGCACCCCACAGTGGGGTGAGAGATGCAAGTATGGTCTCTCACCCTGTGTTCTGGATGTCCCGGGCTTCCGTGCGCGTCCCTCTGTCCTGCTCCAGTCGGGACCCAAATCCAGCTCACGGGCTGGGCTTCCTCAGAGGTCCGATGTCCGGGTGGGCTCGTCTCCCCCGCCCTCGCTTCTCTCACGGCTGCAATACTTCTCCCAGGCCCCCTCCAGCTGGGTGCCTAGGGTCGCAGACCGGCCAGGTTGCTCCAGGGATCTACCGTCGCCGCGGCTGCAGTCTCAGCTTCACCAGCTAGTGTGGCGGCGGCGACCTCGCGGCTAACTTATGGCCCTTTGTTCTGCGTCGGCCATCTTGCTGGCCTCCAGGTCTCGGGTTCCCTGCTCGTATTTCGGTCGCCGTAGCTTCCCCGTCCCGCTGCGTTTCGTTCCTGTTTAGAGGAAATCCCTGCACATGCTTTCTATCTTAGCAAAGGTCCGTCTTGTTATAAGGTGTGGGATATTTCCAAAATAATGCAAGAGTCTCGGTAGGACCACCATGTTCAACATTGCCCCTCGCCCATCATTGCTAGGGGTAGCTTCACCCAAAACTTCATGTTATTTCCAATTTTCCTGATCGCCTCCCCTGTGTTATACTGGTGTTCCTCTTCTACTGTGTGGTATATATCTATTCCAAGATATCGGAACGTGCGCACCTCTCATGGTATATGTAGCACCGGTAGCTGTTCTAACGGGATCCCTTTGTACCTGCCCAGTGGAAATATACTATATTTTTGGGGGTTCACGGCTATGCTAGCTAGCCTTGCATATCTCTCCATCACTTCCAGAATGTACTGTAGGTTTTCTTCCGGGTGCCTTACATACAACAACATGTCGTCCGCATACAAAGAAATTAGATGCGGTTCCCCTCCTACAGTGATGCCTATCGGGTCGTACTGTTGCCTCAGGTATATGGCCAAGGGTTCCAAGGCAAGAATATACAACATAGGAGACCACGGGCATTCCTGACTGGTCCCTCTACGAAGTTGCCACCTCTCTGATATAACCACTCCCATTTTCACTGTAGCCAACGGCGCGCTATATAGCATTTTGGCCCAGTGTAAGTACCCAGGCCCTATCCCATAGCCAGCCAAGGCCGCCATCAGCCACGGCCGTTTCACCGAATCAAAGGCCTTTATTGCATCTAGCGATACAATGGCCAGTTCGCCTTTGTCCTCATTTGCTTGCTCAACGACTCGATGAAGTCGCCTTAGATTGTTGGATATGTTCCTATTTGGAACATAGCCAGTCTGCTTGGGATGTATGAGTTTAGCAATAACTCTCTTCATCCTATTTGCCAAAACAGCTGTCAAGATTTTACTGTCTTGATTGAGCATTGTCAGGGGTCTCTATGATCCACAGTTATGACCGGGCTTATTGGGTTCGGGCAACGGTATAATTGTCGCTTCTCTGAGGGACTCTGGCAGCCTACCCACTTCATACGCTTCGTTCAGCATTTCTAAAAGCAGAGGAAGTACTTCGTCCTTATATGTTTTATAAAATTCACTTGGGAGTCAGTCAGTCCCCGGAGTCTTGCTAGTGGGCAACTGTCTCACTACTTCTTCCAGCTCCTCTAGGGTAATCGGGGCATCCAGCTCATCGGCACTGTTCTGCGGCAGTCCTATATCTTCCAGTGTTTCTACTATTTCTGTACAATCGCTGTCCTCATCATCCCCATACAGGAGTCGATAATATTCCACAAATTCCTGGTTAACTCATTCCTGGGTATCCACTACGCTCCCATCCTCCCTCGTTATTGTTCTGATTGTGGGCCTGGGGGTCTCACTCTTGTATAGCCATGCCAAGACCCCCGCACATTTCTGCTGCAGCTTAAGTATTACTTCGTTATCTTCCTAGGTGTTATCCTCCCGCCCTAGTGCCCTTTCTAGTACTCTCTCCATATCTTGCAGCTCAGCCTGGATCCCTCCTTGGAGCTCTCTGGACTTAGCTATGGCTACCCCCCTCATCACCACTTTAAAGGCCTCCCAAAGCATACTCTCTGTTTCTACACTGCCAGTATTTATCTCAAAGTAGTTTATTTTTTCCTCCCTCATGTCCTCCCTGAGGATGATGTCTTTCAGCGCCTCTGCTCTGAGGCACCATGTCGGGATGTTAGCCCTCGGGGTCGATATTGCCACCTCAGGATTAGCGGCGAGTGGTCTGAGAGGACCCTCGCTTTATATTCCGTTTGCGTTATCTCAATCTTTAACTCCTGTGTGGCAAACATATAATCCAATCTAGTGTGCAGGTTTTGTGGGGCTGAGTAGTGCGAGTACTGCCTCTCCTGGGGGTGGTGTGGCCTCCATACATCCAACAGCGTATGCAGTGCTCTAGCAGCTGGGGTGGGTCTATCCATTTTACCATCTGACCTGTCCACCCCGGGGTTTATCACGCAGTTGAAATCCCCTCCGCAGATCACCGCCCTTCGCAAGCACGTACTGAGTTTGTTGCATAAGGTTCTAAAATATGCCGCTGTGTTCTGGTTCGGGACGTACTAGTTTATAATGCTTACCTCCCAGTTTTCCACCAGCCCTCTTAACATGACCATCCTCCCGTCTGCCTCCACCGTGGACTGTAACAGTTGGAACGGTACATGTGGCACCACCCAAATTATCACTCCCCTGGCGTAGGCCGAGTATGATGCCCCCACCACAGTCCCCCTCCATTTGTTCCGGATCATCTCTAACTTGTCTTACGTAAGATGAGTCTTCTGCAGCAGGGCTATGTCTACTTTCTGTCTGCGCAGGTATAGCATGACCTTATTTCTCTTTAGGTAACTATCGAGCCCTGTGACGTAATTATTTTAACATCCCCCATGGCATATCAGGGTCCCTCTCCTTCCACCACAAGTGCGGTCCATGACCGGGTCCATTTCCATTTCATGTAGGCTCGTTTGCCAACATAAGCTTCCCAAAACAACAAACACTTCAAACTTCTCAACCTCCCCCCATCCCGCCTCCCTTCCCTTCCCTGCCCTAACTCACTGCACTCCATTTCCTCCCACCCCAACACCCTACCCAACTGTTGCCCAGCTCCATCCCTGGATCTCAGGCATCCCTGCATCTAGCCCTTTTCTGGCAATTGCCTTTACTCAGGGCTCAGCAGGGTGAAGTTGTCCTAATGGCGGCCCTACTACTCTTAACTCCTGGGGGTAGGTTGTTTCCATCTTGCCACTCCCGTTTGCTTCCATGTAAGCGCGCTTAATGCTATCCAATACACCTTCACATTTTATATTCTAGTCCAACAAGTCCAAAACTCTCATATTACAATTGTCAATGTTACCCCTTCACTTATCGTGAACCTTGTGATCTTGCTTCTCGCCTTGTTCTGGGCAGCCCTGCATATCCAGCCATGCCGTCGCGTCCTCCGGGGAGTCGAAAAAGTACGCCCTACAGGACCTTGAGCTTTGCGGGATACAAAAGCATGTACATTTCAGCCGTACGCAATCTTCTCTTGATTGCCACATCGCTATAACGCTGTCTCTGCACCAACATGGTGTAGTCGGGGTATGCCGTGATTTTTGCAGATGCTCTTTCGATCGTTCCACCTTTGCGAAAATACTCCAGGATCTTCTCTCTGTCTTTATAATTCAAAATCTTTGCTATTATCGCCCGAGAGGGAGCTCCAGGTCGTGGTTTCTTCATCAGGGCCCTGTGCGCCCGTTCAACAGCAAATCCTTCTGAAAGTTTGTCGGCTCCTGAATGTTGTTCCGTCTCGCCCTCCCTTCAGCCTCCTTCATGCGATGCTCCAAGTTGGCGACCTGTTTCAATACGTGGACTTCCTTTGCGTTGCTTGTGCTGGTTTCCGTGTTGGTTTTCACTGCACTCTCTAAGCCACTCGTTCTTTCAGCCAGCGCTCTAACATCTTGTCTCAGCAGGTTGACCTCGAGCCCAACCGCATCTATTTTGGTTTCCAATGAGGTTCTTAGGTCCGCCATCACTGTCCCCCACGAGGCTTTCAATTCTGTAATAGCTGTTAGGATCAAGTGATCCTCTTTTGTCGGGGATATTTCTGCAGGCGCGGCTGCCGCCCCCTTTAACGGGGTGGTCGAGTCTGTTGCGGCTAGGTAAAAATGTCCATAGTAGGCTGCTTGCTCTTAGTCTTGTCTCCTCTCACCGACATTGTGCGGTCCTGCCTGTGTGCCGGGGCCCAGCTTTTCTGTAGCGTACAGGCCCTGCTTCCTCGTTCCTCCTTCTCCGTGGTTGTGACACGCTGCGGCACTGCCAAGTCTGTAAGTCTGTTGCAGCTCACGCTTGTCGTGAGCAGCCCGTGCGCTGTGTTGTGGTCCGCTTCTCCTTCCAAGTCTCCTCAGGTCCCCCACGCCAAGTGGTCGAGCAAACCCCTCAGCTATTCGTCCTGCTCGTGGGCCTATACAGCCCCTTCGTTCTTCGTCTCACGGCTGGGCCTCTTCGATGCCAGACGTGCTGTGTGACAATGTGTTCGCCTGATTTTATATTCCCAGTACGGGTCTCTCAGCCGCAGTTACTTTCCGCTTCGCCTACCATCCGTCATGCTCTCCCTGCCGGCCTTCGTCCGCCGTGGCTCTGCTGGGCCTACCTCAGCTTCCTTTGTTCTGGCGCGTCAGCCATTTTGTCTGGGGTGTCGCACTGCGGCCACAAACTTTCTGTTGATCTTGTTAACCTTCTCGTAGTCATCAAGGTCTCATCTCTCCATCAAAACTGCTCCACGCCTTTACACATCCAATAGTATATTTCTGAGCACAATCATGCCTTTTGTAGCTAGTTATCACGCAGGATCATATCAGATCGTCCAGTGCAGCTCGGAAGACACATCCTACTCCATGGCCCTCTAACACGCCCCCCCCTCACAATCCCCACTGTTATGCAATGTTTACAGGGTTTGTGCAATCTGGTTCCCCCACACCAGTTTCTTTATCTGGCATGGGATTTAAATTTAGTATTGGCAGTATTTCTTATAGGCGTCACATCAACAGTACTTGCTGAGTTCTCTGGACTATGTGTCTCAGTCAAGGGATGGCTGCGAAGATGAGCAGCTGTTTGTGGGTAATGTTGGTGCCTGTGCTGTCAGGGCTGTGACCAAACAGACCCTATCAAGGTGCATCACGCTCTGCATCTCTGAATACTATGCTCTGGCCGGTAAGGATGTGCTTGGAGGTCTCAAAGCTCATTAAACCAGAGGACTGGCTGCTACCTCTGCCCTGCAGACAGGAGTTACTGTTCCCGACATTTGCCAGGCAGCTAAGCAGTCCTCACTACACGTTTGCAAAACATTATTGCTTGGATTCTGAACAGGATGCTCACTTTGGTAGAGTGGTCCTTCAGAGTTTTCTGGTATAGGTGGTGTCCTTGCTCTCCTTACTCCTCCAGATCTACGTAATGCAATGGGAGTCTATCATGGGAGGAATCCATAGAAGGAAATATTCATTAGAAGCACACCTTTTTTTTTATTATATTTTTTTTTTATTGGCATTTCTTAAACATAAAACATGTTAAAAAAACATTAGGACAAATCACACTAAACAAGCGGGGAATGTAGTTGGGCAAAAAGTTGAATTTAGGAAGCATCTTGTCGAGCTTAATTATTATAGTTCTC
The DNA here is from genome assembly GCF_040938575.1 of Ambystoma mexicanum. Classification (NCBI taxonomy): domain Eukaryota; kingdom Metazoa; phylum Chordata; class Amphibia; order Caudata; family Ambystomatidae; genus Ambystoma; species Ambystoma mexicanum. Next base: position 556,745,088 of record NC_090931.1, read on the forward strand.
TCTGGTACAGTAGTGATTCTGAGCAGGTCTATTTCACATTGCGAGTTTAAATTCCATCTCCCTCTCATCGGGTCAGATTGACAGGTTATGAACAGTTTGTTGTTACAGCAATATATGATCAACGATCGAGTAGTTGGCCCTTCTGTGAACCTTCTGACATTGGGTGTCTGCCTCCCCTACGGGTGGGGGACAGGACAATTACAGCGCAACTGGGCTTTCCATACTCTGTGAGCCCTGGTCATCCCCAACTGCTTGTTGCAATAGGTAGTGAATATACAGGTCCCATATATCAGAGGCAGCTGAGCGGTATGATGTTAGGCCTAGGTACCCCATCTCCATATCATTACATTGCTGCACATCTGCGTGCCAAACCTCTATTTTGGGGGGCTGGGCCTTTCCAATGTATTGCAATCCTCCTTTTGGCCAATATCATGAGCAGCCTGGCCAGGCGCCTCCTGCCCATGGGGACCAGTTTGGTATATCCCTGGAGAGCCATCATAGGGTTCAGGTCAAGTCCCTCGCCAATGATTTCGCTAATGGTTTCGAATACGGTTGCCCAAAAAGTGTTCACCTCAGGGGATTCCCACGCCATATGCATGAAATTAGCTCCTGGTGTGTTGCACCTAATGCAGTCAGTCGATGCCCCTGGGAAATGGCTATGAATCTGGGTGGGGTTATAGTAGAATTGGTGTAAACATTTCCAGTGTATCAGTTTGTATCTGGCATTTATTGCAGTCTTTTTTGTACCTACACAGCAATATTTCCACTCCCTGTCGAAAATCTCATGCCCCAAGGAATGTTCCCAGCGCTCCCTTGGAGATGCCTCCTGCGGGTTGGCTTCTTGGCATATCTCATATATGGTCGAGACCACCCTCCGTTTTGCCCCATAGTCATCATTTTATCGAGTTTCTGGGCTTCCGGTGGTTGCTCCGGAAAGGTTGAAAACATCTTCTGGAGACTTGTTCTCAACCTTTAATATAGAAATACCTCCAGGGGATTGAGGGTCCCTCTAGACTTCAGCTCATCTAACTCTATGAATCTCTCTCCAGGAGACAGGTCACAGTAACTATGTACTTCCAGTTTTCGCATGAAATTAACAAAGCCATTTTAAGAGGTGAGTGGGAGGCCATGCGTGAACAAGATCGGCAGTTCTGGGGAGTAGAGGATTTCTGTCCTGGATTTCTGTTCGATGTTTGTCCAGGCTATGCAGGTGAGATCAACCATGTTTGTCGCCCTGCGTCCCCTGCTGGGGGCAGTGAGGATACTGGATCTTAATAAAAAAAGGAGCTGCCAGTGCCCTATCCACCTCTGTGTCTTCTTTCCCCCTGACCTCCAAACCAGTATAGGGCAAACCCGGCCTGCGCCAATGTGTAGTAGGTTTCCAGATCTGGCAGCTCCAGTCCTCCCTTGTGAACAGGAGCCGTTAGCTTATCCCATGCTTCTCTCGGCTGTTTACCAGCTTAGATGAATTGGGTAAGCACTGACTTTGCTTCTCGAAAATAATCCTTAGAAACCTGTATGGGTACATTGAGAAACACATACAGGAAGCGAGGGAGCAGCACCATTTTGATCAAGGAAATCCTGCCATACAGATTCAGAGGCAGGCATTTCCGCCTAGTGGTCGCCTCCTTCGCCAGTTCAAGCACCTTACGATAGTGGGTTTTGAATACTGTAGTAACCCACAGGTAGTGGGTATGTGTAGTGTGCCATTGGATCCCCCATTTATCAGCATATTGTACTACACAGTCTGTTAACGGGAAGAGTACTGATTTCGTTGCATTGATTATGAGGCCTGAGTAGTGCCCAAATTCAGCTACATCTTCATTATAGGGTCTAAGTTCTGCTCCGGGTCTATGATGAATAACACCATATCATCAGCATATAGTGAAATGACCACCCTCTGGGTGAAGAGCAGAATCTCTCTATGCATGTGGATATCCCTGACCCTTTCTGCGAGCGGCTCAATGACCAAGGCAAACAGGAGTGGAGAGAGTGTACTTCCCTGCCTCGTGCCTCTACTAAGAGTTATCCCTTGGGTGAGTTGGCCATTTACCTTTACTTTAGCAGTGGGCGACTTGTACAGTAGCACCACCATGGCAATATATTGTGCACCCAGTCCCATTCTGCGCAGAACGGCAAACAGGAAGGGCCACTCCACTGAATCAACCGCTTTGGTGGTGTCAAATAGTGCTGCGACTACGTGGTCTTCCCTGTCGACCGCTGAGATTAGCCCAAACAGTCTCCTTATCCCAAAGGGCGTAGAGCGGCCCGGAATGAATCTAGCCTTGTCGGCTTTCACCATCTTGTTCGTTAGGGGGGCCAATCTAGAGGGCAGCTTTTTGGCTAATATCTTGTTATCTAAGTTAATGAGGGGGATCGGTCTGTATGAGGCACAGTCATTCAACGGCCTGCCTGGTTTAGGTAAAACAGTGACTAGTAATAATTTAGCATTTATATAGGGCTACGGACCCTCGGGTATCTGAGCACTGCTTATTATTACCCACGGTGTGTGGTGCTCATTTATCAACCTCGGAAGGATGAAAGGCTGAGTTTGGCCCTGCCAGGATTCGATCCTGCATCAGCAGGCTCTGCACAGATGTCTATACTCGCTGTGCTATCGGACTATTGTCTCACTAGTGCCTCCCTCAGGGTCTCCGGGAGCCTACCCTCCTGGATAGTTTGGTGGTACATTTGCAGGAGGTATGGGCCTATCTTGGGGGCACATTTTTTGTAAAATTCTGCTCCAAATCCGTCAGCCTGGGGGCTTTACCGGATGTTAAGGATTTAATGGCCACAGATACTTCCTCTAGGGTTATTTGACGATTCAGCCCTATTCTTTCCTTGTCAGTGCACCACTATAGGGCCGTCTGGTCTAGATATGTCTCCAATTCCGTTCTGGAGGCCTTTGCACAGGACGAGTATAGGTCTGCGTAGAAGCGGGCGAACAACTCCCCTGTTATCCCATTGTCATCAAATGTTTCCACTCGCTGCGTGTCCACTATAGATGTAACCCTGCCCTTACATGTCTCCAACCTGGCCGCTCTGGCCAATAGCCTCCCTGGTTTCTGCCTTTCTGCATATTGTCTCACAGCTGTCCCCCACCGAAGTACCTTTGCTTCCCTGTGCGCTAGTACCTTGAACTGCACCAGCAGTTGTTTAGTTTCTGTTTGTTGCCCTGGTGTTCCCAGGCCTCCAATTGCCTGTAGTTCGCTTAACCGTGACTCAACAGCTTTCAATTCCTGTCTGACCCGTCTAAGGATCCCCACCTCTTTAGCAATGCACTCCCCCGGATCACACACTTAAAGCTTTCCCAGAGAATCCCCACCGACTCTCCTTCGCCTTCATTGGTCTTGAAGAAGGTGTCAATAGCCGTTGAGATTCCATTGCAGAACATTGGGTCCACCAGGGCCTCCCCCTTGAACCGCCACGGCTTCCTCTCCGGTCTAGTTCTACTTCCAGTAATACTGGGGCGTGATCAGACAGTGTGTGGGCCAGGATGGTGACCTCTTCGACCCCGTAAGTGCATGGGTGACCAGGAAGAAATCCAGGCTAGATGCTGTACCATGGGCCGATGAGTGAAAGGTGGACTGACACTCCGTCTGGTTTTCTAGCCTCCACACGCCTTCCAATTCCCACATCTGGGTCATTGCTTTAATCTCTTTTTGCCCTATTGTCGGGGAGTGTGGGTTCCATGACCTCATTGAAATAACCAGTCCGTATTATGTCCCCATGTGGTGCCTCCCCCAGTTGTCGATTGAGCCTCTCTAGTGTTGTGACTATATCTTGATTGGGTTAGAAGCACAAATAACTTACCTCTTGGTAAAGTTCTTTCAATGGATTGCATTCTCACAGATTCCTCATCTTGATAGATAACTATCCAGTGTCGGCTGCTCAGACATTTTTTCGACAGGGGGCATAGTGCCGCTTGATGTAGTCGATGACTCCCTCGTATACTGCTGAGCCATTCCTCAACAACGAATGTGACATTGGTCGCTTTATAAAAGGATGCACTTTGCCCCCTCTACTCAGTTCCTTTTTTCTGCGCACTCAGCATGCTATTTGGAACACGCTCATATTCGGTTCAAGAGAATTCAATCCTGCGTCAGTATGTCTGAGCCTAAACCATCTAGGTTTAAACACTGCAAGGACTGCAACTCCAAAATGTCTGTCACGGACCCACACACTATCTATGCGGTGTCTTGGTGTCGTGAATGATTCGGAGCAATGTTGTCTGGCGATAAACTGGAAGACTGTGAAGGGTCGCTCAGCTAAGCTGGCACTTGGTAGACCGCTGTCCATTTCCCCGGAAAAATCCCTTCCGAGGTCATCAGAGCATGATACCAAGGGTCCTACTTCTGGGGGATGTTGCTATACGAAGTCCAAAAAAACAATTGCACTCTTGTAGCAAATCTCACCACTACTCATAGTCGCACAATAAAAAATGCAGACGCGAATCCGACTTGTTGGACGAAAGGGTTAAGCCGTACCCTGCAAAGGGTGCTTCTAGGGAGGAGTGGGAGGACTTCAAGAACTAAATGCTCAATGTTTTTGAAAAGGGCTCGGCTGGTACCGCTTCAGCCTCGACGCTGCAGGTCGATACGGCTCCAACCGCACCCAGTACGTCCAGCACGAAGGCTGCCAGTGTGGGTCGAACACCCTTCAGTGAGACCCCTTAGAGGAAACCTCCTGATCCAAGATCAGCAGCAGCCCCCTCAGGCCAAGAAGCACCTTGACAGGAGGCCCTGCAAGGTCGAAGTTTTGTACCAGACACTCAATCCGTGTTCTTCAACAAGATGCAGTTGATTTTTGAGGAGGAAGGTGACCCGATATCATTTGGGTTTGAGCCGTTTGGGGTGGAGTCGGCTGTGAATCCATTGACAGAATATATGGTGGACCAGGATGGGCTACTACAACTGGCGGAAGGCCTCCACAATGCAAGTCGTCGGGGCACATCTCAGGATGTGGAATTCCAGCAACTAAACCAGTATGCACACCTGAACGTGCAATACCACAAGGCGGTCAAGAAGCTCATTGTGGCCTTGGGGCTCGGTGCATGTTGAAACCGGTGTCGTAGTACGGCCTCACCGACATACTCGACCATGGCCTGCAAACTGAATGTTCTCTGCCCTTCAATGAAGCCATAGTACATCCGGTCATGGCCTTGTGGCAGCGGCCTTGTTCGACACTGGCAGCCGACACAGAGCTCACGAAAAAAATATAATCTGGCAAGAGGCGACCTTCTGATTTTGATGACTCAAATGAACCCCAAAGGGTTGGTAATGTAGCCGCAATGGTTGGTTCCAGACCCTTGACATTAACCTTCCCAACGATAGGGAATTGAAAAAAGTTGATGCTTTGGCGAAGAACGTTTTCGCCTCTGGAAGCATGGCTCTTACGGCTGTGAATGCCTCTTGTGATTTTTCACATTTTTTATATATCCTCCCCAGAGGGGAAAGTTCAAGAATTGTTTCTTAGACATAGTGGCTGATGGCAAAGAAATGGCGTGTCAAGCGCTATAGTTGGGTTGGCCCACAGGAGACTGTATGGGTCATGCTATGGGCACTTCGGCAGTCTTTATAATTATAATAGTTCTTTTATAATTTGCTTAATATCAACAAGTGGTTTATAAATGTGGGATCGGGATTCGAGCCTGTGTTGCGCTGCATTGTTTTGCTTCCAAGACAACGGGTTGCCCCATAGATATTCTTCCTCCCCAAGTCTTATGCAAGTTTGCTTATTAGAGGGGCTCTGGTTTTTACCCGAACATTCAATCGAAGTTGCTGGACCTTGCCTTCAGTGGTGAACATCCTTTTGGCCCCAGAGCTGATGAGTCACTAGCGAAATTAAAGGACTCAAAGCTGACAGTTAAATCATTGGGCTTCGCAGTGCAGCAACAGCCTCTGTGGATGAATCTTGCTTTGGTTTCCAGAGGATGGGGTTAAAGGAGGTACTCCACCTTTACCAGAAGGGCACAAGAGCCCCAGGCCACACAAGGGTAACGCAAGTTCCCACGGCCAAGTAGAGGTAGAGGAGGGTCGAGACAGTCAACTGCTGCTGTAGCGTAACCGGCGTGTCAGAAGCCTCTTTGCGGTCTTCCCCATACTTCGCCGATTGAAGGGAGAGTGTCTGGATTCCTGTGCAAATGGAAATGAATGACATCCGACGCATGGGCCCATCAGCTAATCGAGTGAGGTTACTGCCTCACGTTTTTTAGGTGACCATCGGGCAGACCTCTATCTCACTCCCAACTGCCGGAACGGAAGCTGCAAGCCCTTCTAGCAGTAGAGGCAGTTCGAGCCTAGGAAATAGGCTTGGATTGGTACTCCCGACCGATAATTCTGTGTTCCAAACAAAGGGGAAGGATGGTGACACTGATGGAAATTCTCCAGGATTTGCAGTTCCAAGACTGACTGGTGTCGCTGTACTTTCAGGACGCCTATTTTCATGTGCCTATCCACAGGAAGCACAGGTAATTCGTAAAGTTCATCGTTCGGAACGCACATTACCAATACAAAGTGCTCCCTTTTGGCTTGACCTCTGCCCCCAGGGTCTTTACCAAGCTGGTGGTAATAGTAGCGGCCCACCTCATAAGAGCAAGCATCTTTGTGTTTCCATAATTGGACCATTGGCTGATCTGAACACAGTTGCTGGAACAGGTTTCGAGCCATCTCGAGGACACCAGACATATTTATGTGATGGCAAACGGGCCCCCACTCTGGGAGGGGCTTCCACCTGTCACAAAATCCAGGGGAGTTTGCGGAGGGGTCCAAATACTTGCCATACTCGATTGCAAAGTGTAATTGTCATGTGTTTGCCCAGTATCTTTAACAGAACAGCAGCCTTCCTCTTTGATTATGAGGCTGCAGGCAGCACATGTTCAACTTTAAGTCCGAATTCACAGAAAGGGCCTGGTTTATGGGCCTAACTTCTGCAAGCATTAGCTTGGCTTGCATTGCAGTTTGTAAGAAAGCACAAACCATTGATCTCCATGATTAGTGTGCTATTCTTTCCTTGCAGTCACTTCGGCTTGGGACCTGAGCTCGGATTGGGTGCTTGTCTTGAAATGAGCAGGACATGGTAGACCCATACGATGCAGAATCATTTTTTGAGATGACGTTTTGCAGCAGGTAAAACATGATGTTACAAAATCAAATAGTATTGTGTTTAATTAGATCACTAAGGAAGGATACCTACATGTTGTTGGAAACAGAGCCCCTCAATCCATGGCAATACATGCCTGTGACATTTATTAACTCAGAAACCTATTTGTCGATAAGATAACTCGGAGGGTTGAGCGCTTGCTGCTGCGATCTGTGTGTGATCTGAACATCTACGATTCAAATCCTGGCAAGGCTAGCTCATTCTTTATCCTTCCGGGGTCAATAAATGAGTACTAACCTCAGCTAGGTGATATTGTATGTAAATATGTTCTATGTAAAGCGCTTTGGTGAAAGCACTTTATAAATAACACTTCATTATCCTTTGTTTTTGGTGCAAACATTTATATTCTCTACCCATACAAATAAAAGCTCTCAAGAGAGATGTATGCACTGTGTAAGGACAGTTTGATTGGTAGTCAGACTCAGCCTTTCATCTTTTTTTTATACTTATTTCTATTATTTCAGATACATTACAACAACATCATTAACTCCATCCCCAAATGCCCCCCTCCCCTTCCCTCCCTCCGGATGCTCTTTCTCCACTCCTGTGGGGTATGCTCAGGCCGTAAAAATGGCCAAGATTCTAATTTTGTGTGGACACCATTGTACCATATAGTCCTATTGGAGATAGTCCAGTACCACCCCCCACTCCTCGAAGGATCACTTTGTATCCTGCAGGTTATGTGTTCGTTTTTCCATAGTCACAAGTGTCCAGACCTTCTGAAGCCACCCAAACACTGACGGCGGATTCGATTGCTTCCAGTTCTGGGCTATCGTTGCCCATGTCGCTATGAGTAGGCCCATAAAGGTCCTCCACTGTGATTTTGTATATTTCCTCACAACAATGTCTTTGAGCCCACAAAGCCACACCCTTTCTCCCATTCGGTCCACATTTGAGAATATTCCTTGCAGTTGCACCTTCACTTCTGCCCAGAATCCCTGTACCCCTTTGCAGTCCCACCATATATGTCTCCAGCTGCCCTCCTCCGCGCAGCCTCTCCAGCAGAGATTGAACACATTCAGAAACATCAAGTGCAGCCGTACCGAGGTATAGTGCATTGTGTCACAACCTTAACCCACATTTCCCTCGCTTGTACCGAGTGGGTCAGTTTAGGGATTCTAACCCTCCCCCCCCCCACCCCTACATAACGCCTCCCACTGAGATTTGCTAATAGGTTCCCCCAGGTTTTGGTCCCATTTCACCATATAGCTCCACCTCACCATCTCTTTCTGCACATTGATGAACTTATACAATGCCGATATCAGTTTCGTGGACCCAGAGTTGGTCAAAGTGAATTTTTCGAACGGTGTGAATTCCCTCAGGGCAGCCTCTTTAATGTGTGGTGTCGTTAGCCAATGTCTAAGCTGATTGTACTTATATCTGTGTACTTATATCTGTCTTCATCTTTAAGATTTATGCTCGCTTTGCATGCCTCATATGACAGTACCTCCCCATCCTGTATCATCTCCCCTACTTTCGTGCACCCTGCTTTTACCAATATGGTGAACGCCCCCTTCTCCATTCCCGGTGGGAATTCAGGGTTCCCGAACATTGGTGTGAATGGGGCAGGCACCTCTGTCAGTATGCCCCTCCAGGCTAGATCGTCCCACGCTTCCAGCGGAGCCCTCATAACTCCACTGATGCGGAGATTTTGGTGTCTATAACAAATTTCTTTCCATAACCGCTCCCCCAGTTGGGATCTTGCTACTGCCCTGTCCTGCTCTGCCCAAAAGTTCCCGTAGTCCTGCCTCATCCACTTCCGCAGGACCCATAGTTGCGCCGCCTGGTAATACCTAAAGAAATGCGGCAAGGACATGCCCCCCTTCTGTATAGGGGCCGTTAGTACCGCCCTTGCCACACTAGGAGGTTTCCTTTTCCATATGAATGTGGAAATCTCTTTCCTAAGTGCTCTGAAGAAAAATTTAGGGACCCTTATCGGAATAGCTTGGAAGTAGTATACCAGTTTCGGGAGGATGGTCATCTTTATCGATGTGATACGCCCCCACCAGGAAATCACCAGAGGATTCCACTGCTCCAAGTCTCTCTTAATGTTCCCCAGCAATTCCGGGTAGTTTCCCCCATATAGCTGATCCACCCTGCCCGTGAGGGTTATGCCCAAGTATTTTAGTCATTTATCTGCTATCCTCCGGTTTTGCCTAGCTGCATCCCGCTCCATCCCTTTTCTATCCCCTGCTAGGATCAACATTTTTGATTTGTTTCTATTTATCTTCAGCCCTGAGATTGCCCCAAATTCTTCCAGTTCATATATTATTTCTGGGATCGTTCGAACCGGATCAGTGAGGGCAGCCAGCATATCATCCGCATATGCGACAACCTTGTGCTGCCTCCCGGCCATTTCTATCCCTTTTATGGCAGGCGACTCCCTGATCTTTATTAATAGAGGTTCCAAGAAGATGGCGTATAGCAGGGGAGATAATGGGCACCCTTGCTTGGTACCCCTTGTTAGGTCCACTCTGGCCGATACTTCCCCATTTATGGCTTTCCCAATGGTTATTATTAGTCCTAATCATTTTCATATACTGCTCTCCAAATCCCATATGTTGCATGGTTTGGAACAGCATTGACTACTCCATGCGGTTGAATGCCTTTTCGGCGTCTAACGACAATAAGATAGCTGGGGTCCTTTCATCTGTTTTAGGCTGTTAGACTGAGCTGAACTCATTTCGTGAAGTCTACATTCGTAGATAACTGTTAGTGCTTCTTGCCTACTGCATGTATCTGTATTTTTCCTCAACTTATCTACTCACAGAAGTTTGATAGATGTGGATTTCACAGCGCGACCTGTTTTAGTATGTGCAACCTGAAATGGCTGCACCACTGCCCCCACTCTCTGATTTTCCACTGTCTGCTGTGACCTGTAGCATGTTTGATGAGCATTTCAGTAAATCCTGGAGTCTAGCGTGGGTTTGCATTCCTTATTATTATTGTATTTATTGAGCGCGGACCTGGCTTAGAGAAGCAACAGAGTGCTTTACAAAGATACATAACAGTACAGATGCATAAGAGTGCTTTTCAGAGGTAACAGAACAGACCTCCAGCAGGGTTGGGGATACAGAGGGGCACATAGGAAGGTGACAGCTGTACCGGGTGGAGAGAGGCGAGCAGCATCTAGAGAGTCAGGTAGCGCAAGGGGTGATGTGATTGTCTAGGTGTTAAGGTGGAGAGATTCCTTGAGGAGGGTGCGTCTTGAGTTCTTTTCTGAATTGTAAGAGCGTGGGGTGCTGACTGGGAGGAGGTTCCTTTGTCTTGGGGGGGTTTGGAAGATGGTGGGGGACGGGGGGGGGCAGGCAGAGAAGGATTGTTTTCCGGCCCTTTCTTTTGGCAGCAGCAAATTATCAAGTCTGCACGTGTCCTGGCTTCTGGTGGTGTGCTGTCTGCTGGAGATGCTGAGTTTCTCCTCAGGGTAGCTGGGTGACTTGAGGGCGACTGCCTTATAGATGCTGCAGCAAGACTTGAAGATTATTTGTGCATGCAGTGGGAGCAAGTGAAGGTCGATGAGGGATTGGATGATGTTGTCATATCTGCATAGACCCTTGATGAGGCGTGCAGCCGTGTGTAGGACACTTCTCAAGGGCACAAGGGAAGATGACATGAGGCCTTCGAGGAGTGCATTGCCCCCGTTCAGGTGCGAAAGGAAAAGTGCTTGATCAGTGGAACTAAAGCTGTCCAGAGGGAAGAAGAGCTTGACTTTCCACAGGAGGGAGAGCTGATACCAAGCTGCCTGAGTTTTTTTTAGCTGTGTGCGTCTTGAAGGTGAGGTGTTTGTCGATGTGGAACCCGAGGTACTTGGCGCAGGAGGTGAGCTCAGGTGTGAATCCCTCACAGTTCATGATTGATAGCCAGGTCTGTATGTCTGGGTGTTTGGTGGTGTTGGTGAGGAGTAGGAATTCGGTCTTGGAGGGGTTGAGCTTCAAGTATGCACTGGACATCCAAGACTGGATCAGCGAGAGGCAGGTTTTGAGCCTTGTCCTTGATGGAGTCCATCTTGAGGTATAGCTGTGTGTCAGTGTAATGGTGAATGTGGATGTTGTGTGTGGCTAGGTGGGCTGACAGCAGCTCAATGTATAGATTGAAGATCACTGGGGAGAGGATGGAACCCTGCGGGACAGGTGACGGGTAGCATTGGCGGTCTAGAGGAGTATATCTGAACAAACTGCTGGCAGTTGACGAGGTAGGACTTGAACAAGCGTAGGACAAGGTTGCTGATCCCCATCTGCCTATGAAGGGTTTTGGTAAGTGCCTTGTGGTCTACTGTGTCGAAAGTGGTCAAGAGGTTGAGTAGAACCAGGAGGCAGGGGTGGCCGTCATCAAGGATATCACATGGACTCCCCAAACTGGAAATAGTGTCCCATTTGCCCGTTAATCAATTGCAGAACAGAACACTGAAAGCTTATAAATATTTCAGTGAGGCATGCATGTTCCTTTTTTTCTGCCCATAAACGTGCATTCTTGGGTTTTCCTCAATGACACAACAAAAGTGGAGATAATACGAAATAACCTTTCTCACAAAGCAAAGTCTTTCACAACCCCAATTCCACCTTAATTTCTCACCCCATAATCTCTCACTCACCTCTCTCAAACCTTTCTCACAAATGTACCCACTGTCTGTTCTCTTTCGGTTCTATGTTGTTGAGATTCAATGCTCTTTTTTTCGATGTTTTTTTTCCAAAAACGTTTGTCCAAAAAAACAAATTCCCCCCATGTCCCCTCTATTTGGTTTAATTTATACCAGACCACCCCTTATATGCACTTTCTGACCCCCCATATATTTTTCGATTAGTTTTTTCATTAAAAAGATTTTTTTTAAACCTATCAAAAAAATGACCATCAATGTAAGAATGTTATTCGCCTCTTTCACACTACTATCACACATTTCAGATCTCTCAGCCTTCACCTGCCTCCTTTGTGTTTATCTCCTACTATGTTACATCTCTCTTAGAAGCCTGCCACTTCTTTCTAGCGCTCCTTGTCTTCCCTCTCCCTGGTCACCTTTCTTGTCCAGTTTACCTCTTTAATTGTCCTCTAGACTGTCACTCCTGCATATCCCTCATTGGGCTAATCTTTTGCTTCTCTCTACTCACTGTCTCCCCTGCACCTTCCTTGTCCCTCACTCATTCCATCCTCTTACTCATCTATCCCCTCACTGTACTGTCTTTCCTCTACATGAAACTTATTTGTCGCCCCTCCCTTGTTTCTCCCTCCACTGGCTTGCCATGTCTCTTCTCTTTCCTGCTGCCTCGTCCCCTTATCCGTTCTGTCCCTCCTCTCATTGACCTTCTTACCTCTCCTTTATTGACTCGCCATCATTGTTCTCGCTTCCCTTCCTAGTCTTTCCCATATGCTCTGTCTGTCCTCTCTCCATGCCCCTGATCTCCTTCTTTGACTTTGCCTCCTGCCTTATTGCCTTTTCCTTATCTTGTGTCTTTTCTTTGCCCCCCCCATTGCCTGTGACAGTCTCTGCTGTGTAATTTTTTGCATCTTCTTCAATATCTCCCGCTCTTTATTCCTTTCTTAATTCTCTTCCGCGCCTTCTGTGCCCTCTCTGTTGTCTGCTGCCTTTGACTGCCAATTCTGTTGTATGCGCCCTCTGTTGTCTGCCTCATTTTCACTGTTCGTTGTTTTTCCTCGCCCTGTTTGCCTCGCTCCTCCTGCACACCTTCCCTGTGTCTCTGTTCTATTCCCCTGATTCACCTTCATTATCTTTAACTTCTGTCTCCACTCTGAGTCGCACCTCACTCGGTCTCTCATAGCCTCCCTATCGCTCACACTCTGTCTCACACTTGCTCTACCTTCCTGCCCTCGTGCTCTTATTATGGCTTAACCTGCTCGCCTATCCTCCCATTCTCTGTTTATCTCTCCCGCTCTCTGCCATTGTTCCTCCCCCTCTGCTTCTCTATAACCCCCACAGTGGTGTGCCAGGGCAGAATGGCTGAAATTAGGTCATTCATTTGCTCTTTGATTTACATGCCTGCCCTCATGACGATGTTTGCTGCTAAAACATTTACTGGCAGGGTATAGATAGAAAAGGGAAAGCATGTGCCGATAGTCAATGCCATGGTGACATTGAACTCTGAGGGCAAGATTGTTGAAAAAGGTTGAATAAGGTAATGCATCTGAAGCACATTATACATAACAACAAGCTCCATTCCTGTGCCAGGTAATAACTACAATTGGTTGTCTTTAATACACATACTCTTCTTGGGTCCGTCTAAGTTGTTCATTATTTATGTTGAAGGATGAGTGTGGCTTTTTCTAAAAGCATGCACTGTAAACTGAATCTCTTCTACGGACTCACAATTTTGGCAGATATGGCCAGGTAAGAGAAAATAATTTGCCCAACTTCACACGCTTTTGTTAAGTAACGATGCTGGGATTTGACTACAATCTTCAATTTAGCACTTGACCAAAAATCTTCTCAGCATCGGTGTTGTTTTGGAAAATATATAATATAACAATTTGACAAATATATAAATCCTTATAGAAATGTGTTAAAAATAGCACTCTGGGACCGGGGATCAAACAAGATGGCAGCCCTGAAGTGTCACTTCATAGGCCCGACTGCAAAGGAGCTGTGGTTCCGGAGTGTTACGGAGTGAAAATGGCTCTGGAGGTGGATTGATCGATGGTGCACCGGCAGTCGAAGACCTAGTCCGATTGATGAACTGGAGCCTGAGGAGGCGGTGGTGGAGTGAGGTGGCGCGCCGAGGGGGTCCATGTCACGTATGGAGGGAAAATTAGATACATTTATATGATATGATATATTTTATTTCTATCACACTCATAACAGGTGTTTCAGAGCACGACAAGGCAAGGGAAAGGGAACAGGGGAGAACAAAAACAACGATCTTACTAGGCCCAGTGACATTGAGAACGTACAAGTGCAGGGTAGAGGGAGAAGTGGGAGAGTGCGAAGCGAGAAGGAAAAAACTAAAATAATAAATAAAAGGCAACACACAATGGGAGTGCAGCCAGCAAGTGGCAAGTGCTGGTTTTATGGCAGCAGGCCGTGTAGGTCTGAAAGTGCAGGAAGAGAAGGGGAGGAACTAACAGAGAAAGTGTCTCAGTCGGAAACAAGGACCTCCATGTTGGAGTTGAAGACTGCCGAGTTGGATCTGCAGTGCACACAGGCGTTCCCTTTGGTCCAGAAGTTTGGGCGTGAAGTGAGTCGATGATAACGGGCAGTAAGGTGACAGATAGAAGACTTGAGTTACTGGCGAATGCAATGTGGGCTTGACAACTGCGTGTTATTGGTCTCGCACAGGGTGCAGAGGGGGAGGACTCCATAGGCTTTGAGTTAACTTGGCTCCCTGAACATCTTGACCTCGATGTGGAAGACAACCCAATGTATGTTGACAGATGCTATAAGCTCAGAACATTGAATCTAAAGCGAAGCCAGGGTTAGAAGTGGGTCCTACCTTGTTTTGTGCGCCTGAGTGATTCCTGTGATAGAGACGGGATCCAGAAAGCAGCAGCGGCCAAGTAAGTATTGCAATATCTGGGCCACAGGTTCCATCTTTTTCGCGACCTCTATCTTGCCACTCACAGGAAAAGAAAGGCCCTCAATGTCACAAAGAAAGCTGTCCTTGCTTGTGGGCACAAAGCGAGACTACTCCATCCGTCCAAGCTCAGGGTGACTCTGAAGGGGAAGGATTACCTATTTTGCGATTCGGAAGGGGCAGAGAAATTTTTAACACCATAACCGCTCTGATGCCATTGGATGAATGATTTGGGGCCAGCAGATTGTTTTCCTTGTTTTATTCTTATTCATCTTTGATCTGCGCCTGCAAAATAGGGTTGGTCTCAACTGTCTAGCTCTAGGTTGCAAATGATCCCCACTTATGTAATGATCGATCTTTCCTGGACTTTTTTACTCTTTAGCCTCGTTCTCTCCCTCGTAGGGCCTGGTATCGCTCTGTACTGCATTCCTGACCGTTTTCTTGGTGCCACTTGTTAATGACATTTGTCGCCAGAGTTAAGATACCTGCTAAACACCCCCCCCCCCATATTGAATGTGGACTGGCAAGGTTGCCACTTCATGAGACTTTAATTTGATTTGTGGTTGCAGTTCTATGATGTTGGTGCTCCCTACTTTTTGACCTTTATTGTTTTTTACAGGGTTTAAATCAATACTTAAAAAAAACAAAAATAAGATTCTGCAGAATCCAAAGAAAGTGTGAAGTTCCTAAAGAGCAATGGGACATCACATAAATGCACTTGACAGTTTAGAATGGAAAGGGGCGAGAGATTTAAGTGCATTGAAAAAAGATCCAGATTTCAGTATCCGTTTGGAGCTATATGAGCTCTTTCAGATGCAAAAGCCAGAGTGCCTCCACCAAATCAGTTATCGCTCAAACATGATGGCAGATGTTAAGGGCCCTAGCTGCATGTTACCACCTGGCTAAAGAGCTACTCATTCCATTAAGCAAGGAGGATAAATATATTAAAAAGTCTATTTGGAAGCTATAATCCTAATGCCAAATTCAGTGGCAGACACACTACCCACTTATCCCATCAAGTATCGCTACTTCATGCACTCTTGTTTCTTACAAATAAGCTCAAATAGTTTCAAAATATGTTCTTTAATAGGCATTTTCAGCACATAGTTTTGTGCCCCATACAAGTATGACAGAGCGGGAACAAAATGGTGTTAACAGAATAACCGCCAATATTCTATCTCCGCCATACTGCTAGAGTGGCCCTGGAGTGGACAATTTAGCTCCAGCATCATGCTGGCGGTCAATCTGCCAACACTCTGCCGAAAAATCGGCAGAATTACTGCTGCAGTAATTCCACCCAATAAGCCCCATATCATGGTAGATCGGGATTTAATTGCCACCGCCACTTGTAATCTTGAGTAATTCCACCGGTCCAAGTGGCGGTAATGGTAATTCAGTTGGGGCGGCATTGCTGCAGATTTACCGCCGGAATGCCGGCAAACTCGTAATGAGGCCACTTGAATTTCTGTTCACCTTAGAAATACAGGATTACAAGTACCAGAATGCAATGTGATGTGCATCTGAAAGCCAGGTCTGGTTTATGCCACAACTGACATGAGGTAATTTGCGATCTCTACAAACTGTCATATGGATTGTACAACTTTCAGACTGATTTCAAGACCTGATTCTAGGTACTTGTGTAAAGTAGCCATCGCTTTATTACACGTACTTGCGTAATGCAGCCACTATTTTATTTCCAGGTGAACTTAGAATGTAGCCTTTACACTGATTTTAGGTGACCGCAGAATAGTCTTTATGCAATCTAAGCTAATTGAAGAATCTTGCATGGATACTGATTCTAAGTGAAATAAAGAACGTTAGCCAAGGTCTGAATCTGGAAGAACATGGAGTACACCCAGTTGTGGAATCTAGAAGAAAGTTGATGGTAACCTTGTACTGAACCTAGGAGCATGTCAAATGTAACCTCTAAAGTACGTTTAGCCATGACATGTATCCTGGGTCACTGTTTAGAATGTAGAAAATGGATCTAACCTCTCACTCTCCATGCACAGGGAAACTAGCCGAAGGCACGGCCGCAGACCAGCACGCATCAGCCATCATACACCACTGGAAGACACAATTTGCACAGCACCTCTGCCATAAGAATGAAGCTACCGTTCATGACTAAAATTAGATAATTGGCTGCACGCATAAGGCCTTATTCTTGGAATTTATTGCACAACAAATAGGGATTCATGGAATCGACTGCGCAGAAAAAATCGGTACTCTGCGTGGCTTTCGAGCAGGTCTGGTGCATCCCTATGTGCAGTAGATCGCATTGCGTGAGGCACCTGACAGAGTGTGGGCGTGGCCTGCGCATAGACCAGAGTAGTGGGTGGAAAATGCAGAATGAGGAAGAACAAGGAAAATTGTGGGCATTCCAAGGAAATGTCCTTCGCAAGGCGATCCCACGTCCACAACTGCACAGGTAAAATCGAATTCATGGATCTGACCACACAACCTCACGTTGGTTATATGACCATGCAAAGCTCTCGATGTAACCGCCACCCGAAGGCAGCCGTACAGACAATGGCGCATAGGAATCACTGCACAGAGGTAAGATCGCATGTTGGATTTAGGGGTGCATTCATGCAGTCAGGTTTCCGATAGAAGTTAGGGGTGCCCCTAAGCATTATAGTGGGGTGCAGCAACGGTTTACGGGGGATCGCACGCATATTTACCGGGAAATGACAACTTTTACAAGACATGTTACGCATGTTGATGGGGTGCTGGGAATAGTTAGGAGGGACCCTACGCAGTATCACCTAGGTGCTGCCTTGGTTATGGGGGGGTTTGCATGCTGCTTTTCCGGGGTGCATTGCTTCGCGGTCGAAGAGTGTGCAAGGGTCTGTATTCAAGGCTGGAATTGCAATGCGTGGGGGGGGCGTGTCATGGGTGTTCCGGCCACTCCTTGTGTACAGGGCTGTTTTGCATGGGGAATTCTGTGAATACACGTAGCGCGCAGATTCTCTTATTTGTGCAGGGACGCACAAAGGACTATTCGATGCACAAACTTTGCAAGGTCAATATGCCTATTTCCATGAATCAGGCCCATAATCTTTCTCCCGCTCTCACATACCTCTTGAGACCAATTATCATCACCAATACATATGCCAGCTCGACATGGGTGACTTCTAGGTACTTGGCCAACCCTCATATAATCGTACTGGACAATATGCACACACGCATACTAGCGCCTCCTTGAATTTCGAAACCCATACCTAGATTCCGGTCCCCCAGAGGGTGTTGAACATACAGTATGTACAGTTTCCTGTAAAAATGGGGGAAAGGTGCTAGGAGTACAATACACATTATGGTAAGTAACATTTACTCTCCTTTAGTAAACTTCACTTTTACTCAGTTATTTAATGCCCCTAAAAGAGACTTTAACACCCTCACCCCAGATGTGTCCTCCAGATTTAAGATTTTCCCCAGGAGACCCCTTTTTAGTTTTGGCTATTAAGTGGCACTGAAAGCGCTACCTTTAAAGTCAAAACAATTGTCATTAAAATAAGAGCTTTAACATAAGAGCTTGAAATAGGGTCTTTGAATGTAGGTTTGTAATGCTTTTCAATGCAGATGACCTATGAGGATGGATTTGTGTAGTTTGGCTATGTCTCCCACCCATTTAACGCCAATTGCTAAGGGAAATTTATAGGATTTTCTTCCCGTTCCCACCCATTTTCCCTCCAACCACACCTCTTTTTGCACTCTTTGGCTGAATTTGTACTGTGGTGAACTTGTCAGCCATTTTTACCTCCAAAATGGCAGCCGCAATATGTTTGTTAATAAAAAGTTATTTAAATAGATGTTTTAATTAAAAAAATATATATACTAGTGCTTTTAAGTTATCTAATATATGTGAATTTAATTTAGATTACATATAAAGGGCTTACTGTTATAGATATGTTTTTGCAAAATGCCTCTGAAAATGTCTGTGTACTGTCTAGTGTTGTCTGATGTAAGCAGTACCCGATTGGCTCTGATGTCAGTAAAATGTGGGATGTGATTCGCTGTAGAGTATGTGCTTTTTCCCCCACAAAGCAGCCATATTCTTTCATTGCATTATGGTTATCTGCAACTTAGAGTGTGAGCACAGGGTAAGTTGCCCTTTGGCTCCAGCACCCCTTGCGGTGGTAGGAGGCTCTGTGCCTGCAGGTGGTGCTGAAGGCTATACACCCGTCGGTCTCCAAGCTCCATTTTGTCTCCCTTTTCCTGCATTGTACTTGCGGGCTGGAACACATCTATATTAACAGCCCAGGAGCAGCGCGCACGCCCACACATGCACAGCTGCATGGCCTCCAGTGACACGGCAGAGCAGCTGGAAGAGGGCCAGGCCCTAATCCAATTAACGAGGTTGTTGCCTGCTCCAACGATCACCGGCAGGTCTTACGCCCTGTGTGCCTTGTTGTGGCGCTGTCCCTGCAGCAGCGTGCTGTCAGACGGTGGTGTTGCTTCGCAAAGGGGTCCCGTCAGTCTACCCTGAACTCAAGGTACAGTTGCGCATGCAGCCGGTTGAATTTTTGGCAGTTGCTACACAAGGCACTGCAGAAGAGGCAAGTGTAGGGCTGTTGTCTGTTCGGGGAGAGAGGAGGTCCAGGAAGAGAGGGAGGGGGTGTCCTGTTTGCATGCAGGTACCTCTAACTCATCCTCTGCCTCCTTTCCTGTGCCAGGCATTGCTTTCGCCCAGTAAGGTAGCAGTTCAGTTGGCATGGCTGGTTGGCTGACGTGGGCTGTGCCCCGTGCACTGAGCCACCCCTTGGCATAACCCTCAGTCTTGTGCAATCCCCTGGTTTCCCCTCCCTGGTTGGATGCCTCTCTTCCTACGCCCCTTCCTCCAGATACTACTGTACCCGCCCCAACACAGCAAGCCCCCCGTGGTCAATTCACATGTCATTCGATCCCATGCTGGGTCCTGAATTTACCTGCGGGGTTGATGGTGTTGGACAGGGCGGGGCATCAGTACACAGGAGCTGAAGGTGCACTCCTGAGTGCCCCAGTACCACCTCACATGCAGGGACCCCTACCTCAGCGAGTATCCACTTGGACCTTTATACCTGGCATTTCTTCCCATGCCGGGTGCTATATTAACGTTTTATAATGTTGGTAGTTTAGTATGTGGCGGGCATTGGTTAACAGGATTTAGGAGATTTGGCAATGTTCTGTCAATTTTGTGGTTTTTCTTGGCTAGATGTTGAGGCCCACATGGCAGAAGTTGCAGCATGTACTCAGGCATTTCGACCCCACAGTGTACTGGTGTCAGTAATGTAAAGCATTTCAGCGTATGCTCATTGAATGCATGTGTACATTTTCGGCATTAGTGATCGTGTTGCGGGGTTAGCTGTTACATGTCGGGTTAGCGATTAGCAGATAAGGGGAACAGGGGTGCAATAGCCTGGAATAATACTTTCCGTTCCTGAATTGCTTGGAAAGTAGTAGATACGTTTGTTAAGGCTTGACCAGAAAGCAGACACAAGGTGACTGGGGCTGAGTAATGCCAAAGTAAAAGGTGCTAATGTATAGAGGGCAGCACTGCGCCGTAAGGCTCAGATTAAGAGAAGATTGGGCCGAGAAGACCAAGGGGTGCCACCTGTTCCATGTTTGAAAATTGTGCCCTGGAAAATGTATTACACGGAATTGTCTAGATAAGGAATACTCATTTTTAGTGACATAGATGGATGGATGGATGGATGAATGGATGGATGGATGGCTGGAGTCGGGCAATTTTAGCAGGCGTTTGGGTTACATTTACCAACCCAGCAGAATTCCCCTCCATCAGCAAGCTGCAATTCAGCAGTACCAGCAGAAGGGCTGGGCTGGCTCTATTGAGCACCATTGCCTTGCATCAAAACTGCATTTTGCAGATACAAAAATTATGGCTGCGCTGTCTTTGCCAATCACGTATGGGGCAAGAGGTAACATGGAACACCCCGAGAATGGCTGTCAGTGTTTTCCTTATGTGCACCAAAGAAAAGAATTGAAAGGCAGCGCTGCTTTGCTGCTAGCTCAAAATTTCGCATTTAAAAAAGGGAAATATTTTACATTTAAAATGACGGCGCCCTGATGCTCTTTTCCACCGCTTTTAACAGTACACAGTTCTGATCCAGTGAGACCAGCTATGTTTATTCACTTTCAGGTTGTGCTCCAGCAAAAAAGGGGCATTTCTTATTGAATGACAGGCTGTGTCTGGCAAGATTTGTGAACTAAAAAAGAAAAATTCACTTCAAGCCGTACAGAAACATGCTTTACTTTGCAACAAATTATCACAGCTGGACTCTTCACAAGAAGCCTTATTTCTCTGTGCTTATGTTCGTGTCAGTGGACCCTTGCTTTGAACAGATTTCTGTGTATGAGAAATTGACTAAGGCTACAAATAAGGTTCAGAATCTAGATGTCGGAGCATTGGAAGCAAAAGGAAAATTCACCATGTGTAAAAATTGTTGCCTTTTGCAAACAAGAAAATGTCTGTTTAAAAGTAAATTGTTGAATTAAGGCCATGTCCTTGCATAGAAAAGGGTGGGGGTCGTTTTGAAATATATGTACAATACTTATTCCCAACGGACTTGCTTCTGGTTCAGGAAAGAAAAAATCAATAAATCTACTGTGAAACCAGCAGGACAGGTTTTTTTCAGCCCCTGGCTTCAAAGGACATGGAACAGGATTTGCCTCCCTTCAAGTGGACAGCCCACGAGGCATCTGAATAGGAAAGGGTGGTGGATGTAACACGCTCATCAGACTGTGTCAGTGCTCCAGCTTGATACAATGGATTCTGGGTGTGACTTTGTAAGCAGCACCTCCCCTCAACTTAAACTGGGGAGCTTCAAAGGCAACTCCAGTGCCACATTGGATTCAGGCTGGCTAAAGCCTGACATTTGCTGGGGTTGGAAGTATGTCCTCATATGGGAGACAAAAGCTAGCCCATCTGGGGAAAAAAACTGTAAGGAATTAATAAACTTTAAGACTTTTATCTCTGCAACCGGAAGACGCAGAAATGCAACAGTTTAACAGTTTAAATGTAATTTTCGTGGCATTAAAACAAGACATTGTTGATTCACCTAGCATGTGGGGGATGCAAATGGCAGAAAAGGATAAATCATGGCAGAAGTATCCATGGTGCAACTTTGGAAATCAATGCAAACATGCTCTATGATAATATGTACACATGTATAAAGTTGTAGAATTGCAGGTGAAATATTTCCCACCCAAAATTGCGAAAGATTATTAGGAGGATGAAACAATGTCGTACAGACCTGGGAGTTGGACTGCCATGCTCTGTATGAAATATGTCATTTGTCTATGTGATTTGCAAGAATGCCACAACTGTAAAAATGTGCAATTTATGTCCTAACTGATGTTTGGCAAAATTGACTGTGGGATGACTCTGTACCTCATAAAAACACACCCCATAAAGCCGAGTCCCCTCCTTCAGTCCAATCTGATTCTAGGGAGGAGGCGACATACATAGGCTGACCTATCCTACTGTTGGAGGCATGTCCAGCCAAAGCCGGCCCCATTGTATAATCCTGTGATGTCCCCCACCTTATAAAAGGGGGAAACTCACAGAGACAAAGGAACATTCTTCTGAATTTTTCAGCTCCTGCATATCCAGACATTCCATATTCATCCTGCAAGATTCCAGATTCTACTGCCAGGCCAGAGCATAGCTGACTCAATCCAGGCAGGGCCACTGATCCAAAAAGAAACCCCACTGAAAATCCCAATAACTCGGGGAGAAAGGGGGAAAACCTTGTCCTTGTTCCACCTTCTGAGTAATTCCATCAGTACCCTGATTTGTTTAAAACTGTCAGAAATATTGATTTCCTAGGGTTAGCGCCATCCGTCCATGAACTTCTGTCATTTGTAAGTCCTTAGTACTATTTTGATTAAATAAATCAATTCTCCCTAAAAAGAGGCACACTGTGTGAAGGGTTACAACTGCAGTATAACTTTTCTATTTATGGGTGGCGTTTCTCTTTTCTAGCCACTAAAATCTAGCTTAATTTAAACTTGCCCTTTCCTTTCCAAACGATTTTCTCTGTCAACTGCTGTTATTTTTAAATCTGAGTTTACTTTCCCAGTGAGAATCCAATCCTGTCTTTAATTTAGAGTCACTCTTTCACTTTCATATTATCCCTGTGATGTGCATCTGTCACCCAGCATAGAAACCACATTCCGATTCTGTCTATTTCACCCGTTTTTCAAACCGTTTTGACATTTAAACCTGTTTAAATTCGCAAATGAAATTCCTACGCATGTGATTTGACTGCACTGTGTTTTCATTTCAAAGTTGATTTTTTGAACTGTATGCCTGTTGTTGGTACCTTGCCTTGTAGTTGCTAGTGTTCTTACATCCCCGTTGTGGTCACTATGCAAGAGCCTAGCTGTCCACCACAAACAAGGACCCAATGGACCCAGTCTTGCCACCTATGGCACCAAGCTCATTCCACAATGTGCTCTGCACACAGAACATCAGGGGCACTTGCAGCAAGGCCGGGTGGGGCCCGATTTTCACCAAGAAGGCACATGCAGAAGACTGAAGGAGGAGCTAGGTGGGGCCACAAGGCAGAGCCTACAGGGAGTGGCTGGGGCCAGGCTATATAAGCTAGCCCCACCAGAACACTGGCGCTTCTCGTTAGTTTGCTATCAGCAACGTAATGCTCAACGCAGGCCAGAAGCATCTTACCAGATCCAGCACGTGCGCTCCCAGCCTCCTGAGCCCTTCGCCAACTATCTGAATCAACACGCGCACATCCAGCCACCTCGACCATCTTACCTGGAAAGCATCATCACCGGAGGCCTTGTCATTCCCTATGTCTCTACAGTCGCTGTGCTCGCCTTACCTGAGATCGCACCACCGTCGGAAGCACAGCCATCTGCCTTCACTAAGCGGTCACAGTGTAAGCCTTACCTGTGATCGCTTTGCTGCTGGAAGTCTCGCCATCAGCTCCTGACTCGCCCGCATTCAAACTCACCTTCCCGGAGTCCTCGACAGGTACTTCCAACAACCTTACCTGTACAGCATTCCATTGACAAGGACCTTCTTCGGGTGCTGTCACCATGCGAACCTGCGTCTCCTACCACCATCAGGAGCCAGGTACCGGCCTCCAGCCATCGCCAACGTGCTGCATCTGTAAAGAGAGTAAAAGACATAAGGTGAGCAAAAGCAAAGACTTTTAACCGTTAAAGCGGCATAACTTACGAACTTGGTGTAATCTCCGAAATCACTGCTTACCTGCCAGTGGTGGAAATTCCCGGAGCTGCTTCCTTGTGCCATCATGC
Source organism: Ambystoma mexicanum (assembly GCF_040938575.1). Classification (NCBI taxonomy): domain Eukaryota; kingdom Metazoa; phylum Chordata; class Amphibia; order Caudata; family Ambystomatidae; genus Ambystoma; species Ambystoma mexicanum. The sequence goes on from NC_090931.1 coordinate 556,769,045, forward strand.
GCTCCTGGGTCATCTTCATTGCTACAGGGGGGGAGAAAGGACAACATATCCTTACGAACAATAAGTGTCATTACAAGGACACGGAAAATACGAAAGTCATAAGAACACTTACATTCAAGACGGAACGGTCGCAGCTGGTCTGGACATCCGCACTCAGGACCAGTGACGTCACTAGGTCCATCCGCAGCGCCCCTGCTGAAGGAAAACAGGACGGAGAGCTCGCCCTTACATAATATTAGGTGAGCCTGCATGGGTAAACTTCTGCACAGCATATTGTGGAACGAAAGGGCGGAAGAGAGCCACAAATCCACCACTCAAGCCTCATTGTCTCTCACCTTCTCGTCGGAACAGGTTCCGCCTTCCAGGCCCACAAAGTGGCAGTTGTTTGGGGAGAGAAGCGGTCCGGGAGAGTCAAATTCAGGGAGGGCTCCAACCGTGCCCCAACGCACCCGCAGATACCAGGTGAGCATAACAATCCCTGATACTGTTAGAACTCATATTTACCTCATTCATTCAACCGCATATTTTAATTAAATATTTAGTAGTTCCGAGTGCTATTTTAAGCAATTGCTAAGGTTTTAAAGTCTGACTTTGCCTCCCATTTCGTGGGGGAAGGTCAGATTTTAATTCTGTTTGCTGCCTAGTATACCTGACTCCTTGCTGCTCCTTTCGATTCACTCAAAATCCGATTATCAGGGGTTTGAGGGAGCATTGCAGTGGGAAATCTTAACTTGGGTGCTATCTACCCGAACAGTAAAATTGTTCCCATTCATTTGTGCTTTGGATATGTTACAGTAGAAGGTCAAACTAAGTGTATTTCATCAATTTATCTTGTTATCGTCACCCTCATTGGTGATTGCTGCCCAATATTAAATTTGTGTGATTTTCTTTGAATTAAAATACATAAATATTGTATTACCACCCAGCGGCCTGGTTCATGGTCCATTGTAACCCAGAGTGTTTGTAAAAGGGGGTGTGAGACGGGTTGGGTGCCAGCTCAATCCGAACTCTAGGAAATAAAGCAAAAGTATTCTAATTGTGCGCGGCATCTTGGGCTGTTAACAAGAGTCCTGGTCTGGTGTGTGACGCCCGATTGGAATCCTTAACATATTGGGGGCTCGTGCCGGGATTTCAGAAAAGTGTTGCCGTCTGTGACAGCTTAACACAGCAGGCTAACCTTCAAGGTAGTGATACTTTGTGTGGCTAGAAAGCTGTATTACGCTGTAGAAGGTGCCTCCCCAAAACATAGACCCTAGGTGCCAGGCCTGTGTGTAATGTAAAACTAAAGCAAAATCAACCCCAAATTAGACAAAAAGCAACAGTATACAGGTTACCCTTATATAAATAAATTAAATTAATAAAAAAAGAACACTTTCCAAAATGACCACATTAGAGATCAACATGGCTAGGCAACACATTCTGCACAAGTTATTTGTCAGGTGGCAATGGACACAGCAAGATAAGGCGGTCTGGCTAGAAGAAATGATGCAACAGGTTACCACCATGGACATGGATACGTGGCCGGACGGTGGCTATTGCATCACGCTTTGAGCGAGTAGTACATGACTCCGAAAATTAAAGAGGAGCAGATTAAAATTTTCAGAATCACAGCCTACATGTATCTCCATATGGGAGTGATGCAGGCAAAACATGAGGAAAGTGGAACCCTTGCGCAACACCAGTCCGGGCTCTTAAACCAAATCCAGACTGAATTTAAATTAGTGGAAGAAAAACTGAAAAAGAGGCAAGATTCTGAGGTACAGTCTGGAAATTACATTAAACAGCTAAAAGAGGACTTGGCTCTACAACAACAAAATAATTCAGAACAAGAGACTCAGTTAAATGCACTAAAAGAGGAGTGTCAGGAAAAGGATGACTGTCAACAGAAACTAAATCAACAACAAAAATATAATAGTTTGCTCAGAACAAATGACCGTGTTACAAAAGCAGATTGAGAAACTGGAAGCGGAAAGTAATTAATTATTAAAGAACTCCACTCGCAAGCAGAATTTGATCAAGAACGCTAGAAATTAAATGCTATCAAGCAACAAAGGGACGACCTGGCTGAACAGAGGGGCACCCTATATCAGGAGAAAGATGTCCTATGTCAGGAAGTGTGCAACCTAAAAACAGAACTGCAGAAAAGAGAGTTAGGCCCCCAGATACTAAATGAACTAAAAGTAGAATACGAAAAGTTATTGGAGCACACCAGACGAGTAGAAGGTGCTCTGGAAGAGAACACCCAAACTAAAAATACGAAAGCTCAGGAGATGAATCTCCTGCAACCAAAATTGTCTGTTTCCCCAAAACATACAAACAGCACAAAAAGACAATGAGGCCCTCTTTGAGGAGAACAATGGACTCCATAAGCAGGTGGCAGCCCAAGAGCAGGTAATAGAGGCCAGTCAAGCCCTGATAGCGGAGCAAAAAGCTCAGACCTTTGTCTACTATCAAGAGGTAGGAACTGATTAAGGAGAAACGAGGGAGGTTAGAAAAAGAGTGTGCTAGATTAAATCCAAACTGGAGGGACCCCGAACAAGTAGAGAGGGACAGGGCAACCCCTGATCACAGTGTGATGCCCTCTGTACTAAGGGCCTCAAACCCACTTACCAATTTGTACCCCCAAGGCACTGTGGACTTCGTCTACCCGTTCACATGAGCCAGAAACCATGAGGCAGTCAGAATTAAATAGGCCTAGCATGATGGAGCTGACAGGTCAGCGCTCCTCAGAAATTGTATAGAATCAAAAATTTCATAGCTGATGTCTCTGACCAGGAAGCCTCCTATGAGGAGAAAGTCAGGAATTAGACCTACAGAAGCACTATCTCCAAAGGGACCATTTGGTTCAAATTGCAGAAAGACAGCATGAAATCAGGCCCCAAAAGAGCATTCTGAAGACCTCCACCCAATCATGGAAATGGGGCCGATCCTCTGCCAACCCTGGAAGCAGGGAGGAGTGAGACGACTACTCCCCTGTGCACTACAGGGGAGAGGAAACTAGGCCCCACCATTCTGCGAGCCCCTCACAAACTCACAGAATTAGAGAGCGCCTAGAAGATCATGAGGGGACCTCAAACAGTAGCGGCTCTGAACCTGAGGGCGAGTAGACTCTGGTGACGTGGCAAAAGAAGGCAAATAAACTAAAGAGAGTTCTGGTGAAAGACCCCATTAGGCAGATCAAGGCTATTAGGAATTTCATAACACTGTACAACAAGAACGCAAATATTTTCTGTCTGGGAGCATCTGGAACTTTATGAACAAATTATGGACACTTTTCACATCAAAGATAGCCAGAACTGCATAGAGTATGCCAAATGGACATTGTCTCTGGAGTACTCCAGCTTCTTTGCTGGACTGGAAGATCAAAACCATTCAAGGTGGTCCACCTACAAGGCGGCCATCTTTAAGCATTTTTCCGCCCACAGAAACCCCCAGGAGGCTCGCAGAGCGGCCTACAATTTGCAATGCAGAGAAGATCAGGCCCCAAGAGAGTTTGTGCAGGAGCTAAAACTCACCTTTGCACAAACTAACAGGCGGGTGCGCACTAGTTCCAGAGAATTCATAACCACTTATTTTCATGCGCTCCTAAAATACATAAGGACCCAGCTAGTGAGGGATTTCATGACAAAAGATCGCTGGACTGGGTAATAGAGCAGGCTACCAGGCTCTGAGGTCTAAAAACCTGTAGAAAATAAAAACAAGATAAAAACCCCAAACCAACCAACACCCCCGCTGCTGCTAAGGTGGCAGAGGTGAAGGTTGCCCCATTTTAGACCTACAAATGGGGGGGGCCTAAAAACCAACCGTCCCAAAATCAGCCAAATCAGAGGCAAAGAAGGCCATCTGATCAATCAGCAACAGGTGGCAGTCAGGGAGGTAACCCCACCAATGGGACCCCTAATTCTCCTGATTACATAAGTCCCAGATACAAGGACAACCAACCTATCTTGGGGTATATATGGACTCCCCCAGCTCAAGGGGGGGGGGTCTAACCTGGTGAGTACTGCCCCAAGAAACTTCCCTCAGGAGGGCATTAATCCCCCAAATCCAGGGTTATGTTTCTTTCCCCGGTACTTACCAAACCCCAACCTGCAGGACAACCCTCCTTTCTTTCCCTGGTTTCAGGAGTCCAGACCACCCAATCCGGGAGAAGGGAGGCCAAGGTTGGAGGGTCACCAAAATCCCCAATACCCAGGGTACTCCGGGAGAAGGGATAGTTACCCTTCCCGAGAACCACCTAGGTATGAACAAAGACCCCCATACCAGCCGGAACGGGTGTCCCAACTGGAGCGCCAGGTCCAGAACCTCACGCAGGATCTGCGTCGCATGTTGAGGGTTCAGCAGAACCCTCAGATGAATTTGGCGGCTCAGAACTCCTCAAACCAAGGGTCTGGCACCCCAGAACAATGACAGAGAGAGAACCCCAACAACTCACCGGATCCAGAGGAGGAGGAACGGGGGAAGGAGGGTGTAAAGCCCTAGAGGAAGCTTCCTTCCTCACCTGTGGAAAGCCCCTGGACACCCCGGAACCGGAACTAAAATCTCCTGCCCCTGAAAATCTGCCACCCAGGGAACAGAAGATGGGTAGGAGAAATAAAGACATCAAAAAGGCCAATTTTGTGGAGGAAGTTAGTGTCCTCCAGTTTGAAGGGGAGGAATCCTTAGAGGATTCTGGGAAAAACAAATTCTATAGGTGACAAAAGCATAGAACGTAAATGTTGGGTCGTGCGAGATGTCCCTGCTGCATTCTATTTAGGCAGCGACATTCTCAATCGGTTTGCAATTAATTTGGACCTTATAAATTAAAAGGCCTGGTCTCGACTAGGGGGCAATCCCATGGGCTTTGATGATTCTGAAAAAGCCTTTTGGTCTGCCCAATTGCTGCGGTATGCGGTTGAAGTTCAAATTGGAGAGGAGGTCACCATCCCAGGACGGACCCGACTATTCCCACTTGAATTAAAAATGAAGAGGACAAAAATTACAAAATCCTGACGCATATGTACATCTCAATGCCCATCTCCAACTGCAGGGTTTGGGGTTAAACCCAACCCCATTAGTCAATGTAGAACCCGACACCATTCCGATAGTGATGGATAACAGCAACCTCAGGAGTATCACTCTGGGCGCGGGGACCATTATTGGAATGGCGGTTGATGACAAACATTTTTACATGGATCTAGGAAATTAACTGATATGACCAATCCCCAATGAGTGTTATGATAATGACAGTGAAGATGACATCCCACCAGACTGGATCTTCACCCAGCAAGGGGGGAATTTCCTTTTGTACTCTTCCTGCCCTTACGGGGAGGAAGAGGTGACCTGTGACATCAGGCCGGATGAGGTGATATTCCAGGTCCACACTCTTCAACCTGAAACCCTCTGTCCAGGTCCATACTCTAACCAGAGACCTCTCCACACAATTGGAGCAGGCAGCTGAGATAGCGAAACCCGAAGTCTTCCCAGGCTTCAGGCAAATGGTTGAAGAGCGGGTCAACCTCGCTGATGCCTGTGAGACGGAGGAGCAAAAGTTGAAACAGGTGTTCTTATATTTCAAAGATATCAAAGATATCTTTGCTGTGGACTCGTATGACTGTGGTCGGACTGAGATCCATACTACAACAATTCCCACTGACTCTGGAATGATGCCAGTATCTGTGAAGCAATATTACTTGCCTCTCACATCTATGGCATCCCTGACAGAAATGATCAAAAACCTTGAGTCCCGTGGGATAATTCGTCCAGTCCACAGCACCTTTAATCCGGTGCTGTGGATTGTAAAACCAAATGGCCAATGGCGACTTTGCGCAGACCTTAGGGAGCTGAAATAACAAGTCCACATGTCCTGATGGCCTCTCCCCTACATTGGCCAAGGGCAGGCCCAGATCCAGGGGTCAAAGGTGTACACTGCTATTGACCTAACAAATGGATACTGGACTGTGCCCGTCAGTAGAGAGGACCAATACAAGCTGGCCTTTACCTTCTGGGGGCAGCAGTACACATGGACCCGGGCTCCCTTCGGATACATAAACTCTGGCAACGAATTCAACATCTTCTTACATCAGACCATGTCTGACTTGGATAAAAGGGGTAACCTGGCCTATGTGGATGATGTCCTGATCAAAAGCTCAACTGTGGAGGAACATATAGCGGAAATCCGTTATGTTCTGAACCAGTTGAGGGTTTCCAGAGCAAAACTGTCCGTCCAGAAGGCACAGTGGTGCAGGACCCGTATCAAGGTCTTTGGACAGGAAATAACTCCTGAGGGTCTTTGTCCCCGGGAGAAGAAAGTGGAAGCACTACTAAAACAAAAAGACCCCACAACTCTGCGTGAGCTAAGAAGCCTCCTTGGACTAATTACAGTAGGAATTTCATTGAGGATTACGCAGAGGTCACAAGACGCCTGATCCATCTGTTGAAGGGGGGGTCAAGTGGGAGTGTGGTCCAGAACAAGCCGAGACAGTAAAACAACTCAAAAGAAGTCGCTCACAAGTGCCTTGTCTGGCTTACCCTGTCAAAAACAAGGAGTTCTTCTTGGAGACAGGGTTCCCGAATTCATGCTTGACAGCAGTATTATATCAAAAGCATGACAATGTCAATAAAGTCATCTCCTATGCAAGCAAGACGTTATCCTCTGTGGAGGAAAAATTCAATGATTGTGAGAAGGCACTACTGGCAACGGTGTGGGCATTGAAATATTACTGCCCGTTCATCCAGAGGGAACACATCATAGTGGAGGCTCCACACCAGCCTTTGCAATACCTCCAAAGTGACAGAATCTGTGCAGGAAATAACTGTGAGTAATTCCAGAATTACTTTGTGGATTCTGTCCATGCAAGGCTTTCCTGTAGAGGTCAGATATGGCCAAAACAAGAAGAGTCCCCTCGCGCAAGGTTTGGCTGACTTGCATGATTGTGCCAGAGAAAACTGTCTCGAGGACGAAAGTCTCAAAACCCAGGACAGCATGGAGGCGTACCTAAATTCCCTGCAGAAAGTCCATGAAGAAGAAGACGAGTGTGTGGGAATACCCACAGTTTACGTGGACAGGTGCTCCTACCATGTTGACAACGGGGAAAAGGCCCTGGTGGCCGGTGTTGGGAATGCCTGGGTGAATGATGCCCCAGAACCCTCCGCTGAGTACCAAATCGGTTCCTGCAGTAGTCAGGTGGATGAGTTGATGGCAGTTAATCAGGCCATCCTCGCTGCCATCCAACATCAACTCCACGAATTGGTCATAATCAATGACTCAGATTATGTCCGGAACGGGTTCGTGGACCACCTGGTTAATTGGAAAACCAGAGGAATGCTGTGTGCTAATAACAAACTTCTTAAACATGGCAAGCTAATACAAATATTGATGATCTGGTCACTTCTAATGGCATGACCATCTATTGGAAGAAGATTAAGGGTCATTCTAGAATAGAGGGGCCAGACAAAACTGGAAACGACCTAGCTGATCAGCTGCCCAAAACCGGAGCCATCCAGGGGGATCTCCTTTAGATAGAGTCCCTGTTGGGGGGGAAATCCAGGTCACTGCTGTCACTAGTTCCCAGACAAATGCTCACAATGAACTCTCAAATGCCCAGTGAAGTAAGGAGACCCCAGATGCTGATTTAATCACGGCACAAAAAGGGGATTCAATTATTGGGAAATTTGATCAACACATTGAGGACCCTGAGGACTTTCCTCTGACGGATACCGATTACATTGGGAAAGAGAACGTCAGGGTGTTGATGAAGTGTCCCAAAATGTTCTGAATCCAAGACAGTTTTTGGTAAGGAGATCCCTCTCTGGATGTGACCAGTGGGTGGTACCTACCTCATTCCGGAGCCTGATGCTAAGTCACGTCCATGACGCGGCCACAGCCGCTCATCAGGGGTTTCACACTACTCTAGAAATCTTGTGGGAGGTTGCATACTGGCCACACATGGGGCAGGACCTCGACCAATATTTGAAGGGGTGTCTTGTGTGTGCACAATTTCAGCCAAGCTCACTCACACACCAAGCTCCCCTCCAGAAGAAGGGATGATACTGCCTTGGTCAGATTTACAAGTAGATTTCATTGGGCCCGTGATTCACTCCTCTAGGGGGAACCAAGTACATGTTAACAGTAACATGCTGGTTTACCAAATGGGTGGAATGTCTCCCGGCCCCAAATTGCAAGGCAGAAACAGCAGTTGTCCTGATCAACCAAATCTTCTCACGTTTTGGCCTACCCCAAAGATCGTGGAAGTCACTTCACCAGCGAAGTGATGACAACGATGTGGGAGATACTTAGAGTAAAAAAGAAACTTCACATTGCATACCGCCGTCCTCTAGTGGGGGAGTTGAGAGGTACAATAAAACCATTGTGAGCATTCTAAAAAGGTTTGTGGCAGATTGTGGGCTAAGTTGGGACATCCGATTACCGCTTGTCCTGATGGCCATCAGATCTACACATCTTCTGCGACCAACATGTCTCCATTTGAGCTAATGACTGGGCGAAGGATGCTGCTACCTCAGCATCTGCTCGATAGAACACAAGAGCAGACACTGATAAACGCCTTCACAACACATGAGTATGTTGAGAATCTAAGAAAACACCTTCAGCAGTCTTTTGCGTACACTCAGCGGAATCTGGAAAGATCAGCAGAGGGGATGAAGAGTCAGTATGACTTAGAAACAACCAAAAAAAAAGGAATATCAAGTAGGAGACAGGGTCTACTTGTACAATTTTCAAAGGAAGCAGATCAAGGAGCGGAAATGTCTCCCTGGTTGGCGTGGTCCTTTTGAAATTGTAGATAAAATGTCACCTGTCTCCTACAGAATCTGCATCCCCAAAGGAGAGTTGGCAGAGGAGAAATGGGTCTATATTAATCAGGTAAAGAGTTGTCACCCCAGACACGCTTTGCAGCTGATTGAGGAGCCTAGAGAAAGTCAAGTAGAGGAGATATCTGGAGAATGAGAACAAGAAAAAGAGGAACCAGAAGGGAACAGGTAGGTCCATATGTGTATCTATCTAATAGGGAGTAATTCATTTTCATTACCATTGCAAAAAGGGTTAAAAAAACATGGTGTAAATATTGATAGTGATCTGTGTCTTGTATGGTATTATTTGTTGTTATTGTCCGACTACTTAATGTATGTGTCCCACTGCTGTCCACCTTCCGGAAAGACAGTCACTGGGAAAATGTTGTAACCTGTTGTTATCCATCCACTAGTTAGTATCAATTCCTTCCCTTCAGGAGACCGAGGAGGACTTCCCCAGGGACCTGGAAAGGAAAGACCGAAGGACAATCTGGGGGTGTCGCTCCATACTCCAACGAAAGACAACGGGAGGATCGTGGTGTACCGCTCCCTGATGGAAGAACAACACCTGATGAACCCCACATTGCCCTACTCTCCCTCAACAAGAAGTCTTGGGAGAGTCGGGGGGGATTTGTGGGGTACATTTACCAACCCAGCAGAATTCCCTTCCATCAGCAAGCTGCAATTCAGCAGTACCAGCCGAAGGGCTGCGCTGGCTCTATTGAGCACCATTGCCTCGCATCAAAACTGCGTTTTGCAGCTACAAAAATGATGGCTGCGCTGTCTTTGCCAAGCACATATGGGGCAAGAGGGGAACATGGAACACCCCGAGAATGGCTGCCAGTATTTTCCTTATGTGCACCAAAGAAAAGAATTGAAAGGCAGCGGTGCTTTGCTGCTAGCTCAAAATGTCCCATTGAAAAAAAGGAAATATTTTACATTTAAAATGATGGTGCCCTGATGCTCTTTTTCACCGCTTTCAACAGTACACAGTTCTGATCCAGTGAGACACAGCTATGTTTATCCACTTTCAGGTTGTGCTCCAGCAAAAAAAAGGGGCATTTCTCATTCAATGACAGGCTGTGTCAGGCATGATCTGTGAAATAACGAAGAAACTTCACTTCAAGCCGTACGGAAAAATGCTTTACTTTACAACAAAATATCACAGCTTAACTCTTCACAAGAAGCACTATTTATCTGTGCTTATGTTAGTGTAAGTGGACCCTTGCTTTGAACAGATGTCTGTGTATTGACTAGGGCTGCAAATAAGGTTTAGAATCTAGATGTCAGAGAAAACCGCATTGGAAGTGACAGCAAAAGGACAATTCACCACTTGTAAAAATAGTTGCGTTTTGCAAACAAGAAAATATCTGTTTAAAAGTAAAATGTCGAATTAAAGCCCTGTCCTTGCATAGAAAGGTGAGGGGGGGGGGTTGTTTTGAAATATATGTAGGATATTTATTCCCTACGGACTTGCTTCTGTTTCAGGAAATAAAACATAAATAAATAAATCTACTGTGAAACCAGCAGGACAGGTTTTTTTCAGTCCCTGGCTTCAAAGGACATGGCTTCCTGGGAACAGGATTTGCCTCCCTTCAAGTGGACAGCCCCTGAGGCATCTGAATAGGAAAGGGTGGTGAATGTAACATGCTCATCACTCTGTGGCAGTGCCCCAGCTTGATTCAATGGATTCTGGGACATGTAGGTGTGACTTTTTAAGCAACACCCCCCAACCCCTCGACTTAAACTGGGGAGCTTCAAAGGCAACTCCAGAGACGCATATGATTCAGGCTGGCTAAAGCCTGACATTTGCTGGGGGTTGGAAGTATGTTCTTATATGGGAGACAAAAGCTAGCCCATCTGCGGCAAAAGACTGTTTGGAATTAATAAACTTTAAGACTTTTATCTCTGCAACCGGAAGACACAGAAATGTGACAGTTTAACAGTTTAAATGTAATTTTGGTGGCATTAAAACAAGACATTGTTGTTTCCTCTAGCAGGTGGGGGATGCACACAGCAGAAAAGGGTAAATCATGGAAAAGAATGGGTTTGCTCTCGATCTGCGCACACACATAAAATAGCAAGCATATTTCAGATTAATTAAGTGGTTTTAATCAGTGCCGTTGCAGCCTGACACGTGTTTCGAGCTTCCAGCTCTTCTACTGAGGCTGCTTGTACAAAATTATAAGACGTATTTGTAAATCAAAAACATATATCGAGCGTGGTTCAATAAAAATAAAGACAAGAACCCAGACCCAGGGCAAGTAAGGCAGTTAGGGTATACCAAACAGAAGTATAAGTTACGATAATAGACAAATACACCGAATGCACATTTCAATTCAACCCAGTTCAGACAAGAGAGATAAAATTAACATAAGATGCGCAATTTGGTGGGAGAAAACATAACACATTAGAGAAACGGGGGGGGGAGAAAAGAAACAAAATTATTAAGTAAAAGAAGGGGGGATGCTCATGGTGATCAGCCAGAGATACATGTGTAGAGCCACATACTAGTATAATTTTACCTTAATCTTGGCTTGTATAAAGTCTAGGTACTGGAGAAAAGGCAAAAGTAAAATGGTTGTGCTAGGAGATAAGTTGGAAATAATTGAATGCAGTAATACAAAGTCTGTAATTTTACTGCACCAGAGAAAAAATTGGACCCCGCTTACCAGTGGTTGAGACTAAATGTTTAGGTTAATTAGACGTGGGCTCCCTGAAAAACAGAAAAGGGATGCCTATGTTAAAAAGAAACTGGCTGGCTAAATTAACACATAAATCATATGAAATTATAAATTGACATACCATTACTTTGCAGTTGCACGAAAAACGTATCTGTAAATTATTGTATTGCTGTAGCACGGGCAATATTCCAGGAGTAGAATTGCGTGAAGGAAACAAAGAAAACAACAAGGGGTCAATTAACCAGTTAAGTGGGCTATCTCTGCGATCATCCGAAGTAGCAAGGAATGATCGAAAAAGTGCTGCTCGCAGGTAGGGTTTGTGTGCAAATTGTCAGCATTGACTCACCAGCGCGTTCACTGCTTTGCGAGGGACTGATGACAAACGACGACCCTCTGTGTCCTGGGTTAACTTGGACCAGAGAGGGAAGCAACAGCGAAAACGCCCGTGCACGGGCAAATCACAGCAAAATTAAGTGGAAAAACGTGCGCCATGATAGACTAGTCTATGTAACATGAGTGATTATACAGGACGGCGAACAGAATGCAAAGGCAAGGAAACCTGTATTCTGCTAAAAATGACCGATCCATGGAATTAAAACTCGTTTCAGTTGCTCACAGTAGGCAATAGTGTATTAAAGGTACACGTATGCCAAAATTAAAAGGCACATAGTAGGTACACGTGCGTGGAGTGTGTGCGTGCTAGTCAGTCATGCGAGGGGCGCCTAGACTCAGTTGAAAAAAGAATAACAGTCAACCAGAATGCAAAGACGGAAAGACATGCATTCTGAGAGAAGAAACTAATCTAGTGAAATTTAAATTCAAAAAAGCTGCGCACAGATGGCAGTAGTGTATTAGAGATACACATGTGCCTATATTAAATTGCGCATAGTAGGTGTCGCGCGTGCTAGCAAAGACCGTAAATGAGGCGGACGCCTGAGGTAAAGTAAATTGGATATTGTATAAAGAAAGAAAATGAGACTGATAGAGCTTGCAAGAGCATAGCCAATTAATTGGGTAATGACCCGAAAGAAGTTAGGTGTAAAAATTACTTGCTAAGCAAGAGAGCAAGAGCTCATGATAGGTGTTAGAGAACCACATGTAAACATCGGCTGATCACCACTCTCATCAATATAAATGAACAATACCTGTAGGACATAACATGTGAAAGAACCCTAAAATGCACATGTAAAATGACTTTTGAACAACATACAATTACAAAAAGACAGATAGTTCATGGTCTGTGTTCAGGCCAAACTCTACAGTCCGATACTGGCAAATCAAACGGGCTTCTAATTGCCTGAGTTTCAGTATCTGGTTGCCCCCACATTGCGGTGTTGCAATGGGGGCAAGTTTATGCCCTGCTTTAGCTAACATTTTTATGCATAACTATGAACAACAAGTTGTTTTTTCTAACCAACTATTCACACCACATTTGAGAGTATCATGTGACCAGACTGGCTTTTTCCCGACTACCTGCATGCCAGCGGTAGCCTCGCTATCCAGTGACCAGACAGGCCTAGCTGTTTTCTTTTAGGAAAGCCCACTGTGGGGCTGTTACCAGATCCTTTGAGTCCAGAAACCGGGTTGGCTGTCCCAAATCCCAAACTCAAGTGCTGATTGTGAGTATTAGCCCATCCCATAGCAGCATATAGCATACCCCATCTTGATACCTTGTCTTTGTTCCACCTTCTAAGTAATTCCATCAATACCCTGATTCTTAAAACTGTCAGAATTCTCTGTGCATCCTGTCCTTGATTTCCTAGTGTTAGCGCCATTTGTCCACGAATTTGTCATTTGTAAGTCCTTAGTACTATTTTGATTAAATTAATTAATTCTCCCTAAAAAGAGGCACACTGCGTGAAGGGTTACAACTGCAGAGTAACTTTTCTATTCAAGGGTGGTGTTTCTCTTTTCTAGCCACTAAAATCTAGCTTAAGTGAAACTTGCCCTTTCCTTTGCAAACAGTTTTCTCTGTCAACTGCTGTTATTTTTAAAACTGAATTTACTTTCCCAGTGAGAATCTTATCCTGTCATTAATTTAGAGTCACTCTTTCACTTTCATATTAGCCCTGTGATGTGCATCTGTCACCCAGCATAAAAACTGCATTCCAATTCTGTCTATTTCACCTGTTTTTCAAACCGGTTTGACATTTAAACCCGTGTAAATTGGCAAATGCAATTCCTACGAGTGTGATTTGACTGCACTGTGTTTTCATTTCAAAGTTGATGTTTGAGCTATATCCCCGTTGTTGGTACCTTGCCTTGTAGTTGCTAGTGTTCTTACATCCCTGATACTGTTAGAACTCATATTTGCCTCATTCATTCAACCGCACATTTCAATTAAATATTTAGTAATTCTGAGTGCTATTTTATGCAATTGCAAAGATTTTAAGATCTGCCTCCCATTTCGTTGGAGATTTTAATTCTGTTTGCTGCCTAGTATACTTGACTCATTGCTTCTCCTTTCTATCCACTCATAATTCGATTAACAGGGGTTTGAGAGAGCATTGCAGGGGGATAATTTAACTTGGACGCTATCTACCCAAACAATAAAATTGCTACCATTCATTTGTGCTTTGGATCTGTTATAGTAGAAGGACAAACTAAGTGTATTTCATCAGTTCACCTTGTAATTATCACCCCATTGGTGATTGCTGCCCAATATTAAACTGGTGTGATTGTCTTTGAATTCAAAGAAATAAATGTTGTATTACCACCCACCGGCCTGGTTCATGGTCCATTGTGATCCGGGGTAAGGGGGTGTGAGACAGGTTGGGTGCCAGCTCAATCCGAACTCTAGGAAATAAAGCAAAAGTATTCTAATTGTGCGCTGCATCTTAGGCTGGTGGCAAGAGTCCTGGTCTGGTGAGTGAACCCTGGTTGGAATCCTTAACAGGCGTCAGGGCGTTGGTACACAGGAGGTACCACCCAATGATGCTGAAAATGTTTAAACTTATTTGCTCTACGTGTAAGTAGAACCCCACTACATCGGATAATAGGCACCGTCCTTAGGGTACTTAATTCCCGTTTTCAGCCTTTGTCATGTTTTTCCACTCCTCCAGTTAGAGCTGGGCTCAGTCAGTGGGGGAATCGCTAGCTTCATTAGTCTTTAAGTGGGGTGTGAATGCACGTGGTTCACCCCTCTCCCACTAGCATGATTCCAACGTTCTATTACGCATCGTTACCGTGAAAGCATGCTGGTTCAATGCAGCATTTGAGAAGGAATGCAATGCTATATGGGGTGAGAAATATTACTGTGGACTACATATTAATAACGAGTTTGCTATTAATAGAGGTACGTTCCCAGTGAGCTTTTGGGGACAATTACCCTTAAAGTACATGTACTTGCAATAATGGGCAAAATAAGGCGTGGGTTGCAGGCAAGCTAATAGAGGTATGATTAGAATACCCTAAAATATGGGTGGAAAATGTTTTGCTTCGTATAAAGAGGTCTGGCAAAACACAGGTCTCTAGTGGATAACTAAGGAAAGATGTGAGGGTGACTAAGACATTTTTATTGTTGAGCGGCCACACGGCCGGGTAAGGCTCGATCTTGGCCGCCTTGGGAAATTAAGTAGGGTGTGGTTGGTTGGTTAGGGAGAGTGCACAGTTCTCGATGCAAAAGGGACGATGGCTAGTACTTTATGTGCGCATGGCTCAAATAGAACGAGGTCCTTTAAAGTCAATGATGCTGCATGGACATATGGTGGCGAAGGTTCAATAATCCCTTTGTTAGTGTAAGCAACCTAGGCAAGTAGTTGCTTCTAGAGGATCTGCAGGGAAGCCAGGGCATTTGAAGAATGTTGCTGTCTCAAAATAAGAGCGTGGAGCTGGGGTGATGCACTCTGAAAATTACACAAATAGAAATAAAGGGAATTACCGGCATGCCAGTAGCTCCAAAACACTGGAGTGCACCAGGAGGGTGGCATTTATAAGGTATTGGGGAGAATTGAAATGCCAATGAAAGGCTGATGGGGCTGGTGATAATTGCTGTGTGCCGGATGGGTAACGAGCGCATGCTTAGTGGGTGGTGCAACTAGTAATATGTATGTTACCAGAAAACTAATCCCTGTTTTCAGAATGGTGTACCCCCACTCTCTCTACTCCCACCAAGCCCACCCTCACTCTCTCTACCCCGCCCACCCTCCTCCACACTCTCTACCCTCACCCACCCAACCCCCCACCTTCTCTACCACCATCCACCAAACTCTGCAACCCACTCACTCACCTCTCCCCCACTCACTACCCCCTCTCATCCTTCCTCTCACACTCTTGCTTTATTTCTTATCCTCTCGTTCTCAACCTTTCTCACTCGTATTTCCTCTTGCTCATCATCAATGACACCCTCTCTTAATCATTTACGCCCTTGCTCTATGCTTCTTTCTTCTCATTCTCTTTCACACCCATGCCCCTTATTGCATCCTCCTTTAAAACGTTGTACTCTCCTCCTAGCGCCCTGGTACCTATAAATGCAAATAACAGCAGCAAATGCCAAAACTATTGGCATTGCCAATACTTGTTTAATCATCCTTATCCACTTACTCGGCAGCATACATTGTTTAGTGACTAATTTACACTAGTAGTTTTTAATAGGTACAGTACTTCTACAGAGCGCACAGTTTTCACCAGTCAGTCATGATCCAACTACTTCTTCAGTTTATATGATGCAGGACCTTCCTGTGAGCAGTCAACGTTTCAAAGACACAGGTATCACCCATTGCTCAAATCGTAAATGATAGAAGCATGAAGTCCAATTACTCTTTAGACGCTTTAGTCAGGTGTTTAAAAGAAAATTAAATTATCCAGCTTGGCCTACAGAACCAATGCCTACAGATTTGCCAGTTTCTGAAAAAGTCCTTTTTTAGTTCAAACTACATATAGAGAAAAGACTAAGCCTATGGTTCATACAGATTAAATAATCAACATTGTTGCACTCAAAGGATGAGAATCTCCCTGATCTTAGTACATTCGGACTACCATCTTCCACTTCCCAGAATCCAGTAACAAGTCTTACTTTCTCACATGGATGTTTAATTCTTATATCAAAAACATTAATCCCTAGTGAGAGGTAGTATCTCTTCCTTTACCCATCAGGGGACTTGCATACCTATGGATCGTAGGTACATCCAGTTCACCAGAGAGGTGTACTGTAGGCGTGACCGCCACTCTTCCCGTTTCTAAATTCTTCTCCAGAAATGTTTTGAAAAATGGATAGGCTATTCCAACTCAATGCCGTGATACTTCTCGGCCCTGGACGCGTATAATAAATTAATAAAATAAAATAAATAAATAAATAAATGCCAGAAACACATCTTGGAGTCATAGCAGCCTTGGAAATAAGACCAATAAAAAGCCGAACAATGCAGGTAAAAATAAAGATTGCCTCTTCAAAAGTTAGGATGACTAAAGGCAAACAATTAAATGTTTAGGTGTGCAGATTGGTTTTTGATTAAGAAAAACCTGACCAGAGTTCCCATTTAATTTGAAATGCAAACTTGTTGCCATTTTAGCTGAAACACATATGACTACTTGCACAAGGGTAATTCTGACCCTGACAAAAAGTGGTTTTGATTTTCATAAGCTCTGTAGTGTATATTTCATGCACTTACACTGGATTTTACTTAGAATCTTTTGATAGTCATGATAAAATGTTAAAGGATTAAGTTAAGTCATTAGGAAGATGTGATTGTGGAGTCAAAATATTTTTTGACTAAAAGATCAATTTGACCCGGTTACGTTAACTCTCGTACCTTCACAGTGCATGTAGCATATTGGGGGATAACGCTCAACACTAATTTTCTCAAGTTGCATTGGCCATTAGGTCTGTGAAAGTGGTACCAATATACATGCACAACTCCATTAAGGCCGGGAGCCCTCTACATCTCCCTTGCCACCACCCTTTTACGGTAAACCTGGCTATTGCATTGTCCCGGTAGGTTGACTACCCGAGGCTGAGAGAGGTCCTTGCGCCCCCGCAATACCTCCCACCTCGACAGGGTCAGACCTACGACCCAGTCACACTAATAACTAGTCAGTCATATTGCATTATTAGGCATTGTACCATCAGTACAAGAGGAAAAAAGTATAAAACAAAGCTTCCAATATGTGATGGAAGATCAGCCCATAAAATCATAAAAGGTAAAGATTGAATGAAAAAAGCCCTAAACAGATCAAACAGTGCACAGTTGCTTAATTAAAAAGGTCCTGCATAACCAAGCTCGATGGATACATTTTGCCCCAAAATATACATCATTAACTAATACGGTTGATTTACACTGCACTAAGGCACCTGTAACATGAGTAACAAACTTTTTATTAAGAGTGGCAATTAACAGGCTCTCCTCCGGTCTTTTTATGCTTCACAAAAAAACAAAATGTGGGTCACACACTCACTTTGTGCGCCACAGAGCAGACATAATTCTGAATTGCCCGTTTTCCAGCCACAGGTAAATTTCGCGGTTGTAAGCGTGCCTTTTCTGAACTCCATCAAAATAGTATGCGCATATGCTGGTGAAATCAAGTCCAAATACTCTTCTGCTCCTTGTACCACTTTCATATGCAGAAAGTCAAGGCCCATTTTTTAACCTTGGACAGTTACTTATGAGCGACTCATACCGACATTGTTTGACAGAGGATTTCACCTTCTCATTGGTAGTGGGAAATAGATCTGCAGGACTCTGCCACATACTGTCAAAGCCTAATGCTTCCAACTGCCCCTTTAGATTTTCTTCCTAGGGGAATGAAGGGCCTCCAGGGTAATTTAATAAATTGAGGCAGTACTCGCAAAATCTTACAAGCTCTGGCACTACCCATAACCGAATCCAATAAAACACTGGTTTCCAGACTATCCAAGAAACTATTGGCTCAAGACCACATTCCATCAACAGGGGGGCATTGAGGAAGCCTTGTGGAAGCCTGAAGAGCATTTTTTAAAACATGGTCTCCGCGGCCCCCATTTTCTGACAGTTAAATGTGCCCCTATTGTTCAGTACCATAAAGAGCTGCCGTAGCCGACTGCGTTCTATAGATGCTGATCGCAAGGAACACTGCCCTTTCAACATGGTCCAAGAAAAACGTCCTTAACCCACCACTGTTTTCCCCCAGAATAACCTGCGCTTTATATACCTGGGCGGACCATGTTCTGGTGTCAGTGAATCGGACACCGAAATAATCGTAATAACAAACATGTTCAAAGTATGAACCATCAACCTTCATAAAGATTGCGCGGTACCTGACCTGGATCTCCTTGACCTAAAAACCAGAACATTTGTCTTACTCTTGTTTAAAGTTAGCCCCAGTGCCATACATTGGTTAAAGAAACACCCCAGAGATAGCCTAATCCCCATGGGAGACGTAGCTAACAAAACAGCATCATCAGCGAAGAATAATGTCGGAAACACATCGCAGCCCAACTTCGGGGGATCAAACCTATCCATTTGGCATCTCTTCAACAACTCTGATATTCTCGTTAATATACAGGCTGAGCAGGAGCGCAGCAAGGATGTCCCTGTCCACCCTGAACTGGCTCGTAGTTCCAGCTCCAGCACCCCATCTTACAACCGTAGAGTTACTGGAGTACAGTTCTCTCATTATACTTATCAATTCTGCTGGACCCCCCTGCTCGGATATGACCCACCACAGTTGATCTTTAAGTACAGAATCAAAAGCGGTCTAAAGATCAACAAAGACTGTGCACACTTTCATCCCCTTTAGCACTGTATATTTGTATAAAATCTCAGGGATAAACGGAAACATTGATCTATCGTACTGATCCCATTCTGAAACCCTGCCTGGAGGTGAGAGATAAGATTCTCTTAGGTCACACAGTCCTGCAGCTGCTTTAGGATGACTTTCGCAAAAGAGATTCAGGTGGCGTTGTGCAGGGAGATGGGCCTGTAATTACCAGGCTTCGCCCTGCCCCCTTTCGTGCAAACTGGAACTATTTCAGCAGTTCTCCAGGAGTCAGGGACTTTAAGTTGAGCCACATTTTAAAAGGTTTAGTTAAAACAGGTGGCCACACGTCTAGCTCATCCTTTAGCAGGTCAACAGGGATCCTGTCTGGACCTGGTGCTTTCTGGTATCTAGAACAAAAAATTGTGCTTCTGACTTCTAACAGTGCAATGATCACTGGGGAACTGATGCGTTAAGATGGCACAGCACCATTGGTGTGCATACACTCTCATCTCCACCTCCCCCCCCCCCCCACCACCACCACCACCACCACATCTTCATATAACCCACAGAACTAGTCAAACCAATCCTCACGGGGGATAAGACAGTGAATCCCATTGTCGTTGCTCCATTTTGGCTTTGGTGGCGTAAGCCACCTAATCGCTAAACCATTGGTACTGTAAATGTAAAATAGATTTTTTTTAAAAGGAGAAAGGGGACTTTGTGAGCAGTGTATGGTGTTGGCATGGCAACTTGCTGATGCTTTGCTATGAAGTGGGTGAAGCACCAGCCGTTCTTGACCCTCTCGTTGGCGTCTGCAGGCCTGCTGCTGTTGCCAGGGAGGTGTGCGTTCTACCGAAGTAGGAGCAAAATGACAGCACTTAACTAGATGTACATTAGATTTTCAATTGTATGCAACAATGCTTCTTGTCAGATGAACAACTGTCAGACTATGTTTAAAGTCTGGGCGCAGTGCCCGCCGTTTGGTCTGTTTTGCCTAAACCTCGCTTTCGGCCACAATTGACGGGAGTTGACAGCTGACGCCTCAGCGGGGATCCATGAGCTGCAACACACCCCGCAATCTGAACCCAGTACGGAGAGCTTAGGTACAGTAGGGGCGGACGTGGGGGCTCTGGTTGGCCAGACTGCCCTATTAACACACCCTCTGCAATCAGCCCCTCATTGGACCGGTGAGCTGTCAATTGAAGTCAGTGCAGCCCCAGTTCCCCGAATGCTGCTCCTGTCGTGGGTGTGATTCTCACTGTGGCTTTTGTAGCTGCATTGGGAAGCTGCCGTGCTGGGAAAGTAAGTCAAGACGTGAGCCCTTGCTTGCCCGCTTTACTCCATTGGCCTGACAGAAATTGGTTCTTGTTAAAAAGTAAGTCATGCTGAGGGATCCTCTATCCTCCCACACTTCAGGCACGCTCGGTAGCTTCCAGGACTGAGAGCAGCCTCAGGGCAGGCAAAGTTATTTCAGGTGCTGGAATTTTAGCTCTTTGAATGGAAATGTGCTGACTGGCAGATTGGTATTTTTAACCTTGTTGATTTTGTCTTACAGGTCTTGGAGCAATATGGAGCGATCTCAGAGTGGTCTGCACCAGGAAATCCAAAGCTTTGGTGTCCACTTGTGTGATCCCAAGCAGAACGACTAACATGATCTGCCTGCTCTACGCAGACTAGGTCACCAACTACATTACCAGTGTGTATGTTAAAGTGCAGGAGTCGGTTCCTGAGAAAAAGTTAGAAGAGGAAAAGGGGGAAACTTTGCAGATTATTGAGCACCTGGATCGCCTGTAAAGTGTCATCAACCAGCACATCCAGGGTAGGGTAGCACTGCTTGTGTGCGCTCCTGCTCTCAGCCCAATCGCTGTCCTGATAACTCTGGAGGCACTTGTCTGTAAAGTGGAACCTCAAGCAGAGCACCGGTGGAGCAAGGGCGCTTCTCAAGCTGCTCCCTCCATTGATCCTACTGAAGGAGGGCATAGAAAGGTGTTGGCAGAGACCATATGCATTTTGGAGACCTGTTTAATTATAGCATCTACTTGGCTAAACCGGCACCCGCAGTCCGCAGCAGCTAGGTTCATACTCTTTGTTGGCAGGGGGCATAATTTCCGCACAGTGTGTGCATGTGGAGGGTGTTGTGGGTCGGGGGTGAGCACGCATACAAGCCCCCTATTCTAGTGCCCACAGTGTCTGCGTTCATTCTGGATTATTGTGTGGGAACACGGGCGCTGCACGGTGCTCCGCAGACAGCTCTCGCTACTTATAGGCAATGCAATTCATAGAATGCCAAGTGATGTTGAATAAAAAGGCAGTACTGACTTAGTGTTACACATGATGTAAAAAGGGAGCAATTTAGTTGCTCAAACGTCCAACCATAATTCAAGTACCCAAACTTCCTTTCCTAATTCCTAACCACGTGACCCAAATACTTCTTTGTAGCGCGTAACCGTGAAGATATCACCAGGTTACCATGTAACAATGCTCTTAACATGGGATGGAATCGCGTTCTCTTCATGAACATTGTTTAATATTTTCTTATGTAAACGGCATTGAAAGGTCAGTCCAGTACCATCTCTATTCTTTTCAGTTTTATTCAAGATTGTAGCAAACAAAAGCCAACGAAGAGATGGGTCCAACAGCACCCCCTGAAACCACCCTGGTAAGAGGCGCCTCTGAGATAAAAAGTCAATCGCTCAAGAACTACGATAGTGCTTCATGGCCTTTAGTTGGTCAACGTCATAATCTGCAGGGTAAACAAAACTCTTCCTCAAATGTGATACTGTAGCTCAACCCCTTTCCCAAAATCTAATACTGTAGCCACGGCAGGCACAATTTAATCCTAACGTGTTACGTATTATTATGTACAATGGCAGTCCGTTATTCGTTTTTGGGGCTCAGGTGATGAAAGGCTGAGTTAGTGCTTCCAGGATTTGAATTTTAGGCCTGCTGACTAAAATTAACAATGGTTTCTGGAATGAATAGTAACTCCCTGAACTGTCTAACTGGGTTTGGACATTTCAACCACTCACTCAGTGCTTGTATATCAAAATGTAGCTCTGCAGGTGTGTGTCCGTGGTCTATGTAGTCTTGTAGCTCGGGATGTGATGGGCCATGCTTAAATGTTACTGCCCATATTTTTTAGAATGACTCGGGTTGTGGATGCAAGAGATGGTTGCGCAGCTGTTTGTCCAGACTGGCTGTGGATCAGCAAAGCATTCAAGTTTCCAGTGGCGCTGCTATAGGTCATCCAGGCCTGTTTTCCCCTTTGGGCATTCTCTTGCACACCCGTGCCCCCTATCACATCCTCTTTTAAAACTTTCCACCCTCCCCCTTGCACCCTGGTACCTAGAAATGCAAATAACTTCAGGAAACGCCAAAACCATTAGCGTTGCCAATGCTTGTTCTACCAGCATCCAAGGCCCTGAATGACTTAAGTCTTTCCTAAATAAAAGCCGCCTCTTGGAGTTTTTCCCATTCAAGCTTCTGGTTTTCCTCCTTTTTCTCATGGGTAATGCTCTTGTACTTTAACCTACAATGGTATAACTCCTCTTTTTTCACAATAACCACCCCCTGGAGACAATCTGATACTGCCCTTTTGGTCATTTGGCACTCATCGTCAAACCACGGATTCCTGGCCACCACCATTCGCCTTATTTTGGTCGCCGGTTTGGTAAATAAGGGGCTAATACCGGCAACCAGACTATCATACTCGATCAATACCTCTCCATTACTCAATTCCTCCCCCCTGACCACCTGTCCCTCTTCCGCAGATGTTCTCAATACCTGGCAGTGCCCAAAGATAAACTATGGGCTTCGTTCCTGCCTTCTCAATTTTATCCCATTTAACCGAATGCCTAGCGTTCCCAGTGATTGTCAGCGGGACACTAGGTACCAACCTGTTGCGATTCCCACCACTTAGTCGCTCTTCCAAGAGTAGTGGTTTATGGTCACTGTCTCTGCATTCAACGATGGAAAATTCCTCAACAAGTTCCCAATCACTAACGGCTACAAGGACAAAACCGATCCTTGAGGAACTTGTGTTTTTTTCTCCTGCTAAGAGTGAGACTCTTTTTCTCCCACTCTTAGGCATGGTTTGAGGTATGTCTTTGACTTGTTATGTGCTTATGGGCTATGGGGTTTCTTTTTACTCCATAGGGTATCAACTGTTTTTCTGTATGTGTGGTACACAGCACCCTCAGTGCAGTACCACAGGGGTGTCACAGTGACCCCCAAACATAGACTCCGCACCTTGGGACTGACTAGTGTCTCCTAGGGCATGTAAAGTCACCATTGGCTAAATTGTGAACAGAACCAGTACAAACCATCATATTGTGGAAGTACTGGTAAGGGGTAATTCGATTGCCCCTTGGTCTGTTTTCGAGGGGGCCTGTCCCGTCCCCCCTCGTCGAGTTTCTGGCTGGTGGCAGTGGTTACCATGCGAAATATTCCACCGGAATATTCTCTATGGGATTTTCCCATTCATTTTAAACGCACCACTTTTTGGGGCAATGTTAAAGATACCGCTGGTTTATTTATTTAATATTAAATCACCGGTTGGGTCTTTTTGCCAGAATTCGATTCTAAAATGGCGTTTGTGTCCGTCTCTGTAACTCTGACCAAGGTCGAGCCCTTTGTTCCACTATTTTGGCGGGCTTCTCCACAGAAGCCCTCCAAGTGGTGCCACTCTGTCTGGGTTACACAGGAAGGGTGGAGGGGGAATGGCACCCTGGACTGCGTTGCCTTAGCAACCCAAGTCACACTCTACTCTGATTGGCCCAGTGGTGAGCCGCCCGGCTCACCACTTAGCATGTGTGATTGACAGCTAGGCTGATGAATGGGGGTTTTTCTGCATAAAAGCAGGGCCTTTGGGACTGGAACTTCAGAAGTCGCCACAGGACCTAAGAATCCAAAGAGGGACGAAGCTGAGCCATCTGCAACGACGACACCACCGGTGAAGCCCTGCTGCAGCTACCTCGCAACTTTCCCGACGACAAGAGAATATCTTCTGCTGGACGAGTCTTCTTCCTCTGAGCTGGTGGGACCAACCAGTTCACCCTTTTCGCCTTCCAAAGACGGCCCTTGGTCGAATCGCCCGTGCCAAGCGCCCCGGCGGCCGGATAGCCAAGCTTACCACTTTTAACCGCGAATAAAAGGATTGCACCTTTTAATCAGGAACTCTGCGGCTGGTTTCATCCCTGTGCAGTGCAACGACTCCAAGTTTCCTCCTCGACGAGATCTTCTCTTCCCCTGGTCGGATCAACGAACTGCAATCACTGCCAGGAACAACTGTCCCAGCTGGAGCTTCCTTTCTCTTTACGGTACTGTGTCCTGCCTGGCCTCCCTTTCTACAGATTGCTAAAGGTGACCCTTAAATCCTTGGCTTCTGTACTGGGTTGGCTCAAGGCCTCTAACTACATCTTTTTGAATCACCCCAACCTCTTTTGAACACTCTGCAAAGACGTTCAGTGCACTTTGAACTGTGTGATCTTGGGCACATTTCGCTTGCTCCTTTTTGGGCCTGGCATATGAACTTTGGCTCTACAGTATAACCTGCCTTTCTCCCCTTGCTCTGAACTCTTAAAAGTGTTGGGAACTGTTTTATTTTATGCTCTGCCTTTTCTCTCCCTTTTTAACCTAAACTATTGGAGTGCCATCTAGGTTAAGCGCTCACTTCTGTCTTAACAAATAGTTGTGCTTTAACTCTGACTTGTCTGATAGTTATCAAGGGAGGTGTATATACTTGCCCGACTGTGTTTTAGATTGTTTTTCATTTAGAGTGCTAGTGTATTACCTAAAGTGTGTTTTAAATAAATAACTATATAGTTTTTATACAAAGCTCTGGTCAGTGTTTGTTTGCTCTACTGTGTTTTGGCCCTATTGTGTATACTCTGCATACTGCCCTACTCTTCTTGAGAGAAGTCTGACTGCTCAGCCACAGCTACCAGGTAACTCTGGGTGGTGCAGACTGCTACCAATTGGGTTTACTGCTGCTCCGGTAGTCTTAATCTTTTTGCAGTGTTCCCCAAGGGAACTGCACAGGATTCTGTCTAACAGTAAGGTCGCCCCCAACGATAACGTGCAACAAACCGTTAGTTAAAAGTGCCTGGCTAGAGATCAAATCCTGCAAAAGAGTCAAGGTTCTGTGAGAAACCTGAAGGTGTCTCCCTAGCTAGTCCCCAGGGATCTGTCATGCAGGTGGCCAGGACAATGCCATTGCTATTGGATCCAGTTCCTGGGGGTGGACCAGTTAGAGAGGATCACCTGGATCTGGGGTCTTTGGGGAGAGG
Source organism: Ambystoma mexicanum (assembly GCF_040938575.1). Classification (NCBI taxonomy): domain Eukaryota; kingdom Metazoa; phylum Chordata; class Amphibia; order Caudata; family Ambystomatidae; genus Ambystoma; species Ambystoma mexicanum. Next base: position 556,794,477 of record NC_090931.1, read on the forward strand.
GACACCGATGGGTGAGATGCAGTATCCCCCTTCTTTCAACACCTTTTCCCCATCCTACCACGCAGGATATTGCAAAGCACTGCCCCCCCCTTTTTCCGACGCGAACACTTTCCCACAACACGAAAACCAACAGACAAACACCAGAGCCGTTTACTTGACATGTCCCAATACATGGGTCAGGCAAAGTCGAGCAATTGATCAGAATCACACATAGACACACGACACGGCCCTTTCCCTTCCCCACGGGGATAAAAGGTGGAGCACGAGAGCACAGGACGAGCAAGGCAAACTGCACAATGAAAGAGCTAACTCAGCACAGCAGTTCAAGAGGAGGAGAAAGACAGCGCAGACCGAGAGGGTGACAAGGAGAGAGTCGGCCTTGTCCTTTTCCGACCAAGACCTGTGTAGCCTCTGCAGAGGGGATATAAGTCTGTGAACAATAGCCAGTGTGAGTTGCAGCAGATGTCTACGGTACGCGAGACCCTCCTCTGCCGATTACCAAGCTGGGAAGAGACACTTGTCTCGGTGGTACCAACCTTGACTCCAAGGAGAAAGAAAGTCAAGCGGTTCATCACAGCCAAGTGAGTCGAGAAAAAATAAGAAACGGAACTGTGTTGAACGCAAAGTAACAAGTGGCTATTTGAACTATGAACAAACAAAGAACTGATAAAAATGTTTTGAAGGGGGGGAAAACTAGCAGTAGAGAAGTCGGGCACCATGTTAGTGCTCACTCACACTCTGGGCGATTACCCAATGGTAAAAGACTACTGTAGCCAGAAGGCCTTGGGAAGAGGCGAAGAAAGGTCAAAGTGGTCATACAGGAGTCTTGTAAAATCCTCTGTACCGTCGAAACTCTTTGACCGACAGATGATTATGAAAGTTAGGGGAAGTGAATCCCGCATGGTGAAAACTAGCACATGAATTGTGTTTCGTAAAGAGTTGGTGAGAGTGACCCAGGAAGAGGGAAGCTGACAACCAGGGGCAAAGCCCAAAGAACTATTTCAAAGGACAGTGGATTTGTGAAAGCAAGAATTTTTTCAAGACAAGGTGAGGTGAAGTGTCCTCATTGACATTTGGGGTCGGAGCCATGCTGAGGGAGATCTAGGGGTGGAAAGTCACCACCCAAAGTTCATTGAGCAAGGAACTGTTTTGTTAGTCTGTTGAATATAACTTGTGAGGGGGATCCAGAGGTGAAGACATCACCCAACGTGTTCACAGAACAAGAACTTTTTGTTGAGAGCATCGGGCCTCGAAGGCAAGAGACTTTTATTGAAAAGAGACTTAACCAACGAAGAACCTGATAGCTGCTACTGAACTGTTAGCTCGTGCTGGGAAGGCTCGAGCTGTGCTGTGCTCCAATGTCCCACCTTGTCCCCTGCTAAAAACGCGGGGAAGGGAGACCTCAAGGCAATCAAATCCTGACTTATTATTTGTGAACACTTTTCCTTTATTTTGAATATTCTATCCCACACTCTTTCTGTAATTAGTTGTAAGGAATTGGCAATAGTTTTTTTTTTTTTTTAGTGTAGGCCTTTTTACTTTGACGGAGATGCCAAAAGGACTGCCTTATCTTTCATTTGATGGTCAAGGCTTGCTCCCATCTTAGATTTAGGGTTAGGTTAGGTGTTTTTCCACCCAGCATTTACAGCTCAATAAACACCCGTGAACTGTGATCACTTGTGTTTGTCTTTACTGTTGGCAGCATGAGTTCCTTACAGTTCCCAAAGGGTGAGTGCCGTACGGCCTATTGTAGAAATTGAACAATGTGCCCTTCCTTATTTTTACAGATAACCAATTGCAAATCTGGGCTGTTCTGGTCACTTATCTCAGTTACCCAGCCAGAATCAGTTGCAATAGTTAATATCCACCCCCATGGTCTTCCCTTAGCACCCTATTTTGCCAAGGTGTTAAATGCCTTGAATCCTGGGACCTCAGCCATTGATAAAGCCCAGGTTTCCTCGTGTTGGTGGAAATAAAATCCAGCCAATCCGAGTCCATCATAGGCCTGTTGATCCTAGTGACATTCCATGACAATACCCTGGCTGCCTTAGTTTTAACCAGAGCCTCAGAAGTAGGGAAAGTATCCTGTCTCAATCAACCTCCTCAATCTCATCACCCAGATTCAAGCCTCTGTTGTTGAAAGGGTCCAGATCTGCTTCGACTGTTGCGGGAGGACCGCAGAGTAAACGTAGGCCTGGGTTGAGGGTGAGGGGGGGTAAAGATCTTGCTTCGATAGCTAAAACCCTCTACCAGTCGCTTCCCCCACACTCTCCCTGGCCGCCTGTGATGAGTACCCCCCACCCCCGGTCGCCTGTGATGCTGTCTGTGCCCTCCCCACTTGTTGCCTGTGATGATGTGTGCTTCCCATCCCCCGGTCGCCCGTGATGTTTTGTGTTCCCCCACCCCTCCACTGGTTCTCTGTGATGTGTGTGCCCCCATGCCCCACTGGTCACCTGTGTTGATGTGTGTGCCCTCACACCTATACTGGTCACCTGTGATGTGTGTGCCCCTCCCAACCTCTCTCCTGCCTTTGTTGTCCTCCTCCCTCCCCTCATCCCACTCTTCCAAGCCCAATAGTGTCCCCTAATTAATTCTTGCATTTGCATGCTGCTGCCACCCTGCAGCATGGGGTAGGCACCTCTCTCCCACTATACAGGTGTCTCAAACTTAGCAGGGCCTCTGTGTCCAAATTGCATTGTCTGATCTCCAAACTGCATTGATAGGCCTCTCTCCCACTATACATGTGTCTCAAACTTAGCAGGGCCTCTGTGCCCAAATTGCATTGTCTGATCTCCAACTGCATTGATAGGCCTCTCTCCCACTATACAGGTGTTTCAAACTTAGCAGGGCCTCTGTGCCCAAATTGCATTGTGTGATCTCCAAACTGCATTGATAGGCCTCTCTCCCACTATACAGGTGTCTCAAACTTAGCAGGGCATCTGTGCCCAAATTGCATTGTGTGATCTCCAAACTGCATTGATAGGCCTCTCTCCCACTATACAGGTGTCTCAAACTTAGCAGGGCATCTGTGCCCAAATTGCATTGTCTGATCTCCACACTATATTGATTGCATTATCTAAGTCCCAAACTGCATTGGTAGGCCTCTCTCCCACTATACAGGTATCTCAAACTTAGCAGGGCCTCTGTGCCCAAATTGCATTGTGTGATCTCCAAACTGCATTGATAGGCCTCTCTCCCACTATACAGGTGTCTCAAACTTAGCAGGGCCTCTGTGCCCAAATTGCATTGTCTGATCTCCAAACTACATTGATTGCATTATCTAAGTCCCAAACTGCATTGAAAGGCCTCTCTCCCACTATACAGGTGTCCCAAACTTAGCAGGGCCTCTGTGCCAAAATTTCATTGTCTGATCTCCAAACTACATTGATTGCATTATCTCAGTCCCAAACTGCATTGATAAGCCTCTCTCCCACTATACAGGTATCTCAAATCTAGATCACCCGTAAACTGCGGGGGGCCTCTCTGACTAGGGCCTCTCGCACCACAAGGCGAAAGTCCATGCTGCGCCCGTCTAAGCCACCCTCCAACCAGCAGACACCCTACCCAACCCACACAGCTTGCTCACCACAATGTACTGCGCTCAGGGAGACGGACAGTAAAGAGAGCCACCAATAAGGGCCAACTTAATAACCCTTACCACGCCCCTTTCCCCACCTAGGACAGCGACTGAACGAATCCCCAACTCCAGCAACTTAGAACAACAACCATAGACTGGACCCCCACAGACAAGAACACAAACAGAAGCAACTCTGAGAGAAGAGAAAAATTCCTCTACCTAACTCCATACCTCGCAGACAACTGGCCACCATGGCAACCCAATCCAACTCTAGAAACAGCAACATCAAACAACCCAACACAAACAAGGAGAAGGATGACCCACACAAACAACAAACAGACGACCGACGCAATAACCCCCTATATCACCAAAGCAAGAGGAACTTCCAATCAAAAACCACAACTCCCAGAAGACGAACCCGATGAAAATACAAAGAACCCAAGACAAAACTTAGAAGAACTCTTCGAAGACGCTGACACCCCGAATCCCACAGCCCAACAAGCGACCGACGAGGAAGGAAACCTCAACACCGAGCAGAAGAAGACCGCGACAAAGCCCAAACCAAACAACACCTCCAAACTCCATTGCAATCTAATAAACGCAAGATCCATGTCAAAACACTCAACAGAGATCTTCGACCTACTCGACAACGGCATTGACATCCTGTTCATCACAGAAACATGGCTGGACGACAACTACAAAATCACACTCCAAAGCTGCCTTCCGACCGACTTCAAATGCCTACAAATAAACAGGAAAAACAAAAAAGGAGGCGGCACATCGCTATAGCATTCAAAGAACACCTGAAAATAAAAATTGACGAACCACTCAACATCCTCAACTGTGAAACCATGGTCATACACGTAACAGTGAGCCCGAAAACCAACATCACATTCATCCTGGTATACAGACCGCCAACATATGATGCAACATTCGTCGATAACTTCATAGAAGCCATCACCAACTTATCCATCAACCACGAACACCTAATCATCCTGGGGGACTTCAACATCTAGTTTGAAGACAGCCACGCCAACTCCCAAAACTCACTAATTGAACAACTCAGCACCAAGAAACTACAACAACTAGTCAAAGGAGCAACGCACTCGGCAGGACACACCCTAGACGCAATTTTCGCCAAAGAAAAACTCATCACCACGGCACCACCTATACAAATACTGTGGAGTGACCATCTCATCATCCCATTCGTGATCACTCTGCCTACCCAAGCCTACATTCAACATCTGAAACTCACAACCACCACAAAAAGAAACTGGAAACACGTCAAACAAAGCAACCTATTCGGACAACTGGAATTAACGAAACCCTCAACTACAGAACTGGAACTAGCGGACCTAGACGGGAAAGCAGAGATTCTGCACAAATGGATCGCGGACACAATAGACAAGATCGCCCCGGAAAAACCGTTCACCCCGTCAAAAAAAAGAGCAACGGCAAAATGGTTTAGCCCACTGTTAAGCGACATGAAAAAGGAAAACAAAAAGACGGAATTGGAATGGAGGAATGAATATAACCCAGGGAAAAAAACACAGAACCAGAAACAAATCCACGCATACAAAAAGGAAATTCAAAAGGCAAAGAGAAGACATTACGACGACAGAATCACCAATGCCACCAACACTCAAAAAGAAATGTTTAGCATCATTGAAGAAATGAGAAACCCACCAGGCTGCGATAACACCCCAACCCCCTCAGAAAAACTATGCAACGACCTGGCAGACCACTTCAAAAAAAAAAAAATCAATGACATCCGACAAACCATACAAAAGCGACCAACCGACCACAACATACAACCCAACAAACCTAACACGGAACCACAGCAAAAACTCCAAAGCTTTCCTGAAATATCAGCAGAGGCATTCGCAATGCTGGTAAAACGAAGCAAGAAAGCGGGATCGCCCATGGACCCATGTCCTCCAGACATCTACAAATCAATCCTCTCGCAAGGATCGCCAGCAGAACACTATAGAAACCTTCTAAGTCTATCACTATCAACAGGGACTGTACCGAAGATCTTCAAAGCAACATACATCAAGCCACTCCTGAAAAACACCAATGGTGACGTAGATGACCTCTCCAACTACAGGCCGATCTCTAACATCCCGTACCCAGCAAAACTTCTAGAAACCTACGTATATAAACTAACCCAAGAACAGGTAGATAAACACCATCTGCTGGACCAAGCTCAAATCGGTTTTAGACCAGCGAGAGGAACGGAAACAGCACTACTATCCATCTGGGACGACCTTAAAACTAACGCAGACTCAGACACTACCTCAGCCCTTATTCTGCTCAACCTCTCCGCAGCCTTTGACACAGTTAGCCACGACACCCTGACAAAAAGACTAGAAGACATAGGCATAACAGACACAGCACTACGCTGGACCAAGTCATTCCTAGCAGACAGAACAGAAACTGTATAGATAAAACCTTTCAAATCCACTCCACGAGTTAATGACTGTGGAGTGCCACAAGGATCCTCACTATCTCCACTATATTTCAACATCTATCAGACTCCGGTCATCAGAATCTTCAAGAAATACAACATTACATGTTACAGCTACGCAGATGATACTCAGATCATCTCCAAAATCAATGACACCAATGCCGACCATTCCAACCCTAACTGACTGCCTAAAAGAAGTCTTTAACTGGATGGATGCCAACAACCTGAAAATCAACCCAGGAAAGACTGAAATCATGACCGTATCCAAAGAACAAGAGAACAAAACCACCATCCCATGGCCTACAGAAAAGGGAAACGCACCAACACCATCGAAGGTAGTAAAAAATCTGGGAGTCCTAATGGACAACACACTAACCCTGGAACCACAAATAAATGCAACAGTGAAGAAATGCTTTTTCCTCCTCCACACGTCAAGAGGAATTCTGCCTTTCCTCTCCTTCACGCACAAAATACTCACTATCGTCGCCCTAATCATGTCTAAAATTGACTATGCAAACAGCCTCTACCTCGGGATACCAGAATACCTCCTGAAGAAATTGCAACGGATCCAAAATGCAGAAGCAAGACTACTCCTCAAACTATCCAGAAGAGACCACATCACTCCAGCCCTAAAAACACTACATTGGCTCCCAGTAAAACATTGCATCACCTTCAAAACAATGTGCATAACGCACAGGGCAATCAGCGGACAGGGAGCAGAATTCCTACAAAAGAAAATAACAGTCTACAAACCAACGAGACCCCTCCGATCAAGCAACAAAATCCGCCTGGAACTCAAACCATACCTTAAGATAAAACTTGGAGGCACCTCCTTCTACCACTTAGCCGCAAAAACGTGGAACAACATCCCAAAAGAAATAAGAAACACTGAAGATCATCTAAAATTTAAGAAATCACTAAAAACCTGGCTCTCCAACACCACAGATTAAATCTGCAAACCAAAACCGGAAAAAGGATGACTAAACCGGAAAGAACAAGGACATTCCCGACCCGAGAGGGTAACTCCCACGGCACCTGAACGGATGACACCGAATAGACTGGAACACAGGCGGCACCCACGGAAACCGAGTCAACTAACCCAGACAATCCGACCAACACTTTCACCCGCCCCTTAGTTACCACCAGGCACCACAGTGATGCGGATGGTCGAGATATTCGCAATCGCCACACTACCTGAGAGGTTGACATTGGCAGATGCACTGGCCACAGGAGTATGAAGGGAGGATAAGGGAGCTATGAGAGAGCATGTAAGAGGGGGGGACCAGAAGAGTAAGGAACCTCATATGCCAGTCGGACCGAGATCAGGACAGAGCCGCATCAGGGGAGACTACACAAGCCGAGCACCCCAACTCAGGATAGAGGCACAAACTAACCAACCCTACTAACGTACACCTCTCAAACTCCAAAGCAAACACAACCAAAACCTACAGCACAACAAACCGCACAAACTTCACTACATTGCAACAACAAAACAAAACACACAGTCTTGCACAACAGTACACGACGACTCCCGGCCGCAAACACCCCAGGCCCAGCCAACGGACCCACCGGGCTGAGGCCGCCAACAGCACATCACTGCTCCCTTGCACTTTTCCTGCTTCCTCCCACTAACTCAACCTCCCCTCCTCTTTCAGAGCCGCCAGAGCACCAGGGGACCACTCTGGTGGTGATAGTGTGCGGTACAAATGTCTTTTAACATTAACATGTATTTGCCCTTATCGGGACGTTCGCATTTACGTGCTGTTGCCACCCTACAACATGGGGCATGGCTCCTCTGATGTTGCCCACCAAATTGACTCTTGTGCATTGGGTGTGCAGCCGCGCTGCAATATGGGGTATGGCTCCTCTAATGTTGCCCATCAAATTGGCTCTCCTGTATTGTTGTGAGATACACATTGGTGATAGCACCCATAACAAGAGGTTTGCCTTCCTTGTTTGTATTTACATTACCTACTATGTCCTATGATGAATGTTAGTGATAACCCCCGTAACAAGAGGTTGGCTTCCTAGTGTGTATATACACTACCTACTATGTTTTATGATGCATGTTAGTGACAACCCTCCCTACAAGAGGTGTGGAGTCCCAGCATGCAGTGTTGTATTGCTTGTTTATCTACCACATGCCTGATGTCGCTTCCTGTAACCAGTGGCGTGGCCTCCTAGTATCTATTGTCTGCACTAATTGTGTTCAAATAATGTACTGCAACATATGTTGTTCAAGCACTTAACTGTAACCGTCTTCTTAAGCCAACAGCCCCTAGATACCCCAGGGTTTTGCATGCTATATAAATGTCAAAATAAAATAAATACTCTTGTTGGTTACCGTCTCCCTATTTTTGTAAGCCCCAGATCTTAAATTTGGGACATTACACATATAGATAGAGGCTCCCCTGTCTACTCCTCCTAGGTTAGGCCCTGCAAACGATTTATCTATCGATGTGGGGGATAGTTGTCTACCGTCACCAGTACTTACTGGGGGATAATTGGACTCATGCCTGTGGATAATATCTGTTATGGGTTTAACCTGATCAGCTACATCCCCGCCCCATCTCTGGATCCCGCTTTGTACAGCACTCCTTCCTCAACAAAGCTAATTGCCTTGGTTTGTTGATAGGTTAATGGGAGCTCTATTATCCCTTTCTGGATGCACAGCACGCACAACCAAGCTGGCGGATGGTGGGTGATTTAGGGTGGCAGGGGTAAACTAACACATACGTTAAACAATCTAGATTGTTGTTCCCCCAGGATATGGTTATAATGGTCAAATTAACTACCAGTTCCTTAAGCTTCCCAACTTCATGTCAAGCATTGCCACACCTGCTGTTCGCGCTGCCCACACCACGTACCTGTTAGTTCTTAGTGGTTGTATCCCCAGTGGTGCGTGCAGGCACATCAGCATTCAGAGTTCCTGGGATGCCTACGGTCACAGGGGCCACTGGTGGCATGCTCCGCAATGGTGCCACGATCATGCAGGATGTTTCCAGGGTCAGGACCATGCCGTGACGTAGGCACGGCGCAGTCTTCAAAGCCCGGGTCACATGACTCCGTTCCCAGCCGGCTGCATACCGGTCTCCTAGGCAACCACTGACGATGGAGATTCTGCCCCCACCATTTAAGGCTGACTGTGTCTCCGCTCAGTGCATCTTAACGCTCCCATAGGCTAGGTCATTTTCCTTGCCTCTCCATAGTCCTTTTCGAGCACTTCCTTGCTCCTAGTCTACAAGATTGTTTTCTCTGCTTCCTGCAATCTGCCTGCTTCGGCTCGTTTTTTACCTTACTTGCTTTCTCCTTCATTGACTAATATCCAGTCTTTGTTCATCTGCCTTGCCTCTGCTTTCACTCTTCAGATTCCTTTCTGTCTGTGAGAACTCTGCCAGAGGGTTCTCTGGCAGAGTTCTCACATCAACAAGCTCTTCCTGGCCCAGTAGGACCCTCGCAGTTCTACTGCCTTTGCACCATATTAATTCCTGAAAACAGCACAGCATGTGGTGTGGGGGAGCCAGTCCCCAACCCTGCCTAGGTTACCATCTGCCTGGGACGTAAGGGGGCTGAGTCTCCTGCCTGCATTGACCTGGGTTCATCAGGACCGCTTGCGATCCAGTGCCTCCAAGAAGAAAGGGAAAGGTTCTTCACAACCAGGATCTGGCAAGCAGGGTCCTAGAGATCACGTTCTTGACACTTCACAAGATCACCAGAATTACATTTACATCCACAGCTGGGTGACTCTTCCATCAACTCAGGAGTCAGGTTCAACCTTTCCCCAATACTTGCCCCAATAGTTTTCAATCCTGCACTAATTACTTGGGGCTTTACTTGTTCCCCCCCCCCAAACGTCCCCTAAAATACATTGTACTCTACCTCAACTGTCCACAGGCACCAGTACATATAGAGCCTAACTTTGGTGGGTCACTACCACAAAATCCTTTGCCTATAATGGCAGATATCTGTTTCGTAGGGGAATATCTGATGTAATGTAATCCAGTCCATGGGACTCATTAAGGGCTTTCGCCTTTATCAATCTAACTAAATCAGCACCCATGCCCATTCGTGGTTCCCCCTCAGTAATACAGGAGGTTAAATCTATCAAATCAACCGAATGGGGCACCATGGTTAAATTTCCCTGGGTCTTAGCGTGTTCACTATAGACTTCCACCATATTAGCTTAGGAGATTGATCATAGATTTCAAGCTGTGCACCTGAATGCAATAGTTTTTTGCCCCTTACTACCCAGTGGTGTTCTCCACCAAAAACTGGTCTAGAGGATTCCTATTACTCGGTCTCCTAGAGAATATAGCTCAATGACCACTGTGATGGCTAGAGGGCGCTCTACCAACCTCCACTATCGCCTCTGCATCTATCACATTTGCACCAACGTCCAAAACTGCACAGTTAGACTTTAATTTCTGCTATCAAAACATTGACTTTTTAATGGGCTCAAAGATCCTGTAAACCCTGTTATGCGCCTTTCCTAGCCAGATGTTGGAGATTGCCTTACGCTTTGCCATCTCGTTAACTGCACCTATACCTACAACTATACCTCTTTAATCTGGGGCAAGGATGTGGCAAAGAATATCCAATAACTAGAGTCCCACACTCCCACAAACCCTGATTCCTCCCACAGTAACAGGGAATGGGAAAGTGCCACTAAGTACACACGTTCTGCAGAATACACAGAAATCCAACACTCTAAGAAGACATATGGAATATGGCAAAGCAGGTGAACAAATGCAGGATGCAAGTGCAAAGAGGCAAGTACAAGGAACAGTACACAAAATATGAAGGACTAATAACAGTGCATTGACAGTGCCTGCCAATATAAGTTGTTTGGATAGGTAACTATTTAAGTCAAAACTACTTCATTATCCTTAATTGTATACACACAAACCCTAGTTAGCATTAGAATAACATATGTTTAGTGTTATCATAGATTTGAGATCTTCTTTTGTTGTTACTGTAGACAGAGAAGGCATGTTGTATTGTAGCGAACGCTGCCGTGGGTTGCCAGTTTGAACAGATTCAAACAAGTCACATTCTTTTTTCCTTTCCCCTGGTAGCATAGATGGTAAACAGGACCAATTGGAGAAATTCTTGTTCTCTCCATAAGTGACTTTAACTTTACATTTTGAAATTTCTTGGAAAGGTGTAAGAAAAGTAGCTATCTTCATTTGTGTGTCCTGTTTGTAGGTCTGAGCAGAAATTTGATAATTAATGGCAAGCCGGATTGCTTCTTTCTTCGTCCAATTCTCATATCTCTTTAGTCTTATGTCCTTGCAAGAGGTCTTTGCCATAGGAACGTACAGGTTAGTTCCGGATGGCCACAACTGATATAATCTAAATTCTCCTCAATGCAGGAAATTTAAAAGTAACCAGCTTTTGAGAGGTCCATCCTTGCCTGCTTATGTTTCCACAATAAAACATTTCTGTAGTCCTTGTAATTTGCATCCAGTTCCCCAAATGCTATGTGGCTGAAATTCATGATCCATTTATTGGGTATGGTTCTGTTGTGTAGTAAAACATTTAGAAAACCCTATTTTGGAAAAAATACTACAAACTATCGCTCCTACTCGATGTCCAATTTGTTACTTTACTACTGTCTTCCACTAGCGATTTTAACTGTAATTGTAAATTTCCTATCGCTGTACAGTCCTCTTCCTTTATAACCTTATGAGATTTATTATAATCGGCCGATAGAGTGGTCTACCAAATCATCAAACCAACCCTTTTTCAGGCTGATTTATTTTCCACATTTGCTGATTGAGAGTGTACACAGAATACTACTCAAGTTTAATGAAGTATAAAGTAGTAGATTCATTAAAAGTTATACTAGTTCAGCAACCTTCTATATGAACATTAGCCATTTTCTCAGGGAACCTGATGTTCAGTCTTTTTACTTTCTAACCATGTGGCTTTTCTTCCTGAGCTTTTTCCCCTCCCATAGAGCCATTGCCAACTGTGGGTGCCCTAAATATTGGGTATACATCCTCCACAGTGGTACTAGCCATGTCAAGTGGCGACTGGTGACCCTCTCAGCCGCTGGTGGGAGGTGTAGAGAGAAAATCATAGCCAGTCCCAAGTCTGGGGACAGTGTCGGCTGAGAATACCCTTATCGCTGCCTTTCCCCCTACTACAAGTATGCTTCTCTGCAGTCCACATGTAGCTCTTGCCATGCCTCCATGCAAGATACTTGCCAGAGTCTGTTTCTTTTCAAGATCATTCAGCCAATGCTGAAGCCAAGTCTAAACATCGGAGTGTGAATCTAGATCTAACACTTTACAGTTATGAGGAATAATATGTAATTGCTATCGAACCACAGCAGAGATCAGCCACCAAGAAATTGAGCCACTCACAGAAGACGAGAAACTGCGGCATCCGTACAGACGTGTACTGCAAGCTTCAGGTATACGCAACAAATAGAGAGTGGTGTAGGGAGAAGCCTCTTTCATATACGGCAGACCAGAGGCACTTTAGGGCTGCCGAAAGAGATCGGCAAGCCAGCACACCTACTCACAAGCTCCCAAGACCACCAGGGACCAAGAGGGCTGACCTGCAAACTCACCGCCATGAGACTTGCTTCCACGATAACTGGAACTGGCCCCAAGAACATGCACTGCTACCTTGCTGGGCTGCTATTGGTGTACATCAGCAGACCTGTGCAGGGAAAGTGGGTGGGCATAGCCACAAGAGAGAGTGGCGACTAAAAGGATGCAACGGGGCACAGGATGTGTGGGTTACCAGGGTGAGGTCAGAACTGGAGGACAACCAAGAGACCAGCAGGTGGAGGAAACCATGGCAGGCTGTGGAGACAGATTATGGAGAAGGTGAGGTATTGGCTAGACGTTTAAAGTAGTACTGCTGTGGGTCTGTGCATGGTTGTCTGGTTAGAAAGATTAGTGGAAGGAGTGAATGTGAAGTGGCTGGTTTTTAGTGAAGGGATAGTGTTTGAGTAGTGAGAGGGACGAGTGGTAGCAGTAATAGTGTGGCGGAGGGAATGGTAGTAGGAAGGATTGGTTGTAGTTTTAGTGTGTAGGAAGGAGTAATAGTGTGGCAGACGGAGTGGTAGTGTGGGGGAAGGAATAGTAGTAAGGAAAAGTAACATGAAAGGCTGGAGGAGAGACCTGGCTGAGTAAGAGACATCAGAGGGACAGAGGAGAGAAGAACAAGATTAGAGATGGGAGAAGTTTAAGGCAGAGAGGAGTACGGAGTACAGAGAGAGTGAGGAGAGTGTGAGCATGGTAAACGAAATATTGAATCGAGCTTGGTGCCCGCAAGGCACAACTCTATTTACGAGATAGAGTAGGGGCAGTTAGGAAGTCCCTGAGGGAGTTTAGTCAGATGACCTTTAAGGTGACTTTAGTAGTAACAGTCAGCTGGGGTCAACATTCGATAGCTACTAACCTTGTGGGCGGCACGGTTAAGGTGCCTTGCTTAGGGAGGAGATTCATAACAAAACGAGAGAGGGATGGCCCTAGGGCCCACATCCTGAAATAAAAACCCTTCAACCGCCTCTCAGACTCAGTTATTCTTGTGCCATCTTTAACACTTTTTTTTAATTAAAAGGACGGTGCTCGATGGGCATTTCCTTTTCTTTATCTGCACAGCTGTATTAGCCTTCAGCACTTTGTTGTATGTTGGTGAGATATCCCCATCGGGAATTAATGATCTCTCTATTGTTTCAAAGGATCCCTGATGAATCCTGCGGACTTATCACTGATTACCCGGTCATGATCTCCTCCCACATGGCCATGGGACGGCAGCTGCTTCCTGATCCCAGGGGTGGTAATGTGAGGGAGAATCATTTGGAAGGGGACTGCTGTGAAGAGGTGAAGACTCCATTAGGAGAGACGTAGTATTCCCCCAGCCCCCTTTTTTTGAGGACAACCCTATGACACCTACACTTCTGATGGCATACTGTCATTCCAGTCAGAAGTCCATTCATATCTCATACACACCGAACATCTCCTGTCTGTAATGTTTTTTCAACTAAAATCCTAACCAATTTCACCTTAAGAAACCTAGAAAACGTATGGACTCCAACTTCCATAAAACCTCAACTACTGAGACGAGGACGAGGTGGAGGAATGGAGTCAATGCAGACTGACAAACACAAAGCTAACCGTGCAGAATAGTTATCATACAGCCCGAGTGCGCAGGACATTTAAAAATGGTGTCTGCATTTGGGAAAGGAGAAGAGCCAAAGAAGAAGGCAGATCCGGAGAGGCAGGCAGCAGAGGGAAGGATCGTGCTGGAGAACGCTGACAATTCCAGGCGGACTCTCATGAAGACTTACCAGCATGATGCAAGTCCAGAAGAGATGCAGCAGGGCACCGTGAGAGGACCGGCAGCAGCAGCAGAGCTACGAGAGCCACGGTTGTGCCAAGAAGCAGCAGTCTTGCCGGTGGGTGATCACGGAGCGGTCAGGAGCGCTGGAAGAGGGTCTGCATAGCTAGGGAATCCATCCTAGAAGGGAAGCTTTGTCGCCACAACATACGACAAGTCGGGAACACTGCAAGACACCAGTGAGTCTGCCCCGGCCTATAGGGGGCCCCAGGGCATTCCGACAGGCATGTAAGCAAATAAGAACTTTTGCAAACCGACCAAGTAAAGTACAAAGCCAAAACGTGCACAAGTCCTCGTATATGAGATGTCGGCATGGGGAAGTTTGGAGCAAGCATTACCATGAGCATTACATTACCATGAGCAAATAAATACTAATGAACATATTGAAAGACCGAACTTGAACAAGTCCCCATGTATGAGATGTCAATGTGGGGAATGTTGGAACAAGTAGTACCTCAAGCCAATGAAGAAGCACAGTGAAGTAATACAACTGTGCTAATTTGAAAGACTGTGAAGTGAAGAGGAAGTCCTGGTGGAAGAAGCACATCGGGCAGTGAGCATTTTGGGGGAGCGATACCTGGCAGAGAAGTATACCAGGGGATCTAAAAGACCCCAGAAAGAGATTCTTAGCAGGGAAATATACCATGCAATCCACTCGAAGCATATGGAAGAATATTACATTGTGGCTAGATACCTGGCAGGGGAGTATACCAAGGGATCTAGTAAGCTGATGAAAGGAAGCCCTGGTAAGTGAACACTGGGCACTTTGAAGGTAATTAAGAACTTTAAATTTGTAGGGAGATATCTGGCAGGAGAGTATACAGGGGATCTAAAGAACCTACTAAGGATTCCCCGCAGGGGAGTGTACCAGAAGGCATTTGAAGTTGTAAAGTTGAACAAAGACCCTTCCTTTATGTTGAGACATAAACACCTGGCAAAGGGATATATTAAAAAAAACCTGAGGAGCTCACAGGAGGGTTTCTGATGGACAGGTGCATCAGGTGATCCACCAAGATACTCAAAGAAGCTCAAGAGAATCGTATATGAACATCTTATTTACACAAGATCCTTTTTTGTGAACTCATAGCAGAGAAAGTCTAGGAAGAGCTAAATGGTATGTGTCATATTGTTTGCCCAGGAACTTGCTGATTCTGCCATAAAGACCCAAAGGAATTGTTGTTTGAAAGAGACACTTTTGCCATCCTACTTGAAATATCCAGGGGAAGAGAACCACCCTGTGGATCCTAGGGTTTCTTCTTGAAAAAAGACTATTTTTGTTGGATTCATCTACTTGCTTTGATTGTGAACACTTTCTGGCCAAACATAAGCCAGAGCCATTTTCCATACACATATTTGTTCCTTTTCAGTGTGAGGGTTAGATTGGTATGTTTTGGACACAAGGACAGTTTATATAATTTTGACAACTTCACACAGACTGATCTTTAGTTTTAGTTTCTTAGGTAGATAAACTCTCTTTAGGATGGGTACAGAGAGGCCTTTGTCAACTCTTTTATTTTAATAAAGATGTCTGAAAATGAAAATCTGACATCTGTGTGTCTGCCTCACGTTTCTGAACCCCTCACAACTCCCACTTTAAAGTAGCCCTTGAACAACAACAAAACGTTGCTGAACAAAGTGGGCTTGATACAATAGGGCTTTGAGAATTAAGGGAATATTGAGTCACTGTTTTGATGTTGAGATGAAGGAGTTTACTTACGTTCCCTCTTACTTTGGAATTTAGTGCAATAGATTTTTGTAAATATAGAGTAACCTTGAAAATGGAAGATAATGGAGCAGATTTTTTCCTGTTTGCTACAAATTATCTTTCCACTAGCAATAAGTGCAATGATAGACCACATTTTAATGGAATTCATCATTGTTGAGATGGTAGCAAGCAGCATTTGCAGCGATATCAAATCAGGACATCAGACGTGGAACTATTATGAAAGGATGAAAAATGTATTTTATTTTTAGGGAACAATTTAACTGCCTTTTACTAGATTGACTTTGAAAGAGAAGTTTACATCTAGATGGTGATTTCTGCTAAGATACTCAAATCATTCCTCACGTGGACATGCCTATAAGGCAGCAGGTTGGTAGAGACACATTGTAGTGGGGTAGGCAATGTATCCTTTCTTTCCAATTCCAGTAATATTTCTTCTTTAGTCAGGAATTGTGGTACTATGATTTGTAGCTGAGCATGTATAATTGCCCTAATTGAGATTGTCAAAGTTGTTTCCACTTTATCTTAAATGGGCAACAAAGAATCCGGAAAATGTCCACTATCATCCAGTATCGTAAAATGTAATATCTGTTGCTAGACCTTTTTTAGAAATAAAAAAAAATATATAATTAAATAGTGCAAGCAATTAATAGAAAAATTCTTACAGGAAAGTAACTAGAATACATGGATATTTTACTTAATCTCCCAGGTCAAGAACATTAAGGTTTTATCTCCCATTATTAAGATGGACATCCACAGTGGATTGTTTCAAAGGTCCTCTTGCACTGTGAGGCATACCTAATCATGTTTGCTGATCTTGGGGGTTGTGGACAGATTTAACATTTGCCCATGGCCTTATTTTAGTGGATAAAAGTAATTCCTAATAGTCTGCTGGTCTTGGTATAAAAGATTTCTGAATAGCAATTAGTTAATTTGACATTCCATGATACCGCAGATTCTTATTCCATGCCTTTTTTTACACTGATTTTAGCCACCTTCTTTTTGTTAACAGTGGATTCAAATGCATACATTTCTCGTACATATTCCTCAACCTTGATATTTCTTCCATGCAGAGCCTTGTCTCCTAAAACATCCACTAAGAGCCCACATCTTTGCGATCAGTCAGGCAGTCAGTCATCCTTGATGGCCTTGCACTGAATGTGGCATCCTCTGCATACTTCCGGAGGCGCACAGGTGCTTTTTTGACCTCTCCTTTTTTTTTCCTACAGCCAAATGCAGACATCTTTTGTAAACAAGTCACTTTAGGTCATGCAAGAAGTGTGGTAGACCTGTATGCGATCTACTAGTTTGTGCTTTTGTATAGTCTTGGCACAGAGGAGTGCATATCATGCCAGTCTATACGTCCCAGTATATTGCGGAATCGGTTGGCTCCAGTGTTCGGTTTTGGTGGACAAAAGGCGAGAAAGCCCAAGAGCTACTTCATTACCTTCCACCGTCTGGTGATCTAGATCTCTTTCCCTGCCACTGCAGATAGCAGATGGTGTTCTTTTTTTATTATTGCACCATAGCTGACCTGGAAAGTGGGATTGATGCATCTATGTACTGCTGGGTTTTCACCCCCCATCTGTCAAGACTTGATGGTCGCGAGGAACAAGAATATCTCCGTCCCGAAGCCACCAACAGCAAGAAAATAGTCACTGTTTGAGGTTTAGGGCCACAGGTGGAGAAACAGGATACCTGCATGGTCCAGATGACTGCTGTAAAGGAAAAGGAAAAGGTAAGACCAGGAACACACAAGGCAGAACTATACAGTATTACCCAAAGGAGAATGACACCTACCAAGAACACTGGATGGAAAGCCTAAACGATGGGTTAATGCCTGTTCCCTCAGTGGGCTGAGGCCAGGAGAGGAAAGACGGAATGCCACACTGGGAACCACCTCAATAGGATGCTCCTGGAGGATGGAAGCTGGAGCACCAAGTTATCAACAGAGAGTCCGGGTATGACTTTGCCAAAGGAGTAGACTAAAGATGATCCAAAGGACAGTCTGTGGTCTGTAATTCCGAGAGTCCAATAGAGACCAAACAAAGTACCAAGAAAGGGAAAAGCCGAGGAATCCATAATACATAGTCCATGGTCAATAAACAGTCGCTCCAGGTAACGAGAACGAAGAGGAAGCTCCAAAACGGCATAAACAAACAGTTGAGAAGTGTCATGTAGCATTCTGGAGCTCCTTAAATACCCGGAGACCTGTTGCGTGATTGCGTTACACGTCACTTGACCACTTCGTTTGTCAGTGGAGGCTTGAGCGTTGCTGGATCCAATGAAAATGCGGGGTCCAAAGAGGCGTGGCCGTTACCGTGGCCACCCGCGATGCCCTGCCATGATAGGCTAATGGATCTGTCTGTTGTTGGGGAGTAGGAGTGGCGGAAGCCGTAACACGTGGTTCGGTGAAGGTCCGGGTATTGTGCAGGTTTGATGCCCCCAGTGGTTGTTTGCCAGGGGTGCTCCGATTGTGCATTGAGGACATACCCCAGGGGAGTCGCCACTTGAGATAAAGGCGATGACCCCTTACCTGACGTTTTCTCCGATGGCCTCCCCAACTCCTCCCACCAGCGGAAGATCGGATCTCATGGGGGGAAATGGAGAGTTTTTTAACGTGAGAGCTAGTACCCAGTCTGGGACATGGTCGGGAAGGAGCACAAGGTTGGGTGAATGAACGTGCAGTGGGCATGACACTAGCCTGCAATTTGGATCCTTTGGAATGTCATTGTCAGGGCAATTCCCTAGGTTTACCGACCCCCATAGCAGAAATGGAAATCTATGCACTAACCAGTATTTTGGCACCCAAGCAGTCTGTGACCCTGCTATATTTTAGAGACGCTCTTATTGATATTATGTAACAGCTACTTTGCCTGTGATTCTCGGGCATATTGCCAAGAAGCATTGGATGGTGGTCTCAGGCCATATGTTTCTGACTTTGCATTCAGCCCAACATAGTCTGGTGTTCATGCCGCTACAGCAAGGCCATGCCCCATGCCTTCCCATTAATATCCCCTGAGGGAATCAAAAAATCTAGTGCTGCCTAATGTTAATGCTACTTGCCCTATGGCCTGATGCATCCATTAACTTTGGGTTGCGGCCAGTGATGTGTGGCATCTACCTCTCGACCCCCGAGGCGATTTCCAGCTGTTGATGGATATAGTAGGGACACTTAGATCAGCTATTTGAAGCAAGCCTCAATACCATGAACTTCATGGTGAGGTCCATGGGTACTGGCATGGTTGACCATTTTCACTTTTGGGTGAGGACATCAAATTTTGTCCAGGATGTTCTAGTCTAGTTATTGGACCTGTCATTCAACTGCCTATGCCTGTTTGGCAGTTGGACAGACAAAAGTCTTATAATATTTAGGGATTCCAGTCCAGCAGCCCATGTCCCTTGGGTTCCTCCACTTGCCCTTTTTTAAATGCTAGGGCCAATATCAATGTTATTTAGTTTTTGTCTACGAATTCAATAACAGTAGAGCAGAAACCCCTCTAGGTGCAGTGGTGCGGGAAGAGCAAATCCTCAACATCTCTGCCCTCTAGCGCCCAACCTAAAAAGCCTTGTTAAAGACTTCTTGTGTTCCTACAACTCTCCTGAGGAGCACAATCGGGCTATTTTATGACCTTTGGGAGGCCATGACATTGGACCACAGAGTCCTCCAGATCTTAATCCGGGCTTACCTCCCATTCCTTAAAAAGAATCCCCCAAGCTCCTTCTCTACACATGTCTCCTGAGGACCATGCTTGTTAGAAGAGGTTGGTCTGCTGCCACTGAAGGGTGCAGCTCCTGATCAAGCTTTTGATCTTAAGATTTTCTTGTTGGATCTGCTTGATGGGTGTTTTTGAAAGCCTTACCCATCCTAAACGTCAGAATGATCTTAGTGTTGTGGTGAGAAGCACTCACAAGTTTGCTCTGCTTCTTTTTGGCCTCACTTCAGCCGAGAGTGTCATGAAGGTGTTGGCAGTGGGGGTGCCCCATCATTGCATTCCTTAATCTAAAAAAGTACTTTCTCTCCCTCGTCCTTTCCACCCGCCCACCTTCCCATAACCTAAATACGACTTTAGTTCATTAGAACAGGGCATAGAACTTCACCCCTGGAGAGAGAGGCATGCATTCAGACCACTGCATCTCTTCCAACCAAACATTGACTCTCAGCTAGGATTTGTTTGAAAAAGCCAGGGTTATGGCATCTTGCATCTTAAAAGTTCCAGAAACAACAGTGAGAAACAAGGTGTCTCACCCACTAGCCTCAGGGGATCTGTCATTCAGGTGGCCAGGACACGGCCATCGCTTTTGGATCCAGTTCCTGGGGGTGGACCAGTGCAGGAGGATTACCTTGGTGAGGTGAGGCGTCTTCGGGGAGTGGGACATTGGATGGTGAGATGAAGTATCCCCTTCCTTTATAAGACCTTCACCCCATCTTACCCTGTAGGATATTTAGGGACTCTAAGATCTCTGCTCCCCTCTTTACAACACAAACACTTTCTCACGGACAGCCTGCTATGAGAGAAAACTGACTAACACCCCAGCCGTATACCGGACGTGTCCCGGTAAAATGGTCAGGCAATTACTGACCATCACACACACCTGACTTCCATTAAGTTTCCCCACACAGATAAAAGGCGGAGCATGAGAGCACACTCTGAGCGAGGCAAAACACACGAGGAAACAGCAGTTCCAAGATGGCAGTGTAACAAGAGAAAGACTAGAAACAGAAGGGGATTGCAAGGAGGGAAGTTCCCTTGACCTTTTTAACAAAGAACCCTTGCTTTCATGAGCCCTAGAGATTGGAAAGCGTAAGACCAGGAAAACAGGCTGAAGAATCCTGCATTTTGTGTCCGAGATAAACTGGGGCCCTCCAGCGTCAACAATCAATTTGGTGGTACTGCCCTTGGCTACAACTACAGAGCAGCGTCCGTGAAATCAACACAGCCGGTGAGTTGGGGAGATCGATACAAGACAGGCCTGTGTTGATGCCAAGGTTGCAAGCGGCAAGATTATATGGCGAGCGCTGGAACAAATATTGTTTGCAATACTTATGATAAAGAAACGCAAGCAAAGTTGAACTGCTGAGGAGTGATTTGAACTTTAAAACGAAGATATGATACCTTTGACAGAGTGGTCCGGCACCACGTGGGTGTTCAATCCAAGGTCTCTGTAAGGTATTCAGCTGAAAAGTGAAAGAGTTGTAGAGAATTGTGAATCAAAGTGGTCCTGCGACGGGTCAAGCAAAACCCTGCACACAATCGATAGTCTTCGATGATGATACAGTAAAGAACAGTTGTGGCAAAATGTATTAAGTTGGTCCAAACCCGGCAGAGGGAGATCAATTGAAAGTTTTGTGTTAAAGTGGGTCTGAGAGTGACAGAGGGGGATCCGGGGTAAATCAAAAATCACCTGAGAAGATTTTGTGTTGAGGTGTGTCTGAGCACATCGGAGGGGCACTGGGGGTGAACAGAAAATGTGGAAGCTGAACATGGACGTTGTGGAGATTCTCTCCGAACTGGGATTTCCCTAGTTGACTGTTTCACTTCTAGGAAGAATGTGAAATCTGTTCCAGGTAGATAGCTTGTGGGAGTTATGGGGAAGGGAGTCTTCTGTGGGATGCACTGGTGAGTTCCTGATGTATGCGTTCTGGTTTAATAATCTGGTGCTGAGCAAGTTGACATAGAGTGGGGCAACTATGATCTTGATCGCTCAGGAATCAGTCTAAAGGACCTTGTACTTGATCCTACTGGTACATGTTTCTGTGCCCTCCTTGAAAGTATCCCATAGATGGAAGATCTACTTACATAGGCTTGCAGCAGTTTGCATTGCCCCATTGACTGACAGGATGCTGAACATCATGCCTAGCTGTTGAGGGGTCAAGACTAAAGAGCATCACAACAAGTACCACCTCTGAGGTGGTACTTGTTCTGATGCTGTTTTTAAGATGCCCACCAAGTTTAGCTAGAGTTGTTGCTCATGCAAATTCTTGTTGGTGGTAGAATAGGTGAGTTGATCTGTTGTGCCAAACCGCTACAGTTCCTGCTGCCAAGTCTGGTCTGTTGGCACTGTAAAGGGCAAGTTAGCAGTCTGGATTATTTGTAAAAGGACACCCTATAGTATCACAGTTTCCGAGAGGCCTCACAAAATCTTCTCTTTTAAAGCCCTTCATTGCGCCTTTATGGGACCTTAACCCCAGCTCAACTTTCATAATGGTTATTACATTTGAGCCATTGTATCCATATCCATTATGTGTACTCCTTCAAGGTGGCTTATTTTTGATTTATAAAAATCTAGCTCGCAGCATTTCCAATTTTTGCTTTATTTTGCACACCCTTTGTTGTTTATATTATCAAAGGAGAAGTTTACTTTGAGGGTCAAGTCTGAATACTGCAGACTGTGTGGCAAGAACAATGGCCACCAGCACAGTGTTGCACATATTTTCTTGGCTCAGGACTTCGGGTTTTGCTCCAGACTTGCATGAGAAACTTCTAGACATGCACTTAGATGGCATGAACGTATTCAGCACCAAGGCAGACCAGTGCTTAAAGAAGTTTCAAGCCTCTTAAGCAGGATTGTCCAACTCTGTGCCTCGCGGCCCCGAGACGTTTCTGGTTTTCAGGATACATTCATTAATATGAAATACATTTTCATACAATGATTCTAAATGTATGTATATTGTTTCTCATGCATATTAATGGGGGATATCCTAAGAAACAGTCAGGATTACGGCTCTCGGTGCCTGGTGATGGACAACCCTGCTCTAAAGCTACTGCTAAGTTGATGGAAATTGCAGTCCAGCAACAGAGGCCGGCAAGCCCTGCGGGGAAGGGGATTTACCCCTTAGCAACTTATACCCAAATATGTAGAGGCCAGGCCGCCTCGGGCAAGCAGTGGCAGTGTCCTTCCTACAGCAGTAGCAGCAGTTGGGGGCACCCAGAGGAGGTGCTTCCAGCTCTAGTGTGCCCTCTGAAGCCCCTGGTGCCAAAGTCCTTCTGAAGTGGACTTCCGCAATCAGTCCCCATTGGCAGGCAGAATATCCCTGTTAGGTGAGGAATCGAAACAATACTGCTGCCGAGCGTGGATCTTACCAGTCATCCACCAGTGGTATTGCTTCCCTTTTATTCTTCACTCTCCAGACCACTTCCCGAGCAACCTGTGCTTGACTCTCTTGCTGGATGAGACCAGTGAGCTTCTGGCGTAAGGGCCCATAGAACTGGTACCTTGCTCAGGATGAGGTAGGGGTTGGTATTCCACCTATTTTCTAGTGCCGAAGGAGGACAAAGCTCTGAGGCCCATCCTGGATTTGCGGCTTCTGAACTTGTACCTACGCAAGGGCAAGTTCATGATGGTCACTCTGGCCCAGATCCTCCAGGCCCTGAGCCTGAATGACTGGCTGGTCTCTCTGAATCTCTAGGGTGCTTACTTCAATGCAGCCATGCACAGGAAGTACCTGAGATTCAAAGTGGGAAATGGTCACAACCAGTTCAAGGTCCTAGCATTAATGACTTTCTTCAGCACCCAGGGTCTTCATCAAGCTCCTTGCAGTGGTGGTGGCACGCCTCAGAAGTATGGCATTCTTGTTTTTCCCATCTCCCCAGTTCCAGCATTGGCACACTTGTACATGACGTGCAGCCGTCAGCCCCTTGTCTAATTACGGACTAGCCTATCTTGTTGCTGCTAGCCCTCTTCTCAACACTGATTTAGCCTACTTTGCCGTCACTGCTATCCTATGCATATGCACTCTAGCCTGTTGTTCATACCGGACTAGCCTATTTTGTTTGATGCTGCTGGCCTATACCTATGAACCCACTGTTTACTGGACCAGCCTTTCGTGTTGCTGCACCTCTGCACATTAGCCTTTGGCTTAACTCTGATTTATCCTATCTTGTTGCTGTTACTGTCCCAGGCATACCAGCCCAGTTCCTAACACCGGGCCAGACCATCTTGCTACTGTTATCCTAGGCACTCTAGCACACTGACATAGCTTAGACTCACAGCTACATTGCGATACACGACGACAGCCCTTAAGCCTCCACCACTCTGAGCTACTTTACCAAATCTCATTGCCGCCCTCATGGCCTCCTTTCGCAGAGTCACCCTAACCATGGCTACCATCCTCCCACTGTTTAATTCTATTTCCCCCAACTTACTTTCTTCCCTCACTACAATCCCTACCATCTCACACAGAGTCCACCACTGCCCTGAGCAAGTACCTTACGGGCATTCCACAGAACTAAATCCGCCCTGCACAATGGATCCAACGCTTTGCCTCACCTCCCACTTCATGAATATCATGCCTAGTGAGCGTCAGAAACTTGAGGCTCTCCATTCCTTAATTACAAGACACCTACAAGGCCATCTTTACGACCTCCGGCAATTAAACGTAACACTCCCCAATTGACATCCAAACCGACCACTTGCCTAGCATAAGTTCCAAAGGCCACTGCTATATCTAGCCTTCTGCCACCCACTCCTCAACCCTCGACTGAACCTCAATTATCTCTCCCAACTATCAAAATAGCACTCATTAATGCACGCTCCCTGGTTGCCCATGCTCTCGATATTTCCGACCTCATCTTAGCCAACGGCTTGGACTTCCTTGCCATTACCAAACATGGTTACATCAGACAGCAGGCCCAGCACTTTCCCTAGCCATCCCTGAAGGCTACACAATCAATAGAGCAGACAGAGATTCCGGCAAAGGAGGTGGAGTAGCATTCATAGCTAAAATGCACCTGTGTCTCAGAGACAGCCCCCATGCTAGCCTCCCTTCAGCGGAACTACTGTCAGTCAAGCTTCCCATCTCAGCCACCCAAACGATCCTCTTGCACCTCATCTACTGACATCCTGGTCCCATATCCTCATTTGAGGTACATATTACAGACCTTCTAACCAACAATACTATTCCATGCTCGCAAATTATTTTGCTTGGTGATTTCAATTTAGGTCTCCACGACCCTAATGACCCCAATGCCACAGCATTGGAAAATTCCATATCCCAACTTGGTTTTACTCACCGCATCTCCGGTCCTACGCATAACAAAGGTCGAACGCGGGATTGGCTGGCAGAGCTTAACTGCCCAACTACCATCCTCCACAATGAACCTACTGCATGGTCTGATCATCACTGCATCTCCTTCTCCATTCAGGCCAATGCTCCCCCTAACCCAAGTCCTACTATTGCGCCTCAAATCCTCTCTCGAAACAATAAAAACATTACGCTTCAAAATCTACGTCCCCTGATCCTCGATATCATGGACCCATCTAAAAACAAAGACTTAGATTCTAATAATCTAGTCAACCTCTTTAATGATACACTTGACTCAGCTATAAACATCATTGCCCCCATCAAGTTAAAAAAAGCCAAACCCACAGCTCAATTTAACAAATGGTTCACACCTGAACTAAAGATCCTCCAGAATGCCAAAAGAGCGGCTGAATCCTTATGGAGAAAATTGCCCATCCCTATCAACAAGACACTATTTACCTCGGCTGCCTCTACTTATAAATTGGCAATTCACAACACCAAAAAAGAGACCTACAACAATATAATCTCAAATGGCAAATCGAGGACCAAGGAGCTCTTTAATATCCTAAGGGAGCTGGAGTTCCCAGCCCCACCCACTGAAATCTGTGTTGAAGACGCTCGTTGGTGCGCTACAATACAGAATGACATTGCCGATAAAATGGCACTATTACAAACTAAAATCAAGTCTAAAAAAATAGTTTGATCATGAACTCCAAACCTACCAGGTCATTGAACTTGCATGCCCTATCCTGTCCACCCTTCTCCTTCTCACAAGTCTCATCTAATGAAATGGAAAAAATTATCAAAGGACTAAAACCTTCAAAATGCCAAAGAGATCTCTGTCTGGCCACAATCATCCATTGCTACCCTGATCAACTCTTCCTTCAAAACTAGCTTAGTCCCTAATAACATCAAGGTGGCCTGAGTAATGCCTCTTTTAAAAAATAAAAAAAAAACTTACACCTGAACATTCCTACCAATTACAGGCCCATCACCACTGTCCCCTTCCTCTTAAAAGAACTTACTAAGCCTGAGACAATCCGGCTTCAGGCCAAGACACGGCACAGAAACAGCCCTCAAAATCCAAATGGATGAGGATAAGGGTAACGGCAATCTAGCCATGCTCCTGCTGCTAAACATATCGACAGCATTTGATCTTGTTGATCATCAGATCCTCACAGATCACTTGACTAATGCAGCTGCCTTCTCCAGCAATGCATCTAACTGGATCCAGTAATTTCTTTCCAATCTAACTACCAGGGTCTTTGCACCGACAGCCTCAGCCGACCCTATCCCTATCCACTGCGGCGTCCCGCAAATCTCTTGCGTCTCGCTGATACTTTATAATATCTTCACAAACCTCCTCTTCGACCGTCTTGACAACTTGGGCGTCACCTACACAAACTACTTTGATGATACCCAAGTCCTCATCACAGTGACAGGTGGCTATGAAGACCACTCTAAACTGATCAACGACATATACATGGAGATTCAGGCATGGATGGCAAACCATAGCCTTTGTCTCAATGATGAGAAGACGGAGCTCCTGATCGTCGGATCTCAAACTCGTCTTAACAAACTAGACCCCCGATATACGTCCTTCAACATTGATGGGAACTCGATCAAAGTTGCCAAGGAAATCAAAACTCTGGGAGTCTACTTAGACTCAACCCTCTCGCTAAAGAAACAAGTGATCGCCACCGCCTCTACTGCTTACACTAACAAGTTCATTAACGCATGCAAATCATTTCTCTCACCTAACAGCTGCCTCACGCTTGCCAGGGCCTTAGTACTATCCAAAATGGACTATTGTAACACCTTGTTCCTAGGATCCTCTGAACGGTACCTCAACAGTCTTCAAGTCTTACAAAACAATGCCTTAAGATCTGCGCTAAACATCCCAAATCCAGCCATTTCACCAGTTTTAGACAGGATGCCCACTGGCTCCCAGTGCGCAGCAGAATCTCTCTCTGTACATTAGTCTGTCTAACTCTGCCCCTAAGTATTTGTCGGACAAATTCCCCAAACGCCAATCTACCAGACCTACCAGAACTCTGTACTCGCATTGCCTTACTGTTCTGATGTTCAAATTGAAAAGAGCTGGAGGAGCTAGCTTCCCTGTACTGGCTGCTAAATCTTGGAACTCCTTCCCCCTCACCATCAGAATCAACCCGTCTTTCTGGACCTTAAGAGCCAAAGTAAAGAGATGGCTATTCAATAAGAATCACTAACAGTTTTAACAGTTATGCATCTATTAATTTCTTACATTACCATTTGTAAATACTATCTGTATGGTACTACCGCCCAATCTGTAACATTCTGCTTCCCTCCCACATGTACACTTGTATTTATTCTGTAACTTGACTACCTATAACCACCAGTCGACTTGTACGCTTTTGTATTAATGGTTTTTGTATGTCTGTAACCTTCTCTTAAGTCTTTGCGCCCAGTTACCCCAGGGTTCGGTGCGCGTTACAAATAAACTAAACTAAAGGGATAAAGGTAAGGTTGGGGAAGGGGATCTTGCTACTTATAAATATTATTTGAAGTTGATACAACCTGCATTGCCAAGGACTGTAGAAGGAAGAGAGGAGAGTGTCCTAAAGGCAATTGGAGGTTTTTGGTTGCAGATGGATAAGAGCGGCAAAGAGGCAGCCCCTTTGGAAAAGGGATATTCAGAGGAAGAGTGTCTTGCTTATTGAAAGGTGTTGAAGTACCTGAAACTGAATCTTGTCATAACCTGTTTGAAGTCACAAAGTACTGAAGCTGTGGTGGTAGTGTATTTGGTTGTCAATATATGTGAGACTTCAGTAGCACAAAATGAAGTGGAATGCTATGAGGCAAAGGAGTGTGCTGTCCTGGTAAACTATTGTTGAAGTAGAAGTGCTGTGCAGTCATCCTGACGGATACCTACTGTGATTCCTAATCTTATCAAGAGAGACATACTAAGTGTTAACCAAGAACTATGTTTCACTAACATTTACAGAAGTTTTATTTCTTTTGAACTTTGGCAAGTCTTATTGGATAATGGACAGCGCTGGCCAATGGGCTGGCTCTCGCCAGATCAGCGATCCGTCATCGAATATCTAGCCAGATCTTGGTATCCAGCTTGCCTCTGCGTGGCAAACAACCCACACAACAGGCCAAAGCGATTGCTGAAGTGCGATATGGAGTGGGTGTGCAGAGCTTCACACAGCATGTTGTCGACAGGAGCTCCCTTCCGCATCCTAACTGCTTTATTTCTCACCTCATCTCCTGGAGATCAATGGTGAGCAAAGCCACTGAATAGTTCAAAGGCACCCCTCCCCACAACGCCTGTGTTCAGAGGAACTGGCTGGAATGTGCAGGAGCTGGTTCAGGGCAGCCGGGGTGGGGATAGTGCAGGCTGGCAGGGGGTGAAGCGACTTGTGAACACCACATCAAAGGGCAATGCTTTTGTCATCCCATAAGAGCTGCCAGAGCTGGGGGCCTGTTTTGAGCAGGGGGGGAATAGTCGCAATCCGGCATCCTGGATGGGTGTTTCCTAGTGAGATTGCACCCCGCATAGACCATCTGTGTGCAAATGTGCATCTTACACTTTCATAGGAAAAAAAGTAATTTCCAAACTCAGAAATGCTGCTTAAACTTGCATTCACTAGTTTTCTAGTAATGTGTTTTGTTTTTTCGAACTACCACACAAATACCCTGTAATTTTTGTGTCCCTTCCTTTTGTGTTTTATCACAGGTTATATTTATAAAGATGTTATATGCCTGTCAAACTGCTTAATCGCAAAAAAAAAGTTTCTTGTGGTGACAGCAGTCATTAGGAAATTAAAGTGAGTTCATGGCTGCCAAATTTTGATTTTCACTACAGGGCACTTGTTTTTTATAATGAGTTGCAAAAAGTCATATATTAACCAGTTTTTAATATACAACATCTCAGCTACGGTCTCTCAATCTGCAGAGCTACACTGGTAGCCTTCTACTGTAGAGCGTGTCCATGGATCCTTTGATGTACTAAAAATCACTGGATTACGAACAGTATTTTGGGTGAACCACTGCTATAGAAGTGATTTAAAGTAGAATTGATGCACAGTGTAGAGTTTGGAAAGGGGTAGCCTGAAAGAAATTACGCCATTTTTATTAAACTATTATTTTGAACATTTTCTTTGAGCAGAGTTCAGCTGCCAGCTGTGCCCCCTCTGAACTCCGCCCCTCCACCCTTTACCCCCACCTTGCGGGATCCCCCTTTACATTTTTCCATTTCCACCTCTGATAACTGGAAGTGGTGGCAAAGCATTGTGGCTGAGAAATAACATTGATGCTATTTTGAGGGAGGGGAAAAGTCCTTGTTTCACCAAAAAGAAAAGCTTTGTTGAAACTCTGACTAACAAAGCCTTACCTTGACATTGAAACATCCAGAACTGAATTGAGACTGTACTACCTACATGGATTTTCTTATTTCATTTTGTTGAATATTGAAGCTGAATTTACCTTGAATCCTAGGGACGGGAGTTCACCCAGGTTACTGAAGGTTTATCAAGAAACTATTTGAACTGCCATATATTTTCTTTGTGTAACTGATGTTTAACTGTGAGGGCCAGATATCCTGTATTAATGTTTCCCTTTAGTTTTTTTAGTAAGGGAAATCCTCATCAGAGTAGGGATAGTGATGGTGGCCACAGTGCTTGCAAGAGCAAGAACCCTCTTCTCGCCATGCAGGGAAATCAACCCAATTTGAAGATGGCCGTCGCCCACACATCAGAAACCCCAGTTGCCTTACCTCGCTTCAACAACGCCACTCATTGGGCAGAAGCTACAGAAATGGATTGCCCAGACCATAGCCGGAAGCCGGAGCCGGCTCCCAAAGGCCGCGACCCAAGGCAATGGAGCTCTCTGCAGCTCTGCTGCATCCGCAGTCTGCATCGTGACCACAGGGCTTGCAGCAGCAAGAACCCTCTCCTCTCTGTGCAGGGGAATCAACCCCTTGGAAGTTGGCCGCCTGCACATCAGAAACCCCAATGGCCACAACAGCGCTCATTGGGCACAAGCTACAGAAATGGATTGCCCTGACTGTAGCCAAAAGGCAGAGCCGTCTCCGAAAGGCCACGACACAAGGCCAATGGCGCTCTCCGCTGCTCACAGCTTTGGCTGCAGGATGTCTCTTCGCCCGCCGCTCCTGCGCTGTGACGACAGCACAACCAGTCCTGCAACCCGGGAACCAGCCTTGCTGTGCCTGGCAAGATGAACCAACACACTGCTGCCACACAAAGAACTGACAAATCGGAGACTCATTTACAAGCACTACACCCCAAGGTAAGTGTGCATATGTCCCTGCATTCAATGCCACTGTACTAAATTGTGCCCATCTACTTCACAGCACTCTGTCTATCCCTGACTCTGACTCAAAGGTCGTGCTGCCGGCAGCACAGCTCCCAATAGTGCCATGTCCAGCTACTGTCGCACCTAGGCCAATAATAATCCCCACTCAGCTGTACAGTGTAATTACCAGATATCCCTATATAAAACACCTGCCTCCACAGCTCTCTGCGGGGAGACCCGCTGCAAACCTTTTCAGTTACCCTGAACCCAACAAGTGCATCTGTATCAAGCCGGAAAAAGTTGAACATCCTTTGGCTAAACTTCACACTGCTCTTCCCAATGTGAACTTCAAGAACAAAGTGCTAACTAGCCAGCACCCGTCTGCCCTACTGAAAAATGCATCCTCAGGCTCACCTCTCCCACAGCCTCTTCAGCCACACAGCTTCCATCATTGGTCTCAAGAAATAGTCTACTATGTAGATTAGCACAAAAGCATCCTACTTGCACACAACCCATCCTCATGATAAACTTCAGGCTGGCAAACTGCATCCCTCCTCACTTCACAGCCTATACCAGAAACTACCCACCCACCACTACCTCCCTCTGGCATTTTGCACTACCAGTTCACACTCCCTCCTCCAACGAATCTCCTAAGATTCCACCATTGGTGGCATCGCTGACTGCCCAGACCACAATGAATGTCTGAGACGTGCAACCTGCCCTCCTAAAATGTGCCCTGATCAATGCAAGATCAGTCCCAGCACATGCCCTGGACATCCATGACCTCACCTTATACAACTTGGTTCTCCTAGCCATCACAGAGTTCTGGCTACACCCAGCCGCTGCTCCTGCATTATCCCTTGCCATCCCGCCTGGGTTCACCACTCTTCGAACAAATAGGCAGGATGCCAGGGGAGGTGGGGTTGCCCTAATTTATAATGACCCCTCAAGATCAGCGAGTGCCCAGCCACACTAGAAGGGAACTGTGATCTTCTCTGCCTCAAACTCGCCACTTAACACACTAACTCAATACTCATCAACCTACTTTACAGACCACCGGGTCCCATTGTCTCATTCGAGGACGACCTTACTCACCTCCTGAATGACAACCTCAAACCAACATCTTAAATTATTCTCCTATGCGACTTTAACCTAGGTCTGAACGACCCCACAGACCGCTATGCCTCCTCTTTAGCCAACATGCTAAAATTATTAGGCCACACACACTGCAACAACGCGCCTACATATATCTCCCCATGCCCTTGATCTTACCACTTCGCTGTGAGCTTTGACATCCCTATACCCCAAGACAATCAGACTACCAACACCCTGATGCCACCTACCTGGGATAGAAGTGTCCGTAACATCTCCAGGGATATTATCACCCCACTCCTTGCCCAACCTACACCCAGACCACTGCATACATTGGGTTAACCTGGAAGTGCAGACCGACCTTTACCAAAGCTCCATGCAAGGCTAAAGTGCTCTCCCACAATAGCCTTTGGTTTACAGGTGACCTGCAATTTCTGAGAGCAAAGAAGCGTCGGGCAGAAGCAAAGAAGGCACCAGCCACACCAGGTATTCTAAAAAACGAAAGCTGGTTTGCTAATATCCAAGAGGCCCTCTTCATTTTTTTTTTTAGAAAAAGTGCCCACACTTCAGAAATGAATTGCTATCAAACAAACTCTATCAATGCCCAGTCGCCCATTCTGCCTCATCCTGAACACCTAAACCAAGATACCTTCCACTTGCGACAAGTAGCTGAAAACAAAGGGGCCCCATCCTTTAAAAGTATAAAACCTTCGAGATGTAAAGGAAACCTCTGCCCTGCCTCGGTTATCAAAGAGTGCGCTGAAACGCTCATCCCTTTCATCACTTTCATGAATGCATCCTTCTCAAGTACAGTACCTACCTCACTGAAGGAAGCCTGGGACCTCCCCATGCTAAAAAAAAAAAGAAAAAAAAAAGAATAAAAAACCTTGCTTGACGCGGCCCTGCCGAATAACTACCGACCCATCACAACAGTCCCTTTCCTGCTTAAGATCTTAGACAGGGCTGCATATCTTTAAATCCAGCACTATCTAGAATCTAACCAGTCACTTGGTTTACGCCAGTCGGGCTTCATACCTGGTTACGGAACAGAATCAGCCTTATTAGTCCTAAATAAGTCAATTGGACGCTATTAAAGATGAAGGTAAGCTAGCCCTCCTTCTCCTATTAGATTTCTATGCTGCCTTTGACCTGGTAGACCACAATATTCTCTGCATAGCACCTTACCTCAGCAGCCAGCTTTTCGGAAGAAGCCATGTTTTGGGTAGCAACATTTTTGGCTGACAGAATAATACAAGTCTTCTCAGCAACAGCCTGCGCCACCCCCCAGCTCCCTTTCCCTGTCTCCTGCAGAGTGCCCCAAGGGTCATGTGTTTCCCAGACACACTTCAACATATTTACTAAACCCTTATTCAACCTCCTGGACTCCATCTGCATTTCCTATACTAACTATGCCGATGATACACAAATTCTCCTACCTATCACTGGCAACCACCTAGACTCCCCCCCCCTTCACCTTAACTCAATCTACTCTTCCATCCAGGTCTGGATGGCGACCAACGGCCTTTGTCTAAATGACAAAAAGACAGAGATCTTAATGGTTGGGCCACCTTCAGTCTTAAGAAACCTCCGCCCAATATGCTAACTTTAGCATAGACAATTTCCAGATGCCAGTCTCCTCCTCAGTAAAGATGTTAGGAGTTCACCTAGCTTCCTCACTTTCCCTGACACGTCAAGTCAACGCTATGTCGACATCAGCAGCCTATACGACCAAGCTCATTAATGCGGCTAGACCATTCTTGGCACCTGCGGACTGCCTCACCATCGCACAAGCTATCGTTGGAGCCAGACTTGATTACTGCAATGCCCTTTTTGCTGGCACATCTTCAGACAACATTCACAAACTACAAGTGATCCAGAACAATGCCATCCTGGCAGCTCTGAATATCCCTAAAAAAAGAGCATATATCTGAAGCAAGAAGGAATGCCCATTGGCTGTCAATCAAGGAAAGTATTATCTTTAAAACACTTTCGATCACACACCACTGCCTTTCAAATTCGTCCCCACCGTACCTTTCCCAAAGATGTGTTAATACCCAGTCCTCTAGACCTATAAGAAGAGCCTATGCTGACAGACTGGTCTACCTAAATCCAAGCGAGCTAGATGTGGATGTGCAGTTTCCCATCAGTAGCCGTGCTTCAATTGAACTCCCTCCCTCTGCACTTGAGGGCAGAACAATCGTACTGGGCCTTCAGAAAATAATTGAAAACTTGGCTCTTCACCTAGGGCCATGGTCACAAAGGTTATCTGCTATATGCTCCATTCCCTCCCTCTGTTCCGTTATGTAAGAGTATCTGGTTGTAACAGTGCCTTGATCCCTCTGGGTTTTGTGCACTCAATAAATGTATTTATGATTTAATAAAATGGCATATTTTGAACAATCATCCAAAACTTGGCTGCCTCGCATTGCTGACCCCTCAGACCTCCAGTCGCCTAACGCACAGGACGAACCCCCTCTCCTGCTTGGAAGGGTCGAGTTCTGCACTCAAACCTCTGCAGCCTGAACCTTCATAGCTGGCTGCTGAAAGGTTGAGGTTTAAAGAGTGGAATTTGTCGGCAGATGTTCTGGACTTCTCTCTGCGAGAAGACCTGCCACCAAATCCATTTATGCATGCAGGTGCTGTACGTTTTCGACATGGTGTAGGGAGAGGGCTCTGGATCCCTTTACATGCTCCACATCCTCCGTTTTGGATTTTCTACTGTCTTTGTCCCAGTGGGGCCTACAGATCGGTACTGTGAAGGGGTATCTTGCCGCCATTTCTATCAAGAGAACACCGGAGCAGGGCTCCTTTTTCACGACCCCCCATGGTTATTTACTCCGCGCCAGTTTGTTTTTCTGGCAAGGGGCCCGGATTTCTAAATTGCTCTTTATTAAGACTCTTGGTATGCAATCTGATCCTGGCACTTTTTCTCCCCACTGCGATTTGATGCCTCTCAACTTCACATTATTGGAATACAAGGGGTAATATTTCACATAGGGTTAAATATAATTGAACAAAAGAGTCATTTGTTTGGAATAGAGTTGACCTTTCTTCCTTCTATATTTCTGCAAAGTGTTTGTACCAATCATTTCCTGAAATGCAGTATTCAAATGGAGTTATGTACTTGGTAGTCTAGTCCCTGTCCTAATAATTTTCTAAAAGGCTTTTGAGTTACATGCTTTAATTGCTTCAAGCAAGGAATACAATTTTTCAGCTGAGAACTCCTCCTTTTTTTAATTGAAATGTTATAGGCTTGGCGTGCTGATTTTAAGTCTATTTGGTGTATTTGGATTTTTTCTTATATCAAGTATTTTCAACTTTGCTTCCCTACATTCTCTATCACACCCGTTTCCTCTAGGTAAATATCCTACTTTCTTACTTTGGGCTGGTTTCCAGAACTTAAATGATATAATCTCAATCACATGGTTACAATGGTTTATAATGAAAATATCGACTGCAAAAATGTCGACTGCAAAAATGTCGAAAAAGAAAATTTGAATGTTTTTTTATTTTTTTTTGTAATGGGGGTGTCCACCCCCCCCCCCCAACCTCCCGTATATTTTTTATAGCTGAACCCAAAAAAAAATACAAATAAAAAAACACATTCGATTTTTTTTTTTTCAACATTTTTTTTCAACATTTTGTTTTCGACTTTTTGCATTCGACATTATAACTGCACACCGGTTACAATTATGGCAAATTCCTTTCCAGTTGCCCTGTGCATTGAGTAGGAATCCTCAATTAGGCGCCTAGTCTCCTCGTAGAGAGTAGGGATCATTTTATCATTATTTGAGTACATGTGATCAATCTTTACGCTCATGAGCAGGATACATCCTTTATCCCCTTTTTACAAGGGAATTGGTCTTTCTCTGTATGTTTTATGTCAGTGGGTTAGGTTTATCATTTAACTGAGGGTCGTGGTTGCTCTTTTCTTGTGGTGACCTCAAAGCTCTTGGCCCTCTTCCACTCTTCTTAATTCAATAATATGTAATCAATTGATGAGGAGTAGAACCCTGGCCGAAAAGTAGGTTTTGCTGGTTTGAGCCCCATGAGGAGCTCATTTCATGCTCGCAGCTCCAGTCTCTTTAGAGATTCTTCTATGAGGAGAGCTAATATATGTTTTCTTTTGGGTTTAGGAGAATCCAGTGTTTCTATATTCCAGTCATGTTCTTCCTCTTCCATTAACTCAGTGTATTGCATTTCAATCTCCAGCAACTACAATAATGTGGTTGTCAATGTGCTCCCTTAACCACGATCCCCAGTGGCTTTCAATTACTTGAGTTGCTAAAGATCCCCACTTAGCATCAATAGTTATGAAGGGTAACCACCAACATTGAGATGGTTGAATTTATCACAACATTTAATTCCAATACGTCTGGGGATTCAGAGTCTAGGATGGTACATAAATCAACAAACCCTACTCTCAGCCATGTCGCCACACCCCTACTTGTGCGTCCCTTCTTGCACTGGAAAACGAACATAATCTTCACCAAATGGGTGGTTGATAGCCCATGTTTCTTGGAAATAGATTATTGTGTTCTATGGATTCAGTCCAGTCCTTGTCTATATTTCTAGTGAGGCCAGTGATATTCCAGGAAACAACTAGGTGTTGCAATTACATACCACCCTTTCGTTACACTTTGTTGCAGTTTTTACTTTGGTGGCTGAGGTAGGGTCTTCATATTAGTCTTTCTTTGGTACCTCCGTATTGACATCTTCCTCAACTGTACGCATTTCTGCAACAGTGATTTCTAGTATGTCTTGCAACTCCCTCTCCGTTTCTTGTAAAGGGTTATCTGTATGGTGCTTTTGTTTTTGGAGTGCTTTGCCCAACAGGCAGGCTCGGGGGTAGCCTTTATTTGGATGCTGCTATTGAATGGGGGCAAAGTTCTATAGAGAGAAAGCCTTTTGCTATATATTTGTCTATCAAAGATGTGGAATGTGTAGGACGATGGAGCCCATTAGAAGAACAAATTACTTAACACGCAGTAATGTTCTTTCTGATGGACGTTCCTCCCACTGATTCCTCATTGCCCGCCCTAACTGCCCCTCTTGACGGATAGCTAGTAAACCTTGGTTCTGCAGCCCCTCCGTGTCCGAGTGTTAGAGACAAAGTGTGGAACTAAGGTCACGGGTGTGCTACCTATCTATTTACTGGCCCTGACGTCATGTCCGGTGTGTAGAGGCATTGGGCGGAGTGGATGTGGAGCCACGCTGCGGCCCTAGGAAAAGCTTCCAAAGATCAGCTGCGCTGGGAGAACGATATCAAAGAAGAGGAATCCATGGGAAGAATGTCCAACAGAAAGAACAGCAATAGGTTTGCTTCTGATGTAATGGTACTTTCCCACAGTCTTCTCTCCTCATCAGTATGCCATTGGAAGTCTCTAAAATAGGAGAATCTGTAGGTGGAATGTGTGCATTAGAGGAGGAGAATACATTTCTTCTGTGATATTTTTTCTGATGTACATATTACTTTTTATGTGACAGTTCTGCTGTCCGTGAGGTCACCGATTTTTCCTCCAGCCAAAGGGCAACTGCAGCTCTAAATGTGCCATGGACCGTGACTGAGTCAGACATGGAGCTGTGCTGTGTCACCTTATGTCTGAAACATTTTCGTTACCAGACTGCGTCTGAAAGACTTTTCAAAGATGAGGCACCTGTCACAAGAATTATTGTATGCATCAAAGGAACTTTACCGGGGGAATGTAACTTGTTCTTTTGTGTCCGATAGTGTGGTGGATATCATTCAATCATTTGTGGATCTGTGCTTGGAAATACTGCACACCTCAATGCAATGTCAAAGCTCTATTTGCGAGGTCAGCATTATTCTGAAGTATTGAAACAAGTTACTATTTTGTCCCTTTGCTATCTGACAAAATGAGACTCAAGGAGGCAGTTATTCGTTTTTAGTCTATGCTCTTTTTGTAACTTTAACCATCGTGATTCAAAGGCTAACACTGTTAAGCAAGATGCTTTTATGTCAGCACTCTGTAATCCAGCAGGATTCACCCTCTTGGTGAAATAGGGTCACAAAGAGCCTTTAGGAGCATGTGCTCTAAGGACCGTAAAAGCATATGGATATCAATGAAAAGATAGGAGTGACAAAGCAGATGGGCTGAGGGGCGAGAGAGGGCAAAGCAGTCAGAGGAGCTGGAACAAGATTGTAGCAAGGACGAATGCAGAGAGAACAGAGTGGCTTTTCCATTAGTTTGTGTTTACAGTTGTAGTGACTTGTTTGAGTTTTACATAAACATTTTCACAACTGCCCAGTGCCAGCCACTCACTAGTATCAAGGTATGCCTGAGAAAACACAACCACCATAGCCGAATAAGGGTACGCTCAGGCAGGTACATGTTTTGCAATAAAACAGTACTGGAGTTGCCTTTTGGCTTTACACTGCCCCTTTCCACCCACTTCTCAATGCACTTTCAGTGGCCCAGTTGCTGTGCAGGCCCTATTCTCGAGCCAGGGTTCGCCTTAGTGATTCCCTTTACAGGTGTAGTTTCAGCCAAGTCTGTGAACATTCCAATGTATACAGATTTTCTGATCTGCACATTGATCAATTTCACTGTGATCTTCTGTGCTATATTCTCTTAACAGTTCAAGGAGACGACACCTTCTCAGCCTATGTTTCATTCATGCATTTAAGTGTGCTTCCCTCATTGCACTTTGGTAAATAGTGACTGCAATATTAAGACTGTTCCCAAAAACTGAATTATGTAGCTTCTAAAGAGTTATCCCTTGCTTCAAGAAGAGGCTGCATTGCATTCTGCCTTTGTTTTAGGCTAGTCCTGCTCTCAATTCTCTTCCCTTGTGAATGGCGTGCAGACACTGGTGTAAAGGCTAGCCAAGCATGAGGCGCCTTTAGCCACTTGATCGAGTGACGATGATTGCACAATGTTTCCATTCACGTGGGTTGGAAAGATAGAATGGAATTAATTTGAAACAGGACAACAAATCAATCAGTTCAAAGTGCATATTCATTGCGTTTTCTTTCCAGATGCCGTATGTCACAAGCATGTTCTACACCTCCTACCTGGCATGAGCAGTGACAGCGACATTGAATGTGACACTGAGAATGAAGAGCAGGAAGAAAACAATACTTGTGATGGATTTACTGCATCCTTTACAACACAGTCCTCGCAAGGTAGGGGAAAAGGGGCTAGGGGAAAAGGGGGGTATGGGCTTTGCCCATGCAGGCTAGGTAACCCTCAATAGCTTTCCAATCTCCTCTCGAAATACTAGTGTTCAGATAGTTTGCATTTTTTGGACTTTAAAATGTGTAAAGCTGTTATGTTACTTGGATGTGTACCACAGACATCTACATGCTCCCCGGGCACTCTGGTGGATCTAAGAGAGTGGTGCTGGATAATGAAAGGTTTGCTGCTGTGTTGATGTCAAATCTGGTTACGCATATTGTGCGATGCAGAACTTTTTTTCAATACTCCTTTTCTCTGTTGTATCATTATTAGCCAAACTCGGCTAAGCCTTTCCATGGAACTAACTGTGGTATACTTTTCTTCTTTATCCCAAAGAGCCTGGTTCTGAGTTTCCTGAAGGCAACCTGATCAGCTCAGAGGATCTCGGCTTTGCTACTGCAGAGGACAGTGGAAGGTAAAAAAATATTATTTTCCCAGAAAGCAGGATGACTGGGATAAGTGATCTTCAAGATCCTATGGAAGGAGAGAACATGGAATTTGGGGGAGGGGAGGCTGGAGGAGTTGTGAACTCTGAACTGAGGAGGAACTTTATAAATGTGGATTGTCTTTTCTATTTTTGGCAGGTAATGAACTCGAGAGGAACATGCACTTGTGAATTATTGGATAGGAGAATAACACTAGACTACTTATTGTGTCCTCTTGAAGAGGACACAAAACTCAAGCCTGCAGTCTGCATGGTTTCTGGTTCCGCAGCCCATCAGTCTGCATGGTTTCTGGTTCCGCAGCCCATCTGTGCAATGCTGAATAAGAAATGCATTTGTCATGCGAACGTGTTTACCACAACCTTTCTGTAACAATTGATTGTATGAATTGTCTACGAAAACATGACATTGTGTGTGATTTTTTTTCAAAGCCTGTTTTTTTCTCCAGTTGTAGCTCTCTGAAAAGCAGCATTAAAGGAGGTACTGTCTGTATCCATTACTAGACTCAACCACGCCCACTTTAAAAAGGCGTGCATGTGCTTCCATCTGCTTCAATTTACTTAGTTGTTTCAGGATGCCCTTTCTCACACACCAGGGCTAATCAAATCGACTTATTTAACAGACAAAATCGTCCTGTTTCTGGCATTCTGCATTTTGATTTGTATTTATTTCTATTTAAGAGACAGGAGCTTTGTCTTAACTTATTTTAATCAATCGATAACTTTAATAAATCGATAACCTGTCCATAATACCTGACAAAACTTGCCGACTGGGGCTACGTTGGCTTGGTTATCTAGGTACTGATAGCTGAATAGAACAGTGTATAAAACGTAACTTGAATGTCAGGTCCTTTGGTGCTTTTAGACTAATGTTTGCCCTACACTGTTCCTACTAACTTGCTGGAAGTGCTACGTTTCAGGAGCATATTCCTTCTCCCTGATGCTATATGGAAGTAAGACAGTGTGCAAGATAGGACTACCGTGAAATGCTTGTACTGTAATGGGGTGGGGAATTTACATTTGTCTTTCCACAGGCTGGTGTCTGCGTTAGTTTGAATAAAGAGAACTGCAAATGCCATTTTTTTTTAACCAGAATTATTTTCAGTCTGTAAACCTGAATGCACATAGTTTTCGTGTATTTATTTTGGACCAATTGAACAATAATTTGCCAAATGTTTTCCCCATTGTATTCATTCAGTAGTCTGAAGTGGTTTAAGCTAGGTTGAAATCTGAGTAACAAGTTATTAAACAGCGTGAGTATGAATGTATGGTGCAAATGGTAAATGCTCTTATACTGTGTTATGTCATCTGTGTATTTTTTAACTTCAGGATAAACATCTTCATGTGTATATGTTAAAGCTCTCTGTTTTAATGTAATTCCCTGTATTCGTATGGTTTACATTTTCTTAACAAACATTTGCACTTTCTGTTAATAAACTGAATAAGAACCTGACACAGTGTGATTTATATTTTGTTGGCCTTTACCTGCGATTATGTAAATGGAAAAGTATGGCCTCAAACCACACAGAAATGAGCTCCTTTAGCACAAGCTCGTCAGACAGGCACTGCTGAGCACGATATCTGCAAATGCAGAAAAAAGGGAGTCCTCAGGGTGAGGAAGGCTACAAAAATAGACTTTATTTTTCCCTGTTTCTACAGCTTAATCATGCTAGTGAAAAGTAGGACTCATTAATATAGCCTACCAGAACACTACATTTCCCATGTTTTCGTGTGCAAATTAGTAGTCCTTGCGCAACTCAGAAGACTGACTCCAACATTAAAAAAGGCAGTGCAAAATATACAATAAAGTGCAGTGTGCTGTATAAGTTACTCTAAAAACAGTGTGCATATGAACAAATGAGTTAATCACAAAAAATGTAAAAAAGCATAGTGCCAATATGACTTGACAATCTAAACCGCAATTTCCAAAAATGAGCTAAGTAAGTCAGTAGTACGTTTTCCACTGACTAACATTTGCATCAAAGAATATGCAGAATTAAAACAGTATAGCTAACTTGAAAAGATGACTCGTGAGATTTAAAGTAGCAAAAAAAAATAAGTAGGTACCTAAGGTCCTAAAGTGACAGTGCACGAGATCCTCTAAAATTGATTAGTCAATAAAGGACTAGCCACATTTAAATGCTTAGTGTGTATGGGCTGCAGCAATGCTCACATGTTTGCAGATGGCACAAAAAACATGGGCACATAGAATCCTTAAGTGACAGTGCAAAATACCTTGTACAATGCAAATCATACCAAAGACAGTTAATCATAAAACCAAAAATTATGTTACTCAGGCAACACCATTCATGCACGCTGAAACAAATGTAATGGACAGTGGACCATATTTTAAAATCGAATAGTGTAGAATAGCATACACTAACCATGGTGTAAATGCCAATAATAAATACTTGACCCGACTGGAATATGTTCAAATTGGGAAGGTGCATGCTCGTTCTGGGTAACACAACACAAGAGCCAATTTTGTATTGTAAGGGC
This sequence comes from Ambystoma mexicanum, assembly GCF_040938575.1. NCBI lineage: Eukaryota > Metazoa > Chordata > Amphibia > Caudata > Ambystomatidae > Ambystoma > Ambystoma mexicanum. The sequence goes on from NC_090931.1 coordinate 556,836,160, forward strand.
GCAGAAGAAGAAGTTTGACACACGGGTGGCATGTTGTTGGTTATAGACTTTTATTTCATACCAAAAGGAAAACCCAAACTGTCCCTAACAAACCCTATTTCTAAGAGTGTTTTCCCTGCCTCAAATAAACTAATGACTCTGTCAGGAGGTCCGACAAAAGTAAAATGGTCCACCATTGTTTCAGAAACCTATTTCCTTCCCTTACATTCTAAATCAACTAGTTTCTCATTTGGCCAGATATTTGCTATTAAAATGTTCATGAAACTGTGTCAAGGGTAATGCGTCCTTTCCCTTGTTTTACTTAAGCACTTACAGCGAACCTGACTCCCTTAGCTGTCAGGCACTGTGACTATTAAGATTGGTGAGGATACTTCAATCGGTGTACTTCAAAATTAGTCCCAAACTAATGTGCACAAGTCACCTGGTAAACTCTTCTGCCATGTACAAGTGCTATGAGGATTAACACAGATGCTCTATGGGTGCAGGGTCCCAGACTTGCAGATACAGTCCACCTGGTACACTGTCCTGTTGGGTACTGTGACTATGATGGTTAACTTGGAGGCCTTGATTGCCTTTATGGGTGTGGGTCCCAGACTTGCACCTTCTTCTCACCTCATTCAGTCCACCTGCTATACTCACCTGCCAGGTACTGAGACTATGATGATTAACTTGGATACTTTCAGATCTCCTTATATTCTCGGGGTTGGGGTCCCAGACATGTGTGTTTTTCTCCAGGTTACCAGCTTCTACACCATTGCCTTCGGCTCCTTTCACCTCATCTCACACTCACATACCTTTTTCTATGGTCCGCTATGCTCTCAGGGCTTCCATAATGCTTCTGGCCCACCTCTGTGTTTCCTTGCCGGTCAGCAGTCCTCTTCTGCTCGCCACGGCTCTGTGAGGGAAATTTCCTTCCGGTGACCATGCTTCCTGCTCCACACATTCGCCGTCCCAACGCAGCATGAGGAGCTGCTTCCTTCAATGGATTGCTTTTCTGCTGCAGATTCCTCAATCATTGATCCGTCTGGCTCGGTGGTCGATCATCAGCTCCGGACGTGACGTCCGTCAAGTCATCGAGTCCTTTGATTCTGCATTTTTGACTAAATTATCAAATTTGTTCTCAAAACCTCAACCGCAATGTCCGCTCTGTGGATTTCGGGCTTTAAAAGGTGCACCGACTGCCCTTCCAAAATGTTGATGACCGACCCGCACGACATTTGCCTCTGGTGTCTGGGTGAGGATCAAGACACGGAGGGATGTGCGTCATGCTCCAAGATGCAGTTGAAATATATTCGTGAGCGGGTCGTCAAACTTGCTTTAGTCTGACCATCCCCGAAATCTCTAGTGTGGTCGCTCGTCTGATCCTCCGAGGCGGAGACGGAGGGGCCCACCTCCGAAAAAGAAATGCATCGGCGGAAGGCCAAAAAGCAGTCACATTCGAGGAGCAATTGCTCCTCGTCTTCATCGCGTCAGTAGAAAAGGTATCACCGCCATCGGCACAAGTCCAGCTCATCTTCGGGAAAAGGTAAGCCCTCGGCTGAGCCGACCACTCGAAGAGTGGGAAAATGTAAAAAAAGACATGTAAGAAATGTTTAAGATGCAGGATGCAGCATGTACGGGATGCCTCTGATTCCCCCCACCCCCCAACAGCAAGCCGTGGGGGCAAAAGCTGCGCTTGGCACTCCCAACCCCACGCATGCCAAACCGTTGACGCAATCAGCATCAGAGAAGCCTTCAGGCTCAACACCAAAACAGGTGCATATATCGACACCCGATCTCTCTCGTGAGTGTCGAGAGGCTGACGTTCACAACAAAGCCCTGCCGGCCATTCTGTCGACATCAAAGGAGAAGCCCTCCGCGCCGACTATCAGCGACACATCTTTCGTCCCCCTCTCCAGGTGTGGATTCTTCGAATCTATGGCTTCAACTTTCAACGCCGACCGCGGTGATATTGATCCCATGATTCAGGGGTGGGAGGAGTCCATTTTTTTCGATGCCCAGGCAGACATGCTGCTTTTGGCCCAAGGGCTCCAAGATGCCTGCACCCTGGACACATCTACAGATGTTGAGCGTCAACAAAGTCAGCCCATACGTTCAGGAGCCTAGTAGAAAGAGTTTTGGACACCCTGGGTCTGAAGTCTGCATCAGTACCTACCCACGGCTGCAAACTGACAGACATATTAGATGAGGGTCCTATGCCACTAAATTCGGCAATTGCTGATTCCCCTAACCTCCTTTTGGCAGCATCCCTGCTTCATTCCCTTAGTCATCTTTTATTTTACAGGAAAGTACAGTCCGCAAGAGGAGATCCATCTTTCCTGGCTTCTCACCCTTCTCCTGAAGGGCTTGTAGTGCAAGCAGTCACTGGCTCCACCAGCCCTGCGGCCGCCACTTCTAATTTGCCCACAAATTTTGAAGGCAAAATGTTGGATGCTAATGGCCAAGAAGGGCTTTACCTCTGGCAATATGGCCTTAAAAGCAACCAATGTAGCCTGCGGATTCGCAAAATACGCTTTTGGCTTATGGAAAGCTGTGGAGCAGGCAATGCAATAAATTCCGAAGGTGAAATGCGGGATGGGTTTAAAAGATGGGAAGGAGGTGGTCAAGCATTGGTTGCACATGGGCCTGGATGTGGCCGACTGCGTTGGCTGTTTGATAGGGACGGCGGTAGTCGGTTTCCCTCCGGAAGAGAAATATAACAGCAACGCAGAGATGGTTAACTTTTTCCGGAACCATGGCACCTTACCAGCGGCTTCCTAACGCTACCTTTTAGGTCTCATGGCCTCGTATATTTGTCTAGTGCCAGAGGCCAGGCTGCACATGAGATCCCTACAGTGGCTCTTAAGGAGTCGGTGGTCACAGTACCTCAGATCCCTCTTGGATTCCATAAGGTTGTCCAGGTTAGTGGTTGACGACCTCAGCTGGTGTACCGACGACCACAATCTCATGACGGGGGAACCCTTCAGGCCTTCTTGGCCTCTGGCCTGAGTGGTCACGGATGCGTCTCAGAAAAGTTGGGGCGCTCACTGCGAAGACTTGCAGGTGAGCGGCCTTTGGTCAGCAATAGAAGCCAGGTGGCACATCAACCGGCTGGAGTTGCGAGCCATAAGGTTAGCCATGAGGGCCTTTCCCCCATCTCTCAAGGGGAAGCATTTCCTTATTTTGAGGGACAACACAGTGGCCATGCACTACCTGAACAAGCAAGGTGGCGTGCACTCCCTCCCCCTCTGCAGAGAGGTGATGCAGCTGTGGTTCTTGCTAATGGAGAACCAGATCTCAGATTCTGCAGTTTATCTGTCGGGGACAGAGAACAGCTTGGCGGATGCTCTGAGCAGGCAGAGCACGGTCTCACATGAGTGGGAAATGTGCCACAAAGTCCTGGAAGAGGCTTTCTCTCTTTGGGGATCTGTTTGCCACAGAGTCCAACAGGAAGTGCAGACAGTTTTACTGTAGGGAATTCCCAGCAAACGGCGCACTAGGGGACACGTTCCTGGTGGATTGGACCTTCCCTCTCCACTACACCTTCCCTCTGATCCCTGTCATCCCATGGGTTCTCAGGAGGGTGAAGAGGTTTTGCGCAACCATGATCTTAATCGCCCTGGACTCGGCGAGGAGAACTTGGTACTCTGACCTCTTGGTTCTGGCCATCTGTCCGCCTCACTGGTTGCCTCGGCGGCCCGATCGCCTGACCCAGTCTGAAGGTTGGCTGCTTCACCCGAAGTCCCTCAAGCTACATGCGTGGCTCTTGAGAGGATGAGGTATAACGACTGGGACCTCTCAGAAGAGGTACTCGAGGTGTTGATGGCTGCACGCAAACCATCTACCAGAACTCTGTACACGTGCAGGTGGGGAAGCTTCGAGGCGTGGTACAGGGAACGCAAGATCGACCCTATCTCTTGCCCCACCACTTTAGTGATGGAGTTCCTTCTGACACTGGCCTCAGCAGGCCTTCAGGCTACCACAATCAAAGGATATTTGGCAGCATTGTCTGTGTTTGAAAGGTCTCTGGATCAAGTTTCTTTCTTTGCTATCAGGGTTATGGCCCAATTCCTGAAGGGCCTTGTGGATAAGTTTCCGCCGACTCCTTTCCTTGTCCTGGATTGGGATCTAAATCTAGTTCTGCCTTTTTTTATGGCATCTACCTTTGAGCCCATGCATTCCTGGGCTCAAATTATCTTTGAAAACAGCCTTTTTGGTTGCAATTACTTGAGCCTTGTGTTGCAAGCCCCCGTTTCTATATTTTTTTCTATGAAAAGGTTTCCCTTAAACTAAGGCCTGTTTATTTTTCTCAAGGTGGTTTGAGTTCCACCTTTCTCAGTCCATAGTCCGTCTGGTCTTCTACCCTGCACCTCACCCCTCTAAGGAGAAGGAGCGATTCCATTCTTAAATCCAAAAAGAGCCTTTAGCTTTTACGTGGCTATGACGGCTGAGTTCCGCAAGTCTGATTAGCTGTTTGTGGCCCATTCTTTGTCCCACAAAAGGTCTGGCCGTAACGAATCAAACTCTGTTGCGTTGGATTATTCTCTGCATTGCGGAATACTACCAGTCTGCAGGCATGGATCTTCCACCCGGCATCAGAGCTCGCTCGACAAGGGGAGTCTCAGCTTCCACGGCCTTGCAGAGGGGTGTTCCCATTATGGGCATCTCTTGTGTGGCCCCATGGTCATCCTTGCATACGTTCACCAGGCACTATTGTCTGGATGTTGCCCGTGTGGCTGATGTGCGTTTTGGTAGGGCAGTTCTGCAAAATCTGCTACTCTAACACTTTCTGCCCGCCTCCGTGGTCCTTACTGCTTGGGGAGTCTATCAGGTGAGGTATCTGCGGGAGAAAAGCAATCCATGGAAGGAGAAATTACTTGCTGTAATGTTCTTTCCATGGGTTCTTATCCCACAGATTCCTCATTGCCCCTCCCGTCAAACCCCGCTCCGAAATTTCGTACGGCTTGACTCTTCTATCTAAGCTAAAAGACGGCAGGTTATGGCTCTGGGGTGACAGCTTATGTCTGGCTAGTTATTTGCTTTAAAAAAAAGTAATTCTAAATTGCACCATTCTTGGAGCTTTACAGGCTTATTGGCCTCTCTCCCGTTGTTTTCTGTGCAGTTTTTTAGCGCAGGGGGAAAAAAAGGGAACTGAGGTGTCTGGCGTCGTCACCTGGTATATGTACGAAGCTTGAAGTCAAGTCCGGAGCCGACGATCGACCATTGAGCAAGACGATCGACGGCCGAGTTGAGGTCTACTAACACCCCCCCCTGTCGAAAAGTTTCCAAAGCAGCAGAGCTGGAGGACACTATCAGATAAGGAGTCTGTGGGAGAAGAACCCATAGGAGAACATTACAGTGAGTAATTTATCCTCCTCGTTCCTGGAGTGATCCCTTTGACACCAGACCCTCCTTGTTTTGTGGCATCCAGGTCTGCCTTCTCTGCAGGGTTACCTTCTTTGGACCCTTGTTTCCTCCAGGGAGGGCTTGACATCAGTCAAGTCATTCCTCACTTTTCATACACAGATCAAGTCCATATTGACTAGACTGCTCACTTTGATTCCGCGGGTTACTTGTTAGTATTACGCGCCACTCCCTCGTCTTAGTACTAAATGGGCCAGTCTTCCGGGAACTAATAGTTCATCCTTGTCCTGGTATTAGGAAGGGGAACTCTATTTGGGTAGTTGGTATTTCTCCTCGTCCCAGTACTTCCTATAAACACATGGGAATAGTACTGATATGGGTTTGTGAGGAAGGTGGGCTAGGGTAAGGTGAGTTGTGGGGATGCCATTTTCTCTGCAGCTGTCACTAAGCCCATAGGGGGCTTCCCTCCCCATGAGATCCACTTGTTGAGTCCCAGGGGGACTATCTGGTAGCAGTCTCGCCTCCCTGGCCTCATCAGAAAGGCCTCCCCCTAGGAAAGAAGTGAGACATCCAGGGATTCGCCAAAGTATTAACTGATAATTAAATTAACAGAATGCACAACAAAGTACTTGAAATGCACGCTTAAACTGAAGACCAGGAAAAGAGGGCAAAGAACCATTTTCCTTTGCTAGCAAAAAAGGAAAAAACATCGGAAAGGCAACACATCAGACACTGGCAAACCAAATACATGTCACCCTCCGCTTGCATTGAGGCGATGCAGAATCTTGGACTTGAACTGCAAAATCAGTCTCACTTCAAGAAGGGTAAGCTCTCTGTTTCCTTTACGCGGATGTGGCTTGACTTGAATAAGTTTAATCCATTTTACTAAAGATCTGTTTTGGTTGTGAAATTCTGCAAAATGGGTCGCTACTGGATAATTCTCCTCTTTGGATTTGATAGCACGAAGGTGCTCAAGAATAAGTAACTTCAATTTTCTTCTTGTGCTACCCACATATATTTTCAAGGGCACTCAAGTCCATGTACCACAAAATCTGAGTTAGTCGATTTGTGAATTGATGTAGTGTGTCCAATTGTCTGAGCTTGAAACAGTTGCTCTTAATGATTTGCGGAAGATGCTGAATGCCCCACAGGGGAACAGCAGTTTAGTGATTGGAGCCAATTAGGCTGTTTATTAGCTTCTAAGTGACTCCGTGTAACAAAATCGCCAATGCTTTTCCCACGTCTATAAGTGATTTGAGCTTTAGACTTTAGTACTGATTTCAAACCTGTACCCGTCAGGAAAATATGGCAATGCTTGCTCACAACTTTATGAATGTCTCTAGATTGCAAGGCATATGATGCAATAAGCCTTATCTTGTCAGATGAAGATGAAACATCTTTATTAGACTTTAAGAGTTTCTGTCTGTATCGTAAATCAGTTTTATTTTTAGAATGAGTTAATATTTCGAGTGGATTGTGTCCTCCAACGTATTCCTCATCTTAGATGTATTCCATCCAGCTTTAGCTGCTTTGGAAAAATGTTTTGCCAGAAGGCGCCGTGCGTCAATGTCGTCGAGTCGATGGACCCTCGAAGGCCTCCGTCGAGGGCAACGTCGCAGGTATACAAGTAGCACGCCTGGCACCCGTTGGCCTCAGTTCCGTTTTTCCACGGTACATGTTGCTTCGGAGATTCGGCGTGCCTCCAGTTCTGTGATGCAGTGAATATTACTAGATATATATTGAGATGTCCTTGTCATCGACGCTGACTGCGACCCCGCGATCGGGTTTCAAAAAGTGTAAATCTTGCGGTTCGAAAATGTCTATCACGGACCCGCACCGAGAATGTCTGTGGTGTCTCGGGGAAGGCCACAACATGGAGGCCTGTACGAAGTGTCAGGCGATGACGGGGAAGGCCTTGCGAGAGGGGAAGGGAAAACTACAGGTAGGTCGTATATCCGACCGGACAGCCTCTAGCGTCGAGTCGAGGTCCCGTGAGGAGAAGTCTCCTCGACGCAAAAGGCATCGGTCCAGGTCCCGAAGCGACTCCCATCGCTCATAGTCTTCAACGAAAAAATCGAAGAAAAGACGCCACAGGTCCCCCTCCACCTCATCCTTGGACAAATCCCCAAAAAGAATGAAATGCCCTACAAAACATTCTTCCTCCGAAGAGAGGGAAGCATTCAGAGTTAAAATGATGGAGGTGTTTGAAAAAGCAAAGCCTCGGTCCGCACCTTCTTCGGAAGCCGGCTGGGAGCGTCATCGCTCCGACACTCGCATGCCCTCGAACCCGGGTGATCGAAGAAGGAAGGATCGAGAACCTTCCAGGACGCCGAGCGAGAAAGACCAGTCGAGTCAACCGCTCGAGGTCATCGATGCCGTCCGAAACTCAACGCACCTCGAAGGGCAAATCTTCGAAGAGTGCCTCGTCGCAGGCTCCCTCGACCACTATTCCGTCGGCGCCATCAACGCCTTTGTCGACCCCGAAGCCCTCGGCGCCAAAAGTTCCAAAGCCTCCAGTTCAGCCAACTCAGCCAGAAAAAGAAAAAGAGAAGGCTGCAAAGCCTGTAATGCCTTTGGGGTCCACTAACACACCTCTCCCAGAAAAGGTTTTTAAACCTCTTCGTAGGAAGGAATTTGTTAAGTCCCTGACCTCAATTCTTGAGGAACAGGAGAGATCTGATGAGGAGAATGTACCCTTTGGACTGGAATATGGGTCCAAATGTCCCAGAATGCCTGATTTCTGAAGAAAGCAGGATGAGGGACCTGGTGGAATGCCTACATAATGCACGTGGCATTGATACATCTCCTGAAACAGATTTTGGCAGGCCAGAACCAGGAGAGCACGCCAGTCTCTCATACCGTCAACTAATGACAAAAGTGGTTGATTATTTAGGATGGGCTAGACCACCAACCAATTCATCCAGGATGATTTGACAGATATATTGGACCATGGTCCCACCGAAGAGCCAATCCTACCCTTCCATGTAGCCTTGCAAAATAGGGTGGCCAAGAATTGGGAGACCCCGGATTCTATTCCTCCAGCGATAAATCCCTTACTTCAAAAAACTGCCCTGCCAGTAGCGACCCCAGCTACCTGTCTAAACATCCCACTCCCGAGAGTCTGGTGGTCCAGACAGCCACAGCTTCAAATAAAATGGCGTACCCTTCTATCCCTCCGGACAGGGACGATAAGCGTGTGGATGGCTGGGCACGCAAGGTATTTTCAGCTGGGAGTATGGTGTTCAAATTAGCCAACTCCACATGTGCCTTGGCAAAGTTTTCGTACACTCTGTGGGAGTGCATTGCAATGGCGGCGGAGCACATACCAGAATGGGATGAAAGGGAAGTATTCCTAGCTATTGCTAGAGATGGAAAGAAGGCCATGCAGGAATCCCTTCAATCTGGATTGGACACTGCAGATAGCGTAAGCGGGTCCATGGTTACTAGCATGGTAATACGCAGATTTGCGTGGTTACGGAAGTCGGGTTCTGCACCAGACTTACAGAACCGCCTTCTAATTATGCCCTTTGACAGGTCTTGCCTTTTTGGCAACAAGGCTGACGAGAGCCTTGAGAGGTTGCAGACCTCAAAAGCAGCTGCCAAGTCTTTAGGAGCTGCTATTAGGCAACCTCAGCCTTTTCTTGCGCCAGGACAATCTTGGAGGGGAAGATCCTATCGTTACTACTCCTCATATGGAAAGGCGAGAGGATTGGTCAGTCAAAGGGGCCAGAGAAAGGCCACTCGTGGTGGACGAGGAAAACTTGCAAAGCCAGCTCCAGCTGCAGCCTCTTTGCCATCAGCGGCCGCAGCAACCGCCACAAAACCACTTTGAGGACTTGCATCACAAGACACCTGTGGGAGGCAGGCTGTCGCAGCAACTGCAAGAATGGCGAGCCATTACTTCAGATGTTTGGGCTCTAGAAATAATTGCCCAAGGTTACTGCCTTCCATTTCTAGCGCAACCTCAAAACAATACACTAGGGAGACACCCTTTGAAGCTTTCAGACCCGCTCCTACAGCAGGAAGTTCTAACCCTGCAGGAGAAAGGTGCTTTAGAGCCAGTACCTGTAGCAGAGAGGAACAAGGGATGGTACTCCCCGTATTTTTTGATTCCCAAAAAGGACGGGGAACTGAGACCCATCTTGGACTTAAGAAACTTGAACAATTTCCTCAGGAAGGACAAGTTCAAGATGGTCACTCTTTCTCAGATCCTTCAGGCCCTTCAACTTCAGGATTGGTTGGTGTCATTGGACCTCCAGGATGCTTATTTTCATGTCCCAATTCATGTCAAGCACAGAAAATACCTGAGGTTCGTAGTTGGCGACTCACACTATCAGTTTCGAGTCCTGCCATTCGGATTGACCTCCGCTCCGAGGGTCTTCACCAAGTTAATGGTAGTGGTGGCAGCGCACCTCAGGAGAGGGGGGGATTCACGTCTACCCCTACCTGGACGATTGGTTGATCAGGGCACGTTCTGACGAACAAGCACTGGATCATCTGAAAGTCACCTAACACTTCCTCCACAAACTGGGCTTTTCCCTCAATTTCAAGAAGTCACAAATGACACCTTCCCAACAGCTCCAGTACATAGGGGCTGTATTAGACACATCCTTGGGAAAGAGCTCGCCTCCCAAGTCGAGGGCTCAAGACATTCTTCTGATGGTTTCCAAATTCCCAAATGCCCAACATCTTCAGGCCTACGACTTCTTAAGGTTGCTCGGCCTCATGGCATCCTGCATCTTCCTAGTGCCATAGCCACGCCTGAGGATGAGACCCCTTCAATGGGCTCTAAAGACTCAATGGTCCCAGTTCTCAAGTCAAATTAGGGATTGTCTCCAGATTCTGAACAAAGTTCGGCAGGATCTTCTGTGGTGGACTTGCACAAAGAATATCCTAAAAGGAGCGCAACCATGGACGGAGATTACAGTAGTGACGGACGCCTCACTCATGGGGTGGGGAGCTCATGCCAACGATCTGACAATCAGCGGTCGCTGGTCTCCATCGGAGTCCAAACTACACATCTGTCTTTTAGAGCTGAGAGCAATCAGACTAGCGCTGAAGGCTTTTCTACCATCTGTCAGAGGAAAAAATGTCTTGATAATGACGCATAACACAGCGACCATGCATTATCTAAACAACTCTGTGCAGAGAGGCAATGCAGCTCTAGTATTGGGCATTTCAAGAAGGAATCTCCTTAAAGGCAGTCCATCTAGCCGGGGAGGAGAATATGACAGCAGACATTCTGAGCAGGCAGAGCACGGTGTCCCACGAGTGGGAACTGGCTCAGGAAGTCATTCAAGAGATCTTTGCCTTTTGGGGAACCCCTCAAGTAGACCTATTTGCGACCGGAATCAACCGGAAGTGCGAAAGGTATTGCTCAAGGGAATTTCCCCCCGAGAGGACCCCTAGGGGCCGTGTTCATGGTGGAATGGAACTTCCCACTATTAGATGTGTTCCCTTCGATTCCCGTCATTCCTCAGGTCATCAGGAGACTGAGACGGTTCGGAAACTGCGTGATCCTAATTGCCCCGGATTGGGCTAGGAGAACGTGGTACCCAGACCTTCTAGACATGTCCATCTGTCCCCCGGTCCGTCTTCCTCAGAGAGAGGACCTTCTCAGAAATGGAGGGTCAGGTTCTCCATCCAGGATTGGGACTTTCCAGAGGACGTCATGGAGGTGTTACTTTCAGCAAGAAGACCAGCAACAAAATCTCTATACCGTTGCCGTTGGAAAAAGTTTTGCAACTGGTGCAGAGAAAAGAATGTTGATCCTTTTTCTTTGTTCTGTCCTTCCTCTTGTCCCTAGTACATAGAGGTTTAAATGTTGGGAGCATTAAAGGTTATCTTGCAGCACTTTCCATCTTCAAGTGCTCGTCGGAAGAATGCTTCTATTTAAAAATTCCTTTAGTAGTACAATTCTTAAAAGGACTCACCAATGGGTTTCCTTCTTATCCATTCCAAGTACCAATTTGTGATCTTAATCTGGTTCTAAAATTCTTAATGTGTGCCCCTTTTGAACCCTTGCACACTTATCCATTAAGATTACTGACATGGAAAACTGCTTTCCTAGTTGCTTTAACATCTGCAGGAAGAGTGAGCGAATTGCAGGCACTGTCTTCTGGGCCACCCTATACTGTGTTCCATAGGGACAGAGTGATATTAAGGGTTAAACCCTAATTTTTACCTAAAGTTGTGTCTGATTTTTATTTAAATCAGAAAATTGTTCTACCTGCATTCTACCCTCCACCTCATCCTGTAAGGAGGAGGGAAGATTGCACAGGTTGGACCCGAGAAGAGCGCTAAGCTTTTACATTTCTAGGCTTTTCAAGCTTAGAGTGGATAATCAACTTTTCATTGGCCACACCGGAAGTAAATTGGGTAAATCGGTGTCAAAACAAACCATATCGCGTTGGATTGTGCTTTGCATTTCAGAATGCTACAGATTAGCAGAGAAAGACCCACCAGAAGGCTTATGGGCCCATTCCACCAGAGGCATCGCCTCTTCGACAGCCCTTCATAGAGGTGTTCCCATAAAATCCATTTGTGAAGCAGCAACTTGGTCTTCGCTGCATACTTTTTCAAAATTCTATAGTCTGGATGCTTCCCAGTCTACGGAGCTGAATTTTGGTAAAGCAGTACTATATTCAGCCATTTAAGGGTATCAAAAAATCTACTCCCTCCTCCAGAGAATTGTCCATACTGCTTTGGGAGTATATCTAAGATGAGGAATATGTTGGAGGACACAATCCACTCGAAGAACAAGTTACTTACCAACTGGTAACGTTCTTTCGATTGGATGTTCCTCCAATGTATTCCTCATCGCCCTCCCAGCCTTCCGCTCTGTAGATTTTTCCGGGTTATTGCCACTTCAACTCTCGCAAGGCTGACGCCTGACTACCGGCACAATCTATGCAGTAGAACAAGAGTGAGGGGGAAAAACAGAACTGAGGCCAACGGGCACCGCGCGTGCTACTTGTATATCCGATGAAGTCACCCTCGACGGAACCCTTTGAGGGACCATCGACTCGACGACATCGACGCACAGCACCCTCTGCCGAATTTATTTTCCGAAGCAGCTAAAGCTGGATGGAATACATCTAAGATGAGGAATACGTTGGAGGAACATCCAATCGAAAGAACGTTACCAGTTGGTAAGTAACTTGTTCTTCTTTAGAATAACCTCTCAAAGCTTACATTCATGGCATCACCAGCACATTCAAAGTCAGAGACTTGTGAACAATCTCGTTTAGCTCTCAAAAACTCAGCATAGGGGATGTTGTTGATGGTACTAGGCGATGTCAATATTTGACGTGTAAAATGGAGTTTCCAGCAGTGGGTTTGCAATAGATGTATGAATCACATCCTCTATTACAGAAATCTTAAGATCTAAGAATTCGATACTCCACATGCTCATAGACAGATTTGAAATTTAGACCATTCCAATAAAAAAATTGATGGAATAGATTAATCTCTTCCAGACTCCCTTGTCAAATTAAAAACAGGTAGTCTATGTAACAGAGCCAGATGGCTATGTTTTTGTTCCATGTGTTATGTGGATAATTGAAAACTAACACTTCTTCCCAGCAACTCGTTGGCATATGATGGTGCAAACCTAGTGCCCCTGGCAGTACCCATAAGCTGCAAAGAGAAGTCCCCATTAAATCAAAAGAAGTTGTGCTCATGAACAAAGATTATCATTTCCAAGAGCATATCATTGTGCCTCCTGAAGCTGGCAGATCGGTTTCTGAGAACATATTCAGCTGCTCTTAAACCATTGCTATGTTTAATCACTTTGTACAGTGATGTCCCATCTAAGGTGACTAGGCTGAAATTTTGTTCCCATGATATAGCGTGTAATCTATTGAGGACATTGCCTGTATCCTTCACGAAAGATGGTAAGCTACTTACAAACGGAAGAAGGAAGGAATCAACAACACTGTTGGTTCAGTCAATTACCCAATAGGGCTGACAATGGGTCTTCCTGGAGGTGTGGTGTGGTTTTTGTGAACTTTAGGGAGAAGATAAAATGTTGCAGTGGGGAATTTCACATTCAGAAATTGTTGTCAGTCCACATTAAATAAGTCCTTCCCCAAACCATCTATCCAATAAAGAAATGAGGGAAGCCCTGAAATTATCAGTGGGATCCTGAGTGCATTTTTGATAACAATAAAAAGAATGGCTTCTATAGGCACATCTAATGGAGGCATATGCCTTCTTTTTAATATTTATTTAGCGTGCACCTATTCGGAAGGCAGCAGAGCTCATGATGTTGAAGGTGTCTCCTCAAAATACTTAATATGTGTAGGGCAGTTGGACTCCAAACTAATGGACACTAGACCAGGAAAGATGGTGATGCCACTTAGTGGTAAAGCCTGCTCTCTGACTTCATCTATAGTGTGTGACAATTTCTGGTTTAAAAAAATAAATAAAAGCTTTGTTGTAATATGTTACCATTGATGCAAATAAATTGTTATCAATGGAGTATGTACAAGCGCGTTATGTTAACATAAGACATACGATCTTTGAACCTTTCCCATAACTGAGTACAAAAGTAGTGCATATGCACAAACACTGAAACCAGAGTTTGCATCTGGTTCATCACTCACACTGCACTGCTCTGCAGTTAAAGGGTCCTTCTTTAACTCGTGCAAGTAAGACTGAAATTCTTCCCAGATATCTTCAGAGTGAAGGGCCTAGGGGATAAGTGACATGTACATCTCCTTCCTTTCCTTAGCGAATGTGAGTACGTAAAAATACAGTGTGCATGGGGGGGGGGAGTTGGGATTGCATTTTTTAACAAGGAGTTACCCTAAATTGCAGAACCTGCGCCTAACATACACCTTCCCTATATCGCCTAATAAATATTTGATCAGTGCACGTGTGGGCAGAATTTCTGTAATTAATGCTAGTGTGTTCACAACTTCTGCCCAAAAGGCAGCAATCCGAGGGCAGGACCAGTCCATGTGCATGAAGTCCACCAGTGTATAGTGGCATTTGGGACATGTGGGATTCGCATCTGAGATGAATCTGGAAATCTTGGCTGGTGTGTAATGCAACCGATGAAGGATTTTAAATTGTATAAGACAGTATCTGGCTTTAAGCAAGACCTTTCTGGTCAGGAGGCAACATCTCCACCAGGACTCATCAGTTAGAACACCGACCAGGTCCACTTCCCAGTATGTGCGTAATTGACTGAGTTAGCATGTTTTGCTGGACTTTGCTATATAGCACGGAAACCTATCTGCTGGGTTCCGTGGTTTGGACTATGAAGTCTATTACTGCATGTGACTCAGATTCCAGCGAGAACGATGGCCGCTAACCTGTTTCTGTTTGTTTATTATTTATAGCGCGCGCCACACCCTGGGGTATCTGGGTGCAATAAAAGACAGCTTAGAAAAAGTGAATACATGGACAAATCAAGGCAAGGCAAAGAGTACATGAATACATAACAGTAGAGTGCATAGAACATAACCTCATAGTGGGAGGCTGGCAATGCTTACAGAGTATACATTTGTCGGTACAACATACTCATGAGAAACAAATACAACATTAGAATTGACATCAGGAAGGGTCATAAGTGCAGGTTAATAGTCATGGAGTGGCTGGCTTACCGTGCACCTGCAGATGTGGCAGGGGCATCATTTGTAAGGTGCCATATTTTCTAAAGCTGTGGAAGGTTTTAGGGATGATTTTGTCTTTCAGGTATTGAGGGGCGGCATTGTTGAGGCATTTGTGGGAGATGGAGACCAGTTTAAAGTAAATTCTGTCCCGGTTTTAGAGCCATTTGTGGAGATGTGATCTTTCCCTGGAATACTCAAGGATGTTCTCAGGGTGTTATTTAGTAGGGTTTGTAGTTTGTTTATCACTTACTTATTAGCTCCTGCATATAGTGCGGTGCAGCAATCGACTTTAGACAAGATTAGTGCTCAACTTAGTGTGATGCGGCTGTTTGTGGACAGATGGGCTTTACAGGCATGATAAGCTTACAGGTGTAGGCTGTGGCCGAAGCAGTGGCGTTAACTTGTTTCCTCAAGTTCAGCGTGGAGTCAATATAAAAGCCTAGAGTTTTAGTTTCTTTAGCAGTTTTGATTGTGTTACCGTCTATGTTGAAGGACACTTATTTAGGATTTAGTTGGTTGAGGTGGGTGGGGGCACCTAGAATGAGAATTTTGGTCTTCTCGTCATTCAGGCAGAGGCTGTGGGTGGCCATCCAGGCCTGAATGACGAGGTAGATTTTGCTTGTTAGGGCATTGTGAGTGTCATAGTTGCCAGATAAGCGATATCAGTATCTGGGTGTCATCTGCGTAGCTGGTGTAGATAACACCCAGGCGGTCCAAGATGTCGAAAAGAGGTTTGGTAAAAACATTATATAATGTTGGGGAAACGCAGGAGCCTGGTGGCACTCCGCAGGTGATGTGTATGGGGTCGTCCGAGTATGACGGCGAGAAAACTCACATTGTTCTATTATTTAGGAAGGACTTGATCCAATTGGATGTGCAACTCTCCTACCAAGATATTGTAAAGTACCTGTAGGGTTGTTAACCATTCTATTTGTGGATTCCTCCAGAGACACAAATTGCCCATCAGAAAACATGCCTCCCATTGTGAGGATGCCTTCCTTGCCCCAGGTTAGTTTTATATCTGTATCCTGTGTAGGGCTGATATCTAGGTAATTCCACAGGGGGAGGATGCGACAATATGGGGTGAGTATTATCAATCAGAGCAGTATTCTGGACCATGCATTTACTGTCGTCCTAACTGGATCAAATGTACATGTATCCTGGTATTTGTTGCTGACTATGACAGAACTGTGGTTTTAAGGAGCCGAACTATAAATCTCCATCACCGTGTGGCGATAGATGGAGGGTGTAAGGTGTGCGATCATTTCTCTTTATTTTTAGAAATGTATTCCAACCACCTACCAAGTTTCTGTCCAACTGTCTATCTGCTGTATCCAAGATAAAGAATAAATATGCTACCATCCAGGCATTTATCAAGTTGATTGTGAGGCCAGATTTTCTCAAAATGCAGTTCAGAATCCACACATTTTTTTAGTGTTTGGTCTTTGGGATAATCTAGTCTGGCCCCATCCAGAACCAAACTAGCCCCACATGCCCCTAGCTTGAATGATGTTATTAGTGTTAACATCCCAGACAAGTACATGATACTAGTGGCATCGTACAGCTTATACGATATTACGATATACTTGTCAGGAGGGTGGAGAGTTTGAACTCTGAGGTTCTTTTCAAAGTGCAAATGTAAACAACATTGGCCAACCAAGCATAAACTATTGGCTCAGATGGTCTAAAGTGCTTGCAGTCTCTCCAAGAGAATGCACATTTTTTTTTTTGTATACATCTTAAGCAGTGCAGATATTTTTATTTAAACACACCGTTTTATGTTAATTTGCACAGATTGTTCAGCCTTGTGCACCAGAGCGGAGGAAAGGATTGGGTACACTGTCCCTCTGATCCTCCCTAGGAATTCACACCTCCCTAGCCCAGGTTTGCAACTAGAGATTGATATCACCTACTGGCTAGTGCTAGCTGTTAGTGAGGGCTAACAACAACAGCCTCATCTATCTGGCTCCCTCTGGAGATTTTCTAAAGATGCCCTAGCCTAATACTCCCCAGGGTTGTCAATATGGCTTGATGGAAATAAAATGCCAATATTCAATGCTCTGGTTCACTCTCATCCTCAGTCGCTACCTTTTTAATTCTATCCCTGATCTTACTACTCACTCTGTTCTTCATTAACTCTCCCTCTCTGCCATCGAGTCTCCCTCCAGTCCTCCCACTCTCTCACCCTCTGATGTTCACGCTCTCTTCCATCTTCACCCTTCTTCTTTCCTCCCTCTTCGTCGTCCTCACAGTATAAAGGAAAACTGAATGAGAGGCAATACAAAGTTGATCCTTCTAGTAGATTGTGTCCTCCACTGGATTCCTCATCTTTTTTTTTTTTTTGCAAATTGGTTTTTATTAGGTTATGAAAAAGGTCATACAATAAATGAGTTAAAAAACACGAGGGAGAAATCCTCCATCAATAGCATTAACAGTGCAACCCCAGTTACCCTCCCCCCTCCCTCCCCCTTCCACAACACAAGCAAATTCTCTTAGGTGGTTACAAAGTGGGGCCATATGCAATTGTCTGAGCCTGAGGCTGGGTGGGCTGTGGCAGTATTATCTTTTACCCCTCGGGGTGCCGAGTGCTCCACTGTCACTATACATCAGTTATTGTGTCTGTCCAGGGCAGCTTTCCCCCTGAGCTCGGGTATCCCCCTGGCTCACTAGAACAAGTTATGAAACTGTAACCATTCAGCCTCCACCGTGGAGCTTCCCCTGTGGATTGCTGCAGATATTTTCTCCATGAGGTATGTCTTTCGCAGTGGCGGACCATTCCTGCACCGTGGGGAGATGTTCCCTTTTCCAGTGTCTAGCTCTGCATGCTCTTGCCGCCAGGAGGAGGAAGTGTACCAGGGGTGAGGGGGTACCCCATCTGTCATCAGACCGCTCAAGCCCAAAGAGTATGAACACAGGGTCCAGGTCATGAGTCCCCCCTCCTGCATCCCTTATCCATCCCAGAACCTTGGCCCAGAAGACCAGCAGCCTGGGGCAGTCCCACCACATGTGCCAGTAGTCTGCTCTGGCTCCACATCCATGCGAACAGTGGGGGTCCACCGTTGGGAACATTTTGGAGAGGTGTATTGAATCAGATTGCCATCGGTGGAGTAATTTTATGGCGTGCAATTTGTACTGGCATGAGATAGATGTCTTGAAAGCACGTCTACACAATAGGTGCCAGAGGGTGTCCCCCGGGGTGATGCCCAGGACTCCCTCCCAACGACCTCGGAGACCCCTGGTGACCTCAACTGTGGGCTCCAAAAGTGCACCGTAAAGACGGGAAATAAGGCCTTTCATATCTGCGTACCCATCTAGGACCCCTTCCACCAGTGTGAGCTCCCTCTGAATGCTCTCTGCCCATTTCAGTGACATAAATATCCCTTTAAGCCTGAGATACAAAAGCACAGAAAGACTGCCGATGTTTGACGCCCTCTCTAGTTTATGGATATCTATGAACTCCTTGTTTTGGAACAATTGACCTACCCTGGTGAGACCTGCCTCAAACCATGATTGATAATTCTGGACTTCTGGTATGTCGTCCCTAACCTGGGGGGCCCAGATGTGACTCATTCCTATATATTCTGATAACCACATGAGGGCCAAGTGGTTATCCTCCCTCCCTGCCTTTCCTCCCATCCGCAGGACTTCCCAGTGTACTCCCAAGATTGGGTGATCTCTGATGCTTCTTGGGACCCTGTTCCTAGGGACCCAGGGCCATTCCTCCACTGTCGCCGGTAGCAGATGTTGGTTTTCGAGGAACACCCACTGTTTGTCTGGTCTTCCCTCAGGTGTGGGACTGTAGCCCTTATAATAGGTCATCAGATCGGGGAGGCCTACCCCTCCCTTATCTTTTGGCAGGATGAGTGTGTCGTAACCCACCCTTGGCCTCCGGCCCAGCCATAGGAACTTCGTAATGCGCCTCTTAGCTGCTCTCGGGTGTTCGACTGGAGCCCTAATAGGGAGCATTTGAAATAGGTACAGCACCATCGGGAGAAGGTTCATTTTAACTGCTTTCAACCTCCACATCCACAACATGAGTCCCTTTTCCCATTCTTCCATTTCGGAAAACAACCTTTCAAACAAGGGGGGTGGGGGGTAATTAGACTTGTTGAGGTTGCCGTCTGGGCGGACAATATTAATCGCAAGGTATCTGAGCCCCTCCAACTGGATCTGCAGTCCCAGTGGCTCCAGTTCCTCTAGCCTTCTCTCCAGGTCTGGGGCAAATGGGAAGACCACTGATTTATTGACGTTGACCATGAACCCTGAGACCCTCCCAAATTCACCAATTACCTCCATGGCTGCGAGGACGGATTGGGCCGGGTGCCTCAGGTGGAGCTTTACATCATCTGCATAGAGCCCAAGTTTGAATTCCCTGCCACCTACCCTAATGCCTTCCACACTTGGTGAGGTCCTGAGGTATTCTACTAGTATTTCCATCGTCCGTATGAAAAGTAGTGGCGACAGAAGGCAGCCCGGTCTCATCCCCCTCTGGATTGGGAAGGTCTTGGACAGTCGCCCGTTGACCGTGACTCTCGCTGTGGGGCCTTCATAGAGGGCCTTGATGCCCCATCGGATCACAATGCCAAATCTGATATTCTCCAGCACCCCTGGGAGGAATCCCCAATCCACCCGATCAAAGGCCTTCTCTGCATCTATGGCCACCAACACTGGGGTTCCCCCTTCTCGCGCGGCTGTCCTTATAAGGTGAAGTGTCTTGCGTAATGTATCTTCCCCCTGCCTGCCCTGGATAAATCCCACCTGATCCATGTGGTTGAGTTTCGGCATATGGCCCTGTATTCTGCTGAATATTTTCACGTCCACGTTCAGTAAATACATGGGGGATAGGATTTACAGTCTTCGAGGTCTTTATCTGCCTTAGGGATGACTGTGAGAAGTGCTCTCCCAAATGATGAGGAGGCTCTCCCCGTGACCATTCTGTCAGTAAATAGGCTGGCTTAGGTAACATGCCAGTGGTCCGGCAAATGTCTTGTAGATTCCCGCCATATAGCCATCCTCTCCTGGTGCCTTCCCCAGGACTCTCCCATCCATCAACCCCAGACCACTGGCTCAGTGAGCCTGAGTCTACGGTTCAATATGATGCCCGCTCCACCCTTCTTGACCTGTCCAGAGGCCCAAAAATACTGCCCAATATTTGTCCCAGGGACACGTCTCTCCTCCCCGAGCATTGTGCGGGTTTTCTGTACCATGAGGACATCCAGGTTGTGGTTTTTCATTTCGCTACTCAGTAGCGAGCGTTTAGTGGGGGAGTTAAGGCCTTTCACCTTAAGGGAGCCCACTTTAATGCCCTCCACCCGGCTTGTGTTGTCAATGAGTGCCATATATTGCCATGCTGAACCTCCTTAGCCCCTCAAAGTAACGGAGCACAGAGTCACCCCTTCGTATATTTGAACCACTTTCCCCAGTGTGAATCCCTGGATCAACCCCCTCCCCTCCCCCCTGAACTTTGCATGTTTTGAGACGCCCACCCTGAGGTGTGCCACTTGGGAAGAAAATGCCACTCCTCCGTTGGTATCCATATCACCTCACCTCCCCCCGGTGGGAGTTATTAACAAATCTCCCCCTATTTTTCTCATATTATCCCGTCTCACTCCCCTTCCCCTCATGAGGGGGAGTGTTCAGCTTCTTGAATTTTCTGCCGCCTTGAGTCTTCTTAGCGACTTGAGGGCCATTAGGCCCATGCTGCCGTTCCTGGGTTGACGCCATCGCACTATTAGTGTATTCTGACTCCTCCTCGCCTTTGATGACCTGAAGCACCTGCAGAGCTTCAGCTCCACTTGTCACTCGATAATCGGCTTGCCGGCGCTCGAATGTCAATGTGAAAGGGTAAGACCAGTGATACCTTATGTCCTTGTCTGAGAGCCATTGTATAAGTTGGCGACAGGCCTTACGGCAAGCCATTGTCAGTGCTGAAAGGTCTTGGAATATCTTGATTGTGTTGCCCTCGTAGATGAAGCTCCTCGGGATGTTTTGCTTTGTCGAGGACTTCCATCTTCTCTCTATATCTGAGGAATCGGACCACTATGGATCGCAGGATCTTACCGCCTCCACCACCTCCTCCTCTGTGTGACCTTTCCAGTTGCACCTCTTTACCACCTTCAAGGGTGAATAGCTGATTTATCAGGCCCTGTACCTTTCTTCCTACATTGTTCACTGTATCCCCTTTCTGATCACTCCCTCCAAGGATCCCTAGGTTATTGCGCCTCTATCTGTTTTCTAAGTCATCCAACTTCAACGTCATCTCTTCTTCCTTTACTTCAAGATCCATTAAGCACGCTTCTTACTTCATATCAAGAACGTCCAGCTGCAAGTGATTATTTTCCATACCCTCCATTTTGTCTTCGTGTTTATCCACTCAGCCTGTAATGGCGGAGAGGGAGGCCAGTATATCTGTCCTTATCGGCTTAATCTCCTTGAATATATCTTTCAAATCATCCCTGGTCAGGGTGGGGGCAGGGGGATCTTCTCCCATCGGCATCTCGCACGGGGAGGCGGAGGCAGCTCCTTGGGTGGTGTTTGAATGTCTCAGGAAGCGCTGCAGGGTGAGGATTCCTCGGGGGCCTTCCCTGTTTCAGGAGCTGGCCCTCCAGTATCTTCCAGGGTGGCTTTCTCGTTGCCCTCGGTGGTGTTACTTCCGCGCTGTCCTCCACTTCCTGTGTGTCTCTGAGGGCTGACCGTTCTACCTTAGTTGTTCGTGCTGATCTCCCTCACGTACCGGGGCCTGGGGGTGCTCTATTGGACTCTATTTGTTGGCCCAATCAGCCCTTATCTATGCAGCCTCCATCACATGAGTGGTGTCTTTTTAGGTGTGTCCAGCTCAGGGCATCTCTCTTGGAAGACTTATATGTCGCCGGGGGTGTTGGGTGTTTCACTGAATGTTTCGCCCCCACTGGTTGCACAATAATGGTGAGGGGCATATTGCCTCAAGTGTTCCGCACCATCCCTGGACCCCCGCAGGGAGAGTATCATCTGTTCCTTAGTCTGCCGCTAAGCGTGTGAGGGGAGCATGATCTCCCGGGGTCGTCTTTTGTAGACCTCTGTGTCACCGCCCTCCTGGAGTTCAAGACTCCTCACCTTCCTCCTGCAGTTCAAGACTCCTCACCTTATCAGACTCTGTTGCACTGATCGATGAGGTCGCTGTTTCTCCAGGCCCCCTTTCCTCTCGTGAATGCAGGTTCAGAGGCCTCTGGTCTCCCCGATCTCATCAGGGCGGTGTCATTGGGTCTCCTCTGAAGCCGGGGGCGTGCAGACCCAGTCCGCTGCTTCGAGATACAGGGTCCTCAGTTCACTTTCTCCCGGTGTATTGGTGTATTGGTAGGCCCGGTCCCTGCCCAATGTTCACTAGTCACTCGCTGCAACCGGGGGGGTGGGTGTTCTTTGAGCAGGCTTCCCACTGTGTCGGATTATAGCTTCCTCTGGGCCTCTCAGTTATGTGTGAGGGGGCTCTGTGGTTCGCTCAACCTTCGCACCTCCCGCCCCGTTGTAGGTGGAGGCTGCGAGTGGGCTGATCCGACAGTGGGATTCAAGAGTAGGCTGACAGGTTGCCAACCGATTCTGTGTCCCTTCCTCGGTCATGTAAGGCGGCACCTGTCCGGGATGTGCACTCCGCGTTGGCCCCCCTCTTTCTCTTCTGCTCTGGCTCTTATGTCCTTGTTGGTGAGGTACGTCCCCCCTCGCCACTGCAAGCCCCAGTTCATTCAGCATTGGGCACGGGCTTTCACATGGTATGTGGGTCGAGGGGTTTGTATCGCTGCAAGGGGACTGCTACTCCCGCTCCACTCCCAGACATGGCAAACCGGGCCCTAAGGGTACGCCCCTACCTGTCTGGGAGAGCGGAGGTCCCCCGAGTGTCCAGCTATCACTTCTGCCGGTTTAGGGAGCAGGGTCTTTCCAACGTTCGCTTCTGGGCCCGATCACTAAAGTCACTGACGGGGTGCCGGTGCTTGGGTGCAACGGCTGGGGCACGGTCTGACCCCGGGGGACGGCCACTTGGGTTGTTACTACTTCTGGATGGCACAGTGTGGCCTGCCTACCGTATCACGGGTCTCCCAACTGTTGTCAGCACTGGATTGCGCTTCATGTCGTGGTCCAGGTCATCGTTTTACTGCCTTCCTTGTCCTGTCGGCTCACCCTCATCCACTCTGCAGTGTGGGTTCCGTGCGAATTGCAGGGTCCGTCACTGCCGGTCCTCCTCTGCGTTTCAGTGGCTGGCCCGCGGTGAGTGCCCCGACCTCCTATGAGTTCCAACAGAAAGGTGTTCTTCACGATGTGCAATTCCACCACTTAGGTTTGTCCGCCAGTGCGGAGCCCAGCCCTGGGTAACTCTCTGTTCCTCGCGGCTGCACTACCAGTTGGCCTCTGAACCGGTTGTGTTCAGTGCACCCTTACTCTATGTGAGCCGCTCGATGGTTCAGTATGTTGGTGGGGCAGGGTGCCTTCTTCTTTCGTCTGGTTTCGGGGGGGGTGCTCGAGGTGGGGGCCCTCTGCTGCCCGCACGCGGATGGGAGCCGGGACCAGTCGCTCTCGGGCGGGATCTGTGTCCCGAGTCACCGCAGGTGCCTAGGGCTCATGCTGGGCGCAGCTCATGGGTCTGTGCGCAACTTCACCATTTCTTGCCCTTCCTTAAACATCCTTTTAGTTATGGGTGGGGGGGTCATTTCTGCACTCTTCCAAGCATTGCAGGGGTTCAAAGGGCCCCCATGCCAGCCTCAGGAAGCCTGCTCTCCACTGGGGGGAGAACAGCCTTATTGTAGGTCCAACGGCGGGATGTGGAGCGAACACGTCATTGCTGGTCCACGCCCCCTAGTGGTCTCGGATTCCTCATCTTTGATATACCGATATCATGCTTGTAGTATTCAGAAACTTTTTTCGACAGCAGAGGGTGCTGTGCGTCGTTGAGTCAATGTCCCTCGGTGGCTACCATTCCCGTGCTGTGATGTGACGTCAACAGTGGCATAAAAAGCATGCACTGCGCCCGTTCCCTTAGTTCAATTTTTCCACATACATAGCATGCCTCAAAGTTTTTTTACTTGCTTCAGCGATTCTTCCACTTATTTGAATTCTTCCGAGTGTGCTTACTCCGAAGACTGGTTTTGAGAGGTGTGCGGACTGTGATTCATCCATGTCGAACACAGGTCGGCACTGGATATTCCTTTGGTGCCTTGGTAAGGAGCACAAAGTTATTGAGTGCGACTCCTGTGAGTCGATGACAAGCAAGGCCTTGGAAGAGAGTAAGACCAAACTCCCCTTAGGTCGGTTGGTCTCAAATTCTCTGTCCTCTGCTCCTTCGAAAAGGAAATCTTCTGAAGATCAAGGGACAAATCACCTGAAAAGACTAAAAAATGCTCCAAACACACTAAGCGGTCGAGGTCTAGGAGCGATTTACATCATTGTAAGTCTTCTCAAAGGAAATCAAAGAGACTCCATCGTTCTTCGTCTTCTGACTCCTCACTCGACAAGAGACATGTACGTTTCCCAGATCAGACTGCCTCAGCAACCGATCGGGAGAAGTTCAGTCAGAAAATTGACGTTTTTTCAAAAGCGTTGCTTCCTTGTCCCTGGAAAGAGCTAAAAAAGGGTACTGATTCCACTGCACCCTAAAAGGCCGGTAAAGAATCGTTGAAGGCTTTGACCCGCACGCTTGAAAGCCAGAGTCAGAAGGCCTCCGAGATGCCTACTCCAGCGTCGACCGCAGGTGGAGCATCAAAGTAAAAGGCTTCAATATATTAACTTCCAAAAGCTTCAACATCAAAGCTGTTGATCTCAGATCCATCTTCGAGCTTAAAGCCTCAATCCTTGAAATACTTTTTTAGGTCTTTTCGATCTATTTTTTATGAAGAGGAGGAAGATGAGGATGTGGTGCCCCTCGGATACGAATGTTTTGGCATGCCTAATGTCCATGAGGAGCTCATATCCGAAGAATCGCATTTAGAGGACTTAACTACTTGCCTTAAGGAAACCAGTGGCTAAAAAGCTTCCCTTGAAGTGGAATTTGCTCCACCTGACACAGCTGCCCATCCAAGTGCTCCATACAGGACACTGATGAAAAGGGTCACAGAATGTTTGAGTTGCAGACGGCCTGCAAAGGATATATTACAGGATGACCGGACAGATATCCTTGACAAAAAGGCCCTTGCCAAAGAACCGGTGCTGCCTTTCCATTCAGCACTCAGGAACACCATATTGGGAAACTGGCAAAAGCCTGATACCACTCCTGCTGTTAATAAAGAGTTGGTAAAATAAAATATAGCCCATCTGCTATTGATCCTAAATTTATATCCAGGCACCCTACTCCTGAAAGTTTGGTGGTACAGTGGGCTACCTCCACCTCTAAAGCAGCTGCATAGCGGTCCATCCCACCTGGTAGGGATGACAATAAAATATGACATTCTGGCAAAAAGGGTGTTCTATGCTGGGATTATGGCCCTCAATGCCATTAATGAGTCTTGTGCATTAGCAAAATAGACATTCACTTTGTGGAATGTAATCTCCCAAGCAGGTTAAAACATTTCTGATGGAGGGTTTCAACAGCATCATTATTGGTAGTAAGGAAGCAGCATGCTGATCACTTCAATCGGGGTTAGATGCATCAGTGCGCATTCGTCGCTCTGAGCTCAAGTGCAGCCATCATGAGGTTTGCATTGCTGCGCAAATCTGGATTTACTCCTGATGTCCAGTCAACACATCTGAACATGCCCTTTGTTGGATGCAATCTTTTTGGTGCAAAGGCTGATGACAGTTTACAGAAGCTTCAGGCTTCTAAGGTGGCTGTAAAATCCTTGGGAGCAGCCATCCGTCAGCCACAGCAGATTCACCCACCTTCCTAGGATGGTGTTCTTTTCACTTCTACTTTTCTTTTGGGCAAAGAGGTAGAGGTTAGCCTGCCCAAAGACATCTATGGAGATTTCCATGTGGCAATAGGGGCCATGGAGGAAGAACAGCTCAGGTAGTTGCCTCCTCACTGCCCTAGCCACTGCCCCAAAACTACTTTGAGGGCTTTATGCACAGGTTTCCAGTGGGTGTCCGGTTGACCCAGCATCTGGAAGAATGGCACGACATTACTCCGGAAGCTTGGGTTCCACACATAATGGCCCAAAGGTACTGTCTCTGATTTCCAAAAAGGCCCCTAGATTATCCCCTGAGCGAGCAATCGCTTCGGTAACCAGACCCGCTCCTTCTGCAGAAGATTCCCTGCTGGAGAAAGGTGTTGTGGAAAGGGTGCCTATAGCAGAGCAGAACCAAGGATGGTACTCCACCTATTTTCTGGTTCCTCGGAAAGACTGAGGACTGTGACCCATTTTGGACCAGAGATGCTTGAACAAGTTCCTCAGGAAGGACAAATTCAAGATGGTCACTCTTTCGCAGATCCACTAGGCCCTTCAGCTCCAGGACTGGATGGTCTCACTCGATCTTCAAGAGGCTTATTTTCATGTGCCTATACATTTCAAGCACAGGAAGTACCTCAGGTTCTCTATTTACAGTCCTAACTATCAGTTTAAAGTACCGCCTACGGGCTCACCTGTGCCTGAGGGTCTTCACCAAGTTGATGGCGGTGGTGGCGGAAAATCTAAGGAGGGGAGGGTTCCACGTCTTTCCCTACCTAGACAATTGGCTGATCAGAGCCTGTTCTTCCAAAGAGCACTCTGGAACATCTCAACAGCACCTGCCAACCACTCCACAAACTGGGCTTCTCTCTCAACTTCAAGAAGTACCGCGTGACCTTTTCCCAAAAGCTGCAAATCATTGGAGCAGTCTTGGACTCTTCCTCCTTCCTGAGTTGAGGACTCAATATATCTTGCAGATGGTGACGAGGTTTCAAAAAACCCAACATCTACGAGCTTCCGATTTTCTGATGTTGCTCGGTCTCAAGGCATCCTGTATTGTTCTGGTGCCAGAAGCCTGCCTAAGAATGAGGTCCATCCAATGGGCCCTCAGTTCCCAATGGTGACGATTCTCAGGCAGGATGTCGTACCTTCTTCAGGTCCCTAGCAAGGTCTCACAGGATCTCCTTTGTGGTGGGCTTGCGAGGAGAATGTGATAGGGGAGCCTTTTTGGCAACCCTGTCCGGAGAGAACGGTGGTGACGGATTCTTCCCTCACATGAACGATCTTATGATCAATGTTCCTTGGTCCCCTTCAGAATCCAGACGTCACATAAACCTTTTAGAGCTGAGGGCAATAAGACTGGCACTGATGTCCTTTTTGCCATCCATACATGGGAAAAACGTCCTGATAATGACCATGCATTACCTCAACACGAGGGCTGGTGGAGGGTCACTGCCACTGTGCACGGAGGCAATGCAACTCTGGTTTTGGATGCTACAAAGTGGAATTTCTCGATCAGCTGTTCGCCTAACCGAAGAAGAGAGCACGATGGAGGGTGCTTTGAGCACACAGACCACAGTCTCCCACAAGTGGGAGTTTGCTCAGGACATCCTTTTCGAGGACTTCGCCCCTTTGGGGAACCCCTCAAGTGGACCTGTTCGTGTCCAGTGTCAAAAGGAAATGCAACCTGTTATGCTCAAGGGAATTTCCTCAGAGGAGCCCTAGGCGATGCGTTCATGGTGGATTGGGAACTTCCCCTCCTGTATACATTTCCACCAGTCCCCGTCATTCCTCATGTCATCAGAAGGTTAAGGAAGTTTGAAGGTTCATCATCCTGATTGCTCAAGATTTGGTCAGGAGGATGTGGTTCACAGAGCCTCTAGACATGTCCATCTGCCTTCCATTCCGTCTTCCCAAGAGAGTGGATCTCCTCTCACCCGCGGGAGGCTCTCTTCTTCACCCAGAAATCAGAACTCTGAACCTTAAGCCTCATTTCTGAGAGGTTAAGATGCAAAGGTGTAGACCTCCAGGAAGATGTGATGGAGGTGTTGCTTTCAGCCCAAGAGACAAGCAACAAAAACAATATACTGTTGCCGTTGGAAAAATATATTGATCCTTTCACTTGCAATACACATGCTGTGCTTTCTTTTTTGTTACAGGTGGCTACTTTCAATGGTTACCTGGCGGCGTTATCCATCTTTAAACGCACACCAGAGCAAGGCTCTTATTTTGACATACCCATTGTGATTCAGTTCCTCAAGGGACTGACAAATATTTTCCCACCAGTTTCTTTCATAGTCCCAGTTTGAGATCGATACTTAGTACTAACATTTTTGATGTGAGCTCCATTTAAACTCTCAATTCCTGTCCGCTCAGGTTATTAACCTTCAAAACAATCGTTCTAGTAGCCATCATTTCGGCTAGTACAAGCTCTATCATGTAAACCTTCTTTCACAATATTTTCCAAGGAGATGGTAGCCTTGAGTGTGTTCCCCTCCTTCCTTCCCAATTTGGTGTCTGAATTCCATCTGACACAAAAAATGATCCTGCCAGCATTTTATCCACTTCTTCATTCCAAGGAGGAAGAGAGGTTGCATACACTTCATCCAAAAAGCGCTCTAAATGTTTATATTGCCATGTTGGCAAGCGTCAGGCAGGATGATCAACTCTTCGTTTTAATTCAAGGTGCATTAAGTTAACAAAATAAAAACCTTAAGCACCATTTAATATTAAATTTATTCGAATAAAAACATCAATTCCAATATCAATATTGCGTTCTTCAAACATACACCATTACAGTATAGCTTGAAATAAAAAATCAATAAAATAGCATGCAAATTTTCATGAGATCAATATCCTCAATTCCCAGAGAGCACATCCAAACCAACGGCCAGTGATCACAGAGAGTAGTCTGGATAAATTTAATGGAGCTAAATTGGGCCCAAGATGTCTAACTAATAAACATAATCGTCCATCGGGCGGCCCCTGAGATTTTGTTTGGGTTGTAGATGATACTATAGCCGTCCACATAAAAAGTGTTAATTAGCCCAGTCTCTTGGAGCAGGAATACATCATAACGCTTTAAGATAGCAAGGCCCAATGGATTTTGCAGCAAGGAATTGAATCCTTGCAAGTTCCATGAAGTCCATCTGATCTGCATGGGCAACTTAGGAATGCATGATGTGGTATAATGAAATGAATCCAGAACCCATTGGCTCATCCACCTACAATTATCACCTAGGGCTGGTGTTTTAGGAGCCACAGGAAGTAATGTTCAGGCAGTGATATATCCAAAAGATTATTGGGCACTCGGGGTGCTGGTCTTTTATGGCAGGGAGCCTGTTCCCGATCAGAAACAGACTGTACATATTTGCGGCAAACCGTCAGCTGGCAGCCCATCTTCCTTAGCTCCTTGTGAAGCGCACTCACCAGTGCATGTATGGCAGGGGATACAAACTTCGTTACAGCCCAATTGGTAGGGCTGTGGACATCAGAAAGAACAATCCGTATGATATCCTCACTGTTGATGTTTCTGAGGGACAGGATACCTTGAAATAACCTCATTAAAAAAATATATATTAAATGGGCTGGAAGCTAAAGGAAGGAGTTCTTCCAGTTTCGCCCCCTACCCAAATAGTAGCTCATTTCCTATATGCTGGTCAGCTGGCAGGTCAGCTGCCTCCACTGACCAGCCAGTTTTAGCATTAAATCGACAAGAATAAACCTGGAGTTGATGAGATTTAGTTTCAGCATCATATGCCGTCCAATTATTACAAAGCTGCTCTGGGAATGGTTGTGGTATGCAGAGGGTTCAATCTGGTTCCTTGTGAGTCTGTTTTCCTGCCCTGGCTACAGCCACTTCTCAAGAGGCCCTTGCAGGTATACTTGACAAATCATACCATCCTCCAATGTGTTTGAGATTGAGGTAATGGATGCCACACCCTGATTGGGAGGATGCTTCAATGATGTCGTTCTCCTGGAGATGTACGTCAAGTGGCAGCATCTCTGCTTCCTTTTCTTAACACATTTTATTGGGGTTTGAAGAGCAGAAATGCAGTCAAAACCACACAGCGAAACACATTCCTCTGATTTTCCGGCACAACCCTGAACCGCATTGACCTTAGTGGCTTCGGTATTTGTGCCTTTTGAGGTTCAGTCAATGGTGCGACAAGTGGTTTCCAAAACCTGACGAGAACACAGAGATGTCGGGATAAGAGAACCAGGGGCTGGTGGTCCTGGTACCAAGTAATCACTCAGGAGGGCTGATGGAGTTCCTACATCACTTTGGTCTGTCGCAAATCGCTCCTCTGACTCACCACATGAATCCAGGATAAAATCCACCACCCTAGCAAGAATGACTTTTAATTCAGCGCCTAGAAGCCCCTGGGTTGTTGTGTACTATATAAATTAAAATATAAAATACATGTGCATTGTTCTTTGGCCATATTTGTGCATAGGATAAGCAGAGACTCAATTGATGTGGTAACCACATTTCAGGTGGCCTGTACTTGATTCAACAATTTGTTCCGAACACTGGGGAAGAGGTTGGGATATCATCGATCCTGCTCCGTCAAAGTCACTATCACTGTCACTGTAGTACGAGCTAGACGGGCTGGATGGCGAGATCAGTTGCTCAAGATCTGGGGTTGGCAACAGTTGTGTCCCAATGATGATGTTATAGATGGAAGAATGTAATGTTTTATTTGTTGCTCCATTGAGTTTTTCTGTAAATTTAAACACCGATTGAGCAAGGAATATTTGTTGTCAATAGGTGGTGACGACACCACTGTTTGCTCAATTACTGCCACGGTGGAAATGTTGGGTGGAGGATTTGCAACTGGAGGGGCCGCAGTCATGGCTGACGATGTTTCCCCAAAGTAACTCGTAATCTTGCTCTGTGCCATTGTGTTGGGATCATGTTTGTCGTTTTTAGAACATGGGACCCCAGTGAGCAAAAGATCACTCACAGGAGGACTTCTGATCCTCTTGCCTGCAAATATGCTTGCACTGCACAAGCCCGATTTCCGGCCTCTGTTGGCCTTCATAGTTATGAGAGTAGCAAGACACCCAAGAATCGAGAGATTTTTGTATCGAAAATTGATAGTCAATGCCACACACAAATGCGAAGTCCACTGCAGTCCCCACAAAAAATACTAACTTCACTTTCACTGTGTGGGGTGTTAAACTTGCTGACTAACAGCGAAACATACTAGCGCCGTCAAACCCATCATCCAGAGCAGACCACTCCAGCGCCACGCATGCCCAAGACCTATACAGCTAATTCTGCGCATGAAGGGTGGGCGGAGTACAGCCTCGTGGCCCCCTTCAAGGGTCGCTGACACAACAGCCTCATTGCCCCCCCACCCTCCATAAGGGCTGACGACTGAAGACCACCAGAGCAGAACAAACTCACCCGGGAGAACTGCAAGTTACAGTCCAAGGCAGCGACTGAAGAAAATAGATGCTTGCAGACCGAAACGGCAACTGATGCAAACGATGCAAATGCGGGGCACCAGGATACAGGAGTTCCCCACCTGTCAACAAGTTAGAGGAATTAACCTCTTTGTTGGTTATTCTGACACAGACTAGGACAAACTGCGACAAAAAAACATTGTCACGTTGGATCACTCTGTGTATTTCATTATGTTATTCTATAGCTCGGAAAGATGTCCCTGAAAATCAGGGGCAACAACTTCAGCTCTGCAAAAAGGTGTACACGTACAGGACATATGTAATTCTGCAACTTGGTCCTTGATACACAACTTTTCAAAACATTACTGTCTGGACACCTTCTCGGGTCAAGACGCTAGGTTTCGGAAAGCTGTTTTACATTATATAAACAAGTAAGAAAAATCCACTGATCCCACCTCCTTTTATTAAACTGCCATGGGAGTCTATCAAAGATGAGGAATACGTGGGAGGACACAATCCATTCGAACAAATTACTTACCCCGTATAATGTTTTTTCTACTGGATGTTTCCCCCACGGATTCATCATCGCCCTCCTAGCATACTCCTCCGACTGTGGGTGCATTTTTTAATACACTTCTCTTTCAACGTCCATGCAAGTCCTTCTCAAGGTGACTGTGCAGGAAGCGGAAAAATTAGAAAGGAGGCAATAGGTGCAGTGTGTGCTATTTATACCACCACCAACGTCACGTCCGAGCGCTGGAATGGAAGCTGCCAAGGGACATCGACTCGATGCACAGCGTCCTCTACTGTCAATTTTTTTTTCCTGAAGACTGCAAGCAGAATATTGGTATATCAAAGATGAGGAATCAGTGGGAAAGATATCCATCCAATAGAAAGAACATTACCATGGGTAAATCATTTTTTCTTATCCAGGATCTGGCTCACACTGGCTTAAAACCCCTGTAAGCCCCTCTGCAGTACAATTATGATGTCTCTGCTTGCTTTGAATCTGGATTTTCGTTTTTCTTGTGTTTTTTCTCCTGTGCTGGTGAGTTTGAAATCCTCCTAAAACCGAATTTGAAAACTACATCTTTCCTGTTCCATTGCAGTCTAATGCCACTCCCAGTTAGTTTTCTGCTGCCCATCCATTTGCATGGGGTTGGTAGGTTGTGTGTTTGGGGTCTTATCTCTGTTTGACAACAGAAAAATCAAGCCCATTCCCTGTCTGTTCTTGATTCTTTCCCAAGGCTTCAGTCCAGAATTTCTTGGTGGTGCCTTGATGCACTCTGAAAACTGTAATCCTGAAGCAGAAAAGAGCAATAACAGGCCAGAAAAAGGACTGGGAGGCATCATGTGACAGAGTGGTACAATTAACGACATTTGTGGCTAATGGGGTGTGGGGGGAAGGGTTCAGGGACTGCCCCCACTCAGACTGCTGTATCTGGGACATGACTGGCTCTGGCTTGTGTCCTTGTAAGCCTCCTCCCCAAGGTGGGAGAGGTCATGTCACTGACCCTGTCACACTTGGCAACCTTTGTTTTGGGCTTATGATGTGCAACTTCTATGCACCAGAATGATTTTCAGCCTCCTATTGTGCGACAATTGAGGCCTCTGTGACCCTAAGTTAAGTTAGGAGAGCACACATTAATCGAAGGAAGATTTGCAAAAATCTAGTAAAGCCAGCAGTGACTACTTGAATGATGCCATAATTCAATTAAGACTTAGTACCTTTTCATGAGCCTTTGAAAAATGGTTTTTATTTTTCTCAGGAACACCAATAGCTCAGTAGTAATATTCCCTGTGTCTAGTGGCATACTTGTCCTCTCCCAAACTGAGATACATGGCTTGATTTAAAAATTATTTTTTTAAAAGCCTGTTTGTTCAGTCCGCGACAGCGAGCCCGAAGACCTCCACCTTTTTCCGTCCCTTCCACCTGATGGGGAGAGTAAGGGGTTTGACTTGTGTGGCTAGAAGGTGTTTACGTCAAGCAGTATAGAATTGCAGGCCTTGAGCGCCTCATGTGCCATGGCGAAATTCTCGTTCGGCTTCTGGTCATCAGTAGCCAATGCAGCAGAGTATGTCCTGTAGGGAGAGATGAGGGATGGGTTTCTGTCCTTGGTCTCAAACGGCAACGAGGGGGCATGGCAGATGGCTGCAATCTGGACTGGACACAGCGGACTGCGTGGGCAGGTCCATGGCCATTAGCACGGTGGTCAGGCACCATTCTTGTCTACAGAGATCAGGTCTTGCAGCCGATGTTCAGACAAGGCTGTTTGATGTGCTTTTCGGCAGGCAGAACCTTTTTGGAGCTAAGGCCGACAACGCCCTCAAGAATATCCAGTTGTCTAACTCGAATGCTAATTCTTTAGTGCTTGCAGTGCAGCAGTCTTCCTCACAGTCCTCTTCTCTGGGCAGGGTTTTTCTGACCCTTTTCCTGCTTTTGCCCAGAGAGTCAGTGGACATCCTACCTCAGGAAGGGGTCAGGGCAGGCACTTCCTGAGAGGTAGAGTAAGGGGTACTCAGCGGTTGATGGGTTGCAGTGACTGCTGTTCTCTCCACTCCCCAGGGTACCAACCCTCATTGACTGGCTTCATCACTCATGACAAGTGGGAGGGAGGCTTTCCTTGTTCAGCACGGAATGGTCAGAGACCACGTCCGACGTCTGGGCCTTATAGGTAATCTGTAGGGTTATTGCCTCCCATTTCTCCAGCATCCATTGGACCAGAGTCTTCTCGCCACCCCCTTGTCTCCAGATCCCATCCTCGTGGAGGAGATCAGTCTGCTTCTGGGGAAAAGCACAATTGAACGGATTCCGTGCTCAGAACGAGGAAGGGGTGGTACTCCACCTATTTTCTAGAAGGGGGGAGGTTTACGCCCATTATGGATCTGCGGCTGCTGAAGTTGTTATTTAGCAAGGACAAGTTCAAGGTGATTACTCTAGGCCAGATCCTGCAAGCACTTGATCTGCAGGACTTGTTGGTTTCCCCGGATCTTGAGGTCACCTAGTTCCATGTGTTGATTCATCTAAAGCACAGGAAGTACCTGATCATAGTGTGCCAACAGCATTACCAGTTCAAGGTCCTGAAATTCGGTCTTTCGTCGACATCCAGGGTTTTCACCAAACTGTTGGCAGTGATTGCGGCTCGCCTCAGGAGGGAAGGCATCCATGTCTTTCCCTACTTGGACAACCAGCTTGTCCGAGTACACTCATCAGAGCTAGTGTCGTAGCATCTGCTCTGCACATGCACTCTTTTGCACAGTTTGGGCATTTCCCTGAACTATAAAAAGTGTCAAGGTTCTGCCGTGCCAGTCTCTCCGATTGATCAGGGCAGTCTTGGATACTCGCTGGGGCAGGGCTTTCCTGCCCGAGGATTAAGTAGCAAACATCTTTTGGATGGTCTTTGTTTTCCAATCCCATGAACAAATCCATGCCACGGCTTTACTGTGTCTTCTGAGCCTCATGGCCTCCTGCAACCTAGGTGTGCCAAAGGCAAGGCTGCACGTGGCAATAGTTCATGGATATTAACATAATGACTACAGAATTTGTGCTTACGCTTTAGGGGCTGAACTAAGGATCAATATTCCTGACGAAGGTGGTCTACATTTGTCAATATACCACCAAAACGCCAATTTTACCACGCTCTGGGCACAAATGTACATACACCCTTGACCAGTGGATGTGGTCACTCACGCTTACCATTATTCTGGACAGCGGAAGGCGTAGTACATTATTTCAGCCTTATGTACAATTCTTCAGTTTCTTGCTTAACTTGAATACGTTTATAACTCAACTGCCATTTGCTTTGCAACTAAATCCCACCCAGTTTTCATTCACACTCTGGGGTGACTTAGCCACATAATAAGGCCAAAGCTACTAGCATTAATTGAGCTAGGGACAGTTAGCTATAGTCTGGTTCATGTCCTACTCAGCACATTAAGCCTTCTAGACAGACCAAGGCTGCTGTCATACTGAGCGTAATTTGTTAAACTCATTTTCTCTCTTTCTCCACCCCCCTCTCTTTTTTTAAAAACCAAATGTAATTGTGTATTACCAAGATATGATTTCTATGTTGGAAGTTTTGTAAATATTTGTCATTTTTCTGTGAAATTCTTTATCATTTTCTCTAGAAGGAATGATGGAATCAAAAACTGTTTATATAAGATCAAACAATTTGTTTTTTCCTTTTTTATAAACAATTATATTTTTGTCTTTACTATTATGTCTTTGTGGTTTGTGTCAACAACAATACACACGACACAAGCGAAGTATGATAGGTGATATCGTTTTTTAAATTAAATTGTATGATTTATTCATGATAGCTACCAGTTAAATAACTACTGGCAGCCTCTTAATCAACTGCCTAACCTTATTTACACGGGAACACACCTTTGTTTCATTGCACATGAGATCGCTTCAGTGGCTTATGCTGCCAGTGGTCACACTTCCAAGGCTGCATGTCAGTCCACCTACAGGTCTCGAGCCAGATGGCCCAGGATCACGTGTGATGGGCCTTGTGGGACAACTTGCTGAGTGGCGCATTGTTTCGTCAACTTTGGTCCCAGGTGATGGTGGTCACGGATGAATCTCTGACTGCCTGGTGCGCTCACCTGTCGGACCTGAAAGCGATCAGACTGTGGTCTCGGAAACACATCAACTTGCTAGAGTTGAGGTCAATCAGACTATCCCTGGTTGATTTCCCCACCTCTGTGAGACGCAAGACTGTGCTGATTCTGATGGACACCACAGTGGCCATGCACTACCTCAACAAATGAGGTGGTATGGGGTCCTTCCTTCTGTGCGGAGAAGATATGAGCCTATGGTTCTGGGCTCTGGAGAACAGTCTCTCTCTGATGGTGGCTCATCAGGCCAGATGAGAGAATGTCACAGTGGATGCCTTGTGCAGACAGACGTCGGCCTGCCACAAGTGGGAGCTCTGTCAGGAAGTTCTGGAGGTAATCTTCACTTTTTTGCGGACTCAAGTGGACCTCTTTGCTTGCAGTGCCAACAGGATCTGCGAAATGTTCTGCTGCGAGGAATTTCTTCGTTGGGGAGCTTTGAGGGACGCACTGATGCTCGAGTGGACTTTTGATGTCCTTTATACGTTCCCGCCAATCCCTGTCATTTTTCTGGTTCTCAGGCGATTGCACCTTTTCCGAAAGATCCTCAACGCCACAGACTGGACCCGGAGAACGTGGTATCTGGAGTTGTTGGACATGTCCATCTGCCGTCCCTGGCGCCTTCGGAGGAGAGTGAACTTGCTCTCCCAATCGGAGGGGCGGGTTCTCCATCTGAATCTCAGCAGCCTGAACCTTCATGGTTTAGGCTACTGAGAGACTGAGATTCGAGGAGTGGGACTTGTCAGAGGACGTCCTCAATGTGCTTCTTTCAGCTTGGAGACCCGCTCCAAAATGCATTTATGCCTGGAGGTGGCGTATATTTCCGACCTGAATACTTTATCGTGTCCTCTGTCCCCTTTGCTGGATTGTCTACTTTCAGTGGCACAAGCTGACCTGCAGATTGGCAGTGTGAAGGGTTACCCCGTTGCTATTTCTGTGTTCAAGAGGTCCCCAGAACAGGGCTTGATTTTCACAATCCTCACTGTTAAGGAGGTTTGTGTAACTAGTTTCCTCCTCGCAAGTTTGTGGTTCTGGTGTGGGATTTCATTTTAGTTTTAACATTTCTTATGGCTGTTCTATTTGAGCCCCTTCATTCCTGTTCTGTTAGATTGCTCACCCTTAAGATGATTTTCCTGTCTGCCATAACTTCTGCGAGATGGGTGAGTGAGCTCCAGGCATTGTCTCTTTTACTTCCCTATTTGTTTTTTTCCAAAAAGAAGTTGACATTAAGAGTGAGGCCCTCCGGTCTGCCGAAGGTGGTTTCAGATTTCCATCTCTCGCAGAAGATCCATCTTCCTGTGTTTTTCCCACCACCTCACCCTTTCAAGACAGAGGAATGATTTCATTGGCTGAACCTGGTACGGTCCCTGAAGTTCTACGTCTCTCGTACTAGAGGCTAGAAAGGATGGACTAGCTTTTGTTGGTTACGTTGGTGCTTGTGTTGACAGGGCTGTGACCAAACAGACCCTGTCCAGGTGGATCATTCACTGCATCTCAAAATGCTATGATCTGGCTGGTAAGGATGTGCCTGAGGGTCTTGAGGCACATTCGACTAGAGGAGTGGCTGCCACATCTGCCCTGCAGAGGGTAGTCCCTGTCCTGGACATTTGCTAGGCGGCTACATTGGCATCACTGCACACGTTTGCTTAGCATTACTGCTTGGATTCCCTTGCGGGCCAGGATGCCCATGTTGGTAGGGCAGTCCTCCAGGGTTTTCTGGTTTAGGTGGTGTCCTTGCTTCCTCCCTCCTCCAGATTTACATACTTCTTTGGGAGTCTATCATAGACGAAGAATCCGTGGCAGAAAGGACCCATTAGAAGAACAAATGACTTACCTCTCAGTAATGTTCTTTCTGATGGATGTTCCTGCCATTAATTCCTCATCGCCTTCTTTACCTGATCCTGTTGCAGGAAGCTGGTACACAATCGGTTCTACAGTCCCTTGGCCTCAGAGTGCTATGGAAAATGGATGGAACTGAGGTCATGGGACGCTGTGCTGCTATATATGCTGGCCCCGATGTCATTTCTGGCATGGGTGGCGTAGAGGCGTTAGACGGAATCAACATGTAGCTGCACTGCGCCCCCTGGCATCGGAAATGTTTCCGGAGAACAGCTGCGTTGGGATAGGGGTATCAGAGATGAGGAATCTCTGGCAAGAAAATACATCAGAAATAACATTACCAAGAGTTAAGTCATTTGTTCTTCTCAGGAACATCTGGGCACCTACTTGTGCTATTTCCTTGTCCAAGAAACGTTCAGTGGGTGGAAACCCATCCTCAAACGGATGCTTCCTCTAGAAATTCTTCTGCTCACTATCAGTTCAAAGGATTATAAAAGGTTTTCGCCTGCCTTGCTGAGTGGATATTCTCCAATCTTGGTGGGGATGAAGGTGCAGCTCCCTCCCCCAAGGCCTCAGACCTTGCTGGCAGGACTGGTTGAAGCGGGCCACTGGAACTGGTGTGAGAACATTAAAAGTAGGTTCCCATGATTGATCTTCATGCCCATAACTCTTCCAATCAACAAGGTATTGGAGCTGTCCCTGCACCAAGCGGAGTCTATGATCCGATGGACCTTGTCCTCTTCAGAGGACCGCACCGTTATTGGCGCATGAAGAGGAGTCCTATAAGTAGTAGTTTTGTATGGTTTGAAAAAAGAGGTTTAGAAAACCAGTTTTGTCAGCCTGTTACGAGGAATGGATAGCTGGAATGTTACTTTATTAACTGCCTTAATCATCTTGTAGGGGACAACGAATGGAGGCATGAGCTTTCGTGTTCCATGCAGGCTTAGGTATTACGTGGCCAACCAAACCGAATTGCCTGGTTGATATAGAGGGGATTCCTTTCTCAATCTTTTGGCATAAGGGCGCATTTGTTCTTGTGTTGTGCAAAGATGATGCAGGTGGATATATATATATATATATATATATATATATATATATATATATATATATATATATATATATATATGAGGGGTTCATGTGTTTCACCTGCTGCCTGCCTGCAAAGAAAAACTCCACTCCAAGGCGAAGGGCGGACAACGGCAGTCTCTGCCTTAGTGGACTGGAAGAGGAGGGGTTAATGTGTTTCACCTGCTGCCTGCTTGCAAAGAAAAACTCCACTCCAAGGCGAAGCCGTGGCAAAGGGCGGACAAGGGCAGTCTCTGCAGTCTGTGTGAGTCTGCAGAGCTGCAGGTCTCCTGGGCTAAAGGGCTGTAGTTGCTTTTACCTGTCATCGTTTGACATCTGTTAATTGTCATCAAAACCTCAGCTCTGCATCTCTGCACCGGACTGTGATTGCTCTTCGTGGATGCAGGAGTGTACCTAAGGCAGATTCAGAGGTGAGGAGGGCCACAGTTGATTCAACTTACACCCCTCAGCCCCAGTCCCCCTGGGAATTCCGCCTGGCCCTGTGTACTTTTGGCATTAATTGGCCCAACCTCCCACACCCCCCTGACATTTTAACAATCTGGTGCGTTCCGGAGCGCCCTGCACAGAGTGGCTGCCCGCACATAATCAAACTTTCTCCCCATCCATTTCTATGGAGATAATGATCTGCAGCTGCAGCTGCTGAAGGCAGGGGGCTCGCTCACCTGCGAAATCTGATCTATCACCTGCTTAGTGGCTAATAGCATCCAGCTCTTCGCCACTAAGCTTTCTTAGACAAGTGGTAGTTTCACTACCGTTTTATTTTCCGTTGCAGCGCACTAAATAGTGTCTATTTGGATGCCCCACATTGGCGTAATAAGCCTTTGCCCTTATTGCTGCCTCAGCCCCAGCCCTATATTAAGCCTTATAGTTGTCTCTATACTGGGAACTTGGTGGCCAGTGCAGACGGGGGGGGGAGAGACGGACTAAGGCAGCTCCTCAAGCTGACGGGCTTGCCCTGTCCTCACTGCCTGCTTTTCTGCCTTCATTTCCCAAAACTTACTGTGTATTACTCCTGGTGAACCGAGGGACAGGGGGCGAGAGACGGACTAAGGCAGCTCCTCAAGCTTCCCTGTTCCAGTCCCTGGATATAGCGTACCATCCTGTTATAAGTCTGTGCCAGAAGAAATTCACTCTGTTCTTTTTTGTGGGGATGTTGATGCAACCGATTCATTCGGGCCATGTTCTCTTTTAGTACTTGGTTTTGGCATATAATGGGGTTTGATCTGTAGGGTGAAGGGCTGCGAGTGTATCTCTCCCCTCCTCCATTGTTGTCCCACGGCTCAGATTTCTTTTTGTACCTTTGTACTGTGCCCATTTCCCACCGGCACTCCTAGATTTTATATTTTTACTTCTTGATTTTTTTATTCTTACTTTTAACCTGCTGCATGTGTGTTTTTTAGCATTTTAGCATATTGGTCCCTGTGAGCATCCTTTGTGTTGTTTTTTGCTGTGCATTTGCATTTTAGGTAACTTGCCTACATTCTTCTTACCAATAGGGGCTCTCTGGGTGTAGCCCATTAAGAAATATTTTTGGACATTTTATTTGGCTAAGT
This sequence comes from Ambystoma mexicanum, assembly GCF_040938575.1. Taxonomy (NCBI): domain Eukaryota; kingdom Metazoa; phylum Chordata; class Amphibia; order Caudata; family Ambystomatidae; genus Ambystoma; species Ambystoma mexicanum. The sequence continues at coordinate 556,876,471 of NC_090931.1, forward strand.
AGGTGTTGCTTCTAACACTTACAAAATATGTCCAAACGCAAGGCCAAAGCCTTTCCACTGATTCCCAATAAAACAAAAAAAGCAAACCCAGTTCCGTGGGTGGTCAGGGTGGATCTGACCCAGGTGGCAATTTTTCTAAACCTAAGGCCAGAAAAAGTAAGGGTCCACAAATCTCGCCAGGACAATCAACCCTAAATGAATATTTGAAACAGATGGCAGGGAAGCTTGAAGAGCGCATTTTACACACTGAAAGAGCTATCAAAGTTGCCAGCCTACAATCTAGTGCAACTGGGAAAAAAAGAATGCCTTCCTTACCTTCTCCAAATTCTTCACTCCCCAGTCTCTCGCAATGTCTTGAAACCTCATTAAATAATAACTCTCTAGAAAGGGATACATTGGGAGGTGGTAGTGTTAACAATAACTGTACCCCCTGACACCTTGGTGGACAAAGGACCCAACCTCAATTCGGTGGCGTCTCTAGATGACTCCACGGAGTCAGCGTCTAGTGACTTTAAAATCCTGGACGCAGTGTTGGACAGAAAGCTTGCACCGAGTTTGGATAAAATAGGCGCCCTTAAAACCTCTCTAAGTACAACCCTTTACATCATAGATGACCTAATAAGAGGTCTTAAAAAAGACATTTTGGAAATTAAGACTCTGGTTGTAGATCGAGTAGGGATAGTAGTGCCTGGGAGCATTCCCGAAAATTCTGCTCACCAACCTTTATATATCTCTAATAAACCACACATGGGTGAGACTAGTTCACAACACCAACGTTTCGGGTGTACCACTTTTGCTCCCAATACACCATAATGCTTCCCTCTTGGAGGGCACTCTGTGGAAGGGGACCAAGAGTGGTTTGGGGGTCTCAGCTGTGGGCTCACATAAGATATTAAAGGATAAATGTCCCTCCGGTGCGCAATAAGTCCTCAACCTCCCTCCAGAGGCTGCCCCATTGGTTGGAGTAATCACTGGGCTCCCCCAACTTGATCCAGGTCAGGTGCAAACCACCCTCTCCCTTATTAACAAAACAGCACAATGGATTAATACTCGTTTACCAGGGATGAAGGTGAATCCCAGAGGTATTCCCATGGCCAGAAGGGTCTCATGGGTGGGGAAGCAACCCAAATGGGCAAAGGGGGACTGTGTGGTGGTGTCTATGACTGCTCCAGCTATGCTCAACTATGTAGTTTCCTCTATTAATCCCGAGTGGCGCTCCCGCCTCCCCCCATCAGCTAACAGTGCCTTTTTCCCCCTAGGAGAATTCTACCCTACAAGCCCCCCCCTGTCCGACCACCGGACCACCACCAAACCTCTGAACCCACGTATGCCTGTGGAGGGTACCGGGGGAGGGAGCCTATTGGCTCCAACAATACCAGCTGCCAAAGTGGATTTGAAAAACAGTTTCCAGGCCCTGGGGGAAATAGAAGAATTGGACTGACCAGCTGCTGTGGGGGAGGTGGTTCAGATCGCGGACAGACCAGGAAGGGGAGGGGAATCTGGTCAAAATCTCCCTTTAGAGGTACAGGTGTCCCCCTCTTTGTTTTGTCTGTGCTGGAACATAGCCGGTGCTAAGTCTAAGCTTTCTCAGGGGCAGATAGCCACTATCCTGGGGGAATATGAGATTATATTCCTTCAGGAAACTTGGGCACCTTCCCCAATATGCTTTGATGGTTATGTTGCAGAGTGTGTCCCTGCTGAAAAGGGAAAACGAGGGAGATGTTTTGGTGGCTTGGCAATCTTGGTGAAGGCATCTCTAGCCTTAATCTTAATGGGGAGAGAAACAAAAAATCTGAATATAAAATGTGTTACTGCACGCCATGCTAGGGGCCGTCCCCTATTTCTGGTTAATGTCTACAATAGCCCACATACCACTAATAAGGGGTGGCCAGGGGCTCTGAGAGACCTGATTGAAGAATATGCCATTGCCAGTGGGAGTCAGGCCTTATTACTAATAATCGGAGGTGATTTTAATGTGAAACTGGGGGCAGGAATTCCAACAGCGGACATAGACCTGGGTGAAGACCTTCTGCATGGGGTTGCTACCGCACAACTGGTAGATGAAAGAATGTGTGCAAGGGGCCTGCAGCTCTGTGAGTGGTTTCTGGACCATTCGCTCACTGAATGGTCGGGTGGGAGCGGATCGGCCTGGGAGGCCAACTTTTGTGGGCACTCGGGGATTGATTACTTCTGTGCCCACATGAGGGATTGGCACTTAATTAAGGAATTTGAGGTACTTGATAACCTACAGACTGACCATCATGCACTCCGGCTGGTTATAGGAATAGACCCGTCAGTGGTCCCATTTGTCAATTTTCCCCAACTGGACCAGTGTGGCATCAATTCCCTGTGCAAGCAGAGAATTAAATGGGCCAGAATGGTCCCTTTGGACACTCAATCGTCCGTTTGTAAATCTAATTTGGAGGAACTCTCTATTATTTTGGCAAATGGATCTTCCCCAGGCTCCATAATTTTGGCATCCCAAGCAATTTGGAATTCAATGTCTGCCACTTTTCAAAGGGAATTTAAAAAAGGGAAAAAGAACCTGGAAACATGGTTCGATGAACCTTGCCGGGTAGCACAGAAAGATCTTAAAGGTATTTTAGAGGAAAAAGACATTACCCGACATGAGATAATTACTGCCCGGGCGCACTATAAACGCGTCTTGGCAAAAAGGAAGGCCCAGTTGGAAGAGCAAGCCTGGGAAGACCTCATCCAGGCTGTGCAGTCAAAGGACTCCAAGACCTTTTGGGAATTTGTGGGTGATGGACCCGCCCACAAAAGAGTAAAAACAAACAAAGAGAATAATGTTAGTGCACTGGCTTGGTCTAATCATTTTAGCACCCTGTATAGGGCAAATCCCTCAACTTCCTATAGTGGGCCCAGTGGTTCCCCTCTCCAATTAACCATAAACGAGGTAGAGATGGCTATTAACAAGCAAATCCCTAATCAACCTCCCGGACCAGATGCCATCCCTGCAGATATTTTCTGTGATGAGGAGGACCCATAGGCCCCAATTTTGACTAAGTGCTTCAATGCATTTTTGGAGCTTGGTACCTACCTGGCAACATGGAGGCAGGCAATCATTTTTCCTATTTTTAAGAAGGGTGACCCTAGTAGCCCCCTTTCTTATAGACCTATCTCTCTGCTTGACACCTCCTTCAAAATCGTCAGCCGTGCGGTTTTGGCACGGCTAGAACAATGGATTTCCGACTCTGGGGTTCTTACAGAGACTCAATATGGTTTTCGCCCGGGCCTAGGAACTAGGGACCAGGCTTTGAACATGTATTTGGTGGGAGCTACGTCCATACATGTGAGGGGTGAGCCTTTGTACCTGGCATTCATGGACCTGAGCACCGTGTTCGACAAAGTAGACAGGGCTATGCTCTGGGCGGTGCTCAGGTCCATGGGTTGCCCGGAGGATTTGGTCAAGGTCCTCCAGATAATCCATAAACATACATCGGCTTGTGTCAGATTCGGGGAACATGGAGAGTGCACAGCCTTTTTTGGGCGTCCGCCAGGGCTGTGTTGTGGCCCAGGTATTGTTTGCCCTTTACATAAATGGTGTCTACCAGGCACTGGTTAACTCCCATACCGACTATATCATGGTGGGTAGCGTCCCCCTTCCAGTCTTAGGTTATGCTGATGATATGGTTTTAATTGCCCATACCCCCAGAGCCTTACGATGCCAGGTGGATGTCTACACCCAATTTATGGCTTCCCATAAACTGACTGTGAATTCACAAAAATCAGCAGTTATGGCATGTAAGAGTTCGGGTGTTGGACATCTCAAGATGCGCACGATATAGAGTGGAGGCAAACCTATCCCGAGGATCACCAGCTTTGATTACCTGGGAATTTGTTTTACAGAGAATTGGCAAGGGTTTGGCCATGTCGATAAGCAATGTATGAGGATGAGACAGACGCTTCGGGGTTTGACCCGCTTTCAACATAACTGCGTCTGGCACCAAATCAATGTATACAGGGCTCAAACAAAAACTGCCACTAATTATGGGGCAGCACTGTGGGGTATGAAAAGTATTCCAAAAATCGAAAATGTGGAGAACTCCTTTCTTAAAAAACTGCTTGGGCTACCACAGTCTGCTCCAAACTATGGGACACATTTAGAATTGGGATGTCCACACATTGCCGATGAGTGGCTATTGGCTCCAGTCTCACATTGGCTGGCACTATGGGCTAACCAGAAAGCCACTCTCTCACATAAGATCATAAGAGCCCTGGTCAGTAGCTCAGCTGTAAAGAAAATCCCCTGGTTTATGTACATCCAGAAATGCATCAGACAGTTAAATTGTGCTGATCTTGTCTGCCCCTCAATCTCCTTGACCCCCTGTGCGGTCAGGGCATACAAACAAATGTTTAATTCTATCTTGGTGGCAAATAGGGAGTCCGCTGCCTTGGACATTCTTGCAAACATAAGGCATATTGTGTTAACATCTGCCGACGGTATTCAGCCGTACTTGCTCCACAGTGATAATCCTGCAGATCGCTGGGCCTTGACCCGAGCCCGGTTTGATTGCTTATGGCTAGGGGCACGAACAAAAAGCTAGACTCATAATGTGCAACCTACAGCTTGCCCCTGCTGTCAGTGGCCAGTGGAGGACCTTCTACACTTTGTGTTGTTTTGCCCACATTACACAGACCTAAGACAAAAAACACTTCTGCCACTACTTAGGTCCGCTGGCTTGTCTCAGGCTAGGCCTGCTTTATGTTATCTGCTTTCAGCCGCTACGATGCCAGTGGCCTGGGGCATGGTGGACTACTTGAGAAGGCCCTGGTATCGGAGAACTAAATTCACTGCTCAAAATATGATCGAACCCTGAAAATGTTATTGAATAGTTTGGACGCTTCCTGTGGATTTTATCTTGATTTACACACATGCACATTTTAATCTTTTTTTAAAACATTTTTTTTTTATATATTTGATGTTTGTAAGCTTATACCGTGGACTTTTAAAAAAAAATGTTGAATTGGATTTTGTATTACTATGCAGTTCTATTTTGTGTATAGTTTATGGATAATTTGCTTCCGAATAAACTTAATATGATGATGTGTATATATATATATCCTGTGGAATCGTCCAAAATGTCCGATTTTAAATGACCGAATGCGTGATTTGGCTGTATTTCGGCCGTTTGAAAATTCCAAACGGCCGAAAGTTTCGACCAGATCACGCATTCAGTGCTGGGGGCTTCTGGGGTGTCCCCTGCACCGTTGCTCACTATATTTTGATCAGGGGTTGCAGGGATGTCCCCTGCAGCCGTCCCAGGGGGAAAATAAAGGGCAGCAGGGTTGTCCCCCGCACCCTTGCTACCTATATTGTGAGTAGGGATTGCTGGGGTGCCCCTCGCAGCCATCCCAAAAAGAAAAAAAGGAAAGGACCCTGTGGCGCTGGTTCCCGATCACGGAAGTGAAAGGGAACAGGCGTTGCAGGGACACTGCGATCAGCGGCTGCAAGGTAAGTAGGTGGGTGGGGCCCAGGGGCCAAGTTGGAAATGTTCAGGGGAGAAAAGACAGAAGGTTATTTCAGGAAAATAATCTTCGGTCTTTTCTCCCTCGAACATTTGGATCTCGGGCTTTCAACCCCGATCCATATCCTGTATGTGTTTCAAACAGGTATCCACAGCGGAAAAGTCTGTGGGCAAGGTATCCGGCAGTGGTATCATACGTGGATGCTGTCCATACACTAAGTAGAAAGGGGAATACCGCATGGAGGAGTGGGAGGCATTGAATGCAAATTCAGCAGTGTGGACTAGGGACAACCAGGTAGCCTGATGTTGAAGACAAAGGCATCTGAGATACTGTTCCAACATCTGGTTGAATCTGTCCATCTGTCTCAGAGTGGTATGTGGATGAAAACTGATGTCCTTACCCAATAGGGTTGTCAGGGTGTGCCTGAACTGGGAAGTGAAAGGTGGTTCCTGGTCCAAACAATAACAGAAGGCATACCAGACAGGCAGAATACATGGCGGAAGTACATATCTGCCAGTACCACGGTTGTTGGCAGGCCGGAACAAGGGACACAGCGCACCATCTTCAAAAATTAGTCCACTCCTACCCAAATTGTGCTGTGTCAATGGGTGGCAAGTCTGTAATATAGCATCGACACTTAACATACAATTTGGGTAGTGGTGGACTCTTTTTCTAAGATGGGCTGTAGTAATCCACTGTGCTTTTCCCTGGGTATCTTCCCCTGTATACAGATGGCATGGTTAGATATGTAATCAGTCACATCCTTACTCATAAGGGGTCGGCAATACCAACGTTTTCTCATGACCTGGATTATCTGCTATCTTGGTGTCGTGACACCATTGAATAGCTTGCTTTCTCAGGGGTGGCATAGGGAGATACAGAATGCCCTGTATAAAGGGTAGACTGTCGTGATATTCCACATTCCAGTCGATCAGCTTGTCCTGGTGCAGCAGGATCCATGAGCGGATAGTAGAGAGAATCGCAACAGAAAGCATACATGCACACATAAAATGATCCTTGCTCAGCACAAAGGGTTATTCGGGAGCACTTTGCCTCCCATGTTCTGTGATGGAGCGTCAGCTTTACTGTGTCTGGAACCAGAACGGTTCTTAATTACAAAAAATCGAAAGCGGTGAAAAACAGATGCCAATGGGCTTCTACAGTTGTTGCTTTTCTGTTTTGATGTAATTACGTTTGGTTGCGGTTAGCTTGTGTGATTATTAGTCAACCGGATGGAGGTGCTACGTAGGAGCATCATCTTGTGGGCAAATGGCCCCTAGAGCAAACTAAGAGGCATCCACTTCAACAATGAAAGGTAGATACAGGTTAAGATGCTGCAAAGCGTGGCCTCAAGTAAAGGCTTACTTCAAAGAGCCAAATACTTGTTGCTTCAAGATCCGTTCAAAGCAACGCTACCACATGGCTTGTTAGGGGCATTACAAGTGAGGAAAAGCCTGGAATAAATGCCCATGCTAATTAGAAAAACCAAGGAAGCCCTGCAATTTCTTGATTATCGTGGGGACTGGGTAGTCTAGGACTGCTTTCACCTTAGAGGAGCACATGTATTGTCTTGGCCGAAAGCATATAATATAGGAATTATATTTCCTGCACGTCAAAGAAGCATTTTTCAAGTTTTGCATAGAGCGTGCTATCTTAGCCTTTGCACTACTTCTTTGATATGTTGTACGTGCTTAGCATATGAAGGGGAGAATATCAATATATCATCTAAATAGCGACTCATACATACATATCAAGAAGGTCATGATATACATCATTCATGAACCTCTGAAAGGTGGCCAGGTCGTTACATAGGCCGAAGGGCATCACCTAGTATTTGTAGAGGCCATGCTTGGTGCAGAAAGCAGTTGTCTACTCGTCACCTTTCCAAATATGCACAAGATTTCAAACTCCACGTAGGTCCAACTTGGTGAAGAGGATAGCCTGATGGAGCTGATCCAGAAACACTTACATTAATGATATCTGGTACCGATTCTTTATGGTGATCTAATTTCTTCTCTAGTAATCAGTGCATGGTCATTGGTCGCCCTCCTTCTTGGGAATGAAGAAGAGTGTTCTAGGTGCTCGTGAGGAGGAAGGTCGAATGAAACCTCTCTTGAGGGTGTTTGAAATATATTCCTTCAGTACCTGGTCTTCTTGTTGTGTCTGGAAGTATATTCTGCCTCACGGTATGGTGGCCCCGGTGACCAGTTCTATGGAACACAGTGAAGGGCCCAATAAGAAGACCGGAATTCAATAGTTTGTAGTGATCAGTCAATGGGCAAATTATGATGTTGTAGCCAAGGTTTGCTGAGGATCAAACCAAACTGTGGTCTGCTATCAAATCAAAAGCAATGGTTTCTTAATGCCGGATGGTAAAAGCATAAGTCGCAGTGGTCCGTGGGGGCAGGGTGTGGGCAATCTCATTAGCTTTATGGCCAGCTGTTATATCTATGCCGGCTGTGGGGGGCCTCCAACGCGGGCCGCGCTCCCCAGTGAACGTCTTGGCTCCGGTCTTCCACTGCAAAGCCTGCCCTGCTACTCCTCTCTCCACCACCTGGGCCAGTCCCGATATCTTGTCACTGGAGACAGGCAGAAGTCGTGCTGCGGCTAACGGGGATCACTCTGCGTGTGTGCTGTAGTCTCGGCAGCACAGCCTCCAGCAGCATACCTCCTCCGGTGCATCGGTCCCCTTATCTGCTTCTAGAACGCCGCCCAGCGCCATCCTCACCGGCAACAGTCCTGCGTCAAGCATCTCCAGCGCTGCACCTGAGTCGAAACAGGCAATCGTGTTCCAGCCGCAACTGACTCTCAATGTCACAGCGTGGCAGTGCCCAGCTCCTCCTCTGCAGCACGCCCTTCACTCCGCCCGGGGATGCACAAATTTGGCAGCGGTCGCCATCTTGCTTTCATCTCGGGCTCAAACTTTATCAGGTGGCAGCCGTCCGAGACCATTAGTATATCCCAAATTCGGTGTGGTTGCTCTCTAGACCCTCCAACACCTGTTTCCGACAAGGAACCTCACTGGGCTCAGGCATAGAGGATCGATTATAGAATCAGCGTCGGGAGCTCTCTTCAGGTACTCCTTACGGCACCATGGCAAGCCCCGCCCCCGCCGGATGGTAAAAGCATGACCACCTACTGGGTCTGTTGTACGACGGGACCTGAGGGGAACTCTGTACCGTCCACATCACATACAGGTTCTTGTTCAGGCTTATCCTCTGCAGGAATACCCAGATTCTTCGCCAACGCAATATCAATATAATTGTCGGTGGCTCTGGAATATGTACGGCTACATGTTTGGCGGTTGGTCGAGGTATGAGTAACTGGGTGGACACAAACAAATGGAGTATTTTCTGATGGCGTCTTTTCACAAATGAGGCTAACCCAGGCACGCCTTCTTAAGGATGAGCCATCGCAAAACCCGAAGGTTTCTTTGGCCGTCTTGCACATTCTTTAATGAAATGCCCCGCTTGTCCAAAGTACATGCATGCATTTGTGGCGTGGTGTCTTTCTCGCTCAGAGTTAAAGCACCATGGATGCCCTTTATCTGTATGGTTTCTGGAGGAGCATCAGAGGCTGAACAGACACCAGCCTTGAATCTGTAGCCAAGGTAGTTGATGCATATAGGTTCTTTCCTCTCATCCCAGCTCTTTATGCTTCTACTTGCATCATCAAGTCTAACAACTCAGGAAAAGTGGTAGGGACAGAGGGAACCACAGCAAGAGGGTCTTTGAAGCAGTCATTCAAACCTCTATAGAAAAGAGCCTCTTTTTTTTTTTATTTTGGCAAGGCAGTCTCGGCTGCAAGTTGATTGAAATGGGTTATGCTGTCCATTAAACTGGATTTACTCTGAGCGAGATTTAGACTTTCAGTATCTCGAGCCTGTGCCTTAAACTGGGTATCAAACACTTTATTCATCTCCAAGAGCAATGCGTCAAAATCATATAGAATGGGGCTATTTGTCTCCAGTAGAGGATTATCCCAAGCTGCCGCTGTATGCCCTGGACATTTGTATTTGTATTTATTGATTTATAAAGCACCTTACACCAAGGCGCTGTACAGTGGAACAACTTAATACATAAACAATACAACGGTGGAAGCAGAATTACAATATGAATCATTCAATAAAACAGTGAAAAGAGCAATTAACTGAAGGGGAAAGGGGGAATAGGGGAGTGGGACTGGGTAGCGGGGGGTGGTGATGAGTTGGAGGAGGGAAAGGGAAGGGAGTGAGAGGGGAGAGAGATAGTCAAGGGGAAAGAATAAGGAGGGAGGGGATGCAAAGGGGGTTTCAAGGAGGAGAATGGAGGAGGAGAGAATTTAGCGAAGTGCGGAATGAGGAGAAGGTCAGGGTGGAGCGGATTGCGAGAGGAAGGGAGTTCCAGTGCAGAGGCGCTAGGAGTTGGAAGGAGCGGAAACGGGAGGAGGCACAGAGGGATGGAGGTACAGTGAGAAGGAAATGGTCAGCGGATCGAAGGGAACGGTAGGGGGAGTAGAAAGAGAGAAGGGAGCATTGAGACCATGGAGGGATTTGAAGACAAAGCAGAGAAAGTGAAATTTAAGTTGGGAGTGAAATGGTAGCCAGCCAAGGTAAGAGAGCGAAGTAGAGATGGAGTCACGGGAGGTAAGGAGACATAGGATACGAACAGCAGAGTGGTAGATGGCTTTAAGGGGGGGCAAGATGAGATGTAGGTAGTCCAAAGAGTAGGGAAGAGCAATAGAAGAGGCGGGAGCAGATGAGGGAGGAGATTAAGAGTTTGGTAGCGTGGAAAGTGAGGGAGGGACGTATTTTGCGAATATTGAAGAGGTGGGAGCGACAGGTGTGAGAAGTGAGGGAAATATGTTGGGAGAAGGAGAGAGAGGAGTCAAAGAGAGCACCTAAATTACGAGTTTGGAGAGGGATAGAGAGATTAGAAGGAGGAAAGTGAATTAATGGGGGAGGCGACGGAGGGGGAAGAGAGTTGGAGGGAAAGAATAGGACTTCGGTCTTCTCAGTTTTAAGAGAGAGAAAGCGGGAGGACATCCAGTTCTTAATGGCAGTAAGGCAGGAAGAGAGTTTTTGGTGAAGGTCAGTTGAGAAGGAGGAGAAAGAGAGAAAGAGTTGTGTCGTCGGCATAGAAATGGTGGGAGATGCCAAACGAGGAGATAGCAAGATATGACAACATGAATGTTACCTTTGTGGCAGCATTGGGAAAGGCAGTTGATCTGCACACAAAATGGAGCTTGCACTGTTTAACAAGCGTGCAGTACATGTGCAGGTCTCCTGAAAACTGCTCCAAGGGAAACGTAGTAGATACAAAAAGAATGGCAGCAGCCATTGTAGGGGGTATCAGAGCAGCAGAGCCAGAGCCCCATATGAATTCTGCATAAGGGGGCCAATGGACGCCACCCACCCTGAAATGGCATTCAACCATTGGTGTAAAGCAGCATTGGCTGACGTTATATCTGCTCGCAGAGTTGTAATGGCCCGTATAAGAGCGGCAATAGGATCGTCTGAGGCCTTCCTGGTCAGTAGCCCAGTCAGGAAGGAATATGGCTTCATAGTCTCTTGTGCCTCTAGAGTATTTCCTCCCTTCTCGCAGACCATAGACACAAACAAAGACCTTTCTCGTATTCTATCAGCCAAGGGTAGAGGAAATGAAACCCCCTTAGCCTAACAAACAGACAAACAGCGGAGGGGAGCATAGACATACCTGTCAGGAGCTGCAAAGAAAGAAAAACAAATAAGATATTCCCTATGACCTGACTCCCAATCAAAAGCGGACCCCCCTCACTATTTCCTTTGTAAAGGTACCGGATGTCTGGTGGAAACATTGAGGATACTGGATGCGCAGGACGCACCAGCCCCGGTGCAAGTCAAAAACCAGACGCAGGAGTGTCACCCACAAAATAGAAATGGCGAAACTTAACTTGACGGCACGGCTAAGGGACACAGAGTTCCAAGGCAGGGCACAGTCAAAAAGTAACCCAACAGTCAATCCTCCAAGTAGCCAATCCAAAAATGGCAATCGATGCACAGTTCCAGAAGAAGTCCAAGGTCGATAGATTCAAGCAGTCAAAAAATACACCTAGATCCAAAATGACATGCAGAGAGAAATACCCAAAAGAAGCCACAGGTCAAGGTAAGCAAAAGTGCAAACTGAAACGAGGTAATGCACCACAGCAGATAACCAACGCAACTGTGAGACGCGGCGACGCTGCTCTGCCTGCATTATATGCTGGTCTCTACTTGCTGGCCATGGTGTGTCATCTGCAGTTGCTTTTGTGTTACGTGACACTTAAATGCAACACCATCTGCGATGTAACACTGTCTGGCCTACGTGAGTGTGCAACGGATGCTGGGACATGTAGTCCTTTGCCCCCACGTGCTTCATAAAGGTGCAAAGGAACCCTCCACTCTCGGGGGATGAAGGCCCAGGCCCGTGCTCTTACAGCTACCGTGTTCACCGACGGGGTCTAGAGTGTTCTCGCCAAAGCCCAATTGCTGTTGCAGCTACTAGTCTCCTCAGTCCGGACACAAATATCCCTCCTGGAGATGATGGCCTCTTGCGGCCTACTCGTACAGCACGGTCAGCTTCACATGCAACCTGTTCAGGAGTTTCTAGATGCCCACTTGCAGCAGAACACTAGCCATTAGGATGGCAAGCTATTTCTCACACGTCCCTTTCATATCACTCTTCACTGATGGTCGGAAGGCATGTATGTGGAAAAATGTTACGGTATGGTGTGCTAGACCAGGAGTGAATGCCTTCCACTTCTGACTGTAACAAATTCTGCCTTGCGGCTCTCCTTACCATGCAGCGGTTTGACCCACGTGTCAAGTTCTCTTGGCCACTATTTCCCGCTTTACTCATTAAGAAATGTCTTGGGACAGCAATGTTGTACTCTCCAAATGCATGGTCACCCCTTTCAACCTCCACGCAAGACCAACATCAAATTCCTATCATGTAAGGCTACTTTCTTGGTCGCCATCTCCTCAGCCAGACGAGTGGGCGAAATCCAGACACTATTGCAGTCGAGCACAAGTTCTAAGGTCCTGTTGGTGTCGAACCCTACCTTTAAGCCTCTTAGTTTCCCCTTGATTACCTTTTGGTAACTCTATCTTTCTGGTACCAAGCCATTGTGAAAGTCTTTGCAGCGGTTTGTGGCGTTTGGATCTACACCAATCAGCGATGGGCAGTCCAGGTCCTTCATCGCCCGATGGCTCAATGTCTGTATTTCTTTTGTCCTCACCTGACCAACTGCCACTTCCAAGTCAGCCTAAGGCATATTTCATAAGGGCTGTCCCATCTACCACTGCCCTCCTCTCTGGTGTACTCCTCATGGACCTCTGCAGGGCAGCAACGTGGATATTGGCTCATACCTTCACCTAGTTCTACTGTGTCGACAGACTCAACTGAGGAGTCCTGAGTTTAGCAGGCTGTCCTGTGACATCAGTTTGCCTTAGGTGAACTTTGTTCTGAAAGTGAGCCTTGTGCTCTTCCCTGCTTGGCATTACATGCATGGATATCTATTATACTGCTATATAATCTATTCAAAGAGCATTTGAATATATGAAAGAACCAATACTGAAGAAGGAATACAATTCCTTGCCTGCGACAGCATTTGTATCTTTCATAGATTCACCTGCAACCTCCGTCCTACCCCGCATATCACTCATCTTGACTCGTTTTGGCACTGTCCGTGTGTTATGAGAATCTGAAGATGGCCTCCAGGGGTGGAGCTATAGGAGGCACTGCATATTGGCTGAGGGGTAAAGGGCCAAAAACACAGAGAGAGAGCACTAAAGGGAGTGCAGTTTTCTTCATTTCAGATGAAACTGCTTTAATGCTACTGAGGATTCCCAGTCTGACTGGGAATTCAAACGCCATGTGAATCTACCAAAGCTGGAGAGCAGGAGTTACAGGTAAGTAACTTATTCCATACAACAGAAATGTTTTATGAAAAACAGGGGAGCACACACCTCCTGATGCTATCCTATGTGGCACAACCAATCTGGCACTCATGCATAAGCCTTGTAAAATATGGCTCCAGAGCCAACACATCCCGGGAGCAGGCAATTGTCTAGAAGACTCATTTAGCAAGAACACAAGTAGGAACTCAGCACAGAAACACTTGGAGACATTTTCCAAAAGTGGGCCACTCTAAATATCGACTTGTTAGCAACAAATACATATTCCAAAAGATCAAGCTTGGCATCCAGAATAAGGGCCCCCGGGCAATGTGCTGTGGATAACGTGTATATGCATATGCTTTTCCCCCCACAACGCTATCACGTTGTGTTGCAAAATCTGTTATGTGAACGTCTGAGTAATCCAGATTGCGCCATTATGGGCATAACCGGTTTGAGTCCCCCACCTACTGAGTCTGGCGTTGGAATCTCCAATCAGCCTTCAGACAACACACACTCTGCTTACACAACAGCAAAACCTGATAACACACTGAGACAAATCCCAGGGTATTGTCACTGCTCCCATGGGGGAACCCCCTTCCCATTTATTTATAGTGCATTTGTAAGGCGCTTATACATCAAGTAAATTGTGTTTCAAAGCACCCACAGGGCAACAGGGAGGGAACCTGGGAGTGAAAGACAAATATAACAATGAAACGGAGAGGCATTCCTACTAGGCCCTGTGAGCATTCTTAGTGTGCAAGTGCAGAGGGAGAGGGATGAAGGGGTGCTGGTAAGTGCTAGGAGTGACAAGGAGGGAAGTGCTAGGGATTAAGTTGAAGTGACTGGCAGAGATCACTTGGTGAGAGTGGTCAACTGCCAATAAATATGTGCAGGCCTGTGATAGCACAGGTCAGTGGGCACCTAAGGCAAGTGCTGGACGTGGGCGGTAGCTGAAAGCAATTGGGGTAGGAGGCCAAGACCCGGATGGACACATAAGGGCCCTGGTCACCAATTTCAGTACTCTGGGGTTTCGCAAAGGAGGGAGGGGAGGGGCGAGGTGGAGGTGAAAAGCGAAGTCTTGAGGAGCTTCCAGAGTTTGAGGAGATCCGGCTCAAGATGCAGAGGAAGGGGCAGGCTGTTCCAAAGGAGGGAGCCAACCGAGGAAATAGATCGTCCGCCACCTCACTGTTTAGCGAATCGTTTGACAAGCAGAGAGTTGGTTCCGTAGGAATGCAAAGATCTGGAGGGAGTGTATTTAGAGAGAGACAGTTGTAGATAGTGTGGTCCCCAGCCCCAGACAGCCTTATGGATGATGCAGAGGAATTTGAATTTGATCCTTGCAGCAACCGGGAGCCAGTGAGGAGTTTTTGGGGCTGGAGAGATGCGGTCCCTGGGCTTGAGGCCAAGGATAAGTCTTGCAGCCCTATTCTAGATTAGCAAGTAGGGGAGGTAGCAAGGAAGAAGGTATATTAAAGAAGAGGATATTGCAGTATTCCAGCCTCGAGACTACCCAGAGCTCTAGAGACACTGAGCTTCCGTGGAAAAGTGAGGAAAGGAAGGATTCCTTTGAGGAGGTAGAGTTAAAAGTGGGCCTTCTTGACCAACATGTGTTTGCTCCCTCTGTCTCCACAGGCCATCCCCACCCCTTCTGGCCCCCCTGTGATGTTTCCCCTTGACTATCTCTCTCCCCTCTCACTCCCTTCTCGCACACATGTGTTGCTTGTTTTGATAGTTTCTTCTACCCTGCCCCCCCCCTTCTAGCCTACTTCTGTAGGAGTCTGTCCTCATGCATTCTGGTTACACCATCACCATCTTGTGGCCAATGCTGGATTTTATTTTTTATGGACTTCATTGATTCACGGTGCGTCACCCTTTCTCAACACTCATGCTGGACTTCCTTTGCATCCTGTACTCATTGTGGCCCTGAATCATGCTGTTCCAATCTTCATCTTGTATCCTGGCTTGCAACATTATGTGTTACTACTGACATCTGCCATTGTATTTGCTCTCCCCTCTTGCTTCTCCACTGTTTTTGACTGCTTACTCTGTTCTCTCCTCCTCTCCCTTTTCCTATCTCCTCCCCTCCCCCCTTTACTCTCTGCTATGCACTTACTCTATCAGAATTATCCCTGGACCTAGTATGATAGCAACGATGTCTGTCTACTCCCCTCTCCCGTCCCCCCACCCCCGCCTCCAGCACTATCTGAAATGTTGTCCGGCCTAGTACGATAATCGCTTGTTTTGTTCCTCCCCTCCCTTTCTGCACCCTTCTACCTCACCTTTTGTTTTTCTCCAGCTCTACCAGAAATGTCGTCAGGCCTAGTATGGTAGTCGCCTGTCTGTTTCCATTTCCTTCCCAACCCCCCCCCCCCCTTCCTTAACTATGTCTTATGTCATCAGGCCAAGTACAATAGTTAATTTCATATCCTTACTGTTCATGTCCTGTAAGAATGTCAGTGTATTTTCCCTTGCCTTGAAGCGCTTTGAAACACATTGTGTATAGGCGCTGTAATGCTGGAAATGCATTGGAGGGGCAGGGCCTCCCTGTGCTTGTCCTGTAGTCCTTTTTCATGCGTGTTCTGTATTGTTTTCGGGCCAGGAGTCCATGTGGGACTCCTGTCAGTGCAGCTCTTCCTATTTTTGTTTTGGTGTTTTGTTTTGGTGTACAGACCATTGGGATACCCTTTTGGCACCCATGGGTGGGAGTATGACCCTGTACTCCTAGTGCATGTTTTTGGGCACCTGTGTGTGGCCCACAGAGCAGGGTATGGGCTGGTGGCAGCTCCATGCTGAATTTGACAGGTGCTTTGAATAGCCACCATTTTGGGGATACCCAGGCCCTGCCATTTGGAATCAGATGGTTCCTGATAGGAAACGAGATGGCCACCTGTTACCTTGTTTTCCCAAAATCCTGGGAAGCGCTGCCTCTGTCCCTTCCCCCTGACTGGCTGTTGGGTGGAAGTTCTATATATGGTATTGTGGGGAAGTCCAGGGCAGACTGGCTGGAGTCTTCCCAGTGACTGTATGTTGTGGGTACACCCTTGGGGTGGGACCTGGGTGAATGGAGTGAATGACCAATATGCACCTCTTGTTATGGGTGTCTAGTTTCTGGTATGTGATACAAAGACTGAGACAGCCCTGCCCGAAACTGGTATGGATGCAGTGTGTAGTGCTGAATGGCTGGTTACTTGTCCCAATACACATTCCTTGTTGTGAGTATCCGAGAGGGAGGAGAATGGCCTGAATGCGCTGTAAGCCTGATTGGCTGGCTGGCTGCCGAATGCCCTTCTGAGTGATTGGTTGCCTGAGTGTGACCCAGCAGAATGAATGAGAGACCAAACAGTATATCTGGGGGGCTCTCACTGCTTGAAATCGTTCAAAAGCTGAAGTTGAAACTGATGCTTAACTTTGAAGCCCACTGGAAGAAGAAGAACCGCTCAGCTTACAGGACGTTTTGAAATGATCGTCAACGAGCACCGCAAGAACCGAAGCTGCTGCCGCAACGACAGTTTTCACCCTTTTTCCTCGTGGGATCTCGATGATCCGTGGCTCCTGCCTTAACGGGAGCTGCTCAAGAAGGATCTGTCGACGTCCCCATGTCAAACTCTGCTATTCCAGGTACATTGGGGTTTTAGAACTATTTAGAAGGAAATAAGACTCTTGTGAACAATACATGGACTGGGCTTGTACGATATATCTTTATTTACAGGTTGCCCAGGTGGGGGAATCCTCATACAGAACTGTGCCTGGTGGTAGGGGCTCAGTGTTCTGCCAATTGTTCTAACCAACTGCTTTCCTCCTTTGTCTATTGGGGGTTCTCTTTATTACTTGATTGGTGCGATATTTAAACTAAGTACAGTTGATGCACTTTAATGAAATCTGATATTAATTGTGGTACCATGTAGAATTGTGTATATATTTGCCATTGTAGATTGACTGAGCACAAAGTGAGTTATTGTGATTGTGTATATAACCTTGAACCTTAATTATATAAAGACTGTGTTTTCACTAATACAGTGTGTGGACATTCCTTTGTGGGTGCTTGGGGACTACACTGTACTTAAGAACCAGCCTGCATTACCTCCTGAGAGCTTAGCCTTGATTGCTCGACTACGTTACCAATAATAGAGAATCTTGGCTGGGGTCCTCTGTGCCTCTCCTCTGCCATATATAGAGCAGAAGTACAGATACCCCCCTTCAGTCTTTACAGGCGCTATATAAATAAACTATTATATCATATCAAGGACTTGGCTGTGTGGGAGGAAAGAAAGAGAGGAGTCAAAGATGACTCCAAGGTTTTTGGCTTCAGATGAAGAAGGGGGAGAACCCATAGAGGGTGGCCAGAGTGAGGGGAACAAAGAGGGAGCAGGAGTCCCAGTGTGAAGAATCTCAGTCTTGCTGGCATTGAGGCAGAGATCATTGGAGGCACATCAGGACTGGAGGGCAGACAAGCAGAATGAGGCCAGGGAGGTAAGACCGTTACCCGATAGTCCCCCGGGGGTGGATCTTCTGGGGAGGGCAGCCCTCCAAGGGACCAGTGATGACTATACTGAGAAAACATGGTATGCACCCCCTCCACCTCTGTCCCCTCACTCCTCACACCCTGCACCATCCTCTATAGTTCCCCACAAGTCTATATATTTCTGTAGGGTAGGGGTGCCCATCCACATAAAACATAATGGGATGAGGAAGAGTGAAAACTACCCAGAGGGAGTACCTTTACATACTGGCATGAAGAAAATTGGGCAAAGAGGAAAAAGCCCACAGCAGAACCTACATACGTGGTTCAGTCAAACAGAATCAGACTTGAACATAAAAAGAGAAGAAGGACTATGGTTAAGAGGCATATCCTTCCAAGAGCTGGCTGGAGGCCAGGTGCAGAGAACAGGTGAGACTGGTGGTGTCTCGCTGAGCACACATGGTGTTCAAACTTGTCCTGGCTGGAGAATTGGAGGTCCAGGAGCTACCGGGAGCCAGACCATGTGGTCAGATTAAACACAAACCGAGCGGGACCCGACCTGGAAATGCAAGCAGAGGCAGTCCTGCAAAGGCACCCGAGCAAGCCAGTAACACCATGAAAGGTACATCGGTTACCGTAGCAGGTGGTAGTAATTACAGAAAACGAGGGAGGCAGTTGGGTAAAGTCGAGGAACCCTTTCTCCCTCGCACCAGTACTTGGGGAAATATACAAAGAGGACATATGATAAACAGTGTTTGGCAGGCTAGTGAACCAGGTCGGGCTACAACGTACGATAAACTCAAGAGAGGGGTCTGGGACCCATATGAGACTGGGTCAGCCCCACAAGTGCAGCCCATCTGGTCTGGGACCCCGATGGAGGTCGGGGAAGCCCTGCAAGAAGAATACAGAAGGATCAAGGACCAAGTACCATTTAAAGAAGCATGCAAACAAAGGGTTGCGGCACACAAGACGTCTGGCAAGCCCCGAGATAGCAAAAAGGGGTCGGGGACCCACATGAGAGACCAAAGTCTGGGAGACCCTGAGATATCCCAGAGGGGTCTTGGAGCCACACGAGAGAGCGAGAGAACGACGAGAAGCAGAGATAAAGGGTCGAAGACCCATAGCTGAGGATCAGTATACTATTTGGAACTGTAAGAGCTACAATCAAGTCTGGCAAGGTTGTAAACCAGACTTGATGCAACACATGTGAACTTGGTTTTTTTTATGTCTTTTCTGAAATACAACTTCTGGTAAAATAAGAACTAGCATCAAGTCTGCCAGGATAGTGAACCAGAATGTGTGCAACACTGGTGAACTTTGCTTTTTCGTGTTTTGTTTTGTGGAACACAACTGCAGTGAGACGAAGAACCACCGCAACCAAGTCTGGCAGGATAGTGAACCAGACTTGATAGGATATTTGCAAAATGGAGAAAGGACTGGAGAACGGATACTTCAGAACTGTATTTCCCTTTTTGCCAAGAATTGGACATTTTGAATTGAACTTTAACTTGGAGCCCAGAACGGGAGAAGCCTCCTTCTGGACCAATAACACCCCACATTGCCTTAGTTGATATAGAGTATGAGGGACAGACATAGGTTTGGACACAGGATGGTGGACACTTTATCAGACAACCTGACAGAGTCCTTAGTCTTTTTGTTAGGGCAGGGAATCCCCTAATAGAAATAGGGCTAGATAGGTTTTCCTTTTCATTTACTTCTAATACAGGTCTTGCCAACAAATATGCCAACTCTTGGCACCTGATGTCATAGTCTGGTAATTTGCCGCTGCTCTTAGATGCATGGACATCCTTCAGGAGGTACGCAAATCAAATACAAGTGCATGCTACTTTACAAGTGGATCATTTTTATTTGGTGTACATTCAAATCCATTAACCCTGTAGAGCACATCGGCTACTGATGTAGTTAGTGACGAATATGAGGATGTCGTCCCTTCTCCCCTAGGAGGAAACCTTTCCCATGAGGCCAGGGCGGTGCATCCAAAGTACAATAGTCACCCTGGAGATGGTGCACCAAGGAAGGATCACATGGGGAAGGAAACTCCCCCTTCTAAGAATTTGGGGAAGACCATCACCAGAGAATGCAATATCACTCCGCTTTAATACCTCCAACCACAAATCCTTCTTCCTCCTTCCTGGATAGAACTGATATGTTTTGTCAGCTCACTCCACCTAACCTACATGACAACACTGAAAAGCCAGAAAATACAAAGTATCATGTATATAGCTTTAATGCCAGTACTGGGATGAAGAAGATAGCTGCAAGTCCAAGGATCACTTGTGAGAAGCAGAACGAGTGGCCTAGTTTCTTGATGCCAGTGATGGACCCAATGCAGTACATCAATCTCATGCAGGAGTTTCGAGGAAGTTCAAGCTCTGGCTCAAACCGAACCGCAGGAGAGACGCGAGAGGGAGAGAGCTGGAACCCGGAGAGGAATAGCGGGAACTGTGCACGGAAGCAGCTGACACGAGCCACAGGACCCAGTGCAGCACGGAAAAGTCAGAACGTGCTGCTGGAGGAATGCTTCAGTCTGCACAGCCGCTACAGACCCTGCAGGATGCCTGAATGCTACCAGAGCCTCTAGAAGTGATACAGCTGCCCGGGAACTGCTGATACTGCCAAGAAGGAAGCAAATATTATTACAATTATTGTTAAATGTTTTATTGGTTAAAACAACCTTTAACAAAGAACACAAATGAAAGGAAGCAAATAGGTACGCAGTTTGCCCAGGAGCCGTGAGAGGTCTGGGGGAGCAACAGAGTGAGCTCAGGAACCGAAAAGAACCTGGAAGCCAATAAGAGACAGTTGTACACTTGGCAAGAGAGTGAATCTAGCAGATACAAAGCAACAGTGTGAGTCTGGGACCCGGAAGCAAATAAGAGACAGTTGTATATTTGGTATGAGAGTGAGCAAAGCAAATACAACGCAACAGTGTGAGTCGGGGGACCCATACCCAAGAAGAGTGAGAGGGTCTGGGACCCTGAAGAAAACAAGAGAGTTATATACTTGGTAGGAGAGTGAACCAAGCAGATACAATGCAGCAGTTTGAGTCTTGGACCCAATCCCATATGAGAAGTCAAAGTTTAAAGCCAAGAGGGTTTGAGGCCCTGTGAGAGAAATCAGAGGCAAAATCCATGAGAACTCACTGGCCTGGCAGAAGAGAGAACCAAGCCACTTTTGCTAGTCTGGGACACATATCCACATGAGAGATTGGTGGGAACAAGAGGGTCAAGAATCCTAGAACTGATAAAAGGAATCCTGCGCTTGGTTCACATTAGCCTCCACAGCGTGCCAAGCTGGTAAGATGTAAGAACTGTGAAATTAAGAGGCAGTTCTTTGTGGATTATCAAGTAACTAAAGATGGGACGACGACTAGGGGAAAGGAGCACAACCCTAGCATTGGAATCCTGTATTTTGGAACATTATTTTGCATCACTTTATTACCAGCTAAACTGGGAAATGTTCTGTTGATTGAAAACAACATGAACACTTTTATTTTGAGAAGAGACCATCATTTCACAGTTATCTTAGATCATCAGTGTTAGGGACAGAAGTAGGTTTTGAGACAGAACCGTGACATACCTTTTAGTTTCAGACTTCCTGACAATTTCACTGGTTTCCTTTGAGGTAGGAAACCCCTCTTAGCTTTAGGGATAGAGGCCTTTTTCCACCACTTTCATATTTAATAAAAGTCTTTATCCAAAAACATGCCACCATTGTGTCTGAGCCTTACTTTTGCACCTTTACATTACCCACTTTCTTTACCTGTTTGAATCGGAGCTAGTGTTTAATTTCCTAAAAATACACTTGGTGTCTATCTGCATACACCATGTCTCTGTACTGTCTCATGGTGGAAACTCCCAATGGTGGAAGCTTTTATGGAAGGAATTCAACATATTCACCCAGTGGTTGCTAGCCCAGCTATTAGTTGGGATTGAAATACAGTGCTGCATAGATTGATGCTTCCATTATTCAAATCCATTGATAAAAGTTCACTCATCCACCTAACTTAAGTGTCTTTACTTGTAGATCTTACATCAATAAGAACTACAAGCCTTATCAGTTTTCGCTATTCACAAAGAAAAGGTGTTTTATCAGTTCTCCCCCACTCCCACCCACCCCATTTGAAATAAATAGCCAGGTTGTTTCTAAACCAATCCATTTGACACCCCCGTTTCCCTTTTTCTTTCAACAGCCAGAGTGGAAATATCGCTACCCACACTAGATGTACAAAGAACTTTTTTTTAAACAATTTTTATTATTATTTCCATCCAAAAGAACTTACAACAGGCTATTGATGCTTAACATTTGTTACAAAAAAGGATTGTATCTATGTTTTCATGTCTGTTGCTTGTCCCTCACCCTCCCTCCCCGCTGAGCCTACTTCGCTTCTTGATTTGCCTCTATTCCTACTTCGGGGGTACTTTTTCCAGCTTCTTCATCTGAGTCCTGGTCACTCGACCAGTCCTGGGCGGGCCTGTATAGTGTGGCTACTAGGTGTTTCCAGGCCGTCAGGGATTCCGCTTCCTCCTCCCCTCCCCTGTTTCCGGCTTCTTGCCATACTGCTGTTTCGGCTTCAGCCCATTTCTGGAGGTCTTTCCACCAGACTTTTACCTGAGGTCTATTGCATGCCTTCCATTCCATGGCAATTCTACGCTTAACTAGTATATACACCAGATCTTTTAACTTGCTTACGTGCTTTAGGTGCCTTGGCCTAGGGAATCCTCCTAATAGGCATGCCCACGCTGATCCAATGTTTATTTTGATCCCATTTCCGTCTAACCGGTGGGCTACCTCTTCCCAGAATTTCCCAATTTCTGGGCATGCCCAAAACATGTGTGTCATCCCCATATTTTCTTCTTCACACATGGGACATGTCTGCCTGTTTGCGTTCTTAAATCTAGCAATTGTTTGGGGAGTCATATATGCCCTAGGAGTTAAATATAGCTGAATCTGTTGTAGTCTAGCATTTCTTGACACTTTCTTATGGTATCCTTGGGCTCGCTCCCACATCCCATTACTCATGGGTTCACCTACGTCGTCTTCCCAGTTATTTCTTAATTGTGTCACCTGTTTCCCCGCTTTAGACATCAATAGTTCGTACAATCTGGATATCTCATGCCCCCCTTCTGCTATATCGTATATTGTTTCTATAGTAGGGTCTGGCTGCTCGTCTAGCGTTACTTCCGACCATGTGTCTTTAATTCGCCGTATCAATCTATTGTATGTAATATCTTGTCCTTCATGTAGCCCCGTTTTTTCCATTATTGCCCCAAATGCCCTTATTTCCCCTTTTTGCCATATGTATTCTATTGTTGCAATACTCGCCGTTTCCCAATGCCTCCTTATTATCTTTGAGCTGCTCATCTCCCCTCGCCAGTGCCACCAACGGGATCTGTAGCGAGCACGGGGCTGGGTTCTCCATCGCCTGACATGCTTTGAGCCATACTTCCCATCCCAGCGCCAGCATCCCAGAGTGCACTGTCAGCTCTGATTTGGGCAGCCATATCACCTCTTTCAGGAAGTACGGGGCACATTCTAATATCAGCAATCTCGATTCTGAGGTGTGATCTTCTTTGGCCACATAACGCAGTTGACTAGCTAAGCAGTATATCTCGTAATTTGGCAGTTTAACCCCCCCTTTATCATATGTATTCTGCAATTTCCACAGGGCAATCCTATTCCTCATCTCATGCCACAGGAATCCCCTGCATATGCTCTGTAGTTTCGTAAAGAATCGCCCCTGTATCAAGTATGGTATATTCCCAAAATAATGCAGTGGTCTCAGCTGTACCACCATTTGCAGCAGCGCCCCTCTGCCCATCATTGCCAGGGGGTGCTTGGACCAGAACTTCATGTTATTCGCAATTTTCTGAACTGCTTTAACAGTATTGTGCTGATGCTCCGCTTCTACTGTGTGATATATATCTATTCCCAGATACCTAAACGTATGTGGCTCCCATGGTATTTGTAAAACCGGTAATTTTCATTGTGGGGATCCTACGTATCTGCTCAGTGGAAATATACGTGATTTTTTGGGGTTCACTGCTATGCCGGACAATAGCGCAAATCGCTCCATTACCTCTAAAATATATTGGAGGTTTTCCTGAGGGTATCTCAGATACAACAGCATGTCGTCTGCATATAGTGAGATTAGGTGCGGCTCCCCTTTTATTTTGATCCTATCTCCCCGTACTGCTGTCGGAAACATATTGCCAGAGGTTCTAATGCTAGTGTGTAAAGCATCGGAGACCATGGACATCCCTGTCTGGTGCCCCTACCCATCTGCCATTTTGTGGAGATAATAGCTCCGGTTTTTACTCGAGCTATCGGCACACTATATAGTAGTTTGACCCACTTAAGATACCTTGGTCCTATCCCGTAGCTCTTCAGAGCTGCGAACAGCCAGGGCCATTTGACAGAGTCAAAGGCCTTGACTGCATCCAGTGATACTATAGCCATTTCATCCGGGTCGTCTTTTGTATATTCTATGACCCGGTGAAGTCTTCTGAGGTTGTCAGATATGTTCCTACAAGGCACATATCTTGTTTGGTCTGGATGTATTAGTTTGTTAATAATCCGTTTCACTCTATTAGCGAATACTGCTGTAAGTATTTTACTATCTTGATTCAGCATTGATAGTGTCCTGAAGGATCCACACTCTGTACCTGGTTTGTTGGGTTTAGGTAATGGGATAATTGCTTCTCTCAGGGACTCTGGTAACTTTCCTGTCTCGTGCGCCTCATTCAGCATCATTAGAATCGGGGGGAGCACCTCACTTTTGTATGTTTTATAAAATTCACTGGGAAGCCCGTCAGCCCCAGGGGTCTTACTCGTGGGCAGCTGCACTATCACCTCTTCTAGCTCTTCCATTGTGATCAGGGCATCTAGGTCCGCTCTCTCTTCCGCGCTTATTCGTGGTAAGCCTATATCCTCCAGTGTATCTAGTATTTCTCGGCTATCGCACCCCTCATTATTCGCATATAGTTTCCGATAATATTCTAGTAACTCCCAATTGATATCCTTCTGAGTGTCTGCTACCTGCCCATTTTGTCCTATTATCGTTCTAATCACAGGTCTGGGAGTCTCCCTTTTGTACAACCATGCCAACATCCTTTCCGGTTTGTCTCTTCCTGTATGTTGACTTTCCACGTACTTTTAATAATTCAAATTACATAGTCTTTCCCAGTGCTCTACACATTTCAGTTGCAATCGACTTAGGACTTCTGTGTCCTCCTTTATGTCCCCTCCTTTGCTCAAAGTTGCCTCAAGTTCAGCTTCTGCTTGTTGCAAATCTCTTAGTATGCCCCCTGGAAACCCCTTCGATTTAGCTATCACTATTCCCCTCACCACCATCTTGAAGGCTTCCCACAGCGTGCCGGTTGATTCTACACTCCCAGTTTTGCTCTCAAAGTATCTTACAATCTCTTCTCTCAAGTCCTCCCTAAATATCACATCCTTCAGTGATTCAGCTCTTATTCGCCAGGTTGGTATCCTGGCTCTCAGGGGGGGGGGTCTATATTGCCATGTTAGGATCTATGGAGAGTGATCTGATAGGACCCTTGCCTTGTATTCTATCTGTACTGCTTCTGCTATTACTTCCTTTGAGACAAACATGTAGTCTAATCTCGTGTGCAAGTTTTGTGGGGCAGAGTAGTGTGAGTATTGTCTATCTTGCATGTATCTTCTAGGCAGAACTCTGTCAATAGGGCCTGTAGCGCTTTAGCTGCCGGGGAGGGCCTGTCTTGTTTACAGTCCGAACTGAACATCTTCGGATTCAGTGTGCAATTAGTCACCTCCCCAGATCCCTTCACCCCCCCATATACCAGCTCCATTTATTATATAGATTCCTGAAGTAAGACATTGTGTCCTGGTTCGGGCATATGTATTAATTATGCAGATTTCTTTATTTTCAATCAATCCCCATATTGCCACCATTCTCCCGTCAGCTTCAACCGTGCACTGCAAAGTACATCATGACCTTATTTCTTTTGAAATAGCTATTGAGCCCCCTGACATTCCAGGAGACTACCTTAAGGTCCCCCATATTTTAGCCCCTCTCCGCCCTCCTCCAGTATTTTCCCAGCCCTCGTCCAGAGTTTTACTATCGCGTGTAAGCTCGTTCCCCAACTCAAACTTCCCCAAACTAAAACACCCCAACTCCCCAATCCCCCCCCCCTCCCTCCCAACCCCAACATACTTCCCCACTCCCAATGTTTCCTCCCCCCTCCCAACTGATGCCCAGCTCCATCCCTGGATCTCAGGCGCCCCTGCATCTAGCCCTTTCAAATGGATTGTGTCCTCCCACGTATTCCTCATCTTGTGATAATTCGTTATCTCCAGCTTCGCTGCTTCGGAAAAAATTGTTCTCGGCAGAGGGCGCTGTGCTCGAGGTCGTGGCGTCGATTGTCCCTCGACGGACCCCATACTCTGTCGACGTCACTGATGGTATAAATAGCTCGAGCCGTGCCCGTTGCTTCAGTTCCGTTTTTCCGATCGCTTCGCTATCGAGAACGGCGTGCTTCTATTTTCTGTGAAAAAAATGTCAACTTCAACGCCTTCGACACCCAGGACTGGGTTCAAGAAGTGTGCAGATTGTGGGTCTAAGATGTCGATCACCAATCCCCACCGGATTTGTCTCTGGTGTCTCAGCTCCAGTCACCGAACCGACGACTGCGGTCCTGCCAATCAATGACCGAGAAAGCTCTATGTGAGAGGAGAGGTAAACTGTCGGTGGGGAGGGAGGCCTCTAAAAAGGTTACGTCAAAAAGACACAAGAAAGCGACTGATTCTAAGGAAGCGGATCGCCATAGGCACTCGAGATCTCAATCTAGGAGTAGATGGAGACACTCTTCGTCATTATCGAAAAAAATGAAGAGGAGACATAGATCTCCCTCATCATCATCATCATCTTCTTCAGAGTCGACCGAAAAAATTTGTTGTCCGACTAAATCGGATTCTCCCAGTAAGTGGGAAGAATTCCATAAAAAGATGATGGAGGTTTTCGAGAACGCGGCCCGACCCCCTCGAAAGACCCTCGAAAAAGCCATACCCCTAAAGTCGCTCCATTGGACGACAAAGGGAAGTCCAAGGCTACCATGGCAAAGACCGGTAGCCTCCAGGAATCCAGAAAAACTTGAGTCGACGTAAAACCGTCAAAGACTCTTTGAGAGTCGAGCACTTCTCCAGTGCCATACAAGAAACACAAGTCGTCGAAGAATTCAACGACTTCGTCAATGCCCTCAGCGTCGATAATTTCGACTCCAAAGCCAAAAACATCCTCGACGCCATTATCGAAGTCATCTTCGAAGACTTCGAAGACCCCTTCGACAACTTCGAAGGATTTGCCAATTCCTTCGAAGCAGATGGAAGAGGAAGAAAGGAGATTTACTCCTTTGCCCAGGTCAGACTTTTTCAAATCTATGTCAGCAATTTATGAAGAGTCTGATTCAGAAGAAGACGAGGTTACTTCTTTGGGATTTACTTATGGTACAAGACAAGTTCCTGAGGAACTTATTGACCAGAAATCTAGAATGAGAGACCTGAATGATACTCTACATTCTGCCAGTGGAGTTGACACATCCCCAGAATTAGAGTTCGCCAAACCTGATCCTGCAGAGCATGCAGATGCCGGATACAGGGGTCTTATGACCAGGGTAGTTGAATATATGGGTTGCGGTAATACTTCACCCATTTTTTAACAAAATGACATGACGGATATAATCGTCAAGGGACCTCAGAAAGATCCTGTTCTCCCTTTCCACAGGGCCCTTCAAAGGACTGGAGAAAAACTGGGAGAAACCAGCTTTTCCAAGAAAATATAGACCAGCTGGAACGGATCCTGAATATTTGAATAAACATCCGACTCCAGAGAGTTTAGTTATTCAGGCAGCATCTACTTCAAAACAAACTGCTTATCCAACTATCCCTCCAGATAGAGAGGATAAAAAAATTGATGCCTGGGCACATAGTTTTCACGTCAGGCAGTATGGCACTTAAGTCGGCAAATGTCACCTGTACCCTAGCCAGGTTTACCCATACCCTGTGGGACTGTATTTCGGCGGCGGCTGATCATATTCCGGAAGGCGAGGAAAGGGAAGTCTTCCTGAAATAGTCAAAGACGGGAAGGAGGCAATGGGGGTATGTCTTCAGTCTGGACGGGATACTGCTGATAGTATCAGCAGATCCATGGCTGCAAGCGTTGTGCTACGCAGATTTGCGTGGTTGAGGAAGTCGGGGTTTGGACCAGACGTGTAAGCTAGACTCCTCAACATGCCCTTTGATGGCTCGAGGCTCTTTGGCAGAAAGGCTGATGAATGCCTAAAAAAACTTCAGACCTAGAAAGTGGCAGCTAAGTCACTTAGCGCCTCTTTGCGCCAGCCTCTAAAACCCTATTCCGGCTCATCTTCCTCGAGGGGTCGTTCTTTTCGATACTACTCCTCTTTTGGTAGAGGAAGAGGACAGGCTTCTCAAAGGGGCAAAAGAAACTTCCCTCGTGGAGCATGAGGAAGAGGTGCAAAATCAGCCTCAGGAGCGGCATCTGTACCCTCAGCCACTCCTGCAGCCGCCTCCAAAATCCCTCTGAGACCTTGTTACACAAAACACCAGTGGGAGGCAGGATCTCTCAACATCTGAAGGAATGGCGGGGCATTACCTCAGATGGTTGGGCACTGGAAACAGTAGCCCAAGGTTACTGTCTCCCCTTTCTAAAAAGGCCTCAGAATCATCCACTGGGAGCCAACTCTGCCAAAATTCCAGATCCACTCCTGTTGCAGGAAATTTTAACCCTGCTAGAGAAAGGTGCCATAGAACTGGTACCTGTAGCGGAGAGGAACCGGGGTTGGTACTCCCCATATTTTCTCATCCCAAAAAAGGACGGAGGACTGAGACCCATCTTGGACTTGAGAAACTTGAACAAGTTCCTCAGGAAGGACAAGTTCAAGATGGTGACTCTTTCTCAGATCCTTCAGGCTCTCCAACTCCGAGATTGGTTGGTATCATTGGACCTTCAGGATGCTTACTTTCATGTGCCAATCCATTCAAAGCACAGAAAGTACCTGAGGTTCGCGATTGGCAATTCTCATTATCAGTTTCGAGTTCTGCCATTCGGGTTGACCTCCGCCCCGAAGGTTTTCACCAAACTGTTGGCGGTTGTGGCAGCAAGTCTCAGGAGAGGAGGTATTCACATATATCCCTACCTGGACGGCTGGTTGATCAGAGCAAGTTCTCCCGAACAAGCTCCGGAACATCTTTCGATCGCCTGCCACTTCCTCCACAAATTGGGCTTCTCCCTCAATTTCAAGAAGTCACACATGATACCATCCCAGAAGCTCCAGTTTATCGGAGCAGTCTTGGACACTTCCTCGGGAAAAGCCTCGCCTCCCGAAGTGAGAGCTCTCCACATCCAGCAGATGGTAACGAAGTTCCAGAATGCCCAACGTCTACCGGCCTTCGATTTTCTCAGGTTGCTCAGCCTCATGGCATCCTGCATTTTCCTAATACCAGAGGCCAGGTTGAGAATGAGATCCCTTCAATGGGCACTCAGAACTCAGTGGTCCCAGTTCTCAGGGAATATGTCGGATCTTCTGCAAGTCCCGAGCGCAGTTGCTCAGGATCTTCTATGGTGGGCTTGCAACAACAACATTCTCAAGGTAGAGTCTTTTTGGCAACCATGGCCGGAGATAACAGTAGTGACGGACGCCTCACTCACGGGGTGGGGAGCACACATCAACAATCTGACAATCAGCGGTCGTTGGTCTCCATCGGAGTCCAAACTACACATCAACCTGTTGGAGCTGAGGGCAATCAGACTAGCTCTGAAGGCCTTTCTGCCTTCTGTACAGGGAATGAATGTCCTGATAATGACGGACAACACGGTGGCCATGTACTACCTCAACAAAAGAGGAGGAGTAGGGTCACTACCACTGTGCAGAGAGGCAATGCAGCTATGGTTCTGGGCAATACAAGAAGGAATCTCTCTATCAGCAATTCACCTAGCCGGAGAGAAGAACACGGTGGCGGACGCTCTGAGCAGGCAGAGCACGGTCTCTCACGAGTGGGAGATAGCTCAGGAAGTCCTTCTGGAGATCTTCGCCCTTTGGGGAACCCCTCAAGTGGATCTGTTCGCCACCGTGATCAACTGGAAGTACGATCAGTACTGCTCAAGGGAATTTCCTCAAAGAGGAGCTCTGGGAGACGCATTCGTAGTGGAGTGGAAGTTTCCACTACTGTAGGCGTTTCCCCCAGTCCCCGTGATTCCTCAAGTAATCAGGAGGTTGAGAAAGTTCAGGAAAACCATGATCCTAATTGCCCCAGATTCGGCCAGGAGGACGTGCTACCCGGACCTTCTAGACATGTCCATCTACCCTCCAATATGTCTTCCTCAAAGAGAGGATCTTCTCTCGCAAGAGGAAGGTCGGGTTCTCCATCCAGAGGTCAAGACACTCAACCTTCACGCATGGTTTCTGAGAGGTTGAGATACAAGGATTGGGATCTTCCGGATGACGTAATGGAAATTTTGCTTTCGGCCAGAAGACCAGCAACAAAATCTTTGTACCGATGTCGCTGGAACAGGTTTAGTAACTGGTGCAAAGACAAGGATGTGGACCCTTTTCAGTGTGGCACCCCAATGGTGCTTTCTTTTCTGCTACATCTAGCTAATCTGGGGCTCCAGATAGGAACAATCAAAGGTTACCTTGCTGCGCTGTCCATTTTCAAGCACTCCTCGGAAGAGGTTTCATATTTCAAAATACCGTTAATAATTCAATTCTTAAAAGGGCTTACTAATGTATACCCTCCAGTACCTTTTCATGTACGAACTTGGGATTTAAATGTAGTATTAAAATTCTTGACTTGCATACCTTTTGAGCCTCTGCATTCATGTCCTTTGAGGCTTTTAACTTTAAAAACTGTCCTTCTTGTGGCCCTATCATCAGCCCGCAGGGTTAGCGAACTTCAGGCTCTCTCATGCAAACCACCATATACTATTTTTTATAAGGTAGTCCCTAAAGTTAAACCTTCGTTCTTGCCAAAAGTAGTCTCAGACTTCCATTTGTCACAAAAAATAGTACTACCAACTTTTTATCCTCCTCCTCATCTGGGCAAGGAAGAGGAGAGATTACACAGACTAGATCCCAAGAGGGCTCTTAGTTTTTACATCTCAAGGATGACTAAATTGAGACAAGATGACCAACTATTTGTGGGTTATACTGGTCATAAATTAGGCTTATCTGTAACAAAACAGACCATTTCCCACTGGATCATATTAGCCATAGTTGAATGCTACAGATTAGCGGGAAAAGAACCACCAGATGGGCTTCGTGCCCATTCTACAAGGGGAATGGCTACTTCTGCGGCTCTAAAGAGGGGAGTCCCGGCAGCAGATATTTGTGCAGCTGCAACCTGGAAAACAATGCATACGTTTGTTAAACATTATTGTTTGGATACTGCCTCCTCTAATGAGGGTTTATTTGCCGAGGCAGTTCTGCATTCTGTGCACGAAAACTGAAGTTAGTACTCCCGCCTCCAAATTTGATACTGCTATGGAAGCCTATCACAAGATGAGGAATACTTGGGAGGACACAATCCATTCGAAGAACAAGTTACTTACCAACTGTAACGTTCTTTCGACTGGATGTTCCTCCCACGTATTCCTTATCGACCCTCCCATCCTACCCCACACTACAGTTTTACTTTTTCTTACACTTTCCTCTCACGAAGAATGTATCAGTCATGGGGCACGCCTGGGTGTTCCTCCTATATATTTCATCGAAAAAACAGAACTGAAGCAACGGGCGCGGCTCGAGCTATTCATACCATTGGTGACGTCGACAGAGTACGGAGTCCGTTGAGGAAGAATCGACGCCACGACCTCGAGCACAGCGCCCTCTGCCGAGAAAACGTTTTTCCGAAGCAGCAAAGCTGGAGATAACAAATTATCACAAGATGAGGAATACGTGGGAGGAACATCCAGTCGAAAGAACGTTACAGTTGGTAAGTAACTTGTTCTTTCGTGGCTTCCGCCTGTACTCGGGGCACAGCAGGGAAGTGTCACCCTATTGGCGCCTTGACTTATCTACCTACTGGGGTTAGGTTCTCTACATCCCATGTCTCCTATATTGGTACCACTTTTTGTGCATTTGTTGCTTATAGCTTCATGATACTGTTCTATATTCCAGTCCAACAAGTCCATCTCTTAAGCATATCAGATATTTAAATCTATACTTTACAAACGCCCTCCTCGTCCGTATTTGTCCTTTCCATTAGAGCACCCCCCACTTCCCATAGTCTGAGGCATAGTGCCGG
The DNA here is from genome assembly GCF_040938575.1 of Ambystoma mexicanum. Classification (NCBI taxonomy): domain Eukaryota; kingdom Metazoa; phylum Chordata; class Amphibia; order Caudata; family Ambystomatidae; genus Ambystoma; species Ambystoma mexicanum. The sequence goes on from NC_090931.1 coordinate 556,908,636, forward strand.
GTCACTTATCCTGTCCTTTGCCTCCTTGCCCATCTCCAGCTTCCGGGATGCCTTGAGCATCCAGCCAATCCGTCACCTCCTCTGGGTTCGTCAAAGAAATGTGCTTTGCCTTTGTGGATGACCTTAAGTTTCGCGGGATACAAGAGCATGTATTTGAGGCCGGTTGTACGCAATCTTCTTTTCACCGCCTCATAACTGTACCGTTGTCTCTGTACCACCATGGTATAATCCGGGTATGCATTGACCGTAGCCGATGCACGTGTTATTGTTCCCCCTTTCTGGAAAAATTCTAGAATCTTTTCCCTGTCTCTGTAGTTCAATATCTTTGCTATAATTGCCCGGGATAGGGCTCCGGTTTGTGGCCTCCTCGTCAAGGCCCTATGCGCTCGTTCTACTGCAAATCCTTGCGAGAGCTTGCTGGCCCCAATTTCCTGAATAAGCATATTTTCCACATAGTCCGTGGGGTCCGAGCCTCCTTCTCCTTCCGGCAGGCCTACCAAGCGTACATTGTTGCGTTGCGCTCTCCCTTCGGCCTCCTCAGCTCGGTTCTCCAGGTTAGATACTTGCTGTTTCAGTATGTGGACCTCCTTGGTGTTGGCATTGCTGGCCTCTGTGTTAACTTTCACTGCACTCTCCAATCCGCTTGTTCTTTCTGCCAGCGCTCTTACGTCTTGTCTAAGTAGGCTTACTTCTATCCCTACTGCATCAATCTTCGTTTCCAGGGCCGCTTTCATGTCTGCCAATGCAGTCCCCCATGAGGATTTCAGTTCGATTATGGCAGCTAAAATCTGATGTTCGCTTTTCGACTGGGTCATTCCTTCCAGTGCCGTGGTCATTGCTTGTGTGGGCGTGTTTGGGGTCTTGTTTGGTGAAGATATCCATTGTTGGTTGCTTGCATCTTCCTTTGCCTCCCTTGAGAGCCATTACCCTCTGCGTGCTCGGCTCTGTCAGTCCTCAGTACAAGGTTGCACTCTGTTAGCCGTATTTTGTTGCTGGTGTGGCCTGTAGTTGTCCGGGCTCTTAGCGACACTGCTGGCTGTGCTCGTTTGTTCCTTAATATGAGAGCTGCCCCCTACGTGGCTGTTATTCCGACGCCTCAGCTCCTCAGGCTCGCCAGTTCTCCAATGTTTATGAGGGGTCCCAACACTGCTTGGTGCTATAATTGGGCTCCAGCTCACTCTCCACCGGCCCCTTTCTGTATGTTGCATGAACACTTCTTCGAATGGGGCAGTGGCCTTGCCAGTTATTGGGATGTGTGTATATCTCCTCATGACGGGGGTGCCGCTCAGCTGGATGCGATGTGTCTGTTGTTAATGCTGCTGGTGAGACGGCGGCGGGTTCTTACTTTTTGTGCAACGGCTATCCATGTAGTGTAGCAGTCTTTGTTTTTTCCACAGGGGCGTACTCCCCGGTTTCGTCCTACTGATAGTTCTCCTTATGTTTATTCATAAGGGTTATGCTCTGATCTGTCTTTCTTTCCTGCAGCACCTCTAATTTCCCATGCATTTGTATTGGGACTTAGTTGGTACCTTTCTGTGTCAAGCCAGCTTTATATTTTCCATGTCCCATGACTCCAGGGCTCCTTTAGATGTGCTCTGTGTGTGCGGCTCCTCTGCCGAGCCTGTCTTGGTGCCCACGCCCTGTGCCCTCAGGCTTCCAGCGTACTAGGACCGTCCTTCTCCATGCTTGTCCCCTGGACGCTATCTCTGCCAATGTCCAGGTGCACTGTTCTAAGAGTGAGCGGGTTGTTCGCTCCGGTGATGCTGCAACAGAGTATCTATTTTTCAACTCGTAGCGGCGTTGCAAGTTCCGCCTTGCAACATGTATCAATACGCAGGGTCCATCTCCTATTTGATTTCTTTCTGTGCAGTCCGCCGGGAGCCGCTCTCTCTCCTTCGCTCCAGCGCGTCTTGGGAGAGCCGCAGTCACGCGCTGGATCAGCCGCCCTGGTCTAATATTGCCGACCGCACTGCTTGTTCACAACCCCTTCGGCGCAGTACCTCGGCCGGCCCGGGTTTGTAGCTTGTCCTGTCCTCACCTTGGGGGACTTCAGGCCTCTCTCCCATTGGTTCTCTCTCCTCTATAGCGGCGCGCTTCCCGTTCCACAAATTCTTCGGGAAAGCTGCCTCTGTATATATTACTGGTGCACGGGGGCATGTCACTCGCCTGTGTCGAGTGTCCAGTGTACACGCCGGGCGTGCTCCTCTTACCCTATCACAGTCAGCCCTCTTAATTAAGGCACCAGTTCTCGGGTGCTTCGCTTCTGTAGCCCAGCACTGACATTACGCTTAGTGGCTCCTTTGTTCGGCGACGACGGCCATTTTGGTTACGGACTGGCGGCTATCGTCCGAACTTCAACATTCCATAGCTTTTGATTTCCTTGCATTATCAGCCCGCAGCGACTTTCAATAGGGTCCACTCCGTTTCATGCTGCATTCATCTTCTTTTTATGTCGGTTTGTAAAGTTTAAAGGCTTGCGCTTTACTCGGATCGCTGGACGGATGCAGGAGCTCAGAAGGAGAGCAGCCTATTCCATGGCTGCCAAGCCACGCCCCCTGATGTACAAAGAACTTTATTGCTCAACATGGATAGTACTAAAACAATACGAAACAAGCCAGTTTTTTGCCACAGGACAAAGATTAGTCCTGTCACTGAGGCCAACATTGCGAGGTGGATTGTGCATTTCATTCAAGAATGCTACAGACTTTCACAAGAGACTCTTACTGACACACCTAGCTCTCATTTTACTGTAGAAACAGGAGCTACTCTTGTGTTTTTAGTCAGCGTCTGTCTCGATACTATCTGCAAAGCCGCTACATGGGAATCTGTACACACCTTTGAATATCTACAGTACTTTTAAACAAGAGATGACTCTCAAGGGAGTTTAAATTGCAGAAATCCGGATTATTTTAATTGACTGCGTAAGGGGACATGGTAGGCACAAATGCAAAAATAAGCTTCTGTGGTCACACTATGCCCTCATTTTTCATGGAACACAATCTAAGGCCAAGGAGCCATGGGACACTGCGGGTACCTGCTCATGAAGTGTAGGGATAGCATAACAGGTATGCCCCTGTTGACGCCTAACTTTACTTTTCATGTGAACCGCTGCTATTACTCTGGACCTACCGCTGGATTTTTGGAATATGAATAGCGGGTGACTCTAAACCAATACAAGCACGTTAAAGAATATTACCTGGCGATGAAACCTTTTCACAACCCCCAGCCCCCGCCCAAACATTCTCTTCCTTTGATAGTCTGCCCCCAAGGTGTTTGAATGCAAACAGTTAATATAGCGGAGAATAAATCCAAAACTGTAAGGGATCTTTTATTCATGCACAACATTTCACTGTCGCTGTCCAGTCATTTGGTCGACAGACAATCGGTCGACGCAATTTGGTCGAAAGACAAATAGTTGCATTTTTTTTTTTATATATATATTTTTCAGGTTTTCGTTTAGGAAAAAGAAGGGGTTTTTATCAAATAAATTTGAAAATACAAACAAAAAATAAATAAATTCGACCATTTGTCTTTCGACCAAATTGTGTCGACCATTTGTCCTGTCGACCTTTTTTTTCGGACCAAATGACCTGTAACCTTCACTGTCAAGATGCAAAATCTTTCATATAATCATTTTATATTTAAGCAATTTCATACCCAATGTTGCTTCCTATAACTTTTCTCTAAGTGCAGAAATGATTTGCCTTCATGCACAAATTATTTCCCATGTGCACAATTAACAAGGGAGCAATTTTTGAGCATGAAGGCAACGCGCTCGCCATGGAAGCAAGATGACGCAGAGCAACACAGGTTCGATCCCCGGGTCCGCACTTTGAAACCTCTGGGTATTAAGCGCGTTATAAATAACCAATCATATCGTCATCACCATATCATCAATAAGCTATTATCTCTGAAGGGGACATGGTAAGGAATATTCCTTTTTCCAATCACTGCAATGTTTTACTAGTCCGTATAAAAAGTGTAACTTTCATTACTTTTTCAAAGCATGTTGGCTAAAAACATGTAGTAGGCGGTTCAATGTTAGCTTATAAACCAATCGAAGACTTCAAGATCTGCTTCTGTAACTACAGTACTGCACAGAAAAAAATGCATGAGTTCACCACATTAGTATAAACAGTGGGTTTAGTTGTGGTCATTTATTTGGCAAACACTGCTCAGAGGCAATGCCGATCATATTTTATTCATTGGGTACAAACGGCTGTTTGTTACAAAGGACAAATCGCTTAACTCCTATGGCTGTCCAAAAATCAAGGCAAAATCATTTTTTTCCGCAGGGATTGTGTCCTCCGACGTATTCCTCATCTTAGATATCTCCTTCCAGCTCCTCTGCTGGCCTCGGAAAATGTTTTCTCTCTAGAGGGCGCTGCGCGTCGACGTCCTCCGAGTCGATGTCCCTCGACAGCCACCGTATCGACGTCGATGTCATCCTGCCTATAAAGGCCGCGCGCAGCGTCCGTTGCTCAGTTCCGTTTTTCCGCGCTTACTCGGTGCCTCGGAATACCATTGCTCAGTTCTTGTCAGATTAATCCTATTTACTTCGAGTTATTTGATCCGTACTCGATGGCTTCCTCGTCGGATCCGACAACTCCTCGATCCGGCTTCAAAAAATGCTGAGATTGTGGGAAAAAGATGTCGCTGACTGACCCTTACAGAGTTTGTCTGTGGTGTTTGGGAGCTGAACACCATTGTTCGGAATGCGAGGACTGTATGTCCATGACGGCTAAGGCCCTGAAGGAGCGTAGGGGGAAGCTGGAGAAAGGTAAGACTTTTAAAGCTTCTTCTTGGTCGACGAAGTCGAGACACTCGTCTCCTCGTCACCATTCGCGCTCCAGGTCTCGGAGTGGGTCTCATCACTCCTCGAGATCAAAGCACTCGAAGAGGAGACGTCGAAGATCCCCTTCTCCGTCTTCCTCTTCCTCTGTTTCGCCAAAAAGAATCCCTTGCCCCACGAAACATAGTTCCCGGGCTGAATGGGAGGAATTCCGCAAAAATATGAGCGTCTTCGAGAAAGCGGCCTCGACCCCCTCGAAGACTGCCGAGAGCGATGTTCTGGTCGAAAGACCCGAAGGTCAAAAACGCCGCGAGTCGCAGTACCCGGCGAAGGAAACCTCTCGAGCGCGTCTCGAACCCTCGAGTAGGACTATGACCTCCAAACCTTCCTCGAAGGTTCCGTCGTCGATGAGGGTTCCGTCGAGGTCGATGTCTTCGACGCCGTTGTAGAAGGGAGCTTCGACACACGGGTCTGTCGACTCGACGCCAGCTTCGACACCGGCATCGACGCCAAGAAAAGTCACGGTTACGACACACCCAGTGACTATCCCCAGGTCCTCGACGTCGATGGCTTCGAGATTGTCGAGTAGAATTCCAATTCTGTCGAGGTCTTCGAGGCCTCTGCCTTTGTTTTCGACGCCACGCTCGAAGCCTTCGACGTCGACGACATCGACGTTTTCGAGGCCGATAATGACAAGTTCGGCTCCCTCTGCCTTGGAAATGGGATTTACTTCCTTTATGAGTTCAGAACAATTGAGAACTATGTCCTCAATTTTGGAAGAGGGTGAATTGTCTGAACAGGAAGACACATTTGAGTTGCAGGGACCTGTAACCCCAATTAGAGAGGAAATTTCCTCTGAAGAACGCAGGTTAAAGGATCTTCATGATTCCTTACATGAGGCAAGTGGGTTAGACACTTCCCCTGAGGTGGAGTTTGCTTGGCCAGACCCGGGGGAGCATGCTGAAACCCCCTATAGAGCCTTAATGGCCAGGATCACAGAGTTCATGGGGTGGTCTGCACCTTCAGAATCTTTCCAACAAGATGACCTCACGGATATTCTTGACAAAGGCCCACAGGAGGATCCTGTGGTGCCTTTTCATAAAGCTCTTCAGAGGAAGATCATGACAAACTGGGAAACCCCAGATGTAGTACCAGCAGTAAATAAAAAACTGTCTACAAAGTACAGGGTATCTTCTACAGACCCGGAGTTTTTGTCTAAACACCCATCCCCAGAAAGTCTGGTGGTACAGGCAGCATCCTCTACCGATGTCAAAACGGCTTATCCTACCGTCCCACAGGACAGGGACGATAAAAAATATGATGCTATGGCAAAGAAAGTCTTTTCAGCATGTAGCATGGCGTTAAAATCTGTTAATGCTACTTGCACCCTTGCTAGGTTCAGCCATACACTTTGGGAGTGTGCTTCTACAGCGGCTGACTGCATCCCGGAGGGAGAAGAAAGGGATGCGTTCCTGAATATTATACAGGACGGTAAAGACCCTATGTGCGAATCCCTCCAGACGGGCATTGATTCGGCTGACAGTATCAGCAGAGCAATGGCGGCAAGTACATCAACCAGGAGATTCGCTTGGTTGAGAAAGTCTGTTTTTGCCCCAGATGTGCAAGCCAGGCTCTTGAACATGCCATTCGATGGCTCTTCTTTGTTCGGGAAAAGGCGGATGACAGTTTAGAGAAACTGCAAACATCAAAAGCAGCAGCAAAATCTCTAGGCGCTGCAATCCGTCAGACACCTTTTCTTCCCACAGGAACCTCTGCAAGGGGCAAGTCCTTTCGCTTCTACTCCGCATTCGGAAGAGGTAGAGGACGACCGGCTCAAAGGGGACAAAGAAGAACTACCCGAGGTGGACGGGGTAGATATTCAAAAGCCGCAGCAACAGCAGGTGCCTCTTTACCATCGGCATCTGCATCAGCCGCCCCAAAACCACTCTGAGGACTTCCCTCACAGGACACCTGTAGGAGGCAGGTTGACTCAACATCTGGCGGTATGGCAGGCTATCACGTCAGATGCTTAGGCATTGGAAACAGTTGCCCAAGGTTACTGCCTGCCTTTCCTACGTATACCTCAGAGTCATCCACCGGGGATCAGCTCTCAGAAATCTCCAGATCCGCTCCTCTTGCAGGAAATTTTGGACCTGCTAGAGAAAGGTGCTATAGAACCGGTACCTGTAGTGGAGAGGAACAAGGGCTGGTACTCCCCTTACTTTCTCATTCCAAAGAAAGACGGAGGACTGAGACCCATCTTGGGCTTGCGAGAATTGAACAAATTCCTCAGGAAAGACAAATTCAAGATGGTCACTCTTTCTCAAATCCTCCAGGCCCTTCAGTTCCAGGACTGGTTGGTATCTCTGGACCTTCAGGACGCTTATTTCCATGTGCCTATCCATCTCAAACACAGGAAATACCTGAGGTTCGCAATTGGCAACTCTCACTATCAATTTCGAGTGCTGCCATTTGGGCTGACCTCCGCCCCGAGGGTCTTCACCAAGTTAATGTCGGTAGTGGCTGCAAGTCTAAGGAGGGAAGGGATTCACGTCTACCCCTACCTGGACGATTGGTTGATCAGGGCTGTTTCTTTGGAACAAGCTCAGATTCAGCTAAATCACGTGTGCCACTTCCTTCACAGACTGGGCTTCTCCCTCAATTTAAAGAAGTCACAAATGATACCATCGCAGAGACTCCTGTTCATAGGAGCGATCCTGGTCACTTCCCTGGGAAAAGCCTCGCCACCAGAGGTGAGGGCTCAAGATATTCTACAGATGGTTACCAAGTTCCAACATGCCCAACGTCTCCCAGCCTTCGACTTTTTGAGGTTGCTAGGCCTCATGGCATCCTGCATTTTCCTAGTGCCAGAGGCTCGCCTGAGAATGAGATCCCTCCAGTGGGCACTGAGGACTCAGTGGTCATAATTCTCAGGGAGAATGACAGATCTTCTTCAGGTTCCCGGCAGGGTGGCTCGAGACCTTCAGTGGCGGGCCTATCAGGAGAACATTCTGAAAGGAGAACAGTTTTGGCAACCCTGGCCGGAGATAACAGTAGTCACGGATGCCTCACTCACGGGGTGGGGAGCCCACGCCAACGACTTGACCATCAGCGGTCGTCGGTCTCCATCGGAGTCCAGACTACATATCAACCTGTTAGAGCTGAGAGCCATCAGACTTGCGCTGAAGGCGTTCCTGCCAGCTGTACAAGGGAAGAACGTCCTGATAATGACGGACAACACGGTGGCCATGCATTACCTCAACAAAAGAGGAGGTGTAGGATCACTACCCCTGTGCAGAGAGGCGATGCAGCTCTGGTTTTGGGCAATCCGAGAAGGAATCTCTCTATCGGCAGTTCACCTAGCCGGAGAGAAGAACTTGACAGCGGACGCTCTGAGCAGGCAGAGCACAGTCTCCCACGAGTGGGAACTAGCTCAGGAAGTCCTTCAAGAGATCTTCGCCCTTTGGGGAACCCCTCAGGTAGATCTGTTCGCCACCAGCCTAAACAGGAAATGCGACCTGTTCTGCTCAAGGGAATTTCCCCCGAGAGGAGCTCTGGGAGACGCGTTCATAGTGGACTGGGAGTTTCCGCTTCTGTACGCGTTCCCACCGGTCCCTGTCATTCCTCAAATGATCAGGAGGTTGAGAAGATTCCGGCGAACCATGATCCTAGTTGCCCCGGATTGGGCCAGGAGAACGTGGTACCCGGACCTTCTAGACTTGTCCATCTGCCCTCCAATTCGACTTCCACTCAGAGAGAACCTACTCTCACAGAAGGGAGGTCAGGTTCTCCATCCAGACATCAAAACCCTCAACCTTCACGCTTGGCTTCTGAAAGGCTGAGGTACAAGGATTGGGACCTCCCTGATGATGTTATGGAGGTGTTGCTTTCGGCAAGGAGGCCAGCAACTGCCGTTGGAACAGATTTTGCAGCTGGTGTAGAGAACAGAATATCGACCCTTTTTCATGTGGTACACCAATGGTTTTGTCCTTCCTATTATATTTGGCAAATTCAGGCCTTCAAGTTGGCACCATTAAGGGCTATCTCGCAGCGCTATCCATCTTTAAGCGTACTGCGGAAGAACCATCCTATTTCAAATTACCCTTGGTAATTCAGTTTATAAAGTGGCTAACCAATGTTTATCCCCCAAGACCATTCCATGTTCCCCTATGGGATTTAAACTTAGTACTAACTTTCCTGATGGGCACACCTTTCGAACCTCTCCATTCTTGTTCGTTAAGATTCCTTACCCTTAAAACTGTTTTATTAATAGCACTTACATCTGCTAGAAGGGTGAGCGAATTACAAGCTCTTTCTTGTAAACCCCCTCACACAATATTTCACAAAGACAAAGTTGTCCTGCAAGTGAAGCCTAATTTCCTCCCAAAGGTGGTTTCTGAATTCCATATCACTCAGAAGATTACCCTACCATCTTTCTATCCTCCTCCTCACCCGGGGAAAGAGGAAGAGAGGTTACACAGGCTAGACCCTAGGAGGGCTTTAAGTTTTTACATCAGTAGACTAGCCAGGATAAGACAGGCAGACCAGCTGTTTGTAGGTTACGCAGGTCACAAGCTGGGGTTACCAATAACTAAGCAGACCATTTCCAGATGGATCATTCTAGCCATTCTGGAATGTTATAAACTGGCAGGGAAAGAGCCCCCTCAAAACCTTAGGGCTCATTCGACCAGAGGTATTGCAGCTTCATCGGCCCTCAAAAGAGGCGTGCTGGTTAAAGACATCTGTGCGGCCGCTACATGGTCGTCTGTCCATACCTTTACACTTTTTTACAATTTGGATTCCTCCTCCAGTCAAGAGACTAGGTTTGGAAGGGCTGTACTGCATTCTATTCATCAATAGAAGACAGCATGAAGTCAGTACTCCCTCCTCCAATAATAGAATACTGCTATGGGAGCCTATCTAAGATGAGGAATACGTCGGAGGACACAATCCCTTCGAAGAACAAGTTACTTCTTACCTTGTAACGTTCTTTCGACGGGATGTTCCTCCGACGTATTCCTCATCGACCCTCCCATCCATCCCCGCAGTTCTACTTCCCTTGTTGTTGCAGCTTACGCTCCTTCAGGGTGATTATTTTAGTCCAGAAAGTATTATTGTGGGCTACAAAACGGAACTGAGCAACGGACGCTGCGCGCGGCCTTTATAGGCAGGATGACGTCGACGTCGATACGGTGGCTGTCGAGGGACATCGACTCGGAGGACGTCGACGCGCAGCGCCCTCTAGAGAGAAAAAATTTCCGAGGCCAGCAGAGGAGCTGGAAGGAGATATCTAAGATGAGGAATACGTCAGAGGAACATCCCGTCGAAAGAACGTTACAAGGTAAGAAGTAACTTGTTCTTCTCTGTTATTCCATCTGGTAGTTGTGTACCAGAAAACATACAAATAAGACGTCATGTGCCACTAGAATAAAGTAATTTGGGTGCCAGTAAAACATGCTGCTCATAATATGTGGGTCTGGAAAATTGTTGCATCAGAATTGCTGCATCACAGAGTATGATGATCAGAATTCCTGTGCCACTGCTTACCATCGACTTTACATTTCCCTGTAAATACAGCAGTGACAAACCAACTGTAAGGAAGGCATGGTAGCAAAGTAAGACAGACCCGAGTGATCACAGTTCAAGGGTGTTTCTTAAACCTTAAAATGTGTGTGATAAATGCCTAATCTAAACCTAAATCTAAGATGGGAGCAAGCTACGACCATCAAATAATAATACAGTTCTAGTGGAGTCTAGTCAAATAAAAGGGCCTGTATTAAGAAAGCATATTGCCAGTAAGAGTGTGGGATAATGTGCACAAGAAAAGAAATAATTGTTCACAAAAGGATATGTCAGGATGTTATGGCCAGTGTCTGCCTTCCCCACAGTATTAGCACGGGACAAGGCAGGACCCTTGAGCACAGCACACTCCTGGGCTTCTCGGCACGAGGTTACAGTTCCTTTTCTCAATATCAGGACCTTCTTTGTCCAAGTCTCTTTCATGCAAAGTCTCTTGCTTCAGAGGGCCTAATGTATCATAAACACCAAAACAAAAGTTCCTTCTATTTATCTTCACGCCAGGCGATTACTCTTCACCCTTGCATCCTCCTCAGCCGGGCTCCGAACCTTCTCTCAATGTTAGCCTCCCTCAGTCAGGCTCAGACCAATCACTCCCTGTGGACATACCAGGGGCGTGGCCGATGTGGGCATGAGTCCCGGCGAGCTCCTGTGAATGCTGATATTATCCTGAATTAATATCCTGTATCCGTGGCAGATAACACCTAAAACATAGTAGTGGAGGGACGAGCAGCTCCTGACCTGACGGACAGAGAGTGGACAGGACTTCTCAATGCAAACCAGCAGAAATTATAAGTTGAAGTTGCACCCCGAGAGCGGAGCAGGCGCTCCAAAATTGCCGCCACACTCTCGAGCCGTGGAGAGTGAACGCCCGAGGGGGGCCGCCATCTGGACTCAACTGCTGGAGAACTGCCCCCATGCTCAAGGCGACCACCCTGTCCTCTGAGGGGTGCAAGGGAGGTCCAAGGTGCATGAACAGCAGACTGAGGCATGGGTTGTGTCGTCCCGCCGGCTCTGACCCCCTGGTGCCGGAGCTTCACCCTGCGGCCCTGCAGCAGGGCTGATTGATCACCAGCTGGGAGGAATCGCCGGAACCAACGCAGCGCTGGACTGGGCTTCTAGGAGGGCGAAGGTCCTCCAACAACAGCAGCTGCAGTGAGCTCCCTGACAGCAGCATCACCTTGCTGAAACGTATCGGGAGGACTGCGGCGGAATCCCTGTCCCCCTAGACGGAATCTGCTAGCGACAGCAGCTGAGGTGAGTGCCCTGGCACCTACATTGCTCTGCTGAACCGCCTCGAGAAAAGCATGGCGGACACCCTGTCTCCCGGGGCAAGCTGTGCATTTCCTATTGCACTGGTGCGGGGCTGCGATCGGCGGACCCGACCCTGTGGGCTGCATCACACAACCTGTGCGGTGCAATATCAAGATCCCTACCAGGTGCACTGCACAGCGATATAACACCATCTCACTACCCACAGCGGACCCGGAGGACCAAGTCGTCCATGCCGCCATTTGCTCTTGCCACCTACTGGGGACACTGTGCCAGTGTTGTGATGAGAGGGGCTGCTCCGGGCCGTAAAAGAACTGCCCGTGGCTAAGAAGAACGTAGGCTGCCTCTCCCAACCACCTCTGAGCCGAGGGACACCCTACGTGCGAGGTGCATGCACCTCATCGGGCATGCTTAGAGATACAAGCGTGGTGTTAGGCTCACCTGGTCTCCACAGGGGTCCCGAACGAAGCTGGACGGCAACTGTCTCCACCAGTGTCACACGTACCGAAGTGGTGAATGGCTGCACGTGCCCTCTGTTTTGCCCTTTCGTCACAAGATTTGCCTAAAATGTTGAAACGAGATGTTAACTAGCCATAACGAGGAGGACCGGCTGCCACCTCCCGTGACCTCCTTGTGCACCCCTCTACTATGTCTCACCTTAGAGTTATAAATGGCAGACTCTCCATCCTGCGACTGTATGCAGGGGTGTGTTGTTGTTCAAGGATCTAGTTACTTCACTGATCCTGTAGATTTCCAGACAACTGTGACTCTGTGGTTAAGTCTTAATACCAATATTTCTTGGTATGGATTGCTTTAGAGTTCAAGTTGCCAAAAGTTCACTACTGTGCTAGTTTCTTTGCAGATCCCCTTTTTGATGCACCCGATGAAAAGTGTCTCCTCTCCACAAATGATGAGCAGAATTCCAGAGGTGAGTTTCAAATCTAGCGCGATGTGACGATGTCTAAAAATACAGTATTGTTCTTCTGTGCAACTAACCTGCTGTTCCTTTTCAGTTCTGCAGGTGCGCTCACTCCGGAGCAGCGATCGCGTGATGGTGTCTCGAGGGACCGCAAGAGTGTGCAGCCTTCGGGTGAGTATTAGCACTGCGTAAGGTTGAAATGTCTTTAATGAGGCCTTTTTCCTCTGCGCGGCTAACCTGATGTTTCCTTTTCTATTCGGCAGGTGCGGCAGCTCCGGAGCGTCGATCGCGTGATGGTGCCTCGATTGATCGCAAGAGTGAGCAGCCTTCTGGTGAGTATTAGCGCTGCGCATTGTTGAAATGTCTTCAACGTGGTCCTTTGCTCTGCGCGGCTAACCTGATGTTTCCTTTTCTGTTCGGCAGATGCGGCGGCTCCAGAGCGACTGAAATGGAGCGTCAGGTAAGAAACTTGTTCTTGTTTTTTCTCTCTCTTCCTTTCATTCCTTACAGGCAATGGTTTGTGAAGACCAGGACGGGCGTGGCTGGAGACCAGGCTGAAGCTAGCAGACACAGTGAGCGTTACGCTGCAGGAGTGCAGAATAACGCGAAGCGTGTTCTGTTCTGAGGGTGTGGTTTATATAGCCTCAAAGAAGTAGTCCCAGGTAGAGTAGTCCCTCCAGCATGCCTCAGACTGGGCTGAATGTGATTCCTTTTCCCTTGCAAACTGCCTTGCTTTAAAGAGCATTATGAGCCTGGCACCAACGGTCCAAAGGTCCCCATAGGTGTCGGTACCTGGGGTAGGCTGGTCTGCTTCTGATGTCTGGGGACAAGCACCGTGACATGCGGCTAGAATACCCTGCGATGACGGAATGAGCGGATAGACATCCAGCGCTCTGGGCACTTCGTATTACCAGGCCGGACAAGACTCTTGAGGCGGGGAGGAATCCTGCGATACTGGAGGTAGGAGAGAAGAGCCCCACTGCCGCCGCAGCCCTCTACACTGGGCTCAGGAAGTGACCCAGCCGCAACTAATTAGCCCCTGAGAAGGCACAGGACCGGCGCATGACGGTGGCGAGCAGGGCCACCTTGAATAATACATTGCCCAGACTCAAGTGCTGTGGCTCTCTAATGGAACGTCTCAAGTGAGACATGACAGGATAGGTTACACACCCTAAACAGCAATCTATCCATACAAAACACTGGCCTGGCTACACATACACAATTTCTACCAATGGCACTGTGGACATCCCTTAGTTTGGTTCACACTTGTCATCACAATGTTCACGGGTGTATTGCTGCTCACCCTAATTCACAGGCATCCCTTAGTTGGGTTCACATTAGCCTGCACAATGTGCCAAAGATTTTCGACTGTAAAAGGGGTTTGGCTTGACCCTCGTATGACCACTTTGATACCTCACGCCGGCCTCCCCTAGGGCCTCTTGGTACTTTTAGTTTGTACAATAACCGAAGTCTTTTGGCTGTGCACGGGATTCAACCTAACCCGCTGCAGGGCCACTTCGATTTCCCAGTTCAATACATTCTACTTGTTCAAGAGCGGGGTATCAGTAAGAGTTCTTCGAATGAGCGCGCACGTGGCGCCGGACCACTCTAACTCTGATACCAGTTTGGCTTACAAAAGACCTTTGTCCATTAGTCATCTTTCTTCATATAATGCTGCTCTTTTCAACCTTGAGCCCAACACAGTCCAGTCTATTATCAGTTCTTTCAGACTGTGCCGAACTCTGTTGGTGTCTCTTGCCTCTGGAGTCAAGGACGGTACCACGATGGCAACCGCTTCTTCCCGCCCTGGCTATCAGTGCGGGAAGGTCAAATGTACCGCTGACATCATTCGCACCATTCGCCAACTGCAATTGCCAGTCCTATGTTTCCCTTATCAGAGACTCTGCACGTCACGGTTAAAAAGGGCAAGGGCAATTCCCTCCTCGTCGTCCTTTCAGGTCTTGCCACCTTTCTCCTCCTTTTGAACTGCCATCCTGGAATAGCTGCTTCCTCATGCGTTTGACTTTGCTCAGAGTGTGCTTTTGTGCTCTGCCTTTTATGCCCATGGGGAAATGGAAGGGAAGTCAGGTGTGTGTAATTATCGGTGAGACACGGCACCCCATTCCCTCTAACACCTTTTCCCCATCCTACCCCGTAGGACATCAAAAAGATCTCGCCCATGCTCTATTTCCAACATGAACATTTTCTTACACAGAGAAAGACAACGGACTAACACCAGAGCCGTTTACCTGACATGTACCAACACAAGGGTCAGGCAATTGACCAGAACCACACACGCACACCTGACGGCCCTTTACCTTCCCCACAGGGATAAAAGGTGCAGCACAAGTGCACACAACAAGCAAAACCGAACGCACAAGGGGACAGCTATTCCAGACCAGCAGTTCAATAGGAGAAGAAAAGCGGCGAGACCTGAAAGGACGACGAGGAGGGAGTTGTCCTTGCCCTTTTCAACTCAGAACTGCAAAGTCTCCGATAAAGGAACTACAAGACAGGGGAGTACTGCTGGCGTGTGGTGTGACAGGTGCCAATGGTGCATGGGCCTCCCCACAGATAACACAGGCGGGGATGCACGCAGGCTAACGTGGTACTGTCCTTGACTCTGGAAACAAAACAGAACAGCGGGTTCAACACTGCTGGTGAGTCGGTGAAAGCTGATAGCAAACCGAACTGTGTTGAGCCCAAGGTTGCAAGTGGCAACATTATATGTGAACAAAGAACTTATGTTTGGAACTTTTAAGAAAAGCGAAAGAAGGGCCAACTGCAGAGTTGGTCAGGTACTGCAGGAATACTTCTTTTTCGAAGGACTCTGGCTGGCCCCTTTCTTTTGAAGTGAAACTGCAAGTCCCAGAAGAGCCTAGAAGAGGGTGGTGTGAGGGTCAGAGTGGTCCTACAGAGGTCACATATTATCCTCTGTACGATTGAAAGTCTCAGGCCCATTGCTGAAAGAAAGCTAGGGAATAGGGACCACGCTTTCTGAAAATATGAAGTAAAACATGAACTGTGTTTAGAAATGTATGAACTGTATTAACGATGGCTAAGTGAACCCGACGAAGGTAAATAAAGTGAACTGTGAATTGGCAAATGTGAACCCGGTTGAGGGATGTCTGCAAATCGGGGTGAGATCTGATACACCAAGAAGATTGTGTTAAGAGTGAAAGGCCGTACTGAACCCGACAGAGGGAGGCCCAAGTTGCAAGAAGGATCCAAGCCCAGTGGAGGGAGATCCAAGGGGTGAAGAGCAATCGCCCAGAGTGCAAGATCACCAAAGGAACTTTTATTTGTTTGTTACTCTGGTCCAGCAGGCCTTCTAAGGCAAAAACTTAGGTACAAGAGACTTGGCCCATGAAGGTCCTGATATTGTTGAATAGAATAGTGAACATCGTGCTGGAGAGGTCCAGGACTGTGCTGTGCTCAGAAGTCCTGCTTCGTCCCATGCTTAAAATGTGAAGTAGGGAGACCCAGCCATACCATCCTGACTTATCATTTTGTGAACACCTCTTTCTTTTCTGGTGAATATTATCCCACACTAATTTTTGTAACTTAGTGGTAAGGACCTGTAATCGTTTTTTGTTTTATTTTTTTTAGTATAGGCCCTTTTTATCTGAAAAGATGCCACTAGGACTGCCTTATTATTATTTGATGGTCGTAGCTTGCTCCCATTTTAGATTTAGGTTTAGATTAGGTGTTTATCTCAGCCATTATAAAGTTCAATAAACACCCTTGAGCTGTGATCAAATGTGTCTCTTTACTGTTGCCACCATGAGTTCCTTACAATACCTTCAGGTTTCTCAGACAACCCAACAGATAAGAGACACACTTGTGCTCCCCAAAACATGCAACTTTGGGGGGATTGGGTCCTCCGATGTATTCCATATCTATGACAGGTAATGTCCACAGCTGTGCTGCTTCGGAAAATCTTTGGCGTCTGCGTCCTGCATCGATGACGTCGATGCGCCGTCCCCGAGGACCTCCTTCGACGGCCGACGTGATAAGTAGGACGCACGACGCCCATAGCCTCAGTTCCGTTTTTTCCGCGAACGTGTTCGCTTCGTGAATCTCGGTACGCCTCGACTCGTTGGAGTTTGCTGTTTTCAATTCTCGGTTCGCTGAACCTGTTCGGTTTTTTGTGAAGACCTGTTCGTGGCGATGTCTTCTTCGTCTTCAACCCCGCGTCCGGGCTTCAAGAAATGCGGGGACTGTGGGTCCAAGATGTCGGTCACGGACTTGCACGACGCCTGCCTCTGGTGCCTCGGGGAGGCCCACGATACGGACGACTGTCAGTCACTCACGGCAAAGGCCTTGCGGGAACGCAAGAAGAAGCTGTCGGTAGGCCGGGTGTCTAAGCCTCGGAAGTCGAGGTCTGCGGGGCTTTTGACGGATGACTCGAGGGGCGACTCTCCGCGTCATCGTCGGAAGTCCAGTGGGTCTCCTTCCAGGAGTCGGTCTCGCCACTCCTCCGCCTCTTCGAGGCATTCCCGGAAGCACCGGCATAGGTCGCCTTCCCCATCCTCTTCCGAGGACTCCGCCCGTCGGCGGGTCGCTTATCCCTCCATGCAAGCGACACCGGAGGAATGGGCTTCCTTCGGGAAGCAGATGCTAGCGATTCTTGAATCGCAGGGCACCGGTCCGTCCACGCCTCCGAGTGGGGTCGATCGGCACCGGTCGAGAGACACTGCTCGTACGCCTTCGGGCTTGGGTGGTCGGCACGGCTCACGGGAAAGGTCCCGCTCCGACAAGGGTAGCCGTTCTCGCCATGCCCGTTCCAGGTCCCAGGCCTCGACGCGCTCGAGACCTCATGATCCTTGCCGTCTTCGAAGAAGACGTTGACGCCTGTGGCGCCGAGGTTGTCGATGATTTCTCTCGAGGCTCTGCCTCCGAGGGGGTCATCGACGCCGTCGGCGCCTAGGTCGTCGAGAGACAAGCTCGGAGCTCCGGCTTCGAGGCCTGTGTCGACGCCGCCGATGCTGGCTGCGCTGCAACTGACGTCGACGCCGATTCGCTCGACGTCGACGCCTTTTCTGTCGACGCCTGCGCTGACTCGTTCGGTGCCCTCGACGCCTTTCAAGGCGGTGGTGTCGGTGGGGCCCCATGGCACGGGGTTTGCCCCTAGAAAGGCTCTGGCTAAGGTCAGGCACTGCTTTGGTCCCCAGAGGTCTTCCTCTCCCCGCCTGGAGTACATTTCTGAGGGTGATGAAGGCTCTGATGGCGGCTTGGTTCCGGTTACGGTTTCCGATGAACTTATCTCGGGCCATAGCCAGTTTGATGACCTGCGGCAGTCGCTGCATGATGCCAGTGGACTGGACACCTCTCCGGAGGTGGAGTTTTGTAGGCTGGAGCCTGGCACTCATGCCGATTCTTCATATCGGCGCCTTATGTCTCGGGTTACCGAGTACTTGGGTTGGTCAGCTCCCCCAGGGGAGTTCGTTCAGAATGATCTCACGGACATCCTTGATCTCGGTCCACCCACTGACCCGGTTTTGCCTTTCAATATGGCTCTGCAGAGAAGGGTGGCGGCGGCTTGGACTGCTCCGGAGAGTCTCCCGGCAGTGGGCAAGTCTTTGTTGCGAAAATACCGTCCAGCCAGTAGCAACCCCTGCTACTTGTCTAGACACCCCACTCCGGAGAGTTTGGTGGTGCAGGCGACTGCGGCCCCAGCAAAGCAGGCGTTGTATCCTACCATCCCTCCGGATAGGGACGACAAACGTTTTGACGGCTGGGCGAAGAAAGTGTTTTATTGGGGGTATGGCGCTTCAGGCAGCCAACTCCATATGTGCCTTGTCTCGTTTCACACACACTCTGTGGAACTGTGTTGCATTAGCGGCTGAACATATTCCCGAAGGGGACGAACGGGATGGTTTCCTTGCTATGGTTCAGGGTGGCAAGGATGCCATGTGTGAGGCCGTTCAGTCGGGTTTGGACTTGGCGGATTGTGTCAGCCGGTCCATGGCAGCGAGCACCGTAATGTGCAGGTTTGCGTGGTTGCGGAAGTCTGGGTTCGCTCCTGATGTGCAGTCCCGGCTCCTCAACATGCCCTTTGACGGTGAACACCTTTTTGGCAGCAAGGCTGACGAGAGCCTTGAGAGGTTGCAGACCTCCAAAGCTGCAGCGAAGTCGTTGGGCCCTGCAGTTTGCCAACCTCCGCCTTTTCATCCTAGGGGACAGCAATGGAGGGGAGGTTCCTTTCACTTTTACTCGTCCTTCAGTAAAGCGAGGGGAGCTAGCAGTCAAAGAGGCCATCGTAAGAGTGCCAGAGGTGGAAATAAAGGTACTCGAGGTGCCAAGGCCGCTCGGGCGGTTGCCTCTTTGCCCGCAGACGCTACCACTCAGTCATGAGGCCAGGTCCCATGGTTCGCCGGTTGGGGGAAGGCTGGCGCAGCATCTTGTAGAGTGGCAAGCCATTACTTCAGATGTGTGGGTTCTGGAGATCATAACCCACGGCTACTGTCTTCCTTTTCGGCAGAGGCCTCATGACAATCCACCAGGGAGCCTCTCTTTGAAGAGTCTGGATCCGCTCCTTGCGCAGGAAATTCAAGCCCTGCTGGAGAAAGGCGCCATAGAACTGGTGCCTGTAGCAAAGAAGAACAAGGGATGGTATTCCCCTTATTTTTTGATATCGAAGAAAGACGGGGGATTGAGACCCATCATGGACTTGCGCTGTTTGAACAAACTCCTCAGGGAGGACAAGTTGAAGATGGTGACTCTTTCTCAAGTCCTCCAGGCCCTTCAACTTCAGGACTGGTTGGTGTCTCTCGACCTCAAGGATGCTTACTTCCATGTGCCGATCCATCCCAAGCACAAGAAGTACCTGAGGTTCGCGGTTGGCAACTCGCACTTTCAGTTTCGGGTCCAGCCGTTCGGATTGACCTGCGCCCCAAGGGTTTTCACCAAGCTCATGGTGGTGGTGGCAGCGCATCTCAGGAAAGGGAGGATTCACGTCTACCCCTACCTGGACGATTGGTTGATCATGGGGAGCTCTCCCGAGCAAGTCCTGGATCATCTGTCCGTCACCTGCCACTCCCTTCACAGGCTGGGCTTATCCCTCAATTTAAAGACGTCCCATTTGACACCAACGCAGCGGCTCCAGTACATCGGAGCAGTGCTCGACACGTACCTGGGGCAGTGTTTTCCTCCTCAGGTGAGGGCTCTTCACATTCAGCAGATGGTGCACAAGTTTCAGTTTGCCTAGAATCTCCCAGCGTCCGAGTTCTTGAGACTGCTCAGCCTCATGGCATCCTGCATTCTTCTAGTGCCAGAGGCTCGTCTGTGGATGAGATCTTTGCAGTGGGCACTCAAGCTCCAGTGGTCTCAGTCCTCCGGCAGGCTGTCGGACCCTGTTCAGGTGCCGTCCTCGTTAGCCCGGGACCTTCTGTGGTGGGCCGTCGAGGGCAATCTGATGAAGGGGCCCCATTTTGGCTGCCCTGGCCGGAGGTGACGATCGTGACGGACGCATCCCTCACGGGATGGGGAGCTCATGCCAAGGAGTTGACAGTCAGCGGTCGTTGGTCTCCGTCAGAGTCCAGACTCCATATCAATCTGTTGGAGCTGAGGGCCGTCAGGCTAGCCCTGAAGGCTTTTCTGCCGACTGTGCGCGGAAAGAGTGTCCTGATTCTAACGGACAACACGGTGGCCATGCACTACCTCAACAAAAAGGGGGGGGCAGGGTCACTTCCGCTGTGCAGGGAGGCGATGCAGCTCGAGTTCTGGGCCATCCAGCAGGAAGTTTCGATCTCAGAGGTTCATCTGGCCGGAGACGACGAGACGGCGGACGCTCTGAGCAGGCAGAGCACGATCTCTCACGAGTGGGAGCTGGCTCAGGAGATTCTCCTGGAGATCTTCGCCCTTTGGGGGACCCCTCAAGTGGATCTCTTCGCCTCCAGTGTCAACCGGAAGTGCGAAAGGTTTTGCTCGCGGGATTTCCTCCAAAAGGAGCCTTAGGAGACGCGTTCATGGTGGAGTGGTCATTCCCACTGCTGTACGCGTTTCCTCCAGTCCCCGTCATCCCGCAAGTGCTGCGGATGTTATGGAGGTTCGGTTCCCGGATGATCCTCATTGCTCCGGCGTGGGCCCAGAGGACGTGGTACCCGGACCTTCTAGACTTGTCCATCTGCCCTCCACATCGTCTTCCCTACCGAGACGATCTGCTCTCACGGGAGGGGGGGGTCAGGTTCTCCATCCAGAGGTCAGATCCCTCAACCTTCACGCTTGGCTTCTGAAAGGTTGAGGTATAAGGATTGGGACCTCCCTGAAGACGTGATGGAGGTGTTGCTCTCGGCCAGGCGACCGGCAACAAAGTCGCTGTACCGTTGCCGTTGGAGAAAGTTCTGCGACTGGTGCAGAGTTCAGAATGTGGATCCTTTTGAATGTGACATTCCCATGGTTTTGTTTTTTTTGCTTTCTTTGGCCCACAGGGTCTTGCAAGTGGGGACCATTAAAGGTTACCTGGCGGCGCTGTCCATATTTAAGCGCTCGTCTGAAGAGTGTTCCTATTTTAAGATTCCTTTAATTTCGCAGTTTTTGAAAGGGCTCACTAATGTGTTCCCTCCGTCACCTTTTTTTGGTGCAAGGTTGGGATTTGAACCTTGTTCTTAAGTTTCTTATGGGTGCTCCGTTTGAGCCTTTACATTCTTGCCCTTTGAGGCTGTTGACTCTGAATACTGTGTTTTTGGTTGCGGTTACTTCCACTCGCAGAGTGAATGAGTTACAGGCACTTTCAGTTAAGCCACCCTTCACTATGTTTCATAAGGACAGGGTTGTCCTTAGAGTTCGTCCTTCTTTTCTTCCGAAGGTGGTTTCGGAATTTCATTTGAGCCAGAAGGTTGTTCTTCCGGCGTTCTATCCTCCTCCACATCCTGGTAAGGAAGACGAGAGGCTCCATAGGCTTGATCCTCGGAGAGCGTTGAGCTTTTATATTTCACGCATGTCCCAGGTCAGAGTGGACGATCAACTTTTCATTGGTTACGCTGGAAAGCGTTTGGGACAAGCTGTGACAAAACAGACTTTGTCTCGTTGGATTATTTTAGCTATCTCCGAGTGTTACCGCTTGGCGGGTAAGGACCCTCCGGCTGGCTTGCAGGCCCATTCTACCAGAGGAGTGGCTGCATCTACTGCTCTGCAGAGGGGAGTTCCTATTCGTCACATCTGTGATGCAGCCACTGGGCTTCAGTACATACTTTTGTATGTCACTATTCCCTCGATTCCATCAGAGGGAAAGAACTGGCCTTTGGCAAGTCAGTTCTCTATTCCGCAATTTGATTGAGCATGCTAAATTTGTATTCTAAATTCTTTTCCCACCTCCTTCCTTGGAACTGCTTTGAGAGTCTGTCATAGATATGGAATACGTCAGAGGACCCAATCCCCTCGAAGAACAAGTTACTTTCTTACCTGGTAACGTTCTTTCGATGGGATGGTCCGATGACGTATTCCATATTGCTCCCTCCCTGCCTTCCCTGCTGCGATTGCAGCTTGCTTTCCGCAAGTCCTTGTGTGTCTGACTGGCAGAAAACTGGTGGCACACGTTCTGGGAAAAAACTATAACTGAGGCTATGGGCGTCGTGCGTCCTGCTTATTACATAGGATGACGTCATCCGTCGGAGGAGGTCCTCGGGGACGGCGCATCAACGCCATCGACGCAGGACGCCAAAGATTTTCCGAAGCTGTCAGGAGTGGCACTCTATTAAGAGTGGCACAGGACACCCAGAAAGGGTTTGGGTGGTTGTGCCAAATAAAGTGGACAGATAAGAACACACACAGCTGAAAGGAAAGAGAACGAAGAGTAGCAAGGGAAAAGATACAGAATGAATACCCTCTTGGGGTGTATGCAGATATAGGAAAAGAGTATTCCACGAACCTTGGAAATACTCTAGCCTTCTGCACAGTTTGCTATAACAGAGGCCCACGCTGTTTGCTCATGACTTGGAACAGCAGCTCTGGGTGTCTGTAATGTAGAAACAGGACAAGGGAAGGGGCAGAGGTTGACTGATGGGAACCAACAGACAAGCTCTGTACAAAAGGGTCTACAAACAGTACAAGAGAAGATACTACAGACAAATCCAGGAAAGGAGGTGATAGCAAACTAGCAGAAGGAAATGAAAGGAAAGTCGTGTAACAGGATAGGATAGCAGAGGACAGTAAGGAACAAGGTTGAGAGCTCTGAGGAGCAGGAAAGCAATGAGTAAGCCCACAGGAGTGGGACTGTAAGGTAGAAAGCCCAGAGGAAAAGGGCTTAGGGCAGCAGAGTTAAGCAGACTGCACGGCAAGAATCCCAAAAAGGACCGGGCAGTAAGGAGTGAACCCTGAGGGACAGGGCCGCTGAAGGTAGAAGGTAGCAGAGGACTGTAGAGGGCTGCTAGGCCGAGAACCCAGCGGAAAAGGTAGGTAGTAGGCAGCGGAGCGTAATAAGCTGCAAAGTAGGAAGGCCCAGAGGACAAGGGCTGTAGGTAGCCGGAGTGAGGCAGGCTGCAGAGCAGGGAGCCCAGAGGACAAGGGAGCCGGAGTGAGGCAGGCTGCAGGGCAGGGAGCCCAGAAGACAAGGGCTAAGGCAGCCGGAGTGAGGCAGGCTGCAGAGCAGGGAGCCCAGAGGACAAGGGAGCCGGAGTGAGGCAGGCTGCAGGGCAGGGAGCCCAGAAGACAAGGGCTGAAGGCTGCCGGAGTGAGGCAGGCTGCAGAGCAGGGAGCCCAAAAGACAAGGGCTGAAGGCAGCCGGAGTGAGGCAGGCTTCAGAGCAGGGAGCTCAGAAGACAAGGGCTGAAGGCAGCCGGAGCGAGGCAGGCTGCAGAGCAGGGAGCCCAGAGGACAAGAGCTGAGGCTGGAAAGCAGCAGAGCGTGATCAGCTGCAATGTAGAGAGCCCGCAGGGCAAGGGCGGAGGCTGAAAGGCAGCAGAGCGTGATCGGCTGCAGTGTGGAGAGCCCGGCAGGGCAAGGGGCGGAGGCTGGAAGGCAGCAGAGCGTGATCGGCTGCAATGTGGAGAGCCCGGCAGGGCAAGGGCGGAGGCTGGAAGGCAGCAGAGCGTGATCGGCTGCAATGTGGAGAGCCCGGCAGGGCAAGGGCGGAGACTGGAAGGCAGCAGAGCGTGATCAGCTGCAGTGTGGAGAGCCCAGAGGAGCAGGGCTGTGAGGCAGGGAGCCTGGAAGGCTATGGCTGAAGGCAGCAATGTGGAGCAAGCAACAAGGCAGAGTCCAAGCAGGAGTGAAGGTAAGCAGCATACAAGATCCGTAGGAAGATGCAAAAGGTGGAGGAAGGACTCTCAGATGCAAGAGGCTGAGCCACTGCAGGCAGCAGCCTTTATACTGCCTAGCCCAGCACAGGGGCAGGCTAATTGGTTGCACCTGGCGAAACACACCTGCAGGCAATCGGCCACCTCCCTTTCTGTTCCTGGGCTGGTGGAAGCAGGGCAAGTGCCTAGGGCTTCTGGGGGTGTAGTTCCTTTGATAACCAATAGGAACAGCCAGGAATCGATGCTTGTAGCCAGGTGCATTATGGTATGCGTAGTTTGTTGGAAATAATAATAAAGCACCAAAGTCTCGCAAATGGGAAATAAAGTTCCCAAAGTAAATATAGTTGGATCCAAGAGTCTGTTGTAACTAAATGATAAACATATAGTCCAAATTGAGCGTAAATGGATGCGCCCATGGCGCAGGCATGACAGAAGCAGCACAGCTGTGGACATTACCTGTTATAGATATGGAATACGTCGTCGGACCATCCCATCGAAAGAACGTTACCAGGTAAGAAAGTAATTTGTTCTACTCATAATAAAAAGGGAGTACACAATACACCCCCAACTAAAAATAGAAAACAATGAACGAATACACCTCTGCCCCTGCATACACCCACTAAGTTCAACTGATATTTTTGCCTCGGCTGTACCAGCAGAGTAGTGGCAGAGGGAAGAGGTAAATAGTATTAACTGCCTGATGTAAGAAGCAGAGGTGCTTTAACAGGAAGAACATCTTCTAATTAAGCAATATAACCCGAGTGGCGGGGGCATTACCAACTCAGTTAATGCCCCGGGGCCCATAGTTATAGGCCCTAGCGAAGCAAGGGCCTTAACGAAGGCCCCGGGGCATTACCTGAGTCGGTAATGCCCTCGCCGCGAGGGTTATATTGCTATTAGTACCCCGGGCCGCATTATGTGCGTGACCGGGGCACTAAAAGCATTTTTTTCTGTCCCGAAACGCTGCGGCGTTTCGGGACAGAAAAAAAAAAAAAGAAACGACCAAGAAAATGGCCACCATGGAAAGGGAAAACAGAGTGCGTCTTCCCTTTCCATGGTGGCCATCGGGAGCGGACACGCTGGGAACACAAGTGTTCCCAGCGTGTCCGCTCCCGAAAGAAAAAAAAGAAGCAGAAGGTAAGTGGGGTTGGGAGGGAAGGAAAAAAAAGGAAAAAAGAAAACATACCTGCATCCCCGGCGAGGGACGAGGGAAGCCTCCAGCCGTGTGGAGGCGCAGAGCGGGGATGACCCCGCTCCGAGTCTCCACACGGCTGGAGCCTTCCCTCGTCCCTCGCCGGGGAAGCAGGAACAAGCAGGTAAGTGGGAGTAGGGGGGAGGAGGGAGGAAAGGGAGATAAAAAAAAAAAAAGCCTTACCCGAGTCCCCGGCGGAGGACAAGGCGGCTGGAATCCCGGCCGAGAATCGAAGGATTCTCGGCCGGGTAAGGACCCGGCGAGAGCCAATCAGAATGCGTATGTGGAACAATTTACCCCTTTGCTCCCCCCTGGGGACAGCTTTGTGTAACCCTGCGTTCTAATGAGTCACACAGGAGGGGTGTAGTAATCACCCCCTTTATTCTGTTAATGTAATGACACGCGTCTCCTTTAAATTGACATTACATTATAAAGACAGTTTAGACCCTCTGTATAGCCAGAGCGAAGAAGAGGTGAATGGAGGGAGTCATCTGGCCCATTTCCAAAAGTAGGGCCTAGTCAAAGGTCAAGAGAGTAGCTAGCAGGAATACAAGGGGCCTTCACCTGGTGAAAGAACTATTCTCCTGTCAATGCGCTTTCCTCGCTGTTAAACCTGTAAAGGCCAAACTGCAGGACCTTGTAAACCATGTGGTACAGACTGAGCATGATTGGCATGGTGTTGGTGCAGATGACGGGTTTGGAACAAAAGTGCACCACACGGAGCTCGAATTTTGAGAAGCTCAGTAAGTGCAAATGCTGTGCCATTGACTGCATCTTGAAATGTATGCAAACATTAGATAAACCGAAAATGTGAGACCTGGTGCACAGCTGCGACTGCTGGGGGATTCCCAGTGGTGGTGCTGTGGCTACTGAGATGGCTGTGATTATGGGAGGAGTATTGTTAGATTTATTTTATGGTGCTAAGGAAGTGGGACGTTAAAGTGTGAGCTGTATGAGGGGTCCACACCATTAGGGTGAAGCCAGCTCTCAACCATTTATGTCGCAAAGGCGGGTGAAAACCCCCGATTTTATTTTTGGCGGGTGAGACGCCCATTGAAATGAATGGGCGTGCAGGAGGCTTGGCAGGTGAGTCAGCTGTTTACAAGGTGGGTGCTGTGCTGGAAATACATTACTGTGGGACGTTAAAGCGTGAGCTGCATGAGGGGCCCAAACCATCAGGGTGAAGGTTGCGGCACTGGTGCTGGAAATACATTACTGTGGGACGTTAAAGCGTGAGCTGCATGAGGGGCCCAAACCATCAGGGTGAAGGTTGCGGCACTGGTGCAGGAAATACATTACTGTGGGACGTTAAAGCGTGAGCTGCATGAGGGGCCCAAACCATCAGGGTGAAGGTTGCGGCACTGGTGCTGGAAATACATTACTGTGGGACGTTAAAGCGTGAGCTGCATGAGGGGCCCAAACGATCAGGGTGAAGGTTGCGGCACTGGTGCTGGAAAGACATTACTGTGGGACGTTAAAGCGTGAGCTGCATGAGGGGTCCAAACCATCAGGGTGAAGGTTGCGGCACTGGTGCTGGAAAGACATTACTGTGGGACGTTAAAGCGTGAGCTGCATGAGGGGTCCAAACCATCATGGTGAAGGTTGCGGCACTGGTGCTGGAAATACATTACTGTGGGACGTTAAAGCGTGAGCTGCAGGAGGGGCCCACACGATTAAGGTGAAGGTTGCAGCACTTGTGGGAGCCCTTCAACGAAGGGAGGCCAGGGGGTGTTTGTTCTGCACTCCCCCATCTCCCTCGTATAAACATTTGCCTCTCATACGGTTAATCATGAGCACATGGAAAATAAGGCAAGAGGACAGTGTTTAGTATAATTTTGTCCACAAAGTATAAGGATCGTTTTGAAGTAAATGCAAATTGCATGCAGGGGGCCACCAATGTTTGTGCTGTTGTGTCCCCTGCATGCGCTTTTCACTTTGTAAGTGTTGAAGAGTAAAACTAGGCAAAAATCGCCTTTACTCTTCACTTTGTAAAATATAAAATGCTGCCTGCAAGTAAGGCTTTGCAGGCAGAGTTTTCTTATGGATTCCCCTGGAGCTGCTAAACCAAGGTGTCTTCCATAAGCCTTTGGTTGTATGCCTGCATTACAATCTCATGCAGGCGTAAACCCAGCTTTTTTCTACCCTCCTATGCCTTGGAAAGGCAAACATGATCTGGGGCAGAAAATCGAAGTGTCGGAACAATATGCCCTGCTTTCATTTTCCACTCTGCTCATTTTCAAATGATCCTCAAAAAGGTTTAAATCAATGAAGCTGATTTTAAACATTTGCCACAGAGTAGAATACCAACAAGCAATTTCACAGGCATGATGATCATGTGTCTGACGGTATCACCACGGGTCCTAAAGAGTTGAGGCTTTGGTAACATTTAAAGTCCAAACAATGTAAACCAAGTGAAGGTTTTTCCAGATCCGGCGAGACCTTGTTTGCTGGATCCTGGTTCCTGAAAGTCCAGCCCAAAGTCCAGCGCTAGGCAGCATGTGCATGGTTTTCCCGAATTCAGCCAAGCTTTGAAATATAAAGTGGCCCTTCTGCCAAAAATGGTGGCCTCGCTGTGCAAAGGAGGGCTGGGTGTATTAGTTGAGTCAGAAAGCAGGAAGGCAGATGCAGAAAACGTTGGTGTTGATGGATTCAGGTAGTAAGTGTTGTGAGTCAATAAAGGGCAGAGCCCCTTTAAGGAGAGGAACGGGAGGAAAGGGGAAGAGGAAGGGCAAGGGAAGAGGAACGTTAGTTCGAGTATGGAGAAATAAAGAGGAGGTTGCAAGGAAACTGGCTCCTGCGTGTGTTTATTTAACAGGCACAGCATTGTCATGAAAGGGGCCAACAGTAAGTACCTGTTACCTTTGTGCTTATACGAAAATCTCTGTTTGTGGTTGGTACCGACTGGGCAGGTTAGCCATACCAGTAGCCCTCAGATTATGGAATGCAAAATTAACATCATTGCTGTTGGTAGAAGATGGCTAGGGTCTGAATCTGTGCACTAGACCTAGGAGGTAGTCTGTTGGAGTGTGGTCGATGTAACAATGCAAGATTTTAGTGTTGAGGAATGAGCGGGGTGAAGAGTGGGAGTGAGGGTGTTGTCACTTCTTGGCTCTTTGTGGTAGATTTCACTGAGAGTAAAGGTGCGGACCAGTGCCACGCAGCAGAGGTTCCATGAGTCAAATTGGTTTCCCACAGATGGTAGTGCCAAGAGTGTTAAAAGTGCTTATTGGAAATTAGCCCAAGTTTCTGGAGCACCATTTTTAGGGCGTTGCTATTAATTTCCATTTCTTTCAAAGTGGTTGGATGAAAAGCCAAGTCTTGAGTAGTTTTCCAAAAGTCAGTTAGTTCTCCTCCAGCCGGAGAGGTTTGGGTATGGTGTTCCACAGTTTCATGGCCAGAACTGAAAATGAGAATCCTCTTTGCTGTTTCTTGTTGAAGTTGGAGACTATTACTATTGCAGCATTGCTGGACCTAAGTGTTCTGGAAGGAGTGTAGTGTTGAAATGTACTTCTCAGGACGGAAGGGCCCCTACCTGATATGAACGATGGGCGATGCACAAGGTTTTGAAATTAACTCTTTATTTTATGGGTAGCCAGTGGAGAGTGCACAATGTTGGCGTGATATGATCAAATCGCTTCATTCTGAGAAGTAGTCTTGGCGCTGCTTTTTGAACTCTTTGAAGTTTCATCATTAGGTACTTTTGGAGTCTGAGATGGAGGCTTTTTGCATAGTTTAGTTGGGATAGTATTACAGAAATTATGCAAATGGCTCTGTGGGTAAATGTTAAGTAAGGTAAAATATGGCATAGCATGCTCATCTCGGAGAAACAGCTCCTGAGGATATATTTGACCTGTTAAAAAAAAGACTGAGGGTGTAGAAACAGACTAATTTGGACTCCAAATTTAATTACTAAATGTAATGGAAAAACCAGAAGTGATCTGGAACAAAATAGCATAGAATTTAGGGATCACACACTCTGCTCTTGTCATTTCCGTTGTTCATAAAAAATTCCTTAATTTATAAGAAGCCTCCAGTTTGCTGTTATACAGATAAGCCCTGGTCTTTAAACACGCACGTTCAGAATTGAAACAAGAGCATAAGGCTGCTGTGAGAAAACACATACAAATCTTAAATTCTGGTTTAAGGGGTTGGGAAGTAGAAAATGAGTGAGATCAGACTGAGATAAAAATCTTACTCCGTAATACCAAGCAGAAGTATGAAAACAGGATTAAAGCCCTGAATAACAAACTGCATCAAATTGAGGGGGAAAAATGCTGAGGTGCATTTTAAATAAACCAGACACAAATTACTAGAAGTTACTAAGTAGCAATAACACCTTTCAAATAAATAGTCGCCAGAATCCTGTTGAGGAATCTGTCTGCATAGCTCACCATGAAAAGTTTTATGCTCAAGTAGTAACTTCAGACTTTAGTTTAGCAACTGATAAGCCCACCACCCTCAATTTTGACATTGATGAAATGGAACTCCTGATAAAGTACAGTACCGATTCTCGCACTTCACTATCTCTGCAATAAAGTACTAAAGTTAGATTCTAAAATGTGGGCCAATATACTTAATTGTTTGTTTAGACAAATTTTGCAAGAACGGATTACTGCAGAGACAATGAAATCTGCAGTTGTCCCCATATTTAAAAAAGGAGTAAAAACGTATCCAAGTCATTATAGGCCAATTGGGCTTACAGATGCTTATTCAAAGTTTATTTGCATCTCTTGTTTTGAGAGACCTAAAACAGTGGGCAGATAAGAACGCTATCCTGAAAACTACTCAAACTGGATTTCGGGCAGGTGTGGGGACTCAGCTGGCAGGATTAATCGTTGATACAAGGCGAAATTGATGTGCCAGAAAATATCTACAATTTATGTTGCAAGCATTGATTTGTCGTTGGCTTTAGACAAGGTGAACAGGAACCTATTATGGGAGGAAGTTGAGTACCACCTTTTAAATATTGTGAACTAACTGCACACTGACACGACTCTTGGAGTAAGACTCAGCCTGAATGGGAGCACAACTCGAGAAATACCCACATAAAATGGTTTACGACAGGGCTACATTTTAGCGGCATTTCTATTTAATCTTTACCTTTCGGATTTGGAGAAGGAAATCACACGGGCATGAACAATTTTTAGCTGTAATATCGCCTTAGTTTGCAAAACCTTTATACCTGGAGTTCAGACTTGGTATCCTGAAGGTTGTATCCTTTGTGAAGTCTTGAGATGAGGCCAACACAGGAAATTGCCCACTCCGTGGCAACTTTGAGGAATCTGTTCCACATTTCCTCTTGCTGGTGAAGAATTGAGATCTTGAGAAGAATTTATTTAAGACCCATGCTCAGTCATAGGAATATTTGTGCCATCCCGGGCACCACACCATTTTGTAAAACAACTACTGACTTAGATGTGGTATATTAGGTGGCCAAATATATCTCTCGGGCATGGCTGAGGCGGAAACAGGTTATTTCAAATAATGGGCATTTTCCTTAAACTTTTGGCATGCATTCTGCAGCAAATTTCGTACATTTTAGCAAATCGGTTGTTTTAAGGAATTGCTATGAAATGTACATTTTATCTATTTTGACAAAATCTACTATTGTATTGCATGTATTTTACAAGTGTGCTTATGTTTTTCTATTTTTTCTCATTTTATAATTCATGATGTATAAATGATTTGTTCTTGTATTCTTGTGCCTAAAGATTTATATCAAATTAAAGGCTAAATGAACAGAACAGAATACAAATTGCAAAAGCTGTGCTTGTTAAGCCTCTGGTATATGGTTTTCATAGTTTGTGTATCTGCTATGCTGATTACATCATGCTAATGGATTGCACGAAGATTGGATTTCAGCGGCTGCTGAATGCTTTTGAACGATGCACAACATAACATGATTTAAATATAAATACCAACAAGATGAAGATTCTAGTCTTAACTGCAGGGATCCAAAACAAAATGTGTAATTTGGATTTCTGAAAGTAAATTGGGAATAGCAAAAGAAATTAAATATTTGGACTTTAAAATTGATCCTCTGAGAAATAAACTAGCATTAATTGACTTCTTAAAAGCAAATGCTCAATATTCCCTAGTACAAAATAAACACTTCCAAATACGATTTGGAAAGTTCTCACTGATCCCTGTACTTAAGTTTCATGAGGGGAAAATTCTTCCAGCAATCATTTATGGATTAAAGATCTATCATCAAATTGTTGATTTAGATTTGATTTCCTAGAAGCACAGATCTGGAGGGAAATGTTTGCGTTGCCGAAGTCTGTTCCAATGAATGCAATACGATTTGAGCTAGACCTTGCCTCATCAAATGTAAAAGTGTTTTGGTGGCGCTTGCTGGTGTGCAAAACGTTTCTTAATCCTCCCTCTCAGTCCCTGTATGGATGCTTGAAGGCAGATAACACAAGATTGGAAAACTCTTATTGGAATGAATATTCCTGCCTATTTGCAAAAAGAGGTTTTTCCTTAATAGAATTACTAAATCTTGCCACAAACAAAAAATATCTATGGCACAAGGATTGGTGCTATAGGTGTAGTGCGCTGTGCAAATATAAGCGACTTACTGATCTAGCCAGCTCCCATAGAAGTCTGGAGGACATGGTGGCGTAGCTTAAGAAATGTCCCTCCTGGCGGTTTGCAGGGGCTAATTTCCGATTACTTTTAAATATTTTGCACACAAACAAGACCTGCGATTTGTGGATGATGCAGAGATATTACACTCCTCTATCGATATTGCAGTTGAAAAATGAAACTATTCGCCATCTTGAATTAGAATGTGTGTCACTGCAGAACTTGTGACTTTGCAATATTCATAACTGATATGAGACTGAATTCATGGGAAAGAATATGGGAACAATTATTTGAAACTAGCTCACCTTCACTATGTAATGCACTGATTCAGTTTTTATCATGGATTGATTGTTTTTTTTTTTTAGAGTAAATGAAATGGGTGGACTTTTTATTTCTTGCTTTAAGTGTTGAAGTTTTTATACGGTTGTATATTAGATAAGAGCTTTTATTGGACCTTATTTATGAAATGTAACCAAAATTCGTTTTTAAAATGTCTGTAATTTTGTCTTGTGATGTGTTACAGTTTTAAATTTTAAAACCAAATGACATAAATATATTTATAAAAGTGTGACAGTGTTTTCTATTTTCATTTCAAGATTTCTTACTATGGGTGGGTTGATGGGTTTGGGCAGGGTCCCGTCTCGTCAGGCCACCGGATTGGTGTGTAGTTAAAACCTGTAGGACAGGGGCCCCCCACCTTTTGTGGGCAATGAGCAACATTGGCTTATCAAATGAAATGGAGAGCAACAGCCATACCTCGACAGAACATATTGTCTTTCAGCTGGTGGCAAAATGATTGCAACAATAGCAAATTGAATTTTGCCAATAGAATGTATTAATGTGCAGCAATAATTTGTCTTTATCATAGGTACCGTTAAACCAGGAATAGGGTAAGATCCTGCCTTTCCAAACGCTATCTCTCATCATAATTTTTTATCAACTTCTTTTAAACACTTCTAGAATAATGGAGTCTCATATTTCTGAATGATCACCAGTCTTGGGCCCCCACAGACACTATCTTTTATCACCACGATTGGTTCATGAACATGAGTGGCTTATATCCACAGTACATAATTGGACAACAATCTGCAAACAACGGTACCAGTAAGCTTGTTGGTACCGTTGTTTCCGGACCGGCAAACTATGAGGTCTGTGAGCGAGTTCCTTACAGCCCGCCAGGTCTGACCTGGTGAGCGGATCGGCACTCGCTCGCAGACCTACACGGTAACCGGTGCCGGAGCTACTGTCATCCCCATTCCCTTTGAGCCCAACGGGGCTCAAATGGGAATGGGGACTAATGATTACCGGCAATGGGCAATTACCAGGTCTGCCCGGGGCAGAATGCTCCATTAATTGCCCATTGCAGGGTGCCGGTAAAAAATGACTCCGGCAGCAGCCGTGCCGGTTTTACCAGCACGGTTACTGCCGGACTCATAATGAGGCCCATAGTCTTAAGGGACGGCCACTTAGTGGTTTTCACGATAATAAGTGGTTGCAAGTCAGGTGGTTGATTTCTTTCACTAAGATATGTGGAAGTAACTGGGTTTCGAAAATCAATGATTACACACTGATACTCGAGATGTGATGATTCACTATTAATGCTGAAGTTACATTCTCCCTTTTTCTTTGTTTTTATTTTTGACTCTCTTGTCTTACCCCATGCTTCTGACCCGAAATGTGATATGTTTGGTTTGTTTTTCATGCTAATGTTATTATTTGACATTCCTGTATGATTTTCTTACTGTTCTAATGTACATTTGGGCACAATGTTCTGTCTAAACTTTGTTTTTTTAATGTACTTATTTAAAATAACACCCCACCTTCCAGTCCCTTGACCCAAATCCAACCAACCTCACACATCCATCCAACCCCACCACCTAGAGCACCCACCTACTCTTCCCATTGACCACCCCCCCTCTCCCATCCCCCAGGTGCAACTCTCTCCCCTTACCCCCCTCCACCCACCTCCCCATCCTACCCACTCCCCCTAAGCTCCACCTCTGCAACCTCCACATCATCCTCCTGTACCGAAGTAAGATGCATCCTTTTTAATGCCCGATCTGTACCAAGAAACAGACACAGCATCTTTGACCACCTCGCCTCAGACAAACCAGACCTAGTCTTTATCACAGAAACTTGGTTCTCCGACGACTTTGCCCCTATCGCCAATGAATAATTCCCCCAGACTATGCCCTCATCCTACGCAACTGACCCTCTAGAGGAGGAGGAGGAGGAGGAGGAGGAGGAGGAGGAGTAGCGATCACCTTCAAGTCACACTTCTCCGCCTCAATCATCGATGACCAGCCAACCATCCCTTCCTGTGAATTGCTTCTCGTCAAACTATCCCTCCCCCCAACGCTCTCCCACAGCTTCCTAATCATCTACAGACCTCCTGGCTATGACAGACAATTCTCAAGCAACCTCTGCGATTCGATAGCCACCATACAATTAAACCATCCCACCCTCACTCTTCTAGGAGACTTCAATATCTGGCTTGAAATCCCCACCAACCCTATGACCCACTCTCTGGTCGACTGCCTAGATGCAATTAACCTCTGCCTCCACATAAATGGGCCAACTCACTATAAAGGACACACCCTTGATGCCATCTTCAGCTGCCACGACCAGATACATCTAAACCCCCACACCCCTGCCATCTGGTCCGATCACTTCATTGTCCCTTTCAACATTTGCTCACCCGCCCCCTCCCCGTACCCGAACCAGAACCTCCAAATCTTCATAAACGCTGGAAGAAACTAAAAATCCTTCCCGACCTAGCTGATACGCTCCTTCAGTCTCCTCCCCCTACAATGAACACTTAACCACCGACGCCTTTGACTCATGGCTCAATACCTCATTAATCTGCTCACCCCCACTTGCCAATCATCCGCCCGCCATGGCCCTTTTCCAAGATGGTTTACACCAGAACTGAAGACTGCAAAACAACTTTATAAATCCCTCAAACGCAAATGCCAGAAAGATAAAACCACCCTGAGCAGACCCACCATCGCCACTACAAAGCCAAAATCCGGAAAGCAAAAAAAGCCCATTACAACTCTTGAATCCTCAACTGTGTAAAACCCAGCAAGGAACTCCACAAAATCATCTCTGTATTCACCAAACCACCATGTACCACCCCCCAATCAACCCCATCTCAGTCACTCTGCGACTCACTCTCTCTCCACTTCTACACCACTGTTCTCGAAAGAACAAATTCGCTAATCAACAAACTGGCCCTCTTGCATCCACCACATAATCCACCCACCCTACCTGCCAACCCACCGCCTGCAACTGCAACCCAACCGACTTTTGACTCGTTCACACCAATATCAACTGACCAATTTCTCAAACTTCTCTCTGCCCGGACACCATCCGGCTCCCCGCTTAGACCCCTGCTCAGCCTCAACTCTAAAAGAAATATGTGCATTTACCTGTGCAGGAGAATACGCGAGAACCATCATAAACGACTCCCTCTCCTCAGGAATTTTTCCCGACACGTTCAAAACTGCTCATGTCAAGCCTTTTTTTTAAAAAACCTACCCTCAACCCTCTCGACCCCAAAAACTACCGCCCCATCTCAAACACCAGGATCTTTGCTAAACTTATCGATCAAACCGCTTACTCCCAACTAAATGTCCTTGTCGAAGCCAACAATCTCCTACACCCCGCTCAATCAGGTTTCAGACCCCGAC
Source organism: Ambystoma mexicanum (assembly GCF_040938575.1). Lineage (NCBI taxonomy): Eukaryota > Metazoa > Chordata > Amphibia > Caudata > Ambystomatidae > Ambystoma > Ambystoma mexicanum. Next base: position 556,943,905 of record NC_090931.1, read on the forward strand.
ACAGAACCGAAACCGCCCTGACCTCAATCTGTGATGACCTTAAAAACACTTCAGACTCTGCGGGATGCGCTGCACTAATCCTTCTTGACCTATCCGCCGCCTTTGACACAATCAACCACTCAGTCCTCCTCGACCGCCTCCACTCCCTAGGAATCCATGGAAACGCTCTCAAGTGGATAGCATCCTTCCTCAACAATAGGAACCAAATAACCCTCCTCCTTTGCTTCCGCTGCCCGAGCAGTCAATACCGTAGTTCCACAAGGAGTGTTCCCATCAGCCCTCCTGTTCAACCTCTATATGTCCACCCTCCCATGAATAATCCGCTCGCACAATATCCCATGCTATAACTACGCCGACAACACCCAACCAATCCTAAAACTCCTTAACTCAAAACCCAGCTCCCAGCCCGACCTCGCTGCCTGCCTCCTTGACATTGATCACTGGATGACCCCAAACCACCTCCTTTTAAACCCCACCAAAACTGAAATCATGGTGTGTGGCAACACCAAACTTCTTCTGCACCTGGCCCTCATCCATGGGCAATCCCCCGACAACCTCAGTAAAAAACCTTGGATGCATTCTCGACTCTGAACTAACCCTCTCGCACCAAGTCAACGTCTGTAAATCCTGCCACTACCACCTCAAAATTCTTAGGCGCATTTTTCCATACCTCTCCTTTCCCAACAGACTCGCCACTGTCCAATTAATTGTAATGTCAAGACTGGACTATGCTAACTCCCTCTACCTTTGAGTCCAAGCATACCACCTGATTAAACTAAAAAGAGCACAAAATGCTGCAGCCAAACTGCTTCTAGCACTTTGCCCAAGAGATCACACCTCCCCAGCTCTCAAAACTCTCCACTGGCTCCCGGTTGGACGAAGGGTGACCTTCAAAACCTTATGCATCTATCACCGAGCAATGCATAAAACTGGACCTCATTACCTTCAGGACAAGCTAAAACCCTACAAACCACCACGCACTCTAAAATCAAGCTCTGTCTGCCTCCTAGAGATACCAAACACCAACTCAGTCAGGTTAGGTGGATCATCATTCTCAGCCTTGGCCCCCACCTTGTGGAACTCACTTCCACCCCACATTCGACTCACCGAAGACCTCATGTCTTTCTGCAAATTACTGAAAACGTGGCTCTTAACGCAAACAGAATAAACAACCACAATAAACAGAAACCCAAGGTTGTTCAACAAAGATAACAATCCAGCATAGAGACCCGATCAAACAAACAGAAAACTAAAATGGGCAGTGTAAATAAAACGGATGAACTGAGTAGAACGAATGAAGTGGATGAATCGGATGAAGTGGATGAAACGGACGAAGCGGATAGAACGGACGAAGCGGATGGAACAAATGGAGCGGATGGAACGGACGGAGCGGATGGAACGGACGGAGCGGACGGAACGGAAGAAGTGGATGGAACGGAAGAAGTGGATGAACCAGAATGAAATGGATGAACCAGAATGAAATGGATGAACCGGAATAAAGCGGATGAAACTGAATAAAGCGGATGAAACTGAAGAAGTGGTTGGAACGGAAGAAGTGGTTGGAACGGAAGAATTGGATGGAACAGAAGAAGAATTGGATGGAACAGAAGAAGAATTGGATGGAACAGAAGAAGAATTTGATTGAACAGAAGAAGAATTTGATTGAACGGAAGAACTGGAGGGAACGGAAGAACAGAGGGAATAAAAGAAGTATCCTGAACAGATGAAATGTAAGGAACGGATTATATGTAACGAACAGATGAAATGTAAGGAACGGATGAAGTAGACTAAACGGAAAAGTAGATCGAATGTGTGGAAAGGATGGAGTAGATGGATAAAGTGGATAACGGAATGAAATGGATGGAAAGGGTGAATGATTTGACCTGAGGCAGTAGATGGAACAGATGGAGCGAATCGAACGGATGGAGTGGATAGAGCGGATGGAACAGATTGAGTGAATGGAACAAATAGAGTGAATGAAACGGATGGAACAGAGAGCTGGTTGGATTGAGTCTACTGGTCAGAACAAACAAACAAACTGAGGGAGTGGATGGAGCAGACGGAGCGGATGAAACAGACGGAACAGAGTGCTAGCTGGAGTGGAAGCACTAGCCGGTTGGACTGAGTCTACTGGTCAGAACGAACAAATGGATGGAGTGGATGGGACTGACTGAGCAAATGGGGCAGACGAAACGGATGGAATGGAGTAGGGGTATACTGGTTGGAATGAATGGAACGGATGGTATAGATGGAACAAAAGGAATAGATGGAACAAGTGGAAGTTGGAACAGATGGAGCAGATGGGGACGGAAGAAACGGTTGAAGTGGATAGAACAGATGAAGTGGATAGAACGGATGGAGTGGATGGAATGGATGAAATGGATGGAATAGATTCAGTTGATGGAACGGATGCAGTACATAAAACGGATGGAATGGATGTAACACATAGAGTGGATGGAACGGATGGAGTGAATGGAAGGGATGGAGTGGATGAAACTGATATAGTAGACGAAACAGATGGAATTGATTAAACAAATGGAGTGGATGGAACAGATGAAGTGGATAGAACAGGTAGAGTGGATAGAACAGGTAGAGTGGATAGAACAGGTAGAGTGGATGGAACAGATGGAGTGGATGGAACAGATGGAATGGTTGAGTGGATGGAACACATAGAGTGGATGGAACACATAGAGCGGATGGAACACATAGAGCGGATGGAACACATAGAGCAGAAGGAACGGATGGAGCGGATGGAACAAATGGAGCGGATGGAGCGGATGGAACAGATGGAGCGGATGGAACGGATACAGCGGATGGAACGGACTGAGTGGTTGGAATAGATGGAGTGGGCGGAGCACACAGAGCGGATCGAATGAATAGGAAGAATGGATCGGATTGAACACATTAAACCAATGGGAAGATTGAAATGGGTCTACGGAATGGATGGAGTAGATCATGTGGATGAAGGGTCGTGTGGATGGAATCGATAGAAGGACTAGTAAATTAAATGGATGTAACAGACGAAATGGATGAACAGACGAAGTGGAATGAACGGACAGAGTAAATAAAACTGATAGAATAGATGGCACAGATGGAGTGCTCAATCTCAAGCGCTTTACTGATAACCACCATATCGCACTACCACGCGTACTCTCTCCTCTACACCACCACTCAACTAGAACACAGCGATACTATGACACATTTGGTATAGCTGTTCTCATACTAACACCCTCCACATACTCCCAATTATCCTAATTAAACACAGCTAGCTGAGCACACACTGCTAGCTTAAGCGTCTCCTCAGGCCTAACGCAGCCAGAAATCAGTCTGGGTGTCCACCATCCAGAATGAACACATACAACTGACCGCCCCACCACCACACCTGCCGCTAAAAAGCAGCTATCATGCAACTGCCACACTGGCTGCACACATATCCAGTGCACCCACGCACCTTATGACTCTCTCTCTCTACTGACCTGAACTACGGTTCCCGAGGGCGTTCAACCTACCAGCGCTTTGAGATCATACCAATGATACATAAGGCGCTATATAAATGCCAAGTAACATAACATAATAATTGCTGTATTCATCCTATGCTTTTTGATAACAAACAGCCTTGAAAACGACCACGAGGTCGAAACACGTGTCGGCTGTGCACCCTATGGAATAAACCCTATACACCTAAAGAACCACTTGTTTCTAGTTGATATATGGACTATATTCAAGGATTACCAATTGTAATATCCTGAGCGTGAATCGCCCTTCCCACTTTTCTGATTCTTTCTATCACATTTCAAAACCCCAGTGGGTGGATTTGAGGAAAGGGTGAACGCTGCCGGACCAAAACATCATAATAGCCCCCTTTTCTCTAATTTAGAGTGGTCACTAGCGCACAGATCCTATATCGAACCCAGAGTTCACGTTATTTTTCCTTGTTATAATTTTGAACTAAATTTTAGATTAAGTTGATGTTTTCAAGGAATGTAAGTGGCAAATGGGGCATTTGTAATCACAAAAGACAATTAACATTGGTTAAACATATATGATTTATAGTGTACTTTACTGGGTCTCTAGGGTTATTGTCCAAGAAATATTTGGGAAACATAGTGGCAAATGATGCATCTGTAATCATGTTAGGCCAGTAATTTTGGTCACATAGAAGCATTCAAATAGTGCTGTGCAGAGTGGTTTGTTAGGTCTACCGTTGATATTTGGAGAAGTGTATTAACATGTTAATAAGAAGTGATTAACAAGAGGTTCATTTGCATATGCAATGTATTCAATCATGGACAATTTACCAAACCTCTTGTTTATTTGTGCATTATCCAAATGCCAGATGCACAAAGTTTCAGATGACAATTCTTTCACATGAATGCTGCAATGAATAGTGGCGGCTGCTGATATTGTGATTTGGAGTGGTGTAAATATTTGCTCAGAATATGCGGGAGGCACCGGGCATAGTGAGGGAGCCCAAACCAACCAAAAGGGGGTCGGGTGATTTACCCCCAACAACATTTTTAAAATAATGGGTTGAAATGTTGCATTTTACAGCACACTTTCTGTGAGAAAGTGGGTAAGAAGCAACAGTTTGCACTCGGTTTTGTATTGAATTGTATTAAAAAGCTTAACAGATGCAATGTCCCAACAGTGCACACGAGCGTTTTTCAAAGCGTTTTCATGATGCCTTTGCTGACAACATAATGCCAGTGTAAAAAACATTTTTCCCCCGCCCATACATGTCCATACAGGCTGCATTAATATGTGCCAGTGTTCATAAAAGAACTCCCAGTTAGGAAACAAATCCCATGCCGCACAAAGAAAGTATATCCATAGTAGCTGTAATAATGGAGGCTAATCTAGCCACATAATGATTTATGTTTGCTTTCTATCTTTGATGCCCAGTACAAAAATGCCATGCCACACTAAAAATATATGGCTAGATAGACACCACCAATGTAAACCGGTCTAGCCACCTAAATTAGTTTGATTTTACCCTTGTTGCAAAGTAATGTAGTGCCATGCCACAGTAAAAAATGAAATGTAGACTGGCACCACCAATTTATGCCAGTCTATCCATGTAGTAACACTTATGTTTGCTTTGCCCCCAAAGTACGCTAAATAATCTTTACCTTGCATCAAGGGTAAAGCAAAAAACAATGCCATGCCTCCAGCAGCCCCCAAACCTAAATGTATCCCCCTTCATGCATGCAAGCACACATGTTCCCATACATCCACATAAATACAACATGCAATCTCTCATTCACACGCACATTCATACATCATTCAAACAACTCCTTCCATGCACGCATGCCTATAAACAGTCACACACACACACACACACTTAACCTGCATGAACCCTCAGCACATGCTTGTACGGAGAACTGGATGGCACACCTCTCTTCTTCATAGTGTGAACACGCCGACTGACAGGAGCGAGGACTCTGTCAGTCAGCATGTGCAATAACAGAGGCAGCAGGGCCTGACTTCCAACGCATCACCATCCTCTCATTATGCTGAGCTATGCATTACAAGCAAAAATAAATATGTTGCATGGACACCCCCCTGCACAGAGGCACGCTACACAGTCCCTGGTGATGACAAAGCACACTGCGTAATGGCAGAGTGTGCTCCCTGCTAGTCAATCCAGCCTTCACACCATAACCGATAGTGAGCTGCCACTGGCAATGAGTATGGAACATTGTTGATAAAAATGCGTGATTGCATTAAATGCAAATCTTACCTGTATAAATTGGGCATTTGCAAATGATTCAAGGATAGAAAGTTGGCCATGTCTTGCCACCTGTTGATCAATGATCCACATTTTAACTGTTCATAGGAACAGAACAATACAATGAATCACTAGGGCACAAACATGGGCATGTGGGTCACTTATTTCTCCCATCCTGATCCCAACCAGAGAACTTTATTCAGTAGCAGAAGGTTTGCTGACTACACCAAAGGCCAGATACATTAAATGGGTTACAAGCAGCCACACTGTGGAAGTATCTACCCGCTCACATCTGCCTTATCTCAAACCAGAGTTTTGTCATGATATCAACACTTTTCTATTTCTACCGTAATTAGGTCGGTACATGTATCTGGTTTGAGGTTTTGTTTTACAGCATCAAGATGTCTCTGCAAAGTGTACACTGGCTGTATAAAAAACAATTATCATACAACCACCAGACCATTTCATTGGTGTATGGAAAATGTCTAACAAATTATGTGATTGATGTGTACAAAAATAAATGTTGCATGTACAAAAATGGCAATTGGAACTTGTAATTTCCACTCATTTGCCCATTATACACCTACCCAACTTCTATCAGCATCCCTATTTCACCTTAACATGGTATAGAAAGGTGAGACTTAGTTGGTTACAGTGCTTCCTGGACAAAGTAAGTACCTTCTCCAGCCAGTGCTCCTGCTCCAAGTGATGTTGCGAGTGTAGAGAGTTGTCAAGATAGGCAGCCCTTGTGAATGAGGGTTCAATTGATGGTTTTACTGATGATTACAGCAGCAGAAACATTGTTCATCTCTGTGCTTGCAAAGTTTGCCCAGGTTCTCCTGAATCCCCACCTCATTGGGTCAATGCACATTTGCACACCCAAATGGCCCAGGCAGTGGTTATGGCTTTTTGTTTTTATTACTTAGATCTTCATGCAGCCACCCTAATTTAAATCCTCAACATTCCCATCATGAGCTTTCTACTAAGCTTTCAGTGCTATGCAGACCCATGTGATTACCCAACCCTTGCCCTTCAGCCTACTGTGATGCCTCCACAGCAAGTACTGTCATATCTACCTGCTTGGTTTACCTCGCTTTCCTGGTTCATTCTACACTGCCATTCTCCCCGCGTCACTGTAGCACCTCCTCATTCTTGACCTCCATACAGTAGCCCAGAGCAACTGGCGAGCATCATTTTAGGGTGCTTTGAGCAACATGTTGCATCGGAGCTACACATTGGGATCCATGCTGTAGGATTACAGAGACACTGCTCTGGTTTGCTAGGGTTTAGTCTGTTTGCTGTCATCCATACGTCTTGTGCTAGGCATTATGCTGGGCAGTTTTTAATGTCTGAACCGCCCATCACCAAATAGCCCCAGACATTTGTAGATTATGTGTGTATTATCCGTGTAGTTGTAGCAGGAGATACCCAATGTGTTGAGGATGTCAAGTAGGGGTGACATGTAGATGTTGAAAAGTAGAGGGTGAGTGTGTGTATCCTTGGGATACTCTGCAGGTAAGTGGGTGAGGCTGGGAATTGTAGGGGCCCAAGTTAGTGTTTGTGTTTTGTGTTCTACCTGTGTGGAAGGAGGTGATTCAGTATAGAGCCGATTCTTTAGTACCAATATCTTCAAGTCTTTTCTGGAGGATCTTGTGACTGATAGTGTCAAAAGCAGCTGATGTCTATCAGGATGAGTGCCCTCTCTGGGTTTTCCTCTGCATTGTTTGCCGCATTCAGGAGTTGGTTTGTTTCAATAAAGTCCTGGTGTTGACAATATATGAATGTTTCCAGTAGTTTACAGATGCAAAGCATTTTTGAGATGGGGCAATAGCTGGCGGGGTCATATGGGTTTGCTCTGGCCTTTTTTAGCAAAGGTCTGATGTATGGAGATTTCAATTGTGCTTGGACTCCTCCGGTGCTGATTGAGTCATTGAGGAGGGTTAGGAAGATGGGCACCAAGTTTGGAGATTTTGTGATTGATTTGTAAAGATATGGGGTACATGGATCCTCTGGAGATCCTGAAGGATTGCATGAGTCAATGGTAGTTTGTAGGTTCTCTGTAGACAGAAGGCGTAAAGACAGTAGTGAGCAGATAGTGGGAGGTGTTGGTGAGATCTCGGTGGCACGCGGATGGGAGCATCCTTTATTGTCAAGGTGATCCTGGATGTCTAGGATCTCCTGGTTGAAATATGCAGCAATCTGGTCACATAGCTTTTGTGTAGGCTTAGGTGTTGCAATATAGATTGTCAGGGTTTTTTCATTTTCTGATGATCTTATGCATTTCCCTTTTCCTGTGCTTTGCCAAATCAATATGTTTGGTGTAATGTGCTTTCTTTGCTTTGACTACTTTAGCCCTTTCAAGGTGTAACTGTTGGTGGTAGTCAAATTATGTTCTTTTTCCTCCAGAGTTTCTCCAGTTTCTGATTTTCCTTTTTTAAGCGATTCAGTCTGTGGGTCAACTATTTGGCTTGCTTCTTTGTTTGAGATTTTTTCAAAGGTTTCTTATGGTCTATGTGTTAGAGTTTTGCATCCAATGTAGTTGTTGGTCCATCTGCGGGTAAGGTAGATCTGGTTGCTTCTAATCTTTCCAGTAGGAAGTTGATGTGTATTTCTTTCCATGGTCTGGTCATGGTCAATGGTTCTTTTGAAGGGCCTGCAACGGCATGGTGTCTCTGGGAATATTGTGAATGGGATAGGTAAGTGATCTGTGTCGGTGCGGTGTACTAGGGAGCAGCTAGTGATTATTTTACTTACAGAAAAAAATGTGATCTAGAGTGTGTGCAGCTATATGGGTGGGACCCTTGACCATCTGTTCGAGGTGTAATGCAGCAAGGTTTGCTACTTTGTAATAGCGCTGTTTTCTTTCTTGAGCCAGATGTTGAAATCTCCAAATATTGTTAGTAGTTGGCGATCTACGGGCAGGATGGCGACAGCATCAGTGAGTTTGTCAGCAAAGTGGAAGCTGTAGGAGGGAGATTAATGTAGATTAAGAGGAAGCTTTGGTGTAGCTGTGGGATGATGGAGCAGGTCGAAGCAAGTGATTCACAGTCCGAGATGGTGTTAACAGAGGTTGTTAAGACTACAAAGGAGTATCTGTGCACCAGAGCTATGCCACCTCCTCTCCTATTTTTGCCATTAACACAGATATTATATGATATGATATGGTATAATGCGCCTGTACACAAGTGTTTCTAGGGGCGACAAGACAAGAGGTGGGGGACAGAGGGAGGACAAAACAACAATCTTAATAGGCTTTGTGTCATTCAGATCGTGCAAGTGCAGGGAAGTGGAATGGGAGAAGTGCCGAAGTGAGGGAGGGTGGGGAGAAGTGCAAGTAACTCGAGTTCAGCTAGCAGGTGGCTAAGTGCAGGTAACTCAATAGGTGCAGATCGAGGGGACTGTATGGTTACAGATAGAGACCACAAGTGCTGGGGGAGCCAGGAGGCAGTGTGAAGGGCAACTGGACATGCAGGAGCCTGGGCCCAAGTTCACAGAGTAGCCAGGTGACCAGTGCATGGAGTAGTCGAGACATCAGCAGGCGAGATGAAGAGAGAAAGCGGAAGCGAAAAGGAAGGTCTTCAGTTGCTTCCGGAACCTGAGGTGGTTCTGCCCAAGTTTGAGAGAGGCAGGGAGGCTCTTCCAGAGGTAGCCGAAGAAAGAGATATGCCCTCAACTCTCTGCTTGGAGAAGCGACTGACCCTCAGATAGTTGAAGGTGGATGAGCAGAGAGTTCAAGAAGGGAGATGTTTAGGAAGAGAGAGTTGGCAGTAGTGCGTTCCCAGGCCCCAGAAAGCCTTGTGGACGTTGCAATTGGTCTTGAAGTTAATCTTTGCCGCCACAGAGAGCCAGTGAAGACATTTCAGAGCTAGAGAGATACGATCCTTGGGCTTGAGGCCAAGAACAAGTCTTGCAGTCCTGTTCTGGATAAGTTGTAAAGTTCGGAGAGGAGAGGCAGGAAGATTTAGAAAGAGGCTGTTGCAGTAGTGCAGCCTAGAGAGGACCAGAGCTCTGGAGACAGTGAACATTTGGGGGAAAGGAAGAATACCTCGGAGGAGGTGCAGATGATAGTTTGACTTCTTAGAGATGTCAGAGATGTGAGGAGAAAAGGAGAGGTCGGAGTCGAAGATGACCCCAAGGTTCTTGGCCTCACAGGTAAGAGCAGGAAGAGGGTCCATTGTGGGCAGCCAGAGAGGGAGAGGAAAGGCACAAAGTGGTTTCCTGATGAGCAGGATCTCAGTCTTACTGGCATTAAGGCAGAGATCATTGGTGGCGCACCATTCCTGAATTGCGCCCAGCCAGTCTGGTATGAGAGAAGAAGAAGAGCCGGCTGAGGGGAGCCTGAACAAGAGCTGGGTGTCATTCGCATAAAACAGAAAGTTTGAGAAGAAAGTAGCGATGCTGTGAGCAAGAGGTGACCGGTAGTGGTTGAACAGCCAGGGAGAAAGGTTCGACCCCTGACGAACACCACAAGTAGACAGAGAGAGATAGAAGATATGATCTTGAATCGTGCTGGGATACTCCTGTGGATAATTGAGACTGATCACCTGAGAGAAAAGCTTCTCCAATGAAGAGTAAGTCTATCTGGTCTTCGGAGAGAAGGTAAAAAATGTCTGAGTGCTTACAGACAGAACATTCATTGATCAGGAGTCATTTTGTTCCAGTGCTGTTGGGTTGTTGGAGGTTGCTTTTATTCGTTTCCCAGGGATCCAAGTTAAGGCTTTCCGATTCAAAGAGGCTTAGTAGGTTCTTCTTTGGGGGCCTGGCACATCTCTTAGCTCTTGCTGCATGGTTGTGGTGGATGGTGTAGGGTGTCTGGTGATGAATGGAGTAACAGGTATTGTTTCCTGCGGGTCCTGTCTTATGGCGAGTTGAATAACTGTGGGGGTAAATGCAGGCAAGGATGTTAGGTCGTTGATGGACCCTGTTTCATGCATTAATGTTAGGTCATAGCAATGTGGTTTAGCTGGGTGGTTCATGAGGTATCTGGAGATAAAAGCAGTCAATGGTCTCTTGAGGTGAGGTACTGGGAAACCTGTAGAGTCTCGAGATGCCTGATTGGAAGGGGCAGTGAGGGCTGCTTCCATTTCTCTCCTTGTTCTTTCTTCTTTTCTGATTCTGCTATCTTTGCTGTTTCTAGGCCTCTTTCCACCCTGCAGTTATTGCTTTGTTAGACAATGGTTCAAGTCGCTGTTTGTGAGACGGTCTTGTTGGGGAAACATTGACTGCTGCTCTTCCTCGATTTCTGTTACAATACCCTAAAAAAGAAGACAACCCACTTAGAGGTTAGTAAAACCTTGTACACAAAGGGGGTATCTGCCACGGTTGGTTTTCCCATCAATTTAAAGGTTGAATATAAGGGGAAGAGGGAAGCCTTTTCTTATTTTGAAGAATAGGTAGCTCACATCCATGTTATAGGTAAAATTAGTCTTGTGAGGTAGTGACAGACCGTGAGTAATGTTTCACTTAAAGTTTGATGGGCTTTGAATTAGAGGAATACTTAATTAGTAATGATGGTTTGTACCTTAACATTGATATTTCCAGCATTTTTCCTTCAACTATGTTTCACAGCTAAGTCACATTTGGGATCAGTGCCCCCCATGATTCCAAGAAGGAGCCGGCCTATAGGCGATTCAACACAGTATTCTGTGTCCTCACACATCTTCTGGTCTTGCATAGCAAGCAATTTCTTAAGCAAGTAATTGCTTGGTGGATTGTGAAGTGTATCATGTCATTACCAGAAACAGATGAGGGCACTGCACAGTCAGCCTTAAGCACAGAACAAAATAGCGGGTAGAAAAGCAACAAAGCTGCCTTGATTGCCTATGATTAGGCATGACCACGAGCTTCTAATCTCCACCTCGGTTGAGGCTGTGAAAACAGACCCATGGTCATCAGTCATTCATGTCAAAACTCACCCTAGTATGTGTCTCAGCGCTAAAAGACAGGCATGCCTAGATTCACGTGCTTATCAACATGATTAAACATGCACACTCAGGAATTGTAAAGTTCTTACACTTCTTAGCAATTGCACTAGGAGAAATGCCGTCAGAAATGTATTCCCTTGTTCCCTTCCTGCCTTGAAGCACTTTGAAGCACTCCACCTGTGTATCAGCGTGTTATAAATAAACAATTTCCAAAATATTCAAAGAGATACCACTCTGATACATTACTCTGAATTATACACTTGACACAGAGTTATCGTGTTAATGCATTTAACATGACCTATCTTCTGAGGGTTTTTATTTTCATTAAAAAAACTAAAGCCAAAGCAAATACAACATAACATCACACCTTTGAACATGATTGCCATGTAGTGTGGGCAAAGAGCATGTTTGAATGGCTGAATAATAGAACAAGTGGTGGGTTTAGTTTAACAGCATGTGTAACCTTTATCTCTCATTAAGCTATGCTACTCTATACTATAGTACACCATATCATACTATACGCCATCAGTCTCCATGCACTCAGCAAGCCCCCACCTGTCACTCACATTTACAGCGGAGTACGCTTCAAATGAAACCGCTCCTTCTTGGGTTGACTAGTTCTGCTTAGCTTAGACTGGCTGTCTCGCTCGTATGCTGCTGCTGCTCTGCACTCCTTCCCAGCCCCTCCAGCTTGAATGGACTGGCAAGTCTGCTTGGCTTTTTCCTTTCCCTTTTTGTGCTGGGCTATATATGTATCACGTAACATGGTGGCCCTGCATGTCGGTCATATCCGCTGTTTGGACCAGTGAGGGCTAGGGCTAGAGCTAGCGTGTCACTGTGTTTGTTGAGGTAGGCCTCCTATGTAAAAATACATTAGGTGGTTTTTTGCACCTCACAGTGAGATCTCTGTACTCGTTTAGTAAACACCTTCACTGTACTCTATGGGTCTGTGAAGTTCTGCAACATCGCATCTTCGCAATGCTATCTTAGCTGGCTGTCTGTTATCTAGGCACATCTTTCTTACTTGTTACCTATTTTGCTCCATGGTACCCTATGGGCCTTAACTGTGCGAATTTCCGCAATGCTTCTGTTCACATCTGTCAATTTCCTGTTCTTGAATCCTTATCAGATATAACACTTCACCCGTGGGAGTTTAAAACACTGCTCTCAGATAACACTAATGGTGTGAAGTCAAACAGGCTGTGAGCTGCCATTTCCCAGAACAGGAAAGCACCATTTCCTGGACTTCGGCTGATCTTGCAGCACCTACAAATATTTGTTCAGCAAGTGTTGTGATATGATAGGTGATTTATAACGCGCTTAATACCCATTGGTTTCTAAGCGCGGACCCAGGGATCGAACCTGTGTTGCTCCGTGTTGTCTTGCTTCCAAGGCGAGCACATAGCCCCTGAGCTATCCTCCCAGGTTAGTGTTGAACACTAACTTTCTATGTTAAAGTGTGCTGTATGTTTGAAGAACACCTTTCATGACTACAATGGCTACAGGTCGTGTAAGATATGAAAAGCTGTCTTAAACTTAAATGAGTCTTAGTTCATGTCAAAGCTGGCCTTTTTGGCGATGCTTTTCTAAGCATTATAGCAACATTCTATTGGTTCTTAGGTGGGCCAATCACCCTGAAGAAACCTTTTTATCTAACGCTGAGTATCACTTATCCTTGTAAGGTTGTAGTCTGTTCAAAGCTTATGAACGTTGAGTGGATATGTTGCTGCTGGTGAAATTGTTACTTATCTGTAAAATAATAGGGATATAAACAGGAATTATGAATCTGGAATATTTAATACATTTGAGGTTTTCTTACGTTTTTGCACAGGACTAGAACCTCAGCCTTTGAAGGGATTTACTCTATGTTAGACTTAACATTGAGACCATTATATCGAACAGTGATAGACCTTCAGTCGACTAATGCAATCACCAGCAATTTTCAGAAATTGTTTGGAAACCAGCCAAAGGAGATAAATGTTGGCCCTTGTTCACTTTTAACCCCTGAGGTAAACAATTTAATTTGAGCCAGGGGACTAAACAACTTGACTATAGGCGCCGAAGCACAAAGGTTTGAATAACCAAAATGTCAAATTCCACAATAAACTCAACAGAAGCATGTTGACCGCTTTACATTATGCACACAATCACAAAAAGTCTTTTGAGCTTATATATTTAACATTACAAAGCTGTGTTCTTGCTCTGTCTTGTTTATGGTATCCTTGATTTCCTGTTACAAGCCTTGCGTGAGTGGGAGACCTGGAACTAAATGTTTGTCATTCTGACGTACATCCAAAATAACTTAAAAGTAAACTGCTTTTAAGGCGAAGTGGGGGCAAAATCACACATCTCTACTAGTTCAGACATTCTCAAAACCCTTAGTAAACTCTCTTCACCTTATTTTTTTTGTTTAATGTTAAACGAAATGCTAAAGTTTACATTAATCATAATGTTGCATGATTAATCGTCTGATGCGCCCAGAGCAGTGCGTGTGATCACAGGCAAGGTATTTTCTGTAGTCTCTGTCTGACCAACCATCCACTGGATGCCAGTATGGAACTCGAAGGTAAGGAGAAATGGCTTTTTTCGGTAAAACAGCATTTTCGAACCAGAACGAGCCACAGTAAAGTGACATGCGACAGAATAAATGTGATATTTTCAGGAAATGCCATCTAGAGAATTCAACATGTATTCAAGCAAAAAAAACAATGATGTACCTTACTTGAGACCATATATACCCTGAACCTTCGGTTGAAAGAGGGGTTTTCTTACTATAAGACCAACACCACAGTTATATTGGGGGTTTCCAATGTTGCCCCATCTTAAAAAAGGGTGGCACCATTGCCTCAAAGTAAGAACCAGGCTGAGGAGTACTTTGAGGCAGTGGTCGACACAGGTGCGAGATGGTAAGGTGACCCAGGGATCGAGGTGTGAGAGGAGAAGATCCTGTTTCTTGTTATAGCATGCAGGTGGTTTATCACCAAGTCCATCATAGGGGGATAGTGCACTCGCCAAATCTCTGCCACTGTTTAACTCAAGGTACTCACAAGGCATGGCTGCAGAGCTCACTAGTGTTGCGACACACTAGTGGACTTTTCTGTTAATGGATTTTCCACAAAAAGTGAGAGGAGGGCTGGGAGATAGTGATAGGACTCCCAGAAGGACAAGTTGTTGGGGTTACACATGGGATAGCCATGCTATAGGGCACGGGGCAACATTATGCTTGTGTCAGCTACAACAGAACAGGTGTTTCACATTAAGAAATCCATCGCACTCTGCCCCCACACATGCTGCCGAGCACCTCTCCCTCTCCACTCTTGTGATTGCTAAAGACAGGGTGTGATTTGGTACAACTAGCACCTGACTCTCTTTGAAGGCTGACCACTTCAGCATAAGGAGTATGAAAACGCTGCACTTCCTGAATGTTCTTGTAAGCCAATCTCCATTGTCTGCCCGTAGAGTCTGGGCTTTAACTATGCAGTGACAGACTGCATCTGTGTTAATGCACTTTTTGCTTGGTAATTGTAGTTGAACTTCCATCACTGTACACCCCTCCCTCTTATTTCCTTGTGTAGCCTGGCAGGCTGACATGTTCTTTTCTGACTAGGAGTCATATAGAGTTTGCATCATGCATACATTAACTCAGGGACCCACCTCAAGTCCCTCATGTACTAACAGTAGTGCCAATGCTGAGGACCTAAATTTACAGGTGTTTGGGTCAAGGTGCCCGCTGGCACTTGATCCACTTCACTTATGCCTACATCTACCAGCACGGTCCCTGCCCCATGTTGATCTCTTCCCCCCAACTCACCACCACTACTTCTATTGAGGTGTCCACTGAAGGTAGACATTTGCTGCTCAAATTGGTGCAAAAACTCCTGCGGTCTTGCACAACAATAGTAACATCCAGACACAATTTTAAACTACCTGCTCAACGCATTAATGCTATAACACTGAAGGATTTGGGATAAAAGCCTGTAAAAGGCAAGTCTGTTAAGCCACGTTTCGTGGAACCACCTACATCCCTGCCTACTTACACGATTTCCACTGAGAACCTCCTTCACTCCATGTACAGTAGAATTGAAAGCATGCCTTTGAGCCAAAACCATGAAACCACTCGATGACCTTGCTAATTTTTAGACCCATGCTGAGGACACTCTATCATTTCGGCCAATATATCCTCTATTAGATTGTGTCTTCCAGAGTCCTACATCCCCATCTTGATTGACCGCCCACCTATCATAGACCGAGTGGGAAAGCAGACCGGCACATTCTCTTCACCCCATTGTTCCATTTGATATGATTTGGGTGTCATGCCTTGGGGTGCCCCACATAGACTCCCCAGACTCGCCGACTTCAGTTCACCGGATGGCACCCTACTCTGAAACGTGGACGTTTTGGTCAGCCCAAGTACCCATGCAACACTCTTTCTAATTTATTCCCTCCTTCCCCCAGCGCTTGCAGCCTTTGTAAATATATTCCGGTCCTCGGGGTAGAGGTTAGAAATGACAGAGCTGCAATTTATTTTATTTATTTTTACATTTGTTAACCACGCAGAACCCAAGGGCATTGAGGTGCTGTTACAACCAGGTACATTTACTTAGTGGAGAAAAGGGAGGGAAGGGAAGCAACTGGAAACAGCTACAGTGTCTCAGTATTTATGGTACCAAGTGAAAAGGCATGTTTTCTGGGCTTTTCTGAAGGCCCAATACGATTGTTCTTCCCTCAGATGCAGAGGGAGTGAGTTCCATTGAAGGGCGGCTCAGCTGGGATGCTGGCACCTCCACATTTAGGTCTTTTGGATTTTGATTTGAGGGGACCAGTCTTTGGATGTAGGCCCTTCTGGTGGGTCTGGCAGATTGCACTTAAGTGAAGCTTTGGGAGAGGTACAGGGGGGTCGAGTTAGATGAGCAACGGTGAGTGATCGAGAGTGTTTTAAAAATGATCCTTTCCTTGACAGGTAGCCAGTGGGCGTTTCTTATTTCCTCAGAAATGTGCTCTCTTCTGGGAATATTGAGAGCTGCTCTGATGGCGTTGTTTTGGATTACTTGTAGTTTGTGAATGTACTGTGAGGAAGTGCCAGCAAAAAGGATGTTGCAGTAATCCGATCTCGCTCCAAGGATGGCTCTCGTGATGGTAAGGCAGTTGGCGAGGGCAAGGAAAGGTCTGGTGGCATTGATAAGTTTTGTTGTGTAGGCTGCTGATGTCGCGATGGCATTTGCTCTGCATCACCCAGTGCCCATGATACCTGATTTGATGTCGGGGCAGTATATATGGAGCCAGCAGAGCCCCAGGATCTAGTTTCCTTTTTCCTGTGTACTCAGTACACTTGGCTTTTTGCTATTGTTTTTCCCTGTGTCATAAAAAAATAGAAGGCCTCGGGCTTCAATCCCTGCCAGAATTGTGAGAGGCAAATGTCTGTGCTGAACCAGCACAATGTATGCCCCTTCTGCCTTGGAGAGGAGCATATAAAAGGCCCTCCAGGGGTATGCGGCTAGAAAAAACATCCATGCTCGGAGGTCCACTTAAAGACCGAAATAGCGGCTAAATAGCCCTTCAAGGTGGCAATCTAAAGGCCACTCTGGGCCAGGAGAGCAGGAAAGCAAGAACGGTAGCGGTTAGACAGATTAAGGGGTCCAAATCTCTCTGTGGGACAAAGCCAGAATGCACACCATCTATAATTATAATCTACAGGCTTAGCTGGATTTAGGGCTGGGACATCTCTCAGAAGGGAGAACAGCCAGGATGTCATCAGGAAGGCCCCACACCATATACCAGCCTCCCATAACCCAAGTATTAAGGTTGTGGTTGTTGAGCCTCAGGTGAAGGACCCAGACCTCGGACTGTGTGAGCAGATCCTTACTCACAGGGCGGTGCCAAGTGGCACAGATGCACATGTTTAGAAGTTCTGGGGACCACGTCCTCCATACCCAGTCTGCCAAAGTTTGGATCCATGGTGATCTTGCTCCCCCCTGTCTCTGAGAACCAGTAGAATGACGGGAACACATAGAAGAGAGCTAAATTCAACTCAACAATCAAGGCCTCCACCATTGCTCCCCACAGGGAAAATTCCCTGTAGC
The DNA here is from genome assembly GCF_040938575.1 of Ambystoma mexicanum. Classification (NCBI taxonomy): domain Eukaryota; kingdom Metazoa; phylum Chordata; class Amphibia; order Caudata; family Ambystomatidae; genus Ambystoma; species Ambystoma mexicanum. The sequence continues at coordinate 556,961,637 of NC_090931.1, forward strand.
AGACCAACATGCAATACCAGTGACGGAAAGGTCTACTTGAGGAATCCCCCAAAGTGCCAAAATCCTCTTTCAGGTAGAGTTCCTACTTGAAGAGAACATCTGCCTGTGCAAGGCATCTGCAACCACCTTTTCCCATCATAAAATGGGCAGCCAGCAAAGAAGTAATTTGTCAGAACCCAGGGTCACATCCACATCATGTTGCTGCACAGAGGCAGTGACCCCACACCACTTTGATTGAAGTAAAGTACGGTATCATGAATGCATTGTCTTAACATTTCTTCATTAGGGTATTTTACCAAATGAGCTCCCTTAGGACGAGGAGAACAACATAACGATCTGGGAAGAGGATGCTTCTTCACCAAGATGTGGTCAGTTTTCGTGATAACCTCAAGCATTAGTCTGAAAGGAAAGAAAGGACATAGGCTAATTAGCCATCGGTGCAGGCCGCACACCTGTGATTCCCACTGGGGGTTAAACGTCTTGTCTTTGTTCATTGAAATCAATGTAAACAAGCTTCAGAATGTTTTTGATAGATTCATTTGTTCAAGAAATCTTTTGTTGCTTTCAATGATAATTGGTTAAACATCACCAATTAGATTGATGCTGAATAAATGGCAAATAAAGCCCTCTGGCTAATGCATTTCGGAAATTATCCTTTGTCAGAGCCGGGTTTCAATACAATATATTACTGTTAGAGTATACATTTCACATAATGCAATACCATTAGACATTACGCATTGACAAAACACATTGATAAAACAGGGTACCCACGGATAAGAGAAAGACACACAGCACAAAGGAGAAAGAACATTTCAAACAATCAGTAACTTCAGCAAAAAGTTCTTTATACTGGTTTAATCTTATCCCCTGTGTTGGTTAGTATTCTGTCTAGATTTGCTAGATTGTAAGAATTACGGTTGTGTATTCCCTCTTACCATACACTCTTTCCTGTGTGGTTAATCAGTTGCTTAAGATGCTTATTTACTAACGTGGTTATAGAGGTGCTTAGTACCACCTACAGTTCAAAAGCTTGTGCATGGTAAATCACCCTCCTTCACCCTGTCTATGAAACTGACCTGAAGGCAGGTGTCGTCCCTGCTCAGGATCGGCGTGTGTGAGCAGCCTCAGCCTGCATTCTCTAAGCGCTAAAAAATATAATGTGTCAAACTCATTACTCATTAAGTCTAGTTTTTAGATTTACAATGCTTAGCGGTGTCGCTCATAAGAGCACACTGTTTATGCTATCAGTACGCTCACCTTCTGAGCGCTTGCACCGCTGATGTGGTAGCTGCCCGTGTAGCGTTCGGTCTGCCTCTGAAGCCATGGCACTGTCTGCGAGTCGAAACGTTACCGTTGCAACGTTTGCATATAAAATGGCTGCACGCTGTGAAACGTGACAGCCATTTTGGTGTGGGCACTTGCTAGTGTCTGTGTGGTCAATTTGAAAACTAAATAAGCATCTTGCTGTTGCATACCGAAAAATTTTATTTGTTATCTGGGCTAGTAAACTACATAGAGAGATTAGGCTCCTACTACACCAATAGGTGTATGCTTACTTTCAAGTTGCTTAATTTACATTGACTGCACATCGTGGTGTGCGTGGAGTATGATCAGACGCTGGTGGAAAAAGAACTACAATAGAACCTCAAGCATTAGTGTCACTCTGGCAAGTTCAAACGTGCTGAAAGCAAAAAGTTATTTTGTTCCCTTAAGCTACTGGGACAGACCAGGACCTGTCCGCAACACACATTTAAATAGGTGTAATTAATAGATGCAGGCTGTTTCAAAAAGATCATACAGCACTCCAATTAAAATGTCTTTCGTAATGCCTCATGTGCCTTCTCATGGTCCCTCCCCATTCGTTTGTCGTTTCAGGTCTAGTGTCAGGAATTCATACTTTTCTTGCCTGCATTATTGTGCAGCTAGAGTACAGCAGTGAGACCTTCTCCTGGGTTTCAAGTCTGAACTGCATCCTGGTGACTTAAGGCTAGCTCCAATATGAGACAAACTCCAGAAACAGCCAAAACATGTTTTCCTATGGATCTGGGAGGCCACCCCTTCCAGATGTGGGTGTCAATGAAACTTGGCTGAGTGACACCTCTGGTCCTACATTAGGGAATTTGCTGCCTCCTAATTTTTACTTTTTGCGTTTAGCCCGCCAATCACGCCGTGCTGGGGGTGGCATGGTGATTATTTGTTTTATGGCAACAGTGCTCTCATTTAATGATCATCTTTTGATGGAGGCATTGCTGGTCCCCATTTTGATATCCCCTGTCCTGGACTCCACCTTTTGCAATGCCTTCCTTGAGCATGCGGCTGACCTTCAGCTTCGAAACACCTTTCCCCTGATTGTTTGTGACTTTAACCTTAGGGTGAACGATCTGGCTGATAATAGAATCTGTAATTTTATTCCTTCATGAATGAGCTGGCATTATTCCAACATGTCAACTATCCTACCCACGGCCTGGGAAATACATTCGTCCTTATATTTGCTCCTAGACCAGACGTATGGGTGTCTCCAGAGATTCCGGTTTTGGGGACTGACCATTTCATTATTCCCTTCTTTTGGGCCCTCTTGTCTAGTCCCTCTGTATCGCAATCTCACCCAGTCCCTAGACGGGCTTGGCGTTCGGTACCTAAGGAGGACATTATCAATTTAATAAAGGTGCACCTCTCTGATTCCAGCCTGGTTGATTTGAGCACTCTCTCCGCCACTTTTGCTACAGTGGCTGACAGCTTGGGCCCTTTAAAAAAATCCTAAATCCAGAGCGCACCTTTCCGGGCCCTGGTTTTTGGAAGAACTGTATTCTGTCTGCCATTTTCACAGCCAATCCAAACGCAAGTGGTGCTTGGGCTATGATTCTAACACAAAAAAAAAATCTTTTCAATTACCATCTGCTAGCTATCGTAAATTTATATGTGCAGCGAAATGCACCTATTTTTCATCTTGTATTGAAACCTCTATTAATTATTTTAAAGAGCTATTTAAGATTGCGCTCACTGTCTGATGTTCCACCTAAACCGATCCTGGCCTCCTAGAATCTTTGGGATTATCCGTCTGTCTTTGTCGATAAAATAGACAAAATTCGTTCTGACATCTCCTCTTCTAGACTTCGATCGTCCCCTCCCCCGCCCCCACTACAGTAGCTAGTCCAATATCCACCAGTCAGTACTCTACTTTTCCTATTTTTTCAACTTAGAATATCTCTGGGGCAGTATCTAAGCTGAAGTCCATATCTCCTATGGACGCATGCACTTAGTGTGTCTACTTTGCTTGCCATACTGACTACCCCACCTTTGTTATTGGTGCTGACCTCCTCTATATTATGCTTTGTGCCCCACAAGATTTCCACCCGTGCCTCTCCGCACATACTCTGTCTGCCCCTGTCTTTTTAGTTTTGCTGTTAGGTGGCACTTTAGGGCCGCCACCTATGCACCGAAACTATTGCATTGGCGTACCGGTGGTAGGGAGATGGGATTTGAGAAGAGGCACACCGCTTGTGGGTGTCATTTTGATGTTTACCCACCGATTTACCCCTGGCGTCCTTGTTAATCCCCATGGCCATTTCCACCCACAGCCTGCCACTTGCAATGAAGTCTTGTTAAAAACATGTATTGGCAAAGTCAATACGTTTAGCCTGTGTATTGATATTAAATAGGTATTTACCAGGCACTGACATCATATGCCCAGGTACTTGCACCATTTGCGAGCTGTTGCCAACTCATTGGCAAGTAGTAGCGTTGTGGCAAATTACTCTCCCAATTTCAGCCCTTGATCTGCATGTTGATGAAATTTGAAAGGCTTGCTTGCGCCAAGGACTCCATGCAGGATGTTAAGTGAGCCATTGTTGTCGAGAACCTGTCACTTTGTTGTTCGCAATAAGTTTTTTTTTTAAACTAGCATCATGTGCTGAGTGCACGACAGAATGCAGTTGTCTGGTAGTTCAAGAGGAGTGAAGTCTGGTTGCCTTGGGGAGTGAAATGGAAAAACACTCTTCCAGTTTACAACTGCCTGCTAGGCGTTGAGCACCGAAGGTGGATAGCACTGTATAGTGCAGTTGTCTGGCAGTCGTTGGATGGATAAACTTTGTGGAAAGTTAGGATTCTATATCTATTCGTTACTCTTGGCGGCATAGAATTTCTTTGGTTGGATTGATCCCGTAATTGGAACTTTACCTATCCCAGGTGTCATTGAATCTTCAAAGCTACTTTTGTCGATTAGACTTCAGATTATCCTGCCGGGTGGCGACAACAAAACTATAATTCTTAATGTGATTCACAGTGGAGAAACCTTACCTAATCACAGATGAGACAGGCTCCGACTATCCAGTCTTCACTGCTCATATCTTCTACTCATCCCAATCAAATATCCTAACAGCGTTACCCATTCCTATAAGCACAGGACTGACAATCTAACTCTAGGAACAGGCCTTGAAAACGACCATGAGGTCAAAACACGTGTCGTCTGCATATGCCATTGAATAAGTTCTACGTACCATTGACATTTTCTATTTTACCTACACTTTGGGATTATTCAGTATAGCATTTATTTGTTTAGACGTAATATCCCGAGCACGAGCCAACCTTTCCAATCTTTGATCTTATTCTTATACATATATTCCATTACAGCATTACTGCCGGATACACCTTTGCCTGGCCCCCCTCCACAGCTCCTCGCTGACAATGTGCGATCTACGTAGTAAACTGGGTCTCTGATCTAGTCTTTCTTTGTAAGGACTTCAGCTTTAGCTGCAAATGCTGCAGATAACGGGCGCATTTCCATCTCGCCTTTGATTTTCCATGAGCCCGCAAAATAAAACCCAGCAGGGCTCTGGGGACTTGGAAGTCTTTCTCTGTGAAATGTTGGAATCCCTTAGAGTCTGTAGATTTGCGCCCTGCTTCTCTTTCTGCCTTACATTTTGTTCTAAATGCTGTCGCAATATTATATGCATCTATTGCGGCAGAGCATAAAGTACAATCTGTAATTTTGGCCGAAATTTGCCATCATACAAAAAAGGAGGTTGTTCTCACCCTAACAAACAATAGCGTCATGTCACAGGGAGCCTCTCGCGTGATTCCAGTTAAGGATGAGCCAGTGGCGATTGCAGACGTTCAAGCAACCGATTCCCCAAGTGATCTGTGTGAAATTCTCTGGTTGATCATCTGGAAACACAAACAGTAACCAGTATGTCTACCTCGGATGTGTCGCTCAAAGGCAGAGAACTATATCTGGAAAATTCAAAGAATAACCAAGGAAAACAAATCAAAGGAAAGATAACAACCAGGGATCTTGAAGAAATGGATCCAAGCAATTTCTATGAACAATTATCGCAATATAATAGATAAGTCGCAAGGAGCCTGTCGTGATGGATTTGTCAAATAGGCAAGCTGGCCAAAAGCATGCAGGGTTAGAGATGAAAGCGGAATGCACCTGAACAAACCACCCAAAACTAAAAAAAGAACTAAAAACAAAAAGCCTTTGGAAGGGAAAAGACAAACAAAACCACTCCCGGAAATGGTATGTAAATTGAAAGCTCTTGAGGTTAGCGCAAAATATCAACAAGGAAAAAACACAAAAGAAAAAAGAACAGTCTAGAAAATGACTCAATCCTTTTTGAAGAGTTGGAAGATAAAGATCTTGAATTGATAGCAGAAGAGGAAAGTCCCCTGTTGATGGCCATGACCTCATAGAGCAAACAATGCTGTGAATAGTGGGTTTTGGTTCCAAGCCACGTAATGCACAACCCCTGGTTGCTAATCCTACTAAGTGTTTAGTTCTGTTTAGTTCTGGAACCGATTTTTGGGAAACAGGACTCTAAAGTTTTTTTTGATCTTGCCAATGTACTGAGTCTCTTTTATAATCTACCTGCCCTAAGATTAGTGGAATCTCAAGACATTGATTTAGTCGAATTCCTTGATGAGCAGCAAACTGACATGGCACTTCTGCATCTTCACTCGTCGATTGTACATGACCTCCTATTTCTGGAGGCGGACACATTTCTCACTCTTGGTTATGAGCTATCACCAACCCTACACTATGATCATGTATATTACAGTGACCATGAGACAAGGGTACACAAGTTGGGAAGGCGCTCTCCGTCCATCAAGAGTATGGAAACAATAGGTCTAATCTCTTGCGTTATAACGGAAACAGGTGACAGGCAAACTCACTATCATGGTCCCACGGTACAAGGGACAAAGCCTGAAGACTGGTTGTGGGTATCTGGAACAGTGAGCAGTAACCAAGGGATCGAGAGAGTCAATTATCCGATTGAAAAAATGCAAAGGGTCACCTTTAAAAATAATGGAATAGCAACCCTCTCATGGAATACCAGGGGTTTCTCGCAACTCTTGGGGAGTACATTTAGAATGTTAGCACCAGACAAACCTGACATTAATCTTGCAGGAAATCTGGCTTCCAGAAACTCCTCTACTTGATGGTTACGTAGTACACATCCAGACTGCACAAAGACCCCCTTATGGCCATCCATATGGGGGGCTTGTAGTTGCCATGAGAAACGATCTGGGCCCGGTGGTTGATCCTTGGTTGCTTAACTTTTTCTGGGTCTTTGCTGTTGTGATAAAGGGTCTACAAAAGTGTAATGAATGTAGATCTGATGAGATATTTTTGTTGAATTTCCTTCAGAACCCAGGCCACCCAAAACACTAATAGCCTTTTGGGAATGTTGAATTCCACACTTGAACAGGTGTACTGCGAGACAAGCTACGCTTCTGTGATAGGTGGCGACAATTTAAATGCAAAATGCATCGAAACAGGTGATCTCAGAGTGGACAAATTTTATAAAAGGAAGATGATGGATTTAACTCTTAAGGAGAGGGCCGCTTAATACTAAAAACCTTAGATATCTAGGATCTGCTAGGGTAAATGGAAAAATTACAAAGTGTAACCCCAAGCACCACTTGGCAAAGAGTGTTTTCATGGGCGGTTTTAGACTATGTATTTCTGTCAGAACCCCTGATGTAAATGGTGCTTGTATTTCACTGTAATCCCAAATGATTTTATTGATCACTCAATTATACTTTGTACCCGGAATAACACGTCTAAACCTGTGGCCATGAAAATGAAGCACGTTAACATCCAGGTACATTTGGATGGTACTTGTATTAGATGGGCTACCCCTACTGTTAGGCTATTTAATGCAAATATACAGCAGTGTTATGAACATTTTCGGAGCAGCAAAAGTGTGATCTTTTAGGTCCGGAATCATTCTCTAATTTTGTTCATGAAAACCCCCATGTTCGGGTGGGGCTATTGCTAAATTTGCATTGTAGAAAACGACAGAACATGCTTTACGAAAGGTGCTGACCACAAAAAGGGAACTAATGGGATAAGGGGGATCTTTGTTTCACTGAGGTAATTATATTGAGTATATGAGTATGAAAAAGAGAATACTCAAGCTATACATAAACGGGTGAAAAACCTAGAGAGCTGCCCTAAATCAGAGTGACAGCGAGGTGATGTTAAAAATCCTGGCTAAAAGAAGGTCTAAAGTCTTCTGGGGCTTGATAACTGTAATATGGTGTGGGTGCAGTCATTGCATTAAACTCCCATAGCCAAAGAAACCTTGATTTCATATTTTTCCAATATGTGTAATATGTCTGAAATGGCCAATGTTCATGTTAAAGAACCTGAGGGAATATCTATGGAAGATTGGTTGTTGGACATATCTTTGGGTACCATCATGCAGCGCATCATGAAATTAAATACATCTAGAGCAGCTGGTTCAGATGGTTTGTCGGATCTAACTAAAGCCTTCACCCTTTATGTGGGCCGATATTATATGCAGACTAATCCTACAAGTGGCGAAGCAGGGAAAGATACCCGAACCTTGGAAATCCTCTTATATTATACCTATCTTAAAAAAGGGTAATAGAAGCCTTCCTAGTAACCATAGGCCTATTGCCCTTCTGGATGTCGTGGGCAAATTATTCTTTATCATTTATCTTAGAATGATTGTAGACCTGGGCATTCGGGACAAAAAGAATTGACAAAATCCAATCAGGCTTCCGTGGGAGTCTCGGAACCACCATGAATGGCCTAGTTACTAAAACCCTATGCCATGATTCCTGGAGTAGGAAAAGTTGGTTTACACAGCCTTTATGGTCCTGACGGCTGATTTGACAAAGTGAACAGTCAGAGGATCTGCCAGAGAATGAAAATGTGGAGTTTTCCATTTTCAACCTGAGGACCTATAATGGACCTTTACACTAGCACATCACCGTATGTAAGGTTGAATTTAGAGGGCTCTCTCTCTCTTCCAATGTCCCTACCCTTAATGGTTTATGACATGGGCGAGTTTTAGCCCCTTTTTTGTTTAGTTTATATATTTCCGATATAGGGGACACATTAGAAACTATAAGAGCGTTTTTTCCCCAAAATAGGCGAGACCCGAAATTCACTGTTTGTTATGTTCAAAAGCAGTTTCCAAGAAAACCTCTGGGTTCTCTTCCCCAAAAGGATAATACAGTTCCAAAAAGGCCTCGGGGTTCCATTCTCCAAGGTAACACACCAGTTCCAAAAAGGCCTCAGGTTTCCTTTCCCCTAGGCAACAACACAGTTCACAATGTCTTGGGTTTCCCACCCCCAAGATGTCTGCAGTTCCAGCTTGTAAACTCATAATCATTTCTAGTCTCTTAATTCTCAAAACCAGCTCCAGGTCACCTTTATAATCTTTCAGGTTCAGTTGATAGAGATTGCTTACATCCCCATTCAGCAATCGTATTCATAAGTGGAGATTCTGGATCTTTACTTTTCTTAGCTTTTCTTGGCACGGTATCCTCAGTCTAGGCGCGGTTGTTGGACCACACGTTCCACTCATTAAAGGTCACAAAACCGATAACCTTAAGCTTTGTCAGGGGCAGGATTGGCCATAGACCAAGTACTGTTGGGGCTGTGGGGCCAGGGACCATGAAGAAACCCATGTCCAGAAGGTTACAGTATTTTAAAAGGCGGGGCTATGCCCTTTCTGTAGACAAATTGCACTTAAAAACTACAAATCCCAGCATTTCACTCGCCAGGACTACATTTCCCAGCATGCTTCACGGACGCGCGAGCTAATGGGAAGCCACACTGGGTGTGGCACGCGCATGCACAAGCCCCAAGGCACGGGGCTTGTGCTTATGACACAGAGGAGAGAGGACGTGTGCCCAGCAGCTCCACGGAATTCACACGCGAAGGACCTAGAGCCTCCGGAGCAACATTCCGGCCCCTCGCTTCAAAGAGATAAGTACCGCTCAGTCCAAGCAGTTCCTGGGATTCATAGGGGAAGCGCAGGGGGCATTTCCCAACCCCTCCAGAGCCCCTGCGCCACCACATAGAAGCTAAGTGGGCGGGTTTTCGGGGGAAGAATCATAGTCTTGGTTGAAGATCAAAGAGGATTGTTTATTGTTTGATGTTTTCACGTGTTTTCGTCTCGTGGAACATACGCCAGGAAGGCGCATGAGACGGAAGTGCATTATTTAAAACACTTGGTCTGAAGGAAGACCCTGTTTGGGAAAACCGCTGACCTTGGGGGTTTGAGAGCCACGTGCGGAAGCGCACCCACTGGAACCTGAGAATCTTGAATGCATTGAATGCACAGTGCTGGATGCGTGTAGAATGTGTTTGGGAGTGTGAGTGAGCGACAGAACTAGAAAGCATATGCTAATGCTTGTCCTTTGTTTTCTTTTAGTTTGCACCTGATCCTCAGACTTCAAGGACGTGGCACAGGACTCGACAGCCTTTGCAGGACAGGTCTTAAAGACTGAAGCAAAAGCTAAGTGTGCTAGTGCATGTGACTATGCTCATGTGACTATGCTCATGAAAATGTAAATGGGCTCACGCCAGCAATTGTTTTTTCATCAGCCAAAGTGTGATATAACTTCGTGTTCAAAGGAATACGTGCATGTTTTGTTTAGAAGAGAAATGTGAAGGGAAACACCTTTACATGTAAAAGTGTTAAGGCAGATACAACAGCCAGTTTTAAGGAAAAGTGTGGAGTCATTGTTTATCCTAAAATCCCCCAGTCCCATCCATAACCTCTTCCTAACCCTCAATCTGGTTACCCTAAAATCCCTTTACCTATCCACTCATCAAGACCCTAACCCTCCTTCCCCGCTCTGGTCAAAGACGTCTGTGTAAGCCTTGACTTGCAGACACTGAGACCATAGATGGGGTGGTTGGTTCTGCATCGCTCCTGCGCCTTGGACCTGGGCGCCCTGACAGGCTTCTTGCCCACACAGGTTTCTCTTTCACTACACAAGTGCTTTGGTTTGCATTCACTCTGTATTCTCCTTGCCAGTCTTTTGGCTTTGCCTCACTGTGTTCTTCCACACAACTTACTGGATTCTCTTTGACAGTATTTTGGCTTTGCCACAGTGTGTTCATCCACACAACTCACTCCATGGTGCTCACTCTCTTCCACCACTTTGCTTTCACAATCTCCATAAGTGCTCATCAATTGCTTTTCATTTTATCCATAAAGTTTCATAAGTGCTCATCACTTGCTTTCATTTACTTTACTTCAGTATTCAATAATGCTTGCTTTGCATTCAAGTTCCTTTACCTTTTCTTCAGCGTTTGCTTGTAATGTTAAAAAACCCATCACTTTGAGTTCACCGTCGCTTGCACACTTGCGTTTGCTCTGAATGTTAAAAAAACCTCACTTTGTTTTCACTGTCAATTGCACTCTTAATTCCATTCATATGGCATCACCATATGCCTCCGTAGTAGCCCCAGGAGTGCCCCAATACAAGTGCTCCCCCTGATTCACTCACCGGTCCTCGGCTGCTCCTCCGGGTGTTCTCTCCCTTAGTTCTTTGCTCCGCGCACCCTTCTCTGGAGCTCTGTGAGCAGCGCTCACTCTCCATGAATCTCGCTGTGGGTTTCCGGTAGCTCCGCTCGTCACTCTCTGACGCTTCCTGTAGCTGACAGCACTTGGGGTAGGCTGTGGGCACCAAACAGAGGGGACTCTGACAGCTTTCACCCTCTCAAGGCCCGCTTGGGCCCCAACGTCAGTCTCTCCTTGGCAATAGCCGGTGTCCTGGCCCTCCTCGGCAGCCCCTTTCTGGGCAGGAGTTCTTCCCTCTCAGGCTCGTCTCTCCCAGCCCGGCATCTCTCCTACTGATCTCGCTTTCCTGGCTGGCGGCTTCACCTTTTATGCATCTTTGACCTGTTAACAGGTTGCAGGTGCAAGCCCTTCAGCCCAATTGCCTGACTACAATTACTTCGGTTCTCTGGACATGCCTGACCCTTGCAATAGTTTCCAGGCCTCTTCCTTGTCACAGTACCAGAGTGGTGTAACTGAATGTTAGTGTGTACAACCCATAGTCGCCTCTTCTGCGTCCCAATACTAGAGTGGTATGACGGAGGGGAACTATGCATAAATCTTTGTGGTTCTTTTTTTATTTTGGCATGATGGTTCTCTGGAACAATATTAGGGGGTTAATATGTGTTTACCTTCCTTGAGTAGGGAAACCCCCTCCTATTTAATCTTTTCCAAGTGTCAATACAACAATGGCATTTTCCAGGGTCATCTTTAAGGGAAGAAAAGGGAAAAGGATGACAATAGCCCTTAAAGGCTGCTGAGACTGAAGGTTCATCATGAAATGGAAATGGTGGATACCGCGTCTCATACAAGGACATCTCCCTTCAACTCCCCCACGTGTCCTCTACCCAGGTGATCCTACCTCGCATATCCACCCCAAGAGTCAGGACCCAAAACTGATGGCCCATCCATGACCACCTGAGCAGAGGATATTGGGGAGAAGGAATTGAGAACGCCTCAGGTGCCTCACAATGTATATTATGTAATGTGTGTGAGTGAGTGTATTATGTATGAGCAGCTGGGCTGAGGAGCTGTGTTGGAGAAGGGGAGGGGAGAGAGGGGATGTATGGTATGTATATTATGTAATGTGAGTGTATGATGTATGGGTGGCTGGATGTGCATGTCTGTAAGTGTATGGTGGATAGGTGCATGTGTGACTGGTGTGTGAATGGGTGTGTGTGCGCTTGTGTTTAATGCTGGGATGAGGAGCTGTTTTGGGGTTAGCAGAGGGTGTGGGAGGGAGAGAGAATGTGTGGGGGTGTATAGGTATATTATGCAAGGGGGTGATGTATGGGTGGCTGGGTGTGCATGTCTGAGAGTGTATGGTGAATTGGTACGTGTGTAAATGCTTGTGTTTAATGCTGGGCTGAGGACCTGTTTTGGGGGTTCAGGAGGGAGAGGAGACATGTGGGAGTGTATATGTATAGTATGTTGTGTGTGAATGAGTGAGTTTGTGTATGGGTGGCTGGGTGTGTGTGTATGGTGCATCTGTGAATGGGTCTGTGCTTAATGCTGGGCTGAATAGCTTATTTTGGGGTTGGGGGTGGGAGGGAGAGTAGACTTATGGATGTGTATATGTTTATTATGTAATGTGAGTGTGTGATGTATGGTTGGCTGGGTGTGCGCTTCTGTTAGTGTATGATGAATAAGTGTATGTTTTACTGGTGTGTGAATGTGTGTGCGCTTGTGTGTAATACTGGGCTTTGGGGTTGAGGAGGGTGTGGGAGGGAGAGGGGACATGGGCGTGTATATGCATACTATGTAATGTGAGTGTATGATGTATGGTTGGCTGTGTGTGTGTGTGTGTGGTGCATGTGTTAATGTGTGTGTGCGTGTGTTTAATACTGGGCTGAGGAGCTGTTTTGGAGGGACTGGGAGGGAGAGGGGACATGTGGGGTTGTAAATGCATATTATGTAATGTGAGCGTAGGATGTATGGGTGGCTGGTGTGCGTGTCTGTGAGCATATGGTGAATTGGTACATGTGTGAATGTGTCTGTGCTTGTGTTTATGCTGGGCTGAGGAGCTGATTTTGGGGAGAGGGATGGGAGGGAGAGGGGCCATATGGGCACCAGAAAGGTGCGCTAAAATGTTATTTTAATGGTCATCGATGATAAAGCAGGCTTGATATGTGTTATTATTGGCTTGACTGGCATATCGGTGCATCCTGTCTAGTCATTTCTTACTGTAGCATATCTGTTATTACTTTGCTAGACTGGCCTTTTGGGGCAGCCAATCTATACCTTTCTTACTTTGGCATGACATTTTATTTCTGGGCTGCTATGATAAACCAAGTATGATATGTGGTGTTATTTGGCTAGATTGGTATTTTGATGCAACCAGTTTGTACATGTTTTCTTATTGTGGCATGCGATTTTGAATAGCAAAGCAAACAGGAGTATGTCCTTTTGTGGGGGTACTGCCATATATTGGCAAAGCCAGCTTGGACACATTTTCTTACAGTATTGTTACTGGCATTATGCACAAATCATACATGAATGTGTTCGTATATGGGGATACTGACATGTATAGAGGTGGACATCATGGACATGTATGGGCACAGTCAGCATGAAAGTGTTTTTTAAACTGGCAGAGTTTGTGGGCAAAGTCATCATGGAAATGCATTGGGGGAAATACTCCTGTGCTCTGTTGGTAAATTGCATCTATTAGGTTTTTGGATTAGTTACCCTAAAAACCAATTGCAGACTGTCTGGATATTGACCTCATTTTTCACAGAAAATGCTCTATAATGCACCATTTTACCCATTTTTAATAAACAATTCCATGGGATGGAGTGATCTCCTTGCAAGCCTATTGAACCACCTTCGGTTGGTTCGGGCTCCCTCACTACGCTTTCACGCTCTGGCATATTTGTGTGAAATGTTTACACCCCTCCAATTAAAACAATTCACCAGCTGCCAATGAGTGAGTGGGTATGAATAAGTGCGTGCAAGGGTGGGGCCCAGTCAAGGAACATTGGAGCATGGACTTTTTAAAACACATTTTACTGGTATTTTGGGCAAAGCCAACTTGATGAATGTTATTACACGGAAGAAAGTTTAGGGTGGGAGTTTATAGCACAATGGGGCAGGAAAACTGGACATGTTATTTCTTTAGCATGGCATTTTTGTGCTCACATAAGAGGCAAGGCAAATATGATGTGTTCTTACAGTGGCAATGCATATTTTACTGGTGTCAAAGGCAACGTCAACATGATGAGTTTTCTTACATGTTGGGTAGAAGAATATGTTCGTCCAAACAAAGAAATGGTTCCTTAATGTAACATTACATGTTTTAGTACCATTTTCGGGCAAAGCCCACTTGATGCGTGTTATTACGTGGCTAGACTGGCATTTTGGTGCAGCCAGTCTAGCCATTGCTTACTGTGGCATGGCATTTTTTACTTGGCATCTATCTTAAAGCAAGCATGATACGTGTTCTTATGTGTCTAGACTGGCCTACATTGGAGTCAGTTTGGACATGTTTTCTTATTGTGGCATTGTATTTTAAGTGCCAAAGCCAGCTTTAGCATATTTTCCTATAGTTCTATACTCCTTTATTCAACTTAGTCTTTAAGCTTATAGTATCATCTGGCCTTTTTTGTTGTTCACCTACCCATCTTTCCCATGTGTGTTTGGCACAGCAGGTTTGCAGGCCGAGTACTGCAAGTACTCTACTTTTTGAAGTTTTGGTAAGGATAAAGCACTACAATGGCAATGCAGAAGCCCTCCATTTATAAGTGGAATTACAGGTTTTTAATGTTGGTAATCCGTTTTTAGAACACACCAAACATCTGCAGACACTGTATGGTAGGATGTGTACATGGAATTGAAAAGTTATACTTGATTAAAACCATGCGAAAGCAATACTAATAATGTATTGAAATAAGAACGTGAATTGTTTGTTGTTCTTGAGTTATGCAAGCACTTAGCTGATCATATTCCTGTATCTCTTCTATCAGTGTTTGCCAAGACTCTAATCAAACCCATTTTGAACTTAGCTCTAGGTTCTGAAGTAAATAAATATTGGAGATCTCTGTCTGTTTTTGGCAGAAATAATGTAGTCAATGAAATAACCGCAAACAGTTCATCACAGCACAGCGCATCCTACTGAGAGGTTACCCTGAAGGTAACTTGTTCAAACAGTAAAGAATGCAAAAGGTAACGTCCCAATTCATTGAAGACTATATTTTGTGCACCATCAACCACAACAGCATAAATTCTGTGGTGAAATGTTCTCCCTCTCTCCTAGCTTTT
The DNA here is from genome assembly GCF_040938575.1 of Ambystoma mexicanum. Classification (NCBI taxonomy): domain Eukaryota; kingdom Metazoa; phylum Chordata; class Amphibia; order Caudata; family Ambystomatidae; genus Ambystoma; species Ambystoma mexicanum. The sequence goes on from NC_090931.1 coordinate 556,976,717, forward strand.
GCCATCCCAATAACCGGCTTCCCGCCCATGCCCCCAGAATGTGATTTTGCACACTAGTCATGTTGAAATAGCAGGGCGGATCCACATAAAGAGGGGATTTGGGCTTGTACACTTCCTGTGGTAATATGAGCCTTGACACAGAGATAATAATGCTACATATGATGACCCATTCTTGTATAAAATGTGGATCACATTACAGTGATATTGTAACCATTTTTTTCCTAGTGTACTGAGAGACAATGCTATGTGATGCCACTTCCTGTTATGGCAAGTGATGAAAGGTTGTTGTGTGCCATCACTTCCTGTGATATCATTTTGGAGTGGAGGTCAAATTGCATTGCACCATTTGCTGTGATGTCACTTTGGTGTGGATTCAAATGTCATAACTTCCTGTGAGGTCATTAGGGATGTCAATGGTCGTGTGGTGTCACTTCTGCTTCCCCTGGAATTTTGGTGCAATGATATCCATGCTTTTGCAACACTAGGAAAAAGAAAGAGAAGCATCCTTTTGGGAGGCTATACTGTAATCATTTTGCTATTCGTTGAAGAGTTCAAATAGCTAGGATTTCATATTTTAGGAACCCCAGCATTCTGCTCCAGGTAAGGATGTGCCAGAAGTTGCTGGTCTTGTCTGCGCAAATAATTCAAATCGACAAAAAATATGGAATGTTCTCTATGTTACTGAATATTAATTACTGTAAATTAAAGGTGTTTCCTTTTTTGTTACATTGAGGCCGTGATCAGAAATCTTAAAGATAAAAACTGGTGGGATAAGTCGGAAGGACTGTTGTGGAGACGTGTTGTGGGTTTGCCACCATCTTTGCCAGTTGCTTTAATCCGGTTTGAATTAGGTTTGTCATCCTTAACGGCCCTAGCAAATTGGGAATCACTGATGCTCTATTTTAAGGTCCTTGACACCACCTACACACCCCTTAATCCCCCACCGCATTCGCTGTTTCGGGATATGAATTGGGCAATGAATAATGTAGACTTTGGGTTCTACTATAATCTGGAATGTCAAAACATTCTGAACGAGGTTGAGGTAACGTTGGATCTGCGTAAAACTGATCGAAGCATGCAACAAAAAAAATAAAATCTGCAAAATGACTGGTTAACCACACAGAACAAAATGATCGATACCAGGTTTGCCTATGCTGATACCGCCAACAATTCCAAATCGAACTTGGAGACGCTATTTTATGAAATTGCGGCTCAATATATATGGAACATTTGAGGTTGTGGGTGCAAGGCAGAACATGCAGGCTATGTAAAGGAACCGAAATAGAGTTCCTAAGTCGACATCTTTTAAAATGCCCCATGCTTTGCTAGCAAAGAATTGCATATTTCGAGAAATTCGTCCGAGTGTAAATAGCCTATGGTCACTGATCTTGGCTGGTACTTCGACTGCCTAGGCACTGGCAGCTTTTCGATTTACATTATGAAGTTTTAAAGGAAATGAATGGAATATGAGTAAAATCGTACAGTGTTGAGATCTGCAGGGGAAACGACATTTTTTAGGGGAATGCATTTTATAGATTGGAAATGTATGAAAACATTTTAAAAATTGTATTTGATATTCTTTTATCGAGTTCTTTATTTCTGTTTAATCTTCTTAAAAATGTGTCAGGTTCGTTGTGCTTAAACCATTTCACAGAAATAAATGAATATAAACTCACATCATTTTATCAGGATGCGAAAACATGTAGGTAAGCAAAGCTGCCAACTGACTCATGACTTTGACCCACAATGAAGCACACAATCCTCGGGGTTGCATAGGTGTCGGGAAAACCTTGGAGCCGAGCAGGATGAGAAACCAGGTCATCACGTTACTAAAGGGATGGCTCTTTCAGGTGCAGAGCGAGCCTTTCATCCGCTGGGAATGGCTTTGCTGGGGTCTGCTGGTGTAAACGGCCACAGGGCTTGCTCTCCTGTGATGACCACAGCTTTGCAGACCTCCCAGGCCTTGAGGCCAGCCCCGCAAAACCTCCCACATCCAAAACGGCGAATAGAAGACTGCTGTGCCTCCAATGACTCTCTCGCAGACCTGGCATTAGAGAATTGCAAAGCACTTAACTTGTCTGCCCGTTTGAAAGGGGAGCAAGTCCTCTAAGTTAGAATTAACGTTTGGGTCATAAGAGCTGATGGGGGTGTTTGCATTTCCAAGCCCCCATACAGCTCCAACAATTGACTATGGAGATGACGCATTTCAAACTGCCAAAAATATTTCCATGATGTCATAAGCAAAAAGGGTTTTCTTTGCTGTGGAATTTAGTTTTTTCTTTAATTTGTGCATGAATGAAGCTGCAAGTTGGATCCCTTAAGGCTTCAAATTTATTTCCAAGAGGATAATGATTAGTCGTACATTACTTAGTTTTCCATTACTGTGAATATAACCTACAATCATACTCCTTTTTAGTTTGGTCTATTAGATGTTGATACCTATAAGCCGAAACTATTGCATTAGACCACAGATGGCAGTTGAGGAGGGACACACAGCTTGTAGTTGTTGATTGGTTATTTTCCCACCCATTCACTGCCCATGCCCATGCTAATCCCTTTGCCATTCCCACCCACTTCTTTTGCCCCTCCTGCCCAAAACACCTCCACATGGGAACTCTTTGAGCTCGCTTTAATCAGGCCTTACCTTCAAACATTGCACTCAGAGTTGGTTGGTCTGTACAATACATAGGATCCTTTTGAGATGTGTGGGTTATAGATAAAGATTGTTTACTGTCGTTTGAGATACTGTTTCACAGTAAAAGTAATACCTTGTACTTCAAATCTAATTTATGTAAAGGTTCCTTATAAACGTAACTGTTATGCATTGTGTGCCATACTTTGCAGTTGGTTCTTGTAGTGCTCAGCGTACAGCTAAATGTCATCAAAGACACATGATAAACCCAGCAGGCGTGACATTTGCCTGCTTAGCACTGGACAGCTTCTGTAAAGATGGCTCAATGGATATATTGATGGGAAACCACAGACCTTTCTTCTTTACAGCTGTGACACAGGGTGTACCTTTGGCACACAGTTTTTGTTCTCGCTCACCGCTCTATGGCTTTTGTATTCTTTCACAGATTTGATACACTTGTGCATTTAGATTTACTATTCGCCATTTTAACTTCTGTACTATCTCTTTATGCTTGCAGCTTCTGGGCGGCCACAGACCTCCAAAATGTGATACTTGGGAGGGAATGTAGTGCCTGCTTCTGAACATCATGTTAGTGCCCAACTGTGGCAACTCTTTGCTTGACTTAATCATAGACTTGCGTTTAATTTTGTAAAATGATGCATCATTTTTAACCTTTACTTTTCAGGAGGGAAACCCTCATTGTTGCAATGGTTTAAAAAATGCATGGCATGTGTATTTGAACATAAAAGTGATTGTTTAACAGTGTATGTGTCTGTTGATTAGAAAGAACTCTAATGATAATGGGGTGTTGCACCAATAAAACCAACAAGGTACCTGCTATTTTGCATATTAAAGAGCTTTTTGGGGATCACTAGGGGGCACGGACAGGCATGGCCGTGAAGGCAGCTTGCTCCCGCTCTCTTTAATTAGTGGTCCATCGCTCCACTGGCCTCCTGTATGGGATGGCCTCGGTGCTCTCTCTGTCCCTAACACCAGTGGAGTCTGAGGTGGAAGCCTGATCCTTGGAGGGCTGTTGCGGAGGGCACATCAGCGGTGTCGCAGAGGTGCTGAAGGGGCCACATGACTTGGTTTCCGCTCGCTATGCAAGGTTGAGCAAAGGGGGACAGAGGCATTGCAGAGAGAAGGGAGGTGATCAGCGTTGCAACTGCCATATGTCGGCAGTGTACTTTGGAACTGCGTCGATCACTTTGGTTGTGTGGAACGAGAAGGATTTAGTGGGAAAGTCCTGCACCACTGACGGTCCGGGAGGGCCTCATCGAATGTGCCCATGCAGCGGTGAGTGGAGCGGCATGGGCCTGAGACTGCACCGGGGCCTAAATTTAGGCCTAAGGGGGCCAGAAGTCAGACTTAAAGAACCAGTTGCAGTCTCTAAGGTCCTGGTCAGGCTTAGGAATCACAGTAATTAAGGTTGCCAGGAAGGAGGGGGTACATCGCCCGTATCTTGATGGCATTAAAAACTTTAGCTGGCCATGGGGCCAGAACATCCTGGAATTGTTTGGAAAAATGGCAGATAAAGACATCTTCGCCTGATGCCTTCCCTGGTTGAATAAGACCTATTGCCCCCTGACTCCTTGCCCCTATGAGACTAGTAAGATCGTTGTTTATTCCTCCTTCTGTCTTCCCTTCCTTGTCACACCTAGAAACACTTGTGTACAGGCCATTATACATGACTTGTATCATATCCCCTCTTCTGTAAGGGCTTGCAATGGAACCATGAGCGATGGAGGTCTTGATCTTCTAGACGGCCTGGGTGTCCAGTATACTAATTATGCTGATGAGACACACATCACTTTAGAAGTGACTGGTACCTATGACACTGATACTAAAACTGTGAACAATCTTTACCAAGAGATCCAGAACTGGATGGCCTACAATTCCATACTGAAGAACAGTAAAACTGAGCTCATCATATATGACTCAGGGCCGCGTCTTAAGAAAATTGATGCAAACTTCTCTCTGTTTATCATCATGGACAATATTATTCCTGTCTCCAAAAATGTGAAAATCTTGGGTATCACTCTTGACTCTGGGGTATCTGTGAAAAAGCATGTCTCCAACGTTCGCTCCTCTTGCGGACTTGTTCTCAAACTCCTCCACCATATGCGTCCGTATCTTAACGTTAAACATTGCTCTCTTCTTGCCACAACGCTAATAAATTCCTGCCTGGATTATTGTAACAGCCTACTTATTTGCACCTCTGAAGCTAATTTTAACTATAGACTACATAGAACGGCGCCGTTAAGGTGGTCTTTGGTCTCGCTAAGGGTGACCATGTTTCGGACCTTTGGAGAGAACTTCACTGGTGAGATAGAAGACTCTGTAGACATTTAAAAACAAGAGACACTCCGTTTCACCTTGCTAATTGGAAAAAGGAATCCTTTGTGTTAAGCCTTCGAGAACACTGTGCGCCAGCAACTCATAATTCCTAACCCAACCTCACTACCACCTGGAGAAGTTTGTCGATACTTGTTTCAAAATCAGGGCTCTAGAATGGAATTCTTTACCCCTCTTTATTAAGTCATCTCCTTCATTGAATGATTTCAAGAAAGGGATCAAGACTCTTCATTTTAATTCTTTGGATTAGACCCTTCCTTTTATTTGCTGTCTTCCTGCTTGACACCTTTGTTTGTCCTTTTGCGTGCGCTCCGAGACCTACGGGCGTGTAGCACTATATAAGAACTAAAAATAAATAAATAAAAATGAACATGCTCCCTGCATTTTTGTTTTTGTTTCACATACTGTCATTAGTAGTTCATCTTCCGTTTTTTGATGACCTACAAAAAGTACTTCTGAAATTCTTATGGGGAGCACTAGACCTCAGATAGCTTATAAGACTTTGGTCCTCCCCAAGGAGGAGGACAAGTTGGGATTCCCCGAATTTGTGTTGTATTACAAAGCAATTGCAAGTGTTAGTGATCCATCTGGACCCACACACAGCTAAGCAGTGACCTGTGTCACTGGGTGAATGGCTTTGAGTCCCGCAAGATAGAATACCAAGAAGGGTGATTTACCACCCAGTTCTGGGGGTGTTGTTGTGGTCCATTTGGAAGGAAGGGAGTGCTACTAGATGGCTTAATTCCCGGCCCTCGCCCCTGAGTTGTATCTGGGCTCTGCCACTGAGAGATCTTATTGATGAACCGCTAAACTTCCAGCCCTGGTCTGTGGCAGGATTAGATAGGGTGGGCCAGCTTTGAGAGGGTGGATGATTCATGTCCCCTGATTGATTGGGAGAATGCCTCCAGGTAGGGCACTAAGAATATTTAGATACCTCTAGCTGAAATGGGCTCTCTCAGACCCAAGATGGGGAAATAACCCACGTAGAGAGTTGACGTCTTTTGAGTTGACCCTCGTGCAAAGGAGAGGTTCAAGGGGTCTCATTGTTATGCTTCACAGGGAGTTGCTTTTGGATGAACCAATCAGTCATATAGTGGTAAGTGTACATTGGGCTAAGGATCTTGGGTTGGAAATCTCTGATGGGCTCTGCTCATTGATTTGTCACACTCCACTGTATCTCTGCAATATAGAACGCGAGCAGTGAAATTGTTGCGTAGATGGCAGTACTCTCCATGTAAATTGGCCAAGATGTACCCGGGGTGAACTCTCACTGTTGGAAATGTGGACTAAAAGCAGGGGACGATTGGCATATGTGGTGAAAGTGTCGTCATATGCAAGGGTTCTGGCAGGAGATTTTGTCTTGGATAAAAGAGTTAGATGGTATCCCCACAACATTTCTGCCACTGTTGGTTGTATTGGGGGTGAGTGGTGAAGGTAATGAGGTACAGGACCTTGGCCACATGTCAAATACGTTACTTATAGCAGCGAGAAGTTGTGTGGCATAGCTATGGAAGAGAGCAAGAGTCCCCACGAAAAGAGAATGGATCCAGAGAGTGCTAGACATATACAGTAATGAGTACCTCACATAACTCCTTGATGTAGGACTAAGGATGATAAAAAAGGGCTCTGGTTGCCTTTTTTCACAAGTATGGAAATGTACCCTAATTGATGGAGGCGTGGCCTGGAATAGGACAATCAGTGGTGCTACAGGGAAGGTTCTCCTTATTGTTTATGTATTGTTTGGAAACGGGGGATTGGGTAGTAAGGGGAGGCAATGTTGAAGTTATAAAAATGCTGTTTGAGATTGTATATCCCTATGTCATGTGAGCATTGTGTTGCTCCATGGAAAATGTAATGAAATTTGATTTTGAAAAAAGCTTTTTGGGAGAATAATGACGAAAGAGCTTTATATCTGTCATATATGTCTGTGAGAGTTGTATGACAAAGTCACTAAATACCTAATTCACGCTGGGTTTGATAGGCATTTTCTTTTCTTTTTTTTTTTTTTTAATAAAAACAAGTCACTTTTACAATAAAGCTTTTGATTATGCAATTATGAGTTGGTTAATAATGTGTAAATAGGTATGCTAAATGTCTAAATAACTGAAATTTGAAATTTCTATTGTAAAATTAATTTCCTTTTATGTTATCAAATGTATTTTGTTATTGTTGAAAAGTTGATATATCAACTAATTCTATTAAAAAAAAATCTTTTGTAAATAAGCATATGTAAAGGTTTGGCTAGCAAAGATTTTAGCTGTCAGAGTGCAATGACTGCTAACAGCTCGAAATCACTCACCCAGTGTTGTGGAACAGCGATCTTCTGTGAAACAAAATGAACTTTATATTAAAAATAAATTCCAACATTGAAAATACATTACTATAAAATGCTGCGCCTTTGGCAATCTGCCATCCTAGGCCAGGGCCCACTTGCCCTTATTCTAAATATGTCTCTGTCCATGGCCTCCTTTTTCTTAAACGTACAGTGTCCACTGGATGGGGAACATCAGCTTTGCCCCCAGTAGCGTGCTAATGTGCGTGAGGACCACAAGCGGCCCTCCCGATGCTGGCTTCCTCTGGAAAGAAGTCACCAGCTCGGCCACTCACCTTTCAACATTTCTTCTCAATGAAATCCAGAAAGTGTATGAGTGTAACTTTCCCAAACACGTGTTCCTAAATACGGATCCTCCTGCTGAGAGTCCTAACTGAAAGGGTGCTGCAGTATAAGCTATTGTCTCGCCTGTGATCTGGCCGAGACACTCCAGACAGATTGAATGCAGGTCAGAGAGCACGAAATGGCAGTCACAGGAGGAATCCAAGGACAATACCTTTCTCTCTGGCATATGCAGTGCTAACCAATGTTGAAACTGAGGACCTACAAAACGAATGTGAAATAGCCCACATGCCACACACATCCAGCCCCATCTGTGCATGGAAAAGGACTGAAGCGTGAAGCAGGGATGGTGGCTCTGAAGGCATGTTGGGGCCGCTCATGCACCCAAACAAAATAGTACTCTTTTCCCGCTCCAAGAGTTCATAATGTGCCATGGGTATGGAGGAAAGAGGACAGGACGTAGGAGTAACAGGGTGTGTCTGTAATGCCACGTAGGTAGCTGGTGTGGGTGGTCTTTGAGCCTATGCCTGAATGTCAAGGGAAGAATCTATCTGAGCATGGGGAAAGCGGAATTGGCTGCGTAGCTTTTGTAACTGATGAGAGAGGGAGGGACAGCCTTTAACAAGCAACTTTTCTATTTTAAGAATAAAAACCCTTTAACGGTCTTCGAGAGTTGGTGTGTTCTTTAGGATATTTTGGTATATTTATCTGAAGGCTTTGTCACAGATAAGACAGCAGCAGATAGATTCAGTAATATCTAGGACCTTCAGGTAAACATTACTATACAACTGGATGCTTTCCTCCAGTGGTATATCTAGGACATCTTATTCTGTTTCATAGCTTCCATTTAGATAAATAAGAGGTACTAGATAGATCCCAAGACGAAAGCAGCCAGTTATATAATCATTCTGGGCAAAGTTTCCCATCAGGCAAATACAAGAACTTCTAGATGTATCTTGGACTTAATATTCTAGAAACAGCTTCCATTCAGATATGCAAAAGATCCTAGATATGCCACATGAATATGGCAGGCCAGCCGTACAGTAATATCTGGCAAGTGCTTCCCTTCACATGAATATCACTGTAGACCTGGCTGCCATCTTCTTGTGGCATATCTAGGATCAACCTGTCGAGTCAAACAGGGGTGCAATTTGGCTGCTACTCTTTTTAATCTATATTTAGCAGATTTACCATTGGCATTTAATGCTATTGTGTCTAACGATATTAAAATAGGTTCGCTTAAAATTGGATGGCTGGGCTATGCAAACAATCTTCTATTGCTAGATTATACACTGGGAGGCCTGCAGCATAAATTGACAGCATTAGAAACATTTGCAACTGATAATGGTTTAAAAATCAATTTCGGTAAGACGAATGTGATTGCTTTCTTAGGAAATATTAATCGAAAAGTCAGTTCAAATTTGAGATGGACCATTGCTAAGCAGAATATCGAAGTAGTAGACTGCTATGGATATCTAGAGATCGTTATTGATCAAAATCTTTCTTGGAAACAGCAATGGCTTAAAATCAAATCTAAATGCATGAATATATCTATGGCTTTAAGCCATTTTATTGGGAAACAAGTTTGGTACTCTTTAAGTACAATAACGATGTTATATTCAGCTAAAGTAATACCCTGCTTACTATACAGGGCAGATATCTGGGGAAAAAACTTAAACCTGAGTTGAGCAAATTTGAAGGAAAAATCTTAAAAATTTTACTCAGAATGCCCAAATCGCTGCCATGTTAATACATACTCTTGGAATGTAACTTGATGTGGATTAGTGATATCATGGAGTACAAGGTCGCCATGCTACATGCTAAACTATGCACTCTAGACAATGAGACAACGATTGTTGAACTTCTAAAATCTGCTGATGCTATTGATAATAAGATTGTATTGTGTGCTCTAGGCCATATTCGATCTACCTATCATAAGGGGGCTAGAGAGAATGCACATATTTGTCTAGAATACATCTCTTGAAAGAGGCCATAAATGATGTAGGAAAGGAAAGGGCCATGATACAGTTGGCTACTAAGACCAACAGTGGTATGTTTATACAACAGTGGGTGAGCTAGTTAGGACCGCCAACTTATCTATCTGCATTTCCTGATGCCAAAACAATCAGATGTTGTTTAATATTTAAGTTCAACTTATCTGATTGTCTGGAAATAATGGGTGAAAAATCTGAAATCACACGAGCTAACAGATGGGGCAGACTATGTGGGACCCACTGTATTGAAACAGCTGAGCATATCATCTGCCACTGTGAGAGTCTTGACACTGTAAGATTAAAACATGTAAAGGCGTATGGTAACTTGTGTGATCTTGGTAACATGAATGAAATTTGGTAGAATCTTTTAAAAGGCAATGATGTTAATGTTATATGTCACATGATGATTTTGTATGAGTCTTGCCTAGTTATTCTTAGACAATTATCGGATGGTATATTTTAATGACTATTCTGTATAGCTGTTAAAAGTATTAGATTGGTTGGTTTTATATGTTTAACTTGGATTGGCTATTTCTCCTTTTTCCTTTTCAGTTTGGATGTTTTATGGTTGTATATATGTAAAGCCTCTGTTGGCTGTATGCATATTAAATAAATAAATATCTAGGATGTCAACACTGCCTACCTAAATACTGTCCCTCACAAGCCCCCCACTCATCTACATCCAACCTTCTGCGAATAAGCCGGTTCTCCAGAGATTTGGAGGGAGATCCTTATCCTCAGCAGGTGCCTCCCTCTGGAATAGCCTCCCTGCCGCCGTCCGTCTTGATCCAGATCTCCTTAGATTATGGAAACTCCTCAAGACTTTCCTCTTCTCCTCTTTCTCTCTCTGCCCTGCTAACCCAGTTTTCTGTTTTCCATCTCACACTCCTCTTCCTTACAGCACGCTGCGTGGCCGTCGGGTGTACCTCAGAGTCTCACTGGACATCGGTACCCCAACCAGTCCTCTTTCGCACTTGTCTCAGAGCCCTACACCTCACCCACACTCAATGCACTTGAGAATTTTACCCTAGAGAGTGGCGCTCTCTGCACTTACCCCAGTCTCAACCGACTGGGTGCACTTGATCCCCCCCATGACCCTCTGTGCACTTGCTCGATCCATACGCACCACTCTTGAAGATTGTATGTCTGTTCTCCCTTGTCTTCACCACTTAATTGCACTGTTAAAACTGCAGAATTGCCGGCAAGCCTATTTGCTATCTCCCAAACTGTTAAATGTATTTTTTACTCACTCACGCTGCCTGTGCAGACTATTATCGCCTCAGAATTTGAAGGGCTCTGATCAACTGTTTGTTTTTTCCCTTGTTCCCAACCTCCTTGAGCGTTTTGAAACACTTGCTATCCTGCTGCTATCTTCCTGTGGCAGCCAGCTCTACAGTAATGTGTATCTTAAATGAAAGCTATTAAAGAGAGTATTACAGTGGGGCTGGCTGCTATCTTCTGTGGGAATACCACAAGAAGATAGCAGCAAGGTATACAGTAATATTCTGGCAAGAGCTTCCCATCACATACGTATTGCTGTAGACACCTGGCTGCCATCTTCTTTTGAATATCTGGAATGTCTTATTTATCTGAAGGGATGCTCTTATCAGAATACTACTGCATAAGGGGTCGTAAGTATAGCTGGTCTCTGGCTGGCATCTTCTTGTGGTGTATCAAGAAGCTCTTATTCTGGACAGAGCTTCCCTTCAGATAAATATTCTTGTACATCTTGAAGCTACCTTCTTCTGTAATATCTAGAAGCTCTTCAATTCATATAACAATAATTGTATATCTGGCTGCTTTCTTCTCGTGGTATATCAAGGACCTCTTATTCTGATAAGAGTGTCCATTCAGACGAATATTACTGTACTAGTAATGAGGCCCAATAACATTTTTGGAGATTACCCTTACCTGAAAAAGTGGTACTATTATAGACCTATTCCAGACAATCTTTCCAAAAATCAACAGCTAGCTTTAACCTGGATGCTGGATTTATAGATACTGAGTGACAAAGGGGTCAAATTGGGACATGATTGGAAATGTATTTGACACCTACAAATATAGGAAACTGCAATGCAAACAATCCTATATATAATTCTCTAGATATGTTTGTGCATTGAGGAATGGACATATGCATTGCTTCATACACCATCTTCTGAAGTTTTGTGGGGCTTCCTGTTGTAGGTAGATGAAATATTATCTCCTAAGGATTGGATCCAAATTCGGAGGCTCTCCAAATGTATACATATGCTTACAAATACTTTAATGTTGGGGTTAGTGTTGTGAAAAATTGAATAAGAGCAAACCCAGTATGCCGGGCTTTAGGATGCTTTCTCATGCAGACCATTGACCGCAGAGGCATCAGTACTCAGAGGCACAGGGGTGAAACTTGTATGATGTTTCTTCGCTCAAGGTCAGCTCCCATCAGAATATGCAACACATCTGTCTAAAAGTTATTAGGGAGTTCATAACTTCATCAGTATATTTTTCAAACAACCTTATATCAGTGGGTAGTTAAGGCATTCTTCAATGTATTTTTGATCACACCAGTTCAAGACATTTATGTTATCTCTACTCCTTTCAATATATGTTTTTAGGATTGAAGTTGTTGCCACCTTCCACATTACATGCACCTGAACAAGCTCTCAAACCAACTGGGAGATCGAAACATGTAGGACAGTATTTTGAAATATTGTATGAACCATAGGAAGAAATAGTTCTTTTGAGACTATACGAGACTTAAAGACCAGTTCCTAAATTCTTTAACTTTTAAATGGTGATGTGTAGTGTAAAGATAATCATATTTTTGTCTCTTTTATATGGTATATTCTGTAGTGTCGTCTTTGTAGATTGACGATTTAGATGCATGTCTAGATGGCCGTACCTTGAGCAGTGTTATTTTATAAAGCTACTAACCATACCCCCTGCTGTTGCCCAGGTCTGTAGCTGACATGCATGTGGGGGCCTGCTATAACCTTGTGTATGTTATATTTTGTCCTTACTTCCTGTTTTTGAAGAAATGCAAAATCAGCAAGCTCCCGTAATTGCCTACACTGATAGCACAGGACTGGACCTTGCTCCACCCCTGTGCAGGGCGAATGCGTGGGGTTGGGCAGATTTCAGTATCACCAGTATACCCCAGACTGGTATGCCGACCTCAGACAAACATTTCAGCCCACCAAGTGTTGTGGGACTGGAGCCAACAGTCACAAAATCGTTAATCTCCTGAAATCGCCTATACTGATAGCACAGGGCCGGACTGGACCCTTTGCAGGGCGAATGCGTGGGGTTAGTCAAATTCCACTATAGCCAGTACACCCCAGACTGGTATGCCGACCCTGGGCCAAAACTTTAGCCCACCAACTGTTATGGCGCTGAGGCTTGTGGAATTTGCTTAGATCACATGCTGTGCATAGGCCGACATCTAGTGGAAGCTGCAGAGTATTTCAGTTTGTTTTTCGAAACTCGAAAATGGGCGTCGACACAGGGCGTGCCAGTAATACTATCCCTAGTGTGACGTCCACTGTACCCAAGATCCCTCACGCGTCTAGGATCCTCAGATTGTTTTTTTCCGCCATACTGGTCGGAAGCATTTTGCTGAGTCCCCTGGCCTTAGCCATACTTTTTCTAAAATATTAATTTATTTACATCCTTCCCCATCCCAACGTCGAACTTCGACACTCGACGCCGACTGGAGAAAAAAACGACCGTCGGCTGCTGCACGGCGGATTTGGGCCTCGGAAGGCCTCTGGCCTCGGCCCGGGCCTTGGAAGGCCTCTGGCGTCGGCCCTGCAAGTAGGGAGAGTGGGGGGTTGTACATACTCTACACTCTTGGTATATAGGTACACCTTATACATTTCCTACACTTAACAACCCGCTGCCTCAAGGTGCGTATGGAGGGTACCCCTTTTCAATTCTGCCCCAAGTGCAATCGCAAATACCCTTGGGTCGACAGGCACGACACGTGCAATCTCTGCTTGCCGAGGGACCACCCCGAAGCGAACTGCAGAGCGTGTAGTAGGTTTAAACCTAAGACACTTAAGGACCGTTCGACGAAGCGTTGGGCCCACCACGCCAGGCAAGTGGTCATGGCAGCAGAGGGCACCTTCAGCGACGGCAGCACTTTCGGACGGCGAGGACATTACGGCGTCGAAAGACAGCCGAGCGCAAGTCCCCGACCTCGGAAGGTCGTCCGGCAGGGCGGCTATGGGGAAGACCCCCGGCGACACAAGCGCTTCACACACCACACACACTAAACACACAAAGTCCAACCGAGACTCGACGACGTCGAGTTCTTGGAAAGAGGCACAAACGGAACGGTCCGATTCGGTGTCCTCTGGGCGTTCTCGAACGAGATCGCCGCATGACTCCAGGCAATCATCCACTCTTGCCAAGAGTGCCTCGCTCCCTAGGCTAACAGAAGTTCGATCGTCGGAGGACGAAGACGACTTCCACCCCCAGGCCGCGCTCCAGGAGTCGGAGCCCGCAGACAAAATCAGCGAGGCCCCACGCTCGAAGGACAGGGACCCTACCCCCCGATCCTCGACGCCAGGTGTCGAAAACCTCCGGAGCCACAAAAGGACAGGGAAAACATTTTTCCACTCACGGGGAGGGGGGAAAACAGCAGAAGAAGCAGCCTTTGCTCTCTTCCACACCTGTGAAACACACCACTCCCCCTAAACAGACAGACAAGACCAGGTCTGCTGATATGTCTAAAACCAGCAAATCTACTCAAGATAAATCCCCGAGACTTGCTGAGAGAGTCATTCCAAGTTCCAAAAAATGTCCAGTGAAGACATAGATAGGGTCATGTCAAGGATGTCTTCTTTGGCTGATTTTTACGATAAAAATCCAGACCATTTCCTTTCGTATGATCCACAAGGGCCGACACCCTCAGGCTCTAATGATCCTATCCTCCGAGTAAGAAGCCCCGGTTTGAAACACCGATGAGGTCTACAGACCCCTTCGAGGTACAACCATACTCAAGACCATACTCACTGTATCAAGGAGAGGCTTCTTGAGGACCAAGAATTTGGCATGGTAGAAGAGCAAACCGGGACGGGATACTATGGGGATGATGAGGACCAAGAAGAGGAAGAGGAAGACCCTGAAACCTACAGAGTAGATTCCCCGGTAGAAAACGAAGCCCCGGTTACAGACTCCCCTGTCGATAACCAACCCCTCGTAAACGAGGTTCTCGCACGTGCAGCAGAACATTTCCATATTGACACCCACAGTGTCCAGGAGGAGAGGGACTTCGCAGAGGAGTTAGTGGGAGAAAGGAGGCCTGTTGCCCAGACCATCCTGATCCTTAAGTCCATTCAGCGAAGAATAGACCCGTCCCTGGTGAACCCGAACCTCACCAGAGCAGTCAATCCCAGGGTTGAAAAACTTTTCAGGGCAGCCCAGTCTGATCCTCTCTATATAAGGGGACATCTGAAGCCAGACTCCCTAGTTGTCACTAACACTCGTAAGAGGGCTGGAACACCCTTGTCATCGTCCGAAGATCCTCCCGACAACGAGAGCAAAAAACTCTATATGGTTTTGGCAGGAAAGTAGCCTCAACGTCCGCCTATCAAGCAAGGATTGCAAACTCCACCACCCTGTTGGCCAGCTACAACTGCCATCAGTGGGAAGAAGTCGCGGCACTCATAGCCTCTGCTCCTGAACTTTTAAAGGGCCAGTTAGCTCGGATTTCCGCAGAGGGTAGAGCCGTGTCTGGTTGCATTTTGAAAGCAACCTTTGACGCCGCGGACAACACAGGCAGATTGATAGCAGAAGGCACTGTTATCAAGAGACATGCGTGGTTACGGCAGTCTGGTTTTAAGGCAGAAACCCAGGCATCATTGTTGGACAAACCGGTGGAAGCCGATCTGTTGTTTGGTAAGGCGGTCGAAGACGCACTGAAGAATGCCAAGGACGAATACGAGACACTCAAGTCCCTTGGCCAGTTAACCAATAAACCCCCTAACCAGAGAGGGAATAGTAATTTTCGTCGCCCACGCAGCCAAAATTCCCAGAGAGGATCTAACTATTCCCAGGGGCAGGGTACACAGTGGAACAACAGCCAACAGTCTACCCAGGGTTACGGCAGGGGTAATAGGAGAGGTCGTGGTAAAGGCAGAGGCAGCCCCAGCAAGGGAGGCGGCACGCCTCCACCAAAGCAGTGACGCTCAGTTAAGGGTCCCTTCTCACGCAACCCCAGTAGGGGGACGCATTTCCAACTTCACCCAGGCTTGGGAAGGGATCACATCAGACAGATGGGTGCTGTCAACAGTATCCGCAGGGTACTGTATAGAACTACTGCAGCGTCCCCGGAACCATCCTCCACGACAAAGAGTACACTCTTTAGAACATCAGAAGATTCTCCTCGAGTAGATCACCATTCTGCTAGAAAAGGACGCGATAGAACTCGTCCGGGGACACCAGGTAAACAAGGGTATTTATTCAACTTACTTCCTTGTGCCAAAGAAAGATTTGACAATGCGCCCAGTATTGGACTTACGGCCTGCCAACAAGTATGTCAAGCCCCAAAAGTTTCGTATGACTACACTACAAGAGGTAATCCCCCTCCTAAAAAAGGGGGATTACATGGCAACCTTGGATATGAAAGATGCTTATTTTCATATTTCCATGTTCCCAGCGCACAGAAGGTACTTGCGCTTCAAGGTGGACAGTCGACAATACCAATTCAAGGTAATGCCCTTCAGGATAGCTTCAGCACCAAGGGTATTCACCAAGGTACTGGCGGTGGCGGCTGCACACCTACACAGGGAGGCAATCCCGGTGTACCCTTATCTGGACGACTGGCTCATAACGGGGGAAACCCCAGTAATTTGCAGGACAAACATTCAAAGGACTATCGACCTCCTCCACGAGTTAGGCTTCTCAATCAACGAGAAAAAGTCAAGCCTGGTGCCAAGCACCTCCAAACAGTTCCTAGGAGCAATCCTAGATACTCAAGAGGGGTTGACCTTTCCTTCAGAGGAAAGAATTCGGAATATACTACTGCAAATTCCCCATTATCAGTCCGGTCGCCAAATAACGGTACGCAAAGCAATGCGTTTACTGGGCATGATGGCGTCATGTATTTACCTGGTTCCCCACGCGCGCCTGCGCATGCGTCCCATGCAGGAATGGTTGGCGAAACAGTGGTCTCAGGCAAGCGGTCAGTGGGACGATCTAGTGGTCGTTTCGCCAACACTAGTACAAAGCCTTCACTGGTGGACAAGAGAGAATCTCGCAAAGGGGAAACCCTTTTACGATCCCGAAGTACAGGCAGTAGTCACTACCGATGCATGTCTGACGGGGTGGGGAGCCCACCATCTCCACCACACAGCTCAGGGTCTCTGGTCTCCCTCAGTGGCCAAGAACCACATCAACCTGCTAGAGCTTCTGCCAGTATTCGGAGCGCTTCAAGCGTTCGAGCCCCACCTACTAAACCTGTCCATGCAAATCCGGACGGACAGCACAACAGCCATGTTCTACCTGAACAAGCAAGGAGGGACTCGTTCGCCAAATCTGTCCAAGCTTGCCCAGAAAATCTGGATATGGGCACTCAGACGGAACATCTTCCTGTCATCACAACATGTTCCAGGTGAGCTCAATTCCCTAGCGGATGCTCTGAGCAGAGACTCCCTTCCAGAGGAACATGAATGGGTTCTACACAGAGAGGTCATAGAAAATATCTTCTCTCAGTGGGGTTTCCCCACTATAGACTTATTTGCCACAAGCGAAAACAGACAATGCCCAGGATTTGCATCCAGGCTCCCCCAACCAGACTCCCAGGGGAACGCCCTGTGGATGAACTGGTCAGGGATGTTTGCGTACGCTTTTCCACCAACTCCTCTCATCAGGAAAGTGGTGAACAAGATGAACAGAGAATCGATGACGCTCGTCCTAGTTGCTCCCATGTGGGCAAGACAACCGTGGTTCCCACACCTACGCAAGATGGCGGTGTGTGAGCCCATCAAACTTCCAGCTTGGTACAACCTACTGTACCAGCACCAAGGTCAAACAGTGCACCAGCAACCCAACTCATTGAACCTGGCAGCATGGCTCCTGAGGTCATAGAGTTTGGGCATCTCAATTTACCACAGAGGTGTATGGACATCCTAAAAGAATCTAGGAAACCAAACACAAGGCACTGTTACTTTGACAAGTGGAAGAGGTTCGTTATTTGGTGCCAGGGTAGACAAATCAACCCTGTTGATTGCACTCGTTCCACTATTGTTACATACATGCTCCACCTGCTAGATGCAGGATTGGTTTTTAACTCACTGAAAGTACACCTGGCAGCCCTGTCGGCATACACCACTTCCCATAACAAGGTCTCGTGGTGGAAAGTACCAGTAGTTAAAGCCTTCATGGAAGGAGTAAAGAGACTTCACCCTCCTATTTCAAACCCACCACCAGGGTGGGACCTTAATGTGGTGCTAGCCAAGCTCATGGGACCCCCTTTCGAGCCCATGCATAAAAGCAGTCTCAAACACCCGAATTATAAAATGGCCTTCTTAGTAGCTATTACTTCTATAAGAAGGGTCAGTGAAATTTAGGCTCTGTCAGTGCAGGATCCCTTCTTTACTGTCCATAAAGACAAACTGGTTTTATGCACACACCCTAGGTTCTCACCTAAGTTTATATCAAAATTCCATGTAAACCAGTCCATCGAGCTTCCAGGCTTTCTTACAGGACCCTCAAAGCTCGGCTGAGGTGAAACTACACACCCTAGATGTGCCTAGGGCGGTCCTCTACTATGTAAATAAAACCAGACCGCTAAGAAAAACAGATCAACTGTTTGTCTCCGTAGCTACAGGCAGAAAGGGGGATCGCGTCTCTAAAGGTGCCATCTCTAAGTGGATTATTAACTGTATCCAGCTGTGTTACTCACTCTCTGAAAGAACTCTGCCTTTCACGCCAAGAGCCCACTCTACTAGAGGCATTGGGGCCACTCTGGCTTTCATTGCAAATGTAGCCCTTGACACCATTTGCAAAGCAGCTACTTGGAGCTCTATTCACACTTTTACTCAGCATTACTGCATTGACACCCATTCCAAGGCAGATACACAAGTGGGACAAGCGGTTCTAAGACACTTATTTGCTCATGACCCTTCTCACATCCCAACTCCTTCTTCAGGTACTGCTCGCTAATCTATGCACAGCATGTGATCTAAGCAGATTCCACAAGCCTCAGAAGGGATACATTACTCACCGTAATCGTATTTCTGATGCTTGTATCTGCTTAGATTCACATGTGACCCACCCTTCCTCCCCTCTGAGAGAAGGCACATGGTTGCTTGTAGTCTTACCTTTCTATCTATCTGCTTGGATTATCTGTACTCACGCTACTCCTCATGCTACCTCATGTCAGAAAAAATACAATCTGAGGATCCTAGGCGCGTGAGGGTTCTTGGGTACAGTGGACGTCACACTAGCGATAGTATTACTGGCACGCCCTGTGTCGACGCCCATTTTCGAGTTTCGAAAAACAAACTGTAATACTCCGCAGCTTCCACTAGATGTTGGCCTATGCACAGCATGTGAATCTAAGCATATACAAGCATCAGAAATATGATTACGGTGAGTAATGTATCATATATATATATATATATATATATATATTTTATTATTATTTTTTTTTTTACGACTTCATTCTTGTGGTACATCGAGGTCCTCTTATACAGTAATTTATCTGAAGGAAAACTCTCTCCTGAATATCTGGCTCCTAACAGAAACCCTACTAAAGGTCTACTTTATTGCCTGTTTCAATGTTGAGGTTGACTGTGTGTCCTGTTGCAGAGAAGGTTATGTACAGGGCATGCTTTTCATTTTTCCAAGACCAACAACATTCAAGAGTGGGTATCAGATACTGAAGATGTAGACGGGACAGGACAGGGTTTGTTAGCATTGTCTACCTCAGGTCATGGCCTAATACATTTTTGACCATCACTCTGTGCCGAGTGTTCTCTCGTTTGTAAAGTTTGTTTTACCTTTACTGTGCGCTGCTACCAGGGGATGTTTGACTTCATTATCTCCTATGAGATGGGTAACCACCTTCGTTTCAGAAAATGAGGGTGCAATCTCTGCCTATACTTCTGTGGCCTTGTAAAGTAATCCTGATATACATCACAATACTCCACATCGTATTCAAGATATACACAGTATTAAACTGTCCTTGTGTGCATCAATCAGGTAAACATTTTACAGTTCATACGCAAGACATGTTTCCGATTTATTTTTACTTGGGCCAGGCAAACCTGATCAATGACATGGTAGGCTTGAACTTTTTCAGTCAGAGGCAAGAGCTTAGCCTCAGTGGAAAAACAACTATTCCCCTTCAGAGCAGAAAGAGTTGTTTGTGTGATTCAGAACATCACAGCACACCATTTCTTCTCCTTGTTAGTTAAAGATTGCATCTAGAAAAAGGCCTGTGCCTTAGGAGTCAAGCACTAGGACTTCCCTTACACATCATGGTGAAAAGAATCCGAAAATGACCTATGTAGAGGGAGCTTATAAACTACCCCTCATTGGTCAAAGCCGAAAATGGACCGAAAGAGGTTGGTAGCACAAGGGTCTGCAACCTTTGGCTCTCCAGATGTTTTGGACTACAACTCCCATTATCCCCAACCAGTGTAGTCAATAGCCAGATAACATGGGAATTGCAGTCCGAAACATCTGGGGAGCCAAATGTTTCAGACCCCTACGTTAGCAGGATTTGAATTTCATTGCAATTGTACTGTATTGTTACTGGTGACTCGCATCATGATGGGAAAGTTATTAAAGATCAGTAAATCTATGAAATATTCATTGCCGGAAAGTAGTAGGTCACTTACCTGTAACTCCAGTTATCCAGCATTGGTAATTACATAGATTCACGTGCTTAAAATACTCCCTGTCAGGCTGGGAATCCTCGGTTACGCACTTCCTACTTCACAGTAAGAAAGAAACAGTTTTGTTATGTAGTCTGTCCACCTCATTATGGGTGCTTTTGGTTCCATCTAATTGGATACTGAGTATTGAATCCGACCTCTATAGGCCACATTCCGATTCTAACCAGCGCTCTAGTGCAACTTGCTATACTTGCCTGGAAAGCCTTTGTTTGGGGTCGTGGTGGGTGCATGTGAATCTATGAAAGATACCAATGCTGGGGAACTTGAGTTACAGCTAAGCCACTTACTCGTTCCTCGGCATTGGATCTTTCATAAATTCACATAGAATCTACAGCAGTGTATATCAATTTCAGTAATGGTGTTACAGTAAAGATAAAGGCTACCTTACTAGAACAGACGTTGCAAGACAACTCTTCCTATTCTTGCTTATGCCATGTTTTGTTCCTCCAGGCAGTAGTGTCTTGTGAAGGTGTGTGATACTGCCCAGGTAGCGGCTCAGCAAATGTCTGCTAGCGGGACCACTGCCTACATAGTGGCTGAGGCTGCTGTCGCTCTTGTAGAGTGGGCTTAAGCTCTTTCAGCCACTGGCTTTTGTGTGACACAGCGATATAGCCAATGTTATCCACCTGGACAAGCTTTGCTTAGAAATAGCCTTCCCTCTGTTTGATGGTCCCAAAGCATCAAACAGTTGAGTAATTTTTCAGAAGGTTTTTGTCCTGTTCAAGTAGTAGTTTAGCTCTGCACTCTCTAGATGTCAAGAGGGTGCTATTTCCACTGGAGAGGTTGCCCTTTGGAAGAAGGCTGATAGTACAATGGTTGAATTCTTATGAAAAACGATAGGAATGAAGCAAGGGTTTGTTTTTAGCACCACCTTGTCCTTGCCAAACTGGAAGTATGGGTCATTGGTCACCAGTGCTTGGGGCTCTGATGCTCTTTTAGTTGAAGACATAGCTGAAGTAATGGCTACCAGGAATGCAACTTTACAGGAGACATATTTTATATTTGTCATTGTCAGAGACTCAAACCGTGCTTTCATGAGCATTGAGAGCACCATATTAAGGCTCCTGATCGGGGCTGATTTTCTGGTTGGAGAGAACGTACGGAAGAGGCCTCTCATGAAGGCTTGATTTCCCCGTCGATCAATAAAGCGGCAGAGCTCCTTGTTCTAGTGTAGTGGGATATAGCTGGCAAGTTAACTCGAATGGAGGAGTACGACAGCCCTCCTTTTGCCAAACTTAGGTACGGTAGGGGTTGGTATGCTTCCACTGCTACCTTGTAGTATCCACCGTGTACAGAATCGTTTTCATTTAAATTTGTATGACTTATTAGTAGGTAGCGACCTCACTGCATTTCTAGTATCTTCTTATATTCTTCTGGTACATCTAAGTTCCCAAATTCAGCAAAGTCAGGAGCCATGCTGTGAGCCTGAGCAACTCCAGATTGTGGAGGAGAATTCGTGCTTAGTTCCCTGACGCTAGGACTGCCGTCACCCTCAATGGAATTGGGTGATCCTCTGAAAGGACCAGGTCCAAGTACCACGGTTGTCTTGGCCACGCCAGGGCTATGTGAATGAGGCAGAGGGAAATCTTTGCATCATGTCTTCACACCCTATGAATCCACATGATTGGAGGAAACATGTATGCAAACAGGCCATTCCATGGGAAGGAGAACACATCTCCTAGGCTGCCTTTCTGGGGAAACCTGCTGGTAAAGAGGTTGCACTTAATGTTGCAACAAGTCGAACAGCGGTGTAGTCCAGCATGTGAATACCTTTGTGAGTTGCTTGTCGTACACTTCCCACTTGTGACACTGGTTGGTAGTTCTGCTGAGCTCGTCTGCTACTGTGTTGTGGACCCCTCGGAAGTGGAAAGGCACTAGTGCCATATTGTTGGTGATTGCCCAATGCCACTGCCGTTGAGGCTCCTGCAACAACTGTCTGGACCAGGTGCCCCCTTATTTTCTTATGTAGTACATGGTCGTCGTCTTGTCGATGAGCACCCTTACCGTTTCCCCCTGGAAGAAGGAGTGCAGCGCCAATCTGACCACTCTTAGCTCAAGGACATTGATGTGTAGTTCCGGCTCTCCATGTGTCCTTTGATGCAGAGGTGAGCCACCTGACCTCTTCATCCTGTGAAGGACACGTTTGTGACCATGGACGCTTGATGTAGCGGTTCCTGTAATGGTATTCCTTTTGATATGTTGCTCGTTATCTTCCAACACTGCCGCTGCCATACTATTGCTGGACTAATCGTGATCTCATCTTCCCAGCTGCCTCTCACTTGCGACCACCTGTTGGCTAGTAACTGCTGAAATGGTCACATATGAATCCTGTCCCCAACAGTTTTCAGAGCCTTCTGACTGACTTTTTCGTATTGGCTTTGAAATGTGGGTACCATCGACAAGAGAGCCCGGATTCTGTACGGGAATGGTCTTAATAGAGCATCCCTTGTAGAGAAGGAAGCTCCTAGGTAGATTAATTAATTGGAGGTCTGTACACAACACTTGTAGTTGGAGAAGCGGAGGCATTGCAAGGTGTTCACTGTGCATGTAAGGCACTGTGTCGCTTGCCTGTGCATTGTAGCCCACACCAGCCAGACGGTAGGGGTATATGTGGTGACTGTTTCGCCTCGGAGGGGTTGCTACCAGTGCCAGGCATTTTGTGAACCTTCTGGGTCTTGATCTCAGCCCGCACGGTAGCACGTTAAACTGGTAATGCATGTCTCTTACTACAAACGTTAGGAACATCCTGTGCGCTTTGTGCACTGGAATGTGGCAGTATGCATCTTGCAGGTCTAGTGATGCCAGGAAATCGTGAGGTTGAATTGCTTTTATAACATCTGCAACGTATGCAATAGACCAGTGGTGGAAGTACAGGGTTGCAGGTTGTTTTGCCTTGACTGCATGCTTTTCAGTGTGCATGTCTTCTACAAGTCACGTATAACAAAACCCTCAACTGTAGACAGTTGCCCTAGCCGTTGATAGACCATTTATAATACCCATTCCCTCTCTTGCACTTCAACCCATGTAATACAGTTGAGTCCCACGAAAAATGTGGTCCAGCTGTCAAATAGTCACTGACTTAGCAGCCATGTCTGCGTCTGAACACAATGCGCTGCATGATTTTTATAATGTTCTAAACTGGTCATCTCTGCTACTAGTTGAATAGTCACCTAATTCTATTTACTATTTGCATGCAATGTAATGCTCTTTTTTCCATACTTGCACAGACTGCATTCTTCTGAAGGGTCTCTCCCCCCCCCCCACAGCACTTTGAAGTCATAACAATAGCAGTAAGTGCTATACAACTATCAAATAACATAACATCTTGAATTTTTTTCTTTTTTATGGATTTGTTTTGCATCCTGAGGCCCAGTATAGGTCTCTACTTTCCATATGGTTGCTTGACTAGGAAATACCTGGCCTATATTCCATTTTCCCCAATGACGTCTTGGAACATTTTGGATGGTGTTCTTTTTGTGCATGCTTTGTATTGCCTGCTATAACACTGTTAGGCGTGAAGATTTTTGTTTTTGGTGGTATGTTTGGGGGCTTTCTGTTGAATGGCTGTTGAGTGGCTGTTGATGATCGCCCTGAAGCTCCCCGAAAGAGATGAAAAGACTTCCTTGTGTGCATTGACGTTAACAATCTTCCTATGTCCGCATCTGTTTTTATGTCTTTTAAGTCCTCATCTATCTTTGGACCAAATAATTGCTCCCCTTTGCACAGCACATCTTGTACTTGTGCTTGCACCTGTATGCGATAATCTGTGTAGCAGAGCCACCCCTGCCCTCTAAGCACTGCCCCATTATCTATTTGTTTGAATCCTGTTTCAGCAATGTCAAATGCAATGTTAATGTTATGATTTGATGCCTCTTCTCCTTCACGGAGTACTATCAGGGCTTCTTTTCTCTGGCAAATGATCGAATATGGGAGCCATTCTATGCCACGTTTCTCTATCATACCTAGCCATTATGGCTAGCGCATTCGCTGCCTTCACCATTGTGGCTCCTATGGCAAGGACCTTCTTGTCTGTGAATTGGCCTTCTGCCCAGCTGTCACGGAGATCACTCACTTGGGTGTGGGCTGTGTGGTGAGGCATTTTGCTGTGGTGCCTGATGCTCTGAATTTGTTCTCGAGTTGCCCTTTTAGCACCGGTTCTGAGAATGGGCACTTCATGGTGTCGAGGCCTTCCTCCCACAGTTGATACAAAATAGGGATAGGGACTAATGCCTTTCTGCACTTATTTATATGGTTGAATAAGAAACAGTCCTTTTCCTCTGTGGGGCTTAAACTTTATTATCATGGCGTGAAAAGCTACCACTTCACCTGGTGGCAAATGTTTTGGGGTACCGCAGGGAAATCCGTATCCCAGTGGTCATCCCTGCTTGAGATTGTGGAATTCTGTCTCTCTCTGGTCATTATCGGTGTCCGTCTTTGGCAATTCACCTTCTTCTTGGTCTTCCAGGGAAATTGGAGAGCGTATCAGCTCCCTAGCTGGGTGTCTATGTGACCTGGACCTTTGTTGCGGCGATGTTGAGCATCCCAAGTCTTCAGTGCTGCATGGCATTTTGCACCTTGGTGATCTACACCCATGTATAGGTGACCTTGGTCGCTCTGCTCCTCCCGCAGCTGGTGCGGGTATAGGCCTTTGGTGCACCAGTATACGCATATTCAACTGCAAGACATCTGCAATGACGCAAGTACCTGCCTTGACAGCAATATTTACAGGTGGATGCCTGGACCTGGTATTGGCATATGGAAATTGGCATCCAAGGTTCTGGACCCCGTGGTTGCCTGGTTACCTGCGGTATTGGTATTTGAGGAGCTGGTGCTTGTGGCAACCAAAGCCCTTGTGGTACTGTTACACTTTTGGTGTTTTAGAGGCATAGGTTGACTGATATCTTCTGTTATTTGAACTGACTCCTCTGAGTAGGAGAGCATTGTTGAAACCATTGTGGAGTTTCAAACTCTGAGTCAATATGTTCCAGAATTTGGTTCAGCATTACATCAGAAAATATAATTGGCAAAACGGATGGTGATGTTGATCTTTGTGGTGATGCAATTCTTGCTCCTTCCTCCTATTTTCAATTTTTTGTGTTTTTTCCTGTCTTAGTTTCGTCTGAGCCGTTGATAGATTTTTCACGTTTGTTGATGGGGCTGACTGGCCATTCGTTGACAGAACTGGCTCTGAAGCGATTGTTTGTTTGGCTGGGTGGATGGTCTTTGTGTCGACAACCTCGTTAACTGTCTGTGCTGTCAGGGGGATTGATTTTACTAGCTCGTCTGTTGACGATTTTCCTGCTTTTTTCTTTGACTTTTCTCTTGTCGACAAGATCGTGTTGTATCATCACTGGTTGGTGCTTATGTGACTTGGTAACGATAACTTTTTCGTGTCTTCTGATGTCCTCATTGACACGCTCTTTGATACTGATGCCGTCACTGAGGTTGCGCTCGTCAACAGGGATCTGCCTAATTTTGACATGGTCTTGGTTGATGGATCGCTCATTGACGGGATGCTGCCGCTTGCTGACAGAATATTGCTCATTGACGAGCACTGTGCAATTTTTTATGCTGCCTTGCTCGATGGTCTGCTCGTCAGAGGGACGCTGCTGTTTGTCAATGGAATGTTGCTCATCGAGGGGGCACTATGTTATTGGCGGGATTCTTGCCTGTTGTTCTGGGGCCAAGTATACCCTTCCTGTCAGGTTTGTGTTCTTTCCTCAGATGCAGTTTTTCTTTAGTAGATGAGGTCTTTTCTCTGGATCCTATGTTTGCCCTGTAGTCTGCCTCTGAGAGAGAGTATTTACGTTCATTGAGCCAACATGCCAGGCGCCTATGCCTATCCATCATTGTTTTGGTGTATCAATGCTATGATTATGGTATAAACAATATATACATGTTTGGATGGAACAAAAGCACCCATAATGAGTTGGACAGACTACAAAACACACCTGTTGCTTTCTTTACTGTAAAGTTTGCAGTGTGTAACTGAGGATTCTCAGCCTGGTGGCCGGGAATATTCAAAGCATGTGAATCTATGATTGATCCATTGCTTAAGAAATCTGTGTGATAAGAATGTCTTGTCTATTTGTGAACATGACAGATGTTTGCTGTAAGAGCAAACCTTGGGCATAGCAGAAATATAGTTAAGATTTTCAGTTAGAATATGAACACACTAGAAGAGAGAGTAAAGGAGATGATTTTCTTAATAGCATTTTTTGACAGTGGGTTCCATGGCACAATTGAAAAACATCCTAATAAACGTGTATCCAAAACATAGGACGCAGAAAGGGAATTTTAGTGCTCCTGCAGCATTCAATGTGATGCAAAGGTTGAACCAAGTCATCTTGCATGTTTGCTGAAAAAAACTGGCTTGCTGATTAGTGTACTGTGACTTGGGATAGAATTTGTGGTGATTGTTTGGACCAACGGAAGGCACATTTCTATAGATAGGGCACGATAACTGAACAACCCCATAGGAGTTTTCCTGTCTTAATGTAAAGAAAGATCTTTCCAGAGCTAACAGGACTCTGAATAAAAAAGACTCTTGAAATAGATTTTAAAATGTCTGTATTTTTATTAAGATACTGATACAACTGCAACATACTCGCTTTCTCAAAATGAACAACCCTCTTGCCCTCAAAATGGATGGCCTTTTTAATACATGATTCACCAGGCTTGAAGCCACAAGTCAGCTACAATGCCTTTTGCAAACAGGAGAGGTCACATCTGCTTCGCGATGAGAGGAGAATACCACAAGCACCCAATGTTGAGTTAAAAACAGCACAAATGTATTCATTCATAAACAATTCTGTGGCTTTTGAACAGAAGATGCTCAAATTCAGAACACAACATTAGATAAGAACATATACAATGCAACTCAGTGTATAGCCTCATTTCGTTTAATTATGGCCTGTACACATTTCTAAAATTCGCATAGGAAAAGATGTAAATGAAAATGAACTAGGCGCACACATATGACAACAAGAACGTCTCCAAAATACTTTGAATAATCCTTTTTGTCTGGGCAAGTATTTGATTTGGGGCAAAATGCTTGCCCCGTTCTTGGGCCCAGAACTGATCCCTTTCTGGGAAGGTTTGTAAAGCTTCTGACAGGAAATTATCCCCCTCCAAACAAGTTAGGTGGAATTGTTCCTTGGCCATGTACACACTGTCATGGTAAAAAAAAAGGTGTTTGCCATTTCCAAATGAAATTGTGATATACAACACATACCTGAGCATATGCAAAACTGCGGTATCCCATTTGCTAACTGTGTAATGAATTTCTAACGTATATTCAAATAGTGAATATCCTTTCCAATTCCACCAGCCGTATATATCTATTTCTCACAAAGCTACAGCAGGACTCTGCCCAGTGAGAGTAGTACAACTGTTCTAGGTTTGCTCCCAGCATTCATACAGGCAGCAGTTGCATCTGTAAAAGCAGAACGTTTATTGTACTACTTCGGACATTTTTCACCAGCCAGTGTCCTACAAATTAAACATTATTTGCTGTGGCTACCACGCAGACAAGTGAACTACTCTAAATGTGGAACAAGAGCTACACAATTCTTAATTCGGCGTTGTCCTTGACCAGCACAGTTATTTGCTGCCTACAGAAACAATGTTGCACAAAATTGTTTTTTTGGAGAATAATAACTTTGACCCCGCAAGGACAATCTATGGCACTTGTAAGCAACGGACAAATATTTACATACATTATATATGTGCTTCTAACATTGTAGTGCAAACCGAAATGGGACGACAGCTCATGAGGTAAGGGTGAGTCCGAATGGTTAGACTTCAATCTCAACTCCATGTCACAATGAAAAAGTGTAGGCAAGAAGGTTTTTACCGCTTTCGAGCTCACAGTGAATATTTTAAATGAGTGATCTTTGAGCAGCATCCGTTGAGCGGCCCGACGCCTACCCTTCGAAAATCTTTCCTAAATCCCACTCTTCACCCTCTTTTCTTTTTAACCAGGCTTGTAGTCCAGTGATCCTAACCGGATGCAGATTTGAACGTCTTGGAAAGGGATACGTTAGCTTTTGCTTAAAGGTATGGTAACTGTACACATTCACCAATACTACTAGAAACACAATGAATAAAAATACACAAACCACAGACAAAAGTCCAGCTGATAAATACAGTCGATACAATATATAGATACTTTTAGATTGGTTTTACATTTTTTACAGTGTCACCATTTATACCATCATAAAGTACAAGATACAGAGACATTTAGATACCAGTAATTATCAGGGTGCTTATTGCTTATGTCAGCAAGCAGCAAATAAGGGCACAGGATTTTGAACTGAAGAGAACTACTTCCTATTACCAGTTTAAGGAAAAAAGACATTGCATTTCACAAAGCACTGCTTTCTCATCTAGTGTCTAGATTCCAGTGCAGTATATATCAGACCAGTAAACACAACTATATTATATTGGCGTCTTATGTTGAATTAGCCTACATATGTTGTCTATCTAGCAAAAAATCTGCATTGTACAATGAAATGGACACCTACTATGTTTACAATATCCGTTTGCTGAGCACAGAAGAATGTGCGTATATAGATAATATACAGAAAGAGGGAATCGTGGATAGTACTGGAGATAAAATGCTTAGTTACTTCATGGAACAG
Source organism: Ambystoma mexicanum (assembly GCF_040938575.1). Classification (NCBI taxonomy): domain Eukaryota; kingdom Metazoa; phylum Chordata; class Amphibia; order Caudata; family Ambystomatidae; genus Ambystoma; species Ambystoma mexicanum. The sequence goes on from NC_090931.1 coordinate 557,005,843, forward strand.
ACTGAATCATGCCCTTCGAGTCCTGCCACTGGAGTGATGTGGGGTTGGGGGTAATATTGAATTACTGCTTTTCATATCCATTCTGCTCTGTGAAGAAAACTGATGACCATTGACTGTTTTTTTTCTTGACCTACGTAAGGGCCATTGACTGAAGAGTAACGCTTTTGTTGAATCTATGCGGCTAAGAGAATGTACAAGATTAAATGCCTTTTATTGTTTAGTATCAGAGAGCCTTATTACGAGGTTGGCGGTAACCCGCCGGTGCTACCGGCGGGTTTCCAACGACCCCGTAATACCGATTCTGCCACCTGATATCCCGGTGCCACTAAGATATTACAAGTCCCGGCGGCACGGGATGACAGGTGGCGGGAACTGGAAGTTCCCATTCCCGTGGAGTCCCATAGGGTCTCCATGGGAATGGGGAGACGGAATCACTGGCACTGGTGCCAACGGTGACAGTGCTTCTGTGAAAATCATGCCTGCAGGAAGCAGTGGTCCCAGCAGGCATTCTCATAGTGTGGCGGTCCGGAAAGGGTGCTGGTACGTTGCTAGCAGCACCGTTATTTCTGGACCACCAGACTTATGAGGCCTAATGTCTTTTAAAAGGTGGCTACGCATTAAACAATGAGGTCAATCAACACTTCATCCTGCTATTGTCATACTACCTTCGTTTCTACAAATGTTTAAAATGTAGAGCCCTTTTGTCAATTATAAGTATTTTATTAGATTAATATTGTATTCTACATGATTGATGCCAATTTTAGGAGAACCAATCCCCTATACAGATTTCAGACTGAGGAAGAGGAGAGACAAAATGAATAGTCCTAGCTGGATGACTGCCCACTATCCAGAAAAATGGCTAACCGCTGCTTCAACATATACCCCTCATGACCCCCCACAAATGCTTGCTTTCTTTGCAGCTAGTCCTTTCTCCTCTTCTTCTTTTTTGTGGTATCAGCAGGGATGTATGTTATGCTATGATGCAACTGCTGTATTGTCTAGTCCGCACTGCGAATTCTTAATACACACGCCAACACAGAGGTAACTAAGAGCACTGCAATTATGTGCAGGTGGTCTTCCTTGCAAATGGGGCAACTTTATTAGTGACAATACATTTGGCATAAAGTGTGTTCATTTTCAAGGAGCATTTTTTATTAAAATGTGTGAAAGGAAATCATGTTTTCAGGAAGGTAACAGTGATTCCTATATTATCCAGCAGGGAATATGCGCAAGGTTATTAAACTGTAAAATCTTTCCTTGCGGTCACATAGAGACTTTGTGTAAGGATTCGAATAGCATTTCAATCTGGAGAGAACGCCTGTGCAGGAGACCTTCTTTACAGGTGTTACTTTTTCCTTATTTCTAAGATGCAATCTTATCTTAATTTTCTTTCTTCTTCATGATCCTGATAGTTGATATGCTACATTTCTGCAACAGAGTGTGGCCCTAGTGGCAGGGGCTAGATTTCAGCTGATCATAGAACAGGTTGTGTATCCTCTGCATAGTAAACTCAGTGATAAACTGATGACAAACAATTGAGTCATCGCATTCTAAGAAGACCGGGGACATACACGTTTCAGGCAGAATGTGTCTTCTTGGTATGACCGTCGAATGCGTAGTGGTCTCACACAGAACATCCTTAAAAAGAATGCATCAGAAATTGGCGATATCTTCTGGTCTACAGAGCAACATGGGCACATTGCTAACATTTGCTGAGAATGCATCTTTGAAAAGAAAATATTTCAAGATGTATATTATGAATACTTTTTGAGCTTGTCAAACGCATCACAGGGGCCCTCTGCTAAATTACAATAAGACCAATAGGTCCCTTTTTTTGGCAAACAATAGAGCGTTGCTTTCATTGGTGTGTAAGCACATTGAGCCAGCCACGCTTGGATTGAACGCAAGATTGTAGGCACAATTGAGCAATATACACTAGTGTAGGTGGGCTCCTTCAACTAATTTGGAGCTTCTAAGTTGTGAACATGTACAGTTAAAGGCTCGCAGGTAAATAACATGCATATACATTAGACCCTAGTTTGCGTCCCTATTATTGCTACTTACAGAACAGTTCTTGTAACGACACCTCTTGAACAGCAGCACAGGTATAATAGTCTCTGCCTCCCCGGGGAGGCGGTGTGAGCTGGTGGATAAGGCACTGAGTTACTAGGATTCAAGAATTGATTCCCACTAACATGGCACGTGATCATTATCACACCATCCAATGTCCTTGCACATACGTTAAATCAGAGAGAAGTAGTAATTGCTTACAAACTCGGCTTGTTAAAACAAAGTGCTCCACAACAAAATCCTTTCTCTGGCACTATTTGTTTATTGCTGACACAGGACAAGAACATTTCTTCATTTGATTCCAGACCTTGATATTCTACCTTGGATGATACCTTTTCAAAAAATGAAATAGTGTGGCACGAAAATGTAATTTACTATTTAAGGCGTTCTGTCAAAGCACTCCTTAATTCCAAGCAATCACTTTGATTTTGGTCCACTGCAATGACTGACTAGCAACCCACTGTAGCTAAATAGGCAATTTTAAAGTGGGCGAATGATAACCACCTCTGGTTCGTCAACATGCCTTGAAGAGGATGGAAAATGGATGCAGAGCACGACTATGCCCTCTGTGGAGGTGTAAGGGCCTACTAGGCCAGACTAGAGAACCATGCGCCACCAAGCTGAGCAGGCACCATGAAACACAGAGAAGAACTCTTACATGTGTGTGTTTGTCTAAGGATGAACACTATATGTATGATGGAAGTAAATAGTAATACAAACTCTATTAACATCCCTCCTCTCTTCCATGGAGTGCTTAGGCACTTTCCCAGGTCTGCCGGATAGGTCACATGTGACAGCCTGATGGGGTTGTTTCTTGGGCCCTGAAAATAAAGGGGACGATGGATGCTTTCCCAGTCTTTCATCCTAACAATCATAACAAAGGGCAACAACATAGCAGGATGGCTTCTCATTCAATCCCAAAACAAGAAAGACCAAAAGAAAGTTGCTAGGGTTTCGGCAGTCTGGCAATCTGGACTCCCTCCCAGCAATCCTTGGGAGATTTCTGTCACTCACAATGTGGGAAGTTTAAATGTGCCTTGAAATATTTGCCTGTTTTCCGAGGTCCTCTAGTTTTTCAACAAATTCTCAGTAGGATCATGTTCCAGGAATGACACTGTGCCTCCATCCTGCTTTGGATGATTCCTTGGATCAGACTGGGGCACACCACGGCATGGGGTGCAGTTTTTCTAGGTGTTGTCTAGGGAGTCTCTCCGTGATTCATATCCACCCTCGCTCACTAGCCTCTTTGCAGCTCTGCATTGATCTCGTTTCTTGGGTGCCCTCCTCCATTGCCCTGTCTCTGCTGCTGGGACGAGCCTCACTCTTAGCTTCCATTACCCTCTCGTTACCTCTCTACATATGTGATTGTTGATCCACCCTTCTTCCACTGTGGACCATAAGGTGTGTAATGAACCCGGGGTCCTTTCTTCTTTGATCTAATCTTCCACTTTCTCCTGTATCTCAACCACCTCATCCTTCTGTTCTAGTACCACATCCTACGATATATTCCAACTTCTACTTCCTCTTTATCTCTTGCCACCTCCTCAGTTTGTCTCATCACCACTTCCTGACATCTCACTTCCTTCTTTTGGTCTCTCACAAGCTCCTCCTGATGTCTCATTACCTGTCCGTTCTGATAACTCACCACTTTCTTTGGGTGCCTCACCTCACCAAAGTCTCCTTATTTGCTTCCTCGCCTAATATCCCAACCTCCTCTCCATTCCTCTCTCTCTCTGCCTCCTCCTCTACTTGACACCTTAACATCCTTTCCCCTTTCTCCAGTTCAAATCTTTTCCGTCAGCCATGTTCACACCAGCCAACTCCAATGTGTCATGATCACTTCCAGAATGCTCCTTCTCCTGGTCCCCACTCATCCTGGACACTCACACGCCTCTGTCAACGGCCATACTTTTCCTGTCTGCCCATATCTCCACTGTCTCAACACTTGCAGGTGTGTGATTATTTTTCTTAGCAAATGTGACTGGTTTGTCTGAATTGCCAGCTGGCACACTGACCACAATGCCTCCTTTGTGGATCAGTGGGTGGAGACGATATGTCGGGCCGGTACCATCTTGGCATCCTTGTGCGTACGTCCACGCTGTGGATCAGGCGGCTCCTGTCTCGTCCACCATTCCTTGTTCTCACATACAGGTTTCCCTTAGCCAGGTTTGCTCGAGTCATTCTTCCACAAGACATGTTGCCCAACCACAGAGTGTTTGATGTCTCCATACTGCTCAATACTTGTTGGTGGCGCCCAGTTACATGCTCTGCCCTTTTAAGGGATTCCTAACTAACCGCTACAATTTCCTGCCATGTGATCAGGGAATAGTGGGGTAGACCACAGAATCCTCCTCTCATCGCCCCCAGGGTCCTGCATCACTTAGCAGAAGGCGATACTCGGCCCCCATGGTCACCCCATTCCTTGCCCTTACAGCAAGGCGGGGATCTTTGTCACACATCTTAAACTGAAAAGCCATCTTCAAAGCGTATCCAGTGCTTGATCACTCACCTAAGTATCCCTTATGGATAGTGAAAGGACATTTAACCCTGTATTAGCTCACATAGGTGCCTAACTGAACAACCCTATATCCTGAGCAGCTTATTGGCTGCTTTGTCTTGCTCCCGCCTCTGCCTTCCCATTGTACCTCTCTTTACTTGCCTGCTTCCTCTTCTGACCCACAAGTGCCATCTTCTGTTCTGCTGACTCCATATTCTCAGCAGTGCATGGTTTCTTGGGCCAGCTATGGAAATGGGAAAGGAACTCCTCTGGGAGCTCCTGCCATTTCCCTGGCAGCCATCTTGTCTGTAGTTTTATTTCAGTGCAAGTTTTTCTTCAGTAAAAAAAAAAATTCAAACATTAGCAAAACTGGATGTTGCCTGGCATTGTTAATCGTAACAACGCGCCTTAGGTAGCGTGATTTACCAGGGTCGTTACCACCTGTGCCACAGTTAAAAACTCGGGCAGTGGACCATTACTACGTACTACTTGGTGCTACCTGTAATTGATATCTTTTTTGCCTAAGATTTTGCAAAACCATTTAACAGGCCTATCAAGCATTTCGTCTTTGCATTAACAGGGTCCTCGTGTTGAGCAAAACAAGTCTTTTCATATTGTAAAAAATGCACCATGACGTTTTTCAGTTAATGTGCCTTACTCTTTTTGAAGCATATTAAGAACCTACTTGCAGTCTGCGGTCTCTGTGGATTGGAGACTTTCCCCCCTGCATGGTAATTCTTCTGGAATGTAGCTACTACCCCGTCTATTGACCTCAGTTTGGGTGCAAACAGGCTCTTGACACCCTACTCCGTCAGTGGGTACCCTAGTGAACTAGGAGGGCATTTCGGGTCCCTGCATCTAGGAATACCGTCTGCCATGGAGAAGAGAAAAGCTGCTTTCATTTCTTTTCCTACTCGTGTATTAAAGAAATGGTTGTTAAAAGATACTCGCTGGGCTTAGTGAAAGGAAAGTAGTAATCAAAACGTGCAAGCAAGCAGGAACCTACAAACTGACCTCGCACCTTCCGCATGTGACCCAGAAACTCCACGTGCCACAAACGTCCGTGGGCAAATATCCAAACCGGAAACGGAGTTTAAACACCTTTTTAAGAGCGCGCCTAAACCTTCTTCATACCAACGAAATCTTGGCCATCCGTGGCCTGGCGAGCTCAAACAAATGCAGATTCTGCAAAAATCCTAATGAGGTCGAAACAACGAGGCACCTCCTCCTATCATGCCCAGGAGTGGAAAACATCAGGCAACCCTACTTGAAGCCTATTTTAGCCTCAGCCTACATTTTTGACGAAGATGTCTGGTGGTCAAGACTAATCGCAGGCCAAAAGACAGCGTGGGTGACGGGCACAGCGAAAACAATTAACTTAATCTTGGCTACGGCAGACAAAGAAAAGTAGATAAAAGGACAGAAAAGTAAAACGAAAATTCTTGTACAAACCTTGAGGATTAATTAAGTATAAAATAAAATAAAAAAGTAGTAATATTTGATTGCACATTTTTGTTTCGTTTAACAATACTTTAACAAAAAAGAGACTGTTTCTCGCACCTTATTCCATGAATCAACTGTATGCAAGGCAACCACCAACTGAGTGTTCCGTTGGAGTTCCCAGGCAACCTAGAACATGCTAGAACGCCCCACTAACATAGCATACTGTCGCTCGCAAATCATTTGCATAATCCAGAGGGTACGCTGTTCTACAGTGAGGGCACAGGCTGGAAAGATGACTCGCCTTCAGTTACCTGTTACTTGAAAACATGTAGTTGTGTCAACGTGGGTGGTGACACGTGAGACGCGTGTCACCAAGTTAATAAAAGGCACGCACAGAGTGGAATTAAAGGGTTAAGAAATGAAAAAATAAACACCAGTGAAGAAAACGGATAAGAGCTGGAAGACCGTTATGGGGCATGACCTAAAAGTTAAAAGAAAAAAAAAGTTGACAAAATGACAATGTTAAATTGACCTTATTACCAAAAACGTTTTTCAGGGAGATGTTTTCCCATGGACCTGTTCCACACCAGAGACAGTGTGAGGTAGAAAAGAAGGCATTGTTAAGTTGAGCACAAGGGTGGACCGAATGTCAGCCCTGAACTCTCCGGAGAAGGCTTGGAAAAGGACATGAATAGGAGAGGTGCAACGTGACCGATTTCAGGTGAGTGCTGAGGTAAAGAGTACATGACAGATTGGAATCCCAGTTAGGATCTCCTTAGATTCTCTCTTGGTGGGTGGGGAGAATCTAATCACAATGTCAGGAAAACTGACATTATGTGGGCTGATGTATAGTGAACAAGGTCCTCAGAGTGGGAGAAACTCCTTAATTTAGGCAAGGCTGAGGCCCCAAGAAATGGGGTAGACATCACTGTGCAGAGAAAATAGACGAGATGTTTGTTAGAAGCCTATGCAGACAAAACTCATCCTGCTTGCGGCCTGAAGGGTGGTATAGGTGGGAGAACTTGGTACATCCTGCACCCAAGGTGATCCATGTGGCACTAAACGTACATGCCTGACTGTAGAATGTGGTTGAAGCAAGTGCTGATGGGTATAGAGGCCACGGGTCACTGTGTTTAGGGAATGCCTTCACAGGTGTCCTCAGGTTTCTATCCAAGAGTGTTGCCCCACATGCAGCAGATGGCGAGAGCTGTATGGACCTCTCTAATGCCCTTCCCTGGCCAGTAGGGGATTATTTATTTGATCCAGAGCACGGATGGTCACCCAGGACTAGGTTGGACCTCGTGGGTTAGGAGTCTAGTTCTTGGGAAATATGTTCCTGCCTCCCTGTTTCCTCATTGTGTGGATTAGATGCTACCTTGCACACCGAGACCTGGCACTCTAGTCAGTGTGTTGCAGGATGTAGGCGGGGCTGTGACTTTCCACCAGTGGGTTTCTCAGGATCAGTAACTTATTTCCAACCGATGAGCATATAAAGGTGAGTTGATACCAAGGTTGGGTGGCCTCTTACTCCTCATGATGACAAACCGCAATGAATTGGATCCATAATTACTTGTACATATGTTGCTGTACTATTATTATGTTTGTGTCAGAGAATAAAGACAAGCAACCTCTGTTTGTGGTGTGCCTGATTGGTGTGCCTGATTGGTGTGCCTGATTGGTGGCTGTTATTCACAGCAGAGCGTAGTTTGGGTCCTTTTGCCTGTAAATTAATAGGTGGAGGAACCTTTTTCACAGTAATGACAACCCACGTTCTGGGCTTCTCATTTCCCATCTGGCAGTGTGGAGATGCCAATGAACTCAGACGCACCCCGATCTCCTGTTTGAGAGGTAGCAAAACCACTCGGGACGCTTATAGCCTGGGTTTGCAGTACAAAGGATGACACACTAAAAAAGGGCGATTGCACAAGCTTTCCCCTTTATCATAAGATTGATGCAACCACTAGGTGACATCAAGTGCTCAGCGCCACCCTTAAAAGAATACATGCAAAAGCACTTATCTTAATTGAAAAACACACTTTATATGTTTGTAAGAAGTACTCTATTCTTATAGCCTAACCTATTTTCCTTGCCCAATTAATTTGCCTGTACTTGTCTCCGATCAAAAAGGACCACATATTGTTTAAAAAAAGATAAACTCATAGAATGACCTTGCTATACTGAGACGATATCAACAAGGTTTCGGCTGTGAGCTGTAACAGCGAGGCAGCCTTCTTCAGTGTTTCTTATATTGAAATGTAGTACCATGTATAGGGTCCACGAGACATTCTAGTGGTGGGGGAACAGTCCCACTGTTTCATGCCACATAATCTAATACGGGCAAGTCAATTGTCACGCTATTTAGAATAGACTGAGCCTTTGAAGCCTGAGCCTTAGCCAACCACTTCTCGGATAAAGGGAGAGTGCAGTCTTTTGTCATTCAGAGGCAGCATTACTTTTGGCAGATTGGATGGCCCTGAAAGCAAAGAGAGGGAAACAGGTGGGGGAGACTGTATTGCAGTGACAGTACAATACAGAAGGGAGGGGACTTTTCCATGGACTCAGGGAGCAATGGAAAGTGAGTCAAAGAAGCAGAAGGCATAGAAGTGATATGAAATGTATCTATACCAGGTGCCCCAATATAGCTGCAAAGTTCCCACCACGAGAGTGCAGCATCATTAGTGCACTCAAGGGCTCTGCCCACGAAGGCACCATGTCGACCTGAAAAAGTTTAAACTGTCCAAATGGCTCCTGAGAACCCACATCTAGCTGAAAAAAAGATCTTAGACTTAAATCACAAGTTCTGTCAATTGTCTTAGCCATTCTGGTATCTCATGCACATATTTCAGTTCTTGGCCTTTTATGTCCTTGTTTTTGGTTCAGAAAGTCCGGCCACCCTAACTATGGGGGTCATTCTGAGTCGGGCGGTAGGGGTGCCGGTAATCCCTACCGCCCGATTCCGAGGTCCGCTAACAGGAACCGCAAGGGACGTGTGGTCGGGCCACACGTCCCTTACGGCTACCATTAGGGGACCGGGCCGCTAATTATGGGCCTGCGATTAGCAGGCCCGTAAATAGCGCCTTCCCCATTCCCATTGGGCACTATGGGTGCTCAAATGGGAATGGGGAATGGTTGGTGCAATGGGGATTTACCGGTCCCGTCAGGGTCGGACTAGGCCGGTAAGTCCCCATTGCACCAAACCGGACACAGTCACGGTATGGGAGGCAGCCATGGAGCTAATAGCTCCATGGCTACCACCATACTCCTAATGACCCCCAATGTGTCAAGATGGACCTAAGAGTGAACATACGTTGTTCTGCTCATATAAAATACATACCCGGAGAGCCGCATTATGGCACTCTTGTGGACATTATGTAGGCATTTTTCATGCCAAATAACCAAGCCTGTCAGAAAAGGAGCAGGCATGGCACCGCGCACCCCACTGGCATGGAATTAATTTCTTGAGGCTACTGATGTATGTATAGCTTGTCCTTGAGGACTGAACATTACCCTACACCGGCAGGCACGAGTATTTTTACATTCATGTTATTTGAATAGATGAAATATACTTGGCCAAAGGAATGCTCTGTCTTTTATGAGACCCCCAGGGGACTCCCATGCTGCTGCTTCTAAGAGGGTGTTGTGATGTATTGTCTAAATGGGTTGCAATACACAATAGTCTTAAATACCAATTAAACCTTCGGTTTGAGATAGCTGTGCTTTTGTAATGCATTCAAAGGATAGTCTTTATGGAAAACGTAATGAAAAATACCTCCTGTAGATCATGCACGTCCCGAGAATTGAATATACTCGTTCGAATGTGCGTCAAGCAGTGGGGCCTAATAGCTGTACTCACGTATGGGAGTGGTGAGTGGGTTCAGCCACTTCCAGCCAGTGACTGGGGTGCCATTCACAGTCACCGAGCTCTCCTGTGATACTGCTCCCAGCCTACGCAGCCATTGTCGAAATCTGTGACGTATTGGGTTTTTGGGATATGACCTCATGCAAACAGCACAAAGAATGTGTTGGTTGCACCCAACGAGTATGACGCGTACCTTACATACTCATGGAAAAATCTTTGGTGCAAATGTAAGCACTGAAAACTTGAATAGTTCACAATCCTTTCGGAGTTGAGTAAGTCTTAACATCCCTTTTATTTTAATACCCTAAGTAAAAAGCGCAGCACAAGCACGATCTTGACAAGCATGCGCACTATTAGCAACAGACCGCCACGTCACTCCCATCTGACGTCCCCAGCAGCTTTGCTCATATAATTGAGGGCAAGGCAGCAGACATCATCTGGCAGTGGAAGACCACGCTCAGGTCCCAAATGTACTTTATGACAGAATAGGAGCCCTGCAGAAAATAATGCCGTCAAACTTTAAATAAACCCATTCAATGGTGATAAGGCCCCTTCACAACACAAAACCAGGGGAAACATGGGAAACGTTCTGGCCAGGTCATTTCACTATGAGACTGCAAGTGTCTTCTGATCATGCAGTAGGAAGTCAGGTCACCAAATGAGAACATTCATCAGGAAATATCAACCCTGAATGGAAAAAGTATACATTAACACCACTAGCAGCCCTAAATTGCCTTCCAGTCGCTTTTACTCCCTGAAACGGACAAATACTCCCAACAAAAGGCCAAAGAACATGGAGCAATACGCTCCTAACACAAATAGCACAAGAGACACGCAGGACACCGACCCCTGCTTCCACTCACAGAACTCCACAGATGTGTTTAGAACAATGCTACCAGTGGCACAGGAATGAGAACTAATAGTATTACTGACCTAAAGGGAAGCTTATAGGTGAAAATACACCTTTTATGCATATATTATAAAATGGTATCTGAGAGTGAAAATATATTTTTATTTGCCAACAACTACCCCAATTGGTAATGGAAAATCCTTTTTTTAGTCGCAAAAAACCCACCATTGTACAACACTTTTCAAAACTAGGGAGTAAAATACCTCCACTTCAAAATCTTATATGTTAATTGATTACCAGCGTTACAACCATGTGTTCTTTGAGTCGTATATTTAATACATTGCTCATTGTGAAATAGTATTGATTATTGATAAAGCTCCTTGCCTATTCACGCTGAAATAATGCTTGTTATTGTCAAACGCATGAAGAAGAAAGATTGAGTTAGCCGTGTAAAATATGGACCTATGACCTGCAGACTGCACCCCGATCTATCCAGCACGCGCCGAACCCCTGAGCTAACTGGCCGACTCCATGAAAAGGCTTAACATTTTACTTGGAAGGACTTGCAACGGAAATTACGTTTCTAGTACGTTTTTCCAGCCTGGCCTTCTAACTCCCTTACTGATTTCATATTGAAACTATCACAAACTCCAAGTAAAAATGATGATCTTGGAAGTATATTTTACAGTGTGCAACTAAAATGTACATTTTCCATTGGAGAAAAACATGAATCAAAGTGGAAAAACGCGAACGTCACTTGATTCCAAGGAATTAGTGAAGCATTTTATTATTAGTATGAAAAGAAATATTCTTGTTATTTTACGGTGAAATACACTATTCAAACCATACTCTGCACACCTACAGAAATATTACTCTACTGGTAAGTGTAGCAAGAATGTAAATTGGAGAGCCTACTTACCTTAACAGGAACTCGATTGAAAATTGATCAATGCGCATACTTGGTTTTCTTTTTACTTACACATTATGGACAATTTTGCTGTATTTTTTATTTTTATTTGGTAGAATATTTCAATACTGCTCCAGAACCGTAATCCGTTTCTCAATAATAATTAAAGATTTACTAAGATTCTACATTAAAGAGGACTATATATCTCTATGGTTACTATTTTGGACTAAGCAGCTTCTTGGCATTTGTAAGAAAATAGCATTTCTGGATATCTATAGGGTAAGAAACCTGTGGAAACCTATTAAGGTCCTCTATAATGCATGCTATTTTGACTTGGGATTGGTGGAGAGTGGATCTATAGGCTAAAATGTTTTTTGAACCAGGAGGTGAGGGATCCAATCCCGCTATTTCTGCTTAACCAATGAAGGCGCTCTTGGGCAAATCACTTCATGTTCCTGTCCCTCTGTTCCATCTTCTAACATTGATGGTTATTAAACAATAAGTAAGTGCCTAAAACAAAGAGTGCCCTTTCAATCCGGGATACTTTTGCACAGTGGTCGAAGTGAACGGGAGCGGTCGGGAGCGGTGTTCCTCTACTTTTTAAAATTACCTTTTACAGCTCCTATACTTTTATTTTAAAAAGAAACCATTCTGGAATGGTTTTGTTTTAAGATAAAAGTGTAGGAAGAAGTTGAAACCTTCACTTTCAGTGCACTGCACTGAACTTTCCCTTAAACTGCAGGTGTAAGAGTTTGGGGGGTGTATTGTGGGTGGGAGGGGTTGTGGCAATGGGGTTTGTGGGGAGCAGGTCAGCAGGGAACATAGTTCCACTGCTTCTTTTCGTACACTTCGACCACTGCTTTTGCGGAGATGATTTCTTGTTGCAAATCGAAAGTAGCCAGATGACAAACAACAAAGTAGTTTAGTAATCAAGATTGACTAATCATTCCCAACGTTCTTCATGGCACAGCTATATGTTTGGGTCAGGTCTGACAATAATTCATTAATTTTAATAACTATTTTATTTATTTTTTATATGGACATCTATATATTGTTGCGGTGCTCTGATGCAGGCTTGGGGAAATGACTGCATGAGTATGGAACCTCTGCCGCACCGTTGCCATTTCTGAATAAACCGAATAGGCAATAATGGAATTCTTGTAGCCAGTTACTCACCTATGGCCTGTTCTTTTCCTTTTCACAATGCCACGGGCTGCCCAGGGATATTGCACTTTTCACAATTCCGAACATATTTGTGACTAAAAGGACAAATAGCCAGGTTTTGCTTCACTGTAGAACATACCAGCTTCCTCATCGGTCAGTCATTCAAATGGTATGTTTTGAAGTCCTCTAGATTGTTGGTACCGGACTGAAGATGTAATATAGCAACAATCATTACACAGATTAATTCTTTAATTTAACTTCAATGTCAGTCTTCCAGCTATCCCATTTTTCATCCCATTCATTCTTCATAATGAATCACAATTGTCTCTTCTGTAACAAGTGTACTCTTGTGTTACACTCCACTGACTCTCATGGTTTCCATGCAAATAGAAGTTGTTACACATATGATTTGTTGTGCTTGAAACAGACACATTGCATAGTTGTTTATCATTTGCTCTAAAAGGTTGTATTTTAACATGAGACGTTGGGAGCATCCAATCGGGTGTAAGGAAGTGTAAATCATAGCATTCATTGGTAATGATTGTACTGGTCTGATTTAGCAGTCAATACAATCCCATACTTGTGATCATAAAAAATGTTTTAAAGGATACAATATGTTTTATAATCCTCCTAAGAAATTTCCCATGCCAGAGTTCTAAAAAAGACAATAAAAATAAAGTTATTTAGTGGGGGTCTTTAGAGAACTGTAGCTGTGACAATGTTGACTATGCACTGTAGTCTTTCTAGAGGCTATAATCAAAATGATAAACTCGTAGGCCATAATGCCTTTCATCAGATTACTTTTATCACCACTTTTTTATTTTTATAACCGGGACCAGAGAAATGTACCACAGCGCATCTGGGAACATACTTATCCCGCTAAAAGGGTAGACCAATGTTGTAAAATGGAGTTATCTTGGTACATGTGTGGATCTAGAGTGGTATTGTAGGAGGAGATCAAAGGAGAAGCTGTTGTAATTTAGATGCTGAACGATGGGTTTCAGTGATCACCCTAGTACAGCTGGGTTTAGTTTTTCAATTAATTTAAAATGAGTCATATCAAAGTGAAACTCTCTCTCCTCATGCCTAAATTAATCATTTTACATCTGCATACAATTTCCAGAACGGTAGTGCCTAGACAGTAAGATGAATATGTAATTTGTCTGAGATATTTGTGATTATTTCAGTCAAATCAGTATTCAGCTGCTATGGAATTCTGTGCTATGGCTCAGAGATTTCCTATTATGCTGCAAACTATGTTATTATCGCTTTGGAGCAGAAAGAAAAAAAAAATACCTGTTGCACATTTTACCTAAGGTTGGGGCAGGGGGAGGTTCCATTATTCCATTATTTTCCTGATGTGAGTATTTTGACTGGTTCAGTGAAGGCAGCACCCCTTTCAGGAATTAAGTGTGCCGACAGCGGTGGCAAATGTTTGCATCACAGCAGGTCTTAGAGAAAAGGACCCTAACACTTTGTGCTTTCTCACACAATCAGCAAAAGATTAAAAGTGTTGATTCTCGACAGTGTACTGTACAGATTGAGCACAGACTTTTTCGTTTTTCTCTATACTATTGATTTAGCATATCTCATGAATGTGGTTTCTTTGGAGGACATTTTGTCAGAGGTTGAGGGAGTGGAGAAGGCCCCAATAGGGAACGTACTGTGGCAGGGTCAGTTTATATCATTTGTTAATATCTCTCCCTTGCAAGCAGTAGACAGGGCCCTGAATCAGAAATTCTCTGCTTTGTCCCAGACTATACATTCTTCTGTTTCTCAGGCCCTGGTTGTCAGGATTCCCAGCATGCCCCGTCCCGTGCTAGCCAGACTCCTGGGGCGGGGGAATGCAATGTGGGGTCAGGGTGTGGTTCCACGGTCCCATTCAAGAGGAAACACCCAAAACAGGTGACGCCCTGTGGTGGTTGTCCCCAGAGCAGGGTTGGCACTGGGACCGTCCATGGTAGAATTGCTACAAGCTATCACTAGTTCTGCTGTCCTGGAGGAGGTCCAGCCACAGGGCAAGAGAGCTAGCATTTCTGCTCTGCACCCTTTACTAGAGGACCCAGACATAGACCCCTCACTACCCTTATTAACAGGTTCATTGGAGCATTCAGGGCCCTGCATATGCAATTTAAATCTGCAAGACCCAAGTGAGGGTGCTTCTGGGCTCCAGGATTCGGTAGGAAATCCTATGTTCCACCCAAATGTAATCACACATCACAATTCCAGTTAAAGGGTCCCAGACTACAAGGGAATTCCCTAGTCGTAAGATGGATCAATCAGCCATAAACTAAATGAAGCCTGAATGCCCCAGGCCTTCCATGCCACATAATATGGCTTCTAATCCAGTGACTGACCTAACATTTTTCTTTTTTACAGATATGGGAGTCATATACCCAAAGTGATAGACAAGGCATGGCAATCCTGTTAGGACAGATTACTTAATACTGTGGGACCCCTGGTTAGAATCCTGGCTATGGCTGAGGAGGTCAAGGAAGAAGGGGATCTGCTGGATCCAGTAGAAATCAGAAACTGGCCCAAATAATAGATTTGGGGGGCTGCAAATGCTTCTAGGATGTAGGAGAGGAGGAAAGGCTCTTGCTTAGGTTTAACGCAAAGCTAGGGGACATGGAGGATTCCAAGGGGCAGAGGATTGTGGGGCTCTCTTATTTGGGGATGATTTCATGAAGGAGCTAGGCAAGTGTGTTAACACCTTTACTTCAATGGAGAAAGCCCAGGCATCCTTGAAAAATATTTTTCCCCACAGGTTTCTTCAGCGCTCATCCGTAGTAGGGGCAGGTTGGCTGGCTGAGGTGCTCACGTCTCAGGCCCCACCACCTCCAAGCAAACATAGTTTGAACTCCACAGACCGAAGCAGTCCTCCTTCCACCAGAGAGCCTGGGTTGCAGAGTAGCATTTGCCCAGGATCGGTATCCCTTTTCCTCATATTTTAGAAGTCTAGTGGGTGGGCAGTTGAAATTCTTTATGCAAAACCAGTTGGAGAACTGAAGGCTCTTGGAAAACAAGCAAACTACACCTACTGGAGTTTGCAGAGTTTCCCCGGCAGGGATATCTCGGGAGGGTGGGCTTTTTTCAAAAGGGAGCTTCATTTGAACATTCAGGAGGCGTGGAGCCTTTTTGGGAAACAAGCAATAGAAAAAGAAGTTTTTTACCTGCATGGCTTCCTCGGCAATATATTCTTAGTAAAGAGAAAGGTCAAAGATTTGAGGCCGACAATAAAGTTAAGATAATTTAACCAGTTTATAGTCTACTGGTACTTCAAGGTGGAGACAATTTCCACACTCAAGGAAATATTGAGGCCCAGAAATTGGTTTATGAGATTGGACGTTGAGGATGCCTACATCAAGGTCCCCATCTTTAAGGCTCACAGACCATTTTCACAGCTTCTGTTGGAAGGAAAGTGTTACCAGTCTTGTGTCTGTCCGTTTGGTCTCTCCTCAGCACACTGGTGCTTCACCAGGTGACTCAGACCTGTAGCAGAGCTTCCTCAGAGCCAAGATGTCAGTTTATTTATCCGTGCAATATCCTACTTTTGACCAATGCCGTTCAGACCACACAGGTCCACACCAGGTTGACTGTGCACCTCCTCCTGTCCTTGTGGTTTGTCATAAACCTACAAATACCATGGCTGGTTCCCTCTCCGAAGATGCTGTTTTTGGGGTTTCTGATAGACTCCACATCGGCTACTCTGTTTTCCTCCCAGAAACCTTTAAGACTGAGGGTCCTACATAGAAACTTTTATATGACTGTCAGTAGTGCCGATCAGACATTTGGCGTAATAGGGCTTCTCTCGTCCTCCATTCAGGCTATTTCCCAGGCTCACCACGTTACAGAGGCTGAAGATGCCAGCATTTCAAGCAGCCCTAGGTAGCGCAGCTTGGATCCCACTCTCCACTGATGCAAAAGAAGAATTTAACTGAGGGGCAAGGCATCTGTATGCCTTGAATGGAAAGGCAATCTTCACCACCTACCCAGTCTACAGCATAAGTCAAATGGCGTGGGGTGCCAAGTGTGGCACAACTGTGACTGGAGGGCTATGGTCTCTTCAGGAATCATCTTGGCATATATATTGGAGATGCGTGCAGGTTCTTTTGCAAACGGGTGCTTTGCAGACCCTTTTTGACAGTGCATGGTACATCACCTCATGGACAACGCAGCTGCGGTCCTGTACATGAACAAACCAGGGGAGACCTGGTCTTGGTCTCTTTCAGATTTGGTGGATCCGTCCTGGGATTTCTGCATTAAGTATTGCATCCGGGTGCAGGTAGAATGTCTTCTGCAGTCTTTCAATCTGGTGGCAAACTGGTGCTTCTGCCATTGGACGTATTCAAGAAACTTGATGCTGCACCTCCCTTTCCTTCTTTTGATTCATAGTTTGTTGGGGGCAGTCAGGCCAGACATGTTCACCTGACATCTGAACACACAGGCACACTTTTTCTGCTGGAGACCAGACCCACTTGGCAGGGTGGTGGATGCATTCTATCAGCCATCTGGAGCGGGGAAGCACTATGCTTTACCTCCTTTCACTTTGATCGCCTGCATGCCCATCTGCATGGCACTGCACATGGCCATTGTCCCGCCAGCACTTCTGGGTTCCCACTACTGTTAGCAGACCCGTTTCAGAACCCACGCCCATTGGTGCTAGAGGGGTCTTTGCAGCTGTTAGCGTGGCTAGTGTTGGGGACCGATAGACTCCCCAGGTATTTCAGACACAACTGCATCACTCATGCTACATTCCTTGGCGCCCAGAATAAGCAAGGCTTAGGACTCAGCCTGGAAAGCACGGGTTTGCTGGTGCATTGCAAGGAATGTGGATCCAGATTATGTCAGAGTAACTCAGATGGTACAGTTTTTGTTGACCTTGTTCTCTGCATTCTCCTATCACACCATCAATACTTACAGATCTGCTTTATTAGCTGGACATGCTGTGGGGGAAGGTTTTCCAGGGGGGAGCACCCATTGCTTTGAAGATTGTTGAAGGAGATTCGGGTCTCTCAGCTTCCCCCCCCCCCCCGCCTCCAGCTATTTTTGTCTGTGGGATATTAACATTGATTAGTCTATTTTCGGGGATTGTCTCTCCAATTCTGACCTTTCTTTGCAGGCATTTTCGGCCAAATTGGTGATGCTAATCTGTTTGGTGTTCTTCAGGAGAAAGGAGGATGTCAGGGTTTTGGATCTCTTTGGGGAGATGTTCCTATACTGAGGGTGTCAGGTCAGGTTAGATTCGAACCACAGGACTAAATCCATGTCCAGCGTCATCTCTTTTCCGTTGTTTCTGGATTTGCCCCGGCTGCGTGTGGTTCAATGTCTCCACTCTTATGAAGCTACAACTGGGGCCCTTTGCCAAATGGCAGATCAGATATTTATTTATTTCCCTTGACCATTTTGGCCAATATCATCAATCCATGCTTGAAGCAAGACCCAGCTCCCCCACCTGGCCAATGTGAGGGATATTTCACTGTTCGGGGCTCCTTTAGCCAGAGAAACCTTGGCTTCTTAAAGCCTTTTGTTCAGGGGATAGGCTTGAAATATTTCTGCATGTAGGATATTATAAAGCATGGACATTTGATCATCTTTATGAAAATCCTTTTCTGCCCGTTGCCCGCAACATGTTAGTCAGCTTTGAACATGCATACATGGAAGACACTGTGCCATGCCACAGAATGTAAGATTGTTCCTCGCTTGTGACAGAGAGTCGGGATTCTATTAATGGCACGGAAGTGAGTATTATCCCGCCCGTGCTTCCCTCACTCATGAAGTTTCATTGTGTCTTCCAGCAGATTCAGGACAATTGGGTTACTAAGGAATATCCAGGGCCATCTTGGTGGTCACGCTGGTAGTGGACTATGTTGGCGTTGTTTTTCTTTTGACCTCAGAGATCTTTGGAGGCATGAACTAATGTCGCAAAAGAAAAGAGTAAGGACTGCCAATACTTAGGATATTTATGGGATTTGACGTTTGATGATTGGTGGCTGGTTGTCACATGATAAAGGGATTGTGGGTTTTGTAATTTTCTTCTTTTTTATATTTTCTTACTGCTATGAATATAATCGTTTTCTGCAAAATACTCGCTTCTAAGCCATTAATTGAATCCTGACTCCATTCCAATCTATGAGCAATCAACACTATATTTCATTTTGGTGATTTTATAATGTCCCTGCTGAAACCCTACTGACATTTAACATTGTAGTCTTCCAAAGCGGTGGAACGGTTTGAAATGTCTGTGTGTGTGTGTATGTATGTGTGTGTATTGAGGTTGTTCTTAATATTATAACACACTTCAATGGTAGTATCAGCGATTTTGGACATTATTTGTGGTGGTTTTGCATTTACATAAGACACTGAAAACACCCAAATCTGGCAATGTGTAGAAAAATATGTTTCTATTTCTTGGGGACTTTAGTAAAATGAATTTGCGGCCATAGTAGCAGTCCCTGTTGTGAATAACTGGTTAATCACGACATGTTGACACTGTTTCCTTTTTCGTCAAACTTCTGTGCATGGGCTCTAAAAGGTCTTAGGTTTCTGCAGGATTAGTTGCTTAATGCGCACACCGTGCAATTCATTCATGCAGATCATCCCTTTTCACCTGACCTATCATGTTCCTATTGCGATTAAGCCCAGACTACATTACCGGCAACATCTCACTTGCATTTAGTGAATTTATATTTTGCAAAAGCGACCATGTTTTTGGTTAAAGCTACTAAATGGGATCAGCTTTGGGTAGCAAGTCGAACTGATCAATTTAGCCACAAAACATTTTGAGACGTTCATAAAACAAAATGGTTGTTGTACTCAAAATACCACATAGGGTCCACCTTTGACTCTGTAAACCTGGTTTACAAGAGAGAGAGGTGGGTGACGTTGGCTGCTCAGAAGGCCTGCATGCGCTCTTACCTGTTATTACGTGTTGCTCTTTGCAGCTTAGACCTTAAGGGAGTGGCAAAGGCAAGTCAAACAACATAGAAGGGTTTGAAGCAATGGCTTTGAGAGGATACAGGGGTTCCCTTTGTACAATGTATGCAACCTCCCAAGAGCCTCTGTCTGCCTCGCTGACCGCTTGGGTAATGGAATGAGCACAGGCTGTCTAGACAGACCAGTGTGCTGTTATTGAAAATGGTTTATAGTTAAAGTTTCGAATACATAGTTTTGAAATGCAATACTTTCAAAACAAAAGGATCGAAGAAAAAAAAATCAAATGCTGGATTTGGGGGGGGGGGTGGTCGCCCCGCAAACCCCTGTTTTTTGTGGGAAAACCACTAATTTTTCCTATACGAAACCCCCAAAAAAGACATTAAAAAAAGCATTCACAATTTTTTTCTATCCTTTTGTTTCAAAAGTATTGCATTTCGAAACTATGTATTCGAAACTTTGACTGGACACCATTGAAAATAGTAGCTGTTACATAAAGAGGATAACGCATAGGCTGGTTTTTATATTTGGAAAGGGCACTTTAAATCTGGTAGTGGAAACTTGGTTCCTTGGTTCTACAATAGTTCTAGCAACACACTATGTAGGCCATCAAATACCACTAACCAAACACGTCTTTACAACTTTGAACGTTCACAAATTAAGTTTTGCGTTGCTGGAATTTTCTGCAAGGAATCCCAAAGATGGGCAGCCTGTACTGAGATGGCTCTGGCCTGTGTATATCCCAGATGAAGGAAGGAAGCTGTGGCCACTGGTGCAGATTTCGAAGGAGAGCAGAGACTGTTATTTAGATGATACTATGGAAATGTGCCTATTGAGAATGATGGAACCATGCATAGAATACTTTTAAAATCGAGATCAGCATTTAATTCGGCCATCAGTAATTGAAGCGATTTTGTACAATGCATTCACCTCCTCTTAACACTAAAATGTGTCACTGGAAAACCATGTCTCTCATGGTTAAAAATCAAGAAAATAACGTATTCCTTGCACTGTAAATTAGTTAGAATGCAGCTGAGTCCCACAAAATAAATTTGGTCCAGCTGGTCACATAATCAGTGTCCTTGACTCACCCTCCGGACAGTCTATCACAGCACCCATCCACTAACCAGATCTCCATCGGTGGCTAGGAGGAACTTAGCCACCCCCTCCCTACATTCGTGCTGGCTAAAATGCAGACGTGCATTCTAAAAGTCCTCCTTTCAATTCTCATTACCTCAGACTTCCGTCCACCAAGGGCGTACCACCTACAGTGCTTTGAGGCCATACCAATGGCATTAGGTGCTATAAAAATGCCATATAACAACAAAAACTGTTTAGTTGGGTCAGCCTAGTGCAAAGCTGTGTCAGTGTCCAATGCCTACTCCAGGAATATTATCCTTTTTGTGACCCTCTTTATTGAAAGATCAATTTATTTCCAGCTATGTGGTCCATCAATAGGCATACTACTATTTGACAAGGAAAATAAATTAATGCACATGCAATAAATGGGGCAATGATCCTTTTCTAAGGGAAAAAAGTCAACCTGAGCTCAACGAAACAGGAAATGCCTCAGCTCTAGAGAGTGATTTTAAGTAATTTCACTACCCATTGATGTAAGGCTAGAGACATCAGGGGCGCCGAGTACGTGGGAGCTACGAGACCTGGGCATCCCCCCGGGAAAAGCTATTTTCATGAACGTCCCTACTCTTAGAATGGAACGTTTTTCTTTTTTTTTTACGTCACCCCCTTCCCCCGGGACATGGCAACTGAGGTTTAGCAAGGAAAAACAGCCTCGGTGGAAAGTTTGGCACACAATACCCTACCAAGTTTTGAGAATGAATGCTTTTAAAGAAATCCACCTCCCAAACAGTTCCTGCAATGGCTACATCCTATTTCTCTATCATTGGCTAAAGGACCAGATATCAGACGTAAGCATAAGCTGCAACTCGAGTAGGAGGCAATATACAACCACTCCCCCTCTTGCCCACCGCGTGCTGGTGTTTTTAGGACGTGTCGCGTTATCAGTCTGGTAACTGTAAGCCTCCTCCCTGAATAATATGCTCTGATCACTAATACTGGGTGGCTGATTGGCTGAGACATATTAACAGAGCACTGAAAATAAACCTAGTCGGCTATCCGCCACTGTTACAAAAATGTTTTTGGGCCGCCAAATGCACCTTTTATTTTCTTCCTTTTTCATGCCTTATAGACTCCACCCCGGGGATTTCTAGGAATGACCATCCCCTGCCTATATACATATAAAACAGTTTTGAGCTTTTCAGTAAACCAAAACATAGTGATGTACAGAATGCCCACCTTGTTTCTAGCAAGAATCACAGCGATCCTTTGTTATGTCTGGCAATATCTAACCTAGTTTGCTAACGCACTACAGTAAATGACGCAAGAGACATTGATTCTATATGTTACAGCTCCTATGGAAACATGGGGAAGGTATACAGCTGCTTTGTTTCAGAAGGGGGACCACTGCTGTGTTCTCACAATACCCTTTAGGACTAGTTTGCTTCTGTGGCATACTGCTTCTTAACAACGCCCTATTTTTTGTACCGCTCCGGACAAACCTTGCCAGTATGCATCCTGCCTTACGGGAGGGCCCTTGAGGAAGGAGAAGTGCTTGTAACTTTGGTTTGACCTTAGTCCCTCGCCGCCTCTTTGGATAATTCAAATGCACAAGGGGGAAATTTGAAGCCCGTTTCCTTAGCATTTCAATCTGTTCATCTGGCAAGCCCCAATGGAATGAAGGTGAACAGTTGTTTCTATAAATAGGACACAGATTTGTGTTTTCAAGGATCCCCCTGACACCTTTCTGTCCATAAACTGAAGATCTTTCTGGTGACTGCTCCATTAAGATCTTGTTAACCAAATGTACTTTCTTTGGTATACCAGAAGAAAACACTTGGATGGATGGCAAACTTTTGGCACTCCTGGGATTGCTTGCTCCTGCTTGCATTAGATCTAAATAGCCTTTGTCTTCAATGAGATTCACTTCTGGCCCTAGATTTAGGCTAGTTCTATCCGTGAAAGAATTCTCCCGGGCGTCGTAGCCTAGATCGGCAGGTGCAGAGCACTGATGCAGTGGCCTTGTTGCTTTGCAGTCTCCATGGTTCTCCTTATCGTCTCCATTGTCCTCTTGACCTCCTTCAAAAGAGTTCTCCGTCCAGTTTGACTCTTGACTGACATTTTCCATGCTAATCAGATCCCTGAGAAATACCACAATGACTGTGATATTGTCACTAGATCCGGCATCACGGGCAGATGCCACTAACTTGTGTGCAACCATACTGCTATCCCCGTTATTCTCTTTGAGGTGGTCAGACACGACCTTCACAGCCTCGTCGGGGCTCATGGTGTCATAAAAGCCATCACACGCAAGAATGAGGTAGTCTTCAGACCCATCCAGAACTATGGAGGTAGAGTCAGCTTCTCCGCAGATGTATGGCTTGTGCTCTGCATCGCCTGTGGATTCAAAAACAAGCAACAGCAGAAACGTCATTTTTTTATAATGCTGGGATGTGGTCAAACATTTTTAATTTGATGTAACAATAAACACAACACATTGATAAATACATTCAACAACGTATGTCCAACGAAACGGAAGTATGTTATCCCAAGAAGTCAATAAGCAACTGTCATGTTTGTAATGGTTCCTCTGGCATGTCTATAAATTCAACCACTATATCCGAGGCCAACTGCCAAGTCCTTGAATCAGGAACCAAGAACGGTTCACCGTCCATAAGAAAAGGGAACAGGCTGCAAATGACATCTCATTAAAGTACATAGTATAGATAATCTATAAGTGCAATTTTACCCAAGCACCCTGTACAGAAGTTCCACCTGCAATGTATGAGCTTCATTACCAAGGTTGAACTTAAGACAAGGCCTAGCAAGGTTACAGTAGTAATCCACAAGGCAATGTATTCTACATTGATAATGTGAAAGCTCTTTCACAGGAACCAAAGAAGGAGTCTCTTACAGTTGGACTCTGTTTACAACTAGAGTGGTCACAGAAGCCAACCACACATGCAAGAATTGCTCAACATTCAAACCATATTTCAACAGATGTCCAAAAATGTGAAAACAATTATATTATTTTAAGTTACAAAGCTTTTATACTGAACCAGTGGCGGTCTCACAGCACCACGGCTTGTCTACAAGTTGGTGTATTGTGCTCTTGCCCAGAACATCCAGACCTTAATCTGGGGAAGAAACTGAGCAGGAGGAGGGAAATCGTTAGGAAAAGGGGTGTGGGTGTGACAAAAAAGAGGGACGTTGAAAAAGAAAGGTGCAATTTATTGAAAACGTAGGTGCGTATAGTTCCAATTACCTTGGACCTTTGATCAGGACTGCAGAAAGTAAAAAGGTATATTAAATGTGACGGTAGTAATGGGACCGGTTACGTGAGGCAGTTTTCAAAGAGCAATAGGTAATTAATACTTAGTAGTATCGGCTATGGTATGGACTTGAGATGTGATCAAGCAGGCCCTTGAAGGTTGATGGCTTTTTGCCAAGGTTTACCTTAAATCTCCCACAGGGCTATAACCAAAACGTTAACTCTGGGACTACAAAAGCCTGGAGGGCAAGAGGGGCCTCGTCAAGAGTAGACTGTGTATAAGGTTAATGTTGGTGGATAAAAACATCGAGGGGAAGGGCTGGTCTAGGCTAGACGACTGATAATTTGAGTATATAGTAAAGCCTGGCACTCTTTAGTGTGAGTGTTTCTATTGGTTAAATTGAGCCAACAATTAAGTTAATCAAGCAAATTTCTAGCGATTTACTGAAGCCAAGTAGTCTAGGCAACCAGTGACCCTCATGAGCCTGTTGTGGACCAGATTCTCGAAGGAAGTGATCAGGTTTGGTGATTCAAATAGCACTGTTCCTGAGGTACACAGTACATGTACTTGGAGGGAGACGTTAATACTTAAATTGGTCACAGAACTAAAAACAATAACTCCAACAATTAATATGAATACATAGGCCATGGTAAGACTGCAGAGCCTAGTTAGGGGACTGTGAATATGTGTAGAGACCACTAATCTTAGCAAGGGTATTGGAATGCCCTGTCGTTTCTCAAGCGTAGTGTCTCAAATGCTTTGGGTTCAGCTCAATTGTAAAACCTCCTCAGAACCAAGCCTATTACATGATACATTGTTTGGGTAGCGTTATAAATTGTGGCAGATAAAGGTTTTGTGACATACAGAATAGATAAGAACTTACCATAAGACTCTTAAATGAACATTACATCGAAGAACACTGGAGTGCTATCCAGAGGGTCTAGGCTCAACTGTTGGAGTCCTAAGAACCGGACATTTTAGGCATTTTGGTACTTTTCTGAGCAAATGCGTTCTGTTTTCTCAGATCGATCTAGTTAGAAAAGATGGAATGCAAATGTGTGTATGGCCCGCCAAAGCTGTAAAAAGCGGTGTCCCAAAAAGTGGCAGAAACCAACTGCTAATGAGATTTAAACTCAATTTGGTTGTCTGCAACTCGAAGGGGCCTGGATTTTAAGATGGTGGGTGCTCCTTCTGCTTGACGGCTGTGGAAACTTTGGGCCATATTCTCCTCTTGTGTCCGGCCTATATCGTATAAGGCAAAGAACTATAACACCAGTGTTAAGAGACAGAGAGTTTAGAACAGCCCTCCTTCATTGTCTCTTGCTGAAACACAGAGTTATCTCTTGGGCATTGTACCTATTCATGAAGAGAGCTTTGGGCCTAAGGGGAAGTATCCTGAAGCACCGAGGCAGGATCTAGGAAAACACTGTCTAATATTAGGCCATAAACAATTTGAACAATGTAATTGTAATTTTAATTTATGTTTTAATCTTTCTATTGCGTAAATCGACGTTTTTATGAAAAATATGCTCCCTGGTTAGATTGTTCTTCTATGTAGTTGAAGCTTAGTAGTTATATTTTATATTGCCTTGTGAGATTCATTTAATTGTATTTATGTATTGTCTCTTTTTGATTGGTGCATTACAATAGAATAAACTTAAAACTGAAAAGGTGGTCACCTTCCATTATTGAGCAGTGCATTGGGCATTTAGTTGCGATCGTATTGAGAATAGATGGATCTTTGGGGACATTGAAAAGTAGAACATTTTCAGTAGGGAACTTAACGTGTGCATTAAAACTAAAACAAAGGTGATGAACTTAACAGTCTGTTTAGCCCCCGCCTGCTAGATGAAAAACATTAGTAAGAAGAACAAAGTTATTTACCTGTAAGTACAGTTCTATTCTATTGGTATATTCCATTAAGTCATATCCTTTATGTATTCTCCATTGTCAGGGTGGGAATCTTTGGTTCAACTTCAATATCAGTTTAACCGACAAAGGCTCTCTCTCTACGCCTATACAACTCATTTTGGCCATTTGCTCTGTAGCTGGTCAGGTGCGCAGTCCCTAAGAACCAACCCCCTTCTGGAACGCCATATTAAGATTCTTGCAGCATGTCATGAGTTGAGCCTTAAAAGGGAAGATGACCAGGTTGTGTATGGATCTATGAAAGATGCTGACTCTTGGAGAGAGAAAAAAGTTACTTACCTGTAACTATAGTTCTCTAAGATTGGATCTTTCATAGAATCCGATGCTTTGACTACAATCAGTATATCTGTAACACATAATGGAAGGTGGTTCATTGAGGATCATCTTATCTAAAAAGGTTCTGAAGTTCTGTCTGGCCGACTCTTGCTTCTGGTCTGAATGGCCAGGCAGCAGGGCCCAGTCAATGTGTATGGCACCGCACACTTTGCTGCCCTACAGGTGTCTTTAAGCCAACTCCATTCAATCATCACTGTAGTGGCTCCCATCACACTAGTGGAATGACCTCGGACCCTTTGGTGTGCTTTATAAATGACCTAAAACAAGGCAAGCCTTTATTTATTCTGCCAAGTCTTGTTTCCGTATGGCAAATCCTCCCATTAGCATTGGAAAAGGCCATGAAAAGCTGAGTAGTTTTGCAGATTGTGTAGTGTTTTAAGTCACGTTTTACATCCTAATTCTGCGGTGACATTTCTGCTGCCAAAGGACTTTAAAACAGGCACGTGAGAATCCAGGCATGCATAGGTGCAACAAGTGTGGTAGGACTTGGTGAGGCAGAATAGAAAAAGGGGTGCAGACCTTTGTCCTCACACCAAATGCAGAAAGCTTTCACTTCCATTCATAGGTCTTTATGTTGCCTGTCTCTCTAGCTGCATGCAGAACATCTCAACATTCCTGGGAAAGGCCTCAGTCGCCAAACTCTGCAAATTATAGGGCCACACGCTCAGGTTCGGGGAGACCTGGTAGTGGCTGAAGATCCTATTGTTTTCTGTGTAGAGGAGGCATGGGAAAGGTGGTAAGATTTTAGTTCATGCTTGGGAAGAATGGCCGAGAACCAGAACTGCCAAGCCAATGCCAGCGCTAACAGAATCATCCTGCCACGGCTGTCCTTCATTGCTGACCGTGGGATCAGAGGTGCTGGAGGAAAGGCAGAGGCAAGTAGACCAGCGAAGGTAACCTTCAGTGCTCACCTGCTGCTCACTCGCGAGCAGGGGCACCCCTAGCACTCCCTCCGCCCCCCACTCCATCTTTCCCTCTCCTCCCTCTGCATTGGCACGCTCTGAATGTCACATCGTGAAATGGTGTACACCCGCGTAGGTATGTTCACTAGTGCAACACGTCCTTGAATTATCCACTGAGTCATTGCCTCCGCCTCTCCCTGGCATATTCCTGAACTAGCCTCATTTTCAAACTGTGATCTGTGCCCTGGTAACTGATGTTTTGTAGGTGATCGGTGGGGTCCACTGTGATGGCAGGCGACTGGACCGTCTGAGGGAATAGGCAGCATGGAAGCCCCCTTGGCACTGCCCTGTGGATAGAACAACGTAGGGCCATGACATAGGCATCCGTCCAAGAACCACATGTACTCTCGCCATCCATGCTTAGCCTAACTCCATGACAACACAAGAACTGTATGGGGGAGCCAGAAAAGGCAGGACATCTGAGGTGAAAGCACAAAGAAGAAGAAGAAAAAGGGAGGCCGACCTAATGAGCATGAGGAGCAAAAAGGCACAGAAACCAGGGGGAACAGACTGGGGCTGGACAGTGCAGGGTAACTGGTAAGAGATAGAGCAAGCAAAGGGAGGAATAAAGGACTGACCAGCAACATCTCCTCAAGCTGAAGAGGGATGCAACGCAAACACACGACTGGCGTTGCTGCATTTACCGCCCAACATCAATCCATGTCCATGGCAACAGACCACACCAGATGGAGAGCACACATGGGAAACTTGGACATTGGTCGCACGCACCCTGCGCCTGCCCATGTGGCCCCCACATGAAGAGATGTTCGCACCAGGAGAGTCTACCAGGAGCACCCCAAAGGACTCCGGGCGCGACATCGCTCCTCAATCGTCATAAAGGGTATTGTTGCCAAGTGCGCTGAGGGGAACGATGCAAGCCGTGGGACTCCTATGCAGCCTTGTGTTTGGAATTAAAAGACAGCAGTAGTACAAGACCTGGAGTGGAAACCATACGTTTCTTCTTGCGAAATAGTTGCTGAACCATACCCACGACCGAGAAATCCCTATCCTGAGACTGCCCATCTTGGGCTTCTTCTTAGCCGAAATGGGGACTACGGAAGAACAGCCCCAGCAATGGGTGTAAATGTGGGTTGCCTGGGTGTACAGAAAAACCGTTTGACCTGAAAAAGAGCTAGTGTCTCGCAGTGAAATTTGGCTTTGATGCATTGGAGGGCATGTGCCAGTCAGTCGTTGAGGAAGGGGTAAACATGGTGACCCTGCCTTCTAAGGTGTGCAACCACCGGTGCCAGACACTTGCTGACAATGTGAGACATTGGCCCTCATTACGACCCTGGCGGTAAGTAACGGTCATTACCGGCATGGCACAATTAACGTGTCCGTGCTGGCCAGATACCGCTAAAAGCGGCACATTGCGACTTCTCGGGCACGAGCATTGCGCCATGCCGGCAATGTAATCACCGCCATGCCGCTAAAGTCCTTAAAACCCCACTTACCGGCATCGTATGCCGTGCAAATAGCACCTCCGCCACCCTAGCTATCGATATTAGCGGTCACCGCTAATAGCGGTGACCGCAAATTGCGGGAACCGCAATTAGCGGTGACCTCAAATAAGCGGATCCGGAAGTTGCATCACCGCACAGGAACGGGAAAGAGCAGGGAGGCCATCTTTAAAAACACAATCCATTGCCATCCTCTTCAACCAGTGGACACCTGACCCCCACAACCTCCACAAACTTTCTCCTACACCCATTACTCATCAGAATGCCTAAAGTTCTGAAAAAAACGGAGATCGGCTGCAGCAGGAGCGCTTTTCTAGGGAGGAGCTAAATATGTTGGCTGAAACCCTACAAGAGCATGCCGATGTAGTCTTCTCAACAGAGATGACCAGACCGGCGATTATGAGAAAGAAGGCCATATGGGCCATGGTAGCCCAGAGGGTCAGTGCAGTCGGCACAACACCCTGCAATGCCAGACAGTGCAGAAAAAGGAGGGACGATCTAAGTCTCCGCGTCAGGAGTATACTGGCAGCAAATAGAAATCTGGGTATGGCAACTGGCGGAGGAGCTGAGTCGCTCATCAAACTGCAGCCGTGGGAGGAGATATGTGCCGCAACCATAGGCACAGAGAGCATAGAGGGGGTCGGAGATATGGAGAGAGGAGCCCCGACATCAGGCGACGTAGGTAGGTGCCTTAAATCCAGCCATGCCAAACTCACTGAAGTCCAGATTTTTGGGAAGTGCAATGATGCCTAACAGGGTCAACACGACACATTAGCAGAAGACTGCCTACAGGCAGTGCTGACCTCCACCTTGTACACATGCATTATGCACACCCTTTCTGTAGCCACCCACATGCCTCCATGCTTCTACCATCTACGAGGGAGACAACCTGCATGTCACTGCCTCCAATGTGCACCATCTGGTAATCAAAATGAATGCAGCCATCACAATGCCTGCTCAATGTCCGCAGACCCACCACTAATCCTTTCCCTCCTTTGGTCCACCACAGGCTCTCATTCGGACAGTGCTGACGAAGACACTGGCACTACACCTGCCAAGAAGCCCAGGCCCGAAGACCCAAAACACCGTCCCTCCACCTCTGGTGCAAAAAGCAAACCCCCACAGCAGCCAAAATCCACAAGCACATCACAGGCCACGGCACTGATGTGCAGCAAGTCAAGCACTACGGCACCACCGACAACCATCCGCCCAGTGGTGTCTACTGAAGGCACTGGGTCTGCAGGAAGCAGCACGATTGGTGAGGCTGCTGCCACCGCAGCTAGCTCAGACAATGATGAAGGGGATGTTGATGTTGTCGTGGGTCCCCCCCACTCCCTCCTTTCATTCCCCCTACCTGTCCCCATGCAGCCAGCATGACAATGGCATACAGGGGCAATCTCCTAATAACTCTTGGCCGGCCACTCCACGCCCAGTGGCAGATGTGCAGGAGGGAAGCAACACAATGGACACGCGAGTAGCATCATCCACAGGCCAAAAAACCCAGGAGTCGATGCATGAAATCATCACGCAGCAACAACAACTGGCCTCCCTCTTGACACAGCATGTAGGAGAATGCGCCAGCGCAAGGGGGGAAATGCGCAAATGTGCTGAAACTGTAAAGGCTGCCATAGAGTCCACCTCCAAGGATATTTGTGCTGAACTGGCCGCGGTGCGGCACATACTTTCGAAGCTTGTCCAAACTATGAGGGACATGTGTCCTTGTGAGCAGCCCAGTTCCTCCTCGGCTGCCAGTTCTACCCGAACCAGCCCGGTCCGCAGATCGGGAAGGAACCTGCGGCGTACAGACAGGGGTGCACCGAGTGACGGGAGTGCCAATAGAGGCTGCCCTGTGGAACAATCCCACATGATGCACTTGAGCACAGACATCCACACCATGTTATGGGGAGTTGAGGGGGGAGTGGGTGTGTTGGGGAGTTGAGGGGGGGAGTGGGTGTGTTGGGGAGTTGAGGGGGGGAGCAGGTGTGTTGGGGAGTTGAGGGGGGTGGGGGCAGTGGGTGTGTTCACTTAGAATTACTATTTCAATACACATTTTGGTTATGCACAAATCACTTGTGTGGACATTCATCATTGCGTATGTGTGTTTTATTGCTGAACAGTCCACAGTGTGCATGTCCCCGACACATCCAGTGCCCCAAGTGCCATCTCCATGTGACACCCCCATCCATGTGTTTTAGAAGAATTGGTTGAACAGAGTCCGACGCATGTCACGTCCCTCCTGTGCATCGCTTCCTCCCTGAGGTGCTGCCCCATCCCCACCCTCCCCATCCTCTTCGTCAGGTTTTTGCAGTTCTGCGTCCGGGTGCTGGGGCACATTCCGTCTGATGCACATATTGTGCAGCATGACACATGCCATGACAATCTTAGCCAACTTCTCATGGCGGTACAGGAGTGCCCCACAGGACCTGGTGAGGCAGCGAAACCGTGCCCTCTAGAGGCCATATGTCTGCTCAGTCAGCACACGGGTTCGTGTATAGGCACGATTATAGTCCTCCTTGTGCCTGTTCAAGGGATATCCTGCATCACCTGCATGTGGGCAACAATGTATGTGTAAGTTATCTCATCATGTTTGACCTCATTAAGTGATACCATGGCATGCATTTGTTTCTTCATCTGTACTCAATTTCCATGCATGGATGGAGTAACACGATGAGACTGCTATGTGTGTATTCCTCTTATGGACTGTTTTGCATGTCATTGATTGATGTGCGCGGTGGGGGGGGGTTACAGTTCCTTGTGAGTGCACATGCACTGTGTCCGTGCACATCCGTTGTTTCTGTGTGTCATGATCTCTGCTTCCAAAAGATCAGGACTTGCCCGACTCCCTTGGAAGCAGACCCATAACCCCGGTTCCGAGTGCCAGCCAGTCCCAATTGGGACCTTTTGGACCCTGTCCGGGCGCCAGTGGCACCAGGCTCATAAAGATGCCCAGTCCCAGCGCTGGAAGCGCCGGGCTCATAATGCTTGGGTGGACTTACCTGCAGCAGACCATGCTGCTTACTTACCTGCCAGTTGAACCCCTGATCCTCTTCTGTTTGGGACTACTTTTCCTGTTGGGTGGGGCAGGAGCCACTCCCTAGGTTCAGAACACTGGAACTCTTCTGGAAAGCAGGAACTCTTTTCTTACCTAGGCGTGGCTGTGGAAGGAGAAACCTAAGCACTACAGGAGGCTATTTAAACCACACCCGATGGATGAATCTTGCTTTGCGTTATTTTGCATTCTCTGCAGCAGAACGCTCATCGTGTCTTCTGCTTCTGATCCTGGGCCTAAGGGAACAAAGGCTTACCATCCTGGAATCCAGTCTTCAGCAGCACCTGTAAAGGCAAAGAAAGAACAGGTTAGCACTACGGTCTTCAGTGGCAGCGCATCTCTTACCTGGTCCATCGGCTGTCACCAACGCCTCGTGCTGCATTCCGGCATCTGAAAGACAAAGGCTTACCTACTCTTCGCATGCTCCGGAGGTCTTCGCACTGCATTCCGGCATCTGAAACACAAAAGCTTACCAGCTCTTCGCATGCTCCGGAGGCCTTCGGCGCTGCATCCCGCATCTGAAAGACAAAAGAAGGTGCGTTTAAAGACATTGGGCAACTTTATTACTCACGTGCCATTACTCCTTCCCACGCCGAATCCAGTGGGTATTCCAGCACCCTTCAGCTTCTCTAAAGCTCCGAACTTGTACCTGCAAGATAAAAGGGACAGTTAGTGCGCATCGTGAAGCAGGCTACAAGCGCTTACTTACGTGCTTCCAGGCGCTTCTATTCCTCACGCGGGTTCGATCCTCAACTCTCATCAGCCCGCCATCCGCCATCGCCGGATCCCTGCAAAACAAGAGATATCATTACAAAAGACTTTTAAGACATTTGAAGTGCCCAGAACTTACCGTTTGTGCAGTTAACGACGGACAGCAGTCCTCTGAGGTCAAGAGGCCTGCACCCTTATCCAGTGAAGAAACTGGTTACGGCACCCTGCCCCGAGGCAGATGGAGAGCTCGGCGTTCACTTACCTAAGACATCTTACTCTTCGAGTCAGACATACAGTGCACAGAGGTCCAGCCCAAAGATCCAACCGTGTGTTACACATCACCTTTGAAGATACGGCATTCACCCAGTCAAGACCGGCGCCTCTGCGGGAATCAGGTGAGCGTTACACTGTGATCTTGCAGATGTCCACTTATTTGTATGATATCCTGGCAACGTTGATGTCAGCCTCATGATGCTCTCACTACGCACAACAAATGGTGTCATGCAATTTAGTTGGGCCTCTGTGTCAGTGTAGCGGTGTATTGATGTATTTCACCCTCATGTGACTCCTTTGTACGCGGTAATGGGGGACTGGCCTTTCATTTCAAGGTGTTTTGTGCTTTGTATTGGCTATGGTTGATTGTGGCTGTATTTCTTTGTGGGGGATGCAGTCAGATTTGGTACAGTGCACATGCAGATGTCTGTGGGATGGTAGGGACACTGCCTCATTCGCATGGTAGGGCTGCTTGCATCTTGCTTTATGTGGTCAGGTGTCAGGTCCAGTGTGGGTGGATTTTGGGGTGTGAGCTCCCTCCATGTCCACTGGCACTCGCAGCTAGGTTATGTTTGCATCTCTTCCCCCCCAATCTCAGCCAGGTGAAGTATGCATCTATGCCTCAATCACCTACCCACATCACATTTCCATGAGCCTAACATGCGACTCACCGAGAAGCCAGGGTCTCTGCCCTGCATGTCGCGTCATGTAGCCTGCAATACTGGAGTTGCGCAGGGCCAATGATTCATGGGTTGATCCGGGGAATCGAGCACAGGCATGTGTGATGTCCTTGTTTGAGTCACATACCATTTGCACGTTGATTGAGTGGTATTGCTTACGGTTGCGGTACGCTACCTCCATGACATGTGGGACCACCAATTCCACATGGCTGGAGTCGATGGCGCCAAAGCAACCAGGTATGCCATCCAGTGAATGGAAACGTTGCCTGTGCTGAGGACTTTTTGCTCACCTGAGACCCATGAAATAGAAGCTGCACGGCGAAATCTGCACCTTGAGCTGTTTTAGACACCTGCACCGTGTTGCTTCGTTCCCAGGAGGGGGCAGAGCCTTGTTGCTGCTCACGTGAGGAGTCACGTGACCCAAATCACTGTGAAAACGCATTTGCATTTGCTTTCACCCTCGTGGCGTTGAGCCCGGAAGGAGTAGAGGGCGACGGCTGTTGTGCGGCTGTTAGGCGCGCTGGTGGTGCCTGGAGGGAGTGGAAGTGGAACAAAGTGATCAGGCGTGGTCTGGAGGAGTTCGCGGCCTGCGGAGGACAAGTACTTAACAGACGCATGCGGTAAGCCAGCACGCTACACATAACACATTCCAAACTTGCAGTAGGGAACAACGTATCTGCTGCATGCTTTCTCCTCTCTGCATGGAGGAACACATGCGCCTACGTAGTGCGAAACAAGGGGGCGGGAATGCACAAAATGAAGACGCGAGGTCTGATAAACAACATGTTGCCCGTCCCCATACCATGACTAAGCAGCGCCCACAGGCGCAGAAAGTGATTATTGACACTGTGAACATCGGAAACAGTCTTCCGACCCCCTCCCCCAAATCTTCAATGAATCAAGTTGCATCTGAAGTAGAGGTCGAGGTCGTGACTATAACGGAGGAAGTGAGACTGCCGCCGCTAGAGCACAAGCTGAATAAAGCAGCAGAAACGTATACCGCAGCAAAGCGTAGCGCAGCCGTATTGGCCAAGCCATGGTCTCCCGGAGGGGGGTCCAGGCAAAGCCACGAGCTTGCTGAGGAGCCTGACGCTCAGGGCCTTGACACATGCTCTACTGAACTAGGGCGGATAAACGTCACTATGACCCTACAAGCGGACATGGCGATAACACATCTTTTACAGGACGCGGTCCAGGTTCAGCGTTATGAGGACAATCAAAGTGAGGTATCAGGCGTGGCATCTGCACTAAACACCATTGCCCAAGTTCACGTCCCCAGTGAAACAAATGAAACTCAAGATGGGGATGAGCGGTCTTTCGCACCGCCAGAGCACCAGGAAGATCTCGGGCTAGTAAACACGCTATCAACTGTGGAAAATCAAAAAAAGAGAGCTAGAGAAACATGTGCATCAAACACTAAGAAGAGTTCCCAATTTGGGAAAAAACAACAAATCATGAAACACACTAAACAGACAAAAGGCAAAGCAAACATACAAAAGGGGAAAGTACAACAACTAACCAGCAGTAGCACGTCCAGCAATCCATCGTATGCAAAGCTACGGAAAGATTACACACAGCGTATATTGACCGACTTTTTTGCAATACAACCATTAACAAAATCCAATCACCTTGCAGAAGTCTCCGATGCAGAAATGCTCGTGGCAGTGTGTGATCTGATGCCTCCGACAAAGCAAAGAAAACTCCATCGACCGACGATACAAAGGGTAGAACAGGTCAAAGATCCACAGCCTGTTGAAACTCTCAAAAACCAAATTCCCAATGAAAGCAATATATCAAGAGACGAGGACACATCACGCATCTCGCAATCTCAATCTATGACGGATGAAGAACAAGAACAACTAAACACGAAAGAACAAAGGAAAGCGCATGAGCAAATAGAAAAAGGGACAAATACGAATGAAATTGCTATCATTCAGAGCCCAGAAATACTCAGACCAACTAGCATTAACATAACCCGATTGCCAAAAGAACATAGCGCAGCAAATCCACAAGTAGTCGAAAGCGACAGTGCAGCAAAGAAACTGAACAGATCCCATCACCTCTAAGAGGTTAACATGATAGAACCGAATGATGAACTCAATACAGACCAACAACAATCCCATGTCACCCCCACTCCAACTGTGGAGACGGCGTCGCCCAACCCACATATTTTTGAGACAAATGATAAAAACGCAAAGTTACTCGAGGAGGCAATTGCAGAGCCACCATCGCAAGAAGAACAGCACTCTCCACAAACTCCAATACCAGACAATCGTAAAAAGATGGCTTTTGTTGGACGGGAGCAACCAACTTCGCAATTTGACTCTCCCACGGGGAACAGTACGACAACCGTCGATGAGCCAACCACTGCAGCTAATGAACCGGCAGACATCCGACAAAGGTCAGACGCTCTTCGACCACCGACGAAATTAAATCTGTTGCCGACTGAAATGGGAAGAGGCACAGACTGGCCTCAAACACCGAATAAAAGGCACTCCGAACCTGGCCAGAGGCCTATCATTAACACAACTCCTCACCATTCAACTGCAGCTCAAGAGTTAGCATCGAGGAAAGCAGACTTACAAGGAATAATGTCAGTTATAACCATTGCCTTAAATCCTTTCTGCAAATTGTACGAAACTATGAACGAGTCTGTCAAAGATCAACAGGTCATTTTAGCCATGATCCTCACCAGGGTTTTGCATCTTGAGGGCTACATCACAGCAAAAGAAAATTCTACAAGCGTCAAAGAGACGATAGATCAGCATCTTATTAACATCACAAACAAAACGACCACACTGTCTGATGTAGCAATATTACCCATAGTTAAAGAGCACACCACAAACGAAGCTGGCACACAGACTAAAATAGTAATCGATCTAACAACAGACAAGAGTTCATTCGGCAAGGAGACAGTTCCTACAAAAATTCAAGAACAAACTGGTACAGGTAACCAGAAACCTAAACCGAGCTCAAAACCCCAAAACCAGTCAACAATGGTAATGCTGGTACTCAGCACCGCTCAATCAAACAGTCAAAAAGATACTGAAACAAGAGAATCAACCTACGCAATCTTCGAACCAACCATCTGCAAAGAAAAACAGAGCGTAGGACTCGCTTCAGTAACAACAAACAGGAATCTTACTGCTCAAGAAAAGAAGAACCCATCTCAAAAAATGAGTTTCAACGACATCGCCAGAAAAGGGCCAACAGCGGGAATAACAGCAACAAAAGAAGACACAAACTTAAAAGCACATACTAGCAACGCTACATCTGCGAGAGCGAGCGAGACAGATGAAAGTCATCACGTAAGAAGGCATTCCGGGGAAAGAACTAAACCATCAGAACTAAATACAGAAAATGAATTAATGAATCTTAGTGTTTATCCTGACGACGACACAAACCTAAATGAATCTACGAAGCGTGTCACAAAAGACAACGAAAGTAGACATCACTCAAACCAAAAATCAAAGGCACATATGGGAGGAAGCAATAAAATTCAAAAGGAGCGCGATTTTGAAACCCTAGAGGAACGACGTAACCATCTGACATATCATTTTCAAAATAGTGAGTCAGTTACGTGCCACAGCGAAGCAAACCACAAGACGAAGATAACTAACAAGGATTCCAAGAACAGGGAACCAAACAGAAACAAAATCGAAAGTCATCAAGATAAGAACCCAAGGAGGGAAAGAGAAGAAGTAAATAGGCAACCAGGAGAAACCCCGTCAAAACAGAAGAAATCACAAAAATCATGTTGTGCCTCAAGTAACACCCCTCATGGGGATCAAAAGGAAAAATCTAACAGAATTACAACACAACATTATCAAGACAGAGATCAAAATGTTCACTCGGACAGAACAGAAATAAATAAGTCAAGTAAGAGACAACATGAAGAAAATGGCGCAAGAGGCCAAATGGCAAAAGAGCTGCACAATACATCCAATAGACAAACAAGGTACAGGTGGTTAGTAAAGATGACTCAAAGAAACTGTAACACTGACATCATCCTAAATAGAAGATCTGTCATGGCCATATTCAGTTCCATTGAGACACTTCAAGATACGCACTCGACAGACATAAAAATTGTGGAACCATGGCATAATCGATCAGGTGCAGCCACGCTGCTCCATTTGAGCTCCCGGACCGTGCACAGCAAGATCTTAAAACATAAGCATGTCATCTACAGACGCGGATTCCATATCGAGGACGCATCTGATTACCAAGTTCAGGAACGCCATAATGTCTCATCACGAAGACATCAGAGCTCAACAAGAACTAGATGTGAGAAATCAGTACACAGGGAATCGCGGTTTAAAAATGCAAAGACAAATCATAAGGAAAATCCCAGTTCAAATAAAGTGGCCGCATTAGATCTACCAAACAATAAGGCCAGCTACGAAGAAGAAAAGAGAACATACTGTACACCTGTACACAAACAAGCATCTCACAAAACAAGAGAAAGAAGTCAAGAAGCAAAAGAACAACGATCAGACAACTCCTTAAGGTTGACAAAAAAAGTAAATACGTAACGGATATGACACAGAGCACACAGAAAAAAAAGGACCCCTCTGGTAACAACAAAACCGGACTATGGGCCTGGCTGCCAAAAGCTCTTACCACACATCGCTCGAAATAGCCACCCATGAACAACGCCACAGCGACAAGCGACATGCCCCAAGTCGGCGTAACACAACTAACCCTCTGTTTCTGGAATACTCGGGGCCACTCCCATCTAACAGCTCCAGGAGAGCCAAACCTAGGAGAATTTGACATCATCTGTCTTCAGGAAACCTGGCTCCAACAAGTACCTACGATGGAGGGATATCAGATTATCTTAGCACCAGCAGTAAGGGGTAACAAAGGGCGTCCAACATCTGGTAGGATGATAGCCTGTCGCAACGGAACTCGAGTGCAAGTGGAAAAAACATTTACAGCCAATCAATCGATGCTGGCAGTGCTAGTCTCTTTGCAAGATCCGACAAATGCCAAACTTGAATCAAGCTATGTTATCATAGTCAACCTATATTGGAACCCAGCGACAATATCTGGAAAAAGATTCATCGAACAATGTGAAAATTTGCTTGTAGCAGTTACGACCGAACATCCAACTACTGCCGTACTAATGTGCAGAGACCTAAATGCTATTTGTAAAGAGCCAAAAAAGCAACAGCTGCCCAACAGGCATCCACACAAAGAGGCAAAGAATGGACACATCTTAGCAAATCACATGGCCTACACAATCTACATGAAGCTTTTCCTGCAGCAGACAGACTACCAACGTGGGAACGTCCACCATCAGTCACAACTATCGACCACATCTTTGTATCACAGTCATTACTTTGCATCACAAAATTCTTCAAGGTGCGTCGCACCCCCATGAGCGATCACAACTTGCTCGAAACTGCCTGGAACATAACCAGTCATAAAAGTCCGAAATACATCACCCAGGTTGTGTCCACTGCGCAAGGAACAAGATTAAGATTAAATGCTGCGGACATTAGTAAAGTGACCACTGAGTATAACACAAACATATACTCAGAAACGACTGATGGCATTGATTACCAACCACTACTAATCCTGTATATCCAACAAAAAAGGCACCTCGAGTCCGCTTCAAAACAAACCAGCACACATGTCTATAACAAAGAACTGGTCGAGAAAAGATGAGAATACAGAAGAGCGCTAAGATCTGCCTACATGGTGTCGAACAGAGACATGTCAGTGGACATCAAGGATATAAGAAAAAGATACAAGAACTGGGTGAAATTCCACAGGTATAAACTACATCAAGCTGACGCCGAACGAATAACTAAAACCCTTGTTACTAACAACAGCAGGAATTTCTGGACTCTAATACGGGGTGCAGACAAAACATTGGATAACCAAATCTTAAACAACATAAATCAAGACACCTGGGAAAAACACTTCACAAAAGTATTTCGGTCAGTGGTCAGCTACCAGGTGAAAGAACAGCAACAGTATGAACCCACCTGGATTAAGAAGAAGACATTCTTGACGCCATCAGGAAATTAAAACATTCGAGAGCTCCTGGCCCAGATGGCATTTCTAATGCAGAATTGAAAAGTCATCCTGACGAGTGGGCCAGCCTGATGAGCGCGATCTTCCGGCGATGCGCTGAAACTCGATCCATTCCACAATCATGGACCAAAGCCATAATCATTCCAATCTACAAAAAGGGCAATTTAACAAATCCTGAGAACTTTCGACCAATTGCTTTACTTGATGTAATGGGCAAGGTATACGCTTCACTCCTTATGAACAAATTCCAAACCTGGGCAGCTGGAGCCAAATGTAATGACCCCTACCAGGCGGGCTTTAAGAAAAATGCAGGAACAACCTGCAATATCCTAGCATGCAGTATACTAAAAGCCAAAACACGCCAGAGCAAGAAACACCTGTTCGTAGTATACATCGATTTTACTCAGGCTTTTGATCGAGTGGAGAGACAGGTACTCTGGAACAAATTAAAGGCCTGGCACTGTCCAGAGAACATACTAGCCCTGTAAGAGGATTCAATTCAACACTACGGCTAAGTCAACGCCTAGTCTATAATACTGAATGAAAACCCTTATTGATATATCTTTATGTCCAGTTCATGCGTTCTGGATGACTACCCCTATATAACACCCC
Source organism: Ambystoma mexicanum (assembly GCF_040938575.1). Classification (NCBI taxonomy): domain Eukaryota; kingdom Metazoa; phylum Chordata; class Amphibia; order Caudata; family Ambystomatidae; genus Ambystoma; species Ambystoma mexicanum. The sequence continues at coordinate 557,045,969 of NC_090931.1, forward strand.
TCTCTTGGAATCCCCCTGACCCCACTGAGCCAAGAAGTAGTTCTGTTTTGCAAGTTTAAAAGGTTTATTTGATAATTTAAAATATATATATATCACACTTTATAATAAATTAATAATTGAATAGCACACTTAATCTGATATGATAAAGATCAACAACGGAGAATCTGGCACTAGCACACTTCTTATAATCACTAATGAGTTGACATGAAATGGATAAGGTAGCACACTGGTAAATAGGAACAAAAGTATAATGTGGTAGAGGATGCTTTATGTAAGCTCAGGTGGATGCAATATTCAATGAATGCAGTACAGAAAATACTCAATATGATTTCAACCAAACAATGTAATCACTTTTCTCTGGCAATCCCCTCCCCCCCTTGATGCAAGGCAAGGAAATGGAAGGAAAACACACAGTTCTCAGAAATGCAATCAAATGTGATTCAGTTCACCCCAGCAAGCTTAGACAACAGAAGTTTAAAAACACAGGCCCAAATTGCTTTGATATGTGCTGGCAATGAATTAAAAAATATGCTAAAATACTTTTAATTCCCTTTCAGAGGTTCAGGGTGAGTGGTAACTAGTTAATATTAGTCCAGGCTCACACTAGCAATGATGCAGGGATAGTTAGCAGGTTAAACGAATTTCTGGCAAATGGAAGGCAAGCAGCAGCTGATTTTACATGTGGAGAAATTTGCAAATCGCGGCAAAATTCGCGGATGCGCCGAGCGCTATTACAGAGGAACCACAAGGACTATCTCTATCGTTTTGGGGTCCTAGGAAAGCCTAGGATCTCAGCTTCAAAATGAAAGTTACTGCAAGTCTCTAGCACAAACGGTTGCGGAGATATGAGCGATTTTGTGAAGGCCGTTTTTCAGATTTGAAATTTTAAACGCACACTTTTTCAGCTTTAAAAATGATGGCAGGATAACACAATTGCTAAGCTGCAGTTCTACTTAGGTTAAAAATGGATTGAATTATATTATTTTAACTAAAGATGGGTTCTACACAGTTTTACTATGTACTCACACTATATTCTTGAATTAAATGGGCCTCGTCACGGATCTGGTTAGGGTTTTAAACTGGACTCTGGTCTGGTCTGGTCTGGCCTCTGCACTTCACAGTGATCTGGGTCAGCTCTCTCTGCTGGTCTGGGTCTCTCTGGATACAGCACTGCTTTCTCTCTCTGGTCTGGTCTCTAGTTTGGCTTTCTGGAGGTTTGATGGAGATAAAGTATGGATTTTTCCGGCAGAGCGTCCCGCTGCAGATGGAATTGAAGGTCCCTATCTGTCCTGTCTGTCTGCTTTTATGTGTTTAGAATGTGGGTGTGTTCTAGCATCACTGACCCTACCTCTCTCTCAGCTTCTAATTGGTCAAACTTCCATTTATCATTTGATTGGGGAATGAACTGTGAGTCAGAGGGATGTCATTTTATGGCTTGCAGATAGGACACTCCTCTGTCAGATTGCACACATTCTATATTTGATAATAAAAGACATATTTCAGAGTTACACAGTTGTTTGAAATTACATATACATGGTGTGGCTGAATTTAGCCATGTCTCTGTCCAAATCTGCTGTTTCTAAGAGCTTGCATTCAGAAATGGCAGATAATTGACTTTTTAACTGATTTTTCAATTTCTGACATTGACCCAACTTTACATACATGTGCGTAGGGAGTATGGACATTAACTGATGAAGTTTCAGACTTTTAACATGCATACATTTAGAGTAATATCCACTTTTCCGCTAAAACCCCCCTGAACATGCCACCGGGTCGAAAAACCTCTTAAAATGTGGGCAGAAAAATCACAAGAATTATGGTGTAATTTATAAAATTTTCACATGTCCGTACTATGAGTTATTCATCTTTTTCTAAACAATATTCTGGCTACAAAGGGGTGTGGTTTACCCTCAGCACAAGGTTGAATTTCTGGTTTTTCCAGTTCTGCCAAGCCAGCTTGCTCTCACAGGCAGTGCCCCTCCCCTTTCCTCAGGAGGAAGCCACTTTTTACGACCATTTACGACTCCTGCCAATAAAACCTTTGCCTGAGCCAGGACAGGGCTTTGTTCACTTTCCTGCAGAGCACAGGTAATTCAATTATCAGATAGATGGCATATCCTTAGTGTGAGCAGCAAAAGGGCAGCTAGGCCTGGGAACACAGCTGTGACTCAAGTTTCACTCCTGATGGGGGTAGTTGCCAGGCAAATTGGAATCTCTTTAAGCTGTCATTTCTGTTCCCCAGTTTCTGCATTCAAATAAAACTAAACATTTTCACATATGCAGCTAGAAGGCTGATTCTAAGTTTAAAACTATGACATTTAAACAGTTACAAAGGCATGTGACACCAAACATAGGTCACTCATTTAATCTAAACATTTTCGATTTTAGTGTCTTTAAATCCAGTGCAACTTAAACTGCTGCAATCCACAGCTCAGCCAGTCTTGTTATAAACCTTCAAGTCACTTCAGAATATCACTTTACATTGTATCCACCTCTCAGTAAGTCTTTCTTTAGCCTACTTTGGGTTCATTCAGTTTTACACAAAAAAGTAAAATCTGGTGTGGTTTTAAACTGCCGGCTTTTGGATAGTGGTGAGTACTGGTACTGCACCCATTTTTGGCATTTAAGAAAATGAATTCCCCACCATTCTAGGTTGCATTTGGCAATCAGCATTTCCATTCCCAATGGTTTCAGACTACTGTGCGGGTAGTCCAATGGTGGTTTTAAAGCGCTTTGAAGCTAACCGGCGCTACTGTTTTTCCTTTGGCAACCCATTTCCCTCATGGCAACCCGGCCTTTCATTCTCGCACTGGTGGGTGGCAAGTGAGGCAACCATTTTGGTGTGCGCACAAACTGCGCAGCTTTCCTGGATTTCAGCGCACATGTGGGTTTTCCGCCATCTTGAATTTTCTAAGCCCACAGCACCAAATGTTGTGGCATGATAGCTTGAACGTGGGTCAGGACACCCAACAGCCCCTATTCAAGCATTACACCACAATACCTCTCTGAAAGTACGACTGAACCGGTAAGGCGCGCTATCAGATGAAATTCAAAGCGCATGAGGGGTCAAACAAGGGTGCCCGTTAGCATCAGCGTTGTTTCTCTCTTACATCGGTGACATCAGAAGCATAGAAGAATCAACTAGAGCCTTTCCACCAAAACTGGGTCCACGGCAGATAGGACATCTGTTGTACGCAGATGACATGACAATATTTGATCAAACAGAAATTGGGCTACAACGGAAACTCACTGCTCTGCAAACATATGCTGTAGAAAATCACCTTGAAATTAACACGAGCAAAACGAAGGTCATGACCATCCAGAACTGTGGGATGAAACAAAAATCCAACTTTAAATGGCACCTAGGTGAAGCCAACATTGAAACCATTGCCAAGTTCAAATATCTAGGAGTGATTATGGACAGTTCAGAAAAAGAAATTGCCATGCAAGCAGAATTGTACTCAAAAACTAAAAAACTAGCTGCCCAAGTCAGTCATCGATGGCAAATTCGGAAAATGTTCCTTAGTACCCACGATAAACTTCTACAAAATGAAAGTGGTGCTCACAGTAACATACGGTGTAGAAGCAATGCCCACAATTCCTAAACAGCTATGGGCCAAGTTGGAAGCACTGTTTTGGCGCAAAGTATTACATCTACCGATATCAACACCAGGGGCAGCAATAAGACGAGAACTAAGTCTGAAATCATTAGAATGCTCAGTAACATGCAATTCGATGATGCTCTACAGAAAATGTAGAATGGCACATAGTAATGAGATCTTCAGACTGATAAGATGTGAAATGGATAGTAGGAACTGCAACATGCTAAAAAATTGGCAAAACGAAAATCAAATGGTGCTAAACAGCATCGCATCAAATGAAGAGGAACTTATATCCAACCCGTGTAAAATCCTAAAAAGAATAAAAGACAACGACTGGGCCTCTAAAATAGATGCTGCCGCAAAGCTAAAACTCACCAGCCACTTACCAAGTAACATGGTAAAAAGAAATGAGCTGCAAGCCTACGTAAAACAGAGAAAGCAATGTGAATATAAACTGTCTGCCAACTGGACACAACAGAGAGAAGGTTGGAGTGAGGAGTTTTGGTTTCATTGCTAATATCTGGGTTATCTCACACATTGCCTGCTGTCACGCTATGAGAAGCACCAAGACTGGTCTGTAATATTAATGGAAGGAACAAGTTACTTACCTGTAACTGTTGTTCTCCAGTATGGGTCTGGCATGGATTCACATGCTCATGAATATTCCCCGTCGTCAGGCTGGGAAACGTCGGTAAAGAAAAAATCAGTATCAGTTTCGTTTCTGATCTGTCTTTCTTAGTAGTAACCAATCACTGGTCTCTGGGTCATACTGCCCCCAGCCAATGACTGCCCTCTCCCTAAGCCCTTCCTCTGGCACCCATCCTCAGATTTGGTAGCACGTAAAGTGGCAGTATGACCAAGTGAAGAGCCGCAGAGGGGTAGGAGGGAGGGTTTGCATGTGAATCCATGCTAGACCCATGCTGGAGAAGAACAGTTACAGGTAAGTAACTTGTTCCTTCTCCAGCATGAGCTATGCCATGGATTCAAATGCTCATGAATATAAGAATACATAGCAGTACACACATGCACAACCACGGGAGGTGGTAAGGCTCAACATTAAGCATTTCATCAACTCAACATTAAGCATTTCATCAACTCAACATTAAGCAACTCTTACCTCCTCACCAGGCCCACCCTCAGGCGAACAGGTAGCGCAGCACTGCCTGGCCGACCCTGGACTCCTCCCTGGAATCCCGGTGGACGCAGTAGAATCTCATGAAGGTGTGCGTCAACCTCCACGTAGCAGCCCTGCAGATGTCCAGCAGGGGCACACCAGACAAGAATGCAGTGGTAGCAGCGATCGCTCTGGTCGAATGGGCTCTCGGACGGCCGGGCAGCGGTCGGTTTGCCAACCGGTGACAGTGCATGATGTAGCCGGAGAGCCATCTGGAAATGTATCCTTCGAGAGGGCCTTCCCTTGGTTCACAGGTCCAAAGTTCACAAACAGTTGTGATGTCTTCCGAAAACTCTTCGTGCGGTCTAGCCACATCCAGCGAGTGCAAAGTCCTCTCGGCCGGCGATGAAGGCAACGGGAAGAAAACTGGTAACAGCAAGGGCTCGTCGAGATGGAAGTCTGACGGAACCTTGGGCATGAAGGAGGAGTGCGTCCTCAGCACCACCCTCGTCTCGTGAAATGTCAAGTATGGAGGCTTGCAGGATAGGGCCTGGATCTCTCCCACTCGTCGTGTGGAGGTGATGGCCACAAGAAATGTAGTTTTCCACGACAGGAACTTCAACGGTGCCAAATGCAGCGGCTTGAAAGGCGCCCCCATGAGCCTGGTCAGCACCACGTTGAGCTCCCACGCCGGGGCCGGAGCCTTCACCGGCGGGAATGAATGAAACAGTCCCTTCATAAACTCCTTCACCAGGCGATGAGACCACAGAGATGATCGTCCCGTAGTTCTGGTGTAGCGGGAGATCGCCGCCAGATGTATTTTGATGGAGGCATGAGCCAGCCCCGCCTTGGCCAGCGACAGCAGGAACAGCAGCACTTGAGGAGCCGCCAATCGCAGAGGGTTAATCTTCTGTGCACGGCACCAGACATAGAACCTCTTCCATTTATGTCCATAGCACTTGAGAGTTGAGGACGCCCTGGCCATTGCAAGCACCTCCTTGCAGTCAGCCGGGATATCGTACCCTCCAAACTCTAGTGCCGCAGGAGTCAGGCCTGCAAGTTCAGTGACCCCGGGTCGTGATGGAGGATGGTGCCTCCTTCTCTGGAAAGAAGATCTGCGTCTGTCGATAGTTTGACTGGGGGGGACGCTGACAAGTCCAGAAGGTCCGGGAAACAGATCTGTCTCGGCCACGCCGGTGCAACGAGGATCATCTTGCACTGGGACCTCTTGAGTTGGTTGACGAGTCGCAGTAGCAACTGCAACGGAGGGAACGCATACAGGAACAGGCCGTCCCAGGGGAACGAGAAAGCATCGCCCATGCTCCTCGGCTGGGGAAACCTGCTGGCGAACCTCTGGCACTTGGAGTTCGCTGCCGTCGTGAACAGGTCAATCTGGGGTTTGCCCCATCGTTGGAAAAGCCGATCCACTTGGTCCTGACGCAGTTCCCACTCATGGCATGAGCACAGCTCCCTGCTCAGCAAGTCGGCGATGGTGTTCTTTATACCTTCTAGGTGGAAGGGTACCAGAAACATCCCCTGGGCAGTGCCACAGATCCTGGGCCTCCTTGGATAGGGCCGGGGACCTGGTTCCTCCCTGCTTCTGGATGTAGAACATTGTGGTGGTGTTATCCGTGAAGATCCTTACCACCTTGCCCTTGAGGGATGGGAGAAACGACCTGAGAGCCCAGAACACTGCTCAGAGCTCCAGGATGTTGATGTGGAGTGACCTCTCCTCCGGGAGCCAAAGGCCTCTCGCGTGAAGATCTCCGGTGTGAGCTCCCCAACCTTCCAGGGAGGCATCCGTCATCACCGTCTCCTGGTGTGCTGGGGTCTGAAAGTCCGTACCCGGCACGAGATGCGCATGGGTGCCCCACCACCGAATTGCTTGGCGGAAGACCTCGTTGAGCGGGATCTTGTCTTCGAAGCTGCCCGCCGCTTGCATCCAACGGGCGTCGAGGAACTCTTGTAGAGGACGCATCCGCAGCCTGCATGGGCGCACCAGGTAGATGCAAGAGGACATCATGCCGAGAAGTGACTTGATGGACCTCACCCTGGCCACGTCCGTGGCCAGCAGGCACTGCACCTTGCCCAGGATGACCTTCGTCCTTTCCTCCGACGGGGAAGCCAATTGTGCCACTGTATCGAGCTTGGCTCCCAGAAACAGTGCGACCTGTGACGGAACCAGGTGGAATTTGGGGAAGTTGATGGAGAATCCCAGGTCCGTGAGCAGTTGGACGGTCTTCGCTGTGTGCTCGACGGCAAGCTCCCTTGTCCTTGCTCGGATGAGCCAATCGTCCAGGTAGGGGCAAACGTGGATCACTTGCAGGCGCAGCCGCCACTGGCGCTAGGCACTTGGTAAATACCCTGGGCGCCAACTTCAATCCGAATGACAGGGCCTTGAATTGGTAGTGCCGTCCTTGGACTACGAATCTGAGAAACTTTCTGTGTCCTTTTAGAATGGGGATGTGGAAGTACACATCCTCCAAGTCCAGCGATGACAGGAAGTCGCCTGCCTCCAGCTGTCCCAGCATGTGCTGGAGGGTGACCATCCAGAATTTCTGGGCTTTGATGTATTTGTTTAACCGGCGCAGGTCCAGGCCGGGGCGCCAACTGCCTGTCTTCTTTCTGACGAGGAAGTATCTTGAGTATACTCCGGAGCCCCGGAGCCTCTTCGGGACGGGCTCGATGGCCCCTTTCTTGAGCCTCACTCTTACTTCTAACAGCAGTGGTGGGATGTGATTTTCCTTCCTGGCCACAGGAGGAATTCGGGGGCACTTCCTTAGAAATTCGAGAGTGTGCCCGTGGGCCAGGGCATCCAGCACCCAATGGTCAGTGGAGATGGACTCCCACACGCTAACGAACTTTGCCAGCCGGCCTCAAACGAGTGGCACCGGGTAGGGGCCCGACGCTATGGCCGGTTCAGTCCTGCTTGGAGGCGGCCTTGCCGCCCTGGCCTTCTTGGCGACGGGGTCCTACTGACTTGCCGTGCCCTCTTTAGGCCTCTTGTGACGAGGAACGGGCTGCCTGGCGGTACCTCGAGGAGCCACCGCTGAATCCTTTGGAGGCACCTTGCTTGCCTCCGGAGTTCCGAAAGGGAGGCCGTCGTTGCTGCAAAACTCCCAAGGCCCGAGCCGTCTCCGTGTCGGTCTTGATGGCCTGAAGTGACTCATCTACTGTCTTTCCAAACAGGTTGTTCCCGTCGAAGGGTATGTCCAGGAGTCTGGTTTGCACATCCTGGCAGATATCTGTTCCCTTGAGCCATCCCAGCCGTCGAAGGCAAACACCGTTGCCCAACTGGCAGAACCCGGTGTCTGCGATGTCTGTGGCCACCATTATGGCGTGGTCCGACGCCACCTCACCTTCCTGTAGGATCCCTAGGGCCTCCGCCCTCTTGTCGTCCAGTAGGAAGTCCAGCAGGGGGGCGATCTTATACCACAACTCCCTGTCGTAGCGGGCCACAATCGCTAGGGCGTTGGTTGCCTTAATTGTCATCGCCGCGGATGAGATGACTCGTCCCATGGCGTCCAGTCTCTTTCCCTCACCGTCAGGTGGAGAGGTTGAAGTTGAAGCCGTCGCCCCTGCCGCCTTCTTCTTGGCCGCCGCCAAGACGACCGAATCCGGGGTCGGCTGCGCCCTGAGGCACAAAGGGGCGGAATCGGGGACCCGGTACATCTTCTCGTACCGATCCCTCTTGGCAGGCGTCGTGGACGGGTTCTTCAGGAGAGCAAGTCCCAGATGTCGTCAAGCAACGGCATCGCGAGGACAGTCTTCCTCTTGGCCTCGCAGCGTTTATAGAGGAAGCCTTCCTTCTTCTGTTCATTGGGGCAGAGCTGGAAAAGCTCGGATGCCCTGGAAATCATGGCGTGGAAGGAGCCAATTTCGTTGGGCGGGCGGGCAGGCCCGAGGGGGTTGTGATGGAAGACCCATCCCATCGTCACCAACGTCGTCATCCGTCCCTGTCGTGGCCGTATCTGTTCCCTGTCCAATTGTTTTTTTTGTTGGTCTGGGTGCTTTGTATCTAAATGTGTATATCTTTTCATTGCACATTGTTTTCCGCAAATGGGCGCAAAGTAACAGATTTACCTCCAGCTTGAAGCTGGAGGTAAATCTGCTACTTTACGCCCAAACTCGGGATTGGGTGGAGCAGTAACGCCACGTTAATAACGTTACAGCCGCATTTTTACCACTCCACCCAACCCCTGATGAGGCCCTATGTGTGGGACGCAACAGCATTCCTCGTATCTGCACAATGCACGCATCTTTTATAACCAATGAAGTGGTACATACTGGTTACATTATTGCTTTTTGTGCAATTGTTCAAAATACCCAATACTCCAACAATAAAACTGAGCAATGGATCAGGTGTTTCAGCACAATACTATCTTTGTGGGTGTGGTTTAGGCTATGGTTCTTGCCAGTCTGCGTTTAAGGTAATTTAAAATGTTTCTTAATTCCGTAGAGTTGGCTGGACTGTACAATACATAGGAACATTATAAGATTTGTGGGTACAAATACAGATGTCCTGCTGTCGTTTGAAGTACTGTTTTACAGTAAAAGTCCTACGTTGGGCCTTATTATGAGTTTGGAGGGGTCCAGGTCCTGCAAAAGGGGATTTACCAGGCCATTCCGACCTTGGAGGGCTTGGTAATTCCCTTTCGCAGGGCCTCGACGTGGTACGGCCCCATTCCCATTTGAGCTCCCATAGGGTACCGTTGCTACCATCCTGGTCTGCTCGCGGGTGCCGCTCTGCACACCTGGTCTGACCAGTCGTGCAGAGTGACCCCCACGAGCAAACACGCAATGTTGCGGCATGGCAAAAACTGCACCAGTAGCACTACCGGCGCCGTTGATGCCTTACCGCAACATTTGTAATGAGGCCCATTATATTTAAAATATAATTAATGTAGAGATTACTTATAAACATCACAGTTATGCATTGTGTGACATACTTTGCAGTTGGTTCTCCTGGTAGTACTGAGCGCGTAGCAGAATGTCATCAAAGACACACGATAAACCCAGCAGGGATGCTATTTGTCTGCTTAGCAAGGAGCAGCTTCTGTAAAAATGGCTGTATGGAAGTCATTATGAGACACATTTGCAGCTGTGAAATAGTGTGTACCTTTGGCACAGTTTTTGTTTTCACCTTTCTATGACTTTGGCTATACTTTCACAGGTTTCCTGATGGACTTACGCACTCAGAGATACTCTTCGCCATTTTAGCTTCTCTGATCTATTTCATGCTTGCGCCTTTTGGGCGATCACAGACTGCTGAAATGTGGGGCCGGGGAGGGAAGTTAGTGCTTGCTTCTAGAGATCATTTTAGTGCCACTTGTGGGAACTCTGTGCTTGACTTAATATTGTAAAATGATGCATCATTTTTAACCTTTACTTTTCTGAAGGGAAAACCCTAATTTTTGCAACTGTTTAAAAAATGCATGCCGTGTATTTGAATAGAAAAGTGATTGCTTAACACTGTGTATGTGGGTATTTATTAGAAAGAATTCCAAAGATAATGTGAAGTGGCACCAATAAAAACCAGTGAGGTATTTGGCTGTTTTTCATATTAAAGAGCATTTTGGGAAGATAAGAATGACAAAATAGCTTTATACATATCATATATGTCTGTGAGAATCATATGACTGAACCACTAAATACCCAAAGCATGCTGGTTTGCTTTTTTCCCCCCACTCTAATAATAAAGCTTTTGGAGCATATATACAAGTTTGGCCATCAAAGACTTTAGCTGCCAGAGTGGAATCCCTGCTAACAGCTCCGAATTACTCAGTGTTGTGGATCAACCAGACTTGGAGAAACAAAATTGGCTTTATATTTAAAAAAAAAATAGCAACTAGTAAATTGAAAATAAAATGCTGCTCCTCTGGCAATCTGCCACCTTAGGCCTATAGCCCCAGGAGCAGAGGTGTATAGTGTAAAGAGGTGAGGACCCAACACACAGCCTTGTGGACCATCAACAGTTAAAGGAGTGGATTGAGAGGTGTTGTTTTTCCAGGAGACAAAGAATTGGTGAGGTGCTAGGCAGGATTCAATCCAGGCAAGGGCTCAATTGCAAATCCCAAGGAGAGAGTGAGTATTAAGATCAGATTGATCGACAGTGTCAAAGGTAGCAGACAGGTCAAGGAGAATTAGGATAGTGGATAGGTTGGAGTGCCTAGCAGAGGCGATACAGTTGGAGACATTCATGAGAGCAGGTTCTGTGGAGTGACAGGAGCAGCAAACTGCTTGTAAAGGGTCTTGAAGTTTTTGGTAAGATGGTTGAACACAACACTTTCCAGCACTTTAGAGTAATGCGGAAGGAGAGACACAGGGCAAGGTTTCGATGGCAGGTTCGGGTCAGTCCCTTGCTTTTTTTAGGAGAGGGATGACCATAATAGAGGGAAAGCAAGCAGAGTCGGAGGACAGGTTAAAGAGTTCAGTGAGGTGATAGGCCCCTAAAGAAGCAATAGGCTGGACTAGCTGAGGAAAAAGAGGGTCTGGTGGGGCACAAAAGGGGTTACCCTTCATAAGAAGAGATGGGACTTCTTCAGTATTAGTTTGATTAAAGTGGAAGATAGGAGAGGGTGATGGTAGAGTAGGCAGAGTGTAGAATGTGGAAGGATGGAGTGTGAGGAAGGGCAGCTAAGTATTTAGCTAGGTCATCAAAAAATAGTCCAGTGTGACCAGGACTGTGATAGAGGGAGATGATGTGAACTGAGTGAGGTAGAGCAATAGTAGAGCAGATGAATTCAAAAGACGTAGGATAGGACGTGGCATTGGAGATTTGAAGGGACAACATGCTCTAAATATCTTAACTAATTCATGTTTTATAGTATAACTGTATTTGATCGAGCATGTATTCATGAAGTATGCACCTTAGGTGGTTTTTATTTAGGTTGTATTGCTTGTGCTTTTATGTGTTAATACCCGAAATGAAGAGATTGACTGATGGAAGCAATACAGTTATGCCTTGTGCTTGTGGATTATTGGCAATACATTTTTTAAAAAGTTGGATGATTTATGTATAAAGCACATGCATGTATTAATACATTTAAAATGTATCTTTGATATATTAGAGGTTATTTATAACACGCTTAATATCCAGAGGTTTCTAAGCACGGACCCGGGGATCGAACCTGTGGTGCTCAGTGTCATCTTGCTTCCAATGCGAGAACGTTGCCCCTGAGCTATCCTCCCGAGAGGAGATCTTTGTATTTTTATGTTTTTGAACAGTGTTGCTAATGAATTTACTGCGTTCAGGTCATATGAATTCTGGAATGTGTGAATTGTTAATAACGTGTAAGCCTCTTTACGTGTAAGGCTGTGCGGTAAAAATGGAGTTAATGGAGCAGTAATTCCGTTACCGCTGCATTACTGCACCGCCGTACTATGGGCCTCATTGCACGTTTGGCAGTAGTTTGGTGGTAGTTCTACTGAATTACCATACCATCAAAATCAGGTGAATTCACAACTTTTCCTCCAGAAATCAGCTGTTCTACTTTGCAGTAATGCCGCCAGCGGTAAATCAACCAAAAACCATAATTTGGTGGTGTGGGGAAAACGGTTGTAATTCTATTCCTGCCACTTTGGCGATGCAGAAAAAAGTGTCAGTAATTCTGTTACCAAAATTGTAGTGAGGTCCATAGGTGGAGGAGAAATCTCCAGCTTACTGGCAAAAATCGACAAAATCCACAGAAATACCCATTGAGTCCCATGGACTGCAAAAATTGGAACCTACACCCCCCACCCCAACAACCACTAGGTGTAATCCTGTGGTAGATCCGCAGGACTAAGTGGCGGTAAAGGTTAATCCGTTTGGCAATATTTTAGTGGATTTATCACTGGAATACTGCCAAACTCGTAATGAGAGCCATTGTGTTTGAATTTTATCAATGATGGATTGTGTATTATTGATACATTATTGTTGTTTATAAGGTTTCATTGTAAACTATAATGTGCTTAATGCATTTAAAAAAAACTCTTGGTGTAACCTCTACTCCAGAACAATGTAAGTCAGTCTACCCAGGGGCGGTTTAAGGTTCATGAGGTGTGCGGCAGGAACATAAGCTTTCTATTGGGTGTAGATTTATCATATAATATTCATATCTGTCACTTTTTCAGATAAGCAAAGGCCCTGCGATTGATGTGGTACCCCCATTCTGACACGCTCATTTTCTCCCTATTGCAGGAAGGCACTCAATGCTCTTGCCCAAGGTAGAATTTTGAACAGATGCTCTCTTTTGTTGCCACCATTCTTCATGTACAGTGATGTGTATGTTTATGTGTGGGAAAGAGGGCCTAGGAGGGCACATTAAAGCATGTCCCCCTACACTCTCAGAAGGGGGCAAACCTTCACACTGTGATCCTTGAAGACTTAGTCGAAGCAGCTCATGCAAAGAGGCCCTCACAGACACAATGCACCCGTCAATGGCAAAATGATCTGCTCCCTGGAGTGGATTGTTTTGAGGTGTAATTTTGGGTGACTACCAATCCTAGCACTTCCCATGAGGCAGTCCTTAGAGGTTGGAGCAATAGTTCCGAATGTAAAAGATGATTTGCCTCTATCCCAGAAACTCCAGGAAGTCATTTACATTCATCAGGAGGGGAGACCAATACAGTACAGCTGCAGAACATACAGACTGCCCCACACCACACATCTCCTGACAGTATTCATCTGGGGCCAGAAAGGATGCGATACCATTGGCTGAACAGTAGGCTCTGCTTGCTCTTTCATCGAGGCCGTAGGAAATGATCTAAAACTCGGTTTACTGTTGCTCTTTGACGGTTTTCTATTGTCGCCTGATCGTCTTTTTGGTGACTTTGCTTAAAATAAGATGAACCACAAGGCGATGTGGCTCATCGCAAGAGTTAGCTCGGAAGTTCCAGTCCTCAAGCAGGAAAGGCTATGTTTTGAGAGATATGACTTCTGGAACCAGAGGAATGGTTTAGCGATACTGCATTTTCACCAAAAGAGAGACGATTCCCACAAACCTAAGGCAATCGACCCATCCCCGAAGTGCAACTTGATATCCGAAATCAAGGAGCCCCGGTCTCACCAATACAGCTACGACCTTAGCACTGGTCCTGGTGCCTAGTACTACTCTATGCTGTGGATGGTCTCTGTGAAAAAGGGGTGTTGCTAGGTCTGGAAAAGACCTGGGGCTTTGCTGATGTTGGGACACGGGGCTAGCTACCCTTTTGGTTGTAGCTCCTGTGATTCTATCAGGGGCTACAACCAAAAGACCAGGGGCTATAGCCCTCTTATCCCCCACCCCTAGCAACGCCTCTGCTCTGGATAAAATTCTTCAATGAACTGCGCCTCTGTCTTCCATCTGCTTTACTTGGCATTTGTGCCAACATCAGGCTAAATCCACAATGTGCAGGCAGGAGCTTACTGTGGGAAACTCCACATTCCACTGTACAGAGGTAGGAACTATGTATAACATTTGAAGAAAATGCCTCCTACAAAAAGTGTCAGTTAAATGAGTAAAGGCCAGGCAAATCAAGAAATTAGGAGAAAAAAGGAAGTGACTGTGGAAAACCCCTTTGCACAGAGAGAAATCCGCCAGAAGAACATATTGGAGATATCAACACACTGGAATTGTTTGATTGCGACACAGGTTACAACCCTCGCTGGTGAGCAGAATGTAGAACAGAAGACTGCATGCTTGGTTTCCGGTCCCCTGGCACTGGCTCTAAGACTTTCATATAATGGGAGTGTAAAGTGCCTGCAGAATGGAGTACGGACTGGCACCTTAAGAGTGACTCTGTCCTGTTAAACAACAGTATCTTGCGTAATGCTATCTTCCAAAATAAGGCACATTTGTAAGGGGTACTTTTTGGTCAGGCCTAGAAATTCTTGCATATCATCACCCTATATCAGTCTATCATATAGAATTCATCAAAAACCCATAATGTGTGAGGGGGCAATTCTACAGTCATTAATAACAATAATATGGAAAAACAGAAATAGGAATTCCATGTTCTCTTTACCAATGGCTCTTGACACTGAAAGACTCCCATTGACTCTCCATGCGCCGAACCAAACCACACAGCCTCCTAGAGCTTCGATGCGCTGCTTCTCATCCTATAGACAAAAGGAACATGTGTCATTAAATCAGTAGCTTTCCATGCAATGTCCATTTGTGACAGTTTTCATAGTTTGCAGGATGGAATATGGACCATCATCTTCCAAACAGAGGTGCCACCACTTGACTGTCCCTCCCGTTCACATGCAACTCTTCCCGTATTTTACCCGATTCCCCGAGTCATCCTTCCCGATCATTCTTGCAAAGGGGCAAAATTGCTAAGGGTGACGCCACCCACAAGGCAAGTGACACTGCTCCCACTGGCTTAGCTCCATCTGAAACACGCCTAGTTAGCACACAACCCCATCCGAAAGGCCCCATATAGATCACCATTACACAACAGCCTTGACCCTTTTAGTGCTCGGGAAAACTCTCACAACATAGAACATACATCAGGCAATGCGCACACGTTTCACCCCCTCGTCCCTGCCGCTACCCCTGCAAGCCAATCCCAGATGCGCGGCAAGGTTGGAGCCTGTATCTAGAATTGGAGGAGCCAACCACAGCAGGTTTGCAAGAGTGCAGTGGACTAATGGGGGAGTGGGCAGGTGCCATACAGCGCTCCTGACACAGGTAGACAGCTGCACAGAGGCCCTTAGTGCATATGTGTAACGTGTGGCATTGATAATTAAGCAATATGGTTGGTGGCCGTTGTCAATATTGGGAGTCATGGAGGCAGCGTCAGCGTTTCGACTGATGGGCCAGAGTTGAAGTGAAGAGTGTATAAGGAGAACTGGGAACCAACAACCGTAGCATCTCTCTGCAGAGAGGGACTATATAACACTATTAGCCCCTTGCCGTCAGGCAGATGCTAAGCCCTGCACATCTTTTGTTATCCTAGGAGCACTGTGAACAAAGGATAAAACAAAGCCATTCCAATGCGTTGAGCAAGTGATATGTGCCCCTTTCAATTTCAGTGAAGCAGCAGGCAAAGATGAGTACTACAGAGCCGGTGAGTGAGGGGTTGCATCTAACAGGATCTCTGCAATGTGGGACAAAACGGACACATTTTGCACGGGAGCCCGGAACCCTGACTGGTTGACCGGATCCTAACATTTTACCCAGGATGTTAGTGGGTTAGTAATTGGGTATCCTTCCTACAAGTGCCATTTCTTGGACACCATGACTGAGAAGTGCACGACGTGTTAAAGTGCTTAACATATTTTAGCTGCACAATGCTTGAAGAGTGTGACCCATGGTGGAAGAACATTACTTTGACATCGGTCCCGCAGTGTTTTTGAAAGCAGTGAAAAATGGTGCGCTTCTCACCGCATCATATGGTTGGGGTTCTGGGACTCTACTAAAATATTCATTGGAATGTATTCTTACATAAAATGTCAGCTATCCAGTGAGTTCCTTTGACATCAGGTGAATAAAGCCTGTCATCTGAATTTATTTTCATAAGCAGCTCCCGATAATGGAAATCATTCATGTTTAGTTATGCACACAATATTAAGTTGGGAGAACCACAGTAACGTTTTCTCTACCACAGCTTGCACTTCTTAATAGGTGCAAGGTGTTATGGTCCAGTACTAAGCAGGGTGGGATGGGGTCTGCGCTTGCACTATTACTATTGCACACTAGGACACTCACTCTAGACTGATTTGTTAGACTGGTCAATGTTGGGTAATGTTGTCCTTGAGGCAATGTGTATAGTACTATACCTGTTGAGGGGTTTTGCTTCTTGTAGAATGGGTTGTGAGTTTCCTGGGATGAATAACAAAGCCTGCTTCATGAGTGCTGAACATTAATGAATTCATCTTAATACAGCAGACAAGTCTCTAAGTGCAGACCAGTATTCGAACCTGTGTTGCTCTACGAACAAGTTGCCCCTGGGCTAAAAGCACTTGGTGACAGCTTTTCCCGTCACATTAGAACCAACCAGGGCAAAAGAGTACTTGGCTTTTCATGGGTACTTGCAATTTGGCTTTGAAGAAGTAGGCATTTTAAGAAGATAACTGGAAAAGAGTTGGTGGCAACCTTCAGCAGAAATGCTACATGCGTTATAGAACTTTATAATCCATGATGGATATTAGAAATACGTTGCTCCCATGACAGAGTTTCACAAGTGTAGCAGAGCTGCTCACCTGAAGTCCCCCACTGCTGCTGGCATCTAGTGAGCCACCGAGAATTGCCTTTCTGCAGAGCCAGTCCTGGTATAGGCTCCTTCTGCTGGCGGTTCCAACCACTCAGCCGAAGGACTGTGGTCATTCTGACTAGGTCTTCGAGGAGGTGAAGCTTCCTTAAAAAGTGCCATCTTTAGATTCTCCATTCGTGGCAAAGCGGGTTTTAGCTTGTTGCACCAGTAGGTATCCTACGCCTCATGCGATGTGCGTCCTCCTGAGGTGCTTCGGTGCTTGAACTTTGCCTCACAGGTAACACAGGTTTGGCAGGACCGGAGTTTGTGGATGGGGTGCCAGCATGCTCTCATGCCCAAATAATCTGTGTCAATTTTTCACGGGACTTTTTTAAATTGATCCCTTTTCTGCAGGGAAATAGTGGTGGGATTTCATGGCAGGAGAGATATGGGAGATTTTCCGTCAGGTTCAGGCATAACCTGACTTTTTGGGGAGCACTCCCTGAAGTTGAATGGAATCCTTTTCAGGTCGATGCTGATAAGGTAATCCAGGCGAGGCAATACCAAAGCAACTTGAGTACCGTACGATTTTAATTTTGAAGGAAGAACATTTAGGAGCATATTGAGCAAGGAATTATTTGAACAGTTGATGACTATGTTGACTTGTGGAGTGAAGCATAGGTTTGAATAGAACAGCATAAGTATGTAGCTTACTGTGTGAACCAAGGATCTAGCCGCACCATGAGACAGTGGCCCCTCAGTGATATGGCATTGTTGATGGTGTCCGTTAGTCTTACAGTCTTCATTGTAGCCTCAATGAACAAAAGTCAGACTTAGTCACTCTGCAAGTTACTAAACCCCACATGTGTCTCATACGTAATTAACTTTAGTTGGGTGGCACCTAAAAAATGAATGTAATAAATTTAGACTATTTGATTTTATTTAAGTGACATACAGAGTGACAAGAGCAGGAGGTGCTAAATCAACCAGTTGTTTACACTTTTGTAAACACCATCTTCTTTACTATGAACAAATCCAGTTTTTATGTCTGCTTCTGTTTTTTTTTCTTTTAAACACACAACTACGAGTAAGAACCCTTCTGTGGACATACATAATACAATAAGATACACATAGACAAAATTGTATAAACACTTCACACAAGCAAGGTACAAATACATGAAATCATTGCAACGACCTGTTATGCAAAAAGTTTTATTCACAAGGGCCAATCGCCCAAGCGGGAGTACTTTTAAATTAATTTGCTAAAGTGGCCGTTCCTAACGTGACCACATTTATATGCCCATGGGCGTAGCAGTTCATCCCAAAGTGAGAAAAAGTAGTATAGTCAACTTAAGTTTCGGCTTCTGTGGCCTCTAAGTTAGTGGGATAGCCTTCTTCAGGACTACACTTATTTGCAGTGTGTCCACTTCTTATGCAATGGTTCACAGTTGAATGGGTGCATCATGTTTTGTGGAGCCACATCTTAATATTGGAATGGGCATCTCGCTTGCTGTGTTCTCTGTTCCCTTAGTCTGGTACAAATGTCCTCACAAATGTTTGTCAAACATTGCACCCCCGCCTTAAAGAATAACAGATCAAGATCTCAAATAATATTTTCTTTTCTTGTGGATCAGACTAAAGCATAAGCAAAGGATGCATGTATTTGCACACTCATGCCCAGTCTAGTCAACGCAGCCATCATTTAGGCTCAGAGGTAGATGTGGTGTAAGCACTTGGTTATATGTATTCGCCTCTCAGATCAATCATCCAGTCGAAGGTTGATCCAAGTTTCACTCACGTATATCTACACTACAGTTTGTATTGGTTGATTGCCTGGACCAGGAGATGTATGTTAATATTAAGGGGTAATGAGGGGAAAAGGCTTAGAGGACTAAATGTGGTCCTTTTGTGGAGACCTTTGTAGAACCTATAGTAATATGCAGGATGTGGTAGAATGGAAAGATGTCTTCACCAGGGCCATGTCTGAAACCCCTATCAATGTTTACAAGCAGTCAATATGGATCCCATTGTATGCTGAGGAGAGATGGAACAGAGTCAGGACATTGGGCTGGTTCTTATTCCGAGATGAAAGGATGTCTTCTCTGATGATGACTTGAGTAGTTTGTTCCTCTGGCAAGTCTGAAGCCCAAGTGGCAGCCACAAAGTATGCTGTGTGTTTCAACGTTTTTACATAAACTATGTTCGATGGGAAAGTTAGATATGCTAAGAGTTATTTTATTTTTATTTGAATTTTTGTTAAGCTCTGGCCCTACCCCGAGCTTCAACAGTTCAAAAGATGGAAGGTGAAACAGAAGCTATAGCATATTTTCAGGAAAGGATGAGGATTAAGATAGGGAGGCCAGAGGAGAGGAGGTGGTGAGGATCGATTAGGTGTGGGGAAATAGGAATGTTTTGGTGCTTTTTCGGAAAGTGGTGATGGAGGGTGCAGTGTCGAAGTTAAGTGGGAGCGTGTTTCAGGCTCTGGGTGCCCACTGAATCAATCCTTGTTTTTGTGTGCATGCAAGTTTGCAGAGTGGAATGTGTAGACGCTGCTGGGTCGAACGTCTGGTGTTTGTGTGGGTGATGGGTTTCAGTTTGTTGTAAAGGTAAGATGGGTTTTTGAGTTGAATGGATATGAATACAATGCAGATACCTTTGAAGGAAATTCTCTAAGGTATACGGATTCAGCGGAACTGGGTGCGAGCTGGGGTCATGTCTGAGTGTTTGGGTAGATGGAGGATGAGTTTGGTTGATGCATTTTGTATGGCTTGAAATGGGAGCAGAGTGCTGTAGGGAAGTTCAGTGAGGAGAGTGTTACAGTAGTTCAGTTTGGATGATACCAGTGCTTGGGCTGTAATGCAGAAGTCGACGGGAAGGATGAGTCTCATCTTCCGGGAGGAGGTGTAGTTGAAGGCTGTTTGTTTTGGTGACAACAACTATGTGGTGTGTGAAGGAAAGGTGGTGGGGTCGATTGTGAAGCCTAGGGATTTGAATGGTGTTGAGGAGAGGGATATGTGTGGGTTGTCTGTGGTGAGTTCTTTAACGTAAAGGGGTGAGGTAGGCTTTGTGTCCAGAGGGGCAGATGAGGAGGTATTCAGTTTCGGAAGGGTTCAGTTTGAGGAAGAGGGGTGGCCATCTAAGTGGTGATAGTGGAGAGACAGCTTTTGTGGGTCTTGAGTTATGTGGGGGATGAGATAAGTAAGTACATTTGTGTGTTGTCAGCGTATTGGTGAAAATGGACATTGTGGTTGCTAAGGGCCTGTCCATGAGATTCCACATATAGGCTGAAGAGGAGTGGAGAGAGGGAGGAATCGTGTGGGACCCTGCACTTGACAGGACTGAGGTTAGATCGATAAGCAGGCATTGGGACAATGTGTGTCCTGTCAGTGAGGTAGGTGGTGAACCAGTTGAGAATGGTGCCTGATAGTTTCATCTTTTGGGATAGGCTGTTGAAGAGAATGGTGTGGTCTAAGGCAGCAGAGAGGTTGAGGAGTACGAGTAGGGCTCTATGTGCTTGGTCAATGATGTTGAGGAGGTCTTAAAGGATGTGAATTGTTTCCATCACAGTGCTGTGATAAGTAACATGAAAAGTTATTCGGCCCAGGAATGATTTAGTACTGTCAATAATTTAAAGACAGATTCTAAACATTAGAAGTATACCTGCAAGCGGTTATACTTGCAACCCTGTATTGAAGCAAAAATACAGTGCAAATAGACATTGATATATGGACACAACAACAATTCCTTTCCATTATTTATTTATTTGCTGTCTCTAAGTAAGCCTTTTAATTAATGTCATCTTAATACAAATAAAAACAACAATTTTAGTGCCAAAATTCTCTTAAAGCAAGACATGAGTACTGTAAGAAATACCAAAAAAAAGAAAAAATCATGAACAAAACAACAAGTAACATACCAACAATGAGAAGCTATGTTCCCCTGTTATAAATAACATAGGCCAACTAATCCTATTCTTGTGGGAATCAACTAACCTAGGGTCTACGTATGGAAATGTGCAGAAAGCTGTAAATACATGTCCATAGTAAATGTGTGCCTGAGGAGCATTTCATACGTTTCGGCGGATACATGAATATCACCAACTTCGTCAGGACCAAACAATAGTAACAAGATTGAAAACAAATATAAGAACAGGCAATATAGAGGGTTGATACAAATCCTGCACACAACACAAGGAAACTACCCATTACCAGACACCTAATATATATATATATATATATATATATATATATATATATTACACAGTCACGGTAGTGGCCGTATAGTTATGGTTAAGTTGCTGTTTGCATAGGAAGAGCACTTTTTGGGCGGCTTATAACTCCACTCCCCCTGGATGAATCCACACCAAACTCTGCAAAAAAGTGTATGGGCCACTGTGAATTTTTTTGCACATTTTGGTGATGTTTGGTCCGGGGGGGGAAAAGTTATAGGGGGGGTCCCAAAACGTCTTTTTCCCCCCCATAGACTGAATGGGGGAAAAAGTTTGCACACGTCTACAGCCCAAACAGCTGGACGGATTTTCACCAAATTTGCGGCAGGAGCTTGGTCCCGAAAGAGTGCTTTTGTAAATTTGGTGCCAATCCGACCAGTACTTTTCTTTAAAACGACCTAAAGGTACGTCTGAAAAGATTTGTGATATCTATGTCCGCTCCGCGGACAAGATACCGATTGGCTAATCTGTAGCGTCATGTTCGCGGACATGTGGCGCATTCACTGATTGACGCACTTCACGCCGTTCAACACCCAGATTCTGTCGCTGCGCCCGCCATCTTTCATTCGTGTTTTGGTGTACGCGGACATCGCCGGTAACACATATAAAACAACACAACATTGCACTTGTTAAACTTATGAAATATTGTATCGGAAGGTGAGGGTTAATGAGGCTGGGATGGGCGTGGCAGCAGGAAGCCAAAAAGGGGTGTTTTCTTGTCATCTAAGTCATACGGTAAATAGCGTCGTAGAGTTTGAAATCTGAGGCAGCCACCTGCAGTGTTTGATGGAAACAGCGGGTCTGCAAGTGTATGGGAGTACCACTTCCCACGAATGTGTTGAGACATGTTGAAAAGTCAGAATATATTTGCATTCAGAGCGAAGGTCACTTGCTTTGCTTTTGTGGTTGCGAGCTCAGTAGGCCCACGCATCCGACTGAACCCATAAGGGTCAATTGTTTTCTGACCTTGAGCGAAAGGGAAAATTCAGTAAGAATGCAGGGAGTGCAAGTTTGCGAAAAATACCATTTGATAAGGTTATGTATTCAAAACGTTTTGTAAAACACATGTAATATCAGTTGAAGAAGATTCTTTGCTGCAAGTACCTCGCTGCCTGGGTTTAACGAAGACAATGGAGACAGTAAATATCGTTTGTTTACTTTTGACACCTCTACACCGGAATTTTCGGTTTTACTTGGAACCATAACGTCCCGTTAAAGTTTTTGTTTAGTGAATATATATTATATATATATATTTCTGAGGCTTGTGGAATCTGCTTAGATCACATGCTGTGCATAGGCCGACATCTAGTGGAAGCTGCGGAGTATTACAGTTTGTTTTTCGAAACTCGAAAATGGGCGTCGACACAGGCGTGCCAGTAATACTATCCCTAGTGTGACGTCCACCGTACCCAAGATCCCTCACGCGTCTGGGATCCTCAGATTGTTTTTTTCCGCCATACTGGTCGGAAGCATCTTGCGGAGTCCCCTGGCCTTAGCCATACTTTTGCTAATTATAGAAGTTTAAAATTATTTACTGACATCCTTCCCCACCCCAACGTCGACCCTCGACGACGGCTGGAGAAGACATCGACCGTCGGCTGCTGCACGACGGATCTGGGCCTCGGAAGGCCGCTGGCCTCGGCCCGGGCCTAGTAGGCCGCTGGCCTCGGCCCTGCAAGTAGGGAGAGTGGGGGGTGGTACATACTCTTCACTCTTGGTATATAGGTACACCTTATATATTTCCTACACTTACCAGCCCGCTGCCTCAAGGTGCGTATGGAGGGTACCCCTTTCCAATTCTGCCCCAAGTGCAACCGCAAATACCCATGGGTCGACAGGCACGCCACGTGCAATCTCTGCTTGCCGAGGGACCACCCCGAAGCGAACTGCAGAGCGTGTAGTAGGTTTAAGCCTAAGACACTTAAGGACTGTTCGACAAAGCGTTGGGCCCACCACGCCAGGCAGGCGGCCATGGCAGCGGAGGGCGCCTTCAGCGATGGCAGCGACGCCGTACTTTCGGACGGCGAGGGCATTACGGCGTCGAAAGACTGCCGAGCGCAGGTCCCCGACCTCGGAAGGTTGTCTGGCAGGGCGGCTATGGGGAAGACCCCCGGCGACGCAAGCGCTACACACCCTACACACACTAAGCACACTAAGTCCAACCGAACCTCGACGACGTCGACTTCTCGGAAAGAGGCACAAATAGAACGGTCCGACTCGGTGTCCTCTGGGCGCTCTCGATCGAGATCGCCTCATGACGCAAGGCAATCATCCACTCTTGCCAAGAGTGCCTCGCTCCCTAGATTATTGGAAGTTCGATCGTCGGAAGACGAAGACGACTTCCACCCCCAGGCCGCGCTCCAGGAGACCGAGGCCGCAGTTAACACCAGCGAGGCCCCACGCTCGAAACAAGATACCTCTCCAGACCCTCGACGCCAGGCGTCGAAAGACTCTGGGGACTCAAAGGGGCAGGGAAAACATTTTTCCACGCACGGGGAGGGGGGGAAACAGCGGAAAGCACAGCCTTCCACTCCTGTAAGACCATCCTTCCACCCTAAGCAGACAGACAAACATAAATCTACTGGTTCATCAACTTCCAACAAAGGTACCCTTGATAAGTCCTCTAAGTTGCCTACTAAAGTCATACCCTGTTCCAAAGAATGGTCCAGTGAAGACATAGACAGGGTCATGTCAAGGATGTCTTCCTTAGCTGATTTTTATGACAAAAACCCAGAACATTTCCTTTCGTATGACCCTCAAGGGGCCACACCCTCAGGCTCCTCTGATCCTATCCCCCTAAGTAAGAAGGCCCGGTTCGAAAGACCTGAACCCTTCGAGGTGCAGCCTTTCTCTACTCCATACTCTACTCCACACCCCAGATACCAAGGACAGCCTTTCCCTGAAGGGGACCAGGAGTTTTCAATTATGGAGGAACAAACCGGGACTGAATACTATGCGGATGATGAGGACCTGGAGGAGGTAGAAGATGAACAGGAAATTTACAGAGTAGATTCCCCGGTAGAGAGCGAAGCCCCAGTTACCGACTCGCCAGTTGATAACCAGCCCCTCCTTAATGAAGTTCTCGCTCGCGCAGCAGAACATTTTCACATCGACACCCACGGTGTACAAGAGGAAAGGGACTTCGCAGAAGAGTTGGTGGGAGAGAGGAGGCCGGTCGCTCAGACCATCCCTATCCTTAAATCCATCCAACGTAGAATAGATCCATCCCTGGTGAATCCTAACCTCACCAGAGCCGTCAACCCCAGAGTCGAAAAACTTTTTCGGGCAGCCCAGTCTGATCCTCTTTATATAAGAGGACATCTTAAACCAGACTCCCTAGTGGTTACCAACACTCGGAAGAGGGCTGGGACACCCTTATCGTCGTCAGAAGCTCCTCCCGACAAGGAGAGCAAAAGACTGTACGGGTTTGGCAGGAAGGTAGCCTCAACGTCCGCCTACCAAGCAAGGATTGCAAATTCCACCACCCTGTTGGCTAGTTACAACTGCCATCAATGGGAAGAGGTTGCGGCGCTCATAGCCTCTGCTCCTGAACCGTTAAAGGGCCAGTTGGCTCGGATCTCGGCAGAAGGGAGAGCCGTGTCTGGTTGCATATTAAAGGCAACTTTCGACGCTGCGGACAACGCAGGAAGATTGATAGCAGAAGGTACTGTTATCAAAAGACATGCGTGGTTACGGCAGTCGGGGTTCAAAACAGAAACCCAGGCTTCATTAATAGACAAGCCGGTGGAACCCGATCTATTGTTTGGGAAAGCGGTCGAAGACGCACTTAAAAATGCCAAGGACGAGTACGAGACTCTCAAATCCCTTGGCCAGCTTACCAACAAACCCCCTAACCAGAGGGGGAACAGTAATTTTCGTCGCCCACGCGGCCAAAATTCACAAAAAGGCAACTATGCCCAAGGACAGGGTACACAATGGAACAACAACCAGCAGTCTACCCAGAGTTACGGCAGGGGTAACAAGAGAGGTTGTGGAAGAGGCAGAGGCAGCCCCAACAAGGGAGGTGGCACGCCTCCACCAAAGCAGTGACGCTCAGTTCAGGGTCCCTTCTCACGCAACCCCAGTAGGGGGACGCATTTCCAACTTCACCCAGGCTTGGGAAGGGATCATCTCAGACAGATGGGTGCTGTCAACAGTGTCCACAGGATATTGTATAGAATTACTGAGAATTCAGAATATACTACTGCAAATTCCACATTATCAGTCAGGTCAACAAATAACGGTACGCAAAGCAATGCGGTTACTGGGCATGATGGCGTCATGCATTTACCTGGTCCCCCACGCGCGTCTGCGCATGCGTCCCATGCAGGAATGGTTGGCGAAACAGTGGTCTCAGGCAAGTGGTCAGTGGGACGATCTAGTGGTCGTTTCGCCAACACTCGTACAGAGCTTACACTGGTGGACAAGAGAGAATCTCGCAAGGGGAAAACCCTTTTACGATCCCGAAGTACAGGCAGTGGTGACTACAGATGCATGCCTGACTGGGTGGGGAGCTCACCATCTCCACCACACAGCTCAGGGTCTCTGGTCTCACTCAGTAGCCAAGAACCACATCAACCTGCTAGAGCTTCTGGCAGTATTCCGAGCGCTTCAGGCGTTCGAGCCCCATCTGCTAAACTTGTCGGTGCAGATCCGGACGGACAGCACGACAGCCATGTTCTATCTGAACAAACAAGGAGGGACTCGTTCGCCAAATCTGTCCAAGCTTGCCCAGAAAATCTGGATATGGGCACTCAGACGGAACATCTTCCTGTCATCACAACATGTTCCAGGGGAGCTCAATTCCCTAGCGGATGCCCTAAGCAGAGACTCCCTCCCAGAAGAACACGAATGGGTCCTTCACAGAGATATCGTAGAAGATCTCTTCTCTCAGTGGGGTTTCCCCACTATAGACCTATTCGCCACAAGCGAAAACAAACAATGCCCAGGATTTGCATCCAGGTTCCCCCAGCCAGACTCCCAAGGGAACGCCCTGTGGATGAACTGGTCAGGGATGTTTGCGTACGCTTTTCCACCAACTCCTCTCATCAGGAAGGTGGTGTACAAGATGAACAAGGAATCGATGACGCTCATCCTAGTTGCTCCCATGTGGGCGAGACAACCATGGTTTCCACACCTACGCAGGATGGCGGTGTGCGAGCCCATCAAACTCCCAGCCTGGTACAACCTACTGTTCCAGCAACAAGGTCAAACAGTGCACCAGGAACCCAACTCAATGAACCTGGCAGCATGGCTCCTGAGGTCATACAGTTTGGCCATCTCAATTTACCACAGAGGTGTATGGACATCCTAAAAGAATCCAGGAAACCAAACACAAGGCACTGTTACTTTGACAAGTGGAAGGGATTCGTTATTTGGTGCCAGAATAAACAAATCAACCCAGTTGATTGCAATCCTTCCAACGTTGTAACATACATGCTCCACCTGCTGGACGCAGGTTTGGTTTTTAACTCTCTGAAAGTACACCTGGCAGCCCTCTCGGCTTACACCACATCCCAGAACAAAGTATCGTGGTGGAAAGTACCAGTAGTTAAAGCCTTCATGGAAGGAGTAAAGAGACTTCACCCTCCTATTTCGAACCCACCGCCAGGATGGGACCTCAATGTGGTGCTAGCTAAGCTCATGGGCCCCCCTTTCGAACCCATGCATAAAAGTAGTCTCAAACACCTGACTTATAAAACGGCCTTCTTAGTAGCCATTACCTCTATAAGAAGGGTCAGTGAAATTCAGGCTCTGTCAGTGCAGGATCCTTTCTTTACTATCCACAAAGACAAACTGGTTTTACGCACACACCCTAGGTTCTCACCTAAATTTATATCTAAATTCCATGTAAACCAGTCCATCGAGCTTCCGGCTTTCTTCCAGAACCCGCAAAGCTCAGCTGAGGTGAAACTACACACCCTTGATGTGCGTAGGGCGGTCCTCTACTATGTAAATAAAACCAGACCGCTAAGGAAAACAGATCAACTGTTTGTCTCCGTAGCTACAGGCAGAGAGGGGGATCGCGTCTCTAAAGGCGCGATCTCGAAGTGGATTATCAACTGTATACAGCTGTGTTACTCTCTTTCTGAAAAAACTCTGCCTTTTACGCCAAGGGCCCATTCTACTAGAGGCATTGGGGCCACTCTGGCTTTCATTGCAAATGTTCCCCTCGACACCATTTGCAAAGCAGCTACTTGGAGCTCTATTCACACTTTTACTCAGCATTACTGCATTGACACTCATTCCAAGACAGATACACAAGTGGGACAAGCGGTTCTAAGACACCTGTTTGCTCATGACCCTTCTCACATCCCACCTCCTTCTTCGGGTACTGCTCGCTAATCTATGCACAGCATGTGATCTAAGCAGATTCCACAAGCCTCAGAAGGGATACATTACTCACCGTAATCGTATTTCTGATGCTTGTATCTGCTTAGATTCACATGCGACCCACCCTTCCTCCCCTCCGAGAGAAGGCGCATGATTGCTTGTAGTCTTACCTTTCTGTCTATCTGCTTGGATTATCTGTACTCACGCTACTCCTCATGCTTCCTCATGTCAGAAAAAATACAATCTGAGGATCCCAGACGCGTGAGGGATCTTGGGTACGGTGGACGTCACACTAGGGATAGTATTACTGGCACGCCTGTGTCGACGCCCATTTTCGAGTTTCGAAAAACAAACTGTAATACTCCGCAGCTTCCACTAGATGTCGGCCTATGCACAGCATGTGAATCTAAGCAGATACAAGCATCAGAAATACGATTACGGTGAGTAATGTATCCCATATACACACATTAGAAGCCAGTGATGTAACCAATCAACCAATGTGCTCACCAGGCTAAGTTTGGAAGACACCAAGTGTGGTATACCCATAGCCCCAAATGGTCCTAAATCTCAAAAGTATGGCAAATACGAACATGCTAACATGCAGGTAGTATCATACCCTAAGGCCTAAGGCATAGAAGAGCCTTGAATTCTGCGCGATAGCAGCACTGAAGGCTACTACACTAATATAATTCGCGAAGGCCTGCTCAGAGCAAGGAGTGAAGAAAAGAAGTAAAAAGATGACTTCTTATATGTTCGAAATATTTCTATAGAAGTACCCATGATAGGGAAAACTAAGTCTCCCTTACCCTCGAGTGATTCCCGTGGGCCCACAGAACCAGCAATTATGGCACCCGGAGCAACCAAGAGATTACTCCATTCAATGTTTAGTGACAACTGTAGCAAAAACACCAAGGCTGATAACTGCCCAGGATGGTATAAAAACACGGCCATATATATAGATAGATGCAAGAGCTTGTCTTTATTGTCCTCTGCGAGCCATAATACTGCGACCCGAACGTGGACGCCTGCGAGCATCCTTGGAAGGACAGCGGCCCTCGCTGTATATGAATGAGAGCTTTTCCTGTCACATGGCAGGGCATGCGATCACTGCTGGGTTCCATGTGGAGAGCAGTCGATCAGAGCGGCATCTTAAAATGGAGAACCTATGACAGCAATATATCTGTGTGAAAGACAGCACCAGGCAAAGTATGCTGGAACCCGAAATGTAAGTGTATAAACTCGCACATATAAGGTTTGATTTCTGCTGACAATCAGCTGGCCCATAACAAGACATAGAACAATGCCAGGACCAGGATTATTAAAGTAATCAAGTATTGCCAGTTAAGGACCCATCGGGTCCTGGAAATGTAATACAATCAGAGACATTACAGAGGTGGAGACAGTTAATCATTCAAACCTCTCTCATGAGTGTTAAGCCGATGAATCCATCAGACCTCTTTAATCAGCAGTGTGTGTTGCGTATTAGGTACATTCTTAATAGCATCCAAAACCCACCATTTATTTTTATTGTATATATTTTTTTATAAACTGCTTAATACCTGACTTCGGTTTCTGAACGCGGATACGGGATTCGAAACTCTGATGCTCTGCGCGGTCTTGCTTCCAAGACCAGCATGTTGCCCCCGTGCTATCCTCCGTTCACTATACAAAATCGACTGCTGAATGCCGAAACTCCAAGAAATGGGAAACTAGAGGTACTGTCATATTCTTGCAGCGTACCCTGGACCGATGTTCTGATATGCGGACATGAACTGCAAGCATTGTTTGGCCCACGTATCTAAGGCCACATGGGCACTCGATAAAATAAACCACCTTCGTGGTCTTGCAGTTTTTAAGACTTTTTAAATGCCATTGTTTATTTTCAATAAGGTCTTGATTATTATTTTTTTACTTGCATACAGTGAAATTACCGCAGGGAAAATGGCCAGAAAGTAGAGGCCATGGAACGAGTTTCTTGAAACTTCGAATGTACCAAGAAGTCCTTCTGATTTTTGGGATGTTTAAATGCAAACAGAAGTGCCCGTCCATTCGGAATGCTCAGTTGTATCAACGAGCAAAACACCTTGATCAGTTTTTCGAGGGCAAGTATACTGGTACTATAGATTAGAACACGTAGCAGTTTATTTTGTGTATCCTTTTTGAGGAATTAGAAAGAGATTCCTTAGGGGTGAACCGTGCTCTCTTGAGAGAATGTGTGACCAATTGTTTAGGATATCCGCCTGCCTGCAGTCGCTCACCCACATTTTTTGCAATTTGTAATAATCTTGTGTCATCATACAGTTACGGCAAAGGCATGGAAACTGTCTGTAAGGTAAGCACTCCTCGACACTTGTGGGAGAAAAAATGCAGAAGGGTATTCCTATCAGTCCGTTTTTTATACAGAGAGCAGACCAATATCCTCTGATGATTTTTAAAGACCAGATCGCAGTGCTGTGGCCAAATCTAAAGCCAGATTGGAAGGTTTGAGGAGGTCATTTTTGGTGATGTGTTGTTGGAGTTGGGTTGTGACAAAGCGTTCCATGATTCTGTGGCGGTATGGCAGGATAGTGATGGGACAGTAGTTTTCAGGGAGTGTGTGGTTGGGGGATGTTTTTTTTGAGAGGGGGTATTTGTCCTGTTTTTAGTGGAGAGAGGCCTGTACCATGTGCAAGACAGAAGTTGATGATGTTGACCCAGTTTGGAGCCAGGGAGGTAATGAAGTTGGATGCGGATTGAGGTGGACATGCTTCATCCAGGAAGTGCACATTTTTGTTTTGTTGGTGAGGGTGCCTCTGTCCATGGGGTGGAAAGTGTCCCATGTGTTGGAAGGTTTGGGGGTGGGAGGGCAGTAAGTGCAGAGGGGGGCAGCATGTCTGATATTGTGTATCTTAGTGTTCAATTAGGTCAGGAGTGAGTTGTATGCAGACATGGAAGGGGAAGTGGAAGGTGTGCATGGTTGCTTGGAGAGTATGTTAATGATGTTGAAAAGTTTTTGTGTCTACGATTAGTGGCAGATTGTAGCTCGTGAAGGTAGTAGGCAGATTTGGCATTTAGCCTGGCTGTCTTGTGTTTTTTGCAGCAGTGTTTCAGGGGTGTCCTGTTGGCGAGGGTTGTGTTATTTTGCCAAGCTCCTTTAAGGCCCCTGGATTCCTGTTTGATGCAGAGGAGGGAATTGTTGAACCATGGGTGATAGTTGCGGTTATGGGTTTTCTGTGTTTTGAGGAGTGGTAATTTGTTGAGTGCTTGGGTGATGATGGTGTTGTAATTGTTAAGGAGTGTGGAGGAATCTGTGTGAGCGGATTAGGGTGGCGGTATGAGTGGTGCTAATGCTGTGTTTGTAATGGCTTTGATTTGTATGTGTGGGGGTAGGTGAATGAGCGGTGGGTGGGGGAATTTGTATGGCAGGGGTAGAGTGAAGGGCATCTCAAAGTGGTCAGAGCACGATACTCGGAAATTTTTTCCACAGGCACATCATTTCTGTTTATCATGTGGCAAGATTTGACTGGCAAGTCTAAGATTTTTTCATAAAAAGAGGTACCTTTCTATGTAGACATCTGTCATTTTTCCCACCTTGAGGTTATGCACCAGAACACAGCCATGCATTTCTCTACAGCATGCTTTTGCATTGCGCTATTTTCCAGTGAATATTAACTATGAGTGTCTGCACTCATTATTCTGTGGTCCTGGTGAGTATTATCTTTTTGTTTAAGCACAAAGGGGATCCAATGTCATGTATGATGAGGATTCCAACAAGAAGTCAGGAAAGATAGAGAGTAACTTAATGTTTGGATGCAAGTGAAACGTCCCAGTCAGGCGAAGAGATTTAGATTGCGAAAAACATATTAATAGGCGCCCTAGTGCTAGCCAGTCATGTTGGTTCCGGCAGAATGCGCATGTACCCATTTGTAGTAGCTTTGACACATATTAGAAAAAACATGTAGCAATACAGAAAGATCAACAATCTATTCACGTTGCGTTTGCAGAGTTTAAAGATTTAGCTGTAGCGTACAGTGTTCTGTTTTAAGGGATGTGCGATTAGGCAGCTGACATAGGTAGGAGTATGAGGGTGTTTTGCTTTCCAAAAAGTGCACAGACAAACATATATCTTTTTTATCACCAGTACACTGATTGAAAAACCTTGAAAGCAGGTAAGCAATGATTCACACATACACACTCGGGTGATAAGTTAGCTTTATATGGCTATTTATTCACAAAAGACATACATAAATGAATACACTGCAACAGAAATAAATCACATAAAAGACAGTAATCTAAAGAAAATATATTACAGTTGTTGCAACTTTAGAGAACATCCTCATCTTGCCAGAAGCAGCTGGAAAACCCAGAAAACAGCCAGGCACAGAGATCACAGCAGCTAAGAGTGCCACATTTTAAGCCCTCCCTCCGCAAAGGCGGGGTGGCATTGTCTTGAAAAGTTTGGCTGAGTCTATGCTAGGGTTGTACTGTGATTTGTGATGGGAGGAGCAGAGGTGATGCCAATACATTTATCTACAAGGGCAGGGAGCTGTTTGTGCATGCTACAGTGTCTGCTATAATGGTGAGGCCCATTGTATTATCTCACTATTCACACTTTGATCTGGATCCAAAAGAGGGGTGCACATCACGTGATGATCAGGAATATTTTACTCGTTAAAGCAATTTATTATGGTAACAATGTACCTGGTAGTTAATCAACTTCTAGTGATGATGTCACTAGTAGGTCACGTGTCTTAGGGGAATGTGTTTTAGATAATGTGTGACCAATAGGGTAATTGACTATTGGGGATGAATAGAATTGTGCAGCCAATGTGGAGTGCAGGATCATAATCTTAATTATGCAGAATTTTTGTTAATTTGCGGTTTTCTGCTATAAAAGATGTAACTTCTTTGGGTGGGGCGAGCTCCATATTAGTTCAGTTCTATGGGGCCATATAATACTTTTGCATGCAATAAAACTTTGTTTTCCTTGCAACTGGTGCATCGATTATTTGGCCTATTTTTGATTGTTTTTATCATTCAAGTTTTCGGTCATTCACCCTACACATTTGGTGTCCCTGACGTGATCCCAGACCCTCCGTGAGGCTGGGGGTCCCCCCGCCTCGCATCCTGGGTCCAGGCACCCGTCTGCAATGACAAGTCCCACATGCACGACTTAAGGAGGTTTGCGGGCAATGTGTTCGCAGAAGACCTGCCTATTTGTTGGAGCAGGGCAGTGTACCCAGCTGTGCAGGCAAATTGTAGGGCCCCCGCATCAGAGGTGCTTGGAGAATGCATAGACATAAATGCACCTTTGCAGGAGAAAACCACAGGGGGAGGAGAAGTGTGTAGTTGAGTGGTTGTGAGAAACCTGACGGTGTCTCCCTGGCTAGTCCCCAGGGATCTGTCGTTCAGCTGGCCAGGACACGGCCATCGCTATTGGATCTAGTTCTTAGGGGTTGACCAGTGAGGGAGGATCACCTGCATAGGGGTCGTTGAGGAGTGAGACTGGGACACCGATGGGTAAGACGCGGTATCCCCCTTCTTTTAACACCTTTTTCCATCCTACCACGTAGGATGTTCTAAAACAGTGCCCCCCCTTTTCTGACATGAACACTTTTGCACAAAAGACAACGGACTAACCCCAGAGCCGTTTACCCGACATGTCTCAATACAAGGTTCAGGCAATTGACCAGAATCACACACACCTGGCGGCTCTTTCCCTTCCCCACGGGGATAACAGGTGGAGCACAAGAGCAAAGGACGAGCAAGGCAGACCACACAATGTGAGAGCTAACTCAGCAGAGCAGTTCAAGAGGAGGAGAAAGACGCATACCGAGAGGGTGACAAGGAGAGAAGCGACCTTGCCCTTTCCGACCAAGGCCTGTGAAACCTCTACTGAAGGAATCACAAGACCGCAAACAATAGCCAGCGTCTGTTGCAGCAGATGTCAAAGGTACACAAGACCCTCCTCCGCTGATTACCAAGTCGAGTCTCTGTGGTACCAACCTTGACTCCAAAGAG
This sequence comes from Ambystoma mexicanum, assembly GCF_040938575.1. Lineage (NCBI taxonomy): Eukaryota > Metazoa > Chordata > Amphibia > Caudata > Ambystomatidae > Ambystoma > Ambystoma mexicanum. The sequence goes on from NC_090931.1 coordinate 557,079,405, forward strand.
AAAGGAAGCCAAGCGGTTCATCACAGCCAGTGAGTCGAGGGGAGAGTCAATAAGAAAACAAACTGCGTTGAACGAAAAGTAGCCAACTGCTAATTTGAACTTTGAAAGGCTTAATGATACTATTAATGAAAAAGTGGGAAAGCCAGCAACAGAGGAGTCGCGCACCAGGTGGGTGCTCATGCAGGAAACTCTGGGCGATTACCCGATGGTAGAAACTAGCGTAACCAGAAGGCCTTGGGAAGAGGTGAAAAGAGGTCAAAGTGGTCATAAAGGGGTCTTGTAAAATCCTCTGTACCGTCGAAAGTCTTTGACCTACATATGATTGTTAAGGAAGAAAAGATGAATCCCGCTTGGTGAAATTAGCGCATGAACTGTGTGTCATAAAGGTTGGCAAGTGTGAACCCGGCACAGGTATGCTAACGAAAAGGGGCGAGGCCTGAAGCACCTAAAAACAGTGTGTTGACAGGAGTGAACCCGACCGAGGGATGTCCACAGTGAACTGTTTTGCAAAAAGTGGCCAAAGTGAACCCAACAGAGGGAGGTCGACAAATGGGGTTGAACCCTGATGAACTGTTTTACAAGACATTAAGATTTGTGAAAGCAAGAGGTATTGTAAGACCAGGGGAAGTGAATGGTCCCCCTTGTCATTTGGTCCCCCTTGTCATTTGGGGCCGAGTACGACCAAGTGAGATCCAGGGGTGAAAGGTCATCACCCAAAGTCTATTTGGAAAGGAACTCTTTGTTTGTTGTTGAATGCAGCAGGCACTTGAAGGCAAGAGACTTTTTATTGAAGAGAGACTTAACCATCGAAGAGCCTGATAGCTGGTACAGAACTGTTGGCTCGTGATGGGAAAGCTTGCGCGTATGCTGTGCTCAGGAGATCCACTTTATCCCATGCTCTAAACGTGGGGCAGGGAGACCCCTGGCAATCACATCCTGACTTATTATTTGTGAACATAGCATTCTTTATTGAAAACCCTATCCCACACTCTTTCAATAATTAGTTGTAAGGATTTGGCAATCTTTTTTTTATAGGCCTTTTACTTTAACAAGACGCCACAAGAACTGCCTTATTTTTCATTTGATGGTCGAAGCTTGCTCCCATCTTAGATTTAGGTGAGGTGTTTTTCCACCCTGCATTTACAGTTAAATAAACACCCTTGTACTGTAATCACTTGTGTCTGTCTTTACTGTTGCCATCATGAGTTGCTTACATTGTGTGGAGAGAGGAGACATGTGGCGATATATTGGTTTTATATAGTGGCCAGAGGGATCTCCTCCGACGAGAGGAAAGAGTATGTCCTAAGTAGTATAATGGTGATAAAACAGAAGAGAGTAAAATGTAGGGTATACCTTTTACTCTCTTCTCTTTTATCACCCTCATACAAAAGGGAAGCAAGCGCTGCATGTATAGTGGTCTAGTATATAGAGGGCTAGGGATGCCTTCACCTGGCACAAGGGGGAATGAGGATGGGAAATTGCCTCGTTTCAAGGCAAGGAGACAAAGGAACCATTGTGTAAATAAGTGTGTTTTATTTTTGATGATGGTTTATGTATAAATGGTGGTTTAATATGTATATAGAATTGTTGTGGTACCTGGCGATGGTTACCCAGTTGTATGAATAGGGGTGTGTGAGTGATGGTGAGTGTGTGTGTGTGAGAGCGGGAAGGGGGGGTACAGTTTGGGTTAAGGTGACATTGGGAAAGGATGCAGGAAGTGCACGCAGAATTGGGAGGGTGGGGTAGAACGGTGCCGCTGGATCGGCTATCTGAGAAATAAGTATTTGTTGGTAAGCAAAGAAGTGGGAAGAGTATGTGTGTTCCATGCTCCTGCGGTACCAGGAAAAGATTATTAAATACCACCATGAGTGGGTTGCGGATACAAAAGGGGGAATGTACAAGCCGGGGCCCGAACAAGGCTCAATATAACACAGATGTGTTGAGACATATGTATATGTATCTGAATGTGAAGTATAAAGGGAGAAAGTTGAGAAGTAGTCAGGGTATCCTTGAATTATGGGGAACGGTCGAGAATTTAGTAGATTTCCCAGAGGAACAAAAAGAACAAAAGGAGGTTATACGTACACCTAGTGTTATCCCCATGGCCCCAACCCCATACGGGCGTCTCCCCTTACAACCCACAGCAGGTTATTTTATTTATTTATTGTGCATTTGTTAGGTGCTTACATGGTAAGTCAATTCTGTTTCAAAGCGCCCACAGGGCTACAGGGAGGGAACATGGGATTGAAAACAATGAATACAATGGGAGATCAAGACGAACCTAGTATGCCTTGTGAGTATTCAGAATGTGCAAGTGCACCGAGAAGAGGAGAAGTGGGGGTGGAGGTAATTGCTGTAATGTCCTTGCACGTGGGTGAGCAGCAGATGAAGTACATGGTGTGGTAAGTCCTATGTGGCCTGGAGCTGCATTGGGTAGAAAGTGCAAGCCTACAGGATAGAGGCCGGTGGGTGCTGAGACAAATACTATGAGGTATGCAGAGCTGGGGCAATTGGGTGCGAGAGTCCAGGACCCTGAAGGATACATAAGGGCCCTGGTCACCAATCACAGCGACTGTGATATTAGCAGAGGAGGGAAGAAGTGAAGGAGGAGGTGAATAGGAAAGTCTTGAGGAGCTTCCGGAATTTGAGGACATTGTTCTAAAGACAAAGGGGATGGGGAGGCTGTTCCATAAGAGGGGCCAGCTGAAGAAAGTGATCGGCCTCCGGCCCTCTGTTTAGTGAAATGCTTTACAAACAGAGAGTTGGTGCCAGAGGACCGTAGAGGTCTAGAGGGAGAATATTTAGTAAGAGAAAGCTGCAGGTAGCATGGTCCCAGGCCCCAGACAGCCTGTGGATGATGCAGAGGGATTTGAATTTAATCAGTGCCGCAACCGGGAGCCAGTCAAGAGTTTTTAGGGCAGGAGAGATGCTTTCCCTGGGCTTAAGGCCAAGGATAAATCTCGCTGGCCTATTCTGGGTTAGCGGGAGGCAGCCTCCAGATAAGTTGCGTACTAGGCTTTTTTACGCATGAAAATCTTGCAAATACGACAGCTTTATTATTTTCCTGTGTACATTTACACACAGGTTTAGAGCAGAGGGCAGTGCAAAGGTCAGGTTACTTGACACAAACCAGAAGGCTACTTTTGATTTTTATCTACATGGATGTAATTGCAAGCCACCTCTGAAACAGAATGTATTTCTCTGCAGCCGGCTAGGTTTTGGCGATTTCAACATTTAAATATATACAGGAGAGATCAAATGGCCAGACCTTAGAGAAATAATAAAAGGTGTATTCTGTCACAATGCAGAAAGCTGCCGTACGGTAAGGATTTCCATACAGTTTGTGCATGCGCCGCTGGATGTCACATACATTTTACTCTCTTGCAAAGGAGAAAAGTCATTTTTACTCTCTTAAAATCACATTTACTCTCAAAGTTTCAAAACAGGGAGTAAAATACTCCCACTTCAAAATCTTATCTGGGGCACTGGCTGGAGGGTTTGTAAAGTGGAAGAAGGTAGATTCCAAACCACCAGTATGTACTCCAACCCCCACTAAGGCAGGAAGCAACCGCTGCTAGTGTGAATGCCACATGTGACTCAGAGGTTAATGCTACAAAAGACCCGTCGGTTATGGAAGTAGAAAATAGAGCACAGAGATAATTAGAAACCGAGCTTTACAGGACAGAGGCACAGCTGGCGCGAGCTGCACAGAAGCAGGGGGAGGGACAGACAGTGACGATAGGTGCAGACAAATGGAAAGCAGGTGATACTCTGTTTAGAATTGATTGTAAAGGTAGTTGCGAGTGAAGATAACTCCAATTCTGCGGGGCTCCCAGACGGTCCATTGCATGCCATCAGTGTAGATTATGACTAGACTCAAACAGCTGGAGACGAAGAGGTCGCAGAGGAGGAAGATGAGTGGGTGTCAGATGAGGAGCAGGGGGAGAATCAGGAGCATGAGATACCACCAGTACCAACAGTGAGGGTAGAGAGCCTATGGGGGCCAGGGCTTATGGTTGGAGCCAAAAGCAAGAGAGGAGGGAGAACTGTACATGCTAAACAGTCGGGAACAAAGTTCCCGTTACTACAGAAGCAATGGCCCAATATGTGCCCAGGCCACACATGGACAAAACAATGTAATGAAGGCATTACCTCACTCACAGTGGGGGCAAGCAAATGGATATGAGCATTAGAAAAACAGAATACATAGATTATATTGGCAGTGGGGGACATGGACGGTTTATTTTCTGTGCTGCTAGGAGACAGGCAGACGACATATGGAGGAAGGCAGGGTACAGACGGAACAAGTTACTTACCTGTAACTGTTGTTCTCCAGCATAGGTCTGGCATGGATTCACATGCTCATGAATATTCCCTGTCGTCAGGCTGGGAATCCTCGGTAAAGAAAAAATCAGTATCAGTTTCGTTTCTGAACTGTCTTTCTTAGTAGTAACCAATCACTGGTCTCTGGGTCATACTGTCCCCAGCCAATGACTGCCCTCCCCTGGAAGCCATCCTCAGATTTGGTAGCACGTAAAGTGGCAGTATGACCAAGTGAAGAGCCGCAGAGGGGAAGGAGGGAGGGTTTGCATGTGAATCCATGCCAGACCCGTGCTGGAGAACAACAGTTACAGGTAAGTAACTTGTTCCTTCTCCAGTATAGGGTCTGGCATGGATTCACATGCTCATGAATATAAGAATACATAGCAGAACACACATGGACAACCACGGGAGGTGGCAAAAGGCTCAACTTTAAGCAACTCTTACCTCCTCACCAGGCCCCCCTTCAGGCGAACAGGTTGCTCAGCACTGCTTGGCCGACTCTGGACTCCTCCCTGGAATCCCGGTCGACGCAGTAGAATCTCGTGAAGGTGTGCGTCGACCTCCACGTAGCAGCGCTGCAGATGTCCAGCAGGGGCACACCAGACAAGAACGCCGTAGTAGCAGCGATCGCTCTGGTCGAATGGGCTCTCGGACGGCCGGGCAACGGTCGGTTGGCCAACCGATGACAGTGCATGATGCAGCCGGAGAGCCATCTGGAAATGGAAGCCTTCGAGAGAGCCTTCCCTCGGTTCACAGGTCCAAAGTTCACAAACAGCTGTGATGTCTTCCGAAAACTCTTTGCTCAGTCCACGTAGAACTTAAGCGCTCTAGCTACATCCAGTGAGTGCAAAGTCCTCTCAGCCGGCGACGGAAAGAAAACTGGCAACATCAAGGGCTCGTTAAGATGGAAGACGGACGGCACCTTGGGCATGAAAGAGGGGTGCGTCCTCAGTACCACCCTTGTATCGTAAAAAGTCAAGTATGGAGGCTTGCAGGATAGGGCCTCAATCTCTCCCACGCGTCGTACGGAGGTGATCGCCAAATGGAACGCTGTCTTCCACGACAGGAACTTCAACGGAGCCAAATGCAAAAGCTCGAATGGTGGCCCCATAAACCTGGTCAGCACCAAGTTGAGCTCCCACGCCGGGGCTGGAGCCTTCACTGGCGGGAACGATCGGAACAGTCCCTTCATAAATTCCTTCACCAGTCGATGAGACTTAACCATCGAAGAGCCTGATAGCTGGTACGGAACTGTTGGCTTGTGTTGGGAAAGCTTGCGTGTAAACTGTGCTCAGGAGATCCACTTTATCCCATGCTCTAAAGGTGGGGCAGGGAGGTCGTCCTGCAGTTCTGGTGTATTGGGAAATCGCTGCCAGATGTATCTTGATGGAAGCGTGAGCTAGTCCAGCTTTGGCCAGCGACAGTAGGTATGGTAGCACTTGAGGTGCCGTAATCCGTAGAGGGTTGATCTTCTGTGCACAGCACCAGACAGAGAACTTCTTCCACTTATGTCCGTAGCACTTGAGAGTTGAGGACGTCCTGGCCTTTGCAAGAACCTCTCTGCAGTCAGCCGGGATATCGTACCCTCCAAACTCTAATGCTGCAGTAGCCAGGCCTGCAAGTTTAGCGACTCCGGGTTGTGATGAAGAATGGCGCCTCCCTCTCTGAAGAGAAGATCTGCCTCCATCGACACGACAACTTGACTGGTGGGGACGCTGAGAGGTCCAGAAGGTCCGGGAACCAGATCTGTCTCGGCCACGCCGGTGCGACAAGGATTATCCTGCACTGGGACCTCTTGAGCTGGTTGATGAGTCGAAGCAGCAGCAACGGAGGAAACGCATACAGGCTGTTCCAGGGGAACGAGAAAGCATTGCCCATGCTTCTCGGCTGGGGGAACCTGCTGGCGAACCTCTGGCACTCGGAGTTCGTCGCCGTCACAAACAGGTCAATCTGGGGTTTGCCCCATCGTTGGAAGAGCCGATCCACTTGATCCTGGCGTAGTTCCCTGCTGAGTGAGTCGGCAATGGTGTTTTTTATTCCTGCCAGATGGAAGGGAACCATCCCCTGGGCAACGGCCCAGTGCCACAGATCCTGGGCCTCCTTGGATAGGGCTGGGGATCTGGTGCCTCCCTGCTTCCAGATGTAGAACATTGTGGTGGTGTTGTCGATGAAGATCCTCACGACCTTGCCCTTGAGGGATGGGAGGAACGACTTGAGCGCCCAGAACACGGCGCGGAGCTCCAAGATGTTGCTGTGGAGAGACCTCTCCTTCGGGAGCCAAAGGCCTCTTGCGTGGAGATCTCCGGTGTGTGCACCCCATCCCTCCAGGGAGGCGTCCGTCGTCACTGTCTCCTTATGTGCCGGGGTCTGGAAGTCCGTGCCCACCGTGAGGTGTGCAAGGGTGCCCTACCACTGAATCGCCCGACAGAAAACCTTGTTGAGCGGGATCTTGTCTTCGAAGCTGCCCGCCGCTTGCATACAGCAGGCGTCGAGGAACTCCTGTAGAGGACGCATCCGTAGCCTGCACAGGCACACTAGATAGATGCATGAGGACATCATACCGAGGAGGGACTTGATAGATCTCACCCTGGCCACGTCCTTGGCTAGCAGGCGCTGCACCTTGCCTACGATGGCCTTCGTCCTTTCCTCCGACGGAGACGCCAATCGTTCCACTGTATCAAGCTTTGCTCCCAGAAACAGTGCCACCTGCGACGGAACCAAAAACCCAGCTCTGTGAGTAAGCGGACGGTCTCTGCCGTGTGCTCGACGGCGAGTTATCTTGTCCTTGCACGGATGAGCCAGTCGTCCAGGTAAGGGTAGACGTGGATCCCCTGCAGGTGCAGCCGCGCCGCCACTGGTGCTAGGCACTTGGTGAACACCCTGGGTGCCGACCTCAATCCGAATGGCAGAGCTCTGAATTGGTAGTGGCGTCCATGGACTACAAATCTGAGGAACTTTCGGTGTCCTTTTAGGATGGGGATGTGGAAGTAAGCAACCTCCAAGTCCAACGACGATAGGAAGTCACCCTCCTCCAGCTGTCCCAGCACGTGCTGGAGAGTGACCATCCTGAACTTCTGTGCCTTGATGTATTTGTTCAACCGATGTAGGTCCAGGATGGGGCACAAATCGCCTGTCTTCTTTCTGACGAGGAAGTATCTTGAGTATACTCCGGAACCCCGGAGCCTCTTGGGGATGAGCTCGATGGCACCTTTCTTGAGCATCGTCTTTACCTCCAACAGCAGCTGAGGGACGTGATTTTCCTTCCTGGCCACGGGAGGAATGCGGGGACACTTCTTTTGGAATTCGAGAGTGTGCCCGTGGGCCAGGGCATCCAGCACCCAACGGTCGGTGGAGATGGACTCCCACACGCTGACGAACTTCGCCAGCTGTCCTCCCACGGGGTTCTTCGGTTGGGCCCGACGCTACGGGCGGTTCAATCTTGTTTGGAGGCGGGCTTGCTGCCTTGGCCTCCTTGGCGACGACTTCGAGATCCTCCTTGCTTGCCGCAACCTCTGTAAGCCTCCTGGACGAGGAGCGGGCCGCCTGGCGGTACGTAGAGGAGCCACCGCCTGATCCCTTGGAGGCCCCCTGTCTGCCTCTGGCGCTCCGAAATGGCCGTCGTTGCTGAAGGACTCCCAGGGCTCGGGCCGTCTCTGTGTCGGCCTTGATGGCCTGCAGCGACTCATCCACCGTTTTCCCAAACAGGTTGTTGCCATCAAACGGCATGTCCAAAACCCTGGTCTGCAAGTCCTGACGGAAGTCTGTCGCCTTGAGCCAGCCACGTCGTCGAAGGCAAACACTGTTGCCTAACTGGTGAAACCCGGTGTCGGTAATGTCCGTTGCCACCGATATGGCGTGGTCCGATGCCACCTCACCTTCCTGCAGAATCTCCAGGGCCTCCGCCCTCTTGTCCTCTGGTAGGAAGTCCAGTAGGGGAGCTATCTTGTACCATAGCTCCCTGTCGTAACGGGCCACAATCGCTAAGGCATTGGCCACCTTAATTGTCGCCGCCGACGAGATGACCCGTCGCCCCATGGCGTCCAATTTCTTACCCTCGCCGTCAGGCTGGAAAGAGGATTCCCTCCGCGTTGGCAGGGAAACTCTGGGCCCCGAGGTCACCTCCACTGGTGTAGCCTCCACAGGCTTCACCAGGGTCACTGCGACTCCCTCGATAGAGGCCTTAGCCGGGTGAATCAAGGCCTTCACCACCTTGGGCACGCTTGAGGCCTTCACCTTGGGGGGAGGGTCCCCCTCGGCTGAATCCTCGAGATCGACCGGGGCCTCTCCAGAAGCTTACCTGGGTTCTCGGATTTCCTCGAGTGTTGGCTCGTGGTTGATGGTGCCGGGGAAGGCACGCCCTGCCTGGCAGCCGAAGAGCCCAACCGTTCGGCACTCCCGGTGGCCACGGCCTTGCGGTGCTTGGCCTTCTGTTGGGCCCCCGTCGCCGGGGCGCCCTCACAGGACTTAGAAGACTGCTCAGAACTTTTCTTCTTCTCACCTGCTGGGCCCTTCTCCAGCTAGCTGGCGAGGTGGGTATGACGATCCCTCATGGTCCGTTCCGATAGGTTCTTGAAGAATGCACAGTCCTTCTCCACGTGAGTCTTGTCCTCATGAAGGCAGTAGAGACATCTCGAATGCTCGTCCACCTTGAAAACATTCTGTAACCCGCATCCAGGGCAGTTCCTGAACAGCTTGGATCCGGGCGTAGAGCTTCCCTTGTCCTGGGCCATGTCCATGGTAGGCCTCAGATCTTCTGGAATCCTCCAAGAAGCGTAACTTGATTAAATCTTCACCCTTGAGGGGCGTAGAAAATTCTGAAACGGGTCCCAGTTGATCGGAAGTAGAACGGTGGAGCTTGAGGCTCGATTTAACCGAAAAATTAGACAATCTCTTTGAAAAAAGCGCAAAAACGCAGTAAAAAGCTCGAGAGCTATAGCACGAGGACTCCCAACACTTGAATGTGCGGTGAAAATCTGAGGATGGCTGCCAGGGGAGGGGCTTAGGGAGAGGGCAGTCATTGGCTGGGGGCAGTATGACCCAGAGACCAGTGATTGGTTACTACTAAGAAAGACAGTTCAGAAACAAAACTGATACTGATTTTTTCTTTACCGAGGATTCCCAGCCTGACGACGGGGAATATTCATGAGCATGTGAATCCATGCCAGACCCCATGCTGGAGAAAAATAATGACAATCATGATGGAGCAAAAGTTTAATGACGGCCGAGCGAGAGTTTGGAACGCATTACGATCAACATACCCAGACACACCAGATGTCAGTTTGATTATGGCCTGTACCATGAAGTTAGATGAAGACCCTGCATTGTACATAAACCAGATTCAAGAAATGTGGAAGGCGGAGTCGGAGATCCCTGCGTCAAGAATTTAGCAATATCTTATCATATGCTACGGAAGGGACTCCCCAAGGATGTGCTAAACGATTTAGATAACGTAGTAGGGATTGAAGCAAAGGGATGGGCTGAGATTCAGGCAATCATAGTGCATCATTGTAGGAAAAGGCAGGAGAAGTAAAGGGAAACAGCAAAGCAGGCACAGAAGCCTAAAGTGAAGTTAGTACAGAAGAAGTTGGCGAAGTTAAGTGTAGAAGGAACGCTGATTACCAGCTCTCCTGAGGGAAAGCAAGACACAAGGCAAGCAACGGAATGGATGGAGGGTTACCAAGGGTACCCAGAGAACAGAAGGGACATCAGAGAGGAAAGGGAGGAGGAGGACGGGGAGTTGGTTTCGGAGGAATGAGGCCGAGGTTTGGGGGACAAGTAGAGTGTTTGGAGCTGCGGCTGGACAGGCCACTTAATGCAAGAGTGTAGGAGCAGACCAGTATATTCTTATGATCCCTGCACTTATCCTAGAGGACCCGCATTCATGTTTAAGTATCACCCGCCATCAAAGATGATGCCTCCGTTGCCCCAGGTACCCCACAAGTGCCTACCCCTGGACATCCAGCACAGTATCAACATGCAACGCCTCCATACCAGCAAATGTAGAACCCAGGACCAAACCCTGCACTGCCGTATACATGGCAGCAAGCCCCCATTTCAGCCCTGGGACAAGGACCTCCTGCCACATGGTATGGTAACCCATTACACTGGAGCAGGCATATTAGGAGGGAGCATTTTTCCACTCCTGGGGCCGAACAACTATCCCCAGTAGGACAGTCCACAGAGAGTCCTGATGTGCCCAGCCCTGTCAGTCACTACCAACCCAGAAGAGGACCCCAGGTATGTGTGACAAAAAGGTAGTAAAACATTCACCTTCATAGTAGACACAGGAGCTACACAGTCCTGTAGTTAGGAGGGCCACTTTCTATTATCAGGAAAAGTCATGGACATGGAGAGGATCTCTGGGGCAATAATGTCTGTTGCATTTACAGAAGATTTACCCATAAAGGAAGGTACCCAAGAGCTGGTAGCGATGTTATTATTTTCAAAAGATACTTCAGTGAACCTGGTAGGTAGGGACCTTCTGACCAAGTTAAACATGACTATTGCATTTACTCAAGATGGTGTAGTGTGCTCAACCCCAGGAATATATCATGCAAGGACCGCTTCAATAATACCAACACTTTACAGTGATGCTGCTACCATAGGAGTGCAATACATCCAGATTTGTTTCTATATGGAGTAACAGTGTTGGGGGGATGGGTGCCAGGAATGAAAGGCAAAACATGGAGAGTGCCAGTGGAATTTTTGTTTAGGCCAGTAGTCCCTCAAGAACATGCCCCAGGTCACTTTTTCACACTAGATTTAGAGGCAGAAATAATCAAAAAAGATAATGTGATACTGTTAGGGACTAATGATGAAGGAGGTGAGTGGCACACAGTTCTGTGTATAGATCCCATACCGCCATTAAGGGGGTTGTCTAACGAGGAGGAGTTCAAAGATGTAGACAATGCTGGAGAAATTATTTTTGAAATATGCATCCCTTGTCAGGTCATGTTGTATCACACACTACACTTATTGCTAGACCTGTACCCTCTCACTTGAAGGCAGACATGGCAAAGGCACCCAGCACCTTGTTGACCAGTAACCCTCACGATATAGGTCTATTGAAGAGCATAGGAGGTGTATGCAACAAATTAGGCTGAGCTGAGAGAGACATTTTAAAGAAACCCTTGGGGGTCCCAAAATCCTCACCTGGCCCCACACTATACATGGAATTGGGATTGAGACCCATACAGAGAGAGGCCAATTTTGCACCAGTTTTTTTGGCTGAGGCTTTGGTCTACACCGGAGCCGAAAATATACCAAGATGCCGTACTCCACATCCTAGAGGCTGAAGGAGGGAGATCCCTGCCATGGTTCCAGCATGTCAAAAGAATACTGGGGAAATTGGGGTTGTTGGACCTAAGGCAGAACCCACAGGGAACAACCCATGCATCACATATAAAGGCGAAGCACACCGTCTGGTCGCTTATGGAGGCTGAACTAGCAAATGAATGCAGGCATCTTCGAGGGCCCCCCCTTTACTTGGCTAGTAAGACACGTCTGGGGTTTGAAAGCTATTTAGACATGGTTAGGCCACAGTTTTCCTGTAATCTGTATATAAGGTGCAGAGTGTATAACTTGAATCTGGCAGGTGTTACAAAGAATTGGGTCCCAAATGGGAATGGTCTTTGCCCCGTGTGCCTGTCAGCTGAGGAGTCGCTGCTGCATTTCCTTTTTTTCTGTGATGTTTACCAGGCCATTCATTAGACGTAGGCTCTTAATTCCGTTGCTGACTAGAAATGGTATCCACAACGTAAACGCAGCACTCCACTTTTTTATGAAATGTGATGGAATCAAAGAGGTGTACTGTGTGTCCACTTATTTATCTCAAGCCTGGAGGGTGAGGGTGAACAAGTTAAAGGAGCGAACCGTAGAGCCATGACTACCGAATTGATGAACAGGATTGAACAAAGTGGTGTATTTTATTGATGCATCTTGCACTGGTGGTACTATGTATTTAATGAATGTGAGCTATATTATCTAAATGTATTAGTGAATTAATTTAAAGATTATTGTATTTTTCTTTTTATGGTAATTTTGCATATTTGCACATGTAACTGTGGCTAGATGACACTGGGTCGAATAAAAGTCTTTTGAACTAAACAAATAAATCTGACGCAGGGTGCAATATTACCTAAAGTATGACAATACCCATTATCCAGAGAGGAAGATGAAGGGATTTATGACACCATTGTAGCATTATGGCAGCAGGTCATAATAGTACCATCACAATCCCCTTGCAACACAGCCATATATCCTGTCAAGCAAGCAAAGGGTTCAAGTTGGAGAATGATACAGGATCTCCCCCTTTGAATAACATTGTGGAGACGGAATTCCCGGTGGTACTGAACCCCCCCACAAGCCTTGTAACATACCCAATGAGGCCACCTATTTTACTGAAGATGACTTGAAAAATTCCTTTTTCTCCATTCTATTGCACTCTGATTCTCAGTATCTCACTGCGTTTACGTATCGCGGGCAGCAATTTCAACACACAAGTCTCCCTCAGGGGTACTGTGAGTCTCCCAGCATTGCATATTGATTTAGGTAGCATACACATTCATTACATCATCATTCAGTATGTAGATGACCTCCTACTGCGCATTAACACCGAAGAGCAGTGCAGAAAGGACTCAGAGGTACTATTGACATTACTCACAGAAAAGGAGTACAAAGTGGACAAAGACAAAATACAGTATTGTCAGAAGGAAGTGGTATATTTAGGGCAAATTATATCATCAGCAGGAAAAAGTGTACCCTCAGAGAGAGCAACTGCAGTACAAAACACACCACAGCCTACCACTGGGAAAGAGATCCAACAGTTTAAAGAATTGTGTAACTATCATAGAGCGTGGATTTTTGTCTGCTCTAGCTACACAAATCCCTTGTTACAAGGGTTTAAAGAAGCACAGAAAGTTAAAGGGTCACTCACATGGACAGGAGAATTGAGCACATGTTTTCAAGAACTTAAGAATGCTATAAGTAATGCTACAGTGTTAGCAACCCCTTATTATACAAAGGAATTCTATTTGTTCTCACATTCCAATGGGGAAGTAATGACAGCACTGTTGACCTAGGCAACATCTATGGGACACAAGCCCTTTGCCTACTATACTACAGTAGGATTTTAGATTCGGTAATGCAGGGTCAGTTCCCTTGCAAACAGGTGTTAGCAGCTGCAGCTTTTGTGATAGAAAAATCCTCTGCACTAACCATGGGGCACTCCGTAACATTATATGTGTAGCACACAGTTATGCCATTCTGGAAAGGTCCAAATCAACCCTCACTACCCAAAGAGTGTTGGGTTATGAGGTCTTACTATCCAATCCTTCCATTCACATTATAAGGTGTTGCACAGTGAGCACTGCAACCTTCATTGCAATACCCATTTAGCCACCAGAGGAGGTACATGACTGTGTTGCATACAAAGGTCCAGAGGATGACCCAATTCCAGCAATGGAGGATGCACTCGAGGAGGGGGAGGTCCTCTTCCTTGATGGTCCATCTGCAATTGATTAGGCGACTGGACAAAGGCATACAGATGCTGCGGTAGTGCACCTCATTGTCATGATCTCTGCTTCCAAAAGATCAGGACTTGCCCGACTCCCTTGGAAGCAGACCCATAACCCCGGTTCCGAGTGCCAGCCAGTCCCAATTGGGACCTTTTGGACCCTGTCCTGGCGCCAGTGGCACCAGGCTCATAAAGATGCCCAGTCCCAGCGCTGGAAGCGCCGGGCTCATAATGCTTGGGTGGACTTACCTGCAGCAGACCATGCTGCTTACTTACCTGCCAGTTGAACCCCGGATCCTCTTCTGTTTGGGACTACTTTTCCTGTTGGGTGGGGCAGGAGCCACTCCCTAGGTTCAGAACACTGGAACTCTTCTGGAAAGCAGGAACTCTTTTCTTACCTAGGCGTGGCTGTGGAAGGAGACACCTAAGCACGACAGGAGGCTATTTAAACCACACCCGATGGATGAATCTTGCTTTGTGTTATTCTGCATTCTCTGCAGCAGAACGCTCATTGTGTCTTCTGCTTCTGATCCTGGGCCTAAGGAAACAAAGGCTTACCATCCTGGAATCCAGTCTTCAGCAGCACCTGTAAAGACAAAGAAAGAACAGGTTAGCACTACGGTCTTCAGTGGCAGCGCATCTCTTACCTGGTCCATCGGCTGTCACCAACGCCTCGCGCTGCATTCCGGCATCTGAAAGACAAAGGCTTACCTACTCTTCGCATGTTCCGAGGTCTTCGCACTGCATTCCGGCATCTGAAAGACAAAAGCTTACCAGCTCTTCGCACGCTCCGGAGGCCTTCGGCGCTGCATCCCGCATCTGAAAGACAAAAGAAGGTGCGTTTAAAGACATTGGGCAACTTTATTACTCACGTGCCATTACTTCTTCCCACGCCGAATCCAGTGGGTATTCCAGCACCCTTCAGCTTCTCTAAAGCTCCGAACTTGTACCTGCAAGATAAAAGGGACAGTTAGTGCGCATCGTGAAGCAGGCTACAAGCGCTTACCTACGTGCTTCCAGGCGCTTCTATTCCTCACGCGGGTTCGATCCTCAACTCTCATCAGCCCGCCATCCGCCATCGCCGGAACTCTGCAAAACAAGAGATACCATTACAAAAGACTTTTAAGACATTTGAAGCGCCCAGAACTTACCGTTCGTGCAGTTAACGACAGACAGCAGTCCTCTGAGGTCAAGAGGCCTGCACCCTTATCCAGTGAAGGAACTGGTTACGGCACCCTGCCCCGAGGCAGATGGAGAGCTCGGCGTTCACTTACCTAAGGTGAGGGCGTTAACCTTTGGGGTTCTACAGGAGAAGAGAAAGGGAAGAGGAGAGAGGCACCCAATAACCCCAGTTCATTAATCCCATATTTTCTATCTGCAGACATCTTACTCATCGAGTCAGACATACAGTGCACAGAGGTCCAGCCCAAAGAGCCAACTGTGTGTTACACATCACCTTTGAAGATACGGCATTCACCCAGTCAAGACCGGCGCCTCTGCGGGAATCAGGTGAGCGTTACAGAACACAAAGCCTACCGCAAAACTCCCACCCAGGCGCTATGGAAACCTCGGATACCGACCAACTAGCCCAGTTACTTGGGGAACTAAGAGCAGAAGTGCATGCAGCCCGTCAGGAAACGAATGCTCTAAGAAGGGAACTGATTATTTCCAAGGAGCGAACAGACGATCTCGCTAGACAATTGCTACAGTCACAAGACGGACAAACTCCGTTACCCGCATCAGGGGCAAATCTTCCTTCAACATCCTCTACGAACCCAGTGCAGATCAACCTACCTGGGAATGTACCTCTGGCTCCGCCCGAACGATTTTCTGGTGACCCAAAGAGGTTTGCAGTATTCATTAATCAGTGCCGGTTGCACTTCTTATGCCGGCCAGCAGCCTTTCCAACTGATCAAGCTAAGGTAGCTTTTGTGCTTTCGTACCTTAGTGGCAATGCGGCAGACTGGTCGATCCCTCTAGTTAATCAAGATGATCCGGTTCTCCATGATTTTCAAGATTTTCAGCTCAGTATGGAAAAACTGTTTGCAAGACATTCACAGGGGCAGGCCTTGGACAATGAGCTCCTTTCATTGCGACAGGGTAATCAAGACCTTTTGGCTTATATTGCGTCTTTCAACAGACTGATAGTGGAAACTCGATGGCCTGAGGACAAAAGGATTACGCTGTTTTATAGAGGTCTACGTGGAGAGCTCAAAGATGTGTTAGCCCAAGTAGTGAATCCCCCGCAAGACTGTTCGGACTATATTGACTTAGTCGTTCAAATTGACCACAGACTGCAGAACAGGAAGGCCGATCGTTCCAAGTTTGATGCTCGAGTATTTTCCAAACCACCAACTCCTACCAAAGGAGTAGACTCCGGGGAACCCATGTAAATAGGGGGCCTGAAAGGACCACTAACACAAAAGGAGCGGGAAAGGAGAAAACAGCTGCAATTATGCCTCTATTGCGGAAACTCGGGGCACTTTCTTCGAGACTGTCCGGTGAAACCAGCCAAGAAGGCAGTAGGAGCTGCAGTTACCAGGGTCACAAACTCTGAGCAGGGAATCGACCTCGCCCGACAAGAATAGAGGTCCTCTTGCCGAGCGTTAAAACCAGTTCCGTGACCTCGCATTTCGTGATACCTATGGTCCTCATTAGCCCTGAACATCCGGATCGATTACATGCGATTGAACCTTACGTCGACAGCGGTGCCATTGGCAATTATGTGGATCATGAAATGGTTTTGAGTATGAATCTGACTCTTTGTCCAAAGGCTGTAAAGGACGGCGTTACTACGGTGGATGGTACGGAGATAGCCTCCGGACCAGTAACGCATACCACCCAAGAAGTGACGCTAGTAAGTCAAGATGGACACCATGAGAAGATCGTGTTCGATGTGATCAAGGCCCCTCAGTTCCAGATTATTCTAGGAATTTCTTGGTTAGAGAAGCACAATCCTCAGATCGATTGGCGAGCAAGAACGGTTCAGTTTCCAGAATGTGTCTCTACTTGTCACCCTCGACCTGGTGTTGCACTGGCAGCAATTTCCTCGGAGGCTCCCCAGTTACCTCCTGAATACCTAGAATTCCAAGATGTTTTCCGGAAGGATCAGGCTAACTCTCTACCTCCTCATAGGTCTTATGACTGCCAGATAGACCTGATACCTGGATCTACTCCTCCTTGTAGTAGAATTTATGCCCTCACCGAGCCTGAGAATCTTCACCTCTGACAATACCTGGATCAATACCTAGCGAATGGGTTTATTCGTCCTTCCAAGTCCCCTGCTTCCTCAGCTTTGTTCTTCGTTCCAAAAAAAGAAGGGGACCTTAGAACTTGTATAGATTATCGCGCCCTGAACCAGATCACCGTTAAGAATAGATATCCGTTACCTTTGATCCCTGAACTCCTGGACCAAGTCAGAAAAGCATGCATATATACAAAGCTGGATCTTAGAGGAGCCTACCACTTGGTACGAGTAAAAGAGGGCGATGAATGGAAGACGGCCTTCCGCACCAAGTATGGGCTATTTGAATATCAGGTCATGCCCTTCGGACTTTGCAATGCCCCGGCCGCCTTTCAATATTTTATGAACGATGTCCTCAGAGAGCTCATAGATGTGTGTGTTGTTGTTTACATTGACGACATTCTCGTTTATTCTTCATCGGAAACTGAACATCGGAAACACGTGAAAATGGTCCTCGAGAGATTGCGTCAACACAAACTTTTCGCTAAGTTGGAAAAATGTGTTTTCAACGTGACTGAAGTTGAATTCTTGGGATTCATATTATCGCCTAGCGGAGTGCGTATGGATTCAAAGAAGGTCGATGCAATTCTCAAATGGCCATCGCCATCCTCCGTAAAAGGTGTTCAAAGCATGTTAGGCTTCGCTAACTTTTACCGCAGGTTTATCCCCGAATTCTCTCGAATAGTCCAGCCCATCACTGCCTTGTTAAAGAAAAACAAACGTTTTGAATGGTCTACCGAGGCGGAACAAGCTTTCCAGAATTTGAAGACTAGATTTATCTCTGCACCGATCTTAAAACATCCTCGCCCAGAACTCCCCTACATCGCTGAAACTGATGCTTCGAGCCTTGCCATGGGGGCAGTTCTATCCCAAAAGGACCCAGTAACCAATCAGTTGCATCCCGTGGCATTTTGGTCCCGCAAATTCTCGCCTCCTGAAATCAATTACACTATTACTGATAAGGAACTTCTAGCTATCAAGTCCGCCTTTAAGGCTTGACGGCATTATCTTCTGGGGGCCCGACACACCGTTACTGTGATTACAGATCACCGAAACCTGCAATATTTGAAAACCGCAAAAGCTCAATCCTCTAGGCAACTCCGTTGGGCACTATTCTTTGCCGAGTTTGACTTCATAATTACCTATCGACCTGGTACAAAAAACGGTAAAGCTGATGCCCTTTCTCGGATGGGAGTGGAAGAACATTTGATCAATCCTAAACCTGTACCTATCATTCCCGAACAAAGAATTCTAGGTGTAATCGCCACACAATCCATAGAGGAAGTTAAGGATAAAGCCAGGCTACTGGTAACTCCAGCAGACATACAGAATTGGCATCTGCAGGGAAAGGACTTTACAGTGAAGGACAACCTATTATATTTCCAAGAACGGTTATACCTGCCCAGCACAGATTTACAGAAAAAGGTAATCTCTTGTTATCACGATTCTTTAATGGAAGGACATCCCGGTATGACCAAGACCTCGGAAAAGATCAAGCGCTACTTCTGGTGGCCGTCTTGGAAAAAAGATATCAGAGACTTTATAATGTCCTGTGGAGTATGCGCCCAAAACAAGAGTCAAAAGGAAAAACCAGCCGGCCTCTTACGCCCTATTGACATCCCGCCTCGCCCTTGGCATACGCTTTCTATGGACTTCATCACCGATCTACCTCCATGCTCCGGATACAATACGATCCTAGTAATCGTGGACCTATTCTCCAAGATGGCGCATTTCATTCCACTCAAAGGCTTACCAACAGCAGCAACTCTGGCCCGAGAATTTCTCGAAAACATCGTCCGACTGCACGGTTTTCCTTCAGTTCTATTTTCGGATCGAGGTAGTCAATTTATTTCTCATTTTTGGCGAAGTTGCTGTCGGTCGGCTCAAATTGATGTGAGACTTTCGACCAGCCACCACCCTCAAACCGACGGACAAACCGAGAGGACCAATCAAACTCTGGAACAGTATTTGCGCTGCATGCTACAACAAACTGAATAAACTTGGAAAGATATCCTTTGGATAGCCGAATATGCCTACAATAACTCTGTCCACTCGGGAACTGGGAAGACCCCGTTTTTTCTTTTATACGGTAGTCACCCTCGAACCTCGGAGTTGGATCCACTCCAAGATCTTGGAACACCAGCAGTAGACCACCTGCATTCTACAATCACCCAAGCCTTTAAGGAAGCCGTTTCTCACCTTCAAAGGGCTAAAGAACAATACAAGAAAGGAGCAGACCAACATCGGAAGGAAGCCCCCCAATATCAAGTAGGAGATCAAGTCTGGTTATCCACCAAATATCTACCTCTAAAAGGACCACGCACATTCAACCCAAGATACCTTGGTCCCTATTCCATCACTACCATAGTAAATCCAGTAGCGGTCAAGTTGGACTTGCCCCCTCACATGAAGATACATCCGGTCTTCCACGTCTCTCTATTAAAACCCGTGCAACCTCAAACCCGACTAACTACATCTCCAAAACCTATTCTAGTTGATGGAGAACTCGAGTTTGAAGTCAAAAGCATCCTGGATTCCAAGATCTCCAAATCTAAACTATTTTACCTGATTGACTGGAAAGGCTACGGTCCCCAAGAAAGATCCTGGGAACCTGCAGAATATGTCCACGCGCCTCGTCTAATCAAAAGATTTCATCGAACATTTCCTAACAAGCCCAAACCCCCGGAGAAGCCCGGTTTGGGAGGGGCCTTGAGGGGGGGGGTGCTGTCATGATCTCTGCTTCCAAAAGATCAGGACTTGCCCGACTTCCTTGGAAGCAGACCCATAACCCCGGTTCCGAGTGCCAGCCAGTCCCAATTGGGACCTTTTGGACCCTGTCCTGGCGCCAGTGGCACCAGGCTCATAAAGATGCCCAGTCCCAGCGCTGGAAGCGCCGGGCTCATAATGCTTGGGTGGACTTACCTGCAGCAGACCATGCTGCTTACTTACCTGCCAGTTGAACCCCGGATCCTCTTCTGTTTGGGACTACTTTTCCTGTTGGGTGGGGCAGGAGCCACTCCCTAGGTTCAGAACACTGGAACTCTTCTGGAAAGCAGGAACTCTTTTCTTACCTAGGCGTGGCTGTGGAAGGAGACACCTAAGCACTACAGGAGGCTATTTAAACCACACCCGATGGATGAATCTTGCTTTGTCTTATTCTGCATTCTCTGCAGCAGAACGCTCATCGTGTCTTCTGCTTCTGATCCTGGGCCTAAGGAAACAAAGGCTTACCATCCTGGAATCCAGTCTTCAGCAGCACCTGTAAAGACAAAGAAAGAACAGGTTAGCACTACGGTCTTCAGTGGCAGCGCATCTCTTACCTGGTCCATCGGCTGTCACCAACGCCTCGCGCTGCATTCCGGCATCTGAAAGACAAAGGCTTACCTACTCTTCGCATGTTCCGGAGGTCTTCGCACTGCATTCCGGCATCTGAAAGACAAAAGCTTACCAGCTCTTCGCACGCTCCGGAGGCCTTCGGCGCTGCATCCCGCATCTGAAAGACAAAAGAAGGTGCGTTTAAAGACATTGGGCAACTTTATTACTCACGTGCCATTACTCCTTCCCACGCCGAATCCAGTGGGTATTCCAGCACCCTTCAGCTTCTCTAAAGCTCCGAACTTGTACCTGCAAGATAAAAGGGACAGTTAGTGCGCATCGTGAAGCAGGCTACAAGCGCTTACCTACGTGCTTCCAGGCGCTTCTATTCCTCACGCGTGTTCGATCCTCAACTCTCATCAGCCCGCCATCCGCCATCGCCGGAACTCTGCAAAACAAGAGATATCATTACAAAAGACTTTTAAGACATTTGAAGCGCCCAGAACTTACCGTTCGTGCAGTTAACGACAGACAGCAGTCCTCTGAGGTCAAGAGGCCTGCACCCTTATCCAGTGAAGGAACTGGTTACGGCACCCTGCCCCGAGGCAGATGGAGAGCTCGGCGTTCACTTACCTAAGGTGAGGGCGTTAACCTTTGGGGTTCTACAGGAGAAGAGAAAGGGAAGAGGAGAGAGGCACCCAATAACCCCAGTTCATTAATCCCATATTTTCTATCTGCAGACATCTTACTCATCGAGTCAGACATACAGTGCACAGAGGTCCAGCCCAAAGAGCCAACCGTGTGTTACACATCACCTTTGAAGATACGGCATTCACCCAGTCAAGACCGGCGCCTCTGCGGGAATCAGGTGAGCGTTACACTCATAGACGGGTAGATGGGGAGTATGAAGTAGAAATCGTAAGCAAGGTCTTTCCTCACTGGTGGATATGTAATGTCCTAAAGTCAGACAACAGGACTCCCTGTTTAAACAAATTATTTAAAGTGATTACATCCCTACCAGGGATTAAACATAAATGTGTGCTCAATTTACCACCCACAAGCCAACGGATTTGTGGAATGTCTTAATGGTTTATTGAAAAAAAACTGTCAAAGTTGTGTCATACACTACGGAGGAACTGGCTGCATTGCCTTTCTCTGGCTCTGTTCAGCCTTAAGAACCAGCCAGGTAAGGACCATCACATATCCCAGCACAAGATAATGACGGGAGAAGGGTTAAACACACCTGCAAGCACTGCATCAGATGCACATAGGGCAGGCTAGATTTTGGGGGAGGAGTTTCAGGGGTATTTCAGGGATTTAACAAAATATTTAAAAATTATTTCACAACCGCTTGCTCCCAGAATTAAAATAACAGCTGCCATGCCTATGGTCAACCCAACATCTCTACAGTTGCCTCAGCTCTGTCGCAGTGATTTCATATATGTGCGATCCTTCGTGAAGAAATTAAATGACTGTCGGCACAAAGGCCTTTTCAAGGTGGTGTATGCCACCCCGTTTGCTGTAAGAGTTAAAAACCCGCATACTTGGGTCCACCTATCTGACGTTCAAAAAGCAACTGGCACAGCCCTACCTTCTGCAGACCCCCAAGGACAGTGATATTAAACAATTAATGTAGTGACTTTTATAGTGACATTCTTGCAACAGATGCATACCGACGGGCATCTTGACATGAACTTTTCCTCTTCCTCACAGCTGCCAGGATTAAGAAGTATTTCAATGTATATATTGTCATGTATAGGATGCTTCTGTCTCTGTCATTCCTCTATTGTAAATACTTTTATATGATTTGTGAATATAAAGGGGAGGTATAATAATAACATAGAAACATCAAATATAGGGATGGCAAAAAAATAAAAGGGAAATAGAAAATTAAATGGAATATAATGAATATAAAGGCGTTATTTTTAATACAGTTTTGGATGTGCATCACCCTGAAACAGATAATATGTGGTACAACCACATGAGGGAGGTGGAAAAAGCAAAGCCAAATGAGAGCTACGATATATTTGCACTCTTATACCTCATGCAACAGGCACACCCAAACGGTTTATTCCGCAAGAAATGCCATCTCTTGTAGACCAATGTTTAGTGCACCTGGCCCATTGCAGAGTATGAAGCCTGTTTCAAGGACATATGGTCCAGGCAGTCATAATGGATAGAGTTGAATGCGAGTGTGCCAAGAACAAAGAGCAAGCATAATGCCAAACAAGACCACTACTGCAATTGGAAGGTGCGCTGTTTTCCAATGACAGAAAGGACTAGTGAGCTGTGCAGCGGGGGGTCTACTGGGGTTCTCAGAGGATATAGTTGCACTTCTCAACCAGAAATGTTCTAGAATTTGGAGCACCTGTGTGTCAAACCTTACCTGGATCAAACTGAACAAAAAGCCTGCTAAATTGCAGACTCTGAAACACCTCTCCTTTTGGTTCAGAGGAAATGGCACTACACTCATAGGCACAAATGAAATGTGCAATAAGACTGTTTATTCCCGAAGTGGCTAATTGCACATTCACATTGATGCTTCTCTGCTGCGTGTGTGGACAATACGCTTAATCCCATCTTCTCTCATCTTGGAGAGGTGGCTGCTCGTTCACCACCTTGAATTCAGCCAGTCTCATAGTGTCTAACTCGCATTTGACCGTCATAAACGTGCCACCCCCCAACTGCAACCGAACCCCCTCCCCATCAGCATGCTCTCCGCTCACTAAGAGCCCGCCGACAAAAGAGATCAAATCATTGGTCCCAATACTCCTCTGACAACCTCAAAGCAGTTACAGAACAATTCCATCTGTTTACAAAAATTTAAACATTTGTCACCTCCCTCCTTGTGCCTGGCATTCAAACTGCAGCCAATGCAAAGTGGTTACAGATCACGAGGTGGGGTATGTTCCAGATATCGGACCAGACAGAGCAGGGTGTCAATTCAATAAAAACAGAATTGCGGGCTATTCGTCGCATGACCCTCCAGAACGCTATGTTTTAGATTTACTTAGGTAATGGAAGGGGGCATGTGCAAGAAGATAGGATCTTTTTGCTGTAGTGCACATACCTACCCCCAAATGATGCAGACAATTGATCTCTAACCCATGCCATAGGGGCCCCTCCACAACTTGTGGATTGCCATGGAAAAGGAGGCTCGATTGAGTGCTGAAGACTGGTTCAATTTAATGTTTTCATGGGCCCAGTTTTGGCTGGCGGTAGCCGTAAAGGTGCTGGTTTTTATGGTAGTAATTTTTTTTGTAATATTTTGTTTGTGTCAAATGATTCTACGGTGCTTCTCCTAGACACTGCTAAGAGTGCAATGATGATGCTTGTGTTCATAATATCAGGTAAAGCTGCTCCCCTCACCAACAACGTCTACACACAGACCAATAAGTGGAATGGTGGCGTACAGCACAGAAAGGTAAGAGTAGAACAACCAGTTGGTTCCCTGGGGACACTGCTCACCCCCCACTTGATCCAGAAAATGATGTGGAGCATTGGGTGGATTTGGCATGAGTGATGTTGCTTCATGACGTGTACCCCATAAGAATATGCTCGGATGGGGGAAAGTTTACAACACGTGTGCAAAGTGTGGGTGCCCAAAGACAATGATTATAGAAGTGAAGCTGGTTTAGTAAATGGAGTATTAACTGAAGGGGGGAGTGTTGGGATGCAAGTGCAATGTCCCAGTCAGGCTAAGAGATTTTGATTGCGAAAAACAAATTCGTAGGCAGCCTACTGCTAGCTGTTCTCATTGGGCATGGCAGAATGTGCATGTACCCATTTGTAGTTAGCTTTGACACATATTAGAAACACTATATCGCTATACAGAAAGAGCAAAAATGTATTCATGTTGTTGTTACAGAGGTTAAATATAGGTTGATGTATTTTACATTTAGCGGTAGTGTACAGTGTTCTGTCTTAAGGGATGTGTGAGTAGGTAGCTGACATAGTTAGGAGTATGATATGGAGTCAGGGAAGTGTTGCAATAAAGGCGAGGTCTGGGGGCTGAGGTAGAAGGAGTTCCCGCCATGTTGGATATTAGGGCATGCTACAGAATGTGTTTGTGAAAGTATGAGAAACAGCCCTAATGTGGAGCTGCGGCTCCGTCCAGTTGATCCTGAGACAAATCCCCCTACTTTCCCCCCAGAAACAAGTTATGCTGTCAAGGTCACATGCAACTGCAGTGCATTGATAACAGTTGAGTCCAGCTGCAGAGTTTGGAGGAGCTGGGAAAGGAATGTTGGGTCCAGGGAGGAAGTGAAGGAATGCGCCTTTTGAAGGTTGGATTCATGTGAGCAGGACATGGGGTTCTGTGATGCAAAGAGGCCTTGTGAAGATTTGGAGCACTACTACCCTCACCCAAAGAGTAGTCATCCTATTTGAACTGCAGGCGCTGCACTCTAGGGATCAATAAATACGCAAAATTCAAACATAGGAGTGGTGTTTACTCACTAAAGAAATGTATTATGTAACAATGTACCTGGTAGTTAATCAAGTCCTAGTGACAATATAGTAGGTCACGTGTTTTAGGGGAATGTGTTTTAGATAATGTGTGACCAATAGGGTAATGGACGATAGGGGATAATTAGAATTGTGTATAGGTGTTAGACAAGGGGGAGTGCGGGATCATGTTGTAATTTTTATTATGCATAGTTTTCTAACTTCTTTGGTTGCGGTGAGCTCTGTTAGTTTGGTTCTACTTTTGTTTTCCTTGCAACTGGTGCATCGATTATTTGGCTTATTTGAGCTATTATTTTTGTTAATACTTTTTATTGATTTTATGAAGGTAGCAACAAAAGGCAAAGATAAGAACTTACAATCAAAAGATCAAATCACACACAAATAAGACAATTAATGGCACCCCAATATACACAGATCCTCCCAATACTTAAGCAGTTAAGGCAAATGAAATCTAGCACATACAAATATGGATATGGAATTCAGTCATCAGTTCCCTCATTTATCCTAATTCTTGGCACATTTATAAAGATACCTTCAGGAGCTATAGTGCCGCTCCTCCATTGACATGCAGTTTTCCACACTTACAGATTTTGGGGGTTTCGTTTTGTTGCTCATATCGGGAGTAGGCTTTTCCCTATTATGCTGAGCAGAGAGAGCTTTGGGTCGACTGGTAAGGGTTGGCCCAGTGTACTAGACATGCTTCTGTGAACTGCAACCAGGATCCCTGGATTTTTAGGCATAACCAAATCATGCAATAGACGGCACTCACTGCGATGTGGCATCGAAAACAGTAGAGGTTCAAGGCGCGTCCACACTTAAACAGCAAATCCCTAGTGTAGTCTACTCTGTGTAGAATTCTAAGTTGCACCAGCTTGATCTGAGCCAAAATAGCTATCTCTTGTGGCTCCATCAGAGCTTCCTGCTAGCCTTCCTCCTCAATAGACCCAATATCTGACACCCAGTTCTGTGTGAGCTTAGCCATAGACCACAGAGAGAAATTGAGGACAACTTGCTACAGAGTCGAGATTGCTTTTTTGGGAATTAATTCCAGATTCAAGTTGGCCTCTAAAGGCTTTTGGTCAGGGCAGTCGTAGTTCCCTCCGGATTGTGCATGCATGGTGTGCCTAAATCGAATATATCATAACTTGTCCAGGGGTGACAACTCAAGCTTGTTTTGCATTTCAGTGAATGTCAATAGCCTACCATTTTGGAGCACCTGTTCCAACAGATGTATATTTTCCCCCAGCCAGTGTCTAGCAAAATCAAGTTTGTGGAGTTCTGGCAACTCGCAATTGTTCCATAGCAGAGTGTGCAGGGCAGCCCGACCAATCCATCCCATTGCCACATTGGTGGCTCGATGGACACGGATAATCTGTTGAGAGGCCAATGGAAGTGTTGCCATTGCATTGTCACTGTGTAGTGTCTGGGGGATTGGCCAGACTCAGCCAATCCCGCTCAAGTCTGATATGTAGGATTGTCATGTAACCATTTGTTAGCCACAGCCAGTAGGCACACCCAGTAGAATTTGTTGAGGTTCACAAGGCCTATTCCACCCTCCCATACTGAGCTATACAGAGTGTGCAGTGCGATTCTGGGCTGTGACTGACGGCAGAGCAGTCGCCTCACGGCCTGCTCAGCCTTGTGGCATTTCCAGTGTGGCATCGCCACTGGGGTGTTCTGGAGAACATGTAGGTATCTAGGAAGGGTCATCATTTTAAACATGGCCGTTCGCCCTAACAAAGAGAGGGCGAGTGCAGCCCAGAATTTAGTGTCTGTGAGGGATCTCCGTGATCGGTGTAAGGTTATGTTGAGGGTAGGATTCAGGATTTCAACATATTCCAATTCCTAGGTATTTGAAGGAGTTGATGGTAACCAGGAATGTACAGTACTTTGGCATCACCTCCTGCCCCTCTCCCTCATATCCTGAACAGTTTTGACTTATTCCAGTTGACCTGGAGCCTGCTATAATGTTTGTAAATGTGTACTCTTATGAGCTATTGTTGATATGTTTTCTATTGACCCGATGATATGTGGAAATAGAACCTGCTGGGAATTACTGCTCTTTAGGCAACCTCAAAGATGAGCCTTGGTGATTTTTCCGTCAGTTCAACTTCTAGTCTGAATGGCCACATTTGCCTTCCCTGTGTTCCTTCTGTGCCTTATCCTAAGGAATTTTTAGAATCTCCAAGGGAGCTAGAGGTCCTTTTCTATGGTGGCAAATAGTTTCATAAGCAGGGAATCAACAAAGACAACAGAACAAATTGAGGGACTTTGTACTTGGGGACACAAACCAAAGAGTACAGTGAAGGTATAAGGGACAGACATGTTACTGTGCTGCTTCTTCTCGTGAATAAAAGCAAAGTGACTTAGTAGCTAATATCACATTGCCCCTTTAATGGGGGAACTTGTTAGAACAGGGGTGGTCTTCTATTGTAGGGAGACAGAGTGCAAAAGAGGTAATGGAATGAAACTACAAGGGTACTTCTCTCTTGCACAAGACAAGGTGGCAAGCAATCTCTTCACAACTTGTGGATTTACGTTGAAACTCTATTTAGGATCATGTGCTAGAGAACAGTGTTTCTCTATTGTATGCCAGCAGGGAGCACTGAAGGGTGAATGACATGAGAAACATGTTTAGAAGTTCCTGCATGAATGTTGACTTCATGGTTCTAGAGACTAATGAACTAAGAGGGAATCTTAAATATCAATGAATTACCATTGTTTCCAAACATTCACATCAAACAAGATGTGCGTCAAGCCTTGCAAAGTTTCGGGGACAAGCCAATTCAAACATGTTTTCTGTCTGATGCACGAGCAGTGTGATCTGCATGCAACATGATGGGGAGTGACGCTTACCTGAACCATGCTTAGGGCACTTGTTACTGGAGAATGTGATCAAATAAGCTGCAAAGTGGAACAAAGCAGGCAAGGGGAATAGCTGGAATATGTTGGAACAGAGCTGAGTGGGAGCAAAGAGGGACTGTACAGGAATCTGGTCTACAAAAAAGATTAGTGGAAACGGACACTAACAGCAGAATGGGTGAGAACAAAAGGGCACAGAGTTGGAGGGTCACTGTAGTCTGCCCCTTTGATCAGAGGCATTTTCAGCAAGGCAATGTCCGTCAGGTGGCTTCACTGCCATTTCTCTGCTGGATATGCTGCAACAAATTTACAAAGTACCAACAGTGGAAACACAAAGCCTACAGAGATCATGTCTGATGTTGAATAACTAGCGCGGAGGACTGAAGTTTTATAAGAGGGGCTATTATATACGTGCTTACATTGGGTCCCCCTTGCAGGGAATGCACAACAGATCAGAGATGTGTGGGGCAATTACCTGTACCATACATTGACTATCCCTTTCAAATTATGCACATCCTGAGTCGCAAACTGAGGAAGATGCTGTGCCCTTCATACACACCTTCTGACTTGTTCGCCTGCACATCATTCCTGCCAGTCTTGGAGCAGTGTGTAATAGTGGTTGAGTGTGCAGATGCAAGTCACTTACAGACATTGCAATCCTATCTTGCTGAAATGTTTTTTTTTCTGCGTGGAATTGTTTCTGCAATTCTTACCTCTCTATCTGGCTTGTGAGGCTTCATGAGCTCAACAGCTTGTCCTTTCCTGACCAGCATCACCTGGGAGTCCCCAAGCCAGGCAACATGCAGCATGTTCCCTCTGATGAACGTCACCACACCAGTAGTTCCACATCGCATCTTCTGAAAGGTGAGGGACAGCAAAAGATACATTTATTCAACACGGCATTTCAAATAGCACATCATGCACTGTTTTCATAAATGGACGCCAATATGTCTTTTAACATGTTATTGTTAAGAATTGAGCAACGAAATCGGTATTTTTTAATGTATGAGACGCCATAGGAGTCGGTCGCTTTTTTGCTCTTTTAACAGTATTTTTGATACTACAGGACGAGTTTTGAAATTATTAAAAGAAAAGGCAAGGACCACAAACGTGCAAGTAGAACACAAACTTGTTTTATACATGGGCTGGTTTTGCCCTGTTTCAGTCCTTTCTTTTCACTAAATGGAATTGGTTTGGAGGCGCCTAGAGCACGCTTGGTTTGATGTGCGCAGATCTTTTTCTATGTCAGCCAACAGTCGTACTGAGCCACTTAACTTCCTGACATTAGCTTGATGTGTCCTATGGGACTCCACGGGAATGGGGACTAACATTTTCCGGCACTAGCTTCCCGGTTGGCTGGGAGTTGTAATGTCCCGGTGGCGCTGGGAAGCTAGGTGCCGGTAAAATGTTACAAGTCCGGCGGCAACCCGCCGGAAGCACCGGCAGGGTTACTGCCAGACTCGTAATGAGGCCCTCTGTTGCCCTAAGGGCTTTCACTCACTCCTCAAAAAAGTCAGTCCTGTTTAAAGCAGCAATGTCTCCTTCCTAACTTTGCATTGGTTTATCAATGGGTAGAGATCCTCGTCTCAGGAGGATAACTCGGGGGCAACGTGTTCGCCTTGGAAGCAAAACAACACGGAGCAACACAGGTTCGGTCCCGGGTCCGCGCTTAGAAACCTCTGGGTATTAAGCGCGTTATAAATAACCTATAATATCACATATCATATCATATATAAAACTGCCAAGGCTCAGCACAATCTGCAAAGCAATACTGCCTACCCATTTCAGATCCTCTGCTAGCCCTGCACTCTAATTGTAACCCCCTTAGAAACACCCCACTGCTTCCCAGCAAGGTTAGTTTTCCGCTTTATAAATCCCATTGACAGCCCTACAGATTAGGGGTGTATCTGCCACTTTTACTCCCTAAAAATAGGCAAATTCTCCCCAAAAATAAAAATAGGGAGTAAAAATACTCCCAACAAAAATGGGAAACAGACACATCAGAGAATGTCCCACTGCGTTCATCAACACAGCCCCATGGATATAGTTGGACCAGTAGGACATGTAGACCACAGGAAGAAACTATAATTACTGCCTGATCTGAAGAGATAAAAAGTACCTTTCAATGGGCATGAATAACTCTTACAAAACCTTTGTTTTACAGGTAAAACATTTTTACTTGCCAAATACACTCCCACTGGGAATGGGACTTACGTTTGTACTCCCTAAAACATAATTTTACTCCCAACTTTATTTATTATTTATTTGGATTTATAAAGTGCCAAGCGGCCCGGGGGCATCGTGGCGCTGTTACAGGATATTCATTTATGACATGGTACAGATAAATCATGGGCAGTGGTACAGGTAAAAGCATGACAGCGTTCCAAAGCTTACATAGGAACGGTGTTGTAAGCAGTACATTTGGCAGTAGACTAGTTGAAGAGATTAGTTTTTAGGACCTTCCTGAAGGTTGTGAGGGATTGTTAATTTCTCAGGTTGCGTGGGAGCGCATTCCAAGCTTTTGGTGCTAGGACTTCAAAGCTTGTGCCGCCAGCTTTGGCTCTGTTGAAGGATGGGACGGAGAGCAGGTGAGCGTATTGGTTAAGTTTTGGTCTGTGTGCCGGGGCTTGGTGAATTCTTTCTGCTAGGTATGCCAGGGCTGTCAAGGCAAGGCATCTGTGGGTGATGGTGAGGGCTTTAAATGAAATGCGTTCCTTGATAGGGAGCCAGTGGGCGTCTTTTCTTGCCTGTGTGATGTGCTCTCTCCCTGGGATGCTGAGGGCAGCCCTGAGGGCCCTATTTTGTGCCATTTGAAGTCTGTTGATGTTATTTGCTGAGATGCCTAGGAATAGGATGTTACAGTAGTCATGTTTTGCGCCAATTGTAGCTCTCGCTATGTTAAGGCAGTTTTTTGGTGATAGGTGAGGTTTTAATGCATTTATGATTTTAGTAGTAAGTGCAGCTGAGGATGAGATGGCACTAATTTGTCTGTCCATTGATAAGGTGGAATCTAGGAAAAGAGTGTAAACAGGGATTGCACAGGTTTCGTCAGTGCAGCAAGAGGCAGGTGCAAGCATTACTCTCTCAACCTATAAAATGAAAGCTCTGCCAAAGATATGAGCAGAATATTTCAGCCTTTAGGATGGGCGATCTAAATGGAGAGGGACTCCTCTGGTTCACAGAAGTTGCATCTGGGCAGCATATGGGAAATGTGTGGCAGAGGTTCACCTTGCACTGCAAAAACCTGAAAGCATAGGGTTGAAGCAGCACATCAGTGGTCTCTTGCCAAGGCTGTTGTTCAACTGTTGCCAAATCAAGGGAATGTGACATTACTGCTCAATCCTGAAGATCAGACGCACCTCTGATGGGAATCCCATTTTTTCAGATTCAACACAAGTGCTCTGGAGCAAGCATGTCTATGGCCAATTGGATCCCTATCTCTCTCACTGTGCGCCCCCCTCAGGTTGAAAGGATGTCCAGAATGTCACTTGGCAGTTGAACATAGCAACCTCATGTAAAGTTTGTATGCTATCTGGTACTTGGGCTTCCTACCTTTAAAGGTGCAAGTGGTGGGTTTTATATCGCTCTGTGTGCAGAAGGGACGAAGAAGGGAGAGATAGGTTGTGTAGCCGTGCGTGCATGTGGTTCACCGCTCCTAGATTTACACTAGTCCAGGGAAGGAGTCCTGCAGAGTTCAGATGGTTGTTGTGATGGCTGCATTTGTGTTAACTATGCAGCAAATTCCTATCGTCCAATCGATTAAATAGCCATTGATGCTGATGCGATGACTCCATTCTTTATCTGCTAGCAGAGACCACCTACGTGCATCAGCTTCATTGGTCATGGTGAGACCCTACTGGGTCCTCTTAATTTGAGGCACAGCGCAGCTAATCTTCTTTTTCAGTTCCTTTCACAGGCTCAATAATAAGAATACACAAATAGTGATAGTGACAAAGACCTCTCGAAGTTGTCCTTTATCCATGCCCGCATACCGCAGATGTAAGCATTTTTTTATCTTAAATCATCTTAACCTTGCCTCCTCCTTTGGGGACCCACTTTAAAAGGAAGTGATTCATTATTGGCCCTGGAGCTACAGACCTTTTTTATGGGTTCATCTTATTAGTGTTAGGGGCCACTGTGCTATCAGTATGAGTTCACCGCTACTACTCTCCAATGTACAGGACCATTCACATCAACACTGTACAGCTGAATACAAGAGTCACTGAAAGCATTTTACTATCTATTAAGGGCATGAGCACGTTGGTCTATAGAGAAACAAGGAGGCACACTTAGGCAGTGTTCCTAAATATCTTTGGCTAATAGTCTTAAACAGGGTGACCCATGCACTTCATGACTGGAAACTCTGCAATATGGTTTTGGCAATTCTATTTCCGCCTTGGGATGCTTTGAGGATGGAGGATTCTAAATTAAGAGGTAACTCAATATGACCTCTTTGCCTTCCAGATGAGGGAACCCCTCCAGCCCCCCCAAAAAAACGAAGGTTTAAAGAGGACAATAACCGAAAC
Source organism: Ambystoma mexicanum (assembly GCF_040938575.1). NCBI lineage: Eukaryota > Metazoa > Chordata > Amphibia > Caudata > Ambystomatidae > Ambystoma > Ambystoma mexicanum. Next base: position 557,111,656 of record NC_090931.1, read on the forward strand.
CATTTAAACTTGAAAATGATCCCATATACCCCAACACTAGGTCTACCTTTCCTTCCCTAAGCTGTATCCCTTGCCTGCAATCCTCTCTAGGCCCCTGACTCCACGTCCCTCCAAGTGCACAGTAGGTAGTCTATCCTAAATGTGTCCATATTATTGTATTATTGCATACTATTACTGCGTACGTTCCAACCAGGAACAAATTACCAAAAATCACTTTACATAGAGGGGAATATATATGGGGAAGGCACAAACTACAACTGAATAGCATCAGGATTTATCTGGTGGGCTACTATCTGAAAATTGGAGTTTAACTCTTTAACTTACTGTTCAATCTATTGACCACAGAGTGCATATAGCAGCTTCTCTGTGTATACCCCCAGAACCGGACAATATTATTAGTGTGGAAATTCCATTCACATCAGAGTGTAGAGATGTGGTGGATTTTGATTCAAACGTTTTATCGACAGTGTCCTGAAATAAAGCGGGGCAATGAACAAACTTGCTAGTTCTGACATTAGCATTTGTTTTAACCAATTCGATATAATTCTCTCACAAGATCTTGGACGGGTATTCAACTAGATAAACGCATAAAAACAACCTAGGGGTAGATATTTTGGTGGAATGGCAACGTTTACTAATCCCATGCTTGAATTTAACACTGTGACGTTACATCCACCCGTGAGTTTTGTGCAAGTTGTGAAAACCCGGGCAGAAAAGTATGATGAATTGATATTTGTTAATTTTTACAAGTCTGCACAAATATAATGAAGAAAGTTGTTTGCTGATGTTTAAACGCCTCTTTGATGACCAATTGTTCCAACACAACGAAAGAGGCAAACAATAGTCTTTGTGGGAGGGGATTTTAATAAAAACATGGGTAACGGACCCAAACCTGATTTCTTTGACAGCATGAAAGATAGGTTGCAAGGTATCCCGGTACATTGTACGTTGGATGCCTGCATGTGTGCGAATGTGCTTAGGTTCCATACCTGTGAATATGAATGGGGCCTTAGATCCACTAATGGATGAACCTCAAATATCCCGTGGAACTATACATTTAGAGGTAACCAGGGTAATTCTTCTAACAACTATTTCTGCTTCCCAGTTTCACATTGGAAGCTGATAAAAGATTTATTTTTTTGTTGAAGACGTTTTGAGTGACCACCCCCCAGTTGTCTTCAACTTTAAATGGCTCTGTACTAAATTAACTATTAATAATTATTTGCATTTGACACTAACAGAAGTAAACACAGCGAAACAGAATCTAAGATGGAACACAGTTGACAAAATGTTATTCCAGCAGAATATATTTACATCTAATTTCTCACAGTTCAATTGTATTCTAAATACAGAGGTGGCAGACCCTCTGGTACTTACTAACTTCCACAACCGACGGTCCAATATCCCAAATGTGTTCCAGGATAGCCATACTAATTCAAAGTATCCCGTAGCCAGGGGATGGTTCAACAAGGGGAATGCAGCATGGCTAAACAAAGACAGCTTTCATTATTGAAGAATTCTCAGAAAATATAAATGATAAGTCTCAGGACAAAATACTAAAAAGTTATTGCAAATCGTAAATTGGAATTGGAGGCCATCATGTGGCAAGAGTTGCCAGAAGCTCTCGCTGATAAGAACACCAAGAAATGTTGGGAACTGGTGACTCAGGGCCCACCACATAAACGCAAGGGAAGACTGTTGAAACAACGGTCCCAGGCCAACTATGGGTTAACCACTTTGTGTCATTATATAGTGCTGTTTCTAGCTCAAACAAACGGGATACCTCCTTAAATAATGCCGATATAGTGACCCATAGTTGGACCCATTAGGAAGACTTGTCAAACTTGGAATTCCCCATTAGGGAAATAAGGGAGTCTATAGCTAAATAAAAGCCTAAACGGTGTACCAGCAGATTTGTTTCGAGCAGAGACCGATCTGTGAGCCCCTGTCATAACTCTTAGTTGTAATGCAATAGCCAGGACTGAATTGATTCGGAAATTAGCTATAATCCATCCTACACACAAAAGGGGGACAGGTATAGCACGGCCTCATATAGACAGATTTCATTGTTAGACTTGTATTTTAAAATCTTTGGTTTTGCCCTTCAGACAAATATAGAGAAATGGGTAACAAGTAATCATATCTTATCCCATATACAATTGGGATTCTGCGCAGGCCTGGGTATGTGTGAGCAGCAAGCATTGAATTTATATCTGGTCGTAGCTAAATCAAGTGATCTTGACTTAAAAGTCAATGTGGGTAATTCTGCAGTTATGGTCTGTCATTTAGGCAAACAGCGAATTAAAGTTCCATTGATGCATATTAATAAAAATGTAATTCCTTGGGGTCTGAGGATTTGACTATCTATGCATACCATTCTCCCCAGGATTATCGGGATGATGTCCAACTAGTAAGCAAGTTAGCAGGTTGAATCAAGCACTAGGTGGGCTTGCCCGTTTTATGAAGATGTACATGGTCCAACACCTGATCCTGATTATGAAAGTATATAACAGCTAAGCTAGTTCAGTGGCCAAATATGGGGCTTCGTTTTGCAGGGTTTCTAACGTAGCAGACCTACAAGTCATGGAGAATTACTTTATTAAGACATGTTTTTGACTGCTGTGGTCTGCCTCAGGTTATGGTGCATACTTAGAGTTGGGCTTCACTTTTTTAGAAAATGACTGGATCCACCGACTGACATCGAATTGCCTGAGTATATGGAGTAATCAAAAGGCTGGGCTAACTCAATGTACGAGAGAATTACATGCAGCTCAGAGGGTCTGCTATAGATACCATTTGTAACGCCTCTGTCCCAGTTCGAATTACATGGACGTTACTGAAAACAAACTCGGGTCCATAGCTGACCGTTGGATTATTTCTGGCAATTTGGGTGAGCCACAGGACAACTTGTAAAAGTATCTAGTCCTTGCCAAGATTCTGGACTCCTTCCCACTTCAGTGGTAGGAGGGGTAGATTCAAAAGATTACATATTGGAAGACTGAAAAAGTGTAGGACCAAGAAGCGCTTCAAGCAGAAAGGGCGTTGAGGAGGCATTAGCTCTGTAACAGGCATCCTCCCGACAGCATTTACAGAAAATACTTTAAGGAGCTGAAGGTTCAAAATTGTATGTATATTAACCTGATAGGAAAATGTTTCAAGAATGTTACAGGTGGTGCCTTAGCTTTGGGATACTAATACTATACTGGCTGTGGCAAAGGGCTTTTCTTGAGTTGGTTAACACAGAGATACACGAGGAACAAATCAGCTTTGTACGTTTTCGGCTTGTGGGAAGTTCTTTAACTGGTCTGGTACTGATGGATTCCAAGTCTTAAAGGGAAAGGAACACGTTTTCTCATGCTTTCTTGTTTATATTGCTTTTTGTGGACTAGCATTAGAACCAACATTATTACCTCCAATTCATGGATGTTCTACAATAAGACAATTCTAGGCAGCAGCCTAGAGAGTCAACAGTAGAGCTCATGCATGTGAGTCATTTTAGCCCTAAAAACATCAAATCTGGCCCGATCGCAGTGGAGGGCAGCTTAAAATTGAACTTTGCATACATCTAGGGACCTCTCTGAGCCTGGGGAGGGAGGACTACCAGGGTTTACGCCAGATAAATGGGGTGTTGGAGTTTAGAGGGCCCCAGTCCCTATCCCTTCAACATTTGCCTGGTTGCATGCCATCAGTGCCACTCTCCATCACCCCCATGACTCCACAGCACCATTCTGGCCAGCACCTTTCTCTTTGACTTCTAGGATCTACAACATCAGCATTAGGAATGGGACAGCCAATGAGCATCCAGAGAAAGACCATCTCAAGCGAGAAAGAGGCAGAACGAACCGCAAAGCACCTTTCACAAAGCAAGCTGCTGAGTCACCCATCTCAAGTGGAACAGTGCAGTCAGTCTGAGCATGGAGAGCTGCAGAAAAATCCACCCACCTTGAACAAGTGACCTCCGACAGCATAACACTAGCAAGAGTCAGGGCGCGGAGTGCCCGGGAGGACTCATATGAACGACGACATGATGCTCACCTGCAGGGGGAGCTGTGAAGTGGGACCCTCCCGAAGCCATGACCCTTAAGCAGCCTGGAGACCCTCACACGAAATTGGACATGAACTATTGCAGGCTGTCGTTGCTGGAGACTGGCGGTCCAGTGGATGGAAAAGGGATAGGGTTTAAGACACCTTTTGAATGTTTGTCTGACTGAAACACCTGCCTTGGAAAGAGGACAGTTAGCATTTGGCCCGTGGGACCAGCAGAGGGAGGGAGAAAAGGGAGGGCTAAAATGAGTATAAAAGGGAGGGTAGGAAGGTGTGGGTTGTTCAGATGAGGTCAAGGGAGGAGCAGGAGGACCAATAGACCAGTCGGAGGAAGGACAGAGCAGAGGAGCATGGTGAAGAATAGTTGAAGGAGTGTGAAAGGTGAGGTATTGGTTGGTGGGAGGGAGTGGTACTTAGGTTTGAAAGTGTGTGAAAGGTGTGCGAGTGAGATAGTGAGAGTAGGGTGTGAGAGAAAAGATGACTGGGGAGGTAAGGAGGGTAACTGAGGGAGATGATCTGGGTGGAGCGAGTAGTAGTGGGTGAGAGTAGTAGTCGAGAGGGAAAGTAGTACATCTTTTTTTATTTCTTAATTGTAATTTAGGTTTGAAGAAATAAACTTTTCACAACAGTTAATAGAAAAAAAGTAGTGTGGAAGGGAAAGTAGTACATCTTTTTTACTTCTCAATTGTAATTTAGGTTTGAAGAAATAAACCTTTCACAACAGTTAATAGAAAAACACATCAAATATTGCAATTGAATTACGTTCCACTTGAAGCACCTTTATACAATTAATTCATCAAATCATCGAAAATGTCAAACAAATGCATTAAAAATCTGGTCAAGTTTTAAACAAGAGAAACTTGACGACCGTCCATCATTCTATATCAAAGAAGCTCACTTGCAAAGTTTGTATAGTTATGAACAAACTTTGAAAAGTAAAGGCTCATAATCTCTTTTGTTACATGGCAGACAGTAACTAAATGTCGTAATGTTTCTATTTCTCACTTTGATTTGCATAGACTGCAAGTTTTTTCCACTCAAAAAATAAACCTAGGCCCCAATACTTCAAGGGGGTAATTCATAGAATTTTGGTGCAAAAGTGGCGCACGCGGCTGGCACACAGTGTGCGCGTGCGGCAGTCTGCGCCAGCCGCGTGTGCCAAAATCCATTTCTGCGCACAGCGTATTCATGGATTTTAACATCCATAACCAGCCGTGGCGCAGTGACCCGGCAGCAGCGCCAGTTCCGCCCCCAACCCCGCCCTGTGCACCATGAACAACGCACAAATCCCGTACATGGCGCACAGGCCAGTGGACCAGCATACAGCCCCCCAACCACGAAAACGTCTGTAAAACTACCCGCGCACCCCTCAGAATACACGTACCCCTCTCGCGGTAGCAAGATCGCGTGTAAAACTCCCCGCACACCCCTCCGAATACACGTACCACGCTCGCGCCAGGTAAATTGCATCCAAAAAGCACACCCTGTGGCGTGGGCTGCCTCTGGGCCATGCCCAGGGTGGATGGGGTGCCTGCATGTATTTGGGGGGTGTGCGGGAAGTTTCACATGCGATAGGCCCTGTGCGAGCGGGGTACGTGTATTTGGTGGGTGCACGTGGAGAATCACATGTGATAGGCCTTGTGCGAGTGAGCTACGTGTATTTCGGGGGTGCGCGTGGAGAATCGCACGCGAAAGGCCTTGTGCGAGCGGGGTTCGTGTATTTCGGGGTTGCGCGTGGAGAATCACACGTGATAGGCCTTAGGGAGCAGGGTACATGTATTCTGAGGGGTACGCAGGGAGAATCGCACGCAAAAGGCCTTGTGCGAGCGGGGTACGTGTATTTCGGGGGTGCGTGTGGAGAATCGTACGCGATAGGCCTTGTGCGAGCGGGGTACGTGTATTTCGGGGGTGCGCGTGGAGAATCACACGCGATAGGCCTTGGGGAGTGGGGTACGTGTATTCTGAGGGGGGCGCGGGGAGAATCACACACGAAAGGCCTTGTGCGAGCGGGGTACGTGTATTTCGGGGGTGCGCATGGAGAATCACATGCAATAGGCCCGTGCGAGCGGGTACATGTATTTGGGGGGTGCGCGTGGAGAATCACACGTGATAGGCCCTGTGTGAGCGGGGTACGTGTATTTGGGGGTGTGCATGGAGAATCACACGTGATAGGCCTTGGGGAGCGGGGTACGTGTATTCTGAGGGGTGCGCAGGGAGAATCACATGTGAAAGGCCTTGTGCGAGTGGGGTATGTGTATTTCGGGGGTGCGCGTGGAGAATCGCACGCGAAAGGCCTTGGGCGAGCGGGGTTTGTGTATTTCGGGGTTGCGCGTGGAGAATCACACGTGATAGGCCTTAGGGAGCAGGGTACATGTATTCTGAGGGGTACGCGGGGAGAATCGCACGCGAAAGGCCTTGTGCGAGCGGGGTACGTGTATTTCGGGGGTGCGCGTGGAGAATCGTACGCGATAGGCCTTGTGCGAGCGGGGTACGTGTATTTCGGGGGTGCGCGTGGAGAATCACACGCGATAGGCCTTGGGGAGTGGGGTACGTGTATTCTGAGGGGGGCGCGGGGAGAATCACACACGAAAGGCCTTGTGCGAGCGGGGTACTTGTATTTCGGGGGTGCGCATGGAGAATCACATGCAATAGGGCCGCGCGAGCGGGTACATGTATTTGGGGGGTGCGCGTGGAGAATCACACGTGATAGGCCCTGTGCGAGCGGGGTACGTGTATTTGGGGTTGCGCATGGAGAATCACACGTGATAGGCCTTGGGGAGCGGGGTACGTGTATTTTGAGGGATGCGCAGGGAGAATCACATGTGAAAGGCCTTGTGCGAGTGGGGTATGTGTATTTCGGGGGTGCGCGTGGAGAATCACACGCGATAGGCCCTGTGCGAGCGGGTACGTGTATTTGGGGGTGCGCGTGGAGAATCACACGCGATAGGCCCTGTGCGAGCGGGGTACATGTATTTGGGGGTGCGTGTGGAGAATCACACGCGATAGGCCTTGGGGAGCGGGGTACGTGTATTCTGAGGGGTGCGCGGGGAGAATCACACGCGAAAATCCTTGTGCGAGCGGGGTATGTGTTATTGGGGGGTGCACGTGGAGAATCGCACGCGATAGGCCCTGTGCGAGCGGGGTACGTGTTATTGGGGGGTGCGCATGGTGAATCACACGTGATAGGCCCTGTGCAAGCGGGGTACGTGTATTCCGAGGGGTGCGCAGGGAGTTTCACACGCGATTAAGCTGTGTGAGCGGGGTACGTGTATTCTGAGGGGTGCGCTGGGAGTTTCACACGTGAATTAGCAGTGTGGGTCCTCCCAGGTGTGCCTTCTACCCCCTCCCCAGCCCCTGCAGGCAGCCCACACCACAGGGGACTACCCTGCACCCCTGGTCATGTCCCGTAGGCAGCCCATCCACCCTGGGCATGCCCCCCAGCCAGCCCACATGTCACCATGCACTAGTGAGCACCGACTCATGTCCCCCTGCGCCCCCACCCATCCAGCATTGATGGGCACCTGCCAGCAGGCCCCGACTCATGTCCCCCTGAACCCCCACCCATCCAGCATTGACGGGCACCTGTCAGCAGGCTCCGACTCATGTCCCCCGGCACCCCCACCCATCCAGCATTGATGGGCACCTGCCAGCAGGCCCCGACTCAAGTCCCCCCCGCCAACATGTCATAAAAATGCACATTCATGGGCCTCATGTCCACCAAAATCCCACTGCACGCCACCCCAGTCTTGAGAACAATTAAGTTTCCCATCCACCCCACACTGAGAGCCCTATATCATGATACAAACCAAAAGTCAACTATGTACATCAACACATGTCCGTCTCACACACACACACACACACTGGGTGCCAGTGATTGTGTAAACCCACATTGTGACATGCAGTAAACCAATGCGCGAATACCACACATGGAAGTAATGAATCAAAATGTATTTTGCACAAAGTGAAGGTAATGGAATGAAAACATGAACATTATTTTAAACAAGAAAAGAAATGCATGTCCAAAAATGAAAAAAAGAAATGAAGTCTCAATCCAAAGTAATCCAAAAGAAAGTTAGTCCAAACTCTCCGTCCACCAAAGCAAATCCAAAGGAAACGTAAATTGTAAAATCCATTGATCCATGGTGATTTCAAAAAAAATATTTTCATAAATCCACAGTTCAACTATGTACAACGATTCAATCCAGGGTCCATGAGCCCAACGAATGAAATGAAACCTATAAAAAAAAAAAACTACCTAATGAAGAACTATGTACAAAAACGTGGGGCATTGTCCAAGCGTCCCAAAAGAAGTAAAAACAGAAAAGAAACCTAACACTAACTAACTATATACAATGGCGGCAGGCAAGTCCTACGGCTCACTCTGTGATGTCGTGGGCCAGGGGCATCATCGAACTCCATGTCAATGTCCCGGAGGCGGGCCTCTGCCCTGGCCCACTCAGCCCGCCTCAATGCCCGGCGCATGGAGAACTCCGCTCTGACCATGGTGAGCCGCGCCTCTTCTGCCCGCCGCCGCTCCGCATCTATCCGCTGGACCAAACGCAGCCACACGGAAGACACTCCCATTCCAGGGTCCTCCTGCTCTCTGGCCGATGCCTGCCCCTCTGATGTTGATGGCCCGGAGCCATCATCAATCCCACCTTGAGCCTGCTGCTGTCCATGTGCCCTGTCCGATGATGCCTGCACATCCTCCATCTGCTGGTCTCCAGTTGGTGGGGTGCCCACCCCTGCTGGACCTCCGACTCCCGACTATGGCAGGGATGGGATCTCCACCAAGCTGGCTGTGTTGGTCGGGCCAGGTCCACAAGGGGCCCTTGTGGAATCTGGGCCAGAAGACGGCAGGGAGAACGACTGACGCATAGTCTCCACAGAGGAGGAGAGGTCTGCCACAGTGCGCGACACATGTAGGAACCCTCTGACCATGGCCCCTCCAAACTGTGCCACGTTGACATGCAGCTCTTCGTGATGGCGTGCGTGTTCCTCCCGGGAAGCACGCATGTCATCACGAATGACACGCGTGCGCAACTGGCACCAATCAGGATGGAGCCCATACGGTCATGGGACTCCTCGTCCGCAGGTAGTGGAGTGCCAGATGCCGTGGGCCTCCCCCCTACCTGCGGACGGGCCTGGGATGAGGAATCCCTGCTGGTGCATGGTGGTGCAGTCACAGGGTCAGGGACAGCGACATGCACAGGCCCCTCCGTGGCGACCTGTGCTGCCTCCTGGCCCTGGACTGTACCACTTGCACCAGTGGTACTGCCCCCACCAGGCCCCATGTGCGGCTTAGCAGCGGGCCCCTCCTCTGTGGAGACCACCAACCTGGATGTCTCTGCACCGTCTTCCGCCATTGCAAGCCCCTGTACAGCCGTAGTGGCAGACGCGGCACCAGTCCCCTCGCTCCCGGATGATGGCAATTCCTGGGAGGGTGGCTGGGCTTTGCGTCGCTGCCCGGTGGAGGCATCCCTGCCGCTTTGCTCCACAGCGCCGTCTCCGCACTCTTCTTCACTCGACGCTGCGTAGAGGGAGACATAGAACACAAGCATCAGGGTACTGTACAATAGTCCCCTAGACAGGAAGCAATAACGCATGAGTGGCACTGTCAAACGTCACTTCCATCCTGTCCCTCCACAACACATGGGTCAATGCAGACAACACACATGCAGAAACAGGCACGGCGCATGCAATCAACATCAGCATCCATGTACAAGGGCCTCTATTGACAAAGGTTTGGCTTCAAACTCACATGCATCATGGCTCATACTGATCCCATGCACACACACATCACCGGAGGGTCATGCATCAGGGCTTGTACACCACAGACACAGTGGATACAAGGGTGACTAGACTGCATAAGTGAATCAACACATCGTCACGGACATGTCATGCATCCATGGCGTTTCAAAGTCACACACACGCTTCTCAGACACACAGACATGTACACCATACATGTACAAGAGAGCAGCACCCATCTCCCACCCCCCATCCATGTCCAAGAACAGAGACAGGCATCCATTCATGTGTGCATTCCGCATGCAGCTCCCCATGTTGCATTGGAACAAATGCACCTCCCAGATCCTCTCCCGTCCTTCCTTGTCGGAGCGCGATGGTGTGAAGAGGGCATCATAATGCCCCAGAACTTGCTCCACCAGCATACCAACTTGCTTGTCACTGAAGCTGGTAGCCCTCTGCCTCTCTGGCTGGGGGTCGCCAGTGGTCTCGGATGGTGTTTGCCCCGACATGGCGACCCCCGAGGCAGTTGTGGGTGGGCAACTGGGTCCTGGGGCTGGGCTGTGGAGCAATGGTATCCCAGTCGGGAGTCTTCTGTTCCAGCAGGGGTGGACACAGCAACTGGACCCCTGCAGATGGCTGACGTACAGGCACCAAATAGCAGGGCACATGGGCAGCAGGCAGCAGCAGATGGCAGGTGGGAGCGTGCTCGGGGCTCTGAGCGGCAGGAAAATGGCCTTTTGGGCAGAAGCGTGGTCTTCCGTGTGTTGTCGCATGGCCAGCTTGATACGGAGTGATTTGGCATGTGAAAAAAGTGCACGTCAGCGTGTAATTCGAGGAAAGGCCCTTAGCGCGTAAGCGCGTCTCTGATGTAACGCGCACGGGCGTTTCCCTCAACACGGGTGCATAGTGGATCCGCACGTGAAAAAACCACACGTCCGTGTGTGAATTCATGCAATCCGAGGAAAGGGCGTAAGCGTAAGCGTGTAAGTGACGTGATGTGCGCAGGCGTCACCCTCAGCACGTGCCTTTCGTGGAGACCGACGTATGTGTTGCTACTTCGTGTTTCGCTCGCCATCACAACTTCACAGCGAATCAAGGACGTATCTCTTCTTTTGGCGGGGGTATTGACTACGCGTGTTTCTCATCACGCTAGTCTGACGGTGAGTTGCGCACGCTATTTTTGCCACTGCGGGTGCCCCTGTGTCGCGTACCCGTTTTCGAGGTCATATTAGCCTGCGTGTCCCATGCGTACGCGTTTTCGTGTTCCTGGGTACCACCGCATACTGCGGGAGGTTAATTCCACCCACGTAGGCTGCAGGGGTTGCATGCACGGTTTTACTGCAGTTTTGGGGTGCCTGAGCGTTGCGTGACCCGTCACTTAATCACCGGGGTCACATACAGCCTTGCAGGTGCAGGGGTGCTGTTAACATCTTGTATCCCACCCCCTTCACCCCAATTGCCCAGTACAATTGTCGTGTACATCTCCCATTGGCACTTCTCCATCTATGCCGGCACTACTCCATCTGTGCCATGCTTGGGAGGCCACCAAAGGTGAGGGGCGCCTCAGCTGGGCGTACTCCTCGTGGTGGGCGTGGTCAGGGACGTGGCCAGGGTGACCAGGGAGTAGGGGGACTCCAGGGTGTCCAGGGTGGGTACAGAGGGGGAAGAGGCAGGGGTGCGCCACTTCGGCACGACGATGTGCCATGTGTCGGTGCAGTCATGCCACCACCCCCTGTGGTTCTGGGAGATGCAGCTTCTGCATCTGGCACTGGCGCCCATGTGACCCGGCAGTCCGGTTCACCGACTGCCACGGGCCCAAGGGTAGTGGTAGCTGCAGGTGCAGCTGTGGACACCACCACCCAGGCTCAGGGTCTTCCAGTGCAGGCTGCGTTGGCACTTGAAGAGTCCATGGAAGATTTCCAACAGGGCAGGAGGAACACTGTAGGTGCACACAGGGCTGCCCTGACCGAGACACGTGTCCCTGGGGCAGTAATGTCATCTGCTGCCCCGACCAGCTGGGTGTTGGCAAGTGCAGGGGCAGATGCAGCCAACAACACCCCGGTTGTGAGTCTACCAACCAGGACAGTCGCGGTCAAAGACCCTGCCACAGCGGATGTTGCTGCGCAGGGTCCATTCGAGAGCACCCAGCAGCCACTGACGCAAGTCAGGCCTTTGGTCGTCCTTCCACCTGCCACTCCCTTGGCTCAATCCACCGGTGCCACTGGCCATACTGATCAGGGCGGCATTTGCAAGACAGGGTCCGCGCCACCATCCAAGAGGAGGAAGGTTGCACCTGCAGCACAGGCTGGGACCCCACACACAGCCACGACCTCCTGCACGTCGAGGAAGAAGCCTTTCTGTGCACAGGAACTGGACTTTCTCATGGACTACGTACGGGACCACAACCGTGACATGCTAGTGGGGCCTAATTGTCAAACTACGGCTGCCCATCGTGATACCCACTGGAAGCAAGTTGCGGAACATGTGAGTGCATTCGGCCATGAGGTGCGCACGGCGCAAGAGTTCAAAAAGCGTTGGAATTACCTCAAATGCAGCGCTAAGGCAAAGCGTGCCTCAAATTACAACATGACTCTGGTGACTGGCAGTGGGCCGGCACCTGAGGAGGAAGACCTCACTCCGCACGAGTCACTCGTTGCGGAGTTCATACCACCTGAATCGGTCAAAGGAGTGGGAGAGATGCCGGACTTTGATGCCCAGTCCAGTGAGTGTTGCTGCGTGTTTGTCGAGGCCATGTGTGTTTTACTTGTGTGATGTTTTGTGCATGACTGCCACTACATGTCATGTGTACATGGTTCAGATGTGCAAGTAATGCAATGCTTCACTGATGCATGGCTGCTCTGCAGGATGGTGGACATGTGGAGCAGACGGGGACTGTCCTCATCACCACACTTGCACCCTGCTCACATGCTGGTCACCTGGAAGCCCCTCCGGTCGATGTTCCAGCTCACTGGCCCTTCCGCATGTAGCCTGGGGTGTCCTTCCTCTCAGCACTGGGACTATGTCATAGCATGACTGACGTGCATGTGTCCTCTGCCTACATGCGGGTACTCCACGTAGGCATGCTCCCTTGCCCCTCCACCCCCCCCTGCACCCCAATATCACCTTTGCACTGGTCTGCATCATTTTGCCGTAATGCAATGGCCTGTTCATGCGTCCTGTGTACATGCCAACTTCCACCAGCCAACCTCCAGACACATGCAGTGGGGTACATCCTTTGTACTTGATGCAGGGTGTCTCACTTGGACTGTGCAGATGTCAGATGCTCCGCAGGGACATGAGTGCTCATTCATGCTCCATGTGCATTCCATGCATGCCCCTATGTGTCCTTGACTGGATGATCATTGTAGTACGTGTCCAGGGTGACCTACATTTCATGGCATTTCATCAGCCTTCCCATGGCCGCTGTGGCTCAGTCCTGCGTCCCACACAAGTTTATGGTGTGACAGTCTGTGTAGGTCACAGGCCTCAGCCTGTTTCAGGCCCACTGACTCTGTCCAACTGGTGTAGTGTCTTCTGCACACGTGGGTGTACTACTGAGGGTTCATCATGTGTCCTGCTTACTGTCCCACCATCATCTGCTGTGTTGTCACTTGACTCAGATGATGCAATTGATGCTAGTCAACACTGTCTGCCAATACACAGGTCTCTGGTCATCCTTTTGATACCATGCAAGGCATCCCTGCATTTCCACTTATGGGGAGGGCTGGTTTGCTTGTAGCCATGCAACCCATTGCATGCACATTGCACGTGATGCCTGAACTTGACCTTGCACTGCCTTCACGATTTATGATACACATCATGAAGTACTTGTACATGCAGATAGTGCGTAACATACAAATGTTCTGCACTGCATCGACCCACTTCTGAGTTGTAGAACACCCTTCTACATGCCTAATCACAGAAGCAATGTCAAGTTGACCCGGCATGCATGGCAGGTTCTCTTTTGTGTGTGACATGTCTGCTTCATGTGTTGACTGTCTGTGTGATGTCTATGTGTGTGTGTGTTGTGTGCTTCTAACATATGTTGTGATCTTTTTTTCTCTCTACTTTTCAGATGATGACGCAATGGAGCCAGAGGATGCTGTTGTCATGCCAGGCGCAGGGTTGTCATCACTACAGCAACCCGTTACAAGTGGGGGTCGTGGGGTGGTAGACCACGAGGACCCACATGTGCTACAGACCATCTTGTCTTTGGCTGGCAATGAGTCCAGCCCAGATGACCACTCTGACGTCCATGTCGAGTTGGATGTGCATCAGGTCCATACGTCACGGGTGGGTGATTCTGATGTGGACACTCCTCTGTCCGCGTCACCTGCACTGAGGGGTCAGACAGTGGTGGGACCTCCGCCTGTGGTGGATCGGGATGCAGGTCACCCTCCACACCAGTCGATGATGGGCCTGGGTCATCACGTCGACGGGGGCGGTGCCAACCCAACGAGGACGGGCGGTCCTTGGGTCCCGCAGGTGTCAAGCCCAGCAGCACGGTGGCTGCGCGCCACCGTGGTATACTGAGTGGGAGCAAGACATGACTGCCAATTCAGAACGCCAGGGGGCAGCAATGGAAAACATCGCTGTGAGCATGGAGCGTGTGACCCAATCTGTGCTCCCTCCTGCCAGGCAGGTACTTCTCCAACAGCAGGCGGCACAGTCCACGGCCCGCTCGCTCAGGCTGGGCATGGCGGGGTTAGACAGAGCACGCCGGGCTAAAATGTTGTCTTTGCGTCAAGCAATTGCTGCTCACGCAGAGGCACACATGGAGGCCCTGAGGGCTGAGTATGAGTCGCTCAGATCCACTCTGGGTGTCCTCTTGATGTCCCAGAGGGGGAGTTCAGAGGAGAGGTTTGCACAGCTTGAGCGTACCATCACGGCTGAGCTACATGCTTGCCAGGAGGTGCAGCAGTTGTCCAGTCAGGCCTTCCAGGAAGAACTCCGTGTTACACGTGTTACCTTGCAAGAGGAAGCACACGTATCACGGGAGGTTCTGCATGCAGACCTACGTGTCATCGCCGCACAGAACCAGGCTCACCCGTCCGGCAGACTTGCTGCCGACGAGGGGCAACCTGCGGCCAGGCGTTGTCATGCTCCTGTGCCACATCCTCCTTTCAGGATGAGCTAGACTCGAATGGCGAGGTATCTCCCACACAGGTCGGGCTGTGCAGCGTTGAGCCATGGAGTTTTTTTTTTCCTCAACATCATCGCATGTGGGTGTTGAGTTGCAGCCTGTAACTCCCCCCTCCTGGGTGCCCCCCCACGGGTCGTATGTGGCCATTTTTGATTTTTCTTTTTAGTTTAGTTAGTTAACATTCGATTTGATTGTTAGTTTAATTAGGTAATGTAGGTTTTTTATAGTTAGTGTAATTAGTTAATATAGTTTAAAATTGCTTGTCTATTGTGCTTTCATGTGACAGTGTGGTGCTTTGTGGCTTTTGAAAGCATCCACTGTCTGTTCCAGCTGGGCCCTTCAAGCTTGTCTCGTGTATGTGTTTGCAGCTTTGGGTCCTGACTCACATAGGCCACTCCTGCTTCCCTAATCCATGGGCTCGCAAGGATGGTTCGGTGTTACAGTCTATTTCACAAGGGCTTTGGACTGTCATATCTGTGGCCTGTCTGCTGCTGTACTACTTGTGTTAACACCCCTGGTGGGGATTGTAGGGTTCTTATCGACAGCATTTCAGCATTAGAAATGGGTGGTTTCAGGAATCAGGTGTCCATTAATTGCTATACATTGTGTTGTATGTTTATTTTCTTTAATGTACATGTGCTTAATGCACTTCATGCTGTAGAGAGTGTCCACCACCCTTTGCCTGTCAAAGTCACACTGATGGTGGGATGGAATCTTATGTACGTCTCTGACATGGTCCAGTCACAACCAGCATGAAGAGACACACACAGATGACTTCCCTGCATTAATTTTGTTTTGTGCCCTTTCTGCAGGAGAATGAGCCCCCAGACCACCTTTGCCGGCAGACATGGGCCAGTGTATGTCTGGCAGCTGGCCACGCTCGGTGGTACAGACATGCGCATGTGTGCGCTAGCAGTGCCACAGGGCTTGTGCTCATACATCCAACAGAAGCAGACGTGTTTCCAGGAACTCCATGCAAGGTGAGCAGCACAAGGGGCACACACCACAGCCAACCTTCCACTAGGCCTGTTGCACATGCATGCTAAGTAGCGCCACTGACAGTGAGCTTGGAAAGTTATTGGTGTTGAAGCGCACAGTACAGCTAAGTTCAGTTGGTGGACACATGGCAAGTTGCTTTCCAAGTTGTCAGGGGCACATGCAGGGGCTGTCGGAAATATCCTCCAGTCCACTATGCTCCATTGAAGCAGATGTATAAGCCCATTAGCGTTCAAAGCCTGGAAAAAAGGGAGCTGCGCACAGGGACACCCAGCGAGGGACAGACTGGTGTGCAGTGCACATCATTTGCATGTTCAAATTGACACATGCACTACCTCTTCTATTTGGGGGATGCCAGAACACTACTAGTGCTGAAGTCGTACCTCGCTATATGCGTGTAGCTGCTTACCCAGGGACCATTGCATGATGTGTGAATCTTGACCCATTGGTCTTACATTTGACCACGAGCGCCTGCCTTACTGCATTGACAGTGTATGAACCATCACGGGGGGAGTCTTACGTATGAGTACGAAGCAGCAGACAAGAGTGTTTGTTTGTGGAGGAGTTACTTGCTTTGGGGCATGTATGGTGGTGTGTGTGTGTTATGGACACACACAGATAAGTAACTCTTACTATCTTTGCAGCATTGAACTGCTCCTGTTACTGGACCTGAGAGTGGGCAGGCAGGAGGCCAGCACTCACCCCAGAGAGAAGTCTCTCTTTGACTTCCATTTGAGTCATTTGGTACAATGTGCATGATGTACATGGTTTATCTGATTGAGTATGTGTTATTGTGAATAGTAGACTCCCCTCTCCTACCCCTCTTTCCGGTTATCCAGAATACCAATGCCTGTCCAGTCGACATATCCCTGACCCTCCTTCCCCACCGTGGTCTCAGAGGCCTGTGTAAGTTTGACCTTGCAGGCGCCCAGACCACGGAGCGGGTGGTTGGTTCATGCCACTCCTGCACGTGGACACCGGAGCAGTGATACTACCCATCAGTTGGTGCTGCATCATTGTATATTATGTAGCAAACATGGTACACATCCTGTTGTACCATTGTTTAAGTGTGCTAACTTGGTTGTTCCATCATTGTGCTTGTACATGTGCTTTGAAATTTACTGCTACTTCAAGTCATCTACTGGGGACTCTTCAAGTGTTTTATGCTGCCTACAGGCTTTTTGCCTGGCTTGTGTGTTTGGCTCCTTTGAGTTCTCTTCGATTTGGCATTTTTGCCAGTCAAGGTGGCCTCTGAGGGTGCTGGACACTATTTACACGCAAGGTGGTAGATGGAGACAAAGGGGTAGGGGGATCCTGTGGCCAGGTAGACTTCAAGGAAGAAGGCTACATACCCCAGACACAGTTGTTCAGTAGGTCATGGTGATATGTGAATGAGGGAGGGTGTTTGGTTGTTGGACAGTTGTTGTTTATTTATTTATTTATTTTGTCCTTTTCATGTGATGCTCCAGGTGTGTCTCTGACACAATGGCTGGTCACTATGCTGTGTACTGAGCAGTGTGTTGGAGGAGATGCAAACAGCACACGTATTCAGGAGTAGGGATTTTGCCTTGGCCAATGTGCATGTGAACAGGCATTGATTGATTGATATGTTCATGCTACAACTATTGGAATGCATTTGGGTATGACTTGTTTTGTGTGGGAGGTTGTTGGTCAGTCATTTCATCAGATTCCATGGCAGGCGTCATTGTGTGAAGCCAATTTACATTTATCACATGTCACTTCGTATATTATTGGTAATGTGTTGGCCTTTTGCTATTGCTTGCCATGTCATGGTTGTCAAACAAGGGTGATGTAGTTTAGGAGGGTTTGGGTGACATACCAGGGATTGTGATGGCCTGTTTTGCAGGGGTGTGTGATGCACACCTTGCATGCGTTCCTTTTGGTCACACACGATTGTTCATGCTTTAGTAGCTAGGGATGCACACAATGTAGCACTTCCATGGCAACATTCTCAGGATGGCAATGTTGTGACAATTGACTGTCTCTTTGTCATCATCGATTGTCACCTGGTATGTGCCAGGCCTGTGTGCACTCCGCAGGGGCGGGAGTTTAGGTGAAAAATGTAGCCACAAGCTGGGTCCAGGCTGCCTCGCCACATGCCATATCCCCTCCATGGGCAGCGCCTGTGCCTGTGGTTGGGGATGTGGGGACACCACCATGTCCACCGGTACACCCTGCTATGTTGCAACATTGTGCAGGACACATGCTGCCACAATTATCCTGCACACTACTGGGGGTGCATAGAGTAGCTGCCCACCAGAGCGGTCAAGGGAACGGAAGCGTGACTTTAGCACTCCGAATGTGCGCTCCACTATGCCTCTGGTTGCAATATGGGCAGCATTGTATCTTACCTGGGGTGGTGTGGTGGGGTTCCGGATTGGCGTCATCATGTGGTTGCCAGAGGGTAGGCACTGTCCCCTGGTTGTGATAATGGTTGTGATTATTAAGGTTTGTGTATTTGTCTGTGTGTGACATGCATGCATGTGCACTGGCATTTGTACTCACCTAGGAGCCATGTGTCGCCATGCTGCCCAGCTTCCAGGGCCCGGCTCAGGGCGGACATTCTGTATATGAAACTGTCATGGGTGGAGCCTGGGTAGTTTGCATAGACAGAGGTGATGATTCCCTTTGCATCGCATACCACCTGCACGTTGATGGAATGCCAGTGCTTGCGGTTTCGATAGATGTGCTCAGTGGTCCTAGGTGGACGTAGGGCCACATGGGTGCAATCTATGGCACCGAGCACTTTGGGGAAGTGTGCCACCCTGTAAAAGTCCTGGACTACAGCCTGCCTTTCTGCGGGTGTTCTGGGCATGTATATGTGCCTGCGGACTGAGGGGCGCGCAGTCATGAATGTCAACACCTGCTGTAGGCAGCGTGACTGCGTGGCCTGTGAGACCCCCGCAACTATGGCAGTAGTCCGCTAAAATGACCCAGTGGCCAAAAAATGCAGGACATTGAGCACCTTCTCCAAGGGGCTCAATTCTTGGGAGCAGAGGGTGGGTGATGTTAGGTCATCTTCCCACTCCCTGACTAGGTCTAGGATGATGCGAGTTGGAAACCTATACCTTCCGTAGACCTGGTTGTCGGGCATCCCAAAAAGGCTAGTCCCGGGAGAAAAAACGCGGGCCCTGGCTATTCTCCTTCTCCGTCCCACGATCAGTGCTGCAACAAATAGGGCATTCATCGTAGCTGTATATACGTGTTTGTTGTTTGCGCGCACTTTTATACTGTGCGCAGGGACGCTTACGCCTGCCTTCCTGGTACTTCCCCAGTTACGCCTTCTTTTTCATGTGTTGTTCCCCATTCCGCGTGTTACGCCCCATGTCCCGCCCCCTTTTTGGTGTGTGCGCTGACGTTGTGCACTTTCCCTGTGTGCGTCGCGCACAGCGTTCGGGTTGTTGAAATGACGTGTGCGCCCGTGTGCACCACGCACGGATTTGGCGCACAGCCAGTGGAAAACACGCGCAGGCCCTTCCTTGAATCGCACGCGTGCGCTTGCTTTTTCATGCTTGCGCCACCTTGCGCTGAGATTTTCGGCACACGTTTGTTCCATGAATCGGCCCCTAAGTGTGGACAATTTATTAGACATAAATCTGATGTAAGTAGGCCTAAGTCCACTAGAAAGAAATCAAATTACATATCTATGGGTGAAGGTGCTGAGTAATGAAAAATGAATAACATTCTCTGTATAAACTTGTAGGTTTTGATTTTGTCAATTGTGTTTGGCCAGTCCCATTCATAATGTTTTTTTTAACCTTTAAATGGTGTAGACGAGGTCTAGACAGTCGATACCTAAATAGGCTAAAATAATGACGTTGAAATAGCTAAATTACTTATTGTTGAGACACAGGTAGAGTGTAACATTATATTTAGATCTTCAAATAGGGAATACGGAGGAGGATTCATTGCTTTTTCCATAACACTAAGGTGGCCTAGTGATATTAAACCAAATTTGTGTCATATTATGGAATTGGGTAGAACAGAAGGCAAGGACAAAAACGTGTTCCATATGAATCCTTCTAACATGTTAAGAATCCCTCCTAAATGGTCAAATCTGATTTCTAGGCCATACATGATGATAGGAACAATCTTCATGAAATAGAAGTTTAGTACTGTAATTAGGGAAAACCTAATGAGTATGAAATATACTCTTAAATTGGGCTATCACAGGTTTAACTTTGCTACTAAGATTTTCTTCAATTTTCTTTTTAGAAACTGTATTCAAAAGGGAAACCCCGAAAAACTGAAGACTTATAATGCTTTCAAGCTTAGTCCCTCCCACGGTCCAGGTCATAATCTTTGGGGTTCTTACTTCGAATAATATTACAATTTTGAACTTTCGCAAATTTACCAGTAAGTTATTATTCCTGTCATAGGTTGAAAAAACAGCTAGGTTTGGCTAGAGACCAATCAGTGTTAAATAAAAAAAATACTAGATCATCGGCAAAGGCCAACCAATTTATTGACAAATGGACTAATTTTACAGGATGAGAGTAGTAAAAGTATGCAATGGGGAGTAGTAGTAGTAGTAGTAGTAGTAGTGCTAGTAAGGAGAGAGGGAGAGAAGTAGCAAGTAATAGTGGGGGTAGTTACTAGAGAGTGGAACATCAGAGGGACAGAGTAGGAGTCATCCGGGAGAGAGGAGAGACAATGGGAGGAGAGTAGGGGGAGATAAGTGAGAGTGACAGCTAGACATAGAGAGAGGAACAGTTGGGTGTATAAGGGTAAGATCAAGTGGGGCCTGAGTGTCTATAAGTCACAAACTCCATCACCTACAACATCTTAGGGAATTTTATAGCAGGGACTATCTAGATTCTTCATGAGGGATCCTTGGGTAGATGAGGCCTTCTGCCTTTTTGTGCTCGTGCTTATAAAACAGGTTTTTATATAGAAGGGGTTACCAATCTCTAGCAACCATCCCAGGGTTAATTGATGTCTGGGTTAGGGAGGGGACACCCTTTGAGAGCCCCTTGACTATAAAAACAATATAACCCCCTGAACTATCTTCGAGAATTGATATGTTTGCGATGGTATATGTGACATTTGCACCCTCTCTACTTCCATCAACTCTGTTGGCGTAAAAGCATAATCCGTGTATTTTACACCATGCACTTAACTAGTATATTTACATTTTAGCTAAACTTGTATTTGGCTTTCATAAAAAAATACATTTAGTAATGTTCTTCTTGATGGATCTAATCCAAGTCCCAGAGACTGACCATCTCATAAAGTAGCTCCAGGTGCATATTTGGTATGGAAACCTTTAAATTGCCAACATGGATTGTCACTGTGGCCAGCATATCAATGTTTCATTGATATTGGTGCCAAAGGTGCTGGAAGCGATATATATATAAATGTATGAAGCTGTCTGTGCTCACTTTTCCCAGTTCTACCTACATTTGTATGCCACACAGAGATAAAAAGAAACTGCAGATTGCCATAATTCCTGACACAAGAATAAAAGTACATAATCCTAGCATAAAATTGTGTCGAGGAGAGATAGGAGGGTTCATGTGAAATAATAATTTAGCATTTATATAGCGCTACGAACCCTCAGGCATCTGAGCGCTGCTTATTATTACCCGCGGTGTGTGGTGCTCATTTATCGACCTCGGAAGGATGAAAGGCCGAGTTTGGCCCTGCCGGGATTCGAACCTGCGTCAGCAGGCTCTGCACAGATGTCAAAACGAGCACTCTAATTGCTGTGCTATCAGACTGGCAAAATGTGTTGCATGAACATCATGTAGATCAAAAAGACTATTAATGGGGTAAGTAATTTGTTCTTTTAATGGAAACCATCCCCCTTATGAAAAACATATAAGAACCTTGCTAAGTAGTACCAAAAATAGGATAGGATGGTAAACAAAATATGACAAACAACTGATCCCTTCAAACAAGAGACTGCTGCAAGACTGATTGAAAGGGGGTGTCATCGCCTGCCAACTACTCCAGACTATATAATACTTGGCAAAAGTATGAAGCATAGCCCAAGTGGCACCTTAATAGATTCTGAGTCAAGGAACTCCCTTCTGCAAATCAGATGAAGCTGCATGATCTCTCTTTGATTGGGCCCTGATCATGTCAGAGAACTCTGCAGCTTCCATTCTATAGCAGGGCATGATGTGCATAATAATCATCTTGGAATGGTTTGCTTCATTATTGGCTTACACTTATAAGGTGCAGCAAACTCAATAAAAACAGCATGCCATTAATCTGGTACTCCTGAGGCATGGAGAAGCTAAGCAACTTCTTAAGGTCAGAGAGATGGGTCCTTTCCTCCATTTTAGAGGTATGCAGAGCAGGGAAGAACAGATCAGAGATTTAACTCCGATACCATCTTAAGTACAAAGGCAGGCCACAGTCCACAATTCACCTTTTATTTGGGCTCACTAAAGCAGTGTTTAGAAGTGGTTTCCCTGAGTAAAAGGATCTTCACAGTGAGTTGACACGATTGCATACAATCAAATGGGGCCACTATCAGAAAAGTCAGTTGACTGAATGTCCTCAGATGGCGGACTGGCAGGACCAGAAGTTCTAAATGCCATGTCCACCTCACTCAGTCTGGAGCTGCAAGGATCAAGGTTATCCTGTTCTAAAATAACTGTTGCAAGGTGAGAGACATCAGATGGATCCCCAGGAAAGCAAACAGCAGAGCATGTGACAACAGAAGATCGATGTGACAATCTACAACTAGATCAACCTCCAGTGCCCCCGTTAGGGGAACTTAGTGTTAGGAGAACAGGGGATATACTTGTTGCTTTAGATGGAGACAAGGTAACTTGTGGAAGGGTCTGCGGTGGTTTAATCTCCACAATTGTTAAAGTGGACTGTTTGGTTCTTACAATTTGATTGCCATGGCACAACAGATCTATATATTTAAAGAGGAATGAGAATACACAGGAGGGCAAGGTGTGGGAAAGGTATGTATGGGGACCCCACCATTGTAAGAAAAACGACATTAAGTAAATGGCACCACTGAAAGTTCCAAAACCAAACAGTCCACTTTAGAAATTGCAGACATGTAGCCACATAGAATCTTGAGAGAAAAAACTTTCGAGTTGCAAAGATTTTGTTTGCTACCACCTAGTGCAGCTCCTACGCATGGGATGTTGCCTACTGATGTATTCTGTAAGGTTATTTTTCTTTCCCAAAGGTTTTGCTATTAAGACTGGCAACTCATTTCAGAAGGTCTAGGTTCACTTAGGTACAGTATCTCTCCCCTAAGGGAGGGTCCTCTCAACCGTCGCTTGTTGAAGTAGTGCATCATAGTGATGTTGTCTGTCAGGATCTGAAAAAGATGTCACTCAGATGAATAGAAAAAAGGTTACTTGAGAGAACTTGGTGGCCCATAACTCATAATGTTGGTGTGCAACATCTTCTTTTGCTCATCACAGTGACTGCTGACTAACCCTCCCCCGAAGAGGGAAGCATCCATCACCAATATCAATTCACGCAAAGGTTAGTGGAAGGTTTCCTCACGAATGGCAATTGGACTGTATCTGAGTGGGCATGGACGGACACCAAGATCAGATAAAGTTCTTGCAAAAACGGGGATATTTTCAGTGTTCATTGCAAGCCCTGTATACTGAGCCTTGCTTCTGGCACCAGAAAGATGGAAAGAGTAACACAGATCACAAGGGTGACACATTATGTAGCCTGTAGGAAAGAGTCTTGTTGGAAAAGAGAGACAGAGTGATATATGTCTCATACTTCACTGGGGATGTGAAAGCATTCTTGGCTGAGTACCCAGCACTGCAACAATTATCTGGATTCAAAGGGGACAGACTGGGGTCTCTGAAGTTCAGGAAAATCCCTGGAACATGAAGGAGCTTGCATGTCTGCCTCAGATAAAGAGCACATCTCAGATGTCTTTGCTTTCAGCTGTCAATTATGGGAACACGTGAATGTCTCCCTTCTGAGTTCAGCAACAATGCTTCTAGGAGCTTTCTGGAGTACCCAAGGTAGAAGAGTTGCACATTCTTAAAAGCAAGCACAAAATATTCCTCATACTTCTGTCCACATGCGCTATTGGGCACTACAGAGACTGATGATACAACACCTGCGCCAAGGTCTATCAGACAATAATATAACTACCCTGGAGGAAAATGTTTTATGGAACTATACTGGCGGCTGGACACATGGAAGCATGGAAGTGGTGTGCGATTTTTGGGTCAGCTACAGAATTAGTTATTGACTTGGATGCAAGCAGATTAGGCTGGGCGCTTGCTGTCGTGAGGTCTCCACAGGAGGCAAATGGTCCTCAGCCGAACAGAATCTCAATATCAATTGATCTCAGGCTACTTGCTGGGTATTTTGCAATCATAGCCTTAAGCAGAGATTGGGTGGACACCTGTATTCTTTTCAGGATGGAGAATATAGCAGTCCGATACATAAACCACCTCTATGGGACGAGGTTGAAATGATTGGCTGAGTTAGCAAAAGACTTCTGGCACTTCTCCCAACAGCACCGTCTAGCGGTTCCCACAGGATACCTGCCAGGTCTTTCAAAAATTGGTGGGATTGGCACTCAGGTTACCTAATGGACCTGAGTGATTGAAAATTGGGCTCTGGTGTGTTCGCAGTACTGCAGGACACTCGGGGCCCCTTCCACTCTAACCTCTTCACCTCCAGAACCAACACCCAGTTGCCCTTGTTTTTCAATTAGAGGCTGGTTCCATTCTCATTAGTATCCCAGGGTCCCAGGAATGACCCCATTTTGGAAACCTCCGATCATGTAGCTGTAAATCTGTTGGATCTAAAGAGGTTCATCATGGTGTCAATTGAGAATGCCAGTCAGGCAGACAGTTTGGACTGTAAGATAAAGGCTGAAAATGTTCTTTACAGGGTCAAGCCTGGTGATTTGATCAACTTACATGGCTCATGCTTCAAAGTCTGTTTTGAAAAAACCTCCACTCCAAGTTGCAGGCACTTAATAAAGATGCATGGTGCATCATGCTCATTGAGTTAATTCAGAGGCAGGTGGAGCAGATTTCACACCTGGACTTTGATAATATGTAAATTACTGCTCTTGCCACTGATGCCTCAGCCTGGGCCAGCATCATCTGTGGACAAGAGACTGGAAGGCAGAACCTTCATACAGAACGAGTCTCATTAACCTCCCTTTCTTCGAAAGAATTGCCTTTCAGGCAAGACCAAAGCCTTGAGGATCATGCTACTACTCCCTTAAGAGCTTCAGACAGCTTTCTTTGCAGTCAAGAAAACCAAAGTACCAGCCTTACATGCACTTGCCCACTGTTGCAGCTCAGACCCCATCCAGTGGTCATTCCTGACTATACCTCAACAGTGACTATACCTCAACAGAGCTAGACCCCTTGCTGGATAGATATCAATGCCTGGCCGATTTCAATGGCAGGAGGGTACTATCGGATACATAGTTGAGGGGCATATGCAATTCTGTGGGATTTTGAATGAAGGGAAGTTATGAATACCGGGGGTGCATTGCAAATGAAGCATATAATCATGTACTGCCAGGTGTTTTGTCTGAATTTGTGACAGAATGCCTGTGTGATGTCATTAATCCAAGATGGCCGCTGCTACAATTTATGAATCAGAATGTGATCTACAACTCAGAGTTATCCTATCAAATATTTAAGGAACTTTTTTGTTCACCATAAAAACTGAATAAAGAAAGTTGTTAAAAGCATTTGATAGCTCTTATTGTTTAGAAGTTTCTGTTTGCAGTTAATTTTTCATGATTGCAAAAATGTGCTTCAGGTTCTGGTAATTGGCAAGAAAATTTCAGAATTATTTAAGAGCAGTTGAAGCGTGATTTTTGATTCTATCTTCCAGTAAAAAAAAAATTCAAAATGTCTATACCTCCAGATATTGAAAGTCATTTATAAGTAGAACTTGCACCATAAGTCAAAAAAAGAAAATAGATAAGACTTTTCCTTGTGTATCTTATGTCAACAAAGAAAGGAATCCCCCTGGTTAAGCCAAAATGTTATGAACAGGTTTTAGAGTGCATTAAAAAGAGAGCCAAGTGGAACAATAATGAATACTTGAACATAAGTCTACGACTAGGCAACTTAACACCTGAAGAACTGAAAAATGAAAAAGCATCATGGCATTTGGAATTTTCAAGCAATGAACTCATAAGGCAAACATGGATCAAAGCAAAAACTTGTGTGGAGAACAGTTATGGGAGCCAAAGCTGTCTATCTCCAGCCTTGAAGAAGAGGAAGAAGTAGAACAAAGCTACACTACAAGATAAAAAATACCCATGTATGACAAAAATAAATACTTACTTAGCAATAAAGAAAGAAAAAGAAGCAATTATATTTGATAGTAATTGATTCAGCAGGCATCCATTTGATGAGAGCAGTAGAACTGTCTAAAAATGAAAAATTGAATATTAGTCTTAGCAATTGTACAGATCCTGGAGACTCTCACGCAAGGGAAATTGCAGATCACAAGTTATGTTGGTACACACCTGTAGTGAATGTATTACGACGCAGCCTACACTAAGCAGGAAGATGCAGCCAAATTCACTGTTTTACGAAGCAACAAATGTTGAATTTGTATCTTCAATCAGTGATTTTCTCCTTGAAGGCAACATACAAACAATGGGGGAAATTGAAAACCTTTACAGGAAAATTGCAGCTAACAGTGGTTTAGAAAAAGGACAGATGAAAACAAGAAAAGGATAGCTCAGCGGCAGCATGCGCGTCTTGGAAGCAAGACGACACGAAGCAACAACAGGATCGATCCCCGGGTCCGCGCTTAGAAACCTCTGGGTGTTTAAGCGCGTTATAAATACGTTACTAAGACAAAAAAAAAACCACAATTACGCAACTAAGAAAAAACAAACAATTCCTGTAACAGCGCCTCGATGCCTGCGGGCTGTGTGAGCGCTTTATAAATGTAAAAATAATAATAAGAAAACAAATCAAAAGTTTCATACAAGAAGAGCTTGAATGTTCTGGCATTGTTTTTAGTAATCCAAAAGGGTAAGTGAACCACAACGAGTTTCACTGAAAGTAAGCGCAGATGTCATGCAGAAGAAGAATGCGAGGATATTGAGAAAAATATGAGAACCCTTCTTGAAGCAGCTCCGATTTTATGGATTTTACAGAGAGCCGTACTAACTTGTGAAAAATTGAAATTCACTGGAGGTTTTGAAGAAGTGAATTTAGAAGATGTTGTTCCAAAGGAAGTTGTTCTTTTTTTACAAGTGGTGCTGTCTAGGACAGATGGGTATGAAAAGTAATTCAGAAAAGCTGGATAACACACTAATGAACAGGGCTCATAAATTGTCACAGATGTTCATATGTGAAATGCTATCACCATGAAAAGCTTCCTATGGAAGCACTTCTACCACACGGCATACCCGCAAAATGCCCTTCCCAGTGTCAGTTGGGCTCACAATGCACTGTAAGGAAGGCATGGTATCAAAGTAAAACAGACACAAGTGATCACAGTTCAAGGGTGTTTATTAAACTGTAGAATGGGTGAGATAAACACCTAATCTAAACCTAAATCTAAGATGGGAGCAAGCTACGACCATCAAATATTAATAATACAGTCATAGTGGAGTCTAATCAAATAAATAGGGCCTATCTAAAAAACAACTATTGCGAATCCTTACTGCTACGGTACAAAATAGTGTGGGATAACATTCACAAGAAAGAAGTGTTCACAAAATGATAAGTCAGGATGTTATGGCTGGGGTCTCCCTTCCCCATGTTTTTAGCCAGGACAAGGTTGGACTCTTGAGCAGAGCACACTCCTGGGATTCTCTGGTACAAGCTTACAGTTCCTTTTCTTTATATCAGGGCCTTATGTGGCCAAGTCTCTGCTCATGCAAATTCTCTTGCTTCAGAGAGCCTAATATGCCAAAAAACAAAACAAAAGTTCCTCCTGCTAACCTTCACATCGGGTAATCACTCTTCACCCTAGAATCCCCCTCAATTTCTGCCTAGCATGGGAGATTCTATAGATTACGCCAGAGTCCTTCGGTTTGGGACACTGATAGCCACAGATTGTAATAAAACACATGCATGAGTGTGGAGGATCTTAGGTTCCCCCCGAGTTTGTTAGAGGCAAATTTGTCTATTGTGCTGCTGACAACATTGGCTTCCAAAAGGGAATTATGGTGGTCTATCAGGAGAAGGAGTCGGATGTTCTAAGGGATCACTGCAGAACATTCCTCAGTCCCTGTCTGAGGTCATGTCTTGCAACATTGCCAAAGGGTGTAGACCACATAATCCTGTAAGTAGTCAAATCACTGATTATACATAGAGTAACAAGGTTATTTTAGATTCCCACAGGCTTGAGGACCTACCTTGGATGATGTCGGTAGTCTTGCCGTTGAGTGATTTTCAAGACTGTTTCGATGAAGGGCTGCTGGATACACATTGTAATCTCACTGAAGGAACTGAGACTGATGAAAGTTACAGCGCAAATTACTCACTACAGTTCCGACTCAGTCAACTTACAATTCCATTATAAGTGATGGTCCAACTAAAGAAACTAGAGTCTGTCTACTATCACTCATAGATGCCAGCCCAACAAGCACATAACCACAGCTCACATTCATGAAGAAGTTGGAGAAAATAACATCTGTTTCACCCCAGAATCAAAAACAGTTGTAACACTGGATCTTGGCCTTTACAAGCCCGTTTAAAATTAGCTATTGCTAAAAAAACACTTGTCAAAGAACTGGATGCTTAGACCAGGGGAGCTAGATATAATAATAACGATGCTTTGAGCTATTGGTTCTTTCTTGGATAATACAGGCATTGATGCCACCTTAACTGTACTTTATGATGCACATGTTGAAGATTATATTAGGGAAGTGCGTAAGGAGAGCAGTTGAAGCACACACGTCACTAAGGCTTGCACTTTTCAAATGTATCAATGAATTCATGAATTCTACAAAGAGCATGATGAAATCAAGGAAATTGTTAAACCTGAGTTTAAGAAGTTACTTAAAGGTTTACAAGTGGATGATTCCCAAGAAACAAAATCAGTCCATAATTACGTTGTGACAGTTATGTCAAAGGATATTTATCCTGTGCACTGTCACCAGCTGAGTGGTCCCCTGGCGTTCAGTTCTGACAAATTCGAATGTGATGTCCAAAATGGAAGCATTTGAGGCTAAAGAACGTCTAGAAAAACCAACACTCAGAGTTGTTCTTCACTATATTCTTATGGTGACACAATGTTTTCATTTATCAGATCTGTCCGAAATGTTAACTGGGATTTACACCTTGCATCCCTTGAAGAGTGTGTTAAGTACTTTTTCACCCTCGATTTGATATACTAGGCAAGTATGATACCATGGTAGTTAGCAGAAATGAACAGCTTGAAAGCAAACACCCAGACTTGTAGAGTGAGTTTCAGAAAAGGGGTAGTAAGCAAGACAAAAGTACCCTTTAGTGCTTTAGGTTCAGATGAAGCCCTGGAACATCAAAACAGGGCAATGAAAGTACTTGGTGGTGTTGTTATTACTCAAAAGAAACATGGTTTAGCAGGATTATTTTTTGCCCCTCACAAGCTGTGAAGCCTGTCTACAGAAGCAAAAAAACAGTACTAATCACAGATTGCAGTATCCAAAGCAAAACTCCAGAAGGAAGATGTTCAACAGATCTATAACTCGATCATGACATTGACTAATCCTGTGAATTATGAGGGAAAAGAACTCAACATCTCAACAAAGGTAGTTCTTGAGGAAAGAAATTCAGAAGGGCGCATCAAGAATGACAGAAAAAAAGGTTACCAAATGTAAAACAGCTTTAAAGAACAGTGGATTGAATCAGACAGTTGTAGCCTATGGGCAGCGATGAAGAAAGAGAACATTCAGCTATGTAAATGTGCACGCAGTTGTTAAGCCAAAAGTATCAGACACCATAGTGCAGTTGAAGGTAGATTGTTATTTGTTCACACGTTTGCTGATTGCTCCACAAAGTAGAACTGATTGATCTACAGGAATGCTTGAGTAATTTACGAATTCTCTGCAGAACCTCTTCAAAGTTCAATTTAGACGGTACAATGATTTTAGTTGCAAATAAAAAGCAAGCTGATGAAGATACTAGAAGTGGAAGAATATACAGAGGTTTCTAACAACATGACAGAGGTCTCTTCATTTGCTACTGAGGACAGATTATCTGTAACAGAGCAAACATATTCAGCAGCTGTCCTTGACGGAATGGCAGAATTACAGGCACTACAGAAACCATCATATGTGAAGACATGCCATGACCTTACAATTGAATTCAACGAGAAAATAGAACCTTATCTGCTCAAGTATGATGAAACTCATTTAGCATTTGATACTGTCTTGAATCCTATAGAGTAATCACTGATTCTCTGTCCGGGAGCTCCTCCCACATGGGCAGGGGATGGCAGCCACTACCTGATCCTGACCCTGGCGGTGGTACCATGAGGCTCATTTGGCAGGAGACGCTGTCGGGTGAAGGCAGTGGCCCCATCAGGAGGGACACTGTATTCTTCCCTCTCTGGGGAAGTAGACCCCAACATTCCCAAGTTCTTGATGAATTGTTGCCACTATTCAGATCCCTCCAGTTGTAAAGCCCAGAAACCCCTTCCTAAAAATCGGTCTAGGAGAAATACTAATCATACCTCATACACACATCTACAATTCTCTGTCTCTAATGTTGTTCCAAATAAAAACCCTACCGAATATCACTACTTTGGAAATCCTAGAAACCCTAGACTCCAATGCCCATAAAGCCTCAAGTACTGAGACGAGGAGGAGGAAGAAGGAGTTATTACAGACTGAACGCAACACCAAGTTCAACGTGCAGACTAGTTGTTAGGATAATGGCGTGTGCAGGACATTTAAAAATGGTGTCTGCACTCAGGAGCCAGAGAGAAAGGCAGAACCGGAGAAGGACGCCTTGTGGGAGAGGGCTGTGCTGGCGAAGGCAGGCATTTCCAGGCAGCCGCTCTCAATCAATGGTGTGGTGCAAGGCCAGGAGTGATGCAGCGGGAACCGTGAAAGGACTGTCAGCAGCAGCAAAGCTACCGGAGCCCCAGTCGTGCAGAGAAGCATTAGTCTTGCCGGCGGGTGAGCGCAGATCGGTCAGGAGTGCTGGAGTAGGGTCTGCAGTGCCAGGGAAGCCATTCCAGAGAAGGGGTTTCATCACAGCAATGTGCTACATGTCGGGAACGCTGCAAGACACTGATGAGTCTGCCCCGAACCATTGGGTACCCCAAGGCATTCCGACAGGCATGTAAGCGAACAAGAACTTTTGAATACCGACCAAATAAAGTACAAAGACAGAACTTGCACAAATATCCATGTATGAGTTGTCAATGTGGGAAAAGTTGGACCAAAAATTACCAGAAGCCAATAAATACTAATGAATCTTTTCAAAGGCAGAGCTTGAACAAGTCCCCTTGTATGAGATGTCAATGTGGGGAAAGTTGGAACAAGTAGTACCTCAAGCCAATGCAGAAGACGCACAGTGAATAAATACCACTGTTCTATAGTGAAGGACAGTACAA
The DNA here is from genome assembly GCF_040938575.1 of Ambystoma mexicanum. Lineage (NCBI taxonomy): Eukaryota > Metazoa > Chordata > Amphibia > Caudata > Ambystomatidae > Ambystoma > Ambystoma mexicanum. The sequence continues at coordinate 557,143,103 of NC_090931.1, forward strand.
CTGAGAAGAAGTTCTGGTGAAAGAAGCACACCAGGCAGTGAACATTTGTGAGGGATACCTGGCAGAGAAGTATACCAGTGGATCTACAAGACCCCAGAAAGGGATTCCTGACAGGGGAGTATACCAGGCAATCCACTCAAAGTATATGAAAGAATAAGACATTGTGGCTAGATACCTGGCAGGGGAGTATACCCGGGAATCTATGAAATTGATGAAAGGAAGTCCTTGTTAGTAGAACATCTTTGAAGATAATTAATAACTTTAGAATTGTAGGAAGATACCTGGCAGGAGAGTATACTAGGGGTTCTGAAGAACCTACTAAGAAAGTGGGCGTTAGAAGTTGTGAAGTTGAACAAAGACCTTTCTTTTATGTTGAGACATAGACCTGGCGAATGTGTATATCCAGAAACTTGAAGAGCTCACAGGAGGATTCCTGATGGACAAGTCCATCCGGTGATCCATGTTAGGCAAAATCCACTGCAGTACCCTTAGGGAACACTACAGACAATTAAGTCCCCAAGTGGTAGCACAATTTCATCTTTGGTACAAGCCTGTACTACACAGTTATAGTGGTAGCAGTAGCAGAGCAGCCATACTTATCTCAAGAGCAAATGAGCAGTAATAGGGATTACACAAAGGACTACAATTACTGTGACTCAAACAAACACTGACTCAAGGTTTCTGGTTAGAAAAAATAAGTACATTTATTTTTAAACCATCTGTTCACAAAACACTTCACTTCTATTAAACAAAACCACACTCTAAATGTACCACACACATCCAATTCCTTTGGTTCGGGTCAATTCAAGGTAAGTAAATTGGGATTTGACAGACCAGTGTTGTGAAACAAAAGACGTTACATTACAGTGGGTTAAACAGCGCTCACTTTTTTACAGTAATGACAGTTCGGTCTTACGAAAGAAAAGCGTTCCCGCGGGAAGAATTGTAACCATAGTCAAAACATATTTAGCACATTGAATAAAAACCAAGGAATAGGGGATAAAAATCATAGGCAATACCTTTGTCAAGGCACTTGAATCAGAGGATGTGTTCTAAGAGACAGATAAAGTCAATAGGCCTGCGCCAGTGTCAAATGGAGCAGGGCTCTGTTGTCGAGGACCACACAATTAGAACAGTTCGAGATTAACGTTGCCAGGAGTACTTGGATATTGTCAAAGGGAGGCAAAAGTTATAAAAGGGAAGGGAGAAAGGACAATCCTTTGGCAAGGAAAAGGGTTCACCCCGATTCCTCAAGGTCGGACGGAGAGAACGACCAAATGGACACAGTACCTTATTCGAATGAAGAAAGCTGGTGCCACAGCAGTTGTTCCTGGTAGTTTCTGCAGACTCGCGGTTCTTGAAGCTTCAGTCGTGGGGACAAGAAGGAAGACGTCTGGAGCGATCTGCACTACCCAGGGATGAGGCCAGCAGCAGCAAAGCAACAGTGAATAAAAGGTGCACTCCTTAAAAACAGGAGAGGGCTCTTCTGGCGGCTATCCGGACCACTACAGTTTTGTGCAGCGATTTCGACCCAGGAGAGGATTCTGTGGCTGTAGAAAGGTGAGCTGGTTGATCCCACCAGGCTCAAGGGAGGAAGATTCCAGACTGGATCTTCTCTGTCTTTGAAGGGTAGATAGCTCAGGACTGCAGCAGGCGCTTCACCGTGACTCGGGAGTTGCAACAGTCGTCTTCTTTTCCGCTTCTGTTCGGTTCTTGTAGTTCCAGTGGTGACACTGACTTCCAGCCCAAGAGTCCTGCCTTTTAGGCCAAAATCCCCCATTCACACAGCCTGGCTGTCAATCACACAGCAGGGGGGTTGTCCAGCCCGGACAACCACCTCAGCCAATGGACACAAAGTGCAACTTGGGTCTCCAAGGAGACCTTGTGCAGGGGCTTACTAAACCTCTCCCTCACATTCAGCCCACCTAGACACCCAGGCGCCAAAGGAGGGCTTCTTCGCAGAAGCCCGCCAAAGGACGGAGAACAGGGAAACTAAACCTGGTTTGGCCCGAAAAGTAAACAACAAGAAAGACCTTTCCAAAACGAAATGGCGACAAACCACGCTAGGACCCAAAATAAAAATGATATGGAGTAGCGGGTTTTATGTTCACGTCTGTCACCACAGCCAGAACACTAACACGTGAACCCGTGTAACAATTATAGTTACCAATGCCACCAACCATGTCGAGTCGGGAAGGGGGACACAAAGTGCCCCTTGAGGTACAGAAGGACAGGGCAAAGATATTCCCCTCCAGTACTCCATTGTAAGATGGTTGGTACTGGATCGGTATTTAAGGACTAATAAAGCCAATGGTGACTTTACAATTTTCTGGGGGAAAGTAGTCATCCCCAGAAATGGAGTTCACAAGGGAAGTCTAAAAGACATCCCTGTGTCACTGCACTAAAGGTGCTGTGTGACACACAAGTAAAAAGATGACGCCAAGGGAGTTGGTGACACTCCATAGCCCATGAGCACAAAAAGTACAACACACACAAAAAATACACTGTAAGAGTGGGGAAAAAGGCTCACACTCTTACCAGGTGGAAAAAAATAAACCCCAGAAATCCATCAAAGCTGCTGAGGGACTCACTAGGTAAGGGAAATTAACAATAAATGAGAATTCTCCCTAACAATCCACCAAAATACACAAAAGAAGCTAAAGATAATCTTTAAAGGAAACATCTTATTTGAACAATATCCTTTTTGTGCACTCAGTACTGAGAAAACCTAGGAAGCGCTAAAATGGTATGAGACATATTTTTTGCCTAAGAACTCGCTGAGTCTGACATAAAGAACCAAAGGATGCTATTGTCTGAAAGAGACATTTCTGCCATCCTTGACAAACTGTTGTTTGACAGAGACACTTTTGCTATCCTTAAGGAACTGTTGTTTAGAAAATACACTTTCACCATTCTACCTGACATTTTCAAGGGAAGGGAAACCCCCTCTGGATCCAAGTGTTTCTCCTTGGAAAAGACTATTTTTGTTGGATTTTTCTGCTTGCTTTAATTGTGAACACTTTTTGCCAAATATAAGTCCGAGACATTTTCCTTACAGTGTGAGGGTCAGATTAGTACGTTTTGAACACAAGGACAGTGTATATAATTTTGACAACTTGACACAGACTGATCTTTAGTTTTAGTATTCTAGGTAGGGAAACTCTCTTTGGGATAGGGTCAAAGAGGCCTATAGCCAACCCTTTTATTTTAATGAAAATGTCTGTTAATGAAAATATTTCAACTTTGTGTATGCCTCTCATTTCTGACACCTCACAGTACCTACCTAGAAAATTAATTTAAGAACTCCATTCTAAGGAAAGCAATACCTGTGAGTACAAAATCATGGATTCTACAAATATTGAACATTTTTCCATGAGAACCCTCCTATTGCATTCTAAAACTAAAGATGAGTTAACTGCTTACCTCTCAAATAAATAAATTCTGCATGCACATGGGATGAAAAGAAGCCTGGTAGCCAGTTGGAGAAATGAAGCCAAGTCATCAGATGGAAATGATGTTGGAGACGTTGAAAGCACACGTGAGGAGGCAGACACAAAAATAATTTGTGACTCCCTTTATGTATCACGTCATCATGCTACCACCCTCCACATGTTTTCACCTGATACCGATGTTTTTGTCCTTTCATAGTGGTGCTCAATGTTTTTTCCATCTGACAGCATGTTTGTCACAGGAGATGGAACTATTAGAAGATTTATAGATCTCAAATGTGTGTGCTCCTGCTTAGGCCCTACAAAAGTACAGGCGGGTGCTTTACGAAGAAAGGAAAACTATCTTTCTGGAAAGTTTTCAATACTTCAGAAAAAGAAATCCTTGAAGATTTGGGAAGACTTGGATGTCTAGAAGAATTGAAAATGGAAGATCACTGATTGCTAGAATTATTCATTTGTCAAGTCTACGCGCCAGAAACAAAGATTTCGGACATTGGTCAACTGCATTAGTGGATGTTCACAAAAAAAGAGATGCAAAGTGAAAGTCTGTCTCTAATACCATAAATCTTAAGGACTCATTCCCAGGTGATGGATTGGTGACACGCTGATCAACAACACCCGAATATCCCGGAGCATCACATTTCGGGAGGGAGAAGGTAGATAATCAATATTCTCCCACTATGTGTACGCTTCCATGTGCACCACAATCACTCATACAGCTGGTATGGTGTGCATGCGTCAAAGGATGGTGTGTTGTGCATTGCAAATGCCGAGCTCAGTCACTACGGTGCACAGAAATGTGTAAGTGTGGTGGCGAAGATGAGCTCTGTGGTGATGTAAATGAACTTTGGGACTCAGAAGATGACCTGTAAAACCTTAATTGCTCTCTTCAAATGTAAATAGCTATTGTAGTTTGAATAAATAGTGTATTTCAAGAAGAAAGTTGCAAATTATTTCAAACTTTCTAATCTAGTGAGCATACAGCCGAAAGGTTTGTGATGAAGTAGCAATAATTTACAAGAGTATATCTCAGAAACGGTAAAAGATATCAAGAAATTCCTTATATGAACTTTTCTATTCCTTTGATCATGTTTTTTTTTAAAAACTACTAGCAAATTTTCATAGAACCACCCTAAAAGCAGTTGGAGCTCAAAAATAAATTTAATATCCGTACCTGTTAATGACATCACACAGGCCCTCTGCCACAAATTCAGACAAAACACCTGGTAGTACATGATTGTATGCTTCATTATCAATGTCTCTGCAGTAGGCATACGTTCCTTTCATTCAAAATCCCATGGACTAGGTTATTGTAACAGATGCCCCTCAACCAAGAGTTGGCTACCTCTCCAACCTCTGCAAGATGATGAGACGCTTCTACCAAAAACCTCAGAAAAATCTGAGGCTCTATTGGCTGGCATAGAATTGCTTCTCAGAAAACATGCAATAGAGAATGCTCATCAGAGGAATGGCTAATTTTCACTATTCTTTTCGGTGCAAAATGATTTAGGGGAATGGTGGTCGGTTTTGGACCTGAAAAGCCTAATCAAATTCAGGCAAAAGAATAGCTTGAAAATACCTAACCTGCAACAAAATATAACTCTGTTGAGCAAGGGAGAATTACTCTTATTTCTAGATATTTCCACGTCATCATCTTGCCTCCACATCACTGTTACTCTAACTTGGCGTTCCATGGAGCATATTCCGTTCATGGTCCTCCCCTTTGATCTGACATTTGCAACACAAGTGTTTACAAATAGCTTGGTGTTAAGACGGATTTCTGAACTCTGTCCTGGTGGCGCAGAAGTTCAGAAGGCCAACCTAATTACTTGGAACAGGGTAACCTCTGGACAAGCCAGACCAATCAAGGTAGCGATCGCGGCGGTCAAGACTAGGTCTCAAGAGGGGTGAGGGTGACTGAAAGCCCGCAATGAGCACACAAAGCAAGAGCGCTTACAAACTACTCCAAACAGTTGTTATATCAAAAATAGATACACATTTATTTTAAGGCCTTTAAAACAATGACCGTAGCGAGAAAATCACAATATCACAATACTAAACCAACACATACCATATCAACACAATATATATACAAATACAACAGTCGCTAGCGTTATAAGCACGAAATGTGTAGTCCACCTGAAAGGGAAGGAAAACAGGCAGTGCGATAACGCTTTAGACTCAGTTCGCCTTCAGAGGCACCTAACTAGATGGAAGTCCGAGCCCTGCGAAGAGTGGAGCCTTGTGCTCAAAGTACCTGCCACGCCGGTGCCAACGGGCAAAAGGAGAAGCTCTTCGGAGGAAGTCAGGCAGTTCGGGTTAGTGCACAACAGAAGGAGAACAGGTTCCGCGACTCAAGCGCAGCCTCCACAGCGAGCAGAAGCAGAGCGCGAGTACGGACAAAAGGGTGCTGTTTTTACACAGCGGGGAAAAGCAATGGGCTACTGCAGGAGGGCGACCAGATCCTAGCTATACTACTCACCGGTCCCCGAAGCAAGCAGACCCAGGCTTCTCCACGTTAGTTTCAGCAGCTGGCAGGTTCGGAAGAGCAGGGAACGCCTCGTAGTCGTGTAGAGCAAAAAGACGTCCCAATCGACGAAACCAGCACAGTTTGTTGCCGCAGCAGGACAACGGAGCGGCCGTGTGTATTCGAGCCAAATGTACACTCCTCCCTTCAGACTTGGGAACGCCAAGTGTACGAAGCGTGGGAGAGTGACAAGGACTCGAAATACAACACAACCTGGCGGCGGTTACAGAGCAGGACTCCCTTGTAAGCTGGTCAGTCAACTGGATGGCCCAGAGACACTTCCGAAGGCTTACTTGGCAGGAGTTGATGAAGTCGCCGGGAATAGCTGTTCCTGCTATTCCAAAGGTTGAAGCACCAGTACAGGCCTTCTGGTTCGATCAAAGGAGGAAAGGGTTTCACAGGACGACAGCAGTGCAAAGGAGGATTCCTTCAGCGGGTCACCAGCGATTCCTCGGTCCAGCCTCGTGGTTGCAGGATACTTGGCTCCTGTATTCCTTCGTTCGTGAGAACTCAGGAGATCGACATGGTAGTGGTGTTTCCAGCCCCCTCTTATCCACGGTTCCCTTCGCGCCAAAACGGAGGGGAGCCAATGGGAGATCCGCTCATCAACACACATACCATACGTGGACCAATCACGGACCACGGTGGTCCCAGGCATTCACACTACCCTAGACTCTCTGGCACCCAGGATGTGTATTGGGACCAGACATCCCAGCCCACACCCTGGAGGCACACAAACGACATGTAGAAGCCCGCGAAAGCAACCACGTTTCGCGGGAAAGTACATGCCCAAATAAGGAAGGCCCCGGGTGGCTCGACCGGGGGAAGGTGAAGGGAGCAAGACGGTCAGTGGACAGGACAAAGGAGCCTCGTGGTCTGGCCATTTTGGGAGCCAGGCCACCATTTTGGGTTCAGTGCGAAAAACGTGCTCAGAACGCCAAAAGGAGCTCAAAATAAACAAAACGATCGCTGCCACCATTCCAGTCCCTGAATGACTTGCACCGATCAAAATACCATCCTAAAAGAGTATCTAGGGCCTGTAGAAGGCTAGAGACCCAAGAGAGCTGTAACTTAGCTTACAGTGCCCTCTTGTGTCATGTTGCACTAAAGCCGCAACATGATAAAAGAAACTACGGGAAACAGCGTTCCCCGGTACTGACTGTCTTAAGGGCATGTCAGTTTCCCCGTAAGAAAAGGAGTGAAAGCCCAGAGGAGTGCGGCAGAAGGCTGCACTTCTCTGGCAAAGTCAAGAACAAGGTGAAAAACAACAGCAAAAAGTTTAGGGGTTGCCACATGGAAGGAAAATTACCTACAATTACGAAATCTTTCCTAACACTTGGCACACATGGTTGTACTTATCAATGCCAACCGCACACTTTGCCATCTGTATCTGATGAGTGCCCAGAGATACACTGCAACTCACTGTTGGACCTCCTTCAGCCGACTCGACCCGTTGTTGGCCTGCGCTTCATCCACTCCTACCAATCATTACTGAAGTGACTGCACCACAATGTTAAACTGCTTTTAACCGATTCGAAACGTCGTGATGCTGACTCAACCCAGTACAAACGCCAAGAAGCCCGGGCCCCAAGAACAAGTTCTAAAGGTTCTGTGAGTGGTTCCATCTCCCTTACCCACCTATGAGGGCCCTAGGGACTGATCAGCACCCCCTACTACCTTTTGGATAAGAAATATCATTTTCAATGTCATTGCTGCTGAACTTTACCTGACCTGTACCCCTGCTTTCACACAGAGTGCCTCCTATGCTCGTCAAAGCCGAGAGAGAGAGAGAGAGAGAGAGATCTGCATATTTTGTGTAATTAAGGGTTTCTATTTCCCTAGAACTTTGATTGGACATACTTTTAATTTGGATTAATTGTACTAATGTGGTTTGAGTTGCTACTATTGCCAGCTCACATCCCTTGCTAAGAGCACAGTCTGCCCTCGGCCTGCGCTACCCTAAGAGTTAAAGGTGGTATACTATTGGGTTGTACCTTGTTTACCTTTATGATTGCAAGCACTGCTGGTTTAGTAGGAATGTGGAGCTGAGTAGGTGATTTAGTCACTACTCATCCCTGTACTCATGCAGAGCAGCAGCCGTGTTGTCACACCTCTCTTCAACGGTCCAGCAAACTTCGGCCCCTTATGACATTGTAGTCTTATCTACAGGTCCTTCCAAACAGGTTACTACTAAGAATGGGTCCATTCCTCTTATCCATGATGTAGTCCTAGTTCTGCTTCAATCGGGAGATCAGCTGTTGGCTTTTTTCTGTCCCCATCTAGCCCAGTTACATCTGTTAGATGGCAGTGTAGCTACCTTTTGGCAGCTACCCATTAATGGTCACTTTGCCGCTTCTGGCCAAGCTGCCTGTTCGTCAATAGCCACTTAGAGCTGATCGAAGAGACACACTATTGTAAAAGCTAGTGTTCAGGCTGAAGTTCCCTTGATTCCCCTAGTACAGGGTAGGTCCACTACGAGGATGGCAGTATCTTGGGTATAGGACAAAGGCATCCCCCTTGTAAATGTTTGAAGGGCGGTCAGGTCAGCTCCGTCACATACCTTTCATCTCTCATTACAAATTAAAAATGCAGGTCAATGTGACCCATCGTTTGGCATAGGTGTTTTGTCAGCAGCTTTGTCTTGATGGATGCTACTCCTTCAGTTATTTTACAGAAACTCAGAAAATAGCAGCAAAACAAAAGTGTTGTATTTTTGCAACAGTTCAGCTGCATGGGGTTTGTTGTTGCAGCAGCAAGCCTTGTATGGTTTTCTTTGGAATTCCTTTAGCTAGTTATTAGATAGTTATTAGGGGGACAAGGAAAAGGAGAAGAGGGGCTAATGCACTGATTATGTGTGCCAATCCTCATTACTCTGAATCATTCTCTTTGTCGTTACATTCATAGCAACCTCCAACCGGACCTTCCGGATATGTGCATCTGTCGGATGAATGGAGTTTTGGGATTTCTATTATGGTTAATAGGCATGGGGGAGGTGTATATACAAAGAATCTCTGAGTAACTTCTCAGAGAACTGTGTTCACATCCTACGCTGAAATAGTATATCACAAGAATAAAAGGTATTCAGTGTCTTACAATGTCAAAATATAAATGATCAGTCAATTAAACAAAACTAGTGGTCAGATATTTTAATCCATATTTCAAGTTCAGAAGAAACAAACACTTTGCATAAATACTGCCAATGCATTTCAGACTCCTGTCCGCCGTCAGGGCAGTCTTACTATACTATATTAAAAAGAAGCATCAACAAAAATACACCAGTACAAGCGAATAGACATAAAAGTAGTCAGAAAGACAAACATCATAACAAATGAGACAAACAGACACACATTCTGATTGGCCCTCGCCGGGGCATTTCCCGACTGGGGAATCCCTTGGCCGGGATTCCTTTCCATTGTTCCCGGTGGGGTGTGTGGCAGCCCCTGAGCCAATGAGGAGGCTCGAAATGGGGCCATCCACACGGCTGGAGGCTGCCATCCTCCCCTGCCGGGGATTCAGGTAAGTGTTTTATCTTTTTCCCCTCCCAACCCCACTTAGCTTCTTATTTCTACTTTTTCGGGAGCAAACGGCCGAGTGTCCGCTCCCGAGAGCCGCCATAGAAAGCGAAAACGTACAGCAGCGTTTCGGAACAGAAAAAATACTATTAGTACCCCAGTCTTGAGGGACGGGTACTAATAGAAAAAAGCCCCTCACCTCGGGGGTGCATTACAGAGTCAGGTAATGCCTTGGGCCTTCGTTAAGGCCCTCACTTCGCTCGGGCCTATAACTATGGGCCGGGGGGCATTAGCTGACTCAGTAATGCCCCTGCGGTGAGGGGCTTATTGCTTAGTGTCTTTCACCTCAGCAAGAAAAATGTGTTACTCTTTGAAAAATACCATTCCTACTACCTGTTGCCAAATTATATCCACTGCATCTAGAGTAAAAAAACAAACGTGCCCCCATGTGTTTACATATTTATGTAACGTCTATACACCATACCAAATAGTAGAAAACCTCCTAATGTACTGATGTTTATGTACAGTACCTGAACCACCTTTGTCATAAATCCTTCTGAATAGTGAGGCTGGTGGTTACCTGTATACAAACAAACCAATAGATATACTAGCGGTCATACTATTGTGAATCCAAGAAATTAAAATTCAAGTGTACAACCTTACCTAAAGCAAGGTTCCATCCTCATCAAATGTTGTGAACAATTCTGTGGTAGTTTACCTGTATTCTTATTTACACTAGCAAAAACCTGCATTTGCGTGCTGTGATGACATGCGCGATGACATCATAGACAGAATTATGTCATACGCGCATATCATTAGGAAACCGTGACTCAAAAATAAACAGAAACAAACCTCTGTTATGTTTACATATATGTATGGACCTACAAAGTAAATAGAACTAAAACTTTGTTTAGTACTAGAACTAGAACTTTATTTGCCTGCATATATGGACATAGGGTTAGATGTTATTAAAACATCATGTATCATTCCATCTTAAGGGAGTCCTTTAAGGACGGAATTAAACTTCAAAATAAGTTCACAATTTGGTAATTTCTGGAATACCATATATGCAAGATGAATGAAACATTGCGATCCCTGGATCCGCGCTTAGAAACCTCTGTGTCATGATTCCTACCCCTCATGTCCCCAGCCCTCCAAGATGTCAGGCTGGAGCCAGGCCACGATCACCTACATGGCCCTCAAGGGCCTCTCCATCCCTCCAAAGATCCACTTGGAGTCAGACTTGGCGCTTGTGGCACCAGACTCACTCACTCCCATAGGATAACATTGGGGATTGGACTTGCAGTGCATTGATGGGGACAAGATGGATGCCCCCACATATTTCGGTTCCCAGAACTGCATGTGCAGTCTAGTCCTTTGGGTGTAGTTCAGCCCAGAGACACCTGGGATACCCAGAGACTATTTAAGCCATGCCCAGGCTGAGAAACATGCTTTGTGTTTTCTGCACCTGCAGCGTGACACGCACCGTGTTCGGATCGGTCTCCAGTAGGCCTGCATCTTTCTTCTGCGCTCAGCTCCTGCAAGAACAAGAACACCGTTAGGAACAGCCTTACCTTGCAGCATTTCTGCCCATCATTCATTGCTCCTTCTGTTCTGCGGGCATCTTCGGCGGTGTCATTCCCATCCCGGCACGCCACTTCCTAAGGAAAAGGGAAAAGAACAGAAAAAAGGCATTAGTAAGCATTCTGCAAATCTTCGCTTATTTTTAAATACAGTTCGAGCTTCAAACGCTTACCTGAATCCCAGACGCTCTGGGGGAACTCTGTCTCCGGAACTTCTCATCCATCTGCAAGAGGGAAAAGACACTCCAGGTTAGCTTGGAAACATCTAGAGGCGCCGCATACCGCGCTTACTCACCGCATTTGTTCTTCATAACCGGCATCCACACTGAAAACGTCGCGGCACCTAAAAGACACAGAAAAAGAACTCAGTTCAATACAAATACGAAAGGGGTGCATAGCGCATCGCGCTCTCACTCATCTTCAGCGCTACTCATCTCAGCAGCATGTCGGCCTCCCGGATGCCGGCCATCATCTAAGGAAGGAAAGGATCAAAGTTAGAGAACTGTTCAAAAGACTCATTATACTTACCTGTCAGACTTTTGCCAGTGAAGTAACTAGGCAGCAACGAGCCCGCATCAATCAACGCGCCCCTGCGCTGAAAGCAGGACGGAGAGCACACTATCCAAGAAAACAAGGCCCGGTCTCCAGTCAAATAGCCTCCAGGGAAGGGTTCGAGGTCGTAAGAGGTCAGAACAGGCTGAGTGACGTCCCCGTGGATACCAGGTGAGCGTTACACTGTGGGTATTTAAGCGCGTTATAAATACCCAACTAAGACAAAAAAATAAAATAAACAATTATGCAACAAAAATAAAAATCCTGTAAAAGCGCCTCGATGCCCGTGGGCTGTGTGAGCGCTTTAAAAATGTAAAAACAAAAACTATACTAGTGACAGTTTTTATTTTGGGTTCCATTTTCAATACCTGTACAGTAGCCCTGGATGCATTGACTTTATCCGTGGAATACCCTCTTTCTGTAAATGTGCTGGTCATCAGTTCTAGTTGTTTCATGCATTCTTCGCCATTGCATACTATTCTTCTTACTGTCAGTAACTGGCTGTAAGTAATATTCTTCATCAAACTGAGCAGATAAAAACTCAACTGGTGTAATACATTGTTCCTGCCTTTAGCCTTTTGGTGTTAGTGTAATAGCTAGGGTCTGTTGGTGTGATTTTTATATCAAGAAAATTGATGTCCGGTTTACCGTTTTGGAAGTAATTTGTATCCTGGGCTCTATTTCATTTATGAATGTTAGGAACCTCCAAGTGATTCTGTGTCTCCATCCCATATGCCAAATATGTCATTTATAAATCTGACCCACAATTTTAAGCATTAATGCCATACTGGATGGTGTAATATACGTCTTGTTCAAACTTCTGCATAAAACAGTTAGCATAAGCTGGGGTCAAAGTGACACCCATAGATGTCCCAGAGATCTGTAAATAATGTTCTCTCATTCAACAAAGGTAGCAGGCGCCCCTCTCTCGGAAGAACAAGGCATGATAACCTGTTCAGTGGTTGTTCACCACATTGAGAGTTTGCAGCCATCTGCTTTTTGCTCACTGTACCTTTCACAGATGGGAAATATCCATTTGCATATCAGTCTTTGTCCTGCCCACATGGGCAGTCCAGCACCGAAATGCTATGGCAATTCCTCTCTGAACAAGAGTATCTACAGCAACCCCATAAACGTGTTTCAGCCTTGTTGGGCATCATCAGTGAGGTGAAGCTGAGCCTCTCTAAGCACAGTGAGCAGGGAGTCCACGTCTGGTTGCCCCCAGGTAACCTAGGGTGTCCAACTCCAAGTTCCTTCAAAGAATTCAACAAAGGTAGCAAGCGCCCCTCTCTCGGAAGAACAAGGCATGATAACCTGTTCAGTGGTTGTAAATAATGTTGTTTGTCAAATCGGAAATACAGATTTTAAGAAATGAATGCTAATAAGCACACAATTCATTCTTTAGAAGCACTTATTTGTCCTTCTTGCAACATAAACCATGCCACAGCTCCCATTCCCCAAGTTGTGGAATATTTCTGTATTTTAGGCAGTAGCTAGAATGTTGGGAACTTCGGATATGGGGTGAACAAAAATATTTTTATATTATGGTTTATCCATCGCTGATCTTCTGCGGTGTCCACTAATTCAGATACATCTGTTTGAAAAGAGGTAGTGGGGCCATGGTCTAATTTAGCATATACATTACTATCACTCAACTGTCTTTCACACTCTACAGTGATGATCAAATAATGATGTTATGGTCTCCATGCAGAATTATAATCAATGTAACATCATGTTTCGTGAGGTTGGAAAATGTAGGTTGTTTAAAGGATATACTCTCAAGGTCTTTAAGTATTGTTTTGTGAAAAATATCCACAGAAGAACACTAATAGGTCGTATAAATCTACCCTAGGTCCTAAATTCAATCATATCCTCTTTAATAGGACCACTGGTATTCTGTGTTTTCTTTAAAAATACCTTTAGTTTATCTAAACTTGCAAATGAACTGAAATAATTCATCTTTGTGTCAAATAGTGTAGAGCTATAAGTTCAAAATTCAAGTAGGTCTGTAAAATCTCAATTCCTCTGAGATACAGTGCCCTGCCAGAGAGGTTAACAACAAAGTTCTCTTCTGTTATTGCATGGTTGTCACCCATGTGCTGCATGTGTCCCCCCCCCCGCAACTTCTCTTCCTTCTTTTGTTTTATCTAAAAAAGATGAAGATGCAGATTGTTCTGTGTGTGCACTAGCAGTTGGGGTTTCTACTTTACTTTTACCATATTCCCTATCTATGCCTGTACCTGCTTCTGAGTCCAAACTAGAAGCATTCTATGAACTCCTATGTGTGTGTGTCTTAAATGGTGTTTTTAATTTTTCCATCCATGTATAAATCTCATCATTGAGGTAATCATATGTATCCCTCTTAAATGTAAAAACATTTTTTAGCTGGTGTTCATTTTTATAGGACTCTAGTCTACTTTTGATGCCAGCTAGAACCTGATTTAATTATTCTTTGCCAAAAAGACCATTCGAGGGGATTGGGTCCTCCGACGTATTCCATATCTATGACAGGTAATGTCCACAGCTGTGCTGCTTCGGAAAATCTTCGGCGTCTGCGTCCAGCGTCGATGCGCCATCCCCGAGGACCTCCTCCGATGGCCGACGTCACCCGATGTGATAAGTAGGATGCACGACGCCCCTAGCCTCAGTTCCGTTTTTTCCGCGAACGTGTTCACTTCGTGAATCTCGGTACGCCTCGACTCTTTGGAGTTTGCTGTATTCTTCTCGGTTCGTTCAACCTGTTCGTTTTTTGTGAAGACCTGTTCGTGACGATGTCTACTTCGTCTTCAACCCCGCATCCGGGCTTCAAGAAATGCGGGGACTGTGGGTCCAAAATGTCGGTCACGGACTCGCACAACGCCTGCCTCTGGTGCCTCGGGGAGGCCCACGATACGGACGACTGTGGCGACTGCCAGTCGCTCAGGGCCAAGGCCTTGCGGGAGCGCAAGAAGAAGCTGTCGGTAGGTCGGGTGTCTAAGCCCGGAAGTCGAGGTCTGCGGGGCTTTCGACGGATGACTCGAGAGGCGACTCTCCGCGTCATCGTCGGAAGTCCAGTGGGTCACCTTCCAGGAGTCGGTCTCGCCACTCCTCTGCCTCTTTGAGGCATTCCCGGAAGCGCCGGCATCGGTCGCCTTCCCCGTCCTCTTCTGAGGACTCCGCCCGTCGGCGGGTCGCTTATCCCACCATGCAAGCGACACCTAGGAATGGGCTTCCGTCAGGAAGCAGATGTTAGCGATTCTTGAATCGCAGGGCACCGGTCCGTCCGCGCCTCCAAGTGGGGTCGGTCGGCACCGGTCGAGAGACACCGCTCGTACGAATTCAGGCTCGGGTGGTCGGCACGGCTCACGGGAAAGGTCCCGCTCGGACAAGGGTAGCCGTTCTCGCCATGCTCGTTCCAGGTCCCGGTCCTCGACGCGCTCGAGACCGCGTGATCCTGTGCCGTCTTCGAGGAAGACGTCGACGCCTGTGGCGCCGAGGTCATTGACGATTTCTCTCGAGGCTCCGCCTCCGAGGGGGTCGTCGACTCTGTCGGCACCTAGGTCGTCAAGAGACAGGCTCGGAGCTCCGGCTTCGAGGCCTGTGTCGACGCCATTGATGCTCGCGGCGCTGCAGCTGACGTCGACGCCGATTCGCTCCATGTCGACGCCGATTCTCTCGGCGCCGACTCGTTCGGCGCCCTCAACGCCTTTCGAGGCGGTGGTGTCGGAAGGGTCCCGTGGCACGGGGTTAGCCCCTAAAAAGGCTCTGGCTAAGGTCAGGCATAGCTTTGGTCCCCAGGTGTCTTCCTCTCACCGCCTGCAGTACATTTCAGAGGGTGATGAAGGCTCTGATGAAGGGTTGGTTCCAGTTACGGTACCAGATGAGCTTCTCTCAGGCCATAGCCAGTTTGATGACCTGAGGCAGTCACTGCATGATGCCAGTGGACTGGACACCTCTCCGGAGGTGGAGTTTTGTAGGCCGGAGCCTGGCACTCATGCCGATTCTTCATACCGGCACTTATGTCTCGGGTCACCGAGTACTTGGGATGGTCGGCTCCCCCAGGGGAGTTCATTCAGGATGATCTCACGGACATCCTTGATCTTGGTCCCCCCACTGACCCGGTACTGCCGTTTCATATGGCTCTGCAGAGAAGGGTGGCGGCGGCTTGGACTGCTCCGGAGAGTCGCCCGGCAGTGGGCAAGTCTTTGTCGTGAAAATACCGTCCAGCCAGTAGCGACCCCTGCTACTTGTCCAGGCACCCCACTCCGGAGAGTTTGGTGGTGCAGGCGGCTACGGCTCCGGCAAAGCAGGCGTCGTATCATACCATCCCTCCCGATAGGGACGACAAACGTTTTGACGGCTGGGCGAAGGAAGTGTTTTCTTCAGGGGGTATGGCGCTTCAGGCGGCCAACTCCATATGTGCCTTGTCTCGTTTCACACACACTCTGTGGAACTGTGTTGCATTAGCGGCTGAACATATTCCCGAAGGGGACGAACGGGATGGTTTCCTTGCTATGGTTCAGAATGGCAAGGATGCCATGTGTGAGGCCGTTCAGTTGGGTTTGGACATGGCAGATTGTGTCAGCCGGTCCATGGCGGCGAGCAACGTAATACGCAGGTTTGCGTGGTTGCGGAAGTCTGGGTTCGCTCCTGATGTGCAGGCCCGGCTCCTCAACATGCCCTTTGTCGGTGAACATCTTTTTGGCAGCAAGGCTGACGAGAGCCTTGAGAGGTTGCAGACCTCCAAAGCTGTAGCAAAGTCGTTGGGCGCTGCAGTTCGGCAATCTCCGCCTTTTCGTCGTAGGGGACAACAATGGAGAGGAGGTTCCTTTCACTATTACTCGTCCTTCAGTAAAGCAAGAGGAGCTGTCAGTCAAAGAGGCCACCGTAAGAGTGCCAGAGGTGGAAAACAAGGTACTCAAGGTGCCAAGGCCGCTCAGGCAGTTGCCTCTTTGCCCTCAGGCAACGCCGCAGCCGCTACCACTCATTCATGAGGCCAGGTCCCATGGTTCGCCGGTTGGGGGAAGGCTGGCGCAGCATCTTGTAGAGTGGCGTGCCATTACTTCAGATGTGTGGGTTCTGGAGATCACAACCCACGGCTACTGTTTTCCTTTTCGGCAGAGGCCTCACGACAATCCACTTGGGAACCTCTCTTTGAAGAGTCCGGATCCGCTCCTTGCACAGGAAATTCAAGCCCTGCTGGAGCAAGGCACCATAGAACTGGTGCCTGTAGCGGAGAGGAGCAAGGGATGGTATTCCCCTTATTTTTTGATTTCGAAGAAAGACGGGGGATTGAGACCCATCATGGACTTGCGCGGTTTGAACAAACTCCTCAGGAAGGACAAGTTCAAGATGGTTACTCTCTCTCTCAAGTCCTCCAGGCTCTTCAACTTCAGGACTGGTTGGTGTCTCTCAACCTCAAGGACGCTTACTTCCATGTGCCGATCCATCCCAAGCACAAGAAGTACCTGAGGTTTGCGGTTGGCAACTCGCACTTTGTTTCGGGTCCTGCCGTTCGGATTGACCTCCGCCCCGTGGGTTTTCACCAAGCTCATGGTGGTGGTGGCAGCGCATCTCAGGAAAGGGGGGATTCACGTCTACCCCTACCTGGACAATTGGTTGATCAGGGGGAGCTCTCCTGAGCAAGTCCTGGATCATCTGTCCGTCACCTGCCACTCCCGTCACAAGCTGGGCTTCTCCCTCAATTTAAAGAAGTCCCATTTGACGCAAACACAGCGGCTCCAGTACATTGGAGCAGTGCTCGACACATCCCTGGGGCTGTGTTTTCCTCCCCAGGTGAGGGGTCTTCACATTCAGCAGATGGTGCACAAGTTTCAGCTTGCCCAGACTCTCCCAGCGTCCGAGTTCTTGAGACTGCTCGGCCTCATGGCATCCTGCATTCTTCTGGTGCCAGAGGCCAGGTTGCGGATGAGATCTTTGCAATGGGCACTCAAGCTCCAGGGTTCTCAGTCCTCCGGCAGGATGTCGGACCCTATTCAGGTGCGGCCCTCGGTCGCCCAGGACCTTCTGTGGTGGGTCGTCAAAGGCAATCTGATGAAGGGGGCCCCATTTTGGCTGCTCTGGCCAGAGGTGACGATCGTGATGGACGCATCCCTCACGGGATGGGGAGCTCATGCCAACGAGTTGACAGTCAGCGGTCGTTGGTCTCCGTCGGAATCCAGACTCCATATCAATATGTTGGAACTGAGGGCCGTCAGGCTAGCCCTGAAGGCTTTTCTGCCGACTGTGTGAGGAAAGAGTGTCCTGATTCTAACGGACAACACGGTGGCCATGCACTACCTGAACAAAAAGGGGGGGGCAGGGTCACTTCCTCTGTGCAGGGAGGCGATGCAGCTCGAGTTCTGGGCCATCCAGCAGGAAGTTTCGATCTCGGCTGTTCATCTGGCCGGAGACGACAACGAGACAGCGGACGCTCTGAGCAGGCAGAGTGGGAGCTGGCTCAGGAGATTCTCCTGGAGATCTTCGCCCTTTGGGGGACCCCTCAAGTGGATCTCTTCGCCTCCAGTGTCAACCGGAAGTGCAAAAGGTTCTGCTTGCGGGAATTTCCTCCAAAAGGATTCTTAGGAGACGCGTTCGTGGTGGAGTGGTCATTCTCACTGCTGTACGCGTTTCCTCCAGTCCCCGTCATCCCGCAAGTACTGCGGAGGTTACGGAGGTTCGGTTCCCGGATGATCCTCATTGCTCCGGCGTGGGCCCGGAGGAGGTGGTACCCGGACCTTCTCCACTTTTCCATCTGCCCTCCACGTCGTCTTCCCTACCGAGACGATCTGCTCTCATGGGAGGGGGGTCAGGTTCTCCATCAAGAGGTCAGATCCCTCTACCTTCACGCTTGGCTTCTGAAAGGTTGAGGTATAAGGATTGGGACCTCCCTGAAGACGTGATGGAGGTGGTGCTCTCGGCCAGGCGCCCGGCAACAAAGTCTCTGTACCGTTGCCGTTGGAGAAAGTTCTGCGACTGGTGCAGTGTTAAGAATGTGGATCCTTTTGAGTGTGACATTCCCATGGTTCTGTCTTTTTTGCTTTCCTTGGCCCACATGGGCTTGCAAGTGGGGACCATTAAAGGTTACCTGGCAGCGCTGTCCATATTTAAGCGCTCGTCTGAAGAATGTTCCTATTTTAAGATTCCTTTAATTTCTCAGTTTTTGAAAGGGTTCACTAATGTGTTCCCGCCGTCACCTTTTCTGGTGCCCGGTTGGGATTTGAACCTTGTTCTTAAGTTTCTTATGGGTGCTCCGTTTGAGCCTTTGCATTCTTGCCCTTTGAGACTGTTAACTCTGAAAACTGTTTTTGATTGCGGTTACTTCCGCTCGCAGAGTGAGTGAGTTACAGGCACTTTCAGTTAAGCCACCCTTCACTGTGTTTCATAAGGACAGGATTGTCCTTAGAGTTTGTCCTTCCTTTCTTCCGAAGGTGGTTTCGGAATTTCATTTGAGCCAGAAGGTTGTTCTTCCGGCGTTCTATCCTCCTCCACATGCTGGTAAGGAAGAGGAGAGGCTCCATAGGCTTGATCCTAGGAGAGAGTTGAGCTTTTATATTTCGCGCATGTCCCGGGTCAGAGTGGACGATCAACTTTTCATTGGTTACGCTGGAAAGCGTTTGGGACAAGCTGTGACGAAACAGACTTTGTCTTGTTGGATTATTTTAGCTATCTCTGAGTGTTACCGCTTGGCGGGTAAGGACCCTCCGGCTGGCTTGCGGGCCCATTCTACCAGGGGAGTCCAATGCCCTGCAGAGGGGTGTTCCTATTCGTCACATCTGTGATGCAGCCACCTGGGCTTCAGTACATGTTTTTGTACGTCATTAATCCCTCGATTCCATCCGAGGGCAGGATCTGGCCTTTGGCAAGGCAGTCCTTTATTCCGCAATTTGATTGGGCATGCTAAATTTGTGTTCTAAATTCTTTTCCCACCTCCTTGCTTGGTACTGCTTTGGGAGTCTGTCATAGATATGGAATACGTCGGAGGACCCAATCCCCTCAAAGAACAAGTTACTTTCTTACCTGGTAACGTTCTTTCGATGGGATGGTCCGACGACGTATTCCATATCGCTCCCTCCCTACCTTCCCTGCTGCAGAATTTCTTTTGCGATTGCAGCTTGCGTTCCGCAAGGCCTTGTGTGTCTGACTGGCAGAAAACTGGTGTCACACGTTCTGGGGAAAAAACTACAACTGAGGCTATGGGCGTCGTGCGTCCTACTTATCACCGGGTGACGTCGGCCGTCGGAGGAGGTCCTCGGGGACGGCGCATCGACGTCATCGACGCAGGACACAGACGCCGAAGATTTGCCGAAGCAGCACAGCTGTGGACATTACCCGTCATAGATCTGGAATACGTCGTCGGACCATCCCATCGAAAGAACGTTACCAGGTAAGAAAGTAACTTGATCTTCAGTTCTTCGTGTATCTCTTATGTTCTGGGTGATCAAATCTAAATAATTTGTCAGTTTCTGTATGGTTACAATATTAAATCAAGAGAGCATCTATTCAATATCTGTCCCCATTCTTTAACAAATTCCTTGCTTTCGTTACATAATGTAAGTCTAAGCTGTATTCTTAGGCCTTTTAGTTTAAGTTGATTCCTGTAATATCTCCCTAGCTTTTAATGTATCTCCTTTTGTATAAGGTATAGGTATTCCAATTGTTTAATCTTTTTGGAAGAATCCCCTGGTGTTGTAGATGGGGAGGAGTAGACTGACATATACTTGTGGGAATTTGTCAAGGATGTGGAACAGTCATGAATGTGACGAGGAGGTGTAAGTAGGATTACCATATATAATATGCACATTACTAATTAATATAAGGTAGCTCTAACTCGATTGAAGATACAGAGGTGAGTATTATTCCTCCCTGCATGGACAAATGAGTTCTTGGAAGGGGGTTGGGGGTGTAACATTTCTAACATGGCTCCACCTGTGGTTTTGGACATTTGTATTCAGCCTTTTTCAAACTGTGTTTTTTCAACTAGGCTCGGAGAAGGATTTCCACTAGTGCTGCCTGTTCGACTAGTTATCTATTTCCTTTGTAGGGCTTCCCTGGTTCCAGACAGAGCCTATCGATGATGATGTTATCTTTCTGGACCGCTGTTGTGGCCATTGTGGTTCGTTTTGATGCTCTAGCCCTGATGGGACTCTTGTTATCGCTAGACTATTCCGAGATGGGTTTTACATTTGTTAGCAACAAAGAAAGAGGATGAGAAAGAAATATGATATTAGGTTATAGGGTTGGACTGAAAGAGATTGGACAGTCAACATCATGTGTGAAAGTTTCAACTACAAAAATGCCCAGGTTTTGGTGGGAGTGGTAGTTTTTGTTATAGTTTATTTTCTGTTGAATGTTTCAGTAAAGAAAGTAAACTATATTACTCCTCTGTGTTTACCAATCGAGTAATGTGAATTCCCATTGTGCATAAAAGCAGCACATCTGTAAATCTGGGCATATACCTCTTTGTTCTGGCCCTGCAACATAGTCATCTACGTTTCTTGATTCTGCAGGATAGATTTCAGCCACTTACCACCACACATTTTTTACAGAGGTTTGTGCTGGTGAAAGGTAAAGCTAAACGGCGTCCTACGACACCATCAGCAGAGGGGCACTAGATTGGCCCTACAAACACCACATCTGGTCCCACTACAAGGAGATGTACTACGCCAACATAGACCATTTAACTTGCCCGGCTTGGAGTGCAAAGAGAAGCCAAAGCATCCTTGGAAATAGTGTGTAGATTTGTCCCACTTGTGGCTATCCAAGCACAGTCTAGCTTTCGACTGCAGTGTTTCCAGTGACAGCAGCAGCATCCTTAGTTCAGACTCCCTCCCAAAGCTGTTATCTTAGCTGGAGCCACATTGCCTATTCTGGGCACACACTGAAAGCATCAATTCTGTCATGGTTTCATTGTCAAAGTCACCTTGGACTCCATGTCACTGATGGATTTCGACTCCAAATGTAGACATCTGCTGCTGATTTATTATGCCAGATGCTCTCAACATTTTCACTGCAGCATTAGGAGGTTTCACTTCAGATATTTTCTTTTAAAATCTTAATCGGACGTTCAGTTCAGGGAAAGCAATCTCTCAGCTTTGAAAGCAAAACCTGCAAGCCCATGACCGGTTTCAGATTGCAGTATGACGCATCTCTCTCCTTTGGATCTGTGCATTTGCTTAGCACTGTACAATTGTACTGCAGGGGAGCTCCCCAACAAAAACATAGAAGGCTTTTCCTGGCAGGTTAAATCCACAAGGAAAAACTAATATTCTCTGCTCACCTGTATATTAACAAGATGGAAATAACTAATCGCCATCTCAATTGCTTTGTTTCACTGAAATACGTTTCAGAGAAATAAAAACACGTTCCAATGACATTTAATTTAAAAGTTATCCTCTTAGGGTGTGTGCAATTGTATATAAAATTCACAGAAAATAGATGTACTTTAAAAAGAAACACAAATGGGCCACATTACGAATTGGCTGCTAGTGGTAAAAAGCGGCAGTTTTGGAATTAACACCACGTTTACCGCTCCACTGAATTACAAGAGACAGACACCGTTGGTAATTCCGGCAACATTAATTCCTCAGGTGGAATTACCACCTATAAAATCCACCGTTACTTCAACAGTATTGCAAGGCAAAATACTCCCGAAATACTGACAAAAACCGGCTGCAATTCTGCCAAAAAATGGGAGCAGTTACTGCCACCAAACAGGTACAGATAAATACATCCAGGTGAACAAAATGAAATCACTGGCCTCCAACAGGGATTGTTTGGGACACACCTTCCCCTAACACACTTCCAAGCACCATGCAGCCCTAGCAGTTGCTAACTTTGACATATAGGGACTCGTCCTCTCGTTGAACCTACATAGCATAGCATAGCAGCAGCAACAAAAGAACCCACATAGGTCAGAGCAGCGCATGCGTGTGGCAAGGAAGCCACCAATTCCTTGAGTCAGACCATTTCCCTGGGCACTGACAGATGCACAGTTGATTGTACTATTGCCTAAACCGGCAGACAGCCTCACCCTCATCCAGCCTGACACTGAGAGTGGCATCCATATACAAACGGCCATACCACAGCTGCTGAAGCTGGTATCTGTCTTGAACTTTTGCGCCACAGGCACATCAGCACAATTCAGCATGCGGTATGGCATGTTCAGCCGAACATTTCCCAAAGCGATGGGTCAAATGCTGGATGCACTATTGAAACATGTGCACCATCACATCTCCCTGGCCAGCTCCCCTACAGAAGTGCATGCCATTAAGGATAGATTTTACGCCACTGTCTGGTTCCCCAATGTAAAAAGCTTTGGACTGCACATATGTGTCATTGGTGGCTCCCCAGCATCAAAGCATATGGTTTGCTGTAGGAAACAGTACTGTTCTGTGAATGTACAATTTACATGCAACGCCGAACTCACAGTGACCTATTGCTGCACCTGTCTCCCTAGTTCAAGTCATGACACCATGGTCAGGCACTCGGGGATGTTGCAGTGTGAAATTTAATATTTTGTGTCATAAACAAAGCAATTGTTGTGGCACAAAATTGTATTTATTTCAGCATTTTTGCTGCACATTTGTCTCCCTCCCTCCCCCCCCAAACCCCTGGTTTCCATTCATTTATAATCCCACCCCACCTCCTACCGAACCAGTTTTAACCCCTTACCGCACCGTTATACAGTGCTTGGGTTTTTTCTTACATATTTTCCAGCGGGTTTTTTGTAGTGTTACAACCTGCTGGAAATATGTATTTTCATGCATTCACAGGAATCTAGCCAATTCACCCTGAAACACCAGCTACAAGCTTTAAGGCAGAGCACTAATCTGGCTAAAATTTCGTTTTTGTACATTTAGTCAACAGTTGCCGCCTCCCATGACTATGGGCATTTGTCTATGCAACACTGGACGTATTTTCAGATTGATCAAGCTAGTCATGGTGTAGCCCCCCCTGTATTCCGCTTGATAGTGGAACATGAGATATGATTTGAACATTTTTTGTTGGAACGGGGGAGACCAACTGAGCACACCTCAGCCACAGCTTTACAAAAAGGAAAGCATATTTGATTATATAGCTTTTCTTAGCTCAGGAGATTGCTACCTTTTAGGGCACCACACACATCTATATTTTCCGACCATTATTTTTAAAGGTCGGACAAATGGCAGAACAAGTTGAAGCAAAGAGACGGGCGGCGGCATTAATTCTCTTTAATCAGAACCGACTGAGACTACGGCAGAAAGCAGCTTACCAGCAAGCCTCACTGCAACAAAAGTTGAACAAACTGGAGAAAATAAAGAAAAAGGAAATTTCCAAATGGTGGGATTCCATGACCTTGCAAACATATTTAGAAGTCCAACGTATCCCGAGAGGGCTCAGAATTCTGATGATCCCACATAGACCCCAAACTCATTGAGGAATGGACAGACCATACTAATGTTCCTTCAAAATGATTGAGAGTTTAATCAAATTTGCCTAAAATAGACAGGATAAAACTTCTCAAAGACATTGAAGAAATGGAGGAACAACTGTTTGCCTCTGAGGATGGGGACGAATGTAAGAAAAGAATGACCAGAGTAGAATAAAATTTGGAAAGACATGAAGGGGAAAAAGGAACAAGGAAACAACATAAATTTAAACGGGATCATTTGGATTATGAACAAGGAAGAATATATACGTTTGCTAAACGTTTTTATGCTCCCATCAAGAATAGATTGGAACAGATTGCTACCAACCAACAAAATCCTATTATTGTATCAGACAAATTGAGCAATTCAGAAGTGGACACTTCAGACACGGATGGGCCAATAACAAAAAAAGCTCAACTTTTTACGCCGGACAAGGAAGAGGAACGGCAGGAAAAGTCAGAAAATCACGACAAGGTGGGGAAGCCAGCACAAGCAATCCGTCCAACATGACCACACGATCTGGCAACAACCCGAGGGGGAAACCGAGGGGAAGGAAGGTCTCCAACTGAAAATATTCAACATTTCTAACAGAATATTAACACACATTGAAAGATAGGTACTTTCCCTAGGGCTGTCCTTTAATCTGACATATATTTATGACTATAAATCTACCAGAGTGGACTTATTAAAGTTCACTAGGAAATTGAAATTGACTAAGTGCTATTCTACCAAGTTCAATGAGGGGCAATATAAAAAGCATAAGGTCAATGAAGAAATATCTCCCCTCACTGAAAAATACATAACTGGTTTGATTTGTCTTGCAAGCATGGAGCAACAGTCAGAACCTCACTCAGAGGACAATATTGAATTGGACAATTATATGTTAAAAAAAAGATTTGGAATGCACACAGACATCAATTGCCCTAGCAATTTTAAACCCAAATCAGTCTTCTGTCCCAATATAACATGTGGTCCCATTGACACCTTTGAAGACTTAGTTATGAAAGATTTAAAGAAATTACCTGCCAAGATCCAATTTACACGGAGAAATTTGAGTTTCCTCCAATTCAAGGCATTGGATGGTTTAAGTAATGATCACACTATTGCCATACGCCCATCTGACAAGGGAGGTGGAATAGTTATGGTGAATAGTAACCAACATGAAATGGAAGCTAGTATACAACTAAGCAATGTTAATAATTATATGCCAGTCGAGAAAAAAGTACTAACTGATACTAATACACTCTACTACTCTAAGCTTCGTAATTGGTGTGATCTAGAACTTATTGAAGAGGAACGAATACTTTTTTCTCAAAAATATACATCCAGTGACACTGTTAATTTACTTCAGTCCTAAAATCCATAAGAGCCTTGTAGACCCCCCCTGGTTGCCCCATTGTTTCCTCTATGGGTAGTCTTCTAGAAAATACATCCAAATATTTCGATTTTTTTCTTTCAACCTTTTGTCTCCAGCTTAAGTTCGTATATACGAGACACATCTGATTTACTTCCAAAATTAAGCAACATCAATTGGGAACCCGAATATAAACTGGTATCTCTTGATGTAGTCTCATTATATATCTCTATCAAACACACAGCTGCGATTGAAGCATGTAAATTCTTTCTAGAAAGCAGATCCATTTGTTTTCGACAACACAATGGTATGCTTCTAGATATGCTACAGTTCTGTCTAGAACACAACTATTTCCTTCATGATACCATAATTTATAGGCAAATCCAGGGTACGGCCATGGGATCTTGTATGGCCCCAACATATGCCAATTTGTATATGGGATGGTGGGAGACCCAAATAGCGTGGACAGAAGAAATGTAACACTTTACTAAACACATAGTCGTATGGCATTGTTTCATTGATGACTTATTTATCATCTGGGATGGAACAAAAATAGAGCTAAATGACTATGCAAAGATTTTTAATATAAATGAATTGAATTTGGAATGAACATCTATCTACACCAAATCTGAATTGGACTTTCTAGATGTGAACTTTATAGTTAAAGACGATCAATTAACATCTAAACTATATAGAAAAATGACCAGTTCCAATTCAACTCTCCACGCTAGGAGCCATCATCCCAAAGCCCTAAAGTACTCCATACCATATGGAGAATTCCTAAGAGCCAAACAAGCCTGTAGTAAAAATTTTGATCATCATGCTGAAGTGAGGAATATTGGTCAAAGGTTTATCAGGAGGGGCTATACCAAGAACACTGTGGCAGAGTGTTTTGGTAAAGCAGAAAAAACAAATACACAAGACCTGTTTAAAACCAGAAATGTGAAAAAGAATGATAAAATCAGATTCATTACTGGTTTAAATCATCAAGCGAAAGAAATAAAGCATATAATGAACAAACATTGGAAAGTGCTTCTCACAGACACTGACCTTAAGAAAGTACTCAATGACACACTTAGTGTAACTTATCGGAAAGCCCCGACTTTGAAAACTATGTTATCTCCAAGCATGGTGATCACTAATGCTGATACATTTCAGAGTTTTCTCACTAGAGAACAACAAGTGGGTTTCCGAAAGTGTGCTAGTTGTAATGGTCTAAGGCGGAAGTACAAACACAAGATCACTTGTCTAACTAAATATGTGGTATATGTGATTACTTGCATATGTGGCTTGCATTATATTGGATCGACTATAGGGCCATTAAAGCTGTGTATACTACAGAACTACATGGCTATTAAAAATGGTGATTTAACATACCCTCTTACGGGGCATTTTCTTCAGAAACACAGTGGTAACATCAAAGAGATGTCATTTCCTCAACACAAAAGACTGGGCAATAGAGAACTCAAATTACGACAGTTGGAGGCTTCTCTAATCTGCAAATTTGATACTCCAAGACCATCGGGTCTAAATATTGATTCTGAGATGTACGTTTTCCTGCAATAATTAAGCATGGCATATGATGAGCATGTTGCTTTTTAGAGCTAAATAATTAGATTATGCTTCTGTATTGATCAGGCATATGCACTTTAGAGATTCTCCTTAATATTCATAGGAAATGCACTAGCACTTTAGTATATATTTGGTAGCACACATCAGCATTTTAATATATATATGGCTGTATGCACTAGCACTTTTTGATAACTAATTATCTATAGGGGAAATATATATTGCTGAAAGTGTAGCTTTGATACTGAAGTATATGAGCCATAGAGTCCATCGGCATACTTGTTTTATATTATGAGGAGATTAAGTTGCATCTCCGAATCATTTCTACATTCACATTTCAAAATTTGTGGTTTTTAGTACTGTGGATTTAACATCTGTAATAACATTGTGACATTTGTATTATGTCACTGTTGTGAAGACGTGGTACATAACCAATATTTGAGATATTGCAGTGTTGTCATGTGATAATGCCTCTGTATGGTCATATTAGTCCCATGACATGGATACTTTATCATTTATTATGTGATGTTGACATCAATGGTTGCCTAAAGAAATTGCATTTGCACTTTCTATGTGGCTATCATTTGTCTTATAATGTATTTGTGATGCACTAAAGAAATGTACACCATATAGCCAGCCACTTGATATAGCTGCTGTATAGTTTTATTAGCTTCATTTGCTGTAACTAATTGTTGTTTAATGGATACGCACTTGCATTTTCCATGTTGATATGAATGCCCTGGCATTAGCTGCTTTTAATATATTCTGATTATATTGAGCAATTGGAATATTATTGAACGTCTTCATGGAAGACAGGTTTGGTATGGCACACCATGTGACCAGGGCTCGTTGTTTATATGCGAGGAGAAGGACTACGTGCAGATGTTGCTGCTGTCCGTCATTCGCTTCATAACACTCCCCTCAGGGGCGTGTGATCCTGCTCTGTTATTTTTAACAGGGTAAGATCAGCTTTATTATAATAAGCGCACTAGCGCATTAAACACCAATTCTGTTGTAATTCAAAACAAGCGGAAAGGTAGAGGCAAGGAGTTGGAGGCCCACGCCCAGATAGCTCACTATACTAGTAATTATTGCAGAAGTGCACAATATTGAAATCATGGGGTATTTTACCCTTGGATTCATGATAATGAGGTCATTCCAATATGGTGGCCACTTTCTTGTTGTATTTCCACAGCATATAGCGATCACTTGATCACGGCGCCTTTTAAACTTGTTGGTGTTTTCCACACAAATGGATAATATCAGCCTGAGGAAGCTCGTAAGATCGAGCGGAACGCATGGCGTTTTCCACCCTGAAGGGTGAGGGTTTTTATTGACTTGACTGTCATTTGGTAGGCTTGTCTATTATGCTTTCCCTTTTTTGTGTGTTGCATGAAAATTATTAAATAAGAGAGAGAGAGAGAGAGAGAGAGAGAGAGAGAGAGAGATTCTGTATTTTTTCATTACAAATGTTTAGACATTAATGTTATTCTTTACTTTCTATTAGTTTAAATCACTGCATACCACCAATCAGCACCTCTGCATCGGACATCACCTCTACTGCAAGCCCCTTTAGCTCCTCCTCACTGAATTTGGGGTTGCGTACCCGCATTTATGGTACCTTGGCCTTGCCCTTATAATCTGGCATTTTTCCTGTGGGTATGGAGTCTGGATGGCTATATGAAGTGATGGATTTTGAATGGTTTGTATTTTTAAAGATGGCCACCACTGAGTTTCCGGTTTGCGGCAGGACATTATTTCTGCATGCCACTAATTTCACAGGCAGAATTACCATTCTGTAGCCCCTTCAATTGTTCAGCTGTAGTGTTAATTCTGCCCAAAATTGGAGGATTTACGATATATGTTGGTTCTTGGTGCTAATTCCACTGGGCAGAATTGCGGTTAGCACCGATGGTTGGGGCATACACATGTGGACTTGCAGTTTGGTTCTAATTCTGCTGGACACCATGGTGGTAACGGTCATTCCAAATGGTGGAATAAGGGCAAGATTTAACAGCTGTGCTTGCAATGATGTCCCTTGTCTCCACAAATTTCCTTGATCCTTAGTTGTCGACAATTTAGCATCCCTTCTGCAAGGTTCTTAGTCCCTATGGCTCACTTCCTTCTTACAGGGAGGGACTCTAGCCTTGGGTCTCGCGGATTCCTGGCCCATCTCTCTGCTTTCAGGAAGATGCCTTTTTCACGCTCTTCTGGGCCACAAATATCGCTCCCTACTTCTAAGACATAAATGACCTTCAATCTCTTAAATCACTGGCATGTTTTCCCTTTTTCATCTGCAGACATACATGGCTCTTAGCTCACAAGTCTGTTTTCCTTCTTTAGGGAAAGGTAGCCTCCTCAGTCTCATTTGGCATCTCCTAACTCAAAAAGCTATATCCTTTATTCCAGTTATTTTCTTGATCATTAGTGTGAGGAATTCAACCATCCGCACGGTGGGTGTGCGCTTGCCGAGTCTTTATTTAAATTTTAAATGAAATTGAATGATGGTAGATCCACCTCTGGAAAATGTGTGGCGCTAATCCGCACACATTTTCCTTTGCTCACCACATGACATACGCATAGACCTGTGTACTCTGGTTGGACACAGCCTACAAGGGCAGTACCCCCTGTCATATTTACTTGTATGATAGAAGTACACTATGCATCTCTAGAAGGGGGAGGGCCAAACCTTCCCCCAGCCGTGGCCAGCCTAATTAACTAACAAAGGCTCCATGGATAGGCCCTGTCCTTTTGTTGTGTCCTGTAGCTGGTGGCAGCAATTCACATACTAATCAGAAAGTAATTCAAACAGGCCCACATGGGGCCTGGCTACAGAGGATAACAAATGACAGGAAACCCCAACAACCTTTCATATGCAACTGTGTCAACCTGATGCCAGCTCCCGCCCTCAGTATCGATTGACAGTGAACTATCATGTATGGGACGGTGTGTTTACAGTAGTCATCCCTGCAGGGGGACCACATTCAGGTATCAGTATGTGGTTTGACCGAGCCCGAAAGTCAGGTCTCGCTGCAGCTTCAAGGGAGACCTGCCGCTTTAATTAGGAACCATAGAGAGCTCCATTAACCAGAAGGCCCCTGTGATCCACAACAGACAGGAAGATGGGTGGGACTAAAGCCTTTCAACCCTTTACCTTTTATGTTGCAAAGCACTCTGGTTATGATCTGACGCATACAGGAGATTGTTGGTGGGGACCCAGGATAGGTTCATTAAGGTAGGCTTAGCCTACACCAATCCCTGCGGTCCATTTGGCTTTAAAAGAGGGCCAATCCTCTCTTCTGGCAAATCATCTGAAGGCTTCACCAGAAGCAAAAGGAAGAACTCATCATTGACCCGTGGCGGAAAGGTACAGTCTGCCTTACATCTTCCACCAGAGAAGGAAGGCCAGAACCTCCAGGATGGAAGCAAGATCCCTCCCCTAAACATCTCCCAGGGAACAGGGGGAGATACCGAATCTAGAGGACCCTCCAGAAGCTCCAGAACCAGTACCCAGCCAGCACACAGTGTTCCCTGCTAGGCTCTGCAGCCAGTTTCCTCAGTGAGAAGTTCCAGAGAGTTTCTGAACCTGAAACCAAGGACAAGGCAGCTGCCCGCAACACATTTCTCAGCTTTGGGCCGTCCGCCTTAAAGTACGACACAAGCCCAATGAAGAAGCTAGGAGAAGTGAATTGGCGAGCATCTACTGACATTTACATTTTCGAGCCAGTCGAGTCCCTTGTGCTGCAACCGACTGCAATGCTGACTGTTATGCTGTAGTCGCTTAAAGACTTCCAAGATGCCTCGACCAGTGTTTCAGAACTGCCGACAAGCACTGAGACAGTATAAAGACTGGAGGGTGGTATCTGTACTCCTGTTCTCTATATAGCAGAGTCGAAGCACAGAGCACCCCAGCCAAGATTCTCTAAGTGGTAAAACGTGGTGAGCAATCAAGGCGTAGCTCTCAGGAGGTGATGCAGGCTGGTTCTTAAGTACAGTGTAGTCCCCAAGAACCCACAAGGGAATGTCGACACACTATGTTAGTGAAAGCAAAGTCTTTATATAAATAAGGTTCACGTTATGTACACAATCACAATAACACACTTTGTGCTCTCGCAATTCTAAAATGGTAAATATGTACAGTTCTATGTGGTACCACCCTTTCCATCTATTCCTTTTAAATACATCCATGGCTAACAGCCCCAAATAGCATACAAATCAGATTGTAAGATGAATCAACGATAGACACAGAAAGAAAGCAAGTTAAATCAAGCAGTGGCAGAACAGTCCCCCATCTACCTAGAGACAGTTCTGTGCGAGGATCCCCCCACCTGGGCAACCTGTAAATAAAGCGTATTGACAAGCCCAGTGCAATTATGCTTAATATAGTCTTGATTCCTTCTAAAGGTTCTATGAACCAAAGTACCTGGTTTCGTAGAGTTCTTCGGTGAGTCATCGATGGGCCCTTCTTGAGTGCACTCCCTTTAAGGCAGGAGCCACGGTTTGTCGAGAGTCGGTGAAGAAAAAGGGTGAACACTGTTGCTGCAGCAGCAGCTTTGGTTCTTGCGGTGCTCGTTGATGATCTTTCGAAAACCTCCTGCAAGCTGAGGGGTGCGGTGCACCTCGACTACTAGAGTTTGTTGCCGCACAGAGTCAAGGAAGAACTTTGACCCAGCAAGGGCGTCGGCATCTGGCGTCAGCGAACGGGAAGAAACAACGGCTGGCTTTACTAGCTTCATCGGAGTCTCTGAGGTCTTCGAGTGGCGGGAAACCCACTGGCGGATTCTCCTCGGTCGGTGGCAGCCTTGACTTTCTATGGCAGGACAAAAGCGGTTGATGGTGATGAGCAAGGGAGTCCGTGGATCAAATGTCTTAGGCAAAGGAGCACTATGGCTCCGGTCGTCGACGGTGATGGACTTCAATGTACGGGCGCTTCGCTTTGTGATTCCACGGCGGTTCCTGTCTCCAGTTGGTAGATTTTCGTGGGTCTGACGTCCAGGGAGCTTTGGCAAAGATCAGCTGGTGCACGATGGTCCCTCGTAGCTCGGGAAGAGGTCTGCTAGCCATGTCCTCTCTTGGATCAGTTCCTTGAAGGCACAGCAGCTTTCAGATTGGCGAAGGACAGCAGCAGCAATTCCTCTTCTTCCAGTGGGCTTCAAGGTTAAGCATCAAGTATCAACTTCAGCTTCTGAACGATTTCTAGCAGTCAGAGTCCCACATATATATTGTTGATCTCCCATTCACTCTGCTGGGTCACACTCAGGCAACCAATCATTCAGAAGGGCATTCAGGCAGTCAGGCAGCCAATCAGGCTCACAGTGCATTCAGGCCATTCTTCTCTATCCAGACACACACAAAATGGAATGTGGATTTGGACAAGCACTATGGCATTCAGCACTCTACACTGCATTCATCCCAGTATCGGGCAAGTCTGTCTCAGTCATTGTGTCAAACACCAGATACTAGACACCCATAACATGAAATGTGTGTTTGCCACACACTCCATTCACCCAGGTCCCACCCCACAGGCGTACCCACAACATACAGTCATTGGGAAGGCTCCAGCCAGTCTGGCCTGGACTTCCACAAACTACCATTTATGGAACTTCCACCCAACAGCCAGTCAGGGGGAAGGGACAGAATCACGGCTTCCCGGGACTTCGGAAATACAAGTTAACAGGCAATAGAAACCAAGAGGCCATCCTGTTTCCCATCAGGAATCAACTGATTCCAATGGCAGGGCCTGGGTATCCCCAAAATGGAGGATACTCGGAGCACCTGTCAAATTCAGCATGGATCTGCCACCAGCCCATACCCTGCTCTGTGGGCCACACACAGGTGCCCAAAAACATACATTAGGAGTACAGGGTTGTACTCCCACCCATGGGTGCCATAAGAGTATCCAAAGGGTCTGTACACCAAACCAAAAAGAGGAAGAGCTGCACCGCCAGGAGTCCCACATGAACTCCTGCGTGGAAAACAAGACAGAGCATACATGATAAAGCAATAAAGGACAAGGGTCCGGAGGCCCTGTCCCTCCGATGCGTTTCCAGCATTACAGTCAGCAATTCCTGACCCTGAGCCGCCATGTAGGCCAGCCTGCAGCCAGCCGTCCGTCCAACTACGCTCATCGAAACTGTCTGCCGCCTGATACCTGCAGCTGTTTCCCATCTTGATCTTGGTCACAGAAGCTGCAAAGAGCCCTGAACTCGACTCGCCCCTGTTGAGCAGCAAAAACATTTACAGCACAAGGTAAATTGAGGTTCTGTCCTACTGGTCCTTCTCCGAAGACCTCTAGTGACATTTTACGACCCATTGCTCCCTTAGTGTTGAAGCCAAGTAGCCTTGAACTGTTGTGATTTACTATACTGACCACCCTCCTGTCAGTATTCAGAGTGAACCCCTTTTCCTTCTTTGAAACTGTCTGTTCTCTGCATTCCTTTACAGGGTAGATTGTATTTCGTAGTGCTAGAACTGTCTGTTGTGATAATCATAAAGTAGATATTTTTATACAATCTTGTCTCGACAGTCCCTTTTATCATTGGGTAAAAATTGGATTTTCGTTGTGTTGCAACTAACCAACGATCCACAACCTTTCGGAGATAAGCCTGCCGTTCCATCCACGTTACCAAAATTGGACAAGGAGGTTTAAAGTGTGCTTCTGTTTCCAATCTGTTTGGATCCCTTCTGGTGTACTAGAGCTGTGGGACTGAATGATGGTTTAGAAACCAATATTCATCCCTGGACCACTAGTGCACCGGAAGTTTATTCTTCACAATTGGTCTCCTAGGCAATTGGTCGGTCTCCAATCTACAAAAGTGGTGTCAAATTGTGCGCTTTATCAGTCACAGATGTACCTGAAAACCGCCCTGGTGGCAAAGCTTTTAAAGATAAGGTTGGCCCCTCAGCCTCTCCTTCCTTTTTTCTACAGTAAACTGATATCTGGTACACTGCCTGTTCATCTATTAAATGCATGTGAGTTTATGGAAGATCTAATGCTAAGTACAGATCTCCAGCGTTGGCATTTTTCATAGATTCTGGTGCAACCCATTTACTTCCGCCATTCGAGGGCTCATTTACAAGCCTCCGTTCTCTTAAGAATCTGAAGGTGGCCTCCGAGTATAGAGCTAAGGAATGGTTGTATGGCAAATGGCCTGGAATTAGACGGATAGGCTGCACAGAGTGCCGCAGTTTTCTTTTATCTGCTATGTTAAAAATCTATACAGAGGATTCCCAGGCTTATGACTAT
Organism: Ambystoma mexicanum; assembly: GCF_040938575.1. Classification (NCBI taxonomy): domain Eukaryota; kingdom Metazoa; phylum Chordata; class Amphibia; order Caudata; family Ambystomatidae; genus Ambystoma; species Ambystoma mexicanum. The sequence goes on from NC_090931.1 coordinate 557,177,284, forward strand.
GAAAGATCAAATGCTGAAGATTAAATACACACACACACACAATTGAGGTTGCAGGTTGGTTGGCCACATGGAGACGTGCTTCTTCTTCCTCCGGTTTACAGGAATAAAATGTGCATTGATTGATGAAAAAAGATTTAAATGTGGATTTAAGAAAAGTAAGCTTATTCATAGATGAGAGTAAGATACTATTAAGAAAAAGTGAAACAGCTAGCGTCCAGGGAAAACAGGATTTGTACATGTGAGACTGACATATTACTTAACGATTCCCTTCATGACTAAAGATGTATTTGAAAGTTTGATATAGTGCCTTATTGGGGCATTTGAGGCTGATCGTGCATGTTATGGCAGCAGCTGCGCATGTGTGGAATACCTGAACGTATTGTAACTATGCTAGGCATATGATATTATTAGGGCATTTCAGACTGAACTTAACATATGACAGTCGCAACCTAAGGACTTTGCCGATGTTTGTAATGTAATGTGTTCATTTTTAACTATTTACAACCTTTAAATATTGTTTTGTAATTTACTCCATAGAGATTGAAAACTGACTTTCAACCAAAAAATGATGTTTAAAGGCGCACAAATAAAGCAATGTTAAAAACACACAGAAAACTGTTAGAAAGTACATTATAGCAGAACTGGACCCTGTTGTATCAAAAGAGCTTTCTAGAACGCCAGAAAAAGGGAATTTATGGCATTTGTTTACAACATAGAGCTGGACAAAATAGGACTAACCATAAAACGGAAAGATGTGGGCAGGTCCCACCCTGCAGTTGAACTTATTCTTAATATGTAAATCTGAAATTATACTGGTCTCCCGCTAAAACTATCGGGCACTAAATGAGGTCCAAGGAGCAACAGAAGTCGTAAACAGAAGCAAAGACGTTAAGATCTCCCAGACCAACAAAGCAGAAGAAATCTGCTATTGTTAATTAAATGGTTGGATTTCAGGTGGAAACCAAACGAATTGTTGAAACGGCGTTACGATCTTGCACCAAAAACACAGAGATATGACAGTACTACTCAAATGCCCCCCTCCCCCCTGAACATCACCTCATGCCTGTTGCCAAATGCGCAGCTGTAAGAGCAACATAGAAATTGTTATGTTGAAATAAATCTTGGGCTGTATTAAGAAGGCAAGGTGGCAGCATCATAAAATAGACGCACACTATGTTAGTCTAAAAAAGTAAGAGAGAATGTGGGTAATCCGCATAGCTCGAGCACTGCTAAGACTTCTGTGCAGCTTTCAGGACTGCAAAATGCTTTACTAACAGTGGGACTCACACATCTCATGAAACGTTTTGTATTTTTGGGGAACATGGCAGAAGCAGCTTTTGGTACCGGGGTGTGCGCATAATAGCGCATCAACGGGTGACTGGGAGCCGCACTGGGCACCAGGGGAATGAAGGGTTGGGGGTGGGGGGTAAGGGGGTCCACCACTCGAACACGGCACACCCTCCAAATCCATCCCAGGTGGCCAGTATCAGTTGCTTGCTTGCCTTGTTTTGTCCAGGGCATATTGAGTAAATCATCTGGTAACGAGCTACCTCAAATCCTGCAAGGCGCCCATGGAAAAAAGTGCGTCACGCTGAGCCTGGTTCATTTTCTGTGATGGATGCTCTCTCGTCACCGCCTTCGAAACAATATTTTTGTTCAAGACAATCGCTCTTGTATGCAAGAGTCTCATTTTTAGATCTCCACAACCTCTTTCGTAAGTAATGTGCCTTTCTGGAGGATGAGAACACTACATGAATGATAGTGAAGCTGGAAGAACTAGGAACATTCCTGATCAGCAGGGGCTTTGGATGGGTCAAGCACCCCTTGATCAGCTTCCAAACTCTGGGTTGTTTTGGGGAAGACAAGGTCCACTTATCAGAAGTGGGGGTAAGGGTGATGGTCTACAACTTAAAAGATGCCCTGGAAGGGATGGGCTGCAGATGAACTGCCGGGGGAGGCCATTCGGGGAGGGGGCAAGGGAGGGTTTCTAATTGGGCTTTGTCAACGATGGAAGGCCTTCAAAGGGTCTGAAACGCTCCCTCCCTAACCGTGGGTGGGGGGGGCCTCCGGTAAGGATACGGAACGGAACGGTCAAGGGAAGACCTCATTGGGCACGCCGCTGCTTGGTAAGTTGGCCCTCCCGTGATGGATCCCGGAGCAAGCAGCAACTGTCAGAAGGAGCACCTGCAGGGAAGGCTGCGGCACCATTCATCACGCCATCGGTTATAGCCGGAGGGCCTGCATGTCTGTTGCGGATGGAATGAATGGGGGGTATAAGGAACAGGTTGGTAGTATAACTGGGGATTCGGGTACAAAGGCGATCAGGTGCATGAGGGGGAACTCACTACGGCCGGTGGCCCGCTGTGAGTCGTGGCGGTGACACCGGTCACAGCGACTGGTCTCTTGCAGACAAGCCCAGCGGATGTTACCTGGTGTTCCCGTTAGAAAGTACTGGCGGATATCACAAGGGGAACTGCACAGCCATCAGTTCATTAAGAACGGCACCCAGGAGTATTAGACTCAGGGGAGGCCCACGTTAATGGGGACGGTTAGGGGGCTTGGAAGACCTTTCCAACTCCAAAAGTGGGTGGGGGAAATGGGAAGTGCATTGTTGGAAACTGAAAATTGCAAAGCAACAATGAAGTCAGCAAGGGGGGGTGAATTGAAAAGTTTGCACTGTAAAAGGGGCTCCGGCAAGTACGTTGGTAACTGAGGGGAAGGGGGGCCCCTGGGAGATTGGGGGATGATAGGGGGGCTCAAGAGAAGGGGGCCCTTTGGGATTGGCAGCTTAAGGAGATCAAAAAGAAACCTGGGGGGGGGGCCTTGGAGTGCGGGGGGTAGGGGCCAGGGATGCAGGGGGGTTAGTTGGGGTGGACCCCCGTTAGCGAAAGGCATGGGAAGAGGATAGGTATAAGAAGGATGCTGGGGCTCTGGGGGATAGGTATGCGCTTGATGGATGGGGCTCTCTAGAACAGGAGGGCGCGATGGGGGCCGGAGGGGATGGGACAACTAAGGCGGTGGGGAGAGCTAGGGCTGATCAGGGTCTTGGCTGAAGGGGGGAGAGGGGCTCCCTGGCAGGATGGGCTGGAGGAAGACTTGCTTGGGGAGAGAAAGTTAACTATGATCAATAAGCCAACCCGGGGAAACGGGAAGAGGGAATCCAGGGGAAAGGGAGCAAGAAGGGGAAAAGGAGACCGGAACGCATCCTTTGGAAGGAGCCTAAGCGGAAATGGAGAATGGAAAGAAAGTAAAGCACGAAAATAAAAATTGCACTTAAATAGCGTTGGGGAAAGAAAATGAAAAGAAAAATTGCAAAATAAAGAAATGGCCAAAGGGTAGAGAGGGACTGCTGAGGAAGGGACTGGGCGCCCGCGTCGGGTCCCCCAAGGACCCGAGGGGGTGGGGGGGGGGGAGTTGCTTTCTCTCAGCGCAGAAAATCCTGAGCGTGAACGGAACACCTGTACGCTAACTCCTGACTTTGTGTAATAAAGTTTGCTGTGGCAATTTTTTTTCTCCCACTCATCGTACTGGTCTCTGCCTATCCTTTGGGTGGATGGGGGTTGAGTTGCTTTGGGAGGAGGGTAGCTGGGCAGGAGTACGAGTCGGAATGTGGAATGAGAGCTGGGGGGCGGGGGGGATATTGGGAGCAACATGGGCTGCCACCGTGCCACCCCATTGAGGGTGTCGGCGCTACGACGGGCTCCCGCGCCCTACGAAGGAGGGCCCCTCGGCGGGGGCCCCCCTTAGTGACGACTGCCTCACAAGGCACGGTGGCGCGAGGAGTCGGGGGGAATGGGGGGGTGAGCCAGGCATCACTCTACCCTGGAGAGGGAGTGGAGGGGTGGGTGACGTCATCACCAGCGCGCCCATTTGGCGCTTAAATACACCCGGTCAGAAGTCGCAGGGTCTCTCTTTGCCGGCTTCCCTCCTACGTTGCCCTCCCGCCCTCTCTCTTTTCAATGTTGTACTGATGTGTGATGTTTTCTCTTGCAGACAAGCCCAGCGGATGTTACCTGGTGTTCCCTTTAGAAAGTACTGGCGGATACCACAAGGGGAACTGCACAGCCATCAGTTTATTAAGAACGGCGCCCAGGAGTATTAGACTCAGGGGAGCCCCAGGTTAATGGGGAGGGTTAGGGGGCTTGGAAGACCTTTCCAACTCCAAAAGTGGGTGGGGGAAATGGGAAGTGCATCGTTGGAAACTGAAAATTGCAAAGCAACAATGAAGTCAGCAAGGGGGGGTGAATTGAAAAGTTTGCACTGTAAACGGGGCTCCGGCAAGTACGTTGGTAACTGAGGGGAAGGGGGGCCCCTGGGAGAATGGGTGATAATAGGGGGGGGGGCTCAAGAGAAGGGGGCCCTTTGGGATTGGCAGCTTAAGGAGATCAAAAAGAAACCTGGGGGAGGGGGGGGCCTTGGAGTGCCGGGGGTAGGGGCCAGGAGGAGCAGGGGGGTTAGTTGGGGTGGATCCCCCTTAGCGAAAGGCAGGGGAAGAGGATGGGGATAAGAAGGATGCTGGGGCTCTGGGGGATAGGTATGCGCTTGATGGATGGGGCTCTCTAGAACAGGAGGGCGCGATGGGGGCCGGAGGGGATGGGACAACTAAGGCGGCGGGGAGAGCTAGGGCTGATCGGGGTCTTGGCTGAAGGGGGGAGAGGGGCTCCCTGGCAGGATGGGCTGGAGGAAGACCTGCTTGGGGAGAGAAAGTTAACTATGATCAATAAGCCAACCCGGGGAAACGGGAAGAGGGAATCCAGGGGAAAGGGAGCAAGAAGGGGAAAAGGAGACCGGAACGCATCCTTTGGAAGGAGCCTAAGCGGAAATGGAGAATGGAAAGAAAGTAAAGCACGAAAATAAAAATTGCACTTAAATAGCGTTGGGGAAAGAAAATGAAAAGAAAAATTGCAAAATAAAGAAATGGCCAAAGGGTAGAGAGGGACTGCTGAGGAAGGGACTGGGCGCCCGCGTCGGGTCCCCCAAGGACCCGAGGGGGCTGGGGGGGAAAGTTGCTTGCTCTCAGCGCAGAAAATCCTGAGCGTGAACGGGAACACCTGTACGCTAACTCCTGACTTTATGTGTAATAAAGTTTGCTGTGGCAATTTTTTTTCTCCCACTCATCCTACTGGTCTCTGCCTATCCTTTGGGTGGATGGGGGTTGGGTTGCTTTGGGAGGAGGGTAGCTGGGCAGGAGTGCGAGTCGGAATGTGGAATGAGAGCTGGGGGGCGGGGGGGTTATTGGGAGCAACATGGGCTGCCACCGTGCCACACCACTGAGGGTGTCGGCGCTACGTTACCGTACATTCTTTACTTTCTACAGGACTTTTACAATAATGGTTTCCGTGCATGTTACTGATCAGAGAATTCCTTTTGCGCTAAATGATTTTGATGGCATATTTGCGTGGCTATTGCAAAACAATTGTGATACTTGCATCTCTCGTCCACGCTTTATAAAAACAGGAAATAAATAAATCACGACAAAAACTCGACTTCAAAGTACTTCTTAAAAAACGCATTTGGCATTCATGATGGTCTTCCACTGCTGACAAGTAAGTCTTTTCAAATTCAAATGCTGTCTCGCTAAAATAAATACATGCATGCACTGCTCCCCATCCCCCCATCCCCCCCCCCCCCTCCTAGATCACCCGATGAAACCCACGGAGTGACACAATCCTTGGGTTTATACATCATCCATGTAACTACATTCACTTGACTATGAGAGCATACTTGATATAATTATATCCACTTTGCGTAAAATCCTAAATCCAATTCCCACCCAAGGAATGAAAAGTCGTCCTTACATCAGAGTTTGCGGCTTGTAACAACCACACAAAAGAAAGAGCTGTGGAACAGTCCCCAGTGAGTGTACAGAAGAGTGCAGCCGTGTGACAAGTAGGACCATGAAATGAGATGTGAAAGCCTTCTCAGAAATGCAGCCTCTCATGCGTGCAGTTCTGTAGTCAAGGGTTGAATATCTCTCTGCAGAACCCTCAAACCCCCGAAGTGCAAAAAGAATAATAAGGAGGGCATTCCCTTTTCAACAGTTGTTTAGCTAGAAGGATGGACGTGTTTCTGGGCGACAGTCCCAGATCCGTACACTGTTTCGCTCTGTTGTATTTTATATTCAGGACATATTGTTTACCTTTCCATTTTTTAGAATGCCCGCATTTCTGCTTCATGTACCTCTGTTCACTCCTCATGCGTATCTTTTTTTCATTTTATTTTTTACAATTTACATTTTTTATCAGAACATATATCTTCTGCAGTTACTGCTGCATATTATATACTCGCTACGGACAGTCATTCATTACAGCCACAGGCATTCGAGCATATAGTGCGATCAGTGCGTGAGTCCCGAAATAAAGCAGATAGAACCAGATACATGATACAAAAGACCAACAATGCACATAGTCGCAAATAAACACAAAGTACAAATACTAAATACGTAACACAAAGTACAGTGTGAAGGTCAGCAAAGCTCAAATATCAGCGTTAAATCGTCACAGAAACGAAAAGGATGCCATCTCGTGTGGCTTGTGATGGATACTGTTGGGGGCGCAGAGGAGAGGCCGCCTGACACCATACGCAGGCCGCCACAAAGTCGTCCACCCTTTTCTCCAACTCCGGAAACCAGACTTTCGAGCGGAGCCGCGCCTTGGTCTTAGCGGCGCCCTGATGTCCATGATGGGCGAGACTGATCACATCGCTCACCTTTGACCGTGGAATGACGATCCGGTCACCCCGGAGTAACAGCCCTGAGTCGGAGAACGACAACTCCTCCTTCACCTTCCACAACTGCTCCAGAGCTGTTTTGGCTTTCTGGGTGCGCCCGGACACGGCTCCGAGGACGGACTTCCAGGACCCGTTGTGCATTGTGTCCTTCAAGATTCGAAAACACTCGTCCTCAGCCGGCGCAGCCTCCAACTCCTCTAGGGACATCGCATTTGGCGTTGCCGCCTCCACCACCATTCGTACATAACTGTCCGCCTCTTCTCCGCAGGTGTCATGTCCATCTCCCCCACCTACTCCCGGATGACGAGACAGGTAGTCTGCGGCATTGTTGGCCCCCGGCCTATATACCAGGGTGACTGAATACTCGAGGAGGGCGAGCATCCACCTCTCAATTCTAGCTGGTGGCTTTGACGATGAGCCCACTAGAATCGGAAGCAGCGGTTAGTGATCAGTCACCACCGTCACTGGACGTCCCAAGACATAGAGCCGGAAATGTTTGCAGCCCCACAGCACTGCCAGGGCCTCCCGCTCGATCTGGGAGTACCTCTGTTTCGTTTCGGTGAGCGCTTTGCTCGCATATGCCACAGGTCGAATAGTCCCGCTGTGGTCCACTTGAGTCAGCACTGCCCCCAACCCGAAAGGACTCGCATCAACCACAATCTCCGATTCCAAGGCGGGGTCGAAAAACGCCATAGTATCTCCCGTTGTGAGGGCACCCTTAATGTCCTCAAAGGCGGCCTGTTCGAGAGGCCCCAATGCCATGGTGACTCCTTCTTGGTCAGCGCCCGGAGTGGTTCGGATCTTGAGGCTAAGTTCGGGATGAACCGCCCGCAATACGTTACCATCCCCAGGAAGCTCCTCACGTCCGTCACAGACTCGGGGGGCCTTCGCCGCTTTGATGTCCTGCACCTTCTTCGGGTCTGGCGACACCCCCCCCTCCTTGAATATGAAACCAAAGAATTCAATAGAGGGGCGCATGAACTCACACTTCTCCCTGTGCAGGGTGAGGCCCAACGATTGAAGTCGTTTCAGAGTGTTCTCGAGCCTCTTCATGTGGTCCACTTCGGTTTTGGCAAACACCAGAATATCATCGCTGATGTTGAGGACGCCCTCTAGATCTGCTAGGGCGCCCCTGATGATGTTTTGGAACACTTCAGCGGCAGACGATACTCCAAAACTCAACCGCTTGTATCGATATAGTCCCCGGTGGGTGGTAAACGTTGTTATGTACCGGGACTCTGGATGAAGGACGACCTGGTGATACCCGGCTCGGAGGTCCAGCTTCGAGAACACTCGAGCCCCTTGAACATCAGCAATGATATCATCGATCGTTGGAGTAAGATGGCGCTCCCTTTTGATCGCCTTGTTGGGGAGCCTCATGTCCACGCAAATGCGTACTGAGTCGGGTTGCTTGGGCTTTCTGGCCACCACGATCGGGGACACCCAGGGGGTTGGGCCCTCAACCTTTTCGATGATATCCAGGCTCACCAAATTGTCCAGCTCCTTATCGACCTGCTCCCTTAAATGAAAAGGTACTCGTCGGTGTTTCAATGCGATGGGCTGTACTGACTCATCGATGTGTAATCAAACTGGTTCCCCGATCATCTTTCCGATCCCACTGAAGAGTGCAGCATATTTGTCAAGGAGATCATTAATGTCCTCCAGGTGGACAGAGTATGCAAAGCTGACGATACCTAAGGCCTCCGCAGCTGCGCAACTGAGGAGGGTATTGCTGCTCACCGGGGTCACATAAAATCGGGCCTTGATTTGTGAGCCATCATGTTCCACGTCTGCCACGAAGGCACCGTCGGTTCCTGACCCCCAAAAGCAAATATGCGGGCCTTCGGTGCGACCAGACCTGGAAGGGGTTTGAGGGAGTCATAATGCCCTCTGGCCATCACATTGACAGAGGCGCCTGTGTCAACGAGCCCTGGGACTGGGGAGTGGTTGATCTCGACCATACATCTCGGCTGTCTCCGGCTTCTTCCTTTGAGTACTCTCACGCTTGAGACGAAAAAGATGTTCTCCTCGTCTTCCTCCTCGGCTCCTTCCGGATGGGACTCAACTTCCCCTTGTTCTACCTGGGCAATACTGGGCTGTTGGCTCTGGCGCGGAGCCCATGTCCGTGCCTGACCTCTCGGCACCATCACCGGCATGGCTGCCCGACATAGTCTCGAGAAATGATCGGCCAGTCCACACCTCCCACAGGTTTTTCCAGCCGCCGGGCATTCTGCCATGTGAGGGAGGTCGTACCCACACTTCTGGCACGACTCCCCGGCTCTTCCAGCCCTGTCTCGGGGTCCTCCACCCGGGCGTCTCACTCCTCGGCCACTCAGCCACACGACACACACCTCCTCCGACCTCACCGACCGAGACCCAGCTTCCATCTTGTTGGCTCGTGCCTCTGCTACCTCGTGGAACCTGCCCAGCTCCAGAATGCGGGGCAGCGTGAGGCCCGGCTCTCTCAGGACTTGCCTCCTGAGCTTGCCGGAGGAGCATGCCTGGATTAGCATGGTGCGTATCATGTCGTCTGCATCCCCCCATGCACAACTGAGGGAGAGGCGGCGTAGGCGACCATAAAAAGTGTCCAGCGTCTCCTCCTCCTCCTGCTTCGCCGAGAGCATGACGAACCTCTCATAGTCCACGTTTGCAAGGGGAAGGAAGTGTGCGAGGAGGGCCGCATCATAAGAGTTGTTGATAGGAGCAAGCGATTCAAATATCTCCTGGACTGTCGGCCCTGCCGAATACAGCATGGTGGCAATTCTGCTGTCATCATCCGTCACCTGAGCAGCCCTGAAATACATGTCGAGGCGACTCACCCATCTTCTCCATCGGGGCCCCATGCTCGAGGGTGGGCCCGACGCATCGAATTCCGGAATCGGCTGCAAGGCGGCATGGGCCGCGGGTGCTCTTGCTTGAGCCATAATGGGAAAACCCGGTTGTCCAGGTGGCGGTCCTGCAAGGACTTGAATCACCGGAGGTAGGGCGGCCTGTTGTTGAGCCGCTGCCTGGCCACAATCGCGGGGGAGGGACGCTGCTGCACCACCACTGTCCGAATCCTCAGAGTCGCCCATGGGCTTGAGCGCACAGGCACCCCCACCTACTGTCCTGAGGGCCGCAACTCAGACACCCACCAACACAGTGCGACTCACCCCTCCTTCCCGGGTACACAAACAGTTCCAACACGGGGAGATATCCGGATAAGGCACCAGTGGATGTCCAAAAGACACAGTTAACCAGAGCAGCCAAGCCTGATGATGAAGAGGACAAAGAAGAAAAACCCACGGCACTCTGATGATGAAGGGGACAAAGAACACTGTGGATCCACCTTGCCGCTATCCAAATGGACTTAGAAGTTCCAAAAATTGAGCCAAAAGTAGTGGATTGGCCCTGTCATATCAGTCCTCTCCTGGCTTTCACATGACGTAAAAGACCCAAAATCAGGTTAAAATCCACAAATCAGACATGGGCGTGCAGGGTAGACCTCCTGCTATTAATGTGTCCAAAAATTAGGCCCGTCGTAACTCCACGCTCCAAACCGGAGCCTCGTGAAGTTTCACGGCCTCTAAATAAAATGGCCGCCGGCCGCGTGTGCGCCCCGCGACCCGGCATGAGACGAAACGAAAATCCGTTCCGCTTCGTTTTGAAAAATTAATCTTCCACAGATTACACCACCGGGCCCGGGTCTCTCTCACCGCTCGTCGCCACTGTTGGGGGCGGGTCGGAGCCCCCACGCGGTCCCGTAAGCCCCCGCCACATGAAGGAGTCCACAGACACCAGTCCTTCGTGTTCGGGCTTCCCGGTCGCTCTGATGCGGCCGGGAACGCCCACTTTATTTATGCTTAGCGCGGCGGCGTGAAATGTCACGCCGCCGCGTAGGCCCGTCATCGGGCAGCGCCACAGATACCAGGTTGTCATTATTATTCACAAATGAGATTAGCGGTCAGAGGCGTTGCTGGGGGCGGGCTGAGGGGGCTACAGCCCCAGGTCTTTTGGTTGTAGCCTTGGATAAAAGCACAGGGGTTACAACCAAAAAACGCTAGCTAGCCCCCAGTCCCGACAGTCCCAAAATTAGCGCAGCTTCGGATCTTTTCCAGACCTAGCAACACCCCTGTTAGCGGTCTCCATTCAACTAGAAATTGCACCATCCCCCCAGACAGTGCTGCATCGATTTTGCTCATGGTGGCCACACACCACAATCGCACCCCCCATTCCTTCATATCTGGGACCAGTGCAGACTTTCAGTTCTTTGCCACAATCAATCATGCAGCCAACAGAAAGTGGGTTATTATCTTGGACGTTTTGCCCCCCAGTTTATAATGCACCTGCACGCTCTCATTGCCCAGGAACACCACCTGCAGGTCCGGTACTAGGTTTATTCCACATATCCTCTTTACCTGGGCCAAAACCTCCTTCCAAAATACTTGGATAAGGCGACACATCCACCACATATGGATAAAGGTCCCCAGAGTGGTTGTACACAGCCAACACATGGGGGAAAGTGTATGATTCATTTTCTGCAGGCACTGTGAGGTGAGGCACCACCTACATATTTACTTATTTGGATTTGTAGAGCGCACTACAGCCCACAGGCATCGAGGCGCTATATCGGAACTTAAGAAGGCTTGATTAAGGGTTACAAAGAAGCCACTCAAAGAAAAACTTGTTGCATTGCAGAGTCAATCATTACATAGTAGCAGAAGAACAAGTTACTTACCAACTGTAACGTTCTTTCGATTGGATGTTCCTCCCACGTATTCCTCATCTTAGATATATCCTTACCTTCAGCTTGCTGCTTCGGAAAAATGTTTTCTTCTCTCCATCAGAGGGCGCTCCGCTCAAGGTCGCGGCGTCGATGTCCCTCGGTGGCATCCGTCGAGCACCGACATCATCCACTGTATAAGAACCTTGAGCGTGCCCTTTGGCTTCAGTTCTGCTTTTTCGTATATTGTAGCCCATGGATTGTAATTAATGGCGTGCCTCTCTTGACCCAAGCCTTAAAAGAATTTAGAGTGTAATTCACGTAAACTGTACTGTTGGGTTGGATGGGAGGGTCGATGAGCAATACGTGGGAGGAACATCCAATCTAAAGAACGTTACAGTTGGTAAGTAACTTGTTCTTCAAATAGATTGTGTCCTCCCACGTATTCCTCATTTTAGATAGACTCCCAAAGCAGTTTTGTCTCGGAGGTGGGAGTACAGAATTTTTCTAATCGTGTACAGAATAGAGTACAGATTTAGCAAATAGACTTCCTTGAGTCGAGTCCAGGGCACAATGTTTTATAAAGGTATGCATGGATGACCATGTGGCTGCTGCACAAATATCTTGTACAGGGATACCCCTTTTTAGTGCTGTTGAAGTTGCCATGCCCCTGGTTGAATGAGCTCTCAGTCTATCTGGTGGTTCTTTCCCAGCCAATCTATAGCATTCTGTTATAGCCAAAATTATCCATCTAGATAATGTTTGTTTAGTTACAGCAAGTCCCATTTTGCGGCCAGTGTACCCTACAAAAAGTTGATCACACTGATGTATTTTTGCCAATCTTGAAATATAGAAACTGGGAGCTCTTCTGGGATCTAGTCTATTTAGTCGCTCCTCTTCTTTGCTTGCATGAGGAGGAGGGTAAAAAGTAGGCAAAGTTATTTTCAGTGACAGATGAAAATCCGAAACAATTTTTGGCAAAAAAGATGGTTTAACTCTAAGAACTACTTTGTCCTTAGAAAAGATGGTGTGAGGAGGACCGCTAGAAAGCGCCTGTAGCTCACTTACCCTGCGGGCTGATGTCAATGCTACAAGAAGTATTGTTTTTAGAGTGAGGAGCCTTAGCGGACAAGAGTGTAAAGGCTCAAATGGAATGCATGTGAGGAATTTCAGAACTAAGTTCAAATCCCACACTGGAACCTGAAAAGGTATTGGTGGAAATACATTATTTAAACCTTTTAAGAACTAAATTATTAAAAGGTATCTTGAAGTAAGATTCTTCCTCTGAAGAGCGCTTAAAAATGGATAGCGCTGCTAAGTAGCCCTTTATCGTACCAACCTGGAGCCCCAGATTAGCTATGTGTAATAGAAAAGATAAAATTGTGGGGATATTACATTGAAATGGGCCCACATTCTTTTCTCTGCACCAGTTACTGAACTTGTTTCAATGACACTGATACAGAGATTTGGTTGCTGGCCTTCTGGCCGAAAGCAAAATCTCGATCACGTCATCCGGAAGATCCCAATCCTTATATCTCAACCTCTCAGAAGCCATGCGTGAATGTTGAGTGTGTTGACCTCCGGATGGAGAACATGACCTTCCTCTCGCGAGAGAAGATTCTCTCTTCTTGGAAGACGTATTGGAGGGCAGATGGACATATCCAGAAGGTCCGGGTACCACGTTCTCCTGGCCCAATCCGGGGCAATTAGGATCATGGACTACCAGAACTTTCTCAACCTCCTGATTACTTGACGGATCACAGGGATTGGAGGGAATGCATACAGGAGTGGAAACTCCCAGTCCACCACAAACGCGTCCCCTAGAGCTCCTCTCGGGGGAAATTCCCTTGAGCAGTACAGTTCGCATTTCCGGTTGGTACCGGTTGCAAACAGATCCACTTGAGGGGTTCCCCAAAGGGAAAAGATCTCTTGAATGACTTCCGTAGCTATCTCCCACTCGTGGGAGACTGTACTCTGCCTGCTCAGAGAGTCCGCATCTGTGTTTTGCTCTCCGGCTAGATGAATTGCTGATGGAGAGATCCCCTCTTGTATTGCGCAGAACCAGAGTTGCATCGCCTCTCTGCACAGTGGTAGTGACCCCACTCCTCCTCTCTTGTTGAGGTAGTACATGGCCACTGTGTTGACCGTCATTATCAAAACATTCTTTCCCCGTACAGATGGCAGAAAGGCCTTCAGCGCTATCTGATTGCCCTCAGCCCCAATAGGTTGATGTGTAGTTTGGGCTCCGATGGAGACCAACGACCGCTGATTGTCAGATCGTTGGTATGGGCTCCCCACCCCGTGAGTGAGGCGTCCGTTACTACTGTTATCTCCGGCCATGGTTGCCAAAAAGATTCTTCTCTGAGGATATGATGTCTGCAAGCCCACCATTGTAGATCATGTGCTACTTTGGCTGGAACCTGCAACAGATCTGACATGTCCCCTGAGAATTGGTTGCCAAAAAGATTCTTCTCTGAGGATATGATGTCTGCAAGCCCACTGTCATGATGCCTACCTCTAAGGAGCCAGGCCGGGCCCAGCAACCCCAGAGGCAGACATCATTTTCCCCAGGGAAGTCTCAGCGGGCCCAAGTCGGGGCCCTTTGGACTCAGTCCTGGCGCCTCAGGCGCCAGGCTCATAGCGGACCCCAGTCCTGGCGCCTTAGGCGCCAGGCTCATAGAAGAGGATATGTGTTTAAGTCGCCAGGCTCATAGAAGAGGATATGTGTTTAAGTGCTTGGGTGCACACTTACCTGATGCAGACCTTGCTGCTTCATCCAGGCCCTCTTGAGGCCTGAATGGGACTACTTTACCTGTAGGACTACTTCACCACCCGGGTGTGGTCGGGGAAGGATACATACCCGATTGGTGGAAGGATACATACCAGGAACTTCTTCCAAGGCTATTTAAACCCCACCCGAACAGCCACACGTGCTTCGGGTTGTTCTGCACCTAGCAGCTGGACGCTCACCGTGTCAGCTCCTGCATCCTGACTTCAGCCACGCCTGCCAGCACCCTGGAACACCTGCAAGGGGAGAAAGGAAGAGAATAGGAGAAGAAAAGCCCTTACCTGCTAAATCTGCATCCCGGAGTCATTTCTCCAACGGCCCTGAAAAGGAAGACATCATTTTAAAGGCCTTTCGTTTCGATCGCTGCAGCGCTGCATTTTACTCACCTTTGCAAGGCGCTTCCATCTTCAGCAGCGATCTTCCGATTCAGCTACGCCCCGGCGCCTAGAGGAAAAAAGACCAGAACAAAGGTGAGAGGGAGAAAAGGAATAAGGAAAGCTCAGTTTCCTTTTAAGTCTTACCTGTTGGATTATTCCCACTGCATTTCGGGTCCTGCCGCTTCCTGGCATCTCCGGACCCCGGCCCCTATGGGGAAAAAAGACAAAGACATTGAATGAGCGAATGCCAAGACATTACCTGAGCGCTCATCCAGAACTGTTTCACTTCGGGTCAGCACCATATCTCCGGCACTCCGAACCCCGCCCCCTAAGGGGAAAAAGACATTAGCATTAGCGCTTGCTGCAATTAGACAACGAACATTATTATTAAGCTTGAACTTTTGAACAGAACTTTTACAGCGCCTTACCTGAACAGTCAAGCTTACCTGAACTCTCCTCAATCCAGTGAAGTAACTGGGTTTCAACGCGCCCCTGCATCAGAAGCAGGATGGAGAGCTCATCCTTCCAAACCCTAAGGTGAGGCTTCACGGGGAATCGTGGAGGAGGTATCGTGGAGGGTTGGAAGGGTGTGGGAGGCTTGAGCATTGTTCCACAGTTGGTAATACTCCCTTTTCACGCACAGGAGGGTATCCAACGAGCCAGGGAAGCCAGAATAGAGGGGCCCTTCCTGTCCATCTTCAGAGTTCTGCGCCTTCGACGTCGCGCCTCCGTGGGAACCACGTGAGCATTACAGAACGCGAAGCCTTGCCACAATTTCCCACCTGGGCGCTATGGAGACTTCCGAGACAGATCATCTGGCCCATCTTTTAGGGGAATTACGGGCAGAAGTGCACTCAGCCCGCCAGGAGACTAATGCTCTCAGAAGGGAACTAATCCTATCCAAGGAAAGAACTGGTGATCTGGCCAAAAGGTTATTGCAGAGCCAGGCAGAGCACACTCCTTTACCTGTTTCCGGAAATATTTCTACAACAATGGGTTCGAATAACCCGGTACAAATCAATCTACCTGGACACATGCCTTTGGCCCGGCCGGAACGTTTTGCGGGGGATCCCAAGAAATATGCCGTTTTTATGAACCAATGCCGTTTACACTTTTTATGCAGGCCCGGGGCCTTCCCCAACGACCAGACCAAAGTAGCCTTTGTACTATCTTACCTCAGTGGCTGTGCTGCTGATTGGTCTATTCCATTGGTAAATCAGGATGATCCCATTCTCCGGGATTTCCAGGGCTTCCAGGCCAGCATGGAAAGATTGTTCGCTCGACACTCGCAGGGACAGGCCCTTGACAACGAACTGCTATCCTTACGACAAGGTAATCAGGATCTTTTGTCCTATATCGCCACCTTTAATAGACTAGTTGTGGAAACCGGATGGCCTGAAAATAAAAGGATCACATTGTTTCATCGAGGCCTGCGCGGAGAGCTTAAAGATGTTATAGCTCAGATAGTAGATCCACCCCAGGCCTGCGCAGACTACATAGACTTAGTGGTTCAACTTGATCACAGACTTCAAAATAGAAAAGCAGATCGGCTCAAGTATGAAACCAGAGTACCTATCAAGACCCACGTTAACTCCAAGAGTACTGACATTTCCGAACCTATGCAAATTGGCAGTGTTAAAGGACCATTAACGCAGAAGGAACGAGAGAGAAGGCGACAAATGCAACTTTGTCTGTATTGCGGAACTTCCGGTCACTTTCTTCAAAGTTGTCCAGTTAAACCACCCAAGAAGGTGGTTGGAGCCACTGATAACGAGTTATTGACACCTGGTTCGGGAAACGACCTAGCCCGACAAGCGTAGGGGTCCGCTTGCCGAGCTTGAAAACAAACTCTTTGACCTCGCATTTTGTCATGCCAATGGTGCTTGTGAACCCAAAACAGCCTCAGCAGTTGCATGCTATAAAAGCATACATAGACAGTGGAGCTATTGGAAATTACATAGACCGTGAATTGGCTTCCAGGATTAAGCTTCCTCTCCGCCCGAAAGTAACCCAAGATGTAATTACTACTGTTGATGGAACCGAAATAGCCTCAGGGCCTGTAACGCATTCCACAGTTGAAATCACTCTGGTGGGTCAGGACGGACTTCGGGAAGCAATCGTGTTTGATGTGATCAAGGCCCCACAATTTCAAGTAATTCTTGGAATCCCTTGGTTAGAAACACATAATCCGAGAATAGACTGGCGAGCAAAGAAGATAACTTTACCTGATTGTGAACCAACCTGTTACCCAAGGAATCCAGCTATGGGTCTAGCCTCTGTAACTTCCACCCCTGTACAGCTACCATCTGAATACCAAGAATTCCAAGACGTTTTTCAGAAAGAGCAGGCTAACACCTTACCTCCCCATCGATCTTACGATTGCCAAATCGACTTGGTACCCAATGCACAACTACCTTGTAGTAGGATTTAAGCTCTTACTGAACCTGAGAACCTGCATTTGCGCCAGTATTTGGATCAATACATGGCCAATGGCTTCATTCGCCCATCAAAGTCATCAGTCTCTTCCGCTTTGTTCTTCGTACCTAAAAAGGAAGGAGACCTTAGGGCCTGTATTGACTACCGCGCCCTAAATCAGATAACGATTAAGAATCGTTACCCTTTGCCCCTGATACCTGAGCTTATCGACCAAGTAAAAGATGCTCGTGTGTACACCAAGCTAGATCTCCGAGGAGCTTACCACCTGGTACGTATAAAAGAGGGCGACGAGTGGAAGACTGCATTCCGCACCAAATTTGGGCTCTTTGAATATCAAGTAATGCCCTTTCGGTTTGTGCAACGCACCTGCCGCCTTTCAGTACTTCATGAATGATGTTCTTCGGGAACTTATCGATGTTTGTGTCATCGTTTATATTGACGACATCCTGGTGTATTCCTCCTCAGAATCTGATCACAGAAACCATGTTAGGGCAGTTCTTGAGAAATTGCGCCAGCACAAATTATTTGCCAAGCTCGAAAAATGCGTTTTTCATACCACAGAAGTGGAGTTTCTCGGATTCATCCTGACACCTCAAGGAATCCGAATGGACTCGCGGAAAGTGGACGCCATTCTCAAATGGCCATCTCCTAGCTCTGTGAAGGGAGTGCAAAGCATGCTTGGCTTTGCCAATTTCTATCGAAGGTTCATCCCGGAATTTTCTCGAACTGTTCAACCCATCACAGCTCTCCTAAAGAAAAATAAACGCTTTGAATGGACTCTTGAGGCTGAACAAGCCTTTCAGGACCTGAAAACCAAATTCACCTCTGCACCTGTATTGAAGCACCCGCGCCCAGATCTCCCTTACATCGTGGAAACCGATGCATCCAGTTCGGCCATGGGAGCTGTCCTGTCGCAAAGAGACCCAGAAACTAACCAACTACACCCTGTAGCCTTTTGGTCCAGAAAATTCTCTCCATCTGAACTCAATTACGCAATTACCGACAAAGAACTACTGGCTATTAAATCAGCTTTCAAGGCTTGGCGTCACTATATTCTCGGTGCAAGACACACCATCACCGTAATTACGGACCACAGAAATTTGCAGTATTTAAAGACGGCCAAAGCTCAATCTTCGCGACAACTCCGATGGGCTTTATTCTTTGCGGAATTTGATTTTGTAATTACCTATCGCCCTGGCTGCAAGAATGGTAAGGCAGATGCCTTATCCCGGATAGGCATGGAAGAACCCAATTCGAGTTTAGAACCTGTGCCAATCATACCGGAACAAAGAATTCTGGGCTTGACTTCATTGCAAACCATTGAGGACATCCAAGCTCAAGTAAAACAGCTTTTTGACTCTTCTGCCTTATTGGAATGGAGTCAAAAGGGTCCTCACTACACCGTTAAGGATGATTTACCCTACTTCCAAGAGCGGTTATTCCTGCCAAGTAAAGAATTGCAGGAACTTGTCATTACCCGTCATCATGAATCATTATTGGAAGGACACCCCGGTATCGCGAAAACAGAAGAAAAGATCAAACGCCACTTCTGGGGGCCTTCTTGGAGAAAAGACATAGTCATTTGTGTTGTCTTGCGGAATCTGTGCCCAAAATAAGAGTCAAAAGAAAAGGCCAGCCGGCCTACTTCAACCTTTGGACATTCCACCAGCACCTTGGCACACCTTGTCAATGGACTTTATAACTGACCTGCCTCCTTGTGGTGGTTACAACACGATTCTCGTAATAGTGGATCTATTCTCCAAAATGGCCCATTTTATCCCTTTAAAAGGATTGCCGTCAGCTTCCACCTTGGCCAAGGAATTTATGGAAAATATAGTGCGGTTACATGGTTTCCCTTCCATATTAGTCTCTGACCGTGGAAGTCAATTTATCTCCCACTTTTGGAAGAAATGTTGCCAACTAGCACAAATAGACGTGCGGTTATCCACCAGCCACCACCCCCAGACCGACGGACAAACCGAGAGAACCAATCAGACTCTCGAGCAATATCTGCGGTGCATGTTACACCAATCCGAGTTAAATTGGAAAGACATCCTTTGGATTGCAGAATATGCATACAACAATTCAGTGCATTCTGGAACCGGACAGACTCCTTTTTATACCCTGTATGGTCACCATCCTCGGACCTCTGACCTAGATCCACCTCTGACCCTGGAGATGCCTGCAGTAAATCACCTACATTCCACAATAACCCAAGCCTTCAAAGAAGCTACAACCCACTTACAGCAAGCCAAGAAAAAGTATAAAGAAAACGCTGATTTGCACCGAAGTAAAACTCCTCCTTATCAAGTAGGAGATCAGGTATGGCTAGCAACTAAACATCTACCCCTCAAGGGTCAGCGAACTTTTAATCCCAGATTCATTGGGCCTTACCCCATCAAAGCTATTATCAACCCAGTGGCCTTTAAACTCGATTTACCATCCAATATGCGGATTCATCCCGTTTTTCATGCATCTCTTCTAAAACCAGTACAACCTGGAACCAGACTGTCTGAGCCCCCAGGCCCTGTCCAAATTGATGGAGAATTAGAATTCGAAGTGAAAGACATTTTAGATTCCAAGATAGTTAAGTCGAAACTCTTCTATCTTGTTGATTGGAAAGGATATGGACCTCAGGAAAGATCTTGGGAACCCAGTAACTATGTTCACGCACCACGATTAATTCAAAGATTCCATCAAAGATTCCCGCACAAACCAAAACCCCCGGAGGAAAAGACCTTGGGAGGGGCCTTGAGGGGGGGTACTGTCATGATGCCTACCTCTAAGGAGCCAGGCCGGGCCCAGCAACCCCAGAGGCAGACATCATTTTCCCCAGGGAAGTCTCAGCGGGCCCAAGTCGCTGAGGATATGAAGAGGATGTGTTTAAGTGCTTGGGTGCACACTTACCTGATGCAGACCTTGCTGCTTCATCCAGGCCCTCTTGAGGCCTGAATGGGACTACTTTACCTGTAGGACTACTTCACCACCCGGGTGTGGTCGGGGAAGGATACATACCTGATTGGTGGAAGGATACATACCAGGAACTTCTTCCAAGGCTATTTAAACCCCACCCGAACAGCCACACGTGCTTCGGGTTGTTCTGCACCTAGCAGCTGGACGCTCACCGTGTCAGCTCCTGCATCCTGACTTCAGCCACGCCTGCCAGCACCCTGGAACACCTGCAAGGGGAGAAAGGAAGAGAATAGGAGAAGAAAAGCCCTTACCTGCTAAATCTGCATCCCGGAGTCATTTCTCCAACGGCCCTGAAAAGGAAGACATCATTTTAAAGGCATTTCGTTTCGATCGCTGCAGCGCTGCATTTTACTCACCTTTGCAAGGCGCTTCCATCTTCAGCAGCGATCTTCCGGATTCAGCTACGCCCCGGCGCCTAGAGGAAAAAAGACCAGAACAAAGGTGAGAGGGAGAAAAGGAATAAGGAAAGCTCAGTTTCCTTTTAAGTCTTACCTGTTGGATTATTCCCACTGCATTTCGGGTCCTGCCGCTTCCTGGCATCTCCGGACCCCGGCCCCTATGGGGAAAAAAGACAAAGACATTGAATGAGCGAATGCCAAGACATTACCTGAGCGCTCATCCAGAACTGTTTCACTTCGGGTCGGCGCCATATCTCCGGCACTCCGAACCCCGCCCCCTAAGGGGAAAAAGACATTAGCATTAGCGCTTGCTGCAATTAGACAACGAACATTATTATTAAGCTTGAACTTTTGAACAGAACTTTTACAGCGCCTTACCTGAACAGTCAAGCTTACCTGAACTCCCATCAATCCTCAATCCAGTGAAGTAACTGGGTTTCAACGCGCCCCTGCATCAGAAGCAGGATGGAGAGCTCATCCTTCCAAACCCTAAGGTGAGGCTTCACGGGGAATCGTGGAGGAGGTATCGTGGAGGGTTGGAAGGGTGTGGGAGGCTTGAGCATTGTTCCACAGTTGGTAATACTCCCTTTTCACGCACAGGAGGGTATCCAACGAGCCAGGGAAGCCAGAATAGAGGGGCCCTTCCTGTCCATCTTCAGAGTTCTGCGCCTTCGACGTCGCGCCTCCGTGGGAACCAGGTGAGCGTTACACCCACCATTGTAGGTCCTGTGCTACTCTGGCGTGAACCTGCAACAGATCTGACATTTCCCCTGAGAATTGGGACCATTGAGTTCTGAGAGCCAATTGAAGTGATCTCATCCTCAATCTGGCTTCTGGCACGAGAAAGATGCAGGATGCCATCAGGCCAAGCAACCTGAGAAAGTCGAAGGCCAGAAGATACTAGCCATTTTGGAATTTTGGTACCATCTGCAGAATGTGGTGTGCTCTCTCTTCGGGAGGCGAGGCTTTGCCCGAACAAGTATCCAGAACTGCTCCGATAAACTGGAGTTTCTGTGCTGGTATCATGTTTGACTTTTTTAAATTCAGAGAAAATCCCAGTCTGTGAAGGAAGTGACAAGTCCTGGACAGATGATCCCAGGGTTGTTCTGGAGAGCGCGCCCTGATCATCCAATCGTCCAGATAGGGGTAGACATGAATCCCCCCTCTCCTGAGACTCGCTGCCACTACCGCCATTAACTTGGTGAAAACTCTCAGGGCGGAGGTCAACCCGAATGGCAGAACTCGAAATTGATAGTGAGAATTGCCAATCGCAAACCTCAGGTACTTTCTGTGCTTGAGATGGATTGGCACATGAAAGTAAGCATCCTGAAGGTCCAATGATACCAACCAATCCTGGAGTTGGAGAGCCTGAAGGATTTGAGAAAGTGTGACCATCTTGAACTTGTCCTTCCTTAGGAACTTGTTCAAGTTTCTCAAGTTCAAGAATGGTCTCAGTCTTCCGTCTTTCTTTGGAATGAGGAAATATGGGGAATACCAACGCTTGTTCCTCTCCGCTACAGGTACATGTTCTATTGCACCTTTCTGTAGCAGGGTTAAGACTTCCTGCAACAGGAGCGGATCCGGATGTTTGACAGAGTTGTATCCCATAGGGTGATTCTGAGGTTTATTTAGAAAAGGAAGGCAGTAACCTTGGGATACAGTTTCCAGTGCTAAAGCACCTGAAGTAATGCCCCGCCATTGTTCTAGATTCTGTGAGATCCTGCCTCCCACCGCGGTCTTGTGGGTCAAAACCTCAGAGTGGTTTTGCGGCAGCGGCTGAAGGGACAGATGCCGTTACTGGGGCAGGTCTAGCACCTTTTTCTTGCCCCTGAGGAAACTTTCTTTGACCTCTCTGACTGACCTGTCCTCTTCCTCTTCCAATTGAGGAATAATAACGAAAAGGACGACCCCTCCAGGAAGATGAGCCTGTGTAGGGGCGTTGCTGAGGTTGTCTTATAGCGGCACTGAGAGATTTAGCCGCCGCTTTGGAGGTCTTCAGCTTCTCCAAACTTTCATCCGCCTTGCTGCCAAAAAACCTTGAGCCGTAAAAAGGCAGATTAAGAAGTCTGGATTGCAAATCCGGCGCAAAATCAGACTTTCTTAGCCACGCAAATCTACGTAGCACTGTGCTAGTTGCCATGGACCTACTGATACTGTCAGCTGTGTCCAAACCTGATTGAAGGCATTCTCCCGAAGCATCCTTTCCATCCCTTATAATGGCTAGAAAACCATCACGTTCTTCACCTTCTGGGATGTGTGCAGCTGCCGCTTACATGCAGTCCCACAGGGTATATATGAACCTTGCCAGGGTACAAGTTACATTAGTAGACGTCAAAGCCATACTCCCTGATGTAAAAATCTTCACAGACCATGCATCCACCTTTTTATCGTCCCTATCTGGAGGGGATTGTGGGGTATGCATCATTTCTTGTGGAGGTGGCTGCTTGTACTACCAGACTTTCTGGAGATGGGTGTTTGCTCAGGTATTCTGGATCAGAATTGCAGGGTCTATATTTAGATACAAACTTTTTATTTACTGCCGGGATGGCTTCAGGGTGTTCCCATGCAGCATTAACCCTTCTTTGCAAGGCAATGTGAAATGGAAGAATGGGGTCTTGCTGAGGTGTTCCTGATAGAATATCAGTCATATCATCATCCTGATAGACTGGTGAATTTCTACCCCATCACATAAATTCAGTAACTCTATTCCTAAGTTTTCTGTAGCCCGCATCAGCATGCTCTGATGGGTCTGGTTTATCAAATTCGTACTCTGGAGAGGTGTCCAGACCACTTGCTGTTTGCAGGCATTCTTGTAAATCCTGAATTTTTGATTGAGGATCAATTAATTCCCCTGGAACAGGTCTTGGGCCAAATTTAACACCAGCAGAGGGGATTTCTTCATCTGATGATGATTCTCCCTCGTAGATAGATGACATGGTCCTAAAAAAAAACATGTCTACTCTCAGGTTGAAAAACCTTTTCTGGTAATGTAGGTTTTTCCCTTGTTATAGGCTTGGGCGTCGACAAAAGCGTCGATGGCGTTAAAACAACCTTCGATGTTCTCGAGGGAACCTTCGATGACCCTGAGGTAATCGTTGAGGGAATTGTGGAAACCTTTGACACTGTCGAAGGAGTCTTCGAAGTTGTCGATCGTGTACTCGACATAACCTCTTTCGAATGAGTCATCGACGCCTTGTACTCGAGAGCCTTTGAAGTCTTCGATGGCGTTGATGTCGACTTCCAAAGCGTATGATGTTTTGACGCCATTTTGTTTCCCTCTACCTCCGATTTATGCACCGGAAGGTCTTTATCATGAGGTGATCAGGAAGAGTCCTGGATGACACCCTCGACAACTTTTTGTTGGGTTTTCTTGTTTTGGACCTTCCTCCGTCACGTTTTTCGTGAGTAGGGGCATGGTGGTCTTTAGACTTTTCTGAGGGGGTCTGAGCCACATTCTCAAGAACTTTTAACATGGAAACTCGAAAGGCTTCCCATTTACTCGGGTAGTCATGCTTCGAAGGGCATGCTATCACCTCCTCCGAAGATGTCGAGTAAGAAGAGGGAGATCAATGTCGTCTTTTGTCTTTTTGGATGACGAAGAAGACTTTCCTGATCTACTCCTCGATCTATATTTTTTATGATGTTTTTTCGAAGACTCGGCCAAGTCTTTCCCCTTCGAAGTACTTCGATGAACCCTCCCCCATCGCCAGTTTACCTCTGCGTTCTTTTAAGGCCTTATGGGTCATCGACTGTCACAAACCACAGTCTTCAATTTGGTGGTCGGAACCGAGGCACCAGAGACAATTCTTGTGTGGATCAGTCAAAGACATTTTCTTTCCACATTTTAGACATTTCTTAAAACCCGTCTTCGGTGTGGAAGGGTTCGATGAAGATGACATTGTTTTTCTTTCACAAAAGACTGAAGCGCCGTTTGTATCGATCCGAAGCGAAGAACGGAACTGAAGCCAACGGGCGTGCTCGAGGTTCTTATACAGTGGTTGACGTCGGTGCTCGTCGAATGCCACTGAGGGACATCGACGCCGTGACCACGAGCGGAGCGCCGGCTGGTGGAGAGAAGAAAAAAAAATTCTGAAGCAGCAAGCTGAAGGTAAGGATATATCTAAGATGAGGAATACGTGGGAGGACACAATCCATTCGAAATACATGTTATACAATTATACAAAAATACTTGTTTTGATGGCCTTGTGAAAGGCGGAGTGTGGTTCAATTAGCCTGATGTGAGGGGGTAAGGAGTTCCAGAGTGTGGAGGCCACTGTAGGGAAGCTGGAGCCGCCTGCGCAAGCTTTACGTGTTCTGGGAACAGATAACAGGGAGTTCTGGATGGTTCAAGGGTGGTGGGTTTGGTGACCCTTTGCGCAAGGTGGGTGGGTCAGGCCATGCAGACACTTGTGTGTAAGGGCGAGAGCCTTAAAGATGATCCTTTCCTTAACTGGAAGCCAGTGGACCTGTCTTCTGAGCTCTGAAATGTGTTCTCTACGCGAGAGACCAGTGGCGGCTCTGATAGCGTTGTTTTGTACAATTTGAAGCTTGTCAACATTCTTGACTGATGTGCCTACGAAGAGAGCCTTGCAGTAATCAAGCATGGAGCCGATTATAGCCCTGGCGATGGTGAGGCAGTTTTGTTGGGACAGGAATGGTCTTACTGATTTGATGAGTTTGGAGTGGTAGGCTGAGGTGGAGGCTATGGCGTTAACCTGCCTGTTCATGGTCAGGTCAGGTTCCAGGTAGATGCCTAAGGTTTTAATGGATGTGAAAAGGCGATGGGGATATTGTCAATAGTGAAGGAGGAGTGATGGTTGTCCAACCTGTTCAAGGTGGAGGGGGAACCAATCAGCAGAGGCTTGGTCTTCTCACTGTTGAGGCATAGCCAGTTTTCTGCCATCCAGGATTGGATTGTTGTGTAGATGGAGTCCAGTGTATTCTGGTCAGACAGGTAGGCTAAGTACCTGGGTGTCATCCGCATAGTTCGTATATGAGATACCCAGGGAGTCCAAGATTTTAAATATTGTCCTCGTGAAGAGGTTGTAGATGGTGGGGGCAGTGCATGAGCCTTGCAGAAGCCCACATTTGATGCTGCTGGGGTCCGCGCAAGAAGAGTCTGAGAAGACCTTCATTGCTCTATCCTTCAAGAAGGAAGCTATCGAGTTGCATTCACTGGCGGAGAAGTTGGCTACTGAGGAGAGATGATGGCATAGAGTTTTTTGATCCACCAGATCAAAGGCCGCAGACAGGCCCAGGAGGAGAAGGAGGGCAGGTTTGCCTGGTCATCAATCTGTTTTTTTAGGTCAAGGAGAGCCGTTTCGGTCCCATGACGTGGCCTGAACCCTCATTGTCTAAGTCCTAGGAGATGATTGTCTTCTAGGAATTTCTCTATTTGCAGGTAGCCTGCATTATCCAGAATTTTTAATAGGAAGGGGACGGTGGTGATGGGCCTGTAGTTACCTGGGATGGAGGGGTCAAGAGAGGGCTTTTTAAGGAGCGGTCAAACCCACGCTTCCTTTAGTCCCAAAGGGACGTAACCAGACCGAAAGGAGGCGTTGATAAATGCTGTGATGATGGGGGCTAGGGAGGGGGCACAGTCCTTGATGACTTGTGCTGGGCAGGCATCGCCTTTACAATTGGAAGGTTTGATAGAAGGGAGGAGTGTGATGACCTCCGTCTCACTCATGTCTTGAAAGTCAAACAGTGGGGAATGACCGGAGCTGGTTGCTGGCGCTGGGTTACCTTAACTGCTGGCAACCAGTTTGGCGAGATCCCGTTGGTGGGCAAGGATTTTGGCCTGCAATGTTTCTAGTTTATGTAGCATGGCGGACTGGATGGAGTTGCACCAAGTTTTGTCCTTCACGATTGGTGACGGAGGGGAGGAGGGGGTCTCGAGCTGTCTGAATATGGCAAAGATTTCTCTAGTTCCAGATTTCGCATTGGCTATCCTTGTATTGAAGGAGGAAGCTTTGGCATTGGTGATGGCGATTTTGTATTGTTTAGAGATAGATTTGAAGGCGATTCTGGTAGCCTCTGTGGGGTTATTAATCCAGGTAGTGAGCAAGGCCCTTTTTTCCCATGCATCTGTAAGAGATCCTGGGTGAACCGGGCATTGGTATGCGTAGTTTAGTTGGCTTTTTTGAGGGTGAGAGGTGCCACTAGGTCAACGGCCTGGGTGACGACCCTCTTGAAATCGTTGGCGAGAAGATCAGGGTCATTAGAGTAGAGGGGTAGCAGAGTGGGCACCCGAAGGTGCTGGGATAGGTTGTCGAGTGTGAGCAGCTTGGAGCTTTGGGAAAGAGCCGCTGGGAGAGGGATGGTGGGTTGTTGTGGTCCTTTGGAGGTAACGATGTTGAATAGAATACAGTGGTGATCACACCATGGTAGGGGGGTAATCGTCAGGCGGCTGAGGGACCAGTTGTGGTGGGCCACCCAGTCTAGGGTGCGGCCTTTAGTATGTGTGGGGCTGGAAATGGCTTGAGAGAACCATAGGGTGGAGAGGGCTTATTGAGGGCTTTGGCGTGAGAGTCATTGGGGTCGAACAGGCCTAGGTTAAGGTCCCCTAGGAGATGGATTTTGGATGCATTTTTTAGGTTGTCTGAGAGAATGTGGGTTAGGGCATCTTGGAAGTCGCTGGAGGGGCCAGGGGGGCGATAGATAAGATGGAAGGCAAAGGTGCAATTGTGAGAGCTTAGGTTTGAGCAGAAGGTAGTCCGAGCTTAGGTCGAGGTCCCTCTGAATTGTCCTAATTGATAGGGTTTCTTTGGAGATGACAGCTACCCTGGCCCCTCTGTGCGAAGAGCGGTCCTGTCTGTAGATAGTGTACCCAATGGGGATGGCTAGGGCGAGGGCAGGTCCAGATGAGTCAGTCAGCCAGGTTTTGCTAAGGAAGAGTAAGTCGAGGTTGTTGCTGCTGATCACGTCATGTACGTCTAATGCATGTGCTGGTAGGGAGCAGGAGATGATGAGGGCACATTTTAGAATGACATCTGAATGGGGACAAGGAGAGGTGGTGAGGGCTAGGGAGGCAGCGATGATAGGGGTTGGAGAGGTTACTACTGAGGCTGAGAGAGGGGGCTAGCAGGAGTGGCAACATAAGGAGTGGAGGTGACTGTAACAGTATAAGGGAGATCGGAGGCAGTGGCAGCACAGGATATTGGTACAGTAGCAAGGGTACATGGAACTACATGAGGCATCTTGTTGGCAATAGCTATGCTTTGCATTGGGGTGCATGATTGAGGCAGAGGCATGTTATCTGTGGTGACAGCATCAATACAAGACAAGACTACCGAAGGCAGAATACTAGTACTTTCATCACATCGCTTTGGGGTGCATGATTCCGCTAGTGGCATGTTCTCTGGGGAGACTGCAAAATTACATGACAAGTTGCTAGTAATAACATTACAAGGCATGAAGTGGAATGTTGCATTACATTTAAGATCAGCGGTGGTACCGCCTGGCATGTGCAAGTGGTCAGCTCGTGAAATGATGCCAACATGGTGCTGTGGATTAACAAGAGCAGTGCCCCTTGTGTGGGGACTAGCGGTCATCTTACTATTGCTGCAAGTGCAATGGTTTAATGTCATCAGAGTTTTCGATCAATTCGAAGCTGTTCTCCTTAAATTGAACCAATTTGGACTATTAACTAGCCCTTGTCCAGATATTGTACCATGCTAGATCTTTTTGCATTTGCGGTATCCTCCTCCCACCTAACCATATACCCATGGGGGGGGTTTAAACCTCTTAAAATGTAACACTCTGTATAGAGAAGAGACCTTGCCCGCTGGGGGGGGGGGTCACCTACATACAGATCCTCAAATTCAGAGGTTTCCCCCTTTGCCTGTGCCGCTATTTTCATATTAGCCAGCTAGTGCCTGAGTTGTATATAGCCGACTGTCAGCGTACTCTACCATAAAAGCCTGCTTGCATTGCTCAAAGGTAAGGGGGCGTTGATCAACAAACAACTGACCCAATCTCAGTAAACCTCCTTCTATCCAATGACTGAAACGTCCAGTATCTTGTCCCAGACGAAAGTGAGGGAGGGGAAGGTGGTTACTACATATTTATGTGCTGTTTTATTCCAGTAATCTAGCGTAGCCCTAGTTGATGGGCGCGCTCAAGCCTCCTGTTTCCGTGCCCTAAGGCTATCCTGCTCAATGTCTGCCCACTGTTTGGGATTGTGTGTTGCCGCTTGGCTTTCCAGAAGTGGCGTGAGTTGGGCAGCACACAAATAGTTCTCAATGGCCGGAACTGGCAGTCCGCCCTTTACTTTCGCTACCATAAGCATGTGCCTTGCTACCCTGGGGAATATTTTGGTCCAATGAATCTAAAAATATGGGATTGGAGATCCTTGAGGATCGCCTGTGAGATCCAGATCGGTAGTGCCTGAAACGTTTATAGCAGCCTAGGCAGCAAAGCCACCTTGACTGCTGTTACCCTCCCCAACCAAGATATTACGGAACTCCCCCAACGCGCCTGCTCCTGCTTAGCCGAAGAAACGAGAGCTGGAACATTGGCCACACATAAATCAGTGTATTGTGCGGTTAAGTGAACACTTAGATATTTCAAAGAACCCAAGGCCCATGAGAAACGGGAATGTGGCTTTTAAGCGAGCAGTCGTCCCAGGTGTTTCAGTAAGATTAAAAATAGTAGATTTTGTATAATTTATCTTAAACCCAGAAACGTCCTGAAACTGCTCTAACAGGGAGACTATGTGAGTGGGCAGTGAGTGGCTGGAATCCGACATGTAAAAAAGGAAATCATCCGCATATAGCGCCATTTTATGTTGATAGCCGACAATCTACATGCCATGAATTTCTACGGAAGCACGGACCTGGCGCACCATGGGCTCCATGGCCAGGGCAAACAACAGCGGGGAGAGCGGGCATCCCTGTCTGGTACTCCTGCGCAAGGCTATTGGGTCTGATAAAATGCTGTTCACTTTGATCCGAGTGGATGGGATCACGAAATTGGCAAGTATCCGTTTAAGAAATATGGGTCCAAAACCGACCCTTTCCAATAATTCTGACATATATAGCCAATCCACTCGGTCAAAAGCATTTTCCGCATCAATAGAGGAGGCCTTCTAATGTTTATGCTTCTGTGCCCAGGCCAGGACATCAACTGTGTAGCGAATATTATCAAATGTTTGTCTCCCAGGAACAAACCCTGTTTGATCCTTGCCTACCACTATCCTTGACTCGGGAGGATAGCTCAGGGGCAACACGCCCGCCTTGGAAACAAGACGTGGAGCAACCACAGGTCTGATCCCTGGGTCCGCACTTAGAAACTTTTGGGTATTAAGCACGTTATAAGTAAGCAATTACAATTACCACCTCGGGAAGCACTGTGGCTAAGCGAGCAGCAAGAATTTTGGAATAGATGTTGGAATCATAATTAAGGACCGCCCTTGGCCTGATCGAGGAGCATAGGGTGAGATATTTGCCTGGCTTACCTATTAAAGAGAGTGTGGACTCCCCCAAAGAAGTCGTAATAGTCCCTGCATCGATGAAAGAATTTAAAAAAATGATAAATGAGGAGCAAGTGCAGCTGCATATTCTTTATATAAGAGGGCAGTAAATCCATCAAATTATCTGAGAGACTTCTTCAGGTGTTATAGGGGTATCCAGCCATTTATGGCTGTCTGTGGAGATTCGGGGGAGATATGCACCTTGTATAAATGTATCCTGCTGAGCCCCATTGAGGAGTTCCCTTGCGAACAGTGACGAGTAAAACTGTGTTAATATGCACATTTTGGCAGGCTCATCATTGTACAGTTTAACTGTTGCATTCCGTAAACCCCAATGGCGGCACTGTTTCTCTGAGTTTCGAGTTTGTATGTGAGGAGATGTGATGCATAATTAGAAGTGCTGTAATAAAAGGGTTTAGTTCTAAGCAGTTATCTGATATGCCATCTACCCACAGTGCCTTTATCTCTGACCTTCCAACCTGCAGCTACCCATAAGTATTTTTGGATCAATCTTGTTTGCAGCAGGCTTCCCACTATTGGACTCTCTCCTCGGCTTGCATTCGTTGGGCCGACAAGAACGTTTTGCGCACCGAGGCTAAGCTAATCAGTTCACTTCGTAATGTAGGCTTAAAAGCATCCCACACTGTTGCGATCGGGGACATCCCCCCCTGTGGTTATCATGGAAATATTGAGTGATCTTGTCAGAAATAGTTCAACAAAGAGCTGTACCCGGTAGAAGATAATCATTTAGCTTCCATAAGTGAGACCTCATATCCCCCCAAACTCAGGGCATCTATTTGCAATGTGCTGGACGAATGATCGGATACTAGTGCTAATTCTATGGTAGGAGAGCTGATTTCCAGGAGGAAGGGCAGAAACACCAGAAAGTAGTCAATTCTAGAATAACTGTGATGGACATGCGAAAAATGAGAGTAATTCTGAGGATGAGGATGGAGGTGTCCCCACACATATACTGGATGCATATCTCCATAGCCTTCCAAAGGGATACCGCTTTCAATGCTTCAGATTGGAATCCAGGGCCCGATCCATCCACCCTCTATCACTATGTTGAAATCCCCTCGTATCAGAAGTTCCCCCTGTTGGAACTGAGCAATATGGGGAAAGACCTTGGCATAGAAAAGGTCATTCTGTTGATTGTGGAAGTAGATAGAAACCAGAGTCAGATTCCTCCCCACTATCCATATGTGTAGACCCAAGTATCTACCCTGGGCATCTCTTGTAACCTTCATCTTCGCGAAGTGCAGGGATTTAGCTAATAGGATCGTGGCCTGGGTTTTCTTTTGCGAGGAAGAGGCAAAGTATCTATGAGGAAACAATTCAGAGCCGAGTCTCGGCCAGTCCCACTGCAAGAGATGGGTTTCCTGGAGTAAAATTATATTGGCCCTGAGATCTTCCAATTTGGACAAACACTCTTCCTCTGGGAGTTCAGCCATTGTACGTTTATGAAAACTACTTTCAAGTCCGAGATCTCATTGATTTAATGTCTCCTCGACCAAGCCGACGGCCATTAGCTGCTATGGATACCAAAGGGATTTTGTGTATCCCCTTAGTGAGGGTAGTTTGCAAAGGTAGCAGGCGCCCCTCTCTCGACAGAGCAAGGCCTGATAACCTGTTCAGTGGTTATTAACCACTTGAGAGTTCGCAGCCACTGCTTTTACTCACTGTGCCTTTCACAGATGGGAAATATCCATTTGCATATCAGTCTTTGTCCTGCCCAGGGGCAGTCCAGCACCGAAATGCAATGGCAATTCCAACCTGAACGAGAGTACCACCAGCAACCCCATACACGTGTTTCACCCTTGTTGGGGATCATCAGTGAGGTGAAGCTGATGCCTCTCTAAGCACAGTGAGAGGGAGACCACCTCTGGTTGCCCCCAGGAGACCTAGGGTTACCAATCCCAGGTTCCTTGAAAAATAGTTATGCAAAGCGAAAGAACAGACTTGATAACCTGTTCAGTGGTTATTAACCACTTGAGAGTTCGCAGCCACTGCTTTTACTCACTGTGCCTTTCACAGATGGGAAATATCCATTTGCATATCAGTCTTTGTCCTGCCCAGGGGCAGTCCAGCACCGAAATGCAATGGCAATTCCAACCTGAACGAGAGTACCACCAGCAACCCCATACACGTGTTTCACCCTTGTTGGGGATCATCAGTGAGGTGAAGCTGATGCCTCTCTAAGCACAGTGAGAGGGAGACCACCTCTGGTTGCCCCCAGGAGACCTAGGGTTACCAATCCCAGGTTCCTTGAAAAATAGTTATGCAAAGCGAAAGAACAGACTTGATAACCTGTTCAGTGGTTATTAACCACTTGAGAGTTCGCAGCCACTGCTTTTACTCACTGTGCCTTTCACAGATGGGAAATACCCATTTGCATATCAGTCTTTGTCCTGCCCAGGGGCAGTCCAGCACCGAAATGCAATGGCAATTCCAACCTGAACGAGAGTACCACCAGCAACCCCATACACGTGTTTCACCCTTGTTGGGGATCATCAGTGAGGTGAAGCTGATGCCTTTCTAAGCACAGTGAGAGGGAGACCACGTCTGGTTGCCCCCAGGAGACCTAGGGTTACCAATCCCAGGTTCCTTGAAATTTAGTTTGCAAAGGTAGCAGGCGCCCCTCTCTCGACAGAACAAGGCCTGATAACCTGTTCAGTGCGAACTCTCAAGTGGTTAATAACCACTGAACAGGTTATCAAGCCTTGTTCTATCGAGAGAGGGGCGCCCGCTACCCTTGCAAACCAAATTTCAAGGAACCTGGGATTGGTAACCCTAGGTCTCCTGGGGGCAACCAGACGTGGTCTCCCTCTCGCTGTGCTTAGAGAGGCATCAGCTTCACCTCACTGATGATCCCCAACAAGGGTGAAACACGTGTATGGGGTTGCTGGTGGTACTCTCGTTCAGGTTGGAATTGCCATTGCATTTCGGTGCTGGACTGCCCCTGGGCAGGACAAAGACTGATATGCAAATGGATATTTCCCATCTGTGAAAGGCACAGTGAGAAAAAGCAGTGGCTGCGAACTCTCAAGTGGTTAATAACCACTGAACAGGTTATCAAGCCTTGTTCTATCGAGAGAGGGGCGCCCGCTACCCTTGCAAACCAAATTTCAAGGAACCTGGGATTGGTAACCCTAGGTCTCCTGGGGGCAACCAGACGTGGTCTCCCTCTCGCTGTGCTTAGAGAGGCATCAGCTTCACCTCACTGATGATCCCCAACAAGGGTGAAACACGTGTATGGGGTTGCTGGTGGTACTCTCGTTCAGGTTGGAATTGCCATTGCATTTCGGTGCTGGACTGCCCCTGGGCAGGACAAAGACTGATATGCAAATGGATATTTCCCATCTGTGAAAGGCACAGTGAGAAAAAGCAGTGGCTGCGAACTCTCAAGTGGTTAATAACCACTGAACAGGTTATCAAGCCTTGTTCTATCGAGAGAGGGGCGCCCGCTACCCTTGCAAACCAAATTTCAAGGAACCTGGGATTGGTAACCCTAGGTCTCCTGGGGGCAACCAGACGTGGTCTCCCTCTCGCTGTGCTTAGAGAGGCATCAGCTTCACCTCACTGATGATCCCCAACAAGGGTAAAACACGTGTATGGGGTTGCTGGTGGTACTCTCGTTCAGGTTGGAATTGCCATTGCATTTCGGTGCTGGACTGCCCCTGGGCAGGACAAAGACTGATATGCAAATGGATATTTCCCATCTGTGAAAGGCACAGTGAGAAAAAGCAGTGGCTGCGAACTCTCAAGTGGTTAATAACCACTGAACAGGTTATCAAGCCTTGTTCTATCGAGAGAGGGGCGCCCGCTACCCTTGCAAACCCTTAGTGAGGGTAGTCGACCTCCCCAGCATGTGTGCAACTCTCGTACACTGTATAAAACGATTCTACAGAACGCATTCAAAAATAAGAAAAGAAAAAGAAAAAACCAAGACAGAAAAAGCACAATAAGAACGACCCAGTCTGGGGTAATCATCAGGAGTATGAAGAAGGGCACATGCTCCCAATGCCCTTATAATTATGTGTGAACGCTAATAAGAATGGCATATAGAAGTCTCACCAACCCCCGAAGCACCGGCTCACGGGAACTCAAAAAGAGCCAACTGGTGTTGCATCATGCAGTGCATTGAAACAACTCAGTAACTTATCAACAGGGCCTTCAATGCTAACCTTCATGTAGGGCCCTCTGAGTCCATTCTTCTCCCTCTACTCTCCATTGAGGGTCTCTGGCAGGCTTTCCTTCTGCTCCTCCTCGAACGCGCTTTAGTCCGATCAGTCGATGGGGCCTTCCGCTCTTGCCGATCAGGGTGGTGTATTTCGGCATATGGAATCTTTAGGGTTTCAATATCTGCACAGAGGGAAGTCAACTGATGCTGAACTCCATCGAGCGGTAACACAATGCAAAATGGGAACCCCCATCTATATCGAATGCCTTTGTCGGTCAACCAATTGGTGAGCGGTCTCATCCTGCACCTCTGAATCATTCCTCGTGACAGGTCCTGGAACAGTTGTAGAGACTCACCTTTGTATACAACTCCCCGCTGTGCTCTGGTCTTTTGAAAGATGAGGTCTTTGGTTTTGAAGAAGTGAATCCTCATGAGGACGTCTAGGAGCTGGTTCTGCCTCAGTTGGAAGTTTGAGAAAACTCTGTGTGTGATCCAGGTTGTGATCCACCTCAGCATCCCCCAGTATTTCTTGAAACAAGTCCCGCACATAGGTTTCCAACTCTAGGTCTGTAACTGTCATTGTAACTCCATATATACGAATATTGTTCCTGTGAGATCGGTTTTCCGCATCTTCCTGCTTCTCCTCAGCTGAGCAATGATAAGCTTCCAGCACAGCAACTCTTTGTTCCAGTTGGTCGTGGGAGTTAGCTTGAATGCAAAAAGCTGTCTCCAGCTCCCCCAGTCTGGACTCATTCTGCTGAACATTATGTGATAACTCCTGGAATTAATTTTTGACGTTTTGTAGTGCAGCAGCCATTTCTTTCTGAATGGACTGGAACAAGTGGGTAATATCATCCTTTGTGGCCGATGTGTTTTGGAATCAAGAGCGGGGACCGATTTGGGGCTGCAGGGCTAACAGAGGTGGGGTTTGGCTGCTGAATCATGTCCCTGATGGAGGTTGCTGACTTATCCTTGGCCTTGCTGGATTTCATGTTGCAGTCGATGATGGCAAGGGTAATGTGCAAGAAGTGGGAAATGCGCACAATTAAGGGGCGAGGGCCTAATGCTCCAACCACTGTAGCAACCACACTCTGGGTCCTTTGGGGGAATATTGCCACGAAGATGCAGGCCTGTATTACTGCCTAAATTGTACTATCAGCAGCCAGCCGGGGGTGTGGGGGAGGGATAAAAGGCATAGGACCTCATCCAGTCTTAAAGGGGATATGAAGTAAAGACCCTTAGTGTACAGCACCCACAGAGGCGTTTGTCGTGGAACTTAGTGCGCACCCCACCCGCTATATGAGGTATCCAGCCACATGTGCCACCAATGCCAGTGAGTAGTTCACCCCTCAGTAGAAGAGGGGGTTCTATGCAGGATCAGGGCAGCAAGCGAATCATCACCCCCCAGGAATGCATTCCTGCCTCCTGAGTACCCGAAAAGAATGCTGAGGTGCAGTCATTCAGTCCTCCAGTGTGGTCTGCAGATCTGCATTGCTGCAAGAATGTCTCCGCCTAAGCTCGTTCGCAGTTGCTCCGTGCTGCAGGCCAATCACACCAGTATACCGATACGATGCAGGAGCACAGAGCCACCAGAGAGCAATCCCTGCCGCCTCCACCATGCATTGCATGAGACCGCAATGTTGCGGGCTGCGAAAAGGCCTGCGGGAGATACCAAAACGTTAAATGGTGCCTCACACAGGCTTCATGGGATTTACTTCACGCTCCCTGCGGCAACTTGAAATCCACAGCGGGGCACCCACTGTGGCAACTTCTATGAAACCTGCTCATCGATCATGCTCCCGGTGGCCATATTGGTGCGTACCAGGGCCGTAGAACACGTGTTTCGTGTCAGAGCCAGATTAAAGCCAATTCGCTTGCAGGAAAACTTACAAAAGTCAATCGGACCACGCCTGAAGGGTTCCGTCACCGTCAACTCGAAAATCAGGATCGCTGCAGCCGTGTGATTGGCTGTACATGCTGTTCTGTCTTCCAGGGCTGCAGAATTCACAGGGCTAAACCAACATTAGCTTCAAACCAAGCCACGTGCCTCCATGCACATCTTATTCCTATTTCCAGTGCCACACTTCTCCCTCACTCATGAGGAATAAGAATGATGCCTGAGAAATGAGGAGTATGCGTCAGGAGTAGAAATGAGGATGTCCTAAAATGGATTCTGGTGTTGTTCATTTTAGGGCATCTTCATTTCTCCTCCTCATGCCCTTAGACTCCTTAGTCATCTTTCTCATTCATTAGTCTTCATCCTTATTCCCAACGAGTGAGGAGCAGTGAGACTTTGGGAATCAGAATGAGACTGATCAGTGAGGATAATGATTGAGCAGTGAAAATAAGACATGAATAGGGGAAGTGAGGATGTCCTAATATTTACTCTGATGATGTCTATTTAAGGTTATCCTAATTGCTACTCATCAGAACTCTTTCTCAGCCCCTTGTCTCATCAGACTTCATTCCAAAACCTAACAACCCACTCTCCTTTACCCCTTTATAATTAGAATTAAGACTTATGAGTGAGGACAAATGGCTGGGGAATGACAATGTTTGAGAAGAAGGAAATAAATACTGTAACAGGTAATCTAGTGCATATGTATTTATTAATTCAAGTTTATAAACAGTTTTCCTAATTGCAAACTTGAATCCTTACGGGTCCTAAAATACTAAGCAAAAATACTGATTGATTAAAACAATATCAATTGTAATCAAACACCAAGAAAAAAATCACCACTAGGAAAATAAAACCATCATTAAGCATACCACAGAGATATCAGACTCGATACGTTTTGAACTCTTTACTTCAATTTAGTAGCAGTGAGCCAAACTGATAAGCCCCAAGAGATGATTCCAGAATGCAGGTGCTTTGTGAAAAAGGTCTTTGTTGTACTAAGGACAATTTACAGTTAGGCATCCAAAACATCCTTCGTTCATGCTGCAGAGATTTGTATGGCTTTAAGAGAGACCAAAAAGCAGCAGCAAAAAAAAGTTTTCCATAATTAACACTGGAAAGAGCGAAGGCTTGCAGCACTGGTGGAAAACTAACATGGGACAAAGGAGTCCACTTTTCCTGAAAAGAATAATCTTAAAAGTGCAGGTTTCTTAAGTGAAACTGTAGGTTTGCAACACTTTGTAGGTTTTTCCTAGAAGAGACAACGTATTGTCCTTTTTCTAATTAGAAATTGCTGATTTTATTTTTAAATTGTATAAAATGATTAAACAAATCTCATCAAAACAATCTGCCCCTCCTCTTCTCAACACTCAACTAGGTCACCCCTGCAGCGATAGACTGGTCCGCATGGATGTCCACTATACCTAGCTATCATGTTTTTACTTCTCTTTTACCAAGGAGTTTCACTGTGGAAGGTAGAGTGATTTCTGTATGTGGTGGTTGAAAGAGGACCCACAGAGAGGGTTAGAGAAAGAGTGGGTGTGGCCGGCCTCCTATCCAAGGTAGAACTTTCCTCTAGAATCCCAAGGTCCAATCAACAGTAGAAGGTCGAATTTCAAGTGAACATGTAACCTTTGTTTGAAGACACGGAGCAGCAGAATAAAAACGCTTGTTCCACTGATTGGGGTCATTCGGCCCTTTCCCGACCACATCATTTTGGGGTTGCAAGACAAGTGGAGATCTACGACCTTCTCCCACTGTACTTCAGCTGAAGGCTACCCTCTGGCGAGAGGATTTGGAAGCAGGGCGAGACAGGAGAGTGTGATCCTGTGTTTGGCACCAGGGGGTGGAACACGCACCGGGTGCTGAGGTATGGCCCTTGCCCACTTTCCTGACTAGGGATAATAGGGAGATCTGATGAATGCCCTGTGACTTAATTAAAACAAAGAAAAAATTAGAACAGGGCAAGCCATAGCAGTGAAAGGAATACTCCATTAGAAGCAGAAAGATCAGAAAAAAAGGGAAAGGAATGGATGATGACATCTTTACTCCCAAAGGAGCGAGGCAGAAACAGAGGACAGAAGGCCAAGAAACTATAAGGGCCACATAACCTGCTTAGAACCCCATCCTAAAAGGCCATGAGAAGAAAGTAATTTTCTATCGCAAGACTGGAGAATTGTAATTGGGTATTTATAACGCTGTTAATACCCACAGGTTTCTAAGCGTGGGGATTAAACCTGTGTTGCACCGCATCGTCTTGCTTCCGAGGCGAGCGCATTGCCCCTGAGCTATCCTCCCGAGAATATTTTTGATAACATGAATAAGATGGTTTTGCCACCTAAAGAGAAATCCTTGGTCATGTAGAACATTTCTCAGTTTGATAAAAATTATACAAAAATATCTCAGAAAGTTGAAACTATGTGCTTCAAAATTGCTGCAATAATTAAAGGGTATGAAGCTATGATAGCAAGGATATTGTGCTTGCAAAACTGGACACGGTGGAACCAATTTAGAGCTCTTGGTCTACCAATAAGAGAAGAGGTAAACGAGCTTTCAATCTCCATAGAACAATGGATTCCCCAGCCCCTGGATCAAGACATGGAAGATGACATTTTAAACATAGGTGTTTTTGCATTAAAAACTACCGCTTTTAATTCCAATTCGGAAAGATAGTCGGATCCTATGCTGCAGTTCAGAGTGGTAGTAAAAAATGTAGAGGACACAGACTAAAACGGCAGCCAAGGTGAAAGGAAGCCTAATGCTTCAGTAACACACAATACAGCTCTTCCATGACTTAGACGATAATAGTATAATCAGTGGTGAAATTCTGCCGATTCTACCATCTGTCCAATTCAGGATTCGGTCAAATACAGCTGGTGGTAGTGCAGGTGTACCTCCTGCTGAACATCTGCTTGTATGGAGGTAAAAATTCCAAAGTGGCTGCAAACATTTTTTCGTAACCCTTTTCACTGTTCAGAAGCAAAGTTCTGTGTTTGCCTTGAGTACAGTAAATCAGGTTTTTACAATGGCAATGGTGGGAGGGTGGGGGGGTCGAGGAGCACATCTTTGATGTCTCTTCTTACCATTATGCCCATGTAAAGCGATACACTCTAAAAAGGGCAGATTCTGAGAAATAAACAGGTGGATAAACTAACTTGATCTGGCGGAATTGCTTACAGAAAATCCC
Organism: Ambystoma mexicanum; assembly: GCF_040938575.1. Classification (NCBI taxonomy): domain Eukaryota; kingdom Metazoa; phylum Chordata; class Amphibia; order Caudata; family Ambystomatidae; genus Ambystoma; species Ambystoma mexicanum. The sequence continues at coordinate 557,216,426 of NC_090931.1, forward strand.
CCCAAATCTAAATGAGGCTCTAAGCAATCTTTTACAGCAAAGAGCAGGGTCAGATTGGGGCAAGAAATGGGCCCGGACACCTCAAAAAAAGTGGCCCTCACCTAAAAAAAGTGGCCCTCAAACCTTCATCCATGAATCATGTCAATTCACAACTTTGCAGAAAATGCTACTTATCGAGGGTTAATGGTGTTTGTTGCATTTAATGTTTTGTGTAAAGCACTGTACATAGCACATATTTGCATACAACCATTCCCAACGGAAGCAGTTGGTACTCACTTATCAACCTCTGATTTATGAAAGGCTGAGTTGACCTTGCCAGGATTTGAACCTGCTAGTCGTGCAGAGATCAAAGCAGCGCCAGCGACCGCTCAACCTGCTGGTCTAAACTACTGGAGTAAGCTAGGAGGAGCAAGCTGGTCCTTCCCTCTTCCCTCTCATCATCCATCAGTCCCTTATTACTCTCTCCCTCCCTTCCTTCATATTGATTTTCTTTCTTTTTTCTTTTGTTCCTTCCTTTTTTCTTGCTTCCCCTTCTCTCCCCTTTCTTCGTGGGCATCTTTTCTCTCCTCCTTTCCTTAGATTGGTTCCTTCCTGTCTCCCTACCAGATTTCCTCTTAACCTTCCCCCATCCTTCTACCCTCCTTGTTATTGTCTCTTCTACCATTCCTCCTTATTTCTTTCCTTCCTCACTCTCTGTAATTCCTCCCCAATTGTTATATTGGAAAATAGCAGTGAAAGATAAATTATTGTGCATGGGTCAACAGGCTAGGGTGCACTTGAGTCAAGTACAATGATGGGCTCTGCAGCATTCTTGGATCACAGCTGATACCAAAGGGCAGCTGCGTCACCAAGCCCTTAGTCGAGACAGCATGAGAGTGTGATAAATCCATGTTCAGAAGCATTTAATCTAAGCATACATGAACCCCACATCTGGGTCTGTCTAGGTATATATCTCTCACGGGATTAGGGGCCAGGATTACAATGCTTGTACGTGTTGTCTAGTCCTGTGGGTAAGGTGCCAGGAAAGGGTGATGTCCGCAAGCATGCAGTTTCAGCTATGACTTAACAATGCCACAATTCACCACAACCATGGTGCCACCACACACCTCAGGCCGCTCAGACAATCCCCAATCTAAAGCAATGCCACACTACGGTTACCGCCTCCCCAATTCTACCCAATTCTACAGTGTGAGAACCATCCCTCCATAAATCAGGGTAATGCACCTAAACCACTGAGGTGAGATTGCTAGCTGGAAAATTAGGAAAACCTAATTTTCAGCGCACCACATGATGCTCATACCAGTATGACACAGCATGCTACAGAACTGCCACTAGGGATAACCTGGCTTTAGATCACTGTATTTAGACTTTAGTGAAGTGAGAAGCTCTCACTTTCCACAACTTCCTGTTTTCTGTTCAAAACCCTGAGCAGACATGTCCTACACCTGAAAACACGTATTCAATGGAAACATGGTACAATAAACGCTATGCCCCTTGGCCTCCTTCCCAGGTACACAAATGGCCCAAGAAAACAGACCTTGATGCAACTTCAGAAAGGGTCCTCAATGCAGCCACTGAATCTGAACCATACACAGCCTCTGAGAGGTCCCTTACTGAGGTGCCTTTAACAAAACTCCCAATGCACAGCGAAGCACAGAGAAAACATTGTTTCATATCATTTTATCTGTTGGGGTTCAGCTGTGCAAGTGCACAGGCACAATACAAGGTAGGATCTGTACATTCACCCATACACCCAATATATATTAAAGCAGGCTGTTTGGAATAAGGTCCATCGTTTAGATGCCAGAGACCGTGACTAAAGTTGGAATAAACAAAACAGAGCTTAAGAACGTTACAGTTGGTAAGTAACTTGTTCTTCGAATGGATTGTGTCCTCCCATGTATTACTCATCTTAGATAGGCTCCCAAAGCAGTTTTGTATTGGAGGTGGGAGTACAGTATCTTTTTTAATCATGGACAGATTGGAGTACCGATTTGGCAAATAGACCTCATTGAGAAGAGGTTGAGTCCAAAGCATAATGTTTTATAAAAGTGTGCCTGGATGACCATGTGGCTGCTGCACAAATATCTTGTATAGGGACACCCCTTTTTAAAGCTGTTGAAGTTGCCATGCTCCTGGTCGAATGAGCTCTCAGACCATCATGTGGTTCTTTTCCAACCAATCTGTAACATTCTGTTATGGCTAAAATTATCCATCTGGATAAAGTTTGTTTGGTTACCAGAAGAGCCAGTTTGTGTCCCGTACACCCCACAAAAAGTTGGTCGCACTGAGAATCTTTGCCAATCTTGAGATGTAAAAACTAAGAGCTGCCCTGGGATCTAGTCTATGCAACCGCTCCTCTTCTTTGCTTGCATGAGGAGGAGGGTAAAAAGTAGGTAAAGTTATTTTCTGTGACAGATGAAAATCCGAAACAATTTTAGGTAGAAAAGAAGGTTTGATCCTAAGAAATACTTTGTCCTTATAAAAGATGGTGTGAGGAGGGTTGCTCGAAAGCGCCTGCAACTCACTTACCCTGCAGAATGATGTCAATGCTACAAGGAGTATTGTTTTCAAAGTTAGGATCCTTAGCGGACCAGAATGTAAAGGCTCAAATGGAATGCATGTAAGACATTTTAGAACCAAGTTCAGATCCCACACTGGAACCTGGAAAGGTATTGGTGTAAACACATTATTCAAACCCTTTAAGAATTTAATTATTAAGGGTATCTTGAAGTAAGATTCTTCTTCTGAAGAGCGCTTAAAGATGGACAGCGCTGTTAAGTATCCTTTTATTGTTCCAACCTGAAGCCCCAGATTAGCTAAATGTAATAGAAAAGATAATATTGTGGGGATGTTACATTGAAATGGGTCCACATTCTTTTCTCTGCACCAGTTACTGAACTTATTCCAACGACACTGATACAGAGATTTGGTTGCTGGCTTTCTGGCTGAAAGCAAAATTTCCATCACGTCATCCAGAAGATCCCAATCCTTATATCTCAACCTCTCAGAAGCCATGCATGAAGGTTGAGTGTGTTGACCTCCGGGTGGAGAACATGACCTTCCTGTCGCGAGAGAAGATCCTCTCTTCTTGGAAGACGTATTGGAGGGCAGATGGACATGTCCAGAAGGTCCGGGTACCACGTTCTCCTGGCCCAATCCGGGGCAATTAGGATAATGGTTTTCTCGAACTTTCTCAACCTCCTGATTACTTGAGGGATCACAGGGACTGGAGGAAACGCCTACAGAAGTGGAAACTCCCATTCTACTACGAATGCGTCCCCTAGAGCTCCTCTCGGGGGAAATTCCATTGAGCAGTATAGCTTGCACTTCCGGTTGGCCCTGGTCGCGAACAGATCTACTTGAGGGATTCCCCAAAGGGTGAAGATCTCTTGAATGACTTCCTGAGCTATCTCCCACTCGTGAGAGACTGTGCTCTGCCTGGTCAGAGTGTCCGCTGCTGTGTTTTGCTCTCTGGCTAGATGAATTGCCGATAGAGAGATCCCTTCTTGTATTGCCCAGAACCAGAGTTGCATCACCTCTCTGCACAGCAGCAGTGACCCCACTCCTCCTCTTTTGTTGAGGTAATATATGGCCACTGTATTGTCCATCATTATCAGAACATTCTTTCCCCATACAGAGGGCAGGAAGGCCTTCAGTGCTAGTCTGATTGCCCTCAACTCCAAAAGGTTGATGTGTAGTTTGGACTCCGATGGAGACCAACGACCGCTGATTGTCAGATCGTTGGTATGGGCTCCCCACCCCGTGAGTGAGGTGTCCGTCACTACTGTTATTTCCGGCCATGGCTGCCAAAAAGATTCTCCTCTGAGGATATGATGTCTGCAAGCCCACCATTGTAGATCCTGTGCTACTTGGGCTGGGACCTGCATCAGATCTGACATTTCCCCTGAGAATTGGGACCATTGAGTTATGAGAGCCCATTGAAGAGTTCTCATTCTCAATCTGGCTTCTGGCACCAGAAAAATGCAGGATGCCACCAGACCGAGCAACCTGGGAAAATCAAAGGCCGGAAGATACTGGGCATTCTGGAATTTTGTTACCATCTGCAGAATGTGGTGAGCTCTCTCTTCGGGAGGCGAAGCTTTGCCCGAACAGGTATCCAGGATTGCTCCTATAAACTGGAGTTTCTGTGATGGTATCATGTTTGACTTTTTTTAATTCGGAGAAAAACCTAGTTTGTGAAGGAAGTGACAAGTCTTGGACAGATGATCCAGGGCTTGTTCTGGAGAACGTGCTCTGATCATCCAATCCTCCAGATAGGGGTAGACATGAATCCCCCTCTCCTGAGACTCGCTGTCACCACCGCCATCAACTTGGTGAAAACTCTTGGGGCGGAGGTCAACCCGAATGGCAGAACTCGAAACTGATAGTGAGAATTGCCAATCGCAAACCTCAGGTACTTTCTGTGCTTGAGATGGATTGGCACATGAAAGTAAGCATCCTGAAGGTCAGATGATACGAACCAATCCTGGAGAGCCTGAAAGATCTGAGAAAGTGTGACCATCTTGAATTCGTCCTTCCTTAGGAACTTGTTCAAGTTTCTCAAGTCCAAGATGGGTCTCAGTCCTCCGTCTTTCTTTGGAATAAGGAAGTATGGGGAATACCAACCCTTGTTCCTCCCCGCTACAGGTACATGTTCTATTGCACCTTTCTGTAGCAGGGTTAAAACTTCCTGCAACAGAAGCGGATCCGGATGTTTGGCAGAGTTGTATTCTGAGGTTTCTTTAGAAAAGGAAGGCAGTAACCCTGTGATACTGTTTCCAGTGCCCAAGCATCTGAAGTAATGCCCCGCCATTCTTCTAGATGCTGTGAAATCCTGCCTCCCACCGGGGTCTTGTGGGTCAAAACCTCAGAGTGGTTTTGCGGCAGCTGCAGCAGCGGCTGATGGTACAGATGCCGTTGCTGGGGCTGATCTAGCACCTTTTCCTCGCCCCGAGGAAATTTTCTTTGACCTCTCTGATTGGCCTGCCCTCTTCCTCTTCCAATTGAGGAATAATTGCGAAGAGGACGACCCCTCCAGGAAGATGAGCCTGTGTAGGGGCGTTGCTGAGGTTCTCTTATAGCGGCACTGAGAGATTTTGCCGCCGCTTTGGAGGTCTGTAGCTTCTCCACACTTTCATCTGCCTTGCTACCGAACAACCTCGAGCCATCAAAGGGCATAATAAGAAGCCTGGATTGCACATCAGGAGCAACCCCAGACTTTCTTAGCCACGCAAATCTACGTAGCACTGTGCTAGTCACCATGGACCTGCTGATACTGTCAGCTGTGTCCAAACCTGATTGAAGGCATTCTCCTGAAGCCTCCTTTCCATCCCTTATAATAGCTAGAAAGCCATCACGTTCTTCACTTTCCGGGATGTGTTCAGCTGCCGCTGACATGCAGTCCCACAGGGAATATGTGAACCTTGCCAAGGTACAAGTTACATTAGTAGACTTCAAAGCCATACTGCCAGATGTAAAGATTTTCCTAGACCATTCATCCACCTTTTTATCGTCCCTATCTGGAGGGATTGTAGGGTATGCTGCATTCTTAGTGGAAGTGGCTGCCTGTACTACCAAACTTTCCGGAGTTGGGTGTTTGCTGAGGTATTCCGGGTCAGATGCGCAAGGTCTATATTTTGCCACAAACTTTCTATTTACTGCTCCTATGGCTTCAGGACGTTCCCATGCAGAACTAACCCTTCTCTGTAAGGCAATATGAAAGGGTAGAATGGGGTCTTGTTGGGGTGTTCCAGATAAAATATCCGTCATGTCATCATCCTGACAGACTGGTGAACTCCTACCCCACCCCATAAATTCTGTAACTCTGCTCATGAGTTTTCTATAACCCATATCAACCTGTTCTGATGGGTCTGGTTTGTCAAACTCATACTCTGGAGAAGTACCCAGGCCACTTGCTGTTTGCAAACATTCTTGCAGATCTTGAATTCTTGATTGAGGGTTAATTAACTCCTCTGGGACAGATCTAGTGCCAAATGTAACACCAGCAGTGGTGACTTCCTCCTCTTCTGATGAATCTCCCTCATAGATGGATGACATGGTCCTGAAAAAATAATGTCGACTCTCAGGTTGAAAAACATTTTCAGGCATTACAGGTTTTTCCCTTATTAAAGGCTTGGGCGTCGACAAAAGCATCGATGGTGCCGAAGTTTTAATCACCTCCTTCGACAGCTTTGAAGGAACTTTCAACGACCTCGATGTAATCGTCGAGGGCGCCGTGGAGACCGTTGAAGGAGCCTTTGAGGTTTTCGAGCATGAACTCGACGTAGCTTCCTTCGAGGGAGTTGTCGACTTGAGGACCTTGTAAGCCTTCGATGACGTCGATGTCGACTTCGATGGCGTATGATCTTTCAACGCCATTTTATTTCTCCTCTACCTTCGATTTATGCACCGAAGGATCTGTTTTATGAGGTGATCGAGAAGAGTCTCTCGATGATACTCTCGGTGTCTTTTTATCAGCTTTTCTTGTTTTGGACCTTCCTCTGTCCTTTCCTTGTGAATAGGAGCATGGTCTTCATTAGCTTTTTTTGAGGGGGTCTGGGCCGCGTTCTCAAAGATTTTTAGCATGGAAACTCGAAAAGCTTCCCATTTACTTGGAGAGTCATGCTTCGATGGACATGCTATGACCTCTTCCGAAAATGTCGAAGATAACGAGGGAGATCGATGTCGTCTTTTCTTAGCCTTTTTTGAAGCCGAAGAAGAAGACTTTCTCGATCTACTCCTCGAATGATGCCTTTTATGGTATTTTTTCAAATACTCGTCCGAGTCTCTTTTTAAATTGGACTTCGATAAACCCTCCCCCATCGCCAGTTTACCTCTACGCTCTTTTAGGGCTTTGTGGGTCATCGACTGGCACGAACCACAGTCTTCCGTACGGTGGTCGGGACCGAGGCACCAAAGACAATTTTTATGTGGATCCGTTAGGGACATCTTCTTTCCACATTTTAGGCATTTTTTAAAACCTGTCTTCAGTGTGGAAGGGTTCGAAGACGACGACATAGCTTTTTCTCAAAAAAATACTGAAACGCCGTTTAACTCGATCCGAAGCAAAGCTACCAGAAAAATGGAACTGAAGCCAACGGGCACACTCGAGGCTCTTATACAGTGGATGACGTTGGTGCTCAACAGGTGCAGCCGAGGGACATCGATGCCACGGCCTCGAGTGGAGCGCCCTCTCCTGGAGAGAGAAAAATGTTCTGAGGCGAAACCTAAAGGTAAGGATATATCTAAGATGAGGAATACGTGGGAGGACACAATCCATTCGAAGTTAACACTTACTAAGTGTTTAACTTTTCTTTGATGATGTTCTCCGACTGCCACTGTGTGCATTCTAATCATAAATAAATCAGTTTGCTGCTGTGCAGCATGCTGGTGGCAGGCTCTATGAGGCAATGTAACAAGTACAACTTCATTTACAAAAATCCAGCCCAGCTCCATGGATATTAATGTGGCTCATAAAACCGAGCCCAGAGTGGCTTATAAAATCGGCCCCATGGCCATCCAAAGTCCATTTTGATTTTGCCATTGGCAGAATGGCAGATAGGCCAGTCCGCCCCTGGCAAAGAGTGTGTGGGATGGCTTGGCAGAAAGTCCACCTGGAATAGACTGGCACCCTGAAAGGCTATGAGCTTCGTATGCAATATGGAGTACCTCTTTTGGGAACCACAGAAGAGCTGAGTCCCAATTGCACACCATAGCACACGCAGAAACCTAAAGGATTCACGTGATTCTGAGTCATGCGGACTGTTCAATTACTCCCATAGGATTCCACCTGGAAAGTAATATTGCTGCATGGCGAGGGTGGAATTGCCCTTCACCCAAAAGCCGAAGTAAATGAAAAGCTTCAGTAATCAAACTTAAACTTTGGGGGAGCAGTAAAACAAATGTTATTCAGAAATACTTTAGGACTCACCACTACTGCCACTCCTTTAATCACCCTCAGTGGGTCAATTTTTAGAAAACCAAAACTGTGACAAAACTAAGAATATTGAAGAGAATAATAATTTAGGGGGGAGCACATTCCACAACTGAAAAAAGATACATATTTACAGATGTTTTCACAATTGCTGAGCCGTTTGCAAAAACAATAGTCTAGAAACGCTGATATAATTCACATTTCAGCTTCGATTTTGGTTTTCAATATTCATGTCTTCTCTTCATGGCAGTAAACGTTTGAAGCTGTTGTTACTCATCAATAATACTGAAACGAATAGCTTGTGCATTAGTACAAAAATGGGGGTTGACTAGTGACAAAAAAATATAAATAACTTGGGACAAACATTGAGGTGGCCCACCCATATAGGGCGTTAGGCCATTTCTTTAAATGTAAACTCACAAAACAACTTTTTGTTGTGTTTCGTAAAATGCAAATATATTCTTTGCATTTGCAAAGAATCTAAAAACATGTATATTCTTTGCAAATGCAAACATTTGCGGTTTTCCCACCCCCGTTGTCTTTCACAGGGCAGCACATGATCCTGGGCAGGAGGGCCCTGCACTGTTTCGCAGCCCTATTAGAGACACTAGTGAGATGTCACCTGACGTCACAGCATTTATTTCCCTGCATAAACACTAAAAATCCAGACCATGCATGGAAACAAATGGCTTTTCATCCCTTCTTCACCATGTCTTTCTCAGGCCGGGGCAGGGTCAGAATTCTGGCCTGTTTCAGAGTAGGAAGGAGGAGGAATGAGGGCTGGAGACTCCTTACCTGCTGCTAAGCCTGTGCCTTCATGGCGCTGTGAGTAAGCTCTCACTGCTGCTGCTCAAAGGTTACGTTACATGTTGATGTGTGGGTGCTTGTGTGTGGATGTGTGCGTTTGTGTGCAAGTGTGAGAGAGAGATAGCGTGTGAGATACTGTTTATGTCTGAGTGTTGTAATGGTGTATAAATGTAAAATTGGAGCGCATATGCGCTCACATTTTACAGTCCCACAGCATTTGTGTGTACATGTATGAGTGTGCGTGAGTGCAAGAATGCTCAAGTTAAATACGTGAGTCTGTCCATTGGGGTGTTGTGTGTGTGTTGAGTAAAGAGTGCACAGATTCTGTCCACTGTTCACTCATCACAGACTGAGGTGCCGGAGGGGTAGAGAACAGAACAAGCACATTGTTTTTGTCCATTATTTCAGTAATATTATTAATACTACTGAAATAATACGTAAAAGGACGTTCGTGTTCTGATGTGGGATGATGGTTAAGTTGCTGCTGCCAGTCTTGACATGTTTTCTTACTGTTATGTGGCAATTTCTACTGACATTAAGGGTAAAACCAACATGATGTGTGTTCTTACATGGCTGTACTGCTCTTGATTGGTGCAGTCAGTATAGGTGTGTTTTCTTACTGTTTCATAACATTTTTCACCGACAAGGCCAATAGGAGTACGTTTGCGCATGGTGATACTGGCATTATGTCATTTTGTATATTTATATAGCACTCCTCTTTAGTTTGAAGAACGTGCCCCATTAGGTTAGTGTTACTTTTGTAAGTCACCTGTTTCTTATATACTTTTTCCTGTTTTTTTGTCCCTATTTCCTACTTTCTTACGCCCTTATAAACGTGCCCACGACTTGTGTTCATGTTTGCGCCATTGTTCAGTCACCCTCTAAGGGAGGACCTCTGCCATCTGTAAACATGTTTTTTATAAGTCATTTCTGATCTAACTTGACATCCCTATTCTTCAAATAAATACAAATACAAAATACAAATATACTGGCAGAACCAGACCGGACATGTTTTCTTATAGCAAAAATATGTTTTTACATGGGAGTGCTGGCATATAATGGCGCAGCCAACATGGTCATGTATGGGCACAGCCAGCAGGGAAACACTTGTTATACTGTCATATACTCCATGCCAAGACATTTTGAAAATGCATTGAAAAAGGCTCCTCTGCACTGTTGGTGATTTGAAATCTGTCTTTCCCTACAACATTGATCCCCAAAGTGTAGCTTGCAAGGCAGCATGCTGCTTGTGGCACCCTAAAATATTGCTTGCAAGTTGCTCTAGGACATGTTATGGAGGCCAAGAAGAAAGTGGCACTGCATGTATGACAACAATTGTAGTGTAGGCTCAGCCAGGAGTGTACTGAAGAGATAGCCATTCAGTCTCATCTGGTAGACAGACATGCTATAGCATTAGTTGTGGAGGCATCAGCAAAGTTGGCATGGAGAGGGTCGGATGGGTTTGAGTTCACAAGGAGCTTGGAGGAGGCTGCTGAGATGATTCTTCTTTTTTGATATATAACACTTTTTATTTTTAAAAAAAAGTGCATAACACAAATGCCAATGCTTGGTTAAACATCATCAGAGGCATGTCCATACACTAATTGAACCAGACGTCCATGTTGGTATCCTGGTGAAAATTGCCATCATTTGCACTCTGCACAGCTGGCAAGTGCATAGTGTGCAAAATAAGTTGTATGAATGCCTAACCTTTCTTTAATAAATAATTTGCATATGCCCATGTGTAAACCAGTGAAGTTTGTGTTTGATGCCACCCTTCATAATTATCATAACGGCTGCATACTTATTGAAGTGTCCTGGTGGGACAATTGTGGCCTGTGGATAATGTAAACGCATGCTCAATTGTTGATTATGAAGTCATTTTCAGAACTTACAATTCAAATCCAAAGAAATGACAGTTAATAATGTGTAATTAAAAGGGACCCTAAATTCTGCTAAATATCAGAGTAAAACACCCACTTTCTGTAAATTGGTCTGTGAATGTTCCAAGCTCTGACCAGTGATATTGGCCTAATGTGCTTAAAAATACACCACTAAATTTCCCAGTAGATGGCTCAGAGAAATAGCTCCTCAATCCTTTCATACACTTTTCTTGTATGCCCAACCACATTTTGACCAATGTAAGAGGCCTCTTGTATTTTAAAAAGCACTATTTGCCACTAAATTGTATAGGGATTCCTAGGGGTATTACCCCCAAAATCCCTATAATGAAGTGACCTTTCAATCCTGGCATGGTTTCGCCAGTGCTACTCGTCTTGCGCTCTTAGAAATACACCAGTTGTAGAACATTTCTTATGACATAACCATCAAATTCAACGTAACATTTGTTTTAAATGCTCCAACTCATGGGCAATTTTACTATATAAGTGTGCTTAATTAAAACACATGTGCCCCTAAATGTACAGTGGTGCTGTATTTCTGAACAATCTCACTGTCCTTGTAAGTCTAAAAATGCCTTGTTTGCCACTTAATGTCCTCATTGTTCCTTGTAAACACCAACTCAGAGTCAAATTCAGTAAAAAGCCATTACAAATTGACTGGACCAGAATTGCACCTGGTCTAGATTACTGTTAATTAACACACATCAACATATCCTAGTACCAATATTAAGTTCCTTTACGTTGTAACAATTTTTCCACAACTGAACGCCAATATGTTCCATTGAAGTATGCAGGTTGCTCACTGTGGGCCTAATTCATGGAACGTTTAGAGCAGAGCAAAGTGACTTTCCACTGCCAATAAACATGTTCCACCGGGCCTAATTCAAAGTGTATTTTTGCAGAGCAAAGTCATTTTCCACTGCAAAAGCGTATGCATATGTTTGACTGTATCATCAACTGTAACTCCTAATGTAACTATGTTTTGAAGATATGCGCCCGGTGGGCCCTGGGCCTGGTTTGCGCTATACAAATAAAATAAATACAAATACAAAAGTACTCTGCACCAAGGTAATGGCCCATTTAGCGTGGTGCACAGAGTATCTCTGTTAGTAGGCATGTGAAATATAATCCAACGGCATCTCACTTTATATTTTCCAACGCATGCTGCATATAGTACCAATTTATACACACCGAGACATCTGGACCTAATTAATAGCAACAGCATTTACTTCGTTCCAATCGGGGGCTCGCAACCCAGCTCAACCGGCACTGCGGCACATTAATCCAGCCGCTACCGCATTAGGCGGTTCACCTGCCTTTTTAACGAGACACAACCACCCACCAACTATCAGTGCCCCACGCATGCTCAGGCAAACTATGTGCCCCACAGGCTCACCTGCCCCATACAGCAAAACCTAACCAGGACAAGACCTATCCGCAAAGGGCTACCCGGCCCTAACATGTCACTCATGGCACCACTCAGCACATTAGTGACAACTTTCATCACGCTTACAATTAGGCACGGCGCAGCATATTTCACTTGCCTACTAACAGAGGCAACCACCTTATCTTTCTAACTTAACATGAATTCCTAGACAAGACACAACCCAGACAACCCCCGGCTAATGCCTGACCCTATTTGTCTCTAGCAAGGCTAAACAGCTAACCATGGACTATTAGGCATCTACTTGGACTACCAGTCCAGTCATCCTAATCAGGATACATTGGGCATCTCAAACTACACCGGGGCAAGAACACTTGCATTACCCCGGACCTGAACCAACCACACCCCAGCAATGACTGCTTCTTTAATATACACGGTAAGACCATGATCTTACAAGCATTTCACAATTAACAATACCTAGACAACCACCTCCATGCAAACAGCTAAACAAAGTTTTCTTTGTCTCCCCCCCCATCTTTTCTCCCTGGCGCATTCAATCTTTTCTAACCAACTTGGTTCTTGTATATAATTAATACCAGGCTGAATAAATGTGTTCTGATATTTGAATTTCCATGTATGCATACCAATCACGTGATTAATTACAATCATTATATATAAATAACCAATTACAATTATGCCTACTGTATACTACTGTGTTCACCACACACCAAATATCATGCATCTATCACATGCTAAACAATCTGGGAATCACTAACCTCGGTATTGAATATATACCCACACAAACAGTACCTATGTCACTATATGAATCACAGCCTTGAGAAAGACCTGAGGGTCAAAAACACGTGTCAGCTGACAACTAGCAATAAACAGAGCACTAACAAATTGGATTGAATCCAATTGTTTCATAAATATATACAAACTGATTTAATCAGCAACCCAGCACTTAGATGAACCAGGCCCAAACTCTATCTTTTGCAAGCATACTATGTACAGAAATAAGGGCACTTTCTCATGGGAATCCCATCACCAGCAGCAGGATACTTATCTTAAACTAAAGATCAAGATTATTGATCAGTTAATTCTAGTGCCCCTCACCTACCTCACAGCATGATAAAGGTCAGGTTGTGGAGAAATGGGTTGTGTGCAGTCAATAGACAAATCTCGCAAACATTTTGTGTGCTCTTATTCATGCATTCTTCATAAAGATCATCTCATCATAGATGGAGGAAGCCGAGGGCTCTTTGTCACTCCTTTCAGTTCGTTCCCCCAAATGCACACATAGCGCTCCTCTCCCTCCTTAGTCCCGCCTCTTCCACGTGATGTCTGTTACGTCGAGCATGTGCACGTTTGCTATGACATCCCTACATTATCATTATCCCCCTTTGTAATAAAACAAAATTGGTTAGTCCAGTAACATAGTTCTTAAAGCTCTTTGAAACTCTTCTATCTAAAGTAGGTTGCCTTTTCCTTCAGCCATAGGAACATTCTTTTGTATTGGTCTTTCTTCTTCAGATGCACTGCCACCCATGATGTCCCTTCATCCCATGTCTCTGCAGATTCTTTATTTCCTTCCCTTCAATTATCTATGCCATATTTATTCTCTTTCAGGGAACCATATTCCTGTGGGTCTTTTGGTCCCCTTCGCTGATACTATGCCACCGTCTCCATGGGCCTTACACTTGTTTTGAACTCCTTTTCCTCTCTGCTGCAAGCCATGTACTTTTTCTCTGGTTTTCTCTTCTTTGTTGGCTTCTCGATCCATGCTTATGCTGTCAGTCTAGACAGGCAGCCATTTGGTGTTGGCTTGTTATATCCTCATCAAGTAAAAGGGGGATGTGCCTGTGACACAATTGGGTGTGGTTCTGTGGGCTGCTATCCTCTTGAGAGCCTCTTCCTCACAATCCAGTCCACTGCTTGTAGTATTCTTTTTATATAGTGGTTCATTCTTTCAACTTGCCTGTTCCTGAGCAGGTGGTAACATACAATCCTTTTGTTCTTAATGTTGTTTCTTTCCAGATATCTCATTTCTTTGCATGTTACCTTCTACTCTAAACACTTTGTCAACACACCTTTATAGTTGTCCCCTTCTCAATCGACCTTAGAAACCACAACTCTGTCCATGTCAATGTGTAGTCCATCAGAACTATTGCATGCTTCTGCTCTTGGGGCATATAATCAATGGGGTCAACGAAATCAACGTGTTCTTGAGTTCAAGGTTAATTTTGCCAGACCACATTCATGAATGGAGCAGGTGTGTTACCAATCTGCCTTGCATAATGTACAATTGCCCACCCCTCTCTCTATCTCCAATATCTTCAATACCTCCAACTCTCTCTACCTAAATATCTTCCTACTCGAGCCCTCCGCTCCTCCATCTCCAACTCTTTGAGGGTCAGTCGCTTCTCCAAACAAAGAGTTGGGGGCAGATCTCTTTCTTCGGCTGGGGCCTCCATCTAGATCAGCCTCCCTGCCTCTCTGAAACTTGAGCAGAACCATTTTCGGTTCCGGAAGCACCTCAAGACCCTCCTCTTGGCACCCACCTTCTCTCTTCCTCTCCCCTGCTGATCTCCTGTCTGATCCACGCACTGGTCACCTTCTGAATTCGGGTCCAGGTCCCTGCCTGCCCAGTTGCAACACGCACTGCCTCTTGGCACCGCCTGCACTTATAGTCTTTATCTGTAACCCTACAGCCCCCTCTCTTACACTTATTAGCCATCTGTTGGCTGCACTTCCGCGAACCCGCACTTGCCACCCGTTGGCTGCACTCTCCACTGTTTCCTTTGTCTCGCACTTCTCCATCCTCCTCCCGGCACTTCTCCCCTCCCCCTTCCCCTGCACTTGCACGATGTGAATGTCACAAGGCCTAGTAAGATCATAGTTTTTGTCTTCCCTCTGCCCCCCCCTGGTCTTGTCGCGCCTTGAAACACTTGTGTATAGGCGTGTTGTAAATGCCACATCATATCATAATAAGGGTCACCAATATTGTTCTTCTACCTTCCGCTTTGTCCGGGTGGCTCTTGTGTGTCTTTTATGCCCTTGCTGTTTGATACTTTATTTGAATGTATAAGGCGGTATCAACACATCATCTTTCCATTTCAGTAGCTCTGCATTTCACGCGCGAGCGAGCTTTCTCTGCCCCATCCATTTTCTGTGACATGTAAACCTTTCTGTAGTGTGATCTCCTCTTTCCTATCTAGAAACAGAGATTACTTTGATTTACTAGAAATGGAAAAGTGATCTGTGGCAATAAAGAGCTGTCCTGCGATGGTCCAAAATGTGCTACAATGTGTGAGGGTAAATCCAAAAGCACATTTAGTGTCCAATCAATTCAAAGAGTGGGCCTAAAAGATTGCCAACACGTGTTTCGACCAGTTTAGATCACTTTTCCATTTTTTTCATGTTTAGGGTTGGGTCACCCTTGATTGATTGATATTTTATTTCTATTGCGCTCGTACACAAGTGTTCCAGAGCGCGACAAGGCAAGGGAGGGGAACGGGGGAGAACAAAACAGCGATCTTACTAGGCCCAGTGACATTGAGAACGCGCAAGTGCATGGGAGAGGGGGAAGGGGAAAAGTGCATAGAAGGAGGGAGAGGTGGAAAGTGCGAAGCAGAGGAGAAACAGATAAATAACAATAAATAAATAATAAAGGCAACAAACAGTGGTAATGCAGCCAGCAATTTGCAAGTGCTAGGTTTAAGGCAGCAGACAGGGTAGCTCTGATAAGTGCAGGAAGAAAAAGGGGGGGCTGTATGGGTACAGATACAGACCCCAGTGCAAGGGGTGGCCCGGAGGCAGTGTAGGAGGGTGGCAGGATGAGCAGGTACCTGGGTCCAAAAGACAGAGGGTGGCCAGGTGCACGGTGCCAAGAGAGAACAGATCAGCAGGGGAGAGGGGGAGCGAAGGCAGAAGAAAAGAGGAAGGTCTTGAGGTGCTTCCGGAACCGGAGATGGTTCTCCTCAAGTTTTAGAGTGGCAGGGAGGCTGTTCCAGAGGGAGGCCCCAGCCGAAGACAGAGATCTACCTCCAGCTCGTTTCTTAGAAAAACGACTGACCCTGAGTGATTTGGAGGTAGAGGAGCGAAGAGCTCGAAAGGGGAGGTATTTGCGGAGGGATAGCTGAAGGTATTTTGGACCCAGGCCCCAGAAAGCCTTGAGGACAATGCAGAGGGTTTTGAATTTAATCCTTACATCCACTGGGAGCCAGTGGAGAGATTTCAGAGCTGGAGAGATACAATCCCAGGGCTTGAGGCCAAGGACAAGTCTTGCAGTCCTGTTCTGGATTAGTTGCAGAGGGCAGAGAGTAGAGGCAGGTAGATTAAGATCGAGGCTGTTACAATAGTCCAAGCTAGAGAGAACCAGAGCTTGAGATACCATGAGCTTCTGGGGGAAGGAGACGAAAGGCAGAGTACCTCTGAGGAGGTGCAGTCGGAAATTTGACTTTTTAGAGACCTCAGAGATGTGAGCGGAGAAGGAAAGGGTGGAGTCAAAGATGACCCAGAGGTTCTTAGCCTCACAGGTGGGGGTAGGAGGAGGGCCAAGGGAGGCTGGCCAGAGAGTGAGGGGAAAGGATGGTGAAGGTGTGCTGATGAGGAGGATCTCCGTCTTGCTGGCATTCAGACAAAGATCATTGGTGGCACACCAATCTTGAATGGCAGTTAGGCAATCAGAGATGAGAGAGGGAGAGGAGGTGACAGAGGGCAGCCTGAAAATGAGTTGAGTGTCGTCAGCGTAGCACTGGAAATTTGAGCAGAAAAGGGCAATGCAGTGGGCGAGAGTTGCCAGGTATTGGTTGAAAAGCCAGGGCGAGAGGTTAGACCCCTGGGGAACACCACAGGTAGAGAAGAAGACAGATGAAAGGAAGGACCCAAGTTGGACCTTGGAGGGTCGATCTGAGAGGAAAGAGGTCAGCCATGCAAGAGCCTGATCCGTGATACCCAGGTTTTCACGGAGACGGTTGAGCAGGATGGTATGGTTGACCGTGTCAAAGGCCGAAGAGAGATTGAGGAGGAAGAGGACAGAGGGAATGTTAGAGTCAAGGTTGGTGAGCAGATCTTCACGGATGTTTAGGAGAGCAGTTTCCGTGCTTCTGCAGCTCTGAAGCCAAACTGGTGGTCATGGAGACAGCCAACAGAATTGGAATGGAGGTTAAGCTGAGAGATGGCTAACTTTTCCAGGAGTTTGCCAAGAAAGGGAGTAATGGAAATTGGGCGATAGTTAGCTGGACAAGAAGGATCAGCTGTGGGTTTCTTGATAAGAGGATGCACAAAGAAGTGCTTCAGAGGGGAGGGGAAGGATCCAGAGGCAAAGGAGTGGTTGCAAAAATCAGCAAGGGTTGGAGCAAGGGTGTCAATGTGGTCTTTGATGGTTTTAGATGAACAGGGATGAACCTGTTTTGAAGAGGCTTTCATAGATCGGGCTTGTCTAGCAACCTCGTCAGGGGTGAAAAGAGGAAAGGACGAGAAGGATGGTGGGAGGGTGGCTAAAGGAGGGTCAGCAAGCACAGATGGAGAGGGAAGAGGAGGAGTGTGGGTGGAGAGGGTGGGTTTTTGAAATGAAGTGAGAGGCAAGGGCATTGCAAAGAGCCTGGGAGGCAACACGAGGGGTAGAGACTGCAGCAGGGTTGGCCAGCTCCTTACAGATTTTAAAGAGTTCGGCCGAGTTGTTAGATGCCGCAGAGACACAAGCTTGAATATGGACTCTCTTCTTGGTGAGGACAGAGAGTCGGTATTGCCTTTGTAGCAGGCGACAGGCCAGTTTGTCAGAGGATGAACAGGAAGTCTTCCATTTCCTCTCAGCTGCCCTAAACTTACGTTTAAGTGTAGCTAGGTCAGAGTCATACCAGGAATTGCACTTGGCTTTGGTTCAAATGGATCCTCATGACAGGGGCAAGAGCATCAAGCGTATTAGAAATTGAAGAGTAGAGCAGCGACAGGGCTGTATCAGGATGAAAGACAGCCAAAGGTGGAGGGGGGGAGAGAAAGTGGCGTCAAAAGCTTCAACTGACACACGCTTCATGGGCCGGATGTCCGAGAAGGTAGGTGGCAGTGTTGGGGTAGGCTTGGCTTGGGGGGAAGAGAGCGAGAGGGAGAGATGAGATGAGATGAGAGGAGAGAGTGATCGCTCCAGGAGAGAGGAGTGGTCAGAGGGATGGAGAGGGGGAGGTCAGAGGAGATCAAGACATCGAGTGTGTGCCCTGCAGAGTGAGTCGGGCCAGAGGGGAGGATGGACAGGGAGAGGGAGTCGCAGAGGTCACGGAAGAGTACAGAGGAGGAGCCAGGAGAGTCTAAATGTATATTTAGGTCACTGAGGAGGAGGAGTTGAGTGGTAGAGGCCAGGAGACAGGAGGAGAGGTCTGCCCACTCAGAGAGAAATTAGGTGATTTGACCAGGAGGCCGGTAGATGGTAAGATCTGACGGCCAAGCAGCAGTCCAAGTATCACTAACAATAATATGCTTCTTTACTTTTCCTGTGATTAGCGCTCTGATACCCGGACACCCAAACACTACTTGTTTTACTTTGATTTACTAGTGTATACATTGTGGTGCATATCCAAAATACTCCTCTCCTCTCGCTGCTCTGTGCCATACTTCTGACGTTACTGTACTGTCTTGTAGCTGCTGTTGTCCGTTATGTCATTGGCACCTCTCTTTACAGGTTACCCTGAAAAACAGTCTGCTGGGTGATTTTGCCACCCTGGTATGTGTTCTATTTTTAAACTGTATTCTTGTAGGTTCATTCTAACCTTGCTAGTGTGAGTGCTTGGTTCCCTGTATTACTTGGTCAAGCTATGCTTACCGATGTTTGGTGGTCAGCCCAGAGTCTGAACGTACTTCCCCACACATAAGTCCGAAAATAAGTGACTGACCAGGTGCACGCAGACATTTCTCTCTCAATGACAGCATGTTGCTGTTCCATTTCAGTCAACACTTTTCATGCGAATACTGTATACATTTCATGTTCTCAAATTTGCATCAGCTTTAACCCTATTATGCATGCACTGACATCCACTGATATTGTTGGTTCATATTTTGCACGGAAAGGCTTCAGGTTTGGTGCATTTGACAATGTCTCTCTTTATTCCATTGAGCGCTTCCTTGCACTGGTCAGGCCAGTCATACGATTCTCCTCTTCTCAAAAGTATTGTTTTTGTAGGGGAATCCATTTGCCAATTTGGCATAATATTCCACTATGCCCATGAGTGATTTCAGTTGCTCTTTATTCGTCAGTTCTGGTGATTTTTCTGTCATTTAATAGACTCTCTTTGGGGTCTATTCGTTTGGCTAAAATAGAGTATGCCAAGAAGTCTAAGCTTGCTTTGTTGAATTCACACTTGTCCTTCCGTCTTTAGGTCTCTTTTAGTCACGTCATTACTTCATTCAAGACTTTGTTGTGTTCTTCTACCGATGCCCCTCTGACAGCCCTTGAATTAGTATGACTTCTTGGAATTATTTTGCCTGCTCTATGCCTCCATGCCTTTTAGTGTTTGCGTCATGATTTTTTGGAAAACTGAGGCAGCTGAACATATCTCAAACAGCATGCCGATATACTGATAGGTGCAGAAGCGTTTGATTAAAACCTTCAGTGGGTGTGGCTTCCCTCGGTGGTTTGCACTAGTGATATCTAGATTTGAAAATACTTTGGCTTCTCATGGTAATAGCATACTTTCTGTGATGTTGGCTAATGGGAATTTGCCGCTTACCACGTCTGGTTCAGTGCTCTGAGGCCAATGCACATTCTTAATTTGTTCGATCCATTCTTTCTCGTTATCACTATAGAACTCTGCCACTTGGAGGAGACTGTCGCTATTATTCCTTCTTTTATTAAAGCCTTCAGTTCTTCTCTTGCTGTCACTGGAACAGGCATGACTGCTTGTTTTTCACTGGCAGTGCTCCGTTTATTTTGATCCCGTTCAGGTGGCCCTTTAATGTTCCTCTGGATTGGGGAAATGCTTTAGAGTGTTTCTCCAATACACCGTTTAACTCGTTTACAGTCACTGCCATGACTTACTCCTCAGAGTTTGGGTTCAGTTTAATGTCCAGATTGGCTGGTGTTGCCACCCTAGCAGGGAGTCACCGTTCTCAGTAACATACACATTGCCTCTCGTTTTACTGTCTTTGAATGGATATCTGCCTTCATGTATGCAATCAGATGTATCTGTTTTTCTCCACATGATCTAGAGTTGATCTTTGGTTCCTTTAGCTTGTTTTCTCCTTCTTTCCATAACTCTTCGTACAGTCCTGGAGGTAGATCTTTTCCAGAATCTGCCATCAAACGTAAGGATTTCTCATCTACTTTGACTTCACAATATGGTTTGCTTCTTTTCGTTTTCTTTCCCTGCTCTGTATTCTCAGTGGATTTCCTTCTGCTTTAGTGCTGCTGCTGTCTTCTGCCATTTTTATTTGCTTCACCATTGCACCCTTACAAATCTTTGCATAATTACCTATTTATTGGGATTTGCCAAACCTTTTATTTAGCATCGGTCATTCTCTGCTGTTATCCATGTTTTGCATTCCACTTCTGAAGCACTGTCTTGTTTGTCTGCATTCTCCTACATACTTTATGCTTTTACAAAATTGGTCTTCTATTATTTTATGTATTCCTTCTCTCCTTGCTTTTTTCCATTTGCTAACATTATTTCTTTTTCAAAATTCTGTCTCAGCTCCTTCTGTTTGTGTAGTGCATCTTCTACACGGCATACAACTGCCAACATTTCTTCCAGGGTGGCCTTCTTGTATTGTAACATTTTTTCTTGCATGTTGATGCTTCAGCATCCTGCCACTTATGCGTCTCTCACAGAGTCTAACATTTTCCCAAATCTCCAGTTTTCCAGTAGTTCTCTGAGAGCTGTTAGATTGTCATCTATTGATTCATTTGGTCCTTGTTTCTTTCTACAGTAATTCAATATTATTGGGGTCATTACGAATTGGCTGGTATTCCTGTGGTAAATCCAACGGAATACCACCCAATACAATTACCATTGCCGCCACTTGCTCTTGCGGAATTACCTCCGGATTACAAGTGGCAGTGTAAATCCCAATTGTTTCAGAGTCCATTGGGGCTTTTTCGGCAGAATTACCGTGGCAGTAATTCTACCGAGAAAATGAGCGGAAAGTCAGCAACTTACCTCCAGCTCAGAGCTGGAGGTGAATCCTCCAACTTTGCACCCAATTCATAGTTGGGCGGTGATGCAGCGGTATATGTTAATACTGCCACATTTAACCCGCACCGCACAACTCATAATGACCCCCAATGTGTCTTAATTCATTGCTTACGCTGCCAAATCTCATGCTCAGCCTTTTCAATACTTGTTATATCTGAATCATAATTTCCTCTCTATATTGGAAGAGTTTGAAGTCCTCTGCCCTTCTATCCCCAGCGCATTCACTAATACTGCTGCTTCCCTTTTTCACCCCACTCTTGATGCCCCATATTTACTTTGAAACTCTGCAGCCATTGCTGCAGTTGTATGCTTTTGGCAGGTACGTCGAAGGCGCCTTTACTTAGTGTGTTGTTTCTGTTAATTCCAGTACTACGGGACGTTGTAGTGGGAAATACCTTCCTCTATCAGCAAATTCGGATGAAATGTGTGTATGCTTTCTTTATAAAGATCCTCTCATGATACATGGCAGGAGCCGAGGTTGCTGCGTCACTCCTTTCAGTTTGTTGCCACGAATGTGCACATCGTGCCCATCTCCCTCCTTAGCCCCACTTCCCCTACGTGATGTCTGTCACGCTGCGCATGTCCACGTTTGGTGTAAATCACTAGAGATGTTTTAGGAAAAAAGGGTGGGGGGGGGGTATTGGGCCCACTGTCCATAAGGTCAAGGAGGTAAATCCAGACGATAAATCCTTCTAGATCAAGTTGGCAGCTCTTCTACTGTTTCGGACAACATTAAGAGTCAATGGGCCTCATTACACGGTAGGCGGTAAACCATGGTGCTATTAGCGCCATGGTTCATGGCGATAATTTACCGGTACCGCCTTGGAGGAAAGGGGAATTACCACCCTATTCCAAGGTTGGGAAGGCGGTAATTCCTCCTTCCTCCATTGCCCTTCCCCATTCCCATTTTTGCCCCATAGGGCATAATGGGAATGGGGAAGGCGCTAATTACGGTACCGCAAATTGCGGTACCGTAATTAGCACCCCGGTCCCTTTGCGGGTTCGTTGTTTAACGCCTGCTAAAAGCAGGTGTTAATGTACCAACCCGCAAAGGGACCTCGTAGTAAGGCGGTAAGGGTTTACCGGTACCGGTAAAATACCGGTAAACCCTTACCACCTACCGTATAATGAGGCCCAATGACATTGAGTCTACCAAGACCTCGCACGTACTGGGTATTTTGCTTTTTGCATTTCGTAATCCAGAGTACAGGGATAAGGGTTAATGCCAGGTAGTGGGAAGTTACAGCGTAAGGGCCGAGGGGGGAGGAATGGGCGTTTGAATGTGAAAAAAGGGAATTTCCAAATGTACTAATTTGCAATTATCTAATATGTACCAATCACATACATCTGGTTTGTTATGGCGAGTTGTTTTATTTTATAATACTATCTCATTGTGCCAAGTTAGGTAATGTCATGCTTTATAACTGCTATAATATACTAGCCTATGTTATGTAGTGCCATTCCATGCTACAGTATATTGCTGATTGAATGCTGGCAACACTTTCCCTCTCAGCACTCAGGCAACCTGGAAACTTCTAATTATATAGACTAGATGGCTGAGTGAAAAGCCAAGTTTCTTTTGCTTTTGTTAGTGATTTATACAGCTCAAAATCTGCAAACCTATTCCCTTTTGTGCAATAAGGAAGGAAGGGAAGGAATAAGCAGGGGAAGGGGCGAGAGGAGCTGGGTAGTGATCAGATGCACCGGTCAATGTGGCCAAGCTTTAGGCTTTGTTGCGAATCTGTGCTTAAGTTCTTTTGCGCTTAAGTGAATAGAGACCAAGTGCTACAGATCAGACCATGTTCAAGTTGGTGGCAGGACGGTTTCCCACATCTATTGCGTGAGGGCTGGTCCCATGCCGAGGAATGCTGTGCCTCTTGATAAATGTACTGTTTCATACGGTGCCCTGACAGAGTAGCGTGTGCGCACCCTGGGTATAGGCACTATTGCCTACGAACTCAGGGTTGTCGAACTCCAGGTCTTGAGGGCCAGAAACCTGACAGGTTTTCAGGATATCCCTCAATATTCAGGAGATACATTTGCATACAATGATTCTAAATGTAAGCACATTTTTTCTCATGAATATTAATAAGAGATATCCTAAAAACCTGTCAGGTTTCCAGCACTTGAGACCTGGATTTGGACAACCCAGACCTAGGTGATGGCAACATCTGGGAATAGCTGCTTCCTTGTTTCAGGTAAGAAGCTTGGATGTTCCAGATCGAGGGGCCTAGCACACCCAATCTTATTCTTTCTCTCTGAGTTACATTTGGTTTGTGAGAAGGCCAGTGTTTTTCAGATCTGAGTATTCTGAAGGGCGTATGCTGGTTCTTTGGAAAGGTATTCCAAACCAGCTTGAAACATTGCCCTCTGATTCATTGGTTTAAATTCACCTCTCAGGGAGCCAGAGAAGGCTTTGCAAGCTATGTGATATATGTTCACTCTTTTTCCATCCCAGGATTATTCTGGATGCTCTGTTCTGTACCAGTTGAACTCTTTTGAGGAAGCCATTGGATGCACCCACATTAAGACTGTGCAGTAGTCCAGTCTGAACAGAATGAGTGTTTGAACTGCCTCAGTCTTATGATGGAACTCAAAGAAGGGGAGGATATGTTTTAGTTTGTGCGGTTGATGGTGGCGTTTTGGCCAAAGCGGAGGGCTAAATTGTGGTCGGGATCGACTACCCTTCCCACCCCGAGGATAAGGGGCAGTTGAGAGGTGTGTTTCAAGGATTGTTTGTCCACTTATCAGGAGCTTGTTTTTGTTGCCATTCAGGTACATGGGACTTTGGGACATATTCTCATCAATGAGCGCAAATGAAAAGAACACAGAAAATGTATTTGTTTCATTTGCAATCATTGCTGAAATGCTCAGTTCACCCTATTCTCAAAGGCGACCTGAGCGTTTCAAGAGGGGCTAGACAGTGGCGCAAAGATGCGCTGTCCAGCTTCCTTGCATAGGCTCCCGTAACTAATATATGACAGTCTCCCAGCAACCCGTTAAAAGGGTGTCTCTGTGAAATGACTAAAGGAAAATCATTTCCTCCACCTGCGCCTGTTTTAAAAGCTGCAGGTGGAGGACCCTCCTTTCTGTGCATTTAAAAGTGCATCCAGTTAGTGAATTTGGGATGCGCTTAAGTGTTCAGAAACACCCCCTTCTATGCACAAAGGAGATGCATGGGCATCTGAATGAGCGTATCCAAAATGAGCTCTTTCAGATGCCCTTAGAGAATTAGCATGCTCCTTTCTTTGGTGCCAAAAAAAGATTTGAGAATCTGGCACTATGAGTCATACATTCTTTGATCCGAAGGAGGATCTGGAATAGGGGAATTTGTCTAGCATCTCCTTTCCCTAAGTGATCAGGAAGTGAAATGGAATGATGTGGAGGATGCTTCCAGGCGGGTTGCAAAAGATCTTTAGTAGGTGTTGATTAGCCAGGGGTAAAGCTCTGACCCTTCGAGTATCCCATACGTTTGTTGGTGTGTGATGACAGTTGGCAGCATCATGATAACTTGCCTCACAGGTAGTTCAGGAAAGATATTAACATCAAGAGGACAGTTCCGATTATCCCCGTGCGACGTTCTAGGCGGTGGACATAGGAGGATCAGGGCTGTAGTCTGGTTCTAGACTGCTGCTTTTATTAATCTTTTTGTATATTAAGTAGAAAGGTCTCTGTGCCTCCATTTTCTCCAAGGCCAGACTATCGGTTGTGTCTTAAAAATAGTGGTCTTGACGTAGAATCATTGCCATTTCTCTATTAATGGCATCACAGAAGGTACATTATAGACGGGACGGTAGTTGACTTGCTCGTTAGGGTCAGCATTTGTTTTCTTTAGAACAGGAGTGATTTGGGCTTCTTGAGATCAGGTGGGACCATGCCTGTGTTAAATGAGGTATTAGAGGCTGGTGGTGGTGGGGGGATGTCACTTATGTTATTTGGATTCTTTTTCATGAAGTATGTCCAGCATGGTTAGGTATCAGTAGAGGATGGTTTCAGTTTCCTCACAATATTAAGTCAATGTTTCATCAGTGACCTGAGTGAAGGAGCAACATTGGCATGATATGGTGGGAAGCAAGACCTTTTGGATCATGGATTGTTGTGAGTGGATCACCTTGATCTTTATGGCTTCTATCTTATTGTTAAAGAAGGTGGCAATTTCATATGCCCATATTGGGTTGTTGTTTTGAAGTTGTTTATTAGTAGGGAGGTTTGTTAGTTTGTTGATTATTTTGCACAGCTCTGTTGTTTTGTTTGTAGCATCAGAAATACGGGTCGGAAGTCATCTGTCTTCTTGCGCCAAATTACATTTTAAAAGTGCGACAGAAGGCTGCTTGTGAAGGCAGAATAGCTTGAGCTTTTTTGAGTTTTAATAACAAATGATGCAGATAAATCATCTGTCTCTGAATGTGAGATCCATTAAGACCCCACTTTTGTAATGCTCCATGATGAAAAGTACAGTGAAAGCATGCAACTCTGCTGAGCATGTCTACTGACACCTGTTAGAACCTGCATTGTAGTTTTGCAATATGGCAGTTACAAAGCGATGTGTGCATTCCTGTGAACAACCTGATGGAACCCAAAGTTGCAGCTGCCAGGGTCTGCTTTTATCTTTGGGTAGCCCTGATCCAAAATGGCATAGCCCTTTTCCAAAATTATAATTACATAGTACTGTGCTCCCAGAGTCTGGGGGCAGATGAAACTCTACATATAACTCATGAATGGTTTTGATATGGTAGTTTCTGAAAATCTACAAGCATACTGGCAAAGAACAAGGCAAGAACTATTCAAAATCATCAAGGAAAACAAAAACCCAACATTGTGCAAGAAATGTCGTACCATCACAATCCCTATGTTACAACATAATAAACCACCTAAGAATGAAAATTGAAGCAATTCAACAGATCATCGACGCAAGCCGTGCAACAATAAACACAAATCCAGAACCACCAAAAACCAGTGCCCCACAACCACCACAATATTTGACCGATTTGAACCTATAAAATGAAATCACCTTCAACAAACTAATAAAAGACACCAACCGCGCTGGATACCCTAATGACCCATGCGCACGAGGCATCGTCAAAGAATACTCAACCTCAGAACACCAGCATCATACGTCCGACTGCCAATGAACCTATCCCTAAACAAAGGAATAGTATCTAAAACTTTCAAATCACCATACACCAAGCCCCTCCTAAAAATGAAAACAGGAAATGCAGAAGTCCCCACCAACTACAGACCTATATCGAACCTACCCTACCCAGAAAAACTACTTGAGAACCACATCTACAAAATACTACTCAACCACGTAGAAAGCAACTGAACAATTGACCACTGCCAGGTCAGCTTCGGACCCATGAGAGGAGAAAGTCTTCGCTCTACAATGGGTAAAGTCTTTCCTCACCAACCGAACTGAAAGAACATACCACCATTTACAACTAAAACCAAAAACATTAACTGCAGCATACCACAAGGAGCGGGCCTCTCCCCACTCCTCTTCAACATTTGCATGTCCGCACTAATAAAACTCATTCAAACCCATGGACTGACTCCTTACTAGTATGCAGAGGATACCCAATGCATCTTCAAGATAACCTCAACCCAAGACCCAAACAACACCCTCAACAAAGGCCTCATGGACATATACAGCTGGATGACAATCAACAATCTCAAACTAAACTTGACCAAAACAGAAATAATGATCTCCTCTCCCTCTCCCAAAGGGATAACACAACACACACAAGGCTGAGCTGGCCACCATGCATGGGAACTCAAACAGAGTTATCTTCTGTGATAAAAAAAAACCTGGGAATACTCATGGACAACGCACTCTCACTAGAACCACAAGCCAACGCAAAATACTTCTACCTCCTGTGACTAAATGACTAAATTAGAGGGATACTCCCCTACCTCACCTTCCCACACAGAAATCTCACAATCACCTCCTTGGTATCATCGAGAATAGTCTACGCAAACAAGCCTCTACCTTCGAATGCCAGAACACCTCACAAAAAAACTCCAACACATCCAAAATGCTGCAGCAAGACTACTTCTGAGACTAAAGAGAAGAGATCACATCACACCAGCCCTGAGAAGCCCACACTGGCTTCCGGTAAAAAAATGCCATAACTTCAAAGCACTCTGCATCGTTCACAAATTACTACACGGACAGGGAGATTCATTTCTTCAGGCCCAAATTGAAACGAAGCACTACGAGAAAAGAAAATTCGGAGAAACCGCATTCTCCAGTTTGATAGCCAAACTATGGAACTCGTTACAGAAGGAAATAAGAGTGACTGAAGATCACATAGCCTTCATAATCCCACTGAAAACCTGCATACTCAATTCACAGAGAGAAGCATAAAAAAGGGCACCTGCCACAATTCATATCCAGACCCAAGGCAATCATGGGCCAGTACGGATCCTGGAACTGCCAGTAAAACAACCACACACTACTAACTACCCCGGCTCCCTGCTCCTGTCCCGCATATCTCCCACGTACCACACACGCTCAAAAGGGTTAGCCATACAACACACAAACAACACATCTGCCACAAGAACAAACAGACATTATCCCTCCGGGCACAACAAGCTCAGTGTACTCAATTGAAGCACACTCAAAGCCGACACACACAGACACCAGTTCCTCCTGATTCTGCAAGCATCAACAGAAGAGCACAACCTCTATCCTATCCCTCTTCCCTCACTAACCTACCCCACCCACTTTCTGACAGAGCCACTTGAACGCCTGGAAACAATTCAAATAACATTACAAAATCCATTGGGGTTATATTATTGTCAGCTTGGTTGCTAGTGACTCATCACACTGACAGGGATTTATGTGTTTCTGCAACTAGGACTGGTTTTCACACACATCATCAGTTTGGTCCCACACCAAGAATCCCCTTTCGGTCTCTCTGTTGAGGCATTTCACATCGTCCAGAAGACAGAAAATCTTCCATGGGGTTAGTTGGGAACCACTGCTTCAAAGGCAGCCCCTGTGAGGACAAAAGGAGCACACACCAGGATGGCAATTAACAGGGACTTGTTGATGCAGTGCAGATATGTTCCTCTGGTTCCAACTCTCTGTATGTCAAGCATTTCATAAACAGGGGACCGGAGGCCGATCTCCTTCCTCAGCTGGCTACCTCTTATGAAACAGCCTCCCCCTTCCTCTTCAGCTTGAGGTGGACCTCCTCTGATTCCAGAAGCTCTTCAAACTTTCCTTTTCACCACCCCTCCCTTCTTCCCTCCTCTGATAATATCATGGTAGCTGTGATTGGTGACCATGGCCCCTGTGTGTCCTCCAGGGCCCTAGCCTCCCACACCCAATCGCCTTCAGCCTCCGCCTACACACAGAACTTGCCTTGGCACTCAGTGGCCTTTGCCACTATTGGCCTATACATAGCCATTTATTTATTATTATTATTATTATAAGAAATGTCTGGACACAAGACTACAGTAACAAACATCCCAGAGCCAGGATGTTGGCCCCTGCACCAAGAGACAGACATTAAGTCTTAAAGACTTTGACAGGGTCATGTGATCTGGAAATCTGGATGTTTTGCTAAAAGTGTATGTTTAAACTAAATGTGTAAATAAATAAAAAATAATAAAGAAAAATTTAATTTTTCTTTTTTTTTTTTTTGCCAATGATAGTTACCCGGCAACTTCCTACTCTGGGCACTTACGCGAGCATTCAAGCACTTACCCCCATCTTCCACTTCCCCTCTCCTCTCTCTGCACTTGCGTGCTCTGAATGCTCACAAGGCCTAGTAGGTTTCTCTTTATCTTCCAGGGTATTAATTGTTTTCTATCCCATGTTCCCTCCGCATTACCCTGTGGGTGCTTTGAATTACAATTTACTTGTTGTATAAGTGCCTAACAAATGCACAGTAAATAAATAAATAAAGGAGGAATTAGAGTAGTTAGGTGAGAAGCACCCGTCCATAGAAGGGTCCTACCATCGTGGATTCTCCCAGGGCTCTCACACTACACGTGCCCTCTCTCCACTACCAGCATTTAACGCTTTTTGGACTGACATAACCAAGAAAAAGACTTTGAACACAGCAGCCAGGATTGGGCCCTTTCCAGATGGGAACCCATCCGCTATAGTATAATGGAGGTGACACCCACTACAAGTGCTCTTTGGAAACCTTTCTGCCTTAAAAGTGTAGAACAAGAAACTCCATTATACTGGAGATCCGCGATGGGGTTTCTCAGCTACCTGAAGTCAAATATTATCTCTAGGAACTGTGTGCTGTAACGACTCATGGTGGCAACAGTAAAGACAGACACAAGTGATCACACCATGTAACTAAGTAACTAAGCTTTGTATTGTAACAAGTGTCACAATTTCCTCGGGCTGTTGTGCGCTATATAAATACGAATAAAACAAAACAAACAAAATGTTTCAAGGGTGTTTATTAAACTGTAAATGCAGTGTGGAAAAACACCCAACCTAGGCTCAAATCTAAGATGGGAGCAAGAATCGACCATCAAATGAAGATTAAAGCAGTCCTTGTGGTGTCTTTGCAAAGTAAAAAGGCATATACTAAACAAAACTATTGCCAAATCCTTACAACTAATTACAGAAAGAGTGTGGGATAGGGTTTTCAATAAAGAAAGAAGTGTTCAGAAATAATAAGTCAGGATGTGATTGCCAGGGGTCTGCCTTCCCTACGTCTTGAGCACAGGACAAGGTGGATATCCTAAGCAAAGTATGCACTCAGCTTTCACAGCATGCGCCAACAGTTCCGTACCAGCTATCAGATTCTTTGATGGTTAAGTCTCTTTTCAATAAAAAGTCTCTTGCCTTCGAAGCCTGATGTATCTGACAAACGCAAAGATCTGTTCCATGTATATTTTGGGTGATGGCTTCACCCCTGGGTCTCCCTCTTCCGGGCATAGACCTGTAGTGTTTGCTGGCTCTCAATTAACCAAAGAATCAAATTCAAGACTCTCTCTCTCATATACAAATGTATACACAATCAAGCGCTTCAAACTGAACACTTCAGAAAAACAGACCAGATCTTCCCACTCCAATTACCTCATCATACCTAGGTTCAAATTGCAAAAGGCAGGGGGTAAAAGCTTCCCAGTTCTTGCAGCCAAAACTTGGAATGCACTACCTCCTAACATCAGACTAGAACCCTCCTACCACAAATTCCGTAAAGAGGCCAAAACTTGGCTCATTCTGAACGAAAACTAACCCTCTTCATTGTCTGTCTCTGTATACACTTAACTCCCTTGTGTATATTCGCTTTCTCAATTGTCTAAGTTGTAAATACACTGTGCATTGTGTAAATTGGGTAAATACCCTGCTTGTAAATTGTGTGAATTACTATGCCTGTAACTGTAAATATGTATCTTTATGTGTATCTAAGAAATGTGCCCAGTTGCCTCAGGGCTAGGCGCGCTATATAAATAAAATATAATACAATACAATACCCTTCACAAATTGTATTCAACAAAAACAGTTCTTTTTCCAATGAACTTTTGGGTGATAACATTCCACCCCTGGATCTCCCTCTATTGGGCTCGGACCCCTTTCAGTCATCAGCTTCCCTCCTTCGGGGTTCACTGTGGCTTTTCTTGCACTCACGACTCACAATGTCCTTTTAAACAATTGTTCAGGTTTTCTCAAAATTAGCTTTGGGCTGGTGACTTTTCAGCCCTTGATCTCCCTCCTTCGGGCTCGGATCCCTTTCAGATGTCAACCTCCCTCCTTCGGGTTCACTATGGCTTTTCTCACTTTCTCGAGTCTTAGTGTCTTTTCAAACAATTCACAGTGGCCATTCCTCGATCGGGTTCACTCCTGTCAACACACTGTTCATAGGGACTTCAGGCTTCGCCCCTTTTCGTCAGCATCCCTCCGCCGAGTTCACGCTTGCCAACTTTTGTAACACTCTGTTAATTTGCTAATTTCACCATGCGGGAGTCATTTCCCTTTGCTTCACAATCATCTGTAGGTCAAAGACTTTCGATGGTACAGAGGATTTTACAAGACCCCTGTATGACCACTTCAACCTCTTTTCACCTCTTCCCAAGGCCTTCTGGTTATGGTAGTCTCTACCATCAGGTAATCACCCAGAGTTTCCTGATCGAGCACCCACGTGGTGCCGGACTCCTCTGTTGCTGGTTTTCCCCCTCTCTTGTCAATAGTTTCTTTAAACCTTTTAAAGTTCAAATTAGCCCTTGGCTACTTTTTGTTCAACACAGTTCAGTTTCTTATCGACTCTTCCCTCGACTCACGGGCTGTGATGAACCGCTTGGCTTTCTTCTCCTTCGAGTCAAGATTGGTACCACGGAGACCCGCGTCTCTCCCCGGCTTGGCTATCAGCGAGGAGGGTCTTGTGTACCGGAGACATCTGCAGCATCACACGCTGGCTATTGTTCGCGGTCTTATAATTCCTTCTGCAGAGGTTTCACAGGCCTTGGTCAGAAAGGGCAGGGTCGCTTCTCTCCTTGTCACAACCTCGGTATGCGCCGTCTATCGCCTCTTCTTGATCTGACGTGCTAAGTTAGCTCTCCCCTCGCGCGGTCTGTCTTGCTCATATTGTGCTCCACCTTTTATCCCTGTGGGGAAGGGAAAGGACTGTCAGGTGTGTGTGATTCTGGTTAATTGCCTGACTTTGCCTGCCCCTTGTATTGGGACCTGTCAGATAAATGGCTCCGGTGTTAGTCTGTTGTCTTTCGTGTTGTGCGAAAGTGTTCATGTTGGAAAAGGGGGGCAGTGTTTTGGAATATCCTACGTGGTAGGATGGGGAAAAGGTGTAGAAATAAGGGGGACACTGCATCTCACCTGTCGGTGCCCCACTCCCCAAAGGACCCCCCTTCCAGATGATCCTCACTCACTGGTCCACCCCAAGGAACTGGATCCAATAGCAATGGCTGTGTCCTGGCCACCCGGATGACAGATCCCCGGGGACTAGTCAGGGAGACACCTTCAGGTTTCTCACAGTGCCCACCTTGATGCATTTTCAAGTTGGCTTGGCTGCTTCAGGGCTCTTTTTGAGCCGTTGAAAGCACCCGCAGCTGTCTTTGACAATCCCTGCTTTTGCTTTCGAGACATTGAGCTGCAACTCTACCCGTTGCGTGCCTACGCTCCAGACACTTTCAAACTGATTGCCACTGAAGAAATGTATCCCATCATCTGACCACATCAGGCCAGCTCAACCAATTCGGGACACCAACTTGACCACAACCTGCTTGTTATTCTTCGATTTGAGACAATCACTGGTACAGGACCATGACGCATCACTGTCAGCTGTCTTGATGCCTGCAATCCATTTGAACAACAGGGTCTCTTATAGTGTTCTTGATGGGTGTGTTTTTATTTTTAGTTTATTAAAGTTTCCTATTTACAAAGAACAACCTTGGTTAGAAAATCTTTTATTTTGGTACCCCAGCATTATTGCGGTTTTAGATGCTTCTGTGCTAGCTCACATCCCTCCCCACGAGTATAGCCTGCCCTCTACCCACATTACCGCAAGACACGAAGGAGGCACATGTTGGGCTGTGCCTGTTGCACCTTTAAGTTTGGGATCACTACTGGTTTAGCAGTAATGTGGGGCAGAGTAGGAGTTTTATCCCTACTAATCCCTCTGTACTCCTGCAGAGCAGTAGTAGTTTTATCTGTGGTGTAGCCTCTTGCATTCATTTTGCTTGTTGTTTTGTCTTTAACCTCATCTGAGCTTCCCTATGTACTTTTCAGTTTCATTCATGTTGTATACAAGTCTGCCAGCACTATCTCAAACCTTTTGTTGGATGCCTTGGGGTCCCTCTTGGATTTTATCTTGATAGCCGAAGGCATGATGTTCTGTCAACGTTTGATTTCCTGGTTTACAGGCTCATCCATAAGTCAAGTTGAGGTTTCCTTGTAGTTTGGGTGAGTTGAATGTGCTAGCTAAGGATTCTGTGTAAGTCTTGCTGATAGGTCCTTCAAAAACAGCCACAAATATACATACAAAAACATGAGCCAAGAACTCAAAGACTTCCATAGACTGCACAGTGTTTAAAGTATGACTCACAATTGTGGAACATGAGAAGCATTACTAAACATCCTGATGACATTTTTACATTCCTGGAACATACCCTTTTTGGCCCTCCCTCCATTGCCTGTGTCCATAATGGGACTTAACCAAATCTAATTGTTACCTAGTGTTCTTTTCTGTTCCCAGAAAGAACGGAAGGCAGGATACTTCTACCTGTCATTCTTAAATAACAATTGGCTTTCATTTTTCTTGTCATGGAAGTCATTTAGAGCTGAAATGTTAAGCAATGCAGTATTTTGACTTTCAAAAATGCAGAACGAATTACACAATTTCAAGCCTAAAAATGACGAACTTCCTCCTAAGAAACCATTGTACGCCCCCTCTCGTAATCTAACAGTACACTCCTGTGGAAGCCAGTTTCCTCCTACTGCCCATTTCTAACAGGAGAAGGTAATTGCAGCCCTTCTAGAGAAGACCGAATAAGCTGGACTCTTCAGCTAACAGCCAGAAGAGTCCAGGTCAGCCAAAGAGGGATCCAGCCTCTCAGATCACCATAGCCGATCCCACAAATCTTAACAGGCATCAAGTACTTCCAGGTCATTGCTCCCAGAGGAGCTACAGTTCAAAACCCAACCTATTATAAAAGAGACAGTAGTTCAGCCAATGTTTCCTGCCTATTGAACCAGCTGGCACGTGGTCATTTGGGACTGATGGATTAATTAGAAGAGAATGCACTCTCCTTTCCCCTGTGCACTTTTTCAATTCTACAAAGCTAACACTATCACCTATGTGTCATGGAAGATTCATAGCCTGAACACCGCTGACACCAATTCATACTCAAAGCGTACTTTGGAGTGCCTGGGATGTAGCACAGCTGCCCCTGCCTCGAGAAATCTTCCCTGAGGGCAACCCACACCTGGTAAAACAACCCCTTGCATCTGTGACAGGTGTCAGTGCCAAGACACCATGCAAATTATGAGTATTGTGTTTTTCGAATACCACAATTCAGTTTGTTTTTCATTTTGAAAAAAATCTTACATCCCTGAAACAGAAAGTGATATCGGAGGGAGAGAAGTGCAGTGTCCAGGTGAGCTACGCAAGCAAAGATGCAAAGTAAAAGGTTACATTTTCTTTTACGTTCCACCAACATGTGTACATATCTAGTAATCTTGCCTGATCAGTATCAGTAGAAGCAATAGCAGTAGTCATGCTAGTATTGCCAGCAGATAGAGAAGATGTATTAGTGCCAGCACTGCCAACAGCAGCCATACTACCAGTAGTAGTACTATTACTACAGTAGTGCTAACAGCACTATTAGTACTACTGATGACACGACTCATGGGAGTGGACCGATAGTAGTTGTTGTTGTACTACTGGGATACTACCACTACAACTCGTAGTAGAAGCAGGAGTAGCAGGAGTAGTGTAATTATTAGTAGTAGCACTAGTGATACTGTCTTTAGTAATATTATAGCTTCTGCCAATATTGCTATTCATGTTGGTAGTAGTAGTTATGCTATTTAAATAGTTATATCATTGGTAGTACAACCAGAACTATTAATGGTACGTCTAAAACTATAACTATCAGTATTACTATTGCAAAGGAGCGGAAGGAGCACTCTTAGCATCCACCCCAATTACCAGCAAGAGGGCACTTGGGATGGGGAATTGGTCAGTTTAGGAAAACTGTATATATAAGTAATACACAGGGGTTAGTCTGGTTATTGGATCGCCATATCTGGTGGCTCCTCTTAGGACCACCTCTAAATGTAACAAATACAAAGTTGCAGGTTAGGAGAGAAATTATTGGCCACTGCAACATAGTGTACCTTAATGTGAAAGGTAGCTAAGGATTGGAAATAACGTGTCTTCCCAGTCTTGGGACCTTGGACAGCTACCAGGCTGAGTGGAATTACTCAAGGCAATGGGAATGATCACGAAGATGCTGTCTGTTCTCACATGTTGCCATCTCTGATTGCCTAAGCCATGAGAGCATACATCCAACCTTGAACCTGTATAGCAATTGTATCTTTCCACCTCTGGTTCGATGGGAACCGCTTTCCTCCCACTACCTCGACTGAATAGGCACTGTCCTAGTCTTCCAGGTCACGTGTATGTGGACCACGACAATGGAGTTCTCCTGCTTGTAATTATGAGCATTTTAGCTTGTGGTCTCGCAAGTGTCTTATCACCTTGGTAAACTGGAAACTTTCCGTCTCTGCTGGTCCTTGGCTAGATGTGCGCTGTGTCTGTGTTGGAAGCTCTGTCTGTCTGCCTTCAGCGGAACCAGGCTGTCGGCTTCTCCATGTATTTGAAGTCCGTCTTGCCTTCCCCATTCACTTCAGTGCATCTTTGGCTTCCATATTTGTTCTTATGGCCGTCCATGTTAGTCGCAGTTAAGCATGTGCAAGCTGATTGTACGTATTCTTGGCATCTTGCTGTTTCTGCATAGTTTAAGATTTACTGGTGTAAGTGCATCAGTCCTCTAACTACCATGAGTCATAAGCATTTGTTTCGTGTCTATCTACAATAAACTAAAAGCGTGTGCGTAGCTTTGTGCCTGGATGCCTATATGCTTCATGCCTAAATGCATCTACATCGTGATGTCAATAGTGACATCATCAGCTTTCGAAGTTCTAGTCAGTCGACTTGTTTGATCGATGACAGCTCTATCTCCTTCATATTGTCAGTCGGGTACGGTTTGAATGGCTGTCTGAGTGAGTAACATTCTCACATCTGCGATACATCGACGATGGTGATGAAGGGCCCAGGAGTGATGTACATCTCTCATATCTCTGCCTTCATGCTGCAAGTCGAGTGCTGGTCACAAGGGCCACACTTGGACCACCTCCTTCAATCCCAACTCTGGTCGACAAGTCGACCACACTCCCCAAACAATCCTCCCTATTTGCACATAGTTTTGTGGCCCAAACTTTCGTTACTCCTCCTAGATGTCCATGATTCTTTGCATGGTCGTCACAAACTCCATGTAGCTGCAATCTCTTTCAGGGATGCACCATACCCATTTTCCCTAATAGTCATGAGAGTTGGCAGGAAACACGAACATTGTGACTTGCGGGAGCAGAGAACACTGCGACAGCTGTGACTTCAGCACATTATGTATTTTCATGTCCTTGTTTTCTTCTGTCTCTACGTCCATTAACACTTTCATCCCTATAGTCTTTTCAGTAGTCTTCCAGCATTGTGATATTGCTACTCTGATGACACAGAAGGTGAATGACATTAGTATTGTTGCTGTTATCAGTACTTTCAATCCATTGGCCATCCATGAAGGAATCCAGGAAAAGGATGTATGATAAGCAGTCATCATCCTCTCCTACAGCATTTGTCTTTGCCTCCATTTTAGCGTGCAGGTCTTATAGTTCAGTGATAGTTTCTGTCAGGGGTCCATTCTCCTCATCGTGGGCGGGTATGAATATACAGCAAGAAGGGATGATCTTTGCGCAAACACCTCCTTCCATAGCTGTGAGAAGGTCTAGAACATATCGATTCAGCAGGGCCATTAATCTGACAACTCTCAATTCTTCTTTGATCGAGTTGAACCCCTTAACTGTCAGGTTTTTCATTTGCATCAGTCCCCATCCTGTGATTTGGAGCCACTTGGAATTCACCTTAGCTTGAACTGCTGGAACGATGGACACAAAGAACATCTCAGTGCTGCTGACCAGCCTAAGTTCTGGTGGTATTGCATCCAGTGCATCTTCCATTTTTGATAATGCATAGTTCCCTCTCTTCACTCTTGTCAGCTCTACAGATCTCTTCTTCTTTTGATGGGCATCCATCTTAGGGAACCCGTCTACTTGTATGTCCTTCCGTGGTACTACTAATGCTTGTGTATTTAGCTGTACCAAGAAACATATTCCTCCCTAATTCGGCAGCAGCTGCATGTATGCCTTGGATCTACAGACCCAGTAGTAGTCCATTAGCATGGTGGTGCCGACCTTCCTGCCAGGTATCTTCGATATCTGCTTGCATCCTTTATTCTCTCGATCCTTTCTGGACCATCATTCTGGAAACACAATGAAGCACTCTCAAGCAGTAGAATTGGCATAGGACCTGCTTCATTCTCCACCCAAGTGAGAAGTTTTGCACTTGCTTCCCATTCTTTGAGGCAGTTTTCATTTTCGTTTTGTACCACTTCTACTGGAACCATTAAGAGTGCATGTGCTTTGCTCCCAACCATTCAGTTTTTCCACCACTCAGCTGTGTAGATTTGTCCATATACTATTAGCTGTGGTCTTTCTCAGCATCCTGGCATTCTTCCTATTCCTTTTTGTCCAGTCTTGGGGAATTATAGTTCCTTTTGTGTCACTATTAGGGTTTCTCCTTTGTGTGGACCGACAGGAATGTACTCTTGTATTGTTTCTTCAGTGCTCCAATAATTATCTATTGTTTCTCGAGTCTTGATATAGCTGTCTTCATACGGGAACATCTTCTTGGACATCCATCTTAATGTTGCCCATTTCCCTTGAAATTGGCCTCTGGTTGTGCAGAGCGACAAAGGCATGAGGCATTGTGCTCTTGCAGTTGGAATTTCAGTTGCTACGAATGTTCTGTATGTACTTATGGCATAGGGGATGAGAGAGCATACATAACAGGTCTCCTTCAAAGTTTCTTCCCCCACCTTGGACTTGTACCACGTGTTGTTGAAAATA
Organism: Ambystoma mexicanum; assembly: GCF_040938575.1. Lineage (NCBI taxonomy): Eukaryota > Metazoa > Chordata > Amphibia > Caudata > Ambystomatidae > Ambystoma > Ambystoma mexicanum. The sequence continues at coordinate 557,254,308 of NC_090931.1, forward strand.
TGGGCCGAATCAGTTAGATATGAATTTACCTGGTCAAAGTCTACGTCTGCACTACGTTTACGCCTTTTTGCTTATTTGGCAGCATGTGTCATGCTCCAGATATGGCTTCTGTAAAAGCATGGATGGGGGTTGTGTTAGTAGGGGTCAAAACATGTGCATGCAGAAATAAAATCCTTCATAGTTCAAAGCGGGTGAAGAAGTAGAGATAACCGAAAGCACAAAACATCAAAACAGCAGTTCGAATTACAGTTCCCATTTTTTGTGGTACCAGATGTTCTCTGTGTTGTTCTGGAAGTCCATAAGAATCACCTTGTTTTTTGTCCTTCCCCTAACTCTAGTTACGTATCGAGTCAATCTTCGTTGTGGTGCTTCTCCTTTGTCTTGTTCTTCTTCTTGCATCAAATTGTCTTTGTTCTGGCAGGAGGAGGTCTACCCTCGACAGGACTTGAAGACACCAATGTAATTCCAGGCTTTTCTGACACTCAGCTTTACAGCTCGATCAGTGGCCTGCTCTACAAAATAGGGCCCCTTAAACCTAGGTTTGAACCAAGGCCAGACAAAAGTTTGCAAGAAAACAGAGTCCCCTAGATAAAATAGTGGTTGCTTTAATAATTTAATGTGTGTTTCCGGTGTGTTGTCTTCCTCAATCTTCTTCGATCTCTACCGCCGGGCTTGATGTGGTTGAGAGATAAAAGAGGCACTAGCCATCATTGAAGCTAGGTAATCATGCATCTCCTTGCCTAAGACAACAGCAGAACTGTGGGTGTCTTTCAGCACTCTAGTAGGAGGAGCAAGTGGAAGTTGCACAAGTCGCCATGTCACCACCTCATGAGGGGTTAAGTGATGGTCGGATCCAGGCTGATTGCGCAATGTGAACAAAGCTAAGGACAATGAAGCCATCCCTTTTTCAATGTGGCTTTGATTTAAGCTATTTTCTCTTTTAACAGGCTGTTTTCTCTTTTAACAGGCCATTGAGTCGCTCGCATATTCCATTTACTTGTGGCTGATACACAAAGCAAAACTATTGATTAATCCCCAGTAGAGCTGTTATATTCTCAAAGGTCTAATTTATAAAATGAGATCCATTGTCAGACCACAGAACCTCGCACAATCCCCATTGTGGGAACACCCCTCGAAAGTGGAGGTCATTGGGGTGTGAACACGGACCAGCTTCGATCCATGGGGAAAACGGGCTCACAACTACTATCATGTAGTGGTAGCCTTGGCAGACCTGAATCATGTCTACATAATCAATGACCTGCGTTATACTTCTTGCAAACAGCACACTTTTCCATAAATGCGGCTGTATACTCTGCCATATTTGGAAAAAATCACTCTTCCCCAATGTGTGCGGAAAGTATGTTCCTACTTAAGTGAGTGGGATGATGCAATTGCGTGAGTGCAATTTGCACAATGCTACTGAAATCACTAGCTTGCCTGTACTCTCCTGTTGCCATAATGCATCTGTAGGGGATATTAAACTGCCCCTCCACACCCATAATTCCTTTTCCTCTAAAGGTGCCTTTCCCTGAAATTTCATTATTTGCGTGGCAGGTAGTGAACTATACCCTTCCTATCAGTATCATATTGTGCACGCGTATCCGTGTGTTAGATGGAGTATCAAACTCATTTACTTCTGTGAAATATGCTGCACGCTTTGCTTCTGCATCTGCGGCTTTGTTGCCATGGTGAAAGGGGCCCCTAGGGGACCCTGACATCTATGGAAACAAAGCGGGTCACCACACACGATAGACACGCCAGACACGAGGTTGTATTCCCAAAGCTAGGGTTTTATTGCAAAGCAAAAGTCTCAGTTGGCCAACTCGGTCTCACGCCCCGCGACGTGTATCTCTAGACCTCGAGGGACGCAAGAGAGTGAATTATGTACACCAGTTATATATATACAAAATGCATATCAAACAATCAGCATTGACATGTATAACACCCCTCTTCATTGGGTTTCTTTGAACTTGGTGTGATGATGGACATCTCCGACCACTAAGACACCTTCAAACATCTATTCTAGTAACAATTTGCAATTTGTGAGTGCGTAGGCATCTTTCGGTTATTGAATAGAACATGGCGCTTCTGTTCTTGGAAGTGAACTACATACAGGGGGGAGTTGCATTCCGGACCTTGCTATCTATCAGGTGCTATTCGTGTCCTGGGAGCCGACTTGCTCTTAGCGGGCTCAGCAAAGGGGGGCCGTTAGAAAAGCATAATTCAAGCCTTTAGCGGTATTATTCTAACATATTCTACCATATAACGAGACTGGCTGGCAGCTGTGAAATGATTAAATGCCCTGCGGCTCTGGTTCAAGGCTACATTAAGGAGGGAGCCGGGCATTCTTCCTGGCGCTGCCTACGTTTGTGTTTCAGCGAAACTCTTGTTATCCTCTCGGCCCTGTGGCCTTGTCCTTTTCATATACAGACAACAATGTTCCAGAGTCGAGCAGTGTAAGCGGAAAATATACTGCGAAGCACTAGGAACAGAAAGCAATGAGCAATGGTTAGAAAACAAAAAACAAAAATGGCAATTCTTGTTACATCAAAATGGTCGTTCATTGGAAAACTCGAAAACCTATATTCTGTCGTATCGTGCATGAGACGGTTGGCCCACGGCCACCAAAATACGTTTGCGGTCTCAAATTGGATTTCTAGACTGACAAACCCTCCTTTGGCCGTATGCCAAACGTCTCATCTATTTATTGAAACCTCCTCTAGTGATGATGAATCTGAAGTACTTATGTCTGAGTCTCGCATGCTATCGTGGACATCATTGTCTTCATTAATATCTATTGCCATCAACTCTCTCATTACTCTCATCTCATTTGGGTCCGGGCTAGTTCGATCATGAGGTTGTTTTTTCTTCATCATTTGCATGCATCCTTCCGTACATCCCTCAGTTACCTCTGCACTAACTATGGGTACACAATGTATACAACAACAACAACACGTTAGGAATATTCCGAACACCACTACTAGTATTGAGATCAGCTTCCATCCCCAAGATCGTAGTATTCCCCAAAACCAAGATCCTATTTCCCAGCTCCCTTCTCCCGAGGAGAGTTCAGAGCTTTGAACGTGCATTTTCTTTATTGCTCCAAAGATCGTGGGGGAATAGTCATCTACATAAACGCAACATGCTGATCCCACTATTTTGCAAATTCCCCCACGATCAACTAGGATTACATTGAGAGCCATTCTACTTTGCAGCGTCATTAACCTGATTCCTCTTTCTTCCAACGTCATGTTAAATAATATATCTGTTGTTGTGTTTATTGTATTCTTTAGGATTCTGGACAGTTGCCTTATATTATAGGAGTTCACTATCTGTCCTAAAAATGGAATGAATGATTTCACTACATCAGTTGTTATTAAAACACCTTTGTCAGTCCTCTTGACTCTAGTTCTGGATAATTTGGCCATGGCTGCTGTTTCCAAGAGGAATACTCCTGGGAACAATAGCCCGAGATAACATGTACCTCCCCAGTTTCTGGGCAACAAGGGTATGCTTTCTCTCCACATATAAAATAAACTGGATCACTTACGTATACTGGTTCCATTTCCCATTTTAGTACCACTGTATTCATACAACCAGTATATGTTCCGACTGAAAAAGATCCTTTCTTTTTTAGGCAAAAAGGGACAGTTCTTGGGCTATAATTCACCGTGTAGGTTGGGGGAATCGCATCTTTGTTCCCTTTTGTTCTTACACGAAACGTCATTACAGATGTTTTTTCTGGCGGGGACAATCTATCTCGTCTATTTTGTCGTGTTATCTTTCGTGTGCTTTTCCTCGTGGGCTCTGGGGCTATTACTTGTGCTTTATGATAAATGGAACAACCCACAGGCTTCATTATTATCTCCTCAAACTCATTCATGTTGGTTCTGTCTAATTGACCCGTATCACTCTTATTCCACTTCCCATAGAACATTGCACCTAAAGATGCACTACATGCAGAACTTAATGGTAATGGCTGCACATACCACCCTATTCCTTTCCCAGCATGCTGTGGTAAATGGGCACATACCCAGCAGTTTGTTTTCTTCAGGATTGCATGTGTCATGTTCATTATCAGAAGTAAGGTGTAATTTGTAAAACCTTCCCTGTGTTTTTCTTCCATTGGGGGTAGGGTATAAGTGATCACCTGAACCGGGCTTTCAGTAGTGGATATATTAATTATTGGTAAAAACATTTCTAATGGGTGTATTGTTTCTACCCACCATAATATTAGGGCAGTCGATATTGGTGCTACCACGCTCATAAAGCACATTATTATCGTTAGTGTCAGCATACAATTTGTTTTACCATGCGTTTTTCTTAAACTTATAGTTTTTATAACTGACTCATTCTCAGCGGTGGTGGTGCAGGAGGAGGCTGGAACCAGTCCTGGCATGTTTCTCGTCGTCCTTCTTCTTCCTTATCACAGTTCGTTGTGGATCTCTCTCTTTGTCGCGCTTGCTCTGATGTCTATAAATTCAATGGAATTCTCACAATTCAGTTTTGCCTGTCCTTTTTTTTTTTTTAGCCTGGATTCGATTATTCGTTTTTAGGCGAGATCACTTGTCCCTTCTTATACTGCTCAGAGGACCTTTGATCAGTTATCGCCTCAGTATCACGTGCGCCCAGCTTGTCCGCTCTGGTTCCGGACACATGTACTGTTAATCAATTATCTCACTTGTCATAGTACCATGTGCGCCCAGCTTGTCCGCTCTGGTTCCGGACACATGTACTTTTATGATCGCACCGAGGAGCCGCGAGTCTTGAATTGTCCGACTTGCACAATTCTCACGCTTCTCTCCTCTACACCCCTGGTTCCTTCTCCGTCCATGAGCTGAACCAGAGGTTGACATAAACACCAGAAGAAAAAGAATGCGGATCACTTTGTCTTCCGAGGCCGCAGGTTGTATCGCCTTGCTCCTGGTATCGTATGATCCGTGAACAGTGCCGGTGCACTTTCAGATTCAGGCTTGAAGTCAGCCTGTGGTGCTAAAGCAGGTGCTGGTGTGCGCCACGCCAATGATGCAGATTCGGTCTTTGGTGTGCTGGCAAGTGCTGGTGGGCGCCAAAAGGGGTACACAATTTGGTTTTGCTGGTATCTGCAAGGCAGATTTCACGTCGGTCAGCAGTGATGTTGATTCTGCTGGGCAACGTTGGGGCACTCTTTGCCCTTCCCCCTCTTTGGCAATCGTCTCAGGCTTTGTTTCGAGTTTCACTTCACGTTTTGGCAGATCAGGTGGCTGCACACTGGCAACAGTTTCTTTCGTTTCTGCGACCGCTGTCTCTTTCCAGTCATCAGTGTCAGGCAAGACTTTCAGTGCAGTTGGACTCTTTTTGGCATGGGTGGCATGGATCCACGACTTCCTTCCATCCACCTGTATTGCCGTCTGCATCGCCAAAAGTACTTGATGGGGCCCGTGCCACCTGGGTGCTAATGATGAGTTTTTTTTCGAAGTTTTTTTTAGCAGCACCCAGTCTCCTGGCTCCAGCGCGTGCCCCGGACCGGTATACTGCACGGGTAATGCCTCCTGCACCTGCTGATGAATCAAACGCAATTTCTGCATTAAAAGGCCACAATAATTATTATTATTATTATTAATTATTTGGCATTTATATAGTGCTACGAACCCTCAGGTATCTGAGCGCTGCTTATTATTACCCACGGTGTGTGGTGCTCATTTATCGACCTCGGAAGGATGAAAGGCTGAGTTTGGCATGGCGGGATTCAAACCTGCGTTAGCAGGCTCTGCACAGATGTCAAAGCGAGCGCTCTACTCGCTGTGCCACTTGACCGGCTATAGTACTAAGCACAGGATGTTCTATCTCACTGAGTCGTTTTGGCTGAGGTGCACACCATACATTTGCCGGCCTCCCCATTATGATCTCGTATGGGGAGAGCCCAGTTTTCGCCTGTACAGACGTACGCATGCATAATAGTGCTATTGGTAATGCATCCACCCAACTCAACTTGCTTCCCGCACAAATCCTGCTAATCTTTGATTTAAGAATCCTGTTGTGCCTCTCCACAAGACTGGCAGAACTCAGATGCCTTGAACTATGGAATCTCTTATCAATCTGGAGACCTGCACATATCTGTAACACCACTGCACCCACAAAATGTGGTCCATTATCGGACCATAGGACACAGGGCAAGCCAAATCTGGAAAAATACTCCTTCAACATTACTTTTGCCGTAGTCATCGCTGTGCAGTCTTTTAAAGGATATGCCTCCACCCACTTACTGAATGCACAGATTACCACCAAGACATATTTTAAGTTTTGGCACCTTTCCATCTCTATGAAATCAAAATGAACTACCTCAAACGGCATGGAGGGCGGGCCAAAACTGCCTGTTGGTGTCACTGTTCCCTTTCCTACATTGTGTTGTAAACACGTGATACAGTTCTGCACCAACCTCTCTGCATTCTTTTTTTATGTTTGCATTCTGCCACACTGTGGAAAGGTGCTGTATCATTTTCTTGGCACAGATGTGCGTAGGGCTGTGGGCCATTGTGACAATTGCAGTCACATATGAATTTGGCAACATCCAGTTTCTAGTTCCCTTATCCACCCAACAACCCTCCAAATCCAACTCAGCAGATCCCTCTGCCCATCCCTGTATTTCATCGGCCGTAGCCTCGGCCTGCATTTCTTTGACAGTCGTAACTCCATCTTCTATCATACAGGGTACTTCCTCTGTCTGAACGTCATCATCTTGGTATTCAAATCAGTGGCAGTTTGTTTCGCAATCCTGTCTGCAAACGCGTTTCCCTCTCCTATTTTGCATGTTACTTTTTTATGTGCCTCACATTTCACTATTGCTAGGCGCTTTGGAAACGTAAGTGCAGACAGCAATCGTACAATCAAAGGGCCATGTTGAATTCTGCCCCCATGTGATGTCAGAAACCCTCTCTCCGCCCAGAGGCGTCCAAAGTTATGAACCACTCCAAACGTGTACTGACTATCAGTATATATATTCACATTCAAATTTTCAGAAATCTCGCAGGCTCTGATTATTGCTATTATTTCCGCGGCTTGTGCTGAATTATAGGAGATTCTTTTACAGTCTACAACTCTCTCTAGGGTTCTGATAGCGTATGCGGCAGTTGTCGTGCCATCTGGTAATTTAAAACATGAGCCGTCACAAAATAACTCTCCATCCGGCTCTTTCTGTGGAATATCACTTAAATCAACTCTCCCCTTCGTTTCTTCCTCAGTGACCATTAAGCAATCGTGGGGAGGTGATTCAGTCTTACCAATTTCTTTTTTGGTTAATGGCATTAATTCTGCAGGATTCAAAGCGCTACACCTCATAATTTGGATATGGGGCGCGAACAAGATAATCTTATATCTTGTCAATTTAGCAGAGATGAGGTGTTGCGTCTGTGTCCTATTTAATAGAATGTCTATGGCATGTGGCACCATCAGAATTGAAGTGTGCCCCAATACCATCCCTTCCGTTTGTTTGACTGACGCAGCAACCGCCGCGACAGATCGCAAACATCGTGGTAGTGCACGCGCTACAGGGTCCAGCGCAGAAGAAAAATAGCCGCACGGCCTATTTCTTCCACCTTGTTCCTGTGTCAAAACCGCCAATGCACATCCTTCACTTTCACACACAAATAGTCTAAAAATGTTCTTATAGTTCGGCGTACCCAAAACTGGAGCCGAGCATAATGCAATTTTCATTCCATCAAATGATCTATGACATTCCTCATCCCACTGCAAAGGCATAACCGCATCTTTTCTAGTCAAATTAACTAATGGTTTCACAATCAACGCAAAATTACCAATCCATTGTCGGCAATATGAAGCCATGCCTATTATTTATTTTATTTATATATTTATAACGCGCCGAAGCTCGCAAGCATCAGGGCGCGACAACCACACAAGAGGACAGATCACAGGACAACATGAAAAGGGAGGACGGGGGACTCAAGGGAGTCCATGCTGAATATGTAACAAATTATCGAAAGAGTAGAGTTTTTAGCTGCTTCCTAAATAGCGAGTAGCTACTTTCTAATCTGAGTTTCTCAGGAAGCTCGTTCCAGAGTGCAATAGCTTTGGTGGGGAAGGCTCTCCCGAGTCCAGTAGCTTTGACTCTAGTATGGCTAACTTTGAGTAGCCCTTTTTTTGCTGATCTAAGACAGCGGCTTGGTTCGTACCAAAGAAAGTCCTTCTCTAGGTATGTAGGAGCCGTACCAAAAAGACAGCGGTGGACAAGTGTCAGGGATTTGAATTTAATACGCTCCTCAATGCCGAGCCACTGAAGGCCTATTCGGTCATGGGTGATGTGCTCGCGCTTGGAATTCCCGGTAATAGTTCTAACAGTGTTATTCTGGATGATCTGGCATTGTTTAATGCAAGATTTGCTTGAACCGAGCATCAGCGCATTCCCATAATCCAGTCGGGACAATATCGTGGCTCTAGCAATGGTGGCGCAATTTGTAACGTTAAGATATGGCCTAATGCGGCGTAGTAATCTCTGGTGGTATTGGCAGTTCTTTTTAAGAAAAGCGACTTGAGCGTCTGCTCCTAATGAGGATTGCAGGTATATGCCAAGTGTTTTCACCTTAGTTAGGACCGTGATGCTAGAGTCCTTGATAAGAAATGATGAGTAGGCTGGGCCTAGATTGGATAAGGCTTTTGAAGATCCGAATGTCATAAGTTCTGTTTTTGAACTATTCAGACACATCCAGTGGGCTTTCATCCAGCTTTCTATAGTATTATAGATTATTATGGCTCTGACTCCTTTTTGTGTTTTTGGAATAGGCATACAAGAAATACTTTCTATGCGTTCTGGCGTTAGTCTTCTCCCTCCTTTCGAAAGTAGGTAGCCCAAGTAAACTACCTCCTTTCGATAATACTGAAATTTCTTCAAACTAGCTTTATGCCCATGTGCCGCTAGGTGTGACAGTAGTAATACAGTGCTTTCTTTACAAATCTCCTCTGTGTCTGCAGCTAGCAATAAATCGCCTATGTATTGCAAAAGTACACAACCCACGGGTAATTCCAGCATGTCTAGTTGTTCTTTTAATGCTCTACTGTAAATACTTGGACTTTCCGTATAACTGTAAGGCTCACCTGGCTCCCACGGAGGCGCTGGTCTGGTCTGGGTTGCTGTGGCCTCTTCAAGCGTGATCCGCAGAATTCGGACCACCGATTGAACAGGACCCCCAAATCTTGCTTGTCTGGCCCGTAGGAATATCCTTCTGCAGATGAGAAAGGGGATTAACTGTCTGCTGAATAGTGTGCTTGCTCCCCCCTTTCCCCCTTCGTTCTTCTCGGACTTCCTCCAAAACCCCCGGTTTAAGCTCACCTTATGGTTTGGAAGGATGAACTCTCCATCCTGCTTCTGGTGCAGGAGAGCGTGTTCGTCCAGTTACTTCACTGGTTTTCAGAATGGCGCTGGCAAATCCACTTGACTTTTCTGAGCGATACGCCGTAAGTATGAAGATGCAAAAGTTCAAGTGTGAGCCTCCTTTTATGTTGTTTTTTCCTGTCCTTTATTTCAGGTGCAGAACAAAGGCGATGCGTTGAGGGGTTAAATTGCCGGTTGTAAAATCAGGTGAGTTAGTGATGAGGACGACCCCTCTAAATGTCTTTATAATTCCCCAGTGTAATGTCTTTTGTCCTTTCCCCATAGGGGTCGGGGTGCGGTACCTGCTAAAGATGCGGCGCCGACCCGAGATGTGGAATGGTTCACCAAGAAAAGCCGGTAAGTAATATGGCTGAAAATTCAGCTTTCCTCTTGTGTTCCCTTGCTCACCTTTTGTCTCTTCTATTATCTCCTAGGTGCAGAGATGTGGCGACCGGTGCTGAGAGCCGCGATGGAGCCGGGCGGCGTCTCGGGAATAGGTGAGTGAAGCGCGGCGCTGCAGCGAGCAACGCGGTGCTTTTAAATGGAAGTCTTCCTTCAGGAATGCTGGCGTGAAGATTCCGGATGCAGGTAAGAAGGTTGAATAAGTTCTTGGTTTTCACCTTTCTCTTCTCTTATTCCCTTATAGGTGTTCCAGGTTCGAGGCGGGCGTGGCTGGAGTCCAGGTGCAGGAGCAGACACGGTGAGCGTTCAGCTGCTGGGATGCAGAACAATGCGAAGCACGTGTGGCTGTCCGGGTGTGGCTTAAATAGCCTTGGAAGAAGTTCATGGTGAGTATTCTTCCACAGGCCCACCCAAGTAACAAAATAGTTCCTTCAGAAAAATAGTCCCTCCTAAGCCTCATTTGGCTTGGTTCTTCATGCAGCATGGTCTGCATCAGGTGAGTGTGCAGCATGGTCTGCTTCAGGTAAGTGCACCAAACACTTCCCCTTATGAGCCTGCCGCCTATGGCGCCAGGACTGATGTCCAACATGAGCCTGGTGCCAACGGCGGCGCCAGGACAGAGTCCAAAGAGCCCCTATAAAGGGCCGCTGGGCTTTTACCCGGGGGCGTGTTGCCTGCTCCTGGGGGTGCTGGGCCTGGCCTGGTGCTCCGGGGGTAGGCATCATGACAGCACTCCCCCCCCAAGGCCCCTCCCAAGGTTGTTTCCCCAGGAGGTTTCGGTTTGTTCGGGAAATTCCGATGGAACCTTTTTACTAGCCGAGGTGCATGTACGTGTTCGCTGGGTTCCCAAGATCTTTCCTTAGGCCCGTACCCCTTCCAATCAATTAGATAGAAAAGTTTTGATTTTGAGATCTTAGAGTCCAAAATGTTCTTCACCTCGAATTCAGGCTCCCCATCTATCTGGATTGGTTCTGGTGGCTTTATTAATCTGGTTGCACTGGTTTCAAAAGCGACACATGAAAAACGGGGTGAATCTGCATGTTAGCTGGTAGATCTAGCTTGACTGCCACTGGGTTAATTATAGCTTTGATCGAGTAAGGGCCTAAATACCTTGGATTAAAAGTCCGAGGTCCCTTGAGCGATAAGTGTTTGGTAGCCAACCATACTTGATCCCCTATTTGGTATGGAGGCGCCTCCTTTCGATGCAGATCCACATTCTTTTTGTATTTCCCTTTCGCATGTTGTAAGTGTGCAGTAGCATCCTTGAAGGATTGAGTAATCGTAGAATGCAAATGGTCCACTGCGGGCATTTCAAGGCTCAAAGGTGAGTCCAAGTCTGAAGTACGAGGGTGATGTCCATATAGGGTATAAAAGGGGCTCTGACCAGTTCCAGAGTGTATCGAGTTATTGTATGCATATTCAGCCACCCATAAAATATCCTTCCAATTACCCTCCGATTGGTGCAACATACATCGTAGATATTGTTCAAGGGTCTGGTTCGTTCTCTCCGTCTGACCATCGGTGTGTGGGTGGTGGCTGGTTGAGAGTCTTACGTCGATTTGTGCCAGTTGACAACACGTTTTCCAAAAATTAGAAATAAACTGGCTTCCCCGATCGCAGATTAGTATGGACGGGAATCCATGCAGACGGATGATATTTTCGAGGAATTCCTTGGCAAGAACAAAAGCTGAAGGTAATCCTTTCAACGGAATAAAATGGGCCATCTTGGAAAATAAATCCACCACAACCAGAATAGTATTGTATCCATTACAAGAGGGCAGGTCCGTGATAAAATCTAGTGACAAGGTGAGCCAAGGTGCTGGTGGAATGTCTAAGGGTTGAAGAAGACTGGCGGGTTTTGTTTTTGACCTTTGTTTTGGGTGCAAACTCCACAGGACATCACAAAAGATTTAATATCCTTTCGCCAGGACAGCCACCAGAATTGTCGTTTAATTTTTTCCTGTTTTGGCGATGCCAGGATGTCCTTCCATCAGAATATCGTGATGACAGGAAATAACCAGTTCTTGTAATTCCTTTTCTGGCAAAAATAAACGTCCTTGGAAGTAAGGTAAGCCATCGTTGATTGAAAAGGCAGACCCCCTTTTGATCTAATCCTGCAAGACTGAAGAGTCCAGGAATAGTTTTACCCGTGCTTGAATGTCTTCAAGGGTTTGTAAAGTGGTTATCCCCAAGATTCTTTTTTCGGGAATTATCGGCACAGGTTCTGAGTTTGTGTCCATTTCTCCCATTCCAATTCGAGATAGCGCGTCCGCTTTGCCACTCTCACAGCCGGGACGGTAAGTGATTACAAAATCGAACTCAGCAAAGAATAAAGCCCATCGGAGCTGTCGTGAAGACTGAGCCTTGGCAGTTTTTAAATATTGTAAATTTCGGTGATCACGGTGATGGTATGCCTGGCTCCAAGAAGATAATGCCGCCAAGCCTTAAAGGCGGACTTAATGGCTAATAATTCCTTATCGGTGATTGCATAATTTATCTCCGGCGGCGAGAACTTTCTGGACCAAAATGCTACGGGGTGCAGTTGGTTGGTTTCGGGGTCTCTCTGAGACAGGACAGCTCCCATGGCTAAGCTGGATGCGTCGGTTTCGACTATATATGGGAGATCAGGATGCGGGTGTTTCAAAATAGGTGCGGACGTAAATTTAGCTTTTAATTCCTGAAAGGACTGTTCAGCTTCCTCGGTCCATTCAAAACGTTTATTCTTCTGCAAGAGTGCAGTGATGGGTTGCATCACCCGTGAAAATTCCAGGATAAACCTGCGATAAAAATTGGCAAAACCAAGCATGCTTTGGACACCTTTCACCGAACTAGGTGATGGCTATTTGAGGATGGCATCCACTTTCCGTGAGTCCATTCGGACCCCTTTGGGTGTCAGGATGAATCCAAGAAACTCAAGCTCGGTGGTATGGAAAACGCATTTTTCCAGCTTTGCAAACAGTTTGTGCTGGCGCAATTTCTCAAGGACGGCCCTGACATGTTTTCTGTTATCTGATTCCGAAGAGGAGTACACCAGAATGTCATCGATATACACGACAACACAGACATCGATGAGTTCCCGAAGGACATCGTTCATGAAGAATTGGAAGGCAGCAGGTGCGTTGCACAACCCGTAAGGCATCACCTGGTATTCGAATAGTCCATATTTTGTACGGAAGGCCGTTTTCCATTCGTCGCCTTCTTCTACTCGTACCAGATGATAAGCCCCTCAGAGATCTAACTTGGTGTATATGCAAGCGTCCTTCACCTGGTCAAGGAGTTCAGGGATCAAAGGCAGAGGGTAACGATTTTTAACAGTTATCTGGTTCAATGCGCGGTAATCGATACAAGTTCTAAGGTCGCCTTCTTTTTTTGGCACGAAGAACAAAGCCGAGGATGCCGGAGACTTTGACGGGCGAATGAAACCATTGGCTAGGTATTGATCTAAATATTGTCTCAAATGCAGATTTTCCGGCTCAGTAAGGGCATAAATCCTGCTACAAGGGGGTTGTGCACCGGGCACCAGATCGATTTGGCAATCGTACGATCTGTGAGGAGGTAACGTGTTGGCCTGTCCCTTTTGGAAGATGTCCTGAAAGTCTTGGTATTCCGGAGGTAGTTGCATGGAGACAGAGGTTACTGATGCTAGACTGATCTTCAGATTTTCTGGGTAGCAGGTTCGTGCACACTCCGGAAAGGTTATTCTCTTCGCTCGCCAATCAATTCGAGGATTATGTGTCTCTAACCAAGGGATTCCGAGAATAACCTGAAACTGTGGAGCCTTGATTACATCAAACACAACTGCCTCCCGATGGCCGTCTGGTCCTACAAGTGTCACCTCAGCTGTGGAATGTGTTACCGGTCCCGAGGCAATTTCGGTTCCATCAACTGTGGTGATGACATCTTTGCTGGTTTTAGGACGCAGGGGGAGGTTAATCCTGGAGACCAATTCACGATCCACGTAGTTTCCTGTAGCCCCACTATCGATGTATGCCTTTATTGCATGCAACCGCTTAGGCTGTTCCGGATCTACGAGGACCATTGGCACAGTGAAATGCGAGGTCTGAGAGTTCGTTTTCAAGCTCGGCAAGCGGACCCCTACGCTTGTCGGGCGGGGCCGTTTCCCGATACAGAGGTTTCATGGATTTTATCAGCAGCTCCTAACACCTTCCTGGGCGGCCTTGCCGGGCAATCTCGTAGAAAGTGTCCAGAGGATCCCCAATAAAGACATAAGTGCATCTGCCGTCTTCTTTCACGTTCCTTTTGAGTTAAAGGTCCTTTAACTCCCCTGCTTTGCATTGGCTCAGAGGCTTCAGCCCCTTGAGGTTAGCGTGGGTATTGACTAAAACCCGGGTCTCAAACTTGGACCGATCTGCTTTTCTGTTTTGCAGTCTGTGATCCAATTGGACCACTAAGTCTATATATTCTGAGCATTCTTGGGGCGGATTTACAACTTGGGCCAGGACATCTTTAAGTTCTCTGCGTAGACCTCGATAAAATAACGTGATTCTTTTATCCTCTGGCCACCCAGTTTCCACAATTAGTCTATTAAAGGTTGCAATGTAGGAAAGGAGGTCTTGATTGCCCTGTAGCAGAGATAGAAGTTCGTCATCTAGAGCCTGCCCCTGGGAGTGACAAGCACAGGAGCGGGGTTCCCTCCGGAACCGGGTAAAGGAGTTTGTCCAGCTTGACCTTGCAAAAGCTGTCTAGCCAGGTCATCAGCTCTTTCCTTTGTTACAATCACTTCCCTCCTGAGAGCATTAGTCTCTTGACGAGTGGCGTGTACTTCGGCCCGTAATTCCCCCAGTAGTTGGGCCAACTGGTCAGTCTCAGAAGTTTCCATAGCGCCTGGGTGGGAATTTGTAGGAAGGCTTCGCGTTCTGTAACGCTCACCTGGCTCCCACGGAGGCGCTGGTCTGGGTTGCTGTGGCCTCTTCAAGCGTGATGCGCAGAATTCGGACCACCGATTGAACAGGACCCCCAAATCTTGCTTGTCTGGCCCGTAGGAATATCCTTCTGCAGATGAGAAAGGGGATTAACTGTCTGCTGAATAGTGTGCTTGCTCCCCCCTTTCCCCCTTCGTTCTTCTCTGACTTCCTCCAAAACCCCCGGTTTAAGCTCACCTTATCCTGCTTCTGGTGCAGGGGCGCGCGTTCGTCCAGTTACTTCACTGGTTTTCAGAATGGCGCTGGCAAATCCACTTGACTTTTCTGAGCGATACGCCGTAAGTATGAAGATGCAAAAGTTCAAGTGTGAGCCTCCTTTTATGTTGCTTTTTCCTGTCCTTTATTTCAGGTGCAGAAGAAAGGCGATGTGTTGAGGGGTTAAATTGCCGGTGGTAAAATCAGGTGAGTTAGTGATGAGGGCGACCCCTCTAAATATCTTTATAATTCCCCAGTAATGTCTTTTGTCCTTTCCCCATAGGGGCCGGGGTGCGGTACCTGCCAAAGATGCGGCGCCGACCCAAGATGTGGAATGGTTCACCAAGAAAAGCAGGTAAGTAATATGGCTGAAAATTCGGCTTTCCTCTTGTGTTCCCTTGCTCACCTTTTGTCTCTTCTTCTATCTCCTAGGTGCAGAGATGTGGCGACCGGTGCTGAGAGCCGCGATGGAGCCGGGCGGCGTCTCGGGAATAGGTGAGTGAAGCGCGGCGCTGCAGCGAGCAACGCGGTGCTTTTAAATGGAAGTCTTCCTTCAGGAATGCTGGCGTGAAGATTCCGGATGCAGGTAAGAAGGTTGAATAAGTTCTTGGTTTTCACCTTTCTCTTCTCTTATTCCCTTATAGGTGTTCCAGGCGGGCGTGGCTGAAGTCCAGGTGCAGGAGCAGACACGGTGAGCGTTCAGCTGCTGGGATGCAGAACAACGCGAAGCACGTGTGGCTGTCTGGGCGTGGCTTAAATAGCCTTGGAAGAAGTTCCAGGTGAGTATTCTTCCACAGGCCCACCCAAGTAACAAAATAGTTCCTTCAGAAAAATAGTCCCTCCTAAGCCTCATTTGGCTTGGTTCTTCATGCAGCATGGTCTGCATCAGGTGAGTGTGCAGCATGGTCTGCTTAAGGTAAGTGCACCAAACACTTCCCCTTATGAGCCTGGCGCCTATGGCGCCAGGACTGATGTCCAACATGAGTCTGGCGCCAACGGCGCCAGGACAGAGTCCAAAGAGCCCCTATAAAGGGCCGCTGGGCTTTTACCCGGGGGCGTGATGCCTGCTCCTGGGGGTGCTGGGCCTGGCCTGGTGCTCCGGGGGTAGGCAGCATGACAATAACCTTGTGGAATTCGTGTAAATGTAAATGATCGTCCTCCTAATGTGAACGCGACAAGTATCTACTGTCCTTGTCCACTGGAATACTAAAGAATGCGTTCTTCAAATCTATTACACTAAAATATTCTGCTGAAACAGGTATCATTGTCAATATTGTAGTGACGTCTGGCACTAGAGGAAATTGCGGATTTAATACCTTATTTAATGCGCGTAGATCAATTATGAAACGGTATGGTACATCATTGCCTCCTTTTTTATAAACCGGAAGAATCGGGCTGTTACATGTACTGCCTGTGATTTCCTCTATTACCCCTAATTTCACCAAGTCGTTAACAATACTCTTCAATCCTTTCTCAGCTTCAACCGAAATTTTGTATTGGGGTATTCGCGGTAGGGTAACACCTTCTTTTAAAATAATCTTTACTGGCTCTATCTTTAAACATCCCACATCGTTGTCATGCATTGCCCATATACAGATTGGTACTTTACTTAGTTCCTCTGGTAACGCTTCGGACATAAATTCTGACACAGGGGCATCGTGTGGCCATATCGTTAGAAACCCTCCGTCTGCCGTGCAATGTATAACAGAACCTAGTTTTTTCAACAAATTTAATCCCGACAAATTTGCTCCACAATTTTCTGTTAGAAGGAAAGGACAATGTTCGGTAAATGGTCCTATGGTAACTGGGACTGGTTTGGACACTGGGTTTATGACTGGTGTACCTGCGAACCCTACAGAAATATTCTCTTGCCCTGACAGTGGTATATTCGGAACCAAGTGATGGTCTATTGAACACTTCTGTGCTCCTGTATCTACAAGAAAGCGGTGTTCCTCATTCCTGACTCTCATTTCTACATAGGGTCCTCTCTGATTCACGGGAATAGACACTGGTTCCAACCCCTGTCCTGGGCTGTCCTATTGGGGAAATAACACATCGTCCAATGTGTAATCATTACTATTACTGTAATACCTGTTTGGCTGTGTATCGAAAACATTTCCACTCTTCCCTCTATTTCCCCCACTCTGATTTCCATATTGTTGATTTTGCTGTCCCTGACTCTGGTTTGGGGCATTTTGGTTTTGGCCTTGGTTTTGATTACCTCCGTTATTATGATGCTGCTGCTGCATACTATTCCTATTTGGTCCATTCGCTCCTTGGTGTCCTCTATGCTGTCTCCTCTGACCAGACCCATTTCTGTTCTGTAGATGCGGCCATTGCGCTCGCCAATGTCCTTCCTCTTTACAATATGCACACTGATTCGGCCCCACTGTTCCCCCATGCATATTCAAACTACTCCTTACTTGTGCGTTCCCTCGCCCTCTATTATGTCCTACTACTTGCTGCATTAATACCCTTGTCTTTAGATTTACCCTATCCCTCTCTTCTTTTTCTTTTCCTGCAGTCACTCTGCGCTCATAATATTGGGCCATATGCAGTACTTCGCCCAACGTTTTTGCTTGCCATGCACTCTCTGATGTCATTATTAGATCCTGAATTGGAAGTTTTAACCCCCTCACATATTTGTCAACAAATAACCTCTTCCCTGCTTCTGAACCCACATCCTGCCCGCTAAAGTCTGTGAATACTTCTTCAAATCTATTAAAATAATCTGTAGCCAACTCATCTTTGCCTTGTACACATGCAGTCAATTTGTCCCATTGGATTCTTTTCTCTGGAACAATTGTTTTTAACTTCTGTACTAAACGTGCTGGTAATGCCGCCAGGTTCGGTCATGGTGTTCCTCCAACCGCTTTATTTCTATCCTCTATCATCAAGTCCGCCCATGTGGGGCCAAAGGCAGTTGTGTCATCTACCTTCCTTATTTGTTTCCATATATCTGCTGGCAGGATCACCGGGAATATTAGGTCTATATCACCCATGGTAAGCACGGATGACTGTATGCAGGACTCTACTTCCTTGTAAAACCCTGCAGAATTCTTTCTTATATCCGGAATCGTCTGCTTTATGTTGTTCACCTCTTGTCTGGAAAAGGGGACATGCACGTATTGGGCAGTGTAATGGGCTGGTGTTACCTGCGCCGCTACATTGCCTGCTGCGGGAACCTCCACTTTGGGCACAAAGGTAGGTGGGACCTCTCTCATAGGAAATGCCCCACTTATCGTCCCTCCCCCTTCTCTTAGATGCAACAATATTCCCAGATCCAATGATAGGGCTGTTTCTCCTGTCCCTCGTTCTAATGCTCTCCTATATACTGCCATTATTTCAGGCGGGCTGGCCTTATCGTTTTTTATATCTTTATCTAATAAATGTTCAACCATCGATTGTAGCGCTTTTCTTTTCATAGGCATGGAATATTCATCAAATATCTCGTGTATCTCCGTTGTGGGAATACTAGGATCTGACATCCATCTAGACGCTTCTCGCATACATACTTTTAACTTGTCGCCCCTTTGTACTGATGACATCGAATGTCGTCGCTGTATATATGGCTCTACAGTTTCCTTTCTATTTCTCCCGATATCTTTACTCCTGTACCCGGGTGCAGTAAACATTTCGGCATAGTCATTATCTAATTCATCTTTAAGCTCAAAAAGTCTATACACATGTTCTCTTACTTCTTCATCCCTCTCCCTACAGCGTGCTAATGCATTCAAATCTAACAATCGCTGGGGTGGTAATTTCCCAATTAGCTGTTTCCATCTTTCCACCAAATATTCACCCGTGCATTCCAACACTACCTGTCTTTCGTTACTTCTACGAAAGTCATATATCGAAGCCAATGTTGCCGTCCCATCATTCCCGTCTATATACATCTCTGCCTGTTGCTGCAATTCCACCTTCCTTGCTGATTGCGCTGCGGGTTACCCTCGTGTACTGCCATTGGTCAGTCCCGCCTCTTGCCCCTGTGGTTTCAACTCCAACCCCGGGAGGAACTGACAGTACTGATTCTGCGTCTGAGGCGGGAGGTGCGGATGGGACAATGGGAACAGCGAGTGTCTGTTGTGGGCCTGGTTGGCTAATAGGAAGTGTTACGTGCACGGTCTGTGGCTGTGGGAGGGCTTGAGCTACCGGAGGGGGAGCTTGAGCTACGGGCGGGGTCTGGGCAATAGCTACTGACGTGTCTGGTCTTACTTCTGATCTTGGGCCTTGTTTTGTATGGGTCAATATATTTTCTATCAATTCATCTGTCATGTGTAATTCTTGTTGTGGGTATATCTTTTCTATATTCAACTGGTCACGCCTGCCTGCCCTTCTTAGACTCCCAGTCCACTCCTCCTCTTCTTTTTCTTCCTCTACCTCACCTTTTGATTTATGCCTGCGCGCATGCTTTGCTCTGCTTTTAAATCGGAGCATTGCTTCCTTTTTCCAGTCTTTAATAGTTTCAAATGCTGCAGGACGCGCTTTCTTTCTTATCAACACCCTTTCCAAGTTATCTATTCTCGCCATCTCAAAACTACCATTAATCGGCCACTGATGGTCTTGTTGCTTTCTGGTTTTCCTATGCCAAGTCTCACAGAATATTATCGCACCCACTCCATACTTCACATACATCTCATACGCCGGCGTTCCCCCAGGTGGTACAATTTGGCCATTTTCCAAAGATTGTCTTACCACAGCGGGAAAGACCCTGCTAAGGTGGACAATAACCCAGGCATGTTTCAACCTTCCCCTTGGTTAATCAACCTTACCTAGGGCGTTTGATTTTGCAAAGTCAACTCTCAACCAATATCAGGATGCTTTGAATTGGGGAATGACTCACCTGATAAATCAAGCCGTCTGTATACTGACGCACCAAAGGACGTTGTGTCTGCGTTTCTTGGCTTCCGCCTCGTTTCTGGACCCTCGCCTCCTTGTTCTCTAGCCAGGCACGTCGATCAGGGATCAGATGTGTGCAGATCTGCAAAGGAGTCTCATCACTTTTACAGGGCGCCCCGAACACCTCTTGATCCCGGCTCAATAGTCCCGTCCTCGCCGTTCTCGGCTTTTCTCAATTACAACGTTAGGCGAAGGAACAAGTGGGGGAGGGTCCCTATTCGGGCGCCATATTGAAAGGGGCCCCTAGGGGACCCTGACGTCTATGGAAATAAGGCGGGTCACCACACACGATGGAGACGCCAGACACGAGGTTGTATTCCCAAAGCTAGGGTTTTATTGCAAAGCAAAAGTCTCAGTTGGCCAACTCGGTCTCACGCCCCGCAACGTGTATCTCTAGACCTCGAGGGACGCAAGAGAGTGAATTACGTACATCAGTTACATATATACAAAATGCATATCAAACAATCAGCTATGACATGTATAACACCCTCTTCATTGGGTTTCTTTGAACTTGGTGTGATGATGGACATCTCCGACCACTATGACACCTTCAAACATCTATTCTAGTAACAATTTGCAATTTGTGAGTGCGTAGGCATCTTTCGGTTATTGAATAGAACACGGCGCTTCTGTTCTTGGAAGCTAACTACACACAGGGGGGAGTTGCATTCCGGATCTTGCTATCTATCAGGTGCTATTCGTGTCCTGGGAGCCGACTTGCTCTTAGCGGGCTCAGCAAAGGGGGGCCATTAGAAAAGCATAATTCAAGCCTTTAGCGGTATTATTCTAACATATTCTACCATATAACGAGACTGGCTGGCAGCTGTGAAATGATTAAATGCCCTGCGGCTTTGCTTCAAGGCTACATTAAGGAGGGAGCCGGGCATTCTTCCTGGCGCTGCCTACGTTTGTGTTTCAGCGAAACTCTTGTTATCCTCTCGGCCCTGTGGCCTTGTCCTTTTCATATACAGACCACAATGTTCCACAGTCGAGCACTGTAAGCGGAAAATATACTGCAAAGCAATAGGAACAGAAAGCAATGAGCAATGGTTAGAAAACAAAAAACAAAAATGGCGATTCTTGTTACATCAAAATGGTTGTTCATTGGAAAACTCGAAAACCTATATTCTGTCGTATCGTGCATGAGACGGTTGGCCCACGGCCACCAAAATACGTTTGCGGTCTCAAATTGGATTTCTAGACTGACAATGGGAGACTAAGTCCCCCCTTTCGTGTGTGCTTGGCACTTCACAACTGATATGGTTGATGGGAGCTATAGCGCGTCTATGAGTCTACCCAATAGGGGCACTTACTGCACTGGTGTGCCGTCAGCACGTCAGACGCCCCTCCTCTGCCATCGTCAAGCGTGTACTGTAGATGTCATGTAGGCTGAATCGGAATACACTGTAACCTCCTTGTCTTTGCATGCTTCTAATGCCATTATGAAAGCCACTAATTCTGCTGCCTGTGCTGAAAAATGTGAATGCAATCTTGCACTTGCTACTATTTCGGCTGTCCCGTCTGATTTCATTTTCACCACTGCTGTCCTAGTATGTCTTTCTCCCGTCGTCTGGTCTATAGATGACCCCTCAATAAAAAGTCTCTCTTCCCCCTCAAGGGCATTCTCCCCCACTTTAGGAACGTCATCATATTGTTCCATGTATATAGTACAGTCGTTCACATAGTCTCCCTCCTCCACTTGTTCAGCTATAAATGTTGCTGGGTCTACAATTCTGTCTCTCACTACTTTTATCGCTAGATTCGAGATAATCACCTTGTATCCATATGCTCTCTGAGTAGTTAATGTGCTTTTGGGCTTTTCAAGGATCGCAAATAGAGCATGCTCCACGTAAAGTCTTGTGCTGCACCCTATTGTGACACTCGCTGACTTTTCTACTGTGAATGCAGCAGCAGACGAGGCTTGTTCGCAAGGGTAATGTCCTCTCATCACTGGGTCTAAACGTCCACTATAGTAGGACATTTGCTTGTGTCCTAAGGTTGTCTTTTGTGTGAGCACGGCAGTCATCACTACTCCGTGTGGGAACCAATAGAATTCGTCATTGTAATTGGGGATCCCTAACACTGGAGCTGTGCATATTTCTTTCTTCAGCTACTTGAATGCTTCAGTAATTTTGTGTGTCCATGATAGGTTACTGTCCCCCTTGTGTGCCTTCCGGAGCCGGCTTAATAGAGGTCTCGTGTATGTGCTGTAATCGAAGACCCAGGCTCTGCAATAATTGCAGAGGCCCAAGAATTGTTGCATTTCTCTTACTGTCTGTGGCAGCGGTGTTCTGGAGATCACCGCCACCCTTTCTGGAGTTATCTTTCGGCCTTCTTGTGATATCAACTGTTCAATGTACAACACCTCCTTCTGGCAATATTGTAGTTTTGCTTTGTCTACCTTCTAACCCTTGTCTGCTGGTACTGTCAATAAGTGCACTGAGTCATTTTGGCACTGCTCTTCGGACCTGCTGCAAATCAAAATGTCATCTACATACTGAATGACGGTACTCTATCTGTATGTTTCCAAGATCCATTTTGAGGACCCTATTAAAAATAAAAGGTGATTCACAGAACTCCTTGATAATCTTATGTGTTTCCACTTCTGGTTTCTATATAGGAAAGAAGTCAAGTCCTGTGACTCAACAATTTGGTTCAAAGGACATAAATCTTGATAAAAAGCCATGTCCCCCCCGTCGCCTTCTTCACTTGGTACACAGCGGTATTGCACTGCAACTCCAAAGGGACTAGAATGCCTTGCTTTACTAAAGCGCTGATAGTCTCATAAATGCCTTTGTCTGCCTCCATAGATAGTCTTGCCCTCGGTAGAATAGCCCCTGGCTTGAGCTAGCTTTATTTTGACAGCTCCTATCCCCTGCTAGTCCATAGAACACTGGGTACTTACGCTGAGTCTTCCTCGCAAAATGGTGATAGTGCCTTTTTCAGCAAAACCATTCTCTGTGGTACTTTCCTGTAATGCATCCTCACCATTGGGTAATGCTCATGGAAAACATTGTCTTGTGATCTGAACTATCATCTCAAAACATTTCCTCATTTGTCAGTCTGTGCCTTTCCCCCGCGATTACTGTTCTCCATGCTCGTCCTGTGTTGTCAGTCCCATGCAATACTACTCTCTCATCCTTTGCAATAACTGCCTCCAGTTCTATTGGTATTGCCTGTGCTTCCTTCTTATATAGGGGAACCTCTGATGGGAACAAGAACTCGTTGGGTAGACGTAGCAGCTTGCATTGCATACCTGGAAGACATTGTATAAGCACCTCCACCCCATATTGTAAAAGCTCAAGGTTCGCTGGCACCCCTTTCTGTACAGTCTGCCAGCAATATGCCTGGATAAGTTCCCTCACATTCATGTAGTGAATTCCTAGAGCCAAGCACACTATCCCCATTTCAGTATATGAAATGGTCATGTTAGGTTGGCTCACCATGTCCCTACTGTGAGAAACCAAAAGGTGTCTCACCGATTAGTCCTCAGGGATCTCTCACTCCCTGGCCAGGGAAGGGCCATCGCCTTTGGATCCAGACCCTGGGGGTGGACCAGTGCGAGAGGATCACCTGGACGAGGGGTCTTTGGGGTGTGGGGATGAGGCCCCCCTTTCCATACACCTAACCCACCCTATTTGTAGGTTTCTCCAATGTCCCAACTTCACCCCCCTTTTCTACATAAACACTGGGCCAAGGAAGAGGGCGACAGACGAAAGAGGCTAACCCTTACATATCACATTGGACATCTCCCGCTAATTGGGTCAGGCAAAGTCAGGCACTTGACTTTAAATGCACCCATCTGAGGAGAATTACCTCTCCTTACACGGATTAAAGGAGGAACATGGAGATACACTCTGACCAAGGTGCAACACGAGCAAGAGCAGAACTTTCGGGGTGAAGGTGAACCTACCGGAGCAGAGAAATAGACTGAGGGATGAGAGCAAAGGGTGGATAACCCCAGGAGTTCCCTGCAGGAGGTTGTTGCCTCCAAAAGGCTGCAAAAGACACGTGGAGAATGCCAAATCCCAAACAAGGAGGCTGCATTGTGTTTCAAGGACGCCAGCGACCTTCCCGGGTGAACGGCAGAGTTGGAGGTGGGGGTGAGGCCAAGCCTGTCGTACTAACCTTGACTCGTGAATTGAAAAACTGTAAAGACAAGAAAGAAACGCACACAGCCAGTGAGTTGGTAAGCGACATGAAAGACGGGTGTGTGCTAAGGGTATATTGAAGTTGCAACATAATATCACACAATTGAAGGCTGGACATGTGTGGATGAGACGCAAAGAAAGGCAGACATGTGAATGAACTTTGAAGTAAGCATAGCTGTGAAACCAGTGATACTGAGTAACAGAGTGGTCCGGCGAAAGGAAGTAGCCCACTCAAAAGTCTCTGTGAAAGGTGAAATGTTTGTCATGATAAAGTGAATGAACTGTAAAAGTGATGTGATCACAATTAACCCAGAGAAAAGGGGAGAGTGAAAAGGTGAACATTGAACTTGGGTGCTTATGATATTGAACTACCCAGACCAAGAAGCACTGGGGCAAAGAACACGAGTGTGAGCTGAGTAGAAGTGGTCCTGCAGAGGTCTGTAGTAAAAGCCACGCACATTCGAAAGTCTTTGACATCAGGAAATGGTCTGAGCCCGACTGAGGGGGACCGGAGGTCAATTAAGCTTGGGGAAGGGAACACTTGCAAGTGTTTTGCTTTTGCTGTGAAAGGTCTGAGCCCGACTGAGGGGGCTGGTGTGAACCTTTGCTTTGAAAGGTTTTAGCCCAACTGAGTGAGACCGACGTGAACTTTTGCTTTAAGAGGTCTGAGCCCGACAGAGGGGGACCGGCGTGAGCTTTTTTTGAAACTGCGTTTTGAAAGCTGGAAAGAGAGACTTTAACATGGAAGGCCAGGCGGGTCTCGATCCATGTTTTCAACTGCCTTTGTGTCAAGAACCTAAGCCAGAGTAGAGCTGACTCAGCCACATTTATTCTTTATATTTGGACACTGATTTTCCTATGCATACATATTCTCCTTTTCACACTTTTTGTACAAGAGATAGGGCAGGCATTAGGTTTTGTTAGTATCGGCCATTTTGATTTGACAGACTCAACTATGAATGTTTTATTTGTTATTTGATGGTACTCCCACCCTAGTTAGCGGGCAAAGTAGGAGTTTTTCCAAACCAGAAATGTTAATAAAGGTTTTACAAATTGTACCCTTTGTGTCAGTGATACTTGTGACACCATGCATTCCTTACACTACCCATTATGTTTACTGGTGTCTGTCGGGAATATAACAATGACATAGTCAGGTCGTGTTCTCCCACGGAGATCAAAAGTTATTCAGTGAAAGGAACCAAATCTGTAGCCCCAGAGAATCCCTGTGCGTTCATGGCAATGCTTGATATCAGTTATCTCCCCTCCCTAATACAGGATCGAGTCGCCCCAATATCCACGAGAAAAGAGAAAGTCTTCTCACCTATTGTCACCCGTATATGTCGTTACTCGTTTGGGTGTAACGGATAGGATGAAACACATCAAGTTTGTGTCTGGGCTGTCCTATTGTGGATTGGATATAATGACATTCCTATCCTGGTAAAAGGATTACCCCCCACTACAGCCACCCGGCCCAATTTTCGTTTGGGAGTCTGCATCGTATAGGCTGTGAGTGTCATTGCTACAATGTCCTGCTGCATTGGTGATTTCTGTGCTGTTTGAGATGGCTGTGCATGTTCCTGTGCTTGTAGTGCATGTGTCATAGGTTGGTATGGCTGCATTGGTATGCTGTGTATCTGCGCCGGTTGTCGCGCACATGTCTGCGTGTGTGTATGATCTTGGGCATAATAGTATGCTTGTTACATCTGATATGTTGGCTGCAGTGCCATTCCCCCATTCTGTTGCAGCCTGCCCCTGCTTCTGCACATTTGCGATATGTGACCTATCCTTCCACATAGCCAGCATTGTATTGGACCACCCAGTTGCCCTGACTGTGCCCTGTTAAATCCAGCTCCACCCTGTTGCATTGGTTATCTAAACCATCTTCCCCGGGGCACTCTACACCGTCGTCTTGGTCAGCGGTTTGCGTCACCCTTCTTACGAAGCCTACTTCTACTGTCTGTGGCCAATTTAACATATTCTGGGTAACTACTCCCTCTCTGCTCGTCAACATCACCCCTTCCATTGTGTACTTCAGTCATTTTGTCTGCACTAACTTCGTTTCATCGTGCTTTCTCTCCTGATGTTTTTTTCTTGCATTAACCGACAATAGTGCATTATAGTTAGCTGGATCTCAGACTATGACTTAGCCTCCATCCCCACTAGTTTCTTCAGCTGCTTCTGTTCCTATTCTGACAACCCTTGACATAATATATGATGAAATTACCCCACTGTCTTATCCCATGGCTTCCTCGTCTCAAGACGCCAATGCTCTTGAATCTCCTGAATTTATTGGAGTGGGTCTTCGCCCTCAAGCATTTTGCGTGCCATAATCGCGCTTATATCAGATGTGTCCAGTTACTGAACCCTTACAGCTTGTCATATGGCTGTTCGGCAGGTACTGAATGGTGCGACATTGTGCGACTTGTTTCTTTGCTGTCACTCCGGGGTATCCTGCTCTTTTCCAAACATTGTCCGCTACCTCCTCAAGAATGGCTGAGAGTAGGCTCTTCATGTCACCCACTGCCAATGTCGTCCCTGCTGTCAGTCTTTCGATGAGTCAACGAGGGTAGCTTACACTTCAAATTGTCCTTATCCATCTTTCGCTACGGTATATACTCCGGTCACCCACCCCCCTTCTCTAATAACGGGAACTGTGTCAGCCTCCTTTCCTTGTCACATCTTCCTATGTCTCTGGTGGCTCTGAACGCCCTTGTTATCCCTTCCCATTTTCCTCCTGGCAGGGCTCTGAGCCTCTGCGCATATGGAGTGATTTCATCCGCACTATGCAACTTGTCCCTGGGGTGCCGCAGTCGTCTCTCGGATTCTGCCTCTTCTCTTCCCGTGCCTTTCCCCTCTCCCCATAATGTGTCTCTATCCGGGCTTACTTCCCTGGAGTGGCAGCAAGGTCTCTCCCTCTTGTCATCGTCACTTTCTTGTCGATCTTCACCTGACCCCATGGTCCCAATACTATCGTCACTGTCGTCTTCTCTTTCATCGTCAAAACTGAGCCTCCTTAACATCGGTTTCTCCCATTGCTTCCCCTTCATTTTATCTAAAGAATTGCATTCCTCCCTCAAAGAGGACCCTGTCATACTCTTACTTGCCTTTGGGGCAACCAAACAGTCCCTTCTGCTCCTATAGAATTTCTCTATTCTTCTTCATATACCCCCTCCCTCAACGTCATTTAAACGTGTCAAGTCCCCCTTGGTGTCCTCCGTTTTCTTAGAATGTCTCTCTTTACTCTCGTCCCTTTCCTGCTCGCGTCTCTTATCCTCTTCGTCCACTTTGCATAAGCATGCTTTAATGAGTCGCTCGACTTCCAACCTTCTCTTTTCCTTCTTTATCTGCAACTGCTCCTCGCCTTCTTTGGCCTTCCTCATCGCCATCTCCTCTAGCTCCCTCTGCCTTTTTTTCTCTCTTCCCTTTCTTCTGCTCACTCTAGTTCTCTTCTTGAACTGTCATATTCCTCCTCCTTTTCCCTTTTTCTTCTCTGTACTTCCTCCATTATCTCTCCCTATTGTTTAGCTTCTTCCTCTGCATCTTTACGATATGGAGCTTCCTCCCCCGTATGTCCTAGCTCGCTTGTGGTCTTCCCATCCAATTTAAGCAATATCTGTCCGCCTACCCATTCATTTGTCGGGGCTGTCATCTAATGATCCAGACTATGTCCTGTCTGTCCCTCATCTTTTGTTTCTCAATTTTGCTTGCAATTTGCTGCGCTCCTTATGTTCGCCACTGATAGCTTCTGCTTTTTATTCACCTTCTTTGTGCTGCTAAGTACGTCCTTGCTGCTATATGCTGGAGGTGAACAAATAGGACTGGCGTATCCTGCTGCTTCTTTCAAGTCCTTTAAGGGGTAAAACCCCTGACTTTCTGCTGTTGGGTCCACGTCTGCAGCTTGAGGAGGAGGAGGGAGAGTGAAAGGCGATTCGCAACCCCCCATTGCGTTGACAACATCCATTGCTTTTGGGTCGGGTCCTCTTCCTCATCCTGAACCATTTTCCATAGCTCTAATATAACTAATCGGTTACTTAATGTCTTCCCTTTATAAGATGCATGTAAGTTTGTGGTTATATGGTGCCGCACACATTTGGAAAAGTTTCGGTCTTTGGGCTATGGCTTTGCCAATTTAGCTTCTATATCTCGAGTCCATTCCGAGCTATATTTGAGTATTTTATCTTGATATCACAGGAGGGACTTGTATAAATGTTGAAGGGGTGGATCCCGCATTTTGACACATTACTTTGTAATTGTCAAAACTTACTTGACCTCAAATCGGGATTTCAACACGTTCAATTTACTTTTTTTCAACTCACAGTATACATAATTAACATCAGTTTTCAATGAAATCCTCAAACCCATAGCAATCCAAAGAACCATTTCAACAGCCTCCCTGGCTCACGACCATCAACAAGAGTGTGCTCTAGTCTTCCAGGTCATGTGTGTGTGGACCACGAAATGGAGCTCTCCTGCTTGTAATTATGAGGATTTTAGCTTGTGTTCTCGCAGGTGTCTTATCGTCTTGGTAAACTGGAAACTTTCCATCTCTGCTCGTCCTTGTCTAGGATGTTCACCATGTCTGTGCTGGAAGCTCTGTCTGTCTGCCTTTAGCGGAACCAGGCTGTCAGCTCCTCCATGTATTTGAAGTCCGTCTTGGCTTCCCCATTCACTTCAGTGCACCTGTGGCTTCCATATTTGTTCTTATAGGTGTCCATGTTAGTCGCAGTTAAGCATGTGGAAGCTGATTGTACGTATTCTTGGCATCTTGCAGTTTCTGCATAGTTTAAGATTTACTGGTGTAAGTGTATCAGTCCTCTAACTACCATGAGTCATATGCATTTGTTTCGTGTCTATCTGCAATAAACTAAAAGTGTTTGTGTAGCTTTGTGCATGGATACCCAAACTTGTTAAAAATGTATTGCAGAGGCCACCAGGGGGCGCACAGGTAATGGCTGCCTGATTGCGGAGTTCCCGCCGAGGCAGGGCCTTTTCAGGGGAGTGAGCCCCCCCCCCCGAGGACCCCCCGGCGGACCCACTTGGCGGACTAGGGCTGTCGACCCCCCCGTGACGTCCCCGCTCGAAAGAACGGAGCCTCGAGTCCCAGCGGAACCGGAGTTCGCAGGGTGACAGAGACGCTGCGGGGCGGGCGTCAGCCCGGGCGGCGGTGAAGGAGGAGAGGTCCTCTGAAGTGAGGAGACCTAGGTGAGGATTTCGGGGGGCACACACGATCCCGGACCCGGGTCCTGAGAGGCGGTGGCGCCGGTGGACAGGCATCTCCAGGGAGGACCTAGGAGCGGAGACCCCCTGCGGCGCATTGCTTCGCGAAAGGAGCGGACCAGCCCCCCCACACTCCCCGAGGCGGCGAACCCCTACACATAGTGTGGTGAGCCCTCATAGTTTGATTGGGCCACGGGGACCCATCAGGGGGGAGCGGAGTGGGCCTCACCAGCAGCCCCTACCCTGAGGGCCGACGAAGAGGAAGCACATCAGGTGGAGGCCCCTGGGCCGTGCCCCAGGGCGAGTGCCCGCCTGACAGCGGAATACGCCGGAAGGAGACATTGAACTGGAACGGCGTCTCCCCCATCCCGAAAAACACCGCCGGCATCAATCTGCAAGCCCAGGTGAGAGGCCCCCGTCCTTAGTTGGCGGGGCGAGAGCCCGCCTGGAGGCTGCCCCCTCCTCCACAGGGGAACGGCCACCACCTACAAGCCCCATCCGAGTCGCGCACAACCGGCTGGTCCCGGGGCGGCGAACGCACCCTCCAAGGGTCCCCCAGACCACAGCGAACCCTGCAGAAGGGTTTCAGTAGGATCTTATGAGCTGGCGGAAGACCCTGCAAGCATTCCGCTTTCAAGAAACGGAGAGCGACACTAGGGTCCCTAACCTCACCGAAGCCATGGCCCACCCTGAGGCATCAGGTCAACCCGCAATGACGATGGAGAGGGGCTTCGTCTCCATACTCCAGGAAATCAGGGAAATGAGATCCAACATCGCCCAGAAGTTTGAGAAGATGGACCAGAGAGTAGACAAAATCGAGGACAGACTCTTACAAGTGGAAAACAACTAGTCGTCCACTACTTCCCAGGAGGTTCAATTTGGTACGCGGCTGGCAGCCCTGGAAAAAAGGGACGAGGAAAGAGCCAGGCAAATAGACGATTTTGAAAACAGGGAGAGGCGGAACAATCTCAGATTTTTTGGGATTCCGGAAACGGAGGGCGAAACGGAGAGAGATCTGACCAGAGTGGTGAGAGACATTATCACCCTCCTGTTCGCAGATGAAATGACAACGGAACTCACGTTCGACCGGGTTCACAGGGCCAGGGGAAGGACGGGGAGCCCTAGATCGGTCCTGGTCCGGTTCCACTACTATACCGAAAAAACCAAAGTCCTGGAGGAAGCGAGAAAGGCGGGGGTGATCACCTACAACAATGCCCAAATCACCATCTTCCAAGATCTCTCCGCCTACACCTTAGCCAAACGAAGGATGTGCCGCCCCCTGACACAACAACTGAAAGAGAAGGGAGTGCGTTATAGATGGGGATACCCCTTCTCCCTGTCTTTTGAATATTCAGGCCAACGCACTATGCTGGTAACGGAGGAAGACATAAAGGGTTCCATCCATGATTACGTGGGGGAGCCCGTCCCCCGGAGGGGACCGGTAGGCCCTGAAGCACTCAGCAGGGACACCCCCGGCCAGTCTGGCACCCGGACAAGGAAAACCGGCTCGAGGAAGTTCAAAAAACTGAATACTCCACTCACACTCATTGGAGGAAGAGCATAGCGACTCGGACGGGTGACAACAGGGGCCCCTCGATCAGCCCTGGCATTGAAAAAAAAAAAGAGGACTCGAAAGATGCTCCGATCACTGCACTACCTTGAACAGCAAGAACGGGGGGGGGCAATAAATGGGGCACAAACTTGGGAGGGAAGGGAAATAACAATCTGGGCTTAAGGGGATAGATGCCCACAAGGGCAGTGGAAAAAAGCCCGGTCCATCCACAGATCGGGCCCGAATGACTGGGGTGGGGAGTCAATTCTAGTGCTCCCTCATTTAGCGGGCAAGTTGGGGCAGTCCGGGGGGCCTAAATGGGGGGGCGGGGGGAGCTCACGACAATGTGCTTTTCTATCAACGCCTGGCCGTAGGGAGCAGGCTGGTGGTCCGGCCAATATGCCAGGAACGGCAGAACTATATGGCTGGACGCCGGGGAGGGGGGTGGGGGTTCGAACACCAGTTGGGGGTTTGTTAGTTGGGAGTTTCTTGTTGGGGAAGGGGTTGGGGAAGAGTTGGGGGGAGGTCCAAATAATGTCCAAACAGTGAGACTAAGGGAGCAAAAAGGGAATAGTGATGCTAAGCAGGTGCCCGACAGATTTGGTGACCTAGATTATGGCTGACTGCCATCCGGCCCTGGGAATGGGCACCCTGAATGTGCAGGGCTTGAACACCCCCACCAAGAGGTCCCTGGTTTGCTGAGAATTCAGGAGGGCAAAGTTAGACCTGCTGTTTCTGCAAGAGACACACTGGGCGAGAGGGAAGGAACCCAAAATGAGAAGGGGGGTATAGGGGAGGTTTTCCATGCATCCCACAAGGGGAAGAAAAGAGGGGTGGCTATCCTGGTCGCCAGGGGTGTACGCTTCATCAGCGAGGCCACCCTGCAGGACCCAGAGGGCCGCTTTCTATTGGTGAGGGGCACCTTGCAGAGATCCCCCCTGACCCTGGCAGTGGTGTATGGTCCGAATGATGGCCAGGCCCAATTCTGGGAGGAGGTAAAGGAGAAGCTTAAGCTATTTGTACAGGGTATGTTGGTGGTGGGGGGAGATTTCAACATGGTGCTGGACCCATCCTTGGATAGGAAGCGGGTGGGCCCCCAGAACTCCAGACCCGCAGACGAGGCCATGGTGCAAATCTTCCGGAGGGTGAATGAAGAGCTGGGCCTAGCAGACTCAATTCCGTCCCCCAGGACGGGAATCCCCTCTTTTTCATACTACTCGGCCATCCATGCCTCGTTTTCGAGGATAGACTATATTTTGGTGGACGAAACCATTCGCCCGTACGTTGCAGGCTACAGGGTGGATCCCGTACCCTGGTCGGAACCATGATATGGTGGGGATCACAATATCAGGGGGATGGCGTAAAGAACGTAGAGGCCGTTGGAAATGTAACAATGCCTTATTAAAGGACGAGGTTCATGCCCAAGAGATTGCAGACGCCATAACAGAATTTTTTGAGCTAAACGACAATGGGAAGTGGGCACACATACGCTCTGGGATGCCTTTAAGGCGACTTTGCGGTGAGTTCTTATTCAAAAAGGTGCATTGGTAAAGAGGGTGAGAGAGGCACAGGAGAAGACCCTGCGAGAAAAAAATCGCCCGACTTCAATCGGGGTGCTCCCCGGATCGAGAGCCGGAGCGCAACCGTGTGGCCGCTCTGGAGGAATGCAGGCACCAGCTAAAAGACTTACTTCTCCACAAAACGGAGAGAAGTCTTCAGATGGTCAAGCAAAAGTATTACGAAAAAGGGGACAAAGCGGACAGGATCCTAGCCTGGAAGCTGAGGGAGGTTCAGAGGAGCAGAATGGTGAGGGACGCTCAGGGAACTCTGGGATGCGAGTCTCCCCATATTGGAGAGACTTTTGCCAATATTATGAGACCCTGTATTCGTCCGAATATGACGAGGGAACTGCACCGATAGAAGACTTCTTGAACTCAATCCAACTCCCTGCTTTGTCTAGGGAAATGTCAGAGGGTCTGGAGGGGCCAGTGACCGAGGAGGAGGTGGATAAGGCGATAGGTGGGATGAAAGTGGGAACCTCCCCCGGGGATGACGGTTTTTCCGTCTTTTTTTACAAAAGATTCCGATCCTCCTTAATCCCCTACTTAGTGAAGGTTTTCAACTCCGTGCTAGAGGGGGAAACTCTCCCCGACTCCATGATGGGGGCTATCATTGCGGTGTTACCTAAGGAGGGGAGGGACCCCGCAGAGTGTGCCTCCTACCGCCCCATATCATTGCTAAACATCGACGTTAAGATTATGGCCAAGGTGGAGTGGAGGCGGATAGAGGGAATATTGCCGAAATTAGTTCATGGGGATCAGGTGGGCTTCATCAGGGGAAGGCAGGGTTCGGATAACATACGTAAAACCATAGATCTATTCCACTTCGCGCAACGGTCGGAGCTTAATGCGAGTGTCCTCTCCTTAGATTCGGAGAAAGCGTTCGACAGGGTCGAATGGCGGTTTATGGATCTCCTCCTGAGGAAGATGGGATTTGGGGCACACATTATGAGCTGGGTAACGGCCCTTTACAGAGCCCCCACGGCAAGGGTCCAAGTGAATGGGGAATTGACCAATGCCTTCCACCTCTCCCGAGGGACAAGACAGGGGTGTCCTCTCTCCTCTCTGATATACGTCCTCACGATAGAAGCCTTGGCTATAGCGATCAGAGCACATCCAGGAATTAAGGGGATTAGCTGGGGGGAGGTGGAATTTAAACTCTCCCTATTTGCAGATGAAATTCTGGTCTACCTGGTAGACCCCAGCTCCTCGCTCCCTCCTCTGCTGGACCTGGTGACTGAGTTTGGACGCTTTTCGGGCCTGAAGGTCAACGCCTCGAAAACGGTCCTGCTCCCTATGAGACCCCGAGACCTGGTGCTAGACCCTTTGGACAGGCTTCACGGGATTGCAATGGGGAAGGCTGAAATACGATACCTGGGGGTTCGCCTCACACGGGACCTAACTAAACTGGCCACTGCGAAGTACGACCCCATAATAGCAGGGATCACATCAGATCTGAGGAGGTGGGGTAGGATGATCCTCTCTTGGTATGGCAGGATGACGGCGGTAAAAATTAACGTCTTGCCACGGCTCTTATATCTTTTTACAGCCCTTCCAACCAACGTCCCAGAGCAGACTTTCAGGGTTCTACGGAACGCTATTCAGGACTTTATATGGCAGGGGAAAACCCCGAGGACCAGGAGGGCCACGCTGACGTTGCCGAGGGAGGAGGGAGGATTTGGGTTGCCGGACTTCCACATGTACTTCCGTGCTGCCCAGCTGCGGGTCCTCCTGGAACACATGAAGGAAGGAATGGGGACGTACTGGTCATACCTGGAGGATATGGACACTCACCCCCTGAAGGTCCGTGACCTTTTGTGGGCTCTGCGAAGAACAATCCCGCGCCATTTGAAAACACACCCGACCTTGGGGGTTCTCTGGGACATTTGGAAGGAAGGGCCTCAGACAGCGCACCTCACTACATGGCCGTCTCCGATGACTTCCCTCTAGGGCCACCCCCTCAACTTGGGTAGTAAAGGGTTTAGGTCCTCCCAAGCCTGGTCGGTTAAGGGATTGGAGTGGGCGGGGCAGATGTTTAGAGAGGGCGAATTCTTGTTTTATGAGGATCTTGGGGGCGCGCTCGGCCAGGGATCCCTATCCATCTTTGAGTACCTCCGCCTGAAGGGCATCCTATGTGACCAGTCATGGGGCCCCAATCTGAGTAGACAGTTAACTCCCTTTGAGAAGTTCATAGACATGGCGACCTGTAGGAAGGGGGCGGTATCTTCCATGTATAAAATCCTCAATACGTACGACCTCCAGGGAAGAAAAAACTTTCGCAAGTTCTGGGATGATCTAGCAGGAGAGGAGATTTCAGAGGACTCCTGGTCCAGAATATTCAAAATTGCCTTCCATGGGAACTATTCACTGCCGATATGGAACACAACTTCAAGGTACTACAAGGGTGGCATAGGGACCCAGGGAAATTTTCTAAGATGTTCCCGGCGGTGTCCCCGTTGTGCCCGGGGGGGTGTGGTCAAGCAGGCTCCAGGAGCCATATATGGTGGCACTGTCCAAAGGCTCAGGTGTACTGGGGGTTAGTGAGGGGTTGGATGGCTGAAGTGATAGAGGAACTCTTACCTCTGAATCCTTTGACGATGATACTGGGCCTCCCCCCGGAGGAAACGGAAGTAGACCGATACCCAAGGATGTGGGAGACGATGTTGCGGGCGGGTAGTGTTGCTCTCACACAAAAATGGAAAAGCCTGGAGCCCCCTTCCAAGGAAGAATGGATGAAAAAGGTAAAAAATATGTTTGTGATGGACAAGCCGACTGCCATGGTGAACAATGACACTGGCTCATTCCTCGCGAACTGGTACGGAGTGCAACAATCCTGGGGATGGGAGGTCCATTGAATCTTGGGTGGGGATCTCAGACTCAGCGGAACGAATTAGACTGAGAGCTGTGCTACAAAAGACTGGGACGCCCGGTACCCGGGGAGGGGTGGCTTCAGGCCTACCGGAGTTATGGGCGCTGGCTGCATCACATCCGAAGAGAGGGGGAGTAAGAGTCTCCCGGGTCAACAGACTCGGTTTGGACACGGGGTCGGGGTGGTGGGCACAAGTTGGGGTGGTGGGGTAGCAGGGTGGGGGGGGGGGTTCCGGGAACGTTTAATACTGCTTTGTAAACCTGAATAAAAATTGAAGTTTAAAAAAAAAAATGTATTGCAACTGTTCACTTTACATCTTGGCTGCAGATCTGCAAACTGCGCTTCTTCTCAGTTGATGTCTTTTTTTGTTTCAGGGATTTAAACTACTTCACAAGATGGAGGACAACTCGAGTAAGAAACATGCTCACAAAAATGTTAAAAATAAGATGGATGAAAAAGGTCTCTATTTTCTAAATCAACATATTGTGCTCGCTTTTGATTTATTTGAAATCAGCATGGGATATATAAATACTATGTAGCTGAAGAGAGAAGTTGGTATTGTAGATGTTCTTAATATGGGCATTATCTTGTGTCCTGAATTGAGGAAGCCCATTTCTACGCTGGTGTATTCCCAATAAAACAGAATTAAAGAGTTATGCACAATAGATAAAATGAATATAGTTTTCAACATAAAAGGTCTATCTTTTTCGATCCATCTTCAGACTCTCCATTACTCCTTTCATTTTCCTCTGCCCCTTCGTTTGCCTGCTTCATTCCAGATTTAGAGAATTAAAATTGGGCATTTGTGCCGAGAACAAATCTGTTGCTGCAAGAAGCCCAGATTTTTTCTTTTTTTTGCCAGCAAGTCACTGGATGTATCCCTTACAGCTAATTATGTTTCATCTGTCAAAGTGATTAATTGCACCAAAAGTCCTCTCTGGGATCCAAAAATATAACTCTAGTGTTTTTTTGTCTCTGTGTGTTTGAGCATGGCGATGAATGTAAAATTTAGGAGGCTGGAGAAGGCAGCGTGGCTTTGCTAGAGCACAGCATGCAGTATGCGAAGCAGCATTAAATTGAGTTACACACCTGTAACTAATTCTCAAGTGTTGGTATTCTTTATAAATTCAGTTGCTATTATTACTTTACAGACGTCTAGCTTGGTGTTCCACATGCTAGTAATGTAAGAGCAGTCATAAAGAAACTTCAATACATTGCCTCTTGACCTTATTTTGGGCTTTTGAGTCTTGACCAATGAGGGGAAGAGAGTGTAATCTTTGGATGCCATCTTCTGATTTGCATAGGCAGTTGTGTGGCATATAGAGCATACCCTCCTTGCCTCACTGGGGACAATAGTGAGTTGTATATAAATCTGTTATACATATCAATGCTGGGGGAAACCGTTATAGGTAAATCACTATTTTTTCGCTAGCATTAGATTTCTAAAATATATTAACATGCTTTGAATGGATTACAAAGCAGTAACCAAACGGTGAATGGGAAAATAAAGGAAAAGATGCTGAAGTACTATTAAACCCTCCAATGACTCTGCTCTGACATCTGTATCCAGGCAGTAGGTCTGGTGAAGGTATGAGGCGTTCCCCATGTAGCTACCGTGCAGATATCCTGGTTGGGAATTTCCGCAGTTGGGGAACACTGAGTAGCCCACTATGAAACTGTTTAGTTATTGGGTGAGTACATATATCCATGGGAGTAAATCTCCATTTATTCTAATTTACAATCACTGACAGATGCAGTCAGAGAGAAATGAAGACCAATGTTAGCTGAATGTGGTAGATAAAGCAAGATATGAGAGTGTGGCAGCTCTTGACTGTAGTTCTTTAAATAAAAGAATAACATGAGCAAAACCTTTTCAATTTTTTCTGATCGGCAGCACACACAGAGGGTGGTCCTCCTACTACCAAGACCTCCATACAGTCTTTTGGGTGCCTACATTTCAACATTGTGCTCTCTCAGGTACAATGCTGTTAAGGAGAAAGAGCTTGGATAGTTTGGAGAATCCTTGCTCCTTCTCTGGTCAATAACTTCAACTCCATCCACTACTTAGTTGGATAAAGTCTGGGTACTAGGTCTATTTTGGGCAAGCTAAATCCAGAAGTAGCCTCATGCATGGGTCCAGATTGCACGTCTCAAGTTCAATCCCAGAAGGTCTGATTCAGCCTTCGTCTTTCCGATGTTGATAAATAGAGTACTATTAAATTGGGCAATGAAAATAACTCATCATAAGTTTATTCGGAGAAAAAGAAATCCATTAAACATCAAACAACAATCCAGATACAAAAATAAGTGTGAGGATATCAGCATATATACAAAAATAGATAATCAACCATGACATAAAAACTCATCAAAGAGACAGATTTGTGGCAGAAAAATCCAAACAGTATTTCCTTACTATCACCACCCTCTTTAAGTAAGAAAGTAGCGCTCTAGCCACACAAGGTGATTCCGCCAAAAGGAGATAATATAGGGCTGGGTGGCATTGTAAGAAATTCTGATGCTGAAGTACTGGGAGGGTCATGTGTTTCCTTACGTCTGAATAATAAGTGCAAAGAAATGGAGAAGATCCTCCACAGCTATATGGCAACAGGAGCAACTGGAGTCATCGGGAAAGCCGGGCCAAGTAACTGCATTAGCTGTTAGCATTAGACTGTTAATGCGAGCTCTCGTTATTAGACAATGATCTGATTTCCTATTGGTTACCGTTAAATACATTTGGATAGACTCCATATTGCTTACAATTGCGTAAACTCTGTTGGAATGAATTGAAAGTTATTTCGATCCTAGCTGCTCCTTGACAAATTGGCTAAAATGTTCCTTAGAAGTGTTCTTCTAGGTCTAACTCAATAAACTAACAGGTAAAAATAACAATAGGGCATTCATCTCAGTGAGACAAACCTTTGATCTATCGCAATCAAAGGATCTCGAACCAATCATCTCTACAGATAAGGGCATGGAAGATAAGTAGAGATACAGGGTTCTATGTGATTTTCTCGAAAACAATTTCTGAAAGACATTATTTAACATAACCAAAACAGCGAAAACATAGATTTGTTTTTCAATTTGGGATGCCCCCCGCCAAAGTCCCTCTGCCCCCCATAAATCCCTGTTTCCCTATGAGTTTAATACCACCCCAAGGCCCTCCCCACCTGTTTCACCTGTTTCATCCCCTTCCCCTCTCCCCCATGTATATTTTTATAAACCTTTTTGCTGGTTTGGGTTCGTTAAAAAAATCCCTCTCTGAAATTGTTGTCGCTGAAATCACTGGATACTGAGTTACAGCTGCCATAGGATTCGACCAAATACGCAGCCAGTGGAAGAGTGGAGCCAGGCGCCATTAATCTTCCAGAAACCTGGCTCCCAAGCTCGACATGCACTGCATACGTAGGGGGCCGAAGTCGGCAGACTCAATAACTTTAAAAAAAAATTGTTTTCCCTTAACTGAATCGCAGAAACATTCTCATTACCTGGTAACTCAGCCCCATAATTGGTCATTGCCCTGGTCTGTGGATCATACACTTTCATTATCACACGGAGAGGTTGCCTCTGGCATAGCGCCATAAAACGGGATACCCACCCCCAATAATTGACACATTTTGATTTTCTGTTTCTTAATGTGGGCATAGCCTGACAACACTGAGGAGAAACAAATTCCTAAGTAGTCATACTCATTGACCTTTGGGATGGCAACCTCATTGCACATCATCTTGTGCATTTTGGCTTTCTTCGCCCCATTACACATGCCAAGATGGCAGATTTAGAAATGTTTATTTTAAGGTCCAGGTCATTCATACATAGAAAATATAATTCTATAACTATTATCAAAGTGATTATATGATGGAGGAATCTGGCAGAAAGAACTGTATGCATACATATATTATAGTGCAGCAGTCGCCGCACCTTAGTTGAGTATCAAGTCCCAAACAAAATTCAAACACTGAATTTCTAATAACGTTTTACTTCCATGATGGATTTGGCTGATATTTTGCAAACCAAATGTTTGTCACAGGCTTCCCCAGACTGGACATTTTGGGAATTATTCGTTAAAAATTGAAAAGTTATGAAGAAAGCAAAAACAACTGTTTTTCAGCCTACTCCCCATTCATTTCCCCATAGAGAAAAAGTCAACATTTCTGCAAAGTGCACAGCAAAAACCGCTCGATAGAATTGGACGAGGTATGAAACAACTTGAGTACGAATCGTGGATACGATTTCGCGCTGCGTTAAGTTGGTCATGACTTCCCCCATCCACTGAATTTCAAGGGTTTTGTTGCCTTAAATGTGCAGCCCTTGTTAAGCCCCTTGGCAAAACAAACAATACAAATTCTTGATATGTCTTCAAAAGTTCGTGTGTTCTTGAAGACATCTGTGACGTGTGTCTTCTAGTGAATTTACCCATGTTATGAATCTTTCCAATGATACAGTGTAGTTAGGCCAGGTAATTGAAACATTGTCAATATACTGTGTCTAAATGGCTTATCAC
Source organism: Ambystoma mexicanum (assembly GCF_040938575.1). Lineage (NCBI taxonomy): Eukaryota > Metazoa > Chordata > Amphibia > Caudata > Ambystomatidae > Ambystoma > Ambystoma mexicanum. The sequence continues at coordinate 557,293,960 of NC_090931.1, forward strand.
TGGATCCAAAGTTCAGATTGTAAAATTAGTGCAGAATAGAGCAATTCCAAGTTATTTTAATAGGTGTGAGGGTCTTACTGCCTACCTTTTTCTTCACACCCTACAACATCTTTTACTCATTTTTTCATCTTTTTTGTTACTCTAAAAATGTCCCGTGTTATAAATGTATTCATGTATATACAGGGGGAACAATTCTCTTTTGATTACAAAACAATGTACAATAGATGAGAAATCAGATTTGACGGGGAGCAGTGAGCTTCTTACGATGGGGTGGGTTTGAGAGACATTCTGACCAGGTTGTGGAGGGGAGTAATGGAACAGTCCCAAGGGACAATACATAAGTGGACATACATAGATTAAGGACAACCATTATTGGACATTTTTAAGTGAAGGAAGGCAGGACGGCCAGCTGTGCTTGGGATCTGACCATAATGGGTGAAGTGCTAGGGTGGAGGCAGAAGAAGTGAGGGACAGAGGTAGGTTAGAGGCGAGAGAAAAATGTTAGCTATCAAGCAGATGAGAGGTAGGTTAAGAGGGTAACTCAGAGGCCAAGGATATAGGCTTTTAGTTTGGTTTTGAACACATCCATGTGGACTGTTTCTTGGATATCCGGGGGAAGAGAATTCCATGCAAGTGGAGCAAGAAGAGAGAAAGAGCTGAAGCGAGAGGAAGCACAGGGAAAACAAAGAGCCACAAGGGTAGTCGAGGAGGCAGAGCAGAGATTACGTGAATACTTGTAGAGTTGGATAGAGGAGGATAGATACAGTGGTGCCTTACCATGGATAGATTTGTTAACCAGGAGAAGACATTTAAATCTGACCCTGTTTTGTCAGCCATCCAGCCTAGTGATGGTATGAGGAAGTAGGTGTGAAGTGAGGAAGTTTAAAAATCTATCTATGTAAATACATATCACAAGATCAGACAGCAATGGTGGTTGCTTTACTGACCAAGCAGATCTGGAAGCAGAAGCTACATCATCCTTTGGAGTTTCCTCATTTGGTACCGCCACTACTCTGGGGACTGTTTCCAGCTTGACCTGCTTAAAGAAGTAAAAGAAGGAAGATTTAATTGCCTGTATGGCCGTTAGCCTTTCGAACTTTGCAAATAAATCATCCTTTGCTGCCTCATAGGAAGCACCATTGAGAGACAGAGGAGTACTCCACGGGACCAAATGAGTTTGTGGGTGCCAAACCTGGCTCTAATTATAACAACTGTTTGCGTAAGGTAATCCCACCGATAGGGAAGTAGGGCCTCTAACAGAATCCGAAAGGATGAAATCTGATCCACGTTGAATCAGGTTTTCCTTTCTGGAACTTCTTGGAATGTGGGTCTAAGACATCTTCAGGAGAACCTTCCACAAAACAGGTCAAGGGCCCAGAAAGAAACATGATAGAATGTGTGTCTTATTCCAAACTTTAACCCTGGTGGTGTCACAAAGCCTAGTGAGATTAACAAAAGGCGAACCCAAATGTGTATGTTTTAAAGAAAGTATTTTGCGCTATTTACACTATTGGGAAAAACAGAAAATAACAAAGCAAATCTTCAACAGCAACAGGATGGCCTCTATTTGGCGTTCACAGTTCAAGTCTCTAGCTTGCAAATCCTAAGCCTGTTTTCCTCCTCGATGTGGATGACCAATTCAAAGTCACTGACAGTCCTGGGGCGTCCACACACTTCTTTCTTGTCTTTTTAGCTGATCAAATCCGGTTCTCTGCTATTCGCTACCGGTGTCGTGTAGACCCTTGTTCTTGGGTCTCTGGGCCCACATGAGTTTGCCCATTATCCATACACAAGGGTAGGCACTGGGCATTGTAATGTTGGACAAAACCTCAGCGCTTCTACCAAGAGGCTGATGAGCTAGGTTTACCAAGAGGCTTCACTTCTACTTCCTCTCCACCTCCCTTTCTCAAGGTGTTGGCCTTATTTGTCATGGCCTTTTTCTCGCTTACCCCCTCAGTGGCCAGTAATGATCTTGTACCAAAGGTAAACTGTCTGCACTTCCTATCCTCTCCTCTCCAATCTGTCTCTCCTTGACAGTTTGCCATGGGCTAGTACCTCTACTCCTCACAGACTTATCCTGATCAGACGGTGGGTTTGCCTACTCCTGATCCCTCTATCTCCTCTCCTCTGGGAACTTCTCTCTTTCTTTGGTATTTCTCCAAACCGCCTCCTCGTCTCTCCTTTTGACCTCCTCCTTGCCTATCTTATGTTATCTCTCATATTCTCCTGAATATCATCTACAGCCTCTTCTTTCTCTCTATCTTGAACATCTCCGTCAGTGCCATCGTGCTCTCCAGGTATCCTGTTCCAACCTCCTTCTAACATTGCTTTCCCATCTTCCTTATATGCCTCCAAACATACATTACATTGTGTTCCCCTACCTACTTCCTCTCTTCTCAATCTTCTAACCACCTCCTTTTCCACACCCTCCTCCGCCTCTCTCCATTTCCTTACACCTGCCTCTATAATGTTCCTTCTCACCTTCCTTATAATGCTCAAACCTTCCATCTCCTAACTCCAGCCATCTTTCTTTGTGCTCCTCCCTCCACGTCTCTCTGCTCCCAAAAGCCTCTGCACCTGCTCACACACTTACTTGCACCCACACCCTGCTCCTCTTATTGGCACAGTCATATTTGGGAGTAAGGACACATGTGTAAACGTGTGATGGCTGTTACAGGATTAGGTCGTGGTTGCTCTAGATTGATTTCACATGCTAGTAATGACAGTGTGTTGTGATGCAGACCATGCCGATTTCAGGCTGGTCTGTTACCTTGGACCTCATGTATAAGTTCAGGATGCAAATGAACAGACTGACTCCACTCAAACTCTTCCAGTCAGACAGTGGCAGTACGTCAGGTGCCTTCAGCATGCTGCTGCTGGGTTAAACAGTGTCAGTAAGACCTTCAACTATTCCTCTATATTCAGGCTACCACAAGGTGGCACAATAATCTATAGGGTCGCTTGTGTCTTAACTCACATAACCTGAGGGTCCCGTAAAGGGGCAGGAGAATTAAGTGTTGGCTGCTTGTCACTGTCTCCTGCATCGGTGCTGGGGCATCGTGGGGTAGTCTGTTGGATCACCTGTCAGTGCTCAGCATCACATGATGGGTGGTGGCACTCAGCCACAGTGACCAACAAGCAGAAGGCTTTGTCACAGCGGGCAGACACACTAGATTTTCTGGTGGAGTATAAGGCTGAAAGGGGCCCTTTGTTACAAGTGAGGCATGCAATAGTGGGGAAGCTGCTTTGTGGACAAGTTGAGGTTGAGGTTGGTACCAACATTTCCTTAACTGGTTGTACAAAGAGTAAGACTGCACTAAAATTGCCTTATCCATTGGCTTCCCTGGGCACCAGGGGAGAACCTTGGACATGGGTGCTGGGGAACCTTGGTGCAAGTCCTGGATGCAGGCTAGGTGTCACCCTTTGGGCGATCCCCGGTATTAGCCCCCAACAAGGTGATCATAGGGCGCTGAAGAGCAATCACAGACATATATTGGGTAACAGGCTGTAACAGCCCTTAGTGCAAACAGGAATGGTATTAGTCCCTTCATGGGAATCCTCAGGGTTGTAGTATGTAATGCGATCAGCCACCAATAATTCTCTAGGGTTCCGCCTGGAACATGTGGCATTTGGGAGTATATCACCAAAGCTGGCTGCTGTGGAAGAAAAGTGGTGCGCCAGTCACCTAGGACTATATTTGCTTTACAAAGACCCAAAAATTCAAAGCAAAGGAGGAACCTGCCCAAGGAGCTCTTTCCAGCGCCGGCTTCTTAATCCGAGCACTCTGTAAGAAAGTACATCACAAAAGGTGCAAAGCGGTCAGAAATAGTATGGACACAAACACTGGAGATAGAGCACATTTCGATCGGACTTGGGAAAATGTTGGGAACACGATTGTCATGTAGAAAACCCCATATTGCGAGGCACAGATGGAGGGAAATAACAGGTGAAGCCAGAATTCGGTAACTTTTGAAAGAAGCCAAAAGTTAAGCTTGAGGGTATGTGAGGTGTTCAAGAGTTCTGTTCCAGCAGTACGTAGAAAGGACACATGAGCAGAGCTGGTTAGTGAGCGAAGGAGCCAGCCATGGGTGGATTGCGCTTTTATCCAAAATTCTCCAGACCAATCCCTGTAAGGATGAATTTTCTATGAGTATAAAGGAAATGTGATAGGACCTAGGACTGTCTCTGACACACACAAAGGAAAGGAAGTGATTAAGGTTTATACTACAAAGAATGTGAACATATTAAACATGTGCCTGGTTCACAAGGATTTCATCTGGCACATGATGGATTGGAAAGCTTTCATTAATCAATAACTGGCTATTGCTCAGGTCAGCCTTCCATTCTGTATGTTTTTAGCATGTTGTACAATTACAGAAAGGGAAAATCTATAAGCATTTCAAGCCTGGTCCCACCTTGAAAGGGGTAGTGTTATACATTCGGAGAAGCCCAGAATATATGTGATTTATACCTGCCAAATTATACATCACTGCAAAGGCTTACAGCGGAGAACAAATGAAAATTCCTGAATATCGTCAATGTGCACTTGAGCACATCTTTATGAATTCTCTTTTCATAGAAAATGCTCCAGGCATATCCAGCTTTGCTCCAGTGAAGTTTTTTTTAATACAGTAGAAGATGGCTGGAGGCTTCTTTTTTGCTCCCGAATAACCTCTGTGAATCAGGCATAACTGCTGGAGCCAACTATGGAGAACATTCACCTTCAATATAATCATAACTCATTGTTACCTGGAGAACTTTGTAAGCATATTGTCCACAGTAACAAGGGAGTGATAGGCCCTTGAAGAAACACTTCATGGTGTGTCGGCTAAACATATGTTTGGCACAGTAAATCCTGCTGTTGATGTCCCTAAACCTTCATTTTAGGAGCTCATATGATGGTGTAAGGAAGGCTGGCACCAAGAAGGGTGCAGTAATTTAGCTAATATGCAGTGAAAGATCTGGGGAGCATGTTTGATGGAGACTTTTCCTTGGCACCCCATGTTAGAATTGTAGTTGTAGCATGTTTTTGTTTCTTGCCATGCTATGCTACCCTATAGTTCCTTTTGTTCACGTTCTCAAATAAACCTGAGGCAGTCATAGCTTTAGGCTCCTCCATTCTCGATAATGACACTAGCTACGACTGTTAATTGATTTAACCAAAAACCTTTAAAGTGTGCAAACACACCCGCCCACATTCTTACCTGAGCTAGTACACTTGATCATATCATTGCAGTGCTTCAGTGTCTACACTGGTGGCAGTCACCACAAGTACTCGTCTTAAAAACCTCTGCTTGGGTCTCAGGGCCTACTATCAAAATGACCTATCTTTCTAGACCAGGAATTTCCAAGCAACCCTCCAGGCCCTTTTCTGTGCTACTCGGAAGGCAAGTGCTCCATTGTGAAAGCTGGAAAGATGGTAGAGCTTTTATGTACCAGGTAAACTAGTTTGTCCCTTCCTTCACCCGTAGAAATATATCAGAGAGCCCATATATTTGCACATAGTTGACGGCATAGCTGTTTCACTTGTGGAACTTGGGAGAAGATCAGATCCATTTGGGCAGGAGATTCAAGCATGCTGAGTTATCCTGATGGCTTGTTGTGCTGCATAAGCCTCACAATACAACATACTGTATTATGCATAGTAATCAACAGTACTCGTCACGACTTGCCACAATCATTATTTCTTATAATGCTTCCTGCTCTTGGACAGACGTTTAGTACACCATTTCCTTTATTTTGAAACAAATAGTAATTTTACCTCAGTCCCCATCGCCCTTTAAAGGGGAATACCTCTTTCCTGGTTCCTCTTATGTGCCTTGAACTTGAGCAAGGCTCCTCTTAAGCTAAGGAGGGAGGAAGGCTTCGGGAGTAATGTTGAGTAACACAGATAATCACACATAAGAAAACATTGCCTTCCATCCTCCCTCCTCACCACAGCCCTTGAAGATATATGCAAGCAGTACTGACTGAGAAACATTGTGCTGATTAAAAAGAGGTCAGGATTTTTCTGGTTGGTTGAGAGGGCTCCACCAGTACCAGCTTGTAATGTTATTCCAAAGTGGTAGGTGAAGATCATGTTGCAGCATTACATGTGTTGGACATAAATACACTTGTGCCTAGGCCAATGAGGCTTCAATGTCTCTAGTTGATCTTCTTGGGATTCTTCCAGGTGGGGGATAGATGCCAGAGAATAGATTGCTATAATGGTGGATTTGATCCAAAGGCTTAAAGTAGTTGTGGATTGCTTTTTTACTTTCACAGTACTGCCAAAGGGAGCTAGCAAATTTCCCACATAGGTGAAAGGTGAGGTCCTTTACTTACAGGTGATTAGAGCACTTGCCACATCTAGAGTTTAAAACGTTGCTTTCATCCAGAGTTTGAAGGTCTTGGTGGAACATGGGCAGAATAATATCTGGGTTTATATGGAATGAGAAAAAAAATTGGAATAAAGTCTGGCTGCAAGCGGAGACTCAGCCTGTTTGGGAGGAGTTTTAGGTAAGGCTCTGAGATCAAGCGGGAACCTAGTTCTCCAACTTGTCTGGCCAATGTGATTGCTACAACAAAATACTACTTCCATGACATGATTTTCAGATCTGCCTCTTCTAGTAGTAATGAAGCACCAAAGGCAGGTCACACAATCGTAGAAAGTGGGATCTAGGCTAAAAAGCTTGCGTTGTGGGCTGCACACCCTAAAGACGGTAAGTCAGTTAAATGGTTACGTCATAAGTGCATACGGAAGTCATGCGATTCCACATGGTTTATTTTACATGTGAGGTGATCAGTTTAAGGGAGACCATTATGCTCAGCAGATACCAATATGGCCTATGCATTTCAGACCAAAAGGTCCTTCATCAGGGCAAAACCTGCTCTGCTGAAAAGCCAAACTGTGGATCATGCTCATCTTGTTAAAACTGGGACAATACCTACAAGCTTCTGACAAGTGCCTAAAAAGTAGGCTCAGTGGTGAAAAACCTTAAAATTCACAACTGCACTCCTCATAACTAAGTCAGAGTAAAAGTGAGTCAGTGAGCTGAAGAACCCCAAGGGACTGTTCCGTAACGCAATGTAATAACCATGATAGTACCATAAGGTTTCCCGGAGGCAGCTGATGTCTGAAGATCTAAAGAAGCAGCTTGAAGTATGGCACTATTGCTGAGAGAGGGGTAGATGGTCTCTGAAGGCCCAAATTGTGAATTGAGGGCTGCAGGTATCAGGTACAACTTGAAGTCATCATCTAGGAAGTCCATAATTCACCTTTTGCTAGATGATACAGAGTGAAGATCACAAGATGAATACCAGGCAACTTGAGATGACCAGTGGTTTATGTAAAACGGGTGGGTCACTGTCAAGACTGCAGCGCTGATCTTGTGAATGAGTCTGACATGCCCAGATCTATCATGCTCTGTCGCCAATTTGCATGCTGCCAGGCGGAGTCTCAGCAGCACTGCATGAGAGAGGATCAGGTATATGAGTGGCGGAACGTCCACCGGCAGCATTTACCAAGGTTTCATTGCAAGGTGTTGCAGTATGGGGAACCAAGGATTTCAATGGGGACTAACCAGTGCCACCTTTGCCTACCCTTGTTGCATCTTCAGCAGAGCTCTGGCAAGAAGAGGAAATGGGGAAAGGCAAACAGCAGACATCCTGGCCAAGGAGTTAATACAGCATTGTGCATTCAGTGCGACTGTCCTGGTGAGGGGACAGCACCATGCAAGGACTGAGGTAGCCTTTATTCCAAATAGGTCCAGTCAAGGTTGGATCCACGTTTGAGTTAATATCTTGAAGGCTTGAAAGTGGAGGTGATAAGTTAGAGAGACAGGAGATTGTGGCTCAGTCTGTCTGCTCACTTTGCCTGGGATGTATACTGCTGCCAGGTATGACACTGCTCATTCCCTTACTGAAGACACTACATATTCCTGGTTGGGACTATAGAGTTCCCTATGGCATGTTGAAGTACACCCTGGACACTTGATTTTCAATGTCTATCAACACCAATTTGTAGAGACAGTTTGGTTTGAAGGACAATAAGGACTCTCGAAACACATGCAGCTTTCTTAAATTGGAAGACTATTTCCTTTGCATCAAAGACACCTCCTTTGTGACATCTTGTCTAACAGGGTTGCTCCCCGCCCTGTTACAACAGCATTGGTTGCGATCATTAACAGTTGTGTTAACTCCACATCTATGTTTCCAAGCAATGCATCCTTGTTGAACCACCAATGGAGGTGTACATTGGGGGCTTCTGAACTTGGGCTCAGGGGACCATGGAAGTGCATAGTGCCATGTTCCTTGTGTTCTTTGCCACATTTGTTACTGGAGCCTATGGTCTGTTCAGTAATTACGCAAGGTGGGCCATTAGCCTTGTTGCCTTAGTTGTCAAGAGACAGGACTTCCTCATTAGGTAGTTCACTTGAAATCTGTGTCTCTGAAGGATGTTGCAAACCCAGTTGGTATGAGACTTGGCTTAGTGTTGTATGTAGGCTTGCACCAGCCAATCACCAAAGTGCAGGTAGAGTCTGATTCCTTCTGAACAGAGGATCAGCAGCAGAGGGGCTACAAGAGACGGAAAAGGGTCCATGTGAGAGTACCTTGAACTGATACAATGTTATCTGCACCCTGAAATGAAAGTAACATTGGTGGGTCTCTGAAATTGAAACATGCAGGTAAGCGTCTTCCAAACCTGTCAATGTCAGCCAATAGCTTGGTTGTATAACAGAGATGACAAAGTTCAGAGTTTCCATTCTGAGCAGCCAATATCGGTTGTACTGGTTCAACCCTTTAAAATTAATCCACATCTCAACTCCCCTGTGGTTTTCCTGACTGTGAAAAATATACAGTAAAAACCCTGGAGTTCTTCTTCCAGGACTCTGCAAATGGCATTCTTCACTAGCAATTTTTGGATGCCTGTCAGTTGTGCTTGCTGCTTTGGTGATGACTCTGAATGATATGTTATGATTGATGCATTTTATGGAGGCATCTTCCATAACTGGTAACTTCAGAACGCTTGTGACCCACCGGGTATCGAAGTGCACGATTCTTCAGCAATGGGATCGGGAAGGGAACACTAAAAAATAACTGTAGGGAAATGCCTTTGGAGATGACATTATCGACCTTAGAGTCCTCTACATCCTTCCTTTCTTTTCTGAATATGATGAATGCGCACAACCATTGCTGTGTCCTGCTCTGCTGTCTGATTGGCAAATTGGACACTTCAAAACAAAAACTACAAAAATCCTGTCTAAGACGGGTTTTTTTTTAATCTCATACAGGACAATAGTGAAATAATATAGCAGTCTAGGGAGGACCACCATTTTAGTCAGTGACATTCTACCCATCAGTGACAAAGAAAGCTTCTTCCAAAATTCGGCCAACCTATCGTCCCTTGAGATGGCAGCAAAAGTGTTATCACAATATGTGTCACTTAAGTACCTTCTTATTTTTATGACGAGGTAAGTAAATGTGTCCCATGCCCACCTGATCGGAAGTACCAGTAGTTCTAATTCCGGGACCTCCGCCATACTTGCCAGGGGGAATATACAAGACTTTACTGTGTTGACCTGGATCTCAGAAAATCGTCCAAAGTTCCCCAACACTTCCATTAGTAACAGTATATTCTGCGCCGGATCCCTAACACATATAAGCATATCGTCCGCATATAGCAATGCAATGTGTGTCACCCCATCCACCACTTTCCCTGCGTCCCTCATGTCTCTTTTTAGCACACAAGCCAAAGTTTCCAGGGCCAAAGCAAATAGGTTTGGGGACAAGGGGCAGCGTTGCCTAGTGCCCCTTCCTACTCTAGCTCCACAACACCACTCCCCCTGTCTTAACCCTGGCAGTCACTGCAGTATACAGTAGTTTAATCCAACGGATGATCCCCGTACCCAGATTTAACCTTCTCAAGGCTTCCCACATTCTCTTCCACTTGACTGAGTCAAATGCTTTCTCAGCATCTAGTGACGTGTGCTGGCAAAAATATGATGGAGACATCATAGATTATGAGCCGTGTTTCTACCAGGCATAAACCCAGTCTGGTCTGGGTGTACCAGTCGAGTAACAACTCTTTGTAACCGTTTAGCTATCACAGCACTAAGGATATTTATATCTGTATTCAGCATAGGCAGAGGGCGGTAGGAGCCCATGTCACACAAGTCATGGCTCCATTTTGGAATGGTCACAATCAATGCCTCTCTCATTGACCCCGGGAGGAGGCCGGGGTCATATGCATGTTGCAACACCAAAATACATTTTCTCACACGCATTTCCCCATATGTTTTGATAGTCAGGAATTATAAGTGGGGGTGCTGGTTATGGCGAGTAGGCTTACCCTGGCTGTGATACCACTCCCCAATCTTGAAACAGAAGGTATGGATTTGTAGATTTTGGAACTGATGCACTATGTGGGGTCATTATTTATTTAAAGGATATTGCTTTTTTTTTTTTAGAGGAAAAAACATGCTTCCAGTTATTGTATGTTTTCTCAATGAAGGAGTCCAGCTGTGGTCCGGAAAGACCAAGACCTAATAATAGCAATTTTGTCAGAGAAGTCTTTAAGAACAGCTCTGCATTCCAGTAACTCAGATAAAGTTGGCTCCTTGTTGCAATCGTAGCGCTCCCACCTAGATCTAGAGAAGCATCTGCTTCTCGTCCGAGGTTGCTGCAATTAATGTCTGATAAAAACCGGATTCTGCATCATCTCAAGAATCTAAGATATGTCTGTACACTCCTGATATGCGGTGTATAGAACCCAACAGCCCCCAAAGAGGGTTTGTATAGCATATGTTTTGTGTGACTCAGTCTGCACAATTACATTAATGGAAGAATCTGTTCTTTTCATTCTATTTTCAATGTTCCTGTCCATGGTATCAACCAGCACTGGTGAGAACCATGCCTGACTTATAAGGTCGCCTAGAAGTGTATAAGCCATAACATTTCCGGGACATCTTTTTTTAATCAATACACTCTTTATGGTACATTTTGTACAAGTATCATAGAAACAAAGCACTTCATTATCTCTCCTGCCCTCAAAAATGTTCACTGGCTACCGGTTGCTTCACGGATTACATTCAAATCCCTCTGTATCATCTACAAGGGGCCGGGACCACACTATCTGCAACTCTCTCTTACTAAATATTCCCCCTCTAGACCTCTGTGCTTCTTTGGCACCAACTCTTTGGGGGTAATTCATGGATTCTTTGCACCGAAAAAAAGGAATTTGTGCGCCATTCTGCCTGCAAATCCCCATTTGTTAAACAGGGATTTGTGGGCAGAATGGGGCACAAATCCTGTTTTTTTTGGCGCAAAGAATCCATGAATCAGGCCATTTGTGTGCAAAGCGTTTTGCTAAACAGTGGTCGATCGCTTTCCTCAGCTGGCTCCCATCTATGAAACAGCCTCCCCCTTCCTCTTCATCTTGAGCAGCTCTTTCTTAAATTCCGGAAGATCCCTAAGACTTTCCTCTCTACCATCTCCTTCCCTCCCTAATCTCTCCTGCTAATCTCACGGTTGCTTGTTTGGTGTTCAGGGCCCTTATGCATCCTCAGCGCCCTGACCGCCCCCCCCACCAAATCTTCCCCCAGCTTCTGTCTTTCCTCAGCACTTGCCTCGGCTCACCCTCCACCCTGGAGGCTCAAAGTTACCTTGCATTGCACTTCACCTGTTGCTCATCCATGAGCACCCGAGGACCTATCCCATTCCTCCTCCCTTTTGCACTTGCACATTCTGAACACTCACAAGGCACAGTAGGTTTGTCCCCCCCCCCACTATATTTATTATTTGTTATGTATTTAATTGTTTCTCATCCCCTTGTCCCTCCATGTTGCCCTGTGGGCACTTTGAAACAGTATTTATTTCCTGTATAAGTGTCTAAGAAGCGAATAATAAATAAATAATGAGTTTGGCTATGCTACTGCATGCGGAAACATTAGTTCACTGCAGAGGCATTGACAGAGTAGGGCATGAGCAGGCAATACCCATCCAAAATCTGTAAATGCCCACTCAGCAGCACTGTGTGGGCATTTACAGATGTTAATTTCACTGTGGTGGGCCCAACTACATTAGCTTCAGGTCCTACTTGTTAGACAATCCTGGCAACGCCTCTGGTTCACTGCATCATTTGGAGTCAAGCTTACTTCTCATTTTGGAGTCACATTGCTCTCCTCTGGGCATAAGCCAAAAATGACTGCATTCAAATAATCTGCCGAGGCCATTACTGCCCTGGTAAGCGAAGGTAATACTTCTACATGCAAACTGGCAGAATTTTGTTGAATGGGTTCCAATTGTGTGGAGCCGTAAAACAGGCTCTTGGCAACCTTATAATGAAACCCAAAGGCCTTTCCACTCTTTAAGCAGCAATTGCTCAATGTCATCACATAAGGGAAATGTTGTGCTTAGAGCACCTTAAACTGTTTGAACAACTTATTTTCCACAACTAGATAGAGACTCTGGCACTCCAGTTTGGACCTCACATGATCTAGAGTGGCCTTAAGGTCTTCTCTTTTGATATATGTCTCTACCAAGACAGCTGCTGATGTGTCAGTATCCTCTATCAGAGTATGTTCCCAATTGCATTCTGTGGGTCCTCAGTATCAACTAGATACCGAGCCAGGGATTCCGGTGCATTGACAGGGCTAAAGCTGATTTACTGATTCCCAAACTGATTTCTGCACCAAGGTTGACCACATCATTTTCTGACATATATTTGTGGATATGATGTCCGTGCTGTGGTGTTTCTTCCGTTCTGTTGATGGTGACGAAGAAGACTGAGATCTGGTATGCAGACATATATGGGTTTGTCCATTGCCACAGAAATGGAAACCTGTACCCATGCTGCAGTCATGCGCTATCCAGGCATACCAGCATGTCCCACTCCTGTGCTGTGCCTGAGGGGAGACTGGTGGTTGTCGCTGTGTGCCTGCTGTCATTAGGGAGTGTTTTTATCATTACGGCCTGCAACAGTATGGCCGTTCTGCTAGATATGGAGGTATGGGAAACTCACAACAGCGTTTCCAAAAGCCCCATAGCATCATTTATGATCCGGCGCTTAGTCAACAATAGCATGTCCTGAGCCGTTGGGTATCAGTGGGTGGAGTCTGAAATTAGTTTCACAACAGCAGGGCTTTTAAGAAAACTATCGAGCGACGGGACTACAACTATGCCTCGAAATAACCATTCAGGGAGGCTCTTGGAGGTCACTGGAGGCCACAACAGCCAGCTACTAGTGGAAGCCGCGGTCCCAATATTCATTGGCACTTATCAATATCTGCAACAACACTGCATCAATGCTTGCCATGAAAAAAGCACCACTGGTAACAGCCCCACGACATGGCGTACAATATTACTCATCCTTGAAAAAGAAGAAAAAACAGCGACGGGAGGACCTGATAGAGCAAGTTAGGGACAGGATATAATTACTATTTAAAAAGAAAAAAAAAAGGTACTAAACGTCTGGCCAAGGGCAGGGAACTCTTCAAGAAGTAAGGACTGTGGCGAGGATGGAGGACAGGAGGTAATTACCTTGCTCTTGGTGGCAAACTGACTTAGGACCGGGGACATAAACACTAGATGCTCAAATCCTATGTTACAAAAAACATTTGCTAAACCATTGGTAGAATAAAACTCGCCTCTCTGGCTGCTTTCTTCACAAACCCTTCATCTGTCATTCGGAAGGCTCCACACAGTGCTTCTGCTGGGTCATGTGGGAACATCTCCTGGCGCACCAAGTTCACATGCAGGTGGAGAGCGGCATAGATCGCAGCGTCCACCCCTCCGTGGCCATCAAATACTGCAAAGTAGGCCTGCTCCTCTTGATCCTAGGCACAAGAAAACTACATTACCAACAATCTCTTTCGAAATGCAGCCCTCTAACTCATGGTGAACAGGTACTGATGAACACCCTGCTCCTTGCACATGCCCAGTGATTGAAGCACTGTAACAATCTACGGATCTGTGTGATTACTGCGACCATTTTACGACCACCCGCAGCCGCCCCTACATCCATTTTATACTATACCCATCCCCCCACATATATATGGGGTGTAAAACAGGTTGAAATAAAAAAAGTTGATAATTTAAGTGGTTGCAGAAAAATGTTTGCAGTAATGGAGTGGTACATAATCTACTATCGGGGCCAATTCAAAACCTGCCACTGCCTAATAATGAAAGTAGCGTTAGGCTTGGGCTTTGGCTGTGAAATCAGAATCATGACTTCAAAGCAAGTGATGGGCTACACATGAAGGAAATGGCGACACTTTTCTTCGCATTAGCCTTATAGAGGGCATATGCGAGGACGACGTTTGGGAACAAAAACATGATCATTTGCATGCAATACAATGTAATGAATGATCTTCATGACTGAGAAAGTTTTATGTCAGTGAGAACACCTTTGAAATGGTGAGAAAGAAGGATTGTAGAAAATAGAGTCAGTCATTGTGGTCTAGGACACATGAGAGACCTATATAAACTCCCAGAAAGCCAAAGACTTAGTCAAATGCGCACCTTTATAAGTGAAACACAGTCTGGCATGCTCAGATGTTGTAATATAACAAGTCACCCCCACCTTGCACAATCTCTGCCTCCTCCAATACAGTGCCATCATTAAAACATGATACATCAACATTCTCCTAAGGCTGCCATCTCCATGCTGTGCAAGTACCCATTTCAGCGCCTGGAAGCACGATCTGATTCCCCCCCCTATTCTATTGACACCAACCAAACTGTGAGGAGGTCCATCACAAAGATATTCATCCATTTGTATGCGCACAAGGAAAAATATGCAAAGAAACACAATGGTAAATTCACAAAGAAAAGCATGCATGCACAATGCATGCATGCAGATACCCCTTTTCCCTGTGCGTAAAGCTAGGCCTGGTGGCGGCCATAATCACAAATGTGAGCAAATGTCTTGGAGTTCCCCGTCACCGGTGTCCACAATCACGCAGTCATTCGGAATGAACAGTCAGGTCATTCCTGACATTTCTGCATATTACCTGGCTTGGAACATCTAATCTCATTTCAATGCCTTTGTTATGGCTAAAAATGTACTTTTTCCAATTAGGCATAAAAGCACCCCTTGTGAAACACATTGGAAGCAAGGCAGGCCAGGCCTTTCTGAGATCGATAGTCGATGACCAGAGCATTGTTTAAACTTGGGCACATCTGCCTTGTGATACACAGGTGTTGGTTTTTGTGAATCAGGACCGAAAATTACAGATTTACTTCAGCGAGCAGTTGTGCATGCTTAATCGATCCCTGCGCTAATTTATTCCTAGCTCTTCACTAGTCTGCGCGATTACCTCAAGATTGAAGAGAAGGTTGAAATCAGGAATGCAGACATGCTTGTCCTCCATCTTCCTGCGCATGTTTTTGATGGCGTGGATCGATGTTTCATAGTAGAGATGTCGCTTACGACGCAAGGGGAAATCTTTCATCCAGCTGTAGCAGATTTCATGGAGCTTGCTGAACACCAAGCGCGCCAGTTTCACTGTCTCAATCTCTGCAAAAGGCGAGAGGAGGAGAACTGTAAGGGTCAACTAGACTCTAGATATTACTTGGTTGAAAGACACAGAAAGGGAACTGACGAAATAAGGTCTCCACCCCTTTAGCAATAAGCAAAGCAAATTTGTGTCAAATTCTTCATATGAGCATATGCTCAAAATCTAACACAGAAAAGAGCTACTTTTTTTTTACACTTTGCACAGTTCCATGAATCAGGGTTTGTGTCGGCAGTGCAAAGTCACTTTGAACCGTGCAAAAAATACCATGAATCGAGCCCTGAAACCAGGGCAATTTTACAAAGCCTGCAATTCCATTTAATTTTTTGACTTCATTTATATGTCATCATTTATAGTGTGAACCCAGCTCGAGAGCAGTGGAGCACTTTGCAACCTGTGAAAGCCATAGTCAGGCATGGCGATTTTTGCACTGTGGCTCATTACTGTCAGTGATATGGAGGAGAAATGTGGATATAGTCGAACTGGAGGATGCTGGGGCTTTCCGAGCCTGCAACGGGATACAGTTCTCGAGGTTTGGGAGTGGCAGGTGAAGGACTGTTTGCCTTCTTGCAACATGCAGTATTGGACCATTTTAAAGAACAGAGATAGAGATAGAATAACTTTTGTTTACAATTTATATTTGATTTGATACCAGTAGTTATGCAGAGTGAAACAGGAGAATCAATCAAATTAACCAAAATAGCATAACATAGGTAGCGCACCATTAGCCACAATCTCATGCACAACATTGTAGTAAAAATAAATAATCAAAACCTGAAATTGCAACACCTCTGTTTTACAGCATTCCATATGTGGGATGTTCTAACCCACTAGTCTATGCCCTGCAACATCACTGTGTGCTGCTTGCATCAGAAACAACAGGATGGCCGCCAAAAAGATCTATGCGCTAAGGCCGCCAATCCATTTTGCCTATGTCAGTGGTAACACAGAAGACCACTGCCAAAACCTATCATTGGGCTGCCCACAGAGTAAAATGAAACTACTTGAAAAAGCAGTGTTGCATTGCAAGGGAAACACAGAACTGCTTGAAAATCCGTTTTTCCTTGGCTGTTAAATTTGCAAAATAATGATTCTCAAACAGCGGAAAAAATCCAACATCCTTGTTGGGTGTTAAACATCACTTTATCTAAAGAATCCACCTAAGCACAATGGTAGCAGAAGCACATTTCATCATAAGAAAATCCATATTCAAAGGTGCTTGCATGAGAAAAATATGTCAGAAATGGGCGCAGTACCGGTGCTCGCCTGAGTCAGAAGCTGGCATTTGCTTAACCTGTCATTTAAACTGGTACATTAAAATCAAAGTATGGAAAAGAAGAGACTTCCTATCAAAAGCAATCTAGGTTGTACAATTCAATCAAACGGATCCTGTGCCATGTTTTGGACCTGGCGCTCTAGCTGTGACACCCGCTCAGGCTGATACGGGGTTCTCATTTCTCCCCTGGGCTGATCCCGGGAAGGGTAGCTATCCCTTCTCTGAAAATACCCTGGGTTTGGAACATCTGGGTACCCCTCTACCTTTGGCCTCCCCTTTCCCGGATTAGGTTGTTTTGGCTCAGGAAAGTGGGGAAAGAAGGGTGGATTGTTCTGGGGTTGAAAGTTTTGTGGGTACTTGGGGGGGGGGGGAAGTTCTGTCCAGGATTTGGGGAATTTCTGCCCCCCTGCTGGAAGTGAGGAGGGAAGTTCCCTGGGTTAGGTGCTGTTTGGTTGGAACCCCCCTTGGGCTGGAGGGGTCCACACATAACCCAAGATGGGTCTGTTCCCCTTGTAGCAGGGATTAATGTAGTCAGGGGAGTGAGGGATCCCATTTGTGGGACTACCTCCTTGGCTCCCTGTCTGTGACTGGCCCGAGGGCCTTCTGGGCTTGGGATTGCTCTGATTTTGTGCACGCGGGTTTTTAGGCCCCCCATCTCTAAATCTAAAATGGGGGCAACCTTCACCTCTGCCACCTTAGCAGCAGCACGGGTGTTGGTTGTTTTGGGGCTTTTTTGAGTATTTCTGTTTTCTATGGGCTTTTGCACCTCATAAATTCTTGTGGCCTGTTCAATGACCCAGTCTAGTGATCTTTTCTCATGAAAATCTCTCATTAGCTGGGTCATGATGTACTTTGGTAGAGCATGTAAAAAAGTATTGACAAATTCTTTGCTGTCCGTGCGCACCCTTCTGGTAGTATGCGCAAAGGCACGCTTTAATTCCTGCACAAATTCTTGTGGGGCCTGATCCTCCCCACATTGCAAGTTGTAGGCTGCCTTGCGAGCCTCCTGGGTATTTCTGTGTACAGACAAGTGCTTCAAGATGGCCACCCTAGGTGGACCATCTAGAATGATTTTGGTCCTCCAGTCCCGCAAAGAAGCTGGAGTATTCTGGTGAGAAGGTCCATTTCACATACTGAATACAGCTACTGCTGTCCTTCAAATGGAAAGTTTCCATCATCTGCTCAAAGAGCTCTAAGTGATCCCAAACAGAATACTTAGCATTCTCATGATAAGGCTTGATGACGCTCCTTATCGCCTTTATTTGCTTTAAGGGGTCCTTAAGCAAGGCCCTTTTTGCCTTATTGGCCTTCTTGGTTCGGGTAACCCTGGTCCGTTCCTCCTCTGACTCAGAGGCACTGCTCCCAGAGGTGCCTGTCTGGTCTTCTAGGTTTTCCTGGATTCTGCAAGCCTGGGAATGGCTGGCAGAATGTGGGGACCTAGTCTCCTGTGTCCCGGGGCACTCACAGGAGTATTCTGATTCCTCCTTGCTCCCAGGATTTGATGGGTACCCCCACCCCACTGTCCTAGCTGGGCAGAGGTTTTCAAGATGCCCTTAGTGGGCCTACTCTCATGGAGTTCCCCACTAAACTTCACTCACAGTACTTGGGTACCCATAACCAGATGCCCACCCATCCATTCCTGGGAGGTGCTGGTCTATGAGCCCCATATTTCTGATTGGATTGAAATCTGCCATCCCCGTGGCCCTGGGCTCATGTGCGCCAGTGGACATGGGGGTGGCAGAGTCCAGGGATTGGGAGAGATGAAGGCCTCTGGTACTAGGGTTCCTGAGGTTATGCTCAGGTGTTTCCCTTTCCCAGCGAACCTCATCTCTATCAGCCCCTGCACCCTGTTGCCATGCAAGAACCTGAGCTTTCTGTTCCTCAATCAAGGCCTTACTAGTCTCTATCAATCTCTCTTGCATGGCTACCTGTCTGTGGAGCCTGTCATTTTCTCACAGAGAGCCTCATTTTCTCTCTGTGCTTCCTGGGTTCTTTTTGAGTACTGGGCCAGTCTTTGCTGCAGGAGGGTTACCTCCTGAGTCCTGTCCATACTGGCCTAGTCCTCCTGGTGTGCTCTAACAATTTTTGATGATTTTTTTGGAGGTGACCCAGTCCCTGAACGGCCAGGTGATTTTCTTCCAGTTTCTCCTTTAAATGACAGACTTCCTGGCCTAAGGTGTCCCTTTCCTGAGCAAGAGCCTGCCTCTGTGCCGCCAAGTCGTCCCTCTGTCTTTGAAGCGCACCAGCTTTCTGGTGCTCTTCATCAAATTCTGCCTGGGTGTCCAGGTCTTTCAGAATTACTTTATTGCTCTCTTCTTTCTCTCTGTCTAGTTGGCTTTGCAGGGTGGCTACCTGCTCTGTGCATGCCCTGTTGAAATGTATCTGTTGCTCTAGCTTATTCTGGCTCTGCAGTAGAGAGTCCAAACTTTCTTGGTACTCTTTCTGCAAGGCCAGAATTCTGGTATCCTGTTCTGCCTTTTCCTGCTGCAGGATACCCACGTCCTCTTTGATTTTGACTATATACTGCCTACTTTCATTTTCTGACTCCTGGCTTCTCTGTAGCCTCTGCTCAGCAGAGTCCAGATCAGTTTGGGCCTTTCCTAATGCCTGCAGTTGTTTACTTGCCAGATCTTGGCCCTCAGCATATTTATCCTGTATGGCTCCAATAGATAGATATAGATATGCCGCTATTTTGGCAATCTTGTTTTGCTCATCCTTTGCCTTAGGGGCCATATATAGTTCACTCAGGGCCATGTGTAACGGACCCTGATCTTTCCATATATCTAACCCTATTGCATTGATCTGTTGTGTGATTGCCTGCAACCACACATTCTGATCCTGCTCTGTCCATTCACCTCTCACAAATAACTTATGCAGAAGGTGTTCTCTAGCCATATTGATCTCTACCAATGTCGCCATTCTGGAAATATTAATTTCCTTCCTGATTTACAGAAGTTTTATTTTATTTTTGCAAAACAGACCGTTTCCTTAGAGCGTTCCCTTTTGAGGGGTGCTTTTCACAGTGTAACACAGCGTGGTAACCCAACAGGATTTATGTACCCTGTCAGTTAGCACACTGTATTAGACTGTCACAAGTGGTATATCTAATTCCGAAATCCCTGGACGAGCCCCCAATCTGTAAGTGGTTTCAACCTAGCACTCCACCTAAGTCAATGCCTTGCATGAGATGCCCAGCTGGAACCCTTAATTATATATCTTTTTATGTCTAAAATTCTTCTATTTCTGAATGATGTACCCTTATATCACGCCCCTCTCTTTCAATCCCCCCCGGTCTCACTGAACCAAGAAGTAGGTTGTTTTGCAAAGTTAAAAGGTTTATTTTATGAATTGAACAATATATATATATATATATCTCACATGTTTATGAATTTGAACAACATCTAGATATCACACTCCTAATATTTATACAATGATCAGCGTTGGATGATATGACAGTCAACAATCTCTTTAATCAATAGGGGTATGGATGAGAAGAATACTGTAGCATAGAATCAAACTTTGTGTGGGTTCAATGAAATGCAATGATAATAAATTAATGCAGCACAGAAATAAAACTTGATATGAATTCAATCAAATGCAATGTAATCAGTCTTTCCCCCTGATACTACTCATTCCCCCCCTAATATGCAATATAGAGATGCAAGGAGAGAAAACAGGTCTCAGGAATAAACACTCTGAAATGCAGTTTCACTCCCAATTCCCTCAGCAAGCAGAGAGAACCAGGAATGATTCTAAAACAGGTCGAATGCTTTTGAAAATGGTTTTAAATTAATGGGAAACATGCTAAAAATGACTAATTCCCTAAAATGGTTTCAGAACTAGTGGGAGCCGCTTTGGATAGCTTCAGGTAAACACTAGCAATGATGATTGAATGACTGATAGATAGGAAACTGAATTCAGAGGTTGAATGCAAGAAATAGCTATTTTACATGTGTTGAAATTGAGCCAAATGCAGAATCGCAGCAAACTTTTCCATGCACGTTAAGCGTGATTGCGGCAAAACTATAAGGGAAGGCTTGAAAGCTGAGGATGTTAGCTTCAATTTGACACTTAAATTTCATTTCTAGCATGTACGGTTCAGAAGTTATGAAGGTTTCAGTAAAGGTCGATTTTTCTCAAAAAGAGTCAAGATTTCAAATGACAGATGCGCTTTTGAAGATTACAAACAAGGATTGGCTTTACACTAAGGGGCTATGAAGATGCGAGATACCAACGGTACAGCCACCAGTCCAGAGGCGCCTGTGTCTGATCTTTGCCCGCTGCAACACTTGCCTTTCTTCAGCAAATATATATTAGCGCAAAGATGATTTATCACTACAATTATCACAGGACTATGTGGATAAGAGAAGGATGCAGGACAGACAAAAGAGTTTCTACAATGCAGTTCTGGATATGATAGAATGGGTTGGATTAGATTACTTAAGGATAAGAGATTAGCTATGGACAATTCTATGCTAAATACTCACAACTATGGTTTTGGAATAGGCCCGTCAGGATCTGGTCAAAGGGTTTTGGACTGGGATCTGCTCGCCACTGGACAGAATTCAGGTGCTTGGTTCTGCACTCAGCAAGGCACTCTGGTCTCTGCACGGCCTCTTGGACTGGATCTGATGGGTTGGTTCTGGGTTACAGCTCTGCTCTACTGGTTTGGATCTATGGGTTCTAGCAAGGGTTATTGGGTAGAAGTAGAAAAACAGCACAGCCCGTCTGTTGAATTGGTTGTGCCCCTTGGAAGTTTGGGGTTAAAATAAGGTTGCAAGATTTTTAAAGGCCAGCTGAGAAGGGTTCAGCTTTAGGATTGGGCCTTCTGCTTTCAGAGTTCTGGAGTCTGGATCTTGATTCTCCTGCAGAGCGCTTCGCCAGTAAATCAGTTGATGGGTGAATGTGTGTATGTCTCTAGGTCCTCAACAGTCCCTATTTATGTATTTCCCAAAGGGGTGGATAGGCTGATTATCTTAAGCCCGCCCTCTAGGAAACTGATTGGTCAAAGTATTCCCTCTCTCCTGATTTGAGAAGAAACCAGTGTGTGATTATGTGTCACGATGACGCTGTGTTTATGGTCCAGGGAAAAACCTCCCCTTTGTTTCTACACAGAAAACATATTTTTCATATAAGAATATTTACAATTTCACCAACTTACTAATAATACATATTCACATCCCAAATTAAATAAGGCACGTTATCAATCAAAGTCCTATCTTCTTAAGAGTTTCAGTTCACAATTGACAGTTTTTCAAGCTTTTGGTTGGTTTCCCAGTGTCAGATCTGTACACATTTTTCCACATACTTGTGCATAACATCTGGGCATACTCCTGCAAATGTTCATATTCCTAGCATTATCACAATTGCTACAATATCAACATTTTTAGTGGTTCAGTCTCTGAATATCGCACAAATTCCAGAGTAGTTTTAAAATGTGAGCGACATTTTCAAATCTCTTAATTCCAGCCTTCTTTGTAGTATAGAGACTGAATTGTACAACCTAGAT
This sequence comes from Ambystoma mexicanum, assembly GCF_040938575.1. Classification (NCBI taxonomy): domain Eukaryota; kingdom Metazoa; phylum Chordata; class Amphibia; order Caudata; family Ambystomatidae; genus Ambystoma; species Ambystoma mexicanum. The sequence goes on from NC_090931.1 coordinate 557,316,239, forward strand.
TGCTTTTGATAGGAAGTCTCTTCTTTTCCATACTTTGATTTTAATGTACCAGTTTAAATGTCAGGTTAAGCAAATGCCAGCTTCTGACACAGGCGAGCAGCGGTACTGCTGACATATTTTTCTCATGCAAGCACCTTTGGATATACAGAACCCTCAGATGAGCATGCCGGCGCAGAATGCCTCAAACTCCGGACCTGGTGCTCCAGAACAATGATGGGGGCAGAACCCCGACAACCCACCGGTTCCCAGGGAGGAGGCACAAGGGTAGAGGGGATTTAAAGCCTTGGAGGAAGCTTCCTTCCCCACTTGTAAAAAGCCCCTGGAAACCCAGGAACCGGAACCAAAATCTCCTGCCCCGGAAAATCTGCCACTTAAGGAGCAGAGGAGGGTAGGAGAAACAAAGAACTCAAACAGACCAATTATTTGAAGGAGGTACACATGTTTCAATTTGAAGGAGAGGGATCCTCAGAGGATCCTCGGAAAAGGATCTTCTCCTTCAGAGATGGGGGAACTCCTCCCAAAGAAAAATGGGTCCCAAAGGATTCAAATCCAGACTGGGGCGATGTGGGGACTGAGCTAGCGCCGCCCATCATCCACCCCCAGAAACAACGACATGAAAATCCCCTGGTTCAAACCCATCCTGGTGACTACCTCCAAAAAGGGGGGGTGGCCCAGAACCGGATCCAGGGGAACCCAAAACTTCTCCCATATGTAGTTGCCACCTTTTCTTTGCAGATTCCCAAGACTCCCCACAGAATTCTGCCCAAATCACATCCCTATCAGTGTCCAAAACTAAAAAACTAACCTACCAGTTGTCCAAAAATGTACATTATCTGTGCCCCCTTGCGGAGAAGGAGGGAAGATTCTATGCCCCGGTCCAAATACAGGGGCAGGGTACAATTTTGGCACTGGTGGACACTGGATCCCAAGCTACCCTTCTGCCAAAAAGGCCTTTGATAAAAATGAATTCAGGAAGGGGGGAGAATTACCAAATTCCTCTCACCCTTCTTCCTGGACAACTTCAGAACTTTGACGGGAAGGAAATTCCTGTCGAGGGGACTGCGGATTTGGACATTAAAATTGGGCGACACAAGGTGAGGCACCCAGTCATAGTTGGGACTCCAGAGGGCACCCCTTGTTTACTAGGGAATGACCTCCTGCGAAGGCTGTCACCCCTAATAGACTGTGTAAACAAGGTCCTCTGGACTCAGACCAACCGACCAATAAAATTAAAACAGAGTGTCAACCATGTTAGTCTAAACGGCACCTGCCACATGGTTGAACAAAAATCTGACCAAGTAGAATTTCACTTCCAGAACAACCAAATCCCAGACGTGACAGTAATAGCAGTAGGGCAACAAACTGGTGATGGGGGGTCCTCTCTATTTCTGAAAATCAACCTTCCTTCCAGTTTAAGTTGGCATTCCACACTGGAAGGAAACACTCTGAAATTCTTTACTAATCCACAATCAGACATTCCCACTCCTATAGTCCAGAAAGATGTGAAATCAGCTCAGAGCCTGGCTGATATTCAGCAAATTGGAGAGCAGTTGTTCATCCCTGTTCAGTTAAATGAAGGGAAGGACTCTGTTCTCGCCCGAGTGTGTGTGAACAATGGTAAGAGCTTCATCAGCGAAGCCATGTTCTGCCAAATCCCAAAAGATCCAGCCATTCCCACATTTAGACTCATAGACAAATGGGAAATGGATCTGGAAACACCCAATTCCAAACATCTCCTGCCAAGCAGGTGTATGCTCAAAATCTCCATAGGCAACAAGAGCATAGTCCATAATTGTTGGGTCGTGCGAGACGTCACTGCCGCCTTTTACTTAGGCAGTGACATTCTCAATCGCTTTGCCATTAGTTTGGACCTAATAAACTTCAAAGCTTGGTCCCGATTAGCGGATAATCCCATGGGCTTTGATGATCCAGAGAAAGCATTTAGGTCAGCTCAACTGCTGCCTTATGCAGTTGAAATTCAGATTGGAGAGGAAGTCACCATTCCAGAAAGGACCTGACAATTCTCCCTGGAACTGAAAGTTAAAAGAGGACAGAAATTGAAAAACCCTGATGCCTATATTCATCTAAATGCTTCTCTCCAACAGCAGGGGTTGGGGGTAAACCCAACACCACTAGTCAATATATAACATGACACCATTCCAATACAGGTGGATAACAGCGACTTAAAGAGTATCATTCTAGCCGCAGGCACCATTATTGGAATGGCCGTTGATGACTGACATTTTTCCATAGATTTAGGCAATGAACTGTTAGGACCAATCTCCAAGGACTGTTTTGACAGTGACAGTGATGACAACACAACACCAGACAGGATGTTTACCCGGCATGGGGGGAACTTCCTGGTGTACACTTCCTGCCCTTATGGTAAGGAGGATGTGACCTGTGACTTCAGGAGGGATGAGGTGATTTTCCAGGTCCATGAGGGCTGCCTTTCCCACCTGAAGCCACCAGTCCAAATTAGCACTTAGATCAGGGACTTCTCCAACCAGCTGGAGGAGGCCGCTGAGATAGCAAAACCAGAAGTCTTTCCAGGCTTCAGGCAGAGGGTTCAAGAGAGAGTCAACCTAGTTGATGCCTGTGAGACTATGGAGCAGAAGCAAACATTGAAACACATGTTCTTGGATTTTCAAGATCTCTTTGCGGTGGACTCATATGACTGTGGTCGCACCGACATCCACACAACAACCATTCCCACGGACCCTGGCATGACTTCAGTGTTTGTGAAGCAATATCGCTTGCCTCCCGCATCAATGGAGTCCCTTACTGAAATAATTAAGAACCTTGAGTCCCGTGGGATAATCCGTCCAGTCAACAGCACCTTCAATAATCCAGTGCTGGGGATATTGAAGCCAAACGGCCAGTGGAGTCTCTGCGCCGACCTTAGAGAGCTCAACAAACGGGTCCATGCTTCCCGATGGCCTCTTCCCTACATTGATCAAGGGCTGGTCCAGATCCAGGGGTTACTGAATCACATTCAGGGAGGGGTTGAATTGTACTTCCAAGTTTTGGCCAAAAGTGATACTTGGGAGAATGTTTTTAACACACATAAACACTTATAGGGATCCACATTTTTAGTGCGGAAGCGGATTACTTATTTTAGTACCAGTTAATGGGTGACTTCAAAGAACTGTTTTCACAGAAGGTTCCTCATAGAGTATGAGGGGTTCTGTCCTTGGGCGTGGGATGTGTAGGGGCTGCTGCCCATTTAGGAGTCAGCAGTTTCATTTAGAAAGAAGAGGGAACTTGGGGCCACATCTCGAAGAGTAACTGTTTCTGATTTTATTGACCTTCATACGAAGTGTGTGGTTCCCGAGTCGTTGATTCACTCGGTGATCATTCGAAAAAACAAGCAAAATGTTTGTGGAGAATTAAAAGCAAGGAACTCCTACATTTTTCTACATAAGGCCATGCCCGACCTGGCTTATCTAGATGATGTTCTCATCAAAAGCTCAACTGTGGAGGAACACATAGCGGAGATCCGTTATGTTCTGACCCAGTTGAGGGCTGCCGGAGCAAAACTTTCCTTTCAAAAGGCACAGTGGTGTAGAACCCGTGAACATTTCTTGGGGCATGAGATTAATCCTTGGGGTCTCTGTCCCCAGGAAAAGAAAGTGGAAGGACTCCAGAAATTGAAAGACCCCACAACTCTGCGGGAACTAAGGAGCCTCCTTGGACAGACTAATTACAGTAGAAAGTTCATTGTGGACTACGCAGAGATCACAAGACCCCTAATTCATCTTTTGAAGGGGGGGTCAAGTGGGAGTGGGGTCCAGAACAAGCCATGGCAGTAAGACCACTCAAAAGAAGCCTCTCACAAGCGCCTTGCCTAGCTTACCCTTTCAAAAACAAGGAGTTCTTCTATGGGAGACAGGGTTCTCAAATACATGCTTGACTGCAGTATTATATCAAAAGCATGACAAGGTCAATAAAGTAATCTCCTATGCGAGTAAAACTTTATCCTCGGTGGAGGAAAAATTTAACGATTGTGAGAAGGCACTCCTGGCAGCGGTGTGGGCATTGAAGAATTACCACCCGTTTATCCAGGGGGAACACATCATAGTGGAGTCTCCACACCAGCCTCTGCAATATCTCCAAAGTGACAGAATCCGGACCGGAAATGTAAGTAATTCCCGAATTACTTCCTGGATTCTGTGAATGCAAAGCTTTCCTGTGGAGGTCCGATATGGCCAAAACAAGAAGAGTCCCCTCACGCAAGGTCTGGCTGACTTGCATGATTGTGCCGGAGAAAAATGTCTTGAGGACGAGAGTCTAAAAATCAAGGACAACATGGAGGCATACCTAAATTCCCCACACAAAGTCTTTGAAGAAGACAAGTGTGAGGGAATGCCCACTGTCTATGTGGATGGATGCTCTTACCATGTTGACAACAATGGGGAAAAAGAACGTGCATGGTTGAATGAGACCCCAGAACCCTCCGCTGGTTACAAGATTGGTCCCGAAGTAGTCAAGTGGCAGAGTTGATGGCTGTGCATCAAGCCATCCTCACTGCTGTCCAACATCAACTCCACAAACTGGTCATAATCACAGATTCGGATTATGTACGGAACGGGTCCGTGGACCACCTGGTTAACTGGAAAACCAGAGGCATGTTATGTGCTAATAACAAACCATTAAAACATGGGAAATTAATCAAAAACATTGATGATCTGGTCACCTCGAATGGGATGACCATCTACTGGAAAAAGATCAAGGGTCATTCCAAAGTAGAGGGACCAGACAAAACTGGAAATGATTTAGCTGATCAGCTGGCCAAAACCGGAGCCATCCAAGGGGATCTACTTGAGATCTAGTCCCTGTTGGGGGAAATCCAGGTCACTGCTATCACTAGGTCCCAGACAAATGCTCACAATGAACTCTCAACGACACAATGGAGTAAGGGGACCCCAGATGCTGATTTGATTACAGCTCAAAAAGAGGATCCAATAATTGGTAAGTTTTATCAACACATTGATGACCCTGAGAACTTTCCCCTGACGGATACCGATTACATTGGGAAAGAGGGCCTCAGAGTGTTGATGAAATGTCCAAAAATGTTCTGAATCCAAGACGGTTTGTTGGTAAGGAGATACCTAGCTGGCCATGATCAGTGGGTGGCCCCTACCTCATTCCGAAGCCTGATGTTAAGTCACGCCCATGATGCGGCCACAGCCGGTCATAGGGGGTTTCATACAACACTTGAAATCTTAAGAGAGGTTGCATACTTGCCACACATGGGGCAACACCTCGACCAATACTTGAAGGGGTGTCTTGTGTGTGCACAATTTCAGCCAACATCCCTCACACACCGTGCGCCTCTCCAAAAGAGGGGGATGACACTGACATGGTCAGATTTACAAGTCGATTATATCGGGCCCGTGATTCGCTCCTCTAGGGGGACCCAGTACATGTTGACCGTGACATGCTTGTTTACTAAATGGGTGGAATGTCTCCCGGCCCCAAACTGCCAGGCAGAAACAGCAGCTGCCCTGATGATCAACCACATCTTTTCGCGTTTTGGACTACCCCAAAGGATCGAGTCAGATACTTGGGGTCAAAAGGAAGCTACACATTGCTTCCCGGCTAGCCTCTAGTGGTGAAGTAGAGAGATACAATAAAACAATTGTGAGCATATTAAAGAAATGTGTGCAGATTCTGGGCCAAGTTGGGATATTCGATTACCCCTTGTCCTAATGGCCATCAGATCTACCCCTTTATCTCCAACTAAAATGTCACCGTTTGAGCTGATGACTGGACGCAGGATGGTGCTTCCCCAGCATCTGCTCTACATAACCCAAGAGCAGACATTGATCAATGCCTCCACAACTCATGTGTATGTTGAAAATCTAAGAAAACACCTTCAACATGCTTTTGCCTATGCTCAGCTAAATCTAGAAAGATCTGCAGACAGCATGAAGACCCACTATGACTTAAAGACTACCAGAAAAGAATACAATGTAGGAGACCGGGTCTACTTATACAATTTCCAAAGGAACCAAGCCAAACAGCGCAAATGTTTGCCTAGCTGGAGAGGACCTTTTGAAATTGTAGACAAAATCTCACCAGTCACCTACAAAATTTGCATCCCCAAATGCAGTTTGGCAGAGGGGGAAGATAAGTGGGTCCATATTAACCAACTAAAGTGTTGCCATCCTAGGCACACTCTCCAGCAACTGGAGGAGTCTTCTGGAACCGCAGAGGGGGGTCACTCCAGCTCCCTAGAATTCCACATATAAAATATTCCATATATAGTTCATAACTTACAATAGAAAAATGTGTACTGATTTATCAAAATGTATGTGTCCGCCCCACTACATTAATAGTGGTGGGGAAATGTCTACAAATATGCTTTTGCTTTGTCACCATAGTTGAATGGAAACCATGGAGATGAAAACCAAGGAGAACCACCCAGGAACCGGGAGGAAAGATCCAAGAGGCCCGGAGTATTGCTCCATACTCACATCAGGACTGGGCGAGGAGAACTGGTCGATCCACCCCTGATGGAGGAAAAGATGATGAACTTTGCCATTTTTGAACCAAAAGAAAAGAGACTGACCATCCCAGTCTTGCGACTTCCCATTGATGGACGATCAACGCCAAATCGCAAGAGGGGGGCTTGTGGGATGTTCTAACACACTAGTCTGTGCCCTGCAACATCACTGTGTGCTGCTTGCATCAGAAACAACAGGATGGCCGCCAAAAAGATCTATGCGCTAAGGCCGCCAAATCATTTTGCCTAGGTCAGTGGTAACACAGACCACTGGCAAAACCTATCATTGGGCTGCCCACAGAGTAAAATGAAACTACTTGAAAAAGCAGTGCTGCACTGCAAGGGAAACAAAGAACTGCTTGAAAATCCGTTTTTCCTTGGCTGTTAAATTTGCAAAATAATGATTCTCAAACAGCAGAAAAAATCCAACATCCTTGTTGGGTGTTAAACATCACTTTATCTAAAGAATCCATCTAAGCACAATGGTAGCAGAAGCACATTTCATCATAAGAAAATCCATATTCAAAGGTGTTTGCATGAGAAAAATATGTCAGAAATGGGCGCAGTACCGCTGCTCGCCTGTGTAAGAAGCTGGCATTTGCTTAACCTGTCATTTAAACTGGTACATTAAAATCAAAGTATGGAAAGGAAGAGACTTCCTATCAAAAGGAATCTAGGTTGTACAATTCAATCAAACGGATCCTGTGCCATGTTTTGGACCTGGCGCTCTAGCTGTGACACCCGCTCAGGCTGATACGGGGTTCAATTCAATCTCTATATTAAAAGGCTGGAATTAAGAGATTTGTGGATATATTTGTTAAAAATGTAAATTGTGTTTTAGAAAAAGACTCTTTTAAACATTGTTTTAAAAGTGACCTAAAGCCAGCCACACTGGACTTCAAAGACATTCCACAGCTTCTCCCAAACAAATGAATCTTCCCCCCTGCTCTCTGCTGAGGAACTGGCAGGAAGTTGTGAAAGGACGTGGGAGGAGATTTTGACCTGTTGCTCTGACAGGAGACAAAATACTCCCTTGACTGAAAGGAAATGCAAATTTGGGCGTCAACAGAAACCAGATGCTGGCAGGAAGAGGCTCAAATTGCTCGTGGCTCAGCCAAACCTTGGAAGGCGGGGCTAGACTGAAATGTGTATCTGGAACAGTAGAAAATATAGTTTTGAGAAAAAGACTCATAGAAAACTGTGCCGAACTGGTAAAAATCTGTAATTTATAGGTTATTAAAATGAAAATGTCGCTCACGTTTTAAAACTACCCTGGAATTTGTGCCATATTCAGAGACTGAACCACTAAAAATGTTGATATTGTAGCAATTGTGATAATGCTAGGAATATGAACATTTACAGGAGTATGGCCAGATGTTATGCACATGTATGTGGAAAAAGTGTACAGATCTGACACTGGGTAACCAACCAAAAGCGTGAAAAACTGTCAATTGTGAACCAAAACTCTTAAGAAGATAGGACTTTGATGGATATGTGCCTTATTTAATTTGGGATGTGAATATGTATTATTAGTAAGTTGGTGATATTGTAAATATGCTTATATGAAAAATATGTTTTCTGTGTGGAAACAAAGGGGAGGTTTTTCCCTAGACCATAAACACAGCATCATCGTGACACACCATGACACACTGGTTTCTTCTCAAATCAGGAGAGAGGGAATACTTTGACCAATCAATTTCCAAGAGGGTGGGCTTAAGATAATCAGCCTATCCACCCTTTTGGGAAATACATAAATAGGGACTGTTGAGGACCTAGAGACACACACACATTCACCCATCAACTGATTTACTGGCGAAGCGCTCTGCAGGAGAATCAAGATCCAGACTCCAGAACTCTGAAAGCAGAAGGCCCAATCCTAAAGCTGAACCCGTCTCAGCTGGCCTTTAAAAATCTTGCAACCTGATTTTAACCCCAAACTTCCAAGGGGCACAACCAATTCAACAGACGGGCTGTGCTGTTGTTCTGCTTCTAGCCAAGAACCCTTGCTAGAACCCAGAGATCCAAACCAGTAGAGCACAGCTGTAACCCAGAACCAACTGGTCAGATCCAGTCCAAGAGGCCGTGCAGAGACCAGAGTGCCTTGCTGAGTGCAGAACCAAGCACCTGAACCCTGTCCGATGGTGAGCAGATTCCAGTCCGAAACCCTTTGACCAGATCCTGACGGGCCTATTCCAAAACCATAGTTGTGAGTATTTAGCATAGAATTGTCCATAGCCAATCTCTTATCCTTAAGTAATCTAATCCAACCCATTCTATCATATCCAGAACTGCATTGTAGAACGTCTTTTGTCTGTCCTGAATCCTTCTCTCATCCACATAGTCCTGTGATAATTGTAGTGATAAATCATCTTTGCGCTAATATATATTTGCTGAAGAAAGGCAAGTGTTGCAGCGGGCAAAGATCAGACAGAGGCGCCTCTGGACTGGTGGCTGTACCGTTGGTATCTCGCATCTTCATTGCCCCTTAGTGTAAAGCCAATCCTTGTTTGTAATCTTCAAAAGCGCATCTGTCATTTGAAATCTTGACTCTTTTTGTGAAAAATCGACCTTTACTGAAACCTTCATAACATCTGAACCATACATGCTAGAAACTAAATTTAAGTGTCAAATTGAAGCTAACATCGTCAGCGTTCAAACGTTTCCTTATAGTTTTTCCGCAATCGCGCTTAATGCGCGCGGAAAAGTTTGCCGCGATTCTGTATTTGGCTCAATTTCAACACATGTAAAATAGCTATTTCTTGCACTCAACCTCTGAATTCAGTTTCCTATCTATCAGTCATTCAATCATCATTGCTAGTGTTTACCTGAAGCTATCGAAAAGCGGCCCCCACTAGTTTTGAATCCATTTTAGAGAATTAAAGTTATTTTTTAGCATTTTTCCCATTCATTTAAAACCATATTCAAAAGCATTCGACCTGTTTTAGAATCATTCCTGTTTCTATCTGCTTGCTGGGGGAATTGGGATTGAAACTGGGATTGAAACTGCATTTAAGAGTGTTTATTCCTGAAACCTATTTTCTCTCCTTCCATCTCTATATTGCATATTAGGGGGGAATGAGTAGTATCAGGGGTTAAGAGTGATTACATTGCATTTGATTGAATTCATATCAAGTTTTATTTCTGTGCTGCATTAATTTCTTATCATTGCATTTCATTGAACCCACACAAAGTTTGATTCTATGCTACAGTATTCTTCTCATCCATACTCCTATTGATTAAAGAGATTGTTGACTGTCATATCATCCAACGCTGATCATTGTATAAATATTAATAGTGTGATATCTAGATATTGTTCAAATTCATAAAAGTGTGATACATATATATTGTTCAATTCATAAAATAAATCTTTTAACTTTGCAAAACAACCTACTTCTTGGTACAGTGAGACTGGGGGTGATTCAAAGAGAGGGGCGTGATATATGGCTACATCATTCAGAAATAAAATAATTTTAGACATAAAAAAATACATAATTAAGGGTTCCAGCTGGGCATCTCAAGGCAGACATTGACTTAGGTGGAGTGCTGGGTTGAAACCACTTACACATATGTAGTATTATTAAGTGTGAACTATATTCCGTTGGTATTGCCTTGAAGTGGTGAAGCAGTGCACACAGGCTTTGCATTATACAATCAAGCATAATATTGTTTAATATAGGCCATTACATTAGCAGATAGGACTACACAGATTAAACAATAGTGTTAATGGTTTTTTATGCGCACGGTTGGGAGGAGCTGGCTGTTGCCTATGTTCAGGTTATGTTGTTTAGATGGGTGAGGAGTCATATTATTTGTATTTATTTTTATTTATATAGCGCTTTAATCCAAAGCGATTTACAAGAGGAACAAGCATAATACAATAAGCAATACATGAAAAATGAACCTGAACCAGCGAACAGTATAAGGAACAATTTACATTATTGATAGGAAAGGTGCTAAAGGAGAGGGGCTAAGTGAGGGGGGTGCTAGGAGGAGTAGGAAGAGGTAGAGTCAGTAGTGAGAGAGGGAAAAAAAAGGATGCTAGGGGGGTGAGTGGAAGAGATAAGATGTTAGAGAAGTGCGGAATGAGGGGTAGGAGGTAATAGAGCGGACAGGAAGGGGTAGGTGGTTCCAATGGAAAGGATCCAGAAGTTGGAAGGAGCGGAAGCAGGAAAGGGGCACAGGGTGGAGTAGGAGGAGAGAGAAGAAAGAGATCCGCAGAACGGAGTGAACAGGAAGGAGTATGAAAAGTGAGAAGGGAGATAGGTAGGGAGGGGCAAAGGCATAGAGGGATTTGAAGACTAGACAGAGGAAATTAAATTTAAGCTGTGAATGAAAAGAGAGCCAGCCTAGTGAGTTGAGAGAAGAGGAGATGGAGTCATGAGGTGAGAGAAGGCAGAGGGAGCGGATGGCAGAGTGGTAGATGGATTTGATAATAGGAGCATGACCCACTCAGCTGATATAGTGACACTGTACGCAAGAATGATGCATGTGTTGTCAGTTGGGATCGCATCCAGCTATCCCAGTGCAGCACATTACAGCTGTGGGCTCCGCAGAAGAGACATATTTAATGCAGTTAATTTAAAATCATTTAGAAATACCCTTTTTCCAATTTCCATCAAGAGCATGCACACTTTGGTGTGTTGGTCCACTATTAACGTGGAGGTCCAACAAAGATTTCATTAAAAGCTTTGCTATCTCTCTACCTGAAAATTGTGATATTCATAATGCAAGACATATGGGATGTTTGCCAACAGAAAAGGTTTACAAGAGATTTATTTGGGTTTTACTTTGTATGTTTCTCTATGTTCCTCTGTTAACAGAGGAGGTCGGTCAATTTTGTTAACTTCCAGCAGGTGCTGCGCTCCAAACACTCACATAGATCCTTCAACCTGTATTGCGCTCTGCATAAATCTGGTCAGAGCAGAAAGGAACTGCCATAGTCTGGAGAGAACCAAATACAAGAAGAGAGGATGCCCACAAAAGCACAGCCAGCAACATCTGGGGAAGGTGGCAGAGCAAGTCAGACTAGAGCCACATAAAAAGAATTGGAGGGATCTGCATGGAACCCCGGAGTTCATTTATTTATTTGATTTCTATAGCTCTTTGTTCCAAAGTGCTTTACATAAGAAGAAACACTGTGCAAAAGCAATGAAATACAATAACCTGACATAAGAAAATACATAGCAAACAAATGATTTAAAAACAAAAAAAATCACATGATCTGTCAGTAGGGGAAAAGGCAGCACTCAAGACATGTTCTTTTAAACATTTTGTAATCTTTTTTATGATGGTGTACTAATACAAAGGTAAGGCATTTCGTGATTCAGGAACTAACAAGTCAAAAGAACCAAAGCGAGAAGAAACTCAAGCAGGGATCTGACAGGACAGTAAAACTTGAGTAAATTAAGTCAATTGCCTAGATAATAAGGTCGGACAGATCCACAGGAGTAAGCAAGTCAAGACATTAAAAAACAAAAAAAAGAATACATAGTATATGAATCCCAAATCTAAGAATCACAGGGAGCCATCGAAGGGGAGCAAGATATGGTGAAACATCTGGGGAAAACCCTAGCCAAAAAAGGTTTGTGTACCACAGAATGTGAAATATATAATACAATGTATACATTTTAATGTAATTTGCTATTCGTTCATGCAAAAAAAGCTTGTTTCAGAATACAAGGAGACAAATGGACAGACCAGAGGGTGTTGAGAAATTTCAATAAATCAAGGAGAAGAGGTGTGTTTTTAAGAGTTTGTGGACCGAGCCAAAGTATCTGGACAACTGTGTGTCTTTAAGAGTTTCGGACCAATACAAGTGGCCTGGAATTAAAGCATTTTCGTAGTCCCAAATAGAGTGCATAACAATCATTTAAAATGAGAAAGGACAAAGGTTTTCATTAACAATTTGGTTGAAGAAACAGCAAGCAGGTGAGAAAAGTTCTTAATGTCATGTAGCGGAAAACCGACTATTTTGAGTTACAAGTCAAACTTAATCCTGTCCAGAAAAGGCAGAATCAAATACAAGCGCTAGGTTATGGGCTGAGGAGGCAATGGCTACATGCAAAGGAGCGAAATGAAATCAAAGAAGGAGTAGCAAACTAGGGTCAAGCAATGCAGAACATTATTTCAGTTTCCTTTGGTTTTAGACATAAATAATGTGCGGCCATCCAAGATTCCTTAGAAGATATATGAAAGGTTAAACGCTGCTGAAGAGAATTATACTAAGAAGGAAATGAAAAGAAAATCTGAGTATCGTAGCCGAAATGTGCTTGGAAGCCGAACGACAAAATGAATGAAGCGTAATAGGACAGTTGTAAGCTATGGCAAGACGGTGTGGATTGGAAAACTCACAAGGCTGTGTAACGTTTGCCTTCAATGTATGAATGGTATGGTATCTCTTTTCGAAACAGAATGTGTTACATCCAAGGCTTAAATCGCATGACCATGGGGAACGCATAACTGGGAATGGTCTGTCATGGGGTGCTTGGGTTTTTCTTTCGTGGATAAAATCTCCAGGTATGGGTTTTTTAATTTTATTTATTCATTTTATTGATTTTCACAAGAAATGCAGACAATACATGTATACAACAACACTCTAACTCTGTCGTCTGTCTGCCGCTTAGTTCCCTACCCACCCTAATCCCCGCCCATTTAACAGCGTATGCCACCTTGTTACTTCTTATGTCTTTGAATGTGTGGGTTGTACCTACTATACATTATTATTCACTAACCATCAAGTTCAATTGGGTTCCTGCTGCAATTTGGGTAGTGGTGCATACTGAGACCTGCAGGTCTTGTAATAATTGTCTCCAAGTGTTTAAGTCTGTGTTTTGCTCTCCTTGACCTCGCCGGTCTGCCTCTTGCCAGGCCGTCGTCTCTGCGATCAATCATTTCTGGAGATCTTTCCACCACAATTTTGCGTCTGGCCTTCTGCTTGCCTTCCAACTCCTTGCTATCCTGCGTTTAGCCAGAATGTATGCCAAGTCCTTTAATTTGCTATTATGCTGCTTTTTGTTTGGGCATGTAAATATGCCCAGCAGGCAGGCCGTGGGGGACCTTGTATCTAACGCTATGTCTGCCTTTGTTAACACGTGTGCTATCTCTCCCCAGTACTGCTGTATTTCCCTGCAGGCCCAAAACATGTGCACCATGTTTGCCTTGCTCAACACGCATTTTCGGCAGTTTCGTTTTGTAGACCTGCTGAAACTCACCATTACCTTGGCATTAGATATGCTCTGTGGGCTATATATAACTGTATGAGCTGAAGTTTTGCGTTTCTGGACACTTTTGTGTAGTATATCATTGCTCTCTCCCACTGTTTGTCATTGTTCCCTGTAGGTCCTCTTCCCAACTGTATCAAGTTTTTGCTAACCCGTCTTTATCCTGGGACATAATTAGTTCATATATCCCAGATATGTTGTGGCCCCCTTCTGAGATGTTGGAAAGTGTTTCTATTGCTGCTAGTGAATTTGGCTCCCTTGTCTGCGCAGGCCAAGTCTGCTTCCGTTTTGCAGTGCAGTGTTTCCTCACATGTATTCTTGTTTGCTGGTCATCTGCTTTGAGTGCCACCAGTGGGAGTTGGGGTGTATAGGGAGTTCGATCACGTAATAGAGGCAGGCTTTGCGCCATATTGCCTTCCCTAGCATCAGTAGGAGTGGGGGCTTGGGTCAATGGGTCATTGAGGTCCAGACTATTTCTCTCAGGAAAAATGGGGCGCATGTAGGTTGAAGCAGGTGAGTGTCTTTCAACGGTTTGTCTGCTAGCCATCTTGTGACATACTGTTATTTGCTTGCAACGAAGTATGCCTCAAAGATAGGTACCTTAATGCCTTCTTTATCATATGGTTTCTGCCGTATTGTGACGGCCAGTCTATTTCAACCCTTACACCACAAGAATCCCCTGCATACTGTATCGAGCTTCTTGAAGAAGCTACTAGGGATATCATACGGGACATTCGCAAAGTAGTGTAGGAATCTGGGGAGCACCACCATTTTAGTTTACCAATAATGCAGCCATGCCCATTAGTGATAGGGGTAGTTGAGCCCAGAAGTCACTAGACTTTGTCACTTTCTCTGCTGCTTTTTGTGTGTTTTGCAAGTGTTCCATCTTGGGGTCATGGTAAATATGAACTCCCAGATATTTAAATGTATCCACCTCCCATTGCACCGGCAGCACCAGTAATGTGCTCAACTTCCTCCCCTTGCAACCCGCCAGAGGGAACAAGCACAATTTCTTTTCACTAATTATGATTCCTGAGAGTTCTGAATAATGCCCCAGTACATCTAAAATGTATTGTAGATTGGTCTCCGGATTTTGCAAGTAAATGAGCATGTCATCTGCATCCAGTGCCACCTGCCGTGCACCTATATGCCTGCCTCCTTGCATTCTTTACGGAGGTACACTGCTAGGGGCTCTAGGGCTAGTATGAATAACATTGGGAACCATGGGCATCCCTGTCTCGTGCCTTTTTTCTGCATCCATTGTTCCGAAATCTGGCTGCCTGTCTTAACTCTAGCCACCGGCGTGTTGTACAGCAGGTGCACCCATTTCATATATGTGGGCCCTATGCCCTTGTTAGACGATCCTCTGCACACCAGTTCACTACACATCAGAACACTGCTCACATTTCTCCACCATCCCCTCCCACGGTTCCAGGCTCAGGTGATTCGGTTAACCCAAAGAACCGAAAACCCCGTACCAGCTTTGGTGTACGGGCTCGATTGCAACCCTTTCTGCATTGGCAATTGCCTTGGAGAGCGTATAGCAGAAGGGGCGGTGTTACGTCACCACGTCGGTCACGTGATCCAGAGTCACGTGTCCTTGTTGGACGTCACATGATCCAGAGACGTCACATGACTCCCAGACACACAGTATAAAGGTCTGAGAGACAGAACACTCATTGCTTCTCAGCTGGCTTCAGACCCTGTTTGGCGTTACTACTTGCTCCTTGCTATCTTGATCACGGAACTCTACCTCGGACTCCCTCGGACACCCCTTTTGTACCTTTGCTTGGAACTGTTTCCCTGTTACCGGATTTTGGACTTCACCTCGACTTGCCTTTGGATCATCCCTGGTTACCTTGCGGAACTTCTACGCCCTTTCCCTTCTTGGGATTCAAGTCAAGCCCTCTCTCCTACAGGTGGCTAACCCTTCATCCACGCTAACCTGCGGTTCTACCATTCCAGGGACCGCCGCATCATCTGAGTCTCGAACCTCTCTACTAGGTTACCTGGGTTACCCTTACACCAGATAGGTAAGACATTTTAGATCCTTTTGTTTATCTGACTGTATTGTGATTGCCTGGTACTTAACCCCGTTCCTTCTCGACAGCAGCATCGGTGTTCCAGAGGCTCCGTGGATCTGGGAAGACATCTCCCACCTGTGGCCTCAAAGGTCGCACAGCGGGTTTCTATTAAGTTCCCCTGTGCGTCACTTGGGGACAGAGGACTCATCGGTCTACACGACACTCAAGTCAGAACAGACTGAGAAGCCGTATAGTCGTGTTTGACGATGCAGGGATCCACGGAAGAACCCATAGCTGCTTTAGTCCAGGCAATTACAATATTAAGGGCAGATATGGCAGCCGCGAACACAGTGATCCACCAAAGGTTGGATTCCATACAGAGTGTTCAGCATTCCCTTCCTGCAGACCCTGAGTTTGGAGATGCCAGCTCCTTCACTACACCCCCTCCCTTGGCTACTTCTACAGTCCCAACTCCAATGATCCTCCCATCTCCTTCCCCCCTGGCTTCTCCGGAACGCTATCAAGGTGACCCCAAGAAATTCAGAACCTTTGTTAATCAGTGCAAGTTACACTTCTTATGCAGACCTTTGGCTTTTCCTACTTCCACTACTAAAGCCGCCTTCGCCCTCTCCCATTTAGCCGGAACGGCTGCCGCTTGGGCTAATCCCCTGCTAGAGAATAATAGCCCAGTCCTTTACGACTTTGATTTGTTGGTTCTAGAAATGTCTTGAGTATTCGATACTCGACACAAGGCGCAGTCTAGGGATTTGGAGTTTTTAGAACTGACTCAGGGTAGAAGGACTTTGATAGAATACATCACTCGTTTCAACCAGCTAGTTGCAGAAACATCATGGCCAGAAAACAAGCGGGCGGTGGTCTTTTATAGGGGGTTGAGTAACACCATGAAAGATGCTTTATCAGTTATCCCTTCTATGCCTACTCAGTATCAGGAATTGGTTGATCTCGTCTTGCAGGTAGATGCACGACGATCAGAGCGTAGAGCTGAATTGGGGGTCTCTTCCCATCCTACTCTTGCTAGTACTCCTGCTTCCAGTACAGAAGAACCTATGCAAGTGGGAGGTTTACGTAGTCCTATCACAACATCAGAGAGGGAACGTAGAAGGGTGGACAATGCATGCTTTTATTGTGGCACCACTGGACATATTGTGAAAGAGTGTCCTCGACGTCCCAAGAAGAGCCAGGTTTTTCGGATGGCTCGACCTTAGATCCGGAGAACAGGTCGAGTGTCCCGTCATCATCTCCGGGTACCTCTCTTGCCTTTGCTCGTGTCCAACCCGTCTCTGTAAAGGCTACTCTATGTCCCTCTACAGGCCTTCTTCATGCAGTCAATATCATCATTGATTCAGGTGCCACTGGTAATTACATAGATATTGATTTGGCCCATTCCCTCAACCTACCTTTAGTGGTAAAAACACGACCGGAACATGTCCAAGCCGTAGACGGCTCTGCATTGGTTTCTGGTCCTGTTAGACACCAAACTGCACCCCTCTTGTTGAACATACAAGAAACACACACAGAAACCTTATGTTTTGATTTAATTACCACACCCCAATTCGGTATCATACTAGGAATTCCATGGTTACGTGAACATAACCCACTGATCAATTGGCAGTCAGGCACTGTACTCTTCGAGTCCGAAGTCTGTCAGAATTATTGTCTCCCGGTCCATCAAGCCTCTGACACACCTTCTCGGGCCTTGGGAGCTTTAGCTCAACTCACTGTTGGTGATCCAGAGATTGTTCATTCACATACTGTTGGGGGGTTGGTGTCTGGGATTCCGCCTGAGTACAAAGCATTCAAATCGGTTTTCGATCGGGGCTCTTCCGAGGTACTTCCTCCACATAGACCATATGACTGCCCAATCGAAATACTTCCTGATTCCACTATCCCTTCGGGCAGGATCTATTCTTTGTCCCCTTCGGAGGAACAAGCATTGAAAGAGTATGTACAGAACGCCTTACGTTTAGGACACATCCGTCCCTCCACTTCACCAGCAGCTAGTCCCATATTCTTTGTACCCAAGAAGGAGGGGGATTTACGCCCTTGTGTGGATTATCGGCGTCTTAACGCTATCACAAAAAAGGATAGATATCCAATCCCGTTAATCACCCCACTTCTGGACCATTTAACTCATGCTTCCGTTTTCACCAAGCTTGACCTACGTGGCGCATACAATTTAGTACGCGTTCGCGAGGGAGACGAGTGGAAAGCGGCTTTCTGTACTCGTTACGGCTTGTACGAATATTTAGTCACGCCTTTTGGCCTATGTAATGCCCCAGCCACATTCCAACGATTCATGAATGACATATTCAGGGATATTCTGGACGTTTACATGGTTGTGTACTTGGACGACATCTTAATCTTTTCTCGTGATCTTGATGACCATGTAAAGCATGTTCGAGAAGTACTATCCCGTTTGAGAGAACATTCCTTATTTGCCAAACCTGAGAAATGTCAGTTCCATAAAACTTCTGTTGAGTTTCTGGGTTTCCACATCACCCCTGGGGCGTTATCCATGAACGAATCTAAGGTCAAAGCAGTATTAGATTGGCCAGTACCTCAAACACTCAAGTCCTTGCAGGCCTTTTTGGGATTCGCCAACTTTTATAGACGTTTCATTTCTTCTTTTTCCACAATTGTTGCGCCGCTCACGGCTCTGACTAGTCCTCAGGTACCCTATCATTGGCACGGGGAACATCAGGAGGCTTTTGAGGCTTTGAAAACTGCTTTCACTACCGCACCGGTACTCCAGCACCCCAATCCTGATCTTCTGTTCATAGTAGAGGCAGATGCCTCTTCTTTTGCTCTCGGTGTGGTATTGTCACAAACGTGTCCTACAACAGGCAAATTACACCCAGTGGCATACCATTCCCGTAAGTTCTCCAGTACTGAGACTCATTACACTGTTACGGAGAAAGAACTCTTGGCTGTCATGGATGCCTTTCGTGTTTGGCGCCATCATCTTCTGGGGGCCAAACATCCCATCACTGTATACTCAGATCACCGGAATTTACAGGATCTGGCCTCATTGAAGTGCATTAATAGCAGACAGGTCCGATGGCATCTTTTCTTTTCCTCTTTTGATTTTCGTATTATCCATCGTCCTGGCACTGCACATGGAAAAGCAGACGCCTTGTCACGTTCCCCAGGGGGGGTCGAGTTGCCAACCTTTCCTGACACTGTTCTCGGAAAGAGTCATGTGATTTGTCTTTGTACACCTTCATTGTCATTATTAGACTCGGTCCGATCCTGGACTAGCAATCATTCCGACCAGTTGCGAGAATGGGACCCCGTGTATTCTGATGGGTTGCCTTTCGTACATGAACGTCTATTCCTTCCCACACCCGACACTCGTAATCTGGCCCTTGAGTGGTCTCATGATGCCCCTTTTAATGCCCATCCCGGTCAAGAGCGCACTTTAGATCTTCTCAAGCGCTGGTGTTGGTGGCCCTCTATGAAGCGCGATGTAGACTGCTATGTCAATTCATGTGCAGTGTGTGCTCAGGCTAAACATCGGAGAGGCCGACCGGTTGGGTTGCTACTTCCGCTTCCAGTTCCTCCCAGGCCTTGGCATACACTGACTATGGATTTCGTTACCGATCTCCCCAAGTCACGAGGCTTTGACTCCATCTGGGTAGTGGTGGACACGTTTACAAAAATGGCTCGTTTTGTCCCTTGTAAAGGTATTCCTTCGGCCCCGGTCTTGGCGGACTTGTTTTTTGAACATGTGTTCATGTTATTCGGCCTCCCTTCGGTCATTATATCCGATCGAGGATCGCAGTTCACCTCTCGGTTTTGGAGGTCGTTGACTAAATTGTTGGGCATTGATACCAGGTATTCTTCGGCATATCATCCTGAGACCGATGGGCAGACCGAAAGGACGAATCAATCTATGGAGCAGTATCTTCGCTGCCTTATATTGCAACATCAGACCTCCTGGTTGGCCATTTTGCGGCTTGCTGAGTTCGCGTACAATAACGCGGCTCATTCAGCTACAGGTTATTCTCCTTTCTACGCCCTCTACGGCCAACATCCCAAGGTCTTGCCAGTCCCTGATGCTTCTAGTTCTTCGAATCCTGCGGCCACAACGTGTCTTAGGGATCTGTCTGCTGTACATGCTAGTACTGTGGTTCATCTCACGGAAGCGAAGACTGCCATGAAGGCCCGTGTGGATGGCAAACGTCTGGCTGCTCCCCCTCTGGTGGTGGGTTCTAGGGTCTGGTTGTCTTCACGTCACCTTCGCCTAGTGGGTTGCCGGAAACTGCTACCTCGTTTTGTCGGCCCGTATGTAGTCTCACAGGTAGTGAATCCGGTGGCTTTTCGTCTAGTGCTTCCTAGTTCTTGGCGTATCCATCCTGTATTCCATGTATCCCTCCTCAAGCCTTGCCCCGATTCTGTCCGCCTTCGTACCCCTGTTGCACCGGTGTCCCTGTCCTCTCCTGATGTCTTTGAGGTGTCGGCCATTTTAGGGTCCCGATGGTTTAGGGGTAGGCTCCAATATCTGGTGGATTGGAAGGGTTACGGCCCGGAGGAGCGTTCATGGGTTTCCGCCTTGGATCTGAACGCCCCTCGGCTGGTGGCCCGCTTCCATAAGGATCATCCGTCCTGCCCACGGGGTCGTGGGCCATTGGGGGGGGCTATGTTAGACGATCCTCTGCACACCAGTTCACTACACATCAGAACACTGCTCACATTTCTCCACCATCCCCTCCCACGGTTCCAGGCTCAGGTGATTCGGTTAACCTAAAGAACCGAAAACCCCGTACCAGCTTTGGTGTACGGGCTCGATTGCAACCCTTTCTGCATTGGCAATTGCCTTGGAGAGCGTATAGCAGAAGGGGCGGTGTTACGTCACCACGTCGGTCACGTGATCCAGAGTCACGTGTCCTTGTTGGACGTCACATGATCCAGAGACGTCACATGACTCCCAGACACACAGTATAAAGGTCTGAGAGACAGAACACTCATTGCTTCTCAGCTGGCTTCAGACCCTGTTTGGCGTTACTACTTGCTCCTTGCTATCTTGATCACGGAACTCTACCTCGGACTCCCTCGGACACCCCTTTTGTACCTTTGCTTGGAACTGTTGCCCTGTTACCGGATTTTGGACTTCACCTCGACTTGCCTTTGGATCATCCCTGGTTACCTTGCGGAACTTCTACGCCCTTTCCCTTCTTGGGATTCAAGTCAAGCCCTCTCTCCTACAGGTGGCTAACCCTTCATCCACGCTAACCTGCGGTTCTACCATTCCAGGGACCGCCGCATCATCTGAGTCTCGAACCTCTCTACTAGGTTACCTGGGTTACCCTTACACCAGATAGGTAAGACATTTTAGATCCTTTTGTTTATCTGACTGTATTGTGATTGCCTGGTACTTAACCCCGTTCCTTCTCGACAGCAACATCGGTGTTCCAGAGGCTCCGTGGATCTGGGAAGACATCTCCCACCTGTGGCCTCAAAGGTCGCACAGCGGGTTTCTATTAAGTTCCCCTGTGCGTCACTTGGGGACAGAGGACTCATCGGTCTACACGACACTCAAGTCAGAACAGCCCTAGCTATTCAATGTAGCCAGTAGCCATGGCCACCTGACCGAGTCAAATGCCTTGGCCGCGTCTAGTGAGGCTATTGTGCAGGGTTTCTCACTAGCTTTGGTTCGGTCAATGAAGTGGCGCAGCCTCCTAGGATTTCCTGTAATATTCCTGTCTGCAACGTATCTCGTTTGGTCGGGGTGTATGTTTGAGCCTATTGGCCAGTAATGCTGTCAGTATTTTCCCGTCCTGGTTCAGTAGTGACAGGGGTCTGTATGCGGTGCAGTCCGTGTCGGGTTTGTTTGGTTTCAGCAGCGGTATAATAAGGGATTCCCTCAGCGACATCGGTAGGGTTTCAGTGTCAAAGGCTTCATTCAGCATTTATAACAGAAGGGGCATGATATCTTCCATGTATTCTTTATAACATTCGTTGGGAAGCCCATCTGTCCCTGGTATCTTGCCTGCTGGTAACCCTCTCATGGTCAACTCCAGCTCTTCTAGTGTTATGGGGACCTCTAACTGTGCTGCCGCCTCTTTGTCTAACTATGGAAGATCTATGTGCACAAGGGCCTCAGCTATGTAAGAGAATTGTGTAATAACTGTGTCTGCGTATAGCTCTTTATAGTATTTGAGAAAACAATTATCCTTTCCTGTGACACCTACAACATCCTGTCCATATCTGTAACTGCCCATATTGGTTTGTGTTTGGATTCGCTCCTACATAGCCACACCAGCAAGCGCCCCAGTTTGTCCCCTTCTGCGTGGTATTTTTCCTACATATTTAGTATATTTTAGAGTACCTAACCTATCCCAGTGCTTTAAGCATTTGTGCTTCAGGCGGTTAGCCTCACATGCTTGTTCCCTTGTCAGCTCTCCTGCTTGTTCAATTTCTTCTATTGTGGCTTCTGCATCTGCTATGTCCTTCACTAGTGTGGCTTGTATGTCCCCAGCCTTAGCAATTGCTGTTCCTCTAATTACTACTTTAAAGGCTTCCCATAATGTCCCGGCAGATGCCAATAGTATGTTCAAAGTAGTCTTTAATTCCCCCGTGAAGGTGTTCACCTCGTCTCTGAAGGCCTCGCTTCTGAGCTTCCAGGTTGGAATGCATGCTCTAGATAGGAAGGCGCGCCATAGTATTATTAGCGGTGAGTGATCCGACAGCACCCGCACTTTGTATTCCTCTGTGGTGATTTCGCAAAAGGTTTCTATTCCTGTGAATAATCTAGTGAGTGAGTGAGTAATCTAGTCTGGTGTAGAGGTTTGTTGGGGCAGTGTAGTGAGAATATACAGAGTGTCATGGGTGGCGCTCTCTCCAGATGTCTGCTAGGTTGAACTCCTGCAACAGGATGTTCAGGGCTTTGGCCGCAGGGGTCGGGTGCATGAATTTGTTGTGTGATATTTTCAATTTGGGATCTAGCACACAATTAAAGTCTCCTCCCATGTAAGTGTGCAGTTTCTTTGTGTGCTGATTTGGGGGTATAACGTGCGTATATAGGCTGCAGTGTTGTGATTGGGTGCGTACGTGTTTATGATGCACACTTCCCTAGCCTCCAGAAAACCTTGTACTGTAACCACTCTGCCCTCTTTATCTTTAAGCGTCTGCAGCCCCCGGAAGGGGACCATCAGTGCCATCCATGTTCATACCCCCTCTAACGTATGCACTGTGGTGCCCTGCCAACTTTCTGTGAGAGCAGATAGTTTCTCAACATTAAGGTGCGTCTCTTGCAGGAGCGCCATGTCAATTTTCTGTCGGCGTAAGTATGTCATCAGTCTGTTCCTCTTAATGTAACTATCTAGCGTTCCAGGAGGCTATCTTAAGTTCTCCCATTGTTGGTACGATTTTCCATACGTCTCCTTGGTACACTGTTCCCCACTTGCACATGCTGTGCTGGTCTTGTAGGTTGTTCCACAACTGTTCCCCACGGCCCCATAACTTCCCCATCCCCGGTGTGTGCCCAGCTCTGTACCTCGTGCTCGGGCATTCTCGCTTTTCACTCCGGCTCCAGTGTCTTGTGTACTGATGTCCGGGGTGTGGCAGGCAGATATGTAGCTGCTAGTATCCAGAGAAAAGAAAAACCGATCTCGGGTAAAGAACGTCCTTATGCTCTTGTTTGCTGTAGTCTGGGGTCTGTGTTGGTTGCTCCTGACGTCTCACAGATCGTAGTGTTGTCAAAGGTTGTCTTCCATGTAAGCCTGTCAGTATTGGTGCAAACTTATTTACAGACTATTCGCTGTTTCGCCAGTTCTCGGGGGGCCTGCCCTTCATGTGTCTGCCATTACGTCTCCTACATGGCTGTCAGCACGCACTGGCAGATTTTCGGTGTCCATCCATCTTTGCGTGTCTTTAGGGGTATCGAAAAACATAGTGCATCCATTGGTAATTATTTTGAGCCTGGCTGGGTGTAACAGCATGTATTTTAGGCTAGCTTTCCAGAGTCCCTTCTTGACTGACGTGAACTGCATCCTCTGTTTTTGCACCTGCAGGGTGTAATCTGGGTACGCAGTAATTCTCGCTTATGCTCTTTGTATCATGCCTCCTTTCCTAAAATTTTCCAGGATTTTTTTCCCCACCTTTATAATTTAGTATTTGGGCTATGATGGGCCTTAGTGGGGCCCCTTGCGCTCATTTCCTGGCCAGGGATCTATGTACTCTTTCAACTGGGAAGCCCTGGGTTAGGTTGCCAGGGTCTATTTCTTGTAGAAGCATGGTCTCCACAATATTTGTGGGGTCTGTGCCTTCTTCCCCTTGTGGAAGGCCAATGATTCAGACATTATTCCTTCTGGCGCGCACTTCTGCATCCTCAACTCCGCCTTCCAGGTTCTTCATATGTTGTTGCAGTGTCGATATGTCTTTAGTGGCTTCTTTCAGGCCTCCTGTGTTTTCCTTAACTTGCTTAACTTTGTATTTGAGGCTTTACATCACATTTGCGTGGAATCGCGCCGTTTAGTCCCCCCTCCTGGTTCTCCCTTTGGAGTTGATCAGACCTACAACTGCGCAGGCTTGTGGCACTCCCGATAGCCCATTCTAGTCCGTGATCCTCCTCGGCCTACCTCGCAGCTTCTGATTCACTGCTGCACACCGTGGCTTCAATTATTCCTCTCTTGTCCCAAGAGGGTCCGGCCGGGCTCCATGGGGCCATCCCCGTGTGCTCTCCTCCAGCTCGCCAGTGCCTCACCTGCGTCTCTGTGCTTGCCACATATGCTTACACTGCTGGGGTGTGCTACGGTCCACTATGGCTCTGCGCTGTGTTGGCTAGCTTTGTTGCACTACCCGCCGGTAACACAGCTATCAGCACTGCACACTGCACTTTCGTAGGTTAGTCCTACCTTTGTCCCGATCATGTGCGCACTGCTTGTAGCGTGTCCCTTGCTTCTGGTGTCCACTTCAGTGCTACCTTTTGCTGAATGGGTCGGGCCTGAGCTTTACATCCGGGTCTTCCGATATATTGTGTGGATGTTCATTCTTACTGGTAGACGTGCCAAAGGTAGCATTTGTCTGCTAATCACTTCCGATTTTGCTGCAGATTTCGCCCATGTGTTTGCTTCACCCTCACTTGGCAATCCGCTAGTTTCCAGCTTTCAAATGTTTCAGGATCTGCTGCTTTGGTCAGGATCTTATCGGATCTTACAGGGAAAACTAGGAGAGCTTCCTCACATCATAGCTGCCTATCCACGCCCCCCATCTCCAGGTATGTTATGGGTATCTGTTAATCATTCATATTGACAGTGCACCATGCTTTAAGTTCCCAACTGCTTTACAATTTATGTAGAACAATGAATACAAATAAATATATCTATGAAATGAGAAAATAACCTCTTTTGCTAAAACCAGTTTACTGAACAGTCGGAGGTCTGTTTTGGGGACATTTCTGCCAAAAGGAATGTGGAATTTCCAGGTGTTCTGCAGAGGGTAATGGCTTAAAATCGTTAAGATTTCCAAATACACTTTACAAAAAGTTCATAATCAACAGAAAACACAGCAGAACAGGTCAACACAAGTATCGTACTTGATATCTTTTCCCCTTACTTCTTAGGTGCTCTCCCTTTAATAACTCTAGTATATTTGTGACATGTCTCCCCTTCTAAAGAACCCATCATATGTTATTATTCATTATTAATATCCTATCACCCATCTATCATCTTATGTTATCCAAACAGCATTCTCTGTGAAACCAAGCCAGTGACAGATGCATTTATGGTATGTAAACTAGGCGGATATAGTAGGACTGAAATATCTTCTAAATCTGACTACACTTGTGGAAGAAGAGCCTTAATTTTGACTCATGTTGGACATTAGGATGCCCTGGTCGGTTTGGATTCTCGGTCATGTATTATCTACATCTACTGTCTGAATTCTAGCCAAACCCTGGGCCTGATTCACAAAGTGTCTTTCAGTGGACAAGTCCCATTGAAATCAGGCCCTATGACTCTCTTCAAAGTTCTTTGATTCAATCCTCCCCTGTGCCTTCTGTGTCTAAAATGGCTGGGGAGATCCACAAAGAAATATTTTATATCTTTCTTTGAGCTAGCATTACAAATCATTTCAGGCTTTTAAAGAGTTTTTAATGCCAGACCCTTCCCCCTGCCCTCCGCTTTGAAGGGACGAAATAATGGCTGTTATTATTACCCACTTTCATGGGGCTCAATTTACCGACCTTTGAAGAAAGAAGTGCTGGGTTGGCCCTGCGAGGGCTCGAACGTGCAGACTTGCTCCATGCCAGAGGCGAGCACTTGACCTGTCCGTTGTGGTTTATTGCTTAATTACAGTTGACTTGTGACATCACAATGCTACTGCCTGAGCCAGAAGAGAATTGAATTCCAGCTGCCACTTAAGTTATAATGCCTCTTTGGTGGGCTGTACTAGATGGTAATGGACTGCCACCTAAGTTAAAAACCTTAAATGAAGGGACGGCCTTTAACGAGGGCAACAGGTTATTACCACCAAGAACTGCCTGCCAAATGCAGCAATGTAGCCATTTGCTTCCTCGGTCAAATACCCGGGAAGCGAAGGGTTTGTTTTATGAGTGGAAAAATACACCTAATATTGTTGAGCAGGACTGTGCAGGCCCTGGAGATGGCAGCAAGTAGGTGTAGCTAAGGAGTGGGGTGTAGGTGTGGACAGTAGTTTGGGAATTCGACGGGTCGAGTATGGTGGAAATAGGGAAGTGGTGTAATGGGGAGGGCAGTGGGTGGGCACAAGCAGTGCACAGCTAGCGCCACACATAGACTTTCACTGTCACGGATTGTTTGGTTCTTAGCAACCTGATTGGTTAAGCATTAAATTAAAGGTGCTACCGGCTTTTCAGATTAATTTGTTCCGCACTGTCTGCGACAATTCACATCCATTAGTTCCTGAGGAGATATTTTTGGGTAGTATGTCTATTTCGTGCACTACTGCAGTTTAATACAGGACTGTTGTGAACTATCTTTATGTTACCACTCAATTTAAAACATATATCGTTATCCCATACCGACCGTCTTTAAAATTTCACCTGCACAGCCATCAGGATCTTTTGATTTAGAACTTATAGCCAGTAATATCTTTAGTATGGCTATGTGTGCCTCCTCGGAAAACGTAGGAAAATGTATTGTCTCAAAAAACGGTCTGCCTCTCGTTTTTTGAACTCCATAAGTAATTAGAAATTGCAAACTGGGCCGGCATTGCCAAAAACGGCCAGACATTTCCGATGCCTACAATCTTTTTTTAATTAGAGAGATGGGAAGTAGTTCAGAGAGCATAATCTCGTGTGACTAGGAAACACAATCACAAGCATCCCTATGGCAACTCATGTATTGCTTTGCCATCCATCTTTTTCTTCCCTGTCATAATAAATAGTTATCTCATGTCACAGATTAGCTGAATCACAGATCAGTCCGTTTTTCCAGGTTACAAATTCTCTCTGCACATCCCCTGCATCTTCTGCTCTTTGTGCCAACACGCAGATTACATCAGACACCAGATGACATTTTGAAGCAGAAGTCTTTTAATACTATTTTTGGAAATTAAGAGTAATGAGAATTGAAGGGAGCAGGGGAAAAGTTCTTCTCATTGTCAACTGGAGTATTTGTAATCAAATAATAATGTAATTATCATTTATAAACGGAAATGTTTATAGTAAACTCGGGTTTCTATTAATTGACTACTTCCTGTGAATGAATAGATGAATTGCTATTGTTAAGCACCTCCTGAGATCATGGAACACATTTGCAGAGGTCCTCTGTGGAGCGGCACACAAATGCCACTGATCTAACCTGTTGGAGGTCTAGTGGCCATCGTGGGAGAAGAGCAGTGCACAAATGAGCGAAGTAGAGACGCTGACGTACAAAAGTGTATAGCACTTAACCCTGGGGGGCCACAAGACCGTCAACACAGGTAAGTGATGGCGGGAGGTGGGGGTTGGTCTAGATGGGGGTGGCAATCAGAGAGGGCCAAGCAGGGAGGCTTCCGGAAATGACAAAGGCGAGACGAACCGAGGGACCTTATGGGGGCCAGCCTTCAGTGGGCAATCTTCCTCAACATCGTTCTTAACAATATGACATTCGCACATAAATCCGTCTGCACATATCAACAAAGCTGTGCGGGCGACATCAATAGAGAAATACCCGCACACTGTTACTCTCTATTTTATATGGAGGATTGGCCCAATTTTAGGGAGTAGAGCGGATAGGTGCATCGCTTATCTGCAGACCTGGGTACTGCTCAGGGACTTTTTCCACAGTTTAGCACTGCTGTCAATATAAATTCTAATAAACATATCATGCAGTATTCTATGTGTTTTTAACTTAAATCTTTCACTGCCTTTTTTTTAAACCAAATGTGTACTGTTTTTTTACTGCATAATGCAGAGTGAGACTGCCTTTAGTCCCCATTTCACCCAACAACCCCACACTCTTAACCACCCACCCCACCCTTCATTGACTTGCCCAATCACGCCTCAGTAGAAATCACAGGTAAAAAATGACTATAGTGATCAATACACGGTAAAAAGACTGCGTACCATCATTCACAGTAACCTGCCTGCTGCTCTTCCTTGTGCAACGATTTCCTGCAGTTGGAAAACAAACTCCCCTCTTCTCTACACTGCACATGTCAGCCAGTTCCCCTCCAGTCGGGTTTGGCACCGTGTTTATGTAAATGGTCTCCCATTGCTTGCTAAGGATGTGGACCCTCAACAATGGCAGCTGCTGACCATATTGCTTCACTGTGGAGACCCGCTGTATTCCCTTCGGAAGACGCTGGTCCGGCCTCATTGTGAAGTGGGCGACACTCTGTCCACTTCATGATCTCAGCGAGAATGCCAACCTGTTCAAAGGGTGTGATCTGTGCTCCATTGGCAGCCACTGGACCACATATACCATGCCAACCAACCTGTCTGGCTTCCTGCTGGCCAGTTCGGAGCTCTCAGGCTTCCCTCAACTGACAAACCCAATATCTTCACACTGCTGCAGTAGGAAGTGCATACTCACCCTTTTCCCAGGAGAGAATGAAAATGTTCAGAGAATGTGCTCTTGGAAGTTTCTCGAAGATGGACTCGAAAGTTGAGGTTCTGGACAACCTGAGGCAGGGCATTTATCTTTCAGTGTTGGCGATCCCACATTAATCACTAGATATCAGATAAAGCAGGAAGAGGTTTTTATAGGTAAACCAGAGGTATAAAAGGGTGGCAGATCATCGATGGTTGATGTAGACTGTTTACAGGTCCCCACAGGAGATCGGACTCTGGGCACTATGGGAAACAGGGCACAGTGTATGTTGGGTTCCACTTTGTGGATTGGAATTATAGTCGGCTGCCAATGATTAACAACTGAAAGGACATTTGAGTGAAGACCTATCATTGCGGTCTCCTAATTTCAGTCCCGAGTCAGCATCCCACAAGGAGACTTTGCTTGAGGTTGAAAAGCCATTGAGGAGCTGCGACAACAGCAAGTTTCCCCATTGAAGCAATAAGTGGCTTTCAATGGAAAGCAGTACACTGCTGCTTAGGAGATTGCAGCAAGAACCTTTTTTGAATGGGATGGATTGGAGAAATCTGAGGGATGTTTATTGAGGCTATATTTATGGCCTAGCGATTCTGTGCCTGAGACTCATGGATGATTCGCCCTTTGGAGGGTTCTTTGTCAAGGCAGAGCTTGGGGAGGATCGCGTATGAAGTGTTTTTATGATTGTTGGAAGGGCTGGATAATGTACGTTTCGTCTTCTCTCTTTTCTGCCCCTTCTCCACTGGTCACCGAGTTTGACTTCTCGTTTCTGAACAAACGGAACATATGCCTACAATCACACAGGTAGTTAATACTTCTAAACAACGTGCACTCGGGATCCAAGACACATAGACGTCAATACTAAAGATGTGTAAGAGGAAAGGATATAACAGCAATATTACCAGTGATGTGGGAAATGTACTCCTTGATAAGTGCCTTGTCCACAATCGCTGTTACAGTTACTCTCTGTGCAAAGGTAGGACAAGCAATGTCAGGCTCTATGAGAGAACACCTTCAGTGGCATTATGAAAGGTAATTAAATACCATGTTAATGAAGTTAAGGAACACTGAATTGTTTGGCAGTGACAAAGCTTGCTGCTCAAACAAGGACACTTTAAGACTGTAACATCAAAGGGAGGACAGTTTATTGTGCAAGGCTTCTAAACCAGGAGCAAGTAGGAGTAGTGCTGACAGGGAAGAGAATAAAACAGACATTCATGCAGGAAAGTAGATGAAACATCTCACCACACCTACTAATTAACCAAGAACCAACGGAGAAGTCAATGAAGTACAAAATGGGAAAAATCAAGCCAATAACCAAAAACTCTCCTTCCGATGGACACAGCTAAAATCAAACACCATATCTCCCAACCTAGGGATGAATACGTGAGGGAAACTAGAACTAGAACCAGGAGCACAGTACTTGCAAAATCGTGTTGGCTCAGGTAACAGAAGTAAACTGAAGGACAAAGCAAGATAAAAGCACAATACACTACAGTTAAATTGTGCCTTTCAATAACAGGGAAACACTTGAAATGTGTTAGCTGCGTAGACCCAGAAAGCAGATAAACCCTGAAAAGCATAAGAAAATAAAATTCAAGAATGAATCAACAATTGTGATTTACAACAAGTGAGCTGGCTCCAACAGGAACCTAGAATCATAGACAATGCTCAAACAAACACACCAAGGCTTGTAAAGCTGACTATTGATCACATGACTTAAATGTGTGAAAATCCAGCATATGTCAGCCATGCCTGTTCTGAATCCTTCACTCATCCTCGGTGTGCATGAGTGGAGATGAAGCAGTGTGCATTCGATTCTGGGAGCGGAAATCTATGGATTAAACAAAGACTACTTACTGGTAAAAACCTCATATGGTTCTGGACAGTAATGCTAAAATGTTAGTCTAGATCTTTAGGATCGCTGTAGCCAAAACCATAAGGTCAAGGAGAATATCGGTTAAGCCCCAAAGCATGCTCCTAAGAGCTGGCTGGCAACAAGAACTAAAGGTGTGAATTGTGACATGATGATGTTGTTTATTCCAAAGGGTCACCTACTGAATGTTGTAAGGTAGGCATGGTATCAAGAATAGACAGACAGAAGTGATCACAGTTCAAGGATGTTTATTAAACTGGACATGCATGTTGGGAAAACGCCTAATCTAAATCTAAAGCTAAGGTGGGAGCAAGCTACAACCATGAAATGAAAAGTAAGGCAGTCCTAGTGGTGTCTTGTCAAATAAAAGGGCCTATACTAAAAAATAAAACGATTGCCAGTACTTACAGCTAAATACAAAAAGAGTGTGGTATGACGTTCACAAGAAAGAAAAAAAGTGTTCACGAATGATAAGTCAGGATGTGTTGGTGTGAGATCTCCATTCCCCACATTTTGAGCACGGGACAAGGGGAACTCCTGAGCACAATACACTTTTGAGCTTTTCCAGCACAAGGCGACAGTTACGTTTCTCTGGTATCAGGACCTTGGGTGGTTAAGCAGTAAACAAAAGTTCCTTTCAGCACGTACCTTGGGTGATGACTTTTCACCCCTGCATCCTCCTCTTCCAGGCTCAGGTCCACAAACAGTTCCTATCGATATCAGGACCTTCGGTGGTTGACTCTATTGCTTCTTAGGGCCTGATAGGTTCAAAATAACAAACAAAAAGCTCAACAAAAGTTCCTCTCTGATTGTACTTGGGTGATAATTCTCCTACCCTGGGTCCCCCTCTTCCAGGCTCAGGCTCCTCTCGAATATCAGTCTCCATCTGTCGGGTTCACTCTGGCTTGTATTCCAAAAGACTCTCTGTTGCATTCATGGGTCGGTGGGTGATTTATTTTCTCCCCTGGATCCCCCTCTTCCGCGCTCAGACCCTTCTCAACTGTTTGCCTCCCTCCGTCGGACATTCAGAAGTCTCATTGTCTTTTTAAACAATACCTGACGAATCTTAATGTCTTTTTAAACAGTTCACCGTGGACATCCCTCTGTCGGGTTCACCTTTGTCAACACACTGTTCATCTGGAATTTAGGCTTCGCCCCTTTCCATCAGCATCCCTCGGTTGGGTTCACCCTTGCCAAATTGTATTAATCACTCAATTTCTTCTACTTTTTTACCCTAGGGATTCACTTCTGTTAGCTTTTCAACTTCTGCCAGTCAAAGACTTTCGACTGTACAGAGGATTTTGCTGGACCCTTGTATGACCACTTTGGCTCCTTTCTCACCTAGTTCCCAAGGCCTTCTGGTAACAGTAGTTTCAACAATAGAGTAATCGCCCACAGTCTCTCGAGTGAGCACCCACGTGGTGCCGGACTCCTCTGAAGCTGGTTTTCCCCTCTTGTATTAACAGTTCTTTGTACTTTTCTTCAATCAGCCGTTTTGCTACTTTTGTTCAACACAGTTCGGTTTCTTATCGATTCTCCCCTCGACTCACCAGCTGTGATGAACTGCTTGGCTTTTCTTGTCTCTGGATTCAAGGACGGTACCACGGTGGCAAGCGTCTCTCCCCGGCTTGGTCATCAGCAGAGCAGGGCCCCGTGTACCGTTGACATCTGCTGCAACACAGGTTGGCTACTTTTCGCGGTCTTACGATTCCTTCTGTGGAGCTTTCACGGGCCTGGCTCAGAAAGGGCAAGGTTGCTTCTCTCCTTGTCGCCCTCCCGTTGTGTGGTCTGCCTTGCTTGTATTGTGCCCTTGTGCTCCACCTTTTATCCCTCTGGGGAAGGGAAAGGGCCATCAGGTGTGTGTGGTTCTGGTCAAGTGCCTGACTCTACCTGATCCTTGTATTGGGACATGACAGTTAAACGGCTCTGGTGTTAGTCCGTTGTCTTTTGTACTGTGCGAAAGTGTTCGTGCCAGAAAAGGGGGGGTAGAGTTTCTGAGTATCCTACATGGCAGAATGGGGAAAAGGTGTCAGAAGAAGATTCCCATTACGAGGAGCCTCATCCAGGTGATCCTCCCTCACTGGTCCACCGCCAGGACCTGGATCCAATAGCGATGGCCGTGTCCTGGCCACCTGCGTGACAGAACCGCAGGGACTAGTCAGGGAGACACCTTCAAGTTTCTCACAATGTCCACTCTTTTCATATCATCTGCCTTTTCTAGTCCATTTTTTTTTATCAGAGTTTGATTAAATAATACAGCCAGCTGCCTTCTGTATCTGTGGTTTGTTATTGTATCACTCTTTAGGATATCTCATCTTACTTCCTAAACTTACAACATAATTCTTCAATAAACGAATAATGCATGCATTATGTAGGTTAACCTTTCAGGTGGCTTGTAGCCAGCTTCACTCACTTAACCCAATCCAAAAAACGGGGTTCACTATACATGTAGAATCCTCTTGTACCCAGCTGCTTGTCCATATTGCCAACCAAACAGTGATAAACAAGACACCAAAAGGAATGGCATAACATAACTGTTGAACACAGCATATAAACACTTAACGATGTATGTCCCAAGGAACACTTGGGACAATATATATTGAACAGTAGCCACGTCAACTGTTGTTTCATATTGGTAACGGTGTATATCTGGTTCTGGCATTACAACGAGGCATTATTTGTGATAGATTCAGAACGCTGACATTGCAATATCAGCCACACAAGCACACGCTGATATAGAGTGTAATGCCTCTATTATGAGCAAATGCCACCGCTGATCTCTCCAGATTGAACATGAAGGAGATTTCGATCCAAAGCTATTTTGGGAAAAAGGCCTTCTCATTTGAAATGAAAGGTCAGTATGTAAACCTAAATTGCAGGCATTTAAATATCAGGTGCGCTGAGCACAAGTGCTTCATTGCCAATTAGCCCATAAAATCTTATGGACTAAGCTAGAAAAGGGTAACGTTAAAAGGAAATGCTTGTTTACCAATCTCAGGTGGCAAAGGACAACCACGTAACTGGGAACAATTTCCATTACTGAAATGCATCAGCACGCAAATGACACCGTTTAATTGCAAAATGCATTTTATCTTCTCCAAGGATCACACAAATGGATTAACTCTTTATGTGCTGAGGTGCATAATTTTAGATTAGATGTTTGTTTGTGTGCCATATAATTGATTCTCACCTTAGAGAGTCATTGGTAAGCCCTGATTGAGACAGATATCAGAAAATGATCCATGTATGCTCATGACACAGATTAGATATTGTCAGGGTAATTTATAGAATTCGGCGCACAAGTGGCGCACGCAGCTGGCGCACAGTGTGCGCGTGCGGCAGTCTGCACCAGCCGCATGCACCAAAATCCATTTCCGCGCACAGCGTATTCATGGATTTTAACATCCATAACCAGCCGTGGCGCAGAGTGGCGCAGCGACCCTGCTGCAGTGCCAGTTGCGCCCCTAACCCCGCCCCGTGCGCCATGAACAGCGCACAAATCCCGTACATGGCGCACAGGCCAGTGGACCAGCATACAGCCCCCCAACCACGAAAACGTCTGTAAAACTACCAGTGCAACCCTCAGAATACACGTACCCCTCTCGCGGTAGCAAAATCGCGTGTAAAACTCCCCGCGCACCCCCCTGAATACACGTACCCCGCTCGCGCCAGGTAAATTGCGTCCAAAAAGCACCCCCCTGTGGCGTGGGCTGCCTGTGGGGCATGCCCAGGGTGGATGGGGTTCCTGCGTGTATTTTGGGGGTGCGCGTGGAGAATCACATGCGATAGGCCTTGTGCAAGCAGGGTACGTGTATTTGGGGGGTGCGTGTGGGGAAACACACGCGATAGGCCCTGTGCAAGCAGGGTACGAGTTTTTCGGGGGTGCGCGTGGAGAATCACACGCGATTGGCTTTGGGGAGCAGGGTACATGTATTCTCAGGGGTGCGCGGGAAGAATCACATGCGAAATGCCTTGTGTGAGCAGGGTACGTGTATTTCGGGGGTGCGTGTGGAGAATCACACACGATAGGCCCTGTGCGAGCAGGGTACGTGTATTTGGTGGGTGCGTGTGGAGAATCACACGCGAAAGGCCTTGTGCGAGCGGGGTACGTGTATTTGGGGGGTGCTCGTGGAGAATCACACGCGATTGGCCCTGTGCGAGCGGGGTACGTGTATTTGGGGGGTGCGCGTGGAGAATCACACGCGATAGGCTTTGTGCGAGCGGGGTACGTGTATTTCGGGGGTGCGCGTGGAGAATCACACGCGATAGGCCCTGCACGAGTGGGGTACGAGTATTTGGGGGTGCGCATGGAGAATCACACGCGAAAGGCCTTGTGTGAGCGGGGTACGTGTATTTGGGGGGTGCGTGTGGAGAATCACATGCGATAGGCCCTGTGTGAGTGGGGTACGTGTATTTCGGGGGTGCGTGTGGAGAATCACACACGATAGGCCCTGTGCGAGCAGGGTACGTGTATTTGGTGGGTGCGTGTGGAGAATCACACGCGAAAGGCCTTGTGCGAGCGGGGTACGTGTATTTGGGGGGTGCTCGTGGAGAATCACACGCGATTGGCCCTGTGCGAGCGGGGTACGTGTATTTGGGGGGTGCGCGTGGAGAATCACACGCGATAGGCTTTGTGCGAGCGGGGTACGTGTATTTTCGGGGGTGCGCGTGGAGAATCACACGCGATTGGCTTTGGGGAGCAGGGTACATGTATTCTCAGGGGTGCGCGGGAAGAATCACATGCGAAATGCCTTGTGTGAGCAGGGTACGTGTATTTCGGGGGTGCGTGTGGAGAATCACACACGATAGGCCCTGTGCGAGCAGGGTACGTGTATTTGGTGGGTGCGTGTGGAGAATCACACGCGAAAGGCCTTGTGCGAGCGGGGTACGTGTATTTGGGGGGTGCTTGTGGAGAATCACACGCGATTGGCCCTGTGCGAGCGGGGTACGTGTATTTGGGGGGTGCGCGTGGAGAATCACACGCGATAGGCTTTGTGCGAGCGGGTTACGTGTATTTCGGGGGTGCGCGTGGAGAATCACACGCGATAGGCCCTGCACGAGTGGGGTACGAGTATTTGGGGGTGCGCATGGAGAATCACACGCGAAAGGCCTTGTGTGAGCGGGGTACGTGTATTTGGGGGGTGCGTGTGGAGAATCACATGCGATAGGCCCTGTGTGAGTGGGGTACGTGTATTTGGGGGGTGCGCGTGGAGAATCACACGCGATAGGCTTTGTGCGAGCGGGGTATGTGTATTTCGGGGGTGCGCGTGGAGAATCACATGCGAAAGGCCTTGTGCCGCGGGTACGTGTATTTCAGGGGTGCGCATGGAGAATCACACGCGATAGGCCCTGCACGAGTGGGGTACGTGTATTTGGGGGTGCGTGTGGAGAATCACACGCGAAATGCCCTGTGTGAGCGGGGTACGTGTATTTGGGGGGTGCGTGTGGAGAATCACACGCGATAGGCCCTGTGTGAGTGGGGTACATGTATTTGGGGGTGCGTGTGGAGAATCACACGCGATAAGCTTTGTGCGAGCGGGGTACGTGTATTTCAGGGGTGCGCGTGGAGAATCACACGCAATTGGCTTTGGGGAGCGGGGTATGTGTATTCTCAGGGGTGCGCGTGGAGAATCACACGCGAAAGGCCTTGTGCTTGCGGGGTACGTGTATTTGGGGGGTGCGCGTGGAGAATCACACGCGATAGGCCTTGTGCGAGCGGGGTACGTGTATTTGGAGGGTGCACGTGGAGAATCACACGCGATAGGCCCTGTGTGAGCACGGTAAGGTGTATTCTGAGGGTTGTGCGGGGAGTTTCACACACGATTTAGCTGTGTGAGCGGAGTACGTGTATTCTGTGGGGTGCGTGGGGAGTTTCACACGCAATTTCGCTTGCAGAGCAGGGTACGTGTATTCTGAGGGGTGCACGGGGAGCTTCACACGTGAATTGGCAGTGTGGGTCCTCCCAGGTGTGCGCTCTACCCCCTCCCCAGCCCCTGCAGGCAGCCCACACCAAAGGGGACTACCCTGCACCCCTGGTCATGTCCCGTAGGCAGCCCATTCACCCTGGGCATGCCCCCCAGCCAGCCCACATGTCACCATGCACTAGTGAGCCCCGAATCATGTCCCTCTGCACCCCCACCCATCCAGTATTGATGGGCACCTGCCAACAGGCCCGACTCATGTCCCCCGGCACCCCCACCCATCCAGCATTGATGGGCACCTGCCAGCAGGCCCCGACTCAAGTCCCCCCCCCCCAACATGTCATAAAGATGCACATTCATGGGCCTCATGTCCACCAAAATCCCACTGCACGCCACCCCAGTCTTGAGACACAATCAAGTTTCCCATCCAGCCCACACTGAAAGGCCTATTTCATGACACAAACCAAAAGTCAACTATGTACATCAACACATGTCCATCACACACACACACTGGGTGCCAGTGATTGTGTAAACCCACATTGTGACATGTAGTAAACCAATGAGCGAAAACCACACATGGAAGTAATAAATCAAAATGTATTTTGCACAAAATGAAGGTAATGGAATGAAAACATGAAAATGATTTCAAACAAGAAAAGAAATGCATTTCCAAAAATGAAAAAAAAGAAATGAAGTCTCAATCCAAAGTAATCCAAAAGAAAGTTAGTCCAAACTCTCCGTCCACCAAAGCAAATCCAAAGGAAACGTAACTTGTAAAATCCATTGATCCATGGTGATTTAAAAAAAATTATTTTTCATAAATCCACAGTTGAACTATGTACAACGATTCAATCCAGGGTCCATGAGCCCAACAAATTAAATGAAACCTATAAAAAAAAACCTACCTAATGAAGAACTATATACAAAAACGTGGGGCATTGTCTAAGCGTCCCAAAAGAAATAAAAACAGAAAGGAAACCTAACACTAACCAACTATATACAATGGCGGTGGGCAAGTCCTACGGCTCACTCTGCGATGTCGTGGGCCGGGGCATCATCGAACTCCATGTCAATATCCCGGAGGCGGGCCTCTGCCCTCGCCCCGAGGTCTCGCAGGGATGCAGTCATGGCCTGTTCCAACTCCCTGCGAGTTGCCTCGAGGCACTCAGCCCGCCTCAACGCCCAGCGCATGGAGAACTCCACCCTGATCATGGTGAGCCGCGCCTCTTCCGCCTGCCGCTGCTCCGCATCTATCCACTGCCCAACCGCAGCCACACGGAAGACAGTCCCATTCCAGGGTCCTCCTGCCCTCTGGCCGATGCCTGCCCCTCTGATGTTGATGGCCCGAGCCATTATCGCTCCCACCTTGAGCCTGCTACTGTCCATGTGCCCTGTCCGATGATGCCTGCACATCCTCCATCTGCTGGTCTCCAGTTGGTGGGGTGTCCACCCCTGCTGGACCTTCGACTCCCGACTGTGGCAGGGATGGGATCTCCACCAAGCTGGCTGTGTTGGTCGGGCCAGGTCCACAGGGGGCCCTGGTGGAATCTGGGCCGGAAGACGGCAGGGAGAATGACTGGCGCATAGTCTCCACAGAGGAGGAGAGGTCAGCCAGAGTGCGCGACACATGTAGGAACCCTTCGACCATGGCCCCTCCCAACTGTGCCACGTTGCCACGCAGCTCTTCGTGATGACATGCGTGGTCCCCCCAGGAAGCATGGACGTCATCACAAATGACACTTGTGCGCAACGCAACACCAATCAGGACGGAGCCCATACGGTCATGGGACTCCTCGTCCGGAGGTAGTGGAGTTCCAGATGACGTGGGCCTCCCCCCTACCTGCGGACAGGCCTGGGACGGGGCATCCCTGCTGGTGCATGGTGGTGCAGTCACAGGGTCAGGGACAGCGACATGCACAGGCCCCTCCGCAGCGACCTGTGCTGCCTACTGCCCCTGGCCCTGGACTGCACCACTTGCACCAGTGGTACTACCCCCACCAGGCCCCATGTGCGGCTCAGTAGCGGGCTCCTCCTCCTCTGTGGAGACCACCAACCTGGATGTCTCTGCACCGTCTTCCGCCATTGCAAGCCCCTGTGGGGGCACACCTGGCCCTTCCGCTACAGCTGTAGGGGCAGACGCGGTACCAGTCCCCTCGCTCCTGGATGATGGCAATTCCTGGGAGGGTGGCTGGGCATTGCGTCGCCGCCCGGTGGAGGCATCCCCGCCGCTTTGCTCCACAGCGCCGTCTCGGCCCTCTTCTTCACTCGACGCCGCGTAGAGGGAGACATAGAACACAAGCATCAGGGTACTGTACAATAGTCCCCTAGACAGGAAGCAATAACACATGAGTGGCACTGCCAAACGCCACTTCCATCCTGTCCCTCCACAACACATGGGTCAATGCATGCAACACACATGCAGAAACAGGCACGGCGCATGCAATCAACATCAGCATCCATGTACAAGGGCCTCTATTGACATAAAGGTTTGGCTTCAAACTCACATGCATCATGGCTCATACTGATCCCATGCACACACATCAC
Source organism: Ambystoma mexicanum (assembly GCF_040938575.1). Lineage (NCBI taxonomy): Eukaryota > Metazoa > Chordata > Amphibia > Caudata > Ambystomatidae > Ambystoma > Ambystoma mexicanum. Next base: position 557,355,360 of record NC_090931.1, read on the forward strand.
CAGAGGGTCATGCCTCAGGGCTCGTACACCACCGACACAGTGGATACAAGGGTGACTAGACTGCATAAGTGAATCAACACATCGTCACGGACATGTGTCATGCATCCATGGCATTTCAAAGTCACACACACGCTTCTCAGACACATAGACATGTACACCATACATGTAAATGAGAGCAGCACCCATCTCCCACCCCCATCCATGTCCAAGAACAGAGACAGGCATCCATTCATGTGTGCATTCCGCATGCAGCTCCCCATGTTGCATTGGAACACATGCACCATCCATGTGGTTCACGCATTACTGGTCTCACATGCATTACCATGATGTCCCTGCACACACACATCCATACATGGCCTATGTAACACATACAGGCAAGTAGCTGACTACCAGCACACTACAACATGCCCTATTTCACACAGCAATGCATGGCCACTTGCCGCTCGACTCCAGACGGGTCTTCCTTCGAAGGGTCTGGATGTGGAGCGCTGGGCTTATCCGTTCCAGGACCCTCATCTGGATGTTGGTCAGGCTGACCCGGCCCCCCTCTGCATCCTCTGCCTTCAAGAGGTCTTGTTGAGGGTCCTGGATCTGAAGTCCACCCAGCGCTTCCGGACGTGCTTGATGTCGCGGGTTGCCACCCTCTCCGCGTTGATGTCAACCACTACGTCCTCCCAGATCCTCTCCCATCCTTCCTTGTCGGCGCGCAATGGTGTGAAGAGGGCATCATAATGCCCGAGAACTTGCTCCACCAGGATCCCAGCTTCCTTGTCACTGAAGCTGGTAGCCCTCTGCCTCGCTGGCTGGGGGTCGCCAGTGGTCTCTGATGGTGTTGCCCCGACATGGCGACCCCCGAGGCAGGTGTGGGTGGGCAACTGGGTCCTGGGTATGGGCTGTGGAGCGATGGTATCCCAGTCGGGAGTCTTCTGTTCCAGCAGGGGTAGACACAGCAACTGGACCCCTGCAGATGGCTGATGTGCAGGCACCAAATAGCAGGGCACGTGGGCAGCAGGCAAGCAGGCAGGCAGCAGCAGATGGCAGGTGGGAGCGTGCTCAGGGCTCTGGGGGGCAGGAAAAGGGCCTTTTGGGCAGGAGCGTGGTCTTCCGTGTGTTGTCGCGTGGCCAGCTTGATACGGAGTGATTTGGCACGTGAAAAAAGTGCACGTCAGTGTGTAATTCGAGGAAAGGCCCTTAGTTTGTAGGCGCGTCTGTGACGTACGCGCACAGCCATGTCTCCCAACACGGGTGCATAGTGGATCAGCATGTAAAAAAACACACGTCTGTGTGTGAATGCGTGCAATCGGAGGAAAGGGCCTAAGCACGTAAGTGACGTGATGCACGCAGGCATCACCCTCAGCACGGGTAAAAGGTGAGCGTGGTCAGCAGTTCGCTGTACATGCTTTTCGTGGAGACCGACGAGTGTGTTGCTAATTTGTGTTTCGCACGCCATCACAACTTCACAGCGGATCAAGGACGTATCTCTTCTTTTGGCAGGGGTATTGGTTACGTGTGTTTTTCACCATCACGCTAGTCTGACGGTGAGTCGTGCAGGCTATTTTTCCCACTACGGGTGCCCCTGTGTATCGCGTACTCGTTTTCGAGGTCATAGTAGCCTGCGTGTCCCACGCGTACGCGTTTTTCGTGTTCCTGGGTGCCACCGCGTACTGCGGGAGGTTAATTCCACGCACGTAGGCTGCAGGGGTTGTGTGCACGGTTTTACTGCAGTTTTGGGGTGCCTGCGCATTGCGTGACCCGTCACTTAATCACTGGGGTCACATACAGCCTTGCAGGTGCACGGGTGCTGTTAATATCTTGCATCCCACACCCTTCACTCCAATTGCCCAGGACAATTGTCGTGTAAACCTCCCATTGGCACTTCTCCATCTGTGCCGGCACTACTCCATCTGTGCCATGGTTGTGAGGCCACCAAAGGTGAGGGGCGCCTCAGCTGGGCATACTCCTCATGGTGGGCAAGGTCAGGGAAGTGACCAGGGAGTAGGGGGACTCCAGGGTGTCCAGGGTGGCTGCAGAGGGGGAAGAGGCAGGGGTGCGCCACTTCGGCACGATGTTGTGCCATGTGATGGTGCAGTCGTGCCATCACCCCCTGTGGTTCCGGGAGATGCAGCTTCTGCATCTGGCACTGGTGCCCATGTGACCCGGCAGTCCATTTCATTGACTGCCATGGGCCCAAGGGTAGTGGTAGCTGCAGGTGCAGCTGTGGACACCACCACCCAGGCTCAGGGTCTGCCAGCGCAGGCTGCGTTGGCACTTGAAGAGTCCATGGAAGATTTCCAAAAGGGCAGGAGGAACACTGTAGGTGCACGCAGGGCTGCCTTGACCGAGACACGTGTCCCTGGGGCAGTAATGTCATCTGCTGCCCCGACCAGCCAGGTGTTGGCAAGTGCAGGGGCAGATGCAGCCAACAACACCCCGGTTGTGAGTCTACCAACCAGGACAGTCGCGGTCAATGACCCTGCCACAACGGATGTTGCTGCGCAGGGTCCATTCGAGGGCACCCAGCAGCCACTGACGCAAGTCAGGCTTTTCGCAGTCCTTCCACCTGCCCCTCCCTTGGCTCAATCCACCGGTGGCACTGGCCATACTGATCAGGGGGGCATTTGCCAGCCAGGGTCCGTGCCACTATCCAAGAGGAGGAAGGTTGCACCTGCAGCACAGGCTGGGACCCCACACACAGCCACAACCTCCTGCACATCGAGGAAGAAGCCTTTCTGTGCGCAGGAACTGGACTTCCTCGTGGACTACGTGCGGGACCACAGCCGTGACATGCTAGTGGGGCCTAATTGTCAAACTACAGCTGCCCATCGTGATACCCACTGGAAGCAAGTTGCGGAACATGTGAGTGCATTCGGCCATGAGGTGCGCACGGCGCAAGAGTGAAAAAAGCGTTGGAATGACCTCAAACGCAGCGCTAAGGCAAAGAGTGCCTCAAATTACATGACTCTGGTGACTGGCAGTGGCCCGGCACCTGAAGAGGAAGACCTCAGTCCGCACGAGTCACTCGTTGCGGAGTTCATACCACCTGAATAGGTCGAAGGAGTGGGAGAGATGCCGGACTTTGATGCCCAGTCTAGTGAGTGTTGCTGCGTGTTTGTCGAGGACATGTGTGTTTTACTTGTGTGATGTGTTGTGCATGACTGCCACTACATGTCATGTGTACATGGTTCAGATGTGCAACTAATCCAATGCTTCACTGATGCATGGCTGCTCTGCAGAATGGTGGACATGTGGAGCAGACCGGGACTGTCATCACCACACTTGCATCCTACTCACATGCTGGTCACCTGGATGCCCCTCCGGTCCATGTTCCAGCTCACTGGCCCTTCTGCATGTAGCCTGGGGTGTCCTTCCTGTCAGCACTAGGACTATGTCATAGCATGACTGACGTGCATGTTTCCTCTGCCTGCATGCGGGTACTCCACGTAGGCATAATGAAATGGCCTGTTCACGCGTCCTGTGTACATGCTAACTTCCACCAGCCAACCTGCCAGACACATGCAGTGGGGTACATCCTTAGTACTTGAAGCAGGGTGTCTGACTTGGACTGTGCAGATGTCAGATGCTCCGCAGGGACTGAGTGCCCATTCATGCTCCATGTGCATTCCATGCATGCCCCTATGTGTCCTTGACTGGATGATCATTGTAGCACGTGTCCAGGGTGACCTACATTTCATGGCATTTCATCAGCCTTCCCATGGCCACTGTGGCTCAGTCCTGCGTCCCACACATGTTTAGGGTGTGACAGTCTGTGTGGGTCACAGGCCTCAGCCTGTTTCAGGCCCACTGACTCTGTCCAACTGGTCTAGTGTCTTCTGCACACGTGGGTGTACTACTGAGGGTTCATCACGTGTCCTGCTTACTGTCCCATCATCATCTGCTGTGTTGTCAGTTGACTCAGATGATGCAATTGATGCTAGTCAACACTGTCTGCCAATACACAGGTCTCTGGTCATCCTTTTGATGCCATGCAAGGCATCCCTGCATTGCCACTTAGGGGGAGGGGTGGTTTGCTTGTAGCCATGCAACCCATTGCATGCACATTGCACGTGATGCCTGTACTTGACCTTGCACTGCCTTCACGTTTTCTGATACACATCATGAAGTACTTGTACATGTAGATAGTGAGTAATGCACAAATGTTCTGCACTGCATCGAGCCACATCTGAGCGGTATAACACCCTTCTACATGCCTAATCACAGAAGCAATGCCAAGTTGACCCGGCATGCATGGCAGTTTCTCTTTTGTGTGTGACATGTCTGCTTCATGTGTTGGCTGTCTGTGTAATGTCTATGTGTGTGTTGTATGCTTCTAACATGTGTAGTGATCTTTTTTTCTCTCTACTTTTCAGATGATGACGTAATGGAGCCAGAGGATGGTGGTGTCATGCCAGGCACAGGGATGTTATCACTACAACAACCCGGCACAAGTCGGGGTCGTGGGGTGGTAGACCACGAGAACCCACATGTGCTACAGACCATCTTGTCTTTGGCTGGCAATGAGTCCAGCCCAGATGACCACTCTGACGTCAATGTTGAGTTGGATGTGCATCAGGTCCATACATCAGGGGTGAGTGATTCTGATGTGGACACTCCTCTGTCCGCGACACCTGCACTGAGGGGTCAGACAGTGGTGGGACCTCTGCCTGTGATGGATCGGGACTCAGGGTCACCCTCCACGCCAGTCGCTGATGGGCCTGGGCCATCACGTCGACAGGGGCAGGCAGTCGTGCAGCCGCTGGTGGTGCCAACCCAACGAGGACGGCCGGTCCTTGGGTCCCGCAGGTGTCAAGCCCAGCAACGCGGTGGCCGGGCGCCACCAAGGTATACTGAGTGGGAGCAAGACATGACTGCCAATTCAGAACGCCAAGGGGCAGCAATGGAAAACATTGCTGTGAGCATGGAGCGTGTGGCCAATCCGAGCTCCCCCCTGCTAGGCAGGTGCTTCTCCAGCAGCGGGCGGCACAGTCCACAGCCCGCTCGCTCAGGCTGGGCATGGCAGCCTCAGACAGGGCGCATCAGGCTGAAATGTTGTCTTTGCGTGAAGCAATTGCTGCTCACGCAGAGGCACACATGGAGGCCCTGAGGGCTGAGTATGAGTCCCTCAGATCCACTCTGGGTGTCCTCTTGATGTCCCAGAGGGTGCGGTCAGAGGAGAGGTTTGAGCAGCTTGAGCATACCATCTCGGCTGAGCTATGTGCTTGCCGGGAGGTGCATCAGTTGTCCAGCCAGGCCTTGCAGGAAGAACTCCGTGTTACACGTTACCTTGCAAGAGGAAGCACGCGTATCACAGGAGGTTCTGCATGCAGACCTACGTGTCATCGCCGCACAGAACGGCTCACCCGTCCGGCAGACTTGGTGCTGATGAGGGGCAAGCTGCGGCTAGGCGAGGTCAGGCTCCTGTGCCACGTCCTCCTTTTCAGGATGAGCCAGACTCGGATGACGAGGTATCCCCCACACAGGTCGGGCTGTGCAGGCGTTGAGCCCATTGAGTTTTTTTTTTCCTCAACATCGCATGCGGGTGTTGAGCTGCACCCTGTACTTCTCCCCTCCTGGGTGCCTCACCCACCCCTGGGTCGTATGTGGCCATTTTTGATTTTTCTTTTTAGTTTAGTTAGTTAACATTCGATTTGATAGTTAGTTTGTAGGTTTTTGATAGTGTAATTAGGTAATATAGTTTAAAATTGCTTGTCTATTGTGCTTTCATGTGACAGCGTGGTGCTTTGTGGCTTTTGAAAGCATCCACAATCTGTTCCAGCTGGGCCCTTCAAGCTTGTCTCGTGTATGTGTTTGCAGCTTGGGGTCCTGACTCACATAGGCCACTCCTGCTTCCCTTATCCATGGGCTCGCAAGGATGGTTCGGTGTTACAGTCTGTTTCACAAGGGATTTGGACTGTCATATCTGTGGCCTGTCTGCTGCTGTACTACTTGTGTTAACACCCCTAGTGGGGATTGTAGGGGTCTTATCGACGGCATTTCAGCATTAGAAATGGGTGGTTTCAGGAATCAGGTGTCCATTAATTGGTATACATTGTGTTGTATGTTTATTTTCTTTAATGTACATGTGCTTGATGCACTTCATGCTGTAGAGAGTGTCTGCCACCCTTTGCTGTCAAAGTCACACTGATGGTGGGATGGAATCTGATGTACGTCTCTGACATGGTCCAGTCAGAACCAGCATGAAGAGACACACACAGGTGACTTTCCTGCATTAATTTTGTGTTTTGTGCCCTTTCTGCAGGAGAATGAGCCTCCAGACCACCTTTGCCGGCAGATATGGGCCAGTGTACGTCTGGCAGCTTGCCACGTTCGGTGGTGCAGACATGCGCATGTGTGCGCTAGCAGTGCCACAGGGCTTGTGCTCATACATCCAACAGAAGCAGACGTGTTTCCAGGAACTCCATGCAAGGTGAGCAGCACAAAGGGCACACACCACAGCCAACCTTCCACTAGGCCTGTTGCACATGCATGCTACAGTTAAGTAGCGTCACTGACGGTGAGCTTGGACAGTTATTGGTGTTGAAGCGCACAGTACAGCTAAGATGAGTTGGTGGACACATGGCAAGTTGCTTTCCAAGGTGTCAGGGGCACATGCAGGGGCTGTCGCACATATCCTCCAGTCCACCATGCTCCATTGAAGCAGATGTATAAGCCCATTAGCGTTCAAAGCCTGGAAAAATAGAGCTGAGCACAGGGACCCCCAGCGAGTGACAGACTGGTGTGCAGTGCATATCATTTGCATGTTCAAATTGACACATGCACTACTTCTTTTATTTGGGGGATGCCAGAACACTACTTGTACTGAAGTCGTACCTCGCGATATGCGTGTAGCTGCTTACCCAGGGACCACTGCATGATGTGTGAATCTTGACACATTGGTCTTCCATTTGCCACGCGCCCATGTGCACCTGACTTACTGCATTGACAGTGTATGAACCATCACAGGGGGAGTCTTACGTATGGGTACGAAGCAGCAGACCAGAGTGTTTGTTTGTGGAGGATTTACTTGCTTTGGGGCATGTATGGTGGTGTGTGTGTGTGTTATGGACACACACAGATTAGTAACTCTTACTATCTTTGCAGCATTGAACTGCTCCTGTTACCGGACCTGAGAGTGCACAGGCAGGAGGCCAGCACTCACCCCAGAGATAAGTCTCTCTTTGACTTCCATTTGAGTCATTTGGTACAATACAATGTGCATGATGTACATGGTTTATCTGATTGAGTATGTGTTATTGTGAATACTAGATTTTTGTCTTTTCCCTACTTTTCGCTTGACAATCCAACTCCCCTCTCCTGCCCCTCTTTCTGGTTATCCAGAATACCAGTGCCGGTCCAGTCAACATATCCCTGACCCTCCTTCCCCACCGTGGTCTCAGAGGCCTGTATAGGTTTGACCTTGCAGGCGCCAAGACCACGGAGGGGGTGGTTGGTTCGTGCCACCCCTGCGCGTGGCCACCGTAGCAGTGACACTACCCATCAGTTGGTGCTGCATCATTGTATATTATGTAGCAAACATGGTACACATCCTGTTGTAGCATTGTTTAAGTGTGCTAACTTGGTTGTTCCATCATTGTGCTTGTACATGTGCTTTGAAATTTACTGCTACTTCAAGTCATCTACTGGAGACTCTTCAAGTGTTTTATGCTGCCTACAGGCTTTTTGCCTGGCTTGTGTGTTTGGCTCCTTTGAGTTCTCTTCGATTTGGTATTTTTGCCAGTCAAGGTGGTCTCTGAGGGTGCTGGACACTATTCACACGCAAGGTGGTAGATGGAGACAAAGGGGTAGGGTGATCCTGTGGCCAGGTAGACTTCAAGGAAGAAGGCCCCAGACACAGTTGTTCAGTAGGTCATGGTGATATGTGAATGAGGGAGGGTGTTTGGTTGTTGGACAGTTGTCTTGGACTACAGTGTGATGGGCACCCTGCCATTGTTATTGTGGTGTCCTATGTACATGATGTGTTCTGCTGGTCAATGCCTGTTCCTGTGTTGTGTTTACCTTTCAGGTGTGAGGGGCTTGGTGTGGTTTGACATGCTGGGGTGTGCACATGGGCAATGTTCACATGTGATGTGTAGAGGAAACTGATGGTCACTTGATTGGACATGCATGTATTGAGTGCATGTCCCTACTGACACACACAGTCGCACTATGCTCCACCACATGTACAAGGAAAGGAAGAGAAAATGGGCGGAACCCTCGTTTTTGTTGGGGGCCTGACTCTAGAGGGTTGAGAGGTACAGAGATAAAGGGGAGTAGAGTCAGCGGCTACCCAGGCCAAAGGCGTGACAGTGGGTCACAATACTCCTTGCAGGAGAGCTAGGAGAATACTAGCTTGAAAAAGAGATCACCGTAAGGTACAAAAAACAGGAAGATTTATTTTGACAAGAAGACATATTTACAGAATTCTTTATGTGCCGTGGCACATAATGTATGCATACTTGAAGTACATTTATAGTCTGCATATCGGTGGGTTAGTAATCAATAAATAGTGACAAACTATTCCATGTATTGTTTACATTCACAATACATTGACAATGTTAATGTATTGTGAATGTAAACAATAAATGTAAATATGTCTTCTTGTCAAAATAAATCTTCCTGTTTTTTGTACCTTACGGTGATCTCTTTTTCAAGCTAGTATCTCTGTACCACCACATGTACATCCACCCTTCCATGTCCAAATGTGCACACAGTTTGCCTTCTGGGGACCACTGTGTCCCTGCAGCACATGATCTATGACCATTTGTGGATCCTGTACATGTGTCAATTATTTATTTATTTATTTATTTTGTCCTTTTCATGTGATGCTCAAGGTGTGTCTCTGACACAATGGCTGGTCACTATGCTGTGTGCTGAGCAGTGTGTTGGAGGAGATGCACACAGCACACGTATTCAGGAGTAGGGATTTGGCCTTGGCCAATGTGCATGTGAACAGGCATTGATTGATATGTTCATGCTACAACTGTTGGAATGCATTTGGGTATGACTTGTCTTGTGTGGGCGGTTGTTGGGCAGTCATTTCATCAGATTCCATGACAGGCGTCATTGCGTGAAGCCAATTTACATTTATCACATGTCACTTTGTATATTATTGGTAACGTGTTGGCCTTTTGCTACTGCTTGCCATATCATGGTGTGTCAAACAAGGGTGATGTGGTTTAGGAGGGTTTGGATGACATACCAGGGATTGTGATGGCCTGTTTTGCAGGGGTGTGTGATGCACACCTTGCATGTGTTCCTTTTGGTTACACACAATTGTTCATGTTTTAGAAGCTAGGGATGCACACAATGTAGCACTTCCATGGCAACATTCTCAGGGTGGTAAGGTTGTGACAATTCACTGTCTCTTTGTCATCATCGATTATCACCTAGTATATGCCAGGCCTGTGTGCACGCCGCAGGGGTGGGAGTTTAGGTGAAAAATGTAGCCACAAGCTGGGTCCGGGCTGCCTCGCCACGTGCCCTATCCTCTCCCACGGGTAGCGCCTGTGGTTGGGGATGTGGGGGCACCACTATGTCCACCGGTACACCCTGCCGTGTTGCAACATTGTGCAGGACACATGCTGCCACAATTATCCTGCACACTACTGTGGGTGCATAGAGTAGCTGCCCACCAGAGCGGTCAAGGGAGCGGAAGCGTGACTTTAGCACTCCAAATGTGCGCTCCACTATGCCCCTGGTTGCAATATGTGCAGCATTGTATCTTACCTGGGGTTGTGGTGGGGTTCCGGATTGGCATCATCATGTGGTTGCTCAGAGGGTAGGCACTGTCCCCTGGAGAGGTGATAATGGTTGTGATTATTGGGGTTTGTGTATTTGTCTGTGTGTGACATGGATGCATGTGCACGGGCATTTGTACTCACCTAGGAACCATGTGTCGCCATGCTGCCCAGCTTCCAGGACCCGGCTCAGGGCGGACATTCTGTATATGAAACTGTCATGGGTGGAGCCTGGGTAGTTTGCATAGACAGAGGTGATGATTCCCTTTGCATCGCATACCACCTGCACGTTGATGGAAAGCCAGTGCTTGCAGTTTCGATAGATGTGCTCAGTGGCCCTAGGTGGACGTAGGGCCACATGGGTGCAATCTATGGCACCAAGCACTTTGGGGAAGTGTGCCACCCTGTAGAAGTCCCGGACTACGGTCTGCCTTTCTGCAGGTGTTCTGGGCATGCATATGTGCCTGCGGACTGAGGGGCGCGCAGTTATGATTGCCAACACCTGGTGTAGGCAGCGTGACTGCGTGGCCTGTGAGACCCCCCCCCGCACTATGGCAGTAGTCTGCTGAAATGATCCAGTGGCCAAAAAATGCAGGACATTGAGCACATTCTCCAAGGGGCTCAATGCTTGGGAGCAGTGGGTGGGGGATGTAAGGTTATCTTCCCACTCCCTGACCAGGTCTAGGATGATACGAGGTAGAAACCTATACCTGCCCTAGACCTGGTGTCAGGCATCCCAAAAAGGCTACTCCTGGGGGAAAAAATGCGGACCCTGGCTATTCTCCTCCTGCGGTGCCCCACGATCAGTGCTGCGACAAATGGGGCATTCATCGTAGCTGTATATACGTGTTTGCACACACTTTTATAATGTGCGCAGGGACGCTTACGCCTGCCTTCCTGTGGCGGACGTGTTGATGCCTCTGCACGTCTTTTAGCGTGTGCTTGTTTCCCGTATTCGAATCCATGAATACGAGTTGTTCGCGTGCGTGTGGACGTTCCGTGTATTTCCCTGCAGTACTTCCCCAGTTATGCCTTCTTTTTCACGCATTGTTGCCCATTACGCGTGTTACGCCCCGTGTCCCACCCATTTTTGGTGTGTGCGCCGACGTTGTGCGATTTCCCTGTGCGCGTCGCTCACAACGTTCGGTTTGTTGCAATGACGTGTGCGCCACGCACGGATTTGGCGCATAACCAGTGGAAAACACGCACAGGCCCTTCCTTGAATCGCACGCGTGCGCGTGCTTTTTCACGCTTGCGCAAGCTTGCACTGAGATTTTTGGCGCACGTTTGTTTCATGAATCAGTCCCTCAGTGTTTAAGCTGACAATGCTATAATGGCTATGCTATAATGACAAGTATTGGCACCATTTCTAGTCAATATATATGCTACACTGACTAAAAATGGTGTTTGAATATGGCATCTGTTTACAAAGGCGAAGACTTGACCCAAATAAAGTCCCAGATAAGCATGTTAGCAGAAATATGGAAGATTGATTACATTTAAGTTAATATACTTTTGTCAGGCAATATCGAAAATAATTGGTGACTGCTTTTATTCAATCAGAAATAATTTGGCGGAGTTAATGTTATAACCCATATTCCAATATATTACAACATGATGGGCTTACTTTTCAACCCCATACATAAGTACCTTGGACAGTAATGTTTACTAGAGAAAAGCATCAAGCCACATGGTGGCTGTGGCAAGAGGCTTTAGGTGTGTTTAGATAACAAACATACCGGTTATATCGCCACCACGCCAAGTAGGCGAATATCCCTGAAAGTTGAGTACTCAACAGGATTTAAAATCCATATTTCTGTACCGTATGAACTGAAGTAAATGGTAGCTTTGGAGTGGGATGATTATGGAAAGAAGTGTCTGTGATCATATTACTAAACAAGGCATTTGTAGAATACTAAATATGAGACACACACTGGTCAAAGGGCTCCTGCATTGCTCTTGATATGCTGAATTGCTTACCAGTCCGTATTTGAAAATTAAAGTTGTGTTGATTTTATACTCTCTCTTGAGACTGACTAAGAACCTTCTAACCTAATAGGCAACACCCTCTTTTAAGGAGAAGAGTGGATTTGTTTATTCATTCTAATTCTTATTTATGACAGGAGGTTTTACTTTGATAAAGCTAATCTTATGCCACAGAGACGTTTAAGTAGCATGGTTCTTGTGTATGGTTAGTTTGTTGTGAGACTGATAAATCAGGCTATATATTTAAGCAGCCCTGTTTCAGGCACATAGGCGTTATTTCTCGATTGTTGGCTGACTTGAGTTGAGGAACAGACTAGGAATTATTGTCTAACACAACTTTGATTCTAACAGGTTTTATTGTCAGTGTTTATTACCATGAGTTTCTGTGTATTTGGCCTGCATAACCAAAATTGAGAGGCATAGATTTGTTAAGGTGGTAAGCCAAAGGAATTTGTCTGAAATGTTAAATGTTTAAGTGGAATTAGGCAACTACTTTATTATGGTGTGTGTTCATGACCTTCTGTGATGCATGAACGACAAAATAGTTTTATAAAGCCATTAAATTGCAGCTCCTCCTTAGATAAGTAATAGTGACTGAGTTCCACCGGTAGAAATGTTAATGCTGACAAGGACCACCATCTTACCTGAGTTACAACTTAACTAGGCAGGCCTAAAAAGGGAATTTGTCTCAAGAAGACCTCATGGAAGAAGTATAGCTGTACTAGTGACGAGTTAAAAGCAGCCAATAACAGGATAATGAAAATGAGCAAAATCAACAAAAAAACGAGTTTTGTTTCTGAGAGCACAAATATTCAAAAATAACTATTTAGAGACATGTAATTTAATGTAAGTGGTCATGTACAGCGCCCGTCTGCCACTATATGGTGGCCTCACTGCACTTGGCTATGTAAGAAAAAAAGGTGGCTAGAGTTCATTAGTGGGACAGTGGAAAAGGCAGACGTGTAACCTGTGGTGTTGGTGGCGGCAGGTCAGAAGTACCCAGTTCCTGAGTGCCAATCTGCTTTCTATGGATTTGGCGGAGAAACGTGGGGGTTTGTTGTCCATAGGGAAGAGCCCAGGGTCTAATAGAAAACAGCGCTTTGGGTCTGGGTCTGGTTAGCTGCTGATGTGGGAGAGTGCAACAGGGCAAAAGAGGAGGGCTTAGTCATGGCTTGGTTAGTGTTGATGTGCTAACGGCTAGACCTGTGGTGGCAGACTGTGTGGGGTTTCTGTGTGTAGGTGGTAGGAGATCTTTGAGGGTAGATGGATATTCAGGGGTAGGGGGAATTGGTCTTAAAAGCAACAACCTGCAACCACAAACTCCCGCAACCTCCTGCCTACAGGTCCCCTATCGCTAGCTCACTGTGCACTAGTCATTATTTCTCTCTGTTTCTATCTCACGTCGATACATTGTGTCCCATGTGCAGCAAAACAAGCATCTGCAAGTTGGCAGATGAGGGGGAAAGGGCAGTCTATAAACAGTTCCATGTGTTAATATCCCCGCAAAAATACCGCAATACAAAAATATCGGCATATTTCTGCAGCGATATTGAGCCATGGACCCTGCGGGGGACACCCACGCAACCCCTGCATTATTTTTAAATGTGCAGGGGACACCCCCGCAACCTCCGCTCCCAAAAATTATCCCCCCCCCAAAAATATCACCTATGGCGAGACAAACGACCATATGTACGGCGATAGGTTTGGTTGGGATAATATGTAGGCATACCCTATAAACTACAGTCAATTTCCATAAGCTACAGCAAAGGGTTATGGGGTGCAAGCATCTTTGCTTTCATCCATTTTGTCTTGCTTAACATTCTGGTTAGCAGGCTGAGAAATGTCTCAGAGCTTACTCTACCATTCTCAGGTTCTGTACTCAGTGGCCGGCTGGGAATTCTGCCTGTACACAATATACCCAAGTTAGCAAATACTTTTGCAACCAACAGTGACATTCTAACCTATGACCCGTGTTGTTGCTTAATTGCCTGTTTCAGCTAGCCTGCAAGGATATCCCCCAATCCACCGTGGGACACAGTCTACTGCTACTTCATCTCTCAGAAGTAGACCTCGGAAGAACTGAGCGATGGCCGCCGCTTTTTTCGCCTGCCTCGAGCTGCTTACAGTGCCTGGAAGCGCTCATCAAGACCTAGCAGCCTGATTGGCTGATGCTCCCTCCAAATACCGAGGCCCGGCTGAGCTGTGAGGCAAAGCCGGGCCTGGCACTAAAGGCCTGCCTTTTTACGCCATCCTGTCTTTCCCCTGGAATTGCCTCTACCTGCCTCTGTTTGATCGCCTGCCTTCCACTGATTGCGAGTGTCCGGAGGCGACAAGGCACTCTCCATAGGTAAGATGTGCACGGTACCCCTCGCCTCTTCCATCTTTTAAATGCTGATACCGTTTTCTTGCCTTACACACTCCCGTCCTGTGAGAACTTTCACCCGCTACTCCGCACGCTGCCCCTTAAGTGAGCCTCGTGCTCTGATTGCCTGTTTATGCACGCTGTAGCTCCTTGCTACCTGTGACGTCCCAGTTGGGCTTAGCGCGCATGCGCGGGCCTCTTTATGGACCCGCGCATGCGCAGTTGAATAAACTGCGTCCGTGCGGCAGTTGCCGCCGGGACGCGTAGCAAGCAACATCGCATGGCAAGTAGCGAAGATGAGACAGAAGTGGCAACAAGAGCGGTGAGGACACAACAGGGGTCGCTGCTGCCCATGCAGGAGTTTGACACGTCGGGGCCCCCGTCCAAACTGGGACCCAGGTGGCTACTATGGGTCAAGAAGTTGGAGATGTACTTTACAGCGACCGGAACAACCAACGACGATGCGAAAAGGGCGACCCTTCTGTATTCAGCCGGGCTGGACATTATGCGCATCTATGAATCACTCACCCTGCCAGTAGTCACGTATGACACTGTCAAGACTGCGCTAGAAAACCACTTCATCCCACAGTCGAATGTCGACTATGAAAAATTTCTGTTCTGCAGAGAGAAACAAAGGGAGGAAGAGTCTCTCGATCAATTCTGCGCCAGACTGAGAATGATAGCCAACACATGTCGCTGGGACAACGACGAGCTGATGATAAGGAACCAGGTCCTCCAGGGCTGCAGCTCGGGTAAATTGCGGCGACAAGTGCTGAGAGAGCCGGGGTGGACACTGCAGCAGATACTAGATAGTGGCCGCACGTATGAGCTGGCAGAATCCAGAGGAGCGAGCATGGACGCGGCGGTCAGGCCAAGCGCAAGGGAGGAAGCTTTTGCTGTAAACAAAAGGACGAAGCTGACGGATAAGTGGGTCCCGAAGACAACGGAGAACAGACATCCCACTGCACCCGGATCAATCTGCCAAGATTGCGGATATGACCTGCCACATGTAGAGGAGTGCCCTGCCAAAATGAGATCCTGCGGATGGTGCAATGGACCGGGGCACTATGCCCGCATGTGCCGCGCCCCTGCTCCTGTACCTACTCAGATGTGCTGCGTCGGAGGCCCTCAATTTGGTTCATTTTGCATATGGAGTATACCAGATCGACATTGAAACGCTGTTGGACAAGTTCTCAGGCATCTTCGAGGGCATAGGGAAGCTTAAAGCACCCCAGTGCGCCTGCATATCGACGAGTCCATCAGACCGACAGCCCTCAAGCACCGTAGGATTCCGTTCCACCTAAGGGAGAAGGTGGAGGTGAAGGTGGAGGAGGAACTCCGATCACTCGTAGATATGGACATTATTGAGAGAGTGGAGGGGCCGACACCCTGGGTGTCCCCAATTGTGGTGGCCCCCAAGCCGAAACAGCCCGGGGCGGTGAGGATTTGCATGGACATGCGCCTCCCAAACGCTGCGATCAAGAGGGAGAGGCACATTACTCCAACTCTAGATGACATTATCGGAGAGCTTCAGGGGGCAAGAGTCTTCTCAAAGCTGGACCTACGAGCGGGCTACCATCAGCTTGAACTGCACCCGGATTCCAGGTTCATAACTACTTTCACGACGCATGACGGCCTATACCAATTTAAACACCTGAGCTTCGGTATCTCGTCAGCTGCCGAAGTATTCCAGAACACCATCAGAGGGGCGTTGGCTGGCCTAAAAGGGGTATTGAACATGAGCGACGACATCTTAGTTTTCGCGGACTCGGAAAGGGAGCACATGAAGAGGTTGGAGAACACGCTCCAGAGATTGAAGAACTTAGGGCTCACCCTTCATCGACAAAAATGCGGGATCTTCAAGGACCGTATTGGTTTCTTCGGATTCATCTTCCATGCGGCCGGTGTGTCGCCCGACCCAGCCAAAGTGAAGGACATTAAGGAAGCCGCCCCCCCATAGTCCCCCACGGAAGTAAGGAGCTTCCTGGGGATGGTAACTTATTGCAGGCGTTTCATCAAAGGGCTGGCGTCGCTGGCAGAACCACTCAGAGTGCTAACAAGGAACGACGCCGCGTGGAAATGGGGCGCCGGTGAACAAGAGGCATTCCAGACCCTGAAAAACGCCCTATCCGATGGGGACACCATGGCATACTTCAACCCCAAGGTGGAATCGGAGGTGGTGGTCGATGCGAGTCCAGTGGGAGTAGGGGCTGTGCTGCTGCAACCCGATGAACGCGGGGACATGCGTCCCATCGCCTATGCGAGTAAGGCTTTTTCGGACACGGAGATGAGATACTCGCAGATCGAACGGGAGGCGTTAGCCATCCTGTGGGGCTGTCGCCATTTCCGTTTGTACATTCTGGGCAAACCTGTCGTGGTGGTGACTGACCACAAGAAGCTACTGCCCATACTGGCGGCCGTGTCATCCAAGCCGCCCCCCAGGATCGAAAGGTGAATTCTGGCCCTGATGGAGTACGGGGTGAAACTAGTTTACCGACCAGGAACGAACAACCCGGCCGACTACCTGTCGCGCCACCCCAGCAAGGAAAACTCCGTCACTGACATTGGGGCGAACGAGTGCCACGGGCTGCTGTGTCAGGTGGTGGAAGGGTCCCTTCCAATGGCAATCTCAAGACTTGAAATTGCGACAGAATGCTCCAAGGACGAGGTGTTTACCATCATCAAGACTGCTGTGAGGAGCGGTGATTGGAGGGAGGTATTGCACAACAACTCCCGCCGTCAAGCAGAGGCCCAGAGCGACCTCCAAGCACTCTGGAAAGTGAGGGATGAACTCTCCGTCTCAGACGATGGGCTAATACTTCGAGGGAGACAAATCGTCATCCCACGGGCACTGAGGACAAGGGTGCTTGAACTGGCCCACATTGGTCATCAGGGGGTTGTTAAAACTAAGTCTCGGCTGAGACACAAAGTATGGTTCCCGGACTTGGAGGGGCGAGTGGAGAGCTTTGTGAGGAGATGTGTGGCGTGCCAAGCAGCAGCCCCAGGAGACAGAGCTCCGCCGATAAGGTCGATGGAGCGTAGCAGCAAACCATGGGGAACTGTCCACGTGGACTTCGGCTCGACTGGTCGTGGCATGTACTTTCTGGTAGCAGTTGACCAATGGTCCAGGTACCCCAAGGTGGAGGTGGTAGAGTCGACAGCGACAGAGTTCGCGACGAAGGCATTAGACAAAATGTTCACCACGCATGGGTTCCCGGACCTACTGTGCTCAGACAACGGGCCGCCGTTCACGGGCAGCCAGTTTGCAACTTACCTCCGGGAAAGGGGGATCCGGCATCGCAGGGTGTCCCCACTCTGGCCGCGAGCCAACGGGGAGGCCGAGAGAATGATGCAGACTCTTAATAAGGTCCTAAGAATTTCCGCCAGTGGCGGTGAAGACCTGGAGAGGAAGCTAGTGGAGTTTCTAAGAGAATACCGCACGACACCCCACCAGTCCACGAGAGTGGCTCCCGCCGAAGCACTGTTTGGACGATGCCCGAGGGGAATGCTACCGGAAGAGGAAGGCCGTCCGCCAGGGATAATAAACAACGAGGGTGTCCAGGAAGAACGGGCTAGGCGTAACGACAAAGAAAGGGAACGGAGGGGTCAGCAGGAAAAGGAGGTGCGAGTAGGGGACACAGTGCTGGTCCGAAACCGGCACCCCGAGGGGAAACTGTCCCTACCATTTGAGCCGCGCCCGTGGAAGGTAACGCATGAAAAGGGCACAATGGTGACGGCAGCCTGCGACCGAGGAACAGTCACGCGCAACCGGTCGTTCTTCAAAAGAATTGAAACACCCGCTGAGAACGGGGCCTCAGAGGAATCCATGGGGCGGGAGGGCCCGCCTGGAGATCAGGAGGGCGAGCAGAGCAGGGACTCCGCTAGCTCTGAACGGGAGTGTTCTACTCCGCCCATCACCTCGCCAAGTCTCCGGTCCGCCGTGAGCGGAGATTACCAGGGCATCTCAAGGACTACGTCCTGGACTCAGGTGACTGAACTGAGAAACGTAAGGTGAGACTCCCAGTTATTCATGCGCCCGCCCACACGGGCACCAGTTGTGCAGGGGTATGCACACCCCGAAGGTTTACAGTGTTTTGGTTAAAGTTAAAAAGGGATGTGACGTCCCAGCTGGGCGTAGCGCGCATGCGCGGGCCTCGTTATGGACCCGTGCATGCGCAGTTGAATAAACTGCGTCCGTGCGGCAGTTGCCGCCGGGACGCATAGCAAGCAACATCGCGTCCCGTGTCCTCCTTGGTCTGTGTGCGTGCGTGTATGCATGTGAGGGCCGAGGGGCCGGATGTAACACTACCCTGTCTTTGGACCATGCTCGATTGAAGCACTATCGACAACACTGTCACACTCAACCACTTTTACAATCATTGGACACTGCGTTGACACAGAACTCTTCTCGCTCTTTGACATTGCTCAGCTCATTACTCTTGTTCCCATGCACTTCATATGGCCGCTAATGTGTACTGATTTAACCAGTCTGCATTCATTTTTCTGTTCATCCTCGTTTACCTCTTCCAATTCTATTTTCCTAACCATTGCAACAATTTCTCCCCTGGCTCACCCCATGACTCACCTGATTAATATATCCATATGTTTACTGTGTGATCTTGAAACTACTATACACCATTGCTGATGACATGTAACTCTCCACCCCCATACTGCCGTCTGGATCATCACTGCCTATCATGACGCAATGACCATTGCTACAGTGTTTCCCCCTCCACTCTGTGCTCTCATGCCTGCCTGATTTGGCATTCTAACCCTAGATGGCACCTTCCTTACCACCTACTATATAACTACCTATGCTATGGGGGTCATTATGAGTCCGGTGGTAGCTGTGCTGGTAAATACCGGCACGGTTGCTGCCGGAGTCATTTTTTTTTTGGCGCCCAGCAATGGGCAATTACTGGGACATTACAGCCCCTGCGGACCCGGTAATTGCCCATTGCCGGGCGCCTGAAAAAATTACTCCCCATTCCCATTTGAGTCCCATTGGACTCAATGGGAATGGGGAGGACGGTAGCACAGGTACCATTCAGATTGGTGCCGGTGCTACCGTCAAGAACTGCGGGCGGGTGCCGTTCCACCCGCACGGTCTGACCTGGCGGGTGGAACTGCACCCGCCCACAGAACTCGTAGTTTGCCGGTCCGGACACAACGGTACCGGCAAGCTTACCGGTACCGTTGTTTCCGGACCAGCCACCTTGTAATGAGGCCCTATGTCTTAGTCGTATACCTTCTATCAACTTTTCCAATAAGAGATGCACCTTCCTAAGAATGTACTTATTGTACTACTATGTAGTATTTGTATTTTGATGTAGTTCCCCATAACAAGAGGTAAGCTTTCCCAATTTATGTATTCAATACCCCTACTATATGTCATATGTATTTTGATGTAGCTCCCCGCAACAAGAGAGCACTCCCAATTTATGTAATCAATACCCCTACTATGCCTATCATATATATTCTGATATAGTTCCCCGCAACAAGAGGTGAGCTTTCCCAAGTATGTATTTAATGCACCCCGGGCTTGATGGTTTGCGCGTTATAAATAAAGAAATACAAATACTATGTCCCTTATATGTACTCTGATGTAGTTCCTGCAACAAGAGGCGAGCTTTCCTAAGTATGTATTCTCTTGCACTATACGGGTCCTTTGTATGCCTGTCCTGTTACTATTGCAATTTGTTTGCTCCCTGCACTTACTGTAACCATATTCTTAAGCTTAAGCGCCTATTTATTATTTATTAAAAATTCTTATATCATTGCGCCGCACGCCCAAAGACCTCAGGCCGCGCACAAAGAAAAGACACAGACAGACAACCGGGACAGACAGCATATGGGGAGATGCGCAACAGAAGATCCAAGAAAGAAGTCATAGTCGAATAAGGGAGCAGGAATGCCATTCGGTACTAGTCCTTAGTCGGGCGCAAGATTGAACAAGAGCGTGTTCAATTTTTTTTTTAAACTTAACTTTTGTGTCCACGACTTTGAGCTGAAGCGGGAGCAGGTTCCAGAGGTCTGGACCTTATACATTAAAGCTGCAACCACCAGCCTTTACAAGTCTAAATCTGGGTTTAACCAGCCTCCTACGGTACTAAGGCCTGAGTGGACGGGCAGAGGTCTGGAGTTGAAGGCGGGCTCCAAGATAACGGGGTGCCGTGTTCATGACACATTTATGTGTGAGGGTCAGAACTTTGTGTCTTATTCTCAGCTTTACCGTGAGCCAGTGTAGGCTGCGCCTAGCTGCCGTAAAATGCGCTCACCTAGAGAGCCCTGAGACAGCCCTCACTGCCCTGTTCTGGGAGACCTGCAGAGCTACTATAGAGGAATGAGCACAGCCACTGAGCAGGCTATTGCAGTAATCCAAGCGCGTATTGATGAGGACAGATGCCAAAGTGGCTAAGTTCTCCTGCGCAAGAAAAGGGCGGATAGTTCAGAGAAGCTTCGTAATCAGCCCACAATTCGGACCGGATCGAAGCAACCTGAAGTAACATGGACAGTTTGGAATCCAGGACAACGGCAAGCGTTTTTACCCTCTTGGCCGCTGTGACCAACGTACCCACGAGTAGAAACTGACAGTGCTTAATTTGTAAAAAAATAAGTGCCAGTGCCCAAAAAATATTGGCCCCATGATGCTGGGCGCGGCGCCGCCCTCAGCGCGGACGTGCCGGCCGTGCCAGTTCAGTGCTAGACCTACCTAGATCGCCCCACCACCAGCCCATCACACTGCTGCTGCTCCATGTCACATATTTGGCGCTGCAGCAACTGCTGGCACAGGCTAGTAGTAAATACGCAACTAAAACATGCTCCTCCTGTAACTGCGCCTCGATGCCCCCGGGCTGTGTAAGCGCTTTAAAAATGCAAATAAATAAAAAACCATTCTGTTTCAGTCGCTGTTGCACTGTATTTGTCTCTACCCCTTCTGCCCCATCTGACAGTCTGTTAAAGTACACCAAGTATTGTTAATCGGTTACCTCCAGGAAGAGCACCCTCCCCTCATCCCGTTCTTCAGTCACCTCATCCAGGTGTTTTGTGTAATTAATTTACTCTCAAGCCCTTATTAGTCATCACATCTCATAAATGCATCCCCCTTCACCCTTCCTTCTAGTGTGAGCATGGTGTTGTATAACTTGGAAAAAGTAATTTCTGCAAGACATTGTTGGGAAATCAACGGCCTGTGCTACTTCTGCTTTAGGGCCTCTTTCTACCTTAACACATATTAAAAAACTAAATATGTTTTGTCACCCAATATTGAGGAGCCAGAGGAGAATGCATATTCCGATATCTTCTTCCCACTAACATGTCCTTGACATACTTCACTATTGCGGGGTGTAACAGACACACACCTCCCTATCTGAGGATTCCTATCTGAGGATTGCATGTGCTCTCATTCGGTGCACATGCTTGGAGCGTATTGTACCCACGTTAAGGGGCCACATCTGGTGTTTAAACCACACATCAGGATAGAAAACATGCGCTGGAATTATGTAAAAAAAATGACAGCAAAAGAAGGTTGAGAATTATACACGAATACTCAACTAGTGCTTTTATTTATGATGACAGATTAGTGGGCACGTGCACCATGTTTATCCCCGTCTAGCTTCCATGTGTGTATCTTTAAGCCTGAAATGGCATTTCAGAAGTTCGTCTTTTCATGGGCTTTTCTCGCGAAGGGCAGCCGGTTCGGTTTTGGCCCAATACGTGCACCGTTCCGGGTCCCTCGCTGAAGCTCGTTTGTGAACTAATGAGGCTGATAACATTAAAAGGAAGAACGGAAACACCCAGGCAAAAATTCACAGTTCATGTTTCACTCAGATGAATGCTATCCAGGGCCGGATTGGGGCATAGAATTGTCTCGAGTCGGGCTCGGCACCAATGAAAAAGTGGCCAGTTGCAAACGACAATTCATTCCTTTTGTGACAGGCACTAGTGGGACCACGCTGCCGCCCGGTCCTGGGCTTTGCCCTGCCTTGCCTCAATGACTTAGGCTACCTTCCGTGGGGCCACCACGGCCATGCTAAGCCTGATGATGACAAAAATAGGTACGCGGTGCAGCGGCCCCACGGAAGGTAGGATTTTAAAAGAAAAAACATATATTTGGGCAGATGGGGCCCATCACTTTTAAAGTGATGGGCCACACCCGCCACTCAAAATAAGTTATTTCTTTTAAAACCTACCTTCCGTGGGGTGTGGCCCCGGCCACCAGCCCCACGGAAGGTCAGGTTTTCGAAGAAAAAAGTAAAAAACATATCTTTGGGTACAATCCACGGGCCTGGCCTGCTGCGGCAAAGTCATCTGACTCAGTCTGCGGCAGCCGGCAGCCCCTGGTCACAGAAATTGGTCTGGGCCTGGCACTGAATGCAGTCAGCAGTACACTGCACACAGGTCACACAGACAGAAGCCCGGGCGCGGACGGGTCCCTGATGGGGTCCTGACTCCTGGGCAGTCAGGACACGACCAGGGGACCGTGCCACCGCCCGGGCCCTGACCTAGGCCTTTCTCGCCTGATCACTTGACTGTGACAGGCTCAGGCTGCACCGCATGCAACAACAAGTGATTTACCTGCTTTGCCGGCTGTGACTTGGTCTCCTGTTGGGGCCTCAGGGTGGAGGGCGCACACTGGCACCCGCACAAATGAAAAAGCAGGCAGAGGGGGCCCCAGGAAGCAACTAGGCCGCACCATGCAGCGCAGCAGGGCAGGCTCTCTCTCTCACAGGTCAGGACCGACGACGCCACGCCTCGACACCTTCACTTCACAGTAACTTGTGAAATGAAGGTGGTGCTGCGCTGCCTCCTGTGGCAACAACAACACATCACCATGTAATTTCACTGGCTCAGAAGAACAGCCAATAAAAACTGAACATTCTGTGTTACTATACAGAATGTATCAAATACTGCATAGTAACAACAGAATGGTAGTTTTCATTGGCTGTTTATAACAGTTTGTTGTTCATTGCTATTGCCAGCCATGGCCTGCAACCTGCAAGCACGAGGGAGATCGAGATCTGAATGACAAATCACAATGATTTATAATCGAAGCTTAGCGAAGTGGAAGAACAAACAAAGCAATGGCACGTACGCTGGCCCCGCATGAGTTCCAGTGCCCAAAAAAGAGTGCCGGTGTTGGACACCGGCAACCACCCCCACAAATTAAGCACTGGAAACTGACCATACTCGGCTGGCAGGGATTACAATTTTGCTGAGGTTGCGACCATAAGGCGCTCAGTTATTTTGGCATTTAAGGCCAGGGAGTTAACTGCCATCCAAGAATGGATGGCTTTATAGATGGAGTTCAGCTTTTCTGCATCCTCAATATACGAGCCTGATAGATTAACAGTCACCTGTGTATCGTCAGCATAGTTAGCCACGTGAACACCAAGGCTGGGTAATAAAAGCAAAAAAGGTATCAAATAAACATTGAACAATGTGGGTGAGATACACAAACCCTGTGGCACCCCACAGGAGAAAGGGGAAGGGTCAGAGCAGACTTTGCCTATGTTTAGCCTGGAATTTATAGGGCCAAGAAAGGATGCAATCCGGCTGGCATCTTTTGGGGAGCACCCAACCAAGGACTGTGGTCTACCTTTGAGTAAGCCATGGTCCACAAGGTCAAACGCTGACAATAGATCTAACAACATAAAGATGGATAATTGTCCCATGTCCATGTTCAATAAGAGGGTTTTCTATAGATCAAGCATGGTGGTCTCGGTAACATGCCCCTTCCTGAAGCCAGATTGACAGGACAGTAAAATATAATTATCCTCCAAAAATGTTTGGAATTGAGAATGTGCCACCTTGTCCAAATTTATTTGCAGAAAGGGTACATTAGTAATCGGACGATAATTGTCCAAAATAAACGGGTCTAGAGATTACTTTTTTTAGCAGTGAGTCACTCAAATAAAATATCTAATCAATTAAATAAAGTACCAAACACCTGCTAGATTACTGTAATTGAGATTTAACGCGCAAAGCAAAACAAAATCTATTAGCTAATTATGCTTTAGTGAAGGAGTCTCCACATTTTGAAGATTACGTTAACTACATCTAATGCAAACTCTTTTTTGCTTAGAGTTCTTGTAAGTCTATACCCAGTCCTACAGATAAGAGGTGAACCATTCACCTTTATTCCCTAAAAAGGCAAAATACTCCCAATAAAGAGAATAGGGAGTAAAAATGCTTTGAACAAAAAACAGGACGCACAGTACAAATGGGAGACGGTCCCTCTGCTTCCAGCCACACCACTTTACCGATATGTTCAGGTCAGTGGCACCAGCAGCACAGCAGTACTACAATAATTAGCTATACTAGTCCCTAGTACTAGGACCTTTACAGTGCATTTTTTAATTTGCAGAAATTACTAGGAGCAAAGAAGTATGAGTTACCAAAATGTATCTGTTCAGATTTAAAATATATATTTACTTGCCTAAAAATGCCCTCATTGGAAATAGAACGGCTTTTAAAACTCTTACAATTCATTTGTCGCTGTGCTTCAAAACAATAGGGATTTAAATACTGCCTCTTTAAAATCTTATCTGACACCCTGTGTGTACCATTAGATCATTGCATGGAAAAAGCATTGAAATAACTGTCAAAATTGGTAGGCTAGCATCTCAAACCTACCACTTTAATTTGTATTATTATTTTTATTTTGTTTATAAATAATCAATATAATGACAGGCAGCAAACTAGCATAAGGTTGGATGTGCGTCATCAACTATCCCATTAACCCACACGTGGAAAGTACTAAAAACATCAGTATTGCACCCCTTACCGCAATGGTAAACATTGTAGTATTATCAAACACTTGATATCATTAGTGTACTTCCTCTTCCCCATTCTCCAAACCTCCAGATACAAGCCGCAGATCTATTAAAATGTGTGCTATTCCTGTAGCAAACTCTACATAAGAATGCAATGAAAATGCCTGGTTTAAAAATATGTGACCTACATCCTGCGCAAAGCGTTTGAAAAAGGCAAGGAAGTATGCTGAAGTCAGCAGCCCATCTACAATAAGAGTGTATTTGTCCACAGTGAAATCTTTTTTTTCAGTTACATGAAAGTATACAACAACCTTTATTAAAGGCAGAACAGTCAATTCTGGGATTAAAAAAAAACACAACCTTTTACAGAAAAGTGAAAAATCGAATTATTTCTACTTCTTTACAGGACTAAAAATCAGTATGTAAAATGAAAACCTACAGAAACTTGCAATGCAACTCTTTGATGGGAGATTGATTGCAACAGAAATCTCATAATGCTGCCATGTTTAAAGTGGCAATTGCTATGTGAAAATGTAAAAAAGCATATGACTTTAAAGGCTGCATTTGTGAATTAAACTGTACCTTTGGCCTAGAAAGCAAAATTGCATGCCTCCCCTAACAGCTACAGAGGGGAATGGCTTTCCCAAGAGAGGAGAAACTCAGGCCTTTGAAGCTGTACTATATAACTTTATGACATTTCCCAGATTCAGCAAAGGGACTAATGTTTTTTCTTTGTTCTCAAACACAGGCCTTGCAGAGGAAAACAAATGCGATATAAATACAAGGAATAGATTCTGAGCAGTGGTCTTCCCCCAAGTAAACAGACCATCCCATTAGCCAGGTTCTTCCAGGAGAATGTGATTCACACTGGTATCCAGTCATTGCATCGAATACCAAAGCATTGAATGCCAAAGCATTGAAAAAAATGCATCGGAAAAAAAGCATCAAATGCTTTCTTTTCAAAGGTAAAGGTTTTATTTGAATTATAATGGGTTTTAAGGGGTAAAAAAAGGGGTTTGGGGGGACGTCCCATTAGAAAATGGAAATAAAATGCTTTTTTTAAAATGGTAAGGCATTCGATGCTTTGGCATTTGATGCAATCACTATAAACCATTCACACTTACTCAGACCTGAAGTCTGTCATTTGTGACAGCAAACTGATATAATTATTTACGAGGCTGAAGACCGTGTTAACAAATGGACCTGGGCAGAAAAATTTCAAAGAGCCTTCTGATACTGGTGCCATGAAGACAAGTCCTCTCTGGGTCATGAATAGCAGGCTCTGAAGCCTGAAAGGAACTGATACCGTTTGGTTGGTTTTCAGGCAGGGAATGAAATGCCATTTTATATTTTGTTGAAGTCATTATATGTAAAGAAAAAATGTAAAGAAAAAAAAAGCACCTATTTAAATTGTACATCTGGAATCACATTTTCGTAAATAACCTTTACATGAATGTCGTAAAAAATGTAATTTTTAACCCTGAACAACTTTTTAGCTGAATGTAAAACTATATATTTTTTGATAATTGTTTAATTATGCAAATTGGATGAATGTAGATATGTTTGCACAGAAATGATGAACATTAGGGATTTCATTATGGCAGCATCCATGCCAGCAAGGCTGGTATTCTGAGACAGAAATAGTATTTTTGTTAAAAGTATCAGAGATTAAAAAGCAAAAATCTGTCACACACACAGTTTATGTCATGCCAAGATCAGACTACCATCATTGGATTTACGTGAGAAAAATCTGGCCAACTGATTAGTAACATGATAAAAAATGAAGTACATGATGTTTCAGAAACCCACAATTGTTTAATGTAAAAACAGCCAAGATTACATCTCATAAAACGGGAGGGTAACTGGGGTTTAAAAGTTACTCCCATTAGACTGCCCACTTAATTAATATGACCAATAATGGCATGGTTTAGTGAGATGTTGCATTTGGAACATTATCCAATGACATACACTGACCAATTAGGTTAGAGAAATTATACCTACATCTATAGAGAGGAGTTTCTAATCTATACATGTCCATACCCATAGATTCTGGGGATTGACTTGCTCACTCACTGACTGAGGTGACTGACTGAAAGACTGTCCGGAAGAAGAAGAGAAAGGAGAATTGACAACAACAGAAACGAGAATGGAATAGATTCCTTTTGTGTGGACCCATTTTGGATTACTAGCAGAGCACCCTAAGAGAAGGTCACCTAGAGTTAAAAGCTGAGGACTTCTTCAGTGGAAAGGAAACCGACAGGCCCATTACACAAACAAGGCTGTGTAGAGAACCTGATCGCCTTGATAAAAATAGGTCCAATTGTGTGTATATTGGGTGATCCATGATTCCTCCACGGCGCAATGCATAAGGACAGAGTGGAAGGCAAAATAATATATCACATTGTACCTACCTAAAGAATTAATGTAATTGATATTATACCTAGTTACACCATCAAGTGTAACCTGGGAATACTACTAGTGCTGAACCACTCAAGACAAAGGGGAAAGTATTATTAAGTGCTACCCATATTGCCACATTTACATTGCCCATTAAAAATTACAAATGTACACGTTTACACATTAATACATTAGAAGCACCATTGGAGGGAATCGAGCAAACATACAGGTGAAACATGCATTTTTTTTTTGCAAGAGATTTACATGCAGCATTATCAAGTAAACTGTTTTTAAAGTGATTTTACTAGAATGCTGTTTGAGATGCATACATGTCTATTTGGGTAGGGAGGCGGTGTTTAATCCAAATTAATGGAGATATTCAGATAGAAAGGGATGTTCTAATTTATCAGAATGAAAGCTTTACCTGATCCATCATACGACTTTCAACTCATGGTAAATATGCACTCAGGGTTAACCACATGTATAGATGTTGTGGTGTGTTTACAAAAGTCTATATTCAAGTAAATGTGACGTTGACAATTAAATTGATCATTGAATTACTCATTCTTCAATGTGGTAACTTATGACATTGGTATTTCATAGTGTGTTTATATTTAAATTGCTTTAATTATTTCTATTGTTAATAAATAGACCTTCTGTGCAGCCTTTTGTTTCTTGTGCTGAAGGGAATCAATATTGTTAAACTGGTATATCTTAGGTTCATTTAAAAAACTTTGTTAAACAAATAAAAATAGTGTGTGCCTGATTTGGGGTTGGTGAAAAATCCCCCTGACCTAGATGTCGCCCAATTAAAACATCCTACAATCATATTTCCTCTCCATCCTCTACAATCGTTACATCCTTCTCTTATCTCTCACCCATGGATAGTCAGTGTCTTAACGCCTATTCCAGATCGTCTTGAATTTCTCTGGACAGCACATAATCTAGTACATAATTCTTTCCAGTTTCATGGAATCGTCTATCCCTTGTTGCCACATCCCCAGTGTGGTGCTCACTGGTCCCACCTATTTCATTGCAGTCTCTTTTTGCCACTATGTCACTTTGTTCCATATGTAGATGTTTGTGGATGCCTTATGATTATGAGATATCTATTTCTAACAGTAGCTGGAATTTCACATTTACCTGCTCAGTTTCTGTAAGGTCTATCCAGAATGAGGGAGTTGTATCTCTGCTTACTCAGACTTTAGTGTTTCTGTGCTCTTCTGGCATCATACATTCTCAAACTCACATTTGTACAAGTTAATACTGTTTACTGTACACATATGAGTTTGAGAAGCACACTTTAAAATCTCTATTACCATTTTTGGGTCATCGTCGGCATTCTCAGCAAAAAACACATTTATTAATATAACTGTCATGTTTTTCTACACCATTTGATGGCTCGTTATTTTTTACACAATTTCTGGATTCTGGGCATAGAATTGGATGAAAGATACAAACGCTGGACAAATGTAGTTAGAGGTAAGAAACTACTCCTTTGGGGGTGTGGCCAGCGGGCTCAACATGGAGATGTGATCTTTTTGAGCTCCCGGGCCGCCAGCAGAATCCTTCAAAATCCTGAAGTAAACTGCAAAAACGGAGGCGAACAGTTACATTAATTAAGCGCAGACATCTACTGCCACAATTTGCTGAAGTCGGGAAGCATTCCAGTAACTAGATCCAGAAAAATCTACTGAAGACAATACAGAGACCGGCACTGGTGAGAACACAAGATGGCCGCTTGGCCCCAAGAAGGAGGAGCGGTCACAACAGACTAGCACCCTCGGAGGCAAACAGCGCTGAGGTGCGGAAACACTGAGGAGCCCAGCGGCGACGGAGGCACACATTCCTTCCGGCGGCGTTTCGCTTCGTCACTGCTGAAGCGGCCACCGAGCGCCGGAGACGAGTGTCCCTTGCAATCAGAAGCAGCTAGGTCAGACGAAACAAGAGACAGACAGCGAAGCCCGATCGGGGACCCAGCAGCCCCGAGGTGAACGCTCGGTGAATGAAAAAGGCGGTGGAGCTTGGAGCGAATCAATGGGACTGGGAACGCGCCCATGGGCGGACCGGACTGTGACATCACTGCCTCCCGCTCCAGTACGGACACTCGCGGGCGCTCCTTATAACGTTGAGCGCCCGCTGATATCCTGCACAAATAAGCCGGTAAGGAGAGGGGAAGGTGGGGTGCAAGCGCAGGACACTGAACCAAGGGCACCATATTGCGGGAGGGGGAGACTGAACTCCCCTCCCCCCACGGCCTACCACACTGGCTATGCCGGCCCAATATACGGGCTGAATAATTAACCTAACAAGAACTGTTGCAGCGAGGAGGGGGTACAAAGGTGGATCCTTAAACAAAGGCTACAGGCAACAGACAAATACTCCAACACGAACTGCCAGTAAAGTAGGAGGTAACCAGGGGGAATGTGACCCAGGAAGTGCAAAATGGGACAAGGGAGGCCATACATTCCCTAGAACCGGAAAGTTGGGAAAGGGGAAAGCCCCCACCCAATCCTAACGGCTGAACAAGACACCCCCAAGCAACGCTTTCGATCAGAGAATAGACTGTGACAACCCCTATAACTAGGAAAAAAAAGGAAGGCGAGATCCACAGACTAGCCCAACAGTCGGAGGCACCCATTCGGTGTGTAGCTCACTAAAACAAGACCAGTAGAATACAACAAGGGGAGAATCCCACACAGATAATAAGGAGCTACATAGGTGCATGACACGGCCGGGATACCAATCTCCATACAAAATACAAGCAGCACAAAGCGAACCACCCTCACAAGACGAGCCAGGACACTAAAGTCTGCACTTTACACAGCAACAACAAGCCAACAAACAATTGCTGTAATGGGCAAAGATAAGGCTACAAAAGTGACCAATCAGAGCACAATGGAACAATACATAACCACCACCCTGCCCCTGCCAATGGAATCGAGCAGGTCTGAAGATACACGAAATCCTGAAGAAAACCTATTCCTTAGAAATGTGATGAACGCCATTTCCAACTCGCGAACCTCTTTGGAAGTCAAAATGGATGGCATCTCCACAGAAGTCTCCCTGCTGTGCCATGATCTTCAGAAGCTCTCATCCCGCACCGGAGAGGCTGAGACCCGTATATTTGTTGCAGAGGACGAATTGAGAAGTATGGGCCAGCAAATGAATAGAGCACTAGAACGCATAAAGGTACTGGAGAGCAGGGTGGAAGAGGGAGAGGGCAGGTCAAGGAGGAACAACATCTGCATTCTTGGCCTGCCCGAAAAGGCTGAGGGGGGAGAGCATGGAACTTTTCCTAGAGCAATGGCTTGCGGACCTATTTGCTCCCAAGACCCTATCAAAACCTTTCTCAATAGAATGGGCACACCGAGTCCCAACGGGCAGGCCGGTACCTGGAGGACAACCGCGAACTGTGGTAGCAAAGATCCTTAATTATAGAGATCCAGATGCAGTGTTGCAAATAGCCAGGACAAAGGGTGAAATAACATAACGGCTCCAGGATCGGCTTCTTCCCAGACTTCACTAGAGAAGTGCAGAAAATGAGGCAATCTTTTGACCCCCTCAAAAAGCGCCTACAGACACTGAACGTGAAATATGTTCTCCTGTTCCCAGCACAGCTAAAGATATACCATAATGGCACGACAATACACTTCACTGACCCTAAAGCAGCATGGACCTGGGCAGAGACAAATTTGAAAGGAGACTGGAGTCCACGCAAACGACAAGAAGCGAGAAGAAACAGGCCGTGGCTAAACGAACCACCAGAAAGACCACCCCGCCAAGAAATTGAAGCAATACCACAGAGAGAAGACGAATAAACGCAAAGGCGGATGGATGATGAAAGCATACACGGCACAAAACCAAACGAAATTTGTCTGACACATATAGCAACCGGAAAATGAATGCTGGCGGACCAAAGACCAGCACGGCACAACCCCCCACAGTATCAAGAGCGTACCGAGGTATTCCTAATACCAAAGAGACCTAAGCACTTAAAATTAGTTTGATTGGTTAAATGTTTTGTTCAATGGGCGACAGATGCTTCAGTTGGGGATGGAGTATGGGGAGGGGGAGTTGGGCGTTACACAGGTATTCAACTGGCACTTGGCTCAGCAGGGCTACATCAATCACAGTAACCATGGAGATCGCAAGGGATGGCCACCTGCACGTAGAACTAAACCCAAGGGTCAATGGCCACAACTGGAAATAATGCAAAAAAACTCGCCTTCATAACATGGAATGTGAATGACCTGGGAAACAGCATAAAGCGAAGGCTAGTATTACAATATATAAATCGGCACGACCCAGATATAGTGATGCTCACCGAAACGCATCTGGCAGGCACAAACTGCCAATTCTTCAAGAGATCCAAGTATAGGACGGCAATCCACGCAGGCTTCTCCATGGGCTCGAGGGGAGTGCTAATATTGATAAACAAAAGAACCCCGATCGACATAGCTAATGTAACCCAAGACCCTGGAGGCAGATTTGTTTTCATGCAAGGCACACTATGGAACCAAACCATAGCCATATTGGCGATCTACTCGCCCCCAGCACTCATGACAGCCTTAATTGAGGAGATTACACCGATAATAGTTAACAATCCGACAGATACATTGGTAATGGGCAGAGACTTCAATGAGGTGATGAACATTATTGAGGATCGCACACATATAAGGGGGCGAAACCCTGCACTACCAACCAAGCTTGCTACCTTTACGTCAGCGCTGGGCCTGAAGGATGCATGGAGAGACCTTCATCCAGCAGAGAGACAATTCTCGTTTCACTCGGACGCACACGTGTCCATGTCCAGATTAGATTACTTCTACCTCCCCGGTGAAAACATACACAAAGTAATGGATGTGACTCTACACCCCCGAGGGATATCAGATCACTCCCCACTCACAATGCTGCTTGAGACAGAGAAACCCCAGCCTCCGCCGAGGTGGCGATTGAATGCATACTACCTAGGATTTCCGGAACTAACAGCGAAAATCCAGGAAGCGACCGCAACATACTTCGAACTAAATCAAGACTCAGTGGATGACACGGGGATAGTATGGGAAGCATACAAGGCAACTCTGAGAGGCGAAATTCTGAGCTGGACAACTGCACACAAAAACACATCAGCAAGATGTTGAGGATGCAGAAGCAGAGGTGAAACGTGCTGAGGCGAAATACACAAGCACGGGAGCGGAGAAAGACAACACATCCATACAAGTGGCACAAAGAAGCTACATAATGTTGCGCTGACATGCGCGAAACAGGCGCACAGAACCATGCGTGCCAGACTTTACGAAACAGGAGACAAAGCAAGATGCTGGCATGTTTGGAAAGGAGAGAGGAGGGTCACCTTCAAGTGCGACGTATAAGCACCACAAACACTGAATGGGCCTCAACTGACTCAGATATTGCGGAGGCCTTCGCAACCTACTATGAAAAGCTATATGGCCCGCCGACGACCCCGACGGATCCTAGTATATTGGATACGCTAACCATCCCAGCACTAAACGAAACACAGAGAATGAAACTCGAAGCCGAAATAACGGAGGAAGAACTGATGACAGCCATCTCCCAGCTGCAAAATGGGAAAACCCCGGGGCCCAATGGCTTCCCAGTGGAAGTATGGAAGAAAATTGGCACCGGAGAAGTTGCGCCACATATGCTTAAAATGTTCATGCACGCAAAGGAAAAAGGAATCCTCCCGCCGGACCTAAGGAAGGCCAATATAGTGGTAATACACAAGGAAGGCAAACCTCCAGATGCATGCAGCTCCTACCGACCAATCTCTCTCATAAACACAGAGGCCAGAATACTGGCAAAAATACTGGCCAATAGGCTACAGACAGTGATACCCTTTCTGGTCCATCGGGACCAATGCAGCTTCATGCCACATAGATCCACATGAATGAATATTCATAGACTTCAAACTGCCATTGAAAGAGCACCGGCCCTACAGGACCCACTGGCACTCCTCAACATTGACTTTGAGAAAGCCTTTGATTCGGTCCACTGGGAGGCCCTATGGCTCATAATGGGTAAAATGGGATTCGGAGCTCACTTCACAAACTGGGTCAAACTTCTATACAATGCCCCGACAGCAGAAATCAGAGTAAATGGCTGGTGCTCACGCAGCATAAAGCTTGGGAAAGGAACCAGACAGGGATGCCCCCTCTCTGCGATGCTATTCGCACTGGCAATTGAACCACTAGCGATAATGCCGAGAGAGTCCTGGGATTGGAGGGGGTTTCACTGGGCACAGAACTGGGAGGACAAAGTGTCCCTATATGCGGACGACCTTCTAATCTACCTAAGTGACCCAGCAATCTCGTGTCCCATCATTATGAATATATTAAACACCTATGGGATCTTTAGTGGGCTACGGGTAAACTATAATAAATCCTTGTTATTTCCGATCAAGGGACTCGACGCAGCGACTCTAGACAACTGCCCATATAAAACCGAGGAAGAGCAGTTCCGATATCTTGGGATACAGATCACGACAGATCTAACACAATATGCAGAGAAAAACCTGCATCCAATAAGAGACAGGTTTGTGAACGATGTGAAGCACTGGATGACCCTTCCGCTCACCCTGCTAGGGAGAGCTTCCTTATTCAAGATGTTGGCCCTACCCCGGTTTTTATACATCCTGCAGAATGCACCATTATATATACCAAAAATATATATACCCAGCAATACTGCACAACAGAGCAGACACTCAGGCGGAGCAGGGGATCACTCTGATAGAAAGTCTCTATCAAAAGAAAACACGTCCAGTCCCATCCACAATAGCTGCTCAGAGAACACAGATTTGGATAGACGCACACAGATACCTAGGATGGGAAGGGAAGGTCACACTGAAACAACCCCTGTGGCGTAACAAGCATCTTCCAGAATTTAGAGAACTCCCCAAGTGGGCGGCCTGGGAAAAGTCTGGGATAGAAAGACTAGAAGACATGATAAGGGACGGAGAAATAAAGACATTCCAAGCCCTAAGTGACGAATACAATCTTCCCGCCACAGAACACTTCCATTACAGGCAAATGAGACACGCACTCACCACAAGTGAAATAGACTTCCCTAATGTACCAGAGTGCACCCCGATGGAGAGAAGAACAAGTTACTCTCTTACCTGGTAACGTTCTTTCGATGGGATGGTCCGACGACATGTTCCATATCTATGACAGTAATCACCACAGCTGTGCTGCTTCGGAAAATCTTTTGGCGTCTGCGTCCTGCGTCGATGACGTCGATACGCCGCCCTCGATGACCTCCTCCGACGGCCGACGTCACTGGATGTTATAAGTAGGACGCACGACGCCCGTAGCCTCAGTTGTAGTTTTTTCCCAGAACGTGTGGCACCAGTCTTCTGCCAGTCTGACCAAACGAATGTAAGCTGCAATCGCATAAGAAATTCTGTAGCGGGGAAGGCAGAGAGGGAGCGATATGGAATACGTCGTCAGACCATCCCATCGAAAGAACGTTACCAGGTAAGAGAGTAACTTTTTCTTCAAGGGGATTGGGTCCTCCGGCGTATTCCATATCTATGACAGACTCCCAAAGCAGTACCAATGCAAGGAGGTGGGAAAAGAATTTAGAAAACAGAAATTTAGAATGCCCAATCAAATTCAGGAGTAAAGGACCGCCTTGCCAAAGGCCAGATCCTGCCCCCGGATGGAATCGAGGGAGTAGTGACGTACAAAAGTATGTACTGAAGCCCAGGTGGCTGCATCACAGATGTTATGAATAGGAACACCCCTCTGTAGGGCAGTAGAGGCAGCCATTACCCTGGTAGAATGGGCCCGTAAGCCGACCGGTGGGTCCTTACCCGCCAAGCGGTAACACTCAGAGATAGCCAAAATAATCTAGCGAGACAAAGTCTGTTTCGTCACAGCTTGTCCCAAATGCTTTCCAGCGTAACCAATGAAGAGTTGATCATCCACTCTGACCTAGGACATGCGTGAAATATAAAAGCTTAACGCTCTCCTAGGATCAAGCCTATGTCGCCTCTCCTCTTCCTTACCAGGATGTGGAAGAGGATAAAACGCCGGAAGAACAACCTTCTGGCCTAAATGAAATTCCGACACCACCTTCGGAAGAAAGGAAGGACGGACTCTAAGGACAACCCTGTCCTTATGAAACACAGTGAAGGGTGGCTTAACGGAAAGTGCCTGTAATTCACTCACTCTGCGAGCCGAAGTGACTGCAACCAAAAATACAGTTTTAAGAGTTAACAGTCTCAAAGGGCATGAATGCAAAGGCTCAAACCTGGAAAGGTGACGGAGGGAACACATTAGTGAGCCCCTCCAGAAACTGAGAAATTAAAGGAATTTTAAAATAGGAACACTCTTCAGACGAGCGCTTAAATATGGACAGTGCGGCCAGGTAACCTTTAACGGTACCCACTTACAGGCCCCTGTGGGCCAAAGAAAGCAAAAAAGACAGAACTACAGGAATGTGACATGAAAAAGGATCCACATTCTTAACCCTGCACCAGTCGCAGAACTTACACCAACGGCAACGGTACAGGGACTTTGATGCTGGCCGTCTGGCCGAGAGCAACACCTCCATCACGACTTAAGGGAGGTCCCAATCCTTATACCTCAACCTTTCAGAAGCCAAGCGTGAAGGTTGAGGGATCTGACCTCTGGATGGAGAACCTGACCCCCCTCCCGTGAGAGCAGATCGTCTCGGTAGGGAAGACGACGTGGAGGGCAGATGGACAAGTCGAAAAGGTCCGGGTACCACGTCCTCCGGGCCCTCGCCGGAGCAATGAGGATCATCCGGGAACCGAACCTCTGTAACCTCCGCAGCACTTGCGGAATGACGGGGACTGGAGGAAATGCGTACAGCAGTGGAATGACCACTCCACCACGAACGCGTCTCCTAAGGCTCCTTTCGGAGGAAATTCAGCGAGCAGAACCTCTCCCACTTCCGATTGACACTGGAGGCAAAGAGATCCACTTGAGGGGTCCCCCAAAGGGCGAAGATCTACAGGAGAAACTCCCAAGCCAACTCCCACTCGTGAGAGATCGCGCTCTGCCTGCTCAGAGCGTCCGCCGTCTCGTTTTTGTCTCGGGCCAGATGAACTGCTGAGATTGAAACTTCCTGCTGGATTGCCCAGAACCAGAGCTGCATCGCCTCCCTGCACAGAGGAAGAGACCCTGCCCCCCCTTTTTGTTGAGGTAGTGCATGGCCACTGTGTTGTCCGTCAGGATCAGGACATTCTTCCCTCGCACAGTCGGCAGAAAAGCCTTCAGGGCTAGCCTGACGGCCCTCAGCTCCAACAGATTGATATGGAGTCTGGACTCCGATGGAGACCAACGACCACTGACTGTCAACTCGTTGGCATGAGCTCCCCATCCCGTGAGGGATACGTCTGTCACAATTGTCAACTCCGGCCAGGGTAGCCACAGAAGGTCCTGGGCGACCGAGGGCAGCACCTGAACAGGGTTCGACATCCTGCCGGAGGAATGAGACCACTGGAGCTTGAGTGCCGATTGCAAAGATCTCATCCGCAACCTGGCCTCCGGCACCAGAAGAATGCAGGATGCCATGAGGCCGAGCAATCTCAAGAACTCGAACGCTGGTAGACTCTGGGCAAGCTGAAACTTGTGCACCATCTGCTGAATGTGATGAGCCCTCACCTGGGGAGGAAAACACTGCCCCAGGGACGTGTTGAGCACTGCTCCGATGTACTGGAGCCTCTGAGTTGGTGTCAAATGGGACTTCTTTAAGTTGAGGGAGAAGCCCAGCTTGTGGAGGGAGTGGCAGGTGACTGACAGATGATCCAGGACTTGCTCGGGAGAGTGCGCCCTGATCAACCAATCGTCCAGGTAGGGGTAGACGTGAATCCCATCCTTTCCCGAGGTGCGCTGCCACCACTACCATGAACTTGGTGAAAACCCTCGGGGCGGAGGTCAATCCGAACAGCAGGATCCGAAACTGAAAGTGCGAGTCGCCAACCGCGAACCTCACGTACTTCTTGTGCTTTGGATGTATCGGCACATGAAAATAAGCATCCTTGAGGTCGAGAGACACCAACCAGTCCTGAAGTTGAAGGGCCTGGAGGACTTGAGAGAGAGTAACCATCTTGAACTTGTCCTTCCTGAGGAGTTTGTTCAAACCGCGCAAGTCCATGATGGGTCTCAATCCCCCGTCTTTCTTGGAAATCAAAAAATAAGGGAAATACCATCCCTTGTTCCTCTACGCTACAGGCACCAGCTCTATGATGCCTTTCTCCAGCAGGGATTGAATTTCCTGCGCAAGGAGCGGATTCGGACTCTTCAAAGAGAGATTCCCCGGTGGATTGTCTTGAAGCCTCTGTTGGAAAGGAAGACAGTAGCCGTGGGTTATGATCTCCAGAACCCACACATCTGAAGTAATGGCGCGCCACTCTGCAAGATGCTGTGCTAGCCTTCCCCCAACCGGCGAACCATGGGACATGGCCTCATGACTGAGGTGAAGCGGCTGCGGTGTTGCCTGAGGGCAAAGAGGCAACAGCCCGAGCGGCCTTGGCACCTCGAGTACCTTGTTTTCCACCCCTGGCACTCACGGGGGCCCCGTTGACTGGCAGCTCCTCTCGCTTTACCAAAGGATGAGTAATAACTAAAGGAACCTCCCCTCCATTGCTGTCCCCTAGGATGAAAAGGCAGAGGTTGTCGAACTGCAGCGCCCAACGACTTTGCTGCAGCTTTTGAGGTCTGCAACCTCTCAAGGCTCTCGTCAGCCTTGCTGCCAAAAAGATGTTCCCCGTCAAAGGGCATGTTGAGGATCCGGGCCTGCACATCAGGAGCAAACCCCGACTTCTGCAACCACGCAAACCTGAGTATCACGGTGCTCGCCGCCATGGACCGGCTGACGCAATCTGCCATGTCCAAACCTGACTGAACGGCCTCACACATGGCATCCTTGCCATCCTGAACCATGGCAAGGAAACCATCCCGTTCGTCCCCTTCGGGAATATGTTCAGCCGCTAAGGAAACACAGTTCCACAGAGTGTGTGGGTGAAACGTGACAAGGCACATACGGAGTTGGCCGCCTGAAGCGCCATACCCCCTGAAGAAAACACTTTCTTCGCCCAGCTGTCTAAACGCTTGTCGTCTCTATCAGGAGGGATATTAGGATACGACGCCTGGTTTGCCGGGGCTGTAGCCGCCTGCACCACCAAACTCTCCGGAGTGGGGTGCTTGGACAAAGACTTTCCAACCGCCGGGAGACACTCTGGAGCAGTCCAAGCCACCGCCACCCTCCTCTAGAGAGCCAAATGAAACGGCAGTACCGGGTCAGTTGGTGGACCAAGGTCGAGGATATCCGTAAGGTCATCCTAAAGAAACTCCCCCGGGGGAGCAGACCATCCCAAGTACTCGGTGACCCTCGACATAAGGCGCTGGTAAGAGGAGTTGGCATGAGTGCCAGGCTCAGGCCTACAAAACTCCACCTCCGGAGAGGTGTCCAGCCCACTAGCATCGTGCAGGGACTGCCTCAGGTCCTCAAATTGGCTATGGCCCGAGAGAATCTCGTCCGGCACCGTATTAGGAACCATGCCATCATCAAAGCCCTCATCCACCTCTGAAATAAACTCAAGATGGTGGTAAGAAGGCACA
The DNA here is from genome assembly GCF_040938575.1 of Ambystoma mexicanum. Classification (NCBI taxonomy): domain Eukaryota; kingdom Metazoa; phylum Chordata; class Amphibia; order Caudata; family Ambystomatidae; genus Ambystoma; species Ambystoma mexicanum. Next base: position 557,394,226 of record NC_090931.1, read on the forward strand.
GAATGTAAACCTTGACCAGAGCCTTTCTAGGGGGTTCCACCGAGCCTCGGGGTACCCCCGTTGACACAGTCTCGAAAGGCGTCAAGGGCATCGAGTGAATCGGCGTTGACGCCGAACGCGGCGCCGACAGCATCGATGGCGTCGACACAGGCCTCGAGGCCGGAGCCCCGAGCGTGTCCTTCGACAGCCTGGGCCTCGAAGACATCACAGGTTCACACGGTCTCGAGCGGGTCGAGGACCGGGAACTGGACGAGGCATGACGAGAACGATCGCGACTGACCCCACACGGAGGTGCGGACGGACCCGTGCCCTGCGATTCGAGAATCACTAACATTTTCTTCCCGAAAGAAGCCCATTCCTCCGGCGTCGCCTGCTTGGTAGGGTAAGCGACCTGCCGACGGGCAGAGTCCTCGGAAGAGGACGGGGAAGACGACCGATGACGGCGCTTCCGGGAGTGCCTCAAAGAGGCAGAGGAGTGGGCGGACCGACTCCGGGACCGAGACCCACTGGACCTCCGACGACGACACGGAGAGTCGCCTCTTGAATCGTCCGTCGAAAGCCCCGCAGACCTCGCCTTCCGTGGCTTAGACACCTTACCTACCGATAACTTCTTCTTGCGCTCCCGCAAGGCTTTAGACGTGAGCGCCTGGCAGTCGACAGTCATCTGTGTCATGGGCCTCCCCGAGGCACCAGAGGCAGGCGTCGTGCGAGTCCGTAACTGACATATTGGACCCACAGTCCCCGCACTTCTTAAATCCCGGAAGCGGGGTGGAAGACGAGGTAGACATCCTTCACGAAGAAGAAACTTCACAAAACAAACAGGTTCGAAGAACCGAGAAACAACAGAAACTCCAAAGAGTCGAGGTGCGCCGAGATTCCCGAAGCGAACACGTTCGCGGAAAAAGCAGAACTGAGGCTACGGGCGTCGTGCGTTCTACTTATAACATCCAGTGACGTCGGCCGTCGGAGGAGGTCCTCGAGGGCGGCGTATCGACGTCATCGACGCAGGCGCCAAAAGATTTTCCAAAGCAGCACAGCTGTGGTGATTACTGTCATAGATATGGAATACGTCGGAGGACCCAATCCCCTCGAAACATGGTGATGGTGCGAATTGATCACAAAATAACCTCTACAATGTACAATGCAATCAACTCGTTTGCTACAACAGAACTCACAGAACTGAAAGAGAAATGGGAGAGAGACGTGGGCCCAATCCAATCGGAGGACGGACTACAGCCCTCATGTACCCCAGGGAGACCGCTATCTCAGCCAGAATCAGGCTGATCCAACTAAAAATCCTGCATAGGATATACTATCCCAGAGAGGCCTTGCACCAATGAGGAAGAGCGACGGATCCCAACTGCCTACGATGCCACCAAACGAGAGGGACCTTCTTCCACATCCTATGGGAATGCCCACAAATACAGGACTATTGGCAGAAATGCTGCGACAGACTATCAACAGTGATTGGCCGCGAGATACTGATGGACCCTAAACTTCTAATACTGGGGATAGATGCAGATATAGAGTTATCCAGATTCGAAAAACTCATGTTCGCAACATCCACAGGCCTTGCAAAGAGGAATCTAGCACAATTATGGGGCTCGGCCTCATCCCCACTATACGAGAAATGGGTTACGGATGTAGACATGTGTGTGCCAATGGAAACGAGAGTGTATACCACAAGGGGGTGCCCAGAGAAAGCGACCAAGATATGGCAAAGATGGGAGGACAACTGAAGGCACGTAGAAAGGAGCCGAAAACCTGCTGAACTGCCAAAAAATAACTAATACAGGCGAACGAGATGAACCCAAAAAACGTATTAGGCATAACAGCTCTACAGTATGTGCAAAGAAGAGCCAGGCACCAAGAAGAAGTGTATACCTGTGTGTTTGAATGTATTGATTAAGTGTTAATGTGTTTCTGTTTTGTTTTGTTTGTACCTATAAAATAATAAAAAATATTTTATCCAAAAAAAAGAAACTACTCCTTTCTCCAGCATTGGGTCTTTCATGGATTCACATGCTGTGAATATACTTTGTAGCAGTAGAAAAGCTTGGAGGTACATATCAGGCAAACAGGATGTAAGCCTTCAGTAATAGGACAATAAGAGAAAGCTTGTGAAACACTTGTGTATAGGCACGTTATAAATGCCATATCATATCATATATCATATCATATCAAGCATATAACTTTAAGGTAAAAACCAGGAGCAGAAAAAGCCTGAAAGCTGCAGGGCTTACCTTACTGGCGTTGGAGGACTGCCGTCCCATTTGTACATCTTCGGCATGTTGTTGATGCAGACAGCAGTGTCTGGTGAACGTGTGGGGTACTGCCCATGTTGCTGCCTGGCAAATGTCTCTGATTGGTACGCCCGCCCATAGAGCTACTTAGGCCGCCATGGACCTTGTGGAATGCGCTCTGAGAGCTGATTGTAGTGGTCTGTTGGCTTTTTTGCGTGGCAGAAGGATATAGTAGCCACCATCCATCGTGAGATAACCTGCTTTGAAATTGGCCTACCCTTATTGGAAGGGCCGAAAGCCACAAAGAGCTGATTGGAGGATCTGAACTATCTTGTGCGGTCCAAGTAGCTCTCTTAACATCCAGGGAATGTAGAGACTTTTCAGCCAGAGTAGAAGAGGCAGATGTTCTTTTTCGTGTGAATCTTGATATCGCCGATAGGTGAAACTTGATAGAAGATACTGCCAGACCCTCTTTCGCTAACAACAAAAGCTAAGGAAGGAGTTGCTGAGGTGTCACACTTAATGGCTGTAGGTTAGGTTGCTGCGCACACCAAGCACAAAACCTTTTCCACTTACGGCTATATGATGTGTTGGTAGATGGAGCTCTTGCCGATAAAATGCGGCCACAGTCCTGTGGTATATTTAGGTTTCCGAACTCGGATTGGTCAGGAGCCATGCAGCCAGTTCGAGCGAGCCTGGATTATGATGCCATACCATTCCCTTGTTCTGAGATAGCAGATCCAGCTGAGATTTTAGGTGAAATGGATCATCCACTGCCAAGTGAAGCAGGTCGGGGAACCAGTTCTGCCTGGGCCATAACAGGGCCACTAGGATGATTTTGCAGGGAACTTTGTGAATCATTTGCACCATTTTCCTTAGGAAAGGAAAAGAGGGAAATGCGTAGGCAAACACTTTCAGACACAAAGGGGGTGCAAGGGGTTGGGCACATTCAGACACATGGAGTGCAAAGGGGTGGGAGGGTAGCACTTTCAAACACAAGAGGGGCACTTTCACAGACACAGGGTGCAAGGGGGCACTTTCACACACACGGGGTGCAGGGGGCGCAAGGGGGCACTTTCACACACACTGGGCAGGGGGGTTCAAGTGGGGCACTTTCACACACACAAGGGGAAGGGAGGTGCAAGTGGGGCACTTTCACACACATGGGGGCCAGGAGGGTAGTCAAGGGGGTGGGCACTTTCAGACACACGGGGTGCAAAAGGGTTGGAGGGGGCTCTTTCATACACAAGAGGGGCAGGGGTTGGAAGGGGCAAGTTCAGACATACGGGGTGCAAGGGGTGGGCTGGGGTCACACACACAAGGGGGGCACCTTCACACACACAGGGTGCTGGGGAGTGCAAGGGGGGCTCTTTCACACACGGGGGCAGGGGGTGCAAGGTGGCGCTTTCACACACACGGAGGGGCAGGGGGTGCAGTGGGGCACTTTCACACACACGGGGGAGGGTTACAAGGGGGGCCCTTACAAACACATGGGGGGCAGGGGTGCAAGGGGGCACGTTAACGATCACGAGGGGGAGGGGGATTCAAGGGGGCACTTTCACACACACGGGGGCAGGGATATAGCCTGTGATACATGCAGCTAATTGACAATATAATAAACAGAGCTGCCAAGTTTTAATTTTCTGTATGTGTGAAATGTCTCATGTTTGCTGTTGTGTGACACTCACATGTCTTATTTGTGATATGTTGAGTGACAACTCTTTAGAACGGAGCTGTGGGCATTGGGAGAAGTGGGCAGGGGCCTTTGCCAAGAGTGAATTGATGTCCTTGCATTGATTTAGGCACATTATTTAAGTCACCTCTACTTTTCTTGCCGATCTAGGCATGTAGGAGTTATTGGAGTGTGTGTGTGTGTGTGTGTGTGTTACCCCATTAAGATTCGAATTTCGGTGCACTGGCAGCCTCCCACTCCGTGCTAGGCCCCACAAACGACGACTCAAACATGCACACCAACTGGAAATATCAAACCAAACTAAAGGTGCGCCTCCGAAGACTGAACCAGAAGCTGCAGTCTAATCTGTGCAGCACTCTTAGGAGTGTTTACTGAACATGTAACCGTGACACCATCACTGTACCCATTCCTGCTCGTTAACGGCCGTCAGCTGAACTGAGAAAACACGGTGGGCGGCGTGACAGTCCAAGGCCCCATTTTCAAAATAATTTACAAAAAATTATAACGGAAATACCAGCCTTTCAAAAGCATGTGGCAGCAGTTGCGTACAGTGTGACATACGCCGGCTGAACGAACGTATTAAACTGAGAAAAACAAAGTGGGTCAGTGTGACGTGAGGGGACTGAGCCGGTTTACGAATTATTGAAACAAAAAATGAATTGAAATCGGAGTCTGGCCATTACAACGAGCCGCAGAGCTATTCTGTGATACATTGTCAGGATGACGAACTGTTTACCTGACAGACTAACGCACAGCAAAAGGGCCATTGACTGTGCTCTTTGCCAGGCAGGCTCTTGGTGTCGTGCCGGCGGCTGTTGGTGGTGTGAGTCAGAGTGATTTAATGCAGGACTACTTCGGGCTATGTTGTTTTTAGGGCTCAGAATCCGTCTGTGTGTGTGCGCTGCTCGTCATTCGGCCACTAAAACCAACTTTGCAAATGCCCACGGAGGCCTACTAGCAGTGGGACAGCAAGGCCAGAGAAAATCCCGCTGGACGGCTACACCCGAACTGTAGTCATAGCAATCGTGCAAGTCTGTTTAAAAGCCTTCGAGCCTACACAGATCTGTTCATATCCCGACAGTGCAGCTGCCTGAAGAACGAAAAGCCCGTGGAGCTGCGTCACTTGGCAAGTCAGGTGAAAGAGTCCGAAATGAGCGTGGTTTGGGCGGAGAGCGGCAGGGTTGGGGAGGGAAGTTACATAGGCACTAGCATGGCCATGGGTGTTGATGAGGAGGGTGAACACCAAACGACATCTGCGGGCTGTGTGTACCTCCTCACATAGCAGCTCCCCTACATCTGCCATTCCCTTGTTAACAGTTTAGGCTTTATAGGTAGACAACGGCAGCTTATAGCCAACACCCAAAAAGGAACTGTTGCGCGGCGTTTTGCCGACATGCGGAATGTCTTATTGCAGCCAGGGATCCATGATGGCTATTGGCCGATATTACAAAAGTCATTGACAGAATAAGAGGAAATGCATCTTGTATTCAATGGCAAGTGCAAAAACATATTCATTTAAAGATGTACCATGACAATTCCAAACATTAACTGCCAATAATAGTGGATTTAATCAGAAGCGAGCAAGGATTGCTCAGTTTCAGAGAATCTACCCAGTTTATTGTTATTTATTTATTATTTTATTTTTGAATTTGTGTAGCGCGCTAAACCCCTGGGCATCAAGGCGCATCTTAAACTGAGGTTACAGTACATGCATACGTTACTTGAGAAGGATGCGCACTGACAAGATGTACACTACAATCGAGCCCACGAGAGAAGTCGGAGTTTAGGTAGGCTACATGGGCCTGTTTGGGAGCTATTGGAACGCATGCTTTAACTGTGTTACTGGGCTCTGCGCGCTCTTCTCTAATGTCCGTTTGTACACTTTACATTTCTGTTCTTATTATGACTTCTAAGTCTCCCACGAATAGGGCTGACCTTGTGGTGGGAGGAGAGACGGAGAAACGGACTATTCCTGCTATGTTCTCTAAAATCCTCCCCAAAGCACCTATACTAGTGGATACAAATACAACGAAAAAAGGAGTCTCCTTCCCTCTACATAATAGCAGTGGAACTTTAGATATTACGAATTATAATGACATCGATAATAATTCCCTTCTTGACCTATGCCTTTCTATACAAAAATCTATGGCAGCCAATAACAGACCCGCCTCGCCAGCCAAGGAAAATACAAGGGTAGTAGAGGCGCAGGTCTTGAAGGCTGCTCATCAGGAATCTCAGGCAGGATCGGAGGTTCCATGTTCTAAACAAACTGGACATTCATTATTTAACTTGTCAGGAATTCACTCTATTCACCCCACCCAGATTTCATCTGTGGTTCCTATCATGGGACGCCTGTCGGCTTCCCCAGATCTATATATCAACACAGATGATCTGGAGCATGCTGAGGGAGAAGGGAGTGGGTTAGTAGAGCCCCTCAACAACACAGCCATAATAGAACTGCAGGCGTCCATGGCTTCAGTGCAATTTGCACTAAAAATTCTGTTAAAGTTATGTGGGAGGATACATACCAACTCCATCATTCAGCTGGGGCAGTCCATTCCAAAGGGGAACTCTGATCCGGAGCCCAGAAATTCGATACCCTCGACTGGGACCTAGGGTCGGGTGGCACCTACGGATATTGGTAACCCTGTCAAACTTGTCAATGACCGTCTGATACAACCTCTGACAAAAAAGCAACAGCGGCTACAGAAGAGGGAAGCCGCAAGAAATGCAGTGGTGGAGATAGCCTCGCCCCTTCCTCCCACTAATGTTCAAGTAGTTAAATCAAAAAAAGCAAAGAAGAGGAGCCAGAAAACAAAGAAGCGTGCAAGAAAAGGGTTGGGGACCCTAACCAGCTGGGTTATTCCAGACATTACTTTAGACTCTGCAAGTGTAGAAACTGATGAAGCGGAATCTTATATTTCGGTTAGTACACCTGGCGACTCCACAAAGTTTTCCACTCCTCGTAGGAAAGAGAAACAGGGGGAGGAGGAGCCTCAAGATCAGCCCCCAGCTAAGAACGCAGAGGACCCTAAAGCAAGTAAAATATGCATTATTAAAAATCTGAACCAGGAGAAAAGGGAAAGGTGGTTGACAAGATCGGAGGTGCTGACAAATTACATCTTATCCCGCAATTACGAGTTATATGCTCTGAAGATTTCTCCTTTGTGGAACCATTTAGAGTTTGCAACCCTAATGTCTCAGCCCCACACTGTAGGGTTATAGCATCGGCTCAACTGATAAGAACACACAGGAAAAGTCTTCTGCAGGTTGGGATGGAGGTTGATGCGATCAAGGATAAAGAAGATCTGTCCCTTCCGAGTGAGGGATCTAGAGCACCTAGGAACTTGGGCAGCAGGCCGGCCCAACCATCAGCGGAAAAGGTCCAGATGAGCGATATTCAGAACACTCTGAAATGGCTCGCAGACTCCTTACCCATGGTAGTACAAAAACCATGAGATTGCTCCCTATTAAGCTGGAACACACATGGTCATCAGCACTTGCTAACAAGCAAGGGCTCCCTCCCACTTCTCCATAAACATTCCTTTTTTTTCTGCAAGAAACGTGGTTGATGTCCCCGATAGCTATGGATGGTTATACACTGTATCACACCCCTGCGTTGAAAGGAGTACGCGGACGCCCTTTTGGGGGACTTATTATTGGGATCTCTAATGAGATCCCTAGCACAAAGATTCTGTAAGGGATGATAATTCTATCTGTGCTGTGGAAGTGTCTTTGCTGATAAAAGCATCATGCAAAAGAATACTTCTAATTAACATATATAATCCCCCATGAGGAAGACATAGAGAACATATCCATGAAATTCTGTATGAGCTTCTGGGCAAATGGAGAATAAACAATGAGAAATATCTTGTGATTGTGGCCGGGGACTTGAATTGCCGTCTTAACGGTGGGCGAGGAACGTGTAACAACCCGCATTTGAGTAAACACAGTCTCTGGAAACACACTGCTTTTGATTCTGAGGGTGATTGTTGGTCTGGTTTCTTCGATTGCTGGGACTTGGAGATAATTAATGGCCGAACTATGGGAGATAGACCCGGCAAGAATACCTGGAGAAATGTGAAGACGGGAAGTACCCTTGACTACATTTTTACCAGTGCTGAGATTGCTACTGTTATTATGGACATGGGGGTTAAGGAGTGTGAATGGAGTGATCACGATCCTTTGATCATGAGTATGGGGATCTCCTCTCCAGAGCTGTGGTGTGCATTTCTGGGTGAACTGGTAGTTAACCATACACTTAATCGTATTTCCTGGTCTGTGCGGAATGTGTTAAGGGCTACTAAGACCTTGGGTGAGTGGGGTACGAATCAGGCTAACAACTTTTACCTAATGTCCCCTGAGCAAATAGAGAGCTGGATTGTTGCCTTCTCTGACCAACATGCTTCCTGTAAGGCACGGATAACAGTGGGGAAAGCACCAAAGGATGCCTCATATGATCGATCTATTCGAGATAGGAAACGGAAGCTCAGGAAAGACATCCATTTGGTCAGAGTCAGGGCCCTCCTTAGTCAGGATATGTCCAGCAACATTAGGAAGCTGAAAAATAGTTATCGACTATGGCTCAAAATACATAATAAACATAGAAAGTTGGAAAGTTGGCAGCACACTGTTCACATTCTTTGCAGCAGAAATACACGCAACATTTGGTCCATATTGGGTGAGGCGAAAGGGAATAAGGCCTCATACATGATTAATCCCATAGGTAGTGCTGAGTGGACTGCATATTTGGAAAACCGCAATGGGGTGGTTGGCAGTAAGGATAGTAGTTCCATCCGTACTAAAACTCTGCACCCCCCCTTTGTGGTGTCTATCGAGGAGCTCCAGATCAGAATTGGAGAGTTGGATTCATCTCGGGCCCCTGGATCCAATGGTTTATCTAATGTGGTGATGAAAATCAACCCTCCTTTCTGGGCTGGTCTGCTCAAAATTCTATTTGAGAAAATCTTGGCCGAGGGGAAAATCCCATCAACCTGGCAGTCAGCGATTTTGATACCAGCATTCAAAAAAGGTAATAGAACAGAACCTGGCAATTATCGGTTACTATCTATGTTGGATTGCGCCGGAAAGATGTTTGCAGCATTAATTCTTAAGGAACTGCAAAAATGGGTGGAGGCTGTGGGGATATTAGACCAATTCCAAAGCGGGTTCAGAACTGGGTACTCCACTGCTCATAATTTGTTTATTATGAACTCTTTGAGAAGTAAGGCGTTAGCACCCGATAATCCCCCACTCTATGGCTTATATGTGGATTTCCAGGCTGCCTTTGACTCGGTTAATCGATCCCTTTTGTGGAGGAAACTGAGGAAGTTGGCTTGCCCTGAATCTCTTCTATATTATATTGAGCTCCTGCACACCAATACATCGGTGCAATTAAGACTCGATAACCAAGGCGCAGTGACCAAACCTATCCTACAGAACAGAGGTGTAAAACAGGGCTGCGGCACTGCCCCCATGTTATATAATCTTTTTGTTTCCGATGCACCGGAAAGTTTAGGGGAGATTAACAACTGCCCTCCAAAGGTCAGTTCTAGCCATTGTACGATACTGGCGTACGCGGATGACTTTGTGATCCTCGATCATACTTTCAGTGGGATTCTAAGATCCGCTAAACAACTATGGCGGTATGCTGAAGATAACGAACTTGCCATCACTCATAATAAGACAAACCTGCTATTATATACAGCAGGGAGGGTGGCGAGGCCGCGTCTGATGCTGGGTATAATTGAAATCAAGTATACCCACTCGTATAAATACCTTGGTGTAGAGTTTGATCACAAGGGAAACTATATCTCATGTATTCAGAATCGAAGAATTAAGGCTGCACAACTCACAGCATTAATTTATAAATTTACATGGGACAGGTGTGGCTTCTCTATCTGGGCAGCATGCCAACTTTATCTACAGTGCCTGGTGCCTATGGTTACGTATGGCTTAGATCCCCTCATTAATATGAATTTGGAGTGGCTGCAGCTGGTTGAGGGTAAGTTTTGGAGGAAGATTCTTGGTCTCCCCCAATGCATCCCTATGGCTGCTATTAGATTAGAGTTAGGAATTATTTCCTTGAAAGCCACGGTATTAAGAAAGCGAATGGAATTCTACATTAAACTAAACAACAAGCCTGTTAACATGCTCCTTATTGCTATTAAAGAGGAAATGCAGGCCGGTAAACAACATGTGTTGGAAGTCCAAATGAATACATTACTCGAAGAAATTAGCTGGTCACCTGAGTGGGGACGGGAAAATGAGCGCCTGTTTCTTATTATGCAGAAGCGTCTAGACTGGCAGAGTAACTTTATATATTTGGAAAGTCTGAAAAGATATAATCACATCTCACATGTACTGTTTACTTTTAAGAAGGCACAGCTGTACCTGAATCTTTGCCCTTCAGACCAGTTGAGACGTATCATACTGTTGCTGCGTCCCAACCATCTTCCCACTCTGGCCATGGGCTTGCTGTTACTGAGAGATATTGTAGAATGTGTGCACTTCCATCAGAGCTGAAAACCGCTTGCCATGTATTAACATTTTGCGCTGTGATGAGAGTAAGTCATGTTAAAAATCTGGGGGATTTTGTAGACAACCCGGATTATATCGAGCAGTTAGAGTTCTGGTATTAGTGGTACACCTGAAACCCCAAGTTACACATGGCCCTTTTCCAGGTGTGGCGTGAGGGTCATATTCGTATGACTAAGTGTTGTAGGGTTGGTCAAGCAACAAGATGCCCCCCCTCTTAATATGTAATTATGAGAATGAGTAATATACAGGTGGGATTGCTTTCTTCTTTTACCACTTGGTATTAATCCTGTATAGTTGCAGACATAATACCAGTCATTGAAACCGTTCTTGAAGCTGTCAATGAGGTTGTTAATTACATGATGATTTTTAGTTGGGGATTATTTTTCCCCTTTCTCTTTTTTTCTCTTTCAAATGCTTTTATTTTTTCTTGTATAAGAAGAAATAGTTTGTTTTAGTTTCTATGATAATTGATTATTTGTACATACTGAATATTTAACTGTGTTTTTGCTATTAATTTTGTGTAGATATGTGTAAAGTTTTTTACGTATGTATAAAACTGTATCACATTAATTATTATTATTAATTATTATTATGAGTTTAGCATTGTCTAAAGCATACTTAACCATCCTTCTAGTACCAACGTAATGCAAATCTACTCTCCCTCTTCCAATCTGCTGCTCTCTACAATCAAAAAGCAAACAAAATACACACACTATTGGCACCATCAGCTTGCCTCTGTCTGCATGCTTGCCTGCTCTGCCCATGAACAATTCGTTGAAAAGCAGACCCTGAAATCATCATAACACAGGTAGTCAGGTTTTCTCTGCTCGTTTTCATATGTCCAGGACGAGGTGCGCTCCTACACAAATGTTTGAGTCTACTTTTTTACGGTTGACATGAAGGTCACATTGTGACATGTCCGTAATGAAGTACCAGATTTTTGCGAAGCCAGAAGGGTTTATTCCATTATAAGAGCTTCCTCTGTGTGCATTATAATAGGACGATTCCGAACGCCAATACCTCTAGTTCTTTTTGTCATTAAAGAATTTGCAAGTTCAAGAGGTATCAGGTAATCAAATCGTGGCAAAATTGTCACCAGTAAAAATAATTGCGGCAAACATGCTGTGGTTTGACCCGGTAAAGGTATACCCCATTATACAATTTAAGGGGAGCTGGGGTTGCAGAGGTGTCCCCCGCTGCCCTTAAATAGTATAACGAATCCAGGGGTTGCGGGGGTGTCCCCCGCATCCTTTACATGATTGTGGCGGCAAGACCACAGCATTTTTGCCACACTATTTTGTATCCACTGCCATTTTTGCAGCGATTTTAAGATATGGAACCGTTCAAGAGCAGTAGCGAGGACACATAGCGCTGGAGCACACTCCGTGTTGTCCTGAGAGGAATGTAACTCTCCTGCAGGCCCCAGACCGATACCTCACATGCGCAATATTATCTATATGTAGCTCAATCAAGTATATGCTAAGTGGGTACAGCAGTTATGACCCAATACATAATTAGATATTAGAAGATGGAGATGAAGTCGCCACCAGAGAACAGTTCCCCAGACCCTTCTTGTCTGTCAAACAAAAAATGAACTACTCTATGATTCTATTACATATTTTATTTATTCTGTGTTTTATAAGGCGCCACATGCATACAAGATTCTCCAGAGTGTGCAAAACAGTTTTGCAGAACTCAAAAAAAGGCATATTGGATGATAAGAACTAGGTTTCCATTTTTCTCCCTTTTCATATAGCGGAACAATTATCTCTTACTTCCAGCTACTGAGGAATTTGATGAAAGTTCGCATACCATTAAAAGATAGGGCTAATACAGGTACCCAGACCGTGGGCCAAAATGTATAGAGGTCCAAGGCAATTCTGCTGCTAGACTTGCATGTGCTGGTTAAGTCTACAAAACGTATTCAACCTTTCAGTGTGATGCACAAACAGTCTCTGCAGGTTCTCGCTCCGTACTTTTGGTTGTTGTATTTATTTTATTGCTTATAGCACAAACCTTGCTCAAGATCTGCAGAGCGCTTTACAATGTGTGGAAGCCAGAGCTGGCCATGCCTTTTTTGGACATAGTGCAGTGCTGTTCGTACGGGAAGTATTGCTGGAAGCGACACGTTTTTAGTACTTTGCAGAACTGGAGGATGATAGAGACGGCCCAGCCCTGCAGCGGTATATAGCTCCAGGGAGTCATGAAGTGGCAGGAGGAGGACTGTTTGCACTTTGCAGGTCTTCTCTTTGTGGGCTAGCTTTGACTTCAACCTTTTTATGGATTTGCTATGGGAGGGGCAAGAGCCTCCAGAGGCGTGGAGGTTAGCCACCAGGTATGTTGGTGTCATTCAAGATTGTTTTGTAGATGTAGATGATGAAAGCAGTTTTTAACAGAATCCTGGGGGGAGGAAGATCCAGTGAAGCCCGCACAGGGACCAAGAGAGGTGGTTGAATTTGTGGATGCCTATAAAGAGGAAGGCTGGGGTGTGGTGGATAGCCCCGAGGGTGGTCAGATGCATGCCTGAGAGCATGGTTAAGGGGGCATTCTGCCCATCAATGTGGGAGATCATGAAGGTATGAACAACAGTGCAGAAATCATTTGGAGGGATGAAGTGTTCGATTTTCGATAGTGCAGGAATCTGTAGCCAGGCCATGTGGGCTTTCTTGGCAATGTGCTTTTGAAAGGATAGGCTGCTGTCGACAATGAAGCCCAGGGGATTTGGCTGAGTTTGACAGATGTGGGATGAATCTTTCCGGTAGCATATTTTCAAATCACTTCTGGATGTGCTGTAGTTTGGCAGGGGGACCGATAACGACGAATTGTGCCTTAGTGGGGTTAAGCTTATGGTGGCATTTGACACACATGTTGTATGGTGGTCAGGCACTCACAGAGGTGGGTAATGTCATGGGCGTATGGAGGTACAGCTGGGTGTTGTCGGTGTATTGATGATTGGCTATGTTACAGTCTTTTGAGAACATTTCCAAAGGTTCTTTCTGTTTAGATGTTAAAGATGATTGGGGAGAGAATGGAACCTTGGAGGACCTCACATATGACTGGGAGGCATTTTGATCTGAATAGACCTATCTGTATTGATAGGAAAAGAACAGTTTTAAGATGGTAACAGAAAAGCCCATCCTGTCGCCGAGGAGTGTTTGATGGTCGACGGTGTTGTATACAACGAGATGTCTAAGAGGATTAGGAGGCATGAGCCACCCTTGTCCATGAATTTCAGTGCATATTACACAACTAGGTGGCAGTCTCGGTAATGCAGTTGGGCTTGGCAGAGTGTTTGTCTACTTCGAACAGGGATTTGTTCCTGTTACATGCTGCCTAGATAGTGGAAATGTAACAGTCATAGCCTAGAAGATCATGTGACTGCGTTGGCTGCACAGGAATTTAAGGGAAGTATGGTTTTTGCACCACTGCTTTTCCAAGGATCTGATGGAGTGTTTATTGGAGGTGAGCTTGGGTGTGTACCATGGTGTGGATGGTTTGGCTTTGGGGTGGCTAAGCATTAGGGGCACATGGGCATAGACTACCCCCTTTGTGTAGTGACTAAATTATTCCAAAATGGTTGTTGCATCCCTTGAAATGGGAAATGCCTCTAGGAAGCCTAGTGGGAAGTTCTTGAAATAGCAGTGTTAAATCATTGGGGCATTTAGCATGGCTTTCTATGTGGCAATGATGTGTGCAATATGAGTAGATTAAATTGTGGCATATTCGTCCGGTCAAGAGGGAGTGAAGTGGAGTGGATCTGTGCAGAAAATGACCAGGAAGGGGGCAAAGACAAGGTTGATCGTGTGGCATTTGTCTTGTTTCAGTGGTACACTTTGTTTGAGGTCCATGGAGTTGAGCAGGGACAGGGAGAGTAATGAGTCAAGCAGTGTTTTGCTGGTTGAAACTTGGGGTTACTGAAGTCTCTGTGAGAGATGTTATTAGACAAGGAATTTGTTACAGAGGAGAGAAGGTTAGAGAAGTCATCAATGAAGTCACCACTTCCCTGCCATTGTGTATTAGGGGCAACCAGCACAAATGGGATTTGAAAGAGCTGGTTGTGTGTGTTGGGATTATTTTATAGGGACTGGATGACTTTATGGATGACTCCCAGCCCACCTACGGATTACCCTGTAGATCAGTATGTTGGTTACATTAACAATGAGGTAAAAGGACATGGAAGATTTGGGAGGAGGTGGGTGTGAATCAGGCTGCTGTGATAAAAAGGGTGTCAAGATTGTTGCAGGAAATGAGGTTGGCAATGTTGGTGGCGTGAACAACCGCAGAGATGCATTAATCATCAAAAAGGGGGCGAGTGTAGCTAGTGGAGCGTCCTTTATGGTTGCACAGCGAATGTTGAAGAGGTTCATGATGGGAACTGTCAGGGTTACCTTGGCCGCTTGGCTGTGTGAACCCTTGAGAGGGTGGCGATAGGCTCTGGTGGCGGGTGACTAATGGTGATATCTACATGGTGTGTGAGGGGTAGAATAACTGTCCGATGGCCCATTCAGGCACAAACAGATGATGTCCTTGCATTTGTCCGTCCTTTACTGAGGACATCAGCAATGAGAACTCCTAAGGAGGACTAGTGAAACAGGTGGTGGGCAGGCCAGCTGAGTGGCAGGGCCTGTCAAGTGAACCACAACCTAGAAACACTTGTGTACAGGCACGTTATAAATGCCATATAATATCATATCAGCCTCCTCAATGTTGTCTGCCTGGAACTGAGATGGAGACCTTATATAGTCGCAGAGAAGGCAGGAAACTGATGATAGGCAGGGCAGATGAGTGGCAGGGCCTTGCCACCCGACCAGCAGCCTCCTCAATGCTGTCTGCCTGGAGCTCGCCTGGAATCCTTTTGTAGCCATTGGGAAGGGGGGGCACTGGTGGTGGGTGGGGCAGCTGAGTGACAGGGCATGGTCATGTGACGAGCAGCATTCTCAATGCAGTCTGTCTGGAGTGGCCTGGAGTACTTATGTAGCCACTGGGAAGGCAGGAAACTGGTGGTGGGTAGTCCAGCTGAGTGGCAGGGTCTGGTCACGTGACCAACAGCTTCCTTAATGCTATTTGTTTTTGTAGGGTATTGCACATGACTCAGCTAATCCCCTCGGTGCAAATATAAGCAAGCATTGGCAAAGTCAGCAGCTTTGGATTTTGTGTAGGTGTGGGCTAGGCATTTGTAGGCACTCGCATAAAGGGATTTCCTGGCCATAAACTTGTAACACCGGGAGGATGGTGTAGTGACTGGCAACTGCCTATCTCATATCTATATACAAGCCAAAAATGCTGGCTTTGTCAATGCTTGCTTTTAACACTACTTGAATGCAAGGGGCATATACACATGAAGGGGCTGAAGATGCACTTGATTAAGATATTTTGTATCATACGAGCTGCACATTTATAGGTGCATTCAATCCATTAACTCTCAGCAGACTTCCACTGGCAGGCCACAGTTTGATGTTACTGCTTCATAGAGCTAGCTCAAAGAGACCCAAAGAGGATGTGATTTGGGTGGTTAGGTGCAGGTATTGTTGTTGGAAATTTCCATAGTGATAAGCATGACCACGGGCCATCAGTGGGTGGGTTATTAACAAAGGAATATTCACAAGCTGTGTGTCCCTCCTCCCAAGTCATCTCCCACCTCGCTGTACTCTGATGCAAACGTGTTGGCTCATGTGTAACGCTTATAGATACAGCTAGAAAGGGTTCTTCCATGTTTGGCAGGAAACGTTTCCTCATAAACATTCCCCTAATATATTTCTAGAGTGGAACCTAGCAATAGCCCCCCAGAAAAACTTGCTGCATTTAGTTCTTGAGAACTCCAGTAGCATCTCCCATGACATATGTGCTAGCGGGTGTTTCCTCTTTGCAAGTGCCATTTTATATGTTGCTGTTTTAGTGGAAAATGTGACCGTATTACCTGGACTTCCTTTAAGGGCGGCTAATAGGTATATCTTTGCATTTCTACAGTTATTATCTAGCCATCCGTACATGGATTTTGTCCTTTCAGCCAATGTATTATCACCAAGTATTATCACTGTCGGAAGCAGCAGCTACGCTACGCTATACTATGCAGTGATGGTTTGACGGTCAACATGCCTTCCTCTAATGGGTTTGCCTGCTGCAACTGCATGGACAGAGGGGTGTGAAGCCCGGCCCTGGAGACAGGTGTAGCGTGCAGGCTCACGGTTAGGTGCGGGCTATTCAAGAGTGGTCGTGTTGAATGTAGGTTGTGGCCCGATTCTGCTGCGGCGCACGGCAGTGAGTGCATTCAGCACCCTGTAGAGGGACACTGCTGAGGGGTGCCAGGAGTGCCCATTCCCTATACAGAGGGTTCAGATAATCCTGTCGAAGTGGCCGCAGTGTGCCACTGCAGTGCAGTTTGGCCTGTCAGGAACTGGACCAAAGGTCTCCTGCAGCTGGCACATTGGCCAGAACGGTATTGTGTGCCCTGAGGTGCTGAGGTGATCAGTTGTAGTGCTGGATTTATGGGCAACATAGTTCACAAGTCCTTGCCAATCTTTACACAAGATTACTACTTTGTTTTCAGATCTCCACTTTAACAATGACATTGATTCATTCTTGGCTAGATACAAGTGGGACATTGAAAGAATGCTGAGTGACTCCATGAAAGTGGTCTGCCCGGCCCGAGTGTGTGTATTTGTGTAAAAGGGACTGTTTGATATCCTTATTGCTAACAAAAAGAAAACAATGCACGGAGAACCAGGCTCTATGCGCCTGCTGCAATTTTCCACCATGCATGGGTGGCGAGCGCATACCCTGGCTGGTCTATGCTGATGACACGATTATACTGGATTATACACCCATAGTGTTATTCCCCTAACAGGCATATATGAGAAGGATGCCATAGTAGTGTCAGAGGTATATTACCTCGTACACGAGTGGATGGACCTGAGTGGGATGGCGTTGAATCATGGCAAGACCGAGATAATCATTATTGGCTCTAGATCCAGACTTGCTAAACTTTAATCGGAGTATAAATCATTTCACATAGCGGATCATGACATTCCGACAAGGAAAAATTAAACCTTTGGAGTGATACTTGACCAGACTTTAAGCATGTCCGCCCAGGTCAGTAGCCTGGTGTCAGCATTGGCCTACCATATTAGGCTGCTTTCACACATCCGCCCATTTCTATCCCAAAAAGGCTGCAAAACAATTGCTCGAGCCATCATCCCAGCTAAAATTGATTATTGCAGCTCCCGTCTCATAGGAGTAGGAAAAACGTAACTTGCCAGACTCCACGTGGTGCAGAATAGCACCTTCAGAGCGATCATGGGTCTAAGTAAGTCCGCTCTTGTGTCGTGGGTGAGAAGAAAATTGCACTGGCTACCTATTGCGGAGAGGATAGAGTTCTGGCTGCTTACCATCACCTATAAGTCTCTGAACGGATCCTTTCCCGCTTATATTGCCAAAAGACTAAAAAATAAACCGGTGGTGCACTCCCTTTTCTCAAATTGTGAACGAAATCTGCACATTCCGAAAACGTCACTGGAACTGTTTAGAAGGGGCACTTTCTGAGCGAATGCCTTGGAAAAATGGAATGCCTTGACTTTAAATTTGAGAAATGGCTCGACTTTGGAAGTATTTTTTAAAAAAAAACTTGAAAAGCACCTATTCCTTTAAACATGAGTGCTAAGACCCCTTTTTAACCTAATTCTCACCTACTGACTGTCTTTGGTGCCTGTATGCCTCCGGGCCATTCTTGTTGCGCTTATAAATAAATTGTAATGTAATAGTATGCTGCTAATAATAACATGCAGATAAATTATAAGAAAACAAAAATTATGGCCATGGGCATACAAGCCAGAAGCAAGACATGTTTTAAATGGCAGATTGGCATGGAACCCCTGGAAATTGTGAAGACGTATGTTTTTCTTGGCGTGCCTATTACTCTCTGCCCTAATCTAACTTTCTATGAAAGATATATTACACAAAAAGTCTTCAGGAAATAGTCCGTCATTCGTCAGTTTATTCGTAGGAAGGGCGGGTAGAACATAGAGGGCTTCCTCGAGATTTATAAAGTCATAATTATTCCTGCAATTCTATATAGCATAGAGGCATTACCATCGAAATATTGATGGCTTGATGCACTGGAGGGGAAACTGTTGTGTTCCATCGTAGGCGTTCCACCAGCTGTACCAGTTGAGGCTCTCAAATGCGAACTGGGCGTGACTTTGCTCAGAGCGCTCTGGCTGCTACAGCATAGCAAGCTTGTTGTTAAGCTTAGCTGGGCTCAGACTGGAAACGGTTCCTTGTTGAACTTGATAGCGCATGGTACTAAATCTAATCCTCAAAATCCGTTTTATTCTGATTCAGAGGATCGGTACAGATCCATCTAAATGATATTGGCTTGCCGCCCACTCCAGCTGAATATTGTCCCACTTACCTCTGCCTATTAAAGGTAAAAACCAATCAATCAATCACTTTATTTCAGCCATAAGGCCTTAAATGTTCATCATGACATATACACAATTCCAACAAATCAAATAACAATACTTGCTATCGTGGGATAAAGAAACAATGGCTATAACCTTAGGACCCATCCGAGTGTCAAAAGGCCCATTTCTCAATTGGGCTCAGTTCTGATTGGATAGGTATACAGTCTCCCCTCTTCCATTGGTGAATCCCCAAGGCCTTTCCCGCAGCAGCGATGTATTGGGACCCGTGAGCAATGGATGCTGACACCTAGTGGCTAGGGAATGGTCATTGTTGTAGTAGTGGTGGGCTCTAATTTCAATCCTACTATTTTGTGGTGAACAGCGTCTCATTACAGAGCCCATTATGACATTAGCCACTGTATACTCACTGCGTTCGATTTGTATATAGTTGGAGGCCGCCACCCCGTGCTAATGATGTCTAGTGCAGTTTATACTGTCCTGTCAAATCACAGATAAGGAGCCACATACCTCACGGAGCCAAGGGGTGCACTTATTTATCAGGGTTTGTCTGGATTCAAAATAATTGGGGGCCAATTTGGCTACCCCATGCAAAAATACATATCTCCCCTTGCAGCTCACTCTCACTTTGCTGGTTTCCATCCCCTGCCCATGCGATGGTCTGCAGACCCTGAAGTAATTGTCATTGGGGACATGGTTTGGATCTATGTGACCAGTCCTTCCATGTCGCTTATAGGCCTTGTGATTAGTTCTGCAAGTCAAGGCAGCAATTTGCTGCAGTGGATGCACAGCAGCGCTCTGTGGGTTTGGGGTTCTTGCGAGGGTGCCTGGGACTCTTTGTCAGCCAGATCGCTACTAGAGCCTGGGTTCTCTCTACTTGTACAGTCGGTACTTGTCAGATTTGGGTGGGCCACCAGGTTGCGACGGTCCCTCTCCTCCAGTGATTAAGGAGCTCCCATGATGTCATCTATTCTGCATGGTGGCTCTCCCATTACTCCCCCTCTTTTTGAGCTTCAAGGAGGGCCAAGAGCAGCTTCTTTAAGTCTGCTAACTCAGCCAGGACAAGTTCATATTTGCATCCATTTACCCAAGGAGCTCCTTCGCGGGTTTGGGCAGAGATGTGTAAAGTGAGCGTCCCAGATGGAATAAGACGAGCGGGGGGAATGGTGCGCTGCTTGAGTCCATTCTCTGCATACATATCACACCCCTCCTTATTTAGGCCTGACCCTTTGCCTGTGGTGAAAGCGACAAAGTGATCACATAGATTGACATTGTCGCCCTCTTTGGTCTTGATTCGTTGGTTCCACTAATGAATCGTGGTGGGGGTGGGGCTTTGCACATGGTGGTAATGTATGTTCTGCCTGGGTCCTCTGTGCAATGTTAAATTCTTCATCTTTAGAATCTTTAACAGATCTTTTCCTGGATGGTGACCATCCCCCTTTGGCCTCTTTGCTGGCAAGCCGATCGCGTGGTTCTGGCCTATGCTGTCCGGCCCAGGGGCTAGTTTGCTTCTGACCAGAACAGTTCTATTTGGTCCATGTATCAAAGTCAGTGGTGCTGATCTCCAGGGGCTTACTCAGAGTGAAAGACTTAGGAGATATGGTGATTGAGGTAACTGACTCATGGCCCCCTGCGTACCCTTTGCAGCGCATAAGGCCGCCTCTGGCACTGAGCAGGCCCTCAATCGTTGATCCTCATGGCATATCTGCATTGTTATCTGTACCCCTGCGCTCAGAGCCATCAGTGGTCACACTACCCCCTTTGCTAGTATGTGAATTGTCCTTTGCCTCAGTGTCCATGTCTTTGCCCCCTGAGATATCCTGGCTGGTTCTCAAGAACTGATTAATCTCCTTTATGAGTCTGGATGCCTCACCCGTTAGTCTTATGAGGCTGCGTGGCACGTACATTGTCGCTGCCAATACCAACGCCTGTTGGGGAGCATGTTACTAGCAATTTGCGCCTTGCTGATTCTGTTCCACGTGGTCAGACGTGGTGTAGTGGCCTGTATAACAAGGGGAATTCGCTTGGGGTTAAGATTGCGGGCTGAAAGATTTAAAAGTCACAGCAGACAAGACAACAAGACGGGCGTGATGAAATAGACATTGTGTGACGTGAACTCCCCAGGTCATAGCTTCTCACCTAGTAGCCGCTGTGGATATTGATTCCTCCTTATACATTAATTCCACCGTTACTCCACAGTCTTTGAAGGGCTGCTCTGCCCTCCACCTGCAAGCGCCAAACACCCTGCGCAAGCCTAACGCCCATGCACTTTCCCCCGTGCGGGCTTCACCCTGCAGGGAGAGCCAGGTCTGTTTATTGTAAAGATGGCGTGGCTTCCGCCTGCTGCGAGCGGCGTGTGCGGCGAGTCCTGGAGGCAATGGAGGTGATCCTGCTGGCAGGAAGCGGGCCAAACACGTGCGCCCTTTCCCCGGTGGGTAAAAACAGCATACTGGGACTGGTCGGCCAACATGGAAAAGTTGAGTGTTAAAAAACGCTATGCCAAATTTGCCAAATCGGGCTTTCTCGTTGGAAGTCCTCGTCAATATGTTTTCAAGCCCTGCTCTTCCTTTATCAGACGGCTTACTACTTACATGCGTTTTACATGTTTACCCACCAATAGGGTATGCCTGCTGTGCAGACAAAAGGTTGAGACTAGCAGACATTTACTACTACCGTGTCCCGTGCTGAGCAATATTGTAGAGCATACCAAAATGTTGTCACCAATCCGGGTCAACTTTACTCAGACCAATTTTGGAGTACAGTTTATACAGTTAACTCAGTGATGCAGCAGCATAGGAGAGGAAAGAGGTGTTGTTGAAATTAGAAAATAGTAGCTTCAATTGAACTTTTGTATACTCGCTTGCTGATCTGTTATGTGTAATGTGATAATGAGTCACATGAAATATTAAAATGATTTAGGAACCAATTGTTATGTAATTAATTGTTTAAATAATGTTTTAAAGTTTGGTTTTATAGGGAGAAGGGTTAATCAAACCATTAGTACTTAAACTTAAACAAAAAAATTAAAAAAGTATTATTACCAGGCAGGAATCTGCTAAATTCCAAAAGCATTTGACATTCTGTAAGGGGTTTACGGTATTCATCTGCATGAAAAAATCTATTTTTAGATGAGCATTCAGAATGTCTACGTGTGCTTCTAAAATAAACTTCAGCCACTTCACAGGCTGTCTGTCAGTGGGAGGCTGGGAGGCTGTGGGAAAGCCTGTAATAATGTGTCCATCCCATCTAAAGTGCTATGTAGAAAAAGCCGTTACTTTCCCGCAGAGTGGTGGGCCTTTCTCTTTTAATGTCGCGTCAAGGAAACTGAAGACAACACGAAAAAAACACGTATCATTATCCACGTCTATGCTGAAAGGCGACGTGCTATTTTAAATCGTGCGTGGAGGCAGAACCACGCTCTGAAGTGCGGTAGCGCCGTTGCTGCTGCGTCGGGGAAGGGGGAAGAGGGACAGGGGGTAGCGGGACGGCGATTCACTGTAGCCGGACAGGGCCACGATGACAGCTGACTCATCTTCCTGACAGCCTCGCAGCATTAAGGACTGGTGAGTAATGTACAGCTGCGAGTGGGTGTGGAGCAGCTCTCGTGGCCCTGTCTCTCGGTTCTCTCTCTTTTTTTTAATCTCAAGCAGCAATTATTAATGTACTTTGCATTCTGAACACTCAACGTGGGCGGCAAGCAGTTAACATGCAGCATGACTGAAGGACTGCTGCTAAGCATGCTGCTGCGATCTGCACAATACACACAGAAACAGGCGTTCAAATAAAAGAGGTTTTCAGCTCCAAATCATCTAGGTTGTGACAATGGGCACCTCCATAATATGTGCATGGCATGTCTACCCTACATCTCTTCTCCCACCATCCACGCTTTCAGGGATCTCCTTCTACTGTTGGTCACTCTTGCCGTGCATGGAGGGGGCAGCAGCGGATTAGTTGCCACCAGCCAGCTCGAAGGCACTTGTCCCTTTCTCAGGGCCAGTGCAATGATTTTGCCACCCCAGGCGAAAGGTAATTCTGCCACCCCCACTACCAACCCCATGTGTCCTGACTATTTATACCCCTCATCCCAGTTGTGTTCTTGGCACTTCACACACATCTTGCCTGCCACATTCACAAGCTGCAGTTTCTCAATGTTTTAGACTATTTATTTTTATAACAAGGTATCATTAAATCACTCTTGCTTACACACACAATATATAATTTACAGGCTGAATTAGGAACTTTGACCATTTCAGGAAGGATTTGCAATACAAATTGGCAGAATCATAAGAAAAATCTATGATATCAGTAGAAATGAAAATAATGACCCTAAGACATCCCCTTTCCACACTCCCCCCGCAAGCCGCCCACACACACACCCTCTTTGAGGCAGTTTTCTGGGCTATTGTGAGCCACTTTCATTACATTCAGTAGGTGTCTATTTAAAGGTTGTTTGAAGGAGGCTACCAACCCCACTGGCACTCTGCGTGCCCCTCCCCCGATTTGGAGGTGGAACTACCAATGGCTTTGCTTGTCACATCTATGCCTCTGCCCTTCCTCCAACTGCAGCCATTACGCCTCCACCAAAGTAAGTGGCACAAACTGCTGCTCTATTCACTGAAAGGGAGAGGGTGATAGTGGCTTTCAGAAGCTTTGCTAGAGCTCGTGGTGGTGGTAGCCCCCTCACATCCTCTTTCCAGGTATCAGGGATGGCAGAGAAGGAGAAATGACTTACTGTAATTATCTTTCTATGGATTCTTCTCCTGCAGATTCATCACCTTGATAGATATCCTCGTCCAGCTCTGCTGCTCGGAAACTTATTTGACAGGGGACGTAGTGGAACTTGACTCGGCCGTTGATCGTCAATCCATCTTGCTCGGTGCTCAATTGTCGCCTCTGGGAAGTGACAGTGGTTGTCGTATATATAGCACTTCATTAGACCCCATGCTTCAGTTCTCCCCTTTCTTTCCCCCATGTCTGAACGCTGCAGAGGAAAACAACGGGAGGGAGGCTAACCAGCCTGTAAAAAATGTAACAATACGATACATCCCAATGGCGTGACCCCACAGAATGAAAGATTAGAATAAATGGAAATTCTTTTTTTAATTTTTTTAAACATGTGATCAGTAAGATAGACATGGCCATCTTAGAGCCATTATCAGATGTCAAGCTACAAGGACTTTCTGAGCTGGGATGGATGGGAGATACGTTGAGGATTCTGCGGTAGAAGAATCCACAGAAAGATTATTACGGTAAGTCATTTCTCCTACAATGGATTACTTTTCTTCTGCAGATTCCCCATCTTGATAGACTCTCCAAGCAGGTACAGTAATGGAGGAGGGCAAAAAATGTTAAACAAACAGATTCCGCAGAACTGCTCTACCAAACCGTGCATCAGCCCCACGTGCAACATCCAAAGCATAATGCTTGGTAAATGTATGCAAAGACGACCATGTACTTCCCTCTGTCGGGCTGTAGAAGCTAAAATGTGACCTGGTGGAAACTCCCTGCCTGGCAACTGGTAATACTCGGATATGCACAAAATAATCCAATGCGATAGGGTTGCTTGGTTATAGCGAGACCCTTATGAGATACAGAATGGTCCATGAACAACTGGTCAGTCTTCCTAAACTCGGATTTACGAGCAACATAAAAGTTTAACACCCTTTTGGGGTCAAGACGGTGAAACGGCTCTTCCTCTTTCGAGGAATGTGCAGGAGGGTAAAAGACAGGCATATCAATAGAATGAGGGAGGTGAAGTTCCGAAACTACTTTAGGACGGAAGCCAGATCTGACTTCGAGAGAAACTTTCTCTCAAAAAAACATAGAAAAAGACGTTTGCAGCATAATGCTTGCAACTCAGTAACTTTCCTGGCTGAGGTGATTGCAACCAAGAAGGCATTTTTAAGAGACAACAGCCTCAAGGAACTTGAGTGCATGGGCTGAAACAGAGCTGCCATCAAATATGTCAAAACCAGATTAAGATCCCAATCTGGGACAACAAAGGGAATTGGCAGGAACCTATTGAGGAGGCCCTTCAGGAATTGGGCCATGACTGGAATAGAGAAGAAAGAATCTTGATCCTGGGAAATTTTGAACACAGACAAGGCCGCCAAATATCCTTCGACTGCGGTAACCTGAAGGCCTGGTGGGGCTAGTGACAGAAGGAACTCCATCACTGTAGTGGTGGGGCAAGAGATGTGGTCAATCCTGCATTCCCTGCACCATGCCTCAAATCCTCTCAACCTGCAGGAGTAAAGAGATTTTGTGTAAGGTCTGCATGCAGCCAGCAACACTTCAAGTACCTCCTCCGAGAGGTCCCAGGCATCATACTTCATCCTCACAATAGCCATGCATGTCAATTGAGGGAATCCGGGGCTGGGTGAAACACTCAACCTTCTGACTGGGTCAGGAGATCCGGATGCCAAGGCAACCAGTGAGGTGGAGAGATGGTCCGATGCAAGAGTTTGGAGTACCAGGTTCTCCTCGCCCAGTCTGGGGCGATCAAGATCATGGCCGCTCAAAATCTCTTCAACCTCCTGAGAACCCAAGCAATGACAGGAATCACGGGAAGGCATAGTGGAGAGGGAAAGTCCTGTCCATCAGAAACACGTCCCCAAGTGCGCTGTTCGCTGGGAATTCACTCGAGCAAAACTGTTCACAATTCCTTTTGGACTATGTGATGTACAGAGCCACTGCTGGGGTACCCCAGATAGAGAAGACCTCTCCTAGGACTTCCTGACACACTTTCTACTTGCGTGAGACCGTGATCTGTCTGCTCAGAGCATTTTCCAAACCGTTCTCTGTCCCCACCAGATGAACTGACGAAACCGAGATCCTGTTCCCAGTAACCAGAACCATAACATCATTGCCTCTGTGCAGAGAGGACGAGAGTGTACGCTACCTTTTTTGTTCAGGTAGGGCATGGCCACTGTGTTGTCTGTTAGAATCAGGACATGCTTCCCCTTGAGAGACGGGTTGAAGGCCCTCAGGGCTAGCCTGATGGCTCGTAGTTCCAGCCTGTTGATGTGTCACCTGGCTTCCGACACGGACCAAAGGCTGCTTAACTGCAATTCTTTGTAGTGGGCACCCCAACCCTTCAGAGATGCATCAGTGACCACTCGGGTCTGAGGCCAAAGAGGCCAGAAGGGTTCCCCTGCCATAAGAATGCTGTGGTTGTCTCACCAGTCGAGGACCACTTTGTTGGACACTTTGAGAGGATCCGTGAGGGCACACGGAATCTGGGACCACTGGTCCCTTAAGAGCCACTAAAGGGATCTCATACACAGCCTGGCCTCTGGCACTAGAAAAATACAGAGGGCCATGAGACCTAAGAGGTGGAGGAAGGAAGCAGCTGGTAAAATGGTGTGGTTCTGGAATAAATGTACCATCTGTGCTATTCTTTAGGCTCTCTCTTCGGGAGGGAAAGCCTTCCCTATCCGAGTGTCTAGGACTGCACCGATGACTGGAGCCTTTGGACTGGTGTCACATGGGACTTCTTCAAGTTCAGGGAGAAGCCCAGCCTGTGTAGTAGTAGGGAAGTGCCCTCCAGATGAGCCAAAACCTGCCCCGTTGACTTCACAGCCAGTCATCCAGGTAAGGAAATACATGGACCCTGGATCTCCTGAGGTGAGCAACGACTACCGCAATGAGCTTGGTGAAGACCCTTAGAGCAGAGGGCAACCGAAAGGGAAGCACTTTGAACTGATAGTGATTGTCTCCTATGAGGATCTTCCTGTGCTTTTGATGTATCAGCACATGGAAATAAGCATCCTGTCTATTGACACCATCCAGTCCTGATGTTGAGGAGCGTGAAGAATCTCTCTCAACGTCACCATCCTGAAATTGTCTTTCCTCAGGAACTTGTATAGAGCCCTGGCGTCCAGAATGGGACGGAGACCGCCTCCTTTTTTGGGTACCAGGAAATACCGGGAATACCAGCTCGACCCTGTCTGATCGGTAGGTACCTCTTTCACAGCACCCTTTGACAACAGGGCTCTTAGTTCCTCCTGGAGCTCCTGTCCGAGTTGGATTGGAGGCAGTGGGGGTCTGTCCAGTGTTTTTTTTTTTAAAAAGGGTGGACAATAACCCTTCCGAATTGTCTGCAGGGCCCAGGCATCAGAGGTTATCTCCTGCCACTGGGGCCAATGCCCTTCCAACTGTCCACCAACCGGTAAGTCGTGGGAGGAGAAATCAAAGTGGCTTAGAGGGCGTGGTCGCCCCACCACTGTTTGTTGGCCCCTAGAAGCCCCTCTGCCCCTTCCAGGATGCGAGAAATGCCTCTGCCCCTGCCTGGCCTGCAGGAGCTGCACCTTTGTGCCATAGGGTATATAGCACCTATAGCCTCTGCCTCTTGAAGCAAAGCTGAAGGCAGGCTTGGCTGGTTGTGCTGCTAGGCTCAGTGATTTAGCTGCAATCTTAGACTTTTAACATTTTTATAAAGAGTCATCCGCTTTGTAACCAAAAAGCCTATCTCCCTCAAAGGGCATGTCCAGTAGCCTGTTCTGAACATTTGGGGAGACACCAAAGGTTTTTAGATAGGCTTGTCTCCTCATCACTACTGCCGACCCTTTAGAACGGCCAACGCAGTCTGCTACGTACAGGCCCCTCTGCAAAGACTGCTTGTATTCCTCCTTCTCATCCTCCACCAGCTGTAAAAATCCATCCTACATTACCCTCAGGGACGTACTCGGCCGCATGCTCTACAGCTTTCCACAAGCCAAAGGAATACTTCGCAATTCTGCAGGCTAAGTTGGTGGTTTTGAGTGCAATGCTGCCAGAAGCGAACACTTTTTTGGCCAATATGTCCAACTTCTTTCCTTCTCTATCTGCTGGTAGATTGGACATGGATGCCACAGGTCTGGTGGTAATTGTATTAGCTTGTACAACAAGCCCTTCTGGAAAAGGATGTGTAGAGAAGAAAGAAGGATCTACTCTTGCTGGCCTATACTTCCCTGTGAAACTGGCATTTACGGGGTGGGACGTGCAAGGGTGCTGCCATAAGGAGGCTAAGGAATAAGTTACTTACCTGTAACTCCTGTACTCCAGCATTGATATCTTACATAGATTCACATGCTGTGAATATTCCCCGTCGTCAGGCTGTGAATATTCCCTGTCGTCAGGCTGGGAATCCTCTGTAACATAGAGCAGTTTAAACTTAAACTGAAACTTTCAGTCACTTCTATGCTCATTTTTGGGTCATACTGCCCACAGCCAATAGGAAGACCTCCCTTAGTTCCTCCCCTGTCGGCCATCTTCAGAATTGGTAGTGCATGTGAGTGGCAATGAAAGCCAAAAGGTGAGCCATGTGGGGTAGGAGGGAGGGTCACATGTGAATCTATGAAAGATACTAATACTGGAGAACAGGAGTTAAAGGAAAGTAACTTATTCCTTCTCCAGCATTGGATCTTTCATAGATTCACATACTGTGAGTAGATTACAAAGCACTATTACAACAATACCCATGGGCGGAGGCAAGCACCCAGCATAACTTACCACTGGAGACTTACCCACTGCATGTGAAAAGGTTCTGCAGAAACGATTGGCCAACCTTAGATTATTCTGCAGAATGTCTGTTGACACAATAGAAACTGGTGAACGTATGCACTGATCTCCAAGTGGCTGCACAGCAGATGTGAGACAGCGGATTTCTGGAGAAAAAAGTTGTGGTAGCAGCCACTCCTCTGGTAGCAATAGCCTCGGGTAGTGGTCTGCTGGCTTGTTGATGGCAGAACGAGATGCACGTAGCAATCCATCTTGCAGTCGAAGACTTCCCTGGGCTAGAAGGTCGAAATGAAACAAACAACTGATTAGTTGTGTGGAAAGATTTAGTACATGCCACGTAGTACTTGAGGGCGCGCACCAACTCTAGCGTGTGCAGAGTGCGTTCCGCCAGAGGCATAGCGTATCAAAGAAAACAGGCAAAAGCACCTGCTGGTTTGGGTGGAAAGCAGATGGCACCTTGAGCACAAATGTTGGGTTGGTACGTAGAACCGCCTTGTCCTTATGAAATGCGGTTTCACAGAAAATGCCTGAATTTCACTCACTCGTCTAGTTGAAGTTTTGGCCACCAAGAAAGACGTTTTTCAGGAAAGGTGTTTACTAGATGCTTGGTGCATGGGCTTGAAGGGTGGTTTCATGAGTCTTCCAAGCAGCACATTGAGCTCCCACGCTGGCACCGGGCAGCGGACTGGTGGAAAAGACTGCAAGAGTCCCCGTAAAAACTCCTTCACCAGCCGGTGAGACCATAGGGAAGGCACAACTGCAGCGAAGTTGTACCGAAAACATCGCCGCAAGGTGCACCTTTATGAAGGAATGTGTCAATCCAGATTGAGCCAGGAACAGCAGATATGCAACAGCTCTTACCGTGGATGGTGTGAGGTTACAGTCACTGGCTCTTGCACCACACCTGAAAACGTTCTACTTGCTCTTTTAACATTTCAAGTTGGACGGGCTCTAGCACTGGCCACGACATCCTGGCAGTCGCGCGGAAGGGACAAAACCCTGAATTCTAAGAAGACCGGCGCCAGGCCGTCAGATTGAGAGAGGCTGGGTCGTGGTGCTGTACTGCTCCTTGATTCCTGGATAGTAGCGATTGATGAGGAAGCAGCTTGATCGTTGGGGGCGACAAGAGGGCAAGGAGGTCCGAGTTCCAAAACTGTCTCGGCCACGCAGGGGCCACTAATATCAGTTTGCACCGTTACAGCCTGAAGGGGTGTAGGACTCGGGGCACCAGAGGAATGGGGGACAGAACGCATGAAGAAATCTCCCCTCCCATGGAATTGCAAAGGTGTCCCCCAAGCTCTCTGGATGTGGGAAGCGGCTGGCAAACATTTTGCAGCGTCTGTTCTCGTGGGTGGCGAAGAGGTTGATCCCCGTAGTGCACCATGTCTGAAACAGGTATAGCTGGTCATTGTGCAGATCCCACTCGTGGCAGGAGTACAACTCCCTATTGAGGGAGTCTGCTAGAGTGTTCTGAATCCCTGGCAGATGGAGGGTAATGAGAAACATGCCTTGTTGTAAAGCCCAGTGCCACAGTCTGGCCCTCCCTGGAAAGCTGTAGGGACCTTGTTCCTCCTTGCTTGCGGACATAAAACATCGAGGTTGTGTTGTCGGTGTAAATGCGCACCACCTTCTCCTTTAAGAGGGGGATAAAAGACGTCAGGGCCAAGATTGATATGCTGGCTCTTTTCCTGGCTCTTTTCCTTCTCCGACCAAAGGCCTCTGGTGAGCTGGCCCTGACAGTGGGCACCCCAGCCCTCCAGTGAAGCATCTGTCGTGACGGTCACCTGATGGTCCGGCAGTCTGAAGGGGGTGTCTTCTACCAGGTGTTCCCTTACCGACCACCAGCAAAGGCTTTGCTTGAAACCTGGTGTTAGGGTAATGCGGTCGTCCCAGGATCCCGTGGACGGAACCCAGCGGGCATTGAGGAATTCTTGAACCAGTGTCATGTGCAACTAGTGGGATGTATGATGATGACATCCACAGCAGGGACTTGCAGTTGCGGACTGCCGTCACCTGGGTGCTGTTGAGGCAGCGCACTTTGCATAAGAGAGTCGCCACCCTTTTGTCCGGGGGTCTGATGGTGAAAGGTTGAGTGCTGAGTCTTGCTTCGAGATAGAGTGCCTGCTGCGATGGAACCAGACAAGACTTTGGGAAGTTGATGGAAAACACCTGATGGTGATGGCGGTGTTCATTTCTGCCAGCGATAAAGAGGGGGCTCTCACTAACTAGTCGTTTAGGTATGGGTAGACATGGACACCACTCCGATGCAGATGAGCCACCACTGGTGCTAAGCACTTGGTAAACACTTGCGGGCAGACCGCAGGCCGAATGGCTGATAGTGTATGCCTGACACCATGAAGCATAGGTATCGCCATTGTGTTAGAGAAAAATAGGGATGTGGAAGTAGGCATCCTCGAGCTTGAGGGACGCCAAAAAATCTCCTTGTTTCACCTGTGACAACACCTTCTGTAGTGTGACCATGCAGAATGTTTGTGCTTTTAGGAACTTGTTGAGTACCCTTAGTTCTAATATGGGCCTCCAACCCCTTGACTTGTTGTGCAGTGCTTTTTTCCTTGCCAGGAAGTAGCGGGAGTAAACTCTTGTGCACAGCTCGTTTCTCGGGTCCTTCTCCACTGCGCTCTTCCGCTGCAGAGCATGTACTTCTTGAAGCAAGGGGTGTCCTAGCCTTTCCGGCTTGTGCTTGAGAGGAGTGTCCGGTGTATAGTCTGTGGATTCAAGCTAGTGGCCTTGCTGGAGGAGGGACAGCACCTATTTGTTGGTTGTGATTAGTGTCAATTTCTCGACGAACTTTGACAGGCGTCCTCACATTGGGGTGCTGAAGTGGGAGGGCCTGTGTCATGCCTGCCACCCCAGGGTCCGTTACTTACCCCAAACGCTGCTATTTCCCGGCATCCTCAGCCTTCAGAACGGCCAGACCGTTCTATACTCAAGGGAAATTGGCCGGGAGACGCTACCGAGAGAGCTTGTGTCACATGACCAACGTATGCGTCATCACGTTGGTCAGGTGCACGTCAGCTGACATTATCTAACGAGGCTGATGCCTTACAGCTACGCTTCTGATCGTTTTTGGTATCTGCGTTCCGGAGCTTGCTTCTGCTGTTCTTCGCAGATGCTCTTCTTTTCATCGCAAGAAGCGGTTCGCTTTCCCCGCGTTCCTACGCAGTTTCAGGCAACCTCCCAGCTCGTCTCGGAGCTACTCCTCTCTTCCGCGTTCCTACGCAGCCTTCTACTGTGCCCCGTCGCGTTCCTACACTACGCTCTTCAACCTGTTGCTTCGTTCCAAGACGGAGTCCCGCCACGTTCCTACGTGACATAGCAATTTCCACAGACTGCAATCAATACCCGGCAGAGTTCCACTCCATATACATCCAATTCGGCAATATTAACCTTATTACTCTTTGTCATTTTCCGTAGACATTTATTTCCATTCTGGATATACTTCCTCTGCTAAATCCCATCCTATTTGCAGGAGAGTTTAGTCTGACAGTCTCTGTACTCACTCCTGATCAGGACTCAACTGGACCTTCAACTATTGTAAAGGGTTTGTCTTCCTTGATCAAGATTTTCTTTTCCTCCTACAAAGTGCACAGAACTTTGGACGCTTACCTGTGTGCACCAACCCGACTCTAGTGCGGCCCTCGTTCCACCCGGGTTAGATTCCTCACTACCCTTTCCTTGTCGTTGTTTTCATTGGACAT
The DNA here is from genome assembly GCF_040938575.1 of Ambystoma mexicanum. Classification (NCBI taxonomy): domain Eukaryota; kingdom Metazoa; phylum Chordata; class Amphibia; order Caudata; family Ambystomatidae; genus Ambystoma; species Ambystoma mexicanum. The sequence continues at coordinate 557,426,339 of NC_090931.1, forward strand.
TGTTGGGACTTACCTGTGGCTGTACATCCAGGTTAGTGTATTTAACATAGGTTCTTCTCTGTCCTTTTGTAACAATAGCCTTCTAATTAGTCCACTCTCTATCGACAGCCTGGTGAATCTTGGTCCACTCCTGCCCTTCTCACTAATAGCTCTCTTTGACTGTGGGTTTTTACTAGTCAGAGAGTGACATTAGTTAGAAGGTTTCTCTTGAGACACTATGTTCTACCTCTGACAACAGTAGATGGGAGAAGACACCGAGTGTATCCTTTGCAACTACCAGTCTGTATCCTTTAAGTGAACCTTAGGCATTACTTCTGTATCTGTTGTGTTCATTATCACAAACCTGGTTATAACAGCCTGACCCCGGGTTAGTCATGTCTGCTTGCCGGACTGGCCCCTAGATTGAGCTGAACCACGGCGTCACTGTGAGCCCCTGTAGAACTGGGATCTCTTCCTGTATGGATCCCCTGATGAATATAGGGTATTGTAAGAGGAGGTAGACTGGTATGTGGAGACGGTATCCTGTGAAGTCCTGCTATAGCAACCTTTTCCTGAACGTGCCTAGCGAGCGAGAGGTTACAGTGTCCGTTTTCATAAACTGCAGGGCCTCATCCACCTTCTTCCCAAAGAGAGCAGATCCATCGAAGGGCATATCTATGACCCTGGACTGGATGTCTGGTCGTAAATCTGTAGCTTTGAACCTGCCCTGCCGGGTCGCAGGACCACTCCATTCCCCAGCTGGCAAAAACTAGTGTTGGCGATGTCTACGGAGATGGTAATGGCATGGCCAGAAGCAAACTTGCCTTCATGAAAGATGTCTAAGGCTTCTTGTTTCTAGTCCTCTGGTAGGAACTCCAGCAAGGGACCCAACTTTGTACCACAGCTTGTGATTGTAACGTGCAAGCATGGCCATTTCATTTGCTGCCCTCATAGTTCTGGCTGTGGTAGTGATTATTTTCTTACCAAAGGTGTCAAGGCGTTTTCCTTCCATGTCTGGGGGGACAGAGCAGGATGAGGATGGATTAGCCAACCTTTTCCTGGCTGCAGCTGAAACAGAGTCTGTTGTTGGTTGAGTACGGAGGCAGCGCTTTCTGTTGAACAAGTCCTTTTTTGCCAGGACCGTTGCAGGATGTGTTAAAATGATTAGGCCATCGTCCCAGACATCTTCCAGCAGTGAGATAGACATGATGGATTTCCTGTGCTGTTCTCTGTGCTGGTACAGCACACTTTCTTTCCGCTGTTCCTCCGGCGCAAGGCCAAACATTGTAGCAGCCCTGGACATGAGAGAGTGGATGGCTCCTACCTCATCAGGGGGTGAGTCTCAGTGATGAAATCTTGAAATTCAACTGTCTAGTCTGTGTGTGAGGAGGTCCCCTCGCCAGGGTCTGTCTCCGTCCCACTGTGCCTCTGTGGTGCCGAGGGGTGTTTACCCCCTTGGTGTCTATCCCTTCTTGGGGGAAATCCGTCCCTCTCTCTGGAAGGGCCAGGGTTATCCCAACGAGGTTGCGTGGCCGGTGCTGTAGCTGGGGCTGTTGTAGGCAGACGTTGTTGCATGGTTGAAAACAGAGTGGTAAGAGTAGATAAAATGCCCAAAGAAATGTCTCTCTGTGTAGGAGGAGTGATGGCAAAGGTGGTAGCCTAATCTGACTTGCCTCACATGCCTTCTGGGAGGCGATGCCCTGTGCTCTGGAGAAGACAGCAGTGATATGATGGCTTCCTCGTCTTCCCCCTCCACCTCCAATTGTGAGAGAGCTGGCTCTGATACCAAAATGCCACCAGGCAGCAAGGTCACCCCAAGGTTAGGGAAAGAAGCTCTTGGGCAGGCAGTCAATGCAGACACAGTACCAGTGTCTGAAGCAACAACAGATGTCCACAAACTTGTGGAACTCTCCCGTCCCTCGCACACCCGTTTTGTGTTGATTAACTACAAAAAATGATGTATAAAACCCCACCCGAGTGGGGTAAAAAAGGATCATATATTTTTACTGTTCTCATAAGAGAGATTGTTCTTGAATCATATTACAACATATATTCAATTACAAATTCTGTTACATTTTATGTCTCAACATTCATAAGTGACTATTCTGCATATTGCGCAAACAGTTGATTCTGTGAACCAAAGATATATTTTTTATGAAAATTGATCAAACAATAACAATTCCTTCAAAGATCATAATAACTTATGATAATACATTCCTCATGTTGTGTTATCCAAAAGATTTGCTCAACACGTTTCGGGACTATGTTCCCTTCATCAGGAGCTTTTGGTTCAATATCAATCTTTGCACTTGGTTATATCTGGAAAGAGATATATAAAAAATATAATCAGCTAATCATTCTTAATCTGATTCTGAATTTCAGCATCATTCTGTCATGTTTCTTAATGTATAATCACATGGATGATGTTCTTGATTCCTCTTAGATTTGATATTGTAGAATTCCTAGCTTTCTCAACTTTTGATATCTGGTATACAGTTCACCACCACCTCCAATTCGGGGAAGTGTATTAACTGGAAGAGTAAAAAGAGTACATATATATATATATATATATATATAATATGGAAGGATGCATCAGGTCAAACATTATTTTAAAAAATACTAGTATCTGAATGTCATTATCCATTTAAAAAAAAAAGGAAAGTGTACCTGTATTTTGGTGTAGCAGATACACCACTCATTGACAGATCTGGGCAGTGTATATTCTCTAAAGTCCCTTCATGGCATGGTACATTTGTTCCGTGTTTCTAACTCAATTCCTCTTGACTGATCTAATTAAGAGAAATCATAGTAAGGTTCAGCTAACTTACTGATATAATTTATGTTAAGTAGATGGGGACTGGTCCTCTAGTATATTCTCACCTATGCACCCCCCAACATCAATCAAATATTAAGTTAACTGTAACATAAATCTGGGGGTTCTCCAAGCCATCAGGAGAATATAGCAGTGTCTGAAGCACCAGTGACAATGGCCATGGTTACAATGATGTGGCTATTTTTATCTGTCGATCGTGTCATTGACGAGTGTCTGATAGCCGTGGACGCAGATGTCATTGACCAGGTGCTCTTAGTCATTGGAGTCGTCGTTGACAACCTGACAGCCATTTTTGTTGACAGTTTAGTTGACGACAAGGTAGTCGTAGCCGTTGACGGCTTTGACGGTTGTGATGAGGTAGTACTAGTCGTGGTGGTCGACGGCTTTGTTGACAGTTGCGATGAGTTAGTCGTGGTCGATTTCCTTGATGGTCACTGTAAGCCAGTCGTGGTCATGGACAGTGCTGACAGCCTCAGGGTAGATGACTCGCAGCAAGACTTTTTCATCGACGATGATTTCATCGTCGCAGTGTAAGACAAAGAGCTTGCTTTTGACCCTGAAGATGAATTGTGGCCCCTAGATCTGAACATGGACTTAGGGGATGTTACATATTTGGGGTGATGGAAGGAGCCCCGGCTCTCATCCCCTGTTGACACCCCTTGGGCACTGACCTTCGTTGAAGACCAGTCCTTGTGGGAGGATTTGGGCTTGGCATTTGAGGTATCCTTCTGCCTCTTCTTGGAAGGCTGGACTTCGTGGGACCTAGACCTCTTGCTAGAGGTGGTTCGCTGGGCCGACCTGCCCCAGTCTAGCAAAGCATGACTCCATACTGAAGCAGAGTGAGAGGCCTCGCCAGCATCCTCAAGCCAAGTGACGAGACGGCAGTGATGACCCCTCAGTGTCTTGTTCGAAAACTACTGGCAAATTTGGCAGTCTTGGATAACATGGTGTGGATGACGGCAGTAGAGGCAATCATCGTGGTGATCCTCTATATAGACATTCTTCAGTCCTCAGCGGGCACAGGCCCTGAACAGGCTTTTCCTCGTGGATTCCGCCTTGAGGTAGGCCCAACTACGCAGACAAAGCGAAGGATACCTGCGGCAGAACGGTCAACGGTAGCTGTGCCCTCGCCGCTAAAGCCGGTCATCGAGTAGACATTGAAAAATATCTAATTTTCGTGAAAAAGAAGTTACATTTTAATATTTATCGTCGAAAAGTTGGAGATGATTCTTGAGGACTCCCTACACTAACGTGAGGTAAAGAAACTGAAGATGGCCGACAGGGGAGGAGCTAAGGGAGGTGTTCCTATTGGCTGTGGGCAGTATGACCAAAAATGACTTTAATAGAGCATAAAAGTGACTGAAAGTTTAAGTTTAAACTGCTCTATGTTACTGAGGATTCCTAGTCTGAGGACGGGGAATATTCACAGCATGTGAATCTATGAAAGATTCAATGCTGGAGATGGGGTCTGCTATAGCCGGATTAAATGGCACATATACTCAACATACGCCCAGGATGTCTGTAGGTTTGTACCCCTGAAGGGGTGTGACTTAAGACTTTAAACCAAGGGTGTCTACAACCCTTTCAACCAAAACCCTGAATTTTGAATTTACATGTGTGTAGGGCTGACTCTGCTGAAAATCAAGGTCTGAGGATGTATCCAGGCCACTAGCATCATGCAAACCCTGGGCTAGTGCCAACAAATCGGCTTGATCATCAAATAAATTGACACAGACTGTTCCCAAATAAATGGGGTCAACATCCCCTTGGTCGTTGGGCTGGTCAGCACCGAAGATTGACCGCATGGAGCCGAAGATTCCTGATCATGACAGCGGCTGGAAGGAACCATCGCTGACAGTCGGTGTGAAGGGTTTCTCTACATATGTAATGGTTTTTCAGTGCTGATGGCGTAGGCTTTCGGCATCGGTGGGACTTTTTCTGTGCCGAGGAAGGCTCCGACGTCAGATTGAGCCGTGGACGTTAGCCTTATGTCGACCTGCCACTGGGAATTTACGTGGCATTGTCGGCATGGAGCCCAAAGGCTTGGTCGACATTGATGGGGTTGACGGACCGGCTAGCGTGGGGCCGCATTCACTGCCAAAGCTTGCTGGTCAGGGGAGAGGGGAAATCCGCACCAACAGCAGCTTGTTGTTTAAACATTTCCAGCATTTGTGTCTTAAAACGTTCCCACTCTTCCCGAGTGGCCAGCCCCGCCGAGGGCTTACCTCGATCCGATGACGAGCTGGACTTGCGTTGATGATGATGCAGTTGCTTCTTCTTTTGCGAGGAAGATGAAGAATAATGGCTCCTTGAATAGAACCGTTTCTTGTTTTTTTCACAATGCCTTTCCTTCCCTTTGTCGGGGGGTGGGAGGCCTACGTCTCGGCCTCGGAAGACTGGACGAATGACCGTGCTGGAGATTTCACAGATGGTCGATCCAAAGCCAGTTTTCCGGCTCTCTCACGTAAAGATTTCATCAGCATTTCCGAGCACAATGCATAGGCCTCTATGTCGTGACTCGCACCCAAGCACCACAGATAAACATGGGGGTCGTTTACTGACATTTTGGCCTGGCAATTGGTGAATTTTTTGAAGCCTGAAACCCGGTGAGTAGACATCCCGGTCGAGGTTTTCTGACGAAAACAAAAAATGAATTGACAAAAAAACGACAGGTAAAACTCAAGATTGATGTTCCCGATGCAGCGTGCAAGGGCGTAGAAAAAAGGAAGTTAAGCATGGGGCGTAGTGACGTGCTATATATATGACACCTGACGTCACTTCCGGAGCTGACAATCGAGCACCGAGCAAGATGGATCGACGATCGACAGCCGAGTCGAGGCCCACTACGTACCCTGTCGAAAAAGTTTCTGATGTAAGCAGAGCTGGATGAGGATATCTATCAAGATGAGGAATCTGTGAGAGAAAAGCAATCCATTGAATCGCCCTTTGCTTGACTACATAAACTGGCGAGTGGAGGGACTGCGTTGGCATCTCAGAGATGGAGGTGAGCACAGGAGTGAGCCAGCCCCTGCCATACACAAGCAGGCAGTACATCACCATCTAGTGTTTCAGGGAATCCACCTGGTGAACCTTCTTTAACAAGGCTGATGGCTTCCAAAAGGGGGTAAATCAGGATACAGAATTCATATATTTTCTAAAATAAAATACATGTATCTGCTTTATCATATTACACAATTTTCTAAAGGAATTGTTGAAAATGTCTAAATGCATTCAAAAGGTGTACTAAATGATTGATGTACATAAAGAGAACACATGTATTTCTACTTCCGTGAGACCATCTTGTGGATATAGACTGTGCTCTACCTACAGCCCCTGTATATTGTAGAAAAAATACTTTTACTGTGTAATAAGAACATTTGGTTGTAAATTAGCATAATGATCACCATTTGGAAAGGTAATTCTTAAATTACATTGCTGAGGGTAAGGATGACATCCCGACAGGCGATGTGGCCATGGCACCCTGCACTATATGTAATAATAAATATGACACCTAATGTTGAATTGTGGTAGTGCATTATATATTGAGATGGGAGAAGATACATAACTATTGCAACCGCAACCTTATTCGTTTATTAACATCATTTGCTCTTGTTTTTTAGATCTATAGCATTCAGTCAATTTAAGTAATATTTTTTAATTATCTTCATTAATAGGTGTTCCTATTTGTATTAGTCATGGCTTGAAGATTGCATTTTAACTTTATACATGGATAAATCACCAGATGGAGCCATGAAACAAAGCATAGCAAATGATTTATCATCTATTGAGCTCGATTTGGAAAAAATGCTCTTGGAACTTACTACTATTTTTACCTCTAGTACCTCAATTACAACACTTAATGAAGGTTTTCCCAAAAATATAGTCAATTGAGAATGTCCTCCAATCGTGATCTTCCCGACCGCTAGATCATACTCTGCCTCCATGTTCCTTCCGCTTTCCTTGCTGCAAAACTGCACCTCCTTACTCAACATTCTCTTCCTTTACACTAGCTTCCCTTCTTCCCTAAAAAAAACCAGCAGTCTTTTACTCATCTATCCGGCCAGTAGAAGCACAACATTACATCTTCCAGCACATATCAAAACCTTTGATATACATAACAAGTTACAAAATCCTGTCTAGTTCCAGCAAACACAATTCTGACATTCAACATCACTTGTATTACTGAGAATATCAGTTCGCTCAGCACGAAGCGGACTAGCTTCAAACAACTTGCCCTCATGCTGTGTAGTTGTGCATAAGGGTGGGATAATGTTTGCCTCTGTGTCTTTAATTGAATGAAGACTTTCCATCAAGTTCTCTTCATTCTATGTCAAAACAGGAGGTGAGCATTATGCTTGTTTAAAGCCTACTTAACACCAACAACGCTGGCAGGTCAATAATCTTGAGATGCAGATCTCTGAAGACTGATTTGCCAGACTAATCGGGCAGATTCATTACATCCTCCAACCGCACTCCCACCTGAAAGGCTTTTGACGACATGGCTCCCGTTACTGAGTACGTTCCGAAACAACTGTCTAAAGCTGCCTGCGCTAAAGCCCAGCATACCCATCGCTCCAAGGAGGCCGAAGAGAATGGCTTATGTGGCTCCTGGCTGCTATCATCAGTTGACCCCTAGGACCTCCTCTTGAGCCCTCAGGCATCTCACTATGCATAGCTTAGGGTGCTTCAGAAAGTAAAGGTATATTACTACCCTAGTATTTGTCTTTGTTCTCCTTGAAAAGAGGAAAATAACTTTGTCTGGGGCGTTGTCTCGACCTTGTTCATCCCAGGTGATTGATATATCTTACTACTGATATGTTGCCCATCTTGAGCAAGATACAGCAACTCACTCTGTCCTTGGCGAACATCCTCACTGCGAAGGATCTGACTCTATTACTAGGTCCGGGGATGATCGCAAGAAGGCTCTGCCATGCCATGCTTCCATGTGCTTTCACCACCATAGGAGCTACACTCTTGCCTCCATCGAAAGGGAGACTTGCTGAATGTAGGATATTATTGATTTCAATATTTGAAGAGCTCTGCAATGCAGTGGGCCCAGAAATATGGCTTGTATTGAGGACGATAGCAGGCCTATAACTCTGGCTAATTCTCTCAGAAAGAAACAATCCTTGCTCAGTAGTGTCGGAATGCCCCTTTTGATCGTTTGCATTTTCTGCAGTGGGAGCCCTGAAAGCGTCTACTGTAAACCCCCAGAACATCCATCGATTGAGAGTGCATCAGGTCCAATTTCTCCAAGTTCATGATAAATCCCAAACTCTGAAGGAGATCTACAGCTCTCCTGGCTTGTTTACGCAGGACGTTCCTGTCCTGAGACATGTGAATCCTGTTGTCTAGCTATAGTATGAGACAGCATCTTCCCTCTCTAAGTATCGCCGCTATGGGTTTCATGAGCTTGGTGAATCACCAAGGAGCTGATGAGAGCCTGAAAGGCAAGCTTGAGAACTCCCAGTAGCAGCCTTCCCGTTTGAATCTCAGAAATCGGGTTTGAGGGGGAATAATTAGAACTGTGAGGTACACATTCTTCAGATCAAGGTGCACCAGCCAGTCCCCTCGAAGGAGGATATCCTGCATCATATGGATTCCTTCCATCTTGAAATGACTGTACAGAATAAAACTCCCATAGGTTGATTACAGGCCTCGCCTTTTCCTTCATTCTCACCGAAAATAAGTTCCTTACAAAGCCTCCCCAAGGCTAATAGACTGGCTCTATCACTCTCTTCCTTGCCAGCTTGGCTACCTCTTTGTCCAGTTTTTTTTCAGTCCCCTGCTGTAAAATGCATAGGCGCTAACACTGCAGCTTGCAAAGGACTTGACAAAAACATGAGGTGAAAACCACTGACCGTCTGCTTTATCCATGCATCCCCTGACAGCTTGTCTCATGCCTACACACAGACTGCTATCCTACCCAGTGGTGGTGGTTGTGCTGCATTTGTCACACATACCTGGGACGATGGCCTAATCATTTTAACACATCCTGCAACGGTCGTCGCGTCGTTCATCTCCAGTTGCAGCCACTTCCCCTGCGTCGTCTCATTGGGGAGAACGTATCAGCTCTGTGCTTTTGCCAATACCGGAGTATCACCCTATTGGTCTTTGACTAACGGTCTGTGGGGTATTGGCTGGAAGAGCGGTCCCTAGCTCTCGCATCCCTGGAGAAAACCTTAGAGGAAAACACCCTCTTAATGGAGGATTGTGCTTTCTCGAGTGCTTTGTAGGTCCCCACAACCTTGGGTAGTTCCTTGGCAAAGGGCTCTCCGAAGAGCAAACCCTGCGCTGTCAGCCCTGCATCTGATGATCCCAGCTCCCCTAAGTTGAGGTTGATCTTCATCAAAATTCCCTTTTTCATTTAGGCTGATATGGCACAGTTTGCACACCTTAACAGATACAGTGCTCTTTTTGGCCACCCCGCCAAGGCTTGCAGGTCGATCTGAGTGCTTGTATCGATGATCTTCTTAGCTAAATCCAATATTTTTGCCAAAGACCCTGCTGCTTCGAGTAGCTTATCTTGGCAGGTGTGCCATGCACTGGCCATCCCTTTCTTAGGATCCTTCACGCTCTTCCCCAGAAAGGTTAGCATCTTGGCATCCAATTCCGGCATAGCTCCGACCTTGCCTGCTAACTTAACCGCAGCCATTCTGCCCTTAAGTGGCCCCGGACTTCCTTGTCTAGAGCTTAGCAAAGCCTATTTTTCAGCTATTCCATCTGTGATGCTGGAAGTGCTTTGAAGAGACAGGGCCTCCTCATCCTTCTCCCACTACGTCCCTGTATTTGGCATGTTTTCTGTCACAGGAGTTCAGTCTGGACCTCTATCAATGCAGCTTTTCATCTTTATTTTTGGTGAACAATATCCATGGGCTACCCCAATGGCACCCATGGGTAGGGATACACCTTGGTACCCCTAGTGTGTATTTTTGGCCACCTGTGTGTTGCCCCACAGAGCAGGGTATGGGCTGGTGGCAGCTACATGCTGATTCTGCAGAGGTTTTGGGTCTCCCCCATTTTGGAACACCCAGTCCCTTCCATAGGAATCAATGCATTCCTGAACAAAGGCAAGAAGGCCACTGAAAGCCTCATGGCTTCCTGTCTTCCCCTTCCTGTTTTGCAAAGTCCTGAGAAACCCTGTTTCTGTCTCTGTCTCCCTTTCCCCTGATTGGATGTTGGGTGTAAATGACTGAATATGGCTCTGGGCCCCCCCCCCCCTGCTAGACTGGTAGGAGCCTCCCCAGGGACTGCTTGTTTTGGGCACACCCTAGAGGTGGGACCTGAATTCATGGATAAGGGAGTCAATTCACATTCTGTGCTGTTGATGTCTGGTTTTGGTTGTGTGTCAAAATGCCTGTGGTCTGCCTGAGCCAGTCCTGTCTGAAACTGGAGTGAATGCAGTGTGTGCTCTGAAAGGCTGCGAGTCCCCCCCCCCCATTACACAGCCACTGTTTTGAGTGTCTGGTTTTGGGTGAATGGCCTGAATGCCTGTGAGCCTGATTGGATGCTACATGATGAATTCCGTAGTGTGTGATTTGCTGATGGAGCCTAGCTCAGCCTGAGTGAATGGGGGGATTCGTGTATATCAGAAGACCCCCTCACTTACCTCTGCGTCAGAAGCTGCAAGTCGAAAAAACCAGAAGTCAGGAGTTTGGAAGCTTGTAACCTGAATACAGCTGGAGGAAGAAGTCTGCTGCTGCAACTCTTCAAGAAATACAAAGGCTGTTGTGCTGATTCAAGGACTGATTAAAAGAGAACCTGGACAGGCAACCTCTGTTCTTCAGTCCTGCGTGCAAACTGTCCTGCATAGGTATCTTTGTGGGTCCAGAGGAAGTGTGTCCGGACATCTTGTGCCCAAGAAGTCCACCAGAATCATCATCCTGTGTCCATGACCATGTGTATTGCCCTGGCATAGTGCTGCTCGACGCCCGGAACTTGCCAATCAACAAAAGAAAGGTGGCATTGCAGACACAACATCTGTCTACTTTTTCACGGGTGAGGAAGTCCAGTGTCGCCGGCTGCAGAGACTTGCCCGCCGGTGGGTTTCCCACTAATCCGAACCGATGAAAGAGTCCATAGGGTTCAAACTTGGCGGTGGTCTGCAGAGAAATCTAGTTCCTGAGTCCAAGACACCAGAAGCCATCCTGTCATCCGTGCTGCAGCTGTAGCACCAAAGAACCGAACAGCAGCGAACCGCAAAATACTGAAAAAATGACACCTACTTCTGTCACGGCCCCCTGTCACGACCAACAGTCATCAACCTGACCAAGAAGACCACCACGACAGACCTTCACTGCTGCCTTTCCGACACTGCTTGGCTCCCTTCTCACAGCCCAGTGATTACTTCTTCCACAGGGGGTCCATCCTTATGGAGCATCATCGAGTAAAGCTGAGTAAAGCTGAGAAACGCACCACTTCACCTTCCAGGGCACCCCAGGTAGTGTGACGAAGAAGAGGGGCTTCCACTCTAAGGGTCCATCCAAGGATCCCAGGTTCATCTTGGGCCCAGCTCTCCTGTTGCTTCCCAGGTACTTTGGGGTGGTGGGATCTGTAGAAACAAAAGCAGACAGCTACTGAACATTTAACGACTGGGCTTTAATATGAAAGCAAAGAACAAGTTACTTCTTACTTTGTAACGTTCTTTCAATGGGATGTTCCTCCGACGTATTCCTTATCTTTGATAATACGTTTCCAGCTTGCTGGCCTCGGAAATGTTTTCTGTAGAGGGCACTGCGCATCGACATCCGCCGAGTCGATGTCCCTCGACGGCCACCGTATCGGCACCGACGTCACCATGCCCATAAATAGCCACGCGTGGCGTCCGTTGCTCAGTTTCGTTTTGTAGCATAAGAAAAGTCATGCCTGAATTGGTTATTGACCTTGAAGGAGCGTAAGCTGCAACCACAAGTGAAGTATTACTGCGGGGATGGATGGGAGGGGCGATAAGGAATACGTCGGAGGAACATCCCATCGAAAGAACGTTACAAGGTAAGAAGTAACTTGTTCTTCGAAGGGATTGTGTCCTCCGTCGTATTCCTTATCTTTGTAGACTCCCATAGCAGTGGCATGTAATTGGAGGTGGGAGTAAGAATGTCATGTATCCCTTTAGGGATGGACCGAATGTAATACGGCTTTGCCAAATCTGGTCTCTTGACTAGTGGAGTAATCCAGGTTGTAAAATTTTGTGAATGTATGTGCGGACGACCTTGTGGCAGCTGCACATATGTCTCTGACCGGTACTCCTCTTTGGAGGGCCGAAGAGGCTGCTATACTCCTGGTTGAAGGAGCCCTAAGATTTTGGGGTGGCTCTAACATTCCAGAATGGCCAAAATAATCCACCTGGAAATGGTTTGTTTTGTTATGGGTAATCCAAACTTGTGACCTGAGTATTCTACACACAGTTGGTCTGCTTGCCTGATCCTAGCCATTCTGCTGATGTAAAAGCTTAGAGCTCGCCTTGGGTCCAGCCTATGTAGTCTTTCTTCCTCTTTCCCCGGGTGGGGAGGAGGGTAGAACGACGGTAAGGTAATTTTCTGAGTAATGTGAAATTCAGAAACCACCTTTGGGAGGAAATTAGGCTCGCTCACCCTCCTAGCAGATGTTAGTGCTACCAATAGAACAGTTTTAAGCGTGAGAAATCTCAGCGAACAAGAGTGAAGTGGTTCGAATGGAGTGCCCATTAGGAAGTTTAAGACTAAATTTAAGTCCCATAAGGGACCTTGGAATGGTTTTGGAGGATAAACATTAGTTAACCCCTTGAGAAATTGTATCACTAGAGGTAGTTTGAAATACGATGGTTCCTCCGCAGTGCGCTTGAAGATTGAAAGTGCTGCGAGATAGCCTTTTACAGTGCCAACTTGAAGGCCTGAGTTTGCCAAGTAGAGTAGAAACGATAACACCGTTGGTGTACCACATGAAAAAGGGTCGATATTCTCTTCTCTACACCAGCTGCAAAATTTGTTCCAACGGCAGCGGTATAAAGACTTTGTTGCTGGCCTTCTGGCCGAAAGCTACACCTCCATGACGTCATCAGGGAGATCCCAATCCTTGTACCTCACCCTTTCAGAAGCCAAGCGTGAAGGTTGAGGGTTCTGATGTCTGGATGGAGAACCTGACCTCCCTTCTGCGAGAGAAGATTCTCTTTGAGTGGAAGACGGATCGGAGGGCAGATGGACATATCTAGAACGTCCGTGTACCACATTCTCGTGGCCCAGTCCGGGGCAATTAGGATCATGGTTTTCTGGAATCTTCTCAACCTCCTGATCATTTGAGGAATAACAGGGACTGGTGGAAACACGTAAAGGAGTGGAAACTCCCAGTCCACTACGAACGCGTCTCCTAGAGCTCCTCTCGGGGGAAATTCCCTTGAACCGAACAGATCGCACTTCCTGTTGGTGCTTGTGGCGAACAGATCCGGCTGAGGGTTTCCCCAAAGGGCGAAGATCTCTTGAAGGACTTCCTGAGCTAGCTCCCATTCGTGGAAGACTGTGCTCTGCCTGCTCAGAGCATCCGCTGTCAAGTTCTTCTCTCCGGTTAGGTGGACTGCCGATAGAGAGATTCCTTCTTGAATTGCCCAAAACCAGAGCTGCATTGCCTCTTTGCACAGTGGCAGTGACCCTACGCCTCCTCTTTTGTTGAGGTAGTGCATGGCCACCGTGTTGTCCATCATTATTAGGACATTTCTCCCCTGTACTGATGGCAGGAAAGCTTTCAGCGCTAGTCTGATCGCTCTCAGCTCCAATAGGTTGATGTGTAGTCTGGACTCCGATGGAGACCAACGACCACTGATGGTCAAGTCGTTGGCATGGGCTCCCTACCCCGTGCGTGAGGCGTCTGTGACTACTGTTATCTCCGGTCATGGTTGCCGAAACAGTTCTCCTTTCAAGATGTTCTCTGGATAGGCCCACCATTGAAGGTCGCGGGCTACCTTGTCCGGAATCCAGAGGAGATCTGTCATTCTCCCTGAGAATTGCAACCACTGAGTTCTCAGTGCCCACTGAAGAGATCTCATTCTCAGGCGAGCCTCTGGCACAAGGAAGATGCAGGATGCCATGAGGCCTAGAAACCTCAAAAAGTCGAAGGCTGGGAGACGTTGAGCATTTTGAAACTTGTTGACCATCTGCAGAATATCTTGAGCCCTCACCTCTGGTGGCGAGGCTTTTCCCAGGGAAGTGTCCAGGTCCGCTCCAATGAACTGGAGTCTCTGTGATGGTATCATCTGTGACTTCTTTAAATTGAGGGAGAAGCCCAGTTTGTGAAGGAAGTGGCAGGCATAATCTAGCTGGGTCTGAGCTTGTCCCGAAGATACAGCCCTGATCAGCCAATCGTCCAGGTAGGGGTAGACGTGGATCCCTTCCCTCCTTAGACTCTCAGCCTCTACCAACATTAGCTTGGGGAAGACCCTCGGGCGGAGGTCAGCCCAAATGGCAGAACTCGAAATTGATATTGAGTCGCCAATTGCGAACCTCAGGTATTTCCTGTGTTTGAGATGGATTGGCACATGGAAATAAGCATCCTGAAGGTCCAGAGATACCAGCCAGTCCTGGAGCTGGAGGGCCTGAAGGATCTGAGTGAGAGTTACCATCTTGAACTTGTCCTTCCTGAGGAACTTGTTCAATTCTCATAAATCCAGGATGGGTCTCAGTCCTCCGTCCTTCTTTGGTATGAGAAAGTAGGGGGGAGTACCAGCCCTTGTTCCTGTCCGCTACAGGTACCGGTTCTATGGCACCTTTCTCTAGCAGGTCTATAATTTCCTGCAAGTTGAGCGGATCTGGAACTTTTAGAGAGCTGTTCCCCGGTGGATGACTCTGAGGGATGTGTAGAAAGGGTAGGCAGTAACCCTGGGCAACTGTCTCTAATGCCCAAGCATCTAACGTAATAGCCTGCCATTCCGTCAGATGTTGAGTTAACCTGCCCCCTACAGGTGTCTTGTGTGGAAAGACCTCAGAGTGGTTTGGGGGCGGCTGATGCAGATGCCGAGGGTAAAGAGGCACCTGCTGCTGCTGCGGTCTTAGTACTTTTGACCCGTCCACCTCGGGTGGATCTCCTTTGGCCTCTTTGAGCCGGCTGTCCTCTGCCTTTCCCGAATGCGGAATAATAGCGAAAGGACTTTCCTCTCCCAGAGGTTCCTGAGGGGCGAAAAGGAGTTTGGCGGATAGCAGCTCCTAAAGATTTTGCTGCTGCTTTAGATGTCTGTAACTTTTACAGACTGTCATCAGCCTTTTTTCCGAATAATGAAGAGCCGTCAAAGGGCATATTCAAAAGTCTGGCCTGTACATCTGGAGCAAAGCCAGACTTTCGCAACCACGCATGCCTGCGGATTGTTGTACTTGCCGCCATGGCCCTGCTGATACTGTCAGCGGAATCAATGCCAGTTTCAAGTGAATCGCACATGGCATCTTTGCCATCTTTAATAATGTTAAGGAAGGCTTCCTTTTCCTCTCCTTCGGGTATGCAGTCAGCCGCTGATGAAGCACACTCCCACAGTGTGTGACTGAACCTGGCGAGCGTACAGGTGGCGTTGATGGACTTCAATGCCATACTACAAGCAGAGAAGACTTTCTTTGCCATAGAATCGTACCTCTTGTCATCTCTATCTTGTGGGGCAGTAGGGTAAGCGGTCCTGCTGCTTGATGAAGTTGCCGCTTGGACCATCAGGCTCTCTGGAGTCGGTTGTTTCAATAAGTATTCAGGATCAGCAGCAGCTACCCTATACTTGGCTGATAATCTTTTATTGGCAGCAGGGATAACTTCAGGAGTTTCCCAGTTAGATGCAATCTTTCCTTGTAAGGCTGTATGGAAGGGGACCACAGGATCCTCCTGTGGACCTTTGTCTAATATGTCTGTCAGGTCATCCTGTTGAAAAACAGGCGAAGGCGCAGACCAACCCATGAATTCAATAATTCTTGCCATCAGGGTTCTATAGGGTGTTTCGCCATGTTCCCCTGGGTCTGGCTTAACAAAATCCACTTCTGGGGAAGTGTCCAGCCCACTTGACTCATGTAATGACTCCTGTAGGTCTTTCAACCTTCTTTCCTCAGAGGTGAAATCCTCTAAAATAGGTAGTGTGGTCCTCTGCAACCCGAAGGTTTCCTGGTCAGAATCTTCCCCTTCTTCATAAATTGAAGATAATCAAGGGTACTCTGACCTCTGAAATGGTATAAAACCCATTTCTAAGGAAGAAGGAGCCAAACTCGTCATTATCGGGCGAGAAAACGTCGATGTCGTCGACGCCGATGTGACAGGCTTCGAAGGCGCCGAAAACGGCGTCGAGAAAACCGGAAGAGGCCTCGAAGAACTTGAGAGGATCGGGATCTTACTCGAGGACATCGACGACGGTCTCGGCGTCGTGCCGGAGGCTCTTGGAATCACCGTTGGCTGTGGAGTAGCCGTGGTCTTCTCTTTCATCGGCGTTGATGTCGGCGTCAAGTCGATCGACCGATGCGTCGAAAAACCCTTCGACAACGACGTCGATGGCGCCAATCCATGCGAAGGGATCTTCGACGACGGCGTCAAAGACGGTGCCTTCTTACCTGATGGCCCATGGCGCTCTCAGGTGGAATGTTTCGCCGGGTGCTGCGACTCGCAGCGTTTTGATTTTTTGGGTTTTTCACCTGGGGTATCACCCTCAGCTGTCTTCGAGGGGGTCGAGGCCACTTTCTCGAAGACGCTTAACATTTTCTTCCTGAATTCCTCCCACTCAGCCTGAGAGCTGTGTTTTGTGGGGCAGGAGACCCTTTCTGGGGAAACAGAAGACGACGAGGAAGGGGATCTTCGACGTCTCTTTTTTGAGTGTCTTAATCTCTACGAATGGTGGGAGCTACTTCGAGATCTAGAATGGGAATGTTTTCGATGGCGAGGAGACGAATGCCTCGACTCGGCCGAAGAAACTTTCAAGGAGGTTTTGACTGATTTACCTCTCTCGAGCTTCCCCTTGCGCTCCTTCAAGGCTTTCGCCGTCATGGACATGCAGTCCTCACACTCCGAACAATGGTGCTCGGCTCCCAAGCACCACAAGCAGATCCTGTGTGGATCCGTTATCGACATTTTTTTTACCTCAGTCTCGACATTTTTTGAAGCCGGATCGCGGCGTTGTCGGTTCCGATGAAGATGCCATCGAGAACGGGTTGGTATATTTCGAGTAGATGTAGATTAGATTATCTGACTGAACTGAGCAACGATGTTTCGAGGCCCCACGAAGACCGGAAAAACAGAACTGAGCAACGGATGCCACGCGTGGCTATTTATGGGCATGGTGACGTCGGCGCCGATACGGTGGCCGTCGAGGGACATCGACTCGGCGGACGTCGACGCGCAGCGCCCTCTACAGAAAACATTTCCGAGGCCAGCAAGCTGGAAACGTATTATCAAAGATAAGGAATACGTCGGAGGACACAATCCCTTCAAAGTATACCTTACCTTTTATTTCAGGTTGCCCATGTAGGGGGATCTTCACACAGAATTGCATTTGTATCCTGACAAGTATTCTGCCAATGTTCTAGAGTAATCTGCTTGCATTTCTACAACTCTGCTTTTAAAGTTTCACAGTGTTTAGTAATGTTGGTGCATTTCATTACAATTACCAGTTGGTGCATTGTTGTTGAACTAAGAATAACTGTGAAAACACCTAGAACTGTATATATTGTGCTAACTAATTAAGTATAGTGTCTTGGGTAAAGGTGAGTCTTATTTATTTGTATATATGCACCTAAACCTACTCTATGTTAGTCAATAAAAGAACTTGGGTAGCACCTAAGATAGTGTGTAGACATTCTTTGTGGGGGTGTGGGGATTCACTATACCTAAGAACCAGCCTGCATCACCTCCCTTGAGTCTCAGCCTTGGTTACTCGTCCACTACGACCATTTGAGAGCCTTGGCTGGGGTGCCTCTGTGACTCTACCCCAACCATATAGTGGGTAGTAGCTCAGAGCATGCTCTTTGTTCTCCAGCCATTACTCTTGTATATGCCGGTCTTGAGCATTCTCTTTAAACGTGCCTCTTTTTTTTTTGGTATCCTTGGTGGCCATTAGGGGGCGAAACCGCCCTGCAAGTAATATGGAGCCCTAGTGCCTAGCCCTGCCTGCTGCAACCACAGCCATTTCCTTCTCTTATGGTTTGAAATTGCTGATGATGACTGCTAGCTGATCAATTTCCACACGTGCAGCACATTAATGGCTGCCATGGGAAATGGAAACTCCGGTGAGGGCACCAGTCAGTCCATGCAGCAACGGCTGCTTGGACCTGCGGCGCTCAGGGTTCTGGCTGCCGCGTCACCTTCCTCCCCTGCCAAGCACACCTGCGGGGTAATCGTCAGTAAGTAGAGAGACAGAGAGAACCCGGATCTCTCTCTTTCACCAGCCTCGCTCCGGTTACTGGAAACAACCTAAATGGCCCCCTGGGGATAAAGAGGAAAGCTGTCACTGCACTGCACCTGACAAACGTCTCTCAAACACATACACAGAAATAAAATCAGGGCACTTATCTGTTGCTAGAGCAGCGAAGAAGGATGAAGGAACATGTAGACAGAGGATGGTCTAGCCGAGGGAAGATCCCGATTGGAGGACATGTTCATGTGTTACTAATGGACTACAGTTTTCTCTTGTGGTTATGGGAAATGTAGTTTGAGAACATTTTATTTGTTTGTCTAACATTCGCTGCTCAAGTTGAAACTAAAAGAAAGAGAAGCATAATGTTTTCCTCCTGTCTTGACATAGAATCAGCATACTTTGGCTATGCAGGTGGATTTTCATTCCTTTAAACATTATTTCTCAACAGTTTGGATGAAGCTGAAGATTGTAAAAGATTAACTGGTGGGACTGGAAAATATGCAAATGCGGTTATGACAAGTGGAACTTAATAATAATGAATTAGAAGATAGAAACAGAGGAGAGCATCTCATTTTTTCATGCAAACTCTAAAAAGGGTGAAGCTGATAATCCTATTAAATTTCTAGATAATTGAATTCTGGAAGTCCTTGGAACAACATTCTCTCCCATATTAGAAATGCAAAGAGCTATTAGAGTAAAGTCCCTATTTGTTTCAAGCAATTTTTCAGCCAGGCCCTTAATTGTGTGTTTTCTGTATCATTAGCATTTCTGTGAAGAGCAAAAAAGCAGTTTACTATGCTTTATGCAAAGTAAGAGAAAAAAATGTCAGTATCTAAGGCCAATATTAAAGAAACTTGTTCTTAAGTATAGACTACTGGATGCTGCAAACTGATTGTTACTCTTCCTAATGTCTCCACCAAAGAATTCCTGGAACCTGAAGATCTGTTTAATTTTGTTCTATCATTAGATCTAATGAGATGAAAACGGTGTTGCCTGATTTGCCATCAGCTAGGAGTAAATCCTCTTCTATGGATAATCAATCTCTTTACACACGACACAAACACAGTAAGAATACACTTGGGATATTTAATCCATCATGAAGCAGAATTGATTTGTCCACTTTGAGCCCTATAGCTAAATCAAGAGATAAGTCTCAATCTCAAATTGGCTGATCTAGAGTTAACTAATTTAGCCAAGTGAAAGTAAATTATACTCAAACATGGTAATTAGTAATTTCCATATTCTTGACTATTAATCTGATTTGTGTGTTTTGAACATTTCTTGATGCAATGGTTCCCGTTTTGTTTTATTTATTTATTTTGTTTATGAAATGAGAGGATTTATTAAATCAAGATATAGGGCCTCATTACGCGGTAGGTGGTAAGGGATTACCGGCACCGGTAAGGTCACCGGTGCCGGTAATACCTTACCACCCTATTCCGAGATCCCCTAGCGGGTCCCTTCCTCCACGCCTGGTTTTACCAGACGTTATGGATGGGACCGTTAAGGGACTTCAGAGCTAATAACGGTACCGCAAATTGCGGTACCGGTATTAGCTCCATCCCCATTCCCATTGAGCCCTATGGGGGCTCGAATGGGAATGGGGAATGGTTCCCGGAATGGGGACTTACTGGGTTCTCCAAGGTTGGAATGACCCGATAAGTCCCTATTTCGGGAACCCGGACCCAGAATGCGGTAAGGTGGTAGCCATGGTGCTAATAGCATAATGAGGCCCATAGTATTATGTAAGATGAGTTCCTAGTCGAGCCAACATTAACCTTGTGTCTCCATGTGCTAATGTTTCACCCACGTATGGGCTTTGTCAAGGCATTTACATCGCAATAACTATAGAAACATTTCATTAATGCTTTTTTTTTGGAAACCCCTGTTTAAAGTCACAAGCAGTGGTGGGTAGTAGCATTTAATGCATTATTGTATCAGAGTTTCATATGCATTTTTGAGCCAAGAATCCTAGCTTTATATACATAAGTAATAAAAGGTGGTTCCACAAAAGAAATGTTATACATATACAGTTAGGCTATTGCCAACGAAGGAATTTCTTACTTGACCCAGTTAAAGTTATCTTGATGGCTTTTTTTTTTCAATGTGTTTATTGATTTTACAACATCATCCAAGTTTTCACAACATATCTTCAACATTTCACATTTACGCATGACTCATTCCCTTTCTTCCCTCCCTTCTCTCCAGGTCCCTCGCTAACCCCAACCCAAACCAGAACTATAAACACAGCTCATATTTCCTCAAATGTCTCTGGCAGACTGTCCCATTGGTCATCCAAATCTTCTGGTGCACTCTTGTCTTCTTCGCTTTCCTTTCTTTTTCTTCCCCCTTCCCCCTTCCGTCACTCCCCCTTCCCCCTTCCGTCACTCCTTATTTCTTTTTTTGGGTTACTAAGGTAGCATGCATGTCTGGTAAGTCTATCCCCTCAGGGGGGTTTATCATCAGGTGAGGTGAAAAGTGCGTGCACTAGAGCATTCCAGGTCGTTATATCATCCAAGCTCATTACAGCTTCTGCCATGGACCATCTCTTCAGATCCTCCCTCCGCATGTCTATGTGTGGTTGTTCTCTGGACTTCCATGCCATTCCTATTCTCCTCTTTGCTAGTACCCATGCCAGATCTATCATCTTATTCTCTGGCTTTGCTTTTTTTGGGCATGTGTACAACCCACGGAGGCATGCTTCTGGCGACCATTCTTATCCTGTAATACCGCCCCTTTTCAGCCTTGCTTCCATTCCCAGTCAGAACCCTCTAATCACTGGGCAGGGCCAGAACATGTGCCCCAAATACTGCTTCTTCTGCTCCACATCTCGGATACCTTTTTACTTCCACGTCTGAAAATGCGACACCAACTGAGGGGTCATATATGCTCTATGAAGTGTGTAGTATTGGGTTAGTTTGAGTCTGTCATTTCTTGAAACCTTTTGGGGTATAGCATTGCTTTCAACCACTCTCCTTCCTTGAGCTCCCTGCCTATCTCTGATTCCCATGCTCTTTTCCCTTTGAGCAGATCTTTGGGTAGTGCCTTTAGCAGTCTCTGGTACTGTCTAGATACGGCATACGCCCCTCTCTGACACATCATACAGCAATCCCAGTACCGTATCCTCTTCCCCTGGTCTGGGAAGTCTGGACATCTTTTTTTAATGCATGCAGTAGTTTAGAATACATTATAAATTGGCCCTCGTGCATCTCGAATGTTTCCCTCAAGTACTGAAATGTTAGAAGATAGACTCCAGTGTAAATATCCACAATTGTTGCATTGCCCTTGACTTCCCAGTGCAGTATACTGTGTGGTAAGTGTTCTTCAGTATCTCTGTATATGTCTGCTGGAGGGATCTCAGGGGATTAGGGTTCTTTAAGTTTCAGTAACGACTTGGTTCTGGACCATATCCGCTTGCCTTACTGCAGGAGACCCAAAGGGTCCTCAATCCTTCTTTCTTTGAGCCAGAACATGTCCTTTAGGAAGAATGGTGCTATACCTGGGCCCATCAAGGCATGTTTGCTTGTTTCTGAGTCTGCCAACCATTCCCCCCATGTTGAAGTTGTCCTGCTATATAGTAGAGTTCAAAGTGTGGGAGGCGCAGCCTTCCCTCTGCATATTCCCTACATAAGACGTTCATATTCCCTTCTCCTGCCTCCCCCCCATATGAACATATGAAGCTGCATATCAACAAGGTCAGGTCCTTAAAGAAGGCCCTGGGTATAAAGTATGGGATGTTTACAAAGTGATACAGCAAGCAGGGAGGGCCACCATTTTTAATAGTGCTATTTTACCCATCACTGAGACGGGCAGTCTTCCCAGAATCTTATAGAGGCTTCTAGTCCTGATTTCCCTGTCAGTGTATTATGTTTATGTGTGTCTCTTGTGTCGTGGTAAGTATTCACTCCTAGGTATCTAAAGGTGTGGAACTGGAACTTCCATTCTAACCCCAGGGATGGTAGCTGGATATCGTCTACCCCCATCCATCCTGCTATTGGAAAGAGGCAGGATTTTGTCTTGCTGATCGTGATCCCTGACAGTGTGGCAAAATTCTCCAAAACCTCTAGATATAACTCAAGGTTTTCTTCTTGGTGTTTTATGTATAATAACATGTCATCTACGTATAGGGATATCACATGATGTACGTCATCTACATAGCCCAGTATCTTTGAATATTTTCCTCATAAATATTGCTAGGGGTTTGAATGCCAGAATATACAGCAAGAGGGATAAGGGACAACCTTTTTTTTAAAAAATAATTTTTATTATTTTTTCAATGCAACCAACAATACAAACCAAACACGCAGTGCAATCCACAATCATTACATTAACATCAATAGTCTTTGTTCACTGCCCCCCTGTTCCCACCCCCCTTCACGAGCCTGTTTATCCTTCACACTCAGTATCTGTTACACACGGCAGGGCGTCATTTTCATCAGATTCCCCTGGATCTAGCATTGTTCCAAATAGTCCAGATATCAATGCTTTCCATGCCATCAGGGTACCCACTTCTTCCTCCCAAGACATGCTACTTGCCTCCTGCCATACCACCGTTTCAGACTCCGACCATTTCTATAATTCTTTCCACCACACCTCCACTCGTGGCTTATGACACTTTTTCCAACCCAAAGCTATCCTTCGCTTTGCAAGCACGTACGCCAAGTCTTTCAGTTTCCCAACATGCTTCAATTTTCGTGGCCTAGGAAACCCTCCCAACAGGCAGGCCCAGGCCGTGTCTACAGCGAGCGTGACCCCTTTCTCTGCCAGCTTTTGTGCGACTTCTCTCCAGAAACACTCGATCACTGGGCATGACCAAAACATGTGTGTCATGTCAGCATTCTCTTCATCGCACTTAGGGCACGCCTGTCTCCCAGCATTCCTGAATTTAGATATCTTCAGCGGGGTCATATACGCTCTATGCGTTACGTACAGCTGTATTTGCTGCAATCTGGCATTCCTAGATACTTTCTTATGGTATCCCAGGGCCCGCTCCCACATCCCATCCTCCATTTGGGCTCCCACCTCCGTTTTCCAATCCAATCTCAAATGCGTCAATTCCTTTCCAACTTTAGCCATTACCATCTCATACAATCTAGAGATCTCATGCCCCCCTTCAGCTGTGTCATATATCACCCCCATAATGGCGTCCGGTTCCTCCGCCAGCACTGTCTCAGGCCACCTTATCCGAATCTTCCGCACCAACCAGTGATACGTAACATACTGACCCCCATGTAGTTCTGTCTCCTCTCCAAGTCCCTCAAACTCTTTGATGGTCCCCTCCTGCCATATGTCTCCCAACGTTACTAGCCCAACCGACTCCCAATAGGTTCTGATAATCACCCTCAGTTGCTCATCTCCTCCTGCCAAAGCAACCAGAGGTACCTGCGGGGAACACGGGAGCGGGTCCCCCATCATTATACATGCTCGTCGCCACATTTTTCACCCAAGCCTCATCATTCCCGGGCACTCCTTTATTTCTGACTCAGGCAACCAGATAATTTCTTTCAGGTAAAACGGGGCACAGTACTGCCCAAACAATCTAAATTCAGGGGTCGCTTCATCGGAAAGCCATTTGGCCACAATCTGTAATTGTGTCGCTATATAATAGGCCTCAAAATTAGGTAGCTTGACACCCCCTTTTTCGTGAAAGTTCTGCAACTTCCAGAGCGCCACTCTATTCCGGGTACCATGCCACAGAAAGTCTCTACACATACCATTTAGTTGAACAAAAAACCTCTTGGGGATCATATGCGGGATATTGCTAAAATAATGTAGGAGCCTGGGTAGAACCACCATCTTAAGCATTGCTCCCCGCCCCATCATTGCTAAGGGCAATTTCTCCCAAAACCTCATACATTTGCGGATTTCCCAACGGCCATCTTGGTATTACACCTGTGTTCCTCCTCCACCGTATGGCACACATCTATTCCAAGGTAGTGGAAGGAGCTCACAGTCCACGGCACCAGCAACACTGGCAGCCTTTCTACAGGGATCCCCTTGTAACAGCCCAGCGGGAAAATGCTAGATTTTTGGGGATTCACCGCTATACCGGACAACCTCGCATACCTTTCCATCACCTCCAGAATATACTGAAGATTTTCTTCCGGGTATCTCAAGTACAACAACAAATCATCTGCATATAGGGATATCAGGTGCCGTTCCCCCCCAACCTCAATACCTATCTCATCATATTGTTGCCTCAGGTATAGTGTCAGGGGCTCCAGAGCCAGGATGTACAACATTGGGGACCAGGGGCACCCCTGTCTAGTGTCATGATGCCTACCTCCAAGGAGCCAGGTCCGACCCAGCAACCCCAGAGGCAGGCATCATTTCCCCCAGGGGAGTGCCAGCGGGCCCAAGCTGGGGCCCTTTGGACGCAGTCCTGGCGCCTTAGGCGCCAGGCTCATGTTGGACCTCTGTCCTGGCGCCTTAG
Organism: Ambystoma mexicanum; assembly: GCF_040938575.1. Taxonomy (NCBI): domain Eukaryota; kingdom Metazoa; phylum Chordata; class Amphibia; order Caudata; family Ambystomatidae; genus Ambystoma; species Ambystoma mexicanum. The sequence continues at coordinate 557,450,915 of NC_090931.1, forward strand.
GCGCCAGGCTCATAAAGCTAGACATGTGTTTTAATGTGCACTTACCTGATGCAGACCATGCTGCCACATCCAGGCCCTCTTGAGGCCTGAATGGAACTACTTTACCTGTGGGACTACTTTCCACCCGGTTGTGGTCGGGGAAGGATACATACCTGATCGGAGGAAGGATACACACTTGGGACTTATTCCAAAGCTATTTAAACCACACCCGATCAGCAACTCACGCTTCGCGTTGTTCTGCTCCTCGTTGCTGGACGCTCACCGTGTCAGCTCCTGCATCTGGACTTCAGCCACGCCTGTCAGCATCCTGGGTCACCTGTAAAGGGAGACAAGAGACCTTACCAGCTAGATCTGCACCACGGAGACATCACCGACGATCCTAAAAGGGAAGACATTATTTTTAAAAGCATTTTGTTACGAGCGCTGCAGCGCTGCATTTCACTCACCTTTCCTGGGTTCCTCCATCTTCAGCAGCGATCATCCGGATACACAGCCACTTCCCAGAGCCTAGAGAAAAAGACAAGAATAAGAGGTGAGAGAAGGAAGGGAATAAGACTTACCTGTTGGGTCATTCCCATTTCATTTCGGGTCTTGCCGCTTCCAGGCATTTTCCGGACCCCGGCCCCTATGGGGAAAAAAGACAAAGCCATTGAATGAGCGTATGCAAAGACAGTTCCCGAGCGCTCATCCAGAACTAACCTGCCATTTACTGGAACTGGAACTGCACGTTTCACTTCGGGTCGGCGCCATATCTCCGGCATTCCGAACCCCGCCCCCTAAGGGGAAAAAAGACATAAGCATTAGCGCTTGCTGCAAAAAGACAACGAACATTATTAGTAAGCTTGGACTTTTGAACTTGCAACAGAACTTTTACAGAGCCTTACCTGAATAGTCAAGCTTACCTGAACTCCCATCAATCCTCAGTCCAGTGAAGTAACTGGGTTTCAACGCGCCCCTGCATCAGAAGCAGGATGGAGAGCTCATCCTTCCTGACCCTAAGGTGAGACTTCACGGGGAATCGTGGAAGGGTATCGTGGAGGGTTGGAAGAGAGTGGGAAGCTTGAGCATAACTCAGTCAGTAGGTAATACTCCATTTTCACGCACAGGGGAATATTCCTGCGAGCCGGAGAAGCCAGAGTAGAGGGCCCTTCCTGTCCATCTTCAGAGTCCTGCGCTTCACCATTGAAGAAGCATCAGCACTCGAAGCCAGACCTGCGCCTCCGTGGGAATCAGGTGAGCGTTACATCTAGTGCCTCTGCTGAGTTGCCATCTCTCAGATATGACTGTTCCTGTTCGCAACGTGGCTCATTATACAGCATCTCCGCCCACCTAATGTACCCCGGCCCTATTCCATACTCTCCCAAGGCCGCCAGCAGCCACGACCATCTGACTGAGTCGAAAGCTTTAACCGCGTCCAAAGACACGATTGCCATCTCTCCTTCATTGTCACAGCCCCATTCGATCACCTGATGGAGTCGCCTGTGGTTGTGAGTAATAGTCCTGTCCAGGACATAGCCCGTTTGGTCCGGGTGTATTAACTTGATAATTACTCTCCGCAGTCCATTCGCCAGGACAGCCGTTAATATCTTCCTGTCCTGGTTCAGCATCGACAACGGCCTGTACGATCCGCAGCTATGCCCAGGTTTATCAGGTTTAGGGAGTGGTATTATGATCGCTTCTCTGAGCGACTCCGGCAACCGTCCCACTTCAAATGCCTCATTGAGCATTTCCAACATTGGGGGGAGCACTTCCGCCCCATATGCTTTATAAAATTCACTAGGTAATCCATCCGCTCCCGGGGTCTTACTAGTAGGTAGCTGTCTAACAACCTCCTCCAACTCCTCCAAAGTAATTGGTGCATCTAGTTCTTCTCTTTCTTCTGCACTTATCTTGGGCAATCCCATGTCTTGCAGAGTTTCTAGCATCTCATCTCGGCTGCCTCCTTCTCTATCCTCATATAGTTCTCTATAATAATCCTCAAATTCCCTGTTGACTCCCTCTTGGGTGTCTGCCACCTCCCCATCTTCTCTGGTTATTGTCCTAATCGGGGGCCTAGGGGTTTCACTCTTATATAGCCACGCCAAGAGACGGCCCGTTTTATCTCCACACGCATGTTGTCTCTCCACGTACTTTTTGTAATTAAGGTTACAGAGCTTTCCCAGTATTCCGTGCACTGTTGCTGTAGTTTAAGCACCAGCTCGGTGTCTATGCTTTCACTTTTTAGTTCTCTTTCTAATTCCCCTTCCACCCTTTGTAAATCAGCCAGGACCCCATCCTGCAGACCTTTCAATTTAGCGATGGCCACACCCCGCATCACCACCTTGAAGGCCTCCCACAGTGTCCCCGATGAGTCAGCGCTGCCTGTGTTCACCTCAAAATAGCTAATGATCTCATCTCTTATATCCTCCCGAAAAACCGGATCTTTAAGCGCCTCCGCACGGAGGCGCCATGTCGGAATCCGTGCCCTAGGGTGGCAGTATTGCCACCCCAGAACCAGGGGCGAGTGATCCGACAGGACCCTCGCTTTATAGTCTATGTGAACGATCTCTATCATTACATCTGATGTGGCAAAGACATAATCAAGTCTAGTGTGCTGCTGTTGTGGGGCCGAGTAATGTCAATATTGCCTCTCATTAGGATGCTTTGTTCTCCACACATCTACCAATCCAAAGTCGTCTACCAACGACTGCAATGCCCTAGCTGCTGGGGCCGGCCTGACCATCTTGTCATCCGACCTGTCTACTTCGGGGTTTAACACACAATTGAAATCCCCTCCCCAGATCACTGCGCTCCCCACGCACAAGCTCAGGTTGGTGCACATAGTCCGGAAGTACTCCGCCGTGTTTTGATTAGGGGCGTACGTGTTTACAATGCACACCTCTTTATTCTCTACCAACCCTCTCACTATGACCAAACGCCCCTCAGTTTCCACAGTTTCCTGTATCAGTTGGAACGGGACGTGCAGCGCCACTCAGACCAGCACATTCCTAGCATAGGCCGAATATGAAGACCCTACTACAGTACCTTTCCACTTTCTCCCTACCAGTTCCAGTTTTTCCCGTGTCAAATGCGTCTCTTGTAACAATGCAATATCTATCTTTTGTCTTTTCAAATAGAGCATGACCTTATTTCTTTTTAGATAACTATTGAGTCCCCTGACATTCCACGTCACTATTCTAAGATCCCCCATGGCTCGTCAGTACCCATCTCTCTCCCTCTCGGCCAACCCCATCCGCCTGCGCAATACAGATACAATTCTAGGGCTGTTCCCTGTAGGCTCGTGTTTAAACTCAAACTCCCCAAAACTATATACACATCGAACACCCCACCTCCCTCCCCCCGCCAATCCCTTCCCCAACAACTCCCTCCCCAACTGTTGCCCAGCTCCATCCCTGGATCTCAGGCACCCCACATCTAGCCCTGTCTGGTACGCTCAGAGCTCAGTAGGGTGAAGTCGCCCTAATGGCCACTTAACTATTAATACTAAATGGGGGTGTGAGGACTAGCCCTGCAAGGCTCCCTACTAAAGCAACAGTCACAGTGCACACAATACATTATCTATTCTACTCTGGTCCCGTCTACGAACAGGCCACATCAATGACTATAATCAAGTCCCATAGTCTGAAGCCGCACCATCTCGATGTGCTCCCATTACACTTTACTTATCTCGTCCGCCTCCTTCTTCCGTCTGGATGTCAGGCTCCTGGGGGCAACCCTGCGTATCAAGCCATCCCATGGCATCCTCCGGAGTGTCAAAAAATAATGTTCTGTTTTTATGAAAAACCTTCAATTTTGCCGGGTGAAGTAGCATGTATTTATGGCCCGCCTCCCTCAGTCTCCTCTTAACAGCCCCGAAGTTCATTCGGCTCCGCTGCACCATCAGGGTATAGTCCGGGTAGGCTGTTATGTGTGCCTCCCCTCGCTTGATTGTTCCACCTTTGCGAAAGTGTTCCAGAATCCTTTCCCGGTCCCGATAGTTAAGGATCTTTGCGATAACTGGCCTAGGCGGATTGCCTGGCGGCGGCCTCCTCGTCAGAGCCCTGTGCGCTCGTTCCACAGCAAATCCTTGAGACAGAACTCCTCCGGTTATCTCTTGTAGCAACATGTTTTCGACAAACTCTGTGGGGTTGTGGCCCGGATAAGGGAAGTGACTCTGTGTATTGGGAACTGTTTGGATATGTATCTGCCTGTGCGTACTCTCGCTGCCAGGCTAGAGTAAAGCATTTGGACCCACCTCATGAAGTTGTACCTCATGCCGAAGCTTTGTAGGGATGCAAACAGCCATTCCCACCTGACCAAGTCAAACACCTTGATGGCATCTAGTGTCACCACTACGCAGCCATCCGGCCAATTCTGTGTTCTATCTATAACATCATGTAGCCTCCTTGGGTTTTTCGTTTTTGCTCTGCCCGGGACATAACCTGTTTGGTCCGGGTATATCAATGTTGTAATAACTCTTTTCAATCTCTCGGCTAGCACTGCTGTTAGGATTTTGGTGTCTTGATTAATCAGTGATATCTGTCTGTAGGATTCGCATAATTTCTCTTCCTTGCCGGGTTTCAAAATCAGAACTATTACTGATTCTTCCATGCTATCACGTAGTTTCCCTGTTTCATAAGCCTCTTCCAAGGTCAGAAGTAATTTCGGGGCCACTATATCTGCAAACTCTCTATAAAGCTCTGCTGGGAGGCCATCTCCCCCTGGAGATTTGCCTGTTGGGAGCGTGGCTATCACTTCCCTTAACTCCTCTGCTGTGAGTGGTGCATCCAGCATTTCCCTTTGCTCTGCATTCATTGTGGGCAAACCGATAACTGTTAGGGTCTCTGTGTTTTCCCTACCTTTGGTGTCTTCTGAATCCCCATAGAGGTTTTGGTAGAAGGATCAAAAGGTCTAATTTCTTTCTTTTTGTGACCTCCAGTTTTCCCCACATTGATGTATTATCTCGACGATCCTTTCTCGAGCTCTCGTCTCTCTAGTTAACCATGCTAGCATCCTACCTGGTTTATCGCTCTGCTCATGGAATTTTACGTTGTACTTTGCTTAGCTGTGTCTCCCCAGTCTTTCCCAGTGCTTTAGGCATTTCTGTCTTAAGTTCGGTAAGTCTACTCTCTGGTTCCGTCATCTACGTCTTAGAACCCTCTATCCTTTCAATCTCAGCCTCTGTATCTGCTAGTTGTTGTTCCAGCTCTCTTCGGACCCCCCTTATCTCAGAAATGGCAGCACCCCTAATCACTACCTTGAAGGCGTCCCATACAATCCCCATTCCCTTAATGCTATCTATATTGAAGCTGAAGTATTCTTCTATCTGCCGACCTAGTTCTTCCCTGAAGGGGCTGTCTTTTAGAGTTTCGACTCTCAGTTTCCACGTGGGTATTGGGGCAGGATGGTTGCTGAGTACCCACTTAACCACTAGGGGTGAGTGATCTGAGAGAGTTCTACCCTCATATAAGGCGTCTACAAAGTCCCCTAGCTGGTCAGCCCCTGTGAGAATGTAATCTATTCTCATGTATAGTTTATGCACACTCAAATAGAATAATTATTTTTTCAGTCCATGTACCCATATCTCCTGCAGCTCGAGTTCTTCTATCAGCGTTCTCAGGGCTCTGGTCGTGGGGACAGGGATAAAGCCTTGTTATCTGACCTGTCCAGATCTTGGTCCAATTAACAATTGTAGTCCACCCCCCAGATCCATGTCATACCTCTAAAGGAGGCTAGTTTAGCATATGGGGAGTGAAAAAAGTGACTGTGCTATGGTTGGGTGCATAAGGATTTATCAAAGTTCATTTCTGTCAAGGAACCCATGTACCAGCACCGTTCTTTGTTCAGTGTCAGTTTGAACTCCTATTGGTTGGAAAGGCACCACGGAGGCCCCCAAATGAGGACTCCCCTTGCATAGTTACAATACATTTTCTCAATACTTGTAATTGTTTCAGGGTGTAAAATGCATCTCTTGCAACAGGGCAATCTGAATCCCCTTACGACTTAGGTATGTAGCTACCCCTTATCCTCTTGACATAGTTATTTAGCCCTCTTACATTCCAGGAGGAGTTTTTAAGTGTTTCTGCCATCGAGTGTCACCACCTCCCACCCCACTCCTCCTCCCATTGGCAAGCTCCCATTAACTCTGCCTCCTTACAACTAACTTGTGGGTTTCTGCCATGTTTTTCTTAATGTGCATAATGATGCTGTGTTGTAACTTGAACCAACTTTCCCCAACATAAACTTTAACACACCGCCCACCGGGGTTTCCCTGTAGAGGCCCAACCACCATTTGTCCCCAACTCCGGCGGCGCTTGGTGATCGTACTCCAACTACTCCTTGGTTGGAAGTACAACAGAACTCCAGAACCGATTGGGTGAGGGAACCAGACGGGGAGTTGGAAATTCTTGTTGTTTCCCCAATAGTTCGAGTCTGGGGTTTTTCTGTCTAGATAAAGTCATGTGTCACTTGTTGCTGGGTCCTCCACCATTTTCTTCATATCCGGGTCATGTTTCCAATGTCAAGTATTTGTCCTGATGTAACCTCTCACCTGTTTGCCCCTCTGTGGTCTTCTTTTCTCTCCGTCATCTGCTCCATTCGATGTTCGTCCATCCAGGCATTCACATCTTCCGGGGTTTCGAAAAAGAGGGATTTTCCATTGTGGATTATTTTTAACTTTGCAGGGTACGGGAGAATGTACTTCATGCCCTGGCGAGGGAGTCCTTTTGTTGGGACAAATTGCCCTCCTTTCCGCTGAACTTGCATGGTATAGACCGGGTACATCGCTAGTAATGCTGATTCTCGGCGGATCTCTACTCGAGCCCTGGAGAGGCCAGGATCTTCTTGTCCCGGTAATGTAGAATTTCTGCTATGATGGGGCGTGGGGCTGCTCCTGGGGGGGGTTTCCTTGTTAGCGCCCTTTGGGCTCTTTCTACTGTGAACTCTTGCGATAGAGCCACCAGACCTATTCCGTGGAGAAACATGTTTTCAATGTAGGTGGTGGGATTTCTACCTTCTGCCCCCTCAGGTAGCTTCAGGATTTGGACATTGCTTCTTCTCACCCTCCCTTCTGCGTCCTCTGCCCTGTCTTGCAGCATCAAGACTCTTGCTTTCAGATCTTGAACGACTTCTTGCAATTCCTTTGTGGAGACTGAGACATCCTCCCGTTTCTTTTCAGTTTCTCCCACTCTGGCTAGTTTGCGTACATCTTGATGCAGGAGGTTCACATCACTTTTTACTTCTTCAATGTGGGTCTCCAGGGATGCTTGCAGTGCCGCTATCGCCTTGAGGATTTTGTTGTGTGGGAAATGTGCGGAATGTGCACTTACTCTACAGAAACAAGTCTTTGAACACAAGAAGGTGAAGTGGACAATGAAGGAACACACTACCTGCAATACCAAAGGGGTGATTTATATCATTGAATACCCCTGTGGCCTACTATGTGTAGGCAAAACTATCCGTCCTATCAAGATGGGCATATCAGAGCATCACTCTTGTATCAGAAACAAGATCCCAGATAAACCCCTGGTGGATAATTTCAGCCAAAAGAACCACAAGGACACAGACCTAAGGTGGTACATCATTCAAAAGGTGACACCGACCATAAGAGGAGGAGACCTCAACAAGACCCTGGCCCAATTAGAACAAAGATGGGTCCATAAATTAGACACTGTACAATCGGGCCTCAACATCGCTGTCAAGTGGAAATCCTTCCTATGATCCCACTATTCTGTAGATTTGTCTCTGAACAAATTGACCAACTGACCCACTACCCAAACTGAGACCATGCCTTCCACTAGATCATATTTTGTCCGTGTGTCATGTCACGAGACTGGGAATTTCAAGAGACCCCTCTCTCGTACTATGGTAAAACACAATCTGTGTTAGAGGTATATGCCTATCTAGAATATCCTGTATTATCCGTGAGAGGCTTTTGGACAAGTTGTTTGTGTAGCATAAATGCAAGATCATATATTGTGGTGATGGTTTACGTCATGTCACAAGACAAGACATAGCTCACCATATTTATCTATTTGAGCTTCCATTTAAGCACACATAATGTTTTACACTCACTCGTATTCACTAGATAGACCTTTGCCCACTATTGTAGTTGACCGCGGGTTGTAACACTGTACTGTTACCATGGTAACGGTCGTATGCACCCGGGCTTCAACCTCTACAACTATACATTTAAGTATGCAACTCACTACAATTTTTAAACTTGTGCCATTTCACACGCCTCTGGCAGGTATGTCCAGTTGTATGCGACCGACGGGTTTTTCCCATCACTATGGCCCTGCACATACACACTAGCTCTGTGCTCACCACGTCCATCCATCTGTACATAATGGTTTACACTTAGTTGCACTTATTAGACAGACATCTGCCCATTTTTGTAAATGACCGTGGGATGCAATGCTGTACTGTTACCATATCAACGGGCGTATACACCCGGTTTTTAAACCACTACAATTATACATTTGAATACACAACTCACTATAATACATATACTTACGTTATGTCACAAGTTTTTGGCAGATATGTCCAGTTGTATGCAGCCTACGGTGTATCCCACTCCAAGATGGCCGCCGGTATTTAATAGCAACGTGGCCTAGCAACGGCGTCCGCATCGCGTTTCTGATGTGCTTGCCACTGAAGAGAGAAAGCTTTAACCATCTTGCAGCAGCTCTCCTCTGTTACTTAACGAGATCTCGGAGGAGCCTCTGTCCTCCCAGACCCAGACATGGACTAATGCTGCAACAGGTACTTAGTTACTTCTGTTTTTACTATTGATCGCACGTACGGACTGCACAGTGCTTTAGCAGTCAGTTCTATTGACAATGTGCCCTCCATTTAGGAGACCGTTCACCTGGATCCAGTCCAGTGACATACCCGATGTGACCGCACCTTCAGCGCTAACTACATATAGGTAAGCATGCACATTTGTCTGTGTGGGTCCGCCACATCGTTTTTGATGCACTACCTATCACTGCACATGTATAATCTTTGGGGAATCATAGAGGATACAGCTCTCCTATTCAAACATTTCTCCTTTATCCAATAGGTGTCCAATGTAACTGTGATTTATGAGACACTACGGGTCCCTGAATCTTCCCCTTTTTGATTACGCCTGTGGCCTCAATTAAGTCCCACAGGTAAACTGGGTCTACTGGCTACTTATGAGATACTGAATGATTCATTCATACACTGCAATCACACCTTGAGTACTCCCCTCACGTTGTTTCATTCATCTTTTCAGCTATATCTGAACATCCTGACAAGGAGGAAAAGGCCCACATAGCCCTTTTATATGGCTGAAACACCCTGGTGTAGACAAACTTTTTTCCAACCACAGTGTCACAAATGTTCTTTCACTGTTTTGTACCGATATACATTCTGTATACTTGGTCCACTTGTTCATGTGTAATGACCCCTGTCGGTTTTTTGGTAGTAACTGTATTATGTTATTTGTGTAGATGTATATGCAAAAATGTTGACTTGCTGTTGCGTTTTTGTGCAATTTGATTTTGCTTTACCCTGTAACGTATGATGTTCAGCACTATACCTAAAACAATCAGCAATCGCATGCCAATAATTACAAAAAAGTATTCCAAAATATCAAGGTGTGGTACTCTTTTGTTTTGTGGAAACTGTGAATGAATAGTGAGGGGGTGCATTTTGACCGGTTCACCTGTATCGTTGTTAACTATTCCTCATGTGTCTGCCATTTCATGGTCTCTGATCTGCATTCATTCTGTCTGGAGTATCTCTGCCGGGCCACAGGCGACACTTTTGCTTATACTGTGACCACTCTATTTAAGTCAGGAATCTCAGCGGGAGGCTCCTTATTTGGGGAGAGGTGTTTGGAGGAATTCGACCCTACACTTTCTGCATTTCATTGATTAGAAAAAGCATTGAAAGGAGAGTGACCTTGTATTTATGAAACCCCAAGCTGGTGACTTGTTTCTGCAGGTGGTCAGCATGGAGAGGAGCGCTTGCGTTCTGCACACACATAAGCATGTTAATTAATTAATTAAAGAAGCAATGATGCAACACTTTGCTGAGACATAGCGAAAGGCTTGAACACTCATAAGGCCAGCAAAGGAAAGGCTACGCTCTATAGACAATTGTATATGTGTCACATCCCAGCGTTATTTTACGCGTTGAGCAGCATTTGTTACTTAATAGTATTCACACAACGCGTAGGTGTAGCTCAGGCACAATAGGTGCTTAATTGTTGCATGTGCAGAATGGCTAACCCACTGGACGACAGCATGATACACTGGAGTTAGAACAGGTGTTCACGGTCACATGTAGTGACGCCCTACATGTACAATTGTGTGCACAAAATGAACACCTGTGACAGCCTGTGTACCAGCGAGGTCTTTGGGAGAAACCGTTATTTTCACTGTTCCATTTAGTCAGACAATACAAGTGCACACTAACTGAACTCTGCGCATTAAAACACATATGCCAACGGACCATGCATATGACTCAAGAAAGCAGGAGCCAAGGCTTACACAGCAGGAACTAGATGTTCTAGTGCAGCAGATGGCATTCTATTTCGAAGGCTTTTCAGAGCGACAGCTCAGAAGCTGTCGTTCCAAGTAAAAAAAATAGAATTTACGAGTGCTTTTAACTGAAAGTCAACAGCATCATAAATGTCTGCAGGGGTGTTTTGGGCTTAAAGAACAGTAGAATGCCATAACGTATTTTCTCAGCTAAAAGTGAAAGGCATAGTAGAAATGGGACAGCCTAATTCTGATTGAGCACAGAACGTCAGTTGATGTCAGAGTTAATCCCCATTTAATTCAGTTGATGTTTATTTCAGACTGAGTACGTTAATACAACACAATTATTGCATTCAAATACCATCGGAATTAAAAACGACAATTGCATGTGTACAATAAACAATACCCATTGAAACAGAGTGTAGGGAAAGGAGACGTTTTAACCACCATCAGGGTGTAGGCTGTCAAGAATTGACTGGCAGGCGGCACAGCACGCATGAGACATAGGTCTTATGGGAGTCGGGGAGAGATCCCTTTCAGAAGGTCAGGTAGTGCCAAATCAACACATTGGGGTGGGTTACACCCAGTATCTTCCTGTATAAATTATCAATGCACTTCTTTTGTAAAGCACAATTGTGAGGACCAGTCTCGGGAGGATAGCTCAGCTCAGCTCTTGGAAGCAAGACGACAAGAACAACACAGGTTCGATCCGCGAGTCCGCGCTTAGAAACCTCTGGGTATTAAGCGCGTTATAAGTAACCTATCAAATACGAAATCTAAGCCTCCACGCTCATTAGCAGCCTTTCCATTCTCGGTCAATGTATTACTGTCTTGATAAAACAGGAAACGTCCTATTAAAGAATTACATTTGTTTTCTAAGTTAAAGGTTTCCAATATGTATTTATGATGATTTTCATAGTCAGGATGTAGCAGTTTTTGCATAAAGGGTGCTGAGTTAAGAACTACTCACTTAGCCATACTATCCATATCATGTAACTGGGAAACGGGCCTGCATGAATGAGTGCCAAGGAGATGCTCTCCTTCTTCCAGAATAACGATTCCTCTGCAATGGGTTCTTTGTAGGACATTTGAATGCCTGCTAGATCATTACGTGGGAACCAAACAAAACATCAAAATGATTCTTGGAATCACTGGACAAGGGATCAACAGAAACTCGAGACCAGCCATGTTCAATGCGACTATGATCAATTTCTACCAAAACACAGAAGTTAGAGTAAGGCCTAAGGAACTTACAAGAGGTTCTAAAAAAAATTAATTTCACGTCTCAGTTCTACAGTGTAGAGGATTAAGGATTAAGGAAAACGTAATCAAATGAGAGGGGTACATAAACCGTAGTCTAAGTTAGAATGGTGATCCTGAGTCCAGCTATCATTAGCGTAAAACATTTTGTAGTCAAGGCTGTATCACCATCGATGAAGGTTGGCCATCCCATTCTTGCAGTAGAGTGAACCTTGCAAGCACCACAACACCAATGCCTTTGGATTGAGTAGCTGGCAGTCTATTTCTTCCCCATTTGTCCTGAGAGGGTAGTCAGACTGTGGACATTGCCATGTCCCCCTGCCAAGGGTGGCATATGCGCGTTCAGGAGCCCTCCACAGGCTCTCGTTTCTCAGCCACCCACCACGAGCTTTAGACTCCTGAGAGATTAGAGCGACTGGGGGGCTTTCGCGGAACCGAGTCTGCGGCTATGGCCTCCTGTCAGGGCTTAATCCTCTCTATTCCTGATTAGGTCATTCTAGAAGTCAGACTAAGGAGTTGTGCAGGCGATGGGTAAACCTCTTCTGCTGTCAGACCCAAAACTGCCAAGTCTTCTTCACTAAATCTTGCCTTCCCTCTCTATCGTCTCTCATAATTTCTCTTCAATTTCTTTTATTGCATTCTTTTAGTGGTTCTCAACCACAACGTTGTCTCTGGTAGGGCCTTTACCTGCCTTTTCTTCCTCTTCTTCTTTTCTACTTCACCAACCTCCTTTATCCCCACTCTTTTGCTTTATTAATACATTATTATGTCGAAATGAGCTAAAATTTAACAAGTGCATACAGAATAATAAAAACTAAAATAATAATCATAAAATAAAATGCCCCCCCCCCCACACTCCTCCACATATGTTTAGGCCTCCTACCCATGTTTTGATATTTCTCTCATTTCATTCTTCTGGTGACTGTCCTTTTTTCCTCATCATTCCAGATGTCTGCTTTCTACAATTCTGTCCTTTCTGTAGCTCCTCTATTCTCTTCCTCCTTCTTTCCTTGCCCCAATGCCAAGCTCGCTCTTGCACCTGGATTCTCCTACACCATCAAAATATTTCCCTCCTTCAATGCCAACCTCTCCTTTGCACCTTTGTTCTCCTTCTCTTCCTATATCTTTCCATCCTCCAATGCCAACTTCTCTGTTACACCTCTTTTCCCTTCCTCCTACTACCATACTCTACTCCCTCGCTCTGCACCACTCTTCTCCTTATACAGCGTGTGTAATACCTCAACACTGGTTATGGCATGTGTCTTTCTCTTCCTTGGTGTCCTGGGAAAAGGGTTCCATAAGGTATGCAGTGATTATATGGAATCCCAAAATAACGGATGCAATTACAACGAATACAAAACAACGAAAACGAAAATAACAGATTTGGGAAAAACTAAAAATGGGGTTTGGAGTGGGAATAGTGGTTTTGGGGATGGGGAAAAGTATTACAAAAATAAAGGGGGGCTTTGGGGCCCACCCAAAAACAACAAAAAAGGAATTTGTTGTTTTGTATTTGTTGTAACTGCATTCGTTATTTTGGGATTCGATGAAATCACATGTAACCTTCCATAATAGGGGATTTTGGGTCACCAATGGCAATACCGAGTCGGCCACCTGTGATTGGTTTGCTACAATTCCTCCCTCCCAACACCCATGTGTGTGTGTCTTGTAAAGTAATTATTAATTCTGATTTTGCCACAGCTCTGTGCCATAAGTGTTTAGTGAGCGGAGTTGCCATCTTGGGGTTCATGCTCATAAACCAGCTCCCAAGCGCTGTGTTCCTCAACTATGGTGAGTGAGTGTATGGTTCCGCAGGCAGATCCCAGACCATTAACAAAGACTTCCCTTTTCACTGTAAATACATTGTAGACAATTCAGGGAATGCTGGAGAGTCGCATTCACCCTCACCTAGTGTTTGGGCAAGTCAGCAGGCCAGGGAGTGGAGAGAGGCTCTGATGATTTCCCTAGTACACCCCTGGGATCGCATCATGTTGACGGAGGCCTTCCTCAGCCTCCTGAACCCGTGAACCCCTTTTTACCATTATAAATATTTTTAAAACGCTATTATCACTAGTTAATTTTACATTTAATTTCTGAAATGTCCTATTCATAGTTGTGGATCACCTAAGCTACTATCAAAAATCTGTACGATCATATTTCACTTCTTAATTATATCCCCTAGTTGGTTTTGTTGCTAAAACGTTCCCACATATACTAAAAACATAAATGCAGCATAGGCTATCCCATATAATTGTCCAATGCATCCTGCCAGAACACAGCACAGTAAAACACCTTTCATTATATTTTCCAATGGTCCCTCTATAGCATAGGATAAGGTCAGGCCTTTCGGTTAAATAATTGTGCCCTCTCATTCTTTCCCCACCATGCTCTCAGAGTATGGCTCTTGATGTGGGGGATTCGTTTTTCATTTCCCCCTTTTGTGCCCTCCACTTTCCTTTCATCAGGCAGCCACCTCTACCAGTTGGCTCAGTAGCAACAGGTCCCTCAAGGACTCCTCATAGGGAGCACTATACGAATATCTTGCCGCTAAGCCTCCACAACATCAAGGAACTCTTGAGCACATCGCAAGGCTATGCAGTAGCACCTCTAGCTTTCCAACATGCCATATGGAATTACCAACACACAATCTCAGGCCCAAATAACCAGAAAGACTCAAAGAATATGGCAAAATACTACTTAATTAACCGCTCAATAAAAACCTAGTGAAAACAACAGATTACAGCTCACTCACTGTCAAATACATTTCAATTACACAAAAGCTTTATACTTCGAAGCTCGTCAGTTATGACGTCATCCTATGTGGCAAACTGTAAAAACCTATGGAAAGGAGGGATTGGTTAAGGAAACATATATACCTATTTTCTTGTTTGGGTGTTAGTAACACAATTGGCTGCCCCTTATCTGGTAGGCACCCCATGAACTACCTCTGACTATGTATAACACAGATTAATAGTAGAATAACAGCAGCGGATTGGCCTCTGCCACAAAGTATAGTCCGTTGCTACATAGGCCCTCGTGATTGGTTGGCATTCTCTCCCAATCTTGGACATTCGGCTTGTTAGCAGCAAGTAAGCAAAACGAAACCCAGGTGCAGAGAACGTCATATTACTGCCCTCTTGGACAATTAGCCTACTATGGACAATTAGCCTACCATCTATCATCAGTTAAGCCCTAAACCAAGGCTGCTTCTTCTGTTTTCTTCCTCTTGACATTTAAGGGAGTGAAGGTACAGTGCTATCTTTGTCTGGAGCTTAATGAATAGGCCGTGTTTTTCAGTCTTGCACCACGTGTGAGGAGACCACGATTGTCACAAGTCTCTACCCTTCTCACCTGTTTCTCTTTACTTGCAACCTTCTTGGATGTGACTTCCATCTTTCGCACGGTCCGGGATTTATACAGGCCCGTGTGCAGGTCTTAGGATTCCAGCGTGAGATTTGCAAGTCCTACGCTGAGTAGCGTTCACACATCCAGGACCGGGAACCAGGAAGGGAACAATATCCTGACTCAGAGGCACGGAACGCCGTGGAACCGAGCACAAGAGGAATCCAGGAAGATAAGCGCGGAAGAAGGTAGGGCAAGGAAAGGGGGCGAAATGGAAATATAATTAGGAAGATGGGTACGAGGAATCGGAAGGGAGCACCAAGCGAACTCCGGCAACACACATCTGACTACTCCAAGTGGTAGCGTTGAGACGCGCAGAGCTGCAGGGGCGTGACTGTTTTGTAGGAAGTTGAATGTAGCGCGTAAAGGCTGGTAAGCTGCGTTTCAAATTCAACGGCCATGTTGGAAGGATCACAGAATTCAGTCCTCGATGGATCATGGACCACGAAGTCCAGAATGGATGTAATCGGCGGTTCATGACAACGATTCTGTCCATTCTGACCTTTTATTTAGTGCTATTTGATTCAATTATACTGGATGCTTTTACTCCTCTTGGTCTCTGGAGATTTGATTGCTCCGTCTTGTATATGCTTTCTGCATCTTTGATTATTCAATACTTGGCACTTGCAAACGTTTACTCCTTCACTTAATCTAAGAGAAAGATGTCCTACAGACATGGCCTATCCTCTTCAACTCCTTCTGTACTTTGCAATTGCTTCTTGCTGCAGCATCCTTGATCCTGAGCCAAACAAATATTCTCTGTTCTTACATGAGTCTTTGTTTCTGTGCCTGTGAGCTCTGCAGCCTTGGTCTCTCTCCTTGGGGATTTTTAGCTTACTATTATACAAAACTGACATCCATCTTTTCATCATGGCTGCTTTACCCGGGTTATATTTTCTACTGCAGCAAGCTTCTATATGTCTCATCTACCTTGCGATTCTGCATATGTACATCTACTGCATCTCTTTTCACTTATCCTCTCAGTGTGTATGATTTCTTTGTTTCTGCATGAATGTTTACTTTTCACATCAGTCACATCTCTATTCTTTAAGTATTCACATATCGTTTCAGTGTGTCCTTGTATCTTCTCTTCATGTTATCACTTTACTCTGGTCAGATTTCAGTTATAGCTCTTCCATGTTTAATGGTGTATGCATCTATATAGGATATGGGTACTTCCCTAATTTTTTGTTTACGGGGGACCGGTCTCAAGTAGGGAAGATGTGAGATACACTGTATAAGGCGTGGAGATCGGTTACCCCTCCCTTACACTATCACATCAATTGTGGTTTTACCTCACCTGTCTCAATGCTTAATCAATAAACAGCATTAGACACCAGAGTATAATTTGTACAAAAAAAATATTAATTCTTTTATTATTTTCATTTTTTAAAACTCATTGGGCCTCATTACACGGTAGGCGGTAAGGGATGACCGGCACCGGTAATCCCTTACCACCCTACTACGAGGTCCCTTAGCGGGTCCCTCCACTAAAGCCTGGTTTCACCAGGAGTTATGGAAGGGACCCGCTAAGGGACATCAGAGCTAATAACGGTACCGCAAATTGCGGTACTGTTATTAGCTCCTTCCCCATTCCCATTGAGCCCTATGGGGGCTCAAATGGGAATGGTTCCCGGAATGGGGAGTTACCGGGTCCTCCAGGGTCGTAATGACCCGGTAAGTCCCTATTCCGGGAACAGGGACCCGGAATGCGGTAAGGGGAATAGCGCCATGACTACCACCTACCGTGTAATGAGGCCCATTGTTATTTGTATCTCTCATAAGCCAACTCATCAGTAAACAACACAAGCATTCTAGAAACCTTTTTGTGCACAGGGGTTAATACACAGTGGGGGTCATTCCGACCCTGGCGGTAGGGTGTTATTGGCAACAGTAAGACTGCCGGTGCCGTTAACCACCTACCGCCCTATTACGAGGTCCCTTAGCGGGAGCCGCTAAGGGACCAGGGAGCAAATAACGGGCCTGCTATTAGCGGGCGCGTTATTAGCTCCCTCTCCATTCCCATCGAGTCCTATGGGGGCTCAAATGGGAATGGGGATTGGTTTTTTGAATGGAGACTTACCGGGTCCTCCTAGGTTGGAATGACCCAGTAAGTCCCCATTCAAGGAACCCGGACCTGGACTGATTTTGGAGGCAGCCATGGTGCTAATAGCTAATAGCACCATGGCTGCCTCCAAACTCGGAATGACCCCCAGTGACTTCAAAACATATCCAGTACACCATTTTCTACAAGTAGATCAAGACAACCTCTTCGGTTGTTTTCATCAGTGAAACAACAATTCACACATCTGCAATCTGTTCCTCCACTATGGGAAGTCACGATATGACCTAGTCAAATGGTTGGCCTAGGTGAACTTTATACAGACATACAGGTACTGTGGAATGAGGGCCTCATTATTGCAGTATCCTCTGGGGAAAAAAACAGAGGGACTAGACAAAGGGGTATTTTCTAGTCATCTGTTGACACGTGTTTCGGCCTTTCTCCTAAGGTAAGCTTTTTCCTGGCCTTCTCTGTTTGTTAGGCCTTCATCAGGATGGTAACCTTGCTCAAAGTTGACTCAATCGTGGATACCCCAGCTATTCGTGGCCACTCTTAGTGTTGGTGCCAACTGTGTTTAGGGATTTCATCGAAATCTTCTGTCTATTATGCAGGAGGTTGAGGTTTTGCTTCCTTCTGTGTGTATCGCACAGAGCTTGCAGGGCGGGTGCCTCTACTTGATACCAAGTTTTATTGAAGTTTTTTGGAAAACAACACTGGGGAGTCCAATGCAACTCAAATGTTGATTTTACTACATGAAACGCTTTGCTTTACACTGATGAGCTCCTGACCTATATATCCATATTTATATGTTAAGTGAGAGATGGTTTTCATACAATATGATTCAGAATTATATTTCAGGATACTGTTACTTTGTCATTCCACCCAATATATTGCCATTTATACATAGCCTCATATAAAATTGATTTGTCTACTGAGTATACCTGTTGCAATGTGTTGTATATGTGACTGTCAAGTGTGCATGTTCATTTTGTGTTGTCATTGTGCTTGTGGTTTAGAGTTAGGCTTGTGGTGACTAAAGGGGGATTGAAGGGTCCCAACAGGAGCATAATGCTTCACTAGAATTCCCACTAGCCCAAGGTCAGGCACAAATGACTCTTCCAAGCAGAGACATATTCAGGGACTCAGATGGGGTTGGGAGGGAGCAGTGTTTTTTCTCTAGATCATCAGCGGTCTTGGAGATTGGTGATGTCATGGAGGATGAGGCAGTATTTTTCCCTTTAGGTGGCTATCTATTACCACCATGTTTGTATCCAATATAAAACATTTGTACAGCAATAACCGATGGTACAGACAAGAAGACGTGTTGAAAATATCTTTGCCATATCTGACAATTGTGCATGTAATTTGCATGTGACTGCATGTTATTCAGTGTGCAGGTGTTCTGCGTGTAAAGTGTAACAGATCCCTCAACTATAGACAAATCCCTAGCGGTTGGTAGACGATTTATAATATCTATTCCCCGTCTTGCGTGGCGACCCACAGAATACAACATAGTCCCACCAAAGATTTGGTCCAGTTGTCACATAGTAACTGACATAGCAGTCATCTCTGTGCCTGAACACAATGTGCTGCATGCTTTTTTTTATAAGGTTTTAAATTAGTCATCCCTGCTAGTAATTGAATAGTGATTGAATTCTAATTACTACCGGCATGCGACGTAATGCTCTTTTTATATTCATGTTTGCACAGACTACGAAGGGCCTTCATCCACCACAGCACTTCGAAAACATAACACTGGCAGTAGTCGCTATACAAATATCAAATAACATAACGTTACGTGTGTGTCTACAGGTCTTTACACTGGGAAGTGTAGATAAAAGGAGCTTTTGCAGGCAGCATTCTAAAACCCTAGACCCACTTTACAGAGATCCATGCATTTAAAAATGTGCTGATCCTAGCCACACAAACACTGTTTTGCTCACTTTTCGGGAAGCTTCATGCTTCTTTGTGTTTCATGCATGTGTCTATAGGTCCATACACTGGACAGGGTAGACAAAACAAGTTCTTACAGGCAGCGTTCTATAACCCTAGACCCGATTTACAGAGTAACCCAGGCATTTACAAATTGGCTGATCCTATCCACACAAATTACGTTTTGCCCACTTTTCAGGGAGCCTCAAGCTTCATCTTAGTGGTGGACACCCCCCCTGTTTCATGTCCCAGCTGGTTTATCATGAGACAGAGTGAGGGCAATGTTTCCTTGCATTTCTGGTCTCAGAACACACACAGCAGCTGCCTAGTTTAGGGGTGAGTGTGGAGTACTTTCTGCTGCCTTCTCCGACATTACCCCAACATATCTTACCAACATGTGTAAAAGTTGTAACTGTAAGAGAACAATTTCAATCAACAGCCAATGTATTTCAAACAGAGAGCCCAACAGCCCTTCTCTTGCTTTTCTTTGTTCTGTAGTGTAAATAGTGAAGGGGTGAGGAGGTACCTTGCCTTGACTCCAGAAGACCCCCTGTTGGCAACAGCTTACACCTTGTGCATATGCTAATCCCTGACAGCACCACACTACCCTTGGAAGGACAACCTTTAAAATTTGAATAAAAAAAGCATGTCTGTTTTTGACCAGCTCCCATTGCGTTAGCTGTGGCATAAACAAAGAAAACCCTCTGAGACCCTTAGCTAGAAAGGGTCCAGAGATACTGCAAACACAAGATTGTAGACTTCTTGGAATGTCCATCATATCCTACAGCCCCCAAAATCCCCCGTCTATCACTGACAACACATCTCTCTTCACCATCCTGCAGCTGTCACACCTCCTTGTCCCCTTTTTTACACCAAGGTACAGCA
Organism: Ambystoma mexicanum; assembly: GCF_040938575.1. Classification (NCBI taxonomy): domain Eukaryota; kingdom Metazoa; phylum Chordata; class Amphibia; order Caudata; family Ambystomatidae; genus Ambystoma; species Ambystoma mexicanum. The sequence continues at coordinate 557,470,946 of NC_090931.1, forward strand.
ATTTTTTTGAGGAATCCACACACCACCCTCCATCTTTTCTGCTCTGCGTTTCATCATAAAGACTCCCCTGCAGGATTGTAGCATCACTCTGACACTGAAGGCCGGGAGCCACGTCAAAGCCTGGAGTGTTCGTGTCTGTGTGTGGAGGGGGGATTTTCAGTTTGGACAGTGTAAGAAGACTTCTGGGCAAAATGTTCAGCAATTCTAGTCTCTGCCCCGACCAATACCTGATGAACGCCCAAGACGGGCAGAAGTTGAAGAAGGCTCCTGAGCATGGTAGTGTTAGCCTTAAGCCAGAAGGAAAACAAACACACTTTTTTGAAATTAGTACACAATTAGTAGACGTTATCATTCTGTAAGAAGAGTAAAGCTAACTTATGAGATGCAGAACTCGGCTTTAGTGCAATCACAATAATGTACATGGAAAGGTAGGAGACTTTTCTTTTTTTTCTTTAAGTTGTTTTAATCAAGAAAAACTTGTTTTTTCAACATAATACAATTTCTTTACAAAGTTTGTTTGTTTGTTTGTTTTTATTATTTATAATGCGCGAGCGTACCCAGAGGTATCATGAATTTTCGAAGCTTAGTTGCAGTCATCATAACATATACATAAGAACAATAAAGTAAACTAGTGTTATATACAAAGAGATGAGGTAGACAGGCATTATGTACATGTAAACAGGTAGGCACACGTGGTTACAGTGTGTGCGGGTAGCGCGGCGTTTAGTTGTCCTAGTGGGCCTCTGTTTGCAGCCATGAAAATACCTTGGAGCGGAAGTTCAGGTAGGGCAGGTCCATTCTGAGATTTGGAGGCAAGGAGTTCCACAACTTGGCTGCTTTTACCGGGAAGCTGTTTCCTCCTATGGTAGCGCGTTTGTAGTTGGGAACGGATAGGCAGTCTTTGTATGCAGTTCTTACGGGTCTTAAAGAGGATTGTCTGTGAAATCTATTGACCAGGTATATTGGGGCAGCATTATTGAGAGTTTTGTGGGTGAGTGATGCCGTTTTAAGAGTATTTTAATCATTAGTGGAGAGCCAGTTGTTCTGTTGGCTGAATCCTGTTATGTGATCTCTTCTAGAGATGCCCAGAGCTGCTCTGAGAGAGTTGTTCTGGAGGGTTTGTATCTTGCTGGTGGTGGCCTTGGATGATCCCAAGTAGAGGGCGTTGCAATAGTCGAGTTGGGACAGAATGAGGGCTCTGGCAAGTGTAAGGCAGCTAGTGTCCGAAAGAAATGGTTTGGCTGCACGGATTAATTTGCATGTGTATGCCGTGGAAGATGCTAGGGAGCTCACTTGTCTTTTGAAGGAAAAATTAGAATCCAAGTAGAATCCCAATGTTTTGACCTCTTGTCCGACTGTGATGTTATTCCCATCAATCATGAAGGAATTGTAGGCCGGAGGTGGTACCTAGGATGAGGAGCTCTGTTTTATCATCATTCAGGCATAGTCCATGAGTGGCCATCCATGCCTGGATGATGATGTATACCCTATTTATGAAGGCCAAATCCTTTCCATAATCTCCAGAAAGCGGAAGGAGGATCTGGGTATCATCTGCATAGTTTGTGTAGGTGATACAGAGATAATACAATTCATCGAAAAGGGGCTTGGTAAATATATTATACAGAGTAGGGGAGACGCAGGAGCCCTGTGGTACACCACAGGTGATGGGTACAGGGTCTGCTGCAGCAGTGGGAGAGAAGACCCTCATGGTTCTGCCATTAAGGAATGATGTGATCCAGTAGAGAAGTGCGCTGAAGAGTGGAGGTGTGAGCATAGGACAGAATGATCGACCAGGTCGAAAGCTGCAGATAAGTCGAGGAGGAGGAGTAGGGCAGCTTGTACATTGTCTCTGAGTGTTTCGATCTGAGCTTTTAAGTCAATGAGTGCGGTTTCAGTCCCGTGTTGAGGGCGGAACCCTGATTGTCTGGATCCTAATAGGTGGTGATCTTCCAGGTGCTTCTGTATTTGTACATAGGCCACCTTGTCCAGAATTTTCAGTAAGAAGGGGACGGTTGTTATGGGTCGGTAGTCAGTGGGTGTGGCTGGGTCAAGTGTAGGTTTTTTTAGTAATGGCCGTACCCAAGATTGTTTTAAATTGGTGGGAATGGAGCCGGTGGCGAAGGAGGCGTTGATCAGTTTCGTAATGAAAGGGGAGAGTTCGCGGGCAGCGTCTTTGATAAGCTGTGTATCTCCCTGGCAGTTGGATGGTTTCAAGGATAAGATGATTTTTTCAACTTCAAGTGTATTGAGAACTTGAAGCGGGTGATATCTGTGGGCGTGAGTTTGTCCGGGTTTTTTGGTGGGAGAGTGACATTAAGGGAAGCTTTTTTGCTGGAGATTTTGCTTTGTAGGGTCGCGATCTTATTCGCTAGGGCGCTTTGAATTTCTGAACACCAGTTTTTATCTTTGGTACAGATGTCAGGGGGTACTATGGGGGTTTCTATTTCTTTAAGGATAGAGAAGAGTTTTTTCATGGTGGATTTTGCTTGGGATATGCGAGAGTCAAAGGAGGTTCGTTTAGCCAAATAAATAGCCAAATACATTTCTTTTTGTAGAATGCGGCTAGTTTGGAAAGTTTGAGTTTGTTTGCGGCTGAAGGGGATTTTTTCCAGGTGGCCTCGCAGTTTCTTTTCTGCTGCCTAAGGTTTTTGAGGAATGGTGTGTACCATTTGTTGAGGTGTGTTTTTGGTTTTCTTGGTCTGAGTTTGCGGGGGACGATGAGGTCCAGCGAGGTGGCCATAATCTTGTTGTATTCTTCGACCAAGGTGTCAGGGTCAAGGTTGTCAGAGCGTGTATTGAGTGTGGGAAGTAGGTTCGGGATGAGTCTTTCTACTGTCATATTCTTCTCGTTTCTAGTGAGAGCTGGGGGGGCCCTAATGGTAGGCGGAGGAGGGGGTCTGTCAGTAGAAAGCATGAACGATACTAGATGGTGGTCGGTCCAGGCTAGGGGTGAAATATTTGTGATATTCGCTTGGCAGTTATAATCGGCTACCCAGTCAAGTGTTCTACCTTTTGAGTGAGTGGGTCCTATGCATCTTTGCGTGAAACCTAGTTCAGTAAGAGTGTTAGCTATAGTACTGGCGATGTGGTCTTCCGGGTCATTATAGCCTAAATTAAAGTCTCCGAGGGTGAGAAGTTGAGTGGAGCTTTTAAGATTTCTGGATAGAATAGAGTTAAGGTCTTCATCAAAGGTGCCAATGGGGCCTGGCGGGCGGTAGATCAGGTAGATATTGAGAGTTTGGGTATTGGTAAGTGGAACTTTGATTGATAGTGTTTCGCATGAGAGGATATTGGAAGAAGTTGCTAGTCTCATGGTAAGGCTGCACTTATGGATCATGGCTACACCCCCTCCTCTGGAGTTGGGGCGTTCTTGTCTCAGGATAGAGTAGTTATCTGGGACTGCCAGCATGAGCATGGTGCCTGCTGCTGGGTGAAGCCAGGTCTCAGTAACAGCGAGGAAGTCAAGGTCATCTATAAGGATTAGGTCTGCTATTTCTGTAGCATGAGCTACTAGCGATCTAGCGTTGATCAGGGCTCCCTTGATTTTGGGGCTATCTGTGTTTTTAGGAGTAGTAGTATAACGCTTGTCCTGTGTTGATTCAGGAGTTCCGTAAATGAAGGAGTTGTGAGGTGGTGTAGAGTTGTGGTTTTGGGGTGAATTGGGGGTTTTTGTGGAAGGGTTGGGTCTAGGCGGCGGCGCTCTAGGGTTCTGTATAGTGGGCAGTGAGCGGGCAAGGGGCTCATACATTTTGGCTAGTCTAGCTCTGAGTCCTAGGTTCCTGTCTGTAGTGACACGAGGGAGACTAGTGGGTGGCAGTGGTTGAAGGATGTTTGTGTCTAAGTTTGGTTCATGGTTGTTGAGTCCAGTTAGGGATGGCGTGTTGGGTAAGTATGGAGCCATCTTGAGCTGTGCTGCAGTGTTTAAGAGGATCAAGAAGCATGCAAGCAGGTTGGTGGCGAGTTGGCACATATTAAGTAGAGATGGCGAAAGTGTTGGGAGGCCGGATATTGGGCTTGGTTGGCACCAGTTAGACAGTGTGCTTTGGTATAATGGGCCTGTGTTGCGTAACACCTAGTTAGGGGTAAGGCAAAATGGCTAAAGTACATATAGCAGCAGCTAGATCCAAGTATAGCAATTAGGCTAAAATGCATTGAATAACAACCAGATTATACCTATGCATCTAAATACTAGTGGGTAAAGTGGCTAAAGTACATGTAGCAGCAGCTAGATTCAAGTATAGCAATTAGGCTAAAATGCATTGAATGGCAACCAGATTATACCTACACATCTAAGTACAAGTGGGCAAAGTGGCTAAAGTACATGTAGCAGCAGCTAGATTCAAGTATAGCAATTAGGCTAAAATGCATTGAATAGCAACCAGATTATACCTACACATCTAAGTACAAGTGGGCAAAGTGGCTAAAGTACATGTAGCAGCAGCTAGATCCAAGTATAGCAATTAGGCTAAAATGCATTGAATAACAACCAGATTATACCTATACATCTAAATACAAGTGGATAAAGTGGCTAAAGTACATGTAGCAACAGCTAGATTCAAGTATAGCAATTAGGCTAAAATGCATTGAGTAGCAACCAGATTATACCTATACATCTAAGTACAAGTGGGCAAAGTGGCTAAAGTACATGTAGCAGCAGCTAGATTCAAGTATAGCAGTTAGGCTAAAATGCATTGAATAGCAACCAGATTATACCTATACATCTAGGTTCAGGTTCAAATTAAAACATTATTACATATATATACACAATTGCTTATCTCAATACAAATATAAAGTGAAATATAAAACAGAATTAATAAAGGAAAGAAAATAACAACTTAGATATACAGTTTCTTCTATTAACAAGACACTATCCTATTCAGCCCCTTACAAATGACTCATAGAAATCACCTTTTTTTCCAATAGGCCCAAACTATATAAGTAATTAAGTATGGCATATCTGATAATTCTCAAATTGCTATGAAATCATAGATTCCAACATCGGATATGTGTTACGGTCATATATCCAGAAAACAAATAGGCAAAGTGTCTAATTAGTTTTGATAATAATATCGGACATTCAACACACAGATGCATCATAGTTTCTGGGGCAAGTTGACAAAAGCGACAGTGTATCTCAGAGCTTGATATAATTCTCCGGGCACATAGGACTTCCTTAGTAGGCCAAATATTGAGTCGAAATCGCAAATAATAATTTCGCTGACGGGAATTAGGGAACATAGTTTCTCTGTTTCCCCATTCCGTTTTAAGGCAAATGGGTTGTTCTGAAATTTCTGATATAATAGACAAGATGATCTGGTTTTAATCCAGTCGTCTTCCCGCAAGCGTTCTTTGGCCTTATCTGGGTTTTCTATTAACAATGCTAGAGAGAAACCTGCATTTGTCATAATCTTTTGGGCCATGTCTCGCCATACTACTGCAAATTAGTCTTTAGATTTAAGAAGATGGGCTGATATAAGGCCCAATAAGCCAGGTTGATCCACACTCAGCACACATTTGCGATACAATGAGCATAATTTCCATTTATAAATAGAATAAAGGGACAATTGTCCAAGCTCATGTCTGAGGATGCATATAAATTCAGACAGTGGAAGATTTAAGGCACGCTTCCAGTAGCACCCTTCTATAGTTGACCAATATTGGTAAGATTTACCTAAGAAGGCCTCTGTGCCATATAGAATTACTGGAATAAACTTTTGTTTATAATACACTAGCAATGGGGTTATCGAAAATGTACAATATTTACCCCCTGATTAATCTACTTTGAGAAATGGCGGTCATTAATTTCTGCTTTATGTACTGATGATTGGCATGCTTATTAGGGCTATTGCTTATATATGTGCCCAGATAAATATATTAGGTGACTGAGGTTAGATTGCTATCTTTTAATGGCCATATGTAGGTGGCATTACGTTGCTTTTTTTTACCAAACTGCATAATTTTCGTTTTTGTTAAATTAAATGATATACAATTTTGCTTAGTATAGCCATTGAGAGCGCTCAAGAGAGCATGTAATCCTTTAGGGGTTTTTGAGAAGAGGACCATATCATCAGCATAAAGCATATATTTCACATATACACCATACATTTTCGGGGGATCTGCAACAATCTTCTCAAAACTTGAGCCAACATCTGAAATAAAAAAGTAAACATTGCAGAGGCTAACAGGCAGCCTTGTTTTAACCCACAAGCGGTCTGAATCGGATCAGACAACAGACCATCGCTGGACAACTTGATCTGAATTGTGGTATCTGTATGTAGGTCAATGAGCCATTTTACAATGTCCATTAGTTTCTTGTAAAGAAGCTCTTGCGAGACGGCATCAAAAGCCATTCTGAAATCTATAAAGGCAGTATAGAGTGGCTGTTGCTGTTGTTGGGCTTTCTGAATGATGCTGTTCAGAGTAATAATATTAGCAGCTGTGCCAATGCCTGGAAGGAAGCCTGTTTGGAATGGATCTCGGAATGTATTCGCATCCATCCATATGTTAAACTTGCTCAAGATTAGGCGTGCAAATATTTTGCCCAGGCAGTCCAATAATGCTATCGGTCGATAGCATGCTGGGTCATCTCTATTTCCTTTTTTAAAAATAGGTAATATTATAGACTTCTTCCAGGAATCTGGGATGACACCTGTAGCAAGTGTGTGTCTATATATCTGGTAGAGAATCTTTGCCCATTCATATGGATGCTCTTTAAGTGTTCCATTATGAAGGCCATCTGGGCCCACAGCCCGCAAGCGACTCAAATTCATAATGCAAAGCTGAATGTCGTCAATTGAGATTATGAAATGATATGACATACATGAGTCACCGGTATTTGGAGTTAGATCTGGAAATGGTGAAGAATATAATTTGCGGCAATATACTTGCCAGACTTCATTTGGTACAGCATTGATCTGAACCGTTTTTGTGTTTTATACGTGGCCTCATTTAAGCACGCCCAGATACTGCTTGTTGACTTCATGAGGATTTGGCGCAACATATTCTCCCCATTATATTGGTAGTGAAGCAGACGCTGGCCGTTTATCCACGATCTATAAGAGGCTCTTAGATGTTTTTCTGCTGAAAAACGATCAGCCTCTGACAGAAACCTCAAATTACGAATGACTCTGCGAAGATCTGCTTTCTTGCACTGAAGTAAAGGATCATATGGGTGACAATGTTTGTGCCTGATGCTCAAGTCCGGCTTCTTGAGCTGCTTGAAGATCTGCATCACTTTAATATAGCAGTTTGGATGTACATCGCCAGGATGGCTATAAGACTGACAGAGAGTTTGATGGAACTGCTCTAGTTTATTAGGATTCCATCGCACATGCGTGCCACTGTTATTAACCAAATTATGGTGTACATGATCACTTCTCAGACGCGGGACTACTGCTTGGCATGTCAGATAGCGCATGACGAGCTTGTCATGATCACTGATTCGTTTTCACAACCTGCATGGCTTGCATATGCTGTAGAAAATTTGTATGGACATAACTATAGGCCAGTGTGGCTTGCAGTTGCCCCCTGCTCCAGTTAGTTTGGGCTGGAACATCCCCCGAGACCGCACCATTCAGCATAACAAATCCTCTTTCCTTCATGATGTCATGCCAGGTCAGTTCGTCCATCGCCAACCCTATGTCACCTTGTGCGATCAAGTATAGGTTTAAATCCCCCACTATTATTGTTTGATGTATGCTCTGGTCATGTGCCACGCAGTTGAGAGTCCAGCGCAGCTGCATAAAAAAGGAGTCTGTTGAAATGTTCATTCTGCTCCAATAGATGTTAACAATTACTATGGTTTGCAAATTTCTGTGCAGCTTTACAATTTGGAAATACGACGAGGTTGAAGGAAGATTCTCACCCAATAACCCAGAGGCTTTATTAATGGCTAACAGAAGTCCACCACTGGGCCGTCCCTTGGCATTCTGTATAGCAGGAGTTGCAATGATAATATGGGACTCCCATATGGGGCAATCTGTAAAACAGGTTTCCTGAAGAGCTATAAGATCATATTGGGCCAGATTGTTGGTAGCTGTGTTGATAAGGTGCTTATGCCCTCTTGCATTCCAAGAGGGTAAGCTGCAGATATTATCAGCGGCATCATATTATGATCCCGAATTACAGGCTTGTGATGATATCATACTGGACATATAACTTGTAGTCTGAAGAGTGTTTCTATTCTTGCTAGGCTTATATGTCTTAATTTGTGGATTCTCAACCAAATTATCTCTGATGTTTGGTTCTCGGAATAGAATAAAGCCCAGCTCATATAAAGATGATTTAGCTTGCCACAGGATGTTCATCACAGTTAATGAGTTTACATAAATTCTGCCATCAGATAATTCATTTATATTGGTAAACTCTACCAAATTAATGTCAGTTGAAGATAACACTGCCAGGCTAGGAATTTTGCTGCATATATTTAAAATACTCGCTCTATTCAATGCATACTTAGGATAAGGATCTTCTCGACATCTGAGCACTAAACAATGTGACTTAAATTGTATTGGTGGTTTTCCTCCATCCAAACTATAGGAATTGGGTAAATATCTCTCTTGGAGGCCTTGTGTCGCCAAGGAGAAATTAGCTCCAGTGCATGTGCTGTCATTTTGTGCACTCATATTTGCTGTCATAGTCAGCCCCTTTAATAGTCTGCTCACGTCCGGGAAGCCTTCTTGCCGTATGTTTTTAGTGCCTTGGGAGCGCTGATTAGTCTCAGAGATGTATGCATCACTGGGCATTTTATGATGTCTCTGAAGTTCTTCAACGAGGATATCAATTGTACAGAATTCACCTCTGAGGGTAATTGAGTAGTTACAGATTTGACATTGTTCTGAGAAAGTGAGGGCATGGCTGCATGCAAATCTAGGTCACATGAGACAGCTTGAGACATTTGGTCGGTAGATAAGTTAAATGTCTGTAATGGTTGAGTATTCGTTTCACCAAAGATCGCAGTGCCCTGATTGTTAGAAATATGGCCATGGGCTGTAGGACCGGGGGCTTGCGATACAAAAGGTTGTTGTCTGTTCATTGGGCAAGATTGTACACATGGGGCTTGAGACATGTATGCATTTATGGAAGTTCTAATCTCCTCTCTGAATTCAGCAAGACTCGGTTGGTTTGGAGTGACTTTATTGGTCCCAATAGAGAAAGTAGTCCGTACCTTGTTATTATTCCCTTTACAGGTACTTGGACTGGCATTTGGGTTCATTCTGTTAGCAGAGGGAAGTAATGTGGTATTCTGGGGGAAGTTAACTTGTGCAGCACCTGATGGATTCTGACTAGCAGTGAGGGCCATTAGCTCATCAAGTGGTCTGTATGGCATAAGGTTCTGTGTTATGAGCTTCATGCAAGATCCCACCTGCTCAATTGCATCGACATTATTTTTTTTTTCTCGCCTGGGGACTACCTCGATAAACTTGCGCCCTTTTGCTCTAAGTTTGGTACAACGCCCTGCCTTTGTTTGCCTTCTTAAGTTGATCGAAACAGGCTGGGCATCTGTGAGCATAGATTTGCTGGTCTCTATGTTGGTAGAAACAGCGGCAACAAGTTTGTAAGTATTTTGCGCCACTGAGGTTATCGGGGCGACACCAGGAACATTGGTGGAGTTAGGTGATTGCACACAGACATCGATCAATAATGAATTGTCTCTGGGTAAATTGGAGTTTTGACATCCATTATGAGCGACCTGAATTTCACTGTCTATTGGGCGAAGGTTCGCTGGGAGCATTTGCAGATTGATTCTATCATGCAGCCTCTCAGGATTGTTTGAATCATGAGACAGGCTTTCTAGAGAGCTCACAGGTGGGCAAGATTGTACAGGGGGAACCTGTGGAACGCACACTAAAGGTCCTAGATCTCGAATCGGGCCCACCTCAGTTACGTCGTATGAGTAAGAGGAGGGGTTCGAGACAGCCTGGATGTTATGAGCATTGGAGTCATGACCAAAATTGGGTCGGAGGTGATATGAGTTGGGGATGGAGGCTTTTGTTAAGGTTATCATGCCACAGCAATGTTGTTCCAGTAATGATGTCTGGTGATTTATTTTACCATCTAATACTTCATATAGCGTTGATAACGCTAGAAGCGCAGTTTTCATAGCGCTCAAAGTATTGCTAAGGGCTGGGGCTTCTGGGAAAGAGAAGCGCTTAGAACAATTTCTATTGATGAAAAAAGCAGACTCTTGAATTGGGTCCTCAAATCCTGTCCTCCGGGGGTTTGGGGCAATAAATGAGGGTGATTCATCTATACAGTGGGAGTTGGGACTAGGGTGAATATCTGGTGATTCATGGGGACTTGTATGGGTTATTTTCGGAATGGGGCCTGGTTCTGTATATTGATTAACTGAAGTCGGTGTGTTGATGAAAGTGTTATCAGGATGCAACTGAATTAAATCACCAGTGTTGGAGCATATATAGAGAACATCAGGTGAAGGGGAGGTGGACTTACCTGAAGTATTCATGAAGTCCATCGCCTCTTCATCGACTTCTCCTGCTAACGTGAGGAGGTTATGCGCCGCTCTCAATCGGTGTTGAGTGGCCACTGTACATCGAACAGGCTCCAACACTCCCTGTGAGTTCACATCAGCAGGGGGCAACACTCTCAGACAAGGAGGCAGCTCGCCCGACATAAAGGCTGATTCCATGGTCGTATCAGTAACCTCATCCGATGGACTTGGGGTCACTGGAACGTTAGGATCCAACACAACATTCACCTTGGCGGTAACACTGGTACTGCTCGGGGGAGTCGGCACCCAACCAATTTGTTGTTCTAATTGCAGTAAGGTCTCAGGAACAACCAATACATCAGGCGATATGTGCCCGAGAGCAGGACATAAGCCAGGGTGTAGGGCATTATCATCACTCCACATCATATCCTGCACATAATATGTGCGGATATCAGATGTAATTGGCATAGAACGCTGCATATTATGACTCTTGCGATTGGATCGGACGGAGGTTTTCATTGCAGCTGTTTTGAGATGATCTATTGTGAAAGGCTGAACAGCATTGAAGGTTGGCATGCCTGATGTCGGGGTATATTTTTTACTAACCATGACGTGTGGAATAGAATGCAACACCGGATTTGTGTCGGAAATGTAATCTCCCAATAAATACTGTGTGGTCAGGCAGCTGCTGTCCGCTCATACGCGAGACAGCAAGACAGCCCACTCAGCAACCACTCTTGCGAAAATGTGCGGAAATGATGATTATGTTGAGGTTGCTGGGAAGGTGGGCGGGCAGAGTGCAGTCAATTTGGCCCAAAAGTCCACAATTATATGGATTGATTGTAAAAGAAACAGTCCAAAGGAATATTCCAAAGTCCACAATAATTCGGTTTTGGAGCAGCGTAAGAACAGCAAGACAGCCCACTCAGCAACCACTCTTGCAAAAGGAGGCTTTTTAAGGACAGTATACATTGTGTTATTTGACTTACAACAATAATAACCCTTCATGGGATGCTAAACATGTTAAAACATGTTTTATTAGAATTATACTTTGCTGTTTGTAATTAACACACACCCAGACTGATTTTTAAAGATATACACTCAAATTATTCTTTCAAGAAGAGGCTATATACTGAAATCCCTGCATAATTTGCTGGTACTGTCATTCACAACAAAAGGGCGGGTGAATTGATTACTCAATGTAAGGGTGAGTGAATTAATTACTTAATGCAAAAACTGTGACAGAATTATTGGTTTGCTTATTGCAGAAAGTGATACTGGGCTATTAGGAAATTCCTGGGTCTCTGTCCATGGTCTGCTTTCTAATAACAACATTGAAAGATTCCACCTAATCATAACAGATGGGACTTCACTTTACTACCTAAAATATGTTTATCAGCATTTGTGTCTGCTCGGTGCTTCGTAAATCAATCCATTAACCTATAGTATCCCTCTATTACTAACATACTGTTAATGTATGCTTATTATAGCTTTAGGCATGATTTATTATTAAGAAAAAAAAAACATGATTGGATGTAGACTGTACAAATAATGTAGCGTTTTCCAGGATGCAGCAGAATTCCTTTGATCCACAAAAAGGTAATTATTTCCTGAGTGCTGTCGCACTACTCTGAACAGGCTTGAGTCTCTGAGAGACGAGGGGCTGTGATACTTTCTAACACCTCTGTTTTAAATTAGTGGACATATAATGTACTGTCAAATCTGGCATTGTGAGCGTAATGAAAGACACGTAACCTCTTCCTCTACCGGCTTGTTTGAGGCTGGGGGAGGGTCAGAATGTTAAACCCACTTGGGGCTGATTCCAAAGTAGGAAAAAGGAGGGGTGAACAGAGGCACCTAACACTTGTCCTACGGCTGGACATGGTTCTGGCGCCTGAATGGAGACATGCCAGCACTTTAGGACTGATGTAAGGTGGTTGCAAGAATTTCTCTTACGTACATGTGTATGCATGTTTGTGTGAATATATTTATTTGTGTGTGGTGTGAGCATGTCTTAAAGAGATCGTGTGTGTGACACTCCTGAGCAGTGGCGGGTGGTGAATTTTTGAACTGGTGCGGTGTAAATGTTTTTGCCTAATATTTGTGAGTGACCGAGCACAGCGAGGGAGCCCAAACAATCCAAATAGGTTTGGGTGGTTACAATATTTTCATGCTGGCTGTGACCAAACATGTCCATGCATGCTTCACCAATATGTTAGTATTACCATATAAGGACTCCCACCCAGTAATAACATTCCATTCCACAGAAATAAAGCTGGCTAGATTGGCCTACATTGGATGTAGGCCAGTGACAACACTTATCAATTGGCAAGTCTTGATGTCAAAGCACTCTATACATCTATCCAACATCGATGGGCGATTAAAAGTATAGACCACACTTTCAAAGATGACTCCTCATCAATATGTCAACAAGTATAGATGGTTAAAGAGATGCTTGAATTAACTTTTGAATGTAACATCTTCAACTTTATTTGTCTACTATAGACAAATAAAAGGGGTAGCAATGGGTACAAAATACGCTCCAGTCTTAGCAAACTTTTTTATGGGCTATTTTGAATACAAGATATATCAAAAAGAATTGTTTAAATGGATGCGATACATCAACAATGTTTTGATTATTTGGAGAGATACTAAATTTGAATTTGAGTAATTCACCAATCGTATCAACAATAATCAACTGGGAATACAATTTACTGGAACTTGCAATGAACATTCAATCAACTTTCTAGACCTAACTATCTATGTAGACCAAAAAGAACTAAAGACATGTACATTCAGAAAACCTACCGAGGCTAATTCTACATTACATGCTGAAAGTTGTCATCACAGACCCACCATCCTCAATATACCTTCTGGAGAGTTTATACGAGCTAGAAGGAATTGTCAAACAAAAACATCCTTTGAGAAAGAATGCGTATTATTGAAGACAAGGTTCCTAGCTAGAGAATACACAGAGACTTGCGTGAAGAGAGCCATGAACAAAAGCAGAGCACTCACACAAGAACAGACTTTGGTACCAAGTGTAAGAGGAACTGAACAGCCAAAAGTAGGGTTTATCACTAAATTTAGCAGTGACCACAAACTTTTGAAAAAAATCTTTTCAAAGCACTGGTACCTCTTAAAACTGGATGAGAATATCAAAAATCATATTGACCGGAAACCAAGAATTATCTTCAAACGAGCTGCAACACTAAAGAATAAACTAAGTCCCTCGTTGTTACCAAACTTGGATACAATGAACACAACACATTGGCTACAATCCCCCATTACTGGCGTCAGAAAATGTGGAGACTGCACAATGTGCAAATATGCACGTCAAAACAAATATATTTAGAGACATGTTCAATAACGAAATTAAGATCTATCAGTCGATAAATTGTAGGTCCAAATATGTTGTATATGCAATCATCTGTGTATGCAACCAGGTGTATATAGGAAGTACTATAAGAGAACTCAGAATTTGTGTACGAGAACACCTGGCCAAAATCAGCAGTCAAGATCTGAGACTACCCTTTACTTGTCACTAGCAGAAAGAACACCAAATGGCCAACAAATCCGACATTAGATTGATAGGTCTCCAAAAGATTACTTTAGGTAAAAGAGGAGGGAATAAGGAGAAAAAACTACATCAAGCAGAGGCCAGAATTATCTGTAAATTTAACTCTACTGTAAATGGCCTCAACACGTACAACGAGATGGTGTCTTTTTTATAAGAATCTAATTTGCAAGATGGGGTCTCTATATTTAACTACATGTGTTGAATTCTATTTGATACACTACTTTATACATGAGTTAACTACTGATTCATCATATTGTAGTGAACATAAACGATCCGCCACATTGTAAACACACATTGGGTTTTATTTTTTACTAAATACACATTACGGCATTACATTTTAATTAATGTAATTAATGCGTTGATGTAACGCGTTATACAATTTGAATTAATTATCATAAACCGAAGTACCCTTATCAATACAGCACGATTTTTAAAGTTATGTGCTTTTCTTAAATATAGTGATTCTTTTAGCTAAGATTCACGTAGGTACACACAGTCTAATTTTACCATCGGTGTGATTTGGGCAAAGTTTGCCTTGTTTGTATTGAATTTGTAAATGTTTACATCCCAAAAGATGGCCGACGCGCTCACAGGCTTTGGCTACAATGACAAAAATAGAAGAGGGACTAGGGTTACCATCAGTATGACATCCGGCAGTACAACAAATAGTCCATGAGGATGCCACTCGGCTCCCCCGCAAGATAATAGACTCACGCGAGTAAAACGCTAGATACGACCAGTTAAGGTAAGAGACTGTCAACAAATAAGTCTTTTTCACAAAGTGTCAATGTAACTTGCAATGTGCTCGTATTAAACGCTGCTATGCACAACGTTTAAACAATGAACATAGAATTGAAATGATCCCTTCAGGCTAATGTTATGGAAATGGATAGTTACTGTTACGAGCTTACATTCGCTGTACATGTGTATAAGTAACACGCGGAAGCAGCGCTCTGCGGAACCAAATTAAAATAGAATTTACTATGTAAATAAACAAACTAGAGGGTGAATTTACATACTTATATATTACTAATGGACAGAACAAGACATTTAAGTACGTAAATAGGGCTTTACTTGAATTAATGCAATGTCTATACTTAAATACTTATCATATCCACACTTACTTTCAAGGAATTGAATCCAATTATTGAGGAGAACCGATAATAAAATAATGTGGGGGCATGAAATGTATAAGGTATCTACTTGTAACCAGAATGCAGAAAAATTACACAACATGCTCTCATTATCAAACAAATGGACTAAAATGTATTGCATTTTCTCATTTTGTACAACCTATTGATCCTCCCCGTCGCCAACCCCTGATTTTCTGTGCTTTTGTTTTGTTTTTATTTTATTACATTGTTTTACTATTTCATATTTTTTCTGATTTGGCGGTTATATGAAATTTATTCATTCCAATGAACGAAATGTAACCTTTTGTACTTTCTCTTTTCCTTTCTTTTCTTATCCTACTTTGTTTTTTATGAACTCACATGGGCTTCAGCTTGATTATTGTTTGATTTGGCCCAACTTGATTATACTTACCATTGTATGCTATTATGGTTTGTTTTGTTTGCAATTGGCTTTTTGAATCAATGGATTGTTTTATATTATTATCAACAATTTAATTTGGAAAATAGACTGTGAAAATAATCTGTTTTTGAAACGCATAAGTTTGCGTGAATGGCCAGTATTAATGCCCTGATTTGAGAAAGGCCTTAAGTATGGCCGAAACACGTGTCATCAACAAGGGCAAACCAGTCAATCTACAATGGCTAATCTGTCTAAATAAAATAATTATTTTGTTTTTGCAAAACTATTTCTGTGGCGCTGTCTTCTATCTTAGTCATTTTTAACAACACTTATCATGTTTGCTTTACTCTTGATGCACAGTTAAGATGCACAGTAACTGCACATCAAGTGTAAAACAAAGTCAAGTCTTATTTTGTGGATATACTGGCCTACATTCAATGTAGGATAAGTCTAGCCAAGTAACAACTGACCCACGGCTTGCGGGTTTCACCCTCAAAAAAACATCAAACCCACAACGCCACAAACATGTCAAAAAACCCACAAGCAGAACAGGCTGAGAAAAACAGTAATCGCTTTCTAAAGTGATTACTTTTTTTACATGCAACGTGTCAGTGACAGATCTTTGACCACCTGTGATCTAAAGGTGGCAGATTTCACAGCGCAGAAGTGTATAGCCTTGCTGTTACCCAAAACGAAAAAAAAGATTTAAGGGCTTTGGAGTCAGACACACAAATTAATTGTGGGTCTGGGTTGAAAAAAATGCTAAATTCTGAAAGTAAACCATGCACTGATATACAAGTCCAGATAATTGTGTTTACCCCATCACTACACATATTCATTGCTGAGATTTCAATTTGACAAGAAAGTCACTGCTAGTAAACACATATTCCCAGAACAGTTTTGCCCAAGATCACAAGGCACTACTCCAGGGCAATCCCATAACTTCTAATTACCTATTAAAGGAGAACTCAAAAGTACAATGTAGTGCACGCTTTAGCTGAGTGTTGCAAATAAGATGACATGCTTGTCTTTCAAACTAATCACATTATTTGTCAGCTCTATTGTGGCAAATACACTTATCTATACTATTAAACACTATTACAAACATGTAAATAAAAGGGAACTGTGCTGGTTTCTAATTCTGTGCAATTTTTTCCTTTTAGTGAGGTGGGCATAGATCTACAAATTATGCACATTTTGGAGTGCCGGCCATGAGAGTGTGAGCAAGGCATAAGTAACCCTCGAGCCCACTGTGAAAAGTTGGCATCTCTGGGTAATAACACTTGCCATGTTTGCTTTACTCTTGATGCACAGTAATTGTGCATCAACTGGAAAGCAAAGACAAGTGCTATTACGAAAAATGACTGGCATGCTATCAATGTAGGCAGGGAAGGCATTGGCTCTGGCAGCACCCAGGGCGAAACACAGCACTGGAGTTGGTGTCTTTTCACATAAATAGGATGGCACCAGCCCCAGCCTTGGGAGGTCTTACGCCTCCCACATTGAGGAGGCTGCAGGAAGAAGGTAGCACTGTGGCTTGATGTCTGAATGGAAATGGGGTGCTACCAAGATCCTGCCAGATTTCTCACTTGAACAGCAGCAAACATACAGTATCAGATGACAAAGCCTGCACAGGGTATATCAATACTCTTTCCCCATAATGAAGAGCTTTCAAAACTATCATCCAGCCACCCTTCAAAAAATAAATTGAAGCTGGCTCCACCATCGCCCCAGCACTAAACTAAAAGTTCCTGGCACCAGCACAAGAAGCTTTGCTGTCCTGAGGACCAGGGCTGACCGAAGAAACTCCCAGATCTGCTTCAGAAGACTTGGCACTAGACAGAATGTAGAATCAGCCAGCCTCACATCAGGTTGAAAAGATATCCAAATTGATATATATGTCTTGCAATTTACAGACGATGTTTTGTTAGGGTGAGTATTGTGACCAATGAAAACAGCAGAGTGAGGATTTCTTGCTCAATCACGATCCCAGACATGTTCCAAATTTAAAATTATAGGCAATTTTAAATTTGAAACATGCATTTTGTATAAACGCAAAGAACATTTTGGGATGTTCCCAAAATGCTATTTGCTTTTATGCAAAATTCCATGTTTGGCCACGACCCTCAGCCCCACCCTCCCCCAACCCCAGGGAGAAAGGGGAGCCCAGGATGTTATTTTTAGGCAGCTGCACCCTATTTCAGTGAAAAGCCCCCCTCTCCAATACAGGAGCGGGTAGTTTTTCACTTAAATAGGGCACCACCACCACTCCAGCTCGGGGAAGCCTTTCAAAAGCTGCCCTGTGGTGGTGTGGCGGCGGACCCATTTTGAAGTGAAATGCTTCCGCGTCAGCACTGCAGGGGGGAGTTTTACACTTAAATAGTGGCCCGCCTCCACGCCGCCAGCTCAGGGGAGCCTTTCAAAGGCTGCACTTGCTGGTGTGGCAGCAGACACCTATGAAAGTGAAATGCTTCTTCTCCAGCACTGGAGCCTGGTGCTTTACATTTAAATAGGGGTCCGCCAACACGCCAGCTCAGGGGCGTCTTTCAAAGGCTGCCTTGGGCTGGTGTGGCACCGGGCCCCTATTAAGGTGAAAAGCTTCCACTCCAGCACTGGAGCTAGGGAGCTTTTCACTTAAATAGGGTGCTGCCACGCGCCAGTGGGGGACCCTTTCTAACTCTGCCCCGTACTGGCATGGCAGAGGTGCCCTATTCAAATGAAAAAATGAAAAACTCCCTGCTCCAGTGCTGGAGCGCCCAGTGCCAGAACGAGAGCGGGGCACTTTTCATTTAAATAGGGTGCCTCCACCATGCTAGCTCGGGGAAGCCTTGAAAGGCTCCCCAAGATGGCTTTGCAGCAGCGCCCTTTGTAATAGAAAAGCTGCCCCCCCATGCTAGTGGAGCGCAACATAAGTGAGCTGTTCACCTATGTAGGGTGCAACTGGAATGCCAGCATGGGGGAGCCTTTTATTTTACATAGGGTGCCAAGGCCACAGCTGAACCAGAACAAAGGAGCTTTTTAAAAGGCTCCTCCATGCTGGTGTGGCAGAGGTTATGACACCCTAGGATGCCCACAACTAAGGCCAGCCCTGAATGTAGCCAAATCATGTTTGCTTTACCCTTGATATACAGTAGCTGTACATCACAGGCAAAGGGGAATGGTAAGTGTTATTCATTGGCGGCCAGCCACTATGGGTGGGGGAGCACCACACTCACGCCTGACAGGCAGGCAGGCAGCTCAATCAGCGTGTCCTTTATTTTCAAGGGGAACTGCTTCCCCTTAAAAATAAATGACACAGGGGATTGTTCTGCCTGCCTCTCTGCAGGGGTTGTCCCCCGCTAGGTTCTTTTTTCTTTTTGTTTGTTTGTTGTAGAGCCTTTGGGCTACAAAATAAATTTAGCAGCTAATAATGGTGGGGCGTTGGAAGACTGGCCCCACCGGCTCTCATTATTACACCGTCAACGTGTTCATGTTGCGCAATGTGAACACCCTGATTGACAGGAGACAAATCCCCCCGTCAGGCAGTGTGTCTACATTCCCAGAGGCGGGCAGGGCCATCCAGTCCTTTTGTAGCTGCGCGTGCATTTGTGGATGTATGCAGGCAAGGTAAGTGTATTTATTTTTAATGTAATGTGTATGTATGCATGCATATACGGATTGTATCCATGTATGTATGTATTTTGGTGTTTGTTGTGTGTGAATGTGCGGATCAAAGTGTTTGTGTGTTGCCTGTGTGTGGGTGTCAGCCCCAACCCCTAAATGCTCAGCTGGCCCCTATATTTAGGGGTGGGAGCTACTTTGGGCATTGCATTCTTTTTGCTTTACACTTGATGGACAGTAACTGTATCTCATGGGTAAAGCAAAGATAAGTGATATTATGCGGATAGGCTGGCCTACATTGAATTTAGGCCAGTGCATCCAAGTATAAGAGTTGAGAGTGTGTGAAGTGTTCATGGTAAGGAGCACACCCTCCCCCACTCGCCAAGTGTTTGGAGGGGAGGGAGGACCATGCCGCACACCAGGCAAAAGTCTAATGCATTTTATTACTGATCTTACTGGGCATATATAGCATAAGTGTTTTTATAGTTGCAAATATTAGCATTCCTGGGCACAGACAGCACATAACCGCAACTTGCGATTATTTTAATTTTGGAGAACATTCTTAAACAATATATTGGGTTACATTTAAGGCTATCTTTTTTTTTGTTTCAGGATGTTATATCTGACGAGGTTGGTTGCGTGGTAGGAGAAATCCCAAAGCAACTGTTACTGCAATTGTTGTGGTTGTTCTACTGAATGGAGCCCAAAGATTATCTGTTTCATTGCTTAATTAGTACACATGGAAAATGTAACACAACTCATTCACTCAAGTTATTCCCTTTAAAAAACAAATCTGGACTACGTGTACATAAAAAGAATCTTACATTCATGAAACAAATTGAACATTTGTTGTACATTGTGGGGACACTACTCATCAGCATTGATGTTAACTGTAAAGGTATTATTGAAGTAGTGCATTTAGGTAATACTGGCAACTTTAATTTACAGAGTCACACATCTGTAAGATTGTCCTTGGTTTGACAGTTAACCACTTAGGGCCCGATTCATGGAATAATTTGCTTTGGAAATCGGGCACTTGTGCACCAAACTGCGTGCAAATCCGGGTTTGGTGATTCATGGAACCGACTGTGCGGGACTATCTTGGGACTTGCGTGGAGTTTGCGCAGGCCCGGAATGTCTGTGCGAGCTGTCGAGCGCCAAGCGCAAGACACCATGCAGAGCATGGGCATGGCTTGCGCAGAGGGTTTGGAAGGGGGCAGAACTCAGAAATTGGGAAAGAACATGCGAAAAAGAGGGCGTTACAAAGGACAGCCCGCAGGCAGTCTCTTGCACACCCATATTTGTGCCAAACGACACGTATTCATGGAAACACCCACGCAGCCTCTCGGCATATGAATGGCCACGCAAATCCCTCAATCACTAGGCCAGCAGAAGGTAGGCGTAAGTACACTTGCGCTTAGGATTTGCATTGCAGAGGTGGGTTTGCATGTTCCGATCTCACTTAGGGGTGTGCGTATGCATTGTAGCAGGGTGCAGGAACCGTTTACGGCAGTTCGCACACAGATTTTCTTTGTTCAGACCGAGTTACTTTTTCTCATACGCATGTTGTCGGGGTCCGGCAACAGTTACGGGGGACCCTGCGCACGGTCCCCAAGATGCAGGCCTGCTTGTGGGGGAACCCACACACTGTTTGAAGGGTGCGTGTATTTCTGCCCGGGTATGCGCGCAAAGGTAGCTGTTCTGGCTGTTTATGCTTTGCGTGTGGGAGTGACGGGGGCGTTCCAGGCTCGACTTGCAAATATGGTTACTTTGCGTAGTAAATTCCATGAATATGCGGGTGGTGCATTTTTTATTCTGCGTGCAGGCTTGCACAGTAACCTTCTCGGTGCATGGCCCTTGCAGGATTTCTGGGCAGATTTCCATGAATCGCCCCTTAAACTCTCGCCTCAAGGTGCAGCCTGCACTTCTTGAGTTGGAATCCCTACTCAGTCCTTCAAGCTTCCTTCTCAGGTCGATAATTCAAGCACTGTTAAACTGAACTGCATAATAATAGCAGCTTTTACTGCAGTGCTTAGAAGCTGAAGGAATCTGAAATAAAAGATCTGTACAAACAAATCTCATATTACTATTAGGTGGTAGTAAATGCTGTAACATTACACATTATTATAAGAAGTAAAAGCAGTCATCAGCCCTGATTTATTTTTAGTGTTGTCACAACTGTAGAAAGGTGCATATTACAACATTTAAAATACTGAAAACAATTTTGCCAACTTTGTTACTTTTATTCTTGCTTACGTCCTTGCTAAAACTGCCTGGATTTTGGATAATACGTATAATATCAGGCTTTCACATAGAACTTCCCTTCCTAGACAAAAACAGTGTTTCTGCAAGGATTGTAGGATTAGTCTTTTTTCCAAAATTGGCTTAAAAGTGGTAGGACTTAAGCTGGGATAGTGAAGGAGGTTTTATTGTTAATTGTAATCGTTTATTTGTAAAGTGCTTATACACAAGTGAAGTGCTTCAAAGCGGGAAGGGAAAAAGGGAACAGTCATCATTCTTAGGGCTGGAAGATTCCAAATGATCTGTAGATCATGTAGAGGAGGGGGCAAAATCAACCCCTCCTCCCCCACCACTGAAGTATATGATGCGTAAGAGGAACCGAAGATATCGTGACCGTCCATATCATTTCAGACCAATACTTAGTGCTCCTATGTGCTCCTATGATGGACAAATATACAGAGCGGTACCCACTCAGCCAACCCTACAGACCAGGGGCGGTACAGACCCTACCCTGAGTGGATAAAAACCCTATATATGCAGATGCTTATATGCACATTAATCTTATGGAACTGCAGGAACACCCATGGGACATCACAGTCCAGTGTGACTAACGTATAGAAAATATAGAGTTGCACCAATATACAGAAGCTATGTTATGGTTTGGGAAAATTGCAAGAATAACAACAGAGAAGCTCTTCTCGAATATCTGGCTAGATCTAAAGACAATGACCAAATATTTTTTGTTAGCACTTTCAATACACTTTCTAATAAAGTGGATGCTATCATCAAACGCAATTGGCACATTCTTGACTCAGGTGAATGCCCTATTCCTAGACCTTTATGTGCATTCAAAAGAGGCCAAAATATTAAAGATATGGTCACTAGAAACGAGATATCTATACACCTGCCGCAGATGACTATAACGGTATCTTGGGGCATGCAAAAACCTATCGGACATACGCCTTGTGGACACTGCAGTTGTTGCCCTAACACCAAACGTACAAAGGAAGTGGATCTAGGTCTGAAGCAGCCATGGCAGCAAAGACAGTTTACGAAATGTAATTCACAGATGGTTGTGTATTCAATTTGGTGCCCTTGCCACAAAATATATATTGGCATGACGGAAAGGAAAATAAAAATAAGAATCACACAACATAAAAGCTGTATCAGGAATAAGAATATTGCAGCTCCCCATGTCGGACATTTTTTGGCCATGGACCACACACCAGAATCTTTAACATGGAGCGTCCTGTTTCAAGTAGGTAAATGAGTGAATACTACATCCAACAAGAAAAGACTGTTCGAGAAGGAACAACGATTAATTTTCCTTTGCAACGCAGTCGATAGAGGGCTTAACGAACAGGTCGAATGGACTAGTCTGTGAGTGATAATTGAGTATCCATAGGGATTAACTCTGCATTCACATTACACTGATTCACTCTTATTCAATCCATAAGATAGATGTTCCCCCTAAAACCAACTAGTTCCAGCAGTGCTGAGTGGTATGCCAAAATCAACAGAGAGTCACAAGCACTATTCAATTTAGTCTGTGGAAGGTGAGTTCAATAAATAATATTAAACAAACTTCTGACACATGAGCCATGTTGCTTCACAACTATATTGTTCAAGCAGCCTGCTATAGGTTTAATCATACACAGACAGTGAAGGTCGGAGCGGCATGGCTTTACTACCATACAGTTCTGTTGTAACATAACAGTTTGGTTTTTTACTTTGACGCTCTATGCAACAGGCACTACCAGTCAGATCCATTCTCCTTTACAAAATGGCCCTCTTCATTTTCTTGGAGATACCGCTGCTTACGCCGTCTTTTATTTCATTGTCCAGACCGTTTTCGATTTCCGCGTTTTCGCAGGGCTTAGCTACTTTCCAACTCAGTAGCGTTGCAATACCTAATGGTGACCAGTTACTGGCACAAAGGGATGCAGAAAACAGGTCCGCATAGCGAGAATCGATGCAGAGTCCGAGTTGTTTCAGGTTAGTTCAGAATGCACCACAACGAGTGTGCGTTTTTTGTCCATTACCGTGTTTTACTTTTAGTGTTGCCTTCTGTGAATAGACGGTTCCCCGCCTATTGTTGGAGTGAACTTTTTTTTCTTTCCTCTCTCTTCCGTTTTTTCCCTGTATTTGTCTAAAGGCACAGGAGAACATCTTAACAAGCCAGCTGTGCGGTGTGTGTTTTCGCAATTCATCAGCTTTTAAGACTGTCATGGTGACACGACGTGTCTGTATTGCCGCCGAGATACGAGGCTAGATAATCCTAGTTGGAGGTCAGTTGTGTTTACCATCTCCATTAAGACCAGAGCACTTCGATTATCACAATCACGCCAGAGCTAGTTTGATAGATATACGAGATATGGTAAACGAAACACAGTATGAGGACAGGAGGGAGAGCATGTTTTCGGTATAATGGGGCTCATCAGTACACATTCGGTTAGTTGAGCACTACCTAAAATAACATGTTATGCCAATTAATAAATGATCTGTTTTTAGATAATTCGAGAGACGGGGTGTTTTGCA
This sequence comes from Ambystoma mexicanum, assembly GCF_040938575.1. Classification (NCBI taxonomy): domain Eukaryota; kingdom Metazoa; phylum Chordata; class Amphibia; order Caudata; family Ambystomatidae; genus Ambystoma; species Ambystoma mexicanum. The sequence goes on from NC_090931.1 coordinate 557,494,888, forward strand.
TGGTCACTCTTGTAGTGCTTTATAGAGCGGATCCATCTTGCTTAATAAATACCTGTATTGCAGCAGATTACACATTGTTGCTACTGCTCCACCATTAATGAGGCTCGGCCTTCCCACTTTTTCCAGGTGATTAAAACTCCTACACACGAAGACTGTTTTGTTACTCCTGCAACTACTTGCAAGTTGGCTGACAAGTAACCCTTCAAGGTATTCATAATCTAGAAGGCCAGCAAACAACGATTCGTAGTGGTTTGAATTAATAGATCCGACTGACCTGGTTGGTTGTTTCTTTTTCTTTTCTCCCTTTGTAGGTTGGCGTCAAACAGTGATAAGAGCCTCCCTCAAAGATTTGCCCCCCCCTCCCTTGCACCAAGTCACATTGTCAATCTTTGGATGTGTTCAAATAATTGTAATGCCAATTGTTGTTCATAATACATCACCCCTGAAGAATTTCCCATCAACTGTCCTCTTAGAGGAAAATGGGAATGAAACATGTCGGGTCTTTTTTCTGTGAGAAAGATGTCACCGTTACAATTAGGCATTTAGAGCCACTTTGGATCCAGAATCAGTAATAGAGAATTTTTATTCACTAAAGAGATCCAGATTAGATATCCGTAATGTGGGTGAACCCAGGATACTAATGTTCTTTATATATATATTTCTTGTTATAAGTGTTGTTTAGCATGCAATTGGTTTTGTTTTTGTTGTGTAATAACCACCACAAAGAGCAGTATTTGTAATTATAATTGTTTTTCTGCTTTTTTGTTGTTTTACTCCTTCTTCCCCCCCCCCTTTTGTTTGGTGGTGGTGGTTTCTTCACGTTTATATGGAACTCTAGAGTCCTATCTAAGGACTTTTTGCTTGCCCTCATTCATTCTTTTTTAGTCCTGCATTCAATCATTGTTTGTTTCTGCTCAAAGATATCAGGATTTTTGTGGTTGGTATGATGGTTTTAGGAAAGAAAATCAAATAGAGTTTTTTAATGCAAGATTTTGTAATAAAATATAACAATATATATATATTTTTCCAATTACAGTTGTAAGTGTGATTTGTTGCAACTAAGGAGGGGCAGTAGTAAGGTGTTCAAATAGTTGAATTTGGACCCCTAAGAGAAATGAGTTGAGAGGAGCTAGGACTCTTTTGTTTTAGACAACACGAGTAATTTCTTGGGCTTCGTCCTAGACCTCTCCAAAATAAATACCCAATCCTTCCCTAGTCTCATGGGATTGGGAAAATTGCAAACAGGCCTCAGACCCTTGTTAGGAGCTGCAGTAAAAACGAATAATTCTCCAAAATTCAGAGCTCAGAAGGGGCTCAAACATGGTCTTTAAACACGTGACTCGCCAAGCGTGGATGACGAATCGAAACAGACGCTGGGAAAGTCTCTCTTATTACCATGAGAAGGTACACCAGGAGCTGAGAATCATTGTGGATCCCAGGCCAGGGGACGGCAGCTCTAGCCAATCACAGTTCAAGACCCTAGGGGTGGATAGCAAAGGGTAAGAACCAATGGTAAGACCCTCACATTGCAACATTGTGTAAGATCAGATAATCGGGGATGGGCCAGGCTAGCCACCTGACATGGGAGACAACAGTAACAGATGATGAGTTATCCAGAGAAGAAAGACTAGAATTGAGATGGTATTTGAAATGAGTGTCACATTTTGGTTACAAATCCACCACAGAGAGGTTCCACCGAAATCAATGCCCTCATTGAGAGAGGCATACTGGTACCATCAGAATCTCCATGCAACACAGCAGTGTACCCCATGCACATCGAGGATCATGGCATTTTATCCAGGATTAAAGACCTCTGAACAACATTTTAGAAGCAGAGTATCCAGTAGCAGAAAATCCTGTGACAATTTTGTGTGGCATTCCAGCGGAAGCCACCTGTTTCACGGTTATTGATCTAAAGAATGCATTCTTTTCAGTACCACTACACCCAGACTCACGGGACCAGATTTTATGTACCGCAACCAGAAGTGGAAACATACTCGTTTGCCACAGGGGTACTGTGAGTTGCCATCTATCTTCAACAGAGTGATCCAAATGGATCTAAGTAATATACAGACAGAAAGCATAGTTTTACAGTATGTAGACGACATTCTGATTTGCAGTGAGACAGAGGATCAGTGCAGACAGGACTCAGTGCACATGCTGACAGTGTTAGCTGCCAAAGGGTACAAGGTGGACAAGGCCAACCTACAGTACTGTCAAAAGGAGGTAGTCTACATTGGACAGATGATATTTAAAGATGGCCGACACATTGCCCCAAAGAGAGCAGAGCCAATACACAACACAGCCCAGCCCAAAACAGTGAGGGAAATGCAACGATTCTTGGGGTTCTGCAATTACTGCAGAGAATGGGTTTTTGATTACAGCACATACACAAGGCCACTATTGACCACACTGAAAGAGGCCCAGAAGGGAACAAAGACACTGACATGGACCACAGAAATGAATGATGCCTTTGAGGAACTGAAACAAGCAATATGTACAGCTCCAATGTTAGGGACCCCAGACTACAAAAAGGAGTTCTTTCTGTTTTCACACACTGATGGTGTACTGGTGAAGGTGGTACAGACTCAAAAGACAAGCATGGGCCATAAGCCAATAGCTTACTACAGTGGACAGCTTGACCCAATGATGAGAGGACACTACCTGTGTGAACAAGCATTGGCTGCAGCAGCCTTCGCAGTGGAAAAGTAATCAGCAGTGACAATGGGGTGCACCACCACTCTGTATGTGGAGCACACACTTTTTTTGCGATCCTGCACAAGCCAAAGAGCACACTGACTACACAAAGAGCATCAGGGTACGAGGTGATACCACCAAAGGTAGGACTGAAGTTATTAAGATGCAGGACAGTTAACACAGCACTATTCTTGGCAGATGTCCACCAACCAGGAGACTACGTACATGACTGTACAAAGAACATAGAGATGTTCAGTGACACAAGTAAGATGGAGGAGGATGCACTTGAGGGGGGGAGACGTACTGTACATTGATGGTTCATAGACAGACTGATGGGGTCAAAAGGACTGGAACTGCAGTGGTAAGACTGGAGGAGGACGGGACAAGTGAGGTAGTTGTGAGTACACAATTACTATCCCATTAGTCAGCACACGCAGCAGAACTAGTGGCCCTAATGTTTGCATTTGAACACAGAGTAGAGAAGCATATGACATTATATTCTGACAGTGCTAATGTCACATCAACAGTGTATTCAGGGCTGGTGCGATGGCTCAGGAGGGGGTTCAGGAGGGCAGATGGGACCCCAGTGCTGCATGCGCTCGTGAGGCAAACTGACTGAAGTAATTTCATATCCAAAATAGGTAGCACTAGTGAAGTGCCAGGCCCACAGAAGAGGGTAGGACCCAATATCAAGGAGAAATGAAGCAGCAGACTATGAGGAAAACTGAGCTGTGTATTTTGGGCAGTTGTGGGAGCTAGAGGAAAGGTCAAAAGTCCAGGGACGGGTCAGAAACATGGTGATGAGGGAAGGCTACAATGCATTACCAGAGAGACAGATTATGGAATTGCAGGGAGCTGCACCACCAGAGGAAAAGGAGCTATGGGTGAACAGAGGATGATCCATGTCTCCAATAGATGGATGCCTTATGGCAGCAGAACAACACAGGGAAAGTGGTCATGCCACTAGCATTACTGAAAACAGCATTAGCGCAATTGCATCATCCAACACACACAGGGAAGGAAGTCATTGCTACACGCATTGGAGAAACGTGGTGTTGCCCAAATTTGAATGAACATATAGCTGATTTCATAAATAACTGCTTGACTTGTCAGCAGTTCACCACAGGACATACCTTGAGAGTTGTGAGAGAAGCCATACCAAGACCCATAGGCCCATTTCTGCCACCTCCATGTGGACTGCGTGGACATGATCCAAGTGGATCAAGGATACTGCTACATGATAGTGATGGTTTGCTCATTCTCCAGATAGATAGAGGCGGGCCATGCCCCCCTGCCGATGCACTCAGAGCAGCAACATTTCTGGTTAGGGAAGTGTTCCCAAGATGGGGCGTGTGTGAGGTCCTGCGGTCTTATAATGGCCCTCACTTCGCCAATGAACTGTTCCAGCACATCACGACCCTGCTAGGTATCAAGTAAAACTGTTCCTGTGTGTACCACCTGCAAGCGAATGGGGTGTGTGAACGCCTGAATGGACTCCTAAAGGAGTGCATTGCCAAAACTCAGCAGAGCACCAAGAAAAACTGGCTACATTGTTTGCCTTTACCACTGTTTGAATTGCGCAACAAGCCAGTGTCTGACCACAACTTAACGGCCCATGATGTGGTAACAGGACGGTGCATTCATCTTCCCCTGGCTCCTCCCACAAGGGCATTGAAAGATTGTGGGAGTAGTGCAGAGGTATTAGGTCAAGAAATGTTGGTTTCTAGTGCCTCTTTTATCTCTCGCCAGATACAGGAGATCCAGGGCGGGCCTGATAACAACGTCAAACCCTCAGTAAAGGTGGGAGACCTTGTGCTCCTCCGTAATTTTCTCAGGTGCTGGAACACAACATGGTTCACAGGTCCTCATGTTGTTGAGGCTGTGGCCGATCGAGCAGTAAGGCTCGAAGGAAAGACTTGTCTGTAACCACATCCAGAACATCAAGCCCTACAAAGCAGTGGCCGTACCTGGCAACGGAAATGCCGTGACCGACAGGGCCAACGTTCATGATCTCGACAAGCAACAAGTACCAGCAGATCCCACAGAGTTAGGGAGGCCAGGACACTCAAAGGTTCGGCAATCCCAAGTAGCAGAAGTTTCAACTGGCACACTTGTCCAAATAGATAGCTAGAAACACTATTTGTTATTTTCCTTTCCGCAGGTCTATGAGAATGTAGTGAGGGTTGTATAGATTGTCCTTCTACTGTTACCTCCCTTTCATCACCCTGAAGCATTCTCCAACCAGTTTGTGCACTATATAAGGAGACCCAGAAGATTCCGAGCTCGATCACCTACAGTATATTTCCTTGTGTTTATAGAATATCTGGCCCAAGCATATCCACAACTTGAACACAGTGCATACCAGATGCTGCACACATTAATAGACCCCTCAGTAAGACAGGTCTGGGAGGAGGCCTTTGCCTTTGCAATAAGCAATTATTTAGTTGACAGAGCTTGAAAGTGCTAACAACTACTAAGCCAATAACTGCTTAACTTTGCGAATTTCAGGCGGGCAACACTATCAAGTCTTCAGCTGCAAGGATCCAGCAGCGTAAGTGGTCATGAAGGGGCTAATAAAGGAAATTATCATCATGGTGGGTTTATTAATTCGCAGTGATGTAATGGGGATCGTGTTCTGCCAGATTTGCATGGCAATGAGCATTACCGCTGTACCCTCTACTAACATTACCCCAACCCTAGCAGGGCGGACGACCATGTCAGGTGGATGAGAAGACATTGCTGATAAGGTAAGGAGAGGTAAGCGCAGTGTTGACACAGACATGAAGGAAGTTGACATGTATCTCACAGACACTGCACGAGTAACAAACAACATGTGGTAAAAACATATGTCCAAAATAGGTAGGGAAACCACCGGGGAGAGCTGCTATGTTTGATATTTTATCCCATATGCCATGAGTGCTTCTCAAACATTCATTGCAACTGAAATACTCGCAGCAAGAGCACAGTGCATGATGTATCTCACAATGGTGCAAACGCGAGGAAGGTTTCAAGGGAAGGCAGCAACATTGAGGTGGATGTACAAAGGGATTTTTCCCTACGAAGATAATTACATAAAAACACTAGATATGATGAACAATTATTGGCAGGTACATGAAAGGTTGCAGTACATCACTGACGGACCCGAGAAAGGAGAGACAAAGACTATCACATTGAAGGAGTTACCATGCCCTTGACAAGAATGAAAGAGATAGGAGAACCAGGAGGCTGGGAAAGACCACAGATATTAGTGTATGGACGATTATACACCAATGACAGCTGGGAATATGGAGTGGTGAGAAGCAAATCACTGACACTGGCACAATCAGCAGTGAACAAGGTGCAGGAGGAAAACAACAAGTGCCTGACGGAATGGGATACAAGCGTAAATTTGCTGACATGGGTGGAGAACGAAGTTGGACCAATGCCAATAATTCCCCTGAAGACGCCAGCTCTGTGCTACCAGAACTATGGCGATGTAGAAGTTGGTGAGAACACAGGATGCAAGTCAGTGGAGCAACTTCCAGCAATGAGAGTAGGAACAGCAGTACTGATGGATCACTATTGGGCATGTGGATCAAAAGCATATGAAAAGCTACCACCGGAATGGGGACGAGTATGCTCCTTGGTGCACATCAACATGCCATCATTGGTGGTACCCAGAAAGGATGTAAAGCTCGATGACTTCCTAAAGATGGACAATAACAGACGGAAGAAGAAGTCGGTCAAGATAACACCAACAACCCAGACACAGAAGGTGGTGAAGCAGAGTGGATTAAGCAGAGTGAAGAGAGGGGGAAATTACTTCTCAGCAAAGTCAGAAGTGGCATTGGATGAAATACCAGCAGAACACAGACTGTTCAGTAGGACCAAAATGTTCTTTACATCACTGATACCAGGACTACAAACATACACAAATGCCAAATGGTTACAGATCACTCGTTGGGAGCTGATGGTAACAATAAACTCAACTGTGAATGGCTTCAACACCATCAAAGAAGAACTCAGGGTAATATGGTTGGTGGCGCTCCAGAATAGGTATGTGCTGGATCGCCTCACAGCAATCGAAGGAGGAGTTTGTACAAAGATAGGGAGTTCATGTTTTACATTCATAACACGATAAAGATAATGGAACTCTCTCAGACACAGTTGCACAATTGGCACGAATGCATCCGAAGATGGAAGATGAAGCACAAGGTACAGGGAAGGACAAGAGCTGGCTAGCATACATATGGTCATGGATGCCATCATGGCTGTCAGACGGACTGAAGATACTGGGTGAAGCACTTATATTGGGAACAGCATCAGCATGTGGAATTAAGATATGCATTGGAAGATGCAAAAACAGCAGAAAAGGCAACTGGAATGCAAATCCTGATGGATGTGAACATAAGGGGAACGAAAGACGAGATTGTTGCAGAACGGGAAAAGATGAGAGAAAGGATTTTGCACTGTGAATTATTTTCAGCAGGGGTGATAAAGCTGGACAACCCCCACAATCCAAAGTTCTATGAAGGGAAGTGCGTTTGGTGCTACCCCGAAGGAGTTTGCTGTTACATGCAGTGGTTGTTCGATGACCACACAAACTATTATGGGTATCTCGGAGGAATAACGAAGATATGGCAGCCCAGAGCAGGAGGAAGGCCGTATAAGGATGTGGTCGTCAAGTCAACCACACGGGGGATGGAAGAGGGGTGGGCAAAATCACCCCCTCTTCCCCACAGATGAAGTATATGATGCGGACGAGGAATCGAATATATAGTGACCGTCCATACAATTTCAGACCAATCCCGGGTGTTCCTATGATGGACAAATATACCCAGAGGTACCCACTCGGCCAACCCTACAGACCAGGGGCGGTACAGACCCTACCGAAAGTGGATGATGACTCTCAGGCTTCTATAGAAAAATTCAGATAGATAGATAAATAGATAGAACAGACAGGCAGGCTTCTATAGAACAATTCAGATAGATAGATAGGCAGCGACTAAGGAGACTTCGATTGACAGTATTGACTAAAGCGCTAAGAAGCCACGTTACTGACATTGTTAGAGACACCACGACTTAGCAGCGTTAGGCATGAAGCACACGTGCAATCCGCACTTCGGGACACAAACACATACTCGAATACATGAAGAACATGAGCGTACAATTCTATTGTTAGAGGACAGATACATTATATTATTTTGCCATCAGCTTAACGCAGCAACGCAGAAACCGCAAGAAACAAGAGTTCCTGAATGAATGCTTGCAGATGCTTGTATGCACATTTACATTATGGAACTGCAGGAGCACCCATGTGATCTGACAGTCCAGTGTGACTAACATATAAAAAATATAGAGTAGCACCAATTTACAGAAGCCATGTTATGGTTTAGGAAAATTACAAACAGGCCACAGACCCTCGACAGGAGCTTAGCTGAACAAATTCAGGCTGCACAGAAGAGCAAACGTGTGGGACAGGGCCGGCTGCCAAGGCCTCTAGATACGACCAGCATTCCATTCCCTGGACTACAGTAACACTGGCTGCAGTAAAAATGAATAATTCTCCAAAATTCCAAGCTCAGGAGGGGCTCAAACAAGGTCTCTAGACAAGTGACTCGCCAAGCGTGGATGACAAATTGAAACCGACGCTGGGAATCAATACCGAACTCATGCCACCAGACAGAAGCTTGCAACAAAGATGTTACAGTGAAGACGAGTGTTGCATGATGTGAACGGGCATTCTCATAGTCTAAGGTGGTGAATACAAGATACAATACTGACACAGTCTCTCTTATTACCTTGAGAAGGTACACCAAGAGCTGAGAATCATTGCAGATCCCAGGCCTGGGGACTGCAGCTCTAGCCAATCACAGTTCAAGACCCTAGGGGTGGATAGCAACGGGCAAGAACGGATCTATGTGATCACTGAGACCACACATAATTGCGACGGCCGAAAATGCAGACTTTTTTTTAATTAAACCCTTTTGCACCACATAGATATGCGGGGGAGACCCCCCGCACCCCCCCATACTACTATAATATCCCATACCCCTCCACATATATACGTGGTGTAAGGAGGGTTTTAAAAAAAAAAGTCGGCATTTTCAACCGTCGCAATTCTCAGGTTGACATTTTTGTACAAATCTGCAAGAACCAATGGTAAGATCCTCACACTGCAACATTGTGTAATATCAGATACTCAGGGATGAGCCAGGCAACCACCTGACATGCGAGAGCCAGTGAACTAACATGTATAAGGTCCACTATAGGTGGACTACCGATCAATGCCCAATCCCAGCCGACAATAGGTTTTCTGGAGAAGGGCCCAAGTTGTAGCATCACTCTGACTTCAGGAAGGGACAAAACTGGCCTGCGAGCCAGGGTGCACTGAGACGTCCTCGGAATGCTCTTCTTTCCTTGTACTGATCCCTGTTGGTTTTGGCTGTAATAAACCGGAGTTTGAACCTGCTGTCTGTCTGGGCCTGTGTTCCTTTTTGGGAGGGAAGGAGTTGGGCCTTTGTTGAGTTCTGAGTCTGCAAACTCCTAGTAGCCCTCAAAGCTACCTGGGAGTTTGTCCAAACAAATAACTAGCATACTAGGCCAGAGGCATTTCCACTATTGTAACTGCATGATGGAGAGTGGGAGAAGAAGGGGGGGGGAGAGGCAAAGGACATACAGAACAACAAACTACAGTGCTAGGCCTGGCGACATTTAAGATAAATTGGTGGTCGGTCATTTAATGCGACTATGCATGACTATTTCAGGCACAACCAAGCTGGGGAGTAGAGACAGAGGGAGGACAGGAAAGACAAACTTGCTCGGACTAGTACATTCAGGTCGTGCAAGTGCACAGAACAGGAAGTGCAAGGGAGGAGACGGGGACAAGTGCGCCCAGTGCAGCAGGGGCCTGGGTTAAGTGCAGAGTGTTTGCCCCTCTCATTGAGCATATTACAGTAGGGACAAGCAGAGTTCCGAGGCCCGGAGGCAAGTACAGGGCTGGCGGGGGAGCCTGGGACCTGTGAGGCTCTATAGCATCTGAGCAGGTCGGGGAAGTAAAAGAAGGAGGGACGCAGGAGAGAAGAGGAAGGAGGTTAGCAGGGGAGTGGGAGAGAGGAAGAGAAGAGGAAAGTCTTGAGTAGTTTCCGGAACTTAAGGAGGTCCGGCTCAAGACGGAGAGAGGCAGGGAGGCTATTCCAGAAGGAGGCACCTGCAGAGGATAGGTATCTACCCCCAAACCTGTGTCTGGAAAAATGGCTCACCCACAGAGAGTTAGAGGCGGCCGAGCGCAGGGCTATAGAAGGAGAGTATTTGGCAAGAGAGCGTTGTAGATAGTAAGGGCACGGGCCCCAGAAGGCCTTGTGGACTATTCAGAGGGACTTGAACTTGATCCTTGCAGCCACGGGGAGCCAGTGGAGTGATTTCAGTGCCAGAGAGATGCAGTCCCTAGGCTTGAGGCTAAGGATAAGTCTTGCGGTTCTGTTCTGGTTAAGTTGAAGAGGTCGGAGAGTAGAAGTAGGAAGACTGAGAAAGAGACTATTGCAGCAGTCCAGTCTGGAGAAAACCAGGGCTATGGAGACGGTGAGCCTCTGGGATAAGGTGAGAAAAGGTAGAATACCTCTGAGGAGATGCAGCTGGTAGTGGGACATTTTGGACATGTCCAAGATGTGAGAAGAGAAGGAGAGAGTAGAGTCGAAGATGGCCCCCAGATTTTTTGCCTCACTGGTGGGTTAGGGTGCAGGACCAAGGGAAGCCGGCCAGAGTGAAAGTGGGAAAATGGGAGCAGGGGTCCCAATGAGGGCGATCTCTGTTTTACTGGCATTAAGGCAGAGATAATTAGTAGCACACCAGGACTGAATTGTGGACAGACAGTCAGGAATGGCGAGGAGGAGGAAGAGGCAGAGGGTAGCCAGAAAGAGAGCAGTGTGTCATCCGCATAAGATGCATATTTTTGTAATAATGCAGCACCCACTCGAAAAGCTGAACAATTCAGGAAATATTACTTATTTAAAATGTGTATTTTTTGTAGCGCATCTAGTTACCTTTTTGTCCCTTCTTAAGCAATGAACAGTATCATCCCCCAAAGATTACTGTGACTCAACAGTAATTTCTAAGCACACCAAGACTCGGAGTACTGGCACTCAGTACTAAAGTGTTTCCAAAAACGTAATATGGACCCCTATCTACATTTTGCATGCTCTGAAAGACACCTAAAATTGCAGCTCTGTTTTTCAAGATAACAATGCTATTCTTACTTCGGGAAAGTGTACTTACAAATTGGCCTTAGTGGTACAGCCAATTGGAAATGTCCTCACAGTGGGAAATACTGGCCTTACTGGGCATAACCAGCACAAGTGATCTTTACAGTTTGGCAAATAAATAAATACAGTTTGGTGTCACTAACACAGCCAACAGGAATTTTCATAAAGTTTAAAATACTGGCCTTACCGGGCACAGCCAGCACAAGTGTTCTGACAGTGGCAATTACTGTTCATACTGGCCAGAGGTAGCTTGACTTTTCTTATTGTGGCAAATACTGGCATTACTGGCAGCCAGCAAACATGTTCTTACAGCAGAAATTACTAGGCACCGCTAGCATGACTGTTCATACAGTATTACTATTGGCATATATTGGTGAAGTCTGCATTAAAATGCCTTCTTACAGAGGTCAAATGTTGGCATATACTGTGGGCAAAGGCATTTTGAAGAGTGTTTTATAGTGACAATGCTGGCACTTATTGTTGCCACATGCATCATGAAGTGTGTTGTTTTGTGTGGAGAATGCTGGCATATATGGTGGGTAAAGACACCATCAAAATGTGTAGGCAAATGCTCCTTTGTACTGTTGGTTGCCTGCCATTTATTGGATTTTTTCATGTTAGCCTACAGAAAAAATATACACAGGATGATGGCGTTTTACCCAATTTTCCACAAAACGTGTGGTGCAAAATGCAAAACATGCACAATTTCGCAGGGGCGGACCCTCTCTAAAGACCTCTTGCATTTATTTTATTTATGTATTTTTTCATTTGTAAAGAGCACAAACAACCCTGAGACATTGAGGCGCTGTTGCAGGTACAAGTCAAGGAAGCGTACTTTATCATACAGTTAGCAGAATACGTCAGGAATGAGAACACACGAGTTGTTGCAAAGAAGAGAAAATAAATAATTCATGTGGCAGTGATGGGAATGCCAATGGTATTTACAGGACTGTGGGATCTGTAGTTGGTTAGGAAAAGAACTGGGTTTTAGAAAGCTTTCTGAACGATCCAGTATGATTTCTCAAAGTTTCGCAGCCAGGTAAGGGAAACTTAAACCTCCTGGAGTGCATCTCTTGACTTTGGGCATGACTAGGCGTCATTGTAGGGGGACCTGGTGGGTCTGGAAGAGTGCACCTTGGTGATTCTGTGTGTGAGGTAAGGGGGTGCTGTGTTTAATAAGCATTTGTGTGTGATGGAGTTTTGAATCTAATGTGCTCTTGGATAGGGAGCCAGTGTGCTTCTCTTCTAGCTTTGGAGATAGGTTCTCTTTTTCGGATGTAGAGAGCCGCTCGCAAGGCATGATTTTGGACCACTTGTAGACTTTGTATGTTTCTCGCTGAGGTGCCTGTGAAGAGGAAATTACAGTAGTCTAGCTTCGATCCAATGATGGCGTAGGCGATTGTGAGGCAGTTTTTTCTTTTGTGAGGAAGGGTCTGGCTGCGTTGAGGACCTTGCAGGAATAGGCTGCTGAGGAGGCAATAGTGCTTACTTGCCTGGACATGGTGAGTGAGGATCCTAAGGTCTTCAACGTTGATGAGACAGGAATTGTGCAATTGTCGATCTTGAAAGCAGAGTACTGTTTGTCAAGGCACTTCAGAGCATTCGGAAGGCCTAAAATTACGATTTCCATCTTATCGCTATTAAGGCAGAGGTGATTGGCTGCCATCCATGCCTGTATGGTTGAATAGATGTTGTTGAGGGAGGTGGAGTCAGCTGTGTAGTTACCTGATAATGGCATCACGATTTGAGTGTCATTGGCATAGTTGGTATGGAGCAACTTACTTACCTGTAACTGTTGTTCTCCAGTCTGGCATGGATTCACATGCTCATGAATATTCCCCGTCGTCAGGATGGGAATCCTCGGTAAAGAAAAAAATCAGTATCAGTTTCGTTTCTGATCTGTCTTTCTTAGTAGTAACCAATCACTGATCTCTGGGTCATACTGCCCCCAGCCAATGACTGCCCTCTCCCTAAGCCCCGCCTCTGGCAGCCATCCTCAGATTTGGTAGCACGCAGAGTGGCAGTATGACCAAGTGAAGAGCCGCAGAGGGGTAGGCGGGAGGGTTCGCATGTGAATCCATGCCAGACCCATGCTGGAGAACAACAGTTACAGGTAAGTAACTTGTTCCTTCTCCAGCATGGGGTCTGGCATGGATTCACATGCTCATGAATAAAAGAATACATAGCAGTATACACATGCACAACCACAGGAGGTGGCAAAGGCTCAACATTAAGCATTACATCCAAAACTCAACATTAAGCAATTCTTACCTCCTCACCAGGCTCACCTTAGGCGAACAGGTTGCGCAGCACTGCTTGGCCGACCCTGGACGCCTCCCTGGAGTCCCGATCGACGCAGTAGAATCTTCTGAAGGTGTGCATAGACCTCCACGTAGCAGCCCTGCAGATGTCCAGCAGGGGCACACTAGACAGGAACGCCGTAGTAGCAGCGATCGCTCTGGTCGAATGGGCTCATGGACGGCCGGGCAGCGGTCAGTTTGCCAACCGGTGACAGTGCATGATGCAGCCGGAGGGCCATCTGGAAATGGAAGTCTTCGAGAGAGCCTTCCCTTGATTCACAGACCCAAAGTTCACAAACAGTTGTGACGTCTTCCGAAAACTCTTTGTGCGGTCCACGCAGAACTTCAGCGCTCTAGCTACATCCAGCGAGTGCAAAGTCCTGTCGGCCGGCGTCGAAGGTGACGGGAAGAAAACTGGTAACACCAAGCGCTCGTTGAGGTGGAAGTCCGATGGCACCTTGGGCATGAAGGAGGGGTGCGTCCTCAGCACCACCCTTGTGTCATGAAAAGTCAAGTATGGAGGCTTGCAAGATAGGGCCTGGATCTCTCCCACTCGTTGTGCGGAGGTGATGGCCACGAGGAACGCTGTCTTCCACGACAGAAACTTCAGGGGCGACGAATGCATAGGCTCGAATGGGGCCCCCATGAGCCTGGTCAGCACCACATTAAGCTCCCACGCCGGGACAGGAGCCTTCAGCGCCGGGAACGATCGAAATAGTCCTTTCATAAATTCCTTCACCAGGCGATGAGACCACAAGGACGCCCGTCCCGTAGTCCTGGTATATCGGGAGATGGCAGCCAGATGTATTTTGATGGAGGTGTGAGCCAGTCCAGCTTTGGCCAGCAACAGTAGGTACAGCAGTAATTGAGGGGCCGTAATCCGCAGAGGGTTAATCTTCTGTGCACGGCACCAGACAGAGAACCTCTTCCACTTATGACCGTAACACTGAGGACGCCCTGGCTTTTGCAAGAACCTCTCTGCAGTCAGCTGGGATATCGTACCCGCCAAACTCTAGTGCTGCAGGAGCCAGGCCTGCAAGTTCAGCGACTGTGGGTCGTGATGGAGAATGGCGCCCCCTTCTCTGGAGAGAAGATCCGCATCTGCCGGCAGCTTGACTGGTGGGGACGTTGACAAGTCCAGAAGGTCCGGGAACCAGATCTGCCTCGGCCACGCCGGTGCGACGAGGATCATTCTGCACTTGGACTTTTTGAGCTGGTTGATGAGGCGGAGCAGCAATGGCAACGGAGGGAATGCGTATAGAAACAGGCTGTCCCAGGGGAACGAGAAAGCATCGCCCATACTCCTCGGCTGCGGGAACCTGCTGGCGAACCTCTGGCACTTGGAGTTCGTCGCCGTCGCGAAAAGGTCGATCCGGGGTTTGCCCCATCATCGAAAGAGCCGATCCACCTGGTCCTGACGTAGTTCCCACTCGACACACGAGCGCAGCTCCCTGCTGAGTGAGTCGGCAATGGTGTTTTTTATTCCTGCCAAGCGGAACGGAACCAGAAACATCCCCTGGGCGACAGCCCAGTGCCACAGATCCTGGGCCTCCTTGGATAGGGATGGGGATCTGGTGCCCCCCTGCTTCCGTATGCAGAAAATCGTGGTGGTGTTGTCGGTGAAGATCCTCACCACTTTGTCCTTAAGGGACGGAAGGAACGACTTGAGTGCCCAGAACACTGCTCGGAGCTCCAAAATGTTGATGTGGAGAGACCTCTTCTCAGGGAGCCAAAGGCCTCTTGCGTGGAGATCTCCGGTGTGGGCCCCCCAACCCTCCAGAGAGGCGTCCGTCGTCACTGTCTCCTGAAACACCGGGGTTTGAAAGTCCGTGCCTGTAGTGAGGTGAGCACGGGTACCCCACCATAGGATCGCCTGATGGAACTCCTCGTCGAGAGGGATCCTGTCCTCGAAGCAGCCCGTCGCCTGAAACCAGCGGGCGTCGAGACACTCCTGTAGCGGATGCATCCGAAGTCTGCAAAGGGGTACAAGATAGATGCATGAGGACATCATCCCGAGGAGGGACTTGATGGACCTCACCCTGGCCACGTCTGTGGCTAGCAGGCGCTGCACCTTGCCCAGGATGGTCTTGGTCCTCTCCTCTGACGGGGAGGCCAATTGCCCCACTGTATCGAGCTTCGCTCCCAGAAACCGTGCTACTTGCGATGGAACCAGGTGGGATTTGGGGTAGTTGATGGTGAACCCCAGTTCCGTGAGCAGCCGGACGGTCCTCGCTGTGTGTTCGACGGCGAGTTCCCTTGTCCTTGCCCGGATTAGCCAGTCGTCCAGGTAGGGGTAGATGTGGATCCCCTGCAGGCGCAGCCGCGCCGCCACTGGTGCCAGGCACTTGGTGAATACCCTGGGTGCCGACTTTACTTTAATCCGAACGGTAGGGCTCTGAATTGGTAGTGGCGTCCCTGAACCACGAACCTGAGAAACTTCCTGTGCCATTTTAGAATGGGGATGTGGAAGTAAGCATCCTCCAGGTCCAACGACGATAGGAAGTCACCCTCCTCCAGCTGTCCCAGCACGTGCTGGAGGGTGACCATCCTGAATTTCTGCCCCTTGATGTATTTGTTTAACAGGTCCAGGATGGGGCGCCAACCGCCTGTCTTCTTTCTGACGAGGAAGTACCTTGAGTACACTCCGGAGCCCCGGAGCCTCCTGGGGACGAGCTCGATGGCACCTTTCTTGAGCATCGCCCTTACCTCCAACAGCAGTTGAGGGACGTGATTCTCCTTCCTGGCCACGGGAGGAATGCGAGGGCACTTCTTTTGGAATTCCAGCGAGTGCCCGTTGGCCAGGGTGTCCAGCAACCAACGGTCGGTGGAGATGGACTCCCACACGCTGACGAACTTCGTCAGCCAGCCTCCCACCGGGGTGCTTCGGTGGGGGCCCGACGACACGGCCGGGTCAGTCTTGCTTGGAGGCAGCCTTGCCACCTTGGCCTCCTTGGCGACGACGAAAGGATCCCCCTTGCTTGCCGCGACCTCTGTAGGCCTCCTGGGAAGAGGAGGGGGCCGCCTGGCGGTAAGTGGAGGAGCCACCGCTGGATCCTTTGGAGGCACCCTGTCGGCCACCGGAGCTCCGAAAGGGCCGTCGTTGTTGAAGTACCCCTAGGGCCCGTGGCGTCTCTGAGTCGGTCTTGATGGCCTGTAGAGACTCGTCCACCGCCTTACCAAAAAGGTTGTTGCCGTCGAACGGCATGTCCAACACTCTGGTCTGGACGTCCTGGCGAAAGTCTGTCGCCTTGAGCCATCCTTGTCGTCGGAGGCAAACTCTGTTGCCCAGTTGGCGAAACCCGGTATCGGCAATGTCCGTTGCCACCGTTATGGCGTGATCCGATGCCACCTCGCCTTCCTGCAGAATTTCTAGGGCCTCCGCCCTCTTGTCGTCAGGTTGGAAGTCCAGAAGGGGAGCTATCTTGAACCAGAGCTCCCTGTCGTAGCGGGCCACGATTGCTAAGGCATTGGCCGCCTTAATCGTCGTCGCCGCCGACGAGATGACTCGTCGTCCCATGGAGTCCAACTTCTTGCCCTCGCTGTCTGGCGGGGAAGTGGAAGTTGAAGCCGCCGCACCCGCTGCTTTCTTCTTAGCCACTGCCGAGATGACAGAGTCCGGCGTGGGCTGGGCCCTGAGGCACAAGGGGGCGGCATCGGGGACTCGGTACTTCTTCTCGTACCTGTCCCTCTTGACAGGTGTCGTGGAAGGGTTCTTGAGGACAGCAAGCCCCTCGTCCCAGATGTCGTCGAGCAAAGGCACCGCAAGGACCGTCTTCCTCTTGGCCTCTCGTAGTTGGTAAAGAAACCCTTCCTTTTTTTGTTCTTCAGGGCAGAGCTGGAAGAGCTTGGATGCCCTGGTTATCATGGCGTGGAAGGAGCCAATTTCGTCGGCTGGAGAAGCCTGCGGGGGGGGGGGGTGATGATGGGATGTCCGTTGTGTCATCGCCGCCGTCGTCGTCCGTCCCCGTATCCTCTCGAGGGTCCGGCGAGGGGGACGAGGGGTCCACAGGCCTCGCGGGCACGAAGGGCAGAGAGGGGTGGACTCTCCTTCGCTTGTTCGGAGGGTTTCCCGACGGGCCTGGTTCTGGATCCTCCGTCGGGGTCCGTGGTAATCTCGTCCTTATCTCGGTACATAAGGATTGGATCGCCAACAAAATGGCCGCCAAGCTATCCTGGGGCTCGGGTAATGGCTGCGACGGACGGGATGGCCGCTCCACTGGGCCCTCTTCGTCGCCATCGTCGCTATCTTCGATCACGTCAGCGGGGACTGTCCCCTGGGATCGAACCTTCTCGGACCTCTCGTTGAGGCCCTTCTCGGTTTCCACCAGCTCCTCCTGAGAGGCTGATTCCGAGTCCGTAATGGCCACCGCCCCCCCCCTCTTTTTCCGCCGGGGACTTCACGGGGGTCTTAACGATGGGCTGGAAATAGGATTCCCTCTGCAGTGGCAGGGATACTCTGGGCCCAGAGGCCGTTTCCACTGGCGTAGTCTCAGCTGGCTTTGCCAGGGTCGCAGCGACCACTTCGATAAAGGCCTTTGCCGGCTGGATTAAAGCCCTCACCACCTTAGGTGCGTCCTGGGCCTTCGCCTTGGGGGGAGGGTCAGCGCCTCGCTCCCCTTTCGAGATCGACCGGGGCCCCTCCAGCAGCTTACCCGGGTTCTCGGACTTCCTCTTCCCCGAACCAGAGCGCTGGCTCGTGGTTGAACGTGCCGGGGAAGTTGCGCCCTGCCTGGCAGCCGAAGAGCCCGACCTTTTGGCGCTCCCTGTGCCCGCGGACTCGCGGTGCTTGGCCTTCTGTTGGGCCCCCGTCGCCGGGGCGCCCTCACAGGACTTAGAAGCCCGCTCAGACTTTTTCTTCGCCTTCTCACCTGCTGTACCCTTCTCCAGCCAGGCGGCGCGGCGGGAACGACCATCTTGTTTGGTCCGACCCGAAAGGTTATTGCAGAACGCACAGTCCTTCTCCACGTGCGTCTTGTCCTCATGAAGGCAGTAGAGACATTGTGAATGCTCGTCCTCCTTGAAAACGTTTTGTAGTCCTGGGCCATGTCCGTTGAGGTAGGCCTCAGATCTTCTGGAATCCTCCAAGAAGCGTAAACTCGATGAAAACTTCACCTTTGAGGGGCGTAGAAGAATTCCGAAACGGGTCCCCGTTATCGGAAGTAGAAACGGTGGAGCTTGAGGCTCGATTAAACCGGAAGAATGAGAAAATCTCCTGAAAAAAGAGTGAAAACGCAGCAAACACTCGAGAGCTAAAGCACGAGGACTCCCAACACTTGAGCGTGCGGTAAAAATCTGAGGATGGCTGCCAGAGGCGGGGCTTAGGGAGAGGGCAGTCATTGGCTGGGGCAGTATGACCCAGAGATCAGTGATTGGTTACTACTAAGAAACACAGATCAGAAACGAAACTGATACTGATTTTTTTCTTTACCGAGGATTCCCAGCCTGACGATGGGGAATATTCATGAGCATGTGAATCCATGCCAGACCCCATGCTGGAGAAAGGCTATGCCTAATGAGTGAAGGACGTTGAGGCCTGTGAAGATGTTGTAGAGGGTTTGGGGCAATGCAAGACCCCTGAGGTACGCTGCAGGTAATGGGCAAGGGTGAGGGCGAGGTGTTTGCTATCTCTGAGAAGACCCTCATGACTCTACCTTCCAGAAAGGAGGCACTCCAATCCGTGGCAGGCGGGGTGAAGTTGGAGTGGGGGGTGAGGTGGTGACAAAGGATTTGGTGGTTGACCTAGTCAAAATGCCACGGATAGGTCTAGGAGTAGGAGCAAGGCAGACTTTCCTTAATCTCTGATTTTTTCAAGTTGATTATTTAGGGCGAGCAGGGCAGATTCAGTCCCGTGGCCTGGGAGGAGACCAGATTGACGAATCCCTAGAATTTGGTTGTCTTCCAGGAAACGCTGAACCTGTAGGTAGGCTGCGTGGTCTAGAATTTTTAGTAGGAAGGGGACTGTGGTGATTGGCCTATAATTGGATGGAAATGCAGGGTCAAGGGTGGCTTTTGTTAGTAGAGGGAGGACCCATGCTTCTTTGAGGCTGACTGGGCCAGTACTCTTCGCGAAAGATGCATTTATGAAGGCAGTGATGAGTGGGGCTAGCACGTCAGCGCAATCTTTGATGAGAGTTGCCAGGCAGATGTCGCCTTTACATTTGGAGGGTTTTAGACGTTTAATCAGTTCGAGGACTTCACTTTCATAAAGAGCTCTGAAACAGAACTGTGTGCAGAATGGAATACGGGGAGAAGGGGTGCAGTTGATATTAGTGGTTATAGGGTAGGTGTTGAATGGGGTTTGTTGAGAGAACTTTTTGCATTTAGGGTATCGAATTTACCTGGATATCTGTGCACCACAAAGCATCCTTGATAAGTGACGTGGGTGGTGGGATAGGAGCTTCAAGTTCTCTGAAGATGTTAAAGATTTTGTTTACATCCGAATTTGCGTTGCTTATTCTCGAGTTGAAAGAGTTGTATTTGGTAGCGATGGTAGCAGATTTATAGCGTTTGACTATTATGCTGAAGTCATTTTTAAGAGTCGATTGGGTCCTTTAGCCATGATAGCTGGGCTTGTTTCTGGGAGCGAAATTCTAATAGGTTGGGGGTAAACCAAGAGTTTGAGGGGCCGATTCATGGAACAAACGTGCGCTGAAAATCTTCGCGCAAGCGGAAAAAAACAGGCGCACGCGTGCGATTCATGGAAGTCCCTGCGCGTGTTTACCACGGGATGTGCGCCAAACCCGTGCATGGCGCACACGTCACTGCAAAATCCCAAAAGACGTGCGCGATGCGCACAGTGAAAGCGCACAACCTCGGCGCATACACCAGAAAGTGGGCGGAACACGGGGCGTAACGCGCGGAATGGGGAACAACTCGCGAAAACAAGGGCGTAACTGGGGATGTACTGCAGGGAAGCAGACGGAACGCCCACACTCACCCGAACCACACGTATTCATGGAATCGAATAGGGCAAAGCCACGCACAGCGAAAGACACGCACAAGCCGATACACGTCCGCCACACGAAGGCAGGCGGTAGCGTCCCTGCACATTACAAAAGTGGCAACATACAGCAATTGTGCGAGCGGGGCACGTGTATTTCGGGGTTGCGCGGGAAGTTACACACGCGATTGAGCGGGATACGTGTATTCCGGGGGTTCGCGGGAAGTCACACACGCGATCTGGCCTGGGGGAGCGTGCTACGTGTATTTCAGGGGTTCGCGTGAACTTTCTCACGCGATCGGGCCTGGGGGAGCGGGCTACGTGTATTTCAGGGGTTCGCGTGAACTTTCTCACGCGATCGGGCTGGGGGAGCGGGCTACGTGTATTTCAGGGGTTCGCGTGAACTTTCTCACGCGATCGGGCCTGGGGGAGCGGGCTACGTGTATTTCAGGGGTTCGCGTGAACTTTCTCACGCGATCGGGACTGGGGGAGCGGGGTACGTGTATTTCAGGGGTTCGCGTGAAGTTTCTCACGCGATCGGGCCTGGGGGAGCGTGCTACGTGTATTTCAGGGGTTCGCGTGAACTTTCTCACGCGATCGGGCCTGGGGGAGAGGGCTACGTGTATTTCAGGGGTTCGCGTGAACTTTCTCACGCGATCGGGCCTGGGGGAGCGGGCTACGTGTATTTCAGGGGTTCGCGTGAACTTTCTCACGCGATCGGTCCTGGGGGAGCGGGGTACGTGTATTTCAGGGGTTCGCGTGAAGTTTTTCACGCGATCGGGCCTGGGGGAGCGGGGTACCACTCACCGTCTGCCTTGCGTGTAGAAGAACGCGTAGCCAACACCCGCTGTGAAGTAATAGCGTGTGAACCCCAACGGATGGAAAACACACGCACCGCACGAAAAGCACGTACAGAACATAAATGCACGCGGGATCACCAAGCCCTGCCAGGGCAACGCCCGTGCGCAAAACGTCACAGACGCGCTTACGCTGCAAGGGCCTTTGGTTCAATGAAATCGCGTACGCGTGCTGACGCGCTTACGCGCTTAAGGGCCTTTCCTCGATTTTCACGCTGACGTGCAGGATTTTCACGTGCCAAATCACTCCGTATCAAGCTGGCCACGCGAAAACACACGGAAGACCACGCTCCTGCCCAGAAGGCTGAATCACTGCCCCCCAGTGCCCCGAGCAGCCTCCCACGTGCCATCTGCTGCTGCCTGCCTGCCTGCTGCCACCGTGCCCTGCCATTTGGTGCCTGCACATCAGCCATCTGCAGGGGTCCAGTTGCTGTGTCCACCCCTGCTGGTACAGAAGACTCCCGACTCGAATAACATCGCTCCACAGCCCAGCCCCAGGACCCAGTTGCCCACCCACTCCTGCCCCTGGGGTTGCCATGTCGGGCACATCCACATCTGACCCCAGTGGCAACCCCCGGCCAGAGGGGCACCAGCTTCACTGCCACCGAAGTTGGTGTCCTGGTGGAGCAAGTCCTGGGGCAGTATGATGCCCTCTTCGGATCGTCCCGCACCAACAGGGTAGGACGGGAGAGGATCTGGGCCGACTGTGTGGTTGCCATCAACGCGGAGGGGGTGGCAACCCGCACCATCCAGAAGGTCAAGAAGCGCTGGGAGGACTTGAGGTCCAGGACCCTCATGAAGGCCCGGAGCCTCGTGGAGGGGGGCCGGGGCCGCATGAGTACCATCCAGTTGAGGGTCCTGGAACGCGCACACCCAGCGCTCCACGCCCAGGTCCTTGAGAGGGAGACCCGTCTGGAGTTGAGCAGTAAGTGGCCAAGCATTGCTGTGTGAGACAGGGCATGTTGCAGTGTGCTGGTTGTCTGATACTTGCCTGCATGTGTGACATAGGCCATGTACGCATGTATGTGTGCAGGGACATCATGGGAATGCATGTGCGACCTGTAATGTGTGAACCGCACGGTTGTTGCATGTGTTTGAATGCGACATGGGGAGCCCTGTGCAGATTGCACACATGAGAGCATGGCAGTCTCTGTTCCTGGACATGGGTGGGGGCGAGGGATGGGTGCTGATGCCAGATACATATGTGGTATCCATGTGTGTGTGCCTGACCTGCGTGTCTGTGACTTGTGAGTGCCATGGATGCATGACACATGTCTGTGACAATGTAAAGATTCACTGATGCAGCCTAGTCATCCTTGTATGCACTGTGATTGGGGTGTACGGGGCCAGATGGATGTGACTGAGGTGAAGTGTGTGCATGTGATAGGCATGACCCATGATGCATGTGAGTCCCATTACATTGTATGATTCGAGAGTCCATTGGACATGCATTGAAATGTCCATGGCACGCACCATGACTGTCACTGTGTGTGTTTTGCCTGGACTGACACATGTGTTGTGACATGATGGAAGTGTACTTTGACAGTGGCACTCATCTGCTATTGCTTCCTGTCTAGGGGACCATTGTACAGTACCCTGATGCTTGTGTTCTATGTCTCCCTCTACGCAGCGGCTAGTGAAGGAGAGGGCGGAGACGGCGCTGTGGAGCAAGGCGGCGGGGATGACCCCACGGCTGCAGCGGAAGGGGTGGGTGAGCCCCCACAGGGGCCTGCTACGGCGGTAGACGGCGAGGAGCCATCCAGGTTGGTGGTTTCCACAGAGGAGGAGGAGGCCGCCACTGAGGCGCACATGGGGCCTGGTGGGGGCCTCCCTGCTGGTGCAAGTGGTGCAGTCCAGGGGCAGGGGCAGGAGGCAGCACAGGTCACCGTGGAGGGGCCTGTGCATGTCGCTGTCCCTGAACCTGTGGGTGCACCACCTTGCACCAGCAGGGATGCCCCGTCCCAGGCCCGTCCGCAGGTAGAGGGGATGTCCATGTCATCTGACTCCCCTCCACCTGCGGACGAGGGGACCCCTGGCCGTGTGGAGAAGGTCCTGATTGGGGTCGCGATGCGCACGGCTGTGATTCGTGATGCCGTGCGTGCTTCCCAGGAGGAGCACGCACGTCATCACGAAGAGCACCGTGCCGACGTGGCCCAATTGGGATCGGCCATGTTCGGGGGTTTCCTGCATGTGTCGGCCAATCTGGCGGCCCTCTCCTCCTCTGTGGAGACTATACGCCAGTCGTTCTCCTTGCCGTCTTCCGGCCCAGATGCCACCAGGGCCCCCTGTGGACCTGCCCTGACCAATGCAGCCAGCTCGGTGGGGATCCCATCCCTGCCACAGTCGGGAGTCAGAGGTCCAGCAGGGGTGGACAACACAGCAACTGGACCCCAGCAGATGGAGGATGTGACGGCATCATCGGGCAGGGCACGTGCACGACGGCGTCGGTGGTTTCCATCATCCTGGATGCCGTCGTGCTGGCAGAGGCAGTGGCGTCGGAGGCAGCAGCAGGCTCGACGTGGGAGGCATCATGGCTCGGGGCCATCAAGATCAGAGGGGCAGGCATCGGCCGGAGGGCAGGAGAACCCTGGGATGGTAGTGTCTTCCGTGTGGGAGCAGTTGGTCCAGCGGATAGGTGAGGAGCGGCAGCGGGCGGAAGAGGAGCGGCTCACCATGGTCAGGGCGGAGTTCTCCATGCGTCGGGCGTTGAGGCGGGCTGAGTGCCTCGAGGAAGCTCGCAGGGAGTTTGAGGTGAACATGGGGTTATCCCTGCGAGACCTCGGGGCCAGGACAGAGTCCCGCCTCCAGGACATCGACATGGAGTTCGATGATGCCCTGGCCGGCAACATCACAGAGTGAGCCGCAGGACTTGCCCGCTGCCATTGTATATAGTTATATAGTTAGTGGTAGGTTTCCTTTTAATTATTTTTTTTTTATTTGGTTGCGATTGGACAATGCGCCACTTTTTTGTATATAGTTCAGTTCTTAGTTAGTTGACATAGTTAGGTTTCATTTGGTTGGGCTCATGGACCCGGGATTGTCTTGTAAATAGTTCTTCTATGGATTTTTTGATGTTTTGGATTTTTTTCATGGACATTCATCTTCTTTTTGTTGTTTTGCTTTGTGGTTTTTCTAATTTCATTTCCATTCTAGTTGATTTTCAATACATTTTTATTTTCATCCTTCAATGTGTCGTATCATCTCATTACTTTCATGCATGTCATGTTGGTTGTTTTGACATTCACTTGCAGCCATTGTGTGTGACAGACATGTGTTCATTTGCATTATTTACATTGGGTGTGTAACATGTAATTGCCTTTGATATGTGGGTGGATGTGATAGTTGGTTGGGCCTTTTGGCAGGGGAGGATGGCCATTACGGACATGATTGGGGATTGTTGGGACCGAGGTGCAGGGGGGCATGGATGGGACATGGGCGAGGGCCTGGTGGAGGGTGCCCCGCAATGCTGGGGGGTGGGAGTGGTGGGGGACATGAGTTGGACATGGGTGGGGGCCTGCTGGCAGGTGCCCCACAGTGCTGGGGGGTGGGGGTGGTGGGGGACATGAGTTGGACATGGGTGGAGGCCTGCTGGCAGGTGCCCCACAGTGCTGGGGGGTGGGGGTGGTGGGGGACATGAGTTGGACATGGGTGGGGGCCTGCTGGCAGGTGCCCCACAGTGCTGGGGGGTGGGGGTGGTGGGGGACATGAGTTGGTGTTCATTAGTTCAAGGAGACATGTGCCTTTGCTGGGGGGCATGCCCATGTTGGGTGGGCTGCCTGCGGGACATGACCAGGGATGCAAGGTAGTCCCCTGTGGTGTGGGCTGCCTGCAGGGGCCGTGGAGGGTGTACAGGGAACACCTGGGAGGACCCACACTGTCAAATCACATGTAGGACTCCCCGGCACCCCTGAAATACACGTACCCTGCTGAAATCGCGTGTAAAACTTCCCACGCACCCCTGAAATACACGCGCCCAGGCTATTCGCGTGTAAACCTTCCCGCGCACCCCTGAAATACACGCGCCCACGCTATTCGCGTGTGGAACTTCCCGCGCACCCCTGAAATACACGTACCCTGCTGAAATCGCGTGTAAAACTTCCAGCGCACCCCTGAAATACACGCGCCCAGACTATTCGCGTGTGGAACTTCCCGCGCACCCCTGAAATACACGCGCCCAGGCTATTCGCGTGTGGAACTTCCCGCGCACCCCTGAAATACACGTACCCTGCTGAAATCGCGTGTAAAACTTCCCGCGCACCCCTGAAATACACGCGCCTAGGCTATTCGCGTGTGGAACTTCCCGCGCACCCCTGAAATACACGTACCCTGCTGAAATCGCGTGTAAAACTTCCCGCGCACCCCTGAAATACACGCGCCCAGGCTATTCGCGTGTGGAACTTCCCGCGCACCCCTGAAATACATGCGCCCAGGCTATTCGCGTGTGGAACTTCCCGCGCACCCCTGAAATACACGCGCCCAGGCCAATCGCGTGTGGAACTTCTCACGCACCCCTGGAATACACGTAGCCCGCTCCCCCAGGCCCGATTGCGTGAGAAACTTCACGCGAACCCCTGAAATACACGTAGCCCGCTCCCCCAGGCCCGATCGCGTGAAAAAGTTCACGCGAACCCCTGAAATACACGTAGCCCGCTCCCCCAGGCCCGATCGCGTGAATAAGTTCACGCGAACCCCTGAAATACACGTAGCCCGCTCCCCCAGGCCCGATCGCGTGAAAAAGTTCACGCGAACCCCTGAAATACACATAGCCCGCTCCCCCAGGCCCGATCGCGTGAGAAACTTCACGCGAACCCCTGAAATACACGTAGCCCGCTCCCCCAGGCCCGATCGCGTGAAAAAGTTCACGCGAACCCCTGAAATACACGTAGCCCGCTCCCCCAGGCCCGATCGCGTGAGAAACTTCACGCGAACCCCTGAAATACACGTCGCCCGCTCCCCCAGGCCCGATCGCGTGAAAAAGTTCACGCGAACCCCTGAAATACACGTAGCACGCTCCCCCAGGCCCGATCGCGTGAGAAACTTCACGCGAACCCCTGAAATACACGTAGCCCGCTCCCCCAGGCCCGATCGCTCGAAAAAGTTCACGCGAACCCCTGAAATACACGTAGCACGCTCCCCCAGGCCCGATCGCGTGAGAAACTTCACGCGAACCCCTGAAATACACGTAGCCCGCTCCCCCAGGCCCGATCGCGTGAGAAACTTCACGCAAACCCCTGAAATACACGTAGCCCGCTCCCCCAGGCCCGATCGCGTGAGAAACTTCACGCGAACCCCTGAAATACACGTAGCCCGCTTCCCCAGGCCCGATCGCGTGAAAAAGTTCACGCGAACCCCTGAAATACACGTAGCACGCTCCCCCAGGCCCGATCGCGTGAGAAACTTCACGTGAAGCCCGCTTGCCGTGCTGGTACAGGGTTAGCGCAGCCCTTTGCGCTGGATTGGGGATTTTTATGGCTTTTCCCTGCGCGGAAGGCGTTCTTGGGGGCGTAACTGGCGCTGCTGCAAGGTCGCTGCGCCACTGTGCGCCACGGCTGGTTTTGGTGGCTGGAATCCATGAATACGCTGTGCGCGGAAATGGGTTTTGGCGCACGCGGCTGGCGCAGGGATTCACACGCGCACACTGTGCGCCAGCCGCGTGCGCCACTTGTGCGCTGAATTCTATGAATTACCCCCTGAATGTCTGACTTTTTTGGTTTAATAATCTGCTATGGGGGCTACTGTGTTCACTGCAATGGAGAGGACGGAAGTGTAAGTGTCCACTATTGAGCTAACGTTGGATGCAAACGTGAGCTTGCGTGCTGCTGTGTTTAGCAGGGGCAGGATGTTTTCTCTGGTGAGTTTTCGAGAACGCCTTGTTATGGCTGTCGTAAGTGGGTTGGGGCTGGTTTTATGTTTAGTGGGTTGTGGGATGGAGAAGTGGACGATGTAGTGGTCTGACCACGGACAAGGGGTTGTGGTGCTGGTGGTGACCTTTGTTTAGGATCCCTCTCTAAGATCTGTTAGTCACACTCTTTAGTGGGAAATATTTACAGCCCTTCAGTCAATAAATTCACTAGCCACCACTGCACACTAACATGTATAAAAGGCAAATGTATGACTGGAAACTTGGTGTCCCTGCGATACTGAACCTTCCTGCAATGCCTGCCCATCATCTATCATTCACATCTTTCATCATTCATCAACTTTCTTTTGCTCTCTCTTTCTCCCTTTGCTGTGCTACTCCGCTGCTGTTTTTCTCTCAATTTTTCTTTCTCACTTTGGTATTGCTCCTCTTTCTCTGTTTCGGACACCTTTCCCCTTTAGCTCTCCCTCCGTCCTACTTTCTTCGCCATCCTTCCTCTACCTCTCCTGCTCTAACATATCCTGCAATATCTCGAATGTAAACACAACTGTACCTAGCCTGTCGCATTTGTGCTTTTACATTTTTTTTTCATGTTACAGGTGCAACAATAAAACTAAAAATATTTGTGATCAGTAATTTCATGCTGGGGAAAATGGAGAAACACTGTTAACCGCAGAACCATTTTTTAAACCCTGTGAAATACCCAGAATTTACAACACACAAACCCTATAAACAGTAAACCATACACATAAAGTACTTGATGTATGATACTGAAAAGTTAAAAACATTCAGATTACACATTCTTCAAACATACCCTTTGCCCAACTCACTCACTATTGCAACAACAACTTACCATCATTTACTTACAGGATTCGTCGTATCTTTTTATCTTCCAACATGAAAAGGAATATTCAAATAAGGCCTCAGAATGAGGCTAGAGCCATTATTGCGAGACAGCAGTTTTGCTGCAAGGCTTCTGCTGCAGCGCTGGGTGGTCGTAAACATTCATTATTTCGATTTTTTGTTAATGCATTGCCTTCCGTCAGGCTGTATCGTTAGCTTGTTTAAAGGAACTCCCTTGAGCATCCATAATTTTCATGCCTATTTGGGGGCTTGTAATGTACTGATAGCTTTGCTCTTAAAGTGTGTGTTGTAGGACAACTAAATCTTCAAGAGGCTGGAGATTCCTTATTTTGATCTAATTTTATCACAGGCTGCATTGTCAGCTTTGCTACCCACTTCTGAATGAAATAGTACTATAGAAGCAGTAAGAATATACTTTTAAGATACAAATACTTTCTGCCTGTACGTTTTACTAATAAAATGTTGATCTATTCGGCCTAATTGACCAAACGAGTCCCTCTGTCTTTTTACGCTGTACTCCTTTGATATTGATTAATAATAAAGATTATGACAATGAGGACCATATCTAAGATTGTGAAAGTGTAGGCAAGAGAGGACTGGCAACATTTTGCCTGGGGGGCAAGTTTACTTTTCTGTCCAGTAGCGCAATGGTGCAAGCCCACAGTGCCGTGACTCCATCTTCCACAACAAGTAAGCTTAATACCAACCTCTCCCCTCCCACACATTCTCAAGTATATGTAGTAGACATTTTTGACATTACTTTCCATGTATGCAACATATATTTGAGTTATGTTTGTGGTTTCTTAGAGACCCCGACCCCTGGAAATTCTCCCACTTACCTAACATAGTAATATTAGTTCACCAGGATAATATAATTAGTGAAATGGGAAACCTGGGATTTGAGCCCAGTTTTCAATATATCACTGTTTGTAATTTGATAGCAGGCTACATCTCCTCCCATGCTATCTTTAGTTTTAGAAAAATGTAAAGAGGCGGCAGAGCTAGAGGATTCATTGGTAGAGCAGAGCCATTGCTGAACCAGGGGGTCTGGCTTTGTATAGGAGCCAAACATGAGCTGGCATGGCAAAAGACCCATACCTGGCTTCCTGCCACCCCAGTCCACAACACAAAACCCATACCTTCACATTGTGTACCCACCCCCACAACATAAGTCCCTCACTTGTCAACTTGTCTCCTCACCAGTATGCTTAACGTAAATTGTTAAAATTGTAATCATTTATAGAGTAACACTATAGTGTATAAAGCCATATGAGTAAGGCTTTCTCTGCAGATGGTTGAAGAAAATAAGGCACAGTAATTAAAAGTGATTTACTCAGGATCAAAATATATCAAGTGTGGAGGGTGGGGATTTGAGCACAGTCTTCCTGGTTCCACAGTTTTAATTCAGAAAGCAGGGGAGACTTCATCTTCATATTAGAAACAAAAAATGCTTTCTGTAAAGTTGTTATTCAAGGGCTAAACTAAACAGGGAGTTACAACGAACATCAACGCGTTCGCTCGATCCTCGCACTCAATTCAACACATAAAGCAGGTTATGTACTACAAACTCGTCAGTATTGACGTCAATCCACATTGCAAACTACAGAAACCTATTTGGAATGGTGATAGGCTTACAAGGAACATTTAGGTATATGTTCCATACTGGTCAGGGAACGTGATTGGGTCTCTAACATCAGGTGAGGCAATTAAGCCCTCCTCTTGTGCAGGTCCCAACAAACGTCATAAAATACACAACGTTCCATTGGTTACACAAATTATAGGGCTCTCTATTATGTGTCCCTCTATAATTGGTTGGCACCCTTGTACCCCTCTGTAATATTCCACATGCATAAGCAGCACGCAGGCTGACATCCAGGTGCCAGTGGGCTGGCCACAACTATAGCTTCCCACCAATTACTGTTTTCTCTGTCTTCTCGGTTTCGATACAGTTCATCATAGTGCCTATTTTCATCTGACCACGTGATTGCAGACCATGATTTCCAGTTTTATTACATTTAAAATACTACTATTTGATGAAGCTTCCATGTTCTCGCCGCTCACTAGAGATATGAGTTTTGTACTTTCACACGTTCTGTACTTGTTTGTACGCACATCCAGGCCCAAGGTGACCTTGTCTTCTTGGTGTTGATCCAACCAAGCCTTTCTTTGATCCACCTCCATGGTTGAGTTTTTGATTTCTAACTGCGACACACTGAAAACGTCTTTCTGCTTTCGGAATCCAGCTCTGCAAGAGCGCATTGTGGAATTATCCATAGTCCTTATACTTCTTATGTATATATGTTGGCGCATCACCGCAATCTATTCACTACATAGCCACCCTTAAAGAAAACTATCTACTTGCATTACTGCTTCTGTACAATTATAAATGACTCAGTAACCTCTTCAGTATTCTTGTAGCATGAGCATCTTCATCTTGAGCCCGAAATGTTGCTCACCTTTAACACCTTGAACCTAGAGCTTATAGAATCTTTATGCTCTCTCGTCTTCTGCATCTCTTCTGGGTGCGTCAACTCTGCTTTTCTTGACGTCATCAATCTGCTTTCTCGCTTGCTTTTCCTACTTTCTCTGGGATTTCATTCAAATGGCCATCATATTTTCGTGTATTCATGTACGGCTTCCTCAATGGAAATCTTACTTCCAGGATTCGCTTTGGTATAGGTATTCTTACTGGCAATGCACATGTTTCACATTCTGGCTCCCAACATATAGGCATCATGGGGCAGGAGCTTTGGGTGGGGGTACTCGACTCCACCTCTACACTAACCTGAAAACATATAAGAGGAGTAGTAATTGAAACATATGTTCATAAGGTAAGTATGCATCACTTAGTCAGGAACTAAAGGGATGAAGCCAGTCCCACAATCGATTGCAGTGGCATGCAGGTCAGACATAGATCTCGGCAACAGTCAACCTGCTGACGTACCATTCCGGATGAGTACCTCTGTCTCATTTACCCTGTTTTCCTTAGCCATCATCCTTTGGTGCCCTTCCCTTGCACCACATTCTCAATGCCCCCCCTGTTTGTTACAATCAACTTTCAAGCCTCTGTTCCCGTTTTGCTCCATCCTTTAACTATTAACTCAACCTCCTTCTCTTACCTTGACCACACCTTCTTTCCTTGTCCATATTGCTCAGTAACCAATTCCTTGCAGCTCCAGCCCTTTAACTGCCCATCACACCAAGACCATTTGTTGTCCCTCACCACCTTCTATTGCCTTGGTTTACAGTTAGACAGTAGACCACCTTGACTTGCCAGTCAGCCTCTGCCAGACATGACAAGAAGCTGTAGTCGGGGTCTTACTGACAATTGTGGCTATGGGGTCTGCATTTGGACAATGCAAAGCGAAAGATGGCGAGGGGACGTAGCTTTTTTGTGCTCCCAAGTTGCACTTTCTTGGAAAGTCGGCTGCATATTTCAACTCAGGGAAGAAGAGAGAAGTGCAAGAGGAATAGGCTTTAGACCTGATGATGGAGCGGGAGCAAATTTATGGGTGTTTTCAAATAAGGTGGAGTGTGTGTTTCACTTTTTGTGAAGGCTAATGTGTTTGAGTGTATATGTGACAGTTAAGGTACAGGTGGAAGGCTGCATCTGGGCTCATGCGACTTTGTTTCTAATTATCTGAATATGGTGTTGATTTTCCTTTTTTTACATGCATGAGAAGAGTATTCTGGACAAGACAATGAAAAATGGTCAGAGACTTAGGGGGTAATTGTCAATATTTAGCAAATACTATTGATTTTACCGTCCACCTAATTCAGGGTTCGATCAAATAATATCAGTGGTATTCCATGGGAATACTGGCAGTGGTATTTTAGGCTGACATTTTGCAGAACATCCACCTATTTTACCTCCATTCAAGGTGAAGGTAAAAAAATCAAAACTGGCCCCAAATGTTTTCAATCTTTCTTTTTAACTGTACAGAACCGAAGCACAGGCGCTTCCCTTCAATAGTGTGAACAAAGTTTTCACAAAGGGCCATGCTGAGGGGGTAAACTGGTGGGCATCTCTGATTGCCTCCGCTCACCACCTTATCCATTTTTGTGCATAACAAATCAACAGTAGTGATTTGAGCCACTACTGTAGATAATTAATTTCTGTCTTCACATTGATGCTGAAAATGGCCGAAACCTTTTTTTTTTAAAAACCTTTTTACATTACTGCCATCATATTAAAAAACGGGCGCATTTTAAATGCCTCAGGAACTATGTTACCCAAACCCCTTTTTGCATTTAAAAAAAGTAAAAATCTTAAACAGAAGATTACACACGCCAGCAGTAGCAACCAAAAACTGACGATGATACGGGATCTGAATCAAAAGCCGGTCCTTGGGCATTACCCTTGCACCACCTATGTGGCCTGTAGATTTTCTAAAAAAATGACTTCGTTTTTCATGCAACAAAAACAGTGGGACCTCCGCACCTTCACAACTTGCAAAAGTAAAAATGTTATTTATGCAATTCGGTGCCCATGCCTAAAAATGTACATTGGTAAGACGACCCGGGAAGTAAGCATACGGATCAATAAGCATCGCTCGAAAATAAAAACCTGTAACCTTAATGCCCCTATGGTGATCCATTACGTTGAGATGGGCCATAAAGCAGATCAAATGGAATGGTTCTGTGTGGAAAGGGTTTTTGGGAATAATCCCACCCAAATCCTAAAAAACCTAGCCTACAAAGAAGAATTATGGATCTTCAATTTAAAAACATTGACCCAAGGGCTAAATACTTTAGAACCTTGGCATGTAGGTACATAACATTCCTTGCCCTATATTCGATATTCTCTTACATACATTGAGTCACGTGTCGGGACACATGAGAGCTGTGTTCTAGCACAGGCAACATATGTTGTTGTTTACTCCCGATCTACTATAAGCATGTGATTTAGATGTACAGGCATCATGTAAGTGCAGGGATCGTCCAGTTGCATGTGTTTTACAGAAATGCCTTTTGAGAAATGTATATATTCTTCTGGGTTTGGATCACGCCTTGGCATTTTGTCTTCCAAAGTTCAACTAGTCGATTCAGTCTTTCTGGGTTTCGATCGCGACTTGGCATTTCCTTTTCCCAAGTCCAACTAGTTGATTCAGGTTTGTTTAATATGTTCAACCACTCGTTTGAGTTTGAGTGACCGGTTGCCGTGACAACGGTTGCGCGCAAGCTTTGTTGCCGAGTGCTCATAGGCTATTGCCGGGCACGTTACGTGGACCAAAGATCACGTGTCATTTCAGGTCGATCAGCCTCTTCAGCAACGCGGCTCAAAATGAACACGTTACTCTGTAGTTACGATTAGCGGAGTCACGTGATTAAGGGTCCTTCAATCACGTGTGCGGTTGGGCTATGGATTACCCTATCAACGTGATGCAGGGCACTCACGTGATGGGCAGCCAACTGTTTCTAAAGGGGCCGGGAAGTATACGCAAGTTAGATGCGTCTTTCCCTCCGATCTGGATGAGTGACAGACGACCGGAGCTAACATCGGACTCTGGTTCCCGTTCGAGTAGCGCTGATTCATTCCGTGGGATGCTCCCTGCAGGTAAGTAGTCTTTTGAAGCCGGATAACTTTAAAGGAAGTTTTTCCTTGGCCTTTGCTATAATGCAATAATTGGGTGGTGACAAAAGGGCCCCTTTGTTCTTGATATATCCCCTTTTTCCTTGACATAGACTTGTTTCAGTTTAGACTGGATGTCATAGATTTTGAATAAAAATTAATTCAAAAGTGACTTTTCCAATCTCAGCCTTGGGCCATAGTCTGGTGTAGAGCCCCACCCTGAATTCTGGGAATTGTGTACAGGCAACTATCTCCCTTCCCTATAAAGACGCTAAGTACCAATAGAAAATCACTTCTAGGCACTTTTGGCTAGGGTCCTTGATACAATTCTCTTTCACATTTTTTAACCTTTACAGATTGGAGCCTAATTCCAGCCATCTGCCTAGCAGCATTGTTTACCAGAACACGGCTAACTTGTATGACAGTGTTTCTGGGTTGTACCAAATTCATACAATGGATTGACTCCTGTTTAAATTGCCAAGGTTGGTTTGAAAAAAAGTTATTTTCTTCAAGAAAGGGGTCTTCTTCATAAACTTTGCATTTCCTTCTGCCATTTCTATGATCTACACTAGTTTGGTTTAGGGACACTGATTTCTCTTGGCTGCACTCCATGTATGACACTGAGTTTAATCCCAATATAGGTAGATATTGGGCCATTTCTAGCAGGACAGCAGTAATCTAGCTTAGTGAAGTCATGTATTGCTTTTTCTTTCCCCGCTTTCTTTTCACTTGTCCTCTCCCCTCTATCACTTGCACTTAGTGTTGGATAGGGAACTGATGGGCCCATATATTTGTGTTTGCTTTTAGACAACTACCCTTAATCTCCCGATGAAGACGTACCAAACCATCGTTTATACGTCGAAACCGGTTGAGAAAAACCTAGGATAAGGTCACCTGTGAAGATTCTGTTTGACCTATCCCGATTGCTGACCATTGTTTTCAAAATCTATCATGGTCATGCACTATGTGTTGTTGCTGCTGACCACTTAAAAAACCTATTGTGGCCTTGAAGTATGCGTTGTTTTGCACTAAAATTGTTTGTATAATGATGAAATTGTGGATGAATTGTTATATTGGTTATATGTTTTTATCTTGTACTTTTTTGATGACTTGTATGAGTTGTTGGATGGATGTTGTATGAATGCGGGTAAATGTTTGCATGATTTAATAGGATGAGTTTTATCAAACTGTGATGTTTTTGAAATATTCCTGCTATGTAAAATAAAAATTGCTACAGTGCAGATTAATTTGTGATTAAACTCACAGAAAAAATGTATTGGGTACAATAAAATCCTTAATACGCCTTTTTGAAAATTGTTTCCTCTGGATTTCCTTTCTGAGATGAATTATTACGGTAATACCCTAATCTAGAGTGTGGGGTCTCCTGTGCCTTTCAGCGACAGATCTAGGAAGCCCCTAAAGCCAGAGGAGGGTCGACTTTGCGACAACGGTCTCTGGGTTTTAAAAGGGGTTTTAACAAGGACCGACAAGGACTTAGCTGCCTGAGTGTTATCCTGCGTCTTGGTCAGCTCTACATCTGTTGTAGAATGAAAGAGCTCCTTACCATCAAACGGAATGTCCAACACCTTGTCCTGTACTTCCTTTGAGAATTTGGTGGCATGCAGCCACACCTGTCGTGAGGTATCAACCCCCAGCATAAGGCCCCGAGCCGAGGTGTCTATATGATGAGCCGCAGCCTCCAGGAGATCCTGGGCCAAGACCCTGGCGTCGGATAATCCCGCTTTAAAGTCTTCGAGATTCTCGACCGGGATGAACTCCTCAAACTCCGACAGACCTTTCCACATCCGCACATTAGCCCCCGCTAACTCCAGTTCGGCATTGGCCTGCCGGAGCTGCAAGGCCGAGTTGGCGAAAATCTTCCTGCCAAGGGAGTCAAGGAGTTTATCCTCCTTTCCCAGAACCTGAGTAGCCGTCGTGGAAGAGGATGCTGCAGGCCTGGACTGTAAAGACGACAGTGCCACCTCTTCCGAAGAATGCAGCCTGTATCGCTCGTCAATTTTCTTATTGACGAAAAGTCCAGAGTGTGGCTTTGCCCAGACCCTGCGGACCTCGGCCAGAACATCCTTCTGCAAGAACAGGCCGGTATGCTCCAAAGGAGACAGGGTGAACGCCCCAGAAAGCACGCCCTCCTGCGGAGCGGGTGCCTCGGGCAACGGAACATCCAAGAAGCACATCATGTCCAGTACCCGGTCATGAAAAGCTCTAATAGAGCGGGGCAGGTCCTCGTTGTCCTGATCGCCCTGCGTGTCATCCGACAGGTCAGGATCCTGCTGAGCCGTGTCAGGCGCTGCCTTGTCCACAGGGGACAATGGAGGCAAAGGCGGAAGAGTAGGAGAAGGCACCGTAGGTAAAGGGGGCGCCGGCGGAACCCCCAGAGGAACGGGTGGAGCTGGAGGCGCAGGTGGACATATTTCTCTGAAAAGCCCTTTGAAATATTCCCACATGGGGTTGGTACGCATAAGCGTCTGAAATTGCCGAAAAAGTATCCACAAAAATCAAAGGTGCCGACCCCACAGGCAACGAAACATTGTGCGGAAGGGGCATCCGAGCATTCGAGTCATAGACTGGCCGAAAAGGATGCGCACAAGGAACCTTAGGTTCACCCCCAGAGCCAAGTCCTACACCTGAGGCCGATGACTTAGTTGTAGGAGTAGCACCCAAAATGGCTGCTGCGGTCATGGTGGGAACGGCCGCCATTTTGTCAACACCTGAGGGGAACTGCGGCACGTGAGGAAGTGAGGCAGGGGTCCCAGTCGATGGATCAGGGGTCTTAAGTTTAGTCTTAATGTAAGGAACCTCGGCAGAGCCGGTACTATGAGGCCTGAAATGTTTCTGCGACATACCAACCGCCAAATCAGCCTTCCCAGGAAGGGCCTCAGCACTGCCGGTAAAAGAAGAATTTTCCTTCTTTGCCCCCTCAACAGATCTGGTGTCGCTGCAAGAGCGGGAGCGGTGAGAAACAACCTTCACCAATAAGGCCTTCCCTGGCCCCTCAGAAATGTTGGTAGCTTTAGCCTCTATACGAGGGACCTCGGACCGGTAACAGCCTTACTAGCGCGGGCTTCGAACATCCGTTCGGTAACACAAAGCCCAACCAAGGCCTCGGGGCGCACCCCGGTCGTATTTTTGAGGGAAGCCGATAGAGAGGCCTCAGAGCGAGCTCCGGTACCCCATGACTCCGTAGAACTGGGTCTACAAGCAGCCCCCACAGGAGGGGCCTCGGAGCATGCTCCGGTATCCACGGAGACCCTCGGAGAAAACTCTGGTACAATTATTAGGCCCAACGGTCACCTCAGGGCAATCCCCAGTGACAGAGCGATCAACGCCCCTCCCGGCTCCGGAAGAACCCGGAAAGTGTCTCCCAGCCGAGGTGCTCTGAAAAGTAAAGAACTTACCGGGCGCTTCTTCTTTTCATCGATAAACGCTTGAAAATGCGAAGGGGGAGTCCGTCGGAACACCTCCTCCCACCGCTCCAACCGGCGTTGAAGATCCCGGACCGAAAGGGAATCACAGTAAAAACAGGAGTCCCAACGGTGATCCGGACCCAAACACTCTAAACAAAGAGGATGGGGATCTGCCCTCGCGAAGCGTCAGTGACACGATGAACAATCAGGAAAGTCTAGTTTGAACGACATAGACAGACTAGTACACGATCGCTAGCGAGAGCCAGAGAGGAAAAAGGGAAGAAAATCTTCTGCGGATGCAAGTGCGTCCAGTCCCGAACAAGCGAAGAAAAGGATTGATGGGCGTAGCCAAGTTGGGGCCCCGCACCAGAAAGAGAGGAAGGACACATTTTTGCAAACTTTTTGGATGCTTTTTACAAAGTGCTCGAGTCCCGTCCCACAGGACTGAGAGATGTCCCATAAGAATGGAGGAAAGGGGACGGGACGTAGGAGTAAAATGTACCAACAAAATTATAACATAACTTCGACAGGATAAAGAAGAGCGATCGCCACATCGTATTTGTCAGGAGATGGTGTGAGTTCAGCCTCACCATCAAAAGAGCCAACATGCACACCAACAGGAGTACACACCTTAGCTGGCCTGCATAACTGCTTCACACTTAGGAGATTTTTTTTTTAAACACTCGATCCTGAAATGGATGTTCCTTGTCCCTTTTGTATTCACCAAAAGGAGACCACAAATTGACTGCAAACTGTTTGATGATCAGCGCTGAACCCTTTTCCTAGGCAAAGACAGCTCCGATTTGTACTCGCCAGTGTGATATAATAGTACAATTCTGGAAATTCCAGATGGTCCGAAGGTCAAGCGGGCAGCATTTGGTAAATGTGTGATCAGTTTTGCAGCAGGTGGATACACATGTCCCCCAGAACAAAAACAAGTGGTTCCATCAGTAATCATATTCCTATCATCTCTTATTTGAGCCAGGACTTCCTTCCAGAATATTTGAGATTTGGACACCCGACCAGATGTGACCCAAATTCTGCCAAAATGATGGGGATGAACCTGGGTATATTGTATGTAATCTTTTGAAAACAACAGAGGCGATGCCTGGAAGGTTTGGCTCTGGGCAACCGCCAGACCATCGTTCTTCACCTGCCAAGCCATTACAAAAGGGGAAAGACCATATGCAAATCAGGCTTGTTCCCACTCCAAAAGGGGCAGACCAGCCTGAACTGCTTGGTCACATCCAGGGCCGTCACGAGAGGAGGGGGGCAGGAGGGGCAAACTGCCCCGGGCCTCGCTCTTGGGGGGGGGGCTTGTGCACCCCCATCCTCCCCGAGTAGAAGACAGCACAGTCCACCCATGCCCTTTTTCTCACCAGGTGACTGTGCCAGAGCAGAGGCTAAGTTGAGGTCAAAGGGACCGGCCCACACACCACCCCACCCCCTCTCTTTATGGCTTTTCTACAAACTGAGCAAATAGATGAATGAGCCTGATAAACATTTGCTTCTGCATTGTTACAAGCACTGCAGATGAGGACTGACAGACACAAAAAGATCCCCAGCTGCCTGAGGCCCGGACTTGATATTGCTGTGCTTGCAGCTCCATGAGCAAGCAGCCTGTTGATTTTTAATTTTCATGTTGCAGCCAAAGCCATGTTTAACACACTAGAAAAAGCTTAATGCTCCATTTTTAATTGCAGAAAGCTAATGTTTAGGTGATGCGTTCAGTCCCATTTTTCTACGAAAATGGTGTTTTCACATACAATAAACAAACATATGCGGGCAAAATACAAATGCTATTTACTAAGAAACATTTTCAAGGTGCACACGGAGTGCCAAGCTAAAATAGACACATTTGACTTGCCCTGGGCCAGAAGGTACACTGGTGCTTTCGATATTGTTACACTTTTCTAGACTCTCTGACGCCTAGAGGGAAGAATAACTGGGAGCTGGGGGCCCGTGTAAAGTCTGTGCCGGTGCATTAATCCTGTCATGTCAAACTGCGTAGCAGCCTTTTCACATAAGGTAAGGACCTCGGTCTCCTGCAGACAAACAAAGCTGGTGACTTTTCTGGATTAATATTAGGCCAATGGTCAAACAAGTAAATTACTGCAGGTATGTGTTATGAGAATTGTATTTCTTTAGGAATAACTGCTGCTCTACCGTAGATTGCCTATAAAAAAAAGTCATGCAGGCCACTATGGGAAGAGGTTGTTTACTGGTTTTGTATAATCTGTCCCTTCTCGTGCTCTAATTTTTCTAATTCTTTTCCCTTCTCTTTCTGTCAATCCGTTCATCTCTCCACTGCTTCCCTCTGGAAATGGCCCTGAACTGTGACAGCTAGCCCACTGCAGGACCCACACAGAGTGGATGCATATGGACAAACGGCATTAGCAAAAAATATGTTCTATTTTAAATGAAGCAGTGTGGAATTTTTCAAATGAATTTGTTTTCCTTCAATCATGTGTTTTAGCTGCTCTTTGCAAAACGCACAAATGGATCCCATCTTCTGTTTTGCACATTTAAATCGAAAGCACTGAAAAACGTACTTCTCCTGAAATAAAAAACAATAGAAACACTTCTTTATTTCACTAAAAGCTGTTAGTAGTTTTATGAGCACACGTAGCTAGTGCTTCGATTAAAATATGATGGCACACGATGCAGAAAGGGTTAATGAAGTAAGTTTCTGATTACATGAGCGGAATGCAAACATCTAAAGGAAGTTGCATGTCAAAAGAACACACATAAAATACAAGAACATTAGAGACGTAGTGACCATCAGCTTCCTACAAGCAGTAGTTGCAGGGATAAATTGATCAGACAATGATTACAAACATGCAGGCTCACCATAGTCACAGTCACATGACCGACGCAAATACGTACTTTCTTTGGTTTTCACCAATAATAATCTATTAATTCTCTCTTTTTTGGTGCGTGCCTTTTATCTCACACACTCGCTCTCCCCACAAGGTTTAAATAATGACTCATCTCTGTGGGTTTAGGGAAAGATCTTTCAATAAGGTGGCATTACTTAATGCAAATACTTCAAATTGTCCCGTGTGGTACATGAGCAGGGAATAAAATCATGATATCCTCTACAAATAAATTAAGTGTTTATGGGGGGTGGTTTATTGCCGCAATGCTATATAGAAGAATTGTGCTGCCGTTGGGCAACACAATATGACTCATGTCACCTGGCCTTGTGAGTATGCAAGTCCTAATAAGCCCTTGAGGGATGCTGAACCTGTAACCGCAACCTGATGTTTTTGCTCTGTATTGTGCTGGCTTCAGTGAATGTGCAGCATGGGTGCCTTTGCACGTTGTTCAGGGAGGATGAGCTAACGCCTGGAATTAGCGTTGCGTATTCTGGGATTACGAAAGGTAAAGGGCATGCACCTGTGCAAGGTGTTAAAAATGCAGTTTGCCATTTAACTATATAAAAATGACTGTGTATGCATTCACATACTACTAATGTTTTGTATAGAGCACATGAGATCAAAATCCATAGAAGGTCGTTCCAAATTTGGCTGTGCAGGAAAATAAAGGTGGTTCTCCCTGCCATCCGTCCACCCTTCTGAACTTAAGCCTGACTACTCTGCTACAGCTGCCATTGGAGAGTCTGGTCTTTCCTTTTGGGTGACAATGTAGGTTAGTTGATTAAACAGCCCTCACCAGAAGATTGTGCAAAAGCCTCCCTAACAGACAACAAGTGATAAGTAAAAATGAATGAGTTGTAAACTGGACCATATTGAATGTAGGACAGTCAGTCTAGCCAGTAATAACACTTATGGTGCACAGCCAGCCTGGACATACTTTCTGTGGCATGGTATTCTTACTGGCTGGGAGTCCTTATATGGTAATACTGCCTTATATTGGTGCAACCTGCATGGACATACGTGGGAACAACCAGCATGAATATATTTTTATACTGGCATATGTTGTGAACAAAGGCGGCATGCAATGTATTGGAAAATGTTCCTGTGCACGGTTGGTGATTGCAACTATTGGGTTTTTCCATGTGCTACCACACAAAAACAATTGCAAACTGTATGACTTTCTACCCACTTTTGCAAATAAAGTGCTGTAAAATGCATCTTTTTAACACAATGTTTCAAACATGTTCTTGGGGGTAAGAAACCCCCTCAAGCACCGCTTGTTTGGTTTTGGCTCCCTCACTGTGCTCTGTCGATCCTGCATATTTGGCGCAAACATTAAGCTTCTTGATTTTATAAATTCACCAGCCTCCTCTGCACATCACTTCTGTCACTGTGTATGATGTGTGTTCAAAATGTAGTCTGGCATAAACCTTTCTTCGGCAGAGAAATCTAACTTTGCTGCAGTTGATTTGCAGTTGTATCAATAAATCAAACCATATTTGGGTCCTCCA
The DNA here is from genome assembly GCF_040938575.1 of Ambystoma mexicanum. Classification (NCBI taxonomy): domain Eukaryota; kingdom Metazoa; phylum Chordata; class Amphibia; order Caudata; family Ambystomatidae; genus Ambystoma; species Ambystoma mexicanum. Next base: position 557,536,033 of record NC_090931.1, read on the forward strand.
CACAAACAAACTCAAGGGGAGATTTCTCGAGGCTCCTGTTTGCGGCGGAGCCGCAGCTGGCCTAGTACAGAAAATTGTAAAGGGGCCTCACCAGATTTTTTGCCCTGGGCCTCACCACACCTTGTGACAGCCCTGGTCACATCCCTTCTGCACTAGACCACAAGCATCCCCAAACATGTTTCGGCCTTGTTGGGCCTCATCAGTGTGGAGTAGCTTGAGTCTCTAGGCCCAGCAGCCACGGGACCAACGTCTGGGCATACCCGTCCCAATCCTTGTGATTTATGCAAAACAACAGAGATGATGGCTGGAAGGTTTGGAATTAATCCTAACCTGTTGCATTGCTTTGGGCAACCCTCCAGACCATCGTTCTTCGTCTGCCAAACCATTACACAAAGGGAAAGACCATATGCAAATCAGGCTTGGTCCTACCCCAAAAGAGGCAGTCCAGCCCGAACTGCTTGGTCACATCCCTTCTGCACAAGACAACAAGCATCCCCAAACATATTTTGGCCTTTGTTGTGCCTCATCAATGAGGAGTAGCTTGGGTCTCTAGGCCCAGCAGGCATGGAACCCAGGTCTGGGCATAACCGTCCAACTGGGGGTGGCTTACGCAAAAACAACAGAGGTGATTGCTGGAAAGTTTGAAATTAATCCTAACTTCTGACATTGCTCTGGGCAACCCTCCAGACCATTGATCTTCACCTGCCAAGCCATTACAAAAGGGTAAAGACCATATGCAAATCAGGCTTGGTCCCACCCCAAAAGGGGCAGTCCAGCCCAAACTGCTTGGTCACATCCCTTCTGCATGAGACCACAAGCCTCCCCAAACATGTTTCGGCCTTGTTGGGCCTCATCAGTGAGGCGTAGCTTGGGTCTCTAGGCCAGCAGGCACGGGATCCACGTCTGGGCATACCTGTTCCACTGACCAATACCTGCAAAAAGAAAAATGTGAAGCACTTTCTTTAATGGGTGTACACGTTGGAGACTTGTGAACTCTCCCCCAAATGTGCTTCCAGGATTCCTCTGAAATTGAAACCCCCCAGTTCATGTTCCAACCTAGACATTTGCGGCTGTATATCGGTCAAAGAGGCATTACTCTGTAACATGTACAGTTAGAAAATCTGCCTACTTTTGATGCCCGTAGCCACTGAGAGTTCCAACTTCCAAGCCCCTTACATTTCTAGTCCCAGCAGTCACAACATCTCTATGTGAAACCCAAAGATGCAACTCGATACTAGGGAAAAGCTTCTCCTCTCGTGAATTATATTTAGTTTGACATTCTTTGAATGTAAGGGGAATCCCAATGGAATAAAGCTGGTGCACTGTGAGTGGTTCTTGTCGTTTCCCTCTCCCCAAAGTATCAGGCAAACCATCCATCCTAGGTCCACCTCCCATTCTTGGCCCCTTCGAGAGAAAAGTCGTTTTGAGAGTGGACACTTAGTAGCACCCAGTCCATATCGATCTACCGCACTGATGATCATTAATGAGGGCGAAACATGTATGTGGTTGTCTGCATCCTTAAGAGGCATTTGTCTTGGGTTGATGTCACTATGTGTAAAATAGTGATCCCCTATGAGACTACAACAGGTTTCTGGAACAAAAAGCATACCTTTGAGCTAATTTGCAACCCCACAATACATTGCACAGTGGTTCTGAACTAGAGGTGAACTTCCAAGGATGCTTACTGGGTGGTGCTGTTGCATGTGTAGCTTAGCGGAAATTGATTACTTTGACAGTTCTGGTAGAAGCGTTTTTGTCCATTCTTTGTTAAACTGAGAGATAGAGAGAGGGCAAGAGAGTGAGAGAGAGGGCAACAGCGAGAGAGAGAGAGAGAGAGAGAGAGAGAGAGAGATTTGTAGGATTCATCTCCATACAGCCTGAGATTAACTACTCCCCATTATGCAATGTTGAAATGTTCAAATGGAAGGGAACGTGCAGACTTTTTTTAGGCTGCCTTTTGCTGGCATTGCACAATATCTCCTCTACCAGTAGATCTAATTTCCATGGGTTTATATGCCATGCAAATGAACTGTGCTCCCTGCCTCCGTCAGGCTTTGTTACTTTTCAAGATCACACATCTATCTGGCTGGGATGAGGCCAGCACATTAGTTAAATGAAAATGGATGTACAGGGGTGTACCCTTTATTTTGGAGGGGGTGGGGAAAAATTGGCACATCCTGGCATATTTGGTGGGAATGCCCACTACTACGTGTCTTTTGGAAAGAGGTTCTGGCTTGGATGAAAGAGATGGACAGCATTGAGAGGCCTCAAACACCATTACTGATTCCGTTTGGTCAGGATGATTCAGAACATCATTTCTCTGGCCTGTCCCACATGGCTGGAAATGTATTGTTTTCAGCAAGGGTGTGTATCAGGATTCATTGGGAGAGGTGACATCCCCCTACCCAGGGAGAAGGGCTTCATGAAGCACACAAAATCTACGGAATGGAGAGTTTCACTGCAATATTGTCTGAGACACACACTCACATAGACTCTGAGTGGCTACCTTTCATATCATATTATAATAGATTAAGAACATAAATTGGAAAGGTGCCAGTTTATATGTTTATCAAAATAATGGGGAATCATATGGGTAACGGATGAGCACAATCGCATTCAAAGGTTCTCCAGCGTAACCAGCCGTAGGGCTAGACTAAACCGTCTGCAATATTCATGGTTTTTTGCACATGCTTTTTCATAATCGGTATATGTTGATCTCTAGTAAAAGGAAGTGGTGGTGGGTGGGAAAGGGGAGGGGGAAAAGAGGAGATTGTAGATTATATGTTGTTGCATAATGTAAATTTATATCTATGACACAATAGCAGTTTTGTCTTTTGACTCTACATCTGCAGTCCCTTAATTGGGAAGCACAGTAATTCAACACTTTCCTGTTCAGTTTCAACACTTCTATTATTACATAGATTTCACTAGTGCATTTGGCATTTATACATGATGTTTAAGGTTGTCTGAATGGTACAACACGTTTCGAGGTGAAACTCCCTTTATCAAGTTGCACAAGGAAACATACAAATAAAATGTAATTATTGAAATAAATATAGATTATTATAATTGTACTTGTTCATCTATTCATTTTAAATTGCTTACTTCAAACTTCTAAACAAAATCTGTAAAAAGACATGACGGTCTGAACGCTAACAAGTGCATAAGTATAAAAGCCTAAAAGGAAGTTCTATCTCTGGAAGTTAAACAAGACTAAGTGGACACATCCTGGCAGAAGTGCGCTGGACCCACAACCATAAAAAAAAGACTAGCAAATACATGACAACAAAATGTCAATTCATCACAGCGATAATTATCATACAAACGATTTCTGGTATGTGGATGCTGTTTTACAACTTCTAAGGGAAACCGTTGTAGTTGCCTAACAGAATGATTTCCAATTTGAGAATAACTGGCTACACTGATAACCCCTCTTAAAACTTTCTTGTGGTTTGTCCCACATGCAGGCGAACCAAAGTATGAATTAAATTCAAAGTAAAGCATGGGGCATAATCCCCCAATTTAAAATGCTTACCAATAAATGGATGTCGGAATTATACTCCTTTTTGAATGTTACTGCAACAAGCACAAGTATGGCAAGGAAACGTTCCTGATTTGGGAGTAGACCGGCATCTTTGCAATTCTACTAGTTTGATAATATCTGCACGTATTAGATGGTTAGATATGTTTGGGTGTCTTATGTGTAAAAACTGTAATAATAGTGACAAAATAATTTTTGTGGTGCTGTCTGCTTCAAATAAATGTCTTCAAAAAAGGTGTTCTACCTAGTGTGAAGGTATCATGAAGTAGACACAGACAACAGATTTAAATTTGTTCTCAAAAGTTGTATTTAACTTAAAATGCAGGGTGGAGTAAAGCCTAACTTATCTATGTTTAGGTGGGATGTTCCTACCTAAATAAAACTAAGGATAGTCTGTGTGAGGAGGTCCAAATCAAATGTCTGTCTGTCCAAAACCTATGATTGCCCTCACAACTAACTGTATACAATGTGTAGGGATGTCAGCATCAACATGAATAGTGTTCAAAAGAAAGTTCAAAGCTTCTTCCAGCTCTTTGCTTATGATCAGCTTCCCCTTCCCCAAGTTCAAAATAATTCACAGAATATCAGGGTTCCCTTCCCCACAAGTTCAAATCATCCTGCTTTCTAAAATAACACAGTTCCCTGTGACCCTTCCCTGCTCCTCTGATATCAATACTTTTCACCAGTTTTGACTTGTGGCTTTTGCCAATGATTGCTTTCTCATAAAATGCAGTTTCTTGATATCAGCCAGATTTAGTATCTTTCTTTCAACCCGCTCAATATTTAGGTGGGGCTCAAAATGTGCTTTTCACTCAGTTCGGTATTCAAAAAGTCTTCCCTTGGCTTTTCCAAATAAGGGTCCTTGGTCTAGGCACAGTTGTCGGACCACACAGTCTACCCACTACAGGTCACTCAAACGACACCCCTTCTTGACTGCTTCCATCTGACATTGATGTTTAGTTCATTCCCTGGTGTTACACTCTTCTAACACTGTACCATGGCTTGGTTGGCCACAATGCAATTTGTTCCACATTGCTGTATTCTTTTGGTTCTTGGTAATATTGAACTCTTATCTTTGGCCGATACTTGATTTATCATCTCATACCCTCCTTGATATTCCCTTGGCTTTACCAATCCTCATACACTTTGTTACACTTTTCTGTATTCTTTTGGCTCTTGCCAATAAAGGTGTCCTCTTAACTTGCAAATACTACTACTTGTTTCATAGAATACATTCTGTGTTATCTGCTAGATGCATCACCTTTCTTTCACTCCATTCACAAATGCTCAACTTGCACTTTACTCTGTGCGGCATTAAGAAAAAATGCATACAATAACTTTCAGTGCGTTCGGTATTCAAAAGTACTTGAAATGGTTCTTAGTTTGTTTGGTATTCAAACGTACTTGTTTCAGCATTCAAAAGTGCTTACAATAACTTTCAGTTCATTTGGCATTCAAAAGGAATTTGTTATAGGTTACTGGAGCGCCCCGCTATGAGTGTTTCCCTGCTTTACACTCACCGGTCACACACAGCAGCTTCCTTCTGCTTGTAGTCCTTTGCAACAAGCTTCTCAATGTTCTTTCAGCTTTCTGGCTTCCCCAAATTCTGTCTCTCCCTCACGGCATCCATAGAGAGCCCTGCTCGCTCTCCTGGTTTCCAGCAGCGACTAGGGTTCGCAGGAATTCCACAGCTCCTGATGCGCAGACCCGTTCAGGAGGGTAGCACAACCTCCAGACCCTCTCGCAGTCGACCAGAGCTTGAGTGTCTCTCTCTCTCCTTTTCAACACGGCTCCCGGCACCTGGATCTCCAGCTCCTTTCTCTCCAACCCGTCCCTCCTGCTTGCATGCAACAAGGCTTATATTCAATAGGCATGTTAAATTACCCCCAGGTGTGGGTCATTAAGTCTAATTACTTGACTATGGCAAAATCTATTAGGTGGACGTGCCTGGTTGTTCCACCTGTATACCTCCCTAGCCCTCCTCTTCGTCTCAGTACCAGAGTGGTGTTTGGGACTGTCTGATTTAATAAAAGAAAGGTGTAGAACTCTGTTTTGTCTCCTATATGTGTGTGCATCAGTCAAATGAGGATGTGTCCTCCTAGTTGGTCACTTCCTCGTCCCAGTACTAAGGTGGTGTTTCTGGGGGACAGTTTGGAGGGAAAAAAAGGCAAAGGGCTGACAATAGCCTACAAAGGCTTGAGGGGTAGAGGGTTCATTGTGAAAAGGGAATGGGGGATACCATGTTTCACCGAAGGACGTCCTCTCCCCACTCTTCAAGTTCCCTCCACCGAGGTGATCCTCCCCCGCATATCCACCCCCTTGGCAGGTTCCAAAAGAGATGACCTTACCCTGGCCACCTGAGAGGAGGATCTAGGGGAAAAGAAGTTAGGACGCTCTCAGGTTCTTCACACTGGTTAGCAGCTGGTATACAAGTGATGTACAATTCACATGCTCCGTAGCAATATTTCTTATTTGTCATAGTAAGGATTCACATCTCATTATTGGATTGGTTTTGTTAAGATCTCTTGATAAAGATTGTTTAAAATAACTATTTTGTGAAAAATCAGATGACACCTTATTTGATGCCTTTTCACAATGAGAATGATAGGTAGTGATCCTGGTCAAAACTGGTTTGTGCCACTAGCAGATCTCCTGGAGACCCGCCTGGGTGTGGACACCCTTCCCTCACAGAACAGGGATTGAAAATACATAGATGCCAACTGGCTGGCAGTGACAGTACCATATGTGCTGTGAGGTAGTAATGGGATACAGTGTGAACACCCAACTTATAGAGAAGGATTTGTTTAATGGAATCCGTATTCCCCTGGTCACTACGTCTGAGTGGAAAAAGATACTAATCTTCCCTATCATTTTATCATGTGTAATGTTAGCCCTTAAGTTTCGATATTAGCATACTTCTCAAAAATCCAGTATCTGCGATGGTTGCTGGAGTTCAGAGATCTCTTGTTTGCTATCTTAAGTTGCCATTAATACTTTTTTTATTCAAAGGTTCATGATGTTCGTAGAATGTGATTTTGAAGGAACATTGGAACTGTAGGTGCGCTCAGAACTAACAAGTTTGCAACAAAACCAACCTTAAGCTTCAAATGCCACCATAATCAAGCAGCAACTACACAGTATGGAAGCTGTCAATGCAGTGGCTGCACTTCCTAGAGATTACCGCGGGCATGACGTTTTTTATGTTACTGCATTTTAACTATGTGTTTAGGCTGCGATCCAAGGCACATTGATGGCAACGTGGAAAAAACTAATTTTAGCAGATTAAGTGAACAAGAATAAGTGGCAGTGATTTTCAAACACGAAAAAGCAAGATCTTGAGAAAATGTATTGATATAATTTTGTATACAAGCATTGCACATTTTCTGGCAACTTGATTCATTGTTCGCCCAACTCAAGAGGAGTTGTTTGACTTCCAGTAAATGCGTTTGTACCCTTGCTTTCAGAACCTCTAATTGGAGATGTTTCACCCACAATAATGTTGTAAAAGTACTTTTAAAAGAGACATTATTTGAAATATCTGCCGCCATTAGCTCTTCCGGCTATAAGCTACCCTCATATGCATGGATTGATGGTTTCCCCTTATATATTCTGATCTGCAATGTGTCAGTCGACCCCCTGGAAATATGCCATTTAAGTCCTGTAGGGGAGGATAGGTCATTAGGACCCCCCTCACATACATCTCTGACCCAGGTGGAGACCCGTGACTCTTCGGCGGCCCCCTCGCCCTAAGGGCCCAGGAGGCGGGAGGGCTGCGGATCGACACGTGAGGCTGCACGACTACAGTATAAGACATAGCATGGACCCCATTTTGTATTAAAACAACTCAATTTTGTGTAAAAAGGTGCTAAAATCCAGTCCATGCAAAGTTGCTCGCACACACAGAAAGATGCAGCCTGACCCCTGCCTGACTGCGCTCACAGAAGCATACACTCCCCCCCAGCTTCCACCTCATGGTAGATCCGCTGAAGGCCTGTTCTCACGAGCACCCAGACACGAACAAACAATAAAAATAAACACTATCACTTGGCCTTCCGCAGTACATCATTTGCCCCAGCCGTGACCGGGCTTGTTAGAAGGTAACTGAAACCAGCCCAATCCTGCATGCCCTAACCCTGTACCAAGCCCTCTAAGTTGGACTGTGTGGTGCCCCTCACCCCCACCAACCCCCGAGGCACCTTGCATAACGAAATAAGCATTTGTGTAATATATGTCGTGTTGATTAACGTTTGCTGCTATTCTGGAGACGTGTGATTTAAGAGTAATATGTGATCACTCCTGTACATGATGTAACAAAGCGCATTTGTAATGCACGATGATCAGCCGAGGCAGTGGAGCCAGATTGTACTGTAATGTAATATGCAGTGCTCTCTCTTACACACAACCCAACCTAATGCTACCTCATGTTCGTATGTCAACTACTGATGTGAAATACTGTGTTAAATGGCAAAACCCTCTCCAGCCTGTGTTCCCATATTAATGTAAACATATACGTGTATAATACCAGAAGCTCCAAGTGTTACCACCCACCATTGCCAAAAGTAGGGGGAGCTGCAAGGTCGTCTCCCCCCTCCTCCCCTCCCAGGCCCGCCAGGGATAGCTGGTGTTCAAACAGCACAGCCTCGCCTCCCCTCCCAATCTTGCTGGACCCGCTTCAAGCATCTACCTCCCCCATGTCAAGAGGCCGCCACAGCCTGACTCTATGAATTACGAGCTGCCTGGTCCTAAATCCCACCATCTCCCAGGCACCGGTTACATGCCCCCCACGGCCCATTGGTATCCCTGTTCACCCTAAGTTAATGGCCCTCGAAGGGGGGCGCCCACCCTTGTACTAACAGATCATAATACCGTCGTTCATTATAGCCACCAGGACAGGGTGATCGAATAACCCCCCTCTGTACCCTTGGCCCTGCACATGGACTCATGGGACTACCATACTTGAACCATACTTGAACCCAAATGTCACTACAACAGATGGATAGGGATACCCCCTATCACATATCCATGCCCCTGTCTCCTCCTTGAGCTAAGGTCAATGTATTGCAGGATTTACAGAGACACCTGACATTGTAGAATGTGATGAATGATTGCGAGTGTGTGGCCACAAGGGCAAGTGTTAGAGCAGTCACCAATCATCAATACAAGTTATGTCCGGCCGGCAGCTCCTCCCCCGAAGAGCCCAGCTGACCCGTCTACCACGCGTGGCACCGCACGGACATCCGCCAATCCTGGAAAAGCAACTGTATACAATGTATACCACGTAGCCTTCACCACCCAATCCCTAAGACTGTGTGCACCCTTATAGCTTGTGTCATGCGTGACGTTAGTTCTGTAATAAGTAGGACTTTCTTTGCTATTGTCAGACAGAGCGCTCTCAGAGTTTGCAGAGTACTTTGCATGCCCTATATTGATTTAGATAAAACCCTTTTGACCTCACCCGCACTTGGTCCTGGTCTCATTCCCCTCCTGGGGTGTGTCTTTTACTGCCTCTCACTAAGGGGGGTGCGTTTTTGGGGGACGCTCACATTCAGTCCTTACATCATGAATCTGGGTCAATATATACAGTCCTATTCATTCATCACTGCTTTTTTTCCATTGTCCATCGCCTGAGACAGTTAAGGTTACTGGCCTACTAGCAGATGAGCCCAATGGGAGAATTCCTTGCTATGAATATTTTTGTTCCATCAAACATTGGAACAATACATTCAAACTTATAGGAGTAAAAAGTAAATTTCCATTGAAGGAGATGTAGAATTCTTCATGGGCTATTTAGTTTTAAGTTCTAACTAAGGATACAACACTTTGTCTAGTCCTGGTGGCATTTCTATTTTTAATGTGGCTCTTAATAATAGGATTTAGGGTAATGTTACATTTGTCGCCTGTGTAGCGAGCAAGCTGAGTTACACCAAGAACACTGCAAGGAATTATTTCCAGCCAATAATGATGTTATAAGTGCCGACAGCTGAAAATCTACATGTATCAACGGAGACCTGTGCTAAAATCCAACGTACCGGTTTACCCTTGTTAATTTTTGTTCAATCTATTTTAATTGAATTAATGGTTAAGATTAACAATGTTATACTGCACAATCTGAAAAGGATTGTCTATTTTTGAATAGTTTGCAAAGCTTCACTATTTATTAATTTTGTGGATTGGTGTAATTTACTAATAGATATTTATAAATGTCGGTCTTTAAAAAAGGGGGTCTACAGATGAGAGCAGAGCCGCATCTGCAACAGAACCCACAGTAAGTTTACCTAATATTTTTCGGTTGCATACATAGTTTTGGATGCAGTTGTTTTTTTTTATCTCATTGAGCCATTGATTGAGAGTGGCTGCCCTGCTCTGTGTGAGGTTGTGGCCTTTCTGACAATGTCCTTAAAGGGCCATGCTCAGTGTGGTGGGGGCTAGCTCAGGGTGACTGAATGATTCCACCCAAACCACTCCAATGGCCATTATCCACTGGTTTGTGGAGGTACCAAGCCCCCTTGTGACTCCACTACATGGCCCAGGAATAAGGCATATGGCTTTGACACAGTATGCTGGGTTTGCTTAAGCACGTCTTGAGTCCATTACATAGCCATTAACCACAATGAGTAATACGTATTTATCTTTCTCAAGTGCCTTCCAAGAAATACCTCCTGCTCCTACAGTGCACCTACAGGTACCTTTGAATTTACCACCTAAATTCCTCTGAACTCTGGATCCATAATCCATGTTGGCTGGATCAACGTGCAACCTCCTCCGGCTCGTCCATCACGATCTTTGACACTTTGATGTTTCTTCTTTCTCGTCTGCTATGGCTTGTATTCACCCTTCTCTCTCTACATTTTCTGCTCTCCTCTGATTCTGCTTCCCATCATCTATCCACTAGCTTAACTGACTCACTTGATCCCCTCTATCCCTCTGTTCCTTTCTCGCCCTCTCAAGCCTTCTGAACCCTGGGTCTTGTTGAGCCTCTGCTACATGCGCCACACTCTGACAGGCAGAGCCACACTGAAACAAGTCCAGAAGAGCAGCAGACAACTCTTCTCTCATCTCTTCACTCTACCTAGGATCCCATGCTCCTTTCTGCTAAGAACAATACTTTCATTCCCTTTTCTCATTTCTCATCGGCTCTTTTAAAATCTAAATTGTATTTGTTCTCCTCCATCACGTGACCCTCCCTCATGTGCTTCACTTTCTGCTTCCGATTTTGCCAATTACTACTCAAATGTCTCTTCTTTGTGCATCTATTCCTCCCTCTTCTGTTCCTCTTCTCTTGCCTTATTATGCTGTTTCTCCTTCCTCATTGATGTCCTCTTTTCCTTCACTTTCTGATTTGGATGTTTCTTTTGCTCTTGCAAAAGCTCACCTGACTTCCTCTACGAGGATCCTTTTCCTTCTTCTTTAATTCTACCTGCCTACATCTCTCTTCTTGCATACCTCAATCGCAGACCACATCAAGGTGAAACCACTACAGTACTGGTTAGACTGTCGTTTTCACCTGATCTGGCTCGCTACAGGGAAGCTCTAAAGCATGTGTTGTCTCTGGAAGGTGCGAAATCACTTCCCTGGTTTAGGCACTTAAAAACTTGGCCGACTAAAATTAATCACTGGGTATCCCCTCAAGCTATGACCAGTGGGGCTAAAGTGTTGATTAAATGGGCCAATGTTGAGCTCTCCCGGCACTCGTCAGTGGCAGCTTGGGAAAGACTCAGTATTGGTCAATTTACCTAAACTCAAAGGCCGATTTTGGGTATGAACCCTACTTGGACTTGCTGCAACCCCACAATGCATGTGCACTTTTCATCGAGTTTTGTATCAATAGAAAAGTGGGCTCCCTCACTCAGAAATGGAAAGCGCCAAATAGCTTGCCATGAGTATTTGGAGTGTTAGAGGAGTCTATTACCCACTTTGTGATCTTTTGTAAAGGCTATAACAACTATAGAGCGAAATATCTAATCCCTCTGTTTAAACAGGCTGCTATCAGACAAGCGGAGGGAGGTAGCAATGGCTTTCTGTAAAGGTTCGAATAACTTGGGTGCACTTTTTTTCGTTGCCAAGTATGTGTATAGGACTTGGATGAGAAGTACCAAAATGAGGAATGCTCTAGCTCTTGTTGAGTTCAACTGATGCTTATGAGTTAGTAATGAATTTGATTATTCTTTTGAACTAATTGCATTTGAACTCATTTATGTAACAACATCATTCGTTGTTTGGGAAAGTGCTTTTAATGTTTGTATGTATTGGGTATTGTACGTCATCATTTATTGCACCAATCGATTTGATTAATTGTGCAAAAATGTTTTTTTTTATAATTATCAAATGTATTTGTTGTATGTGTAACTTTTATGGCTCACGCCACAATAAATTAATTGATTGATTGCATATGTCACTGCTCTTTTTAATTCTTCTCTCTCTTTTGCTACTGTTGCTTCTTAATTCAAACACGCCCCTATTCTCCCCAATCTAAAAAAAGACTCACTTGACCCCTCTTTACCATCTAACTACCATCCTATTTCTCTTCTACCTTTTCTGTTCAAGCTTCTGTACCCTCGTGATTACATCTCTGCACTGCACTCTCTTCAATAGTTGTCTTTTGAATCTCGTCTGCTTTTTAATTTTCTTTGCATTCTAGCTCACACTTTCCTCTTTTCAAAAATCGCCTGAAAGGTACATTCTTTCTAGCTGATCTTTTTGTTTGATTATTTCTTACTCATTTTATTGTACTGTTGGTTATCTTTGTGAAGCACTTAGGCATTAAGCGCTATAGAAATACAAATAAAGGCAAATGCAAACCAAGCTGTCACAAAGATCATCCTTCCCTTTTAGCCTGGTTCTGCTTGAATTCCTGTTAGTTTTATCCTTATCCTCTTTCCTCTACAACTCTCTTCCTCTGCAGACTATGGTCTTGTTACACCTGGTGGAGATGCAATGTGCCACTTCCAGACAAGACGTTTTGATCTGAGGCCAACGCAGTGGTGATTTGGTACAGTGTAAAAGCTTTATAACATAACATAACCCTGAAAAGCTAGCCCTGCACTATGGCACGTCTAGTTCCACAAAAACAGACCACCAGGCCAAATATTTTGATGCTCCATTATGGAAAATAGGCATTAGGGTTGTGGGAACATCTGCTATACAACACACAGGACCCTCAAAAGACATCTTTCTCCTGCCTATAAACCTATAAGAATAAGTTAAAAGCGGTCCTGCTTAGGGATGAATTTGACATGTGACACACTCCTGCGGACATTACCCCCACAAGCAGGTATTTCTAAAAGGTCCCAACCTCTGCCTCCCACTTATGAATCTAAGGGCCCTTGAACAAGGCCAACCATATAACTTGGAATACCCCCTCAAGGGTGAACCGCTCTAACACAATCAGATCATCATCTCCCTACCTCCCTGTTTGAAGGAGAGGTTGGGAATGATCCAATTCCTTCAACTAAAATAACCAACTCATTATTTTCCCTGATCGTGTTGGAAGCTTCCAATGTCCACTGGCATGACTGCAAACAGAATGTCAACCTGTTCGTTCACAAGAAGAAAATAAGCAAACACCCAGTGACGCAAAAAGGGCATTGGTTGAAATGTGTGTGATACACCAAACACAGAAGTAAGGACATAAACACATGAATAAACAACTGTGCTATACCATCTTTGCTGGGAAGATAGCTAAATGGGTTGAGCGCAATCAGTGCATGATCTGCAGGTTGCAAGTACGAATCCCGGCAAGGCCAACCCAGCCCTTCATCCTTCCGAGGTCGTTAAAAATGAGTATAAACTTGGGTTGTGTGATAATTGTATGTAAATATGTTCTATGTACAGCACTTTACTCATTATCATTGTTTCAATCAATTATCCTGGCCATATGTTTTGAGGAAAATGTATGTTGCCAGAGCTTCACAATCAGTTAATGAAGCATCCCTATCTGAGACAGGAACGCTTGTCCCGCACTATACACAAGTCAGTTGGGCATGCAAGTGTAGACGGCGGCTTCTCAGGAATCATGCATTGAGTGGGTGAAATCCAAAGTGTATTCTGACTGAAAGGTAGGTGGTCAACCAGTATCCATTTGTGCAGCTGCTGTGGTGACTACTCATTGTAGTAAGAGTGAATTATTTTGCACTAACTCTCAAGACAGAGGATAAACTTTACTCTCCGGCTTAAAAAAGGGTCAAGAAACCTCAGGAGCTATAAAGGTCAGCCTGGAACAACGTTGATCCATTGATGAGGGAAAGAGACACAATTTCCTCGCAGACACTATCCCGGCAAGTGATATCCAAATTGTGAGCCTATTAAATCTGGAGTTAAACCTATGGTGGTTGTAGAGACAACGTTAGAACTCCACTCAGAGAATCCCAGGTTATTTGAGAATCACATATGGTTTCTTAAACTATCAAAATCTGATTTGTTCTATTGGGCCTTTTATATGAAGCAATAAAGCTCTACAAGAGCTCTCAATTTTGATTGCAAAAGGCTGCCAAGTCTATATGGTTCACCTACTTTCAGGCAAGCAGCCTCTCCATATCAATGTTAATGCACGGCGTATAAAAAACTGTCTCCATTTCAAATAGAGTTTGCAAAGGGAAACGTGCAGGAATAGAATTAAATCATGAGTTAAAAGTAAGCGGTTTAAGTGGTAAATGTGCGCTAGTAGGTTTGCAAATAAACACAGGTCTTTGAGATACTAACCTTCTAGTTGCAAACACTAATTTGTTAAAGGCGAATGAGAAGATCAAAAAAGGCCTGTGAAGTCTGCATGTTTCTTTGACTAGGCCAGTATACATACTTCGTTTTTTCCATTTATCTGTGAAATCCCCTTTGTTATGATTATTTTAACAAAAATTAACCAAATGTACAATTTTATTGAGATTTCTTTGTCGATGCATAACTTAAGTGTGTATGTTTTCATTTTATGTACGGCTCAAAAATATGTGTTAATTTAGGTTATGTTGTTAAATTGATACAGAACATCAGGAATTCAACAATTACATTGGCCTATGCCAACTGTATGTCATCCTGTTGGTAAGAATGTTCAGTAAAGAGTTTCTATTGCAATGTTATTGTTAGAATAGTTGGTGGAAGTATTGGTGTGGAATCTGTTCTCTGACAGTGCATGATCAATAATGATTGATGTTTTCTTCAGAACAAATCTGCTGGAGTTAATTACTGCAGCTATTTGTCATTTCTCCAGCTATTTGGAGTCTGTTAGACAAGACAATTTTTTCTTAGCAGGAGTGTTTGTGTGTTGAGCACTAAACATCAGAAAAGAGCTTTTGGGTGCCAGCAAGAAATCAAATGATATCAGCAGGAGGAGCGCCCATTTTATATAAATTGTTCAGTGTGTCTCCTTCCATGAAATATTCCATGTAGCAGTGTGAAAGGATTGAATCAAGCAGCCAATTTCCTTCTTCAATGCCACCTTCTGCTTTGCCTGGGTGAATTAGCACCTTTGCACTGTTTGCAGGCCTGACTTTAAGACGGTTTCTAACTTCCATCAACGAGAGACTGGATCGGTGGGCTTAGGAGCAGGGGTGAGAGTGCTTCAAAACGGAATGTATTGCTGTCAGAAAAGTACTGCCCTCTGAGGTAAGTACAATATGGAAAATATAGTCAAGAAGAGAGACATGGACACTTTATCACCCATTGGAGTCAATTTATCATAAAAAAATGTTTTGTATACCAAAGTTTGTATGTATTTACACTGTATGCTAATAAAAAAAATATCATAGGAACGAAAAGAGCCACTGACGCGTTAGAAAAGGACTTCAGATACCCCTTTAAAGAGAACTCCTTTACCCCAAAAGAAGATCGGCCTACCTCACCTACTACCCACCAGCCTCTTCTGAACTATTCCACCTGGTCTAGGACCCTTTGGGGATTTGGCCTAGTCTTATGCATGCTGGCCTAGTCTTATGCATGCTAGCGATGGCCTTGCACTTACTTATCTTTGGCAATGTTGCCTTTCCTGGTTTCTGCACACCTTATGCTCTGGGACTGTATCTGTACCTCTCTGCCATGCTTAGCTTTGCGCTCTATTGTGACTGTGGGATGTTGCCTGCTCACATTTATGTACCTGGTCATTGTTATGTTTTGATGGTTCCTGCCGGTCCCATCCTTGCGCATGCCTTGTTTTCCTCCTCATGCTACTAATTTGACCTGAATGTTACAAGGCTATAAAAGTCAGATCCCACTGTCCCCCCCCCCCCAACTTGTGGTGCAACAAAGTGACTGCGTTTGACAGATGGCTCCTCGTCAATCTACTGTAACAAATAAATAATGTTCGCATGCACAAGATTAAAGCACTTATCTACTATAAAGCAACTACTAAAATAATTATTGCATTGGAGTACATATAGGAGGTAGGTGGGATATGAAGAGAGAGACAGTGTGTTGATGTCGTTTGGTTATTTACTCACCAATTGACTGCTAATGGCAATTCTCATTTCTATGCCCATTCTCACCCACTACCTGACCTTTACCTTCCAAAAAATCCTTTTGGGATTTCTTTGTGCTGTATAGAGCCTTCCAGTGTTATTTCTAAGAATAAGAATCCTTCTGATAGTTAATATCTTAATTGCAGCTGTATAACAGCTACTAATGTATTAAAAATGTGTCAAACTAGTGTGCATTCAGCCACTTCATTTATAAGCAATATGTGTGAGCTTTAATCTGTTCTTAGCACTGAAGTCCTGTTAGAAACAATCACTGACAAAGCCAACAGTTTTGGCTTTTTTTAATATCGTATTAGATAGATATTTGCTAGGCAGTGCCATCAAATGCCCAGGTACTAACACTGTTGCCAATTTATGGCCGGGTAACACCATTTTGGCAGTGACTGGCAAATGCCTGTCCTATGCCTACACAAAAGTGAAAAACTGTTTTCTTTGCCAATGTTTGTTTTAACTGAACACAGGGCCTTTACATTATGAGACAACTGGCTATCATACAACTATAAAGTACATCTTCCAGGGTGCATTGTGATGAGCTACTGGAAGACCTAGAAACCAGATTGTGCACTCTTAAAACGACTGTATGCTAGATAACGTGCAGGCAGAAACTGCCTCTCCCAAAATGCACTGTGCTGAACTACTGGAACATCTGGAAATGGAATTTACATTTTCACCCTTCTTGATCCTGTATAGTAGAAGGTCATGAACACAGTCTTCCAAGGTATGTTGTGTTGAGCTTCCAAACTTTAGAGAACAGAATGAATCCCTTCCAAAGATTCCTAGAGCCAAGCTAGGGCAGCATGCATAAGAGGAAGATAGAAAGTGTGTTTTTTGCTGTGTACGAAAAGAGGAGTATGTAGTAAGAGATTGAAATGGCAAAGGAGAATGTAAGATAGAAAGGGGTGGGGCAAGATGAGAAGGAGGCAGGCCAAGAAAGAGGGAAGAGCAATTGTCGAAGCATGAAAAGAGAATGCTGGAAATTAAATTAGGGGCTTGGTTGCGCTGAAAATGAGCGAGTGGTGAGTTTTAGGTATATTGAAAAAGTAGAAATAACAGGCACCGGTAGTATCTAGAATATACGAGGAGAAGGACAAGGATAGGTCAAAAGTATTACTGAGGTTAAAAACGGTAGTAGAAATAGTTAGGTAAGTTGGGGCAATAGGATAGAGGGTGGGGAATGGGGGATTTGAAAAGAACGAAAGAACATTATTTTAGTCTTTGATGAGTTAAGATGAAGGTCGTGTGAAGACATCAAGGACTGGATGGAAGGGTACCATGTGATTATATAGCGAAAGATTACAGAGAGGTATTTTTCAGAGACACATTTACATCGGGGGAAAAATCCAGATTTATTATTAAATTTGGGGGGACCCCCCCATAAGTCCCCCGTTTCCCTATGCTTATAACCCCATTCAAACCCCCCTCAACCGTTTTAACCCCCTACCCAACCCCATATACATTTTTTTTAAAGAATTCTGTATTTTTTCACTGTAATTGTTTCTCTGAAAAATACCTCTCTTTTTTTTCCCCCGCGGAAATCCCTGGATACCGATGGAAGATAGACAGGCAGAAGGTTTTTAATACAGAGACTCAGAAAAAGATGAGAAGAAGAAGAAAACATGTGTGTAATCCACGTAAAGATAGTAGGAGAAGTAATAGGAAGAGATGATTGCCGAAGGAGGAACTGTGTAGAGAGCAAAGAGGAAGTGACAGAGAACAGACACTTGGGGAATGCCGAATTGTAGAGGAAAGGGAGAAAATGAGTGACCAGCCCGCAAAAACGAATAGGTGCAGCTATCTAGATAGGAACACAACCATCTGTGAATAGTGCCAGGAATACCAAGTGCTAGACGCCTACAAGAGAGACTATTGTGATCTATAGTATCAAAGGCAGCAGATAGTTCGAATACGATGAGAAGAGAGGAGTGCTTAGCATATTTGGAAGATATGAGAGAGTCGGTTACAGAGAGTAAAGCGGTTTGCACAGAATGAAAATGACGTACCCATAATGCTACGTAAATGGTATTTAATTGAGGAAACGGGTGGCAGATCAAAGCAGAGGTATCCTCTCTAAAACTTTACTAAGTGTCAAATACCTGGTATTGTTGCTAGCAGGATCGTGAAGACTCCCCTCCGGTCCTGATCCTTGTTGGCTTGTCCAGGCTGTGCACTGATGGGAGAGTAGTGTAAGGAAAGTCTCCCAACTCAACACTCATGGTAGCTCGAGGGGAGAAGCCTGGAAAACGACTCCCCACACCACGGAACAACTTCCCCAGAATTAACATGATGAGGGCACAGCACCCAAGCGCTGGGCGGGAAAGCTGTGGGATCACAGGTGCAGCAATGAATTGGAAGTAGCAGCACAGGATACTTGAAGAGATGGTAGCAGTACAAGGAAGCCACTGATGCAAGTGGTCAAGAATAGCTGGCACGAAATCAGGCAAGGAGCAAGAACCAGGAGTGCAGGTCAGCAGAGGAACAACCAGGAAGAGAGACTAGGAGGAGAGCAAGGAAGGAAGAATAGCAAGGGAAAGGAGTAGTTCAGTGGTCGAGACCAGGAGTGATGAGGAAAGGTATGCCCACTCAGAGGAAGGGGGAGATCTGACCGGGTGGCAGATAGAAAGTAGTCACTGTAAGGGAATGGCTAGGAGAGAGGGAGAGCCTGCAGACGAGGCATTCAAAAGAGGTATTGGGACTTCTTAGAGATGTCAGAGATGTGAGGAGCGAAGCAGAGTGTGGAGTCGAAGATGACCCTGAGGATTTTCACCTCACATATAGGTGGGAGCAGGAAGAAGGCCAAGAGAGGCCGGCAAGAGAGTAACAGGAAAGGAAGGAGCAGGTGTGCAGATGAGGAGAATCTCAGTCTTACTGACATTAAGGCAGAGGTCATTGGCAGCTGTAACGCTCACCTGGTATCCACGGGGACATCACTCAGCCTGTTCTGACCTCTTACGACCTCGAACCCTTCCCTGGAGGCTATTCGACTGGAGACTGGGCCTGAAACACAGGATTGGTAGAGTTTAACTCCCTATTGTCTCTGTTTGCATGAACCCCTTCTTCCCCGGGGTCCAACCCTTCCCTTTGATCCACAGCTCATCTTGTTTTCTTGGATAGTGTGCTCTCCGTCCTGCCTTCAGCGCAGGGGCACGTTGATTGATGCGGGCTCGTTGCTGCCTAGTTACTTCACTGGCAAGAGTCCGACAAGTAAGTATAATGAGTCTTTTGAACAGTTCTCTAACTTCGTTCCTTTCCTTCCTTAGAAGATGGCCCCTTTCGTATTTGCACTGAACCGAGTTCTTTTTCTGTGTCTTTTAGGTGCCGCGACGTTTTCAGCATGGATGCCGGTTATGAAGAACAAATGCGGTGGGTAAGCGCGGTATGCGGCGCCTCTAGATGTTTCCACGCTAACCTGGAGTGTTTTTTCCCTCTTGCAGATGGATGAGAAGTTCCAGAGACAGAGTTCCCCCAGAGCGGCTGGGATTCAGGTAAGCGTTTGAAGCTCGTACAGTATTAAAAAATAAGCGAAGATTTGCAGAATGCTTACTAATGCCTTTTTTCTGTTCTTTTCCCTTTTCCTTAGGAAGCGGCGTGCCGAGATGGGAATGACACCGCCGAAGATGCCCGCAGAACAGGAGCAGCGATGACTGATGGGCAGAGGCGCCGCAAGGTAAGGCTGTTCCTAACGGTGTTCTTGTTCTTGCAGGAGCTGAGCGCAGAACATAGATGCAGGCCTACTGGAGACCGATCCGAACACGGTGAGTGTCACGCTGCAGGTGCAGAAAACGCAAAGCATGTTTCTCAGCCTGGGTGTGGCTTAAATAGTCTCTGGGTATCCCAGGTGCCTCTGGGCTGAACCACACCCAAAAGACTAGACCGCACATGCAGTTCTGGGAACCGAAATATGTGGGGTCATCCATCTTGTCCCCATCAATGCACTACAAGTCGAATCCCCAATGTTATCCTATGGGAGTGCGTGAGTCTGGTTCCACAAGCGCCAAGTCTGACTCCAAGTGGGTTTTTGGAGGGATGGAGAGCCCCTTGAGGGCCATGTAGGTGATCATGGCCTGGATCCAGCCTGACATCTTGGAGGGCTGGGGACATGAGGGGCAGGAATCATGACAACAGCACACCACTCCTGGATAGCAGACAGTCAGTGATGAGGGAAGGAGAAGAGGAGGCTGAAGGTAGCCTGAAAACAAGCTGAGTGTCATCCGCATAGCACTGAAAGTTGGGGCAAAGAGCGGCAATGCGTTGGGCAAGAAGTGCCAGGTAGAGGTTGAAGAGCCAGGGAGAGAGGTTAGACCCCTTGGGGACACCACAGGTAGAGAAAAAGGTAGCGGAGAGGAAGGACCCCAGTTGGACCTGGGAGGGTTGGTCAGAGAGGAAAGAGGTCAGCCAAGCCAGGGCCTTGAGCAGGATGGTGTGGTTGACCGTGTCAAAGGCAGAGGAGAGATCAAGCAAGATGAGGACACAGGGGGTGTTAAAATCAAGGTTGGAGAGCAGGTCTTCATGGATGTTCAGGAGAGCAGTTTCCGTGCTTCTGGCAGCTCTGAAGCCAGACTGATGGTCATGAAGACAACCAACAGTTTCAGTGTGGAGATTAAGCTGGGAGATGGCCAGCTTTTCTAGGAGTTTGCCGAGGGGGGGATGGTGGAGATTGGGCTATAGTTGGCCGGGCAGTAGGGATCAGCAGAGGGTTTCTTAAGAAGAGGGTGCACAAGGGAGTGCTTCAGGGGGGAAGGGAAGACTCCAGTGGCGAAGGAGTGGTTGCAGAAATCGGCCAGGGCAGGAGCAAGGGAGTCAATGTGGTCCTTGATGGTTTTGGAGGAACAGGGGTGGATCTGTTTTGACGAGACTTTCATATATCGGACTTGTCTAGAAACCTCATTAGCGGAGAACAGGGGAAAGGCAGAGAAGGGGGGAGGAGAGGTGGCTGCAGAAGGGCCAGAGGAAGAGAAGAAGGTAGAGGAAGGGAGGAGAGAGGAGGAGAGTGAGAACAGGATGTCCTGAGTTTTAGAGATGAAGTGAGAAGCCAGTGCCATGCAGAGGGCCTAGAAAGTGACAGGAGAGCCAGAGACTGCAGTTCCTTGCCAATTTTAAAGAGTTCAGCCAAGTTTTTAGATATTGCAGAGATACAGGCTTGGATATGAGCTCTCTTCTTGGTGAGCACAGGGAGCCGGTATTGCCTTGGGTGTAGGCGGCAGGCCAGTTTGTCAGAGGATGTACATGAAGCACGCCTTTTCCTCTCGGCCACCCTGCACTTTGGTTTAAGGGTGGAGAGGTCTGAGTTGTACCAGGAGTTGCACTTGGCCTTGGGCTTCAGGTGGATTCTCATGGCAGGGGCAAGAATATCTAGAGTATCAGATATAGCAGAGTGGAACATGGAAAGGGCTAAGTCAGCAAGAGGGTCAGCCAAAGGGGGATGGGGAGTGAGAAAGTGGCGGCAAAAGCCTCAATTGACACGCCCTTCATGGGTCGGATGACCGAGAAGGTGGGTGGCAGTGATGGAAGTGGCTTGGCCTGAGGGGTGGAGAGGGTGAGATGGGAGGAAAGGAGAAAGTGATCACTCCAGGAGAGAAAAGTGGCGAGAGGGGCAAAAAGGGGAAGGTCTGAAGAGATCAGAGCATCCGGAGTGTGCCCTGCAGAGTGAGTCGGGCCAGAGGGGAGAATAGAGAGTGAGAGAGAGTCGCAGAGGTTGCAAAAGAGTCCACAGGGAGGACAGGAGGCATCCAGGTGGATGTTGAAGTCTCCAAGAAAGAGTAGTTCAGTGGTCGAGACCAGGAGTGACGAGGAGAGGTCCGCCCACTCAGAGAGGAAGAGGGAGATCTGACCGGGTGGCCGATAGACAGTACCCCCTGTAAGGGAATGGCTAGGAAAGAGGGAGAGCCTGCAGACGAGGCATTCAAAAGAGGAGTAGGCCTGCGTAGGAATAACAGGCAGGAATCCACTCAGGGAAAATAAGGGCTTCACCCCCTCCAGAGCGGTTGGACCTGTAGCTTTCAGGGAGGAGTGTGTCAAAGCTTGTGACAAAGCTGGCCATGAACCATGTCCCGGTGAGACCAAGGACATCGAGGTCAAGATCCTCAAGAAGGTGGCAGATGTCAGAGGAGTGTTTGACAGCTCAGCGAGAGTTAAGAGTGACACTGTGGAGAAGGTTGCCATCCTTGAAAGACTTCCGGGGGGGGATGCAGATCAGAGGTAAGCCTGCAGAGGTGTAGAAGGAGCCCGAGGTGGGGGGCCGAGAGGGCAGGAGAGGGCAAGGTAGCCAAGGAGGAGGTTGCAGGGGGAGGCAAGGAAGCAGTGGAGGGGGGGAAGGGTACAGCAGGAGAAGAAAGGAAATTGATGAGGCGTGGGAAACGTCTATCGAAGAGGAGAAGGTTGGCTTGAGGGCCTTGGACCAGGATGGTGCCATTCCCATGAACATTGATGATGACCTTGGAGGAGTGGAAGGAGGGCATCCCACTGAGTGCCACCATTAATAGGAGAGGAAGAGAAGGGAGAGAGCACAGAGACCATATGCAGGGTCCATAGGTCTGGCTAGGGAACGACAAAGAGGATGTCGGTGAGACTTTCCCTAGAGGAGGCACTGGTATATGTGTCAGCGATAGGGAGGCCTGGGTTGGAGATCAGGATATCCTTTTTAAACTTCTTCCTACCAGATTTAGTGAGGAGGAGAGGATAGTCGATTGAGAAGCAGTTAGAAAATATAGGAGAGACGGAGAGCACCATAGAGTAGGAGGGATGAGGAGAAAGGTGGGAGGGAGAGGGAAGGAGAGAACACTAGGGAATCAGACAGGGTAGGGAGCAAGCAGACGAGACAACACCTAAGTTTGAGAATCCTAAATAGAAAAAGAAAGGCCTAGGTTTCACAATGCAATTATAAGTAGTGATACAGTGCACATTTTTTTGAAACGGGAGAAAAACACACCTAATTTTGAGAATCCTGAATAGAGGAAGAAAGGCCTAGGTTTCACAATGCAATTATAAATAGTGATACAGTGCACATTTATTTTATTTAAAACAGAACAAAAAACACACCTAAGTATGTGAGTCTGCTAGGTGAACAGGGGTAGCAGGGAAGCCCTAGGGACATACCAGGAGGTAGACTGCTAACTGGCGTCCCCTGCGGACACCTGCAGATACAACCAGGAGTCACCTAAAAAGGGAGCCACCCTTTGCCTAGGGGCCCTTAGCCATGGGGCTGCCGGTCCCGGGGGAGGTCAGGGATAAGGAAGGAAAAGCCAATCGGGAGGGGGGGTGCGTGATAGGAGGCGGGGGAAGGGGGGGAAGAAAGAAGGAAGGCGGAGGGGGAACGGGGAACAGGGCACATGGGCCGCACCAGGCAACACAGTAAAAATGTAATTCCAGTCAAAATACCTCAGAAGGCACTCACCAGGAGGATGCCAGCGCTGCAATCACCTGCTCTGCCAGAGTGGAAATGGCGAGCGTGGTGACCAGCAGAGGAACCAGGCTCCAATTGTCGGAGGAGGGAAGCCAATCAGGGGGTTGGGCGTGATGGGAGGCGGGCGGGAAGGACGGCATAGAACATGGAAACAGAGTAGAGGGCACAAAATGTAAACTTCACTAGTCACATGATTTAATATGCTTAATTTCACATTTTCACTTATTTCTAGCATGGTCCATGTCCGTTTCTACAAGGTTTAGGGGATCTGGACAGACTCCTGTCACATTTAAACATTGAGATTTCAATCCTCTTTATTTATTATTTTTTATATAGCGCTTATACACAGCTGAAGTGCTTCAAGGCGGGAAGGGAACAAGGGAATACAGTAATCAATCTTAGGTCTTGAAGATTCAGAATGATCCCGAAAGATTCTGCTCTGCATTGTATTCTGAAATCTGGCAACAAGCCTTTTATGGATAAAGTGAATATTTGTGGAGACATACCACAATCCTAACACATTAAAGCTTGAAGACCATTATTGAATAGGTGTCCTTTTAGTTTTGTCGCTATCCTGTTTCAGGATTAATATTCGAATTGAGATATTAGCGCATGAGGGAGGGTACTTACGCATGACGCCTTCTGTTCCATCTGCAAGTTTTGGCAAAAAGAGTTCCGAGAGATCACACTGAAGGACTTCGTCCGCTGTTGCTCTTGCCAACGCTGATGCCAGAAAGGAAGGACAATTACTGGAAGACAAAAGGGAACAGCCATTTGTTGTTGGCGCAGCTACTTACCCTGCAGGATAGGTATACAGGCAACAGTTCCGAGCAACACAGTTTACTTGCATGCTGATTTAACCGCAGGTATTTAGAACACCACAACTCTGGTCCTTTCAAACAAATAATTTGAGCTAAATTCATCAGCATCTCTCTGAATAGGATCAGTCTGCAGGTTGCTAACATGACCAATTCACATTTAGAATACAATTATGGGTGTTTGGGGCTTCCATAGTAACCATAGCCATGAGATACCAAAGGTTCAAAATTTGGCTGCAGCGATATGAGCGACCTGGCAAGGCCTCCAGCGGTTTCCAGGAGAAGGGATGGCCCAACTTACTATCTTGTGCCCCCTGGTGAGGTTGTGGAACAAGGCATTAATACTGGGTGCACCCCTGTTGCGCTTTTTAGGGGGCCCTTACACATTATGGCGATCATTCTAAGGCATCTGAATAACACAAGCCCCTCAATGTAGGGCAATAGGCCCAGGGCTGAACGAAAAACACAAAATGCTGGTGTGGACCTGTTTTTTGGGTGAAAGTGGGTCACTTTTTTGGCCACTGTGGGGCAGTTTGAGGAGTTACTTGACTATGCGACTAATAGTTTTAACCAGTGCTGCTGAATAAATATTATTTTAAATGCACAATTTGCATCACATTTGATCAAACAACTCCCCCTTGGGTACTATTCAAGCAGTGTCACAAAAGGAATGAATTGCCATTTGCATCTGTCGGCTACTTTTTCATTGGTGCCCGAGACATTTTTATGGCCCAATCCAACCCTGGATGAACAATATGGTACGTCTTCGAAGTAGTGTGTGTAAGTTTACCTAGAGTTGTGGCGCAGAGTGCCTAGCTGGAGTGGATGGTGTTGGAGATTCCTTGTGTGGAAGATCTATGGGGAGTTGGTTTGACTTTAACTTTTGTTGCTTGGAGCTAACAGGGGACAGCAGTGTGCTGAGTTGGAGATCGGTTTACAGCAACTTCCTGAATTGTATTAGTAGATTTCTATTTTTAGAGTTTTATCGAGTGTGTAGCAATACACATCTTGTATCTGTCTAAAGCACCAAGAGAAGTAAATGCATACCTTACTATAAGGAATCCACATTCCTGCTTGCTCATGCAGAGCAGCATCCTTTTGCCAGCCCGTTATATTTACACCCGTCCGCCAGCATTACTGCCGGATCACCGTTTGGGCGCTAACTGTAAGTTCCCATTCCATGGGGAATTTTTGGCGCAATTACCACGCAGTAATACTGCTGGAGGTAATTGCGCCAAAAATTGCCATTTTTCCGGCATGCTTACCCCTAGCTCTGAGCTGGGAGTAAACAAGCCAGACTTGAGATTGGAAGGACCCTTAAATTCAGCGGTAACAGCATTACTGCCGCATTTAAGGGATACCACTCAACTCGTGATGAGGCCCATAGTCTCTTCTATGGCTCGCCCCACCCATTTCCAATTATGCTGCCTAAAAAAGTCAATTCAAAAGGAAATTAACTAGGATATCCCAAAATGACCTACTTTTGCTCTTAGATTTGCTTCAGGGGCTAACATTGGCGAAAGTACCCCAAAAATGTCAGCCGGTTTTGGATGATGGGGTATATAAAGTTCTGCCTCTTACCTCGTGAACCTTGCTGCTTACAGAATGTATTTCTAAAATGGCCCCCTCGCATAGAATCCCTGCACTTAGCTGGATAGAGCAGTTTTCCTGATTCAAACTCGAAAACAACACATACATTCATGCAATATAAAACACAAATAGCAATAATGAGTAACGTTTTACAAAAAAGGGAAACAGGAAAAACGACTGCTCACGTTTGAATCCGAGTAAACAAGTGTTAATTCAAAGTTTTGTTGGAGTAGACTGAATTCAATTTTCCACCAAGCAAAAAATGGAGTCAACTGATCTGGCATTCTTTTTACTGCTATAGTAAAATAAATGGAGCAAACTGCTTTTGCTCCATTCTGCAAAATTGGAAAACAGGACTTGCTTTTATGGCAAACGCACTGCAATGCATATTTGCTCAGTTTCAATGTTTCTGCATAAATTGTTCCAGCCTACAACAAAACTATTTGCTCCAGCCCATGGTTAACAAACAGCAAAAATAGTGAAAGATGGATTTTCTCCAGTTTTAGCTCATAGTACATGTTTAAGTATTTAGTGTATTATTTATTTAATTTGTTTTTTTGTTCAGCGCTGGCACTTCCCAGAGGGTCTCAAACTCCTAACAAGGTTCAAAAGTTCAAAAGGTTGGATGTGATACGGAAGTTACACAACTTTTTCAGGAGAGGATAGAAAGATTAGGCTAGAGAAGCGGTAGCCGGGCAGGTAAGCGGTAGCAGGGAGGTGGAGTTTCCATTTGCTCGATACATAGCTACACAGGCTGAGCGAGCTGAAAGCTTCAATATAGAGGTGATGCATGTACACCTAGCTGTACATTAGGGGGTTATTGGAAGGCCAGAAGAGGTGTTCTGCCTTTGAATGAGTCAATGGGTTCCTCAGTCAGAGCAAGGTTGCATTGTTTAGAAAGGCTATCTTTGATATTTCGGTTAATGGACCTGGGCGCTTTCCCTAAGAGTGGAGCATATGAAACCAAGGGCTGCAACAACTGCCCATAAACGGTACCTCCTATCAGCCAATAGTTCCCTGACATCACAACTGGAGGATAAGATAAATGACCTGTTCCGATGTCCCAAATAAGGACTTATAATATGTTTAGCTAGATGTGCTTTCACAGTTAAGGGATTAGATATAGAATTGTAGATGGGTAAATATATAGTGATTAACGATAGACAACGAGAAAGATGCTCAAACTGTTTATGCTGTCACTTGGAACTAGAATGAACGCTATTGCCGATAGGTGCTCACCGACAGTTATCTGCTGTGCATAGTCCTGTCAGCATCCCTGCGCCGCAAGGCCCAGCAGTACAGGAGGCCGATCAGGGAGGCATGATGGTCATATGGACAACCTGGGCAAAAAATAAATAAATGCCTGGGGTCCTGCACCCTGGCCCATCTACCTCTAGAGGCACCACCCTCCTTCATTTTGCACCCTACTGGAGGCCCGTGAGTTAGAAAATATACAGTCTCAATGTAGTGTCATTTCTCGGTTGTGGTGTGTGGTGATCGAGGGGGAATGAGGCAGTCTTGAATTTATGCTGGGGATACCGTTATGGGAGGGACCAGCTTGCTTCAAGTGGTTGGTATTACCTTGTGGGGAGGCAGTGTGTTTTCTGTATGGGTAGGAATGTGGTGGCGGGACTGTTGTGGATTTACGTTGAGGTTGTTGCTGTGGATATTGAGTTTTTGATGTAATTTAATCGGGTTAAATTTAGGATTGCCCGTTTTTGGGTTACAGGGGTTTTATTGGGGAGTTCAGGTTATTTAGGAGAGGAGTACAGGGTGTTCGACTTCTTGGAATGTGTTTTAGAATTCTTTTCTATATGCTGTTCCTGTTGTTTTGCATCTATTTCAGCCGCGGGGTTGGGGTTTCCGGTTGGGGTCACAAATAATTTTGAAGGTCGGTTGCAGGGATCACTTTTGCATTGGGTGGGGGTGGATAAGCTGTATATGAAAATGGGGGATCAAATGCGAGTTATCTCGTGGAATGTGAATGGTCTGAACAATGTTCAGAAAAAAAAGTTTTGACTTATCTGAATGACTTAAAAGGGAATGTTTATTTTCTCCAGGAGACACGCCTTTTGAAGGGTGATTTGGATGGTTTGAGGAAAGGTTGGGTAGGGAGGGCTTATGGTTCATCTTTTGAGTCACGTCCAGGGGTGTGGTTATTCTTATTAGGAAACATGCACTGATTAAGGTTGTCAGAGAAATATGTGACAAGGAAGGTAGAATGGTTGCTATTCTAACTAATATTCAGGGCAAAGAAGTGACATTTTGTAATGTTTATGCTCCAACGTCAGATGATGGTACCTTTTTCAGAAAGGTGGCTCAAGCAATTCAAGACCTCAAGTCTCGTAACATAATCTTGGGGTTGGGGGGGACTTCTATACAGTTATTGACTCTGCTATGGATAGGAGTAGTACCAGACATTGCAGGAGGATGGACATGCAATCTCGGGCTTTACAGGATCTGCTGTAGGAACATAATCTGAAGGACTGTTGGAGGATTGACAATCCTTCAGTGAGAGAATATACTTTTTATTCTGGTGCACATGCTACGTATTCCAGAATTGACATGGTTTTGATGGCAGGAGACATGTTGCAAAACTATAAAAGGAGTGATATGGGTAATATTGTGCTGACTGACCATACTCATGTTTCAGTGGATTTGAAGTGGAGTTACACTATGCGTTATCTAAATCTTGGAGACGTAATACTATATTGTTGGACAATCTAGAGGAGATGAACACAATTGCAACTGAAATTGACTATTTTGTTGAGGAGAATTGTACTGGAGAAGTTGGATCTGACATGATATGGGAGGCTTTCAAGTGCACAGTTCGAGGTATGTTTATTAGTCTGGCGAGTGGTTTGAAGAGAAAATGGGACAATACACAGAATGTACTGGATCTGAAGATTAGGGACTTGTCAAGGGTTCTGATGGTTGATCCTACGAGAGTGGACTTGCTTCCCGAGTTAAACAGGCTGAAAAGGGAGTTGAAGGAGCTAATATCTAATAGGGTGGATAAGAAGTATTTTCATCAAAAATGCGCTTACTTTGAACATGGGGAGAAATGTGATCGCTGGTTAGCGTACAGATTGAGGGAGTCTGCGCACTCGATCATGTCTATTACAGACTCTAATGGTCAGGTCACATTTTCTCTGGAAGGTATAAATGATGTATTCAGATAGTTTTATGAGGAATTGTATAAGAATGAAACCCATATTGACGCGGCGAATGGAGACTTTCTGGAGGGTATTCCAGTTCCAGATATTTCAGGGGAGGAGGCTACTTTACTGGAGGGAGCTATCACGGTGGATGAGGTCAAGAAGGCAATATCAAAATTGAATGTTGGTAGGTCTCCGGGGCCAGATGGACTGCCAGTGGAATTCTATAGGTGGTTGCCTAATTCTGCGTTGACGCTGTTGACGGACATGTATATGACCTCCAAGGCTAAGGGTATACTTCCTGACACTGCTAGATATGCTACTATTTCTGTCTTTTTGAAGAAAAACAGGGATGAATCACTGGCATCCAGTTACAGACCGAGTAGTTTGATTAATGTGGACAATAAGATTCTGGCTAAGATTCTAGCTCTGCGAATAGAAAATCTTTTGCCTAAATTGATAGATCGGAATCAGTCTGGTTTTGTTAAAGATAGGATGACGTCCAGTAACATGCGGACACTGCTTTGTACTATCGCGAAAGCGTCAGAGTTGTCTGAAGACTCGGCTGTCCGATCACTTGATGCAGAGAAGGCATTCGATAGAGTTGATTGGCAATTCATGTTTAAAGTATTGGCTAAGATGGGTTTTGGGATTCAGTTCTGTTCTTGGATTAAACTGCGGTATACCAGACCTACAGCTGATGTTAAAACTAATGGTCAGAGATCAAAACCTTTTGAATTGGAATGTGGCACGAGATAAGGTTGCCCATTGTCACCTTTGTTATTTGTACTTAGTATTGAACCTTTGGCTATATCGTTGAGAAATGAGGAGGGATTACAGGGCATAAATTGTTGTGGAATGCAGCAAAAAATGTGGTTATACGCAGACAACTTATTATTGGTCCTTAGAAACCTTGAAGAGTCAGTGCCGGTTCTTATGAACATTCTCGAGGCCTTTCACCAGTGCTCTGGATACAAGATTAATTGGGCAAATTCTGAGGTTTTACCATTGGTGCCGCTGTGTGATAAGCAATTTATTACCAAGTTGGGCTTCAAGTGGTGTGCTGATAAACTACTGTACTTGGGGGTTTGGATTTTTCCCAATGTTGCTGATTTTGTGAGTGTAAATATGACTATGGTGTGCACTAATTTCAAATTGGATTTGGAACGATGGTGTTTGTTGAAACTTTCCCTTTGGGGGAAGGTGAATGCTTTGAAAATGGTGTCAACTTCTAGAGTAAACTTTGTTCTGAGTATGGTCCCATTAGAAATTGAAAAACATTTTTGGCGTGAATTGGATAGACTCATGCAGGAGTTTTTGTGGGATCGTAAACCTCTGCGTCTGAAAATTAGTAAAATGCAATTACCTTTGTCTAAGGGTGGGCTGGGGGTCCCTAATTTCAAGGCATACCATCTGGCTTTTATGTCTCGGAATATATTTGCTTTTCTCAAATCGGAGCATGACGATTGGGTGTGTGCAGAGTCTAGTCATGTAGGACCTTTGTTGCCTGGGGCTGTGTTGACCAGTAAGCCACGCCAAGCTAAAATGGCAGGCCCACTGACCAGGAGTTTGCGGAACTCATGGGTGGCATTGTGTGAGTGTTTGGGGTTCAATGCGTTGAAAGATCAGAGTGCTTCCATTTGGCTGAATCCAAGTATTACACATGAGGGGAAAATTTTGTTCTAGCATGATTGGTACCTGGCTGAGGTGCGGTGGATTGGTGATCTGTTCAATGGCTTGAATTGGATGACGGCTAGAGAGATACAGTTGAAGTTGAACATTCCTGCTTTTCGCCTGGCAGATTATCAGAAGATCAGGAGGGCGGTGGGGGTTGCGGATATGGAAAAGAAAATCAATACGGATATGCTTGGTTGGGAGCCTGGAGTGAGTGGATGTGGCCTGGTTAGTTATGTTTATAGACTGGTTGTGTCGAATTATCGGGCTAATGACGCTTGGGATTGGAATCGGAGAATTGGTGAAGGTATTACAGAGGATGAGTGGATGTGTATTTGTGAGAATGTGAAGCTGCGTTCTTTGAGTCTTTCAGACAGGTTACGTCAAATAAAGATCTTGAATAGGACATACTGGACGCCTGAGAGAATGATGAAGAGAGGAATGTGTGACAATTCTGAATGTTGGGCATGCTTACATGAGGTGGGCACCTTTGAGCATACGTTGTGGGAGTGTTCTAGGGTGAGAGGTCTGTGGTTTGAATTTGACCAGATCTGTGAGAAGATTTTTGAAGAGAAGGTTTATATGGATTTTAAGACCATAGTACTGGGTAGTGGGGACTTGCTGGACGACCTGACTGCTTCTCAAAAGAAATGGATCTTTCGTGGTGCAATGGTGGGGAAGAAGCTCATTTTGAGACCTTGGAAATCATCTACCCCTCTTACTATTGAGGAATGGATTGCAGAGATGCATTCCCTAGCAGATATGGAGAGAGTGCTGTATCGGAGAGAAAAGAAAGATGCATTATTTAATAAGATTTGGGACAAATGTTTGTTACTGTATTAGACTTGTTTTATTGATTTTATTGTGGCTCCTGGGGGAGGGGGGTGTTTCCGATGTATATAGTTAGTTGATTTACTGTGATTATTGCATGAGGTTTATATTTATTGTACATATGTTGCTATGATGTGATCTTTTTGAAAATAAATATATAAAAAAAAAGCTGAAATATCACACCCGTGGGATATAACCTTTGTATTACAATGCGTGATATCATACATAAACCATCATAGTAGGATGATATATATATAGCTTTTACAAACATCTTTATGCACTAATGGCTCCTAACAACAAGAGCATGTCCTCCTATTATCGCCATATTAGGTTACACATGGTATTATGCAAACTTTGGGCCATTATTGTAAAAAAAAAAAAAAAAATAACAACTCAAATGAAAAGAGCACAGAGGATGCACTCGTTTTGCTGGTGTTGCTTTTAGAAATGCACAGAGAACCTTATTCTCAAAGGTGACCTGCACGTTTCTTGGGGCTGTGTGGCAGCGAAAATGACGGGCTGGCCAGAACCCTCCCTCACATTAGTGTTACCCACTCAGGTGCTGGGAATGCATTTTTCAGTGAGTGGCCCTTAAAGAGCATCTCACTGTAAAATCTCAACAAAAAAAATACATTTTTGTCTCTGGAGAATAGAAATGCCACTGTGACAGCCGTGGTTTTAATAGCGGCTATCAGACACACACTTATAAAACAATGCATGATGGTCAGAAATGAACCAGTCATGATTTACGCACCACAATGTGCTGTTCCCAACAAGCCCTTGCGAATGTCCCTTATGACTGTGCATTTAAAAGTGCAGTCCTTTTGTGAATTTCGGATGTGCTTTCAAACACCCCACGATTTGCACTTTTTTTTGGTATTATCTGCATATAGTGGCTTTGGCCCGGACACAGTCAAAGCAGGAAATAAATGGCCTTCTTGGTCTGAGAAGGTATAGCTGCCGCTGTACAATTACGATGCGATCAACTAAGACAAAGACTCTGGAGTTCATCTAGTTAATCTCCGGATATTTCGGGATGTGCAGATGCTATTTATAAGTCAGTGCAGTGTCACAAACCTTGCTTGCTGTGTATTAAAGGGATCTATATTATGCCCAGGGGGCTCATGCCCACTCAGCTCTCATGCAGCCAGTGGCAGGTAAGGAAACCTGAGCACAGAATGCTAGACATCTTTGCCCACACTGTGACCTGAAAAAGGAAGGAGAAAGCCAACTTGCTTCGAAAATATCTTTTAAAGTCTTGACATGCAATGCCAAAGTTGCTCTGATAAATAACATAGTTTGTATGCGAAGCCAGTGCGAGAGTAATGTTCAGGTCCCAGCTGGGCTGACTCAGATTTCATCCTTCTGGGGTCAATTAAGTGACTACTGTACCATGTAGTTCAGTAATAACAGCACCTATTACTTAAGGGCCAAAAAGACAAATCAGTAATGTGCTGTGTGCCCTAGAAAAATTGGCACTTTGGCCATCATTACGAGTTTGGCGGTAAGAATGGCAGTAATTCCGCTCAGTGAAATTACTGTTACCGCTGAGCATTCCCGCGGGATTGTCTGCTGAATCATGAGTAGGCGGGAGGTGCACCACATCGGTGGTAATGGTAATTCCACCATCAGAATTACCACTGAAAACCACAACACCAATGGTAATTCCACCATTATTCGCCAAAATTACAGTTACAGCCAAATGTTGACAGAATTACCCAACAGTCATTTCACCAGCGGAATTAACGCCGAACAGGAAGTCGTCATGATGCGTATGGGAAGTTTGGAGACAGCCATCTTGAAAAACTCAATCCATTTAAAATCACCATTAAAGAGGTGCCATTTACCCTCAGAAGACACAAAACACATGTCAAGAGGCAAAGGAAAGGTGCCTGAAATGCGGCATGATAACCAGACGTTCACTGAGCAGGAGCTCAGTGTGCTTGCGGAGCAGGTGTCAGCCCAGTCAAAGGAGCTGTAAGTATCACAAAACTGCAAAACAACACAGCAGCGCAAAAGCACCACTGGGGCCGAAATCACAGACAAGATGGAGGCCGTAGGACATGCGGAATAGGAGGAATGACATCAAAGCCCGAGCCTGCACTCTATCTTCAACCAACGTTGGGAGACAGCAGTCACTGATGGTCACTGATGGAGGAACAGTTGGCACGCTGCAGCTGACTCCCTGGAAGGAGACGGTTGCGTGGTATCATCCACATGGTGGGCCTGGAGGTGTGGGTGCGCCAGAGGATCAGAGCCAACAGCCAGGAATAGCCTGGTGAGTACATGAGTGAATAATGGGCCCACTGCACAACAACCCAAATAGCATGTTGACATATGCACACTTCCATGCATCCAGCTGAGTAACCCAACCAGTGCACAAGCTATCAATGTGACACTGCAAGTCAGTACATCAGGAGGCATGGAAGGTGTGAACTCCCTTAAATACCATGTAGAATGAAGAAGCCATAATGTAGGACACAATTACCATGGAACAGCAAGTATCATGGAAAGTCATCCCATCACATGTCAGACCTGCCACAGCAAGTGTGAAAAAGGCCACAGGACATGCTGTAGTGCCCACAAGACACCCAAAACACCCCTGTTCAAGGGCACTGCTTCTGTCACCACTGGGATCACTGGCAGACCTGCCATGACCGTGTCACTAACTCTGGCCATGACGGAGGATGCACCACCTCCCACAACTGAGCTGCCTCCCACCACTTCTGGGAAGCTAGAGGGTCAACCAACTCACCCAAGAGCAAACACATGTAGACACAGGACCAGGCCACAGCACCCACTGACACTGCGCTACCAGAATCTGCAACCCCTGTCCCAACCTCTGCAGCTTCCCCTGAGAGGAAGATGTCCTCCGATTCTTCCACCCTGCCAAGTGTTGCTCCTTGCCATGCAGTCCTCCATCCTCCCCATGTCATCTCGCCGTGACCTCCGTTATCACCGTCCTGAGGACACGGATTCTCAAGGTCAGGATGACGAGGAGCAAGCAGGCAGAGCATCTGGCATTGAGGGAAGGCCCCCCATCCATCTCCCGAGCCAGTGCGGGAGCACACCCTGAATGCCATCTGTGAGAGGTTCACCCAGATCGAGCAGTTGCATGTCAACCATTTCAACTCAAAGGCATTACCACACCTTCAAACTGGGGTGGCCCTGTGATTCTGACAAAGAAAGCTTAGTGGCTTTTCTAAAGTGGCAATTTAGGGTCACAGCGCCTCTCCGAACTTGCTTTCTTTGTTCTGCTGTGCAAAGGGCCATGGTCATTCCCCTGGATAATTTGCAATGTCCCCTACCTCGCTTTATGAATTATTTTGCTAAATAATTCATGCACAAAATGTGCCTGTTTTCTTAGTATTTTTTTTTATCTAGGAGACGTAATCAAAAACAGAAGAAGTTAAAAATGATGTTCGGTATGAAAAACAAAATTGATAATTTTCCAATCATTCTTTCCATTCCTTGCAATATATTGATTGTGTAATTGGGGTGCAAAACAACACAAATTGAAACTGCTTGTGCCCAAAAAACGTGCATCCCATTTCCCCCCAGCCCCTTCTGCCCAAAAAACGTGCATCCCATTTTTCCCCGGCTCCTTGTGTCCAAAAAACGTGCGTCCCATTTCCCCCAAGCCCCTTCTGCCCAAAAAACGTGCATCCCAGTTTCCCCCAGCTCCTTGTGCCCAAAAAACGTGCTTCCCATTTCCCCCCAGCCCCTTCTGCCCAAAAAACGTGCATCCCATTTTCCCCCGGCTCCTTGTGCCCAAAAAACGTGCATCCCATTTCCCCCCAGCCCCTTCTGCCCAAAAAACGTGCATCCCATTTTCCCCCGGCTCCTTGTGCCCAAAAAAACGTGCATCCCATTTCCCCCCTGTCCCTTCTGCCCAAAAAACGTGCATCCCATTTCCCCCCCCCCCCACCGCCCCTTTGCTTTTGAAAACCCCAAACTACACCACATCAATGTATTTTTTTCGTGCACACACACTTTTTTCCCCCAGCGGCCGGCAAGGTGACCCCATACATGATTTTAAAATGTTCCCGTAGCACATCTTCACCAGGCCCTGTATTAGACAGTATAAGAAATACACGAGTCTCCCAAGTGGCAAACACTTTGTAGGCAAGCCGAGAATAGTAATAGCACTATTCAAAGAGCAGATTTTTTGATGCTGTGACATCACGCGCATTCCCAGAGCTGGGGGATTCAGCCCACGCAGCAGATTTCCAAGTCTCAGCAATATGTATGCTAATGAAGCGTGTTTTGCTTCCAGCGACTCGCCATCCTGCTGCTGCTTCCTTCCCGAGTGCGAGAACCAGGCCTAAGTCGTGCCCACTCCTTTCCGCTGTGCAGCACAGCAGAGGGCATCCCAAACGCCACGGGGTTACCTTCAGTTGCATGACTACTGGTGTAGAGCGTTCACTTAGGCAGACCTGAATAATGGCGGGGAGGGGGCACATGCATTGTGTTGCGTGGGTAAATTCACTCTGTTCAGCCATCAGGGATGTCTCCATCCTCCTACAGCAGATCACAGACTGAGAGTTATCCTTCAGGAGACATATTTTAAGCCATAACCCTGAAATATGGACCGTAAGATATTAGCTGGAAAATGTACATTTGAATTGCTTCTCTTACTCTTTCCCCAGTAGCCCATTTGTGACGGAATAATAACATTTGGGTCTGATACCGCAAATGCTGTGGTTTTCAAAAGCTATGAGTGCTTCGAGAACAGAAGTACCATGATAAAATCCCTCGATGGGATAGTCGAGAGAACATGTATTTATTATTTATTAATTATCCCAATTAGCCACACCTTCTCTTGTTGGACACTCAAATATCTCATATAAAGTGATTCACAATGCATGAATTTCTTAATGGCAAAGAAGATGCAGTGAGAAGGACTTTGAAAGATTGATGATTTGCCATGTGTGACAAGGTCATTAGTCTGACCTTGTCAACAGGGGATGTGGACCCATCTCAGACTGGGGTAGTTGGCATACCAGGGTAAAGAACAGCCATTCCTACCCCGAAGGGTAAGATGGCAGTTAGAAGGGACCCAGTTGCTGTCCCCTTCCCAAATGCCTGTATGTACCTTAACATTATCACTGTGGATTACCCCAAGCTTCCTGACAACAATGCTGGACAGTTTCCTTCTTTTTCTTTTAGATAAAGCCAAAATGCAGTCAAAGTCTGGGAAAACCACACACAAAACCGCAACTCAACACAGCGCCTTCCAACAGACGACTATGGTAATCAGACGGCCATGACCAGCAACGGAGAACAATGGACGGAAATACCTTGCAGCTACCAGGGACACTACGCCCTGCTCCCGACACTGAAGTGTGCTGCACCAGACCTGCCTCAGACATATCAGCACAGACTTATTGTGGAGCAGCTTCCTAAAAGAAATCAGGACTGTTGTTTACTTAAGCCCCCCTAACACGAACTGGGACACTCTCCTATGCAGGTTGCCATTGTTGCAGCACAGTGGCCCTGCACAGGAGAAAGGAGCAGGGATTAGCCCCTTAATAGTAAATGTTGACCATTGTAACACCTACCAGGCAGGGAAGTTAGGAAGGACCAGATTGGCTATGGCAAGAAATCCAATGGGAGAACGAGGAGGGTGGGATATGATAGGAAAGATTTCTTAATTGTAGGTAATTTTCCTTCCATGTGGCAACCCCTAAACTTGTTGCTGTTGTTTTCACCCTGATCTAGACTTTGCCAGAGAAGCGCAGCCTTCTGCCGCACTCCTCTGGGCTTTCGCTCCATTCTTACGGGGAAATTAACATGCCCTTAAGACAGTCAGTACCGGGAAACGTTTTCCGTAGTTCTTTTATCATGTTGCAGCTTTCGCGCAACATGACACAAGAGGGCACTGTAAGCTAAGTTACTGCTCTCTTGGGTCTCTAGTCACTCTACAGGCCCTAGACACTCTCTTTGGATTGTTAACGAACGGTGCAAGTGAATCACGGACGGGACTGGTGGCAGCGATCGTTTCTTTGTGTTTTGAGCTCCTTTTGGCTGTTTAAGCGTGTTTCTCACGCTTACCCCAAAATGGTGGCCTGGCTCCCAAAATGGCCAGACCACGAGGCTCTTTGTCCTGCCCGCTGACCGTCTTGCCCCCTTCACCTTCCCCAGGTCGAGCTGACCCGGGGCCTTCCTTATTTGGGCATGTACTTTCCCGCGAAAAAAAACACAGATGCTTTCACGGGCTTCTACGGGCCTTGTTTGTGCCTCCAGGATGTGGGCTGGAATGTCTGGTCCCAATACACATCCTGGGTGCCAGAGAGTCTAGTGTGTCTTGAATGCCTGGGACCACCATGGTCCGTGATAGGTCCACGTATGGTGTGAGTGTTTTGTGAGCAGATCTCCCATTGGGTCCCCTCCGTTCTGGCGCAAAAGGAACTCTGGATAAGAGGAGGCTGGAAACACCACTACCATGTCGATCTCCTGAGTTCTCACGAACGACGGATACAGGAGCCAAGTATCCTGCAACTAAGAGGCTGAACCGAGGAATCGCTGGTGACCCGCTGAAGGACTGCTCCTCTGCACTGCTGTCGCTCTGTGAAACCATTCTGCCTCTGATCGAACGAGAAGGCCTGTACTGGTACTTCGACCCTTTGGAATAGTGGGAACAACTATTCTCGGCATCTTCATCATCTCCTGCACATAAGCCTTCGGAAGCGTCCATGGGCCATCCAGTGGACTGACCAGCCTACACAGGAGTCTTGCTCTGTTACCGCCGTCAGGTTGTGTTGTATTCCGAGTCCTTAGCACTCTCACACGATTCGTACACTTGGCATTCCCAGGTCTGAAGTGAGAAGTGTCCATTGGGCTGAAGTACACACGGCCGCATTCGTTGACCTGCTGTGGTAACAATCTGTGCGGGTTCACTGCGTTTGGGACATCCTCAACTCCAGAAAGTTGGAGGAAGAGCGGTCCCAGGCACCAGAAAGCCTTGTGGACAATGCAGAGGATCTTGAACTTGATCCTTGCAGCCTCGGGAGCCAGTGAAGAGATTTAAGAGCTGGAGAGATACGATCCCTGGGCTTGAGGTCAAGGACAAGTCTTCCAGTCCTGTTCTGGATAAGTTGTAAATGTCAAAGAGTAGAGGCAGGACCATTTAGAAAGAGGCTGTTGCAATAGTCCAGCCTAGAGAGGACCAGAGCTCTGGAGACAGTGAGCTTCTGGGAGGAAGTGAGAAAAGGAAGTATACCTGGTGCAGCTGATGGTTTGACTTCTTAGAGATGTCAGAAATGTGAGGAGAGAAGGAGAGGGTGGAGTCGAAGATGACACCAAGGTTCTTTGC
Source organism: Ambystoma mexicanum (assembly GCF_040938575.1). NCBI lineage: Eukaryota > Metazoa > Chordata > Amphibia > Caudata > Ambystomatidae > Ambystoma > Ambystoma mexicanum. The sequence continues at coordinate 557,574,820 of NC_090931.1, forward strand.
CTCACAGGAAGGAGCAGGAAGAGGGCTCAGAGTGGACAGCCAGAGAGAGAGAGGAAAGGAGGGAGCAGGTGTCCCAATGAGGAGGAGCTCAGTCTTACTGGCATTAAGGCAGAGATCATTGGCAGCACACCATTCCTGAATTGCGGCTACACAGTCTGGTATGAGAGAAGAATCAGAGGTGGTTGAGGGGAGCCTGAAAGAGAGCTGTGTTCCATCCGCATAACATTGAAAATTGGAGCGGAAAGTAACGATGTGGTGGGCAACAGGTGCCAGGTAGTGGTTGAAGAGGGGTGGAGAGAGGTAAGACCCCTGGGGAACACCACACGTAGAGAGAGAGAGAGATAAAAGAGAGGAGAGACCCCAGTTGGACCTTAGAGGGTCGGTCGGTGAGAAAGGAGGTCAACCAGACCAGGGCCTGATCAGTACTACCAAGGTTGTCGGGGAGGTGATTGAGCAGGATGGCATGTTTGACCGTGTCAAAAGCAGAGGATAGATCGACGAGAATGAGGACAGAATTGAGATTAGAGCGAAGATTGGAGAGCAAGTCTTCACGGTTGTTCAGGAGAGCAGTTTCCGTGCTTCTGGCACCTCTGAAGCCAGACTGGTGGTCATGGAGGCAACCAACAGATTCAGTATATAGATTAAGCTGGGAGATAGCTAGCTTTTCCAAGGAAAGGAGTGATGGAGGTCGGGCGATAGTTAGACGGAGAGGAAGGATCAGCCCCAGGCTTCTTTAGAAGGGGGTGCACAAGAGAGTGCGTAAGGGCAGAGAGGAAAGTTCTAGTGGCAAAGAAGTGATTGCAGAAATCGGCCAAGGCTGGAGCAAGGGTGTCAATGTGGTCCTTGATGGTTCTGGATGTGCAGGGGAGAACCTGCTTTGACAATACTTTCATAGATCGGACTTGTCTAGAAACATTGTCAGGGGTGAACAGGATAAAGGAGGAGAAAGGAAGAGGAAAGACAGCCTCAGATGGGCCAGGAGTGGTAGGAGGAGGAGGAAGAGGAGGTAGAGGAAGAGAGGGTGGACAGGATGTCCTGAGTTTTAGTAGTGAAATGAGAGGCAAAGGCCGTGCAGATGGCCTGGGAGGGAACAGGAAAGGTAGAGACTGCAGCAGGATTGGCCAGCTCCTTGCAGATTTTTAAAGGTTCGGCTGAGTTGTTAGATGCTGCAAAGATGCAGGCTTAAAAGTAGGCTCTCTTCTTAGAGAGGGCAGAGTCTGTACTGCCTTTGGAGCAGGCAGCATGCCAGTTTGTCAGGGGGTGCGCTTGATGCCCTCCACTTCCTCTCCGCCAACTTATACCTGCATTTAAGGGCAGGAAGGTTGGAATCGTACCAAGAGTTGCACTTGGATTTGGGCTTCAAGTGAATCCTCATCACAGGGGCAAGGACATCCAGAGGGTTAGAGTTAGAGAGATGGAGGTTAGAGAGGGCTGTGTCAGGGTGTTAGTCAGCCAAAGGTGTAGGAGGAGGAGAGAAAGTAGCGGTGAAAGTCTCAACTGACACACGCTTCATGTGTCGAATGACCGAGAAGGTAGGCAGCAGTGCTGGAGTCGGCTTGACCTGCGGGGAAGAGAGAGAGTGGTGGGAAGAAAGGAGAAAGTGATCACTCCAAGAGAGATGAGTGGTGAGAGGGTTAGCAAAGGGGAAATCTGAGGAGATCAGAACATCCAGGGTGCGCCCTGCAGAGTGAGTGGGGCCAGAAGGAAGAATAGGGAGAGAATTGCAGAGGTTGCGAAAGAGTCCTGAAGAAGGGTTTGCAGCATCCAGGTGGATGTTGAAGAGGTAAACCCTGCGGAAGTGTTGGATGGGCAGAGGAGGAAGGAAGAGAAGGCAGGGTAGTCAGAAAGGGAGAAGAGGGTGGCAGAGGAGGGAGGCAACAGGGTGGCCAGAGAAGCAGCAGGGGGTGCCGAAAAGGTGGCAGAGGAAGGAGACGGCCGAGGAGCCATAGAGGGATAAGAAGGGATAGCAGGAGAGAAAAGGAAGTGGATAAGGCGCAGGAAGCGTCTATCAAAGAGGAAGAGATTGGCCAGAGGGCCCTGGACCAAGTCAGTGCCATTTAAGTAGACATTAAGTAAACTCTTAGAGGAGTGGAAGGGGGCCAGGAGGGGCTCTCATCGGGTGCCGCCATTAATCGGAGAAGAGGAAAAAGGAGAGAGACCAGAGACCATATGGGGGGTCCATAGGCCTGGAGAGGAAACGACAGAGTATGTCGGTAAGCGTCTGTCTGGAGGAAGCACTGGTATAGGTATCAGCGATAGGGAGGCCTGGGTTGGAGACCAGAATGTCCCTTTTGAGCTTCTTCCTGCCAGACGTAGTGAGTGGGATAGGATAGTCGATAGAAAAGCAGTTCGAAAAGAAAGGTGCGATAGAGAGCACTATAGTGAATGTGGGAGGAAGGAGGGGGATATGGAACGGGAAGCCCAGTCAGTGAGGGGAGGTTGCACAGGGGGCATACAGGAAGGAGGCACAGGGGCAACACAAAGCGTAGGGGGGCACAACAAAGAACAAGAACAATGGACCTACAAATCAGATGCAGTACAGAACCATCAGAAAGAAAAAGCACAACAGGGAACCTAGAAGTAGAGAATGCAGATGTAGTACAGAATCAAGGCAAAACACAACAGGGAACCTGGAAGTAAGAAAGATGCAATACAGGACCAAAAGCAAAAGACAGAGGTCAGCAGGGAACCAAGAACTGAAGAATGCAGGCAATTGCAATGTGATGCCACAAACCGTGGAGAACACAATATCAAGAACCGTAGAGAGAAAACACAAAGTCACTACAGTCAACAAGGCACAGAACACAACAGGAACCTAAATGAAGAATGCAGGCAATGCAAAGTAATGCCAGAAAAACAGTGGAGCACAAGACAGTGTCAGAATACTACACAATATATCAAAGAGGGAAGGGCTGAGATGCGAGAAGAAGGAAGGGAAATGGAGGAGGGGGAACGGAACGGGATGCAGGGACCTACGATCCGAGGCAGCGCACAATATGTAATGACTTTACATAGTCAGTGTCTGCTGTTTTGTATTGTAAACAAATTAAATAGACATGGGAGATGGAGAGGAAAATCAGATGAAGAATGTGTTTATTCTTTTAAAAACGTAGTAATAGAAGGCACTTTAACCTTTCCTTACTTTTTAGATTTCATAACGATCAAAGAAAAATATATTTTTTACCCGAATAACAAAGATATACTTATCCAGTTCCAGCTACCAATCCTTTCTATGCTCTTATCACAAAATGTTAATATGATCAATTTCTTGGGTACATTTCTTAGAGAAGCAACTAAAATAATGTTTACAAATAAGACAACTGTTCTAAAAGATACTTTTTTAGGAAAGCAGTGGGCAATAATATATTGTGCAATACATTTCTAGTAGTAAAGAGGCTTCAATAAGCAAACTAGGATGTTGTGCCCTGTGCAGCTATTAAATAGATACTTTGCAAAAATACAAAAAAGTTAGCAGGCGCCCCTCTCTAGAAAGAACATGGCATGAAAACCTGTTCTGTGGTTTTTACCCACTTTGAGAGACGCACCCATTGCTTTTTGCTCACTGTGCTTTTCACAAAGGAGCAATATCCATTTGCATATCAGTCTTTGTTCCCGCCCACAAATGCAGTCCCGCACCAAAATGCCTGGCAAATCTCCTTTGAACAAGAGTGCCAACAGCAACCCCAGGCACGTGTTTTGGACTAGTCTGGCCTCATCAGTGAGGTGGAGCTGTGCCTCTCTGAGCACAGTAAGCAAGGGGTCCATATCTGGTTTCCCCCAGGTAACTTAGGGTGACCAACCCCAAGTTCCTTGTAAAAATACAAAAAAAGTTAGCAGGCGCCCATCCCTAGAAAGAACATGGCAGGATAACCTGTTCTGTGGTTTTTACCCACTTTGAGAGTCTGCAGCCATCGCTTTGTGCTCAGCGATGGCTGCAGACTCGCAAAGTGGGAAGAAACCACAGAACAGGTTATCATGCCATGTTCTTTCTAGAAAGGGGCACCTGCTACCTTTTTTTGTGTTAAATAGATACTAGCGAATGTATGCTTTAAATATTTTAATGAAGTTATTTTGGTTTCATACTCATCAATTTTTTCATTTGATGCTTTGTAATACAATATTCGCAAAACCTCTCTAATAAGGAATTACGTTGTTAAATTATTTTTTGATTGGTTATGTTTGTATCAGATGGCTAGGTTATTTTGTGTCTCCGATGGAATTCGGACACTACCTTGAGAAGGAAGAACCCCCAAAACTACCTTCTCCTTGGAAAATATTGTAAAAAAGGGAGGTTTACATGATAAAGCTTGTAGCTGACTTACTCTGCAAGCAAAAGTGATGGCCACCAAAAAGATGGTCTTCATGGTTAATACCCTGAGAAGGCAAGACTGGGGAGGTTCAAATGGAGCTCCCATCCAAAAAGTTAGTACCACGTTCCAATCTCAGGATTGAACCAGAAAAGGGACCGGTGGGAAATTATTTGTCAGTCCCTTGAGGAATTGAATGACAATTGACATCTTAAAGTAAAAGCCTTGCACTGGTGAATGATTAAAAATGGAAAACGCTGCCAGGGGCTACGTGCAGCTGTATTGCAAGTGAAAGGATCAATATCTTTACCTCTTCATCAGCTGCAAAACTTGTTCCAACGGCAGTGGTATAGTGCTTTTGTTGGTGGTCTTCTGGGCGAAAGCAACACCGCCATAAAGTCTTCCAGGAGGTCCCAATCTTTTTATCTTAACCTTTCAGAAACCAGGCGTGAAGGTTCAGGGTTTCCAATTTCTGGATGAAGAGGACAGCCTCCCTCTTATGAGAGTAGGTCCACTCTCTGGGGAAGATAGAATGGAGGGCAGATAGACATGTCTAGAAGGTCCCGGAACCACATCCTCCTGGCCCAATCCTGAGCAATCAGGATTGTGGACTTCCCAAACTTCCTCAACCTCCTGATGACATCAGGAATGACAGGGGCTGGTGGGAATGCGTACAGGAATGGAAATTCCCAGTCCACTACGAACACATCCCCCAGAGCTCATCTCTGAGGAAATTCCCTGAAGCAGAACAGGTTGCACTTCCTGTTGAATCTGTGGCTATCATTATCTCCGGCCAGGGTTGCCAAACATATTCCCCTATCAACACACTCTCTTTGCAGGCCCAACACAGGAGATCCTGTGCGACCTCTCTCGGGACCTGAACATGGTGCGTCATCCTGCCTGAGAATTGTGAGCATTGCGATCTGAGGGCCGACTGGAGGGACCTCATCCTTAGGAGGCTTTCGGCACCAGGAAAATGTAGAATGCCATGTAGCCCGGCAACCTCAGAAAGTCGAATGACGGAAGATGTTGGGCGTTCTGAAATCTCGTTTCCATCTCCCTGCGGAAGTGTCCAGGACTGTTCCAATGAATTGCAGCCTCTGATAAGGTGTCACCTGGGACTTCTTAAAATTGAGGAAGAAGCCCAGTTTGCGGAGAGGGTTGCAGGTGCTGTTGAGATGCTCCATAGCCTGTTCGGGAGAATGAGCTCTGATCATCCAATCGTCTAGGTTGGGAAAGATGTGAATCGACCCTCACTGAAAGTGGGTACGGCAATGGTGAACCTTAGGTATTTCTGTGCTTGGGATGTAGGCACAAGAAAGTAAGCATCCTGAAGATTGAGCGATACCATCCAATCCTGGAGCTGAAGGGCCTTGAGGATCTATGAAAGAGTGACCATCTTGAATCTGTCTTTTCTGAGGAACTTATTCAAGCGTCTCAGGCCCAAGATGGGACGCAGTCTTCCTTTCTTGGGAACCAGAACATAGTTGGCATACCAACCCATTACACAGCACTTTCTCCATTAGGGACAGAATCTCCAGAAGAAAGAGTGGATCTGGTTCCCAAAGAGATTGCTCACTCGGTGGACAATCTGGAGGCCTTCGTAGAAGCGGGAGACAGTACCCTTGAGTCACTGTCTGAAGGGCCCATGCATCTGAAGTAATGCAATGCCATTTTTGCAGATGCTGGGTCAATATGCCTCCCAGCATAATCCTGTGAGAAAGGTGCTCAGAGAGGTTTTGGGGCTGTGGCAGTGGCAGAGGGTAGGCTGTGTGAGCAGTCTTCCCTCCATGGTGTCTGGGGGTATGTAGGAACCTCCTTTGTCTTCTCTGGGTAGCTTGACCTCTTCCTCTTTGGCCAAAAGAGGAGTGATAGGGAAAGGAACACCCACTCAAAGCATGCACATGTGGGTGTTGCTGTTGCGGCTGATGGATGACCACACAAAGGGCCTCATTACGACCCAGGCGGTAAGTTACCGCCTGGGCCGTGACTTTACCACCATGGCGTAAACTACGTTTACGCCATGGTGGTTGGCGGACTTACCGCCCCATTCCGACCTAGGCGGGGCGGTAAGTCCCCAATCCCCATTTACCCTTCCCCATTCCCATTTTTGCCCCATAGGGCATAATGGGAGTGGGGAAGGCGTTAATTACGCCACCGTAAATTACGGTGGCGTAATTAACTCCATGGTCCCTTAGCGCCATGGATTTTAACACCTGCTAAAAGCAGGTGTTAAAAGCGCCATGGCGCTAAGGGACCTCGTACTCAGGCGGTAAGGGTCGGCGCTGTTAACGCTGCCGTTAACCCCTTACCGCCTGGGTCGTAATGAGGCCCAAAGACTTTCCGTCAGCCTTAGAAGCTTGCAGCTTTTGTAAGCTGTCATCAGCCTTTGTACCAAAAAGGTTGGACCCATCAAAGGGCATGTCCAGGAGCCTTGATTGGACATCTTGGACAAACCAGACTTGCATAGCCACGCAAACCTTCTCATCATTGCAATGGAGCCCAATGATGCATCTAGGCCCGACTGAAGGGACTGGAAAGAGGCCTCTTTACCATTGTTGATGAGATTAAAGAATCCCTCTTTCATCTCACCTTCAGGGATGTTATCTGCAGCCTGTGCAATGGTATTCCACAAGGTATAAGAGTATTTTGCCAGAGCACAAGATGCATTAATGGCGTTTAAAGCCAAGCGTCCAGCTAAGGCGTCATACTTTTCATCGTCCCTATCCGGAGGCATGGTTGGATAAGCCACTACCTTTGAAGTGGAAGTATCTGCTTGGACCACTAAGCTTTCTGGAGTAGGGTACCTTGAAGAAAAATCAGGGTCCACAGAAGAAAGTCTGTATTTCTTCATCAACTCCTTTTGAAGAGCAGGAGTGGTGTCAGGCCTTTGCCAGTTCTCTAGAATGGGATGTTTTAAAGGCTGAATGAAAGGGCAACACAGGCTCCTTAGGGGGACCTTTATCCAGCGTGTCAGTCAGGTCATCCTGAGTTATGTCTTATGCAGGATGCCCCCAACCTAAACATTCGATTTCCCCATTGTACAGGCTGCATTAGGGTGCCCATTCACATCTGGAGTGTCGAATTCTACCTTGGGAAGGTATCAGGACAACTGGCTTCTTTCAGATAAGTAGCCAGGTCCTCTAAACGAGATCGATTGGAGATCAACTATTCTGGAACACTGGGTGTTCCAAAATGCTGATACCTGAAGGGTATAACGTTGTCTACCTCAAAAATGGAACCAAATGATTTGCAGAAATCTTTTTTCTAGTAAGATTTGTAGGTCGAAGATGGATCTGAGGTTGACATCAATATTGCAGAGCCCTTCGACTTTGATTCCTTTGACAAGAAGGTCACAGACGCCTTTGGCTTCAATGTTGTCCCCATGGTCAACACTGTTGGTGCTACTCGAGGCAACATCCCTGAGGATTCATGACCCAGGCTTTTTGGGCACGCAAGACCATGTCTTATTCTATTCCCTGTCGGTCTTGGAAGACACAGTGGGATCTCTCACCTTCTTCGGCTCATTCGAGGGACCAGGAAGGGACGCCTTTACCAAGAAAAATGCCCATCATTTTTTGACAGAACCTTCATCAGTCGGTTGCTTGAGGATCTTATCTGGAAAACGTGCCTGGAGCTTGTCAGGCGAGGAGTCAAAAGATGAAGAGCAATGGCGTTCTTTCTTTGATTCCTTTTGTGATGACTAAGAAGAAGAGAGACGGGAGTCACACCTGGATAGCAAACTCTTACAATGTTTAGAGCATGTCTTGGGCCTTTCTGGAAACTTGTCTCCGGTAGTACTCTTTCCTTCAGAAGATTTTCTCTTCGAAGGAGTAGAAGATAGACGCCTTGAAAATGAGTGACCCAGGGTGAGTTTCAACCTTTTCTCTTTTAAGGCTGACTGGCAGGAACCACCACTGTGCGGATCAGTGATCGACATCTTCGAGTCACAGTCAGCACATCTCTTAAAGCCTGTCTTTGGCGTAGATATAGTGAATATTACTCAAAAGTAAAGATGTTAGATAGAATTGCTGAGGCGAGTTAAACGATTCCAAGAGCGTGCTGTGCATGCAGAAAAACAGAACTGAGGCAACGGGGGCACAACATGCCATTTATACTGTCATCAAAGTCACGTCCGGACTTGGGAATGGTACCGTCGAGGGCCATCAACTCGATGTCGCACAACACCCTCTTCTGTCAAAAACATTTCAGAGACTGCAAAACAGGATATGGCTATATCAAACATAAGGAATCCATGTGAGGACACAATCCATTAAAAACAAGCATTTACAATTCAACAGTTCTGGCTTTGATATAAGCATTAGAAGCCCATTTGGTGTCTGTGTTTTGGTAACGGGCGATGGTGCATTTTGCAAGTTTGTGCTATGTCATTTTTAACAGCGTTAAATGCTTTTAGTGAATATCTTCACCATGGATAGTACAAGTCCAATGTTTTTGCAATATAAAAATGTGCATTACATCCATTTTTAGGAATCTTTCTTGTAGTAATGTGTTTAATACAATTTGCTATGGTATAAAAATGTGTACATATGTTATTTTACAATAACAGTAAACAACTATAAATACTTTTAGTTCATGTACTTTCCCATCTGAGTGTGCTCGGCTTTTCTCTGGTTCCTAAGCACTGGAATAACAGGTGTTATCATTCCCAAATGTAATGGTATTCAATGATTTGATCTCAGAAGGATGAAGGACTTAGTTATCCCCAGTGGAATCCAAAGCTCTGACACGCAGGATACAAACATATTGCCGAGGAAATGAAAAGCTACCTTGAACAAAAACCCCAGTGTTAACAATAGAATACTGAATGCAATATAACATTAAATTTAGCTTATACATGTAATTATTGCCAGTAATTAGCCACTTAAATAACACATTCTTTTAGATTGACTTAAGTAGATTTTATGAATAATTTTGGAATCGGAATGGTGAAAACATATTAAAAGATGGCTGAACTATATAGAAAAAACGATTCCTGCTTTCATTCTGAAAACTAGAACGGTGCTCGAGTGTTTAGAACACCAGAAAACATGCAGGATTTCTACCGCGTTGGTTTCTGAAAACCAATACTACACATGGTTACATCTGTTATATTTGTGTTTGTATCATCACCAATCGGTACAGAGATTGGTTCATATTCACTAAGTAGATCTTAGCATTATCATTGTAAATAGAATGTTACAAATACATTTAAAGATGGCTTAACTATAAGAAATAAATGAGTCCCTCGTTTATCTTGATAGGTAGATCATCACTTATAAGTGGTCGAAATGGCGCCCAAGTGTTTACGATGCCAGAAAACACGTGGGAATTTGACCGCAGAAAATCGCTATGCTGCAAGGTACGATCTGGACACTAGTTATGCAGTACAATATAAAAGGTACACCTTTAACTGTTTGCTCTGAAACAAGGAAACACAGTGAGCTGATCGTCCTGTATATTTTTTTTTATAGAGTTAAGGAGAGGGATGGCAGAGAGAGACTGGTTGAGAGCCAGCGCTAGGTCCAAAGACAATTAGTTGTTGATGGGCTGCAGGTAAAAGCAAGGTGTCGGTTGCCTGCCAAGTTCCCCACAGTCAAAAGCACTATGCACAAAAAGGATTTTTTGCTTTCACACTGCGCACTTAGACAACAGAGTAACTGCAATATTTGCACAGTTTAATTGATTACAAGACAGCCCGACACGTGTTTCGAGCTGTAAGGCTCTTCCTCTGAGGCTGAAAACAACGTATACACCAAAAATGCAGAATTGCAGCATAGATAGTAATCAATGCAATATTATCCAACACACAAGGGAGGCACAGTTGGTGAAATGATTAAATCATTAGGCAAACAGATTAGTCATTGGGCAGTAACCAAATTGAAATGAAATATAGTTGCCCACATTGGAACACATATCAAAAGTTTATACAGAACCAATTGTACTGACATTGCATCAAGTCCCATATAAAAAAGGATATTGGTCATCAATTACATACCATAGGATTTTCAGTTTTGAGTGGATGCAATGTAACCAGAGAAAACGACAAATCAAAAAAGAAAAAGAAAATACAATGCCATATTAGCTTAAAATCCATGCAGGTTCAGTTCAACACGTGCACTTATACTACATGCACGGAAGCCACACTGATATTAGCATCACAAGGTTAGTATTGTACCTTTGAATTCCTTGTTGTTTGTGCGTAATGTTACAGAGAAGAATGAGGAGTATGGTTGCCAGTGAAGGACATGTGAACAAAGTACAATAGGAAAAATTGCCAGTGGCTCTATGAAACTGTTGCCACTTACAAATTAGTTAAGGTAAATCGTGATGTTCTTACTATTCATGAGAATGGGCTCCACTGAAAACGAAAAATATTGCTGTCACTTAGACTGCATTTATAATGAGATGCTGCCAGCTAATTCTATTAGTCAGAAAATACTAATTAGTATAAAATGTAACAATTGCACATACCTATATTTGTCCCTGTTGCGAGATGGGATCCCTCTAATAAATTGGGGATAATTCTTCAATCCCATTGGTCAAGTAGGAAGTCACATAGGTGAGGCCGAGAGGAGAAGGGGAGAAAGTACGCTAAATTAGTCACATTGACTTAACTAAGAGGTCACGTGCGCATTAGCAGCCCCTGATGGTCTAACCCAGGGACGTGCGCAAAAGACCTCACTTACCAGTGTTAGCGCATGAATGCTGAGGACGGAGCCGGGCAAGGCAAGAGCTTGTTGCTCTTTTAACATTTCAGCAAAACTAGTGCGTTTGTCAAAACATTGGCGTGTGGCTATTGTAAGCAGCCATGTTGGGTACATGAAGAGATCATGTTATGGACTGATAGTCATTTGCACACAAAATGCGTGAAGGTTACCAACTGTGATTTGAAAGCCTGGAATCAATAAAGTATAGATGATGATTAACAATAACGTAAACCACAGAGAAATGTGGGTAGTATTTACAATGGAACAGTCTACGGAGAATCAAATTATATGAAGTGGAAGTATCAGAGAAATTGGTTGAACAGGAGTGATAAGTCACACAATTGGCTTTACAAAGGCATGTAATTAGAATGGTGACCCGCAGGGATCGGCGTGCTTGCCCGCACCTTCTCCATAGGCATAGTGAGCCAATATATCTTTGGCTAACACCGTTCATGCACTAATAGTTAACTATGAAAACTGGCTTCCGCACACCCATAATAGGCAACATGCATCTCCGGTCATGGACAAGATACATCTATTAATAAAGTGAATGTGACCAATTGGACCAGTCTAGTTCATAAATTCAATTACACAACACAGGTAACACATCTTCTGTACATTGCTTCACAAAAACAGACAGTTTGTGGTCTGTGTTAAGTCCATGTGCAATAGTACGATATTAACATATAAGGCGGGCTTCGAATTGACTGAGCTTGAGAACGAGGTTGCCCCCTTGCTGAGGTAGAGATACTTTTGCCATACCCACAAATCTAATCAGTTGTTTATCATCAATTTGGTGAGATTTTTGCCAGTGGGTGGCCAAAGGGTATTCAGACTCCTGATTCGAAATGGTGGACAGGTGTTCACGCATTCTAATTTTTAGAGGGCGAATTGTACTGCCAATATAATGCTGTCCACATGTGCAAATAATACAAGACACACAAAATTTGGTGTTACAATTAATGAAAGAATTAACGTTGTATGTTCCTAGTTTACCAAAATCAACTTTTCTAGTTTCAAACGCATGGGAACACATTGAACAACCCCCATATTTGTAGAAACCGTTGTTATAAGTTTGGTGAAGCCAAGTATGCTTGGATTGTGGGTTGGGCATGAATGATGGGTACAATATATTCTTTAAGGTTCCCGCTTTGTTGTAAATAAAGTTGGGGGCAGGATCCAACCATGTCGTGATATCTCTATCTAGATGAAGTAGATGCCAATGCCTTTTGACAATTCTATATATACTTGAACTATCTGCATTGAAGCGTGTGAAGAATTTCAGTTTGTTACTATGTGTTGTATTTGTACGTGTTTTTTGGAGTGAGCAGGTGCACCCTCTTGATACTATTGACGGCCTGTTGGCCTTGCTTAGACTCCAATGACCATAACCTCTTACCAAAAATCTTTGGCGTATCAGGTGACATTCTTGTTTGACGTCACCAGTGTTTGAGCAGTTCCTTCATGCCCTTATGAATTCACCCTTTGGGATATTAGAAATTACTGTTTTTTTGTGACAACTGTTGCCATGTAGGACTGCATTAACTGAGGTAGACTTGCAAAATGTCCTGGTCTCAAAGCCTTGTTCTGATTTGCTGATTGTTAGGTCAATAAAGTTAATGCATGAATTGCTGTATGTGTGTGTAAATTGTATCCCCCAATCATTAGTGTTGAGGTATGTCACAAATGCGTTAATACATTCCACTGTCCCCGTCAATACCATAATCACATCATCTATATAGTGTTTCCACACATAGATATATTGCAAAAAAGTATTGTTAGTAAATGCATACTCTTTTCTTTTTCTTTTTTGATTTGTCGTTTTCTCTGGTTAAATTTCATCCACTCAGAACTGAAAATCCTATGGTATGTAATTGATGACCAATATCCTTTTTTATATGGGACTTGATGCAATGTCAGTACAGTTGGTTCTGTATAAACTTTTGATATGTGTTCCAATGTGTGCAACTATATTTCATTTCAATTTGGTTACTGCCCAATGACTAATCTGTTTGCCTAACTAATGATTGAATCATTTCACCAACGGTGCCTCCCTTGTGTGTTGGATAATATTGCATTGATCTATGATGCAATTCTGCATTTTTGGTGTATACTCTGCTTTCAGCCTCGGAGGAAGAGCCTTACAGCTCGAAACACATGTCAGGCTGTCTTGTACTGAATTAAACTGTGCAAATATTGCAGTGACTCTGCTGTCTAAGTGTGCAGTGTGAAAGCAAAAAATACTTTTTATGTGTATATTTTTCATAGGCTATCATACCGTGTGATATTTTAAAGAAGCGTGATATACAATAAAGCACAAATCATGGATCGCTATTATTCGACATGAGAGGTAAGAAGTTGGATATTACAATTGGGTCTTGGTGATTCCTAGATAATCACAAATGTTAAAATAATTAGAACTTACATGTAATTATATTTTTCATAACATTAATACATTGGGTCGTTATTTATTCCACAGCTTTTATCAATTTAAATTAAATTAATTTATGTTCCTAAACAATAGATATACCATAGCAAATATTTATTTTAGGTAATAATCTTATCCTGGATAATAAAATTGCTTAAGCAGATTGGCACTTGCAGCATCAGAAGCTTACAGCTATTAAAGTAAGATGTAATAAACTATGTTTATGATATTGGGCAACCAGGCAATATCATCTGCATTAATATGAATATGAGGTAATAGAACCAATTTGCTTCACAGCCCCGAAGAAATACGCGATGCAGAGGCACTACATTCTTCATAGTGCAAAACACATGAAAGACGATACGTGATGAACCCTAAAGGGCAATGAACTTTAAATATGTATGCAACATATTTCTTCATTGATTAATTAATCTTAATGAGAATATTAGTGTACATTACAGAAAGCTTTACTTTATATAATTGATGGACAAATCTATTAAGGGCCTGATTCATGGAAAAGTGTGCATAGATCCCGCAAAGCCTGCGCGTCGAGAACAACTCTGCATGAGCCCGCGCGCATATGTTTTTCTGCGCGCTCCACGCATTCATGGAATTGTTCCTGCAAAGTGACCCTATATGCAATTCGCGGCCAGAACGCCCCTTATATGCCTCCACTTAAAGCAAATCCAGCCACATACTCATGCACCCTGATAACACTGCGTGGGGTACCCCTCAAACAAGCCAGCACCTCAGCGACACTGCACGGGGTCCTCCGTAACTGTTATCAGCACCAAAACGACATGCGCATCATTTTCTGTAACTCAGGTAATGCTCCGGTCAATCTGTGTGTGTACCTCCATAAACTGTTCCTGCACCCCGCTACACTGCATACGTGCATCTCTAAGTTAGATCGAAACCCATCTGTGTGCAGGCACCCCTAAATCCAACGTGCAATCTCCCTTCTGCAGTGGGATTCTTATGCGCAAGTGTCGTTATGCTTGCCTTCGGGTGGCGGATAGATTGAGAGCTTTGTGCAGGCATTGTCCTGAAGAGACGTTACGTGGTCAGATCCATGAATAAGCTAGGTAGTGCACATTTGTGGGCGTGTGATGGACTGCCTGAGGGCCGTCCCTCGTAACGCCCACATTTTCCATTGTTCTTCCTCATTTTGCGTGTTCCGCCCTCTACTCTGGTCACTGCGCAGGCCATGCCCACACTCTCATGGTGTCGCAGAGACATGCCGAGCCGGTGCAAAGTCTCTGCAAAGTACGAAAAAGTCTTTTTGCACGCAAAGTCCCTATTTACCATGCAATAAATGCCATGAATCACAGCCTAATTGATACAACCTGTTGTTCAATTGAAAGGTCAATTGAAACCAACTGTTTTATGTTTTTGAACACCTAAAAATGTACTTAAAGCAAATTCTAAAATCAACTAATTTTTTTCATATTGTAAGAACTAATATATTGCACAATACAAAGCCAGTATTTGTGTTACATTTGTGTGTGTGTATATATATATATATATGTATATATATATATACACACACACACACATTTAATTGTATATGATTAGCAAAGCGCATTAGTATGCAACGGTTTAACCTTTAGCTGAATTATTGCATTACTGTAGTGCTGTAGGTGCAATGCATGTTGCACCCAAATAGCGGCAAGTGCTAAAAGACTAGTTTCTTTAGAAGACACCAGTGCAGATTTTCCAGAAACACCTATACCTCGTATTGGTTTGTTAAAGAAAAACATGTTGTCCCAAACATCTCTAATGATGGTTCTGTACTGTGGCATTGGGACCATCCTAAGGAACACCATGTTTGGTCAAAACAATGCCATTACTCACAACACACTTCATAACCTCTTACAAAAAGGTGGTACCTAATTATTAAATAGAATTTTCTGACAAAGCCCCAACTATTGGTGTCAGGTACTTGTGGTCTCCTACTCTGAGGGTGGCTTTCTTCCTGAGACTTTCGTCCCTGTGTTATATATAGACACATTGTGCAACATGCTCAGGTGAAAAGGCGAGAGTGTTACCGGCTGGCAAGGTTCCAGGCTACAAAGTAAAAGCAAGAGTAGGTTAGACAATGCTACCAATCGTCTTCCCTCCAGGCACATCACCTCCTCCTATATTCTCTGCCCAAACTGTGGTATGAGGTATCTGGGTGGTTGCACCTATGAAACGGTGATCGAAGTGAGCGGGAGTGATGTTCCACTACTTTTATTTTTTTCTGTTTATCATTCCTCTACTTTTTACGACCATATTCACCATTCTATATAGAGGATGTGCCCATTCATGTCCCTCTGCAAGTGCAACGTTGTAATAGTAGCCTTAGTTACTAGTCACCTAGACTATTGGAATGCCCTGGCCGCAACACTTGTCACATGTTGCACTATGCTTCCACCTACCCTCTCCCGTGCCAAGACGACAGTTCCACTACTTTTTCGGTACACTTCTACCACTGCTATGAAATATACTTCCCACCTTGTTCTGAAAAAATCCATAGGAAAGAAAAACGCTTGTTAGGGTTGCCTAGATGTACGCTGATGCTAATGTTGATATCTAGTCCAATAACGTGAGGCTGCAGCAAATCCAGCACAAGCAAGGTGGGAAGCCAAGGTCCGGTACACAGAAAAGATGCAAGTAAAGCCATTACTCACAAGTGCAGAACAAGTAACTTGCTTATTGAGAAGCGCTGGACGGGATTTCTGGTCCATATCCACAGAATGCTTTGCGGGCTTCATGCAGCGCGAGCGCTGGATGGGATTTCTGGTCCATATCCACAGAATGCTTTGCGGGCTTCATGCAGCGCTGTTCTAGGATGCACAGTAGTACGCAATGGTATAACACGTGACGTTTCATATGCGTGTGATCTGTTGGGTGCACCACGTCCTTGGGCGATATGGTCAGGGAGGGCAACGTAGTTTCAGTACGTTTGCCGAGCCACACAATCGCGACTCAGGACAATTGGTCTGGCAAAGTGTACCAAGACAAGGGTGCTAGAACAAAATAAATGCTAATTGGCAAAGTCACAGAACAGCACCAGCACTTATAAAATAAGTGCAAAGCTGGAAATCATGTAGGCTCTGTGGTTGGACTAGGCAGGGAAAACAGCTTTTATGGTGGCACGGCACTTTTTTACTCTCTCTGTCGCAAAGCATCCTTTGATAGGCAGATCTGGCATAGGGGATTTCCACTTGCCCTTTGCATGTCAATATAATTACATGTATGCCATAATCAGCAGATTTCTTTTTAATATTTTTTTTAGTCTGAGAACTTGCTTCATACTGCATTTTCTCAAGGGTCTCGAACGAGGTGTGGTAGGCGTATAGTGAAAAGAAGCAAGGTAGTTCAATGGATCAACAAACCACCTGCCAGCACGGCAGTCCAAACCCACTCGTGTTCACAGTTTGCACTGTGCAGAAAGAGATAAGTTCTCAAATACCAGAGCCACATGGCCTAATTCACAGAGGCGTTTTAGAATGGCTAAACCCCACTGGCAAACGTTCTGTGAATTATGCCCTTTGTCTCACAACTGATTGCACAACAGTGTTTCAATCTGAAGGAGTGGACCTTAGAGCTAATGTATATAATTTGGTCCATGTAGAACATGCTTTCATTGCTACACAATGAAGGATGTTGGATTCATTAACTCCGAATTAAAGGGTGTGCTTGGTTGATGAGTGTTTATATGTTTTATAGTGGTTTCTAAAATGTCTCACAAAATGTTTTAGTAAGCAATTTAAGTAGGTCAGCCAACGCGTGTTTCAAGCCACCCAGGTCTTTCTCAAGGCTATGATACCTATTGGAGCTGTCCTTTAGGGTAACACTGCTGGGGTTACTTAAGACACCATCCACCCTAAAAAGCAACTTTAAACACCACAGTGGGCGTCTATAGACTTCTCACTAAACTACTAATACAGTTGTTTTCTGGGTAAACACCAATGTCTATGGTGTCTCCATAAAATGAGATGGCCATCTATGGTAGCAAGTTCCAGAGATGTTTGATGCTGCAACCGCGAAGGCCCTGTCCCCCTTTCTAACTTCCTTAAAACGTATTCCAGATTTTAAATGGCGGCTTGTGTTGTATTCATGCAACACAATAATGAGGGATTTGATGCCTGCTCTATTAAATTGGTGATACATTTTTCTACAGCACAAGGCGCACACTGCCAGTAAACATTTACTGGTACATTCTGATTACAAAAGCATGAGTACACGACTTCCAATGGCAATAACTGCCAATAATGTTAGTAACTGATCATGTGGTCCAGTGCCTAGCATATGATAGCAATGGCTGCCATGATGTGCCATTTGAAGTGAGTACCTGGACATTGTATGGTTGGCACTGCCGAGCCATACAGTAGCAGGGTTATGGTGGCAGTGCCTGGCAAAATACTATTAGATGCCTATACAAAAGCCACATCTGTTGCAAATGCATTTGTGTATTATAGCATGATGATCAAAGGCCACTTAGACAGAGGACATGCATAATGTGAAACGCTAAAAAAAAAAAAAACGAAAAGTTTAATCAGCACAAACTAAGTTTAATAATGTATGCATGTGTTTTGGTGAGATCTTAAAACTCCAGAACAGGAGTTTCTTCTCTTGACATTTGATCAAGAAATAATGGCATTAGAATATTTTCTGTATTAGTAGGCTATATCTGCGACCTGAGACGACATTATTGCTTTTAAACTCCACTGTAAAAGAGTTGTGTGAGAAACCATCCCTTTTATAAGAGAGATGACACATAAAATGCTCCCACAGAAAATTGATGTATAATCTTTTTTCCATTTTCGAACTGTTCAAATGTCAAGTGTTATTTTATTGAAGAAAAGTAAAATAAGCCTTTCTTCCACAAGCGAAGGAATAGGGTGCAAATGATAGAAAGATGAGACAATGCAAAGAACCGTTGGAGTTCGGTTGACCTGGGCTTTGGTAAGGAACTAGAAAGAACAGACAATTCCAAGAATCTACACTCAAACCGGAAGCATTTATATAAAACTGAAGTCTAATACTGCACACTTATCAGCATGGCAATGCCAATTCTGGGTGGTGACATGCACATTATATTAGTCTTGTCCTGAGGCTGAAAGACACCCCCAACAACCATGTTGTGGTGGGAAACACCCTCCATTTGGTGGTCATAAACCTACTTCTGGAGGGCGGAAACACCATGTTTGGAAATACTAGACTTAATAGGGCATGTTTAGGCGTTCTGAGCATATCACTGGTATGGTTGCACTGCATAGCTTCCCATATCACTGGTAATGCTGAGAAGCAGTGCTATTGATTACCCACCGCCCATATTTAAAGTTTTACCAGTTATTCAAGGCCCACTTTGCTACTCTATGTATGAGGAGACATTTGTTAGTCACCGGTTTCTTTGTGGATCCAGTGGACTACACCCATAGACCAGACAAAGGGGAGGCACCACAAACATTATGATTTGGGGATCTGCCCCACAAACTCTCTCATGACACAGGTCCCCTTGATCCCAGTTGGGCTAAATTATGGTTCACCCCATTTAGACCACCAACGTGCACTCAGCCTAAAACCTATACTGGTGACCTGCAGACACAGGGGTTCCCCAACCAAGACTCACACAAGTAAAGGAGCACATTTTCTATTATGGCCACTTCGTTTTGGGCTTCATTCAAGTGTTTATATTTACAGCATTTGATGTTAAACTGAGGGATAAGCATTGTCTTTTGCAGGGAGGCGCCAAAAAGCCAGGCACAAGGTGGCAGTTTTTTAGTACTATGTCATAATCACCAAGTTCAACACACGCAAATCTTCACATGTATCTTGCAATGACCTGTAAGCTAATCTGCTTCCAGGTTGTCCCGTGGGATGGGATACAAAGGAATCCCATTGTTGGCCATAGACTCCGGTGTGTTCAGTCACATTGCGAGGACTGTGTGGCCAAGCCAGAGCAGGCGCTGGCAGGTGGTAGCTCATTGAGGCATGCTAGTGGCAGGCACTGGTGGAGAGCCTATGAGGAGTGCCTCTGCCGTTATGAGGTGCCTTGCCCTGACTGCAGACCTTGTTGCTGTGCTGAGCACCCGGCTCAGGCAGCACTGGTGGCAGCAGTGGCTGGCGAAGTGCGGCTTGCTGCATGGTATTCGGATTGGGTGGTGGAGTAGAGTGGGAGCTGCCTGAAGCTTGGGAGTGAGATGAGGTTCCTGCATGGCAGCCGAGTGGATGAGTACCGGCCTGCAGGTGTGAGCCCGCTGGTTAGGAGTCGTAAGGGCATATTCCAGTCAGGGGTGGACTGACCCACAGGGAACTCTGATTCCCAGTAAGTCTCTGCCTCATGGGCCTGCATCTCCATATTGCCAATTGAAAAGGGGTTGAACTAGCTCAAAATGTGCAATATGCGGCCACTTTGAACATTATTTCCCAGTCCACCCCCGTTTCCAGTGCTGCTAGGGGAGTGGTGACTGCAGGGATGACTGTGTTCTGAAGCCGACTGCTGAGAGCTTCTTGGACTGGGAGGTCGTTTCTGCAGGCCACTTTGCAAAGAGGTGAGGCTTGTTCATAAAGGGGAGCGGCTACATGCTGCGGACAGAGGCCCCCAGTAAACAAGAAGACCCACGTGGATACTTTGTTGCAGTGCCTCCCCAACAATACGTGGGTGCTCATTAATATACTGTCAAATCTTACAATTGAGAAGCAGTTTCCTGTGTTTTCTTTTTTAAGCTCTCCTGCTCATTAGAATTATGGACAAGTTTGAAAAAGCACACGCTAGCCCAAATGTTGAAGTGGTCATGTGAACACTTCCCAGACCACTTAGAACCCAGACCCAGACCTGACTGAAAATGAAGGGGTCACTGCTGAACTCATATGCATGTTTCATGTGCTGCAGTCGAGAATCAACTTGCTGGGGGTATACCTGCACCATCATAGATAGGTGAAGCACCTTTAGGCATGGCTAGACAGCCACAGTCAGAGAGGTTCTGGGAGGTTAGGGAAAGGGTGTATTTCTTGACTACACCAAGAATAATAACTCTGCACCCATCAAGAAGACTCTTTCTCAAGGTGATTAAGTGCAAAAATGAGGACCTTGAAGGGAGTTTTCGCTGCTCTAACATCTGCATTGCGGGGCCTGCTGATGTCAACTGGGGCTAAAACCGAGAGTTGGTGATAGAAAACATTTTTGTAGAATTGTATGACAAAAAAACTTCTCCCCTTACTTTGTGGTGGAGCATGCACACAGATCCCTAAGTCCCTGCCTGGTCCATGTGACCCCCCCACCAATTCCCCCCCAATGCAATTAATTGCCAAAATCTTCAATTACTGAATGACGGACTCAGTCGTTTGTCTGACCAAGAAGAAGAGGATTCTATCATTTCAAAGTTCTAATGTTTTGTTCTTTGTGGATTTCATGACAGCGGTATAGTGTGCACTTACGTCTTTTGCAGGCATCAACAAATGACTTTGTGAGCCAAACATTCTATACTCAATCGTGTGTCCAGAAAAACCATGGGTGATTCACAGAGACAATTCCACTTCTTCACTACCCTGGACACTAACAGTGACTCCCTGGATTGGTTCCTAGCTCAGAGACAGAGACAGGTCCTGACCGATGGACGAGTGGGGGAAAATGCTGTCCCCTTGCCATTGGCACTGTCTGCTTGGAACTGCTGCTGCTGGCCAGCTCTAGGGGCTAATTAACCAATAAGCCCCGAGCCCGGGCACGGGGGGCAGAAACCCCAGCAAGGTAATGCCCCAGGGCACATAGTTATAAGCCTGAGCGAAGCAAGGGCCTTAACGAAGACCCCAGGGCATTACCAGACGTGGTAATGCCCCCCCCCTCGGTGAGGGGCTTATTGCTATTAGTACCCCCGTCTTTCAGACCAGGGTACTAATAGTTATTTTTTTAAAGTTGCATGACACCTTCTGAAATAGGATGCCTTAGCAGAGTCAAAGGCAGTGATGACGGAGAGAAGGGCATTCTTTTAGAGAAAGAGAGGGGTGACGTTTTTGCACCACTTATATAGTGACATTGCATTTTTGTTTTATGTAGGGCCTCTGAGAATTACTCTGGGGCTGAGGGCACAGGACAGAGGTAGTGGTGGTATGAGAGGGATAGTGGCAGTCAAAGAGTCTGGTCTTCCTGGTCTATACAGCTTCGTACCAGAGCGACCGCACAAGCCCTCCAACATGGCGGACACTGCTTTCGGATCCGTGGTCTAGCTCCTGGGAAAACCACCACAGCTAGATAAGCGCCCCGCCCCTGCAGTACGGCACGGGTCAATGCTAGCAGTTTCCGAGTTCTCCGGTTGCTGCCTTTCTGGTGATTGTGTTCGCCTACCTTGGAATCTTGCTCAGCAATTTCATCCTGTTTCCACCCTTCCTGGACTGTTCGACCGCAGCCGGGTCCTGCAGTCTTACCGCAGTTGCCTTCGGACCGCTGCTCCTCCTTCCTGGACTTCCACTGGGCTCCTGAATACTCGAACTTCCGCGGTTGCTCTGACCGCTCCTACTCTTCCCTGGGAATACTGTCTTCACATCTTGTTGAGCCAGAGCGGGATCGAGCGGTCGCCCGTAGCCCTGTGTGGCTTGCTGTTTGCTGCCATCCAAGCCCCGTTGGGCTTCAGTAAGCCTGCATTCTTTGTTTTATATTTGCCTCAGTCTTCTTGTTGGTGCTCCGTGCGCACTTGTGCTGCCCCCTGCCCCCTCCCTCCTCCACACTTCCTGATCCGCCTCTGCCCTCTCCCTTCCCGCCTCCCCGCCCGCCCACCCCCCCCTCTGATTGGTTGTCTCCGTATGCCCTCCAGGACTACGTGACGACTGCTCTCCTCGCTCGCTTCTTGTTGAGCCACAGCGGGATCGAGCGGTCGCCCGTAGCCCTGTGTGGCTTGCTGTTTGTTGCCATCCAAGCCCCGTTGGGCTTCAGTAAGCCTGCATTGTTTGTTTTATATTTTCCTCAGTCTTGTTGTTGGCGCTCCGTGCGCACTTGTGCTGCCCCCTGCCCCCTCCCTCCGCCACACTTCCTGATCCGCCTCTGCCCTCTCCCTTCCCGCCCACACCCCCCCTCCCCTCCCTCTCCTCCTGCCTTAAATCCCACCCCCCTGGGCAGCCCCCTGCCCGGCAGCCTCCTTCGGCTAAGGGCCATTCTGCTAAGGGCCACTTAGGCAAAGGGCGGCTCCCACGGCTGCGGCTCCCTGTGTGTCTGCCGGTGTCCGCAGGGGACACCAGGTGCCAGGTTCACTCTGCCATCTCCACCTTCACCCGGCCCCTACACCTTGTCACATCATTCGCATGGTGTCTACACCTCACTGTTGTGGTTACCTAGGGTTTTTCTCCCCTCGCAGGACTCTCAAACTTAGGTGGCCTCTGTACCTAATACGCATTACTGTTGTTTCTGAAATGTGGTAAACTAGGGTTTTTCTCCCCTCGCAGGACTCTCAAACTTAGGTGGCCTCTGTACCTAATACGCATTACTGTTGTTTTTGAAATGTGGTAAACTAGGGTTTTTCTCCCCTCGCAGGACTCTCAAACTTAGGTAACCTCTGTACCTAATACGCATTACTGTCGTTTCTGAAATGTGGTAAACTAGGGTTTTTCTCCCCTCGCAGGACTCTCAAACTTAGGTGGCCTCTGTACCTAATACGCATTACTGTTGTTTCTGAAATGTGGTAAACTAGGGTTTTTCTCCCCTCGCAGGACTCTCAAACTTAGGTGGCCTCTGTACCTAATACGCATTACTGTTGTTTCTGAAATGTGGTAAACTAGGGTTTTTCTCCCCTCGCAGGACTCTCAAATTTAGGTGGCCTCTCCACTGTGTACCTAATACGCATTTACTGTTGTTTTTCTCGAATGTGGTAAACTTGAGCTTGCCGCTCACTTCCTGTCTGCGTGCTCTCATCTCGTCTGTCTTCCCCCCCACTCCCTCCTACTCCATGGTGCTCTCTATCTCACCTATCTTCTCTAACTGCTTCTCTATTGACTATCCTGCTCTCCTCACTAAATCTGGTAGGAAAAAGTTTAAAAAGGACATCTTGGTCTCTAACCCAGGCCTCCCTATCGCTGACACCTACACTAGTGCCTCCTCTAAGGAAACTCTCACTTACATCCTCTTTTTCGTCCCTTCGCCTGACCTATGGACCCTTCATATGGTCTCTGTGCTCTCTCCTTTCTCCTCTTCTCCCATTAATGGTGGCACCCGTTGGGATGTCCTCTTGGCCCCCTTCCACTCCTCTAAGGCCATCATTAATGTCTACGCTAATGGGACCATCTTGGTCCAAGGCCCTCAGGCCAACCTACACCTCTTTGATAGACGCTTCCCACGCCTCATCAACTTCCTTTCCTCTCCTGCTGTCCCCCCTCCTCCTCTGTCCTCGGCTACCTTGCCTCTACTCTCCCTCCCTGCCCCCTTTCGTGCTCCTTCTACACCTCCTTCTTCTTCACCTCCGCAGGGCGTACCTCTGATCTGTACCCCTCCCCGGAAGTCCTTCAAGGATGGCAACCTTCTCCACATTGCCACTCTTAACTCTCGCTCTTCCATCAAACATTCCTCTGATATCTGTCGCCTTCTTGAGGAACTGGACCTTGACGTCCTCGGTCTCACGGAGACATGGTTCACGGCCAGCTCTGTCACCAGCTTTGACACACTCCTACCTGACGGTTACAAGATCCTCGCCGTGCCCAGGCCCAACCGTGCAGGGGGGGGTGTAGCCCTTATCTTCCCTGAGTGGATTCCTGCCACTGTCACTCCTACGCAGACCTACTCCTCTTTTGAATGTCTTGTCTGCCGACTCTCTCTCTCTCTCCTAGCCACTCCCTTACCGTGGCTACTATCTATCGGCCACCTGGTCAAATTTCCTCCTTCCTCTCTGAGTGGGCTGACCTCTCCTCCTCACTCCTGTCCTCTACCACTCAACTCCTCTTTCTTGGTGACTTCAACATCCACTTGGATGCCTCCTGTCCCCCCTCCGGACTATTTTGTGACCTCTGCGACTCTCTCTCACTCTCTATTCTCCCGTCTGGGCCTACTCATTCTGCAGGGCACACTCTCTTTATGCTCTGATCTCTTCTAACCTTCCACTCTCCGTCCCTCTCTCCACTCCTCTCTCCTGGAGTGATCACTTTCTCCGATCCTCCCACCTCACCCTCCCTACCCCACAGGCAAAGCCTCCCTCATCACTGCCACCCACCTTCTCGGTCATCCGACCCATGAAACGCGTGTCAGTTGAGGCTTTCGCTGCCACCTTCTGCCGCCCCCCCCCCCTTCGGCTGACTCCCACCCTGACACAGCCCTCTCCATGCTCCACTCTGCTATATCTGATACTCTTGATATCCTTGCCCCCGTCATGAGAATCCGCCTGAAGCCCAAAGCCAAATGCAACTCCTGGTATGACTCGGATCTCGTCACCCTAAAACGCAAGTGCAGGGTGGCAGAGCGGAAATGGCGTGCTTCATGTTCATCCTCTGACAAACTGGCCTGCTGCCTACTCCAAAGGCAATACCGTCTCTCCGTTCTCACCAAGAAGAGAGCCCTTATCCAAGCCCGCATCTCTGCGGCATCTAACAACTCGGCCGAACTCTTTAAAATCTGCAAGGAGCTTGCCAACCCTGCAGCAGTCTCTACCTCTCCTGTCCCCTCCCAGGCCCTCTGCACTGCACTGGCCTCTCACTTCATCTCTAAAACTCAGGACATCCTGTCCTCACTCTCCTCCTATCGCCTCCCTCCCTCTCTTCCCTGCTCTTCCTCTGACCCTTCTGCAGCCACCCCCCCTCTCTCCTTCTCTGCCTTTCCCCTTTTCCCTGCTGACGAGGTTTCCAGACAAGTCCGATCTATGAGTCTCGTCTAAACAGGTTCACCCCTGTTCCTCCAAAACTATCAAGGACCACATCGACTCCCTGGCACCTGCCCTGGCTGACTTTTGCAACCACTCCTTCGCCTCTGGAGTCTTCCCATCCCCCCTTAAGCACTCCCTTATGCACCCTCTTCTTAAGAAACCCTCTTCCGACCCCTCCTGCCCAGCCAACTATCGCCCAATCTCCATCACTCCCTTCCTGGGAAAGCTCCTGGAGAAACTGGCCATCTCCCAGCTTAACCTCCTTGCTGAATCTGTTGGTATTCTTCATGACCATCAATCTGGCTTCAGAGCTGCCAGAAGCACGGAAACTGCTCTCCTGAACATCAGTGAGGACCTGCTCTTGAACCTTGACTCCAACACTCCGTGTGTTCTCATTCTGCTCGATCTCTCTTCTGCCTTTGACACGGCATTCATGCCAGCCTGCTCAACCGTCTCTGTGATAACCTGGGTATCACTGGTCAGGCTCTGGCGTGGCTGACCTCTTTCCTTTCCAATCGACCCTCCCAGGTCCAACTGGGATCCTTCCTCTCTGACATCTTTTTTTCCACCTGTGGTGTCCCCCAGGGATCTAATTTCTCTCCCTGGCTGTTCAACCAGTATCTGGCACTCCTTGCCCACCGCATCGCCGCTCACTGCCCCAACTTTCAGTGCTATGCGGACGATACCCAGCTCATTTTCAGGCTACCTTCGGCCTCCTCCTCTCCTTCCCTCATCTCTGACTGTCTGTCTGCTATCCAGGAATGGTGTGCCGCCAATGACCTCTGCCTTAATGCCAGTAAGACTGAGATTCTACTCATTGGCACACCCACTCCCTCCTTCCCTGCAGCTCTCTGGCCAGCCTCTCTTGGCCCTCTTCCTGCTCCTACCTGCAAGGCAAAAAACCTCGGGGTCATCTTCGACTCCACACTCTCCTTCTCTCCTCATATATCTGACGTCTCTAAGAAGTCACACTACCAACTGCTCCTCCTCAGAGGTATTCTTCCCTTCCTCTCCTTCCCCCAGAAGCTCACTGTCTCCCGAGCTCTGGTTCTCTCAAAGCTGGACTACTGTTACAGCCTCTATCTTAATCTGCCTGCATACACTCTACGCCCTCTGCAACTCATCCAGAACAGGACTGCGAGACTTGTCCTTGGCCTCAAGCCCAGGGACCGTATCTCTCCAGGACTGAAATCTCTACACTGGCTCCCAGTGGCTTCGAGGATTAAGTTCAGAACCCTCTGCATTGTCCACAAGGCCTGCTGGGGCCTGGGGCCTGAATACCTTCGACTCTCTCTTCCTAAATATCTTCCTTCCAGAGCCCTTCGCTCATCCGTCTCCAACTCCCTCAGGGTCAGCTGCTTCTCGAAGCAACGAGCTGGGGGTAGATCTCTCTCTGCTGCAGGGGCCTCCCTCTGGAACAGCCTTCCTGCCTCCCTGAAACTTGAGGAGAACCATCTCCGGTTCCGGAAGCACCTCAAAACCTTCCTCTTTGCGTCTGCTTTCTCTCTCCCTCTACCCAGCTAAATTCTTCACTAAACTGCACTGAATCTGCAACTGGGCCACTCTCACCGACCTCGGTACTGGGCCCAGCCACTCTCCACTTGCACTGCCTCCCTGGCAACCCCTGCACTGCGGGACTGTCTCTGTATCCCTACAGCCCCCCCTCCCAGCACTTGTCTGCACTTACCTTGCACTTGCCACCAGCTGGCCCTATTTTATTTATTTTATACTACTTACCTTGTACTGCACTTCCCCCCTCCCCTTCCCCTTGCACTTTTTCCCTTCCCCTTACCCCTGCACTTGCGTGATCTAAATGACACCTGGCCTAGTAGGATCGTTGTCTGTCTTCCCCTTGTTCCCCCCTCCCTGCCTCGTCGCGCCTTGAAACACTTGTGTATAGGTGCGTTACAAATGCCATATCATATCATATCATATCGGACAAATGAACTGACTACCCGACAGAGTGACGTCGGAAGAAACACGTCCTTACCTCCACGAGACCCGCACCTCAAAGAAGCGCGGGCAGCTTGAATCAACAAAGAAGAAACACTCCAAACTCTCACAAGTGAGCCCACAACCAGGTTCTGACAAGAAGAGAGAGTGAGGACGATCTGACATCGGCGAGGTAAGGAGCGAGAGTCAGGTTTGAATTTATGTTTGCAGATGGCACAAATGGGATGGTGAGCAAGTGAGGGGCAGCAGTACTAAAGTGGAGGACAGAATGGTCAGCGGTAGAGGGGTCAATAGGGAGAAAGGAAGTGTGGAGAAAGGAGGACACAAAGACAAGCTCAAGATAACTGCCCCAAGAATGAGTCGGTAGGTTTTAAAGGGAGATAAACGCGTGGTCATATATCATCTACTTCAAACATTGTCAGATGACTCTCCAGTGATAGTCGTCATCTTGCTTCCTTGGCTTAATAAATCAGACGTGAGGAGGTTCAAGAGGGACAGCATTCGGGATGTGGCGTTCATGAAGACTCTAATGGGTGATATTGAGGGATACTGAGTTAGACATGCCTCTTCCGTTGACTCTGAGATGGTAGTGTTGGAAGTCGTCAAGGTTTTTGTATCTCACAAAGACAGACTGTTCCGATTATTGAGGAGAGGCCTGCAAACCTCCTTCTGGCAACAGATGCCTCCTGGGACAAAAAGATAAAACTTTGGCAGAATTAAGAGCAGCAGCAGAGAGAGAGGCTATGTTTTGGAGGAGAAGTTCATGGCCAAGAAATATGATGTGGAAGTGCAGCAGGATAGGAGGAACGGTTACATTCATGGAGCTTAGATCGGGTTGGCACTCTTACGCATTAGGACAATCAGATTATCAATGCGCTCTACAAGTTCTATGTCTTTATTCATCTCAATTGAATAAGTCAGTGAACCAGATTCAGGGAATTTCCCGGTAGAGTTCCTTTGCGTGGATTGAGTGTCCATTAACATTTGTGCAGAATGAGCTCATCTCTTGGGAGGAGATTAAGACTGCTTCTCAGGAATATGCAATCGGTAAGAGCTCTGGTGTGGATGGGCTACCCTTTAGTTTCTGTAATCGACTGATACCATCTCTATTACATACATACAGAGGAGGACCTAATGGTATTGTTGCTAAAGCATGAACATTTGTGGGATCAATGTGGCTTGTATTGCCCAAACTTGTTAATAAAGATATATAATAGGATTCTTGCCAAGACTGTTGCAAACATGTTGTTATCCCTTATGGCATGGCCAAACTGGTTCTCTCTGGATCAGGCAGGGTTTGTTCCTAGTCATTCACATTCCACTCAACATTCCATGCTCTATGCAGGCTATTCAAGATCCTTCCTTACCTTGACCTCAGCCCAACTGTGGTGGAGATGACATGGACAGGACTTACAGTCTATGGAAGGGCAATTCCTGTGTGAGGGAATAGTAAAACAATGAAACAGGGTTGGGCTATTGTCTTCATATTGCCGCTGTGATGACAAATTCTGAGTTAGGATGTCCTCCAAAACATAAGGTGCACTCTCCAGATCCTTGTATTCGGCCTAGTCCTGATCCCATCAACATCAGTTGGTAGAATTAAACAATATTTTGGTTGGGGCATGGTAATTTTGGGTTTAGCAGTGCGGTAAAACAATTACGATAATTCAGTTACTGCCATTTTCTGATGATAATGGAAATACAGCCATTTTTAACACACAACCCAATTTCTCACCAACTTCTGAGATTGAGCTTGAATGTGCTAGTGCTAAATCCTCCACTTAGACACTACAAATTGGCAGAATTGCACCACAGGGGGATTTACCACCTGTGGTAATGCTGCCACTATCCCTGTAAAGTCCTATGGACTCCAAAAATGGGAGTTGAATCTGCCATACTGCCTCTCTGAATCGGGTGGAATGAGGCCCAATGCCATTACTGGCTTTCATGGGAATCTCACCCTCTTCAGGTTCGTAAATCTCATTATCAGGATAGAACGGCATGTCTTCACCCTTTATCTCCCATAATTTAAAATGTTGTAATAAGTCCTCCACTAGTGCTCTAACCTGGAAATCCCTTGCCTTGAGAACTGAGAGGAAGGTGTGTCTATCTTTAAGCCACCTCACCCTCTTCAGATTTGGGAATCTCATCATACGGACACATGGACATGCCTTTGCCCAGTGTTTCAGGACATGGGGGATCTGCATGATTCAATGGGAGTTTGTGGCCCTCCATCTCAACTACAAGCTTGTAAGTGACTTCAATCCAGCAATCCAACTAAGTCAATGCTTAGGATGGGATGCCCAATGGAAGCCCTTATTTAGATATTTTTATGTCAAAAGTTCTTTGAATCTGGATGATGGACCCTTATATAACGCCCCTCTCTTTGGATCTCCCCGACCTCACTGAGCCAAGAAGTAGGTTTGTTTAGCAAATTAAAAGGGTTTATTTGAATAATTAAACAATATATATCACACTTTTATGAATAAAATAATATTCGAATAGCACACTTATGAATATGGACGGTAATCAACAATGGGTATATTACAAAACTGAATCACTTAGGAGTATGAATATGAAGGATACTGTAGCAGAGAATACTTTATGTAATTCAAGGAAATGCAATAATGGGAAAGAATGCAACACAGAAATAAACCTTGATATGATTTCAATCAAAAGATAATATGGTCACTTTTTCCCCTGTGACTACTCACTCGCCCCCCTATGCAATATGAAGAGATGGAAATGAGGGCACACAGGTTTCAGGAATACAATAAAGAATGCAGTTCAATTCCAGTTCCCCCAAGCAAGCTTAGAGAAATCAGGTATGATTTTAAAATACAGGTCAAAACGCTTTGGAATGTGATTGCAATGGATGGAAAAATATGCTAAAATTATTTTAATTCACTAAAGGATATTCAGAATGAGTGATAGTTACTTGAGATTGGTTCAGGTCAACACTAGCAATGATGCATGAATGTTTATCAAATTGTAAACGAATTTCAGAAATTGAGAACAAGGAGCAGCTATTTTGACAGAAAATGAAATTGAGCCAAATTGCAATTTGTGGCAATTTTTTCAAGTGCGTAAATCGCGATTACGGAAAAACTATAATGAATTGGAAGATTAGGGTCTTAGCTTTAAAATGACAGTTACATTTCGCTTCTAGGACGTGCGGTTCAAAAGATACGGATGTTTTTGTAAAGGTAGATTTTCAGAAATAAAGTCAAGATTTCAGAATGACAGATGGCGCTTTACAGATTTGGAATCAACAGGATGGACACACGATTCTATAACGCAGTTCTGGATAGGTTGAAATGAATGGAAGAGGATTACTTTAAACTAAGAGATTGGTTCTGTACAGTTCTAGACTAGATACTCACTCCTAGTTTTGGAATGGAATGGAAATGGGCCCGTCAAAAGATCTGGTCAAGGGGTCGGGCTGCGGTTCTCTCGCCACCGAACAGGTCAGGCACCCTGGTCTGCGATCAGCACTGCATGGCGGTCTGCGTGGCCTCTTAGACTGGATGAAGCGGGTCCTGGATACAGCTCTGCTTTCTCTGGATCTTGGTTCTAGCACAGGGTTCTTGGCTAGAAGCAAACAGCACAGCCCGGCTGTTGAGAATCAGGTTTGCAAAAGATCCTGAGGCCTGCTGAAGAGGATTCAGCTTGTGGATTAGGCCTCTCTGCTTCAAGGTTCTAGAGTTTGGTTCTAGAGTTGGTTCTAGATCTGGAGTCTGGATTCTAAGTTCTGGTCTCTGGAGTCTTTCGGCAGGGTGCTGCACAGGAATCAGTTGAGTAGTGGAAAGGTGTGTGCCTCATCTGTCCTGAGCGGTCTCTTTTTATGTGTTTTCAAAGTGGGTGTGGAGGCTGATTCTACATGCCCAACCCCCTAAGGATTTGATAGGTTAGAGATTCTCCTGTCGCCTGACTGGAGAAGGGAGTACTGTGTCATCCTGTGTCATCAGGTGTCATGTTTATGGCTTAAGGAAAGAACACTCCCCTTTGCTTTTACTTAGAAAATCAATTTTCCCAAAAACATATTGCCCAGATACACAAGTTGTTGAGAATACATGTACATATCACTGATTAATCAAGGCATGTCTCTGTTCAAGTCCTGTTTGTTCCTACGTGCTTGGGTTCAGAAATGACAACTTATTCGCGCTTTTGGTGGGTTTCGCAATATTGGTTCTGCACCAAAATTGATACATGCATGCAGATCCTATCTGAGCATATTGCTGTAAGTTTTTATGTTTGTAGCATAAACACCGTATCTACAATATCAATAAATCCCGGTCTGAGAACATCACCTGGCGTCCAGCTTAGTCTTGAACTGTGAGTGAATTTGTCATTTTAAGAATCTCAAAGTTTGACATTTCTGTCAGCTGGTAACAATATTTTAGAAGCATTTTCCTTTAACATATATTTGGTGCAATGTTAAATCCACATCCCAGTCTGGTCTGCCCCCAGAGCTGGGTGAGTCAGATGGTCACATGGCCTGCCTTCCTGCTAGAGCAGTTGTTGACCAGGCACACCCAAATCAGCATATTCTTTTTGGCTGAAAAAATCCATTGTCTTGTTTCCAGGCAGCAGAGCATCAGTCCAGGGTGCCACTCCCCAGTTCCTGTTCACACCAGCTTGTCAATCTCTTGGCTTTTGCCCGTCGGCTACTTTTACCTACATAGTATTTCCCACAAGGGCATCTGATGGTGTAGATCACATTTTTCGATTCGCAAGTTGCGTAACTTCTTAATGGAATCTTTTTCCCATTGTTTGGATGCCTAATGTGATCTCCTTTTATGATATTCGAGCAGTGCTGACAGTTTAAACAGGGCAAGGTCCCTTGTTTTTGTTTAGTCAGTAGTCTTTGGGTAGATTTTTTCGGTCTCTCCGCTTTAATTAGAGAGTCACGTAAGTTTCTACCTCTTTTGTAGGCCAGCATAGGAGGTGCTGGAAAAAGACGATTAAGGTTGGGGCCTGATTTAATGAAATCCCAGTTCTTGTTTATAATTTTCTTAATTTGGAAGCTTTGTCCAGAATACTTAAGTGTATAGATGAGATTAGATTTGGCTTGAGATGGTTGTTTTGTCAGCAGTGTCTCTCGGGGATTGGTTTCTGTCCTTCGTGATTCGTAACCAGAAAGTTTTCTGTTGCTAATTGATTTATAAAAAAGATTGGTTCAAATTTATTGAAACCCATAGGTATAGAAATGTGGATCAAGTCTTCACAACTGAGCTTATGCTAAAATGCTTCTATTCAAAGACAATGTCTACTTTAAGAAAAAATGATGTAATCATGAAATGACAGTCAGTAATGTATTGTGTTTACACTAAGATTGAACCGCCAGTAATATGGATGTAAATATATATTTTTTTCTTAGAAATCGCTTATTGCCCCTGATGAAGAGTGTGTAATACTCGAAACGCGTTGGGCCCCTTTTGACTACCACATCATGAAAATGAATAAAAAGAAGATGGTTTCTTGTGACCTAAGTTTGTGTTAATGAGCTTTTCTTTAAGTTATTGCATTTCTATAAAAACATTTGTAACTACCAAATTTATAATTTAAACACAACTAATTGTTGGTCTGGTTTTCCTGTCAGTGAAAGTGTGCAGGGGGCGTGAGTTCCCGACTAGGGAACTTATCTTTGTTTTTTGTAGCACTTAATGCAACCTAGGTGTCAAATCTGCATCCTTCTCCCCTGCACCTTAAATATATTCTTAATACCATTAAGACTTTCCTTCTTTACTAACATGCCTAAACATTTAAAAAGGGTGTGCTTCTGGCGTCTGCTGTTCTTTCGCACGATCTCTGCATAGCCCTCAATGAACTTTCTGCTGTAATTAGTCAGTCCAAGGAGGCTCCTTAGTTCCCATAGGGTTGTGGGGTCCTTTTCAGTTTCTGGAGTGCTTCCACTTTCTTTTCCTGGGGACAGAGACCCTGAGGAGTAATCTCTTGCCCCAAGAAATTAATACGAGTTCTACACCACTGTGCTTTTTGGAAGAAAAGTTTTGCTCCGGCGGCCAACAACTGGGTCAGAACATAACAGATCTCCGCTATATGTTCCCCCACAGTTGAGCTTTTGATGAGGACATCATCTACATAGGCGAGGTTACCCCTCTCATCCAGGTCGGGCATGGCCTTATGTAGGAAAATGTTCAACTCATTACCGGAGTTGAGGTATCCGAAGGGAGTCCGGGTCCATGTGTACTGCTGGCCCCCAAAGGTAAAAGCCAGCTTGTATTGGTCCTGCCTACTGACAGGCACAGTCCAGTATCCATTGGTCAGGTCTATTGCAGTGAACACCTGTGACCCCTGGATCTGGGCCAGCCCTTGGTCAATGTAGGGAATTGTCGTGCCTGCGCCATGGGCGCATACATTGGCGATCATTATGGACTAATTGTTATTCATTTATCTACAGAAAACTCTTGGATCAACCTCTATTCACTTTTTGGACCTTATTTCCCATTTGCGAGACTTTGGTGCTTTTTTTATTTTACCCAACTAATGCACTTTGCCATAACTATCTATTTCTGGCCATTCCTATTCGTCATCATCGGAACTACTATCCCCAGAAGCCCTAGGGATCAGCTCTGCTTCCACCAGCTCAGGAATAGAGAGGGAGGAGGCAGATTGTATTCAGGTGTTCTGATCCAGGTACGGCCAATTAGCCTGCCTCTGTGCTGGGCAGGGCGGTATAAAAGCTGCTGCCTGTAGGGGCTCAGTCTCTTGCATTAAGAGTCCTTCCATCACCTTTTTGCTTCGAGCTACGAATTTTTGTATACTGTTCCTGCTTACTCCTGCTTTTGATCCAGTGCCCTGCCGGGCTCTCTGCATTGCAGCCGATCATGCTCCGCTGCCTTCTACCTACAGCCTTAGTCCACTGAGCTTCCTGCCTTGCAGCCTGCTACACCCTGCTGCCTACAGCCCTAGCCGTTTGGGCTCCCTGCCTCAGCCCTGCTCCTCTGGGCGTCCTGCCTTGCAGCCTGCTACACCCTGCTGCCTACAGCCCTAGCCTTTTGGGCTCCCTGCCTCAGCCCTGCTCCTCTGGGCATCCTGCCTTGCAGCCTGCTACACCCTGCTGCCTACAGCCCTAGCCTTTTGGGCTCCCTGCCTCAGCCCTGCTCCTCTGGGCGTCCTGCCTTGCAGCCTGCATCACTCCGCTGCTTACAGCCCTTGTCCTCTGGAACCCCGGTCTTGCAGCTTGCTACACTCCTCTGCCTTCAGCCCTTGTCTTTTGGGCTCCTTGCCTACAGCCCTTGTCCTTTGGGCTCCTTGCCTTGCAGCCTGCTTCACTCCGCTGCCTACAGCCCTTATCCTCTGGGCTTCCTTCTTTACAGCCCTGCTCCTTTGGGCTTGCTACTTGCTGTCCTGCTCCTCTGAGCTCTCTACCTTGCACCCTACAGTCCTCTGCAATCCACAACAGTTTACCTGCATTTATTACTTTCAGTTATTGCAGCCCCCCTGTTTCCTGACTGCTGCTCCCTTGCTTTCTTCCTTGTTTTCAACCCTCAGTTCTTTATCCCTGTCCAATTCAGTTATACTGCTTTCCTTTCATTTCCTTCTGCTAGTTTGCTCATCAACTTCCTTTTTTCCTGGATTTGTCTATAATTGTCTTCTCTTGTATTATTGTAGACCCCTTTGTACAGAGTTTGTCTGTTGGTTTCCGACAGGCAACCTCTGCCCCTTCCCTTGTCTTGTTTCTGTGTTACAGACACCCACAGCTGTTGTTCCCAGCCATGAGCAAACAGCGTGGGCCTCTGTTATAGCAATCTGTGAAGAAGGCTGGAGTTTTTCTTAAGGTCCGTGGAACACTCTTTCCCACTTCTGCATACACCACAAAAGGGAATCCAGTTTGTTTGTACCTTTATTCCCCTGCTACACTTGCCTACTCTTTGTTATCTTTTTCTTTCTGCTGTGTGTGTATTTGTCTGTCCACCTTACTTCAGCACAACCACCCAAACCCTACCTGGGTGCCCTGTGCCACTCTTAACAGAGTGCCATCCGTTACAGAATGCAAGAGCCAAAAATGTCTTGTTTCATAGGCAGGAAAGGCACACACAGACCAAGGATGCTTTCTTTTCGGGTTAAGAAACCTTTGCAAAAATCTAAAGTTTCCCTAAAGACAGCAAACAAAAACCTTAGTTTAAAAGACAGTCTCGCCTTAGTAAACAAAGATTTACAGGCACAGTACTACACTCACTGGCTTGCTGACCCTTCTTCCATGTTTAATTATTATGACATTTGCGACTATGATCCGCAGTCCTTATCTGTTGAAGAACTACAGCAAGATAATGATTTCTTACAGATTTTGTTAGCCCAAACAGTGAAAAACACTCCTGCGCCTTCTGACATTTCTTCTAACACTGCTACAGCCAAAGATATTGCACTCATTGTGGGAGACTCTCAACCAGAGTACGCTGTTGCCAGATTGATATGCTCAAGAACAGCTTGGCAAGCTCCCCAGACTGCTGGAAACCCTCATTTAACAGGACAAGGCATTCAGTATCCTGAGGTTAGTGCAGCTGGTCCTGGGTACAAAAGACCAATACTGTCTATCGGTTGTCTTAATGCTTCCCCAGTAGTTACTTACCATAATAACTTTAAGGTCAGTCTTCCTATTGCAACACCCGAATTTTCTGCTACACCAGATTCTGAAGCTTTAGATCAGGCTAATGGAACATACCTGTTACAAGAACAACTCTTACGTCTTAAAAGACAAACCGAAGACCTCTATGACAAATTTGTTTATTTGCATAGTAAGAATTTAACGAAGGGACACAATTTACCAGACCATCTGACACTATGTCCAACACCCGACATTCTGTCTTTAGAGATCGACATGATAAGGCCTGGATTGCTACGCAGAAAAAGATGCAGACTTATACCAAGCAGATGGAAGACCTAAATTTAGCATATGCATCCCTTCTGAAGTTTGACACAGCTCTTTCACTTTCCAGCCACAGTAACTCAGGTTTTTGTACAGATAGTAAAAAATTAACTCCTTCGGTGGGCCAAATCACTCACACTGCCATTACACCACAAATCAAGTGTAAACTTCTGATTGGAGATCCTTCTGAGTCAAAGGATGGTTCTGCTCTTACCCTTGACTACTGTCCTTTACTCACACTTACAGCCTCTACTGAAGTGACCAAATCCGAAATGTACTCTGTTTCTAAGGGTTTTTGTACACCAGACCATGAGTCAGATTCTGAACAATACCCAGTACCTGTCTAGAATCCAGCCTTTCCAACAGTCAATACCCCTGACCCACCTAGCAACCTGAGCACACCAGACTTTGAAGACCAGCCATCAGAACGCCTACCCTATCCTGACCCCACATCTGTCATGCTACCTGTTACAGTATCTGCTAGCCCCATCTCTGCTGCTTCTCCGGCTAGTACTTCTGAATCTGCTACTGATGCAGCATCTCACGTCACTCTTTCTGCAGTAGAAGCACCCCCTTCCTCTCGGCCTACAAGGACAGTACCTGTTGCTAAGCCAGTTAACAGCTCTTCTTTTAAGACTACAGCTCCGGTTGTTCCTGCTGGTGCCTCTGCAGCTCTTAAACTACCAGACTCTACTCTATCAGTCTCAGGTGCGTCCCTGCCTGCTGGTTCTCCTATGGCACCTACACTCCCAGTTGCTACAGCACGGGAACTATCAACAGCCATTCATGATCTCCCTGCTGCTGTGGCTTCTGAACTTCCTACAAATCATGGAGAACCCTCTGCTGTGACTCCTGAATTCTCTGCGGCTAATATTGACCATGCCATTGCTGCTTCTGACGCCTTGGAAAACCTTCCTAGAGCAACCCAACCAACTCAGCTGTTTCTCTGGCTCCACCTTTCAACACTATACTGTTGCCGGCCCTTAGGAAGACCTCTACTTTCAAAGCAAAATTTGTCATGAAGCCTGCAGCAGATTTTCACAGTTCCTCAGTTTATGAACACACTTTTGGGTTTTGTGCTCCAAAGACTTTGTCTTTTCTGAATTCTACCTCAAAGGTTCAGAACATTGGTACTGTCTCCTCCCTTCAAGACTCTCACCTTGCAGCCTTAAACAGTTTTTGGTGCTTCATGATGTGTCTTTTTGGTATAAGACTCTTTCACAGTGTGACAGACATTCTTCTTGTTGGTCAGTCTTCAGGAAGCCTGGAGAGGGGCCTGGAGAGGGGCATACTGTCATGCCTGCGCCATGGGCGCATACATTGGCGATCATTATGGACTCATTGTTATTCATTTATCTACAGAATACTCTTGGATCAACCTCTATTCACTTTTTGGACCTTATTTCTCATTTGCGAGACTTTGGCGCTTTTTTATTTTACCCAACTAATGCACTTTGCCATAACTATCTATTTCTGGCCATTCCTATTCGCCATAATCGGAACTACAATCCCCAGAAGCCCTAGGGATCAGCTCTGCTTCCACCAGCTCAGGAATAGAGAGGGAGGAGGCAGATTGTATTCAGGTGTTCTGATCCAGGTGCAGCCAATTAGCCTGCCTCTGTGCTGGGCAGGGCGGTATAAAAGCTGCTGCCTGCAGGGGCTCAGTCTCTTGCATTAAGAGTCCTTCCAGCACCTTTTTGCTTCGAGCTATGAATTTTTGTATACTGTTCCTGCTTACTCCTGCTTTTGATCCAGTGCCCTGCCGAGCTCTCTGCATTGCAGCCGATCACGCTCCGGTGCCTTCTACCTACAGCCTTAGTCCACTGAGCTTCCTGCCTTGCAGCCTGCTACACCCTGCTGCCTACAGCCCTAGCCTGACTGCTGCTCCCTTGCTTTCTTCCTTGTTTTCAACCCTCAGTTCTTTATCCCTGTCCAATTCAGTTATACTGCTTTCCTTTCATTTCTTTCTGCTAGTTTGCTCATCTACTTCCCTTTTTCCTGGATTTGTCTGTAATTGTCTTCTCTTGTATTATTGTAGACGCCTTAGTACAGAGTTTTTCTGTTGGTTTCTGACAGGCAACCTCTGCCCCTTCCCTTGTCTCGTTTCTGTGTTACAGACACCCACAGCTGTTGTTCCCAGCCATGAGCAAACAGCGTGGGCCTCTGTTATAGCAATCTGTGCAGAAGGCTGGAGTTTTTCCTAAGGTCAGTGGAACACTCTTTCCCACTCCCGCATACACCCCAAGAGGGAATCCAGTTTGTTTGTACCTTTATTACCCTGATACACTTGCCTACTCTTTGTTATCTTTTTCTTTCTGCTGTGTGTGTATTTGTCTGTCCACCTTACTTCAGCACAACCACCCAAACCCTACCTGGGTGCCCTGTGCCACTCTTAACAGAGTGCCATCCATTACAGGAAGAGCCCATCGGGTAGTATGGACCCGTTTGTTGAGCGCCCTAAGGTCGGCGCAGAGTCTCCATTGACCGTTTGGCTTCAATATCCCCAGCACCGGATTATTGAAGGTGCTGTGGACTGGATGGATGATTCCGCGGGACTCAAGGTTCTTAATTATTCCAGTAAGGGACTCCATTGATGCGAGAGGCAAGCGATATTGCTTCACAAACACTGGAGTCATGCCCGGGTCTGTGGGAATTATTGTGTGGATGTCGGTGCGACCACAGTCATATGAGTCCACCGCAAAGAGATCTTGAAAATCCAAGAAAACATGTTTCAGCTTTTGCTTCTGCTCCAGAGTCACACAGGCATCAGCTAGGTTGACTCTCTCTTCAACCATCTGCCTGAAGCCTGGAAAGACTTCTGGTTTCGCTATCTCAGCGGCCTTCTCCAGCTGGGTGGAGAAGTCCCTGGTCAGAGTGCTGATTTGGACTGGTGGCTTCAGGTGGGAAAGGCAGCCCTCATGGACCTGAAAAATCACCTCATCCCTCCTGAAGTCACAAGTCACATCTTCCTTACCATAAGGGCAGGAAGTGTACACCCGGAAGTTCCCCCCATGCCGGGTAAAGATCCTGTCTGGTGTTGTATTGTCATCACTGTCACTGTCAAAACAGTCCTTGGGGATTGGTCCTAACAGTTCATTTCCTAAATCAATGGAAAAATGTCGGTCATCAACCGCCATTCCAATAATGGTGCCTGCGGCTGGAGTGATACTCTTTAAGTCGCTGTTATCCACCTCTATTGGAATGGTGTCATGTTCTATATTGACTAATGGTGTTGGGTTTACCCCCAACCCTTGCTGTTGGAGAGAAGCATTTAGATGAATATAAGCATCAAGGTTTTTCAATTTTTGTCTTCTTAACTTTTCACTTCCAGGGAGAATCGTCGGGTCCTTTCTGGGATGGTGACTTCCTCTCCAATCTGAATTTCAACTGCATAAGGCAGCAGTTGAGCTGACCTAAATGCTTTCTCTTGGTCATCAAAGCCCATGGGATTATCCGCTAATCGGGACCAAGCTTTGAAGTTTATTAGGTCCAAACTAATGGCAAAGCGATTGAGAATGTGCCTAAGTAAAAGGCGGCAGTGACGTCTCGCACGACCCAACAATTATGGACTATGCTCTTGTTGCCAATGGAGATTTTGAGCATACACCTGCTCGGCAGGAGATGTTTGGAATTGGGTGCTTCCAGATCCATTTCCCATTTGTCTATCAGTTTGAATGTGGGAATGGCTGGATCTTTTGGGAGTTGGCGGAACATGGCTTCGCTGATGAAGCTCTTACCGTTGTTCACAGACACTCGGGCGAGAACAGAGTCCATCCCATCATTTAACTGAGCAGGGATGAACAACTGCTCTCCAATTTGCTGAATATCAGCCAGGCTCTGAGCTGATTTCTCATCTTTCTGGACTATAGGAGTGGGAATGTCTGATTGTGGATTGGTAAAGAATTTCAGAGTGTTTCCTTCCAGTGTGGAATACCACCTTAAACTGGAAGGAAGTTTGATTTTCAGAAATAGAGAGGACCCCCCATCACCAGTTTGTTGTCCTACTGCTATTACTGTCACGTCTGGAATTTGGTTGTTCTAGAAGTGAAATTCTACTTGGTCAGATTTTGGTTCAACCATGTGGCATGTGCCGTTTAAACTAACATGGTTGACACACTGTTTTAATTTTATTGGTCGGCTAGTCTGAGTCCAGAGGAACTTGTTTACGCAATCTATTAGGGGTGACAACCTTCTCAGGAGGTCATTCCCTAGTAAACAAGGGGTGCCCTCTGGAGTCACTACTATGACCGGGTGTTTCACCTTGTGTCGCCCAATTTTAATGTCCAAATCTGCAGTCCCCTCGACAGGAATCTCCTTCCCGTCAAAGTTCTGAAGTTGTCCAGGAAGAGAGGTGAGAGGAATTTGGTATTTCTCCCCCCTTCCTGAATTTAGTTCATCAAAGGCCTTTCTGGACAGAAGGGTAGCTTGGGATCCAGTGTCCACCAGTGCCAAAATTGTCCCCTGCCCCTGTACTTGTACCGGGGCATAGTATCTTCCCTCCTTCTCCGCAAGAGATAATGCACATTTTTAGACAACTGGTGGGCTAATTTTCTGGTTTTGGACATGGAGAGAGAAGAGATTTGGGCAGAATTCTGTGGGGAGTCTTGGGAATCTAAAAGAAAAAGTTGGCAACTAGAAATAGGAGAAGTTTTGGTTTCCCCTGGTTCCGGTTCTGGGCCACCCCCCCCCCCCCTTTTTGGAGTCAGCAGGATGGGTTTGAACCAGGGGATTTTCTTGCTGTTGGTTCTGGGATGGGAGATGGGCAGCTCTAGCTTAGTCCCCACATCTACCCAGTCTGGATGTGAATCCCTTGGGACCCATTTTTCTTTGGGAAGAGTTCCCCCATCTCTGAAGGAGAAGATCATTTTGCCAGGATCCTCTGAGGATCCCTCTCCCTCAAATTGGAAGATCTGTACCTCCTCCTCAAATTGGGTCTGTTTGGGTCCTTTGTTTCTCCTACCTCCTCTCTGCTCCTTGGGTGGCAAACTTTCAGGGGTAGGAGATTTTGTTTCTGGTTCCTGGGTTTCCAGGGGCTGTTTACAAGTGGGGAAGAAGCTTCCTCCAATGCCTTACACCCCCCCTTCCCCTTGTGCCTCCTCCCTGGGAACCGGTGGGTTGTCAGGGTGCTGTCCCCGTCATTGTTCTGGAGCACCAGGTCCAGAGTTTGGGGCGTTCTGTGCCGGCATGCTCATCTGAGGGTTCTGCTGAGCCCTCAGCATGCGACACAGATCCTGTGCCATATTTTGGACCTGGTGCTCTAACTGTGAAACCCGCTCAGGCTGATGCAGGGTTCTGTTTTCTCCCCTGGGCTGATCCCGGGAAGGGTAGCTATCCCTTCTCCGGTAGTGCCCCGGGCTGGGCAGATTTGGGTACCCCTCCACCCTTGGCCTCCCCTCTCCCGGATTAGGTGGTCTGGGCTCAGGGAAGTGGGGAAAGAAGGATGGATGATTTTGGGGTTGGAAGTTGGGGGGAAAAAGTTCTGCCCAGGGTTCGGTGAATTTCTGCCCTCGTGGGGGAAGTTAGGAGGGAAGTTCCCTGGGTTAGGTGCTTGGTTGGACCTTCCCCCTTGGGCTGGAGGAGTCCACACATAACCCAGGATGGGTCGGTTTCCCTTGTAGCGGGGACTTACATAGTCAGGGGAGGGAGGGACCCCATTTATGGGACTACCTCCTTGACTCCATGTCTGTGACTGGCTCAAGGGCTTTCTGGGCTTGGAATTATTCTGTGCAGGCAGGTTTTTAGGCCCCCCCATCTCCAAATCTAAAATGGGGGCAACCTTAACCTCTGCCACCTTGGCAGCAGCAGGGGTGCTGGTTGGTTTGGGGCTTTTCTGAGCATTACTTTTATTTTCTATGGGCTTCTGCACCTCATAGATTCGGGTGGCCTGTTCAATGACCCAGTCTAGTGACCTTTTCTCATGAAAATCTCTCACTAGCTGGGTCATGATGTATTTGGGTAAGGCATGGAAAAACGTATTAGCAAATTCTTTGCTATCCGTGCGTGCCCTTTTGGTAGTCTGTGAAAAAGCACGCTTCAACTCCTGCACAAATTCTTGTGGGGCCTGATCCTCCCCACATTGCAAATTGTAGGCTGCCTTGCGAGCGTCTTGGGGATTTCTATGAATAGGAAAGTGCTTTAAGATGGCCACCCTATATGTGGACCATCTTGAATGGTTTTGGTCCTCCAGCCCCGCAAAGAAACTGGAGTATTCTGGGGAGAATGTCCATTTTACGTACTGAATGCAGCTACTGCTGTCTTTCAAATGGAAAGTCTCCATCATTTGCTCAAGGAGCTCAAAGTGTTCCCAAACAGAATACTTGGAGTTCTTGTGATAAGGCGTGATGACGCTGCTTATTGCTTTGATCTGTTTTAAGGGGTCCTTAAGGAAGGCCCTTTTTCCCTTATTGGCCTTCTTGGTTCGGGAAACCCTTGTCCATTCATCTTCTGACTCAGAAGCACTGCTCCCAGAGGTGCCCGTCTGATATTCCAGGTTTTCCCAGATTCTGCGAGCCTGGGAATGGCTGGCAGAATGTGGGGACCTAGTCTCTTGTGTCCTGGGACGCTCAGAGGAGTCTTCAGATTCCTCCTTGCTGCCCGGATTTGATGGGTCCCCCCCCCACTGACCTAACTGGGCAGAGGTTTTCAGGATGCCCTTAGTGGGCCTACTCTCCTGGGATTCCCCACTAAACTTCACTGTACTTGGGTACCCATACCCGGATGCCCGCCCATCCATTCCTGGGAGGTACTGGCCTATGAGCCCCATACTTCTGGCTGGATAGTAATCTGCCATCCCCGTGGCCCTGGGCTCATGTGCGCCCGGGGACATGGGGTTGGCAGAGTCCAGGGACTAGGAGAGGTGAAGGCCTCTGGTACTAGGGCTCCTGAGGTTATGCTCAGGTGTTTCCCTTTCCCAGCGAACCTCATCTCTATCAGCCCCTTCTCCCTGTTGCCATGCAGGAGCCCGTGCTTTCAGTTCCTCAATCAAGGCCTTACTAGACTCTATCAGTCTCTACTGCATGGCTACCTGTTGCTGCAGCCTATCATTGTGCTGACAGAGAGCCTCATTTTCCCTCTGTGCTTCCTGGTTGGTCCTGGAGTACTGGGCCAGTCTTTGCTGCAAGTGGGTTACCTCCTGGGTCCCGTCCCTACTGGCCTACTCCTTTCTTGCCAGAGCATCTTCCACCCTCCTGGTGTGCTCTAACAAGGGTTGATGCTCTTTTTCGAGGTCACCCAGTTCCTGGAGGGCCAGGTGATTTTCTTCCAGCTTCCCTTTTAAGTGGCAGACTTCCTGGCCTAAAGTATCCCTTTCCTGAGTAAGAGCCTGCCTCTGCCTTTGAAGGGCACCAGCTTTCTGGTGCTCTTCATCAAACTCTGCCTGGGTGTCCAGGTCTTTCAAAATCAGCTTATTGCTCTCTGCCTTCACTCTAACTAGATGGCTTTGCAGGGTGGCTACCTGCTCTGTGCATGCTCTATTGAAATCCAGTTGTTGCTCCAGCTTTTTCTGGCTCTGCAGCAGGGAGTCCAAACCTTCTTGGTACTCCTTCTGTAAGGCCAGAATTCTGGTATCCTGGTTGCCCTTTCCTGTTGCAGGATACCCATGTCCTCTTTGATTTTAATGATATACTGCCTACTTTCGTTTTCTGACTCCTGGCTCCTCTGCAGCCTCTGCTCAGAAGAGTCCAGGTCAGATTGGGCCTTCTCTAATGCCTTCAGTTGCCTACTTGCCAGGTCTTGGCCTTCAGCACATGTATGGCTCCCATATATAAATATAAATATGCCGCTATCCTAACAATCTTGTCATGCTCATCCTTGGCCTTCGGGGCCATATATAGTTCACTCAGGGCCACGTGTAATGGACCCTGATCTTTCCAGATATCTAACCCAGTTGGAGTGATCTGTTGTGTGATTGCCTGCAACCACACATTCTGGTCCTGCTCAGTCCATTCACCTCTCACAAACAACTTATGCAAAAGGTGCTCTCTAGCTATCTTGATGTCTACCAACATCGCCATTCCGGAAATTCATTTCCTTCCTGACTTACAAATGTTTGTTATTTTATTTTGAAAAACAGACCGTTTCATGAGAGCGTTCCCTTTTGAGGGGTGCTTTTACAGCGTAACACAGCGTGGTGATCCAACAGGATTTATGTATCCTGTCAATTAGCACACTGTATTAAGCTGCACAAGTGGTAGATCTAATCCAGAATCATGGACGAGCCCCCAATCTGTAAGTGACTTCAATCCAGCAATCCAACTAAGTCAATGCTTAGGATGTGATGCCCAATGGAAGCCCTTATTTAGATATTTTTATGTCAAAAGTTCTTTGAATTTGGATGATGAACCCTTATATAATGCCCCTCTCTTTGGATCTCCCCGACCTCACTGAGCCAAGAAGTAGGTTTGTTTTGCAAATTAAAAGGGTTTATTTGAATAATTAAACAATATATCACACTTTTATGAATAACATAATATTCGAATAGCACACTTATGAATATGGACGGTAATCAACAATGGGTATATTACAAAATTGACAATCTCTTTAATCACTTAGGAGTATGAATATGAAGGATACTGTAGCAGAGAATACTTTATTTAAGTCAAGGAAATGCAATAATGGGAAAGAATGCAACACAGAAATAAACCTTGATATGATTTCAATCAAAAGATAATATGGTCACTTTTTCCCCTGTGACTACTCACTCCCCCCTTATGCAATATGAAGAGATGGAAATGAGGGCACACAGGTTTCAGGAATACAATCAAGAATGCAGTTCAATTCCAGTTCTCCCCAGCAAGCTTAGAGAAAACAGGTATGATTTTAAAACACAGGTCAAAACGCTTTGGAATGTGATTGCAATGGATGGAAAAATATGCTAA
This sequence comes from Ambystoma mexicanum, assembly GCF_040938575.1. NCBI lineage: Eukaryota > Metazoa > Chordata > Amphibia > Caudata > Ambystomatidae > Ambystoma > Ambystoma mexicanum. The sequence goes on from NC_090931.1 coordinate 557,619,806, forward strand.
AATGATTTTAATTCACTAAAGGATATTCAGAATGAGTGATAGTTACTTGAGATTGGTTCAGGTCAACACTAGCAATGATTCATGAATGATTATCAAATTGAAAACGAATTTCAGCAATTGAGAACAAGGAGCAGCTATTTTGACAGAAAATGAAATTGAGCCAAATTGCAATTCGTGGCAATTTTTCCACGTGATTAAATCGCGATTACGGAAAAACTATAATGAATTGGAAGATTAAGGTCTTAGCTTTAAAATAAAAGTTAAACATTTCGGCTCTAGGACGTGCGATTCAAAACATACGGATGTTTTTGTGAAGGTAGATTTTCAGAAATAAAGTCAAGATTTCAGAATGACAGATGGCGCTTTACAGATTTGGAATCAACAGGATGGAAACACGATTCTATAATGCAGTTCTGGATAGGTTGAAATGAATGGAAGAGGATTACTTTAAACTAAGAGATTGGTTCTGTACAGTTCTATACTAGATACTCACTCCTAATTTTGGAAAGGAATGGAAATGGGCCCATCAAAAGATCTGCTCTTAGACTGGTTCAAGCGGGTCCTGGATACAGCTCTGCTTTCTCTGGATCTTGGTTCTAGCACAGGGTTCTTGGCTAGAAGCAAACAGCACAGCCCGGCTGTTGAGAATCAGGTTTGCAAACGATCCTGAGGCCTGCTGAAGAGGATTCACCTTGTGGATTAGGCCTCTCTGCTTCAAGGTTCTAGAGTTTGGTTCTAGAGTTGATTCTAGATCTGGAGTCTGGATTCTAAGTTCTGGTCTCTGGAGTCTTTCAGCAGGGTGCTGCACAGGAATCAGTTGAGTAGTGGAAAGGTGTGTGTCTCATCTGTCCTAAGCGGTCTCTTTTTGTGTGTTTTCAAAGTGGGTGTGGAGGCTGATTCTACATGCCCAACCCCATAAGGATTTAATAGGTTAGAGATTCTCCTGTCGCCTTACTGGAGAAGGCAGTAGTGTGTCATCCTGTGTCATCAGGTGTCATGTTTATGGCTTAAGGAAAGAACACTCCCCTTTGCTTTTACTTAGAAAATCAATTTTTCCCAAAAACATATTTCCCAGATACACAAGGTGTTGAGAATACATGTACACATCACAGATTAATCAAGGCATGTCTCTCTTCAAGTCCCATGTTCCTACGTACTTGGGTTCAGAAATGACAACTTATTTGCGCTTTTGGTGGGTTTCGCAATATTGGTTCTGCACCAAAATTGATACATGCATGCAGATCCTCTCTGAGCATATTGCGGTAAATTTTTATGTTTCTAGCATAAACACCGTAACGACAATATTAATAAATCCCGGGGTTTGGTCTCAGAACATCACCCGGCGTCCAGCTTAGTCTTGAACTGTGAGTGAATTTGTCATTTTAAGAATATCAAAGTTTGACATTTCTGTCAGCTGGTTACAATATTTTAGAAGCATTTTCCTTAAACATATATTTGGTGCAATGTTAAATCCACATCCCAGTCTGGTCCGCCCCCAGAGCTGGGTGAGTCAGATGGTCACATGGCACACCCAAATCAGCATATTCTATTCAGCTGAAAGAATCCATTGTTTTGTTTCTAGGCAGCAGAGCATCAGTCCAGGGTGCCACTCCCCAGTTCCTGTTCACACCAGCTTGTCAATCTCTTGGCTTTGGGAAGGGGATGTCTCCTTTGTCTAGGGATAAGGTGTGAAGGGTTCCCATGGACAGAAGGCCTCTTGAGGTTTTAACTGCATCAAGTTACTTTCTGATCAATTGTAATATACTTCCTTGTAAAAAAATATATATATATTTCTAAACTCACAATGAGCAACATATCTTTAAATCAAGTCTTTTTCAACAATGAAATCACTGTGTGGCACTCTATATGGCATTTTGATGGAGTTCTCTTCTTTGGCATAGTTAACTTCTGAAACACAGCTCTCCTGTCAGAATTATAAATCGCCAGCACCTGATAGAGGCGAGTAACGGTACTACACCCATTTTTGACAGCTTTCTATCTTTAAAATAGGATTTTGTTCAGAGAACATATGATTTTGGCTGACATTGTGTTGATGTGGATTCTTGCAGTAGAATAATGTGGAACACCAAACAAGATGGTTGGATCTTTTTGCTGATTTGTGAGCCATAATTTTAGCACATTTTGACAATCAAGAAAATGGATTCCCAACCAGCTCCGTATTTCTTTTGGCAATATTGCTATTTCCAAGTGGTTTCAGGCTGCTTTGTGGATGGCCCAATGGTGGTTTTAGGCAGTGATCTCCCGTGCTCACTAAGATAGGCAAAAGTGGATGGCAGCCTATCTTTCAGATTTTTACTGCACATTTTTGGCTGGTTTTGAGCGAGCAGCATGCTTTCCAGTGGCCATTCTGATGTTTCTTCTGCCAGCAATGCACAGTACCGTTGCAGGGCTTGGATCAGTGGGTTGATGCATCCCACAAGCTCTACCTTTGAAGAATAATTTGGTAGGTCACAAATCTTTGGGCAAGGATGGTAGCTCTTCGATGGGAAACAGGTGTGTCAACTTTAGTAGATGTTGATGCAGGATGTCTATTTGCACTGCCTGCTGGACCGTGGACAGAGATCACATCAACATGGAAGCTATTAACGTTGCAGGATCTGTAGATAAAACAACTTTTGATGAACTGATGGTCGATGCCAGTGACAGAGGATTCTGGTGTTTTTCAGTTGACGGGGTGATAGTCCTCTTGCTCATTAAAGGGAGTAGTGTGACATGCATGACACATTTGAAAGGGTCCACTAACAGAGCGCCTACTGATAAGTTTGTGGATGAAGCATGCTTGGTAGTCATAGAAGCAGGTGGTGCTTCTCTGGTGGGCACTGCTAGTGAATGAGATCACATGCTTTTTTGTCAACATGGGCCACTTTCACAGGTGTTGTTAGCAAGTTGGCTCCTCTGCTCCCTTTTGCTCTGTTTTAGACTTGTTCATTTCCAAAGCAGGTGAAGTACTTTTAGAAATAAAGAACTGAAGGAGGATGAGGGCTCTTGCAAAGGTCAGCTCTGAAAATGTCATCCTTTTCTCCCCATGAGCCCTACCTCAGAGTGGGATATCCTTTAGAAAATAATTTCTTTTGCTTAGTTCTTTCTCCCAGCAGAGCCCTTTGGGAGGATACTGTAACCGAGGAAAGTAGAACTCTATCACTTAATTGTCATTGCTCATAAAACATTCATCAGGATAGTTATCCCGATTAAGGCAGTAGATACACTCTAAATGTGGGTCCATGAGTAAAACATTTCTCCTCCCATCTTTCGTGTAGTCTTTAAATAAAGATTTCTTAACCCTATTAATTTGGTGTGCGTCATGACAGCGTGTGCCTTTAATTTGGTGTGCGTCATGACAGCGTGTGACGACCGAGTTTGGATGATGAAAGACTCTGCTTCCCAACCAGACAACCACAGAAGGAACACAGCACTGTCTGCATCTCGCATAGCTGCGTGTTTCAAAAATCTTAGCTTGAAGTCCAATGCTATATAGCTCAGGAGAGAATACCGAGGTCTCTCAACCACAAGACATGCTGTAAGAATGTGATGATGGACCATGAGGTGGAGCCTTCAGCCTCTGACACCCGCTGGCCAGGGGAGCAAAGATGCACATTTAGTCAGACATGATATTCATAACATTTTCTTTTTCTATTGCTGTTAGGTCCCCATCCTGAAGATGGCATACATGGCAACACGCCACATGCTTCCGAACTAGCTCATATAATCCTTTTGTTCTTAGTATTCTGTAACTTGTACTGCAGGATTCCTAATAGGAAAAGCAAAACTACAACTGCCAAAATGGAAAGAAAATCCAGAATTGGGTGTCCATCGCCCAAGTTACATGGAGTAGGTTGTCATGTATGAGACAGGAAAGTATTCATAGGATCTGAATCTGTGAAAGGTCCAATGCTGAAGCACTGGTCTTAGCAACCGTTGCCTCGGTCTCATTCGCTAGGAAGTCAACAGAGCCAATATTAGAGCGATTTCCAATAGAATGCTATGGCTCTTTTTAGTCTCTGTGTTTCTTAGCAACCATTGCTTTATATGTATAAGAACACTGTGTTCTTTGGTCTCTATGCCAACATTATGGACATTCTTGTTTTGAGTTGGAGAGGCCAGGGAAGCATCTGCATTGATTGTGTCATGCAAGGTTGACTGTGAAGTGTGCCAAAAATACTAGCATTCCAGATGCTTGGAATATCAGACTGCGGTAAAAAGCACAAGAGTGGTCGACCATTGTTTAGAGCCAGTTTCAGCAGTAGACAGAACCGAAACACAGTGACTACCGCATCTCTTGCCTACCTTCTGACTGAAGAGGGCAGGGGCAAGAACATGTGGAGGAGATCCTCTGAAGCACTCATGAGGACCAAATCAGAACTGGATGCTTTTTCCTCAATTTGTTTTGACTGCTGTCACAGGTCACAGATGCATTTGGCTGCCAAGCCCCTTTCAGAAGAATAGGCTAAAAAAAGAGGCTTGCTGTTGAGGCCTACGGCCTGGAGCAGAAGCAGAGACTCACTGATAGCTGTGTTCAAGGCAGGGTTCAGAAATCTGAGGAATAACCTCAGATGCTGAGAAGGGAATCTAAAACCAGACCCGGGGTGCGTTATGAGAACAGCACAGGTTGGAAACCTGGTGCCTTTTATTTTAATAGTATTGCCAATATTTCTGTTCTTTGTGGATTCTCTCACAAGGAAAAAACTTGCGGGGGGCACAAATTACTGGAGCTTAAACTGGTACCACAGCACACTTGGTAATGCATAATTATAAATAGCTGCCGCCTTCAGATCACAATCATATTGCTTGTAACATGAACTGTATTTTCTGGCTCATACGCACTTTCTTTTTTTCTTTAAACAATGACTTACTGTCATATCCATTGGCATTGTTGTTGCATTGTGCACGCGATGGCATTGTGCACGCGATGGCATCCAGCGTTTTATTTTGGAATGCTTTTGTGTGCGCAATGCAGATGACTGTTTATCCCGTTACTGTTCGCTCAGAAGACGGACTTGTGTGTTGTTGTCTTTTGGCCTTCATTAAACTTCTGTTTCTAAACTTATACATTATGATCTTTCTTATTCACAACATTTCAGTGGCGACGAGGATGGAGTGAAGTAAGACCCCAGCACCGCCTACAAGAGGTGGCCGTAGGTGTAAAACAGTGGGGGGCCGCTCACTGACACTGCGGAGGGCTGAGGAAGAGAGCAGTTTCATCACGATTCACTATACTGTGCCTTTTAGCTGTCTGGTCGGGGCAGTAGCAGTAAGTGGATCCGGCCAGGCGGGCCACGCTTGTGATTTCATCCTTCCCTGTCTGGGCCTTGGTCGGGGCTCAGGAGCTGGCGTCAGTTAAGGCGAGTGGATCAGGCCAGGCAGTGGTGCTGTGCCTGCACTCTCTCTCTGTTACTGGGGCAATGATCAGGGCTCGGGAGGCGGGTCAGGTACTCCCTCAAGGTTCACGTCGGGGCCCGGGAGAACAACCAGTGCGGAAACTATCCCGATATATCTCATATAAACCGCTTGTCACTTACCAGCAATCCAGTAGTGGCACTGGTCTGGGTGTAGGTCGTGTGGTGTTACTACATCACTGTAGCACCACAGGAGACCTGCCTTCCCTGCTGGATATTTGTCGCTGCTGTCTGCTGGGCATGGCTGCCCCATAGCAAAGCTTCGCAGGATGTGAGGAGGTGGATACTTCCAACCTTGCTGGCTACCATTTCAACTTTTGGGAAGGTGCTCTATGAGGAATACTTGGAGAGCAGTGGCTGACCAGAGGATGAATTGCACTCTTTCGAAGGAACAACTTATCTTAGCTTAACCTGAGCTATGGTGCTGCAGTTTTGCGGGGGCAGTGGGAGGTCACTCCTGTACCCGCATCACAAGGGCTAAAAGTGGTCTTATTGCACTGTTCTGGACCCCAGAGATTGAAAGAAGGGAGGCAGTGGGACGTAGCTCCTGTCTTCACAGGTGACTGTTTTCACTGCAGTTTTTATTTTGCAATTATGCAGAATCTGGACCAATTTTTGGCAACGCCCGAGAACCAAACATTCCATGGGAGGATTGGAAAGACCTTTTTAAATGTTACTTTGTTGCATCGGGCTTCGAAAGAATTTCAGATGTACAGAGGTTCTCTACTCTGATGTGTTGTGTTGGGGCGGAGGCTATCAAGGTGATCAAAATATTGCCAGATGTACAAGTACTTGATGGGGATGCGGGTGGTGGTGGGGATGGGTTGTATGGCAAAGCTATGAGGAAACTAGAAGCTTAGCATGGAAGACAGGTAAATGTAGTATTAGAAAGATATACATTCTTTTCAAGGAAGCAGAGGATGGGGGAGACCGTGGACTAATTTGTTGTTGATCTAAGAGGTTTGTTAGCATCATGTGAATTCAGTGGTACGGAGGATGAATACAACAGGGACCAATTTATGATGCATACCTCTAACCCCAAAGTACAGGAGAGATTATGCCAAGCAAAAAGCCCTCCGTTACAGGATGCATTAGTCATTGCTAAGGAATGGAGCCAACGAGAAAATGTTTGATGGAGGTGAATGCCAAAAATGGGAAGGATAGAATTCAGGTGGGGAAAGACAAGGGTGATGAAGGGGAGATTTCCAAGGATAGACCCAAGGTATGTGCAGTAAAAAGATTTAATAAACCAGGTGGGAGCAGTTTCAACGTTCAACAGGGCAAACGCAAGGGTCATTGCCCAAGGTGCAGGTCTGAAAAACATGCTCTTAATCCTACAGAGTGCCCTGCGATGAGAGGTACATGTAGAAAATGTGTGACTATGGGCCATTTTGCCCGATTCTGCAAGGTGAACATGGGCACATCAGCGGGAAAGGTGGGTGTTAAATGCATCACTGAGGAAAAACAGGTGTGGTCTGGTAAGATTGTCGAAATAGTGGGAGAGGTTGACGACGGTGAAGATGGGGAATACAATCTCCCTGAAGTGGAGATTGTGGTAGCAGGGTGTGCCGTTAAAGCATTGGCAGACTCACGGTCCCCATGTATCATCACATCTGAGGTGAAATATAGAGAAATTTGGGGTGACAAGAAACACACATTACTTAACATTGATATCCAACCCGAGGCATATGGTGGGGGCAGTATTAACGTACAGGGTTTTGTGTGGTGCAATGTTGCATATGGTGAAAGAAATATTCACGCCAAAGTTTATGTGGATGCGAAAGGTGATTGCTTATTGGGATGGAAACACCAGGGTAAGCTGGGGTCATAAATACATTCCAGGAAGGATTTGCAAGTGCGTATTGTGGGCAAAGTGAAATCTGAGAGGTTTTATGAGGAGGTAGGCAAAAGTTTCTGTAGAGTATTTTGCAAAGGTATTGGGAGGTTGCAAGGTTATACACACAAAATTGAATTGATCGGAAATGCCAAACCTAGTGTGCATAAGGTGAACATTCTACTGTTGAGTGTTAGAGGAAAAGTAAGAATTGAGCTGTGCAATCTATGTGACCAGGCGGTAATTGAACCTATCGATGGCAGCGCATGGTTTTCTCTCATAGTGGTCACACAGCGCCCTGATTTGAGGATCAGATTGTGTGTAGATTTGCGGGATTTATTAGGAACATATTGGTGAATAGACATCTATTACCCAAGGTTAGTGAGATGCTCACAACTATGGAGGAGGCTGCGTGGTAGTCTGCTTATCACTAGGTGGATCTATATCCACCATGCAGGAGTCTGACTGAAATTAGTACACCGATTGGGGCGTATCAATTCAAAAGACTACTATTTGGTTTGGCATCTGCATCATCAGTGTTTCAGAAAGTTATGGAGGATCTATTAAGGGGCATAACTGGTGTTCAATGCTTCCAAGATGACATCTTTGTGGAGGCAAGGGATGAAAATGAGCATGATTGCAGGGTCAAGGAGGTTTTAAGAAGGTTGGTGGCAGCAGGGTTGACTGTCAGGAGGGAGACGTGTCAATAAGGTCCACCAAGTGTCAGTTTTAGGGCACAGATTGACGAGTAAAGGATAAGAGACACACCCTGAGATGGTGGATGCCATTCTTAATATCAAGTCCCCTTCTAAAAGGGATGAATAAAGATAATTTTTGGGCATGGTCGAAAAGTACGCTAAATGTGTCGAGATTTATTCTGCCAAATATGCAGTTCTCAGAGAAAGGGGAGAGTGGAGTACGTGTGGCGTGCAAGGGAAGAAGAGGTTTTCAAGAAAATAAAACAGGAATTGGTACATGCTCCCACACTTTATAGGGGCTCTGGTAGTATTCACGTCACTTTCCTTGTCTCTATCAGAGTTGAGGTATTCTACCATATAGCGAGAGAGTTTGGCATATTATTGCGCATCAAATTATTTCAAGACTTATGTATGGGGGATTCCTTACATTATAAGAAGTAATCACAAACCTTTAGCACATTTATTTACCACCAGGGGCTCAGGTTTGGCTCCTCCCGGAATTGCCAGATGGTTGTCAGCCTTACAGGGTTTCAATTTTGTTGTGAAATTCTTACTGGGAAGTTGCAATCCTGTTGCCGACTGTTTATCCAGATGCCTCAGTAAAGGGGTGGTTGAAAGGGAAGGATATGTGATAAGTGTATTGCTCAGATTGGGAATACTGTACATGCAGCATTTTCGAAAGATGCTTGGTTGGCTAGGATAGAGGAGCATATGGACTTAAAGGAGGTGATCATTAGAACAGAACAGGGGTGGAGATGGGGCAAAGAGATGAGCTCGCCATTTTACAATGTGAAAGACGAATTGAGTAGTTGTGTGAGGTTTGACAAAAGGGGAAAGCTTAGTGCCTCCCATGTCTCTCCATAGGGAGCTCATAAAGCTTGCCCATGAGGGTCATCTGGGAAAAAGCTTAACGAAACACAGACTAAGGTCCATATTTGTGTGGTCACTCATGGACAGCATGGTAGAGGAGGTGGTGGGGTTTTGTGCTTCATGCAATGCCAGTGACAAGTCTTTTAAGACACAGAAGTGTGAGATTGGCAGTGTTGAGATTCCCGAGAAAGCATGGGAAAAAGTGGCAATTGACTTTATGGGTCCTATGAGCATAGTAGGTCCTGATCACAGATTTGCCATTGTTATGGTGGATTACGCTTCAAGGTGGTTTGAGGTGGAGTTTGTAGCATCCATATCGACTAAGTCAGTCATTGATTTCATGGAAAGATTGTTCTCCAGAGAGGGATATCCCAAGGTAATCATTTCGGACAATGGGGTGCAGTTAGTGTCAGTGGAAATGTGTGAGTATATGCATTCCCATTTTATAGAGAGTCACTGTACTGCTCTGTACAACCCTAAGACCAATGGTTTAGTGTAACATGTAAATGGAATTATCAAGGAGACATTACAATTGGCGTTTGCTAATGGCCTGGATTGGAGGAATGCTATAAAAGATATGGTAAAAGCATATGATTTGGTGCTTAGTTGTAGAGAGCCTTTCACAGTGTTAGTTGTGTTTCTGTTTGTTTCATTTAGAAGGGGAGGTGTGTAGTGACTAGTATGAGTGTGTGCAATAGCTTATGGAATGTGGGGGAGTAAATGGAATATTAGAACATGCAGTGACCTGGGTGGTCCCAGGATGACAGTTGGAGACTGGAGCATGGGTGCCCTAACTGGAAGGATGTGTCTGCCTTAATCTCCTGATTACTTTCCGACTTGTGTACTGCAACAATAAAAGAAGCCTCCCTTGTATCCTTACGTGGTCTGGTGTCATACTTGAGTGGTTCCTGCCTGCCTTTCCTACACCAGATACTTCAGTAATATTATTTTAATTTGCTTGATGGCACCATTAGCGGCGCACGGGAACACAAATATGAAAAATATAGAATCTGACATTTTTATTCAGAATTCCAAAAAAGGCTACACCAGTTGTCATTGAATCTCAGCGTGTCAGAGGGAGCAAAGACAGAAAAAAGGGCAGTAACAACCATTTGGATGGATCACTGGAGCCTGGGAAGGGATATAACGTGGGATTGAAGGTACCCGAATGTTATTTTATTTATCGTAGGCCACCTGAGGAGGCAGGGCAGAGTGTAAACCGTGAATACATCATATATGAGGAAGGGAATTTGGAAAGCTGCTAGCAGTAAATACAGAAATAAGCAGTGTCACACAGGTAAATCACGGGGTAAGAGAAGAACAAAAAGGCATTGTACGAGGCATTCGTGCTTTTTGGATAACAAGACTGATGTCCTTTCATACAACAGTAAAAACCTTTTCCCAGTGGGGTTCGTACCCACCAAATCATAATCCACACTCAGGTGTCTAGGATAACCTCAATGAATATGTTTAGGAAAAAATCATGAAGTGAGTTTTAATGGCGATTATTTTGCATGTGTTTTGATCATTCTGAAAACCGATCTGGATTGTTTACCGTTCGATGGGTTGACACAAGTCTCTTAGAGAAGCCAAGTGCAATTTGATTCGTTGCAGTAATTTTGATGTATCTTGCCATGAAATTCCAGTGGATGTCAGTGTAAGATAAATCCATTTCTGTTGTCCGTGTATTTCACCCTGCATCTCCCAGCGTGCGACTTCCAAAGGCTGGCTGTAGACTAATTAGACAATGTGCCAAGCAGGCCGCAAATACCCACTGAGAAGTAGAAACCCATTTCCTCTAGCTTTCCAACATGCATTTTCACTGCCATGCCAAACCTACAAGACGACAGCAGAGACATTATTAGATAAATTACAGGTTTGAAAGTATGTCGTTTCTCAAGTTCTGGCAGCGTGGGTGTCTGTAAAATACCCACAGCTGCATTTGAACAGACTTGGGAGTGCAGTGCTTAGGTAATGAGATATCTCGAAGGTGGGCTGTTTCCATCAATTACCTGCCAAAACAGATTGAGGCAGCCTAAACTCATCCCACATATTCACACACTGTCAAGTCAGCAGCCGGCCCACTACATGTCTGTGCCACGCTCTCCCATAAAAAAACCTATACTGGGTCAGATGAAAAGTCCACAGCACATAAACTGGAAGCAGACTTTGAATCCGTATAAAGCCAAATACACATGCACATTTAGGGTCATTTTAAGTGGGCCGAAAAGATGGCTACATTATAGTTTCCAGGCAGAGACACGTGTTAAAATGAATGGGTTCTACAGCAAAGACAGTGGAGTCACAGATGGGGTAAGTCACCGCTTCACTGAGTTTCCAAGTTACAGGTAAGAACAATAGGTTAAGGGACATAGAGACATCCACCGGCACCCTCTCACTTAAGCAGCTAACTCTCCGACTGACATATATAGAACACTCACAGGGAAACACACATCCACATTCCACAACTCACATTCCACAGGCATTCAGGCAGCGCACATTCTCGGAACATAACATAAGGGAAACAAGCACACCACAACAAGCACCCAGAGCAATCCGTGCCATTGAACTCCATTTACAGCACAGAGCTGAAAGTCTGCTCCCTTCTTTTCCCCTTACTGCCTGCTGCAAATACGTTTGCACCTCCGCCTGCATATACTTTTCAGGCAGGTGGAGAACCTAGAATCCCGCTGGACTCCATGGGAGGACTCCATAGTGATTCATGTTAATGCCACACGCCATGCACATACAGGGCAGGTGCAATTAACAATTGTTTCTCCAAAGGGGGGAAAAAGGCATGGAAATCCACTAGTGCCTCAAGTACACTTGGCTAAAGTTTCACTGACCTGATAGCTGCCCTGTTAGCTAATTAAGGCTCTTGATATTTGTGGTTCTAGGAACAATTTTAGTATTATAAAAATAACAAAAAACAAAGACTCAAAGCCAAATACTGTTGCCGTGGAAAAGGCCTTGGACTCTGGGTTGCAACAATGGGAAGGTGAGATGGTCTTCGCCTGCACTTAGTCAACCACCATAGCCTTAGCTTAGTCCAACTGATGACTGGCGTGAATGGCTTCCTTGGTCGTTACAGCTCTACTGGGAGTGCTGGGGGCAAGTCCTAAAAAGGAAAGTGAGGGGGGGTGCATTAACATAACAATTGAATGTGGTGTCACCAGAAATTAGCATATCAAGGCGCCGTCTGAAATAAAGTGAGGTGACTCCGTCCACCTGCGTGTACCCTCGACTTAAGCCCTGTGGGAGTGGCTCCAAACCTGAGGGCACCTAAAAGTGGTCAGAAAGAGTATGCAGAAAGACTATATATTGCACAATTGCATCCCCTGTGTAGTGATGATCGACTATCCCCACTGTTCATAAGAGTAAATTGTAAGTATTTATTTCAGAGTAAAAGGACCGCAACAGCATCAACTATAATCGCCAGCATAATTGGTTTCTAACAGTCAACACATCGGCTGCGCGTGAAAGCATTCTAAGAGTTCCATTCTAGAATGTCGTGACGCGCACACCTGGAGCTACCACATTCGATACAACACCTGGCTTTTTGTAGTGGATTGCTACACATGTGTCCCAGATGCTGCCTTGGGCTCTCTGTGAGGGCCATAAGAGACAGATCGTGACGTCCTGTGCATTGAGGTGTGGCCACATTCAATGCTTTAATCAGCAGAGATCTACATGCGGGGACTAAAACATGTCATGTGACTGGGGTTAATGAAGACGTTTTCGCTTAATCAGATCAACTTGATGATTTCAGTCATGGTAAAGACAAACTGTCTCACACAAATCACAATAAATCATCCGACTCATTTATTAAAATAATAATGAACAAGAAGCACAACCCTTTAGTAGAACAGTGTAGGGTTTGTAAAATAGCATACAAATAATCATGGGAATAATTGCAAAGGGCAGCTCGTCAGGGGAAACATCTTTCATCATGCGCTTGACACACGTACTGACAGGTCCATTACGGGCGATGCATTCAATCAAGAAGCTTCTTCCTTTTGCAAGCATGCACTTATTATCCTCTCCAAAGGCAACTGACTGGCATACATAACCGCTGCTCATTTTATTATTTGTCTAGAACTATTTTCCAAAAGGTTCTTCATGATTCCGTCCTTATTTTTTAAACATTCACATGGCAACATAACTTACAAAGATACACCATATTTCGAATCGAGACCTGCACAACATGGCATCGGGGATAGGTACTTATGAAGCAACAGAACATGCAGCCAGAAAACGGATGCAGGACTCAAACCGAACCATGCGGTGCCTATAAAGGTTATAGTGGCAAATGAATGGTTTTAAAATGCAGCAATGAAGCAAGAACAAACCTTTGGAAATGTTTTTTTAATTTTTTTAAATGAATACAATAAGTACTGGATACGTATATCCGTTGATTGCTTTGCTCTTTAGCAATAAGGGCACAGTTCCACAATCAAGTGGCTTCTGGATTGACTATATTGGGCCCGAATCTCAAACTTTCTTTCGCTCAAGTCATGAGCTATGAGTCATGTATAACGCACCTCTACACAAGTGTTTCTAGGCGCGACAAGACAATGGGGGAAGACAGAGGGAGGACAAGACAAACGATCGTGCAAGTGCAAGAACGAGAATTGCAAAGGGAAAGAGGGTGGGGGGGAGAAGTACCAGTGAGAGGGACGGGGAAACCAGGGCAGCAATGCTCAGAGTAAGTGCAGAACAGGGACACCGTGACTCTGGGTAAGTGCAGGAGGCAAGGGATTGTAGGGTTACAGTTACGGCCGCTAAGTGCTGGAAGGCCCGGAGGCAGTGCAGGGGTGATCAAGGGAGAGCCTGGTATGCAGTGATTCAGAGGGTGGCCAAGAAACCAGTCATTGCGGCAGACAAGAAGGTCAGCAGGGGAGAGGGAGAGAGAAAGCAGAGGAGAAGAAGGTTTTGAGCTGCTTCTGGAATTTCAGGTGGTCTGGCTCAAGTTTGAGAGGGGCAGGGATGAGATTCCAGAGGGAGGCACCTGCAGAGGAGAGATATCTACCCCCCACTCTCTGCCTGGAAAAGCGTCTGACCCTTAGAGAGTTGGATGTAGCTGAGTGAAGGGCTTGTGAACGAAGGTATTTGGGAAGGGAGCATTGGATGTGTTGCAGGCCCCAGCCCCAGAAAACCTTGTGCACAATGCAAAGGGTCTTTAACGTGATCCTTCTTGCCACCGGGAGCCAGTGGAGAGATTTCAGAGCTGGAGAGATACAGTCCCTGGGCTTGAGGCCAAGTATAAGTCTCACAGTCCTGTTCTGGATTGGTTGCAAAGGGCGATGAGTAGCAGAAGGCAGACTGAGAAAGAGGCTGTTGTAATAGTCCAGCATAGAGAGAACCAAGGCCCAGGAGACAGTGTGCTTCTGGGGGAAGGTGAGAAAGGGAAGAGTAGTGGGACTTCTTGGCAACATCCGATATGTGAGGAGAGAAAGAGAAAGTGGAGTCGAAGATGACACCAAGGTTTTTTGCTTCACAGGAAGGTGGAGCAAGAGGGCCCAAGGAGGGTGGCCAGACAGAGAGAGGGAAAGCCGGAGCAGAAGTCCCAATGAGAAGGATCGCCATCTTACTGGCATTAGGGCACAGATCATTGGAGGTGCACCAATCTTGAATCGCGAATAGGCAGTCAGGAATGAGGGAGAGAGGAAAGGAGGCTGAGGGGAGCCTGAAGGAGAGCGGAGTGTCATCCGCATAACACTGAAAGTTAGAGGAGAAGGTAGGGATCAGGAAGGTCAAAGGGGCCAAGTAGAGGTTGAAAAACCAGGGTGAGAGGATAGAGCCCCCGGGGACGCCCCAGATGGAGAGAGAGGTGGCAGAGAGAAAGGAACCAAGTTGGACCTGGGAGGGGCAGTCTAAGAGGAAGGTGGACACCCACTCCACGGCCTGATCCGGGATGCCCAAGTTCTCACACAGTCGATTGACCAGGATGGCGTGGTTGACGGTGTCAAAGGCAGAGGAAATATCAAGGAGGATGAGGACAGAAGGAATGATGGAGTCAAGGTTATAGAGCAGATCTTCATAGGTGTCCAAGAGAGCAGTTTCTGTGCCTCTGGCAGCTCTGAAGCCAGACTGATGGTCATGGAATCAACCAACAGATTCAGTGTGGAGTGTAAGCTGGGAGATGGTCAGCTTTTCCTGGAGCTTGCCCAGGAAGGGGGTGAAAGAGATCAGGCGATAGTTTACCAGACATGTAGGCTCAGCAGAAGGCCTCTTGAGAAGGGGGTGCCACCACTTGCACCAAAAACCACTTTGCAGAATTTACAAAGGGCATTTGAATGTGCAAACCACATGCCCTGTTTCACCCCCTTTGCACACTTGTGCAAATCATGGCTCAATTATGCCTGTTTTCAAGGGTCTCCTGAAATTTACAAACAGGATGCAATTTAACAAATGTGCCAAAACCAGAGATATTTCCCTGCACCTGTTTGGAACATACACAGGGAGTTTTTCAGTGCAAGAGAGGGTCACTGATGGCCTTTTCATGCATGTCATTTGAAGTTGGACTGCTGTGGCACGTGTTCCACTTGCATTTCTATCCCATGAACAAGGATAGAAATGTTTTTTTCTTTTTGAAACATTTCACAATGAGAGACCCTTTAAGAGCCCATCAATGCAAAATGCACTCCCAGCATCCAATTGGGTGCTGGGAGTCTGTCATTACAAGAGTTTCGGGAGTGTGCACGCAACACTGATGTATGCAAGAGGGCTGACCAGGGCAGCATTTCTGTTGGTACACATCCCCTGGAAGGGAATTGTGACATTTCCTAAGCACAATTGGTCCCTGCGGCGTTGTTGGTCGCACAGACGTATTTCGTCCATATTGTCTTCCAAGATGGCGGCACGGGTCTGCTGCTACAGTGCAGTCTTCCTTTCCCTGCAGACAGGAAGTCTCCGCCCCATCTGCTGTGCACAGAATATCAACCCTCCTTACCAACGCGCGGACGCGTTGCTACTCTGCTTTACCAACGCTTTGTAAGTTCGGCTATCTAGGCTTGCTGACTTTCTCTATACATCCCTTTTCCTGCGTATATTGTTCTCAACCTCCGCTCTTCATTTCAGATCATTCCAAACCCTGGACCAACCTCGCACGATCAGACTCACTTTCCCTCGAACTCTGCTTCCTTCGATCTACAGCCACAAACCCGCGAGTTCCGCTCGCAAATAGACTTTCCTTTGCGACGGCAGCTAACTGATCGTACAGATAGAGACAAAGCTAACAAGCACTCTCAGGCTTTCTTTAACACCAAACTCTTCACACAGAAAAGCTCTCATCGTCTTTCCTCCCAGGTACTTTACCGTTACTTTCAGTCCTTGTCCTTTCAACTTCCAGTACTCATTCTCCTTTTTGTATTTTCAGCGCTGTTGCGCGAAACAACTTCCTCCCGAATACCGACACCATTTCTAGATTACATTCCACTCCAAATGGTATATTACCTTAGTTCTCCTACTTCTTTTGTCACTTTCTACTCCTCCTCATTAAGTAATTCTTCTCCTTCTTTTCATTGTTGCCCAGCCAGAACATTCTCCGAAGACTCCTGAAGGAATTCTCATTAAAGACCACCATTTCTGAGTAGACGGCATTCCGGATTCAACAGGGTTTTATTCCCCGGAGGGTTTCCCCCTAAGTCTACTCTCCCCTTTTTGACTGTTTAGTCGTTGAAGGGGAAGAAGGGATTCAGGGGGGTCCTCTATATCATTCTCATTCACCAACCCATTCACTGACCCAGATCCACACAGAATAGACCTACTATTGGTGAGTACTCTGTAATGGTATGCTCGAGAATCTTGCAGTCTAAATAAATGTTATAGGAATAGTTTCTTACCTGTAACTCCATTTCTCCAGCATTGGTATCTTTCATGGATTCACATGCTTAGAATATTCCCCGCCGTCAGACTGGGAACCCTCGATACATTATAAAACCGTTTTCCATAGGAAAAATTTTGACACTTTTGTGTCCTATCTAGGTTGTTTTTGGGCTGCTTACGCATGCCCCAATAGGACGTAGCGGTATAAATGCCCCGCCCCTGCGGCTCCCTTCAGATTTTAACCCCTCCAAAGTAGAATGGGGTATATATATATATATATATATATATATATATATATATATATATATATATATATATTGCATTCAGGGGAGGCCGGCGGGCGCATGTGAATCCGTGAAAGATACCAATGCTGTAGAAATGGAGTTACAGGTAAGAAACTATTCCCTTCTCCAGCATTGGATCTTTCATGGATTCACATGCTTAAAATAGATTGTATAGCAGTAATCCCGATATGGCGGTGTGAATGCAATTCAATACCATCCTAAGCACACATTTTTTATTTCAAAAATGCAGCGGTTACAGGTTGGTTTAAAAAACAACAACAACAACCACAATATACATTAAGATATATATATATATATATTAAGGCCATTCCGCTGAATAGGGCTTACCTCACAGAAACAGATGTCGGAGGACTGCTCGTCCGATCTGTACATCGTCTGCATGCTGCCGTTCGAGGCAATAATGGCGTGTAAATGTATGTGGCACCGACCAGGATGCCGCTTGACAAATGTCTGCCATCGTAATTCCGGTCCACAACACCGCAGAAGACGAAGTTGATCTCGTGGAATGAGCTCTCGGGCGTCCTTCTAGCGGTTTCCCTGCCTTGGAGTGACAAAAAGCAATCGTCGACGAGACCCATCGAGCTAGTCCTTGTTTTGAGATTGCCTTTCCTCTCGTCGACGGACCATAAGCCACAAACAGTTGTTGCGTAGTCCTGAATTGCTGAGTCCGATGAAGATAAAAATTTAGAGCTCTTTTCACGTCCAAAGTATGGAGGGCTTTTTCCGCGACCGATGAAGGAGTCGCGAAAAAGGTAGGTAGTACAATTGACGAATGCTTATGAAAAAGAGTAGGAACTTTCGGAATAAAATGAGGGTTGGTTGCCAGCACCCCTTTATCCTTAAAGAACCTCAAGTACGGCAGATCTATGACCAATGCTTATATCTCCGAGAGCTGTCATGCTGAAGTGATAGCTACCAGAAAAGCCAACTTCCACGATAACAACCTCTTAGACGAGGAAGCCATAGGTTCAAAGGGAGCATTCATTAACTACGCCAACACTAAGTTAAGACTCCAGGACGGAGGAAAGCGTTTAATCGGTGGAAATGTACAAAATAAACCTTTCATGAAGTGCTTTATCAGTCTATCACTAAACAACGGCGACGACTGTCTTCTCCGCGTGAACCTTGAAATGGCTGCTAGGTGTACTTTTATCGATGAAAAGGATAACCCACTCTCCGCTAAATGCAGCAAATACGGTAGAAGCTGTTCTGGAGTTATATTCAGGGGCTGCAACCCCGGCTGATTTTGACACCACACGCAGAAACTCCTCCACTTGCATGCATACGAAGTGTTCGTGGACGGAGCTCACGCGGCTTGCAGAATTCGATGGCAATACGATGAAATATTCAGGGTATCAAACTCTGAGAAGTCAGGAGCCAAACTGTGAGGTAGAGACTGTCCGGGTCGTGGTGCCACACTGTTCCCTTGTCCCGGGACAGGAGGTTCGGGACATTCTGAAACGTTACCCGCCGCGCTATTGAAAGCTGTACCAGGTCGGAGAACCACGCCTGTCTCGGCCAATAAGGAGCCACCAAGACCACTCTGTGAATCCACTGCAGGGTCTGCCGTATGAGTGGAAATGGGGGAAAGGCGTACAGAAACTTGTCCGTCGACGGGAAGGAGAACGCTTCCCCCAGCAAATCGATCTGTGGCCATCTACTGGTGTACTGTTCGCATTTCTTGTTCTCCCTTGTTGCAAAGAGATCCAGAGAAGGCTGCCCCCACTTTCTGAAAATCTTCGACAACTGAAGATCGTCCAGTTCCCATTCGTGTATCTGGTCCATTTCCCTGCTGAGGGAATCCGCTTGCACGTTCTTTACTCCCGGAAGATGGTGGGCTATGATGGTTATTTGTTTAAAAAATGCAGCGGTTACAGGTTGGTTTAAAAAACAACAACAACCACAATATACATTAAGATATATATATATATATATATATATATATATATATATATATATATATATATATATATATATATATATATATATATATTAAGGCCATTCTGCTGAATAGGGCTTACCTCACAGAAACAGATGTCGGAGGACTGCTCGTCCGATCTGTACATCGTCTGCATGCTGCAGTTCGAGGCAATAATGGCGTGTAAATGCATGTGGCACCGACCAGGATGCCGCTTGACAAATGTCTGCCAGCGTAATTCCGGCCCACAACACCGCCGAAGACGAAGTTGATCTCGTGGAATGAGCTCTCGGACGTCCTTCTAGCGGTTTCCCTGCCTTGGAGTGACAAAAAGCAATCGTCGACGAGACCCATCGCGCTAGTCCTTGTTTTGAGATTGCCTTTCCTCTCGTCGACGGACCATAAGCCACAAACAGTTGTTGCGTAGTCCTGAATTGCTGAGTCCGATGAAGATAAAAATTTAGAGCTCTTTTCACGTCCAAAGTATGGAGGGCTTTTTCCGCAACCGATGAAGGAGTCGCGAAAAAGGTAGGTAGTACAATTGACGAATGCTTATGAAAAAGAGTAGGAACTTTCGGAATAAAATGAGGGTTGGTTGCCAGCACCCCTTTATCCTTAAAGAACCTCAAGTACGGCAGATCTATGACCAATGCTTATATCTCCGAGAGCTGTCGTGCTGAAGTGATAGCTACCAGAAAAGCCAACTTCCACGATAACAACCTCTTAGACGAGGAAGCCATAGGTTCAAAGGGAGCTTTCATTAACTCCGCCAACACTAAGTTAAGACTCCAGGACGGAGGAAAGCGTTTAATCGGTGGAAATGTACAAAATAAACCTTTCATGAAGTGCTTTATCAGTCTATCACTAAACAACAGCGACGACTGTCTTCTCCGCATGAACCTTGAAATGGCTGCTAGGTGTACTTTTATCGATGAAAAGGATAACCCACTCTCCTCTAAATGCAGCAAATACGGTAGAAGCTGTTCCGGAGTTATATTCAGGGGCTGCAACCCCGGGTGATTTTGACACCACACGCAGAAACTCCTCCACTTGCATGCATACGAAGTGTTCGTGGACGGAGCTCACGCAGCTTGCAGAATTCGATGGCAATCCGATGAAATATTCAGGGTACCAAACTCTGAGAAGTCAGGAGCCAAGCTGTGAGGTAGAAACTGTCCGGGTCGTGGTGCCACACTGTTCCCTTGTCCCGGGACAGGAGGTTCGGGACTTTCTGAAACGTTACCCGCCGCGCTATTGAAAGCTGTATCAGGTCGGAGAACCACGCCTGTCTCGGCCAATAAGGAGCCACCAAGACCACTCAACATTGGTATCTGTGAATCCACTGCAGGGTCCGCCGTATGAGTGGAAATGGGGGAAAGGCGTACAGAAACGTGTCCGTCGATGGGAAGGAGAACGCTTCCCCCAGCAAATCGATCTGTGGCCATCTGCTGGCGTACTGTTCGCATTTCTTGTTCTCCCTTGTTGCAAAGAGATCCAGAGAAGGCTGCCCCCACTTTCTGAAAATCTTCGACAACTGAAGATCGTCCAGTTCCCATTCGTGTATCTGGTCCATTTCCCTGCTGAGGGAATCCGCTTGCACGTTCTTTACTCCCGGAAGATGGTGGGCTATGATGGTTATATTTTGTTGCAGAGCCCACTGCCATAACTCCTGAGCCTCGGTGGAAAGGTTTCTGGAGGGAGTACCTCCTTGCTTTCTCAAGTAAAACATTGTAGTCGTATTGTCTGTCAATATTCTCACCAATGACCCTTTTATGTGTGGTAGAAAAGCTTTCAGGGCCCAACACACTGCCCTCAACTCCAGTACATTGATATGTAGGAGCGACTCCTCCGACGACCACCGACCTTGCGTTTGGAGAGCGCCCAGATGTGCCCCCCATCCAGTCAGCGACGCGTCCGTCACTATGGTTATGTGGAACTCCGGTTCTTGCAGGGGAACTCCCCTGGATAGGTTCTCGAAGACTCGCCACCATCGAAGAGCTTGCAGGAGCTCGTCATCGACGGTCAGTTTGTCTAACCAAAGTCCCTGGCTCTGGGTCCATCGGTCCGCCAGGAATTCTTGAATTGGCCTCATGAAAAGGCGGCAGTTGTTCACCAAAGGGATGCACGAAGCCATGGCGCCCAGTATCGACATATATCTTCTTACCGACACTTTGGTGTTGACTTTCCATTGCCTTGCCAGCTGATTGAGTCTGTGAATCCTCTCCACGGATGGTCTTACCAATCCTGACTGAGTTTCGAACTGTGCACCCAAGAACACTAAGCTTCTCGACAGAGTCAATGAGGACTTCTCGAAGTTTACCGCAAATCCCAGTCGTCGCAAAAGCTGCATGGTGGACTGTAGACTTGCTTGAGTTGTCATAGGGGACGATCCCCTCACCAACCAGTTGTCCAGATACGGGTAAACGTGATGCCCTTGTTTTCTCAACCATGCTGCAACCGGAGCTAGGCATTTCGTGAACGTCCTGGGAGAGGATTTTAGTCCAAAAGGAAGCACTGTGAACTGGTAGTGGGTCCGCCTGACCATAAACCTTAGGAACTTTCTGTGTGGTCGACGCCTTGGTATGTGAGAGTACGCATCTTGGAGGTCCAACGACGCCAGAAAGTCCCCTTGCTGAATGGACCGGATCACTTCTTGAAGTGTGAGCATTTTGAATTTTAGATTTTTTAACGTTTTGTTGAGGTATCAAAGGTCGAGAATGGGATGGCATTTTCCGTTGGGCTTCTTCACCACGAAGTATCAGGAATACATTCCTTGACCCCTCTGCGACACAGGTACTATTTCTATAGCCCCTTTTTGTAGCATAAGTACTACCTCTTGTTTTAGCACGCTCAGGTGGGGTTGAGCCGAAAACACTGGCGGAATGTGCGGAGGCATGCTTTTGAATTGTAAGGAATGAGCGAACTTTACAGTGTCCAATACCCACCGGTCCGTGGTTATCTTTTCCCATTCGTCGACACAAAGCGACACCCTGCCTCCCAGGACGTTCTGACACCCGTCATTGCTGGTCTTTAGATTGTTTGCTTTCGATGACGAGGAGTAACCTCCCCTCTTCCTAGAGGCTTGATAGTCTCAACGGCTTTTTTTGAGGTCTGAGAAGCCCGCCTGTAGCCCTGCGAGGAGTAAGTCGGTTTATTGAAAGTACAGTCCCTTGATGATGAGAACCGGGAGTTTCCTGATGCTCCTCTAAAGGGGCGAAATGAACGAAAATGCCTTCCACTCTGGAGGGCACCCAGAGAACGTGCCGTGTCAGAGTCCTCCTTCATGCCTTTCAAGGCCTCTCCCACCTTTTTCGCCAAAAAGAAGGTCTCCCTCAAAAGACATATCCAACACCTTATATTGCACTTCAGGTCGAAAGTTGGTGCATTTAAGCCACGCTTGTCTCCGTAGAACCACCCTGTTGTTAACTTGCTTAAAACCCGATTCTGCCAGGTCCACAGTGATATTTATAGAATGATTAGAGGCCTCTTCCCCCTCTCGGACGAGTAACATCGCTGCCTTTCTGTGTTCGTCTGGGAGATGTTCTAGTATGGGTGCCAACCGGTGACACATCTCTCTATCATACCTGGCCATAATAGCCAGAGAATTGGCCGCCTTCTCTGTTGTTGCACCCACCGACAACACCTTCTTGCCAAAGGCATCTTGTCTCCTGGCCTCGTTCTCCGGACGAGTCGTGCATTTGTGCTGAGACCTTGCCTTTCTCACGGCAGCCGCTGATTTGGAGTTGGTTGAGAGGACAAACATTTGGGAGTGGACTCGGGAGCCTTACATTTCTTCTCCAGTTTACCTTTTATTGCTCATCATCGCATGGAAAGAACCAATGTCGTCCGGGGTGATGGCTGGGCTGGGCTTCTTGGAGTTTCTAACTCCGCTTCCGACTCCCAGGTTGGGTCCCTAGAGGGGGATAACGATATATCCGATATGGTCCTTCTCTCTGATTTGGAGTCCAGCAGCTCTCCTTCCTCCGGGCGTGCACATGGAAGGTCTTCACGGGCCGGCACAGCCGTCGACACCGTCAGAGTTGGTCGATGGGAAGGACCTGGCTTGTCGATGTCTGGTGTCGTCGGAGCTGCCACCTGAGGTAACTTCTCATCCAATTTCTTTAACAAGGTCTGCAATGTAGATAGAACTTCTAGAGATAAAACAGTCTGAGGGTTAAGCAACGGGGTTGTAACCGGGATATTTGTCCTGCTCGAAAGAGTCAGTCTGCTAACCCCTTGCAGCCCAAGTTCTGCAGGTCCAGCCACCCGCTCACACTCGTTGTCCACAGAGGATATGGACAAGGCCGCCTCCTGCTGCAACAAGGATTCTGGCAAAACCGGGTCGTATACCTCTGGTCGCCAGGCCTCCTGTGGAGTCTCCGTCGACGAGGTTACATTTTGCACTGTCGCCATCATCATCATCGTCGTCACCCGAGGCGGAACACCTGAAGAAACAATCTGCGTCACTGGTAGCGAGGGAGTCGACAATCGCCCTCCCGTCGACGACGGTGGAATCTGCACAGGTCCTTGAGGCGTTCCAGCATTTTTTTAACTTGACCTGTGTTTCTCAGAATCTCGACTCGAGGATGATCTATGATGATCACCTGAGGAGGATCTTGACTTTTCTTTCCTCTCCTTCTTGGACGAGGAGGACGATGACGAGGTTTTCGCTTTTAGCGAGATTCTCTCGTGGAATGCTTTTCCGAAGAGCCTTTCTCCGTCGGCCACGCTTTCTTCACAGGGGGTTCAGCCGATGCTGAACGACAGAGAACCCCTAAAGATTTTGTTGTCGGGGCCAAGCTATGCGTGGAGCCTACCTCCGAAGGGGGGTACGCACCCGCTCCATCGTTCAACCAAGCCACCAACCGCCGACTCCGGACTTTAAGAGTCTTCTGGGAGAAGCCCTTACTGATGTCACTATTGTCTGCTGAATGGTGAGGGTGGAGACAATATATACAGTCCATATGGCCATCTCCTTCATACACTTTCTTTAGCCCGCATGTAGCACACAGGCGAAAAAGAGCTTTTCCAGACATTAGGAAAAAACGACGAAACAACCTAGCAAAAATAGTAGATGGCGCGAGGTGATCCCACTACTTTGGAAGACGGTTGAAATCTGAAGGGAACCGCGGGGGCGTGGCATTTATACCGCTACGTCCTATTGGGGCATGCGTAAGCAGCCCAAAAAACGACGTAGATAGGACACAAAAGTGTCGAAATTTTTCCTATGGAAAACAGCTTTATAATGTCCCCAGTCTGACGACGGGGAATATTCTAAGCATGTGAATCCATGAAAGATCCAATGCTGGAGAAATGTGCAAACCCCCTTTGGAAATAAGGTGACCTGTGCTTTTCCAAAAATCAGGCATCTGATAAAAACGCATACTCAATGCTATTTTTAGATGTCAGACTTTTTGAGAATCAGGCCCGTTGGCCCCGATCCACAGAGCGTTTTCCAATGGGATTTTGCCATTATAGAACTATTCTGTGAATTAGACCATTTGTGTCTTGTTTTATTTCTTTATCTTTATTTAAAAGCACACCATAAAAGTGCAATCAATAAATACATACATGCAAAAATATGCATAATCATCAAGTAAAACACCACATCAAAAGTATCAAGAATGTATATAATTTAATACAAAATGTGCCATAAGAGATAAATAAATGGGAGTTACAATAAACATTGCATTGCTCATCGTACAATCTAAGTAATTAAAAAGATTGGGCAAAATTCATCATCATTTGCTTTGGCCTAACAAAGACACAGGTACAATACCAAATAAGATGGTTAAAAGCCAGAATAAAATACATCATAAACCACTAAAACCTTCCCTTATTCCAGTAGCATTAATTAGGTACCCTTCTAATGTACAATATATTGACGGTTCTTTACACATTCTTAAAAATAAAAAAGCTACTGGGCAGTACATATGAAATTACTTTCTCTTGAAATTGGAAAAATTGTTCTCTCCCGCATGCCTTTATACAGTGGATAAAATAACATTAAATCAAGGACGTCAATTCACCAAAATGCCTTGGATAGCTGAATGGATATAACACACCGGATGACATCACAGGAAGAGATGGCATATGACCATTGAACCCGATGCCATCATGCAAAATAACCTCACATGACATTCAACCTGATGACATCATCTGAAGTGTGACGGGTGTAACAAACATACATTACATTTCATACCAAAGTGGTACAAAAGAAGACATAAGACTTTTTAATATATCAACGTGGTTGCTGTTGCTGGGAGCGCATTTCACACAGATGGGCCCCTAAAAGTTCTGTCTCTGTGAAATGCTGAAAATAAAGAAGAATTCATGAAAAGGTAAGAAATGATCCTGTCATGATTTGTGCACCCCTCATGTCTGTGCATTTAAAATCACATCCCACTTGTGAATTGATATTGCTCTTCTAAATGGACAGAAACATCCCTTGATTTGCGCACATGTGCAAAGGATTGTAAAAGGGCATCGGGATGATCACATCTAAGATGCACCAAGTCAGTATCCTTTGTGGATTGCTGCTTTGGCAAAGTGATAAGTTGTTCTAGCACGTTTTGAGAATCTGCCTCTACGACATCATGTTGAGCCTATGCTTGGATCTGTTGACGCTAACATTTAGACATTTAAAGTAATCCATTACTTATATAGCGTTTTCACCAAAGCATTTTGCCTTAAAATACTCATATAAAAACCAGTTACCTGGCAACCGAAATTAATACTTATTTGTCAACCTCAGAAGGATGAAAGGTTGAGTAGACCATGCTAGGATTCAAACCTGAAACTTGCAGAACACACGGCAGTGAGTACTTAACACACTAAGCTATTTTACCAGCTATTGCTCCTCAAATGTGCATACCACAGGAGGAGTAAGGAGGCAGAAAGGAAGTGGTATACATAAAAATATGATTTAGTGTCAACTATTTTCCTTGGAAAGGGGAACATCTAGGACACAGTAACATCAACGTGGAGTATTTTTGCACAAGATGATAGGTCTCAGAAACATAGAACATTCAAGTTGACTCTAAGGGGGTAATTCATAGAATTTAGCGCACAAGTGGCGCACGCGGCTGGTGCACAGTGTGCGCGTGCGATTGTCTGCGCCAGCCGCGTGCGCTAAGATCCATTTCCGCGCACAGCGTATTCATGGATTTTAGCTACCAAAACCAGCCGTGGCGCACAGTGGCGCAGCGACCCTGCAGCAGCGCCAGTTACGCCCCAAAGAACGCCCCTTGCACCGGGAAAAGCCATCAAAATCCCCAATCCAGCGCAAAGGGCTGCGCTAACCCTGTACCAGCACGGCAAGCGGGAAACGTGTATTACTGGGGTTCGCGGGAAGTTACACACGCGATTGGCCCTGTGCGAGTGGGGACGTGTATTACTGGGGTTCACAGGAAGTTTCACACAAGAAAGGGCCTGTGCGAGTGGGGTATGTGAATTACTGGGGATCACGGGAAGTTTCACACGCGATTGGCCTTGTGCGAGTGGGGTACGTGTATTACTGGGGTTCGCGGGAAGTCGCACACGCGAAAGGGCCTGTGCAAGTGGGGTACGTGTATTACTGGGGTTCGCGGGAAGTTTCACATGCGAAAGGGCCTGTGTGAGTGGGGTACGTGTATTACTGGGGTTCGCGGGAAGTTTCACACGCGAAAGGGCCTGTGCAAGTGGGGTACGTATATTACTGGGGTTCGCGGGAAGTTTCACACACGAAAGTGCCTGTGCGAGTGGGGTACGTGTATTACTGGGGTTCGCGGGAAGTCTCACATGCGATATGAGCAGGGTACGTGTATTTCGGGGGTGCGCGGGGAGTCCTACATGTGAATTGGCAGTGTGGGTCCTCCCAGGTGTACCCTCTACACCCTCCACGGCCCCTGCAGGCAGCTCACACCACAGAGGACTACCCTGCACCCCTGGTCATGTCCCGCAGGCAGCCCATCCACCATGGGCATGCCCCCCAGCCAAGCCACATGTCAGCTTGCACTACTGATCACCAACTCATGTCCCCCTGCACCCCCACCCCCCAGCAGTGCGGGGCACCTGCCACCAGGCCCCCACTCATGTCCCCCTGCACCCCCACCTCCCAGCAGTGCAGGGCACCTGCCAGCAGGCCCCCACTCATGTCCCCCTGCACCCCACCCCCCAGCAGTGCAGGGCACCTGCCAGCAGGCCCCCACTCATGTCCCACACATGTCCCCCTGCACCCCCACCCTCCAGCAGTGCAGGGCACCTGCCAGAAGGCCCCCACTCATGTCCCACTCATGTCCTCCTGCACCCCCACCCCCCAGCAGTGCGGGGCACCTGCCAGCAGGCCCCCACTCATGTCCCACTCATGTCCCACTCATGTCCCCCTGCCCCCACATCATGACGATCCTCAATCATGGCCCTTATGGCCAGCCTCCCCAGCCCAAAGACCCAACCAAGTATTGCATCCACCCACATAGAAAAGGCACTTACATGATACAACCCCAAAGGCAAGTATGTAAATGAACACATGTCCGTCATACACACACAATGGGGGAAAGTGAATGTGAAAACCCATGTCATGACATGCATGAAACCAATGAGAAAATACCACACATCGAAGTATGAAGAAAAAAATGTATTAAACACAACATGAATGTAATAAAAAAAACACACAACAATGGGAATAATCAAAGAAATGCTGCATGTCCGTAAAAGAATAAAAAACAAGAAATCATAATCCAAAAAAATCCAAAAGAAATGGTGTCCAAAGTAACAGTCCAACAAAGCAAATCCAAGGGAAAAAAGAAAGTGAAATCCATTGCTCCATGGTGAAAATAAAACAAATGTGAAAAATCCAATGGTGAACTATGTACAAATGAACAATCCAGGGTCCATGAGCCCAACTGATGAAATGAAACTTACCAAAAATACTACCTAATAAAAAAACTATATACAAAAACAAAAACATAGTCCAAGCGCAACCAAAATAAAAAAGAAAAGGAAAGGAAACCTAACACTATCTAACTATATACAATGGCGGCGGGCAAGTCCTGCGGCTCACTCTGTGGTGTCCCGGACCAGGGCA
Organism: Ambystoma mexicanum; assembly: GCF_040938575.1. Lineage (NCBI taxonomy): Eukaryota > Metazoa > Chordata > Amphibia > Caudata > Ambystomatidae > Ambystoma > Ambystoma mexicanum. The sequence goes on from NC_090931.1 coordinate 557,647,736, forward strand.
TCATCGAACTCCATGTCGATGTCCCAGAGGTGGGACTCTGCCCTGGCCCCGAGGTCTCGAAGGGAGGTACTCATGGCCTGTTCCAACTCCCTGCGAGTTGCCTCGAGGCACTCTGCCCGCCTCAATGCCCGACGCATGGAAAACTCCGCCCTGACCATGTTGAGCATGCCTCTTCCGCCCGCCGCCGCTCTGCATCTATAGCATGTCCTAACCGCTGCCACACGGAAGACACTTCCAGTCCTGGGTCCTCCTGCCCTCTGGCCGATGCCTGCCCCTCCGATGTTGAAGGCCCCGAGCCATTGTGGCTCCCACCTTGTTGCTGCTTCTGTTGTGCATCTGCCTGTGCCCTGGCTCTTGCTGCCTGCACATCCTCCTCCGGCTGGGGTGCAGTTGTTGATGTGGCCAACCCTGCTGGACGTCCGACTCCCGACTGTGGCAGGGATGTGTCCTCCACCAGCCTGGCCGCAGGGTCAGAGGCAGCTCCACAGGGTACCCAGGTGATACATGGGTGGGAAGATGGCATGGAGGACGACTGGCGCATAGGGGGTTCAGGTGAGGAGGGGGTCGGAACAAGGTCCAGCAAACGGAGGAATCCGGCCCTGGTGAGCTATCCCAGTAGGTCTACGTGGTCAACGAGGCATTCGAGATGACGTGCAGTGTCCTTACGAAAACACTGCAGGTCACCTCGCATGCCCCGTTGACGCAACGCCATCCCACTCAGGACAGGCTCAACCCGGTCCCAGATAGCCACGTCCGCAGGGAGAGGAAGGCCAGTTGTTGTAAGCGGATCCCCTCCCTGAAAACGGGTCTGGACGTAGGCATCCCTGCTGGTGCAGGATGATACAGTCACAGGATCGGGGACAGGAGTACACACAGGCACCTCTGCGGTGGCCTGTGCTGCCTCCTGTCCCTGCCCCTGCACTGCACCACTAGCACCAGTGGAATCCCCACCTCCAGACCCTGTGTCTGTCCTTTGCACGGCCTCCTCCTCCACCAAACCCCCCACCAACCTGGATGACTCTGTGCCATCTTCCTCCATCGGACCCTGTGGGGTCTCAGCTGCCCCTTCTGCTGCCGAGGAGTCCAACTCCGACCTCTGCCTCTTGGGCCTACCCTCTGCAGCTGCGGCCTGGGACGCGGCACTGGACTCCTCACTCCCTGACGAGATGACAACCTGGGAGGGGAGCCGGGCCTTGCGTCTCCGGCTGGCGGTGCGATCCCTGCCGCTGTGCTCCACAGCACCCTCTCCGCCCTCTTCATCAGTTGATGCTGCAGACAGGGAGAGATAGGACACAGGCATCAGGGCACTGTACAATGGACTGAAACACACATGACAGTTGCACATAAGTGGCAGTGTCAAACTTCAGACATGGCATCACAATCCCCAACACACATGTCATTTCAACTCACACACATGAGCAATTCCAGAGCCATATCACAACAGCCAGCACCATCCATACACATACAGCAGCATGAGCATCCAAAGGTGAGCCAGACATCACATGAAACACAGGGAGTGCAGTAGACATGCACACACGCCACCACACTTACATGCATGTCTACATCTCGTCCAACTGTTGCAGTGATGAGATCGCCATGCATGTCAGATCTGCCATTCAGCCTTCTACATATCAGTGTCACATGCATCCATGTTGCATCACAGTTGCACACTTGTCAAGTACACACACATGCACATGTACACAGTGCAGATACATGCATTAGGAACCACCATCCATGCCACAACCATGCCAATATACATACACAGAAATTCAAACGTGTGCTCCCACACCTGCATTTGTCCAGCATGCTTACCAACACATACACCATCAATGTGTCTCACACATGAGAGGACACACTTATGGCAGCCTCACGCCCATGTTCATACACATCCCTACATGGCCCTACAAAAACACATGTGCAACCTGCACACTACTGGCACACCACAACACGCACAGCGTCCAATCACTCTGCATGTACACTTACCGCTCGACTCCAGACGGGTCTGCCTCTCAAGGATCTGGATGTAGAGCGCTGGGCATATGCATTCCAGGACCCTCATTTGGTGGTCCGACAGCTGGCCCCGGCGCCCCTCGGCATCCGTGGCCTTTGCGAGGCGCCGGGCCTTGTTGAGGGTCCTGGACCTGAAGTCCTCCCAGCACTTCTTGACATGATGTAAGTCGCGGACTGCCACCCCCTCCGCGTTGATGGCAGTCACGATGTCCATCCAGATCCTGGTCCGTCCTTCATTGTCAGCGCACAAACTTCCAAAGAGGGCATCATACTGCCCCATGACAACTTCCCTGGCACTGAAGCTGGTGGCCCTCTGCCTCTCTGGCTGGGGGTTGCCAGTGCTGCCCGATGGTTGTCTGCTGGACATGGCAACCCGAGGCAGGAGTGGGTGGGCAACTGGGTCCTGGGGCTGGGCTGTGGAGCGATGGAATCCCAGTCGGGAGTCTTCAGTTCCAGAAGGGGTGGTCACAGCAACTGCACCCCTGGCTGACGTGCAGGCAGCAAATGGCAGGGCACGTGGGCAGCAGGCAGTCAGGCAGCAGCAGATTGCAGGTGGGAGCGTGCTCGGGGCTCTGGGGGGCAGTAATTCGGCCTTCTGGGCAGGAGCGTGGTCTTCCATGTGTTTTTGCGTGGCCAGCTTGATACGGAGTGATTTGGCACGTGAAAAAATTGCACGTCAGCGTGTAATTGGAGGAAAGGCCTTTAGCGCGTAAGCGCGTCAGCACACGTAGCGTTTTCATTGGACCAAAGGCCCTTAGCGTGGAACCGCGGGCGTTTCCCTCGTGACATGGACATAGTGGTTCAGCGCACGTGAAAAAACTGCACGTCCGTGTGTGAATGCGTGTAATCTGATGAAAGGGCCTACGCGCGTAAGTGACGTGTCACGCACGGGCATTTCCCTCAGCACGGGTTAAAGGTGAGCGGGGCCAGCAATTCGCTGTGCGTGCCTTTTGTGGAGACCGACATGTGTAGCTGCTTCGTGTTGTTTCGCGCGCCATCACATCTTCACAGCGATCGAGGACGTATCTCTTCTTTTGGCGGGGGTATTGGCTACGTGTGTTTTTCTGCATCGCGCTAGTCAGACGGTGAGTCACACATGCTATTTTTCCCACTGCGGGTGCCCCTGTGTATCGCACCCGTTTTCGAAGTCATAGTAGCCTGCGTGTCCCGCAGGTACGCGTTTTTTGTGTTACTAGGTGCCACCGCGTACTGCGGGAGGTTGATTCCATGCACGTAGGCTGCAGGGTTGCATGCACGGTTTTACTGCAGTTTTGGGATGCCTGAGCATAGCGTGACCCGTCACTACACCACCGGGGTCACATATAGTCTTGCAGGTGCAGGGGGGCTGTTAACATCTTGCATCCCACCCCCTTCACCCCAATTGCCCAGGTCAATTGTAGTGTACACATCCCATTGGCACTACTCCATCTGTGCCGGCACTACTCCATCTGTGCCATGGTTGGGAGGCCTCCAAAGGTGAGGGGCGCCTCAGCTGGGCGTACTCCTCGTGGCGGGCGTGGTCAGGGACGTGGCCAGGGTGACCAGTGAGTAGGGGGACTCCAGGGTGTCCAGGGTGGCCGCAGAGGGGGAAGAGGCACGGGTGCGCCACTTGAGCATGATGTTGTGCCATGTGTCGGTGCAGTCATGACACCACCCCGTGTGGTTCTGGGAGATGCAGCTTCTGCATCTGGCACTGGCGCCCGTGTGACCCGGCAGTCCGTTTCACCGACTGCCACGGGCCCAAGGGTAGTGGTAGCTGCAGGTGCAGCTGTGGACACCACCACCCAGGCTCAGGGTCTGCCAGCGCAGGCTGCGTTGGCAATTGAAGAGCCCTTGGAAGATTTCCAACAGGCCCGGAGGGAAACCGTAGGGGCACGCAGGGCTGTCCTGACCAAGACACGTGTCCCTGGGGCAGTAATGTCATCTGCTGCCCAGAACAGCCGGGTGCTGGCAAGTGCAGGGGCAGATGCACCCAACAACACCCTGGTTGTGAGTCTGCCAACCAGGACAGTCGCGGTCAATGACCCTGCCACAGCCGATGTTGCTGCGCAGGGTCCATTAGAGGGCACCCAGCTGCCACTGACGCAAGTCAGGCCTTTGGTCGTCCCTCCACCTGCCACTCCCTTGGCTCAATCCACCGGTCCCACTGGCCATGCTGATCAGGGCAGCATCAGCCAGCCAGGGTCTGCGCCACAATTCAAGAGGAGGAAGGTTGCACCTGCAGCACAGGCTGGGACCCCACACACAGCCACAACCTCCTGCACGTCGAGGAAGAAGCCTTTCTGCAACCAGGAACTGGACTACCTCGTGGACTACGTGCGGGACCACAGCCGTGACATGCTAGTGGGGGCCAATTGTCAGACTACGGCTACCCACCGTGATACCCACTGGAAGCAAGTTGCGGAACATGTGAGTGCATTTGGCCATGAGGTGCGCAGGGCACAAGAGTGAAAAAAGCGTTGGAATGACCTCAAACGCAGCGCTAAGGCTAAGCGTGCCTCAAATTACAACTTGACTCTGGTGACTGGCAGTGGGCCTGCACCGGAGGAGGAAGACCTCACTCCCCATGAGTCACTCGTTGCGGAGTTCATACCATCAGAATCGGTCGAAGAAGTGGGAGAGATGCCGGACTTTGATGCACAGTCCAGTGAGTGTTGATGCGTGTTTGTGGAGGACGTGTGATGTGATGTGCATGACTGCCACTACATGTCACGTGTACATGGTTATGATGCGTGAGTAATGCAATGCTTCTTTGATGCATGACTACTATGCTGGATGGTGGACATGTGGAGCAGACGGGGACTGTCCACATCACCACGTTTGCATCCTACTCACATGCTGGTTACCAGTTTGCCCCTCTGGTCCATGTTCCAGCTCACTGGCACTTCTGCATGTAGCGTGGGGTGAGCTTCCTCTCAGCCGAGGAACTATGCATAGCATGACTGACGTGCATGTGTACTCTGCCTGCAAGGGGGTACCCAATGTAGGCATGCTCCCTTGCCCCTCAGCCCCTGCTCTGCACCCCAATTCCACCTTAGCACTGGTCTGCTACAATATTGCCGTTGGGTGATTACCTGTTCATGCCTCCTGCGTACATGCTAACATACAGCGGCCAATCTGCTAGACATATCCATTGTGGTACATCCTTAGTACTTGATACAGGGTGTCTCACTTGGACTGTGCAGAGGTCAGATGCCCCGCAGGGACATGAGTGCCCATTCATGCTCCATGTGCATTCCACGCATGCCCATATGTGTCCATGACTGGATGATGACTGTAATACAAGTCCAGGATGACCTAAATTGCATGGCATTTCATCTGCCTCCCCATGTCAACTGTGGCTCAGTACTGCCGTTGCATACATGTTTAGGGTCTGACAATCTGTGAGGGTCACAGGCCTCAGCCTGTTTAAAGGCCAATGACTCTGTCCAACTGGCGTAGTGTCTTCTTCACACGTGGGTGGACTCCAGAGGTTTCATCATGTGTCCTGCTTACTGTCCCATCATCATTTGCAGTGTTGTCACTTGACTCACATGAAGCTGTTGATGCTAGTCAACACTGTCTGTCAATACACAGGTCTATGCTCAGCATTTTGATACCATGCTAGGCATCCCTGCTTTTGCACTTGGGTGGAGGGGTGCTTTGCTTGTAGATATGCTACCCATTGAATGCACATTGCACGTGATGCCTGAAGTTGGCCTTGCACTGCCTTCACATTTTCTGACACACACCATGGAGTCCTTGTACATGTAGGTAGTGAGTAACATACATATTCGCTGCACTGCATAGACCCACTTCAGTGCAAACTGCCACCTTTCAACAGGTCTAATCACAGAAGCAAATTCAAGTTGACCCAGCATGCATGCCAGGTTCTATTTTGTGTGTCACATGTCTGCCTGATGTGTTTGTTGTCGGTGTGTGTGTGTGTGTTGTGTGCTTCTAACATGTGTAGTGACCTTTTTTCTCTCTATTTTTCAGATGATGATGCAATGGAGCCAGAGGATGGCGTCATGCCAGGCACAGGGTTGTTCTCACTACAACAACCCGGCACAAGTGGGGGTCGTAGGGTGGTAGGCCACGAAAACCCCCAAGTGCTACAGTCCATCTTGTCTCTGGCTGCCTATGAGTCCAGCCCTGAAGAACACTCTGACGACCATGTCGAGTTGGATGAGCATCAGGTCCATATGTCAGGGGTGAGTGATTCTGATGTGGACACTCCTCTGTCCGCGACACCTGCACTGAGGGGTCAGACAGTCTTGGTACCTCCGCCAATGGTGGATCGGTGCGCAGGGTCACCCTCCACACCAGTCACTGATGTGCCTGGGACATCACGTCGACGGGGGCATGTAGTCGGGCAGCCGCGGGCGGTGCTAACACAACAAGGACACGCGGTCCTTGGGTCCCGCAGGGGTCCAGCAACGTGGTCGCCGCGCGCAACCACAGTATACTGAGTGGGAGCAAGAAATGACTGCCCATTCTGAACGGCAGGGGGCAGCAATGGAGAACGTCGCTGGAGCATGGAGCGTGTGGCCCAATCTGTGCGCCCCCCTGCTAGGCAGGTGCTTCTCCAGCAGCAGGCAGCACGGTCCACGGCCCACTCGCTGAGGCTGGGCATGGCAGCCTCAGACAGGGCACGCCAGGCTGAAATGTCGTCTCTGCGTCAAGCAATGCTGCTCACGCAGAGGCACACATGGAGGCCCTGAGGGAGGAGTATGCTTCCCTCAGATCCACTCTGGGTGTCCTTCTGATGTCCCAGAGGGAGCGGGCAGAGGAGAGGTTTGCACAGCTTGAGCGTACCATCTCGGCTGAGCTACATGCTTGCCGGGAGGTGGAGCAGTTGTTAAGCCAGGCCTTGCAGGAGGAACTCCGTGTTACATGTGCTACCTTGCAAGAGGAAGCACGTGTATCACGGGAGGTTCTGCATGCAGACCTACATGTCATCACCACACAGAACCAGGCTCACCCGTCCGGCAGACCTGCTGCCGACGAGGGGCAACCTGCGGCTAGGCAGGGTCATGCTCCTGTGACACGTCCTCCTTTCCAGGAAGAGCCAGACTCGGACGACAATCTATCTCCCACATAGGTCGGGCTGTGCAGACGTTGAGCTCATGGAGATTTTCTTTTTCCTCAGCATCATCGCATGTGGGTGTTGAGCAGCACCCAGTACCTCCCCCCTCCTGGGTGCCCCCCCCCCTGGGTTGCATGTGGCCATTTTTGATTTTTCTTTTAGTTTAGTTAGTTAAGTTTCTGTTTGATAGTTCGTTTAAATAGGTAAAGTAGTTTTTTCATAGTGTAATTAGTTAATATAGTTTAAAATTGCTAGTCTATTGTGCTTTCATGTGACAGTGTGGTGCTTTGTGGCTTTTGAAAGCATCACTGTCTGTTCCAGCTGGGCCCTTCAAGGTTGTTTTGTGTATGTGTTTGCTGCTTGGGGTCCTTGACTCACATATGCCACTCCTGCTTCCCTTATCCATGGGCTCGAAAGGATGGTTCGGTGTAACAGCCTTTTACACAAGGGCAATGGACTGTCATATCTGTGGCATGTCTGCTGCTGTGGAACTTGTGTTCACACCCCTAGTGAAGATGATTGGGGTGTAATTGTCCACTGTTCTTCTTTTGCTAGATGGGGTGTTTAATGATTCATGTGTACATTCATTGCTATGCATTGTATAGTATGTTTCTTATCTTTAATGAACATGTGCTTGTTGCAAATCATGCCGTAGATAGTGTGTTCCACACTGTTGCTGTGAAAGACGGACTGATGGTGCGATTTCTGATGTACGTCTCTGACATGGTCCAGTTATGTAATGCCTGAAGAGACACACACATATGAATATTAAGCATTAATCATGTGTTTCATGCACTTTCTGCAGGAGGATGAGCCTCAAGACCACCTTTGCCAGCATGGGCCATTGGACGTCTGGAATCAGGACACATTTGGTGCTGCCGACATGTGCATGTGTGCGCAGGCAGAGGCACAGGGATTGCGATCATACATCTGAAAATCGATGATGCGTTTCAAGGGACTCCAGGCAAGGTGAGCAGCACGTGGGGGTCACAACACAGCAAACCTTCCACCTGGCCAGTTGAACATGCATGCTTAGTAGCAGCACTGACGGTGAACTTGGACAAATATTGGTGTAGAAGCGCACAATACAGCTCAGATGTGTTAATGGACTGATGGCTATTTTATGTGAAAGTTGTCTGGGGCACCTTCAGGGGCAGTGGCACATATCCCCCGGTCCACCATGGTCCATTGAGGCACTTGTATTAGCCATGTAGCATTCCGAGACATGGAATGAAGCAGCTCACAGGGACAGACAGCAAGGGACAGACTCGGGTGCAGTGCATTTCATTTCCAAGTAGAAATCGATACATGCACTGGCTACTTTATTTTGGTCATGGTGGTACAGGACTTGTTCTGAAGTCAAACCTTGCTATATGCATCTGTCTGCTTACACAGGGAACATTGCATGTTGTGTGAATCGTGACACATTGGTGTTCCATTTGCCACGCACCCACCGGTGCCTGACTTACTGCATTGACTGTGTATGAACCATCACAGGGGTAATGTTACGTATGGTTATGAAGCATCCACACAAGTTTGTCTGTTTGTAGTGTATTTTGTTACTTTGGGGCATATTTGGTAGTGTGTTTGTGTGTTTTGGGCACGCACAGATTATTAACTGTGGCTCTCTTTGCAGCATTGAACTGCTCCTGTTACCGGACCGGAGAGTGCGCAGGCAGGAGGCCAGCACTCACCCAGAGATAAGTTTCTCTTTGACTTCCATTTGAGTAATTTGCTGCTATGTTCATGTGAACAAGTTTTGTGATTTGTGTATGTGTTAATGTGTGTACTACATTTTGGTGCATTCCATACTTTCCTGTGTCAATCCTACTCCCCTTTCCTGCCCCTCATTCCCGTTATCCAGTATGCCAATGCCTGTGCCGACTGCATATCCCTGGCCCTCCTTCCCCTCCAGGGTCTCAGAGGCCTGTGTGAGTTAGACCTTGCAGGCACCCAGACCACGGTGGGAGTGGTTGTTTTGTGCCACTCCTGCACCTCTACACGGGAGCTGTGACAGTAGACATCCGTTTGTGTTGCATCATTCTATGTTATGTACCACACATGGTTCAGATCCTGTAGTGACATTGTTTTACTGTGCTACCTTGGTTGTTGACATCATTGTGGTCGTACTTTGTGGTGTACTGCTACTTGAAGTCATCTACTGGAGGCTGTTCTGGTTTGTTTTACTGCCTGCAGGGTATTTGCTTGGCTTCTGTGTTGTCCTGCTTTGAGTTCTCTTGGATTTTGTGCTTTTGCAAATCTAGGTGGACTCTGAGGGTGTTGGCAACTTTTTACACACAAGGTGGGAGATGGTGACAAAGGGGACGGGTGATCCTGTGGCCAGGTGGAATTCAAGGATGTACGATGAATGACCCAGATGCAGTTGTTCAGTGGGTCATGGTGATTTGTGAGGGACGGGGGTGTTTTGTTGTTGATAGTTGCCTTGCCCTGCAGTGTGATGGGCACCCTGAAATTGTAATTGTGCTTTCCTATGTACATGATGTATTCTGCTGATAAATGCCTGTTCATGTGTTGTGTTTACCTTTCAGGTGTGAGGGGATAGTTGTGGTTTGACATGCTGGGGTATACACATGGTGAATGTTCACATGTGATGTGTAGACGACACTGATGGTCACTTGGTTTCACATGCATTTGTTGAGTGCATGTCCCTACTGACCGACACGCTCGCACTATGATCCACTACATGTACAACCACCCTTCCATGTCCACGTGTACACTCTGTTTGCCTTCTGGTGCCCACTGTGTCCCTGCAGGACATGTTCTCTGACCATTTGTGGATTCTGTACATGCCCAATTTGGTTTTTTATGTAGCTTGTCGCTTAGATGTCATGCTCAGGGTGTGCATCACACACAATGGCTGTTCACTGTGCTGTGCGCTGAGCAGTGTGTTGCAGGAGGTGGACACGGCACACAGTAGCTGCAGTGTTCATTTTGCAATGCACATTGTGCATGTAGACAGGCATTCATTGTTATGTTTCAACTACAACTTTTGGAATGCATTTGGGTATGACTTATTTTGGGTGGGAGGTTGTTGGTCAGTCATTTCATCTGATTCCATGTCAGGCATCATTGTCTGATGCCAATTTACATTTTTCACATGGCAATGTGTACCTTATTGTTACTGTGTTGGTGTATGGCTATTGCTTGCCATATCATGTTGTGATTTTGGAGGGTTTGAGTGACATACCAGTGATAGTCATGGCCTGTTTGGCAGGTCTGTGTGATTCACACCTTGCATGTGTGCCTTTTGGTCACACAGGATTGCTTGTGTTTAAGTAGCTAGGGATGCACACAATGTGGCAATTCCATGGCAACAATCTCAGGGTGGTAAGGTTGTGACAGTTGACTGTCTCTTTGTCATCATCGATTGTCACCTGGTATGTGCCAGGCCTGTGTGGACTCTGCAGGGTGGGGAGTTTAGGTGAAAAATCTGTCCACAAGCTGGGTCTGTGCTTCCTCGCCACGTGCCCTATCCCCTCCCATGGGCAGCGCCTGTGCCTGTGGTTGGGGATGTGGGGGCACCACCATGTCCACCGGTACACCCTGCCGTGTTGCAACATTGTGCAGGACGCATGCTGCCACAATGATCCTGCACACTACTTGGGGTGCATAGAGTAGCTGCCCGCCAGAGCGGTCAAGGGAGCGGAAGCGTGACTTGAGCACTCCGAATGTGCGCTCCACTATGGCCCTGGTTGCAATACGGGCCGCGTTGTATCTTACCTGGGGTGGTGTGGTGGGGTTCCGGATTGGCGTCATCATGTGGTTGCTCAAAGGGTAGGCACTGTCCCCTAGAGAGGTGATAATGGTTGTGATTATTGGGGTTTGTCTATTTTTGTGTGTGTGTGACATGCATGTGCACGGGCATTTGTACTCACCTCGGAGCCATGTGTCGCCATGCTGGCCAGCTTCCAGGGCCTGGCTCAGGGCGGACATTCTGTATATGAAACTGTCATGGGTGGAGCCAGGGTAGTTTGCATAGACAGAGGTGATGATTCCCTTTGCATCGCATACCACCTGTACATTGATGGAATGCCAGTGCTTGCGGTTTCGGTAGATGTGCTCAGTGGCCCTAGGTGGACGTAGGGCCACATGGGTGCAATCTATGGCACCGAGCACTTTGGGGAAGTGTGCCACCCTGTAAAAGTCCTGGACAATGGCCTGCCTTTCTGCTGGTGTTCTGGGCATGTATATGTGCCTGCAGACTGAGGGGCGTGCAGTCATGATTGCCAAGACCTGGTGTAGGCAGCGTGACTGCATGACCTGTGAGACCCCCCCCACTATGGCAGTAGTCTGCTGAAAAGACTCAGTGGCCAAAAAATGCAGGACATTGAGCACCTTCTCCAATGGGCTCAATGCTTGGGAGCAGAGGGTGGGGGATGTTAGGTCATCTTCCCACTCCCTGACCAGGTCTAGGATGATACGGGGTGGAAACCTATACCTGCCATAGACCTGGTCGTCAGGCATCCCAAAAATGCTTGTCCGTGGTGAGAAAATGCGTGCCCTGGCTATTCTCCTCCTCCTGCGGTGTCCCACGATTAGTGCTGCTACAAATGGGGCATTCATCGTAGCTGTATATACGTGTTTGTTGTTTGCGCGCACTTTTATACTGTGCGCGGGGATGCTTCCGCCTGCCTTCGTGTGGCGGATGCGTTGACGCCTTTGCGCGTCTTTTGCCGTGCGCAGGTTTCCCGTATTCGAATCCATGAATACGGGTTGTTCGCGTGCGTGTGGGCGTTCCGTGTAGTTCCCTGCAGTACTTCCCCAGTTACGCCTTCTTTTTCACGTGTTATTCCCCATTCCGCGTGTTACGCCCCCTGTTCTGCCTACTTTTGTTGTGTGCACCGCGCTATGTGCGCTTTCGCTGTGCGCTTAGCGCACGCTGTTTGGAGACGTGTGCGCCAGCGTGCGCCATGCACGGATTTGGCGCACAACCAGTGGGAAAGTAGCGCAGCGTCTTCCTTGAATCGGACGCGTGCGCTTGCTTTCTCACGCTTGCGCCTCCTTGCGCCTGCTTGCGCTGGGACTTTTGGCGCACGTTTGTTCCATGAATCGGCCCCATAATAAAAAGCTCTGGGTCTGTAGTCAGTCAGTCAGCCTGGTCTATAAACACAAATACTAATCTCCTTCCACACCCTTGCGAATATATCATTTTAGAAAGAGCCAAACTTCACAAGGTGATTTCCAAGTCAGTGCCAGAGATTGCAGGGGATTCACCACAGGTCACAGCTGCTACCCCTACGTGACCCAAACATGACGATCATGCATGAAATGCGCCCCGTCTTCCACCACTCTTGCATCACATTTACCTACACATGACCTATTTTTTTCTTTACTCCATTTACAGTTTTTGGTCTTCCACAGTAGCATGTTAAATGTAAGGTTAGATATTAAAGCGCCCACACCTTCGTATTCCAGAGTAAATAAGGCTCAGAATCCGAGGCCAACTTTAAAATAGCATGGCCTCCCACCCATGACTAGCTGTTGATCTTCTCTCTGCCAATTATGAAACTCAAAGTCAGAGCTCTTGAATCTATTTTCTTTTAATCTGAGTTTTTTTTCCTTCGAACTTGAGTTTTCTTACCATGCTTCTAGCCCCAAATATGCTAATTGTATTTCACATAGATTAACTATTGAATCTTTTTTGACGCTACACTTTAACATGTCATCCAGAACATTTTGTGGTAAGAAAGCCTGAGAGCCTGTCCAAACTGAGACCCATAGTAAAAGTGGTTTTAGCCTCAAATAATCTCTTAGATACGTAGCTCCCAGTTCTAAATAACATTTTAAAATATTGGGCTCCCCTCTGGTACTCCTAATTGTGTCTGTAAGAACTCCTTTTCAAACAATTCCAACAGGTTAATGTTAGTATAACCTCAAATACCAGCACCATATGCCATGGTTTCCACTGTTTTTGTTCTATAAACTCGGAACAAATTATTTACAGAAAAAAACCCAATAATGTTTGCAAAATGAAAAATAGCACTAATCAATTGCTTCACATGGTTAAGTGCTTTCACACTATGGTTCGTCCATGCTAATTATCTTGTGAAAGTAATATCCAGGTAAACATACTTGTCTACCCACACTATCTTTTGATTTGTACACCATATGCTGTAAACAAAACACAAAACCACATGTGCTGTGCTTCAACAACTTCCTCCTCTCCATCGTCATCAATTTGGACTTCGCAATGTTCACTGATAGACCTTAATTGTCCATAAACTCCAAAATATATTCACGAGAGACTGGAGACCCCTTAGTGTACATGCTAACAGATCTGTGTCATCTGCATAAACTACAAGTGCGTACAAACAACCGGCTACCCTTGGTACATCCCTGATGCTAGTGAGTTGTGTACCAAGTCATTGGGCCTCATTACGACTCAGGCCGTAAGGGTTTTACGCCGGCGTAAACAGCGCCGACCCTTACCGCCTGAGTACGAGGTCCCTTAGCGCCATGGAGGTTTTAACACCTGCTTTTAGCAGGTGTTAAAATCCATGGCGCTAAGGGACCATGGAGTTAATTACGCCACCGTAATTTACGGTGGCGTAATTAACGCCTTCCCCACTCCCATTATGCCCTATGGGGCAAAAATGGGAATGGGGAAGGGTAAATGGGGATTGGGGACTTACCGCCCCGCCAAGGTCGGAATGGGGCGGTAAGTCCGCCAACCACCATGGCGTAAACGTAGTTTACGCCATGGTGGTAAAGTCACGGCCCAGGCGGTAACTTACCGCCTGGGTCGTAATGAGGCCCATTGTTTGATATGTAAATTAATAAGAGGTGGCACCAAAACGCAACCCTGCTGCACTCCTCTCACTGAGGGAAAGAGAGCTGATAATTTGGTTCTGTGTGATAATTCTGCATTTAGAAGACCGAACACAAAAAATACAGATTTATTTCGGCCGATTTTGTGTGATCTTCAACATGCTGAATTATCTCATTCTATTGCCCCCACCTCCCAAGCTCAAAACCAGAGCCCCAACTCCTCCCCACGAATCCGATCCCCCACCCCTGCAACACTGCTGAGTTTTTATGTAAATTGGAGGGTTTCACCCCAGAGCCGGCTTTTCCACCCACTCGGCCACCTTCCCCGGCAAAATACCCACTCCCAGCACTCCTCCCCAAACATTACACACACACACGGACACACACACAAAACACTCACCAAACATTCACCAAACACTTACCTGGTCCACCAGCAACTTCCCTTGTCTGGCTCTGCAATGCCTGTCAGCTCCTCGCCTGCAGGGGCGGACAGTTCGATTTAAAAAGACCTCTCGGAGCGGTATCCGAGTGGTCTGTCTAAATCAGTCCTTGAATAAAACGAATTTTAAAAATCGTTTTATTCACCGAGTGCCGATAATTCAGCATTTGGAACATATCTGACCTTAACAGTCATGTTTGAATACATGCTTTTAATGGGTATCCCTTATTTCACAATAATGTCCACGACTGGTCGTCATCCACAAAGTCAAAAACATCCATGTGTGCCAACTATATTGGAGTGTCTTTCTGGTTAGGAGCAGTAGGTTTACACCTTGCTCGCTCATACCTACCCCGTCCCTAAAACCATACTGTGCTTCAGCTATCAAGTCAATCTCCTTTGACCAATCTGTGACCTGTGCTAACACTGGTCTTCCAAATAATGTCTTTGGCTGCCACATCTAATAATGATATAGGTCGGTAATAGGCTGTATCCCCTCTATTTCCCTTCTTAAAAATGTGGACCAATATTGCATGTTTCCAAGAATTAGGAGTAGTATTTATTTATCCAATACTCTAAATCCAATTTATATACGTCAGCTGGGCAAAAGTCAGGACTATGGCTTTTTTGATTTGCCACTTTCAAAGGTGCTTCTTTACTTCTTGGAGGCCCACGTAGTCTAATTCAGGCAGGAGAAGGAATTCAGTGCACTAACCTGAAAGGATAGCAACAGAGTGCAACCGGAAATAACAAGACCACCATGGGGGTGAGTACTGCAAGGGGGCACGTCACATGACTTTTCACCCCTCAATGAGAATGCACCACTGGGCTACTAGAGAATTAATCTGGCGAGTTTGGAAAATTAGAAAGAAGCTCAATCTGAACCCCAAGGGAAAGGAATGAGTTGTCATTGTACATGGGGAAATGGAAATGCGATAAAGGAGTACGATGTCAGATCAAATGTTAAGCCGCTTCGGAGGGGGAAAGGTGGCAGTTAAATTGTGTCATGTTATGTCATGTGCCTGGTTGGGCTTTAATCGCAAAGTAATGTTTAATTAATTCTGTTATGCAAAAGTCGTATTTGTTTTTTAATTATGTTATGTTTGCTTTTTATTATGTACTGCTCTTTTATACTTTTATGAACATTTCTTAGATTCTGAAATAAAGTGTTGTATCATCACCGTACAAAGGCATTTGAAACTGCACTTGGCATATGACAAAAACATTTGTGCACGTGACGCTGTACCTTAA
The DNA here is from genome assembly GCF_040938575.1 of Ambystoma mexicanum. Lineage (NCBI taxonomy): Eukaryota > Metazoa > Chordata > Amphibia > Caudata > Ambystomatidae > Ambystoma > Ambystoma mexicanum. The sequence goes on from NC_090931.1 coordinate 557,663,293, forward strand.
ATATGCAGCTATGATATGCATGTTGCACATTAACTTTCATAACATGACATTACAGCAGTATTTTAGGCTGCACTTGACATGACTGCAGCGCTTGGATATATAAGGTTGCAGCTCGCTTATAAGGGCGTACGCATTGCAAGATGTTAACACTGGGGCATATGAGGCTGCCCTCTGCATAGGTTGGCAGTACCTTGAGACGTGAGGCTGTACCTTACATATGCTGACCATAGCAGGCACATGAGGCATTAACTAGCAACATGTGGAATTACTGGGGCATCATATGGCAGCAAATAGACATCTAAAGGTTTACCTTATACATTACGATGAGCACAGGTATGTGAATCATTCATTATCTGGTATAAGATGGCAGTACTGGGGCAGTTGAGACTGCAGCTCAGGATAGCAGGACATGGAATGTGAGATTCTACCTTACGTATGATTAGTATACTTGGCTTGTAAGGCTACATCTCTGGCCCAAGACAGAAGTAAAATAGAGTGTTGGCTGTTTCAGTAATTATTTGGTATATTAGTAATGTTATGTGCATTGTAGTTTGTAGATCAGTTATGCCATTTCCAATTATGTGATCAGGGTCCTAGAGCATGAGACATCACTTTCGGTGACGCTTTTGCCGGTCAAAGATTCAATGATGTCACTTTCTGTAATATCATCAGGAATGTGATGTCTCCTCTGCTACTCCTAGCATTTTGGTGAATCGAATTTCCTGCACAAGTGATCAGTAGCGGGGCAAGTGTAATCTTTGCAAACCTACATGTACAACAGAGCTTAGCACCATGCGCGAGAACCACATTTCATCGGGTGTCATCAGATGTTGGGAGGTCAGAGTCAGAAGGGTATTAGCTAATGCCTGATCTGAACCAAAATGATGTCCTTAGACAATATTTAAAAAAAAATATTTTTTATATAGGTGATCCATTTAAGGGCATGTCCTTAGCAAACCTCTTTATTATTGACCCAATATCAAGATCTCTGATGCCCAGGAGAGCTGGCTGGAGAATTAGGGTAGGACCCTGTGATATCCATTATTACCCCTCCCCCCTTTGAAGGTATGCTTTTGGTTTTGAGCGACACTAATCTAGACCCAGAGAAATTCACATGCATCCTGAAAAAGACAGGGTAACATACTTCAGAACTTCCTAACTAACAGCCTGTCCGTGCAAAAGAAACGTGACATTGAGCCAGCAGGGAAAAGGCTTGGTGAATGCTTTCGTCAAATTTGATTCCTGTCACAGTTTTATTACACTGCACACTCCAGCTAGGGACTCCTTCCCCGACAATGAATGTGGCGTACAATGAAATGCTTTTTATTTTTAATATGCTATGGATTCTTTTTGAGTAGGCCTCCAACCGTCTCGCACCCAACGTCCACAACCCCCCGTGTCACAATGGACAAGGAACCAGGCCGGTGTGTATCAATAAGATATTTATTAGTTCATTATTTAATGAAAAAGGAAAATCAAAAATTTCACAACAGTCACCAATGTTGTGGCAACACAAATGTAATGATCCCCACAGAACTATTAGGTTAAGATATCGTATTACAGTTCACACAGGTATTTAATTGCAAAACAGAAAAAGAACACATTTCCACCAAGTGATAGCACCAACGGTTTAGCACTCCCCCCTGCAACACTCACCCCAATCATCAATTAGACTCGATTCCTTTGAATGGAAGGCAGTGGCAAGGAGTAGTAATAGAGAGAAAAAAAAATCAGATTTGGGGTAAAGCCCACCACCCCAAGATAGGAAGTCAGCAAAGAAAGGGAAAATCCCGTTTTTTGGAGCAAAATGGCAGAATGGGATTTTGATTCTTACTCACAACTGCTAGGGGACAGAATAGAAGGACATTCGTATTGCTTACACTTAGGAGATAGGGAAAGTTTAGAGAATACTAATCAGCACACAAGGGCAAAAATAGAAATTAAGTGGGAAAATTGGTTTTGAGAAAAAACAAATGCAAAGGGAAAATACGGTGGCAAATGGAAATTCACTTTTACAATGACAGGCAGCTCAGTGAAGGGGTTTAGTTTACAATAGGAATATCTGTTTTCAATGACAAGGACAGAGGCACATAACAGTTTGCAAGGAGACTAATTATTTTGAGGCAACACTTTAATAACTATAACAATTAAATACAAACACCAGGTACAAGATGGTTGATTTCAAATTTCAACAATCTTCTATCATGAATGTCAGTGGGGGAATTAATTGATTTACTTAAAAATATACTAAGGATTTACACAGACACTGAGAGACATTTCAAAGGAGATATACTAACATACACAAGCAAATAAGAGATGCTTCTAAGGGGAGATGACTGGATTACACTGGCAATTTGGGGCTTTCAAAGGGGTATTGGATGAAATGTACTACTGCACAAATGAAGGGGTTTATGCAGTTTAGGACTGTGTTATATACTACTTACAAAGCAAGCCTTGGTTTAGGATTCAGGAAAGCCAGCTGGATCTCAGGGCACTCTGGACAGCTATGACAAGGCATCAGGTCACTGCACTCTCAAAGATGGTAAGGTTCAGCAGCCTTCTCTCCGTCCTCCTTCTCTTGTCTCCCAGTTTTTGTGTGTCCCTCCCTGAACTATTACAGCGCCCCTTATATAGCAAAAATGACATCACTCACTTTACAATTTAGGGGGAGTACCCTGTAATTATCCCTGCTGCTCGGATAGGACAGTTTAACATTCCTTTCTCCACCCCCGGGCATGATTGGTTCAAGGGAAGAGAGCACCATCTGTCTGTTTGCACTTACTACAATTCTTTGTTCTCATTACCACTTTTTGGCAAAAACTAGTTATGTCTCATAACTTCATAATTATACTAGCCAGTGCCATGTGAAACAGATATGTGGTTTTAGCTGATCATGGGGACTTAGATAAGTCGAACGCCAAATCTGTATGCTGTAGCATGGCCATTTGGCACATTTATTTCCTTTTCATAAAATGTATAACAGTTATGAATCTGCAAATGATCAAACATGTTCCTAATTTCATTTTCCATCTTTTCACCAACTGTCACATTTGCCCCATGTTCAGATCAGCCATCTAATCTAATTAGTCATTTTTTGGTTGCAGTGTATAACTTTTTATCATTCAGCTTAAATGAAAGTAAAGCAAGGCAGTTTTTGGTTGCAGTGTAGAAATTCTTGCCAATCATGTGAAATAAGGTCAAAGCAAGGCCGTTTTTGGTGGCAGTGTTTAAATGCTACTGTTCAGGGGAGAGGGGCTTCTGTCTAGGGCCTTTAAATGCACCCCACATTCCCAAGTATCATGTGCCTCAATAAACCAAAATAAAAAGCTTGCATCATAAAAGGAAAAGGCAGATAAATTGACCCTGAAGTAGAAGGGAGTCACCAAAAACGTTTTTAGATTGATACAGAAACAGAGTAGCAAAAACAATTGTCCTTGAACAAAAATGTAGACACAATCATAAAAAAACTGCTACTGATAAAGGTGTTGAACGTCATACAGTTTGCATTGAAAGAATAGGGCTATATCACACATTAATGAAATCGTTTATTTTGCCCAATACAACAGATGGCAGAGGCCACTACCCTTACAGGATAAAAAACACACTTTCATAGGATGCTTCCCACTAGCTGAAAAAGGACTGAATGAACTCATCACTGGCAGAAGAATGGGATGAAAAAATAGGAAGTCACACAATTTGGGAATGTTCCACTATGACCTTCTATTCACAGCAGGAACCACTTGAAAATGGTGGGAACATACATAAACAATAACCTGAAGGAATCAATGTGGTATTAACGTGTACCCGTAGAGCTAACTATTTTTGGTGCTGGTAGTTTGTCAGACCATTCTTTTGACTCAACCAGCCCCTTAGATGGTAATTTCAATGCTTAAAAACAATATGGCCTGCAAGGAGAAGGTCAGTCGACACGTGTTTCAACCCTGCGGGGTCTTTATCAAGGCAGATGGGTAAGGTATATGGGATCAATATCAGTGAAGTTGTCAAGGGCCATGGCAGGAGTCATCCTGTATGCAAAGGGTCATTAGGCTGATGCCTGTGATTCTGCCCGCTCTTTCCAACCTGTGACATTGCGGAACCAGACAGAATCCAAGCAAACTACTTACTGAGCTCAGCACAGGAGTGTTCATTATCTAGAACCCAACCCTCTTCTCTGTAAAAACAATATGGCCTTGTTATTTCATGTATCTGTGTGTGCTCGCGCGTGCACACATATACACACACTAACACACACACACACACAGGCCTGACTGGACTTCTCATACTTGCCTTAATTACATGAAGTAATCTTCATTAGTGAAGTCCTACTCTTCCTTGCCACGTTACTTTATGTTATGTTCTCTTACTGGAATTTAGACAGTGCACCACTGTGATTTTCATAGTCTCCAGGCACTTTATATGGGTTGCCTGTATCCTCCCATAGGCACCCACTATCAATATCCTACTCCCCCTGATCATACCAAAACACATAGGCATCAATCTAGCCCAAATAATTACACAGAAACAAACGACACTAACACAAAAGGTACTGCAAACATCCAGACCCACTTTACACTTCTAGAAAACATTTCACCATCAGGTCATCAGGTACACACGTCAAATTGCTTGAAGAAAACTATTGTGAAAAAACTGCCAACTGAACACAGCACGTGTTTCCAAAAAAACTATCATAATTGTTAGCCACCCTCTGTCAGTAATGTGACCCTGAGATGTGAGGGTCCGACCATGTTGCTGCCCTATTGGCATTTTGCAAGGAACACACCTTTGTCTTCTACCCAAGAATGAGCTGTGCTCCTAGTTAACCTACCCTTCATCGAAGGAGGGATAGAGATCATTGAGACTAAGTCAGCTTCTGCTATAGCAATCCTAACCATCTGCATAAAGAAGCTGCCCCAAATTTAGAAGCCTGTTTAAAAAAAAAATCTTTGTATGACATTTTTAAAGAATTTTCTATGTTTGGCATTTTTTACGTGAAAAGTTTTACCACATTAAAAATAAATAAATGTAACAGATGAAAAATTGCAAGCAAGGAATCCTATTTCCTAAACATGGAAAATTCTCCATGTAAATCGGAAATATTTTCTCCGCTGCATCATGCATGCATAGCATGGAGTTGATGATCAATCAAGCATCATGTAGGAACGTATACTGTTGACATTCTTACCCCATACTCTGGGGACTAGTGTGTATGGGAGCACAGAAGAAACATGCAGTAGCGATGCAGGGGTTAGGGAAAAAAGTCAAGACAGCGAACAAGAAAAACAAAGGACAGGGGTCAAAGAGGTATTCTAGTAGGAAAAACTCAAAAGTAGAAAAAGCGGGAGTCTAAGGGATGTCCTGCTTGAAATGACACCCTGCGGAGATTGGAACAGTTGCATGAACGGTGGACTTAGAGATGCTGTTCTGCAGGGGGATGGTGTATGTGCCTGAGCAGCCAGGAAGAGTGACGTTGGGGAACCAAAAAACAAGAAAAATAATGAACTAGCAGGACGGGTGAGGAGCAGGCATGGTGTAAAATCAGGGAGCCGGCAAGACCCCAGTTCTCTTGTCATGTGGATGACTCTGTGATAACCCAACATGCCTTTTTAAGAGGTGAATGCCTGCCATGAAGTATCCTTCTTGTGGCAAAATGTAAAATGTTGTCTTACGGTATCTAGAAGACCTTCGCAAATGCAAAGGACTCTTGATCCAGATTCACTCCATGCCCTCCGTTTCCCTCATTGTATTAGTATTTTTTTTTTATAGCCCCATCCCCAAGGCACTTTAAACAAATTAATTAATTGGTACAGCAATACTAAAGGTTGCATGTAACAACATACAAAAGAGAAGAAAAGAACAGTCAAAATGAGAGTCAAGAAACATGATGGACTGTTATGAGATACAATACCAGCCTCCCCCAACTAAGAAAATGAACATATATTAAGATGAAAAAGTCCAGTCCAGGGATCCAGGTACTGAAATAAGGGTAGGATATCATTGTCAACAGTTTTGCATACACAAGCCCAACTTGGTCAAACTCCAACTCCGACTCAAGGTCGCTGGCCTCATCCCGTGTTGTTTCTGCACCCTTTCTTGCCTTTGAAGTTATCTTTTGCATGTTTTTAGTACAAATCATCTCGATCCACCCCAAGCCTCGACAGAACCATCTGGCCATCCCTTAGAAATGTATGGCTCAGAAAATAGGTGTGTGCACATCTAGGCTGTACGGATGGCTCTCAGAGATCGCCAAACAAAACAAAATCTTACTTGAAGATTAGCAGGAGTCGCCAAAGTTTAAAAAGTCAGCCGGTCATCTAGCACAGAACTACAGCCTTTCCTGATTGCGGCTCTTAGAAAAAAATTCTTCAAATTCCTTTTATAATACCCAGTTAAAAAGTGGCACCTCCTATATTCAACATCAAATTGTATGGGGAATGCGTATTTAATTTAAATTGTTTTTCAATACACACATTAAAGAACAAAATCGCCTTTAGGCAGGACATGGACTTTAGATACTGTGTTGAATAATGTCTGATTTATTGAATGGTTTCACAGTCTTTATGTCTACCAATACATCCTCTCATGAACATGGCGCAGCACATATGCCAGTATCAGAAATAATCCCATATTGTAGGACATGTAAGAGCAGTTCACATTAGTTTGGGAACCCCGAGTAAGCTACAAGCCAGTCAAGATGGTGCAAGCTCAGTCAAGGCTTTTTAGCAAAAGGTTGTGAGGTTCTGGATTGGTCTTTTTTCACAGGAAAAGGCAGAGCTAAGCAGGATCTTTCCAGGTGGATGTCAGGTAAGGACAAAGGCAGTGAATATGGCAAAGGAAATGTGCACAAAATCACACAGTGAATAGCTTTGAGTCAAACAACATGCATACAGGAACCAAGTCTCATGCATACTAAAACCCAGGAGTGCAAACAGTGTGTGACAACAATACAAATATATGAAAAGGGATGTGGGGTAAGCACTTAGAAGCTCCGTATGACTGCAAGGAAAGTCGGCAAGCTCCTTACCCACAATTGCTATTACAGGTACTGACAGCGCTAAGCCCACGTAGAGGGCAAGCAACGACAGGATCTGTGATCTAACACTCTTGATGGTATTGAATAAGGAAACTTAAAAACAGTACTCACAAGGACGAGAAATACCACTTGAATGTCAGCAAGCCCACGAACCCTGTTGATCAAACAGGGACCCCGAAAGGCTATAGCAGCAATGGGAGGATAACTAAATACATAAGCCTCAAGACAAGGGGCAAGAAGGAATAGTGATTACAGAATAGTGATGACAACATAGGCATTCACACAGGAGCTAGCTACAACAGCACACCACAACTAATAATCAATGGGAAATAAATGCAGAAGTGCAAGGGAACACATGGAATGGATTCCAAGAGAAAGCAAGGAACAGGAGCAGGGAAAAACGAAATTACAAAGGCACACTTCCCCCACCCATTCAAGGAAAAAGGCAGGAAGCTAATCTATAAAGAGGAAAGACTAAAGCAACAAAGATTACAGTAGCAAAGGAAAAAGTCAAAGAAATATAGAACACAGGCAAACTGGGCTGCACCATAAGGGAAAGCACTGAGAAATGCTGCCTGCAAACAGAGGAAGACAGAAAGGGAATCTGGGAAGCAAAAATCAATTAAGCACACAAATTCGAAATCCAGGGATAAGGAACAAGGAATAGAAACTTGGAACTAGGCACAGGGCTAAGAATCAGGAACAAGGGACCAGTCACAAACAGGAACAATGCATCAATGACCAGCGCTGGACTGAAGCAAACTGAGGCTTTTAAACCTGCTTAACGAGCACACGCCGCAGGTGTGCTGCTTGCTGCACCTGCAGCCACAGATGTTGCCTATCCTCCACCCAGCCTTGTCCTGCAAGGGTGGAGATGAAGCTGTGGGCCGGGCATTCTGGGAAGCATAGTCATTTGATTAAAGCAGCATACTGGCTGCCAAAACCTGGAATGGATCCAAAAGGGAAGTAGCTTGGAAAATAAGGATTTAGCGCTCCCAATTCATCACAGCACTGTAGCATAAGGTTCGGAAGGAAAGTCCAGAAGGGAATAAACCCTAAATCATGCCCCCAAGTGGTGGGAACGGGAGCGGAGGGAGCGAAACGTGACAGTGGAGTGATCTCATTGATACAGGATAGGGCCAATCAGAGAGTTAGATATGAGTGTATAAAATGTGCTGTGTAAGCTGAAATTGTAAAGTAGTCGCTGGCTAAATTCTTGCTCTAGCTTGTGGAGCTAAGTCTAACCATGGACTACAAAATGATCACTGGTGCAAGCAGTAGGTAAACTAGGCAGCTGCCTATGGTGCTGGCCTGCAGGTGGTGCCAAAGAACAGGGGTTTCTCTCTGCTAACATGAATTACAAAAGAGATGTAAACCCATCTGAGTTTGAGTAGCTGCATAAATAAATGTCTTCCTGCAATTAGAGGGAGCACTGCTGCAAATCACAGTGCTCACATGTCTAGGAGTACCTAATGGAAGCAGGGCTATTGTCAATTAATAATTGTTTTTGAGCAGCTCAGTACTTGGACAGGCTCAAATAAAAGCACGGAAGCGTAGCAGGAAGAAATGTTGGAAAAACAATGTGGTCAGAGCCAGGGTGATCACATGGGTTAAGTCAAGAGTCATGGTAAGACTCTCCTGGAACTTCTGGCGGCAGAGCAAGGGCTTGAAGTACACCTCACAGGCAGGAGCAGGTGCGAGATTGGGTGAGTGTAGCGTTCATCATGCAAGTTCAGCAATAAGTAGTTAAAGGGACATAGCCACATGTTATCAGAATAGGTCAAAGAGTGACGTGCTTGCAGCACATTTACTCTTAAACATTTTCATTACCATGCACTTCCAGACAGATGTAACGTTTTAAGCAATGATAGAGGGGTTAACCCCACAATTGATTTGTTACAGCGTTTGCTCTGAAGTGGAAGCAATGCATGTGTATTAATGCAACTAGAAACACTATTTAAAAGTTGAAATACTTACTACCTATGATGATATGATATGATAGGTTATTTATAACGCGCTTAATATCCAGAGGTTTCTAAGCGCGGACCAGGGGATCGAACCTGTGGTGCTCTGTGTCATCTTGCTTCCAAGGTGGGCATGTTTCCCCTGAGCTATCCTCCCGAGACCTAGGTGAATTAACAGCTGCTAGCAGTATCTAGCATTTCATTTCAGGTATCTGATATGCTGAATTAATTTGCAATTTTCTTTAGTAACTTTCAAAGCAATAATAAACTGCACTGGTCAAGCCTTGCTATCTTTTCCAGTACACTTATATACAGTGCATGTTATAAATCCAAGGTAAGTATGCTGGCTGAGAATATGTGCATGTAGCGGGTAGATGGTCTCACAGGGGTAAAGATTTCAAGCTACTTGCCAGCCTTAAAAGTCACTTGCCACCTCAATAGTACAATGCACAGAGCACACAATTTCTTATTCGCCAAGAGTCACCTATCACAAGCCAGTCGCAACTTCAAATTTTGCACCGTCTCCCTCAACCTGTCAAACGTTTATGTGGGCCTTCTGATGTTAAAATGCTGGTCAAACATTAAACTTGTAGTGAAAAGTATTAAACAAATTGAACATTTTGGAAAGTCATAATGGCAATTTCATCATGAAAAAAGGTCTGACCGTCCAAATGGATGTCACTTAGAAGCAGGGCTGGAACAACTAATAATATACAGGGCGATGGGACACTATTGGCTATAGAGGACGCTGATGGCACTTTGCCTGCAGTGCACTTGTGCTCCAAAGAGCTACATATGTGCCGGCCAAGCTGCATTACCCTGCAGTCTTAGGACCTGTACCCTGAATGTCCCCTGCCATCTCCTTGGAAAACCTGAGATTGACTACAAGGCCTACTGGGCAGACTTGGGAGTGGAGACGTTCTGCAAATGTGTGTGTGTGTTTCTTTGTTTTATGCATGCCAACAACAGCAGTACTTACCACCCCCATCTTCTTCACCCGCACAAGTCTGGTAGTGACCTATTGACCAGGTAGAAAGCTGTCAGGCTTTCTGACTACACCCCCTGCATTTGCCCCACTCCCCGGCCAGCACATGATCATGGGGAAGAGCTGCTGATTGGAGGATAGGGTCATCTGAATGTAGATGTCTCTACATAAATGGGAGTAAGCAGGCTGCATGCATCTAGAGCTCATGCTGTACCTGTTATTTGCAAGTGAAACTTGCAAGGTCTCTGTGTATGATGTGCACACTGTTGAGGGAGCATGCCCTGGCTCTGACCATACTGCACCTGTACTAGTTTAGGTGGAAAACATGCACTGGCCTTGCACAGGTTGTACCTGCAGCAATGTATAAGAGAAGATTTCACTGACACTCATTGCACCATACATGTACTCATGTTGCTCTGTCAATTCTGTACTTGTCCATGTGTGAGGAAAATGTACCCTGGCATGCTGTGAGAGCACATTTTTGCGCGGGACCTGTACTGACCCTGGCCTTGTACTTGTTTATGAGGGAGGTTTGCTGTGACCCTGCAATACTGTATGTGTTTGTTAGGGAAGCTTGCCTGGCCCCACCCATGCTGCCCATGTATCCATGTGTTTGGGACCATTCAATAGACCTTTCCATGCTGTACCTGTGTCCACTTGTGAGGGAAACATGTACTGCCCCTTCCACTCTATACCTGTACTTGTTTGAGGGGGACTTTTGCATTGTTTTATTTTGTAAGATAATTTCCACTTGACCGTGCTGAACCATTTGTTTGAACCAAGAAGTTTGCTCTTTTTGTACAAATGCTGTATCTGTTTGAGATGGAATCTTGTAGTAGCCCTGTATATGCAGTATGTATACTTGGTCGCTGTACATGTTTGTGGAATGCATCCAATGGCCCTGCCCAATGTAGTTCCTGGTCTGCGTTTTACCTGTTTAAGGGAAGCCTGTGCTTCTCCTATGCATATAGTAACAGTATGTACTGCATTTGTGAGAAAAGCAGGTACTTTTAGAAACTTTGCAAAACTGCTTCCTCGACTGTGACTTAGAAGTACCTTTGAGAGAATTTGGACCTGCAACTTTCCATGCTTTACCTGTTGGTGTGTGACAGGAGCTTGCAGTGTTACTGACCTTGATATATCTGTCTAGTGTGTGATGGATGCTTGCTCACTATGTGGTTCCTTTTCTTTGTGCAAGGGTCACTTGCTCCGATAGCCATATTGTACCTTTCCTTTATGTCAGGGACGTTTCAACTTCTGCTGCATGTTCTGTGATTTCTGAGTGTAAATATAGTTTGCACTGCTTGTGCCAGTGCAGTACCTGTTTATTGAGTTAAGGAAGTAGTGTGACACTCACTCATGAAACACATTTAATTACTTTACACAAAAAAACTGGATCGTACCAGGAGGACCTTATATAGACAGCTCGCGAGAAATTGGACTTTTAAAAGCACATTGAACTAGTAAAATTGGTTAATACTCCAAGCAGCACAGCACACTAAACCCCCTTTGTTTCAAAAATCTGGTGGAAGCAGAGCTTTTACTCCATTTTGTGGCAGGAAGGCCGGATGATAGACGCACTTCACCGTTTTCGTATCTGGCCCTATTGGCAGCACATTGGCAGTAATCAGCCTGGTCAATACATTTTCAACAAGTGGATTCCCTGAAACACCAGCCTCACTTCTGTCCTCCTCCCCATCTCTGAGATTCCAAAGGAATTCCCTGCACTCGAATGCAAATGAAGTAGTGAAAATTGTATTTCTCGGCCATCGGTGGTGGTAGCAATGCCACTGACAGCTATTAATACCACCTCACTTTCAGGGGCTTGTGCAGCGGAATCTTCCACTCTCTTTAGTGGAGGCTTAGTAGATGCTGGTGAAGGCAGGGCAGAGGCAAAAATATGGCACGCAAAACCACCTCCAAATCGGGGCTGCTCCCAGAGAGCCAGTGGGCTTGGGGGAAGGAAGTGATAGTATCCAACAACCTTTAAATAGACACCTACTATATGTAATTAACGTGGCTCACAATAGCTCAGAAAACTGTCTCATAGAGGCACACATGTATATATGTGGGGGCTGGGTGAGAGTTGGTGGTGTGGGAAGGGGATCTCTAAGAGTCATTGGGCCTCATTACGACACTGGCGCTAATGGGTTAACGGCGCCATAAAAGGCTGCGGCGCCGTTAACCCATTAGCGTCTAATTACGAGGTCCCTTTGCGGGACCCGATCTCAACGGCTGGTCTAGACCAGCCGTTAAAGTAGGGACCCGCAAAGGGACCTTCGCGGTAAGTATGGTACCGCAATTTGCGGTACCGTACTTAGCGCCTTCACCATTCCCATTATGCCCTGTGGGGCAAAAATGGGAATGGGGAAGGGCCATGGGGAAATACCGCCCGCCAACCTTGGAATGGGGCGGTATTTCCCCATTTCACCATGGCGGGCACGTTACGATACCGGCACCAACCATGGTGCTAATAGCGCCATGGTTTAGCGCCGGTATCGTAATGAGGGCGATTATTTTCAATTCTACTGATATAGTAGATTATTCAAGATTCTGCCTTTTTGTATTGCTAATCCATCCTGATTTGGTCATAGTTTCTAATGCAGCCTGTATATTATATATTAGTGTGTAAGAGTGATTTAATTTTACCTTGTTATAAAACATGATGGAGAAACTGTAGCTTGTGAACATGATGGGCAAGACATGCGTGTGAAGTGGTGAGGACCAATCTGGGATTATGGATTATATAGTCAGGACACATGGGGGTTGGTAGTGGGGCTGGCAACATTTTCTTTATCCTAGGGTGGCAAAACTCTTTCTTCCGGCCCTGTGCATCAGCCTGATAAATAAAATAGCAAAGCACTGAGTTAAGGCAAGTGTAGTACCCCACTAGCTACATGTATGCCATTTTTTCAGAGGGAAATCTCCCATACCCTCCTTTCTTTTCACTGTTTTATGTCTCTTTCCCCTTTTTCCTTTGGAAATAATGATGCATGTACTGATATACTACAGCAGGCCCTGTGAGACCCACAATTTGCTGAGGCTTTATAGGATAATTGCGAAATGACCTTTTTGTAAAACACCCATTGCATATAGAGCTTTGCGCAATGGAAGTCAGAAAAGGACCTCTCTCGCTCCCTGTTCACCTGCCCACCTCCCCTTTCTACCTTCTCACTTTCTGGGGAACACCCCGAGAACCATGAACCCCACTCCATCAAAAGCCCCCTTTTTGCCAGCTCTGTCATGATCCAGGGGACACCCCAGGAACCTCTGCCACTCCCAGTGGCGTCCCCAGGCATTGTTCAAAGGGGTGGCCTGATGAGACCACATGAAATTTTGTGGTGGCACACCAAAAAAAAATACATAACTGAATTTCAGGAGATCTATTAAGCCGATGTAGTAAATAGTCCAGTTAAAAACTATGTATATATGAGAGTTAGGGAGTTGTATATTGATATAGTTCAATGTATTATTTAACAGTTAACTAATTAATGCATCTGATGCGCATAGACTATACCAGAACCACATTCAAGCATGCACACAATCGCAAAATACAGCCCATGAGACACCAACCTCTAAAAATCCCTATACTAAAAGCAAAACACTCCACACACATACATCAAAAAATAAACCAAATTATAACTACACTTGGTACCACTAACAGGAAATCCACATAGTTACTCCATTTGTATTCATGCACAACCCATTCAAAGACCATAGTGCAAAGACATGTTATATGCCATATGTGTAACTAGTCATCGTGAATTCACTAAACATTACGCAAAAACATACAGATGTTACATGTTGCTACAGTACCAGGAAGAGCCCAGCCAAATCTAAATGGCTACTCTGGTAGATGTACCTTAGTGTACACAGTAAGTGTGGAGCCACTAAAGACCCAGGTAGAAGAGAATGTTCACGTGGAGTAAAGATAGTGGAAAAGAACCGCTGAATTATCCTGTTTTGTGGAAACGGAGAGTTGCAGAAAAGGAGCACAGAATGGCGAGTCTGGGAATAACACCCCCAGCCAAGTTCTTGGACAGTCCGGGAGAACCCATTACAGAGATTTACCAGCAATGGGTGGCAACACATTTTCGGATGGACACAAACATACCACATTAATGAACTGCTCGGGCAAAGAGGCAGTAAGCGTTATTAAGAATACCCCAGATCCAATTCCAGCAGCGTAAGGTATAAAAGCAGTGGTGCCTAAGAAGAACAAAGCTCCAAGTGCTTGAGGAAGTTCATCAGTATTAAAAGCTTCAAATGTACTTGTTTCCGGTATGAAATCATGGCTCACATCGTGTCGAACCCAGATTGTTTAGCAATAAAAGGGGTGTGCTGGAAATATAGCAGGAAAGGACAGTTTGCTAAAGTGTCTCAATCATATTATTCAGGGAGGAAGCAACCCAGACAGAAAGCTCGAATAAACATGGATGAGGCAAGAGAATATTCTATGGTGGTGGTCAGGGGATTATCCAGCATTGCAAGAGTGGGGGGGCGGGGAGGGGTCGAGCCGCAAAAAAAGCCCTGCTACTTTCCCTCCAAATGCAGTGCGCGCAATTCCACATGATCTCATTCGAGCCCCCAATCCGCCCACGCCTGCCCCAATCAACTTTTCTGGTAACCATAGTGGCAGATGCAATTTTAACACATAACAAAAACAAGAACAATGCAGAATCATTACATATGCAGGGAAACTCATCTATCAGAGCTCCGCCCAGGCGCTCTGGGGCAAAATACATGCAAACCTCCAAATGTGCATATGGATTGCACGAACAGAAGTGACTTCACAGAAAAGGACATTTCAAGGCGTATCATCAGTCTTTCATACTTGGAGAAACCATGGAAGTGCCTTTAGAATAAGTTGCCATAAACAAGCACTTGCTACCACACCAAAAGATATCAAAATCATGACAGCACTTCTGAAATGGAAAGAACTGTACACATGTATTAAGTAAAATGCATATCGTTACAGAAACCCTATTTTCAATTCAACAACAAAATAAAACCTCTACCTCTGGCGATGGCGAACCGAAGACTTAAACCACTGCCCAGACCCTGCCCAATTGTTCCTAAAAGCCGTTTGTGCACAACAACCTACATGCAGCTCAGCCGAGGATGGAAACCCGGAAATAAACACAGCCTGGCTGGAAGCGCGAGCGCGTCCAGGTTCAGGCTGTGTTTATTTCTAGGTGCGCAGAGTCCACTGATTGAGCATGTGCAATCAGTCATCAATGGGAAGCCACCATCATACGTGGCTCTCTGACCCCATGCCGTGGCAAAAAGCACAAAAAAAATTACTTTTTTTCGCACAGAACTGTGCGGTTATTGTCCATGCACAGCTCAGTGCGAAAAAAGAAAAGTATTTTGTTTTTTTGCTTTTTCGCGAGGTGGCCGATGGGTGGCCCAGCATTTTTATAAGGGTGGCCGTGGCCCCCCCTTGGCCACCCCTTTGTGGCGCCCCTGACTCCTCCCCCTTTCCCTTCACTCACTTCAAATTCCCAGTCCATTTGCACCTTCCACAACACCCCCACATCCACTTACAGCTCCTCCACCGCTGCCTTTCGCTTTCTTAATTGTGGAATGGACATTCTGCACTTGTTAGATGTGCAACAGCGATTTAACAATATCCCTGTGTTAACCACTTCTCCCTGCAATGCCTTCAGAGTATTTCTACTCTCCATTCAGTTGCCCGTAAGTATGGCCCATCTTCATCCTACTACTTTGTTAAAATGCAAAATGGTTGCTTCTCTTTCACCCATTTATTTAGGGGTGTGGCCCACGTACAGGTGGTTGTGGTAATGGGGGAAGGGGAGGGCTGACAATTCCTTGGGTCTCAACCTGGGCAGGGGGTAGGAGTCAAGCAGAAGAGGTGGGGTGCAAAAGGTATAGTTCCATTTGGTGTGCTCTGCCTCTCCTTTTGTTACGTAATCATAGACCGCGGCCCCTGCCAACAGTCTGCCTGTGGAGGTCAGAGGCTGTGATTAAGAAGCAAAAAGGAGAGGCAGGTTCACTAAAAGGAATGATAGCAGTGCAGTGTGCCGCTCCTTTTGTTTCTTTGTAGGCGCCAATCCCCTCAGCCAGCCCTTTAACTCCACATAGCTGAATGGATAAAGGGCTCCCTGCCGGCTTGGCGCCTGTGATTAAGAAACATAAGGAGGGGTAGGTGCACTGCAATCATACTTTTTGGTGCTCAAGCTGCTCCTTTTTTTGCTAATCAGAATTGCCAACCATGCAGGCAGCCCTTTAATCATGTGACTGCCTGAGGGGTTTGGGGCTTCTAGGGATAGTTGGCGGAGCTCCAGCAAAGCCCTGGCTAAGAAGCACTTTTTAGAGACCAGCAGGGCTCTGCCCCAGCTAGGCCCAACCCACTTAAAGCCCTGCTTTCTCCCTTCTGCATCAAAGACAGATGATCCTTATGCAGACCTCTACTCTTCCCTAAGCTCTGATCGGTGGTAATCTGCTACAACTATCAGCTCTTAGGGGAGAAGCTTGGTGGACGAGCAACAGAGGCGGAAGTGAGACTGGCAGCTAGGAGCAGGACACCTGTTATAGGTGGAGCACCACATATAAATCCAACTCAGTTTAACAGACAGACACACCATAGAAAGTTCCCAGAATGTACTCCACACGAGCGTTGGAGTCGGCACATTCTCTATTAACGCTCTGACGGTACCGGCATTAGAGTAGCATGCAATATTAGAGCACATCTGGAGCAGGCAGGGCCTGTAAGTCTCATTACTTATTCATATAAATAACAGAACCACCAGTCAGGATTTAGAAAAGGCCTGGACTTAGAATAGGGTGCAACGCAAGGCCTGGATTTAGTGTAGGGCGAAGGAGAAAGCATAGTGAAGTGGAGAGACATGCGAGAAAACTCGGTTTTCCCATGAGCAGGTGAGCAACATGGCCTTTGGCATCGAGATGCTCTTGTGTACCTAACATAACTGTTGTACTAGACTTTCCATGTGCTATTTGTCATGAGTAGCAGTAACATGACTCTATTTGATTGGCAAGCCCCCCTACAAGATTCAGTTTGAATAGTGGATTTTATGCAACACAGTGTGAATAATGTCCCCCTGCGAATATGTCACAAATAATTGTTAAAATCCTTTAAAGACTCCGACTCGTGGAGACTGCGTTAATAACATTATACAAGTACATCTGAATCAATGCCTCTCCATTTGCTATTTACTTTTATAACGAGGGTACTGCAACTTGTTCTTCTGTTTTCTCTCTTCGTGGCAACAAAGATTACAAGCTGACTGCGAAGTCATGGTCTATGTGTTTGCACCACACGCTAGCACACCCTCAGGAGAGTTGCTAGCTCTGGAAAAGATCCAGAGCTGCACTAATTTCGGGACTCGTGCTAACTAGCCTTTTGGGACCCCGCCTCTAGCAATGCTTCTGCGTGACAATGGAGTGCTGTGTACCAACATAACCTTGGTCCAGCAAAGCTCTCGTAGGAGCAATGGAGCTCAGACCAGCAACCATACACAAGCAGTGACACAAGTATATCTTTTCCCGTACCGCGTGTGTGGAGGAGAACCAGAATCGTGCACCAAAAGCTACTTTCCGTAATCCTTATCAAACACATTCCTGCCACTGCCACCAAAACAAGTATGAGACAGTCTACTCCATCGCAGCAGGTTTGTGACGCCTTCTTGAGCTACTCCTCCTTTTAGTCGCCTTGCGTGATCTTAAATTATATGCTTCACCCAACGGGATCCAGCTGAGCCAATGAATATATCAGCTGAAGAGAGCCTGTGTGTTGCGCCGAAACCCTGCAAAATAGTGATTTTCTGCACACTGCTGAAAGCTCTTGCTCTCTCAACAGCGTTAAACTGCAAAGCAATGTCCAATGGAGCTCCTGCAGCAGCCTGAAAACCTCACACAGCCCAGTGGCGGATTTAGGCCCAAATAAGTGTATGACCCCTCCCCCAACTTTACTCTACCTCTACCAGACTCTGCACCTTCACAAGATGCCACCCCTTCAATAAACTCAGTCTGCGTTGTTCAAGCTATGCCCTCTCACCCCCATTTTGTCCACCATTTTGGCTCAATAACATTATATGGACGCTTCTAAGATTGCAGGGATTAGAAACGTATTGCTTCCTCTCTATTAATTCAAGCCTGTCATCTTCTATGTTATGTTAGTTGAAAGGGTGTTTTCAGATCTCAGCTGCGCAAGATTTGGAGAAGGCAGTGTGTTCTACAGTTGAGTGCACTAGCGGTAATTGTTACGGCTAATTGTCAACTTTCGGTCAAGTCCAAAAACAATCTTTTAAAGGGAAGTAATAAGAACATAAGCTGTCTGCCAACTGGACACAAGTGAGAGAAGGTTGGAATGAGGAATTCTGGTTTCAATGCTAATGTCTGGTTTCACTCACAAATTGCCTGCTGTCACTCTATGAGGAGCACCTAGAGTGGTCAATAATATTAACACAACATAACTACATGTCTACATCCTGTCTTGTCAAATGGTAAAGTTTACACATGATATATATGCAAGTGGTTCAGGCACATCTTATAGAAATGTGGAATAAAAGGAACTCAACCCCCTTCTCATGGTTACAGCTCTGGTGTTAGCAGGGTGTAAATGGAAATAAGGCAAGTTACCTGCTGCAGTAAATGTACCTCAAATCCCTTGGGCTGGAATGCCATTAAAATATGAAAAAAAAATCACAAGCAAAATGTTTAAACTCTGCCTGCGCATAAATACCTGAGTAGAGTAAAGACAGTGGGCGAATGTTCTTGGAATCTTTGGCTGTGCATTCTCACGGTGGAGTAATGGACATTCATGTGTTGGAAGCAACGGCATTCCTTGTAGCTGCACAATGCAGGCACCTTTTAGAGCAAATGAAGCGGTACATACTGTTACATCATAGCTGTTTGCGCAATTGTTCAAAATATCCAACACTCAGAATAAAATTGAGCAATGGATTGGGTGTTCCAGCACAAAATTACTTTTGTGTGTGTGGTTTAGGCTATGGGTCTTGCCAGCTTGCTTTTAAGGTAATTTAAAATGTTTGTTAACTCCGTAGAGTTGAATGGACTGTACAATATATCGGAATATTTTGAGATGTGTGGGTATAGAAATATATGTCCTGCTGTCGTTTGACGTACTGTTTCACTGTAAAAGTCCTACCATGTGTTTAAAATATAATTAATGTAAAGATTACTTATAAGCATCACAATTATGCATTGTGTGACCTACTTTGCAGTTGGTTCTCTTGGTAATACTGCAAATACGATTTGTAAGGATAGCACATCTTGTTAATGGATGTGTAGTAAAGGTTTGTTGAAAATCTTATGGAAGATTGACAGGTGCAGGGGAGAAAAATAAAGTCCTTCACACCTAATATTCTGACAACTGGGTCAGTCAATAGTTCATGAAGATCAAAGGTATTTAGTGTTGATTCTGGTATTATACAGACCGTGGGTCTCATAATACATCTTAACATAGGCCAATATTAGTAAATAAATAATAAACAATTTATTCTTGATATTCAAAAAAAGGAGTACAACAATAGAGATACAAATACAGTAAAAAGAGCTTGATGCGTTTCAGGAAATAAAATCCCTTCAACAGGAGCAAACATTCAGAGTTCAGATACTTGGTTCAGTCTTCTAGCTTCAACCTTCCTATTGGATCTAGAAAGTAAATTAGACACTATGGTCAGTTTTCTTCTAGTGCTCAAACTAAACATTAGTTATAGAGGAATCATATTAGTGTATGTATATGAAAGATCACTTTGATAGATGTCAGGAGATAATATTCTGTTTATAGGGAACCAACTAGTCTTCTCAAACTGCTGTTCTTGTAAATGGCCAACTCTTTGTCCTCCAATCTGAAAAGAAATGCCGGACAAGATAATGCCTACCACTGCTGGTGAACACAGTATCACAATGTATAGTGTATTGATTCAAAATGCATACCTCTAAGGTCATCTACTCCTACAGATCATGATAGTTTGGAGCAGAATTTAGAGAAGTAGTATAACTCACTATAAGCAGAGTAGCACTATCCTTTCTTCTAGTGCAGAGAATCTAACAAACATAAATATCCTGGTAAGTAATGTTATGGTTAATGTGAGCGGCATGATGACACATCAGGAATATGCTCAAAATATCTGCTTACCTCATAGTTTCAACAACACCTAAGATAAGGCATCAAGCACTATGAAGGATGTGGGTAAGAGCAAAATTGTGTTCCGTTTATCTAGAGGGGGGTGAATGTAAGAGTAAAGTCTAAGGTTAGTCCTCTGTAATGCTTATAAAGGTTTCCACTTGCAATGTGTCATCCTTAGTATATCTGGTAAGTATTGTGTTTAAGAGATTCACCAGCGTTGAAGTTCCAGAATGGTCTGTTTAGTTGCAGGGCAAGAACGCTCTGTAAACCAAAATGGCAGACAAAACATTGATGAGCCGCGCGTCCGCGCGGGCAAGCTGATGTCATATGTTAATTATGTATTTACCTGTACGCAGGAACCTGAAGCAGTGCCTGTATGAATTACAGTTCATTCAAATTCCATGTATACATGTGTTTTAGATAGATGTGACCACAATTACAGATGGAAAGTGTACTTAAACTGTGATGAAACCATTGCTCAATATGGTCGAAGCAAGAAGGTTGCTCCGAGCGTCATATACATTCAGTCATTTTGCAACAATTTGTACTGCCTCAGATTGTCTCGCCTACATTATTCAGATGGATGCATACATTGAGACATTACAATACGTTACAACATTAACATTTTAAATTATACAATAACATTATCTAGTGTTGCTTACTGTTTTGACCAGAGCTATAGAGTATTAATGTGTTTCTCCTGACTGGCTTAACGGCTTGACATGGATTTTAGACTGCATCTTTTCAGTATATATACAATAATAGATTGCCATGGAATTTCAATCGTTTTTGCTAATTACATATTGCACAAAGCAGTCACTTAAATGTAAATGACATCATTTGTTCATATCTTCGAGTACATTCTAAATGTATTCATCATTAAATGATGTTGCAGTTTGAAGTACACTATACGCAGCTGTTGGCTTGGTAATTCGATAGCATGCTGTATATGGGTAAATGCTCTTACTTCCTGTTCAACAGTCATACATATTATTCACAAGACATCAAATTATATTACATGGGGCTAATTATACTATCCCAGAGGTGATAGGGTCAACTGTATTTGTTAATCAGTATAAACAGTAAGTTGTTGATGGGTTAATTCTCTTACCTCCAGTTCAACATTCATACAAATATTTCATAGTATATACCAGAGTCGTTACGGTCAACAGTGTGTTAGTCAGTATTTATCAGGAATTTAGAATCAGAGGTAGCAAAGTTTAAATTCAAATGTGTGTCCTGTGCATGGGTGTCTCACATGGTCACCTCTTTGTGTATTATTGCAATGACTGCAGTGAAGGCATGGAAAGGTTGTATGTTTAGGTTTTGACATAAATGTTTGTTTTTGTGAGTGAACTCTTTCTGACTTTGCAAGGTTATCCCTGAGATTTCTACCCCGGGTAT
The DNA here is from genome assembly GCF_040938575.1 of Ambystoma mexicanum. NCBI lineage: Eukaryota > Metazoa > Chordata > Amphibia > Caudata > Ambystomatidae > Ambystoma > Ambystoma mexicanum. Next base: position 557,684,811 of record NC_090931.1, read on the forward strand.
AGGCTATGATTGGCAGTTTCAGAAACAGCGTGATGAGTTGAGGATCTAGCCTTATGATTTTCCAATTCTTCCTGGTAATGTGCCTGATCTGTCAGCCTTGTTTTGAAAATGTATTGATATGTACAAAAGGTAGCTCACTGTATTTTGATTTCGGTGTGAGGAGAGTTTTTCTAGTCTGGGTGTTGCTCCTCTTTTTTGCTTTTTCTTATGTAGTGTCTGGATACCCTCGTGTTCTAAATCTGTCAGTGACATTTTGTATTGTTGCTGCACAGTATGTCGTGTCTTCCGAAATGATTCTTCGCATATGCATGCATTGACTCAGTGGCAGAATATTATTGAGCTGTGAGGGATGGTAACTTGCATAGTGGAGTGTATTATTAACATCTGTATGTTTGCAGTAAATAGATGTTACGAGTTTGTTATCATTTGGAGTAATTAAGAAATCAAAGTGAATGGGGCGAGCGGTAGCCGGCCCGATATCAGGATTTTTCAATCCCTTTCAAACAAAAACACGACGGTATCCACCTGACCCCCAAATACCAGGACAGAGTTTTTAAACTTTAAAAAGTTTTAGGACACTGGGACGGGGTAGGGGGGCAAATATCGGAATGGTACCGACAAAACCGGGACGTCTGGTCACCCTAGGTGCACCTACACATCTTAAATTGAGGCTGTGAGGCAGCAGGTCCTCTTGTGCACCTCCAATGCCCCCCTCAAGTCCTGTAGACTGTGTTGCCATTCGTGGCCCCAGTGGGTGGCAAGCAAAGGTTAAATGGCCAATGTACATTCTTTTTAAAAGTAGCCGCCATGCTGGTCAGTTCCAAGCACAGGCTCCTCAACAGTGAACACACATAAAATCTCAATGGTCAAGGCTGCTATTCATGCTGTTACACTGGTAATTGCTATGAATCCACGTGCACCACCATGTACATATTTGCACACATGGGAATTGGAGTTTTCCTCTGTTTACAAAAGAAATATAGGGATGGGTATAAACTGTAAGGCTTTCCGAGGTACACTTCATCCGATCTTTAGGTATCTATCGTCTACAAACAGTATCATCATTTATATTCCAACATGGACCTCGCACATGGCCACAGAGGGATCTAAAATCGTATTGTAACATTTAAACGCACCCTCCCCCACTGCACACGGTCGGTGGTCCCATGCACAAATGCCCTTGAAGCCAATAGCAGTTGTAGGTGTTTTCCTCTATAGGGAAGCAATTGAAAAACTCCTTGAACAATGGTTTGGCTGATGGAGTTCTGGGCACCTTCCCAGCTCAACAATAATTCGCCTCCCAATAGTGCAAGCAGTATATGGGATACATTACTCACCGTAATTGTATTTCTGATGCTTGTATCTGCTTAGATTCACATGCTGTGCATAGGCCGACATCTAGTGGAAGCTGCGGAGTATTACAGTTTGTTTTTCGAAACTCGAAAATGGGCGTCGACACAGGGCGTGCCAGTAATACTATCCCTAGTGTGACGTCCCCTGCACCCATGATCCCTCTCGTGTCTAGGATCCTCAGATTGTATTTTTTCTGACATGAGGTAGCATGAGGAGTAGCGCGAGTACAGATGATCCAAGCAGATAGAAGATAGATAAGATGAGACTACAAGCATCCATGCGCCTTCTCTCAAAGGGGAGGAAGGGTGGGTCGCATGTGAATCTAAGCAGATACAGGCATCAGAAATACGATTATGGTGAGTAATGTATCCCTTCTGAGGCTTGTGGAATCTACTTAGATCACATGCTGTGCATAGATTAGCGAGCAGTGTTAGAAGGAGGTGGGATTTGAGAAGGGTCATGAGCTAATAAATGTCTTAGAACCGCTTGTCCCACTTGAGTATCTGTCTTGGAATGGGTGTCAATGCAGTAGTGCTGAGTAAAAGTGTGAATAGAGCTCCAAGTAGCTGCTTTGCAAATGGTGTCAAGGGGAACATTTGCAATGAAAGCCAGAGTGGCCCCAATGCCTCTTGTCGAGTGGGCTCTGGGCGTAAAAGGCAAAGTTTTGTCAGAAAGAGAGTAACACAACTGGATACAGTTGACAATCCACTTGAAGATGGCACCCTTAGAGACGCGATCTCCCTCCTTGCCTGTGGCTACGGAGACAAACAGTTTATCTGTTTTCCTAAGCGGTCTGGTCTTGTTTACGTAGTAAAGGACCGCCCTATGGACATCTAGGGTGTGTAGTTTAACCTCAGCCGAGCTTTGTGGGTTTTGGAAGAAAGCCGGAAGCTCGATGGACTGGTTTACATGGAATTTGGAGATAAACTTAGGTGAGAACCTAGGGTGTGTCCGTAAAACCAGCTTATCCTTATGAATAGTAAAGAAAGGATCCTGCACTGACGGAGCCTGAATTTCACTGACCCTTCTTATGGATGTAATGGCTACTAAGCAGGCAGTCTTATAGGTCAGGTGTTTGAGACTCGTTTTATGCATAGGCTCAAATGGGGGGCCCATGAATTTAGATAGCACCACGTTCAGGTCCCATCCTGGTGGTGGGTTAGACATAGGAGGGTGAAGTCTCTTTACTCCTTCCATGAAGGCCTTAACTACTGGTACTTTCCACCACAACACCTTGTTATGGGAAGTGGTGTATGCTGACAGGGCTGCCAGGTGTACTTTCAGTGAGTTAAAAACCAGCCCCGCATCCAGCAGGTGGAGCATGTAAGTAACAATAGTGGAAGGAGTGCAATCAACTGGGTTGACTTGCTTACTCTGGCACCAGATTACAAATCTCTTCCATTTGTGAAAGTAGCAGTGCCTCGTGTTGGGCTTCCTAGCCTCTTTTAGGATGTCCATACACCTCTGTGGTAATTTGAGATGTCCAAACTCTATGACCTCAGGAGCCATGCTGCCAGGTTCATTGAGTTGGGTTGAGGGTGCACTGTTTGACCTTGGTGCTGGGACAATAGGTTGTACCAGCTCGGAAGTCTGATGGGTTCGCACACCGCCAGTCTGCGTAAGTGTGGGAACCATGGTTGTCTCGCCCACATGGGAGCAACCAGGACGAGCGTCATCGATTCTCTGTTCATCTTGTTGACAACCTTCCTGATTAGAGGAGTTGGTGGAAAAGCGTACGCAAACATCCCTGACCAGTTCATCCACAGGGCGTTCCCCTGGGAGTCTGGTTGGGAGAACCTGGATGCGAATCCTGGGCATTGTCTGTTTTCGCTTGTGGCGAATAGGTCTATAGTGGGGAAACCCCACTGAGAGAAGATATCTTCTACGACTTCTCTGTGTAGACACCACTCGTGTTCCTCTGGGAGGGGGTCTCTGCTCAGAGCAACCGCTAGGGAATTGAGATCCCCTGGAACATGTTGCGATGACAGGAAGATGTTCCGTCTGAGTGCCCATATCCAGATTTTGTGGGCAAGCTTGGACAGATTTGGCGAGCGAGTCCCTCCTTGTTTGTTCAGGTAGAACATGGCTGTAGTGCTGTCCGTCCGGATTTGCACTGACAGGTTTAAAAGGTCGGGTTCGAAAGCTTGAAGCGCTCTGAATACTGCCAGAAGCTCTAGAAGGTTGATGTGATTCTTGGCCACTGCGTGAGACCAGAGACCCTGAGCTGTGTGGTGGAGATGGTGAGCTCCCCACCCCGTCAGGCATGCATCGGTTGTGACTACCGCCTGTATCTTGGGATCGTAAAAGGGTTTCCCCTTGGACAGATTCTCTCTTGTCCACCAGTGAAGGCTTTGTACCAGTGTTGGCGAAACGACCACTAGATCGTCCCACTGACCACTTGCCTGAGACCACTGTTTCGCCAACCATTCCTGCATGGGACGCAGGCGCGCGTGGGGGACCAGGTAAATACATGACGCCATCATGCCCAGCAAACGCATTGCTTTGCGTACCGTTATCTGGCGACCGGACTGGTATTGGGGAATTTGCAGCAGTATTTTCCGAATTCTTTCCTCTGAAGGAAAGGTCAACCCCTCTTGAGTGTCTAGGATAGCTCCTAAGAATTGTTTGGATGTGCTTGGCACTAGACTTGACTTTTTCTCGTTTATTGAGAAGCCCAATTCGAAGAGGAGGTCGATAGCCCTTTGAATGTTTGTTCTGCAAATTACTGGGGTTTCCCCCGTGATGAGTCAGTCGTCCAGGTAAGGGTACACCGGGATTGCCTCCCCGCATAGGTGTGCTGCCGCCACCGCCAGTACCTTGGTGAATACCCTTGGGGCCGAAGCTATCCTGAAGGGCAGTACCTTGAACTGGTAGTGCCGACTGTCCACCTTGAAGCGCAAGTATTTTCTGTGTGCTGGGAACATGGAAATATGAAAATAGGCATCTTTCATGTCCAATGTTGCCATGTAATCCCCCTTTTTTAGGAGGGGGATTACCTCTTGGAGAGTTGTCATGCGAAACTTTTGGGGCTTGACATACTTGTTGGCAGGCCGTAAGTCCAATACTGGGCGCATTGTCAAATTTTTTTTGGCACAAGGAAGTAAGTTGAATAAATACCCTTGTTTACCTGGTGTCCCGGGACAAGTTCTATCGCGTCCTTTGCTAGCAGATTGACGATCTCTTCTAGGAGGATCTTCTGGTGTTCCAAAGAATGTATTTTTTGTCGTGGACGATGGTCTTGGGGACGCTCTAGTAGTTCTATACAGTACCCATCGGATACTGTTGACAGCACCCATCTGTCTGATGTGATCCCTTCCCAAGCTTGGGTGAAGTTGGAAATGCGTCCCCCTACTGGGGTTGCGTGAGAAGGGACCCTGAACGGAGCGTCACTGTTTCGGTGGAGGCGTGCCGCCTCCTTTATTGGGGCTGCCTCTACCTCTACCACATCCTCTCTTATTACCCCTGCCGTAACCCTGGGTAGACTGCTGGTTATTATTGTTCCACTGTGTACCCTGCCCCTGGGAATAGTTAGAACCTCTTTGGGAATTTTGGCCGCGTGGGCGACAAAAATTGCAATTCCCTCTCTGATTAGGGGGTTTAGTGGTTAGCTGGCCTAGGGATTTGAGTGTTTCATACTCGTCCTTAGCATTCTTTAGTGCGTCCTCAACCGCCTTACCAAACAACAGATCCGGCTCCACCGGTTTGTCCAATAGTGACGCTTGTGTTTCAGCCTTGAAACCAGACTGGCGTAGCCAAGCGTGTCTCTTAATAACAGTTCCTTCTGCTATTAATCTGCCTGCGTTATCCGCTGCATCAAAGGTTGCCTTTAAAATGCAACTGGACACGGCTCTTCCCTCCGCTGAAATTCGTGCCAATTGGCTCTTTAAGGGTTCTGGTGCGGAGACTATGAGTGCCGCGACCTCTTCCCACTGATGGCAGTTGTAGCTGGCCAACAGGGTGGTGGAGTTGGCAATCCTTGCCTGGTAGGCGGAAGTGGAGGCCACTTTCCTGCCTAACCCGTACAGTCTTTTGCTCTCCGTGTCGGGAGGAGCCTCGGACGATGATAAGGGTGTTCCAGCCCTCTTACGGGAGTTAGCAACAACCAGTGAGTCTGGCTTCAGATGCCCTCTTATATATAGTGGGACAGATTGGGCCGCCTTGAAAAGTTTTTCAATTCTAGGGTTCACTGCTCTGGTGAGGTTAGGATTGAGGAGTGACTGGTCTATTCTTCTTTGAATATATTTTAGGATAGGGATGGCCTGAGCAACAGGCCTCCTCTCCCCCGCTAACTCTTCTGCGAAGTCTCGTTCCTCCGGGGCACCCTGGGTGTCGATGTGGAAATGTTCGGCTGCTCGAGACAGCACTTCATTCAGGAGCGGCTGGTTGTCGACAGGGGAGTCGGTAATGGGGGCCTCTCTTTCTACTGGGGAGTCTACCCTGTAGGGGTCTTCCTCCTCCTCATCTTGATCCTCATCATCCCCATAGAAGCCTGTCCCCGTTTGTTCCTCCACCATGCCCAAATCTGGATCCTCAACAAAAGATGTCTCTCCCTGGTAATGAGAGTAGGGCTGGACGTAGAAGGGGTCTGAAGACCCTGTTGGTGTCTCAAAGTGGGACCTTGTACTTGGAGGTATAGGATCCTTAGAGCCAGAGGGTGCTGACCCATCGGGAGTATAAGCAAGAAAGTGCTTTGGGTTTTTTGCATAAAAATCTGCCAAAGATGACATTCTTGACATTACCCTATCTATGTCAACACTGGTACATTCTCTGGAACTGGGAATTACCCTTTCTGGGAGTTTTTCAAATTTATCCTGACTAGACTTGGTAGCCTGTGCAGGGGTTTTGGTGTTATTAGAAGACTTGGACTTGTCTTTCTGTTTTTGAGGAGTGGAGTGTTCTACTGGCTTGGAAGTGGGTAGAGACTGCTTCCTTTGCTGTTTCCCTCCCTCCCCGTGACTGGAGGAGTGTTGCCCGTGTGTTTTAGGGCCCTCTGAGCTTTTCGACGCCTGGTGTCGAGGTTCGGGGGTCTTGACCCTATCCTTCGAGCGTGGAGGTAGGGGTTCGGGATCTGTAGTAATTCGGTCTGCGGGCGCCGACTCTTGGAGTGCGGCCTGAGGGTGGAAGACGGATTTGTCTCCCGACGATCGAGCTTCCGTGACCTTAGGGAGCGAGGCACTCTTGGCAATAGTGGATGCTTGCCTGGCGTCGTGTGGCGATCTAGATCGAGAGCGCCCAGAGGACTCCGATTCGGACAGTTCTCTACGTGCCTCTTTCCGAGAACTCGACGTGCTCGTCGATTCTCGGTTGGACTTTGTGTGTTTTGTGAAAGTGTCATGGGAAGCGCTCGTGTCGCCGGGGGTGTTCCCCATAGCCGGCCTGCCTGTCGACCTTCCGAGGTCGGGGACTTGCGCTCGGCTGTCTTTCGACGCCATAAAGCACTCGCCGTCCGAAAGTACGGCGTCGCTGCCGTCGCTGAAGGCGCCCTCCGCTGCCATGGCCTCTTGACGCCTGGCGTGGTGGGCCCAAAGCTTGATTGAACGGTCCTTAAGTGTTTTAGGCTTAAACCTACTACAGGCTCTGCAATTTGCCTCGGGGTGGTCCCTCGGCAAGCAGAGGTTGCACGTGGCGTGCCTGTCGACCCAGGGGTATTTGCGATTGCACTTGGGGCAGAATTGGAAAGGGGTACCCTCCATACGCACCTTGTGGCGGCAGGCTGGTAAATGTAGGAATATATAAGTGTATCTATATATTACATCAGTGTAGAATATGACCACCCCCCACTCTCCCTACTTGCAGGGCCTTGGCCAGCGGCCAAGGCCCGGGCCGAGACGGAAGCCTCGAGGCCCAAAATCGTCGTGCAGCCGACGGTCGAAATCCTCTCCGATCCGGTGTCGAGTGTAGAAATTCGGTATCTCGACGTTGGGGTGGAGAAAGGGGTAAAATTATCAATATTTTGCAAAATTATGGCTTAGTGCCAGGAACTCCACGAAATGCTTCCGACCAGTATGGCGGAAAAAAACAATCTGAGGGTCCTAGACACTTGAGGGATCATGGGTACAGGGGACATCACACTAGGGATAGTATTACTCGCACGCCCTGTGTCGACACCCATTTTCGAGTTTCGAAAAACAAACTGTAATACTCCGCAGCTTCCACTAGATGTCGGCCTATGCACAGCATGTGATCTAAGCAGATTCCACAAGCCTCAGAAATATATATATGTATATGGGTCTGATGCATCCTCATGCAGTGCTCAGTATAGTCTGTCCTGCCGCTACAGAATTGGTTCCTATATTCATAATTTACCTTTGCAAAGATATTTTGCCAATATATAATTAATCAATGGCTCATAGGAAACGTGTCGAATTGGCTTGTGCTTCTTAACAACTGTTAAAACAAGCAGTGAATATTCGGATTATGGAGTCGAAATGGGGTATAGTACATATAACATATTCTTTATACGGTTTGTTCTACAGCATGGCCATTCTAGACGTCCACCTAGAATGCCACCCAGCAGAAGGCCACCAGCCTGCACTAACACACATCTATTCTGACTTAACTGTGAAGGGGGGATGGCAACATGACACGTCGCCTGATGCAGCACGCACATCCTTGCAACACTGGGAAAAACGCTGTTAGGCATCAATCCTACTATTGAAACCCATTGAACCTTTTATGACCTATTCTGATCAGGCAAAGTTCCTGCGCAATTATTCATCACAACTTGTTCAATACGCACAGAGCAGTCAGATCAATTGTGTGGTTAGTTCAGCTTCTGCAAAGTCAATGGAAAATGTCAGCAGTCGCCTCACTGGTTGGAAAAGAATAATTGGCAAATGCTATCCAATGTTATGGTCTGGCATCAAGCTATGCGCGCAGCTGCTATTAATAGAATCAGCGTGGTAGAGCAAACAACTGCAGACATTTTTAGTTCAGCTAAGATTTATGCAGCTTTTCCCCTTCTCAACGATTTTCTCATGCTTTCCCTGCGCATCTCTCTCTCTTTTCCATGGCTCTCATTATCGCTTTCCTGCCCCCTCACTCTCATTGGTTTCCGTTTCAGCGTGCCTCATCTCTATGCTTCCTTTCTCTATCATCTCTCGTTCCATCTCTCTTTATCCTCGCAGTCTGCGATGCTGGCCCTCTGTCTCTCTTTGGTTTTCCCTTTTTTTTTCTGTCCCACTTTCCGGATCTTCCAAAGGTTCTTTTTTCTCTCTTGTTTCTTTACCCCATTCTCATTCATCAGCCATGTGTAATGTATTTCTGATTTTCTTGATGCTCCTAGAGTCCCGAACAACCACTATCTCACCAAAGTTGTGTGACAAAGACCCCTCACTGAGGCTATTGGATGGGACTGGGGTGTCCCTGGGGATCCAGGACTGCCATCCATTCCGTTATGCAGGCCCAGAAGGGGCAGATGGAGGATTCCCCTGTAACCCCAATCCATCCATAGCCTCATACTCGTTGCACACCTTACCCTTGCCAAATCCAGTGAGCAATATAAGGCTAGACTACCATCTCGGCACTCTAGTAAGTTGGCAACCCAGTATCATCTATGAATCCTGTGATATCAGCCAGTTGACAAAATGGCAAATGTGGGTCCTGCAGTTCATGAACCTGCTAGCCTGGGTGTCTATGGAGTGTTTAACAGCAGAACCTGGTTTATACAAAGAAAGTGCTCACAAGAATGGCATTCCTGGCCCAGGAACTGTGTCAGCCAAGTCCTAATCCTCACAGTGCTTGCCCACACCTTGAAGGTGACACAAAGATGGTGCATAGTTCTTATCATATGTCGGCCCATGGAGTGGGTCAAAGACCGAATGAATTTTGATGACGATTCTGAAGTTCAGGAATCAGTTGGTCAATCATATACATTACCTGCAATTGACCCCCAGCTGAGCACCTTTAGGTCCCTGCACGTATAAAATGGGACCATGCTTGCCAGGTAATGTGGAAGTTAGGATTATGGGAGGGGAAGCATTCAGAGAGTGGTGGTATGGCGAGGAGGAGAGATGGCATGAGAGCGAGATGGAGGCAGAGAAGCGAGAAAAGAGCGGAGGAGGGAAGAGAACAGTGGAGAAAAGACTGGTGGACGAGAATCAGAAGAGCAAGTGGGAGAAGGAAGAGTGGATGTGAAGAAGAGTGAAGGAGACAGAAAGAGAACCATAGAGGGGAGCATAGGAAAGAGAGGAAAAGGAATGAGGGAGAGGAGATCAGATATCATAGAAAGAGGAACAAGTAAAAGTGAAAGTGTGGAGGAGATCAGTTGAGGAAAAATTAGAGGGAGTACAACGGGGGATTTCGAGGAGAATAAGACTGCAGAGGTGGGCTCAGAAATGAAAGAAGTGAAGAATGATTGGAAGATGAGAAGAGTAGCACTAAAACAGAGACGGAGGAGACGGAAGGTGGCAATAAGAGTAGATGATGTGGGACATAAGGAAAAATAGATATCAAAACAAGGACGAGGAAGTCAATGACGGAGAAGAAGAGGAGGAGGGCAAGACACTAAGAAGGCCATAGAAATGAAAGCTACTAAATGGGAGAGAGGATGTGTCACCCAGTAGAAAAAGGAAAAGTGGTGAAGGTCAGGAATGGGCCGAGTGGTGTATTGGCGAGAAGGCCAGAGAAAGTCTGGCCTTCTGAGGTGAGGTGGCCAGTCTGAGGTGTCCTCCTGGCTATGTGAGTGGCTACTGGCTGTGAGGGGCTGGATGAACAGCAATTGGCTGAAACTTAACGGGGACAAGACTGAGATCTTGGTGGTGGGTCCTTCCCATGACTCTGCTTCTTGGTCTTCCTCCTTTTGACCCACTACTTTTGCTGTCTTTCCTACTCCAGTGACTGTGGTTAAGAATCTGGGGGTTTAACTTTCGGTCTCACTCTCTATGTCTGCTCAGGTGTATGCTATATGTAAAACAGAGCACCTCTTACTACGTGTACCCCGTGGAAATTTGATCAAGTCGGAAAGTCAGACATTGAACTCAGATCTCCAAATTTCTTAGGTGACAATTTAGCCACTGAGTATTATCTCCTTCTCACATACAATGTGTGCACTCTTCCGTCATTTGCTATGGCCATATGACATTCTCTAAGAGTTGTTGTCTACTCTCCTTAAAGGGCACTCAACACTACAATGTCATGAATCTTAGATCGTGTAGCTGATCTTGTCCTGTTAATCTACGCATTCTATAACATACTATTGTATTGTTTTTCCATTATAAATCCAGGACTACAAATAACAAAATACAAAGAAAAAAACAAGGCTGGACTGGAGAACTGTTCACACCTGTTGGAGGACAATTTGAAATCTTCGCACTGTCTCTCAGGCCATTAATGTAATAAACACTGATTATCGTACTACAAGTCACTTGATCATATCCGTACCGAACTATGGCACAGTACCGAACCAGGGGTGGGGGTTGATGCACCTTATCTCAGCAAAGGCCTGCATCTAAATGTAGCTGCTTGCAGCAGCTGTAGCATTAGAGAAGCAAAGGAAGGCGAGAATGGAAAATAGACATATTTAAGAATAACAGGGCACACCAGTTATCTCATTATACAGGATGTTATATTTTTTTTAGAGCTCTCAGAGCTGAGATTATAAAAGGACAATGTGTCTCACCATGCATGCAGACGCTAACAAACGTGTTCAGCCCAAAATAGGGATAGACAGAGTAAATTGGTGGACAGGATGGGTTTTTAACGTTCTGCTCTCAGCTACGAGTCGGCTCATAAATGCAAGAAATCTGCTTACCAGGGTTTCCTCAGGGGACTGCTAGTTAGATGGCACCGGCTGGCCATAAGGCTCTTGTTGGACCAAAGTATGAATGTGAAATAGTGCAGGTTCTTGGATACAATCAGATGCACAATTCTAGCCACAGCTGGATTCATCAGCACTGTAGTTAAATGGAAAGGCCTGGAGACAACCACCACAATCCCAACAATGGTGTTCTGGAACTTCAACATAGTCTATAGCAGTCATTTAATTCTTCCAATGCGCTATTGTAGAGGTTGTCTTTTTACTGTGGGTAATTGCTGCTTGAGAGACCACTAGGAATATGCGGCTCTTACTCCTGTATAGTCATGCAAAGATTTATAAATGTGGATAAACAAGCACTAAAAAATAGAATTAAAGGACAGCACTCTTCTTTCATGCTGCACGTGGATGCCGTGGGCCGAAAACAAGACGACGGCCACTATTGGATATGTCTTGAATTCTCACACGTGTCGAGGTGTATTAAGCATAAGAGGAGTGTTAAGCATAAGAGAGATGAGTATTGAACCTAAACGATATCAAATGCATCATGAGTCAAATATCCAATTGCCAAAATTGTGCTGAAATAATAGAATGAATATTAAGCATAACAAATGTTAAATTGATCATTAAGAGGATTTTTTGAAATCACCAACTGATGGAAGCAAACCAAAACTGTGATACTAAAAAGAAATAATAAATAAGCACTTTGATATATACATTTATTAATGTGTGTTCTGGAATTTCTGCAGGTGTATTACACTTTCTGGGGGCTCTAATATAGTGGGGGTTACATAAAATAACCATTTGGGCAATGCAGGCTCTTGTGACAACGGTGTGCCGGCATTCCTGAAGATAGGGTGTGACTGGCTGAATATCTGAAGGTAGCATTGACGCCATCTGACAATTGCACAGTGAGATTTCACATCACTAGTGGAGGTTGCATATGCACACTATACAGCCCAAGACTTTGTGTTGGGCAACGACACCTTTACCTTCCAGTGACAGGGTTTTATAGAGGTGTTAGCATTATTTCATACTATGCCAACCAGCGACCAGGAGTATCTGCAGTAAGCATGGCATCAAATTAAACCTGAGACCCTTTTCATCTTAACCACTCTCCATTGCTGACCGTTGTAAAGGTTTACATTTACCTGCAGATCCCGTTGGGAACCAGACTATTTGTTTGACTTACTTTCCAGGTCAGGGGTCAAAGTGCTGTGTGATAGATATCTGTATAACAGCAACAATTGTTACTGATAGGGAGGAATACAGATGCAATACAGGAGTGCTGTCCCTAGAGTGGCAGAACCTGCTCAATTCTTGCAATATTTCCAGCAATCACATACCTAATTACATCACCTAATTACAAACATCTATCAGCATCAGGTGAACAGGAAAGCAAGTATTGCAAGCTTCAACATCATTAGTAAAATCCTACTTTAATCATTGTAGATGTAGGTTGTTGGCCATGGTATAGCCTGGCCCTAAGAGGTTTATCACCATTAGTACCCAAGGGTCACATCTGGGCTACTAAGGGCCCCTTGTAGGGAGAGAGAAAAGGGGTCTAATGGAGTCTGGGTACTTTTACCTTAAAAAGCAAGGGAACTACAAATAAGAGGGCAACATTGAATATAGTCAATGGGCTCCAGGCAAAGCCTCCGATGCAGCAAGCAAAGAGTCAGGAAAGTGGCTAATATTCAATATAATTTTGGGGATGTTTGATGTGCAGAGAGGAAAGTAGGTAGAGGCAGTGTAAGGGGAGAAGCCACGAGGGGTGAACAGGTTACTTGGAATGTGGACTTCATATTGGTAGGTAAAAACGGCCTTAAAGCAATCTCATTGGTTGCTGGTGCTGAGCCAATTGCAAAGCATTATTCTTATCTGCATGTGGCAAGCAATAAAGCAAGTCTTTTAACAGTGTCACTGTATTTCATTTTCACTTTTTATACTTTGACACCAATCAAGAGATGCTAATTTGTGACCAATTTAATATCGGTGCAAAAACAAAGACCCCTCGGGAAAACAATAGCAAATATAATGCACAAAGCATGATGATCATGTCATTTTCACCTATCAAAAACTTAGGGGGCTCAAATTCTAATATTCGTTTATATGTATTCATTAATAATTGTATTAGATGAACACTGAAGTCTTGAGCAGCTGTTGAACACAAACAAAAATACTAAACAGCTTACCTAACAGCACTTCAGGTCACATTGGGATGCAGATCCTATATATATATATATATATATATATACACACACACATTGAAAACACTTTAGTTAAGGGCCGGTTAAGGTGATTAGAAACAAAACCCTTGAAATTCAGCGGATGTGGAAATTGATGATCATCTTAACTCCCAAGTGATTTCTATTCAGGCAGCCACAAAATGTTAATTCCCTTGGTTTAGTGCAGAGGAATATTAGCAACTGCTCATCTTTGCACAAATCAAATACAACATATAATGCACAAATCACCTCTGATTTGGCAGCTAAAAAACAGAAGTACTGAGAATGTGACACAGCAGTTCGTTTGGGGAAGAGTAATTAGCTGAATTCTGAAACATTTGGGCCTCATCACGAGTTGGGCGGTAGCCCTTAAATGCAGAGGTAATGCTGTTGGGTGGAAAGTCTGGAGTCTTACCTCCAGCTGTTTGCTGGAGGTAAAAATCTCCACTGTCTGCCCATTTGCGGCACTATTAGCGCAGCACTATTTGAGCTGAGAAATCCCATAGGGTCCAAGGGACCCAGTGGGGAATGGGGCTTAACCGCCATATAGCTACTCCATATCCGGCACTATTAGCGCCAGACCGAGAGGCGGTAACGCTATTTATGTTGGTGGTATCCCAGCGCAATTACCGCCGGGAAACCGCCAACCTTGTGATGAGGGCCATTGAGTGCTGTGCGGACACCAGTGTGTGAGTTTGGGAAAGGTGAGGAGGAAAAGAAGGTATTTGTATTATCTATTTGTATTTATTAGATTGGGGAGAAGAGCTTCGACAGAAAAGGTTTTGCGTAGTCCCGTATGGTTCACTAGCTAATCCCAAGATTGGGTGCCATGACATGGTAAATGAAGTGCCAAAAGAGACACATTAGCCATGTGGACTAGAAATGCATTGGAGAAGGAAGGCAGGATGGCGCTGACAACAATGACTATAGACAAGCAAATCACATGATGAACATTTGGAGTATTTACGCATGTTGCAAGATTATCAATAACATAGCATTTGCAGTATTCACAGCTATGCACAGGTGGTAGGGTGGGATGGGAGATCAGGAGCGGCAATACCAGCAGACAGCTAGAACATGCCTGAAGTGCATCGACAGTGTTTTGTGGCTCTCAGCACTGGGACCCTGCAAGTACTGGTGCAATGTTTCTGGTGCAGTCCCTGAGCTGCACCCACGGCGAGTACTAATGGACTTGGCAATGTCCTTGCGTCAGCAAACCAGCTGCTCAGAACATCGCCGCTCAACGCTTATATGTCAAACTGTTCAAGAATCAGCAAAGGCTGCTAAAAATGTACAAGGGAAAGGAGCCGCGAGGTAAGCTTCTATCATAATTAAACCCATGTCTGCTGACTGGCCCCAAGGTAACATATACAGCTTGACAGAAGGTTAATATAACCATAGTTGGCTTCTAAGGTAGGTATTCTAAACATTATTTCAGGTGCCATTTTCTCTGAGCCCACTCCTATTAGGATATGACAGAGACGCAAAGGGGCACTAATGGTGCAGGTACATCTGTACCCTATGCTGCAGACGGTCATGTGCACTGTGATCCAAGTAGAACCATGAGTAAGGCTGAAAAAAGGAGCATGCATAGATAGAGAACATAACTTACAATTGTAATGTGGGAATGTGCGCTCCTCTTTTTAGTTTTGATCATTGGGTAGCGCTAATGAGCCACCTAGAAGGCAAAACTATTGCATTGGAGTACAGCTAGGTGGGACATGAGGAGGCACACAAAGCTTGTAGGTGTTGTTTGGTTATTTACCCACCCACTGACTGCCCATGGCTATAGCCATTCTAATACCTAAGGCCATTCACAAACACATCTTCCTGGGATCTCTTTGAGCTAGCTTTATCAAGCGGTAACATCATACATTGTGCTTGAAGTGCCTGTCAGTGTTATTACACATTAGTCTTCTGAGAGTCAATAGCTTACATGGAGCTGTAAATTGTAATACAAATGTCAAAGTGTGTCTTCAGCCACTTGATTTGTAAGCAGTGTGCATGTCCTTCACTTAAGTCCTGTTAAAACAAGCATTAACAAAGCCAAGAGATTTGCCTTGTGTATAGTTTTAGCTGGGACTACATTTGTAAAGTGTCCAGATTTAGCCCCAATTTATATTTTCTTAAAATGCTTTCACTAGGTGAAAAATGAAACCGACTGTTTATTTACTATGTTTGCTGAGTAACATGAAAAGAAATGCAGTGCATATATTTCTTTTTATGTTATGCAGCAAACATAAAGCATAGGCTGATGTATGTTTGCCCTATTGCAATTTTGAGTTAAATAATATGGATTTTGACAAAACCTGTTTGCTCCAATCTGTATTATCAAAGCATTTCTCACTTTTTAGCTTTGGTGCAAATGTTGGATAATCTGCCCCATAGGGGCTGATTCACAAAAGGAAATCAGCGCCAAAGCACACTTTAAATTAGTAGTTTACAAACAAGTAAAGTGTGTGAGAGTCACAAAAGGAGAAATGTGTAAATTGGTCAATTTTCCCAGACCTTTTGATAACAGTCGCTCTCTGGACCCATTCATTCGATTCACCTACATTCAGGGAAATGTGGGTAATGTGCGCTTCGTATTCCTTTTGTTGTGAATTGCGCAATGACTTGCTCAGCTGTATAGTTAAAACAATGTATAATGTTATAAGGATACCTTGTCGAAGGGAGTACGTAAATGTGAATGCCTACATTTGTGTTGCACTTTATGAATATCCACTTACCTACCACATGGCTAATTCTAACCAGTGAATTATGGCACATCAAACGTAGTACAGTTGTGGGCCAGCGAGGGACAGTCTTGTTTTATAGATAAACAGTGGCAACTTTGGGTCACAGGACACCAGGATAAAATTTTGATCATGTTGCCTTCAGGTAACCATTGCAGAATTCTTCGCCCATTGCAATCTCACTTTGGCATTATGGGCAGTTTGGAGCTTAGAAATTATGTTTAGTCAAGCCACTAGTTAGGACATGCCAGTAAACTAACTTCGAGTTCAACGCTGCTCAAACCACATGTTCAATAGAATGCATAGGAATTAGGCCGTTAAAGAGGTCTGACATGTTTTGAAAGGAGAGATGCAAGCTGAGGATCTAGTTTCTAGTTCTGGTGATTAGGTGTTTATTAAGTGGCACCTATAAACTGAAACTGCTGTATTGGGGTACAGCTAGGAGGGAGATGATGTGAGGAGGTACACACAGATTTTGGGTGATGTTTGGTTATTTACCCACCCACTGACTGCCCATGGGCATGCTAATCCCTACGGCCATTCCCATCCACTACCTGCCCCTTCTAGTCCAAAAAAATCTCCTTGTGGGATCTCGTTGAGCTATCTCTTTCGAGGAGTAACATCAAACCTTGGCCTGCGACTGTTATTTTTAGGCAGTCTACTGAGAGGTAATGGCTTTATAGCAGCACCAGTGTAATAAAGATGGCATAACTTTTTGGCAAAGAAAGCGACAGCAGCACTTATCCAACGCCGACATTGCGAGCCATTGGAGGGCTCTTGTCTGGAGTTACACGCTTCCTGGAGGAGGCGGAGCTGGGCTGGTCACGTGACTTCCTTGGGTGAACAAAACGCCGAGGCCACCAGCAGAGCGGCGCATAACTTTTTGGCAAAGAAAGCGACAGCAGCACTTATCCAACGCCGACATTGCGAGCCATTGGAGGGCTCTTGTCGGGAGTTACACGCTTCCTGGAGGAGACGGAGCTGGGCTGGTCACGTGATCCTGCATGTGACTTCCTTGGGTGAACAAAACGCTGAGGCCACCAGCAGAGCGGCGCATAACTTTTTGGCAAAGAAAGCGACAGCAGCACTTATCCAACGCCGACATTGCGAGCCATTGGAGGGCTCTTGTCGGGCGTTACACGCTTCCTGGAGGAGGCGGAGCTGGGCTGGTCACGTGACCCTGCACGTGACTTCCTTGGGTGAACAAAACGCCGAGGCCACCAGCAGAGCGGCGCATAACTTTTTGGCAAAGAAAGCGACAGCAGCACTTATCCAACGCCGACATTGCGAGCCATTGGAGGGATCTTGTCGGGAGTTACACGCTTCCTGGAGGAGACGGAGCTGGGCTGGTCACGTGACCCTGCACGTGACTTCCTTGGGTGAACAAAACGCTGAGGCCACCAGCAGAGCGGCGCATAACTTTTTGGCAAAGAAAGCGACAGCAGCACTTATCCAACGCCGACATTGCGAGCCATTGGAGGGCTCTTGTCGGGAGTTACACGCTTCCTGGAGGAGGCGGAGCTGGGCTGGTCACGTGACCCTGCACGTGACTTCCTTGGGTGAACAAAACGCCGAGGCCACTACCCTTGCGGCACTAAGCCCGACAGGTGCAAAGGGCGCCGACTGTTTTGCGGCTGTTTGGCGCTGGTGGTGCTACACTCAGTCGGGAGATTGTGGAGGTTTACCCTCTGTGATCCCTTACAAAAATATACCCACCACTTGTGCCTTGGTGTAAAGGAGAACTCCTGTCAGATCACACGAGGAGCTGCAGTAACAACAGTCCACGGAGTGGACGACGAGTGGCAGTCCTGCAGTCATGACTGTCAGGGCTGCAAGAGCAAACAGAAAAATTGAGCTAAATGAATCCCCCCTAGAAGAAGACGAAGGTCGGTGTTTAAGAAGTATGAAAATGACACAAAAACAACAGGGAATTACCCTTAAGAGTCAGGAGGGAATACTGACATGTAGTCCCAAAATAAACGAAAATGGCAGACTCAGTGAACGGGGTCTGCCAGAGAAGGGAGGCCAGCAGACTTTACACCAGATTTTGGCCCCGCAGTCAGAACAAATTGTGCAACCAGAACAAACAGAACCCACAAAATCGTCAACGACTTCCTCATGGGCGGGCACACTAAACGAAATGAAAAAACCACAACCGCAGTCATCGCTACCATTGCAATTATTACCTGAGCCTGATCCCGATCCTGATCCCGTCTTGGAGCCGGTCCCGGTCCTGGTTGACCTGGTTCACCTGCGCGGGGATCCCTCGGTTTGGATGCCGGGGGCTCATGGAGTCGGTCCCCCGTCCATGAGTGGGGAGGGGAGTGGCCAGGGAGGCGGGGAAGGTGGGGAGGATGTGGAGTCCTTGCGAAGTGCACCACCCGGCGAGCCGAATCCCTCCCAGCGCGGCCCAACAGGGTGAGCCGCGCCGCATGGTGGAGTCTCTCGGAGGGGGGCCCCCATCCGTGTCGGGAGCTGGGGGGGAGGGCAGGAGTTGCTCGAGGGGTGAGACGGCATCCGCGGAGGACGTGGAGGAGCGTGCCCCTGGGGATGAGATTCGGACTGCGGGAGCCGTGCGGGAGCGGGTCACGCCCCGGTCTCTGCCTCCGGAGTCGACGCCGGCCCGGATCCAAGTGGAGGCGGTGATCCACGTGGAGGCAGAGGGCAGCATAGATGACAAGGACGATCAAACAGACACGGAAGCAGTTCTTGTGGCCAGTAAAGTCAGTAAAACGCCCAATTATAAAAAAAAGGCAAAGACAAATGGTTAAAATTACCACTAAAAGAAAAAATGGTGGTAAATACTTCAACAAAAATAGGCCAACAACAAATGAAAAAAATTCAGTGACAAATTACTTTGCGTCTCGAGTAAACACAAAAGCGGTTAACAGACATCACATGGAGCTATCGGACATGGAGATTCTCTATGCTCTAAATGAATGCTTACCCCCTTCAAAACTACGAAGACTAGATTGTAAAAATAGTGAAAAGCAAAGTGCCAGGGACGTTTCAACACTGGAGGAGAAAGATGGGTCATTGAACCAGCTAGAAAAAGGAGTAAGGGAAGAGCCGGAGACATCCAAGCCACCACTCCTCCTAACGACTTTACAAGAAACGGAGACGCCTAATGGCGATTTGCATCCACAAGCCGACATAGAAAAGAGAGAAGAGGGGGCGAAACTGGATAATTCGATTGCCAGGGAGCAGGAGAAATCAATAAACCAACTGGAAATAGAAAGCCCATTTGAAAAATCAGACACCGGGGATGAAGAAGTCGTCTCTGGTGGCATACCAACAGGGACGGACAAGTCAAATAAAATATCGCGGGAAGTAGATACCACATTATCTTCACAGCTTGATAAAGGAGGTACGTTTGAACCAGATTACGTAACATCTACTAAACCATTTCAGGAGCCCGATCCGAAATTAATCGATGGGACTAGACGGGAACGACATCTGAGCAAGATGGAGAAAAATATATATTCAGTAGACCTACCAACCCTGTCCAATTTGTCAATACCAGTTCAGGCTCAAACGAAGAAACATTTGCAGAACCACCATCAAAACCAGTGGGGCCATGAACCACTTAGCCCCCGACCGGACATGACGGAGAATCGAAGACGCTCACTGGATATTGCTGGACCGTTAAAAAATCAGGGGGGAAATATGACAACAATTATAACTGACGCCCCAACAAGGAGATCCTCAACGCAGCAACACTCACGAGTCCAGCGGAACATTTAAACAAAAAGACTGAGCTACTCTCTATTATGTCATTGGTAAACATAGCACTCTCTCCATTTATGAAGCTCTATGAAGCCATTGATGACTCATTAAAGGACCACACTAGTATTCACGCAATAATGTATAGCAAAGTCATCTTTTTAGAAGCCTACATCATGGCCCTAGAAGCAAGAAAAACAAACAATCGAGAAGCGAACCAAGATTCATCAGTTACGCCTAAACAAGCATGCCGGAAAGGTGAGGCTCAGACAGTGGCGAGAAAAACTATAGAGACTCAAACAATTACCATGATAGATTTAACAGCGAGCAAATCATCAGTAGAAGAAGCCACTAAAGTAGCAGAGACGAACACCCGACCAGGCCAACCAGATATTACACTGAACTCAAATAAACCAGAAATTACAATTGAAGTATCAGGAGAAAAATTTCAAGGGTGAAAAACCGTCCAAAAAAAAAGAGGAACAAAGATACTGTCACCTAGGCTGGCCAAGCCTGGTACTCAATCAGTAGAGGCGATTTTTCAAGTTTTTAAGCGGCCAGTAAATCACAAAGACAAAGTATGCCTTGGGGAGAGTTCGGACACAAATATAGAACCCAGGAAAAGACAGGAAAGCTCGGAAACGAACAAGATACCATCACTGATGACGACTAACGATTTTCTGGCAAATGAGGAACTGATGAACCTGAGTCAATATGTGTCGGAAGACTCTACTTCAGGCATGAGCCCAAAGAAAACTTCTAATATTTCGCATCCACAATGCGCCAGTAAAACAAACAAAGCAGATAATAACATAGAGGTAAATTGACAACGGAATGAACAACGTCAAAAACAAAAAATGGTAAAGACCAGCAGTCAAAACAAAAAAGAAACCCAGGTAACTGAAACGTCGAGACAAAAAATTCTAAAACAAATGATGGAAACAAAAAAGGAGAGAGAAAGGGCTAGATCAAGAACACCGGAACATCGAGTAGCAGAATCTTAGAGAAGGTAGATCATCATTCCCGTGCAAGACCAGAGGCCCGTGAGGGTGAACGTTCCAACCGGATACATCGTGATCACTTTCAGTATCGCCAAGATGAGCAAAAGAGCAAAAGTAAAAGCTCAAGAGGGCATACGCCAATGCGCGTTGATACGAAACACAAACATGGCAAACGTGGAGAAAACGAAAAGACCTCCGCAAATTCATCAAGGGGCTCAGGGGAAATGAGTTCGCAGTACAGAGCTAGGACCAAATGGTCTAATCAAAAACCAAGGAAATGGGACCAAGCGAAATGGCAGATTAAATTAACTCAAGTGGAAGAAAATGAGGACAAGGTAACACTAAACAGAAATTCGGTGTTAAAACTGTTCAGACACATCCGAAACTTAAAATATATCAAATCAGAAGAGTTACTTGTGGTAGAACCAAGCCATAGAAACACTAAGGCCAGAACTTACTTGCATATAGCGTCAACAAAGCTAAAAAAACACCTTCCTTGAAAATAAAAGAGAATTAGAAAATATGGGATACAATTTAAGAGTGTATCCGGTGACGCAGATAGGGCAGAAACATGAAAGTAAAGAAAGGAAGAGGAAAGAATCTCCGGACATAAACTTGAATAAACAGCGGAATTTCAATTTTCAAACAAAGAAAAGTTATACAAGTCCCGGAGTTAAGGAAAGGACACGAGTAATGCAAAAGCGAGAAGGGCAAAAGCCATTGAACTCGAAGGAAACCATCCGCCATGGAAGAAGTGAGAGAGAAGACAAGAGACAAACCTATAGTGTCAGGGAAACATCCTCTCAAAAGGATCAAAATCAGGAACAAAAACAAGAAGACACAAGAAAGATCCATAGAGTTAGGAAAACAACAGCCCAAAAGGAACAGAATCAGGAACAACAACAAAACAAAATCGAGAGCGAACTTCCACTAAAATGTGCCCCAATGAAAGGAATATGGTCCTGGTTACTAAAAGCGTTAACAGAAAAGAAGCAAAAATAGCAGTTTATTGGAGACGAGCACATTCAACGAGGAAAATGTAAGTCAGGACAACAGAAGCAGTCAATAAAAATGTGCTTGTGGAACACGAGAGGACATCTTCATCTCCTATCCGCAAGTGACATGATTTTGGGAGCATATGATCTAATATGCCTTCAGGAGACCTGGTTGTGTGAACCACCCTCTATGAGGGGATTTGATTTAATCCTGGCACCCGCTAAGCAGGGCCGTTTGGGAAGACCATCTTCAGGGCTTCTGATCGCCTGTAAAAACGGATGCGGGATCAGACTAGAAAAGACATTGATCAGTAACCTTGATATATTGATGGTGAAAGCCTCATGGACCCGCAAGACAAATAACAAGGAGGGTTATGGAAAAACACCATTAATAATAGCAAACGTCTATTGGAATCCAGCGGCCATAGAAACAACTACCTTCCTGGAAAAAGTTGAAGAAGCAATGGATGAAGCCTTGGCAGGTCACTTAGTAAAACACTTCCTGATCTGTGGGGACTTAAATGCAATTTGCTCTGCATTCCCAGAGAATGGATATAGACAAGTAAACAGACCACCGGGAGAACAGCGTGGAGAACTATGGACCCGTCTGATGGAATCGAGAAATGTGAACAATTTACATGAAGCCTTCCCAGACCCAAAGCGTCTGCCATCATGGGAAAGAAACAATTCAAAGGCAACAATAGACCACATGTTTGTTACAGAACCGATTTTGGCCATAACGAAAGATTTTGGAATAATTAGAACAAGGTCTAGTGACCATAATCTGCTCTCAACTTCTTGGGAGGCATCAAGCCCCCCGAATTACCACATGGAAGCCAATATTGTAATCAATGGACAAGGAAATCGTCTAAAATTATCAAAGGAGCACATCGTGGAAATAGAGAACAGATTTAATTCCATGACGGAGATAGCGGATGCGAATAAAACTAACTATATTCCGCTTCTAACGAAGTACAAAAAAACTGCATTTGTAAAAAAGTTTGGCGGAAATCCACCAAAACATGTGTTCGATAAATCTCTGGTGGAGAAACGCTGTATCCTTCGCAAAATCCAACGTAGAGCAAAAACTAAAGACACACCGGCGGCATACGAAGAAGCAGTGGCTGCAGCAAAACATTACAAATCCTGGGTAAGCGGACACAGGTTAAAACTCTATCAACAAGACTCGGAAAACATCTTAAAAATTATAGGTGGGAGAAACACAAGGGAATTTTGGAGCACTTTGTGAGCCACGATGGATGTACAAGAAAAATCCTTAATAAGTGAGGTGGGTGAAGCAACATGGGTAAAACACTTCGAAACAATGTATTCGGCTCCAACAAAACCCTCTACCAAACATTTTGCATGTGAGCCTGGCCCATGGCTAAAAGTGGATGATCCTGAGGAGATCCGACTAAAGATCTCAAGTTTAAAGAACTCACGAGCCCCAGGGCCCGATGGGGTCACTAATGTGGATTTAAAAACAAACCCTGAAGAGTGGGCAACTTTACTGAGCAAAATCTTCAGAAAATGTTCGGACTTGAGAACCATACCGCCGTCCTGGAAATCAGCAACAGTGGTACCAATTTTCAAAAAAGGTGATAAAAAGGACCCAGCGAATTATAGACCAATCGCGTTGCTTGATGTCATAGGGAAAGTGTTTGGATCAATGTTGTTAGATCACTTTAAGCTATGGGCAGCAAATGCTCCATGCGAAGACCCACTTCAAACGGGATTTAAGAAAAATATGGGTACGACGGCCAATATTCTACTCCTTTCCGTGCTGAAAAACAAAGTCCTGGAAGGTGGTCCAAACATTTTTGTGGCATTCATCGAACTGACCCAGGCCTTTGACCGCATAGACAGGTCCAGGCTCTGGTCTAAACTGGAGGCGTGGGATTGTCCAGCTACCCTGCTAAATCCAATTAAGGCACTGTATACAGACACCAACATGCGGATCCGTTTGGACCAAAACGGATTACTATCAAACCCGATATCAACAGCTAGAGGTGTGAAACGGGGGTGCCCATTGGCCCTGGCCTTGTTCTTGGCATTCATTGGCGACATAAATGGCTCAGACACAACAACACGATCTTTCCCACCAAAACTTTGCAAAACGCCTATAATGAGGCTCCTATATGCGGACGATCTAGTCCTTTTGGACTATACTCCCGTGGGATTACAGAGACAAATGGCAAGTTTGCAGAGTTATATGCAAGAAAATAAGCTGGAAATTAATATTAAAATAACAAAACTGCTGAGGTTCGAGACGTCGACCAGAAAAAGAAAAGGACCTTGCTTAAATCTTGAGGGCAAGCCGATTGAAACAGTCTTGGACTTCAAATATCTAGGAGTCACATTAGACAGCACAAAACAAGATAAAGCTATGCAAATATGGTTAATAGCGAAAGTAAATAAAATGGCAGCCCAAACCAGGGCCATAGATAGAAAGTTTGGCAGATACTCGCTGATACCAGTGCGAGAATTTTACAAGAAAAAGGTGATGCCAACACTATCATATGGAGGTGACGCCATGATAAACTTGCCATTGGATATCTGGACCAAAATGGAGGCAAAGTTTTGGAGGAAAGTCCTCAAGTTGCCTAACTCAACATCTGGTGATTCAATTCGTAAAGAGCTTAGTTTGCCGTCCCTTAAAAGCTCAGTAGAACCGGCGAAATTGATGCTTTACAGGAAATGCCGGATGGCGGAGCCTCCATCAATCTATAATTTGATAAACCAGGAAATTGAACGAGCCACTATCAGAAGCCTAATGAAATGGAAAAAAGATAACATCCGAGTGTTGAAACAAATACAGGAGAACGAAGATACACTAATCACCAATCCGAAAAAAGTCCTCAAAAAATTACGAGAATATGATTGGATATTAACTTTGGAAATCGCAGGAAAAAATAAATTAACTGCACACCTGCCGCCAAATGTTAAAAGACTAAACGAATTACAAGAATACATCAAAAAATTCCCTTGCAGGAAGGGGAGAGACATGCTGTTACCTGCTCGCCTCAATCTTCTGCCTACAAACGAGATCTTGGCAATAAGAGGCAAAGCCGCATCTAACTTTTGTCATATTTGCAATGCACAAGAAATAGAATCGATACGACATTTACTTCTAAAATGTGCCGCAGACCAACAAGTAAGAAGTCGTTACTTAAGACATATTTTTTCAGACTTTATTATAGCTGATGAAGATACTTGTTGGGCTCGTTTAATGGGAGGAGATAAGACAAAATGGCAGATAGCTACTTACAAAATATTGGAATCAGTAAATCTGCCACGGACATAGCCCGCGACAAGGGCACATTTTAGTGAGACCCTCCGTTTTATGTGAATTTCATGACAAAACGTCATTTTGTAAAAATCTTTTTGATTAAATACAAATAAAATAAAAAAAAATAAAAAAATAAAGATGTATTCACCATGTGTGCCTTCAGCCACTTGATAAATATCTTTTCCTTGCATGATAATCGCACAATTTTTCAACTTTTGACATCTTATGGCCGGCCAGGTGTACCATTATGGCAGTGCAGGGCAAATGTCTCTCCCATTCCTACACAAAAGCCAAACCTGCTTGCTTTGTCTTTGTTATCAACTCTGTTAGCAATGCAGAGTACTTTCAGAATTAATGGTCGGCCTTAGAAATTGGGTAGTGCTAAAATTGGATTACTTCGAAACAGTGTCACTTCAGTCTCTTAATGCTGACAGGTGTCTAACTAAAGGATCAAAGGATTGCTGCCTTGCCTCTGATACTACTATGGTGGTGATCTGGCACAGCACAAAAGTATACTGACATAACATAAGAGCATGTATAAATCTGGACGCTATGCGCTATGCTGCAAATGAGTACTTATTTGAAGGATTATTGGCCCAACTCTTCGTTTCCAAGGTCTGTTTAGATAAGAATTCTCCAAGCCAGTCTAGATTGGACATCACAAGACTCCACATCCAACTTATAATGTCCTGCAGGACAGCCTGGACTACCGTGTCCAAGGTTCACACATATGCACTACGAGACGTATTCCTCTGATATACACAAAAAATCAGGCACACAAAAGTGCACACAGGCTAGAACCTAAGAACGGTCTTATGAAGAGACAAGTCAAAACAAATATAACAAGTGACACCAGTTGACCTAAACATACTGACATAACCTTGGATAGTAACATACGTCTAGAATCTAGCAAAAACACCCAGTGCAAACATTCACACACACAGTCCTACAGATAAGGGATGTATCGGCCACTTTTACTCCCTAAACATTGGCAAATGCTCCCTAAAAATAGAGAGTAAAAACACTCCCACAAACAATAGGAAAAACAAATTTAGAATCTTGTGCCCCTGGTTTCACCCTCATAGCTCCATGGATATGTTTGGACCAGTAGTGCACATACTACCACAGGAAGAAACTACTATTTTAACTGCCTGATTGAAATAAGTAAATATGTATCTTTCAATGTGCATGAATAATTAGGTGCAAATAAATATATACATTTCTGTTTTTCAGTTAAAACATATTTTTACTCGCTTTTAAAATACTCTAATTGGGAATTGGTCTTACATTTTTACTCCCCAAAAATCATTTTACTCCCGAACTTTTAAAAATAGGTAGTAAAATGTTCCCACTTCCAAATTTGGAGCACTGCGTACACATGCATAAAACAACCAGATGCGTAAAAAAGATACAAACCGGCGCCCGTACACAAAATACATAACAACATGAAATAAATGTAGAAACACGGAAAGGTTAGTTTGCACAAACTTCCGGCACTTACAAAGACACAGAGCCTTACACTCTTCAGAAAAGCACAAACATGCTCTTCCAGAATATGTTTAAACCAATTATCTTAGAACTGCTGCAGTGTTTTGTATGCTGTTCATTCAAGTGTACAATATTTGCCTTCCTGCACTTAGCAGCAATCGAATGGTTTCTTAATCAGGTGCGTAAAAAAGATGCAAATGTATGCAAATGTATTCCTTTTGATGTGTGCAGTGATCAGATGAAAACTGTATTTATTGCTACAGATATTGAAAACATAACCGTGAATGTAGAGCTTCACATTTCATTACAATCTTGAGAGCTTCTTATGATTCTATCGCATCAGACAAAGCTGTGTCAGGACTAGAAACTGAGCTTTAGAAGTTAAAACACGTACTGACACAGCCAATAGTCTTAGCGTTTACATAGGCAGCTGGCAAGCATTCACCATTTCCCAGCTGTTGCCAACATATGCACAGGTACCCGCATCCTTTGCTCTGCTGCTCACATTGTTGCGAGGTAGTGCTAACATACATCACACTACCACAGAGATTGACATAAAATGCCCAGATTATCACATCACTGGCCGGGAATTGGGAGGATTAAGAGGGAATAAAAAAAATGCCTCCGCCACTGGCATAAAACTCATCCTTTCACCCTAAGGCCCCCGAGTGTCTTCACTGCCTCGCGCAGCATGCACTCCACAGCACTCGGTGCTGTGTGTTTTTCTTTGCAATGCACTACTTTGCATGAAGAACATACAGCACAGAATTATTTGGAAGCAGTAGGTTGTCCAGGGCTTCCACGTGAATGATAACAGTTGTCTCTGACACAAGCAAAGGTCTGAGACCAAGAAGCACGCACACACGGCAACTCTCTCATGAATCATCACCATATACCATTATGCCCCCTACATGCCGCAGTCCGCACTGCCTTCCTTTTTGCCCCCTGTGTGGACTGGTACTGGTAGATCGCATCTTATAATTGCCTGTTTCTTTTCTACACCACTTTAGAATGGTTTGAGCAAGCAGATGGTACACTTTACGGAATTATATCTTTGTGGGTGTCACGCGCCTGCCCTCCTGGCACTTGTGGCATGCCTGGAGGTTTCGCCGCCATTGATTGGCACATCACGTTCCCTGCGCGTGCACTGTAATGTTCTAGTTGTTTAGGTGTGATCTCTGTTCCCTTTATTAGTCCCTCCTTGCTTTCCGTGCTTCGCGTTGCAACCCCTGTGTTTACTTTTGCTTTGGTTCTGACTCTCTACAGTTTTCCGGTTGCAGCTGCCGCTGCCACTCTGTCCTGTTTTCTTTCTGTTCCCGCTTGTGATCTGCCCGTGTTTGTTTATTCTTGATTTCTGCTTGCTTAGTGTTTTTCTCCTTCTGCCTTTCTCTCGGTCTCTGCTCTGCCCTGCGCTGCGTCCTCTTGCCCCCTCTGCTGGCCTTGCTTTCTTTTCTTTCTCTGTCCTCCTCTGTCCTGTTTTCTTTCTGTTCCCGCTTGTGATCTGCCTGTGTTTGTTTATTATTGATTTCTGCCTGCTTAGTGTTTTTCTTCTTCTGCCTTTCTCTCGGTCTCCGCTCCGCCCTGCGCTGCGTTCTCTTGCCCACTCTGCTGGCCTTGCTTTCTTTTCTTTCTCTGTCCTTCTCTGCCCTGTTTTCTTTCTGTTCCCGCTTGTGATCTGCCCGTGTTTGTTTATTCTTGATTTCTGCTTGCTTAGTGTTTTTCTTCTTCTGCCTTTCTCTCGGTCTCCGCTCCGCCCTGCGCTGCATCCTGTTGCCCGTTCTGCTGGCCTTGCTTTCATTTCTTTCTCTGTCCTTCTATCTGTCTAGCTTTCTTACCTTCCCAGTCCCCTGGACTTACCTACCCTGATTCTTTCTTACTTAATTGGATTTGATAGCAACCGCAGTCTCTCGTGGCTCCTCTTCCCGCATGCCTGACTCAGCAACTGCTTTCTCATACTTATCCCTCCTGACCCGCTCCCTTGTGGAAGCATACTTACCTGCTGACTTGCATTGGAGGCAACTTCACCATCTCTCAAGGCTCCTCTGCTCTATGGATAGTGGATCTTCTTCACCACCTCCCAAGGCTCCTCTGTTCTACGGATTGTGGACACACATTCGGTCAGACTGTTCACCTGTTAACGCACTCCAGGATCAACTCCTAAGAGGTGTTTTTAGCCTTCAACTTTTTCCTCTTACTCAGGGGTTCTCGGGCGGGGGTTCTTTGTCTGCTGTAGTCACACAGCGACATTGTGGCTTCCATCCGAGGAAGGCCGTACCTCTTTCAAAAGAAGAAGATAAACAGAAGAAAGAAAGACAAGAAACATGTGTCATCAACTGAGGATTCAGGTGAGGAGAAGGAGGAGGGGGATCTAACAGCATTAGGGGATTCCACTGAAGACATTTCTGACAGTGGGAAGCGGCTCACCTTCAGCAGACTCTTACTGATGTTCTACCAATACCTGCTCAAAAGGCAGGTGGTCCACTGAAGAATCATCTCAAGTGTTCGGAAGATGCCGTCAGGGATGCTTGGCAAGAGGCAGACGACTTTATAACAGAGCCACACATCTGCTAGGTCTGGAGAGCTTGTGTGTAAATATAAGGTTACTGATCAGTATATGTGCTCTGCAGAGTGGGCATCTTCCATACATCTACATGCTCAGTCAAGTCAGCTTGATGTGGGGCATGCAGATCACCTTATTTATAGGCAGCATGATAGAACAAAAGCACACGTGTATACGGCGGGATCTCAGAGACTAGTAAAACCTCCTTGCAGCATAGCAGCTACCTATCTCCTTGCCAGTCTAGTGGCCAAGGCCACACCGGACAGGGAAGGATCGAATGACAATCATGTTACCAAGCAACAGTGCTGCTCCCATCTGCAAGGACAGTACACTGCCGCCCCTGTTGGTAACGAGCATGAGAAGAGACGAAGCTTCATGGATGCACTGTCTCCAACCACAATGGATGACACTGCTCTTAATGCAACTATCTCTGCAACATCTTTGGCAGGCTTTGATGTTGTACATCATTTCCAAGTCCCTACATCTTGAAGGAGATTTTTCTAGCGTTTTTTTTATTAAAAAAAACACTCCACCCACAATATTGCCTCTTAAAGCCTCATTGCTTTAAAAGATGTTGGTGTCAAACTGTTTTATACGAGATTCATTTTTTTTAATTGTGTTTTTAGTACACAAGGTACTTTTACAGTGACAAAGATACAAATACACTCACAATTAAAAACTATTCCTGTCCAAAACAATCAACACATCATTTAACTATTTCATCAATATACATTATTCCATAGACAATCTAATATAAGAAAAAAGAAAACCAAACTAAGATTAGAAGACGTTTGTATGTGGTTTCAAATGAATAGACAGCTCTAGGTGAATTCATGATACCTGCTCTACGTCTGCTTCGGCTTGAAGCATCACCTCCTTGATTCTATCGAAGATTGCACCAAGACTTTAACCAGTGCTAAGGTAATCAACAAATGAGCGGTCGGCATGTGCCTATGCCGTAGATCTACAGATATAATAATCACAGAAGGGAAATTAATGAAGGGTTCAAAAGTTAGAATCCTCATATTCACCAACATCGGACAGAACAGCTCCAAAGACTCCAATGCCTTGCCACAGAGTCTGCATGATCGTAATTCAGGAGGAATACCTAATGTGGTCCCTGTTACCTCAAGCGTAGATAAGCAATTAAGCCTAAACTTGAAGAACCAATCTCTGAGTTTGGCCGAAGGAATTCTTTCAAGTACGGTCTGACCTCCGTCATTGGTAGATACAGAATTTCATGTCCACTATACTGTTTCAGTCGTCCTAAATCCTGAATGTTGGCTGTACCATCCCACCTTTTGACCTTTCTTAATAAGTATCTCATCAGATTCAGAACCGTTAACTGCTAGCAGGCTCCTAAACTGCTGACATCTTTTCTTGAATCTGTATAAGAAGGGATTAGATTCCTTTTCCATGATAGCATTCAGGGATGTCATTTAGGGGTCACACCTGCGACCCCTGAGGTCTCCCGTGCTACCCCTGGGGTCTTCCTTGCTACCCCTAAAAAAAAAAAAAAGAAATGTACTTACTTTACTGTAACCATATTTTTGGAAGTGAAACAAAGCTATGTGATGCCACTTCCTGTTTTGTCAAGGGGTGATAGGCTGTGTTCCATTGCTTTCCGTCATGTCACTTCGGGGCGGGGTCCTGTCATCAGAGGTCAAGGGTCGTGTGATGTCACTTCCTCTACCCCTGGCATTTTGGTGAAATGACGTCCCTGTTAGCATTCAAATAAAAGTTAATGTGAGGTTTCTCAGCTCTTGACATTTTAAAAAAGTGGGATAGACTGTGCTTCATAAACTGTGCCCACCAGGACACCAATCCCATCTCCAGTCTGATTATACTCCCGGGAACTGAGAGCGGGAACCCCAATACTTGATAAAAAATCCTGCCTTTCAGAATATCAAAAAGTTCACAAGCATAAAAAACAATTGCAGATATCGTTTACCTGTAAAACTCAATTTAGATTAAGAGGGAATATGCACACATTCTGCTTTTAACAAATTCTGATAGCGAGAGACATGCACCCACATTTTTTCGATTTTCCTTTCCTGTATTTCTTGGTTTTGTTTACAGGAAATGGAAAAGCCCAAATAACAGATGCAATCGACTTTCTCAATTACTTTCTCAATTACTGAATTATTGATCTTCCACGTGCAACTTTTCTGTTTCTTCACCTTACTACAGATCATTACATAAGGTTTCAGATAATTCAATACTCTCGTCAAACTCTGTTGCAAACCAGCAGAGGTATAATTCGGGAGAATTAAATCATCTTCATATGCAATGCATCCTAACCTTAGGTCCATGCATCCCTGGATTCCTCCCACAAGTCTGCAAGGTACAAATTAAAGAGTGTAGGCGTCATAACGCACCCTTAACAAAATATCCCTAGAGAATTCGCCTTCGATGTTGAGCCTGACCTTGGTAAAAATTACTTGTATATAATATCTGGATCATTTTCAGTAGACCCAGGTCTATGCCCCATCTTGCTAACTTCTTCCAAAGGAGAGAAAGATCCACGTTATCGAAAGCTGCCAATAAGTCGATGGCAGCTACATATAGAGTTTTTAGTGAGCTGCTCCAACTTCAGAAACGTAAGCATTTAAGATCATTTCACTCTGCACCGTGCCGACTCCCCTCCTGAACCCTGTTTATAATGGGTGAACGATGAGTTGACACAAGCCAATTTATCTGTTCTCTCAATATTATTGTGGCCAAGACCTTAGATGACATATCTAATAGTGAGATAGGACGATAAATCATCAGTAAGCTCCTGTCTCCCTTTCTTTAGATGGGAATCAGAATAGAATGAGATTAATGCAACTTACATTTTGTTTTTAAAACTGCTTCGACGAGAATCAGTTTGCCAAGGTTTTTATATGAGACTTAGCATGAGCGGGCACTGTTTAACCATGGAAAGTGGCACCAGGATGTTTTGTTAAAGCCAAAGCAGCTATTTTGTTGCTTTGTCGAAGACAAGGTATACAAATTGACACAGTGATCCGGGGACACATCTAGAAAAGAATAAGGATATTTGAATTGAATTCCCATAAATGATACATAACAGGTTAGCATGGCAGTATATTGGTTTTTGCCATCCTCTGAAAGGCTGATGTATGCACTAACCCTACTGTGTTAAAAACAGATTCAGTGGTAGTGCCCCTGTTTAATCTATAATTGGCTCAGCCTCTCAAAGGTTTTAGATCAGGTCCTTTTTCCTTATGTTATGATAAGTTGATTTATACTGTGCATCACTGCCATTTCCATGGTCTCAAGGCGCTTGCGTGGCTCTGTAAGTTAAAGTGGGTTGGGTTGCTTAGTGACGCGGAGAGGGGTAGGCTAGAGGTTGCGCTCTTCTGTTTCTGATTTCAGAACTAGGTGCAACTGGTGTCTGTGAGCTTTCTGGGTGTGCTTTGTTTTCTGCCCTGGGGCTTGTTGTGTCGGGAAGAACTGCATCCAGTGTTCGAGTTGTTTGGTGTTGGAGGGTATTGGTTTTGTAGCTTGATTAGATAGTGTTGTGCAGTTTGCATGTTTTGGTGGGTTGTTTCACTAGCCCTCTGGGTATTTCTATTGCTTCTTCTGCGGGTATTTATCCTGTGTTTTCTTTGTTCCAGGCTTAAAGTATGCAGAATCAGGCATTGTATGAGGTTGTGGCGGTCCGCTCGCAAAGGTGGTTGTTGTATAGTTGCTCAAGGTTTATCTTGGCTAGTTGAGTAGCCAGGTTTTTAGTAATTTCCTGAAAGTTAGGTAGTCTTCCGTAATCCTCATTTCCTTCGGGAACAAGTTCCATAGTCTGGCTGTCAGGTGCGAGAAGTTGGTTCCTCCAAATATTCTTTTCCGGTAGTGTCTTTTTTCTATTTAGAGGTTGTGCTAGATCTTAAATCTCTTTTCGGTTGGTATTGGGGTATTTTTGCTTAGAGAAATATGGCTCCTTGTCTGTATAGTGATTTATGGGGAATGCAGAGGGCTTTGAAGTTGATGCGTTTCTTTATTGGTAGCCACTGTATACTTCTCATTGCAGGTGTGATGTGGTCTCTTCTATTTAGTCTCAGGAGTAGTCTTGCTGCAGTATTATGGATGTGTTGTTTTTTGGTGAGACAATAAGGCATTCCTAGGTAGAGACTATTTCCCTTGTCTATTCCATTGTCTATTCTTGATAATACCAAGGAACTGATCACAATGGTTCTGTGTGGGGAGATTGGGATAAGGGAGGATACCTCTTATTAAACTTAGGTGGTTGAAATTTTGTTTTGCTATTGCATTGACTTGTGCTTGGAGAGGGGACCCCAAGAAGTCTTGTGAAAACTGAATATATTTTTCAGTAGACCCAACGGCTGACAGAGAAAACTTAATGCCCTATAATTGTACAGTCTGGACAGTCTTTATGAGGTCACGTAGATACATTTTAAGATCATGCTTTGTCATATGGTAGGCCCATTTCATTCTTACAGCACTATGTGTGGCTATGTGTCTCTGGCTCGCTCCTTGCCTAGAAAGAGACTTTCCTCTTGCAGCAGAAGCCACAAAAGCAATGTTGCTTTTATGAAGTATTTTCTTCCTTCAGGCTGGCATCCTGGATAAGAAAATGGTAGAAGTGGGAAAAAGACGCCCCTTTCCCCACTTTCAACCCGAGAGCAGTTTATTGAAATCCAGCAAACACTAAAGCTGTCTTGAAGGAAAGAAGAGCCTAGCATTTGCGTTCTTTCTGTAATGCATGTGACAATTCTAAGACTGTGCTGAATGACTAAGCATCGGAATCATTTCTGAAGATGGCCTGCCTGTATTTGAGCAATTTACCGTTATGATTTCCTGCCAGCGATGCAGAATAAGGCAACCTTATTTTATACAGCACGGCTAAAAGGGTGTTATCTGCAATATAATAGGCGTTAGATGTGTCCTGTCCTTTTACATAAATTGCACATGGAAAACATGAGCTTTATCACACTTGTAAATATTTTACAGGTTCTGCTTCAAATAGCATGATCATTTGTGGACTCACGCACCAATATGATCAAATCACGTTGGTCCACTTGGAAGGGTTGGAAATCTCTGTAGATAGCTAAAGTGTCTCTTATTGATCCTGCGTAAGTCTGGCAGTCGCTCAATTTGAAAGCCAGCATGATTCAATATCTTCCTAATGGCTCCATTAGCAGAGCGAGGGATCCGTCTATAGGACTGGGCGTACGGTATTGAAAAAGTTAATTTAATTTTAGTTCTGGATAGCAGCCAAAACAAGCCAAGAGTTGTATTTGAACTACAAAAAACGATGTTTTAGTGTCAAATGCTTCTTTTATCTAGCACCATTTAAAACAATCATGTTCGTGTTTGCTTTACGAAGATAGCTCCCAGTTTTTAAAGCGGCCGTCGTGTTTTAATATCTAGCCTTGCCTTCATTAGTAGTCAGGAAGCATTAGATCGCATCATTTTGTAGTTTATAACATTGAAATTGAGGTTTCGCCGCCGTTTTTTTCCATAAAATATGCAAAAATGTGAAAAAGCATAGGGATAGTTTTCAGTCTATTGAAAGTGGGCATTACATGTAATTATGTGATTATGTTTACATCTCACGTACATTTAATGTCATTGAACGATGAATTACACTTACATACTGGGTTAGTAGCCACTGTGATGGACATTACGGAACGCGTGTGGAGTGCTAACAAGCATTCTGGTACGATTCATTCAAAACTATATGGGATATCTTTTTTATTAATTTATTGTGTAGCTCACCCACACACAGATGTAGCCAAGAACTAAACCCATAGTGGGCGTGGCCAACTGCGCAATGCAGTAGACGTGTGCCTCTGGAGCTCCCGCGGCTTAACATCCTGTTATAAATGATTACTTAAGGACATCTGGTGACCCCCAAAATACGCTCTCCGGTGCGTGATACCCCAGGGCACATTTGGGGCGAATTCCAGCCTGAAACGCACCGGGGTTGCAGAGGTGGGAGCCGGGGAAGAAGACGCTGTTGCGGCCCGACGACAAACCAAGATGGCCGCCGGAGTGCTGGGCGGGCTTTGAGCGGGGACCGGACCATCCACACACACTGCGGTGGTTGCCAGCTTGAGTTGGGGACGGAGCTCCAGAGAACTGGTGGGGGCTGGGAGTGGTGGCGAGGCCCCTTCGGACCCCGACTGGAGGAATCGGAGTGCTGGACTCTGAGCTGCCTCGCCCGGACAAGGAGAGATGGGCACGACCAGTTGGTCGCCGCGGCGAAGACCCGTAGACAGCGGTGAGTGCCCGGCAACAGACATGGGGAAAGACAAAACTAGACGGCCCACCATGCAAATCAGAATCGAACAGTACACGATTCCTCCATCGCAACCCCCCCGATTCCCAACCGTTGCCGTCGGTAGAGGAGGACTCGGCACCCGGACTCTCCTTGAAGGATGTCATGGCGGCTATAGCAGACTCCCGCACAACGATGGAGCAGAAGATGGACGGAATCAGCCTGGATGCGTCCCTCCTCCGACACGACTTGCAGAAATTGTCAGCACGAACGGGTGAGGCGGAACAGTGTATTTCCAACACGGAGGACGGGTTGCATGCGCTGCAACAACTGCTTCAAGGAGTCTCCGCCAAACTCAAAACTCTGGAAGCCAGAGTCGAAGAAGGGGAGGGCAGGTCCAGGCGCAACAACATTTGAATTCTAAGTATTCCCGAGAAGGCTGAAGGCCCCTGTATGGAGCTCTTCTTGGAGCAGTGGCTGATGGACCTGTTCGAATAGCAATCCTTTTCCAAATTCTTTTCTATAGAGAGGGCACACCGAATGTCCACTGGTAGACCAGTGCCTGGTGCTCCCCCGCGAACGGTGATAGCAAGACTATTGAACTATCGGGATCGAGACACGCTGTTGCACCTTGCACGAACCAAAGGCACGATCACCTTTAACGGCTCTAAGATAGCCTTCTTCCCAGACTACATGCGGGAGGTCCAGAAGGCAAGGCAATCCTTTGAAAAAATTAAAAGACAGTTGCAAGTGATGAGAGCCAAATACGTCCTGCTCTTCCCGGCTCAGCTGAAAATCTATCACAAGGGCACAACGGTCCACTTCAACGACCCAAAGGAGGTCTGGCAATGGGCAGAGCAGCATATCGAGAGAGACTGGTTGGCACCTCGAACCAACAGGGACAGAAATCCCAGACCACCAGCAGGCCACCCTCTGGAGCTGGACCAGCCACCCTCACCGAACCAACTGGCGGAGGCTGAGGACTGACTCTGGCGGGCCCCCCGTGGGGGGTCTGATCCAACAAGCAGGTGTAAGACCGAATTGTTACTACTGACTATGCTGGGTGGTGCCACGAAACTGTTGTAAGTCGTTTACGTCATTAATACTGTGGCTAGCGGTGGCGTACCTCCATCGCACCTGGGAGAAGGCTACGGGGGCCCCCCTAACATCTTTAGTTTTAACCTGAACAAGGGTTCGCAAGGTTGACACCCTACCTTTTTTGAGTGTCAGCGATGTTGGGGCTTCAGGTACTTCGTGTTGGGGTGGATTATGGGGAGAGGGAGGGAAGGGAAAGTTATAGGGAGTTTTTTTTTTACCCTGGGAGCAACGCGTCACTGCAAACTCCAAGGTTTGTTGAGGTTCATGGTAAGACAAGGCTACAGATGGTCCAGACAGTATAATACTCTTTACTCCGGGCAAGCACCGCAATACATCACCATTTACGGGGATACCCTCCTCGTGAAACACCCGCCCAACCCTTTATCCCGATTCTTGGGTGGCATCCATACAACCCCAGTCGATCCCGACTGAACGCCCCAAGGCTTTTAAGGTGCTCACCTGGAATGTAAATGGGATGGGCTCCGCGATCAAAAGGCGCTTGATTAAGCAACTACTCAGTAGACACTCCCCCGACGTGGCCCTGCTATCCGAAACACACCTAGCAGGATCAAACTGTGCTCATTTCGAACGCACAAGCTACAGGGCTGCCTTCCATACGGGCTACACAATGGGATCCAGGGGGACTCTCATTCTTACACACAAGCGCATTCCTTTTGCCATTCAAAGCCTGGAACAGGACCCTAGGGGCTGTTATGTGCTGATCCTGGGAACGCTTTGGAATGAGAGGGTCGCTTTTGCTTCAGTGTACTCCCCACCCGGACTGGGGCAGGAACTGCTGGAGGATTTGACTGCCCTCATAGGTAAACACCAACCTGATAGGCTGTTTCTGGGGGGGAGATTTTAATGATGTCATGTGCAATACCACTGACCGTACACATCTCAGACAACGCAACCCGGACACCCCTACAAAGCTGTTTAACTTTGCATCCGCCTTGGGTTTGGGTGATATATGGCGAGAGTTACACTCGGACACTAAGAGGTACTCCTTCCACTCTGGAGCCCACGGCTCCCTCTCCAGGATTGACTATCTCTTTGTCCCACACACAGATCTCTACAGAGCACGGGCGGCCGACTTCCTTCCCGGGGCACCTCAGACCACTCACCCCTACTTGTGGAAATTCGCACACAGGGTCCCCCCCTAGAACATGGAGATTAAACAATTACTACCTGGGTTTCCCCAAGATAGTTGACCACCTTACGGAAGTCTCCACCGAGTACTTCGAATTTAATGACAACGGAGAACAGGACCCGGTGGTGGTCTCGGAGGCCTATAAAACAGTCTTACGGGGCTCTTTAATCTCCTGGGTGGCGAACAGGAGGCAGGAGAGACTCCAAGACATAGCAAAAGCGGAGGGCGAACCGACCCAACGCGAGAACGAACACATCCTCGACCCATCCCCGCAGACCCAACTCTCCCTTAAACGAGCCACTGAGTGGCTCTGAAACCTCTTATTGGACAATGCTAAACAAGCCCATTGGGATTCTCGAGCCAGAATCTATGAACATGGGGACAAAGCCGGCAGAATGCTAGCTTGGCTGGAGAAAAGGGATGAGGGACAATGCTGCGTTCGTGAGATTGTCACCTCACGGGGGAAAGGTGCACAACGGACGCAGAGATAGCCGAGACCTTTGCCCAATTCTATGAAACACTCTATCGGGCTCCGACCCCGCGGCTGGACCCAACCCTCCTTAATGACATACTATTCCCAACTCTCTCAGTACAGCAAAGGGCGAGTCTGGACTCTGCCCTCTCGGAGACCGAGGTGGCCGAAGCACTAGCCCAACTGCAGACCGGGAAAACACTGGGCCCGAATGGGTTCCCAGTTGAAACCTGGCGGAAGCTGGGGGGGGGTCAACATTACATCTTCCCTCCATAAAATGTTATTGACTGCCCGGGAACAGGGCACCCCCCGCAGGACCTCTGTAAGGCCACCATCGTGGTCATCCCTAAATCTGATAATCCCCAGGAGCAGTGTGCCTCCTATAGGCCAATCTTGCTAATCAATGGAGAGGCTAAGATCCTCGCCAAACTCCTAGCTAACAGGTTACAACCGGTAGCTGATGCCTTAATACACCCCGATCAATGTGGCTTTAAGCCACACAAATCGACCCATATGAATCTGCGTCGACTTCACTTGGCGCTAGAGAGGGCTCCCACCATTAACAACCCGCTTGCTCTTCCAGCGAAATCGACTTTGAGAAGGCCTTCGATTCGGTCCGATGGGATGGCCTCTGGGAGATCATGGAACGCATGGGCTTCGGGGAGGGGTTCCTGGGATGGGTGAAACTGCTGTACACAAATATCCGGGCAGAGGTCAGGGTGAAAGGGTGGACCTCTCGCTCTTTCCGATTGGGCAGGGGTACACGGCAGGGGTGCCCCCTTTCCCCCCTTCTCTTCGCTCTCACGATAGAGCCGTTGGCCAGATGGCTTCGCCAGAGCACATCCTGGATGGGATTCAGATGGCCAGAGGGACACGAAGACCGGATATCCCTATACGCGGACGACCTCCTGATATACTTGTGAGAGCCTGTCCGAACCTGCCCCATAGTGACCCGGATGCTTGTCCAATACAAGGAATTTAGCGGTCTAAAGATCAATTGGAAGAAATCCGTTTTCTTCCAGGTGAAAGGAGGGGGTCAGCCCGACCCATCTGACTGTCCATACCATATAGAACAGTTTGGCTTCCGATACCTTGGGATCTGGATAACAACAGATCCTACCAGTTATACCATACACAATCTTAAACCAATCATGGACCGATTCTCCAATGATGTACAACATTGGAAGCTTCTCCCCCTGACCCTCATGGGTAGAGCCGCCCTTTTTAAAATGTTAGCTCTCCCGCGATTCCTTTATGTCCTTCAAAACCCCCCGTTGCAGATCCTGGGGGCTGAAAACCCTCCTTAGGGAGCTCCTATGGGGCAGAGGACAAACATGTATAGCCCTGGCCACACTTCAGAGGTCGGTCTGGGAGGGTGGGATCGGAGTGCCCCGCCTTCAGACCTACTATTGGGCCTCCCAACTGGTGGTGGTCAATGACCTACTGCACGGAGACCGGGAACTACCCCATATCAAAGCCGAGGTGGGAACTATGCACGACACCGATCCATTGCAGCTATTGTACCAAACCCCCCCTAGATCCTCCCCACTAACAATGAAGGCACAGATTATTACCACCTGGAGGAACGTACACAAGTTTGTGGGGTGGGGGAACAAAATATCAGCGGCGCAACCCCTATGGCGAAACGCCAATCTGAAGGAAATTGCGAAACTCAAGCCTTGGCCGTGCTGGGTGAGGGCTGGGATCCAGAAGGTAGGGGATGTCTTGAAAGATGGGAATCATGCCCCGTTTGCGGACCTACAACACAGGTTCCAGCTCCCAGACACTGAGAGATACCATCACATGCAAATGTCCCACGCCCTAAGAGTCCGCATATCGACAGAGGACAATATCCCGGAATGCTCACCTATTGAACGCAACATTTTGCCTGAATATATCCCCTCCAAATGCACATCCATTCTCTATAATGCCATCACGTCCTTCGCGACTCCTGAGTTGACCAGTCTAAAGGCCAAGTGGGAAATAGATGTACGGGAGATCGACCCTGAGGACTGGATCCGGGTACTAATGCACCCACGGGAAGCCGCCATCTCCTCGAGACTCAGACTGGTGCAACTTAAAATACTGCATAGAGTGTACTATCCTAGAACTGCACTGTTTGGGTGGGGGAAAGTAACAAACCCGAACTGTCTCAGATGTGGGGATGAGGAGGGGACCTTCTTTCACATTCTGTGGTCCTGTCCCCGCATCCGAACTTTCTGGGAGGCCTGTTGTCGGGAACTGGCCCGGATACTCTCCCAAACAATAGAAATGTGCCCGAAGGTCCTAATCCTGGGAGCACCGGGGGAGCACGAATTGAATAAATGAGAAGAACTGCTATTTCCTACGGCGGCCGCCCTAATCAAGCGCAATATTGCACATAAATGGGGAGCCCCAGACTCTCCAACACTGGAGCAATGGGCATTGGACATGGACACATGTGCTATGATCGAAAGAAGGATCTATAACGCAAGAGGCTGTTCCAACAAAGCCTCTAAAATATGGGCAGCATGGGAGGAGGGAGGGCCCTTATGTATATGGACTCGGGGGATATTACTCTGAACACTTATAAGGTGAACTGTAATCGTACTCCACGAGAATGGTGATGCAAGACAAATTACTAATGTAAAACGGGCCGTGTCGGCCCCATTGGATGTAGCTGCCTCGTCTCTCTCTTGTTCCTCCCCCTTTGGTTTTGGTTGTTTTGTTTATGTTGTAATCAAATGATAATAAAAAATGTTTTATTTAAAAAAAAGAACTAGACCCATAGATTATAGAGAGGAGACCAGGACAAACGTACCTTCTTGAAGGTGCTTTGACATCTAGTGTGGCCGGACGGTTTGAGTGGCACTCAAGTGTTACAAGTGCAGTTTTTTGTGCAGTAGTGACAAAGGCATAATACTGGCCAGATTAATTGAAAATTATCCTTCAGAAAATGTAGCGGTGAAAGGCAAAGGTTTGCTTGGAAGGGTCTCTCTGAAACTCTATTTTGTGCCAAAGCTCAGGCATTGGTGTGAAGAATAGAGGTGGCAGCCTTAAAAAGCTGGCTCAGTGATACAATTGGGGAACAATCAAGACCCCATCACAGGACACAAGTCCAACCCCGCAGGTATATAATAAAAGGGAACACAGCTGCTGATTCAGTGATGGTGCAATATGGGTTGAAGAGCCAGAGAGAGCAGAGTATTCCAAGACCGAATGTAGTAGCTAAGGTGAAGTGAATGATGCTAGTAGTGTGCCCTCATTCGGTGGTATTGTGGAAAGGTCCATAGGTGAGGAGGAGGGGTTGGCTGAGGAGTGGGGGAATTTTGAAAGAATACAGAGTTGAGGGTATCAACTAGCACTGACTGCCTCAAAGGAGGACTCAGATGTGAAGCAATGATGGACCAAAACCTGAAAGAGGAGGAAGCTAATAATAAGTAGCCACGTACATGGTTACAGGAAAAGTGGGAGCCAGGGGTGTGAGTTGTGGTGCTGAGCATAAACAGGCTCCTGTAACTGTAGCTGTGAAGAAGGCAGGAGGGAGTAAACACATGATGGAGATTACCAGGACAATAAAGATTTTTTGCCTGCAGGCACAGAGAAGTCTGATAGCATCAGCCCTGTAGGAATCCTTAATTTCCACGATTATGGAGTTTGAGATTCCCCCTGAGATTACCAGAATCGTGTGCTTCCTGTTATTGAGGGGATAACAGAGTGTGTGACAAGGGGAAGGATCAATAGAGTAGGTCGAAGAAGAAGGTACGTGAGGAAGAGGGATACAAAACAAGCACATGCATGCAAGGAGGGGATCTGCCCAGGCCAGCAAGAGTGATTGAAGGGAAATCATAGCCATCTAAGGTAGAAGGGTGTGGTGCTGAAGTTCAAACAGTAAAAGAGAAGATAAAAGCAACAACATTACCAGGGGCACAACATAAAGTAATGGAAAAGAAAGGGAGTTAGACACACTTAATAGGAATCATAGAATGTAAAAATCATAAAGAAGAGACAACATTACTCATTGGTATCTTGTAACCCACAGGTCACTGTGAAGACCGGAAGTACTGGGAGGACAGCTAAGAGGCACCGTGTGTGTCTTGGAAGCAAGACAACGCATAGCA
This sequence comes from Ambystoma mexicanum, assembly GCF_040938575.1. Classification (NCBI taxonomy): domain Eukaryota; kingdom Metazoa; phylum Chordata; class Amphibia; order Caudata; family Ambystomatidae; genus Ambystoma; species Ambystoma mexicanum. Next base: position 557,726,995 of record NC_090931.1, read on the forward strand.
ACACAGAATTGAATCCCAGGCAAGTGCTTAGAAACTGGTCTCCGGCATTAAGGGTGTTATAAAAGAACAATTATAATGATAATTATAACATTGCAGGTTTGGAAATAATGGATGTCCAGTTCTAACTTAAAAAAAAAATGTTGTTATTGTTTAAAGCGCCAACCTAGCTCAACAGCAGCAGAGCGCTGTACAGAGCATGGCTAGCCAGCATTTGGGATGCAATCTTTTAACAGTGGCGCAGTACTGTGAGGTCTGTGCCGGTATTTACATCCATTGGAATTAGTCCTTGGTCAGGTGTTGTTGAAAGAGCCATGCTTTGAGAAATTTGCGAAATTGGATAATTGTGGGGGCATTCCAAGTCGACACCGGGATCAAGTTCCAGAGGGTTGGCACATGACAAGGGAAGGATTGTTTGTAGGCCCCCTCTTTGCGGATGAGTTGTGATTCAAGCCAGTTGGTCGATTTGCTGCATGAGGAGCATGTGCCACTAGATATATGGAGCTTAGCCACTAGGTACACTGATGTGCTACAAGTGACTGCTTTGTAGATGATGCATGCAGCCTTGAAATGTATCCTGGTTTGGATTGGAAACCAATGTAGTTCGTGTAGGATGGGGTTAATTCAGTCACATTTCCGTGCTCTTGTAATAAGGCGTGCTGCAGCATGCTGGACTGCTTTTAGCGGAGCCAAGTGAACAGCTGGCAGCCCTGTCAGGAGACCATTTCCTTGATATATGTGCAGGACCACAAGTGCCTGCACTACGGTCCGAAGGTCCTGCAGCGGAATGAAGGTTTTGATTTTTTGAAGGGTAGAGATTCTGAACCAGGCTATTTGGGCATTCTTGGCTATGTGTTTCTAGGACAGGCTTCGGTCAATGGTGAAGCCTAAGGATTTTGCTGAGTCAGAGTTGTGGATCAAAACCTTCTTGAAGAAATATGAGATACTGGGTGATACGTCAAGTATGGATGATGTGAACAACACAGAACCAGATGGAGATGGAGCTGCAGAGATTGAGTGGCAGGAGGGAGAAGATTTGTCCTAGGATGAGTCTGCAGATTTTTGGATGACAACTTAAAAAAGAAAGCGAGGTGGACAGTCAAGAAGATGCCTACAGAGTGTCGTCTTCAGGAGGCATTTTCTCTTTTCATAGCTATGAGAAAGGAAACATCCAGATATAAAGCATAGATACTAGTGTGACTCTACAGAAGGTAACATATGCTAAATAATAGAGAAGCAGAAGAGTGGGGGAAGCTACAGGTCAATTTGTCGGAAAGAGAAGAGGCAACAGCGAGACATACCCAAAACATCAAGCAAGTAAGTTCAGATCAGGAACCTCAACATGAAGGTTGAATATTTGGAGAACAACAATTTGAGGTGCAATGGAAGGGCACTTAGCATAAAGCAGGGTGAGGAAAGAGTAACATAGGAGTTTCATTCCCCATTGGTAATGAACGCTGTTTTGGGCGGATGGAGCTTTTTAGTGTGAGGTCCAGCTGGCACATTGCATTCCATTTAGGAAACTACAGAATGGACGGATAACTATGTTGATCAAAATGTATGCAGATAACATTCTATTAAGAGAAAACACTGTGTTGAGGTGTCATTAAATCTAAGCTAGTATTGATAGAGGGCTGCTTATTGTATTTCAGAGCAGATGTAAATAATGAAACGATAAACTGAAGATGGCATCCAGTAAGTCCTCCACTCCCCTCTAAGAGATGCTACAGGTGCCTTCTTGCAAAATCAGGTGGAAGGGCCAGAATATGTTCTTAGATACCACATAAAAGTTGAACACATCGATTCAACAAGGGAGATAGAAGGCAACAACAAAATAGAATGTCGATTGAAATATGAAGAAACATTTTTACAGTGGATATCTGAATGATAATATATATTACAACAACAGGAAGGAAGAGACATACATCTGAAACTTTTATCAAGTTGCATAAATTGCAGCAAGGAAGAATGGAGGTTGGAGCAGGGACAACCTTCCATGTGTAGAGGGAAAGGTCACACATAGGAGAACACTAGGTGGAGGCAGGTAGGAGAAGCAGAAAAGAATGACGGAAAATAGGACGAGGGCACGGAATGGGGGGCAGAGTAAGGCAGGGAATTAAGTGAACGGGTGGGACGTCATTGATATCAATACAAAAAGAAAGTCCAAGAGCGTAAGTGTCTAGAAAAGTAAAATTGGTAGTAAGACGGGAAGACAGAATTATATTCTAATGGCGAGGTGTGAGGTAATATTGAGGAAAGCTTAAATACTGTACACAAAAGGAGCAATGATTTTTTAACATTAACTCGGACAATGGGTAGAAATACTTATATTGAAGGAGACCCATTTGACTGATGGTCACTTGTATTTTAAAATTCTCCCATTGTAAAATAGGTAGTAGGGAGCTGTCCTACTGCAAATATAAACAGGAGTGCAATCCTCTTCAGAAAATACATTATTTATCAATTACTAAGGTGGGTACATAACTAAAAGCTAGAATAGAAGGGCACTGATTTATTGAAAGAAGACATCTAACCCACTAACCATACACGCTAACGATGTCTGTTAACATAGCAATAAAAAAGAAACGGCCAATGACAGACATCAGTGCGGAAGCAGAGAAAGTCACTGATATGTTGGGATGTAACTTACTTTGGACAGTTCAGTAAAATGTAAAATAGCATCAGCCCTGGTTAATATTTATGCTGGAGAAACTAGCACATTGTAGCGTAGCAGAAGACAGGAAGGTGGCAGGTACACTTAGAATAAGCAGATGTACTACACTGGGGTGTCCCATTACAGAAATTATATTCAATTTTCATATACCATAGCTGCTAGTTTTAAAACAAGCAAATAAGATATGTAAAGAAACTCTTGCTTTACAGAGAAATGCTTGTAACTAAGGTTATGCAGCAATGAAGGTTGGTTGAACTGACAATAAAATGCCATATGCACATTTTTTGGGAAACAAAATTAATAAGAAACAAGATAGTTGCATGGACCGAGATCTGCCTGACCCATCTGATACACAGACTTTTAGATTTCTAGCGATTAGGGTTGCAAGAAAATGTGGAGAATTAAGTCAATCGTTTTACAAAGAGACGTGAATAAAGAAAATAGAACTCTGATGAGATGAATGGACATACGGCTTACTTTTACAGGCAAAATATGAGTGGTACAAATATTAATAATGCTGAGGTTTTTGTTGTAATTTCATTTGCCCTCCATCCCAACCCCAGATACTTTTTTTCGAAGGTCAAAGTCGACTGAAGTTGGGTTTTGTGGGAAGGAAGACTGTGAAGGATTTCCTAGCAAATTATTGCTCTGGCTAGGATACAGGAGGATGAGGTCAGTGCCCAAGTTCTCTTAGGAACATTTGTCTTAATTGATGCTCAATCTGAAAGGGAGAATCTAGCACTGCTCTTAGAGGTTGCCACAGCACTTTAACTTGGCATTGGAATCGAATCAAAAGTAGATAAACTCATATTATTATGGTGTGAGATCTGGAAGTTGTAGGACATAAGAGCTTACGAGAATGAACCATCTCATGAGTCACTCTAAACCTCGGCACAATATGATAGGTATGGGAAGAGGAAGGTTGGGCATAACAAAATAGTGAACCTAATCGAAGCTCAATGGTTGGGTAACCTAGAGAGGTGAAGGGAGAAATGGTTTGCTTTACAAACTAATACATTCCAGAGAACATAGATCTTCAGCACAGATTCCTTGTATGAGGATTAGAAGGCTGGAAGAACTAGGAAAGCTGAAGGATGTGCTTGAGAAATCAGTCATCGAGCAATCTGCTTTAGATGAGGCAGTATCGGAAACTGGTTGTGGGACACCAGAATTGATTTGGAAAATAATTAATGGATGAAATTGCTACAACTTTGTAGATAAAGGAAAGAATAAGAAATATAGCACAAATGCAATTTTGTGTTCAACATAAGGTATACTACATGCCAAGCAAAATTGTAACATTTTAAAATCTCAAGAAGGTAAATGCTTCAGATGCTCTGAGAAGGGAAATCTATCTTTTGCTGAGTGTAAGACGCTAAGAGACCCTTGGGGAAAGGATTATGCATACGGTAAGTGACATTTGTGACAACCCCCGCCCCGGCACTTCATACCCCCACCCGCACTTGCACAATCTGAATGACACAAGGCCCAATAAGATTATTGTTTTGTCCTCCTTCTGTTCTCCCTTCCTCGTCCTGTCACACATAGAAACACTTGTGTACAGGGGCGTTATACATGACTTATCATATCATAAGGTAGGCCATACAGAATAAAGACTATTTGGAAGAAGGATTAATAAGGGCAGTGGTATGGTGAGAAGAAATAACTCGAGTGTTAAAGACTAGTAAGAATAGTTAGGCCACAATGAAATGAAGTACAGAAGGTGGTAGAATTAATGACTGAGAATCAGTGATACAAGATTCATTTTGGTTGCTTCCATTCCGTTTTAATCTTGCTGAGAAGCTATTCCAGGATTTCATGTTGGTTTATTTGGATTGGAAACTGCACACCAATGACTACACGAGAAAATAATTCACTTGGATGTGAAATGAATGACATAAAATGAATCTTCCAAGTGTCATCTTGAAAGCAATTATGTTCCATTTTGTTGCAGTGGCCATACAACCAAGATTGCTTTCTTATGTGATTTTGCAAATCTGTTCTAAGCTACGTTCTTTTCTCTTTTCTGTGATGCCTACGTTGGAAAATTCCATATCCCCAATTAGTACCATTTTTACAAGCTTCCTCTACATCACATACCTTTCCTATTCTTTCCTCATTATCCAAAAAGGCACTGCTGTCATCCCTTCTCCCCAAGCTTCTCCAAACTTTTTCAAATGTCTGTTTGCATCTTCTTTGCTGGCAAAGATATCCATCAGTCTTAAAAAGTCCATCCTAACCCCGTAACACTGTTTCTGCCACCTGAGATCCCGGTGCCACCAGGACATTACAAGTCCTGGCGGCCCGGGGTCTCACGCGGCAGAAAATGTTTTTCCCCTTTCCCATAGAGTCCCGTAGGACTTCTGTGACATCTGTGCCTACCAGGGCCGCTGAGCCCGGCAGGTCAGACGTGCTGGACGCACATGCCCCCGCAGGCACAGTTGGAGTCTGCCGGTCCAGAATGGGTGCCGGTATGTTGCAACCGGCACCCTTAAATCCCAACCGGCAGACTTGTAATGAGGCCCATTGGGTCTTATCCTACTTGTTTGGCTGTACTGTCCCTCCTCACTTTAGAAAGATCAGAGAAAGACAAGACCACATCAAGCAGCAAGAGCTTGGGTTCCTGAATGTTGTTGATCTTCAATTATCTTGTGAATACCTCAAGGACAATCTCCTCCACCCTCCCACACACACAAAAGCCCTGGGCCTTTGTACTGAAAATGTTCTTCAGGGTTTGCCTCTGTTGCAAATCGAAGAGACCCTTTCCGGACCACCATATGGAGTCTTACACAGGTCCAGTAGTATCTATGCAGATATTTGAAGAGTAGAATACATATTATTAAATTGTTTGCTTCCAAAGGGGTCACTTAGAGAACCTCTTCCCATACATAATTCCTCCAGAGTCCAGTCAAGTTAAAAGAAGCTTTACTTGGCCGAAGCCATAAAAGCAACGCATACCACAGCATTTAATAAAACATCAATCATCAATAAAATACAGCATTTAAAACTTGTTAGAAATTAGTTTGGTCACCAAAATATAGATGTTCTTATATAAGATTATAAAAATGATCGTATTTAAAACAGGCCGTTCGTCAGTATACTATGCTTAAAGCTATGCTTAAAGCTGTTTAACATATGTAACGCATTGAGCAGCATAAATCCTTGTAATATGTGTGTACAAAATTACAAAAAGCAGCAGACATTTATCCATAAACTGAAACACAGGTCCTCAACAAAATGCAACATTTTAAAACTCATAAAATTATAAAATTAATCTGGTCTATAAAACCTCAAACTAATACAGTTAAGATATATATATATATATATATTTGAACACATGTGTTCCCCCACTCATGTTATGGATAGCTGGCAAATTGTGGCGAACACCAATTTATGAGAGCACTCAGTCTTGTGTAAGGTGTAGACAAACTTTAATAATTCTTTAACCATTAAAATTACATGTCAAATACATGATTTAAAACATAAAACCTTCATGGTCTTAATGAACAACTCGTCTCAGGTTCTGCTGTGTAAAGTAAACGCCATGCGTTCCATCCCTCTTTCTGGGACTTCTTCAGACGAAATTTGAATTGCTGTATAATGGGCCCTCTTTTATTTTCACACTCTGTCAGGTCACATGACATTCACAGTCACATGACTCACTTTCAGTTCACATATAAGGTATCTAATAACCTGGCAGCCATTTTGTAATGGAGTGTATAATAACTCTTAAGTATATCATATACACGCTCTACTTAAAATAAGCAAGCGGTTATTGTCATTTCATTGTGACCAGTCAGAGTGTTATATACAGAAATCAAAACGTGATGTAGCAGCCCTAGGGCCAAATGGTTCCTCAATTTTTAATATTCCCCACTGCAGTAAAATTCTGCACGGCACGGACAGAACATTCAATAAATAGACAGCCAAGAAGAGACCGCAGCAGAATATAGTGCTGACGCAATAGATATAAAAATGACACCAAAAAGGCCTAAAGATTTATAAAGTGTCCCGTGTTAGATATCCTATGACTATAATATGCCCAATCGTGCTAAAGTGCAACATGGTATAAAGGGCATCTGTGCATATACGTATGTCTTTATTGACTAAATTGAAACAAATATAATACCCCAACGGGCTAAAGTGCATTAAACTCAGAAAGCTGCATCTGATTGTTAACATTTGATGTCACATAATACCAGAATAAAATCCACATTTCTGTACCATATTTCTGATGACTCATAATGTACAACTCATTGTGATTCATATATTGGACTTATTACATATAATTAAACCAGTTCATAAAAAAAAAGGAAGGAAGAGAAGAGAAACATGAATACACTTATTTTCCAAAAGGAGAAATGTTATTAAAGTGCTAGTTAGTTACTTAGCAAATGGACTGTTAACACTTCATCTGAATTATGCCCAAAGGGTTTCTTAGAATTAAATTCAATGATTAGCCTAGATTCCAATCTATGCAATTTCCCTTCTCTATTGCCCTTTTTTTTCAATTCAGGAACATGGGCTAATGCATAGTATTTTAGAAATGAGGCATCATATAGTGAGCTTCAGCAAAATGCACTGCTAAAGGATAATTACCATCTTGATGTAGGATGGCTTGATAGTGTTGTAGGATACGAATCTTTAGTTGACAAATATTAGATCCTACATAGACTTTGGCGCATGGACAACTAATGGAATACACCACATACCTGGTTAAACAATTGATCCTATCTCTGATTTACCATTTTTTTCTGTTCATATGGACCATATTTCACCAATGTTTTTTGTTCTGCAAATGTACACATTTTGCATTTCCTACATTTCTCAAAACTATTCTTGATTTTCATATTTCCTAACCAATTGGTATGTTGAGCAACTGGTTGTAACATGCTAGGCCATACAAGATCCTTTAATGTTTTCTCTCTAAAAAATGTCAACTGTGAAGACTGCCCTGTCACCAAATTAAGATAACTGTCTGCCTTCAAAATAGGCCAATGTTTATTCAGTATAGATCTCATTTGTTGTGATTGTGAGCTGAACTGAGTAATGAATCTAATGCAATTAGAATCTTGATTTTTTTTCTTTAACTTTAAGAAAATCTTCTCTATTACATTTTTTCATAGGCAGTAACAATACTTTGGGCCTCATCACGAGTTGGGCGGTAACGTCGGCGCTAATAGCCCTACCGCCAAACCCCCCGGCGCTATTAGTGCCGGATCACGGGTTTGGCGGAACGGTTAGTGCCCATTCCCCATTGGGCCCATTCGGGAATTCCTCATTCCCCGTTGGGCCCAATGGGGAAAATTTGCGCTATTACCGCAGGCAGATTTCACGTCGGCAGTAATCGCGTTGAAAATCGGCAAATATGCAGCGGTTTTCCCCCTAGCTCAGAGCTGGGAGGAAATCCGCCAAGGCCATGATCTGGCAGACCCTTAAATGCGGCAATAATAGCGCTACCGCCGCATTTAAGGGTTACTGCCAAACTCATGATGAGGCCCTTTGTCTAGAATATTTTCTTTTTAGGAAGCGTGCTCCCATATTACTCGCTTCCTGCTCAAAATCACTGTCTGACGAGAAGTTCCTCTTAGCCCTAACCATTTCACCAAATGGTATACTGTTAATCAGACTCTTGGAATGATGGCTTTTACCATTTAGCAAGGCATTAGATGCAGTTGGTTTCCTGTGTAGTTTACTACACATCTGATTATTAGATATAAACAACTCTACATATAAGAATACCACTTGGCTCGAGCTGCTGGAAAAGGTCAATTCTAAGTTGAGATAATTCTTGTTTAGGTGTGAAATATATGGTTTAAGAATCCATCGACCAGTAGGTTCTTAGTGTTTTCAGATAGTCGGACACCCTCCATCATCTAGCCAGAGGATCGCAAGGTTTCCTGTGGAGAATCGCTGATATAGAAATCTTGCAAGAAGAACGATACAGGTGGGACAGGTCCCTCTTTCACGAAATCCCTCCTGGTTTCCACAGGCGCTGAGTGGACTGAAGGAGACAGTGGCCGATTGGAGGAGGTGGACGATACCGAAGGTCTTGGACCAGAAGACCGAATGGTGAGTAGATTGAAGGGAATGGCAAAATAAGGGGATGGGATTGTGGTAACATGGAAAAGTAACGGTGGGTTGTTTAAAATAATGAGGAGCGTTACAGAGAAAAGGAGGAGCATTTTATAGAGCCTGTTTTCCTATCTTAAGGTAGGTCTAGAAGGAGTAATTTCAAAACCCCAACAGGGTTATTAGGCGGCACATAAACAGGTTTATGATAGGTAATGACAAACTCCAATTGGTGTATTTTAGGGGCTAGGAGAAAAGAAGTACAATGGTGTATATGTAAGAAGTCGACTAGTCTGTCTGGTTGTGTATTTTGTAATTGAAAAGAGGTGTCGAAGAGCAACACAAATAAAACTGTGAGGTTAGAGAAGAGATCAAAAGTTACCTATTTTTTAGGCATTGTCTGCCCGACTGAAAAGATAGATTGAGATAATTGAGAAGTAAAGGCTTTGAGCGGCGGAGGTTGGAGCGAGCTGATGTACCTGTGCAAGACACTCCCAAAACTCGCACCCAAGCTCAAACAGTATAGTGCGGAATGGGTAAAATGTACAGCAGATAAAATGTTCATGCCATGGCCGCAAGGGGGATCGGTGTCAATCGCGGTATTGCAACACATGGCCACAAACAAGGAAGTTAGGCAGAGGGAAGATCAAGATGAACAGGATAGAAAAGACAAGGAACGAGAGAAAAGCGGATTAAAGAGGATGAATAAAAAAGAAAGCAGGCAGAGACAAGAACAAATATATCAGGATGAACTGCAAAAGAAGGAAGAAAGGGCATAGGAGCAAAGGAAATATGACAATAGACCAGGAACACTCAAAGAATGAGATAGGCAAGAAAAGGAGGAAGCGCAGAAATTAAGGGATAAAAGGATGCAAAGACGAAAGGAAGAAGTGCGTAGAGCGAATGAGAGAAGGGAAGAAAAAAGAAGGGAAGAGGAAATAGTTAAATGGGAAAGAAAATGAAGAGAATTGGATGAAGAAATGGAGCTAAAAGGAGATAGAAGGAGCGTGATATCGATTGCAGTCAGAAAGAGTTAATGGAACCGATTCTAGTAATATCATGGGGTAATATAGAGGAGTTCCTCCCATCACAGGGTGCAACATCAGGGCCATTTAGGGTAACTAATTTTGACAAAGGAAGTATCAGGGATAGGATCAATAAAGCCTATCAAGACTTGCGAGAAGGAAGCAAATCAGGAAGCCAAGGGAAAGGAGAACAGTCCCTTGTCTTTCAACCACAAAGCGAAGGAAGAGACCTGTTCAGTCTCGAGCATAGAGCCTTGTCTTTAGACAGGCTGACTTTAAATAGGGCGAAAGAGAAGAGAGCCATACTAGTTGGGGATTAGATATGTCAGACGAAGGAAGAGAAATGTTCCGTGGGGGAAGAGGGAGGAGTGCATGCAGTCCCGAGGGATGTCTGCAGACAGACAAGGAAGTACGATGGTCTGATCTAGAGCAGCCTAAGGATAAAATGCCAGATTCTACAGAATATCCAGAGCGACCTAAAGGGTGACCGCATAGTGAGAAGGGGGAGTCGCCACCATATGTGAAAAGGCTGAGGTTATTGCCAGGAAGAAGGTGATCAGGAACCATTGTCCCTGCTATGTATAGGCGGATGATGGGAGCCGATTGTGTATTTGGGTTCACACAGTTCCCTTTATTGGAGAAAGGATGGGCCAGACCGCAGTATTTTCCTCAGCCACAAATGGATAAGGATAATTTAAGGTGCAAACTTCCTACTTTAACGGCGAGTGCAGGAAAATTGATTTATGAATTTGAGAAAATGACAGGGGGAAATACGTTAGCAATAGGGGACAGTTAGTGTCTCCTAGCAGCTATTCTTGAGGAAAGGGCTGTTGACATTTGGACGAGAGCAGGATACTCAAGTGTCACAGCACAGAACACAGCGCACGATGAAGCGCCGTTTAACAATTGTAGAGCATATGTCTGTAGAGCGTTCAGGGTACAATATCCTGATACGTCAGATATGGGTGCAATTATGGCACGTAAGATGAAAGAAGACAAAGATCTGTTTGCTTACAATCAAGGTATTCAGGAACGCTGGACTCTTGAAATGTGCAAGCCGTGGTCGAAATCGTCACAGTATTTTACCACATTTTATGTCAAGGACTGCCTGAGGCAGTGCAAAGGCAGCTTAAGAAATTAGTGGGAATGGAAGCGAAGCTATGGGAGGAGATACAGTTGACTATAGTGCATCCCCGCAGACTGTTACAAGAGAAAAATAAGAAGAAGGAAGAAGTTAGAAAACTTGAGGAAGCTAAGTTAGTTCAGAAAAAATGGTCGAAGTACACCATAGAAGGGGCGGTACTGACAAGCAGAGAGGAATTGGGAATGCAGCAAGTAGTGGACGCAGCAAGCAGTGGTTACATCACAGTCAAATAATCAACGCCAAATGGATCAAGGAGGAATGGGTTTATGCCACGTAGCAGAGGAATGGGGTACAGAGGAAGGGGAGGTTTTCAGAATAATTAAGGTGGATTTCATAATATGCAGAATAACAATCAGAATGTGCAAGGAGGATTAAATCAAGGGGGACAAATCAGAAGATTTCCTACTGTATGTTGGACATGTGGCATGGCAGGGCACATCGTGCGAACATGTGGAAGCCACTGGTATATACAGAATGAGCAATACTCAAGAGGGGGGACAACTTATCCTCCAGCATATAGCTCACAAGTTAGGGATGGGTTTGCCAAAGATCAGACGGTGTATCAAGCACAAGCACTGCAAATACAACAGGCATTGCAGCCCCAGCCAGCACTATTGAATCTGCCACAAGGGCAGTCAGAGCAGGGACCCTTGCAGATACAGCAGAATGCAAACACGGGACAGCTACTGACACCTAAAGTAGGGGGTGTCACCGTGGTGGGAGGAAGTCCTTTCACGGGTACGGGGATAAGCATGTACCCACAATAGAACAGCTCAAAGGGCGACTTGATGTGTTCAGTACTATCGGTGACACCCGACTTGCAAGAGGAACCAAGGGTTGATGTGACGATAGGAGGCAAATCTTTTTCTTTTTTAGTAGACACGGGGGCTACTCGTTCATGTATACTAGAGGGCAAATATCCAATGTCAAGAAATGCCATGAATGCTCAAGGCTTCTCTGGAGCTACAAGTCGATTTCCTTTTACTGATGAGTTACCAGTCTTCATAGGAGAATGTGACATGTCTGTTCCATTATTGTACTCAAGGCAGACACCAGTTAATATTTTGGGAAGAGATTTAATGACGAAATTGAACACGACGATTTCTTTTATCGACGAAGGCATAGTGTGTTCTACTCCAGGGATACATATTATGAACACGGGCAACTTTATATTGGTGTTTATAGGGCAGATGGCTCAGCGAGGAATGTCACTAGAACCAGAAGTATTTCTTTGTGGGGTACGCATTTTGTTGACATGGCTACCCGGTTTAGTGGGAAAGAATATGAGAATACCTGATGAGTTTTTGTTCAGGCCACAGATACCCATGGACAGAGAGGGGAGACAGGTTAATCCCCTAGCATTAACTGCAGCCATAGTGCGAGGGGAATTGCCCATGCTCGAAAGAACCGATGACGGGAGCAGGCCATGGAGAACAGTGATTGCCGTTGGGGAAGGGTATAGATTGACTGACGTCACAGACAAAGACATGTTCAGAGATGATCCATCAGATGATGAAGTGGTATTTGAGATGAGTATTACATATTGGATCAGAATAGAAAAAATAGAGATGAGCGAATGGTGGAGTATGACAGCGTCCAGAACTTTTCTTTATGAAGATTTGAAAAAGTGCCTATGACGTAGGCTTATTGAAGGGGGTAGGGGAGGTTAAGATTAAACTGAAGCCAGGAGCAATTTTACCTCGAGCAAGGCAGTACCCAATTTCTTGAGAGGCAAATTAGGGTATTTTGAAGACTATATCAGCCCTGATGGAACAAGGTACTTTAGTGATGTCAGAGTCACTGTGTAATACTGCAGTATACCCTGTGAAGAAAATTGAAGGGGGTGGGCATGGAGATTCATACAAGACATGATACCAATTAACCAGATTGTAGAGGAAGAGTTTCCTTTAGTTCCAAATCCTTCAATGATATTGTGTAGTATCCCAACAGAAGCACAGTATTTTACAGAGTGACTTGAAAAACTTGTTTTTCTCAATCCTGTTTTATAAGGACTCCCAAGATCTCAGGTCCTTTATGTTTCGCCAGACTAAACTGAAAAGCACTCATTTGCCCCAAAGGGTATTGTGAGTCTCCATCGACCTTTAATAGTCCTTCAGATGGACCTAAGCAATATTGATTTGAAAAGTGTTGTGCTACAGCACATAGATGATATTTTGGTTTGTAGCACAACAGAAGATGAGTGCAGACAAGACTTGATTCAGTTAATGACTATCCTGGCAGACAAGGGATATACGGTAGACAAAGAGAAACTGCACTATTGTCTGGAAGGAGTGTTATATATAGGGTAGTTGATCTCACATGAAGGGAAAAGGTTACACCTGAAAGAGCTGAGAAAATTATGAAAACAGCAAAACCGCACAAGATAAAACAAATGCAGCAGTTTTGGGGATTATGCAACTATGTTAGAGCATGGGTGTTTGATTATAGTTCATACACAAGACTCCTTTTGCAGGCTTTGAAGAAAGAACAAGTGAATAAGGAAAGAATAGAATTGAATTGACTGAGGAAATAGAGGAAGCGTTTGAAGAGCTGAAGAAAGCAATTTGTACAGCTCCAGTTTTAGGAATTCCCAACTATGATAAAGAATTCTTTCTGTTTTCACATACAAATAGGACAATCATGACAGCAGTGCTTACACAGAGGACTACATTGGGGTACAAACCCCAGGCATATTATAGTGGGATTTTAGATACATTTATGAGAGGGCACTTTCCTTGCAAACAATTGCTGGCAGCAGCCGCGTTCGTAATAGAGAAGTCTACTAGTATTGTGTTGGAGTGGTCTATGACAATGTTTGTTGAGCATGCTTTGTTTGCCATTTTGGAAAAGCCTAAGGGCACATTGACATCTCAGAGAACTTCTGCATATGAGGTAGTTATATGGAATCCAGCAATTAAACTAGTTAGGTGTAAAATAGAAGGTTGGGTCTGTGAAGATGAAAAACATTTTTCATACGAAGCTCACCCACGAACACCGGCTTTTTACATGTTGCCAGAATTCCATAAGAATGCTGAAAGACCACCTGGGAGACCCATTGTTTTTTCTTAAACACTTCGTAGTCTGGATGCCTTCCTTAAAAACACCACCAGCACCATTGTGTTACTTGACCAAATCCATCTGAGGAACAACAGTCTACTAGCAACAATGGACGTAGAAGCACTTATACGTCAATCCCACAAGCACAAGGTCTAATAGCCATTCAGGAGGTCCTCGATACCAGAAGTGACACCACATCGGTTCCTACTGAATTCATTTTGGAATGCACAAAATTGGCCATGTCAAAAAACTTCTTCCTATTTAACAACCAGATCTACCAACAAACCAAAGGAGTGAGTATGGGGGCCACTTTTGCCCCCGACATCGCTAACCTTTTCATGGAACAATACGAGAAAACCAACATTTTCTGCAACCAGAATCCTTTCCTATTGCACATTGGCCTGTGGAAACGATACATCAATGATGTTATACTAGTATGGAATGGGACACCGAGCGAATTGCAGGATTTTCATCAATGGCTTAACCAACGTAATCCACACATCAAGTTCACTATGCAATGGGATTACCACCAGATTGATTTTCTTGACCTCCATATATATAAAACAGGGGAACATTTGAAGACGGAGTTATACCGCAAACCGACAGATCGCAACAGTCTACTACATTTTCAGAGTTATCACCCTCATGGCCTGAAATACATTCTACCATATGGTCAATTTTTAAGGATCCAGAGAAATTGTACGGAAGCAAACAGATTAAAAAAACATGCAGAAGACCTACAGACCAGACTGTCAGAAAGAGGATACCCCAGAAAGGCGATTAGAGAGGCTAGAAAAAGGGATACCCACACTCCTAGATATGTTTGTTTAGAAGTAAAGCCTAAAAAGCCAATCGAGAGGCTGGTATGCGCACCACTTTCAGCCCACTGAGCAACATGTTACAAAAGACCATTAGGAAGAATTGCCATTTGGTGAAGCAAGCAGGGGCACTGAGCAAAGTGCCCTGTTTTGCCTTATAAAAGAACAAAAATTTGAAAGACTCGCTTGTCCACACATTCCTGGAACCCGCGAAAAACACGAACAACACACTAGAATTTACCCCCGGTTGTGGGACACTATAAATGTGGGAAATGCGTGGCAGGTGACCTCACCCTACAGAAAAAAGTATTCAAACACAAGAAAGTAAAATGGACAATGAAGGAGCACACAAACTGTAACACCAAAGGAGTGATTTATATCATTGAATGCCCTTGTGGCCTTCTTTATGTAGGAAAAACCATTCGTCCAATCAAGATGCGCATATCAGATATTGTACAATCAGGCCTCAATATCTCTGTAGAGTGGAAATCTTTCATATGATCCCACTATGATCCCACTTTCTGAATTGTTTTTTTTTATCTAACTAAATTGACCACACATGGTGTCAAGAAGTGCGGTTGAACGTTGTGGAAGCAATGGAGGCATTAGACTCGTACCTTTTTCCCCGCTCTAGTCCTCATTCATTATGGCGGAGCCACGTATAAATACAGACTCCGCCCATTGCTCAGAGCGTTGTATCTGTTTTCTACCCTTTTGTACGACGCTCCGTTGCTAATCCAAAGTTTCTTCTCTTGTACACTCGTACCAGCCTTCCTTGAATTCCTGTTTACAATTCTGCTTCGGTCCTTATCTACTCTTCGCACTATACTTTTTCTGTCGTTAATTCAGCTTTAACTTACTTTCTATCCTCTTACGCGACTCTTGCATTTCCCTTTTTTACTTTCGGTTTCTTCCGGCATTCTACCGCGATTGTTCGCGGCATGTTCGGAGAGTCGCACATCCTTCCGCAACCCTCCGCACCTTCCTTCCTACTGTCGGCGGTCTATCGCCATTTCTGCAACCTTTTTATTCTTTCTCTCTGGGTACTTTTTGTGACTTTTCCTGAGTCACCATTACCTCTTAGGCGGCTCTCGCCTTTCCTTTCTTGTCACCCTTTCTACGTCCATACTGGACTCCTGAAGACCACCCCTCTACCTCGCCGGTTATTTCCTTAACATAGCGGGTTTACTTTTCTCACCTAATCTATCTTTTGTCACCCCACTCTAAGCAATCTCTGGCAGTCCTTTTTATACTTTCCGTATTCTTCTTCCTTTGTACTGTGAACAGCTAATCCTTACCGTCTCCTTGCTTCGATATACTTACCTACGTTTCCTGTTTGGGGATCCATTGCTACTGGACTTGGAACTCGGAAGAGTGTCTTCTTTTGGCTGTGTCTCGCTCCATATCATTCTTCCAGCTCTACCTACATGGACTAGAGGATCTCCATCTGCTCCACCGTTCATTCAGGGTTTTTTCTGTCTTTTGGCTTTTTCCCTGATTTTGGGGCTGGCTCCCCGTTGTCCCCCGAGGGTAGGGTTCCATCTCTGTCAAGGTGGCCTCCGGGGGAGCCAGACCCTATTTACACGACCGGAAGGACCACAAGCCCAAGGATAAACCGGCTACAGAAAAGAGGTTGAGTCGCAAGACCCCTGTCAAGACTCCCACGTAAGCATTATCCAAAGAACCAGGTGAGGACAATTGGGATAGTGAGCCCGACCCTGACACATGGTAACTTTCCTTCCTGTGCTGCGAGACCAGAGCTCTTCCACCAGACTATAGACTGATTTTACATCTAGTCACAAGACTGGGAACTACATGAGACCCTTTTCACATACCAGGGTAAAGTAGGGTGTCCTGTGGACAGAGTAATGACCAAAATACCATCTACAAAATGTCTCGTAAGCATGTTTTGTTTAGATTTATTGAACTATGCAACACAAATGTTATATCATAATGTATGATATTTGATGTTCTGCCATTAGATTTGGATATATATCTATTGTAGCACTCATTTGACCATGTTCCACACCTGTTGTGCATCCACTAGACATACTGCACTATTATGATCACTCCCGTATGTGCCTGGACTCCCTCTACCTCAACGTTTTCCCTTACACTCGAATACACGGCTCAGTACAACTAATGCACTAATGCCTTGCTCCATCTCCAGGCAGGCAGACCTATATCCTTCAATTTCTACACCCAAATACATGGCTCAGTACAACTATTGCACTAATGTTCCTTTTTTTCACAAGTGCCGGGCAGTCAGGCATTTATTCTTTTTACGGGGTGCTTCCAACAGTATCACTCCTAAAAGACACTCATGCTTTGTGCCCACCATTTTGAACCCTAGGAACCCTTTTAAGACACTGATGAGACACATTTTGTTTTTTTTTCTGTAGATCTGAACGCGGGATGCCACTCCGTATCGTTGCCATGACAACGGACGTAAACACCCGTTTAAAATCCTTCATTTTTCTCAATCTGATTATATATCCAACTATAATTAGTGATTTTACACAATCCCACACGGATTATGTAGTTATACCAATTGGACGCCGCATATGCGTTGTTTCCCACTCCAACATGGCCGTCAGTAATTAAACGCATGGTGACTTAGCAACGGCATCTGCATCGCAAAATTGCTGTGCACTGACGTTTTGAAGCGAGAGCTTCACGATCACATAGCAGCTATCCTACATCAATGAGGGAGATCGTAGGAGAATCTTTGCCCTCCTAGATTTAAACACGGATTGAAGCCGCAACAGGTATGTTAGTGTACTCGGTTTGAACCGACGATCGCACACATAGACAACTTTTGTTTTCACAATAGTCAACCAGACTGACTAGTCTTTCCACTTGCAGGAGATTTATCCAAAACCATCCAGGCCAGTTATGTAACTGATGTACGTCAATGAGCTAGATCGTAGGAGATTCCTTGCCCTCCTAGATTCAAACACGGATTGAAGCCGCAACAGGTATGTTAGCATACTCATTTTTGGATAGACGATTGCACATATAGACGGCTTTTGTTTTACCAATAGTCAACTAGACTGACACAGTTTTTCCACTTGCAGGAGATTTATCAAAACCATTCAGGCTAGTTATATACCTGATGTGACCGCACCCCCAACGCTACCTACTTATAGGTAAGCGTGTGTTCATTTTTTGGCATGGGGTAGACACTTTGTTTATGCACTACTTAACAGAGCTTTGAAACATGTTGGGGATACTAGAGACAACTTAGCTCTCTTTTCCTTTATCCTCTGTATGTAATAGGTGTCCAAAGCGACTGTGATTTATGAGACACTACGAGTCCCTGAATTCTCCCTTTTTTGGGTACGCCTGTGGCCTCCTTTAAGTCCCACAGGTAAGCAGTGTCCTTTATTTACTTAAGAGACACTAAATGATTTAGTCATACACTGCAATCACACATGAGTACTCCGCTCACGTTCTATCATTCATCTTTTCAGCTTTATCTGAACATCTTGACAACATTGTCTTCCCGTCCTGACGAAGGCCATAAGAATGAAAAGGCCCAGATAGCCCTTTTATATGGCAGAAACATCTTGATGTAGACAAACCTTTTTTCAACCACCGTGTCACATGTTTGCTCACAGTTTATGTACCGATATACAATCTGTATACCTGTTTCACTTGTTTATATGTATTGACCCCTGTCGTTTCTTTGATATATCCACAGTAGTAGTTGCATCATGTTATTTATGTAGTTGAATATGCAAGATTTTTGACTTGCTTGTGTTTATGTGCAATTTGATTTTGCTTTACTGTGTAATGTATGGTGTTCAGCCTTAAAACCACTAGCAATTGTATATTATTAATTACAAACAGAAGTATTCCAAAACAACTAGGTGTGGTTCTTTTTTTGCTAGATGGAAATGGTGAATGAATAGTGGGGGGGATACTCTTTTTTTGACCCATTCACCTGTTTTGTTGTTAAATAGTGAACCCTGCCACATTTGTAGCTGAGCCTGTGGCAGAGAGTGAACATGTGCATGATTGCGCCAACTACGAGGAGTTCTATGATAACATCCTGCGTGCAAAGGAAACTGTGTTTGCGGGAGGAGATTCTCTTTATTGACAGGTCTTCAAAAATTGATCAAACTAGTGGAGAAAGGCATTCCGGTTCAGCTGTGGTAAGGCACAGAGCCAACAGGGAATTTGAAGTGGTAGCAAGTGCAAGACTACTGTCTCACTTTTCAGTGCAAGCAGCAGAATTGGTGGCGCTTAGTGTCACGCTCGAGAAACACGCAGGGCAGCAAGTAACAGTGTACAGTGACCCCGCCTATGTGACATCAACCATACATGCAGCGTAAGCATGTTGGAAAAGGAGGGGCTACCTCAGAGTGGATGGCACTGCAGTGCAACACACAGCCTTATTAAACAGGCTTATTAAGGCACTACAACTCCCTTTAGTCATTGCAATAGTTAAATACGCAGCACATTCTACACACAATGACTATCTCTCGCAGGAAAGCCACAGATGAAGAGGCCAAAAGGGTTGCATATTCACCAGATATTTCAAGTTTTGATATTCCAGATGTAAAGGAGAAAGTCGTCACAATTATGATTGTAAATTAAGGGTTTAATCATTTATCAAGAACACAGTTGACAGAGGTTCAAGGTGGTGCACCAGCAGGAATTGTGGAAATGAAGCAGGTGTTCTTTATCCCCCTCCAAAGCATTATGGTGACAGGACAGCACTGGAAATTCAGTGATGCCTGTAGCCTAATTAAGGTTAGCGCTTCAACAGCTGCACTACCCCACGCATGTAACTAAGGAAAGCCTCGCAGCAGCTATTGCGGAGGACTGGTTTGTACCGAACCTGTTAGAACACGTTGCATTTTATGTAGTAAATTGCATCATGTGTCAAAAGTTTACCACTGGGTATACACTGAGAACGATCAGAGGAGGGATTCCTCAACCGAACGGTCCTTTTCAGCATTTACACATTGACTATATTGATATGCTGCAAGTATGTAGTGGATATAGGAATATGATAGTGGTGGTGTGTCTCTTTTCCCGATGGATCGAGGTGGGTCCATGTACACACCCTGATGCCCCTTGCGCAGCAAAGTTTTTAGTCCAAGAAGTCTTTCCCAGATGGGGAGTATGTGAGGTGCTGGGATCCTACAATGAGCCCCATTTTGTTAATGAAGTATTTAAACAGATTAGTCTAATGCTTAGTATAAAACACAAGTTTTCTTCTGCTTATCACCCGCAAACAAACGGGATATATGTGAGAGACTCAACGGTCTTCTTAAAGAGAGAATTGCTAAATTGAAATTGACGCTGAAAAAGGGATGGCTGTACTGCCTGCCCCTTGCATTGTATGCATTAAGGAATCAGCCCGGGTTGGACCACCACCTCACACCCCATGAACTAGTGACAGGGAGGTGAATGAGAACACCTTTGTCTCCTCAATTGAGAAGCAGAAGTGATGCCCGGAAGACTGTAGAAATGATAGGAAGTGAGTTACGTCCTTATTTAACATGTATGATTGCTAATATCGCTGTCATTTCAGGTCAATTCAGGCTCAAGGGGGTCAGTCTCAGGACACAGGTAAAGACCATTCAGCAACCAGACTTAAAGGACTACTTCCTATACCTAAATTACTTGTTGGAGATTCAGTCCTAGTGCGTAACGACATAAGGAAATAGCACAAGCCCTGTTTTAGTGGTCCCTATATCATTGAGAATGTTACTCCCTCAGCAGCAAAAGTCCAAGAAAGAAGCACCTGGATCCATCTAAGTGATGTAAACCCTTACGCTGGTGAGACCGACACACCCCCACCCATTGATTCGGAAGCAAGACAAGAAGAAGAAGGACGCTAAGGTTGCTGATTAAATAAATGCAAGTGTGCATTTGGACTGTGGCTCATCCGGACACTCTTTATATATATTTTAGCAAGGGTGCTAATCAGGGAACCTTTAAATTGGACTTTAGAAAGTGTTGATGTTCTAAATATGCCAAATCTAGAGTTTGAGTTTCATGACTGGAAATGTTAGCAGTTTCCAGAGTCATTCCTCCCTGAGTTTCTTTTTGGTTAATCCAGTAGCACTAATGTTGGAGTAGTGTTTGGAGTAGCACTAATATATGCGTTTTTCTACAGTATCCTAAAAATAGCCCTGCAATCAGGAGGCTACTTTTGGCAATAGTTGAGCAGATTTTGCAATTACCTGATCATTTAACAAGGATGCCTAATTAAAAAGGTGTTTCCCTTCCTTAAAGCAGTATACAGGCACAATGAGGGCTGTCGAGAATGATACAGCTTTGGAAAATGACCAAACTCAATGACGTGTGGAGAATCGTAATTGGTGGGGACTAATGTACTGGTGCATAATTTATGCGTGCTCATCATTTATTATTGTTTTCTTGATTCTGCTAATCCATACTGTTTATTTCATTGGTCCGAGTAAGGTAGAAGTCCCTTCTATTCTTCCCACTCTAGTGACTCTCGCAGATTTGTCTATTACTGAAATACCAAGGCTGTTTGTGATTGTCCCCACAACAGTGACACGTGCTAGGTCACCCATTTCTCTGAAAAGTGTTCCCCCTGTAGGATGGTACTTTTTTATATACTTCATGATCATTATGTACGAGATCACTTTGCAAAAGGGAAACCCAAGAGAAGCACAAGGGTAGACAATTATGAGTTAAATAACTATTTGGACAGTACAGCACACTTGGGGAATAACATGTAGTATCAGCACATGAAAAAGGTAGGAGAGAACCTCTAAGGAGAGCTGCTATGTCTGTGCTCTCATACATTATGCCATGGGGAATTCTACAGTATTTATAGCTATAGAAGTAGCAGTCCAGAAAGCTTATTGCTTGACGCATCTTGCACTCGGCCAAGCGAGAGGTCAATTCCAGGGTCGAACAGCATCCTTGGTATGGGTGAACAAGAAGACAACTCCAGAAGAAGATGATTATGTGCAAAATTTAAAGACAAGAGAAAGACCACACACCAGAAGTCACGTGATACGATATGAACAGCCTGTAATGAGTGGAGCAGGAATCCGATGGGAAGTGAACAAGAAGCTTGATGGTCAAGGAAAGAATTATGAAGAAATAGGAAGATGCAGCGAGAGAGGTCAGATGCAAATCAAGGGAACAGTACTTTCTCCAGATGGTTGGGAGGAAGGCCTGGTTGTGTGCAGAGCAGTGGCAGTAACAGGACATTACGAATCAGTTATAGATCGTGTGGAGAAGGGATGCAAACCTCTCTGGCCGAAGCTTGCAAAGTTACTGACATGGGTTGATGACAAAGGAGGCCCGTTGCAGATAGTGCCTCTGGCTAGTACAGAGCTATGTTTCAGAAACGATGGCACGAGAAAAGTTGGAATGAATCAGCAATGCGACCGAATTTTCGATGTACCAGGAATGATGGGTGGAACAGTAGTGATAATGGACAACTAATGGGCCTGCATATCCAGAGCATATATGAAGTTGCCCAAGGACTGGGGAGGGCTGTGTTCTATAGTGATTGTCCATGTTCCAGCATTGGTGATTCCAATAAGTGACCTGAACATTCGAGAGTTCCCAAAAGCAGATGTTCACCCAAGAAAGTGGAGATCAATTGAAATTCTCAAACAAAGAGGGAGGACTACTTTTCGGCTAAATCCATAGAAGCTTTCAATGCTATTCCATATGAGCACAGGTTGTTCAGCCAGACTTCAGCAGTATTTGCGACAATCTTCATGCCAGGGATGCAGACGATGGTGAATGCCAAATGGTTACAGATTACCAGATGAGAGCTCCTGCAGACGATCAACACTACCAAAGGGATTCAATGCTATCAAAGAAGAACTGAGACTCATAAGACTGATGATCCTACAGAATAGATATGTCCTGGAAAAGATTACAGCTATGGATGGAAGGGTTTGTACCAAAATCGGAGAATCGTGTTGCACATTCAGACCTTCTCATGATGACGAGAAGTGGACCTTGACAGAGACCATAACGATGCTGACAAACCTACACATCAAGATGAAAGATGAGACAGAAGATATTGCGGATGACATCTGATTTCAATGTTCTCATGGGTTCCACAATGGATGGTGAATATCTTCAAGTTCCTCTGAGCACTATTGGTGATGGTCATGTTTGGATTCTGTGTGATCATAATAATAATCACACAGTGCAAGAAGACAGCAAAGAAATCAGTAGGAATTAAGAACATGATCGATGTCGAGTCTGGGTTCGGGCCCAAAGAGCTGACATATGAAGAAATCAGAGACTAAATGAAGGCCAGTATCTTTGTACCTGAAGGAACGAAGTTCCTGTAGCCGAGAAACCACAAGAAGTATGTGGGAAATGGATCTACTGCAGCCCGAATGGACAATGTAGCCACATGATCTAGAGTGTTGATGAACATGTCAAATCAGCAGGATATTTGAAAGGAGTATTGAAGATATGACTTCAAAGAAGCACTTTTTCAGAGAAGGATGTCTAGAGAGAGTGGGCGATGAATCAACCAGAGAGGGGAGTCTAGAGGAGGAGCCAAATGCCTCTACTGGAAGTCCCACCCCAATTCTTCCTACATGCTGGAAGCCGGAAATTGCGACATGCACCAGTATTGGTACCTATACCGCAAAGGATCCTCGAAACAAAGTATCCATTAAGAAAAATCTACATAACATGTACACAGAGAAATGACAGCCTCTTAAAGGAGGTCCTTCGAAGAAGTGTGAAGTGACAAAGGCAAGAGACTGGTGATGTCACATGAAGAAGAAATGACGCACCAAGAAGAGATGCCGAAGAAGAAAGTATATACACCCTAAAGAATCTGATGACAAAGTGAAGAGTAGAGTAGCATTTTCTGAGAGGGAATGAAGATCATAAGAACAAAAGCACTGAAGAAAATGCAAATCGCTTTATAACTGTACAGATGCTGCAACGCAAATAGACTAAGTAATCATAGGGCTGGCGATACATAGAGAATAGACTGCATGCGGTGCCGCCAATATATATATATATATATATTTGTATACAGAATCTGGATGTTCTACAGCATGTTTAAAGCAAACTAGGACCCCATGAACAGGAGGGCTGAAAGTGTGGCACAGTTGAGGAAAAGAGCTGACGATGAAGGAAGATTCGAGAAGGCTTGTCTGGCCCAGTGTCAAGGGTTGGGGAAGCCAAGAAACTGGTCATCTTTTCGATAAGATACAATGAACGTGAGAAGCAGGGTGAGCTCCTGTTGAGGTGTAATGGAAAAACACTATGGGTGCCAAGTCTTATTCATTGAATAGTATTAAATACGAAGAAAGGAGCTCAAACACGGTCTCCTGTCACATGGTCCAGATGAAAATAGACTTTGGGCTAGCTACATCGAGACTGAAGATAAGACCATGCTCACACTCCCTTCTATTATCAGGCACAGTGAGGCTATTGCAAGGCAGAGTTCAAAGACTATTCAATTGGCAGACAGCAGGAGTGATGATGGATGATGGGCTAATTGGGTGGAAAGGCATGGTCAAGTCCACCCACAAGCACCTGGGTTACCAGCTTGCGTGCTGCTAGCGAATGGAATATTCCAGAGGGGTACAAGCATGCCAACCAATCATAGAGGGCCACATAGCAAAGAGCCCTATAGTTTGAAAGCCAATGAAACGCTGGGCATAAATTGTCCACCTGATGTTAGAGATACAATTATAATCCCATACCCCATAGAAAGTATACCTAGATGTTCCCCTTAAGCTTATCACAGTCCCAATAAGGTTTTCTTATTTTGCCAAGTAGTATGACGTCAGTGATGACAAAGTTTTTGTATAAAGCTGTGTTTTCTAAGTTAAATCTTTGAGATTGATTGTGCGACGTCAGATGATGTCCGTTGTACTCCCTGTTTTAGACAATTGCAATTAAACCAAGTTATACTTTTGCCAGCGGCCAGAGTCGGTTTTATTATTGGTGTCAGAGTAATATCTGCATCCCCATCCATCCCATAGAGTGCTACCTCTATGGGTTCAGCCCGATTGGGCATATCATAGTCACACGATATCTAGCACGGGACACTTTAGAAATCTTTAGCCGACCGGGGCGTAATTTTAATATCTATTGCGTCAGCACTATATTCTGCTGCTGTCTTTTCTTGGCTGTCTATTTATCGAATGTTCTGTCTGTGCCACGCAGAATTTTACAGCAGTGGTGAATATAAAAAATTGAGGAGCCATTTGGCCCTAAAGCTGCTACATTATGTTTTTAATTCTGTATATAACACTCTGACAGGTCACAATGGAATGACAATAATCTCTTGCTTATTTTAAGTAGAGCGTGTATACAATATACTTAGAGTTATTATACATTCCATTACAAAATGTCCGCCAGGTTATTAGATACCTTGCATGTGAACTGAAAGTGAGTCCTCATGCGACTGTGAATGTCATGTGACCTGAGTGTGAACATAAATGTGGGCCCATTATACAGCAATGCAAATTTCGTCTGAAAAAGTCCCAGAAAAAGGGATGGCGTTTACTTTACACGGCAGAACCTGAGATAAGTTGTTAATTAAGACCATGTTGGTTTATGTTGTAAATCATGTATTTGACATGTGATTTTAATGGTTAAAGAATTATTAAAGTCTGTCTACACCTTACACAAGACTGAGTGCTCTCATAAATTGTTGTTTACCACAATTTGCTTTTTGGCTATGCCAGCTATCTATAGCATGAGTGGGTGAACACATTTGTTCAAATGTTCTAAAAGGCTATTCTTGCAGCAGATTGAGAGCACCTGCTGTAAGTAGGTTGTGCACCGTATGATCAAGAAAAGCTTCCGTTTACATATATTCCCCTTAAATCTAAGCATTTTACTACAATGTCCTCCCAATTCAGGGTGTAAAAATGCACCGAGCACTTTATATGATACACTCACGGTCAGCGACTTAGCACCATGCACTTTTTGCGACGTTCCTATCAGATTCTAGCACCTTATGGCGATGCTTTAAACCCCAATGGCCATTAGATGTATCTATATATATTTTTTAATATATTTATTATTACGGATTAAAGTCTATTTAAGGGCATAAACAGATACACACATCTACATTCTCTTTTTTATTTTTTCCCCCCATATATAATTACAAATGCGGGTAAAATCTAGCGCTCACAATATTTTACACCTCGATCGCGAGCCGAAATTCAGGGGACTATACTATTCATGCACAACATGGCGGCCACTTTCAGCCCGGCCCGATTACAATGTGCTGCGCTAGACGATAGGAATGGTAGAAGTACGCAATGCCTGCAAGATGGTAAAACATCGGAAACACGTTGATCTGAACAATCTGACGAAGCCCGCCAGGTTGAAACGCGTTGTTGTGTATTTATTCTCTGTCCTCCATTGTCCACCATGTATCCAATAAATTATATTTCTGGAGGAGTTTGCTGACAGTGTTCAGTTTCCTGGTGATTATATATATATATATATATATATATATATATATATATATATAAAATTTCCTTTAATAGGTTACATTTTCATTTTTGTGCAGGCACATACAATATAATAATGGCTTACAATGGGCCATGAAGATGATACTTTTCGTCCCAGTTTCAACTATTACAGAGGATGCAGGCATACTTTTGGGAAGACTTAATAAATCTAAATCTGATTTTGACTACTTTAAGGCTTTGTATATCTTCCATTCCACACAGCTCACTGCCATACAATGCCGCTGGTAGTGATTGGGCTTTGTGTACAGAGAAAATGGTTAGGGGTAATTGGGTTCCACACTGACTGCTCAAAGAGGTTATTGAATCAGCATGTCTCTAAGGTTAATTCGATCACTGAGCAATCTGGGATTTCCATCCTACGTTACTCTCTAGCTTGACACCTAAATAATCATAGGCACTCACTTCCTCTAAGTGCACCCCCTTAATATCAATATTTGCTTTTAATTATTTGCTCTTGAAATGGCATTGTTGCAGTTTATAGTGATCTTCCTTTCTTCACAAAAACCAGGGATGATTGATAATTGTTTCTTTAACCCTATCCTGGTTATAGATATTATCACAGCATCAACTGCATATAATAATATTCCTATTTTGTGGCCTGCTATACAGGGAGTGTCTGTATCCTCTATTAGGATTCTTACTGCTAGATCATTCATATAAATTTAACAAAAGTAAGGGAGCGGGCAAGAATCTCTAGCAGATGCAACTTTCCACAAGAAAGTGATCTGTTTTCTTTCCAATTTGGCCCAATTTAATAGTGCCAATGTCACCTTAGCAACTTCCCTCTAAGATCTGTCAATGTTTGTTCTACCAAGAGGGCCCAGAGTTTATATAGCTCTGAGGTCACTTTATTTTTATTTCCTCACTTTCTATCCCCAGCACCAAGCATCCCAGGTTTCATGGGCGTTTTCTTCCTGACCTACCCTCTGAGTCACTCTCAAGGTCTGCAAATGGCCTGCCAGGGATGTAATGGAGGTTGTTGTAAAAATCCTCCCAAAGATGGTGAAATCTTCTGTTTGCCTTGTTAATTTTCAATTGTTTGCAACTGTGTTTGGTATCTTTTTGTTTTTCTTAAAGCACTGTTTTGAATACAGGCTCATCAAAGAACAAGTTACTTACCAACTGGTAACGTTCTTTCGATTGGATGTTCTTCCAACGTATTCCTCATCTTAGATGTATTCCATCCAGCGTTGCTGCTCTTCGGAAATGTTTTCGGCAGAGGGAGCCGTGCGTCGATGTCATAGAGTCGATGGTCCCTCGAAGGCCTCCGTCGAGGGTGACGTCATCGGGTGTTATAAGTAGCACGCGCGGCGCCCGTTGGCCTCAGTTCTGTTTTTCAACTTTTTATCTTTGATCTTGTACTGTGTAGATTGTGCCGACAGACAGGTATGAGCCTTGCGAGATTTGAGATGGCAATAACCCTGAAAAATCTACAGAGGGGTAGGCTGGGAGGGCGATGAGGAATACGTTGGAGGAACATCCAATCGAAAGAACGTTACCAGTTGGTAAGTAACTTGTTCTTCGAGTGGATTGTGTCCGTCAATGTATTCCTCATCTTAGATAGACTCCCAAAGCAGTATGGACAATTCCTCTGGAGGAGGGGGTAGATTTTTCAATACTCTTAGATGGCTGAGTATAGTACTGCTTTTCCAAAAGTTAGCTCCCTAGACTGGGAAGCATCCAGGTTATAGAATTTTGAGAAGGTGTGTAGCGAAGACCAAGTTGCTGCTTCGCAAATGGATCTTATTGGAACACCTCTTTGAAGGGCCGTGGAGGAGGCGATGCCTCTGGTGGAATTAGCCCTTAACCCTTCCGGAGGGTCTTTTTGAGCTAGCCTGTAGCATTCTGAAATGCAAAGCATAATCCAGCGTGGAATTGTCTGTTTTGTCACCGGTTGACCCAGTTTCCTTCCTGTGTAACCTATAAACAGCTGGTTGTCCAATCTAAGTCTGGAAACTCTAGAGATGTAAAAGCTTAAAGCTCTTTTCGGATCCAACCTGTGTAATCTTTTCTCCTCCTTTGAAGGATGGGGTGGAGGATAGAATGCGGGTAAGACAATTTTCTGACAAATGAAAATCAGATATTACTTTCGGTAAAAATGATGGTTTTACCCTCAGCACAACTCTGTCCTTATGGAACACAGTATAGGGTGGCACAGAAGACAGTGCCTGCAATTCGCTCACTCTTCTTGCTGATGTCAGAGCAACCAAGAAGGCTGTTTTCCACGTTAGTAATCTTAATGGACACGTGTGCATAGGCTCAAAAGGAGCACATATTAAGAATTTTACGACTAAATTTAGATCCCAGATCGGTACTTGAAATGGGTGAGGAGGAAACACATTAGTGAGTCCTTTTAAGAATTGCATTATCAAAGGAATTTTGAAGTAGGAGCATTCTTCCGATGAGCACTTGAAAATGGAAAGCGCCGCAAGGTAACCTTTTATTGTTCCGATATTCAGACCTCTATGTGCTAGGGTCAGAAGGAAATATAATACTTCCGGAATAGAACATAGACTTTGTTGCTGGCCTTCTTGCCGAAAGCAACACCTCCATAACGACATCTGGAAGGTTCCAATCCCTGTATCTCAGCCTTTCAGATACCAAACATGAAGGTTGAGCGTTTTGACCTCTGGATGGAAAACCTGACCCTCCATTTGAGAGAGAAGGTTCTCTCTCTGAGGAAGACGTACTGGAGGACAGATGGACATGTCTAGAAGGTCCGGGTACCACGTTCTCCTGGCCCAATCCGGGGCAATTAGGATCATGCGGCTCCGAAACCTTCTTAGCCTCCTGATGACCTAAGGAATGACGGGAATCTGAGGGAACGTGTACAATAGTGGGAAATTCCACTCCACCACGAACGCGTCCCCGAGGGCTCCTCTCGGGGGAAATTCCCTTGAGCAATACCTTTCGCATTTTCGGTTGATTCCGGTTGCAAATAGGTCTACTTGAGTGGTTCCCCATAGGGCGAAGATCTCTTGAATGACTTCCTGAGCCAGTTCCCATTCGTGGGATACCGTGCTCTGCCTGCTCAGAGCATCTGCCGTCATATTCTCTTCCCCGGCTAGATGAATTGTCGTTAAAGAGATTCCCTCCTGAATCGCCCAATACCAGAGCTGCATTCCCTCTCTGCACAGGGGTAGTGACCCCACACCTCCTCTTTTGTTTAGGTAGTGCATGGCCACTGTGTTGTCCGTCATTATCAGGACATTCTTTCCCCTGACAGATGGCAAGAAGGCCTTCAGCGCTAGCCTGATTGCCCTCAGCTCTAAAAGGTTGATATGTAGTTTGGACTCCGATGGAGACCAACGACCGCTGATTGTCAAATCGTTGGCATGAGCTCCCCACCCCAGGAGTGAGGCGTCCGTCACTACTGTGATCTCCGGCCATGGTTGCCAAAAAGGTTCTCCTTTTAGGATGTTCTCTGTACAGGTCCACCATAGAAGGTCTTGTCTGACCTCGTTCGGAATCTGAAGAAGATCCGTCATTTGACTCGAGAACTGGGACCACTGAGTCTTTAGGGCCCATTGAAGGGATCTCATCCTCAAGCATGCCTCTGGCGCCAGAAAGATGCAGGATACCATGAGGCCGAGCAACCTTAAAAAGTCGTAAGCCTGGAGATTTTGGGCAATTTTGAATTTGGAAACCATCTGAAGACTGTCTTGAGCCCTCGACTTGGGAGGCGAGCTCTTTCCCAAGGACGTGCCTAATACAGCTCCTATGTACTGAAGCTGTTGGGAAGGTGTCATCTGTGACTTCTTGAAATTGAGGGAGAAGCCCAGTTTGTGGAGGAAGTGGTAGGTGACTTTCAGATGATCCAGTGCTTGCTCGGCAGAACGCGCTCTGATCAACCAATCGTCCAGGTAGGGGTAGACATGAATCCCCCCCTCCTGAGGTGCGCTGCCACCACTACCATTAACTTGGTGAAGACCCTCGGGCAGAGGTCAACCCGAATGGCAGGACTCGAAACTGATAATGTGAGTCGCCAACTACGAACCTCAGGTATTTTCTGTGTTTGAGATGAATCGGCACATGAAAATAAGCATCCTGGTGTTCCAATGACACCAACCAGTCCTGAAGTTGAAGGGCCTGAAGGATCTGAGAAAGGGTAACCATCTTGAACTTGTCCTTTCTGAGGAACTTGTTCAAGTTTCTTAAGTCCAAGATGGGTCTCAGTCCTCCGTCCTTTTTGGGGATCAAAAAATACGGGGAGTACCATCCCTTGTTCCTCTCCGCTGCAGGTACTGGTTCTATAGCACCTTTCTCCAGCAGAGTTAAAACATCCTGCTGTAGGAGCGGGTTTGAAGACTTCAACGGGTGTCTCCCTGGTGAATTGCTTTGCGGTTGCGTTAGAAAAGGAAGGCAGTAACCTTGGGCTATTATTTCTAGAGCCCAAACATCTGAAGTAATGGCTCGCCATTCTTGCAGATGCTGTGACAGCCTGCCCCCTACAGGTATTTTGTGATGCAAGTCCTCAAAGCGGTTTTGTGGCGGATGTTGCAGCCGCTGATGGCAGAGAGGCTGCAGCTGGAGCTGGTTTAGCACGTTTTCCTCGTCCACCACGAGTGGCCTTTTTCTGGCCCCTTTGACTGGTCATTCCTCTCGCCTTTCCATATGAGGTGTAGTAATGATAGGATCGTCCCCTCCATGACTGTCCTTGCGCATGAAAAGGCTGAGGTTGCCTAATAGCAGCTCCTAAAGATTTGGCAGCTGCTTTTGAGGTCTGCAACCTCTCAAGGCTCTCGTCAGCCTTGTTGCCAAAAAGGTGAGACCCGTCAAAAGGCATGTTCAGAAGGCGGTTCTGTACGCCCGGTGCGAAACCCGACTTCCGTAACCACGCAAATCTGCGCATTAGCGTGCTAGTGCCCACGGACCTGCTTACACTATCTGCAGTGTCCAATCCAGATTGAAGGGATTCCTGCATGGCTTCCTTTGCATATCTAACAATGGCTAGGAACCCTTCCCTTTCTTCCCCTTCTGGAATGTGCTCCGCTGCCATTGCAATGCACTCCCAAAGAGAGTACGAAAATTTTGCCAAGGCACATCCCTGTCTGGAGGGATAGACGGGTATGCAAGTTTGTTAGAAGCTGTGGCTGCCTGTATGACCAGACTCTCGGGAGTTGGGTGTTTGGACAGATAGCCGGGGTCGCTACTGGCCGGGCGGTATTTTAAGGTGAGGGATGTATTTACCGCAGGAATAGAATACGGAGTTTCCCAATTCTTGGCCACCCTATTTTGCAGGGCTACATGAAAGGGTAGTACTGGGTCTTCGGTGGGACCATGGTCCAATATATCTGTTAAATCATCCTCGATGAATTGGGCTGATGGTCTAGCCCATCCTAAGTAATCTACCACCTTTGTCATTAATTGACGGTATGATGACTGGCATGCTCGCCTGGTTCTGGTCTACCAAAGTCGTTTTCAGGAGATGTGTCAATGCCACTTGCATTGTGTAATGATTTCACCAAGTCCTTCATTCTGCTTTCTTCTGAAATCAAGCATTCTGGGACATTTGGGGTGCCATATTCCAGCCCAAAAGGTACATTCTCCTCATCAGATCTCTCCTGTTCCTCAAAAATTGAGGTCAGGGATTTGAAAAACTCCTTTCTGGGGAGAGGCTTGAAAACCTTCTTTGGGAGAGGAGGAGGAAGAGGTCTAGTACCTGGCTCTGAGGACAATACAGGTTTTGTAACCTTATCCTTCTCTTTTTCTGGCTTCCCTGGCTTGGCTGGAGCCTTTGGCGCCAAGGGTTTCGGCGTCGACGTCGATAACGGCGTCGACGACACCGTGGTCGTCGACAGGGTCTGCTTCGAGGGCGTTGAGGCGACCTTCGAAGATTTTCCCTTCTAGGTGTGATGGTCTCGGACGGCGTCGATGACCTCGAGCGGTCGACTCGACTCGAGCGTTTTTCACTCAGTGTCCTGGAAGGTCCCCTATCCTTCCTTTTTCGATCACCCGGGCTCAAAGGCGTGCGAGTGTCGGAGCAATGACGCTCCCGGCCGGCTTCCGAAGAAGGCGCGGACCGAGGCTTTGCTTTTTCAAACACCTCCATCATTTTGACCCTGAATGCTTCCCACTCTTCGGCAGACGAATGTTTCGTGGGGCATTTCATCTTTTTTGGAGACTCATCTGACGAAGACGACGAGCGATGGGAATCGCTACGGGACCTCGATCGATGCCTTTTGCGTCGAGGAGAATTCTCCTCACGGGATCTCGACTCGACGCTAGAGGTTTTTCGACCTACCTGTAGCTTTCCTCTCCTCTCTCGCAAGGCCTTCCCCGTCATCGCCTGACACTTCGTACAGGCCTCCATGTCGTGGCCTTCTCCGAGGCACCACAAACACTCTCGATGCGGGTCCGTTATCGACATTTTTGACCCGCACGATTTGCACTTTTTGAATCCCGATTTCGGGGTCGTGGTCGGCGTCGTTGACAAGGACATATTTCGTTATTATATATTCTCACAGAACTCGAGGCGCGCCGAATGTCCGAAGCAACGTATACTGCGGAAAAACAGAACTGAGGCCAACGGGCGCCGCGCGTGCTACTTATAACACCCAATGACGTAATCCTTGACGGAGGCCTTCGAGGGACCATCGACTCAATGACATCGACGCACGGCGTCCTCTGCCGAAAAAATTTCCAAAGAGCAGCAAAGCTGGATGGAATACATCTAAGATGAGGAATACGCTGGAGGACACAATCCACTTGAATAATATTTTGTTTTTTCCTAATGTACTTTTATGGAATAGTGGTATGTTGGGATATTATCTTAGATTATATTGCCAGTGAGGATAGCATGATAGTGGTCCTCCAGAAATCTCACATGTTTGAAGAAGACGTTTGTGGACTTTCTAATGAACTTGACGTTCCAATGTAAGGGATTGGTAGACCTAACAACACAGCGTTTTTGCAGCTTGAAAATGTCTATGTAGACTCTTGCAGCATTAGGTGCACCAGGTGGAGGGGAAGGCAGTTTGCTTATGGGGCTGAGGGACTGAGATGGCCGATCACGGAGGTGTGTTTAAATGTGCTCTGTCTAGCCTTTGCTTCCTTTTCTACATGCTGTGTAAAATAATTATGACCGCCAGGAATTGTTGTAAGCAGTTTTTGGAGTAAGGCATTTTAACAGGACTGTGAACCTGCTCCATTACACTCAGTGTAACCTGAATCACGGCTGCTCTGCACCCACATAATATTCCCCTATTTTCCCCCACAGAGTCCCTCTAGCTGGTACTATACCAGTGGTGGTCTCACAGATCATGCTGACAATAGTGGTGTGGCGGTTCAGAGACGTCACTGTACACAAAGTCACATGTGACGTGCACACGTGATTGTGGCATTAAGCGAATAGAATTCAATAAAAATGACAATATTTTAGGGGAAACTGCTGACAAGGGACATGCAGACAGTGGTACAAAGTAGAGACGACAGAATATCCGTGCACTATCCTGATCTTATCAGTAACGCAGGAAGTCATCTGCACACCTACATGCATTTTCCTTCCCATTTTTACTAAAGAAATAAAATAAAATTAATAAAAGCACAGCGCTCCAGATTCCAGGGGTAGAGCCAAGCAATATGGTCTTCGCTTGGGTGTTCAACAGCAAGAGTCAAGATAGCCCAAATGAAACGAAGGCTCGCTTAAAAACTGCTGCTACATTACATTATCCAAATCCATAACATAGGCAATGAAGAGGCATTAAAAAGAGATGATCGGAATCATTCCGTACAATCCTGTATCTTTTAGATGTGTATGCGGTCACCTGACATTTACAGATCATCCATCAAAAGAGAAGACTGCATGAAGCAGGTTCTTTTTTTTAACACGGTGCGATCCTGTGAGGCTTTCAGACGCACCTAGCTTGCCTGCGGTGTATATCTAAATATAGCCTTTTACGCACACAAAGGTGATATGGATTGATTCTGAATGAGCTGCAGCGTTCTGGCACGAATACAGAATGTGTGCGCAGTGTGTGAGACCGGCAGGCAACTTGCTTCATCCTTACACCCTACTGGCTAACACCGACTGGTGTGGTGCTCTTATTGTTGCCTGTGTCACGGCCAACTAAAATGAAGAAAAAAAAACGTTCATTCCTTTGCCCACCCATCACGGTCAACCTGCATGGTTACACAGAACTTTTTCTGCATATTTTCTGACGACCCTGAGAGTAGTTAAATATCTTAGTAATAGCTAGAAAACATGGAAATCCGACAACACACCATTTGGCAAGGTGAAGACATTTTGACAGACCATTGGAATTTCCCCCAGTCATTAGATGTGCCTTTATTGGGCTGGTCTGCGTGTAATACAACATTCTGCAAGTTTGCTTCTCCCTGGCACACCAAAGAAAAGAAACAGCCTAAGATACCACTACCATGACGCCACAACTACTGTTCTTAAATACGCACAACACACAGTTGCTTACCAAATGAGGATATGTGTTACTTTAAAACGTAGTAGAGATAGAAGAAATACTCATACACACATGTATCCCAATTTTAGTGGATCATCAGCTATCTTTCTAGGCTTACCCTAGATTTGCGTTTGTCTTAACTAAAGTCAAACCAACACCTTCCGGTTCTCTGATTCTCTTGTCAGCCGACTTTGAAAAGCAAGTGTGTCCCTAAAGCTCAAAGTTACTTTGCTACATTGGTAAAACTGTGATATTTCCACTAGTGCTTTGGCAGCAAGTGATGCTCATATCAATAGGCACATGGATAGGAACCTCCTATGGTTCTGTAGCTCACATGTATTTGGCTAGCTCCTACCTTCTTTTTGTCACATTTACCTTTCACATGACTAAGACAGCCTGTGAATGAGTGAGTTTATCGCTTCATGGCTCTGTGGCGAATATATTAATGTGTAATTGATGCTTGTAAGTGGTGTACCTTAGATATAATCCCAG
Organism: Ambystoma mexicanum; assembly: GCF_040938575.1. Classification (NCBI taxonomy): domain Eukaryota; kingdom Metazoa; phylum Chordata; class Amphibia; order Caudata; family Ambystomatidae; genus Ambystoma; species Ambystoma mexicanum. Next base: position 557,762,171 of record NC_090931.1, read on the forward strand.
GTCCTCCACAATAGTGTTGTCGGCCACTCGCATTTCCCACCAGCACTCATTCACTTCTTAGCGGCTGAAAGGGCAAAAAGAAGGGCCAACTGTGATGGTGACTTTGCAGAAACTGGACTGCCCAACCATGGAGTATTGTTAGAGCACTGAGTGTGAGAGAGAGGCAGAAAGGGGGAGTGAGATCAGGCTGTATAGTGGATAACAAGAATCTGGCTGAAAGATATGTACTAATTAAAAATGTTAAATGTTAACCTGTGCGGGCCCCGTAATGGTGGCTGGACAAGGACTACTGATAACACTCTTGAAGCCGACTGACTGACTAATGGGTGCCAATAACATTCTGTCACTATAGAGTGGAACTGTATTCAGCAACTTATACTTAGGGTCTTTAACTGTGTGCCGAAGTGTTGTTGGCATGCAGAACCATTCTCTTCCACCTAACCACCTACCTAGGGAGCATGGATTCTCAGGTTCTCCTACACTGTTGCTACCTTTTGGATAAGTGCTGAGGGGCCATTGAGCAAGGAAGCGTGTGCAGAAGCTGGCAGGCTCAGTAGTCACATAGGCTTATTTTATTTATTTATTTGACATTTATAAAGCGCTCACACAGCCCGCAGGCATCGAGGCGCTGTTACAGGAATTGTTTGTTTTTCTTAGTTGCGTAATTGTGTTTTTTTTTTTGGTCTTAGTTACGTATTTATAACGCGCTTAAACACCCAGAGGTTTCTAAGCGCGGACCCGGGGATCGAACCTGTTGTTGCTTCATGTCGTCTTGCTTCCAAGACACGCACGCTGCTGCTGAGCCATCCTCCCGGGACAGTGGACTGATAACATATACACCTCCCCCACTCTGTAGTCTCCCTACTGTGGGATGTTTTTACCCATGCATCCGAGCCCTACCACAAAAACTGTGCAGTACTGGCATGGAAAACATCATGATGGCCAGAGCTTCCCAGAAAATGCCCAGGGAAATCCATCAAGAATAGGCTGCCACCCATTTTTGCCGATGTTATGGGCACAGAAGGGCACTGCCTAAAACCACCATGGGCTACCCACACAGTCGCCTAAAACCATTGTAAAAGGGGCAATGCTGATTGCCAAAAGCAACCCATAACTGGTGGGAATTCGTTTTCTTCAGGTCAAACATGGCTAATTTATAGGCACAAAATTATTTTACTGCAGAACTACACCAATGCCATTTGTTGAACCTGGACAATATACTTCCATGTAATATCGCTTGTTTGTAATGCTTGAATTCAAGACTGATCCAAAAAAATGCATGCAGTACCCGCTTTTGACTGAGGGCGGCGCTAGCGGTCTAAACTCTGATGGAGAGGCCTTTACATCAAAGGCTGGGAGTTAATTAAAATCGTAACCACATGCTGTTCCCAGAAGACAATGGCCCTCATTAGGACCCTGGCGGATTTTTTCCGCCATCGACGGACTTTTCCGCCATGGCGTAAAGTCCGTTTACGCCATGGCGGATGGTGGACTTACCGCCCCATTCCGAGGTCGGCGGGGCGGTAAGTCCCCATTGACCCATTTACCCTTCCCCATTCCCATTTCGGCCCCATAGGGTATAATGGGAGTGGGGAAGGAGTTAATTACGCCACCGTAAATTACGGTGGCGTAATTAACACCAAGGTCCCATAGCGCCATGGATTTTTACGCCCGCAAAAAGCGGGCGGAAAAATGACCATGGCGCTCTGGGAACTCGGAATTGGCGGTAAGGGGTCGGCGCAGCTAACGCTAGCGTAAACCCTTTACCGCCAGGGTCCTAATGAGGGCCAATCTGATTTAATTAACAGGCCAAAGGCTTGGAAACCTCTCACCTCCAGAGATTCACACCAGGAGTTAGAATCTCACATGACCTCTTGATTGATAGAAGGCAGACTGGCTGGGAGCCTCCTGGAGACCACACAATAGGCTCTGGCACTTGAATAGAATATGTTGATTTTGACTGTTTCCTGTCAACAAAGGCCTGCCTGCCAGCCGAGGCTTGGTCATTGACCCACCCAAGTCTTGGAGGTGGACTCCAACACTCTGAGAATTGAATTGAAAGCAAAATATATATTTTACAGAAACACTGATAACTCTTTGTAATCAAATGACAGGAATGTATAACTTTGAGAGCCTTCATTTAAAAAATGTACCTTCAATTCAAGCACAAACTCCAATTTGTGTGATGTTCTGGGGCAAAACCCTGCTATTTATGTATACTACAGACTCTGTGTTTAAGCTAGAGACATGGGCCCTCATTAGGACCCTGGCGGAGGACCATGGTGCAATTTGCACCATGGTCCATGGCGCTAAGCGGCCAACTCCGCCAAGGTGGTTGGCGGACTTACCGCCCCAGGCCGACCTTGGCGGGGCGGTAAGTCCCCAATCCCCATTTTACCCTTCCCCATTCCCATTCTTGCCCCATAGGGTATAATGGGAGTGGGGAAGGCGTTAATTACGCCACCGTAAATTACGGTGGCGTAATTAACAACAAGTCCCGGAGTGCCATGGATTTTTCCGCCTGCAAAAAGCAGGCGTAAAAATCATCCATGGCGCTACGGGAACTCGTAGTCTGGCGGAGAGGTACGCCATGCACTACGCCGGCGTAAAACCCTCTCCGCCAGGGTCCTAATGAGGGCCATGGTAATTTACTGGAGTATGCATGGACAGGCCATATAATGACATCGCTCTGACACTCCACTTCTTTTCCCCAATCAAGAGAGAAAGGAAAGCTTGACCAATGGGCAGTTGAGAGAGGGGCTGGCTAGTGATGCTGCACACACACCCACTTTCAAAAGACATAAAAAGAGCCACTGGAAGCTAGAGAGGTCATTCAATTCCATTTGCTGCAACGCGCTCTGCCGGACCATACAACATCCAGAAGATACCAGATTTAACACTTAGACTTTAAAACTCCAAAGAACTTGATTCAGAACTCAAAGCAAGGGCCTAAACCCACAAACTGAGAACTCTTCTCAGTAGGCCTCAGCATCCAGCAAACCTAACAGCGGTAGCAGCATCCAGGAGCCGTGCAGATCAGCGCTGGGTCCAGAGAAAGCTGGGCCGAAAGATCCAGAAGCAGTGCTGTACCCAGAAAAAGCAGAGCATTATCCAGAACCAGAGATCCAGAGTGACCCAGACCGCTGTTAGCAGAACCAGAGAGCTGACCCAGATCACTGTGAAGTGCCGAGACCAGAACCGGAGTCCAGTCCAAAACCTGACCAGATCCGTGGCGAGGCCTAATTCAAAAATATATTGTGAGTACCTAGCAGAACTGTGCAGAACCAATCTCTTAGTTAAAATAATATAATTCAATCTATTTTAAATCTAACCAGAACTGCCTCCTAACTGTCACCTGTCATTTTCTAGCTGCAAGCTGTAACCTGTCGCTTTGAACTTTTAAAATTTCAAATCCGAAAAACTACCTTTATTTAATCGTCCGTATCTCTGGAACCGTTTGGGCTAGGAACTTGGTTCAACTTTCCTCTGAAAGCTTAGAATCTCAGCTTTTCAAGAAGCTTAGAACCGACTTGCTACTCCTACTTTTGCCGTAATCGTGATTCACGCATTCGCGAATTTTGCCGCGATTCGCGTTTTGGTTAAAAATCCAGCCACGTGTGAAAACAGCAGCTTCCTTGCTTTCCTTTGCCAAAAATTTGTTTAACCTGCTCCTTCTTACTTAACTTAAACTTCGTTTAAGTTACTCCTAGATCCTTGCTAAAGTGAGCCTGAACTCATCCCAAGTATATTTCACTCACCCTGAACCTCCTAAAGGGAATTAAAACCATTTTCAGCATATTCCTCACTTCATTGCCAGCACATATAAAAGCATTTTGGGCCTGTGTTTCAAACTTCTGTAGTCTAAGCTTGCTGGGGTGAACTGAATTACATTTGATTACATTTCTGAGTACTGTGTGCTTTCCTTCCATTTCCTTGCATTGCATAAGGGGGGGAGTGGATTGCCAGAGGAAAGTGATTACATTGTTTTGTTGAAATCATATTGAGTATTTTCTGTATTGCATTTTCATTCCACCTTGCATCCATTTGAAACCATAAAAGTATTGATGCTATCTTATCCATCCTATAACCACTCATCATTGATTATAAAGAAGTGTGCTAGTGCCAGACTATCCATTATTGATTACTGCTCATATTAAGTGTGATATTCAATTATTAATTTATTATAAGTGTGATAGATATATATATTGTTTAAAGTCTCAAATAAACCTTTTAACTTGCAAAACAGAACTACTTCTTGGCTCAGTGGGGTCAGGGGGATTCCAAGAGAGGGGGTAGTCATCCAGAACTCATGAACTGGACATAAAGATATATCAATAAGGGTTTCCATTCAGTATCCCAGACTAGGCATTGACTTAGCTGTAGTGCTGGATTGAATCCTTTTGAATCAATTACGCCTTGGTCGAAGGCTGCCCTGTGTGGCCACGTATGCAAGCAGAAGCTACTAAGCCCCACCCAAAAGAGATCTTAACTTAAGAGGGCAAAGATCAGATAGACTAGTTTAAGTGCGTCAAAGGCCTTTGTCCTGTTCTTGAGTTGTTCTACCTGTGGACTTCTCCAGAACCAGGTCATAATATGCTCTAGTGATAAAGCTTCACACCTAGGCTCTTAAATCTTGGAGAGCTAACATTTTGTTGATGGCATGTAGATTTCACTCCCTCCTTGTATACAATGTTGCAGCTAGGGATGTGCTTTCTTGCGGTTGTGTTGGGATGGTTTAACCGTCTAACAATTGAGGAGCTTAAGGACCTGATTAACACAAATGTTTTCAATGGAACTTTCCCAGGTTAAAACATTTTCACTGTCATGGCTGCTGCTGCTCTATAGAAACGGTGGGACCTGTTCTTTTGTCCACGCTGTCAACATTTAGGAAAAGTTACCTCATGTCTTTATTAAACAGAGCAAAATTGAGAATTATTTGAGCATCCGCAGTATGGATTTTATCTTCAGCATTCATTTGGAATTGTGCAACATGCCTGGAAGACCTGACTAAAGAGAATTGCTGCTCATTGTGAAGGGAATGATATTTAATCCTAGTTTGTCCATGTGTTTAATTCTTTTTGTGAACTTTATATGCATATTTCTAATGTTTTATGTTTGTGTAATTATATTTGGGTCTAACAAATAAAACTAAGTGATTCACTAGAGATGTAAGACTTCATTTTCAGGAATATCTTTCTTTTCAGAGTAGGGCAGTAATCATTATGGACCCTTTCATTGTTCTTTATGCGCTTTCATGCCTTCTGGTTTTAGGGCAACAGGAATAAACAAACAAAAGATTAACACAGAGTTCCCCTCCTTGAGAGGTTGATTAAGAAAAAACGAAAAGAACGAGCAATCTCGTCCTTGGCACTTAAGAGTTAAGATTTCAATCACCGTTTCATTTTAAATGTCCGCCCAGTATATCCCAATGTAGTTCCTATGGAGCACTTTCATAGATGGAAAGAAGGCCTACTGTCACCCACTGCTCATACTGGTTTTCAACCTTCAGGTAGCAGGTGAGACAAATATCGTCCTACAGAATTCTATTTTTCTTCAGGTCAATACATTGAGTACCGTTGAGTATCAGCAGCGCTTATTAATTAAGCATAGTATCTCCAACGCTTATTGTTTAAACAGCAAGGCACAATTCAGATTGCAGTATGGTGTATACTACATATAGTTGGGTACACTACATTGTATTGTATAATGAGTGTATACAACACTCCTCTCCTCAATCAATATAGCTTTTTATAGCTAGCTGCTCCCCATATGCATTTGTCATTGCCTCATATGTTCCAATAATTTAAAGATCTATTTTTGTTTTACTCATAGTGGACTAATTTTTGCTTTAGGTTTTAGTTGGTGCTACCTACAAGCCAAAACCATTGCATTGGATTACAGCTGGAGGGTGGGGGCTCGATTAGATACTAGGAGGCACACAAAGTTTGGTGTTGCTTGGTGATTTACCTACTCATTAAATGTCCCCTGGTCATGCTAATCCCTATGGCCAGTCCCACACACTTCCTGCCCCATCCTGAGCAAAACAGATCTGGGATCTCTTTGAGCTAGCTTTATCAGGAAGTAGCATCAATTGTTGGGCTTGATGTGCCTGACAGTAATTTCAAAGCAGTCTTCAGGGATTTTATGGCTTAACTGGAGCTTTAAATGTGCGACTAGTGTAATGAAAATATCGTAACCAAGTGTGCCGTTCAGCCACTTCATTTATAAGCAGTATGCATGTCCTTCACTGATGTCCTGTTAATAGCAAACATTGGAAAATCCAACACGTTTGGCTTGTTTATAGCTAGTAAATAGTCATTTGCCTGGTACTGCTATTATATGCCCAGGTATTCGCAACATTTTGCAGCTGCTTCCAATTAGGACTTGTTATTAAAATTACAGCATAGCCTGGCAAATGCCTTTCTCGTGCCTATACAATAGCCAAAACTGTTGGCATTGCCAATGCTTCTTTATCTTGCAAGTGATCCATTCAATGACATAAGGGGTCGAGAGTGTGAAGAAAATGTTAACATAAACTGTTTGTTTAAACCATGTTTTTAAATTTGACTACAACCTCATTTTAATTTTAAAATGTTTACTATTGCTTGCAAGATAGCTTTAGTATGTATGCATTCATGTTATTATTATGTGCTCTTTTTTATGGAGTATTTTGACGGACTGGCAAAGGATCGGCCATGCAGTTAAAAAATGCTGCAAGTGATCACATTGCCCTGTGTTAGAAAGCAAATCCCTCCATTTTTGTACACCGTTTCAGAAAGCCCTGAAGATTGTCTGGAAGAAGATGCACCTTTAAAAAGACACCATTTATCATGTAGTTCTGAGACTGGACAAGGAAAGGTCAGATCACACCTGAAAGCAAACACTGTGTTCCTCTTAGGATGACAAAATAACAAGTGATAACATTTAATATTTAATGCAGACTTTTCAAACCCTTCTGCTTCTCTCCAAAATGGATTCTGCAAAACAGTACAAATGTAACCTTTGCCATTTGTTTTCTCTCTGCACCAAGGTTACTGAAGGAAGCGCATGACTTTATTTGAAGTAACCGAAGTCGAATCTCATCCTCAAAATGTGCGGTATAGTAGTTCAGATAGAGCCTTAAGCTTGATTCTAATTAGCGAATTGTAGTTTGACCTTCTTTTCAGCTGCATCAGGCAAGGGTGGGTATAGTGTGGAGCAAGTATGTGGGCCTCACATTGAGCAACTGTCCAATTCAGGTCCCATGAACGAGTCCGGCAGTCAAAAAATTCCTACATGCTGCTTATTACGGTCAGAAGATGCCAGGCCTTTCAGAGATAACAACACAGAAGAACAAGTTAATTACCCAGGGACGTCATTTCACCAAAATGCCCCCGGGGATAGGGTAGGTGACGTCACTTGACCCTTGACCTCTGATGACATCACAGGACGTGATATCATTTGACCCCACCCCAGAGTGACATCACGAGAAGCAATAGAAGACGACCGTTTACCCCTTGAAAGCACAGTAAGTAGCATCACATAGCATTGTTTCTAAGTACACTATGAAAATATTGTTACAATATCACTGTAACGTGATATACATTTCATAAAAGAATAGATCACCATATGTATTGGCAGAAAAAAAAACATACTATAACTGCAACTTGCGAAAAGCAAAATACATAGTCCAAAATGGATGTTTATTCTACTTTAAATGCTTTTTGGACGATTTGTATCTGCATTTTGAATTTGAGGTGTTTAAGAACAGACTAAATTAGTGCCTCACCCCCTGAAGTGTGCCTGAAATAAACCTTTAATGAATCCAGCAATTATTGTATAGAATTCAAGAAGACGCATTATTTGTTATTCCTATTCTTTCTTATTTAGGGTCACTGCTCACTTGTGGAACACCCTGGTTTTTTTTTAATAAGCTTAAACAAGAAAGCCAGCCACTCTAGAAACACATTTTTTTTTTATTGTTGTTGTGATCATTAAAACCTGACCTTTCAACATATCATTACAAATTTTAAAAAAGAAAAAAGAAAAATATATAAAGATAAATATATATTACATTCAATTTTACAATATTTCATAATAAACAACCGTCAAATCTTTATGCAGTTATTACATACATCACTTTTCGAAATTATAACATAAAATTAAAAGATTTATCACATCGCTCTTTCTTTAACATCGTTAATCTCTGATAACTTAAATTTCACTAATTTTTAAATAATTCACCTTCAGATTTTGCACATAATTTGGACCTGATTCACTCTCAGAGTTAAATAACATGAGATGCATATAGTTGTTACATCTCTTCTTCGTGAACAGCATTAATCTCTCGTAACCTAATTTTCAATGAATTTAGATAATTCACAAGCGCATACCTTAATTGTTTTGAGTGTCCTCTAAATAATATTAACCATAATTCATCATGCATAACCACCGTCTTGTGGATCAAGTGCTTAAAATAATTTATTCTTGATGATAAAAGACTAACACATTCTACCACTAAGTGTTTCATCGTTTCTATCTGTTTATGACAGAATCGACAAGTTTGAGCAGATGTCTTCTTCCATCTAAACAGGATCTCTCTTGTAGGCCAAATGTTCAATCTAAAGCGCATGAAATCTGCACGATGTCTCGGATTTGGAGATTGTTTTAAATAAGTTTCTATATGGCCTTGTGCTTTTAAGGCAAAAGGATTCGACCCGAATTTAATTATTTTCATGCATGCATCACGGGTTTTGATCCAGTCGGATTCCCACAACTTAGTTTTGGCTTTATTGGGATTTTCGATAAGCAATATTTCAGAGACATCAGCTCCTTTCAAGAATTTTCTAGCAGAAGTACGCCATTTCATTGGAAAGATTTCATCTGATAACAATAAGTAGCTAGCTATGATGTCAAGTAGCCCATTAGTGCTATCTTTCATGATACATTTTCGATATAATAAACAAACCTTCCATTTATACACAGCGTAAAGGCATATAAGCCCAAGTTCGTATCTAATGATAGAAATAGATTCAGAATTTGGAAGCATGAGCGATCTTTTCCAAAACTTGCTTTCATATTTAACCCAATATATGTATGTTTGGCATATCTCGGCTTCAGAACCATACAAAATGGTAGGCACATATTTTTGCTTGTAAAATATAACCATAGGGTCAATAGAAAATGTGCAATATTTTGCCCGGATTATACGTAGTTGAGATAATGCACTCAAATGTTTTAGTTGCAGACGATGTTCCTGCATTTTATCGGACAATTTGCTAGCCACACAGACACCTCTAGAAACAAAGAGGAGCTTCAATTTGTCAAAAAATATTTTTTTTAAAAGTTTTTTTGAAATGTATTTTTAGGGGTAGCAAGGGAGACCTCAGGGATCGCAAGAGCGACCCCTAAATGACATCCCTGTACTTACCACGGTAACGTTCTTTTTTTTTTTCAAAATCAAATTTTATTAGCATTTTAGTCAGAACAACACAGTTCAGCAATGAAGCGTTCCCCTATAACCAGAACTCTAAAGCCCTCCCACGTGCAGCATAGTTTAATTGTCTCCACAAAGTTCAAACAGAGGATGATACCCTCTTTGTGGCCAGATGTCTTAAGGGTACACTTGTACGCGAATCGGGAGAGCCTCCCGCAAAAATCCATTGTCTGTGGGGGGCACCCATGAAATACCAATAACTTGGTAAACGCCCCCCATCTCATCTCCCGACCCGATCCTCTTCCCCCATCAGTTACTCCGCCCATACTTCTCGAAAAAAGGCAACCATAAACCTTCAATGTCAGACCTGGACTCGTCCCGGAGATGAGTGAGGTATTCCATATCATATATAGCGCGGGTCTTCAATACCCATTATTTTTCCACCGGCACTCGTGGGGTTTTCCACAGCTGGGCCAGACAGCATCTAGCTGAGACCATCAGCCGAGTGTGTGCCCCCCACCCACCTCTGGCCCCTCGTGATGGTTGTGTGTGTCCCCCCACCCTCCTCTGGCCCCCAGTGATGTTTGTGTGTGCCCCTCATCCCCCTCTGACCCAGTGAGGTTTGTGTGTGCCCCCTCAGCCCCCTCTGGTCCCTCGTGATATTGCTGTGTCCCCCAAACCCCTCTGGCCCCTCGTGATGTTTGTGTGTGATCCCTCTGGCCCCTAGTGATGTTTGTGTGTGCTACTGACTCCCTTCTGGCCCCCTCGTGATGGTTGTGTGTGCCTCCCATACCCCTTGGCCCCTCGTGATGTTGGTGTGGTGCCCCCCACACCTCTCTGGCCCCACGTGATGTTGGTGTTTGCACCCAAACCCCACTGGCCCCTCGTGATGTTTGTGTTTGCCCCCCAACCCCCTCTGGCCCCTCGTGATGCTTTTGTGTGCCCCCACCCCATCTGGCCCGTTGTGATGTTTGTGCGCCCCCCACCCCCTGGCCCCCGTGATGTTTATGTGTGCCCCCACCCCCCTCTGGCCCCTTGTGATGTTTTTGTGTGCCCCCCTCTGGCCCCTAGTGATGTTTGTGTGTGCCCCCAGCCCCCTCTGGCCCCTCATGATGTCTGTGTGTCCCCACCCCCTTCTGGCCCCCTGCAATATTTGTTTGTGCCCCCCAGCCCCTCTTGCCCACCGTGATGCTTGTGTGTACCTCCCCTCTATTCCACTGCAACGTTGCCGAGTGCCACCCTTTTCTTGTCCCCCCCCCCCATTTTCATTGCTTGAGTTGTCTTGATTCATGAAGAGTTCACCATCAATGACTTTTTGCCAATGCTTGGATTGATTTTTTTGGACACACTGGGCCTCATTACGACCCTGGCGGTATGGGTTGAACTGCCCCGGTAGAGCTGCCGGCGCCGTTAAACCCATACCGCTCCATTACGAGGTCCCCTTGCGGGATCTGCTCTGGATGTCAGGTTTTACCAGACGTCCTTAGCGGGTCCCGCGAGGGGGCCAGCATGCTAACAATGGGCCCGTCATTAATGGGCCCGTTGTTAGCATGCTCCCCATTCCCATTGAGCCCTATGGGGGCTCAAAATGGGGATGGGGATGGTCCGGGTTCCCTGAATGGGGAAATACCGGGCCCTCCAAGGTCGGAATGGCACGGTATTTCCCCATTCAGGGAACCCGGTCCTGGACCCGAGTTTGGAGGCAGCCATGCCCTTATTAAGGGCATGGTGTTGTAATATGTTGTTGTAATATGTTTGGGCGCGTGTGGAATGTTGATGGGTCTTCAGGTATCAACATTCCACATGGGCCAGTTGGTTCAGTGATTCCCCGGTGGTGGCTGCTTGCTGCTGGGGTCCATACAATAAACGGTTATACTAATCTTACCTGAGTGAGGATTTTGTCACATGGCTGACTCCAAACTCATAATGAGGCCCATTGACTCTTGGGGCTTCACCTCCTCAACTTACATGCTGGACCTTCCCTGGATCTCCCACTCAGGTTGGCCCTGATTCATGCTGTGCCCATTGTCATCGTGAATCCTTCCCTACATTTTCTGTTCCATTGCAACAATGCGTGCCTCACTGACCCATGTAACTGTTTCCGCTCTCTCCTCTGCTGCCCTGCTCTTTTCACTGTTTATCTTTTCTTTCTTTTTTCTTTTTTCTCTATTCTCTTCTCCTCTCCTCTCCCTTCCCTCCCTCTCTTTCTTTCTTTTTTCTATGCACTTACTCTATCTGAATGGCCCCTGAACCTAGTATGATAGTAACTATGTTCGTCTCCTGCCCATCTCCTTACTTGTTTTCACCCCCCCTTACCCCCCTCCAGCACTATCTGAAATGTCGCCAGGCCTAGAACGAAAGTCGCTTGTTTTGTTCCTCTCCCCCTTTCTGCTGCCCTCTCCCTCACCTTGTGTTATTCTCTGGTTCTACCAGAAATGTCGTCAGACCTAGTACGGTAGTCGCCTGTCTGTTTCCCATTTCCTTCCTATCTGTGTCTTAGCACTTGCACTATCTGAAATGTCGCTAGGCCGAGCATGATAGTTTTGTTCACATTCTTGTTGTTCATGGCCTGTAAGAATGTTTTGTATTTTCCCTTGTTCCCTCCCATGTCGTGAACGCTTTGAAAGACATTGGGCCTTATTATACAGATGGCGCTAAGGGATTACCGGCACCGGTAAGGGCACCGGTGCCGGTAATCCCTTAGCGCCATAATACGAGGTCCCTCAGCGGGTCCCGTCCTTAACGTGTGGCCAGACCACACGTTAAGGAAGGGACCCGCTGAGGGACTTCCGGGCAAATAACGGTACCGCTAATAGCGGTACCGTTATTTGCTCCTTCTCCATTCCCATTGAAGCCTATGGGGGCTCAAATGGGAATGGGGAATTACCGCCCCGCCAACCTTGGAATGGGGCGGTAATTCCCCCATTCACCAAGGCGGACTCAGTAAAATACCGGCGCAACCATGGTGCTAATAGCGCCATGGTTACCGCCGTCCGTGTAATGAGGCCCATTGTGTATGTATAGGCGCTATCTAAATAAACCATCATATATCATATCATGATATGAAACATGTGCCCCTGTTCTGGTTCCGGCTCTTCTCCTGTGCCTACCCCAAATAGGAGGAGCCACAGGCAGAATTCCCTCTGAACCCCATCTACCCCTTTTATCCAAGATAGAACCTCCCTCCAGTACACCTGCACCCTTGCGCAACCCCACCACATGTGAATGAAATCCCCCTTTTCCCAATGGCACTTCCAACAAAGCGGGTCGTATCCCTCTCTCATTCACGCGCAATCCTCGTTGGAGGGTAATGCCATCAATGTAGCAACATCAAGGCCTGATGTCTATTCGTGAGCGAAGTCGTTGAGCGGTTAGCCCTCCTGCACATCTGAGCCCATAGGGTGTCTCCAATGTCCCTGCCCAGGTCCAGTACCCACCTGATTCTCGATGGAGGGCGGTCTCCAGAGTTCGCCAAAAGAATCCTCTTGTACAACCCAGCTATCAGCCCCCTGGAGCCCCGCTGTGTGATCAGGAATTTTTTAAAACTCGTCAATTCCCTCCTTAGATTTCCCTCCATCTGCCCTCTGATAAAACCTCCTTCAGTTGCAGTAAGCAAAAGGGCGAAAGTTTACGAAGGCCCAAGGCCTCCTCCAGCCCACTCAGGGAGATAAAGGTGCCCCATTCCCACATTTGGCCCGCTCTGCTTAATCCGGCCTCATACCAGGACTGAAATGCCAGTGGCTCTGCGATCCCATCCCTTAGCGGGGAGCCCCGATACAGCTCAGAGGTGAAGGGCACGTTATGAGCCATCTATTGTCCCCCCTTCCCTCCTTATGGACCATAGAACTTCCAGGACCAGGTCATACAACACTCTCCTCGGGATACGGGCCCTGGGGACCCACAACCATTGATCAAGTGTGACTGGAGCTAATACTGCGTTGTCCACGGCCATGGCGACCCATTGCTTTCCTGAATGCTGGTCGAAGTGGTCCACTAGGACCCGGAGCTGGGCCACCATGTAATATGTTGCCAGGTCAGGGAATCCAACTCCCCCCTCCTCCTTTGGGAAGATAAGTGTTCTGTACGCAATTCCGTGCCTGGCCCCTGCCCAAAGGAATCTCAACATAGCCACCTTCACCTCTGCAAAGAATGACACCGGTATTACTACGGGTAACATCTGAAATAAAAACAGACATTTGGGAAGCACCACCATCTTTAGACAGTTCAGGCGAGCCATCCAGGACAGTCCTGAGTTCGACCATCTCTCCATATCTTTTTTTATGGTGCACTATAGGGGGAGGACGTTTTTAGGGAAGAGGTCCTCAAAACACTGTGTCACTTGGACCGCAAGGTATCGGAAGGCGTCCAACTGAACCCTAAAGGGGAGCCCCGGAATATAATCCTTTTCCCTCTCCGACGGCCTCCCCGCCACATATGCCACTGACTTTCCCAAATTGATTTTGAACCCCCGATAACCTCCCATAGCCCTCTAAACTTTTCAACACCAGAGGAACCGAGTGGGACGGTCTAGTAATGTAGAGCAGAGCGTCGTTCGCAAAAAGTCTCGTCTTGCAATCCCCCCTGCCCCCAGACTGGGACACCTCTTATCCCCTCGTTTTCCCTTACCGATGCTGCCCATGGTTCCATAACCAATGCACATATCAGCGGGGAAAGCTGACATCCCTGACGTGTACCCCGTTGCAATGGGAAGGCCTGTGACTCGGTCCTGTTTACCACCACCTTGGCCGACGGCTTAGAATACAAGGCCGTCATCCATCCCCTCCATTTGGGCCCATCCCTAAGGACGTAAAGACCTCCCCCATAAAAGACCAACTGACTCGATCAAACGCCTTCTCGGCATCCAGGGCTAACAAAAGTACCCCCTCCTCCTTCGCTACAGGCGAGTCGAGAACTTGAAGTGTCTTACGCATATTGTCCGCGCCCTGCCTATGCAACACAAAACATGCCTGTTCAGGGTGGATTAACCTGGGGAGGCACAGCTCCAGGCGCGATACAAGGACTCTGGCAAACATCTTCACATCAACATTGAGGAGGGAAATGGGCCTGTACGAGTCTCAATTGGCTTGGTCCTTGCCCAATTTTGGGATAACTGCTATTAGAGCCTGGAGAAACGACGGTGCTATTGTATCGGCCCCTTTTATAGAGTTAAACGGCTTTGCCAGAGGTGCCGCCAGCTGGTTTTGGTATTGCTTGAAAAAAAAAATCGGCTGTGAAACTATCATCTCCTAGGGCTATCCCCATCTTCAGTCTTTGGATGGCACCCAGTATCTCTTCCCGAGTTATCTCACTGTCTAGGGTCTCACTCTCAGCCGCCGTGAGCCTAAGGAGGCTCCATTCGGCCAGGTACTGTTGCACGTCCCCCACCGACTCCTCCAAAGGCTTGGTTTATAGCTCCCTGTAAAAGCTTACTAAGCAGGTTGTGATGTCCCCAGCCCCCTTCACCACACCTCTCAGCATATCATATTCCCTCTGCCCTTCTTTCCACCCTACACCCCCTCACCCTATTCGCCTGGAGGGTCCCCACTGTGTCTCCTCTTTCATAATATCTCTGTTGGGTGCATCTCATCTTCTTTAGTACCTCTCCTATGGTAACGTTCTTTTGACTGAATGTTCCTCCCACGTATTCCTCATCTGTGATATCTCCTATATCCAGCTTCAGCTGCTTCAGAAAATAATTTAGGCAGAGGGCGCTGTGCGTCGATGCAGTCAACTCGATGTCTCTCTAGGGCCTCTGTCTCGAGGATGACGTCATTGAAAGTATATATGGAATGCGCAGCGCCCGCTAGCTTCAGTTCTGTTTTTTAGTGTTTTTTTTTACAGTAGAACTACTCGCATTAATGTGCTTAAGACCATACCAGACTCTGAAGGAATGTAGAGTGTAATTCATGAAAATTCGACTGCAGGGTAGGCAGGGAGAGGCGATGAGGAATACGTGGGAGGATCATCCAGTCGAAAGAACTTTTCCAGGGGTAAGTAACTTGGCGAACGGATTGTGTCCTCCCATGTATTCCTCTTCTATGATAGACTACCAAAGCAGTATTAGTTTTTGTGGCTGGAGTACGAATTTTGTAACCAGGGGCTGTTATGAACCGAATGAAGCACTGCTTTCCCCATCCTGGCTTAATGTGGAATCTAGGCAGTAACGCTTTGAATGGTACACCAAGTGGCTGCCTCACAAATATCATTTATTGGAACCCCTCTTTGCGGAGCAGAAGAAGTAGCCATGCCCCTAGTGGAATGGGCTCTCAAGCCTTCTTTGGGGTCTTTCCCGGCCAGTCTATAGCATTCAGTAATAGCTAATATAATCCATCTGCACAAAGTTTGGTTAGTTACAGCCTGTCCCAGTCTATGACCAGTATATCCTATAAACGGTTTGTCATCTAGACAAAACTTTGACATTCTTGAAATGTAGAAACTCAGAGCCCTTCTTGGGTCAAGTCTGTGTAACCCAGTGGTCGAAGTGGGTGGGAGCGGTGCTCCTATACTCATTTTAATTAAGTTTTACCGTTCCTATACTTTTATTTTAAAAAGAAACGTTCCGGAACGGTTTTACTTTAAAATAAAAGTGTAGGAAGAAGTTGAAACTTGCACTTTCAATGCACTGCACTGGATGTTTCCTTAAAGAGCAGGCACATGTTTTTTGGGGTTTTTATTGTGCATGGGAGGGGGTGCGGTGATGGGGTCTGTGGGAAGCGGTGAAGGCCAGTAGGGAACATAGTTCCACTACTTATTTTCGTACACTTCGACCTCTGGTGTAACCTTTCCCCTTCCTTGCCAGGATGAGGTGGTATGTAGTACTAACTTTTGTCCCAGATGACAAAGGAATGAAGGTTTGAACTTAAGGACAGCCTTGTCCTTATGAAAAACTATAAAAGGTGGTTTAGAAGATAGTGCCTGCAACTCACTCACCCTATGGGCTGAGGTTACCACTACTAACAAGATGATTTTGAATGTTAGTAGTCTTAAAGGACATGAATGGAGTGATTTGAATGGTGCACACATGGCAAATTTCAAAACAGGATTAAGGTCCCAAATGGGAACTTCAAAAAGAGATTAAAGGAACACGCTAGTGAGTCCCTTTAGAAAGTGTACTACCAAAGACGAGCGCTTGTAGATGGATAGTGCTGCCAAATAACCTTTAATGGACCCAACTTGGAGCCCCAGATTGGCCAAATGCAGCAGAAAAGATAAAACCTGCAGTGTTTTGCATAGAAAGGGATCCACATTCTTATCCCTGCACCAACTGCAGAATTTGTTGCAAGGGCAGCGGTAAAAAGACTTTGTTGCTGGCCTTCTAGCCAAAAGCAAGATCTCCATTATATTATCTAGCAGGTCCCAATCCTTGTACCTCAACATCTCAGAAACCATGCGAGAAGGTTGTGTTCACCTTTGGATAGAAAACATGACCCCCCCCCTCTCGTGAGAGACAGGTCCTCTCTTTGTGGAAGACATTTTTGAGGGCAGGTGGACATGTCCAGAAAGTCTGAGCACAACGTCCTCCTGGCCCAATCTGGAGCAATTAGGATCATGGATTTCCCAAACTTTCTCAACCTCCTGATACCGTGAGGGATGACAAGGACGGGAGGAAACAAATACAGAAGTGTAAACTCCCAGTTCACTATGAACGTGTCCCCTAGAGCCCCTCTTGGGGGATATCCCCTAACACAGAACAGTTTGCACTTCCAGTTGACACTGGTCACGAACAGATCCACTTCAGGGTTCCCCAAAGGGTGAAGATCTCTTGAAAGACTTCCTGAGCTAGTTCCCATTTGTAGGAGACTGTGCTCTCCCTGCTCTGAGCATCCGTCACCGTATTCTCCACTCCGGCTAGGTGAACTGCAGATAAGGAGATTCCTTGTTCTATTGCCCAAAAGCAGAGTTGCATTGCCTCTCTGTACAGTGGTAGTGATCCTATGTCTCCTCTCTTGTTGAGCTAGTATATGGCCACTGTGTTGTCTGTCATTATCAGGACATTCTTTCCCCATACAAAGGGCAGAAAAGCCTTCAGTGAAAGTTTGATTGCTCTCAGCTCCAAAAGGTTGATATGTAGTTTGGTCTCTGATGGAGACCAACGACTGCTGATTGTCAGATCATTGGCATGGGCTTCCCTCCCCATAAGTGAGTCATCAATAACTACTGTTATCCCTGGCCATGGTTGCCAAAAAGGTTCTCCCTTCAGAATGTTGTCCTTTCAGGCCCACCACAGGAGATCCTGTGTGACCCTGTTTGGAACCTGAAGTAGGTCTGACATGTTGCCCAACAATTGAGACCATTGTTTCCGGAGAGCCCATTGAAGGGGTCTCATTCTCTGGCACCAGGAAAATGCAGGATGCCAAGAGCCCGAGCCACCTCAAGAAGTCGAAGGCCGGGAGACGCTGGGCACTCTGAAATTTGGTGACCATCTGCAGAATGAGTTGAGCCCTCACCTCGAGTGGCAAGGTTTTTCCCAATGATGTATCCAGTACAGCCCTGATGAATTGGAGCTTTTCAGATGGTATCATATGGGACTTCTTGTAATTGAGAGAGAAGCCCAGTTTGTGGAGAGATTGGCAGGTTACGCTGAGATGATCCAGGACTTGTTCGCGAGAATGTACCCAGATCAGCCAATCATCTAGGTAGGGGTAGACATGAATCCCCACTCTCCTGAGACTCACTGCCACCATCACCCACAGTTTGGTGAATACCCTCGGGCTGAGGTCAGCCGGAACGGCAGAACTTGAAACTGATAATGAGAACGAACCGCCAACAGCGAATCTCAGGTACTTTCTGTGCTTGAAATAGATTGGCTCATGAAAATAATCATCCTGAAGGTCCAATGACAACATCCAATCCTGGAGCTGGAGGGCCTTAAGGATCTGAGAAAGTGTGACCATCTTGAACATTTCCTTCAAGTATCTCAAGTCCAAGATAGGTCTCAGTCCTCCGTCCTTCTTGGGGATTAGGAAATATGGAGAATACCATCCTTTGTTCCTCTCCGTTACAGGTACTGGATCTATAGCACCTTTCTCTAGCAGGCTCAAAATTCCTGCCAAAGGAATGTATCTGGAACCTTTAATTAATGGTTTCCTGGTGGAGGATTCTGAGGTCTCTGAATGAAGGGGAGGCATTAACCATGGGCTATGGTTTATAATGGCCAAGCATTCAAAGTAATGCCTCACCATTGTTGCAGATGCTGAGACAGTCTGCCTCCCATAGTGGTGTCTTGAGTGAAGACCTCAGAGAGGTTTTGAGGCGGCTGCAAGCAGCAGCTGATGGTAAAGATGATGCTGCTTGGGCGGGCTTTACACCTCTCCCTCGTCCACCACGACGAAATCTTCTTTGGCCTCTTTGACCAGCCATTCCTCTCACTCTTCCAACTGAGGAGTAGAAGCAAAAGGATCTACCCCTCCAAGAAGGTCCACTGGGTTGAAAAGGCTGAAGCTTCCTGATGGCAGCACCTAGAGACTTGGCTGTCACCTTCGAGGTCTGCAGCTTCTCAGGGGTTTCGTCAGCATTGCTGCCAAAAAGATGAGATCTGTAAAAAGGCCTATTAAGTAGTCAAGACTGCACATCCATTGCAAATCCAGACTTCCTTAAACACGCAAACCTGCGTATCACGGTGCTGGCCACCATGGCTCTGCTGATATTGTCAGCAGAATCCAAAACTGACTGTAGAGATTACCACATGGCCTCTTTCCCATCTTTTACAATGGCCAGGAAGTCGTCTCTTTCTTCCCCATTGGGAATATGTTCAACCGCCATGGAGAAACAATCTGATAGGGTGAAGGTACATTTGGCAAGGGCACATGTAGAGTTGGCAGACTTGAGAGTCATGCTCCTGGCAGAAAAGACTTTCTTTGGCCAGGTGTCTATACATTTATCATGCCGATCTGGTGGAATGGTCGGATATGCAGCTTGCTTGGAGGGAGAAGTTGCTGCTTGCATCACCAGGCTTTCTGGGGTAGAGTGGTTAGACAAATAGCTGGGATCACTACTTGACAGTCTATATTTTTTTGCCAAATTTGTATTGACTGCCTGCCGGACTTGATTCTGGTGCTTCCCAGTTTGCACTTCCTCTTTTTTGTAGAGCAACATGAAATGGTATGATTGGATCCCTTTGAGGACCTTCGTCCAAGATATTCGTGAGATCATCCTGTTCGAATGGGAGGGCAGGCCTGCTCCATCCCAGAAAATCATTGACCTTGGTCATTAATTGCTTGTAAGAGTTATCTGTGTGATCTGCCGGGTCTGGCTTGCCAAAATCCATTTCTGGGGAGGTGTCCACCCCACTGGCTGATTGTAAATTATCACACACGTCCTGCATGTTAGACTCCTCTGATATAAAACTATCAGGAACATTAGGCATGCCATATTGTAACCCAAAAGGTGGGTTATTGTCGTCTGAAGGCTCATAGTTTTCATAAATCAATGTGAGAGATTTTTAAAAAATCCTTTTTTGGCAATGGTTTAAAGGATTCGTCGATGGCTTAGATGGTTTCGAGCCAGATGCCGGTGGAGTCAATAGCAAACTTGATTTGGTATCGATGGCGTCGATGAAATCAGTGTCTTGGATGCTAATGGCGTCAATGGTTTCAACGTCTAATTGTTCGTGGACTTTGTCCGTGATGGACTTCGATGACTTGACAGAGTCTTTGATGATTTTTTGTCGACTCGAGTCCTTGACGGCTCTCAATGAAAATCTGTCCTTCGTCCTGCGCTCGAGGGCACACAGGACTTGGCTCTAGCCCTTTCCTTACTCGCTCCAGAAGGCGCGGTAGGAGCATGGCCTAATTGCTTCGAGGCAGCCTGCCTCTCGAAAACTTTAACCATTTCCTGCCTGAATGATCCCCATTCAGCCGGAGTAGAGGCCTTAGTAGGGCAATATATGCTTCTCTCTGGAGTTGAGGTGGACGAGGAAGACAAAGTAGGCGATTTATGATGCCTTTTCTTGGATTTTCTTGTCGATGACACTCCACGACCTAGATCTTTTAGTCACCTCTCCCTTTGTCGCAGGAATGTTTTTTCAACAGGATAGTGGAAGGGGATTTTTTGGGGAGTCTACCTAACGCCATTTTCCCTTTACGCTCTTTCAGAGCTTTCCTGTCATCGATTGACATGACTGACAGGCCAAGGTCTTGTGCACCACACAAAGGCAGCTCAAACACACGCGATGTTTGCTAGAAACATATTTCACAAAACGAATATTGCCACTTTGTCAGTGTGACAGAAAAACGACCGGAAGCATGAAATGAAACAGTGCCAATTGTATTATCGCAGCAAAGCTTGACCCTTGACTCATAGATGTGCCACATTTTGAAAACGACCAAGGGTCGAAAAACGTGTCGGCAAAGGCGAACTAGAATATTCAAGCGTTCAATTAACATTGAATCTGTATAAGCATCACCTGTCAGATGAACAAGTTACTTCTTACCTTGTAAAGTTCTTTCGACGGGATGTTCCTCCGACGTATTCCTCATCTTAGATATCTCCTTCCAGCTCTGCTGGCCTCGGAAACCTTTTTCTCTAGAGGGCG
The DNA here is from genome assembly GCF_040938575.1 of Ambystoma mexicanum. NCBI lineage: Eukaryota > Metazoa > Chordata > Amphibia > Caudata > Ambystomatidae > Ambystoma > Ambystoma mexicanum. The sequence goes on from NC_090931.1 coordinate 557,783,119, forward strand.
CTGCGCGTCGACGTCCTCCGAGTCGATGACCCTCGACAGCCGCCGTATCGACGTCGACATCATCCTGCCTATAAAGGCCGCGCGCAGCGTCCGTTGCTCAGTTCCGTTTTGTAGCCCACAATAATTCTTTCTGGACTAGACTAATCACCCTGAAGGAGCGTAAACTGCAACAACAAGGGAAGTAGAACTGCGGGGATGGATGGGAGGGTCGATGAGGAATACGTCGGAGGAACATCCCGTCGAAAGAACGTTACAAGGTAAGAAGTAACTTGTTCTTCGAAGGGATTGTCTCCTCCGACGTATTCCTCATCTTAGATAGGCTCCCATAGCAGTATTCTATTATTGGAGGAGGGAGTACTGACTTCACGCTGTCTTCTATTGATGAATAGAATGCAGTACAGCCCTTCCAAACCTAGTCTCTTGACTGGAGGAGGAATCCAAGTTGTAAAATTCGTTCAAAGCTATGGACAGACGACCATGTAGCGGCCGCACAGATGTCTTTAACAGGCACACCTCTTTTGAGGGCCGATGACGCTGCAAAACCTCTGGTCGAATGAGCCCTAAGGTTTTGAGGGGGCTCTTTCCCTGCCAGTTTATAACATTCCAAAATGGCTAGAATGATGCATCTGGAAATGGTCTGCTTAGTTATTGGTAACCCCAACTTGTGACCTGTGTAACCTACAAACAGCTGGTCTGCCTGTCTTATCCTGGCTAGTCTACTGATGTAAAAACTTAAAGCCCTTCTAGGGTCTAGCCTGTGTAACCTCTCTTCCTCTTTCCCCGGATGAGGAGGAGGATACAAAGATGGTAGGGTAATCTTCTGAGTGATATGGAATTCAGAAACCACCTTTGGGAGGAAATTAGGCTTCACTTGCAGGACAACTTTGTCTTTGTGAAAGATTGTGTGAGGGGGTTTACAAGAAAGAGCTTGTAATTCGCTCACCCTTCTAGCAGATGTAAGTGCTATTAATAAAACAGTTTTAAGGGTAAGGAATCTTAACAAGCAAGAATGGAGAGGTTCGAAAGGTGTGCCCATCAGGAAAGTTAGGACTAAGTTTAAATCCCGTAGGGGAACTTGGAATGGTCTTGGGGGATAAACATTGGTTAACCCCTTTAAAAACTGTATTACCAAGGGTAACTTGAAATAGGATGGTTCTTCCGCAGTGCGCTTAAAGATGGATAGCGCTGCGAGATAGCCCTTAATGGTGCCAACTTGAAGGCCTGAATTCGCCAAATATAGTAGGAAGGACAAAATCATTGGTGTACCACATGAAAAAGGGTCCATATTCTGTTCTCTACACCAGCTGCAAAATCTGTTCCAACGGCAGCGGTATAAAGACTTGGTTGCTGGCCTCCTTGCCGAAAGCAACACCTCCATAACATCATCAGGGAGGTCCCAATCCTTGTACCTCAGCCTTTCAGAAGCCAAGCGTGAAGGTTGAGGGTTTTGATGTCTGGATGGAGAACCTGACCTCCCTTCTGTGAGAGTAGGTTCTCTCTGAGTGGAAGTCGAATTGGAGGACAGATGGACAAGTCTAGAAGGTCCGGGTACCACGTCCTCCTGGCCCAATCCGGGGCAATTAGGATCATGGTTCTCCGGAATCTTCTCAACCTCCTGATCATTTGAGGAATGACAGGGACCGGTGGGAACGCGTACAGAAGCGGAAACTCCCAGTCCACTATGAACGCGTCTCCCAGAGCTCCTCTCGGGGGAAATTCCCTTGAGCAGAACAGATCGCATTTCCTGTTGAGGCTGGTGGCGAACAGATCCACCTGAGGGGTTCCTCAAAGGGCGAAGATCTCTTGAAGGACTTCCTGAGCTAGCTCCCACTCGTGGGAGACTGTGCTCTGCATGCTCAGAGCGTCCGCTGTCAAGTTCTTCTCTCCGGCTAGGTGAACTGCCGATAGAGAGATTTCTTCTTGGATTGCCCAAAACCAGAGCTGCATCGCCTCTCTGCACAGGGGTAGTGATCCTACGCCTCCTCTTTTGTTGAGGTAATGCATGGCCACCGTGTTGTCCGTCATTATCAGGACGTTTTTCCCTTGTACAGCTGGCAGGAACGCCTTCAGCGCAAGTCTGATGGCTCTGAGCTCTAACAGGTTGATATGTAGTCTGGACTCCGATGGAGACCAACGACCGCTGATGGTCAAGTCGTTGGCGTGGGCTCCCCACCCCGTGAGTGAGGCATCAGTGACTACTGTTATCTCCGGCCAGGGTTGCCAAAAATGTTCTCCTTTCAGAATGTTCTCCTGACAGGCCCACCACTGAAGGTCTCGAGCCACCCTGTCGGGAACCTGAAGAAGATCTGTCATTCTCCCTGAGAATTGTGACCACTGAGTCCTCAGTGCCCACTGGAGGGATCTCATTCTCAGGCGAGCCTCTGGCACTAGGAAAATGCAGGATGCCATGAGGCCTAGCAACCTCAAAAAGTCGAAGGCTGGGAGACGTTGGGCATCTTGGAACTTGGTAACCATCTGTAGAATATCTTGAGCCCTCACCTCTGGTGGCGAGGCTTTTCCCAGGGAAGTGTCCAGGATCGCGCCTATGAACTGGAGTCTCTGCGATGGTATCATTTGTGACTTCTTTAAATTGAGGGAGAAGCCCAGTTTGCGAAGGGAGTGGCACACGTGATTTAGCTGGTTCTGAGCTTGTTCTGAAGAAACAGCCCTGATCAACCAATCGTCCAGGTAGGGGTAGACGTGAATCCCTTCCCTCCTTAGACTTGCCGCCACTACCGACATTAACTTGGTGAAGACCCTCGGGGCGGAAGTCAGCCCAAATGGCAGCACTCGAAATTGATAGTGAGAGTTGCCAATTGCGAACCTCAGGTATTTCCTGTGTTTGAGATGGATAGGCACATGGAAATAAGCGTCCTGAAGGTCCAGAGATACCAACCAGTCCTGGAACTGAAGGGCCTGGAGGATCTGAGAAAGAGTGACCATCTTGAATTTGTCTTTCCTGAGGAATTTGTTCAATTCTCGCAAGTCCAAGATGGGTCTCAGTCCTCCATCTTTCTTTGGAATGAGAAAGTAAGGGGAGTACCAGCCCTTGTTCCTCTCCGCTACAGGTATCGGTTCTATGGCACCTTTCTCTAGCAGGTCCAAAATTTCCTGCAAGAGGAGCGGATCTGGAGATTTCTGAGAGCTGATCCCCGGTGGATGACTCTGAGGTATGCGTAGGAAAGCCAGGCAGTAACCTTGGGCAACTGTTTCCAATGCCCAAGCATCTGACGTGATAGCCTGCCATACCGCCAGATGTTGAGTCAACCTGCCTCCTACAGGTGTCCTGTGAGGGAAGTCCTCAGAGTGGTTTTGGGGCGGCTGATGCAGATGCCGATGCCGATGGTAAAGAGGCACCTGCTGTTGCTGCGGCTTTTGATTATCTACCCCGTCCACCTCGGGTAGTTCTTCTTTGTCCCCTTTGAGCCGGTCGTCCTCTACCTCTTCCGAATGCAGTCAGCCGCTGTAGAAGCACACTCCCAAAGTGTATGGCTGAATCTAGCAAGGGTGCAAGTAGCATTAACAGATTTTAACGCCATGCTACATGCCGAAAAAACTTTCTTTGCCATAGCATCATATTTTTTATCGTCCCTGTCCTGTGGGACGGTAGGATAAGCCGTCTTGACATCGGTAGAAGATGCTGCCTGTACCACCAGACTTTCTGGGGATGGGTGTTTTGACAAAAACTCCGGGTCTGTAGAGGATAACCTGTATTTTGTGGACAGTTTTTTATTTACTGCCGGGACGACATCTGGGGTTTCCCAGTTCATCATAATCTTCCTCTGAAGAGCTTTATGAAAAGGCACCACAGGATCCTCCTGTGGGCCTTTGTCAAGAATATCCATGAGGTCATCTTGTTGGAAAGATTGTGAAGGTGCAGACCACCCCATAAACTCTGTGATCCTGGCCATTAAGGTTCTATAGGGGGTTTCAGCATGCTCCCCCGGGTCTGGCCTAGCAAACTCCACCTCAGGGGAAGTGTCTAACCCACTTGCCTCATGTAAGGAATCATGAAGATCATTTAACCTGCGTTATTCAGAGGAAAATTCCTCTCTAATTGGGGTTACAGGTCCCTGCAACTCAAATGTGTCTTCCTGTTCAGACAATTCACCCTCTTCCATAATTGAGGACATAGTTCTCAATTGTTCTGAACTCATAAAGGGTGTAAACCCCATTTCCAAGGCAGAGGGTGCCGAACTTGTCATAATCGGCCTCGAAAACGTTGATGTCATCGACGCCGACGTCGAAGGCTTCGAGCGTGGCGTCGAAAACAAAGGCGGAGGCCTCGATAGAATTGGGATTCTGCTCGACAATCTCGAAGCCATCGTCATCGAGGACCTGGGGATAGTCACTGGGTGTGTCGTAACCGTGACTTTTCTTGGCGTCGACGCCGGTGTCGAAGCTTGCATCGAGTCGACAGACCTGTGTGTCGAAGGTCCCTTCGACAACGGCGTCGAAGACACCGACCTCGGCGTCGACGGAACCTTCGTCGACGGAACCTTCGAGGAAGGTTTGGAGGTCATAGTCCTACTCGAGGGTTCGAGACGCGCTCGAGAGGTTTCCTTCGCCGGGTACTGCGACTCGCGGTGTTTTTGACCTTCGGGTCTTTCGACCAGAGCATCACTCTCGACAGTCTTCGAGGGGGTCGAGGCCGCTTCCTCGAAGACGCTCATCATATTTTTGCGGAATTCCTCCCATTCAGCCCGGGAACTATGTTTCGTGGGGCAAGGGATTCTCTTTGGCGAAACAGAGGAAGAGGAAGACGGAGAAGGGGATCTTCGACGTCTCCTCTTCGAGTGCTTCGATCTCGAGGAGTGATGGGACCCACTCCGAGACCTGGAGCGCGAATGGTGACGAGGAGACGAATGTCTCGACTTCGTCGATGAAGAAGAAGCTTTAAAAGTCTTACCTTTCTCCAGCTTCCCCCTACGCTCCTTCAGGGCCTTAGCTGTCATGGACATACAGTCCTCGCACTCCGAACAATGGTGTTCAGCTCCCAAACACCACAGACAAACTCTGAGGGTCAGTCAGCGACATCTTTTTCCCACAATCTCGGCATTTTTTGAAGCCGGATCGAGGAGTTGTCGGTCCCAACGAAGAAGCCATCGAGTACGGATCGAATAACTCGAGGTAAATAGGTTTAACCTGACAAAACTGAGCAACGGTATTCCGAGGCACTGAGTAAGCGCGGAAAAACGGAACTGAGCAACGGACGCTGCGCGCGGCCTTTATAGGCAGGATGACGTTGACGTCGATACGGCGGCTGTCGAGGGATATCGACTCGGAGGACGTCGACGCGCAGCGCCCTCTAGAGAAAAATGTTTCCGAGGCCAGCAGAGTTGGAAGGAGATATCTAAGATGAGGAATACGTCGGAGGACACAATCCCTTCGAAATACTTTTTTGTACAATCGCACATAGTAGGAAGTACTCTTGTCTTATTCATAGAGATGCCGGGGATAATCTCAGCTTCCACACATGTGCAGCTGTCTTGCACACTAGATCCTAATACATATGATACCTAAGCGCATCCACTCCAGTATTCCCCAGCCCACTTATTAATAATATGAAGCGCACTGTAGTTCACGAAGCGATAGCTTACTCGGAAAAACAGAACTGAAGCCAACAGGCGCTGCATTTTCCACATATACCTTTGAAGACGTCATCCTCCAGAAGGAGGCCCTCGAGGGACATAGAATCAACCCCATCGACGCACAGCGGCCTTTGATGAAATGTTTTCCGAAGCAGTTGAAGCTCGATATTGAAGATATAGATGAGGAATACATGGGAGTACACAATCCATTCGAAGAGGACAATACAAACATGGAGCGCAAGTTCCCCATGGAATAGCCAGTCCTGGATTTATTATGGAAAAAGCAAATGGAAGTACCAGAGGTGGCAAGGTCTTGTAATAGTAATACCAAGCATTGATGAAGAAAACCCCCATCATTTGATAAGGCCTTCCTCATTGAGAATTCGTAGGTCAAGTTCCACAAATATACTGCTGCACAGCATGGAGCCTTTCATAATTAATGACAGATTTTTGGAGACAGGAGTGAAAATCTTCAAAGGGAGGCACCGGTTCAGTGTGACAAAACCTAAGGGTGGCCATGTTGAACTAGTGAAAGTTGATGGACCTGGGAAGTACTTCATTAGTGGAAAGAAAATCAGAAGGATATTTAGGCAACATATCTTTTACTGCAGGATCCATTTGCTTTCGGTGATGTGGGACAAGTGTTGTCAGATGCAAGTTACATTGACTCAATATGTCATGCCTCGTGATTACAGGAGAATTTGTCCATTTTGGTGTGGAATTTTGGATCTCAGGATCTGAGGTTTTGTTGGCTTCTGAGACAGAGAAAAACATGAGCACGTTCCTAAGATCCTAAAAAAGATGTTCTTGGAGAATGTAGGAAATGTTTTCATAGAGACTGCCACGGTCTTGTGTTGGCTGAATACCTCTTGTGGTGGGCTCATCTCAGTCAAACAACAAGATTTTGTGTCACACTTTAAAAAAAAAGAATTTACACAGAAGACGGTGCTCCTGCTGTTGGGAAAGCAGGTCACCTAAAAAAACTCAGCTCTAACTACTCAGCATTTAATATTGATGGCAATATAATTACAGTTGCCAAATCAGTGAATAATCTAGGCTTTCACATTGATTCGGCCTTGACAAGTGAACTCCTTAGCATCCTCTACCGTCTACACGTGCAAGCTTATTAGGGCAAGCAGAGCTTTCCCCCCCAAACCAGCTGCATCATCATCGCCAACGCCCTAATACTCTCCAAACTTGACAATTGCAATGCCTTGTATTTGGGAGCCAACAAATACATCATTGTCACACTTCAAACATTGCAAAACAATGCCCTCAGAACTGCCCTCAATTTACCCTCTAAAGAACACATTTCCAACAAAAGAAGAGAGTACAAATGGCTCAAAATCTGCAACAGAATATCACTTAAAATGGCATCACTTACCTTCAAATGTCTTAACAACGCAGCCCCCCCTACATAGCAACAGGAATAGTGAGAAAAACATTGATCCGCCCCACCAGAACTGTCAACTCCCACTGCTTACAGATACCAAAATTTAAACAAAAAAACAGGCGGCAGCAGCATCCCAGTCATACTGGAATGCTCTCCCACATAACATTAGAACAGACCAATCCTACTATAGCTTTAGGCGGAATACTCTCACATGGCTACGTTCTAATGACCCCCAAGATTAACCATGCCTCAATTCATACTTACAGATCTTACCCAATCTGACTGTATATATGTATATTCTTTAACTGATTCGTCGAGATGTAATGTTTCATATTTATAGTGTGCCTTACCCTGTAACTAAGCTTTTAAGTACTCGTGTCTTTCTAGTCTCCGTTGCGCCCAGTTACCTCTGGGTTTGGCGCGCCATACAAAATTAATAAACAAACAAACAAAACAGTTGCATCTGTTACAAGATTACCTTAATGCTGTGCATTCCACACTGAGATAAGAACCGTACAGTTCTGTCCATTTCATAGTAAATTAACATTCCCTCTGTGGATTGAATCTTAGATGTGCTTGCCTAGTGCAGAAACAGTAGACTTACACCCTTTATCATATTGGTTAGGTGAAAGAGAAGCTGGGACATATGACCCTTCCCACCCCTAGAAGAGCAGACTCCACTATTACTGTGAAGAGAGTGTGCACTGTGAGGAGGCAGGAATGAGGCACGGACACAGGGGAGACATGTTTGTGACTACAAACTTTTATTAAAACAAATGGGGTTGGACAATGCCTCACTATCCCTAACCTAGGAGAAATTTCCCTATCTCAGCCAAAACTAATTGGTCTGTCCTGTGTCAAGATGTCCAAAAATAAAGTATGCCCAGTGTCCGTAAGCTTATTCTGGCCCTCACAAGGTGTAAAGGGTATTGTCTTTTGATTTCTCAAAGTGCTCATATGATCAAGTGCAACACAAAAGTTCAAATCCAAGTAAATGGTTTGAAAATTGACAATGTTCACAGTGCCAGGAATAGATTTCTTTCCCCAGACTCCTTGTAACAAAGAAAACAAGTTCAAAAAGAATAATCAGGTTTTCCAGAGGATTACTCGCTTCCCTTGATGTATTTGCTTCTTTCAGGTAAACTGTTCCCTTCCCCAAGCTTTCTCTTCACTTATTCCTAAGAACTCTTTTCCTTTGTACACTTTTATAACAGTTCACAAACTCAAGGCCATGCCTATCTTGGAATCCTTCTTTTACCAGTTCAGACAATAGTTCATACTGTCAAGGGCATGATCCTTCCTTGAGACACACTACAATATGTACCCATATTTGTCTTTACCTGGTATACTCTCCTGCCAGGACTTTGAAGTTCAAACATTTAACTTAACTTCACCGGGTGTACTTCCTTGCCAGGACTTAATTACGCAAATACTTAACTTTACGTGGTTACCTTTTCAGCCAGGACTTTACTATACACAACGCGTTCTCTTTAAGGTAGGGGTTTAATAGCCCATTCAGAACTGATTCTACAAATACTTTCAATTCTTTAGTGACTTTATTTGTGGCCCCCTGCTGCATTTTTATGAAGCGACACACTCGGTTAGACAACCCGGTAACCCATTTGTGTTCTTTGGATTTACCAGTATTTTCAGGCTTCCCCTCGCTTTGATTTCTTTCACTCACTTTCATTCCTACAGAGCGGCATACGTTGGTCAGCAACCCGGTAACCCACTTGTGTTGTTCCCTGGTGTGGGGCTAGTCCTTTTGTGTAGGGTGTGCCCCTTTGATTCCTGTTTCCCAGGACAGCTCCTTCTGGGAGGCTGTCCTTTTAGAAAGAGGTTTTACCTGACCTCAAACAGGATCAAATGAGAGCCATAGTGTTTCAGTCTCTTGTTCTGCTGGCAGGTGGACAGACTGTCTGACTGGAATATGCAAAACCCTTCCACAGCTCTCCTAGGCTCACAGTGTTGAAACATATATGATATAACTCAGATGTGGCTTTCTACAGTTAGGTGAATTACTATACCCTCCCTAAACTCAGGTATGGCTTTATGTTTAAAGATTAAACTGCAACCAGAATAATAACTCCTCCTAACTATTTGTTTTTTTAATTGAGGTGCAGTCCTTAAATGCAGACTCTGTAGTGCAGGTGCTTGGCTGTCACAGCAGCTGTCAAAATAATGACCTCCAAATCTGCTCTATGCCAATGGAGAGCAGGACTGCAGATCAGGAGACTGATGCACCAGGGCACATGTGTCGCTATGTTTTTGGAATGGAGCTTTATGAACGGGATCTGGTTAACAGATCACCCTTTCTGAGATGGAGTTATCTGCATTATTTTATTAATTAATAAGAATAAAAAAGGCCAGGGCTTCTACACCCTTACCAGATAGCAATTGCACACACTATGACACAAAGGGATCATAGAGAGAACAGACTAAATGGAATGGCTATTTCCTTTGATTGTGGCTAAAAAGGCTAAAGGCAATGTTTGCTTAGGTAAAGAGTGACAAAACAAAACGGGTAATAGTTGAACTGAATCATCTTCCCTATATAAAGGAACTGTTGTGCACAGTCTGCCATTGCAAATAGGGTACCATGGTAGACTTGGCTTCTGCATAACATCAGGTGCACCTGCATCCAGAACCTCAGAAACTATCGGCTTTTGTGAAGAAGTTGTATTTCAGTTTAAAAGTATGCCATTTGGACCAATTTCTCCCTCCTCTGTTTTACACAATGTAATGTAGACACAGTTCAAAGCCTGATAAGGTGTACAGTGCTTTCAAGATGAGATATACAAGTGGCACGGTTTACCCGGAAGGACCATGATGTAAATCCTGAACAAGTACCTGTGCCCTCCAGAAGAGTGGCTTGCGTGAATGATATGATATATGATATTGTATTTGTATCGCGCTCGTACACTAGTGTTTCACACACAAAAGTAAAAAGATGTGCCAGTTTAGAGCTTAAGAGATTGATTTTTTGGGTCAATGTATTTCTGGAGGATACGTTTGGCCCCAGAAAGAAAAGTGTGATTAGACCACAAACAAATGAACAAGTAGTATAAATCTACGGTCTAAAATAATTCTACCAAATGTCTGTGCCTTTATTTGTTGATAAACATTTGCAACATAAGGCAACAACTGTTGAAGAAACAAGGTTTGTGTGGTGTAAGAAGTGCAAAAGTGAAATTGTCCATATCATGTAAAAGATTGACATGTCTCAGCCACTAGAACAATTTGATACCCGAGTCCACACTATATTCACAACAGATTCCAGTGAAATAGGACTTGGTGCGGTCTCACGAAAAGTAAAAATGGTGAAGAAACTACCACAGGAGATGCACCCAGGACACTGAACGGGACCATTTAAAAATGTTCTACAATAGAAAATAAAACGTTACAATGCTATGGAAGATTTGAAAAATGTAACACATTACCCTTGACGAGTATTTTTTTAGGATGAGGCCTTTGACACCATTACTGGGAGAATAGTCAATTGATTATCAAAAATATAGTGGCAAGAATTTGTAAGCGAGTACAATTCTGGCACGAACATACATTTTGCTGATTGCCTGTCATGTTTTTAAGTTATGTGTGATGATCATAGTGTGCAGAAGAAAGAACTCTTGTTCATGACGTATAAGGATATTGTAAGCAGGCGAGAGCGGAACGCATTGGTCAATGGGGATGTTTAAGGAAGAAAGTAATCACTTTTATGGAGAAAGGGTGGTCTGACGAATCATCTCTCAATGAGAGGCTGAGAGTTCTGGGGAGTGAAAAAAAGAGTGCAGTGTTGAAGGAGGTCAGCTGTTTTGCTAAGGGAAAGTAGTGGCACCTGCAGTTACGGACCTCTATTGGTGAGTTTGGTTCATGAAGTCCATGTGACTTTAACAAGAAGAACAAGTTACTTTCTTACCTGGTAACGTTCTTTCGACGGGATGTTCCTCCGACGTATTCCTTATCTTTGATATACGTTTCCAGCTTGCTGGCCTCGGAAATTTTTTCTCTGTAGAGGGCGCTGCGAGTCGATGTCCCTCGACGGCCACCATATCGGCACCGACGTCACCATGCCCATAAATAGACACGCGCTGCGTCCATTGCTCAGTTCAGTTTTGTAGTATAAGAAAGACATGCCTGAATTGGTTAGTAACCTTGAAGGAGCGAAAGCTGCAACCACAAGGGAAGTTATCACTGCGGGGATGGATGGGAGGGGCGATAAGGAATACGTTGGAGGAACATCCCGTCGAAAGAACGTTACCAGGTAAGAAAGTAACTTGTTCTTCGAAGGGATTGTGTCCTCCGACGTATTCCTTATCTTTGATAGACTCCCATAGCAGTGGTATGTAATTGGAGGAGGGAGTGATAGTGTTATATATCCCTTTAGGGATGGACCGAGTGTAATACGGCTTTGCCAAATCTGGTCTCTTGAGCAGTGGAGGAATCCAGATTGTAAAATTTTGTGAATGTATGTGCGGACGACCATGTGGCAGCCGCACATATATCCCGGACCGGTACCCCTCTCTGGAGAGCCGAAGAAGCTGCAATACCCCTGGTTGAATGAGCCCTGAGGTTTTGGGGTGGCTCTTTCCCTGCTAGTCTATACCATTCCAGGATGGCCAAGATAATCCACCTGGAGATGTTTTTTTTTGTTATGGGTAGTCCCAACTTGTGACCTAAGTATCCTACAAACAGCTGGTCTGCTTGCCTGATTCTAGCCATTCTGCTGATGTAAAAGCTGAGAGCTCGCCTAAGGTCCAGCCTGTGTAGCCTTTCCTCCTCTTTCCCCGGATGGGGAGGAGGGTAGAATGAAGGCAAGGTAATTTTCTGAGTAATATGGAATTCAGAAACCACCTTGGGGAGAAAATTAGGCTTCATCTGGAGGACAACCTTGTCCTTGTGGAAGATTGTATGTGGGGGTTTACAGGAGAGAGCTTGTAGCTCACTCACCCTCCTAGCCGATGTTAGTGCTACAAGTAGGACAGTTTTAAGTGTGAGAAATCTTAATGCCCAAGAGTGAAGTGGCTCGAATGGAGTGCCGATTAAGAAGTTTAAGACTAAATTTAAGTCCCATAATGGAACCAGGAATGGTTTTGGAGGGTAAACATTAGTCAGACCCTTGAGAAATTGTACCACTAGAGGAATTTTGAAATATGATGGTTCCTCCGCAGTGCGCTTGAAGATAGAAAGCGCTGCGAGATAGCCTTTTACATTGCCAACTTGAAGGCCTGAGTTTGCGAAGTAGAGTAGAAACGATAGCACCGTTGGTGTATCGCATGAAAAAGGGTCGATATTCTCTTCCCTACACCAGCTGCAAAACTTGTTCCAACGGCAGCGGTATAAAGACTTTGTTGCTGGTCTTCTGGCCGAAAGCAACACCTCCATGACGTCATCAGGGAGATCCCAATCCTAGTACCTCAACCTTTCAGAAGCCAAGCGTGAAGGTTGAGGGTTCTGATGTCTGGATGGAGAACCTGACCTCCCTTCTGCGAGAGAAGATTCTCTTTGAGTGGAAGACGGATTGGAGGACAGATGGACATATCTAGAAAGTCTGGGTATCACGTTCTCCTGGTCCAGTCCGGGGCAATTAGGATCATGGTTTTCCGGAATCTTCTCAACCTCCTGATCATTTGAGGAATAACAGGGACTGGTGGAAACGCGTAGAGGAGTGGAAACTCCCAGTCCACTACAAACGCGTCTCCCAAAGCTCCTCTCGGGGGAAATTCCCTCGAACAGAACAGATCGCACTTCCTGTCGGTGCTTGTGGCGAACAGATCCACCTGAGGGGTTCCCCAAAGGGCAAAGATCTCTTGAAGGACTTCCTGAGCTAGCTCCCATTCGTGGGAGACTGTGCTCTGCCTGCTGAGAGCGTCCGCTGTCAAATTCTTCTCTCCGGCTAGATGGACTGCCGATAGAGAGATTCGTTCCCGAATTGCCCAAAACTAGAGCTGCATTGCCTCTCTGCACAATGGTAGTGATCCTACGCCTCCTCTTTTGTTGAGGTAGTGCATGGCCACCGTGTTGTCCGTCATTATCAGGACATTTCTCCCCTGTACTGATGGCAGGAAAGATTTCAGCGCTAGTCTGATCGCTCTCAGCTCTAATAGGTTGATATGTAGTCTGGACTCCGATGGAGACCAGCGACCGCTGATGGTCAGGTCGTTGGCATGGGCTCCCCACCCTGTGAGCGAGGCGTCTGTGACTACTGTTATCTCCGGCCATGGTTGCCAAAACAGTTCTGCTTTCAAGATGTTCTCTGAATAGGCCCACCACTGAAGGTCGTGGGCTATCTTGTCCGGAATCCGGAGGAGATCTGTCATTCTCCTTGAGAATTGTGACCACTGACTTCTCAGTGCCCACTGAAGAGATCTCATTCTCAGGCGAGCGTCTGGCACAAGGAGGATGCAGGATGCCATGAGGCCTAGCAACCTCAAAAAGTCGAAGGCTGGGAGAAGTTGGGCATCTTGAAAGTTGGTGACCATCTGTAGAATATCTTGAGCCCTCACCTCTGGTGGCGAGGCTTTTCCCAGGGAAGTGTCCAGGACCGCTCCAATGAACTGGAGTCTCTGTGATGGTATCATCTGTGACTTCTTTAAATTGAGGGAGAAGCCCAGTCTGTGAAGGAAGAGGCAGACATAATCTAGCTGGGTCCGGGCCTGTTCCGAAGATACAGCCCTGATCAGCCAATCGTCCAGGTAGGGATAGACGTGGATCCCTTCCCTCCTTAGACTCGCCGCCACTACCGACATCAGCTTGGTGAAGACCCTCGGGGCGGAGGTCAGCCCAAATGGCAGAACTCGAAATTGATAATGAGAGTTGCCAATTGCGAACCTCAGGTATTTCCTGTGCTTGAGATGGATTGGCACATGGAAATAAGCATCCTGAAGGTCCAGAGATACCAGCCAGTCCTGGAGCTGGAGGGCCTGAAGGATCTGAGAGAGAGTTACCATCTTGAACTTGTCCTTCCTGAGGAACTTGTTCAATTCTCTTAAGTCCAGGATGGGTCTCAGTCCTCCGTCCTTCTTTGGTATGAGAAAGTAGGGGGGAGTACCAGCCCTTGTTCCTGTCCGCTACAGGTACCGGTTCTATGGCACCTTTCTCTAACAGGTCCATCATTTCCTGCAAGAGGAGCGGATCTGGAACTTTTCGGGAGCTGTTCCCCGGTGGATGACTCTGAGGGATGTGTAGAAAGGGTAGGCAGTAACCTTGGGCAACTGTCTCCAACGCCCAAGCATCTGACGTTATAGCCTGCCATTCCGTCAGATGGTGAGTTAACCTGCCCCCTACAGGTGTCTTGTGTGCAAAGGCCTGAGAGTGGTTTGGGGGCGGCTGATGCAGATGCCGAGGGTAAAGAGGCACCTGCTGCTGCTGCGGTCTTTGTACCCTTGACCCGTCCACCTCGGGTGGATCTTCTTTGGCCTCTTTGAGCCGGCTGTCCTCTGCCTTTTCCGAATGCGGAATAATAGCGAAAGGACTTTCCTCTCCCAGAGGTTCCTGAGGGGCGAAAAGGAGTTTGACCGATAGCAGCTCCTAAGGATTTTGCTGCTGCTTTAGAAGTCTGTAACTTTTCCAGACTGTCATCAGCCTTTTTTCCGAAAACGAAGAGCCGTCAAAGGGCATATTCAAAAGTCTGACCTGTACATCTGGAGCAAAGCCAGACTTTCGCAACCACGCATGCCTGCGGATTGTTGTACTAGCCGCCATGGCCCTGCTGATACTGTCAGCGGAATCGATGCCAGTTTGAAGAGACTCGCACATGGCATCTTTGCCATCTTGAATGATGTTAAGGAAGGCTTCCTTCTTCTCTCCATCGGGTATGCAGTCAGCCGCTGATAAAGCACACTCCCATAATGTGTGACTGAACCTGGCGAGCGTACAGGTGGCGTTGATGGACTTCAACGCCATACTACAGGCAGAGAAGACTTTCTTTGCCATAGAGTCATACCTCTTGTCATCCCTGTCCTGTGGGACAGTAGGGAAAGCAGTCCTACTGCTGGATGAAGTTGCCGCTTGAACCACCAGGCTCTCTGGGGTCGGGTGTTTTGACAGGTATTCAGGGTCAGCAGCCGCTACCCTATACTTTGTCGACAGTCTTTTATTGACTGCTGGGATGACTTCGGGAGTCTCCCAATTGGATGCAATTTTTCTTTGTAGGGCTGCATGGAAGGGGACCACCGGGTCGTTATTGGACGAGAAAATGTCGAAGTCGTCGACGCCGATGTAACCGGCCTCGAAGGCTCCGAAAATGGCGTCGAAAAAACTGGAAGGGGCCTCGAAGAATTCGAGAGGATCGGGATCCTACTCGAGGGCATCGACGACAGTCTCAGCGTCGTGCCGGAGGCCCTTGAAAACACTGTTGGCTGTGGAGCCTTGGTCCTCTCTTTCATCGACGTCGGCGTCGACGATGGCGTCGAGTCGATCGACGATGCGTCGAGGTACCCTTTCACAACGGTGTCGATGGCGCCGACCCGTGCGTCGAGGGAATCTTCGACAACGGTGTCGAAGGAACCCTCGACGACGGCGTCAAAGACGGTGCCTTCTTACCCGATGGCTCATGGCGCTCTCGGGTGGAATGTTTCGCCGGGTGCTGCGACTCGTGGCGTTTTGATTTTTTGAGTTTTTCAGGGTATCACCCTCAGCTGTCTTCGAGGGGGTTGAGGCCGCGTTCTCGAAGACGCTTAACATTTTCTTTCTGAATTCCTCCCACTCAGTTTGAGAACTGTGTTTGGTGGGACAGGAAACTCTTTCTGGGGACACCGAAGACGACGAGGAATGGGACCTTCGACGTCTCTTTTTTGAGTGTCTAGATCTCGATGAATGGTGGGAGCTGCTTCGAGATCTAGAATGGGAGTGTTTTCGACGGCGAGGAGACGAATGCCTCGACTCGGCCGACGAAACCTTCGAGGAGGTTTTGGCTGACTTACCTCTCTCGAGCTTCCCCTTTCGCTCCTTCAGGGCTTTCGCCGTCATGGACATGCAGTCCTCACACTCCGAACAATGGTGCTCGGACCTCAAGCACCATAAACAAACCCTGTGTGGATCCGTTATTGACATTTTTTTACCGCAGTCTCAACATTTCTTGAAGCCGGATCGCGGCGTCGTCGGTTCTGATGAAGAAGCCATCGAGAACGATAAGGAATATTCGTCGAAATAGATTTAGATAAACCTGACTGAACTGAGCAATGACATTCCGAGGCCCCACGAAGCGTGGAAAAATGGAACTGAGCAACGGACGCAGCGCGTGTCTATTTATGGGCATGGTGACGTCGGCGCCGATACGGTGGCCGTCGAGGGACATCGACTCGGCGGACGTCGACGCTTCGTCCTCTACAGAGAAAAAATTTCCGACGCCAGCAAGCTGGAAACGTATATCAAAGATAAGGACTACGTCGGAGGACACAATCCCTTCGAACAAGATAACTATTGGGGGCCCCGATTTGAGCGTTGCGTTGACCATAAATTAAAGGAGTGTGCAGGGAGTAAAGACTCTGCTAATTGTTACAAATTGAGGACACAGTCCATGGTATCATTAACATTTTCAAATCAACCATGGCAGACGATAGTATTGGACATCCTTGGTCCTGTACAAATTTGGCACAGTGTGGCCTTAACATCATAAGTATGCTCCATTTATACTCCAAGTCGATAGAAGCGAAAGTGGTGTGAGATGTTACTGCAGAACAAGTGATAATGTTGTTACAGGGTATATAGGTAAGGGAAAAGTTACCTGTCCATAAAAGTGAAACATACAAGTATTCACAACAGAGAGGAGAAAATCAGTGCTGCATAAAATGGAGTAAAAAAGATAATGGTTTGCTGGCACAGCTAGATTGGCCTCAACACTGGCGGTAGCAAGGGCATGATTCTGAAGGAGGAAAACAAAATTATAGGCTCAGTTTATAACACGCTAGCTGTCCAGCTCAAGGTTGCCAGACCAATAAGGAAGCAGAGGGACGTAGAAATCTATTAAGACATGTCATAAGGCTGAAAAGATAGCTCAACCAGTGGAGCACCCGACTCAATCGCAGGGTTCAATCGCGAGAGGCTAGACTCAGCCCTTCATCCTTCCAGGTGGGTGCTTTGGGTACCAGTACATTTGGTAGTAATCACACTTAACGCTTACAAGCTGGGGAAAATATAGCACAATGCCCTATATAAAAACATATTGATAAATGTAATTTCTAGAAACATGTAAGCAGAGCCTTGACAACATGTGATTGGGATAATCGTTACCCCAACATCTATTACGTTCGCCACTTATTTTCTAAGTAATGGAATAACATGACATTTCAAGGACATTGCTTCATTCAGCTGCCAGAAATCAGATAGTAGCATCCACCGGCACAGCAGAAAACCCTAACCTGGCAGGGCTACAGACTAACAACCGCAGTATATTTTTTTCCATAAAATGGATTCATAAAATATCACTGCCGAGCATGAAGAGTCCTTCCTCTTCAGTGAGCTTGGTTGTCGGTTTTTTCAACTCCAGTCCTCCAGAGTGCCCCCAGGACACTCTGCAATGTCACTTTCCTCTCTGTCTCTCCACATCATGAAATGGCAACTGTTGTCATGGTCTGGGAACATCAGAGCCCCAGGTGGAATAGACAGCAATGCAACTGCTCACACTCTATGGAAGGAGGGTAAGGCGGACGTGCAGTAAAGTACTCGGGCGATGATTCTTTAAGCAGCATCACTACACAAAACACACAAACATGCTGGCGAGTGTCAACCAAGACCTAGCTTTTAAAGAATTCCATTTGCTTTTTGAGGAGAAAATAGACCTTTTTATGCTTCCAAGAATTCCATTTGCTTTTTGAGGAGAAAATAGACCTTTTTATACTTCCAAGGGCTATTCAAATGTAATTATGAGTGTATCAGGTTGCAAAACTGCAAACAAATTGACCATTTCTTTGTAAATCGATATATTGCATTTCACTTATGAATACATCATGGACAGTGCAGGCAGTTGAAACATTTTAAGTTGGGAACCCCCCTTTCGTGTGGAAGGAGGGGTTGTTATGTGTGAAGGGCAGAGGGTGCGGAGCTCCAGCCCAAGACGAATAGGACTTTATTTCTTCAAGAAAGCAAATCCTGGTGATTTGCAGAAAAGCAAAAAAGCATTTTGGCAACATAAGCATGAACACATTTTATATTTGAAATGTGCCTGTGGTAGTAACTCAGCTTGAAACCATTGTGATCAAATAATTCAAATGGGGTGTGCTGCTTCTCATTTGTCTCAATACTCACCCTAACAAACAAATGTATGTTAATAGACACATATACACATTTTGCCAACAAGATGGGATGCTTCGGCTATTTCTGCATGGTGCTCTTAGTAAATTCAATATTTTTAGCCTGCTTCTTTAAGAGAACACCAGAACCCGGACTCAGGCGGAGTTTGGAGACTGCTGGGCTAGCACAGCCCCAGTGGTTTGGTACATGGATGGAAAATAAACTTTCCAGGAGCACAGTTCCATCTTGTTCTGGCCCATTTCCTACACTAATCATGTACACAAAACTACCTAGAACGAGACATACACATTTGGAGCTGCTTGAATAACAAAGGTGCAAACATATATATTCTACACACTAGCATCTAATTAACAAATTAGCTCTTATTTATGGTAATTGAGTGGGAATTTGGTTGAAGGTCAACAGAAGACACAGGAAATCATACTGTATATGGATTCCATTGAATACAATTAGAAACTAATACACCAAATGCCATAACTCCCTGTAGTGATTTCACCACAGACAGTGATGAAAGTCATATTCCACTGCCGTGACATTACATCCTCCGTGGAACATGTGCAGGGATCAAAGTCACATCAGACATCTCTAGCTTCACTCTTGCTGTCTATCAGATGTGACTCAATTCCTCAGAGGAATATTTTGCAGTAGTTGATCGTTACCCACGATCAGCAATGCTTCTGGTAAGCATTCCCCAAAGGCAATAACCCCTCAACACCTAGTGCCAGCCGCCTCATGACTAGGATGATAATACTGCCAGAGAGAAGATCTGCATGTTTTTATTTATTTATTGGTTATTTGTAATGTGCAGGGGGCGGTGTCAGAATTTTGAAAGACTGGCAGTAACCAGGACCCCCGATTATTGCTCTGATAAAAAGGCAGCCGGGGTATGTACTTGATATACTTGTGAACACCTATGAGTTATCTGCATTTCAATCCGAGTTGGGCCTAGCAGCGTCAATCTGAGGCTTATATCCTGAGACCTCCCCTCTTCTTTCCTTGCTCTTCTCCTTTTGAGGAGGTCTATCAGTCCACTGAATGGCCATCTCACAAGACCGATGAGAACTCCCTGCCCCCCCTGGGAACAAGGGAAGATCTGCAGGCAAGACAAGGACTGATGGAAGAGGTATCTAGACAACCATTAAATGGGCAGCAGCGTCCTGTATGCCCCCCACATACATATGGTCCGGAGGAGGGCCAGCAATTGGCGATCAATGCTACCAGGGCTAATGACTTAATTGGGGTCCAGAACATCAGGGGCAGCGATATGCTGGGGGAGCTCCCAGTAAGTAAAGGTCCAGAAGTGGTTCAGCTCACTATAGCGCAGGAGAAAATAGGAGGGAGTTTAGGAAAGAGCGCTGATGATGCATCAGCAAGGTCAAATTCCGGTCCTGTGGTGACCATGATCTCTCAGGAGGATGAGTCTCCGGTCCCTGGATCCTCTGGTTGCCTGATGCTCCTTTCAGATGGATCAATTTTGGAGGCGTTGGAACGCTCCATTGACTGCCTTTATGAGGCAAATTGCTTACATCCTGCAATACTGGAAGAGGATTTTCTGGATGTGTATATGGACGTGGATGAGGATATGGATTTGGATATGAACATGAATATGGAGAAGGTATCCACCACATCCCTGGTCCACAGGGTAGAGAAGGTGCAAGGTGAACTGGTGGCCGACATCACCCGAGAAGTTGGTGGTGTAGCAACATTGGCCGGTGTATTTATTTATTTATTAGATCTGTAGATCCCTGCGAAGTCCCGGCACCCAAACGGATGTTCAGAATTGTACCTGCAATTAACAATATCATCACGGAGGAGATGGACAGTGATGTGCCTTATCTATTTGGCCTTACTCTTGGCTTCAGTCCGAGTAATAAAAACAGGAACTATCCAAAACTGATGCAGAAACAGTAACAGTATGTGGGTCTTGGGATGGCCGGATTATAAGCGACCGTTCAACTTGTTACATCGGGTGTGTTAGCTTGTCATAATGAGGGTTGTAATGTAGAGGGGTTTATCAGTTCACTGACAAGCACAATTGAACAGATGCAATCCCATACCCAATCCCTGACGAACATGGAAATTGGTTTAGGGGGCTCAGACATGCCCCACCTAGTAAAAGAAAGTGGGCTATTTGGCTGCTTCTATGGCCCAGCTTACCTAAAAGATGTGAGTGATGCAAGACACGAGGAATAGGGAGCGGAATTTAGTGGTTAAATGATAAGACATAATATCCAACCTATCCGAGCTCATAGGAAGAGCTGCGTCAATCAAGAAGCCTGAAATAACTCTTACAGAAGCATCCACACAGACGTTGTCAAACGGTATCTGTGCCGCCAGGGATGAGGAATCTGGTCAGCAGGTGATGCACAAAGCAACGGTTCAAACCAACTCCCAGAATGTTGATCACAAAGCAGGCCATGGGGGGCAATGCCTGTATCTAGGGCCCATGGACTACCTACGAAACCTGCTACCAGTGATCTGCAGAGGCTAAGAGGGAGGCTGATCTTAACAAATAACCATTGGTTGGACAGTATGGTGGCACTGGTTGTCAAGATACAGGTCCCGGGATGGTTGACAGGATGCTCCAGCCTGTGCCTCAGTTGCCTTTGGATAAGAATATAGAGTGCAACTTGGGAACCAGAGAAGGCCCAAAATATAATCTTCTGTTTTAAGGGGCTAACCCACAGGAACAAAAACTTGTGTAAAAGAAGCTTTATCAAGGCTCTCTGTGAGGTCTTGGACGTAAAGGATATTTCATTTAAATTGTTCCCGGTTGCGCGAATACTATCTGATTGCATGTTTCGTAAAAGGATGTAACGTACGTTTTACCCTAGCCAAGCAGCATCTACGCTCCTGCATCCTAAACTGCAGGGGAGTTCTGATGAAAAAAAGTGATTGAGGTTTACCAGAACACAATGTTCAATATATTACACCTGCACAACACCTGGTATGAGCCAGTGGAAGGACCGTTGATCTGCAACCTGGCTGGCAGTACATAGTTGCCAAAAAACAGTAGCACCTTGGTGGCTGGCAACAAAAGGTTTATCATGCACCTATTAAGATTAGAACTTGAACAGTCACCCACAAATGTACTGAAAACAGGCCCAAATTGTCGTTCACCTAGAGTCTCAGTAAGGGTTTATGATTGCATGATGCACGTGCCACTGAGGCCCCTCTAACAAATTTGCTGGGCTTCCCTATTAGTCATTCGATAGACATGATCCACTCACATGACCTTGAGGTGGAATATTGCTGGTTTG
This sequence comes from Ambystoma mexicanum, assembly GCF_040938575.1. Lineage (NCBI taxonomy): Eukaryota > Metazoa > Chordata > Amphibia > Caudata > Ambystomatidae > Ambystoma > Ambystoma mexicanum. Next base: position 557,804,616 of record NC_090931.1, read on the forward strand.
CCCCAACACCTGGAAGATTGTGGGTGGATGAATTTTGTCTCTACCTGTGACATTATATGCCACCAGGAAACATGGGCTTATAACAACATAATACTGGATGAATATTTAACTCATAAGGTTGCTGCAAGTCGACCAAAACATAATATAGGGCGCCCAAGCAGGGGGTTGGGCATCTGGATAAAAGAATCCTTAAATGCAGCATTTAAACCTTTTGGCCCAAATTCCTACGACTTGCAGGGCTTGTTTATCTCACTTCAGGGAGTGACCAATATGTTGATTTGCAACATGTACAACCGACTGTATGGTCCAAATGGCATGGACATCATGAACCAGATGGAGGCTATAGTCGAGGAATGGATCCACTTGGGGATTAAACACTGTGATGAATGCAATGGTATCATCACTTCTTTCCCAGCGGTGGACTCTCCTCATGTGCCAGGGGATGGTAGCCACTACCTGATCCTGACCCTAGGGTTGGCTATATGAGGGAGGATCACATGGGGGGAGACAACCTCTGGGGAAGTGACAGGGTATAAACATAACAAAGCTGTGTTGGTAATGCAAAATCTAGAGAATTATTGGGTTAATCCCAATGGCATTACCAAGATAGGAAGGTGGGCAGTATTGGATGCTTATTTGGAATATAGTAGCAGGAAATACATAGATGAGTGCATGAATTTAACAACTGGTCATGCTTACTTGTTAATTAAGCAAGGTAGCCTGTGGAAAGAATACTTGCGCCTTGTAATCAATCCTGCACAGATAGCTTTGTTCATTAGGTTTTGCCTGGGTACTCTGCCAGACTTGCCACAGTTCAGGCAAGATGGAATAAAACTGAGTTTGGATGCTGCCCTTTGTGCTGTGGGATTACCGAAACCGTGCAGCATTTTCTCTCCCAGTGTCCTGCGTATGCAGATAACCGCAAGAATATTTTAAGACCCTGTCTCAAAATAAGGAGGGTCCTGACTCTACATTATGCCAAGGAAATATGTAAATTGGCAAACACTGCTCACATTATATTTGCAGTTTTGCAATACCTGAGCAAGGCATGGTGGAGGAGAGAATACATATCCAAACATTGTTGCTAAAGAAGTTGTATTGTCCACCTGTTATCTGGTCTCATGGATTGTAGTATTGTATTTTTTTTATTACTATTTAACGCTGAAATATTGGCTTTCTGCCAGGATTGAGGTGTGAAATTTCTGTATTTTATGTCCTTTAAATGACATGCACTTTTATGGTTTTGACCAAAATAAAGTGTTGATGATGATGATAATTTTGGGAGCACAGTTAATGGTTCTCTTAGTAGGAATGATCACATACGGAGGTGGTCAATATTAAGCAGGCAAGCCTTGCACGTTTTCACTTTGTAATCTTCACAGGGAGTACTCCAATTAAACTAATGATTATAGCATATAAAGCTGAGACTATTAAGTAGGCACCATATGGGGCTGACACATGGGGTTTCTCAGAGACTAATATATTGTCTATCCCTGAGAACCCTTTTCTCAGAAGGCTCTTAAAACTTCATCAGTCATTGTATGCTTTCCTATTACATGAGGTGGTGAGTCGTAATTATGTAGATGCCTAATTAAAGATGAAACCGCTTCTTTGTTGATGTTCGCTTTGGTCTAACCCTTCTGCTACATTCACCAACAATATCTTGCACAGCGTTTTACAGAGTAACATGCACTACAACATACCTTGGTTGAAGTAAATTAAAAATGGATTTTCGAGGTTAGGTGGAATTCATTTGTTTAGAAACCCTGTATTGGTGGGTAGCACATTTTATTGGTCAGTTAGAGATACATGTATTGAGTTATATTAGCCCAAGAGAGAATCTTACAAGCTGACTAAACTCAATGTCCGTTCTTATTTTCTGTTGAACCCTGTGGTGGGGCCAGAACCTTATTTGATCTTTGTAAGGAATATGTTTATTAATTCACTATTAATACAATTTAGGTTGAATATACTACCACATGATCAGTTACAGCTAATTGCCACGGTGAAAATACCGAGGAAAAGTTCTGTTTTTGTCATCAAGATATTGAGAAAAAAGTATTTATTTCACATTGTTTTGTTCACTGTAGGATGTTCTTAGATTGAGAACACTAGCACCTGTGCTTGAATAAGTATGCTTTAGTCAATGTTGTCCTGTTCCGATTTATCTTCAGTTACTTTTGGATCTGGTTGTGTGTGTTGCTGTAGGGAAGTATTTAATTTTGCTTTTAAAATAGGAAAGTCTTATCAATTTAACATTTTCTTTTATTGCATTTTTATCATTTATCTATGCTTAATGTATTATGCTTTTATGGCTAAATGTTTGTATCCAAAATAAAGCAAAACCTGAACTTGACTAATGAGAGGCACAACTCACAGAATGTCAACATTTACTGTAGGATGTCTATCTCCTTGCGGTGATGGCCTTTGTCTGGCATCTAACAGCACAATCTTTGAACCTGCACTTTTCCTATACAAATGGAGCATCCATTGAACAGTTTACCCTAACAAGAGAAAAATTGCCTACATCTTCAAATCGAACTGTGAAGACTTCCCAAGGCCTGATGCTACCTGTCCTTGTACAACTTCGTCAGACGGCATTACGTTTGCATTGTCAATATAATGTATTGCTGATGTAGCAATGTTAGTAATACTATGTGCAAGCTAAGTTGTTAACCTTGCATGTTCTCAGCTTTTGTTCCCTTCTATACTTCTGCAAATGGATTCCCCCATTTCTGCTTGCAGTGACGGGAGGACAGTGGGGGGTGAGAGCCAACCCCTCCCCCAACCTAGCGTAAACTCCCTACCAGGGTGTATGCGCGTGCATGGCGTACTCGTAATAGTGGTACCACTGTTTGTCATACCAAGCCTTCAAGCCTATTGTGTGGCCAGAGTTCTTTTCCATTTCTTGCAGAACGGGCAGCTCCAGAACCCCATTCAACAGCAGCAGAAAACTGCCCCTAGGCTTTTACCACTAGCCCAGGAAGTGAATTATTTATTCTCAGTGGGTGGCATTGTTGGTAAGTACCAGAGTACCCTTCAAGAGGCAACTAACGCATTAGCACCTGTAAAGGTCATCCAAAGGCAGGCTAATACCTGATTCACACCGGATATACAAATCCTTAAGAGTGTCAAGATTAAAAGCCTTTATAGATGGAAAGCCTCTTTGAATGAGTCTGACAAAGAGGGTTATAGGTGTGCAGCCAAATGATTTAAGGAAGCCATCATACTAGCAAAAAAGTCCTCTTTTGACAACAGAATTGACAATGCGCAATCCCAGCCAAGGGAGCTGTTTAAAATTCTTAAGAAATTAGAAAACCCGATTCACGGCAAAACAGATTATTACTAGGGATGCTGAATGGTCCACATCCATCCAGGATGCCATGTTTGGCAAATTAAATACAATCAAACTTACTATTGAATCTAATTGTTGATCTTCAGGTTGAGGGAGGTGGCAGGGTTTTCGGGGTCAGCTGCCCGTTGGGTTGAATTAGTCCTTAGTAACTGATGGTGAACAGTCAGCAGTGCATCGGCAGATGCAGAACCTGTCCTGCTTACACATGGGGTAAACCAAAGGGCATGTCTGTCTCTCTCATTTTATGCCGTCTTTACTGTTCCATTCCTCAACCTCCTAGAAGACAATAAGATTGATTTCACTAATTACGCAGATGATACACAATGGGCCTCATTCCAAGTCCGTCGGTAACCAAACCGGAAAAACCGGCAGGTTGCTGACGGACTTGGAATGAATTACTGCCTCCGGGATTGCTGGAATTACCGGGGCATTACAGCCCCGGTGGTCCGGTAATTCCGGAGGAGGAATAACATTACTCCCCATGCCCATGGAGTCCAACAGGACTCCATGGGGATGGGGACAATGGGGGCAATGGAAACACTGGTTCCGTCTATGACGGAGCCTGTGTTTCCATTTCCGTCTGCAGGCGAGTGGCGTTACTCCCGCCAGGTCCGACCTGGCGGGAGGGACACCTCCCGCCTGCAGAACTCAATCTGAGGGTCTGGAAACAACGGTGGCAGCGAGTTTATCGCCACCGTTGTTTCCGGACCGGCAGGCTTGTAATGAGGCCCAATGTGTTATTCCTCTCCCTGGTAATTATATAGAGGATGAGAAAACCATCAATCAGATCTGCAGACTGATCCAACGGTGGATTACTAACAATAGGCTAGCCCTGAACACTCGAAAAACTGAACTGATGGTGGTAGGTACTGAGGCTAAAACCCGAAAGATGGGAACTGAGTATCCCCAGTTTCTAATTGATGGTTGTGACATAAAAACCCAAAATTAAGTTTGACTCTGCGGGTCCTTTTTGATTTTAACCTCAACATGAATGCCAGATCGGCAGTCTGGTGTCCTCATCTTCATATTATATAAAACTGCTGAAACAAGCACGCCCTTTTATTTCAAGAGCAAACCGCGAGATATTAGCTAGGACCAGAACTGGTTCTAGCCTTGATTACTGTAGCAGTCTGCTTGCAGGCTTGCAGGCCTATCAAAGTCTGACATCGGTCGGCTTCAGGTTATACAGAATAATACAGTCAGAACTAATATGGATCTCAAAAGAAGGCATCATGTATGCGAAGCAAGAAGTAGCCTGCACTGGCTCCCTATAGAAGACAAAATTGACGTTCACCTTCTCCTAATAACATATAAGTGCCTGACAGGATTTTCGACATTATATTTAAGTGAAGTGCTGGAAGCAAAATCGAGCTTAAGCAATCTTAGATCCAATAACACCAATCAACTCAGAGTTCCAGCCCATAGGATGACCCAGGTTAAAAAAGGAGCGTTCTTTGTAGCTGCCCAGCTGTAAGACACACATAGCCTAACATTTTAATAAATTACAACGCAAAGCTATATGAAAAAACACGGGCATCAGAGATCATAATACATTTCATTTTACACCCTCACCCGCTTTTCGTCAAATCTCCCTACCACAGCATCCCCAAATTTCACATCATATATTCATATTCCCAGAATACAAAAGGCATCAAACTACTATTTCCATCACTAGCATGCTTACATGTTATAATATTATTGTGCCAAAGTATGCATGCCTGTGTATTGTGCCTAAAAATAATGCGTAAATATGCAATTTCCATTTGTAAGTAAATGTGTGAAGTGTTTAACATATATTGAAACCTTGTTTAAATTGAGACATCTTGATAAGATACTTGACCAGCTTTCATATGTATACTTCCTTCCAGGTCATTTTTTCCAGATAATGTGTATGTACGCAAGTTATTCAACCCATTGCTAAATAGAGATAGATGAGCGTTAAGAAATGTACATCATTTCCAATCTTTTTTCCAGCATAGATTATAAGTATTCAGCATCCTTGTTTGGTTCAGATGGTTTCTCTTGATGGAGAAGGAGGGATGGGTCTCCTTCTCCATCCGTAATATCGTGGCTAGAGAAATACTGTCTCTGTGGTTTTGTCACATCCACAAGTTTCAGTATGGGCTCCGTACCCATCTTTACAATTAGATAAACCATAGGGAGGAAACTCAGCCTAACTGCATAAACAACGTCCTTGCCTTATTTGGTGTATTAAAGTCTACATATGCATCCACCTCCCACTTATGCTTATGTAGCAAGCATTAGGACAACATGGGCCATTTTATAGAGTTCACTTTAATAGCTATCGTTTTTGGGTCCCACAATCTCGAAATCCTTATATGTGGCTTAGTTGCCTCCTGCCTCTGCGTTGGACCATAAGCTAACCCAGTTTGTAATAGGTGAGAGAGCAACGGGCAGAACCTCATCTATAAACAAAGGGCTCTGGATGGTGAGCCATAGCTAGTGAAAAAAAGATCTTAAAAAGGCTGCAAGACATGGCACATAGCCCCAGACTTTGGCACCATGCACAGCTGAAGGGAGAGATGTCCAATGGTAAGAATTGAGCACATGTGTTGAGGAATTTCCCCAAATGTCCTATTGGCTCTCAGCACCCCACCTAGTTATTGGCCAAGTTCGCTCCCACTTCTTTCCGGCTGGGGCCCACCTCTGTATATTGGCAATATGAACATGCAGTAGTCAAAGTGGGTCACTACCTCTAAATGCTTACCATTAATAATGAATCATGACCAAGACGTTTTGCTCAACTCATCACAATTGTCTATGTCGTGTACCCATTTATAACAAATTGCTTGTGGGTGAAATAATTACAAAAATCACCCAGCAATGTATGTATCGATATTTCGATGAATGATCAAGACGACATTGTCCACAAATAGCATGCCCTAGTCACCTTAGGTACGTCCAATTGCTAGACAACTAACAACTTCTTCAGATAATTCACAAACTAAAATGGGAGGGTGATAAGACGCGCCCCTGCCTGACCTCCATCCTCACAGGCAACTAGACCATCCATTTGACAATCAAACCTATCAAACCCTAGCTAAGTTACTTTTGAGAAGTGCCTCCATCATTTGCACACATCTCTCCTTCATAACTTGACTCCTCAGCGACTCCAACAGCAGCTCCCTATTCACAGAACCAAAAGGAGCTTTTAGGTTTATGATTATGAGGAAGAGAGAGGAATGTTTTAGAATAATATATTTGACTATAATGAAATATAGCCTAATGCAATGATCAACAGTATTTAGGCCTGCCATAAAAAACCTGCCTGAATTTCCGTCAGAAAAACGTTATCCTTCAACCAATCCTATATCCGCCTCTATATCAGCTTACCGAAAAATGTTATTGAGCTGTCAAGAAGTGAAATATGGTGATAATTGTCTGGCCTATCCCTAGCCCCTGTTTCAAATATTGGTATTATTTAAGAAGTCTTCGATCTGGTGGGGATATTCTCCAAAACCCTGTCTGTTACCCTCAGGAGAACTGATGCACAGAGACTTTATCTGGTGCCAGAGCCTTATTCCCATTGTGTGCCATAATGGCCTTTATCACCTCATTTAGTGTAAACAAAGGAAATCATTCAAAGAATAGCCCTCACACAGAGCCTAACCCAAGTCTAGCTCCTCTATTCCACAAAAAAATAGAAAATTGATGGAGCCAGATATCCGCACTTACAGCCATTAACAAAAAAAAAGTCTCATTGTCATTATCCCTTATTATGGTCTTTATATAACCTCATGCAATATTGTCCATTGCTACCCATTGGGCTTCTGATTTCGTCCTTGCCACTAAGGCCTTATTATTATGGTATTTGTTGAGCGTGGACCTAGCTTTGTGAGGCAACGGAGTGCTTTACAGAGGTATATACCAGAACAGATACCTAACATAGCACTTTACGGAGGTGTTCAACATTACAGATGCATAACAGAGCGCTTTTCAGTGGTAACAACAGAACAGATATACAGCAGGAGTAGGATACAGAGGGGGACAGGGGAGGGGTACAGCTGTACCGGGTGGCGGGAAGAGAGGGGCGTGTGACGTCTAGTAAGTCAAGTGGCACGAGGGGCCTTGTGTTCAGTTCCATTTTGGCTCATATGAGCTAGGACTTCCCCTTCTTTGCCCCCTCTACTGTGCAATATCCTTGCTTACTTCTGTTTTTTCACGAAGCACTCTGCATCAAACCAGGTACACATCCTCATTGTAGTTAGGAAGGGTTTTAACACTTAAGATCTTCAAACACTGCAAACATAGGAAGTGGATCTTCCAGGGTGGCATCCAACAAACTTCTCAATAAATCGACAGCGTAATGGATTATTTTAGGAACTACTACATCAAGATCTAAACTTACCCATCTAACAACCCTCAAATGAAGTCTCTGCGGTGAGGTAATTGACCCCCACTTGTTTATTTCTGTGACAGGAAGCAATGGAATTTAGATGTTCCAACAAGGAGGTTAAGGTCACTTTTGAGGTGCTGCTGAACATCAAAGTCCAGCGAAAGTGACCATGATTTAGCTGCCAACAATATAAAATGAATCAAACTGGACTTTTTGCCTGTTCTTAAAGATGACCTGGCAGGTATATCAGCAGGTAGACTGCCATTTAAAGTTCAGAAAGAATAGGGCCATAGGAAATTCAGAAAGCAAAGCCCTGCTTTAGTGGAGTTCCTCTAAGAATCTTTGAGAGTCATCTCGATGATACCCCATGCCTCATCTTTCTCCCAGTATATCTCATGTGACCCCTGCCTTTGAGGATAAAGCTGTGTGAGAATCTCTTATACCCAGTAAAACTGATTCTTCTCTATTTATTCCTGTACTCTCCACTCAGAAACCATGGTACCTAGGGGTTTAAGAGTAGTAGTTCCTCTGGAGGTTTTCTGCCACTCAATGGTCCACTATTGGCCAAATTATATGAAAGCCTTTCATGTTATGTCCTTAAGGATATCTACTTGATCACCACTATTACAAAGTATTTTACAAAATAAAAGTGTTAAGCCGGTGGGGTCACCCAAACGTGGGAAAAGACATGTAACAAGGATTTCTGTGCTCTGTTGTACAACTCCCCATTTGCCAACGTTTTGCTGCATGGTGTGGGCCCCTGACTCTCAGTTTCACCATGGATTTTTTCCAAACCGTGCAGGAAATCCAAAAGCCTAGCCGCACGATTGGCATTTGGATTACCCCAAAGAGGTTTGTTCCGATGGAGAGCATATCCATATGGATTAAATACATGCAGCAGTAGCGTGCAGAGAAGCACAGAGGCTCCCTGTGACCGCTCCACGTGGATAATCAGGACGATGCTGTGGAGAGGGCTTGACCATAGATGAGGTCAGGCTCTTTCTGATGCATACTCTGCCTTGATCAAATTGAGTCCTACTGTAACTTGTTGTGATACACGCTCCACTGTTAACATTGGAGAATCTGACCATAGGTTCACCTTCAAAGAACTGTGCTCCTTAAAATGATTTTTCACAAAAAGATCCCACAAACACACATATCTACTTTGCCTGCAACTAATAACTACGGAGTAGTTAAACATGAAATCCAGCCTGCACTTTTATGATATGTAGTAGATTTGTCTGGTCCACTTGGGAAAACGAAGAGAATATAGCCCTTAAGCAGATGACTTGCAGATGTTTGTTCCATGTTCCCTCTCTCGACAGCTTTAGATGTTTAGTAGAAACAGTAAATATACCAAACATGCACATTCTCGCACACGCACACGCGCGCACACACACCCCACACCCCCCCCACCCCCCCCCACCCCAATGCTCACAATACCATCGTCTGGTTATGCCATTAACTTACGGACAAACATTGAAATTGCATCAATATTAAAATGATGTGCGGCCAGGTGTGTCTGCACAGCCCACTCCATGCTCCCTATGCAATTTCATTATTCCTCAACCCTTAGTGCTAATAGAAAAGCCAACCAAAAGCTAAAACAAGCCAGAGACAGAGGGTGAACCTGGGTAACATGAAGAAGACAATGCCCTTAAAGACGAACCACATGATCTTCAAAGCATTAGCTGCAAAGAAAATGCACTACTATAGAGAGAAGCTACAGATTTTGAGTCAATCTTGCTCAAAGTTGGCAAGATTCAGAAATGTAATGAAGAAAACACATGAAACAAGGCCGTTCAAGCAAACATCACCTAATTCTGAAACAAGTGTCTCGTATTACACATGCTTGCTGTCTCGCGCCTTAAGGTCATCAGGGTCAGAAAGGAGCACAAGCTCCAGGTGTTTAAACAACCTCAACAATTCTGCACCACTCCAACTTAACTTGTCTTGCAAGCAACAATAGAGTATTGTTCCCACAAATTTCAATGTTACCATGTGCATGTCCGATGTGACCTATCACACTCATGTTTTATCCCATTTTCTACTTGGGTTATGTCATCATTTGTTTTTAACAGCGATCTGTGGCGCTCTGAAACTAGGTCCATTCTATACTGATTAACTTATCTAGGATTTGTAGTGTCTTGTGCTAAAATGTTGCATTAGGACACACAGAGGAATGTGATTATGGTGTTGAATTTTTCTAGTGCCTTTATCTGACTTTTTCACATTCGAAATTCCTGATTGAAGATTACCAAAACGGAAAGACCAGGAGATGGTACAGCAGAGACTAATGACCATTTTGAGCCCAATAAGGCACATTTGTCCTGTCTATTCGGAAATAAGAATTGGTGCAAAAGGAAAAGGTGAGACTCCTCTATGGGGGCCTTAGATTTCATGCATTCCTTTATCTAAATATCCGTTGCACTCTTTCAATGGACTACCTAAAAAGCCCACACTGTCTTCTTTTCTAACCAAATGTGTGTCTTTGTCCCTGTAGCAGTGATGGGTTTGTGTGGCCTGTGATGTTAATGACCTGCCAAACGATACTCGGATCATGCATCCCTCTCTATTCCTGATGATAGATCTACAGCCGCACTGCCATTTTACGTTTTTATCCTTCTTCAGTCAGTAAGAGCTTGCTTCACCAGCCTACCTCGCTCCCCTATGGTTCAAATCCTCAGTGTTGGCCTCAGAATGAGACCAGATCTGACCGCCTCCACTGCATGTGTTGTAAAAGAGGTCTGTCTGATTCATTCCCTTAGGAACATGAGACAAGGAGCCTGTCTCTGCTCCGTCTGATGCATGACAGGAGTTTTTCAGAGTAGTTGATGGCAACATCACAGCCATGCACCAACCTGCATAAATTGTGCATGTGGTTTTATATTGCGATTTCAATTGGTTGGACTGTCTGCCTTGAGATGGATCATCCCATGAAAAGGTGCCTTTTCCGTTTCTTTTTCGTTAATGAGGGCAAGAGGCATTGGTTCAGAAAATGGGCACTAGGTTTCGCAGTGATGGCACCGATCTTACAATGCACAGCGACATTGTCTGTAGAAATGCACAAGTGAATACCATCACGTGGGCCTTGTACCCTCTGAGCATTTTAGGTCATAGACAAGCATTTCAAGCACACAGTCTGCCCCGAGTACATTTCACCCTGTTGGACATTTCAACCTATCTGGCCTCTTGTCACAAGTTTCTCCCCTTCTCACCTGTTTCTCCTTACTCGCGACCTTCTTGGAAGTGGCTTCCTTCTTTCGTACTGTCCGAGACTTGTATAGGCCTGGGCGCGGGTCTTCGGATTCCAATGTGAGTTCTTGGTGCCTTCTGCTAGGAAGCGTTCAGTATCCAGGACGTGGAACCAGGAGGGAGATAGTCCAGGCTCGGAAGGAACCGAAGCGCCGTAGGACCGAGCACAAGATTAATCCAGGAATGAACCACGGAAGGGGAAAAGGAAGGGGACGAGCGAGTACCAGGAATAGGAAGGAGGAAAACAAAGGAATCAAAAGGAGCACGGAGCGGACTCCGTTAACACACGTCTAACTACTCTAAGCAGTAGCTTTGAGACGCGCGGTGCTGCAGGGTCGTGGCTCTTTTCTAGGAAGTCGAGCGTAACGCGGAAGGGCTGGTGTGCAGTGTTTTGGAACTGTCGGCCATGTTGGTAGAATCACAGAGTTCATACTGCGGTGCATCATGGACCATGAAGTCCAGAATGGACGAATTTGGCGGTTCATGACAGTATGCCTCCTCCTAAACCCTGCACCTCTGGGTTTACCTGGGTGGATCCGATGATATCTTTGTATTACACAGGTGGCATTCATGTTTGAGACAGGTTCCCAGGTGCGCTCGCTGGGAGGATATCCTTTCCATTCAACCAGATACTGGAGTTGACCTCATCTGTATCTGGAATCACATATCCTGGAGACCTCGAACTCAAGTTGATTATTGATGATTACTGGAGTGGGTCTTGGAGCAGTTCGGGTGGATTGTACACATGGTTTTAACAAGGAAGTGTGGAAGACTGGATGAATCCTTTTCCACGACTCTGGAAGTTGGCGTCGGTAGGCCACTGGATTAATGATTTCCTTTATGGAGAAGGGCCCATAATACTTGAGGGCCAGTTTATTTGGTCGCAGATGTCGAGGAAGAAGTTTTGAAGACAGCCAAACCTTGTCTCCCACTGCGTAAGAAGGGCTTGGTCTCCTTTTCGTGTCTGCATATCGTTTGACATCTTTTCTGGCCTTTTCCAGTCGTTGCTTAGCGTCTTTGTGTACATTGACCAGTGTTTCGATCCAGGAATCGACCGCAGGAACTGGAGTAGGCTAACAACTCCTTCTCCAGGACGGAATAATGTGCCTCACTGGGAGTCAAGGTGCGGGATAAATATGCAATAGGATGCTCCATCTTGTCCTCAAGTTCTTGTTTTAAGACTGCTCCAATGGCATAGTCGGATGCGTCTGTCACTACCAAGAAGGTTCGATCTATATCAGGTTGAGCTAGGATTGGAGCTTGAGTGAATTCCTGTTTCAGTTGTTGAAAGGCCGTCTCTTGAGCCGAGGACCATTGAAATGGAGTGTCCTTCTTTAAGAGTGTTACAATGGGATGTACAATGTCAGAAAACGCGGGTATATATTTTCTGTAGAAATTAGCAAGTCACATGAAGGAATGTATCTGTTTCACAGTAGTGAGAGCAGGCCAAGACAGGATGGAATCAACCTTTGAAGGATCCATTCCGATACCTTTGGAACTAAGTACAAATCCAAGATAATGGCCCTCATTACAAGTCAGGCGGTGGACCATGGTGCTATTAGCACCATGGTCCATGCCGGACGCCATGGTGGATGGCGGAATTACCGCCCCATTCCAAGGTGAGTGGGGCGGTAATTCACCATTTGCCCTTCCCCATTCCCATTTTTGCCCCATAGGGCATAATGGGGATGGGGAAGGCGCTAATTACGGCACCGTAAATTACGGTGCCGTAATTAGCACCAAGGTCGCTTAGCGCCTTGGACTTTAACGCCTGCAAAAAGCAGGCGTTAAAGTGTGAATCAGGCGTTAAGGGTTAACGGCGCCGACGGCGCCGTCAAACCCTTAACGCCTGACTTGTAATGAGGGCCAATGAACGGTTGATACATGGAAAAGGCATTTTTCAGGTTTGACTAGGAGCTTGTGTTCACGTAGGCGTTGTAGAACTGCTTTTACATGTTCTTGATAGGCCTGAGGTTCCTTGGAGTAAATTAGTACATCGTCCAGATATACAATGACAAAAACGAACAGCATGTAAAAAAAACCCGATCAATGAAGCGCTGCAGATACTCAAAGTGGCCAAAGGGAGTTCTGAAGGCTGTTTTCCACTCATCGCCTTCCCTTATGCGAATGAGATGGTAAGCACCCCTGAGATCAAGTTTAGTGAAAATGACAGCACCCTTCACTGCCTCCAGAATGTCCGAAATAAGTGGTAATGGATAGCGGTCCTTGAGTGTGCATTGGTTAAGGCCACAGTCGAAGTTCCTTGGTATCTTTTTTAGGAACGAAGAAGAGGGAAGCACCGGCTGGGGATTTGGAAGGTCGAATAGTACCATTTGTCAAATTGGTATCCAGATATTCTCGGAGAGCTTTCTTTTCTGGTTCAGACAAAATGAACATTCTTCCGACGGGAATCACCGCAGATAGTTCTGTATCAATGGCACAATGCTCGGATCTATGAGGTGGGAGAGCCTGAACAATGGCTGTTGAAAACACATCTGAGTGTGTTTGGTATGCCTGAGGAATTTGGATAATGTTGGAGACAGTTACGGATGGTTGCTTGAGTTCCTGGAAGTCCGCTGAAGGACTTGGCAATGTGGAAAGAGATAAACAATGGGACATGCAATGTTCTGAACCGAGAAACAAGGACCCAGCTGCCCAATTGATGTAGGGATTGTGTTTCTGTAGCCAAGTCATACCTAAAACCATGGGATAGTGTGCAGACTTAATGATGTCAAATTTAAGTATTTCCTGATGGTTGTTTATTGAAAGCAGTAAGTTCTTGGTTTGGTGAGTTATGGGTCCAGAAGACAAGGATCTGCCATCAATTGCTTCAACAGGTTGTACTAACTCTTTGGTTTATCGAGGAATGTGATGGTTGACAACCCAATCATGGTCTATGAAAATGCCCATGGCATCGCAGTCCACTAAGGCCAGGATGGGGTAGGATTCTCTCTTTTAGAAGGGGACCGAATGTCTGTAGAATCACGAGAGTGTTCTGTCCTGGAGATTTCAAGGAAGGAATAGATGAGGAGCAGACATCTTTCTCCCGAAGCTGTGCTCCGCTTAGGATCGGGAGCTGGCGTTTCCCGAAGGCCGAGGTGGCGCTATAGGACATTCTTTTACAAGGTGTTTATCAGAGGCACAATGCATGCACAGTCCTGTATTAACGGATCCTTTCTTGGGGAGAAATAGGTCCTCGGAAGGCGCCTAGTTGCATGGATTCTGGATCTGAGGCTTGCAAAGCAGTTGTTTCTTTTGGGCAGCGATAACCTGTGGCTGTCTTTGGGGATGTTGACTTAGACTTCCTTTTCTCTGCCTTTCTTTCCAGGATCCGGAAATTAATCTGTAGGGAGAGGTCCATGAGAGATTGGAAGGAACTTGGGCGAGCTCTCTAGCTAATTCATCCTTTATCTCATCATTTGAACCTCTTTGAAAGAGGGTAAAGCTGGCTTCTTGGGACCAATCGGCTTCTTTCACTAGTTGTTTAAAGTGAGTCACATAAGTGAGCATATCCTGAGTTCCTTGTTGGAATTCAAGCAGTCTTTCCTGTGCACTATAAACGAATCCTGGACGATCAAACATGGCCTTAAGGGCTTCCACAAACCCATTGTAATCATCCAGGAGAGCATCACCCGCATTGACTAAGGGAGTTTCCCAGGTTAAGGCATTGCCCGTGAGATCAGATATCATGAATCCAACCTTTGCTCGTGGGGTGGAAAAATAGTACGGTTTGAAGGTGAAATGTACTAAACAAGAATCAAGGAAGGCACGTATGGTTTTTGATGATCCGTCATATTTGTCCACTACTCACCCTAACAAGACACTTTCCTTTTCTGCAGAGTCACGAGATAAGACTAACTGCTTAATGCCGCATTCTCAGTCTTGAGGTTTTGGACTTCAGTGGTTAATTCCTATCTGCCCTTGTATCAGGTTTGAGGCCTCTCAATCTGTCACAAGTTTCTCCCCTTCTCACCTGTTTCTCCTTACTTGCGACCTTCTTGGAAGTGGCTTCCTTCTTTCGTACTGTCCGAGACTTGTATAGGCCTGGGCCGGGGTCTTCGGATTCCAGCATGAGTTCTTGTTGCCTTCCGCTAGGAAGCGTTCAGTATCCAGGACGTGGAACCAGGAGGGAGATAGTCCAGGCTCGGAAGGAACCGAAGCGCCGTAGGACCGAGTACAAGATTAATACAGGAATGAACCACGGAAGGGGAAAAGGAAGGGGACGAGCGAGTACCAGGAATAGGAAGGAGGAAGACAAAGGAATCAAACGGAGCACGGAGCAGACTCCGATAACATGTCTTACTACTCCAAGCAGTAGCGTTGAGACGCGCAGTGCCGCTTTGGCGTGGCCCCTTTCTAGGAAGTCGAATGTAACACGGAAGGGCTCGTGTGCAGTGTTTCAGAACTGTCGGCCATGTTGTTAGAATCACAGAGTTCAAACCGTGGTGCATCGTGGACCATGAAGTCCAGACTGAATGAATTCGGCCGTTCACGACACCTCTTCCTTTAACCCATAGGAAATGTCATACCCGAAAGGCAACACATACGTATTTTTTGTGGAAGAACTAGGACACCCTTCTACTAAAACATTGCCATCCTAATTCCAGACTTTTCGCTGTTTGTCTAATAGATCATAGGTGAATGAAGGAAAGATGTTTTCTTTCTCAAGGCAGCAACACACAGTGCCACATATTTCAGGCACCCTGGATTTCAGTCCATTCCGTTGAATATAACAGGGATAGAAATCAATCTTTTCAGGTCTCCATAGCCCTCTTCAACACTGTATCCTCCCTGCCAGAGGTTGGCTTTCCAGGTTTTTTGTGGGCCTGCAAGGGTGATTTCAGGTTCCTCCTCTGATGTACAGGATTCTTTAAAGTAGATCTGCCTCTTTGGCAATAATCCAACCAGAATGGATCCTGAACATGGCACAGTATGCTCAGATCTACCAGGCACATCGGAGAAAGAAATGAGCATCTGTTGCTAACTCTTGTGTAAATGAAATTAGGCATCCCTCGCTCACACAGCCATCGGCTTCAGTTAGTGTGAGGCAGACTTAAGTGAGGTACATGTATCCGGTGTGCTGTAAAAGAGGTGTGTTAACATAAATTGCATCTTTTACAGGCATCAATGAAGGGAATCACCACAAAAAAAGGTTCACTTCTTGCAGAGAGGGGAATCATCTGATCTCTCCTTCCTCTTATCAGGGCTTGGGCTGACGATCGAGATCATGGCTGCTCATTGGATTAGCATCCAGATGCTTTGGACTACAACTATCGTGATCCTTCACAACAGACTATGCTGGCTAAGGGAAACGGGAGTTGAAGTCAAAACATCTATATGGCCACATTATTAGTAACTGCAATCGAGGTAGAGAACTCTTAATTCTAGGTGATTGTTCTGGCGATTTCGTTCCTTTGGGATTCCCAGGCTACAGTTGGCCTTCAAAACCATAACCTGGAAAACGTGTAACTAAATGCATCTGCAGAGAGCAAGAATGATTAGTCAGTCATGGCTCTCCAGTTGTTTTGCACTTCAACTCCCATCATCCCTAGCCAGCATAGTATCTGGTGAAGGATCATGGTAGTCAAAGTCCAAAACATTTAGGGGACTTCACAATGGGTAACCATGCATGGTAATTTATAACAGTGAGTAAAACATTTTTCCAGCCACTGTTGCCCAAGGGCTTGGACTTCAATTCATACAAAATATTTCTGTTTCAAAATAAATATTGAGACCATCACATATTTCAATATAAATGTGCCTTTTTGGAATATTTCTGCATTTTAACTAGCAAAAGAAACTTGGGTAATCTAAAAATCCATGACCAGGTAGAAGGATTTGCTTATCCTTTCAAGAGTACCCTTTTAGGATTTTTCGACAACAGGTAACAACATTTTAACTTTTCTCTTCCAGGTAAGCACTTCGGCCCTGATTCATGGAATTATTTGCGTGTAAAATGGGGATTTGCGTGTCATTCTGCCCGCAAATCCCCATTCGTCAAACAGAGATTTGCGGGCACAACGGCACGCAAATCCCCGTTTTACACGCAAATAATTCCATGAATCAGGGCCTTACTGTCAAAAGGAGTTCCTATATGAATGAAACCCAGACCCTGCTGGTTGAAATAGGAATATCGAGATGGACAATGAAGAAATACTAATGCATAGGAAAGGTTTCTGGGGATGATGGTGGGCTGCCCAGATCCTGAAAGCAATGGAGCCCCTCCATACTTATCTCCAGCGGTCAACGTGAAGCGGTGAGTAGCCTTGGCATGGGTCTCCTGACTTTCTGTTTCATACCCTATATTCTGCTAGAGTCCTATCCCTTACTATCCCTACAGTTGTTATTCAGTGATGCACTGCATCGTAGAGCATGAGTGTACTTAGTAAATAGGTTGAACATTCTCCATTCCATACGGATGAGGTACACTCTAGGAGTTGTAGTCTTCGATTTATGGAATGGGGCATGTTGGCATATGCGCAGAGACACAATCAGGGGGCAGTTGAACATACGGTCCGCAGGTGGCATGACTATTATGAGCTTTTGACACTGAATAGTTCCCTTTCTTGTACAGAATGAGGAACAACATCTTGCTAAGTTAATGATGTATTAGACCAAATAAATGGTGGTGTGATTAGACTGCATGTTGCTGTGGTGGCGTGAGCTTAAAATAGAGCGGTAGAGAATAGCTGTTGGCAAGAGAAAGATATACAGGCAGAGAATTCTCGTTTCGATCCATTAGCTGTATGGGTTCTGTGACGCCAGCACGGAGGACTGTAAAAGGCAAGAATTCACATAATCTGCTAAATGTTATAACAAAAGCATCAGCTTTACTGCTGCCATCTGCTCCATTGTCTAAAGCATCGTTTTGCTTCGAAGGAAAAATGGTCGGGTGCTGAGGCTAAACTGAGACAGTATTGCTACATGAAGGCTTAAGAGCAGATGAACCACTCAACATTACCAGAGGAGTAGGGAATATCCTCACAACACCAAGGACTTCCGCACTTTCTAACTATTCCCCAGAAGCTGTTGCTGAACGCGTTGGACTTCATTGGTAGGATGGAATGAGCTTGAAGAGATGTATGTACCCACAGGGAGTTTCTTTGCAATTGGGATGCATACTGGGGCATTCGCCAGCGGGAGAGCTGAGGAATGCACCCGCAAAAATGTTCAATGTGTGGAGCCACTCTATTTGGAAAGGATTCTAAGAGAACGCTGCTCATGGCCCGTCTTGCTATTCTAGCCACAGTTCTGCAATGTTCAGAGTGGTTCTTGACAGCTAAGGTGGGTACACATTTGGTTGTTGGATGCACACAAATGTGCTACATATGTCTGTGTAACTACACATGTCATCCACGCTATGCATACAAAGAAACGCCATGCCTGTCTCAAAATTGGCTACAAGCCTGTCACTATCACATGAACTTTGTATCCAAGTCTATTAGTATAACACTTTAAGCAGGATCTCAAGCTGTTCCACTCCAGCAGTGAAATAATCAACCAGTCTTGCCTTTTAGGCAGTGATAGAAGTGTACTAAAAAAAGTAGTGGAATTGTGACTCCAGCAGAGGACAGAGTAGGAAGGAAGAGAGCAACGTTTTTCAAGGGTTGCAGTCATTCTGGTTAACAGCCAATTGAGTTGAAACAGACATCGGTTTAGCTGTAACTGATATCCAGTAGTAAAGTGTAGAAGTGTGCTTAAACTTCACAAAGAACAGTTCCGGAATGGTGAAAATGGTTGCAAAAAGTAATGGAGCTGTAACAGTAAAAAGTAAAAGTAGTTTTTGGCCGTTCCTGCTCACTTCGGCCACTGATTTAGGTTCACCTTACATTGCGTTATGGTACTGGTAGTCCTGTATTTATATAATGCACCGGAATTCAAAATGACTCGCTAAGACTGCCAGGACACCTAAAAATGATCAGTGAACGAAGTAGTTCTGTGAGAGGATTGGGCATTGGTGTGTCTGCGTTACTATCTTACACTGAGTAGTTATTTTGCGTGCATGTAACTGTTGTAGAAGAGAAAGTTATTTATGAGCATATACATGTATGTGTATGTATGTGGTTTATAGATTGCAAATCTAGCTACCAGGAAATAAAGTGCTATACAATAAAGGGAGTAAATACAAAGAAAAAAGACTTGTGAAGGCCAATTTAAAGAGTTCATCCCATGAGGCCAGGTTCACATATATGTAGATCACCACAGAAGTTCGGTTCATGCATATGTTTAAATTCTGTCAGTATCGTTTCTGCATTTCATTCTTACAGCGTCGGTAAAATGGGTACGGATTAGTTGGATAGCTAGAATTTGTTATTCACAATACAATTCTTGGGATAGACCCAGCAACATCTATAAGCTCTGCA
Source organism: Ambystoma mexicanum (assembly GCF_040938575.1). Taxonomy (NCBI): domain Eukaryota; kingdom Metazoa; phylum Chordata; class Amphibia; order Caudata; family Ambystomatidae; genus Ambystoma; species Ambystoma mexicanum. The sequence goes on from NC_090931.1 coordinate 557,823,946, forward strand.
AGATGTATCAGAGGTGGTCGTATGCCACGGATAGCTCAAGCTAAGCAGGAACACCCCAGGGAGAAAATCTAATACTGTGAGTGAGGGGAAGACCCTACACTGTATAACTTTCTTTTATTGCTAGCCCGACCCTGTTGGAACTTTCTCAGATGAGACTACCATTTCCCTCGAATTGTCTAGTTTGAATTTGACCAAGGAGGATGACTTTAGTGTGTTTATTAAAATTCGTTTTGGCCTCACATGTAGCCTCATTGTGAACCTGACTCAGCTATATGACAGATTGCTTCAAATATGAGCTGCTAGTACATGGCAACATTCTATGGCAGTCTTTGAAATTGATTTTGCAGATCCCTGCGAAATCATCTGAACCATACAATGATACTGAAGATACTGAATACTTATAGTTTATGCTGGAAAAATTATTGGAAATTATGTACATTTCTTAACGCTCATCCAGCTCTATTTAACAGATAAATTGACACTGCTGGAAGCGACTCATAATCAGGGATCTGACCCTCCCAAAGGGGCATGGGGACCCCTCCCAGACTGAGGCTGGAGGCCTACCAGGTTTTTTTTACCAGCGCATTCCTGCAACAGAGGTGGTGTGAGGGATTTTGGAGGGCCCCACTCTCTGTCGCCTCTTTATGTGCCTGGTTACAACCACTTTTGATCTCTTTATACCTGCCCTACAAAATGCTTGCTAATGTTTTTTGTCTTCTCTTCCAGGACTGCAGAGCCTAGAAGTCCTTCCGACAGAGGATGAAACATGCAACCCAACCGTGGCTGAAGCGGCAATGGAGCAGTATGTGCTGCAAACCGGCAAACAGGATTCTCCAGACTTCCTGATTAAAGACTTTGGCCCTCATTACGACCCAGGCGGTAAGTTACCGCCTGGGCCGTGACTTTACCACCATGGCGTAAACTATGTTTACGCCATGGTGGTTGGCGGACTTACCGCCCCATTCCGACCTTGGCGGGGCGGTAAGTCCCCAATCCCCATTTACCCTTCCCCATTCCCATTTTTGCCCCATAGGGCATAATAGGAGTGGGGAAGGCGTTAATTACGCCACCGTAAATTACGGTGGCGTAATTAACTCCATGGTCCCTTAGCGCCATGGATCTTAACGGCTGCAAAAAGCAGCCGTTAAGATCTCCATGGCGCTAAGGGACCTCGTACTCAGGCGGTAAGGGTCGGCGCTGTTTACGGCGCCGTAAACCCCTTACCGCCTGAGTTGTAATGAGGCCCTTTGACATTGACTATTTTGGTAGCAGGCCACCATCCTGAAACTGTTGGGCCCACGTTTGAGAAGGGGGCTGGTGTAAGAGGCGCTCTAAAGCTTTGCACATGTGTTACCCAACCTCTGGGGGAGAGGAAGACCTAGATGGGCCTGGGCAACCAGGTGGACGCCACAACCAATGGCAGAGGGAGGAGGAGAATGAAAGGAACACTAGAAGCCGTGGAGTGTGGGTTGTTTGGGTGAGGTCAAGAGAGACCAGGCAGAGGAAGGACGGTCCAGCAGAGGAGATCGTGTGAAAGGTAGGTATTAGTTGGCGAGAGAAAGTGGGACTTGGGTGTGAGGGTGCCTGTGTGGTGAGTATGTGAGTGAGTGAGAATAAGTGAGTGTAGGGGAGTAATACGGTGGGAGTAAGTGAATAAGGTAATTGAGAGAGTGAAATTAGTGTGACTGTGAGAAGTATGGGTGGAGTGGAGTGCAGTACAGAGTATAAGGTGACTAGTTGAGAGAGGTGAGGAGAGTAGTAGAGAGAGGGGAGTGGATAGTGGTAGCAAGGGGCGTGGTGAGTAGTAGATAGCGAGGGGGTAGCAGTAGACAGGAACATCAAAAGGACAGAGGTGAAAAGAGAGGGAGAGGGAGAAAAGAACAAGTTACTTTCTTACCTGGTAACGTTCGTTCGATGGGATGTTCCGACGACGTATTCCACATCTACGACAGGTAATCACCACAGCTGTGCTGCTTCGGAACATTTTTCAGCATCTGCATCCTGCGTCGATGACGTCGATACGCTGTCCTCGAGGGCCTCCGTCGAGCCAACGTCACCAGATGTTATAAGTAGGACGCACAATGCCCGTAGCCCCAGTTGTCGTTTTTTCCCCAGAACGTGTGGCACCAATCTTCTGCCGGAATGACTACAGAAAGCCTTGCGGAAACGAAAGCTGCAATCGCATAAGAAATTCTGTAGAGGGGCAGGTAGGGAGGGAGCGATGTGGAATACGTCGTCAGAACATCCCATCGAAAGAACGTTACCAGGTAAAAAAGTAACTTGTTCTCCGAAGGGATTGGTTTTTCCGACGTATTCCACATCTATGACAGACTCGCAAAGCAGTACCAATGTAAGGAGGTGGGAACATTTTTTACAATTTTAGAATGCCCAATTAAATTGCAGAATAGAGGACCGCCTTGCCAAAGGCCAAATCTTGCCCATGGATAGAATCCAGGGAGTAGTGTTTTACAAAATGTATGGACAGCGGCCGATGTGGCTGCTTCACAAATGTTACGAATGGGAACACCCCTCTGCAGGGCAGTAGAGGCAGCCACACCCCTAGTAGAATGGGCCCGTAAGCCTACCAGAGGCTCCTTATCCACCAAGCGGTAACATTCAGAAACTGTCAAGATAATCCATCTAGACAAAGTCTGTTTAGTAACAGCTTGTCCCAAAAGCCTTCCAGCATATCCTACAAAGAGCTGATCATCCACTCTGACCCGGGACATGCGTGAGATGTAGAAACTTAAAGCTCTCCTAGGATCCAACCTATGGAGCCTCTCCTTACCAGGATGCAGAGGAGGATAGAACGCCGGAAGAATGACCTTCTGGCTTAAATGAAATTCCGACACAATTTTCGGAAGAAAAGAAGGACGAACCCTAAGGACAACCCTGTCCTTATGGAACACTGTGAAGGGTGGCTTAACGGAAAGTGCCTGCAACTCACTCACTCTGCGAGCGGAAGTAACCGAAACTAAAAATAGCGTTTTCAAGATCAACAGTCTCAAAGAGCAAAAATGTAAAGGCTCATACGGAGCTCCCATGAGGAATTTTAGAACCAGGTTCAAATCCCAACCGGGTACCTAGAAAGGAGATGGTGGGAACACATTAGTGAGCCCTTTCATAAACTGAGAAATCAAAGGAATTTTAAAATAAGAACACTCCTCAGACGAGTGCTTAAATATGGACAGCGCCGCCAGGTAACCTTTAATGGTACCCACCTGCCGGCCCTTGTGAGCTAACGAAAGCAAAAAAGACAGAACCACAGGAATGGCACATGAAAAAGGATCCACATTCTTAACCCTGCACCAGTCGCAGAACTTTCTCCAACGGCAACGGTACAGGGACTTTGTTACAGGCCTTCTGGCCAAAAGCAACACCTCCATCATGTCTTCAGGGCGGTCCCAATCCTTATACCTCAACCTTTCAGAAGCCAAGCATGAAGGTTGAGGGACTTGACCTCTGGATGGAGAACCTAACCCCCCTCCCGTGAGAGCAGATCATCTCGGTAGGGAAGACGGCGTGGAGGGCAGATGGACATGTTGAGAAGGTCCGGGTACCACGTCCTCCTGGCCCATGCCGGAGCAATGAGGATCATTCGGGAACCGAACCTCCATAACCTCCGCAGCACATTCAGAATGACGGGGACTGGAGGAAACGTGTACAGCAGTGTGAAGGACCACTCCACTACGAACGCGTCCCCTAAGGCTCCTTTTGGAGGAAATTCCTGCGAGCAGAATCTTTCGCACTTTTAGTTGACACTGGTGGCGAAGAGATCCACTTGTGGGGTCCCCCAAAGGGCAAAGATCTCCAGGAGAATCTCCTGAGCCAGCTCCCACTCGCGAGAGACCGTGCTCTGCCTGCTCAAAGCGTCCACCGCCGCGTTTTCGTTTCCAGCCAGATGAACTGCCGAGATCGAAATTTCCTGCTGGATGGCCCAGAACCAGAGCTGCATCACCTCTCTGCACAGAGGGAGCGACCCTGCCCCCCCCTTTTTGTTGAGGTAGTGCATGGCCACTGTATTGTCCGTCAGAATCAGGACAGTCTTCCCCTGCACAGACGGCAGAAAAGCCTTCAGGGCTAGCCTGACGGCCCTCAGCTCCAACAGGTTGACATGGAGTCTGGACTCCGATGGAGACCAACGACCGTTGACTGTCAACTCGTTGGCATAAGCTCCCCATCTCGTGAGGGATGCGTCCGTCATTATCGTCACCTCCGGCCAGGGTAGCCAAAATGGAGCCCTCTTCATCAGATTACCTTCGACGGCTCACCACAGAAAATCCTGGGCGACCGAGGGCGGCACCTGAATGGGATCCGACATCCTGCCCGGAGGACTGTGACCACTGCATCTTCAGAGCCCATTGCAGAGATCTCATCCGCAGCCTGGCCTCTGGCACCAGGAGAATGCAGGATGCCATGAGGCTGAGCAACCTTAAGAACTCGAACGCCGGGAGACTCTGGGCATGTTGAAACTTATTCACCATCTGCAGAATGTGATGAACCCTCACATGGAGAGGAAAACACAGCCCCAGGGATGTGTCGAGCGTTGCTCCGATGTACTGGAGCCGCTGAGTAGGAGTCAAGTGTGACTTCTTTAAGTTGAGGGAGAAGCCCAGCCTGGGAAGGGAGTGGCAGGTGACTGACAGATGATCCAGGACTTGCTCGGGAGAGCGCGCCCTAACCAACCAATCGCCCAGGTAGGGGTAGACGCAAATCCCCCCTTTCCTGAGATACGCTGCCACCTCCACCATGAGCTTGGTGAAGAGCCTCGGGGCAGAGGTCAATCCGAACGGCAGGACCCGAAACTGAAAATGCGAGTCGCCAACCGCGAACCTCAGGTACTTCTCGTGCTTGGGATGAATCGGCACATGAAAGTAAGCATCCTTGAGGTCTAGAGACACCAACCAGTCCTGAAGTTCAAGGGCCTGGAGTACTTGAGACAGAGTAACCATCTTGAACTTGTCCTTCCTGAGGAGCTTGTTCAAACCACGCAAGTCCATGATGGGTCTCAATCCCCCTGTCTTTTTTCAGGATCAAAGAATATGGGGAATATCATCCCTTGTTCCTCTCCGCTACAGGCACCAGTTTTATGGCGCCTTTCTCCAGCAGGGATTTGATTTCCTGCGCAAGGAGCGGATCCAGACTCTTCAAAGACAGATTCCCTGGTGGATTGTCGTGAGGCCTCTGCCGGAAAGGAAGACAGTAGCCGTGGGCTATGATCTCCAGAACCCACACATCTGAAGTAGTAGCACGCCATTCTACAAGATGCTGCGCCAGCCTTCCCCCAGCCTTGCTGCCAAAAAGATGGACACCATCAAAGGGCATGTTGAGACGCCGGGCTTGTACGTCAGGAGCAAACCCAGACTTCTGCAACCACGCAAATCTGCGCATCACGGTGCTAAAAGGATTCACACATGGCATCCTTGCCATCCTGAATGAGGGCAAGAAAACCATCCCGTTCCTCCCCTTCGGGAATATGTTCAGCCCCCAAAGAGACAATTCCACACAGTGTGAGTGAAACGTGCTAAGGCACACACGGAGTTGGCTGCCTGTAAAGCCATACCCCCTGAAGAAAACACTTTCTTTGCCCATACATCAAAACGTTTGTCGTCCCTATCAGGAGGGATGGTTGGGTATGACGCCTGCTTTGCTGGGGCCATAGCCGACTGCACCACCAAACTCTCCGGAGTGGGGTGCACAGTCAAGTAGCAGGGGTCGCTACTGGCTGGATGGTATTTTTTCAGCAACGACTTGCTCACAGCCGGGAGACTCTCCGGAGCAGTCCAAGCCGCTGCCACCCTTCTCTGTAAAGCCATATGAAATGGCAGCACCGGGTCAGTGGGTGGACCTTGGTCAAGGATATCTGTCAGGTCATCCTGCAGAAAATCCACTGGTGACGCAGACCACCTCAAGTACTCTGTCACCCTCGACATGAGTCACCTATACGAAGATTCAGCATGCGTACCAGGCTCAGGCCTGCCAAACTCAACCTCCGGGGAGGTATCAAGACCACTGGCGGCGTGCAAAGACTGACGCAGGTCTTCCAACTGGCTATGACCAGATAACCGGTCATCAGGAACCAAACCTTCCTCAGACCCTTCATCCACCTCAGAGATGTAATCCAGAGGCTGGAATAAATCCCTGGATCAGGGCACAGAAAAAGGCTGAAATACAGGCCTTACCGACTTCAGGGCCTTCCTCGGAGTTTCCACCGATGCACAGGGTACCTCCGGTAAAGCCTCTAAAAAAATCGTCGAGGGCATCGACAAAATCGGCGTAGACGTCGAGCGTGGTGGGATGGCTTCGACAGAGACCTCAAGGGCGCTGCCCTGAACGTGTCCTTCGATGGCCTCAGCGCCGATGACTTCCACGGAGGCGGAGCCTCGAGAGAGTACCTCGACGGATATGGCACTGATGGCGTCCACGTCTTCTTAGAAAACCTCACAGGCTCTACCGGTCTCAAGGGTGTCGAGGACCGGGACCTGGAGCGGGCATGGCTAGAGTGATCCACCTTGTCCGACTGGGACCTCGAAGGTTCCCGGTGATCTCGCCGGCCGCCCAAGCCCAAAGTCATGCGAACGGTGGCCCTAGCGCGTTCTTTGCCGGCTTCTCTCGAAGGCGCGAACGGAATGGAGCCCTGCGACTCGAAAATCGCCAACATTTCCTTACGAAATGCGTACCATTCCGCAGGAGAGTAATGCTTGGTATGACAAGCTACCCGCCGTCTGGCAGAGTCCTCGGACGAGGACGGGGAAGGCGACCAGTGACGACGTTTCCGCGAGTGCCTCGAATGGTGGGAACCACTCCGGGACCGAGACCCCCTGGACTTAGGCCGACGATGTGGAGAGTCTCCCCTCAAATCGTCGGTCGAAAGCCCAGCGGATTTCGACTTACGGGGACTTACCGACAGCTTCTTCTTTTGCTCCCGCAAGGCCTTTGATGTCAAAGACTGGCATTCGTCACAGTCATCGCCTCGCCAAGGCACCAGAGGCAGACATCGTGCAGGTCCATTAGTGACATCTTGGAACTGCAGTCTCGACACTTCAAGAAGAAGAAGACATTATAATTTCACAAACCAAGTTCGAAGAACCGATAGAATCAGAAGAACCGAGGCGTGCCGAGATCTCCGAAGCGAACACTTTCACGGAAAAAACGGAACAGAGGCTACGGGCGTCGTGCGTCCTACTCATAACATCCGGTGACGTTGGCTATACGGAGGCCCTCGAGGACAGCGTATCGACATCATCGTCACAGGACGCAGAACATTTTTCCGAAGCACCACAGCTGTGGTGATTACCTGTCATAGATGTGGAATACATCAGAGGAACCAAACCCTTCGAAAGAGGAGTGTGGGAGGAAGAGAAGGGGGAGAGAAGAATGAAGGGAAAGGAAGAAAAGAACATCAGGGCAAGGAACACGAGCACGTGAGAGATAAAAGACTAAGTTATTAAGCACCTTCTTGTGGGACGCCAAGTTAGGATCCTAGAAAGGGAGGGATTAAGGTGGTTGTCTTTAGGCCCTCACCACTAGCTAAACAGATTTTATTTTAGATAATAGGTGTTATAGATCTCTAGTGACCATCTTTGGATTTAGGGATGCTTGGTTAGTGAGAGAAAAACTGACGGGAGATGAGAGAGAGGGCGGCCCTTAGTGAGACTCTACTCAAACATTTTAATAAAAACCCTTAAACTGTCTTTATTTATTTATTTTACATTTGTAAAGCGCCTAAACACGGGGGTATCAGGGCGCTGTTAATGAAAGCAGTTGCACACATAGCATATAAGCAAGAGGATGTGGGACAAGATACTCTCTCTACAAGTATAGTCATTTCGGTAGATGTGCTTTACCATGTTAGGCAAAGAGCCAAGTTTGTAGGGCTTTGCGGAAAGGCCAGTAAGATTCCTCTGACCCTAGGGCAGGGGGCAGAGCATTCCAATGGTGCGCTGCCACTGCAGGGAAGCTAGAGCCTCCTCCTCTGACTTTTTTGAAGGTAGGGGGGACCAGGCGGTGGGCGTGAGAAGATCTTACCGTTCTGGTGGACTTTGTTTGCCCCATTTTTAGAGCCAGGTATTCCGGGGCAGCGTTGGCAAGTCAAACAGAGTTGGCAAGTCTTCGAGAGTTGGTGTGTTCTTGAGGCCATATGTGACAGAAGGAAAAATGCTATTTGCTGATAGGAACAAAGACCCATGTCCCATTATCCATAAATAAGGACAATGGCAATTCAATGTTAGCAATGCAATGTTCAGTTTCTTTGCTGATGCAAAGGTCTGCATACAAAACCTTGAAAACAGTTTGCCGTACATTATACAACTTCATGCACGTTCCTACAAGCCATAAAAAGGTTTTCCCCTGGTTGGACACTCACTACTTCCAACTCAACTGTTCCAAATGCAGGGCTGCTTAGAATATAAAAGAATCCCTGCATTACGGTCACCGTAATCGGTCCTTGAAAAAAGAAACGGCTACTATATAGGCGATTGTTAATGTGGTAAGTTAGCTACATATCTTTGTCCATAGTAATGAATTAAAAGAAAAAACTATAATAGTAAACAATAGAGGTCATAACCAAATTGACATATTCCCAAACAGAGCCACTTTTCACAGGTGGATAGTAATTCTATAACTCTCCAAACTTACATCTGCCACCCCAGCTGAGCCCATATAAAGATGAAGGTGTAGTAGCCGCACTTATAAGAAATGAGTAGCACGAGAACGTGGCCTGGTTGATATCTGCCGGGTTAATCGCCTCCCATCAAACGCTCGCAAACTGATATTTGATGAAGGAAGAACCATCAAAGTAGACAGATTTACAAAAAAATGTTGAACTTTTTTTATAAATTAGGCCCTGAGTGTGAAGTCAGGAGATCTTGGCATTACACCGATTTAATTTTTAACTTTTATTTGTTTAAAAGTTAAACACCATATAAGCATTCTTAAAAAAGAATGCGTAAATATGCAATCTCCATTTGTAACTAAATGTGTGAAATGTTTAACATATATCAAAAGCTTGTTTAAATTGAGACATCTTGATAAAATACTTGACCAGCTTTAATATATGTACTTCATTCCAGGTCATTGTTCCCAGATAATGTATATGTATGCAAGTTATTCAATCCATTAGAAGGGCTATAATTTTGTTCTTGAAACAATCCTCGGCCAAATATCAATTGGAAACGATTTCAGCTTCAGTGGGCATGCTAGTAGGTGCCACACACTGCGATGGCAGATCAACACAGTCCCTATGGAGATTGTAGGAGAGGGAAAACCGCCAATGCACCTGGTCCAAGGTGAGCATTGTGGTCATGAAACCTCGACTCCTAGCCCTTGGTTGCCAACTGTTGCCAGGGAAAGGTTGAAGGGGTTGGCCACTGTTACGCCACTCCTCTAATCATTTGGGTTGCAATTGGGGTGGCATGTGTGCCCACCTGAGAGTTTCTGTGCTCAGAGCTGGGGGTAGATGCAGCCATCCTGCAATTTCCAGATCACACTGACACTGAACAACAGTTTATAATGCAGTTAAGTGGGCACCAGAGAAACCTTTTGGAAGGGAAGAATATCTCAGGGGCAACACACTAGTCTTGTAAACAATACTACACTGAGCAGCACAGGTTAGGTACCCAGTCCCAGTATTGTGCCGAGAGGCTGCAGTCTGGCATGAAGCTCAATATAAGAAACTGATTTCTTTTTCTTTTTTTGGGTGCAATTGGGTCCGGGTGGAGATATGGCCTCAGGTAGGGAATGTGGAACAACGGGGAAGGAGCAATATGTTTTAAAGCATATGTTCCTCCGTGTTCCTGCATCTTGCTTCTATCCTATGTAACTCCATATTTTCCTGCGAGTGTCCTTGAAGTGAAGCGGGTAGAGCTAGCGGCTCATTCTTAGGATTCCTCACCTGGCAAAGTCCACATGGTCCCTAGGGCTCGGGTGAGCGGGCCAGTTCCCGACTGCTTCGGTGTCCGCCGCTCCCCTCCAAAGTCCAGTTCAGCCAGCTGCAGAGCAGCATACAGTCCCTCGATGGGAAGATGGACACGACGTTAACCTGTAAGGTGGATCACATGTAAGTCCGTCTGGATAAACATTGGGAAAGACTAGACGAGGCACAGGGAAGGATCTGAACGGTGCAAGACGAGGCTGCATTGACATCTAGGGACCTCCAACAAATGAAGAGTGCTGAAAGAACTAACAGAGAAACAAGATGACTTAGAATCAAGATCGAGGAGGAATAACCTGTGAATAATAGGTGTATCCGAAGCAGCAGACCAGAGAAACATGGAACCCATGGTGGAAGAGATCCTCAGGGGAGCACTGGCCTGGAGGGCTTCTTAAGCATCTTTGTGGTGGAAAGAGCGCATAGAATACCCAGCGGCAGGAAACAGATACCCGGAGCTTCACCACATCCAATAATCGCACGAATGCTAAACTACCGGGACAGGGACTTGGTTCTTCGGGAGGCAAGAGATAAGGGGGAACTCACATACAAAGGCGACTTTTCTGACAAGGTCCAGGCATCACGCATAACCTACATAGTTGTGAAGAAGAGAATGCGGTAGAGGGGTATTCGTTACGCCATGAAGTTCCCAGCCAAGTTGCGGGTGGAGCACAAGGGGTGGACACTCTTCTTCACCATCCCAGCTGATGTTAATGAATTCCTCGAACACCTGCCTCGAAACCCAAGACAAAGGGAAAATAATGATTGAGACCTTGCTAAAATGAATATGTCTACCAAGGACCAACAGTCGCCGAATTAAAGAGAAAGAGACTGAGTAGCCAGGGGTGGACCCTATCATAGTAAGTGTGGAGTCATAGTCGGGCCACTATCCGCCACTCAAGTGGAAGCAAATTCAACATATTTGGATGCTGGCAGGTTTGGGTAGCCAGCTCGGGGAGGGGGAGGGAATGTATTTTACTAATAGGTTGGGGTTGTTGGTGGTGGACGGAAGGGGATGGGTAGATGACGAAGAGAAGCATCACAACACATGGAAAAGCATTGGTTACACAAACATGATGGCTCAGAAATTCACACTAGAATGCACAAGGGTCAACAAATGGGGGTTGCAAACTGGGGAGTGACACCTTGAGTTATGGCGGGATCGATTAGTTGTCTAACATGGAACATATGAGAGCTGAATTTCCCATCAAAATGTCCTCCTTAGACTACAGCGTCACCAACTAGAAATTGCGTTCCTGCAGGAGACGCATTTGACACCAGAAGTTGAATCGAGATTTGGTACAAAGCTGGGTTAGCCACCGATATTTTTCATCTTACTCATCAAATGCAAGAGAGGTTGGTATCCTTATCCACATCCAGGCAGGATTCAATGTGATCTCCATAGTCAGGGACATTGAGGGGACATTGAGGGGAAGGGCCAGATGGTGTGTGGTACGCTGCAGGGCTGCCTATACACCATAGTTAATTATTACAGACCTAATCAAGACACAATGACAACCCTGGAATGGCTTGATCGGCAATTGGGTGACATCCCATCAGGAGATATAATATGGACGGGTAATTTTAACGAAGTGATGGACCCGGAGCTTGTCCGCACAACAGATCTTTTCCGCCCCCCAATTAAAGGATATAGTGAGTTAAGAGGCATGAGCCAGACATGGGAGCTAGAAGGTGCGTGGAGACTCAAGAATCAAGGGGTGAGACAATACACTTTCCACTAATCGGTTCATAATACTGCATCGCGCCTGGATTTCTTATTGGATTTCCAGGGCATTAATGGGGGTCATAACGAAGGTCACCATCTTGGCCCGCACGCTTTTGGATTACACACCGGTGTTACTAAAAATAAAATTGTCAGGTAGGGTGAGGGAGAGGAAACAATGGCGATTTTAAAAGCGAGGCTCTGACAGACGTATTGTTTCGCGAAGGCCTATCGAAATCTATAGACGCTTTCTTTGAGATCAACAAAGGCTTGGTATAATCAGATGTAACCCTCTGGGAATGCTCCAAATGCGTGATACGAGGGGAGTGTATTGCTAAGGAGGTGGGGATGCTAAAGCAGATCAGACGGGAGATGAATGACTTAGAGGCACTACAAACGGCTGGGGGCCTAGTGCCCCCCAGTCAGCAGGCAGAAATAAAACAAATCATTGAGCAGTTCAAGACGCTGGCACACAGGGAAGTGAAATTGCTGGGGTGGGGGGCGGCCGTGAGACAATATGGTGAGGGGCAGAAATCAGGCAGGTTATTGGCAAAAGCTGCGAAACTGGAGACTCACAGGGGGCGGGTCATATACATAATAGACGAGCAAGGAGTAGAGAGATTTGATGACACCGGGATAATGCAGGAGTTCTGCCGTTTCTATGAAAACCTGTACTTGTCCCACTCGCATGCCTCCCAGGCAAAGCTAGACGGATATCTGGACCAGGTAGCCCTGTAATGGTGTACGGAGGAAGTACTAGTCCCCACCATCAACAAGAAATGGCAAATGGGATCCTCTTTTTCAGTTCTGGCCACAAAACTGCAGAATACCTTACCCAAACCTATCTGCCTAGAGGTGAACCACCTGACTTTCAGGAAACATCTCAAAACGTGGCTGTACAACCAACCACTTTGAAAGAAATGAAAATAATAGCAACTGACAAAAAACTGTGCACCAGAAACTTGGGCTTATTAACCACAATCAGTTTTCGAAACTCTTGGCACTACCATCTGGGGGAAACGAATTGGATTCATGGAACCTCTGCTGCATGGCACTGGACCACACCTCTAATCTCAGTGAAATCTACAACCAAGAGCCAGGAAGTGACAACACCCTCCCCCCATGTCCCTCCCTCATTCCTCAACTAACTCCTCTCTACTAAAATCTTGCATCCTTACACCACCCACACTCTTTTAGACACCTCCTAGTTCTATTGTACTTAACAGATTCAGAGCCAATGCATTTTCTATCAATTACCATATGTTCATTGTTGTACTCCACAATTCCGGGGATGCCCATTTGGCTTTTCTGCCTGGGCAGTACCAACCAGGCACAACAGAGATTTTCATATCAATAAACAGGTAACAGGTACTTCTGACCTGCAACCATCAACACCAAAGGTTTCTGCATCTGCCTTCCTGCTATCCGACTAACTAACCCTGCCCACCTTTCATATAGAGCCATGCACAGAGAGGCCAACGTTATTACCACTATACATTACATTACTGAAGTGACCACCTTTAATTTAATATCAGGTTGTTGTCAAGGGTGTCGAAGGCAGCTCATAAATTCAGCAAAATCAATAGTGAATCAGAATGATCATCCGGGTGTAAGAAAACATCTGGGAGTACTTCCATCATGGACATTTTCGTGCTGCGCCGTGGCATAAAGCGTGATTGCCTTTCGCACATAAGGGCAGGAGTTCCCACAAATCTTTGAAATTGCAGAGTAACCACTGTTTCCAACATTTCGGAGATATCAGTACATTTCAATTGGCCTATAGCTTTGTGGTAGATAAAGATTACACTTTTTTAGAAGCTTGTTTTTTTAAGGCATTCTGGCACCAATCTCTGATCCAATGAATCATTGATAAGAAGTGATAATGACAAGAGGTCGTCAATGAAATCTTTAATGATGAAGGAAGAACAAGGGTTTCCAGGACAGCATATTAGGACCAATTTTTTAAAATATCTTATGGGCTAACATTTTGAAAACGAAACAAGTTTGGTTAACTGGAATATATCAGGTTGTATATCTGTACAATCACGATACAAAAATTTTGGTTTTGAATAATAGCGGAACAGATTTTGACAATGTGTTCATCACAATATATATGAATTTATGATTCTAAGTCAATAGATATAGGTTTTGGACGTAGAAGTATTTTGTGGCGCTGCAGGCTATATTCCACACTCTTGTGATCCACATGATATAAGATGCAATTCTTTCCCTTTATTATGTTGTGATGCAAGTAGCACTGGGATAGTGATGCTTGCAGCATTATTGTGGCTAAGGGTAATGATTGGGGATCAGAAGAACTGCAAACTTTATGTTTTACTATTTCCAACTCTTCTCTCTCTACTCTTAAGTGCCTCCACATGAGCCAACACTAAGAACTGTTGCCAGTGACATCAGCTATGCTAGGTTTCCCTTGACTTTAAGGAGTTAGGCTATGAATATTGCTGAATGTGGCAGAATATTCTGAAAAATAAAATGATAACCAAAAACCTTCTGTAAAAGATACATGGGTTCTATCATATTTTCATGTTTTGTTAATTGATGTATACGAAGTACATTGGCAGATAAATACATTGCACAATATATATATTATAACCCTTTTATTCTACCACCTGCCTGAAATACATTTTCTGATTTGGGCTGTCTGCCACATATTGAGTGATGATGAACAATAGTGAGAGCAGCATATTATGCTAGGATGTCAATGGCCACACTCGCTCATAAATTGGTCACCCTGCATAATTCACTGGTAACTGCCTCATTATCTGTAAGCCTCAATCATTAATGGTCTCAATCCCGTATTTGCTGCTTTATTCACTGGTCAAACGACCTCTTTAACTGGTTCACCTGCCCAACTCACTGGTCAGCCAACTTCATTTATTTTTCAGATTTCTCCATTCAATAATTACTCTGCCTGATTCACTTCTAAGTGTGCAACGTTCACTTCTTGGCCTGACTTGTTTCCTTCCCGGTTCCCCATTCACATTACAGTCTGCCCTAGAACCTGCTATATTCACTGTTCAGCCTACATTATTTACAGTTCAACCACCTCGTTCCCTTCTCACTTCCTCGTGTCCTCAAAACGACCAGATAGTCATGATGGCCCTCAGCGGCTCTGGCAAAAATGTTTTTGTAAACCCATGTGTGTTACGACTCCTGAACATACTGTGGGCCTCAAGTTGATTCAGGACTCACTGCTCCTTCATCTGCAACCTACTGCTTTCTAGTCAAAGCTGTATCTGTATGCCCTGCAGTCTGACTGCCTGTTAGGAAAGATTTCGTTATTGTAGGGAACTTTCCTTCCATGTGGCAACCCCTAAACTTTTTGCTATTGTTTTCAACCTGTTTTCTTGACTTTGCCAGAGAAGTGCAGCCTTCTGCCGTACTCCTCTGGGCTTTCGCTCCTTTCTTACGGGGAAACTGACATGCCCTTAAGACAGTCAGTACCGGGGAACGCTGTTTCCCGTAGTTTCTTTTATCGTGTCGCCATTTTAGTGCAACACGACACAAGAGGGCACTGTAAGCTAAGTTACAGCTCTCTTGGGTCTCTAGCCTTCTACAGACCCTAGACACTCTTGTAGGATGGTTTTTGGATCGGTGCAAGTCATTCAGGGACTGGGCTGGTGGCAGCGATCATTTGGTTTATTTTGAGCTCCTTTTGCCGTTCTGAGCACCTTTTTGCCGCGAACACAAAAGGGTGGCCCGGCTACCCAAAATGGCCGGACCACGAGGCTCCTTTGTCTCGTCCACTGTCCGTCTTGCTCCCTTTACCTTCCCCCGGGTCAGGCGACCCGGGGCCTTCCTTATTTGGGCATGTAGTTTCCCGCGAAACACGGTTGCTTTCGCGGGCTTCTACATGTCGTTTGAGTGCCCCCAGGATGTGGGCTGGGCTGTCTGGTCCCAATACACATCCTGGGTGCCAGAGAGTCTAGGGTGGTGTGAATGCCTGGGACCACTGTGGTCCGTGATTGGTCCACGTATGGTATGTGTGTTGATGAGCGGATCTCCCATTGGCTCCCCTCCGTTTTGGCGCGAAGGGAACCGTGGATAAGAGGGAGCTGGAAACACCACTACCATGTCGATCTCCTGAGTTCTTACAAACCCAGGGATACAGGAGCCAAGTATCCTGCGAACACGAGGCTGGACCGAGGAATCGCTGGTGACCCCCTGAAGAACTTCTGCTCCTCATTGCTGTCGTCCGGTGAAGCCCTTTCCACCTAAGATCGAACCAGAAGGCCTGTACTGGCGCTTCGACCTATTGGAATAGCAGGACCAGCTATTCCCGGCACCTTCATCAACTCCTGCCGTAAGCCTTCGGAAGTGTCTCTGGGCCATCCAGTTGACTGACCAGCTTACTAAGGAGTCCTGCTCTGTAATCGCCGACAGGTTTGGTGGTATTCTGAGTCCGGGGCACGCTCACACGCTTCGTTTGCTTAGCAACCCTAAGCTAGAGGTGAGCAGTGCTCGTTTGGCTTGAATACACCCGGCCGTTCCGTTGCCCTGCTGTGGCGACAAAACTGTGCTTGTTTCTTCGATCGGGACGTCTTTTTACTCTGCACGACGACGAGACGTTCCCTGCTCTTCAGAACCTGCCAGAAGCTGCATCTATCGAGGAGAAGCTCGGGCCTGCTTGCTTCGGGGACCGGTGAGTAGATTAGCTAGGATCTGGTCGCCCTCCTGCAGTGCCCCTTGCTTTTCCCCGCTGTAAATACAGCACCCCTTGTCCGTACTCGCGCCCTGCTTCTGCCTCACAGTGGAGGCTGCGCTAGAGTCGCGGACCGTGTTCTCCTTCATTAGGGCGCCCTACAGAGCTGTCCAACGTCCTCCGAAGAGCTTCACCTTCTGCCCATTGGCACCGGCGTGTGCAGGTACTTTTGAGCGCTAGGCTCCACTCTTCGTAGGGATTGGACTACCATCTAGTTAGGGGCCTCAGAAGGCGGACATATCACACGCATTGGTTCGCACTGCCTGTTTTCCTTCCCCTGCAGGTGGATAACTTATTTCGTGCTGCTAATGCTGTGAAACTGTGTATTCTGTATATATATTGGGTGGATAGTGTATGGGTTGGTTTAATATAGTTGTATATTGCTGCTTTTACTGTGGTTATTAGTTTCAAGGCCTTATAATAAATGTGTATCTATTTTTGATATAAACAACTGTTTGGAGTAGTTTGTAAGCGCTCTTGCTTTGTGTGCTCACTGCGGGCTTTCAGTCACCCTCACCCCTCTTGAGACCTAGTCTTGACCGCCGCGATCGCTACCTTGATTGGTCTGGCTTGTCCAGAGGTTACCCTGTTCCAAGTAATTAGGTTGGCCTTCTGAACTTCTGCGCCACCAGGACAGAGTTCAGAAATCCGTCTTAACACTGCCCATACCCATCGCAACTCCCTCCAGGGCCACTGACCAGCGGTCAGAGCAATCTGAGCCCCAACACTGCCTATGGGCCAACCTTGCAGAATGAATCAGTACCACTTGCATCCTACACCTGACTATTTTTGCCCTGAGCACCCAGACAAAGTTGCTCCATTATGCTGGAAGCTAGACTCTGCGCAGATGAATCCTAGAGGAAAGCCCTGTGAGACCCTGATTTAAATCATACGGGAGATATGGGGCCCTAAACTGACGGCCTAAGCAGACTAATATGAGCCTCAGCAAAAAATATGGTCCTATTTCCTGGATCACCATTTATGCATGGGGAAGTCCTTCTCTTTCCAATTCTCCTATTCCACCTTCCTACCCCTTCTAATAGTGAAGCCATCTTGGAAGGGAGTAGAACCTACCCTACTACAGTTTTTCCTATCACTTTCACAGTATAGTTAGAGGTATTCCTTCCCATTTTCAGGAAATCACATAATTGTATAGCACACTTTACTTTTTTATTTTTCATGCACCATTCAACAAACCTTTTAATAATCTGGATTGCTCATCTACATTAAGAATATCAATTCTTAATGCGCTAGCGCAAACATCACTATAAATGACTCCATTCTCTCAACATCTTCATCTTCCCCTCAGAGGATTCTGGCCACTTCACTACCAAACCCATCCTCATGGCTCACCAAAACACTAGGTCAGTGAAAAAGCATGGCTCCTTAATACATGATCTCTTTGCAAACTATCAACTGGACATCCTTTCACTATCCGAAACATGACTAGGAAAATCCTTGGAAGCGGTCTTAGGTTTCCTCAGATCTAACAGATCAACCATCTGACAATCAAATATGACTAACTCGCACCATCTTCCTCTAGAAACCATCACCTTTTACATTGACTCCTCCACCGGCTTTGCTCAAGCGCCGTGATACCTGTGGATTTGGGCGCTACAGAAATGTAGTAAATATATAAAATAAACACCCGTTCATCTTGCACCATGCCATCTTCAAAGCTAAAACATCTATAAGTCTTAGTCACTTTAGGCCCCTCCCTCACTCATATCCATTATATTCTATCTGCATGCTACTTCTTCATGAAAATTCTACAGAAATCTACACATTTTAAATGAAAATCTCATCACCCACCGAATTACTGCCACACCTTATTCATGCATGCCAACATTCTGACACGACTGGGAGGGAGATTTCTACAGAGAAATCGGGAGACAACAATTTCCCCATCGGAATGCATTGGGGAAATAATTATTTTAGGTGGGAGAACGTGAAAAATTGCAGTCTATTTCACAAAATCGGGAGTCTCCTGCCTAAATCGTGAGGGTTGGCATGTATGCTTATTGGAAAGAATCAGCTCTACTCTGATAAGTAATTGGAAATGCTCCAAAATTCAGCTGCCAGTCTAATTGTCAACATCAATTGACAAGCCACATTTGCTGAACAATCCTGTCTTGCTTACAAATTATAGTGGTGTTTCACAAAGCTCTCCTTGGAAACGCCACAGAATAGCTAGCCAACATGATCTCGCCCCACACCAGGGGTCAAGTCCTAAAAATTTAAGTGGGGGGACTCATCAACAAATGCAATGGGATGTGACGTTTTTCATAAAACAACACACACACAAACCCAGAGGATTTTTTCTGCTAATAGTGTTTTTGAAAATGTTTAAAGATGTACATGTTTTAAACTCCAAGAACCAATACAAATGTTTTCCCTGGGAGTTGCAGTACCGAAATGAGATATATTACCTTTAGTTGTTTGTTATTTTTTATCAGGCTATACAGTGCAGTGGTTTAGTGTCCGGCCTACAAACCTGACGACTGTGTTTCGATCCCTGTGGTCAGCTTTAATGCATACATTGAAAGAGGACATTCAATGTTTCTAATTTTGGGGTGGGGGGAACTGAGTCCACCCTCTGATAAAATGGGGGTGGACTCCGTCCCCCTGCGTGTACCCTCGACTTGAGCCCTGCCACACACCTGCTAGACGCCTCCAGTCTTCCAATATGATATATGATATGGCATTCATAACGCGCCTGTACACAAGAACGTGTAGGGTCCCCCATCAATAATTACATTTCTTTGGAGATGAAGATTTGCAGTAAGAGGTGCTTCACAGCCCAACTCTCCACAACAACTTCTTTGGGCCATAAAAAGCCTTTTATGATTGTGCCAAAGACGATAAACTAGTCATTTCGCTTTCGCATTTAATTCACCATCTCAAACGCTCATTCTGCCAGGCACCTTAAGGACTCACTGTGAAAGTTTTTTTTTTAAATCATTAAACAAAAAACATGTACTGCTCAGCTGGCCCCATTCCTTTCTCAGTTCATCATTCACTGCTTGCTAGGCACGTCTCAATCACAGCTTAGTCTGGCCCAGGAGCGTCTTGCTTCTTCATTGACTGTTTGCTCTGGCCGATTCACGACTCAGCCTGCCTCATTCACTTCTCAGCCTGCACACATCCCTTTTAGCTTCATCATTCACTAAATAACCTTGTTTCCTTTGAGCTGCCTGATTCACAGAACATCATCTCTCGTTCAACTGCCCGCCCTGGCTACACTACCCCATTTACAGGCTACATCACCTGCCTCTCTGATCACCCTGGCGCACTCACTGGTCACTCTGGATACCTAACTGGTAACCCTCTGTCACTCACTGTCTCCCTGCCGCATCATATTTTAACGAAGGCGGATATGGATGAGGCACCTTTGCTGCCGGCACAAACCACTTCAGCTGCTTTGCAAGTGCAGGCCCAGTGGAAGATGGAATCCACTAAGGCGGTAGAGAGTGGATTTGGATTCCTCTATGCCATCCTTGAGAGGATGGACAGAGTTTGTTTATTTTGCAACTGGAGAGGCAAAGGGAGATGTCAGTCTCAGGTACGGTCACAACACCAAACACATTTGTGTCCCAGTCCCAGGTCTGCAGGATGGCTGCCATCTTCTAAAGAAGGCCAAGGAAAGAGCGGACGGAAAAAATTAGGGGCTTAGTTGGCTTAGAGTTTGTTAGTTATGTGGTGTAGAGACAGTAGGGTGAGCTGTTGAGATAAAAGGGTGTGCTAGGAAGGGTTTAGGAAGATTGGGCTAAAGATTGTGCTCTCAGGTGTTGGCCTAGTGAGGGGTATGATGTACCACTGAGGCATCAGGTGCTTTCTGGTGATCTGCGTGTACGGAGGTGGCTGGATGAGGTATGAGGGAAAAGGGTGTTCTTTTCGGGTACTGAAGTCTAGAGAGTGGGTAGGATGAGTCATTGGGAGAAAAGGGTGTGCTTTCATGTGTTGTGGGTTTATGAGGGGGTAGGATGGGTCAATGGGGACAGTCTAATGGGGTGTTGGGCTAGGAAGGGGCTGGATATGAATTTTTTGAATTGTGGTGTAATACATATGTTGTGTCATGTTCAAAGACACCGGTTTCCCTTGCTGTGGTATATCACAAGAGGCAGGTGAGACATAGCGGCAGGAGTTGTGTTGCATAGCCTGTGCTGGCTGGCATCACATAGTCAATGTTCTCTTTGCAGCCTTGACTGGGTAGTGTTCATGTGTTGGTATACATGCCTACATGTCATGCATATTTTATAAGATCATTTCATTGGCCTATGTCATCTGTTTGCATATCTGACACAGCGACCCACGACAAGTTAGTTGCTGTCTGGAAGATTTCTTATAATGCCAACAACCACGCAATACTGGGACATTTTGATCCTCACATGCATCACTCAAATCAGTGCACGTGCTTAATTTGGTGTGTGTCACCACTACAAGTCTCTCAGTCTAAGGAGGAGGCCAAATAGTGACATCTCTCATGTTGTGTACCTTGGGCCAAGGAGTCATTGATCAACCCGTGTGCTGGGGCAAAGGGTGTATGCATTGTGGGGTTCAGGGAGCCTGAAGTCAGGGTTTCTTTTCAGAGTGTGGTGTGACATTAAGTTGGCTGCTTGTACTGATGTAGGCGGCATGTCCTTCTGCTCATGTGTGTCTCTGTTGACATCCTGAGGAACTGTTGGTTTGGCCCATGGCATGATGGATTGCAGCAGGTAAGTTGCCAATGTACTAGTATGCTCCAATAGGTATGTAATTCCTTCCCTGTCATTGTGGGTTTGTGAGGTCTGTGGCTGACCAGGAGGCGGTCGGGATAAGTGTGGTCCCATGTGCATACGTCAGCCCCTAGCCTTTTATCTGTGGGCCATCTGTCCCCTCACACTGTCCACCCAGCAGCCTGGCAGACAACCTGCATGTGGTTAGGGTACTCATTGACAGTGCTTCTTTGCCTGTGGTGTGCGTCAGCCTCATGAGCCCATTGGACTCATGAGCAGGGGGTGGACATCACCTTTGGCTGTTGAGGGGATATGCTGCTTATGTGCATGTTTCCCCAACCCCCATATTCCATGACTTCCTTGCCCGTTTGAAGGGGTCATGGGATCATGAGGCCACCCCTTACATTGCAACTGTATGACTTATTTCATGGATGCTTTACAGTATTCCAGATCACTTCTGCTAAAAGCATTATTTTCTTTTCTGCTGGCTCTGACCAGCCATGGTTACCTAGGAGTACCCTGGGTTTACTGCCTTAGAATTACCAACTATATGTGGATTGCTTGCTTTTCACCAGATTGCCAAACTAGATAGTTCACACTCTGGTATTCACTCTCTTGCACTGTACAGAGGGGTGGTACCTAATATATTTAGTCACCATACCCTGTTGGTCCTTTCATTAGCTGTTTGTGACCCACTGTTGGTGTTTTCTACAGGTCATGTGACCTTGTATTCACGCTCATTGATTGAGCACGTTACAGATTTATACTGAACTCCCAAAATCATTCGATTTGAGATGAGTAATCTCTGTTCCTTCCATTTCTTGTTTAGGTGTCAGGACGAGACTGGCCTATTGATCTTTGCAACACTCCAGCACCATCGATCATTGATGACTTCAATTCTTAAGTCACCCTAATGAATTTCCACACAATTAACTTAATTATGAAGATGGAAAGAAACATGTCGGTTTTCTAAATTGTCCACCATTGATGTCGCTAAAATTGTCAATTAATATGGCTTTTTGAAGGTCTCTAACGTTAGGACATTCTAATGATATTCTAGCAATATAGTGCTCGCCACTTACTAGAATTTGAACATGGTGCTATAATATCTTGTGCAATCAGTTTACCTGCGTTTATGCATAGTCTGTGTTTTTCACCATTGTTTTTGTGGTATGAATTGTAGATATGTATGAGTTTAGTATGAATGGAGTGATTGGTGAATTGTATGGGTCTGGATGTGTTGCTTATTGTTTTGAATAATTGTTTTTGACAATCATGTATTAACACTTTCCATGAATTGTATTTTATGACTTCAATGTTTGATTACACATTAGGAGTTTTTAGAATTCGTGTGATATACTTTATTAAATTAAATGAGAATTTTCTATTAAATTCAGGATGTGAATTGAATTTTTTCATCTCCTGTTTTGTGATGTGGTTTGCACTTTCCCAGTGGTAGTGTTTGGTTAGTGCTTCATTTATGGTCTAGCTTTGTCTGGTCACCTAAACAAGATTCAATACCTCGGTCTCCTAGTTTTTCTATATATATACATGCTTTTTCCAAGCACGACCGGGTGTACCTTTTTGCTTGGAGTCCCTCATTGTTTGTTGGGGTTATTTCATAGATGCTACATGTTTCAGGCGACTGTACTAGCAATTGAAAGCTTTTTTAGGAATGTTTGGCGTTGAAGGTTTCGATACCACCTCCTTTTGGCAGGAGATATTTTAAGAGGAGTTTTAGGAAGATTTTAGGTGGCAGTATTAGCTTTTGGCTGTATTTCACAGAGAACGCAATCTATGTTGGCCTTTAGGGCATAGTGTTAGCGGACTTCCCCGCACACTTCTGATGGCAGATTCCATCTCGCATTAGGCGATCAGTGAATCAGGCAGCATTTCAGTAATACTGCCTAATTTACCATAACCGCCCAACTCATAATGAGCCCCTATGACTTGTATTGATTATTTGTGTTCTTGGGAATATGAATCTTAGTTTTGCATTTCAATGAGGCATTTTGAAGTCTGAAGGAAATGCCAATTGTAACTGACACCTCCCATTTGAAAATATAAAAATGAAAAGAATCAACATTTGCCATGATTAAATGTATGGTTTAAGTGAGAGTCCAAACGTACCAAGTGAATGTGTGCTGGGAATAAACAAGTGAAACAGTCGTATATTTGGACAAGCCAACATTCCCAGGATTTGCTGTAACAGTTGATCTGCTAGAATTGTTATTAAATGAAAGGCTGTTAGTGGAACATGCAGGCCTTTGTAGGTATGTTTTGGGTGATTTTAAACCAATTTGCTGCATGCTTATAGGAATAACATGATGCATGCTCTTTTCGTTGGCTGCTAAGTGTTAAGATGTTGCCATACTGGTATGAAGAGCCTTATCTGTGGCCAGAATCCTATTCCACACACTGAACATATGAAGACATGTCAATAGGCTACAAGCAGGCACCTTTAAATGCTCAGCACCTTCTTGTAAAAGTCATGGGCAGACACAATTAATGAACTATCGGCCACCAAGGTACAACCACTTAATTAGTAACACAATGTAAAATCCTATTTGTAAGGAAATCAGTTTACGTTTCCATACGGTTCACTATTTCATTGTGCAATAGACGACGTTATGATAGCAGCGAAACTCATGATGCATTTATCCATAATTGTGGTGTTACTAAACGTTTAAATTGAAGTTTTCTTTTTAGATGGAGAATCGTAGCTGAGTTTTATCTAATGACTAATACTGAATGTAAGCATATTACCTATACATGTGTACATCACAGGGAAAGTAAATCACAATGTGCAAATTGCCTGGGAAGAGATCATGAGTTCACGTAAAGCAGAGATTAATGGGATGATGTGTGTGGAATAATAAACGTGATACTGGTGAACGCTTTAGGCCTGATTCACAAAGATATAAATAGCACAAATCGGGAAATGTCTTTGAGCCTCTCTCAAATGTACACCTGCTACCTTGTGCCTGAACAGCAGCCTAAAACTGGAGCAAACCTAGTGCTTAGTAGAGGTGGTCATGGAGCCAGTCACAGGTTCTCATCCTTGCTGTGATCACACTCTGACGAGACATGCTTTTCACCCGAAGGCAGGCTGCCCCTATATAACAGGCTATTTCCAAATCGTTGCTTCTGGATTTGGTTAATGAAATATGTGTTTTTCACATTTCCTCAACCACTATGAATAAAACTTCATTAGTGAATTTTGTACCCCTGTGTCGCATGCACTGCTCCACAATAACTCTCCCTAACTGTTCACATGCAAACTGTCTTGAGAACGTCACTCTTTAGCTCCCTTCTTGGCACTCTTTCCCTTGCCCTTAAGCCTACTCTTTACTGAGCTCCCCCTCTTATCCTCTGCACCCTTCTATCCCATGTTCCTCGCAGACCCTCTTTCAAATACCTAAAGCAGAGCTTTGGTAATGCTTGTTATGCAAAGTACCCCAACCTATTTCCCCCCAACTACTCACCTCAGAACAGGAGCTGACTTTTCAATCAGACTTCAGTGAGGACGCATCGCAGCACAGCAGAGGGTAATGTAAATTGATCAACATGGGTAATCACCACGATCACCGTTGCAAAACTGTCTGCACATCACTACGCTCAAAGGCGGCCTGTCGTGAGCAGATAACATTGAGTTCTATACGCGTTGAATGCCCACAGAGAGATCGAAATGTCAAGTGACTTTTAGCTGCATCCTTCTGCAATAAGAAAACTTAACATGATAAAGTAACCAATGAGAAAATTAATCGTTAATGAGGAGCGATGCTCAGAGGTTTGATCGATTTCAATTTTATAAAATCATGTAGCAAGAAACGTGTGATGTGTTAGTTATTTGAAGTTGCTTGATCATAACCTTCAGGTCCTTGGGAAACCTAAGAGCAATTGAAAGTGCTGTCAACAGATCTATTATTCGAAAGAGTCCTGTGCACATAGTCGATGCTCTCCTTTATTTAAAGGACTTTGTATTATCTCAATTGCCCGCTTTCACTCTCGGGGATTTATAGATCTTTGCAACATCCATTATTCATGATGTTCATCTTTCTGACCTATTGACTTAACTTTCACAGTTTAGGTCAAGTGCACAGATGGTGGCATACATTTGGGGAGTCTGACATTCTATAAAAATAGACCTCTGTATCTGATGTATCCAAATGCCCTCACCAGCCCCTGAAAGCTGAATATACCTACACTATCCCTTTTGGCTAACGTATTGTTGTTAACCGAAGGACTGCCTAGCTCACTCTTGCTTTATTCTGGTAACACATAATTTACTGTTCACCGCAACCAGATCTTGCCACCTGAGTGCCCATCCACCATGTACTCTCATAGACGATTCCCTAAAGACCCATGCTGCAATCTCCTGAAAGGGATTGGTAGATTACTGTGCACTACATTTCCTCGCAGGAGAATTTGTAGCATTTTTCTCAATTAATTTTTCCACATGTATATGTGGGGGGTGGGATTAGGGCAATAATTAAAGTAGGAGGTCTCCCATGGCATATATATGCAGCACAATGAATAAAAAAGAAATGTGCTGAAATCTCCTACGAAGAAATGTATTCGACCAAATCCATCCAAACACTCTGAAATAATGCTTACCACTCACAACATGCATTATCACCTCCACCTCGAGAACCCCATGAAAGAAAATCCAGTAGCAATGACCTTTTATCTTGGTATGCTGCAATTTTCACACCAGAATGTTAATTCATTGCATTTTTAGGTACACTGACTCAAAATGCAATTCATAACCATTAGCACATTTTGCATTTAAAACGCGGGAGTTTGTGGGGTAGAGGATAGTTTGGTGTGGGAGGAAGGGGGTAGCACTGGAGAAAGACAATGGGTGGACAGGTGTGGAAGGGGTTAATTATCCCGATTTATATTTGTGAAAATAGAGGCCAGGAGTAATGAGGGTTGAGACAACCGCCTACACCTTTTTTCCACACCTAAGTAGTAGACATGTGTCTCGTGGTTCCCTCATGCCCCCCAATCCTAAACCCACCTTTTTCCTAGCACTTACAGAACAATTGAATTCTTAAGACCTCATCAATGCATGGACTCAGATATGTCCCTGGAGTATGTTTTCCTTTGTGCGATCCAATATTAGGCTGCTGCTTCACTGACATATGAACAATGGGCTTGTCACTTTGGCCCATGTGTCGTAACAGAACATCAAACAATGGTTGCATACCTTGCAGATGTCGGGGTTAACATCTCTTGAAATGAGCTTTTCCACCACAATGGATTCCACTGTGATTTCGATATCTACTCAAAAGCAAGGAAGTTGGAGTGGCAAAATTGTGAGCCAGGCTCTTAGCAATAGCAGCGATCACTGAATTCAGCAATGGGTGGGGTTTGGCCCAGTGGACACTTTGCACAAAGAATTATTCAGAATGTGAAGCTAAGGCTTGCATTTTTGTATTTGACCTAGGACGACAAAGCCCTGAAAAAGTAAAGGTGAGTAGATGCAATCATGGGCTCCATCAAAGGATCACAAATTTGACATGTGATGGGAGTTAGGGCTGAAATAGATTACAGTTAATACTGCTAGCATTTTTGTCCTTTGTAGCATAAGGAGAGACTCTGCAGAATTCATTTGAATTAGACCATTGGATGCAATGCTGTCATCTGTCAGGGATGGTTAAAAATTAATACATTATTCCTCAAGGGGAAAAGTAGTGCAACCTCATTCCAGACCACATCTACATTGGCATCCATGCGAGGATCCGAATCGGATTGATCATGACCAAATTCTCAATAATCAAAATACTCAGCAGTCCACAGGTTCCCCTGAAGTCAAAGAAGACATGAGTCGATAACTCCTTTAGCTTAGAAGGCTGGATGGTAGGGTGTACAACAAAGAGGATGACTTGGGGGATACAAACCTTTGATAAAGAAAGGTTAGGATAATTCACTTTATGGAGTCCCCTCAATACACAAGTCAGGTTTAGAGCTTGCATACCTTTTTTATCGGTGAGAAGCAAGAATGCATTGGGCTTTTTAGGAAAGTGGAGGTGTGGGAAAAAATCCAATGACAATGGGCCTCATTACACGGAAGGCGGTGAGCCATGGCGCAATTAGCGCCATGGCTCATGCCGGTAAAATACCCGCACCGCCTTGGCGGAAAGGGGATTTACCGCCCCATTCCAAGGTTGGAGGGGCGGTAAATCCCCCTTCCGCCATTGCCCTTCCCCATTCCCATTTCTGCCCCATAGGGCTCTATGGGAATGGGGAAGGCGCTAATTACGGCACCGCAATTTTGCGGTGCCGTAATTAGCTCCGAGGTCCCTTAGCGGGTTGGTTTTTAATGCCTGCAAAAAGGGACCTCGTAGTAAGGCGGTAATGGTTAACGGTCACCATTACCATTAACGGTTGCCGTTAATCATTACCGCCTTCCGTGTAATGAGGCCCAATGTCTGAGGAAGGGTCACTTTGAGTTAACTAACAATGTTGCGATCTGCAATGCTAAAGAATGTTGATGCGGCATGTAGTTACCTTGCTTGGACTTCCCAGTGAAATGACAAATATCCCTTTTCTGGTAACACGAGTTTTCAACATTATTTGCAACTTACACTCCCTTGTATTATGGTCTCACGATGCGCTGGACTCAAAACATTACATGGCCACGATTTTTAGATTCTACAGAGCCATAATTTTGAGATTGCAATTGAGTTGACACTTGTAAAGCTCAGTCTATATGGCTTCCCATAATAAATTATAAAAGCCACACAAAAATGAACATGTTAAAGAGAAAACAACTAGTTAACAAAATAGTAGGCATGCGTTGAGGCTTAAAAACTAGAGCTAGGCGAAAATAGAAGAAATGTCAGCTCAAGGGTTTAAATAATCAACTGTTTTAGGCAGAAAGCGCAGAGCCAAGAAAGTTGTGAGATGGGCAAAAGCCTAGAGTGCTTTGACTGCCATCTACTTTTCCATTCTGGAAATGGATTCTCACAGTGGTGAAATGGAGGTGCTCTGTAAAGGTCCCCCCCCCCAGATGATGAAGCAGATACCGATCCTGCATTGCTTCAGCTGGAATTGGAAACCATGCTCTCCACCTCAGTAGAAGAGCAAATATTCCAAGATGGCAGACACAGGTACCCTCTGGCTGTGGAGGTCATACCCTGGCACATGGTGGGAGCCACTGAGCCTGCTGGTGGGGCCATACTGCAGCAAGAATGTATCTTGTGTGTGGGGTCAGAGTCAAATCCTATAAATAAAGCAATGGCCACCCGAAACCAAAGCTGCTAATGATGCGATCATTCAGGATTGCATCCCAGTAGAAGCATGTGGAATGAAGTTAAGCTGCAACCTTGCAGGGACTTCTGTGCTCCCGCTAGATAATAACAGACAATATGTGAAGTACAGCCTATAAAGTAGGCAGAGTGCACTGGCAGAACTATGCATATGACTATTATCCCAAGAGGTACAGGAGCCATTTGCACAGCATGATCTCTGTCAGGTCTGAGGAATTTCCACAATTCCAAGCAAAAAACACAAGTACACCAAGCATGCACCTTACACATCTTTTTACACTTTGATTGCCTAATGAAAGTTTTGACAGGGGAAGTTGGAAACAACCCTCCCAACCGTCCTCTGAGGCAGATGAGTTGACCACAGCAGAAACTGCTTTGGTGGACTCCTTGGAGTCTCTTCATTACAAAACAACAGCCAAGAGTAGCACCCCAGTGACCGTCTTTGAGGGGAGTTAAGAGACAAGGAACTTTAACAAAGTCGAAGAGGTGACGTCCACTGAACAGGGGCTACACCCCTTTTCAACAGAGTTCCATTGGTGTTAGCAATCAACTAGGCAATAAGATGAAAAGAACAGGGAATGGCCGTCAGTCAGCAAAAAAAGCTACTTGGGATTGCTGGTGGGAGAAGGATTTCTGTGGAAAATGTCCTCTCTATCAATCTAAACAGTGCAAAGAAAGAAGTCCCGTCAGCGATCTCTAAGTAATAGGAAAGGGTGGAAGGAGTCAGAACAGTGATGTTGACTTCGAGAAATGCAAGAGTAAAAGTACTGAACCAGTGAAAGACAGCTTAGAAAAAATGAGTTTCTGTCGCACGTCACACCAATGCTGGTCTTCCCCACTCCATCCTTTGAAAAATAGCATAAGAAAAATGTTTTGAAAACGCAAAAGAAGCATTATATAGATCTGAAGGACATCTTTGTGGTAACGAGTGCGGCATAGATTGACAGTTAAGGACATGGTAAAGCTTTTTACTCAGGTGAAGGCAGTAAAATGATTCTTGAAGCACATTATAAAAGGTGATACTTGGGGTACTAAATTGGCATATAACCAATTGAGGCGAAGGTGAACTGCTCCATAGACTTCAGCCTTTCATTAATGCAACACAATTATTTCCACGGGGGAAACAAGAAGAAACTTTTATTGGGGTTTCTTTTTTTTTCCAAGTATATCCCTACCTAAATGGCTTTCAAGCAAGTTATCAAGAGTTTACATTGTTTATTGGTTTAAATGTGATGGCTATCATGAAAGGTTTGTTTCTGTAAATTAATTATAAAGTGATTTTTTAAGAATGGAATGTAAAATGAAGGAAAAAAAAAGTGAATGCAAAACTAGAGACACTAAACGGGCTGTGGACCACGAAATAAGACTAGAGTTTAAAGATTCTCCTATGATGGAAATGAGAAAACTAAGTTGTAACCAAATTAGTAATTTTGTCTCCTATTTTTGCAGGATCTCTGATGTTATTGGATTTATTCTAAATGGTTGGATTTTCTAGTCAAGGGACTTTAACATAGGTTTAAATATATTGCAAAGGTTTATTTATACCACCCATATGGTCAATGAAGAGCCATAATGCTGTGGCCATTTGGAGTTTGGCTCATCTTTGCCTCGGAAAAGAAAATAATACACAAACATCTTCACTTAGTGGGATATGGACCAGTGTATTAAATGTGGTAGCTCAGAATCAGGAGACCTACAAGGTAGCATTGTGTTAGAACCTTATTTTATTAGAACAAAGAAAGAAACCTATGCTGTCTCTAAATATAGAGATCTGGGTCCTACTCTATAACAATAAAAGATAATAGGGTGATCATCAGAATGTCTTGGGCTGGGAGGATAGCTCAGGGGCAACGCGCTCGCCTTGGAAACAGGACGATGCAGGGTCAGCGCTTAGAAACCTCTGGCTATTAAGCACCTTATAAATAACCAATTACAATCACAATGTCTTCTACAACACAACAAATTCCTCTGTCCATAACCTTAGGCTCACCGAAATTCTGACCCTACCACTATGAAAGAAACAGACAAACTCAGGGAAAAATAAAATTGGGCCTTGCCCCCAACTAAATGAATGGTGGTTGGCTTCTGACACCCACCCCCCCTGGTGTGGCTTGCTCAATAGGGCTCCCCACCCTGATGCATAGTCTATGTCTCTAGATTCAAGGTCTCTCGAAGCTCCTTACGGTCAATAGAGTTCAACTCACTTCAATCAATGTGTTTCATGTGGACATCTGGCCTGTGCCCCCACTCCAGTTTCACACCTTGTATTCTTTCCCAAGAAACATAAAGGGGTTTTCTAGGCGGTTCTTTGTTTTTGGTCTTGATCCCACCTTGGTTCTCAGTTCCTTTGACCCCACTATGGGGTATGGTTTCTCTTACCCTGCCTAGTGGTTGGTGTTCTCCCACCTTGTCTCTGGATTTCCACCCCACCTTGAGGTCAGGTTTCTCTTAACCAACCTAGGAGTCAGTGTTCTGTCACCCTGCCTTTGGGTCTCTGCTTTCTTTTAACCCACCTTGAGCTTTCAGGTATCTACCCCGCTTTGGGGTTTGTTTTCTCTCAGCCAGTCTTTGTCTTTCAGGTTTCCTACCCTCCGTGGAGTATGATTTCTCTAGGCCTGCCTTGAGCTTTCAACTTCCTTACCCTGCCCTGGGGTTCATTTTCCCTCAGCCCACTTTAGGCTTTCAGGTTTCCCACCCTGACGTGGGGTTTGATTGCTCTCAGGCCACCTTAGGCTTTCAGCTTTCTTACCCCACCATGGGATGTGGTTTCTCTGAGACCGCTTTGGCTTTTAGGTTTATTACCCCGCCATGGGGTTTGATTTCTCTCAGTCCGCCTTCGGCATTCAGGTCAGGTTAATAATGCGCAGTGGAGTTTGGCTTCTCTCAGCTAGCCTTGGGCATTTAGGTCTCTTACCCCGCTGTGGGTTTGGTTTCTCTTGGCCTCCTCTCTCCCCATTTCCTTGAGCCACTGCTTACCTCTTTTCTGTTGGCAGTGCTCCTCGGGAGACTTGGAGAGTTCAGTGACTGGTGCACCACTTTTTCGATTCCCTTCTGGAGTCGCATGTCGGGCAGAGTGTGCCCTGCGATACCTCAGGCTCCCGTCAGGGTCTTGGTCCAGACGTCTCGGTATGCGGGTGTTTGGTCTCTCATGCAGCTGCTGTTCTGCGTTGTTCTTCGGGGACGGGCATTTCTGGCTCTTGCTCCAGCAGCGCTGTGAGCACTCCATGGGCTCTACTGCAGATCTCTTTGCCACGCCTGGCGTACGCTCTTGTGCTTCCTGACACACCTCTCTACAGGCTCCTCTGC
This sequence comes from Ambystoma mexicanum, assembly GCF_040938575.1. NCBI lineage: Eukaryota > Metazoa > Chordata > Amphibia > Caudata > Ambystomatidae > Ambystoma > Ambystoma mexicanum. The sequence goes on from NC_090931.1 coordinate 557,855,618, forward strand.
TCCACTTCTCCAATACGATTTGGTCCTTTTTCTCTCTGAAAGTGGGTGGATCAGGCCACCGATCCCCCAAATCCAGGTGAATACTGTGAACACAGAGGGTGAAAAACCACACCAACCATCCTTACCAGAAGCATTAAGTCATTACACAAGTTAAGTCCCATTTGCAAACAAAGATTGAGAATAGGGAGGAAAACTGATATCCCTTTTAGAGGATCTCCTATCTTCAAAGAGGGGGTCACCCCCAGTGGGATACCACCTGACATGTTCACTAGGGGGTGTTAAGCTTCGCTAGTTCCAAAGGTGGTTGCTCCCCTTTGGGGACAGGTGACAAATTCCCTGGATTTGTTACATAATGGAGGAACGTGCCTGGCAAAAGAAATAGAAAATTTCCTTTTCAGAGTTGTTTTTTTATGGTGCTCTAAGATGTGTTGCTTAAACCTATTACTAAAAAAAAGACAAAGAATAAATAAGTAGTAGGTCCTCTCATGTACTTCACAATATAAGTCAAATTAACAAAAAATAAACGACAAGCTGCTTGCCAAGCAATACATGGACTACCTGCCAGTTAGAACATGATGTTCTTGTTTCTTTGCGTGCCTTTTTGGCATGCACTCTGCTACAACACTGTGTGTTAAATCAGGTTTCATATGGAGGTATAGTTATACAGAATACTGAAGAAAATCCGTTTCTCCTGCTGTATTGTTCAAATGGATCGGTCTGGTTTCATTGCTAGGCTTCGTTTAAGGCCAGCAATAACAACTAGAAGTCTGTTTGCACTATGACTGCCAAGGATCCCTTTTGCAGCATACCCAATCTTATTGACTATTACCATAGTTTTGTATGTTGGTGTGAGGTACAGTTGAGCCCCTCAAAATCACAGTGAACCTGCATTAAGTCTTCAAGCATACATGGAAAAGAGACTATATTGTGCATTATCAAAGAGCATCGGTGTAGCAAGCACGCAGCTTTAGGAAAATGCAGTGCACGACTGTTAGGAAATCAGTGGTTTGATTAAAAAAAACTCAACACCTAACATGCTTTCAATTCTTAAGAGTGCATACTCACATGTGTTTTAAAACAGGCTGTGTTTTTAATGCCAATGTCTGTTGACAAATAACCTTGAAAATATATAAGTTAATAGTATGAAATAATAAACCATATCTCAGTAAATAAGAATGTTGGCATAATTTATTAGCAGATCAGAAATAAATCAATGAGAATAAATCTGATGAACAGAAGAACCATTTTATTATCTTTCCTTGGAATGGAGAATCCTTCAAGTAACAGCGGTCATAATTAAGCAATAGGCTCCGAGCAGTGGGGGGCATTACCACTTCAAGTAATGCTCTGGGATCCATAGTTACAGGCCCGAGCGAAGCAAGGGTCTTAACGAAGGCCCTGGGGCATTACCTGAAGTGGTAATGCCCCCCCCCCTGCTCGGGGCCTATTGCTATTAGAACCCTGGCCCGTAACACCGGGGTAATGAGAGCATTTTCTTTCTGTTCCAAAACGCTCCAGCGTTTCGGAACCTAACAAAAAAAATGTAAACAAAATGCCTGCCGGGAAAGGGAAAGCAAAGTCTGTTTTCCCTTTCCATGACGGCCACTGAAAATGAATGGAAAAAGATAAACAAAATGGCCACCATGGACAGGTAGAAGGGACTACAAGTAACCCCTTCTACTTTTCCATGGTGACCATTCAAAAAATAGGGAAACATTTAAACAATGGAAATGGCTGCCATGGAAAGGAGAGAAGGGACTACGTGTAGAGCCGACGTGCTGGGGACAGAAGTGTTCCCAGCGACTTTGCTGACGAAATGGACAAAAAAAAGGTAAGTGGGTTTGGGAAGGGGGGAGGGGTTCTTTGGATTGGGGGTTGGGGGAGGGAATAACACTTAATTCGATCCCCGGCAGGGGAATATGGCAGCCTCCAGCCGTGTGGTGGCTCGGAGTGGGGTTTACCCCATTTCCGAGCCCCCTCATTTGGTGAGTGGCTGCCACAAACCCCCCGTCGAGGACTTAAAGGAAGGAACGTTATGGGGAGAGGGATTTCCGGTCGGGTAACGCCCTGGCGAGGGCCAATGAGATTGCATGTTACAATCTCATTGTCCCTCGCCGGGTACTAATGTAAAATAAAAATCCCTACATTGCAAAACAACTCTTGGGGGATGAAGGCAATTAACTTGTATTATTACTTTGACAAACCATTAGTCACTGAAATGTCTAAAGTGTCCTGTAAGCCTCCAAGATACACTAATTATAATAGGGGGGAGATCATAAAAATTAGATTATATTCAGACAAAATGATTACATTCAAACCAGCCGATAAAGGCCGATCTTGGGTACCGATGAATTTAACAGATTATGAACATGAATATTTGACATTGTTAAATGAAGTAAGCACGTATATGAAACTTGACTCTACTTAAAAGGTGATCCTTGTGCTAGACTGAAAGTAACGATCAAGAACATACTAAAAGAAGCTGGATCTACTAGATACATTACAGAGGGAGCACTGCATTTTTTACATATTCAACATGTAAGACAACATTATTTTATAATCTGCTAAAAATTTATAAATACTGCATTCATTCACCGGGACATCCAATTGTAGCAGCAAAAGACAGTGCGTTATGACCCTTAGGAGTTGCTATTAACTTCTTTGTGCAGTCATGAATAAAAAAAAAAACAAAGACATCAAATGTACAACTCACTTTTTAAAGATATTAGATGAGATCCAATTTGAACTAGAATACATTATGTTTACATTAGATGTTAAGAATGTATATACATTAATAGAACAAACCCCATGAAGGTGTTGAAGTGACAGAATGGCTTTATTAGTAGGAGAAGAGATTGGGGCATGTAAGGAATGTATAATCTTTTTACTTCATATTACCGTACATCACAATTATTTTCATTACAAATCACAATTCTACCTTCAAGTAGCTGGGAATTCCAAGGGAGCCAATATGGTCCCAGACTTTGCAAATACCTTCATGGATACATTTGAAATGGATCCTATTATGTCACAAAAATCCTAATCACCACCCTGAAGGTTTAGACATGGAATACAGATGACATATTGGTACTTTGGTATGGTCCAATCACAGCACTTCAAGAATCTTTTCACTACCTTAATTCAATAGATCCTCGCATTTAATTCACCTCAAAAGTGGGGTCATCTGAAGTAGAGTTTTTTTGATATACAGGTACAGATCAATGATAAAAGAGTTCAAATAAACACATTCTGCAAATGCACAGCCAGGAATAATGTTCTACATATATCACATTTCCATCCACCACGTACACTCTGGGGTTAACCATTCAGCTAGACTCTGAGAATGAAAAGGATTATGAATGATGAATGATTACCAATGGAATAAAAAGAGATGAATCTTGAACGTAAACAAGGCTATCCTCGTTAGATTTGATAATGCACAAAAGATATATGATATATGCTATGTATAATCATAAATAGGAGAATTAAATTGTTTGCAATTAAAACTTAAAACAGAAGATACTAAATTAGTGTAAATTCCAAAATATTGCAAAGAAAGCATGAACATAACATGCATCACACTAGATAAATGTAAGATTTTTTAAACATTTAATTAAACTGAAGAACCACTAATATTTGCATGTAGACAGAGTAGCAACTTGAAATATAACCTAACCACTACTGACAAATTATAAGATTCATCTTAAACATTCTTAATGCCCCACAAAAGAGGGACCAACTGTTTTTTGAACTAGCCATAAAAAGGAGGTACACGTTTGCAAATAGCAAGCAAATTCCTTTAAGGCATTATGCTATTTGTGATTCAAAAATGTAATTACAGTATCACATACACTTTTGGATTGTATTATGTAGGATAAGAGTGACAACAAAACAGAACAAGCATATATCGAATGTTGGTATAAACAAGCCCAAATCATCTGCAACAAGACATCTTGATCATTAACATCATTAAGTAAAATAAGTAATATATCGAATGTTGGTATAAACAAGCCCAAATCATCTGCAACAAGACATTTTGATCATTAACATCATTAAGTAAAATAAGAAACAAATCAAGATTTTGGATATTATTAAATTACCAAAGAGAGGCGGTATGAATACGTTTTTACATCAACAGGAAGCTTTTTGGATTGAGAAATCAGATACTATCATTACCAAAGTCTGACTGGAATATCAACTGTGTCCTCTTTGATGTTTCATATAGCTGCATCGTTTCCTAGCTCTCTGGGTGAATGATCTTGCTTTGATTGCAATTATTAAAGAATGTTTTAATATAGATTTATGTTGTGTGAATGAAAGGCGCACATTGGACATAGTGAACTATAGATTATCCCATGATGTTCTCTAGAATATTATATAGAATGTCTTATTTGTTATATATTATACATAATCATTCAGGCATGTAAAATATGTGGTTGTATATTCATTTATTGAAGAGCAGTACCAATGAAATATATTAATCAAGCAAACTCTATTTGGAAGAACATGATAAGATGTCATAATTTTCATTATTCACATGTGGACACACATCTTGAGATTTTATCATATTAGTATGTCATTTAAACATTTTCAATCATGAGTATTTTTCAAAGTTTCTGAAGACTTATGGCAACATGATTCATATGGGAGTAGTTTCTTACCTGTAACTCCATTTCTCCAGCGTTTGTATCTTTCATGGATTCACATGCTTAGAATATTCCCCGTCGTCAGGTTGGGGACTCATGGTATATTTATAAAGACGTTTCCTATAGGAAACTTTTGACACTTCTGTGTCCTATCTACGTCGTTTTCGAGCTGCGTACACCTGACCCAATAGGACTTAGGGGTATAAACATATGGCATATTGACAAGAGTATACACCCCTTTGTGGGGCTTACCTTACTGAAACAGATGCCGAAGGACCACCCGTCCCATCTGCATGTCCGCCGCATGCTGTTGCTCTAGGCAATAATGGTGAATAAACGTGTGCGGCACCGACCATGATGATTCCATACCATAACGCTGTCGATGACGAGGTGATCTTGTTGAATGAGCTTTTGGGCGTCTTTCCAAAGGCTTTCCTGCTTTAGAGTGACAAAAAGCAATAGTCGACGACACCCAGCGGGCCAGTCCTTGTTTCGAGATCTGTTTTCCCTTCACCGAAGGTCCATAAGCTAGAAACAGATGCCTTGAACGCCTAAAACCTTGAGTACGACTGAGATAGAACTTCAAAGCTCTTTTTACATCCAACGTGTGGAGAGGTTTCTCTGCTACAGAAGAAGCCGTTGCGAAGAATGTTGGTAGAACAATAGAAGAATGTTTGTGAAATGTCGTCGGGACTTTTGGAATGAAGTGAGGATTGGTTGCTAATACTACCTTGTCTTTGAAAAACCGCAAGTTAGGCGGATCAATGACCAATGCCTGTAATTCCGAAAGCCTTCTTGCTGATGTAATGGCTACTAAAAAGGCCATTTTCCATGACAAAAACTTCAGCGACATGATGCCATTGGCTCAAACAGAGCCTTCATTAGTGCTGACAGTACTAGATTGAGACTCCAGTTTGGTGGAAACTTTTTAGCTGGCGGAAAAGTCTGAAACAGGCCTTTCAGGAAATGTTTTACCGGTCGATTGCTGAAAAGAGGTTTTGAATGTCTTTTTCGATTAAATCTCGAGGTGGCAGCCAAATGGACTTCAATGGAGGAAAAAGCCAATCCTCGCTCCGCCAAGTGTAACAAATATGGATGAATCTGTTCTGCTACGACGTTTAAGGGGTCGATCACCTGATGATCCCTACACCACACACAGAACCTTTTCCATTTACTTGGATATGAAGCGTTCGTGGACGGAGCTTGTGCCGCCTGTAAAATTCATCGACGCTCTGAGGGAATGTTCAAATCCCCGAACTCGGAGAAGTCAGGAGCCAAACCGTCAGGTTGAGGGAGTCTGGATCTTGATGCCAAACTGCTCCTTTGTCTTGAGATAGAAGGTTCAGAATCTTCTGGAACCTCACTGGCTCCGCTATCGACAGTTGTAGTAGGTCTGAGAACCACGACTGTCTCGCCCAGTAAGGAGCCACCACAATTACCTGACATGGGTACTTGTGAATCCATTGGAGTGTCTGCCGGATGAGTGGAAACGGCAGAAACGTGTAAGCAAACTTGTTCGTCCAAGGAAAGGAATATGCCTCCCCCATCGATTCAGGCTGTGGCCACCTACTCGCGAACCATGCGCACATCTTGTTCTCTCGGGTTGCAAACAGATTCACGGATGGATGACCCCATTTTCTGAAGACATTTGCTAGTTGATGATCATCCAGCTCCCATTCGTGCAGTTGATTCATTTCCCTGCTGAGTGAGTCTGCTTGTACATTCTTTACCCCTGGAAGATGGTAAGCCATTATGCTCATATTGTGTTCGAGGGCCCAATGCCATATTTCTTGAGATTCGTTCGAGAGCGCCCTGGAGTGTGTGCCCCCTTGCTTCCCGAGATAGAACATCGTTGTTGTATTGTCTGTTAGTATTCTGATGACCGATGCTCGCATGTGCGGCAGAAAGGACTTCAGAGCCCAAAGTACCGCCCTTAACTCCAGCACGTTTATGTGAAGAGTAGACTCCACTGGGGACCATTGACCTTGAACTTGCAGGGTCCCTAGATGGGCTCCCCATCCTTTCAATGATGCATCCGTCACCACCGTCGCCTGAAAATCCGGTTCCTGCAGGGGCATTCCCCTCGTCAGATTGTCCGAGAGCTGCCACCACTGAAGTGCCTGCAAAAGTTTGCTGTTGATGCTCTACTTGTCTGACCATAAACCTCGACTCTGGAACCATCAGTCTGCCAGAAACTCCTGTACTGGTCTCATGAAGAGACGGCAATTGTTCACCAACGGAACACAGGACGCCAAGGCCCCTAGCAGTGACATGTATTGTCTGACTGACACCCTGGTGCCCACTTTCCATTCTTTTGCCTTTTGAGTTAGTTTCTGAATTCTTTCCACTGAGGGCTTCACTAACCCTGATTGAGTTTGAAACTCTGCGCCCAGAAACACTAAGTTCCTTGAGGGCGTTAACGAGGATTTCTCGAAGTTGATCGCAAACCCTAAGTGTTTCAAAAGTTGCATGGTGGCCTTTAGGCTTGCCTGTGCTATGCTCGGCGATGAGCCCCTTATCAGCCAATCGTCCAGGTAAGGGTAAACATGGTGACCTTTTCTTCGCAGCCACGCTACCATTGGAGCCAAACACATTGTGAACGTTCTGGGAGACGACTTTAGTCCGAAAGGAAGTACTTTGAACTGGTAATAGCTCCGACCGACTACGAACCTCGTCGACACACCAGTATATGAAAATATGCGTCTTGTAGGTCTAATGATGCCAGAAAATATCCCGGCTGTACGAATCGGATGACCTCCTGAAGCGTAAGCATCTTGAACTTCAAACTTTTTAGGGTCTTGTTGAGAGCCCGAAGGTCCAGAATGGGTCACCACTTGCCGTTGGGGTTTTTGACCACGAAGTAACGAGAGTAAACTCCCTCGCCCTTCTTGGCCGCTGGGACGAATTCTATAGCCCCTTTTTGCAGCATAAGCTCCACCTCCTGTTGAAATATGCGAAGATGGGGTTGCGCCAAGTACACAGGTGGAATTTGTGACGGCATTTCCTTGAACTGTAGAGAGTGGCCTAGTTTTATTGTGTCCAATACCCATCGGTCTGTTGCTATACTTTCCCACTCGACGACACGACGGGCCACCCTTCCTCCCAGGACATCCTGAAACTTGTCATTGTTGGGACTTTGACTGCCTGTCTTTTGCTGACGGGAAATATCCCCTTCTCCTCGAAGCCTGGTAGTTTCGGCCACTTCGCGTTGCCGGGACCACACGCCCATAACATTATGAGGAGTATGAAGGCCTGCTGAAGTTTCGATCTTTAGATGCGGTAAAGCGGGAATTTCCTGATGCTCCATGGAAGGGACGAAAGGATCAAAAAGCTCTTCCACTTTGCAGGGCTCCTAACGACCTGGCTGTGTCTGTATCCTCTTTCATACCTTTCAAGGCCTCGTCCACCTTCTCTCCGAACAGTTGTTCTCTCTTACACAGCATATCGAGCACTTTATACTGGACCTCCGATCTGAAGTTAGTACATTTCAGCAAGGCTTCCCTTCTTAAAACCACTCTGTTTTTAATTAGCTTGAACCTGGATTCCGCCAAGTCCACGGTGATGCTATGCTCCTCAGGAAAGTGTTCTAGGATAGGGGCCAAACGATGCCACATCTCTCTGTCGTACCTTGCCATAATTGCCAGCGAGTTGGCTGCTTTAACCGTCGTCGCTCCTACGGATAGAACCTTCTTGCCAAACGCGTCCTGTCTTCTAGCCTCATTATCCGGAGGGATAGAACACTTGTGTTGCGATCTGGCCTTCCTAGCTGCTGCCGCCGACACTACCTACTCTGGAGACGGTTGAGCGGTCAAGCATTTAGGCGTAGAGTCTGGAGCTTTGAATTTCTTCTTCAACCTGCCCTTTATTGCTGGTTCTGAAAATAGATGGCGCATGGTCCTCAACCCTTCTTGCCAGACGGGGTCTAGAATGGGAACTGAAAAGACTGACCGCCTTCTTTTCCCCATATGGTCGAACAAGAAGCACTCCTTTTCTTCTTCACGGCTCAGACCAAACTCAACACAGGCTTTGCCCATCATCACGTGAAAAGTGCTGATGTCGTCCGGCGGTGACGGTTGAGCTGGGCTTCTAGGTGCTTCCATTTCCGCTTCCGACTCCCATGTAGGATCCCTCGACGGGGATGAGGAAACCTCTGAAAAGGAGTCTCTAGGCTCCGACTCTGAATCTTGTAACTCTCCTTTCTCCGGATATGAGCGTGGTGGTTCTTCACTCACCGGACGGGAGGTTGGATTCTCTGTGACCCACGTAGAAGGACCCGGTTCGTCGGCCGGTCTCGCTGGGATCCCCAAAGGTGCGCCTACGAGGGGTAACCTCTCATCCAACTGCTTCAGAAGATACTGTAGTGTGGACAACACTTGCAAGGATAATACAGATTGAGGGTTCAAAAACAACGACGACGAAACGGGGATACTTTGCCCCTCCGCAATCATCGACAAACCAATCGCTTGCAATCCCATATATGCTGGACCAACGATCTGCTCTAGATCCTCCTCCATGGATAATATTGAGAAGGCCGCCTGCGGCTGTAGTATGGCTCCACTGTCGACGATGTCAATGTGGCGACATCTATCGTTGCTGTCGTATTCACCGGGGAACTGATCTCGTCAACAACTGAGTCTCAGTCAACAATGGTGTAGGATGTGACGCAGCTTCCTTTGGCGATCCTGCCTTTTTTGAGCCAGATTTATGCCTCGTCGAGTCTCTTCTCGAGGACGACCTGTGATGGTCTCCTAAGGGGGAGGTCATCAAAGGATCTTTTCCTTTTTTCGACAAGGATGAATAAGAAGACTTTCCTTGATGGCGATCCTGCCCATGTTTCGACAAGGACTCTTTTGCCTGGTGTTTTTCAGAGGGGCGTTTTTCCATAGATCGCTGTTTCTTCGGCGGAGGCTCTGCCGAAACCGACCGGTGATGGGATTCTGCCTTGGATGATTTAGGCCTGGATGCTAGGCTGCGCGCCGATCCTACCTCCGATGAAAGATAGGTTCCTTCATTTAGCCACGTCACCTGACGTCTGTTCCGATCCTTTAGCATTTTCTGTGAGAAACCTTTGTAGATCTCACAACTGTCCACTTAGTGATGTGGGTGTAGACAGTACAAGCAATCCATGTGCCCGCCCATCTCCTTCATAGACTTTTTTCAGCCTTTCCAGACATTTTTACGAAAAAACTCTAAAGGGTAGAATTCAACATTGTACCGAAGTAGAGACAAACACGAGGTGCTCCCGCTACTTTGGAGACGGTTGAAATCTGAAGGAAACTGTGGGGGTGGGGCTATTTATACCCCTACGTCCTATTGGGTCAGGGGTACGCAGTCCGAAAACGACATAGATCGGACACAGAAGTGTCAACATTTTTCCTATAGGAAACGTCTTTATAAATATACCGAGGGTTCCCAGCCTGACGACGGGGAATATTCTAAGCATGTGAATCCATGAAAAATCCAATGCTGGAGAATTTATATTTTGCATTTTGTTTACAGTTTTGTCAATATCTCGTTGAACTTCTTTCTTATCGATTTGATTAATGATTGTCCAAAGTCATGAACCAAGATAATATATAATTGAGTGTACATCTTACAATCTTAGAACAATATAAGATGGTTGCCCTGGTGACACTTGGATAACTTCCAGTTTTAGTATAGCTTTAAGAATAGTGAAAGACTGTTTTTTTAATCAACAATAGTGTGAACATACGTGCATTTTATATGACACTTACACAGTGTGATCAGTATTTTGTCTTTTTTTGTAACAACCTAAGACAGATTTATTTGTAGAAAGGGTATCTATTTCGATCTGAAATGGCTTACAATAACACATTTACATATGGCAGAGACATTCCCGGAAGAGTGCTTGTACAATAGCAAAAAGATGACAAGTGGTGAGTCATTTTAGGAGGCTGTGCACAAAAGTAACAAAGTGGGGGCATAGACAAGTGACAAAACAAAAAAGGAAACCTAGAATGGTAACATTAACCTAGGGAGCAAGTGCTGCAAACTAAAGAGGTGTACTAAACAAAGAAATAGAAGTATGTCGCGAGAGAGAGAGCGAGAGAGAGAGAGAGAGAGAGAGAGAGAGAGAGAGAGAGAGAGAGAGAGAGAGAGAGAGAGAGAAGGGCTGTGAGAGTGTGAAGAATGTTTGAGATAATTCTAGAGGAAAAGTAGTGATGTCATTAGCAAAGACTGAGGAGACAGTGGCTATTGGTGTGGGTAATGTCAGCAAAACATGTAGGGCAGATGAACGCTTGCTAGAATTATTAGGAAGGGAGAACATTAGGTTTGTGGTGTATGAGTATTTCGCAGAGTCCAGAGCAGAAGAAAGAGCAGCAAGAGATTTGTTGTGGGCTAGGAGTAGCATGGGAGGGCCAGGATTTGCTCCAGTGTCATAGGTCATGGCAAGTATTTGTTTTCAGGGACTGGATTTCAAGGATGATCCAGATCAAGGAACGGGGCAGAGGTTGTGAATTGGACAAATTGAGTCATAGGTGCATTGTGAAAGTTAGAGAAGGCTTGGTCAATTGAAGAGGCATGCATAGAGCAGAAAAACAAGGGAGAAGTCTTCATATCATCAAGTAAGGGACAAGAGAGTCCTACTTGAATCCCCTCTTTGTCATTGAAGATGGAAGAGGAGGAGTGGAGGAACAGAGGAGTTAAAGTGAACAATGGAGTGATCAGATGGTGAGGATTTAATAAAGAGGCCAGGCCTGTCTCAAGGATATAGACACCATAACATTGATGGTATTTGTTAAACACACTCCAATGCTGAAAACTCAAGGATGTTAGACTATGGGCCTCATTACACGGATGGCGGTAGGGATTTACCGGTACCGGTAAAATACCGGTACCGGTAAATCCCTACCGCCTTACTACGAGGTCCCTTAGCGGGTTGGTGCTTTAACGCCTGCTTTTTGCAGTTTTGCAGGCGTTAAAAACCAACCCGCTAAGGGACCTCGGAGCTAATTACGGCCCCGCAAAATTGCGGTGCCGTAATTAGCGCCTTCCCCATTCCCATAGAGCCCTATGGGGCAGAAATGGGAATGGGGAAGGGCAATGGCGGAAGGGGGATTTACCGCCCCTCCAACCTTGGAATGGGGCGGTAAATCCCCTTTCCGCCAAGGCAGTGCCGGTATTTTACCGGCATGAGCCATGGCGCTAATAGCGCCATGGCTCACCGCCTACCGTGTAATGAGGCCCTATATCTCATTTTAATCCCTAATGAGGTTGAAACATGTATGTGGTTGTCCTTGTGAGTTGGCTGTCTTGTGTTGATGAAGCTAGTTATAAAACAGGGCTGACCTATAAGATAAAGAAAAGTTTCTAGAGCAAGAACTATGCTTTTAAGCTGTTTTGCATACCCACAATGCATTGTTCAATGGCTATGAACTAGAGGTAAACCTCCAGAGATGGCTACTGGGTGGTGCTGTGTGGCATGTGTTGTTTAGCTGAAATGGCTAGCAGTACATCGTTGGTAAGGCCTGTGAGGGGTAGTAAACACACCTCAAACACTTTGGATTTAACAGTGCTAGGTTTCAAGTGGCGCTCAAACCAGAAGTTACCCTTAAATTGCGTTCCCAAATGTTAGGTCACATTTTCAACCAGAGAGCTATTTAAGTTGTTTTTCCCTTTAAATGTAAAAGAAAATGCATAGCTGAAATATACCCACCTGCTGTGAGCTCATTACATTGATAATGCAAGGCTAAATCCACCACAACAATATGGCTCAAATAAATCATGCTTGTAAAGTCACAGTGTTATGCCAACTTCAGAGCCATGATGAAGACTTACATTATTAGTAATAGCGTGAATTAAGGGAACAGACCCTCATCTTAATAGACACACCTGCAAGGGGAGCTATTTTTATAAAGGGTAAATCCATGCTGTCCTGCAGTTATAATTTCCAACCTCTATTGGTGATACAATTAAATGAATAACAGATTATAGGTGTATCATAGGGCTTGTATTATATATTCATATAGTCACTGAAAAGTTATGTTGACCAGATTTATTGCCACAAAACCCTTGTAATTCAGCAGATATGGGAATTCATGACCAGATTAACCGTTGATGTCCCCCATAATGCCATTTTGTATATCATTGTGAATCCCTTCTCTTATAATATGTATGTGTTCATGGATTTTGTAACATGAACGCGCTGTGCTAAACTGTTGAACAAAAGTTGTTTCCAGTGAATTTCAAGGGTTTTGTTATATCATAATTCTTTTTATGGGCCACTAGCCACGGCCTTTGGTTTAGTTGGGCTCTTCATAAACTGCTTGTTTTGAAAATGCCATCCAAATCCAACCAGAAAGTCAAAGGTATTACCCTTGCTCAGTCTCGCTGCTGTAAAAAGCACCAAGGGCAATAAACAGGTTTTAAGGAGCAGGAGTCACCCCCTTCTCTGTCAAATATTTTAGAATCTACTGGATGGATTTATTCCTAACCAGTCAAGAAATTGAAGTCAACGCTTTGTGCCCAAGTTGTTTCTTATTTGGTCCAAATGTGCCCAGCGGTTTTCATGCTACAGCTATTAAAAAAAACCTGCACTTTTTATCTATGGGAAAATGAATGCACTGAAAACTGTGAAACTCTGATGTTTTGTTTTCTTAATAACTTTTTCATTTTATAACACGCGGAGTGACGGAGAGTGACAGTCTTGCTTCTGCTACTGCTGCTGCTGATCGGCTGCACCTCGCCACTCAAACCCTTTGCTGACTGAATCTGTTTTCCAGCACAGTACTGGTGGGTGGACCCAAAGTACTAAAACCGCCTGCAACAGCGGAGCGGCCGCAGAGCAGACGGAGAGTGACAGTCCTGCAGTCCTGGCAGGCAGGGCTAGCAGGGCGAAAATGCACACCACTTCTATTGCCTTGGCCCAACATGAGGAAGAAGGTCGCCGATTGCGCATCACCCACCCACGTGTAATAACGGAAAAAAGCCGCCTAAAGAAAGAACTATATTGAAGAACAGCGTTCATTCCACTTCCACGCCCAAAGGGAACATCTTGTGCCAGACATCAGGTGAACCTCTGAAGGATTCGGCAGCTTCAGAGGAGTAGGAGGCGCCCTCGACCAACGTCCGCCCGGCCACATCTGACTGGAGCCCTCAGCCTTGTGTCCTCCTCCGTCGATCCCCGAAAGGGGGCTGCCGTGTGGAGTGACGGGCAGGGCCCCATTGAGCTTGGAGCCGAGCGCGAGCGGGGGCCTGGTCCGCAGCTGTGAATCGGAGACCGAGCGCAATGGGGGGGAAGCCTGGAAGTCAGGGGGGGAGAGCATCCGGTCTGCAGTAGCCCTCGGGGAGGCGGGGACCAGATATCGGAAGAGTTGGATCCGTCGAACGCCGCGGTCGAAGCACAGCAAGTTGGCTTGCTGTAAGCTCAGATCCCGGCGACTCGTCCGGAAGAGAATGTGGCCACTCCCCCGGCCCAGTCATTAACTATCAAGACGCTGGTGCATACAGAGCCCGGGTTAGAAGCAGAGCCTGATGAGCAGTAAAGACCCAATTTTGCTCATAATTTGTTTGCAGTCAATGCAAACCCGGAGGAGATATCTATTGAAAATTACACATTGAACCAAAAAAAAAAAAGAAAGAAATTCTGACTCAACAAGGGCAGAGGACCACAGCAAAAACAGACTGCCTAAACTCACCAAAGGGCCTAAAAAGAAAACGAAAACCCTGAACTTGAGACCCAAAACAAAAACTCAAGCAGTAACAGAAAATAAAAGATCAGAATCTTTAATTGAAAAAAAGAGCAATAGAGCACTTGATGGGCCCACCAACTTAAGGGATTTTTCCAACCTCAGACCCTGCGCAAAAAATCTCAGCAGAGAGGAATCCACCAATATTGAAATCCTCGAGGCACTAAATGAACGTCTGTCGGTGTCAAAACAACGACAAATGGAAGGTTACTCCTCAGACACCTTTGTGCCTTTAATTAAAGACAGGGAAAACAATCACCCAGACTCCCAAGATACCCGAGCACCCTAGAGACAGTTTGTCCAGTAACCCTGGCCTGGCTCCCATGATCATAGTGTCCAACGGGACTCCCCCACTACAAATAGGGCAGTACGTGCCGTAATTGAGCACAAACACTGATTCAATTGACTTAATGGCCAATAACATGCTGAAACTAGTAACCATTACTAGTGGGACGCAGGCCAACGTCACGAAGGAAACTGCGTTGACACATGAGAAGCCTACTAGACCTGAGGCTTCAGGTGGACTGGGCAACGATTCAAGGGATCAAGTGGAACGTTTAGAACCATCCATGGACTCTGGCACGCTAGAGGGAGTGGGAGACAATGAGCCCCTGCAAAAAAACAGATCACAAAGGAGTGGAAGTCCATTTCCTGAAAGAGTAAACCCCCTGAGGCAAAGCAGTGAACACGCACTTTGGGACCCCTTAAACGTGGCAACAAGCCAGAGAAATTCGCTGGAACCACATAGAACAGCCAGCTCCCAACGCCCAGCACCTTCTCCACTCTGGATCGACTCACCATCAAAAGGAAGACATCATCTCTCCACAGATCTAAATCAGGGGGCTACTCCGACAAAGAAACCGGACATGCTATCGATAATGTCGGCAATAACAATCGTGCTAGCGCTGTTCATTAAACTGTACAAAGGGATCAGTGACACCCTGAAGGACCATACATCGATTCAGGCCACGATGTCTGGCAAGCTGACCTTCTTGGAAGCCTACATCAAGGCCCTGGAAAATAAAAAAAAAAAGACAGTTATGGATCCAAGAATCGTTACCTCAGCCCACACTAGACACACAGGTTCACCTTACCACTCTGGTGACCACCAAAGAGAGAGGGAGCCAAACGACTACCATGATCGACCAAACACAGAACATTAAAGAAAAATCTCCCCTTATATACGAGAAGATAACCTCGGGAAAATTAGAAAGGTCTACAAACTTGAAAGTGCTGGAACCAGTCTTCATAGTAAATCGACCCCGCAAGGACCTGCCCAAAGAGACAAGAAAAATGGCGAACCGTGCCCAGGACTCGGGCATGACATGTGCGCTAGAAGAAACAATAATGGTGTAACCAACTTCACCGGTATCACGTAGACCGAAAACAATAGACACATTTTTGGAGAGGGACGAGCTGATGGATATGAGCTTGCACCTTGACGACATTCAGTCCTCAGAACAAAGGGCAGTAAATGAATATAGGACGCCCAAAGAACAGGCAAGACAGATCAACAGCCCGACACGAAAAAACGAGTGAAAGGAAGAAAAAGTAAACTACTCTCGCGAAGATAAGGAAAGAGAACTAAAAGGGAGTAGGAAAGGAAATAACACGCCGGGACATCACGCAGAACGACCCTAGACTCGGAGGGGTTCCAGAGAGTATGAACCTACAAGACAATTCAGGGAAAATACAAGACAACAACAGGAGAGACGTCTAAAGTCATCCCTGTCGTACAGCAACAACAACAAGAGCAGCAGAACACAGAGGGGCCTCTAATTACTGGAACCCCCACAATAGTCCAGTAAAAACCCATTAGATAACAAAAACAGAAATCTACAATAAAGTCAACAAGAAAAAAGACTCAACTCGATGGATCCTGAAGTTGGAACAAATCGAGGGAAATGGCGATGAAGCCATTCTAAATCGAAGCTCGGTCTTAGCCCTATTCAGCTATATTCCGAACCTACAACGCATAAAATCAAAAACAGAAAGCTTTAGCCCATCTGTACATTGCTTTATCAACGGTGCAACGACAATTAAGAGAAGAAACTAAAATCCTATTGAAAATGGGTTACAACCTGACTGAATCCACTAGAAAGGTGAACAGGAAACCAGGGTCAAACTCAGTCAAGGGTACAGCGGAAACAACTCAATCTCAAGTAACTGCCCAATATACACACGGCAACGAAAGAGGAGGGAAGACCCACACTGAACACTGCATACTAAACAAGAAAAGCAGTGCATCCAGAAATACAAGAGAACAACGCAATACTACACATTCAAAGTCTCGATCAAAAGGACAAAGCAGACAGGCCCCGCCAGTTCAAGTCAACAACAGGCTGATCACTACAAAAATCGACAAAAAGGCACCTTCTCCGGAACATCGAAGAACCAGTAGAACAACACGCCAAGCGAAAATTGACAAATCGGTCACTGATGAAAATGTTGGTAAGAACATTTCTACAAAAAGCCGGTGGTCCTGGCTACTGAAAGTCCTATCAACACAACAAAAAAAGATAGCAATTTTCGACTTCGAAACAAGTGAATACAACCCCAGATAAATCAATGAAGCAAATCAAGCTATGCTCTTGGAATACAAGGGGCCATGGACATTTGACAGCCACAAGCGACATAAAACTGGGGGACTACAACGTCCTTTGTCTACAAGAGACTTGGTTGACAGAGCCTCCAAAACTCGGCGGCTATGAGATTTTCCAATCGCCAGCAAAAAAGGGCCCTCTGAGTTGCCCCTCATCTGGAATATTGACGGCTATACGTCATGGCTGTGGAATATCGTCAGCAGAATTACTAACAAATAATCAATCCCTGCTGACGATTAAGACAGTATGGACAAATACGGATATTAACTGAGCAAAAGACACAAAGACAGTGATAGTCATCATGAACACATACTGGAACCCAGCAACAAGCGAAACCTGCCAATTCCTTGGCACGATTGAAAATGCTATTGATGAGGCGATAGTAGTACATCTGGCCCTGCATGTACTGAAAGGCGGAGACATCAACTCAACAAGGAGTAGCATGGAGTAACCTAATGATATCACCGGAGTTCCATAATATAGACGAGGTACTATCAAATGAAAATAACCTGCCGACATGGAAGCGAGAATCATCAAGCGTTACAATTGATTATATATTCGCATCGCGCCAACTAGCACAAACCATAACTTTATTTGAGGTGATACGCTCGGCTGCAAGTGACCACAATCTGCTGAGCATCACTTGGCCAGTAAAGCTCTTCACAACTACAAAATCTATCTCGCACTTGGAGACAAATAAACAAGGATCTAGATTGAAGATGTCAGCGGCGGCAATAAGCGATTTGAAGACCAAATATCTGGCGCAAAATCATTTGGAGGCTTCAAGACAGATCGACTATTTACCGCTACTCTCGATCTACAAAAAGAAGCAGGCCAAACAAAATTGTTTAGGTCCACAAAAACACATATACGATAACATTTTGGTGACAAAAGAAAAGAATTAAGAAAAGTAAAAAGAGAAGCCAAACTCTTAGGCCCCATACGGACAAACCCAGCAGTGATAGAAGCCTTGCAGAGAAACAAATCATGGCTCAAAAACCATCGTATTGCGTTATACCAGCAAGACGCAGAAAACATCCAAAGAGCCATAAGTGGTAACAAAAGCAGGGAATTTTGGTCTCTCTCTTGAACTCAACTAGCCCATAAGAAGAATCATCGATACTAACCAATATAGGTGAAACAACATGGGTAAACTTCTTCAGATCTCTGTTTCAGCTTCCAACGAACAGTCCATCCTTCAACCAGTGCCCAATTTCGTCAGAATGGGCCTGTCTTGACGACAAAGAAGAGATTACTCAGATGATCAAGACTCTTAAGAATTCCAGAGCGCCAGGGCCTGAGGGAATCACAAACTTGGACTTAAAGGCCCACCCGGCAGAATGGGCAGACCTCCTTAGTAAAATATTTCGAAGATGTGCTGAGTTAAAATCGATCCCTCCATCATGGAAAGCGGCAACGGTGGTGCCAATTTATAAAAAAAGGCAACAAGAGCGATCCGGCCAACTAGAACTGCCCTAATTCAATACTGGCACCAATTAAAGCCTTGTACACGGACACAAATATGCGAGTGTGACTGGACCAACAAGGCCTACTCTCAATTGAAATTCCTACCCGAAGAGGAGTTAAGCAGGGCTGCCCGTTGGCACCAGCCTGGTTACTGGCTTTCATAGGAGACATTAAAGATTCCGACACAGAGGTCCGCTGTTTTCCTCCTAAAATGGGTAAAACTCCCATAAATAGACTTTTGTACGCGGACAACCTGATTCTCCTCGATTATACGCCAATAGGTTTGCAACACCAGCTTAGCAACCTACAGAAATATATTACAACTAACAGCTTGGAAATCAATGAAGATAAAACTAAATTTATGATCATATCCACAGGTACAAAAAGAAAGGAAAAAATAAATCTGGGACTGGAGGGAAGACAGATATAAAAAGTACGGGAGTTCAGATACCTTTCCCAAAAGTTCCAGTCTGGGGGTCAATTTTGTATAAGATTTCAGCCACATCCGTCATACGAGTCAAAAGTTATTAACAATTCATTGTTTGGGTTTCCTATGGCACTCAAAACTCAACTTAACTATAGTGTATATATTGAGAAAGGGTAGTGGTTTGTTTGTTTGTTTATTATGTGTATGGCGCACCCGACCCGAGGGTATCTGGGCGCCTTTACATGGTGGGTTACAGGAATACTTTCAACTTAATTACATCATTACATAGAATGGCAGTGATAGTAATAGAGCACATAGTACAGAGTACTTTCCTCTTATTTACAGCATTACATAGACTGGAATTGATAGTAATGGTACAAAGAGTACAGATGATAAGATACAATAAACACATATGCAAGAATATATATAGAAATATACAGAATGAGAAGAGAAACTTCATAGTCAGTCTAGGAATCAGATCAGAGCAGTATGGATACAAGTATGTACTGGTATATACAGTCTAGGGCTGGCCAAGGGTGTCATTGGTGATGAGCCAGTTTATAATGTTGCACCTAAATATATAGAACGGTTGGTCTGCTCTCAGAGGAGAGGGTAAGGTGTTTCATGCCTGGGCTGCCATGACCGGGAAGCTGGGTTGTATGTTTAGCCAAGAATACTATATTTAAAGACAGTTGATTAAAAAAAATACCTTCATTAAGTTATCAGTCCTTTAAACTGCCTAGCCCCACAAGCGTCAGAGAGGCCTGTCCCTGCCCCAAATCAGAATCTGGCGTTCGCTCATGGGGAGGGGTTGTAGAAGCACAATCCATATGGTTTTTGACACCTGCTTTGTTACAGCAGCCTTCATGAGTAAAGGCCTAACACATGACTGATTGTGAGCCCTCCCTACTGGTGTTCTAAAGGCAGAAGCCCAAAAGGTGAATGAATGTCCCACCACTGATTTCTCAAAGGGATCAGTCAGACACAAGCTTGCTCAGCCTCAACCTGACAAGCCTCTTAGAGGCAATGACTGGAAATGTCATCAACGTTCTGTTTGATCTGAAATGCAATTGTCCAACATGTAACTTCCTATCCTTATCTTAAACACAGATGGGCATAGGGAGACATAGACTCAGTCGAGACTTATCAGACTGAAACTGAATTGCACCTATCATGTCTGACATTACCCCGTCCCTTCAAGTTGTCCTCAAAGCAACTTAACAGCGTCTCTTTTCCTCTCTTGCCCCCACATAGGTCAGTTCCATTTTAACCTTTAAGAATGCAAAGAAAAGGGTTAACCTCTGAAGTGCATGCCTCTTTGTGAAGTAATTACAAATCAGGTACACAGACAAGGAATCCATGAAGGAACTGTTTCTCGTCTTGTTTTCTAAAAGCATTATTCCATTGCTACATAAAGAACTCTCTCACTCTCATTCTCTCTCTATACATATATTATAGGGTGGCGGTTGCCACCCTGTAGTTAAGCTGAGACGTGAGTTCCACAGGAAATCAAAAAATGAATTGCTAATAACCTTTGATCCATGCAACAGATTTGGCTGAAATTATGCAGACAATTTGTAGTTTGGGAAAGAGTCGTTAAAACAATAAAAAAGTTATTTAAAAAAATCACTTTCGGACCTACTCCTCATTCATTTTTACATAGACAAAAAAGGTCCATTTTTTCTCTGCTGCACAGCCCAAACCGCTGG
Source organism: Ambystoma mexicanum (assembly GCF_040938575.1). NCBI lineage: Eukaryota > Metazoa > Chordata > Amphibia > Caudata > Ambystomatidae > Ambystoma > Ambystoma mexicanum. Next base: position 557,876,180 of record NC_090931.1, read on the forward strand.
ACTCATTTGGACCAGGTCTTCGGCACCAAGCGTTGATTTGCAATCCTTTTCTGGTTTGGGGTCATTTGGTCCAGTAGTTTTTTAAATATTTGAGGGAGAAGGGCGTGCCCACTTCTCCCAAAATTATAGCTATATCCCCATGATGCATTGCGGCACAGGAGCTTTTCAGAAATGCCCATGAATATCCGGAAACGCAAAGCACACCAAATGGCATTTGGAGGCAGAAAAACTGTGACATAGCTTCAGGGTAGAGGTGTGGGGGAGGAGAGGGAACCATGTGAAATATGGGAGGTGGAGATGGGCTGGGGACCAAGTTTGCAGCAAGAACGTGTTGCTGTAGCGGTTATTCAGTCCGATAATCGCAGCTACCAGACAAAACTAGATTGGGAAATGAAGGTGCATCATACGGAAGAACGAGTGATTATGGGGGTATGGGAGAAGGCTGGGGATACAAATGGGATTTGGGGGCCCTAACCATGAGCAGAGGGGCACTTGATGAGTGAGTGGGGGTCCAGGGGAACAAATACATTGTGATGTTTTTCCCAATAATCGCGGCTATATGTAGTACATTGGTGTAGCCGCGGTTAAGGGGAAAAAGCCATTAAAAAACAAATATTTATACAAATACAGCGATGTCGGGGTGAAAAATAACTGGCCAGGGATGAAGGCCAGGGCCAGTGTCTTGGTAGCATTTTAAACAGCTGAAGGCCTGGTAGTGTTGTAAAATATACCCAGTGCCCCATTAGTGTTAGGAAAAGAGAACGTGGCCACAGCCAAAGGCCGGGGCTAGTTGCCATGGAGTGATTTACAAAATACAGTGGGCACGGCCGAAGGCTATGGCTAGTGGATAGGGAGTGACGTAAAAACTATAGTGGGCACAGCCAAAGGCCATGGCCAGTGGTCAGTTAGTGTTTTAAAAAATACACTGGGCATGGTCGAAGTCTGTGGCCACTGGCCATGGCTAAAGACTGCTTAAACAAATGGCCAGGGGTGAAGGCCATGGCTAGTGGTGCCAAAACAAATACAGTGGGCGTGGCTGATGGGCAGTGGTGCCGACAAAAATATGGTCGGCCTGTAAGTCGCGAAACGGTTATGCTACCGAACTTTGGGATTTTACTGCTTGTGGGAACGCCATATGCTGATGGCTTTTAAACTGTTTTGGATGTGCGAATAAAGCAATCTGCTACCATTTGGACTCCGACTCCAGCATGGTGCTACTGAGACTTCGGAGACCGGTACATCTGTTGGTCCTTCAACAGTATTCATACATTTATATATATCTATATCTATATACATATATATATAGATATATATATGTATATGGGATACATTACTCACCGTTATCATATTTCTGATGCTTGTATCTGCTTAGATTCACACGCTATGCATAGGCCGACATCTAGTGGAAGCTGCAGAGTATTACAGTTTTTGTTTTCGAAACCCGAAAAGGGACGTCGACAAGGTGTGCCAGTAATACTATCCCTAGTGTGACATACACTGTACCCATGGTCCTTCACTCGTCGAGGTCCCTCAGATTGTTTTGTTTCTGACATGAGGTAGCATGAAGTGTAGCATGAGTACAGGTGTATCCAAGCAGATATGTATCAGAGAAGCTCATAGAAAATCTATGCACCTTCTCTCAGGGGAGGAAGGGCGGGCGCATGTGAATTTAAGCAGATACAAGCATCAGAAATACGATTAAGGTGAGTAATGTATCCCTTCTGAGGCTTGTGGAATCTGCTTCGATAACATGCTATGCATAGATTAGCAAGCAGTTGTAAGAGATGTTGATGGGTTGTGAAAAGGTTTAGCTGCAATAGATGTTTTAGAACCGCTTGTCCCACATGTGTATCTGCTTTGGAATGAGTGTCAATGCAGTAGTGCTGAGTGAAAGTGTGTACTGAGCTCCACGTATCTGCTTTGCAAATGCTGTCCAAGGGGACATTTAAGATAAATGCCAGAGTAGCTCCTGTGCTCCTTGTGGAGGGAGCTCTTGGTGTGAAAGGCAGTGTCTTGTTTGATAATGAATAGCATAATTGTATGCATCTGACTATCCATCTGGCGATGGCATTCTTGGAAATGTGGTCTCCTTCTCTGCCTGGTGCTATGGAGACAAACAGTTGGTCTGTTTTCCTAAGCGGTCTGGTCTTGTTTACATACTAAAGGACTGCCCTCCTTATATTTAATGTGTGGAGTTTTACCTCAGCTGAGCTCATTGGATTCTGGAAGAAAGCCAGTAGCTCAATGGATTGGTTGACGTGGAATTTGGAAATTAATTTAGGAGAGAACCTAGGATGTGTACTTAAAACCAATTTGCCTTTGTGTATGACAAAGAAATGGTCCTGCACTGACAATGCTTGCAATTCACTAACTCTTCTTATGGAAGTAATGGCCACTAAGAAGGCAGTCTTGTATGTCAGGTGTTTAAGACTTGACTTATGCATAGACTCAAAGGGGGGTCCTGTGAGCTTTGCGAGTACTACATTGAGATCCCAGCCTGGCGGAGGGTTAGACATTAGAGGGTGGAATCTCTTTACTCCCTCCATGAATGCCTTAATGACTGGAACTTTCCACCACAATACTTTACTTTGAGAGGTGGTGTAAGCTGATAAAGCCTCCAGGTGGACCTTTATAGAGTTGAATACTAACCCCAAGTTTAGCAAGTGGAGCATATAATTTAGAATGTGGGAAGGAGTACATTCTATCGGGTTTATTTGTTTACACTGGGCCAAATTACAAATCTCCTCCACTTGTCAAAATAACAGTGTCTGGTGTTTGGTTTACGTGCCTCCTTGAGGATATCCATACATCTTTGTGGTAGATTAAGATGTCTGAACTCTATGATCTCAGGAGCCATGCTGCTAAATTCATTGAGTGTGGTTGAAGGTGCACTGTTATTCCTCCGTGTTGGGTCTATAGATTGGTCTGCCACGGGAGTTTGATGGGATCGCACATCGCCAGTTTACACAGATGTGGATACCATGGCTGTCTTGCCCGCATCGGAGCAACTAGGATGAGTGTCATCTGTTCTCTGTGAATCTTGTTCACTACCCTGCTCATTAAAGAAGCCGGGGGAGAGGCATAAGCACCTTTCCCTGACCAGATCATCCATAGGGCATTCCCCTTGGAGTCTGGTTTGGGGCACCAGGACGCGAAGTCTGGGCATTGCTTGTTTTCTCTTGTAGCAAACGCGACTAGCGTCGGGTAACCCCACTGTGAGAAGATATGGTCTACGACACTTGAGTTTAGTTGCCACTAGTGTTCCCCTGGTAGGGGATCTCTGCTCAGAGAGCCTGCTAGAGTGTGGAGTACCCCTGGAACGTGTTGGGAGGATAGGAACATCCCCCGTCTGAGTGCCTATCTCCATATTTTCTGTGCCAGCTTGGACAGATTTGAAGAGGGTGTGCCCCCCTGCTTGTTGACATAGAACATTGCAGTGGTGCTGTCTGTTAGGATTTGAACCGACTGTGTGGTGAAGGTAATGTGCCCCCCACCGGGAGAGCCATATATCTGTTGCAACGATCGCTTGCGCTTCCGGGTCGTGGAAGGGTTTTCCCTTTAACAGGTTCTCCTTTGTCCACCAGCATAGGTTTTGTACTAGTGATTGTCGCACTGACCGCTTGCCTCAGACCATTGTTTCGCCAACGACTCCTGCATGTGGCACATACGCAGACATGCGTGTGGGACCAGGTATATGCATAACGCCATCATCCCTAGCAATCGCATTACTTTGCGTACGCTTATCTGGTGGCCGGCTTCATACAGAGGTATTTGCCGTAGCATGTTTTGAACCCTTTCCATAGATGGAAAGACTAACCCTGCTTCCGTGTTTAAGATAGCTCCTAGGAACTGTTTTGTTGTGTTTGGCACAAGGCGTGACTTTTTCTCGTTTATTGAGAAGCCTAATTGGAAGAGAAGGTTTATGGTTCTTTGCGCGTTTTGCTTGCAAAGATGGGGTGATACCCCTGTGATCAGCCAGTCGTCCAGGTAGGGGTACACTGGGATTGCCTCCCTGCACAGGTGCGCTGGCACCACCGCCAGTACCTTGGTGAATACCCTCAGAGCAGACGCTATTCCGAAGGGCATCACCTTGAATTGGTAGTGCTGGTTTGCTATTTTCAAAGTATTCTGTGCGCAGGAAACATTGAAATATGAAACTAGGCATCTTTCATATCCAGTGTTGCCATGTAGTCTCACCGCTTTATCAGGGGGATTACCTCTTGTAGCGTTGTCCTGCAGAATTTTTGTGGCTTTACATAAGAGTTTGCAGGGTATAAGTCTAACAGTGGGTGCATAGATAGGTCTTTCTTTGGCAAAGAGAAGTAGGTTGAATAAATACCCTTGTTTACCTCGTTTCCTGGTACGACATCTATGGCGTCCTTGAGTAGCAGTGTGGTGACCTCCTCGAGAAGGATGAGTTGTTCTTCCTTCGTTGAGTTCCTTTGACGCAGGGGATGGTTTCATGGTTTTTGGATGAGCTCCACGCAATAACCTCCTGCCACGGTTGATAGCACCCACTTGTCTGTGGTGATTCCCACCCATGCGTGGGTGAAGTGTGAAATGCGCCCCCCTACTGGTGAGGCATGGGAGGGGACCTGTAGCGTGCTATCATTCATTGTTTAGCAGGAGTACCTCCACCTCTGGATGTGGAGGACCTCCCCCAGCCACGAGATCTGCTTTGGCCTCTTTGGAATCCCTGTGAAGCTTGATCCTGGTTGTTACCCAAGGAAGAGCCCTGACCTTGTCTGTATCCCAAGCCTCTCGGAGAGTTTTGGCAACAAAACCAATGAAAATTGCTTCAGCCTCTCTGGCCTGGTGGTTTGTTCGTCAGCTGGTTTAGAAACTTTAGGGTATCATATTCCTCCTTGGTTGACTTTGACGCAATAGGACGTTGGGTTCCACTGGCATATTAAGGAGTGTCGCTTGGGGTTCAGGTTTGAAGCCCGACTGGCATAGCCATGTGTGGCATTTGATGATGGTCCCTTCGGCAATAATCTTGCCCGCATTATCTGCGGCGTCTAGGTCGTTTTTCAGGATGCAGGTGGATGTTGCCTTGCTGTCACCAGGGCCAGTTGTGACTTGAGAGGTTCGGGAGCAGAAGCTATCAGAGTGGTTATTTCATCCCATTTGTGGCAGGTATAGCTTGCCAGCAGTGTAACTGATCGCGATCCTTGTCTGGAAAGCTGCCGATGTAGCTACCTTTCTCCCCATAGTGTAGAGTGTGTTGCTCTCCTTATCTGGGTTGCCTCCCATGAGGCTAACGGTGTATTTGCCATTTTACCGGTTGTGATGACCACAAGCAAATCTGGCTTAATCTGTCACCTGATGTAAAGTGGGTCAGATGGCACTGGACGGAAATGTTTTTCAACCCACAGGTTGACTGCCTGTGTCTGGTTTGGTGTTTCCAGGAAGGTTGTATCCTTCTTTGGACAGATTGTAGAATAGGAATGAATTGGGTGGCAGCCCTTTTGTCCACCAATATATCTTCTACAAAGTATTTGTGCAACTGCTGCTCTTACCCTCTGACCATCAGCGTGAGCGAGGCTGCCCCAAGATGGCCGCTGCTACATTGTGCAATTTTTGTTAGACATGGTTGCCTAGCAACCTCCCCCCGACGATGTCCTTATAGGCTGGCCGGGTCACTGGAGGCGAAGCTGGTCACCAAGACTAAGTAAGGCCCCTAACCAAAGGCCAGATCCTGTCCGTGCCTCAGAGCACAACCCCCTGCTCTCCCGCCACTACCAGTCTGACACACAGCATCCTTCATCATAATATTGCTATAAATCTGCACAGCTCCATTCTTTACCTGCGGATCCTCCTGAAGTGGACCTACTCAGCATTTGTCTGCCGATCACCGCCATGCACCTCCATTAACCCAGTAATGGTAAGCGCATATTGACTTTGTGAGCATTCAATCACCATGGGCCTCATTACAACTCAGGCGTTAAGGGTTAACGCCGTCGTTAACCCTTAACGCCTGATTCCGATTTTAACGGCTGCTTCTAGCAGCCGTTAAAATCCATGGCGCTAAACCGCCTTGGTGCTAATTACGCCACCGTAATTTACAGTGGCGTAATTAGCGCCTTCCCCACTCCCATTATGCCCTATGGGGCAAAAATGGGAATGGGGAAGGGTAAAATGGGAAATGGGGATTTACCGCCCCACTCACCTTGGAATGGGGTGGTAAATCCGCCATCCACCATGGTGTAAATGTAGTTTACACCATGGTGGTAAAGTTGGCGTACTTACCGCCTGGGTCGTAATGACCCCCCATATCTATTTGCACCTACCTATCTGATCTGTGTAATAACACAGCCTGTTGCAACCGTTTTATCTGTCTCTCGATGTGATGCCTGCCCACGGTACGCATGTTCAGCCATTTCACACTCAGCACTGCCATTGCTAGAATCACATTTGAACTCTGCTGTGCCTCTTGCGGCTTGCTCTGCTGCATAGCCTCGCCATCTAATTGCTTAGTGACCGTATATGTAACTAACTGCTGCCTAGCATGTTACAACCCTGCCTGTACCTGCGTGCCACCTCCTCATAGATTGTCCCGCAGCACAGCCACTCACTTTTTCTAATAATCAAGTGACTGTTTGTGCAGACTTTTGTAATCTGCACTACCTGTATGTCAGGAATATGGGATGGTGGAGGCAAAAGAGGAGGTGTTTAAAGTATTGGTACATGGGGTTGGAAAAACAACATTTCCCAGCAGCCCCTTTGACAATTCGTAGTCCTTGCCGTGCGCGTTGGCCAGCTGTCTTTAATTAGCAACAGCTTATCACGGGCCAACGGCACACAGCAGGTGTGGCTTATTGTTTTCACAAGGCGAAGCCATGCTGGAGGTTCATGCGGTCTTGTGCACGTCCTAAACTTCCTAGAGGATTCGAGGTATGTGGTAGCAGCAGCACACAGAGAACTACGCGGTCCATGAGCGAACGAGCGGCAGAGCACGGGAAGTGCAAGGAGGACTCGCACCGCCTCGTTCAAGCTTCACTACCATACCGGCGCTGACACTGAACGGTGCCTTTCTTCTATCAGGGCGTCATCATTCTTCGTCTGGGACGGCTTGCGAGTCTCCCAGACGCACAGATAAGTGCTCAATGAGTTTGTTTGCTTGCGTGAATTAACGGGAGGCAATGTTTGCATAATTATCTCTTTGAAGATAAACAAAGACGTTCAGGAGCATATCATATGGGTAGAACTCTATGATTAGTCCATGTCTAAGGGATTACTGAATGTTTCTACTATGGAGGCACTAAGCTGGCATGCAGTACAACATACAGCTTAGATTAGGGGCTGCTCCCTCGGTGTATTTGTTTGTTGGAATCCATTCTCTGTTAATGTTGAACTCTCATCTTTCGTCCTACATGTTCTATGAGTTTTTATGTTGCTTATGCTTGCCCAAAGGGCCATGTGTCATGTTCTTCATGTTGGGAATCACATCCCATGAGTTTGTTTCATTTACGCTTGCATACATGTATTCTTTGTCCTGGTAATTTCTACATGTGCCTGTATCAAGGGGCTATTAGAGAGCACAAATACACTAGCTAAGGTACTTATTTGGCATGTATTAAGGGGGCATGTTTGGTGACCTATGTGTGTGTTATGTTTCACGGTATACGATCTACATATTAGACAGTGTAGGGTTTTTTCCTGTTCTTCCCCCTATCCTATCCACTTTAGGTGTTTCCTAACCCTCTATCCGGTTTCCCTTAACCTCCCCTTCCCCGTCCACAACCTCTCCCTAACCCTCTTCCCCCCATTGGCTGCCACGTGGTATCCTGTGTTGAATATCAGGTATCTGTGCCAACCACGGGTGGAGGGTCGACTTCATTCGGCTTCTGTGGTTCGGGGGAGAGTGTCGCCACTTTCCTCCACTATGGTGTTTTTGACACTCTAGGATCTGTTCTCGCCCTCTTACTGCAGTATACCGCATTGCGGCTAATCTACTATACAATTGTCATTGTATGGTAAGCGCATATTGTTTGTGACTGTTGTGACTGTTTGTGCAGACTGTTGTCATCTGCACTACCTATAGCACCTGTACTCGCCCTCTTACTGCAGTCTACCTCATTGCGGCTAATCTACTATACAATTGTCATTGTAATTATGTCTATTTGCCTCCTGCATGTTTAGCATTATGCATTCACCCAAGTATCCTCTCTCTCAATAGCTGCCTAACTTAGTCTGGCACTCTCCATCGCATTGCGTTCTCTAAACCTGCAACTGCGTCCTCCTCGGCAGTTTGGCCCTTACACTGCTGTATCAACTATTCTACCAGCAGCCATCGTGAGCTGCTCCCTCTTTAGGCTATCATCGCCATAGAGTCTTTACCCACAAGGATCAGCCTATACCTTCACTCATCCCTGCACCATAAGCCCACTGAAGGACCACAACGTGCATTACCCACCTCTCAGCAACAATGGCCACCCTACGGAGAGTAACTCTAACCATGGGTTCTCTCTTACCTCTTTTTCACACTACAACAGACACTGGCTTCCTACCCCCTCCAGCCACACACACTGCTGCCCTACTTCAACGTAGAACCAGCTTGTTCTGCCTGGTGAGCTAACATCCAAAAGGCCTTATCAGACAAAATAGCCTTGTTACAAACCAAAATAGAAACAAAAAAAAGAAGCCTATCCATGGCTACCAATTCAGGTAAAATCCCCGACACACAGCCCTCTCTGTGTCACGAGTTTACTTCTCTCCAGTTACCACTGAAGAAGTAGAAAACATCATTGCTGGCCTAAAATCCTTGAGATGCCAGGGAGACATTTGCCAATCCCCAGTTATCAAGGAAGGAGCCAAAGAATTAGTGCTGTTCCTCAGTTCCTTGATCAATTCCTCCTTTGAAAGCTGCTCAGTCCCTGACAATCTCAAAGAGGGATGTGTTATGCCTCTCCTCAAAAAACCAAATCTAGATCCAAATATACCAACTAATTACAGACCCATTACAACAGTCTCATTCTTCCTAAAAATACTAGATAAAGCGGCCTATCTCCAAAACAGAAACATTTAGAGGATAACAACTCTTGGGCTTGCGCCAATCCGGTTTCAGACTTAGGCACAGCACTGAAACAGCCTTCCTCGATCTAAAAATCCAAATGGACAAGGCCAAAGATAAAGGCAACATCTCCCTCCTCTTACTGCTGGACCTCTCAACGGCGTTTGATCTCGTTGACCAACAGATCCTCACTAAACATCTGACCTCAGCGACCTTCTTCTCTCCAAACGCCGCCACCTTGATTCAATCCTTCCTTTCGAATAGAACAACCAGGGTTTTTTCACCCACAGCATCTGCCGATCCAGTACCTATCACTTGCGGGGTCCCCCAGGGTTCATGTTTCTCACCCACTCTCTACAATATTTTCACTAAGCTTTTCTTTGACCACCTTGACAGCTTGGGTGTCACCTACACTAATTATGCAGATGACAACCAAGTGCTCATCATTCTCACTGGCTCCTATGACCAAGACTCTAAAATACTAAATAAAATATACCTTCACATTCAGGCATGGATGGCCTCCCATAGCCTTTTTCTAAACGACGATAAGACAGCTTTTTATCGTAGGCTTCCAAGCGTGCCTAAACAAACTAGACGTACAGTACAAAACTTTCAACATTGATGGGAACATCATCAAAGTTGCAAGTGAGGTCAAAACACTTGGCATTTACTTGGACTCTACTCTCTCCTTCAAAAGGCAAGTCAATGCGACAGCCTCGACCACAGCTTACACCAATACATTTATCAATTCCCGTAAACCCCACCTATCTACTAATAGTTGTCTCACACTCACCAGAGCCTTGATCTTATCCAAGTTGGAGTATTGCGACACCCTACTCATAGGCTCTTCCAAACAAAATCTGAATAAATTACAAATCCTAAAGAATAATGCTGTCAGATCAGCCTTAAACATTCCTCGATCCAACCAGATCCCTGCCATAAAATGGGATACACACTGGCTCCCAGTGCAAGATAGAATTTCCCTATGCACACTAGTAATCACACACAAAGGCCTTTCTAAATCAGCGCCTGAGTATCTGAACCACAAGTTCTCCAGGAACCTATCCTCGAGTCCTACCAGTTCTTTTACTCCCATTGCCTCAACATCCTGAAGTTCAATTTGAAAACTGCAGGAGGGTCTAGCTTCCCGGTTTTAGCAGCAAGGCTCTGAAACTCCCTACCTACAGGCATCAGGGCTGAACCTTCTTTCTGGGCCTTCAGATCCAAAGTAAAATCATGGCTCTATTAACAGCATAACTAAATTCAGTTCAAACTGTCTCCAATTCTTGAGTCTTTGCTCCCACTCAATTTTTGTCCTTTGTACATATTTCCTATGCCTGCTTGCTGACCGATCTGTAACACGTGTCAGCAGCTAATTGCCAAACTACCTCTGTTTTTATACCTGTAACAACTGTTTTAATCTCAAGCGCCCAGATACCTCAGGGTTAGGTGCGCTCTACAAATAAATAAACTAAACTAAACTTTATCGAGCTGAGTCTCTTGAGTTTGGATTCCAAAGTGTTCAGCTGCTTTAATAATCATATCATTATGAAAAGGCTGATTGTCAACTGGTGAGTCCTGCTGAATTGGTGAGGCTAGGTTACAAACCTCCTCTTCCTCATCATAATAATAATGATCTGTCTCTTGAAAGGTTTCATTGTCATCAGTGTCTGTGTGAACATCATATAGATCACACTGGACTGGTTCGACAGGACTCGAAATAGCAAGAGTATTAGGTTGAGCCTTCTTAGCTGGTGGCTGGGAGGTGGAGGCCTCAGCTGTTGGAGGTGTGGTTTGGAAGTTCTGGTGTGTCTGTGGGTTTTTTTCGAAGAAGTTGGCCATAAAGGTCATCCTAGTCATGATCCTGTCTATGTCTTCAGCAGTCCATGTGGCTGTTGGAATGACACCAGGGAATTGAGTCCTGTCCTAGGAGTGTAGGATGCCTTGGGTTGTAGAATGGCCCTGAGATTGAAGCTGGCCTTTGTTCTTCAAGGCTTCTGCCAAGGAACCTTCCTCCTGGGGAGCAGTGTGTTTCTCCCTTTGAGTAGAGATAGACTTGTCCATATTAGACTTCTCCTTATGATTGGGGCTCTGGGAGGAGTGTTTCCTTGAGTGTTTGGACTTCAGCAGGCTCTCTGGGACATGCTTTTTCACTTCGTGGGACAAACTAGTGTTTTTTGTGCTTACAGCCGTTTTCGACATGGGATGTCGACTTTCGGCGGTGGGGCGGAATGCAGCCTTATCTAACGACGTTCGGTCGATGTTTTGGGCACAGCGTCTGGTTTGTCTTTAGACTTACGCCAGGGTCAGACTGGGACAAGGACAAGAAATAGGCCCGGACACCCAAAAAAAGTGGCCTACCCCTCGCCTCAAAAATGTGGCCCTCAAACCATCAGCCGTGAATCGCGTCAATGCACGACTTTACAGAAAATGCTACTTATGGAGGTTGATACTCATTTACCAACCTTGGATTGAACCTGAGCTATGCAGATCACACCTAGTGCGCCGCAGCGAGCACGCAACCCCCTATGCTATATTGTTGTAGGAAGAAAGGAGCAAGTAGTTTCCTTCCCTTCCTTCTAATCGTTGATCCTTCCTTACTACATTTCTTTCTTACTTCTTTCCTTCCTCTTTTGATTATATTCTTTCTTTTTTCCTTTGCTCCTTTCTTCCTTCTTCACCCTCTTCTCTTTTTGCTTCCTTCCTTTTTCCTTGCTTCCTCTTCCATCACCTTCCTTTCCTTGGCCTCCATCCTCCCCTCATTTCCCCCCTCTCTTCCATTGTTTCCAAACTGTCTCTCTACCATATTTCCTCTCGATTTTTTCCCCCATCCTTCTACCCTCATTCTTAAACGCGCAGGTGGCTATGCCAGAAGGAAGGTGTGGGTATCGATGCAGTGGCGCCATGCTGCCAATTAACTGGTGACTACTCTTTTCCCAGTGGTGGACGCCCTTGCCAGTATACATCCATACAGGATGCTAGGTTGTAAGTCATCGGCGACTATATTACAGACATTGCCAGATACCCCCACGCCCGTGGGAAGGAGAACCCACTGTGGACCAGAGAAGCACCGGCACTCCAGCTATGTGCATCACCTCATAGGGTGCACGAAATCCTGGGCCAGAGTTGTGGCCATAGCCCAGCTTGGCGCTTGGCTTCTAGTGCTGTGTAGATTCGGGTGCGATTCGCTTCCTGGCGGGTAAGGAATGTTGCCCAGCAGGTAGCCCCTCAACCTTTCAACAGCCTTATCCAAACTCACAACTGTGGTGCTGCCACAAAAGGCACGCCGTAGCAGTGCCAGATTGCGGCTTCGTTCTGATGCCAGAACATGCCAATAAACTTTCCCCAAACACAAGACTTCTGGAAACTAATCAAAACCAATCAGACTACCACAGATATGACCATCACCAACAGTGTCCCAGAAGAGAAATGGGTAGAACACATCACTGAACTATTTAAAGAACCTACAATACCAGAAACCGTAGTGGAAAAACCAAATACATCGCAATGGATAACTTGCTCTGAGCAGGCCATTCTGGAAAAGATCTACAAGTTAAACAACTCTTGTGCACCTGGCCCAGACGGAATATCCAACATTCATCTAAAACAGGACGCAAAAGCCTGGGCGCCGCTAATTACAGAGATTTTTCAAAGATGTAGGAACACAAGACAAATCCCTGACACGTGGAGAACAGCAAACATCGTCCCCATCTACAAGAAGGGCCTGAGAGATGACCCGAAAAACTACAGGCCGATTGCACTTTTGGATGTGCTTGGAAAACTCTTCGGCTCCTTGGTGCTAGACGAATTCCAGGCATGGCAAAAGGAGGCTAAAATAGCAGACCCATTTCAATCGGGTTTCGAAAAGAACCTAGGGACCTCCGTCAACATCAGCTGATTAGCATCCTGAAGTCCAAAGTCCTAGAAGGCCAACCGAGAATCTTCATTGCTACGATCGATTTGGTCCAGGCCTTCGACCGTGTCAATAGAGGTAAACTATGGATGAAACTCGAAAAACAAAACTGCCCACTATTTATCCTGGAACCAATGAAGGCCTTGCACAGCGACACCTCCGTCAGAGTCCGGCTTAACGCAGCAGGCTCGTTGTCTACAATCATAAAGACAGCGAGAGGTGTCAAACAAGGGTGCCCTCTGGCACCAGCATTGTATAAAGCATACATGGCGGATATAGTGGACGCAGAAAACGACACCCGTTCATTTCCTCCTCAAATAGGGAAGCAGAAAGTGACACGTCTGCTCTACGCGGACGACATCCTTTTATTTGACCAAACGCCCATTGGACTCCAGAGACAACTGGATAGCCTATCCTGCTACCTAAAGAAAAACGATCTGGAACTTAACACCACTAAGACCAAAATAATGATCATGGAAAAAGGATCTAAAAAGAGTAGACGCCCCCAGTGGTTTGCAAATTCAGAAAAACTGGATACAGTAAAGAGCTTCACATACCTGGGGGTCAAACTATCGTGCAGCAGAATTGAAATAATAATGCAAGAACATCTATTCTCCAAGGCAAAAACACTAGCAGCACAAGCCGTATCTTTGGAACGTAAATTCGGCAAATTCTCAGTCCTGCCAATAATAAGATTCTTCAAAGCAAAAGCCACTCCAGCTTTAACCTACGGAGCAGAGGCAATGCCTTATCTGCCGAAAACACTGTGGGCAAAACTGGAAGGAATATTTTGGCGGAGAGTGCTCCGATTGCCAAACTCCACCCCGGTAGCAAACATTCGACGGGAATTAAGTTTGCAATCATTGAAATCAGTGGTGGAGAGAAATAGCTTATTGTTCCTGGGAAAGATTCTAAGGCACCCAGGACCAAAAATCTTGGAAATCATTTTTGCAGAAATGAAGAGCGGCCAAAATCGAATGCTAACAACATGGTACAAAAACCTTCTAGATCAAGAAAGATAAACTTTCCCCAAACTACATCAGAGCAACCATGCAGCCTGACGGGCTATCCTGTCAGCTCTTTCTGCATCAACGACTTACCCCCACGCCCGCAGGCCCGGGCACAGATTAACCACTATCAAGGAAACGCGCAGCTTCTCTGCTCCTGTTTTGGGGATGTCCCCATGTATCATCAGACGATGGTGGGCTTGGGCCAGAGGTCTGTGAAACGCATGAATTCTTTTTACACACTGTTCTCAACATGGATTCAGCGTCTTCTTGGTATAATTTCCAGCGCACTGATTAGAGCCATGCTTTGTAGCCTTTTTTTTGTATAGTTGCCGATTTTAGATTTGATTGAGAGCTGCAAGGAGGTGCAGTCTGGCAGAGAACCCTGAGTCTTTTTTCCTGCTGCCTGAGTCTGTTTCTGCCTTTCATCAAGGCATAGGGTTTAAAAACCCATTTTGGCCGCGGAGCGGCCGCGGAATGCTGCGAGGAGGTGCAGTCTGGCAGTCTGGCTGCTGGCGTGCTGGATGTCTGTCTCCCCCCCGACTGTTCCCTGCAAAGCTCATCCAAGTACAAGATCCCAAGCACTTAAGAACTCAATAGAACATTCCTACGACTATTCTAGTATAATCATGGAGAAGCCCGCCCCGATAGAAAAGTCAGAGCTGGGGCATACTGTGCAAGAAGAAGCCGGCCGCGTGTTGAGAAGTGGCCTTCTCACACTAAAAACTCAAGAGGAACCACTTGTGCGTAACAAATTAGAACCCAAACACAAAACGAAGAAATCACAGCAATTAGAGACGCATCCTCTCTCCCCTCCGATCCCCCCCCTCAGATCGCCCCATCGGCAGCAGCATGACCTACCCTGGAGAGGAGCTGTGCCGCCGCCTGTGGGATCTGTTGGTGAGGGAGAGCGGCGGCCGTCAGAAGGGAGTCAGCCCCCCAAGGTCGTTATCGTGCCGCCGGCGTCCGGGCCAGCTGGCGGGGGGGTGCGAGAGACGGCGATGGAATGTGCGGCGACTCTGCCGATTACTGAGAGGATGAACGTTGGGGCCGCTGTGCCCCGCTGTGTAGAGGACCCGGTGTCGGGGGTTGGAGGGCTGGAGGCGGGCCCTATCCCAGCGAGCCCGAGGCTGGTTCCGAAGCTCCAGGAAATGGGGAGAGGCGAGCCTGTGCCGGAGAGTGGCCGTGTCACGCCCTTTTGTGGCGGATTGGTGCCACCACAGGGTGAAATGTATACAGAAGTAGCAATAAGGACAAACTTAACTACAGATAAAGGACTGAAGGCCTTCTTTGAGACAATAAGTGAGAAGAAATACATTGGGTTGGAAAAAATTGACCTTTGTAGAAAATTAAAAATTGAAAGCGAGGTTCACCCAAGGACTATAAGAGCTGCCCTACCCAGCCCTGAATTAGATTCGATTGGATATGGAGACCAAAACTGCCCAAACACAACTATATCATACCTGGAGGATCCCGAAGTAGAGGTAACTGATGATCTGAACATTCTGAGAGAACATCACTGGGCCAAGTCAAACACTTATTCAAATACAGAAGCATACGACGGATTCAAGTCCAAATCTAGTCTGACTCACTCCCCTACCGCCCGAAAAGAGGAGGAGGCAAAGTCAAAATCTCAAATCCTCAAATCAAACGATATTGTTATAAATCAGAACATACAAAGCCTAGAAGAAAAAAAATTAAAGGCAACTGGCTCATCAACACCCAATAACAGATTACCAAACAAGACCCAGACGAAAAAATCAACTAATACAATAACTTCGACAAATAACCCGATCGAAAGGTTTTTTGAAAAATTGGGAAAGATTCCGCCGACTAACCGGTTTGAACTATCGGATTTGGAAATCTTGGAGGGAATCCCCCCATCCCCTCGAAAAATCGTACCTAAACAACCGGCCTCAGCGCAGTGCCTGGGAAGCACTGGTTACTCACCTCAAACACGCTGGCATTACAACTCCACTACGTCCCAACAAAAAACCGAACAACCTAACCCCAATACAGATCTCAGACCCTTGGAGCGAAACTTGGAAAACAACGTGGAAAAGAGAGAAAAAAGCGCCTCTGGCCAACCAGCTATAACCATACTCCGGGAAGAAAAACAATTAGATCTTGGCTTACAGTCAGCTCCGACTGAAGGAAGAAACTACGATGAAACACAAACGGTAGACCTCATTATGGGCGAAACACTATTGTCCCCATCTTTAGGCCTGGCAGATAAATTGGGCAAAGCCGAACCATCAAATAAATCCATTGTGGCGAAAAAAAACGAAACGGAATTAAATTCAAAGATGATCCAACTAGATCACCAGAGAAAATGTGAAGAAATTAAACTGGCGGAGGGATTATTAAACTATAAAAACACGTTAAAAATCAGAGACACATCTCCTGGCGGGATTCTGATCTCGAAACAAAGAAAGGATGTCGATCAAGCAGAAGCTTCACGAGCATTACTCTCTACTCCATATAATGCTAAGACAGAAAGCGAAACACATAAAAAAAAAGATACCAATTTACCTACCAAAAGTACTGACATACTACCAATTATGTCAGCCGTGACCATTGCGCTTGCACCATTTGGGAAGCTATATGAAACCATCAAAGATACGTTAAAGGATCATACCTCATTAATAGCGGCATGCAACTCAAAGCTAACCCATCTCGAAGGCTACATAACAGCCTTAGAAGCTTGGAAGGCAAGTACAAACGATAAAAGCACCATGACAGACAATCCTGAGGTATTTCACTTCAAACATAAATCAGTGAACGTGAGCACTCAAACGAATCCGAATGAGACTAAAAGAAAACGTAAACCAGAAAACAAAATGGCAGACGTATATTCGATGTCCTTTGACAACACGGGCGTTAGATCGCCAAAAAGAGCAATAAACTCACACGCCAAATTGGAAGACACGGCAAATATATGCAAAAATCAAACAGATGAGGTTCAATCAAGAACGCGAATCGAAGAGAGCAGCCAAAAACCGCTGAGACAAAAGGTTCAAAAAAATCAAGCATCAGCGAAAGAAAAAACCACAAAAGCTCTCTTTACACAGAAGATACAACCAACAGAAAGTACCTTAAACAAGCTTATGACCAAATGGATAACGGTGAACGACCAAAAACCAAAACCTACGGTGAACGAGTCCTACCAGATTATTGAAGTTGAAGAGCAGAGGGGAGCCACTGAAGACAACTCGTTGGACCTATCCAACCTAAGCGTCTACTCCATTGAAACATCAGAATCAGATATTCCCAGACCATCTACAAAAAAAAGAAAGGTATCCTTTCTGGACGATAATCTCTTGCAACATGACTCAAAAGACCCACACCACCAGATCCAAAAAAAAACACCAACAAAAAAGAAAGATAAAACTGATGATCTAAGTAAGAGAAGTCGTCAAATTACCCCAGAGAGGAAAACGCTTTTTCGCCTAGGAAACTCAAAGATCAACAAAACTGAATTAAAGCACGGAGGTACCGAGGATTCTTATTTAAGGATATACAAGGAAAAACGCAATGTTGAAAGATTTGAAGAGACATCAAACAATGAATCGCGACATAGACAAAAGTCTCCGACTAGTCAAAGTGACATAGATAAAAAGGCAAACGCACCAACACACAGAACATCGAGTCACAGGAGGGACGAAAACAGACGAAGACATAAATCCGGGAACTCAGCTGGTTCAAATCGAAGACTTTTGGCCTTGCCCACACAACAAAATTCCACGCGTACATCCAAAATCTTCACTCAAAAGAGTCATGCGTCACGTACGCTAAAGCTTGAAAGACGTGACAAAACGGGAGAAAAAATCATCCTCAATAGAAGAGCAACGATGAAGCTCCTCGAAAAAATTCACAGAGGAGATCAAATCAGAAGTGCGGATATAAAAATAGTGGAATTCGCACAAAAAGCTAGGACAGATAGCATCTTTCTGCACATCACGTCTCAAACAGTGAAGAAACTCCTGCTCCAAGCGGCAGGTGAACTGTTTAAAAGAGGGTACCTCCTAAGGGAAACGACATCAGAAGAAAGAGGTCATAGGAGTGCCCACCGGCATGCGTCGAAACTGGAGCGCAATTACGAGACAAACGGAAAAGATAGATGGAAATCAGCTCTGATTACCCCGGAAGGGACAGACACTTCAAGAGCAAAGAGAAAATCACACCGAACACCAGAGAAGAACGAGCGAAAAAACGAAGACAAAAGAAACAGTACGAGAAATCACAAAGCAATATAGCCCAGACACCAGAAGAGATAAAGGAAGAGTAAAGAGTATTGACAATTTTACTACCACGGGAAGGTGGAAAACGCAGGAGGAGTCCTCAGTAAATACATCAAACAGACAACTGAGGGGCCCGCCCTCGAGATCGGGCATAAGGGAAACAGAAACGCGTAACAATCGAGAAAAAACCCCGATTTTAAAGCATGTTGACAAGATGGAAAAAGATCCCAAAAAATGGGCTTGGATTCCGTCCGTATTGACACGCTATGTGAAGAAATAGCAACCAAACCATCCTCCGGCGAGGACTGGAGGAGACTCATCAGAGCGAATGCAAGGCATACAGAAGAAGCAGCAAATGATCACTATTGGCTCTTGGAACACAAGAGGCCATTCCCATCTGACCAAGCCCGGAGAGATAAATCTTGGCCAATTTGACCTAATAAGTTTACAAGAAACCTGGCTGCTCTACCCACCCAGCTTGGACGGCTACGAAGTACTTTTATCTCCAGCTCAAAAAGAAGATAAAGGCCGACCTGTATCAGGCCTCTTAACAGCAGTCCGATCAGGGGGTACCTTACGGATAGTCCACAATCTGAGTTCGTCCTTGGCAATCCAGGTAACACTACTGAAATGGGAAAAAGAGGAAGCATCCCAAGGAAAACTCAGACACGATCTCCTTCTTCTCTTGAACATCTATTGGAACCCATCAGAAACCAAAACAAACGATTTTCTAAACATCGTGGAAAAAATACTGACTGACGTTGCTGAAATTTATGATGTGGACCATATTTTGATATGCGGTGACCTGAATGCCACCTGTCCAGGGCACAAAGCATCAAAGCCACAGCAAAATACAACAAATCCATGCTCAATCGCTCGCGGATGCGCTTGGTCGGAGTTGATGAAATCCAGAGACTTGTACAACTTGAACTCTTTAGAAGTTGCCAGCACCACCACCCCTACATGGGAAAGCGAAGGAAAGAAAAGTACCATCGATTACATTTTCGCCTCCAAAGAGCTATACTCTACAATCACGAGCTTTAAGGTAGTGAAAACCACCAGCAGTGACCACAACTTACTATCTGCAACGTGGCCAGTAAGAACATATGTGACCACAGCAATGCCTTATAAGCTTGAAGCAAACGCACAAGGGAGCCGGCTGAAAATGACATCAGATGTCTTAATTGATATTACAACATCCTATTATAGACAAAGGTCTATTAAAGCTACCTGTGAAAAATTGGTCTACTATCCTCTTCTCATTCCATATCTACGCCCAATGCAAAAAAGAAGACCGGAAACAACTCATCTGCACAAATATAACGAAGAGCTGAGGATAAAGAAATCCTCCTTACGGAAGGCAATACGATAAGCAAAACGATACCCAACTCAATCAAATCTAAAATCGGCAACTATACAAAAAAAAGGCTACAAAGCATGGCTCCAATCAGTGCGCTGGAAATTATACCAAGAAGACGGTGAATCCATGTTGAGAACAGTGTGTAAAAAGAATTCACAAGACTTCTGGAAACTAATCAAAACCAATCAGACTACCACAGATATGACCATCACCAACAGTGTCCCAGAAGAGAAATGGGTAGAACACATCACTGAACTATTTAAAGAACCTACAATACCAGAAACCGTAGTGGAAAAACCAAATACATCGCAATGGATAACTTGCTCTGAGCAGGCCATTCTGGAAAAGATCTACAAGTTAAACAACTCTCGTGCACCTGGCCCAGACGGAATATCCAACATTCATCTAAAACAGGACGCAAAAGCCTGGGCGCCGCTAATAACAGAGATTTTTCAAAGATGTAGGAACACAAGACCAATCCCTGACACGTGGAGAACAGCAAACATCGTCCCCATCTACAAGAAGGGCCTGAGAGATGACCCGAAAAACTACAGGCCGATAGCACTTTTGGATGTGCTTGGAAAACTCTTCGGCTCCTTGGTGCTAGACGAATTCCAGGCATGGCAAAAGGAGGCTAAAATAGCAGACCCATTTCAATCGGGTTTCGAAAAGAACCTAGGGACCTCCGTCAACATCATGCTGATTAGCATCCTGAAGTCCAAAGTCCTAGAAGGCCAACCGAGAATCTTCATTGCTACGATCGATTTGGTCCAGGCCTTCGACCGTGTCAATAGAGGTAAACTATGGATGAAACTCGAAAAACAAAACTGCCCACTATTTATCCTGGAACCAATGAAGGCCTTGCACAGCGACACCTCCGTCAGAGTCCGGCTTAACGCAGCAGGCCCGTTGTCTACAATCATAAAGACAGCGAGAGGTGTCAAACAAGGGTGCCCTCTGGCACCAGCATTGTATAAAGCATACATGGCGGATATAGTGGACGCAGAAAACGACACCCGTTCATTTCCTCCTCAAATAGGGAAGCAGAAAGTGACACGTCTGCTCTACGCGGACGACATCCTTTTATTTGACCAAACGCCCATTGGACTCCAGAGACAACTGGATAGCCTATCCAGCTACCTAAAGAAAAACGATCTGGAACTTAACACCACTAAGACCAAAATAATGATCATGGAAAAAGGATCTAAAAAGAGTAGACGCCCCCAGTGGTTTGCAAATTCAGAAAAACTGGATACAGTAAAGAGCTTCACATACCTGGGGGTCAAACTATCGTGCAGCAGAATTGAAATAATAATGCAAGAACATCTATTCTCCAAGGCAAAAACACTAGCAGCACAAGCCGTATCTTTGGAACGTAAATTCGGCAAATTCTCAGTCCTGCCAATAATAAGATTCTTCAAAGCAAAAGCCACTCCAGCTTTAACCTACGGAGCAGAGGCAATGCCTTATCTGCCGAAAACACTGTGGGCAAAACTGGAAGGAATATTTTGGCGGAGAGTGCTCCGATTGCCAAACTCCACCCCGGTAGCAAACATTCGACGGGAATTAAGTTTGCAATCATTGAAATCAGTGGTGGAGAGAAATAGCTTATTGTTCCTGGGAAAGATTCTAAGGCACCCACGACCAAAAATCTTGGAAATAATTTTTGCAGAAATGAAGAGCGGCCAAAATCGAATGCTAACAACATGGTACAAAAACCTTCTAGATCAAGCTGCAAATATTGGTTGTTCTGAATGGGAAATCGAACGCATTCCTGGAAAATTAAAGAAAAAATTAAAATTACAAGATTGGATCGAAACACTTGAAACAGCTGATGAACACACAACTTCGGCCCATCACACAACCAACACACAAAAGCTGGATGAAGTAGGAAACTACTTAAAAAAGTTCCCAGACAAAAGACTGCGTACAATCTTTCTGAGAGCTCGCTTAAACGTCCTGAAGACAAATGAGATCCTTTACACCAGGAAACAATCAATGACCAACAAGTGCCGTTTCTGTGCAAGTGGGGACACCGAAACTCTTAGACATCTACTCCTTCACTGTCCTGGTACGAGCAACCCCAGACAAACCTATCTTCACCCACACGGATTAAAGCTCCAGACCACAAGGGAAGAGGATTGGTGGAACAAGCTTATGAGTGGGGATTCAATTTCACTGACTATAGCAACTGCAAAATTCCTGGACAATTTGAAACTAGAAGAAAAGGACACTTGAGATCAAAACGAAAAACAGCATCTCCTAACCTAGAAGAAACAGTACCCTGAAGAATATTATAAAGAAGAAACAAAATAATCAACGATCTTAAGAAGCACCCCACAACAGAGTGAAGGAAAAGATCTTGTAAAAATTGAAATACAATTAAAATACAAGTAAAAAAATAAAAAAAAAATAACTGGCAATATTGCAGTTAAAAGGAGCCTGGAACAAAGGCTCGATGCCCGGGCACCGTCACTGTTCACCACAGTAGACGCTGTGCCTCCAGAAGTGCTTTTCACAAATCCATATAAACAGACTCCATGGAGCCCGGGTGGGATGTTAAGGTCCACAACATTTGAGCACTCTGGAATCGAAACGAGGCACAGAATGGGTGCACCCTGGCATAGGACCGAGGGTCCTGGTGCAGAGAGGGATATGTGTGCGTGTGTGTGAAACTAGTCCACTGTGTTATCTTAGTTTTTTCTTTGATTCGACATGCGCACAAACCAGCACTAAGACTCAGCGCGTAGCACAAACTAAAGTAAGAATATAAGAAACGGGATACGTAACACCCAATCAATTACCAGCAACACATTATTCGCATAATGGCCCGGTGAGGTGATCATGCATTTACCTCACGGGGAGTCGTCCTGTGCACGGTAAGGACTCGCTGTAGGAGTTGAAGGCGTGCAGGCTGCAGCCGCCCTGTTACAACCCTGCTGCTCCGTCCCAGTTTTTGAAACACTGACTGTGCTGCTGGCGTCTGGCGCATGGGGCTGCAAAGGATCTGTAAATTACAGATCCTTTGCAACTTGCGTCCGGCGAGGCTGTGGGTGCCGGTTCCTGAAGTGAAGCCCACGCCTGGACCGGAGAGTGTGAGTGTGTGTGTGTGTGGGATGGGAGGGGGAGTTGAGAGGTGAGGGAGCTTGTGGGTATAGAGGGACTCCCCCATAATAAGAAAAAATGGTTCCCATAGGCCAATCAAAGTAAGTCAACCAAAATTGTTATCTTCAAAATGAGTCTGTGTAACCACAGTGGCAGTGGTAAATAAAAATACAGCCAGAGGACAAAATCGATCCAATTATACACAGAAATACCACTGACTGTAAAACCGGCACTGTTGATTTACCTCGGGTGATTGAAAATATGAAATGTTTTAAGGAGCTAATTAGAACGGCGAAAACTGATCCTAAAAGTCGGCATACCCATAGTCAGCTGCCTCAATGTAAACAGTTAACACTAAAGTAATCATTTAGAAGTGTTTTTTCCTGTAGAGGCAACCTTGACCCAGAAATGTGCTGATGGCAATATTTTGTTGCCACTGGTGGTAAATTGTCACAGCTGGCAGAATTCATGGCACTACAGAAAAATGTGTGCCATGTCTTTGCTATTTGTGCATCCTGTTGGACTTACATCCAGCACTATTTTCCTCCAGCAATAAGGCCATAGAACCTGTAGTAATACAGACTAGATGTGCCACCAGCGTCACCATCTGAAAGAGCAGTAGTCTCAGCAGAGTTGTAGTTTACCAGTGGCGATATTCCCCACAAATTCAGTATTCTTACTATGGCATCTAACAATGCAAGGTAGTATATAAAGAACACATTTGACAATGAACAAACTCAAGTAGAAACAATATGATCCATTCACAATTTCATTATGTCTGAAACACAACCTAAAATAGAAAGTGGCTCCATAAATCTAAGGTGATCGCTCCCTACAAACACACAGTTCACCTAAAATGCCTTCAGGCATGGATAAACAGTTCCACTACAATTTGTATCCATATTGCCACTGTCCAGCTGTGACAAATTGCCATCTGCAAGTGTTTATTGATATTAAATGATATTAAATGATGTAGGTAATTCTGTAGGTCTGTTTTTCTGACCCCCCTTTCCTATAAGCTCAATGCCAAAATAACTATTCACAAATGTGCCTTTTCTGAGACAAAGCACCAGCCTTGGAGTCCGTGGCTTCAGGAACTGGCCCCCAGGGCCTCGGCATGATTTCGGCCCGGCCATGGGCCAAATGGCCGACGGGTCGATCCAATCCTGCTTACGGGGCCTGTCATGAGGCGATCAAGGCCTCGAGTGCTCTGAGGACAGGGATTCTGTGGACCTCCCCTTTGACGCCGTGTGTGTGAGTTTCGTCGACGATGTCGATTCCTTGTCATGGGCTATCTGTTTAGTGCTGGGGGTTGTGGTAGTGCTTTTGCCGCCGGGTGTTGTCCCTGTAACAGAGCCGCCGGCCTGTCTCTTGGGGTTGGGGGCCTACACTTGGGAACCTAACCGTTCCCTGTTGCCTTCGCTGTCTGTAAAGACCGCGACTGTGCCATCAGTGGAGGCTCCCTCCACGTCCATGGCGACCTCAGCCTGCATGGCGTGATGGGAACAGCGTTTAATTCTTCGGTCCGAAGTGTTTTTGGCTTGAAGAGCTTGCAGGCTCGACTATGCCCCTCCTTGTGATCCCGCGCTAGACACAAATTGCACACCCGGTGCTTGTCTATCGAGGGGAATTTTATATTGCACGTGGGGTAAAACTTAAATGGACTGTTCCCCATGTTTTTGGGGAATGGCAGCCAAGCGAGAAAGGAGATGATTGAGGGGAAAATGCATTCTACAATGATCACTCCCCACTCTCCCTACTGTTAGGGCCAAGGCCCGGTGTGGCCTTTCAAGGCAGAAAGGGTCAGTCGAGTCTGGGACTTCGTTCGACGGTCATCCTCTCCACCACGTCGATGAAGTAGTCAGAGTCGTTTTGGAGAAAGGACAGAAAGAGTCATTCATTTTAATTTTTCCTAAGCAAATGGCATTAGCCGAAATTAACTCCACGTTGAGCATCCGTCACAATGGCGGAAACAAACTATCTGAGGGACCTCGACACGTGAAGGACCATGGGTAGTACAGTGGACGTCACACTAGGGATAGTATTACTGCCACGCCCTGTCAATGTCCCTTTTCGGGTTTCCAAAACAACAACTGTAATACTCTGCAGCTTCCACTAGATGTCGGCCTATGCATAGCATGTGATCTAAGCAGATTCCACCAGCTTCATATGTATCTCACACTATTTATATTAATACACATACTCAAAAACACTATAGTGTCATGGCTGCAACGCTAATGTTAAGGTTACATGAACCATTGCATAGGAAAAACAGAAAATACATGTCTGCAGTAATCCTTGTTCTCGTCCCTGAAAGTTAACCAAATATGGCAGACACTTGATCTAGTAGGGGGTGAATGAGATTGAATAGGAAGGTGACTGGGAGAGTGAAATGAGTGCGACTGTGAGAGAAGGTGTGGGTAGTGTAGTAGTGCGGGAGTAGTTTTGGAGAGGGAGAGTAGTGGAGGGGAGAGCATAGTGTAGCACAGTGGAGAGTAGTAGAGTAGAGAAGGAAGAGCAGAAGCGTATTAGAAAGGATACCATCAGGGGGACAGTGAGAGAGGGAAGAGTGGAAGGGAGGGAGAGTGTAGGAAAGGAAGGATAGAAAATCAGGGCACGAATACTGTGCAAGAAAAGGACTGAGTGGTACCTGGGTGATTGGAATGCACCTTTACTTGATACCATTCTTGTTGTTTGTTTATTTTATTTAGTATAGCGCTCCAGACTGTTGGGTGTCCTGACCCACGTTTGAGCTATCATGCTGCAACATTTGGTGCTGTGGGCTTAGAAAATCCAAGATGGCCAAAAAGCCCACAAGTGCGCCAGAATCCAGGAGAACCACGCAGTTTGTGCGCACACCAAAATGGTTACCTCACTTGCCACCCACCAGTGTAAAGAAAGATCTTTGTTAACAAAATCCACTGTTACTGATGTCAAAAAGTTGCTGAAATCGTGGCTCACCGGACCACTTTAAAGATTCAACCCTTTTGTGGGGTTCCACATAACCATTTTGCTGTAAGGAGCCCCATCAAAACAATGTTAAGCAAGGATTATTTACTACCATGTAAGAACCATTCCGTTTTTGGAATGCATTAATCCAAGAAAGATCCCAAAAATTGATGCAGTACCAACAAAATCCTCAAGGCGGCGCTAGCGGTCTAAACTCTGACAGGAGAACTAAGTGCAGTTGCTGACAAAGGGATTTGACTCAGCAGACTTCAAAGGCTGCATTTTAATTAAAAAATAGCCACCTGCTGTTCCCAGAGGCCAGAAGCCTGGGAAACCCTCTCACCTCAAGAGATTCACACCACAGCCCAGGATATCACATGGTCATAATAACCAAATGCAAAGTGACCCCCTGGTCTGCTGACCTCAACCTCCTGGAGACCACACAATAGGCTATTGCACTTGAATAGAATATGTTGATTTTGACTGTTTCCTGTCAACAAAGGCCTGCCTGCCAGAAGACACATGTGATCATTGACCCACCCAAGTCTTGGAGGCGGACTCCAACACTCTGAGAACTGAATTGAAAGCAAAATATATATTTTACAGAAACACTGATAACTCTTTGTAATCAAATGACAGGAATGTATAACTTTGAGAGCCTTCATTTAAAAAATGTACCTTCGATTCAAGCCCAAACTCCAATTTGTGTGATGTTCTGGGGCAAAACCCTGCTATTTATGTATACTACAGACTCTGTGTTTAAGCTAGAGACATGGTAATTTACTGGAGTATGTATGGACAGGCCGTGTACATGTGTATAAATCTGGAGAAAAATCCGATGTTGCAAAACCCACTAAAAAGCACCAAAGGTTGCCATTTCTGAATGCAAGCCCCCAGGAAGAGCAGAATTGGAACAGGGGCTACCTCATGTGATATGTGATGGGTGCATGTAATTTCAAACCACTGTGTATCTATGAAATATGTCTTTAGGTCAAATATAGATTGTGTGTAAAGTTGACAGGGGTGGGTTCTCTGTATCATAAACAGACCTCATCATGATGACACTTCATTTCATTCCCCCAATCAATGGGGAAGAGGAGGAAGTGGCCAATGACAAGTGGAGAGGGGTAGGGCCTAGAAAGCTAGCCTCTCCACCCACTTTAAAAAAAAACATAAAAGCAGACAGTCAGGACAGATAGGGACATTCTATTCCATCTGCTGCGGGACGCTCTGCCGGGAAAATCCATACTTTACCTCCATCAACCTCCAGAGAGCCAACATAGAGACTTCAATCTATCCACCTTCAGAGACCAAGACTTTACTTCAGAATTTGTAGCAGAGAGGTCAACTACAAGCTAAATCCCTCTTTAGCAGGCCTCAAATCATTGCCACTATTCACAGCCAGGCGAGCTGTTTGAATTCTTTGCAAGAACTCTTGCCATTTGCCAGAGAGCAGTGTTGTATCCAGAGAGAGACCAGCTGAACCGGAGACCGCTGTTAGCAGAACCAGAGAGCTGACCCAGTTCACTGTGAAGTGCCGAGACCAGACCGGAGTCCAGTCCAAAACCTGACCAGATCCGTGGCGAGGCCTAATTCAAAAATATATTGTGAGTACCTAGCAGAACTGTGCAGAACCAATCTCTTAGTTAAAATTATATAATTCAATCTATTTTAATCTAACCAGAACTGCCTCCTAACTGTCACCTGTCATTTGCAAAGCTGTCACCTGTCATTTGCAAAGCTGTCACCTGTCATTTTCTATCTGCAAGCTGTAACCTGTCGCTTTGAACTTTTAAAAATTCAAATCCAAAAAGCTACCTTTATTTAATCGTCCGTATCTCTGGAACCGTTTGGGCTAGGAACTTGGTTTAACTTTCCTCTAAAAGCTTAGAATCTCAACATTTCAACAAGCCTAGAACCGACTTCCTACTCCTCATACTTTTGCCGTAATCTTACCGCGATTTGCGATTTGGTTAAAAATCCAGCCACTTGTGAAAACAGCAGCTTCCTTGCTTTCCTTGCTAAAAATTCGTTTGCCTCTTAAGAACCATCCCTGAATCATTGCTAGAGTGAGCCTGGACTAATATTAACTAGATACCACTCACCCTGAACCTCTACAGGGAATTAAAAGCATTTTAGGATATTTTTCACTTCATTGCCAGCACATATAAAAGCATTTTGGGCCTGTGTTTCAAACTTCTGTAGTCTAAGCTTGCTGGGGTGAACTGAATTACATTTGATTGCATTTCTGAGAACTGTGTGCTTTCCTTCCATTTCCTTGCATTCCATAAAGGGGGGAGTGGATTGCCAGAGAAAAGTGATTACATTGTTTTGTTGAAATCATATTGAGTATTTCTGTACTGCAATTTCATTCCACCTTGCATCCATTTGAAACCATAAAAGTATTGTTGCTATCTTATCCATCCTATAACCACTCATCATTGATTATAAAGAAGTGTGCTAGTGCCGGACTATCCATTATTGATTACTGCTCAGATTAAGTGTGATATTCAATTATTAATTTATTATAAAGTGTGATATATATATCTATTGTTTAAATTATCAAATAAACCTTTTAAACTTGCAAAACAGAACTACTTCTTGGCTCAGTGGGGTCAGGGGGATTCCAAGAGAGGGGTGTTATATATGGGTAGTCATCCAGAACGCATGAACTGGACGTAAAGATATATCAATAAGGGTTTCCATTCAGTATCCCAGACTAGGCATTGACTTAGCTGTAGTGTTGAATTGAATCCTCTTACAAGACCCAGGGATAAATAGGCGCTGAAGGACAGGTTACAAGGTTACAGTATTACAGTATATATAGAAAATGATTGCAATTATACAATTGTGGCGGTAATATGCCATATGCAGTATGTACAAGCAGGTAGTTAGATTTCACGGTTAAAAAATTCAGGGTATGTGCAATATATACAGTTAGTAATAGGCTTAGTCTATCTGAGGGTTGCCTTCTCCAGAAGCCAACTAATGACTAATTTTCTGAACAATTGGAAGGTTTTGGCCGATTTAATATTCAGCGGCAAGGTGTTCCAAAGTTAAGGGGCAAGGACAGTGAAACTCAAGCCCCCAGCTCTTTTGGTGGTGAATCTGGGCACTGTGAGGCAGAGAGTATTAGAGGATCTAGTGATTCTTGTGTTTGGTTTTAAGGTGAATTTGTTGGTGAGGTACGGGGGGCTAGGTGGTTTAGGGCTTTATAGGTAAGGCAGAGGGTTTTTTAAGTCGATTTTTTGTTGAATGGATAGCCATTTGCTGGATATTCTTATGTGGGAGGAGATGTGCTCTCTCCTGGGAATATTTAATGCTGCTCTCAGCCCATTATTTTGGAGGATTTGAAGTTTCTTGATTATAGCGTGGCTGGCACCAAGGTAGAGGCTATTGCAATAGTCAGGCTTCGATTGTATGAGGGCCCTAGCCAGAATGAGGCAGCTGTTCGTGGATAGAAAAGGTCTGCAGGCCCTAATTAGTTTTCCAGTGCAGGCAGTGGCTGTGGCGGTCATATTAACTTGTTTGGAGAGGTTGGTATTGGTGTTGAGGTAGAAGCCTAGTGTTTTCACATTTTTCACGACTGGGATGATGTTGCCATCTATGATAAAGTTGGAGTAATCGGGACTACGTTTCTGTAAGTTATTAGGGGATCCGACTAGGAGGAGCTCGGTCTTCTCATCATTCAGGCAGAGGCTAATCCATGCCTGAATGATGGCGAAGATTTAGTTAATCCTGGTGGCGTCTGTATTGTAGTTGCCAGTGATGGTGAGGAGTATCTGGGTGTCATCTGCGTAGTTGGTGTAGGTGACACCCAGATGGTCCATCTTATCAAAGAGGGGTTTTGTAAAGATGTTATAGAGGGTGGGGGAGACGCAGGACCCTTGTGGGACACCGCAGGTGATGGGGATGGGGTCTGCTGCAGCCACAGATGAGAAGACTCTCATGGTTCTGTTGGCTAGGAAGGATTGTATCCACATGACAGCAGAGGGGGAGAAGTGGGCAGCAGATGAGAGGTGGTTGCAGAGTATTTTGTGGTCAACCAAGTCAAAGGCTGCTGAGAGGTCTAGGAGGAGTAGGATAGCTGCTTTGTTTTTGTCCTTGATGTCATCAATCTGACTTTTGAGGTCAACAAGGACAGTTTCTGTTCCGTGTTGAGGACGAAAGCCAGATTGACTCAGGTCTAGTAGTTGATTTGACTCTAAATAATCTTGAATTTGCAGGTAGGCAACTCTGTCGAGGATTTTTAGCAGGAAGTGGACCGTGGTGATGGCCCTGTAGTTGGTGGGAATGGCAGGGTCGAGAGATTGTTTTTTTAGAAGGGGGAGAACCCATGATTGTTTCAAGTTGTTAGGTACAGAGTTGGTCGAGAAGGATAGGTTTACTAGTTTGGAGATGAAGGGGACTAGGTCTCGTGCAGCATCTTTGATGATCTGGGCGGGGCAACTGTCCCATTTGCAATTAGATGGTTTTAGGGATGCTATGATTTTTTGGATTTCGGGTATAGTGACCATTTTGAAAGTGAAGCCAGAAGTGTTGCTGTTCGGGGTGGGTGTGCTAGGTATGGAGGCATTACTGTTTGAAAGTTGTAGTCTTTTGGACTCAATTTTGTTTTGAAGACCAGTGATTTTGTTAGCCAGGGCATTTTGGATGCTGGTGCACCATAGCTTGTCCTTCACACAAGTATCGGTCGGAGGGTTGGGATTTTTTAATTCCTTCAGGATGGTGAATAGCACTTTAGCAGAGGATTGGGCATTATTTATTCTAACATTGTAGGCTTCCTTTTTGGTACGGATTATCTCTTTCTTGTAGTGGGAGGAAATGGTCATGAGGTTGGATTTGTTTTCTGCTGAGGGGTTAGTTTTCCATAGGGTTTCCATCTTGGCTTTCTTTTTTCTAAGAGTTTTGAGTTCCGGTGTGTACCAAGGGTTCAAATGGGCTCTAGGTTTACCTTTGCATAGCTTTAGTGGGGCAACGGCATCAATGGCGCTAGTTAGGGCATCATTGTAAGTGTTGACTAGAAGGTTAAGGTCAGCTGTGGCTGGGAGTGTGTTGAGGAGGGGGAGGATCAGAGGAGTGAGGGTCACTGCAGTGATGTTGCATTTGCTTCTAGTCAGTCAGGCTGGTGCGAGGGGGCACTGCTTGGGGTTAGGATTGTTTAGGTTGATGTCGAATATTATGAGGGAGTGGTCAGTCCATACAAGAGGTTGTGGGGCTTTGCAGGTGATATTGCAGTTATGGGCTGCGGCCCAGTCAATGGTTGTACCTTTTTGGTGGGTAGGTAGTGTAATGATTTCAGTGAAGTTGTGCTCGGATAGGGCGTTAGCCAAAGAGGCGGCTGGAGTGTCGTTAGGGTCATTATACCCTAGATTAAAGTCTCCTAGAATAATATTTTGGGAGTGGGGCTTGGAATTCTCTGCTATGAGTGGTAATGTCTTCCTCGAAGGAGCCTGTGGGGCCTGGTGGCCTGTATATTAGTTGCAGAGTAATTGTACTCTTAGGGGTAGTTTGTACTTTGATGGTGAGGTGCTCACAAGAATTTAGTGATGGGGAAGTGATCGGTCTGAGGTCGAGAGAGAATTTGAATATAATTGCTACACCTCCTCCGCAAGCATTAGGTCTGTCTGCTCTGAGAATGGAATAGTTGTCAGGAATAGCAAGAGTGAGGTAAGGACCTGCTGCTTCATGTAACCATGTTTCTGTCGTAGCAAGAAGTCGAGGTCTTCTGATAGGATAATGTCGGCAATTTCGGTGGGGTGGGCTACTAGGGATCTAACATTGAGTAGAGGTTTCGTGTTAGTAGCATTAGCGCTGTCCTTAGTTGTAATCTTGGTCATAGGTGTGGCAGGCAGCTTGCTGGAAGTGGTGGGGAGTCTAGCGCTGAGTCTGTTATTGCGGACATGGAGGGTAGGGTTGGTTGTGGGGCGGTGTCCTAATGGATTGGGACGGTAGGGTTTGGTGGCCGTGTAGTCAGCTTTGGTAAGGTTGGTGGTGTTGGGTAGGGTATTAACTGGTGTGGTATTAACTTTAGCAGTGATGTGTTGGTGAGCAATGTGTGGGAATGGTGGGATGGAGGGCAGGAAAGGTGTGGGACAGGAGATAGGATGGTGTCTAGGGCAGCCGAGTTTAGCTAGTCCATTGTTGAATGGGATGTAGCTGTTGCTGCTACATGGAGTGCTGTTGTTCATAATGCAAAAAGGGAACATGGTGAGAATGAGCCAAGGGAGCATAGTTAATATTATGCAGAGAGTGGGCAATTCAGTTGTTGGTACAGCAAGGTGGGCAAGTACTCGGTTCGAGATTTCTGATATGGTGCAGAGGAAGGGCAACTTCAATTAGATTACAGCTGCAATTTCAGTTATACAACATCAGGGCAGGCCTAGGCTAAAGTTGAAATTACTGACAAGTTGCAAAAAAGGCAGTTTCAGTTATGCAATACTAGGCAGGCATAGGCTAAAATCGAAATTGCTGATATAGTGCAAGAAGGGCAGTTTCAGTTGTGCAGGCTAAAATTGAAATTGCTGATATAGTGCAAGAAGGGCAGTTTCAGTTATGCAATATCAGGCAGGCATAGGCTAAAATCGAAATTGCTGATATAGTGCAAGAAGGGCAGTTTCAGTTGTGCATATCAGGCAGGCATAGGCTAAAATCGAAATTGCTGGCAAGGTGCAAATCAGGCAGGCATAGGCTAAAATCGAAATTGCTGATATGGTGCAAGAAGGGCAGTTTCAGTTATAATGGCAGCTAGAGTCAGGTGGGCACAGGAGGCGGAGAAGTACTACGGGTCACAGGTGATGTGCGTAATAGTACGAGCGATTAATAATGCGAACTGTTAAGGAATGTGGAGCAGCTCATACAGGCACTGAACGGACACAGGCAATGCTGGGAGAGAGGCAGTCTTAGTTCAATAGGAGAGGAACTGGTGAGGCATACAATAGTGGCAGACAGGATGGAAGGTAAACAAGTGATAGCATGCATTTGCAGTTACACGTGCCTTTATGATCATTACCATGGTAGGTGAGGTTGATATTGGAGTCTTTGAGCAGAGAAGGCATGCATGTGGAAGAGCGCAGAGTACATTAGTTGGCTACAAGTGTTAGTATAGTTCAGGTGCCGTGGGCGCACTGTAGTAGGCAAGGATAGTGAATCGGTGACAGGGTGGTGGGGAGGCCGTGTTTAAGGCGGTTGGTCACTGGGATTACGGCAGTCTTACGCGGGCGGCGTTTCAGGGGACGTAGAACAGGAGTCTCACCGTAGTGTGCTGATGCCGGACAGCGGGCACACTCGAGCACGACAAGCTCGGTCAGGCTCAGTCAGGGGAATAGCCTTTGTCTGTTGCCTTCGTGGGGTGCCGGCTTTGCCTGCCGGTGCACCCCGATTGGATATGAGGTAACAGGCAACCAATCACAGGGCAGCAGGTTACTGGGGCTTGGCAGAGAGGCAAGATGGGTAGAAGGAAGCGGCGGCGGCCATCTTTAAATTGCAAAAACCTTGTGTTTTTGCATTAGCAATTCGGATGGATGTGGGCTTCATTTTCAGTGCCCAAGAAGCTGAGAGGGCTGCTGTGCTTAGCAGACCTGCACAGAGGGGGTGCCTTAATTTCAAAATAAATTTGGCCGATTTTCAGGTGGTGGAGCGCAGATGCCTAAAAGCATGAAGGTGTAGCCTCCTGGCTTACCTAACATCAGGCAGGGCTCGAGGCTGCATGGGGCTGCTCCTGCAGCTGGTGGTCGAGCGAGCTCCTGCTCGACCTCATGGAACACAGGAAAGGCAACCAGGCTCAGTCAGGGGAATAGCCTTTGTCTTTGTTGTAGAACCTAGGTTAGGGTTTACCTAGATTGTTCCCAGAGGAAGTGAGATAGATGAGGTGTTTGCCTTTAGTCCATCACAACCAGTCAGTCAGCTATTAGTAGGGGTTACCAATCTCTATTTAACATCTTGGATTTTTGAGACGCCCAGGCTAGAGCCCAACCACCCAGGGGAGACAAGAGAGAGAGGTGGCTCATAGTGAGCCCCTTGTTAATCGAATGAAAACCTTTGAAATATATTCAATAGTTCTTGCATTCTTGAGGCTATCTGTGACAAAGAATATTACACAATTGTGTGGTTAGAATCTCTAGAAGTTTGGCACTCGCCTTGAACTGGTGCATGCCACAAACATTTAGAAAATCGGATCAGGCAAACTTGAAAGATTTACTTTTTGAGAAAATGTAATGTATCAATATATTTGTACATGTGGAGTAAGAGAATTGTAGAAATCATGTGCTCTTTCCCATATAAGGCATGCACATATCTTTATTTCCCCAAGTCAAACCAATTCCAACACTACAAATTAACCTCAACTCCTACTACACCATTACCGCACCACACTGGTTTCAAATATTTGGTATCTCACTACCATAAGTGAGTATTGTTATGTAGCGGTGTAGCGTGAGTTAAGGTTTTATTTGTAGTGTAAAGGGTTTTATAATAGGGAAATATTTAATTTGCTCGGAATGTTTTCACCTTAACGTTGGTGGCGTTGATCACAATACAATGCAACAACACATCATATACAAGGTAGCATTGAAAGAGGGTAAAAAATATAAAATTCAATCATAGGTTTTTTGATGTCATGAAATGAAGTATGTCATCGACCTTACTATAACACTGCTACACGTTTTGGAATGTGCCTAACAAATGAAAATACACACGCGCAAAAGACAATCCTCATATCAACCACTCTTCTTGAATATAATGTCATGTGCTCATGTGACCAACCAGAACAATCATTTGTTTTCCCTAAAAAGGATTCGAGAATGTTCTCCTTGAAAATATTGCATGTTTGCTCGCACGTGGCCTTTTCTTGACTAAAAATAGAAAAGGCAACTGCATCACAATGGTCCCCCAGGTAATGGCAGAACTGACAGCAATGCCTGGCTGCTCAAAGCTAAATCATCTTGCCGGGAAAATTGCCGGCTTTCTCAGGAGGACGGCATCATGATTCGCCAGCCTTTTATTTTTTACTTTAACAGGTAAAATTGAAGGCCAGACCCATAACTCAACTCCCACTTGCATCTCCGTAAATGGCAGCAGTTTTCTATCTCCCCAAAGGAAAACTGCTGGAACAACACTTTGGATTTTTTCTCTTCAGGAAGCATAGGACTTTGGCTAGTACCAACCACCCATTTTTTAACATTACACAGTGCTGGGTGAGCGAATAAGCCCTCGGCAGTGGAAGGTTTTTGCCTGCTTAATAAAATGTTGCATTCCTAAATATATATGTGTATATAAGTCTCACTATGCAAATGCCTGTTAGGTAAATAATACATACACATCTCTAACAATAAGATTGTGTTTAATGTTTTAAGAAGTGAAACCTAGACAGCACACCGCACCACAAACAAAGAGTATTAACTGTGAGCAGTGGATACATAGCCTACATTTTGAATGTGGTGGTCTAAGTCAACTCAGTTGGGTTGAGTCGGACAAATACAGTACATATAAGTGTGTGTGTGTGTTAGTGTGTAGGGGAGTCGAGAGGTGAAGGAGCTTGTGGGTATAGCGGGACACCCCCATAATAAGAAAAAAGGGTTCCCATAGGCCAATCAAAGTAAAAATACAGCCAGAGGACAAAATCAATCCAATTATAGACAGAAATACCACTGACCGTAAAAACTGCACTGTTAATTTACCTTGGATGATAAAACTGATGCTAGGGGTAAATGCATTACCGCCAGGGGTATATAAATACCACCTCCCATTAATCCCATTTAAAATATGAAAAGTTTTAAGCTGCTAATTAGAACGGCTTAGAACAGATCCTAAAAGTCGGCATACCCATAGTCAGCTGCCGCAATGTAAACAGTTAACACTCAAGTAATCATTTAGAAGTGTTTTTTCCTGTAAAATTTTGTTGCCACTGGTGGTAAATTGTCACCGCTGGCAGACTTCATGACACTACAGAAAAATGTGTGCTATGTCTTTGCTATTTGTTCATCCTGTGGTACTTACCTCCAGCACTATTTTCCTCCAGCAATAAGGCCATAGAACCTGTAGTAATACAAACTAGCAGTGCCACCAGCGTCACCATCTGAAAGAGCAATAGTCTCAGCAGAGTTGTAGTTTACCAGTGGCGATATTCCTTGTTTGTGAAACCCCACAAATTCAGTATTCTTACTATGGCATCTAACAATGCAAGGTAGTATATAAAGAACACATTTGACAATGAACAAACTCAAGTAGAAACAATATGATCCATTCACAATTTCATTATGTCTGAAACACAACCTAAAATAGAAAGTGGCTCCATAAATCTAAGGAGATCGCTCCCTACATACACACAGTTCACCTAAAATGCCTTTAGGCATGGATAAACAGTTCCACTACACTTTATATCCATATTGCCACTGTCCAGCTGTGACAAATTGCCATCTGCAAGTGTTTATTGATATTACATGATGTAGGTAATTCTGTTTCGGACATGTAGGTCCGTTTATCTGACCCCCCTTTCCTATAAGCTCAATGCCAAAATTACTATTCACAAATGTGCCTTTTCTGAGACAAAGCACCAGCCTTGCAGTAGCACACAGCAATTACAAAGGTCACATGGTGTGATGAATCCAAAGAGTTTGCCACCTCTCACCAAAGGGGAGTCACCCGCTTTTGGATTAGGGAGGTGAGCCTGCTACACTTACCACCAAGGGAACAGGGTAAGCAGGATTCCTCTGCAGGTGTCTCTCACTTAGGGGACAGGAAACCCCCCAGAGAGGGACTTAAATCACCATTTCCCCCGCCCCCACAGAGTAACACCTTTATGGGGTATGCAGGAGCTAAGGGGTATAATAACCATCTGACCCTTGTAATAATTGGATGTGCTGCTGACTCAAACTGTATTCAGTCCTTATGGGAAACAGCAAAAAAGCTAGATGTGCAACTTCCTGGAGGCACGTCAACTCAGGAACCAATCAGGAGAAGGTATCAACTCAGCCCGTTGAGTTTAAATATGTTGCAACGCACACAGGAGGTAGGGCCAGCAGGAGAGAAAGGACGTCAGTCGAGACGTCCCACGCAGTGCTGTGGACTTGGTGCGTGCATTAGGGCCTGCCAGATGGGAAGCTGAAAGTGGCTGGCACTGCAACAGAAGCAAGAGCAGAGAACATTGGAGGGCAGAGGAAAGGCCCTAACAGAAACCCCCCACCGTTCTTCTCACTAATTGACTGGGAACAGAGAGAAGCCACCAACCAACATGAAGTCCATTTCATGAACGCAGAACTCTCTGCAGAGCCCTCCCGAGGTGCTCTGCCCATCACAAGCAGGTGCACAGTCGCTCCAGCGGATCGTGAGGCACAAGACAGAGGGACACAAGCCTTGGATCTGAGAAAATACAGAGATGCCTCAGATTGGAGAGAGCGCTAGACACAAGCCCCAGAGCAGGAAATATAGAGAACCCCCAGAGTGAGGAGAAAAACAGAGACAAGCCCCAGAGTGGAAAAAGAACAGAGATGTCCCAGAGTGGGGAGAAAGACAAAGACAAGCCCCCGAGTGGGAAAGAAACTGAGAAGCCCCATGGGGAGAGAGCGACAGATGCACCCCGGAGTGGGGAGAATAAAGAAAAATCCCAGAGTGAGGAAAAAGAGACTGAAAGGATCCGGATAGGGTGGGAGAGTCAAACAGAGGAAAGTCTCCCTGAAGGCAGAACGACTGTGAGAAACTCAATTTTGCAAGAGAACCAGAAAGACCTGGCTGGACCCCAGGATGGTTCTCCAGCAGTGCACATCAGTGCATGAACTATAAGTTTGGGACTGTGAACATAGCCATGGACATATGGTAAAGAGACACACGGGTGGGGGGTCAGAAGCTAGCAGACTTCCTTTTTCTTAGACAATGCCCAAAAGTATGTATTGTTTGCTTTATGTTTGCTCTGGAGGAGCAGGGAGAGAAACTACGTTAGAATAGAATTTTCGGCGGAGGACCCTTTAGGGCATTCTTTTGTATGGAGTAGGGCTTAGTAGCACATGTTTATGAACCTGTGCTCCATTATATGACCCTGCGTTGCCATTCCCTGACTCAACACCAGCTCAGTGCTGAAATAACCCAGACTTCTGATTCAACACTGACACGCTTAGCTTAATGGTGTTGAGCCCCAAAGACAAGAATATGAGGTAGTTGAAGAGGCCCAACTGCCTGCTCCGCCCTAAAGGACTTTAGTGACTTTTAAGCCACCCTTCTCTGCCTTTCTACAGACATACCTTTGATATCATCTCAGAGTGCCCTTTCACACAAAGTTCAGCATTCTCTGTGTTTCATTTACTGGGCTGGGTTTGTAGCATTTATATTAAGTTTGTTGCATTAATTTCTTTTACTTAAGTGCTTCTTTTTTTTTTAGAACCTTGATTGGACCTTCTTTTATTTTGAAGTTCTTGTACTGAGGCTGTTTGGGTTGCTATTGTTATCAGCTTACACCCCTCCTGCAGATATAGCCTGGCCTTGGCCTGAATTACCAAACTTGGTGAAGGAAGTATACTTTTCGGGCTGTGACTGTTATACCTTTATGATTGGGGTCTCTGCTTGTTTAGTAGTAGTGTAGTGCTGAGTAGGAGATGTATCCACTACTCATTCCTGCAGCCCTGCAGAGCAGTAGTCATTTGGTCACACCAGCAAACTAACTAATGTAACATTATGGAAACAAAGTCTGCCTAATTTCGGAAGCTAATGGATGTAATACTGTACGATATGTGTTTTAATTTTGTATAGTAAAAGGAAACATAACATTCGTCATACTTTTTAATATGCAGCACTATCATTCAAATCCTTTTAAACAGCAAAATCTCCCACAATATAGGAAATATTCTAAAGTTACATCAAACCTATGCGCACATTATTTATATACATAAAAGTCAAACGTTATTTGTGGGATTGTGAGTTTATGGCGTGAAGTATTTTCCTTAGACAATTATACACTGTTTCACCAATATGCACCAAATTTTGCATAGCTACCTATTAGGACCCTCCGGACACTACTGGCTATATGACATTTGGACACCCCACCCCTTTCCCTGGATTTCAGCAAAAGTTAAAATTAGTTTTTGGCCTGCCGACGAAGTTGAAAACCATGCTCACTGTGAAGGGAAACAAAAAATGTATGAGAGGCGAATGGACATGAGAGGCAAAGGTGAAGGCGGATCGCATTCCAGAAGTTTCCAAATGTTTTTTGCATCAGGTGAAATTAATTTTCCAGAGGATTTTTGCGAGATGGTGCTTGCCGACAAAGCCGTAAACCATGTAAACCGGGAAAAGAAAGAAAGAATGTTGTTTCGCAACCGATCGCCGCCACGAAGGATTAAACTCAACCATGTTTCAAGGCCCTAGGATGCACGATTTCCAAGATAGTTTCACCGAAATGCATCGCAACAAACTGCACCACGGCAGGCTAAGGCAGAGAAACAGCGACCTACATGATGATTCATTTTCAACAATTAATGAGTGTTACCATGTTTGTCTACAGAACGCGTTCAGTGAACAAGTACTTATGTTAGTTGATTATAAAGAGAAAGCTGTAACTTTAAATAACCTAAATATGCAGAGTTGATCGTAAAAACGTCTATGTGGCTTTAAGTTTGAATGACTTAACAGACATCAGCACACAGCTGGTGAAGTAGGTGTCCCAGCCAAACAAGCGGCTTGAATGCAGGCCTTTTCTCATCATATCAGCCAGCAACTCCAGCCCCCCAATCCTCTGGATCCGAGTGATGGCATTTTCCTCACGCTGCACTCCTTCCTCTTTCTTTCCCCAAACCATTGTATCCCCCTAGCAACAACTCCACTCACCCTCAGCCAGAGTCCACCTCGAGAAGGCCCCACTCGGGTTTTGCTGATTCACTTTGATGTCTTTGCTGCCTTCCCGTCACTAACAGTCGACACTGAAACGGAGATGGGAATACAAGTAGTTCACTTCTTCATGTTTCTGGCACCCATTTTTTATGTACTAGTTTTTTTTGTTTAGCACTGACATGGCATTTACATTTTTTTTTTACAAAATCTATTGGCACTCTGGGGCTCACAGCTATAAATCCCCTCAGTGCGAGCGGGATGGGGCATTACTGTCCGGTAACAGAACCAGGCCTGTTTTAAGGCTTTTGTGCCTGGGAAGTAAAGCCCCCACCATTCGGGGCTATTACTGAATAAGAGCATGTTTTCTGCCATGGTGCTAATCAGCAACGTTGTGATGTGGGCTCAAACCACGTTTGTCCGCCTGTATTCCAAACTTCCCTTGGTACAATCTACCCAGTTGATAAAAAAACAAAGCCCCTCCTTGGTTTTGGTGACCCCAGTTCCAACTATACATACTGGTACATTCAGCCCTACAGATAAGGGGTGTATCGGCCACTTTTGCTCCCTATAAATTGGCAAATACACCCTCAAAAATACTCCCATAAAAAAATAGGCAAAAGACATGTAGAATCTTGCGCCCCAGCTTTCACCCTCGCAGCTCCTTGGATATGTTTGGACCAGTAATGCACTTAGTACCAGAGGAAGAAACAACTATTTTAACCAGAGGTCGAAGTGTGCGGGAGCGGTGCTCCTCAACTTTTTTAAATTAAGTTTTACAGCTCCTATACTTTTATTTTAAAAAGAAACCGCTCCAGAACGGTTTCGTTTTAAAATAACAGTGTAGGAAGAAGTTGAAACTTGCACTTTCAGTGCACTGCACTGAAAATTCCCTTAAACAGAAGGCAAATGTGTTTGAGGGTTTGTATTGTTTGTGGGAGGGGCAGGGCAATGAGGTGTCATGCCGTCGCAAGCCCCCACAGCTCCCACCTCCTTACCTTCACTGCCACAGCCCAGGCGCTCTCATGGACCGCGGTCTTCTTCCACTTGGTCCGCGTTGGCGCTCCGCCCCCTTGTGGCATTCCTGGCGCCTCTACCCCGCTGGTCCTGGGGTGGGCCTTGGCAACTGCGGGGCCCAAGGGTGCCCTCCAGCTTTGTGGGCACCTCGCAAAGCCGACGCACCACCGTAAAGGGTCGCGTGCACCGGCTAGTGGTCACATGACCCGGAAGAAATGTAAGAAGCAGTCACGTGACCAGGTGGGCAGTCACGTGACCCGGAAATACGTTTAAAAGGAGCATCAGTTTACTCTTCAGTGCTTCTCAGCAGTGTTTCTTAGTGGCTAGTGGCTACTCTTGGAAACTACTGTTGGATTGCACGGATTTTGACCCTGCTTTGCATTCCTGGGATTGCCTTTTGGATTTTGCCCCTGAACCTTACATTTTGAACTGGTTTTTGACCCTTGGACTCCCTTGCTGGACTGCTACCTGGATCAACCTTTGGATTTGTTTGCCTTCAGACTATTGGATTGTGACTCTTGATATTTTTTCTGGTGCTGCCATATTGGATTCCAGCGCTCCTTCAATCACAGCAACTTTGACTGCCTGCCTGCATCCTGCTGTCCACTCTCTCCAAGCGGGAACAGTTAGGTCCCACGTTAGCACCGGTCATCCTTGGGGTAGGTGTCGCTTATGATCCTATTGCATTCTAACCCTTGCCTTTCCTTTCAGCCATCCGGGACCAGGTGCAGCATCCTGTTCCTGCCTTTATCCTGTGGCCCCAATAACCGATCAGCGAGTAGTAAAGCTCTTCTCTGATTGGTGCTTGGGGACGAGGCACTATAATCAACGTGGACCTCAAGTCATAACATGGGGTTTGTGAGAAGCTGTAGAGGCCAGCAGGGAACATAGTTCCACTACTTTTCTTACACTTCGACCACTGATTTTAACTGCCTGATTGAAAGAAGTAAACATTTATCTTTTAATGTACATGAATAGCTAGGTGCAAAGAAATAAATATTACAAAACAGTTCGGTTTTTCAGTTAAAACATTTTGTTCTCGCGTATAAAATGCTATCATTAGGAATTAGACTCACATTTTTACTCCGTAAAAAATAATTTTATTCCCACTGTTAAAAAATAAGTAAAATGCTCCCACTTCCAAATCTTATCTGCAGCAGTGGGTACATTCAGGTCCTTGGTACGGGTGGAGGGGGTGACTCAGCCACTGGTCCAAACCCGACCAGTACTTACCCTTGTCAGCAATAAGGCCTCCACTGTTTGTTGTCTTTTCTCTTTTCCCCATAACATTTGAAGTTCTTGTACTGAGGCTGTTTGGGTTGCTATTGTTATCAGCTTACACCCCTCCTGCAGATATAGCCTGGCCTTGGCCTGAATTACCAAACTTGGTGAAGGAAGTATACTTTTCGGGCTGTGACTGTTATACCTTTATGATTGGGGTCTCTGCTTGTTTAGTAGTAGTGTAGTGCTGAGTAGGAGATGTATCCACTACTCATTCCTGCAGCCCTGCAGAGCAGTAGTCATTTGGTCACACCAGCAAACTAACTAATGTAACATTATGGAAACAAAGTCTGACTAATTTCGGAAGCTAATGGATGTAATACTGTACGATATGTGTTTTAATTTTGTATAGTAAAAGGAAACATAACATTCGTCATACTTTTTAATATGCAGCACTATCATTCAAATCCTTTTAAACAGCAAAATCTCCCACAATATAGGAAATATTCTAAAGTTACATCAAACCTATGCGCACATTATTTATATACATAAAAGTCAAACGTTGTTTGTGGGATTGTGAGTTTATGGCGTGAAGTATTTTCCTTAGACAATTATACACTGTTTCACCAATATGCACCAAATTTTGCATAGCTACCTATTAGGACCCTCCGGACACTACTGGCTATATGACATTTGGACACCCCACCCCTTTCCCTGGATTTCAGCAAAAGTTAAAATTAGTTTTTGGCCTGCCGACGAAGTTGAAAACCATGCTCACTGTGAAGGGAAACAAAAAATGTATGAGAGGCGAATGGACATGAGAGGCAAAGGTGAAGGCGGATCGCATTCCAGAAGTTTCCAAATGTTTTTTGCAACAGGTGAAATTAATTTTCCAGAGGATTTTTGCGAGATGGTGCTTGCCGACAAAGCCGTAAACCATGTAAACCGGGAAAAGAAAGAATGTTGTTTCGCAACCGATCGCCGCCACGAAGGACTAAACTCAACCATGTTTCAAGGCCCTAGGATGCACGATTTCCAAGATAGTTTCACCGAAATGCATCGCAACAAACTGCACCACGGCAGGCTAAGGCAGAGAAACAGCGACCTACATGATGATTCATTTTCAACAATTAATGAGTGTTACCATGTTTGTCTACAGAACGCGTTCAGTGAACAAGTACTTATGTTAGTTGATTATAAAGAGAAAGCTGTAACTTTAAATAACCTAAATATGCAGAGTTGATCGTAAAAACGTCTATGTGGCTTTAAGTTTGAATGACTTAACAGACATCAGCACACAGCTGGTGAAGTAGGTGTCCCAGCCAAACAAGCGGCTTGAATGCAGGCCTTTTCTCATCATATCAGCCAGCAACTCCAGCCCCCCAATCCTCTGGATCCGAGTGATGGCATTTTCCTCACGCTGCACTCCTTCCTCTTTCTTTCCCCAAACCATTATATCCCCCTAGCAACAACTCCACTCACCCTCAGCCAGAGTCCACCTCGAGAAGGCCCCACTCGGGTTTTGCTGATTCACTTTGATGTCTTTGCTGCCTTCCCGTCACTAACAGTCGACACTGAAACGGAGATGGGAATACAAGTAGTTCACTTCTTCATGTTTCTGGCACCCATTTTTTATGTACTAGTTTTTTTTGTTTAGCACTGACATGGCATTTACATTTTTTTTTTACAAAATCTATTGGCACTCTGGGGCTCACAGCTATAAATCCCCTCAGTGCGAGCGGGATGGGGCATTACTGTCCGGTAACAGAACCAGGCCTGTTTTAAGGCTTTTGTGCCTGGGAAGTAAAGCCCCCACCATTCGGGGCTATTACTGAATAAGAGCATGTTTTCTGCCATGGTGCTAATCAGCAACGTTGTGATGTGGGCTCAAACCACGTTTGTCCGCCTGTATTCCAAACTTCCCTTGGTGCAAT
The DNA here is from genome assembly GCF_040938575.1 of Ambystoma mexicanum. Classification (NCBI taxonomy): domain Eukaryota; kingdom Metazoa; phylum Chordata; class Amphibia; order Caudata; family Ambystomatidae; genus Ambystoma; species Ambystoma mexicanum. The sequence goes on from NC_090931.1 coordinate 557,919,752, forward strand.
CTACCCAGTTGATAAAAAAACAAAGCCCCTCCTTGGTTTTGGTGACCCCAGTTCCAACTATACATACTGGTACATTCAGCCCTACAGATAAGGGGTGTATCGGCCACTTTTGCTCCCTATAAATTGGCAAATACACCCTCAAAAATACTCCCATAAAAAAATAGGCAAAAGACATGTAGAATCTTGCGCCCCAGCTTTCACCCTCGCAGCTCCTTGGATATGTTTGGACCAGTAATGCACTTAGTACCAGAGGAAGAAACAACTATTTTAACCAGAGGTCGAAGTGTGCGGGAGCGGTGCTCCTCAACTTTTTTAAATTAAGTTTTACAGCTCCTATACTTTTATTTTAAAAAGAAACCGCTCCAGAACGGTTTCGTTTTAAAATAACAGTGTAGGAAGAAGTTGAAACTTGCACTTTCAGTGCACTGCACTGAAAATTCCCTTAAACAGAAGGCAAATGTGTTTGAGGGTTTGTATTGTTTGTGGGAGGGGCAGGGCAATGAGGTGTCATGCCGTCGCAAGCCCCCACAGCTCCCACCTCCTTACCTTCACTGCCACAGCCCAGGCGCTCTCATGGACCGCGGTCTTCTTCCACTTGGTCCGCGTTGGCGCTCCGCCCCTTGTGGCATTCCTGGCGCCTCTACCCCGCTGGTCCTGGGGTGGGCCTTGGCAACTGCGGGGCCCAAGGGTGCCCTCCAGCTTTGTGGGCACCTCGCAAAGCCGACGCACCACCGTAAAGGGTCGCGTGCACCGGCTAGTGGTCACATGACCCGGAAGAAATGTAAGAAGCAGTCACGTGACCAGGTGGGCAGTCACGTGACCCGGAAATACGTTTAAAAGGAGCATCAGTTTACTCTTCAGTGCTTCTCAGCAGTGTTTCTTAGTGGCTAGTGGCTACTCTTGGAAACTACTGTTGGATTGCACGGATTTTGACCCTGCTTTGCATTCCTGGGATTGCCTTTTGGATTTTGCCCCTGAACCTTACATTTTGAACTGGTTTTTGACCCTTGGACTCCCTTGCTGGACTGCTACCTGGATCAACCTTTGGATTTGTTTGCCTTCAGACTATTGGATTGTGACTCTTGATATTTTTTCTGGTGCTGCCATATTGGATTCCAGCGCTCCTTCAATCACAGCAACTTTGACTGCCTGCCTGCATCCTGCTGTCCACTCTCTCCAAGCGGGAACAGTTAGGTCCCACGTTAGCACCGGTCATCCTGGGGGTAGGTGTCGCTTATGATCCTATTGCATTCTAACCCTTGCCTTTCCTTTCAGCCATCCGGGACCAGGTGCATCCTGTTCCTGCCTTTATCCTGTGGCCCCAATAACCGATCAGCGAGTAGTAAAGCTCTTCTCTGATTGGTGCTTGGGGACGAGGCACTATAATCAACGTGGACCTCAAGTCATAACATGGGGTTTGTGTGAAGCTGTAGAGGCCAGCAGGGAACATAGTTCCACTACTTTTCTTACACTTCGACCACTGATTTTAACTGCCTGATTGAAAGAAGTAAACATTTATCTTTTAATGTACATGAATAGCTAGGTGCAAAGAAATAAATATTACAAAACAGTTCGGTTTTTCAGTTAAAACATATTGTTCTCGCGTATAAAATGCTATCATTAGGAATTAGACTCACATTTTTACTCCGTAAAAAATAATTTTATTCCCACTGTTAAAAAATAAGTAAAATGCTCCCACTTCCAAATCTTATCTGCAGCAGTGGGTACATTCAGGTCCTTGGTACGGGTGGAGGGGGTGACTCAGCCACTGGTCCAAACCCGACCAGTACTTACCCTTGTCAGCAATAAGGCCTCCACTGTTAGTTGTCTTTTCTCTTTTCCCCATAACACTCACTCCTAGGTTCCATGCCCCATGTTACTGCTGGCCTACAGATGGCATGCAGGCTCGCACTGGTGTTGACAGTCTCACTGCCACTGCGTCTTCAATCCTTCTTGTGGCCGGTGAACCCTTGCTGCTGGCTCTTATGTCCCAGGCACAAAATCCAATTGGGAAAAAACCTCTGTGTTTTTTAGACAAGCTCTAATAGTTTTCCAGCACACATGGAGTGTCTCGTTTGTGATCTGGGTGCCCTTGGTCCTCCTTAGAGGCCCTCTCCTTCATCACAGTACTGCACCACTTACCTACGACACAATAGAGCAATGTATTCTGCTATGCCTGAAACATTCTGAGCCTTGGCCTTCAAAGGTATTTGGTACACAGGGCCGGCCTTAGTGGTGGCTCGGGCTGCAAAACAAAAAGCCTTCTCCCACAACTGCCTTTAGTCTCGCGGCATACCAGCTTCGGGGAGATCTTGAAAGACTCCCCCAATCTGGCATGCTGCAAGACTAAAGGCAGTCGCCCGGGCGGCCCTGCCCCAAGGCCGGCCCTTGTGGAACACAATCGTGCAGGACTATTAGGATTGGGTGTATTAAACATGGACTTCAAAATGAAACATTGATTGCAGTCTTTGAAGCATTTGACTAAGCAGGTTAGGAAAAAAGCTAGGCAACGCTAAAATCTATGGAAAGCGCAAAGTTCTATAATGATCAATCCACTACACGGGTAAGACGTTTGGCTGTCAGACTGAATAAAATGGCTATTCGTAAGATAGTTATAACAGTGTCTAAATCTGCATCAAGTCCCTGAACTACACCCTAAACGTCTGCATATCAGATGCTGTATTATATTAACTAACCTAGTCCTTCTAAAATTAGGCCAATCCATATACACAGGTCATCATTGTTTTATTTAACTGTATTCCAATTTATTGGCCAGTCCTTAAAATTGGTGGCACTGTCTGCTATCGTTAGGATTAATACACTTAAAAACAAATGACCCAAACCACTAATTAGATAATTTTAAATGATACAAAACACTTTAGGCCTCATTCACAGACAAGAGGTCTGCACCCTCCAAATTCGAGGTGCACAGTGAATCTTGCAATCTGCGTCAGCAATGACGTACACATTTTCCTTGATTCAGAGAGGCAGTTAGAGGGACAGGCTCTGGGCACAAGGGACACCATGCTTCAAAATCATTGTGCGCCCTGAAATAGTCAACAAGGGGACCCTCCGATTCAAACCTCCCAGCGACATATAAAGGTTTTAGAGAAATCTGGAGGTCCCTTAGTAGTGGATCCCACTGCACCACAACAGTTACTTGCGTTGTCCATTACACTCGTAAATGTCAGGTTCCACCATTGGAGTTCTTGGGACACATAGAAGTCATAAGCTTTAAGGGGCTATGTGCTACTTTTAACTTTTACACCTCTGGAAGAGAAATGTGGTACAGATTAATGCCGGAAGAAGAACACTATCTGCATTGCCCTTTCTTTTGTGCCCAGCCAGTGGCAAGAGAGACCAGTGATCGGGAGACTGGCACTGCCCCATCCCCAAATGATCCCTTATTGAATCAGAGGTGTACTCAGACATGCAGCAGCTGTTCCCATAGTACATCCTGAGGGACACACTTTGGGCCTGATTCATGGAAAACTGTGCAGAAATCATGAAAGGGCCGCGTGCCGAGAAGGACACTGCGTAAGTCTTGTTAGGAAAGATTTCATAATTGTATGTAATTTTCCCTCCATGTGGCACCCCCAAACTTTTTGCTGTTGTTTAACACCCTGGGCTAGACTTTGCCAGAGAAGCGCAGCCTTCCGCCGCACTCCTGTGGGCTTTCGCTCAATTCTTATGGGGAAACTGACATGCCCTTAAGACAGTCAGTACTGGGAGACTTTGTTTCCCTTAGTCCTTTCCTCATGTTGCAGCTTTTGTGCAACAAGAAACAAGAGTGCACCGTAACTTACATTACCGCGCTCTTGGGTCTCTAGTCATGCCAAAGGCCCTAGAAACTCTCGCTGGACTTATTATGAACTGTGCAAGTGTGTCACGGACGGGACTGGTTGCAGCTATCATTTCTCTTGTGTTTTGAACCTTTTTTTGCCATGTATCCGCGCTTACCGCGTTTGGCACGAATAGGTGGCCTGGCTCCCAAAATGGCCACGCCACGAGGTTTTTGTCCTGTCCGCTGACCGTCTTGCCCCTTTACCTTCTCCCAAGTCAAGCCGACCCGGGGCAGTCCTTATTTGGTCATGCACTTTCCGGCGAAACACAAACGCTTTTGCAGGCTTCTGCATGCCTTGTGTGTGCCTCCAGGATGTGGGCTGGAATGTCTGGTCCCAATACACATCCTGGGTGCCAGAGAGTCTAGAGTTTCTTCAATGCCTGGGACCACCATGGTCCGTGATAGGTCCACGTATGGTGTGAGTGTTTGTGAGCAGATCTCCCCTTGGTTCCTCTCCGGTTTGGCGCAAAGGAAACTTTGGATAAGAGGAGGCTGAAAACACTACTACCATGTCGATCTCCTGAGTTCACACCGAATAAGGGATAAGGAGCCAAGCATCCTGCAACAAGAAGCTGAGTCAAGGAACTGCTGGTGACCCGCTGAAGGTTTGGCACCCTGAGCCGCTGTCGTCCTGCGAGACACCTTTGCATCTGATCGTCCTAGAAGGTCTGCAAAGGCGCTTCGACCCATTGGAATAGTGGGATCAACTATTCCCGGCACTTTCATCAAACCCTGAAAGTAAGCCTCTTCGGAAGTGTCCCTGGGCCAACCAGTGGGCTGACCAGCTTACACAGGCGCTTTGCTCTGTCACCGCCGCCATTTCGGGGAAGCCCTCGAAACTTGGTCTACTGCTTGCTCTGCGTCCACGGCACGCTCACCCTGAATTTCGTACACTTGGCATTCCCAGGTCTGAAGTGAAACGAGTGCGCCCGGATCAGAGTAAACGCGGTTGCGTGTTGCCCTGCATGTCCGATGCATTTGGGACACCCTCGATCCTGCTACGCAGAATCTACACGGTGTCGAGACGTCCTGATCATCGCAGCTGAACCTGCCAGCAACTTAACTGAACTGGAGAAGTCTGGGTCTGCCTGTGTCGGGGACCGGTGAGTAGTCCATACCCCAACCGGTGGACCCTCGCGCAGGAGCCCGTTTCTTTTCTACGGCTGTTGCGAAATAGCGACTCTATCCCGCACTCTCACCCTTCCTCTGCCCACAAGTGGAGGCCTTGCTTGAGTAGTGGGGACTTGTTCTGCATCGCTTCATTCACCTACCTGAACTGCCTGATATCCTTGAAGAGGCCCTCTTTTGCCCATTGGCACCAGCGCGTGCAGGTACTTTTGAGCATAAGGCTCCTCTCTTCGTAGGGCTCGGACTTCCTCCTAATTAGGTGTATTTCGGATGTCGAACTGGGTCTAATGATTGCTTGCACTGCCTGTTTTCCTCCCCATCTAGGTGGTTTACATATTGGGTGCTCCTAACTCCTTAGACCCCTCGGTCTTGTATATATATTGTATTGATTGTGATGTGTTGGTTTACTTTAGTATTATTGTGATTCTTTGCTATGGTCGATGTTACAAAGGCCTTGTAATAAATGTGTATATATTTTTAATATAACACCTGTCTGGAGTAATTTGTAATTGTCCTTGCTTTGTGTGCTCATTGAGGTCTTTCCGTCACCCTCACCCCTCTTGAGACTTAGGGCCTCATTACACGGATGGCGGTAAGGGTTTACCGGTACCGGTATTTTACCGGTACCCGTAAATCCTTACCGCCTTACTACGAGGTCCCCTTGCGGGTTGGGGAATTTAACGCCTGCTTTTTGCAGGCTTTAAAAACCAACCTGCAAAGGGACCCAGGGAGCTAATTACGGTACCGCAATTTGCGGTACCGTAATTAGCGCCTTCCCCATTCCCATTATGCCCTATGGGGCAAAAATGGGAATGGGGAAGGGCAATGGTGGAAGGGGGAATTACCGCCCCGCCAACCTTGGAATGGGGCGGTAACTCCCCTTTCCGCCAAGGCGGTGCCGGTATTTTACCGGCATGAACCAGGCGCTAATAGCGCCATGGTTCACCGCCATCCGTGTAATGAGGCCCTTAGTTTAGACCGTCGCCATCGCTACCCTGATTAGTCTGGCTTGTCCAGAGGTTACCCTGTTCCAAGAAACTAGGCTGGCCTTCTGAACCTCTGCCCCTCCAGGTCCGAATTCAGAAATCCATCTTAACAAGTCTGCACGCAGAAAGAAAAATGTGCGCCGTGTACTCATGGAATTTACAGCGCAAAGTAACCGTATTCGCAAGTCACGCACAGAAAGCCCATTTTCCGCACAGATAATTCCATGAATTGGGCCCTTTGTGGCGGTGTGAAATCTGCATACACAAAGGAAATGCGCATACAGCTTTTCTTTTGACAATCAACACATGTGGTGCTTATTCTCACTTTCGTTGTGCACTCGGCACATGTAACAAAGCATTTCCGAATCTAGCACTAAATTACACCCTTATGAATGTGTGCTTATGTGCAAGTGATCAGGGGTGAAGTCCTAAAAATTAAAGTGGGGGTACTCATCAGCAAATGCAATGGGATGCGACGTCGCCAGAAATTAGCATATAAAGATGAAATATGCACATTTCATTTAATTGGCTTTGCATAACCACCCAAATTGCACAGGACGAACGGAATTTGCCTTTCATAAATTCAACACACACACAAAACCAAGAAAGGATATTTTCCTCTAATAGTGTTTTTGAAAACTTTAAAAGGTGTGCATGTTTTAAACTCTAAGAACCAATACAAATGTTTTCCCTGTGACATTTCACCTTTAGTTGTTTGTTATTTTTCATCAGGTATGTAGTTCAATGGTGAGGAGCGTCCAGCCTACAACCCTGACGACTGCGATTTGATCCCCGGGGTCATCTTTAATTCATAAATTCAAAGACGTCATTCAAGACTTCTCATTTTAGCTGGGGGGAGTGAGTCCACCCTCTGAATAAAGTGGGTGGATTTCGTCCCCCCGCGTGTACCCTCGACTTGAGCCCTGCAAGTGATACTCCCTTCCCGACATCACCTCTTCACTGACACACTCCTTGAGAAACCCATTACACAATATTGATTGTATTGATTCTATCAGTTACGTCTGTGCAATGTGTGCAATTTCCTGATGCAAAGTGAAGTAGGGAACCATTTTGTTAATCAGTCATACACAATGTAGTGAGCTGCATGTAATTTACGCTGGCACAAGTAACAACTTTTTCGAAGCAAAAGACCATCTTACTCCTGAAAAAAACTTGTGAATCAACTTCTTATTAAGAATTCACAGTAAGATACTACTATCTGCAAAAACCTAATCCCAATGGCTTAATTTACATGTAGATGTAAATGTGTAGTGGGAAGTTCGAATTTTAAAAAGTTGCCTTTCAAATTAGCCTAATGTGTGGAAAAAGTGGAACTAGGCCGTGGAAAATATTTTGCAATATAAGAAAAAATAATCTTAGTTTGTTTGTAAATGTTTTGGTTGATCTAAAACTGCACCAGCTAGATTACCAGTAAAACAGATCTAAATTGCACTAATTACAAATCAGTCACTCCAAAAAAGGCAACGAAGGTACTCCGCTGCTCCTGTGGAATCGCACTGCGCAGTCAGGGGTTCTAAATGAATTCCCAACATTTTATTTCATTAGCAGCAACACAGAAAAAACATACGGTAACGCGTTTCACACCCACCTGGGTGCTTGGTCACAAAGTGTTTCATTAAATTAACAGCAATTTTAAAAAACGTTCTGTCTCCAATCTACACGCCATTTCTGAGGTAGGAGCATATACACCCTTGCTGTTACATGTAACGGTAGGGTAGCCATGTTGGACTGGTCCTTCCCACACATTAAGGCCCTGATTCATGGAAAAGGGTGCATTGATACCGCAAATGCCACGCTCTGAAAACACCTACGTGCGGCCCATCTCGAAGAAAAAAATCTGCATGATTTGCATATTCATTAACATATCTGCGCAGAACTACCCAATGCGCGGGCTGCAAGAGAAACTACATGCCCACATGCAAAACCATACCCGCCATGGGGAGGGACCTCCTCTGACGCAAAATGAATGCACCCCAACAAGACTGCCTGCCAAACCCCACAACCAAGCCAGCACCCTAGTGGGGGTGTGTGGGCCCCCTGGAACCATGCACTGCATCCCATCAACATGTGGAAGAACTTAACCTAAAAGTCAACATTTGTCAGTAAATATGCATGTGAACCCTCGTAAAATGCTCCTGCACCCCGATATGCTGCTTACGTGCAGCCCTAAATTCTATCGGAACTGCGATTGCTTGCACGCACCCCTATATCAGACATGCAATCATTTCTTCACACAGCGAATCCCACATGTAAGTGTATGTAAGCCCACCTTTGGGTGGCTGATAGAATGAGGGCTCTGCGTGGCATTTTCCCTGCCAAGAGGTTGTGCGGTTGGATCCATGAATACATATCATTACGGTATGCTTGTCGTTCCAAGCGGCTGGTGACATTGGCCAGAAGTTTGGCTCCTGCCTTTCTGAGATTTGGAGGAACGAGGACAGATTTCTTGCAGTTCCAGAATCTGAAAAATCCAGCGAAGAGTCGAGGGGGGCCAGGGCCTGATTACTACCTGAAGAACTACGAGGACGACCTCCTGCTGCTTACAAAGAACTCCAGCACAACCAGCGCTTCTTAAAGGAGAATAAGAAGCACTGTTGGGTTCATTCAGCGCAAGGAGGCTTCTTATATGGAAGACTGTGAGGACGAACGGGAGACTACAGGGCCATCCTTGTGACCCCGCACACACTGTGTTGAGACACACAACACTCGCTGTGATTTAGTGAGAGCATCCAGACGAAGTAAGCACCACCTCAATCCAAAGGTGACTATAGAAGTCATTGAGTGCGTGCTGGAAACTGCGGGGACCACCCTCTGATCCCGCTGATATTAAAGAAATTGTTGCCTTCCTAAATAAGATCACCATTTGAGCAGACATCCCACGTGGACCTTAAATATCTCTAGGAGCCTACAGATGGTGAGTGCTGTTGTCTACACAAGTGAACAACTAAAAGAGACCAGCAAAAATAGAAACAAACTCTAATCTTAATCCAACAGAGATATCACATTCCCGTACCAAAGGAAGAATGCAAACCGGTAAAATAGAAAAACCAGCCCCCCTGGTTGGCCCAAAAACCAGACTGAGAGGCAAGTTGGAAGCAGCCTCCCCGCGCAGGAGTACAAAAGATTAAAACCAACAAACAATAGAGCAAACACTAAATAAGAAGAAAAATATAAAACAAGAACGAGAGGAAATCGGCATGGCACAGTCTACTCTTCTCCAAGACTAAATTGCAGCTCAGCTGGAAGAACTACAAAAATCAAAAAAGGAAGAAATTCCAAAGACGCAACAACAAATATCAAATACAGAAGAGGAAGAACAGACAAAGCATATATGAGAAAGCGAAGAAAGACCCAACGACCACGGAGAAAACAATAGAAGATAAAACAAACTCAGACTTACAAAACTCTAACTACGTGGAAGAAAACTTTGGCATAATGGAAAATAAAACAACGAAAGAGCAAATCAAAGACACATTGAATATACAAGACAATAGCACAACCAGTCCAACCGGGAGGAAACTCAAGACTAAGGCAGATGAGCAAATGAACACTGGAAACTATAAGGTGGAAGTACCAGACAAGATAAACACGAATATTGAAGACAAAACACACAAGAAACTCACAGATACGCACAAGAAACTACAGGGAAAAGACACAGGAAAAACAGATGTACGGAACACCTCAGGAGAAAATGAGCGAACAGCAAGGTCGGATATAAATGACCAACATGAACAGACGCGAGAATAGTCCGCACTAACGTTACAACAAACAGGAAATCGCAGAATGACAGAGGGAAAAGAACTACATCACCCTTTGTCTCAACTGGAGCCTACAAAAGTGCTAACACCCCCCAAATGGACACGTCAAAAAATAACAGGCAAAACAGGCAAAACTAAAATGGCTACAAACACATGCCATGTCAAATCAGAAAAACGACAAGAAAAAAATATCAGATGAGCCAATCAAAGCCGACAGCAGCACGATTATCTCTTGATATTACAGAGATAGAATATCCAATTAACAATGTTGAAAAGCGCAGAGAAGTCTTTGGAGAAATAAATATAGGCAAACTTACCAGGATCAACTTCAACTCCAATAATATCTCGGCCATTATCAAACAAAACAAAGGAAGTAGAGATATCAAAGGGAAAAGAAAACAATCCAGAGGTGAAGGAAAAATGGCCACAAAAATTCAATTATGATTTTGAAGATTCATTCTATACTCCGTTCCTACAATCTGGAAAACAAAATCAAGATGAACATGAAATAAGAAACCAGAAAGGCACAAAAAAAACGACCCACCTGCCCCAGAAATAGAGAATACCAACATGCCAAGAATCCCAACAACAATGATTGACCTACCAAACATGTTAATTACAATAATCTCCCAATCAATGATACCGTTTGTGAAGTTACAAGAAAACATGAAAGACAGTATACGCGACCAAGCGACCTTGCTTGCAATGATACACTCAAAACAGATATACATGGAAAATTTCACACACATAATTGAAAAAAGACTTGAATTCGAGGTGGAACAAACACAAATATGGCAGGAAAGACTATTCCAAGTTGCAAGAGGTGATCGAGAAGAAAAATTTGACTGACGAACAGTGTAATGAACTGGATGACAGCTCCTCAACAACAACAGACAAAATCTGTTTCAACTATGGAAAATCGGATGGACATTAAAAACTTAAACCCAAGTGAAGCAGGACTTGGAGAAACACACTGTAGTGATGGTAAAATCGTAGACTTTTCGATCCTACAACCAACAATTGTTATTCCACCAATAACAGCGAACAAAGATACAACTGACATCTTTCAGATATTTGCACAAACAAACAAATTACCAAAGCAGAACGCTGGAAATCAACAAAAGAAAAAGAAGCCAACACCTAAGCAGACAGGTCCAAGAGCTTTCTTGAGAAATATAAAGTTACCCACTGAAAAATCAAAACAACCGAACTCTGAGGCAAGATCATCTGTAAAACCTGGCAAAAATGCCAACATGACACAGACAAACAACAAAACATTGTTAGACCAAAAGTCAGCGACTGGGAAAACCGCTGACCAAAGTATTGATGATCTGCTTAACATAACTGAACATCCAGACGAGCAGGAAAAAACTGTGGAAGAAAAAAACAATGGAATAAACAACTCTACCATGATAATCATAGATGAATACACAGAGAAGAAACATGACTACCCCGAGATCTCTTGCGAAGAAATATCAAAGGACTCATTTGACATTTCAATCGGAACAACTGATGAGCAAGAACGATACGAAGAAATATCAGGCGGATCCCTAGAATCTATATTGCATGGGCCTACCATACATGATCAAAATCAAGAAAAGAAATCCTGCACAGCAATAAAGAGACAATCACAAACTGATAGGGAAGTACAAAACACAGAAAAGAACGAAAAACGTCCACCACGAGATGACATCCGAACATCACGGTTCGTGAACCCAACGAACGAACAAATACACTACAAGCTACGTATAAAAAACAATACACGAAGATCGGAGCACTTAATACTTAACAGAACAAATATCCTCATACTTCTAAAAGCTATTCCTCAAAATCAATTTCATCGAATGACATCAAGTTGGTAATTTTTGAAGATCACAATTACCTAGATACTGTCCAAATAGAGCTAATAGATGAGGAAATGATGGAGAAAATATACTCGCTAAAAGAAACACTAAAGAAGCTCGTATTTGAATGTACAGAAACACCACAAAAGAGAGGCCATGACAAAAAATACGAGACTCCAAGCGACATATGTGGAGAGTCGGATCTGAACGAAACCATCACATCGAATGAGAGAATGCAAAACAGGAACACAACTTAATCGACAATGACCTCAGAACTCAATAAGCAATGGGACGATGAAACCTACCCATTTCAACGAATATTTGACAGCTTTCAATCAGAAAAATCACTCAACGAGACAAGAGAACCATAACAATTAAAGGAAAACAACCCCACATGGTCGATATATACTTGGAATACAAGACGAAACAAACATCTTTTCGAACAACCAGCGAAAGAACTTGAAAAATTCAATATTATCTGCCTACAGGAAACGTGGCTCAGGGAAACACTGGCTTGTGACGGATACATTACATTACTAAACCCAGCTACTAAAGGAGTTCAAGGCAGACCCTCATCAGGTTTACTTACATTGATAAATATAGTTCCAAACTGGAGCATTGTGACATCTACTGATATCAACCATTGCACCCAAAATATAATAATAAATCTACACCAAGAACAAGGTCTGCAAAGGAGTCAGAAGAACCAGGAACGCGTCATTTCACTAACGAACGTCTACTGGAATCCTGCCACAATTAATGACAAAACCTTCAGGGATGGAATGTTCCTAAAAATTGATGAAACTAGAGCAAAATACGCACAAGCAGAATTCATTGTCTGTGGAGACTTGAATATACACCACTACACAGAAAAAGGCGTAATAGCAAAGAGTGAAGATCTAACCATGAGAGCTAAGAGGTGGCAGAAAGAAATGAATATCAGAAACCTGACACTCCTAAAACAACCAACTGACAATGCAGGAAAAGCCAAACCAACATGGGAAAGAGGTATTTCCTCAGCAGTCACTGACTACATCTATCTATCAGAAGAATTGAAAGACTCAATTATGGAAATCAGGATTGACCCGACAACATCCAGTGATCAATACCAATTGTCAGTGGAAGGACACGGTTTAACGAGACCTAGAAATCAAATTCTATGCGTTCTACTGGAAACCCCAGGAAAAAACTTAAGACTATGAAGAAACAAAGTTGAAACGCAACTATTAGTACAAAATGTACAACATCCTCTAACTTCCGATACAGAAAAACTGAACTATAATTTTCTGCTAAAATCATATCTTAAAGGGAACAAAAGCAAAGAAACCAAGCTGCATCAACATGCATATAACTTTGAGCTGGTAGAAAAGAAAAAGGAGATGAGAAAAATAATACAAAGACTGTGAACAAACAACAGTCAGAACAGCAAACAACAGATAAAAAAAACAAGACAGCTATATGTAAACTGGAAAAAATCTCACATGAACATAATGCTCCAAAAAGACGGCGAAGCAATAATGAACACCTCCAAAATGCACAATTTAAGAGAACTTTGGAACTTACTAAATAATAATGCCAAGATACAACAAGATCTGACAGCCAATGCCGATGAACAACAATGGATCCAGCACTTTTCTACAATATATGCTAATCGAAACACATATACAAACGACAACCCACAGCATGTCACAGACCGATGGTGTATTCATTACGAAAAACAAGACCTAATAAAGATGATAGCAAAACTGAACACCTCACGTGCTCCGGGACCTGATGCCTTATCAAATGAAACAATCAGAAAAGAGCCTGAGCTATGGGCAAATGTAATGGACTCCATTCTCACAGCAATCAACACAACAAATCAGATTCCACAGTCCTGGAAAAAAGCGGCCATAATACCAATCTACAACCAAGGACCAAGAGAGGACCCTCGGAACTTTAGACCTATATCGCTACTGGATACCACATGTAAGCTACTTGCTTCATTACTGCATAAAAAATGAAAACATTGCGCAACACAGAATAACTGCCTGACGGTCCGATAAAAAAGTTTCACTGCGAATGTAGCAACAAATGTGAACCTAATATTGCTGAGTTTAATCAAGCAGGAAGCAATAAAAAATAAGACCAAGGTACACGCAGCCTTTATTGACTTACATATGGCATTTGATTCAATATTCAGACAAAAATTATGGAGAAAATTAAGACCATGGAATTGTCCAGCAGAAATACTAGAACGAATCAAAAAACTGTACACAAACACCTTGATGACAGTAAGAATGACAAAACACGGTATCAGGACCTCCTCTATCAATACTAGCACTGGATTAAAACAAGGTTGCCCACTGGCAGTTACTCTTTACAATTTATACACTGGAGACATTGAAGCTCACATGAAAAGTAAAACACTGAATCCACCAAAGAAGAATTCAATTCCAGTATCAATAATGATGTACGCAGATGATATACTAATGGATAAGACACCAGCTGGATTGCAGGAAAGCTTACATCTATTGAGTGTTTACATGGAAGAGAACGAATTGAAAATACACATTGATAAAACTAAAATGATGTCCTTGGCAAAACAACCATTTCAAAGCCCCAAACTTCTAAATCTAACAATCAATGAAACTAGACTTGATGAAGTTACAACATACAAATATTTAGGTATAACCATAAATCAGTCGTCAACCGAGAAACAATGGACTGCTATACTAGAGGCAAAGACACAATCACTAGCAAGACAGGGATGTGCAATACATCGAAAATATGGAAAATTGTTAATGAAACCAATACTCGCTTACTACAAACAAAATGCTCTACCAACGATCACATATGGAAGCGAGTCAATGTTGCAGGAACAGGACATCACGTGGCTAAGACTAGAAGGCGCTTTCTGGTGATCTTGAACTTACCACCCTCGTATCCATTGGTCAGAATTTGCCATGAAATTGCCACTCAATCCATGGCCTCCATTCAGAAATGGAAACTAGACATCTTACGTAAACTGTTAGCAAACGACAGAATACCTCCAATAGACATCCTAAGAGAACATAAACTGCCCATGAACAATTCAGTTCTAAAGACGTGGAAAAAAAAGTATTGTTTCAGGTGATGGAAGTAGAAGATATCACAACTGAAATGCTCATAAAAAGACCACAACACGCAAAGAAACACATCATGACAAATGACTGGATAAGGACTTGCAGCAGCATCATAAGATATTCAAGAAACATCAATTGCCCAACAGACATCCAAGCAATTAACAAAACACGGATGTACCTTACACTTTCCTAGACCCATCAATAAGAGCAACATATATGAGAATCAGATTTAACACTCTCCTGACTAGAGACTATCAGGTTGCGACAAAACAACTCGAATCCTCGGAGGCAAACTGCAGTTTCTGTAAAACCAAAGAACGATAAACAATCTATCACTTAACAATGATATGTCCAGAATTCAATGAAAACAGACAGATGTTTGGAGCCTTTTTTTTAATTACATCAATTGAAATGGACACAGAAACATAATGGGCACAAATCATGAATGTACAAGAAAAGAAACTCATCTTTACAATACTGCAATTTTTACGAAATGTATTAGAGCTAACGCAATGAACTGAATTGTAATTTAAATCAGCTCTAACAAAAAATTGATCCAAAGTATTAGCTTAAGAATGATCGATAAATGAAAAGTTTGTAAGAAACTATATAATTTTAAATTAAATTAAAAATATTATGTTCCACACAAATGTGGCCATGCGAGGGACTGCCTACGGCCCGTTCCTCGTAACGCCCACATTTTCCTGTGTTCTTCCCCATTTTCAGAGATCTGCCTCTTCTCATCCCACTGAGCAAGCCACAGCCACGCTCTGTGTGGTGGCTCGCGCAAGGCACTCTGGCGCTCGCAGAGAAATGCCAAGCCGGCGTGAAATCCATGCAAGTCCTTGGAAAGTCCCACGCAGTTGATTCCATTAATCGGCAAACTGGGATTTCTTCAGAGAATGGCACACAATCCCTCATTTTCCATGCAAATGATTACATGAATCAGGGCCTAAAGTATGTAGAAAACACTCTGATACTTCATAATATTGTGCATGTGTTGGGGGCGTGGTCAGCAGCCACGCTGTAAGGACGTGTAACTGGAGAGCTCCTGCATGATCAGACTTTGATGAGCTAAACAACTGCCCGAAACTTTAAGAAATCTGGGTGCACGCAGTGCATCTGTTACCGGAGACGCTGCAACACTAAACCGCGGAAGACTGGCTGCTGCAGCTGCAGAAGTGATTGAGGTGGTGGGTGCCTGATAATCAAGATGCCGACCGCTGCAACAAGGATGGAAAATTGAGGCCCCCGGCTTCCGCTGCTTATGGCGTGAGGCTGCGCTGCAGCACTGCACTGCCTGGTGCCCGCCTGCAGTCGTCACCTGGGAAGTGCTTTGTGTCGGTTCAATCCGGCAGCGACTTTTAATCCTGGCAGGTGGAGATGTTGGGGAGACGGAAAAGGCGGGCTGAACTCTGCAAGCTGCTTTGGGCGCGGAAGACACGGTGGAGAGCAGGAATAAGGATTAGCCGGGATAAGTCTTGCCTGTTCCTGCTGGGTGATATGAAGAGTCTTGGGCAGGAGCAGCTACCGGAATTGGGGCTCAGGTGGACCCTGCATACATTCCGATACTTGGGGGTGAACGTCTGGCATGACTTTACCACCTGGCACAAGCAGAACACACAGGTGGCACTGGACAACCTTAAGAGGTCCATGTATTTTTGGAAGCGGTTACCGCTGTCAATGGCCGGCAGGGCAGCCCCCCTGAAGATGGTAGCACTCAGTTGCCTGTAGTACCACTTTGTGAACATCGCATATGACATACCTGGGAGGCTCTTTTAGCGGGTGGATGCGACTACTAGGGAATTCCTTGGAGAGGGAGGAGAAAAAGAATTGCACAGAGCACGTTACAGAGGGACTATGTCGATGGAGGGCATGAAATACTGCAATGAGTATCAAATATGCCATGATTTCTAACCAATGAAAGTCAATTCTTCAATGATAGTGCAAAAGTGCATATGCGAAAAAAGTATTCATGTGCAAGATTCTTCAAAGAGGGTCGTATTGCAAGTTAACCTGTACCACCAACAGTTGTTGTTTAAGCAGTGGGAATACCGTTACATTTATCTCTGCTAAGAGAATGCATTTGCAATCCGTCTAATAATTTACCCCAATAACTGTAAAACTACACATAAGATATTCATTGTCTCTTAAGATATGTTACCGTACTTGGGTGCCAAACTCATAGGCCAATTGCCATAGCATCAAACATGAACCTTACTTCCAATGATATCTCAATTAGTAGCGAACAGCTAACACAGACTTCTTC
Source organism: Ambystoma mexicanum (assembly GCF_040938575.1). Taxonomy (NCBI): domain Eukaryota; kingdom Metazoa; phylum Chordata; class Amphibia; order Caudata; family Ambystomatidae; genus Ambystoma; species Ambystoma mexicanum. The sequence goes on from NC_090931.1 coordinate 557,936,706, forward strand.
TGGGATAGCTAGCACAGTGACAAAGAGCATCCCATCTCAAACAGTACATTGTTGCAGTGGCCCTGTGTAAGGTGTGGTCATCCGTTCAGTCACTGCGAGATAGTTGATGCCTGTCCTGCTATCTCATGGCTAGATGGATCATTTTCATTCAGAGCTGGACATGGACAAGGGACTGAAAGGGCCCTCCCCAAACAAGCCACTATGGGGACGGCTTAGCATAGGAAAGTTAGTGGTGCAATTCAGATTTGAATAACTGGCTATGCAAAAAGGTGGATTTCATAAAATAAAATATTGAAGGCCATATATTTGAACAACCCTGGTTCCATATTAGCCAACAAAATCTAAGGAACCACCTATAGAGCATGTTTTATTAAAATACAAGTGAGGCACTAGCAGACTTCAAAAGTATGAACTTTAAATGCTTGACTGAGTAATGGATGTATTTAGCATACTATACCCCAAGGAGTCACCAGGTACAAACTAACCATGCAACCTGAAAAATCAATCATTTAAGTATGTCAGTGACACGGCCTGCCTTATTTCTGGTGGAATGTTACCCCAGACTGTTTGAAGTCTGGCAAGTAAAGGATCTTCCCCCTTTGGTGCAACCTTCTAGGAGGCCAATGTCAGAGGAACTGAGAATGCCCATCAGGCAAGGAGCCTCTGCCGTATAGAAACATGGCTGCCGCCTCATCGTCTTGCTCTTTGCCGTATGGATTATTAAATAGCATCACATTCCCTGAAGCACCTGTAAGGCTTGCATGATGGACAGGCTCTGCAAGCAGCACATCCTTACCTTCATAGTTTGGTGGCCTTTGAAAATGCTTTTAATAGCCTCCAAATCATCCAGGCAGGCCTAACTTTGATGTGACAGGTTATTAAAGAGTGAACATTTGAAGCGTTAGTCCTGAGAGTCGTTCACTGTGAGTGGCAGAGATCAAGAAGGACGCAGCCATCCAGGCAAGGTTACAGATAAGATTTTGTTTTGGGAGTATGTTACTCTATATTTTTTAAATAGGGATTAAAATGATTATTAAGAATTAAAAAGGTGTGTCCCATTCGTAATGTGGATATGTGCTAGGTGATTAAAAATATATTTTAACTTTTAGCCATATATTATTTTTCAATTCATACTTCTTTAGACCTATTAATTCATTCAAATTATGAGATGCATGTGTCCCTGCAAGTTTCTTTTTATGCCAGTCAGTGATAATAGTAGCTGGACTATTGAGGCCCACTCATGTGTTGTGTGTTTCTATCTCACAGAAGATAATAGATGTGTGATGCCCTAGCACATTTTGGTTGAGAATATTCTGCAGCAGAGGATCTCTACGCCTGGTGCGTGTTCCATTCGGTTAAACTGTCCATGTGAGAGTGCAGTTGAGCCTCTCGGACCATCCTTTGGATGGTAAGCACCTGCCCCACACATTTGCAAAGTGATGCACTTGTAGGGGCACAGGAACAGAGGCATGTGTGTAGGAATAGTTACCCGGGGTGGTAACGGTAGTGATGGGCACCCATTGTAGACTCGAACCTCGGTGTTGTACTGATGTTGGCTGGTGGTGTTGATTGGTGAACACTTTTTCTTTTAGCCAAATTGAGTTATTTTTGATAAAAATAGAAAAAAAGCTCGCAACTGGTAAATTATATACTGGTAAGTTTGGTAGGGCATGTGGACTATGTTCTAATTGCCCTCCTTGTTTCTCTTTTTCCGTAGGTAACTAATCGTTTCAACAAGGGGGTGTGGCTGTGGATATACACCCTATAGGAATACCAAAGTGGCCCATTGTTCTATTACCATTAGTTGTATTTCTTTATAGGCATTGATAGGATTGTATCACGAGAGAATCAATTAATGTGTGTGTTCTCGTGTTTTACTTAGTGCACAAATGACCGACATAGACATGACAGTTCCCTGACGAATTTCCTTTCATTTTTTGTTTATACCCCCTCTTTTCTTTTTTTGTTGAGTGGTTGACGGAAATAAACATGTTGGATAATAGTATGTTGAGAAGGGTGTGTATGAGATGTGTTGAATGAGAGAATGCTATATATGTTTGAGAAAACCTGGTGTTACTTTGTTTAAATTTTTGCGTAATTGCACTTGCACGTGACACTTTATGTGCACAATACCTCAAACTTTCAGGAGAGCCATTTTGCTCTGTCCTGTACACCCTAGACTGACGGTTTTATCTATGTCATTGCACTGCTGTTTTCCTTTTTCTTATCCATCACTGCTAACACTGAAGAAACAAGGAGGGTGAATTTGACAATCAGCAAACTATATTTTTCTCCCTCCCTCAACTATTCAATGTCAGTACAATCTTTTTAAATGTACTGCTATATTCTTCAGTGAGTGTATGATCTTTGTATAGATTTTTATGATCATTTGTTATGAAATAAAATTGTATATTTTTCTAAAATATTGCCTATTGATTTAATGCAATAAGGGCAGGCATTCTTCTCTTAACCCTTTTGTTGATCCGAGGTTACCTACGTTGAATTGAAACAAGATACCTGTCGGACCTGTATGTTTAGTTCTAAAGGTTGTTAACCTTTGTTAGAGGGTGGTCCAGCACAGGCTTTTCTTCCCTCTTTTCCTCCTCAGTGTTATTGGTAGTGATAATAGTAGAGCTCCTGATTGCGGCACTGCCCTGCGGGTACCATTAATCCAAAGATATCCATAGTACTGTGTGGGTGCTAGCATGGGGCAGGCTTCTAGGTGCTTTTTGTTTCCATTTTTGGAGGGTCTCTTTACTCACAATTATTTTGTTGGAAGTACATGCCTGTTTTTATGGAGTAAAACTGGCTGGTAAGCCGCTTACAGATAGAGGGGATTCTAGAAGAAAAAAAAGTACGACTTCATTCATCGACAGTGTTTTTTTTAATGGTTTTTTTGCAGATTTTATTTTCTCGAAAAAACTAGTTGAAAAACGAGTGGGATTCTGGGTAAGGGTATATAAGGGGTGGGGATAGGGAACAGTGCACGATTAATAGGTGAGGGGCGTTGGGAGAGGACGACATAAAATAACTTTGTGTGAGTGCGCCTCGCGTCACACACATGATGTCATATGTTAAAAATGTTTAGGTGCACGCAAGCTTGTTCGCTTACTGAAAGGTTGCCCCACAGTGCCTGCGTGTTCTATTTGAATATGACATATACATTTTTAACCTGAATTAGCAATATCAAATTTACTGAATACATGTACACAAAATTGTGAAATAACACTATATATGTCACGTCCGCTCCCTCTAGGGGGCGGCTCACGTGGACTTTCTGGCACAGGTGGAGGAGACTAATTTCATGCATCGCCTCTACCCCCTCCAACATGGCGATAGCAAGGAAAAGCAGCGCTCCAGCCTTCCGAATCCGACAGTGTCGGATGACTCCGCCCCCAACCTCGCAGAATGGATTTCCTTCGGCGGCGTCTTCGGTCCAGCGCGTTGCTACTGCTTTCAGAGGCCACGCTCCGTGAGTTCGTAATTCAAGGATTACTCTCTTTACCCTTCGAATACTCAGCTTGTCTGTAATCTTTCAACCGTCTCTCCCTTTTCTCACTATTAGACTCTACCCGTGGTCCTCTTCCCTACCCGCTCTCCATACACTTACACCGAAGGCATTGATTCTACACTCTGCAGTACGTATAGTTCCGTACCCTCCCCCAGCATACAACATACTTTCATTCATTCCAAAACTAATCTTTCTCCATTCTTCAGTCTCTTCTGCAAAGACAGGGAGTTACTTTTTACCACGCGCTGAACAGAATACAACCTCCGTGCAAGCCGTCTTACACCCCCTCAACAGACATTCAGATTTAAAGGTATATCGCTCACCAGAGTCCTTCAGCAGCAATCTCTCCCTTTTCTAAACACCATCTGGTTTCTCTCTTCAGGATAGTTCGCGATCGCAAGTCCAACTCCCGAAGTACCTCCTGGGAATCAAGACTCGCCCATCGCTTCCTTTCAGTTCCTGAAACAACAGGGTTTTTTCCCCCACGAGGGTTTCCCTGACTTCCCCTCCTTGACCTGGGTTTCTCCGGCGCGGGGAGAGGGGGTTAGGTGAGCTTTCCATTCTTCTCTACGAAATACTACTGGACCAGGTTAGTGTTGTCTTGTTGTTTATCTGATATCTGCAGTAGGGACTGTGAACACCAAACCTTTGGAATAGAAAGGTATATAGATTGTGACAGCTAGCAACGCCTAAAAAATTTTTCACTTATTTACCGGCCTCACAGTCTTTATTGACAGAATCAGAGGATCCAATATGGAACAACAAATACAACAATTAATGGCAGCGGTTCAGTCCCTGTCATCCGAGGTACAGCTATTGAAGCTAGAGAATACCAGCTTAAAGCAACAGGTGGGTTGAGCAGCCCATAGCTTGGAAGTACCTCCTGGCCCATTACCCACAGGACGTTTCGATGGTAATCCCCATGCAGTCAAGGAATTTCTTGAGTCCTGTTCTGTACAGTTCGCCTTTAAGGCAGCCTTTTTCCCGACAGATAGAGACAAGGTGGGCCATATGATTGCCCAAATGTCAGGGGCTGCGTTAGCTTGGGCCACTCCTTTGGTTACCAGTAACAATCCCATACTTGATTCCTACCCTGCTTTTTGTAACAGCATAAAGAGTATGTTTGGGAGACAGGAGATAACCATTGCCTCACAGGAAAAGTTATTGGATTGTAAACAGGGTAGTCAGGATCTCCTTTCCTATATCACAGGCTTTAAGCAACTAGCTTCTGACACGGCATGGGCCGATGAAGCTTTGATGACCATATTCCGAAGAGGACTTTCAGAGGATTCAAAGGACGAGGTGTCCCGAGCCCCACGTCCACATAACATGGCGGAATACATCTCACTGGTTATGCAGTTAGACTATCGACTGCAAGAAAGACAGAAGGAAAGAAGAAAAGGAAAGAGCAGACAAACCACCAAAGGTACCCTGTCTCCTATTAGACCAGTTCCTTCCGAGGAGCCGATGCAAATAGGCAATACTAGAGGTCCTTTATCTGTGGGTGAACGTACAAGAAGGCGTACTCAGGGTCTTTGTATGTATTGTGGAGAGAGCTCTCACTTGGTTAAGGAATGTCCCCATACTCCCCCTAGGAAGGCGGGAAACGCCAGCGCCCGACCGTAGGGGGAACGACGGTGCAGGGTTCCAGAGTTACTAGTTCCCTTCAAAGCATTCCCAGGGTTCAACAAGATTCATCCACAGAAAATCAGATGATAGTACTTGAAGTTACGCTAGCCTGGGGTAGCACAAGATTGGAAAACGTGCCCGCACTTATCGATAGCGGAGCCGCAGGAAACTTTTTAGATGACACCTTTGCTACTAAACAGGGGATTCCAAAAGTACCCAAGGCATTAATGATCCCAGTTGAGAGTGTGGACGGTAGCCCTCTTACTTCCGGTCCCATAAAAGACCACACTTCTCCTCTCACGATGACTATAGCGGCACATCAAGAGATCCTGAAATTAGATTTAATCAAGACTGCACATTATCCTGTAATCTTAGGACTGCCATGGCTGAGATTTCACAACCCCTTTATTAACTGGAGAGCAGGAACTCTTTTTTTGGGATCAGAACATTGTGTTCACAACTGCCATAACTTAGTCACCTCCACCTCCAAGAACAAGCACTCTCAGGAGTCTTTTAGTGTCACTAATAAGATTCTTAACGAAGTAAACACTCTTCCTCAGGAATATCAGGTATTCCACCAGGTCTTTGCAAAAACAGAATTCACCGAATTACCACCTCACCGCAGAGATGACTGTTGTATCGATCTAATTCCAAATAGTCCTCTTCCCTTTGGCCGCATGTACATATTGTCCGCCAAGGAAAAAGAGGCACTGAAGGAATATCTGAAGACAAATCTAGAAAATGGCTTAATCACAGAATCCACCTCTCCTGCAGCAGCGTCACTCTTCTTTATTCCAAAGAAAAACACCACCGAGTTACGTCCCTGCATTGACTTCAGAGGATTAAATAAGATCACAGTGCCGGACAAGTATCCCATGCCGCTTATCCCGGATATCTTGGAAGCGCTTAGAGGAGCTAGACTCTACACTAAACTAGATCTACGCGGTGCTTATCACCTCATCCGCATAAGAAAAGGGGACGAATGGAAGACCGCCTTTCGGACACCATTTGGTCATTTCCAATATAGTGTAATGCCATTTGGATTAGCCAATGCCCCGGCAATATTCCAAAGGTTTATGGACCACATTTTTGCAGATATAGCCCTACATTTTGTCATTGTCTATTTAGATGACATTTTGGTATTTTCATCCACTCTTGCAGACCATGTCATTCATGTTAAAGAAGTCTTACACAGACTACAGAAGAACCATCTCTTTTGTAAATTAGAGAAATGCGAATTCCATAAAGACAAAGTGGCATATCTAGGGTATATTCTGTCCGATCAAGGAGTCTCCATGGACCCCTCAAAGGTGTCAGCTATCCTTGATTGGCCAGCCCCCAAGTCAGTTAAAGAAATACAGCGATTTCTTGGCTTCGCAAATTTCTACAGGCGCTTCATTCCTCATTTTTCTACCCTCACCCATCCCATCACTCATCTGCTAAAGAAAGGGGTTGTGTTTCGGTGGACAAATGAAACTCAGGAATCCTTTCAGGAGCTAAAAGCTTTATTTACTAGAGCTCCTATCTTGGCAATGCCGGATCAGCTTCACCGATTCATAGTGGAATCAGATGCTTCAGACCAGTGTATTGGAGCGGTTCTGTTTCAACCGGACGCCAGGGGGTTCGAAAGACCCATTGCTTACCTATCGAAGACTCTGTCCCCGGCAGAAGTAAATTACACGGTTCTCGAGAAAGAGTTGCTCGCGATCAAGTGGGCTTTTGAAGAATGGCGTCATTTGCTTTTGGGAGCATTATTTCCTATCGAAATAAGAACTGACCATCACAACCTCCGAGCACTACAATATGCCCAAACTAACAACAGTAGACAAGCTAGATGGGCGCATTTTTTTTCACCCTTTCGGGTTACATTCACTTTCATACCGGGCAAGACTAATCTCAAAGCGGATGCTTTATCCCGCAGTAATCCACTAAAAGGAGCTCCCTTTCAGCCTGAACCTATGTTTCCCAACCTGGTCACAGTGCCTGTTGTCCATTCTTTTCTTCAAAAGGTAGCACAAAGGACGAGGAATCTAGACTTGGATCAGGACGATTCCCTGCGAGAACTAGGTCTTACTGCTGATCGGGGTCTTCTTTTCAGAGAAGACAAGATGTACCTTCCCGATCAAGAACTACAATTAGAGGTACTTAAAATGTGTCATGACTCCAAGGCAGCCGGGCATAGAGGTACTCTCAATACTACAGAACAAATTCAACGACACTTCTGGTGGCCGACACTTCGCAAGGATGTAATGGACTATGTCGCGTCTTGTCCGGTGTGTCTACAAACCAAGACCCCTAGGATTTCTCCTATTGGCAAACTTATCCTAACCCAAATTCCTACGAAACCTTGGCAAATAATATCAACAGACTTTATCATGGATTTACCAAGGTCAGAGGGTTGTAATACCATCATGGTGACGATAGACTCTTTGACCAAATTGGCGCATTTCGTCCCTCTCCCATCTGTTCCATCTGCACCTGTTATGGCCAGGGTATTCGTGGAACGCATTTTTTCACTCCACGGACTACCAGAGGTCATTATTTCGGATCGAGGACCACAATACACGTCACAGTACTGGAAACATGTTTGTTGTTTACTAGGGATCTCAAGGGCGCTCAGTTCAGGATACCACCCTCAGACCAACGGCCAGACTGAACGTTTAAATCAAACCCTGGAAGCATATCTAAGATGTTATATATCAGCTTTACAAGACAACTGGAAGGCTTTACTGCCTATAGCAGAATTTGCCTATAATAATGCGGTTCATTCCACCATATGTGTTAGTCCTTTCTTTAGTACATTTGGATTTCATCCGGAGGTGTACCCATCGACTGTTCCCACGGACACTTCCTTTCCGGATTTAGACGGGTTAATCACCTACATTCAACAAGGACATCGAAATGCACAGGTAGCTCTAAAGGATGCTCATGAACGCTATAAGATACAAGCCGACAAACATCGGAGTCCCACGCCTTCCATTCAAGTTGGGGACAAGGTCTGGTTGTCGAGTAAATATCTCCCCAAGAGTTTGAAACCTTCAAAATTATCGCCGAGATACTTTGGACCCTTTTTGGTTCTTGAAAATAAAGGCCTGGCTGCTTTCAAGTTACGTCTCCCTTTTTCTTGGAACCGCATACACCCTACATTTCATGTTTCTCAGTTGAAGCCTGACGTACAATCCCGATTCCATGTGTCCAAGAAGGGAACTCCTCCTCCGGTCCTGACAAGTGAAGGACCAGAATACGAAGTCTCCTCGATCTGTGATTCACGCTATAGAAGAGGGGTGCTACAGTTTCTTATAGACTGGAAGGGATATTCTCAGGCGGAACGTTCTTGGGAACCCGCCTCAGCGGTTCATGCTCCCCGTTTGGTTAGCAGGTTTTACCGCCTGCATCCTGGTAAACCGGGTTTCGTCGCCCTTCGGAGGGGGCATACTGTCACGTCCGCTCCCTCTAGGGGGCAGCTCACGTGGACTTTCTGGCACAGGTGGAGGAGACGAATTTCATGCATCGCCTCTACCCCCTCCAACATGGCGATAGCAAGGAAAAGCAGCGCTCCAGCCTTCCGAATCCGACAGTGTCGGATGACTCCGCCCCCAACCTCGCAGAATGGATTTCCTTCGGCGGCGTCTTCGGTCCAGCGCGTTGCTACTGCTTTCAGAGGCCACGCTCCGTGAGTTCGTAATTCAAGGATTACTCTCTTTACCCTTCGAATACTCAGCTTGTCTGTAATCTTTCAACCGTCTCTCCCTTTTCTCACTATTAGACTCCTCTACCCGTGGTCCTCTTCCCTACCCGCTCTCCATACACTTACACCGAAGGCATTGATTCTACACTCTGCAGTACGTATAGTTCCGTACCCTCCCCCAGCATACAACATACTTTCATTCATTCCAAAACTAATCTTTCTCCATTCTTCAGTCTCTTCTGCAAAGACAGGGAGTTACTTTTTACCACGCGCTGAACAGAATACAACCTCCGAGCAAGCCGACTTGCACCACCTCAACAGACATTCAGATTTAAAGGTATATCGCTCACCAGAGTCCTTCAGCAGCAATCTCTCCCTTTTCTAAACACCATCTGGTTTCTCTCTTCAGGATAGTTCACGATCGCAAGTCCAACTCCCGAAGTCACTCCTGGGAATCAAGACTCGCCCATCACTTCCTTTCAGTTCCTGAAACAACAGGGTTTTTTCCCCCACGAGGGTTTCCCTGACTTCCCCTCCTCGACCTGGGTTTCTCCGGCGCGGGGAGAGGGGGTTAGGTGAGCTTTCCATTCTTCTCTACGAAATACTACTGGACCAGGTTAGTGTTGTCTTGTTGTTTATCTGATATCTGCAGTAGGGACTGTGAACACCAAACCTTTGGAATAGAAAGGTATATAGATTGTGACAATATATTCCTTTATGCTTTCAGAGCCCCACGTATTCAAAATTGCCCTCCTTCCTGATAAATGTAACTGCTCATGTACATTTGAAACTAATTGTTTATTCATTCCATTACTATGGTATAATTTAATTAATTGCGTAATGTGTGAGCATAGTACATAAACATTTTCAACCTGAATTAACAATATTAATGGGACGATTAGACAATATATAGTGTTATTTCAAAAGCAATACCTGGCACACCTTGCCAACCGCATTGGCGCTCTCTGCTCCAATTTTCAGTGCTAAGCGGATGACACTCAGCTCGTTTTCAGGTTTCCCTCTGCCCCCTCTTCGCCTTCTCTCACCTCTGTCTGTCTATCTGCGATCCAGGAGTGGTTTGCCACCATTGATCTCTGCCTTAATGCCAGTAAGACTGAGACTCTCCTCATCGGCACACCTTCACCATCCTTTCCTATCACTCTCTGGCCTGCCTCCGTTGGCCCCCCTTCCTGCTCCCACCTTCAAGGCTAAGAACCTCGGTGTTATCTTCGACTCTACACTCTCCTTTTATCCTCACATCTCTGATGTCTCTAAGAAATCAAACTACCAACTGAACCTCCTCAGAGGTATTCTTCATTTCTTCTCCTTCCCTCCAGAAGCTCACTGTCTCTAGAACTCTGGTTCTCTCCAGGCTGGACTATTGTAACAGCCTCTTTCTAAATCTGCCTGCTTCGACTCTCTGCCCTCTACAACTCATCCACAACAGGACTGCAAGACCTGTCCTTGGCCTCAAGCCCTGGGATCGTATCTCCAGCCCTGAAATCTCTTCATTGGCTCCCAGCGGCTGCAAGGATTAAATTCAAGACCCATTGCATTGTCCACAAGGCTTTCTGGGCCTGGGTCCAAAATACCTTCAACTCTCCCTCCGTAAATACCTTCCCACTCGAGCTCTTCTTTCCTCCACCTCCAACTTCCACAGGGTTAGTCGCTTCTCCAAGCAACGAGCTGGGTGTAGATCTATTTCCTCGGCTGGGGCCTCCCTCTGGACCAGCCTCCCTGCCACTCTGAAACTTGAGGAGAACCATTTCCAGAAACACCTCAAGACCTTCCTCTATGTTTCTGCCTTCGCTCTTCCTCTCCCCTGCTGATCTGTCTGCTTTGGCACCGTGCACCTGGTTACCCTCTGATTTCGGGCCCAGGTCCCTGCGCACCCAGCCACACACCCGCACTTCCTCCTGGCAAACCCTGCACTTGGGTCTGTATCTGTAACCCTACAGTCCCCTGACTTGTACTTATCAGTTACCCCTTGTCTGCGCTTTAAACCTTGCACTTGCCAACTTGCTGGCTGCACTACCAGTTGTTGTTTTTATCCCTTGCTCTGTCCACCTCTGCCCTCTCCCTTGCACTTGCGCGTTCTCAATGTCACTGGGCCTAGTAAGATCGTTGTTTTGTCATTCCCTGTTCCCCTCCCTTGCCTCGTCACGCTCTGAAACTCTTGTGTATGAACGCGATACAAACAAAATATCACATCACATCACATTCAGTTCAACTAATTTGCATTCCACTACCTCTGAGTGGCCATAGGGGTCGTACTATAAAATATTAGAATGATCATTTATATACAAATGTAGGCAGAATACCTTTTTGAGCGGAATGGCAATGGACAGTTTAAGAAACTATAAGCATCCTGCAATCAGAAATAAGTTGGGTGAAAGGAAATGTGTTAGAGGTGTGATCATACACTAAAGCCTAGAAAAAAGGACATATTGTGGAAGAATGTCACAGTAAGAGCCACATTTAGAGTTTTGCGGTGCAATGTAAAACTGACAGTAATCTTACCGCACTGCCCAATTTGGAGTTTCAAAATGAAACTGGAGTAGTCCACCTGGTTTGCTATGGAGGAAATTTCCACCACACAAAACCATTGCCAAATGCGGTAATTAGAGCATAAAGTAACTACTGATCCCCTTCGAGGCATATGAGAATCCAAAATGTGGGATAATTGAACAGTCCCTATGACACTTAGGGCCGGATTTGTAGAAAAGTGTGCATTGATCCCACAAAGTCCCTGAGTCAAAAACGACTTAGTGCATTCCATACGCGCAAAGTTTCCTATGCACACTCTGCGTATTCATGGAATTTCAACCGCAAATTAACCCCATGAGCAAGTAGCGGCCGAAAGGCCCATGACACTCCCTCATGCGTAGCAAATCCAGCCACGTATACCAACCTTTTTGCCCCCCTCATCTGTGAAGTAATGCACCCTGGCAATACTGCATGTGAACTCCCCAACCAAGGCAGCACCCCAGAGGCACTGCGTGGAGTCCCCCATAACTATTTACAGCACCCCGTCAAAATATGCATCCAATTTCCCATAACTGTTGTCAGTCCCCAGTAAATATGCATGTGAACCCCCGTAAACCATGGCTGCACCCCACTACTCTGCAGACGTGGAGCCCAACAGTGTGAACAAACCCCTAAAACCCTGATCGGACCTTACTTTTGTACTGCGATTCCTATGCAATTGGGGTCTTGCGCCTGCTATCACGTGGCAGAAGCTTTGCGTGCCGATTTCCCCAACGTGATGTTGCGTGGTCTGATCCATGCATATGCTCTGTTTTTGCATGGTGCTGGGCATGTGATTTCCTCCCGCAGAGTGTCCCTCAACACGCCCACATTATTCCTTGTTCTAACTCAATCTGCATGAAAAATGCAGAATGCGAATGTTCCGCCTCATATTTAAGGCTCTGTGTAAGCACGACCCATGCTCTACGTGGAGTCTTGTGCAACGTGCTCGACTGCATGCAGTGACGTGTCAGACATGCGTGAAGTCCCCGCAGTGTCCAGAAAAGGTCCGCAAAGTCAATGACATGAATCGACGAAGGGGGTTTTGCATGCTAAATGGCGTGCAAAGCCACTATTCAGAGCACAAATAATTCCATGAATCAGGCCCAAAATCAGGCAGACACTTCCCATTGCAGCATGCTATAACATGTGGTTAAAGTATTAGAGGTAAATGTAGAGCAAAGTCTTTTCTGTTTGAAAAAGCTGCTCTGGAGACTTACAACCGTGAATGATTAAAAACAATCCTATTGCAGAAAACATCAAAAGATGCCGGGAGATCCGTGGCCCCCACAGACAAACTTTAAGTGTGACGGTCCGGAAAAAACGCCAGAGCCGCAATTACTGGCATTTTTTCCAGACTGGCACGCTTGCAATTCAATGCTTCCAAAGCATCTGCAGTTCCTGGCTACCTGAGAATCAAGCATTTGCACCACATTCCATGGATTGCACAAAATAAAGTGGGATTTGATAAAGCCAGGCTCTGGGCGAGCAGCACCAGAACCACTCGCAAACTTCCAGGTGTGCATGTCACCGCACATGCCTGCCCATGAGAAAATTAAGTGGTGGATCGGCCTCTGGCAGACTCGGTTCACCCATCGCAGTGCCCACAAGTTCCCTCACCTGATTTCACTAAGAACGGCGTGTGATTAGCGTTCCACTATTCCTGCGCCGAAGTAATAATGAACCACAGATCGGACACTAATTCTAGCATGGCCCCGGGAGTGGAGAGAAAACCCCATATAAAGTGGGAGCTGGTGTGAGATTTTGGAGAAGCAGGGCAATGAGTAGGAGAGTGGAGGAGACACCAGAATTGCAGCAGTTATTGTAGGTGTGGGAGAAATTGGAGGTTTCGAAAAAGTGAAAGCAGGAGGAGGGATTAAAGGTGCAGGAGGGGGTAGCGAAGAAGGAGAGGTTGCAGGAGTTGGAGGCACAGAAGGAACGGAATGAATAGCATCAGGGGAAGAAGAATCAAGTGGAGAATTGGAAGGTGGAGGCACGAGAAAGAGCAGAGGGGAACGGAAGAAGTGTAATATCATAGGAGAAAGATTAATACCATTTTGGGGAGGAGAAAGTGAAATAGAGAGAAGGAGGAAGGGTGTAGAAGTCGGGGAGATGGGAGGAGGAGTAACGTCAATAGAGAAGGGAATAGGGGTGGACAAAAGGGCAGTTGGGGTTCCCTTGGATGCATAGGGTGAGGGACAGTAGGGCAAGACTCAACTTACATCCACAAGTTGTGTGGAAGAGATGGGAGTAGGTGATGGAACATTGGGGACTCTAACCCCAAGCGAACATTGGGGACTCCAACCCCTGAATCAGGGAGGGTATCAAGAGCCCAATAGAAGATCCTAGCCAACCTCACTTCTTAGATGTGCTGTGGAAACTGCTGACCAGAACCACAGTGTGACCTGCCGCACGTGCCTCTGCAATGTTATACATATGCACTATGGTTATAAGTGATTTTACCAACCACAATTACAGAGTGGTAAATTTAAATGCGGAATAAATACCAAAAACACTGATTTTTATTTTTATTTAGGGGGCCCAATCTCCCAGTTCTTTGTCCTTATAACACCACACCAACTCCATCCCGACTCTTTTAACCCCTTTACCCTACTACCCTTTATTTATTTATTTAATTAATGTTTGCCATATTTTTCAGTATTATGGTCCACTATGAAATGTACCACCCTGTAATATATTGACTGGGTATCATGCACTATCAATGCATTTTTGCACCAGGTGCTAATACCATTTCGTATTACTTGCATTGGCAGGGCATATTTTTTGCACTACAGTAATTTTTGCCCTAGTGCTTATCCATGAAAAATTGGAAGTTTCACAGTGCAAATGTTTTCTAATATGGCCCAATATTTTTTGCAATAGTGCTAATACAGTGTAACTTTGAACTTGCACTGGCTATATGATATGATAGGTTATTTATAACACAATTAATACCCAGAGGTTTCTAAGTGCGGACCCAGGGATCGAACCTGTGTTGCTCTAAGTCGTCTTGCTTCCAAGGCGAGCATGTTGCCCCTGAGCTATCCTTCCGAGACATCCAAAGTTTCCGTAATCTGGCGGTGGGTCGTTAGCATAGCATAACCAAATTATAGGGTGGCCATCACCCTGAGGTGGAAAGAGATGTGATATGCTGTAATAATTATTCTGTGCAATGTATTTTATATTGTTATAGCTATCCAACAATACATTTGATAATGAGCTGAAAAGCAGCAACATGCACTGCCAAATATTGTTGTTCACAAGTAGTTGGCTCTTTTTAGTATACATTTTGTCTAGAACTAGGACCTTGGTAAGAGACTGAGTGGGACAGCATCACCTTGATGCACTTGTTTCAGTCCTGCACAATGGCTCACCTTCAGGACTGCAGTGGGGCGCTTTGCCCTCTGTTAGCTGCATTTGTTTCAGTCCTGCAGTGAAGGATGCTGTTCAGAAATACGTTGGTGGTGTCTTGGCTCATGAGAGTTGCATGAAGGCTTTCTATTAGCAGTATGTGTTATCTGATAGTACTGGTCTTATGGGCAAGCACGATGCACTACTTTCAGCGGAGCAGTGAGGACCGCTTTTCAGTATTGACACAATGGCCCTCATTACAACACTGGCAGTAACCCATGGCGCTATTAGCACCATGGTTGCTGCCGGTGTTGTAACGAGTCCGCCAATGTTCAATGGGGAATCACCACCCCATTCCAAGGTTGGCAGGGCGGTAATTCCCCATTGAACATTGGCCCTTCCCCATTCCCATTTTTGCCCCATTGGGCTCTGTGGCACTGGGGAAGGCGGTAATTAAGGTACCGCAAATTGCGGTACCGTAATTACCTCGAAGGTCCCTTTGCGGGTCCCTACTTTAACGGCTGGTCCAGACCAGCCGTTCAGGTCGGGTCCCGCAAAGGGACCTCGTAATTAGGCGCTAAGGGGTTAACGGCGCTGCAGCCTTTTACGGCGCCGTTAACCCCTTAGCGCCAGGGTCGTAATGACCCCCAATGTCTCCTGTCATGTGTGAGGTGCATGTATTTCAATCCCACACTGATGGTACCTGACTCTGGCACATTTGTTTAACTCCTGCAGTCAATGCAGCATTTCGATTTTGTAGTGCTGGTGCCGTCTCGTGTGAGAGGCACTTATCTCAGTGCCACAATGCTTAGCTGTACTGCTGTGCTGGTGAATGTACGAGCTGCACTTGTTCTGCATCATGGACCACATTACACAGATAGATTCCTTTCCTAAGGCCATTGCACTTGTATGAGTCCTGCAATCGTGGTCGACTGTTAACATTCTCGTTGTGGTGACCTGTGAGGGGTGGATTGGTTTTATTTCTGCAGTGTAGATCACCTTCCTGTACAGCAGATGGACTGTCCTGCCCCGTGCACGTCATGTAATGAGGGACCCCTTACACTTACAGGATTGGTGTGTTGATGTCTTATGTGAGGCACACGTGTTTCATTGCAGTTAGGATCAACTATCTGTTTTGCAGTAGAGGTGTCCAGTCTACTTGTACAATGCACCTGTCTCAATCATGCAAAGGGAGACACTTATCCTAAATGAAGCTGTGGAAGTGGTGATTTCCTCTTCAATGTCAGGTGATCTTGGCTCAGTCTTGAAGTGAGGGTTACCTTTCCAGTGCTGCCTTTGTAGTATCCTGCCAGATGGTCTCTCGAACTTCAACTTTAAACAACACCCAGAGATCTGGGCAGAGATATTGTATAACATCTTTAGTCATGTAAACACTACACAACACTTACCACAATCGTGGAAACATTCCATTGTTTTGCCCATTTATAAAAAAGGTGACTGATGTAAACCTTCTAGTTACCGAACTAGATGCTCCTGGTAAGGTTTTCTGTCGAATTATTCTGAGAGACTTAAACAAGTGGTCCTCAGATGCACATATGAGAGACCCATTTCAATCAGAGTTTGTGGCTGGTTTAGGTACCTCGCTTAATATCAGCGCATTAAACATGATTAAATCACAATATGCCACCCGGAAACAATTGCTATATTTAGCATTTGTAGATTTCCAGGTGGCATTTGATTCCATCGATCGCCATTTATTTTATGAGAAACAAATTTGCTACAAATGTCCTAGCTCGCTTCTCACTTTAATCAAACTTCTTCATACAGAAACAACCATACAGGTGAGACTAACATTGGAAGGACTATTGTCCTCATGCTTTTCAACCATGTAAAGCAAGGATGCATTTTGGCTTCTATCTTGTTCAATTTATTTATTTTAGACATGGGTGAATCATTTACAGCTATAGTTTTTGATGCACCGAAATTGAGCTTACAACAAGTTGCATGGCTTCTTTGTGCAGATGACCTTGTCCTCCTGTCATAGATAAACACAAGCAAAACACAAGTAGTCATTTGCAATAGTGGTACTAAAAACACAACCACCTCTAACTATAAGTGGTTGCTACAGAATTCTGAATTAAAGGTAGTAACGCAATATAAATACCTAGGTATGCCATTTAACAACTCAGTGTCAGGTGCCCTTTTTGAACAAAGTTTAGATCTAAAACTAACAAAATTGATCTCTCAGGTGAAAATACTGATGTACAAATATGCAAAATGTTCCTGTACGAATGTAATGATGTTCTTTCAGCAAAAAGTTGTCCCAATTCTCCTGTATGGTATCGAGGCAAAACTCCCAAGAGCACAAAAAAGTTGGGATCTGCTTGGGGCGCGATTCTAGAGACCAGTATTGAAACTACCAAAATGCTTGCCTTTGCCGATCATATGATTTGAATTGAGATCTCTATCATGTTCTGTGGAAGATGTCTTCATTGCTGCGCAAGTGTTCGTTAGGTCACAAGACAAACAATATCTTGTGTGGTTGCATATTATCTTTTGAAATCTGAACACCATTTTCCTTGCAAATGGAAGACTTGTGTTTTGGATGCATTATCAGATGCCTCTATAACATTGGATCTCCAATTAGAGAATCCCGCCCGAGCCAAGATCAAATTATTTGATTTTTACTGGACAAGCAATCGATCTAAATGTGATTCCTACAAAGATTTTAATGGGTTTTTATTTGATTGTAAGAGATTTCGCAAGATGGCAGAATATTTAGTAAAGTGTCCATCCCCTCACTTTCGTAATCAATATTTACGCTTTAGGTTAAACCTATGGCTTCCCAATGATGTCTTAGCGAGAAGATTTCAAAAGATCAGAATTTCTGCCGGTTTTGCGTTGATGCTCTGCAACAGAAAACATTGCAGCACCTTATTGTAGATTGTCCTGCTTTGGTAGCGAAACGTCAGTTATATTTTAAAAATGTGATTTGTATATATCGTCCTCTAGACTAACAGCATATGGCAGCTCATCTTCTCTAGTTCCAAGCTTTTTGTAAGAATAGCAGTAGTTAATTTTCTTGATTCAATTTTCCCTATTATAGCTCCCTCTTAAGTTATTATAGCTGCCTCTCAAGCAGTATCTTTTATTCAAATAGGCTCAAACCCACACAGGCATGTTCCTCACAGACAACACGCTAGTAATACGTTTCTTTGCTGCTTCAATCGATGTTAAGCCTCAGCTTGCAATGTGTACAGTGTTTTAAGTTGTTTGAATGGTTTTGAATCTTTGTTTTTCTATTCTTTATCTTTGCTAATTCTTTCAATGAATTGTATTGGCATTTTATTTTTTTTATTTGCAAAAGTATACTCTTTGATTGTTATCAGATAATTTTAATATTTACTAATTTGATGATTTGAAAGGTTGATACTATCAGGTAACCAAATTAATTTTAAAAAAAATGGACTCTGCCCTATACCGATTTGCATCACTTCGTACTGCACTAGAGAGGTACTCTGGAGTTTGAGGTGCACTTTTGTCAGGCCTGAAGGGTGAGTCACCTTTCAAAAGAGTTGTGGTGATGTCCTGTCCTTTGAAGGGTACGTTTTCATCTTCCATGCAGTGAAGGTCACTTTGTGTTATTGTACCATTGGTGACCTGTGGGAAATCACGGGGTTTCGTAGTGACTGGCTTGGGTCACTTATCACTACTGTAGTCCTGGTGTCCTGTCCTATAGCTGCCCCCTCCTTCAGTATTTCAGTGATGTTCTCCCGCATCAGTTCTGCTCACTTAATGTATGCAATGAAGGTCACAGTTTTGTATTACAATCATTGTGTGGGTCACATGTCTCAATCCTGCAGCAATGGTCTCCTTCAGTATTGCAGCACTGGTGCCTTGTCTTTTCTAATGTGTGTGTGCTTCAGTTCTGTAACAAGGGTCACATTTCAGTACCAAAGCGGTGGTTTCCTGTGTGAGGTGAACTTGTTTTAGTTGTGCGGTTAGTGTCTCTTCTCAGTATTGCTGTGGTGGTGTTCTGCACTTCGTGAGGTAAACTTGTCTTAGGCCTGCAGTGGGGTCCAGCTATTAGTATTTCAGTGTTGATGTTCTGTCATGTGGTAGGTGTGCATGCGTCATTCTGAAGCGAGGAGCACATTCCAGCACAGCAGTGGTGGTGGAGGCCTGTGTTAGATGCTCTTCTGTCAGTCATGCTACAAATATAAAATTGTCAAATATGGTGTCTCTGTGCAGGTGAAGCCTCAGAAATCTTTTTATTGAAGGTTATTAGAGGATATCAGAGGTCAACTCAACTGTGATAATGAGGTGCATCCTAATTTTGGAAAATGCCCACTACGCACACCTAATACTCAAAAGATAGGTTGTGACTCTTCCATTGTATCCACACTCACAACTTTTTTTATAAATAGTATCCCATACGCAACTGCCGATTTGCCAAATCAACAATTTTTCTCAATACACAAGCACAATCTTTGAAACCCTTGCTTAGAGACAATAACCCCTAGAGAACCTCTTGATATAGCATGTTAATCTTAGCCCCTACAAAGCAAAATTAGATAACACTTTACAAAAAGTGGCTGCTGCCCCCACAAGGAGAGATCACTGGTCATATCACTTGTAAAAACACTGCTGGTAAGCTGCAGCAATTGCTGGGCGCAGAGGCGAGGCAACGCAACGCTATAAATTGGGGACATTTGAGGGTCTTTGATACCATCAGACCATCATCAGCAAAAAAGTACTCACACATTTTCTTTCCTAGAAGCAAGTGTGTCTGATTCCATGCAGTGAAGGTCACTTTGTGTTATTGTCCATATTTTCTTTTTCAATACAAGATTGTTTAGAGAAATTGCGAAGAGGGAGAGGGGGGGCATCACACAGTCTTCCCTAAGACCATTATCGATATTAAAACGTTTGGGGCAGGCTCCATCACATCCCCATCAAACTACACCAAAGTTATTAATTGCCTGTATTTGTTCGTCTGGAACACCTCGTTCAACCAATAGCTTCCAAAGTTGTGACCTGGGGATTGCGGTCTGCAGCATAAAGTCATACTCCCCTAGACAACGTATTTTGAAATGATCATTTAGTATAAATGACTGATCTACTGTTGACATAGATATCCTAAATACAGTCTGCGCTGGTGATGGAACATTATGATCCTCACACCATGTCTCAAGCCTAGATGTTACAATTCTGGTGTAGAACTTAAGAGAGGAAGTTCTATAGTTCACTGGTTGATTTCGGTCACTCTTATAAAATGGGACCATAATGGTCCTCTGCCAACTTCGTGGGACCTCTATCATTAAAAGACATTGTCAAGATTGGCACCCATATTCCTGGCTCACTTAAACAAAAATAAAGAATATCAATAAATTGCTAGGTGCTTTATTGGGTTTTTGTTGAGTTGGGGGCTTCTGTATTCCATATTAAACACCCAAAATCTTCTCAGTTGGATATATCCGTTCCATAGGATCTGACTGATTATAACCCCCAATAGTAAAAACTCATGACACAGTGTCCCCATTTTCTATCTGCGTTATAATTCTCGGAACGTTTGCATATAAGGTACTAAAGTTTTTTAACCATTGTGATACTGTTATCGGCATATCCAAAATAGTTGGTTGCACCCAAGGGAATCTACCTTGCGAAATTCCCTCTGGTCATTAGATCGTACAGCAGTCTTAAGCCTTTCCCATGGCTTTTTAATACATTATTCTTTCTTCGTGATCAGTAGATTTCCATACTCTAATCTCTTCTGAGCTGTATTGTAACAATTTCTCCCATTAATAGTAGCTGGACCTTAGTGGTTCTACATTCTTTATTATGCTACCCCTTGTTTATGCAATTGTTCACTCTATATAATACTATTCGGTGTCACAAATTGCCCAATGACTTTGATCATACAATCTGTCAGTATTGAGGTTCGTTCTTCATATTCGAAACCTAGGCTGCCCACCCCCCACCCCCGCCCTCCGCCACGGTACAGGAATCTCAAATGTAGGCCTGTTTCCTCTGCTGCACTGGATAAAGATTGCTCCAGCCAAACAATTTCGAAGCCTACGGTACGTATATCTCACACTACCAGTGTGGACACAGGCCGCAGGCACGGCCAAGCATCTATGTACCGTAGAATGCTGCTATGGCTATGCTCTTCTGGTCTAGCATCGTATATAGCCGTCCAGACTGAAACACCTGACATACTTCAACACCTGTGTCACTAGCATACAGCGACTACCAACCGAAAGGAACTCTGTATAGCTGGCCACACATCGACTCTCTCAACAATAGCCCTCTATCACAAACCACCAATAGCACCCACCCATCTGCCTGACCTTTTTGAGCTGCTTAGTCGAGTCTAGCCAGCCACCTAAGTCCTCGTCAGGCAAAAATGCACAAATGCATCTTCTAATCTAAAAGTCTTAGAACCTCCAACACACTGACTACTGTCACCGAGGGCGTTCCAACTCCAAATTCGCATTAAGGCCATACAAATGGGGAAAGAATGCTAAATAAATAACCAAATACAATACAATACATGTGGTACATGCTCCTTTTGCCCATGCCACAATGCGCCATAGTCTCTATGCCAACTCAAGGAGCCACATTGGGGTGAACAGGTGTGACAGGTAAAACCCACTCTTTAGCTGGTGATGTCATCTCTCTAATTCCATCACATTTGAATGTCAAAAATAAACGCCATATGTCCTTGGAGCGTGAGATACTATATCCATCTCAACCAGTTGTCAAACGCTAACGAAAAGTTCCCCATGAGACCGAGGCAGCATGGCTCCAAGGTGGAAGGGATGCCTCTGAACCTAGGCAGGAACAAGGACCTTATTAAACATCCTAAGCGGGCCAACCGAGGATGCCATCGGATGCCTCTTCAGTGAGCTCCGTGCTTTCTTCCCCTTCCTAAACTCCCTAAATCCCCTAAAATATGTTCCTGACCCATTGAAACTCCCCAGTGTGTGTCGGAAGTTCTGGAGAACAGATGACGTGACTTGGGCGAACATCGGAGCCCACAGGACGAAGTCAAGATGGCGGACGGGACCGGGTGTCTTCCCTGTGGGGCCCGCAGCTCGGCAACAACCTGGAAATAAGGCTTTGGTGTAAAGCGAACCGGGCCAAATGATTCTGCAAAGGCGCCAGAGACACTCACCAATGATCTGCTCGGCCCGGAACGTGTAACTTTGATGCTGCACTGGAGACGGAGGCTCTGCGTTGTGCCTGCCTCCCCCGCCCCCACACCCCTGCGATCCGTCCAAGCGCCGTCCAAGCGCCATCTAACCCAGAAGAGAGCTCCCAACCCGGGAAAGGGTAAGGAGGCTGTGGGGGTGCTGGCGTCCGGTGGGGTGGCGGTTGTAGCTGCGGTGCTGCCCCGAACAAATTCAACAGCTGGTCCTCTCGGGACCGTAAACGGGTAGAGGCGGAACAGACGCCAGAGGGGTGCGCAATGGCCCGAGCGGCTGGGTGCTGGAGGGGGGGCCTGGTACATCGGCTGTCCCCTGATATACCCATAGACACTTGGGACATTTAAGAATGAAGCCTCCCTTTGTCTCCGGGATCCAGTGGGCGGCCTTTCTATTTGGACTGGATGGGCAGCCCCAACCCGGGAACGCTTGGCGTTAAGGGGGAATGAAACTTAAAGAGGAGTGAAGAGGAGAACAACAACGCCACGCGACATCTTCTTGGGGGTTTCATGTGACTCTGCTACAAAACTCACCCATCCAACATAACATAGCGCGTTTATTAAAAAGGCTGAGCACTGACAGGAAACAAAACGACCTGCACCCTGAAGGAGACACAGAATGATAGACAACGCTGCCTGAGATGCGAAGTGGCGGCCGTGTGCCAACGAAGCGCGAGGTAGTTATAAACTAATCCCCAGGGTGCCAATGAAAAGGAGAGAAGAGTGAACCCCTAACAGCACATCGGGACGTTCGAGGAGCAGTACCAGGAGACCAGAGAAAGCAAGAATAGCCAAAGTTCCAGGCTTGGATATCCACTGAATGGCTCTATCCCTCCACTTACCTGTAATGGGGTTTATATGTGGCTGATCCACCCAATGAAACAGACCATAAACAGCTGGGCATAAAAAGGAACAAGTGGCAGTGGCCATACGGAGAAGGAAGGAATATACACTCCCACCGTACAACAAACTGAGGCATACAACACAAAAAAGGGGTGAAAGAAGAAGAAGGGCGGACCCCTTGAGACTAAACCCAGAAGCACAGAATAAACCTCAGCCCACAGCACAAACACATTATAGATAAAGAGCTACACCTGGCTCTACAAGGGAATCCCCAAAGTGGTGGGAGGTAGAAAAACCTACCTGAGGGGCAACAGTGGCGTGCAACATCGATCCTAACTCATCAGGCCTAATCTAAAGCGACAAACCAGAACATCACACATCGACCAAGATGTCCAAACAAACAATGAAAACCAAAGGCCAGGGCTCTGGCGATTTCAAAGCCCTGCTGCAGACAGCAGATACTCAGAACGCAATCAGGTGCAGGCGATGGCCCAGGTACATACCCACCCCCCCCCCCCGCCTGGAGGGGGCAGAGAACGTCAAAGACCCACCGATTCGAAAGTCTGATGTATTAGAAATGCTGCAGGAGCTTCAGAAAGACATTAAAGATAGTCCAAATAACCTAGCCAAGTCCATTTGAGATCTCAGTAAGGGGGGCTTGGCGGTAGAAAAAAGGATCAATGAGGTTGAAACAGTGGTAAAGGAGCAGAGCCATGAACATGACATCTTGGCAAACAGAGTTCATGAGCTGGAACAACAAATGGAACGAGTGCAGAATACACAAGAAGATGCCGAAAACAAGTCGAAGCAAAATAATATTCGAATTTGTGGAATGCCGAAGTCGGTAATGGACTCTGACTTACAACAATATGTGATGGATTTATTTCGACACATCCTGAACATAGAAGAGAACAAAGAATTTGTGCTGGATCAGACGCACAGTATCTACTCTACATATCAACTTAACAGGACTCTGACACCCGATGTGCTAACCCGGATACACCTTTATCAACTGAAAGAGGACATTATGCTAGCTGCTCGTAAGAAGGAACCTATCAGATCAGATTCCGCTCCACATCTATTCAGTTGTTTCAAGACCTAGCTCAAGCTACACTTGCCAGGAGGAAAAGACTGAGGGTAGTCACAGACTGGTTGAGAACCAGGCATGTGTGATACCGGTGGGGACACCCAACATGCCTTTGTTTCGAATGGAAAGGCCAGAGGTTCTCCGTCTCCAAGGAGAAAGATGTGGCAGATCTTATGCAGGAGGACAATGGAGGCAACCTCACCGACAAGGAAGGATCTCCATCCCGGAACGAAGAGTTAGAAGGTGGTTCCGGAAGAGGCCAATGGAGGCCAGGACGTCCTCGACCACAGGGGCGTAATAAGGAACCTAAACCCACGGATCCCACCTGAACAACTGCTAAGCACCTGGAGATCCGGGACAGTCCCTTCAAAATTGGAAAATGGGGACCACAATAAAGAAAAGGGTGAAACCTACTTCTGGTGCACAAGAAGCAATCATACCAGCCGTCAAGCGGCAGAAAAGCGGGGTGGGGGAAGGGGAGGGACACCGGATCCCAAATTTCCCGGGTGAGTGACATACTGTGAATACATCATGTTGAGAATGTGATTGGGAAGTTTTAACTCAAAAGTTGGGGGGGGGGTTTGTTTTTTTCTTTTTTGGGTGAAAAAGTACAAAATACACACACAATACCTAAAAATGTTCTTGAGCTGGGACACAATGAGGGGGACAAATGGTTGAAGTACAATAATGGCTAAATTAACATTTGCTTCTTTAAATGTCCAGGGGCTTAACTCCCCAATCAAGCGGAAATCTATGTTAACTAGGTTGAGAGATATGCACGCCTGGTGGTATGGCTGCAAGAGACACACTTACTCCCAGAAGATGAACAAAGGCTGAGACATAGAGCCTTCCCCACACAGTATCTGGCCTCCAGTGGGACAAAAAGCGGGGAGTGTGCATCCTATTAGCAAAAGGCATCAGCTTTGAGAAACGATTTATTAAAAAAGACCCGGAAGGCCGCTATTTGATGCTGAGGGGAAACTGATGGGCCAACTGGTTACGCTGATTTCAATTTATGCCCCTAATGTGAAACAGGACCACTTCCTATTGAGCCTATTACCCAAAATTGCACACTGGGGGATAGGGAAAATTCTAATTGGAGGTGATTTTAACAGGGTAATGGATGCAGCAATGGATAAAACCCTCCCAGCCACCTCCAAGGATCACACATTCAGACTAGCCCATGCCAAATATCTAAGGGAACTACATTTGTTGGAAACATGGCAATTCTTTAATCCATGAGACAGAACATATACCCATTACTCAGCAGTACACAGGGGTTATTCCTGTATCGATATGGTACTTACTTCAGAAACAGTGGTCCCACAGGTTATAGGCTTAGAAATTGGAGCGTGATGCCTATCAGACCACACTCCGGTACTTCTAAAAATAGAACCAAACTACCCGCAACAACAACCTCACAAATCCTGGCGATTACATGAGGTATTATTGAAAGATCAAACGGTTCGGATAGGCATAGAGCAAACCTTAGATAACTATTCCGAGAAAATATGACATCGGGGGTTGACTGGTCGACTATCTGGGATGCCAGCAAAGCGGTAGTACGGGAGGAGTTTATCGCGCAAACATCAAACTATATTAAGAGTCGGGAGAGGGTGAGACGTAACATGGAGGCCAACATACACAAGGCAGCGGTGGAATACAAAGACAGGGGCTCACAGAAGGCATGGCGGGAATTAAAAAAGGCCAGGGCGATCTTAGAAACCCACCTAGCAGATGATGCAGCGCGCCTTCTGGTACAAACAAAACAATTTTACTATATACATGAAGGTAAAGCTAACTGACTCCTTGCTGCTAAACTGAGACATCAGAAACTTCGGGACCGTATAACCCAACTTCGTAATGGAAACGGGGATGTAGTGAGGGGGGAGAAGGCAATAGAAGAGGCGATGCTCTCATACTACACCAACAATCTGAAAAAGGAAAACCTAGAAGGGGAGGCAGAGGTTGCATTTTTAAACCAGATAGAGTTACCACAAATTAATGAGGCAGACAGGCAACAGATAGAAGCTCCCAAAACAGAGGAGGAAGTGGGGGAGGCAATATGGGCACTAAAAGGACACAAAACCCCGGGCCCAGATGGGTTAAGCAATGCATATTATAAAACATTCAGGACCATCTTAACAGGCCCCCTAACACACCTATTTAACTTCATTAGAGACAAAGGGCAAGTTTGCGGGGACATGATATGGGATACATTACTCACCGTAATCGTATTTCTGATGCTTGTATCTGCTTAGATTCACATGCTTGCATAGTCCGACATCTAGTGGAAGCTGCAGAGTATTACAGTTTGTTTTTCGAAACTCGAAAAAGGGCGTCGACACAGGGCGTGCCAGTAATACTATCCCTAGTGTGACGTCCACTGTACCCATGATCCCTCACACGTCTAGGACCCTCAGATTGTATTTTTTCTGACATGAGGTAGCATGAGGAGAAGCGTGAGTACAGATAATCCAAGCAGATAGATAGAAAGGTAAGACTACAAGCATCCATGCGCCTTCTCTCAGAGGGGAGGAAGGGTGGGTCGCATGTGAATCTAAGCAGATACAAGCATCAGAAATACGATTATGGTGAGTAATGTATCCCTTCTGGGGCTTGTGGAATCTGCTTAGATCACATGCTGTGCACATATTAGCGAGCAGTACCTGAAGAAGGAGGTGGGATGTGAGAAGGGTCATGAGCAAATAAATGTCTTAGACCTGCTTGTCCCACTTGTGCATCTGTCTTGGAATGAGTGTCAATGCAGTAGTGCTGAGTAAAAGTGTGAATAGAGCTCCAAGTAGCTGCTTTGCAAATGGTGTCAAGAGGCACATTTGCAATGAAAGCCAGAGTGGCCCCAATGTCTCTTGTAGAGTGGGCCCTAGGCGTGAAAGGCAGAGTTCTTTCAGAAAGTGAGTAACACAGCTGGATACAGTTAATAATCCACTTAGAGATGGCACCTTTAGAGACGCGATCCCCCTCTCTGCCTGTAGCTACGTAGACAAACAGCTGGTCTGTTTTCCTTAGCGGTCTGGTCTTATTTACATAGTAGAGGACCGCCCTACGCACATCTAGTGTGTGTAGATTCACCTCAGCTGAGCTTTGTGGGTCTTGGAAGAAAGCCGGAAGCTCGATGGACTGGTTCGCGTGGAATTTTGAAATAAACTTAGGTGAGAACCTAGGGTGTGTGCGTAAAACCAGTTTATCTTTATGGACAGTAAAGAAGGGATCTTGCACTGACAGAGCCTGAATTTCACTGACTCTTCTTATAGATATAATTGCTACTAAGAAGGCCGTTTCATAAGTCAGGTGTTTGAGACTGCTTTTGTGCATGGCTCGAATGGGGGGCCCATGAGCTTAGATAGCACCACGTTAAGGTCCCATCCTGGTGGTGGGTTTGAAATAGGAGGGTGAAGTCTCTTTACTCCTTCCATGAAGGCTTTAACTACTGGTACTTTCCACCATGACACCTTGTTATGGGAAGTGGTGTATGCTGACAGGGCTGCCAGGTGTACCTTCAGTGAGTTAAAAACCAGTCCTGCATCCAGCAGGTGGAGCATGTATGTAACAATAGTGGAAGGAGTGCAATCAACTGGGTTGATTTGTTTATTCTGGCACCAGATAACGAATCTCTTCCATTTGTCAAAGTAGCAGAGCCTCGTGTTAGGTTTCCTAGATTTCTTTAGGATGTCCATACACCTCTGTGGTAAATTGAGATGTCCGAACTCTATGACCTCAGGAGCCATGCTGCCAGGTTCATAGAGTTGGGTTGAGGATGCACAGTTTGACGTTGGTGCTGGGACCGTAGGTTGTACCAGCCCGGACGTTTGATGGGTTCGCACACCGCCAATCTGCGTAAGTGTGGTAACCACGGTTGTCTTGCCCACATGGGAGCAACTAGGACGAGCGTCATCGATTCTCTGTTCATCTTGTTGACCACCTTCCTGATTAGAGGAGTTGGTGGAAAAGCGTACGCAAACATCCCTGACCAGTTCATCCACAGGGCGTTCCCCTGGGAGTATGGTTGGGGGAACCTGGATGCAAATCTTGGCCATTGTCTGTTTTCGCTTGTGGCGAATAGGTCTATAGTGGGGAAACCCCAATGAGAGAAGATATCTTCTATGACTTCTCTGTGTATACACCATTCGTGTTCCTCTGGTAGGGGGTCTCTGCTCAGAGCATCCGCTAGGGAATTGAGATCCCCTGGAACATGTTGCGATGACAGGAAGATGTTCCGTATGAGTGCCCATATCCAGATTTTCTGGGCAAGCTTGGACAGATTTGGCGACCGAGTCCCTCCTTGCTTGTTCAGGTATAACATGGCTGTAGTGCTGTCCGTCCGGATTTGCACTGACAGATTTAACAGGTAGGGCTTGAATGTTTGAAGTGCTCTGAATACTGCCAGAAGCTCTAACAGGTTGATGTGATTCTTGGCCACTGAGTGCGACCAGAGACCCTGAGCTGTGTGGTGGAGATGGTGAGCTCCCCACCCCGTCAGGCATGCATCGGTTGTGACTACCGCATGCATCTCGGGATCGTAAAAGGGTTTCCCCTTGGACAGATTCTCTCTTGTCCACCAGTGAAGGCTTTGTACAAGTGTTGGCGAAACAACCACTAGATCGTCCCACTGACCACTTGCCTGAGACCACTGTTTCGCCAACCATTCCTGCATGGGACGCATGCGCAGGTGCGCGTGGGGGACCAGGTAAATGCATGACGCCATCATGCCCAGCAAACGCATTTGCTTTGCGTACCGTTATCTGGCGACCGGACTGGACTTATATTGCGGAATTTGCAGCAGTATATTCTGAATTCTTTCCTGGGAAGGAAAGGTCAACCTCTCTTCAGTGTCTAGGATAGCTCCTAGAAACTGTTTGGATTTGCTTGGCACCAGACTTGACTTTTTCACGTTTATTGAGAAGCCCAAATCGAAGAGGAGGTCGATTGTCCTTTGAATGTTTGCTCTGCAAATTACTGGGGTCTCCCCCGTGCTGAGCCAGTCGTCCAGGTAAGGGTACACCGGGATTGCCTCCCTGCGTAGATGTGCTGCCGCCACTGCCAGTACCTTGGTGAATACCCTTGGAGCCGAAGCTATCCCGAAGGGCAGTACCTTGAACTGGCAGTGCCGACTGTCCACCTTGAAGCGCAAGTACTTTCTGTGCGCTGGGAACATGGAAATATGAAAATAGGCATCTTTCATGTCCAATGTTGCCATGTAATCCCCCTTTTTTAGTAGGGGGGTTACCTCCTGGAGAGTAGTTATGAGAAACTTTTGGGGCTTGACATACATTGTCAAGGCCGTAAGTCCAATTCTGGGCGCATTGTCAGATCTTTTTTTGGCACAAGGAAGTAAGTTGAATAAATACCCTTGTTTACCTGGTGTCCCCGGATGAGTTCTATTGCGTCATTTTCTAGCAGATTGACAATCTGCTTGAGGAGGATCTTCTGGTGGTCCAAAGAATGTATTTTTTGTCGTGGAGGATGGTTTCGTACCCTGCGGATACTGTGGACAGCACCCATCTGTCTGATGTGATCCCTTCCCAAACTTGGGTGAAGTTGGAAATGCGTCCCCCTACCGGGGTTGCGTGAGAAGGGACCCTGAACGGAGCGTCACTGTTTTTGGTGGAGGCGTGCCGCCTCCTCTACTGGGGCTGCCTCTACCTTTTCCACATCCTCTTTTATTACCCCTGCCGTAACCCTGGGTAGACTGTTGGTTATTATTGCTCCACGGTGTACCCTGCCCCTGGGAATAGTAAGATCCTCTCCATAGAAGGGGTCCGAGGACCATGTTGGTGTTTCAAACCGGGACTTTTTACATGGAGGTATAGGATCCTTAGAGCCTGAAGGTGCTGACCCGTCGGGAGTATAAGAGAGAAAGTGTTCAGGGTTTTTTGCGTGAAAATCTGCCAATGATGACATCCTTGACATGACCCTGTCTATGTCATCACTAGACCATTCTCTAGAACTGCCAAGCGTGTCTCTTGATAACAGTTCCTTCTGCTATCAATCTGCCGGCGTTATCCGCGGCATCAAAGGTTGCTTTTAAAATGCAACCGGACACGGCTCTTCCCTCCGTCGAAACTTGTGCCAACTGGCTCTTTAAGGGTTCTGGGGCAGAGTCTATGAGTGCCGCGACTTCTTCCCACTGATGGCAGTTGTAGCTGGCCAACAGGGTGGTGGAGTTGGCAATCCTTGCCTGGTAGGCGGAAGTGGAGGCTACTTTCCTGCCCAAACCATACAGTTTCTTGCTCTCCTTGTCGGGAGGAGCTTCGGACGATGACAAGGGTGTTCCAGCCCTCTTACGGGTGTTTGTAACAACCAGGGAGTCCTGCTTCAGATGTCCCCTTATATACAGTGGGTCTGATTGGGCTGCCCTGAAAAGTTTCTCAATCCTGGGGTTCACTGCCCTGGCGAGGTTAGGATTTACGAGTGAAGGATCTATTCTTCTCTGAATAGACTTCAGGATAGGGATGGCCTGAGCAACAGGCCTCCTTTCTCCCACTAACTCCTCGGCGAAGTCCCTCTCCTCTTGAGCACCCTGGGTGTCAATGTGGAAATGTTCAGCTGCTCGAGACAGAACTTCATTTAGGAGAGGTTGGTTGTCGACAGGGGAGTCGGTAACCGGGGGTTCCTTCTCTACCGGGGAATCTACTCTGTAGGTATCCGGGTCGTCCTCATCCTCTTCTTGGTCCTCATCATCCCCATAGTAGCCCGTACCAGTTTGTTCTTCCAACATGCCCAAATCTGGATCCTCACAAAAGGATGTCTCTCCTTGATACTGAGAGTAGGGCTGTACCTCAGCAGGGGTCTTTGTGATAGCAGAATACTTGGACTTGTCTGTCTGTTTATGAGGAGTGGAGTGTTTTAAAGGTGTGGAAGTAGGCAGAGGCTGCTTCCTTTGTTGTTTTTCCCCCTCCCCGTGGGTGGAAGAGTGACCAGTATGGCGGAAAAAAACAATCTGAGGGTCCTAGACGCTTGAGGGATCATGGGTACAGTGGACGTCACACTAGGGATAGTATTACTGGCACGCCCTGTGTCGACGCCCTTTTTTGAGTTTCGAAAAACAAACTGTAATACTCCGCAGCTTCCACTAGATGTCGGCCTATGCACAGCATGTGATCTAAGCAGATTCCACAAGCCTCAGAAAATATGATATGATAGGTTATTTATAATGCGCTTAATACCCAGAGGTTTCTAAGCGCGGACCCAGGGCTCGAACCTGTGTTGCTCCATGTCGTCTTGCAAGGCGAGCATGTTGCCACTGAGCTATCCTCCCGAGACAAGTGCCCAGCAACTACGATATTACTGTTGAAACCAGACAAGGGTCCAACGGATTGTGCAAGTTATCGCCCAATCTCCTTATTAAACGGGGATGCAAAGATTTATTCCATGGTACTGGCCCGGAGATAATCCATTCAGATCAGGCAGGCTTTGTGAAGGGGCGGCACACCTGATAATATTCGCAGAGCCATAGATACGATAGACAGGGGACGGAGGACAGGTCAGAGATTTTCAGTGGCGGCTCTGGATGCTTCCAGAGCCTTTGATAGCCTACACTGGGGTTTTCTACGGCTAACCCTTGAAAGATTTGGATGTGGACCAGTCTTCACTCGCATGGTAATGGCCAATTTTACATGCCCATTCACAAGGTTAATGGTCAATGGGAAACTTACAGGGAGTATCACCATTCAGAAAGGCACAAGACAGGGTTGTCCACTGTCACCTCTGATCTTTGACATGGCTATGGAGCCATTTGCATGTAAGGTTCGTAACCACTCAGGAATCCAAGGGGTTGAAGTGGGCACTGAAGGACCTCAAAAAGTAGCACTCTACGTGGATGACATTCTCCTGTTTCTAAGGGACACCACGAACTCCCTACCAGCGGCCACACAATTATTGGAAGAATTCGCGAAGGTCTCAGGATTCCATATAAACTACCCCAAATCTAAAGCTCTTAATATTACCGAAAAGGCAGAACGAATCCCAGAATGGGAGAATCAATACCCCCTGAAGTGGCAACATAAGGCAGTAAAATATCTTGGGGTACAATTGACCCCTGGATATGATAGACTATACGGGGCTAATATTCAAGACCTCCTGAAAACACTAGCAAAGGATCTAAAACAATGGGAACTGCAGGTATTGTCCTGGCTGGCACGCATTATAGCGGTTAAAATGACCCTACCCCCAATAGGAATCCCGGGCCCAGCCATCCAAACATTACAGAAAGGAGTGATGACCTTTATCGGGGGGGTGGGGGGGGTGGCCCGAGCATTCCCAAAAAAGTACTCTTTAGACCACAAGCCTTGGGGGGACTGGGGTCCCAGAATTTCATAGGTACCTATGGGCAGCACAGGTAGCCCTAATGCTACAATGGACATCCGGAGAAGATGGAAATCAGTGGTTAACATTAGAAAGAACAGCGACCAAGATACCCCTGGGGAACCTTGGCTTCCTCGCCACACGACATAGGGAAAAAGGAGGTATACTACTGGAATCAACTAAAACTACTCTGTGGTATTGGGATAACGTATTGAGAAATAAGAAGATCAAAGTGGGGGGGGGACCACTCACACCGATTGCTTGTAACCCAAATTGTACCCCAAGAATGCAGGCTAATTTCTGGACACACTGGGGGGGGGGGGGGGGCAGAGAAAGTAACATGGTTCTAAAAGACCTCTATGCAGATGGGTCACCCTTGACGTTTGAAGACTATAAGGCCAGGTTTAACATACTGGAGTGGGAATGATTTCACTATGTTCAGCTTAGGCATTGGGTCTCAAACGCAAAGGTGAAAGAAGGGGCAACAAGAAGCCCAATAGGAGTGGAGCTAACAGTACAAGAAGGCCAACCAGACAAGGGAATAACTAGATTATATCGTCTAATGGGGGTGATGGATCCTGAAGAGAACCTCACATATATGCAAAGGTGGGAGACATATCTAGGGAGACCATTCTCTGGGGAAACTTGGGGCCGCATTTGGCACAGAACTGCCAAGAGCTCTAAATGTAGCTCAATTAAGGAAGCAGCATACAAACTCTGCCTCCGATGGTATATGACACCCGTAGGTATGCATTCCATCAACCCAAAATACCCTTCAGCCTGCTGGAGGAAATGTGGACAGTCCGGGGATCTTATACACATGTGGTGGTCCTGCCCACTAGCAGAGACCTATTGGAAGGAGATTTTAAGTCATATTAAAGAAATAACTGGTGTGGCGCTTCCCTTCGATCCCCTAGTGGTGCTTCTGGGTGAGGCGGTCGAGGGATGCTATGCGAATTCAGGGCCTACCACCACGCTTATCACCCACATGCTGAGCACGGACAGAATTATGGTTGCACAAGCATGGAAGACTAAGGAAGGACCAATAGTAGCCATGTGGTGGGTGAGGCTGTGGGGAGTGATGGCCATGGAAAAGGTGGCGACAATAGCCCATGGCTCTTACTCAAAGTATCTGAATACCTGGCTACCACTACACAAGTTTACAGACGATAAAGAGCAGATGTACTTTAAGCCTAGGTCGCTCCATGCAATATCTATCATTTGATAAACACGAACTTTAACCTGGAAAAGCGATCCAACCTGTTGAACTCTTAAAATAAGAACAGAACACTTCTTCACCCATAAATTGGGGATAAGTTTGGGGGGGGATAGTTTGATGGTTATTATATATGTTTACTATATATGAGCAAAGGAATTGAAATGCACTGAAACCCCAAGGTGGGGCAAGAAAGAGTTGGCATGAACAAAACAATGTACGTTTGTCATTAACAGTTTATTGATATGTACATGTCTATGATGCTCTAAAACAGATAAAGTTGGTAAAAAAATAACATCCTAGGCTCTTGGTCACCTGCAGTACGATCTGTTTTATTTTGCGTGGTACAAACAAATCAAAATCAAATTCTGCTGTCAAACGGTTTTAGGGGCATCCATCACCCTCTGATATATATCCAAATTGTCTTGCAGCTGGTGGGGGTCCCCTTTTCCTTTGCCAAAGCAGTTTCTTTCTAAAAGCATTTTCCAATTGCTGCAAATGACTAGCTGCATTTGGCCTGTTCCACACTTTTTCTGCAAGCACCGCAGTCGAACTGCAGGTTTGACAGTGGACACACAGTTTGGACACATAGTTCTGCAAAGTCTTCGGCTTGATCCATGACGACTGTATAACTGGGATTAGCCGAAAAAACGAAAAGTGGAAAAAGTGTCCTTTGGAGGAGGAAAAAGGATGACATAGCATCAGGCTAGTGGTGGGGTGGGGGAAAGAGGATCCATGACGACTGTCGAACTTTTGTTAATTGCACACCTCATGTGGCCATTCCACATACTCATTTTACACTGCCCAGCTTTTAAAATGGCGTGCCTACCTTTTGGCTGCATTTGTATTAAACATTCCTACTTTGATTCCAACCACCCATTTGCTGGCTGGTCACTGACAAAACTCCATTGATATTGGACAAAGGGGCTGAAACCTGACGCCCACAGTTCACAATCTAATACCAGACAGACCACAGGAATTCACAATTAAAAATACTTATGAGAGATTTGCTCACATAGGAAATGTAACCATAAAAGTATGGAAAATGGTGTATAAAAGACATACAACCTCATTACGAGTAAGGTGGAAGTAGTAAAACATGGCTTCAATGGAATTGCTGCCTGTTTTTCCACTATGTCAATTTCTGAGGTTGTGAAGGAATCGGACAAAATTCCTTGGCTGCATGTATTTCCTCCAGGAAAATAGTGGAATTGTCGCCAGAGGAATTACTACCAGTGGTAAATCTTACATTCCAGTGGATTCCTGCAGCACTAGATAATAGAAAAATAACCACAAGCTTGCACATTTACCACAATTACCAGTTTTGGTAACGGTTAACAAGTATGGCAGTATTACCATATGTACTTTCTCGAGTTACGGTGAGGTCCATTATTTCATCAAAAATACCAATTGCATTGCATAACTTAAAATAACATTAAATAGGCAGCTAGAGATAGAAAAAAAAGGAGGGTCCTGTAGAGCTGTATCTTGTAAAAAATACTGTCTCAGTGATTCTATGTCAAATGAATTCCGTTAGCACAAACAAAGCCGATTAAATATCCATAATATTCATGCTACTTCCTCAAGTAATATATACTTTACTTTTGGCAAATAAATTTCTGGTAATATTCCAATTTGTATGAATGTATATTTAATGCAAACTGTAGCATATCACATCCTGAAATTCTTCCAAATTGTTGTTGCCATAACAACGCCAGGAAACCCTTCATCACTACGGACACCCAGAGCTATTTTTAAACCCAACAGCTGTATTTGTCTGCTTGAATTTTGCTCAAGAAAAAAGGCAAAGTAGGTTTTCCCTCTGCCTCCAAACCAGCTCTAAACATGGTAGAAATGTCAGGGAATACTCAGCGAGACGCCTGCGTCATTCCTGTCCTAAAAATATGCACTGTGGCTGTGAAAGCTGTGAAGCGAGCAAACGAATGACAGGCATGTATGTGTGTGGGTACATATATATATATATATATATATATGTATATATTATAATGTGGCGGTCGCTGCACTATAGTGAAGTTCCACAGGCAACTCGAAAATAGAATTTCTAATAACTTTTGACTTGCATGATGGATTTGGCTGACAGTTTGAAAACAAAACATTTGTCTTGCCCCCCGCCACATCACAAAACCGGAAAATTTGGGAAAGATTTGTTAAGAATGAAAAAGTTATTAAGAAAGCAAAAAAACGCTGTTTTCGGCCTACTCCCATTCATTTTCCCATAGAGAAAAAGTAAAAATTATTGCACACATCTCACAGCAAAAACCGCTCGACCGAATTGGACCAGGTACAAAACAACTTGGGAACGAAGAGTTGACTCAATTTCCAGGAGGGGTCTGGGGTTATTCCTTTCAGTAGTTGTTAAAATGTTTGACGGAGAATGGGGTGCCCCTTCTCCCAAAATTATTGCTATATATGTGTCCCACGAGGCATCAGCAAGGCTTTTCAGAAATGAAAAAGACGCCATTTTCTTTTTCGATGCAAGAGAAAACTGTGGTTATGACCGGTATAACCGAGATTAGCCGAAAACGAAAAGTGGAAAAAGTGCCATTTGGAGGAGGAAATAGGATGACATAGCACCAGGCTAGTGGTGGGGTGGGAGAAAGAGGATACCATGAGAAATTGGGGCGGGCTGGGGACCAAGTTCAGAGCTTCAACATTTTCGCATTACCAGTGTTATGCTAGGGATAACCAGGGTTATATTAGAAAATGGGATTGGGAATGAAAGTGCATCACACGAAAATAACCAGGGTTATTTGCGTGAGTTTACGGATAACTTGGGTTATTTTTTTGTGCATTGCAAATATAACCATGATTATGGGATAACAATTTTTTGAAAAAGAGAGTTAAAAAAAGAGATTAATACACATAAAAAGAGATATTGTACAGCTACAGTGAGGTGGGGGTAATGGGTGTGGCCGAAGGATATGGGTACTGGGATACTTTAAGGTACCGAATAGTGCAATATGAAAAGTGGACAAGGCCGAAGGCCATGGGATAGTGGGCTCCAACGAAACCTATTGAGTCAACATGTCAAGGGGTGCAATTTGGAAAGTGGACATGGCCAAAGAACATGACTAGTGTGTCCAAAAGAAACCTAGTGGTGTGGCCACGGCCAAAGGCCATGGCTAGCACGCCCGCTTAGAAATCCTGCGGAGCAATATGTAGAGTGGCTATGGCTGAAGGCCATGGGCACTGGCCTTTACCGAAGACCAGGGGTAGTGGGACCAGAAGAAAGATATTGGGGTAACATTTAAATGGGACACAGCCAAAGGCCGGGCCAATAGTCATGGGTGAAGGCCATGGCTAGTGAGTCGAAAGAAAAGTTCAAATACACAGTGGGCCCCGCTGAAGGCTGTGCTCAATGGACTTGGCCCTGGTTAGTGGGCCTGAAAAACATGTACAGTGGCCACGGCCAAAGACCGTGGCAATCTAGTGGGCCAGAAGAAACATATTGGGGGAACATGTACAGTGGAAACAGCCGAAGGCCATTCTAGTTGCCCGGTAGTGTTTTAAGTGTCACCAGCCATAGCCAAAGGCCTTGGCTAGTGGCCGCAAAAGACATGTATATTGGCCACAGCCTTAGTGAGTCCAATAGAAACATATTGGGGGAACAAGGACATGTCCACTGGCCTTGGCCGAAGGCCATGGTTAAGTGGTTTTTGAAGTGTTCTAAAATATACAGTGGGTATTGCTGAATACCATACTCACTGGCCAGGACAAAGCCCCTGGCTAGTGGGCCCGAGAAACGTGTATACTGGCCATGCCTTAGTGGGTCCAAAAGAGAAACATTCGGGGAACATGTAATCTTAGTTAAGGTCCAGTTAAGTTGCACAGATTTAACACAACAAAACCCTTGAAATTCGGCAGACGTGGGAAGTCATGACCAGCTTAACTCGAAGTGTTCCCATTGCAAAGCCCATGAGCACATACATATTATAAGAGAAGGGATTCTCAATGGCATACACATTGTCATTATGGGAGACATAGCTTCATGGGGGACATTAATGGGAGCACGCCGAGTTAAGCTGGTCATGACTTCCCACATCCGCTGAATTATAAGGGTTTTGTTGCGTTAAATCTGTGCAATTTAGCTACACCTTAACTAAGGTTTTTTCAGTGATATATATCATGCACACACATATATAAATGATATGTGTGTATGTGTAAATTATATAAATGCACATATGAATAGAATGTCTGTGTGTGCCAGACTCCAAGCATCCAAATGACCCAGTACTGCCTTTGCAAACAACGTACCCTCTGCATCAAGAAGATAGATGGGTCCCTAGTTGGAAGGAGATCTCCTATCTCCCTTCTTAAATATGGGGACAAGTACTGCTCAGGTCCATGAATGTGGGACTGTGTTTGCCGCTATTAAAGCATTATAAATATTCAGCAAATAAGGAGTCCATATAGCCACTTCCTCCCTATACCAATCAAATAGGACCATGTCAGGACCAGGCGCTTTTCACAATTTCTGTCACAAAAGTGCCACTTCCACGTCTTTAGCGAAAAAAGCACCGAAGGAACAAAGGCCCTTTGCCAGGTCTCTGCCAAAATGGTGCCATCAATCACACTTAAGGTCCAGCTTACATCTTCAAAAAGATTTTCAAAATGGGCGAACCAGGAAGCCTCTGGGATAGCATCCAAAATGAAATGTGTGTCCCTACTTTTACCTGCCCCTACGCATAGCCAGAACCCCCTAGAGTCTCCGTTAGTGGAAGCCTGAAGGAGGCTATCCCATAGGTGGTCAGAGTACCCATCTTTTTTCAGCTTCAAAAATTTACGGTATGCCGCTCTAGCCACAGCCAAAGCCAGTGCACCCCCACCTCGTACTCCCCTGGAATGCTCAACCAAAACCTTCTTTGCAGCACAGCATTTGCCGTCATTCCAAGGGTTTTTCCGAACTGCCTTTACCCTGACAGCGGTCCGAGGCCTGCTCTCACAATCTCTCAAGCATTTTACCAGTGCTTCGTGGACTGACACCATATGCTTAACATCCTTCTCCTTACTCTCGCTAAAAGCCTCAAGTAATGGGAAAATGCTTGCATAGATGCCCGGGAGTTTAGGCTCCAAAGCAGCTGAACACCACTTGATGGCAAGTCTGGCTTCACACTTGATCTTAATCAGGACCACACACTGATAGTCAATGACCCCCCTCAAAATGAACAATGACTCTAGGGCTGGTATGGTATGGTAATGTTTATCTGTAAAACGCCTATACACAGGCAAGTGTTTCAAGGCGCTCAAGGAGGAAGGGAACAGGGGAGAAACACAACAGTCATTCAGAGGCCTTGAGTTTCTCAATGATAACCGGTCTGCCAGTCAGAGTAAGTGCATATAGTACATTTAACAGTGTAGATAACAACAAATGACGATTTTGAAGTTTTTCCAGGAGCATAGAGGCGACACCATGGAGGAAGGGTGACAGATCGTGCAAGTGTGATAATACAACAGGGCTATGATCACATTCTGATCTTTTCAACACTCTGAAGATGTTTCCAGGATTCGATGTTAATCGAAATGTAATCAATCAGACGTTTTTGAGGTCAGTACCGAAGGTTGTTCTAGAGGGCCGGTCACCAAAAAATCTTCCATTACACACCCTGAGAACTAGGGACAAAAACACACTTGTCGCCACCTGGTCCTTAATGCATTTACTCTTAGGGCGTTCTGCCATCAATTCATCAATAGCCCATCGGAATAACCCCAATAACGAACTGTGACTTTCTCCTAAAAATCTTGGACAAAGTTGCTACTATCCAACTCCAAGATTACGTCGACACGAACAACCTCCTACATACCCAACAATCAGGCTTTAGAGGAGCAAATGGCATGAGACGGCCCTGCTGGACCTTCAGACCAAAATGCTTAGTATCCTGGACGAAGGAAAAGCAGGGATGCTGATATTATTAGACCTCTCAGCAGAATTTGCTTTGCTCGATCATCAAAAAATCCACGAGGCTCTAGACAAATCAGGTAATTGTTCTCGAGAAGCTACCGACTGGGTAACATCCTTCCTTAAAGATCGGAGCTCCAAGATCCACTGGGGTGATCATTTCTCTATACCCCAACTTATAAATTGTGGCGTACCCCAGGGGACCAGCCTATCGCCCTTTTTGTTTAATCTTTATCTACGATGTCAATGTACCCTATTAACCAATTTAGGGGTCATTTTTACAAATTGCACCAACGATACACAACTAGTCATCGAATTGACTGGCTGTCATACTACTGACAATA
Organism: Ambystoma mexicanum; assembly: GCF_040938575.1. NCBI lineage: Eukaryota > Metazoa > Chordata > Amphibia > Caudata > Ambystomatidae > Ambystoma > Ambystoma mexicanum. Next base: position 557,976,311 of record NC_090931.1, read on the forward strand.
ATAAACTTGCTAACATCTACAGCTCCATCAAAGCCTGGATGATGACAAACTGGCTTTGCCTCAACGGAAGCAAGACTGAGCTCATGATCTTTGGATCACCCCAGGCAAGAGCTAAACTAGACATAGATTACACCACCTTTAAGATCAGAGACCCAAATATAAGGGTCTCCGACAAGGTCAAGACACTAGGGGCCTCATTACACGGACGGCGGTAAGGGTTAACGGTCACCGTTAATGGCAACGGTGACCGTTAACCCTTACCGCCGTACTACGAGGTCCCTTAGCGGGTTGGAGTTTTAACGCCTGCTTTTTGCAGGCGTTAAATACCAACCCGCTAAGGGACCTCGGAGCTAATTACGGCACCGCAAAATTGCGGTGCCGTAATTAGCGCCTTCCCCAGTCCCATAGAGCCCTATGGGGCAGAAATGGGAATGGGGAAGGGCAATGGCGGAAAGGGGATTTACCGCCCCTCCAACCTTGGAATGGGGCGGTAAATCCCCTTTCCGCCTAGGCTGTGCCGGTATTTTACCGGCATGGTCCAGGGTGCTAATAGCACCCTGGACCACCGCCTTCCGTGTAATGAGGCCCTAGGTGTCTACCTGCAAGCATCCTTGGGAGCGGAAGCCCATGTAAAATACCTGAAAAACAACTGGTGATACCCCAAAGGCTGCTCAGTCGCATCCGGCCTGTATTGAGCACACAAAACAGCACCATTACCGCCACAGCCATAATCTTATCTAAACTGGACTACAGGAATGCAATGCTGATGGGGGGTACTAAAAAATGCATCAAGCAATGTCAGATCATACAGAACAACACAGTAAGGACAATTACCAGGAAAAAAGGGTGGGGGACATATCACAGAAGACAGAAAGTCCCTTCATTGGTTAGCCCTGGAAGACTGCATCACCTTTAAAGCAATGACCATTATCCATTACTGTATATTTGGATCTGCCCCGGTCTACCTAAAAAACAAATAACCACATACAAACCTTGCCACACCTTAAGAGCCAAGGTGCAAGAGTTTGTGAAAGTAACTCACTCTAAAAAGCCAATGGGCTTGGGCGTGCCTTCCCCACCAAAGCAACATCAAAGTGGAATGAACTCCCAAACAGCCTAAGACTAGAATCTAACTACCTATCGTTTAGGAAGAAACTGAAGACACTGGGCCTCATTACGAGTCTGGCGTTAGCCGTGCCGGAAAAACCGGCAGGCTGCCGTCGGACTCGAAATAACATTACAACCCCGGTGACCCGGTAATTTCGGAGGCAGACTTCCGTAAATCCCCATCCCCATGGAGTCCCATAGGACTCCATGGGGATGGGGACAAAGGAAACACTGGTTCTGCTTATGACGGAGCCGGTGTTTCCATTTCCGCCCGCAGGCAGGTGGCGTTACCTCGGCCAGGTCAGACTTGGCGGGAGTGGCAACTCCCGCCTGCAGAACTCGGAATCAGCCGGTCCAGAAACAACGGTGGTGGCGGGTTTACATAATAAGGTCCACTGTTGTTCAAATAAAGGAACTGTATAAATACTAAAGACCATGTAGAGTAATATACCCAGGACCTGTAATCCTGCTCTGTTGTCCCGTCACTTTCCTGTTGTCCTTGTCTTTATGTAATGCGCCCTGATGCCTGCGGTGCTATAGAAATAAATACATAAAATAAATAAATACATGTCTTCATCAAGTTTTCAGAGTTCCCCGGGGGGGGGTGGGGGGGGACATCTTGCTCACCGAGTGGCGAGAGGAAGATTAACATTTAAGCTTGCTTATGTTTCAATCAAGGAGGTGGCTAATCAATGATAAACAAAATCAAGCGTAACTTGCAAACATATCCCGCCCTGCCCTACCTGCAATACTCAAAAGCCACACCTTGCATCTCTGTTATGTGGTCTTTTCGCTTCAGAACAGGTGAAAAGCTGTTCTAGCCGACAAGCTTGCTTGCTGGGGAAAGAGGAGCCACCCGGCAAGGTCAAAATTGCCCCAAGCCAACAGAAATGCTTGCTTACCATTTCTCAAGCAAGTGGAATGTTTAAATGACAGTTCCCAAGTGGTAAGAAGGCACGTCTATAAGTAGTTAATTTATGCTGGAAGCATTGACATCGATTTTCCCATTGAAAAACTATTTTTCAAATCAGGCTCATAATGTTTACTAACAGAGAGTATTGCCACACAGTTTTGTTTTTGTGTGTCTTTATGACTTGACTGAAAAGCTGCATAATGCACAGAAGGTTTTGTTACGCTGACATCATTTTGCATTCATATTCTTCCATTGCATAGAGGGAAAAGAAAGTTACTGTCATACTATTTTTGGTTCACATATGTATTTATATATTTGTCATTTTAGTTTACAATGTGATTTGTGTGCAAAATCCTGCGAGAACACAGGACAGTACTCAGCACTGTCCTCTGTGTGTTCATGGGATTTTGCTCTCACTTTAGATTTCTAGCTCCCAGTTGTCAGCAGATCCTGATTGCGAGCAAAATCCTGCGAACACACAGAGGACAGCGCTCATGTCGCAGAGGATCTCAGGGCTAAAGACCTTGAGATCCTCTCCGAAGTGAGCACTGCATGGTTTCATTTCTTATTGCAAATTTCTTATTTGAACACTTTACAGTTGGGTTAAAAGTGGTTGGGAAGGAAAACAACAGAAAAGGAATGCATCGAAAGCCAAAATTAGAGGTGGGGTGAGCCAGACAATTTATGTGTCAAGTCGAGTACAACCAGTCGGATTGTGGGTCCATGCGGGCCATCATCTGCATGACCCTTCTCAGCTAACAGAGGCAATCACTAAGCGGGTAAGGGTTTGAGCACTACATGACATCAAAACACTGCCGATTTTGTGTTGTAAGACATTTATACATGTTAAAACTGGTTTGAAAAGCACGAGCAACAGCCCTAGCTAAATTTTTAAAAAATAAGGAAATGAAACGCAGAAAGGACAGCAATAATTGCTGCTGTCGAAGGATTGTAAATTACTTTAGCTATTTTAAAAAAGATTATACTCGCATGATTCAATGTATCATTTTATTTGGAAGATGGATGGTATCTTTCCTATTTAAAGATGGCCACTAGTTTTGACTTCTTTCTAGAGAGCTTCCTTAGAGACAGTCATCTAAGATGGCTGCCTCCATGGAAGAGCTCAAAGAGCTTAACGAGTTCCGAGATGGGCAGGAATGGGTGGGATTATTCATAGGGATTAGCATGGCTAGGGGCAGGGAATGGGAGGGATTCAATAACCTAACAACTGTATATCCCTTCTCAAATGTCATCTGAATTGGAAAAACATTACAGACCCTTATTCAAAGCCCATATTTGAAGCTCTTATGTTAAAGCTGGTATTTTAATGACAATAGGTTCAGCTGATAGTTAGCGCTTTCAGAGCCACCTAATTGCCCAAACTAAAAATACATGACCTCAGTGCTCCTACTTGTATTGATGGCATTAACCAGGTTACTCACCGTAGTGACCACTTTACTCCTAGTCCATAGTCCCCTTTCCTCCATACTTATGGGACATCTCTCCGTCCTGTGGGACGGGACCGGAGCACTTTGTAAAAAAAGCATCCAAAAATGTTTTTCAAAAATGTGTCCTTCCTCTCTTTCTTGCGTGGGGCCCAGCACACGGCCGTAACCCCGCCTTCCATTGGCTCTCCTCCCAGAGGAACCTTATTAGAGGGGACGGCGGGTGGGCGTATAGAGGAAAGGGACTATGGACTAGGAGTAAAGTGGTCACTACGATGAGTAAACTGGTTATACTCCTACTTTTGTTTGTTTATTTGTTTATTTGTTTGGTAATGCGCACCAAACCCTTGGGTAGACAGGCGCAACAGAAATAAGAAATCTTAAAAACTTAGTTACAGTGCAAAGGTAGCAATACATAGAGCAGGTGATTGCAAAAGGAACAAAATGCAAGATACAAGATACATCAAGTGCATAGCAGTAGTCTTGGCGAGTCAAGGAAACATTAACGTGAGTGACAGTATATGAGCATGTACATGTGCACATATGTATTTGCAACCTTACATGTCTACGTCAACGTATATTCATAGTGCATACAAGTATGACAAAGCAGACAACCATACGGGCATGGTTAACCAAGGTACAGTGTGATTTGGCAGAAGCAAGGGGGGTCGTGGATAGAGGAGTGTAGATCGTCAGTTAGGTGTCGTTGGTGTGTAGCCAATTAAGTATCTTATGTCTGAATTTAGTGTAGGCTTGTTCTAGTCTAATGTCAGTTGGTAATTTGTTCCAACATTGTTCCGCTTTAACAGGGAAGCTAGTTCCTCCCATTGTCACGTGTTTGAACCTGGGAATCTTCAACATAGATGAGTTGGCAGATCTCGTGGGATGGGTAGCTGTTCTCCTGGTAATTGTGTCCATTAGGTATGGAGGTGCTAGGGTATTCAGGCATTTGTAAGTGAGCGATACTGTTTTGAGGAGAATTCTGTCTGTTATTTTCAGCCAGTTAGTCTCTTTCCTGAATTCCGTAATATGCTCTCTGTAGGGGATGTTCAATGCTGCCCTCAGGGCATTATTCTGCAGTCTTTAAATTTTATCTGTAATATATTTATTGGCTCCTGAGTACAGGGCATTACAGTAATCTAATCTTGACATGATAAGAGCATTGGCTAGTGTGGTGTTAACTTGCTTTTTGAGAGTAAGGGAGGAGTCCAAGTAGAATCCTAATCTTGACATGATAAGAGATTTGGCTAGTGTGGTGTTAACTTGCTTTTTGAGAGTAAGGGAGGAGTCCAAATAGAATCCTAAAGTTTTAACTACAGACATCACCTTGATGGGGTTGTTATCAATGTTAAAGGATGTGTAGTTTGGGCTGAGGTTTTGGATATTGGTTGCAGAACCTAGGATTAGTAATTCTGTTTTTTCGTCATTCAGGCAGAGGCCGTGGTATGCCATCCATGCCTGAATGAGGGTGTATATCTTGTTCACCAAGGCTGAGTCCGCCTCAAAGTTTCCCGAAAGTGGTATGAGGATCTGTGTCTCATCTGCATAGTTAGTGTAGGTGACACCCAGTCTGTCCAACTTGTCGAACAAAGGCTTGGTGAAGATATTATACATAGTATGGGAGACGCAGGAGCCTTGTGGGACATAGCAGGTTATTTTGATAGGGTCGGCTGAAGTAGAGAAGACTCTCCTTTTACGGTTAGCTAAGAAGGATTGAACCCAAGCTATTTTATTTATTTATTTCAATGATTTAATCAAATTAATGATTTTTACAAAACATAGTTGAAGAAGAACAATAGAAATGAAGAAATGAAGAAACGTTGTAGAAGAAACATGAACTTCGAAAAAGAAGAGTTCATAAAGACAAAATAGCCTTTACAGTTTGAGTGGTCACAATTGTCTAGGTATTTCTTTCTCCGCTCATTAAGCGATTCCACCAAAATTCTTCTTCCCTGGTGTAAGATGCCAAAAGATGTTGCTGCAGATATTTTTCCCCAATTTCTTGTGTACCTGGACAATTTAGAAGCAGATGTCGTATAGTTTCAACTTTTGTGGTGTCCTTACAGAAACGACATGTATCTATCTGAGTCACTCAGTCCTCTTCGTTTCAGAATCTCGTTGGTCTGCAGTAAGTTTAAACGTGCTTTCAAGAACAGGTTTCTAGCTGCTTTGCTAGGAAACTTGCTCAGATAGTTAGGAACAATGTTAAGTCTACTTTGGTAGGGTGGAAGGTGGTTGACTGATTTTGCTTTTTCTGCATAATCCAAAGTCTTTATCCAGTCACACTCGGCTATTTTCCTTTTTATTTTTAGAGGGTTCCGGATAAGCTCTTGTGCTGAGGAATGAATTTCCACTAATGTTACTTTTCGTGCTGTTTCCCAGGATTTTAGCACCGGACAGCACGCTGCTTGGACTTCGGTGCGAATCGTGGCTAGCACGTAAGGACAGTCAAGAAGTAGCATTTTTCTGTAGAGCATCATGAATTTGGTCTCCACAGTCCCTTGCTTTGAGAGCAGACCCAATTCCCTTCTAATTAGAGGTGTCGATGTTGATTTTGGCAGACCCAAAACCGTGCGCCAAAAGTACCCCTCTAGCTTCAGCCACAACTGAGGGGGCGTGTGAGGAAGAGCATCCGCTGCATAGGTGAGTGATGGTACCACCTTTGTACGGTAGAATTTGATCGCTGGCAGCAAAGAAAAATGCCCATACTTCTTGTCCAGTGCATGAGCCTGTGCAGCTAATTTTTTTACTTTGTCTAACAAGCAAGTCTGGAAGGTTGCGTTTACACTAGAGCTGTCCAAAGTTACTCCTAGGTATTTAATACTTGATACTTTGTTGAGCGCCACACCTTCCAGATACCAGGAGAATTTCTCTTGTGCCCGTTTGGATTTTTCCATCGTCAAAATTTTGGTCTTCGAGACGTTGATGGTTAAGTTGTTTTCATGAACGAAAGCAGCCAGATTTTCAAGCTGACGCTCAAGGCCAATTGGGGTCATATCCATTAGGATTAAGTCTTCTGCATAAAGTAACCTTGTGGTTTTGCAGTTTCCCAATGACGGTGGAAAGGAGCGAATAGATTGTTCGGAGTCCTTGAAGTCACTGAGGTAGGTGATAAAAAGTGCAGGAGCTAATGGACATCCCTGCTTTACTCCTCTGTCGACTAAAATTTCTGACGATAGCAAGCCTGCTTGGTTTAACCTCACGCGGAGCTTGGTATCCATTTGTAGTGCCTGGATTGGTTGAAGTAATTCTGCTGGACAATTCCACAGGGACAGTTTCCTCCACAAGTTAGCTCTATTAACTTGGTCAAAAACTTGCGCCAAGTCAATAAAGGCCAGGAACACTCTCGGGCCTCCTGCTAGCACCTTGCTTTTTAACGCACTGAGAAACATGATGTTTATAAACGTACCGTTGTTCTTGGTAAATCCCTTTTGAAACGAGTCAGCACGATCTGTATCTTTGAACCATCGATGGAATTGCTGGAGTAATAGGGAACCGAACACCTTTCCAACCCTGTCCAAAAGGGCTATAGGACGATAGTTCTTAGGATCTTCTTTACGTCCTTTTTTGAAAATAGGCACCACTATTGATGTTGTCCATGAAAGCGGAATTTGTCTGGCCTGTTTGCATCGTTTGAAGATCTCACTAATAAGTGCAGACCATTCCTTCGGAAATTGTTTTAGATCAAGATTTGTGATGCCATCCGGGCCAGGGGCTCTCGATGGTTTAAGTCTGAGAAGCGTTTTGGTAATCTCTGTTTCGTTGCTCAGATCGGCCCACGGTTCCAATTTTGTACTTGACAGCGATGTCCCCGAGTGTGTAGGCGTCTGAAAAAGATTGGAATAAAATTTTATCCAGTCAGCTTCACAAATCGGATTTGTTAGCGAATCACCGGGAGGAGAGAGCTTACATCTGATCAATGACCAGAACTCTCTGGGGTGATGACCACAAACCAATTTCAACATGGCTTCCGCATCGTGTTGGTAAAGGTTGCTCCGATGTTGTCTAATCCATGTTTTATAGGTTCTCTGCACCTGTGTGAAGGTCGCCTGGTTTTCTAACGTCGGAAATGGTCTCAGCTTTCTTTTTGCTTGTCTCAATTGACGCCTTTTTAAGACCAGTTCTTTGCTGTACTCATGTGAGGCGATTTTGTTGTGCCGTCCCGGGCCATTGTGCTTTGATCTGAAAGGTAACAAAAGTGGTTGATAATCTGGTAATCCTGTACTTGCGTACTGCAATTTTATCGTAGAAATGGCAGCTGCTGACAGTTTTAAGCGGGTTTGTTGATTGTTCGCTTCAACATGAGCAGGCATAATTAGGTTATGCGTTGAACTCGTCTTCCACTTCAACACCAACAAGTTATGGTCGTTCGCCACAGACTTTAATACTTCAAACGATGTAGTGAAAGTGGCCAGGTACCTACTGATGAAAATGTGGTCAATATCCGCATACGAGTTGCCTCTTTCCGAGGTAGGTGGCCGCCCTTGTCTAGAGAAAAGATCCTCTGCACACAGCAGATCACAAGTTGACATTAGAGATAACCACTTTTCTCCACGTTTGTTTCTAAGAGATGAACCAAGAGGCTGGGGGTGCCCCGCTGCTTCAAGCGGCATCCAGGTAGCATTTAAGTCTCCACAAATAACCAGTAATGCCTCTGGATTATTCACCAGGGCTTCATTGATGGTCTCTCTGGTCAGGGCAATGAAGGAAACGTCACTCAGAGCTGCCGGATTCCAATAGACGTTAATGATAATTAAGGGCTGTGTCTTGAATTTGCCCATTTCCTCCTTGCAAGTCATCCAGCTGACTTCCGTGGCGAACAGGTAAGTAGAAGAACTTAGAGTTTTCTTTAGTTGTAGTCCTGAGCCGCACCGAATAGCTGTGAGAAGGCCCGATGAAGGGCGTCAGAAAGGTCCCTTTTATCGCTGGAGCACAAACCAAGTCGTAACCGTCAATGGATGGACGTTCCATCGCCCAGGTCTCTTGTAGACATATTATGTCCAAGCACCTCAAATTTACATCTCCCTTTTCCATCAGATGCTGGAAACCACGTGTGTTCCATGACCCCAGGGACAGAAATTCTTTTCCCAGTGTTTGTTTTATGGAGAGGGGTGCAGAGAAATGACTGGCGAGTTGCTATTTTTTCTTATTCTGCGCGAGTGCCTTTGGCAGCCATGCCCAAAGTTGTGACAAAGGGGCCTGTTTGGAGGGGTCCTTCGTACCAAGGCCCTCCTCACCGGAAGGTTGAATTATTGCCCGCTGAATTTTAGCCATAGGGCCACAAGGGCGTCTTCCTATTTTCATTGGGTCCTTGAAAACAACTTCCTCTCTTGCTGCTTCCACCGAAGGTTGTTGACTAGTAGTTTTGCGGCGGTTGATCTGCGGAACTTCTACAATTTGATCCTCAGAGGTTAGTTCGGTGAAGCGAACCTGTCGCTCAGAACCTCTCTCCTCCAAAACTCTTTTCGTCAATTTCAGATTGGTACTCAAATTTTCAGAGTGTGGAGATTTAGTTTGTCCCAGCTGTTCGACTGATTCACCACGTGCAGCAGAGGGTACCCCTTCTTCGAGTTCATACAGATCGAATCCTAGCTTTAGAAGGTATTCAGCTGCCTCCGCTATTCTGATTTTCGCCCAGTTAGTATGAACGTGGAGGTAGGCACTCGCCGTTTTACCTTGGTGGAATGGTTCCACTCTAGCTAAATCCTTTGTTTTGACATTTCGAAGCGACGGCACACATTTGAGAAGCTGTAACAAAAATCCTCTGTTCAGTATCACGTATTTGTTGTTGTCCGGTAATTGTTCAATCAAAAAATTGCGTTTGGTTTTGGGGGCCTGCACTCCAGACCTTACCACTTTTCTTGGACTGAATCTCGGATTGTGCTGGCTTGATTCTGGGACATCTTTAGTCCGTGTCGCGTGCACCCATCTGCTCTTTTGGGGGGAGCTCTTTCTAGGAACAGAGTCATTTTTTTTTGGGACTTGTCTCTCTCAGAGACGTTGGAAGGAGTAGCCTCATATGGATCATTGTCTTGGGACCGTGCATGGTGTCTTTCTTGTGGCACGCTCTTCAGTGTTCCTGGCCCCCAACTAGATTTGTTTTGCAGCTTCTTGCAGCGACTCGCCAAAGTTTGAAAAGGCGAGTTGTCCTCCATCGTATAGTTCGTGTTTCGGGTCTCCTCTTGGTCGTCTGACAGCATGTAAACGCTGAGATTTAACAAGTCCTCGTCTATTTCTGGATTGTTCTCCTTTGAGACTGTTAGACTGCCAGATGCAATATCGTCTTTATCCTTTGTTAGATAGTTCAATTTATCTTCTTGTCTTTGAATTTTTCTACCCCCATGTTTGTCGGTCAATGTGTGTGATTCCACCTTCTCGTTTGCAGGCCCCTGTTTACTGCTGTTCGTTTTTGCAGTGAAGAGCTTGCTTATCATTTGCTTTTGCTTTATGGAAGGGCCTTTTATTACAGGTGCACTGTCTTTTCCGTTAGAGCAATGGGCAAGCTCACTGTCTGGTAAGATTGAAATCTGGTCGTTGTAGATCGATCCATTAACCTTAACTGCTGAGTCCTTTACATTTTTGTCGTGAGGCCCCTGAGAGGGGGCACTTGACCTCCCTCAAGGGTAGGCCCCTCGAGATCAATGATCGGCCCACCTTCAAAGGTCTGGGTGCTAGAGTCTGAAAGGGGGACTCGCATACCGGGTGTACTGTCCTTCGTCTTTCCAGCACAGTCGTCCTTGTGGCTTGTTTCCATTTTGCTATTCAAGGCATTGATGTAACCTTCCAGGAAAATCAGACGGCTGTCCATCATAGCTGTAATGGACGTGTGGTCTTTCAGCGAGTCATTTATCGACTTGTACAGTTTGCAAAAGGGCGCCATCGCCAACGTTACTGTAGACATTATTAATCTTAAATCTGTCTTTTTAGGCGAGGAGTCCTTGTATGGATTCCCTGTGAGTTCGCTGGAACGTCGATTTCTCGTTGGACTGGGAACCGTTTGGGAACTAAAATTGTGGGTCCCCACTCTGGAAATCACTGGAGTCCTTGGAGCGTCGAGAATGGATCTCTCCCCTTGTCTAAGGGGGTTACGGGGATCCCAGGCTTGAGCTGTCGAGGATGTCTGCCCGCAAGTTTGGCCGGGTAACCCCCGGCAATGATCCTAGGTCCGGAGTCTTAGGCACAAGGCCGCAGGCTTCCAGGTCTTTTGGGCGAATCTCAGATGTAGACAGGGGCTGATCAAGCTGGTGATCCTCCACATCGCTTTCTACCACGATGGGATTTGTCGGAGGACAATACCGCTCCTCGTTTTGCGAAGAGTCCTTGGGTGTGTGACATGTAAGCCCTGCTTTCAGGCACGAAGTCACGGGTTCCCCGGAATCAAAGTTCATGGCTGAGAGAGGCCTTTTAGCCGGGGCCAATGACTTTGGTTGTGGCCAATTTGTCGCTACTTCCGAGTAATTTGGTGAAATTGAGGGCTGACTTGGAGGGGGGGGGTAGAACAGTGCTTGGAGATCCAAAATGCCACCTAATGTTGGCGTCAGGGGCTGTGCTCGAAAAAGAAAAACGCACCGATTTAAGCGAGAATACTGGCCTCGCGTTGTTAGATTGCTCTGGTGTTGTAGCCGGGGTTTGGTCCATGACGACTCTCAGGATCTCAGCATCCGAGATTTCTTCAGAAGTCAGGGGTTTCTTTTTTAAAAAGTTGGCAAAGAATCTGTTGTTAGTAGGCAATTTAGGCGGGTCGTCCTTCTGTTGATTTGGAGGCCTGTCAGGGGCGTTTGTACGTTTTTGATGCTTTGGTATCTGGGCTTTCAACCCCAGCTTTGGCCGCTGATGAGCGGATCATTTCCTACTCGACGGGCCTCTCTTTTTCTTATGGTGGACTGCATTTGCAGAAACATGAAAAGGTTTGGTGTGAATGTCCTTGAGCGTCACTTCCCTTTGGGTAACTGGTGATACGAGGTCCAAATGAGCAGAGGCGGTGTACTGGTCGCCCTCTGTCTGCTCAGACCGTGATGGAACTGCTCCCAGCACCGCGGCACAGGGCTCCAGAGGAACGTGGTGCAGAATAGGGACCCGTATGGGGCCATTGGAGGCTAAGAGGTCTGTCTCCCTCATTTGCAAGTTTTTCTGGGGCTCCTGCCCATCTTGATCGTTACACCCCTCCGCCCCAAGAGGGGCAAGGGCGGGTGGAGGAATTATCAATACTGGACCAACCCCCGAGGACAAACAGACGAGAGGTCTGAGCGGGACACTATTCCCCCCCGCCCACTGATACCACCTCACCTGGGGCGAGCGGCGTTTCCTCTCCTCCGAGGGGCCGCGCTGCACTCGCGTCACTTGGCGGGGGACAGCAGATAGAAGGTGGGAGCTCCGTCCGGATCACAGGATTGCTGGAGGTGGGAGACTCCACGGCGTCCATCAAGAGTGTTTCTGGATCCAGTTCAGGTACCAGTCCGGGTTCCGTGTTTACTCGCATCAGCGCAAGGGAGTCCATCTCTTTATCCAGCTGAGAGAGAAGCGCCATGGTAGTTTTGGCGCTACGTAAACGGGGGCCAAGAGTCTCAGGTTTTTTGGCAGAAACCAGGGTATGCGAGGTGCTGTTTTTCCTACTGGCAGGTCGCGCTGCCCTAGACTGCAGAGACTGCCACTCTACAGCCACTCCGGGGCCGCTCCGCGGGAAAGAGGGGTTTTGGTATCAAAGTTCCACCCTCACACAGTAGACCCTGGAGAAAGACTTCCAAACACTGGAAGCACAGGAAGCACACCTTGAACCTGCAGAGACTGCCACTCTGCAGCCACTCCCAAGCTATAGCATCTTTGGTGAAGTTGGCAGCAGATTGGAGGTAGTTGCATAACACTGCATGATCCACCAGGTCGAACGCTGCCGACAAGTCCAGTAAGAGTAGCTGGGTTATTTTTCCATTATCCTTTAGTTCTTCAATTTGTGACTTGTGGTCTAGCAGTGCTGTTTCAGTGCCATGGAGAGGGCGGAAGCCCGACTATCGTGAGCCAAGTAGGTGGTTGGTTTTCAGATAGTCCTGGATTTGTATGTAAGCAGCTCTGTCTAGGATGTTAAGCAGAAATGGCACAGTGGTGATTGGTGGGGATAGTGGGGTCCAGTGTTTGTTTTTTAAGTAACGGGAGGACCCATGATTCTTTAAGATTGGCCGGTACTGTATTGGTTTTGAATGAGGCGTTTATCAGCTTAGAGATAAAGGGGGCTAGGTCTCTAGCTGCATCCTTTATTATCTGTGCTGGGCACGTATTGCCTTTACAACTAGAAGGTTTGAGGGAAAGTATTATTTTTTCAGTTTCAATTATAGAGATAGTCTTGAAACTAAAGGGTGTGATTGTCCAAGTCACTGAAGGTTGACTTGTTTGTTGGTGAGTGAATGGTAGTGAGGCCTTTTTTTTAGCAATTTTACATTGTAGGGAGGAGATTTTGTTCAATAGAGCATTTTGTATATTAGTACACCATACTTTATCCTTTGGGGCACTGTCTACAGGTTGGATAGGGGATTCTAGTTCACGGTGGATGGAGAATAATTCTTTAGTGTTAGATTTAGCTTTCTCAATCCTGTCATTGAAGGTGTTCTTTTTAGCATTGGTTATTTCTTTTTTGTAAATTTTAGCAAATTCCGTTAGATTATTTTTGTTATTTTCAGAAAGGACGCCAAATAGACTGGAGTTTCCTTTTCTGTGATCTTAGGGATTTGAGTTGGGGAGTGAACCAAGCATTCAGGTGCGCTACTTGCCTAGCTTTGCGCAGTTTGACTGGAGCAATCATGTCCAGTGCCTTAGTCATAGCATTATTGAAGGTATTATCCAATGCGTCTCGGTTGTTACTTTCCATTCCAGAGATGGCAGGAAGGAGAAGAGGGGTAAGTCTTTCAGCAGTAATATCCTTCTTACTTCTGGTAGAGAGAGGCGGTGCCATGTTATTAGTCTTGGGGCTGCGGAGGTCTAATACGGCAGAGAAATGTATTAAGTGATGATCTGTCCAAAATTGTGGGACAATATTGGTGATGTTGATGTTGCAGTATAGTTTGGATACCCAGTCAAGGGTCCTTCCTTTGATGTGCGTTGGGGAAAGGACTTTTCGTGTGAGACCGTGGTCACTTAGTAAGTCTGCAATAGATTCAGCATGTTTGTTGTCGGCATCATTAAAGCCTAGATTGAAATCTCCCAATAGTAATGTTTGAGAGTGATCTTTAGTGTTGTCGGCTAGAAGAACAAGTTACTTACCAACTGGTAACGTTCTTTCGATTGGATGTTCCTCCAACGTATTCCTCATTTTAGATGTATTCCATCCAGCTTTGCTGCTCTTCGGAAAAAAATGTCGGCAGAGGGCGCCGTGCGTCGATGGTCCCTCAAAAGCCTCCGTCGAGGGTGACGTCATCGGGTGTATAAGTAGCACGAGCGGCGCCTGTTGGCCTCAGTTCTGTTTTTCCCCTTTTAATCTTTGATCTTGTACTGTGTAGATTGTGCCGGCAGACAGGTATGAGCCTTGCGAGATTTGAGATGGCAATAACCCGGAAAAATCTACAGAGGGGTAGGCTGGGAGGGCGTTTAGGAATACGTTGGAGGAACATCCAATCGAAAGAACGTTACCAGTTGGTAAGTAATTTGTTCTTCGAGTGGATTGTGTCCTCCAACGTATTCCTCATCTTAGATAGACTCGCAAAGCAGTATGGACAATTCCTCTGGAGGAGGGGGTAGATTTTTCGATACTCTTAGATGGCTGAGTATAGTACTGCTTTTTCAAAAGTTAGCTCCCTAGACTGGGAAGCATCCAGGTTATAGAATTTTGAGAAGGTGTATAGCGAAGACCAAGTTGCTGCTTCGCAAATGGATCTTATTGGAACACCCCTTTGAAGGGCCGTGGAGGAGGAGATGCCTCTGGTGGAATGAGCCCTTAAGCCTTCCGGACGGTCTTTTTGAGCTAGTCTGTAGCATTCTGAAATGCAAAGCACAATCCAGCGAAATTGTCTGTTTTTTCACCGATTGACCCAGTTTTCTTCCTGTGTAACCTATAAACAGCTGGTTGTCCACTCTAAGTCTGGAAAGTCTAGAGATGTAAAAGCTTAAAGCTCTTTTCGAATCCAACCTGTGTAATCTTTCCTCCTCCTTCGAAGGATGGGGTGGAGGATAGAATGCGGGTAAGACAATTTTTTGACTTAAATGAAAATCAGATATTACTTTCGGTAAAAATGATGGTTTTACCCTCAACACAACTCTGTCCTTATGGAACACAGTATAGGGTGGCACAGAAGACAGTACCTGCAATTCGCTCACTCTTCTTGCTGATGTTAGACCAACCAAGAAGGCTGTTTTCCACGTTAGTAATCTTAATGGAAACGTGTGCATAGGCTCAAAAGGAGCACACATTAAAAATGTTAGGACTAAATTTAGATCCAAGATCGGTACTTGAAATGGGTGAGGAGGAAACACATTAGTAAGTCCTTTTAAGAATTGTATTATCAAAGGAATTTTGAAGTAGGAACATTCTTCCGATGAGCGCTTGAAAATGGAAAGCGCCGGAAGGTAACCTTTTATTGTTCCGATATACAGACCTCTATGTGCTAGGGTCAGAAGGAAAGAGACTACTTCCGGAATAGAACATAGAAAAGGATCGACATTCTTTTCTCTGCACCAGTTGCAAAACTTTTTCCAACGGCAACGATATAGAGACTTTGTTGCTGGCCTTCTTGCCGAAAGCAACACCTCCATAACGTCATCTGGAAGGTTCCAATCCCTGTATCTCAGCCTTTCAGATACCAAGAATGAAGGTTGAGCGTTTTGACCTCTGGATGGAGAACCTGACCCTCCATTTGAGAGAGAAGGTTCTCTCTCTGAGGAAGACGTACTGGAGGACAGATGGACATGTCTAGAAGGTCCGGGTACCACGTTCTCCTGGCCCAATCCGGGCAATTAGGATCATGCGGCTCTGAAAACTTCTCAGCCTCCTGATGACCTGAGGAATGACGGGAATCAGAGGGAAAGCGTACAATAGTGGGAAATTCCACTCCACCACGAACGTGTCTCCCAGGGCTCCTCTCGGGGGAAATTCCCTTGAGCAATACCTTTCGCATTTACGGTTGATTCTGGTTGCAAACAAGTCTACTTGAGGGGTTCCCCAAAAGGCAAAGATCTCTTGAATGACTTCGTGAGCCGGTCCCCATTCGTGGGATACCGTGCTCTGCCTGCTCAGAGCATCTTCCGTCATATTCTCTTCCCCGGCTAGATGAATTGCCGTTAAAGAGATTCCTTCCTGAATCGCCCAATACCAGAGCTGCATTGCCTCTCTGCACAGGGGTAGTGAACCCACCCCTCCTCTTTTGTTTAGGTAGTGCATGGCCACTGTGTTGTCCGTCATTATCAGGACATTCTTTCCCCTGACAGGTGGCAGGAAGGCCTTCAGCGCTAGTCTGATTGCCCTCAGCTCTAAAAGGTTGATATGTAGTTTGGACTCCGATGGAGAACAACGACCGTTGATTGTCAAATTGTTGGCATGAGCTCCCCACCCCAGGAGTGAGGCGTCCGTCACTAGTGTGATCTCTGGCCATGGTTGCCAAAAAGGTTCTCCTTTTAGGATGTTCTCTGTAGAGGTCCACCATACAAGGTCTTGTCTGACCTTGTTCGGAATCTGAAGAAGATCCGTCATTTGACCCGAGAACTGGGACCACTGAATCTTTAGGGCCCATTGAAGGGATCTCATACTCAAGCGTGCCTCTGGCACCAGAAAGATGCAGGATGCCATGAGGCCGAGCAACCTTAAAAAGTCATAAGCCTGGAGATTTTGGGCATTTTGGAATTTGGAAACCATCTGAAGAATGTCTTGAGCCCTCGACTTGGGAGGCGAGCTCTTTCCCAAGGACATGTCTAATACAGCTCCTATGTACTGAAGCTGTTGGGAAGGTGTCATCTGTGACTTCTTGAAATTGAGGGAGAAGCCCAGTTTGTGGAGGAACTGGCAGGTGACTTTCAGATGATCCAGTGCTTGCTCGGCAGAACGCGCTCTAATCAGCCAATCGTCCAGGTAGGGGTAGACATGAATCCCCCCTCTCCTGAGGTGTGCCACCACTACCATTAACTTGGTGAAGACCCTCGGGCGGAGGTCGACCCGAAAGGCAGGACTCGAAACTGATAATGTGAGTCGCCAACTACGAACCTCCGGTATTGTCTGTGTTTCAGATGAATCGGCACATGAAAATAAGCGTCCTGGAGGTCCAATGACAACTACCAGTCTTGAAGTTGAAGGGCCTGAAGGATCTGAGAAAGGGTAACCATCTTGAACTTGTCCCTTCTGAGGAACTTGTTCAAGTTTCTTAAGTCCAAGATGGGTCTCAGTCCTCCGTCCTTTTTGGGGATCAAAAAATACGGGGAGTACCATCCCTTGTTCCTCTCCGCTGCAGGTACTGGTTCTATAGCACCTTTCTCCAGCAGGATTAAAACTTTTGATGGCAGAGAGGCTGCAGCTGGAGCTGGTTTAGCACGTTTTCCTCGTCCATCACAAGTGACCTTTTTCTGGCCCCTTTGACTGGCCATTCCTCTCGCCTTTCCATATGAGGTGTAGTAACGATAGAATCGTCCCCTCCATGACTGTCCTTGCGCATGAAAAGGCTGAGGTTGCCTATTAGCAGCTCCTAAAGATTTGGCAGCTGCTTTTGAAGTCTGCAACCTCTCAAGGCTCTCGTCAGCCTTGTTGCCAAAAAGGTGAGACCCATCAAAAGGCATGTTCAGAAGGCGGTTCTGTACGTCCGGTGCGAAACCCGACTTCCGTAACCACACATATCTGCGCATTACTGTGCTAGTGCCCATGGACCTGCTTACACTATCTGCAGTGTCCAATCCAGATTGAAGGGATTCCTGCATGGCTTGCTTTCCATCTCTAACGATGGCTAGGAACCCTTCCCTTTCTTCCCCTTCTGGTATGTGCTCGGCCGCCATTGCAATGCACTCCCAAAGAGTGTACGAAAATATTGCCAAGGCACATGTGGAGTTGGCAGATTTTAATGCCATGCTACCGGCTGAAAATACCTTCCGTGCCCAACCATCCACACGCTTATCGTCCCTGTCTGGAGGGATAGACGGGTATGCAAGTTTGTTAGAAGCTGTGGCTGCCTGTATGACCAGACTCTCAGGAGTCGGGTCTTTGGACAGATAGCCGGGGTCGCTACTGGCCGGGCGGTATTTTGAGGTGAGGGATGTATTTACCGGAGGAATAGAATCCGGAGTTTCCCAATTCTTGGCCACCCTATTTTGCAGGGCTACATGAAAGGGTAGTACTGGGTCTTCGGTGGGACCATGGTCCAATATATCTGTTAAATCATCCTGGATGAATTGGGCTGATGGTTTAGCCCATCCTAAGTAATCTACTACCTTTGTCATTAATTGACGGTATGATGGACTGGCATGCTTTCCTGGTTCTGGTCTGCCTAAGTCGTTTTCAGCAGATGTGTCAATGCCACTTGCATTGTGTAATGATTCCACCAAGTCGCTCATTCTGCTTTCTTCTGAAATCAAGCATTCTGGGACATTTGGGGTTCCATATTCCAGCCCAAAAGGCACATTCTCCTCATCAGATCTCTCCTGTTCCTCTAAAATTGAGGTCAGGGATTTGAAAAACTCCTTTCTGGGGAGAGGCTTGAAAACCTTCTCTGGGTGAGGAGGAGGAAGAGGTCTAGTACCTAGCTCTGAGGACAATACAGGTTTTGTAACCTTATCCTTCTCTTTTTCTGGCTTCCCTGGCTTGGCTGGAGCCTTTGGTGCCGAGGGTTTCGGCGTGGACGTCGATAACGGCGTCAACGACACCGTGGTCGCCGACAGGGTCTGCTTCGAGGGCGTCGAGGCGACCTTCGAAGATTTTCTCTTCGAGGTATGATGGGTCTCGGACGGCGTCGATGACCTCGAGCGGTCGACTCGACTCGAGCGTTTTTCACTCGGCGTCCTGGAAGGTTCCCTATCCTTCCTTTTTCGATCACCCGGGCTCGAGGGCGCGCAAGTGTCTGAGCGATGACGCTCCCGTCCCGCTTCTGAAGAAGGCACGGACCGAGGGTTTGTTTTTTCAAACGCCTCCATCATTTTGACCCTGAATGCTTCCCACTCTTCGGTAGATTAATGTTTCGTGGGGCATTTAATCTTTTTTGGAGACTCGTCTGACGACGAGGTGGAGGGAGACCTATGGCGTCGTTTCTTCGATCTTTTAGATGAAGACGACGAGCGATGGGAATCGCTATGGGACCTCGATCGATGCCTTTCGCGTCAAGGAGAATTCTCCTCACGGGATCTTTACTCGACACTAGAGGTTTTTCGATCGGTTTTTCCACCTACCTGTAGCTTTCCCCTCCTCTCTCGCAAGGCCTTCACCGTCATCACCTGACACTTCGTACAGGCCTCCATGTCGTGGCCTTCTCCGAGGCACCACAAACACTCTCGATGCAGGTCCGTGTTCGACATTTTTGACCCACACGATTTGCACTTTATGAAACCCGATTTCGGGGTTGTGGTCGGCGTCGATGACGAGGACATATTTCGTTATTATATATCTTCTCACAGAACTCGAGGTGTGCCGAATGTCCGAAGCAACGTATACTGCGGAAAAACGGAACTGAGGCCAACGGGCGCCGCGCCTGCTACTTATACACCCGATGATGTCACCCTCGACGGAGGCCTTCGAGGGACCATCGACTCGATGACATCGACGCAGGGCGCCCTCTGCCGAAAAAAAAATGTATTTCCGAAGAGCAGGAAAGCTGGATGGAATACATCTAAGATGAGGAATACGTTGGAGGACACAATCCACTCGAAGATTAGTTACGTCGTCTTCAAAGGTGCCTAGAGGCCCAGGGGGGCTATATATCAAATGGATGGTTAGAGTGCGATTGTTGGAAAGGGCCAATTTGGCAGTGAGTACTTCGCAAGATGTGAGGGGTGCTGAGGTGGCAAGTCTAATAGGGTGGGTTGTTTTGAAGATGATGGCTAGGCCACCACCTCTGGCATTAGGCCGGTCCACTCTAATGATTTAGTAGTTGTCAGGTACTGCTAGCATGAGAGTGGTCCTGAGGGCTCATGTAGCCAAGTCTCAGTTATGGCCAGTAGATCGAGATTGTCATTGTTCAAGATGTCTACGATTTCAGTAGCATGGCCTACCACTGATCTAGAGTTAATGAGGGACCATGTTAGCATTAATGTACTGTCAGGGTTGGCAGTTTGCGATGTTTTGTGCAAAAGGGTATTTCGGCAAGTGTAATTTTTGGAAGGAGTTTGTCAATGGCATTGGTAATTTGCGTTGGTGAGGAAGAAAGGTTCTTAGACCGGGTAATAGTTTGATTATTGGCATTGTTAGGGAGGTTTCTATAAGGTTTGTAAATAGGAGACAATCTAGACCTAAGTCTCTGGTTTCTATCCTTAGGAGGGTTTGTTTTGATGGCAGTGGCCATAATGGTTATGATGGCGCAGGTGAGTAGCACAATCTGGGCTACTTTAGTCAAGCAGGCAGAGGTCATTGTCGAGCTATGCTAGGGTCATACTAACATCTAAGTGTTAATTCAGTGTAGGTGCAGAGGAGGGACTTCTGTGCTATACCTAGCAGATGCTAGTAGAGGTTAGATGCTATATGCTAATAGCTAGTTATGGTCATAGTAAAGGATACAGCAAACGTTTTCAAGTGCTAAGTCTGGGACGTGCAGACATCTAGAATTGAAATTGGTGCAATCTGTCAGAAATGCCTATGGGTAAAGTGTTCTCAGTACTAGTACTTGCGTGCAATGTTTAGGATAGGGTACATTGATAATTCTGACATGCTAAACCTGAAGTATGTTAGTAGTTAGATTTGATTTTAGTGCAAGAGGGCAAAAACATTCTAGACAAAGGTATACTCTGTGTTGGCACCTGGTACAGTTGTCACTTTAAGTAGGCAGAAAGGACACGTAATACTGTGTTTAGGAGGTGCTCAATGCTGGGTGCAGATACAGTTTCTCATTCAGGGTCATAGACACACTCATGCTCTGTCTATGGTATGCTAACAGGTGGCTAGTGTTCAAAGCAGGAAGCAAAGTCATTCAATACTGTAACAGGCAGTTAGGTAGTAGTTTAGAAACAATAGTCATAGTATAATTAAAGTCAGGTAGGCAATGTGAGGTTAAGTACGCAACATTAACTTTACAAATAATATGCAGGCATTATAGATGGCAGAGTATTGCAGTATGTCACAATGCTAGTAGCAATCTGGCGCAATAGGGCGGGATAATGGTGGTAGCTACAGTGGCCCGCTGGGCGGAGCTAGATAGCAGTAAAGAGGCACACAAAAAAAAATGCTATACATACTGCGGGATGTGGAAAAACAGCATTTAAAGGCATATGTACAGGCGACTGATAGTGGGGTCATGTGCGCAGTATAAGAGCAAGGATATAGGTTAATAGCAGGGGACAAAGTACAGTCAAATGAGGTCCATGAAGATGAGCGTGGCCGACAAGCGTAGTAGTATAAGTTGCTTCAGTGTAGCTTACCAGGATGTTTGAGGTAGCGACAGTGTGTGGACACCACAGCAGGGATGGGCAAGGGTTCGGGCCCTGGGCACTGGCGCCACTGGACAGGCACAGGACAGGCTGGGTCCTTTGAACGCGGTTCTTCGAGCGGTGGTGCGGCTCACGCCTACTGGTTCAGGATTGGTTAGATGAGGATCTGGACAGCCAATCCGGCTGCAGGGATTAGTGAGTGTGTTCTACCAGAGCTGGAGGCAGCTCACGACGATGTGTCGGCCATCTTGGCATGGGGAATGCCGCGTGTGGTGTACTGGCGGCAATGCATACACGCCTGTAAAGGGGAAGGTCGTAGTGGCGGTCTCAGCTGATAAATGGAAAATAAATCAGCGCGGCATCTCCATTGGAATTTAGGTGTGCTTCGTAGGTCAAACGAAATTAGAGAGCAATAACGACGGTGAAGCCCAGTGGCTTACCTCGTACTCTGTAAAAGCTCAGAATGCTCCTCACGAACTCCAGCAGGCTACACTGCACCAGCAGTAAGGAAGGAGCTCCTGCACCTAGGCTGCTGGATGGCTGGACGGCTGTGTGTGGGGCACAGGATGGGCTGGATCCTTTAAACGCGGTCCTTCGAACGGTGGTGCAGCTCACGCCTACCGGTTCAGGATTGGTTAGATGAGGATCTGGACAGCCAATCCGGCTAAGGGATTAGTGGGTGTGTTCCACCAGAGCTGGAGGCAGCTCACGACAATGTGTCGCCATCTTGGCATGGGGAATGCCGCGTGTGATGCAATGGCGGCAATGCATACACGCCTGTAAAGGGGACGGTCGTAGTCGCGGTCTCAGCTGATAAATGGAAAATAAATCAGCGCGGCATCTCCATTGGAATTTAGGTACGCTTCGTAGGTCAAACGAAATTAGAGAGCAATAACGACAGTGAAGCCCAGTGGCTTACCTCATACTCTGTTAAAGCTCAGGATGCTGCTCACGAACTCCAGCAGGCTACACTGCACCAGCAGTGAGGAAGGAGCTCCTGCTCCTAGGCTGCTGGATGGCTGGACGGCTGTGTGTGGGGCACAGGACAGGCTGGGTCCTTTGAACGCGGTCCTTCGAACAGTGGTGCAGCTCACGCCTACCGGTTCAGGATTGGTTAGATGAGGATCTGGACAGACAATCCGGCTGCAGGGATTAGTGGGTGTGTTCCACAAGAGCTGGAGGCAGCGTCCCGTCCCCTTTCCTCCATACTTATGGGAGATTCCCAAGCACTCCTAACAGGAACTACGGGAGGATGGAAATACCCCTTACTGAAAAAGGTTCTTCAGCACAGCCTGACCAAACTGAGCATCAGCTCTTGAGCTCATGTCAAGACAATAATGCTTACAAAAAGCAGATGGGGAGGCCCAAGTAGCTGCCCTAGCGATGGACTCCCAGGGGACATATTTCTGAAAAGCAACCGCGGCTGCCTTGCCCCGCACCAGGTGTGCATGAATACCCTTAGGAGGTTTCAGCCCTTGGACGGTGATAGACTCCGTAATGCAGGTGGCGATCCACCGAGTAATAGTCGCCTTAGACGCCTGCTTACCCTGAGGGTTATCAAAAGTCACAAACAGTTGAGAAGAACTCCTAAACTCGGAAGTTCTGTCCAGATAGAACTTAAGAGCCCTTCTGACATCGAGACAGTGCAGAACCCTTTCTGCCTCCGAGGTTGGGTTCGGAAAAAAGACCAGCAGGGAGATTGACTGATTCAGATGGAATTCGGTTACCATCTTCGGCAGGAAAGCAGGATTCGTCCCTAGGACTAACTTATCCTTGTGAAAGACCAAAAAGGGATGCTCCACCGACAAGGCCACGGCGGGTGCGGACTGCGAATTGGAGGGTAGAGGCGTGTCAAGCCTGAAAAATGCCTCTTAACCACTGGATTACCCAGAGAGTAAGAACATTGGTCCGTAGAAAGAAAAGCAGAGACCGCTGAAAGGTAAGTTCTGCATGACAGAACGTGAACACCCGACTCTGCTAGGAAGGATACGAAGGACAGCACCGTGTCAATCGTAGCCCCCCTTAGGTCCAACTGTTTTTCCAAACACCAATGACAGAACCTGAGCAATTTACTTCTGTATTGGGATCTAGACGAGGGTTTCCTGGCTGCCTGGATAATACGCATGTTATCCGCAGACAAGTTAAGATGTTCTAAAGACTTGAACTCAAGCGCCATGCCGCCAAGCTGAGTGATTGTGGGGAGGGGTGCCACATCTGCTGTTCCCCCTGATGAAGAAGATCGGGGGTCACTGGTAACCTGATCGGCATATACACCGACAGGTGCTGAAGTTCTGAGAACCAAAACCTGGCCAGCCACCACAGGGCTATGAGTAGAAGGGAACAGTTCACCAAGTTCTTCAGCTTCCAAATTGCTCGATGGACTAGAGGCAGAGATGAGAAGGCGTAAGCTCTCATGTTGTGCCATGGAATCTCGAGAGCATCCCCCAGAGAGGAGGCTCCCAGCCCCCCTCTGGAGGCATACTGAGGAATCTTCTTGTTTACCGCCGTAGCGAAGAGGTCCAACTCCGGTGTGCCCCAACGCAAGAAAATCCATGAGAGGACCTCCGCCTTCAACTCCTCCTCGTAGCTGACCACTGTCAGCCGGCTGAGGACATCCGCTGTGACATTCAGCTGGCCCGGGACGTGCACTGCAAGCAGCCAAACACCATGAAGCACAGCCCACTCCCAAATCTGGATGGACAGGTCCACGAGAAGAGGAGACTTGGTTCCCCCTTGCTTGTTGATGTAATACATCGACACCACATTGTCCCTGCGTATGCAGACCACCTTGTTGGCTATGATCGGTCTGAACGCCCTGAGCGCTAGGAAGATCGCCAGAAGCTCTAAATGATTTATGTGGAGGAGCTTGTCCTGAGGCGACCAGAGATCCGAGACCTGAAGAGGATCTAACGTTGCACCCCAGCCCAGGAGGGAGGAGTCCTTTGTTATCGTCACCATAGGGGCTGGGTCCTGAAACCCCGCACCCACCAACAGGTTGCTGAGAGATGACCACCATTCCAGGTCCACCCTCATGGAAGCCGGAATCATTATCAGCTTGGAATCCGGGTCTAAAGCCTGACGCCAAGATCTCTGAAGAGCCATCTGGGTCCGCCTCATCTTGAGACGAGCAAGAGGAAGAGCCAACACGCACGAGGCCATGAGGCCCAGAAGCCTCTGGAACCACCAGGCAGACATGCTCTCCGACTGCGCAAACATCTGACATGTGGCTAACAGATCCGCCATCCTGTCCCCAGTCAGGTACACTCTGCAGTCGATCGTGTTCCAGCGGAAACCCAGGAAAATGAAGTCCTGCGAGACCGTCATGGAAGATTTCCGCCAGTTCACCGACAGCCCAAGATGGAACAGGAGCTGAAGGAGAGACTGAAGATTGCCCACTGCTTTCAACGGACAAGCGCTGCATAAAAGCCAGTCGTCCAAATACGGATACACATGGATACCCTGCAGACGAAGATAGGCCGCAATCACTGACATCATCTTCGTGAAGACAAGTGGCGCCGGCTGAGGCCAAAAGGAAGCACCCGAAATTGGAAGTGCTCCACTCCCAAAGAGAAACAGAGATATCTCCTGTGTGGATTCCAAATCAGAATATGCATGTACGCATCCTGAAGATCCACCACACTGAGCCAATCGCCCATCTGCAAGGAGGACCGTATCTGGCTGGGCGTGATCATCTTGAATTTCTCTTGGGGTAGGAAAAGATTGAACTGGGAAAGGTCTAGGATGGTGCGCAGGCCAGCCCGGTTGGGTTTGGGCATCGTAAACAGCCGGGAGTAGAACCCCTCCCCTCGTTCCCCAGGGGGAACAGGTTCCACAGCTCTGAGGTCCAGAACTCTCTGAACCTCGGCTTTGAGGGAGGGCCTGCCCGACAGCTGAAAAGGAGGGTTGAAGAGTGGGGTAGGGAGTAGGGGTAAGCAGAAGCCCGCCCGAGCAACTGACAATACCCATCTGTCTTCGGTGATGGTCTGCCACGCCTCCCAATGAGACGCAATGCGTCCTCCCATCGGGGTATCGTGCGAGCACGCAGAACCCTCATTTTGTAGGTTTTTCGGTTGTATTGCCACCAACACCTGAGGAGGAGGCTGAGGAGCGGGAGAAAAACCGAGTCCGTTGTTGCCTACGGCGGTTATTCCCCAAAGGGGTATCCACTCTGTGAGATTTCCGGTCAAAGAAGCCCCTAAAGCCAGAGGAGGGTCGGCTTTGCGACAACGGTCTCTGGGTTTTGAAAGGGGTCTTAACAAGGACCGACAAGGACTTAGCTGTCTGAGTGCTATCCTTCGTCTTGGTGAGCTCTACATCTGTTGTAGAATGAAAGAGCTCCTTACCATGGAACGGAAGGTCCAACACCTTGTCCTGCACATCTTTTGAGAATTTAGTGGCATGCAGCCATGCCTGCCGTGAGGTATCATCCCCCAGCATAAGGCCCCGAGCCGAGGTGTCTACGTGATGAGCCGCAGCCTCCAGGAGATCCTGGGCCAAGACCCTGGCGTCGGATAATCCCGCCTTAAAGTCTTCCAGCTTCTCGACCGGGATGAACTCCTCGAACTCCGACAGACCTTTCCACATCCGCATATTAGCCCCCACTAACACCAGTTCGGAATTGGCCTGCCTGAGTTGCAAGGCCGAGTTGGCGAACATTTTTCTCCCAAGGGAGTCAAGAAGCTTATCCTCCTTTCCCAGAACCTGAGTAGCCGTCGTGGAAGAGGATGCTGCAGGCCTGGACTGCAAAGTGGCCGCAGCGACTACTGTGGAGGAGGGGGGCGGACAAGATGACAAGGCCACACTCTTTTTTTCGACAATAAGAAAATTGACAAAAAGTCCAAAGTGTGGCTTTTCCCAGACCCTGTGGACATCGGCCAGAACGTCCTTCTGCAAGAACAGGCCGGTACGCTCCAAAGGAGACAGGGTGAACGCCCCAGAAAGCACGCCCTCCTGCGGAGCGGGTGCCTCAGGCACCGAAACATCTAAGAAGCACATGTCCAGTACCCAGTCATGAAAAGCTCTAATAGAGTGGGGCATGTCCTTGTTGTCCTGATCGCCTTGCGCGTCATCCGACAGGTCAGGATCCTGCTGAACCGTGTCGGGCGCTGCCTTGTCCACAGGGGACAATGGGAGCAAAGGCAGAAGAGTTGGGGAAGGCACCGTAGGCAAGGGAGGCACCAGCGGAACCATCGGAGGAACGGGTGGAGCCGGAGGCGCGGTAGGTCATATCTCCCTAAAAAGCCCTTTGAAATATTCCCTCATGGGGTCGGTACGCATGAGTGTTTGAAAGGGTGCCACACCAGCCCCTCCACCGACATATCCACATGAATCAAAGGTGCCGACCGCGCAGGCAACGAAACATTGTGCGGAAGGTGCATAAGGGCGTTCCAATCATAAACTGGCCGATAAGGATCCGCACAAGGAACTCTATGTTCACCCACGGAACCAAGCCCTACACCTGAGGCCGATGGTGTAGTTGTAGGGGTAGCACCCAAAATGGCCACTGCGGTTGTGGCAGGAATGGGTGCCATTTTGTCATCGCCTGAGGGGAACTGCGGCACGTGAGGAAGTGAGGCAGGGGTCCCCATCGATGGATCAGGGGTCTTAACTTTAGCCTTAACATAAGGGACCTTGGCAGAGCCAGTACTATGAGGCCTGGAATGCTTCTGCGACATACCAACCGCCAAATTAGCCTTCCCAGGAAAGACCTTGGCACTGCCGGTAAAAGAAGAAATTTCCTTCTTTGCTCCCTCAACAGATCTGGTGTCGCCGCAAGAGAAGGAACGGTGAGAAACAGCCTTCACCGAAAAGGCCTTGTGAGGCCTCTCAGAACTGTTGGTAGCTTTAGCCTCTGTACGAGGGCCCTCAGACCCAGGTCCGGTAACAGCCTTATCCACACGGGCCTCGAACATCCGTTCGGTGACACCAAGCCCAACCAAGGCCTAGGGGCGCAGCCCGGTCTTATGCTTGAGGGAAGCCGAAAGAGAGGCCTCAGAGCGAGCTCCGGTACCCCATGACTCAGTATAACTGGGTCTACAAACAGCCCCCACAGGAGGGGCCTCGGAGCGTGCTCCGGTATCCACAGGCCCCTTACTGAGACCCTCAGAGAAAACTCTGGTACAATTATTAGGCCCAACGGGCACCTCAGGGCAATCCCCGGTGACAGAGCGATCTGCGCTCCTCCCGGCCCGGGAGGAACCTGGAAAGGTATCCCCCGCCGGGGTGCTCTGAAAAGTAAAGAATTTACCGGGCGTTTCTTCTTTTCGTCGATGAACGCTTGAAAATGCGAAGGAGGAGTTCGTCGGAACACCTCCTCCCACCGCTCCAACCGATGTTGAAGTGCCCGGACCGAAAAGGAGTCGCAGTAAAAGCAGGAGTCCCAACGGTGATCCGGACCCAAACACTCTAAACAAAGAGGATGGGGATCCACCCTCGCGAAGCATCGGTGACACGATGAACAATCTGGAAAGTCTAGTTTGAACGACATAGACAGACTAGTACACGATCGCTAGCGAGAGCCAGAGAGGAAAAAAGGGAAGAAAATCTTCTGAGGATGCAAGTGCGTCCAGTCCCGAACGAGCGGAGAAAAGGACTGATGGGTGATGCGCGGGGCGGAGCCAAGGGGGCGGGGTTACGGCCGTGTGCCGGGCCACGCACAAGAAAGAGAGGAAGGGCACATTTTTGAAAAAAATGTTTGGATGCTTTTTACAAAGTGCTCCGGTCGCGTCCGACAGGACGGAGAGATGTCCCATAAGTATGGAGGAAAGGGGACGGGACGTAGGAGTATGCATATAAACATTGGGGTGCACGAGTCGCCTGAAATTGAAATGTACACCGATAAACACTGTGCATCAGATACAATGTAATGTCAGTGATGTGTTTAAGTACCCTGAAAGTATGCAATTCATTACACCTCTAGGGCAATTAATCATATTTGCTTGAGTAAGTTCATGATGCAGAATTAAGGCTGCTATATCAACACTCAACTTTCAAGACTGGAAGCCTAACAACGATTTTGACAGTAATGGTAAATACTGCCTTTTTTACCGCTCCACCAAATTATGACTATCACAAAACCATCTGCCTGCTTTTGTATGGAGAAAAGGGCCTCCACACAAAGGCATAAACGTTAATAGCGCATTTCCTCAATGGAACTCCAAAATGGGGAATAAGTACAGGCTCTGCATGACTCTAAATCATCAGGATACTTCATGTTATTGTATTAAAAGCATGTGCTGCAGTGCTAAAATAGTTTTTGCGGCAGAAATGTCACCAAACATGTAAGGAGGCCCTTGATGATTTCCTCATCACTATTGCTAACTTTATGTAACTACATCTTGATCATTTACTGCATTAAACAGCCCCTACCCTAAAACACAGTGATACACAGAACCATACCTTTAACACTGCCAGCCATTAAAATTCTTCTGGGCTTTAAAAGAAAAATACAAATAGAAAGTTTATCAAAAGACAGCGGCAGAACTTGAATTTACGCCTACTGGATCCAAAGCAGGTGATATTGCCATTAAACTAGTCATGATTTAGAACCTCACAAGGAGAGCATAACTCTTCAGGGCTGGAAGTTATTTTTGATCCGCTGTGTACTATATTTATCCCAAATGCAGCTCAGAAGTAAATAACACATTCTGTACAGTTTCTAACGTGCCATGAGTCAATGGAGGAGGTCAAGTGTTTCTTTGGTAGGTTGTTTTGTGCCCAGATTATATTAACTTTAATATGGTTTGGGGTGAGTAACATTGCTTTGCTTAGTGCTAGATGATGGCTTGGTACTTACAAAGCGCACAGTAACACATGCCCCTTGACACAGAAACAGAGAATCAGAATAGTTCACACCTTTAGTCTTGTATATCAAACGAGACAATGTTGTGTTAATTCACTAAAAGTCCCACAGTGTACCAGATGTGTGAGACTTTGCTGGCTGATCAAGTGTTACCCAACTTACTGTAAGTTGTGATATCCAGCTTCATAGAACAGACCCAAGGAGAGCCTTAGAATCCACTTTAAGACCTCCACTCAGGATATCCCCTGCCCGGGCAGCCCTCGTCTAAGGTCCCTAAGGCAAAGTGCAGCTCCTGAAGAAACAGTTCCACTCTGTGTTTGCCTGTGTTTGCCTGGGACGCCTGCTGCAGTCAACCAGCAGCGACGGATAAGGTAAACGTGGTGTGGGAAGGGAGTACAGCCATTACTGTACTCCAGTCAAACCCCATCACTCTTATTGCCTATTATTATCTATCCTAATTGTGTAAGGTAGCCATTTCGGCACTTAGTCTTTGCAGTTTGGTTATACTCTAGATGGAGCCTAAATTACACACAGTAGCCATACTCCACATCCACACTGTTGGTATAGCCTTTATGCTCACCTGCGCACTGAGACATAACTGCGCTGCACCCTATATTTAGCCATTGTGTTCCGCACAATAGCTAATTTGTGTTCAGCGTTGCCATGACCTATAACATCTTTCATGGGGCGATATGGGTGGGAAGCACAACCATTGCTGAGCTCCAGAAACCCAGCCATCCTTATGCTACTACTGCTATGTTAAAGATGCTATTAAAATTACCGCAAACCCCCCTGGCACTATTAGCGCCGGATCATGGGTTTGGCGGAACGGTAAGTTCTCATTCCACACTGGGCCCATTTGGTAATTACCAATTCCCCATTGAGCCCAATGGGGAATTTCAGCGCTATTACCGCTGGCGGTATTAGCACGGCGGTAATAGTGCCAAAAATCAGCAAAATCACGGCAGATTTGCCCCCAGCTCAGAGCTGGGGGTAAATCCTGCCAAACCTGTGATTTGGCGGAACCTTAAATGCAGCAGTAATAGCGTTACCACCGCATTTAAGGGTTACCGCCAAACTCATGATGAGGCAGTCTGTATTAAATTGTGCTACCCTCCATATGCAGCCATTGTGATAAACTTCTTAGCCATTGTACCGAACTGTGGAAGGAACTGTGTTGCGCCTTGACATATACTAAACGGCAGACATCAAGCAAGATTTAGATGTATTTTGTGGGAAAGAAATGTGTTGCGTCAGGATGTATTTTGGGGGTAGGAAATGTGTTACAATAACATTTCATGAAGATTACAAAAGCTTTACACTTGGATAGAATTGCAATGATTTTGCCACACATCCCATTTAGATAAGAATTGTGAAGATTAGCTCTGCCTCACATTTATATAGAACGAGATGATATACCTGGTATGGCCCGGGCTTTCATTCACTCATAGCTACAGGCAACTCTGCAAAATTTGGTGCAGATTGGTGAAACGGTGTGGAATTGTATAAGGAACAACGCTTCACCAAGCCACAAACCCACAAACACATTTTCACTTTTGCTGAAATCTGGGGAAAGGAGTGGGGTGTCCAAATGTCATGTAGCCAGTCATGTCCGGAGGGTCCTAACAGGTGACTCTGCAAAATTTGGTGCAGAGTGGTGAAACAGTGTGGAATTGAATAGGGAACATACGTGAAACCCACAAAACCACACATTTTCACTTTTATATATATAGATTGTGAAGATCAGCCCTGTGTCACATCTATATAGAATTGTGGAGATTAGCCCTGCCTACATTTAGATAGAATTGCAAAGATTAGCCATTGGTCACATTTAGATAGAATCGTGAAGATTAGCCACCTAGAAGAACTTTGAGAGTACCCACTGTACTAACCACCCCTCTCCTGCTGCTTCTCCTACACAACTCCCTTATACTATACACGTCCATCGAAAAGCCTAACTACACACAAACACACACCCAACATAACTAACACACGCATACAACAACCACCACAGGCACTGGACCTTACCACTAGGGACACAACAAGCCAGATAGACAAACAATGCAAGGGCAGTGCCAGTACAGGGTGCATATCGTGTGTGTGTGAGACACGAGCTAAGCTGGCAAACGAATGTTGTACATTTTATTCCATATAGCACATTTTAAAAAACAAATAAATGAAGACCCACAAACCCCACCTTTTCCAACTCTGCAGTTCTGATTATATGAAACGGTTAATATCCAGGATGGTGCCAAGAATGATATTGAACATCACACCTTCTCTGTTGTGACCCATGCTACACAAAATGCACTCTATACGCTACCTTTCATCTGGTCTCGACAGACAATATTTTTCATGGTACATTGACAGGCAGTCAGTTGGGAGTCAGTTTACATCTGTGGAGATTTAGGTGGTGGAGTTTGAGTATTTAGCATGCGTTCAGAGAGAGAACGAAAGAGTGTGAGTGTGTGTGTGTCTGTCTGTCTGTCTGTCTGTCTGTATACATAATACAGTACATACTGAGTTCGTATAAGATGCTTGTAGTAATTGCATTTATTTCTTAGCTACAATATTTGAATAACCCATAAACCCACTGTTTTTCTTTCAAGACCAAAGGTGCCAATGGTCCAGGCAAATAGCGAAATTTGAGCTATAGCAAGACCTAGTAACATAGTATGTTATTCAATATACCCGCAGTTGTTTCCAACACTAATGTATGGGTGGCAAATAAATGGCAGTACATCCGGATGTCTTGCTCATAATTAATTTATCATAAATAAATCCGTTTTTTAAACATTTGTTTAAATGCTGGTATTCAATATGCAGAGTTCTCAGAATCTAATGAAAGGTGTAACATACAGGCATATATAACACAAATATATAAATAACTGATTTAGACTACACCTTAAGTGAAAAACGACACTAGAGATAAAGCAAAATATATGAGTAGAAATATAACATTTGCGTATGCCAAATATACATTTTCTTTGTTTTTAACAGAAAGTTACTTTTCATTAAAAACACAACCGACATTTTTCGACTATAGGCCACCGTAGATTACCCCTCTAGTCTTTTTCAGGGTCAACAGAAAAGACTGGAGCTCTCCATTTCTCTGGTGCTAGAATTAGGTTTTCTAATATTCATGTAGGTCTATAGACCTGTGCAAGAGCCTTTAATGAAGTGTAAGGGACCATAACGCCAGGTCAGGCCCGTGATGCGGGTCTGTGAAACTATTATAGCCCACCTTTGTTCTTAAAATACATATTATATACACGGGCCCGTGGCTAGTTTATGAATCTGCCTAGGCAGTTTGTGGGGAACTAGCTGCATGACTCTTAAGCATTGCTGTCAGTAGCATACTGGACAATCTGCAGGCTACACAGGCTCCAAAAGTTTAGGAAAAGGGAGTTAGGAAAAGCCTGTTCAAAGATCTCAGGGTGCTAGTGATCTGCAGCTATAACCTGATGGCTTTGCCAAGACAATGTAGAACTCTGTCTGTTCCAACTGAGGTGGCCCAATAGCTACACACCTTGACTGGTCGGCAAGTGTTTCCTCCCAGCCAGAGCGCGATGTGTCCATTGTAAGCGTGAGCTGGGGCTCTCCTCCACGAATGGAGTACCCATTCACAGGTAATGGGTGGCAGTTCGCAAATAAAGATCTTTGTAGAGCCAATGTGGAATGGGAACCTGCTTGTCCAGGGGATCCTATGCCTGATCCCAGCTCCTCGCCAATTGTAGTTGGGTCTGGCGAATGTGGAGGGTGGTCAGAGGGGTATAGAAGCCTTTGAAACCACCGGGCTGAGGTTCCTTTGTGACTCAGAAACAAGGACACCATCTGCAGGACGTCAACCACTTGTTTCATTGTGGGACAGACTAGGACTATGGAGTAATCCCAGAAGGCAGATCCTAGGTTAAGGGGGTTCTATGGAGGATGAACTCGCACTGAAGGAGTAGGAGCCTAAGGAGGCAACAGCAGATCTACCCCGTGAGGAGGCATGGGAGTAGTCCGCAACTCAGGAGCGGCCTGAGGCATGGATTAGCAAGCCGGATGTTGGGACTATGTGAAACCCACTGGGCAAAGCAGCAGCTCCTTCATAAGGCCTTTAAAGTATTGCTGAAATGGCTGTGAATGTATTAAATTCTGAAACAAGGCCTGAACCGCACTTTGAAAGACCCAATCCTCGCTGGGGCATCCGTGGCCATGATCTGTAGAGGGAGCGGGTCTGGGTGCCCATGAGTCTGTGAATTACAAAAATGGTCTGAGTAGCTCCTCACACTGGGGAACTACTCCACTCTCAGGGAGAACAATGGTAGGCCCCACAGCCCCAACGCAGGGGAGGCAAAAAACCCTCCAAGGATCCAATCCCATTGCTAGGGTCAGAGGCAAAGGAGAATTGTCACCTTGTCAGCTGTGTGTGAACGCCCTGAATGGACCCTGAAACAGTCACAGACAATATCCTGGTACCCATTCCCATAAAAAAAGCCTTAATTGTGAAAATAATCACTGTTCAAGTGGATACACACATCACTGACCGCATGCATGTAGGGCCAACCAGAACATGATGTATTTTGTGACACTTAGGCTTGCGACCAGTTCGTGGAGCACCAAAGGCCTCGAGATGTGGCCCGCTGCAATGCAAAATGCCCTAGGGAGCAGAGCTCCCAGTAGAAGCCCTAAACGAGCCTGGTAGCCCCTCATGCCGAAGCCCGGTCATCGACAGCCAAGGGCTCTTTGTGGAAACAACAGTACCAGTCCCTGCGGAGGCCTCCTGATAACCCCAATATTGTGATGGCTAACCATGCCAGACCCATAACAAGCCTTCTGCTAGGCAGAAATCACCAAACTGGAGGGCTGATGAAAAAAGAAATGTACCTTCTTCGTTCAAAACGATAAAATTCCTCAGATGTTTCCACTGAGAAATCATAAAAACCTCTTCTCACCTTCCTGCTAAAAAGATCCGAAAGAAAGTGCTTCACAAAGCGCGTAGGAGTCCCGGCAGTGAGTCGGGCCCAAATACTTTAAATAGAGCAGTGAGGATCTGCAGCTGAGAACCTCCAATGACATGGCATGCGTAAAGTGAATCGTACATTTCCCGGCATAAACGGGTTACTGGCCAAAGAGTGAGGGGAAAAATAGAATAAATAAACAAAAATTACTATGAGCAGCCAGAAAAAAAAGAAAAAGAAAGCGATGTGCGTCAGATATCCGGACAGTCCAACATAGAAAAAGGTACTGGGGAAGGAGCGTGATATATGTTTGCCTGTGTGACATCCTAACCCTTCACCCCCACTCCCACAGGGTGCCCAAGCTAGTGTGTGTAGGCTCCCTCCCTCCATCTCCTTACGATTGTGGGGCTGGCAGCGGTCACGCAGCCGGCCTCACAGGGGCTGGGGGTCCCAGCACCATTTTAGGATTGCCAGGGTCACCCAGACTTACTTGGGTTGCAGGGCAGGACCCTGTGAGGCCATGGAGACACGGCCTGGGTGCCAGTGGCCCCTTGGATGCCTGCAGCATCCTGGATGGTGGGTGCCTGGGCTGGAACCAGGCCACCAGGCTGGTCCGGGGGGCCCAGACCAGCAGGGACCTGCAGGACTGTGATCACACAGTGTGGGCCTGCAGGCCAGGGCTGCAGGACCGTGATCACACAGTGTAGGCCTGCAGGCCCAAAGTAAGAGACGGAAACAACAGGACTTCCATTGTTGAGTCTGCGCTATTCTGTTGCACGTGCCTGCAGTTGCTCCTTTTATTAGCTCGGTCCATGACACAGTCATAGCCCATCTTCAAAGGGCAATACACTTGGGAGGGTCACACATAACACATACCTGCTGTTATGGCGGCCGCAACACCACAATGGTACATGAAGACGGCAGAGCAGCGGCAGGAGACCAGAGCAATGGGAGAGGCAGTCGGTCCCAAGTTCAGACACATGCAGCAGCCATTGAGATGCTGGCAGAGAGGCGGGGGACGCGGCTTGCTTCAGTGGAGGACCTGCCTGCAGGGAGGAAGAGGGAGCAGATCCAAAATGGGAGGGACACTGTTGGAGAGCTGCAAACCTGTGCAGCATCCCAAAAAGGAGCACATCTCCAGCTGAAAATTCCAGCTGGAGCCTGCATGTAGAAAAATAAACCCACTAAACCACCAAGAGGTTTTGTATTAATAATGGCCTCCAGGAAGGCCTTAATAACGAAGGCCCCATTAGCCCACCAAGGATTGTTCTATAAAAAAAGGCTGAAAGAAGCCCTGATAACTTAACCCACATTAGGAACGCGGTAGGCCCGCATGAGAATGGAGCGGGGCTTACAAGCCCATATGAACCCTCCCCAAGCCCTGCCCAGTCAGAGTCCCTGGAGAAAGGCAACTTGATTGGCCACGGTAAGTTTGTCAAACCTGGGAGGGGGTGGGATATTTAAAGGTAAGCTTCAGAAAGGTTTAGTGTGGTTTGTAGTTGGATGAGAATAGGAGATGGAGGAAGACGTCTAAGAG
This sequence comes from Ambystoma mexicanum, assembly GCF_040938575.1. Taxonomy (NCBI): domain Eukaryota; kingdom Metazoa; phylum Chordata; class Amphibia; order Caudata; family Ambystomatidae; genus Ambystoma; species Ambystoma mexicanum. Next base: position 558,011,583 of record NC_090931.1, read on the forward strand.
AATAGAGGAAGAGTGTGGAAGGAGTGTGGATGTCATTGGCGAAAAGGGTCTGTGGAGTGTTTGCGTAAGGAGTGAGTGTAGGAGCAGTGAGGAGGTAGAAGTGGTAGTAGCTGGAGATAGTGGTATCACAGTATGAGTGAGAAGTGGTAGAAAAGTAGAGGGAGAGAGGAGAAGCAGTAGTAGCCAAGCATAGGTAGTTGACGTGGTAGTAGCAGTACAGGAGTGGGAGTAGTAGTAGTAGTGAGAGGTGGTAGTGGCGTATGAGTAATAGTAGTAGTAGAAGAGAGGTATCAATGATGAGGAGGTGGAGTAGTAGGAAGGAGAAGGTTAGGTCACAGAGAGTAATAAAGTGCTAGTTGGATTAGTGAGCGGAGGAGAAAGAGGGGAGGAAGTGAAAGCAGGAAAATAAAAGTAGCATCAAAGGGTGGCAGAAGGAAGGCAGAGTGTAACATCGGAGGGATAGTAAAGTGGTCGGGAGGAGGACATTTTGGGATAGGATAGGAGATAGTTGGTAATAAAAGGAATGAACACGCCCATTATTAATCTACATAGATCTCGTCATAATAATGCAACACATTAACAAATCTACAGATTATACAGTGCCCACTTACGAAGAGTTCGATTCAATGTGGTTGGAGCTTCTGTTCAAGTTTCATCAAGGGATGAATTTTGGTTCTGGTATTTTTCACTATGTATGGTTGCTATACACATTTTATGACATGGATAAAAAAGGGAAAACATATCTGACAGCTGGGAAGTGCAGACATAGGGTTCAGGCATACGCCAGCAGACAGAATGCATATGCTCTGTTGCTATAGAAGAAAGGAATGGAGAGAGGGCTTGCAATGCATAATGTGAGAGCAGGAGCATGCCAACTAAAAAAAAGGACTTCAGTGTCCCTACATGTGTATGACCTCTATCTATACTTCAGAAAACCGTAGGAAGCTTTGATAGTTATGATAGAAAGATTCAAAGATATGCACTGGTAACTCTTAACTCAACTCTTATGCATTCTGCCATGCATGCTCGCCCTTAACACTTAAGGGATTAAGGCATAGCATAAACTAAAGCAAATCAGATTTGTTTTCATTGGTGTAGAAGGAGTTGGTAGGGCAAAATCTTCTTGACATGCAATTTCCTGGGACTACTGAGATGTTTAGGTATTTTGCAACACCCTCCTAAGCACACATCTGAAGACTACAGATTGTTAAAGGCCCCTTTCATTATAACAGAACTATCATCTTCTATAATAGGTAAAGTTGCCTTAAGCAAAATGTTAGAACAGTGACACAGTTCCGCTTCTTTCTTGGGCAATTGTACAAATAGGTTATTTCAGAATTAGAGGCATATACCAGTGCACACAAAGCTGTAGTAATATGATATAATGGGAGGGATTGGGTCTCCTAGATTAAAAAACTTCAATATCATGTGGTCAACTGCAGTATGTTGGCCAGCAGGGGGATACTGAAACACGGGCAAGGGCTTCCGGTAAAACCTCTACTTTGTAACTACTGGATGTAATGTAAATATAACATGCAAAACAACAAGGAAAACTAAACTGATAAGGAGTTTAGCATCCTTTGGTAGTGCAAAAGGTTCCTACGAGATCCATTAAAAGTACATTGATCAACTCCACAAACCATATCTCTTATGAAGATAACGTTTTGAATTCTGCAATTTATTAGCTATAAATTATACAAACATGCACCAGTCTTTAACTTCAATCCTTGAATACACAATTCATACATAAATACAGTTATTAAAATCTATGTACAAGAACGTACTTACAAACTATACAAACATTAAAAAGTCCTAAACTGCAGTCAACAAGGAACAAGTTACTTACCTCTAACTGTTGTTCTCCAGCATGGGTCTGGCATGGATTCACATGCTCATGAATATTCCCTGTCGACAGGCCGGGAATCCTCGGTAAAGAAAATATCAGTATCAGTTTCGTTTCTGATCTGTCTTTCTCAGTAGTAACCAATCACTGGTCTCTGGGTCATACTGCCTCCAGCCAATGACTGCCCTCTCCCTAAGCCCCGCCTCTGGCAGCCATCTGAAGATTTGGTAGCACGGAAAGTGGCAGTATGACCAAGTGAAGAGCCGCAGAGGGGTAGGAGGGAGGGTTTGCATGTAAATCCATGCCGGACCCATGCTGGAGAATACCAGTTACAGGTAAGTAACTTGTTCCTTCTCCAGCATGGGGTCTGGCATGGATTCACATGCTCTTGAATATAAGAATACATAGCAGTACACACATGCACAACCAATAGGAGGTGGCAACGGCTCAACATTAAGCATCACATCAAAAACTCAACATTAAGCAATTCTTACCTCCTCCCAGGCTCACCTTAGGCGAACAGGTTGCGCAGCACCGCTTGGCCGACCCTGGACTCCTCCCTGGAATCCCGGTCCACACAGTAGAATCTCGTGAAGGTGTGCGTCTACCTCCACGTAGCAGCCCTGCAGATGTCCAGCAGGGGCACACCAGACAAGAACGCTGTGGTAGCAGTGATAGCTCTGGTCAAATGGGCTCTCGGACGGCCAGGCAACGGTCGGTTTGCCAAACGATGACAGTGCATGATGCAGCCGGAGAGCCATCTGGAAATGGAAGCCTTCGAGAGAGCCTTCCCTTGGTTCACAGGTCCAAAGTTCACAAATAGCTGTGATGTCTTCCGAAAACTCTTTGTGCGGTCCACGTAGAACTTCAGCGCTCTAGCCACATCCAGCGAGTGCAAAGTCCTCTCGGCTGGTGACAAAGGCGATGGGAAGAAAACAGGTAACACCAAGGGCTTGTTGAGGTGGAAGTCCGACGGCACCCTGGGCATAAAGGAGGGGTGCGTCCTCAGCACCACCCTCGTGTCGTGAAAAGTTAAGTATGGAGGCTTACAGGATAGGGCCTGGATCTCTCCCACTCGTCGTGCGGAGGTGATGGCCTCAAGAAACGCAGTCTTCCACGACAGGAACTTCAACGGTGCCGAATGCAGGGGCTCGAATGGCGCCCTCATGAGCCTGGTCAGCACCACGTTGAGCTCCCACGCCAGGGCAGGGGCCTTCACCGGCGGGAACGATCGGAACAGTCTCTTCATAAATTCCTTCACCAGGCGATGGGACCACAAGGACGCCCGTCCTGTGGTTCTGGTGTATTGGGAGATCACAGCCAGATGTATCTTGATGGAGGCGTGAGCTAGTCCAGCCTTGGCCAGCGACAGTAGGTACGGCAGCACTTGAGGGGCCGTAATCCGTAGTGGGTTAATCTTCTGTGCACGGCACCAGACAGAGAACCTCTTCCACTTATGTCCGTAGCACTTGAGAGTTGAGGACGCCCTGGCCTTTGCAAGGACCTCTCTGAAGTCAGCCGGGATATCGTACCCTCCAAACTCTAGTGCTGCAGGAGCCAGGCCTGCAGGCTCAGCAACTCCGGGTCGTGATGAAGTATGGCGCCTCCTTCTCTGGAGAGAAGATCCGCGTCCGTCGGCAGCTTGACTGGTGGGGACGCTGACAAGTCCAGAAGGTCCGGGAACCAGATCTGCCTCGGCCATGCTGGTGCGACGAGGATCATCCTGCACCAGGACCTCTTGAGCTGGTTGACGAATCGGAGCAGCAACGGTAACGGGGGGAACGCATATAGTAACAGGCCGTCCCAGGGGAACGAGAAGGCATCGCCCATGCTCCTCGGCTGGGGAAACCTGCTGGCGAACCTCTGGCACTTGGAGTTCATCGCCGTCGCGAACAGGTCGATCTGCGGTTTTCACCATCGTCGGAAGAGTCGATCCACTTGATCCTGACATAGTTCCTACTCGTGGCACGAGCGCAGCTACCTGCTGAATGAGTTGACGATGGTGTTCTTTATCCCTGCCAGATGAAAGGGCACTAGAAACATCCATTGGGCGACGGCCAATGCCACAGATCCTGGGCTTCCTTGGAGAGGGCTGGGGATCTGGTTCCTCCCTGCTTCCGGATGTAGAACATCGTGGTGGTGTTGTCGGTGAAGATTCTCACCACCTTGCCCTTGAGGGACGGGAGAAAGGACCTGAGGGCCCAGAACACTGCACGGAGCTCCAGGATGTTGATGTGAAGCGGTTTCTCCTCCGGGAGCCAAAGGCCTCTCGCGTGAAGTTCTCCGGTGTGCTCTCCACACCCTTCCAGGGAGGCATCTGTCGTCACCATTATCTGGTGGGATGGGGTCTGAAAGTCTGTGCCTGCCGCCCGATGAGCGCGGGTGCCCCACCACCGGATCGCTCGTCGGAAGGTCTCGTTGAGCGGGATCCTGTCCTCGAAGCTGCCCGTTGCTTGGATCCAGCGGGCATCGAGGAACTCTTGCAGAGGGCGCATCTGAAGCCTGCACAGGCGCACAAGATATATGCAGGAGGACATCATTCCGAGGAGGGACTTGATGGACCTCCCCCTGGCCACGTCCGTGGCCAGCAGACGCTGCACCCTGCCCGGGATGGCCTTCGTCCTTTCCTCCGACGGCGAGGCCAGACGCGCCACTGTGTAGAGCTTGGCTCCCAGAAACAGTGCGACTTGCGACAAGACCAGGTGGGATTTGGGAAAGTTGATGAAGAATCCCAGATCCGTGAGCAGTTGGACGGTCTTCGCTGTGTGATCTACGGCAAGCTCCCTTGTCCTTGCTCGGATTAGCCAGTCGTCCAGGTAGGGGTAGACGTGGATCCCCTGCAGGCGCAGCCGCGCCGCCACCGGTGCGAGGCACTTGGTGAACACACTGGGTGCCAATTTCAATCCGAACGGGAGGGCCTTGAACTGGTAGTGCCGTCCTTGGACCACGAACCTGAGGAACTTGCTTTGTCCTTTTAGAATGGGGATGTGGAAGTACGCATCCTCCAAATCCAACGACAACAGGAAATCACCGTTTTCCAGGTGTCCCAGCACGTGCTGGAGGGTGACCATCCGGAACTTCTGTGCCTTGATGTACTTGTTCAGTCGTCGCAGTTCCAGGATGGGGCACCATCCTCCTGTCTTCTTTTTCACAAGGAAGTACCTTGAGTATACTCCGGAGCCCCAGAGCCTCTTCGGGACGAGCTCGATGGCACCTTTTTTGAGCTTCGTCCATACCTCCAAAAGTAGTGGAGGGACGTTATTTTCTTTCCTGGCCACGGGTGGAATGCGGGGGCACTTTTTTAGAAATTCGAGGGCGTGCCCGACACCGCTGACGGTTCAATCTTGCTTGGAGGATGCCTTGCCGCCTTGGCCTCCCTGGTGACGACGGTGGGGTCCACCCGACTTTCCTCGTCCTCTATAGGCTTCCTGAGACGAGGAGTGGGCCGCTTGGCGGTACACAGAGGAGCCACCGCCGAATCCCTTGGAGGCACCCTGCTTGCCTCCGGTGCTCTGAAAGGACGGCCTTCCTCGCCGGAGAACGCCTAGGGCCTTAGCTGTCTCCGTGTCCGCCTTGATGGCTTGGAGGGAGTCATCTACTTTTTTCCCCAAACAGACCCATCGAACAGCATGTCCAAAACCTTGGTTTGTACGTCCTGGCGGAAATCTGTCGCCTTGAGCCACCCTCGTCGTCTAAGGCAAACGCCGTTGCCTAGCTGGCAGAAACCAGTGTCGGCAATGTCCGTTGCCACCGTAATGGCGTGATCCAACGCCACTTCGCCTTCTTGCAAGATCCCCAGGGCCTCGGCCCTCTTGTCATCCAGTAGGAAGTCCAACAGGGGGGGCGATCTAGTACCATAACTCCCTGATGTAGTGGGCCCCGATTGCGAGGGCGTTGGCCGCCTTAATCGTTGTTGCCGCCGACGAGATAACTCGTCGTCCCATTGCGTCCAGCTTCTTTCCTTCGCCGTCCGGCGGGGAAGTCGACGTTGAGGCCGATGCCCTCCCCGCTTTCTTCTTGGCCGCTGCTGAGACGACCGAGTCAGGGAGCGGTTGTGCTCTAAGGCACAAAGGGGCCGCGTGTGGGACCCGGTACTTCTTCTCGTACCGATCCCTCTTGGCAGGCATCGTAGACGGGTTCTTGAGAAGGGTGAGACCCTCGTCCCAGATGTCATCCAGCAGAGGCACGGCGAGGACTGTCTTCCTCTTGGCCTCACGCTGTTGGTAAAGTAAACCTACCTTCTTCTTCTCTTCGGGGCAGAGCTGAAAAAGCTTGGATGCCCTGGCGATCATTGCATGGAAAGATCTGATCTCGTCGGGCGGGGAGGCCCGGACTGGGGGCGATGGGAGCTCCGTCCTGTCGTCACCGCCGTCGTCATTGTCGGTACCCGTCGTGGCCGTGTCCGTTCCCGTGTGATCCCCAGGGACGGGCAACGTGGGTAAAGGCTGAGCAGGCCGTGAGGGCTGAAAAGGCGGGGCTGGATGGATCCGTCTTCTCTAGTTCGAGGGGCTCCTGCTGGGCCTGGTTCTGGCTCTGGCTCCTCCGTCGAGCCGGGTTCCGGATCCTCCGTCGGTGGTAAGGGCAATCTCGTCCTTATCTCCGAACATAAGGATTGTATCGCCAACAAAATGGCTGCCGAGTTATCCTGCGGCTCCGGAAGCGATGGGAGCGACAGGTGACTAGGACCCTCGCCGGTGCCACCGTCACTCTCGTCGTCACCTTCGTAGGGATCCCTCCCATGGGCACGGGCCTCTTCGACACCCTCATCGAGGCCCTCTAAGACTTCTATCAGCTCCTCCTCAGATGCTGTGTCCGTGTCCACAATGGCCACCGGCCGCCCCTCTTTTTCCGCCGGGGTCTTCACTGTGGGTCTTTTCGATGGGTCTGAAAGAGGCTTCCCTCCGCAGAGGCAGGGAGACTCTGGGCCCCGAGGTCGTCTCCACTGGTGTAGCCTCCACAGGCTGCGTCAGGGTCACCGCGACTTCCTCGATAGAGGCCTTGGCTGGGTGAATCAAGGCCTTTACCACCTTGTGTGGGCCTGTGGCCTTCACCTTGGAGCTTGACCGGGGCCTCTACAGAAGCTTTGCCGGGTTTTCGGCCTTCCTCTTCCCTGAGCCAGAGCGTTGGCTCGTGGTTGATGGCGCTGGAGAGGGTGCACCCTGCCAGGCAGCCGAGGAGCCCAACCGTTCGGCGCTCCCGGTGCCCGCGGACTCGCGGTGCTTTGTCTTCTGTTGGGCCTCCGTCGCCGGGGCACCCTCACAGGACTTAGAAGACTGCTCGGACTTCTTCTTCTTCTTCTCAGCTGACGGGCTCTTTCCTTCCAGCCATTTGGAGAGACGAAGATGTCGGTCCCTGATGTTCTGTTCCGACATGTACCCGCAAAATGCACAGTCCTACTCCATGTGCGTTTTGTCCTCATGAAGGCAGTAGAGACATTTCGAGTGCTCGTCCTCCTTGAACACATTCTGCAGCTGGAATCCAGGGCAAACCCTGAACAGCTTTCCGGGCGTCAAGCTTCCTTTCTCCTGGGCCATGTTCGGGTAGGCCGCAGAAACTTCTGGAATCCTCCAAGAAGCGTAACTCGATGAAATCTTCACCCTTGAGGGCGTAGAAAAATCTGACACGGATCCCTGTTAATCGGATGTAGAGACGGTGGAGCTTGAAGCTCTATTTGACCGAAAAATGAGAAATTCTCTTTGAAAAAGCACGAAAACGCAGCAAAAGCTCGAGAGCTAAACACAGGACTCCCAACACTTGAGCGTGCGGTAAAAATCTGAAGATGGCTGCCAGAGGCGGGGAGAGGGCAGTCATTGGCTGGTGGCAGTATGGCCCAGAGACCAGTGATTGGTTACTACTGAGAAAGACAGATCAGAAACAAAACTGATACTGATTTTTTCTTTACCGAGGATTCCCGGCCTGACGACGGGGAATATTCATGAGCATGTGAATCCATGCCAGACCCCATGCTGGAGAAATGCACAATTCATACATGTTTACATACAATTATTATACTCTACATGTATATATATATATATATATATATATATATATATATATATACACACATGCATTCAAACATTGTGTAAAATAGTGCCCATAATTCATATTTTGGCTAATTTACAAAGTTTGTCACACTACTGTTGCCACTAATATTGCTAGATTTCCTGGTCAATATAACCAAATTTCGCTTTGATGAGCAGTAATCTATACCAACATCACTGGCAAGGAGAGTTAGAGCAATTGCTTTGGAAGCTAAAAATGCGAGCATCATTTGCCTCGCGGACATCTCTTTAAATGACACACCAATTCTGAAGTGGGGGAGGGACACACATGCACAGCAGTGGAATGAAGGCATTTGACACAACATTGCAGATCCATTAGGCATTTTTGATAATGTAAAAGAAAACGTCAAAGTCCTACTTGTGAATATTGTGCCATCCTCAGTGCTTTAAGGGAAATGCAAAACTGGGATGGGGCTCTAACAAAGGTGTGCGGCCACAGTTCAGGGGTTGGCCTAGATAGTGTTGGGTGTGATCAATCAATGAACAAATTAGCCTACTTCCGTAAATAATCACAACAGTCCTGGAATTTGGGCCAATTTATTAGCCCTTCTTAAGTGACCATTTTCAGTTTTAGCGCTCCCAGCTGGCTGCTTTCATTTTTTCTTCTGTGCAGCGCACAATAGGACGCCTGTTCTATGATAATCTGTAGCCACTTGCCTCCCCAAACCCTCCATTGCTTTATCTACTAGTTTGCCATGGAATGAAGCCCGAAGGTGGGGTTGATAGTACACACATGTTCTCCAAGGAGGCACCAGTCTTCACAAGGCTGTGGTACTTTTAATGTGCATTTGCGACTACAGACCTCTTTAAAAAAATTTTTAACTTACCACAGACATTTTTTAGCCTGCTTTTAGCTGTTTGGCAAGGGGTAGGGAATATGCTTGGGGAAAAACGAAGTTTAACGTAGGGCTCATGTGTTGCGCCCTCAATGATAAACCCAAGCAAATCACCCATTGGAGTTTGCATTAGGAAACATCTCCCTTTATAATCTATGCCCCACAGAACTGCGTCAGAGGAGGTAAAGGGGGTTGAAATGAACTCCCAAAAACCTTCAGCCAATACTGAAATCACCTATGAGAAAGAGGAAGAAGGCAAATAGCGGAAATGTAAGCTAATGCCTGCTTTTCATAAAATAGAAGAATATTTTGGGGACATAAAAATGTGTGTATTAAAGAAATAAGTCTGTGACGTTGATTCTAGAACAGCCGTTCTGAGCACATTCTGCACACTGGCCATGCTGCATTGCATTGTGATAACACCATTATAGTAAAATCTTGATAAATCGAGAGTGATATATACTCATTTGGAAAGCCTCAACCTTTGAGCATGAGGCATTGTCTGTCCAGCCTGAGCGAAAAACGCCTTCTTGTTTCCCTGCATGTATTCCTCTGTATGGCTTTTTTAATTATACAATAGTGAACGTGTCCTGCGTGCTTTCAGATTCTTAACCTGCTCTCAAGAAAATCTATTCATGGGGTACTGAGGCAACACCGGCTCTGGGGCAGTTTTTAGGCACTGCCAAGGCTGTGCCCATACGAGCTCTGCCCACAAAGTCCGGTCCAGGACTTGCTTCGAGCAGTTTGTTTCACTTGTACTTTCTGCCTTGCCTGGACTGAATAATAACTAAGCCTGCCATGAGCGCTGGAAACAACATAACATTTGGCATTTTGTGCTTTGTAGGTATGGATGGGGTTTTACTAATTGGAATGCTTTAGCTGCTGACTTCCAATGTTTACTGCTTAAGTTTGTTTATTTTTGCTTTCATAGCAACGCACAAAGCCCTGAGGCATCTAGACGCTAGTTACAATGGATATGGTGTTACAAGAAGTAGTTGAGTATTACAGGAAAGTTGCAATAGCAGCCCCAGGCTGCACATTTCATAATCAGGGTTTGCAGGTAAGTTACAATTACAGCTCCAGGCTGCACAGGACATGATCGGGGTTGCAGGTAAGTTACATTGCAGCTCAGGGATGTCCTACTCCAGGCCTCAAGGGCCGAGGTCCTGATGGATTTTGAGGATATCCCTCATTAATATTCATGAGAAAAAAAAGAGTATACATTTAGAATCATTGAATGCAAATGTGTCTCATAAATATTAATGAGGGGTATCCTGAAAATGTGACATGTTTTCAGCCGTCTAGGCCTGGAGTTGGACAGCCCTAATTCAATGCATAAAGTCTTTACCGGAAAACAGATATTTAAGAATGCAAAAAGAAGAGAAGTGCATTTTTATGTTTTGTAGCCACACTTTCAGACTGGCAATCTCTGTTATAAAAAGCATTCTAAAAACTCAAAACATCCACAGGGAGAAGTGAGCACACGTATGTTCGGAGCTGCTAGTGGAGTAACCTCTCTCCCTGGCTGTTCAACCAATACCTGACGCTTCTTGCCCACCGCATTGCCGCTATCTGCCCCAACTTTCAGTGCTATGCGGATGACACTCAACTCATTTTCAGGCTCCCTTCCGCCACCTCTTCTCCTTCTCTCATCTCCGACTGTCTGTCTGCTATCCAGGAGTGGTGTGCCGCCAATGACCCCTGCCTTAATGCCAGTAAGACCGTGATTTTCCTCATCGGCTCACCTGCTCCCTCCTTTTCTGTCACTCTCTGGCCGGCCTCTCTTGGCCCTCTTCCTGCACCCACCAGTGAGGTTAAAAACCTTGGGGTCATCTTCACTCCACACTCTCCTTCTCTCCTCACATCTCTGATGTCTCTAAGAAGTCACACTACCAGCTGCACCTCCTCAGAGGTATTCTTCCTTTTCTCTCCTTCCCCCAGAAACTCACTGACTCCAGAGCTCTGGTTCTCTCTATGCTGGACTACCGCAACAGCCTCTTTCTAAATCTGCCCGCCTCTACTCTCTGCCCTCTGCAACTCATCCAAAACAGGACTGCGAGACCTGTCCTTGGCCTCAAGCCCATGGATCTTATCTCTACAGGACTGAAATCTCTGCACTGGCTCCCAGTGGCAGTAAGGATTAAGTTCAAAACCCTCTGCATTGGCCTCAAGGCCTTCTGGGGCCTGGGGGCTCAATACCTTCAACTCTCTCTCTTCCTAAATATCTTCCTTCTCGATCTCTTTGCTCATCCGCCTCCAACTCCTTCAGGGTCAGGCGCTTCTCCAAGCAACAAGTTGGTGGTAGATCTCTTTCTTCTTCTGGGGCATCCCTCTGGAATAGCGTCCCTACCTCTCTGAAACTTGAGAACCATCTCCGGTCTGGAAGCACCGCAAGACCTTTATCTTGCTTCTGCTTTCTCTCCTCCTCTCCCCTGCTGATTTCTTGGCTGAAACTGAAACTGCACTGGTTACCTGGCTACCCTCTGATCCCGGGCCCAAGACCCTTCACTGCCAGTTGCACACCTGCACTGCCCCCCCTGGCAACCACTGAGCTCAGGGACTGTTTTGTATCCCTACATCCCCCTACCAGCACTTGACACCTGATGTCCGCACGTACCCTTGCATTTGCCACCAGATGGCCACACTTTTTATATACTGTCTTATTTATTTTAACTGTTTATCCTATGCACTGCACTGTCCCCTCCTACTTCCCCCGCACTTTTCCCCTTCACCCCACCCCTGCACCTGTGCAATCTCAATGTCACCTGGCCTAGTAAGGTTGTTGTCGGTCTTACCCCTGTTCCCTCTCCCTTGCCTCATCACGCCTTCAAACACTTGAGTTTAGGCGCGTTATAAATGCCATATCATATCATATATCATATCAGTATCAGCCTTTATTCAGAACTCATACATTTCTGATAAAGTACATAGCTTAATGAATTAGAAAGAACAATAAAATATGGAACAAAAAACCATAAAACACTTCAAATACAGAAAATCTTACAACACCTAAAGCTGTAAAATACAGCTCATGATAAATGTAAAAAACTTGAATTGATTATACCAACCACAATCAATAACATTAGTAGCAGAAACAACATCTGGTGAAATATAGCATTGAGTGAGGGAAGACTCCTGCTCCTTGACAAAATAGTTCAAAATAGCTCAATCTCTTCTGAGCTTTCCGACAAAGCAACAAATAAGAATAAAGTGCATATCCCTTTTCACCATGGTTGGACAATAGCAGCATTTGTCTGATAAATGAAGGTGCCTTTTAGAAGCTAAAGATACCACAGGTAAATTATACATTCTGAATATGGTGAATAACATTCTTTTCCTAGCGCTAGTCAACCAGCACAAGTAAGCTTCACACCCCAACAGTTTTTATTGTTTAATACCTAATTGCCTTATCTGATATGAAACGACACAAAGCCCATTCATTGAACCTAGCTCTGCCTCAATGTAAGTAAGACAGAGATCCTTTTCATTGGGACACCTGCTCCCTGACCTCCCTCACCCACTCTCAGGCCACCCTCCTTGGGTACCCACCCACTGTGAGGCTAAAAACCCTTGGGGTCATCTTTGACTCTGCTCTCTCCTTTTCTCTGCACATCATGGACCTTGCCAATAAGTCCAACTTTCAACTCCACCTCCTCAGAGGCATTTTCTCTTTCCTCACCCTCCACCGGAAGCTCAATGCGTCCAGAGCGCTGGTTCTCTGTAGGCTGGACTACTGCAACCGCTTCTTCTTCAATCTGCCCCTCTCCTCCCTTTGCCCTCTCCAACTAGTCCACAACAGGGCTGCAAGACTTTTCCTTGGCCTCAGGCCCAGGGACTGTATAACTCTCCAGACCGAAAATCTCTCCACTGGCTCCAGGTGAATGCAAAGATCAAATTCTAGACTCTCTGAACCATCCACAAGGCTGTCTGGGGCCTGGGACCTTTGTACATCTTGCTTTCTCTCCCTAAATATCTCCTTGATAGAGTTCTCCGGTTCCCTAGATCCAACTCTCTGCAGGTCTGATGACTTCTCTAAGCAGAGAGTGGGAGGTAGATCCCTTTCCGCGGCAGAAGCCTCCCTCTGGAATGTCCTCCCTGCCCCTCTCAGACTTGAGCCGGATCTTCTTAAGTTCTGGAAACTTCTCAACACTTTCCTTTTCTCCTCTTCTCCCTCGCCCCCCGTCCCATGCTCATGTCCCTCTGGTGCTGGACTGGTGCCTGGGTTCCTTATAAATCTTACAGGGGCCAGGCCTTTCTTTGACCAGTCCCCCTCTAGCATCCCTACCTGCACTTGCATTCAAGCACACCTCCCGGTCCAGCCTGAATCTGGTCCACCCCTTCCTCGCACCTCTTCCTTTTCCACGTACCCTGCCCTTGCCCTCCATGGCTCCCCTCAGCATTTGCTCAGCCCCCTGTGCCGCTCACTCTGCACCTCTCCCTTTTCCACTTACCCTGCACTTGCCCTCCATGGCTCCCCTCAGCATTTGCTCAGCCCCCTGTGCCGCCCACTCTGCACCTCTCCCTTTTCCACTTACCCTGCACTCGCCCTCCGTGGCTCCCCTCAGCATTTGCTCAGTCCCCTGGGCCCACCACTCCTACATTTCACCCCTCCCCTTCACCCCTGTCCCCTCCCCAGCCCTTCCCCCTTCTCCTTCTATTCTCTACACTTGCACGGTTAGAATGTCACAAGGCATAGTAAGACAGTTACTGTTGGTTTTTTCCCTATGTCCCCTCCCTTTTTGTCTTGGAGCACCTGGAAACAACTGGCGCCATACAAATGTACAATAAATAAAATAAGTAGCTATAATACCACCACTGGAAGTGTCGAGATTGGGAATACTCCCATCCATGAGACAGCCCAAACCCAAAGCAACTAAATACTTTTTGATAGATTTGAGCCATTTCCACAAAGGCCCATCAGCTGACTCAATACATTCCCATAAAACTTTCCTGTGGAGCTAAATCAACAAACATACGCAAGCGAAGCCAATACATCATTAGTCTTAAACAAGCTTTTTATGAAATGGGGCAGAACCCTAATTCGAGATCTACCGGAGCACTATTGGGGAGAGCCAACAGATTTTTTTTAAACACATCCTTTCAGCTATTTCCAACGATGGCATGGAACATAGCCACGAAGCACAGGCCTGTACAAAATTGCAGTATGCACTTGTGTTTTGTGGTTCAAGGATTGGCAACACCGCCTTTCCCCATATCCTCACACTAAGAAATGGTGGCACCAGAACTTAATATTAGCATACTATTACTATGGGCCAGCTCTCCTGACCATGAAACTTTCGCACCCAAGCTCATCAAAATGGTTCACCTGTCTGATCACCTCTCTATTAAGTTTAAATAAAACTAAAATATTTTGGGGAGGGTGACAGTACTGTTTTAGCCATATTGACCTTAGGGCTACAATCGATGCAAAACCTACTAAGAGCATACATCTGCTCCTTGGTCCCAGAAGGAATTGAGAAATGAATACTACATCATCCCCATAGAGAAATACCTCGAGTCGAACACCACCTAACCTGGGGGCATCACAATCTAGGTCTTGGATGTAAAGGGGCAATTATTAAATTAATATACTATATTAAAAAAAAACAATAGGGGAGCAAGTATGCAGCCCTGTCTCACACGAATACCTACCCAAAAAGGATCACTGCATTCCCCTCTGCACCATACCTCTCTCTTCCACATTATCGTTTATACATTCATTTGACTATAACAATAAGAGAGGAGGGCATTGCATTGCCTTTAGGAATTTCCCCACAACCTTTTCCAATGAACTCTATCAAAAACAGTTTGGAAATCAATGAAAAAACTAGTGTCAAAGATGGCTTAAAGAATAACCCAACGCTCTGAGACGGTTCAAGGGCTATTGTTAAATACTTGGTGGGACCTATAGATGTCCCTCGCTATAAAAGTACCTTCTCCCTAACCCAGGTATCCGTACACCATAGTTCATGTTTCTCCCTACTGTCTAGGTTCTGGCTGACACTGGAGGTGAGGATCTAAAGGTAGACTGGCTACTCTAGCTAGACTCCCTCAGGGACTACTTAAACTTTCCCTACCTTAGCCAGTGGTTAGTATTCTAAAGGGATAATGGATTGTGACTGACAGACACTATGCTAAACTTGGTCTTCCTCCTTTCATGCTCACATGCGCCTTTCCCTTTCACTTCCTCATGTTCTTCGCACGCTACTCCTCTCTCTCCAATTCCATCTTCCCTTACTCCACCTATTCCGTGTCCTTTTCCTATGACCCTCGAATGTGTCTCACCCCTTTCTTAACTCTCGTCTTACCCCATTGATATTCCTACTTTCCCCAGGACAATACTACTGCCCCCTTCACACTACAACTCCCTCCACCACAATACAACTCCCTCCTACACACTGCAGCTCCCTCTGGTGCACTACAACTCCATTATGTGCATTACAACTCTCTCATATGCCCTACAACTCCCTCCTCTGCACTACAACTCCCTCCTCTGCACTACAACTCCCTCCTCCGCACTACAACTACCACACCACCCCACCTCTTACACCCTCCTTTCACTAACACAAGCACTTCATTTGAACTCTGTACACTTTCCCTCCTAGCTGCAGTCATTACCCTCTGACGTACACTCCCAAGGCAATACCACCCATACTCACTAACCAGTACTGCACCTGCTCCAGAAATCACTTCCACACTCCACTTATCCTTTCTTCATCTTGCTTTTCTGCCAGTATGCCACCACCTCCTCCTCCAACCTCTCCTGAACATCCCACCACTTCCTCCTCCCTTTTGCCCTCTTTACGCTCTCCCTCCTCCTGCCATTGGTTTATTTGCCCCTGCCTTCTGCGCTTGGTGGGTGCTACAAGCAGAAAAAATAACTGAGAGTGGGTTAAGCCAATCCTCTTTTCTCTGAGGGGACAGCTATACAATACTGATGGTGGCATGGGTAGCATAATGTCTATGTTGGTGTTGGGGTGCTCTGCTCTGGGTTCCCTTAAGGTAAATGTAGTCCCTGCAGCGAGCCAGCGCCCCTTGGTGTAGTCCCTAGTGGTTTAAGGGGCTGATGGCTGCCTGAGAGTGTTGGTTACTGACGCTGGGGAGTATTCCCTGACCTGCTCCACAGCCGCATATAGATTGCTGTAGCTTCCTTACGCTCTTTTTCTTGTTTTGGCGGATCTATGTTTCAAGCATCTAACCACTGACAGCGTGGGATAATGGGGGTCCAGGTTTCTTGTCTCTTCATGCGGGTAGAATGTGGTGGTAGATGGCTGCTCTCTCTGTGCCAGTTGTTGCCCAGGTCCTGAATGGTGTCTGTGTCGCAATGAGAAAGAAACTCGTGAGCATCTTTGTTTGGAGGTATGGTGTGAGACTAAGGGGTACTTCAAAAATACAGACTGGCACAAGGTAGGATAAGAATGAGGGCCCTCTCAACTGCTGCTGTCCTCTTCTGGGATGGGGCTGGCTCTTTATTTTTCCCTTGAAGGCCCTCCATCCCAGGCTGAGAGGGGTCCCTGTTCCCTCTTGACAAGGCTAGGGTACAGACCTTGTCACACTAGAGAGAGTAAAATTTTCTTTTGAACAACAATGTTCTGAACTAGTGCGCAAAGTAAAAACAATTGATCCATATTTCCCATGTTTTCCCTGAAGCCACCTGCAATCTGGTTTTCAAACTATGTTTTTCTACCTAATCAACAAGTCTAGTCAAGAGAATTTGGCCGTAATCCCACACCAAGCAATCTATAAGCGATATGAGACAGTAGTTACCCAGGTTGTGCCCATCCCCTTTTCCATACATCAGCACAATTTCTGCTGATGCTTAAATGCTAGGGTGTGTACCAGAAGTATTCAGAAAGTTACACTGAAGTGTAAGAAATGACCCACCAATCTGTAATTTACTGTTGGGCCCAGAAGCTTTACTTGATTGCTCAGCAGCTAAAGCATAAAAAATCCTCCTCCTTCAAAAAGTGCAGATTTTTACTAAATTGTCATTATCCATCACCTGGGTTCCACGCCTCCATAGGGAGAGTCACAATGAGAATATCAGAGAGATGCAGGGATCATTGCATCAGTTTCCCGGGTGCCCCTTTCAGGTTGTTTCTTTGGCGACAATAGGTCAGAAAGTTTGCTGGTCATTTTCAACAACTGAGGCCATTAGGAAAACCACATTGACTCTTATTTTTAACAAGAGTTTTATATTCTGCTTTTATAATCTTATATTGGTTTGCACTAGGTCCGGCCTTATTTTCAGTACTTCAAAGCCTCTTTCAGCAATCAACATTCCCCATCACACCCTGAGTTACGGGTGCAAAATTGGGATCTCAAAATCATAGTGGAATATGTAACAAATGGATCAATAGCCTCATCAACAGTTTATTTGTTGACTCTATGTCCACTGTATAGTATTTCTACAAGATACCAGAACCATATGCTTGTATCCAGACGGTTCCACTTAATTCTCTGTTTGTTATTAGTGATCAACAGATCAGTATTAACTTTAATAATTTCTCCTTGACATATGCCATGTAGCAAAAAAATCCAGCATAGTTGGGTTGTGATCACTCTCTGGTTGGCATGAGACTCTAAATCCGGATACTGAGTACAAACTGGACAAGTTGATTAATATGTACTCTGTACGGGATGAAACCAGCCCTTCCCTGAAAGTTGATTTTGCTGGTTGGTCCCTCTATGTGCAGACCTTGGCTGCATGCAAACCTAATCAGGAAACTTAAACGCAAGTTCTGCAGCATTAGGATGCTTGCTTCTGCAGAAAGAAGCATTTAAACCTGGGATGTGCAAGGCCACGTGTCCATCATCAAAGACACCCCAGGTCACACCAGGGGTTCAAATTGCACATATATGACCAAATATTGTTCTCTTGGAGAATGGCTTAATCCAAAATGAACAGCGAAAGCTGGAGGCTGCATATTAATCCATCCA
Organism: Ambystoma mexicanum; assembly: GCF_040938575.1. Classification (NCBI taxonomy): domain Eukaryota; kingdom Metazoa; phylum Chordata; class Amphibia; order Caudata; family Ambystomatidae; genus Ambystoma; species Ambystoma mexicanum. The sequence continues at coordinate 558,029,264 of NC_090931.1, forward strand.
TGCACTTGATGTTCTTCAAAAACATTAAATAATACAATTTTCAACACACTCTTTAAATAAAAACACACACATCAAAACCAGTACACTTAGTACTCGTAGCCATTACAGAGAACTCTACACTTATGCACACCCAAATACAAAGACCCCACTCCGTTGGCCCATTTTGCCCTTACGGGGCAGGCTTATACAACTCAGAAATCTAGATCCTTAAATAGGGTCTACAAACCAGGTTTCCTGGAATAAACCATCTGAATGGAATATAGTCTTAACACAATATATCTATGGAATGGGTCACCCCTAATTTTATCCATAAATGGGACACCTACTCATGAAAACAGGGGAACACTATAACATCAACACAGGAGAATCAAGTAGGTCACCCTGTCCTTGTAGCACAGACATGAGCATCACAGTCTGTACATTTCTTATGTGCTAGACCTAATCTGGTTGATGACCAGATTGATGACCTACTTAATCCTCCTGTGTTCAGGAATATAGTCTTGCCAGCCACGATCCTCACATTTGGAGGAAAGTATGTTCTATGAAATAACTGCCAATGACCTTTCCGCAGACACAGTGCCTTGTAGGTTCCCAGGACTCCCTTTAAGCGGGGGAGGGGGGGGTTACACATCAATCTCTTTTGTTTAAAAACAATTCAACAAGGGGAGAATCACTTCTTACCCAGTGTACAGGCTCAGTCTGATGTGTCACAGGCTGGTTGAAAACAGGATGCGTAGATGGATCTTTCATAGGGTAATTCAGATGCTTTCTTAAAATGACATTCACACCTGATGGAGGGAAATCTCTCAAATCCATCACCAACAGACCCTCCGTTAAACTGATTAATTAAGCATACCCTGGTAACATCAAAAGCGTAAAAATATGGGTCCTTAAACCTATCAACATCCATATTATTCTTTATAATTGAGCAGCAATTAATTTCGTAGGCCATCCCAGTTCTCTCTAGCTCTAGGGTCCATTTTGGGTATCTTTCTCATAAAGGAAACAATGGGTGGCACATGTGGTGGAATGTTGTGGTCATCACCCCCTCCATCCCCCCCAAACGATGGGTACTAGCATGTGGATAATTAAGCCCCTCTGATTTAAAGTTGATCTTGCATATTCAATGCATTGGACGCAACAACATTTAACAATCGGCCCAACTAACTATAATCGTTTGGTTTTCCATATTAATAGGGGCACTGTTGTGTGCCTTACTCTTCCCTACCTCTAACATGTTCCTGGGGTGGCTTTATGTTTTTGAGTTCTTGCTAGATAATGAAATGTTTTCCCCCAAACCATCAGTTAAGAATTTACGTAATTCATATATCTCTTTTACCAACCAATTAATGTTCTCAGTATTACTAGCACAACTCATGCAATCCGAAGTCAATCTTTGAATAGTACACACATCAAGTTCCCCGACATCTCACTTCTAGACCCGGCTTGTGGTAACTCTGTTGCCACTTCCCCATACTCATACAACAGTTCATATGTGCTTCAGGAGCAAGCCAAGTGATTAAGACCCATGGAATGAGCGTCCAGGGAATCCCACCTTTCCAACCATAAACTGTTAAAGCATTCTGAAATGCTGAATAAATAAACAGCAACTGAGGGCGGTCAAAAACAAACCAATTTTTCACACAGGCTAGGTTAATAATGAGCAATATCAGACAACAACATAAAATGACATAAGAACAGTCTTAGAAGGGGGGGGCTCAGACAAGGAAACAATGGATGTACATAATATAGCAAAATTTCAGCAAAACTCAGAATTCAGATTTAAGAGTTATTCCAATGAGAATTCCACAAAGTGATCAGGCAGGAAAATGTTATGAGCATCGTAAAAGGATAGGGTATCATATAGCCGCAACGAGTAGGTTGGTATTAACATTCCCAATGAGCAGAGCAGCTTTAGGCATAACATCAATGCCTGTCTCATTGTCATCTTCTCTTCTTCCTCCTCTACATCCACCACTCATCTCCAGGTGTGTTCCTAGGCATAAACGCTGTTGAACCCTGCAGTTTCTTCCTAAAATCCAGGTTTCCTGAATAATTGTTAATTTGCTGATAGCCGGTAGCCCCCTATCTCTGCATCTCTGCACCATGAAGAAGATCACAAAGCCTCTGGCCGGGAAAAAACAATGCCCCAAATTAATTGCCCACAGAGAGCCATGCACTCCTGGAGGCGGAACTGCCTTCATGGTTACTGCTTAAGCGGTTGCAGGTACACTCTCACTTTCTAACCTGCCAATTGCTCTGCCCCACCTCTCTCAGGTTAGACCATTGGATTGTTGGATGGACTGGAGCCACAACCTGATTTAATATCCTCAGATGAGGCGGATAGTTAATATTAACTGATGCAGCTGCTCTCCTATCCAGCGGATTCCCTGTAATTACAGGCATAATGACCACAGTACTCGAGGTGCTATCACCCACGTGAACAAAAGAGGGTGTTGCTGAACGTCATCCTTGGGCATAGCTAACAGATCAAACGAAAGGCCTCCTAAAGGACCTTTTGTCTGCTTTCTTCTTCGCCTGGATCTTTTCTACAGTGAGGCCCTAGGATCGAAACCCAGACCTACACATTGGCTAAACTGTTCTGGACCTGGGTCCCAAGAGGTTCTGATTAGACATCTATTTCTGCTTTACCACAAGGGTTAGTTGTTACTTGGATTTAAAGTTGCCTCTTGTTTTACAATTTTAGTCTGGTCTTTTCACTGTAGTCATGTCACTTTTCCCCTAATCTCTCACTAGCATCTTTGGAGGTCTGCAAAAAATGCTTCAATTAATTTCTAAAAACACAAATTTAGCAGACACTTGGTAAACTTTGAAGGGGTGTTGACCAGCTCAACATTTATGTACGTCAAGCTGACAATCTATATTAGAAACTATTTTTCTATGCCCAATTTTACGCAGTGGCTAAATGTGACACATTAACACACTGCCCACATTTGAAAACATAAATCAGGCGCCCATTAATAGTACAGATACAAGAGAATTCCAACACTTGTTTAAAGCACGCTGTTTGCACAGCCTTGCTATCAATGCGGTCCATATTACCACTTCGAAAATAGGAAGCAGACATGTTTTCTTTGCAAGAAGGCATTGTCATGAAATCGCTCGAGCGCTGGGAGGTTCAAGTCAACTGTGCAAAGAATAGACCCAGCTCCAGTATGTCTTTGTGGTTATCGATTTCTCCTACACGACAGTCATTTGTTGTTCCTTCCCTATTGCTTGCAACCATAGGAACATGTTTTACATATGCTCCTGACAGGACTTGCACTGAAAAGTCACCACCAGTGCAAACTTCACCAGGTGACTGCGCAGCATTCTTAAACCTCCCAACTGCAGCATGCACGTGTCCTTCACAGCCTTCTAAGGAAAAAGTATTCTGAAGGATTCCACGATGTTTTCACATTTCCAGAAGATCATCTAAGCCCACCTTATTTTTCAAGTATGCTATCAGGCATTGGCTGAGCTTGACCTACTTTTATGATCTAGGATATTAGATGAGTGATTGGACATCATGCTTCCGTAGCAAGTGACCCAAAGTTACGTGTAACACCTTGAGACAGGAATGGTGTTTAAGGCAATGGTACTTTACCTGTGTGACCTGGGTTTCCCATTATAAGTATGGGTCAACAAGCCTGTTATGCAAAGCGCTGATAGCTAAAATCAAAGTGGATAGCTGATCACAGATCTGCAGATTATTTTGGAATAGGAAAATATACATTAAAAAAGACACAAGCACTTTTCAATAGCAGTATGACTAAGTTATTTCAATAACCATCTTCTTTGTAGAGTTAACTTTACATCCTATCAGTCACATGTAAATAAATCATCTCTTTCGGCTACCAGTCACAGAGAGTCAGGCACAAAGCCTTCATTTCATGTACAACAGACACACAGTGAGTAACAAGAAGGTGATTTAGGAATGTAATAAGATACGTCTAACCATTTTAGGTCTTTAAGGAGAGTGATGTCAGGCAATTTTGGAGGATGATTAAGCTTTTGAAGTCAGTGCAGAAATGGAAAGGGAGTCTGAAAAGTGACTGCTGGACGAGCTAGAAAAGAGGACGAACTCGACCCTGAAGGGCTTCAATGCTATAAAAGAAGGGCTCCGAGTAGTAAGGTTGATGTCTCTCCAGAATAGATGTGTTTCGGTCCTCCTGACACCCATGGAGGCAGGAGTATTCCTCAGTTGACTGTGATCCTCCCTTCCCTTTACCGAATCTGACATGGTGTTGTCAGGCCTCCGTCTTGGACATTATAGTAATTATTGAAAAACTGAATAATTCCAGAGCTGCCAGCGCAGATGGGGAGTGTAATGCTTTGCTGAAATCCGCACCTGATCTTTGGGCACCTGCATTACACCATTTATTTATTAAAGTTGGTCGAAGTGGTAGGATTCCAGAAACCTGGCATATGAGCCATTTGTTGGCTGTATATAAAAAAGGAGCAAGGGACAATCCCGCAAATTATCGAATGCTAGCTATGCTAGATATTTCTTCTAAAATATTTGCTTGAATACTCCTGGCAAAGCTAAACACTTGGATTAAATCCATCATGCCCTGTTAAGGTTGGTACAGCAATGTTAAGCTCGCTTGCCTATGCGGATGACATGTGCTATAATGGATTTCCTACAGTTGAGGGAAAATACAGTTAAGTGGAAGGGTTATCTGGATACAGCAAGCTGTCTGTTATGTGGGGAGCTAAGGGAGGATCTAAAGCATTTCATTATTTTCTGCCCAGCATACAGGGACATAAGAAAGTCCACATTACTACCGGTTTTTAGACAGTTCAATTTGCTCTGTTATCGTCCTGCCTTGCTCTTTCTCTCATCTGTGGATTCATTACTGGTTGCTAGTGCCTTGTTACCTTTTTTTAAAAAAGAGCTATGTATAAAGGAAAGGGTGTTTTGGCAGTGTTATGAAGGTCTTTATTTTATTCTTGTTGACTGTATAATGTATTGTTTTTATTATGTATTGTGTTTTTGTCTGTTTGATGGATGTTTACATCCCAATAAACCTATTGACTGTATTTTTTCTCTTTTTTCCGCTCATTTACTTCAAACCATTTGTGGAGCGGCTGTTGGTTTGTATTGTTTCATTATATGGTTTGCTTTATGTATCTTGTGACCAATGCAAAAAAATGCTTTTTTGTTTCATGAATGGGATCTTGAATGTATATATGTGTGGTACATTAATTTGTTACAATGTGAACATGTGATTGGTATTGTAACCCTGAGGAAGACCAGTAAAGAATGTATGACAAAACTGGAAACTGTCAGACTTCATTGAAATCCATGTGGAACACAGACAATATTAGGGTGTGGCGCAATTGGTCCCGAGCTTGGTTGTAGTTTTGTAAATTTAGTGACATTGGGTTAAGGGTCACATATCTGGACCAGTGCTTGCCTTGTTCACCCCTTAACTTAAAAATAGCAGATGGTTGAAATTTAGTAGGAGGTAGCTCAGTGGAGTACTTCCCCATTTTTTATTATTATGCTTTTGGACATGTGATACGAGCAGTGTGGCAAGGCCGGTTCAGTGTGCCAGAATGCTTGCTGATAGAACCTCTTACAACCTCTTACAACCTCTTCTTACCTGGTGGGCCCAGCTGTTGTCGGGAGATGGTTTCCACAGGAGGCGCAGCCGTGGCGGGGGAGCGGAACGATGGAGCAGCAGGTCTAGAGTCGGCACCACAGCTGAAGAAGGACTGCAGAGAGGAGTCAACAAGAACGCGGTTGTGGGAGCCGCCCCAGAATCTGGCACTGGGACAGCAGTGCCGGACCATTAGGAGAGGTAGAGCGCCAGTGGGATGCCGCAGGATATGATGGCTGCACTGGCAAGGAGAGGAGAAGAGGCAGCATGGAAAGAACCGCAAGTCAGCACGGCAGCCAGGAACAGAGAGGGGTTTCAGCAGACAGCATCTACTGGAGCATGTGCACTGGAAAATGAGCTACTAAACCACCAGGGATTTGTAAATTATTTTTTTTAAAAAAAGAGAGACCTACAGGTAAGCCTCAACAATAGGGTTAAAACAGTTCTCTAGGGGCAATTGTATTACCCAGATACTGAACGCGGCAAGCCATGTGCCCCGGGAAGGGGGCAGGGTTTAAAAGCATTATGAAGCTTCCTCTGCACTTCCTACTCACACTCCTTAGGAACAGGTAAGTGGATTGCCTTGAGAAAGTGAACCAATCCCGGGAGACTGAGGGTGATATAAAGAGGAAGGAGGGGGTTTGTGGTCTAGTGGGTGAGGTCAGACTGGTGGAATGGAGGAGGACTGTGGTGAAGCCTGGAGGCTGGTATTGGGAGAAGGTACTGTGGAGTGATTGTGCATGAGGGAATGGTACTACTACCCACTTCACAATACTACTTTCCTTCTCCTAGTAGTAGTGTGAAGTGGCTAGTACTAGAGCGAGAGTGGTAGTGAGAAGCAGTGGATGGAGAAGGGTGGTAGTGGAGAGGTAGTAGTGGTAGCAATTGGAGTAGTGGTAACAGCGGAAAGGAATTAGTAGTGAGAGGTGTAGTGCTAGTAGTGAGAGGCAGTAGAGGGGAAGAGAGGTAGTAGCAAAGTAGGCAGGTGGTAGTAGAGGGGTATCAGTAGTAGTGGTAGCAGAGCGGCAGTGGAAGCAGTAGCAGTAGGAGCAAAAGAGGAGAGGTGGCAATAGTATGAAACAGTAGTGGAGCAGAGGTAATAGCAGTTGTGAAGAGGTAGTAGTGGTGAACAAGCAAAGAGGCAGTAGAAGAGTGAGGTAGTACAAGGTGAGGTAGTCGTGTTGTAGTGGGAGGTAGTTGTAGTGAGTGGAGAATGAGGAAAGGAAGAGGAGAAAAGAGGTTAACATCAAAGGGTGGGGCAGGAAGGCAGTGTGTAAGATCAGAGGGACCGAAACATGGTGGGGAGAACGCAGGAGAGAACCAGAGTAGTAGGGGAAATTACGACTGTGCATGTGTTGGGAGCGACTTCAACAACGCGTGTGAAAGGCACCATTTCCTAACCCTCCCTAGAACAATGAGCGGGTCTAGGAGAGGGGGAAATTAGAAGATCCCTAGGGAGCTAGTTAGCTAACGTCTTAGAGATACAACACAGCCGTAGCTCAGAAGTGTAAGGTAGTAGGGGTTACAGAGCCTTAACAATAAGTTACGGACGCTGGAGCGAGGTTGGCAGTAGCTCAAGGAGATGAAAGAGGAAAAGGAAGGCCCCGGTGGCAAATTCCCCAGAACCCTGATTTGCCCTGAAGTCCAACAAATTCCAACCGAGTCCACCTCTGTTATAAAGCTAACAATAAACAACACTGGAAGAAAGTTCCTTGTCTGCGACTCTGGATAGTTTTTAGTGATGCCCCTTCACAGAAGAGCCTACAGTGATCCACGATAATGGCAGGAACCATGTTTTTTCTGTGGCAGCTGCCATTACCAATCTCCACTGCATATGAAGGGCAAAGATCAAAGAGGATTCACTAACTGATGCTTCATAGAGTGACTAATCAGAATCCCTCAGGGAAAGCCTGTTGTAAGGAGCTCATGGTGGCAACAGTAAAGACGGGCACAAGTTATCACAGGTCAAGGGTGTTTATTAAACTGTATAGGTATGTTGGAAAAATGCCTAATCTAAACCTAAATCTAAAATTGGAGCAAGCTACAACCATCAAATAATAATAAGGCAGTTCTAGTGGCGACTTGTCAAAAAAAAGGGCCTATACTATCAAAAAAAAACTATTGCCAATCCTTACAACTAAATACTAAAAGAGTGTGGGATAGGGTTCGCAAGAAAGAAAGAAGTGTTCACAAATGATAAGTCAGGATGTGGTAGCCGGGGGTCTCCCTTCCCCACGTTTTGAGCGCAGTATACAGTGGGACTCTGGAGCACAGCACACAGCCGAGCTTTCCCAACATGAGACTACAGTTCCGTTCTCGGGTATCAGGACCTTCAGTGGGTAAGTCTCTTTTCTACAAAAGCCTCTTGCCTCCAAGGACCTGATGTGTTCAAAATACCAAACAAAAAGTTCCTTTCTGATTGCAGTTAGGGTGATGAGTCTTCACCCCTGGATCCCCCTCATCCGGGCTCAGACCCCTCTCGAATATCAGCATCCCTGTGTCAGGTTCACAACGGCTTTTATTCCGACACAATTTCACCTGTTGCATTCACAAGTCTTAATGTCCTTTTAGACAATCCATTGTGGACATCCCTCTGTTGGGTTCACTTTTGTTAACAGAATGTTTATTGGGGCATCATGCTTTGCCCCGGTTTTGCAGGTATCCCTCTGTCGGGGTCACGTTTGCCAGCCTCGTAGTTCCTTCTACTTTCCCTTAGTTTTCCAATGGTTTTTTCGGTGAAAGACTTTCGAGTGCACAGGGGATTTTGCTAGGCCCCTGTTTGACCACTTTAACCTTTTCCTGGTGGCACTCCTAAGGCCTTCTGGTATCAGCGGTTTCAACAAAAAGGAGATCAACCAGAGTCTCTCGTGTGAGCACCCACGTGGTGCCGGACCCCTCTGCCGCTGGTTTTCCCCTAAGATGCTAACAGTTCTTTGAACTTTCCTTATTTTGTATTTGCCACTTTCGTTCAACACAGTTCAGTTTCTTATCGGTTCTCCCCTCGACTCACCGGCTGTGATGAACCGCTTTGCTTCTCTTGTCTCTGGAGTCAAGGACGGTACCACGGTAGCAAGCGTCTCTCCCTGTGCTGATTATCAGTGTAGGGAGGCTTTGTGTACCGTTGACATCTGCTGCAACACACGCTCGCTATTGGTCACAGTCTTAGGATTCTTTCCACAGAGGCTTTGCCGGTCAGGGTTGCAAAAGGCAGGATTGCTTCTCTCCTTGTCGCCTCTTTTCTCTTCTTCTTGAACTGCTACCCTGGGAAAGCTGCCTCGACATGCACTTTCCCTTGCTCGTAGTGTGCTCTCGTGCTCCACCTTTTATCCCTGCGGGGAAGGGAAAGGGCCGTCAGGTGTGTCTGATTCTGGTCAATTGCACGACTTTGCCTGATCCTTGTGTTGGGACATGTCAGGTAAATGGCTCGGGTTTTAGTCCGTTATCTGTCGTAATTTGCAAAAGTGTTTGTGTCAGAAAAGGGGGGCAGGGAGGTAGAATGTCTTAATATCCTACGTGGTAGGATCGGGAAAAGGTGTTAGAAGAAAGTGGATACTGTGTCTCACCTGTCGGGGTCCCACTACCGAGGACCCCCCATCCAGGTGATCCTCCCTCACTGGTCCACCCGCAGGAACTGGGTCCAATAGCGATGGCTGTGTCCTGGCTACCTGGATGACAGATTCCTGGGGACTAGTCAGGGAGCCACTTCAGGTTTATTACACTACACTGTGGGAGTGGCAGCGGGTGGGCTCTTCCCAACAGATTCAAAGCCCTTAGAAAAATTAGGCTGTTAATAAGATAGAAAGAAACCAGAGCAGCTTAATGGGAAACTTTAACTTTGACATCAAAACCACTGTACATTTAACATAAGTAAACAATGCTGCATTTCTCACAGAAGATGTCTCTCTGAAGGCCGTTGGGCCTCCCTGCTCCAGTGGATATTCCAACAAGCAATCAATAAATGAAATGCCCTTAGGAAAGCATCAATAATAAGGTTATTTTGAAAACAAATGGACTTTGCATGTTTTCCATTATTGTAATGTGCTTCATAGTGGAGGAGCTGAAGCTTGATTTCCAGCTTGGGCTGCCAAGGGTAGTTTCTCCATGTTTCTCATCCGAGTTTTCTAAATTTAGAACAAGGCATCCACTTTAACAGGCAGCTGGCCACTCCCTCCAAATGCTCCCTTTTTAAAACAGTTTATGACTTTATGAACCCCACCTCCTACCCGCCGTCCCCAATACAATGAGGGGTGCTTTAGACACTCATTTGCTATATCATCATCATCAACTTTATTTCGACTGAAGTTACAAAACCAAATACATGTACACATAATACACAATTACATAATTCACACTAAAATCACTACATAATAAAGACACTATTATATACAACCACATGAATTGGTGTGATATTAACCTGCTTTATATTTAATAAATCATTACGTTGTACATTTATTAAAGGTGCTACTGGTGCGCCAGGCTGATTTCAGATATTTAGGGCCTGATTCATGGAATAGTGCGCAGAGATCCCACAATGGCCACGTGGCAAGAATGACTGTGCGCGAGCCTTCGTGAAAAAGATATTCTGTCCGCATCTCGTATTCATGGAATTGTTCCCGCAAAGGAACCATACACGCAAGTCGCAGCCCGAATGCCCCCGACACACCCCCATGCAAAGCAAAAACAAAAATAAAAACAGCCAGAAACAGCTATCTTCGCATGCTTTATCGTAACTCAGGTAAAAATCTGCATGCGAACCCCCATAACCGTTCCTACACCCTGCTACACTGTGTATGCGCACCCCTAAGTTAGATCAGAACCCCGGCTACATACACGCACCCCTAAATCCGGCAACCGATTTTACCTCTGCGCAGTGAATCCTATGAGCAAGTGTCTGTACGCCTGCCTTTGGGTGGCGGATAGAATGAATACGTATCATCCTGTGCAATAGTGAGCGCCAGATGGACTGCCTGCGGGCCCACATTTTCCCTTGTTCGTCCTCATTTTACGAGTTCCGCCCCCTTACCTGTCCTCTGTGCAAGCCACGCTCTGCGTGGTGTCTCACGCAAGGCACTCGGCCTCTCGCAAAGATGTGCTAGCTGCACGATGTCCCTGCAACTACAAATAAGTGTCGTGCAGTCTATTCCATGAATCGACAAACAGGATTTTGTACGCAGTTTGGCACACAAAGACCCTATTTACCACACAAATAATTGCATGAATCGATCCCTTAGAGACTTCAAAGACTACATTAGCATTTGTTGTCCCTTTGAATTACTCCATTGCCATTGACAGTGTTCTCACACTATAGTTATTTAGACAGGTTTTCAGATTCTATAGTCGAATGTCATAGTATTGGGGGCAAAGAAACATGAAGTGCTCTATTGTTTATTTGCCCTCCTGACATATTGGGCATATATCGGAGGTCTCCAAGTTCCATGTTTTTAAAATCACAGCAACAGGTAGAATTCCTAGTCGAAATTTGATAAATTAGGAATTTACATACCTGGGGCTTATTTTATCAAGATGGCTCTCAAAGTGGGTGCTGTCTTTTATCTTAAAATAATCTTTCATAAGCCTGCATTATGTGTCCTCAATGGCACGAGACTCATATGACTATTGATAGTAGGTGATTTCCACTGCTCGACAAGAGTCTTTTGTAATGATTTCGGGGTTCTGCCATATCTCATGCATATCTATGTTGAATAGTGTATTTGTTTACAAGCTTGAACCATGGCAAATAGTTGCCCCAAAACGTCCATCATTGCCTTTTTATATTTGGATAGATTTGGGTTGGACCGTAGTTGGGTCCAATAGAGGACTGTTTTTAAAATAACTAAATTGTTGTGCCCGTCCCAACCCAATTAATTGTGCATGGCTCTCGTAGGTGTGGAGTTCTGTAACCCAATAGTTGTTTTAAAAACTTATTTTCCAAAATTGTGAGACTGCTTGTATTCCAGTAACCCGTAAAGAGATGCTTGCCTAGCTTTCATTTTAAATATGTTTAGGGTGGAGCTGATGTTCCTGTTCCCATTTGCACCTGCAAATCTGGCGACCGCTGCACAGTGTTTTGTCAAAGTGACATTACTCTTTTTGACTTGTTCATCCATCACCTTTTTGCAGTGAAGCACATGGCCAAGTAATCATACGAATCCACGCACTCCAGTGCCTGCCCATTTATGTCCACATGAACAATCTTACTCTTGGATCTTGTATTTCTCTGGCACACAATCACCTTAGTTTTGGTGTAGTTTATTTCCAGTTCATTGCTTAGCACATGTCAGAAAAAAGATTAAGTTGCTTACGGAGGCCAATTAGTGTCGTGGAGATCAGGACTGTGTCATCCGCAAAAATAAGTATTCCAATCATATCTTACCATAGGGCTTGGGTATCCGCCTCCAGGTTTTCAATTGGACAAGCAATCTTATTAATGTATATTGAAAATAAGGTGAAAGCCAGAAAATATCCCTGTCAAATTCTAAAGGCAGGGGAGCACTCTGCATTAAGGACCACTTGACCATCACTGTATTATCCGAATACATAGCCATGATAAGGTTTAAAATAGCCTCGGGTATACCCATCCTCGCAAGGGTCATCCAAGGAATTTGACTTGGAACTCCATTAAACACAGCCTTTGGTTCTAAAAATGGCAGATATAAACCCAGTTCCTGAGACATAGCTATTTTAGGTACAAGTAGTATATTCTAAAACTCTGATCAATAGTGCTGAACACTCTTTGAAACCCTGCCTCTAGGTGTGAGATAATATTGTTCGTGGTTATCCAGTCCTCTAAACGGGCATACATTGCTTTACCAAAAATCTTACATGAAACATCACCCATAGCAGTATTTTTATATTCCCGAACTTACACATCACACTAGAGAGGCAATATCCAGTATTTCAATCTTTTCAATGAGAATCTTTTCATTCCCCCATTGCGGTGCAAACAAATAATAATTAAACTATTGTGGAACAAACTGGCACTCAACCTTCTGGTTTGGTTCTAGATACAGCACTAAATTAATCTAGCAGTTGTACCTGTGCTTCATATAGTAATTCCTACTATAAAAAAATAATAATTAGACAAAGGTATAGTTATATGTTATACTTTCTACATTGTCTACAAATTTGAGCTTTGTAGCATGTTGGGAAGTATGGTAAACATTGGAACAGACACGTACGCATATCCACAAATGCCCCCCCCCCAAAAAAAAATTAGACAAGGGTATATTTATATTTTATACTTTGTACATGGTCTACACCATGGAACCTACCCACATGACACATTTCATGCGTGTAGCATGTTAGGAAGTATGCTGAACATTTCAAACAGACACACACACTTATCCAAGCATTGCAGAACACTTAAAAAAATAAATTTTTAAACTTTACATTTGATACGTTTTACATTGTCTACACCATTGAATCTAGCCCCATGACACATTTCAGGTTTGTAGCATGTTGCAAAGTATGCTGAACATTTCGAACAGACACACACACACACACACACATCCATACATGTAACTTTTATATATAGAGAGAGAAGGGATGAGGTTAGCAGGTATGTTTAGACGCCCTTGGATCAGCACGACATATCTCCAGGTCTGACATATTTTCTCTCATAAAATAGGACTTCAGATTCAAGCAAAGCTTAACAGACACATACATACAACGATAACAATAAGCAAGAAAGCCCGAACCAGAGTCAAACCTGTGGCAAGAGTGTGAGTAAAGATGGAGCCTTCACAAGAGCAGAGAAAGTCGAAATACAATCACAAGGTCAAGAACAAAGAGTAATGTGGCGTCATTTGGTTAAAAAAAAGATAAGCCAGTATTAAGGGTTATTATTCACCTCTGGTCCAGTTAATGGGAAAAGAAAAGGTACTCTAAGGCATGGCACGTTCCAGAAGCCAGAATTGCATAATACTCGCCTCAATGCCACTATTAGAAATCTATCATAATCTGCTAGGAAAAATAAACATTGATCTAGCTGCCGACTTGTTCTCTGTGTCCACAATTGCTAAACAATAAAGCAGTATACTTAAACGCAGAAGAAGAAACACACTTTACTTCCACGGAGCTGTTTCTTTTGAATCAACCCTAATAAAGCACAGTCAGACACATAGGTTAGCCAGCATAAGAAAAGCAGTGGGACAGAAACCACTGATAAATAATTAATTATCATGGCAAGGTCAGTCACCCATAAACAAGCAGGCTTTTCTGAAATCACAGTGGCAGAGGCACTGCCAGCAGAGATGTTTTGCCCATTAAGACTCAGCCCCCACCAATCTTCCATGAATACCGCAGAAGTGGAAGCGGATCCTTCAACTGATTTAATGTTTGTGCAATACCACTACCCACTCCACCATTAACAACCCCTTGTGTCCCGTCTTTCATATGCATCCTGAGCATCTGAGAGTGTACTTCGGAAACAGCTCAAAGTGTATGCAATCACGGTTTAGGCTATTCCTGAGGCATTCTAGTTGCACTTCGCAGCCTGCGAGGATGCATTAAGTAGTCCCACCATGTGTGAGGGAAATACAGATGTTTTACTCTGGACCGCAAGAGGTGACTACTCATGTATGTCTGCTGTGCACCGCACCAATAATCCTGAAGCGAGCAGAGACCCAAAATGGCAGGCGCTATTTTCATGCCTCCCCTCACCCAAATTCATTCGGTCAAATTGCACCAGGTTTGACCTGGTCGAGCAAAACCGGGAACAATTTGCTGAATAGCACCTATGCCACAATCATTGGACTCTGTGCATTGCAACTTGCAGTGCTTCTGCAATAGTGTCGGCTTCCGTGAGTAGGCCCGACATTCTGTTGGGCATGGACTATGCATGGGAGTGAGATTTCCAAGTAAATCCATTTTGCTGAGAAAGGTGTAATTTATGTATCGTTATGCTGTCTCTTGCTTTTCAAGTTGGAAGTACAGGAGGTGGGTGTATATCCACCATGGTTATGTTACAGTACTGCAGGATCCTTGGAAGACCTCCTCCTCCTCCTCCTCCTCCTCCTCCTCCTGACACCTTAAACGTGGACAAACAATACGATGAACAGATTAATCGATAATTACAGGTGTTCAATGCCTAATTTGTAAACAAATAAGGGCGTGGGCCGAATTCATTTCTAGCACGCATGTCCAGGTCAAAGGCACTTTGCAGCCACAACCCACTTCTGCTCCCCACAGTGTCAACATATTTGGGGTTGCAGCAGTGGCTCACTGGGGTGCACTCCACATGTAGGATGTGTGATTTACAAATACCAATCAACATTATTTCAAGACTCAACTAGTATGTTATTTTAATCAAGAGACCAAGGACCAGATTTACAAAAATGTTATAACATGGCATTGAACACATTTTTGTAAATCAGGTCCCAAAGGTTTAACTATTTCTTTAAACACATCTTTGTTATCATTTTGCTCTGATTCTAAAACTAGAACATTCTGCTACCTAGGCACTGAAAATCAAACGCAAGTGCTTTCTTCTTATAGCAAAGTGACAGGCGAATGTAGACCAAATCATAACAGAAGTAATGAACTTATTTGTCAAACACTGCAACAAGATCCTCTCCCATAGGTCAGCAATCTGCACGCTAATAGCACCTGCAACTGTGCAGGACCGAGACCAGACATGTGCGGGCAAGTGTTTCAGACTCAGTGGGCCCGATTAATAGAAAAAAACACAAAGTACCCGCAAAGTACTCTGCGCATAAAACATCTTTGCTCCTACCTGCACGCAAAAGTATGTTTTGCGCGTTGCGTGTATTCATGGAATTCAAACCGCAAAGTAAACCTAAGCACAAAGAAAATAGAAAGCGCTCGGAACGCCAACGGCACGCCCCCACGTAAACAAAAACCAGCGACATATACCAACATTTGCGCCTACCTCATCCCCACCATCAAGCACCCCGGCAATACTGCAGGCCGTCCCCCCTCAACCAAGGCAGCATCCCAGCGACACTGCGCATTAAGCCCTGTAACCCAAAACTGCACCCCGATAATCTGTTTACCATTTCGTGTAACTCAAGGCAGCGCCCGGTAAACCAGCATGCGAACCCCCGTAATTCAAAGCAGCACCACCCTAATCTGCATACAATCACCCCTAACTCCAAGTGGTACCTAAAGTACGTGCCGTCACCCCTAAATTGCCATGTAACGTTACCTTTGCGCATTGCATCCTATGCGCATAGTGCTTTGCGCCTCCTATCATGTGGTGGTGAGTTCACAAGGTTTGCGTGTTACTTTTCCCGACGTGAAGTTGGTGTGTTGAAATCCATGAATTCAGTTGGTTTTGTGCTTGACTGGGTGTGCGATTTCTTTGCATGGCCCGTCCCTCAACACGCCCACGTTATTCCTTGTTCTTCCTCATTTGGCCAGGAGAATGGGGAATATGCATGTTCCGCCCCCTATTTATTTATTTGTGTAGGCCAGTCCAACACTTTGTGTGAAAGGCGATGGACCCATGCAGAATCCCAGAAATACATAAATGAATCGGGAGATCGAGTTTTGCGCGCTTAACTGTGCGCCAAGTCACTTTTCAGTGCACCAAAAAATCCATGAATCAGGCCTAGTGAGGCAGGGGCCTTGGACACTCTTGCATATCGGCGCAATTCATGCTGGCTCTGTACCAGAAAGAAAATGGGCAGTGCAGAGCCGAACAAGACCCTGTGTGAGTCCTCTGAGTGCTCCCACCTTCAGAATTACAGAAGACTCAGTGTGTGCTGTTCCCCAGACATACTACCAGTCCTCTCAAGATTACCCATCCTTTGCAGGAGTAGGTTATGCTGTCCTGTTTTCTAAATTCAATTATTGGACATATAGTTGTGAATTTGAAAGTGGAAAATCAAACCGACAAGTTCCAGGATGCAAACAATAAAATGGGGAGTGGTTACCATACTTGCGCATGGATTGGGAAAACTTGAGAGCCCTGTACCACTAACACTGGCATAGGCATGAGAATGCTTGCCTGCTGAACTAGTTAGCTGCCCCAATACCATGGATGCTTGGCTGCTATCCATCCCACACACTGAGCTACCTACTCTGCTGCGGCAGTGCTGATGGTTATTACAATAGTGGAGCTGGGTCAACGTCATGAAGGCAGACTGGACCAGCATGTGGGTATAGCCTACACGAGCGCCCAGCACTATCACTTTCCAGCTTTTTGTTATTCATGAAAATCGATAACTTAAACAGCCATGCCCCATGGATCATCAGGTTCATGAAGAACAGTGAGCCGGTCAGAGGAGCAGAGGAGGTAGTGTGTGCAAACAGTTACTTATTGCGCAAGTATGACTGACAGTTAAAATAATCAAATTACCAAAACAACGCAATCAAATTGAGTCTGAGAAAATAGGTTCTGGTGCTCAGCCCTGGCAAACACCCCCAAAAAGTAAATATTACTAGTCATCACTTTTCTAAGAGTGGGCTTTCGTTTCACAAACTGCTGCCTTCCTGGGTTGGAGTCTTGGTTAACCTTAATAGGGCAAATCACACTAAAGCACATGTGAAGATAGCCTGCAAAGGGGCCACCAACTAGTAAAAACTGTCCCACTTGACATTGAACCCTTTGGTTACCCAACACCAGAATCCTCAAACTCACTGCTTGGGGCATTTTGTATTCCTGATTTTCTGGGTGCTTTTGTGAATGAATTGCATGCTTGGAGTAAAAATATTATGAGACTATTTTGTACCTCCCCAACCTTAAAGCCAAAAAGAGCATTCAGCAATGACAGCCTCAATTGTGTGACTGAAAATATTGTGATGGAAAGCTACCCTTCTCCTGATGCCTGCCACAAAAGAATGCTTTTTCCGCTAGTTCCCAAGAGTGCACTTTAATGAAACTGCTATAAAAGAATTTCTACAGCTGCCACGAATTTCGAATATGTGTTTAAAGAGATCCTTATCGCTGCTTTGTCATAATAACACCCACCTCAAAATACTGTTTGAAAATACTCAAGCAGAATTGAAGGCATCACGTGCAACCGGATTACTAGTACAGACGAGCCTTCAAGATTTTTTTAAACAAAATAACGGTTGTTATTGGACACCCGTGCACAGAATTGGTTATTTAATCTTACACTTAAAGTGTCCCTCTGGTGATGCTAATCACTTTGTACAACTCTGCTTCATTATTCATTATTAGCTAGTATTCTCCTGGGAGGCGGCACAGAGTTGCTTAAGATATAGGAATATATTTTGCTTCTACGAACTCTCTCTTTTAGGAGAAAAAGACTTCCAAAAACCCAATATGGGGGTTTACAGTTTGTCAGTCTGTTGGGATGCCGATGTATTATACCATCTACTATCAAACCCCTTCACACATTTTCCCATCGACAAACTGAAAAATCCCTTTATCAAGTTGGTGCAAGCTATTTTGGTGCAGCCAATTCCGGCTGAAATGGGGTTACAAACGGGGAAAACAGTTGCGTGCCTGCTATTGAAAAAAGAGGACTTTGAAATCCCAGCTGGCAAGTTGTTCAGCGTGCGAAACTTCTGCCCAGGCATCTGTTTCCAGCCTGCAGTACACAGGTTTGAATACCGGTACCTTTGAATCCTTCTGAGGTTGATAAATAGGATAATAACCAGTGGTAGAAGTGTACCGAAAAAAGAAGTGGAACTGTGGTCTCGGCACATGCTAGGGTAGGCAGAAGCATAGTGCAACATGGGACACGGTGTTGCAGCCGGGCATTCCAGTAGTCTAAGTCACTAGTAACTAAGGCTCCAATTATAACTTCACACTTGCACAGGGACATGAATGGACAAATCCTCTGTATAGAACGGTGAATATGGTCGTAAAAGGTAGAGGAATGGTAAACAGAAAAAAATAAAAGTAGCGGCACACTGCTCCCGGCTGTTCCCGCTCACTTCGATCACTGATAATAACACATCTAGCATGCAGTGCCATATACAAATATGATATTACAAGGCTTTGCGTGGTTGGAGGTGCTTGGTCACAAGTCATCTTATTCAGGCTAGTAGATCTCTATCTTAAAAACACCAGCGCTGTTATTGGCCCACTCTTGTTCTTCATAGTTTACTCGGGCCACAGAGAAACAAGATCACATGTTAAAAAACAAGTATTTTTCTGGCAATGTAGTGGTTGATTTTTCGTCTTGGGTGGGAGGCCTGGGTTACTTGGGCCTCCTGGCTTCGGGTTGAGGGGCCTCCGCCTATATGCATTTTAGTCACTTATTAAAATCCAATCGACCCTGCTTAACCTACTGCATCCGATTTCGTACCAAACTTTGCTGAGAACATTTCTAGCTTTATTTTGGGTGATGTTAATGCTAATCAGTTGTGTCAATGGGTTGTACGCAAAGAAAGGGAGCATATATAACATTCCCTGCACAATCCTTTAAAACCAGAAACATGGTGGTTAATGGAAATTAAACGATCGCGTAATTTCACAGTGTTTTCTCTCTTCTGCTCGATTTTGCAGAGCTGAAAGTTTGCACTCCACTTCTTCATTGCTAGAGGCCCAATGTTAATGGCTTAGTTTTAGTTTTAGTTTTAGCTGCTTTGGTTTTACAGAAATGTACTAATTGGGGAGAGCAGTGAACAAGACCAGTTTGGTATTCATTTAAAGCAAATAGACCTTGATTATTTCGATAACAGTGAAAGGAGAAAGTGGCGCTTTTACTTACAAATACCATTCTCTCCCAACAAAAATACATCTATAAACAGACCACAAGGGGGCGAGACTGTAATGTCCTCCTGAGCAGGGAGCTCTTAGCTAAGGCAGCCAAATATTGTGATATTTCCCCATTAATCTGAAATGTACCTGGTATCTCCCGTAGGATATGCACCTAGCGTTACACTGGACTGTAAGCGCTTGAACCCGCAGCGGGTGAAAAGTCGGAAATAGTAGACTGTGTGGTGTTGGAGACCCTGATGGAGTGATAAGTGATTCCGCCCGCTTCGGAAATCTGAATTCGTCATCCAGAGTGCACTCTGCAAATGATTTGGAGGTGATGTTGGAGCTTTAGTCTGACGAGAGAGCCACAGGCTGTCAAATAGAGGGATATTGATCAGAACAACGTAATCCCTATGTGAGTCCGGTGAAGGGCTGGTGAAAGTGCTTGTCCAAGTCTACAGTGGAGATGGACGAAACTTGGGACGGGCGCTGGCTCTGCCATAGCTCCTCATCTCGAGTGTGTGATGGGGTGTTAAATAGGGTACTGGACTTTTCTCCATCGGTGTTCACAATGAGTATCCAGTTGTAGGGTGGGAAGCCCTGTTTGTGAAGTGAAGAGGGCCCTAATATAAGTAGGAGTGGTACAGTCGTGATCTGTTGATCAGAGTATGCCAGCTGGACTAAGATTGTAGGTGGTGCCAGAAGGAGTATAGTGGGACTTGGTGGGGCTTGGATGGACATCTGAGGGCTTGCCTGCAGATGGTGATACCCGGGGAGACCCTGGGAAATTTGCAAAGAGAGAGCTAGTCCATGAATGCCACCAATAGTGGCAAGACTTGGCAGTGATGTCTTCAGGAATTTGAGAGGTAAACCAGTCAAGAGCCCACTGACATCATGGTTTCACAACCCCCTTTATCCAGCCATGTTCAGCAGATTGACTGAAAGAGGGTTCAGAAGGAATACATTTTGGAGAGCCTAGCTGAGATCAGGGGGGTTCGCTTGGAATTCCAGGCATCAATAGCTGTCACTAAAACGGAAGATCAAATGAAAGCATTCCTTCATTTGAGCTCCATGAGATGAATTACGAAGCATGACATATAGAAATGCAGATGCAGTCATGGAAAACAGAATTAAAACTGGACGATATTGACCACAGGGAAAGAAGATGCAACCTGAGATTTCTGAGGGTACCTGATGAAGAAGCCGATTCTCCAGAACAAGTATGAAAAACTGGAACAAGTGATTGTTACCTCACTTTTCACTGATTGGGGGTTGGGGAGGGTAGAGATTCTGTTGCACAAAGCACACGGTGCAGATAGATTGTGAAATAGACCCACAGCTATAGTGGTCCATTGTCACTATCTAGCAGATAAACAAGAGAATACTGGCGAATATAAGTGGCAAGAATGCAATTGAGATTAAAGATCTCACAGTGTACATTTTACAGGATTCGTCAGGGTTGACACTAAAGCGAGGTCACAAGTGTACAACCCCAACTGAATGGCTTAGCGATCAAAATATTAAACACAGGTGGGTCTATCCATTTGCCTTAATAATGGAAATTAACAAAATAAATTACAATCTGACGAAATACAACAACTACCCTATACTTAGTGAAGTTGAAAAGCTTACAGATTTCTCAGGTGAACCAAACAAACTTTAATGATGAAGATGATCGTGGTCAACCTACAAGAAAAAGAGCGACAAGAGGAATGCTTTCAGAAAGATACCATGAGAATTTCACAAATGGGAGCGGCACAGCAAAAGAGTGAAAACATTCACCTTTTACAGTAATGATGTGTATATAATCCCCTTTGGTTAAGGGATGCATCTACTTTGACAGTGCATTGTGAACATTTGTCTTAAGTATTAGGTGAAAGTCAGTGGGGGTCAATGCAACCCTGCCGGTCCGATAACAACAGTGCCGGTAGGATTACCAGCACCATTGTTACCGGACCGGCAGAGTGCAAGTTTGCGGGCCGGATGACCGCCCGCCCACCAAGTTTGACCGTGGACGGCTCATATCTAGTTTGCAGATAGGTGACAGGACAGTGCTCGTCCCTGATGATCTCACAAGACGGGCACTCTGAATGGGTTACGTTCAATATGATTACTGCCCCTCAGTTCAGGGTCATTTTGGGCCTTCCTTGGTTACAACACCACAACCCGGTCATCGAATGGGTGAAAAAGACTGTGCGTTTTTCCTCTTCTCATTGTCTAGAAACATGTCTAACCTCAGAGAGTGGGATTGCCTCATCTCCATGTTTAGCACTGCTGTCCAGTGTTTCCACAGTTAGTGTGACTACGCAAGATTCCACGCCCGACCTACCCCGAGAATATCAGGACTTTTCCCAGGTCTTTGATAAAGGGTTGTCTGAACGGCTTCCACCACACCAGGATTACGACCGTCCCATTGACCTAATACCCAGGGCCTCGGTTCCCCATGGTCGCATTTATTCCCTTACGCACAAGGAGGAGGAATATCTCAAGGAATATATGGAAAAGTCTTTGCATTTGGATCATATATGGCCCTCCTGGTCTCTTGCTACCTCACCCATTTTTTCGTGCCCAAGAAAGACAGTGAGCTCAGTGGTCGAAGTGAACAGGAGCGGTCGAGAACAGTTCTCCTCTACTTTTTTAAATTACGTTTTACTGTTCCTATACTTTTATTTTAAAAAGAAACCGTTCCGGAACGGTTTCGTTTTAAAATAAAAGTGTAGGAAGACGTTGAAGCTTGCACTTTCAGCGCACTGCACTGAAGGCTCCCTTAAACAGCAGGTTAATATGTTTGGGGGTTTGAATTGTGTGTGGGATGGGGCGTGGTGATGGGGTTTGTGGGGAGTGGTGGCAGGCCAGCAGGGAACATAGTTCCACTACTTCATTTCGTACACTTCGACCACTGAGTGAGCTGCGTACCTGTGTGGACTTTAGAGCGTTGAACGCGATCACAGTAAAGAACCAGTACCCCCTCTAATCTCCAAAGTGCTCGATCGCTTAACATCATTGAATGTTTTCACCAAGCTCGATCTCCAGGGGGCCTAC
Source organism: Ambystoma mexicanum (assembly GCF_040938575.1). NCBI lineage: Eukaryota > Metazoa > Chordata > Amphibia > Caudata > Ambystomatidae > Ambystoma > Ambystoma mexicanum. The sequence goes on from NC_090931.1 coordinate 558,051,548, forward strand.
AACTTGGTCCGAATGATGCAGGGCGATGAGTGGAAGATCGTCTTCAAAACTAAGTATGGTATTTTTGAGTATCTGGTCATTCCTTCGGGCTGTGCAACGCTCCCGCCACATTCCAACACTTTGTCAATGAGGTCTTTCCGGATGTTCTCGACTGTTTTGTCTTGGTATACTTGGATGACATCCTCATCTTCTCAGAATCCTTCGATCAGCACATCCAGCATGTGTGTACAGTCCTGCAGCGATTGTGGGAGAATGCACTATATGCCCAGTTGGAGAAGTGCGTTTTTCATGATTCTGGGCTTGTGTTGTCTTCACAAGGAGTCCACATGAGTGACGCCAAGGTCCAAGCAGTGTTGGACTGGCCGGTGCCTACCACTTTAAAAGCCCTACAGTAATTTCTTGGATTTGCAAACTTCTATATGTGGTTCATAGCCTTGTTCTCCACTATAGTGGCGCCTCTTAACCGTTTTACCAGTCCTCCTATTCCGTTCCTTTGGAACACAGAGGCACAGGTGGCTTTTCAGTCCCAAAAAGACGCTTTTACCTCTTGGGTTATAACATCCAGACCCTTCTCTGTCATACATTGCGGAGGACAACGCTTCGGCTGTAGCGACTGGGGCTATACATTCGCAGAAGTGCCCTACTATGCAAGGCCTACATCTAGTGGCCTTTTTCTCGAGAACTTTGTCTACATGTGAATGGAATTACACCATCATGGAAAGCGAACTATTGGCCATTAGAACCGCATTCAAGGAGTGGATACATCATCTTTTGGGAACCAGGCTCTATCGCATGCAAAATGCACGAATTTCCAGCAGATCCGTTGGCATCTGTTTTCCGCCCTGTTTAACTTTGTGGTTACCTACTAACCGGGTCCTCTTCATGGCAAAGCTGATGCATTGTCCAGGATTGCAGGCGATCTTGACAATACATATCCCGTCACTCCACTCCTACCCAAGGGTTCAGTGATTTGTGTGTACGGCCTCTTTCCTTTTGCTGGTTGGGATCCAACGCTGGGACAGAGACCATCACACTGATGTTACGTCATTGAAAGCACATCTGATTACCGGTTTCCCTTATGTGCGAGGGCTCTTGTATGTTCCCGACACCCGGACCCAACTCCTTGCACTCAAATGGTCTCTGCTCATCCGGGCCAACGGAAAACCTTTGATCTACTGCACAGGTGGTGCTGGTAGCCTCACATGAAGAAAGATGTAGCAGATCCCCTCACTCACAGAGAACATTAGTCTTCGGCAAAATACAGCAGCATAAAGTTCACTATGTTCGCAGGCCAAAGTGTACATATATTGAAATACACAATAACATCAGATCTTGTGTATGGCCGTGGATAATCGGTTTAGAAACATCTTGGCAGTTGGAAATTATTTTTGGCTTAGTCTTGTGATCAGCTATTTGGGCACAGAAACCCAGATAGCTAATGTACTGATCATTCATTTTATTATTACTCTTTTTTAATAATACAGTGAAATCAATTCATTCTACCTTGCATGGTGTTGGTGTGCTAAGATGGCGGCATACAGCAGTCTCTCTTCTGCTACAATTTGAAATATGCACTTTCTGGCAGCTCTGATATGGAGCAACTCGAAGCCCTTTAGATGTGGGTGCTGTACGCATGTCACACTCAGGGATATACAGCGCGATATCCGTGCTTATTGCTAGCGCTGCTTTGAATACACACGGTCTCAGGATAGAGCAGGAGAAGAAACAATGCTCTGGCACACGGGGATCCACTTGAAGTGGGATTGCAGCCGTTTAGAAGTGTAGCCGGTCAAATAGCACAGCGAGTAGAGCGCTCGCTTTGACATCTCTGCAGAGCCTGCCAACGCAGGTTCGAATCCTGGCAAGGCCAAACTCAGCCTTTCATCCTTCCAAGGTCTATAAATGAACACCACACAGCGTGGGTAATAATAACCATTGGGTCCTTAGCATATAATTGCATATTATTAAATTATGATTACCTCAGGGTGAGAGACACACTCCAGTGCAAATAAGATGTCTGGCACTGGTGACTGTTCGGTGGAGGGGTCTTCTGATCCAGACAGAGCCACCCAGCTGGGCGAACAAATCACGGGTAGCGCCACACACTGGACTGGCCTAGATAACCATGCTTGCGCAATACTCACACATGTGCTGTTTCAGGGGTACACTGTACTAGTATATATTTTTTTAATGCATTATACAGCAAACTTTCGGAGAAAAATTGGCTAAAGAGCCAGAGCGTTTGCAATTGTTTTGTCGGGTAACACCATTCCAAAAATCCAATACATGCAATCACCAACAGTGCACAGGAACATTAATGTTTAATTAATGTAATTCTTTGCTATTAAAATAGCATGCCATAATGAAAACATGTCCAACTGGCTGCACATTATAGACTCCTTCTAGACACATAATAACATATTACATAAAGCATGCAAGGCCACTTTTAGACATACCTATGCCAGTCAAAGCAATATCCCTTATCATGGTTGTTTTATCACAGATGCCAAGCAAAATATGAAATGCCACAGTAAGAAACAGATAGACAGGCAGAACCCAAATGCCAGTATAGCCAATATATTGTTAAGAAATGACAAGACTGGCTGCACCAAAATGCCTCTCTAGCCACTAATACCACATATCATGCATGCTTAGCCTGGAGATGGATTACCATTACGATTTATCGCACAATTCATGCCCCCTCGCACATTAACCTTAAGAAGTGCTTATCTTCCCCCTCGCACATCTCATCTCCCTCCAAACCCCCTTCCTCAACCCCCAAAATCAGCACATCGGCCCAGAATTACCTCCACGTCCCTCTTCCCAGTGCGGACGTATGAGGCACCTTGCCTCATACACAAGTACTGGGACGAGTACTGGGCTACGAGTAATGAAGATTATCAATAAGTAATCTTGCCATTAAACACAAGCAGAGGCACAACACCATTGATCTGACTGGGCGTCAGTCCTCTCCCCCACCCCTTGAAATTGTGTGCTATGTTGACTCGACCTGGCTGTAGGGACATCATTTGGGGGTCACAGTTGCACCCCCTGAGGTCTCCCTTGCTACCCCTAAGGTCTGCCTTGTTACCCCTAAAAATAAAAAAAGCAAAACTTTTTTTATTTTTTATTTATTTTTAAATGTAAGCTCCTGGGCTGTGGCCAGCGACATGTCGCTCTATTTTTTGAGTGGTTGGCTTTCTAATTCAGGCCTCATAAAAAAAATCAGGGGGTTTCACAAGTGTAACACTTTGAGCAATGATCCTAAATAAGAAAGAATAGGAATAACAAATAATTTGTCTTTCTGAAATGCTATACAATAATTACTAGACTCATTAAAGGTTCATTTCACGCACACTAGAGGGGGTGAGTCACTGATTTAGTCTGTTCCTAAACACCTCAACTCAGCCTTTCATCCTTCTGAGGTTGATAAATGATTAGCAACACAGTTTGGGTGATATCGTATATATATTTTTCTATATAAAGCGATTATGCGTAAGTGCTTTATAACAACACATCATTATCATTTGGCCTTGGAAGTCTGCTTGCATTCACAGTAATTTGGTAATATGGGCCTATACACACTGATATTAACGATACATATGGTGATCCATTCGTGTATGAAATATACATCACATTATAGTGATTTCGTAATCATATTTTTCATAGTGTACTTAGGAACAATGCAATGCGATGCTACTTCCTGCTTTGTCAAGTCAAGGAGTGAAAGGTTGTACTCCTTCACTTCCTGTGACATCACTTTGGGGTGGTGGTCAAATGACATCACTTCCTGTGACGTCATTGGAGGTCAAAGGTCATGTGATGTCACTTCCGCTACTCCAGGCATTTTACTGAAATGACGTCCCTCCCTGGCTGGCCTACAAAGCCGTTGCCGGACAGAACAGGACACAGACGTTAAACAGTACCTGTGTTTCGCTGTTAAAAAAGGCCCTGCAATTACTAACGTAAAGCATTTCACTGTTACGTTTTTAGGCAGTTTAAATCGTGAAGTGGGTTTAGTACTTGCATGCCAGGGGAGTGATTGGAAGGGTAGTGAGGGGACAGGAGACCACTCATTCTCACAGCAGTCCATAAGTGGGTACTTTCAGACTTAGAGGAGAGAAATAACTGCTTGTAACATTGACGCTGCACTATAATAGTCTATTTAGAATGTGTAAAGAAGTCAGAGGCCCCCACACAAATAGATTAGCCCCTCTCCCAACATTTGAAGGGTTAGTCCCCCCGAAATGTAGGTTGTGTTGATCACCTGAACAGAAACACACACACCATTCATCATACACATACATGCCTGCACACCCAGCCACCCATACATTTAAGTGTGCACCCTTTCACCATACAGGCACACATAGGCAGCCACCCATACAGATCAGTGTGCACCTTTTCACCATACACTCACAGGTGCACACCCAGCCACCCATACATTTGAGTGTGCACCCTTTCATCATACACTCGCACAGGCATACCCAGGCTGCATCATGCACTTACTCATTAATGCGCATTACATTATATACATATATTTATATACACACACGTACATGCACGCACACACATTTAAAGAAAATACATTTTCTTACCTTTAATCCGTTGGTCCAGGGAACGAGAGCTTCAGCCCCCTGCAGCACCCAGAAACACTTGTGTGTAGGTGCGTTATAAATGCAATATCATATCATACCATATCAATGCTTGTTCCCGTCATCTGCAGAGGATCTGGAGGCCTGTGTGTCATGGGGTGGAGGGGAGCCCCATAACTTCAAAAAGAAATGTTCTTTTTGCAGTCACTCTGACTTCATAAAGAAATTATTTCCGTTAAAAGACCGAACCAGAACAGAAATAATTTCCTTATGAAGACAGAGTGACTTCAAACAGAAACTATCTCGTTTTGAAGTCATAGGGCTCCTCCCACCCCATGACATGGAGGCATCCAGCCTGTAGGCGTCCATGTCATGGGGTGGGGGAACCCTCAGACTTCATAAGGAAATAGTATATTTTTCTAGTCACTCTGCCTTCATAAAGAAATTATTTCTGTTACGCTGTAACAGAAATAATTTCTTTATGAAGGCAGAGTAACTTCAAAAAGAAACATGTTCAATTTTTTAAAAAAAATGTTTTTTGTTATTTTTTAGTCTGAGGGCCCCCCCCCCCCCTCCCTCATAGAGCCTTCTCATCTTTAGAAATAAAACGTTATGCCAGGTATACTTCGAGGAATACACTTTTGGGGGGTGGGGGGGGGGTGAATAACTAATTATGGCTAAGGTGGAAGAGGTAGAATCATACTATCACACACAAATGGCGGCTCCTCTTTGAGCTCCTCGTCACTTTTCAATGACAATAGTAACCTCAGATGCAGAAGTAAACAAGATTCTTAAATTGGACAGTGCCTTGGACGAAGAGGTGTGCTTTCAGTCTTCAACTCACTCTTCTGTTTGGTCTACCCGGTCCAGGAGGAAAGGGCATAGACTGGCGATTCTGGGGTTGTTGCACAGAAAGGAGGAAGACGGGTGCATACTCTGAAGCTAGTTAATACCTAAGGTGTATGGGAGATTTTCCTGCAGCATTTTTTTCGTTGAAGTAGCTTGCATCAAGTTTTTCCCAACTGATTTTGACAAAAATATATTTGGGCGAAGGATTTAGGTTAATAATAAATGTAAGGGTGATAGGGGGTGGCTGCGGGGGCTAACTCCACCCGCCAGCATATACTGTCGGCAAAATCACCCATTCACACAAAAAAATCAGATGAAAAAAACCTCGACAAAATCACCTAAAACCGTGCTCAGGCAATTATTGATCATGGGGATCCAGCTTGTCTCCAGAAAAGGAAAATGGAATATAAATAAAATAAGCGTTTTATGTTATTCTGACATATTGATGGTCTTAATGCACCCCTGGGTTTCCGGTACCCGTGGAGGATCAATGTCCTTCTCAGCTTTGCTGGACACAGGCCACATTACAAGTTTGACGATGAGGTAAAAAAGTGTGGTAATTACGTTACTACCACTTTTTTGGGCTTTAACAGAATTACTGCCATTTTTACCACACCACCAACTTCCAAGTTTGACCTTACAGTGGTTTCAATGTATGGGATTATTTAAAAAAGGAAGCCACAGTTGGATGATGGTCCCGCACTTTTATAGAACAAAAGCATTTGCATGACTCACCACATCTCAATCTCTTCTTAAGGCTTGATGTTTGGTTTTTTCTATATCCTTCGGTTAGGAATGACACCTTTTTATTAAAAAATTCACAAAATGTATTCTCAGACTGACGTGTTTCTGGTTTCTATGTACTCATTGCAACATAATCAACAGATATTGTCCTCTTGTCGGTCTCAGACCATGCTCTCATTATGCTAACTTTTCATTTTTTATTTGGCATTACAGGTAAAAATAGATTCATAGATTACTTTCTGACACCATATTAGTGCCTTTTTGGCTAACAATATTGCACATTTTCTCAGAAAATAAACGTTTCTAACTTTGAATTGGTTTGAAAGGCATTAAAACCTGAGGAGCATTATTATTATTGCTAGCGTGGCTAGAATTAAGGCATGCAGATCTCTAACAAATTGCCTTGGAAAGCAGATTAAAGGCCTCTAGAGGAATCCTCAGTTTAGCGGCTCCACAAAAATGTACAGACAAATGAGAAATAGAAGAGGTTGATCATAGCTCTTCACAAGCTGAGGAGACTGTAATGATCTTCTTAAGCTCAAGCAACGTTATTACTCACATTCGAATGAGAGGAATACATTATCAGCCTATAAACTGAAAGCAGCAAAATCTTCCAAAATGAATAAACAGGTCACTAATCTTCAGGTAAAATACACTTGGGTGAGCAAGGGGAGCTTACCTTCTTCTGAGGGTATTAGTCTGCTTTATTTAGAGATCAGACGCTTGAATGAATAAGCACAGTTTATATTTGTCTGCAATTCAAACCCTTTCTGAACATTAGCATCAAGCCCCCGATAACCTTAAGAAGTGCTGATCTTCATTACATCTTTGCACCCTAACAAAGCAGTGGTAACTGATTGTTGCTCTGAGTTAATATTTTAAAGAATTGCACATTTTCTAGCTCGACAATTGGCTGCATTATTTAATACCCTTCTCCAGTCCAAAAAACCCCTTCTATGGGTGAGGTAGTCCCATCTTAATTGCTGAAATCAGGCAAAGATATCACACTCTCCGAATCCTACCATCAGATTGTCGTCCTCATTTTGATGCAAGAATGTATAGCAAGGTCTTAGACAACCACCTTGCTCCTACCTCTCCTAAACTCATCCATCATTACCACACAAGGTACATTTTGAGGTAGTGAAACATAGGACAACATTCACAGAGAGATTAATGATGTGACTATTGCTAAAAGGACTGGTGTTCCCTTGTTGCTGCTGGCATTAGATACACACAAACACTTTGATTCAATTAATTTAGCAAATTTGGGTTTATTCCGGACAAACTTGAATTTTGGGACTAATTTTAAATCTTGTATCTTGGCTAATTTCTAGGGACCTCATACACAAATTAAGTAGAAATCCCTTTGTTCTCCTGATGTAGCAAATCATAGAGGCACCAGACAGACATGGCCCCATTTACCTCTTATATTTATTGCTTTATTGAGGGAGCCCTTTGCTCACTCCATTAGGGACAATCTGCATAATGAAGGCATTGCTGAAGGTAGCATAATAAACAAGCACTGTATGCTGATGATGTGATCTTGCTGTGGAACCCAAGCTCGACTCTCCCGAATATAGTCTCTCCAATGGAAGAATTTCAAGCAGTATCAGGCTTTAGATTTAATTATGATAAATCCATGGTGTTAAATATTTCTGATAATAAATTTGGCATCTATAGTCCATCTTCCCATTTTGCTGGGTTCCAACTACAATTACATATTTGGGTGTAAACATTGCCAAATCGTATAACATGCGTTTATCATATTTTCCCAGATTAGTGTACCTTTTAATCCAGGATTAAGCCAGATGTGGAAAACATGAGATCTCGTAAATAGGGAGAATGACAGCGGTCTAAAGGACGCTTTTGCCCAAACTTCTATATGTATTTCAAGCCCTTCCTATCACATTTCCTATCAGGGAAATACTGGCAATGCAGAAAAACATGTATTAAATTTACATGGGGCACTAACTAATCCAGAGCCGCAACAATTATGCTGACTGCTCCATTAATGAAATGGGGATTCATTTGCTTATTTTCTTTATTTGTTAGTTTTTCCTAACTGTAGGCAATATCTTCATGCTACCCATTTCAGTTCTGCTTTTGATTGGCTTAAACCTCATTAAAATAAATTATGGGTTTGTAAGAAGATATCTCATTGCATAATATACTGTGGTTAAATAAAAAACCAAAATGGTCTTAGATACAGCTTTAGAGACTGATAAAGATTACCTCTGGCACTCACAATCATTTTCTGCATGGAACAATGGTGTTTGCAAAGGAGAGAGTTATGCTCTAAGAAACAAGAAGATTTCAGTATTGCAAACTGAGACATTGGATATGTAAACCGCCAGTGAAGTCGGGAGGTAGGAAGGCTACAACCACATTTGAAGAGTTGTGCTTGGCCCCAACTGTTGTTCCGAGTGTGTCCAACCTTTATAAGTTGTTAGTAGCAAAACGTAGTTCATCCAGTCATCCATATACCATAGTACCGAAACGGCACTCCTAGGCTTAAAAAATCAAATGGACGACTTCAAAGATGTGGGCAAACCCGCTCTCCTCCTGCTCCTTAATTTATCTGTAGCATTTGACCTGGTGGATTATAACGCCCTTTGACACAATCTCTCTTCCGCTGCTAACTTCTACCCCAATGCCATTGCTTGGATCACCTCGTTCCTCCAAGGAAGGGTTAGGAAAGTCTTTTCCGACTCAGCCTGTGCACATCCAAGTAACATTAAATGTGGAGTCCCTACCTCCTACCCTCTATAACCTGTTTACAAGTCCACCGTTCCATATTTTGGACGCATTGGGAATCACATACACTAATTATGCTGATGACACACAGGTCATTATCCCACTAACCGGTTACTAAGCGGCTGACATAGTTACCCTTAATTCCATATACTCCACAATCCAAACCTGGATGGCAGAAAAGTGGTTATGCCTGAAAGGTGAAAAAACCGAGCTCCTGCTAGTTGGCTCTCCTGCTACCCTTAGGAAACTGGATAAACAATACAGCTCCTTCACGATTGACAACATACCAATCCCTGTATCGCAAACTGTTAAGACCCTGGGGGTCTACCTTGACTCTGACCTCTCTATGAACAGGCAGTTCAACGCCATTGCGTTGACATCAACCTACCACTCCAAACTGCTCAATGCTGCCAGACCCTTTTTGTGGGAACAGAACTGTCTCACAATTGCAAGAGCAATAATTGGATCTCGGCTGCATTACTGCAATGCTCTCTTTGTAGGGACATCCATAAAAAACATTACCAAACTTCAAACTGTCCAGAATAATGCCCTGAGGGCTGCCACTGGTATCTCCAAGAGAGAACATAGCTCTGAATCCAGGAAGCAGATGCATTTGCTCCCCATTAAAGAAAGGATAGTCTTTAAAATCCTTGCGTTGACACACAAATGTGTCCATAACTTGGCGCCTTTATACCTTGCTGAAAGAATTGTTGAGCCTACTCCATCCAGATTCACAAGATCTGCCTACACTAACAGGATCTCCATTTCCAGAACACAGAGAACGCGGCTGGTGGGTCCAGTTTCCCAGTCCTGGCAGCGATGCACTGGAATTCACTGCCACCTCACATGAGGAGTATTGAGTCACACATAGCCTTCAGGAAAGCACTAAAAACTATGCTGTTTGTCTAAACAAGCTCTCAGGCACCATCACCCTAGGCAGACAGAACATTCCCTCCTTGCTATGATGTAACTCATAATATATCTGAACAATACTCTAAAAACTGTAACCACCTATGTTTGTGCTCTTAATGTACTATCAATATCGTCTACCCAGGATTGTTTTGCCTGCAAGCTCACTATAACCATGAGCAAATAACCTGACTGTAACTAAGGGGATTTCATGCAACACGCCTCGATGCCCTTGGGCTATTAGTGCGCTTTACAAATCCAAATAAATAAATAAATAAATAAACACATAAATAAATACATATATGTCTCAATGGGAAGCAGATCTTCAGAACCAAATATCTGAATTGTGGTGAAATATTTCAATAAATATATTTAGTCAAGTGTATGTTATGCATTGTCCTGTGCTATTGAAGTGCTGTCCTTTTCTATTTTAGGTGGCACTTATACTAGAGACTATAAATATGTTTTTGTCATTATTGAGAAAGCTACTTTAGTCAGAGTTGTGACATGTCTTAAGAAACCTCAGGTTATGACTGCTTGTATATTATTCAATGTGCCAGCTTGGCATTAGTTGGCTGGCATAAGAACTGCTGACATTACTCTTTGAAATGTAGGTGCCTGGAGAAGTCATGTGATTGGGACAATCGGACAATAAGGGATCATGGGTATGTGTGAGCTAATGGAAAAATACCAGAACATTCAGAAAGGGGTGGCTGCCTTTAGACTGGACTTTCTAAAAGCGTTCTGGATCAGGTGATGGGTGTGACACGTACACTGACTGCAGCAACAGTCATGACAGACATCAAAGAAGGATTTCTTTGAGCCGACAAGGCCTTCATTGTTTTCATTGTCACATTTTTGGTTTGAAATTCCTCACTGCTTGGAACTCTATAAAAGTTGGGCTTTAAGGGGGACAGAGGTTAGGTTGCTGCTTGAAGGTATAAGGGATTACACTGCATGTCTTTCTTGTGTTGCAATGACATAAACCGTATGTCTTCAGTACTTTCTAAAATATATTGTATGATCTTGGTTTCTCTGACAGAATCTTTCGGGGACAACATATGGGCTTGGACTACTAAATCCACTCCCCGAAACTATCACTAGAGAAAATGCATACAAACTTGGCTTTTGTTGGCTGAATATGAGATACCATTAACATTTTGCTGGATATCTTTATTGGCTAAGGGGACGTTAATTCCTATTTGGTGGGATGTTTACATGATGCAAGCCATTTTGAGAGAGGTCCTATTGCACATTACGTGGATTACTAATATTGACATGTGATGGCATCCTTTGGTTGTTGTTCTTGGAGATGTTGATCAGGAAGACTCCTATCGCCAGAAGGAGCTTACCACTATTCTTATCACACATTCTTTTGTAGCAGCTAGAATAATCATTGGGAGGTCCCCAAAACGTTCCTGTACTGCTGAATGATGGACAAGAATATGCCATGTTTTAGTGGTATGCAGTGATTAAATTGTGGCAAAAATGTTGCCTGTAAAGAAAATTGCAGCAAAAATGCTGTGGTTTGACCCGTTAAAGGTGTACCCCATTACACCATTTAAGGGCAGCGGGGGTTGCAGGTGTGTCTCCCGCTCCCCTTAAATGGTATAATGTGTACAGGGATTGTAGGGGTGTCCCCTGCATCCTTTACATGGATTGCGACGGCAAAAGCACAGCCTTTTTGCCGCAATATCTAGTGTCCACGGCTATTTTTGTGGCGATTTTAACACATGGACCCGTTTTAGTGATGGAGAAAATGTCTGCCCTATAATGGAACACCGTAACAAAATCCTCCAAACTTTGGTATACATGTATTGATTTGGTAACTGCCAACAACTTTCCTCATTAACACTTTAGAGCACTTAATGTATTTTTCTCTGAATTAACCATTAGATATGTACTTTGTACAAACATTTGATTAGTGATATCCTTGTGAAGGCCAAGCATAAATAAATGTTTCCACTTTGATGATACATATGTCTATTTGTCCATGATATGTCTAGTGTCATATTTCATGCATTGATAATATTGCTGTTATGTGACTAACACACCACTGTTTCTTTCAAATCTGTAACAAAAATGTTTACAAACTTGAGAGATGATATGCACCAGCATTGAATATCTATGTCTCCAAGCTGTGACTTCTGTTCAGCAGCTACCATGCAATACCAGCCGCACAATACAGTACAATCAGAGAATAATAATGTGAAGCGCATAGCAGAACTTAAGTGTTTTGATCATGAATGGACAAAGAAAATCGTCTTCTAATTTTGAGGGTGGGAGCTTGTCCTTACTATGGTTTGTTTTCTTCAGTGCAGTTTTAATCCTTTTAGAAGTAGATTCTCAAACATAATGACCACTTCAGGTATTAAATGAGGCAATGTTATCAATTTCCAGGGTATATAAAGGATTGTGGAATCTGCAACCAGCTTTAAGATTTCCATTCTGAACATACAAAACTGAGAACTCATCTGGTCTACTTATCAAACTCTTTTTCTATGCCAACCCTAAACTCTCTGAGACAGAAAAATAAAAATGAAAAAATAGACTCCAACAATAGGGCAGATGTTGAGCACCCAACAATGAACCTTAACAAACTTCAGAAGGCACTAAAGTATGCTGTTTCTCTCATCTATGGCCTTAACAATCAGGAACAAATCTTGCTGGCTAAGAAACTGCTGCATCGGCTCCCACTCAAACAGTGAACGCACTTCAATGTCATCTGCCTTATCTGCAAGGCTGTCAACTCCTTACTCCAGACATCGTAGCAGACTGCTTCTACTTACTGGCTGCCCAGATGCCTAAATGGATCCTCCCAATATGTGTTGACTCTCTAGCAGAGCCCACACAAATGTCTTGGTAGAAGAACCCTCCTCAATCAAGACTTCCATGCTCTGGATACCCCTCCATCTGCATCTACAGACTCCAAACCACTGGATTACTTATGTCTACAGTTTCTCCCTTCTCACCTGGTTTTCCTTCCTCCCCTCAATATTCTTGGCAAAAGCTCTTCGAAGTAGCCATGCAGGAGCACTGGCCCATCAAGGTGTTTTTTACATAGCCTAGTATGTCAGTATCATGCAGTCACCCTCAGTGGCTAGCCCTAAACTTCATTGCTCAACATTGTAGTCACTGTACTCCTACGTCTGCTCAGACACACTATCTACCTCTCCTCTCCCGCCTTACCAAAGCTTATTATATGCCTACCAACATTATTATTCATGCCTATGAACCACCAGAGTAGAATTCCTCTCCTTATACCACCTCGCAAGTGATGCCCTTCTCCCAAGATGCTTGAAACACACAGAACTTAGGGTCACAACTATCTTCAACTTTGTACCTTGCCACTGTAACCCATTTGTATGCATTTCTGCTCACCATTGGGATGAATCCAATGGGGTCATCACGGATTCCCCGGCAGTGACCTCCCCTCATGTGGCCAGGGAACAACAGCTGCTACCTGATCCTAACCCTGGGGGCTTTTATATGAGGGAGGATCACATGTGAGGAGACAACTACCGGGGAGATGTTTTGACTTCATTGGACAAGGCACAGTATTCCCCCCTTTCCCATGAGGAAGACCCTCTAATACCCGAGTTCTTAATAGCCTATTGTCATTCTGGTCAGACCCAGGGTCGGACTGGGACAAGAAATAGGCCGGGTCACCCAAAAAAAAGTGCCCCACCCCTCGTCTCATGACCCTTGACCTCTGATGACATCACCGGAAGTGATGTCATTTGACCTTTCCCCAAAGTGACATCCCGGGAAGCGATGAAACAACATTTCACCCCTTGACAAAACAGGAAAGACATCAAATGGCATTGTGCCTAAGTACAGTAGGAAAATATGGTTACGATATCACTGTAAAGTGATATATGTTTCATACAAGAATGGATCACCATATGTATCATTAATATCTGTGTGTATAGGCCCATATTACCAAGTTACTGTGAATGCAAGCAGACGTCCAAGGCCAAATGATAATATGTTATTGTCTAGCATTTACGCTTATGCTCTTTTTTTATAGAACAAATATGCATACAATATCCCCCAACCTGTGTTGGTACTCATGTATCGACCTAAGAAGGATGAAAAAAAAAGAAACTTTTGAAAAAAAACATTTTTTTTCCAATTTGTTTTTCTCCAAACCGGTGCATGGGTGGCCATAAACCGACCCCCACTCCCCAGCGACGATTTCGGCCCGGCCACGGGCCGAAAGCCAGAGGGCCCAATCCAACCCTGGTCAGACCCCCACCTTTGACTGAAACAGCCACAACTTACACATAACACATTTTGTTTATGGTGTGCCTTTATGGGAAATCTATGAGAAAAACGATTTAAGAGTTAAAAGTCCAATGGCATTCGTGGACTCAAAATCCCATAACCACTGAGGTACTGAGACGAGGAGGAGGATGAGGGAGCTTGTGCAGAGTGACTGTTTTGCCAAGTCTACGGTGCGCAGGGCATTTAAAGATGGCAACTGCACTATTGAATTGAGCAGCGCAGGAGAAGACGTTGAACCACATGATGAATCTCACACAGGTCAGCACACGGACACATTTGTGAGTCCATTGAGGACACAAAGGATATGTTAGCTGAAGAGTAATTTCTGCCATCCTATTTAAGAATCCAGGGTAAGGGGATCCCCCTCTGGATCTAAGGGTCTGTACTTTGGAGAACATTTTCGTTGGAGTCATTCTTATATTTTTGGTTTTGAACACTTTTGCCAACATCAAGTTAAAGACATTTCCTTACACCCCTTTGTAGTTTTGTTTGTAGTGTGAGGGTCAGGATAGGATGTTTTGGACACGACGACAGATTTTCGGTTACTGACGTCCTGACACAGACAAATCCTTAGCTTTTGGTGTCTAGGTAGGGACGTTCCTCTTTAGAATAGGGCCAGATAGGCATTTTCCCAACCTATTTTTATTTAATAAATGTCTTTAACCAAAAACATGACAACTTTGTGTATGACTCATTTCTGACTCCTCACACCAGGCACCATCTTATCTCCACCATACACCATCTTTTCCCCAATGATACAGTCTCTAGAGAGCAGCTATCAATTAAGGCCTGGGCCGATTACCTCCCTCGATAGCCATGACAGAAACGTCACAGAATATGATTTTTTCTCTCCCTTAAAATAACAGCAAATGCTGCATTGACTGGCTGCCTGATCTCTTCCGAGTCCTACGGGGCACCAGGCCCACCTCGAGCAGTCTACCCCAGCGCCAGTCTCCCTAAGCCCCCACCCTCCTAACCTGCACTTGCCCTCCCGAGCTCCCTTCCCCTGACTAGCCTGGCTGGCTGTCCATCCCTACCAAGCCTGGTCCACCCGTCCTCGCACTTAGCATGTGGTCCTCACTGCCTGCATCCCCTGGCACTTGCCAACCTGGCTGTCCCTTAGCACTTGCCTACACCCAGAGGCCCTCTTCTACCCCTCCTCCTACCTCCTGCACCTGCATGGCACCACCCTGCCCCGCACCTCCCTACCAACCCAGCATTATTCATGAGTAATATTAGAAGCAAATGAAAATGTCAGATACCAATTCTGGCTCATACAATCACCATATGTATATACAAAAATCCACTAAAACAGATTCCCATCCTCACATGTATTAGGTTTGATAGCTTACAAAAGGTTGCCAAACCAAAGTTACAAAATATATTAGACAGAGGTGTATAGGATTTACATATTTTAATTAGTGTATACAAAGAGTTACATTTTTAAATGGACCAGAATGAAAGAAACCATAATACATTGAATCAATTCTACTTATCCCAACACAATTTGTGAGGTTAGTAGGGAAGTGAGAGAGACATCTAGATCAATTAATAAACCCTCTTCTTATTATATGGTTATCCTTGACCTGGTCGACACTCGAAATGTGTTTCTAGGTCCTAAGGATTTAAGACTGTGTGCAGCCGACTCAATCTGGTTTGCAACGTCCGGTGGACCCGTCTTCAGGACACTGTGTAATGGCACAGGTGAATTACTAGTAGCCCATTGTATGGAGATCTTCAATTTCTTTAGTCACATGTGGGGTATCATCTGGAGTAAAGATGACATTTCTTAATTCTTAAGTGTTTTCATCCCAATTCTGGTATGGCTTAACTCCATTTCCTGTAGTGGTCTTGATACATTTATATTGCCGCAATTGACATGGAAGGAGTATTCAAGAAAGGCTTAGTAGATCGTGTTGCAGTCTAATTAATGAGTAGGGGCCGCGATGCGTGCGTCATACAATCATCAGCCACATTGCTCCTGTACTAGGGAGACACCACAACCTGGATACACAGGAGTGGAAAGAGCAACAATGAAATTAGGTCAAAATACACAGGCTCGATTGCACATACACTACCATTCTTATATGCGTTGAATACACAGCACAAAATAAACATTTTCCACACAAAAATAAGGACCAGTGAACCTATCTAATGTGCTGACTTGCAAATGCCAACCCAATAAGAATGCACACAGAGATAAACAAGCTCACTCGATATGATTGGTTTAAAAAACAATTGAACATCTTCCCAATCTAAAAACGAAAAAAATGACATCTAAGAGATAAAGAGCCTGATTCATGGAATTTTCTACACAGTAAATCTGGAATTTGTGCACCAAACCGCAGGAAAAATCCTGTTTGTCGATTCATGGAATCGACTGAGTGGGACTTTTTCGTACTTTGCAGGGACTTTGCACAGGCTTAGTTTGTCTCTGTATGCAGTCGATTGCCTTGCGTGAGTCACCTCGCAGAGCGTGGGTGTCACCTGCGCAGAGGCCAGGGTAGGGGGCAGAACATGCAAAATGGGGAAGAACATGGGAAAATGTGGCCGTTACGAGGGAAGGCCACAGGCAGTCCAACGCACGCCCATAAATTCGTGGAACGAAGCATATTCATGGATCTGACCACGCAAGCTCTCATCAGGGAAAGGCCCACGCAAAGATTTCAATCTATCTGCCACCCGAACGCAGACGTACAGGCACTTGCGCATAGGAATCACCTCTGCGCAGTGAGATCGCATGTTGGATTTAGGTGTGTGTGCACGCAGACGGGGTGCGCGTACATAGTGTAGCGGGATGCATGAACAGAGTTTTACCTGAGTTATGGAAATTTGTACGCATGTTGTCGGGGTGCCGGTAATAGTTAAAGGGGACCCTGCGCAGTGACCCAGAGGTGCAGACCTGTTTGTGGGGGACGCCACCCACTGTTTCAAGGGTGCACGTGTTTGCAAGGAGCATGAAAAACTAGGTGTATCTGTCTCTTTTTGTTTTGTGTGGGGTTGTGTCGGGGGTGCTCCAGCCGTGACTTGCGTATACGGTCACTTCGCGTGAACAATTTAATGAATACGCAGAGCAGAAAAACAACAGCATGCGGGCTCACGCAAAGGCATTCTCTGCGCACTTTTACATGAATCGGGTTCCAAGAGTCTCCTATCACTTCCAGGGCTAAGGTTTCTCAGAAATATGTTACTCTTGGTGCCTTCGGGGCTATTTCTCACATTTTCTAGCAAACATTCAAACGGTCTCCCTCTTACACTGTTTAAACGGATCTTCTGAGCTTTGAAGCAGCCCTTTGGATGTGTAAGTGCTATATCAATAACCTACAACATAACAGAAATGGCAAGGTTTGATTACGTGCTAAATCAGTGAGGTATAGCAGTGTATGTCTCTCTTGATGGCTATGCATACACAAGAGACGGGAAGACAATAACCTGACATGAGGACGCCACCTCAGCGTTTGCATCTCAGAAATGGCTCATCCAGTGCCACCTATCCCTAGTTATCGCTGGGTAACTGAGGAAGGGTGTCGACATTCTGGTCTGGATGTTGTCACGTGTTGCAATAATAACGAGTAAGCTTAAACTTGCCATGGCGAGTCTTGAGTGAAATGATAGTATAAAAATAACCGCAGAGCCATGGTCGGCCATATCAAAACCGGGGATAACTGTGGTCTATTATTGATCTCAAAACAGTATCATGGTGTAGGCTACAGTGATAAATGTAAACAGTTATGCATAAGTAAACTGGTAGGGCAAATGGCATGCCCATTATTTGTCTGTATACATTTCCACAGTGAGTGCAGATCGTTGATTAGTGGACAGGGTAATGTTAGCACGGCATAATAAGCAGTTTACAATAGCAACCACATTAGCAATAGCAACCATATGCATTCTGTTAAGCTAGAGCGTTGGGCACATAACAGCCAGTGCAATATGCTCTTTGGGGGCATGAGAGGTGAAATTGGGGACGGCTGAGGCGGTAGTGCAAAAATGATGGGATTAAAATGTTAGTCTGAGAAGCTCGGGTACTCACATAGTGAGGGGCTGTTCAGGCAGCATGTCTGGCCGACGGTCCGGACGGCTCAGGACAGGCTTAGACAGGTAGTAAGCCTTTGTTTCGTGTCTTCGTTTCAGGGCCGGCTTGGCTTCTTGTGCCGCAGTGTAGCCAATCAACTGGTGGGGCGGGCTACTAGGCAGACAGAAGAAGAACTTGATATGGAAGAGTGAGGGCGCCAACCATCTTGGAAAGATAGAACCCTCGTGGTTCTTAATGGCGCCGTGAGGGATCACAAGCTTTTTTCTTTAGTGGCTGCTTCTTTCCGGATGATGTGGGTTAGCAGGGCTTCTACACTACACATGCAGGCAAATTCCGTTTTTAAATCAAACACGCTCTGTGCGCAGATGATGCCTGTTAAGACGGATTTCTAAACTCTGTCCTGGAGGCGCAGAGGTTCAGAAGGCCAGCCTAGTTTCTTGGAACAGGGTAACCTCTGGACAAGCCAGACCAATCAGGGTAGCGATCGCGGCGGTCAAGACTAGGTCTCAAGAGGGGTGAGGGTGACTGAAAGCCCGCAATGAGCACACACAGCAAGGACACTTACAGATTACTCCAAACAGGTGTTATATTAAAAATATAGACACATTTATTCCAAGGCCTTTGCAACAATGACCGTAGCGAGAAATCACAATAAAACTCAAGTAAACCAACACATACCAAACCAATACAATATATATACAAATACAAACGAGTCTAACGCGTTAGATGCACGAAATGTGTAGACCACCTAGATGGGGAGGAAAACAGGCAGTGCGAATAATAATCAGACTCAGTCCGCCTTCAGAGGCACCTAAGTAAAAGGAAGTCCAAGCCCTACGAAGAGTGGAGCCTTGTGCTCAAAAGTGCCTGCACACGCTGGTGCCAACGGGCAAAAAGGGGAGTCTCTTCGAGGGAATCAGGCAGTTCAGTTCGGTGAACAAATGAAGATGAACAGAGCTCCGCGACTCAAGCGCAGCCTCCACTGTGGGCAGAAGCAGAGCGCGAGTACGGAAAGGCGTGCTGTTTGACACAGCGAGGCGAGGATATGGGGTACTGCAGGAGGGCGACCAGTTCCTAGCTATGCTACTCACCGGTCCCCGATGCAGGCAGACCCAGGCTTCTCTGCGTCCGTTTCAGTGCTGGCAGGTTCAGATAGGAGCTGGGGACGTCTCGTCGTCGTGTAGATTCCGCAGCAGCAGAGTTGAGTTGAGGGCGTCCCAAACGCAGTGAACCCACACAGTTTGTTACCACAGCAGGGCAACGGAGCGGCCGTGTGTATCTCAGCCAAATGTACACTACTCACTTCAGACCTGGGAATGCCAAGTGTACGAATCGTGTGAGTGTGACAAGGACTCGAAATACAACACAACCTGACGGCGGTTACAGAGCCAGACTCCTGGGTAGGCTGGTCAGTCTGCTGGATGGCCCAGAGACACTTCCGAGGGCTTACGTGCAGGAGATGGTGAAGATGCCGAGAATAGTTGTTCCCACTATTCCAAGGGTCGAAGTACCAGTACAGGCCTTCTCGTTCGATCCGAGGTAGAAAGGGTTTCACAAAGCGACAGCAGTGCAAAGGAGCAGTCCTTCAGCGGCTCACCAGCGATTCCTTGGTTCAGCCTCGTGGTTGCAGGATACTTGGCTCCTGTATCCCTTTGTTCGTGAGAACTCAGGAGATCGACATGGTAGTGGCGTTTCCAGCCCCCTCTTATCCACGGTTCCCATCGCGCCAAAACGGAGGGGACCCAATGGGAGATCCGCTCATAAAACATTCACACCATCTGTGGACCTCATCACGGACCACGGGGGTCCCAGGCATTCACACCACCCTAGACTCTCTGGCGCCCAGGATGTGTATTGGGACCAGACATCCCAGCCCCCATCCTGGAGGCACACACAGGCCTGTAGAAGCCCGCGAAAGCATCTGTGTTTCGCGGGAAAGTACATGCCCAAATAAGGAAGGCCCCGGGTCGGCTCGAACTGGGGGAGGTGAAGGGGGCAAGACGGTCAGCGGACAGGATAAAGAGCCTCGTGGTCTGGCCATTTTGGGAGCCAGGCCACCATTTTGGGCTAAGCGCGAGAAACGCGCTTAAAACGCCAAAAGGAGCTCAAAAACACAAGAAACGATCGCTGCCACCAATCCCGTCCGTGATTCACTTGCACCGTTCATTTACAATCCAAAGAGAGTATCTAGGGCCTGTAGAAGATTAGAGACCCAAGGGAGCAGTAACTTAGCTTACAGTGCCCTCTTGTGCCATGTTGCACGAAAGCTGCAACATGATAAATAAACTACGGAAAACAGCGTTTCCCGGTACTGACTGTCTTAAGGGCATGTCAGTTTCCCCGTAAGAATGGAGCGAAAGCCCAGAGGAGTGCGGCAGAAGGCTGCACTTCTCTGGCAAAGTCTAGATCATGGTGAAAACAACAGCAAAAAGTTTAGGGGTTGCCACATGGAAGGAAAATTAGCCACAATTAAGAAATCTTTCCTAACAATGACCGTGAAAATGGGCAGATGGATGGTGGGGGCCTTGGCCTTCGCTGCTATGCATGGCAGGCTATGGGTGGTCCTGCTCCAGCAGCACGTTGTGGGCTCCAGCTCCACAGGAAGGCTTCTCTACACTATAAAGTGACCTCCCACTTCTAACATTGTACCTAGCTACCTGATTACTGTACTACGCAGCCTATATTGTGGTTTTTGAAGCTAGATGAACCCCCACTGTTCAATCCAGCTATTTGCATATTGCATTCTCTGCCTAGACTGTGATTCTTAAATTTAGGTGAACCCCCACTGTTGAACCACCCGCTACCTGCATTGCTAGCTTAAACTGTGATTCCTGAATTTAGGTGAACCCCCACCGTTGAATCTAGCCACTTACATATTGCATTTTTTGCCTACACTGTGATTCTCAAACTTAGGTGAACCCCCACTGTTGACCCTAGCCATTCACATATTGCATTTTGTGCCTAGACTGTGATTCCTGAATTTAGGTGAACCCCCACCGTTGAATCTAGCCACTTATATTGCATTTTTTGCCTACACTGTGATTCTCAAACTTAGCTGAACCCCCGCCGTTGAATCTAGCCATTTACATATTGCATTTTTCAAATTTAGGTGAACCCCCACTGTTGAACCACCTGCTACCTGCACTGCTAGCTTAGACTGTGATTCCTGAATTTAGGTGCACCTCCACTGTTGAATCTAGCCACCTACATATTGCATTTTTTGCCTAAACTGTGATTCGCAAAAATCTAGGTGAACCCCCACTGTTGAACCACCTGCATATTGCATAGTCAACCTAGACTGTGATTCCCCAATTTAGCTGAACCCCTACTGTTGAATCTAGCCACCTGCATGGTGCTTGTCAGCTTGCACTGTCTGATTTCCTAATTTAGGTATATCCCCTTCTGCTAAAGTGCACCTACCTATCTGTGCACTGCACTCTTAACCTCTATTGGGACAGTTCAACCTAGGTGAACCCCCACTGCTGAAACTGCCTCCAGTCATCAGTATATAACAGCCCTTTAGTGACACCTAACGCTCACTGCAACTACTGACGTACCCACAGCCTACAACTACCCCACCTAATATGAGTAAAAAAATAAATACTCAGACTCTCATACTCACAACTGGTCTCTTCACAATCATGGCCTCTACTACCTATAGCTCAAGTCCACCTATAGACAGAAACATGAGACTTAGGTCAAGGTTACCTTGTATCTATGAACCCAAAAGAAATAATATACGTAACTCCACGGGACTCCTCTCCACCCACAACCACCTGTCCAAGCGAGCTCAGATTACTAAAATTGACACCCCAAACCCTGTGCCTGCCCATTCTTACACAAAGAAGCACTCAAGCCAAACTAGACACACAACTGAACCTTCCCACAATCCCAATCCTAAGAGTACCCTGACGCTAACCGGGTCACTCATTAACGCCAGATCCATGGTAGCCCACTCCACCGAAATTGCGGACATCCTAAACAACGGTAGTCTGGACCTACTCGCCATACCAGAGACCTGGCTCCACGAGGGTAGCAGGACCTACCCTGATGATAGCCATACCCGACTGCTACCAGATCCTCAGAGTAGATAGACCCAACGTAAAAGGCGGCGGCCTAGCCATCATTTCCAAAACCACCTTGCCCATTAGGCTTGCCACCTCTCCTCCGTGCTCATCCTGTGAAATACTCACAGCTAAACTGATGGTATCCAATAACCGCAAGTCCACTTGGAACTTTCGAAGACAACCTTACCAGCCTCATAGAGAATAACACTCAAAACCACTCCCAAACCCTGCTGATGGGCGACTTCAATATTGGCCTTAACAACCCTAACAACAAACATGCCAACTCAATAGCAGCCCTACTCAATGATCACGGGCTTACCTAGAAAGTACTCTCACCTACCCATATCAAAGGTAGAACCCTCGACTGGGTATCAGATCTCAACTGTAACATTGCCATCACCAATATTGTCCCTCAACTCTGGACGGACCATTACTTAATAAACTTTACCGCCACACTTGATCTCCTCAGCCCTAAGTCTATCAATATGATACCCCCCCCTACCTACCAGAAGTAAAACAGATATTACTGCCGAAGAACTCATCCCTCTCCTCCTCCCGGCTATTAATGGCCTGGAAAATAACACTGACCCACACACCTTAGTGGACACCTTCAACAAAGCTATGACCACTGCATTAGACACTATCGCCCCAACCAAACTGCGCAAAGGCAAGCAGGAAGCGCACTTGAATGCCTGGTTCACACCCCAACTCAAGGACCTAAGAAAACAAAAAAGAAAGCTTTAAACTATCTGGCGCAACTTACCTACCGAGAATAACAAAGCTAAATTAGCCCAACTATCCAAATTTTATAAGAAAGAAATTATCAACACAAAAAAAATCTCTTCGACGATAGAATCACAAAAGCTAAATCAAACACTAAGGAACTCTTTTCCATCCTACGGGAAATGGAATCCCCCCTACACCTACAACCAGCAGACACCGTCTCGAAAGACAAGATATGGTGCACTAACATACAAAACGTCCTATCTGATAAAATCACCACCCTCCAACTCAAAATAACAAAAAAAAGGACTCTCTGCCCCTCTCTGATCAACAATCACCACTGCCCACTGAAACTAATACTATCCCTCCTTTCAGCCTCAAAACGATCTCAGTTATTGACACTGAAAAGGTCATCCTCTCCCTGAAATCCTCTAACTGTAAGGGCGACAGCTGCCTGGCGCAAATAATAAAGGATGCGGCTAGGGACCAAGCCCCTTTCATCTCGAAGCTTATAAATTCCTCCTTCAAATCAAACACAGTACCCGGCAACCTGAAAGAATCCTGGGTCCTCCCTTTACTCAAAAAACAATCCCAACCAACTACAGACCTATCACTACCTTGCCATTCCTACTCAAAATCATTGACCGAGTAGCCTACTTACAAATTCAGGAATACCTGGAAGCCAACCACGTGCTAGACTCTCGGCAATCAGGCTTCCGCCCCCTCCATGGCACCGAAACAGCCTTGCTAGACCTCAAGACTAAAATCGAGGAGCTAAAGGATAGTGGTAAAACAGCTTTGCTACTTCTATTGAACTTGTCAGCAGCCTTCAACCTGGTGGACCACGCAGTTTTATGTAGCCACCTCAGGCTCGCTGCCAACTTCACTGGGGGAGCTATAGCATGGGTCCAATCCTTTCTAGCTAACCAGACTATGATAGTTTTCTCCACCTCAACCTGCGCTGATCCCATCCAAATAACAGCGGTGTCCCACAGGGATCCTGTGTCTCACCCACTATGTATAACATTTTCACCAAGCCACTGTTTGACAGACTGGGCGTCACCTACACTAACTATGCAGATGACACCCAGAGCCTCATACCCCTTTCGGGGAACTATAAAGCGGACTCGGCTTTGGTGAATAAGATATACATCCTCATTCAGGCCTGGATGGCGACCCATGGCCTCGGCCTGAATGACGATAAAACTGAGATACTCCTCCTCGGATCTGGCTCCAACCTAAAAAAAGTATCTCCAAACTATGCATCATTCAACATTGATAACAATATCATTAAGGTTATGCCTGTGGTAAAAACCCTAGGATTTTATCTGGACTCCTCCCTCACCCTTAAGAAGCAAGTCAGCTCCCTCGCCTCCACAACAGCCTACACTTGCAAATTAATCCACGCTGCTAGACCATTCCTCTCCAGCGCCAGCTGTGTCACCTCGGCCAACGCTCTTATCATGTCCAGGCTAGATTATTGCAACGCTCTGTACTCAGGAGCTAATAAGTATGTCACTGACAAACTTCAACAATTGCAAAACAATGCCTTAAGAGCAGCATTGAACGTCCCATCCAGAGATCACATCACTAAATTTAGGAAAGAGACCCACTGGCTAAAAATAAAAGACAGAATCCTCCTTAAAACTATCTCTATCACATCTAAATGCCTAAACAATCTAGCACTCCTGTACCTAGTGGAAAAAAATGTCCAGGAGAGCTACGACCCGACCCACGAGATCTGCCAACTCCTTCATGCTCAAAATCCCCAGATTTAAACTGACCACGGCTGGAGGAACCAGTTTCCCAGGCAAAAGCTGCGCAATCATGGAATACACTCCCAATTGACCTCAGACGGCCCCTACCCTATGCCAGATTCAGACAATGCTCTCAACGGGCTCCGCATTAACAACCTATAACCTTCTCTGCCCCCACTGCCGTTCCACCCCTTGACACAACCATGACAACTACTGCACTTAGCACTACTACGGCAACTAATACACCGGACCCCGCAGCCCATAGCCTTAGGCACTCCCCCACCCTAAGTATAGGCTATGTTTAACCTTGATCCCTATATATGTACCTTTGACCAGCTTTATCTTGTATTATACACTGTACTGTATGTTGTACTCACATGTATGTATGTACATGCCAGAGACTGGCATTGTAACTAAGCTTCGAGAATTCTTGTACTGTTGCACCCAGCTACCTAAGGGTTTGGCGCGCATTATCAAATCAATGAACAAAACAAACAAAAAAAGTGGAGCATGTAGCTTGGAGAGCACTAGTGTTATGAATTTGCTGTATAGATGTACTCAAGGGCTGGTTTTTGGGAGCAGTGCCGATTTTATAGGGACCTACTCAAGCCATGGTGTGTAGAGAGAGAAGGTATGCAATCCTTGCAACCTGCACATGAGAAACGTGCACAATTGCGGGTCCAGCAAAGCGATTAAAATGACAGTAAAAGTGGTGGTATGATTTTGCTAGCATTTTTACCGATCCGCAGGATTAAACACAATTGGTCAGGTGGAGTTAGTGTGCAGGACGGACTTTTACATGCCAGCCTTCTGTTCCTCCTCCATCTGACTTCCTGCATTACCGCCAGCATGTATTTTCATGGAATACATTTCAGGAATCCAATGCAAATGTGCAGGAGTTATTCACACCTTTAGACAAACGAAATTTGATATGTTAGAAATTGCACAGTGCTGATCTTTGTGCAAAAGGTAGTGTTCTACTCTGTGCAACGTAGGTTTAAAAACAAAAGAAAACAAAACAACCCCCTCACCCCCTGAAGTGTAAATGCATTGGCAGGAAAAACATACAAAATATGCTTTGTGTTAGTAGTGTTATTTCGGCTGGATCCACCTGGTGAAACAATGACTGCTCCATCAGAAAACATTCTCCATGTGATATAATGAGTGAGCGATAATCAGAAGCAAATATGTTTTATTTGATGGTGGGAAGGTGTCAGCGTTGTCTGTTGCTGCCAACACCCCTTTCATTTCCCTCTCTATTCTGACTGATAAGACTGTTTGAGTGCAATAAAAAAGCTGACTACTAAAGATTAGAGATACAGCATACAGTTACAGCTAAAGCTGACCTGGATAACTTGTGCTAGGGAACTGATAAGCAATGCATGCATTGTGTGCTAAAAATGATCCTGACAACAGAATGGCTGTCACACATTTCTGTGCCGAGTGGTTATTAATGAGACTGCAACACAGTAGCTCTGCCCAATATAGGGCCAGATTCATGGATTTTGTGCACGGTTCAGTGACTTTGCACTGCTGAAAAGTGACATTGCACTGCTGACACAAACCCTGATTCATGGAAGTGTGCAAAGTGTATTTTTGTAGTGCAAAGTTAGTGCATAGTCATTGATTTTTGCACTGACTTTGCACTGAAAAAATACACTTCGCTCAGTTCCATGAATCAGGGTTTGTGTCGGCAGTGCAAAATCACTTTGAACCATGCAAATAATTCCATGAATATATTGAATAGTTGAAATGTAGGTTGACAATTCCCTGCTCGATCTCACAATGCACGTTGGATGTATATACTTCACCCTTGCCCCTCAATGCAAAAACAGACTGTTTTTGTGCAATCTTAGAAACATTAAGGGCCTGATTCATGGAATTTTTAGCGTGGTGCAAAGTCACTTTGCACTGCCAACAAACACTGTGATTCACAGTGTGGTGCAACGTTTATTTGCACTGCAAAAGTACTCTTTTCAACATACATTAGGCCAATTTAGCATGCTGCAAAGAGGACTTTTGCATTGCAAAGGTACTTTGAACTGCAAAAATACCCTTTGCACCAATATTTGAATCAGGGTGTTTGTTGGTAATGCAAAGCCACATTGTACCAGTGCAAAGTGAATTTGCACTGCATTACAAATTCCATAAATCAGGCCCTTAGACCTTCAAACGCTTTATCTCATTGGCCCTCATTACGACCCTGGCGGTAAGTAACGTACATTACCGCCATGGCGTAATTAACGTTTCCGTGCTGGGTCGAAGCCGTAAAAAGCGGCGCCTTACGACCCATCGGGCACGAGCATTGCGCCATGGCGGTAATGTAAACAGCGCTATGGCGTAAATGCCCCCGAAACGGCACCTACCGGCATCGCATGCCCCGTAAGGTGCACTACCGCCATCCCGGCCACCGATCTTAGCACTGATCGTAATTAGCGGTCACCGTAATTAGCGGTCACCATAATTAGCAGTGACCGCCAGTAAGCAGAACCGGAAGTAGCGTCATCATGGCGGAACGGGAAAGAGCACGGCGGCCATCATTAAAAACACAATCCATTGTAATCCTCCACTACCACTGCACATCTGACCCCGAGACCTTGCAGAAAGCTACAGCCACATCCACGCATCCCCACAATGCCAAAAGTTGTTAAAAAAGCCTGCGATCGGCAGCGACAGGACCACTTCAGCAGGGAGGAACTAACAATGTTGGCTGAAACGCTACAGGAAAAGCCGGACATCGTCTTCTCCGCAGAAATGACAAGACCAGCCATAGCCCGCAAAAAGGCCATATGGGAACTCGTAGCACAACGGGTCAGCACTGTAGGAACCACCGCACGCACCTCAAAACAGTGCCGCAAAAGGTGGGATGACCTTCGGCTCCGAGTAAGGAGCATACTGTCGGCCAACCGCAACATGGCCATGGCAACTGGCGGAGGAGCAGACTCCCCAATTAAGATGCAGCCATGGGAGGAGATATGTGCCTCGACGATCGGCATGGAGAGCATCGAGGGGGTCGGTGGAATGGAGAGAGGAGCCCCGACATCAGGAGACACAGGTAGGTGCCTCTAATTTAGCCATGCGAAACCCCCTGAATTCCACTTACATGTGCATCACAATGTTGCCCTATAGGGTTAACGCAACACATCAGCAGAAGACCTACACCCTGCACACATGCAGCATGCACACTCCACAGCAGGCACCCACATTCCTGCATGTTCAACCCACCCAAAAGGGAGACAACCTGTATGTCACAGCCTACAAAGTGCACCATCTATCCATCAAATTCATGGTAGTCATCACAATGCCTGCTCAATGTCCGCTGACCCATCAACACTTTCCCTCCTCTGCTCCACCACAGGCTTCCAATCGGACGAGAGTGGCACCACACCTGCCAAGAAGGCCAGGCCAGAGGCAAGAGCCCACCAACCCTCCACCTCTGCTGGACCCAAAGACCAACCACAGCAGCCAAAATTGCCTGTCGCAAAACAGCCCAGGGCAGCAATGATCCCCGAGGCAAGCAGCATGGCACCACCCACAGGAGACACACAACAACTGCTGCCCACTGAGGGGAATGTGTCTGCGGGGAGCAGTACAATTGGGGAGACTGCTGCCATCGCAGCCTGCTCTGACAGTGATGTGGGGAATGAGGAGGATGACACAGAATGTCCCCCCACTGCCCACCTTCATTCCCCCCACCTGTCCCTAAGTAGCCTGCACGGAGACGGCACACAGGGGCTATCCCCTGAAGAGTCATGGCCAGCCACTCCCAGCCCAGTGGGAGGAGGTGAGTAGCCCAATTACCCCGGCAATTGCAACATCCGATGCCCCAGATTTCCAACAGTCGCTGGACCAAATAATGACGAGGCAACAACAACTGTCCTCACTACTCACCCAGCATGTGGCTGATTGTGGAGGTGCCAGTGCACACATGGAAAGATGTGCTGAGACTGTCAAGGCAGCCATCCAATCCGCAAGCAAAGACATACGTGCGGAACTAGCCGCGGTGCAGAATGTGCTCGGTGAGCTTGTACAGACAATAAGGGACATGCGGCATACCGAGCAGCCCAGTACCTCCTCCGCTGCAAGTTCTGCCGCAACCAGCCCCGTCCGCAGGTCAGCCAGGAACCTGCGGAATACAGGCAGGGGGCCCCCAGGGGCCGGGAGAGGGGGCTGCCAATAGTGGCCGCCCAGTGGACAAATGGAACATTACCCACTTCATCACGGGCACCGTCACACCTTTGCAGGGAGTTCAGGGGGGAGGGGGGATTGGGTGTGTTGGGGAGTTCAGGGGGGAAGGGGGATTGGGTGTGTTGGGGAGTTCAGGGGGGAAGAGGGATTGGGTGTGTTGGGGAGTTCAAGGGGGAGGGGGAGGGGAGATTGGGTGTGTCAAACCTATTCACATTCATAATACACTTTTTCCTTTTGCACAAATCAAATGTGTGGACATTGCTCATTTCGTATGTGTGCTTTATTGGTGTACAATCCACAGTGTGCATGTCCCAGACACACACAGTGCCCCAAGTGCCGTCTCCATGTTACACACACCAGCCGTGTGTGCTAGAAGCATTGGTCAATGATATTTTGATGCATTTCACACTCCTCCTGTGCATCGTGGCCCCCATGAGGTGCTGCCCCATCCACACCCTCCTCATCCTCATCGTCAGGTGGTTGCAGTTCAGCGTCAGGGGGCAGGGCCACATTTCGTCTGACGCACATATTGTGTGGCATGACACATAACATGACGATCTTTGCCACCTTCTCATGGCGGAACAGGAGTGCCCCACCAGACCTGCTGAGGCAGCGAAACCGTGCCTTCAATAGGCCAAATGCCTGCTCAATCACCACATGGGTACGTGTATGTGCACGGTTGAAGTCCTCCTCGTGCTGGTTCTGTGGGTTCCGGACTGCTGTAAGTAGCCACCTCTTCAGGGGATAGCCTGCATCACCTGTATGTGGGCGAGAATGTATGTGTCAGTCATGACGTCAAACTCAAAACTTGACGTGCCACCATGGCTTGCATCCAACTGTTACTTCGGACCACTTTGACATGCACTAATTGATTCACACTATGCGACAGGAATATGCTCATGGCTCTTATGGACTGTTGTGCATGCCATCAACCAATGTATGCAGGGGGGTCATGTGCCTCATTTGTGAGCAGTTATGGGGGACAGGCCTTTCAGTTGATGGTGTTTGGTGACGTGCATGTAGGTGCATTTTGTTGAAGTCATTGTGGTCTGAATTGGTTCAATGCACTTGCAGATGGTTGTGTTATGGTTGGGACACACCTTCATTCACATGGTAGGGCTGCATACATCAGGCCTTAGGTTTACTGGTGTCAGCTGAGGTTTGTGATGCATTAGGGTATGATCTGGCTCCGTTGTCTTTGCTACTCACAGCCAGGTGGAGTATGCATTGGTACGTCGTTCGCCTACCCACTTCGCAATTCCATGATCATGACATTAGACTCACCGAGTAGCCAGGATCTTGGGCCTGCATGTCGCTCCATGTGGCGTGCTATTGTTGAGTTCCTCAGGACCCTTGAATCATGGGTTGCTCCGGGGAATCGGGTACAACAATGTGTGAAGATCCTGTTGGAGTCACAGACCATTTGCACGTTGATTGAGTGAAATAGTTTACGGTTGCGGTACGGTGCCTCCATGGCATGTGGGACCACCAATTCCACATGGGTGCAGTTGATGGCACCAATGCAACCAGGTATGCCGGCTAGTGCATGGAAACCCACTTTGGTGTTTGCAATCTCCTGGGCAGTCTGTGGTAATGAGATGTGGTCGTCTGTGTGCTTGAGGAGGGCATCGAGCACTTGGATCAGTGTACGAGAGAATAATGGTTGTGAAATGCCATGCAAGTGCCCCACTGTGTGCTGGTAGGTGCCTGTGGCCAGGAAGTGGAGTGCAGACACTACCTTCAGTAGGGGTGGGATGGCGGTTGGTGTTCCTATCATGCTGACAATGTCGTTGTGTGTCATGTCTACGATGGCGGTGATGGTGTCCCGGTCCAAACGGTACAGGGTGTGGATCTGCTCAGCGGTGAGGTTGAATGGACTGGCTCTGATGAGTGGGATTGTGGGCTGCCTGCGTGGTGCCACTGGCTGTGCTGGTGGGGCTTGCTGACCCTACCTTGCCCTCCTTCTCCTCCTGCGTCTCCTCTGTGCAGCCTGTTGTTGTTGTTGTTGTAGCACTTGCATTGCTATCAGGTCCTCCAGCCCCATCATTGCTAGTCCTATTGGTATCATTGTGGAGTGTGACTGGGTGTGGGAAGGGGTGGAGTGTGCTCTTTTTGTACTTCCTGAGTCTGTATTGCCTCCACCTGTGCTGATTCTGTGCACCAGTGGCAGCTGGATTCACTGCACATGGCCATTTACGGTTGGTTCGCAATGGCGTAATAAGCACCATGGCGGTAAGGTACTTAACGGGCTTAGTGATGGCGTTAGGTGCATGTCCGCTTGGGTCGTGATCCGCGCAGCTTTGCGCCATGCCGGTATTTACGGTGTGGCGGGTCACGTGCGCGCGAACATGTTGCAGTTAGCGGCAGCGTTAACTACGATGCCGCTAATGGCATCGTAGTTAACGGTCACCGGTCATAATCGGACCTAGCGGAAAACGATGCCGGTAATCATTTACCGCCATCGTTTTTCACTTACCGCCAGGGTCGTAATGAGGCCCATTGACTGTGTACAGAAAGATTTCATTTATGTGCAATTTTCCCTCCAATTATGGACCCACAAATGGTTTGCTTTTGTTTGGCTTTCCTCTCCTGACTTTTTCCAGTGGCACTCAGCCTTCAGCTGAACTCCCCTGGGCTTTTGCTCACTTGTTATGGGGAAACTGACATGTCCTTCAGACTGTCAGTACTGGGAAACTATGTTTCCCTTAGTCTTTGACTATGTAACCATTTCTTGGTAGCTTTTTAACAATGCACAATGTACCTTCCAGTACTGTGCGCTGGGGTCCCTTTTTGTTTTATGACCCTAGACACCCTCAAAGGATTTTTTGGTAACTGTACGAGTGTGCCTGGGACAAACCGGTGGCAGCAGTTACTTTTCATAAAGTTTTACTTCTTTTCACAGAATCTTACTGCGTTTACCGCATTTGGTTCAAGACTGTGGCCAGGTCTGAAAATGGCCGAGTCGCAGAGTCTTTTGTTCTGTCCCATGGCCATTTTGTACCTGGCCTTCACCCAGGTCGAGTAACACTGGTTGTCCTTATTTGGGCATGCAGCCTACTGCGGGCTTCTGACTGTCACGTGTGTCCGCCCAAGAAGCGGGATGGGACTGTATGGTCCCAATCCACACTACTGGTGCCAGGATGTCTGCAGTGCCTGAATGACTGAGACCACCATGGGCCGTGATTGGTCCATGACTGGGATGCCAGCAGATCTTCGATTGGAAGTCCTTGATTTTGGCGCAAAGCTAATCTTGGATAAGAGAAGGGGCTATCCATCCATTCCAGGTCGCTCACCTGAGTTCTCACCGAACTACAGAAGAAGTCTCCTGCACACAGAAATGGACTTGTGAAAACAGCAGAGACATTTTAGAAGGTTCTGGCGCCCTTCACCCTCTGCTGTCCCGTCGAATCCCTGCTTTCTTCTTTGAACCAGAAGGCGTGCCCACTCAGCGATCCCTGCTTACCTACCGAACAAGCCCCTTTGGAAGTGTTCCTCGGCCATCCAGTGAACTGTCCAGCTCTACCTCAGGGTATCCCGCAGAACCGCCGCTGTCTCAAGTGTGAACCTGAGAATTGGGACATTGTTTGTCTGTGGTCCTGTGCATCATTGTGCCAGATTCCTTAGGCCTAGCTCCTCTGGTTCCCGAATAAGGAGAGTGTGTAACGCTGACTGCTCCTGTGATTCCTGCATCACTACTTGTTGGTGACGGTCGCTGTAGACCCCTTGTGGTTCTGTTCTCCTGTGCCCTGAAGCTTGCTGCACCAGAATTTTCTTCATACCTCCTTCGGAAGCTGAGAAAGGGCAACTATTTTGTCATGGACGATCACTCTCCCCCACAGCTGCTGGGAACAAGAGACCCGCAAAACTGTAGGACTGGAATAAATGAGTGACCTCATCTAAACTGGAAAAGTTTGGTCCGACTGTGCCCAGGGTCGATGAGTACTTGCATCACTTACCAATGTCCCCCTGGCACAGCCGTTCACTTTTACGTACGAGTGTCCCTTACAAGGTATTCGAACTTGGCTTGGTTAGCCTGCGCTCCCTGGCTATTCTCGCCTTTTGAACACAGCTTTGCCGCCAAGGGCAGGGCCTACTCTAATAGTGGGAACCAATTCTTCATTGCCTCAAGCCCCTTCCTGACTTGCTACAGCCCTTACAAGAAGACCCGCTTTTTCACCTGTGCGATCGTGCTTTTTACGCACAACTGTACTGTTGAGCACAAGGCTCCACTCTTCTTAGGGCTGAACTCGAAAGATAGGGAAAGACTCTGAAGAATTGCCTAATGCTATTAATGTGCTAATCCATCCCTCTCTTCACAGGTTGTGGCTGTATTTTTAACACCGAATTACATTAGGAAACATAATGTATATATGTTGTATAGTATACGGATTTTGTGTGATAACTTTTTTTCGCACTGCTAAGGTTACTTGTGTCTATTGGTCCGGCCGTCAATAAATGTATAGATATTTTTCATATACACCTGTCTAAGATTAATTTGTGGTGCGTTGGTGCGTGTGCTCATTGTGGGCTTCCGATCACTCTCACAGCTCCTGAGACTTGGTCTTGAACGCCTGCCAAGCTACCTAGATTGGTCTGGCTTGTCCAGAAGGTTCCCCTGTTACCCTAAAGCAAGGGTGGCCTCCTAAACTTCTGCCCACAAGGTCAGAGTTTAGAAATCCATTTTAACATACACTAATCTGAAAATCTCTTGCATTGCGTGGTGCCAACAGAGGTGGATTACGGATGCTCCTGTATGTGAGCGATATTTCCATTAAAAACAACGCAAAATGTAAATCACAGTAGTAAGTCTACCACTGCTGATTCATAGGTTCTGTCATTTCATTAATCCTTCAATATTTTTAAAGGAGGCAATGCCACAAACATTTAAAGAGGTGTGCAATCTTAGAAAGGCTAGAGAATCACACAAGTATATCCCTAATATGCATGCTTTTGTGGTCACCCCAAGCTTCCTAACCATGGGCCTTATTGCAAGCTGGGCTTGGGCGGTGTGGTAACCAAGGGGCGGTAATTCCATTATGCTGGAGATATATCCTACACTTTAGCGCCAAACATTAGCAGAATTACCACTTGCGGTAATTCTGTCAAAATCCCCACGGAGTCCTATGAACTCATGGGACAGAATTGAAGTAACGTTAAACAAATTTCGGCAGACCACCTCATCAAGAGGTCTCAGTGAAGCTACAAATGGCAGTAAAGTGGTGATAATTCCATTCCTGCACCACCAAACTCTGCGTTTGGAGGTAAAGTGGAGGGTTTAAGTCCAGAAAAAAACTGAAGGTAAGCCCTCCACTTTACCTCCAGAAATTGTGAGATCTACTGCAGCAGAATTATCATTCACGGTAAATGTGACAAAATCCCTTCTGGACACGTAATCCTGCAGAAAATCTGCAGGGCCGAGTGGTGGAAACGGTAAATGATTTTGGAGGTAATTCTGTCTTTCTTCACTTGGCCTCTTACAGGTTGCTATAAGTCGTGATCATCACTGCGCAATCTGTGTCCAGGTGGCAAGCTTTGGAGGTGGCCTTACGGTACATGAAATAGTAGAAAGCTTGGCACTGCTTAGTGGGTCTCTCCTCTTTGTGTTTAGGGTTGGCACATTTTCTGAAGCTTTGAGCTCAATAACAGCGGCATGGTGGGCAGCTCTGTCGATCACTATAAGATGGATGTGAATACTGAGACCTTTGCCTGCTTTGAAGTTATTAGTTTTGGAATCTTCCCTAAACAGCATCTTCGTAGTACCCTTCATTTGCATTTCATGGTCATATAGAAGCATAAAAGAACTGCTGGTACAGGAGGAACAAGCATCACCACCACCCTCTTTCTCTGGCTTGCTCCTTGATCCAGGTGGCTGCTGGATTCCTCTTTACTTCATTTGTCTGGTTTCCCCAAGTCTGAATCTGATACAAAAAGCTGTCCGTTTTATTTGTGCCTCAGGTTTTTCCACCAGAAACAGGTTGCACATCTGTGTGGTTCTGCACATCCATGGGTTCGATACGATAGGTAGTGCATTGACATTAGAGAAGGGATGCTTCCATATCACGATCAAGAAAAATATATGGATTTGGAGGAAACCTGTACTTGACACAGTTGCTTCCAGACTGCTCATTACTAGTTAGAGTTACTGCCAATCCCTAAAGACCCCCCTACGTTACTTGCTAGGGTCTACCTGCCCAGTTAGAGGTATTGCCAGTTTCTACAGTCAATGATTCCCAATATGCAGGTAATTCCATTTTCAGTCTCATCTCCTTTGTCAGTAACATCTAACTGCTTCTATGGCTTGGAAAGTAGGCCAAATCTCTCCTTGTACCTGAAGGATCCAAACAAACAGTGTTGGAAATCTGTGCGTCATGCTAGAGGAAGGGGCAGACTGCTTGGTGCCTGGCTTATGGACTCACATGTATAAATAAATTGTGTCCTTTTGTGCCAGCACAGAGTCTGCTCTCACACCACATGGGGTTTGCAGGGGTATACTGCAAGAATCATGGCCCCCGATGGGGATAATCCAGACTCTTTTTTGGTTACACTGTTCATTTGGGCAGGCAAACATATATGAAGACTCAAAGTGGTCCAGAATGTCCTTGCCAGAACCTTACTAAAAATGCCAAAATGAGTGCCCACCTCCTCCGCTGTTAGGTAGTAGGCACTGTGCAGTGTTCACAATGAGTACTATCATCAAGGAGCTTCGTACCTCACCAATACATTAATTAAATATCTCCCTTTACCCTCTCTTCTCTCCATGCCTAAGTCTTGATTTGTCATCTTGGCAAAGCACTCCTTCTCTTCTCAAGCTTCAGTCATGTGGAACTTCATCCCTGACTCCATAAGAATAGTTGGTAACCACTTTAAATAGAATATTTTTCAGATGTTTCCTGAATTTTGAGTATAAACATAACTTAATTGCATAACATAACTGCTGAGAGCGAAGGTGCCTTTCAAGGAATAAGTTGAGCTTTAAAGATTGCCAAACGAATCACTCGGATGTCATGACTGTAAAAGATGCAAATCACATTTCAGTGAGTTATAGTAGCTACTAACGTTAGTTTAGAAGCCGCATTCCCATATAGGTAACAAAGTATGAAAGATCAAAATAACACCCTGCTGTTATATTTGTATTTATTTCTCAGTTACAGCAAGCAAGGCGCTTCCTCAGCTGGATGGTTCCAAAAACCTTCACCACGTGAGAGTACCTCACGTAATTTTGGGAAGCATCAAGACTCCATTGTTACTTGCAGGATGACCGTGAAGAGCTACCTACAGGTTAGATGTGGTTGCGGAAGCTCTACTAAAAGTATGATTAGTGACAATTGTTATCTAAAATCTTCCTCAGAAGCACGTTCCTTACTGTCATTTCTTTCTTCCCACTTCTCCTACACCTCTTCTCGCTCCTCCATCACCCTATTAGTTATCCTGCATAGCCTCTCTCTCTCTTTGGAGAGGTGTGGTTAATGCAGGTGGTGTGAGAGTCTGAGTTTCAGAGCCCCCTCCTCCTCAGCCTGTTCCAGTTCTTGGGTCATCAAATCAGGGCAGGCCACTGGTGTTGGAAGACAGCAAGTGAGAACCGCTCAGGAGTTTTCCACCCTCTGTCATCGGCTCTGAGAAAGAGAAGTGAACATCATTTAACCAGATTAAGGTAAATCCCTGATCATTGTTTAAAGAGGTTTATTAACTGGTATGGTGGTGTAAGTCTCCATGAAGTTAAGTGGGGAGAGATGAGGTCCTCAAATGGTGTAGACTGAGACTGGATCTTTGCATCCTCTAAGATTCATCCTTTTGCTCCATGACAATGTAATCCAGAAGAATCCCCTGGGCATTTTGAGTCTCTTCCTGGGAGGATCAGAACTGAGCTGTCCTCGTTTGCGCACTGATTGGGTAATTTCCACCCCCCACCCGCAGTTGAGGAGCTGGAGACAGGGACCAGGTATTGGGTGATCTTGGCAACAGCATCTATTGGTCCTGCATTTCCTCTCCCGGTTTGCAATCCAGGGTGGCTGCAAGGTAGTTGGGCACTTCAAACAGACTCCAATAATGGGCCAATGTAAACTTGCCAAGAATCTGGAGTGTGTGGAAGTTGTCCTTGCTGCCTTGATAATATGCAGGTTTTCATGAGAAAATGTAAACTCCTTAAACTCTAAGGGAGTAATTATGAGTTTGGTGATTGTGTTAAAACGTCCAGTATATTTGAATACCAGATGTTTTACCACCCCACCAAACTACACATTTTAAGCATTAAACTCATCTTTTACGACTGTTTTTGTGTGGTGGTAATTACACCACACATAAGCATTAGCACATGCAGTAATTACCACATATAAATTCCCATGGAGCCCAATGGGACACCAAAATGGGGAATAACTTTTGGGTCCCCATGACTTGTAATGAGCATGCCATAACAGTATTACCATTTTGAAGCATTTACAGAGGAATACAGCAAGGAAAGGAATTGAGGGTCAGGATGAAGAACATGTCCCACCTGCTGAGACCGAAGGCAGAAGCAATGGTCCGAGAACCAGATCCTGGTGGGCCAGGGTGGAGCCACCATTAGAAGATGGCAGAATAGAGAGTGCTTCAATTTGTGAAGAACATTCAGGATGAGGGGGGGAGACTGGGAGGCACACAGAACATATGTCTAGCCCAGAGGATGAGGAAGGCGTCCCCCAGAGAGTTGATCCCTCATTCTTTCCATGAGGAATTCAGAGGGCATTCCTTGTTGTTCATTGATGCAAAGAGGTGCACCAGCGTGGACCCACACTGATCGCAAATCTGGTCCACAACCTCCTGGTGAAGTACCACTTGTGCTAGGCCTACGATATACTGCTTAGGGAGTGCCACTCAACGTGGAGCGCCCCTGGGTAGCTACTGAAAAGCTATCCAAAGAGAGACACAAGTGCTGCATCTCCAGAGTCAACCTGCAGAGGGGAAGGGACTACATCCTGGTCTGTTTGTTGATGTTATATTGTCTATTTAATTGGAGCTCTTTGACACATGAGCGGGAGTTGGAGGGACCTGAGTGATAGGAAGATGGGCTTCAGTATAAGGATATTTATTTACAGCACACTTTCCTTTTCTTTGGGGTCCTTAAATCATGTTTCTGTAGATGCTCCATCACAAAGGGTAGAAGGAGGAATCCATGTGCATCCCTTTGTAGCCAAGGGAATCGAACAGGGAGTCCTCTGTCCACCAAAGAAGGTCATTCTTGATCTAAGAACTAATGGAATACTTGATTGAGTGAGCCTAATGCCACTGTGACCATGAAGTGACCAAGTATAGTTGTGTCTCCCTCATATGCAAACTGCTGCGGGGAGCAACCAGCATGGAGAAAGTCATCAGACCCAAGAATCTATGGAAAAGAAGGGCTGGGTCTTGGAAGCTGGAAAAAATGATTGTATGGCTGCCAAGTTTTCTGAGCCCTCTCGGAGGGAGGAAAAACTCTATTTTTCCTGTTCTCGCAAAGCCCAATGAAGGAAAACAAATTGAGATTGGTACAAGGAATACTTCTTGTAATTCACAGACAGGCCCACTGCGAAGACCAAATATAACAAGATCTGCATGGAGAGGAGAGCTTTCCCTGGGATCACAGCTCTCACCAACCAATTGTTCACATGGCACATGTGGATACCCTTCTGACGGTGAGGGCTGCAGTGATTGCAGCCATCCTCTTTGTGAACACTCTGCGGGGCAAAGCGGTTTAGCTGTTTATTAATGCAAAAAAAGGCAGAAAGGAGACCACTTGCTTTCGTACTGGTCTTGCATGGATTTGTTTTTAGTCACAATAATGATTGCCTATTGTTCCTCTAACGACAGAGGTGATCATAAACTGACCTCTCGGGAACCAGGTCACCAAACTCTGAAAACGGGGTGTAGGGTGCAGAACCCTCCCCATATGCTGGGAAAGGATGATGTCCCTCTGGGGCAGGTGGATTAGGGCATCCAATGAGAATCTCTTGAGATAGGAGGACAGAACCTCACTGGGGAAGAGGCAACCAGAATCACGGACACCTAACTGGATTCCCGAAACATCCTAATCACCCTGTCAATTAGCTGGAACAGAGGAAAGGTGTACAGGAAGAGTCCCTCCCAATGAATGGACAGGCCATCCCCCAAAGAGTTGGAACTCCTATCCGCACAAGAAGCATAAAGAGGGCACCTTGCACTCTCGTAAGTAGCAAAGAGATCCACCACAAAGAAGTCCACCACAAGGTCAGCTCACTCCTAGAACAGCTCCTGAACTACCTGGGGGTGCAATTTCCCTTTGTGGTGCTTCTGCTTTTATGACTGTTCTCCCATGAAAGATGTAAGGCCTATAGAATGATGATATAAGCCAAGGCCTATACTCGCAGAATTTGGAGATCTCATGCCACCCTGTTTGCTGATATAAAACCTCACAGTAATGCTATTGGTCAAGATCAGGATCCCACACCTGACAATGCTCAGAACAAGATCCCCTGAAATCACAACACAATGATGTGCATCTGTGTCTGGGCCGACAGCCAGAAATTGTGGACCTGTAAATTGATCATTGTCATTGTCACCACTATCCCAGGAGGGACAAATCTGTAATGCTTGTCACAGAAGGTACCAGATCTGAAAATGGATCCCCAACCTGAGGAATCGCCAGATTGCTCACCAGAGCATGGTCTTCCAGAGGAGCTCTGGCATAGGGATCACTGTCTCTTGAGGTTAAGTGGATTGATTCCAGTTCAACACTAGGGCACTGTGCGCCTCTTCATATGAAAGGCTATTTTTAAAAATTGGAAGTTTGCTGGGTGAACAGTTAACACTACCTTATGGGGCTTTTTGCCATGCTGTGTGCCAAAATATTAACATTTCTATCATTTGAATTTTAATTATGTGTCCAGTCAACACATAATCATGATTATCACGATTATAATAAGCACAGTGACAATTACAGGTAAAAGAAAAAAAGAAAATGCATTTCTTCTCCTACTACCACCTACTCCAGATCTTCATCCTTCCCTCCTGGCTCTTTCTCCACCTCTCGCCTCTGACAACCTTGACTCTTTCTCTTTCATCATCTTTGTACCACATTTCAAATTCCTCCACTCACCAGCCACAGTCTGCTCCAAAAACCCACACCTTGCAGCTGGTTTCTATACTCTCCTCTATCTTCCCTCTAGATGGGTTTGCACTTTTGTTGAGGAACTGAGTAACGGCTGGGATTGGTTCTTGCTTTCTGCCATATCTGGGCCACATAAAGGCTTAGGGGCCTGGTCAAAATGATGTGAGGCCAAACCGCCATTTTAGAATTACTTTCATTCCCTTCTGCATTACCAGTGCACCTGGGCTGGGATGGGGCCCAGGGAACGATCATCATCCAAAACATGACCATGAAATGCAATCAGTAATGTTTGCAAACCTTGTTTTCGTATGCCCGAATGGGGTATTATTGAGGTATTGTTGGTACACGTTTTCCGGTTCAGGAAACGGTATTTCTGTCTCTCAAGATGCTCCACTGTAGAATGAAAGGGTTATATCCGTATGGCGGGTTTCACATGCCCAAGAATAACAAAGTCGTGTTACGCTTGTTGGTTTTAGAAAGTCCACTAGCTTGTAAACTTGACATACCTTTTCTGCAAGATTCCAGCATTTTGACACGTTGAACTGTTTCGCTTCCATTCTAGC
The DNA here is from genome assembly GCF_040938575.1 of Ambystoma mexicanum. Classification (NCBI taxonomy): domain Eukaryota; kingdom Metazoa; phylum Chordata; class Amphibia; order Caudata; family Ambystomatidae; genus Ambystoma; species Ambystoma mexicanum. The sequence continues at coordinate 558,092,115 of NC_090931.1, forward strand.
CTATGAATAATAATGTTTCTGAGCATATGTTACTGTTATTAGGACTTACAGAAGGATTTTCATTAAAAGGCCTGGTTGCAGCTTCATGGCTGGCGCGAAAGGATTCCCACAGAAGCACAGCAGATTCTGTTATTGGCGAGGGATAACTAGTTTTGGGTCTTGTTGCTCTTTGGGACCTGAAGTGTAACTGTCCCCTGCCAAGTGGAGGGAACCAAAGGAAAGTGGCGTGAGGATTCTCCCCCTCCACCACCAGGCCCATCATCCTCTGGCTCGGGAGGTACCCAGGCCCCTAAGCCACTCTTCTGTGATCCAGGCAGCGTATTTCATTGTAGCTCTTAAAGTCCTCAAATCAGTGTATGTGTCATGTATTCTGTTGGGCGGCGTTTTTGGGACTTGTGGATGCGCCATTAGGATGTTCCGTTACGTCGGCGGCCGTCTGGAATCACCGTTCTAGTGTATTTCCAAGATGGCCGCCGCGTCCTCTTATGCCGGCTCAGTGCAGCGTTCCTCGCGTTGCACCTTCACTGCGCTCTCCCTCCGAAGGTAACGCTGTTGTTTTCTACCTTGTCTCCCTCAGCCTGCTTGTTACCGGTTCTTTCCTTGGATCGATTCTCGTCCTGTTCACCTACGGAAATTCTCTTCTTCCCTTTGCCTTACCCTCCGTTTTCTCCTCATTCTATTGCCACCCTAGGCAGTCCTGTCTTTCCTCTTATTAGTACTCTCCTCCTTTTTCTACTCCTCCGTTTCCCCCTTTTTGCTCGTGCCAGCCCTCCGGTCCCTTTTCTCTTCCCCTTTCTCCTCCTTATTACTCTCCTCCTTTCCCTTCTGGGACGCTCCTGTCCTCCTACGTGGTATACCTTGTTTTGCCTCCTTTTTTTTGGAAGCCCCTTGGCGGCATCTTCTGCTATCCGGACGCCTATCCCTTGCTGGCATCTGCTGCTGTCAGGGCGCCTGATCATACACGGATCCTGCTCATAATTGTTGCCATCTTGACAACACAGACTTACCTCAGTTTGCTGCCGTAACAACTCAGCCACGGAAGGCTAGCATACCAGTCCACATCTTACATGAGACCATCTTGCATGAACATCCCGTTGCAGGGTTTTTTCTGCCGTTGAGGCTTTTTCCCTGCTCAGGAGCCCGCTGTTCGGTTCCTCAATTATCCGACAGAGTGGCATCCCATGGAGCTCGCCCCTATTTACGCGAAAAGAAAAAGATCAAGAAGAACAGTAAAGAACGGACACGAGTACGTCAAGGAAGGAAGACGGAGCCTCTGGCTAGCCCTACAGACGTTTCAGGTGAGGAGGAAGGGAGGGAGACCATCGCTGACCTTGACAGTATGGCTCAGAATTATACAGAGCCTACTGGCCACTGAGATAATCATCTCAATCAATGGAAATCATGCATAAGAACAAGCAATATTTAGACCTTTACAAGGATAAAGACATTTTCGTAGAGGAATGGCCATTTCGACATTTAACTTAAACTTTTTTTCATTACTGCATTGGATAAAGAAAAGGACAACACCAGTGCATTTCATGTAAACCCCAACCACCTAAATGTTATACACTACGGGCCTGATTCACAGAGCGTTTTCGTATGGGATTGCGCCATTATAGAACACTTCTGTGAATCAGGCCCTATATGTCATTTCCTGCTCCAACCACAACAAAATACGTGAATGAGAAAAAACGACCAAAAAGGAGTTGGTATACATAGGTCCTAATTGGAAGGTGGGGTAGAAGGCTATGTGCCTACCCTGCCCGCGAGTCCTGAAGACTCCTGTTCTACCATTTTTTTCTAACCATTGCACTGGCAGACCCTAGGAACGGGGCATTAGAAGGGTTAAGAAGCCTTTGTTCAATGCAAAACTTTTATGGTGCGTGGTCTGTCCAGGGAATTGCATGATTTGTATATGAAGCACTCTATAGTAGAAGAGCAGTAGTCCCTCACATGCTCTCCTAACAGGAGCATATGTTCTAGGCTCCACCTTTTACAAAACTATTTTCTGCACATAATGTATCACCTTGCAGTCAGTTTGTGTCATGCTTTGTAAGAAATACTAATCTTTGTGCATCCCACACAGCTATTACAAAATTGTTCATCTGTCTTTCTTTCCTAAGTTAATGTCATTTCTTAGTAACTGATATTTTAGAAGTCCACATTCAAAGTGTGTCACTGGAATGCCTTCTTTAGCATCCCTTTGCCTTAATACTCTGACTACAAAGTCATGCGTGGTTATGTCTGTGGTGGTTTTCGAGGGCCTGCTCCAAAGTTGTGTGCTTACCTTAATGAAATTACACAAACGAACTACAGGAGACCTTCTGTGAGATATTCAATACCTAAATGCTATTTCGTGAGCGTGCCCTAGATATCTCACTGGGCTTGACCACTCTGGATAGGAAACATACAAATACTTGCGACTCTAAAATGCTGACTGTGCTTTTATTGCTCTGTCAGCATTTTAGAGTATGCTGACTCTCATTACTGCGCCCAAGGGGAGCAGGGGCAGAGGGGGTATCCCCCGCTCTCCTTGGTCACCAAGGAGTAATGGTAGTCGGGGGTTGCGAGGGTGTCCCCCGCTTACTATTACGGTAAGTGGGGGACAGGAAAAAGAAACTTTTTTAAAAAAGGACCCTGCAGCATCAGCACAGCCCCACTTAAGTGGGAGGAACTGACGCTGCAGGGATACAAGGGAGTCGGCGGCCCGCGGTAAAGGTAAGTGAGGTGGAGAAGGAGGGTTAGAGAATTGCAGGGGGAAAAGTGATCTATCTGATCACTGTGCCGCGCCGTACTTGGCATCGGCATTTTTGTCGGCGCAGTTACGGGCGGCGCAGTGATGATATAGAGTCCTCTGGATATAATGTTCAAACCTGAAGACACTTATTCTCCTCCTACAACTGTCCTTTATTCTATGTACCAGCACTCTAAATGGCACTGTGATGATGTCTTCATACCTCACATATGTACGTTTCTATGAAGTTGAATTTCATAAAATACAATTTAATTATATGATATGTTATTTATAACACGCTTACTAGCCAGAGGTTTGCTCTGTGTCGTCTTGCTTCCAAGGCGTGCACGTTGCCCCTTAGCTATCCTCCCGAGACCAGGGGAAGTAGTATCAAGGCGTTTGTCTTCGCAGAAAGGTTGGTAAGTGAATGGAATAGCCTTCCAGAGGGAGCAGGGAGGGGGTAGCACACACTACATAACCAAATTCAAACAGCCATGGAAAATCAAAGAGGACCGATTTTCGTGTGCAAGCAAAGCCAGAGCTGTGTAGCAAGTAGAGTCTCGGGTACGCGAGCTGGTCGTATGCTGTCAATATGTCTGTTTTTTAGCAATTCTTTTGGGATAGAAACTGAGGACCAGTGTGATAACCTCCAATAAGCGACGCAAAGAATGGTTGGGCCCTCTGCGGTAAATTATCACTAATGTACGAGATATTTTCTACATGTCTTACGCCACGTCTTTAAATGGGATATCGTACCATGAAATAATATGGTTATTTTGCCGTGTCAATGATGGACATATTACACGTTGTAAACACTATGTGCATAGCAGATGTGCCGCTCATTTGTCCAGTGAGCATCCACAGCCCCCAGCCCCCGCCCCCCATGGTTTGCTTACATGTGCTTGTGCGTTCGCGCACAGTGGGCGAGAAGAGAGAGTTCTGTTTCATCAAGCTCACCCAAGAAGCTGGTTATGTGCCCAAATGCTGTGAAATATAAAGTGAAACATTATTGTTGTATGTTCTGGACCAGTATATGATTGAAGCTCTTCTTACTGGACACAGTTCATGAGTAACAAGTAGGTACCTAGTTATGTATTTATATCAAAGGAAATGAACCTTAACAGGTTGTATGATTTTCTGCTGGTGCTTTTTGGGCTGGGTAAATTTGATACTTACAAATCAGATGCCGGCAGAAGATAAAAACGAATAAACGCTGATAGAAACAAACCACAGTAGAAGAATTGGGAGGTGGAGAAGGTTTTCAAGATAAGCCATTTTTAAGTACTCTTGGGGACACTGCATATAAGCAATGACAAAGCAAATCGGGCTGCAGGAAATCATTGGAGGGGCCCGCAGCTGGATGTATGACTCCAACGCCATTAGCAGTGGTAGTGAGGGAGAACACGTGAAAGAGGGGAACAGCAGAAGACACCTCCAGGAAGTAAGTGTGGTCGCAGGTTATCAGGGTTTTGGGGACAAGCACACCGCTGGTGAAAAAACCTTCATTAGGAGAAGCATGTTAAACGCAGCGTCGCCACTGTGGTGAGCAGAACAGAGAGTGCTAGAAAGCAAGGGGATGTGGAGTGAGGCGACCGAGAGATGATGTGAACATTTCAACCCCAGTATAAACTGGAATATTGAGAGAGAAAGAGAGAACCCGAGCAAGAGAAAGAGAGAGAGACCACAATGTATTCTGGAATATGATGGAATGAAGATTCTCAAGCACATAACAACAACCAGGGATGTTATGATGTTAAATATACAGAACACTGCTATGTATATAGTTCTACATTACGTACCACTGTAAATAGTTATGTTCTCTTAGTAACATCTTCATGTATGGTTCCAGAATGTCAGAGAGAACCATACATGAAGATGTCTGTTGATTGAAGGCTTGCCTCCTGGGGGCTTCTCCAAATAAACCTATATTTAATATATATACTACGTGTGAGTCGACTCCTTATAATACGGAAAGCACTTCCTAACAATTGGCGACGAGGACTCGCGTTGAGGAGGAAGCCCCTAGATATTCTCACAGTGTCGGAACCGACTGTGGTGCACAGCTGAATCAGAGAATTGATTGAATCGAACCCATGTGCTAATAAAGGCAAGTCCGAGTGAGCGGCGACTTGGAAGATTGAATGAAATCCAAGTAGAAGTACCTTAAATCCTGTGAATGTGTTGTATACCTTTGAACTGTGCGTGAGGATGAGAGACCAAGAGAAAGCAGCTTAAAGGAAAGCGCTGCTTTACTACGACGTAATCACGTAGAACGTGACAACCAGTTGTTGTGGATGTAACACTAATAGTGTTAGAAAAAGGCACCCTGCAGCGTGAGCTACATGCTGCCATATTGTGTATGAGTTGCCGTAGTATTCCCGGAACATCTAAAGAAAGAGCAACATTACGCGTAAGCGTATTACGAAATAAAGGAGCATTTGATGTTAAAACAATGTTACGTGCAAGCATATTTAGAGAAGAAAAGCATGCGTGTGATACCTGCGGCACAATCTGGACACAATTAAGCAACATTTATCCTCTGTAAATAAATAAAATAAAAAAAAGAGGATTGATGATGGAACAGGTGATATACTGAAGGAAGAAGAAGTGTATACATGTTTAAAGCAAGTGCACAGTGACTGACAGTTTCAAAATAAAAGCACGTGACAAAGAAGTGTATAATTACTAAAACAAGTGCACAGTGAATAAAAAAAAAAAAAAAAAAATTGCAGCTCCAATTAAATTCTTGCCACTACCTGGGAACCCAACATGTCTGTGGGAGCAATGGCAGGACAATTTTCAAGTCTACTTGAGAGCAATAGGTGGGTCCAAGTTTAATGATGACTTAAAGGAAGCCACTCTACTCAATTGTGAGGGTGCAGAAGCACTCAGGATTTTCAGGACATTGCCTGAGTTGGACAGTGCAGAAGAAGGCTCAGGGGATTCTTCAAGCGGAGCTAGGAAATATGAAACAGCAATTGCAAAACTAAATAAACACTTTGGGAATAAAACCAACATTGTTTTGGAAAGGTACAGATTTTTCTTGAGGAAACAGAATAAAAGTGAAAGCATTGACGCCTATATAGCTGCATTGAGAGGTCTATTATCCACATGTCTCTTCACGGGAGTGGCAGATGAATATTTAAGAGATCAACTAGTTCTTCATGTGGCAGATCCAAGAATCCAACAATGGTGGTGGCAGGCAAAGAACCCGACACTGGAACAGGCAATTGAAATCGCCAGATATATAGAACTTGTTGAAAAATGTATGAAAGAGGTCCAAAATAGAGTAGAGAGTATGGAAATAAAATCAGTCCAAGATATCAGTGATGGACAACATGGCAAGGAGGAAGAGGATTTGGTTGCCATTGTCAAGAGGATAGTCAAGTCCGATATTGGAATTGGTTCCAGACAAGAGAAGGAGAATACCTACAGACTACAAAACACATTTTTTAAGTCTGGTTGGTACAAACATATAAACGCCAAGAAAGATTGTCTGGCTCTCTCAGCTGAATGTTACAAATGTGGACAGATAGGCCATTTTGGCAAAGTGTGTCGCAACAACAGATGAAGAGGCAGATTCAGTGCACGCTATGTGAGGAACCCTGGTCGTTATGAAGAGGAAGAGGTAACATGACAAGTATAAAAGCTTTAGAAGAAATTGGTGGCCCAAGTAGTTTGTTGGCCATTTCGAATGGATTTGAGGACGAAGTACAAATACTAGCTTTCACACCTAATGAAGGCAATCTGGGTCCATGGGTGCCGATGAAGATAAATGGTATAACATTACAAGTTATGATCGACACAGGTTCTCCATATACGATGTAGAGACCTATGTGAATGTACTTAAAAGGAGGATGGAAGAATTACAATTAACCAGAATAAGAGCGACTGGTTATGGCAAGACACCTATCAATATCATAGGATGTACCTGGGTACACTTGGCCTTTGAAGGAAAGAAGACGTACTGCAAGCTATATGTAGCTGAAAATGGGTTCTCCATAGTTGGATGGTGGGAAGAAGCATCACTGAAAATCAGGATACATCCTGGTGAAAGTGTACCCATCCTATGCATAACTGAAAACAGTTGTAACACATCAGACAACCTAGCCAAAAGTTTTCCCAACGTGTTCAACGATAAGATTGGTGTTCTTAAAGGATTCAAACATCACATTATACTCAAGAGGGGAGTAAAACCAGTAGTGCACAAAGTGAGAAATATACCGATTGGCACCAGAGAAGCGTTACAAAAAGAGTTGGAGAAACTATGTACACAAGACATCACCGAACCAATTGAAAGTTCTGAATGGTTATCACCAATTGTCATTGTAAAATAAACAGATGGATCGATTAGAATGTGCGTTGATTTTAGAGATCTTAATGCTAACATCTGGGTGGATCGCCACCCACTGCCAAATATTGGAGAAATGCTCACCACGATGAAACCTGCGAAATATTTCACGACATTAGATCTATTATCATCCGCATATCACCAAGCTTTTTTAGATGAGGAATCCAGGGATTTGACATCATTCATAACACCATTGGGGGCATTCAGATACAAAATAATGCCTTTTGGACTGGCTTCAGCAGCTGCTGTATTTCAGAGGCTAATGCATGGTCTCCAAGGAGTGCACTACTTCCAAGACGACATCTTGGTATCTGCAATGTCTGAAGATGAGCATGATGCAAAATTATTAGGTGTGTTACAAGTCATACAACAAAAAGGCATGACACTCAAGATTGAGAAGTGTAAGATAAAGCAAAATGAAGTAACTTACTTGGGTCATTGCATCAATGCCGATGGTATAAGACCTAAAGAATCATTAGTTGACACCATTCTCAAAATCCCTGATTCAATCAACGAAGACCAACTTCGAAGTTTTTTAGGTTTAACAGATTATTCTTCCAAATTCGTGGATCACTACTCCGATAGGACTGAACAGATGAGCGACTTGATGTGCAAAGGTATAAGGTTTTGTTGGTCGGAAGGGTGCAAGAAAGAATTTGAGTTGATCAAGACTTTAATCAACAAAGCACCAGCACTCAAAATGTTTGACTCAAATGCCAAGACATGATTTCGGTAGATGCCAGCAACATAGGCCTACGGGGCGTCTTAGAGCAGGTACAAGGAGGAGATGTTGTCCCCATTGCTTTTGCCTCCAGAACATTGAGAGGGGCAGAAAAAAAATATTTGACCATTGAGAAGGAAGCCTTGGGAGTCAAATGGATTCTGGAACACTTCAAAGGACTTATTTGGGGCATGCCTGTTGATATAAAGACATTCACAAACCACTCATACATGTTCTAAATTCAAAAATTCCACACATGACATTCCCACACATAAGGAGGTGGACATTGATCATTATGCAATATAATGTTAACATAAAATATACTCCCAGGAGAACAAACGTTGTGGCGGATTGTTTTTCTTGCCTGCCATATGATACTGAAACAGATGATTGTGATAACAAGGAACTTGGTGATAACAAGGACTGATGAATCAAAATATGGATTGTATAATAGCACATATACATCCAAGTTTCTCAAAGGAGGAATGTATTGAAGCCAGAGAGCAAGACACTGAACAGAGACTGTTGAGAAAAGCCATTGAAAATGGCTGGAAAGACATCGAAGAAAAAATGCATCTAAGAAAAAATGTAATCTTGGGAGAAAATAAAAGATGCGTTAACGAGTGACAATGCATGTATTTATTGAGGAGATCGGATAATAATTCCAGTAAGTATGTGGGAAAAAATTATGAAAATTACTCATGAAGGTCATGTGGGGAGGAACTTAACGAAGAGAAGGGTGAGAGAAGCTTACTGGTGGCCCAATATGTGGGGTGAATTGGAAGCCCTAGTCAGGAATTGTACTGCATGTGCAGTAAGTGATGAAGGAAAGTCAACCCGGACCACACCACTACAGCCTGTAGAGATACCCAGTACGGTTTGGACAAAATTAGCCATATGTACAACTGGACCATATGAAACACTTGGACCGCAAAAAGTCTATTTTATTGTATTGGTTGATTATACATCCAAATGGGTGGAATGTGGAATCATTGAAGAATCAATATCAGCTATGAAAGTCATGAAACTCTTAGAGGAAATATTTAACAGAGAAGGTGAGCCACAGCAATTGATATCTAACAATGGAGTTCAGTTTATGTCGCAAGAGATCCAGACATTTTTGAAGGTGAGAGCCATTAAGCACAATACAACAGCCTTATGCAGTCCCATGGGAAACAGTTTAGTCGAAAGGATGAATTGCTTTATAAAAGGAATTATTCAATTGGCTGTTGTCAATCTACCGTGGAAAGAGACACTCAAAGAAGCACTCAATACATACAAGGTAACTCCACACTCAGCAACTGAGGAAGAACCATTCACTTTAATGAGAGGGAGAATTGCCACAAACAGACTTAGACCTGCCTGGATGACAAAAAGGAGAAACAAGGGAATGCATTTGGAGGAAATTGTTAATAAAGTGAAGAGAAAACAAGATGAGTACAAATACTATTATGACAAACAGAAACATGTTAAAGAGAGTAAAATTGAGAAGGGCGATTAGGTCAGAGTGAAAGAACCCAAACGTGTAATGAAAGGAGAGTCAAAATTTCGTCCTCCCCGGAGAGTATTGAACTGTTAAAAAAAGTCAGTGATTCTAGAGGATGGCAAGAAGTGGTCTTGCAACGATATAGTTCTGGCAAAGGAGGAGGAAGTATTGAGAAATGAAAGAACAAAATACTAATGGAGAAGTATTTAAAGACAAGTACAATGATGTAAAATCTGCAAATAGTGGAAATACACAGGAGAGGATAGTAGGCCGAGAACCTCCTGGAAGAATGATTGAGAACAATCACACATTTTCAAGGTCCAGGAAAAGTGTGTGGCACCATAAACAAGACTATATATACTATCAAAATAAACATTAGGAATGTCCAGAACAAAGATGTACTGGAGGTTCCATATCACAAACCAGCTGTCTGTATCCTTTTGAGTTGGGTTTTCATATGTATTTCCAGCAGATATTTATAAGAGTTATCCAATTTGCATAACTTCTCCATCACTAAGTAATAGTGATAGTGATAACATGTTATTGTTGATTAAATGAATATAGAGGGGAAGATGCTATGATGTTAAATATACAGAACACTGCTATGTATATAGTTCAACGTTACGTACCACTGTAAATAGTTCTGTTGTCTTACTAACATCTTCATGTATGGTTCCAGAATGTCAGAGAGAACCATACATGAATATGTCTGTTGATTGAAGGCTGGACTCCTGAGGGCTTCTCCAAATAAACTTATAATTAAAATATATACTACGTGTGAGTCGACTCCTTATAATACGGAAAGCACTTCCTAACACCCGAGCAAGAGAGAGAAAGAGAAAGAGAGAGCACAATGTATTCTGGAATATGATGGAATGAAGATTCTCAAGCACATAACAACAACCAGGGACCATTGTGAGATGGGGAGAGAAAGCATAACCACACGAAGTGAACATTGCGAGAGAGGGAGAGCAACCACACTTTATAAACATTACTTTTTGCCAGCTAATAAAAAAGGCAGCTCGTAGGTTATGTACCAAAACAATGGTATGGATCTGCCGTTTTAGGAGCTACAGTACGAATGCACACATCCAGGGGCTTTTACCATATAAATCAGGTGCCGCCTGATGTGCCCAGGAATTGCAATAATATTCCCAAATTAAAACTCATACATCCAAGTATAGCATCATACACCCAGGTATAGCCTCCTAAAGCCATTCCATGTCAGGATATAATCATTATTTGCCCAGACAGACCCAGTGCATGCCAGGTGCAGCCATCCTATGCCAGGTGCTGCTATCATATGTCATATACATCATTACGTGTCCAGGTACTAGCATCATATGCCAGATGTGGCCTCATGCCAGGTACTGTCAATGTACACACAGGTACAGTCTTGTATGTCCAGATACTACTAGCATATACTAGATACTACCATTAGAGGCGCAGGAGCATCCAACAATGACAGTTCCATCTCTTTTGGTCTTCTACTAAAACTATATGCTTGACTCTCATATTTAAACCTTGTTTCTCCTCAACCACCCCCCTCTCAGGCCCTTACCTTACTGCTTTAGCCTGGGTATACTTTCTTTAGAGTAATCTTATATTACACCAGCTGGAAGGAGGCACTCACATCCCTCACTTCCTCAACACCATTATTTCTACTCAGCCCCTTCCTTGCAGGCCATTTCCTTTCTTCACTGCATATTGTTGAAAAACAGATACTGATAGAGAGTTCATTCGCCTCTGTATTTATATTTGTATTGTTATTACTGTAACGAATGGTGTCTTCTTGTGTTTTCATTTACACCATTTAATGTCCATATGTTACCTAGACAGTGCTGTTGGCACACAGCTTGTATTCTGCATCGATACCTTTGTTTTAGGTAACCTGTATTGAGTACAGCTTAGCCTGTAAAGCTGTTAAAAGTCCTTCCCTACTTTTTCTCACGTATCATGCGTCCCTCCACTGATTTTCCTTACCTCCCAAGAATGCAGTCAGCTGGTAGATGTCCATTCAATTAGTCACTGGTTCTCTAACTGCGCTAGCTTTCCTTTCTTACCTCTCATCTCTAGTTGCTTCCTCATTCTCCTATCCAATTCTCTTTTTCTAGATCGGGTCCCTACTTGATACTTTAATCTTTTCCCTTCTCTAGGCTATATCCTCCCTCCCTTCTCGCCCACCAAAATGACGCCAATCCTTCTTTTCCACAAACTCTTCTGAAATGCATTTTCATGATAGTTTGAATTCACTGCCATTCAGAGAATTATGGTCCACCTAATAGGACTGACATGCACTGATGGGATGGGAAAATATTCTCCTCCCACTGCATTCCCCCTTCCTGTGATTGTGGCATATATATTTACCTTCTCCCATCCTCTTATCATCCCCTTGCTCATTTTCTTTCCTCCAGCCGACTAAGGTCTGGGTACCCTAACGCAGGCACATTATACCACTCCATGGAAAAGCTTTGGCCCTCTGAAACTACTATAGGGGTGATTTTGCACAGTAGAAAAGCATACAGAAAACATAACAGATGCCATATGCAGATTCATTAACCCAGTAACCAGCAGTCACTATAAACACAGGTACAACAACCCTGTATGTCCATGTACAGCATTGCAAGCCTAAAGTACAACCAAAGCTGCACAACTACAGTCATCATCAATGAATGTATTGGAATACAGAGACTTTACAAATGGTGACAGAGCTCTACCGGGGAACTCTAAACCATTATCCCTAATTCACAGTATTGCGGAGGTGTATGGAAGAAATGTTCTGGGACACTTGGAATCATCGACAGAAGAAAATTATATCGTTTTAGAAGCACAAGGAACATTTAGGAGAGGAATTGAGATAATTGAGCAGGAATTTCTACTTACCTTGATTTAAATAGACATTTGTGTTGCACTTAAAAACCCCAATGTATGTAGTTTTCATTGATTTTAAAACTGCGCTCGACAGTATTGATAGTTTTAAGTTCTGGGAGAGAGTGGGGGCAATGGAGTTCCATCTGCGCTTCTTGCAGCTATGAGACTACTACACAATAACAGCTCGGCCAGGGTCCGATGGGAGCAGTAAGGAGAACCTACTGACACCTGTGCCATGGACGTAGGAGTGGAGTTGGTTAGGAATAGGTACTGGCTCCATTGCTGTTTCATTTACATATAAATGACTTGGAAAGATGCATAGCAGAATTAAAAGGCCATGCACTCCATTTTGGGGGCAAGAAAAGAAGCATCTTGCTTTACTGGACTTGCTTTACTGGATGATTCCGCCATAATCTCTATAAAAAAAAACGAATGTGGATTAGGAAACAACTGAATGCTTTAAGGTATTTTTGAAAGAACCACAGTTTGATGGTGAATACCGCTAAATCTGTTGTGATGGCTTGCAATGTCTTGAAAGCTCTGAAGATTGATATAGAACACGAGGGTGTGAGTATTAGGTATGTGGATCAATTTGATTTTCTTGGAGTTTGATTCAGTAGAAATGGTATGCGAGCTACTCAAAATGACCGGAATGGTTTGACTCTGGAACAAAGATCTGGTGCCAAACTGATTTTTGCTAATCTGTTTGGCGGTAAAACCACCAGCCCGGAGTGGAAGTCTACAAAGCCCAGGTTATCAATATTATTTTTATGGGGCTAAACTTTGGGGTCGCATTCCCTTTAAAATGCTGGCACAAGGTAACAAATGCTGTGTAAAGCAAAATTTACATACCCCACAGAGTATCTCTACTAGACCCTTACTATTAGAATTGTGATTGGACTCTATTGAATTTGACAGTTTATGGAAACCATTTGGTATTTGATTAAGACTGCATCAGTCTCGTGGCCCACATATAAATAGAGAGGCATCAAGGGATATCAGGGTTCGAAACTGAGGGGTGCTGGGAGCTATTTAGCGCCTGGCTGTAGCCTAGAAGAGTCTGGCTAGCTCAACACAAACGTCTGCTAGGAGCTACTTTTGGCTCCCCAGGCCAGCCAATGGTAAAAAAGCACACATGTGTGAGTTTAATCTATGTAGTTGGAGAAAATTATGTTTGCATCTTATGTGGAAGTTCGTTTTGCAGAACGCTATGTACTAGCTCCTCCTTCCCCAGGGGTAGCTCCTGGTCACGGTTAATGCTGGATATCCATGAGCTGCTTTTAGCTCATGCTTACCCAATCTTAATGTTGATCCCTGTGATATATGTGAAATAAAAAGTGTTAAAATTGGAAATTATTTACTCAGGACATGTCATGATGACCCAGCTGGTCTATGTTCACCTTTTGGGCCGCATCACGAGTTGAGCTGTAGCCCTTAAATGCGGCGGTAACAGTATTACAGCCGCATTTAAGGGCTGGCCCTATCACGAGTTGGGCGCTAAATTGGCTGTTTTACCTCTTGCTTTTTTCTGGAGGTGAAAATCCCATTTAGAGCCCTGTGTTTGGCGGTATTACCGCCGGCTGTATTAGCCTGCAGTATTAGCGCCGAAAATGCCCCATTGGATCCAATGGACCCAATGGGAAATGAGGGTTTACTGCTAACGCCTAACCCGTGATCCGGTGGGTGCTAAGGCTTTTACAGTCAGGCGGTATTACAGCCGGGATACAGCCCAACTCGTGATAAGGCCCTTTGTCTAAGGAAGCCATTGTGACTGACCACAAACTTCGGTGCAGCTGGGTGCAGGGAGATATACTGTCTTTGAATTTCGGCCAACCTTATAGAAAATAATATCTTACATTTAAAGAGGTAATGGGCATGGAACCCTATTTTAACTAGAGTGATAACTTTCAGAAGAGTCTCCTACATGCTAACTTCATTCTCCCATTAGCAGACCTTTAATCAAAGTGGTGTTCTGGCACTTATAGTGGATGGCTTTCTCTGCAACGATCGGAATGAATGTATTAAGCATTTTCTATGTATCTGTCCACCGTACAAGGAACAAAGGAGCATTTGTCTTGTCCCTCATTTACGTTTGGCTGGGGTTACTATATCAACTGCAGCTTTCAGATGCCTTATGTCTATAGCATCTATGCCAACTGTGATGGTGACCGCCAATAATTTGTTTAAGGCTTGGACAAAATAGAAAAATCCTTAACTCAAACTTTGTGAATATTTGTATGTTCAATATCTCCCCCACACTGGTGACGAATTGTTTATTGAATAGCTTTCTGAACTCATTGCACTATAGAATTAAGACATTGTTACTAAATCAAGATGTCGAGCGGTGTGGTCAAATGTTTAGGGGGACAATCATATTTTTCAAGATATAATTTTCGATTTGGCTGTTCTGTGGCGGCGTTTATAATTCTGAAATTTGCTTTTATTGCTATGATGTTATTAATGTGCTGTATGATTTTTTGTTATTTTTGTGTATTTTATATAGTATGGAAAGTTTTTATTGTGTATATTTATATATTTAACAGAACAAAAAACAATTAGTAAGAGGCTCCTTCCCAGGACACATCATTGAATGCTAGCACCTACACTGAAAGCTTTTCCTGGACACAAACCGATGTATAAGAAAACAAGTAAGGTTGATATATTAACTCTTTTAACCATTGAATTTCATATCTTTGGAACATTGGTGTTTCACTTTGTGCCGAACAGAAAGTAAGTAGGTGCAACGTGGAAGGCATGTTGCTCTCATTTTAGAACCCCTCATAAAGAAATACTAATACATAAACACAATGCCTGCCGTCCACGTCCAAAGAAGGCGGGTATCACCCCAGAGGGTCCCTCCTTTCCTACCCAAAGGTAAAAATGTAGCCAGCATTACATGATTCATGCTTACGCTTCATTGCTCTTCACTGACGTCGCCCTCTTCAGTGGGATAGAAGAGGCAATCCAATCGTCTATCAATAAAATAACAAAGTTAGCAGACTATCTATCTTCATATATGATATGTTCCCTCAACTATGACATCATTGTAATTCACTGTTTAAGATTTCACAATCGCACCTGTACCCAGAGCTACAAATACCCCAGTGGAGGAGGTCCTTCACCCACTATGGAACCGAAACATGTCGGGTTATCACACTGATATTAATAGTATGTGTATACAAAACATGATTGGGAGAGTTATGATCAACAGAACCATAGGTAAATCTTAATTTTGTAAGAAACAGATGTCAATGTTGTGTGTGTAATTGTAATATCTGTAATCTATATGTTTTTGCACAAAGTAAGTTGCTCCCCTAGTAGAGCAGGAGTTAGGGATATAGATTAATGTGTTTGACCTCTTTATGGAGCCACAGAGACAAATGAAGTTGTACAGTTCGTAGCTCAAACACATATCGTTCCCATTGTGATGCAGTGAAGACAGAGTGGTTTATGTTACATGTATATGCATAGATATTACCTGTATTGAAGGCATGTCAATAAACACTAGGTCCCTCCTCAATTAAACAGAAGAAGTTGCAGATTAATAGGAACTTGACTAACATATAAACATTAGAACGTACAAAATAAACCTAGACATACCCAAATTCTTCCGAACATTGTCTCATTAAAAATGGAGCATACTGCAGACAGTTACATATGCCTTTACTGTCATTGTGTGCCCAGATACAGCAATTATAAGTCTGGTACGGCCATTATATGGCATGTAGAAAGTCACATTGCCAGGTACTACTACCATATTCAACGTGCAGCATCATAAGTAACGTAAAGTGTAATGTACAGTCATCCCATATAGCGCAAGACATCTGCCATTTTGGTGGATTCTGGGTGCATAGTTCTGGAGCACAGGTTGATAGGAGATAGAGGCAGGTGCAAATCCTAAGATGTTGATGGGTATAAGGTGTAAATGTTGTGACAAACCAGGGAATTTACTCCCTCTCCCCAAGGAGGAGCCACCTCCTTTGGGACTGAGGACAGGGCAAGTGGGATCCCACTGAGGGTGACTCACCTTTAGAGGACAGGACATTCCCAGAAAGCTATATAAATTATCCTTCCTTATTGCTGGATCCCAATACATTTGGGAGTTAAACTGTATGAGAATGTGAAACTTCCTGTGAGAATGACTGAAATGGTTTCTTACCCTCAGTATTCACTGTCCTCGCCTGGAACAAGAGAACAGTGGATAATTTCACCTCGGGAGGATTTGGAGTTAAGGAGCCAATCAAAACTGGAAAGTAGGGGAAGAGAGACCTGCAGAGCTGAAGAAGCACAGAGACCTCCTCCTGGGAGGCGTGGCAGGACAGAGGTATTGTACGCCAAGTGTGGTGGACTCCGGCACGGCTGAACCCGCGGTATGCACATACTCCACAAATGGCTAGTCCACAAATGGCTAGACTCGGAAGCACCCAGCCCTGAAGAGTATGGAGGAATTAACACCTTCCGAAAAGTGGGTAACCAGCGTAAAGGGAAGCAGTCGCAGAAGTCCCACTGGAAGCCAGCGGGAGGAGAGAACAAGCTGCACCTGATACAGAACACTAGAGTGAAGCCGAAAAAGTGGCACAGTGTCAGATGAATTCACCAACTCTCCAGAGAAGCACTGCCTGGAAGCCAGAAGTATGCAGTGGCGGCAGGGAACTGGGACGGGGGAGCGAGAACCAAAGAAAACGCAAGGCAGGGTAAGAAGAACGAGACCCCAAGGCAGGTGAGTGTAATGAATCCTAAAAGCTGGGTGAGCGCAAGGAAGCCCCAAGGCAGGGTGAAACCAGAGAAACCCCAAGGCAGGGTGACTGTAACCAAACCTCAAGGTGGGGTAAGAGTAGAGAGACCCCAAGGTGGGGTAAGCTGCCAGAAGCACCAGGGTGGGGTAAACCCAAACCAACCCCAAGGCAGGGTGAAGGAACCACGAGAGTCCCCGGTCGTATAAAATCCAGGAAGCCTAAAGGTTGGGAGAGCCTAAAAAGATCCCAAGGTGGGGTGAGAGTAGAGGAACCCCAAGGTGGGGTAAAGACTTAGAAGTACCCAGGTGGAAAGAAAATCAGAATTTCTGTCAGTGGGGAATGCACAGAGAAACGCCAGAGTGGGGATATGACCCACGAGTCCCCAGGTGGGAAAGAAGACAAGAGACTGAGATAAAACCCTAGTAGGGAGGGCAACCATAGGCTGATAAACCTGAGAAGAGAAAGAATGAAGAGACCTTCAGAGCACTTGGTGGGCATGTACATCTGTGTGAGGGGCCCCTTTTTGATAAAGAGACACCAGGAGTGGGGGTCACAAACTAGCCACCATTCCCTTGTTTGGGCAAGGGCCCTAAGTACACCTTTGTTGAATTTATGTTTCTTTTCTTTTGTAGTGTTGGGGACAGAACTCAAATTAGCATAGGATTCTGGACAAATGACTTTTCTTGTTTCGTAAGACATCCTGACAAGCACCCTCTTATTTTTCCTGTATAGAGTAGGGCTGAGAATCTTAATCTTAGGGACAGTTTAGCCCTTGTATTTTCTAATAAACAAATATACCGTAAATATGCCACACTGTCCGTCTCCTGATTCTAATCCACCACAATCCTCAATTCTTGTGTTCTGATATGTTTATAGGTGGGTTATGCGTGTGACACGAATATATGCATATGCAGAGGGGGGAATCGAATTTAGATTAGTTACTAGCACAGGTGTAAAGGGAGAGCTGCGTTCTGGAAGATGGGGATGTAAGTTTGATGGGGAAGGAGTGTTGGAGAGTCGAGCAGAGAGCTCTCCATTACTCTTCTGTGGCGAGTGCTGTGGTCGTGGTGCTAGCAGGTGGTAGACTGCAGTGGGAGGGGTTTTATGTATGTGGTCTAAGGTGGCAAGAGCAGAAGGTGAGTGAGTTTGCAAGGAGGTGCCCAGCTACAGTCATCTAATGCCCAGAAACAATCTCATGTGCTTATGGGGTGCTGCCACATATGTGCACACAGAAACATCAAATGTCAGGTACTGACATTATTTGTCAAATAAAATCCCATATTTTGAGTGTCACCTGTTGTATACAAAAGTATTGGGCCTCATTAAGAGTCTGGCGGTAGCCATGCCGGTAAATACCAGCACGGCTGCTGCCGGGATCATGAATTTACCAGCACCCGGCACTGGGGATTTACCGGGGCATTACAGCCCCGGTGGACATAGTAAATCCCCATTGCCGGGTGCTGGTATTTATTACTCCCCATTCCCATTTGAGTCCCATTGGATTCAATGGGAATGGGGAGGCCTAATACACCAGCACCATTCATGAATGGTGCCGGTGCATCCGACATGGTCTGCTCGCGGGTACCAGTCCACCCGCTAGGTCAGACCTGGCGGGTGGTAAGGCACTCGCGAGCAGAACTCTTCGTTTGCTGGTCCGGTAACAACAGTACCGGCAAGCTTACCGGTACCGTTGTTACCAGTCCGGCAACCTTATAATGAGGCCCATTATCTTATACAAAAATCATTTTAGGATGTCCTATTTTAGGAGTCAGTCACTCCCAGTGCTCACCTCTAGAATGCTTTTAGACTTTTTAGTACTTTATCATGATCACCTTCGAGATGCCATTGCCACCTCATCATGGAGACACAAATTGAACACAAATAAATGTGATTAACGGTTATCTCCAATTCCGTCATCCAACATTTCAGAATGCGGCTGTCGGGAGCCAGTTATATTCCCAGAGCTGCTTCCTTAAGGTAACTCTTAAGGTAATGTACCTTAGCCTTTCAACATCACTTCAGAATATATAATAATGATACAATAACATGAGACCAACAACCACAGACCCCGTGTGAATAGCTTGCTTCTAGGTAAAGTTATTAAAGTTTACAATCTTTAAAAATAGTTATACAGATTTCTGGAATATAAGATCTAGTTCTCTCTTTTCCTGTAAGGCAAATCAGAGAAGTGGGGATTTCTCGGCCACCTTCCTAATGGAGGTTATTTAATGTTAGTATCTACCTTTCACAACTGCACTCATTTAAAGTGCAAACAAAACACAACACAGATGCCTTATGCACTCTGTATGTAAAGCACGTCTATTAAAGCAAGAGGCAACTTTAGTAAGTCAGAGATAGGAAACGGACATGAGGCGGTAGAAAGGGAGAAATGGGAGAAGAGGAGGGAGTGATCACTCCAGGAGCGAGGAGTGGTCAGAGGGATGGAGAGGGGGAGGTTAGAGGAGATCAAGGCATCAAGAGTATGCCCTGCAGAGTGAGTCAGGCCAGAGGGGAGGATAGAAAGGGAGAGGGAATCACAGAGGTCAAGGAAGAGTACTGAGGAGGCACAAGGAGAGTCTAGATCGATATTGAGGTCACCAAGAAGGAGGAGTTGAGTGGTAGGGGCCAGAAGGGAGGAGAGGTCCGCCCACTCAGAGAGAAATTAGATGATCTGACCAGGGGCCAGTAGAGAGTAGCCACGGTAAGAGAGTGGCTAGGAGAGAGAGAAAGCCTGCAGACAAGACATTCGAAAGAGGAGTAAGTCTGCGTGGGAATGATAGAGGCAGGAATCCACTCAGGAAAGATCAGGGCTTCACCTCATCCGGACCGGGTGGATCTGGGTGCGGAGAGGATCTTGTAACCATCAGGCAGTAGAGTGTCAAAGCTTGTGACAGAGCTGGTTGTGAACCATGTCTCAGTAAGACCAAGGACATCAAGGTCAAGTTCTTCCAGGAGGTGGCAGATTCAGAGGAGTGATTGACAGCAGAGCGAGAGATGAGTGGCAAGATGGTTTATAGTCATATCGAAAACAAAATTTCGAATTACAAAAATGTCGAATTCAAAAATGTCGAAATCACATACATATAATAGAAAAAGTCATTAATTCGAAAATAAAATGTCGAAAAAAAAATCAAAAAACCAATGCTAAAATAACTATGTAAAATGTCACAAATACTAACGTTTTTTTATGGGGGGTCCTCCCCCCCAATCCCCATCCCAAAGCCCTTCCCCAACCCCCCCATCTCCCCATCCCCCCCAACACCCCCTATGGATATACCTTTAATTTTTTAAAAAAATATATTTAATAGAACATTAATTATTATAAAACCCCCACCCCAAACCCCTACCCCAACCCCCTCCTCTCCTCCCCATCCCCCCCACCCACCATGGATATACCTTTCATTATTTAAAAAAATATGTTTAATAAAATATTTATTAATTAATTATTTAACCATTAATTCGAAGAAAAAAAAAATCGAAAAAAATTCGACTTTTTTGTAATTCGACATTTTTATTTTCGAATAAATATTTTCGACATTTTGACTTAAGAAATTATTGTATTCGAAAATATGACTGGACACCTGGCAAGATGACGTAGGTTGCCAGCCTTCCGGGGGATGGAGGGGGTACAGATCAGAGGTACGCCCGGCAGAGGTGAGGAAGGAGCCAGAGGTGGGCAAGAGATGGGCGAGAGAGGGCAAGGTAGCCAAGAGAGGGAGGAGGGGACAGCAGGAGATGAAAGGAAATTGATGAGGCGAGGGAAACGCCTATCAAAGAGGAGGAGATTGGCCTGAGGGCCTTGGACCATGATGTTGCTGTTTAGATAGACATTCACACAATCATAACCAGAACACAGCAAACTTAATAGTTATGGGCCAAACCGTCACGTCACATGGTCTATCTAGACTGCATAAGGGGGCCTGTAGCATTCAGGTATAGCTCGAAGATGTAGGTGCAGCAGATGAAAGATTTGTTCCTGCATTTCCGAGAAGTCCTAGGGCAGGGAACACTGTCTTTTCCCTAGCAACTGTGGGCAACTGGCGAAAGCCCAACCCAGATTCAAAGCTAGTCCAGATCCAGCAGAAAATGCTTTGTGGCTGCAGAAAATCACTGGTGAACCAGAGTCTAAGGGCATCATCACGAGTTGGGACTCAGCCCTTAAATGCTGTAGGAACGCTATTACGGCCACATTTAAGGGTTGGCACAATCTCGAGTTGGGCAGTAAGTTGGAGTTTGACTCCCAGCTTTTTGCTGGAGGTAAAAATGTCCACTTACTGCCTGATTTCGGCCGTTGTCAGCACTATTACCATTGGTGCAATTCCCGCCGGCTGTAATTGTGCCCCCCAACGGTGATTTACTGCCCCCTGCAACTCCCCATTCCCCCTAATGGGGAATGGGGATTTACTGCCCCCTGCACAAATTGCGGCGGACCAAGTTGCAGTAATGCAAATTGCGTTGATTGGTATCATGGCACAATTCACGCCGAGATACCACCAAGGCTCTGATAGATCCCCAAGTGTAGATGCATGTGGATGCCCTGGTCTCTCCCATGGTAGATGGCAAAGGTCTCTCATATGCAGCATGGCAGCTGTTTCAAAAAGATGCACACACCATAGTCTTGCATTCTTAAAGGACAGAGAACATGGAATAGGTTTGCCTCAAAGTTTAGGGAAGGGCCTGGTGGCTGGTAGATGAGGTGGATGGTGATTGTGCGTGTGGCGGAAGGTGAGAGTTAGAGTGATAAAAGGTCTGTGTTACCATCAATGGAAGTGTTAACCTGTCTGAGGCTGTCTCTAGCAATCAAATCGACTCCACCTCCCCTGCCGGAGGGTCTGTTGTTCCGGAAGATGGTGTACCCTGTGGGTATGGCTAAAGATAAGGCAGGGCCAAAGGCTTCATGAAGCCATGCCTCAAGAGATGGCTAGTGTGTCTAGGTTGTGTTGGGTGATTAAGTCATTGATATGCAGTGCATGTGCAGGGAGGGAGTGAGTGTTGATGAGTGTGCAAGTCAGGAGGGGCTGAGAGTCTGTGTGTGGGGTGACGGAGACTATGTCAGGGGGGTGCCTTTATTACTAGGTGCGATGCGGCTATATAGAGGCGGTAGCCGGTGTGTAGGGGAAGATTGGTTGAGATGGCTGCTGGGTAATATGGTTAGATCATTCCCAGTGTTAGGAGGGTGAGTTGAGTTGCTAAACGTTTGGGGGTTATGTGAGTGGGTGGTGATAGGGATGCTTGGTGCTCTGTGGCTGTGTTTGGGGGAAGCCTTCTGGTTACTAATAGATGCGTGGAGTGTGTGGGTTATTGTTCAGCTGGGTGCAGGGATGAAAACAGAGTTTGTGTAGTTTTGGTCCATTTGTACAGAACAATGTTGTGGGGGATAGGAGATGGAGTGGGGGAATCGCTTTGCATTTGGCTTACTGTTAGAAGGGCTGTTTACTGGGCTGAGGATTGCTGGTTGGGGCATAACGAGGTTCAAGCTAGTGCACATCCTAAGATATGTGTTCCTTAGTTCAGTTGTCTGTGGTGTGGTTACAATAGGTTTGCAAAAGCAGGATCCAAGTCTGATCTTTCTGAGACTGAGCATCATGCCTAGTGGAGTCGGGAGAGCATGACTCAGCGTGGGGAAGAGTCGTACTGGAGGTGTGGACAAGCGTTGGGGCTGGGAGTGTAAGACTCTGGCAGATTGCCAGATTGGCAATGATTGCCAGATTGGCAATGATTGCCTAGCTGAGAGTGCAGAAAACATGGAAGGCATTGTGTAGTGGGTGTGCGTGCCTCTGTGGCAGTACGGCTCTTGGGGAAGCAGTTAGCTCTCATGGAGTGTGGTAAGTTATGTGTACAGCAGCTTGAAGTGTACCTGCAACAGTGCCTCAATGCCTCTGGGTTGTATGTGCGCTTTACAAATGAAATAAATAAATAAATACATACATCCAGTCAGTAGGAGGAAACAGACTATCAGTGATAGGTCCACAACTCTGGAAAAAAAAACTACACAAGCTCTTCTAAGCACATCAATCCCTATCAGGTTTCAAGATTAAGCTGACACCCTTCCTTGCATGGACTTTCACTGGTTGCAACGAATAAGCATTCTCTTCCTCTACATGTACTCTACGCTGGGTTGCCTCATGACCACCGCCAAGAACTCAGACCTCCGAAATACAGGCTTAGGAAAAGCAAATATGTGCCCTTTTTGTTTGGACCAAGAAGTAACCAAAATTCATTTAATATTGCTTTGCGAGAAATATAGACGACTGAAGTCAAATAGATGGATTCCATTGCTGATATCTCGCAGGTTTGTGCAATGTTGCACTGTCCTGTTTTACCCTAAAATGATCCGAGACAGGGCAGTTGCATGGTACTTGCAACTCTATTAGAATCATATTAAACAAATGCGGAAGGGGGGATCTTTGCATCGTGATACCTGCAGCTTTAACCCTATCTATAAACATGATATCTGTCCTATAATATAAATAACTCAAAGTGGAAATGCCTTTACAAGGCAATGAATCACACAGGTTACAATTGAAAATAGAACAATATATAAACTGTGCACCTCAAAAACCCAGGTTATATATTTTTTTACTCACATGTGTGTACCAATGCCCCTACACCGGCACAATTCCATGGACAGTCTGGCCCACTGTATGAGACTTGTGTGGTACACTCGACTCTCCAGCGAAACCAGTTGTGCACCCCTGAAAATGTTGAAGATTTAGGTATATTGCATAATGTATCTTTTTTTGTTGATTTCTAAGGCACCCACTGAGATGTAGTCATTTCGTGGTGCCATAAGAAGGCAGTAGGGTAAGGAACTGATCTTCAAAGCCTTTGTAACATTCAAGGACTGAGATTTAAAACTTGAAGGACTAGAACCCACAACATCGCAATTATCACAAACTCCTTTGAAGAGACAAGCACACAGACCTCACTGTTGACCATTCAGACTGTGGCCAACCAATATTTGTTTCAGGCATATTATGCTTTGTCATGAGATACACCCAGAGGAAATAATCGAAAGCCTGTATAACATACCCAGACCACTACAAAGAGCAAATCATCCCAATTTTCTGAGAAACACAACACCCTTAGTAGATCATTAATGATATAATATGAGATCCAACACAATTTAGTGATAAGTGATACAAATGTTCTTTGGAAAACTTTTCATAAAGTAGAGAGATGTTCGACACTGAATTCTAATTTATTTGCACAACGTTACTGACATAGCTGGGCATTAAGGATATGATTCACTGAGAAGTAATTCTTTCCATTGCTGTCAATGTGGGAATCAACACACATTCCTTTCCGTGGCAATAAAATGTGGAAACCTATGGATCCATTAAAAGAATTGAAGTATGGTGTAGGTAGAGCTAATATGATTCAACTTGCAGTGGTGTAAGGCTTTTTCCATCTACGAAGATGAAATGCAACATTTTTAAAAGGAAAAGACTTAACAAGAATAATAGAAAATGGCTAAATTGACCCATTGAGCACAGAAAGGTAGTGATTTTAGGGAGAATAGGGGGTGTACTAACAAAGTGTAAGATTGGGCTTCATTACAACCCTGCCGGTCCGGTAACAACGGTGCAGGTAGGATTATCGGCACCATTGTTACCGGACCTGCAGAGTCCAGGTTTGCGGGCCGGATGCCCTCCCGCCTGCCAGGTCTGACCTGGTGGGTGGAAAGGCACCCGCGCGCTGACTTTGACGGTAGCACCGGCATCATTATGAATGGTGCCGGTGCTACAGTCTTCCCCATTCCGCATTCCCTATGGGACTCATTGGAAATGGGGAGGAACTTTTTCCGACCACCTGCTGTTTTTACCGTCACGGCTACTGCCGGAGATGTAATGAGGCCCATTGTCCTGAGTCAAACATGTACCTATGTAATTCTCTAGAATGTGTTTGGTAAATATTAATCCACATGACACATTCAAATCGCAGGTACTTAACAATGCAATGTCAATACAGACCATACGAGGAGCATCTTCTCAACTGATGTGGTTATAAATATACTAATAATTCTTCGACAAAATATCAAGGTGTCGTGCTGGCAGGGAAAAAAACACTAGCTTTGAGACTATGGCAATAGCAAAATGTATCAACTATGTTGTTAAAATGCCACACATGCATTCCCCTGACTCACTGACTTTTCCCAAGTCTGACGCTGAAGGACAAGATGGACCAATAGGAAAATGTGACAAGGTCAGGATACGCTGTCTGACAGAACTTTTAAGGCGGCACATCATTGGGAGCTGTAATGTTATTGGCTACCAATTAAGTACTCCCTCGGAGCATCAACACTAAAATACCCATTACCTTAATGGAGATTGTTGTCTCTACTTAAAAAAATGAAGTCATTAAAGACAAGTGCTAAAAGCTTTCCTGCTGACCTGCGAGTGACATTGAGAAAGCACAGTCAGCACATCCGTTGCTATGCATAGAAACATGCAAAGGATTATTGAATCATGTGGCTTTTATCAGAAGAAACACTTTAATCCCCAACCAAAATGTGTATTGATTGGTTGTCCTGGAGGGAAGTGGTAGGTCAAGCTTCACGGATATATTTTATATTTAACCTTCAAATGTGAGTAAATTGATTAAATGTTTGCATAAAATATAACATATATCTCTCTAGACTAATACTTACCACTTCAAACTCCCTTCCTGGAGCAAGCCTATACACGCTGAGAAGATAACCCAATAAAAACACACAACTCTCAGTAACCCAGCCATTTATTTCAGAAAGCACATTAACCTCTCTTCAAAATGTACTGACAAGCCAGCCCTAAAATCAAGCTGCTCCAAATAGGGTTTCTTAACTCGGATTCATATCCTAACATTACCTAGTGATGGATATCTTGCTAGAAGAGGGGTCAAACAATCTACATGATGGAGACATGGTTTTCTACCAACTCTATTACCATATTTAATTAACTTTTCCCCTCACTGTCGTCGCTAGAGTACACAGGGCTTCCGTTGGACTTTAGCCATTCTCCCTTCATGGCACCTCCCTCCTTACAGAAGGTGCAGACACAAAGGCACGGTGAACACATATTTATTCAACTGTTTCCTGCTTGTAACGGTCATCCCCCTCCCACATAACATCCTGTTCCAAATCCTCTTCCCCTGGATCCCACCCTTGTGTCCATCACGATGCTCATAGCTTCCTTGACACTACACCCTCACCCCCATTTCAATTGCAAGCCCCCATTACCCCATTTCTTTAATGAGTCTCTGAGGTTGAGTTCTTGCCTGTAGCGGTCTCTCCAGTCTTTTACTTCTTCCTGTCCCACATAACTCACTTGTTTCTCTGGGGAATCAGCCTCCGAATCTTCACCATCACCTTGGTATGAGGGGTCTGATTCACTGGGATTCACTTCACCATCCCTTGGATAGCTCATTACCCCTTCCCTGCCCACCATTTTCTTGAAATGCAAAAAGCTTCGTGTCACTTGACAACTTCCATTTTCTACTGTTACCATGAAACCTTTCTTTTGAATGATCACTGGAGGGTCTGCATGAAACATGGAGGTGTGCTTATCTGTCTTGGGTTGGCAAACTATTACCAAATCACCCACGGCCAGGCTGGATTCTCTATCTGTGTTGCATTGTCAGGTGTAGGCCTCTCTCCAACTATGCAGAACTATCAAATCTAGCTGTGTTTAGAATTGTACTCAAATTGCATTTTCAGGTGTAGGCCTTTCTCCCACTATGCAGGACTCTCTAATCTAGCTGTGTTGCATTGTCAGGTGTAGGCCTTTCTCTCACCATGCAGGACTCTCAAATCTAGCTGTGTTTAGTCTTGTACTCAAGTTGCACGGTTAGGTGTTGGTTCTAGCTGCATTTAGTCTTTTACTAAAATTGCAGTGTCAGGTATAGGCCCTTCGCCCACTATGCAGGAATCTCAAAACTAGCTATGCTTAGGCTTGGACTCAAATTGCATTGCCAGTGTAGGCCTTTCTTCTACTATACAGGACTCTCAAATCTAGCTGTGTTTTGTCTTGTACTCAAACTACACTCTCAGGTTTAGGCCTCTCTCTCACTATACAGGACTCTCGAATCTAGGTGTAGCCTCCATCTCTGCTTAATATGTACGGATACCTGCTACTTTATGAAAGCTAGGCCCACCGGTATAGGCCTCTCTATTCTAGACCTGAACATATATTGCCCCAGCTGGGCAAGCTCGCAGCCTACGGTATGTATATCTAACACCACTAGCGTGGACACAAGCCGCAGGCATGGCCAAGCACCCATGCACGATAGAATTTGGCTACGGCTAAGCACATCCGGCCTATGGCACACATAGCCGTCCAGACTGAAACACCTGACGAATCTCAACACCTCTGCCACTAGCATACAGCGACCACCACCCGAAAGGAACTTGGTATAGCTGGCTTCACATAGACCCTCTCAACAATAGCAATCTATCTCTAACCCTCAACAGCACCCACCCATGTGCCTGACCTCTCTGGGGCTGCTTAAATTGAGCCTTGCCAGCCACCCAAGTCCAAGAATGGCAACATGCATACACGCACCCCTAAGCCAAACCCCCTAGAATTTTCAAACCACATTGACTACGGTCACCAAGGACGTTCAACCAAGGAAAAAGCACACTGCGGCCACACAAGTGGGGAAAGAGCGCTATATAAATAACAAAATACAATACAATACAATATAAACAAACTCATATGTGGAGAAAATTCTGGATAGAGGGAGAAAAATAATATGGTTTCCCCACCAAAGTTCTTTCCTTTCGATATAATAACTGAATACCTAATTTCTCTGGCCCACCCTCCAGACCATCGTTTTTCAAGTATATCTTCCTCATCCTTCATTGGTTGGTTCTTTGCTGCCTAATATTAAAAATCTCCAAGATAGACTCCAATGTCATCTTTCTCTCAAACTTCAAAGCCAATACCACTTCCCATCAGCTGTCTTGTTTTCCTCCATTGATCCTCACTCCTTCACCCAATGCGTGCAAACCTCAGGAATCCACTTGGATAGTAAATTAACCACAATTAACCAATAATTTCATCAAATTGACTGTCACCAGAGCCAGGATCAATCTTCAAAACATCAGAAAATACACTTGCACCCCACTCACAACTAGCAAAAATACTAATCCATACCCTGCTGCTCAGCATACTTGACTACTTTGCTTGTCAACTCCTAGGCCTACCGCTCTAATCTTTCACCCCCTCAACACATTTCTCAGCCTCACTACATGTACCCTCAGCAACCTACCCAGATCGTCTTCCTCCTCAACGTTTCACCATCTCACTCTATTGTTCTCTATGCAAAATCACTCACTCTAAGTTCCTACTCTTTAAGTAATTTCAGTGCATTGCCATCTATACCTTGTAGACCGTATTTCAAATGGATTGTGTCCTCGCACGTATTCCTCATCTTCGATACCCTGCTTGCAGCTCTGAAACTTTTCTCAGCAGAGGGAGCTGTGTGTCATCATCGCCTATTTCGTGTCCCTCAAAGGCCTCCATCCGACTCGAGTATGACGTCGCCGTTGGATTAAGAAGCACGCACTGGGCCCATTGCCTCAATTCTGTTTTTCCGCACAGCTGCTCGAAACAGTTCTTTCGCCTCTGCATGTTTTCTCACACTCGTAGTTAAGAGATTATCGAAGTATGTCAACTCCTACCCCAAAAATGGGTTTCAGAAGATGTGCCAATAGTGATGCAAAGATGTCTATAACCAATCCGCATCAGGTATGTCTCTGGTGCTTGGGGTCAGGCCACAACATTGTTGACTGTGGCTCGTGCAAATCTAAGACTGGTAAAGCTTTAAAAGAAAGGAAGGGGAAACTTGCTTTGGACAGGTCCGCCCCTAAATCATCTTCGGTTACCCCTTCAAAAAAACGCTCTGAAGAGAAGAGTTTGAGGGAGAGATCTCCTCAGTGGGCCAAGAAACATGGCAAGCGTGCTAAACGCTCACTGCCAAGATCTCGACATTCCCCACCATCCTCATCGAGGTGGTGTAAGAAGACGTGTCATCGCTCCAGATCGACGTTGCCCGAGGGAAAACGGGTAAGCTTTCCAAAAAAAGGTGCTTCGTAGGCATAGTTGGAGAATTTCCGACTCAAAATGTTGGAGGTTTTTGAGAAGGCAGCAATTCTGGCCCATTCAATGAAGTTGAAGGAGACTTCAGAACTCATTGCGCCGAAGACCTTCAGGGTGTTTGCGAAAGCTGCTGACCGCACGCCCAAGAGGCCAGACAGCAAGGCACTGAAGGCCTCTCAAGTGCCACTCGTGGTCTCGCCGCCTCAAAGGAAGACTCCACCTCCACCACAACCGACGCTATTGACGGTGTCCAAGTCAAGGCCATAAGCTTTGAAGTTGACAGGGTCGAAGCCCTCAATGTCTTGGTCTGGGTCGTCAAAGGTTTTCAAACCACAGGAGAAAAAAGACTTAAGTCCATGGCCTTTATTTATGAGGAAGAGGTGGAAGAGGAAAGCCCAGTTTTTGGGTTTGGGTTAGGTTATGGCACTCCTGGTGTTCCCGAGGAGCTTATATCCCAAGAATCCAAAATGAGAGACCTCGTGGACACTCAAAGATGAGAGTGGTCTTTATAGTTCCTCAGAAGTGGAATTTGGCACCCTTGAGGTTTCTGGACACTCTGATGCTTCCTACAGATCAGTCATGATATATGATATGATATTTTATTTATATTGCGCCCATAGACAAGTGTTTCAAGGCGCGACGAGGCAGGGGAGGGATACAAGGGAGGACAATGATCTTACTAGGCCCAGTGACATTGAGAACGTGCAAGTGCAGGGGAGAAATGTCTAGTCATGTCTAAGGTCATAGAATATCTGGGCTAGGGGAGATCTTTAGTTGAATATGAGCAAGATGATTTAACTGATATTCTGTATAAGGGACCTCCTAAAGACCATATCCTTCCTTTTCATACTGTGGTCAAGAATAGAGTGTTGGACAATTGGAGAAGACCAGACTTCACTCCTGCAGTACATAAGGACTTTAAAAGAAAATATAGACCATCCTCCATGGACCCTAAGTTTCTTTCGAACACACCCTAGCCCAGAAAGTCTAATGGTCCAAGCAGCCACTTCTGCTTCTAAGGAGGCAGCATATCCCACCGGACAGGGATGATAAGAGAGTGGGCACTCTTGGGAAGATTTTCTCTGTCGGGACCATGGCTTTAAAAGCAGTCAATGCTACCTGTGCACTTTCTAAATATACGCATACCTTATGGTTGCTACTGAAGGGGAAGAGAGAGAGAGGGATTCTTGAGCATCATTCAGGATTGTAAAGACGCTAGGTGTCAGTCTTTACATTCAGGGCTGGACACAGCTGACTGCATGTCGTTTTATGGCCGCTGGTATAGTACTTAGACGGTTTCCCTGTCTGAGAAAATCAGGATTTGCTACTAATGTACAGTCCAGACTTTTGGATACGCCATTTGAGGGATCATACCTATTTGGATCCAAAGCGAAAGCCTTGAGAAGTTGCAATCTTCGAAGGCAGTGGCTAAATCGCTTAGTCTGGCGATTAGGCTCTGCTACACCTTCTGCTGAGGGATGGAGGAACCATTAATTTCGGTATTACTTACTGTTGGAAAAAGTAAGGTGTTAGTTTGTGCAGGATTTAAGACACATGACAATGGAGGGATGCAGGTTAACCCAGCATCTGAAAGAGTGGCAAAGTATTACTAGAGATGCATGGGCTCTACAAACTATTACCCATGAGTACTGCCTTTCCTTTCTAAAAGAAATTTCAAAATTCCCCCTGCGAGGCCAGTGCTTGAAAGTACCAGATCCACTCCTTTTACAGGATGTTCTAGCCCCGTTGGAGAAAGGTGCAATTGAGCTGGTACCTGCAGGGGAAAAAAATCAAAGCTGGTACTCTCCTTATTTTCTGATTCCGAAAAAAGGACAGAGGGTTGCGTCCCATCTTTGACTTGAGATGCTTGAACAAGTTCCTCAGGAAGGACAAGTTTAAGATGGTCACTCTCTCGTAGATTCTCCAAGCACTTCATTTCCAGGATTGGATGAGGTCACTGGATCTCAAGGATGCTTATTTTCATGTGCCCACAAGCACAGGAAATACCTGAGATTCGCCGTTGGCTGTTCTCATTATCAGTTTCGAGTGCTGCCATTCGGGCTGACCTCTGTCTCAAGGGTCTTCACCAAGCTGATGACAGTTGTGGCAGCAAATCTACAGAGGGGGGATTCACATCTACCCCTACCGGGGCAATTGGATGATCAGAGCCTGTTCACCCGAACAGGCTCAGCAACATCTAGACAACACCTGTCACTCTCTCCACAGGCTGGGCTTCTCCCTTAACTTCAGGAAATCCCACATGACACCTTCACAAAAGCTGCAATTCATTGGACGGTACAGAACCCTTCCTTGAGGAAAGCTTTGCCACCCGATGCGAGGGCTCTCCACATTTTGCAGATAGTAAACACATTCCAGAGTGTACCAAGTCTTCAGCCCTTCCATTTTCTGAGCTTGCTCTGTCTCATGGCATCCTGCATTTTTCTGGTGCCGGTGGGCCCTCAGGACTCTAGTTCTCCGGCAGGATGACAGATGTTGTCCGGGTCCAGAGCAAGGCGAGCAGAATCTCCTATGGTGTGTCTGCAAGGAGAATGTGTTGAGAGGGGAACCTTTTTGGCAACCATTGCCAGAGATTACGGTGGTTATGGATGCCTCCCTCTCAGGGGGGGGACACACCACTGGTCTGATGATCAGCGGACGCTGGTCTTTGTCGGAGTCCAAACTGCATATCAACCTTTTGGAGCAGAGGGTAATCAGACTAGCGCTGATGGCCTTTCTGCCTTCTGTGCGGGGGAAGAACATCTTGATAATGATGGACAACACAGTGGACATGCATTACCTCAACAAGAGAGGAGGTGTAGGGTCACTACCACTGTGCAGAGAGGAAATGCAGCTCTGGTTCTGGGCACCAGCTCTCTGTAAGGGTTGTATACTAATTGACCTTTTCACAATTGACCTTGGGAGAATTGACCTCGAGAGAATTGACCTAATTTAGAAGGTCAATTAGGACATATATGCAAGGGGAAACCCCCCACAGCCCTCACCCAATCCAAAACCCCCCACAATCCCCCATCCAATCCCCTTATATTATGTATAATCCAAAACCAACCCAATACATATATAAAATAACTAAAATATTATAAAGGTCAATTGTGCCGAAGGTCAATTAGGACCACTATAATTAGGTCAATTGTGCAAAAGGTCAATTGTAAAAGGTCAATTTGGGTAATACCCTCTGTCAGCAGTGTACCTGGCAGGAGAGGATAACACAGCGGCGGACGATCTAAGCAGGAAGAGCACAGTCTCCCACGAGTGGGAGATAGCTCAGGAAGTTCTTCAAGAGATCTTTGCCTTTTGGAGAAACTCTCAAGTTGATCTGTTTGTGTCCAGTGTCAACAGCTAGTGAGACCTGTTCTGCTCCAGGGAATTTCATCAGAGAGGAGCTGTAGGAGATGTATTTGTAGTGGAATGGGACTATCCACTCATGTACGCGTTTCTACTATTCCCCATCATGCGTCATGTTCTCAGGACATTGAAAAGGTTTGGGAAATCCATGATCCTGATTACCCAGAACTTCTGGACATGTACATCTGCCCTCCAATTCATCTTCTCCAAAGGGAGAATCTCCTCTTGCAATAGGGAGGTTTAATTCGTCATCCATAAATCAAGACCCTCAACCTACATGCCTGGTTTCTGAGAGGTTAAGTTACAAAGATTGGGACCTTCCAGAAGACATCATGGAGTCATGAAGGTGTTGCTTTCGGCCAGAAGGCCAGCGGCAACATCTCTGTACCGTTGCCGTTGGAACACGTTTTGCAGCTGGTGTAGAGATAAAGGAATTGGCCTGTCGGTGTTGTCTTTTCTTCTACATCTAACCCATCAGGGGCTACAGGTTGCTACGGCCAAGGGCTATCTGGCTGCGCTGTCCATTTTGAGGTGCACGCCGGAGCAAGGTTCCTATTTCAAGGTCCCGATTATTATCCAATTTTTGAAAGGGTTGGCCAATATCTGCCAGCCAGTTCCCTTCATTGTTCTGGTTTGGGGCTTCAACCTAGTCTTGAGTTTCCTGATTGGAGCTCCTTTTGAGCCTTTGCATTCATATCTGCTTAGCATGCTTTCTTTAAAAACTGTGTTCTTGACAGCCATTACCTATGCTGGCAGAGTTAGCAAGTTTCAAGCTGTAATGTTATTGGCTACCAATTAAGTACTCCCTCGGAGCATCAACACTAAAATACCCATTACCTTAATGGAGATTGTTGTCTCTACTTAAAAAAATGAAGTCATTAAAGACAAGTGCTAAAAGCTTTCCTGCTGACCTGCGAGTGACATTGAGAAAGCACAGTCAGCACATCCGTTGCTATGCATAGAAACATGCAAAGGATTATTGAATCATGTGGCTTTTATCAGAAGAAACACTTTAATCCCCAACCAAAATGTGTATTGATTGGTTGTCCTGGAGGGAAGTGGTAGGTCAAGCTTCACGGATATATTTTATATTTAACCTTCAAATGTGAGTAAATTGATTAAATGTTTGCATAAAATATAACATATATCTCTCTAGACTAATACTTACCACTTCAAACTCCCTTCCTGGAGCAAGCCTATACACGCTGAGAAGATAACCCAATAAAAACACACAACTCTCAGTAACCCAGCCATTTATTTCAGAAAGCACATTAACCTCTCTTCAAAATGTACTGACAAGCCAGCCCTAAAATCAAGCTGCTCCAAATAGGGTTTCTTAACTCGGATTCATATCCTAACATTACCTAGCGATGGATATCTTGCTAGAAGAGGGGTCAAACAATCTACATGATGGAGACATGGTTTTCTACCAACTCTATTACCATATTTAATTAACTTTTCCCCTCACTGTCGTCGCTAGAGTACACAGGGCTTCCGTTGGACTTTAGCCATTCTCCCTTCATGGCACCTCCCTCCTTACAGAAGGTGCAGACACAAAGGCACGGTGAACACATATTTATTCAACTGTTTCCTGCTTGTAACGGTCATCCCCCTCCCACATAACATCCTGTTCCAAATCCTCTTCCCCTGGATCCCACCCTTGTGTCCATCACGATGCTCATAGCTTCCTTGACACTACACCCTCACCCCCATTTCAATTGCAAGCCCCCATTACCCCATTTCTTTAATGAGTCTCTGAGGTTGAGTTCTTGCCTGTAGCGGTCTCTCCAGTCTTTTACTTCTTCCTGTCCCACATAACTCACTTGTTTCTCTGGGGAATCAGCCTCCGAATCTTCACCATCACCTTGGTATGAGGGGTCTGATTCACTGGGATTCACTTCACCATCCCTTGGATAGCTCATTACCCCTTCCCTGCCCACCATTTTCTTGAAATGCAAAAAGCTTCGTGTCACTTGACAACTTCCATTTTCTACTGTTACCATGAAACCTTTCTTTTGAATGATCACTGGAGGGTCTGCATGAAACATGGAGGTGTGCTTATCTGTCTTGGGTTGGCAAACTATTACCAAATCACCCACGGCCAGGCTGGATTCTCTATCTGTGTTGCATTGTCAGGTGTAGGCCTCTCTCCAACTATGCAGAACTATCAAATCTAGCTGTGTTTAGAATTGTACTCAAATTGCATTTTCAGGTGTAGGCCTTTCTCCCACTATGCAGGACTCTCTAATCTAGCTGTGTTGCATTGTCAGGTGTAGGCCTTTCTCTCACCATGCAGGACTCTCAAATCTAGCTGTGTTTAGTCTTGTACTCAAGTTGCACGGTTAGGTGTTGGTTCTAGCTGCATTTAGTCTTTTACTAAAATTGCAGTGTCAGGTATAGGCCCTTTGCCCACTATGCAGGAATCTCAAAACTAGCTATGCTTAGGCTTGGACTCAAATTGCATTGCCAGTGTAGGCCTTTCTTCTACTATACAGGACTCTCAAATCTAGCTGTGTTTTGTCTTGTACTCAAACTACACTCTCAGGTTTAGGCCTCTCTCTCACTATACAGGACTCTCGAATCTAGGTGTAGCCTCCATCTCTGCTTAATATGTACGGATACCTGCTACTTTATGAAAGCTAGGCCCACCGGTATAGGCCTCTCTATTCTAGACCTGAACATATATTGCCCCAGCTGGGCAAGCTCGCAGCCTACGGTATGTATATCTAACACCACTAGCGTGGACACAAGCCGCAGGCATGGCCAAGCACCCATGCACGATAGAATTTGGCTACGGCTAAGCACATCCGGCCTATGGCACACATAGCCGTCCAGACTGAAACACCTGACGAATCTCAACACCTCTGCCACTAGCATACAGCGACCACCACCCGAAAGGAACTTGGTATAGCTGGCTTCACATAGACCCTCTCAACAATAGCAATCTATCTCTAACCCTCAACAGCACCCACCCATGTGCCTGACCTCTCTGGGGCTGCTTAAATTGAGCCTTGCCAGCCACCCAAGTCCAAGAATGGCAACATGCATACACGCACCCCTAAGCCAAACCCCCTAGAATTTTCAAACCACATTGACTACGGTCACCAAGGACGTTCAACCAAGGAAAAAGCACACTGCGGCCACACAAGTGGGGAAAGAGCGCTATATAAATAACAAAATACAATACAATACAATATAAACAAACTCATATGTGGAGAAAATTCTGGATAGAGGGAGAAAAATAATATGGTTTCCCCACCAAAGTTCTTTCCTTTCGATATAATAACTGAATACCTAATTTCTCTGGCCCACCCTCCAGACCATCGTTTTTCAAGTATATCTTCCTCATCCTTCATTGGTTGGTTCTTTGCTGCCTAATATTAAAAATCTCCAAGATAGACTCCAATGTCATCTTTCTCTCAAACTTCAAAGCCAATACCACTTCCCATCAGCTGTCTTGTTTTCCTCCATTGATCCTCACTCCTTCACCCAATGCGTGCAAACCTCAGGAATCCACTTGGATAGTAAATTAACCACAATTAACCAATAATTTCATCAAATTGACTGTCACCAGAGCCAGGATCAATCTTCAAAACATCAGAAAATACACTTGCACCCCACTCACAACTAGCAAAAATACTAATCCATACCCTGCTGCTCAGCATACTTGACTACTTTGCTTGTCAACTCCTAGGCCTACCGCTCTAATCTTTCACCCCCTCAACACATTTCTCAGCCTCACTACATGTACCCTCAGCAACCTACCCAGATCGTCTTCCTCCTCAACGTTTCACCATCTCACTCTATTGTTCTCTATGCAAAATCACTCACTCTAAGTTCCTACTCTTTAAGTAATTTCAGTGCATTGCCATCTATACCTTGTAGACCGTATTTCAAATGGATTGTGTCCTCGCACGTATTCCTCATCTTCGATACCCTGCTTGCAGCTCTGAAACTTTTCTCAGCAGAGGGAGCTGTGTGTCATCATCGCCTATTTCGTGTCCCTCAAAGGCCTCCATCCGACTCGAGTATGACGTCGCCGTTGGATTAAGAAGCACGCACTGGGCCCATTGCCTCAATTCTGTTTTTCCGCACAGCTGCTCGAAACAGTTCTTTCGCCTCTGCATGTTTTCTCACACTCGTAGTTAAGAGATTATCGAAGTATGTCAACTCCTACCCCAAAAATGGGTTTCAGAAGATGTGCCAATAGTGATGCAAAGATGTCTATAACCAATCCGCATCAGGTATGTCTCTGGTGCTTGGGGTCAGGCCACAACATTGTTGACTGTGGCTCGTGCAAATCTAAGACTGGTAAAGCTTTAAAAGAAAGGAAGGGGAAACTTGCTTTGGACAGGTCCGCCCCTAAATCATCTTCGGTTACCCCTTCAAAAAAACGCTCTGAAGAGAAGAGTTTGAGGGAGAGATCTCCTCAGTGGGCCAAGAAACATGGCAAGCGTGCTAAACGCTCACTGCCAAGATCTCGACATTCCCCACCATCCTCATCGAGGTGGTGTAAGAAGACGTGTCATCGCTCCAGATCGACGTTGCCCGAGGGAAAACGGGTAAGCTTTCCAAAAAAAGGTGCTTCGTAGGCATAGTTGGAGAATTTCCGACTCAAAATGTTGGAGGTTTTTGAGAAGGCAGCAATTCTGGCCCATTCAATGAAGTTGAAGGAGACTTCAGAACTCATTGCGCCGAAGACCTTCAGGGTGTTTGCGAAAGCTGCTGACCGCACGCCCAAGAGGCCAGACAGCAAGGCACTGAAGGCCTCTCAAGTGCCACTCGTGGTCTCGCCGCCTCAAAGGAAGACTCCACCTCCACCACAACCGACGCTATTGACGGTGTCCAAGTCAAGGCCATAAGCTTTGAAGTTGACAGGGTCGAAGCCCTCAATGTCTTGGTCTGGGTCGTCAAAGATTTTCAAACCACAGGAGAAAAAAGACTTAAGTCCATGGCCTTTATTTATGAGGAAGAGGTGGAAGAGGAAAGCCCAGTTTTTGGGTTTGGGTTAGGTTATGGCACTCCTGGTGTTCCCGAGGAGCTTATATCCCAAGAATCCAAAATGAGAGACCTCGTGGACACTCAAAGATGAGAGTGGTCTTTATAGTTCCTCAGAAGTGGAATTTGGCACCCTTGAGGTTTCTGGACACTCTGATGCTTCCTACAGATCAGTCATGATATATGATATGATATTTTATTTATATTGCGCCCATAGACAAGTGTTTCAAGGCGCAACGAGGCAGGGGAGGGATACAAGGGAGGACAATGATCTTACTAGGCCCAGTGACATTGAGAACGTGCAAGTGCAGGGGAGAAATGTCTAGTCATGTCTAAGGTCATAGAATATCTGGGCTAGGGGAGATCTTTAGTTGAATATGAGCAAGATGATTTAACTGATATTCTGTATAAGGGACCTCCTAAAGACCATATCCTTCCTTTTCATACTGTGGTCAAGAATAGAGTGTTGGACAATTGGAGAAGACCAGACTTCACTCCTGCAGTACATAAGGACTTTAAAAGAAAATATAGACCATCCTCCATGGACCCTAAGTTTCTTTCGAACACACCCTAGCCCAGAAAGTCTAATGGTCCAAGCAGCCACTTCTGCTTCTAAGGAGGCAGCATATCCCACCGGACAGGGATGATAAGAGAGTGGGCACTCTTGGGAAGATTTTCTCTGTCGGGACCATGGCTTTAAAAGCAGTCAATGCTACCTGTGCACTTTCTAAATATACGCATACCTTATGGTTGCTACTGAAGGGGAAGAGAGAGAGAGGGATTCTTGAGCATCATTCAGGATTGTAAAGACGCTAGGTGTCAGTCTTTACATTCAGGGCTGGACACAGCTGACTGCATGTCGTTTTATGGCCGCTGGAATAGTACTTAGACGGTTTCCCTGTCTGAGAAAATCAGGATTTGCTACTAATGTACAGTCCAGACTTTTGGATACGCCATTTGAGGGATCATACCTATTTGGATCCAAAGCGAAAGCCTTGAGAAGTTGCAATCTTCGAAGGCAGTGGCTAAATCGCTTAGTCTGGCGATTAGGCTCTGCTACACCTTCTGCTGAGGGATGGAGGAACCATTAATTTCGGTATTACTTACTGTTGGAAAAAGTAAGGTGTTAGTTTGTGCAGGATTTAAGACACATGACAATGGAGGGATGCAGGTTAACCCAGCATCTGAAAGAGTGGCAAAGTATTACTAGAGATGCATGGGCTCTACAAACTATTACCCATGAGTACTGCCTTTCCTTTCTAAAAGAAATTTCAAAATTCCCCCTGCGAGGCCAGTGCTTGAAAGTACCAGATCCACTCCTTTTACAGGATGTTCTAGCCCCGTTGGAGAAAGGTGCAATTGAGCTGGTACCTGCAGGGGAAAAAAATCAAAGCTGGTACTCTCCTTATTTTCTGATTCCGAAAAAAGGACAGAGGGTTGCGTCCCATCTTTGACTTGAGATGCTTGAACAAGTTCCTCAGGAAGGACAAGTTTAAGATGGTCACTCTCTCGTAGATTCTCCAAGCACTTCATTTCCAGGATTGGATGAGGTCACTGGATCTCAAGGATGCTTATTTTCATGTGCCCACAAGCACAGGAAATACCTGAGATTCGCCGTTGGCTGTTCTCATTATCAGTTTCGAGTGCTGCCATTCGGGCTGACCTCTGTCTCAAGGGTCTTCACCAAGCTGATGACAGTTGTGGCAGCAAATCTACAGAGGGGGGATTCACATCTACCCCTACCGGGGCAATTGGATGATCAGAGCCTGTTCACCCGAACAGGCTCAGCAACATCTAGACAACACCTGTCACTCTCTCCACAGGCTGGGCTTCTCCCTTAACTTCAGGAAATCCCACATGACACCTTCACAAAAGCTGCAATTCATTGGACGGTACAGAACCCTTCCTTGAGGAAAGCTTTGCCACCCGATGCGAGGGCTCTCCACATTTTGCAGATAGTAAACACATTCCAGAGTGTACCAAGTCTTCAGCCCTTCCATTTTCTGAGCTTGCTCTGTCTCATGGCATCCTGCATTTTTCTGGTGCCGGTGGGCCCTCAGGACTCTAGTTCTCCGGCAGGATGACAGATGTTGTCCGGGTCCAGAGCAAGGCGAGCAGAATCTCCTATGGTGTGTCTGCAAGGAGAATGTGTTGAGAGGGGAACCTTTTTGGCAACCATTGCCAGAGATTACGGTGGTTATGGATGCCTCCCTCTCAGGGGGGGGGACACACCACTGGTCTGATGATCAGCGGACGCTGGTCTTTGTCGGAGTCCAAACTGCATATCAACCTTTTGGAGCAGAGGGTAATCAGACTAGCGCTGATGGCCTTTCTGCCTTCTGTGCGGGGGAAGAACATCTTGATAATGATGGACAACACAGTGGACATGCATTACCTCAACAAGAGAGGAGGTGTAGGGTCACTACCACTGTGCAGAGAGGAAATGCAGCTCTGGTTCTGGGCACCAGCTCTCTGTAAGGGTTGTATACTAATTGACCTTTTCACAATTGACCTTGGGAGAATTGACCTCGAGAGAATTGACCTAATTTAGAAGGTCAATTAGGACATATATGCAAGGGGAAACCCCCCACAGCCCTCACCCAATCCAAAACCCCCCACAATCCCCCATCCAATCCCCTTATATTATGTATAATCCAAAACCAACCCAATACATATATAAAATAACTAAAATATTATAAAGGTCAATTGTGCCGAAGGTCAATTAGGACCACTATAATTAGGTCAATTGTGCAAAAGGTCAATTGTAAAAGGTCAATTTGGGTAATACCCTCTGTCAGCAGTGTACCTGGCAGGAGAGGATAACACAGCGGCGGACGATCTAAGCAGGAAGAGCACAGTCTCCCACGAGTGGGAGATAGCTCAGGAAGTTCTTCAAGAGATCTTTGCCTTTTGGAGAAACTCTCAAGTTGATCTGTTTGTGTCCAGTGTCAACAGCTAGTGAGACCTGTTCTGCTCCAGGGAATTTCATCAGAGAGGAGCTGTAGGAGATGTATTTGTAGTGGAATGGGACTATCCACTCATGTACGCGTTTCTACTATTCCCCATCATGCGTCATGTTCTCAGGACATTGAAAAGGTTTGGGAAATCCATGATCCTGATTACCCAGAACTTCTGGACATGTACATCTGCCCTCCAATTCATCTTCTCCAAAGGGAGAATCTCCTCTTGCAATAGGGAGGTTTAATTCGTCATCCATAAATCAAGACCCTCAACCTACATGCCTGGTTTCTGAGAGGTTAAGTTACAAAGATTGGGACCTTCCAGAAGACATCATGGAGTCATGAAGGTGTTGCTTTCGGCCAGAAGGCCAGCGGCAACATCTCTGTACCGTTGCCGTTGGAACACGTTTTGCAGCTGGTGTAGAGATAAAGGAATTGGCCTGTCGGTGTTGTCTTTTCTTCTACATCTAACCCATCAGGGGCTACAGGTTGCTACGGCCAAGGGCTATCTGGCTGCGCTGTCCATTTTGAGGTGCACGCCGGAGCAAGGTTCCTATTTCAAGGTCCCGATTATTATCCAATTTTTGAAAGGGTTGGCCAATATCTGCCAGCCAGTTCCCTTCATTGTTCTGGTTTGGGGCTTCAACCTAGTCTTGAGTTTCCTGATTGGAGCTCCTTTTGAGCCTTTGCATTCATATCTGCTTAGCATGCTTTCTTTAAAAACTGTGTTCTTGACAGCCATTACCTATGCTGGCAGAGTTAGCAAGTTTCAAGCTTTGTCCTCCAAGCCACCTTTCATAGTCTTTTATAAAGACAAAGTAGCCTTGATGGTTCGTCCTTCGTTTCTACCAAAGGTGGTGTCAGAATTTAATTTGGCGCAAAAGATCGCTTTGCCTACTGTCTACCCTCATCCAACTAAAGAGGAGGAAAGACTACACAGAATGGACACTAGGAGAGCATTTACATTTTTATATTAACAGGCTCTCTAGATTGAGACAGGAGGACCAGCATTTTGTTCGCTATGTAGGCCACAGAATGGGACAAGCGGTTACAAAGCAAACGCTGTCTCAGTAGACCATACTATGCATTTATGAGTCCTACAGCCTGGCTGGAAAACAAATCCTGAATGTCTAAGAGCTCACTCGACTAGAGGAGAAGCCACGTTCTTGCCCCTTCAAAGGAGGATGCCACCACCTGGACTTCCGTACATACCTTTACAAAGCAATATTGCTTGTATTCCCTAGCAAGCAAGGAAACCAGATTCGCAAAAGCTGTCTTACACAGGGTAATTCAAAAATAAACTCGTCTTTCCCACCTCCTGCAAGGCACTGCTATGGGAGTCTATCAAAGATGAGGAATACGTGGGAGGACACAATCCATTTGAAGAACAAATTACTTACCCCTGGTAATGTTCTTTCGACTGGATGTTCCTCCCATGTTTTCCTCATTGCCCGTCCCAGCCATCCCCTCTGTCAAGAGAGATTTTCTGTGATTTGCACCTTCCTTTCTGTTAACGCTCAGGTCTTTCTCATCTTTAAAACTGCTGTGCTGAGGAGAGGAAAAACATGAACTGAGGCAACGGGCGCAGTGCGTGCCTCTTATACCGACGCCAACGTCATACTCGAGACTGACAGATGCCTTTGAAGGTTGCGAAGTCGGCGACAATGACGCACATCACCATCTGCTGAGAAAAGTTTCTGAGCTGTAAGCAGGATATCCGAGTATATCAAAGATGAGGAATATGTGGGAGGAACATCCAGTCTAAAGAACATTACTGGGGGTAAGTAATTTGTTCTTCTCTCTACCCTCCCTCTAAAACTCTGCAGTTCCTTGCTTGCATCAACCCAGCAGTCCCACAAGCTGGTTGTACCCCCCTCACTACTTACCCCTACAATGGAAACCCCTGCCATGGACATCAAAGCAAAGCAATGTTTAATACCAGGCACAGGATCCAATTGCTAATCACCCATTGTAGTTCCTCAACCGCCAACTGTTCCCCTCCTTATCTGACTGCACATGCATACTTTTTCGGAAAGGACACCTGCATATATATTAATGTGGAGAACAGATGGGTGTGTTGTCCAGAGGTAGAGCAACTCCTGAGCAAAGAAATATTTGTAGGGCGTTCCTGACAAATTTCCATCCATCCCTGTATCCATCTCCACATAGTGAAGCAATAACTGCAGCCTTGAAAACTCTTTTGTGATAACTCCAGAGGACACGTTCTTGCTGAGCAGATAGGCCCTTGCGCACCTCTGGCATTTTCTAATACCTCAACAGAAAGCACAGTTATCAAACCCACCTGGAAATGTATTCCTAGTGACAATCAG
Source organism: Ambystoma mexicanum (assembly GCF_040938575.1). Taxonomy (NCBI): domain Eukaryota; kingdom Metazoa; phylum Chordata; class Amphibia; order Caudata; family Ambystomatidae; genus Ambystoma; species Ambystoma mexicanum. The sequence continues at coordinate 558,134,742 of NC_090931.1, forward strand.
CTTCACTTAGACTTTAACTTTAACCTCAAAAGTCACAAGCATTGGCTTGTGCGATCTAAGTAACTCTGTGCATTAAATATACGGATACATTCCATGCCTAACATCCAAATTGCAGAGCAAACTTACCAAATTCGAGGTATTAGCTCTAGGGAAAAATGAACTGAAAGAAAAACAGTGTAGCTGAGATGAAATAGGAATCAATGGCTAAAATGGTTCTTTAGTATAAAGGAGTTGAGCCTTGCATGATGAAACCTAGTGAAAGGAAAAAAGGTGACGAAAAGATGGATCTCTCTAGCGCGTCTGGCAGAAGTGGTGTATAGCAGTGATGCAGTTTTGAGTTATAGTAAATGAAAATCGCAGAAATCATTGGTTGACATAGCATGTGCGAAACAAAATCCCTCTGCAGGAATCTGTTTGTTGAGAAAGCAGAGGAGACAATGCTGAGATTTTTAATGTCAGAATTCTTTGCAGAGAAAGAAATATCAAAAGCATAGTAGCATACATTGTGATACCTGTCTAAATTCACTAGACCTTCCCGTTAGCCCTTTTTGCTAGCTATTCACCATGCAAGAGTCAAACACAAAACTGTTAAATGTAAAGGAAGAATACTCGTGTGGTTTAAAGAGAAAGGTGCAATAGAGCTTCAGAAAACAGACAGCATATATGCTCTCAAAGGTTCTGCACATGATTGTATTCATATGTAGCTTTGATGCTATTCTAAGAATCCGGTAGTATCAAGGATCCGCAAATTGGGAGATTGGAGGGACCTCACGAGATCACGCGAGGCAGCGTAGTCTCTCAAGATTTCCACAGGACCCGCAGAGAGCCGGGAAAGCGTGCCAGGGACAGATTAAGGTGCCTATGCAACAGAGCTGACTGTGCTTCCGGCGCTCCTCCTAATGAGGGACTGAAGACTGCTTCAGGACAGCAAAGCAGCCAAGGACACCCCTGTCCTACATACTTACCTCCTTACATATGGACATATAAAGGATCCTTGTCAGTGTTAGCAGTTGTTTTTTACCAGAGCAAATAAAGTTGTTCAAATCCTACTGGCTCATCCCCTCTCATTATACAACAGAGGTGTCACCATTAAAATACAGTTTAAACAAAACACAGCATCTGGTTTGTGCTAAATTGGCACCTTTTGTGGGAGGAAATTGTGAAGGATGCATTTTAATCTGTATGGCTCATTATCCGAGAACAAGGCTTCTATATTTTAAAAAAGGCCATTGTCTACCAGATTAGCCCCTACACTTATTTTCCGTGACTCAACAAATATCACAAACCCACAAAGAAAAGGTTTGAGCGGCCATTGATTTCCTCTGCACAGACGTCTGTCTACAGCAATGCATTTTTATATAGTATTATTATCTAGAAATGCGATATATACAACAACGACAATACGCCTTCACTGCTGAAAGGCTTATATTGCTAAACTAGTTTAAATGCAGGTATTTAGTAACAAACAAACACTGCTTAGCCAGTACACCAAAGGTGCCATAGAGATTTGCATTGAACAACTACATCCATACCACACAGTGTTCAGGAAGGACAGGGCCATTATACTTTAAAATTATCCTAAAAGGGGGAACATATCTTACTTTGTTCGCTGCATTATTTCACTCAGGGAATGGAGCTGGTGAAATAAGGAGAATGAAAGTCCATCATATATTTAAAAAAAGGACATTAATTACAGATCTAATCTATGTCAATGTCTATGTGGCAAGGTCACATGTTTAAAGATGTGTGATCAGACTTGACCATGGACGGCGATTGCCACCACAGGCTACGTGATGTAGGCCTGGAGGAGGTAAAGAGAGGGTTCCCAAACCCGTCACCAGCCTAGGAAAGAACACCCCCCCCAAACCAAAAGGAGCCTGTGGACAGGGGAATTAGGGACCTCCAGAAAGAGAGTGACCCCGAAAGAAGAAAAAGACCAGTACTAGAACCGGGCTCCAAGGTCAGAAATAAGGGAAGCCATCTCTCAGGCAAGGGATAGTGGGGACGTCTTGGAGTCTGGAGGGAGAAGCGAGAGCAACGCCAGAATCACACTTTTCAAATAATCAGACCCCTAAAAATGTATGATCCATGTCAGCAACAGACCTCAAATAGTCTCTACCAGAAATCCCCTGAATCAACAGGGTTTGGGCTCCCTGTTGCCCTGACCCTTCCACTTTGATCTGTCACCTACTATCTTTACAAATGTACAAAGCCCCAGCTGCCCATGACCCTATCTGTCATTAGGTTTCATTTGATGTAGATGGCCTATTTAGCAAACAGACATATAAAAATACTTAATCCTGTACTGAAAACTCAATTTCCTGCCTTGTTTGTCAATCACGTAATTTCAAAGGTCACCAACATGCAGCCACAGGAATTGCAAGGGAGCTGGCAGCTGCAGTGTTCCTTGTGACAGGGCATTGAATAGAGAGGAACAGTTTGGCATGAAGGGAGGTTCCCTCTGGTGGCCTGCAGATGTGCAGGGAGATTGCTTGCGAGGCAGGGGCAGGAGCACCAGTGCAGCTAACCAGCAGCTTCAGCTGAGAGGCCAATTGATGGTAAGTGCTGGGATGATGTTGATTCAGGATAGCAAACAATCCCCCTGAGGCAGTGTTGTAGGAATGAACCGAAAAGGAAGGAGGGAGTAAAAGAAAGGAGGGACAGTATCGCAGAAATCCCTGGAGAGAAAAAAGAAGGGGGAGGCTGCGAAAAGTTGAGAAAGCCAGAAGTGGGAAAGAAAGCAGAGAGGAAGGACAATTGATAGGTGAGTGGGAATGCATGAAGAAGGGAGGAGAAAGTGGAGGATTTGGAGAGTTGAGTGGAGAAGGATCTATGGTAGAAGAAAAGAAAATGGCATAAGAGGCGAACAATTGATAAGAAGGTGTAATGGTAGGGGAGTAGAAAGTGTAGGAGTTGATACATTGAGAAGAGAGTTGAAAGAGCTGCAGAGAGGGCAAGAAACAGTACAAGAAGACAAGTGAGTTTGCCTGAGTAGAGGAAACTTGAAAGACACTGAGAGGGGGGCAAACACTAAAGGAGATGCATGGTCTAGAGGCTTAAGAAGGGAAGAGGTGGAGGAAGGAGACCAAAACACAAGGATGAAGGAGAGAGAGAGGCTGAGATACACGAGGATTGAAAAGGGGGAAGAAACAGAGATCGGAGCAAGGAGAAAGATGAGTGAGGGTGAAGAGGGCCTGAACATTGTGGGGTGCTGAGGAAACAAATAGAGGGGGCAAAAGAGAGAGGATATACACGAGCATGAGGTTGAGGAGAGACACCAAGCTATCCTAGAGAAGAGGTTCCACGCAACCTAGTGCTGGCAGTGACTGTGGCAGAGTCAGCGGCCAGCCTGCAAGAGCTCACACTAATAAGCTCTGCAGGACCAGTGACATCGGATACAACCTAACACAGGTGTGGGATAATTTAAAGCAAGTCTGGGCTCCTCAAGCTCAGCAGGTGTAACAGATCACCTAGAAAATCGGCATCCTGGTCAACTAAACGACTGACTGATAGCCGCAGTTCAACCCGATCCCTGAGCCTGTTTATGTTGTTAAGTAAACCTGTTTATTTCCTAATTCGCGAGACTTAAGTTGTCTGTTGATTCCATAGCCATGAAATGTCTCTGAATTAAAAACATGACTTAACTTTACGTGAAATTAATTAATAAAGAAACTAGAGGCATTGCTCAAATATACACGAGTACCCCGTGATTAAGAAATGTCCCAAAATAGGGGTAATGTGACTGACAGTGCATGTAAGGGAAAGACTTTGTGTGTAGTGCTGGTCCCAGAGTTGATCATGATCTTAGGGGGAAAACGGGCACTGTCCCATGATCCCAAGTAATATCATAAAAAAGAATACGGAAATCAAGAGAGAATGTAAGCGGGGGGCATGGCTAGCAGCCAAAGCATGTAGATTCGAGCCTAGTCAGCTTTGTCACGGCCTACAGGATACTGCAGTATACATCCTTACAAACCATCTTGTTAGTCCGAGATCCCAGGTTTGGTGCAAGGCGGAAAGACCACCAAACACTCTGCCATTGTCCCGATCAAAATCAGAGCAGAGGAACATGGAAACGAGATACCGCTGCAGCGGGCTCCAGAGCACGGACGCTATCTTGGGGGTTAGACCACCTCTCTCACCGACCATAGAGGACCTCTAGTTCCAACTGTGCCAATACTGCTGGTGGGGCAAGGATGCGACCACCCGAGATCCACAGCCAGGATCCATCTAGTGCACCGGACGAGGTAGCTGGGTGATCTGCGGTGCAGCACGGATGACGAGTGCAGGAAGGCACCTTCCCAATTGGAACTACTATAGGCACAATGACAGTCTACGACCTCTGGGTATTTCAATGAGGCTATGATGTTATAGACGCTACCCAAGATCAAACACATTTATGAGAAAGGAATCCCAATAGAATTATCCACTTTTCTGGTAGGATTTGACCTAAGTGATGCCTGGAGGGAGCTACACGCGGCTTCTCGTTCCATTCTGGGCGCATGCCTCTATGTCTCGGATCGATTCTTTTTTTCTTCCCAGACGAGACACACATAAAGTGACCGCAGCTAGGTTTCTCGCCAGGGGGATCTCGGACCACTCGCCGCTCCTTATTGAAGTTAAAAGTAACAAAGTGAAAAACACAACACGTTTGGTGACTAAATGGATATAATCTTAGCTTTCCCAAATTCATTGAGGGCATTCTTTCATTCTTTCATTCTTAATAATGGGATAGTAAATAGTACGTCAATATTATGGGAAAGATATTAAACCGTGCTCAGAGGGGAGATGATAGCTTGGATCTCGGCTCAAAGAAAAGCCCATCTGCAAGAAATCAGTGATGCAGAGAATGAAGCTGCACGGCTTGAGGCAGGCTTCCTTAGCACAGATTCCCCATAGACACATAGGTCACTTCTAATGGCTAGGGAAATACTGCAGAATATCTCCCTAGATAATGGACCACAGGCCCATTGGGTAAAAAGTAGCCAGGTTTATGAAGCTGGAGACACCGCTGGGCAGATACTGGCATGGCTTGCAAGAAGAAAAGAGGGTCATAGACAGGTAATAGAACTAACAGACAGTGATGGAGGGAGGATTAGGGAAGATTAAGATATTGCAGAGGCCTTTGCTGACTATTACAAGGAGTTATATCAGGGCCAAAAGAGTCTTCCCAGGGTCAGGGGCCCAGACTTGTTACGTAACCTCACTCTCCCTCACTTGTCAGATCAACAGCGACTGGACCTCGAGGCTGAAATCACAGAGGATGAAATCACCAGCGCTATCTCCCAACTCCACTCTGTGAAATCACTGGGCCCAAATGGCTTCCCCATAGAAGTATGGAAGCAACTGACCTTGAAAGTGTTTAGCCGCCTGTTTGATCGCTTCTGTCACAGCAGGGAAACTTGTATTCTGCTCCAGGATTTCCATCGAGCTAGTATTGTGGTTTTTCAGAAAAAATATAACCCCCCACCCGAGCTACACGCTTGTTATAGACCTATTTCACTCATCAACAAGGAATTTATAATACTTACAAAACCGCTTACAGACGGTTATTTCGTCTCTGATCCACCCAGATCAATGCGGATTCATGCTGAATAAATCCACCCATATGAACATCCGGCATTTAAACCTGCCGATTGAACAAGCCTCCACCCTTCAGGACCACTGGCACTTCTCTCGATCGACTTTGAGAAGGTGTTTGGCTCAGTGTTGTTGGACAGCATATGAGAAATTATCGGATCAATGGGATTCAGGGTATTTGGTGGGTTTGCTTGCTCTATGAAGCATCTATTTCTGAAGTCCAAGTGAACGGAACAACATCCAGATTTTTCCCACTGGCCCCTGGTAATAGGCAAGCGTGTCCACTTTTCCCCTATTGTTCACTTTAGCAATTGAGCAACTAGCAATACAACTCTGAACGGATCCAACTTGGGCAGGTTTTCAGAGGGGAACACCTGGTCTCACTTTATGCAGATGATCTACTAATATATTTGGGGAGCCCGACTCACTCCTGTCCAATAGTGACGCAATGCCTTCAGGAAGGTGAAACATTTAGTGGACTGAGGGTGAACTGGAACAAATGCGGATTTGTCCGAATACAAGGTGGTGATCAGACTATCATGCCCAGCCGCCCATACCAAATAGAAAGAGTGGGATTTCAGTATTTAGGTATATTTATTGGCATAGACTACACAGGGTTCCTTTTTCATAATCATTGCCCCATTACTGAACGATTCGTACATGTCATACACTGGAAATCCCTCCCGCTGACCATACTTGGAAGGGCCCCTTTGTTTAAAATGTTGATGCTACCCAGGTCCATCTGTATTCTCCAAAATGCCCTTCTGGTGATCCCTAAAGAGGAGATCAATAAGATTGATATGGCCCTTCAGGAATTGCTGTGGGGTGGTAAGCAACCGCGATAGCCCTGGCCACACTACAAAGCTCAGTATGTGAGGGAGGGATGGGACTACAACATATCGAGCACTAGTACTAGGTGAGTCAGTTGCCAACTGTGAATGACTTGCTTCATGGCAATCCCTATTTACCTCACATTAGGGGCAAGAAGGCACTGATGAAGGGAACTGAGCCAATTCAAATCCCATATAGGAAGCCTGGGCAAACATCCCTTCCTGAGATGACGGAACAAATGTTATGGATATGGAGCGAGGTACACAACCACATCGGTTGGGGCAACAGGCTAACGCTGGCACAGCCACTATGGGACATTGCACAATTCCTTGAAGTAAACAGATTCGATGTGTTCAAAGTGTGGATCAATGCAAATATCCAAACACCAGACTATGTGGTAAGAGAAGTGAAGCTTAGGCCATTTGAAGAGTTACAACACATGCATGGACTGTCTGCAATTGAACGCTATCACTATATACAGCTATATCATGCCCTAGGCACACAAATAAGAGATCTCCAAGAGATTCCCACAATGGTCCCCGCTTGAGAGAAATGTCCTACGGGAGCATATTACGACCAAAGTCACATCTATCAGGTCATAGCCTCCTTTGCAACACAACAACTTTTCAATCTCAAAACAAGTTGGGAGTCAGATGTGGGGTTCATTGAACCTGAACACTAGGTGGAGGCACTGATGTTTCACAGGGAGGTAGCAATCTCATCTAGATTACGGCTGGTGCAGCTCAAAATATTGCATAGGGTTTATTACCCTCGAACCCTAGGTGGTGATGAAACACAGATGCAAACTGTATTTGATGGCTTGGGAAAGTTCTTCAACATGATTTGGGATTGCCCACAGATTCTACGCTTTTGGGGAGCATGCCTCAATAGATTGACGACAACTGTGGGAGCAGAGATTCCGTATGAACCGAAACTGATATTATTGGGGATCTGGGCAACAACTTCATCCGATCGCTCTGAATAATTATGCCTATCCATGGCGTTCAGTCTTATAAAACGTGATATTGCTGTCAAGTGGGGAACACCAGAATGTCCAAAATCTAGTGGCTCAGACAATTTGGGGGAAATGAAAAGAGGGAGGCTAAATATCTAATCAAGAAATGTATGTCCAAGGGATACATATTTTGCAATGTGGTGGGATACCGGGTTATATGTTAATTTGCTTGGGAACATTTTACTGTAATGTTTATGTTTTACATTGAAACTAATACAATGTTTTATAAAAGAGAGAATGTAAGCATTAAATAGGATATAATGCAGAAAGAAAAGCTGTCTATGATATTTTTATGGGTCCCTATAATTTCACTGTTTCCATTTGCTTCACCCATTTGATTTCCCTCCTTTGGAGAAGAAAAAGGGCATGCTGAGGGCACTGGAGTGTTGTTACTAATGAGCATTACTTCAGTAGATTAAGGTTTTTTTACGCATGTGTCTGTAATGTGTGAATTTCTATGGCGGGTGCCCCACAGATGAACATATTGAGAGGGTTGCCCCAATGTAGACTACCCAAATACTTGGTACTGAATGCATTTTGTATGTATGAAATATTTTCAGCTGGCAAATCTTGGCTTCAAGGTCACTCTTCCATGTTGAAAGTTGAAGTCCCTCTACCTCTGAAGCGTACACACTCTTAGCCCATAAATAAGATTGCCAAAGCAATGAGATTAAGAAGACATCCCTGATCTGGAAAGTGCACGTTCATTTGTGCAGCTCGGCTTGACACATTTCCATAACCTTTCCTGCACAAAATTCTACTGTTGTCATATTTTAAGTTTATTTCGCATCTATTGATTCAATCAATTCTGATGTTACATGCAGCTTTGCAAATTAATTTTTAATGACTTCATCAATTACATGTTTTCTTTCTTGCACTTATTGTTACCTTGATACACTACTTTGTTGCCTTCTAATTGTTAATTCAATTTAATTATTTATCTTGGATTATTTGACTGGTAATTTATATAATTGTTATTTGCTGAATATTTTATTCTGTATTTGTTAATTATAAACACTTATGAAAAATCACTTAACAAAAAAAAGAAAGAAAAAAAAATGGTGTCCAATATAGTCATTGTTTGAGGAATCCATGAATAGACTGCATATTGGTAAACGTACTACTATACTGACTTTAGACATTTCTGTTTCAAAAACTGACAGTTTAAATAGAGAAATGTTCTAAAATGTATATAATTGTTATTTGCTGAGTATTTTATTCTGTATTTGTTAATTATAAACACTTATGAAAAATCACTTAACAAAAAAAAGAAAGAAAAAAAAATGGTGTCCTATATAGTCACTGTTTGAGGAATCCATGAATACACTGCATATTGGTAAACGTACTACTATACTGACTTTAGACATTTCTGTTTCAAAAACGGACAGTTTAAATAGAGAAATGTTCTAAACTTCACAAACCATCCCGTCTACCCATGCCAGAGACCAGGGTTATCTATCAGGCATTCCACACCCAGATCTGAAAAGCTGCCTCCATACTGCCTTAAAAAGTGAATCATATATGTTGCAGGTAAAAAAATCGCGAAAGATAGTAATACAAAAGCAAGAGTTTAAAATCAGAACTGTTTTATTGAGGGTGGATAATGGATAAAGCCACCTAACCACCAAAGATTAGTTACTGCTGCACAGCAGGAGTGGACTGACCTCTGCACCCTGAGCGCTTTTGTGAAGTGACCCATTTTAATTCAAATTATTTCACCGAAAAAGGTTTGGGGGCTTACTGAAAATGTGTAATATGGAGACACTTTGAACATTATTTCCAGGGACTCTTTTGGTTCCCAGTCCACCCCTGCTGCACAGAAGTAACTAATGCTAGCCGTATAAAAATAACTGTGCATAGATAAGTAACTTAAATGCAACATCAGTTTGTAAGCGGGGATCTTCCATAGAGTTGCCAGCTTTATAAATACCTATCCACGTTTAGAGGAAGGATTTCAGAGCACTTCACAGAAATAATGTATTTACACCCAAGCTGTCGAACTACCTAAGAAATATGCATTTGTTATACATTTGGCGAGAATCTGCAAGTTTATAATTGGTTGAAGAGATTGTCTATATTTGGAATTAGACAACAATACAAAAATGCCTTGAACCCAGGCTGGCAAAGGAAACAGCCATGTTGCTAATTCTTTGTGATTGTTTATTGAAGTTTTTAAAAGTTACATATGCCAATTTATATTGTCAAATCTAGGATTCTACACAAAAAAATATTCAGTATCCTGTCAATAACATCTTAATAACCTTTCTCCAGCTGTTCCCAAGCGACTTATACAGCAACTCAAAGTTGATCCTACAGTTGGACTTTTACACTACATGTATGCAATATGGTAGGAAAGAGGGGAGGGGGACGGAAGGTCATTTGGTAAGCTGAGCAAAGCAACCCTTCGTACTCAGTTCATATGGCAAATACTCATACACATCATTTCTTGAATGAACCCCCAGATTGATGTTTGTTGATCATGGCACTTTCTCCGCTGCTCTTGCAGTTCTTCAAAAAGTGTTTCTTTGTATAGGAAAGGTTTGGCTCAGGTTGGAAAAGGCCTTTTAGATAGAACCTGGGGGTATTTCTAAGTCCATCTAGTCCTGACAGAAAGGCTAAGAAAGCATCTATTTAACAGTGTAGCACACCAGACAGGGACCACCCCATTAAGTCCCTCTGCAGAGGGACTTGGCCCCATCGATTGTAAAACACTCTACCAGTTGGCCGCTGCTTCCCCTCCCATGTTGAGTTAACCCACTGGCAGATAAGCCAATCTAGGGTGACACGCTCAATCATGACAACATGCATAAGGCCAACAACCACTTTGGAGCTAATTTTGATAAAATGAGTAATTTGGCGGCAGGGACCCATTACGTTTACACTTTAATGTAAATTTGTCCCGGGCGCCAAACTTTCGTAATTTGTACTGCCTTGTATGCTGCCTTTTGCCCTTCACATTTGCACTCCGTAGTGCAAAGTGAGTAAACCTTCAAAGGACCACAATGCCCAAATGCAGACCTGGCAATTTTGACTTTACACTGCCTCACTCTTACTTCCCAGCAACGTAGCGCAAGATTCTGCCAATTGCACACACGTTTGACACCCGCTAATTTGTGCATTTTCAGATTCTGTATGGACTTGTAAGACCCCAGTTCTACATTGCGTTAGGGATGTTAGGGATTTTCTTGTGCTGTTTCGCTCCTCCATTCAGTCACGACTGCCTCTGTGCACTCTCCCCCGAGCAATTAACCCTCAACCCCTGAATTGGCTTAGGTCTTAAATTCCTCTCCAAACAGTTACAAAAATGTTCATCCTCTTGCTCTTTAGCAATTTCATCTGAATATAGCAGCACAATCTCCCCTCCTGTCCCTTCTGGTAAACTGGCTATGCCCCTGTGGAATACAAGATCACGCTGATACCTTCTTTTAACAACGGACAGTAAATGCCGCCCAGGTGTAGAAAATGGTGGTAATAAGTTGAATTAAGCAGACAACTCACAGAAGAGCACATCTACAGCACAACATGATATATCATATCCTACAGGTTCCCAGCCCACAATGGCAATCCCCACAAAGTTCCTACCAGGCTTCAAGAACTTCCAGCCGGCCCACTCCAGGAAGGTGCTCCCAGAGGAGCCACCATTTCATTTTCAATCTCATTTAAGAGCGCTGGTAGTTTCAGACAGATTTTCTCGCACAAAACCTGGCAGATCATGGCCTTTGCGAGGGAAGGACAGCATTTATTCACCTTTCTCCTGAGTACTGCCAGTGCCTAACAGTATTTTCTTCTCCCAGATGAGCAGGTGTTAGCTAACAGAAAATAATTTTGAGTTTGGGAGGGAGTCCCACATCACCTCTTTCTGCTTGGACCATCAATTTTCTATGTCTAGGTACTCTGAAATGTGCTGACCTCACTCTCGACTGACCCAATGGACCCCACTAAATCGAGAGAATTCCACCAATTCACTCTCCTCCACATCTCATGTAAAATAACCCATTGCCCGATTAGAGAATCGAGAGGTCAATCGCAATGCTGCCAGACTTGACACAATTCAGAGACTAAGCAAGCTTTATGAAGTGGACAAAAATACAATGCACAACCTTCAACTGTTGCACATAAACATCCATCACCCACATGACAAAACCCGTACAACTAATAGCCCACCTGCATAGCCAATGATTAACTAATATAACAATTAATCTTAACACTGCTGCAACTCAACCAGCAGACCTTACAAACTAGGAACCTAAACTAACACACATCACCCACACAACCAAACCAACCTCAGCACACAATCACTACAAAGCCAGCAATGCTCTACAAACTACACAATGGCCCTAATTCCGAATAGGGCGGTAAGGGATACCGGGCACCGGTAAGGAGACCGGTGCCGGTAATCCCTTACCTCCCTACTATGAGGTCCCTTAGCGGGTCCCTTCCTTAACGGCAGGTCTGACCTGGTGTTATGGACGGGACCCGTTAAGGGACCTGGGTGCAAATAACGGGCTTGGCATACGCCAGCCTGTTATTTGCGCCCTCCCCATTCCCATTGAGCCCTCTGGGGGCTCAAATGGGAATAGGGAATGGTTGGGTGAATGGGGACTTACCGGTACCGCCAAGGTCGGCTGGACCGGTAAGTCCCCATTTCACCAATCCGGACACTGTACCGCTATTGGTGGTAGCCATGGCGCAAATAGCGCCATGACTACCACCAACCTCGGAGTGAGGGCCAATGTCAGGGCCCTGTGACATGAAACCACACAAAAAAAGTCCATTGTTTAAATAAAGACGGACAATTAGGTTTTGTGAAAATGTTCCAAGCTAAATTTGTGCGCCAAAGACAGTCACGCTTCATACACTAAGATTTCAAGGATGTGACACGACATGCAGAGCAATTTTCCATGACGGCAATCCACATCTGGCAAAAGAACCTGCCATTTCTGTGACAGCCATCAGCAACAAAAAGCCATTAAAACAGTGGCTACTTTACTTTACAATTTCCACTTGAGATAAGCAGCGTAACAACTTTGCCATACCTCCTAAAAATATTGTAAAAATGGAAAGTGAAAAGGTTTCTTGTGGTTGTTCCTGGATGCCATGACAGCTGAAAGATGAACTCCCAGAAAGTTGTACAGAAGGCCAGACTTCGATACATAGAGCAAATGCAGTACAAATTCAAACAGGCTTTCTGCAACATGTGCGTCTGGTCAAATATCTCAGCGAGTTATGAGCATGTGGTTAGTTTATTTTCAACCAGCAGGTGACAGGTGCAAATCCGACTGGACTAAAAAAGCCTCTCATTCTGTCTTAGATTGGTACATTTCATACTGTTAAATTGGATAATAATAAACCCTGTTATTTCCAGTACTACAAAACCGTAAAAACAGATGTACGAAGGACTAGATAGAAAACAAGTAATTACATGATGTTCTACATTCTGTAGAGTACCCCAGAGATCCATTTTCTCTCTGTAACGATTTTATGTGCGTGGGAGACCACTAACCACCTTAACTGAATCAATCACCCCCAGATTCAAAATGTATGCAGATTAATCACAGATGCTGCTAGATTTCAGCCAAGGCAAGCAGAAACACAGAAATCAAATCGGTAAGGCACCGGCACCGTTCATTACGGGCTGCCGCATTACGAGTTCTGCTTGCGGGTTCCTGACAGGCGGGCTGTGCGGCAACCGCAAGCAGAACTCGTGATTGCTCCAGCACCGTTATCAACGGTGCAACCATGCTCCCCACCCCCATTGTGCCTTATGGGGCAGAATGGGGATTGGGAGACCGGCATTACCGCCACCCCGAATGGGCAATTACCGGCCCCTTCATCTCCTAATGTGCCAGTTATTGCCCAATCACGGGAGGCGGTGCCGGTAGAGAGCATGGCAGTAGCCGTGCCCGCCATGCTCATAATGAAGCCCAATGAACTCAAAATGTCACAAAATAATGTCACCAATTCTCCAATAACATACGTTATCAAAACCACAACATAAACAAAACAATGAACTCAAAATATCACAAAATAATGGAGGTAACCAAAGTAATAGATTTATCAAGGACTGGACACTATGACGCCACCTACTAGAGTCTAAACAAAAACCCTATATACAAACTCCAACTGATTCTTAAAACTGCTAGAATAATCCTAGGATTAAAATCTCATGGATCTATTTTGCCTTCCTGTTTGTCTCTTCTTAATTATTTACCCAAGGTTCCTGTAATTGTAAATTATTTCATATTTGAAAATCAAATAAAGAAAATCTGAAAAAAATCTCAAGGATCAAATAGCCCAGATCTGAAAAGAACTACATTGGCTACTAATCGGACAAGTTAGAGACTTTTTTTGCATCTTACACCGAACCTTTGGAAAAAGTAGTCTCGCATATCTCAACTCTAGCATCAACACATACATACCGACGAGAAACCTAAGGTTGTCAAAGTGCAATAACCTGATCATTGGACTCACAGTGGATGGAGCAGTCATTTTAAAAAAATGATCTCAGATTGGAAATGAGTTTCTCAAAATTCAAAAAGGACCTTAAACTGTGGCCAGTCAGACAAACCTTCAAAGGCAGAGAACTGTCCTAACATTTCAGGCAGCTGAAAAAGTGAGCCTTTCAGCAATCCAGTTTATATGAGACTGAACTCTGTCAATCCTGTCTTGGTATCACAAGTTATTTATTTATTAGGACTTTTGTGCAGCACATATGTGCATAGGGAACCGCCTCGGAGTGCAAGGCATGTAAGGGAAGGGGAAAGGAAAGACAGGGGAGGAGACATCACATTCAATGCAGATCAAAGGCTGTTGTCATGAGGGGCAGTACCCAAAGTATGAAGTGCCCCATGTAGGGGAATGTTGGAGGGAGAGCGGGGTTTGGGGGCTGCTACGGATAGGAGCAGTAGAGGAAAGAGAATGGAGAATTTGTAGCCAAGGTCCAGGAGCAACATTGATGCACTGCCTATTGTTAGCTGAACACTTTGCTAGTCTACTACACTAAACTCTCAAAGGAATATCACACTTTATGTCGCTTATGATTCTAAAATGTTAGCTTGGAATCTTTAGCTTTGATTTGTTATTGATCAAGAAATGTGTAATCATGTTTCTTTTTTTTTATTGATATGGCTGAGCAATCAACCTTTCAATCAAAAACATTTCATACAAAAAATACTCTTACATTTACATCATTCTTACAAGTTATTAACATAATATTAAAATAGTTTGTACATTTAAACCTACTCAAAAGACAATACATAAAATACCGATCAACATGTAGATGGCAATTTTTTGAACCATTGCTAAAATTAGTGTTTAGTTTGGCTGTATCTATTAATCGTTGTATTGAATTCAGTCAATTCATTATCTAATTATAATCGCTTTACATTCATATTGAATTACAGTTTCCACATACAATCTCACATTGTCTCTTGTTATAATACAACCAAAGTTTTGTTTCTCCATAAATCCTTACATTGATTAAAATAAACAGGTGCTTCATCTTCACATGTTCAACATACTCACTCTTTCTGTCATTCTTTTTCTTTTTTTAAAATAGGCTTGCACAGGTATAATTAGCTAGTTACATAATTCAATTTTAATGCTTCTAAACATCTTATTGTAGCCAATCTAACTGATATTACAAAATATTCTTAGCCATAGTTTCTCTGGGTACAAGATAATCATTAAACAGTCTTTGTAATTAGTGATTTCTATAGTCCTTAAGCATTGGGCATTCTGTCACCAAATGTCTCAATGTTTCTTTTTTTGCCTCTATTTGACAAAAGTGACAGACATTCTCATTCTTGTTAATGTTCTTCCTTGTAGCCCCAATCTCTCGTGTAGGCCATACATTTAGTCTAAAACGTAGGAAGGCATTCCTGTGGGCTGGACAGGGACTTTTTGCCAAGTAACTAGCCATTTGGTTTATTTCTTACTCTCAAAGGGGTTATTTCTGAAATCCTTGTATTTATGGCATGTTTCTTGTGTTTTAATCCAATAATTTTCATACAATTCGATTTTAGCTCTAGTTGGATTACACAACAAGAGATCTAAGCTTATGTCAGCATCTTCAAGAATTTGCAGAGCGGAATTCTTCCCAACTTTAACAAATTTGTTATTGTCATTGTTGAGATATGCTGTCACAACAGAAAGTGTGTGTGTGTTGGAGCTGATTAAGCATTTTCTCGATAAAGAGCATTTTCCAGGTGTATTTACAGAAAAGTGATGTCAAAGCAAGTTTCTAGCTTAACATCGCTATGGGTGTACTTGTAGGGACATTTAAAATTTGTCTCCAGAATTTTCCTTCTATTTTTTGCCAATACATTTCCTGGAAGATGTTTTTTGCCTCTCACCCATACAGCAGAACTGGTACTGATTTTTGGTTATAGAAATTCAACACTGGTATACACGAGAATTTCCCGTATTTAGCCAAAATAATTTTGACTTGTGAGATTGTTGTTAACAATTTAGTCTAAATGTTAGTTAGATACAGAGCATCCTTTGTGTGGTCATTAATAATAACACCCAAATAGATATACTGTTGGACTACTTGAAGTGATTGATTGTTCAGGGTCCATTTGTAGCGTTTTTTCCTAACTCGAGTGTTTTGACATTGTAATATATTGGTCTTGTGTAGATTACTGGTCAGTCCATTTTCTTCAGTATAGATAGCTAACGTATCTAACAATATTTGTAGTCCCTTTGGAGTTTTGGACATTAGGACTACGTCGTCTGCATAGAAAAGCCACGTAATGGGATGTTTGCCTAGCTTTGGTGCATCTAATGTTGTTTTTTCAAATTTCTCACTATGTTTATATTTGTATTTTCCCGGTTTCTTTGTTCATGTCTCCACTGCTCACTCTTCTCTTCCCCTTCAAGGCAATTCAAAGCAGTTAAATGAAAGGTGTCACAAAGCATACAAAAATTATGAAACCAAGCAAAAAAGCATGGTTCTTAGGAGGCCTGTCCTTTCCTCTGTCCGAAGGGAAACAGAGATAAGACAGATTAGCAAATCTGCACTGTTCAGTTGGCCACAATCACGGAATCTGGTATAGGTTGTCCCGTTGTAGTGATAGGTACTGACTAAGGGGCCTGTTTTACTCAGTGGTTGACGTGGGCAGAGACGAAAGGGCATGACATTCCCCTACTTTTCTGAAATATCAGTCATCCATCCAGATTTCATTCCTGGTCAACAGCCACTTGTTTTTCACATCCTATGGATTTGAACCTGTGTTCTGCCACTAATGCATTGGTGCTATAGCTTGCTGGGCTATAATGGCAAAACCGTTTTGTTTCAGGTTTTTTCCAATTGCCCACCTGGGACATCAGTCATAAGTGTTAAGGAACACTGCACCTGCAGTGATCAGCTGTTCCCAGCACTGTAAGACTATCTTCCCAGCTCATAAGAGCTCTGCTGCTGTTTGTCTTCTGCATTTAAGTATTATTTATGCTTTCTGCAAGCACAGCTGTATGTGATAATGGGGGTAGCTCTGGTCTTTGGCATGTCTTTTAGAAGTGCCGATGATGGGTGATTAGAAAGAGGAGGGGTGAATAAAGTTGCATTCTGTGGGGAACAATGATTGCAAGTGAAGGTGATCGTAAGATGCATTTTCTTTTACTGTTCTTTCAATTTTGATAGAACAGTTAAAAAACTCAATGTTGGAGGATGGAGTGCAGGACAGCTAGGATGCCAGGTAGGGGGGTTGTATTGCAGGGAAGAGGGAATGCAAGAGGGTAGGTGCAGCAGCAGTGGATGTGGCACTGAGGGAGGAATGGGGCATAGTGCCACTATTTTTGTTTGTACACGTTGACCACTGGTTTTAATTCTACATATCCAGATGACAAGATTGTTACCATACTGCCTGAGAAAATATGTTTATGTTATGTGTTGGAGAAGATTCAAGAATAAGAACTGATAAGGAATATGATAATCACCCGTTGGGCGGAAGACATGGCAGGTAACGGCCCGCCAGCCCGAGCCTAGGACAGGCGCTGTTACCAGCCATGCCCCCACCCCGATGCAGGGGTGATGGTTTACATTTCCCCAAAAATTCTCCTCAAAAGAAGATGCCCGCCACCATAGGAAAAGGGACATGGTCCTTTTCTACAGCTGTCACGGGCAGGAGGAGTGCCGGGACCAGAGCACACATCTCTGAACCAGCAGGTAAGTGGGGAGGAATGGAGGGTGGGTTTGGGGAATAGTTAGGTTTGTTGTTTGGAGGTGGGGAGGAGGGTGGGGAGGCAACAGGGAGAGACTCCCTGTTGCCTCCCCACAATCAAGGTGGAACCACCCGTGGAAGGGCCTTGGGTGGCGGGAAAGAGCAGGTGGTACACAGTGTGTTATAGCCTGCTGTTCCAGCCACCTGATTGGCTGTGCGCCTGCCCTTCCCCCCAGTGGAAATGTATGTTTTTTACCTGCAATTGCTCTTAGGAAATCTTTGTGTTGCTCAAAGATCTAGTTTGTCCTATAGTTCTAAATACATCTGCATGCTAGTTCGTAGCTTTCATCTTGAGTAATTGATGAACATATCGTCCTATTTGTTTTCTTCAAGTGAGAAGATGTGTTCTTCTTTGGAGGGTCACACTCTCTACGCTGGTTCATTTGGAAATACAAGAAAATCTTAAACATGAAGGAAGGATCCTGTTATCCCTAACGAAACAAATGTAAGGTTCTTGAGAATTAAATGATTCTAATAGTGCAGGAGCTTGCCAGCTGTGGCTCTCCAAATGTTTAGGACTATGAATCCCATGATACCCCACCACTGACTATGCTGGCTATGGATGATGGGAGCTGTAGTTCAAAACACTGGGGAGCCAAATTGTGTACGTACCTGTACTAGTGAATGTAAATGAAATAAGAAAAGCAGTCTAAGTCAGTTTAATATCAATGGATAGATTAGGATCAAAAATCTCATGAATCAATAAAAGAGCAGTGTCGACCAGTTCCTAAGACAAATTAGTAGGATGTGGATAAGAGACAAATTGAATCTTGGCTAGAGACTTCTGCAGGACTGTGGAATCCGAGCTGGTTGTTGGATCTGAAGTGAAAACTGCACCAGAGTTGTAGGCCCAGCAGGCATGTGGAGATATTGTGAATAACTTGTACTGTATACCACCTGTGGGCCAGGAGGTATGGGAGGAGAAGCCACCACAAAATGGTATGGTGGAACTTGGTTGAGGAGCCATAGTAAAATACTTCTCCTTTCTCTTCCCATTGGCCCAAAATAGGTCTGCCAAGGCCTCAGGAAGTACCGTCCCCGCAATAAGCGATGGTTCATCAACGATGAGTCTTAAAAAAGCCCACAGCCCTTCAATCACTTTGGAATCCATTCTTCTTGGGGATCCGAGCAGTGGCAGCCATAGGCAAACTGTGTAATTTGCTTCCATTTGTGAGATCCTTCGGGGCCTCTGGGCTGCATGCAGATTTTAGGTGAAATACAGATTTAACCTCTGGAGTGGTGGCATGATTTTTACATATTATTGGTAACTCCTGGGATCATTATGATGTACAAACCAATTGTTTCAAAAGTTGTTTTTGATTTAAGATCCACGTAAATAAGAAGTATGCATTCTATTGTATCACATCCTGTAGATTATGCGTTTCATATTGAATGAGCATGATATCCTTTGTATTGGGACACATGCAGCAAATCTGCCCATTATGCTTAGGTTAGCTAATGAATACACATATAAAACAATTATTTATGCATTGAATATACAACCTCCCATCTTGCCTGACCAATTTGTATAGATGAATAACTAGCATTTCACTTATCGCTGAACAGTTGAAATGCAAGATTTTCCTTTTGCAGATTTTAGTAGATCTGCTCAGATATGCTTGTTCCAATAACTGTAAAAGGAGCAATAAACGTGGATTAAAATGATAGAATTTTCTGATGCTGTCTTTCTCAATTGCTCTGCGAAGTAGACACATTTATTATTAATGACACCAAATATAGCTTTTGCTCGAAGGCCTGTTTTTCATGTGTAACTTGTCAAGTAGAGTTCAAGAAGAGAGGTTTTTTAAACAAAAATAATATTCTGCTTCCAGTCCATTAGTTGTTGCAAGCCACACAATTTCTGTACATTGCACCTAAAACCTGACTATATGCATGTATCTGGAGATATAAGGGAAGGTGATAAACAGGAGAACATGTTTATCATGTAATGATATGCATCTAAAAAAGGATATAAAAATGTGTAACAATCTTACACACTGCGACGTTGTGAGTAATCACAAAACGTCTATATTATCTTGCTTGAATGAATCTGAAGGAACATTAGGACAGCATGACATTTACTCAGTTTCCAATGTATTTTCCATTATTGTTGTGAAAATATTGCAAAAACGATCACACAAGTATCTGTGAAAACTTGAATTGTGCTCTACTTATGTTCCTATGCTAGACTAAGTGAAGATTATATGAAACTTTAGTTGTATCAGATAAAAGGGAGACCTTAAATTATCCCATGAACTGATTATTCCACACCAATGGCAAAAATACGAAGAGTGCGCTTATTTAATTCTGTTCATTTTGTTGCCCTCCTTTCTTTCATTCCCATGGCAACTCTAGTCATTCAGAGTCCAGATACGTAAGTTTGAGCCCCAGGATACCGCTTGCTATTTAAACCTAGTTTGATTTTCAGTGCTTAAAATGTTGGCTTACATGCATCTTTCGCCCCGGATGGTAATCCTCTGATAAAATGATGTAGTTGGTGAGTCTTCATGTTTAGATTTTGGTCTCCTTGGTTGACTTTGAAAATATTGTTTCCTCTTGAAGCATTCTATCAGTATGGCAACTCTGCAATTTATGATGTACTTTGTACAGCGTCATTATACGTGGTCTCTTGCCTTAACGCATGGGGAGGTCAACGGCCTTGTACTGACTGGCTTCGAGAGGGAATAGCATAGTCATTGAGAGCTACATCTATTCCCGCTGTCATATGCAGTGGTGGCTCTGGACTTCCAGGGCGTGCAAAACCTGCAACACTAGAAAGTTTCGGTTAGCCAAATTTACCAATAAGTGTATACTGACTGATTATCATGAAAATCCCTGATGAAATGGTTGATCATGCTTTACAACCCTGTCTTGTAAAGAAATATTCAAATTGTCAAAAATGTATGAAAGGTGACAATTACTTACACTCCAGCTGGTAAAACAGCCATTAAGAAAGCTATTTTCCAAGAAATGTTTTTAAGCACAGTATTCTGCATTTGTTCGAAAGGTGGCAACCAACTGCATTAAATTCCGAGGTGTCAGCAGGCTTCCAAACCACACATCAGGTACGCAACCTAAACAATCTCCAGCACAGAATCTATAGAAACGGAGCAACGCTCTACATTTCACATAACAGGACCGCCATCTCTTGGAGGCGGTTTTAGGAAAATGAAGGGACGTGACTTTTTCCTAGCATTGAGACTAAAGTTATGGTCCTTTTCTGTCCCTCTTAGTTCTTCTTCGATACTACCTCACCTGCTTCCCCTCACATCTTTGGTTCTCTTCAACCTTGGTGTTATTGTTCATTTTGATATTACATGTGTGCTGTGATTCTGCAATAAACTCAATGAAACTGCTGTCATGCAGGTTTCACTGCGGGGTGGGATTGACTGGTTATGATTTTCTGTATCTCACTTTGGAATGGCTAGCTGAACCACTGGTTGCTGTCATAATGTTATTTTTTCCTTCAGTTCAGTTTCAATAAAAGATTACAAGCAAAAAAGTATAAAGTGGAGTTCTAACCCAAAGGCAACACTGCCCTCTACAAATCAGAGAAAAAACATAATTAGCTTAACATCCTCAACTGTAAGATGAGAAAAAAGAGAAAGAGCAAAGGAAAATGAGAATATATATGAAGCAAACCACGTACCCAGGTACGTTAGTGGACTGCACTGCTGGGGGCAGCGGAACAGTAAAAATCACTGATCCGCATGAAGAAAAAGAGACCTCAATGTCCACCGCAGAATTTTCTTTATTGTAGGTGCAGTGGAGAGAGAAAAAAACGACGCGTTTCACAGTCAGCAAACGGCCTGGTCACGTTAATAGGTTAGCAACATGTTTGTTTGTTTATTTATTTCTAATGCGCACCGGACCCAGGGGCACAGCAGTAGGGAGATGCACAATTTATAAGGTTACAAGTGGATCATGATATTACAATCAAAACAAAATATACAATATAATTACAGGAATTACAAAGTGAAGTATAGACAGGTGTGCATCTTATATACAATTCAGGTCCTAGAACACAGTATATTTACATGGAAAAGCAGGGGCAATATACATGGGAGTAGAACAAACTAGTGGTCAGTGGAATTGAGCAGGTTGATATAGTTTTTTCTAAAGTGTAAGTATGGTTGATCTACTCTGAGCTCGTGTGGCAGGCAATTCCAGAGTTTAGCAGCCTTCACAGGGAAGCTTTTACCACCGATCTTGGTGAGTCTAAATCTCGGCAGCACGAGGCAATTGGCATTGCCAGCTCTTGTCAGCCTGTGGGTCATTCTTCTATTTAATCTGTCTGAGAGGTAGCTTGGGCAGCATTGTTTAACACTTTATGGGTCAAGGAGACAGTTTTTAGCAACATTTTATTGTGGGTGGAGAGCCATTTATATTGCCTTCTAGTAGCAGAGATATGTTCTCTTTTATGAATGCCTAGTGCAGATCTTAAGACATTATTTTGAAGAGTTTGCAACCTCTGGATGATAGCTTTATTGGTTTCACTGTATAGAACATTACAATAATCTAACCTCGATAGTACTAATGCTCTAGCCAAGATCATGCAACTGTCATTTGAGAGGAATGGTTTACCTGCCCTGATAAGCTTACAAGTGTAGGCCGTAGGGGAAGCCAGTAATTTCACTTGTTTGTCAAAGGACATGGTAGAATCAAGGTAAAAACCAAGGGTTTTAACCTCCTTGGTTACTTTGATGACATTTCCATCTATGGGAAATGAGGACTATTCATAGTCTAATTTGTTAAGGTTGGAGTGGGTACCCAGGATTATCAACTCTTTCTTCTCATCGTTTCGGCATAGTCCGTGTGTGGACATCCATGCCTGGTGATGAGTTGAACCCGGTTCACCAGCGCCAAATCCTTGCCATAATCCCCAGAAAGAGGGAGGAGACTCTGTGTATCATCTGCATAGTTAGTGTAGGTGATACCCAGATGGTCCAGATCATCGAACAAAGGTTTGGTGAATATGTTGTACAGGGTGGGGGAGACACAAGAGCCCTGGGGTACGCCGCACGTGATAGGGACAGGGTCCGCTGCTGCTGATGGTGAGAAGACCCTCATGGTTCCATCGCTCAGGAATGATTCGATCCATTTGATGGCTTCTGTGGAAAAGTGAGCTGCTGAATCCAAGTGATTGCACAGGACCTTGTGATCCACAAGATCAAATGCAGCTGAGAGATCTTAGAGCAGGAGGAGGGCTGTCTTACCATTATCTCTCAGCTCATCGATCTGTGTTTTTAAATTGATCAGGGCAGTTTACATCCCATGTAATGGGCGAAAGCCAGATTGTCTTACTCCCAGGAGCTTTTGTAGTTCGAGAAATTTTCGGATCTGTGTATATGCAACCTTATCCAGTATTTTGAGAAGGAATGGTACCGTCATGATTGGTCGGTAATTGGTGGGAATGAGTGGGTCTAGCGTTTGATTCTTTAGGCAAGGTAGTACCAATGATTGTTTTAGGTTGGAGGGGATGGTGCCAGAGGTGAAGGAGGCATTTATCAATTTGGATATAAATGGGGACAGGTCTCTGGCAGCATCTTTTATAATTTGAGCTGGGCAGACGTCACCTTTGCAGTTCGAAAGGTTTGAGAGATAAGATAACTTTCTCTACCTCTAAGATGGAGGTTTTGGTGACGCAGAATCTAGAGAACTGGGCCGGCGGAGTGTTGCTGGAACAAGTGGTGTTAGGGGGGTGCTGTATATTCAGAGAGTTCTTTTATGGTTTATTTTGTTTTGGAGAGTCTTTATTTTATTGGCTAGAGCATTCTGAATATCTAAACACCAGGTTTTGTTTTTGATGCAGATGTCAGGTATGGGAATCAGAGACTCTAGTTCTTTCAGTATGGTGAATAGTTCCCTCATACTTGAATTGGAGTTGGTGATCCGTTCGTTATAGGAGTTTTGTTTCGCCAGGCAGATATCATTTTTATATTGTGTGGAGATTGTATCTAGTGTGGCTTTGTTTTCATTGGACGGGCATAGTCTGCAGGTAGATTCACATTTTCTTTTTAGGAGACGTAGGTCCTTTAATTGTGAAGTAAACCACTTGTTTCGGTGGGCTTTAGGTTTACTTGGTCTAAGTTTGAGAGGTGCGATCTTATCCAATGTGGTGAGCATAATTTTATTTTATTCATAGACCAAGGTATCAGGGTCTGAGTTGTCAGGCAGTGAGTTTAGTCTGGAGAGAATGGCAGGGATCACTTTGTCCACTGTAATATTCTTTTTTTTGTGTTTATTTGTATCTGGTTTATACAAAATAAACCTTTACAAAATCGGACTAAAACATTTAACAAAGCTAAAACAATATACAATTTAATTCCAAACATTTAGCCAAACAAAAACAAGATACAATTTCATTACAAATATTTAACACAATTTTCATTCTTCTCAACTCAGAAATCAGATAGAAATTCTACAATATTTACATTTTTAGAGTCAAAAAGAAGCATATAAGATCAGAAACCAGAAAAGAGAGGATTAGACCACACTTTACATTCATGCACATTCAAGGATCAAGTGGAAATTTTCTGCAGTATTACTTTTTCTTCCTATAGTTGCCAAACCACACACTTCTATTAGAAAGCTTACCACAGCCAACTTTAATGCATTTAACCTCCCGTGGAGCATATACCACCATAATGTTTTAGTCAATACCCTAGAGGGGTCGTGGACAAATATGCCAAAGGCCGTTAGTGGCTGTAGGGCAATTGTTTCACAATGCAGAAGTAGATGTTCAAGTGATTCAGTCATTATTTTACAGTGGCAAAAACGAAGGGGATTTTTTGGCAAGTTCCAGATCTAATTTCAAGAATTTCCCCCATAGGAAGAACATTAAAACGGCAGCGTAAATAAATTGCTCTCCTTGATGGATCCGGGAATTTAATCAAGTAAGATTCCAGTATGCCTAATTCTTTCCCCTCAGCAATTAGTTGTTTATAGATCTTAGAAGCGGCCACCATTTCCGTGGTATTCGCCCAATCCAACCATTGCAGCCGTTTTTTCACACCACAGGGTTGAAAATCAACATTTCATGCGATGAATTAATGGACTCAAGGAGGTTTACACAGTCTTTCTGTAGTTTCAACATCCACCTCGATTCGCTGGTGCTACTTCTCAGTCTACTTCCCAATAGGGTATATAAGGAGTTATTCTTAGAAACAACCAGGTTCCGATATAATGACATTTTATTCAACTTAGCTCTCATATTTAAGGACATGAGACCCAACTCATAGCGTATTGCAGATATGGGAACACTCTGGGGTAAATAAAAAATAAATTATTTTTCATATTTTAGATTCCATTTTCTGTACCACACACAAGGTTTCGAATGGGAGAAATTCGAGACCATATAATCATTTTGCTACCACCTTTAGATTATAAAACCTGATCTGGGGAATAACAGAGAATTTGTAGTATTTGTTGGAAACCTTCCTCAATTGGAGGATAAGCTTGTCGGCCTTCTCCAAATAGAAATTCCAATAAGACTGTGCACAAGCAGTCCCGAAGAACGGAAATCCCAGGTAGCATAGAGATCTTACTTTTGCTAGAGGGCATACATTGAACTGCCACTTAAAGATTACATTCTTCTTCCTGATGGTGAAGGATATTAAAACCAATTTCTTTTTGTTTATGACCAGTGCATTTTACGTTGAACCTTTGGAATCACATCAAGAGTTTTGATGTGGCTATGGTAGGGAAAAGTGATCATTACCCTCTGGTTCTAACTTTGAAAGGTTTAACTGTGGACGCTAGTGCATTCAGCTTCTTTTGTCAAGTAGAGGTGGATGCGCCATTCCCGAAAAAGAATGAAGTGGGTGAAAATCTTGGACTTCGGCCTGCACTGGAACATTTTAGCTAGTCAACAGACCTTGCTGCTGGGGATCTTAGACGAACCAAACAATAATCTGTCAGTGGTGGGTCTTTTTGTCGGGATATTGGAGGCCCTTACGGTGGGTTTGTCTATATTCCCGAGACCAACAGGCTCAGCAGGTAAACAGGGCTGGTTTGATGAAAAATGCAGGCTGGCAAAACTAGCACTTTTGGCTGCACTCAAGCACCCTGAGGTGGATAGACGCAGCATTGTACTGGCACGAGCAGCCTACTGCAGGACGCTTGAGCAAAGGAAATGGGAACTGGAGACCATAGCCTGGGAAGATTTTTTGGAGGCTATAAGGGTAGATGACGCAAAGGGCTTTTGGGAATTTATAGCTAGGGGGTCTCGTGATAGCCCTCTGGGGACACATGTGGGGGCCTCAGACTGGGCCTCTTATTTTGGCGCTCTGTATGACGATGGAAGAGCCAGAGAAGAGACTCTGTGTGGGGGCGTAGCACTGCGCTTCTCTCTGGAGGAAGTAATCAAGGTAATCGGGGCACAATCCTGTAATCAAGCTCCTGGCCCTGATGCTATACCTGCTGAAATCTTATAAGCCAGATCAACCTCTGGGCCCCGTTGCTGACGAGAGCCTTCAATGCCAAAAGGGGACATTATCAAACCTTCCTCCTATCACCCCATTTCTCTGTTGGACACAGTATTTAAAATGTTTGGACGGGTTCATCTGGGGCACTTGGAGTGTTGGATTACTGAGAGAAATGTCCTCATTGACATCCAATTTGGTTTTCGACCTGGTCTGGTCCAGGCCCTCATCCTGTATCTTTTGATATCTAATGTTGTTATTTGTAAGGGCAAAACGGTCTACCCTGCATTTATGGACCCAAGCACGGTTTTTAACAAGGTAGATCGTTGGAAGTTGTGGGCCGTGCTTGAGTCAAGGGGTTGTCCGGCTGATATTGTGTCAGTTTTGCGGGAGATTCACTCAAACACTAAAGCTAATGTTCGGTTTGGATCAGGGGGGAGGTGTACAGAGTGGTTTGATGTGATATTGGGAGTACGCCAAGGGTGTGTATTGGCACCTATACTCTTTAACTTATATATCTATGGGTTGCTGCAGGTACTTCTGAATACTGCTGTGTACTTCCTGCCAGTGGGGGATAGGCCATTTCCCGTTTTGGCATATGCCGACGATACGGTGCTCATGGCCAGAACACCCAAAGCCCCAAAGGCCTTGGTGGACGCATACGTCTCTTTCATGACCAGCTTAGGTTTAAAAATACATTCTGTAAAATCAGGCAGTGGTAGCAAAATGACGATTAAGATGAGTCCCCTAAATTTGCATTGGGGATATAATCACGAGGGTAAATGAGTATGATTACTTGGGTGTTAGACTCTCAGAGTGTTTTTCGAGTAAGGCACATGTCACCAAATAATCTTTGAAAATGTGCCAATATCTGGGAGGTCTCTATCGTTTCTCCTCTAGATGCATGGGTCAACATCTGGAATCAGCACTCAAGGTTTATTCCATGCAGGTCAAAGCAGCTGCTCTTCATGGAGCAGCACTCTGGGGGTTTCAAAAGCTGTGTGATATGCAGGCAAGGGAAAACCACTATTTTAAGAAGTTACTTAGACTCCCTGGTTGTTCTTCTTGTGCATCTGCACAAAGAGAACTGGGGATGCCATTTTTGAAGGATGAGTGGGCAGTTGCCCCTTGTTTATTATGGCTCTGAATTTGGGGCAATTTCAAGTCTTTGTTGGGCCATTTCATAATCAAAGAAACCTTGGGTAGGGATTTGTGGCAGAAGATACCCTGGCTAAAATTTGTATGTGAGCACCTGTGCAGGGTAAATTTGGCGGCTATGCCACCGGCTACTAAGTTGCTTCAAGTCAGGGAAGTAAATCCCTCCAAGAAGGTGGTAATTAGGGAATTAGTAGCCATTTGCACTAATGTAGCATGGCCTTCGCAGGCTGATGTGTTTCATCGGCTTATTAGCGGTTTTCCCTCTATCCAGCTGTATCTCACTTGGGCTAGGGTGGGTCACCACAGTTGGCTTATTACCAGGGCTCGCTTCAATTGTTTGCGTCTGAGGGGGAATGCGGCAAAGTGGGCAGGTTATATAGATGATCCTAGCTGCCTGGTTTGTGGTGCCCCCCTTGAAGACCTGCCTCATTTTATCTTGTTCCGTCCTGGATATGGAAGAATCAGAGTGCGTACCCTTTTGCAAGTCTTGAGATGCACTGATCTGCGCCAATATTGGCCAGCATTGCTGTTGTTATTAAAGGCTGAAACTACATTTTCAGCCTGGGCTTTGCTATCATATCTGAAGGTTGCAATGTCGAAGGGGATTTCTAAGAAGGTGCGTTCCAGAATTATCAACTACCTCGTAATGTGTGGTTATGAATTGCATTGACCATCTTTGTACTTTAGAAGACTAATCCACTGCTTTACTGTGATATTCTATGCGTTGCTATGAACTTTACTGTATACTTCTATATTTTAGAAATCAATGTATTTTTTCTATTGTGATATTTTATGTTTGTCTAATGGATATTGTTGTGTCCGAATAAACTTTTCAAATCAAATCAATCATGATACTAATCCAACATTTTTAAACCACGGAGAAACGAAGATTTATTAGGCACCCATGGCTCCTATGAAGATGCTTTCAATGCAAATGAAAGCAGTATAACAAATATCAATTTCAAGCAGTACAAAAAGATGTTGGACAATGCACACCAACAGGAGGAAGAAGTACAAGCACTAAATGAAGACACTCCTGAGGGCAGTCAACCTTATGTTCAGGAAGCCAAGAACTACTTTGAGAGCCACTCATAGTAAATGAAGTAGAATTAGCCATGACTGAAGTAGAAATCACCATGTGTCAATATGAGGAATCTGAAGAAAACTTTGCTCTGCTGAAATCACACCTCTATGATGAGCAACGTATCAATTTTCCTAGAAGTAACTAAAGAAATTGAACATAAACTAAAACTTGTAGCTGTCAAAATTATAAACATGTACTCCTGTATGCAAGTGTTGAAGCTGGTTCAGGCAAAACATTCTTAATAAAAATCATCAGCAAGTTCCTCCAAAAATGAACAAACAACAAGCTTTCAGCTGTTGCAACAGCCCCCACAGGTTTAGCTGCCTACAATATAGAGGTGGTGTTTAGCTGCCTACAATATAGAGGTGGTGTAACTCTACACCGACTGCTGCTCCTTCCAGTAGAACACCAAAACAAATTAGAATACTACAAACTTTCACCAGAAGCGGCTATGGAGCTACGCAGAATTCTGAAACAAATGAAAATAGTCCGAATAGATGAGGTGAGCATGGTCCCCAACCTAATGTTGTCTTTGATTCACCTCATATTGCAAGAGGTCCTTAAAACAAACTACAAAGAACTCTTTGGAGGAAAACATGTTTTTTACAGAGATCTCCTACAATTAACACCAGTGAAAGGTAAACCTATTTTTAAAACCATAGGACACAAACTGTGCCGTAACACACTTGGCAGCATAGGAAATGTAAATCCCTGGCAAAATTTCCAATACAGAGAACTAACTCAAAACATGCGTCAGTCTGCAGTTCTCACATATGCTAACATTTTGAAAAGCATTCGGATTGGTCTTCTTTCCAAGGATGCACAATCTATCTTACATAGTAGACTCATGCATAAGCTATACGGGCATAACACATTTGCTGCTGATGTCATGGAACAATTAGCACACAAATATGTGAAATGTGTGTCCTTGATGCCAACCCTAACAAGCTGTACACAATTCAATGAGACAATGTTAAAAAAAGATATGCAACCAATAGTGCAAATTAACTCCACGGACAAACTGGAAGTGCACGGCATGAGACTCCCTATGTGTCAACAAGCCAAAGTGTGACTAAATAGCTTAGAAAACTGCATCTCCAACAAAGCTAGTTTGGAGAAAATGTTAACATTGTGTTTAAACTGTAGAGTAATTCTAAAACGTAACCTTGACATGGAGCAAGGTTTAGTTAATGGAGCACTTGGTACAGTTGTTGGCTTCCCGACATATCCACGTGAAACAACATTCAGTTTGTCAACATTCACGCTGACAAACTTTCAGATGTTAAAAGGATAGGACGCTGAACAGCATGATTCCTTCTTTTCAAAGACATGTATGTACACAGAGAACAGTCTCTTGCATATGCAGTCACTATTCATAAATTGCAAGGTCTAACCCTAGATCAGGCATTGATTGACATTGACAGCGCAGTCTTTAAAGATGGTATGAGTTACGCAGCACTGTCACGGCTACCTACACTTGAAGGATTATTTCTAGTCAATTTTGATACAAGGCTGACATTCCTTGCATTGTGGAGTACAACAAACTACATGCACACTAAACACCACATCTCGATATGTACCCTGTTCCTCAAAAAGTAAAACTTGTTAAAAGAAAAGTAATGCAAACAGAACTTATAAGAGATCTCCCAACAGTACCACCAAGGAAAGTGAAAGCAGCTGCTACTCCATCAAGTAGCACAACCACAAAAAGATGCAGTGCAAACGCACATCCAACAGCTCAAACAAAGAGAAATCTGACTTCTCAAAAAACAAGTGGAGCTCCAGCAAATGGCACAGACACAGAAGTCTTAGGTCCATTCAAATTTTCCAACACACCTGGTGTAAATTGATATGCAAAAGTAGCCACCAATTGTTCAAAACATTTACTTGAACGGCGCAGACCAGTTGTGTTTGCAAATGCTCCTCCTTCACAGAAATGCAAACAAACAATCCTGACAACACTTACAGTGTCTCAGGAATAAGACAGGAATTGGACTACTTTGTGGAAATGGTGGGATTCACCATAAACACACAAGATGCACAAGAATTTCTAATGTAGTTACTGCAAGTGCTAGAAAGCAAAACTATACCTATAAATGAAATCTTTCAGATTTCATATATGTGGAAACATACATGCACTCTCTGCAACCATGTTGCGCAGGAGCAAGTCCCTAATGAGCGCTTTGTGTATGTATCTTTACCTAATTGTGAATCCATTCCATTTCAGCAGCTGGTGTAAAATGCAAACCATGGCATATTATGTACTGTTTGTAATTCAGACAATCGTTCCACCTACACATAAACTCACATAGCCAATATGTAATAGTAATGCTTTTAAGATACAACGCAGATGGTACCAAAAGCAACTGCAAGCTTACTAGCTTCACACACAGGCAAGTATCGCTTGGCAAGAAAACCTTCACAACAGTAGGCATAATCTACCACACGGGTGCCACAGCCAGTGCAGGTCACTATACTGCATACATTAAAAAGAAATGTGGGTGGTTTGAATGCAATGATACTTCCGTTACTCTAAAACAGAGATTACCAGCAAATCTAACAAATGCCGACTTAATATTCCTCAAACCTAAATGTACTCACTGACCTGTAAAAGTAGCATAACCTACTGCCCGATAGACACCAACAGGTATGTAAGTGCAAAGGGACAGTACCCTTCTGACCTGTGAAACTATAATAATTTAGCATACAGCAACTGGTATGTCAGTACATCCATAGCACTACAATGCTGTTTCTGAAATGGAAACCAGTTTCAATATGGCATCAGATGTGCATGTTGTACATTTTTCATAATGCTCTACAGTTTTTTTCCCCAATTACCCAATGATTATAGACACAGAAACAACAACTGTGGAAAACAGGAACTAATATTATTTCACCCATAGTATTTACAATGCACTGAGTATGAGGGTCTACAAACTGTATTCACTAACCTGTAAAACTAGCAACTGTTAGAATATCCCAACTGCTGTCTAACTGTGCCCATACCACTACAATGAATATGGCAACTTCCATCTAACACTATTATCAAACGGTAAACACCGTGTAATGGGGGATCATACGCTTCTTACCACACGGTTAAGCTATATTTTCTTCAAAAAAGAAGGTATGTTGATATGTGTCTGAAACCCGACGGATTCCTATGACAAAGGGTATATCTGTTACTCCAAAATTCTCTCATAAACCTTAAAACATCTTTTTATTAAACTCGTAGATAATAAAAATGATCACATTACATAAAAGCTCCATGAAAAAACACCATGACAAACCATGTAAAACAAATTTTTACACAAAACAAAAGAAAGACACAAGAATATATTAATATTGTGGGTTACAACACTTGATCACTCGATCAACAGCATGTGAAACTTCACATTGGAGTTGTATTTCCTTTTTTACACACTGATATTTAGATTGTTTACTAGACCCAACTTGCACAAGTTTCTGTCCCTAAACACACAATCGATGTAGGACATTCATCAGGGGTATTTTGTTGCTTTTGTTCTATGGTGGTGATGGAGTCTTCTTTCCTACCACTTTTCTCTTTGTCAGGTATATTTCAGTGGTTTGCGAACCCTGTGGGTTAAAGACAACCTATTAGGGTTTTTTATT
Source organism: Ambystoma mexicanum (assembly GCF_040938575.1). Lineage (NCBI taxonomy): Eukaryota > Metazoa > Chordata > Amphibia > Caudata > Ambystomatidae > Ambystoma > Ambystoma mexicanum. Next base: position 558,166,683 of record NC_090931.1, read on the forward strand.
TTTTTTTTTATTTTTTAATATTTATTGGCACATATCTACTATCATTAATTTCTTATAAATAGACTAAGATAGTGACACCCCCGATCCACCTAGGGGGACTAGTATGCTTATCTCTTACATACCTTCCAAACTGTGGTGACTAAGTTCCACAGGCGGCGGATTTACCACCCAATGGTAAATAAAATGGGACAAAGATTTCCATTTCTTTGGGAATATCTCTCCAGATGTCTTCTATTCTGTAAAATAGGGTAAATACAAAGGATACTGTTTTAGAAACGGAGACTATATGTTGAGACCATGGAGTTCTTTTATCACCACCAACACGGTCATCTTACCTGCGTTGGATGGAGGTAAAAAGTTAAGTTTCCTTCAAAGTTTCCACTGATCCCTTAAGGCGGGGAAAAAAATGGCTCAAAATCAGGGCGGACGGCAGCTAAAAAGAGGAACACCAGAAAAAATCCAGTCAGTGTGTGATTCAAAAAACCACTCTATATCACAAATACTACTCATGAAAGATGTGATAAGATTTAATAAGAGTCCCTTCACTTACTATTAGGCTGCTTCTTTGGTCAGTGTTCTGTAACTGATCTTCTACAGTAGTTGCAAAGCGTGTATTGAATTGCACGTATCTGTCCCGGTGTGGATCTAAAAACATCAAAAATGTATTCCATTTTAGTGTTAGGGCTACTTCACTCACTAGTCTCACTTAGGCAAAAAAACCTTTTTTTTTTAAAAAACATTAAATAGTGTTTACCTCAACTATGGCCACCTCCACGAATCCTGAAGTGCCCTGCTCGCCAACAACGCCAGCAGGGTAGCTGCTCTCTTTTAAATATGATCGTATGTACGTACGCGATGACGTCATCGCGTTTCATGTGTGGCGACGTCATTATGCCGCGACGCGTGCCGTCATAGTTTCTCTGCTCACGTGGGAGCCGTAAAATGATCTATAGCCACAAAGAGGCCATGTAAATAAGATAAGTCCTTATGGTGTTGTACGTTTCCCTTGTGTGAGAGAATCAGGGTAGTTGCATAATCTCCCATTCCACATATTTCATCGTCGTGGGACCCTTCATGTAATGTCGCAAAGTCTGAATTGCAAAAGTGTTCCCCAGTTATAATTGTTTCAGGATGGTCATCAACAACAATTGTTACTAAATCCAATATAGGTCATTTAAAGAAGACAGTGGCAAATTTCATGTGGCATCTACAAAATATCACGACTTTCATTGCAACTCTGTCCTTTTACATGAGGTGGTATTAACGGGTAGATTGAGCAACAAAAACATGCATCCCGTTTAGGCATTGTGCCATTCCATATTGTCGTTGAGTCCATGAATGTGGCTATGGGTCAAAAAGATGAGTTTCTGTTCAAGGCTTAGTAATTTTTTGTTTACTTGTTCTTGTGTTTTGCCTTTTATGTGTTTCAAAATAGTCCAATTAAAATCATTGTGTTTGGATTGTTTTCCACAAAGTGTTTAACTAGTGGGGCTTGATCCACTTTATTTTTAATGCAGCTTTTGTGCTCAATCATTCTCGTTTTACATTTTCTCATTGTTTGGCCAATGTAAATGAGTCGGCATGGGCATCTGATGACATATACTACATTTTCCGTATTGCAATTGGTATGTTCGGTAATCTTCCATTCCCTTTCAAGACCTATATCTACTGTTGTTGTTTTTCTGGTCTGTGCACACATAGTGCAATTACCACACGGATAGTGCCCTATTACTGGTGGGAGATCCCATAATCTTGTCTCTTGGGGTTCTCTTATTTTGGTACTGCCAATGTCGTTTCTCATCACTAGATTGCGTATAGTGGTACTTTTTCTAAATGCTATGAGGGGTTTTGCACATTCTTTAGTCATCACTTTCTTCCAGTTCTTGTTTATAATACCCTTGATCTTATATGATAGGTTACGCAAGGTGTTAACAAAAACCAGCGGAGTTTCCTTTTTATCTCGATTTCTGTGAAATTGTTGATCTAAAAGGGCCTCCATGTTGTTGTTAAATGCCCTTTTAGCTGCATCCTTCAATAGACGTTTGGGATAGCCTCGTTCGGTTAATTTCTCAATTAATTTGTTGGCCCCATCTATGTAGGATTCATTTGTACTGCTGTTTTTTTTGATACGCAAAAATTGCCCAAACGGTAAGTTAGTCTTAACATGTTGGGCATGGTGACTGTTGAAATGGAGGAGAGCGTTTTTATCTGTGTCTTTAGTGTAGGGTTTAATAAGCAGAATGCCTCTATGATGATATATAGATATATCTAAAAAATTAACTAGAGTGTTACTCATATTCATAGTAAATTTCAGATATCTGTTTTGTTCATTCAGCCAGGTGAGAAATTTATTGGCTTCATCCCTACTGCCCCTCCAAATGACGAAAATATCGTCTATGTATCTTAACCAACACAAGATGTTATCTTGGTATGGATTAACGCTACGATAGATGACAGTCTCCTCAAACATGTTGACATAGAGGTTTGCTAAATTGGGAGCCATAGCGGCTCCCATGGCTGTACCTTCCACTTGCATGTAAAATTGGCCCATGAACTGGAAAAAATTGTTGGTGAGTGCCATTTCAGTACACCATTTAATGAACGAGTTGGGAACTGGGTGATCGTCCTCCCTTTGGAGAAGTGTTTCCTCTACCACCTCTAGGGTGGCACGTTGTGGTATATTAGTGTATAGAGCTTGTATGTCCAAACATATTAATAGATTGACGTCGGGATCAAACACATTTCCCTCTATCCTGTTGATTGCATCAGTAGTGTCTTTGACGTAGCTCCTCATAGTGGGCATAAATGGTCTGAGATATAGGTCAACATATTTGGATAGGGGTTCTAAAAGGGAATTGATACCCGAGACAATGGGTCTTCCCGGGGGACTTACCAAACTTTTGTGAATCTTGGGCAAAGTGTAAAAAATAGGTACTCTGCCATTGTTCCTCATAAGGAATTCTCCTTCTTGTTTGCTAATAAATTTCATGTCTATAGCTTTAGTGACTTTGTCTTTGATGATAACCGATAGTTCCTCGCTAGGATCCCTATCAATTTTCAGATAGTGGTTGGTATCTGAGAGGAGTTTGAGACATTCTGCTACATAATCAGTTCTGTTTAGTACTACTATGGCTCCTCCCTTATCCGCCTGACGGATGATAATGTTTTGGTTAGTGCCCAAAGATTTCAAGATGGCTTGTTCATTTTTACTCAAATTAGAGTGTTTTGGGACCCCTTTGGATTCCAAAGTTCTAATCTCTTCCATCACTTTTCTTTCAAAAACAATGGACTCCGGAGAGTACGAGGAAGTTGGAGCACAAAATGTTGAGGGGTTTCTAAGGCCACTATGGTTACTGTTTTCACCAAAAGGATTCTCCATGAAGAACTCTTTGAGGTGGACTTTTCTCATAAATTGTTGGAACTCAATTCTAAATTCAAAAGGATTATGATATTTCGATATCACAAAATTTAAACCCTTGTTGAGAACTGATGTTTCTTTGTCTGTAAGAGAAGTGGAAGAAAGATTAACTACCAGCCCCTGTGGCTCCGGGTCTGCATTCGGTCCGGAGCCCACTGTCTTTGAGCATCGCTTCTTTCTAAAAAAGGCTGTCTTTGTCCATTTTTTCCACGGTTATTACCTCTTGTGCCGTGTGTTCGATTGGATCTATTGTCTCCTTCACCATTAGTACCACCCCTTCTGTTATATTCCTCGTTATCCTCCGAGCCCCCACTTGAGCTGTAGGAGGTATTCCTAAAACGGACTCTCCGATTTTGTTTTTGGTTTGGATGTTGTCCTGGTTTAGGATCTCCAAATTTGTAGTCTTTGTCAGTATATACAAAAGCCTTCTCGTGTGTGAAGGTCTGTATATCCTTTTTCATACGTCTCACTCTCTCTGTGATTGTGTCTGTCTTGAAATCTTGCATTTCTTTCAAGTGTTTTTATAAGCTACTCTTGAACGCTTCTACCTCAAATTTCTTTTTGATTTCTTCTTCTAATGACTTCAAATCGATTTCAATTTTCTTTGCGGTTTCCTGTGCCGTTTCTATTATCAAGATGAGCCAATCTCGGCCGCATTTATTCGAGATATAAGTCCATTTGAGTTTGAAGTCATTGTTATCCAAGAATAATCTTGGTTCATTTTTCACAATCAGTCCTTGTGGTAGTGCCTGATTTTTAACATATTCTAATATGATAATGGCATGAAGTTCAGTTCTTATTAACCTCTTCCTTAATTGGGCAAGTTCATCCCATTGATCATCTTTGTTCAGAATGTCTAGATCTTTATCAAGGCCCATTGTTGGTAATGATTCCATCAGTTTGCGCACATATTCATCATTGTATGCTAAACATTTTTCGGATTGGGAGGCCATCACCCTATACGGCCTATACTGCCTCCAACCGTATCCTGTTGTAGAACCCAAAAAAATAGAAGAACAGAAAAAATACAACTCCAATGTGAAGTTTCACATGCTGTTGATCGAGTGATCAAGTGATTTAACCCACAATATTTATATATTCTTGTGTCTTTCTTTTGTTTTGTGTAAAAATTTGTTTTACATGGTTTGTCATGGTGTTTTTTCATGGAGCTTTTATGTAATGTGATCATTTTTATTATCTACGAGTTTAATAAAAAGATGTTTTAAGGTTTATAAGAGAATTTTGGAGTAACAGATATACCCTTTGTCATAGGAATCCGTCGGGTTTCAAACACATATCAACATACCTTCTTTTTTGAAGAACTTCGATCTAACTACACCCATAATACTGCAGTATCACTTGCCAATAGTGAAAAACTTGAAATCCACCGACGGGAATGAAAGTGCTTCGAAACATACCCTGCGAAACTGTGAACAGTTAGAATACGCCAACTGGTATCTAATTGCACCCACAATACTGCAATATTACTTTCCATTACTATGAAAGTTAAAATCCACCAGCAAAAATGAAAGTGCTTCTGAAGATGCCCTTCAAGACTCGTAAAGTGTCAACGGTCAGAATACGCCAACTGGTATCTCAGTACACCCATAGTACTGCAATATTACTTCCATTAGTGAAACGACTAAAATCCACCTTCAGGAATCAAAAAATGCTTCAAAACATACCCTCGAGAACTGTAAAACTAGAAACAGTTAGAATACGCCAACAGGTATCTAACTACCCCCACAATTCTGCAATATTAGGTTTCAATAGTACAGTACTTGTAATACACCAACAGGAATAAAACTGTATCAAAGGGTAGTGTTAAAAAGTGAAAAACGATAAACAGTTAGAATACGCCAACTGCTATCTAATTGCAACCATACCACCACCACTTCCAAAAAGCAAATCACCTACACTATTTCAATTCCTCCTACTGCAACAGTGCTTGTAACAGCAAAAGCACATAGTTGTGCACCTTAAACATTCCTGTAAGTACTGCGCACTGCAATGAAACATAGTGTGACACGTAACAGCAAATAAATGTTTTAATCCTACATGGATTCTTTTCCCCACAGACCCAATGATTATGCAACCGAACACAGGAACTGTTCACATTACACAGTAAAGTTGTTTGAAGCATAGTACTTGTAATAAACTAATTATTAGAGTCTACAAAGTACATGAATATGTGAAATTGTGGAAGTACCTTACCTAACATATTATGCTGTTTTTACACAGACAAAAAAGAGAAGATTTGGCCTGCAATACCATGTGCAAGAAACATAATGTGTGCCCACAATGGCACATCAATCAAAAGTGCTATTTCCACTTCAATGGTATTCTGTCACTGTGTTCCAAAAAGTATACAGTGCCTGGACAGTATGTATAATGAGTATACATATATAAGTGTCATGCTTCTTTCCAATAGGCAAATTGCATTTCTATACACATATTAGTGCAATACTTGTGCCAGTGAATCTGCCCAGTGGCCACAACCCACACACAACAATTTGCCCTTCCCTTCCTAATTTCAAAAGCATCTGCACATATTGAAGTAGACCACCAACCCTATTGTTCACCAATGGCAATATCACCATATTATCCAAACTCCACTCCCCTACTGCAAGAAGCCCTCATGCAGTCATCAAATAAGCCCAAACATGTTTCTCCAATCGCCCACCAAACACTAGCTACTGCAATAGTTGTGGGTAAAGTTTTGGTTGCCTGGCCGTATGATACTGCAGTCGTTCTGCCAGTGCCTATATTCTTGGGCGTATGGCCTATTTTTAACCTATGCAAACATCCTCCTATCATCTACATTCCACACCACATAAGCTTTCTGCCCAAATGTTTTTTTCCAATTGCCAAATTCCATTTCTGTAAACATATTATTACAATACTTGCAGCCAGTGGGCAGATTCTTGGGTGCATGGGCGTGGCAAACTTATCACACAGTTTTAATTTGAAGGTAACTCATTGAATATTCAAATACAATAAAGATTGCCCACGCTGACAGCTCAGGAAGTCTTCATTCTATTAAAGACAAGGAGGCGCACATTATGCTTTAACTTTCTTTATTACTGCCATATCAGCTTTTCAACTCATGAACTTTAAAACTGAAACATTTGCGCTTTTTCCCATAACTTATGAAAAAATCAAAATCCGAGAGGTTTAAAGTTACAAAGAAAAAATCAGAGTCCAACTTTAGAACCACGATCCCCATGATCCTCTGGGGTCTGGTAGTCCTGACCTCTCCTTTTCCAGCTATCAGAGTCCAGGCTAGTGCATAAGAACCCCTTACACTAGGTCCCTTCCTCTTTCTTTTTCTTCTCATGTCCTTGCAATGAACTCTAACTGTCCTCTGGCCGACCAACAACGACCTTGAACGGAACTGGGAACTGTGCCTCCAAACTGCAACTGCTTGGGCCCCCCTGGACAACTTGGAAGTGTATCTTTGTGTCACTCATATTAACCTGAGCGCAGGCTTCTTTCTGGTCATCTCCTGCGAGAGATGAAGAATTCACCAGGACGGGCAAATACATCACATACAAGTTCCAGATTTGTCATTCGTCTGGGTGGGATATAATGCTTGCATCCTGGTCTTTAATAGAATGAAGACTTCCTGAGCGGTCAGCGTGGGCAATCTTTATTCTATGACAAGACAGGAGGCTCGCATTATGCTTGTTCAAAGCTCGCTACCACCCTACTTGCTATATCAGCTACAGGTTTGAAATAGAATGTCTTAAAGGTCGACTCAGAGGACCAATCAGCTGACTTCATTATATCCTGAAGCGACACTCCAGCAGTGAAGGCTCTAGAAGCCATTGCGCCACCAGCAGAATGCGCGCCAAAAATGGACAAGTCTATCCCTGCCCACTGCATAACTTCTCGCACCCATCTAGCGATCGTTGCTGTAGCTACCATATGATAAGGCTAAGCACAACTTCTTATTCTCTGCAAAGTAAGGATACGAAATATCTCGCAAATCGGTCTTTGTCCGTTTAGTGATGGTAAAGACTACTCCCTCTTGGTAGAATATCTTCCTATCAATCTCCAGTGTCTTAATGTCGGACACCCTTTGGCATGCTGTAAGGCATAATAACATCACCAGCTTGCCCGATAACTGCGAGCGAGAAAGGTCCTTGTTCTCTGGCCATCTAAGGAAAAGCCGAAAGACTTCCCCGACATCCCACAACACTGTGTACTTAGGCTCTGGTGGTCTTCTCAGCTTCATGCCCCCCAGCAGTCGCAAGACTGCGGGGTGTTCATCTACTGCACTCCCCTCTACCCTGTTGTGACCTGCTGAGATCGCAGATATGTATACCCCTATTGTTCTAAAAGCGCAGCCCTCCTGGAACCTATATGCTAAGATGTTAAGGACCTGAACTACAGGGGCTGAAACGGGATGCAAACTACGTTCTGAACACCACTGAGCCCAACCATTCCATGCGGCGCTATAGCTCCTAATGGTGGAAGGTGCCCAGGAATCCTTGATGCAGTCTGCAGCGAGTTGCGACATTCCTGGCAACTCCCATTTTCTCCTGAAACTCTGCAGGCTACCAACTGCAGCGTGCCTGCTGCTATCAGTGGGTGCATCTGACAGGATGGTCTGAGCAGAAGGTCCGGCCGATGAGGATCTGTCCTCGGAAAATCCGAAGAACGTTCCATCGCTACTGGAAACCAGGGCTAGGACTTCCAGAGGGCTAATCCCATCAAGAGTTCGGCGCGCTCCATGTGAACTTTCGCTAGCGCTCTTGTGATCATGCTAAATGGTGGGAAGGCATAATGAAGCGCGCCGCTCCATGGTTGCAGAAAGGCATCCATGCCAGCTGCACCCGGGTCTATTCTCCAACTGAAATACCTCTGTGTCTGGGCGCTCAGTCTTGCACACTTTATTATGATAACCTTGCACATTTTATTATGATCCGCTAAATGAATACACACTGCCAGTCCCCTAATTGCTCTGGCTCAGTAGACATGAGATTACAATCACGCGCGTCTACTTCGAATGAGTTGGTCACCATGGAGACACCCCCGCCCCCTGGCTTGCGCCCGAGGGTGGGGCGCGAGGCGTACGTGCTCCAGTCTGGACCACGACGCCTCGCACCGTCTCCATGGTGACCTTTAAAACGAAAGGTAAACTAACGCTAGCGCGTTGTAAGCGGCTCACTCTGCGGTCACGTTTTGTGCACAACAGAAGCTTAGTAAGTACAGGAGTAATAGTTAGATTTCACAGGCTTTATCTACGGAAAGACTTGAGGATGATATAGTGTTTTTGTTAAACTTTTTTGTAGAACGTGTTGTATCCTCGCACAACACCACGATTTCAGCGTTCGGCATGACTAAGGCATGACACGCACGCATAGTTGTAAGAGAGAATATGCACACTATCTCCAGTTAACTAATTGGTATTCCGTTTTGCTTTTTTTTTTTATCTCTACAAATGGACGCGATTCGCGGATTGGTATGTGATTTTTTGTAATAACCCTTAAACAATGGTTGTTGTATGTATATATACTATTAACAATGTAATAAGTCATGTTTTATTAATTGTTTGTTGCTATGATACCGCCCTGATGAAGGATTAATTCCGAAATGCATTGGCACTAGAGTATTATGGGCAATTGGAGATGCAAACTCATTGTGTGATTTACATGAACAAATTTTGGCGGCAAACATAACAGGAATGTGAATAAAACAATTCCTGTGAAAATATTTCTCTTAAAAATATTTCTTTGAAATTCATTACTTTTATATCATAAACTGGATACCTAATCTCCAATTTATTAAATATTGGCAACCTATTTGGGGCTAACTGAGATGCGCCTTTCTTAACGAAGTGGTCCCACTTTGTTTCTTGGAAGTTTTTTGTTGGATTAGGTCCTAGTGCCACAGGACCGTTTTTGAATCGGCAGCTCAGGCAAGAACATTATGATCAACTCACTGTATAGTGAATTCAGTATATTTTTTTAATATAAGCAACTATTATAATATGTGGTGCCCTCCTCACCCTCTTTTTCTTGGGCGCTCAGTCTGGACACAAACAGATGTATGTCTAGGGGACCCCATCTCTCCTGTAATCTCCTGAACACCTGTGGATGTAGCTTCCAACCGCTGGAATCTACAAAATAACGCGAGTTCCAGTCTGCTACATCGTTGAGTCCCTGGCAGGTTCTCCGCTGTCACTGCAATCTGGTTCTAAAGGCAATAATGCCAGAAATCCTTTGCCAACTCCGCTAGCATCTTGGACTTTGTCGCCCCTAGCTTGTTTATTTAACGCACTGCTGAAATGTTGTCCATCTTGAGCAGTACACATCATTTGACTCTGTCTTTTGTGAAGGCGTGCACTGCGAAAGAACCTGCCAATAGTTCGAGACAGTTTATGTGCAGTCGCAATTCTTGTTCTGACCATTTCCCTCCTGTCTCTATTTGCTCGCACCTGGCTCCCCAACCTAATCTGCTTGCTTTCGACTCTACGACTAGGTCTGGAACGTCTCAGAAAATCGCCCAGCCATTCCAAGCCTCCATATTCTGCAGCCACCAGTGGAGCTCTGTGAGTGCGTCGTGATCTAGGGTCACTAGTTGGTGATAACCTACAACCCCCTGTAGATGCTTGATTTTGAGCCACTGAAGTGCTCGATAGTGGAGCGGGCCTGGAAATATCACCTGAATGGAGACTGCTAGTGGACCCACTACTCTGGTAAGACTCCGAAACAAAATAACTCTCTTCGCTATCACTACTCTGAGCTCCTTCTTTATTGCTCTCACTTTGTGCTGCAGGAGCTCGAGAGTCGCTTTGGTCGTATCTATCGTGAATCCTAAAAATTCCAACTTCTGAACTGGTACCAATTGAGACTTGTCGAAGTTCACTAAGAATCTGAGTGAGGACAGGAGGGTGAAGATCCACTGCACGTTTTCGGCGAGAGTTACTCTGTTTGGACCCAGCACGAGAATGTCTTCTAGGTATATAATAATGTGTATCCCCCTTTCTCTTATGGCTGCTGCCACAGGCTTCATCAGCTTGGTGAAAGCCCAAGGTGTGGACGCTAGGCCGAAAGTAAGAAGTGAAGTGCCACGTTTCTCCATTCCACCGAAAGCGCAGATATCTCCAAAATGCTTGCGCTATCGGAATCGTGAGGTAAGCGTCTTTGAGATCCAGGCGTGCTAGCCAGTCTCCCTTACGCAGGTGGTCTCGAAGCAGATGGATGCCCTCCATCTTGAAATGATTGTACACGAGCCATTCGTTCAAGCTCTTCAAGTTTGTAACTGGCCGTATCTTGTCCCCCCTGTGAACTAGGAACATGCTGCTGAGTAAACCCGGTCCTCCCTGGGCATCTCACTCTATTGCTTTCTTGTCTACTAACTTGAGAAGCTCGCTGTGTAATAGCTCCGCCTCCTCACATGCCATGTTTATGGGGCGAGGTTCTGCGCTCTGGACGGGATCTCCCCCAAATTCTAACAGCAGCCCCCCCCACTGCTTGCAGCACTCATGCATCGTACGTCAAAGCCTGCCATTCGCTCAAAAATTGGAGAGTCCTCCCTCCTACTCTCATGCAAGTTGTACTCACCACCTAAAGCTCCTGGTTGTCGGTAGGACCCTCTCCCTCTACGACCTCTGGGAAATCGGGATCTGGTCAGGAAGAAGGTATCTTGTTGCCTGCCTTCCCAGTATTGGGTGCGTGGCCCTTGGGGTCTGCGTTGATAGTTGAACCGAGCGGACGCGCGACCCTTGTGGCGTCCGGTTCCCAGAAAAAACTTGACCCGGAAAGATCTTCCTTATCGAGCTCTGGGCCTTCTCCAATGCCAAGTACGTGCCCACGAACTGTGACATTTCTTTGCCAAATGCCCCACCAAACAACAGGCCATTGGCGCCTTCCCATGCCTCTTAAGAGGCTAGGTCGCTTAATTTACTGTCAATCTTTAAACAGACGCCTCTTCTCCTCTCCGAAGAGAGTGAGCAGTTGGTGTTGCCCAGGAGACAAACAGCCCTTTGTGCCCAGTTACCAAGCGCAAGGACATCCACCGGGGTTCCGGTGTCCTTCGCTTTCTCTGCCAGGGCCATTTTTTTCATAATAATGGACCCGCTATATCCAGAAGCTTGTCCTGGCATCCCCTCCAGGCACGGTTGACACCCTTCCCTATGTCCCGTGCGGTCTTCGTCAAGAAGGTGACCATCTTGGGGTCCAGATCTGGTGTCTCTGCCAGATTTCCTGGCAACTCTGGCCTTGGACATTCTGATTGCATGCAAGACCGCACCTCTCTATCAAGAGGCTTCCTAATGTGTTGAGTTATGTACGCCACTACTCTGGATGACGGCACCCATTCAGAGGACTTCGGGTGCATGATAGCCTCTGGGTCAAACATGTCCATGGTGTTGTCCACGTCTTGAGGTCGACAATCTCTTCAGTGCGCCGAAAGGCATTGTCTTCCCCTCCATCATCGGGCGAGTAGCCCTCGTCATATGCCCCTGAATTGTCCACCCCTGGGGTAGGGGGTCTGTCCTGACATTACTTCTTTTTCTCCAGGAAGGCTCTTTTTAGCCTAGCGACAGGGTCGCTTAATCCTTGGGGAGCAGTATCCTCCCTTTCTAGGTTGCTCGGGGGGCAGGAGGGTCAAAGAGTTCTTGCTCTTCCGAGCTGCTTTCCGCCCCTTTGTTGCATCCCCTCCTGTGGGGTGTCTGGCTAACGGCCCCTCTCCAGGGCTTTCTGCCCGTCTCTTTCTGGCTGTTAGCTGCGCTTGCTGTTTTGCCATGATCACCTCCAATATCTCCAGACTCTGCATAATAGGCTGTACTCCCTACGAGACTGCTTGTGTAAACTAGTCCCCCAGCACTCTTTTGAAGCTCAGGGATGGTTCTGAATCTTGCTGAAAGGGATCCTCCTCCCACTCTTCCTCGCTCCACTCTGGTGTAGTGGATGGTGTTTCTCTGGGACTTTTACAGAGTGCCATTCTCCTTGTGTTGGCAGGGCCAACTTCTGGGATGTCAGCAGTGAGGGGCTGAGGTAACTTGCACACCTTACCAATCAGGCTTTCCCAGCCGTTAGTCTTCGTGTGCTCCTAAACAGCTTCTCCTCTCCCATGCACATACAAACCCCAAAACACATGAACCTGCTTTTTAAGGGAATGTCCAGTGCACTGCACTGAAAGTAAGTTTCAACTGCTTCCTACGCTTTTATTTTTAAAGAAAACCATTCCAGAAAGTTTTCTTTTTAAAATAGAAGTATGGGAACGGTAAAGCTTAATTAAAAGAAGTAGAGGAGCACCGCTCCTGACCTCTCCCGCCCACTTTGACCACTGCTCTTATGCACCAAAGAAATCCGGAGTATCGCGTTTCACTTTGAGTCCCCTTCTTTTTCTGTTTTTTCTTTCCTTTGTGTGATCTGGAGGCTGTTAGTGCTCTCTGCTCAGCGATCTTAATGTAAATACTGTGCGCGAGCGTCTCAGAGCTTCCCAGGGGACGACGGGATGCTCAGTGCCTGCCGCTCCCCTGGGTCCTACGGCCCGCTGTGTTCTCTGGCGTGGCTGTGTAGCTTAGAGGAGCGGGGTCGGCTGCCAGAGGCGGGCACGTTTGCTCGCGGCTCCGGCCCCAGCTCCTCACAACAACCTAACCAGTTCTAAATGCAAAGGCTTCACTTACCTTTTCGTAAATATACCAGCACTCGGGCCGTACCTCAGCGCGTGTCGGCAGAAGAGCGTTCCGCCCGATGCAGTGTTACAGACTAGCAATTTTACAAATATATTTCCTATACTTGTGCTAGCCCTAATGCTCGCGTGACCATTTCATTAGCACTACTTATGAAATATTAACAACCATAATTCTCGAGTTGTTATAAGAAATGCAGGGTACTTATATCTATGAGGCAGCAAAAAGAAAGAGGAAGGACCTAGTCTAAGGGGTTCTTATGCACTTGCCTGGACTCTGATAAGTGGAGAAGGAGAGATCAGGACTACCAGAACCCAGAGGATCATAGGGGTCGTGGTTCTAAAGTTGGACTCTTTTTTCTTTGGAACGTTAAACCTCTCGGATTTGGATTTTTTCATAAATTATGGGAAAAAAGCGTGAATGTTTCGTTTTTAAAGTTCATGAGTTGAAAAGCTGATATGGCAGAAATAAAGAAAGTTAAAGCATAATGCGAGCCTGTTGTCTTGTCATAGAATGTTCATTATTTCCTTTATTGGAGAAATGTGTTCATTTATTCCTTCTTTTGTAATTAAAGCCCAATAAAAAGTGACTGAATAAAATTGATGATGAAGGTCCCATGATAGAGAAGCATTCCATATGTTCATCTGCAAAATGTCATCAGTACAATGTGCTTCCGACTTACATAGGCAAACATACAAGTGCCAAATAAATAGATTTAATGGTGAAACATAGCAAATAACAAACTATAACAGTATAACCATACGTGTAGAAGCTCTAACCAATGCTGACAAAGTTCATTTAGTGCTGCTGTGGATGAAAAGGTCAAGCTCAAGTCTTGACACTTATAGTTTGCGGAAGAATAATGTAATATCTGTTGGACTCTCAACAAGTCTTTCCTTTGTGCTTTCTTCTTATGGTGCCTTTCTTTTTCAGTTTTTGTATTTTTAAAGGCTGCCGGCCAGCCTTTTTTGGCGTATTGTTCATTCTTACAGTGTCAGCAGGTAATGCACCATAGTAATTGCTTGCCTTCTACGTTCAGGTCATCTTAATTAGACCTGCAGCCTGGCAAGATCTCAATTACTATTAGAAATAAGAAGAGCCAACAATCTGCAGGATAGTGTTTCCATGGAGAGGATAATCTCCATTCTTGCTCAATGTATCCAGTATGTGCCAAAAACGTGCGAGCAATGGTGTACGTGCAGGAATAATTGCCTACTTATCTACTATACAAGCAATTTCATGGATATTACAAAACAATCCTTTTCAGGTGATTGCACACCTCAGAACCACAGGAGAAATATTCACAGGTCAGTGTATACCTCCAAAGTGTCATGGAAATAACAAAGATGTGGGGCCTGGTGGAAACAGAACAAATAAATGCTGGTGCACATATCGTTTGCTTAATGGAAACTGCAAAGCAGCATTCAGGCATGCATTCATGTGGCTCCAGCGCGGTGTGAAGACTAGCCTGAGTAACTCATGTTATAAGAGGAGAAACTGAAAAAGATCCTTCAAATGTTCAATGCACTGTTGGGATATCCTATTCAGCAGGTTAATAATCACTTGTACTGATGTGCAGTCTAGAGGTTTATAGTCTAATGCAAACCTCATGTTATTTTTCTTTTAATGTAAGTGACTTTGCTGTGGGGTTGTGACTGTGCCATGAAGATGGCCGCCCACTTACAGAGTTCGGCTGGAAGACCACTATCTACATTAAATGATCCTACTAAATTACTAAACATCCGCAAGCGGAACTGTCAGCAAGTGGCCCTCACTTCTGTGGTGTGCTTGTCTGCTACGGATCACCTCTACCCAGGACTCTGGCCCGAGCAGAGCACTTAGCCGCTGATTATACCAGAACCTGTGCATGGGCTGAGGTGAAGGGGAATTCTTGGGTGCTGCCATGCCTGATCTGCAGATGCCCATTCGTGGATCACCATCCGAGGCTACGGGTGTTAAATCCATTGACTGCTACTGGGCCTTGGTTACCAATGCACGGCCATGACACTTTCCTCAGCCTGACCCTCTGCGGCTTCTCAGCCCCTCCACCGCTGCTCTGTGAGTTCCATTGTTCGACTGCTCATCTGGCACTCAGGGACTAAATTGCCACCTCAGCCCTCTGAGTGTGCCTGTGCCATCAACATCACCTGCCAAATGAAACTGCTGAGTGACTGGATCAGAGTCACAGACCTGCAGTACCCTTGCCATGCTCCTGAGGCTGCTTTTGTAAACTTTCTTTTACTGCAGCCTCACGTTATCCAACATCGAGTTTCCATTAATGTTGCCAAACATATGTGGGAATTTGTTCCGATTTACTGACATTACGGTGGACTTGCACTTCAAGCTGTGCTTTTATTGTGTGTGTAGTTGTTCTTTGTGGCCTTTGCTGTTATTCCCTGGATATTGATATTTTCCTATGCATGGTCCTGTCACAGTGCTGTTAAGAAGTGCATCCTTCCATGGCGCTTTCTTAGCATTTAATATACAGAATTCTGGATATTCTGAGGTCCTCCTACCACCTTTTGTCAGATCCCCTTTTGAAGCGCTACACATGCTTGGAGTGGGCTTCTCTCTCCTTCTATATCTTTGGATAGGGGAACTCGCCCTTGGCTCGTGGTCTCTTACGTATTATTCCACCTAATTATTGAATGCGTGCAACATTCATTCACCATTTCATTTATACTTTAAAAAAAATCAGAGTTATACGTCTGTTTCATGACCCTGAAATTAAATTGGAGTGTAACTGATGCCATTGTCTTTCTGGGGAATATCAGGGGCTATCGCTGGGCACCCAAATATGTTCATCACTTGGGCATTTAAGTAGCTGGCACGCAGAAGGAACTTTATATCAATGTATAGTCCTATCTTCCTGTCTTAATAAGTACGTTGAAGGTGTGGCCTGTGCTCCAACTCACTTTATGGCCGAATATTCAGGCTAAAAATTGTTGAGTCATCCAAGATCCTAAAACTACTTTTCAACGTTCCCATATAGCCTGAGAGAGCCTTCTGTTTGGGGACCAGCAAGTGCTAGGCTCAAATAATTGACTCATGTATAAGCTACATAGTATGTGAACTACCTTTGTACCAAATTGCGAACTGTATCTTCGGTAAGTACAGGCTCAGTTTACTTATTGGTTCTTGCCCAATGCTGATATGGTACAGCTCGGCTCGGTCCTTTTAAATGTCAAATCTGATTCATGCAACCTTTGATCGTGACCAGATTATGGAATAGATTAGTAGCTGGTGGATAGCAGTTCCTTACAATCCTGACATATGGCTTTGGAATTTCACAGATATTTCTCACGCAATCAATATGCATGTACACATTAGATGGGATTGTGAGGGGACTCTCATTCCTATTGGTATGTTCTCAAATGGTAAATGGTATCGCTTGTACATGTTCAGTACAAACTTGGTCATGACCAAACTATGACCTTGAAGCACCATCATAAGCACACATTTTTTCAACTTGAAAGGTCTACATTGACACATGAACCAGAAACGCACCCAAGTGTGCAGTGCATTGTTCACTCAGCGGGCAGCAGGAGGCTAGTGTACTCTTCATACAATTTTTGGGAGTTGCCCATGCCTGGCCATTTTCTGGAAAAGGATGGCCGACACTTGGCTGAAATTCCACAATATCTTCAGCAAAATACCTCTTTGGTGAAATTGTTAAAGTCTCTCTCACTACTCGTAGAGGTTTCAATTTAGCCTGGTTATTCGGCAAGAGATGGAAACTCGAACACTGGTCCTCACAAGTGGTACCCTCTACTCTGATTGGCTTAAGGACGAGGCCGGTTTTGATGTCTCTGATGAAAACCTGTGCCATGATGGTGAGGGCTAAAAAACATCATGAACACATCTGGGTAGGCTTTTGTCTGCTTCAGCAACAAGAGGATGGGTACACTGCTTTATTTTTCTCACTCGTCATTGTGCTTTGCATACAATGATTTATGTTGATCACCATTGTATCCTATTGGTCTTTCCGGCAAATTAGCTGTCTACTTTGTTGTCAGACCTCTAAATAAATCATTTAAATAAAGTGATTTGCTCAGTTGCATTCTGTGAAATGCAGGAGCGAAATAAGATGTTCATGGATCCCAAGCAATAAAGCCCCCCATCATTCCACCAAGCAAACATACCTCAACCTATGCCCCCCTTTCTTTGATATGTAAAGCTGGCATCGGACCCATCTCTTCCGTGACGTGACTGGCATTCTTGTTTAAGTTAACCTTTGTTAATACATGAGACACCCATTTTCTACGGGTAAACAAAAAAGGCTAACTTACTTTAAGAGTTGTATTCTGTTACACATTAAGGTTGACAAATGGGTTTTCTTTTACAGCTGGTTATCAGGTGTGTGAGTGGAAAAGTGGGATAATGGCGACAGAGTCATCTGGCATTACATCCTACGTACACCAAAGATAAACTGGAAGAATGATAGCAAAGGCTATATTTTCAAGCCACTGGAGTCTTAAGGTTGCAGCTGACTGCGTGGCAGGATACTGCAAGGTGACAAACTGCACATGACATGAAATACACGTCATCCGTTATCAACTTTATCTGAGCACCACAGACGAACACGTCAAAGATTAAACTAGTTGAGTTAACTGCAGCTATAGGCCTCCAGTGCAGCTGTCCTTCCTATAGTCACTCACTCTGTAAATATTCACTATCGTAAGGCTGGAAATACTTGGTAATCATTTAGCTGGATAAACTAAAAAGAAAGAGTTCCATAGCATAGCCTTCTTATTTCAGGAGGTGTGCCCTCTGCTAACGAAGTGCGTAGGATCTAAGCACCACCCCCAAGGCATTCTAAGTACAACATGCCTAAGTTTATCAATGAGCCTTAAAATGAGTAGCATGTAGACTGAATTTACATCCATGAAAGATACCAACGCTGTAGAACTATATTTGTAGGTAAATAACTATTTTCTTCTACAACATTGGCCTTTCATAGGTTCACATATTTTTCAATGTATTCAACAGCAGCATTTGTCCATAAATTTAGAGCACACGAATATGAAGGGAAGGCCAGGCGATGGAGCTAAACTAACCTTATTTAAAGAGGATCTAAATAAATAAATAATTAGGCTTTTATATAGCGCTACAAACCCTCAGGTATCTGAGCGCTGCTTATTATTACCCACGGTGTGTGGTGCTCATTTATCGACCTCGGAAGGATGAAAGGCTGAGTTTGGCCCCGCCGGGATTCGAACCTGCGTTAACAGGCTCTGCACGGGTGTCAAAGCGGGCGCTCTACTCGCTGTGCCACTTGACCACTACCAATCTGTAACATTGCTTGTCCAACCAACCCTTCTCTCAGTGCTTGGCTGTTCCTACGGTCATGCTTGGTGAATGTAAGCAGTACTGCACCCATAGTCGCCCTATAAATGTTATTGGATAGCTCAGGGCCAACGTGACGACACGGAGCAACATCCCCTGGTCCGTGCTTAGAAACCTCTGGGTATTAAGCACGTTATAAATAACATATCATATCATATCATAACATGGAGAGTCCAGCCACCAGTGCAGTCGTAGAAAACTGTCCTCTTGTTGAAAGCGCACAAAAGGTCCATCTCTGTAAGTGGCTGGCTTTCTTGTGACATACGGCAATGGTTGTGGTGACCTAACTTTGTAGGAGTTGCTAGAAAATTAGCATACCACGTTTTGCTCTTCAAAACCCGCAAATAGTTGTGTGGACTTTCTAATATTTTGGGTTCTGTTGAGGTGATATTTATAGGTGCGCTTGACATACAATGTGTGAAGCGCTTTGATGATTGTACGCGACATATATAAGCAGCACTACTGTCTCATTCATATGTAAATATGAAGGCCCTTTCAACACACATTCGTTCTCAATGCCACGTTATACATATTCTTCTGAAAGATGGGGGCCATTTTACCTCAAAATGCCTGGATCTCACATGCACGCCTTGTAGAGATGACTATGATATGATATGATATGGCATTTGTAACGCGCCTATACACAAGTGTTTCAAGGCGTAACGAGGCAGGGGGGGGGGAACAAGGGGAAGACAGACAACGATCCTACTAGGCCAAGTATCATTCAGACCGCGCAAGTGCAGGGGTAGGGGAAGGGAAAAGTGCAAGGGGAAGGGGAGGGGGAAGTGCAGTACAAGTAAGTAGAATAAAAATAAATAAATAAATAGGGCCAGCTGGTGGCAAGTGCAAGGTAAGTGCAGGCAAGTGCTGGGAAGGGGGGCTGTAGGGATACAGAGACAGTCCCGCAGTGCAGGGGATGCGATGCCAGGGAGGAAGTGCAAGTCCATACCACCAAATATTATTTTTTCCAAGAAACGTATTGAATTTGATTCTACTGCATGGGTCCAGGGATGACCCATTAACCTTGAATAGACAATATCGAGTTCCCAGGAAGCCATGCTTTTCCTTACCGGGATAGGGGCAAAAGCGACCCTTGACAAATTCCTTACGCATTTTCTGAAAAGAGGAAAATATATCCTGGCGATACAGTGTAGCTAGATTTAGCAGTTAAGTGTACTCTTATTGCGGCATGACTAAGGCCACAGACACTGGACAGATGTAATAAATAGCAACGGATCTGATGCCGTAAGATGGAGAACAGATGTAAGTCACACACACAAAATATTTCAATTTCAGCAGGTGACATGTAAAATCTGTTTGTAGAAGAGGCCGAAGATGTGTATTTAACTTCATAACACACCTAGGCAGATCTATAGGCCTGAACAACCCGAGAAGCCATGAGAAACACTTACAGGGATAGCAATACCGGATTGTGGTGATAAATACCTCCATTGCTCCTGTAAAGGTGCTCTCATTAGGGCTCTATGGGCTCTTCTTCTGGCAGGTGAAGGTGGTCAGAGAATCACACTTGACTGGTTTAAGCCGACACAATGTGGATCATCATGCAAGGCCGCAGTCAAAGGTTAATTAACACCCTAGAGATCAGGCGTATAAGTGGAAAGGTGAAGGTACATATCTCCAACAGAGATTGGAAATCCTCTCCTGTAATGAACACTGTTCCACAAACATGCTTGCGTAGGACTGGAATTCTAGTAATCTCAAGAGACGAAGAGGCCTATGTAGACAGGTCCCAGGGTGATGTGTTTCAATTTAATGAGTCCTTTGAAAGGGTTGTACTGCAGCATGCAGGATACATCTCAGGGGTGCCAGTGTAGTCGCTGGAATGCCTTCCAAAGGCGCACTTTTGATAAGGCGCCATGAGTAACAGACGTTCTGGTGCTTGAAGGTTATTAAAATTACTACAGACATGGGGGCGTGGCTCGGAGCTGCCGCGATCGGCATGACTTCCTAGGAGCTCCTGCCTGGCCCAATGCACCACAGACAATATCGCAGAATCTGGTCCGCGTTTATAGCCACAAGCGACATATAGCGCGGGGGAAGGTCCACTGCAGTGATCGTTCAAGTGGGACCCGGCTCTGCAGCCGAATTATTATGATTCATCCCGATCTCCCAGTCGGGTCTACCGCGGTGACAAGATGGCAGCTGCGACTTCGGGCCATGAAGAGCAACCATGAGGGGGAGGTGCAGGCGAGCTGAAGCAGCCAGAGCCGCCAGATGAAACCAGCTCGCTCACCCGCACTGTCCCAGGCTACCCAGCACCTAGGCGCATGAGCCCGCAAAGACCACACTGACGTTTGCCATGACTTCGGGCCATGAAGAGCAACCATGAGGGGGAGGTGCAGGCGAGCTGAAGCAGCCAGAGCCGCCAGATGAAACCAGCTCGCTCACCCGCACTGTCCCAGGCTACCCAGCACCTTCGCGCATGAGCCCGCAAAGACACTGACGTTCGGGGGTCGGAGGGGGCCCTGGATCCGCGGCTCGGCCAGACACATGGTTTCAGCGTATTGCAGATTTTGCAACCAGCACCACAGCAACCCGCATGAGGCTCTTCCGAGGTCTGCGGGAGTCCAGTGGCAGAGCGGAGTGGCGTCCCAGATCATAGCGCCATATCGCGTGACAGCAGCTGCCAGTCCGGAGCTTCCCCCCCTCCTACTCACCTTTAATCTGTGCACCCCTCCGCAGGTGCTGAATTCGGTACGGCCATCCGCACCACCTCGTGGCTCCACCAACGTAGGAGTCCACGCCCGGCTTCCGCGTGGCTCCCGGAGTGGATTCAGGACCAACACGCAGCTGTCCAGAGCCATCCAGTGCCTCACCATCAGCTAGCGCGGCCCTCCGGCGGCCCGACGCTGCATCGGGGCAGCGCACCTTGGACTACCCTCAGGGCACGGCGGTGCCATTGGGAATACGGCGGATCAACGCCTTGGGCGGCAGCCCACCATTCAGGCACGGCAATCATGCGGCCCGGTCCACTACCAGCAGTTTCCAGCTTTTAAACACCCCGGCCGCGGAGAGATCCATCTGGCCCGGCCGCCTGCGGCTCCAACTCGCCTAGCCTGCGTGAGCGGATCCCCCCGGGGCTGCCCGGAAGAGCAGCATCAAACGACATGAAGCATTGAATTTCACAAGGTGAGGAGTTAAGGGTGCGAGTGGCCCAGCCGAGTTCTGCAACCCCCGATCCCCTCTTCAGTGGGCACCAATAGGGACACTCAACTGGGTGCCCTTGGCGGGGTCCCTGAATTTGCGTTCCCTGCAAGCAGCCTCTACCACCCCCAACCCACACCCATCAAAGGGTTCAGAAATTCCCCCCATGTCCAGCAAAGGGACCATTGCGAGGCCAGCGCACCTACAACCTCACCCCCCCTCGACTCCCTGAAGCTCGCCACTGCCCGCTCTGGACATCCCTGGGCTCTCCCTGCTCCTCGGTCCTTCCTACCATCGGTGGTTTGGCGGGGCCGCTTCCAGTCCAAGGTCCGATAGCGCCGGATTCCCCCCCCACCCCAGGCCCCGTGGTTTGACCTCACTAAGCCGTCGGAAACCCTGTAGTGGGGGCTGGAGTGCGGGAGGTGGGAGACTGGTGCTGGTCCCTGCAGTCCCCACCTGAGAAGCTGAGCCAAGAACACCCTGCAGCGAGCGCAGCTGAATTCACCAAACAGAAGCAAAATGGCAAAAAGCGGGAAGGCATCTAAGCAAACGGACATCGCTGCCCTAATGAGCAGCTCATTGGCTGAAATGTCCAAAAAGGGAGATATACTGGAGGATTCCAATAGTATCACGTATAACACACCCGCAGCAGCCCACAGCCCATCACAAATGGTCACGAAGGCCGATCTTCAAGATTTGCTGTCAGCACTAACCAAAGAAATCCAGAAAAGCACGGAAGAGGTTACGAAAAAAATCAACTCTCTGGATAAGAGAGTGGTGGATGTGGAATGTCGAACCGCTGAGCTCGAAACCGAGGTCTGTGAGCAAAGATTTGAAGATGAGCGAGATAGGGACAGAATCGCAGCCCTAGAAGCGAGATGCGACCTCCTAGAAGCGAAGCAGGAGGACGCAGACAATCGGTCCCGAAGGAATAATATCTACCTACGAGGGATTCCATCCTCCATCCTAGATGCAGACCTAAAAAGTTATGTATCAGATTTGTTTAGGTTCATAATCACCCTCCCGGATGAGTCACCTCTGGTCCTAGACCGGGTCCACAGAACAACTAATAGACAGACATCTGCTCTCCCCCCCATACGTCCTGGTGAGAATACACTTTTTCCAAGTCAAGGAGGAAATCATGCGTGAGGCGAGGCAAAGGCGCCAAATCACCTTCCAAGGGTCCACAATCGCGCTCCATCAAGATCTAGTGAACTCCACTCTTCAAAAACAAAATGCTATGCGAACATTCACGGAATGGCTGCGTGAAAGAAAGATCCTATACCATTGGGGGTTCCCAAGTTCAGTCAGATTCACATGGGAAAGGGCCCAGAAACAAATCCAATCGCCAAAAGAGGCGGACAAATTCATGGGCTTCGGGAGTGGAGAGGGGGAGTCTGAATCCAAAGGATCAAGCCGGGCACTTCCCAGAAAGCAATCGGAAGGACCCTGGTCGAAAGCCAGCAGATGGCGCAGACTCTGCGGTCCCCCCCAAAAAAGACTCCAATCCGGGATGATCAACATCAACATCATCAGAATATCCAGGACCAAGAGTCCCATGCAACTAATGTTCCTGACCTAAGGAATAAAAGGTGGGGGTAACCAATCAGTCCTCAATGAGTCAACAGCTTCACAGTGAGCGGGATCCTCGGCGAACAAAGTCTACGCCTATTCTGGCAGTGCGGGAGCAACGTTTGAGCTCCATTATATTTTGTTTCAGCGGCCCAGTTGGCCATCTTTTGGTGCATTGGCACCACCAGGTTACCCAATGGCAGTAGGATGACGTTTCTCCTACTAGTTCAAATCGGGGGAGGGAGGTGGGAATGGGTCATTGAGGGAGACGTTCAAAGCACGGAGAGCCAGGACGCCCAAGGTCCGACCTCTCGACCAACATCACAACATGTTACAGCAACAACAGTGTCTGAGCCACGCCAATGCAGCAACCTTGTTCCGCTCTTAAAGAGACAGCTCTCAACGGGGGACACAGAGCTAACCACACCCAGCGCAGAAGAGAGGATGGCTGACACAAGCGAGGTAGTAATCCTCTCATGGAACGTCCAAGGCCTGAACTCGCCAAGGAAGTGTAGATCAGTTGAGCATAGGCTGGGGCAATTATCCAGAGACATCGTTCTTCTCCAAGAAACTCACTTACTGCAGGAAGATGAACGTAGGGTGAGATTCAACAGATATAAAAAAGCTTATTTCGCCTCATCGGGGAAAGAAAAGAAAAGGGGGGTGGCAAAATTGTTGATCGATAGAGTCCCGTTATCAAAAATCATAATAAGAAGAGACCCTGGAGGTCGCCTCCTCCTACTTAAGGGCCTATTCGAGGAACTCCCAATTACAATCGTCACAATCTATGCCCCAACACGTCTCAAGCCAACTTCATCTTTGACCTAATTCCCATCATCTTGTCATTCAGGGAAGGCCACCTGATTATGGGTTGGGATTTCAATACTATGCCTAATCCCCAAATGGACAAAACTCTGCCAACCACAAATGCTGACTTTTTGCAAGCACTATCCATAGCAAAGCTGATCAGGGAAACGGAATCTGTAGATGCCTGGAGGCTATTTAATGGAACATCAAGAGACTATTCCCATTACTCTTGTGTACATAAAGGTTTTTCAAGAATAGACCTCATACTAATCTCCGGGGTGCTGTATCCATGTCTAAATAAGGCAGAAATCCACACATGCATGATATCTGATCACGGCCCAGTGTCCGCAAACCTAGTGATATCGGGCCAAAAGCACCCTATTCAGAGACATTGGAAACTGAATGATTCCCTACTGCTAGACGAGTGCATCAGAACGGAAGTGGCGGTAATGATAACCAACTACTTTAAGGAGAACACAACAGAGAACTCCCCCATCAACATCATCTGGGATGCGATGGAACAGTTGTCAGAGGGTCCCTAATTAGCGCTGGGGCGGAACAGAGTGTTAGGAAAGATTTCTTAATTGTAGGGAATTTTCCTTCCATGTGGCAACCCCTAAACATTTTGCTGTTTTCATCCTGATCTAGACTTTGCCAGAGAAGCACGGCCTTCTGCCGCACTCCTCTGGGCTTTCGCTCCATTCTTGCGGGGAACTGATATGCCCCTAAGACAGTCAGTACCGGGAAACGTTGTTTTCCGTAGTTCTTTTATCATGTTGCAGCTTTCGCGCAACATGACACAAGAGGGCACTGTAAGCTAAGTTGCTGCTCTCTTGGGTCTCTAGTCACTCTACAGTCCCTAGACACTCTCTTCGGATTGTTAACGAACGGTGCAAATGAATCAGGGACGGGAATGGGGGCAGCAATCGTTTCTTTGTGTTTTGAGCTCCTTTTGGCTGTTTAAGCGCGTTTCTCGCGCTTAACCCAAAATGATGGCCTGGCTCCCAAAATGGCCAAACCACGAGACTCTTTGTCCTGCCCGCTGACCGTCTTGCCCCCTTCACCTTCCCCAGGTCGAGCCGAACCGGGGCCTTCCTTATTTGGGCATGTACTTTCCTGCAAAACACAGATCCTTTCGCGGGCTTCTACAGGCCTTGTGTGTGCCTCCAGAATGTGGGTTGGGATGTCTGGTGTCAAAACACATCCTGGGTGCCAGAGAGTCTAGTGTGTCTTGAATGCCTGGGACCACCGTGGTCCATGATAGGTCCACGTATGGTGTGAGTGTTTTGTGAGCAGATCTCCCATTGGGTCCTCTCCGTTTTGGCGTGAAGGGCACTCTGGTTAAGAGGAGGCTGGAAACACCACTACCATGTCGATCTCCTGAGTTCTCACGAACGACGGATACAGGAGCCAAGTATCTTGCAACTAAGAGGCTGAACCGAGGAATCGCTGGTGACCCGCTGAAGGACTGCTCCTCTGCACTGCTGTCGCCCTGTGAAACCATTCTGCCTCTGATCGAACGAGAAGGCCTGTACTGGTACTTCGACCCTTTGGAATAGTGGGAACAACTATTCTCGGCATCTTCATCATCTCCTGCACGTAAGCCTTCGGAAGCGTCTCTGGGCCATCCAGTGGACTGACCAGCTTACCCAGGAGTCTTGCTCTGTAACCGCCGTCAGGTTGCTGCTGTATTCCGAGTCCTTGACACTCTCACACGATTCGTACACTTGGCATTCCCAGGTCTGAAGTGAGAAGTGTACATTGGGCTGAAATACACACAGCCACTTCGTTGCCCTGCTGTGGTAACAATCTGTGCGGGTTCACTGCGTTTGGGACATCGTCAACTCTAACTTCTGCTGCCGCGGAATCTACACGACGCCGAGACGTCCCCTGCTCGTATCTGAACCTGGCAGCACTGAAACTGACATGGAGAAGCCTGGGTCTGCCTGCATCGGGGACCGGTGAGTAGCAACGCTAGGAACTGGTCGCCCTCCTGCAGTAGCCCGTAGCTTTTCCTCGCTGTGTTAAACAGCACACCTTTTTCGCACTCGCGCTCTGCTTCTGCCCGCAAGTGGTGGCCGCGCTTGAGTAGCGGAGATCTGTTTGCCCTCTTTTGTTCACCACGCTGAACTGCCTGACTTCCTTGAAGAAACTCCCCTTGGCCCATTGGCACCAGCGTGTGCAGGTACTTTTGAGCACAACGCTCCACTCTTCGTAGGGCTCGGACTTCCTTCTAGTTAGGTAACCTCTGAAGGCGAACTGGGTCTAACGATTACTTGCACTCCCTGTTTTCCTCCCCATCTAGGTGGTCTGCATATTTCGTGCTTCGAACTCTTTAGACCCTTCGGTAATTGTATATATATTGTATTTGATTGTGATGTGTTGGTTTACTTGAGTTTTATCGTGATTCTTTACTATGGTCAATATTACAAAGACCTTGTAATAAATGTGTCTATATTTTTAATATAACACCTGCTTGGAGTAATTTGTAAGTGTCCTTGCTTTGTGTGCCCATTGCGGGCTGTCAGTCACCGTCACCCCTCTTGAGACCTAGTCTTGACCGCCGCGATCGCTACCTTGTTTGGTCTGGCTTGTCCAGAGGTTACACTGTTCCAAGAAACTAGGCTGGCCTTCTGAACCTCTGCCCCTCCAGGACAGAGTTCAGAAATCCATCTTAACACAGAGGAGAATCTCGAACATTGCGCAGCCAAACTGGAGGAAAAGGTAAACGAATTATGGGCCAAGCTTAAATGTCGCAGCTCTAGGAAAACAGAAAGAGCTCTGAGGAAAGCCAAAATAGCATTAGAAATGCACTGCGACGACTGAACTGCCAAGTCATTGGCCTTCACGAGGCAGTTCTATTATAGCAAAGGGAATAAGGCAAACAAAATGCTGGTGCAAAAACTGAAGAAGCTCTGTAGCAGAAACAACATCCTCAAATTAGTTGGAGCTGATGGGAAATCACGCTACTACGAGGCAGATAAAATTGCCGAACTAGTGAGGCATCATAAAGCCATAATGTTGGGGAAACCCACAGTGTTAGACAGCCTGCCAGGGTATTTGCAAACTATACCCCCTCAAAGTACAACCCAGCTAGATTCTCTAGAATCGCCTATCACTACCGAAGAAATCATAGAAGCCATCAAATCTCTCAAATCCACCGCACCAGGCCCAGATGGACTATCCGCAAACTTCTATAAAAAGTATGCCAGCATTCTAGCACCCCAGATGTCGGCCCTATTCAACTCCTTTTTGTCCTCAAGATCGGTCCCCGGGTCAATGGCAGAGTCGCTCACAGTACTGCTACACAAACCTGGGAAAGACACCGAGTTGGCCACCTCTTACCACCCGATTGCACTTCTGAACAATGACGGGAATATTTTTGCTAAGGTCCTAGCTAGCAGGCTGGGTGCGGCTCTTCCAAACCTGATTGACTGCGATCAAATGGGATTTATTCCAGGGAGGGGGACCGACGATAACATCAGGCGGACGATAAATATCACTGAAAGCGCCCACAAGTTGGACGTGGGAATGGCGGTCATATCTTTGGACGCACACAAAGCCTTCGATTTGGTAGATTGGGGGTATATTCGAGCTGTGCTAGAGTACTTCGGCCCAACATTTATCACATGGGTAATGGCCAATTATCAAACACCCACCGCACAACTGCAGGTTAACGGAACCAGGTCTGAGGCAATACATATATCAAGGGGCACCAGGCAGGGATGCCCACTCTCATCCTTGATTTTTGCTCTATCCATGGAGCCTTTCGCAGCAAGAGTCAGGCAGAATAAGAGGATGGGGGGATTACCGTGGGAGGCCACGAATACAAAATCGCTCTATACGCGGACGACATGTTTATAACAGCGTCAAACCTGGCGTCGTCCCTGGGGGCCTTGTGGGAAGAGGTCAAAGAGTTCAGGGCCCTATCAGGGTTCAGAGTAAATCTGGACAAATCCTCGGCCCTAGCAATCAATCTCCCTAAGCAGGAAAGAACTAGCCTTACTCCCCTAATGCCGATCCCATGGGCGAAAGGAGTTATTGAATACCTTGGGGTACACATCACTAAAGACCCGTCACGCTTGTACTCAAGCAACTTCCCGCAATTGATTAAAGAATTCCAAAACGATTTAAAGAGGTGGAAGACTCAACAAATCTCCTGGTTTGTGCGGATCACGGCTATAAAAATAAATCTAATCCCCAGGTGGCTGTACTACTGCACAGCATTACCGATCCACTTCCCGGGTGCCGTCCTGGCAGCACTGCAAAAAAAAATCCAGGAATTCGTCTGGGGGGGAGAAAAAGCCCCAAATTGGAAGAAGAATTATGATGCGGGGGAAAGCGCAAGGCGGGCTGGGAGTACCCGATATTGCCAGATATGCACTAGCGGCGCAGCTGTCGCATGCATACTCTTGGGTGCAAGAGTCAGATACCCCGAAGTGGTCCCAGCTAGAGGAGGCCTGGTGCCCGGTCACACAATCAGAACTCCCACACCTGCCAAATATAAAACCACAAGCAAACAGTGGCCCCTCTCCGCAACGCTCACAATCGTCCGCAGTTGGAAGGCGGCAGCCCGGAAATGGGGCATCCGAGGTTCTCTGGGTCCCCTGACCCCCATCTGGAATAACCCTGATTTCTCACCAGGCAATCCTCCGCTCTGCTTCCAGCCCTGGAGGGAGGGAGGACTACTGAAGTCGAGCAATTTTCTAGAAGAGTGAATGCCCATATCGTTCGAGAGATGCAAGTCAAAAGTCGGGATTGATGAGCAGGAAAGATTCCAATATGCCCAAGAGTCAGATACCCCGAAGTGGTCCCAGCTAGAGGAGGCCTGGTGCCCGGTCACACAATGAGAACTCCCACACCTGCCAAATATAAAACCACAAGCAAACAGTGGCCCCTCTCCGCAACGCTCACAATCGTCCGCAGTTGGAAGGCGGCAGCCCGGAAATGGGGCATCCGAGGTTCTCTGGGTCCCCTGACCCCCATCTGGAATAACCCTGATTTCTCACCAGGCAATCCTCCGCTCTGCTTCCAGCCCTGGAGGGAGGGAGGACTACTGAAGTCGAGCAATTTTCTAGAAGAGTGAATGCCCATATCGTTCGAGAGATGCAAGTCAAAAGTCGGGATTGATGAGCAGGAAAGATTCCAATATGCCCAAATTCGACATTGGCTGTCCCATAGGGTGGTCCGGGAGAAATGCCACAGAGAGTTATCGGTCCTGGAGCTCTCCCTAACAACCCCAACTAATAGAGGAAAAACTTCTACTCTTTATCGCCTCCTAGATAGGTCAGATCCCTCCAAAAAAGAAAGGTACATGCTTGAATGGGAGAAGGATTTAGGACGGGAAATAGAGGTCGAAGAATGGGAGAAAATCTGGACTAGACTGCATAAGAGTTCACAATGCATCACAAATAGGGAAGGGGGCTACAAACTCTGCTGTAGGTATTATGTTACCCCGGCTCAGCTAAACAAGGCCAACCCATTCATTCCCGGAACCTGTTGGCACGGTTGCCCCGCCCCTGGATCACTATTCCATATGGTTTGGAACTGCCCGAAGGCAGAGGCATATTGGAAAGAGGTAATAAACCACATCAAGGAAATCATCGGCCTCTCCATCCCCTGGGATCCTGGGATAATCCTTCTGGGTGAAACAGGAGGAGGGGCATTCCCAGTCTCAGGGCACATCCGTCTATGCACGTACCTACTCCTAGCAGCAAAAATTGCAATGGCCCCTTGTGGAAAAATCAAGATGGACCTTCAGTAGCGTTATGGTGGTCCAAGTGTTGGGACATAGCCGCTGCCGAAAAGGTCACAGCAATCCGGTCTGGCTCACTGAATAGAGCTCTAAATATTTGGGACCCATTCATGGATTACGCTGCTAAGTTTCCAGCTCTCACTAGAAGACCTCCACTAACCAGATGGCTTCAAGGCAGCCCGCTTTATTACACTATAGACTCAAGCCGGACCATCCAAGAGTGCAGGAACCCGCTAGGACACCATGAATAGGCAGGGTCATGGACAACAGTGGTCAGGTCACCAATAAAAACATCCCCTGCCTGATGGCTCAAACTGCATTATCATATTGGCGCAATTATTGATTACTGCCATGTTGCTGTTGTTGTGTTTATCTGCAAAAACCAATAAAATGTTGTTAGGAAAAAAAATATTACAACAGACATAAAACAAGTGGACGTAAGTACAAGTATGGTAACTGTTTGCAGAGCCAAGAGAGGAAGAGTCAAGGTTGTCCGGTAATATCTAAATATGTTCTGGGGCAGAGGTTAGAGTAAACGCGTGGTAGAGTAAAAGAATAATAATAGCCATTTATATAGGGCTACCTAACCCGCAGGTGCCGGAGAGCTGGAATAACTGTTGATATTATCCCACAGTGTGGCAATCAGTTTATTGACCTCTGGAGAATGAAAGGCTCAGTTAACCCTGCCGGCATTCAAAAACGCACCAGCCAGCTGCGCACAGATGTTAGAAACAAGCACTTAGCTCGCTGTGCTATCTGACCAGCTATGCATAGGAGTCATGGGTGGGGAGGGAACAGTATTTGGTATATGTGTGCAGGCATATCTTAGTTTGTTTTTTTCTGTTCATGGAGCCACTTTTTCATATTACTTTTTATCTCTTGTGGCTGTATTCGGTTTTTGGAGTTTTAGGACTTTTAAGGTCATGCTTTCATAGTAGGGTAATGCGAATGAGCTAGACCAGAACATTATGACTAGTTTGTTATTTTAAGACAAAGCAAATGTTAGGTAATTGCTGTAGCTTGTGGCTTACTAAATCTTTTTGCATACGTGAGAATTTCCTGTGTGCGCTACTAAAAATCTGAGCGGCAACCAGAAGGAAGATGGGCAAGCATACATGCGCACAGCTTAGAGGGAACATTGGTCCCCACCTCTGGAAAATGTGATTCACTCTTTGTCACTCCCCACAGGTAGAAGCTGGCTGCCTTGCTTAAGGAATCTGCAGTGGTGTTATGAACACCCAGGACATGGTTCAAGAAGAGAGATAAGGAATGGCATAGAATCCACTCCCATTGGCACCTGGCTTCTTTCTAAAGGCCTGGTAATTGGGTCCAACCTTGCTTGCTGATGTCGAAAGGTGATGTCTGTGAGAAAACTGAATACTTAACCCCTAAAGGAAGGAAAGAAAGTAGCACCGATATTGCTGCTCACAGCTCCAAGATATTTTAGTAGAGCTACGTCTTTGCTACATACCAATGGTCTTTTGCGTTGATGGCTGTGAAGATGTGAATCCTGTCTGACACTTTACATCTGTTACCACTGTTACTTTGAATTGTGAATCTCGAAACAGGGAACCTTGCCAGAGTACCTTAAACCTTTCACCAGAGTTGAGATTTCCTGAAACAACAGTCTAATTGTGTCTTGCTTTACCCTTTTCCTGTTATTTGTTCTCATCGGGAGCTGAGCTTTCCCAGAATGGATTGCATTCTTAATCTGCAACAGCGGATTTGTGTAATGCATGATGCAAGTATCCCCAGAATTGCAATGCATTTCCTCACCATCAACGGATATAGGAGGGTCAGAAAAGTTGCAAGTGCCAAGATGGAGCTAACCCGCTCTGAAGATAGCTCGGCCAAAGCCGTGCTGGTATTGAAGCATGCTCCAGAAGTTGTAAATTCTGTGATGGCCTAAATTGTGATTTGCCCGAGTTGATCAAAAAACGAAATGGTGTAAATAATGTAATTCTTTGTTGCAGGGATGTTGAGGTCCTTTGCCTGGATGAGCACCCAGCAAACCAATCGTCCAGACAGGTAGAGCAATTGTTACACCGACTCTTGAGATGTGCTGACACTGATGTGAGTTTCTTTATGAACATATGCAATGCTGATGTGAGTCTCAGGGCAGCACGTTGAATTGAAAGGGTTGCCTGCCAGCCACTCATCTAGAATATTTACAGTGTTTCAACAAGTGGAAGCATGCATATTCCAGGTATATGGATGCAGTCTAATCCACTCTCTGCAACAGAGAGATGATGCTCTACCACATGACCATCTTGGAAGACTAACTTCAGGATTACTTCAAGTACCTAAGATCCAAGACAGGCTTCCATTTCCACTCCCCACGCCCCCCCCCCACATTCTGCAATGGTGGAGGCACCCTTTCATCTGCCCCCGGCCATATCAAGCCAGGCGCACTACCTAATCCAATTCCGATAGCTGATGATGAGGGCTGGGTTTTGGTGATGTGATTGGAGGCTTCTTCCTAAACTCTAGCATCAGTCCTTGATGTAGCAGAGATAGCCCCCATTGGTCTATTGTTGAAGATGCCATCTCTTCTTAAAAATAGGTGATATTTCCCACAAGGGGGTAAACGTTAGCAGGGGGGTGAAAGGGTGATTCATGTTTGTTTGTTTGACTGTCTTTTGATGGGTTGCAAGTCTTCTCTTTTGATGATTTTCTGTAACAGTGGTAGCTTCATTTGTACCTGATTGTTATATGCTTGCAAACTCCTGTTTGTGGGTTATGTTCCTTTAGCACCTTGAACGGGCCGGAAGGCTCCGAGTAGTTGAAGCATGCATAGAAAACATCTCAGTATCTATCGTGATGTTCTGGCGGGCCTCATCAATTTTCTTGCATTGGCAATCCTCTCCATGGAACGGCATATCCATCATTATAGCTTACACTCCAGGAAAGAAGTAGCATACTAAAGCCAGCTTTGCCTGAGAAAAGCTTCCCCATTTGCTACGATTAAAAAACAAAGTTTCTACAACATCCATTACAGTTTAGGGTGTGTTTGAGGGCAACGTCTCCTTCATTAAAGGTGTCATAAGCTTTGTTTCCGGGAGGTGCCTGAGAAGGTGAGCAACCTGATTCCATATCTTGAAGTCATATCTTATGAGAATTACCAAGGAACTGGCAGCCTTCACTCTACTATTGTATATCGCTAGCACTTTCTTTCCAAATGTATCTGCCTTCTCGGTCTGGTTGAATGGAGTATTCTGCAGATGGATTCATAGAACACCTCCTTGCAGCTCCTGAGATAAATGAGTGTGGTTCTGGCTGATAAGGAAGACATGTGGTTGAATCTTCCGGAGATCTACATTTCCTTTTTAATCAACATTTGAAAGGAGTGTAGACACCTTATGCCCAGATATGTTCTAGATTCGGAATGGAGTTGGCTGCCTTTCAGGTCCCGTCCATCAAATCAAAAAGGAAGCAATCTTTCTTTTGTGAAGTGATATAAAAGTCTGCTTCGTTGATAATATAATTAATTAGGCTATGGAATGCCTTAATTGTATTTGTGTGTGAAACTTAGAAAATCCTTGGGTATGATCCTGTCCTCCAAGTCATAGGAATGTGTACCGATGGGCTTAAGGTTCCTATATCAGCTTGGTCCAACCGATATCTTTCTTGTTTCTAGAGTGGTGAATGGTCATCACCTCTTGGACTTGGAGCCTATCCTTCAATTCTTGTCAAAGATGCCAGCTGTTCCCTCGAATGAAAGTAAGGGGGGCAGAGGTGAGGTCACTGTTTTCATTGGCTCTTGCAGGTGAGCAAGGATTTTTAGAGGTTAAGGTAGTGTCTGGGATAGACTGTTAGAGCTGGTGGCTCTGCCTGCAGTTCAGGAAATGGTGCTACTGGCACTTGTTATGTTCAGATGCCAATCTTTACAGGGATGTCAGAATTAGCATTGACAGTAGCTGATTTGGAGCAATTGGTTCCATGGGTAGGATGACCTGGATCAGAAAGTCATGAAACAATCTCTGAGGTGGGACAAGAAGAAATAAGGGAGTGGCCCAACCCCTTCCAAGTCGGAATCCTCAAAGCATGACATTTCCTGTTCTTGGATGTCTTCAAAGTCAGTATCCGTCTGAAAATCTGGTGCTACTGGATTGCATCAGACAACATATCTACCTATTTTATAGAGAATGTAATAAAAAAACGGTTTAGGCAAATGTTCCATGCAAAACCTTGCAGGCTCATCATTTTCTGTGACTTTCAATCTTTTTGTCCTAACAGTATATTTGGTGATAGCAGAAATATCGCAACCGTGATGCACACTGTCTACATAGTGTGTGCCGTTGATGGAGTCCAAAGTGTCATCAACAAGTGCCTCACTGTTGAAATATGCACCAGACGAAGTTACGCTAGTGTCTATGCCATTAACAATGAGTTTGTTGATGGGTGCTCCATTTACAAAAGTAGCGCTTATGTAGCCTGCGCTGCTGGGAAGGTCATTGATGTCTTCCTCATCAGTGAGGATGACACTGGTGGAAGTTGTATTGATAAGGATTGAACTGATGGAAGTTGTCTCTATGGACGTTGCACTGACAGAGTGAGCGCTGACATAGGTTACGCTGACAGCGAGCGTTTCAGTTGAGGTTGCGATGACCGAGGTTGCACCTATATGGAGGGCTCAGAAGGAACTCTTGGTATGACTGGAGCAGGTCAAGCCCTTTTTTATCCCCAACCTCTGTACCTCTCGCTTTGGATCTTTCTAAGTTCTGAGAGAATTATTCCCGCAGATGTGCCTTCTTGCATGGAGCAGATGACAAGATATTGTCTGTGATATCAATGCATATATATCATTACAACAAATTGTACAAATGTTATTCCATCAATGGATATGGTGTATCTTTTATCTTTACGCTTTCTGTTGATTTTGTTGCTTTTCTTTTCAATTTGTGATACAAAAATACTCTCAGCCCTGATTCAAAAAGGCATAGAAGTTGCCAAAACACGTGTCTCACTAAGGGCATTAAAAATATACGTTGATATAAACTCACCTTATGTTGAATATTTACTAATGGTGCTGCCAATTATGTGAAGAAGGCTTTGCCTTTTTTCTACTGAACTTGCATGGATGATAGCCACAGCTTCATGAAAGCCGTGGCAGAAGTGTACTGAAAAAAGTAGTGGAACTGTGGTCTCAACAGGGGAGAGGATTCTAATTGGGTGTCACACGCCGGACCAGGACTCTTGCCCTTAGCCTAGGATGTAGCGCTCAATTAGAATACTTTTTCTTTATTTCCTAGAATTCAGATTGAGCTGGCACCCAACCCGTCTCACACCCCCGTTTACAAATACCCCGGGTCACAATGGACCAAGAACCAGGCCGGTTGGTGGGAATGCAATATTCATTTATTTTAGATTCAAAGAAAAATCACACAATTTTAATATTGGGCAGCAATCACCAATGGGGTGATACTTACAATGTAAACTGTTGAAATACACTTGGTTGACATTCTACTAGAACATATCCAAAGCACAGATGAACAGGAGCAATTTTACTGTTCGGTTAGATGGCACAAGAATTGAGTTACCCCTGCAATGCTCCCTCAAAGCCCAATTAATCGAATTTTGAGTGGATAGGAAGGAGCAGCAAGGAGTCGGGATTGCAGACAGCAAACAGAAAACCTTTGCTATTGCATAAATGACACTCTGAATTTCTAAATAATTAATTTACATGGGCAGTTGAATAAATGGGGTAAATATGAGTTATAACAGTATCAGGGATGGAAGAACACTAGCAACTACAAGCCAAGGTTTCAACAAAAGGCATACAGTTCAAAACCAAATTCAAAGTAAGAACAGTGCAGCCAAATTCACACGTTGGAAAGTTGCATTTTCCTCTTTTTACAGTTTTAAATGTCAAAACGGTTTGGAAAAAAACGGGTGAAATAGACAGAATCGGAATGCGGTTTTTAGGCTGGGTGATAGATGCACATCACAATGATAATAGGAAATTGAAAGAGTGACTAGCTGAATAACTGGATCAGATTTTCAATGTGAAAGGAAATTCGGTTTTGGGAAAATAAAAGCAGTTAACAGAGAAAATCGGTTTGTAAAGAAAAGCGACAAATGCTACAACTATATCTTTGTAACTAGATTATCAAGTTACAGGTTAAGCAGCCATCTTAACCCCTTTCAGGCTGCGTGTCTCTTTATGTGGAAATTCATTCATTTACTCCAAATATGACTAAGGACTTATGCAATGCACTAAAGAGATGGGAAAGAATGGCGCCAACACATGAAATTAAGAAAAAAGATACACAGAGGATTCAGACTACCTTAAACAAGTTATCAGGGTATGGATGGGACTACTTAGAAGGTGAAACCAAGACAAGGTATAAAGATAGGTAGGCTATGTGTTGTTATGGGATGGAGAGATACAATCAGCGCTGGAGTTTGGGATGTGGGACAGCCAACCAGGTTTCTGGACTCAAGGGATCTGCTCACGGCACCATGGCTGGTCTCTCCTAGCAGAAAACAGCTGAGCCTGTCTGGTCACGGAACATCAGCATGCAGGTAGTGGGGGAAAAAAAGCCGGTCTGGTCACAGGATACTCTCCAAAAGGGTACCACAGCGTTTCCCTCTTTTTCCCTGATTTATTGGGATTTTGGTATGGGGTTTAGTTCTGAATGGTGGTTCTGCCTGGATAGGGTCAGCTATGCTCTGGCCTGGCAGTGGATCTGGAATCTGCAGGATGAATATGAAATGTCTGGATACGCAGCAGCTGTAAAATTCCGAAGAGTGTGTGTCCTGTCTCTGTGAGCTTCCCCCTTTTATAAGGCGGGTGACATCACAGGATTGACTGTGGGGTAGAACTAAGCTAGACCTACCACTAAGAATCGGATAGGTCAGCCTATGTCATGTCGTCTCCTCTCCTCCCTGGAAGCAGATTGGGCTGGAGGAGGGGACTGCATTTTATGGGGGGTGTTTTTATGAGATACAGAGCATCCCCCAGCTAAAAATCAGTTAGGCCATAAATCTCAAGTTTTTACAGTTATGGCACTTTTGCAAATCACATAGGCAAATGACATATTCAACACAGAGCATGGCAGTCCAACTCCCAGGTTTGTACGACATTGTTTCATCCTTCTAATAATCTTTCACACTTTTTGGCGGGAAATGTTTCACTTACAATTCTATAACTTTATGCATGTGTACATATCATCATAAGGCATGTTAGTATTGAATTTCAAAGTGGCACCATATACACTTTCCTCCAAATATACAATTTTCCATCATTTCCGTCCCCAACATGCTAGTGAAGGCTACCACGTCTTAATTTAAAGCCACAAAAATTGCATTTAAACTGTAAAACTCTCGCATTACTGTGTTGTCCAACAGCAGAAATAACAGTCTTAAAGTTTATTAATTAAAATAGTCTTTTGAGCCAGATGGCCAGCATTGTCTCCCAAATAAGGGCATAATCTCCAAAGCTGCTCTGGAGTTGGCTGTGAAGCCCCCCAGTTGAAGCTGAGGGAAGCTGTTATTTGCAATTTCACAACTAAGTGTCCTGGAACTCTATTGTACCAGGCTCAAGCCCAGACACAAAGTCTGACGAGCATGTGAAATGCTTCTTCTTGGTCCATTCATAGTTTGCAAGGGGCTGGCCCCTTTGGGAGAAGGCAAATCCTGTCCCCAACAAGCAAATGTCCTTTGAAGCCAAGTAGGAAAACCTGTTCGGTGGCTTCCACAGTAAATGCACTTATTTACTTATTTTTTTCTGAATCTGAAGCAAGTCTGTTGCTCTAAAACAGCCCATATATGTTTTCAAACAAAACCCCCCCTTACATTTCTAGGCAAGGAGAGGGCCTTATTCAACATTACACTTTTAAAACAGACATTTTTCTTGTTTGCAAAAGCAACCCTTTTTACGCGTGGTGAATTTTCCTTTTTCTGTCACCTCCCAATGCGGTTTTATCTTCCATCTAGATTCTAAACATTGTTTGCAGCCCTAGTCAGTTTATCTCACACAGCAATCTGTTCAAGGCAAAGGTCCACTGATACTGACATAGGCACAGAGGAAATGGGGCTTCTTTTGAAGAGTTCAGCTGGGATATTTTGTTGCAAAGTGAAGCCTTTTTCCCATAGGGCTGGGAGTAAAGTTGTTTGTGATTTCACCGATTTTGCCTGACACCGCCTGTCATTCCGTGGGAAATGCTTTCTTTTGCTGGAGCACAACCTGAATATGGCTGGGCATAGCTGGGTCTCACATGGATCAGAACTGTCTATTGTTGAACAGATGGGGATCAGGCTCCATCATTTTAATGCAAAATATTTCCTTTGGAAATTTTGAGCGAGCAGCCAAGCAACGCTGCTTTTCAATTCTCTTGGTTTGCATAAGGAAACACACTGGCAGACTTTCTCGGTGTGTTCCCTGTTCCATCTTGCCCAATAGGTGCTTGACAAAGACATCGCAGCCATCATTTTTGCAGCTGCAAATGCAGTTTTGCTGCAAGGGAATAGCGCTCAAAGGAGCCAGCACCGCCATTCTGCTGGTAACTGCTGAGTGCAGAATGGTGATGGAGGGGGATTCTGCTGGGTGGGTAAATGTACCCCACAATAAGGTGGAAGCATAGTGCAATATGTAACAAGGTGTTGCAGCTGGGCATTACAATAGTCTAATTGACTGGTAACAAAGGCTCATATTACAACTTTACACATACACAAGGACATGAATGGAGAAATCCTCTATATAGAATGATGAAAATGGTTGAGGAATGATACACAGAAAAAAATAAAAGTAGTGGACCACCGCTCCCGACCGATCCCTCTCACTTCGATCACTGCATGAAAGTGATTTACAGTTACCGTACTGGCAGGGATTGTGGAAACAGCTGCATGAAACTGATTTACAATGATAATTATAATTATGAAAATGTAAATCAAAGTACTTCATGGACTGCAAACATTTTAAATGTAAAAAAAAGAAATCGCTCGTGTACTATGATGACGGGGAATTTTTTCATGTTACCCTAAAGAACCAATTTCAAATGTATGGCTTTTGAACCCATTTTCTCCCAAACATTGTGCAGTAAAATGCAGCGTGTCAACACATTTTAAAAACGTTCACAGTGGAGAACCTCACCTCCCCTAATCCGATCTCTCTACATTACGTAGATCTCTCTTGGTCATTCCAACTAATTTGTGGGAGATATTAATGTCCATTCACTAGAAATATTCATCTGCCACCACTGCCCTTGAATCGTTTACAATGCTAGTACCCACTCAGTGGCGTCCGCTCCCCCTGACACAAAAAAATGCCTCCAACACTGGCATGCACATAATCATTTTACTGGCCATCCACAGTGGTCACTGGCACATTTGTGCACCAGGTCCTGCCTACCCTTGTTTCTACGCTAGGTGAAGATGTCAACTTTTGTTAAAAAACATATACCTTTCACCTAGTGTAGCGTGCAACATGGCAAGATGATCATCTTCGAGGATCTTGGCAGACCCTCAGCAGGACTCACAGAGTGCCCCCACATTTTGTGTTACACCACTGGTTGACAGCCTTCCACCTATGTGGGTGCAGGAACTGCATCTTAAGTGATGAGCGTTAAATGGCCTGTCACAGCAGTTGCACTTTTCACATTTTATAAGGACAATAACCCAACCTCACCAAATTGCCTTGCACAAGGGAGCACCTGGATGACCATTAACAACTCAAAACTCAACCTGGATGAGGCAGAAGTAATTATTGATTTTTTAACCCAATGCCACACCAGAAACACCAACACTGTGGTCAACGGTAAATTGCAATACTTCCAGAGCACAGCAGCAATACCACAACTCATACTCCACAGGATGGAACACACAACCACAGCCCTAAGTACTCTCTACTTGCTACCAGTTAAAAAAAATCCAATAACAACTATAAAAAAAACACTGAGATCCAGCAGTAATATACTACTAGATATCACTCCACTACACCACAGAAAGCCACTGAAGATCAACTTTGTCCAACATGGTGCCAAAACTCTGGGAATCCACATAATCCAGGAAACACGAAAGGTCTGGCTTTTCAATACCTACCCCACTAAAGCACCTCTCAGCAACCAGAGGTGTTTCAGGATGTTCACACTAACCCAGCAACTTGGGTCAAGCCCTGGGTATATGTTACCCCTTCGAGCGTCAACCAAACAAGCAGGAATGCTATGCTGGCTCCTCTCCACCACAATGTCATTTGTGCCACAATGTTAACTGTTGTGTCAAGCTATCCTGCAGGATAACTGTTCTAGCAACACTGCATGTCCCACCCTATATCTCCCCTAGAGCATCCCCATGGATCCTACACAATATGGGCAATGGAACTCTATCCCTATATCTGCTCACTATTGCTTTACTGCAGCCTATGCTAACTCTACCCACTAACTACTCATCTTCCTTACTCAAACACAATGAGCGCATACCAACTAAGCCACTACACACATGGTTTCTTAATACCAACCAACCAAACAACAGAACGCTGCACCTGTACAACCAACATACATAACACAGCGCCAGGCAACACATATTACCAGTACACAAAACACCTAGTAACTCAGCCTTACGCAGCACCCAGATGACTTCCAGCCTGCATGCATCAACACAAGAGCACCAGTATCTTTAAATTACCCTCCCTCTACTAACCAAACCCAACTCACTCTTTCAGATGAAACTGTCAGGGAGCTTGGGGACCATGGAAATTGTAGCGGTGGGCAGTATAAATCCCAATAAAATAACATTCCCACATCTGTTTAAGAGCCTAGAGCATAAAACAAATTAAAAAATGATACTCATGTCAAGGATAAGCATTTCTCATCAAGCAGAAAAAAAACCACTGCCAAAATAACGCTTTTCTCTGCACCTGCCTTTAAGCAGGGAAAACTAGGAACAGGGGAAAGATACACAGATCAAAGTGCATTCCTACGTGAAATTGCATGCGTTTTGAGCTGCAACGGGTACACATCAGGCACGCCCCAGGTTCACATTTTCAAAGTGCGCTAATTCACAAAAGTTGATCTGGACAGGCAGATACTTTTGTGAGGGATGATTCATTGTTGTGAAACAACCTGCATGCAGAATGACAACTCTTTTCTCCACGCGTGTGTTAAAGGATGTTTGATTATTTGGTCGACTAATTTAGCTTTATAGACCGAGGCAATAAGGGCTTGCAAAAGTGAGTTAAATGCCTCTCATTCCGGTTTTACTTCTACCCCACAATTCCTTCTGTATTTTATGTCAATCTTATCATTCAGGTCTATTCTGTAATCGCCCCTCACGTTGGTAAACGTACTTCCCTTTAATTATCCGACTATTTGTTTTTAAGTGGAGCACTGCATTATTTTCATTTTTTTATTTGTTTATTTGTAATGCGCAGAAAGCCAGCCGGCATCAGGGTGCAGGACAGGAAACACTCACACAATAGGACTAATAAAAACAGACAGGACCGGTGCGAGAGGAAGGCACACCAATACGAGGCAGAGAATCCCCTAATCAAACTAGTAGGTTTTCAGCTGTGGACGAAAAATAACTATTCCTGTGAGATTAGGTTCGTGACATATAAATACTTACAATCCAATCAAATAAATATATCAGTTATTACACAGCAAACACTGAAAAATTATGCAAACGATTCTGTCCGAAAAATCAAAATTTTGTTTTTTTTATTAGACTATGTAGATTAGGGGACTCCTTCCGAGACTGGCTGGGACGCATGGAGCGACCAAAATAGTGTGGATGGTTGTTTTATTTACTTTCAGTAAGTGGTGTTGTTATAACACCCGTGTAAAACTAGCAAGATTTTTAAATATTAATGATTTCTGTTTCACATTTCTTTGCTTTAAACGTTAGTGTGTATGAGTAAGCTTTGATTCAACTTTGCTGTTGGTGCCCACAGTTGGGAGCACCAATGAGACTTAATTGCCTGCAACCCAAGTTAATAGCCCCAAGCAAACCAAGGTCCTTTTATGAGGGCCAAGGGCAACTCCAACTGCTTGCCCCATATACACATGAGGAACAATGCTCTTTTGATCACAAAAGAACGTTCAGATTTTACGGGAAGCAATGAGGTTGTGGAGCGGAGTAAATGGAACCGCCACCGTGGACAATACATAAGGACAGTCAACATTGAACATTTTTAAGTGCAGGTAGGAGGTACGGCCAGATGTGCTCGGGATGTAACCAGGATGGGTGAAGTGCTAAGGTGGAGGCAGAGGAAGTCTGGGTTAGAGGTGAGGGATAAATGTTAGCTAGCAGAGAGATGAGAAGTAGGTTAAGAGGGTACCTCGGAGGCGAGGAGGTAGGCTTTATGATATGATAAGTCATTTATAACACGCCAGTACGCAAGTGTTTCTAGGTGTGAAAGTTTGGTTTGGTTTTGAAGAAATCCATGTGGACTGCTTCTCGGATGTCCAGGGCAGGAGAATTCCATGCAAGCAGAGAGAAAGAGCGGAAGCAAGAGGAAGCACAGGGAGGGCAAGGAGCCACAAGTTTAGTCGTCGAGGCAGAGCAGAGATTACAAGGAGACTTGTAGAGTTGGCTAGAGCAAGATAGATACAGTGGTGCCTTATCATGGATAGATTTGTGAACCAGGAGAATACATTTAAATTTGGCCCTCTTTTGCATCGTCAGCCATGTAGCCTGGTGACATTATGAGGAAGTGGGTGTGAAGTTAGGGAGTTCAAAGAGAGTCCTGGTAGTGAAGTAAATGATCTTGTTGAGAGGAGAGAAAGCTAAATTGAGAAGATCGAAAAGGATGGTGGCACAGTAGTCCAGTTTAGAGAAGACAAGAGTGGTTAAGACATGTTTGGCTGTGTTGAAAGAAAGGAGGTGCCTAATTATCCAACTATTTAGGAGGTTGAGCAAAGCTGTTGTTCCTGTTTTGGAGCTAAAAATAGAGAAGATGTGACAAGGGTATATTGGCATTGAGGATTGTAGGGGAGATTGTCAGGTGGGAATTGCATAGGCAGAGGAAGTGATGAGAGATAGCTTTTGGCAGGGAAGAGAGCACCTCTATTTTCGTAGAGTTTAACATCAGAGAGTGTGAAACCATCCAATATTTAGTGGCAGAGAGACAGTTGGAAATATTTATAGAGAGATCACAGGAGAGTTCAGGAAAAGAGAAAGAAATGTGGGTGTTGTCTGCAAAGAGTTGGTACGAGAACCCAAAGGAGGAGATTAGTGCCCCAAGAGCAGAGGTGTAAAGAGGAGCGGACCCAAGACAGAGCCTTGTAGAACACCCAGAGTTAGGGGAGTGAATTGAGAGGTGTTATTGCTCCAGGAGACAGAACATTTGGAGATGCAAGGTAGGATTCAATTGAGGCAAGGGCTTGATTGCGAATCCCAAGAAGAAAGAGTATTAAGTAGATGAGAGTGATCAACAGTGTCAAAGGCAGCAGTGATAAAGTTGGACACATTCATAAAAGCAGTTTCTGTGCAGTGACAGGGGCGGAAACCTGCTTGTAGGTCAGCAGTATTCAAACTGGGGGGGCGTGCACCTGCAGAGGGCCGCGGCCGCAACCTAGGGGGCCATGGGAGCCCAGTATGAAATGTAAAAAAAAAAGAAGAAAAAAAAGATTTTTTGATGAGGGAGTCCAGCGACTGCGATAGGAGCAGGTGGGGGAACCCGGGACTATACTGGGAGCAGGGTGCGGTGACAGCGCGCAATACATACTGTCCATTTGGTGTTTTTGGGGGGGCCCAACCTGCCCAAATTTTGATCAGGCAGGGCGCAGGCCAAAACAGTTTGAAGACCACCGTTGTAGGCCGTCTCCAAGGTTGCGGATGTCTACGAAATTGGTAAAACGATTGACCACAACCCTTTCGAGCATTTTAGAGTAGTGCAGAAGGAGAGAGTTAGCCAGTTGGTTTGTGTCAGCCCCTTGCATTTTTAGGAGAGGGATGACTGAGTGTTTTGAAAACAGAAGAAAAGCAAGCAGAGTCAAAGGATAGGTTGAAGAGTTCAGCAAGGTGAGAGGCCACTAAAGAGACAAAGTGGTCTGACAAGATGAGGGGAAAAAAGGTCTGATGGGGCACAGAGGGGTTAGCCTTCACCAGTACAGGTAGAAGTTTATCAGTATTAGTGTGACTAAAGTGGGAGAGAGAGGCAGAGGATGATGGTAGAGTAGGCAGAGTGTAGAATGTAAGAGGAGGGAGCGTGAGGAAGGTCAGGAGAGAGACTCTAATTTTGGAAATTTCTGCAGCAAAGTATTCAGCTAAGTCATTAGCTGTGAGAGTGGAGTTGATAGTCCTAGACTTAGAAGGAGTACTTTTAGGATGCCCTATAGCCATCAAGGATGGTTGGAGTGAGAGTCAATGAGGGTTGGATAGAATTTCCTTTTTGCTCTATCAA
The DNA here is from genome assembly GCF_040938575.1 of Ambystoma mexicanum. Lineage (NCBI taxonomy): Eukaryota > Metazoa > Chordata > Amphibia > Caudata > Ambystomatidae > Ambystoma > Ambystoma mexicanum. The sequence goes on from NC_090931.1 coordinate 558,210,733, forward strand.
GAGTGGACTGGAGAGGGTAGAGAAGTAGAGTTACAGGTCCTCATGCAAGTGGGTACGCCTATATTTGTACAGCAGCCAATACATATTTGTGTGAAGAGAGCGTATGAATGGGGTGACCCATTATTGTGGACGCTGAGACGTAGGGGTGAAAGTAAGCAGAGGGAAGTGAGAGAGTGAGACATGTAGTAGCGATTGGAAGCTGGAGAAGGTAGTCAGTCTTGGTGGAAGAAACATTGGGTGTGAAGGAGTAAAGTGAGAACTCTAGGTCAGAGTGAAAGGGGGAATGGCAGAAGGTTTAAATTTCATTTTAGTAACAGGTGAAACAAGTGGTGAGGAAAGGTCAGAGGGTGGAAAGGAGATAGTGGTGGAAACAATTGAGTGATCAGATATGGATGGTGTGACAGTAGTATTAGTGGCTGGGGGAGAGGTGGAGATGACATGTGTCAAAGTTTATGAAACAAATTGTGTCCAAAACATTATACGATGGCTGTTATGTATGTAAGGCCAACCCGAGCGACATGTCAGGGCAAAGAAAGTCCCATTTCACTTTTTGGAAACATAGGAAGCGGGAGTGGAACAGAAGTTTAGTTTTTTTGTTTAGTTCAGTCTATTGTTTGCTTGATAGGCGCTTATACAGCAAATACATTCTGTTTCAAAGTGCCCACAGGGCAACAGGGAGGGAACAAGGGAATGCACTACAGGTAAAATATACAAAGAAATACAGTGGTGGAAGAGACGGCCGAACCTACTTTGCCTTGTGAGTATTCAGAATGTGCAAGTGCAGCAAGGAAGAGGGCAGTGGGGTAAGTGCTGGGGTGAGCCACAGAACAAGTGCAAGGTATGATAAGTGCTATGTGGCCAAGAGCCGCATTGGGTGGAAAGTGCAAGTCTCCAGTGCGGAAGGTGTGCCGAGGCAAGTGCTGAAGGTAGACAGAAGCTGGGGAGATTAGGTGTGAGTGGTCAGGGGCCCGAGGATGCATAAGGGTCCAAGACACCAATCACAGCAACTGTGAGATTAGCAGAGGAGGGAAGAAGGGAAGGGGGAGAAGAGGAAAGTCTTCAGGTGCATTCTGAACTTTAAAGGGTGCTGCTCAAGATGCAGAGGGAGGGGGAGGCTGTTCCATAGGAGGGATCCAGCTGAGGAAAGTGAACAACCTCCTGCTCTCCGTTTTACACACAAGGAGTTGGTACCAGAGGAACGCAGAGGTCTAGAAGGAGAGTATTTGGTAAGAGAGAGTTGCAGATAATGTAGCCCTCGGCCCCAGACAGCCTTGTGGATGATGCATAGGGATTTGAATTTGATCCGTGCAGCAAACAGAGCCAGGGGAGACTTTTTAGGTGAGGAGAGATGCGGTCCTGGGGCTCAAGGCCAAGGATAAGTCCTGCTGCTCTATTCTGAATTAGCCGAAGAGGTCGCAGAGTGGAAAGAGGGTAGGTTGCGGCTGTTGCAGTAATCTAGCCTATAGAGAACCAGGCATGAGGAGCAGGAGTCAAAAAAGACACCTAGAAAAACAGCAGATAAGTGATATTTGAGCAACAAGAAATGCTGGGCCTGGAGGGCACACACCACAGGCTTGCAGGACGGGAGATGGTGTGGAGAAGAGACAGGTAGCAGGTGGAAAGAAGAAACCAGGAGAACTGTGGCAGAATGTAGCCGAGTCTCAGCCAACATGCCCTTTAAAACTGTGCACATTGCACTGTACTCAGTGTCAAGGCAGGCCTTAGGCACAGTAAGCTAGGTAGCAACTACCCAGGGTGCCCAATAACAGGGAGGATTAGGCGCCTGGGCCTTCATCTTTCGTAGCCACATCAATGGGAGCAGGTAGGGAGCCAAGTCTGGCAAGACCCCATGAGATGCTCCATGTCCACAACCTCATCTGTGGCCTTCCATTCATGTGTTCACTTTTTCAAAAGCATTTTTCACCTCGTGAGTATCAGATTGGGAAGCACAATTTAGTGGAGTGAACGTAAAGTGCCAAAAGCGGTCTGCGGTCATATTATCCTGTAAGCAGGTGTTTGCGTTAAGTGGTCTCCTTTTCAAATATAGTAGTTCATCACCACCTGTGTTGATATTTGTAAGCATCTATTGTTTCATCAAGTTTGTCAACCTCTGGAATCTGAATTCATAGGAGTCTTCTTCATTGCTTAGACATTCCACTTTCTTGAATACCATACATGTGGTTCTAACTTTTTAATTCACCCATTTTACTGCTTTGCCTTTTGAAGATATGTATTAACTGTTGTGGTCATCTCGCCTCTAAAAATGATCCATGCTTGTTATAACTAACATGTTTATATGATAACTTCAAAGAAGACATGTTTACTTATGAACCACAACTCTTTTGCAGAAAAGTCAAAGAAATTATATACTAAGTGTGGTGGGTGAGAAAGATTCCCTTGGAAAGACTCAATGAAACTCAAAACTAGCTGAACTATTTGCTACACCCTTTCTCCAGGTTAAATACTAAAGGGCATGCCAATCATATATATATATACATATGGCTGGGAGGCTTCTTAAACATGCTTGCTATGTATGTCAATGCTAATCTTTGTCAAATCGTTGTAGGTGTATAAGTTGCGATGAGGAGCGCTGGATACGCTGCATGTGTGATCCTGAACCTACCACCGTCTCTCTGTGTGCCACATTCTTAAGTGGGAACACTGGGAGAGCATAAAACAGTGACCATCTTAAAGTGCTACATAAAAAACCATTGTTAAAGCTCTGTTATAGGCATTGCAAAGAATTTGAGAGGAATATGGGAATGAGGGGTAGTGAGTCGTGGGGGAATAGGGCAAGGGAAAAAAGGGTGAGAGAAGCAAGGGGTGGTGAGTAACAAGGAAAAGAGTGGAGCATAAATGACATGCCTATATGTGAACAGTCAAGCAAAGGGAAGGAAGAGCAGTGCAGATTGAGGATCAAAAATAACAAACAAATTCCTACGTATAGGCCCACGAGATGCATAAAAACCCATATGTCAGCACCATGGTCCATTTGAAACTATTTGGAAATTGTGAAGTAGAATTTCCAACATGACATCCTGCTTTGAAGAAAAAAAGTAAGACAGTACGAGATGATCACACGTTAGATCCCCGTCAGCTGTGAGTACCTCATGCTAGTTAAACGTACAGTTGACATCTAAGAAATGGCTCATATTGGATCCACTTGTAGCATATAGGTTTCCATAACTGACTTCCTCTAATAAAATAAAATCACACTGGGACCTTTCTTTATAGCAATCCAGGAGACATACAGACACCCACATGTGAGCAACTGTAACCAATAGAAATCAATGGAAATAGTCAACTGAAATTTATACAAGGGCATCTTCCTTCCAGTGACCAGTATGATGCAGCATGGGCTAATTACAGCAACAGTGGGATGTCTGAACTTGCTTCTACTGGACCAAGTTGTAACATGGGTTTAAATAATGGAATTCACCTGATAAATGCATCTCTGCACCTTTCTTGATAGGGATTCATGAGTTGGAAAGACACTCATCTATGAGTAGATGGAGCCAGAAGAAGCCATTTGGAAATAGTCAAGTGGAATATATAGAAGGGCACCATGCCTTCAAGTGAAAAGCATGAGGCAGTAGAGACTAATTACGCTAAAGGGGGGGATAGCTCAAATGACTTCCAACTAGATTCAGTTGCTATTCAAATGGCAAAAAATAAAGAGGTACCCTTTTATTCAGCATTACAAAATAATGTATAATATGCAACACACGTGTTAATTAAACACAAAGCACACATAGGGTAATTCATTTAAACATACTGTCACAATAAACATACCTTGCTGGCACTTTACTTAATTTAAATATGTTTTTTCAACATGCAATTCATAAAAAAACGTTATGATTTACCAATATGTACTTTATGAACATGTTTGCAGATTTGTTCCTGTTTTAATAAATGTTTCTGGATTGCAGTCTTAAAATGTATGCAATGCTTTTTATGTAAAATGCAGCGTAGGGAGGGAAAGGCACACAATCCATGGTTTTTCATGTTGCTACTGTGTTGCATAAAGATAAGGATATGGAGATGTTTTTTCGCGGTGTGGATGGCGGACAAATATTGTTTCTTCTCTATCCAAATGGAGGAGAAACAAATATAGAGCACCAAATATTGTTTCACCCGGGGAGGAGTCTGGGCAAAGGCCGTCCCTGGTTAGCCACATTTCAAAAGTCCTGATTGGTTGATACTTTGTCAATAGTCAATCCAGGGTGCCAATATAGTTTAAACAACAGACACCAAAGAAGGAAATATTGGGCCACATTCTGGGGCTGATTCATGGAATTTGTGAGCTGAAAAACAGGGATTTGTGCGCCACTCTGCCCGCAAATCCTTGTTTAACAAATGGGGATTTGCGAGCAGAATGGCGCACAACAGTCGCACAGGACAAGAATGTAAGGGCTCAAACGGAGCTCCCATTTGGAACTTTAAAACCAAATTCAAATTCCATCCTGGCACCTGGAAAGGCGACGGTGAAACACATTAGTTAGCCCTTTTAGAAACTGAGATATCAAAGGGATTTTAAAATAAGAACATTCCTCAGACGAGCGCATAAATATGGACAGCGCCGCCAGGTAACCCTTAATGGTACCTACTTGAAGGCCCTTGTGGGCTAAAGAAAGCAAAAAAAGACAAAACCATAGGAATGGAACATTGGAAAGGATCCACATTCTGTACTCTGCACCAGTCGAAGAACTTTCTCCAACGGCAACAGAGTTTTCCTTGCGGGCCTTCTGGCCAAAAGCAACACCTCTATCACGTCCTCGGCGAGGTCCCAATCCTTATACCTCAACCTTTCAGATACCAAGCATGAAGGCTGAGGGATTTGACCTCTGGATGGAGAACCCGACCCCCCTCCCGTGAGAGCAGATCGTCTCAGTAGGGAAGACAATGTGGAGGGCAGATGGACATTTCAAGAAGGTCCGGGTACTATGCTCTCCTGGCCCATGCCGGAGCAATGAGGATCATCCGGGAACCAAACCTCCATAACCTCCGCAACAACTGCAGAATGACGGGGACTGGAGGGAACGCGTACAGCAGTGGGAAGGACCACTCCACTATGAACGCGACCCCTAAGGCCCTTTTGGAGGAAATTCCCGCAAGCAGAATCTTTCGCACTTCCGGTTGACACTGGTGGTGAAGAGATCCACTTGCGGGGTTCCCCAAAGGCTGAATATCTCCAACAGAACTTTCTGAGCCGGCTCCCACTCGTGAAAGACCGTGCTCTGCCTGCTCAGAGCGTCCGCCACCGTGTTTTCGTCTCTGGACAAATGAACTGCCGAGATCGAAATATCCTGCTGAATGGCCCAGAACCAGAGCTGCATCGCCTCCCTGAACAACGGGAGTGATCCTGCCCCCCCCTTTTTGTTGAGGTAGTGCATGGCCACTGTATTGTCCGTCATAATCAGGACATTTTTCCCCCACACAGACGGCAAAAAAGCATTCAGGACTAGCCTGACAGTCCACAGCTCTAACAGATTGATGTGGAGTCTGGACTCCGACGGAAACCAATGGCCGCTGGCTGTCAGCTCGTTGGCATGAGCTCCCCAACTCGTGAGGGATGCGTCCGTCACAATCGTTCTCTCCGGCCACGGTTGCCAAAACGAAGAACCCTTCATCAGATTGCCTTCGACGGCCCACCACAGAAGATCCTGTGCGATCGAAGGCAGAATCTGAACGGGATCCGACATCCTGCCGGAGAACTGTGACCACTGCATCTTGAGAGCCCACTGCAGAGATCTTATCCGCAGCCTGGCCTCTGGCACCAGAAAAATGCAGGATGCCATGAGGCCGAGCAACCTCAAGAACTCGAACGCCGGGAGACTCTAGGCACGTTGAAACTTGTCCACCATCTGCAGAATGTGATGAGCCCTCACCTGGGGAAGCGAACACAGCCCCAGGGATGTTTCGAGCACTGCTCCGATGTACTGGAGCCGCTGGGTACGTGTCAACTGGGACTTCTTTAAATTGAGGCAGAAGCCCAGCTTGTGAAGGGAGTGGCAGGTGATGGACAGATGATCCAGTGCTTGCTCGGGAGAACGTGCCCTGATCAACCAATCATCCAGATAGAGGTACACTTGAATCCCCACTTTCCTGAGATACGCTGCCACCACCACCATCAGCTTAGTGAAGACCCTAGGGCGGAGGTCACTCCGAACGGCAGGACCCGAAACTGAAAATGCGAGTCGCCAACCGCGAACCTCAGGTACTTCCTGTGCTTTGGATGAATCGGCACATGAAAGTAAGCATCCTTGAGATCTAGAGACACCAACTAATCTTGCAGTTGAAGGGCCTGGAGGACTTGAGAAAGAGTTACCATCTGTTCAGCCCACGCAAGTCCATGATGGTTCTCAAACCTCAGTCTTTTTTCGGGATCAAAAAATAAGGGGAATACCATCCCTTGTTCCTCTCCGCTACAGGCACCAGTTCTATGGTGCCTTTCCCCAGCAGGGATAGGATTTCCAGAGCAAGGAGCAGATCCGGACACTTCAAAGAGAGCTTCCCCGGTGGATTGTCGTGAGGCCTCTGCTGAAAGGGGAGACAGTAGCCGTGGGTTATGATCTCCAGAACCCACACATCTGAAGTAATGGCCATTCTCCAAGATGCTGCGCCAGCCCGCCCCAACGGCGAACCATGGGACATGGCTTCATGACTGAGCGGATGCAGCTGTGGCAGTGCCTGAGGGCAAAGAGGCAACTGCTCGAGCGGCTTTGGCACCTCGAGTACCTTGCTTTACACCTCTGGTACTCCTGTGGTGGCCCCTTTGACTGGCAGCTCCTCTCGATCTACCAAAGGAAGAGTAGTACCGAAAGTAACTTCCCCTCCATTGCTGTGTCCCCCAGGATGAAAAGGCGGAGGACTTTGCTGCAGCTTTGAAGGTCTGCAACCTCTCAAGTCTCTCGTCAGCCTTGCTGCCAAAAAGATGGACAGCATCAAAGGGCATGTTGAGAAGCCAGGATTGCACATCAGGAGCAAACCCCGACTTCTACAACCACGCAAACCTGCGTATCACGGTGCTTGCCACCATGGACTGGCTGACACAGTCTGCCATGTCCAGACCCGACTGAACGGATTCACACATGGCATCCTCGCCGTCTTGCACGAGGGCTAGAAAACCATCCTGTTCCTCCCCTTCGGGAATATGCTCAGCCGCCAAAGATGCACAATGCTACATAGTGTGAGTGAATCTTGCCAAGGCACAAACGGAGTTGGCTGCCTTTAAAGCCATACCCCAAGAAGAAAATACCTTCTCCGCCCAACCATCAACGAGCTTGTCTTCCCTATCAGGAGGGATGGTCGGGTACGCAGCCTGCTTCGCTGGGGCCGTAGCCGTCTGCACCACCAAACTCTCCGGACAAGTAGCAGGGGTCACCACTGGCTGGGCGGTATTTTTTCGGAAGCGACTTATTCACTGCCAGGAGACTCTCCGGAGCAGTCCAGGCCTCTGCCACCCTTTTTTGCAACGCCATATGAAATGGCAACACCAGGTCAGTGGGTGGAGCTTGGTCCAGGATGTCTGTTCTGAAGAAAATCAACAGATGTAGCAGACCACCCCAAGTACTCAGTCACCCTTGACATGAGACGCCTATATGAGGAATCAGCATGCATACCGGGCTCCGGCCTGCCAAACTCAACCTCCAGAGAGGTATCAAGACCACTGGCGTCATGTAAGGATTGACAAAGGTCTTCCATTTGGCTATGACCAGACAACAGCTTATCAGGAACCGCAGGAGGCACAACCCTCTCTTCATCAGACCCTTGCTCCACCTCTGAAATATACTCAAAGGGTTGGAACAAATCCACCCTGGGAGGAGGAACAGAGTAGGGCTCAAAAAACAGGCCTCACAGACTTGCCGAGAGCCTTTCTCTGAGCTTCCACAGCCCTCTGGGGCACCTCCAGTAAAATCTCATCAAAAGGCGTCAAGGGTGCTGATGTAATCGGCGTCGACATCGACCGAAGCGCCGACAACTTCGACAACAGCTTCGAGGCTGGAGCCCTGAGCGTGTCCTTCGACGGCTGCTGAGCCGATGGCGTCGACGACTTCTTTGAAGCAGGAGCCTCGAGAGAGTCCCTCGACGGGCATGGCACCGACGGCGTCAATGTCTTCTTAGAAGGCCTCACAGGCTCTGATGGTCTCGAAAGCGTTGAGGACTGGGACCTGGACCTGGCACGGCTATGGCAATCAACCTTGTCTGATCGGGAACTCAACGGCTCCCGATGATCGCGCTGACCGCCGAGCCCAAAGCTGTCCGAGTGGTGGCCCTAGCTCGTTCCTTGCCAGCTTCTCTCGAAGGCACAGATGGAACAGTGCCTTGCAATTCGAAAATCCCCATCATCTGCTGGCGGAATGCATCCCATTCGGTCGGCGACAAATGTTTAGTGGGACAAGTTACCCGCCGACTGGCGGAGTCCTCCCACGGGGACAGGGAAGGTGACCGGTGACGGCGCTTCCGTGAATGCCCAGAAGAGGCAGAGGAATGGCGGGACCCACTCTGAGACTGAGACCCCCTGGACTTACGCCGATGCAGAGAGTCGCCCCTCCAATCGTCGGTCGAAAGACAAGCAGATTTCGATTTACGGGTTTTAGAAACCCTACCTACCAACAACTTCTTCTTCCGCTCCCGCAAGGCCTTCGATGTCAGGGACTGGCAGTCATTGCAGTCGTCGGTGGCGTGGCTTTCACCGAGGCACCAGAGGCAAACGTCGTACGGGTCTGTGATGGACATTTTGGAACCGCAGTCCCAACACTTTTTTGAAGCCCGACTTCAGGGTAGAAGAAGACAAAGACATCATGATTCAAGTAGAAGAACTGAGGCACGCCGAGATTCGGAAGCGAACACGTTCGTGGAAAAAACAGAACTGAGGCTACGGGCGTCGTGCGTCCTAGATATAACATCCAGTGATGTTGACGGGGGCCCTTGAGGGACAGCGTGTTGACATCATCGACGCAGGACGCCTATGCCGAAAATGTTTTCCGAAAGCAGCACAGCTGTAGTCATTACTGTCAAAGATGTGGAATAGGTCGGAGGACACAATCCCTTCGAAGTAATAATAAAAGTACTTCCTCATATGGCCCAGTGCAATTATCAAATGCCAAGTGCAGCCTCAAAAGCACAATTTCTGACTTTTTATGCAAGTTAATGCATGATACGTTCTGACTAAGGGCCGTTCAACCTACAGAGATTCAAAGCTATGTCACAGATCATACATGAATCACTCCAAGTCGCACAGATAGTTCAAGGTTTTTTTTTTCTTTTGTTGGACTTAGTGTTGCCCCTCTCTCCATCTCTTATTTAACCCTCGACCCTAACCATAGATGCCTGTAAACCCTGGTAAGTGCTACTGAATGTTGACCTCCGTTTTGCAGAGTTGGCAAATCCCTGACTTAAAAGGTGTAGTACATAATACGATGTAAGTGATTCCTTCTACAAAAGGGGCAATCTGCTAACCAGATCCCCTTTGTTGCAACTCCATGCCAAAAGCATAGTGCACTTGTAGCCTGATCCGCAGAGCCTGCTCTGCTCATGACGCAGAGCAGGTTCAAAGGTCACAAGATGCCTACTCGACCACAGCAGCGCAGGGGCGACATTTAAGATATACCCCCTGTACACAAACTATGATGATCATGAGTAACCTATGTTGGTGGCGGGGTAATCGCTAAAATAATCGCTAAAATAAGTTATGCCTGAGTTTAGGCATAATGTATGGCGATACTTATGATCACGTCCGCCACATCCCAATTAATATAGCACATGTGTCCACCCCTGTGAGTCAGCTCTTCTAAGGAAGGGAATGCATATTTGGGTCAGACGGGCCGATACTGCTATATGGCCGACAGAGACTCAGAGGACCCAGCCTCTCTTTGATTTTCTCTGGGAGGGTCTGTAACCCTCTCCGCCAGAGACAGACATCAGACACACAGCAGGCAGCTGTCCTGCGCCCATGTATCAAAGGAGCACACCCGTTCAGGTGAAATAGCCTCACACCACGGTGCTGCATATCCAAAGGTCGTTGTTGTCAGTAGGAGGGAAGGGTGTGGGAATAGGATAGGCAGGAGTGCTCTGGACACTAGAAGATGCCTTCGTCATCTGGTCTGTCTCTGTCTCTCTTTGCCTTTCCTGTAGCCTCCACTTCCTCTGGAGCAAAGCACTTTGGGTGCAAGATCAACAAGGCAAATTGCACTCAAGCCTGGAGCAGGGCTTGGTCCCCTAAAACAGACTAGCTTCAGACCAATCACCTGAGGACTTGTGCCCTTAAAAGAAAGAGTCCCACACCCCTTCAGCAAAATTCCATCAGTTCCTCAAGGGTCCTTTAAGGCTGAGATTCTCAGTTGGACTTCCTTTGGGACAGTTGCACTGTCCAAGGCCCTCCGCCAGTGGTGAAGGGGCTGTCCAAGACAGAAAAATGATCTGTCTCCTAACCACTCCCAGGGAACATTAGGAGTGACCAGTGCTGTGGACCAGGATCAAACATTCTGCAACGGATCTTCTGTTCCATAAGAGCAGACCCTGCACTGAAGTATCTGTCCTCGAGCCCTTTGCGAAGGCTACACAGCAATGGAGGGCCAGACCAGCAAAAGCTGCCTGTTCTCTCGCACCGAAAAGTCGCTCCAGGTTCCCCGTATCCTGAAGAATAGGGTAGACGATGGTGCTAGTGTCTGTGTTTCTCCAACCAGACAAACCATTGCATTGCATCTTAACCAGCTTGACACTGCATCGTGTCCTAGCGAAGCACGACATCTAGGCCTGAAGCATCTGCTCAAAGCCAGAATCTGAACCAAATCTCTGGAGATTCATTCAACAACTGTAACCGGGGATTACAACCACGGCTTGTCCCAGCTTGCCAGAGAACCGCTGCCTCATTGATTGTACATCAATGCACCCACGATCACTTCAACCACTGTCGCCCACTGAATTGAAGCGGAGCGTGACTCGCCCAGCAGCCAAAGTCGACTCGGCCTGGCTAACTGTGAAGTGTTCTCGGCACCGCCCCTACCTGCATCACTTGAGCCACCACCGTTCAATCCCATGGAGAACTCGCATTCGACCCTACTCAATGACCACTTGCTGACAGGGCCTCCACGACCCTACGTGCCCACTGAGCCTGATAGGCCCGCATCAACAATCGACTCCGAGTCTGATGAATCAGCCCAGCAAGAACTGAATCCAGGTACTGTGACACTGAACTGGCCCCACGGTCCACTTGGACCCTATAGACTGGTTAGGTCACGATCACGCCTTTCAACCCAATATCCTATTAATGGTGCTACCCTACCTACCACCCCTAGAACTAGGCTCAGAGTGCTACTTTCTCCAGTCTGTTGCATCTTCTCTGCTCTTTCATTTTGGGTGGGTTTTTGTATAGTAATCTCTTTTCGTTCTAATTGCTGATGGTGTTTTTTATTAAAGTGGTTAATATTTTTAAAGAACCTTAATTGGGCATTCCCTTTTTTGAGTGTGATACTGTGTTGTTTTGGTCACTACTGGTTCACTTTCACACCCCTCTTGACAGTACAGCCTTCCCTCAGGTCGCGTTACCACAAAAGGTGAAGGCGGTATGTCTCTCGACTGTCTCTGTTTTACCTTTATGATTGTGCTGTGTTTTGGTTTTTGGAAGTGTGAGAGTTGAGTGAGCCATTTTACCCCTGCTCATCCTTGTACTTCTGTGAAGCAGAATCCCATTCTTCACACCCCTACTGTCTAAAAAGCTGTCTTATGCTGGAGATGATAATCTAAATGCTGACTGTTTAACTCCCTCAGGGGCATCTCAACTGTCCCTTCCCTATCCAGTTGTTAATGAACTACTGGGATGTGGGATGGTAGCTTGCAAACATTCTGTGTGATTCAGGCTTCTTCTAACATCCCACTCTCGCCCCTCCCTTCTCTACCCTTTCCTATTTTCTACTAAGTCTCACTGCTCCCACCACACTTCTGTCTCTTCATTGTTCTCACTCCTCATAGGTATTGTCTCGTATCATTACTCTTTTACTCCGTCTTCAACCAGATATTTATCTCAATACCACTACTCCCTCCTCCACACTACTATTTCCGCTTCGCCACTAGTAGTCTCTCCTCCAAACCTAGCACTACTCCCTAAAAGCTACTATTCAAGAACCATTTTTTCAGCCAGCCACATTCACTTCACAGTCACATCTTACACTACCTTCTCTACACACCCGCCACACAAACACACACTCAAACTGCGGAACCATTTTCCCTCCTAGGCCAATACCTCACCTGTTCCATAATATTTGTTCATAGGTACCATCTCCCTCCATCTGATCTCTTGTCATCCTCTATTTCCTCCTGACTTCACTTGAAAAATGCACTCTTCTTGTTTCTCTGACCCCCTGCTGAAATCTACCTTTTTTCTGCTAGGATTAGATAACTCCCCTGGCCAATCTGGCTCTGTCTTCCTCAAAGGGGGCATCTGTGTAAAATGAAAAGACACAAAAATTAGGCTAATGCCTGCTCACTTTCTGTGTGTAGGCTTACCACGTACCACAGATTACAGCATTGTAGGGTAAATATTTATGTTTGTATTTTGGGACACTGTTTTCTCTAAGTCTGTGGTGACCCTGGGACCTGAGAACGCCTCTCTGTCGCCTCACTCTGCTGCCTTGCCGTTCACAAAGGTGATGGCTCGGGATTGCCAGTGTGCAAGTTTGTTTTCCAAGGACCCGGCTCCTTGGAGTCTCCTGGTAAATTCAGTATGGAAAGCTGGGCCCATCTACCCTCTAGGTTCCCAGTCCACTAGCGGGTCTCTGTGTTCATATGCAGGCTCAGAATTTCCACAGTGTTTCCTATTCTGCCGCTTATGGACCTGGCTTCTCACTTTCTTTGTCATGAAGCTCCGGAGTCCCTGATATACTCTGCCGGTTACGCTTCAGGTACCTTTTCGCTTTGGTGATGCTCTCTCTCTGCGGGTGGTTCCCAAAGCCGCAGGTTGATGTCTCTAGTTTCTTTTCAGCTTGAGGCTGTAGTTCTGGTGCTGGAGATTTGAAATCAAGGGAAAAACACTGGCAATTATGTGGACCAGACTGGAGGCAACAGTGGTCTGCAATATGACATGCTGGCACAAGGAGGGGGAGGGAGGTGAACAGGAATTGGAGCCCTTTCAACTGCCACAGCCCACCTCAAGGGTAGGACTTGCTCTGGATTTCTCCCTTTGTAGGCCTTCCATCCCTGGATGAGAAGGGTTGCCGCCCACTCTTGACAAGGCCAGGCCTTGTCAACCACAACATAGCATATGAGTAGTATATTCCCCATCGTTCGAGAGGTTCTTTAAGCCCCATGTTCAGGGTGTGAGGGCACCTTTCAAAACTTAAACCACTGGTTTCCTTAGCTTGGACTGGCTCAATTAGTGGTAGCAATGGTCAAGGAGTGAAGGTCAATGCTTAGGAGGGGAGAAGGATGAATAAGAAGGCAGGGTAACATAAGAATATGTTAAAATATGAGACGTTTTACACAGTGGAATTCCAAAAATATACTTACTTTCTTTATAAAGGTAAAAGATGTTGGTGTTGTTAACAAGGAAAACCTGTGTGTTCAGTGAGTCTCTCAGAGTGTTTCTTACTCAGTATACATAAAATCAGGCACTCTCCACAATTCTGATATGGGTTGCTTTTTATGACCCAAAAAGCGGTCCACACAGCAGTTTGTTGACACCATGTTTCACACTTGTTTGCATATCTCAGGCACAGTTACCGGCATCACGGGAAATGTGCTCTCACATCTGTACCAGGGTCAGAATAGTGACCAGGGCAAACAAGACTTCTGGAGGGCACATGTTCCGAAGGTTACACCTACTCTCAGGGGCTGATTAATGGAATTTGTGCACCGAAAAACAGAGATTTGTGCACCATTCTGCCCACACATCCACATTTGTTAAACAGGGATTTGCGGGCAGAATGGCTCACAAATCCCTGTTTTTCGGCGCACAAATTCCATGAATCAGCCCCTCAGTGTCTTTGATTTGTTTCTATCAAGTCTGCATAGGGCCTTGGCAGAAAGTCTTTACAAGGAGTAGGGGATCATTGAGCTTTTGTCCCGCAGCCAGTCCCACCAGGTCTACAAAACGTAGCATTATACCTTATTAAGTATCTGGTGCTGCAAAATATGTGCTAGTTATTGGATCATAAGACTGTTATAGACACCATAAGGAAGGCACAGTTCAAGGTACATGTTCTGCCATCATACAGTGTAAGCCAAGTTTAGCCTTAATTGACTCAGTACTTTATCTAATGCCAGTTAAGACCTCATATTCTTGCTATAATCAATGTATCTAATGTGCAGCATCCCCTGTGCATATCATATTATCAACTACAAAATGCAACCTCATATGACTCAATAACTGAATCTATTGCCAATTCATTAACGCAATATATTGCCAATAAAGGCCTCTTATGATTGAAAGGGTTACTATATGAAAGATATAGCCTCAAATATGCCAGGCCCACCACACAGCCATGCCCACAAACCCCACCCACACTTACCTTGACCATAGGCCTGAGTGACACATACAGCTGCTTCTCCTCCCTCCCCCTTCTTTCTGCTCCAGAGATGATCGCAAATGTTTCCACATGACTCTCCTCTCCTCATTCTATTCACACACCACAGAGATCTTCCTGCTGATGCGTTGAGGGTGAAAAGGTGAGTTTCTAGCCCTTGCTAAAGGCATAAAATAAGCAATATCAGGTTGCAATTTGCAAAGGTAATTCTGTCGGTTTGCAAATTACTTTGAAGCTTTGTATAGCACAGTTGGCAATATAAATAGCAATTTGTCAACCAAAACATAATTAATCCCGTATTCTTCTCTTGACCTTGGGGATGTCCCACTCCTATTGACTTTGTTCACTGCAAGTTCAATAGGGCTAAGAGAGAGACCAACAGCAATTAACTTAATCACTCTTAAATGGACGTGTGTGGTAGTGTTTGCCAGGAAATGTATGTTTTTAAAAAACAAATGCAAACTAGCAGTAATCCGGATGATACTTTTATTAAGCTTGCGGTGGTCTGTTTTGCAAGTAAGTCTTATAGTTCCATCACTAATAAATGCAAGCTGTTATATAATGCATCATTTCAGTATGGCTGCCATAAAACGCTGCATTGTCTCCATGTTTTTCAGAAGAGTAAAATTTAGGTTTGTCTACCTTAATCTAATAGTGCAAACTATATTTAAATGTGTTAGGGAAAGGGGACTCTTACTGACATGCATGAGAGAGACTTTTGGAAATGTACTTTACCACTTTACCACACAACCAAATGCTTTTGAAGGAAAATCTATTTCTGTGACCTGGTGGTTAATTATATCTGTTGAACTTGTGCTCAACCTATGAACTGAGCCCAAAGTCCCTGAGCGCCTAGCTCATCAACCTATCACTTTACTAGTTTGCTCAGTTCTCTGCCTGCTACAACTCAACACACTAAGCATAGTCTCAAGCTTTGTCTTTCCCCTTAAATAATGAATACACAATTCTAAGTAGATGTTTACATAGAGTAGCGATCAATAGCAACCTTTCTGTACATCTAAAGACCTACTGAATCAACATGCACTACAGTTAGTCTCCGGATCACTCACTGCTCTTCGATTATGATTATATTATGTATGAGCACCCTGTGGAGAGGCAGATAAGTCAGGAGCGTGTAGACGCAGGTGGGATCCACAAGTAACTGCCTGTATTCCATGCCGGACCCCTGAACTTCTACCTGGCCACCATTTGTGTGCTAGTGCCCCAGGCAAAGTCCCCATTGCCCACCGCTGGAGCTCACATACTGACCTCCCTGTCCTTGTAACAGTCTGCCAGCCCAACTCCCTCTCCCAACTCACCTGCACACCTTCCGACCAACCTCCAAGTGCTGCAAATAGTTATTCCCAATTGTGGAAATATATCTTTTTAGTTTGTTTTTAAAGGAAGTAGGCATGTGTAATGTGCAAAAATACTGCTTCCCTTAAAACCAAAAATAAAAAGACCGTGGTGGCCCCATTTGCTAATAGCGCAAAATACAGAATTCAGGAGGGTAGCAGGGCTGGAAATTATGCACTCTGGCAACTTGGCTTGGGCTGGCAGGGATTTACCTGTGCTGCCCACCCTCAAAATCGTTATTTATTAAGGGAAGGGGGATTAATCAGTTGCTAACAATGACAGGAAAGGGCCATCTTCTCCACCTTAATTTTCCAATTACCCCGTCTGCCGCAGAAACATACTCCATAATTAGTCTCCAGCTCTCACTTTTCTCTAACATTGAACTTTTTGATTTAGAAAACTTCTTTTTAAACTGCACATGGTAGGGCAGGCACAAAGTATACAGGGGCACGGCACTGCACTGTAAAACAATGACTGCACGCAGCTGCACAGAGCCTTGCAGTGAAACAGTGACAACTATTTTCTTATCCTTTGCATCACATTTATTCTGGGTTTTTTGTGTCCTTTGAGGGAGCTAAACATTACATTTTGCAGACATTCATCTTACAAATATCTTATTTCAGAAGTAAGCAAAAAGTGCTGCATTATTGCTCGTTTTATTTCTTGGGTACAAAATACCTCTGGTGACATTGATAATAATGGTACAACACTGTTAATGAAATAGTTTTGTTTGTTAAACCAGGAGCTTTTAATTAGTAAACTTTTTTTTTTAAAGTAATGTTTGCCTTGCTTGTTCCTCCCCTAGTCCCAAAGCAGCCATTAGGAAGATGCTGAAGAGCTAGAGGAGAGAGCAAGGCCTGCAAACTGCAGACTCCCTGAGTTGTAGCAGGTTTGCCGTACATTAATGAGCCATCAAGCCATTGGTTGGTTCTGTCAGAGAATTCAGCCCTTCCAAATCCAGTTGATTAGCGTGAAAAGACCGAAAGCTGACGAAGCATCTAACTTCTGGGCTTAGAAAATGGCAATGCTGGGGAAGTGGCCAAGCGGCAACGGAGATGGCCGCATAGTTGAGGAGCTCAGAGAGCGGAGAAAATATTATTTCTCATGAACATTTAGCCCAGCCTGCATCCATCCATGAATACTTTTTTTTCAGTGTTGGCAATAGAGGAATATTATTCTTAAAGCTCTTTTCTCCTCACATAAACCGGCTCATTAAACACGTTACCTCAGGTTTTCATCTACGCAACGAGGCCTACTCGCTACCAACCCCCAGTGGCTGAATTACAGATTAAACTCCTTATTTTATTTGGATTTCCTTGGGATTTCACTCAATTGCTAACACACACCTACTATCTTTTGCATATAAACATGGCTAATACTACCAAAACAGTGCTGCTTCAGGAAAACTCACTATTTCATTCCTGCTTAAAAGAAATTCTAGCGAAACTTGGCAATATTCGTGCCTCTATTTATACGCTGGATTCCTGATCCTCCTGCATACAAGATGAGCTTAAAGGCTTTAAAATGACAAATCTTTCTCTGGCAGACTTGATGATGCTGAAGAACGAGTTAGTATTGTGGAAGATAGGTTGGAGGGCCTTGAGAAAATGCAACTGAGACTTGCACAACTGGAAGGCGAAGTCATGAAATTGGAAGACAGAAACTGCAGGGACAACATTCGCTTTTACGGGATCCCTGAAAAAATAGAAGATGACCTCATCAACTTCCTTACTAAATGGATCCCCTATGCCCTAGGTATCACCTTTTCACCCCCATTGGAACTGCAGCATACGCACAGGATTAGACCCCGCTTCTCCAGTAACAACACTTTGCCAAGACCCTTTATTGCCTGCTTTTTGAGGCATCAACAAGCATGCCAAATCCTACTAAATGCCATGAAAAATTCCCCCATCCTTTTTCAGGGCAACAAAATCATTATCTCCCCAGACTTTTTCAAGATCACCCAAGCAAAGAGGAAATCTGGACATGAGACCTCTCTTGAAATCCCTTGACATCAGATATGGTCTCCTGTATCCTGCTAGGATGATAATTACCATTCCGGGTGGTTTTACCAAGAATTCACAGACCCAAATGATCTCTTTACCCTACTTCAAGCTCTTCAATCTTCACCGATGGATGTAACCTCCTTGATCTCATTATCCAACACTTCCAAGCCAGATCCTCTACTTCATTCGCCTATGTTCAGGAAACCTAAAAATCAACACATCAAGTTCACACCTAAGCGCAGAAGATCAGCCTCTTCAATTCCATTTGATGCTCTGTCCACCTCAACTCACATGAGACACAAATCGAGATCTACCATCAAATCCACTGAGCCTTCTCTTTCAACTTTACAAACTTGCAAACTTGACCGACTTCACGCGTGGCCTGCGCTTAACCCTCCCCTTGTCCGATCACAGTTTATCCTTTTGTTTAATCACCTTGTTCGCTGCATAACAGCTCCATTGGCCGTTTCTACATGTTCATGTTTTTACAACTTTTGGCGTCATACTCGTCTCATGCTCTTTGCTTCTCCTCGCCTGTTCTTTTTCCGTCTCTGTATCCCCCATGATACTCTTACTTACGTATTTTCGAACAATTCTCACCTTAGCTCTCATGCCATTACATATTCTTATATCATCTTGCCTATATGTGTTACTTTCTCTTGTTGTGACCCTTCCCTTCTGTTCTTCCCGGTGTACTCTGGTGTTGCCCCAATATATAGTAATTTTCACTCCTTTGATGTATTACATTTCGTAAAATCACACTCATTGTATTGTTATCATTTTACTTCTCACTGCGTTATTTTTTGCTTTTACCATTATTTTGTTTATCATTGCAAATGTCTATTAAGTTTGTTACTTGGAATGTCAAAGGGCTGAGACACCCCATCAAACGTAACAAGATAATCTCCCAACTTGCAAGCTTAAACCTGATATTGTTTGTCTCCAAGTGACTCACTTGAGTTTAGTGAAAACCTCAAGATCAGGGCCTCATGGATCAGCCATATGCTTTTTTCCAATGCTCTAGACAAGAAAAGTGGGGTCTCTATATTAATTAACAAACGCCTATATTTTACACTAGTCAATGAAGAAAATGATCGTGAAGGTCGCTTGATCAATTGCAGAAGCAATTATTAATAACCTGCCAGTTACTATTATCAATATTTATGGTCCCAATGCCCCTAATCCCCTTTTGTGGTCTAATGTTAATTTAAAACTCACAGAAGATTACTGATAGACTTATTGTTTGTGGAGATATGAATCAAGTTTTTTACTGTTCCCTTGATCATAAATCTACCTCAAATTTTGTTAATTCCAAATCCTGTAGTAGTTTCCTAAACCTACTTCAAAATCTCAATCTAGTTGACTCTTGGTGCTTCTGTCACCCAGATACAAAAGATTTTACGTTTTATTCCCCTCCCCACCAATCCTTCTCTAGATTTGATTATATTTTTGTTAATTCTTCACTAACTCCCACTTTTTGAATTCTGAAATTGGCCCCAAAACCATTTCAGATCTCCCGTCCCCAACATGTTAGAATGTATTCCTATTTCCAAACTTTCTCCCAGGTGGAGATTTAATTAATTTCTCCTTAATGACAAATCCTTCATTGACAAAAATATGTCCTTTATCAATGATTTCTTTCTCAATAATCGCCCTGAACATACATCCACCCATAACAATTGGGATGCTTTCAAAGCCACCCTCCGTGGGTTCATAATTCAATTTGCCGCCATTAAGAAATGACAATCGGAACTTACTCACAACACTCTGTTGTCCTCTATCAATCTTCTCGAACAGTCGTACTATACCAACCCTGATTCTAATACCATGAAATCTCTCATGGCCAAACGTATTGAATTTAATAAATTATCGACCGACAGAGTTGCTAATTCTATACTTAGATCTCTAACTAAACATTGGATCCAACAAAGCTGGAAAAATTCAAGCTTCCTAGTTAAAAAAGAAGAAATATATTCCCTCTTTTGATGGTATCAGATTAACCAATCCAAAAGATATTAATAACACTTTTCAAGATTTTTACTCCAATCTATATTCCTCTGATTCTTCTATTAACACTTCTGAAATCCATTCTTTCTTCAGAAAAACAAAAAAATGTCCTCAAATCCTGTCGACCTTTCCCCTCCTGATATCTCCATCTCCCTATCTGAAATTAAACAAGCCATATCAGACCTCAAACCAAAAAGCCCCAGGTCCTGACGGGTTGACCGTAGATTTCTATAAAACTTCTGTCGATTCCATTGCTCCAAAACTCTTACAATTATATTCGTACTTTAGTGAAATTGGTCAAAGCCCTAGTTCCTTTGGTGAAGCGCATCTTGTACACTTTCCCAAATCTGATAAAGATCCCTCCTTAATTAAAAACTACAGACCCATCCCTCTTATTAATTCGGATTATAATATATTTGCCAAAATTGTAGCTAAACGCTTAGAGCAATACCTTCCTACACTTACACACTCTGACCAGTCTGGTTTTATCAAAGATCGCCACGCTTCCTCCAACACCAGACTCTTATTTAATACGCTTTCTCACTCTCAAAATTCAGATGATCCCCTTGCTCTCTTAGCCCTTGATGCTGAGAAAGCTTTTGATCGGGTCTCTTGGTCTTTTATGTTTCATTCTTTAACCTGGCATGGCTTCTCTCCTTATTTTATTAACCTGGTCAAAGTCCTATACTCATCTCCTACTACTAGAATTCTAATGATTAATTCTCTCTCCTCTTCCTTTCAAATTAAAAGAGGTACCCGTCAAAGCTGTCCCCTCTCTCCCTTATTATTTAACCTTGCACTAGAACCTCTCCTACAAAGAACCAGAACAAATTCCAACATCAAAGGTATCTTCATTAACAATATGGAAATTAAACTTCTGGCCTATGCTGATGACATTCTTCTTTATGTCTCTAACCCTACCTCCTCTATCCAACATTTAATAACTACTATAAATCACTTTTCTATGGTCTCGGTTTACATGTAAACATTTTGATAAATCTGAGGTCATGCCTCTCATCAGCACCTGTAACCCAACCAATACCTCACTATTCGGAATGTCTTGGCAACCCTCACATTTTAAATATCTTGGGCTTCGAATTGCTAAAGATATAAATACTACTTTTACGCTCAACACAAACCTTTTAATTGAAAAAGTTACAGAAATGGTCTCAAGATGGTCCACCCCTTTTCTTATCTTGGTGGGGGTGACGTGATACTATAAAAATGATTAGCTACATTATTTTCTACTCTTTGTCTATGATTCCCACTGCAATTCACTCTTCATTCTATAAAAAACTTGACTCCCATCTTCTTAAAAAGTTATGGAATCATAAAGTACCATGCATTGCTATCAGTAAATTAAGGCTCCCTAAACATTCGGTGGAGTTAAATTCCCTAACTTCCAATTGTACCATAAAGCCTTTATTCTAAAACAAAATTAACTATCTTTAAACATTTTGAAACCCATTTTGAAATTGCTCCTCTTTGGTTAAGTGTTGAAACTAGCTTTATCTCTCCACTTTCCCTCTGTCATTCCATAGTGAATTCCTGTTGGCCCAATATGATTATTTCTCTAAAACTAACTTAGATGACATCTTCCATTGGTTTAATAAACAAAATCCCACCAAATACAACCCCACTACTATTTACAGATGGTACTCATAGGTATTAGATTGATTAAACAACTTTTTCATAACTCTGCTGAGATCCCCTTTTCACAGATTTGCCAACAATACAATATCCCTGAATCCGATCTCCCCTCCTTTCACACATGCCTGATTAAATCATTAATTAAATCCCTTTCTTCTATGACACAAAATTCCCCTTCCCCTTTTCTGACTTTTTTAATCAGCAATCCTTCTATTATTGATGCCAAGCTCTATGGATTCCTAAATGACCCTCCTTCACCCAACTTACTAAACCATAGCTAGCACTATCAAACTATGGGAGACAGACTGGAACCTTCAACTGACCACAGTCTTTTGGACCTAAATATGGAAAATGTGTCATTCCATGCCTGTCGCTGCACATCTTACCTAAACTTTATTTTTTATCTTTCACCGCGTCTTCCTCACACCATTGCGTATTGGCAAGGTCATTGGTAATTCTCCCACTAATTGTTGGTCATGCCACAAACCTAATGCTGATTTTCTTCATTTAATTTTCAAGTGTAAATATGTATTCGCTTTTTGAACTAAGACTTGGTCTCACATACAACAGATTTTTCCCTTTACAGAACCTTTTTTGCTTTCTAATCTTATGATTGGCTCCATTGTCAACCCTATAATGCGACAAATCGAATTTCCTACTTTATTTAATTTGTTTGTCAGTATAGCGTTTCATAACATTACTTGTAACTGGAAGAACACATTGAACTTATCTTCTAACCGCTGGTGGAATTCTATCGAACCACTCATCAAATTGAAAAGTGTCATGCTTCTTCCTCTGACTGTTTGTACACATTTAACAAATAATTGAATGTATTTATTAATTATCTCAACAATCCTGACTAAATAAAATGACTTCTTTAATATGGCTGTCCCTTCCCTATCCTTTCCCTACTGTTTTTCTGTCTTGTTTCCTCGTTGTCTCCCCATGTCTGTCTTAATATCCATTTAGTACTTTAATCGCATTGTTTTCCATTCAACTTGTTTTTATCATGTGTTATTGATATTTTACTCCAATAGAGTATATTTGTTAAAATATGTTAAAAATGTGGACCTTTTTTGTTGTACCAGTTGCTATTTACGCATCTAATAAAAACTATTTTTAAAAAAAGTGACAATGTTAAGATAAGCCGCCAGGTATATTCATGAATATGGCTGTATATTTGAACCTAGCTAGCAACTCATTTCCAGTTTACATTCTATCTAGTAAGCACATAATGTAGTTTCCAGTAAAACCCACTTAGCACATGCCAACAGTTTACATTATGCTCAGTTATCAAAATCTTTTACTCCTACCAAGCAGAACATTGCCAGTTTATATTATGCCAAGTTGGCACATCATGACAAGTTCAAAGTCTATTCACTTAGCACCTCATTGTTAGTTTACAGTGTGCACACTTAAAAAAATAAATTCTAGTTTCTGTTGGGCCCTTCAGAATGGTCATGATCCAATGTGTTTACTTAACCCATCATTGACCAATCTTCCCTTGCCTTTTTACACCAGGTTTTATCAACAGTTAGCAGTGCCAGAAATAAAAGAACACAATTCTTCCCATTGTGACTGAGGGTGTGGAGGGGCATATAACAGTGGACATAGCATTAAAGCCTATGCACACCAGACTACTGGTTTGCAGGCAGGTTAGTGTAAGTTGTACTATCAAGCCGGGCCCACTCCAGTCAGCAGGCAAGAAGATCAATCTTGCCAGGGCCTCTAAGAGGACATCCCTTTTGGGGAAATGCTCTCCTGATGGGGCTCCCAGCTGCTCACTTGGCTCGCCTAAAAGCAGTTCACCACCCTGCAGCACATCTTATTACGAGAGCATGGAAATCAGACCGAATCACCCCCATCCTACACAAACTACATTGGCTTCCTCTCCAGTGCAGGATATGGTTCAAGACTGCATGCATCACCTACAAAGCAGTCATGAGTAGAACACCAGTGTGCCTGGCAGCTAAACTCCACATATCTGGTGGTACATGCTCCTCACACAGCAAGTCGACCAATCGGCTCAATTCACAACTCGTCTGCAAAGAGAGGACCTGCAAACAATTCTTCTCTTGTCACGTACCCACACTCTGGAACTCTATCCCTGTGTCAGCTCGGAATGCCCCCACAATTCTCCAATTTCACAAATCTCTCTAAACATGGCTCTTTCAACAACACCTAACCAAGGACTAATCACAATGGACACACATACCGATGCACAGACGTCACAGTCCTAGGATGTTAAAAGATGCCAAGCTACCCACACTCTGTACGACGTTCTTCTGCTCTCGAGCTAGGTCAGTGCTTCAACCAATAAAATAAAATGATTAAAAAAACCTTTACAAACACACATTTTACCTACTGTGTCACCGGTGCAATGGCCCACTTTGCACTGGTATGAGGGCTGGAGCACGGACTAGATTAGTGCAGGTTGTAGTGCCACCGACATTACAGAACATGGCTGGGTTTTACACTGGTGCACTATCAGTATATGTACCAGTGGAAGCACCAGCAAAATGATGACACCTGCTGGTGTTGGCGTGTGCACTTACAACAGCATACATCTGGTCATTGTGCTGGCTCTAACAACCATACAATTGTGGCCTTCATTTCAGCACTGAAACAACAAAATTTGGTAATTGCAACTTAATTTCTTATTGTTGTCCCAGCACAATGACACAACAAAATTATCTTTCCGACTTCAACAACATAAACTTTATTTGTATAACTTGGTTTGCTCATAAAAACATGATGTCCGGTGTATTTATTACATTTAAAAGTATAAACATTTAGACAATAATTAAACATGGAAGAATACAATTTATTTTAATTGTTGCTATAACAAACTGTTGAACTTAAGCTAGCTTGCCATAGCGTCTGCCACTTTATGAGAAGCAAAGAAAAATTAAGGTTGAAAATAAAACTTCATCAACATTATAGTAACACATCATAACATCATGCAACACTAACACTGGTATTATGTGTTCTCCTTAAGTGTCCAACAGATAAAGAATGCACTAACCTTTCGAAAAAGAGATAAGAACAGCTTAGACTTATTGTATATCTATTTTCCGCATCAAATTTTGCCCAATCATTCTCATTTTCTAAGCGAATACTATCAGTATCCAGCTCCATTTGATTTTCCTGACAATTAATTTTTGTCGTCTTAAAAAAAAGTTAATATTTCCTCGGACAGAGAGAAGCATATCTGCCCTTTCGCATATTAGCTTTTTTTCATTCGGTGTATTTCCAAACAGGCTATGAGGAGGCAGGTTCCTTACAACAGCAAAACTTGTGGACTCCACTACTAGGGCTTTTGATTAAGCAGGGCAATAAGCTCCATAGGCCTGATTTAGAAAGAATCATACAAGTAAAAATTGTTTTTTGCAACTTGCAGCATACTAAGAAATGTCAGATGACCGTATTAAAAAAAGGTGACATGTTCAGTAACACTGGGTGACAAGCAAATGATGCGCTGGCCAGACCCTTTGTTTTCCCGAGCAGCACTAATGTACGATATAGGTTGGCCCTTTGCTTTTGCACCCAAAACTAATATGATAGGTTTGTGGGTGCTGGCAATATAGGTCCCTGTGCCATGCTCTGAGAGAACTCTTATCGTGAAATGTATTAAAAAGAACAAAGCATGCCAACCCTCTTGGAAGGAAATGGAACTGGGTAGATATGAAAACAGAACAACAACTGTTCATAACGCTGCGCTCTCGCTTTTTGAAACAAAATGCACTGAAGCATCTGAAATTATGCAGTCGTGCATGACGCATTTCTATCCACCTGTACCAAACTGACACTGCAAAGTTTTAAAAAAGAAAAAATGAACCCCAGGGATAAGCCTATGATACACTTTTGCTATTTACACCTATGTATAAATTCCCTTGTGTATGCAAGTTCGTACTTTCCTTTATCCTGCCCTCAGCATGCAGTTTGGTCTGCACATTCTTACCTTAATAGTCTGTTGCATCTCACACGTCTTTCATACATAGACACGTTAAACAGGCGCTCTTGCGTGTCCCTCTGAGGACATGTCTTCATCACAGGGTTCCCTATTGCAACGGTGTCAAATTCTTTTTACCATACTGTAGTGATCATCTCTGCCATAGATTGCCACTTTCCTGCAATCGTAAATGTACAGGTGCGTGCAGTATCCATTGCCTGGGATGCAGTGCCCTGTTTATCATGTGCGTTCAGAGTTGGATCGCTCTTGTATTGAATGCTGTAATGTATTTATTGCATATGCCCCTAGCACGTTTATGTACTGTTTATAATGTAATTTTCAAAAACTTTTCATGTAGCGTGCATGTACTGTTGTATCTAAAATGTTTGCAAAATGTAATGTAATGTTTGCCAAATGCGCACGTAAAATATTGGAGACCCCTCAACTGCAAACAGTTGCTCTAGGACATATTGCACATGCTGCGTGGTTCACTTTTAAATAGAGTCCCATATTAGAAGGCCGAATCACATGCCAAGTTTGGTCTAGCTAACATGTTGACTGACAAAGCAAACCGCACCGCCCAACACATACAACTGCTAAAATAACGTTACTATACAAGTCATGTCTGCTAAAATTGTGACTTGCTTGTAATTGCAATTGTACAGTGCATGGAATGTACTTTCAGGAAATTCATTTCACTTTTTTTCATGCATATTCACACTATCTGCCAGACTCCCAGACAGTCTAAAGCACTTCGAGTTTGTGACATCATCACATGACAGGATTAAATGACATCAATAGATGGCATGACGACTTAAGATAATGATATGTCATAACATCATGCAACACTGGCAAGTGGGGATGAAAGGTTTTAAATCAATGATATTCACTGGCAATAAGTCTGTGAAATGCTTCAAACTGTCGTTATCCAACCTGCTGCTCCATTGCAGAAGAAAACCCAAAATGCAAACAACAATTGGTTTTATACCAAAGGAGGCATTCCAGCCAAATAATAGGGCGACGTCCTTCTGCTTAAGACCCCACGCAACCCCAGATATGTTTGGCTTCATTGGGCATCATCCGTGAGTTGTAGCTTGAGAATCTAGTCACAGCAATCTCAAAATCCACGTCTGGGCATAACCACACCACATAGAGTGGCATACACAACATGGAAGAGTGATTGATGGAAGGATCTGAATCAATCAATCACTGGGATTATTCTGGGTACCCTCGAAAACAGCCTGTTGAGCCATTATAGAAAAGTAAAAAATCCACATGGAAAGTAGGTATCATGTGGTAGAATGACAATATGACACGAGAATATCGCATTACACGACATCACATCACAACATGACAGTATGAATGACAATATAGCATGACAGCATAACAAAACATTCAATCATGCAACAAACCCAGTATGCTGACAGTGTGACAAAAACAGTGTGCTCCATTCTAGTAAACTCCCATTTTACTGTCACACAACTCCAGTATATTCCCAGATTGCACAATTCCTCTGCAGTCCAGTCTGCAAAATCTCACCCTTACATTGGCAGTCTCAGTAAACTCCATTTGTCATTTCCGCTTTTCACAATCTTAGCATGTTCTCGGTTTGACAAAAATGAGCCTGTATTCACATTCTACACAATCCCATAACATTCCAATTTTTTACAATCCAAGAATACACTCCAATTATGAAATTTCAGGTTAATAACCCCAGACCATTCCTCAATTAACACATACTCCAACTTTGATCAAAACAATATTTATTGCACAAGTGTGGTGTATATTCCCAGGTTTAAAAATCCCAGAAAATGTGATATGTACACAAACCCAGTACATTCTCAGATTGGCAATTCTTATACATTCCCAGTTTGGCATTCAAGTATGTTCTCAGGGATGCGCAAGTACACTCCAGGTTTGACAATCTTAAAATACTCGCATTTCAATGCACCCATGATGCAGCCAGTTTGTTATTTCACAGTTGACAAAGCCAGTGTACACCTGTTTGTACAATCCCAATGTATTCCCTATGTGCAATCCTAGCATAGTCCCAGTGTGCAAAATGCCCCTACATTCCAAGTTTACTCCCAGCTGTTACCCATTTCCAGTATACTCTTTGAAAAATCCCAATGTCTATCGAGTCTAAAGAGTCCTAATATCAAACCGATACGTACAGCTTTTAAAATTCCAGTATACTCTCATTTGTACAAATCCTGTGTATTCCAAAGGTTAGAATGTCATTATTTTCCCATATTTTTAAAAACCCCAGTATTCACAAATATAGTACACTACCACTTTAGAATGACACAATATCAGTTTACTTCTTGTTTACCAGTGTGTAATTCTAGTATGCTTTGTCACAAAACTGATTAGGATCAACAGGAGGCAGGAAGTGTAGGTTTAAGAAAAAGATAAAGATGTATTGGAGATCATTATACAAAGGGGCTGACCAAGGAAAATATAACACAACAACATGATTTGTCCTCTGGGTTCAAATAGCGGGTTTGTGACATTTGCAACCCTCAATCTTGGTATCCCATCACAGGGTATGTCGTCACTTTTCATTAACTCATAACTCATAGTTTTGTTTGATTGAATGTTCCCACACTTCGTTCTTGGCTCTTTGTTCTGTAGCTCCAGGTCTTCCACTTCTTGTCCCTTTCACTTGAGAGACCCCTCACTCAGGTCTCAGTCCCCAAAGGCACCTGCATGTTATTTATTTTATTTATTTGTACATTTGTAGCGTGCACAAAATACACAGGCATCAAGGCCCTGGTTGCAATGGCGAGAAGGGGGAGAAACGGGGAGGGCAACTGGAGGGAAAATAGATACCAGAAAGGTTAATTGTCATGCTCATTGCCACTGGAATAATCTAGTTTTCAGTTGCTTCCTGAAAGGCCAGTATGAAGGCTCATAGCACATGTGAGGAGGCAGGTTCTTTCACAGGCGGACGGCAATCACTGGGAAGCTGGAGCCCCCGGCTCTAGTACATCTGAAGCACGGGATGGTTCGTCTGTGACTGTAGATTGGGCTTGTGGGTCTAGAGCAGCTGTTCTTGGAGATCCTTTGTGAGAGGTAAGCTGGAGCAGAATTACAGAGACATTGAAGAGTGATACATTCTCTAACTGGTAACCAATGTGCAGCTTTTCTGTGAGTTGAGACATGGTCACATCTGGAAAAGCTCATAGCAGCCCTGAAGGCATTGTTCTCGATTGTCTGGATCTTGTTGAGGTTGCGCTGTGAAGTGCCAGCGAAAAGGGAGTTATAGTAGTCGAGAGACAATTACTGTTCTGGCTATGGTCAGACGATCTTGTGGGGAAAGTGTTTGGTCGCATTCAAATGTTTCGTGTTATGGGCAGCTGATGACACAATCTCATTGTCATGGCGGGTCATGCTTAGGCTAGCGTCCAGATGGACGCCTTTTGGCAGAGACAGGGATGGTGCAGGCATCATTGGTGAAGGAGCGGAAGGCTGGGTCAAGTTTGGCTAGAAGCGAGGGTGGACCTACTATCAGGAACTCTGTCTTATCATTAAGACAGAGCTAGTGTGTGGCCATCCAGGCTTGAATAGTGTCATAGATTCTGTTGATATTGCTGGAGTTTTGTTCATAGTTTCTCAAGCAGGGTTGAGGATTTGGGTATTATCGGCATAGTTGGTGTATGATATACCCAGAGAGTCGAGATGGTCGAAGAGTGGTTTTGTATGGATATTGTATAATGTTGGTGAGACACAGGAGCCTCGTGGGACCCCACAGGGAACTTCATTTGGGTAGGCAGCTGCTCTTCCCACATAGACACATGTCTGTTCACAAGGAATGAGGCGATCTATTTGGTGGCCACAGGGGAAAAGTTGGCAGCTGTGGTAAGGCGGTGGTAGAGCGTTTTGGTGGTTGGCCAAGTCAAATGCTGCCGAGAGGTCTAGCGGTAAGACGAGGGCTAGGTTGCCCGTATCACAGATGTCATCCAACTGTTTTCCTTTTAGGTTAAGGAGAGCCGATTCTGTGCCATGACCTAGACAGAAGGCGGACTGTTGTGGGCTAAAGATGTTGTGTTGTTGCAGGTAGGCTTGTATATGAATGTAGGCAGCAAGGTCCAGAATTCTTAGAAGAAAATGGACTGCAGTGATGGGCCAGTAGTTGGTAGGAATAGTAGGATCAAGGGGAGGCTTTTTTGATGAGTGGGGAGATCCAAGCTTCCTTAAGGTTGGTTGGGATAAAGCCGTTGGTGAACAAAGAGTCGACAAATGTTGTGATGATAGGGGTAAGGGCTTCTGCACAGTGCTTAATTAGGGGAGTTGAGAGGGTGTCATCTTGGCGACATGAGGGTTTCAGGCCAGCATTGAGAATGGACATTTCTGATTCTGTGACTGAAACGAGGCTGAATGTGGCGTCAGTGCAGGGGGGTATGAATGGGCCGTGGAGAGACTGGACTCAATCTTGTGTGCTTTCGCAAGGATACATACTTTCTTCATTCGGGATAATGGCAGAGCAAGGTGATCGGAGGTAAGCCACAGAGCTTCCACCAAGAGGCTGACCACTTGAGCTTCTCGACAGGTTGGTCTGGGCGCCTTTTGCACCTAATATATTGTATATTGGGATTAGACTTCCCAAAGTAGCACTCTCATTTCCCAAGACAGCACTTAATAGAAACTTCTTTCACTAAAAATATTTATTTGTATCATTCATTCAAAATATGTTCATTTTGCAATCTAAATAATTTTACAGATATTCACAGAAAATGTAAACAATGCCCTGGCAACGCTCCTTGGCACACCATGTTTAGGTATGTCTGTTTCAACAAAGAAGTACACTAGTAAAATGATTTACTACATTTAACGCTTAAACCAATGTCATCAAAATGTTACTATTAAAAATCATAAATCATATCTGCAGACCATTGTTCAATTTTATTTTTATTCCATTACGTCACTGCAATGCTGAAGACCAACCGGTTGATTGTAAGTTATTGTGATAAAAAATGGCATGGCTATGCACTTTACTATTGCACGTAATGCTGCTTCCGGACCGTTGTTTCCTTAGTATCGTGCATGCAATCGATGGGGTTCCCAGAATAACTCTGAGTCCAAATAATCGAACCAACTCAGGAAGATGGCAAAGGTTGCCGTTTTATTTACATTTATCTAAAACACAGCGGTTACAACGGACATCAAAAGACGTTTGCTCAGTTCTCGACACATTTCCCATAAAACATACACTTTATAGTGAATATATGCAGAAGTGACATCATTTAGTTTAGTTTAGTTTAGTTTATTATTTGTATAGCGCCGCCTGGCCCTAGGGCATCCGGGCGCTTGCGATGAATACAACAAGAATAATGAATACAACAAGAATAATGCAGCAGAAATGTACAAATCGATTACATATTTACAAATTTACAGTCTTGGTGCATGCTAGTGCGGTAGGGCTAGGCAGTTTCTTTGGATAGAAGCCAAGTTTTGGTGTTGTGTCTAAATCTGTGAAAGGACGGTTCTGATCTCAGCTCGAGTGGAAGTGAGTTCCAAAGTTTGGAGGCAAGCACGGGGAAGCTGGAGCCACCTGCTTTATGGAGCTTAAATCTTGGGATATTTAAGCAGTGTGTTTGAGCTGATCTGGTAGGGCGCGCTGGGGTGTGGTGCTTGAGGTTGTCGGATAGGTATCTGGGTGCTTGGTTAGCTAGGCATTTGTGTGTGAGTGAGATGGTTTTGTATTCAATTCTTTGTGGTATGGATAGCCAATGGCAGGTGCGTCTGGCGTCCGAGATGTGTTCTTGTTTGGGTATGTTCAGGGCTGCTCGCAAGGCGTTGTTTTGTATGACTTGTAGTTTGTTGATGTTTTTCTGACTGGTTCCCAAGTATAGCGCATTGCAGTAGTCAACTTTGGAAAGGACTAGCGCTCTGGCTAAGGTGATGCAGTTGGATGGTGAGAGGTAAGGTCTGCTGGCGTTGATAAGTTTACAAGTGTAAGCAGTGGCTGATGAGATGGAATTGATCTGTCTTGTCAGTGTGAGGGAGGAGTCGAGGTAGATTCCTAGGGTTTTGACGCTGTTAGAGACGGTGATGTTATTGCCGTCTATAGTGAATGCTTGATAGGGTTTGTCATACTACGTGGCAAATAAGAAAAACCTACGTGGGATTGTGATAGGTTCAAGGGAAACATCTAAGTATACTTTCTATTAGGACTAGGATTGTGATTGGCTGTCTACTGTCAGGTGGATATGTTATGCCTACCTCTAAAACATGTCATCTTCAACACTGTTAAGTACATGGTATATCGTTGTCTCTCAAACTATAAGGCTCTTCATTATAAGGCCCTCTACAATTGGTTGGCACGCTCGTGCCAAGTCTGGAACATTCCGTTCACTTAGCAAAACGTAAGCTCATACCAAGGTGCCAGGAGGTGGACAAAACTTTACCTTTGCACCCAATTTGCCCAACAACTCTCATCATCCATGCTTTCTGCCATGCAGATTGATTGTCTTTGAACTTCGCCTTGCAAAGTATCCGTGTTAAGGGGAATATCTGAGAGTACAGGCTTTCACCATATATATTCTAGAACTTCAAGCTCAACTCTATTTCCATCCTTGGCTCACTTGACAGGAGATCATGATTCTGGTCCATTCTGTAGCATTTAAATGTCTTAAATAAAACTTGGCACTCGTGGTGTTCTTTCATTGCCCCTTTATAAGGGATGATTCATCCTTCTAACGTTTATTGCTTTCAAGAATAGATAACCGACCTTGGCTGTTTCTGTTTTGATGCCAGGCCAGACAGGCCCACCAGGCTCTTCCATGATCGCAGCTTATTCATGCTGCGACACAATTCTTGGCCTTTCCTCTCCATGGGTTTCAGTGTACTAGATTTATGACACCAATGTCCAGCTCCTATACAAGGGGGGATTCGCCTGCAGTTTATTCACTACGTATAGCCAGCTTCTATGATCACTTAGTCTACTTGCGTTTCTGCATCCGCACAATCTTTGAACGGTTGCATTTCTATGGCGCCTTGCATGCATGCAATCTTGTTTTCTGCATATAAAAGTGTAATTGATTCTTAACTTCGTCATCAGTTTCCATAAGATCCATGCATTCTCTTCAGCCAGTATTCTCAGTGCGTTACGCTCGTCTCTTTTGATGTCCCTAGCTTCTATTTCACTCTTTTTCATATTCCTTCAGGGAGTTCCTCCCTCAGATTGTCGTCTCTTCGTGGATACATTCAATAGGGTTTTCTCAATGGAAAACTTCTCTCAAATACTCACTGTGGTATTGGCACAACTGCTGGTGTCAAACATGGAACAATCTCCGACTTCGAACATACAGGAGGCAGGGGGCGGGATTTCCTGCAGAGGAATGCAGCTGCTACTCTACACTGTCCTCTTGACATTTACAAAGGTTTACCTAAACATAGGCTCCATTTTCAGTTATACAAACACTGAGAAAAGACTTATAAAACTCGAATATGCTTAACACATCAAGCCGATTCCATGAGTTAAAACTGGAATGGTGGTCATTACTGTAGATACTATGTTATATTACTCAAACTTAAGTTATTCAGTTTGGTTAGCAATGAGAACAGGTACAATATTACACAACTGTTTTGAACATGTATTACTATACCTTTTATTCAACAACAGCATATGCAAAGAATTACTGATCACAAACTTTTAGATAGGACAGTTATCAATGTTCAAATCACACAGAGACCCGTAACGATTATCACTAAATTATATTAAAATAAAAGATTTTTTCACACTTCGTCATTTTTTGTACTGGCACAAAAAGAAGGTGTATCTATTTGTTTACAAATTCCAGTTTGTATTAAAGTGCTTAGGCAAGGAACTTTGCAAAAACATGCAAAATGTCTCCATCTGCAATAGATGTTTTTGTTGACCATCGGCTCTTTACTGTTTAATCAATATTAATTCTTTGGACTTCAGTTCTGAAACTTGGTGTTATTTTAAATGTGTATTTATTATATTACTGTTCTCCAATACATTAGTTGGTGGGTCTTGTAGTTTTGCTTAAAAGTCTTACCACATGGACACTTCATGCAGTAAACTGCATATGTTGAAAGATGAGTTGAAAAATGTTGTCATTTAATGTATTTTCCCATTGAGGGATGATGTGTGTTACAATGATTAGATCACAGGCACGAAGAAGTGTCTTTCTTTTTTGGTCTAAAATACGTCTTTTCCAAGTTTTCACATCTTCTCCTACTAAAGCATATTTAATTTAACTTTCATCTTTTATAAGCTATTAAGGAAAATCTGTGAAAAGTTTTGAAATATCTGGATCTGTGTGTAATATTGGACAATTCTAATGAAAGTAACTTTCAGTGAACTCTTTGCTGAGCAGTAATGACAATTAATCAAGGTTTACTACGTTACACTGGTACATTTGCAGAGATTGTTGGATAACCTGTAATTCCAGCCCTGGCATGTTTGAATATATACTAACATTATCAATAGAAGCCAATACATATTCACTTTTATGTAGTTGAAATCATTAGGTAAAATCAATAGATTTACAAATGGTTGTAAAGTGTCATAAATCTACAAACCAATCTTCTTATCGAGAGATTCATTATGTGCCGCTATTGGTCTTCAAGGAGGATTTGATAGATCTTTGTGAATTGCAGGGAAGAAATAATTCACTGGTTATATTTAACAGATTAATTTTTGTTTTATCTTTTTGAGATTCAATTTGTATATGTTACAACTGACAATATTGTATTTAGTAAGGTTATCTTATGAATTTTGGCTTTTTTAACAATGGTAAGTATGATGACCGATCAGATAGCCATCATCTGCATTCATTAGTATATTTTTTCTTTGTCCATACCCAACCGCAATGCAACCCCCTTATCCACCGGCAAAATGAAACTAAATGTGTTCTTTTATAATTGAAACAAAGCCTGTTGCTAATTTTTTGAAAAGCTATTAAATGAAGGAAGCTTCTCTATTTTTAAGTTGCAACTCCACTGGTTTACAAAAACTAATTAGTGCTGTAGTCCTAACTGGTGGAATAAAATTACTTGCTTTTCTGTGTCCCTTGATGTTGTAATGTTTTTTTAAAGAAATAATGCTTCAGACTCAATCTGAGCCAATTTCCTCAAAGGCAACAATGGTATCAAACTTTGTTGCAAGCAGTTTCCTCTTAAGTTAAAGTATATTTAGAAATGTTTATTTCAAAGTATTTGTTTGGCTTTCAAAACATTTGCCCATTTGACCGTTACCTCCTGCCACTTCAGGTTTTGTTTCTTTAAGATGATCCTTTATCTATAAAACTAACTACACATTTGTCTTTTGCCTTCCTGTCGCTCTTTGGCTGACCCCTCTAAGCCCTCTTCCTCCTCCCACCTTTGAGGCTAAAAACCTTGGGGTCATTTTCGTCTCCACTCTCGCCTTCTCTCCTCACATCTCTCACGTCTCTAAGAAGTCACACTACCAGCTGCACCTCCTCAGATGTATTCTTCCTTTCCTCTCCTTCCCCAGAGCTCTGGTTCTCTATAGGCTGGACTACTGCGATAGCCTCTTTCTAATCTGACTGCTTCTATCTCCACCCTCTGCAACACATACAGAACAGGATTGCGAGACTTGTCCTTGGCCTCAAGCCCAGGGTTCGTATCTCTCCAGGACTGAAATCTCTGCATTGGCTCCTAGTGGCTGCGAGGATTCAGAACCCTCTGCATTGTCCACAAGGCCTTCTGGGGCCTGGGTCCTCAATACCTCCAACTCTCTCTTCCTAAATATCTTCCTTCTTGAGCTCTTCACTCATCCACCTCCAACTCCCTCAGTCACTTCTCCAAGGAACAAGTTGGTGGTAGATCTCTTTCTTCGGCTGGGGCCTCGCTCTGGAACAGCCTCCCTGCCTTCCTAAAACTTGAGGAGAACCATCTCCTGTTCCGGAAGCACCTCAAGACCTTTCTCTTTGCTTCTGCTTTCTCTCCTCCTCTCCCCTGTTGAACTCCTGACTGAAACTCCACTGGTCACCTGGCTACCCTCTAATCTCGGGCCCAGGTCTCCTCCCCAGACAGCTGCACACCTGCACTGCCTCCTGGTCAACCCCTGCACTTGGGGGCTGTTTCTGTATCCCTACAGTTCCCCCAGCTCTTGACACTTGATGTCTGGACTGACCCCTGCACTGGCCACTAGCTGGCTGCACTTTTACCTATTGTTTTTATTTTATTTATTCTTTACTGTTGATCCTATGTATTGCACTGACCCCTCCCCCACCGCACTTTCCCTTTCTCCCTCCCCTGCACTTGCGCAATCTCAATGTCACTTGGCCTAGTAAGATCGTTGTCTTCGTCTTCCCTCTGTTCCTCCCACCCTTGCCTCGTCGCGTCTTCAAACACTTGTGTATGGGCCCGTTATAAATGCCATAGCATATCATATCAATCCTCCATGTCTTGAAGTAGAGGCTGTGATTCTCCCAAGGAGTGGTCTGTATCATGTGACAAGGCCAATAATCTTGTCACATGATATATGTACATGATAACCTGGCCTTGTCAAGAGGGGATGGGAACCCCGCTCAGCCAGGTGTGGAAGGCCTGCAAGGGAGAGATGCAGAGCCAGTTCCTGCCCCTGAGGTGGATGGTGGCAGTTGAGAAGGCCTGAGTTCCTGACCTCCTTGGGCAAGAAAGCCTCTGTGCAGACCACTTTCTTCCCATACCTCTTCGACAAAATGCTTGTGAGTTTCTATTTCTTCTAGAGCCAACAACGCAGTAAACCAACAAGAAGCATTACCAGGAGAACTTGTGTTGAGCAACCCACGCTAGCAGCAGAGAACCTTCAACTTCACTGCCAGCCATGAATTGCAAAATCTCCTGTGAGGTTTGTCTTACCAAGAAAAAACTATGGTGGGAGAGTAACAAACCCGCATTTGTGCGTGGCAGCAGGAACAGCCATGCAGTACAGCAGGGTAACATGGGCTAGGAGACACGGCCACCACTGGCTACTCTAGACCACCGGGGACTTGTTGGGGAGCAAAAACCCCTGCCCGGTTCGAACTTACCAGCGTGGCACCCAGGATGGGGCCGGCTAACAACAACTGAGACAATTGGCTTCCCAGACTTCCATTGTTGCTATGCTGTGGGTCCACGCAATGGAAGGGGGTGGGGCTCATTACTAACTTCACACAACATATCACCCCCTCAGGTGGGAAAGAAGAACAAGTTACTTCTTACCTTGTAACGTTCTTTCGACGGGATGTTCCTCCGACGTATTCCTCATCTTAGATATATCCTTCCAGCTCTGCTGGCCTCGGAAATTTTTTTCTCCAGAGGGCGCTGCGCGTCGACGTTCCTCGAGTCGATGTCCTTCGACAGCCGCCGTATCGACGCTTGACGTCATCCTGCCTATAAAGGCCGCGCGCAGCGTCCGTTGCTCAGTTCCGTTTTGTAGCCCACAGTATTACTGTCTGGACTAGACTAATCACCCTGAAGGAGCGTAAGCTGCAACAACAAGGGAAGTAGAACTGCGGGGATGGATGGGAGGGTCGATGAGGAATACGTCGGAGGAACATCCCGTCGAAAGAACGTTACAAGGTAAGAAGTAACTTGTTCTTCGAAGGGATTGTGTCCTCCGACGTATTCCTCATCTTAGATAGGCTCCCATAGCAGTATTCTATATTCGGAGGAGGGAGTACTGACTTCACGCTGTCTTCTATTGATGAATAGAATGCAGTACAGCCCTTCCAAACCTAGTCTCTTGACTGGAGGAGGAATCCAGATTGTAAAAACGTGTAAAGGTATGGACAGACGACCATGTAGCGGCCGCACATATATCTTTAATCGGCACGCCTCTTTTGAGGGCCGATGAAGCTGCAATACCTCTGGTCGAATGAGCCCTAAGGTTTTGAGGGGGCTCTTTCCCTGCCAGTTTATAACATTCCAGAATGGCTAGAATGATCCATCTGGAAATGGTCTGCTTAGTTACTGGTAACCCCAGCTTGTGACCTGCGTAACCTACAAACAGCTGGTCTGCCTGTCTTATCCTGGCTAGTCTACTAATGTAAAAACTTAAAACCCTCCTAGGGTCTAGTCTGTGTAACCTCTCTTCCTCTTTCCCCGGGTGAGGAGGAGGATAGAAAGATGGTAGGGTAATCTTCTGAGAGATATGGAATTCAGAAACTACCTTTGGGAGGAAATTAGGCTTCACTTGCAGGACAACTTTGTCTTTGTGAAAGATTGTATGAGGGGGTTTACAAGAAAGAGCTTGTAATTCGCTCACCCTTCTAGCAGATGTAAGTGCTATTAATAAAACAGTCTTAAGGGTAAGGAATCTTAACGAACAAGAATGGAGAGGTTCGAAAGGTGTACCCATCAGGAAAGTTAGTACTAAGTTTAAATCCCATAGGGGAACTTGGAATGGTCTTGGGGGATAAACATTGGTTAACCCCTTTAGAAACTGTATTACCAAGGGTAATTTGAAATAGGATGGTTCCTCCGCAGTACGCTTAAGGATAGATAGCGCTGCGAGATAGCCCTTAATGGTGCCAACTTGAAGGCCTGAATTTGCCAAATATAGTAGGAAGGACAAAACCATTGGTGTACCACATGAAAATGGGTCGATATTCTGTTCTCTACACCAGCTGCAAAATCTGTTCCACCGGCAGCGGTATAAAGATTTTGTTGCTGGCCTCCTTGCCGAAAGCAACACCTCCATAACATCATCAGGGAGGTCCCAATCCTTGTACCTCAGCCGTTCAGAAGCCAAGCGTGAAGGTTGAGGGTTTTGATGTCTGGATGGAGAACCTGACCTCCCTTCTGTGACAGTAGGTTCTCTCTGAGCGGAAGTCGAATTGGAGGGCAGATGGACAAGTCTAGAAGGTCCGGGTACCACGTTCTCCTGTCCCAATCCGGGGCAATTAGGATCATGGTTCGCCGGAATCTTCTCAACCTCCTGATCATTTGAGGAATGACAGGGACCGGTGGGAACGCGTACAGAAGCGGAAACTACCAGTCCACTATGAACGCGTCTCCCAGAGCTCCTCTCGGAGGAAATTCCCTTGAGCAGAACAGGTCGCATTTCCTGTTTAGGCTGGTGGCGAACAGATCTACCTGAGGGGTTCCCCAAAGGGTGAAGATCTCTTGAAGGACTTCCTGAGCTAGCTCCCACTCGCGGGAGACTGTGTTCTGCCTGCTCAGAGCGTCCGCTGTCAAGTTCTTCTCTCCGGCTAGGTGAACTGCCGATAGAGAGATTCCTTCTTGGATTGCCCAAAACCAGAGCTGCATCGCCTCTCTGCACAGTGGTAGTGATCCTACGCCTCCTCTTTTGTTGAGGTAATGCATGGCCACCGTGTTGTCCGTCATTATCAGGACGTTCTTCCCTTGTACAGCTGGCAGGAAAGCCTTCAACGCAAGTCTGATGGCTCTCAGCTCTAACAGGTTGATGTGTAGTCTGGACTCCGATGGAGACCAACGACCGCTGATGGTCAAGTCGTTGGCGTGGGCTCCCCACCCCGTGAGTGAGGCATCCGTGACTACTGTTATCTCCGGCCAGGGTTGCCAAAACTGTTCTCCTTTCAGAATGTTCTCCTGACAGGCCCACCACTGAAGGTCTCGAGCCACCCTGCCAGGAACCTGAAGAAGATCTGTCATTCTCCCTGAGAATTGTGACCACTGAGTCCTCACTGCCCATTGGAGAGATCTCATTCTCAGGCGAGCCTCTGGCACAAGGAAAATGCAGGATGCCATGAGGCCTAGCAACCTCAAAAAGTCGAAGGCTGGGAGACGTTGGGCATGTTGGAACTTGGTAACCATCTGTAGAATATCTTGAGCCCTCACCTCTGGTGGCGAGGCTTTTCCCAGGGAAGTATCCAGGATCGCTCCTATGAACTGGAGTCTCTGCGATGGTATCATTTGAGACTTCTTTAAATTGAGGGAGAAGCCCAGTTTGTGAAGGGAGTAGCACACGTGATTTAGCTGGATCTGAGCTTGCTCCGGAGAAACAGCCCTGATCAGCCAATCGTCCAGGTAGGGGTAGACGTGAATCCCTTCCCTCCTTAGACTTGCAGCCACTACCGACATTAACTTGGTGAAAACCCTCGGGGCGGAGGTCAGCCCAAATGGCAGTACTCGAAATTGATAGTGAGAGTTGCCAATTGCGAACCTCAGGTATTTCCTGTGTTTGAGATGGATAGGCACATGGAAATAAGCGTCCTGAAGGTCCAGAGATACCAACCAGTCCTGAAACTGAAGGGCCTGGAGGATCTGAGAAAGAGTGACCATCTTGAATTTGTCTTTCCTGAGGAATTTGTTCAATTCTCGCAAGTCCAAAATGGGTCTCAGTCCTCCGTCTTTCTTTGGAATGAGAAAGTAAGGGGAATACCAGCCCTTGTTCCTCTCCGCTACAGGTACCGGTTCTATGGCACCTTTCTCAAGCAGGTCCAAAATTTCCTGCAAGAGGAGCGGATCTGGAGCTTTCTGAGAGCTGATCCCCGGTGGATGACTCTGAGGTATACGTAGGAAAGGCAGGCAGTAACCTTGGGCGACTGTTTCCAATGCCCAAGCATCTGACGTGATAGCCTGCCATACCGCCAGATGTTGAGTCAACCTGCCTCCTACAGGTGTCCTGTGAGGGGAGTCCTCAGAGTGGTTTTGGGGCGGCTGATGCAGATGCCGATGGTAAAGAGGCACCTGCTGTTGCTGCGGCTTTAGAATATCTACCCCGTCCACCTCGGGTAGTTCTTCTTTGACCCCTTTGAGCCGGTCGTCCTCTACCTCTTCCGAATGCGGAGTAGAAGCGAAAGGACTTGCCCCTCGCAGAGGTTCCCGTGGGACGAAAAGGAGTCTGACGGATTGCAGCTCCTAGGGATTTTGCTGCTGCTTTTGAAGTTTGCAGTTTCTCTAAACTGTCATCCGCCTTTTTCCCGAACAAAGAAGAGCCATCAAATGGCATGTTCAAGAGCCTGGCTTGCACATCTGGGGCAAAACCCGACTTTCTCAACCAAGCGAACCTCCTGGTTGATGTACTTGCCGCCATTGCTCTGCTGATACTGTCAGCCGAATCAATGCCCGTCTGGAGGGATTCGCACATAGCGTCTTTACCGTCCTGTATAATATTCAGGAACGCATCCCTTTCTTCTCCCTCCGGGATGCAGTCAGCCGCTGTAGAAGCACACTCCCAAAGTGTATGGCTGAACCTAGCAAGGGTGCAAGTAGCATTAACAGACTTTAACGCCATGCTACATGCTGAAAAGACTTTCTTTGCCATAGCATCATATTTTTTATCGTCCCTGTCCTGTGGGACTGTAGGATAAGCCTTCTTGACATCGGTAGAGGATGCTGCTTGTACCACCAGACCTTCTGGGGATGGATGTTTAGACAAGAACTCTGGGTCTGTGGAAGATACCCTGTACTTTGCAGACAGTTTTTTATTTACTGCTGGTATTACATCTGGGGTTTCCCAGTTTGTCATGATCTTTCTCTGAAGAGCTTTATGAAAGGGCACCACTGGATCCTCTTGTGGGCCTTTGTCAAGAATATCCGTGAGGTCATCTTGCTGGAAAGATTGTGAAGGTGTAGACCATCCCATGAACTCTGTAATCCTGGCCATTAAGGCTCTGTAGGGGGTTTCAGCATGCTCCCCCGGGTCTGGCTTAGCAAAATCCACCTCAGGGGAAGTGTCTAACCCACTTGCCTCATGTAAAGAATCATGAAGATCCTTTAATCTGCGCTCTTCAGAGGAAAATTCCTCTCTAACTGGGGTTACAGGTCCCTGTAACTCAAATGTATCTTGTTCAGACAAATCACCCTCTTCTAAAATTGAGGATATAGTTCTCAATTGTTCTGAACTCATAAAGGGAGTAAATCCCATTTCCAAGGCAGAGGGTGCCGAACTTGTCATTATTGGCCTCGAGAACGTCGATGTCGTCGACGCCGACGTCGAAGGCTTCGAGCGTGGCGTCGAAAACAGAGGTGGAGGCCTCGAGGACCTCGACAGAATTGGAATTCTACTCGACAATATCGACGCCATCGACGTCGAGGGCCTGGGGATCGTCACTGGATGTGTGGTCACCGTGACTTTTCTCGGCGTCGACGCCGGTGTCGAGGCCGGCGTCGAGTCGACAGAGCCGTGTGTCGAAGGTCCCTTCGACAACGGCGTCGAAGACATCGACCTCGACGGAACCTTCGTCGACGGCGTCGACGGAACCTTCGAGGAAGGTTTGGAGGTCATAGTCCTACTCGAGGGTTCAAGACGCGCTCGAGAGGTTTCTTTCGCCGGGTACTGCGACTCGCTGCGTTTTTGACCTTCGGGTCTTTCGACCAGAGCATCGCTCTCGGCAGTCTTCGAGGGGGTCGAGGCCGCTTTCTCGAAGACGCTCATCATATTTTTGCGGAATTCCTCCCATTCAGCCCGGGAACTATGTTTCGTGGGGCAAGGGATTCTTTTTGGCGAAACAGAGGAAGAAGAAGACGGAGAAGGGGATCTTCGACGTCTCCTCTTCGAGTGCTTCGATCTCGAGGAGTGATGAGACCCACTCCGAGACCTGGAGCGTGAATGGTGACGAGGAGACGAATGTCTCGACTTCGTCGACGAAGAAGAAGCTTTAAAAGTCTTACCTTTCTCCAGCTTCCCCCTACGCTCCTTCAGGGCCTTAGCTGTCATGGACATACAGTCCTCGCACTCCGAACAATGGTGTTCGGCTCCCAAGCACCACAGACAATTTCTGTGAGGATCGGTCAACGACATCTTTTTCCCACACTCTCGACATTTTTTGAAGCCGGATCGAGGAGTTGTCGGTTCCGACGAGGAAGCCATCGAGTACGGATCGAATAACTCGAGGTAAATAGGTATTATCTGACTAAGAACTGAGCAACGGTATTCCGAGGCACCGAGTAGCGCGGAAAAACGGAACTGAGCAACGGACGCTGCGCGCGGCCTTTATAGGCAGGATGACGTCGAGCGTCGATACGGCGGCTGTCGAAGGACATCGACTCGAGGGACGTCGACGCGCAGCGCCCTCTGGAGAAAAATTTTCCGAGGCCAGCAGAGCTGGAAGGATATATCTAAGATGAGGAATACGTCGGAGGACACAATCCCTTCGAAAGGCCAGATTGGCCATGATAAGAGGGCGGATAGCTGGAGGGAAGGAGCGAGATATAAGAGAGCAAAAGGAAGTTGGAAGTGTGGGTTACCTGGCTAAGATCAGAGGCAGAGGAGGTGAACGACCAAGAGACCAGCAGGAGAACGGAAGGAGCGGTGGAGAGCAGCAGAGATTT
Organism: Ambystoma mexicanum; assembly: GCF_040938575.1. NCBI lineage: Eukaryota > Metazoa > Chordata > Amphibia > Caudata > Ambystomatidae > Ambystoma > Ambystoma mexicanum. Next base: position 558,253,446 of record NC_090931.1, read on the forward strand.
TGAAAAAAGGGGAGGCATTGGCTACTAGTGAGTGAAAGTGGTACTGCTGTGTAAAGGTTCATGTTTATGTGGAGAATATAGGTAGAAAGAGTAACGTAAGGAGTGGTTGTGAAGCATATGATACTGAGTGAAAGAAGGGTGTTTGAGTAGTTGGAGGGGGTGGAGTAGTAGTGTGAAGGAGGGACTAACAATGTCGAGAAGGGAATAATAATCAGAGTGAGGAAGTTCTGAAGGAGAAGAGAGCTATGGACTAGTCGAAAGAAAGCTAACATCAAAGAGTGGCAAGAGCAGTGAGGCGGAGTAGATAAGAGGAAAGAGTAGGAAAGGTAGAGAGGTACAGTGAATATGGTAGACGGAGGACTGAATCCAACATGGTATTTGTAAGGCACCAGTCCCAAACCCAGTAGAACACTAACAATTGGATAGTGTAGGAAAAGTTAGAAAGTCCTTGAGGGAGTTTAGAGAGATAAGGCATTCTGCCTTTGGGTCCTCACACTTTGAGTTAGACAGGAGGTGTCAATCTTCTGTATCTACTAACCTGGGGGTCTGGGATGCCTGGGTTATGGTAGAGGGGCAATATAACATGAGAAAGAGTGAGACAGCCCTAGCACCCACAAAGATTTCATTAAACACCCTTAGACCATATTCTGAAACTTGAAGTGATTCTTGTGCCATGTGTGACTATCCTCTTAAAATACTGTACATTAAATGGAATGTCTTCTTCATGTACCTACCTGGGGCTAGTTTTGTTCCTTTTTAAAACAATGATCTTGTATTTCTGATTTTTCAGCATCAATAGTTCAACGTCTCCTATTAAAATGTTCGCAACTCCGTTTTCATACGATCGTTTTTTGAATACTCCAAGATTGTGTTCCATTGACTTCTCCAAATCCTCTCTATTCAGTATATTCACAAAAGAACAAGTTACTTACCCCTGCTAACGTTCTTTCGACTGGATATTCCTCCCACGTATTCCTTATCTTTTGATATTTCCAATAGCCAGCTTTGCTGCTTCGGAAAATAAATTTCAACAGGGGGCGCTGTGCGTAGATGCCCGTCGACTCGATGTCCCTCGGAGGCCTCTGTCTCAATGTCGACGTCACCGAAGGTATAGGTAGCATGCGCAGCGCCCGTTGTCTTAAGAGCCGCTTTTTTATGAGTGAAGGATTTATCTTATACCTGATGGTTACTCCTGCCGAGAGAGCGCAGACTGTAATCGCAAGGGAAATTCTACTGCGGAGTAGGTTGGGAGGGGCGATAAGGAATATGTGGGAGGAACATCCAGTCAAAAGAACGTTACCAGAGGTAAGTAACTTGTTCATTCAAATGGATTGTGTCCTCCCACGTACTCCTTAGCTTTTGATACACTCCCAAAGCAGTTTGTAGTTTTACTGGAGGAGGGAGTCCCAATTTTATATGACAAATTAATAGTTTTCATGGATGTGTGTGCACGGAATGCAACACTGCTTTACCAGACCTGAGGAAGTCTCTAAACTTTAATGTTTGGTGAAGATATGTACAGACGACCATGTGGCAGCCGCACAAATTTTGTTTATTGGTACTCCCTGCTGTAAAGCAGAGGAAATTGCCATGCCTCTGGTCCAATGAGCCCATAGGCCTTCTGGAGGATCTTTTCCCACCAGTCTGTAGCATTCTGATATTGTCAATATAATCCATCTGGATAATGTCTGTTTGGTGATAGCCATACACAATTTGTGGCCCGAATAGCCCACATATAATTGGCCATGCTCTCTTAAATTTGCCATGCTAGTGATATAGAAGCTCAGTGCACGTTTAGGATCAAGCGTGTGAAGCCTCCGCTCTACCTTCCCAGGGTGAGGAGGGTAAAATGATGGTATAGATATCTTTTGTGTAAGATGAAACTCGGAGACAACTTTGGGTATAAAGGTGGGTTTTACTTTCAGCACCACTTTCAGCACCACCCTATCCTTATAAAAGACAGTGTAAGGAGGCTTGCAGGATAAAGCCTGAAGCTCACTCACCCTTTGGACAGATGTACTAGCTACTAGAAAGATGGTTTTTAGGGTTAGTAGCCTCAAAAGACAGGAGTGTAAAGGCTCGAAAGGAGCACACATCATAAGTTCAACACCAAATTGAGATCCTAAACTGTGACTTGAAAAGGGATTGGATGGAAAACATTTGTTAGTCCCTTTAAGATATCTCCTAATAATCCAATTTTTAAAGTAAGAAACTTCTTCGGACATGCGCTTAAATATAGAAAGTGCCACCAGATATCCTTTAATGGTACCAATCTGGAGCCCCAGATTAGCTAGGTGTAACAAAAAGGATAACACCATCGGTGCATTACATGTAAATGGGTCAACATTCTTATCTCTACACCAGCTGCAGAACTTATTCCAACAGCAGCGGTACAAAGATTTAGTTGCTGGCCTTCTGGCTGAAAGCAAAATTTCCATTACGTCGTCGAGAGGTCCCAAACCTTGTATCTCAGCCTTTCAGAAATCAAGCATGAGGACTGAGCGTCCTGATATCCGGATGGAGAACTCGACCCTCCTCTTGCGAGAAAAGGTCCTCTCTTTGTGGAAGACGTATCAGAGGGCAGATGGACATGACATGTACCACGTCCTTCTCGCCCAATCCAGAGCAACTAGGATCATGGTTTCCTGAACTTTCTCAACCTCCTGATTATGTGAGGAATGATGGGTCTGGAAGAAACGCATACAGGAGCGGGAAATCCCAGTCCACTACGAACACATTTCCTAGGGCTCCTCTTGGGGCAATTCCCTTGAGCAGTACAGCTTGCACTTCCGGTTGGCACCGGTAACAAACAGATCCACTTGAGAGGTTCCCCAAAGGGTGAAGATCTCTTGAAGGACTTCCTGGGACACTGTGCTCTGCCTGCTCAGAGCATCAGCCGCTGTATTCTCCACTCCGTCTAGGTGAACAGCTGATATGGAGATTGCTTCTCTGCACAAAGCGGCTGATGGTAAGGTAGCTGCTACTGCAGGCTTAGTACTTCTTCCCTGTCCACCACAGGGGAATCTTTTTTGGCATCTTTGAGCTGACTGTCCTCTGCCTCTTCCAAATGTGGAGTAGTGATGAAAGGTCCTACCCTTCCAGGGTGTACCCGTGGAGCGGTTTGGGTGTTGTCTGATTGCAGCACCAAAGGATTTGGCTGCTGCCTTAGAGGTTTGCAGTTTCTCCAAACTCTCATCAGGCTTCCTTCCAAATAAACGAGTGCCTTCAAAGGGCATGTTGCGAAGTCTGGATTGTACGTCTGGGGCAAATCCTGACTTTCTTAACCAGGCAAACCTGTGCATAACTTTACTCGCTGCCATATCTCTGCTGATACTGTCAGCAGAGTCAAGACCAGTCTGTAGGGATTTGCAAATCGCATCTCTCCCATCCTTGACTATGTTTAAAAACCTGCCTCGCCCTTCCCCTTTGAGGATTTGGTCAGGTTGGATTTGCACTCCCAAAGGGGGATGAGTAAACATTGCCAATGTGCATGTTAGGGTTGGCTCCTGTGCTTGAATGCATGCTGTGCCAGGATTGATGTCATCATCAGAATGTAGGCTGTGAGTGTGAGGTTAGAATGTTTAGAGTTGAATTGGTTCTAACCCAGGCAGTTACAATATGTGAGCCTGGGTGGTGGGAGCCAGAGGCTCATTATCCCTGATCCTCTTGATCTCTCAATTATCTGATGACATCTGATCCTGTAACTAAGAAGCTAATAAAGTAACCACTAAGAGTACCTGGCCTGAGTATCTTGAGTGTCCTTTGGAGTGAACCCTATGACCAAGGGCTGGTCATAGCAATTGGCGACGAGGATGTCCAAGGTATGGTGAGGGAGGACCTTGACCTTGGAGTGGACATCAAGTGAAGCAAAAGAGAAGCAGGTACCTGTGTGATGTCATGTGAGAGAGGAGAAGAGACTCTGCTGCGGGGGGTGCAGGCAAGAAGACAAGTGAATGCAAGGAGAGAGGGAGAGCCCACTGCCCCCATGGACTGTTTAGCACCCACCACCCAGGGCTGGAAGGGACAGCCTCTCCGAGGAGACCCCTGGGGAGAGGGGAGAGTGACCTGCTGGAGCCCAGGAGTCATTAGAGGCTGCCCAATATACACGAGAATGGAATTACCCAGGGCTGTTTGAGGCAGCCACCCAGGGCTGAATAAGGAAGCTTGTCCCAAGGGTTCGCTGGGACGTGAGTTTCCTGCCAGTGCCAGGCGGGATCAGGAGCGGCTGACAGGAAAGTCATCCTGGCACATGAGGGGCATGTGCGCCCAGGCAGGGTTCCCAAAAGTTGATTAAAACAGGCTGTGTTGCTGTCAACTAAGCAGCAAAGTGAGCGTGTATCCGTCATTGGAGGGAAGACAGACACTTTCTGTTAAAAGAAATGTTCCTACCGGCATGCTGTATCAGTTGCATGTACCTGCGGGTTTGTGTCTGGTCATCTGTCTCGGGCGGCTATCGTCTGGCGGATTGGGCTGGAGTGAGAGGAGGTGGATTCCTGTATGCTCCGTTTGGCAGACGGTATGGTACCGTCTGGTTGTTGGTGTTGCGGAGTTCCGATGGGCTCCCTGGATCGAGGGCGACTGATGACGTCACTCGAGTGTCAGTGGGTGATGGTGATAGTTTCGAGTGCAGCTGCGTCAGCTGTTGGAGCTGCTGATGTTCGAGACGCGCAGCAACGAGAACGAAGTCGATCTGGACATTATCCGATCTCTGAGTAAAGCACCTATCAGAACGTGCAGCGTGACCAGGAAGTGAGGTTCGCATTTGTATCATGAAAGTGCTCCGCATGTTAATCTGCCTTGGAAAAAGCAACGCGACGACATGGGGAGGAAGTCTGCTCAGCATGTTCAACGTTTTCAAACCGAACGACCTAAGTGGACCGGTGGCGCTTTCAGTTGTTTCATAGGGGCTGATGGAGCAAGGCTGCCAAGTGGAGAGTAATTGAGTGCGGTGCTTGGGTGAGGCAGTCGGTCTACCCATTAAGTAAGAGCAGAGTGCGGCGCATGGGGGCAATTTAGAATGCCACTGTTATTATTGGCAGCGAGCTTGTCACATGTTATGCCTAATCATTGCAAATTGGGACATGTAGTTGCAGGAGTTGCAACAAGGTGTTGGTACTACATGCTGATGTTATTTGTATATAACATGGAGGGTTTGAAATGTAAGAATGTACATCTTTTGGTTTGGTGACAATGATTAATACTTTTAGCTGGTAGCATATTTAAAGGGAATATCATCCATACTGTTGTATGTTTAGTTGTAACTTATTGGATTTTGCTTGAATGACTGGTGTGAGAGATGTAGTACATAATCAGAATGATGATATCCAGTGATGTTATCCAGTTCATGCTCAGCATAACAAATTTGGGGGCATTTCAGCAATAAGTTAACATATAGGCAACATGGACTTTTAGGTTTGAGCTAAAGCTGATAGCCACATTGACATTTCAGGATGTGTTGTGGTTAGTGGTTTGCATGAACATGTATGTGTTCTGGGTGCATGATCAGAGTGATGACATTCATTTTGGTTTTAGCATAACTTTTTGAGGCATTTCAGCATTAGAGTTGCCTGTGCTTTGGCAACATGGACTTTTGGGAAATGTTATCTCCAATGCGACCTGCAATTTACAATGTGAAAGTATTTGTCAATGTAATACGTAGTATAACAATTTTGAGGCATTGCAGTGGTATATATTGTTATGTGTGTTGTGTTATTGATGTTCAACCCAAGATTTCTGCTAGAGCGACTGCAGCGCTGACTAGCAGTTTTACATTCTATGTACGGTTTTGACTGTATTTGATGTCGTGGTGTATGTTTTGACTTGAGTGGGAGTGTGGTACATGACCTGTAGTTGGTCAAGGAACCCTGCGGGATTTGTAAGAGATTTTAGTTGTAATGCATGACCAAGAAGTGGTCAAGGAACTTGTTGGAGTTCTGATGGGTGAATTGGTTAGTGACTCTGCAGAGTTCAGAGGTATCTAGTAGGAGACTAGTACCAGAAGCTTTGCGGAGCTTTGATGTTTTGATAAATTGTGGCTCTGCGGAGTTCATTTGAAGCTTAGTGTAACTTTAATGTGTTTTGGGTGTGGTTCTGTGAAGCCCAGAAGCACCTAGCAAGGGATTAGTGCCTGAAGCTATGTGAAGCTTATATGTTGTTTTGGTGACCTTATGGAGTTGTTAGGGTCCAGGGATTTCTCTTGAAATTCTGAAGATGCAGGTGATATTGTATCTGGTGTTTTTCTTTATGAATTTTTAGGTGGTTTCTGGGATTGCTATTGAGTTCCTCGTGTCAATCTAAGAACCTTGGCAACGCTTCATCTTCGGCTGTGTTCACTATGGGGGTGTTTTGAATTGTTCAGAAGGGCTCAAATGTCAGGCCAACATTTGCAGCTGGGTCTTGTTGTGTTTGTTTTAGTGACAGCTAGTTGCCTTTAATTATGGTGTGATTGGGTGAGTGAGTGACGATTTGGTGTGGCTGTGTTTACTTGAATTTCTGAATGGGTCTAACAGCGGTATGAGTTGTAAGTGAAGTTCTCTGTTGACCCGGGTAGATTGTTGGGTTGTTAGTAAGTGTTTCGTGTTGTTACGACAGTACCTGGTCTTTCCCGGTTTTGGGAGTTAGTGCTCGGAAGTGGCAGCTCAAGGTTTCTTTGTGGCAGGGAGGAACGGAAGGAGTTTTGTGTTTGGTTGGCTTTGGTAGTGTTTGCTGTAGTTGCCTGGGTGGGCGGTTAGTGCTCGAAAGTGGCAGTTTGAGGTTCCTTGTGGCAGGGTGGAACAGGAGGTGAATTGTGTTACTTTGATTGGTTAGGAGTGTTAGGTGTGACGGCTGGGTCTGTCGTGGGATGTTAGTTAAGCCTGCTGGCTCAATCTCCCGGTGGTAAGTGGAACATGGGTGGAGCGAGGAAGTCATGTTCAGTGTGTCGTAGCAGATTTTCCTTTCTGCAACAGGAGGATGTTAGGGTTAGCTTCCTTCTGGTGAGTTTCACTAGTTTGTTTGTTGTAGGAAAGGAGGTGTTAGGGTTGGCTCATGTGCTTGAATGTATGCTGTGCCAGGATTGATGTCATCATCAGAATGTAGGCTGTGAGTGTGAGGTTAGAATATTTAGAGTTGAATTGGTTCTAACCCAGACAGTTACAAAATGTGAGCCTGGGTGGAGGGAGCCAGTGGGCTCATTATCCCTGATCCTCTTGATCTCTCAATTATCTGATGACATCTGATCCTGCAACTAAGAAGCTAATAAAGTAAGCACTAAGAGTACCTGGCCTGAGTATCTTGAGTGTCCTTTGGAGTGAACCCTATGACCAAGGGCTGGTCATAACAGTGCACGAGGCATTAGCCGATTTCAGGGCCATACTTCCAACTGAAAAAACATTTTGGGCTTGGGCGTCGTAACACTTATCATCCCCATCTGGAGGTATTGTAGGGTAGGCATTTTATCTACTGGTTGAAATGGCAGCTTGAACCACCAGGCTCTCTGGTGTTGGGTGTTTTGACAAATAAAATGTATCAGAACTTGAAACCATGTATTTCAAAGTCAACGTCTTCTTGACAGCTGGGATAACTTCAGGTACCTCCCAGTTGGTGGCCACGCGCCTTTGCAAGGCTGCATGGAAAAACACATTTGTGTCCTCTTGGGGTCCCCTATCCAAGTTTTTGGTTAAATCATCAAAGACTGGAGTCGGTCTGGACCAACTCATATATTCCATCACTCTTGACATCAATTGTCTGTAAGTAACCTCTGCATGGTCACCGGGATCTGCCCTGCCGAACTCTACCTCAGGTGAGGTATCTAAACCACTGGCATCATGCAGGCATTGTTGTATTTTCTGAATTCTGTAATCCTCTGAAATGAATGCTTCAGGCCCTGATGGCATAACATACTGGAGACCAAAAGGCTTAAACTCATCTGAAGATTCCTCTGAATCTAATAACTGGAGGAGAGACTGGAAATATTCTGCCCTAGGCAAAGGGATATATGGCTTCTCCATTGTAGTCAATATAATCATAATATTTGTGGTGAAAGAAGCCGAAATCGCCAAGACTGTCAACATCGACGACTTTGATGGCTGCATTGACGGCTTCGACACCTGTGGCGTTGAGGAGCTCGACGCTCGAAACGAAGATGGCTTTTCATAATTTTTCAGCACCTATGGCATCGAGGACGCACCTTTCAACCCTGATGGTGTCGATGTCGAGTCTTTCGGCATCGATGACGGCGACGACTCAGTCCTTGAAATGACTTTTTTCCTCAACTCGAGGGATCCTTCGATCGCTCTCAAGGAGTTTTGCCCGCCGGGTCTGAAGACGCATGGCTTTAATGTTTATGAGGTAATTCGACTGGAGCATGGCTTTTGGGTGTAGTCGAGAGGGATAAAACCGCCATCTCGAACACCTTCAACATCTTAACTTAAGTAAACTCTTCCCACTGGGCTGGTGAGGCAGATTTAGTGGGGCATACGGCCAGTTACGGAGAGGAACTGGAAGACGAGGAAGATGGCGATCTATGGTGCTGTTTCTTTCCATGTCTAGACGATGAGTGGTGGGAACCACTACGCAATTGGAACCATTTATCCTTCCTATGGCGAGGAGAAACAACTCTCGACTCGTCCAAAGTTTGTTTTTATGAAGGAGTCCAAGGGGATTTGTGGGTCCTACCTGCTGCAAGCTTCCCTCTGCGCAGTCTCAGGGCTTTCAACGTCATGGACAGGCAGTCCTCACACTCTGATGACGGATGAGTGGATCCCAGACACCATAAGCATATTCTATGAGGGGTCCGTAACAGACTTCTTCGAGCTGCAGTCACAGCATTTCTTGAAACCCGACTAGCGAGTGGAAGACGCAGATGACAAAGCCATTCTCACAAATTTTATTCGAAGATTATTTCACAAGCAAAGAAGCGTACCATATCCGAAGGGTTAGCGTGGAAAAACAGAACTGAAGCCAACGGACGCTGCACCTGCACCTTCGGTGACATCGAGACAGAGGCCTCTGAGGGACATGGAGTTGACAGGCATTCACGCATAGCGCCCTCAGCTGAAAAAAAATGGCCAAAGCTGCAAAGCTGGATATTGGAAATATCAAAAGATAAGGAATACGTGGGAGGACACAATCCATTCGAAATGTGCGTACTTTCCTTCATTTCAATGTCCACGTTTTCTATATTTAGAGTTAATTCTTAAATTGTCAATAACAGTAAATCCAATGAACAGTTATTAAGTATCATATGCCATTTTATTAGGAAACCCTTGTTGTTTCTACATAAAGTCGACTTGAATAAAATGTGCGATCCATGTTGTATTCTTTTGACTGAATCGTATTGTGCGAAGGTGGTTGCATGCATGGTTATATTAACTTATTGTTCCATAAGGTATTCTAACGTTTTAATTTATTTTGTTTTTGGTTGATCCTTAAAGAGGTTGCTCAATTCAAAATATAGAATATTTTGGTTGTTCCCCCCCTTAGAGAACCCTAAAGATTCTACATGTTTATCATTAGCATGTGCGTTGCCATCATCGTTTTTGGAAAATAAATGTATTAATCTTAAGTGGCAAAAAAACTCTACTGTGCCCATGATAGTGAGGGAAGGATTATAGCTGTTAAAATGAGTGTTAAAATGAGGCTTCAGACAAGTGAGATCCTATGTTGCAATGTGTATGCCCCGAACGTAGGTGATGGCATGCTTTCCACAAACATTCGAAACACATTCAGACACTGAGCTCTGGAAGAGATAGGTGGTAACTTTAATGAGGTCCTGAATACCGATCTCATTAAATATTCTGGCAGGAGCCAGCTACTTTGACCAATTAAGAAGGATAAAGCAATGAACATTCTCATCCTTGAACATGCTTTATCTGATGCATTGATACTCCATCATCCAAAAGGCATAGACTACACATTCCCTCGCTATTCACAGCACGAACTCAGGATGTGACTTTTACTGGCATCTGCTGGGGCTGCACAGCACTCTGCAAATAACCTAATCAGGAACATCCTGATATCTGATTAAGCCAAAATGAGCCCAGACTAAGCAATAAGCCACCCCCTAACTTTGTCCTTCAATTGGCACCACAACTGTTTCTACCTTCGAGATGGGAGACGTAAGAGCTGGGGACAGAAGATTTTGTTAAAATGAACAGAAATAGCAAAGTAAATGACCACAGTCTGGGAAGTATTAAAGTACTATATCCAGGGCTACTTGATATCATTGACATGCAGGCAGAGTGAGAGAGAAGGAAGTTAAAACGCTTGCGAAGGATATGAAAAACGTTTGTCTTTGTATTTGTATTTATTTGAAGAACAGGGATGTCAATTTCGATCAGAATTGGCTTACAATTACATTCACAGATGTCTTAGGCGTCACTGCGAGGGCTACCTGTGCTACAGCATTAAGATTGAAATAATTGGTGAGACACTTTATGGGAGTGTAAACAAGTGGGACATATACCAGGGACAAGGAAAAACAGAAAACAATATGCATAAGAAAACAGATGACTTACAAAGGTAACATTATCCTAAGGGGCAAGTGCCTTAAAATAAAGTAGAGTACTATATAAATACACATTACTATATTATTAAACATCACTGGAGGAAGTTGATTGGGTCAGGTAGGGAACATGTGGGAGAGGGCAAGAGGAGCATCATCTTTAACAAGTGAAGTTTAAGCTAAGCTTTGAAAAGATCAACAGTTGGTCTGACGTTAATTGGGATGGGCAATGGGTTCTAGAAGAGCCGCGGGAAAGGAGAAAGAGCAGAAGGGAGAGGCGGCACATGGAAGACGTTGGGCAGTTCAGAGGTGGAACAAAGGCAACAAGATGGTGAGAAAACAGATAAAATCAGACATTCACTGTGGAGCAAGGCCATTAATAGGTTTCTAGTCTAGGAGAAGGAGCATGAAAATGGAGCGGCTGTTCATAGAGCGCTAACCAGCATGTTATCCGCAGGGAGAGATGGGGGAAGATCTGGGTACGTTCTACAGAATGTGGATAGCAACGTTGAGGACTTTATCTAGCGGGACGAAGGAGTAGAGGAAGACCATGGAGTAGGCTTGAGCAGCAATCAGTTTGCTGAGTACAAGGGTGAACGTTAGAAGTATTATGGAATAGTTAGTGAGAAAAGGAAGACTTTTCAGAATGTTATGGAGGTCAAAATGAGCAGCAGAGAGAATGCTACTGACAAATAGTTGCTGTCGGAGGTTTCTATCAAAGAGGACCCCAAGACTGAGCCTTAGGCGAAGAAATATCGAGGCCAGGTGGAAGGGGCTAGAGGGTGGGGATCTTTTGGAAGCCGGGACAAAGATGACTACCATTTTTTAAGAGTTCAGCATGAGGCACCGACAGCCTTACAAATAAGGTGTGTATAGGCCACTTTTACTCCATAAAAATAGGCAAATACTCCCAAAAAATAATAATAGGTAGTAAAAATACTCCCAACAAAAAATAGGAAACAGACACGTAGAACATTATGCCCCTACTTTCACCCACAATGCTCCATGGATAGGTTTGGACTAGTGGGTGGTGCACGTAGTACCACAGGAAGAAACTACAATTATTAATGACTGACCAGAAGAAGTAAACTGGTTGCTTTTAATGTGCATGAATAACTAGGTGCAAAGAAATAATTATTACAAACACATATTTGTACTCGCTAATAAAATACTCCCATTAGGAATTGGACTTACTCTGTAGAAAATAATTTTACGACCAACTTCCAAAAAAAAGAGAATAAAATATTCCTACTTCCAAATATTATCTGGAGCAGTGGGCAACGGAGAGTCATCCAGTGATGGATTTTAGTGAGACAGTTTGTTTTCGTTTCGAGTTGGCTCGGGTGAAGGAGTGAAAGAAGAAAAATATTTCAGCATCATCAGCAAAAAGGTGACAGTGAAATCCAAAGGATGAGATAAGTCATCTTGAGGCAGAGGTAAAGTGGGTGCTGAGCAGTGGTTAAAGAGGGAGAGAGGTGGAGTCAGATGTTTGCGAGTCCCAAGAGATTTTAAAGGGAATACCATTCAGGTTAGAGGCTATCCAGACTATAGCGGATTTGCAAAACCAAAGGTCCTGGAGAGTGAGGAGAAGAGAGCAGAGGTCCGCAGTGGCAAAAGCAGAAGACAGGTCCATAAGCATGAGTATAGAAGTGAATTTGGAGGGGAGAGCATCAGAGAGAAGGGTAGAGACATGCATGTGTACCGTCTCCATGGAGTGTTTACAACGGAAGCCAGATTGAAGTGGATCTCCAAGGCCATTATCCTCAAGGTACTTAGTGATCCGGTTGAAGACCACCCGCTCAAAGACCTTTGAATAATGGGGAAAGAGAAACCGGGCGGTAGTTTGCTGAGATGTTTGGGTCATCCAAGGGTTTCTTCAATAGAAGTAAGAAAGTTGGAGATCTGAAGTGGTGTGATGAATCCAGGGAATGCAACCCCTTCTCCCCAAGGGAAAGCCTGCTGTGCCCAAACCCTGTTAGACTAGGGCGGTGAGCATGCTCCGCAATACTCTCCCTAAGGGTCGAGGCAAGTGGGACATCACCGGAAGAGACTGCACCTTTGGGGACAAGGGCTCCCCTTCCTGTGAGGAACTCCATAAGCCATCCCTCCATATTGGCATATATGGGATCATCCAAAATGAAGAACTGTATAAAACTCAGAGACTTAATTAAGAACCAAACATATTGGCAAAAACAAGAAAGGGGAGCTGTCTCTTTAAATAGGGACCTCCCTAGAGGATTATATAATTCTTGGCCCCCTTCAAACTCTGTTCCACAATTACCAGTTCTCCCCGGGAATGGACGGGAAGGCCTTTAAAAGCTGGCGGCGTGTTTGCAACTGAGGGACTTGATGTGCGATCAAGAGGTAATGCCCTTTGAGTGTTGGAGGGCATGTAAAGGGAGGTGGGACTGGGCTCACATATGGTGGACATGCCCGATGAGCTGACCCTTTTGGGAACAGGTGATCTCTTCAATCAATAAATTAAATGTTGACAACGGCATACCCTACATTAAAAAAAGAAGATGGGTAAGCAACAAAAATAAGGGAGTGGGTATGTGATGAATCCAGGGAATTTGTCCCTTCTTCCCAATGGGGAGCTTCCCCTGTGAGGCTAGGGAGGTGAGCCCCCTCAACAAAACCCTCCCTGGTTGTTGAAACAAGTGGGACCTCCCTGGGAGAGACTGCCCCTGGGGGACAATGGCTCTCACTCTTATGAGGAACTCCCAAAGCCATCCCCCATAGTGGCATATATGGAATCATCCAAAGGGCCTTTGAAATGAATGCCCAATTTCATCTGTTTTTATTCTGTATTGCCTGGCAAGGTTTAACAAGCAAAATTGGGCATTTAATCATAGGAGAAGCATAGTTATGATATGATCATATGATAGTTTATTTATATAGCGCCTATACACAATGTGTTTCAAAGCGCTTAAATTAGTAATAAATTATAATTATTTTCGCAAGCTAAAATATGAAAAAAACAGCAGAATGTTAGGACATTCAAAATGTTATTGTTGAACAATTTTCATATTACGGTTTGATCTGATGAATGTAGCATGCTAAGGGGGTAGAGGTGTCTAAACATTTACATCTTTGAACAATGTGTCATCTCAATTAATGAGATGTTGGCCTTTTTGGCAATGATCAAAAGAAAAAAGAGGTTATGCTTTAAGCTGAAGTTGTAATGCTTTATTTTGTGTGGTTCGTTTGTGTGCTGTTGAGTAACAGCTACTGTAGAAAACGTGAATACGAAAGACAGTAAAAATTCCTAATTTCTTAAATATGTTTGCAGGTCTGCTTCTTTGATAATGTAGTATTTATGAAAACGTTCTTCTAATTTGTGACGGTTTCATTGCAATTGCACCTATTTATATTTCAATGCCGTAAATCACTGCATCAAAAGGCACAGAAGATCAGATTCCGGTTTTCTGATAGCCAGAAACATCGCCATTGGACGTTTTCGCACCATAAGGCAGTTATCTTCTAACCAAGCCTCCATACAGGTCAGATCACCATCTACCAATACTGCTTATGTTCTTCTGCCCAGCACTATGGTCTGCTTTCCAACCATGAACTGCAAGGGCTTTACTAAATGCCGAAGATTTCCGATTAGATGCATCCATGAAAAACAGCTAGGCTGAAAACTGACTCTTCTATTTGGGAGTATTTGAAGTTATGAAATGAGTTTTCCCCCTTTTACAATTTTAATTGCAATTGCACACCCAGCCAATCTGTTAAAAAGACAGGGACACCAAGAAGAGACCCCCTTAATGGTCAGCATCGCGCTCTACAAGCACTTGTAATAACTGCGCCACACAGTCCGTTCTAGACCTCCTCTCAGCAACCCGAATGCTCCGAATGCATTCTATAGTCTCTGATATAGAGCTCACTTCAAATAGTGCGGCCTGATTAGAAGCTTAACAAACAGAACAGAAACAATTGGCTACAGGTGTGGATTTGCCTAAAAGAGCAGATGAATTCAATGCTCCCAAGTCACAACAAAAATGCACGTGAACAGGGAATACTATTTCCTTGCATGTAAAAAACTAAGTAAGCACCAGTTTGTGCGCTTTGTTCCACCAACATCAAGCACTTAACTTTTAGTTTCGCTGCTGCCTTAGAAGTTTGCAGTTTCTCCAAACTCTCCTCAGCCTTGCTTCCAAATAAATGAGTGCCGTCAAAGGGCATGTTGAGAAGTCTGGATTGTACGTCTGGGGCAAATCCTGACTTTCTTAACCACATAAACCTGTGCATAACTATACTCGCTGCCATATCTCTGCTGATACTGTCAGCAGAGTCAAGACCAGTCTGGAACGATTTGCACATCGCATCTCTCCCATCCTTGACTATGTTTAAAAACCTGTCTCGTGCTTTCCCTTCAGGGATATGGTCAGCCACCATGGATATGGACTCCCACAGGGTGTGAGTAAACATTGCCAATGTGCACGAGGCATTAGCCGATTTCAGGGCCATACTTCCAACTGAAAAACATTTTGGGCTAGGGGGTTGTAAGGCTTATCATCCCCATCTGGAGGTGTTGTAGGGTGGGCATTTTGTCTACTGGTTGAGATGGCAGCTTGAACCACCAGGCTCTCCGGTGTTGGGTGTTTTGATAAATAAAATGGATCAGAACTTGAAACCCTGTTTTTCGAAGTCAACTTCTTGTTGACAGCTTGAACAACTTCAGGTACCTCCCAGTTGGTAACCACGCTCCTTTGCAAGGCTGCATGGAAAAGCACATTTGTGTCCTCTTGGGGTCCCCGGTCCAATGTTTTGGTTACGTCATCCTGTTCAAAGACTGGAGTCGGTCTGGACTAAAAAACTAAGTAAGCACTACTTTGTGCGCTTTGTTCCACCAACATCAAGCACTTGCCTTTTAGTTTCGCACCAGCTTGTGCTAATAGACTTATGGACCTAGGCAGAGGCCACGAAGGACTGGGATGATAACCCCTCCCCAATTTATAGCCATAAGCTCTGCCGAGGAGAATAACTTGGGGGCATGTCATTACCGAGAAATCATGACCCCTCCTTTTGGTCTATATGTCTTAAATATCCTACAAAATGCTCTGGAAACATAACTGGCCGATTGTGCACAGTTCCTACTAACCACAAAGCTCAGTATTTCTCATTGCATTAAAGCCAAATACAATATGTGTCTTATTGTCGACTTCACAAGTTAGTTCAGCTGCACAGATTTGTAAATTCTCAATACTGTAATTAATATGAACAGTAAACCTGTATAACACATTTGAAGCTGTAATATTTAAATGTGTTTTTGTTTACAATACCCATTGCTATTTGCTTTACCCTATTAAACACTTTACAACAGTGCAGTGTTTGAAAGTCCTGCTTTAATAAACTCAGCGTTATTAAAAGGGAACTTGATAACAGAGATTCTAGTTTTCACATGGGAATGCAATTAATCGGGAGTGGTTTCAATAAACCTTAGATGGCAAACGTTAAGTTGCTAGTTGTGTGACTCAAAATAGCATTAGCTATTACGTCAATATAGTCTATAAATGCAGAACATGCATACACAGAAAGTACTCTAGCTTAAACACACATTTACCGTTGCAACCTCTGAAAAGAGCGAATTGCTTAACATTCGATCTAGGACAAAGAAGCATTTTATACAAAGAGGGGTCAGCAGTAGCCAAAGTTATTAAAATCAGAAGACTATTATGTCTACAAGGCAAACAATACATGAAAAATGGATTTAACGTTGGCATCATCTCGAAATCTTAAAGCAACAAGATTAGTAGACTTGCTCTCTGTCTCCAACAGTGAAAACCCTGGTTTTAATCCTCTTACTCACGGTTTTAGAACCTTAGCCTATATTTTTCTAACGATGTCTGTGATTTTCAATTGATAATGGTTACTATTACAAGTTGTCTTTGCCACTGCTGTGGTATTACTATGCATATGAATTATGCGTTAAGATTAGCGCCAACATGGCACCATCGGGATGTATAAAAGCACTTTCAACCACTGAACACACAAACATAAGAATCATTGCAGACAGTGGCACCCAGAAATATGTGCATTGGGCTAAACTCGATTACAGATTATCCTTAATACGCAAGTGATTTATTATGGGTTCAGTGCCCTGAATAAATCCGATATAACGCGGAACATGTTCCTCTGCAATATGGTGATCCAGCATTCATCCATGATCAATTTTAGTTTAGAAGGCACCCGTTTCCTTGTTTTTTTTCTCTTGTCCGATGCTTTTTAGGATTATGGTGTCCATCTATTTCTTTAGTGCTTGCTCCTGTTTAAGGGACCAAAACTATTGTTATAGATTACATGTATGGGATTTGGCAAGCAATGAACAGTGAACGCTTTATTTTCCGTGCAGATCCACTGCCTGCCACATGTCAGGTGGAAGTGCTTTCTTGCATTGTTCACATTACACAGGAGAGTAGCAACTGGAAAAAAGGGCCACCCAGAATGGCGCCTTCAGGAAAGCTAAGCACCTCTATCTGCGAAGCTCCAGATTGGTAAATTTGCAGTGTCTGTACTGCCTACTATTGCCCCAGTCTCACTCCTTTCGTCAGCAGAAATGGAGAGGCAGGTACAGCAGAGGAATAGAAGAAACACTGTCATTTCCCCATTATGCCCACACCCTCCACAATCCTGATATATAAGGCAGTAAAGCTGTGGAAGGGCAGATAGCACTGGAAGCCATGCATTAGAAGCACTGCACACCCCAATCTTGGTTAACTCCAACTTCTTCAGAAAGGTAGCAGGACTGGGAAGGTCACCGGCATAGGGCAAGTTTAGGAAAGCCACACTCATCCTCACTAAACTCTCCGACATGCCTCCCTTCTCCTACATGTGGAAGGCAGTGGCACAGAGAAGGTTGGCGCAGCTGTGGGAGTGCAGAGATGGCTGCACTACCACCAAACAGAGGTGCTCCATTTGATATGTAAGATGCCTCTACTGTCCCTCTATGGATCTGTGAAGCAAAGTGCTTTGCTAGGAATGCCCTTAGAAAAGCTACATTGTTCACTTTTCCAATATATATATTTTTTAAGTTTTGATTAACTGAGTTTTGCTTTTAACAATATATTGTATGTGCCACCACAGATTGGCAAAGGTATAATTATGTTACCAAATTCTGCTAACCAAAATAATGCTACCGTCTGGACTCTGGTCAGACCAGACTGTGACAACACTGTGGTAGCTCACCTTTAACACGCACAAGGCCAGAGTCATCTTAGTGTACTGTACTAAAGTATAAAAGTTACATATTTTTATAATTGAACAGACCACATTTAAAATAACAGCAGAAGTAAAAATCAATGGAGCAGCACTGACAACAAAAGCAAATGTCCTCTATAAAATCAGGAAGGAGGCTGCCACCAATACTAATGTGTGAAGTACAGTCCTAAATGCTTGGCCAAAAATAGTTTTGCCATACAAAATGCCATGCAAGTCTATGAAATGTGTCACTTCAAACTGGGTATGCCAAGTGCATATTATGTAGGTACAGTGTCTCATGAATTGTAAAAGAGTATGAGGAGAATCTGAGTGGTATTTGAGATAAGTCTATTATATGTATAAGAAAATTGCATTGATGTCTTAAAGGAGCCTGGGCAATGTGTTAGAAACGCCCTTTGTATGTGTGAGTGGCCTAGTAGAGTAGATTTTACAAAATGTGCAATAATATTGTTGGTATGGCACAAGAGAATAAAAAGTATGTGCAAAAGGATTCCACAGAATGTTGGAGGTAAGGCTGTGCTCTGTGATGCAAGCCTGCTGTACATGTGAGATTGTACTATGGAACGTGTGGGAATAAACAGTGTGATGACCGAGAAAAGTCAAACACCACAGAAGACATAAGGTACCTTTATACTTTGCGTAGATAGTCAATGGAAACTTTGAGGGGAGTATACACAAAGTATGTGGAGTCTACATATGTGAAGATAGTCAACAATCGGGAAAGGAGCTCATTCAAAAGAGTCAATTGGAAGATTGTGTGGAAGCCAATAGTCTATATTATGAGTCCACAGGAAATGTGAGATGTGTACTGTGCTGTGACCCTCCATTTGTGAGGCGAGTACACAGGGAGTGCGAGTAGAAAGATGAATTGCTGAGTTCTTGGTCAGCATGTGTGTGGTACATGTGACATTTGTAAGGCGTGGCAACAGAATGATTACATGGCTACAAACATTTATTTATAGTTAACTATTATCTACGGTATTACGGTTTGCTATAATGAATAACTGATGCAATGTTTAGTGTTTCTTCACATTACGTACTTATATGGAACAATCACGTCTGTTTACAAACTCTTAAACATATTTTAGTCTTTCCTCGTGTGCCATATATAAAATTCCTTCATTACTCAAGTCACCCTTTTCAGAAATGTTGCTACTTTGTACATACTTTTCTATATCATGTGATCAATACTGAGCATGTATTCCAAACATGGCCTTTCCAATACTTTATCAAATGAAATAATTACTTCTTCATCTCTCATGCAAAACGGAGTACTTCATTTGGCTTTTTCATTCTGGGTGATCTCCTTCCTGTTCACTGTCCACTACTAACCGCACATTTTCTCAAGAGTCATTTACTAGTCATGTGTGCTTACTTTTTAGGAAGCAAGATGCATACACCTCTTTCCTTTAGTTGTAGATGCCACTTCATGTGTGAGGAGGGCCTGTCACATATGTGGTAAGAGACTAGTTAGTGTGAGGAGGAGCCAGAGCATGTCAGAATATTCCATGTTCTGTGCAAGGGAACGTGACTAACTGTGAAGAGTCCACAATACATGAACTGTCGGATGTATGGATGCAGCCCCTTAGAATGCATCTGGTTATTGTATTTCTATGTTGTGCTAAATATTGTGTGAGAAGAGTCCACAGGGTGGAAATACGTACCCAGACAATTTTGGATGTGGTCAGAGAGTGATAAGCAGAGTTGTCAGTAGAACTCTTTGGATGTATATAGGAAGATATAAAGTTGCGCACGAAAAGACTCAAATGTTTAAGAATCCAAAGGATATCTGAATTAAGATGAATCCACATGACATGGAGACAAGATCATAATGTTTTCCAAAAGAGTGTGTAAGATTTATAAGTAGAGTATGTGAAGAGTCAGCATGCCGCATAAGAAGAGTCAATGGAGAAAAGGTAGTCCACCCTCTGCTATGTGATTGAAATCCTCAAGCTCTGTGAGGAGGTTTTTGTTCTAAGTCTAAGGTGTGTGCACACATACATCAAATGACGAGTGAAGGAACTTGACTTGAAAAGTGTTTAAGGTCTCCTGAAAGTGCGATGGGAATATGAATGCTATATACGAAGAAGATTGTACAGGTGGCAGTAACATTCTAAAGAGTTCAAGAGATGTGAATAAAATTCTGGTGATATGAGAGGACTTAACAGTATAGATGGGTATTCCATCAAAAAAACATATAGGATTCATTTCGGTCGAGTTTCTGTTTAAAAGGCATTAGATGCAGCCACCTTTTCCCCTATGTTATCTATATGTTACTTGTATACTGAACGGACCAATGCCTTTTGATTGAAATAACCTACATAAATGGCATCTTATAAAATTGTATTGGGGAGATTACTGTCATGAGATGGCACCTTTTGTAAGAACCAAAAATAAATGTGTGACAGGTTACAAGCCGAGTGTAGAGTCTACAGAATACTTGAGTAGAGTTTAAGCGCTGTGTGGGGTTGTGCTGCATTGTTAGCCTGCACCTGGCGTAAAGCAGAAACACAAGATGTGTAAAAGAATTCAAGGGATCCGTAGATATTATGCATTGACAGGCAGAAACTGCCCCACAGTGCAATGGCATAAGGGCCAGCAGGCCAGTGAGGGACAGTTTTACGGGACACTGTGGACTACTTTAATAACTTAGTGCCATATGCAACCGGTAGTTCTAACCAATTCAACTAGCTCAATGTTCAGCAAAAGGCACCATTTCACACACATTTTCCTAAAAAATGTACCCCCCATGTGCTACCCTGGTTATCATGAAATGTCACAAAGTGCCATTCGGGAATGCGGGTCACATTTCTTTGGGGCAAAGGACTTTTTGTCCCAGTCTGATGTTTAACAAAGGGTGTGCGGACAGAGACCAGAGTCGGTCCCAGGCTTACATAACAAGAACAAAAATGTGCGAGGAGAGCTCAAGGACATGAGATGAGCCACCGTTGGAATATGTGAGGTGAGTTCAAGTAATAGGTAAGTGTTTATGAAACATATGGTCTGGAGAGTCCACATTGGGGATTCAAAGCGTGTGTGAAAAGGACCTCGGGAGATAGTAGAATCCAGGTATGTTTCAAGTGTGTAGTCCAGGTAATGTCTGTGCAGTGTTCACGGATTCCTCAGCAGAGACCAAAACATGTAAAACTCCATGTGATATGAGAATCCAAGGACTTTGAAAGGTCAATCTGTGGCATATCTGAAATCCACATGATCCACGTGAAGAGACTACAATCGGGTGTTCTAGGGGTGTCCATGGAAAGAGTCAGTAAACTCCATTATATGTATGATACAAAATGGTTATGTGAGAAGGTCCGGTGAATTCCGAGGAGGTTCCCAGGGATGAGAGGAGAGCAGAAGCACACTGACCACAATCCAGAGAATGAATGTTGGACAACGAAAGGCGGAGGAGACACTCTGGGACATGAAGACACTCAACGAGATATGCAGGGAGTCCTAGATGTTGAGTAAAATGCAAGGAATATGCGTTGGTGACACTCAAGTGCCTATTTGGTAAGAGTTATCGGAATACGCGAGGATTGTGTGGGTGTGCGAGCACATTCTAAGGAATATACATTTAAGTCTGTCACATGCTATTAAACTTTCCTTCAGTGTTATTTAGGTGGTGTACATTGCTTCGTGTAGCTCGTCAAACCTGCTGCAAGAAATAATTCCGGCACGTTTTTGAGGCGCGCATCAAACGCACTACTGTTTCCTCTCTGTAAAAGGTGACAGGGCGAACCTGCATGAAGCGGTCCCCGACACACGGGAATAAACAGGGCGCTACTTAACTATTTGTAGAGCTGCTGTAGGCACAGGTCCAGGCACTCTCCCTCCGCCTCGTCCTCCACGATGTGCTCGAAGAGGGGTCGCAGGGGGAGCGGGTCCTCCTCGCCTGCGAAGGGTCCCCGGAACTCTCCCAAGAACTGCTCCAGGAAACGGCGGCAAGTCTTCTCCTCGCTGCTGTTGGATAAGCCGGCCATCGCTACTTCTCATCTCCCGGGGGTTTCAGTGCCAGGGGGAGGACCAGGAGCCCAGGCAGCGCGGACCCGACCTCTGGCGCCGGCGGTTGCTGAAGGAAGGCGGAAGAGGAGGCGGACGGGAGAGTGCGCTGGATAGCTCCTGAAAGGGGGCGTGGAGCAGAGGATGAAAAGGCTACAGCTATGCGCGCGCCAGGCTAGGAGAGGGAGGTGGGCCGTCGCCGGCCTGTCATTTTTCCTAAACAGAGCGCGCGCCCGTTACTGAACTGGTTGTCATGTCTGCTCAGAGAAGCGCGTGACCGCTGCAAAGGCGGCTTAGGGTCGTCACTGGTCTGTCACTCCTCCTTAGAGCCGGGCGCCCGCCCAGGAAGGTAGGCGGCTCAACGTTTCTCTCCAGGGCCGTGCTCCTTCTGACAGGTTCCTTTCAATGTTGCCATTGCGCGTGCATGCCAGGGAATACAGCTCTCGCCCTACAGTAAATATATCGCGGAGCTGCGAGTGCGCGCTTTGTCATTCCTAGACACAAAACTACACCGTCTCTTAGTCCAAGAGACCTGAGCACGTTTTGACAGACTGCGCGCGCCCGATAAACGTTCACGTCACATACAACAAAAAACAAACGCTCACGCCTGCGAATCAATGACTGACTGGCGCGTGTGCAACCCACCTCAGTTCCGAGGAGAAGGGACCCAATCGCCGCCCACTTGTGCGCCTACCCCCTCCCCTCACATTTATCACGAATGCCAGTGTATGTGTGAGGCACAGTCAGATGGGTTCAGACTGTTTCCATAGAGACCTCCGTTTTTTCGATGTTAAATTAGTACTTACGTCTACAATAGAAAACTGGGGCGGGGAGAGGGGACACAAATATAAAGTGGGCGTCTTTCCACATTATTATTATTTGACTTTTCTCTCCTAGTCAGCTTTTATATGATTCATGGTTTCTGTCGTTTTACCGACATCTCCACCAGAGTATAATATTAGTATAAGTCTGTCAGCCATATAGCTTTCAAGAACATAAGAAGGAGGGATGTTAAGGTTAGGGTAGGCCATTGCCAGGTTTATCACCTTCGATCATATTCTGCGTAGCAGTCCATACATTTTGTAATCATTTTGTCAGCTTATTTTGAAATGCTTCACATTTCCAGGGACGTCATTTGGGGGTCAGCAGGGGTCGCAACTGCGACCCTTGTGGTCTCCCTTGCGACCTCTAAAAAAAACAAAAAATATATATATTAATATTCATTTTTAATTAAAGTTCCTGGGCTGCGGCCAGCGCCATGTGGCTCTTTGTTTCTGGAGTGCCTGGGTTTCTTGTTCAGGGCTCTTTAAAAAAAAACAGTGGGTTCCACAAGGGTAACACTGAGCAGTGACCCTAAATAAGAAAGAATAGGAATAACAAATAATTAGTCTTTCTGGAATTCTGTACAATAATTGCTACTCTCATAAAAGGTTTATTTCAGGCACACTTCTTGGGGTGAATCACCGATTTTGTATGTTCTTAAACACCTCAAATTCACAATGCAGACAAAAACGTCCAGAAAGCATTTAGAGTAGAGTAGAATAAGCATCCATTTCGGACTATGTATTTTGCTTTTCACAAGTTGCAATTTTAGCATGTTTTTTTTCTGCCGCGGTCTTTTTTCCGATCATCACATGACATTCCATCTTGGTGTCCTCGGCCACTTGACAAAATCCTTGTGCCTAAAAACTTGTGTACAGTGTAGAAATGTTTGACCATAGCGCATAAAGTGGCCCTTGATTTCATTGCGCAACAATTAATGCTTGGTTGTAATGTGTCTATCTTTCCTGGCATGCTGTTCAGGATGTTTGTTTGCATCTATGAGGTAACAAGTGCCCAAAGTATTGGATGCCAGCAAGAGTGTACTGCTTTCCCTGCGCTACTCTAAATTCTTTAATACGCAGTTATGAACCCTCCCAATGGTATGTACTTTGCCAACCTCTGAAGCCTGTAAAGTAGATCAACGCAGGCTTGACATGTAGTCAACTTTCTACCAGACCTGCAGGTGAACAGGCCTGCTGTTAAATCTCAGTTACCAGTTTAATGGTATCCACTACAGCGTGTAATTTGCTTTCTGACTTTGAGAACATTCAGACATGTAACTGCTCATTTTACTATAGCTGGTAAGATAACTCAGTGGATTGCATGCTCGCTGCTGAAATGTGTGTGTGATCTGCAGGTTAGAATCTCAGTGAGTCCAACTCAGCCTTTCATCCTTCTGAGATTGATAAATGAGTACCAACACAGGTTGGGTGATATTGTATGTATATTTGTTCTATATGAACTAAAGTGCTTAAGTATATCATTATCATTTGGCCTTGGGCGTCTGCTTGCATTCACAGTAATTTGGTAATATGGGCCTATACACACTGACATTAAAGATACATATGGTGTTCCATTCTTGTATGCAATCTATATCACATTACAGTGACATCATAACCATATTTTTCGTAGTGTACTTGGGAACAATGCTATGTGATGCCACTTCCAGTTTTGTCAAGGGGTGAAAGGTTGTGTTCCATCGCTTCCTGTGATTTCACTCTGGGTCGGGGTCAAATGACATCACTCCTTGTGATGTCATCAGAGGTCAAGGGTCATGTGATGTCACTTCCGCTACTCCTGGCATTTTGGTGAAATTACATCTCTGCATTTTACAATTCTGGGCAGCTATCAACGAACACTGGTGCCGGTAAGAATTTCACAGCATTTATTTAATTAACAAGGAGCCACATTAACGGTAGATAGTCCCACAACCTATCCCCTTTGCTCCTCGTTTATGGGAGTCCTCCCGGAGACGAGAGTGGTGCCTTTTGCACAGCAAATATCCTTATATTTAAGTTTAGGTGCGAACCCATTGTGTGAAGGGTGGGGCCTCCATGCACACTCTACCTCCTGGTAAACATCAGCATTCTCCTCTTCCGCATCAAGGGGATTGGAAGCCTGCACAGTAGTAGTGTCTTTTGTTTTTTTCACTTGTCCTTGTTTTGAATTCGGTTTATTTTTCTCCAGGCTACCTGCCCGTATTTCCACCCTTGTTTATGTTGGGGCAAATAAGTTTCTCTGCTTGAGAGTCCTTGTATGGCAGTACACACCCTCAGACTGAACATGCCTTGCCTGTAGTGTTGGGGCCCGTTTTACCACTGGGATGTTTGTATGGCTTGCAAAGCACTTGCCCTAGGGGTAGTGAACAAATTCCTACGCAGATGGGAGGACAGTTTCTCCACTCTGCCATCAAATCACCTGCAGTACATTCTACTGGACTAAAAGAGGAAATCTTTTTGATTTTGCCACCAGATCACCTGCTGCAGTCTGTCCTATCCGAGGGAAAGAAGGCATGGAGCCCTCTGGTCTCTGTGCTACCCCAGCAGTGGCGTCTTCTTTATAGGGAAGCGTGTGTCCAGAAGGAATCCCTGTGGTCCTTTTTGCGGCTACCCACTGCTTTCACAAGGCTCTTCAAGCTCATATCTATTGTGACACAGAGTCTTTCAGGGCTGTGAAGCTGGTTCCAGGCCTGAGGTAACACTTCAGCATACTCAGATTGTTACCAGAGCATCCCATTTGGAGGGCCACCTACCTCATAAAAGTTTTCTGCAAAGTATCTGAACATTCTACCCGAGACAACGATGAAAGGAGGTGGGCCGGACCAAAATGTCTCCTCATGCTTTAAGTGCATCACAAACATGAGAGCCAAAACGGCTGGCCATGCAGAGTGGTGCTCCAACACTATCTTGATGGATACAATGGACTTAGCCTCAGCCATGTCTTCACCATAGGTATCCCCCCAATACTACCCACAGGAGTGCAATTAAAGACTGATACCCACGAGGGAGCCTGCCAATATAACACTGCCACCCAGTCAGCAGGTGGTTCCATGTGCCCCGTGCAAACTGGCCACCCATAACCACATCCCTGTGGTCAACATCTCACCCCCCCCATGTACTCAGGACAATGAGGCTCTCCATCCACTGAGCCATGCAGCATCGTAATGTTTCACAAAACAAGCAATACCACAATCTAAAAACGGAGCCATGGTACACAGGTTTTTTATGCTTACGGCCTGACAGACATACTCAGCATGTATAAGTAAGGATTACAAATGTGGTGAGGAATGACACGCATACATTTTTGAAAGAGGACAGGCAGACTTTTTGAAGGGTAAGTGACTTGTGCCGGTAACAAAAGTGTATTGTGCCTAAAGCAGCGACTAAATGTAGGTCACATTTGGGAAACAAAAGGGTTGTGTGCCAAGGTGCAGCAGCAAATGTTCTAAAACGGTATAAAAACCACGCAAACACAACAAATGTCCTACCTTCCCGCTTTCCCACAGGTGTCCTGGAGAAAACGGTACTTCACATCTGTGGGTACACCTACATGGGCGCAAAGGGAAAAGGCTAAACCACTGGCAACCCCAAGTCTTTCGGCAGAGCAGATTTTGCTCTTGTGAACAACCTACAGATTTGCGCCTGTGGTGTCGCTACCACCAAGGAAACAGGGAACCCAATGCATTTCCGAAAAGAAGTCACCTGTGGGAATCCACAGAGGTCTCACTTGCGCGAATCGCCCCAGAATGTATTACCCACAATTCCCGGCAAAGTCAGAAATTTGGCAAAAAAACCCACAATTTTCAGACATTTCCCTCTGCCAACCCACCAAAACACGCCGCAAAACACCACATGTCCCACCTTCCCACGTTTCCACAGGTATCCCAAAGAAAACAGTACCTCACATTTGTGGGTGCACCTACCTGGGCGCAAAGTGAAAAGGCTAAACCACTGCAATCCCCCAAAGGGTTTGGGGAGCCAACCTACAGATTTGGGCCTGGGGTGTCGCTGCCACCAAGGAAAACAGGGAACCCCATGCATTTCAGAAAAGACACCCGTGGAATCCACAGAGGTCTCGCTTGCGCGAATCACCCCAGAATGTATTACCCACAATCCCTGGCAAATTCTGAAATTTTGCGAAAAAGCTCACAATTTTCAGACATTTCCCTCTGCCCACCCACCGAAAAATGCCGCCAACAACACATGTTCTACCTTCCCGCATTCCCACAGGTGTCCCGATGAAAACAGTACCTCACATGTGTGGTTGCACCTACCTGGACGCAAAGAGAAAAGGCTAAACCACTTCGGCAGAGCAGATTTTGCGGGAATTTGCACTTGTGGATAACCTACAGATTTGGGCCTGGTGTGTTGCAGCCACCAAGGAAAACAGGGAACCCCATGCATTTCCAAAAAGAAGACACCCGTGGGAATCCACAGAGGTCTGACTTGCATGAATCATCCCAGATTTATTACCCACAATTCCTGGCAAATTCTGAAATTTTGCGAAAAAACTCACAATTTTCAGACATTTCCCTCTGCCCACACACCGAAACACACCGCCAACACCACATGTCATACCTTCCCACGTTCCCACAGGTGTCCCAATGAAAACAGTACCTCACATTTGTGGGTGCACCTACCTGGGCGCAAAGGGAAAAGGCTAAACCACTGCAATCCCCCAAAGGGTTTGGGGAGCCAACCTACAGATTTGGGCCTGGGGTGTCGCTGCCACCAAGGAAAACAGGGAACCCCATGCTTTCAGAAAAGACACCCGTGGGAATCCATAGAGGTCTGACTTGTGTGAACCGCCCCAGAATTTGTTACCCACAATCCCTGGCAAAGTCAGAAATTTGGCAAAAAAACCTCAATTTTCAGACATTTCCCTCTTCCAACCTACCGAAACACACAGCCAACAACACATGTCCTACTTTCACGCATTCTCACA
Organism: Ambystoma mexicanum; assembly: GCF_040938575.1. Classification (NCBI taxonomy): domain Eukaryota; kingdom Metazoa; phylum Chordata; class Amphibia; order Caudata; family Ambystomatidae; genus Ambystoma; species Ambystoma mexicanum. The sequence continues at coordinate 558,280,921 of NC_090931.1, forward strand.
GGGGTCCCGATGAAAACTGTACCTTACATGTGTGGGTGCACCTACCTGGGCGCAAAGGGAAAAGGCTAAACCACTGCTATCCCCCAAAGGGTTTGGGGAGCCAACGTACAGATTTGGGCCTGGGGTGTCACAGCCATCAAGGAAAACAGGGAACCCCATTCATTTCAGAAAAGAAGACACCCGTGGGAATCCACAGAGGTCTGACTTGTGGGAATTGCCCCAGAATGTATTCCCACAAGCCGCGGCAAAGTACAAAATTTGGGGAAAAAACCCACAATTTTCAGACATTTCCCACTTGGAAACTACTGAAACACGCAGCCAACAACACATGTCCTACCTTCCCACATTCCCACAGGTGTCCGGATGAAAACAGTACCTCACATGTGTGGGTGCACCTACCTGGGCGGAAAAGAAAAAGTGTTGACCGTCCAAGAATGGGGACCCTGCTGGAACTGCCACTGGACTTGGGGACGGTCGACCCACATGGGAGACAGCCACCCAAGGCCAGGGACATTACCCCCGACCATCCTGGAGGTCTGGCTGGGATGCTTTACAGAATGTGCCTCCGGGAAGGCAGGGGGGCCCTTCCGGGCTCCCTGGGACTGCTGCTGCAATTGGGGATTGTCAACCCACATGGGAGATGAGTGCCCAAGGCCAGGTACAGGATCCCCAACCATCCTGGTATTCTGGCTGGCCTGTGTTACAGCTTCTCCCTCCGGGAAAGGACAGGGAATGTCCCAGGCCTCCCGGGAACCACCGCTGGGCTTGGGGACGTTCAACCCACATGGGAGTCAGTCGCCCAAGGCCAGGCATATGACCCCCTCTACCACCCTGGAGCTCTGGCTGGCTTGCGTTACAGCTTCTCCCCTCTGGGAAATGACGGTGACCCTGCCGAGGCTCCCTGGGACTGCTGCAGCACTTGGGGATGGTCAACCCACATGGGAGACAGCCACCCAAGGCCAGGGGCATCACCCTGACCATCCTGGAGCGCTGGCTGGGCTGAGTTACAGAATTTCCCTCGGGGGAGGTAAGGGGACACTGCCGGGGCTGGCTCCCTGGAACTGCTGCTGGGCTTGGGGATGGTCAAACCACATGGGAGACAGCCGCCCAAGGCCAGGGGCATCACCCTGACCATCCTGGAGCGCTGGCTGGGCTGAGTTACAGAATTTCCCTCGGGGGAGGTAAGGGGACACTGCCGGGGCTCCCTGAAACTGCTGCTGGGTTTGGGGATGGTCAAACCACATGGGAGACAGCCGCCCAAGACCAGGGACATCACCCTGACCATCCTGGAGCGCTGGCTGGGCTGCATTACAGAATTTCCCTCGCGGGAGGTAAGGGGACACTGCCGGGGATCCCTGGAGCTGCCACTGTGCTTGGGGATGGTACACCCACATGGGAAACGGATGCCCATGGCTGGGGCATCACCTCCAACCACCCTGGAGTTCTTGCTGGCCTGTGTTACAGCTTTTCCCCACCAGGGAGTACAGGCAGTGGCCAATACCTCCCCCAACTAACTCATGTACATTTTTATAATTTAATTTCTGTTTTTCCCCTTCCGTTGGGGCAGATGGGCACATTAGTGTGCCCGTCTGCCCCCAGGGTGGGCAAAAAGTACTGCGCCATGCTTTGGGGGCCATTCCAATGTTTTCTGGTGCCCTCACCACCTCACCCCAAATGGATGGGGAGGCATCTCATAAACTAGCAATCTGCCCCCAGGGTGGGCTACATGAGATGCCCCCCATCCATTTGGGGTGGGGGGAGACTGCCACCCCCCCCTTTCCACTAAAAATATCCATGGTGGTTTAGTGCATCCCCCATCCCCACCCAAAACATATTTCTTTTTTTGTTTTCTTTTTTTTGCCTCTTCCCTATGTAACGCTCACTTGATTCCCGTAGAGGCGCCGGTCTTGACTGGGCGTATACCGTATCTTCAAAGGTGATGTGTAACACACGGCTGGCTCTTTGGGCTGGACCTCTGTGCACTGTATGTCTGACTTGAAGGGTAAGATGTCTGCAGATAGAAAATATGGGATTAAGGAACTGGGTTATTGAATGTCTCTCTCTTCTTCCTTTTCTCTTCTCCTGTAGAACCCCAAAGGTTAACGCTCTCACCTTAGGTAAGTGAACGCCGTGCTCTCCATCTGCCTCGGGGCAGGGTGCTGTAACCAGTTTCTTCACTGGATAAGGGGAGCAGGCCTCTTGACTTCAGAGGACTGCTGTCCGTCGTTTACTGCACGAACGGTAAGTTTCGAGTAATTCTAATGTTTTTAAAGTCTTTAGTAATGATGTTTCTTGTTTTGCAGGGTTCCGGCGATGGCGGATGACGGGCTGAAGTGAGTTGAAGATGGAGCCCGTGTGATGAATAGAAGCGCCTGGAAGCACGTAAGTAAGCGCTTGTTGCCTGCTTCACAATGCACTCTAACTGTCTTTTTATTTTGCAGGTACAAGTTCGGAGCGGCTGCAGGGTGCCGGGATACCCACTGGGTTAGATGTGGAAAGGAGTAATGGCACGTGAGTATTAAAGTTCCCCAATGTCTTTAAACGCACCTTGTTTTGTCTTTCAGATGCGGGATGCAGCGCCGAAGGCCTCCGGAGCGTGCAAAGAGTTGGTAAGCTTTTGTCTTTCAGATGCCGGAATGCAGTGTGAAGACCTCCGGAGCGCACGAAGAGTAGGTAAGCCTTTGTCTTTCAGATGCCGGAATGCAGCGCGAGGCATTGGTGACAGCCGATGGACCAGGTAAGTGAAGAGCTGTCACTGAAGACCGTAATGCTAACCTGTTCTTTCTTGTCTTTATAGGTGTTGCTGAAGACTGGATTCAGGATGGTAAGCCTTTTTCCTTAGGCCCAGGATCAGATGCAGAAGACACGATGAGCGTTCTGCTGCAGAGGATGCAGAATAACGCAAAGCAAGATTCATCCATCGGGTGTGGTTTAAATAGCCTCCTGTAGTGCTTAGGTGTCTCCTTCCACAGCCACGCCTAGGTAAGAAAAGAGTTCCTGCTTTCCAGAAGAGTTCCAGTGTTCTGAATCTAGGGAGTGGCTCCTGCCCCACCCAACAGGAAAAGTAGTTCCAAACAGAAGAGGATCAGAGGCTCAACTGGCAGGCAAGTAAGCAGCATGGTCTGCTGCAGGTAAGTCCACCCAAGCATTATGAGCCCGGCGCTTCCAGCGCTGGGACTGGGCATATTTATGAGCCTGGTGCCACTGGCGCCAGGACTGGGTCCAAAAGGTCCCAATTGGGACTGGTTGGCACTCGGAACCTGGGTTATGGATCTGCTTCCAAGGGAGTTGGGAAAACCCTGACCTTTTGGAAGCAGAGATCATGACACCCTAGGAGCAGATGGGCACATTGCTGTGCCCATTTTCCCCCAGGGTGGGCAGAATGTACTGCCCCATGCATTGGGGGGCCATTCCAATGTTTTATGGTAGCCCTCTCCCCCTCACCCCAAATGGATGGGGGGCATCTCATGTGCTCCTTGCTAGGGGCAGATTGCACTAGCAATGTGCCACAAGGGAGGGCTACATGAGATGCCCCCCATCCATTTGGGGTGGGGGGAGAGGGCCACTCCCTTTCCACTAAAAACATCCATGGTGGTTTAGTGCCCCCCCCACCCAAAACAAGTTATTTTATTTTTGTTTGCCCTGATGCGCTTACACTCCCTTGAATATTCCAGAACAGAGAGCAGGCTACAAGGTCAACTACAAATGGGAAACTCTGGCTCATGGCCGTACTGATGAGAGATGGACAAACTGGGGAAGTGGGGTGTAATCTGACGTGACTCAAGCACCTTGATTTCATTTAGCTTACGTGCTGCTAGTCGAGCCGAAAGTCCAAGGTTGGATGGAATGCCAACAAATAAGTGTGTCTATGGGGTGACCTGCTATACAATGTTGCATAGACCAATCCACTGCCATTTCGTCCGCTAAAATCAGTATTTTACGTATTTAGAGGTAATTGGAGGCATGCTTCACACATAAGAGACAGTCAATGAAGTACTAACCCATATGTATTATAGAAGTAGATTTGCTCCCCTAACCAGTCCCTCCCGGCGATAGGTTTTATAGTTTGCCACGTAGGATGACGTCAGGGATGCATCATTCCGAATTGACAATAAAGTAATACGTTGACATATTTTTTTAAGTCTGTCCGGATATTTGGTCTGAGATCTTGGTAATCCCATCTAGCACAAGAGACGCTTCAAGGTGCTAGAGCACATTTTGGTAGCAGTGTGGATGAATCAGGTCTAATCAACCTATGCCCAGATCCAGACCTACGGACGCTCGACTGGTGCCACCATTAGCCACAAAACCGCAGAGCTTCCTGTGGAGAACGGCGTGCGATAAAACACGTGTAAGAAGATATGGTTGGTAGGTCCCCCTTTCACGAAATTCCTGTCTGGTCCCCGCAGGTGCCCCGTGGACATAAGGTAAACTGGTCGGTTGAGGGAGAATCGATGCAGAGGGACTCGAGCTGAGCCAAGGATGTAAGTAGAACATTGAAGGTGGCAAAAATCGTGGGAGGGACTGGGTTGAAAATAATATATATAAAAGTAACAGGATTTTGGGGGATTAAAAGGATGATAAGAAGATACTTCGATTCACGGTTCCAAGGGAATGGGAGGATAAACACTAAAAAGACTCCAAATAGGGGTGTTAGGGATTCCTGGGGCAAGGCCAACAAGAAGAGTGCGTATCTAGATGGAGCAAAAATGAGATGAGATACATTTACTAAAGATAGCAAAGGAAGACGTATGCAGACAAATTAAAGAAGTGCACATGTGTACGGGGTTATAATATGTCAGTGCAAAGCTTTTGTTGTGTTTAAACTAATAGATATAAAACAATAGCAAAACATTAAGGTGATTATTACATTTATTTACATCAAAAGATTGACGTCAATCAGGAAGATAAAAATCAAAGGAAATGAATAAATAAAGAAGAGACTTTTAAAATATCAATGATAAAAAATGAGATACTAAAAATTGATAGAAAGTGCTAACAAAGTAACAAAAAGAACATCGTTGCATAGATTTTAAAAGTGGTTACAAAGTGTATACATTGTTGATTTTTTCACATAAATAAAGTGGTGATTGATGGTGCCCACCCAGATTGACCAGTGTGGTATATTTGATATAATAAAGAAAAGAATAAAAGGTCAGTATAGACAGTTGAGATCGACTCATCATCGTTGGAGATACTCCTCTTTTACACTTATGCAGAACATTGCCAAAATATACAGCTAAAATAAGGAAGTATCATTTGAGTGGGTTAGAGGCATGACTAATAAGATACTTATTCCCTGGCCTGAGGAGGGTTTGTTGTCAAAAACAGTATAACGACTTATGACAACATATTTGCATGCTACATGTAAGGGAAAGTAGTTACAGAAAAGGTTGGCTATTTTAGAATTATCAGAGCGAGAAAAAAGATCCAGCTAAGAAGGCGTGGATGCTTACTCAGAAGAAAGGCGAGGATGTAAAGCCTTTGGCTCCCCTTTCCCCTCCTGGAAATAAGAGCATACTCACAGAGGAGACGGGATATTATCCCTTAAAGGAATTGAAAGCAGTGGTGAGGTACGTTAATCCGACATATGAGCCCCCCGCTTATAACAGTGAGGACGATGCAAAGAGAGTAAAAGAAGAGAATGCAAATATATCTCGACACTCGATGAAAGTAAACAGCGTGATGAAAGGTAGGACAGGCAAGATAGACAGATGGAAATAGAGGAGGAAGCAAGAAAACAGAAATAAATAAAGGATACAGGTAAGGGAATGACAATAGTACAGAATTACTGAATGGGAGGACAAATATTACTGAAGCTGGATGATAAGAGCATTGATAAGGTTTGAGAAAGGAGAGAAAAGCGGCAAAAGAAAGAAAAGGAAGAAGAGAGGTTATATAGCGAAGAGAGAAAGAACGCAAGCAAAGGGAAGAACAAAAAAGGTACGAGGTGAGGAAAGAAAAGAAGATATTAGAAGAGAAGAGGCAATAGGAGATAGAAGTGCAAAGAATGAAAGAACATGGTTTGCAAAGAAGGTGAGAGGAAGATGAATTAAGAGGGATAAGGAGAAGGGAAGAAGAAATGAACAGAAGTGGGGGCGTGGCTTGGCAGCCATAGAATAGGCTGGTAACCCTGCGAGCTCCGTGATCCGACAACCTGATCCGACCAAGTTACGCATATTTTTTTGATCAGTGGCGGCCCAAAAAGGATGTGCAGGCGTGGGAAGGTACAGAGCAGAGCATGAGCAGGTTGACTGCAAATTTACGGTGGAGGAACGACCGCTTTGTCACTTTGTTCTGAGAGGCTGGCCGCGGAGAGGGCATCAAAATGGCCATGGACGAGAACAAAGAGATCCCGAGGGGCGCACACCTGAGAAAGATCGCTAGGGATACCATATATTTATCCCATTGCCCAGTCCGGGTGGCCGCAGAGAAAGAAAAGCAAAAGGAAAGACGCTGGTGGAGTGCTCCGAATGAAGAGTGGATGAGTGAAGGAACTAGCAGACATCACCGGCCCTTAGAGGACGGTGAGAACCCACCCTTGCTGGGACTGAGGACCACGGGTGAAGGGGCTGATCCAAGACTCATAGGCACAGCGCCATGTCTAACAAACCTCCAAGGCTGAAGAGTAAGCAACCCACACTAGAGGAATACACAAAGACGCCACCGGGCCCGGAGGGAGCCAGGAGCAAAGACAAAGCCCAAGTTGGGAGCAGTGCCACCATGGGCGCGAATCAGGAGGTCCTCGAAGCGATCGCCGATCTGAAGGCGGCTTGGGAGACCAAGCTCGAACTTGCGATGGCAGAACTAAAAACAGCACTGGAGCTCCAGGTCGGAGCAGTGCAGGAGGATGTGAATCTGCTACGGCAAGACTTAAGGTCTCTGGCGGAGCGCACAGAGAACCTCGAGAAGGAGGTGGGCCCTAACACGGCGGACTGTGCTTCCCACCGGTCGGAGCTTCACGCCCTGGTACAACGAGTGGGTAATCTGGAGAGTAGAGCGGAGGAGGCAGAAGGACGGGCCCGGAGGAATAATATCCGTATTGTTGGACTACCAGAAGGAGCGGAAGGCCATAACCCCACAGAATTCGTTGAATCAATGTTGCTACAAAAAATCATTGGAGGAGTGCTGTCTCAGGGGTTTGCGGTGGAAAGGGCACACAGGGCCCTAACGAGGAGACCGCCACCAGGAGGCCCACCTAGGCCGGTGATCGCTAAAATACTTAATTACAGGGATCGAGAAAGGATCCTGGAACATTTCCGAAAAAGTGGGACAAAACAAAGAGGTTCGGCAAGCATAACGGCTTACCCGGATTACACCCTGACGGTGCAGCGGAGCAGAATGAACTTTGGGGCAGTCAAAAGGAGATTGCGAGAAGCGGGTCATAAATACATGCTGCTTTACCCGGCCAAACTGAAGGTTTTTCACAAGCACAGAACCTTGTTTTTTGAAACTCCGAAAGAAGCCATGGGATGGCTCGACACGCAGGCATGCCCCCAGGAGTCGGACGTTCGGACAGGAGAAGGAGGCGATGCGGTTAAGTAATGAACGAGAGGGGCACCAGGGGGTCTCAGAACTTAAGACTATGGGACTTGAATATAGTCACTCATGATCCGTGAATACTGCGATTTAGACTAACTAGGGGCCTTGCAGGACCAACCTGTACATCCCTCATTTAGGTTTAGTTAGGTCTCCGATAGTGCGGTGACGCCCTGCTTGGGTCTTGCCCGGGATACTAGGGTAGACCCAAACGCGGGGGAGCCCGAGATCCAGGGATGGAGCTGGGCAACAGTTGGGGTTGGGGTAGGGGAGGGAGGGAAGGGGTTGTGTGCTGTGGTTTGTTATAGTTGGGGGGGAGTTATGGGGTAAGCCTACACTTCACGGAAAACAAGATGAACCATGGGAGACCTTAAGATAGTCACTTGGAACGTTAGGGGGCTCAATAGTTATCTAAAACGGAACAAGGTGATGATGTATCTATGCAGACAGAAAGTGGACATAGCCCTGTTACAAGAAACTCATTTAACGAAAGATAAACTAGAATTGATACGGAAAAAATGGAGAGGGACAATGGTGGGGGCAGCATATTCTGCCTATGCAAGAGGAGTGATCACATGGGTGGCCCCGCATGTTCCGATTCAGTTGCTGAGCTCGCAAGTAGAGGTGAATGGTAGGATGGTGATTACGAGGGGGATGGTGGAAAACAGAGAGATCTGCATTGTGAATACTTATGCTCCGAACCAAGATACAGCTGCGTATTTTAGGACCCTGTATAGTAAACTCAGTGGCAGCGTGGGGGGGCCATACTGTGGGGGGAGACTTCAACTGTGTGTTGGACCCCACCAAAGATAGATCAGACACTAAAATAGTTAGACCCACCCCGGCTGCAAAGGCACTACATGCATTATTGGCGGAGTTCGGGCTTACAGACGCATGGAGAACATGCCATCCGCAGGATAGACACTATTCACATTACGCGGCCCCACAGGGCCTACATACAAGATTGGACTATATATTTGTCACGCAGGAGTTGCTGACCGAAATACCGCAGGCGGAATACAAAGCTAGAGTCCTCTCAGACCACTCGCAGATGTTGCTATCATGGCAATACCGACCCCCCTAAGGGAAGGATACCCACATGGGGATTGCGCGCAGAAGCTCTTAAAGACAGTGTATTTAGGGAGGATATGCGAGAAGAAATATTAAGTTATTTCGAGATAAATACTGGCAGTGTAAAGACAGCAGGAACACTCTGGGAAGCCTTTAAAGTGGTACTGAGAGGAATAGCCATAGCCAAGTCTAAAGGACTGCAGGATGGGATTCTGACCGAATTAAAGGACTCTGAGAAGGAATTGGAGAGGGTATTGGAACGGGACAGCAACACTAAGGCAGACATAGAAAAGGCTCTGGGCCTGCAGCAGAAATGTGCAGGAAATTGGGATAGATTATGCAATCTTAATTATAAAAAATACATAGAAAGACAACATGCTGGAAGCAACAAACCAGGAAGACTCCTCGCATGGCTTTACAAAAACGAGACTCCTAGGCCCCCAATCAGAACACTGGTGAGAGATAATGGTGATGTAGTAGATACACAGGAGGGGGTTAAGCAAGTATTTGTAGATTATTATAGATGCTTTTACGGAGACGAGGCGGGAGACAAGGAGGGGGAAATAGAGAACATATTGGAAGGCATTGGGCTACCCCAAATTAGTGTAGAAGAGAGGGAGGAGCTAGATGCCCCGATCACTCTGGAAGAGTTAGGAGAAGTGGTGAGGCAGCTGCCCACGTGTAAAACCCCGGGAACTGACAGATTCCCGAGTGAATTTTACAAGGCATATAAAGCAGAGATTCTCCCCCCACTGCTGGAAATGCTTAACGAAGCATATGAAGTTGGGAGATTACCGGAATCACTGCGCAAAGCGGTCATTGTGCCGCTCCCCAAGCCCGACAGGCCTGGTAGCGACTGTAGTTCCTATAGACCCCTATCGATGCTAAACTAAGATAGTAAGATCTTAACAGCGGTGTTAGCAAACAGATTGAAAAAGGTCATAACCAAATTAATTCCCCCTGATCAAACAGGATATGTCCCAAACAGGAATATTTCGAATAATTTGAGGCGACTCCACCGAGTGATTGAACATATGGAAGGGAACACTAGCGAAATGGCGATAGTGTCGCTGGATGCGATCAAGGCATTTGATTCAGTCCGGTGGCCCTGGCTGAAGGCGGCCCTAGCTAGCTACGGTATGGGACCAGGATATCTCCACTGGGTAGAACTTCTATATAGCGAGCCATTAGCGAGAGTGAAGACAGGAACTGTGATTTCTGAAAGGTGGCAACTTGGTAGAGGGACCAGACAGGGATGCCCCTGGTCCCCCATGTTGTACATTCTGGCTTTGGAACCTCTGGCGATTTATCTAAGGCAGCAATATGATGAAGTAGGCATTGTAGTTGGGGAAACATCACACTTCATTTCGCTATATGCAGACGATATGTTATTGTATTTGCGCTACCCAGAGGAAAATCTGCAGTATGTATTAGAAGTGGTAGATAGGTTTGCAGAACTCTCAGGTATAGCCGTGAATCCAAGCAAATCCTGTGTGTTTCCGCTGGGCAGATATAGAGGGCTCATGGCGGAGAATTTGCCGGTACTTCAGATACCATGGGAGACCACAACTTTAGGTATCTTGGGATAGGCATATATCACACAGTAGAAGACGAACATAGGCATAATACAGTTAGAACGGTCCGGAAACTGGAAAATAGCATGAAGTTCTGGGCGAAACTCCCCCTGGCAATGATGGGAAGGGGGGCGATGCTCAAGATGGTGGCATTGCCCAGACTGTTGCATTGCTTCGTGAACATCCCATACTCTATACCCCGGCAGTTCTTCACTAAACTGGATAGCATATGCAGGGAATTCCTATGGCACGGGATGAGGAACAGGGTAGCCCTATGGAAACTCCAAAACCCGCATTAGAAAGGAGGCATCAAATTACCTAACTGGGAAGTATATTATGTAGCGAGCCAGTTGCAACATGTGGCCAAATGGCTCTCTGCGGAGTCCACCTTAGAACATAAGCTGCTTCAGGGTGATTGCTCCCGATACTTTTTGGGAGAAATTATATGGTTACCCAAGAAGGAGCTGAGAGGCCGCCCGGGGATGTTGGGTCTTGGGTGGGGGATGTGGCAGAGGGCGTGCCGGTTGATGGACAAGCCGGCCCTGTGCTCGCCGCAAATCCCACTGGCTACAATGATGGGAACAGATGTGCAATTTAGGTTAATGATTAGGAAGTATTGGGAACCGGTGGGAATAGCAACATTGGGGGACGTGTGGCAAGAGGGGAAAATACTGGAATTTGAGGAGCTGGTGGAGCAAACGGGGTTGAGTGCTGGGCAATATATTACATACCATGGGATGGTGCAACGAATCAAAGATACCTGGTCCGAAGTGGAACTTGCAGAGGAACCGGACACCACATTAGATGTGATATATGATATAGCGGAAGGTGGGCATGAAACGTCTAGAGTGTACGAGATGATGATGACTCAAGTGGGCAAGGAGGTGACGCCCCTTAGACTGGCCTGGGCGGAGGAAGTAGGAGATGTGATGAGTGACGAGATGTGGGAACGGGCTCAGGGGTATCACAAGAAAGTGTTAAGGAATGCTAGGCGGCAACAAATACAGTTGTATATAATGCACAGAGCATATCTGACGCCACTGAAGGTTGCTAAAATTAAGAATGCTGGAAGCCAGGTGTGTCCCAAATGCAATGATGAAAGCGCAGGAATGGTGCATATGTTCTGGACATGTCCGCAGATAGCGGAATATTGGAGAGATATAGCACAGAAAATGGAAGACAAGGGAATCCGCATGAAGGTGGATACAGCGTGGGCTTGTTTGTTGGGAGGGTTCCCCAGACCGCGGAAGCTTAAACATGTGAGCAAATTAAAAGATCTGGCATATATACTGGCGAAAAGAAGGATTGCGATGGGATGGAAAGCGTGCCACAAGCCCAAAGTGGAGACGTGGTGGAGGGACTTGCAGAAGTGGGTGGAGGCAGAAACAGTGGCATGGCAGGAAGCGTGCAAAGGGGACATAGAGGGTGAAACCGGAGCCCTAGAGGGTTGGAGACAGCTAATAGCAGAGCTATTTGGGCCCACGTATGATGGACCAAGTGATGATGATTCAACAAGCATGGCGGGAGAGGTCTCCCCACCACAAGAGGTGAAGACTAACGAAGGGAGAAAGTAGGCGTGAGTGGGAGGTGGGACGGGAAATACAGTGGGCGAAAAAATAACATGTATGTGTATTTACGAGCAAGATATGTAACCACTGTAAATTGAGTTGGGTTTGTTATCCGTTTGAATAAAATCAATAAAAATTATTTTAAAAAAAAAAGAAATGAACAGAAGTAAGGGACTAAAAGAAGGTAAAATAGAGTATCTTTGTCATAGAAGCATAGTGACGATCGACGCGCAAGAATGACTTGAGGAAGAAGGAGGGTCACAACAGCCACGTAGGGAGTTGCAAGGGGTACCAAGAATACCAACATGGGCTTATGTGTGAGATACAAAAGGCGTAGAAAAACAACTTGGTGATTTATATAGGGAAGTGAGGGATAAAGAAGGGCATAAAACACAAGAGAATATAGAAGGATCTCTATCAAGGAACCTGGAGGATGGCTAGATGACGTCATGACAGATGAGCGCACAGAACGCTGTCTTTAAGTAGACTGGATCTTGATGACGCAGAAAAGGATAATAGTCACACAAGCTGGGGCATAATGATGTCAAACGAAGAAAGGGAAGAAAACGAGAGAGCGCGAAGGGAAAGCACATGCAGTTCAAAAGAATTGAGTGTAGAAAAAGGGATAATATGGTCAGATTTAGAGCACTGCAAAGAGAGAATACCAGAATCTGCACCATATACTGAGCAACCACAAGCACCATCTAGCAGTACGGGGGACGTATCCCTGCCTTATGTAAGCTAGCACTACTAGGACAGAGACAAATGGGCGAGACTAGTCCTATCGGGAAAACAAGAAGTGTAGGCAGGTATGATTACAGACCAGGATTTTTACAGTTCCCATTATTACAGAAAGGGGGGCACGACCACAATATATACCGTGGCCACAAATGGATAAAGACCATTTTTTTATTTTTATTTGTATGTGGTTCACACAAACCTTTACAATACATAAACAATTTTATAAAGGAGATTTGATTTGCGAAAACACAATATAGAAAACTATGAATATAAATGTGTTCATCAAATACATCATAAAACAGATAAAATTACAATAATACACATGTCAAAACATTAAGGGGCCAATTCATGGAACAAATGTGCGCCGAAAAATCCCAGCGCAAGCAGGCGCAAGGAGGCGCAAGCGTGAGAAAGCAAGCGCACGCGCACGATTCAAGGAAGGCGCTGCACTACTTTCCCACTGGTTGTGCGCCAAATCCGTGCATGGCGCACGCTGGCGCACACGTCTCCAAACAGCGTGCGCTAAGCGCCTAGCGAAAGCGCACATAGCGCAGCGCACACAACAAAAGTAGGCGGAACAGGGGGCGTAACACGCGGAATGGGGAATAACGCGTGAAAAAGAAGGTGTAATGGGGGAAGTACTGCTGGGAAGTACACGGAACGCCTACACGCACGCGAACCACGTGTATTCATGGAATCGAATAGGGCAAACCCGAGCACGGGCAAAGACACGCACAGGCCTAAACACGTCCGCCACACAAAGGCAGGCGGTAGCGTCCCTGCGCATAACAAAAGTGTACACAAATAAAAGGCACGCATATACTGAGTGGGGTACGTGTATTTCAGGGGTGCGCGGGAAGTTTCACACGCGATTTCAGCAGGGTATGTGCATTTCAGGGGTTCGCGGGAAGTTTCACACGCGATTGGCCTGGGTACGTGCATTTCAGGGGTGCCTGGGAAGTTTTACACGCGATTTCAGCATGGTACGTGTATTTCAGGGGTTCGCAGGAAGTTCCACATGCGATTGGCCTGGGTACGTGTATTTCAGGGGTGCGTGGGTAGTTTCACACGCGATTTCAGCAGGGTACGTGTATTTCAGGGGTTCGCGGGAAGTTTTAGACGCGAAAGGGCAACGCCCGTGCACGATACGTCACAGACTCGCTTACGCGCTAAGGGCCTTTGGTCCAATGAAATCGCGTACGTGTGCTGACGCGCTTACGCGCTAAGGGCCTTTCCTCGAATTACACGCTGACAGGCAATTTTTTCACCTGCCAAATCACTCCGTATGAAGCTGGCCACGTGAAAACACACGGAAGACCACGCTCCTGCCCTGAAGGCCATTTTCCTGCCCCCCAGAGCCCCGAGCACGCTCCCACCTGCCATCTGCTGCTGCCTGACTGCCTGCTGCCCACGTGCCCTGCTATTTGGTGCCTGCACATCACCATCTGAGACACCATCTGAGACACCATCTGAGACCACTGGCAACCAGCCAGAGGGGCAGAGGGCCACCAGCTTCCGTCAGAAGGAAGTTGGTGTCCTGGTGGAGCATGTCCTGGGGCATTATGATGCCCTCTTCGGAACATCATGCGCCAACAAGGAAGGGCGGGATAGGATCTGGGACGACTTTGTGGTTGCCATCAACGCAGAGGGGGTGGCAACCCGCAACATCAAGCAAGTCAAGAAGCGCTGGGAGGACTTGAGGTCCAGGATCCTCGTAAAGGCCCGGCGCCTTGTGGAGGGGGGCCGGGGCAGCATGAGTATCATCCAGATGAGGGTTCTGTAACGCATAGCCCCAGCGCTCCACGCCCAGATCCTTCAGAAGCAGATCCGTCTGGAGTTGAGCAGTAAGTGACCAAGCATTGCTGTGTGAGACAGGGCATGTTGCAGGGTGCTGGTTGTCTGATACTTGCCTGTATGTCTGACATAGGCCATGTACGTATGTGTGTGTGCAGGGACATCATGGTCATGCATGTGAGACCAGTAATGTGTGAACCACATGGTAGGTGCATGTGTTACAATGCAACATGCGGAACAGCATGCAGAATGCACACATTAATGCATGCCTGTCTCTGTTATTGGACATGGATGGGGTGTGAGAGATGGGTGCTGCGGTCATGGACATGTATGGTGTCCATGTCTGTGTGTCTGACTTGTAAATGCCATGGATGCATGACACATGTCTGTGACAATGTTCAGATTCACTGATGCAGCCTACTCATCCTTGTATCCACTGTGTCTGGGGTGTACAAGGCCAGATGGATGAAACTACGGTGAAGTGTGTGCATGTGATAGGCATGACCCATGATGCATGTGAGTTTCAAACCAGCATTGTATGTTTCAAGAGTCCCTTGGACATGTATGCTAATGTTCATTGCATGCGCCATGCCTGGTACTGCATGAGTTTTGCCTGCACTGACCCATGTGTTGTGGAGGGGCATGATGGAAGTGATGTTTGACAGTGCCACTCATCTGCTATTGCTTCCTGTCTAGGGGACCATTGTACAGTACCCTGATGCTTGTGTTCTATGTCTCCCTCTACACAGCGGCAAGTGATGAAGAGGGCGGAGACGGCGCTGTGGAGCAAAGCGGCAGGGATGCCCCCACCGGCCGGCGACGCAAGGCCCAGTCACCCTCCCAGAATTTACCATCGTCCGGGAGTGAGGGGACTGGTGCTGTGTCTGCCACTACGGCTGCAGCGGAAGGGGTGGGTGAGACCCCACAGGGGCTTGCAATGGCAGAGGACGGTGTGGAGCCATCCAGGTTGGTGGTTTCCACAGAGGAGGAGGAGGCCGCTACTGAGCCGCACATGGGGCCTGGTGGGGGTGGGACCACTGGTGCAAGTGGTGCAGTCCAGGGGCAGGGGCAGGAGGCAGCACAGGTCGCCGTGGAGGGGCCTGTGCATGTCACTGTCCCTGACACTGTGACTGCACCACCATGCACCAGCAGGGATGCCCCATCCCAGGCCCGTCCGCAGGAAGGGGGGATGTCCATGTCATCTGACACTCTTCTACCTGCGGACGAGGGGACCCCTGGCCGTATGAAGAAGGTCCTGATTGGTGTCGCGTTGCGCACGCGTGACATTCGTGATGACGTGCGTGCTTCCCGGGGGCAGCACGCACGTCATCATGAAGAGCAGCGTGCCAACGTGGCCCAGTTGGGAGTGTCCATGGTAGGGGGTTTTGTACATGTGTCGGCCACTCTGGCGGCCCTCTCCTCTTCTGTGGAGACTATGCGGCAGTCGTTCTCCATGCCGTCTTCTGGCCCAGATACCACCAGGGCCCCCTGTGGACCTGCCCTGACCAACGCAGCCAGCTCGGTGGGGATCCCATCCCTGCCACAGTCGGGAGTCGGAGGTCCAGCATGGGTGGACACCACAGCAACTGGACCCCAGCAGATGGAAGATGTGCCGGCATCATCGGGCAGGGCACGTGCACGACGGCGTCGGTGGATTCCATCAGCCTGGATGCCGTCGTGCTGGCAGAGGCAGTTGCGTCGGAGGCAGCGGCAGGCTCAACGAGAACTCCATGCGCAGGGCGCTGAGGCGGGCTGAGTGCCTCGAGGGAATTCGCAGGGAGTTGGAGGTGGACATGGCGTTATCCCTGCGAGACCTCAGAGCCAGAGAACAGGCCCGCCTCCAAGACATTGAACAGGAGTTCGATGATGCCCTGGCCCATGACATCAACAAGTGAGCCGTTGGACTTGCCCGCCACCATTGTATATGCTTCATTAGTGTTAAGTTTCATTTCTTTTTTCTTTCATTTGGGGCGCATGGACTATGCCCCACATTTTTGTATATAGTTAGTAATTAGGTAGGTTTCATTGTAGGTTTCATTTATGTCGTTGGGCTCATGGACCCTGGATTTGCTATTTGTTCATAGTTTTACAGTGGATTTTTCTCCTTCATCTTTATTTTTCTTCACCATGGAGCAATGGACATTATGCTTTTCTTTCCCTTTGGATTTGCTTTCTTGGACGGTGACTTTGCACACATTTTCATTTGGATTAATTTGGATTCGCATTTTATTTATCATTTTTTGGTACATGCTGCATTTTGATTATTATTGGCATTATTGTGTGTTTTGATTTCATTTCCTTCATTTTGACTTGAATACATTTTTGTTTCTTACTTCAATGTGTGGTCTTCTCTCATTGGTTTCATGCATGTCACAATGTGGGTTTTCTCAGTCATGTGTTGCCATTGTGTGGGTCTGACAGACTTGTACTCATGCGCATACTGCTTATTTGTGATCTATCATGTAATGGGGATTTCCATTTGGAGTGGATGTAAAGCTTGGTTGGGTGTTTGGACGGGTGGCGTGGGGTGGGATTTGGGTGGCCATAAAAGCCAGGGATCTAGATTGTGATGACGTGTTGGCTGGGGGGCATGTGTCGGGGCCTGTTGGCAGGTGCCCCTCACTGCTGGGGGGTGGGGTTGCTGGGGGACATGTGTCGGGGCCTGCTGGCAGGTGCCCCTCACTGCTGGAGGGTGGGGGTGCTAGGGGACATGTGTCGGGGCCTGCTGGCAGGTGCCTGTCAATGATGGGGGGTGGGGGTGCAGGGGGACATGAGTGGGGGCCTGCTGGCAGGTGCCTGTCAATGCTGGGGGGGTGGGGGTGCTGGGGGACATGAGTGGGGGCCTGCTGGCAGGTGCCCCTCACTGCTGGGGGGTGGGGGTGCTGGGGGACATGACCTTGGGTGCAGGGTAGTCCCCTGTGGTGTGGGCTGCCTGCAGGGGCTGTGGAGGGGGTAGAGGGGACACCTGGGAGGACCCACACTGCCAATTCACGTGTAGGACTCCCTGCCCACCCCCGAAATATGCATTCCCCACTCTGACAGCAAAACCGCGTGTAAAACTTCCTGCGCACCCCCGAAATACACGTACCCTGCTGAAATCGTGTGTGAAACTTCACGCGAACCCCAGTAATACACGTACCCTGCTGAAATCAAGTGTGAAACTTCCCACGCACCCCTGAAATACACGTACCCAGGCCAATCGCGTGTAAAACTTCCCACGCACCCCTGAAATACACGTACCCTGCTGAAATTGCGTGTAAAACTTCCCGCGCACCACTGAAATACACGTACCCTGCTGAAATCGCGTGTAAAACTTCCTGCGCACTCCTGAAATACACGTACCCTGTTGAAATCACGTGTGAAACTTCCCGTGCACCCCCGAAATACACGTACCCTGCTGAAATTGCATGTGAAACTTCACGCAAACCCCAGTAATACACGTACCCCGCTCGCACAGGGCCAATCGCGTGTGAAACTTCCCGCGAACCCCAGTAATACACGTGCCCCGCTTGCCGTGCTGGTACAGGGTTAGCGCAGCCCTTTGCGCTGGATTGGGGATTTTGATGACTTTTCCCTGCGCAAGGGGCGTTCTTGAGGGCGTAACTGGCGCTGCTGCAGGGTCGCTGCGCCACTGTGCGCCACGGCTGGTTTTGGTAGCTAAAATCCATGAATACGCTGTGCGCAGAAATGGATTTTAGCGCACGCGGCTGGCGCAGAGATTCGCACGCGCACACTGTGTGCCAGTCGCGTGTGCTACATTCTATGAATTACCCCCTAAATGTATAGTTCCTACGAGGACATAAGACTAGAAACTCAAGTAAATAGTTGCATTTAGATAAAATGTCCAAATTGTCCTAGTAGCTAAAACATAAATACTATAGATCATTTTCAATTCGGATTGAATATTGTAATATTGATCTAGAACAAAGTCCCTGTGCAATATCATGCAATGGTAAACCCATAACCATGACCATAATAAGTTTAACAAGACGAAACACGTGTACGTCGCTTGTGCATTTAACTAATAGTCTATACCAGGCTATTCAACACTGACGAAGGTGCCTGTGCTATGTGAGCTTTAGATTTGATCAACCACACTTTGAAAACAAACTCCATTGATTTGTGATAATGCAATTACTATCCTACTCCACTAGTAAATTGTTCTTGAATACTATATAATAGGCGAATAAGTGACAAAATCAAGGAGTTAGTTCTACCCCACATACATTGTGTCCACAATAAATTACGGGAGTTTAGAGAAGCACAGCACCAATGTTTTCTGAACGCCAACTTTCTTGTGTGCTCCCAATGTTTACAAAACATTGCCAAGTGCTTTAGTGTTTCTAATTCGCATTTGGAGGAACAAATCCGACAAACACCATCTGAACCTTGTTTTAATTTCCAACTTTTTGTGCGAGCATTTGTGTGAAACTGATCTAGTTTAAATCTAAGGTACAGATCACGAGCTTTGGGACATAGAAAACATAAAGGATAAGGTAATTGAGGGAGTCTTTTTTTTACAAATAAGGCGTACTCCAGATAGGATTTGTAACTCCCTATTCTTTCAATTACTTTGACCCAGTAATATTCATAGTGCTTTTTATTTTTTACCAGATCGGGATGATGACAGAGATCTAGCGGCTTAATCTCAATACATTTGAGCAATGCTTTCATTTTACCCTTGAGGTGCATAATTGATGCTGGGCACGACTCGAGTAACATCTGCGACAAATCTTCATATAAAGAATTTGCTGGCGGAATCAACATTTTAGAATAGCTGGAATAACCTCCAATAAGATTTGGAGGCTAGAGAAATGAGCCCAAGTTCATGGATAATAATTGTATTAGGCAAAGAGTTAGCGAGCCCCAGCACATTTTTCCACATTTTTCCTTAAATGGAATTTAAGATGTTACCAATGTCCATTAAACATAAATACAGGCTAAAGAGTAAAATTGCTTCAACTTTTAGTGTATAGAATTCCAAGATTGGCTTCAGAGAAAATGTACAATGTTTTTGCAGGATCACCCTCATTAGCGATATTAAAGGTGTTGTCTTTGTGTTAAGGGTGTTGTTCCGCATAGCAAGAGAACTAACATCAGACAAATTTTAACCTAAGCACCGCAAAGACAATACCCGCTCAATTTCAATACTTCCCATAAGCCATTGGAAATGTTGAATTTCTTTTCTATTCGAGAATATCATTATTTTGGATTTGCTGGGGTTTATCTCCAAGTTATACCTTTCAGCATAAACCGAAAAAGTTTACATTTATTTTGTAGTCCATATGGTGTGCGATCAAAAAAGATTATGTCATCAGTGAAAGCCAACCAGTGAATCTGTAATCCCACCCAAACTAACTGCAAAAGGGTCTGAACTGTTCCAAAGTTGATCTAAGTCGCATAAATATAAATGAAACAAAATCGATGCTAAAGTGCATCCCTGTTTTACTCCTCTTTCTGTGGCAATAGGGTCTGTGAGTAGACCCTCTTGATCTATTCATACTCTATTGTTGGTCTGGCTATGGAGCATCCCCATAAGACCTATAATGTGAAGGGGAATACCAAAAGAAGCAATTTTCTTCCACAAATGTACTCTGAGAACTCAATCGAACGCAGAAGACATATCAAGAGAAGCCATGTATATGGGGCCCCCCTGCGTGTGTACTTAGATGTCTCTAACAAATATGCTAGTATTGTCGCATTAAGTGGGGTACCCATAGATTTGCCGCAATCCAACTTGGAAACATGACAGTGTATTGTGCGTGGATATAAACCGTTTGAGTTCATTTAGAATAAGAAGCGCAAAAACCTTGGCCGAAGTGTCCATAAGCGCAATTGGCCTATAATTTGAGGAATTGGAAATGGGATCTTTCTTGTGAATAGGAATGATAATGGCAGACAGCCATGAAGTAGGAATCATTTTGGTTGAAAACATTTGTTCAAACTTTTTTAGCAAGATGCTTGCCCTGAAACAAGGATCATCTTTCAAAACACAAGAGGGTATACCATCCGGTCCTGTAGCTTTTGAATATTTGAGTTTGTGAATAGAACAGATAACGTCCACTCGAGACCACGGACAGTGTAACAGTATAATATTAGCAAAGTGATGAGAAAAAACTGAATGATGACCGGATGGTAAGTGACATTTCTCCTTGATAAATTCAGTCCAGGCCTCTCCTGGTACAGATGAAGAAAAACTAGACATGATCATTGACGTTGGATTTTGCATTATTGCCCAGACATTTCTGGAATTCTGTCTGCAGAGAAGATGGATCATGTGCGGATTATCTTCTAAGTGTTGCTCAAATTGAATTTGTTTGAGCTACTGTTTATACTTTTGTAAAATATGTTTTTTGAATGCAAAATGTGACACTTGTGCATATTGCTGTTTTAATGTTGTGTAAGTCCTTATTAATGTCACTTTTCAAAGCAACTATCTTAGTGCTAAATTTGTTTATATGTAGCTGTTTGGAAAATGTACGTTGTTTGATAGCTAAAATATGTAAATGGTCTTGAATCATATTTATATTACGGATTTCTATCATATGCAAGGATAATCCATTTGCAGAATCCACATTTTTTACTAGCAGATCACGGTTAACCAAGATGGCGAGTTGTCTACTACACAGTTTGATGTTTTAATGCATGGACAATGAGTGCCTTTCCATCTCTAATAATGCTAAAGATGGTACCTGTTGATGTTGTTCTACTGGGATTTGTATCCTGATGGAGACAATCATGTGATCACCAAGAGATGGATTTATTATGTTGGCCGAACCAGTGATTCCCATCAGGTTTCTGGAGACACTGATAAAGTCAATAAACGACTTATTGGTATAACTAAAGTCAAATTAATATCTCCTCCTATTACAGTTTCATACTGCGGACGACACGGAGAAACACAGGTTCGATCCCTGGGTCCGCACTTATAAACCTCTAGATATTAAGCACGTTATAAATAACCTATCATATCATATCATGGTAGTTTGATTTATTTTAGTGGGATTCCAGTGTACAGAAATGATTAAAAGGCTACAATGAGAATCATTAATTAAATTTGGTTCTACGACCAAGAAGTCTTCAGCGGCCAAAATATACTTATAGGAAGCCTTCATGCTGTTGTGTATCAGGATGGCCAATCCCCCAGATGGTCACCCAAAGTTATCACAACTTGCAGGTTGGGAAGAGGAGGCGTCACCATCTAATTGAAGCCTTTTAATTTGCATTGTTTCTGTATGAGGAGAATATATGCATATGCTTGATGAATGAGCAGATTTAATCCAGTTGGTAAGATTGTTAAAACCACAACAGTTCCAAGACATTATTGTGAGGAAAGATTTGCTCTGTATGAACAGAGATCTTGGGCTCACTCATCAAGGATTGCATGTAGGGCTCTATCCAAGGCAGACTCTTTATAGCATGTGTGAATGAAGACAGGTGTGCTAGCATAACCTCATTTGAGGAGTTTGAGAAGTGTGTTTTGGGAATCAAATTGACTTTATCCGGATCAGAGTTGGAATGGTTTCAATGAAAGCACAAGATGCCTCTTTAGAATTGAAGACCTGTACTTCAAACCCCAAAAGTGCTAGGTCACCACTTTGATCCCATATCATTTTAAAGATTATAAAAAAAGAATGTACCTTACATAACATTCTGTTATTGTTGTGCAAGGATAATTTGATCCACTCCAAATCATCAGAGTTTAGGCTACGCAGCAATAGAATTTGTTGATTTTGTTTTACGATACAAGTTCTATTGAGACTGGCACGTGCATTGATGGTAGTATCGCTAATCCAGCCAAAAATCAGATTAATTTCTGGTGGAATCATGTGTTGCCAACGTGTTAACATCGTTAATATTCACCTTTTCTTTTGAAGGCACATCATTAAAGCTTGAATCTGTGGAATCATTATCATCAGGAGTTTTAGACCCACTAAGAGCATTACAACAAGGTTCTTTTTGCATGCTCTCGACAATCTTAGCTGGCCCTACCGGTGCCTTGGACTCAACCTTACTGTTTGCTGATATATTGCAGTTACAGCTATGTCTGTTCTTTTCGACATAGGCAATCTGATCTTGCTTTACTATGATCGCTCTATCCTGCGTATCAGCATCCATATTCACCTGTTGTGGTACTTTGTTATCTGTGATGCTTAACGTGCGAGCTTTGTCTACTAAGCGGTTTTTCAGATATGTAATTTGATAGTAGTTGGACAATTGCATCTGTTCGACGGGGGTTGCCACATCCAGTAGATAAGGGACTTGCAATTGTTCAAGTGATATGTGAGAGTGCTCATGTGTTGTACACTGCTCCTTACACTTGGAAATAGCTTGTGTATTTGCAGCTTTGTTCTTGAGCGTAACCTGAGAAGAACTCTGAACAGGAACAGAGCATTCTTTCACCTGTAAGAGCACTTTACTTTCGGCATTCGTGTTGACTCAGATCCAGAGAAACTTCTTCAAGTGATAGATTGCATACATTTTTTTATATTTGAGTTATGACTTTTAATCTTAGAAGCAAGTTGGTTTTTAGATGTTTTCCTCAACTTCCTCCTTTTTATATTTTAGTAGCAACCTTCTTTTTTAATCTCTGATTTCGAGTTGCTTTTCTTTGCGCGATATAAAGTGCTTTGCCTTCTGAATGGGAGTATGCTCTGACGGGAGTTATACAGGGCTAATGGAGATATTTGTTGCGGGGTATTTTTTGTCAATTAAATCAGTGTGGAAAGCGGGACTGTCAGGATGGTGATATCGCTGTTGACTGTCCACGTCCTCGATCTTTAGAATGTCCTGCATTATTTTGTTTGGGCCTTTGTTGTATTCACGTCCCAGTTGGAGATGCTGTTCAATTAGCAGTAGCCTTTCATGCTGCAATTTGGCAACCTCAGCGAGATCTATCTGAAGGTCTCCATGTGGATGTTTGTTGCTGCTCACAACACCCTCAACCACATTGGCATAGGATCTCCCTTGCAAGTTCATGTTATTATAGATAACATCAGTTTAACTAGCTTTTTCCTGTACATTAATGGGAAAGTTTTGAGTAGCTTTAAGTGGCTACAGGTGCCATTTTATTGGATGCTGCATGTTTTAAGCAACTCTTGTGCCAACATGTAGCCTTCTAGCGTATTGAGTTTAGCCAGCCTATCCGATAAAGAACTTTTGATCTCTCTAATCTCCAAGTGGGTGGTGTCGTGCCCCTTGTCTAATAGATTGAGGATATGTGTGATCACTGGAAGAGATTCATTGTCGGGTTCATTGAATACCTGTTGGCATGTGAAGAAAAGGATGTATATTCATGTGCTATCCTACTATGATGTACCTGTTGCTCAGTTTGCCCGTGTTCAAAAGTGGCACCAATGTTTGCTGAAGGGTCAATGTTGGGCTCATCAGGAGTCAATTGTGATGTTGGTGAGCTTGCAGTCATACCTGACAAGACAGGTCCATATTTCCATATTATAAGTTAAAGGAAAGTGCAAGAAAGGTGAATGTAAGTTTTGATGCTTATGCAAATGTACTTCTTCCATCTTTGCGGAAGATCTAGTAACAGGAGATGACGGCCCTAAGGATAGACTAATACGTTTGCCGAGTTCAGCCATAACGGCTGGTGCAAGCTCTGAAATGTCTGCTATGGGAGCATTAAAGCATTCATCAGGATTACAGAAAAAATAATTGATGTCATGTAACAAATTGTTTGAACTTTTTGATGTCAAAGGCTGGCCAACATTGACTTCTTTAATTGTGAGTAGATTGGTTTTGCTCTTAATGAAAGGTGCAGCGTGCACCTGAGCTTCAATTTTCATGCCTGTTGCCCTCTGGGAGGTGAGAGAACACATTTGCGAGAGTAAAGCTGGCATAGACACACAACAAACTTTTTGTGCAAACTCACTCTCATACCTGTCTTGTGAGGTAATCATGGTGTTAGTTGAACACATCTGTTCTTCGGATTCCACCAAGTGAGTGGGTCTGGAAAGCGAGTTAAGAGACAAATCCTTTAGCACCTTACCGCTTCTCAGGCCACCAACCATATTAAAAAACTTAGCACTTCAAATGTGGTGCTACAGTGATTGTGCAAGCTGGAAATTCGGCTAATAGGAAATTCGTATGTGGAGACCTAATTAGGCAATCGTTCGTTCGTATTAGTCAATCGTTACTCAGCCGTTTGTATAAAGCGTTCCAAAGGTTCATACAGGATAGTAGACGGTAACCACCAAGAACGTCTCAATCCAAACTCAAGTTCTACACTATAAGAATAGTTCTGCAGAATTTTGTACAATCAGCAAATACCCTTTGCTTGCCTACGAGTGGGAAGCAAAAAGTATACACAGCTATAGTATCAACAGTAGTGCAAAATCAAATTCAAATACAGGAAACTCACGTTATTAGAAGACCTAATCAGCCGGTGTGGAATGTTGAGCACATCATAACACAGAACTTTGGAGGGAATACATGCCATAGTGATGACAGAGCCCCCGACCCGCCACACATGCCAAACAGGCTGAACAGGCAATTGCAAGGGCACTTTTGGGGGAGTGTACATAGGGGCACGTGCTCGTGCCTGTTATAGCAGATGTGCAGAGTTAGGGGGAGGGGCCTCTGAGATCACTAAAAATTAAAGATAAACAGAGTGAATGCCGACACAGTCTGTTCAAGTCCAAAGTAGCGTTGCTACTAGTGTGGCAGTAAACAAGTATTAACTCGTAACGCACCATGATTTCCAACAAAGCCAGCACGTAGAGACGGCCAGAAGGGACATGGCTCCTTCACAAGCTCCTTCACAGGCTTCTTCACAGGCTCCTTTACAGGCACTTGCGAGGGCACTTCGGAGGTGTGTGCCTGTGCCTGTTATAGCAGATGTGCTGAGTTAGGGGGAGGGGCCTCTGAGATCACGTGATTTCGAACAAAGTCAGCATATAGAGATGGCCAGAAGGGACAAGGCTCCTTCACAAGCTCCTTTACAGGCTTTTTCACAGGCTCCTTCACAGGCACTTTCGAGGGCACTTCCGGGGGCGCGCCGGAATTTAAGACAATTTAAGATGTAAATTACTAAGTTTAACTTCCGGTGCGGGAAAATGGATTTATGAGCAAGTGAGAATGACATCAGGAATTACGTTAGCCATAGGTGTCATAAAAGTCTTGGCAGCCATTATAGGTGAGAGACCGGATGACATTTGGAAACAAGCAGGATACGCAGGTGTGGCTGCACAAAACACAACACACAATGGAGCGCCGTTTTCAATTGCAGAGCAGATGCATGACGAGCGCTGTGAGTACAATACTCGATACATCAGATATGGGTGTGATTATGACTAGGAAAATGGGGGAGGATGAAGACCATGTCGCTTATATTCAAGGCATTCAAGAGAGATGGCACCTTGAGATGTGTGAACTGCTGGATAAAATAGTGGCATTATTTTAGCACATTTGGTGTCAGGGACTCTGTGAGCCAGTGCAACAGCAGGCGAAGGAACAGGTGGCAAGGGAAACAAAGCCATGGCCTGAAATACAATTGACGATTGTGCACCATTGCCGATTGATGCAGGGGAAGAATAAGAAGAACGCCGAGAGTAGAAAGCAGGAGGAGGCAAAGTTAGTCAAGAAAAAGTTAGTCAAAAATAGCTGGAGAGTGAGCGGTATTGACGAGTGATGAAGGTGAGGTGACACAGGACATACAATCAGTGCAGCAAAACAAGGAACAAGTTACTTACCTGTAACTGTTGTTCTCCAGCATGGGTCTGGCATGGATTCACATGCTCATGAATATTCCCCGTCGTCAGGCTGGGAATCCTCGGTAAAGAAAAAACCAGTATCAGTTTCGTTTCTGATCTGTCTTTCGTAGTAATAACCAATCACTGGTCTCTGCGTCATACTGACCACAGCCAATGACTGCCCTCTACCTAAGCACCGCCTCTGGCAGCCATCTTCAGATTTGGAAGCACGTGAAGTGGCAGTATGACCAAGTGAAGAGCCGCAGAGGGGTAGGCGGGAGGGTTCGTATGTGAATCCATGCCAGACCCATGCTGGAGAACAACAGTTACAGGTAAGTAACTTGTTCCTTCTCCAGCATGGGGTCTGGCATGGATTCACATGCTCATGAATAAAGAATACATAGCAGTACACACATGCACAACCACGGGAGGTGGCAAAGGCTCAACATTAAGCATCACATCAACTCAACATTAAGCATCTTACCTCCTCACCAGGCTCACCTCAGGCGAACAGGTTGCGCAGCACTGCTTGGCCGACCCTGGACTCCTCCCTGGAATCCCGGTCGACGCAGTAGAATTTCGTGAAGGTGTGCGTCGACCTCCACGTAGCAGCCCTGCATATGTCCAGCAGGGGCACACCAGATAGGAACGCCGTGGTAGCTGCGATCGCTCTGGTGGAATGGGCTCTCGGACGGCCAGGCAGCGGTCGGTTTGCCAACCGGTGACAGTACATGATACAGCCGGAGAGCCATCTGGAGATGGAAGCCTTCGAGAGAGCCTTCCCCTGATTGGCAGGTCCAAAGTTCACAAAGAGTTGTGACGTCTTCCGAAAACCTTTCGTGCGGTCCACGTAGAACTTCAGCGCTCTAGCTACATCCAGCGAGTGCAAAGTCCTCTCAGCCGGCGACGAAGGCGACGGGAAGAACACAGGTAACACCAAGGGTTCGTTGAGATGAAAGTCCGACGGTACCTTGGGCATGAAGGAGGGGTGCGTCCTGAGCACTACCCTCGTGTCGTGGAAAGTCAAGTACGGGGCCTTGCAGGAAAGGGCCTGGATCTCTCCCACTCGTCGTGCGGAGGTGATGGCCACGAGAAAAGCTGTTTTCCACGATAGAAACTTCAACGGGGCCGAGTGCAGAGGCTCGAACGGAGGTCCCATGAGTTTGGTCAGTACCACGTTGAGCTCCCACGCCGGGGCCGGAGCCTTCACCGGCGGGAACGATCTGAACAGTCCCTTCATGAACTCTTTCACCAGACGATGAGACCACAAGGACGTCCGGCCCGTGGTTCTGGTGTATCGGGAGATCGCAGCAAGATGAATCTTGATGGACGCGTGTGCCAGACCAGCTTTGGCCAGCGTCAGCAGGTACGGCAGCACTTGGGGAGCCGTAATCCGTAGAGGGTTAATCTTCTGTGCGTGGCACCAGACAGAGAACCTCTTCCATTTGTGTCCGTAGCATTTAAGAGTCGAGGACGCCCTGGCCTTTGCAAGAACCTCTCTGCAATCGGCCGGTATGTCGTATCCTCCAAACTCTAGCGCTGCAGGAGCCAGGCCTGCAAGTTCAGCGACTTCGGGTCGTGGTGGAGGATGGCGCCTCCTTCCCTGGAGAGTAGATCCGCGTCCGCCGGCAGCTTGATTGGCGGGGACGCCGACAAGTCCAGAAGGTCCGGGAACCATATCTGCCTCGGCCACGCAGGTGCGACGAGGATCATCCTGCACCGTGACCTCTTGAGCTGGTTGACGAGCCGGATTAGCAGAGGCAAGGGAGGGAACGCGTAGAGGAACAGGCCCTCCCAGGGGAACGAGAAAGCATCGCCCATGCTCCTCGTCTGGGGAAACCTGCTGGCGAACCTCCGGCACTTGGTGTTCGTCGCCGTCGCGAACAGGTCGATCTGGGGTGTGCCCCACCGTCGGAAGAGGCGATCCACCAGATCCTGCCGTAGTTCCCACTCGTGGCACGAGCGCAGCTCCCTGCTGAGTGAGTCGGCGATGGTGTTTTTTATCCCTGCCAGATGAAACGGCACCAGAAGAATCCCTTGGGCGACGGCCCAATGCCACAGGTCCTGCGCCTCCTTGGACAGCGCTGGGGACCTGGTTCCGCCCTGTTTCCTGATGTAAAACATGGTGGTGGTGTTGTCGGTGAAGATCCTCACCACCTTGCCCTTGAGGGACGGAAGGAAGGACCTGAGGGCCCAAAACACTGCACGGAGCTCCAGGACGTTGATATGCAGGGACTTCTCCGTCGGGAGCCAGAGTCCCCTTGCGTGCAGATTTTCGGTGTGCGCTCCCCACCCTTCTAGGGAGGCATCCGTGGTCACAGTCACCTGGTGGGCTGGGGTCTGGAAGTCCATGCCCGCCGTCAGATGCGCGCGGGTGCCCCACCACCGTATCGCTCGTCGGAAACTCTCGTCGAGCTTGATCCTTTCCTCGAAGCTGCCCGTCGTCTGGATCCAGCGCGCATCCAGGAACTCTTGCAACGGGCGCATCCGGAGCCTGCACATGGGAATGAGGTAGATGCAGGAAGACATCATCCCGAGGAGGGACTTGATGGACCTCACCTTGGCCGCGTCGGCCACCAACATCCGTTGCACCTTGCCCAAGATGGTCCTGGTCCTCTCCTCCGACGGGGAGGCCAGAAGGGACACTGTGTCGAGCCTCGCTCCCAGAAACAGTGCGACTTGCGCGGGCACCAGGTGGGATTTGGCGTAGTTCACGGAGAATCCCAGGTCCGTGAGGAGTTGGACGGTCCTTGCCGTGTGGACCACGGCGAGCTCCCTCGTCTTGGCGCGGATGAGCCAGTCGTCCAGGTAGGGGTAGACGTGAATCCCCTCGCGGCGCAGCTGCGCCGCCACCGGTGCGAGGCACTTGGTGAAAACCCTGGGTGCCGACCGCAGTCCGAAGGGAAGGGCTTTGAACTGGTAATGACGCCCTTGGACCACGAATCTGAGGAATTTTCGGTGCCCCTTTAGGATGGGAATGTGGAAGTAGGCATCCTCCAAATCCAACGACGATAGGAAGTCTCCTTCCTCCAGCTGACCCAGGTCGTGCTGGAGGGTGACCATCCGGAACTTCTGCGCCTTGATGAACTTGTTCAGGCGTCGCAGGTCCAGGATGGGGCGCCATCCTCCCGTCTTCTTCTTCACGAGGAAGTAACGCGAGTAGACTCCGGAGCCCCGAAGCCTCTTTGGGACGAGTTCGATGGCGCCCTTTCTGAGCATCGCCTTTACCTCCAGGAGAAGTTGAGGGACGTGAAGTTCTTTCCTGGCCACGGGGGGGACGCGCGGGCACCTTCTTTGAAACTCGAGCGCGTGGCCCCGGGCCAGGGCGTCCAGCACCCAACGGTCGGTGGAGATGGACTCCCACACGCTGACGAAGCCCGCCAGCCGGCCTCCCACCGGGGTGCTTCGGTGGGGGCCCGACCCCACGGCCGGTTCAATCCTGCTTGGACGCGGCCTTGCCGCCTTGGCCTCCTTGGCGACGACGGCGGGGGCCGCCAGACTTGCCTCGTCCTCTGTAGGCCTCTTGCGACGACGAGCGGGCCGCTTGACGGTAGGAAGCGAAACCGCCGCCGGAACCTTTGGAGGCGCCCTTGCCTCCGCCGCTCCGAAAGGGCGTCCGCCGTTGCTGCAGTACTCCAAGGGCCCGGGCCGTCTCAGTATCCGCCTTGATGGCCTGAAGGGAATCGTCCACTGTCTTCCCAAACAGGTTGTTCCCGTCGAAGGGCATGTCCAGGACCCTGGTCTGGACGTCCTGCCGAAAGTCCGTAGCCTTGAGCCATCCGCGACGTCGAAGGCAAACGCCGTTGCCCATCTGGCGGAACCCAGTGTCGGCGATGTCCGTCGCCACGGTGATGGCGTGGTCCGAGGCCACCTCACCTTCCTGCAGGATCTCAAGGGCCTCCGCCCTCTTGTCGTCCGGCAGAAAATCCAGCAGGGGAGCTATCTTGTACCAGAGTTCCCTGTCGTAGCGGGCCACGATAGCCAAGGCGTTGGCCGCTTTAATCGTCGTCGCCGCCGACGAGATGACTCTGCGTCCCATGGCATCCAATTTCTTTCCCTCGCCGTCCGGCGGGGAAGTCGACGTGGAGGCCGCACCCCCCCCCCGCTTTCTTCCTGGCTGCCGCGGAGACGACGGAGTCCGGGGTAGGCTGCGCCCGGAGGCATAGGGGGGCCGAGTCCGGGACCCGGTACTTTTTCTCGTACCGGTCTCTTTTCGCTGGCGTCGTGGAAGGGTTCTTGAGGAGGGAAAGGCCCTCATCCCAAATGTCGTCCAACAGAGGCACTGCGAGGACCGTCTTCCTCTTGGTCTCGCGCCGTTGGTAAAGGAAGCCTTCCTTTTTCTTCTCCTCAGGGCAGAGTTGGAAAAGCTCGGATGCCCTGGCGATCATTGAGTGGAACGATCCAATCTCGTCGGGCGGAGAAGCCCTGGTGGGAGGCGACGACAGAAAATCCTCGTCGTATGCCTCGTCGTCCGTACCCGTCGCTGCCGTGTCAGTCCCCGTATCATCCCCTCGGGTGGACGGGGAGGAGGGCTGGACGGGGCGCGACGGTTGAAAAGGAGGCGGTGGATGGATCCTTCTTTTCTTGGTAGGGGGAACACCAGAAGGTCCCGGTTCTGGATCCCCCGACGGGAGAGGTTCCTCCGTCGGTAACGGTAGTCTCGTCCTTATCTCGGAGCATAAGGACTGTATAGCCAACAAAATGGCCGCTGAGTTGTCTTGCGGCGCTGGCAGAGGGGAATCCGACGGGCGAGCAGGGGCCCCGTCGGTATCCTCGACGATGTCGTCGTCGTCACCTGCGTCGGGGCCCATTCCGACGGGCTGGTCTTGTTCCACGCCTAGGCCGTGGCTTAAGACCTCGATCAGTTCCTCTTCTGAGGTTGAGGCCGAATCTACGACGACGCCC
Organism: Ambystoma mexicanum; assembly: GCF_040938575.1. NCBI lineage: Eukaryota > Metazoa > Chordata > Amphibia > Caudata > Ambystomatidae > Ambystoma > Ambystoma mexicanum. Next base: position 558,311,818 of record NC_090931.1, read on the forward strand.
TGCCCCCCCTTCTTCCCCACGGAGGGTTTCACGGGGGTCCTATCGATGGGCACGAAAGAAGACTCCCTCCGAGGAGGCAGGGAGATTCTGGGCCCCGAGGCCGCCACCACTGGTGCAGCCTCCACAGGCTGGGCCAGGGCCGCCGCGACCGTTTCGATAGAGGGCTTGGTCGAATGGATCAAGGCCTTCACCACCTTAGGTGCGCTCACCGCCTTATCCTTGAGGGAGGGGGCACTGCCACGCTCCTCCTCTGCCTTAGAGCTCGACCGGGGTCTCTCCAGGAGCTTCGCCGGGTGCTCGGCCTTCCTCTTACCCGACCCAGAGCGTTGGCTCGTGGTTGATGGTGCCGGGGAGGGTGCGCCCTGCCTGGCGCCCGTAGAGCCCGACCGTTCGGCGCTCCCGGTGCCAGCGGACTCGCGGTGCTTGGCCTTATGTTGGGCCCCCGTCGCCGGGGCGCCCTCAAAGGTCTTAGAAGACCGCTCAGATTTCTTCTTCTTCTCGCCAGACGGGCTCTTACCCTCCAGCCAGCTGGCGAGACGTTGATGGCGGTCCTTCATGGTCCGTTCCGACATGTTGCCGCAAAACGCACAGTCCTTCTCCACGTGCGTCTTGTCCCCATGAAGGCAGTAAAGGCAGAAAGAGTGTTCGTCCTCCTTGAAGACGTTCTGCAGCTGGCATCCAGGGCAGGCCCTGAACAGCTTTCCGGGCGTCGAGCTTCCCTTCTCCTGGGCCATCTCCGAGACCGGGCCTGAGAAGCTTCTGGAGTCCTCCGAAGTGTAGCTCGACGAAATCTTCACCCTTGAGGGGCACAGATGAATCCGACACGGGTCCCCGTTGATCGGATGTAGGATCGGTGGAGCTTGAGGCTCTTTTGACCGAAAGAATCGAAGTTTTTGTGAAAAAGCGCGAAAAAATAGCACTAACGCTCGAGAGCAATAGCACGAGGATCCCAACACATGAACGTGCGGTAAAAATCTGAAGATGGCTGCCAGAGGCGGTGCTTAGGTAGAGGGCAGTCATTGGCTGTGGTCAGTATGACGCAGAGACCAGTGATTGGTTATTACTACGAAAGACAGATCAGAAACGAAACTGATACTGGTTTTTTCTTTACCGAGGATTCCCAGCCTGACGACGGGGAATATTCATGAGCATGTGAATCCATGCCAGACCCCATGCTGGAGAACATAGTGTATCGCACAGATCAGAGTGGGTACAATGTTTGGCTAAGGGGAAGAGGAAATGGGCCTAGAGGAGTTGGAGGGGGATTTCAAAACCCTCAGGGAAGAGGAGGACTTAATGGTGGACAGCCGCAACAATGTTGGAATTGCAGAAGAATAGAATACATAGCGAGAACATGTCGAAGAAGAGGAGGCATGCAACAAAATTGGGAAGGTCCAAGAGGTGGGATGGGCGATGTTATGCAATATATGTTACGCTCACCTGGTATCCACAGGGACGCCACCAAGCCGGGTTACTCGTTGGTATGCTTCTCAAGTTTACCCTGATGTGGTCTGCGGGGAAGGTTCTGCCTGAAAATACAGGACGACTGTGTTCAAGACTGACCGACTGGGGTAAGTATCCTCCCTCCACCCCGTATGATTTCAGTCCCTCTGGCGCCCTCTCCTCACCTTGTGGTAGAGTTAGGCGTGTTCTCCGTCCTGCCTTCTTTGCAGGGGCGCGTTGTCTTTCATGGGCCTGTGCGGTCCAGTTACTTCACTGACTCCGGCCCGTTTGATATTGTTCAGGTAGGTCTTATTGCTGTTCTTTAGTTTTGTTGCTATCCTGCATCCCTTTCTATGTTTAAAATGTCTTTTCTCCCTTAGATATGTGGAGCTTCAGCGCAGCAAACTGGCTTGGTTGAGCCCCGCTGGTAAATGATGGCGCATTAAGAGCGCTATGATGCGGTAAGTAATCGCTATGCGCAGCGCAGCAAAGTCTTGCCTTTGCTAACCTGTTTTCCTTCCTTGTAGGTCGTGGTGTTCTTCAGCGCGAGTGGAATGTCCGGAGTGGTGCCAGCCGAGAGGCGACCAGCGGGTAAGCCTTTTGAGCAGTTCGTAATTTGCAAATGTCTCTACTGCTTTCTTTAATGTTGCCTCCATCGTCCTCTTTCAGGTCATTCTGTTTAGGAGGCGTGCAGATTCGAGGAAGCTGTTCTCAGTAGCTGCGAGTGGCTAACGATGAAGACTGCAGGTAAGATGCTGCTGCTAATGATGTTCCTTTTGTCTCCTTGCAGGTTTTGCTTCTCTGAGGTTCGAGGGAATAGGTGGACATGGTGAGCGTCACGTTGCAAGCTGCAAAGTAACGCAAAGCATGTTGTCTTGCTCGGGTGTGGTTTAAATAGCCCCAACAAAATAGTCCAGGTAAAGTAGTCCCTAGGCTACCACACCCAAAACACTAGACCGCATAGCTTGGTTCCTTGGAAGCAAGCTATGTGGATGCCTCCATGTTGGATGACAACACATTAAGTAGTCCCCAAGCACATGTTTTTCATGGTGTATGAGCCTGGCGCCATAGGTGCCAGCAGTGGCCCCAAGAGGGTTTTGGAAGAGGATGCCAGGCTCTAGAGGCCCGAGTCCTGACTCCACCCGGCCAATGGGTTTGCCAGAGGGGGTTTTGGGCGAGGGTCGTGACAATATCATGCAGAACCGCAGGAGTATTAAGCCCAAGATCACACGCAGGCTCACACATGTGCTGCAACCACAGAAAATTCAGCAAGCACCATTACAAATACAAATGCAATTGCCATAACGACAATCGCAAGTACCCATGCAAGCACAACAGGTACAAACACAGAAAACGCAGACACAGCAGGCCATGGTACCACAATGAAATACGACTACAGGAGCCCAGCAATCATCCACACCCAAATTGGGAAGTGTGACTGTGGTAGGAGGTACATAGATTCATTTAAATCCACAATAGGATAGCCCATAGAGCAATCAGATATGTTCAGTACTATCTGGGACACCAGACCCCCAGGAGGAAGGGTCAAGGTGATGATAGGAGGCAAGATGTTTTCATTTCTTGTGGACACTGGAGCCATTCGTTCCTGTGTCCGTGAAATATGCAATGTCAGGTATTGCAATGAATGAGCAGGGATTATCTGGGGCGATGAGGTTAGTTCCCTTTACAGTGAAATTACCAATCTCTATAGGAGAACATGACATGTCAATGCCTTTATTATATTCTAGGCAAATGCCGGTTAACCTATTGGGGCATGACTTAATGACAAAACTTAACATGACAATATCTGCCAGTTTTATTATCGTGGTTACCCAGATCGATAGGTAAACTATTAAGAATACCTGGCGAGTTTCTGTGCAGAGCAGAAATCCATATGGATGAAGAAGGGCAAAGTATCCCCTTGGAGTTAAAAGCAGCAGTAGTCAGAGAGGAACGGGTGGTTCTTCACGGCACAGATGATGAAGGAAGAGGATGGAGAACAGTGATAGCCCTCAGTGAAGGATACAGGCTGACAGATTTGACAGATGAAGAGTTGTTTAAGCATATGATATATGATAGGATATGACATTTATAACGCGGCTATACACAAGTGTTTCGAGGCACAAACTTGTGTACTCTGATATGAATTTGTATTTTTTATAAGTCTCACTTATTGTATTTAAGTAGAGAAGAACAAGTTACATTCTTACCTGGTAACGTTCTTTCGATGGGATGTTCCGATTCCGTATTCCACATCTATGACAGGTAATCACCACAGCTGTGCTGCTTCGGAAAATGTTTTGCCTTCAGCGTCCTGCGTCAAAGACATTGATACGCTGTCCTCGAGGGCCTCCGTCGAGCTCACGTGACCGGATGTTATAAGTAGGACGCACAACACCCGTAGCCTCAGTTGTAGTTCTTTCTCAGAACGTGTGGCACCAATCTTCTGCCAGAATGACTACAGAAAGCCTTGCAGAAACGTAAGCTGCAATCGCATAAGAAATTCTGTAGAGGGGCAGGCTCGGAGGGTACGATGTGAAATACGTCGTCGAAACATCCCATTGAAAGAACGTTACCAGGTAAGAAAGTAACTTGTTCTTCGAGGAGATTTGTTTCTCCGACGTATTCCACATTTATGACAGACTCCCGAAGCAGTACCAACGTATGGAGATGGGAAAAGAATTTAGAAATTTAGAATGCCCAAACAAATTGCAGAATAAAGGACCACCTTACCAAAGGCTAAGTCTTGCCCATGGATAGAGTCCAGGGAGTAATGTTTTACAAAAGTATGGCCAGAGGCCCATGTGGATGCTTCACAAATGCTACGAATGGGAACACCCCTCTGCAGAGCAGTGGAGGCAGCCACACTCCTAGTAGAATGGGCCCTCAAGCCTACCGGAGGGTCCTTACCTGCCAGATGGTAGCATTCCGAGGTAGTCAAGATAATCCATCTGGACAAGGTCTGCTTAGTAACAGCTTGACCCAAACGCCTTCCAGCGTATCCTACAAAGAGCTGATCGTCCTCTCCGACCCTGGACATGCGTGAGATGCAGAAACTTAACGCTCTCTTAGGATCCAACATATGGAGCCTCTTCTCTTCCTTACCAGGATGCAGAGGAGGATAGAACACCAGAAGAATGACCTTCTGGCTTAAATGAAATTCTGACACAATCTTGGGAAGAAAAGAAGGACGAACCCTAAGGACAACCCTGTCCTTATGGAACACTGTGAAGGGTGGCTTGGTGGATAGTGCCTGCAACTCACTCACTCTGTGAGCGGAAGTAACCGCAACTAAAAATACAGTTTTAAAGGTCAACAGTCTCAAAGGCCAAGAATGTAAAGGCTCAAACGGAGCTCCCATTAGGAATTTTAGAACCAGGTTCAAATCCCAACCGGGCACCTGGAAAGGTGTCGGTGGAAACACATTAGTGAGCCCTTTCAAAAACTGAGAAATCAAAGGAATCTTAAAATAAGAACACTCCTCAGACGAGCGCTTAAATATGGACAGCGCTGCCAGGTAACCTTTAATGGTACCCACTTGCAGGCCCTTGTGGGCTAACGAACGCAAAAAAGACAGAACCACAGGAATGGCACATGAAAAAGGATGCACATTCTTAACCCTGCACCAGTCGCAGAACTTTCTCCAACGCAACAGTAAGCGACTTTGTTGAAGGTCTTCTGGCCGAAAGCAATACCTCCATCACATCTTCAGGGAGGTCCCAATCCTTATACCTCAACCTTTCAGAAGCCAAGCATGAAGGTTGAGGGCCTTGACCTCTGGATGGAGAACCTAACCCCCCTCCTGTGAGAGCAGATCGTCTCGGTAGGGAAGACGGTGTGGAGGGCAGATGGACAGGTCAAGAAGGTCCGGGTACCACGTTCTCCTGGCCCTTGCTGGAGCAATGAGGATCATTCGGGAACCGAACCTCTGTAGCACATGCGCAATGACGGGAACTGGAGGAAACGTGTACAGCAGTGGGAAGGACCACTCCACTACGAACGCGTCCCCTAAGGCTCCTCTTGGAGGAAATTCCAGTGAGAAGAATCTTTCTCACTTCCGGTTGACACTGGTGGCGAAGAGATCCACTTGTGGGGTCCCCCAAAGGGCGAAGATCTCCAGGAGAATCTCCTGAGCCAGCTCCCACTTGTGAGACCGTGCTCTGCCTGCTCAGAGCGTCCACCGCCATGTTTTAGTCTCCGGCAAGATGAACTGCCGAGATCGAAATTTCCTGCTGGATGGCCCAGAACTAGAGCTGCATAGCCTCTCTGCACAGAGGGAGAGACCCTGCCCCCCCTTTTTGTTAAGGTAGTGCATGGCCACTGTATTATCCGTCAGAATCAGGACACTCTTTCCCCGCACAGCCGGCAGAAAAGCCTTCAGGGCTAGCCTGACGGCCCTCAGCTCCAACAGATTGATATGGAGTCTGGACTCTGACAGATACCAACGACCGCTGACTGTCAACTTGTTGGCATGAGCTCCCCATCCTGTGAGGGATGCGTCTGTCACCATGTTCATCTCCGGCCAGGGTAGCCAAAATGGAGCCCCCTTCATCAGATTGCCTTCGAAGGCCCACCACAGAAGATCCTGGGCAACTGAGGGCGGCACCTGAACTGGATCCGACATCCTGCCGGAGGCCTGCGACAACTGCATCTTGAGAGCCCAGTGCAAAGATCTCACCCGCAGCCTGGCCTCTGGCACCAGAAGAATGCAGGATGCCATGAGGCCGAGCAACCTCAAGAACTCGAACGCTGGAAGACTCTGGGCACGTTGAAACTTGTCCACCATCTGCAGAATGTGATGAGCCCTCAACTGGGGTGTCGAACACTGCCCTAGAGATGTGTCGAGCACTGCCCCGATGTACTGGAGCCGCTGGGTAGGTGTCAAGTGGGACTTCTTTAAGTTGAGGGAGAAGCCCAGCTTGTGAAGGGAGTGGCAGGTGACTAACAGATGATCCTGGATGTTCTCGGGAGAGCACGCCCTGATCAACCAATCGTCCAGGTAGGGGTAGACGTGAATCCCCCCTTTCCTGAGATACGCTGCCACCACCACCATGAGCTTGGTGAAGACCCTCGGTGCAGAGGTCAATCTGAACGGCAGGACCTGAAACTGAAAATGCGAGTCGCCAACCACAAACCTCGGGTACTTCTTGTGCTTGGGATGAATCGTCTCATTAAAGTAAGCATCCTTGAGGTTGAGACACACCAACCAGTCCTGAAGTTGAAGGGCCTGGAGGACTTGAGAAAGAGTAACCATCTTGAACTTGTCCTTCCTGAGGAGCTTGTTCAAACCACGCAAGTCCATGATGGGTCTCAATACCCATCTTTTTTCGGGATTTAAAAATATGGGGAATACCATCCCTTGTTCCTCTCCGCTACAGGCACCAGTTCTATGGTGCCTTTCTCCAGCAGGGATTTGATTTCCTGCGCAAGGAGCGGATCTGGACTCTTCAAAGAGAGATTCCCTGGTGGATTGTCGTGTGGCCTCTGCCGGAAAGGAAGACAGTAGCCATGGGCTATGATCTCCAGAACCAACACATCTGAAGTAATGGCACGCCATCTACAAGATGCTGCGCCAGCCTTCCCCCCAACCGGCGAACCATGGGACATGGCCTCAAAACTGAGCTGAAGCAGCTGCAGCAGTGCCTGATGGCAAAGAGGCAACTGCCCGAGCGGCTTTGGCACCTCAAGTACCTTGTTTTCCACCTCTGGTACTCCTACTTTGGCCCCTTTGACTGGCCTCTCCCCTCGATCTACCAAAGGACGAGTAGTATGGAAAGGAACCTCCCCTCCATTGCTCTCCCCTAGGACGAAAAGGCGGAGGTTGGCGAACTGCAGCGCACAACAACTTCGCTGCAGCTTTGGAGGTCTGCAACCTCTCAAGGCTCTCGTCAGCCTTGCTGCCAAAAAGATGTACACCATCAAAGGGCATGTTGAGAAGCCGGGCTTGTACGTCAGGAGCAAACCCCGACATACGCAACCACGCAAATCAGCGCATCACGGTGCCCGCCGCCACGGACCGGCTGACGCAGTCTGCCATGTCCAGACCCGACTGAACGGATTAACACATGGCATCCTTGCCATCCTGAACGAGGGCAAGAAAACCATCCCGTTCCTCCTCTTCGGGAATATGTTCAGCCACCAAAGGCACACAATTCCACAGAGTGTGAGTGAAATGTGCTAAGGCACACACGGAGTTGGCTGCCTGTAAAGCCATACCCCCTGAAGAAAACACATTCTTCGCCCAGCCATTAAAACGTTTATCGTCCCTATCAGGAGGGATGGTAGGGTACGACGCCTGCTTTGCCGGGGCCGGAGCCGCCTGCACCACCAAACTCTCCGGAGTGGGGTGCGTAGTCAAGTAGCAGGGGTCGCTACTGGCTGGACAGTATTTTTTCAGCAACAACTTGCTCACTGCCGGGAGACTCTCCGGAGCAGTCCAAGCTGCCGCCACCCTTCTCTGTAAAGCCATATGAAATGGCAGCACCGAGTCAGTGGGTGGACCTTGGTCAAGGATTTCTGTCAGGTCATCCTGCAGAAAATCCACGGATGGAGCAAACCACCCCAAATACTCCTTCACCCTCCACATGAGACGCCTGTATGAAGATTCGGCGTGAGTACAAGGCTCAGGTCTGCCAAATTCAACCTCCGGGGAGGTGTCCAGACCACTGGCGTCATGCAAAGATTGATGCAGGTCTTCCAACTGGCTATGACCAGACAACAGGACATCAGGAACCTCCTGAGGAACCAAACCTTCATCAGACCCTTCATCCACCTCAGAGATGTAATCCAGAGGCTGGAATAAATCCTTGGATGAAGGCACAGAAAAAGGTTCAAATACAGGCCTCACTGACTTCTTCAGGGCCTTCCTCGGAGTCTCCACCGATGCAAGGGGTACCTCTGGTAAAGCCTCCACAAAAGGCGTTGAGGGCTTCGACGGACTCGGTGTCGACGTTGAGCGTGGCGCCGATGGCTTCGACACAGGCCTCGAGGGCGGTGCCCCGAGCGTGTCCTTCGACGGCCTCAGCGCCGATGGCGTTGATGACTTCCTCGCAGGCAGAGCCTCGAGAGAGTCCCTCGACGGACATGGCGCCCATGGCGTCGACGTCTTCTTAGAAGACGTCACAGGCTCCGACGGTCTCGAGGGCGTCGACGACCGGGCATGGCTAGAGCGATCTACCTTGTCCGATCGGGACCTCGATGGCTCCCGATGACCGCGCCGACCGCCCGAGCCCAAAGGCATGCGAGCGGTGGCCCTAGTGCGTTTTTTGCCGGCTGCTCTCGAAGGCGCGGATGGAGCGGAGCCCTGCGATTCGAAAAATTGCCATCATTTCCTTACGAAATGCATCCCATTCCGCAGGAGAGGAATGCTTGGTAGTACAAGCTATCCGCCGTCTGGCGGAGTCCTCGGACGAGGACGGGGAAGGCGACCTGTGACGGCACTTCTGCGAGTGCCTAGAAGAGGCAGAGGAATGGCAGGAACCACTCCGGGACCGAGACCCCCTGGACTTACGCTGACACAGAGAGTCGCCCTTCGAATCGTCAGTCAAAATCCCAGCGGATTTCGACTTATGGGGTTTGGAAACCCTACCTACAGATAGCTTCTTCTTCCACTCCCGCAATGCCTTCGACGTCAAAGACTGGCAATCATCACAGTCATCAGTGGCGTGGTCCTCGCCGAGGCACCAGAGGCAGATGTCATGCGGGTCCATAAGCGACATCTTGGAATTGCAGTCCCGACACTTCTTGAATCCTGACCGCGGGGTAGAAGAAGACGAAGACATGATATCTTCACAAACAACCAAGTTCAAAGAACCGATAGAAATCAGAAGAACCGAGGCGCGCCGAGATCTCCAAAGCGAACACGTTTGCGGAAAAAATGAAACTGAGGCTATGGGTGTCGTGCGTCCTACTTATAACATCCGGTGACGTCGGCTCAACAGAGGCCCTCGAGGACAGCGTATCAACGTCATCGATGCAGGATGCAGACGCCGAAATTTTTTCTGAAGCAGCACAGCTGTGGTGATTACCTGTAATAGATGTGGAATACGTCAGAGGAACAAATCCCCTCGAATAGAAAAATACCGCAGAGAATGGCATTGGTAAAAAAGAAACCATTATTTTTTCAGGAAGAGTTAGAGAAAGTACAAGAATGTTTATGGACCACAAGTCCGTAAAACGTGGGCCTCTTAAAAGGAGTACGAGCAGTTAAAATCAAACTTAAACCAGGAGCCCTTTTGCCACATGCAAAGCAATACCCCATGTTCAGAGAGGCGGATGAAGGTATATATGAGACCATCTCTGCTCTAATGAACAAAGAATATTAGTAGCATTCGATTCTCCAAGTAACACAGCTGTGTACCCAGTGAGAAAATCAACAGGGGGTCGTGGAAATGTATTCAGGACCTTATATCCATGAACAATATAGTCGAAAGCTGAGTTTCCTTTAGCTTCAAATCCTGCGACAATATTGTGCAACATCCCATCTAAGGCCAAGTGTTTCACAGTTTTAGATTTAAAGAACGCGTTCTTTTCAATACCCCTTCATGAAGACTCACAGGATCTGACTTCTTTTTTCGTTATAAATATTCGCCTGTAACATACTTATTTGGATCTAAGTGATTTTACTGAACCGAAAAGTTTGAACCCCAAAAGTCCATTTTGTTTTTTTATTTTTTTTTATTTTCCACCAATATATATGTGGGGGGAGACCCCAACATCCCCCCCCCCACCTTAACCCTATACTTTTTTATTCACTTTAACACCCACTTATATATATGCGGAAAATTGTGGTTCGAACTTTTTGGGGTCAAACTATTGGGAGTAGGTAATTTTGTACAATACCAGTTATTTGACCAAGGGGTAATGTAAGTCCCCTTCAATCTTTAATAGAGTCCTTCAGATGGACCAAGGTTTGTTTTGCTCGAAAGTGCAATGGTACAATATGTGGATGGCATTTTGGTGTGTAGTGAGGCAGACGAAAGATGCATAGAAGATTCAGTTAAGCTCGTAAGTATACTCTCAGAAAAAGGATATAAATTGGACAAAGAGAAGCTATAATACTGTCAGGAAGAGGTCTTGTATATAGGACAGTTGATTTCTCATGACAGGAGGAAAGTGACACCTGGGAGAGCTGAAGCTGTTATGAATACCTCAGAACCTAAAACAGTGAGGGAAATACAACAATGTTTAGGCCTATGTAACTACTGCAGGGCCTGGGTTTTCGATTACAATACATAATATAAGGAACTCCTGGTGGCAACAGTAAAGACAGGCACAAGTGATCACAGTTCAAGGGTGTTTATTAAACTGTATGGAGGTTGGAAAAACACCTAATCTAAACCTAAATCTAAGATGGGAGCAAGCGTCGACCATCAAATGAAAATAAGGCAGTCCTAGAGGCGTTGTGACAAATAAAAAGGGACTGTACTAAGAAACCTATTGCCAAACCTTACAACAAATATAAAAAGGGGCGTGGGATGGTTTTCAAGAAACAAAAGAAGTATTCACAAATAATATGACAGGATGCGGTAGCTTGGGTTTCCCTTCCCCACGTTTTGAGCACAGGGCAAGGCGGAATCCTGAAGCACAATACACTCTCGAGCTACCCCAGCATGCGACAACAGTTCCATTTGCAGCAAACAGGGCTGTCAGTGGCCAAGTCTTGTTTCTTTTGAAAGTCTCTTGCCTTCGAGGGCACTTTAGACTTGCCCCCTTCTCGTCATCATCCCTCTTCCGGGTTTACTGTTGCCAACTTCACATTTGCATCTACTTTCAATGTTCACAGGATTCTCTTCCCTGGCTTTCTCTCAGTTCTTAGGTCAAAGGCTTTCGACTGTACGGGATTTTGCTTGACCTCCTGTATTACCACCTTGACCTATCTTGGCAGTTCTCCTACGGCCTTCTGGAATCTGTAGTTTCATTCAGACAATGATTGACCAGAGTTTCATGGAGCAGCACCCACATGGTGCCGGCCCTCTTTTGCAGCTGGTCTCCCCTTTACAATGCTACAGTTCTTCAAGCATTTCTCACTTTGCGACTTTCATTCACCACAGCCCGGTTCTTATCAGCTCTCCCCTCGACTCACCGGCTGTGAGGAACCACTTGGCGTTCCTCCTAAATGGAGTCAAGGCCAGTGTCATGGAATCAGGAGCCTCCCTCACTCCAGCTTATCAGCGTCGATACGCTCGGTGTACCGTTGACATCTGCTGCTGCATACTTGGGCTATTGTCCTCAGCCTCACAAATCTTTCAGTGGAGGGTTCACAGGGTTTTGTCGAAGAGGGCAAGGTCATGTCTCTCCTCTTCAGCCTCTAAATTTTTGCCGCCTTTCTGCTCCTCTTGAACAGCTGGGTCTGGATAGCTGTCTCATCCTGTGGTCTGCCTTGCTCGTACTGTGCTCTCTTCCTCCACCTTTTATCCCTGTGGGGAAAGGGTCGTCAGGTGTGTGTGTGGTTCTGATCAATTGCCTGACTTTGCCTGACCCTTATATTGAGACATGTCAGGTAAATGGCTCTGGTGTTAGTCCGTTCTATGGTGTGTCGTGCAAATGTGTTTGTGCCGGAAAAAGGGGGGCGGGGGGATTTTGAATGTCCTACGTGGTACAATGGGGAAAATGTGTTGAAAGAAGGGGGATACCGCGTCTCACCCATCAGTGTTCCACTCCCGCTCCCTGAGGAACCCCCATCCAGGTGATCCTCCCTCGCTAGCCAACCCCCAGGAACTGGATCCAATTGTGATAGCCATGTCATAGCCACTTGGCTGACAGATCCCCGGGGACTAGCTAGGCAGACACCTTCGGGTTTCTCACATCCCGTTCCTCGATGAGATGTAGCCACATTTGCTTCACTGGGGAACCGGGAAAGAAAATCCACGTTTCCCTGGTCTTTTCCCTTCCGATGTTCCATTGGGAAACAATAGGGTTGTAGGTCTAGAAACCATTGCATGTCTCGTGGGTTGGACTCTTGGCATTGGCTAATCCAGACTAAGGGTGAGTGTTCGGTAACCAGTGTGAACTTTTGTCCCAATAGGTAGTACTTAAGATGGATAAGGGCCCACTTGATGGCTGGGCTTCTAGTTCTACCATAGAGTAATTGTTTTCACGTGGGAACAACTTGCAGTTGGTGTATGGTATGGGGTGTTATAGTGCATCACAAATTTGGGACAGAATGTATCCTAACCCTGTAAGAGATGCGTCCGTCTGTAACACTAACTCGTTTGAGAAATCGACTACCTTTAGGATTGGGTTTTGGCATAACGTCCGCTTTAAGATGTTATAGCATATCTCTTCATCATCGTACCATTGAAGTATCTGGGGTTCAGCATTTTTTACAGTTTATCTGTCAGTCGGGCCATTTTATCCAAAAAATTAGGGATAAACCTACAGTAATATCCTATTAGTTCAAGGAAAGCCCTAAGATCTCTTTTGGTCTTGGGAGTTGGAGTTGGGATGTTTTAGACGTGCATGTTCCCATTTGTTCTATTACCTCGTAAGGTCTGTGCCACTTCGAAACAAGCTTGTTCTCTGAGGTTAATAAGAGGACTAGTACTTTCTGTTCAACAGAAAAATATCTTAAATTTACTTTTTTATCATAATTAGCCTTCTGCTGGCCCTGGGCCTTTCCCATATGAGTACAAACTAAGTCCCGCGCCAACTTCATGTGTTCTCACATTCTAGTGGCGGTTTGTGATATTGGAATGGGAGGAGCATCTCGTTCTTCCCAGGTTTCTCAGAGCATGTCAAGGACATCTCTCGGTTCCCTTCCATAGAGTAGCTCAAAGGGAGAGAAACCCATGGAATCTTGGGGGATTTTCCTCACAGCAAATAGCGCCCATGGGATCATTTGATCTCAGTCTTTCCTGTCCTTGTCTACCAATTTCTGGAGAATTAGTTTTAAGGACTTATTGAATCTTTCTACTAGACCATTGGTTTGATGGTTGGTACAACAGAGTTCACAAGGTGGTAATGAGGAGTAGTTCTTTGACTTCGGCCATAAGCTTACTCATAAAAAAACAAACCTTGATCTGTTAGTATTTCTTTGGCAAAACCAACCCTAGAAAAATATGGTAGAAGATGTTTTAGGATTTGCTGAGTGGTATTATTTTCCACCAGGAATGCCTCTGGATATCAGGTTACATAATCTACAATCATCAGGACGTACTTGTTGCCCAATTTGGATGTTTATGGAGGTCCTATTATGTCCATACTAATTCTAGAAAAGGGGACTTCTATGATAGGCAGCAGATTCAGAGGGGCAGGTACTGGGATGTGTGGGCTGGTCTTCTGACATATTTTGCAGGTTTGTATGAAAGTTTTTATATCAGCGTGGATACCTGGTCAGTAAAACTTTCCACTAATATGCACTTGGGTTTTAACGCGCCTCAAATGCCCTCCTGTGAGATGGGAATGTGCGATCTATAGCACAACCTTACAGTGGCTTTTAGGTATTACTAGTTGGGTGTTTATAAAACCTTCTGAGGAGGTTTCTCGACAGTAAAGTAACCCAAGATTTAAAAAGAAAAGGGGACTTCCCTTCTCTATGCCTTCCTCTTCTGGGATTGCTTGTAAAAAAGCTTCATTGAGGGCTGGATCATTTCGCTGAGCAAAGGCTAGGTTGGGATAGATGGTGGGTCCTTCTCCTTTCCTTTCTTCGATGTTAAGAGATTTATCAGCCTCGCCAAAACCTAAGTTACCTCTTTCTGTTTTATCTGATTCGCTTTCTTTGAACTGAGGGAACAAAGCTCTTTCCAAAATTCCCTGTGCAATTTCGTCTCCCCGACGTACCGCAAAAGGGACTTTGCCATAATTATGTAAGAGAACCTTCACGTCTCCCCTAAAGTCGGTGTCAATAACGCCCGCTAAAACATCTATCCCGAACTTCCATGCTAAGCCAGATTTTGGGGCTTATCGTATGTAACACGCCGAAGGGGGTATCAAAACCAAGTCCATAGGCATCATTCCTCTTTTCCCAGGGGGTATAATAGCTTCCCTACTGCTACAGATATCAAACCTTATTGACTCCTTGGTGGGGATGGAATGGTTAGAGTCTCTCTGACTAAGTTTTAGAAATTGCAGGGTTCCCCAATTTGTTTCATTTGAGTCACATCCCACCCTGACACCATATGTAAGGAACTCATGGTGTAAAGACAGGTGATCTACTAAACTGTATGCAGGTTGGAAAAACACCTAATCTAAACCTAAATCTAAGATGGGAGCAAGTGTCAACCATCAAATGAAAATAAGGCAGTCTTAGAGGCATTGTGTCAAATAAAAAGGGCCTATACTAAGAAAGCTTTTGCCAAACCTTACAACTAATATAAAAAGGTGTGTGGGATGGTTTTCAAGAAAAGAAAGTGTTCACAAACAATATCTCAGGATGCGGTAGCTTGGGTCTCCCTTCCCCACGTTTTGAGCACTGGACGAGGCAGAATCCTGGAGCACAGTACACTCTCGAGCTTCCCCAGCACGAGATGACAGTTTAACTGGCAGCTATCAGGGCTGTCAATGGCCAAGTCTCATTTCTCTTGAAAGTCTCTTGCCTTGGAGGGCCTGACGTATTCAAATAACAAAAACAAAATTTCCTTCAATAAAATGAAAGTTAATTTCCTGGTTTTACTTAGGGTGAGGATTCTTCACCCCTGGGTCCCCCTCTTTTGGGCACCGACCCCTCTTTACTTTCAGCCTCCCTCCACCGGGTTCACTATAGCTTTTCTTTCCTTCACAAATCTCAATCACTTCTTAAACAGTTCCAGTGGACATCCATTGGCCGGGTTCACTCTTGCCAACATACTGTTTCTTGGGACTTTAGACTTGCCCTCTTCTCGCCAGCATCCCTCTTCCAGGTTTACTCTTGCCAACTTAACATTCACATCTACTTTCAATGTTCACAGGATTCACTTCCCTGGCTTTCTCGCAGTTCTTAGGTCAAAGGCTTTCAACTGTACAGGGATTTTGCGTGACCTCCTCTATGACCCCTTTGACCTATCTTGGCGGCTCTTCTACGGCCTGCTGGAATCTGTAGTTTCATTCCGATGGGGATTGACCAGAGCTTCATGGAGCAGCACCCACGTGGTGCCGGCCCTCTTTTGCATCTGATCTCCCCTTTACAATGCTATAGTTCTTTAAGATTTTCTCACTTTTCCACTTTGCGACTTTCATTCATCACAGCCCGGTTCTTATCAGCTCTCCCCTCGACTCACCGGTTGTGATGAACCGCTTGGCATTCCTCCTAACTGGAGTCAAGCCCAGTACCACAGAAGCAGGAGCCTCCCTCAGTTCGGCTTATCAGCGTATCAGTGTCGATGCGCTCCGTGTATCATTGACATCTGCCACAGCATTCTTGGGCTATTGTCCTCGGCCTTATAATTCTTTCAGCGGAGGGTTCACAGGTTTCGGCCAAGAGGGGAAAGTCGTGTGTCTCATTAGCCTCTCAATGTTTACCACCTTTCTCCTTCTATTGAACTGCCGGGTCTGGATTTCTGTCTCGTTGGCGGTCTGCCTTGCTCATTATGTGCTCTCTTGCTCCACCTTTTATCCCTGTGGGGAAGGGAAATCGCCATCAGGTGTGTGTGATTCTGATCAATTGCCTGACTTTTCCTGACCCTTGAATTGGTGTTAGTCAGTTCTCAGATGTGTTGTGGAAAAGTGTTCATGTCAGAAAAGTGGGGGGGGGCAGTGGTTTTGAATGTCCTACGTGGTAGGATGGGGAAAAGGTGTTGAAAGAAGGAGGATACCGCGCCTCACACATCGGTGTCCCACTCCCACTCCCCGAGGACCCCCCCATCCAGGTGATCCTCCCTCACTGGTCCACCCCCATGAACTGGATCCAATAGCGATGGCCGTGTCCTGGCCACCTGGGTGAGAGATCCCCGTGGACTAGCTAGGGAGACACCTTCAGGTTCCTCACAATACATTCGACCATTTTTAAAAGGGCTTAAAGAAGCGCAGGTGGGCAAGAGCCAAATAATAAGGACAGACGAAATGACTGGCGGATATGAGTAATTTAAAAAGGCGATCAGTACAGCCCCTGTTTTGGGAATTCTGCATTATCATGAAGAATTTTACTTATTCTCCCAATCAAATCGAGAAGTCATGACAGCAGTCCTTACACAGAAAACAACATTAGGACATGGACACAAACCATTTGCCTATTATAGTGGGATTTTAGATCCAGTTATGAAAGGGCATTACCCCAGTGAGCAGAAAATCTTCAAGTATAGCAATGGGGTGTTCAGTAACATTATTTGTAGAGCATGCATTATTTGCGATTTAAGAGAAACCTAAAAGTACATTGACCACACAAAGAGCATCAGGATACAAGATAATTATATTGAATCCTGTGATTAAAATTGTCAGATGTAAAACAGTGAATCCAGCAACGTTCACGGCTGAACCAGTAGGGGAGGATGATTATGTACATGATTGCACAACGTATATTGAAAACTATAATGAAATTCCCCAAGCTAGATAAAATGGTCTTGGGAGGGGGATAATTGTTTTAATTGATGGTTCTCCAAAAATTGACCAAACGACTGGCAAAAGGCACACTGGATCAGTGGTGGGATGAATCCGAGGTAGTGACAAGCATGAGACTGCCTTTGCATTGCTCAGTACAGGCTGCAGAATTAATGGCGCATATATCGCAGCGCTTCAGAGATTCAAAGATGGGGAAGTGACAGTGTACTCTGACTCCACCTATGTGACGTCAACCGTACACACAGGTTTGTCACGATGGAAAAGGAGTGGCTTCCTCCGTGCAGACAGCATTCCAGTGCAACATGCAGCACTATTGGATAAACCTATTGAAGTGCTAGCTCTCCATTGACTCTAGAATTTGTAAAATAGCCAATGCATACTAAAAGAGAAGACGTAATTTCCCATGGAAACGAAGCCGCAGACATAGAAGCCAAAAAGGTGGCCTATTTCCCAACCATTTAGCATTTTGAAATAGAAAATGTTAAAAAGGATGACGGGACAATGCATGTTGGTAAAGGAGGGCTTTAACATGCTGCTTATTGCCCAGTTAATTGAGATACAAGGTTGAGCACCACAAGAAGAGAAGGAATTATGGAAAAAGCAGGGGTGTTCTTTATCCCCCACTGAGGCAATTTGGAGACAGGATAGCACTGGAAAGCCAGTTATGCCTCCAGCATTATTGAGGGTAGCGTTGGAGCAGCTCCAGAACCCTGCGCATTTGACTAGAGAGAGTCTAGCTGCTACAATAGCAGAAGAGTGCTTCTCGGCAAATCTGTTAGAACATGTGGCACAATGTATTGTAAATTGCATTGCGTGCCAGAAGAACAAGTTACTCTCTTACCTGGTAACGTTCTTTCGATGGGATGGTCCGACGACGTATTCCATATCTATGACAGTAATCACAACAGCTGTGCTGCTTTGGAAAATCTTTCGGCATCTGCGTCCTGCGTCGAGGACGTCGACACGCCGCCCTGAAGGACCTCCTCCGACGGCCAACCTCACTGGATGTTATAAGTAGGACGCACGACGCCCGTAGCCTCAGTTGTAGTTTTTTTCCCAGAACGTGTGGCACCAGTCTTCTGCCAGTCTGACCACACAAAGCCTTGTGGAAACGTAAGCTGCAATCGCATAAGAAATTCTGTAGCGGGGAAGGCAGGGAGAGATCGATATGGAATACGTTGTCAGACCATCCCATTGAAAGAACGTTACCAGGTAAGAGAGTAACTTGTTCTTCGAGGGGATTGGGTCCTCCAACGTATTCCATATCTTTGACAGACTCCCAAAGCAGTACCAATGCAAGGAGGTGGGAAAAGAATTTAGAAAAAGAAATTTAGAATGCCCAATCAAATTGCGGAGCAACGGATAGCCTTGCCAAAGGCCAGATCCTGCCCACGGATGGAATCGAGGGAGTAGTGACGTAAAAAGGTATGGACCGAAGCCCAGGTGGCTGCATCACAGATGTTACGAATTGGAACACCCCTCTGTAGGGCAGTAGAGGCAGCCATACCCCTGGTAGAATGGGCCCGCAAGCCGACCAGTGGGTCCTTACCCGCCAAGCGGTAACTCAGAAATAGCCAGAATAATCCAGCGAGACAAAGTCTGCTTAGTCACAGCTTGTCCCAAACGCTTTCCAGCGTAACCAATGAAGAGTTGATCATCCACTCTGACCCGGGACATGCGTGAAATATAAAAGTTTAAAGCTCTCCTAGGATCGAGCCTATGGAGCCTCTCCTCTTCCTTACCAGGATGTGGAGGAGGATGAAATGCCAGAACAACCACCTTCTGGCCTAAATGAAATTCCGACACCACCTTCGGAAGAAAGGAAGGACAAACTCTAAGGACAACCCTGTCCTTCTGAAATACAGTGAAGGGTGGCTTAACTGAAAGTGCCTGTAACTCACTCACTCTGCGAGCGGAAGTGACCGCAACCAAAAATACAGTTTTAAGAGTTAACAGTCTCAAAGGGCATGAATGCAAAGGCTCAAACGGAGCACCCATCAGAAACTTGAGGACAAGGTTCAAATCCCAACCGAGAACCTGGGAAGGTGACGGAGGGAACACATTAGTGAGCCCTTTTAGAAACTTAGAAATTAAAGGAATTTTAAAATAAGAACACTCTTCAGACGAGTGCTTAAATATGGACAGCGCTGCCAGGTAACCTTTGAGGGCACCCACTTGCAGGCCCCTGTGGGCCAAAGAAAGCAAATAAGACAGAACCATAGGAATGTCACATGAAAAAGGATCCACATTCTTAACCCTGCACCAGTCGCAGACCTTTTGCCAACGGCAACGGTACAGGGACTTAGTTGCGGGCCTTCTGGCCGAAAGCAACACCTCCATCACGTCTTCAGGGAGGTCCCAATCTTTATACCTCAAACTTTCAGAAACCAAGCGTGAAGGTTGAGGGATCTGACCTCTGGATGGAGAACCTGACCCCCCTCCTGTGAGAGCAGATCATCTCGGTAGGGAAGACGACGTGAAGAGCAGATGGACAAATCGAGAAGGTCCGGGTACCACGTCCTCTGGGCCCACGCCGGATCAATGAGGATCATCCAGGAAACAAATCTCTGTAACCTCTGCACCACTTGCAGAATGACGGGGACTGGAGGAAACGCATACAGCAATGGGAATGACCTCTCCACCACAAAAGCGTCTCCAAAGGCTCCTCTTGGAGGAAATTCCCACGAGCAGAACCTTTTGCACTTCCGGTTGACACTGGAGGCGAAGAGATCCACTTGAGGGGTCCCTCAAAGGGCGAAGATCTTCAGGAGAATCTCCTGAGCCTGCTCCCACTCGTGAGAGATCGTGCTCTGCCTTCTCAGAGCATCCGCCGTCTCGTTTTCCGTCTCCAGCCAGATGAACTGCCGAGATCGAAATTTCCTGTGGATGGCCCAGAACCAGAGCTGCATCGCATCCCTGCACAGAGGAAGTGACCCTGACCCCCCTTTTTGTTGAGGTAGTGCATGGCCACTGTGTTGTCCGTCAGGATCAGGACATTCTTTTCTCGCACAGTCGGCAGAAAAGCCTTCAGGGCAAGCCTGACGGCCCTCAGCTCCAACAGATTGATATGGAGTCTGGACTCAGACAGACCAACGACCGCTGACTGTCAACTCGTTAACATGAGCTCCCCATCCCGTGAGGGATGCGTCCGTCACGATCGTCACCTCCGGCCAGGGTAGCCAAAAAGGAGCCAGAAGAATGCAGGATGCCATGAGGCCGAGCAATCTCAAGAACTCGAACGCTGGGAGACTCTGGGCAAGCTGAAACTTGTGCACCATCTGCTGAATGTGATGAGCCCTCACCTGGGGTGGAAAACACAGCCCCAGGGACGTGTCGAGCACTGCTCCAATGTACTGGAGCCTCGAAGTTGGCGTCAAATGGGACTTCTTTAAGTTGAGGGAGAAGCCCAGTTTGTGGAGGGAGTGGCAGGTGACGGAGAGATGATCCAGGACTTGCTCGGGAGAGCGCGCCCTGATCAACCAATCGTCCAGGTAGGGGTAGACGTGAATCCCCCCTTTCCTGAGATGCGCTGCCACCACTACCATGAGCTTGGTGAAGACCCTTGGGGCGGAGGTCAATCCGAACGGCAGGATCCGAAACTGAAAGTGCGAGTCGCCAACCGCGAACCTCAGGTACTTCTTGTGCTTTAGATGGATCGGCACATGAAAATAAGCGTCCTTGAGGTCGAGAGACACCAGCCAGTCTTGAAGTTGAAGGGCCTGGAGGACTTGAGAGAGAGTAACCATCTTGAACTTGTCCTTCCTGAGGAGTTTGTTCAAACCGCGCAAGTCCATGATGGGTCTCAATCCCCTGTCTTTCTTGGAAATTAAAAAAAAAGGGGTATATCCCTTGTTCCTCTCCGCTACAGGCACCAGTTCTTTGGCGCCTTTCTCCAGCAGGGATTGGATTTCCTGCGCAAGGAGCAGATCCAGACTCTGCAAAGAGAGATTCCCCGGTGGATTTTCGTGAGGCCTCTGCCGGAAAGGAAGACAGTAGCCGTGGGCTATGATCTCCAGAACCCACACATCTGAAGTAATGGCACGCCACTCTACTAGATGCTGCGCCAGCCTTCCCCCAACCGGCGAACCATGGGACATGGCCTCATGACTAAACTGAAGCGGCTGCGGCGTTGCCTGAGGGCAAAGAGGCAACTGCCCGAGCGGCCTTGGCACCTCGAGTACCTTGTTTTCCACCTCTGGCACTCCTACGGTGGCCCCTTTGACTGGCAGCTCCTCTCGCTTTACCAAAGGATGAGTAATATCGAAAGGAACCTCCCCTCCATTGCTGTCCCCTAGGACAAAAAGGCAGAGGTTGTCAAACTGCAGCACCCAATGACTTTGCTGCAGCTTTGGAGGTCTGCAACTTCCCAAGGCTCTCGTCAGCTTTGCTGCCAAAAAGATGTTCACCATCAAAGGGAATGTTGAGGAGCCAGACCTGCACATCAGGAGCAAACCCCGACTTCCGCAACCACGCAAACCTGCGTATTACGGTGATCACCGCCATGGACCGGTTGACGCAATCTGCCATGTCCTCACCCGACTGAACTGCCTCACACATGGCATCCTTGCCATCCTGGACCATAGCAAGGAAACCATCCCGTTCGTCCCCTTCGGGAATATGTTCAGCTGCTAAGGAAACACAGTTCCACAGAGTGTGCGTGAAATGAGACAAGGCACATACGGAGTTGGCCGCCTGAAGCGCCATACCCCCTGAAGAAAACACTTTCTTCGCCCAACCATCAAAACGCTTGTCGTCCCTATTAGGAGGGATGGTAGGATACGAGGCCTGCTTTGCTGGGACTGTAGCCACCTGCACCACCAAACACTCCGGAGTGGGGTGCTTGGTCAAGTAGCAGGGGTTGCTACTGGCTGGATGGTATTTTCGTGGCAAAGACTTGCCCAATGCCCGGAGATTCTCCGGAGCAGTCCAAGTCTCCACCACCCTCCTCTGTAGAGCCATATGGAATGGCAGTAACAGGTCAGTTGGTGGACCTTGGTCGAGGATATCCGTAAGGTCATCCTGAAGAAAATCCCCTGAGGGAGCAGACCACCCCAAGTACTCGGTAACCCTAGACATAAGGCGCCGGTACGAACAGTCAGCATGAGTGCCAGGCTCAGGTCTACAAAACTCCACCTCCAGAGATGTGTCCAGACCACTGGCGTTGTGCAGGGACTGACGCAGGTCCTCAATTTGGCTATGGCCCGAGAGAATCTCATCTGGCACCATATCAGGAACCATGCCATCATCAGAGTCCTCATCCACCTCTGAAATGTACTCAAGATGGCAGTAAGAGGGCACAGAATGAGGAACAAAGCCATGCTTGACCGTGGCCAGGGCCTTTCTAGGGGGTTCCACCGTGCCCCGGGGCACCCCCGTCGAAACAGCCACGAAAGGCGTCGAGGGAGGCGAGTGAATCGTTATCGACGTTGAACGCAGCGCCGACAGCATCGACGACATCGACAGAGGCCTCAAGGCCGGAGCCCCGAGCGTGTCCTTCGACAGCCTGGGTGCCTATGGCGTCGACGACTTCTTCGGAGGAGGAGCCTCGAAAGAGTCCATCGGCGACCTCGGCGCCACAGGTGTCGACGTCTTCCTCGAAGACATCACAGGTGCACACAGTCTCGAGCGCGTCGAGGACCGGGACCTGGAACAGGCATGACGAGAACGATTCCCCTTGTCCGAGCGGGACCTTTCCCGTGAATCCGATTCCGAAGGCGTACGAGCGGTGTCTCTCGAATGATCACGACCGACCCCACTCGGAGGCGTGGACGGCCCAGTGCCCTGCGATTCAAGAATCGCTAGCATTTTCTTACCGAAGGAAGCCCATTCCTCCGGCATCGCATGCTTGGTAGGATAAGCGACCCGCCGATGGGCGGAGTCCTCGGATGAGGACAGGGAAGGCGACCGATGACAGCGCTTCCTGTGAAGTGCCTCGAAGAGGCAGAGGAGTGGCGGGACCTACTCCGGGACCGAGACCCACGGGACTTCCGACGACGATGCAGAGAGTCGCCCCTCGAATCGTCTGTCGAAAGCCCCGCAGACCTCGACTTCCGTGGCTTGGACACCTTACCTACCAACAATTTCCTCTTGCGCTCCTGCAAGGCTTTGGACGTAAGCGACTGGCAGTCGACACAATCATCCGTGTCATGGGCCTCCCCGAGGCACCAGAGGCAGGCGTCGTGCGAGTCCGTCACCGACATCTTGGACCCACATTCCCCGCACTTCTTAAAGCCCGGAGTGGCTGGGGTGGAAGACGAGGTAGACATCACGAAGGATAACTTCACAAATAAACAGGTTCGAAGAACCGATAAAGAACGGCAACACCAAAGAGTCGAGGCGCACCGAGAACTCCGAAACGAAAAGACGGAACTGAGGCTACGGGTGTCCTGCGTCCTACTTATAACATCCAGTGACGTCGGCCGTCGGAGGAGGTCCTCGAGGGCTGCGTATCGACATCATTAACGCAGGACGCAGACGCCGAAAGATTTTCCGAAGCAGCGCAGCTGTGATGATTACTGTCATAGATATGGAATACGTCGGAGGACCCAATCCCCTCAAAATCTACTGCAGGGCACACTTTGCGAACAGTGAGGAGAGCAATTCCTAGACCCAACGGCCCATTTCAGCACCTAAACATAGATTATGTGGATATGCTGCAGACATGGAATGGCTACAGATATATGCTGGTCGTGGTATGTCCTTTTTTTAGATGGTTTGAGGCAGGTCCATGCACACACCCTGCTCTGCCAAGTTCCTTGTGTGTGAAGTGTCCCCAAGATGGGTGTGTATGAAGGTTTGCGGTCTGACAATGGACTGCATTTTGTAAATGAGCTGTTTGAACAACCAGTTCTTCTATTAGGCATTAAGCATACATTTTCCTCCATGTATCACCCACAGATGAATGGTTTCTGTGAATGAATAAATGGATTACTGAAGGAAAGGATTGTGAAAGTAAAGATGACTTTAGAGAAGGGATGGCTATATTGCCTACTCCTTGCCTTATATGCCCTAAGAAACCAGCCTAGCTCAGATCACCATCTAACTCCTCATGAGTTGGTGACTGGACGCTGCTCCTCCAACTAGGTTAAGAACTGATGCCCATAGTGTAGCAAAAACATTAGGTGACGAGATGCACCACTACTTAACAATAATGACTGCAAGTGTTTCTTTCATGTCTCAACAGGTTAAAAACCAAAGGGAGGGGATTCCAAGATGGCCGCCGGCACCGAGTAGACGTACCAATGGCTGTCCCAGGACTCCGAGGCCTTGTTCTGGCGCCCCCCCCCCAGAGTTAAGGCACGGTTCAGGAGGCAGGAGTCTTTGGGGAGCCTTGCAGAGGTGTCTGTACGGTAATGAAGCCCCAGTAGCTGCAGCGGGGTCACGAAGCGAGGAGGTCCTTCCCTCCCACCCCAGAGGGAGCGCAAGCCGGCGACAAAGAGAGGACCTCGGGGACAGCCCGCAACGTGGCGGCGGGCACCGGAGGGGCCTCTAAGGAGCGGCTGGCCCCCCCATAGAGGAAAGAGGCGGCGCAGCGAAGCTAGAGATAGACTGGACACAGCAACAAGGAATATGGAAGCAATGGTGGAGGATCTGGACAACAGATCCCGAAGGGTTAACATTAGAATAAAATCACTGCCGGAGTCTGTCACTGACCGACAACTGAAGGAAGAGTTCCGGGGCAGTCTTCGCTGAGCTTCTGGGTGAGGAGTCCCCGGGCTCGATAGAACTAGACAGGGTCCACAGGGTGGGCCGGTCCCCGGGAGGACCCAACACCCGTCCCCGGGATGTGTTGGTTGCCTTCGCTAGGTACGTCCAAAAAGAGGCAGTGTTGAGAGCGGCAAGGCAGAGTGAACCGGTACTCTATAAAGGGCAAGAAATCGCCTTGTTTCAGGACTCAGCCGCTAGTACGCTGATGAAAAGGAGGAGCATGGGCCCAGTTGTGAAGGAATTGGCTAAGAAAGGGATAAAGTACAAATGGTCCTTCCCATTCGGGCTGGTGTTTGAGTGGGAGGGGAGTCCGAGGCAAGCAGCTACCCTCCAGGAAGCGGCCAGTATAATTTGACTGGAACTAGATCTTGGGGGGGACACGAAGGGGGGCCTCCAACCCGAGGGAGTCAAAAGGAAAGGGGCAGACCATGGGAATGGTCCACAGTGAGGGAGCGGGGCAAGAGGAAGGCTGCCTTGCGGGGACCAGCGGTGGGGGGGGGTAGAACCAAAGAAGGGGAGGGAGGCAGCAGAGCGGGGGGCCTGGGTGACTTGATTCTTGGGAGAAAGCTCATCAGAGGGGTGGTGGGAACACAGGCTTTATAGGGGGTCTGGTGGACGGAGTAGAAAACATTCTGGAACAAGTAAGGGCAGGTTTGTCCGTGGGGATGGGATGCAAGGGGACGGGGGAAGGGGCGAAGAGGGCGGTCTCACCCGAAGTTGGGGGTTCAGGGTGGGAGGGGGGGGAGGGGAGGAGGGGATGGGGGCGCCATAGCGACCGGTAGAACAGTACAGGACCTCTCGAGAAGGAGGACTGAGGCTGGGGGAAGAGGAGGAGAAAAAGGGGATGAGGGTCCACACGGATTGGGGGGTCGAGGCAGCCCAGGGGAGGCTCCCCGGGGTGGGGATAGTGTGACAGGCAAGCAGGGCTGGTTGGTTCTTTGCCCAGACTTTAGGTGGCTAACACATAATATGAGGGGGCTAAACTCCCCCTATAAGCAGACAAAACTGGAGCAATTCACCAGGACTCGCGCGCCAGACATGCAGGAGACCCACTTATTGAGGATGGACCAGAGCCGCTTGCGGCTGAAGGGCTTCTCACAGAAACTGTTCACGTCGGGACCCACAAAGAAAGGGGGGTAGCCTTGGCATTCGGGAGGGGGATGGATTTTAGAATCCAGGACACCCTTAGGGACAAGAATGGGAGATACATCATGGTGAGGGGGGAGTACATGGGAGTGTCCTATACCATAGCCTTGAGGTATGGCCCAGAAGCGGGGCAGGACCAGTTCATGCGCGAAACCCTGGGCATTCTGGAGAAATTTGCGAGGGGGCAAGTCATCTTGATGGGGGATCTCAACCTGGCATGGGATAGGCGGCTGGACCGAACACAGCAAGGGGGGGCGGAGTGGGAGCAGTGGCCTCTCCCCAGTTAAAGGAGAGATGGGAGGAGGCCGGTTTGCGGGATGTGTGGAGAGCGCTACGGGGAGAAGAGAAAGGGTTCACGTTTCTCTCTGACATCCACAGAACCCAATCAAGAATCGATTACATCTGGCTGTCCCCAAGTCTGATGGGGGAGGTGGAGCGGGTTGAGGCAGGTCCCATGGGGATCGCCGACCACAAGGTGGTGCATATGAAGTTGCAGCTGGGGAGGCGTGGGCCCGGGGTGTGGAGTTGGAAGTTCCCAGAGGAACTCCTGAGGGATCAAGTTATGCAGGAGAAGATAGGGAGCAAGATTAGGGATTTTTTCGAGAGGAACAACAGCTCGGATACGAGCCTCGGCACGAGGTGGGACGCGTTCAGGGCTACATTGAGGGGTGAACTTATTGCTCTGAAGGCGGAGAGAAATAGACAAACGAGGGGGCTGGAAATCCAGTTGGAAAGGGAGGTTGAGGCCGCAAGGGCACGAGTGAGGGAGACCCCCACAAGGAAGGTATACAGGGAATATAGGTTAGCTGAGGGCCAACTGGGGATCCTAAGGACCAAGAAGGCGGAAGAGGCAATGCTAAGGGTTAGGCAAACATTTTATGTGAAGGCCAACAAAGCAGACTCTCTCCTGGCACGCCTGCTGAAGTTAAGTAGGGAACAGAATGTTACCACGGCCATGAGGGATGAAAGGGGGGAAGAGACTAACCTGGACTGAAGAGATAAAGGGGAGACTAGCCAGATTTTATGAATCTCTGTATACCCCACGGAACCCACAGCCGCAGCGCCAGAGGGACTTTTTGGGGGCCTTGCCCCTCCCCGGCTATCCCAGGAGGTCGGGGAGGAGCTGGGCTGGGATATTACGGAGTCCAGTGGAAGCATTACCCCCTCGATGGAGGAGGCCAAAATAACACTCATTCACAAAGCGGGAAAAGACCCGGAAGAATGCACTTCCTATCGACCTATCGCCCTTATAAACATGGAAGCAAAAATATTCACAAAAATTTTGGCGAAACATCTGGAGATGCACCTTCCCTTACTGGTCCATCAAGACCAGACAGGGTTTGTGGTAGGGAGGCACACTGCTGATAATGTTAGGTGGGTGGCCCACCTGGTGGAGAAAACACAGAAGACGACCACTCTGGTGATCTTCCTGGCGCTGGATGCCGAAAAGGCGTTTGATCGGGTGAAGTGGTTGTTTCTGTTTCAAGTTATGAAAAGAATGGGCCTGGGGGAAGGGTTTATTAGTATGGTCACGGCGAACTATAAGAATCCCACATCACGCATTCTAGTGAATGGAGGTATGTCACATCCAATTAAACTGAGGCGCGGCACAAAGCAGGGGTGTCCTCTTTCCCCGTTGCTTTATGCAATATATTTGGAACCCCTCCTGTTGGCCATAAGGGAGGCAGACACCATTCAGGGCATACCATTCGGGGGGTATCAGCATAAAGTGGTGGCGTTTGCCGATGACATGCTGCTCACTCTGACGAACCCGAAGGAGTCAATCAGGGCGAGCTTAGAACTATTGTCCAAATTTGGGGAGCTATCAGGTCTGCGGGTCAATTTGCGGGTCTGTAGGACAAACAAGCCTACTCCATTCAATCCATCTTAGTCAATCATGGCCTTACCCAGAAAGTTCTGGCCCCGACACACATAAAAGGACGGACATTAAATTAGATAGCCAACCGAAACTGTGCTATTACCATTTCTAATATCTTACCACAAACTTGGACTGACCACCACCTCATCTGCTTCTCTGCCACAATAGAGCCCCCTAAACCAAATAATCCGGAAATAGTACCTCCCATGCCAACTAGAAGTAAAAAAGAAATCACGCCTGAAAAACTTCTCCCACTTCTCCTACCAGCTCTCACTGCTAGTGATATTAACCTTGACCCCAATACGCTAGTCGAGACATTTAACAACGCCATGACCAAAGCCTTGGACAGAATTGCCCCTATTGAACTACGTAAAAGTAAACGAGAATCTCACCTCAACTCATGGTTCACCCCGCACCTTAAAGAATTACAAATCCAAAAACGTAAACTCCAAGCCATCTAGAGGCATATACCTTCTGTGGAGAACAAAACCCTACTTGACAACCTTGCCAAAAAATACAAGAAGGCAATAATCCAAACCAAAAAAGACACATTCAATGAGAGAATTAGCGTAAAGCCAACTCTAATTCCAAAGAACTCTTCTCCATCCTCCGGGAAATGGAAAACCCTATTGCTCCTACAGACAATGTCCCCAAGGACAAACATTGGTGTACTAGTATCCAAAATGCCTTAACTAATAAAATTACAACCTTACAAACTAAAATTGCAAAGAAGAAAGCATCCTTGAGCCCCACAAGAACCCATACCACCCTCATGACTGATTCAAACAGTACAGTCACCCAAAGTAATGGTATACCTTTCAGTTTCACTAACATATCCATTTTGGAAATGGAAAAGGTGATCCTATCATTGAAACCCTCTAATTGCCAAGGCGACAATTGCCCTGCACAAGTCATTAAGGACGCAGCAAGGGATTTAGCACCTTTCATCTCGAAACTAATTAATGCCTCCCTTAGAACCAGTACTGTACCCACAAACCTTAAAGAATCATGGGTACTGCCCCTCCTTAAAGACAGACCCTTGACCCAGCCATCCCTACAAATTACAGGCCCATCACCACGGTCCCTTTTCTCCTCAAAATCATTGACAGAGTAGCCTACCTCCAGATCCAAAACTATCTGGAGACGAACCAACTACTAGGATCACGCCAATCTGGTTTCAGACCACTTGATGGTACTGAAACGGCCCTTATTGACCTTAAGACACAAATCGACGAGTTGAAGGATAAAGGTAAAACAGCTATGCTCCTCCTCCTTGACTTATCGGCTGCCTTTGACCTTGTGGATCATGCAGTGTTATGCAACCATCTAGCGTCTGCCGCCCATTTCTCAAATGAAGCTATAGCCTGGGTACAATCCTTCCTAGCCAACTGTATGATGAAAGTGTTCTCCCCTCTAACTTTAGCGGACCCAATACAAAACACTTGTGGCGTCATGTGTCTCCCCTACAATGTACAATATCTTCACTAAGCCACTCTTCGACAAGCTTGACAGACTGGGGGTAACTTACACCAATTATGCGGATGATACGCAGATCCTCATACCACTATCTGGCAACTTTGTCGAAGACACAGCTCTACTAAACAAGATTTACCTCCTCATTCAGGCATGGATGGCCACCCATGGCCTCTGCCTGAATGGTGACAAAACAGAGATACTGATCTTGGGCTCCGACGCTAACCTTAAAAAACTTAGCCCTAATTATCTTGCCTTCAACATTGATGGCAATATAATCAAAGTGGCAACCGAGGTAAAAACGTTAGGCTTCTACCTCGATTCTACATTATCTCTCAAAAAACAAGTTAATTCCCTAGCCTCCTCCACAGCTTACACCTGCAAACTAATCAGGGCCTGCAGCCCTTACCTCTCCAAAACTAATTGTATCACTCTAGCCAATGCCTTAGTAATGTCCAAACTGGACTATTGTAACGCCCTTTATGCAGGCGCCAGCAAAACTGTCATAAATAAATTGCAAATATTGCAGAACAATGCTCTTAGAGCAGCCCTGGACATACCCCGAAGAGCTCACATCTCCAACAGCAGGAAAGACCAGCATTGGTTAAAAATCAGTAATAGAATTCTGAAGACGTTATCCCTCACCCACAAAGGTCTGAACAACACTGCACCCCCTTATATCTCGGCCAGACTGACAAGAAAATCCTCTACTCACCACACCGGAGCTTCTAACCACATCCTACTTGAAATACCCAGATTTAGACTAACTAAAGCGGGTGGAGCAAGTTTCCCTGTCAGAGCTGCCCGTGCCTGGAATGCACTCCCCATCACACTGAGAGCCAACTTATCTTACACAAGATTTAGATTTATCGTGAAAAGCTGGCTCTGGACGAATGACGACCCACAATCTGTGCCGTCGTGATAGGCTCGGATCGATTATCTCATCTATTGACCTGATACCTCTGAGACTGGACGTCAGACCATTTCGTTTAGGGACCTGTACATTCTATCCTGCATTCATAGTTAGTATATTTTGTATACCTGTACTGCTAATCCCTTAATATCACATGTAATGTATATATCATATCCTTTGTATGTATCCTATAACTGTAACCAAAGCCTAAGTATTCTTGCAACTGCTGCGCCCGGCTACCCCTGGCTTTGGAGCGCATTATCAAATAATAAACTAAACTAAACTAATTTACAGAAGTCGGAATTAATGAATCTGTCCCTGGGGGAGAATGAGCTGGGAGCACTGAAGTCTATCTCCCCGTTTAAGTGGAATCCTAGTGGGGTGCGATACTTGGGAATTAGGATAACCCCCTCTCTGGCAGGTTGGTATGGAGCAAATTATGCACCCATGTTAACGGTGATCAAAAAAGACCTCAGGAAGTGGAGCGCCGTAAGGATATCCTGGCTGGGGAGGGGGGCAGTCCTCAAAATGGTGGTTTCACCCAGTTTGCTTTACCAATTTCAGGCTAACCCGCTATAAGTTCCGGCAAGCTTCTTTAAGGATTTAGATCGAGCGGCCAAGGAGTTCATTTGGGAGGGCAAGAGGCCACGTTTGGTCAGACGGCTACTAATGGCGTCAAAGGGGGAAGGGGGTCTGGCTCTATTATGAGGCTGCACAGCTTAGGGTAATTAGGGAATGGTTCTCAGAGGAATACAATAAGCACTGGGTAAAAATGGACAGAGCAGTAGCTCAACATCACCTGGGGGAGGTACTATGGCTCCCACGAAGGCTGAGGCTGCCCCACCTCTACTTAAGCACTGTCACAAAGGGAATGGTCGACATTTGGGATGGTGCGGTGGAAAGGCGGGGGATTACGACCTTTCCATCACCATTCACCCCATCTTCAATAATGGGGACTTCACGCCGGGGTTAGAGAAGGGTGCGTTCCTGAAATGGGAGAGGGGGAGTGTAGGACTGTGAGGGACATGTTTCACGATCATAACGTGAAAACGTTTGAGGAATGTAAGCAGGAGTTCTGTGTGGGAGAGGGAGAAAGGCACAGATTTTTCCAGATTAGACATTGGTTAATGTCGGAGGAGGTACGGAAAGTTGCCACATGCGACTTGACGCAGTTTGAACGGTTCCTCCTGATGCACGAGGGGTCCAGAGGATTAATCTCAGACATTTATAGGCTTCTGGAGAGTGCCGGCCCGAGAGCAAATTGGGCCTATATGAGGGGGTGGGAGCAGCAACTGGGGGCTAGAATGGAACGGGGGGACTGGGAGAGGTTGTAGAAGATGATCCCGAAGGTGACAAAAGTACATTTACGGTTGCCACTTGACTCCGGCCCGTCTGCATGCGATGTACCCGGCAACGTCGGGGGAATGTTGGAGGGGCTGTGGGGAAGAGGGGACAGCTGCTCATATTTGGTGGGACTGCCCCGTTCTTAGACCCTTTTGGTGAGACATCACACAGGCCCAAACACAGGCCCTCGGGAAAGGGGCCAGCCAGGAACCCCGGGAGATCTTATTGGGGAAGCGGGTACGGGGTGGTGGAGAGGAGAGGGGAGGGAGCGTTAAGGCGAAAGTTATCTTCATCCTGACAGCAATGGCTCTTTTCGCACAGAGGTGGAAGAGCCCAACGATTCCGACGGAACAAGACTGGTTAAGGAAGATGTGGGAAATAGTGTCAATGGAATGGGCAACGTATGCGCTTAACAACAACCTGGGGAACCTTTCAGCGGATTGGGGAGAGACGTTGGCCTACTTAAAGGGGGAGTTCAGGTAGCAGTGGTGCCCCCAAAGACTCAAGCTGTTGGACATCTATGGTTGACTCTATGGGAGGAAGAGAGCGGGACGAGAGGGTCTACTGGCGCTATGGCCGAAGGTTGAGCGGGGTATTGGGGGGTTCAGTTGGATGTTATCTTGTTCTGTTTATATGATGAAAATAATAAAAAGAAATTAAAAAAAACAAAAAAAACAAAGGGAGCGGGTCAAAGAGAAGCGACAAAGACAATCAACCTATTGAAGCCGAAGATTTGTTAAAACAACCAAGCCTATACCCAGGGGACCAGGTGGTGGTACAAAAGTTTGTACACACTTGGAGCACGCCCAGCTTTGAAGGTCCATATGAGGTGGAAGAAGTTAGCCCTACAGTTGCAGAGTTAAAAGGAAAAAGAGCTTGGCGGCATTTGCACAACATCAAACCATATAAAGGAGATACCCAGACCCTTCCTGCAACTACTGACTGTGAAGCAAGAGAAGAAGTTTCACGCATGCAGACTCGTTCTATGGCCAAGAGTAAAGACAAAGAGAATGAAGAACACAGCAGCATTTTAGACTAAAAAGGCAATATTTTTTAACATTTGACAAGGAATAAACAGACTTGCAGTTATCCTGAAACTTTTTTAGATAGGCTAAAGGAACAATGTGTTGAATTACTGCAGTTGAAAGTAGAGAAGCACATTTCATCTTTATGTTACCCATTATAATAACAATACAAACATTCTTGTATGCTGTTTTTTCATTCATATTACTGTCATATCATGCTTTAGTAGGAAGACATGTGGATATAGTATTGTTTTTTGGCAATCCTAAAAACAATTATATTATTTTCAGAATTATAACAATCATCTTGCAGTTCTTGATTTAAAAGTGTGAATCAAAGAATTACAGAGTCATATATACATTCAGAATTAAAACAAAATGGGTAGGTTTCAGAATGTAAGAGGCTCATTGCCATCAAGAAAGTCGATGAGCTTTCATGGAGTAATAATTGTGATATTCTGTGTTATGATTTGTATAACCCTCCTAATCTTTATGGCATTTAGACATGTTATAAGAACGATACAGACATGGAGAAGAACAATGAAACAGTTACTATTGCCCCTGATGAAAGCACAAATAGTATCCTTTATAATATTTCAAGGCATCTATTTTGATTTAAAATGGATATTGGGGAAAATCATGAAAATATAAACCACATATCTTGATAATTCGGCTCATTTAAAGAATGACCTATGGTATCAGCACATGAAGGAGGTGGGAGAGAGAACGTCAGATGCAAGCTGCTATGTCTGGTTTTTAATACCATATGCCCAGGGTGCAGCAAGGACATTTATTGCCAAAGAGAAGTCTGCGCATGATGCAATATGTCTCAGCCATCTAGCATCATGTCCAACCAGAGGACAATTTGAAGTAAAATGGGCAATTTAACAATGGCGAACAAGAGGATCATTTCCATATGAGGATACTTATGTAAAGACAAAAAGGATGGAAGGTGGGATGGGTGGATGAGCAAAACAATTATGTATCCATCCCAGATTGGAGAACGGATAAAAATTGTAGAAATGAAGAGGATGAATCGCTCAGACATGATCAAAAGATCAGGAGAGCTAGGATGCTGGGAAAGACCTCAGATATTGGTATATCAGTGTGTTTCTACCAGTAACGGATGGGAAGATGGACTATTAACTTGCCCTGCACATTTATTGAAGAAAGAACCAGTAGCCAGTAGCCATAGTGCAAATCGTGAATGACAGATGCCTAGAATCATAGGCCAAGTATTCCAAGTTACTAACATGGGCGACAATGAAGCAGGACCAGTATCTATAATACCATTGAAAAATGCAACAATGTGCTTCTAGAATGGAGGCTTGGTTC
The DNA here is from genome assembly GCF_040938575.1 of Ambystoma mexicanum. Taxonomy (NCBI): domain Eukaryota; kingdom Metazoa; phylum Chordata; class Amphibia; order Caudata; family Ambystomatidae; genus Ambystoma; species Ambystoma mexicanum. Next base: position 558,345,551 of record NC_090931.1, read on the forward strand.
TAGTTGGAGAAAACAAAGGATGTGGACAGACACTCGAGATCCCAGGGATGAATTGAGCAACTGGTGGACCGTTATTAGGCCTGTGGATCCAGAGCCTACACGCAGTTGCCTAGAAATTGGCGAGGAATATGTTCCACTGTATTAACAGATGTTTCAGCATTAGTGATCCCTCAAAGAGATCTCAATATTGGGGAATTTCCAAAGATGAATGAACACCAGAGAAGGAAGAGATTGCTTATTCTTCACCGGCTGAAAAGGGAGAACTACTTTTCATCAAAATCAATAAAGGCTTACAAAGACATTCCAGATGAACACAAACTGTTCAGCAAAACAGCAATGATAATTACATCTATATTTATGCCAGGAGTCCAAACTGCAGTGAACACCAAGTGGCTGCATATCATCAGATGGTAGCTGCTGCAGATGATTAATGCAACAATAAAAGCATTCAATGGAATCAGAGAAGAATTGAGAGCCATCAGGCTGATGACTCCCCAGAACAGGTGTAGAGGTGGTCCCAAGCACGACCCGCACTCAAAGCACCCATTTTGAAGTACTAGGAACATTCACGCCGAGATACGTGACGTACGATGAGCAAATAAACCAGCAGAGAGCCGCAGTAGGGCTCTGCCCGGTACCGACCAGACTGACAGCACCCAATGAAGTACGAACACCAAAGAAAACATGGATAGTAAAGTACCCATTGAAAAAACCAGATCAACAAATAAAATGGAATGAAGATCGTCTAAGTACAGTCCCTGAAGAGGCCAAGAAAGTCCTAAAAGAAGACGAATGGTGATGTCACAAGAACTCGGACTGACTCGCAGATAAAAAAAAACTATTATCTGTGAATAACAAAAGAGACAAAACACCATGGATAAACGTCATCCTGAATTGACGTAAAAGGACAATGTCAAGTATAAGAAGCTTATGCCATAAGAGTGATGCAGATATGCAACCAGTTTACATGTGTACATCTGCTTGGAAACGCAAGAAGGCTGAGGAAATCATGCGGCTTGCTATGATTAGTAGGAAATTAGATGCAGCAAGCGCCACATATACATATCTACCTCAAAAGGAGCATTTTATATAACATACATGTCCACTTTGCAAAAGGGCAGAACCAACCGCAAGTTACCAGAGGCCCCAGGAGTGAAGACCCTCAAACACGGGAATCGAAAGCCAAGGACAGAAATGAAACTCAGAGGCATGAGGCCCGTGCAAAGAAACCAAGGTCATCTTAAGCTGACACAGGCTAATACAATTTATGACACCAAGAGCGGAGTATCTTGTTCAAAGGAGTCGAGATGAGCAGCAGAAGGCATTTGTTGGACAGAAAGCTAAAATCAAATACACGAATTACATGGAGACGGGGACGATTTCACAGTGCCTAAGACACGTGACCTGCCAAGCAGGAAGAGTTGGGGCCTTCACACCTACACGCAGCCGTGAGCCATGCACAGATATTTGAGTTCTCCCAGACAGAGAGGCAGCATCAAGGCCTAAAAATTAGAAACTAATTGACACATGGCCAGTCGGTCAGTGATGGATGGTGGTACTGGTTGGTGGGAGGCTAGGGGAACCGACGGGCACCCTGCACCTGGCCGACCATTCTGCATGCTGCTAGACAAAGTGGAAAAGTCCAAGGTGATGTGGTATCAACCCAATCACAATGCACCAAGTAATCTAGGATCCTATAGTCCATAGAACCAATGAGACGTCGTACTTTTTGTGACGTTTACAGTAGTCATTCTGAAGGAAGGGCTTAGATGCCCCACCTGACGCTAGTTATCCACTCTCCTCTTCCCGTTACCATATACAAATATAGTACCAATAGTAAAGTTACCTTCCTATAACCAATAGAATTGCATGCAACATTTTCAGCGTTTTTCACGTCAGCAATGACGAGTTTTTAGTATAAAGGATGAGATTTCTGTAAAGTTCGTTGGAGCTGAAGCGAGAACGAAGATCGTGCTACTGCTGATATTTATAACTCCCCGTTTTTTGTACTTGTCATTAAACGGACTCCCTTTGCCAAACCATTGAGTTGTCATTATTGATTAGATGCTTGAGCACGAATCTGCATCCCCATCCATCTCACGGGTGCTGCTATTCCATCTTAAAGTGCTGTTTGGCAAAAGCCCAGTTCTATGGGCCAGCTGGGGTCCCTCCTGCACACAGGTATGTCCTGGACTTAATTACAGCAATGAAAGGAGGTGTGTGCGCCAAGGTTGGGCCTTTCTGCTGTACATTCACACCATCCCATGACTTATAAGTATAATCTTGGGACAGTGCCAGAATACAGCCAAGAAAGCTATCGGAATGAAGATCATGATTGAAAGAGACACTGGAACTGGTGAGCAGATGCAAAATGAGGAAAGTATGCATGAGAATATAAAGAAAAGTTCCCTTGTACCTTGAGGAATGAAATTCTACTATCCCAAGGATCATACAAAATATGTAGGACATTTGATATTTTGTACGCCATCAGGAGACCGCTGCCACATGACCTGGAGCATGGATGAACATATAAAGAATGCAGGGCCCCTGAGGAGGGTGACAAAGATATGGGTCCTGTAGGAAGAGAGGGCTCTGAATTTCAGCCAAGGTTTTGAATTTTAACTATGGCTCTGAATTTTAACAAAGATGAAAACTGACCCCTCTTGTAAACAAGGATGAGACTCAGGTGAGACACTGGACTTAATTTGGTGTAACTCAGTATTGGGAGTGTATTTCAAACATACATTATATGTAAGGTAAAAAGGGTGGTGTTTAATTTGCTACCATAAAAGCTGGTATTTTCATTTGAACACTACACCACGGTTCACTATGAACTGAGTTGCAATGAAATATAAATGAACAATGTACTTACTAACATATAGAAATTACTAATATATATACCCACACTAATGGTAAAGGCAACTCAGTTCGTAGCCCAGTGGTGCAAAATATTGATGACAAGCCAGCTTATTTTAAAAGAGAATAAAACATGCAGAATAAAAGTTGCTTTGCAGTGAAAACATGAGGAATGCGAGCTGGGGAATATATAGCCTGTTTTAAGTGAAGTGAGCTTATTGTCTAAAATGTTCAGGACAGGAAAATAGTGCAGAGAAATGTAACAATTTGCATCCGTTGCCTGCCTGAATCTCTGTGCAGAGGTGACAAGATGAACACATGTCACCAGAAATTTCGAGAGGGTTGGCTGATCGACAAAGGGAGGCAGTATTTTATTATAATTTATGCAAGCAGACACCCATTTAAGGGAAGTGAGAGTCAGAGGTTTTAAAAAGGAGCTGTCTGAGTAGGGTGTCTCTGGCACTCAGGCTGGCGCACTGTCTCTTGCTCTCTAATCCCGGGCACTACCATCCCTGGGGAAAGTGTGCTGCATTGGCAGGCAGGCCGGCAGAAGGCTTCGCAGAATCCATTCAGGCTGTGTGGGGAAAGAAGAAGATAAGGAAACTTGCTGTGTGGGGGATCCTAGCAGCTAAGTGGGATCCTGGCTTTGCTGTATGGGGGCATACAGAATCAAGCATTACTTTGGCAAGATACCAGTAAATTGAGGAGCGAGGTGAATTAATGTTTTGTTTTTACAAGAATATTTACAGACAATTGTAAATATAGACAGCTATTGTTTATGTGTTTTTCCATTCATGAAACAAGCTTCAGATATGGAAAAAGGTTTATGAGCTGCCAAGACTAAGGAAAAGTTTGAGGTCAGTTTTTAGCAGAACTACTGGTATCTATCGCAAGAGTGTTTTGAAGCCCACTGTGGGAAGAGCTCATTTATCACGGGGAAAGCAACTGCAGATTAGTTGTATTTTTGAATATTACAGTTTGATTTTTGAATCACAGAAAAAGTTAGGTGAGAACGCTGTGCATTGAATGTCTTATTTTAGATTTTTTGCATAATTTGAATTCTTTATAAAAACGAAAAGAGAAAGGTAAATAAACCTGAGACTACTTATTATGTATTCTGGTTTCTTGTGATAATACAGATGTCAAGGAATTCCCCCCTTCTCACCTGGGTCCGATGTTTGCCGGTGACTTTCGATCGCTGCCTTCTTGCGAACGCTCCTGGTCTTGAACAGCGCTGCTCGAGATTCGTCTGGTTCCAGGTTGCGTTTAGTTCTGGGATCACAGAGTCCAGGAATCCGGGAGACTGGAAAGGCTAGGAAAGCTCGGAACCAGGAAGGGGGAAAGGAAAAGGAGTGGGTAAAAGCACTGGGACAAAGGGAACAATACCGCAAGCTATGAACACACGTCTGGGCTACTCTGCAATAGCATTGAGACGCACAGAGCCGGGGAAGTCGTGGTCTATAAATAGACCACGCCGCGTTCAGCGCATGGAGCGAGCAAGGGCTTCAGCTCTGGACGGCCATGTTGGAAGTAGTACGGAATGCAAGCCCCGTTGAGACAAGGACCAGGAGGACCAAAAGGGGCGTGATCTGAAGTTCATGACAGCATGCCTCTTCCGAAGGCCTTTACCTCCAGGTTTGCCCGGGTGTATTAAGTGAAATCTTCTGAGCAACCGAGGAGCCTTGATATTTGAAATAGGTTCCCAGGTCCTTTCGCTAGGAGGATATCCTTTCCACTCCACTAGGTATTGAAGATGGCCCAGCTTATACCTGGAGTCACAAATCCAGGACACCTCATATTCCAGTTGGTTGTCAACCAGTAGAGGAAGTGGTCTATTGGAATTTCAAGAGGATTGGATGTAGGGTTTCAATAGGGATGTGTGAAAAACTGGATGAATTCTTTTCCAGGAGTCAGGTAGCTTGATTCGATAAGAGACAGGATTGATAATCTCCTTGATGGGAAATGGACCATAGTAGCGGGGAGCCAGCTTGTTTGGTCGTAAGTGTCGGGGGAGTAGTTTTGATGACAACCACACTCGGTCACCGACCATATAGGAAGGACCTGGTCTTCTCTTGGAATCTGCATACCTCTTGGTCTGTAATCTGGCTTTCTCTAAGTGTTCTTTAGCCTCCCGGTGAATGTTGATATGAGTTTCGATCCAGGAGTCAACAGTAGGTACTGGTGTAGGTTCAGGAAGAAGCGAGGGTAAGACCGATGGATGGAACCCCTGACTACAATAAAAGGGGCTGGTCTGTAGCGCTGAGTGTTCGGAGTTGTTGTAAGCGAATTCTGCAACGGGTATTAGGAGAGACCAGTCATCCTGGACCTTGGTAGCCAAACATCAGAGATATTGTTCCAGGGTCTGATTTGCACGTTCTGTGGCTCCGTTGGTTTGGGGGTGATATCCTGAAGAGAGGGCACGTTGGATTCCTAATACCCGACAGAGGTGTTTCCAGAATTGTGAAATGTATTTGGGACCCCGGTCAGATATGATCTTGGAAGGAAGCCCATGTAGTCGGAATATGTGTTCCAGAAATATTCCAGCTAGCTCTGAAGAGGAGGGTAGTTTCATCACTGTCTTAAAATGGGCCATATGGGTAAACAAATCTATGGTGACCATGATGGTAGTATACCCTCGGGAAGGTAACTCCACTATGAATTCTGTAGCGATGATTTCCCATGGTTTACAGGGTAGAGTGGGCTGCAGAAGAAGACCCACCAGTCTCTTGTTATCATGTTTATTTTGGGCACAGGTTATACAAGTCTGGATGTATTGCTGCACGTCAGACTTCATTTTAGGCCACCAGAACTGTCTCTGTATAAGACGGAGGGTGTTGTTGATACCTCGGTGCCCGGAATGGAGTGCGTCATGACAAAGGTTTATTATCTTTTGCTGTAGCTTCCGTGTAGGAATGAATACTGCGTTGTCCTTGAATAAGTAGCCTTCCTTGGCTCTTAATTTCCAGAGATTTCGTGTTGAAATGTCCTTCCATAATTCCGATGATTGAGTTTGCGATCAGACTTCTTCCAGGAGATTAACTGCTTGGGCTACGAATATCGTGAGAGAGAACATTTTAGGAAATGCTTTATCGTCAGTGGTCACGTAGTCAGGACGGCGAGACAAGGCATCAGCGATTAGGTTCTGTGATCCAGGGACATGGGTAATGTGGAACTGATACTGGGCAAAAAAATAGGCCCAACGTGCCTGACGACTGTTCCTGCACTCCAGTGACTGTAGAATCTGAAGGTTTCGATGATCAGTACGGACTTGGACAGGATGTCTGGCTCCTAGAAGTAGGTGTCGCCATTCAGTGAAAGCTTGGCGAATGGCTAAGAGTTCCTTTTCCAGGACGGAGTAGTGCGTTTCCCTACGAGTTAAGGTCCTTGACAGATAAGCAACGGGGTGTTCCAAATCGTCCTCCATCTTCTGCTTCAACACTGCTACTATGGCGTAATTAGAGGCATCCGTTTCCACTAAAAAGGGTCGACTTGTATCGGGTTGAGCCAATATGGGAGCTTGTGTGAACTCAGTCTTTAAACACTGGAATGCAGTTTCTTGTAAAGTTGACCAGACAAATGGGGTGTCCTTCTTTAGCAGAGCCACTATGGGTTGTACAATCTCGGAAAAGGTGGCTATGAACTTCCGGTAGAAATTGGCTAGTCTTAGGAAGGATTGGATTTGTTTCACGGACGTGGGAGTAGGCCAGGCGAGAATGGCCTTTACTTTTGAAGGGTCCATGCCAATCCCCTCTGGACTAAGGATAAATCCCAGATAGTGCACAGAGGTGACGTGAAACAAACATTTTTCAGGCTTGGCTAAAAGGTGATGTTCCCGGAGTCTTTGTAGAACTGCCTTAACATGTCCTTCATGCTTCTGAGGGTCCTTGGAAAAAATCAATATGTTGTCCAGATAGACAATGACGAAGAGAAACAAGATATCAGAGAACACCCTATCCATAAAACGTTGGAAAACTGCTGGGGCATTGGCTAGTCCAAAGGGCATGACCAAGTACTCTTAGTGGCCAAAGGGTGTTCTAAAGGCGGTCTTCCACTCGTCTCCTTCCCGGATACAGATCAAATGGTAGGCACCCCTGAGATCCAATTTGGTGAATATTACGGCTCCTCTCACAGCTTCCAGGATATCCGAGATCAGGGGCAGTGGGTACCGATCCTTGAGAGTGCATTGATTTAAGCCTCTATAGTCGAGGCAAGGTCTGAGTTCCTTGGTATCCTTCTTGGGAACGAAGAACAATGAAGCACCCGCTGGAGATTTCGAGGGTCTATTGGTGCCATTTTCAAGATTAGCGTCTAGGTATTCCCGAAGGGCCTTTTTCTCGGGTTCGGAAAGAATGAACATTCTGCCGAAAGGAATTACAGCTGAGGGATCAGTATCTATGGCACAGTCTTCGGGCCTGTGAGGGGGTAAGGCCTGGACTATGGCAGTAGAAAATACATCAGCATATCCCTGATAGGCCTTTGGAACTTGTATGATATTGGAAACCATGAGTGGTGTTTCTTGGTTTCTTGGTGGTTCTTTAGGAGTTACCGAGGAGGGATCCAGGAACAGACAGTGGGACATACAGAACTCTGAGCCCAGGAATAATGATCCTGCTGTCCAATTGACATACGGATTGTGCTTTTGTAACCAGGGCTTTCCCAAGACCATGGGGTAATCGGCTGACTTAATGATGTCAAATGTAATCCGCTCTTGATGATGGTTTATGGAAAGTTGGATCTCTTTAGTCTGCAGGCTTATGGGCCCTGAAGAGAGGGGTCTTCCGTCATTTGCTTCCACCGGCTGCATGGTGTTTCGGGTCTCGTACGGAATATGATGACTAACCACCCAGTCTTGATCAATGAAAATTCCCATAGCTCTGCAGTCCACCAAGGCCAGAATGGGATAGGTCTTGTCTTTGTAGGGCGACAGGAAGGCCTGTAGTATCACCAAACTGTTTTGTCCAGGAGAGTTCAAGGATGGAATTGATGTGGAGCAAGCATCTCTCTCCCGAATCTCTGCTCCATTTAAGATCGTGAGCTGGCGTTTCCCGAACGCCGAGGAGGTGCCAGAGGACATTCCCTGACCAAATGTTTGTCTGAAGCACAATACATACACAAACCCGTATGGATCCTTCTCAATCTTTCTTAAGGCGATATGGGTCCACGAAAGGCTCCGATTTGCCTGGGTTCAGGTTCTGGGGCTGGACTTGGGTTTGCGTCCGTTCTGGCTGTGCTCTCAAAGGACGTCTTGGGTGGGTTTCCCTTGGATTTCTTTCTTTCAGCCTTCCTTTTTTTGGATGCGAAAGTCTATTTGCAAGGCCAGGTCCATTAGTGCTTGGAATGAATTTGGTCTGGCCACCCTGGCCAGTTCATCCTTGATCTCTTCGTTTAGGCCTCTCCTGAACAGGGTAAAACTAGCCTCAGGGGACCAGTCTGGCCAATTGTTTAAATCTGGTCACATAAGTGAGCATATCTTGGGGGCCTTGTTGAAAGTCCAGCAAGCGTTCTTGGGCAGTATAGACCTGCTCTGGATGCTCAAACATGCCTTTAAGGGCCTGTATGAACCCATCGTAGTCATCTAGGAGGGCATCGCCGGAGTTGACAAGGGGTGTTGCCCAAGTTAAGACGTTGCCGGAAAGGTGGGATATGATGAAACCCACCTTAGCCCTCGGAGTCGAAAAATAATAGGGCTTGAAGGTAAAGTGGGCCAGGCATGAATCCAGGAATCCGCGGAGTGTTTTTGCCGAACCATCATACTTGTCAACAATACCGCCTAACAGGGCACCCTCCTTTGTAGCAGAATCCCGGGATAAGACCGATTGTTTGAGCGCAGCGTTTTCCGCCTTAAGATTTTGAACCTCGGTTGATAGTTCTTGCATGCGTCGCATTAAGTCCTGCACGGCGGCTTCCATCTCGTTTTTAGGTTCGGTCGGGTGGCGTCTCAAACTGTCAAGGAGTTCCCCCCTTCTCACCTTGGTCCGATGTTTGCCGGTGACTTCGATCGCTGCCTTCTTGCGAACGTTCATGCCAATCCCCTCTGGACTAAGGATAAATCCCAGATAGTGCACAGAGGTGACGTGAAACAAACATTTTTCAGGCTTGGCTAAAAGGTGATGTTCCCGGAGTCTTTGTAGAACTGCCTTAACATGTCCTTCATGCTTCTGAGGGTCCTTGGAAAAAATCAATATGTTGTCCAGATAGACAATGACGAAGAGAAACAAGATATCAGAGAACACCCTATCCATAAAACGTTGGAAAACTGCTGGGGCATTGGCTAGTCCAAAGGGCATGACCAAGTACTCTTAGTGGCCAAAGGGTGTTCTAAAGGCGGTCTTCCACTCGTCTCCTTCCCGGATACAGATCAAATGGTAGGCACCCCTGAGATCCAATTTGGTGAATATTACGGCTCCTCTCACAGCTTCCAGGATATCCGAGATCAGGGGCAGTGGGTACCGATCCTTGAGAGTGCATTGATTTAAGCCTCTATAGTCGAGGCAAGGTCTGAGTTCCTTGGTATCCTTCTTGGGAACGAAGAACAATGAAGCACCCGCTGGAGATTTCGAGGGTCTATTGGTGCCATTTTCAAGATTAGCGTCTAGGTATTCCCGAAGGGCCTTTTTCTCGGGTTCGGAAAGAATGAACATTCTGCCGAAAGGAATTACAGCTGAGGGATCAGTATCTATGGCACAGTCTTCGGGCCTGTGAGGGGGTAAGGCCTGGACTATGGCAGTAGAAAATACATCAGCATATCCCTGATAGGCCTTTGGAACTTGTATGATATTGGAAACCATGAGTGGTGTTTCTTGGTTTCTTGGTGGTTCTTTAGGAGTTACCGAGGAGGGATCCAGGAACAGACAGTGGGACATACAGAACTCTGAGCCCAGGAATAATGATCCTGCTGTCCAATTGACATACGGATTGTGCTTTTGTAACCAGGGCTTTCCCAAGACCATGGGGTAATCGGCTGACTTAATGATGTCAAATGTAATCCGCTCTTGATGATGGTTTATGGAAAGTTGGATCTCTTTAGTCTGCAGGCTTATGGGCCCTGAAGAGAGGGGTCTTCCGTCATTTGCTTCCACCGGCTGCATGGTGTTTCGGGTCTCGTACGGAATATGATGACTAACCACCCAGTCTTGATCAATGAAAATTCCCATAGCTCTGCAGTCCACCAAGGCCAGAATGGGATAGGTCTTGTCTTTGTAGGGCGACAGGAAGGCCTGTAGTATCACCAAACTGTTTTGTCCAGGAGAGTTCAAGGATGGAATTGATGTGGAGCAAGCATCTCTCTCCCGAATCTCTGCTCCATTTAAGATCGTGAGCTGGCGTTTCCCGAACGCCGAGGAGGTGCCAGAGGACATTCCCTGACCAAATGTTTGTCTGAAGCACAATACATACACAAACCCGTATGGATCCTTCTCAATCTTTCTTAAGGCGATATGGGTCCACGAAAGGCTCCGATTTGCCTGGGTTCAGGTTCTGGGGCTGGACTTGGGTTTGCGTCCGTTCTGGCTGTGCTCTCAAAGGACGTCTTGGGTGGGTTTCCCTTGGATTTCTTTCTTTCAGCCTTCCTTTTTTTGGATGCGAAAGTCTATTTGCAAGGCCAGGTCCATTAGTGCTTGGAATGAATTTGGTCTGGCCACCCTGGCCAGTTCATCCTTGATCTCTTCGTTTAGGCCTCTCCTGAACAGGGTAAAACTAGCCTCAGGGGACCAGTCTGGCCAATTGTTTAAATCTGGTCACATAAGTGAGCATATCTTGGGGGCCTTGTTGAAAGTCCAGCAAGCGTTCTTGGGCAGTATAGACCTGCTCTGGATGCTCAAACATGCCTTTAAGGGCCTGTATGAACCCATCGTAGTCATCTAGGAGGGCATCGCCGGAGTTGACAAGGGGTGTTGCCCAAGTTAAGACATTGCCGGAAAGGTGGGATATGATGAAACCCACCTTAGCCCTCGGAGTCGAAAAATAATAGGGCTTGAAGGTAAAGTGGGCCAGGCATGAATCCAGGAATCCGCGGAGTGTTTTTGCCGAACCATCATACTTGTCAACAATACCGCCTAACAGGGCACCCTCCTTTGTAGCAGAATCCCGGGATAAGACCGATTGTTTGAGCGCAGCGTTTTCCGCCTTAAGATTTTGAACCTTGGTTGATAGTTCTTGCATGCGTCGCATTAAGTCCTGCACGGCGGCTTCCATCTCGTTTTTAGGTTCGGTCGGGTGGCGTCTCAAACTGTCAAGGAGTTCCCCCCTTCTCACCTTGGTCCGATGTTTGCCGGTGACTTCGATCGCTGCCTTCTTGCGAACGTTCCTGGTCTTGAACAGCGCTGCTCGAGATTCGTCTGGTTCCAGGTTGCTTTTAGTTCCGGGATCACGCAGTCCAGGAATCCGGGAGACTGGAAAGGCTAGGAAAGCTCAGAATCAGGAAGGGGGAAAGGAAAGGGAGTGGGTAATAGCACTGGGACAAAGGGAACAATACCGCGAGCTACGAACACACGTCTGGGCTACTCTGCAATAGCATTGAGACACGCGGAGCTGCGGAAGGCGTGGTCTATAAATAGACCACGCCGCGTTCAGCGCATGGAGCGAGCAAGGGCTTCAGCTCTGGAAGGCCATATTGGAAGTAGTACGGAATGCAAGCCCCGTTGAGACAAGGACCAGGAGGTCCAAAAGGGGCATGATCTGAAGTTCGTGACAACAGAGAGAACTGTGTGGTGGATGGTGGTTGCCATTTACCACAGGCAGTAGTTCTCTTTATCCCATGTGGTAAAATGCAAAAAAAAACTAGTCACTGTGAATTGGGTCCTTATCTGGGGCTGTTTATATGAATTACAGTATTCAGATTACATGATAAGTGTGTTCTGAGATACCGCTAAAAGGGCATAATGTAGTATTGTAAATAGAATACCAAAGGAAGATCAAAATATGAGTTAGATCGTATCAGGTCCGGTCTTTGCTTACCATTTATGATCCTGGTATAAGAAATATATAGCAATTCTGTATTTGCGGCTCACCACCATACCATGAAATACCCCAACAAGCTCACCAAAAATACAGCAAAATACCTACAACAGATTTATGGTGTGCTGGCTGGGAAATGGTAAAATAATTACTGGGTGTGGCTTTACATAATATAGCATAATCATATTGTGCGCTTGTTCTCTGATCTAGAGCTGTGAGGAAAGCAACTGTACTGTGTGGACATTGAATTGTGTTATTAGCACTAGTCGCACCATGCCTGAGATAGAAGCTGGGTTTTCTGAATTATCGACTTATCTAGAAACACAACTCTTCACTTTTGCAACCTGGTCATCTGAAAATCTAATAACATGGAAAGACGGGATTAATACTGAAGTTGAGAAAGAGGCGCCTGAAAAGATTTTTGATGAAGGAAGCATTCTGAAGATGTGCCTTCTTAGACTGTTCCAAGCTTCAGAGTTTAAAAGATAAATTATATCATCAGATCGTGCGCCAAGCTGTGGTTTATGTTACATAGGTTCATCAAGCTATGCGGAAAAGACTTTGAGGTCATTAGTAAGTTGCAGTGTAATTTAGAGGCAGAATGGAAAAGGGTGGGACAGATGAAGGCAGAGTTAAAACAGAGAGCTAGGAAACAAGGATTCAAGCCAGATGTAGCGACATTGATGCACGGTTGGCTCAGAGAGACCAACAATTTGCTGAAAGTGAGCAACAATTTATTCATTTAAAAACCATGTTAGACAATGTACGACACGATAGAGATGTCGCGATCTCAGACATTAAGACACTTAGGAAAGATAGTGGTGAGAAAGCCAAGGAATTGCAAGCAATGGACAGCAAGATATTTAAATTATTGGATGAGAATAAAGAAAAAAACCAAAACAGTTGACCATTATCAGGCACAAATGAATGAGTTCTTAGGAATAATCACTTAAGTCAGGAAGGAGAATTGCACAGTGAAAAGAAACAGAACAACAAATCTCTAATTTCGAATCTCAAGAAAAGTGCCAGTGCACTACATTCACTGAAGTTGAATTAAATCACAGTCCTAGCCAGGGAAATCTGCCAGCATCTACTCGCCTGAGAAGGCCTACCTATGATCCAGTATTAGAGTCTGAATCACCTGCAACTGCTCACACATGTGCTCATCCACAAAAGAACAGGAGTGAGGGACAACATTATATCCCAGAATGCACCATGTAGTCCATTAAAAATATGAAAACTATCAAAGCTTTGATCAGACATTCAAAAAAGGAGGGGACAGCTCTATCAAAGATCATCTGGAGATATTTAAAACCTTTCAAATCCCTTGGGAACAGTATGACAGTACTTTCACCTCACTTTAGATGAGGCTTCTGCCAGTGCTAACCATGGCCTAAATGAACAGGACCATTTGTCATGGGCAGATTTTGAGAAAGAAATTAGACACCAGTTCTCGCTCTATCAGTCTACCCAGAGCCAAGAAAGCTGCTTATAGCATGTCTGCACAACTAAAAGAATCCCCTTGCCAATTCTTTCAAACAATTTAATATGACCTTTAACCCCCACTCTGCAAATTTCAAAACTGTGTATTTTTATGGGCTCCTGTTTCACGAGAATTCAGGGGAAACACAAATAGAAATAAATCTCCTGAAAGGTACCAGAACAGACCTAATCAGGGTGAATTCAACCATTACCGGGCCAGACCACAAAGGGAGACGTATACAGGTTTCAGTGCTTAGAGGCCCAGGTTAAAATGCTGTTTGAGCAAATAGGGAAATTATGTTCAGTTCAAAAGCAACAACCAAAATGAAGGTGCAGATGGTCATAGGAGTGACCTTGCGCATAGTGACAAAAAGTGACTAGTTAGTCATATTTGTCATAATGTGAACACAGATTCCCACGAATCACCTTTGAATAAGCACACCTTATTGTCTAACAAATTAAAACCAGGAAACCAAATGGATGAAAGTGAGATAGGGAACAGTAACACACACAAAACGGGAGTGTGGTTTAACTTAGATTTGAACTAGACCATTCAGGTGTGTAGAAATGAGGAGCAGGAAATAGGAAATGAACAGGCAACATCAAAAGAGCAGTGCTCTAGTTGGCAAATTAAAAAAAAAATGCAATATGAAAATGAAACATAAAATGAGGAGTCAGGATCAACAGGTAGTTTTTGTCCTTACTTGATAACCAAAATACCGCTTATACCTCCACAAAAGTGACCATTCCCCAAAAAGCAGATGCAGGTCAGTCACCTGAGGAATATTTTGAACCACAGGTATTCCAAGAGACAGAAATGACAGGTACTATACAAAATGCAGGTAAGTGTCACACACCAAAAACGGACATTCTGTCACCTGACACTTGTGAAAATACACAGTCAATAGGTCCCAGGGTGAAGGTAAGTAGAAAGGACCCAGACAATGGGGAAATAACAATGAAGGAATGAGAAGTGAACACTAGTGGTCCCAAGTCAGAGGGGCAGTGAGTGGCTACACTTCAAATGGATGCTGAGTCTAGGAGAATAGACAAAGAAGTTCAAATAGAAATGGGCAGAAATGGGGTGTAAAATGCCATTTCATGTGCCCCTTTGCCTAGCAAAAAGTCAGGCTGGTCTGAGAAATGTAAGTCATGAGATCAGTAACATTCCACACTTACTATGGATACTAGAAGATGTTTAGGATAGATATTATGCTCCATTCACTGTTGAAGAGAAAAATAATACATTTTCAATGATTGACATAGGTCGCCAAGCAACAATAATGTCTCGGGAATTGATGCAAAGCATCAATGAGGGGAGATCACCCCAAAACTGTGTAAAGTTGAGGCGGAGTGAAGGCCCCATGCACGATTTCAATGGGGAAGAAATACCGATCAAAGGTGTCACTGAGGTTGACATAAAGATAAGGAAGTTCAGGATGAGACACGAAGTGTTGGTCACACCCATTAAGGAAATACCCTTCCTTAAAGGGACACATTGCCTGAGGAGACTGTCACCCCTTCATTGATAGGGCAAATGGGGTGTTGTGGTCTTTAGCCAAAAGACCACTTAGACCTAAGAAAATAATGACTCAGAGCAATTGTGTAAAAGAATGCTACACCATTGCTAAATCAGAAAGTACAGTGGAAGTATATCTTCAGAATGGCTGTATACCTAGCATTACTGTCATTCTCATGTGTCAGGATGAAATGCAAGGAGAAAAAGAGAAGCAATCTTTAAAGATTTATTTGGATCTTCAGAAAAACTGACAAACAGATGAGCACACATTGCATTTTTATCTAGATAATACATTTCAACAATTGCAGAGATACATCTGGGAGAAGGACAGCCATGGAAATGGGCATCCTGAAATGATTGGAGCCACTTTGGTGGTTGAGCAGGAAAGGAGTTTCGTTAATGAGAAGGTGTTTAAACAAATGCTTGTCAGAGAGGATATACCATGTTTTAAAATCAACACATTTTTGGGCTGGATGACCCTGAATTGGGGCAAAGAATTGTGAGAAGATGCATGCTAAAGATTACAATTGCATCTAAAAGCATTCATCACAATGTTTGGATTGTAAATAGAACACAAAATAAATTCTATTTGGGAAAGGACATTATGCACAGAATGTGTATGGTGTTGGATTTCCTGAATCTGAAGGCCGGTCTAGATTGGGTGGAGCTGCACCTGAATTTGAAAACAGAAGACAAGCATACTCTTGTGCCCAAATGATGCCATGTGCAAATGAGCTTCAAGTGAAGAAGGGGGTTACCTTTCCTGCATTTACCAGACAATTTACAGTAGCATTGAAGTACAGGAAGGGGCAACATAAGAAAGGTCCTGATGCATTTGTGTGCCTAAATGAATCCATGAAACTGCAAGGTATAGAATGTGAATATAGACCATTGATGGAGATTGGCAATGGTCCCATTCAAATACTGGTGGATAACAAAGGGTGTCAGGAGATTAATTTGGAAGAAAACACAGCATTGGGGTTGGCACTGCAGGAATCTTGCTACACTACTGATTTCAGCAATCCAGTGATCAGGAATATTCCTATAAGCTATGTGACCTCACAGGATGAATTACCAGAATCATTGGTTTCTAACCCAAAGGGAATTTTTTGAATTCAGTCTGTGTACCCTTGTGTGCCAAATGAAGTGATATGCTGTCATCAGGATAATTGTGTCCTATTTGAATTGGGTGAATCCGAAAGAGAAAAGCAACAAATTGAAGAGGAGGCCAAAATTCCAAAACATTTGGGGTAGCAGCTCTTCAAAGAGACACTGCCACTCAATTAGAGGAAAGTACAGAGGTTCCTCCTTTGGGCGATTTCCCTGAATATTCAAAATTGGTAGAAGAGCAGATTGAAGTGGCAGATGTTTGTACAAATGAAGAAGAGAAAGATCAACTGAGAAAAATATTTATGACATTCAAACAGGTTTTTGCCAAAGTTGCCTATGACTGTGGGCTGACCGATTAACATGTTGCCACACTGCCAGAAGGTCGTGGTAACGAGCCAGTATTTGTGCGACAATATTGGCTACCACTAGCATGTCTGGAGTCACTGGCTGAAATCATTAAAAATGTGTAATCCAGGGTCTTTATTAGGCCTATTCATAGTACATCAACTACGTCCATATTAGGTGTGCTAAAATCCAATGGCCAATGGTGCTTGTGTGGCGATTTAAGAGAATTTAACAAGAGGGTAGCTATTTCAAGGTGGCCCCTTCCATTTATCGATCAGGGCCTTGCACAGGTGCAGGGATCAAAAGGTATTTACCACCTTGGATCTTACAGCTAGGTACCGGTGTGTACCACTAGCTGAAGATATAAAAAATGCATGGTCCCGGACCCGTTTTTGGGTATGGTAATAGTGGCAGCGAATTTGGGATATTCCAGAGCAAGGCATTCCCAGATGCAGCTGAGAGAGGAACCATAGTTTATGTGGATGAGGTGATAATGAAAGATGAAGATTTAAAAAGTAATTTTAATGAAATTAGACATGTGCTCGGTCAGCTACAGAAGGCTGGTGCAAACGTATCTTTACCAAAAGCACTGTGGTGTAGAATAAGGGTACACTTTCTAGGCCATAAAGTAACCGAACATGGGTTAAACCTGCAAAAGAAAAAAAGTGGAAGCAATTCATAAACTAAAATATCCCACTAGTTTAAAAAGTCTAAAGAGTTTGCTATGAATAACAGGTTACAATAAGAAATGTACTGAAAATTATGCAGAGATTACACAACCTTTGACCAGATTGCTGAAGCAGGGTGTACCGTGGAAATGGGAGAAAGTAAGTGAGTCAATTACCAGGTTAAAAAACTGTTTGATGAAAGCCCCATGTTTGTCATAGCCAATAAAAAAACAGGATTTATTTGTAGAAATAGGATTCACAGATCAATGTATGTCAGCAGTGCTATACCATAAACATGATGCAAATAACAAAACCATTGCATATGCCAGCAAGGCATTGTCATGTGTAGAGACCACATTTAGTGAATGTAAAAAGGCACTTTCAACCACTGTCTGGGCATTGCAACAGTCTGTTTCATAATTGAAGAGGAGTGGGTGATTGTTGAAACAAATCACCAGCCTCTACAATTCTTGCAAAGTAAAAGGATCAGATCATGGAATTTGGCCCAGTCAAGAAACACTTCATGGACATAAGCATTACAGGTATTCCCAGTAGAGGTGAGATATGGACAGAATAAAAAGAGCTCAGTTGCTCAAAGGTTAGCAGATTTACATGACTGTGCAGCTGTTTATGCACCTGAAGACACAGAATTAGAAATAAATTTCAATTAATTTGAGCAATCCCCACACAAGGCTTTCAATGAAGAAACATGCAAGGATCTCCCAACCGTGTATGTGTCATAAATCACCCAAGTATCTTATGTAAAAGGATGCAGGTATAACCATAAAGGATACAATTGATAGGGTTCTTCTGGATCCTTGATGAGGCAAACGTCTTGAAATGAGTGAAGTCAAATAGACCTTCCAAATGATACCACTCTTTGACTAATAGAACAGGCAGAGAGAGGAATCACTGGCAAGGGTGTGGGAAAACCATTGGAAGTCAACCTAGGATACAATAAGGTTTAATGAGGAAGTGTCCCAACATTAACTCTCACTAATAGCACTCCACTAGCAATCAGCACAACACTAACCTGTAGATTCTGATAACTGGAGGCTCCGCCAACAAGTTTCTGAAGTAATCCAAATAAGGGAACAACAACAAAAGGAGGGAAGGTTAGTAAGGGAAAACGTATCCCGAATGGCACGAGGCTCACGCTAGATACCAGGTTGGTACACCACAGAATAGCGTCCAAAGTACTGTGCACAATCACCTTCTAATTAACAGTTGTCAGCAGTACTTCCTTTACCATGTAGAACAGAAAAAGGGAGTAGAAATCCACCTTTCGTTTCATCACAGCTGCCAGGATTTAAATCAAAAGCGTAGCACAACTTGCATGTGGAATTATACGTACAATGGTACACACAGCCAGGAAACAGCAGGTTAGAAGTTCAGGAACCGCATGTGGCTTACACGCAAACAAACTACACGCAGCAGGGAAGCCGCACATTAAGAGTTCAGGAAACCGCGTGTGGTTTTACACGTGACAAACTCACACGCAGCCAGGAAAGCCACATGTGAAGAGTTCAGGAAACCGCGTGTTATTTTACATGCGACAAACTTAAACGCAGACAGGAAAGCCGCATGTGAAGAGTTCAGGAACCCGCGTGTGTGTTTACACGCGACCGAAGTACACGCAGCCGGGACTGCCAGAACTTGCGTGTGCATGAAAAGACGTCCGTTGGTCTTCTTGTAGATGGCCACCGATGATAGAATGTAGAAAAATACATGCCGCCAAGGAAAGCTGCCGTATCTTCTTGGAAGCAGCTACAGGAGTTTGCGTGTGTAGCAAACACGCAGGAGGAAAGCCAAAGAAGTTGCTGAAGAGATGCGAGGACGCAGATCAAAGTTTCATCTACAAGACGCCATGTGGGTTCAATCAGAAGCAGCGAGCGACGTCCACACGCTGCTTATAAACATAATGCAGAAACACACGTGACAATCTCTAATCACGTGAATTTAACGATGTGAATAATGCAAACATCGTTTTCCAGGCAAGATATCAAACAACCTCCATTGGGAATAGAACGGCTTAGCAGTTCTATGGGCATAACCAGTTCTGTGTGAAGACGGTGTTACAGGTCCTGAGGTAATTTGCCTGCCATGCATGACAGTGCCACCCCCCAAAGGGGCAGCCACACCCCTTTTTAAGTGAAACTTACATAAAGCGGGTGCATGGATATTGGACAGAGGTTCCCAGGATCTATCTTCGGGACCATACCCCTTCCAGTCCACCAGATAAAATGATTGACCAGAACGAATTTGCATATCCAGTATACCTGTACCTCAAATTCATCTGAACCTTTCACTTAAACAGTAACAGGCCGTATAGGCAATCTAGTAGTATCGGAGCATGGTTTGATGGGAGACACGTGAAATACTGGATGCACTCGCCATCACTGTGGCAATGCCAGACGGACAGCAGCAGGATTAATCACATTGAGTACCTCATATGGACCAATGTACTTAGGCAACAGCTTCTTTTTACCAGCTATACGCAAGTTCTTGTTAGACAACCATACTTTCATTCCTGGTTTGTAAATCGGTGCAGGCACCCTGCGAGCATCAGCATACATCTTATCTTGTCTTTTTGCCTGCTCCAATTGCTGTTTCACTTTTGCCTGTAAAGTTTTGAGATCTCTGACATTACGGCCTGCTGCAGGCATATCCATAGACAAACCAGAATCCAAAAGGAATGGATCTGGGGTGTTGCCCATACAGAGCATAGAAAGGAGTGGTACCTATGGAACTATGGTAGGAATTGTTGTAAGCAAATTCTGTGGCCGGGTGACCAGTTACCCAGTCTGACTGGAACTGAAGCCACAAACACCCCAGATATATTTCCATAGTACTGTTGACCCTCTCAGTCTGTCTGTCCGTTTGTGGATGGTAAGCGCTGGACATCCTGTCATCAACAAGCAATGCAGAGTTCAATGCTCTCCAAAAACGTGACACAAATTGTGAACCCCTGTCGGTAATTACCACTGAAGGTAAACCAAAAAACCGAAACACATTCCGGATGAATAAATCAGCCAATACAGGAGCAGTAAGTAACCCAATACAGGGAACAAAGAGAGCCAATTTAGTAAAGTAGTCCACCACAATCCATATGGTATTGTAACCATTATTCCGTGGCAGTTTAACCATAAAATCCGTTGATGATATGTGCCATGGTTTGTAAGGAACAGGTAAAGATTGTAACAAACCCGCTGGCTTGCCAGGAGTGTTCTTGCATTGGATGCACACTGAACATGTAATGGAAGGCCACCAACACCATCTCTTTAGCAGTTCTAGAGTTTTCTTTTGTCCCGGATGGACTGCCACAATGGAGTCATGCCCCCAACTGACGGCCTTGTTCTAAGTGGTGTCTGTTGGTAGATAAAACACCCCTGGTGTGAAAGGTAAGCCGTTGTGTATATCTAGGTTGTGTTCCTGAACCAATCGTGGATTTTGTACAACCCATTCCTGTAATTCTTGTTTTAGGAAAGGCTGTGCAGAACAGCTACATATCACGTGATCTGCCAACAACTTACTTTGAACCGGAGGTCCTTCCTTCACATCCTCACCGATGCGGGATAAAGCATCAGATTTGACATGTTGTCTGGCAGGGCGATATGTAATTTGGAAATTGTATTGAGTAAAAAACACATGCCATCTAGCCTGTTGGGCTGTAAGACATTTCATAGTTTCGAAGGCTTGAAGATTACAATGATCAAAGTACACCAACACCTGATGTTTGGCCTCAAGAAGATGATGTCGCCATTCCTGGAATGCATCCTTGATTGCAAGCAATTCCCTTTCAGTCACTGTATAGTTCTGTTCGTATGGTGTTAGCTTACGAGAAAAGAATGCTACTGGATGCTCCTCCATGGTTTCTGCACAAACTTGCGAAAGTACAGCTCCAATGGCGACACTGAAAGCATCAGCTTCTACCATAAACTGACCATCGGGATCAGGATGTTGTAGTACAGGTGCAGTGGTAAATGCTTCTTTTAAAATCTCAAATGATGCTTGTGCGTTCTGGTTCCAGCAGAATGGTACCTTTGAAATAGTCAAGGCTGTCAATGGGGCCACTGTCTTAGAGAATGAACGGATAAACCTGCGATAGAAATTCGCACAACCTAAGAAATATTGTAGAGACTTGACAGTATGCGGAATGGGCCAGTTCAATATAGCCTTCACTTTGGGACGCTCATTCGGACTCCATTGTTGGTAATATCGTAACCCAAGAATTCAACTTCCTGTGTATGAAAGACACATTTCTCAGCTTTAACAAAGAGTTTGTTCTCTTGGAGTCTTTGAAGGACAGCTGACACATGCCTCACATGTTCTGGGAATGACGATGAATATATCGTCCAGATAGATCACCACAAACTGGTCCACCATGTCTCTGAAAATGTCATTCATGAAGAACTGAAATGTGGCAGGAGCGTTACAAAGGCCAAAAGGCATCACCAGATATTCGAAAAGGCCGTACAGCGTCTTAAAAGCTGTTTTCCATTCATCGCCTTCACGAATGTGAACCAGATTGTATGCTCCCCGTAAATCCAATTTAGAAAAGTACATGGAAGAACCTAGCTGATCTAACAACACATTTATCAGTGGTAATAGATACTGGTTCTTTAGGGTGATGTCGTTAAGAGCCCTGTAATCTGACAGAGGGCGCTAGAGAGCGTCCAAGATGGCGGCCTCACTGTGAGCTCCGTGAAGCTCCCCCGAGATCCTGATAAATCGCAGCTATCGTGATGGTGATATTAAGCCCTGACGCCAGCAATATTTAGACGAAGCGTTTGCGAAGCAAAATTTGCGATTAATCTGCTTGTTACCTGACGCTTCGCCTCTGAGCACCTGGCGGAAACGACCCCCCCCCTCTTGCAGGCCCGAAGACGCCGCCTCTGCTCGGGCGCGGAGGGCCAGGGGCACAGGAAAGCAGTCGGCCGGGAGGAGCCTGCCTCCCGTTTGTAACATCCGGGCGGCGCCCACTTCAGGATAAGCTCCGAGACCGCTGGATGAGCCCCGCGGTCACCGCTGCATCCGGGTGCGGCCTGAGAAGAGCGAGCGGCCCAACACTGGCACCAGGAAGAACGTAGAGGCAACCGGCCGCGACCCGCAGGAGCCCAGGTATGAGTGCCCTGCGCACCCCTAAGCCACATACACACGCACAGCAAACAGGCTGAACATCCCGATCTCCCCCGTGCGACAAGCAACCAAGCGGCAGAAGTCTCGAGGCTGCATCGGCCCGGAGGCCCATTCCCTGAAAACAGGAGAGCTGCGGAGGGGGTCTCGAGGCGCGACACCGTTGCACATGTCGGAGGGGATAGCGAGGAATACTCGGCAGCGAGCGGTACCCCCGGACTCAAGCAACGAAATATAGTGGGGAGCCCTGCCGGTCCTGAGGTTCCAAATATCCAGCTGAGGCACTATATACGGACGTGAGCCCCGAAAATCGCTGTCACACCGCCTCCGGGGACACAGCCGGCCCTATCCACAACGAGAATGGGGAAAACCGATAGGCCACAGAGAAAGCTGTCCTTTGAAAGCTGCTCCTCTACCAAAACGGGGCCACCCAAAAGTAGATCGCAATCCCCCACCCAGGACCCACCGCAAGACGGAGAAGTGACGCAGGACTTCGACATCAGGGAAATACTACTTGATCTTAAAGCCTGCATAGGTGGCCTGGGAAGCAAACTGGATACACTCTCCTCCAAAGAAGACCAGCTCCAACACCGGTTGGACAAGCTCGCAGACCGGCTAGATGCAGTCGAGCAGAGGGTCTCAGACCTTGACGATGTGGCGTCAGCCCTGACGACCAGAGTGTCCTCACTCGAGACACAAATGAGAGTGGTAATGGCCAAAAATGAGGACTTGGAAGGTCGCTCCCGGCGCAATAACATAAGGATTGTCAGAGTCAGAGAGCACCAACCGACTTCCAAGATGGAGGACCACGTGGAGAAGATCTGCACTGACTTGTTTGGCCCCGAGATCCTGTCCAAGCTTTTCATAGTTGAAAGAGCCCACAGAATTCCTAACTCAAGACCCATCCCGGGGGCGAACCCGCGTCCCATCATAGCTAAGCTACTAAACTAGAAGGATCGAGATGCAATCCTCAGGGCTGCAAGGGACAAAGG
Organism: Ambystoma mexicanum; assembly: GCF_040938575.1. Lineage (NCBI taxonomy): Eukaryota > Metazoa > Chordata > Amphibia > Caudata > Ambystomatidae > Ambystoma > Ambystoma mexicanum. The sequence goes on from NC_090931.1 coordinate 558,368,614, forward strand.
GAATCTACTATACGAGGGAGATAAGATACAGTTCTTCCCAGACTTTTCGCAAGCAGTCCAGACACAAAGACGGTCGTTCACAGCTGTGAAACGCAGGCTGCAAGAAAGCCAAATTCAATATTCGATGCTATTCCCGGCGAAACTTTGCATCCAATTCGAGGGAAAAACTCAGTTTTTCAGCACGCCTGAAGAAATAAGTGACTACCTGGATCGCGCAGGATGCAGACCGGCCTAAAATAATGGTCTCCCACAAAGGGGACACCGACCAAGAAGAGACCTGCCATAAAGTTATCCCCGGGAGCACATACGCAATACATTCATCATCGCGAAATAAAAGCGTAACAGTGGGAGGGAGCAAACCTCCTCTTGGAGGGCTAGCAGCGCCCCTTGCACAGCAATCTTGACAGTTTGGTTTATTAGGGACTGTTTCTCGTGGGCCAGTTGGGGGTTGCCCACTCAAGGGAGGGATACGAGTTCAATACTGCCGCCTTACATCCCACAATCCCATTCCACAAAAATCACGCAGCACAAAGCTGTCCGTTCAGAAGCCAAGTCCTCCAGTCACTCATACGGATCAAGCCATCAGTCACAACATCCGGACCTGTCAAACATGAACTCACCAGATCTCTCTGATGACAATGCCAACACTTAAAGTCGCAACCTGGAACATCTGTGGGGGCAACCAGCCAGCGAAAGCAAGGAGAATCTTCCAGTACCTCTGCAGACACAAAATCAACATTGCCATACTGCAGGAAACTCATCTCCTGCCACACTCGGAACTGCACTGGGCCAAATCCTGAGGCTGTCGCAGGTATTTCTCATCGTACTCTTCCTATGCCAGGGGAGTCGCAATCTTAATAGACAGGAGAACGAACTTTAGTGTAATTGACTCGCAGAAAGACTCTGAGGGGAGAGCTCTGCTGGTGAGGGGGATAATCGCAGGAAAGGAATTAATAATTGTGAACTCGTACGCACCGAATATGGATAGCCCAAACAACTTTAACTGGGTGATGTCCCAACTAGGAAAGACCAACGCAGCAACCTTTATATGGGGAGCGGACCTTAACACACCAATTGATCCTAGACTAGATAAATCCCACAACACAGCAGGGAATCCGTCCAAAGCCAGCGCTCAAGTTCGGGAGATCTGCCAGACATTTGGCCTATCCGACACCTGGAGGCACCACAACCGAGATGCGAAGGACTATACATTCTACTCCGCCGTCATAACACCAGTTCCCGGATTGATTACATCTTGGCGTCCACCCACAGCCCATTCGTCTGGGGGATGAGTTAAATTTTGCCACGCACCTTGTCTGACCACTCAACGGTCACTCTCGACGTCTCCCTAGCGAACACAGCAGTTCCCGGCCTTAACTGGAGATTCAAACCTGGCACACTTGCCGATGCAGTTTTCGCAGATGAACTGCGGAAAGAAATATTGGCCTTCATCGAGACAAACAATGGCTCTGTTGACTCGCCCAGTACCATCTGGGAAGCATTAAAGTGCTTTGTTCGAGGCATATGCCTAGCTAAAGAACATGGCATACTAAAACTGATCCGCAAAGATTTATCAAACAGTGAACAACGGCTGAAGACACTGGAACTCCAGGTCCTCAGTGCTCCAAACTCGTACACCCAAGCCAAACTTAAGGAAGAACTTCTGAAGTTCAAGGAAATGGCCGAACGAGAGATCAAATTCTTGGGTTGCGGTCGCCAGGTCCGACAATATGGGGAAGGACAGAAACCAGGTGCTCTGCTAGCCCGTCTACTGTCAATGGACAGAACCCCGACTCGAGTTGAATGCGTTAAAGACAATCAAGGGCAGCGAGTTTACACTGAGGAGGAAATTGCTCTCACATTTCGGAACTTTTATCAGAAACTGTACAGTTCCACAGATATCTCAGATCCGAAATCTATGCAAGAGTATCTCGACGACACCCAGTTGTACTGGGTGGAGGCAGACCTGCGAGAACCACTGAACGCATCGCTGACAGAGGAGGAAATTCTGGAAGCAATAAAATCCCTTCCAAACTCGAAAGCGCCAGGCTCAGACGGGCTCATTGGAGAGTTCTACAAAGCCCAGGCGTCCATCCTCGCCCCACTTCTGGTTCACGTTTACGAAGAAGCAATCGAACGTGGAAGCCTTCCCCCCACACTGCGCGAAGCCAACGTTATGGTGCTGCAAAAACCCGGCAAACCCGCAGATGACTGCGCATCTTACAGGCCGATCTCCTTAATCAACCTGGACAATAAAATCCTAGCCAAAATACTCGCATCACGGCTCCTCCCTCTCATGCCGGCTCTGGTGATTGGAGACCAAGCCAGATTCATCCCAGGACGCAGCACCACATACGGCATCAGGAGACTGTTCGGGGTCATTGAGGCCATAGATCCAACGCTGCAAGCAATTGCAGTACTGCTCGACGCCGAAAAGGCGTTTGACTCTGTAGAATGGCCATTCATGATGGCAACGCTTAGGCAAACGGGCTTCAGCAATTTCTTTATCAAGTTAGTATCTCTGTTATACAACGACCCACGGTCATATGTCACTCTAGGAAACACTAGATCCACAAGCATATCATTAGAGCGGGGAACACAACAAGGTTTCCCGCTTTCAGCCCTGATATTCGCCCTTATCATGGAATCTCTGGCATCGAGATTACGAGAAAACCACCTGCAGGTCTTAAACTAGGCCCCCACAGGTTGATCATCTCTCTTTATGGTGATGACTTTGTGTTGTTCGTCAGTGACCCCCAAGAGAATCTTAACCCTGTAATGCGCGAAGTGATAAGATTCGGCCAAATGTCAGGTCTTAAAACTAATCATTCCAAATCGGTAGTATTCCCCTTGACTCCCAATACAACTGAATTTATTGATGATCATGGTTTTAAATGGGAGCACTCAAAGGTGCGCTATTTGGGTATTTACATGTCACGTAACCATCATGAGATCTACAAAGATAATTTTGTTGCCACATTAAACTCTCTGCAGTAACGTATACACAGGTGGAAATCGTTACCACTAACGCTACGGGGTAGAACATCCTTGACGAAAATGGTCGTTCTTCCTTAGCTTCTGTATCTATTCATAAACATCGCACTACTCCTCCCCAAATCCTTTCTCCAGAAAGTCAAGTCGTCAGTCCTGGAGCTAATATGGGCAGGTAAACTTGCTTGTGTCGCGTATAACACACTAGTTCTACCAACGTCGAAGGGAGGTCTGGCGCTCCCAGATATGGAAAAATACTATTGGGTGGCCCAGGCTCACTTCCTAAGCTTCTGGTATATGACTCACTTTGTTCGCCCACACGTGCAGGTGGAGCGAGCCCTGGCCTCACCCGACTTGCTAAGTGCTGTCATCATAAGTCAGATCCCAGTTCCGTACAGCACGCTCAACACAGTCTAGTCTACATATGCAATCTGGAAAAAGATGGCAGCCAAATATGGTGTGGACGTAAGATTCTCCCCTCTATTGCCTATCAGATTTATTCCCGGCATCCCCCTCACGAATGAAAAAGTATTCCTAATATGGGCTGACAAGGTTAATGTCCACTCCTTCAGAGACCTGTTCCCAGAAGGCACCTTTCTAACCCCACAAATGGCCAAAGATATGGGCAGAAACACTTCACTGAATGTATTCCTTTACTTTAGACTACGCCACACCTTACACAAAATATTTCCCTCATTTCCCAAACAACCCCCCACGTGGGAGTTACTGCATAACACGATTCAGGCGCAGGGGGAGACGAGGTTAGTCTTGTTGCTATATAAATCCCTGGTGGTCGATATTGGGAAACCCAACCCTAAAACACAGCTAAAATGGGAAACTGCCTTTCAGGAGACGATATCCACGGAGGATTGGTCCTATATCCTATGTCAAACTCAAAAGGTCGCACTAAACACCCGCTATAAACTAATACACTTCAATTTTGTACACCAAACATATTATACCCCAGTTAAGAAACACAAGCTTCACCCAGAAACGTCGCCCCAATGCGATAGATGCGTGGCGGCCCGTGCAGACTTCCTCCACCTAGCGTGGACTGCCCTGGAATAAGGTGTTTCTGGAACTTGGTTATACAAACAACTGCCAACATCATAGGTGAACAGGTGACCCCACTGCCACTAGGGCCCCTACTAGGTCTCACTAAATACCTTCAACCCGCATCACGTAAATTAGCATCTCTTCTTCTGGTGCTGGCCCAAAGGAGGATCGCCATGTCATGGAGCTGTGGCCCACTACCCAAAATTGAAGACTGGAAAAAAGACATATCATACTGCCAGGACGTGGAAAGCAAATTTATAAGAACCCTACCATTGCATGCACACCCCCCGACATCTGGGGACCATATATTGCATATCTGCTAAATAGTAATGAATCTTCTAACTCCGATTCATCCGATACCTGAAAAGAGATTATGGAACTAAGATCCTCAACACTCCACTGAGTTTTTAAGCTATCAGACTCTGATGAAGGACTGTTTCGGGCTTTTTTCATCTTGTGGGGGTGGGAGAGGAGGCGGCCTCGGAGGGTAACTCGTTTTGGGTAACGTTGTGTTGTTTCTCTTCCTTCTATCTTCCTTTCATTTCCTCTCATGCCCTCCTCTTTTCCTTTCGTTTCTTCCCTTTTTCCCTTTCCAATGGTTTCGACAGAGCATCATGTTGGTGCGTTTGTATTCAAAATTAAAAAATAAAGTTAAAAAACAAAAAAAGAGCCCTGTAATCTATGCAGGGTCTTAGATCGCCTTCTTTTTTTGGAACAAAGAATAATGGTGAGGTAGCAGGCGATTCAGATGGGCGTATGAACCCCATATCGAGAGCATTGTCTATGTACTCTTTCAAGACAACATCTTCTTTGGGGGTTAAAGAATAAACTTGGCCCGTAAGGATTTTGGCCCCAGGAATCAGTTCAATCGGACAGTCATACTGTCTATTTGGAGGCAGCTGTTCTGCCTGGCCTTTGTCAAAAACATCTGCATACTCAGTATACTCGCATGGTATTTGTGTACCACTCTGATGTATAGCACTGATGATAGCTGAACCTTCCTCCATAGAGGCCAATATATGTGATTTGGTTGACACCACCTGATTAGAAAAACAATGTTCATTACAATAAACAGATGGATATTGAATCTGTCCCGCAACCCAGTCAATAGTTGGATTATGGAGAGTCAGGCAATACGAAGCAATAGGTTGTAATGAGGAGCCGCTATTACATCAAAGATCATTTCCTCTGAATGACCGTTCGGTAAAACCGTTCGGTAAAACCATTCGAATAGGTACAGTCTCTTCAGTTACCATACCCAAAGTCAATACCAACCCATCCACAGTCCTCACTGTTTCAGGTTTGTCCTTGGTTATCAGGGTATTGAACATTTCTTAGCATATGTGATGTCAATGTAATTATTCGTGGCTCCGGATTCAACCATAGCCCTGGAACATAATTCTTGGTCTGCAAAATGTAATGTCACCTCCACAGCTATAGGAGCAAAAGCCGGAAGTGTATGGGTGTCCGATGTAGCACTCGACACAGGGACTCCTGCTAATGTCGAGTTTTGGCGTTTTCCGAACGCTTGACTGGTTTCTTGGGACATGCAACCAGTAAATGCTCAGAGGAACCGCAATACATACATACATTGTTTTTCCTTCGGTTCTCTCTTTCTGCTTTAGATAATAGACCCCTCACAGCTCCTATCTGCATTGGTTCAGGCTCATTGGAGGGAGCTGCTGGTACATCAGTACGAAGAGATGCTTGCAAGAAAGGTTTTTTCTCCCCTTTACGAGCATTTCGTCGAGCGTCGATTTGCAGAATTAGGTCGAGCAGTTCTGTGAACCCTGCAGGGACCACAGGAACGGTAGATAAGGCGCCTTTCAATTCTTCTGAAAGACCCTTGTAGAAAACAGCCATTTTCTTATCTTCAGGCCATTGAGTCTCGGCTGATAATTGGTTAAATCTGGCTATATATGGCTATATATGCCAATAAGGTTTGATTACCCTGTTGTAGTCTAAGCAACTCCAAGTCTGTGGCTTGAGTGGTATAACGCATATCAATGACTTTACTCATGGCTGCCAGAAAGTCATCACAATCGTAAAGCAAGGGGCTATTTGTCTTCAATAAAGGATTAGCCAAAACAGCAGCAGTACCCCCCAAATAAGAAAGCACGAATGCTGCCTTTGTAGTTAAATCAGTAAACGAATTAGGCCGGCAAAGGAAATTGAGTTGGCACTGATTGACAAAGGTTCTATAAGTTTTAGGATTACCAGTGAACCTTTCCGGGGGAGCCAGAGGAAACTGTGTTGGCATAACCACTTGAACGGCTTCCCTTTGTGGTGCCGATGTCCCGGATCCAGATGCTGTGGCTACTGGAGCCTCCATTCCCTGAGGAGAGGCATGCATGGCGTCTTGCATAACATCCATGCGATGACGCAATGTGTCCTGTGCTGTAATCATTTCGTTTCTCAAATCAGTGATTAACTGAGTCAAGACCGCTAAAGGATCCGTACCCTCCATGGCTTCTGATTCTGTCATACATCACCCAAGTATCTTATGTAAAAGGATACAGGTAGAGCCATAAAGGATACAATTGGTAGGGTTCTTCCGGATCCTTGATGAGGCAAACGGCTTGAACGTAGTGAAGTCAAAATAGACTTTCCAAATGATGCCACTCTCTGACTAATAGAACAGGCAGAGAGAGGAATCACTGAAAAGGGCGTGGGAAAACCATTGGAAGTCAGCCTAGGATACAATAAGGTGTAATGAGAAAGTGTCTCAACATTAACTCTCACTAATAGCACAGCAATAGCAATCAGCACAACTCTAACCTGTAGATTTTGATAACTGGAGGCTCTGCCAACAAGTCTCTGAAGTAATCCAAATAAGGGAACGACGACAAAAGGAGGGAAGGTTAGTAAGGGAAAACTTATCCTGAACGGCACAAGGATCACGCTAGACACCGGGTTGGTGCACCACAGGATAGCGTCCAAAGTACTGTGCACAATCACCTTCTAATTAACAGTTGTCGGCAGTACTTCCTTTCCCACGTAGAACAGAAATAGGGAGTAGAAATCCACCAAAAGCATAGCACAACTTGGGCGTGGAATTATACGTGCAATGGTACACACAGATAGGAAACAGCACGTTAGAAGTTCAGGAAACCGCGTGTGTTTTTACATGCAACAAACTTACATGCAGCCAGGAAAACTGCATGTGAAGAGTTCAGGAAACTGAGTGGTGTTTTACAAGCGACAAACTTACATGCAGCCAGGAAAGCCACACGTTAAGAGTTCAGGAACCCGTGTGTGTGTTTACACGCGACCAAAGTACATGCAGCCGGGACTGCCAGAACTCGCGTGTGCAGGAAAAGCCATCCGTTGGTCTTCTTGTAGACGGCCACCGACGATAGCGTGTAGAAAAATACACGCGGACAAGGAAAGCTGCCGTATCTTATTGGAAGCAGCTACCGGAGTTCGCGTGTGGAGCAAACACGCAGGAGGAAAACCAAAAAAAGTTGCTGAAGAGATGCGAGGATGCAGATCAAAGTTTCAGCTACAAGACGCCATGTTGGTTCAATCAAAAGCAGCGAGCGACGTCCACACGCTGCTTTATAAACGTAATGCAGAAACACACATGAACATCTCTAATCACGTGAATTTAACGACATGAATAATGCAAACGTTGTTTTCCAGACAAGATATCAAACAACCTCCATTTGGAATAGAACGGCTTAGCAGTTCTATGGGCATAACCAGTTCTGTGTGAAGACAGTGTTACAGGTTCCGAGGTAATTTGCCTGCCATGCATGCCAGTATGTAGATGGATGTGCATATAATGTGGGAGATGATTCTGAAAAGAGCTAGTGGCAGGAATAGGAAACTGGTGGGTTAAATGCGATGGTATCCCAAGAATAAGCTGGAGGTTAGGTTCTAAAAGCAACCAAGTTGCAAAATTGGCCACCATTTATAAGGCATTTATACAGCAGTAGAAAATAAACGTAAATAAATCGTTTTAGTCACTTATTCTGATAATGCACAAAACAGTTTTGTGGAATAGTTGCCCAGCTGTAAATTGAGAGGAATTCACATAAATAACGAGAAACCACTAGGATGCAAACTAGGCTAGCGCCGTCCCCATCGTCTCAGACACAACAGGGACAGTCTACATTGCATCAGCGGACACAATCCCTTCGGATTCCTTGTAAAAGGGGGATACTTCACTGCCGCAAGAAGTTGGTAAAGCCTCATCCCTCCGTTTTGTTGCACTGGCGGTTGCCATGGAAATTAGGGCAGGGACATCGACCCTCACCATGTCAGCCGCATGTTCCGGTCATGTGACTGCAACTAGATAAACGCTAGCCTGCAGTGAACTCATTGCTTCTGATTTTGAATTGGAGTCTACTACGTATCCTGTGTCAAGTCTTGTTGCCTGCTATTGACCCCTTGCCTTTCTGTCTCTGCATCGCTTCCTGCTTCAGCCTTGTACTTTGAGTTTCCTAGAAATTACGGCTCCCGTAATTGGAATCCCCATTGATCTCCCTCCTCCTGTCTGTGCTCTCTGTCATACCTGCTGCCTGCCTGCTTACCTGCTGCCTGCCTGCTCCTTTCATCCTCCCAGCCTACCCACGGAACTATCCCCATTCTGCTCCGCTACTCCTTGTTGCCAAACCGGACAGCGCCCAGGAATTGCCATTGCCTCACGTTTTGATCATCTCTAAACTTCCCGTTGCCGACTCGGAACTCCTCCGGGATTGCTTTGCCTCACGTTTTGTCTTTGTGAATTTCCTCAAATACCGACCTGCACTGCCTTATGTATTGCAATTGCCTCTCGCCTGATCAACGTTGTTTATAACTCGTCATCAACGTGGACTGCATAGGATTGCCTCCTGTTTCTTGGGATCCACGTAACCAGTGCTCCTCAACTAGACTGCCGGTACACTACTCCTTTCCTCTTCCCCGGTACGGACTAGAGACTGTCGTGGTGCCATCAGGGGCTGAGATCGGAGCGTCCTCGTTTCGTCGGGTATTGTACTTCCAACCCCTAGGCGTACGCGTGCCGGCGGGAATAGTCCTACACCCCTGTACCTGGCGGTCTTACTGGAGCATTGGTTGTCTATGGAATACTTGCTATCAATCTCATGGTAAGAGTGGCTGTCCTTATGTTTGTTTCTGCTTTTCGATTCACTGTGTGTGAGTATTAAGGATTCTTGTTTCTTGTGTATTGTAACAGCTGTCGTTCTGCTCCTTGGGATGTCGGCATAAAAAAGCATTACCTTGTGTCAACTGGAATACGCTCACACACGAGGGAGTCTTCTGCCACGCGTTTTGGGTCCATTATTTTAAACAATTCATCCCTGGTGCTGGTTTACTTGTATCCAAACAAAGGGTTACATTGTAGGGTAGAATTATTCTTCTACACTACGGGGGCAACTTAAGAAGGCAATCTTAACAGCCTGCACCTCGGGGACCATGCACAGGGTCCACGCAACTGTCAACTTTTCCCTGACAATATGCGTACGATTTTTCAGAACTCAGAAAAAACTTTGAAAATATGCGTGCGAACCCCGAAATCCAATCCCTCACCCCGCTACACTGCAAATACTGACTCCTAAATTAGATTGTAACTCCGGCTGCGTACACTCACCCCCAAATCTGACATGCAATCCCGCCTCTGCACAGTGATTCCTATGCGCAAGTGCCCCTATGCCTGCCTTTGGGTGGCAGATGTTATAAGGGGTTTGCGTGGCCATTTCCCTGCCGAGAGGCTGCATGGGTGGGTCCATGAAAAGGTGTCATTTTGCGCAATTTTGGGCGTGCAATGTACTGCCTCCGGGCCGTCCCTCATAATGGCCACTTTTTCGCATGATCTTCCCCATTTTCTATGTTCCACCCCCTTCCCAGCCCTCTGTGCGAGCCATGCCCACGCTCTGTGTGGTGTATGGATCAATGCACACAGCCGTTCACAGAAGCGTGCTGGACACCCGAAATACCACGCCAGTCCAAGGAAAATCCTGCACATTTGATTCCCTATTTTCTGCGCAAATAATTTCATTAATCAGGCCCTAAATCAACACTTACAACACAGAGATCTTCGAGCAATGAGCTTATTTTGTCAAATGCATCCATACATCCTGTACGGTGCCACATAGTCAATCCTGGAACATTTGTAGCTTAACCTGTAAAACCTGATGATATTGTCCATGACTGTGCAATATATGGAGAAGAAGAAGAGATTTCAAATATTACGGCAGATTCCTTAGGAGGTGGTGAGGTACTGTCCCATTACAAATACAGGGGTCAGGCAAAGTCAGGCAATTGACCAGAATCACACACACCTGACGGCCCTTTCCCTTCCCCACAGGGATAAAAGGTGGAGCATGAGAGCACAATACGAGCAAGGCATACCTCGCAACAAGAGTGCTATCCAAGCATGGCAGTTCAAGAGGAGGAGAAAAGCAGTAAGAACTGTAGGGATGACAAGGAGAGAAGTGACCCTGCCCTTTTCTAACCAGACCCACAAAGCCTCAGCAGAAGGAAACATGAGCCTGCGGACAATAGCCCAAGTTTGTTACAGCAGATGTCAATGGTACACAGAGCATGCCTATGCTGATAAGCAGGACATAGGAGATGCCTGCTACGGTGGTACCATCCTTAAATCCAGATACAAGTAAAGCCAAACGGCTTATCACAGCCAGTGAGTCGAGGGGAAGAAACCGATGAGAAACCGAACTGTGTTGAATGAAAGTCGCAAACTGGCAAAGTATGAAAAGTACAAAGAACTGTGAACATTGAGGGAAAGACAGCTGCAGAGGGGGTCCGGCACCATATGGGTGTTCACTGGAGATATTCTGGTTAATCCCGTGTTTGTTGAACTACTGTGTAAAAGCAAAAAGAGAATATCGAGGCTGAGTACCATAAAAGGAAATACACCAGACACGGGCTTACAAAGATACACAGATCTTTATTCTACAACTGAACACTTTTCAAAGAAACAAAGTATCAGATAGCTATCTGGCCCTCAGCACATCACAACCAATACCAGCACGTTCGGTGTGAGAAGTGAGTGGGACTGTACATCAGAACATTCGCTCTTTTAAACAATTTTGTAACCTGATGTCCAGCCCATTTACAGGTTTACCATTTCTCAGGCTAGGGGTTCATGCCGAGTTCGCTTCGAATTTATTCATCTATAGGCATATGGATTATTCCTAGTATATTCACAAATAGGTCACAATGGCAACAGTGTATTCTTTGGATTTAACATTAAGCCTTCATACATGTTTTATACAATGTAGTCAAACAAGTGTTCACATTCAGTATTTAAACAACATTGTGCTTAATATATGCTCACAGATCAGTATCGTTGGTAAAGGTAATCCTCGATCTACAGTTCAACGAAGGACAAGGTCTCCTTACATGACCCTAACATTTGGCCTGCAGGCAGTTTAAGCATTAACTTGCATGCAGAGGTCAAGACGGCCTTGTTACAAACAGAAGGCCACCATTTTAGAACACAGGGTGACTTTGGAGTGAGAATCAAAATGGCGGATGAACCTAAAATGGCGGCTAAATCGATCTAAGGTCAGAACCTTGCAACGCGGATTTCTTCATAGAGCGACTGGGCTCACGCCAATATATATATATATATATATATATACACACACACACAATAAAGAGGCACGATATAATATCCCGTTCAACAACTGATACCAGAAGGCCGTAGGAGAGCCGCAAGGAAAAGGTCAGAGTGGTCATACAGGGGTCTAGCAAAACCCAGTGTACAGTCGAACGTCCTTGACCTACACATAATTTGAAAGCTAAGGGAGGTGAATCCTGCATAGTGAATTCAAGGGAGGAAGTGTGTAAAAGGAAAGAATTGGCAAGACTGAACCCAACAGAGGGATGCCAATAGAATGGGGCAAAGCCTGAAGTCCCAATGAACAGTGTGTTGACGAAAGAAAACCAGGCAGAGGGATATCCACAGAGAACTGTTAAAAAGATATTGAGACTTGTGAATGTCACAGGAGAGATTGTTCTGAAAAGCCATAGTGAACCCGACAGAGGGAGGCTGAGATTCATGATGGGTCTGTGCCCAGAAGAGGGAGACCCTGGGGTGAAGTCATCACTCAATGTACAAATTGGAACTGAACTTGTTTTGTTTGTTATTTTTGAAACCCGTAAGGTCCTTGGGGGACAAGAGACTTTTTGTAGAAAAGAGACTTAACAACCGAAGGTTCTGATACGTGAACTGGAACTGTTGTTTTGTGTTGGGAAAGCTTGCGAGTGTGCTGTGCTCAGAACTCCCACCTTGTCCCGTGCTCAGAACGTGGGGAAGGGAGACCCCCAGCTGACACATCCTGATTTATCGTTTTGTGAACACTTATTTCTTTTTTTGTGAACCTTATCCCACACTCTATTTGTATTCAGCATAAGGATTGGCAATAGGTTTCTCTTAGTATAGGCCCTTTTATTTGACAAAACGCCACTAGGACTGCTTTATTATTATTTATCCCAACTTATATTTAGGTTTAGAAAAGGCATTTATCCAACCTACCTTTACAGTTAAAAAAAAAAACTTGAAATGTGATGACTTGTGTCTGTCTATTCTTGATACCATGCCTTCTTTACAGAAGGCAGTCACTATTAATTCTGACTCAGCATACGTAACCTCCACTGTACACTCACGGTTATCAAGAAGGCATAGAAGGGGCTTTAAGAGATCTGACGGGACCCCTGTCCAGCATGCTGGATTACTATGCTGACTAATTGATGCATTAACCGTACAAACAGAAGTAGAAGTGGTTAAATGTGTTGCCCACACTAATAATAATGACAAAAGGGCGCTTGGAAATAGTGCTGCCGATAAGGCAGCCAAAGAGCCAGCATATTTTATTTTCCAGATTCCCAGAAAAGAAAATTGGTGGGGGCGTGGCTTGCCACGAGCCAGAGCGGTCGAGCTTCTTAGCTGCTCTGTACCATTGATGACAGTGTGAGGTTTCTTTCATAGTTCGGACCCCCATGTAGCTTTTCTCAGTGCTCACCAACTGCAGAAAGGGGCCTGGACTGATCCCATCCTAATTTCAGTGTGCCAGGTGATCCCCAAAGGCTGCATCAACATCTCCTTCCTGAATGCCTGATCTTAACATGGCGGACCTCCATTACCCGCTTGGCGACTAGAGCGGACCTCTGACAAATGCTAGCAGACATTACGAGCGAGATTCATGGCACTGTTGGGGAGCTCAATCGAAAGGTCTCAGAGGTCGACAAAATCGTGATGGCTATTGAAACTCAAATTGAAGATTTGGCGACTGAGGTTTGTGAGTACTCCTACGAGCTTTCCCAATTGAATAGCAGAGTGGAGGCTTTGGAATCCACTAGTGAACGCTTGCTGCTGCGGAAGGAGGACCAAGAAAATCGCTCCTGGAGAAATAACATCAGGCTTCGAGGGATCCTGTCCCAGTTTACTGACCAGGAATTGGCATCGTATGTGGATGCCCTGTTCAAGGATTTGCTTCAATGGCCCATTAGAACGAGCTTGAACTGGATCCGATTTATAGGGTATTCTCCTCCATTAAGATTGAGAATAATTGGGCTCACAATGTTTTGTCCAGTATCCATCTCTATAAGCATAAAGAGGAGATTCTGCAGGCATGTTGCGTTCACCCGGATTTAAGTTCAGGGGATCAATGATACATTTTTTTGCAAGACCTGATTCCTTTGACCTCAGCAAGAAGATGTCTGCTTTGAGACTTTAACGAATGGCTGGGAGGCAAAAGCATCAGATACTGCTGGGGGTTGGGGCGTGGCTTAGGAGCCACATAGGTGGACGTGTCTCAGCTGTAGCTCCTGCCGATCCGTTCATCATCCTGTCTCAGACCGCGTTAAAAACAATGCAATAGTTCCACAAAAGGAGGTTTGAGCAGCGGATGCCTCAGGGCACATGTGGACACGGTGTGAAGGAGTAATTCAGGCAGATACAACATCACAGGCCCGGGAAGTTTTCGAGGACCCGATCGCCGGGGGAAATAAGATGGCCACCGCCTGAGAGACAAAGGAAAAGGGACAGACATGGTCAGTGGGGCTGCCCGACCATAGTATTTGCAGATATCCCTGGACGTGTGTGTTAGAAACGGAGCACAGCGGCGGTGCCGCAGGCGCTGCATAGCTTCTCATCTGAACACGGCAATCTGTGGACAGAAGGGCTGGCTGCGTTGGCAGAGACACTAACGCCAGAAGTGAGTTGGGGAGTTCAGACCGGGCCAGGACACTGTTACATTGTGGCCTCGGTCTCGAGTAACAATGAGTGGATAATGCGGTGGAACTCTGGGCACAGAAACTGATGCGTGCTTCTTTTCGGCTGGCTACATATGTATCGGAGGATCCTCACCCCGAACGTGACTGCTGCCACAGCGAAGTTTCTGAGGACGGAGACTTAGGAACGCAAAATGGCGGAAATCCCGGACCAGAACAGAACGAAAGAATCAACACGCAGACTTGAAGCAGCACCCACTGCATGAGCAGCCGGAGGACAGGCAGAGCAAGGAAAAGATAAATCTTTTGTGTGACATGGATGTGCATAACATGCTCCTGAAGGCCCAGATCTCATAGAAATAAGAGGCCAGAGACAAAGTAAGGCTGAGGGGGGGCCGACGCTGGGACTGCATACGTAATGCGGCAGGAGCTGCTAGACTTCGCAGCCCGAGCATTGTAGCGCTGCAGACATTCCGGGGCTGGAGGTAGCGGGTGGCAGATCCCAGCCCATCAGCTGATCGCATGGGGAGTCGGAGGCAGCAGCGCTGAACCAAGAAGCGCCCACCAAGTTATAGTGTTGCTTCGGAGGACACGAATAGTGTGCGTGGTGCCCGGCAGCAGCACAAAGAATCGCCCTGGTCGCGCTGCGCACCTGGGCACCCAAAAAGACAGATGACCAGTGCTGGGATCGCACACTAAGTAGGATGTGGGCAGCTGGACCTCGCAGCCCGAGCGGAGGAGTGGCCCTGGCATTCTGTAGCAGGGCAAGGCAGGTGGAGCAACCCGACCTTACAGCTGATCGTCCGGAGCAGCGGAGGTGGTAGCAGCCAGCGGAGGAGCACCTGAAAAAATGCATTGCGGCGACGGCGGACACGATCACTGAAAGGCGAAATGAAGTGGGCAGATTGGCGAATATCCAAAACTGGATCCCAGGAGGTCAGTGAGGAGTCCTAATATGATTGCAACCCGCTAGTTTTGCCCCCACCCGAGATAGACTTTTCGAACCGGGATAAAGGGCCTTTACCATTCCCCCATCTTGTGGTAAAAGTGAGAGTACAACGGCCGGCTGATAGGCCCAAAATGGTGGCATGTCCAGAACAGAGAGGGGTGCTGCGGGGACTAAAGACACTGCCTGATCTATGGAGACAAATATCCCGAATAGCCACAACCACCCAGCGTGCATAGAGCGAAAAGAGCGGGTGTAAGGAGCGGGACACATGAGGAGAGCTGGAGGACCTGAATCGGCTGACCCAAAGTACCGACGGGTGCTGGCAGGATCAGAGTGAAGACTCACATTATTACGTGGGAGGACACAACCCACTCCTGTAGCAAATAAGTAGTCTCAAGACACCCCTTGCACAGCCTGTCTGGGCCAAGGCGCTAATAGCAGTTTCACCCTGCTGGGGCCGGTAGCCACAAGTTGTGGGGCTTGCCTACAAGTTTCTGGCACAACGCCATGTCCCGAAAACCTCTAAGAACGAAGGGCAAGCAACCCACGCTGGACGAATATGCCACATCATCAATGGGCCCGGAAGGAGCCAAGAGAAAGACAAAACCTCCGCTGGGAGCGCAGTCACCATGGGAACGAACCAGGAGGTCCTTGCTGTGATCGCGGACCTGAAAGTGGCCTGGGAGACCAAACTGGGTCTGGCTATGACCGAATTGAAAGCAGCCCTAGAGCTCAAAGTTGGGGCAGTACAAGAGGAAGTGAATCTTCTCCGGCAAGATGTCAGGTCGGTGGCAGAGCGCACAGGAAACTTAGAGAAAGAGGTGGCCCCGAACACAGCGGACTGTGCAACACATAAATCGGATCTTCACGCCCTAGTTCAACGCATGGGAAACCTAGAAAGCAGAGAGGAGGAGGCGGAGGGACGAGCCCGGAGAAATAACATCCGTATTATTGGCTTGCCGGAGGGAGCTGAGGGACCCAGCCCTACGGAGTTCATTAAATCTATGCTGCTACAGGAGATAACCGGAGGAGTGTTGTCCCAGGGGTTTGCAGTGGAAAGAGCACATAGGGCTCTAATGAGGAGGCCACTGCCAGGAACCCCCCCTAGGCCGGTGATTGCCAAGATTCTGAACTATCGAGAACACTTCCGGAAGGGCGGAACAATACAAAGAGGGACAGCAAACATAACCGCATACCCAGAATACACTCTGTTGGTACAATGTAGTCGCATGAACTTTGGTTCATGCGACTACGTTGTCGAAAAGAAGATTGCGTGAAGCAGGCCATACGTATATGCTGCTCTACCCGGCAAAGCTGAAGGTGTTCCACAAAAACAGAGCTTGTTTTTTGAATCCTCGGAAGACGCTATTGGGTGGCTCGACACGCAGAGCTGCCCCCAGGAGTCAGGCATCCAGACGGGAGAAGGAGAAGGAGGCGATAAGTAATCTGTGTCTGTGGCGCCAAGGGGTGTTGCAGCCTAAGACAATGGGACTTGATTATTGGTTAAGATGTAGCTTATGGGTGTGCATGATCAGGGACATAAGCGGATATGATCTGTGAGCACTGAGACTTTTGATACGAGCATGGGAGCCATGCAGAGCTAGTCCTCACACCCCCAGAAGGAGTAGCTTAGTTAGGTCACCGGTAGTCCGGTGACACCCTGCCGGGCTCCTGCCCTCGGCATTCCAAGGCAGGACCAAACGCGGGGTCGCCTGAGATCCAGAGATGAAGCTGGGCACCTGTTGGGGTTGGGAGGGGGAGGGAAAAGGCGGTGAGTTGGGGTTGTTGGGACGGAGGCAGGGGGAGTTTGTTGGGAGAGGGTGGGTAAAGAGCCAAACTGAGAAACTGAGAATCTTATTAGGCGGGAGGGGAGGCGGAGAGGGAAGGTGGGATACTGTACTTATGGCGTCGGGGTGCCTTAGAGTGGTTACCTGGAATGTCTGGGGCCTCAACAGTTACTTGAAGCGTAACAAAGTAATAATGTACCTGAGAAGGATGAGGATCGGCATAGCATTATTGCAGGAGACCCACCTTACCAGGGAGAAATTGGAGGTGGTCAAGAGGAAGTGGAAGGGGAGCATTGCGGGAGCCACATACTCGGCCTACGCAAGAGGAGTCATCACATGGGTAGCACCTCACGTACCATTTCAATTGCTCCAGTCTACGGGAGACCCAGAAGGTAGATTGATAGTAGTGTGAGGAACGTTGGAAAACCGGGAAGTGAGTATTATAAATGTATACGCCCCTAACCAGGATACAGCAGCTTACTTTCGGACTTTGTATGGCAAAATTAGCCCCCTATTAGGTGGCATGATCCTATGGGGCAGAGACTTTAATTGTGTACTGAATCCTAAGATGGACAGATCAGATCGTAAACTAGACAAACCCACCCCGGCTGCAAAGGTGCTACAGGCCCTCCTGAGAGATTTTGACTTAGTAGATGTCTGGAGGCAGTCGCACCCAGCAGAAAGGCAATACTCACACTATGTGGCACCACATGACCTGCACACTAGGCTGGACTACGTGTTCGCCACTGTGGAGCAGGTAGGTGAGATGAGAGGTGCGGAATATAAGGCCAGGGTGCTCTCAGACCACTCCCCTCTGGTCCTAGAGTGGCGACACCAACCCCCTAGAGCGCGGATTCCAATGTGGAAACTCAGAGCTGAGGCTCTGCTGGTCTTGGGATTCCGGGAGGATCTAAGGAAGGTGATCACGTAGTACTTTGAGATTAACACTGGTAGTGTCCGATCTATGGGAACTGTGTGGGAGGCGTTTAAGGTAATATTGCGGGGGGTGGCTATGTCAAAATCCAGAGGGCTCCAGGGGGGCATTGTACGAGAGCTGCAGGAAGCTGAGAAGGAGCTGGAAGACATTATGCGTAGGGGTGGCACTTCTCGGGAAGATGGGGTCAGGATGAGACGGCTACAACAAGCTAGCAGCGAACACTGGGACAGGTTATGTAAATTAAGCTATAAGAAATATGTGGAGAAGCAGCATGCGGGGGGAGACAAGCCGGGCAGATTGCTGGCCTGGCTATATAAGAGCGAAGCATCACGGCCGATGATCAGGGAAATCAGAGGGGAGGGAGGCCAGATCCTGGATACCCAAGAGGGAGTGCATGAAGAGTTCCTTGGATATTACAAACATCTCTATGAGGACCCAGGCGAAGAGAGGGACCAAGAAATCCAGGAAACGCTAGAAGATATAGGCTTGTCCAGCCTAGACGATTTAGAACGGGCAGACCTGGACACCCCAATCACATTAGAAGAACTTGAGATGGTGATTCAGCACCTGCCCACTTGTAAAGCTCCGGGGTCAGACGGGCTCCCAAGCGAATTCTACAAAACTTGCATACAAGAGCTGCTTCCCCGTTGCTGACTATGCTTAATGAGGCGTTTGAGCATGGTAGGTTGCCAGAGTCCCTACGGGAGGCGGTGATCATTCCGCTTTTAAAGCCGGGTAAGCCTAGCACAGGCTGCGGGTCATATAGACCCCTATCGATGCTTAACCAGGACGACAAAATCCTTACGGCAGTGCTAGCTAACAGGCTTAAGCGAGTCATCGACAAACTGATGCACCCCGACCAAACAGGCTACGTCCCTGGCAGGAACATAACTGATAACCATAGAAGACTGCACCATATTATTGATCAGACAGAAGAGGGCCCGGGTGAACTGGCGATCGTCTCGCTTGATGCGGTTAAGGCTTTCGATTCAGTTAGATGGCCCTGGCTGTTAGCTACCTTGAGAAGCTACGGAATGGGGCCGGGGTACCTCAGGGGGGTCAAAATGTTATACAGCTCCCCAATTGCAAGGGTTAAAATGGGAGCCATTATCTCAGACAAATGGCAACTTAGCAGGGGCACTAGACAGGGCTGCCCATGGTCGCCCATGTTGTATATACTAGCATTAGAACTATTGGCTGTCTGTCTTAGACAACAGTATGGGGAGATAGGGATCCACACTGCAAATGGTCTGCATCTTATTTCATTATATGCTGACGATATACTCTTGTATCTGTGCTTCCCAGAGGAGAACATACAGTACATCCTGGAGATGATGGAACGATATGCTACCCTCTCCGGCATAGCGGTAAACCCCAAGGGGAGATATGGACGTGCCTTACCAAGGAGCTTACCGGTATTGCCAATCCCCTGGTGAACCGAGACAGTCCGATACCTTGGAATTGACATATACCACACAACAGGAGAAGAACACGAACATAACACGGCAAAGGCAGTTGAAAGCATTAAAAATAGCATGTGATTCTGGTCCAGACTACCCCTGGCCATGATGGGGAGAGCTTCTCTGATTAAGATGGTAGTCCTGCCCAGACTGTTACATTTCTTCGTAAATATCCCGTATGTGATCCCTAGGCGCTTCTTCACTAGTCTCCACAGCTTGTGCAGGGGATTTATATTGCACAACTCCAGGAACAGGGTGGCTCTCTGGAAATTACAGAATTCGTGCGACAAGGGGGGGAATAAACCTGCCGAATTTCGAATTATATTACTTGGCGGGACAACTGCAATATGTGGCCAGGTGGCTGTCTGAAGAAGAAACAGCCAAAACCAGGCTGTTGTGAACGGAACCTGCTCCCTACTTCCTTAGAGAGGTAGTGTGGTTATCAAAGCCAAGGGTACTAGAAATGACGAGGCTGTTGGCGCTTGGCTGGGAGGTGTGGCACAGGGCATGGCAGATGGTGGGATACCCGGCTCCGTTCTCTGTGCAGGTGCCGCCTGTGGCGCTATGCAGAGAAGACCCCCAATTGATAAAAGGGGTCCGCAGATACTGGGAACCGATGGGCCTGGCTACCCTGGGAGACAAATGGCAGGAGGGGGAGGCACTGGAATTCCAGAAACTAATAGAGGACACCAGGGTGCATAAAGGGCAACACATTACCTACTCCAGAATCGTTAAACGAGTGCGAGAAAAGTGGCTGGCGGCAGTGCTTGCAGAGCAGCCGGATGCCACCATTGAGACGATATATGACATCTCAGAGGGTGGGCATGAGATATCCCGCATTTATGAGCTACTGGGGGCCAAGGTGGGAAGGAATTGCTCCAACTGAGACAAGACTGGGAAGAAGAGGTGGGAGAACACATGTCGGATGGGTTATGGGACAGAGCCCAAAGATATCATAAGAAAGTGTCCCGGAACACTAGGCTCCAACAGATCCAACTATATGTTACACATAGAGCATACCTGACCCCCAGTAAGATTGGCAGTTTTGGTGGCCAGTCGACTCAGAGATGCCCCAGGTGCGGGGAGGAGGAAGCTGGGATGTTACACATGTTCTGGGCTTGCCCGGAGGTGGGGAGGTTTTGGTCAGAACTAAAGATATGCTTGGCAGGAAAAGGTATTACGCTGGAGGTGGAGTTGGCCTGGGCATGCATGCTTGGGGGCTTCCCTAGACCACGAAATATGAGGCACATTAGTAAGATGAAAGACCTGGCCTACATCCTGGCCAAACGGAGGATTGCAATGTGCTGGAAGGCAGCCCATAGGCCTAGGATAGAGTTGTGGTGGGCTGACCTCATGAAGTGGGTGAAGGCAGAAACGGCTGCTTGGTTCGAAGTGGTCAGCAGGGGAGGAGAGGAGGAGGTGGGACCCCTAATCGAATGGAGGCAACTGGTGGCCACTAAGGGGGGGTCCCTCCCATACCGCTCACAGTGATGATGACACGGAAAAGATCATGACAATAGACCCGCCTGAAGAAGAACAGGCTGATGACACAGATACAGTGGCTTGAGTTAATGGGGCGGGAGGGAGTAGGACAGAAGAGCGTATTTTGTAATGTTATGTTGTTAAACCTAAACACGGAAGTCCTAATTATTTGTAATGTTTGGTGTGTTATAAAATAAAAAATGTTTAAAAAAAATGTATATATATTGCCGGGGGTTTCCAGGCGGACTGATCTTTATGTGGGAAGGAGAGCAGCGTATGATTACTATGACTCAGTAGGCTATTTCCATTATGAACCCTACATTGCGTCCACCTTTCCCTGACCCTGAAGGTGGGGATGCGCGATCCTCGGCTCATCTAAAGAAGTCCTCTGCCTGGTCTAAAGTGGCTAGATACAGAAATCGCAGACGTACTACACAGGTGGAAGGGAAGCCCATTACAGATGCTCCCCCAAAAAGGAGACTTGCCTGTTGAGCCCCTACATGCTCATTATGCCAAGGCTGTGTTTTCTCTTGGTCCCTGACTAGTCTCCCTTTATTGCCAATTTGTTGTTTTGATTGGCGCTGGTGTAGTTATGGTTTCAATGGATCCCTACTGGATGATCCTTTGGCCTAAACACACAATGGGCTGTTGGCGTGCGTGGCAGGGCCTTTTTTGAGGTACACTGGAAGGTGGGGGTGTTGAGTATGGGAAGAG
The DNA here is from genome assembly GCF_040938575.1 of Ambystoma mexicanum. Classification (NCBI taxonomy): domain Eukaryota; kingdom Metazoa; phylum Chordata; class Amphibia; order Caudata; family Ambystomatidae; genus Ambystoma; species Ambystoma mexicanum. The sequence continues at coordinate 558,390,190 of NC_090931.1, forward strand.
TTGGTCTGTTGTGGTTTTCTTTGTTCTGGTTCTTTTTCTGAATTTTTGGGGGACTCTTATGCCATTTCTTTCTCTCATGGGTTTCTCTGCGATTACGAATATTGTTCTTTACACTTGCTTATGGTGGAAATGGACCCGTTTAAAATTGCTACTCTTAATGTACAGGGCTGGAATTCGCCTGTTAAATTGATTTCTATGCTTCAGAGACTCCAGATGTCCGGGATTGATGTAGCCATGTTACAGGAGACTCATCTGCTCCATGGAGATGAGATTCGGATGAGACATCGATCTTATCCAAAGCAATGTTATGCCTCATCCGGAATTAAGGGTAGGAGATGGCCATTCTTGTATCTAGGGAAACTCTGTTTGCACCCAGGGGAGTGCTTAGGGACCAGGAGTGCAGATATCTGCTGGTGAGAGGCACCCTGGGCTCTACTCCTGTGTGATTGGCTTCATTATACATTCATTATACCTTCCCAATGATAATCAACACCATTACTTAGCTAATCTGCTCCCGATAATTGCGGAATTTGCAGATGGAAACCTTATCACAGGCGATTTTAATCTGGCCCCTGACCTGGCTGTAGACAAATCCTTACCACCGACTTCAGATGATTTCCGGCGCTCTTTGGCTTTCATGCGTTTTTACACGAGTTAGGTGTAGTGGGCGTCTGGAGGCACTTTCATGGTGGGGAAAATGATTTCACTTTTTATTCTTATGAACACAAGGGTTTTTTCACGCATTGATTTGCAATTGGTCTCCTCTCCATTTTTTTTTTTATTTGTATTTGGTTACTAAGAATCTTTTACAAAAAAGAACTTCCATTACAGTTTGCCATCGAAAACTACAACTTTAAAAGAGAAGAGGAATGAAGATGAACTATTTCGACTTCCCAACTTCCTTCTCTCTTCACCAGGCAAAGCTCTCCAGTGCTATGCCTAGGAACCCAAATAAAATAATAAGCACTTTATGGCTTATGTTTTGTGCAAAAAACACTTAAAAGAATTTTATAAAAAGGAGCAAGATCATAAGGGATCTATTAACAAAACCAATACAATATATTAGTTCTTCTGACTACTATTCGACTGTTCATAGATTGTCTTAATGTGCTGATTTTCCTAAACAGTCATTGAACGCCTTCTTGGTCATCACAATGTCAAATTTCTCGAGGACTTTCACCACTACTATTGTCAGGGATCTCGAGTGACCAGAAATGTGTCTGTCCCAGAACATGTCCGAGATATAGGACTCCCCGCTGACTCCAAGTCTTGAGAAAAATACGAGTCTCACCGGCCATGTCCCCTCACAGACCATCAACAGATGTTTCAGCGACTGATTAGAAGGTGTTTTACAGATATCACACAAGGCATTTGCCTCTTCTCCTTTTCCTCTGACTGAAAGAATCTCTCCTGTATGAGCTATATTTAGCCTTATTCTGAGGAAGTTCATTCTGATCCTCCAGTCTGGAAATTTCCAAAGGTATTGAGCCAGGACTCCCTGGGCCTCATTATGACCTTGGCGGTAGCCATGCCGCTATTGGCGGCATGGCTGCCACCGAAATCGCGTCCGTATCCAGGTCCGGGTCCTCAGAATGAGGAATTACCGGGCCATTCCGAGTTCGGAAGGCCCGGTAATTCCTCCCTCCAAGGACCCGGACCCGGTCCTTCCCCATTCCCATTCAGACCCCATAGGGCTGAATGGGAATGGGAGAGGGAGCAAACAACGAGCCATTACGAGTTGGCCCGTTGTTTGCTCTCTCTTCCCCTCGCGTGACCCGGTAAGCATGCCTGGTTTGACCAGGAGTTGCTTCCTGGGTCCCGCAAGGAGACCTCGTAATGAGGCGGTGTAAACGGCGCCGGCACCTTTTACGGCGCTGTTTACCCCGTACCGCCAGGGTCGAAATGAGGCCCCTGTTCTTTTTCTGTTTTTAGGAAGCAGTTTTCTGGGATCTGAGATCGCATATTATCAATTGTCTTTATCCAATCTGTTTATTCCAGGTGTTTTTTTGCTTTTACAGGGTTGGATATGAGTGTCTCTGGATCGGTACCTGCTTTTTGCAGATTTTCCATAGATCTTTCTTCCAGATTTGAAAGTATTTCAGATTTCTTTGCTTCCAAATGGGCTTTGAGATCGAAAAACAGGATATCCTTCTGGGTTGTGATTCTGAGTCTGAAAGAGGAAGCCCAATTCAAATCTAAGGGCAGACAATTGCAATTGGTCGCCTCTCCATTTGTCCAATGGGTGTCCAACACTTTTATAGGTCCTAGGCTGTTCTCCGTTCATTCCATGGTTTCTCTAGATTTTCGTCTCCCCGAGGTTTGTCCTCTGCACAGACGCGAATGGCATCTCTACGATCCATTGCTCAATGGGTGTGTTCCACCTTTCCTGACTGCTTAAGGCAGGCAAGGAACCATCGCTTTGTGGTTCTTATCGCCCAATAGCTCTCCTCAACACAGACGCTAAGATTTACGCAAAGGTTTTGGCTTCCTGCTTAATGTGTTGTCTTTCTGACCTGATCCATTTGGATCAAACAGGCTCCATTGCAGGTCGTAGTACCCACAACAATATAAGATGAGTTATTAATGCCATTGAGCTGGGTCGACATCAGGGGATCCCACTCATCTTGCTGGCACTGGATGCCGATAAGCCCTTTGATCAGGTAGAGTGGGGGTTTATTAGACCGAAAATTTTTATTTTGTCCTAATTTTGTTACCTGGGTGATATCCTGCTATGGTTCCTTGTGGACCAAAATCTCAATTAGCAGCCGCTATTCTGGATTTGTCCCCATCTCTCGTGGGACGCACCAGGGGTGTCCTCTTTCACCTCTAATTTTTGTGCTTATGATGGAGCCTCTTGCATACCAGATTTTAGCCCATCCCAATATTAAGGCCTTTACATCGGTCAACCAGAACACAAGGGTCAGCCTGTATGCTGACAAAGTTCTTTTCATTCTAACAAATTATCGGGCATTGCTTCAGGATGCTCTGCGGCTCTTGGTGGAGTTTGAAGGGGTCTCCGGCTTTACCGTTAATATTGAGAAATCTAAGGATCTAAATGTCACGGAACGTCCTTGGGTAATGTCTTTAATTCATCAGGATTTTCCAATTCAATGGAGCAACTGGGAGCTGAGCTATCTGGGGGTTAAGCTTACTCCGGCAGTCACTGACCTTTACAGAGTCAAATGTATTCCCCTCTTTAAAGCCTTGGCAAATTACCTTTCTGGGGGGGTCTCTCAGGACATCTCTTGGCTCAGGCGGAACATGGTGGATAACATGAATATAATCCCCAGGCTATTATATTTTGCCTCAGTCCTTCCGGTTCCCGTTCCCAGAACTTCGCTTCACTCTCTTCATCGTGATATCATGCATTTTATTTGGTGCGGGAGATGTCTGATGGTTAATTAGTAGGGTCTCAATACCAATAGGTATTGTGGGGACTCGGCCCCCGATCCTTCAGAATTATGTAGAAGCATCCCATATTGCTGGGTTGTTCTTGTGGTTTAGAAGTGAGGGCGTACCACTCTGGGTTGACATGGAGCGGTCTATAACAAAGTTTCCTTTAGCTATTCTCCCATTTCTGGCTAATACCGAAAGATCTTGTGGGGGCCCTTTTTTGTTCTACACAAGATCTGCGCTTCTTTCTTGGGATGTTGCAATTAAACGGCGGGGCTCCCGGGGTGGCTTGGGTCCCTTTGCAACTCTTCTGAGTAATGCTCAGTTTGCTCTGGGCATGGAAGCAGTACCATTCTCACCGTGGAAGAGGGCGGGCTTGTGCGGTTGGCCCAGCTGTTTCACGAGGATTCACCACTGACCTTTGCAGAATGCAAGGTGAATTTTCATCTCTCCGAAGTGGAGCGATTTCGATATTGTCAGATACGTCATTGGATCACAGACCTTACTGTTCGAGCAGCTGGCACCAGACCACCTCTTGGTTTAGCCCTTGTTGAGGGCTTCTCTAATAAGACAATTTCCAGGGTCTACAAATTGCTCGGATTCCGCCACACAATTCGCATATATGTTTCATTGGGAAAGGGATTTGGGGAGGCCCATACCTGAAGAGCAGTGGAAGAAAATCTGGCAGAGGGCGGCTACCTCTACTCGCTGCGTGACTAACAAAGAAAACTCCTATTAGCTGCTGTTCGTGCGGTACTAACATCCCACCCATCTTCACAAAATGGATGCTGGTCTTACTCCCCTTTGCTGGCGGGGATGCCAGTGTGAGGACCCCTTTATTGATATGTTGTGGGAATGCTGCTTCACGCAGTCCTTCTGGTGAGAGAATGTGGCTATTATTGCTGAGAATACCCAAGTGGCCTTACCCTTGGACCCGGATACTATGCGTTTGGGGATAAAGGTGGGATCGGTATATCTAGTGAGAGGCTGCCCGTATATCATTGGCTAAATCCTGGAAGTGTAAGAAAAGCCGCCCCGGAAAATGTATGGTTGTATAAAGTGTCGGAGGTGGCAGTAGCTGAAAAGGTGGGGACACTGTAACAGGACGGATATGCCAATGTTTCTACTTGGCTCCTCCTGCATGTTTACTGTAAGAAATTCCTGGTATGTGTAGTCCGGCCACAACTGATGCGTAATTTCTCTTATTTAAGATACATTTACCTGCCTTCCTTCGCCACTGGAGAACATGTTCTTTGTTATCTTGGACTTGGTCCTTTGACCCAGCTTGTTTTAACCCAACTCTTTTTCATATTTTGTAGGTTCATGGCATATGTCACTCCTTTTTTTCATTTCTTGTTGCTTTATCTTTACTTCTTGTATTCTTGGTAATGGTTTTATTCATTGGAAAACTGATAAAGTCTTTCAAAAAAGAAAACTAAAAAAGAATTGGTGTCTCAGAAGGTACAATTGCCAGTCCTCTATACTGCAGTCCCTTTGCTTCAAATTGTTTAGTTACAGGGGCAAGCCGCGAAGGAGGAGAAAGAGCTCTGGGTAAAGAGGGGATGCGCTCTCTCGCCCATAGATTTATTGTAAAGGCAGGAGCTCACAGGGATTGTAGTGATGCCTGTAGAGTTATTTCTTGTGGCTCTGGCGCACCTACATTACCGGGCGCACACCGCTCAACAACAAATAGCACCAGAGCTTCAGGAATGTTGGTTTATACCAAACATACAAGAGGAGGTAAGCACATTTGTAGGGAATTGCATTGTGTGTATAGAGTTCAATCCTGCAAATATGATAAAAGCAAGGAGAAGAATCGTACCCTGACCGTACGGACCCTTCCGGGAGTTGCATATCGATTTTGTGGCCATGATACAGATACAGAGGTACAGTAATTTTCAATACCTTATTGTCATTGTTTGTCCATTCTCCTGATGGCTCGAGGCTGGCCCCTGCGTATACCCTAATGCTAAGGCAGCAGCCACATTTTTGGCGAGAGAGGTGTTTCCAAAGTGGGGAATCTGAAGCTTTGAAGTCCGACAATGGATTACTTCACTTTTGGGGATCAAGAACAGATTGTACTCAGTGAACTACCCTCAGGACATGAGGGTTGTTCAAATATTAAATGGGTTGTTCATACAATGTCACTTGTTGTTTGTGCGAATCCTGCCCCAAAAAATCTTTCTGTAGACTGATTGTTACTTCATATATAATTTTATTCTTTATGTATTTAAAGGGATAGTCTAGTAAACATTTTTATTTAAAAAATAGATAGGCAACATAAAAATAAAATACTAGCATTCTCTGTTTTAAAACTTCCTATGTAAAATTTTGAGCTACTCAAGCTCAAAATTCGCAAAAGCAAGCACATGGGCGCATCCATTTTGTGAAATGGAGCCCCTCCTGTGCTGGCTTTTGCTTTTGCGGCACTAATGAAGGAAAAGCCAGCCAGCTGTAGTAAACAAAGGCTACCGCTGGGTGGCTTTCCCTTCATTAGTGCTGTAGGTGGAGGACGGGGATCGGAGACCAGAGCAGGAAAGCTGCAGCTGAATCTCGGTAAGTGCTATTTATTTTTTTTTTAAAAATAAGCACTAGCTGTGGTTTTTTTTCTGAGTTTTCCGGGCTGGAGGAGCCCGGAAAACTTAGAAATAAAACCGCAGCTTTAAAAACGTTGTATTTATGTTTGCGGTCGCTTTTGAAGCGACCGCAAACATAAATACAACGTTATTGTGTTGGAAAACGCTGCGGTTTTTCTTTCCAAGTTTCTCAGGCTCCTCCGGCTTGGAGGAGCCTGAGAAACTTGGAAAGAAAAACCGCAGCGTTTTCCAACACAACCGCGTGTGTTTCTGCCTGCTGTGGCTATCACTTTGGGTCTCCGGTGCTCCCAGGGGAGCACCGGAGACCCAAAGTGATAGCCACAGCAGGCAGAAACACACGCGGTTATGTTTACATGCCGCGTAGTGTTTCTAACTGCAGCCGATTTCCCATTTGGGGCTCCCCGTGGGGCGCCCGAGAGACCCAAATGGGAAATGCTAAATGCTGCGTTGTCTGCCTAAATCTGCTTTCCCATTTGGGGCTCTCGGGCTCCCAGTGGGGAGCCCGAGAGCCCCAAATGGGAAAGCAGATTCAGGCAGAAACAACGCGGTTGTTTTCCGCAATGCTGCGTTGTTTCTGCCTGAATCTACTTTACCATTTGGGGCTCTCGGGCTCCCCGGGAGCCCGCGAACCCCAAATGGGAAAGCAGATTCAGGCAGAAACAACGCGGTTGTGTTGGAAAACGCTGCGGTTTTTCTTTCCGAGTTTCTCAGGCTCCTCTGAGCCGGAGGAGCCTGAGAAACTTGGAAAGAAAAACCGCAGCGTTTCCAACACAATAACGTTGTATTTATGTTTGCGGTCGCTTCAAAAGCGACCGCAAACATGAATACAACGTTTTTAAAGCTGCGGTTTTATTTCTAAGTTTTACGGGCTCCTCCAGCCCGGAAAACTTAGGAAAAAAAACGCAGCTAGTGCTTATTTTTTAAAAAAAAATAAATAGCACTTACCGAGATTCAGCTGCAGCTTTCCTGCTCTGGTCTCCCGTCCCCGTCCTCCGCCTACAGCACTAATGAAGGGAAAGCCACCCAGTGGTAGTCTTTGTTTACTACAGCTGGCTGGCTTTTCCTTCATTAGTGCCACAAAAGCAAAAGCCAGCACAGGAAGGCCTCCATTTCACAAAATGGATGCGCCCATGTGCTTGCTTTTGCGAATTTTGAGCTTGAATAGCTCAAAATTTTACATAGGAAGTTTTAAAACGGAGAATGCTAGTATTTTTTTTATGTTGCCTATCTATTTTTTTAAATAAACATTTTTACTAGACCATCCCTTTAATTCTCATATTCCAATTGTGTGCATAAAGACACTTTTAATCTCCCAACACGTGTTTCACCCCAGCTTTTAGCCGTGGTTCTTTAGGAGAGATTTCTGTACAAAATCAATAAAAAAATCATAATTATATCTCAAAGAGTTATTTAACAAACTTAACCCTTCATTAATTTTCAAAAAATTGCCATTTCACACATGATTAATGACATAGGGGCCGATTCATGGAACAAACGTGCGGCGAAAATCCCAGCGCAAGGAGGCGCAAGCGGGAGAAAGCAAGCGCACGCGTGCGATTCAAGGAAGGCGCTGTGCTACTTTCCCACTGGTTGTGCGCCAAATCCGTGCATGGCGCACGCTGGCGCACACGTCTCCAAACAGCATGCGCTAAGCACACAGCGAAAGCGCACATAGCGCAGCGCACAGAACAAAAGTGGGCATAACAGTGGGCGTAAATGGGGAATAACGCGTGAAAAAGAAGGCGTAACTGGGGAAGTAATGCAGGGAACTACACGGAACGCCCACACGCACACGAACAACCCGTATTCATGGATTCGAATACGGGAAACCCGCGCACGGCAAAAGACGCGCATAGGCGTCAACGCATCCGCCACACGAAGACAGGCGGAAGCCTCCCCGCGCACAGCATAAAAGTGCACACAAACAACAAACACGTATATACAGCTACGATGAATGCCCCATTTGTCGCAGCACTGATCATGGGACACCGCAGGAGGAGGAGAATAGCCAGGGCATGCATTTTTTCACCACAGACAAGCCTTTTTGGGATGCCGGACGACCAGGTCTATGGCAGGTATAGGTTTCCACCCCATATCATCCTAGACCTGGTCAGGGAGTGGGATGATGACCTAACATCCCCCACCCTCTGCTCCCAAGCATTGAGCCCCTTGGAGATTGTGCTCAATGTCCTGCATTTTTTGGCCACTGGGTCTTTTCAGTGGACTACTGCCATAGTGGGGGGGGGTCTCACAGGCCACGCAGTCACGCTGCCTACACCAGGTATTGGCAATCATTGCAGCGTGCCCCTCAGTCCGCATGCACATATACATGCCCAGAACACCCGCAGAAAGGCAGGCCGTTGTCCAGGACTTTTACAGGGTGGCACACTTCCCCAAAGTGCTCGGTGCCATATATTGCACCCATGTGGCCCCACGTCCACCTAGGGCCACTGAGCACATCTACCGAAACCGCAAGCACTGGCATTCCATCAATGTACAGGTGGTATGCGATGCAAAGGGAATCATCACCTCTGTCTATGCAAACTACCCTGGCTCCACCCATGACAGTTTCATATACAGAATGTCTGCCCTGAGCCGGGCCCTGGAAGCTGGGCAGCATGGCGACACATGGCTCCTAGGTGAGTACAAATGCCTGTGCACATGCATGCATGTCACACACACACACACAAATACAGAAACCCCAATAATCACAACCATTATCACCTCTCCAGGGGACAGTGCCTACCCTCTGAGCAACCACATGACGCCGCCAATCCGGAACCCCTCCACACCACCCCAGGTAAGATACAACGCGGCCCATATTGCAACCAGGGCCATAGTGGAGCGCACATTTGGAGTGCTCAAGTCACGCTTCCGCTCCCTTGACCGCTCTGGCGGGCAGCTACTTTATGCACCCCCAGTAGTGTGCAGGATCATTGTGGCAGCATATGTCCTGCACAATGTTGCAACACGGCAGGGCATACCGGTGGACATGGTGGTGCCCCCACATCCCCAACCACAGGCACAGGCGCTGCCCATGGGAGGGGATAGGGCACGTGGCGAGGAAGCCCGGACCCAGCTTGTGGCCAGATTTTTCACCTAAACTCCCAACCCTGCGGAGTGCACACATGCCTGGCACATACCAGGTGACAATCGATGATGACAAAGAGACAGTCAACTGTCACAACCTTACCACCCTGAGATTGTTGCCATGGAATTGCCACATTGTGTGCATCCCTAGCTACTTAAACACAAGCAATCCTGTATGACCAAAAGGCACATATGCAAGGTGTGAATCATACAGACCTGCAAAACAGGACATGACTATCACTGGTCTGTCACTCAAACCCTCCAAAACCACAACATGACATGGCAAGCAATAGCCATACACCAACACAGTACCAAAAAGGTACACATTGCCATGTGAAAAATGTAAATGGGCATCAGACAATGATGCCTGACATGGAATCAGATGAAATGACTCACCAACAACCTCCCACCCAAAATAAGTCATACCCAAAAGCATTCCAAAAGTCGTATTTTAAACATAACAATGAATGCCTGTCCACATGCACAATGTGCATTGCAAATTCAATACTGCAGCTACTGTGTGCCGTGTCCACCTCCTGCAACACACTGCTCAGCGCACAGCACAGTGAACAGCCATTGTGTGTGATGCACACCCTGAGCATCACATCTAAGCGACAAACTACATTTAAAAAAAACAAAATAGGCATGTACAGGATCCACAAATGGTCTTAGAACATGTGCTACAGGGACACAGTGGGCACCAGAAGGCCAACAGTGTACACGTGGACATGGAAGGGTGGTTGTACATGTAGTGGATCATAGTGCGAGTGTGTGGGTCAGTAGGGACATGCACTCAACATATGCATGTGAAATCAAGTGACCATCAGTGTCCTCTACACATCACATGTGAACATTCTCCATGTGTATACCCCAGCATGTCAAATCACAACTATCCCCTCACACCTGAAAGGTAAACACAACACATGAACAGGCATTGATCAGCAGAATACATCATGTAAATAGGAAAGCACAATTACAATTTCAGGGTGCCCATCACACTGCAGGGCAAGGCAACTATGAACAACAAAACACCCCCCCCTCCCTCATAAATCACCACGACCCACTGAACAACTGCATCTGGGTTATTCATCCGACATCCTTGAATTCCACCTGGCCACAGGATCACCCTTCCCCTTTGTCACCATCTCCCACCTTGTGTGTAAAATGTTGCCAGCACCCTCAGAGTCCACCTAGATTTGCAAAAGCACAAAATCCAACAGAACTCAAAGCAGGACAACACAGAAGCCAAGCAAACAGCCTGCGGGCAGTAAAACAAACCAGAACAGCCTCCAGTAGATGACTTGAAGTAGCAGTACGCCACCAAGGCCAAGTACTACCAGAATGATGTTAACAACCAAGGTAGCACAGTAAAACATTGTCACAACAGGATCTGAACCATGTGTGGCACATGACATAGAATGATGCACCACAAACGGATGTCTACTGTCACAGCTCCCGTGTACAGGCGCAGGAATGGCACCAAACAACCACCTCCACCGTGCCTGGGTGCCTGCAAGGTCTAACTCACACAGGCCTCTGAGACCCTGGTGGGGAAGGAGGGTCAGGGATATGCAGTCGGGACAGGCATTGGCATACTGGATAACCGGAATGAGGGGCAGGAGAGGGGAGTAGGATTGACACGGGAAAGTAGGGAATGCACAAAAATGTAGTACACACATTCACACATACACCATTAGATCAAACTTGTTCACATGCACATAGCACCAAATTACTCAAATGTAAGTCAAAGAGAAACTTATCTCTGGGGTGAGTGCTGGTCTCCTGCCTGCGCACTCTCAGGTCCGGTAACAGGAGCATTTCAATGCTGCAAAAGGAGCCACAGTTAATAATCTGTGCGTGCCCAAAACACACAAACACACTACCAAATATGCCCCAAAGTAATAAAATACACTACAAACAGACAAACTTCATACCCATACGTAACATTACCCCTCTGAAGGTTCATACACAGTCAATGCAGTAAGTCAGGCACCGGTGGGTGCATGGCAAATGGAACACCAATGTGTCACGATTCACACAACATGCAATGTTCCCTGTGTAAGCAGACAGACGCATATAGCAAGGTCTGACTTCAGAACAAGTCTTGTACCACCATGACCAAAATAAAGTAGCAAGTGCATGTATCAATTTCTACTTGGAAATGAAATGCACTGCACCCGAGTCTGCCCCTTGCTGTCTGTCCCTGTGAGCTGCTTCATTCCATGTCTCGGAATGCTACATGGCTAATACAAGTGCCTCAATGGACCATGGTGGATCGGAGGGTATGTGCCACTGCTCCTGCAGGTGCCCCAGACAACTTTCACATCAACTAGCCATCAGTCCACTAACACATCTGAGCTGTATTGTGCGCTTCTACACCAATATTTGTCCAAGTTCACCGTCGGTGCTGCTACTAAGCATGCATGTTCAACTGGCCAGGTGGAAGGTTTGCTGTGTTTTGACCCCCCTGTACTGCTCACCTTGCCTGGAGTCCCTTGAAACACGTCATCGATTTTTGGATGTATGATTGCAATCCCTGTGCCTCTGCCTGCGCACACATGCGCATGTCGGCAGCACCAAACGTGTCCTGATTCCAGACGTCCAATGGCCCATGTCTGCTGGCAAAGGTGGTCTTCAGGCTCATCCCCCTGCAGAAAGTGCATGAAACACATGATTAATGCTTAATATTCATCTGTGTGTGTCTCTTCAGGCATTACATGACTGGACCATGTCAGAGACGTACATCAGAAATCACACCATCAGTCCGTCTTTCACAGCAACAGTGTGGAACACACTATCTACGGCATGATTTGCAACAAGCACATGTTCATTAAAGATAAGAAACATACTACACAATGCATAGCAATGAATGTACACATGAATCATTAAACACCCCATCTAGCAAAAGAAGAACAGTGGACAATTACACCCCAATCATCCCCACTAGGGGTGTTAACACAAGTTCCACAGCAGCAAACATGCCACAGATATGACAGTCCATTGCCCTTGTGTAATAGGCTGTTACACCGAACCATCCTTGCGAGCCCATGGATGAGAGAAGCAGGAGTGGCATATGTGAATCAAGGACCCCAAGTAGCAAACACATACACAAGACAAGCTTGAAGGGCCCAGCTGGAATAGACAGTGGATGCTTTCAAAAGCCACAAAGCACCACACCGTCACATGAAAGCACAATAGTCTAGCAATTTTAAACTATATTAACTAATTACACTAACTATGAAAAACCTACTTTACCTATTTAAACTAACTACCAAACAGAAACTTAACTAACTAAACTAAAAGAAAAATCAAAAATGGCCACAAACGACCCGGTGGGGGGGGCACCCAGGAGGAGGGAGGTACAGGGTGCTGCTCAACACCCACATGCGATGGTACTGAGGAAAAAAAAAACCTCTATGGGCTCAACGCCTGCACAGCCCGACCTATGTGGGAGATAAATTGTTTTCTGAGTCTGGCTCTTCCTGGAAAGGAGGACGTGGCACAGGAGCATGACCATGCCTAGCCGCAGCTTACCCCTCGTCGGCAGCAGGTCTGCCGGACGGGTGAGACTGGTTCTGTGTGGTGATGACATGTAGGTCTGCAAGCAGAACCTCCCGTGATACACGTGCTTCCTCTTGCAAGGTAGCACATGTAACACGGAGTTCCTCCTGCAAGGCCTGGCTTCACAACCGCTGCACCTCCCGGCAAGCATGTAGCTCAGCCGAGATGGTACGCTCAAGCTGTGCAAACCTCTCCTCTGCCCGCTCCCTCTGGAACATCAGAAGGACACCCAGAGTATATCTGAGGGAAGCATGCTCCTCCCTCAGGGCCTTCATGTGTGCCTCTGCTTGAGCAGCAATTGCTTGACGCAGAGACCACATTTCAGCCTGGCGTGCCCTGTCTGAGGCCGCCATGCCCACCCTGAGCGAGCGGGCTGTGGACCGTGCCGCCTGCTGCTGGAGAAGCACCTGCCTAGCAGGGGGGAGCACAGATTGGGCCACACGCTCCATGCTCTCAGCAATGTTCTCCATTGCTGCCCCCTGCCGTTCAGAATTGGCAGTCATGTCTTGCTCCCACTCAGTATACTGTGGTTGCGCGCGGCAACCACGTTGCTGGGCTTGACCCCTGCGGACCCAAGGACCGGGTGTCCTCGTTGTGTTGGCACCGCCCGCGGCTGCACAACTACATGCCCCCGTCGATGTGATGTCCCAGGCACATCAGTGACTGGTGTGGAGGGTGACCCTGAGTCCCGATCCACCACAGGCGGAGGTTCCAAGACTGTCTGACCCTTCAGTCCAGGTGTCACGGACAGAGGAGTGTCCACATCAGAATCACTCACCCCTGACATATGGACCTGATGCTCACCCAACTCGACATGGTCGTCAGAGTGCTCTTCAGGGCTGGACTCATAGGCAGCCAGAGACAAGATGGACTGTAGCACTTGGGGGTTTTCGTGGCCTACCACCCCACTACCCCCACTTGTGCTGGGTTGATGTAGTGATAACAACACCATCCTCCGGCTCCATTGCGTCATCATCTGAAAAATAGAGAGAAAAAAAAGGTCACTACACATGTTAGAAGCACACAACACACACACACCCCCTGCAACAAACACATCAGGCAGACATGTGACACACAAAATAGAATCTGGCATGCATGCTGGGTCAACTTGGAATTGCTTCTGTGATTAGACCTGTTAAAAGGTGGCAGTTTGCATTGAAGTGGGTCTATGCAGTGCAGCAAATATCTTTGTTACTCACTACCTAAATGTACAATGACTCCATGGTGTGTGTCAGAAAATGTGAAGGCAGTGCAAGGTCAACTTCAGGCATCACGTGCAACGTGCATTCAATGGGTAGCATATCTACAAGCAAAGCACCCCTCCACCAAAGTGCAAAAGCAGGGATGCCTAGCACAGTATCAAAAGGCTAAGCGTAGACCTGTGTATTGACAGACAGTGTTGAATAGCATCAACAGCTTCATGTGAGTCAAGTGACAACACTGCAAATGATGATGGGACAGTAAGCAGGACAGGATGAAACCGCTGGAGTCCACCCACGTGTGAAGAAGACAATACACCAGTTGGACAGAGTCATTGGCCATTAAATAGGCTGAGGCCTGTGACCTTCACAGATTGTCAGACCCTAAACCTGTGTGCAACGCAGGACTGAGCCACAGTTGACATGGGAAGGCAGATGAAATGCCATGCAATTTAGGTCACTCTGGACTTGTATTACAGTCATCATCCAGTCATGGACACATATGGGCATGCGTGGAATGCACATGGAGCATGAATGGGCACTCATGTCCCTGCGGGGCATCTGACCTCTGCACAGTCCAGGTGAGACACCCTGCATCAAGTACTAAGGATGTACCACAAAGGATATGTCTGGCAGATTGGCTGCTGGATGTTAGCATGTACACAGGAGGCATGAACAGGGAAGTACCCAACGGCAATATTGTACCAGACCAGTGCTAAGGTGGAATTGGGGTGCAGAGCAGGGGGTTGAGGTGCAAGGGAGCATGCCTACATTGGGTACCCCTTTGCAGGCAGAGTACACATGCACGTCAGTCATGCTATGCATAGTTCCTGGGCTGAGAGTAAGCTCACCCCACACTACATGCAGAAGTGCCAGTGAGCTGGAACATGGACCGGAGGGGCAAACTGGTAACCAGCATGTGAGTAGGGTGCAAAAGTGGTGATGTGGACAGTCCCTGTCTGCTCCACATGTCCACCATCCAGCAGAGTAGACATGCATCAGGGAAACATCGCATTACTCACACATCATAACCATGTACACGTGACATGTAGTGGCAGTCATGCACATCACATCACATCACACAAGTAAAACACACACGTCCTCAACAAACACGCATCAACACTCACTGGACTGTGCATCAAAGTCCGGCATCTCTCCCACTCCTTCGACCGATTCTGATGGTATGAACTCCGCAACGAGTGACTCATGCGGAGTGAGGTCTTCCTCCTCCGGTGCAGGCCCACCGCCAGTCACCAGAGTCAAGTTGTAATTTGAGGCACGCTTAGCCTTAGTGCTGCGGTTGAGGTCATTCCAACGCTTTTTGCACTCTTGCGCCGTGCGCACCTCATGGCCGAATGCACTCACATGTTCCACAACTTGCTTCGAGTGGGTATCACGGTGGGCAGCCGTAGTCTGACAATTAGCACCCACTAGCATGTCACGGCTGTGGTCCCGCACGTAGTCCACGAGGTAGTCCAGTTCCTGGTTGCAGAAAGGCTTCTTCCTCGATATGTAGGAGGTCGTGGCTGTGTGTGGGGTCCCAGCCTGTGCTGCAGGTGCAACATTCCTCCTCTTGGATTGTGGCGCAGACCCTGGCTGGCTAATGCCGCCCTGATCAGTATGGCCAGTGGGTTCGGTGGATTGAGCCAAGGGAGTGGCAGGTGGAGGGACGACCAAAGGCCTGACTTCTATCAGTTGCAGCTGGGTGCCCTCTAATGGACCCTGCGCAGCAACATCCGCTCTGGCAGTGTCATTGACCACAACTGTCCTGGTTGGCAGACTCACAACCGGGGTGTTGTTGGGTGCATCTGCCCCTGCACTTGCCAACACCTGGCTGTTCGGGGCAGCAGATGACATAACTGCCCCAGGGACACGTGTCTTGGTCAGGGCAGCACTGCGTGCCCCTACAGTTTCCCTCCTGGCCTGTTGAAAATCTTCCAAGGGCTCTTCAAGTGCCAACGCAGCCTGCGCTGGCGGACCCTGAGCCTGGGTGGTGGTGTCCACTACCCTTGGGCCCGTGGCAGTCGATGAAACGGACTGCCGGGTCACACGGGCACCAGTGCCAGATGCAGAAGCTGCATCTCCCGGAACCACAGGGGGTGGTGGCATGACTGCACCGACAGATGGCACAACATTGTGCTCAAGTGACGCACCCCTGCCTCTTCCCCCTCTGCGGCCACCATGGACACCCTGGAATCCTCCTACTCCCTGGTCAACCCGGCCATGTCCCCGACCACGCCCGCCACGAGGAGTACGCCCAGCTGAGGCCCCCCTCACCTTTGGTGGCCTCCCAACCATGGCACAGATGTAGTAGTGCCGGCACAGATGGAGTAGTGCCAATGGGAGGTGTACCCAACAATTGACCTGGGCAATTGGGATGAAGGGGGTGGGATGCAAGATGTTAACAGCCCCCCTGCACCTGCAAGGCTGTATGTGACCCCGGTGATGTAGTGACGGATCACGCTATGCTCAGGCACCCCAAAACTGCAGTAAAACTGTGCACGCAACCCTGCAGCCGCCCGCAGTACGCGGTGGCACCCAGTAACACGAAAAACACATACGCGTTGGACACGCAGGCTACTATGACCTCGAAAACGGGTGCGATACACAGGGACACCCGCAGTGGGAAAAATAGCGTGTGCGACTCACCGTCTGACTAGCACGATGCAGAAAAACACGCGTAGCCAATACCCCCGCCAAAAGAAGTGATACGTCCTTGATAGCTGTGAAGTTGTGATGGTGCGCGAAACAACAAAAAGCAGCAACACACGTCGGTCTCCACGAAAGGCACGAACAGCGAACTGCTGGCCCCGCTCACCTTTAACCCGTGCTGAAGGAAACTCCCGCGTCACGTCACTTACGCGTGTATGCCCTTTCCTCGGATTACACGCATTCACACGCGGACCACTATGCCCACGCGCTAAGGGCCTTTGGTCCAATGAAAATGCGTACGTCTGCTGACGCGCTTACGCGCTAAGGGCCTTTCCTCCAATTACACACTGACGTGCAATTTTTTCACGTGCCAAATCAATCCGTATCAAGCTGGCCACGCGACAACACACGGAAGACCACGCTCCTGCCCAGAAGGCCGAATTACTGCCCCCCAGAGCCCCAAGCATGCTCCCACCTGCAATCTGCTGCTGCCTGACTGCCTGCTGCCCACCTGCCCTGCCATTTGCTGCCTGCACGTCAGCCAACGGTGCAGTTGCTGTGACCACCCCTGCTGGAACCGAAGACTCCCGACTGGGAATCCCTCGCTCCACAGCCCAGCCCCAGGACCCAGTTCCCCAACCACTCCTGCCTCTGGGGTTGCCATGTCCAGCACAACACCATCTGGCAGCACTGGCAACCCCCAGCCAGAGAGGCAGAGGGCCACCAGCTTCAGTGCCAGGGAAGTTGGGGTCCTGGTGGAGCAAGTCCTGGGGCAGTATGATGCCCTCTTTGGACGTTTGCGCGCCGACAATGAAGGACGGACAGGATCTGGATGGACATCGTGACTGCCATCAACGCGGAGGGGGTGGCAGTCCACGACTTACATCATGTCAAGAAGCGCTGGGAGGACTTTAGGTCCAGGACCCTCAACAAGGCCCGGCGCCTCGCGAAGGCAGCGGATGCCGAAGGGCACCGGGGCCAGCTGTCGGACCACCAAATGAGGGTCCTGGAACGCATATGCCCAGCGCTCTATGTCAAGATCCTTGAGAGGCAGACCCGTCTGGAGTCGAGCGGTAAGTGTACATGCAGAGTGATTGCACGCTGTGCGTTTAGTGGTGTGCCAGTAGTGTGCAGGTTGCACGTGTTTTTGTAGGGCCATGTAGGGATGTGTATGAACATGGGTGTGAGGCTGCCACATGTGTGTTCTCTCATGTGTGAGACACATTGATGGTGTATGTGTTGGTAAGCATGCTGGACAAATGCAGGTGTGGGAGCACACATGTTTGAATTTCTGTGTATGTACATTGGCATGGTTGTGGCATGGATGGTGGTTCCTAATGCATGTATCTGCACTGTGTACATGTGCATGTGTGTGTATTTGACAAGTGTGCAACTGTGATGCAACATGGATGCATGTGACACTGATATGTAGAAGGCTGAATGGCAGATCTGACATGTATGGCGATCTCATCACTGCAACAGTTGGAGGAGATGTAGACATGCATGTAAGTGTGGTGGCGGGTGTGCATGTCTACTGTTTCATGTTATGTCTGGCTCACCTTTGGATGCTCATGCTGCTGTATGTGTATGGATGGTGCTGGCTGTTGTGATATGGCTGTGGAATTGCTCATGTGTGTGAGTTGATATGACATGTGTGTTGGGGATTGTGATGCCATGTCTGAAGTTTGACACTGCCACTCATGTGCAACTGTCATGTGTGTATCAGTCCATTGTTCAGTGCCCTGATGCCTGTGTCCTATCTCTCCCTGTCTGCAGCATCAACTGATGAAGAGGGCGGAGAGGGTGCTGTGGAGCACAGCGGCAGGGATCGCACCGCCAGCCGGAGACGCAAGGCCCGACTCCCCTCCCAGGTTGTCATCTCGACAGGGAGTCAGGAGTCCGGTGCCGCGTCCCATGCCGCAGCTGCTGAGGGTAGGTCCAAGAGGCAGAGGTCGGAGTTGGACTCCTCGGCAGCAGAAGGGGCAGCCGAGACCTCACAGGGTCCGATGGAGGAAGATGGCACGGAGTCATCAAGGTTGGTGGGGGGTTTGGTGGAGGAGGAGGAGGACGTGCAAGGGACAGACACGGGGTCTGGAGGTGGGGATTCCACTGGTGCTAGTGGTGCAGTGCAGGCGCAGGGACAGGAGGCAGCACAGGCCACCTCGGAGGTGCTTGTGTGTAATCCTGTCCCCGATCCTGTGACTGCATCAACCTGCACCAGCAGGGATGCCTACGTCCAGACCCGTTTTCAGGGAGGGGATCCGCTTACAACAACTGGCCTTCCTCTCCCTGTGGACGTGGCTATCCAGGACCGTGTTGAGCCTGCCCTGAGTGGGATGGCGTTGCGTCAACGGGGCATGCGAGGTGACCTGCAGTGTTTTCGTGAGGACACTGCACGTCATCTCGAATGCCTCGTTGACCGCGTTGACCTACTGGGACGGGTCACCAGGACCGGATTCCTCCGTTTGCTGGACCTTGTTCCGACCCCCTCCTCACCTGAACCCCCTATGTGCCAGTCGTCCTTCATGCCATCTTCCCACCCATGTATCACCTGGGTACCCTGTGGAGCTGCCTCTGACCCTGCAGCCAGGCTGGTGGAGGACACATCCCTGCCACAGTCGGGAGTCGGACGTCCAGCAGGGGTGGCCACCTCAACAACTGCACTCCAGCTGGAGGAGGATGTGCAGGCAGCAAGAGCCAGGGCACAGGCAGAGGCACAGCAGCAGCAGCAGAAGCTGCAAAGGTGGGAGCCATAGTGGCTCGGGGCCTTCAACATCGGAGGGGCAGGCATCGGCCAGAGGGCAGGAGGACCCAGGACTGGAAGTGTCTTCCGTGTGGCAGCGGTTAGGCCATGCTATAGATGCGGAGCGGCAGCGGGCAGAAGAGGCACGGCTCACAATTGTCAGGGCGGAGAACTCCATGCGAAGGGCTCTAAGGCGGGCCGAGTGCCTCGAGGCAATTCGCAGGGACCTGGAGGTCCACATGTCATCGTCCCTGTGAATCCTCGGGGCCATGGAAGAGGACCGCCTCCGGCACATCGAGCAGGAGTTCGATGGTGCCCTGGCCCGGGAAATCGGGAAGTGAGCCGTCGGACTAGCCCGCTGCCATTGTAAATAGTTTTTAGAGTTAGGTTTCCTTTTCCTTTCATTTGTGGTCAATGGACAATGCCACACACATTTGTATATAGTTTTATTTTTATGTAGTTTCTTAGGTAGGTTTCATTTGTTTGATTGGGCTCATGGACCCTTTACATAGTTGGACAATGGATTGATTTGATTTATTTTTTGGATTTTGCACATGGATTCATGGATTTTTCTTTTGGGCAATGGATTGTGAATAGTTTGAACATGGATTAATTGGAATATATTTTTTCATCATGGGCATGGAGTAATGGATTTTTTTTTGGAACAATGTATTGTAAATAGTTGAACTATGGAATAATTTGATTTTTTTTTCATTATGAACATGAAGAAATTGATTTTTTTTTTACCTTTCATTTGGATTTGCGTTGATGGAGGGAGTGTTTGGACTGTTTTTCTTTCAAATTTTTTTGGATTGGTTATAATTTTCATTCACTCATCTTTTGCACATGCTTTTCATTTCATGTTTGCTATTTTTGTATGATTTCATTTCATTTATTTATTTTTGTACATAATACATATTCATATTTTATTTCCATGTGTGGGATTCGCTCATTGGGTTGATGCATGTGAAAATGTGTGTTAACACAATCAATGCCAACCAGTGTATCTGTGTGACGGACATGTTTTGATGTACATAGTTGACTTTAGGTTTGTGTCTTGAGATAGGTATGTCAGTGTGGCATGGATTGGGAAATCATTGCGTCTCAAGAATGGTGTGGCGTGATTTTTTTGGTGTAGAAGTGGCCCATGATTTTGCTTCTTTATTTTGTGTTTGGGGGACATGAGTGGGGGCCTGCTGGCAGGTGCCCCTCACTGCTGGGGGGTGGAGGTGCAGGGGGACATGAGTGGGACATGAGTGGGAGCCTGCTGGCAGGTGCCCCTCACTGCTGGGGGGTGCGGGTGCAGGGGGACATGAGTGGGACATGAGTGGGGGCCTGCTGGCAGGTGCCCCTCACTGCTGGGGGTGCAGGGGGACATGAGTGGGACATGAGTGGGGGCCTGCTGGCAGGTGCCCCTCACTGCTGGGGAGTGGGGGTGCAGGGGGACATGAGTGGGACATGAGTGGGGGCCTGCTGGCAGGTGCCCCTCACTGCTGGGGGGTGGGGGTGCAAGGGGACATGAGTGGGACATGAGTGGGGGCCTGCTGGCAGGTGCCCCGCACTGCTGGGGGGTGGGGGTGCAGGGGGACATGAGTGGGACATGAGTGGGGACCTGCTGACAGGTGCCCCGCACTGCTGGGGGGGTAGAGGGGGACATGAGTGGGGGCCTGCTGGCAGGTGCCTGTCACTGCTGGGGGGTGGAGGTGCAGGGGGACATGAGTTGGTGATCACTAGTGGAAGGTGACATGTGTGCTGGCTGGGGGGCATGCCCAGGGGTGCAGGGTAGTCCCCTGTGTTGTGGGTTGCCTGCAGGGGCCTTGAATGGGGTGGAGGGCACTCCTGGGAGGACCCACACTGCCAATTCACGTGTGGGACTCCCTGTGCACCCCACTAGATACACGTACCCGCTCTGACAGCAAAATCACGTGTGAAACTTCCCGCGAACCCCAGTAATACAAGTACCCCACTTGCACAGGCCCTTTCGCGTTTGAAACTTCCCGCGAACCCCAGTAATACACGTACCCCACTCGCACAGGGCCAATCGCGTGTAAAACTTCCCGCAAACCCCAGTAATACACGTACCCCACTCGCACAGGGCCAATCGCGTGTGAAACTTCCCGCGAACCCCCCAGTGATACACGTACCCCACTCGCACAGGGCCAATCGCGTTTCAAACTTCCCGCGAACCCCAGTAATACACGTACCCCACTTGCACAGGGCCAATCGCGTGTGAAACTTCCCGCGAACCCCAGTAATACACATACCCCACTCGCACAGGGCCAAACGCGTGTGAAAATTCCTGCGAACCCCAGTAATACACATACCCCACTCGCACAGGGCCAATCGCGTGTGAAAATTCCCACAAACCCCAGTAATACACATACCCCGTTTGCTGTGTGCTGTGTGGCGGCCATGTATACTGGTACAGGGTTAGCGCAGCCCTTTGCGCTGGATTGGGGATTTTGATGGCTTTTCCCTGCGCGAGGGGCGTTCTTGGGGCCGTAACTGGCGCTGCTGCAGGGTCGCTGCGCCACTGTGCGCCACGGCTGGATTTGGTAGCTAAAATCCATGAATACGCTGTGCGTGGAAATGGATTTTAGTGCACGCGGCTGGCGCAGAGATTTGCACGCGCACACTGTGCGCCAGCCACATGTGCCACTTGTGCGCTAAATTCTATGAATTATCCCCATAAGCTCTTGTACCACCCATTTCACATAATATTAATGTATTCACATGTGCTCTTAAATCATCTCATTGTACAATAAGTTAAAGAAGAGGACTGTATTATGTTGAATAAAGTAATCTGGTTAACTCACCCTATTTTTTGTGTGATTCACTTTTAGAAAGTTTACTTTATAGTTCTTTTTTTCAAAAATCAAAGTGGATTTCTTTTTGTATCCAGATAAGTGCGTCTGAAAAGAATTTCAGAAGAATCGGTTATTTTGCTAGTGTCATAGCACGTTATTAATGCAATTACCATTTGCTAACTATTTACTGAGTAGAGAGTGTAAGTATTTAAAGTTTTCTATCCTTACTACTTCTTGGCTGAATTATAATATTCATAAAAGTAAAGAAACAAAATTGAATGTAATAAAAGGTTACCTCAATCTACATGATTCCTGCAGGTTCGATTGCCTGTCCTCGCCAGGATCCGCGATAGTTTGTGGTTAATTTAGTTTCGTTTTTATAGTTTATTTGGCGCGTGATGATGTCATCGCGTGCACGTGCCGCGATGACGTCAACATGCTTCAAAAAAACGTGCTCGCGGCCATCTTTGCAGCAATCTAATCGACCGCAAAGCTTAATATGCTGTATGTAACTCATGCTTCATTGCGACTTTTTTCACGCTGCTCTTGTCAACCTGCTCTAAATTGCGTGCTTCTACAGTCAATAACATTTTATTTGCTACAAACCTATGTTTTTTTAAATAAATTTGATAGTGTTTCTGTGCTCAGTTTAATTTAGTTGTTTTTAAGTCCTGATTCAAATAATACACGAACGAACAAAATAATACATATAAACATACAAATGAAACAAAAAATTAATTGAAAAAATGGTTCAATTCATTATTTGCTCAAAACGAATAGAGTCATAAACTTAACATTTTTATGATTGATATTTATGCAGTTCTTGTGTCTGTCCTTTAACATTATCTCTGTACATAAAAGGCGATCTTCTTTACAGCCAATAGGCCATCTCATGATCTGTGTTTAAACCTGTAACACATGTGTCCAAAATACAAATACATTTTGATTCCCGTTTTCGTAATAAAAGTTCTCTATCGCCACCTCTTTCTGGTAGGGCGATGTTTTCCATGCCCAGAACTTTTATGTCCTTGATGTTTCCCAGATTATGCTCTTTTGCAAAATGAACAGCCATTGGGTATCTTATATCTTGATTTTTGATTGCTCTTAAGTGTTCCATAATCTGAATTCTCATCTCTCTTATTGTGCTGCCGACATATTTCTTCCCACAAACACATATTATTGCATAGATGACAAATTTGCTTCTACAGTTGATGAATTGCCTGATTTTTTGTGTTTTGCCAGTTGGTAGATTGACTTGTTTAGTTCCATGTGACATATGGGCGCAAATTGTACAATTTCCACATTTGTGTGATCCTGTTGGTGCTAGCAGTTTAACAAATTCACTGAGATTCCTTGTTTTGATATTTTTAAGGTGGCTTGGACTTAATCTTTGTTTAAATGTGTGTGCTTTTCTATATACCATTGTTGGATTTTCTTCTAGATATTCTTGCAGGGTTGTATCAGTTTGTAGAATATTCCAATGTTTCTTTAGTATTTTTTTCACAATATGTATTTCACTGCTGTGTGGTGATAAAGTGTGTTTTTTCACATTTTTTTGTTGTTTTTCAGTGTATTAGTCAATAGGTTTGATCTTGGAATTTTTTCTGCTTTCTTAATAGCTTGATTCAAAATCTCTTTTTTATATCCTCTTTGGATGAATTTCTCCTTCAAATCCATTAGGTGTACTTTGTACCTATTTTCTTCACTACAATTTCGTTTAATTCTTAACATCTCTCCATATGGGATGTTTTTAACAATGTGTTTCACGTGGTTGCTTTGTGCATGTAATTTATTATTCACTGCCATAGGTTTAATATAAAGATCCGTTCGAATTTTTTCTCCATCTGTGTATAATTTTAGATCTAAGAATTCAATTGTTGTAGCACTGACTTTCTCTGTAAATTTGATATTGTAATTGTTGTCATTGAGATACATGATGTAATTGTCTAGTTCAATCTTATTACCACTCCATATCATAAGTACATCATCAATGTATCTTCCCCAATATATCACATTGTTGTCGCTGAATGCTTTGTGTTGCCATGCATGATTTAACTCAAAATGCCCCATAAATAGATTGGCATATCAGGGTGCAAATCTGGCACCCATAGCCCTACCTTGCTCCTGTTTGTATATTGTCTGGTTGAACATAAAGATGTCATTCCTTAAGACAACGTTGAGCATCTCCAAAATTATATTGTTTTGCTGAAGGAATGAAATAGACCTTGTTTTCAAAAAACATGAGTTACATACAGCACATTAAGCTTCGCGGTCGATAAGATTGCTGCAAAGATGGCCGCGAGCACGTTTTTTTGAAGCGTGTTGACGTCATCACGGCACGTGCACGCGATGACGTCATCACGCGCCAAAATAAACTATAAAAACAAAACTAAATTAACCACAAACCATCGCGAATCCTGGCGAGGACAGGCAATCGAACCTGTGGGAATCATGTAGATTGAGGTAACCTTTTATTGCATTCAATTTCGTTTCTTTACTTTTATGAATATTATAATTCGGCCAAGAAGTAGTAAGTAGTGAAAACTTTAAATACTTACACTCTCTACTCAGTAAATAGTTAGCAAATGGTAATTGCATTAATAACGTGCTATGACACTAGCAAAATAACCGATTCTTCTGAAATTCTTTTCAGACGCACTTATCTGGATACAAAAAGAAATCCACTTTGATTTTTGAAAAAAAGAACTATAAAGTAAATGTTCTAAAAGTGAATCACACAAAAAATAGGGTGAGTTAACCAGATTACTTTATTCAACATAATGGAGTCCTCTTCTTTAACTTTTCGTACAATGAGATGATTTAAGAGCACATGTTAATACATTAATATTATATGAAATGAGTGGCACAAGAGCTTATGTCATTAATCATGTGTGAAATGGCAATTTTTTGAAAATTAATGAAGGGTTAAGTTTGTTAATTAACTGAGATATAATTATGATTTTTTTATTGATTTTGTACATAAATCTCTCCTGAAGAACCACTGCTAATAGCTGGGGTGAAACACGTGTTGGGAGATTAAAAGTGTCTTTATGCACACAATTGGAATATGAGAATTAAATACATAAAGAATTAAATTATATATGAAGTAACAATCTTAGAGTCTACAGAAAAAAAATTTGATGCAGGATTCGCACAAACAACAAGTGACATTGTATGAAAAACTACTAGATATTATTGTTTCAGCCACAACAAAGTTACTTGGAGTGCAGAACCAAGCACAAGATATATCATTGGCACAATAGAAGTGCCATTGGAAGGACCATAAGCCAACCAAAGGCTAAAGTATCTAAACAAAATATGGGTTGTTGAAGATGTCTAAATTGTAATAAATACTAGGATGTTTAGTTGTGTAGGTTTTCTTTAGTTTTGTGTTCTAATGGATCAGGAAGAACACATGTAAATATGTATTATGAGTTGTCTAGGGGCATAGAGTTTAATGAAGTATTGTTATGGTCCCAAGAGACCTGGAAGCAGTATTTATGAAATTGCATGATGATCCACATTTTGATAATATTGTAAACAGGCATGGTTTTGCTGAAGAGAACATTTGGTATGGCCATATGAAGGAGGTGGGGAGAGAAAAATCTGCAGGATCTTGTTATATCTGCTCACACATTCCCCACACTTCTGGCATACCTAGGTTATTTATACCAGATGAAAGAGAATCTAGAGTTGCACTGTGTTTGTTGCACCTAGCCTTGTGTTGGGTTAGAGGGCAGTTTCAAAGGTAGTCTGTTACAGCTTCAATAATTCCTATTGATGAAGGGGGATGTATCAAAAAAAGATGTTACGGAACAGGAAAATAAGGTCCGTTGTACCGGAAGATACAGCTGAATCTCGAAGGCTCTATTGTCAAAGATAACCGATGGGAGCGAGGGGTGAAGAGTTGTAAAGCTGCTGGAATCAGGGGCTATGCTGATGAAATGGTAGCACAAATTGATCAAGATTGTGGAAATATCTGGAACTGTCATATAAGAAGTCTGGCATGGCACAAGGAGCCAGAGAAACCTGTTAAGAATCAGATGCTTACATGTTTTTCTATGTGTTTTAAGAGTTTTGGCATGGTGTCTGTGGGCACTAATGGAAACTGCAGTCGCATAATACGCCTGGCTGACTGGGTTGGAGGAACATCTACATTGTTAGACACCGTGTGGACTTGTGGAACAAACCTCTATCAATAATTACCTCCAGCCTGGCAGGGTGTGTGCAGTTTGACTACACTACATGTGCCCATTCATGCAGTTCCGGAAAAACACTTGACGTTTGGAAGAACGGTATCAAAAACTGTATCTGTGCCTACCTTGAAGACCCCCCCCCATGCCCCTCGCATGCTTTGAGTTTCCAGATGAGAACAGTACACTAAACATTTCTGAGTTTATGAAGATGGAACTTACTAGAAAGGTCAAATACTCAATTTATGTTTCAGCAGCTCAGATGACGTTTGCCTCATTCCAGGCCCCGGGTGTTCAAGCCATAGCAAATGCAAGATGGCTCCAGATTATCCAATTCAAACTGCTTTTGTTGGTAAATTCTTCTGTTAGCATTTAGTGCCACCAAGGAAGAAATGCGTGCTTTAAGTCTTTTGGCATTTCATAATTGTTACATCCTCAACCTTGTCGCTGCCATGGAGGGCAGTGTTTGTATCAAAATTGGGAGCTCATGTTGCACCTTCGCACCAGTGTATGATGAGGAGAATGAGACACCTGCACAGACTATTACTGCATTGCATATATTTGAAACTGGCCAGGGAGAGGGGGGCTGGCATTAAATCAGATTCATAAATCGACTCTTGGTTCATGTGGATTCCATCATAGATGAGCCTTGATATGAAGATCTTGATGCCAACAATCATTTTTGTATTGTGTATTCTTTGCCTTTGTCAAGTTTTTTTAGATGCTGTTACTTTAACATGCCAAGAACTGCTCGTTTATTGTCTGCCAATCCGTCCAAGTCTAGGGCTTCTGCCATTTCATGCCATACGTCTACCCAAACAGTAAATTGGAATGAATGCGTGTGGGGTTTCAGATTTGGTCCAGGACATGTATTAGTTAATGAATTAACTAAAGGGAGAATGTTGAGGTAGATCGATTTTATCGAAGTAGAAAAGAGAAATTTAAGTTGTGCCCACCATATTCATGTTAAGAAATTGATGTGATATTGTTACAATGTTGTAGTTTAGCATATATTTAGAATAGTTCATTAAGGTTTGTTAAAGGTTACCTTTAGTATTATTTGTGTCAAGTGTGATATATTTTAGATTTGTATACATGTAGGAACATAAATTGCGTGAATATAATAAATATATTACATCGGAGCACATTTAGCATCTTAGCACAATGACATTTAAAGCACAGAAGCTTCCTATAAAGTGGAAAAAGGCTCTTGAATGGGCAAACCATTCTGAGTGGATGCAGTAGTTTTGAACACACGTACATAAAAATACACATGCACACATTCTTGTTCTGGAAAACTGGCTGGCCGAGAAATAAATTATCAGTTGACATAAAGACAGCTGCAACCACACGGGAACAGCTATTTGGATATGAAATAGAAAGAAGAGCATGGGATCAGGGTTTGGCTTGGAAATTGGTGAACAAGGGACCGAAGAAGCATTTGCATACTGGCACTGTCAATCTACGGTTAGTGGCTAAAACTGTAAAAAGGGTTACTGGGAGCAGAGATGACCGCAGGCCTAGGGGGCGGTCAAATAGATTGGCAGCTAAAAGACTATAATGGGAACAGAGGCCAAATGGATTGAACTAGTGGTCGTGCACACTTAAAAGATGAGGGGACCCCAAAAATAAATATCCAGAGTGTCAGAGTGCCTGGAGAAACAAGTTAGTGCCTCATCAAAGGAGCCTTTAATTAGCTCTCTATAGCCTCATAAAGTGTCCAATAAACATAAACCATGTGTGTCAGATTTAGCATTACAGGTATGTGACCAAGTGGAAGCTGTACTAAAAATGTATTGTGTGCAATGTTAGGATTGTGTGTCTTGCAGGAAGAAACCAAAGAAGAGGGTTGGGCTTGTGTTTGCAATGTCATGAACATAGTACATCTAAGGGGATGGTGCCACAGTGAAGGCAGCCAATTCGATAGTGGGGATTAGATTTCCTTGTATAAGGACAACCCAATTTTATATCATGGGTAATGACTCGTAAGGGAAAAT
The DNA here is from genome assembly GCF_040938575.1 of Ambystoma mexicanum. Lineage (NCBI taxonomy): Eukaryota > Metazoa > Chordata > Amphibia > Caudata > Ambystomatidae > Ambystoma > Ambystoma mexicanum. The sequence continues at coordinate 558,418,422 of NC_090931.1, forward strand.
TAGGGAAACGTACCAGTGTGTTAACTCTTATGGTAATGTATATATACAGTATCTGTTCTGTGGTTCAGGGAGACTCGGATTAGTTAAATCTGCAAGGAGTTGTCTAGCCTCTCTCCCAATGGCCGATGTGCAATTAACTTGGTTTAATGTCAACGTGCATTCACTTCTTGAGAGGTGGGCTATTTTAGAGTACAGAGAACCGGGGTCAGCCTTGACAGTAGTGAGGCTGCGCCTATCGTGGACATTGACAATAAAATACTTCTGGGTAAGTTAGCTCATTTATTTAATGTTGTGGTTATCAACAGGCAGCTATTATTCTTTGTTTGTTGCTACAATTATATGAATAATAAAAGACATGATTTAATTATTTAAGTATCTTTTTCATTGTTTACGGAGTATAATGTACTATTGTATAAATATTGATTTCAGATGTTGTACTCCAAATCACGAGCTATGTTAAAGAAGAAAAATCACCAAAATAATTGCTTAATAGATATCCTGGCTAGGCCTAATATGTTGTATTTTACAGTGAATTTCTAAAAATGTCTGCGGATGTCCGTTAAACACTATATCATGAATAACATGATTATGAAGAAAACACTTCTGAAGTCTACATTCAGCAATACATATAATAAAGCTATGTTTTTTTAAACCTTTATGTATAAAACAGTCATAGGGCAAGTGGTATAGAAAGTCCAGCACCATTAAGTATTACATAGGATACATTTAGTGAGATCTTAAGAGTAAGAAAAAATGCAAACAATAAAAGCCTTTGAGGCATATCACTATGACAATGTAGCATATTAATCATCAAACGGGCTCAATTACAGGTATTATCCAAAATCGCCTGAGCGGACTCCAAATGTCTGTGGGCTGCTTGTGGACGGCACAGTTAGTGTGTATTCTCGCTCATTAATACAGACCAGTTTGCGCAGCCACTCTGCACTGCTGGGGGAGCGTCTAGACTTCCAGTAGTTCAATATACATCTCTTAGCAACTACACATGCAAGACACAGCAAGAGGTTACTGAGACTTTTCCTATGTCTGCCAGCAGATATTCGAGCAGTGAGAGGGATGGTGGATTGTGGAATGTCAAATATAGCATCAAGTATTGCAGCAAGCCTGCCCCAGAACTTCAGAATCGGGGGACGCGCCCAGTACACATGAAATGAGTCAGCCTGCACACTTCCACATTTCACATATTTGCCACAGGTGGCCAGTTTAGCCGGAGTGTAGTGTAAATTGCTCAACACCTTGAATTGTATCAGCCTGAGACTTACATTTAAGGAGAAAGTTTTAGTTAACTGACATTTCTCATCCTTCAGTGTCATACCCAAGTCCCTCTCCCACACTAGCCCTCATAGTAGTCTTTGACTGTAGATATGTTTGTAGCACGCTGTATAATCTGGACACACCCCGTTGTGTCCCATCTACAGTCACAATTGAACTAATGCACTCATGTGTCTCTGGTTCGGTAGGGAAGGATGGTCACTTCCCATAAAATGTTCTTTGCATCCGATAGTATTGAAGCATTCGAAGGGGACTGCCTCCCAACCTCTGAGAGAAGACCTCCAGGGCTACAAATCTCCCCTCAGGAAACATGTTACCCAAAGTCAGTTGACCCGATGCATCCCAAGACCTCCTGATCTCCCCATCGAATATGGGAGAAATGCCTGAAAAGTTCCATAGCGGGACCACTCTGTTAGGTGATTGAATCTGCAATTTGTGGAATATTGTCGACCAAGCATTAAACATAGGTCTAACCGGGTCATAAGTACAAGAGTCTAGGGGGCGTGGTCTGCACGCATGGTGTGAAGCCACGAATCCGCCGTGCTCCTGCCCAAGATCCTGAAGCCGCCGACACTACAGTGGCAGAATCGAAATAGCAGCTATAAAAAATGAAGAGGCACGTAGCGGAACCTTATTGCTCCACGCGGCTGAAATCCCAGTGGAAATCGGAGCTGGCAAAGAGGATAACAGAGCGTTTGAAAAAGCTCCCCTATGGCACCCAAGATGGCGGCAGAGGACTGTGAGGGCCGGACTGGGCGGAAGCAGATGAGATTGTGAACGTTTGCCCTCCGGATCGAGACGCACGGCAGAGACGCGGAGACCTGGGCTGAGACCCCACGGGGGAGAGCGACCCCCGCCGGAAGCCTGCCGAGGAGCTGGAGCGAAGACGAGACGGACGGAAAGAAAAAAAAACTACCCCTTCGGCGCTGTGAGGCGAAGAAGATCGAGGTGAGCGGAGTCAGTCAACTGGGGTGCCAGGATTGCTGGCGGCTGAGAAGAGGTGACGGGCAGGTACACGAGCAGTCCCGAAAGGCTTGACACAGCACAGGGTTCCCTATCACATACAACTGGGCCCTTACCTCGCACCTGGGGGGCAGGCAGCGGAACTGGGATTAGGATTACAGAGCTTAGACCTGCAGCCCGCCCTGTCCATCTGGAACTCTCCAACGGGGCCATGCCGCCTCCTAAGAACAGATCAAAGGCCGCCACGATGGACGCTTTCACAACTGCATTCCCGAGGCAGCAACTACCGCAGGAAGCAACCCCTGCGGCGGACCCGCCACCCTCGCCGTTGGACCCCCGAGACGCTCAAATCTTGCAGGCAATTGCAGCGCTACGCACATCTATGGAAGGCATGATCGGAGAAATCAGGTCAGATATACAACTGATGAGACAAGATGCCCGCAACCTGACGGAAAGGGTAACTAGAACTGAAACGTCCCTGCAAGAAACCAACGAAGACACACGGGAGCTAAAGGCGAAAGTCCAGGAACTGGAACTGACAGTGGCTAGACTAGAATCCCGCTCAGAGGACGCAGAGGGACGGGCCCGCCGCAGCAATGTCCGTATCCTCGGGGTTCCGGAGGACATGGAAGGCCCAAACCCCACCGAATTCATCGAAACGCTGCTGCTTCAAGAAATTGGGGCAGGCTCACTTACCCAGGGGTTCTCAGTGGAGCGGGCCCACAGATCCCTCCAGAAAAGACCACCGCCGGGCTCGTATCCACGCCCGATAATTGCAAAAATTCTGAATTTCCGTGACAGGGAAGTGATATTGCGGTTCTCAAGAGAGGGTGGGGTGATAAAGAGGAATGACTCCGTAATAGTTATATACCCAGACTACACCCCCACGGTGCAACGATCGCGGAATTCCTTCATACCTATAAAGGCAAGGTTACGGAAACTCAACCTGAAATACATGTTGTTGTATCCGGCGAGACTTAAGATACTATACAAAGGAAAGGCAGTCTTCTAGAAAACCCAGCTGCTGCTAATATGTGGCTTGAGCATAATAACCTGGCCGACAACACCGAAGAACCTGAGAAGGGGCCCATATGACTAAGGAATGACTGAATATATGGAAGAGACCGCACCAACAAGCTGGAGATAAGGCCCGCGAAACATCACTTAACGCTGCAACAAGCTGAAGTCTTGATTGGGCAGGAACACGAAGGCCCAAGCGCGAGACCGTCAATGACCCACCCCGCCTAGAACAGTGCAGGCCAAATGCCTACACACCACCCGTACCGAAAGGCCTGGAAAGGCCCCCGAGGCTCGGGAGTCCCTGAGCGTCGCAAGTTCAAAACGACTGCTGGGGGCAGTAACTTGTTTGTTTTTCGGTTAATGCATCCTCCACGTTGGAGGATGTGAAGGTTGGTAAGTCTCCGATGGTTAAGCCTACGACAAGGGACGGGAGGACAGAAACACTGAAGATATTGGACCTAAGCCTATTACAAATGGGGAGTGATGGGGACACAGCCGCATCAGCATACAGCCCTTGCAGGAGTGGGATTGCTCCCAGACCCCCTAAGAGACCACCATGGTTGTACAAATTAAGATAATGACGTGGAATGAGCGGGGCCTGGGCATATATCTCCGCAGAAATAGAATCAAGTCCTACCTGCAGCGGAAGAAGGTGGACATTGCTCTACTACAAGAGTCACATTGCTCTGCTGAGTTGGAGGCGAAGCTCAACGAACACTGGGTGGGACAGGATTTGGGGCCTCCTATTCCAGATTTGCAAGAGGGGTCTACACCTGGATCGGCCCCCACATACCTTTTCAACTCACTAAAATGGACAAGGACCCTGAAGGCAGATATGTGGTACTATGGGGGACACTTGAACAAAGGGAAGTGTGTATAGTGAACTCATACTTCCCCAATAACAATATCCCACTACACCTGAAAGATCTGAGCTCCAAAATGCTACAGTACAGAGATGCCTTCTTTTTATGGGGGAGGGGACTTTAACTGCGTCCATGATCCAATGCTAGACAGATCCAGCCCCACAATGAAGGGCCCTTCAACGGCCACCACATCCCTGAAAACCACAACCAATGAATTGGACCTGGCGGACGTCTGTCGGGAGCTACATCCAGGTGAGAGAGGTTCCTCGTTTTACTCGTCTCCACATGCCCTCCATACCCGGCTAGATTACCTCTTTGTGGGCAGGGAACACTTACCTCAGATGGGGAGTGCGCAATATCTGGGAAGAACTATTTCAGATCATTCGCCACTGTTAATCGAATGGAATCATACCGGCCCGAGACCACCCATCCCCATGTGGAGGATGTAAACAGAAAGAACATTGCTCAATTACCTCTCTCTTAGTCCACCTTATAGGCTAGTCAGATAGAAACTAGATCAATTTGGGTAAGTTATCTATTTCATTTACCCACAGTACATATGTGTTGACAAAAAGATTTGTCGTGCCAGATAAATACAGGTGTTAAAAACACATTTTAATCAGCAATTAAATTCAATACATAGTGTGGTATATGCTTTCCACAAGACATTACCACCTTTCAAATATATAAAAAAAACGTTGTACGTTTAAGAAAGACAATTTAGAAAAAACAAATCCAGAGTAATGGCACGATGGTGCCAATTGTGGCTGAGGTTAGTAAGTGACAAATACAAATATGCATAGACATAAGATGTTATTACCAATATCTATTTTAGCAGAGGAGCAAACTATCAGTGTTCAAACAGAAAATACACAACTGTTTGTGTAAAAAGACAACGTGGTTAAAGTGTCTTGGGGATGTCTACATATGTTTCGGCTGAACAGAATTTCGTGAACACCTTCCCTGGTATTCCGCTGTTATTGTTTAAAGCCCTCTTCAGGACAGTGCGTTGTTTTAGAAAATTGACAGTACGTTCAATGCTCCCGTCTCCGTTTGGTTGGAATCGAAAAGGAGACTCTAAAGAAAGAAAATAAATTGGAGTCTTTTTTTAATGAATTGTCCCGGATTGTGCAAAATTTAAAAAACAGAGTGATTTTGACACGCTATCTTAGGCAAAATGTATATGTGATCGGGCTGTTTGCATGCCCTATGTGAGCAGTTTCACTGACCTTTTGATCTTGAATTGGTTGCACTAAAGTATTTAATGGTTTTTTCAGGCCGTAACTTCCTGTTTCGTGATTTGTAAATCTGGACAATTTATCCACTTAGTAACTTCGAATCTGTTTCTCAATAATTCGGGTAACAGATGTGTTTTTGCATTTTTCAATTTCAGGCTCTGGACCTATTGTGACAGGCAGAGGGGAAGGAAGAAGACACATAGTTGTCCGATATATTTTTGAAAACTTTTTGTTTAGTTTTTTCAGAACTGGTTTCTCTTGCAGAGATATGTTAGTTAACATACCTCCTTGCCGAGGCTTCTTCACGACTTTTTTATGTTGTTTTTTGTTTTGGAAGGAGATTCAAAAGGCCCACAAACATCGACTTCAACTTTGGGAACTCATCTGCCTGAAAAAAAACACAAAACAAACGGGCGAGCTTGTAATTATATTCGTCCCCGACGGAAGAGAGTTACCATTATTATGTATGTTTCTCTGGCCAACTATGTTTGTTGCTCAGTGTTCGCTGACTGAATTCTATATTGGCAATGCAGGCGGCCATGGTGCTGCAGCGTTTGTTTACCTGCTGGTTGCTCTCATTTTCAATTTTCATGCGTGGGCGTCTTTCAGGTCTTCGTTCGCGTATACCTTCGTGGTCAAATACTACGGAAAAACCGCGGGTTGTTTCTTGCCGTGTTTATACGGTCATGTGATCATGTGTATGCGTGATGATGCACCATTTTGCAACGTGGTCTAGTGCGTCGTCAAGCTTGTGTAATTCAAGGGCGTTGGAGGCGCCGTATTGTGAATGCATCTCAGGGCCGCCATCTTGAAGTGGTGTGCGCGGACATGAGTGCATATTGGAATGATACTTCACTTCATAGTTAGTGGATGATGCAATCAACAGATTGTTAATTACTGAATTATTCAGATGTATATTCTAAGTGTGTAATTTTGAGACATTTGGATTGGTTATCGGATTTCGCAATTACGGAAGAATTTTTCCGCAGTGAGATGTATTCTAAGGCTGGCATATTTCTCCGAATTGTTTAATGTGCGTCGTTTTTGACGCCCCATACTTAGTTGCTTGAATTTTTTATGCAAGCACTGGTTAATTCAATAGTGCAATCCAGTGAGCCTATTCCAGGTGTTGTGTGCATCAGATGGATTAGTGAGGGAGATCTAGGCGTTAGAAAAAGATGCCCCATTCGACTGCAGAGTTTAGACCGTTCTTGACAGTGTCTAAGTCAAAAATCCACTTTTGTTCACTCTTACGCAGGGCCAGGTCTCTGTTTCCCCCTCTCTTAGGTGCTTGAGATGTTTGGATGATAAACCAGAACATTTCACTTGGTTTATGTTTTAACTTCACATAGTGAGCCACTAGAGGTTTGTTAGGTGTTTGATTTCTGTTGTTACCCTCCTTGACGCCACTATTGCTTGAAGTCTTGCGAGAATCCTATGAATGTGGGACCCTCCCCGTTAGCATGAGAGAAACTTTGGTGGTCCCCATACTTAAACCCGACAAACCCACAGATAGGTGCGACTCTTACCGCCCGATTGCGATGATAAATTATGATGTTAAAATACTTACGACAATCCTAGCCAACCGACTAGCCAGAGTAATTGGAGACTTAGTGCATGAGGACCAAAACGGTTTTGTACCCGGTCGTAATACGACCATGAACCTGCGTAGGCTCCAACATATAATAACCCACACTGACAGAAGCAAAGAATGCTATGCACTACTGTCCTTAGATGCTATTAAAGCATTTGATTCAATATATCGGTCAGGGGTTTATTAGATGGATCAAAATACTGTACAATGGGCCAAGGGCACGAGTAAAATCTGGGAGATATGTATCAGAGTCGTGGGACATCCGCAGAGGTACCAGGCAGGGGTGCCCACTCTCACCCATGCTGTATATACTGGGCCTGGAGCCCATCGCTCTCTTCTTTAGGCAGCAATTCTTCGATGCAGGCATTCGGGTTGGAGGGGTAGACCACATCATCTCCTTATATGCCGATGACGTGCTGATATATGTCAATAATCCCCTTCTCAATGTACCAACAATGCTGGACATTTTAGACAATTACGCCAAGGTCTCGGGCATAAGATTCAGCAGAGCCAAGTCCTGCTTGTTCCCGCTCGAGGGACTGAAGATAAAGGCCATTACGGAACTTCCTCTGGTGGGCATAACCTGGCAGACTAATTCATTCCGATACCTTGGGATTCAGATTCTACACGCCCCAGAACTAATGCACGATCATAACACTAGAGCGAAGATCCCAGCGCTACCTAAGTCCATGGGGTTCTGGTCTAAACTGCCTGTATCCACGATGGGCAGGGCCTCCATAGTCAAAATGATTGTCCTCCCCAGGTTCCTGTATGTGTTCCAAAATGTGCACTTCTATATTACTAAACCTTTCTTCCGTTTGCTGGATACAATAATCTGGGATTTCCTATGGGGGAGGTGTAGGCACCGGGTGGGCCTGTCCACATTAGTCTTACCATACAAATCGGGTGGGATCCAACTGCCTAATTTAGAGAAATACTACCTGGCAGCCCAGTTGGTATTTGTATCAAAGTGGTTAGCAGACGGGTCACTTCAGAGACCCCTCTGTTGCAGTCCATGATCTCCCCGTTACGCTTAAAGGAATTGATCTGGGGCCCTCAAACCCTGATAAGCAACCCACCCTTCCTGGTGACCCTGGGTAGGAGAATATGATACAGAACCTCAGTGATTATGAAACTAAAGCAAACATATTCCCCGGAAATGCCACTGCTTTCGGGGTTGAATAAGACTGATACCGATCTAAATAGTGTCAGCCTCTGGGAGGGAAAAGGAATCTACACGTGGGGAGACCTGTATGAAGGGGGGACCTTTCGGGAGTTCTCAGAGTTACAGGCGGAGTATGATATTCCCTCCAGTCAATACCTATGGTATCGGAAGATTAGACTGTTTGCCCGAACAAATTGGGAAAATTGGCCACAGGAACCAGACATGAACCCCTTTAAAACGCTGCTTTATAGTTTGGGAGAGGGTGGAAGAGTGGTGTCCCAAATATAAGGCCATCTAAGTGATACACCTAACCCCGAAGCTTAGAACTACGGACCACATGGGAAACTGATATAGGGCGGGAACTAACAGATAGCGAATGGGACAGGGCACTGTCATTCTCTGGAGAGGTCTCTAGAAATCGACTGATCCAGATCAACGTGTTATACCGCACCTATCTGACCCCGAGTAGATTGGCCAAATTCAACAACCATGTGCCGCCAAACTGCACCTGGTGCGGAGCTGATAACGCAGACTTAATCCACATGCTATGGACCTGCCCCAAGACCCAGACTTTCTGGTCCAAAATAAAACAAATGTGCGAGGAGGCGGGTCACACTAGGTACGAATGGACCCCACAAGAGTGCCTCCTGGGCACCTATCCTAGGTTAGCTAAACTCAAACATTCAGTCAAACTAATGGATTTGGCATGCATAATGGCGAAAAGGACTATGGCTATGTCATGGAAAAAACCCGCAGGACCGATTTTCACAGTGTAGCGTAAAGAACATGAGAAATGGGCGAACGCCGAAACAAAGGCTTGGGAAGAAAGCGTAACCAGGTCTACTGAAGACTCGAGTATGGCGCTGGTTGCATGGAAAGATACCATGACAAAACTGTTCCACTCCCCTGATGATAAACCTCCTTGAATAACCCGCAGGAAGCACACTCGACCACTGCGGAAAAAAGACGCCAGCTTCAATAGGTCCATCGTGAGACACAATGACCCCCTGGTCTGGTCCATGTCCCCCCCCCCCTTTCCACGACAAGAGCATCTGCCCTATCGGTCACCAGTGAAACTGGACTTGGATTGACACCGGAGACAGTTACTGTTCATTGTTGTTTGTACTTATTGTTTGACATGTTGCTGTATAAGTATGCAGACTTGTTTATTGATACTGAAGCTGGCACCAGAAAAAGGTGCAGTGTTTGCAAATATAACAAAATGCCAATAAACAAATTTTAAAATAAAATAAGTACAAGAGTCTAGATATTGGTTGCTGAATATCACTGTCTTGAGGTCAGTGGGAGATGCAGTGTAGCATTCCAATGGTAAATGTACCACCAATGAGTCCTTAGCATACTAGTATCTGGCGAAGTGGGCCTGGGAGGCTAAATAATAGACCTCTGAGTCCGAGGCCACAAGGCTGCCGTTCTCATATGGGTCAGTAAATTCAAACTGATCCTGGCCACCCCACCTCCCCCCCAAAAATGCTGACACCAGCGCCTGCAACGTAGTAAAGAAAATGTGCCCAGACCAAATGGCAAGGTTACAGAAAAAAAGCAATTTAGGGAACACCGCCATCTTGAGCAATGGTATCCGCCCATACAGTGAGATTGGGAGACCCGCCCATAGTATCAGTTTTGCAGCCATCTGTTGCAAGTATATCTCGTAATGTTCACCTTACAGTGTTTGGTGGTTCCTGGAAATCACAATCCCCAAGTACCTAAACTTCAGAGGGGCCCAGCGATTCCCCCTATGATCAGCCAGTTGGTCGGTGGAAGCTTTTACAGGGAACAGCCCTGATTTGGCACAGTTTTTTTTATACCCTGAATACTGCATACATTTGTATATGTCTTGTATGATAGGGTCTATGTTCAGTTCAGGGCCATGGATATAAAGCAATTCCTCATCCGCATACAGTGAAATTACCTGGGCAGGTCCCGATATTCGAATCCCTCTGTGTCCATAAGAATCCCAAACTAAATCTGCAAGTTGCTCGATCATTAGTCTAAATAGCAGAGGGGAGAGTGGAAAGCCCTGTCTGGTGTCCCATCCTAGTTGGAATGAGGATGATAGGGTGTGGTTGGTGCACAATGGACTTGAATAAAGCAGCTTGAAACATTGCAGGTAGTAAGGGCCAATTCCAAATTGGTGGAGCACCTGAAATAGGTAGTGCCAAGAGACCAAATCAAATGTTTTCTTGGCATCTAGTGACGCTGCAACGGGAATAGCCTGGGGACTGATCTGTGCCATCACACAAAACAGCTGCTGGAGACTTAAAGCTATAGACCTGGTAGGAATTAAGCAAGATTGATCCGGGTGTACTAGTTGTGACATGAATGGGAGTAGGGGTGTTGCCAAAGGTTTTGCAAAAACCTTAGCGTCTGTATTAATTAAAGGCAACGGTCTATAAGAGGTGTAAGGAATGCATGGTATCAAACCGTAAGACAGACACAAGTTACCACAGTTCAAGGGTGTTTATTGAACATCAAAAAGGGTTCGAAAAATGCCTATCTAATCCTAAATCTAAAGATGGGAGCAAGCTACGACCATCAAAAAATAAATAACACTGTCTCGTGGAGCCTGTGCCAAAATAAAAGGACCTATACTAATAAAACCTATTGCCAATCCTTACTCTAAAAATACAAGGGTGAGGGATAATGTCGCATTCAAGATATAAGTGTTCAAGAAATATGTCAGGATAGGTAAAAGATATGTTCCCCTTCCCCACGTTTGAACACAGGGTTAGGCAGAGCTCCTTGGCAGTGGGGCACACTCTGGCCTGCAAGCACTTCAAACTAGCCTTCCAGTGAGGCCTGTTTCCCCAGCTTTGACTTAGTTCATTCGTTGCACAGATCAATATGTTGTTTTCCTTTGTTTACCGGGATCCCCTCAATCGGGCTCAAACCACAGTTCATCTCAAAATAATTAAATCAAAGTTCACTTCTCTTGGGGTACCCTTCCCCAAGCTTCCCTGGACAAAGGCTTTTGCGACAGTATAGATTATGACTTGGGACTATACCTGACCACTTCGACCATTGTCAGCTGATACTTCTTCACAACACCTTCTGGGACTTGCAGTTCCGGAATTCTGGTAGTTCACAAAGTTTACAACAAAAAATAAAGATCTCATCCAATATTCTCTCTTCTTCTAGCTTCCCTCGTTCGGGCTCAAGCTAGTAGTTTTATGATTCAGACCCCCCTCCTCCGTGCTCAGACCTACCGCTGTTTAATTTCTAGGCTTCCCTCGCTAGAGCCCAAGCCTTTTAAACAGCTCCAAGCATTCTTAATGCTACTTCAATTGTTTGCGCTTTATTCTTAAAGCCTTTAATAGTTCATGGACATTGCACAGAGAATTCCGAATGGGCGATCCTATCTCGCCGGGTCACTCTGTTACCCTGTATCACCTTTCAGGTTATCCAACACTCAACATTCTCTTTATCTCGAGGTTGCCATCATACGTGCAACCTTTCATCTCTGATACAGATGTTTTCACTTTATCTCAACCGGGTTTGTATTTTCCCTTTCTCACCGGCTGCGTTGCTCAATGTCTGTCTGTGTTCTCGCACCTCCTTAATTCAGTCTTCTACCTTAAGCACACCTCCCCAAATCAATCTTTCCCAGGGAGGGGACCATGCTTCTCTCCATGTCTTCTCACAGAGGCTACATCAGGAGAGGGCCTGTGGGGCTTCAGTAGTACAGTTATGATTGCTTCGCATGGACCTAGGGAGTAGACCCCTCTGGTATGATTATTCGCACACCTGCAGCAGTCTGGGAGCCAACTCCTGATGGAAGTTTTTATAGTTATATCCCCAACCCGTCAGTGTCAGGGCCTTTCCGGAGGCTAACCATTTCATTGCTACCACTATCGTTATAGGCTGCTCCAGAGCCAGGCCAGTCTCTGCACATAATGTTGGCAAGGCAATGTCAGTCATGTACTGGGAAAGCTCGTTATTCGTCGCAGTTAGAATACAAGGTAGAGTAAAATTTAGAAAACATATTGTTAATGTCACCCTCCTGTACCAGCATCGTACCGCCTCTCCCCTGTATACTCATGATAAGCTGTCGAAAGCTCTCCCCCTTGTCGAGCCTGGCCAGCAGACTGACACATTTTCGCCTTCCCCATACCTCCTGGCTCTCGCTGGAATGTCCCTGTGTAAGACTTCCCAATCGGCCAGGGCATGGAACCTCAACAGCAGATCCTGGGTTTGCCACAATGTGGATCCCTTCTGTGTCCCCCCATGTCTATTCTCCAGTTCCCTCAGCTGGCTCTCAACCTCACCTAGCTCCCGTCTAATACTTCTAAGAGCACCTGTGGATGTGGACATAAGCACAGCTCTAATCCACACTTTAAATGTTTCCGACAGCGTGGAATGCAGCTGAACAGAACTCTCATTTAACTGAAGAATTTGGCTATATCCATTTGTAATGCCTCCACAATATTAGAATCCTGCAACATAGCGGATGCCATTCTCCAGAGTGGGTGTGGTCTGTGGCAGTCACAAACATCAATGACAACACCACTGGGAAATGATCCGACAGTGTTCGGGGGTAAATGCAACAATCCTGGACCGTAGATAGCAACTCAGGGGTTAGTAACCAAAAGTCTATACAAGACCTGAAGTCATGGACTGAGGAGTAATAGGTGTATTACCTGTCATATGTGTGCAAATCCCGCCACACATTAGCCAGAGGCAGATACAACAACAGCATGTGCGGTGTCTGGGCAGCCTTAGGGCCTCATCACCAGTTGGGTGGCATCCCAGCAGTATTACCACTGGGATACCGCCTGGGCAAATAGTGCTACCACCAACTGGTCTAGCGGTATTACCGCCAGATCCTGGGTTGGACAGTAGCAGTAACTCCCCATTTGTTCCACTGGACACAATGGAGCATTTTTGGTGCAATTACTGTGTGCTAATACCGCAGCTGGTAATTTCACCGAAAAGTGGCTTTTTTTTGGTGTATTTACCCCCAAATCAGATCTGGGGGTAATGCTGCCAGACTTGTGATAGGGCCAGTCCTTAAATGTGGCAGTAATACCATTACCGCCACATTTAAGGGCTACTGCCCAACTCGTGATGAGGCCCTCAGTCAGAACCCGAGGGGTACAAGACGTTCTGTCTAAGTGGTTGTCAAGGATTGTATTAAAATCCCCAGCCTGGATTATCATGGGCCCATCAGAATTAGCTAGTGCACTGGAGATCTGATGGTAAAACTCAGGATCATCCACATTTGGACTGCATGCATTAACCAGGATAACCAGATAGCCTGGCAAAGCCCCCAGACTATTAAGTAGTTGCCCAGGTGGGTCAACAGTACTCCTGGAGATCCTGAATCCCAAAGAGTGATGTGTTAAAGTAAGAACACCCCGTGACTGTGAGTAGTAATCAGTATAGAACCACAAAGTGCCCTGGCTGCGTGCAAATGTCTCATGTACCCTCCCGAGGCAATGTGTTTCCTGTAACATGACAATTTTAGGCCCATGCCTTTCATTGTAGGAGATGACCTTCCGGGCCTTAACAGGATTATTCAACCCCTGTATGTTCCATGGTAATAAAGAAAGCAGGAGCCCACCATTGCCCATCCCGTCACATGCCACATACGAATACTTACCCCTGAGCTCTCAAGACACACATTAGTGACTCCTATGCAACCACCTCCACTTGACTCTCAGACATTTTAACTTTTGAACCCTTCGCCCAACCCAGCCTTCCCCCACCCTCACCATCCACCCCAACTTGATTGTGTACCCCAAGCAACTTTTTCTATGCAACATTAGGGAGTGCACTGTGAAAATCAACTGAAATTTAGAATGTTAGAAACGCCCAGCATAGCGCCAAAAGCGGCACAGCAGTGACTAATAACAAGGAGTCATATGGGTTAGCGTCTGAGATATCAGATCCAAAGTCAGTCACCCGATGCAGGTTACGCTGTCGTGAAAGCCCAATATTTCTGTCCAGTGCCAGGGCCTCGGCTCACCCGGGATAGGTATGGACCTCTCGATATAAGCCGTGGCCACCTCATGTGTGGACACAGTATGTCTGGGAACATCATGCCGTACAGGACCAGTCTATCTCGAAGGAGGTGTGGTACATGGTCAAAGGGTCTCTTCACTGCTTGGACTCCAGCAGAGAAGTCTGGGTAAATGTGCACTCTCGCAGATTCAAATTGAAGTGTTCCCTTCTGTCTCGCAAGCTTACGCATAAGATTCAGTCGCAATAATTAAAAAGTCTGGCAATGATCGTTTGCGCAGGCACCTCAGTTTTTGGGATTGGGGCTAATGACCGGTGTGCTCTCTCAACCAAAGACTGCGCGGAGAATTGCACCTCACCGAAAACAGACTGCAGGATTACTTTAACAAACAGCTCTATAAGGCCATGGACAGCCTTTTTGGGGACCCCCACTATTCTGATGTTGTTCCGACGGAAGCAAGTCTCTTCATCTTCACATTTCGAGCGTACTGCCAGGAGCTCCTTCTTGAAGACTTGAGGATCTTGGCCATGCATCCCAACCATGTACTCTAGATCATGACTTGTGTTTCAACTACTGTGATCCGGCCACTTTCCTTATCCAGTTTAGCTCGCAGGGAGTTAATGTTGGACACGATATCATCTAGGTTGGAGTTCACTGACCCAAAGCCTGCCTTCATCGATGACATTTAAGGATCCATGTTGAGAGTACCAGGTGGGCCCCCCCTAAGTATCACCCCCGGTGTCATTGCATGTCGTGACATCCCTGTGCTGGTAAAGGAATTCTTGAGGCCTTTCCTGCCCTTCCCAGTGGTCATCGTGTCCAGGAAATGAAGAAGGGAAAGGGGGCCCGCTGCAACACAGAAGGCTCCCAGTCCAAAAGGTCACCAACACAATGTGCCCGTAGTCGAGCAAGAAGATCACTGTGTTCCAATTCCAACAGTGACCCAATGCGCATATGATACCCGCTGCCTGCACCAGTGCGACCCAAGCAATATGGGGCCAGTAGTATCAACCACTTCTCAAATGTGGACCAATCAAGCAGGCTGAGGCGCAGGTCACAGGCTCAGAACAAGTGGTATCACCGCTGCATCCCAGCTAGCCCAACAGAGGAGCAGGATCCCAGCAGAGGCAATTCAGTCTTATCAGGAGCTGGTGAACCCTCCTGAATCTGTACAAACAGGCAAGGCGCACAAGGCCACCACTATGGGAGAGAGCAGGGCAGGGCCAACCCACATCCTCCCGCTTCCACTCCAGCTGCGGGAGCCCCCAGGTACCTGTCTCAATGTTGCATCTAAAATGGTGGCCGATCCAGAACTACCACAGCAATTTGTCAATGGTCCTCCAGGGATGGTAACAGGGTGTCGGGTGAGCGCTCCACAAAGAATGGGCTTCGGTGCCTGGTCCGCCGTCCGCCTTCTCCAGCTGCTGGCCCTTTCTGCAGCTCCATGCCCGCTCTCACTCACTCCGAAGCAGCTGTCGAGCTGACACAGGATCAAAGGCGGCCACATCTGCCACTGCCAAAACCACACCAAAGAGGTTTGGAGCAACCCAAAACTCTGTACACTGCCGCTTCCCTCAGAAGTCAGCTGAGCTAGTGGCTACATACTGCTATGCCGAAACGGCACAATAGTGTTTGAAAAGGATTATGTCCAACTCAGAGCTTCTGTCTTAGGCAGCCATGCACGTTGCTACTCAGCAGCGACCCCCCCACACATTTTTTAAAAGATGTAATGTATGTTTAGTTCATATCCTCTACCCATCCCCATTATCTATGATGGACAGTTAATGGTGGTTCATGCAGGCTTAGTAATTGATTAGGGTTGATTGACATGCATTAGCAAATCAAGTAAACTGGTGGCAACCTTTTAAGGTGTAGGCCCATTTCTCTTCATTTGATCTCAAATGTGCTTACCATCAAGAAAATCTACACAACAAATGTAGGGGTTTGACTATTTGCAAAGTAGAGAGGAAGCATTCCAGTTTCCACAGGATGACATTCGGTTTGACATATACTTCATATACTTCAAGAATAATGCATGTATTAATCAAGGACACAGTGGGAATAGTCTTATACCAAGATTATGGGCCTCATTACGAGCTGGGCAGTAAGTGGAAAAAGTGGTTGTAACTTTTTTACAGAATGGTTCTAACAAAATTACTGCCACATTTACTACTCTGCCGGAAAATGTGCACTAATTCCAGTGGAATAAGTACCAGCAGAATTACTGCCAGCATTTGGCAGAATTAGCCCGAGCACTAATTCCGCCGGCTGAATTACTGCCACAAAGCAAAACCGTATTTCCAGTATTTCCACCTAAAAGGGATAGGCAAATGCATACAGGTGATGGCAATTAAGCCACAGGTCCACCCAATCTAATCAGAAAGGTTACATAAGGCCCACACCTCCCTCAAAAACACCTTCCAACAACATGCTGCCACTAGCAGTTGCAAACTGGGATATGAAGCACCTCCTGCTCTACATTGGGACAGAGAGTCAGGAGCAGCATTATAGAGCACACGCAGCAGAGAGGAGGAGGAGATGTCGTGGAAGGCGTGCGCCCATTCCCCGGGTCAGGCCCGGGTCAGGCTCTCCCCCTGGGCATTAACAAATGTCCAGCTGATAACCCTGTACTGTACTGGCTGCACAGGCAGACCACAGCAGAGCTACTCTCTGCGATTCATGATGACATCCAGAGCAGAATCAAAATCAAAACTGCCTTATCCCTGCTGCTGAAACCCACATTTTGAGTTGTGCTTGGGCAAGTGCTAGAAGCACTTGTGCGCTGCGCACCTCAGCATATCTCCGTGCCCACCACCCCAGCACAGATAAGTGCCATAAAGGCACATTTTTCCTTGGCAGCCCACCTGCCTAACGTTATTGCCTCTCTGAACGGCACCCATGTGGCGTTGGTTGCCCACCAGGCAGCAGAAGAGGTATACTGCAAAATGATGCATTATCATTATATGAATGTACAGGTGACCTGCAATGCAGACCTCACCATCACACATTGCTACGCCCGCTTTCCTGGTTCCTGGTTCCACCCACAACGCCATGGTCCATTCGGAACAGCACACTGCCCGCGTAAATGGAGAGCCACAGAGGGCAATGGACCTGGATACTGGGAAAGTACATCACATAGAATAATCTCGCGTCACAAGTGAAATGCTACGTGAAGGGGCCGTGGTGGACCACTACAAATACTAATCAATGCACAGAGCCTGTACATGCAGGACCTGCCCTCTCACCCCATATATACCATCCCCCAACCCACAGGACACTAAGCCATGCAGGACAATGCAGTAGCATATCGGTAATGCTTATCGCTCAATAAGTAACTAATTCACAGAGAGGCTTAAGGGTACCACAACGCATAGGGAACACATAACACAGACAATATCACAGACCACCACTGCACAATGACAATTCAACACTGGCAGACAGTGATAGTATGTTGGCTGAAAAACATGCATGTGAATCCATAAAAGCAAGAACGCAGAAACCTCAAACATGCACAACAACAACCAAATGCCCATCAGGGCACAAGCATGACAGCACTGAATAGGGCCAACAAAGACAACATGGACGTTGCAAATCCTATCGCAGGCCGTGAATGTAACAACTGGTGGTTGTGAGCTGTGTGCACAAGGTATCTAAAAGTGACAATGCATATGTACCCCCGTAGTATATCACACATCATTCAATTTCTGGGATGGAAAACCATGTTGTGCAACAATGTGCAATAGCTGCATCAAGAGAATGTCATCAACATGCCATGAAAAATGCCAAACATTCCAGAAATGCCACACATCATAAAATGGACTTTGGCTGACACCTGTGACCTTTGCCCTTGCAGGTGACGCTGGATACCCCCAGCAGATGACACCTGTGCGCAATCCACTTGAACCAAAGGAAGTGGCCTAGAATGGACCAGGCTGTGCATTGAGCAGACCTTCGGCCTACTGAAGGACTGTTTCCGGTGTCTCATCTGAACCGGAGTGGGTGTGGTGAGCAATGTACAGGCCAGAGAAGGTTGGGCAAATCATTGTTGTCTGTGCCATGCTGCACAGCATGTGCCACAGGCGACATATCCTCCTAATGACGACATGCCTCCCCTAAAGGACGACAACGTACTTTCTGCAGACCAAGTGCTGCCACACAGTAAGCACGAGGAAGGCAGGGATGGCAGTCTGGTGCAGAAAGAACTCAGACCATTTTTTCTAGACACATTTATTTGCACCTGTTGCACACTTTTATTCATAGCCAAATATTAAATAGTTCACACAAAAAGCTTTGTCCTTGCATGTGTTCAAATGTACATGTTCTTTGTTGCGAACTTTGCAAAATACCTACACGCGAGGGATGAGCCGAGGCCTCTCTCCCACTATACAGGCCTCGCAAATTCAGCTGGGGCTCTGTCCCCGAATTGCATTGTAGGATGTTCTAGACTGCATTGATAGGCCTCTCTCCCACTATACAGGTCCCCAAATTGCATTGTATGATGTTCTAGACTGCATTGATAGGCCTCTCTCTCACTATACAGGTCTCTCAAAGGTAGCTGGGGTTCTGTCCCCAAACTGCATTTTATGATGTCCAGACTGAACTGATAGGCCTCTCTACCACTATACAGGCCTCTCAAATTCAGATGGGGCTCTGTCCCCAAAATTCGCATTGTATAATGTTCTAGATTGCATTGATAGGCCTCTCTCCCACTATACAGGTCTCTCAAATTTAGCTCGGGCTCTGCCCCCAAACTGCATTCTATGATGTCTAGATTGCATTGATAGGCCTCTCTCCCACTATACAAGTTTCTCAAACCTAGCAGGGGTTCTGCCTCCAAACTGCATTGTGTGACGTTTAAATTGCACTAATAGGACCCCCTCCCACTATACAAGCCTCTCCATAATCTAACTGCGCTTAGCTTAGTACTCTATCAATCCCGAAAACCCACCACAACCTAACTCAGTTAAGTCCCATTCCAACAGACCGTTAACACCCTAACCCTCCCCCCCCCCGACAGCGCACTCTTAGGAAACACACCCTACCCACCGACAGGAAAGCAACACTGAGCCAGAGAACACCCCAGCGCATCCAGAGAAGGAAAAACCGAGGCCACTGCGACTGCACAACATAGCATAGAGGACCAACTAACTTACTACGCCTGCATTTAAACTGGAAAATGCCCCGACCCAGAAAAGGACGCTGAGCAAGAGAACAAGACAGTGCAACGAGAGACGCGAACACACAACACCGACAGAACCTACAAGAAGCAGCCCCACTCGAAGGAAACACGCCCAGCACAGCCATAACCGGAACAAAATCTACAAGAGAAAAATCCTTATACCTCACACCTTACCTCGCAACAACCACAGTACACCAACACCCCAACACGGAAACCCCGAAACATGCAAAGAATTTCCTGAAACATGTGGGAAAACGATGGGAGCACTCAACAAGAGAGTGGGAGGCCTCCGACCCCATCACACCTTACATCACAAGAACAGAGGGACAACATTGTTTTCCACCACATCCCGCACAATACGGGGAAGCACTGACAACCAGCAATGCTACCTCCCACCCAAGAATCGGACTCAATGAAGAAACCACCGCTGATCTTCACCCGAACAGCATCACAGCAGAAACACCAAGAATAATCAGCCCTGTTATCAACCTACTGGACCGCTTCAATGAAGAAGCAGCTGTCGCCGTTCTTCATGCTACCGACATCAACGCGGAAAAACTACAAACAGACAACTACAAACTTGAACAACAAATAACCTCAAAACAAAATCTCACCCAGAGAATCCACTGCAACCTAATAAACGCAAGGTCAATGTCCCAACACGCAACTGAAATATACGACCTCCTTTCAGAAGGAGGCATAGACATCCTATTTATAACCGAAACGTGGCTAGACGACAACTACAAGATCACCCTCAACAACTGCCTGCCTGAAGACTTCAAATGCATCCAAACAAACAGAAAATCCAAAAGAGGGGGGGGACTAGCGATCATCCACAAGGAACAACTGGCCATCAAAATGGAAGATCCTCTAAACATTAAGAAATGCGAATCCTTAATACTACGACTTTCAGTAAACCCCAAAACTAACCTGAAATTCATACTGATATACGGACCACCAACCTACGACGCGACTTTCATAGACTCTTTCATGGAAGCAATCATCACCCTAGCCATTAAGTACAACCATCTGATCATCCTCTGAGATTTCAACATCTGGTTCGACGAAGAAACCACAACCACACAAAAATCCCTAACCGCCCAACTAGCAGCCATGAACCTACAACAACTAGTCAAAGGAGCAACCCACTCAGCAGGGCACACACTTGACGCAATCTTTGCCAACAAGGATCTCATCACCACAGCACCCCCAATTCAAATACTTTGTAGCGACCACCTCATCATTCCATTCATAATCACAACGACCGCTCCAACAAAAAAGCAACAAGAAAAACGACCCATCATGATGAAAAGAAATTGGGGAACCATAAAAAACTCCAACCTAACCGAACTCCTAGAACTCAGCAAACCACAAGCATCAACCATGGAAGAAGCAGATCTAGACAAAAAAGTTGCCCTACTTCATACCTGGATTGCAACAACCCTAGACAACATCGCCAAAGAAAAGCCCTTCACCCCATCACGTAAGAAAAACACAGCAAAAACACCACTACTCAATGACATGAAAAGAAAAAAACCAAAAACTAGAATCTGAATGGAGGACCAACAAGACCTCCACAAACAAATTGAAATTCCTACAACAGATCCGCTCATATAAAAAGGAAATACAAAAAGCGAAGAGGAAACATTACGACAACCGAATCTTCAGAGTACCAAACTGCCAGAAAGAACTATTCAAAATCATAAACGAAATAAAAAACCCACCGGGCTGCAACAACACGCCAATTCCATCAAAGAAACTCTTCAAAAACAAAATAACTTCCATCAAACACACCATTCAAAACAGACCAAGCGATGACGGTGCAAACCCCACCGACACCGACGGGGAACACGCAAACAAGCTACGAAACTTCCCAGAAATATCAGTTGAGGCTTTCGTCAAACTGGTAAACCAAAGCAACAAATCAGGCTCTCCTGAAGACCCCTGCCCCCCTGACATATACAAAACAATTCTAAAACAAGGAACACCCATGGAATACCACAGGAACCTCCTCAACCTCTCAATCTCAACAGGTAAAGTACCACAGGCCTTCAAATCAGCCAACATCAAGCCGCTACTCAAAGACACAACAGGAAAAGTGGAGGACTTATCTAAGTATAGACCCATCTCCAACATACCTTACATAGCCAAACTGCTAGAAACGTACGTCTACCAAACAACCCAAGAATTCATAGAAGAGCATTGCCTACTAGACCAGGCACAAATTGGTTTCAGACCCACAAGAGGAACAGAATCAGCTCTCCTCTCAATATGGGATGACCTAAAAACGAATGCAGACTCGGTCAACAGTACCGCCCTGATTCTCCTTGATCTGTCTGCAGCTTTCGACACTGTCAATCACACCATCCTCAAAGAGATTCGAAGGACTAGGGATAACAGAGTCTGCCCTACTATGGATCAAATCCTTCCTAACAAACAGAACAGAAACAGTATGGATGAAACCTTTTAAATCCAAACCCAGAGAATCCACATGCAGAGTACCACAAGGCTCATCCTTCTCCCCGCTGCTATTCAATATCTACATGCACCTACTGATCAAACTCATCAAAAAACACGGCCTCACATGCTACAACTACGCCGACGATACTCAAATAATCTTCAACATACAAGATGCCAGAGAAGAAAACACCACACTAGAGAATTGCCTTCATGACATATTCAACTGGATGAACCTCAACCATCTCAAAATCAACCCGGGCAAAACAGAGATAATGATCGTTTCAAAAAAGAGAGGAGACATAAACTACATCCCCTGGCCAAGAGAGCTCGGCGCCACACCAGAACCATCATCAACTGTAAAAAACCTAGGGGTCCTTATGGATAACAATCTCACTCTAGAGCCACAAGTAAACTTGGTAATCAAGAAATGTTTCTTCCTCCTGCGAACAGCAAAAAGGATCCTACCGTTCCTGTCCTTCGCCAACAAAACACTCACAATCATCGCTCTGATTATGTCCAGAGTAGACTATGTCAACATTCTATACCTGGGCATGCCTGAACGACTTTTAAAAAAACTGCAGCGCATACAAGATGCAGCAGCCAGACTCCTCCTCAAGCTACCCCGAAGAGAACACATCACACCCGCGCTAAAAATACTACACTGGCTACCACTAAAACAATGAATAAAGTTCAAGTCCATGTGCATCACGCACAGAGC
Organism: Ambystoma mexicanum; assembly: GCF_040938575.1. Classification (NCBI taxonomy): domain Eukaryota; kingdom Metazoa; phylum Chordata; class Amphibia; order Caudata; family Ambystomatidae; genus Ambystoma; species Ambystoma mexicanum. The sequence continues at coordinate 558,440,889 of NC_090931.1, forward strand.
AATACACAAACAAGGCGCAGAATTCCTAAGCGATAAACTACGCATACATCAACCAACAAGAACACTAAGATCAAGCACCGACATACGCCTGGAACCAAAACCCTACAACAGGAAAAAACTCGGAGGATCCTCTTTCTCCCACCAGGCACCCAAAACCTGGAATGACCTACCTAAGAATATACAGAACACAACAAACCAGCATTCCTAGCATTCAGGAAACTCCTCAAATCGTGGCTCTTCACAGGGTAACCACAACAGACACGCACCAGAATGCGCAGACATTAAAACAACAATGAAAATAACTCCAATCCCGGCCACTCTTAATTTGGACAAACACTCAAACCAAAGAACTAACCACCCGACAGAGCATAAAATATCATGGAAAATTGCCACAAAAGGAAGGCTCCAGAGACTGAACACATACTTAGTCACAGACGAAAGCCCTCTAGTGACTCGCCCACTCACACCTACCGGACGCACCATATCCAGACCGGCAGACGCAGTTAGATAGAATTGAGAATATTAGCATGGCCACACTTGGATGGAGTTGAGGACATTGGCCTGCGTCGCATCTAGAGGGGACTCTGAATGCTAGCATGCCCGCCCTTGGATGGAGTTGTGAATATTAACATGTCTACATTTGAACAGAACTGAGAATGTCAGCCTGCATCGCATCTAGATAGGACCGTGAGTGTTGGCATGCCCGCACCTAGGTGAAAGCTGAATGCCAACATACCCACACCTAGATTAGTGAAATATAAGCATGCGTCGCATCTAGATAGGACTTTGAGCGTTAGCATGCCCGCACCTATGCGAAACCTGAAGACTAGCACAGACCACACCTAGAATTGTGGACATTGGCCTGCGTCGCATCTAGATGGGACTGATTGAAGGGTAGCAAGCCCGCGCCTAGATGAAACTTGAATATTGGCGTGGACCACACTTGGAATTGTGAACACCAGCCTGCGCAGCATCCAGATAGGGCTGCGAATGAAGGCATGCCCACACCTGGACAGATTTCTAGACGCTAACTTGTGCCGCATCTGGACAGGACTGTGAATGTTGGCTTGCCCACGTCCAGATAGAATTCTAGACATTGGCCCGCGCCGCATCCAGATAAAGTTGTGGGGGTCAACTGGTGCCACACTGGGACAGAACTGCAAATGCTAGCATGCCAGAGGTCAGGTAACCCACTAACCAATATAAGCTCAAACTCTGCATACTTATCTCACTCAAACTCACACAACCATCTCTCGCACAACAAGCCGCACGCACTTCACAACACTGCAACAACACATAAGCCGGACCAACCGCACACGCGGCCTATCACAGACCCGATACCCGCACCAAAGCTCAGCATCTGGTGTATACCGAGTTGAAGCTGCCAACAGAACACCACTCCTCTCGCTATCCTACTCCCTCTTCACCTTACTAACCCACTCCCACCTTATCATTTACAGATCCGCCAGAGCGCCTGGTGACGGTGCGCGGTACAAATACCTTTAACATTTAACACCTGCCCACCTCCCTCAACCCACAACACCTATTCCCACGCACCTCCCTCAATCCCCAACATCCAATCTTACCTACCTCACTCAACCCCCAACACCTATTCCCATTCACCTCCCTCAATCGTCAACACCCATCCCCATCCACCTACCTTGTGCCCAGTGAAATAGTGCCAACAAAAAGTATGTAATTACTGTGGCCACTTGCCCTTGCCAGGCTGTTCCGGCAGTGAGCGGGTCACATTTCACAGGGACTGGTGACGTGGTCTCCCAAACAATGACCCGTTTATAGGGGGTGACCGAAGTGGATAGGTCAGACTTGGACTTGGGTTATTTTACTGAAGCAGAAACAATTGCGGAGGAAATTACTGTAGTCGATTTCAAAGCAAATCAGTTTTTACTTCGGTAACACAACCTAAATCCATGCAGCTGCAGACAAACCCCCCTCGCCTACTTACATTTTTGCTGGCTGCCGCAGCCTCTCCTGTCCTCCTGCGGCATCAGTTCCGTCCATCTAACGCAGGTCGGAGCTGACGCTGCAGGGTCCCTTTTTATTTTTAGCTTTTTTCTTTCTTTTTTGTGTCCCCCGCTTCCAATGTCAACGAAGTGGGTGATGCCCCTGCAACCCCTGAAATCCATAATACCAAATATGGGGAAAGGAAGACACCCCTGCTGCTCATGTCTGGTATGTTGGGCTTGGAATTTTTAGTACTGGACGAATACCGTCGAATGGTTCATACGACCATTTTTTGGAACGTTTTGCATGTTTCCTCAGACTCCTGGTCGCAGAAAATGCTGAAATGCCCCTGGTCAGCGCCCTCACCCTCTAACCACCAACAGTTATGTCAGCAGTTGCCATGGATAGCTGCCGGCACTGCCAGCCCAGGGACCTGGCAATCCTGCATAATGAGCCCTACATTGAGTTACGAATGGCCTGCATTTCAGCTTTGTTTTAAATGCATACATGACACTGATCTATCTTATTCCGCCTCCTCCAGATCATATCAAGGAAATGCTGAGGCACACACTCAGGGCTATGGATAGAGCTGGGGCTGAAGCAGGGGAACCTGAACCCCTTGTCATCTGCGTCAAGTGGCTCAATGGCATCCTTGTTGCTTTCTGTGTCCATGTCACGCTGCTGATGGCACTGAATGGATGTCTCGGGTAATGAGGGAGAGTCAAGGGGCAGATGGGTATGTGCGGGTGTTGAGGCATGAATAGCAGTGGCTGCATGTTGTTCCTCACAAATCTCCACAGAACCAGCAGTGGAATGATGGTTGTAGCTGCAGGGGGTGCTGCACCTGCAGCTCTGTGTGCTGTGCTGTTATTAGGCGGTATGACAGCAGTGGCATGTGCACTGGTGGTGGAGGGGCCACTTGCCACACTTGTCGGGACAGTTGCGTGTCTACTTTGCATATGCTGCTGCTCTGCCCTGGTCCTGGTGTCTCACTTCTGCTCACCGTCCTCCTCTTGTCATGGCTAAGTGGAGCAGGGGTGGAGGTTGAGTTGCTTGCTGCAGTGGATGTGCCCTGGGATGTTGATGGCCTTGCCTCTTCTCCCTGAGGCGACTGTGAACCTGTTGGGTGTACAATGACATGCTGTCAGTCATCATGCATACTTGTAGTGGGCTGCAAGCAACTTGATGTAGGCTCATTCTATACACATGTGGTGTCCTGGACACGGTCAGTTGCAGGTCCATGAGAATGGCTCTGCAATGTGCAAGTAGGGTCTACTGAGGGTGTACATCGCATATGCATGGGCTCATTGGCAGTTGGCCTGCCAATATGGCTTGTACATGTGTTGGCGCAGTGGGGTTCACTTTGCCCCTTGGCCTTTTCCAGCACACATGGGTCACATTTCCCCTACAGTGCATGTATATTTGCACAGTCTCGCAGCTGGGCAAAAAAAGAGTAAATGATCCTGGTCCTCCATCTTTGCTTGGCGCTTAGGGCAATGTGCATCTACTTCCTGCAGCTCTTTTTGGCATAAGCTACAACAGTAAAAGGCAATTCAATTGTGCTCTAGTTATAGGGCTCCTTTCTACTGTGTAATAACTCCATAATAAATACTCTTTAATGGAGTCTGTGGCTAAAATCATGAAACGCCTATTTGAAGGTTTACCAATTTCTGCCATCTCCCTACACATTATCCTGTGTTTCAGATCTCTTCGTTCTAAGGAAATGAGTTGTGACATAGAATTAAAATAAAAACCTGCATTATTTTAATGCAATATGCATTGGATATGTGTAAGCCATTTTATATGTTCTGCCCCTTTCTTAACTGCTACATCTGCCATTAAATATTGCATGTGGGTTTGCCCAGATTCCTATATATAAAATATGTTCTATGGCTAATTGTATAGAGGGGAATTGCAATACCTACACTTCCCTCTGATTACTAGCAATTATTTTGGTAGTAGATTCCTGATCTCCTTGCCGCTCTCCTCCTTCATGGTTCTTTTTTAAATCTTATGGCTGCTTCTCCTAGAGGAAAACATTTTTCTCTTGACATCCTGTTTCGCTCCATTGATAATGTTTTTAAAAAGTCCATTGCTTGAAATATTGTGTAGGTGACAATGTTTGGTTGTCCTCATGGTTTCTTATTGTTCATTTTTCCTGTTATAGTTATCTCCCCGGTGTTCTAGGCCCTTTGCTATTTAACACATTGTCAATACAGTGTGAGAGTGTGATTGTGAGTGTGTGTGTGTGTGTGGGGCAGACTTTATAGCACGTATAGGTGCTGCGAAGCGTGCATGCATGGCAGCCCAGAGAAATCTCAGGGTCTTTGATTTTCAAACGTAGGCAGGCCTGGCCCAGGCTCACTTAAAACCCTACTAATGAATGCATGCCAGAAAAATACATTACACAGTACAAATGCTGGAAATGGATGTGCATAGAGAAACTTCCTGAATGGCAGTACAGGGGAGCGCATGTGAATATAAGTGGGGACACTGGCATAGCGCTGGCTCCCGTAGCCCACAGTGCTGGGTGCCCTGCCATACTAGGTCTGGATGGGTTGGTGGGGCGGCAGAGTCGTCATCCATCAGGGTGAAGGCTGGACTGGGGCTTTTAGAGCGAAGGCACTGTGGGTTGGAGCTGACAATGACATGTGGCACGTGTCAAATGCCACGTTCAGCTCCAACGCCTTCTCCGGCTTCATCACGGCTCATATACAGGAACTAGAAAGCTCTCCCAGCTTCCTGGTTCCTGTTTGTGAGCACACAGAGGTGCTGAGGGTGGCCTTGAGTGACGGACTGAAGCTGGAAAAAATAGTTAAGGCTTTTTTAAAATAAATGTTATGTGATGTGCATTTTGCATGTGTGAAGTGCATGTCATTCATTTGTCATTTGTATTGCGCACCACTGACCCGGAGGCTTAAGGGCACATTACATAGACAGAGCAAAGGGGCAGGCGAATAACAGAGATTAAACACTAAGGGGAATAATTCCATCCTCCTTATCTAAACAGGTAAGTCTTCAGTCTCTTTCTAAGTACAGCTGTAGACTTGTCCTCCCTCATGTCTAGTGGGATAGTATTCCAGCTCCAGGAGGCTGCTACAAAGAAAGCTCCTTCCTTCATCTCAGAAAATCTATGTGCTGGAATTTGAAATTGGTTGGTATCATTAGATCTGAGGTTACATATATGAACTTTCATCTCTAACACTTCACTCAGATACAGAGGTGAGGGATCTATCATAAATGTATGCGTTATCACAAAAAGGCGAAAAACAATTCTGGCCTCTATTGGAAGCCAGTGCAAACTCCTTCTGGCATCCGACACATGTTCCCTTTTTGTAATGTACAGGAGAATCCTGACTGCATTATTTTGAATTACCTGAAGCCGACCTATCTCAGTTTTAGCCAAACCCATAAGCAGGCTGCCACAATAAACTAGCCTTGAGCCAATAAAGGATCTAACAAGTATCTTGCAATTTTATCTGGATATGAAGGGGTGGGCTTGTGACAAAAGTTTGATATGAGGCTGATGATACCATGCTCCCTACCTTAGCCTTCATATTAAGATTGCAGTCAAAGTATACACCTAATGTTTTAACTTTGTTCTTGGTTTCTATGAGACAGCCATCAATCAAGAATTGAGTGTATTCTAAGCCCATTTTCCTGGTTTTCGCCGGCGTGCCCACCGCCATAAACTCAATTTTGCTGCTGTTCAATGCCAGCCCATTTTCACACATCCAGCGTTGGATCACTCCATAAATATGATTGATAACTTTTTGATAATCTGCGTGGTTACCTGAAAGATTGTCATCAGCGTAATTAGTGAAATTGAGGGTCAAGAAATGGAACAATACAAATATTGTAAAAGGTGGGAGACAAACATGCCCATTGTGGTACCTCATGTGTATGTAGATTAGGGGTTGCCTCCGCCTAGGTGCTATTGACTCTACACCATCGATTCGACATGAATGATTGAACCCAATGTGTGGTTGCATCAGAGAACCCCGCCACCTTCCCGAAAATCAAGCAATAAGGTATGATGTACCAGGTGGAAGGCGGCAGAGAGATCAAGTAGCATCAGGAGTGCTGTTTGTCCATTATCCATAATCCGAAGAAGTTTTGACTTAAAATCCAGAAGAGCAGTCTCCATACCATGGTTTTCCCTAAACACTGATTGCCACTTATTAAGAATGTTGTTGATCATTAAATGTGTCAAAACTTGCACGTAGGCCACTCGAGCGAGTATTTTCAACAAGGGAGAGCTTGAGATAGGCCTGCAGTTCAAGGGATTAGCAGGACAAAGACCTGTTTTTTTTCAATAGAGGCGAAATCCATGTTTTCTTAATAGACGCAGGAACATTACATTAACTAAAGGAGGCAATCACAAAATTACACAGTTACCAATGAGGAGAGGGGAGCAGGTTTTTATAACCAATGCAGGACATATGACCCCCTTGCAAAAGGTTGGTTTCAGGTTTTTAATTAATAGAGCCAATTCCACCTCAGATATTGGTTTAAAATGAAATAGTTCTTTCTGGTCCCAGACTTTTAGGGGCTGATTCATGGAATTATGTGCGCCGAAAAACTGGCTTTGTGCGCCATTCTGCCTGCAAATCTCTGTTTCACAAATTGGGATTTGCAAGCAGAATGGCGCACAAAGCCTGTTTTTCGGCGCACATAATTACATGAATCAGCCCCTTTGTGTCAAACTAGAGGATAATTTCTCATTTGCTGTTATATATTCTTTTACCTGATCAATATCGACTTTAATTGTGTTGAGTTTGCCTTCCATGGCATCCTTGATAGAGGAACACCATTCGGTATCTCTAGTGACCCTTTTTACGCTAGATTAATTATATTACTCAGTGAAGACTTTATATCAGCCTTCTAATAGTTTTTTGCCATGTGTCAGATGTACGTATGTGCTATGGGTCAGTGAGTGGTGGGCGAATGAGAAGAAATGGGATAGTGTGGGTGTTTGAATGTTCTGGGTGGGTGTGTGCCTATGTGGAGAATGCAGTGAGAGTGAATGTAAAAGAAGGTGCATAAGTGAGTGACTGGTGGGTGAATGAGTAGGAATGTGATAGTGTGTTCTTGAACGTTCTCTTATGTGTCTTTGTAGATTTGATAGTTTGTGTTTGAATGTTCTGGGTGGGTGAGTGCGTGCCTGTGACAATGTGACAATGTGTGGACTTTCTTCTTGCCTCTACATTTCTTTAAATACAATGGGGAGCCCTATTAAAGCCTGGAGATAGAAGCAGGAAGTGATACCTGTATGGACTTTCCTCTAATCAAGTCTGTATTTTGGTATCCTAGGAAACCGGGGGTGACGAGGAGGAGGTGGAACCCAATGGTTTCACCTGGGCATATTGAAAGAGCCGCGGAGTGAAGAGTCTGCTGGCTCTCAGCTGACAAAGTTGCGCCGTTGTGCCAATAAGAAGGTTATTTTGTTATAAACTATAAGTGATCGTTGTCGCTAGCGGTAAGGAGGAGTCGGAGCCGTGTCAGAAGAAGCCGGCACAGTGAAGGAAATAAAGCAATCGTTATCGCTTCTCGAAGAGGGGAGAAAGTGACGCCGTTACGCTAGTAGTCAACCGAAAATGTTATAAAAGTGTTAACCGATCTGACGCCGTGAACCAACCTATGAATCTGGGACAAAGATACAGACATTAATGCTCCGTGAGTAAGTGCGCCGTTGCGCTATATGAGAGAGAGTTTGAGGCAGCTCCCCTGTGTCTGATGAGTGAATAGACGCACGACTGAACAAGGCAATGTCCTACTGAAAGGCGAAGCATTTCTAGAGTTGCGTTTTGGCAGAGAGGAGGAGTTTTCATATGACGGCCGGTAGGTGGAGCCGAACCTCATTGTTCGTTGAAGACAACAGCTGATCAGAAGTCGCGTTCGTACAGAACCAGACGGATCATGCAGAGAACAGGGGAGTGGTGTTGTGAAAGCTAAGAGGCACGAATCGGATGACCCAAAGAGTAAGAAACGCTATTCTTAGATAGAGAGAGTGCACATTTGAAATAAAGTAACACTTAGAAGGAGTGCTCAACCTACGTACATCTACCAATGTAAAGAGAATTAGAGGCTGCAATAACGTGTGTGCTCAACACTGGAAGACGTTCCATAGACATTTATGCCATATTATCTGAACGAGTATTTGTAACAGGATTGACATTCTGAAACCAACGTCGTCTTCTGGTGCACAAACAAGAAATGAGGTTGTCTGAGGAAAAGTAATAAAAAAACAGAAGAACAAACAAAAGAAGGGAGAGTGGATTAAGAAAAGAACAGAGATCAAGAAGCAAGCAAAGAAAGACAAACCAAAAAAACTGAAAAGAGAAATACTTTTATTGAACTGATTAAAAGGAATGTAAAAGAAACATTAGCCAACAAAGAGTCGAGTTAATGGACAATACAGAGACATAGAACTTATCACAAACGTTCTGAAGTGCGCATCCTGGTACAGAAGACTTAAGCATCGGCCTGGAAGACGTATCCTTTACAGTAAATCTATAATAATAGAAAAAAATGTGTTAAAAGAATTGGGCTCTCTTTCAGTCCAAACAAACTACCTGATGGCTGAAGACTGATTTTTTACCAAATCAGACATTTGAAATATCACAGTGCGTATACGGAGAATACAGTGTGAGTTGATGTGACAGAAGGTTTATCAGTGAGTAACTAGTAGGTGAATGAGTAGGATGTGATATTGTGTTTTGAATGTTCTGGGTGGGTTGGTTTATGCGTTCCTGTGTGGAGAATGCAGTGTAAGTGGACGTGAGAGGTTTATGGGTGACTGGTGGGTGAATGGGTATGAATGTGATTGTGCGTGTGAATGTTCTAGGTGGGAGGGTGCATGCCTGTGTGGTGAAAGCAGTGTGAGTGAATGTGAGAGGAGATGTATGGGTGAGTCACCGTGGGTGAAAAGTGACGTGTGTGTGTGTGTGTGTGTGTGTAAGGACCTGGTGCACTGGGGATCACTAGAGCATTTTTGACACATCCTTTATTGACTTGCCATTTTTTACTGGTATTTTCGGGCAAAGCCAAGTTAATGTGTGTCATTACCTGGCTAGAAAGGCATTTTGGTACAGTCTAGCCATTGCTTACTGTGGTGGCATGACATTTATTACTCAACATCTTTGATAAAGCAAGCATGATAAGTGGTATTACCTCGCTAGACTGATGTTTGAGTGTAACAGCTTGCATATTTCCTACTGTAGCATGACATTTTATTAACTGAGCATCTATGATGAAGCAAGAATGATAAGTGTTCTTATGGGTCTAGACTGACTTACATTGTAACCAGTTTGAACATGTTTTCTTATTGTGACAAGTCACTTTTAATCGCCAAAACCAACAGGAGTATGTTCTTACATAGGAGTACTGGTATGTATTGGCAGAGCCAGTTTTGTGCCTAGTGCTAGTAATGGTATTATAAAAAACATCTCAAAGCGAACATGAGTATGTTCTTATGTGGGAATACTAGCATATGTTGGTCGAACCAGCATGGAAATATATGGGCACAGCCAGCTTGAACAAGTTTTTCACACTGAATATACTGGAAGGGACCGGCATGACAATACATTGGTCCTCCAGAACTATCAAGGACAACATTGCCTCCATTGCACCAGCCTTGGCCGATTTCTGTAATCACTCCTTTGCCACTGGCTCCTTTCCTCTACCCCTAAAGCACTCCCTAGTGCACCCTCCCCTCAAAATTCCCTCTGCTGACCCTTCCTGTCCGGATAACTACCGTCCTATCTACATTACCCCCTTCATAGGCAAACTCCTGGAGAAGCTGGCCAACTTCCAACCAATCTAACACACTGAATCTGATGGTTGCCTCCGCGACCACCAATCTGCCTTCAGAGCAGCCAGAGGCACAGAAACTGCTCTTCTGAACACCCATGAAGACCTGCTCTCAAATCCTGACTCTCCTTCTGTTCTTATCCTTTTGGAAGTTTCCTCTGCCTTTGACACAGTCAATCATGCCACCCTGACTTATATGCTTCGTGACACACTTGGCATCACGGGCCTGGTACTGGACTGGCTGACCTCGCTCCTCTCCGTCCATCCTTCCTAGGTTCAACTGAGCCCTTTCTCTCCCCTATCACACTCTCGACCTGCTGCATCCCTCAAACCTCTATCCTCTCGCTGTGGCTCTTCAACATCTACCTTGCCCCTCTGGCCAATCTGATCTCCTCCTTCTCTCTTGACTTCCAGCATTATGCAGATGACATGCAGCTCTCCTTCAAACTTCCCTCGACTTCCTCTTCCTCCACTCTCATCCCTGACTGTCAGACAGCTATTCAGGTATGGTGTGCTGCTACTGATCTATGCCTTAATGCCAGTAAAACAGAGATCTCTCATATTGGGAGCCCAGCTCCCTCCTTCCCTCCTACCCTCTAGCTGCCCTCCATGGGTCCCCCCCCCACCCTCATGGGAGGCAAAAAACAGCTTGGTGTCATCATTGACTCCTCTCTCTCCTTCTCTCCTCACATTGCGGACCTTGCCAAGATGGCACACTATCAGCTGCAGCTCTTCAGAGGCATTCTTCCTTTCCTCACCTTCCCCCAGATACTGTCTCCAGAGCTCTGGTCCTCTTTAGGCTGGACTACTGCAACAGCCTCCTCCTCAATCTTCCTTTATCTTCCCTTTGCCCCCTTCAATTAATCCAGAATAGGACTGCAAGACTTATCCTTGGCCTCAAGCCCAGGGACTGCATCTCTCCATCTCTGCATCTCTCCAGCCCTAAAATCTCTCCACTGGCCCCTGGTTGCTGCTAGGATCAGGTTCAAGGCCCTCTGCATCATCCACAAGGCTTTCTGGGTCCTGGGACACCTATACATCCAACTCTCTCTTCTTAAATACCTCCCTGCTTGAGCCCTTCGGTCTTCTGGTTCCAACTCTCTGCATATCAGACGCTTCACTAAGGAGAGAGTGGGGGTAGATCTGTCCTCCGCAGGAGCCTCCCTCTGGAACGGTCTCCCTGACACTCTAAGGCTTGTGCCAGATCTCCTTATATTCCTCGAGACCTTCCTTTTCTCTTCTTCCCTCTAACACCCTTTCTGCCCCAGTGACTGGCCCCCCAGCCCATTCCACATCCGTTCGCTCAGCCCTGCCCCCATGCAATCCCTTTTCTCTTCTTCCTTCCCTCCCCACCTCCCCTGCTAACACCCCCTCTGCCTTAGTAACCGGCTGCCTCAGAATTCCTCTTGGTTCTTCTGGACTCTAGGCCCCACCCGCCCAGTCCACCCCCAACCTCGAACTTAGCATGTGGACCTTCTCTACCTGCACCCATCCAATCCCTTGCACTTGCCCTCCTGGCCTTCCCTCAGCACTTTCCTAGCCCTTTCCCTTACATCTCACTTCACGCTGACCGGCACCGCCCCCCTCCCTCGCACTTCTTTTTATTGCACTTGCACAATCCGAATGTTGCAAGGCCTAGTAGGACCGTTTTCTGTTATCTTTCACCCTTATGCCCCTCCCCTTTTTGTGCCTTGTGGTGCCTTGAAACATAATTTGTTGTATAGGCGCCTTACAAATACACATTAAAAAAAGAAATGTGCCTTTGCACTTTTGATGACTTGCATCTATTGTACCTGTTTTCATGAGTTACCCTACACCCTACAGAACTGATTGCAAACTATCTGGCCTTTTACCCACATTTTCACAGAAAGTGTGCCCTTATTCAAAACATTTTCTTTGGGAAGAAACCCACCCAAACCTGTTGTTGTTAGTTCGGGCTCCCTCGCTACACTCGGTCGCAATCACATACTTGTGGCATATATTTACACTGCCCAATAAAATAACTCACCAGCCACCACTGGTGGCTGGTATATTTAGGGAGCAGGCACCACCCCCTTCATTCTACACTAGCTGAAACATTTAAGCTGTGATTAAAAAAACATATTTACTTCTTTCACTTGGAGTAGTGCATGCCCCTGCAGCGTCAAAATCGGCATGGACATTGCGCACACACCTGGTGGTCCAGGCCGGCCCGGGATTTGGCATGCTCTGTACTTTATAGTGGAGTGGCCCTCAGCATGGACCCCACATTTTGTGCTACGCCAGTGAGTGGGAACGCAGGCTTGGGTGGGCAAGGAGGGGATGGGAAGAGTTCATAACTTTCCACCACTCACAAATATGCTATTTCCACAAAATAGCCAGCGGCAAGAAAATCAACCAGCATATTCACCCTGGCCATGAGTGGGAGAAGAAAAGGCAGCTGCGTTGCCACTGGCATTCCATTGTGGCGTAGAATACAGCTGGCATTTAGCAACCAGTGATATCACATTGAACCTTGTAAACACCTATAATCAAAACAAAAGTAATTGTTCCGAAAAGCTGGGGGCTACTTGGTAAGATACATTAACACTCACTTAATAGGACTTGTCAGAGAGGATGGTCAACCCCACATCTGTTTAAGACACTCACTGCCGTGATTGTTGCACTCTTTCTTTGCCAGCTGCACATTATCAGTGAACTGTTCTAAACAAATAGGTGAGTCAAAAAAAGAGGCATTGTGGGGCAGCGAGTTGCCCTGCTGGAGGTGCCAAGGGGGTTGGCAACACTGAAGAGAGAAGGAAAGGCCAGAACATTTGGGAGAGTTCAAATGGACATTTCAAAATGTGAGGCGGAAGGATATGGAGTATAAGAGAACAATGCCTCAAACTTAAAGAGCCCCTGCAGGGAATCTTTGCTACAGTGTACAAGATCAGAATCCACTGCAGATGAGTATGAATTAGCTGCGGTAGCCTGATCGGTCATGCCACAGAAGGCAGTGTATCAACACTCAGGGTGATGGACAAACAAGCTTGTACATTGTTTGAAATTCAGCAGTTAGGCTGGTATTTCTTAGGCGCTTTGACAGCTTTATCGCTTTTCCGTTGAGCTAGGACATGTCTTTGTAATTCGATCACTGGTTCGTGAATTTTTCTTTCGGATCAGCAGACTTCCACTTAATGATTTCAGTCTGTATTCTAAACAGTTCTTTTGAATAATCAAATGCAGCTCTGGCGGCAAATCTAAACAAGCATTGACAAAGGCAGAGGTTTCGTGTTTGTACAGAGTGAAGTCTCTCTGCGTTGCAAGCAGTGGAGTAGTGGTGCAGATGGAAGGAGCGTAGAGAAGAAACAAAGGGAAATAGCCTGGGGTGGAGCACAGGAGGGGAAGAACACTGATATTTCAGAAGAGAAGCATTGGGGAGGAGGGCGACAGATTTGTAGGATTAGTAAAAGCCTTCTTTGGTAATGTACTGACATCATACACGTAGGCGAGGAACCACGTTCAGCTACGGGGCATCATGGACCTAGGTGTGGCATCTTATGGACCTAAACTGCCACCATGGGCCAATGCCCATGTAATCCCACAACAGGCTGTGCATTGGCATCTTAGGTCCAGTTACTCATAGACTGTTGAAGTAGTGCCTAAATATCCCCAAATATCGCCAAGTACTTCCACCCTAGGTCAGGAACTGCCATACGTTTCCCCAATACTCCATTAATATGGCATGCCAGGTATTAGCACCGTATTACAGTGTTAGGATACGATCTTCTGCTCCAGTATTTATTTATTTACACACCCTCACACACACACCCTTACACAAACACACCCCTCCCCCTGCCCCTACCATGAACTACATAATCCTCTGCCATGAACTCACAGTAAGAGGATATGGTAGGCAGAAATAAAATAGCGGCAAATTAATTCCTATGAAAGCCATGCTCTACATTGCATTCTAGGATCCGTTTTGGGAAGTTATTTGGATTTGCTAAACTTGAAAACGTTCAAATAGTGCTTTACTGTGGCACACTTTTAATTACTGTATAAATATACTTTATGCCAACAGCCTGTGTGTTCCTCTTTGACCATTTGTCCATACCTGACTGCCTGTCAGCGACTGCCCTATGTGCCTATATGACTGCCTGCATGTTCGTTTTTGACTAGCCAGTCAGTGACCTTCTCTGTACCTGCCTGCACCAGTCTGTAACTGCTGTTTCGGTCAATGGGCCTCATTACGAGATTGGCAGTACGTTTTCCTAGTTTACGTCATGCCGGTGCCACTGTTTCCTGCAACGTATGGTTCTGGAATCAACGGATGATTACGGGTTGTCGGGCACGTGCATTCCGACATGCCAGTAACAGCTGCACCGGTATCATGGAAACACAACGAAAACTCTCCAAAAGTGACAACACCGTTGACCTTGGTGCCTGCGCCCCCGAATCTGGCATAGCAATGCCGGACCAAGCAGCACCGGAAACTGCAGTGCCACTATTACAGTGACTGCAAACAAAGTGATCGCCGGAACAGGAAACTGGCCAGCAGTCATTACAAAACACAATTCATTGTAATCTGCAACGCACAGGCGGCATACACCCCTTCTGACCAAATAAATATCACTAGAAGCGCATATCATCTCGAGTTTGTGAGCACCATGCTTGCGGGCACCATTGTCCAGCATGCAGGGGAGCTATTCAGCAATGACCAGCACCGCCAAACAAAGCTGTGCAAGAAGAGCATTTGTGAGGAGGTGGCACAGAGGTGTCAGCCGTGGGGACAACAACATGCACAGTGCGAGACTGCCACAAGCGCTGGGACAACCTCTGCCGGATTTTCCGGAACCTCCTCTCTGCACAGCAGAGGCAGGGCATGGCCACAGGTGGCGGAAGCTCCTCACCAATATGCCTGATGCCCTGGGAGGAGAGGTGGCGCAGTGTGCTGCACCTGGAGTCAATAGAAGGGGTCAGCACTGCGGAGGCCAGAGCCAGGATACCCAAAGAGGCCGGTAAGTACACGTAACCCCAATGTAATGATCAACATCCCTGGCCACCCTGCTCCCACCACTGTACCAACATATCACTGAAATGGGAATTGCACTGTCCACACCCCCAAAACACCCTGCATGCACCCTCCACCCCCACGAGAACCAACATCCAGGATGAATACATGGACATACACCCTGGCTCCCTAACAATGACCCATGCCAAAATACATGTTGAACACCGCACCAGCACCCTGTACTGCCACGTGTCAAAGCATCTGCCCCCACACAGACACTCATCACCCTGCCACAGTGTACTGCATGTGTCCCAGCCATGCTTCTACTGGCACCAGAACACAGCAATGCTGACCCCCATCTCCACCCACATATAACCACCCTCGTATGGCAGTGACAGGTGTCCCCCTCGTCCCAGCCAGCCCAATTCCTTATCCCAAATGCACATTCTGGCCCTGCAACTGGGCCAGGCAGCAAGCCCATGCTTGCCCCATCCATACCACACCCCTCCCCACCATCCCACAGCGGGACAGGCCACCCTCTAACACTGTACCCAGCAAGTGACAGTACACCACAACAGTACCCCCAACGCAGTAGTCTACTGTGTACACACATCACACATCCTGGAGATCAGTACGCATAACACAAGCATGTGTTCACCATGCCATGTACCACGCCATGTCCCCGACACAGCACAACCATGACCAACATAATGCATGTATCTGTGCTTCCTGAAATCCACACTGGTCACTAACAACATGCCTTTCTGACTCCCTCAGGCACATCATCTGACGGTGAAATGGGCCAAGCAAGCACCTCAAGGGGCACCATACGCCACAGGACCGCAAGGACCACCATCACCACCCAGGTCACTGCCGCGACCACTGAAACAACTGCCCCACCCATGCAGCCAGCGCCGCCTACCATTGTCACCACTGCTGCGCCCATCCAGGAAGTCCCACCTGCCATTATCACCACAGCTGCGCCCATCCAGGCAGCCCACCCTGCCATTGTAACCACTGCTGCGCCCATCCAGGCAGCCCCACCTGCTGTTGTCACACCTCCACCATTAAAGCAGCATATGCACGTGGGTAGTAATCAAGTGCTGAGGACATAGCTGCCAATGCTGGGGACACCACAGGGGAGACCAGCGACCACACAAGCTTGCAGAATTCAGCCCTATCAACCTCACAGCCCACAACGCCTGCCCTTCCCCAGTGTCAGGGAAATGAACCACTCACTACGCCGTATTTAGCAACGCCACCTCCAGACTGCACATTTCACCATCGGTATCCCCTTGAATCTACCAAGCTGACACTACTATTTCTGAAGGTAAGCCAACAGGCAACCGCCTCGCATCACAACAGGCACCCTTTTATCTGTATGTCCTTATACATTATTTTGACCGGTCATCTTAGGCACTTTCTTTGTACATTGAACCCAAAATAGGTACAGGGGACATAGCTACATCGCTGGATGAACAATAACTTGGTCCAAGAACTTATAGTACATGATGATTCCAACACTGTAAAGGTAATCTCCCAGCATAAATGGGTACAATTTATTTTCTTAAACAAACACAGTGTTACAGCTAACACATGGGATGATGGTATGTTTTCTTCCACTAGGCAATGTGTGCCTGTAAGAATTTTCCTTCCAAAATCTTGATCCCGTAGTGAAGAAGAATTCTTCCCACTAATGTAACCCTCTGGACGTACAAATAAACATACAGAGGGGTCTATTAATTGAAAGACCGGATACCCTCGAGACTCTGGTAGCTGAAAAGGAAACACTATGATTAGTGCTAATACATAAGACAGAATAATCCAAAAACACTGAAACTAAACATGCGCTAACCTGTGCTCAATTAACAATAGTTCCAAAAGAATGAGATACCTAGCACGATATGTACCAGGAATGGGCACTACTTCTGTATAGAATCAGAAGAAAGGAAATAGTCATTCGACATGACCAAAGAGTTAAGCAGAAATACAATATCATGAAAAACAGGAAAGATCTTACCAAGGAATCCGTTAGTCTTAAGTAAAAAAATTCCAAGATAGTGTGGCAGTTCCAGGGCAAACAAAATGGCAATCCAATACAGCCTATACCCGGAGGCACGAGAATGCCTAAAGGAAATCCAATCCTACCCCGATGGCGCGAGGACGCCTAGAGGGCACACAAAACGCCAACAGTCTTTAGTCCGTGTGCACCGTGAGTCCAGGTTCCACATAGTTTTCTCAGAAGTGTCAGAGTGAAAAGATGTTTTTAGTAAGTGTTCACAGGGGAAGGAAACAAAAGAAAACCAAGGCAAATAGCGTAGATCACTGTTTGAAGAATCTGAGTTGCAGCAAACTTTGAGCAATGAAGGACATGGAAGTTAAGGAATACGATTTCAGTCCGAGTCGAGTTACCAGCTGATCCGATGATGCACAGGGGGAAAGACAATAGAGAAGTCGAGTACCAGGCAAGCTCCGTAATACCAAAAGTTCAAAATGTCGACAAAGCAGATAAGGGCAATCCGTAGGCAGGTCAATATTGCAAAAAAGCAAGGTCAAGAAACGTGACAAAAGACAGAATAATAATATCGCTAATCAGAAGCGACGAGAGACTGCCGCTGTCTAACTGAAATAGAAGAAGTCAGAGTTTCCGATGCAAGTTACCTCCCCTCGACAACTGCGCCCATATCTTCCATGGCAACTTCCAATTACCATGGAAAACAGACTTCCTAAACCCACGGCGCCAGTAGCCACGTAACAATTTATGATTTCTGCCCTTGTTATGTAGTCTGTGTTGTGCCACTTTCAATTTCTCCCTATTGGACTTCAAGAAACCTGATTTAGGCGCACAACGTCCTGAAGACTTATTCCTGACAGTACCCGCCCCTAAAGATGGACCCCCTCCCCTCGAGGCCCAAAACCTCGCAATCAGCCTGGGGGCATGTATGTTATTCACAGGTTCCCACGTTCGGTTTTCAGGACCATAACTCACCCAGTCTATGTAGTACAGCCTCTTGCCTTTGGACACTTTAGTGGCAAGAATACTATGGACCTCGTATTCCTCTTCATCCTGAACCTGAACAGGAGGCGGCCGAAAAGGAACCCGGGTAGTAGGATGAAAGGGCTTTAAAAGGGACACATGAACAACGGGGTGTATTTTCCATTTATCAGGCAGAAGTAAACGGACAGCCACTGGATTTATCAAGGCAACCACTACATAGGGACCAACAAAGCGAGGTAACAAAGCCCTATGACCTGGAATGTGCAGATTCTTCGTGGACAACCAGACCTTACTTCCTACTGCGTAGTCAGAAGCAGGGATGCAACGTGCATCAGCATAATGTTTGGCACGTGATTGCACTGACAACAAATGTCTCACACGCTTCTGTATAGCCACCAACTGTGAAACACAAGCAGTAGCTGCAGGATTAGAAGCGGGTAAAGCAGGTGACAATGGCAAAGACTTGGGATGACGACCATAGAGAGCATAGAATGGAGAAGACTGAGTGGAGGAATGAAGGGAATTGTTATATGCAAATTCGGCCATATTGAGAACGGAGAGCCAACACTACTGGTATGGAAGGGTCAGGCACCGGAGATATTGTTCCATGGTGGAATTCAATCGTTCCGTTTGGCCGTCCGTTTGCGGATGATGAGAGCTGGAATACCGCTCATCAATACCGAATGAGGATGTCAAAGATCTCCAGAAACGGGAGGTGAATTGGGAACCTCTATCAGTGATGATTACCGAAGGAAGACCAAAAAAGCTAAACACATTCTTCACAAATAAATCCACCAAAACAGGTGCCGATGGCAGACCCTGACAGGGTACAAACAAAGCCATTTTAGTCAAGTAGTCAATGATGACCCATATAGTATCATAACCTGAGACGGAAGGCAGTTCAACCACAAAATCCATGGAAATCATGTACCAAGGATGATTTGGTATTGGCATGGCTTGTAAGAGACTCATAGGTTTGGTGTTGGTGTTTTTACATTGTGCACAAACATAACAAGCAGCCATGTAATCCTCTACGTCCTTCCTCATAGGTGGCCAAAAACACCAACGATTCAAAAGGTCAATGGTTTTCTGAATACCAGGATGTGCAGCCAACTTTGAATCGTGACACCATTGTATCACTTTTCTGCGTGAAGCGATGTCAGGTAGATACAACCAACCATGACTGTATGGTAGGGAATGGATGACTTCTAAATGAAGTTGATCGATCTCAACTGGGTGATCCCTAACCCATTGCTCTAAATCAGTACGAAGAGTAGGTCTAAGGATGCAACTACAGACCACATGGTGGGGCAAGAGTATAGGACCCTGATTTTTACTGACAGAAGGAATCCCATGCATACGAGACAGGGCGTATGCTTTAGTGTGAAGAGAACCTTGTCTATAGGTAATAATGAAATGAAACATGGAAAATAATTCATGCCACCTGGCATGACATGCTGTAGAGCACTTCACAGACTGTAATGCCAATAAGTTCTTATGATCAGTAAATACCTGAACTGGAAGAATGGTACTCAATAAATGATGACGCCAAGTCATGAAAGCATCTCGTACTGACAAAAGTTCCCTTTCAGTGATGGTGTAATTTCTCTCATTAGAGGTTAGTTTCCCTGAATGGTATGCCACCGGGTGTAAACTTTGGGTTTATGGGCATTCCTGTGACAAAATGACTCCTAAAGCAATATCAGAGGCGTCTGCTTCCACCACAAAAGGGATCGAAGGATTGGGATGCTGGAGAACAGGAGCACAAGCGTAGTACAAGCTGTCTTAAGGACAAGGAAGGCTCAGTTGGAATCTTCATCCCAAATAAATGATCTTTTTACTACTGGTGAGGGCTGTTAAAGGAGCAACCACAGCAGAAAAGTTCTTGATAAATCGTCTGTAGAAATTTGCAAAACCCAAGAATGACTGTAGGGCTTTTAATGATTTAGGGACAGGCCATTCTAGAACCACTTTGACTTTTGACTTACTCATTTGGACCCCCTTGTTAGTTATTTTGTAGCCAAGAAATTCTACTTCGGTGGCATGAAAAGTACATTTCTCTAATTTGGCAAACAATCTGTTTTCTCGAAGTCTCTGAAGAACCTTGGTAATAAGAATCACATGTTGATCATATGATGAAGAATAAATCAATATGTCGTCCAAATAGACAACCAAGAACTGAGAACTGATCCAACATGTCGTGGAAAACATCATTAATAAAGTATTGAAAAGTTGCGGGCGGGTGCATTACAAAGCCTGAAGGGCATTACCCAATATTCAAATAGGCACTACTTAGTTTTGAAGGCTGTCTTCCATTCGTCACCACTCTGTATTCTAACCAAATTATACGCACCTCTGAGATCTAATTTTGTGAAAATACGGGAAGAACTCAATTGGTCCAATAAGACAGAGATAAGAGAAAGTGGATATTGCTTCTGAATAGTAACAGCCTTCAAGGCCCTGTAATCAATACAGGGACGAAGATCCCCCTCTTTCTTCGGTACAAAAAATAATGGTGAGGCTGCAGGGGACCGAGATGGGCATAAACCCTGATTTCAGAGCCTGATCGATGATATCTTTTAAGATGAGATCCTCCTTTTGTGTTCAGGAATACATTCTACCAGCTGGAATTTTGGCCCCAGGAACCAGATCTATGGGGCAATCATATGGCCTGTGGGGTGGCAGAACAGTGCTTCCCCCTTCGTCAAATACATCTATGTAAGCTGTATATTCAGAGGGTAAAGCTTCTGTAACAACTTCTCCTATCGTGGAGGTCGCATCCTGCAAGGGACGACAAGGATTATTCGCCAAATGGTCGGAAACCCAACAATTGTGTTCACAGTTTGGACAAGAAGTCAATACTGCCAGTTTGCCAATCGATGATAGGATTATGGGTACTAAGCCAGGGTATTCCGAGAATAAGCGTGAACTGTGGAGCAGTAATGATATCCAACGAAATTCTCTCAGAGTGACCACACAGAGTTTCCATGACTAACTCCGTTGTCTGTTTGGTTATCACTCCAGACTACAGAGTGGTGCCATCCACGGCATTAACAACCACAGGATTTTCTTTATCCAGGATGGGCAATGCCAGTTCTTTGGCGTATAAAGCATCGATATAATTCCCGGTGGACTCGGTACCTAAAACCGCTGTGGCGGGATTGGAATTACCTGAGGAACCAGTAAATACCACTGAAATTGAAAAAGGCATCATTAGTGAGGAATCCATGGAAGGAATATTGCTCGTCAACCGGACTCCTCTTATTGCCAAGCTTTCGCGTTTCCCGCCTTATTATTGGGATTCTTTGTACATGAGTTCAATAAATGTTCAGAAGATCCACAATAGAAACATAAGTGGTTATTTTTTCTATGTTCTCTTTCTTCAGGGGAAAGAGGACCTCTTGTGGCAGCCCCTATTTGCATAAATTCAACTGTACTAGTCGATGGGGCCAGGGCCAGCAGTGTGGGAGAAGGAACGTCCCTTTTCTCACCTTTTCTGGCCGCATCTGGAGGCAGGTTAATAGTGCGAAAAAGCAAGGTCAAGAAACGTGACAAACGACAGAATAATAATATCGCTAATCAGAAGCAACGAGAAACTGCGGCTGTCGAACTGTAATAGAAGAAGTCACATGATGCCGACGTCAGAGTTTCTGATGCAAGTTACCTCCCCTTGACAACGGCGCCCATAGCTTCCATGGCAACTTCTAGTTACCATGGAAAACAAACTGCCTAAGCCCATGGCGCCGGTAACCACGTCACAATTCATGAATTCTGCCCTTCTTATGTAGTCTGTGTTGTGCCACTTTCAATTTCTCCCTATTGGACTTCAAGAAACCTGATTTAGGCGCACAACGTCCTGAAGACGTATTCCTGACAGTACTGATGAATATTAGGCAGTGCATTGCAACGGCATAACAGAGTGAAGACATTTGCAATCACTAGAAATTCTGTTCTGAACAGGTATGTTTAATCTAGACAAAAAGGTGTCTTCGTGTATGATTTATTCACTGTAAATACTTTGTTATAAGAATCTATCTCTACAAGATTATACTTATCATTTTCCTCTAGAGCCCGCCCTGACGAATGACTGAGTCCGAAATGCATTGGCTAGGGCCTCTGCAAACAATCAATTGAGCAAATAAAACAGAAAATTATCTGAATACAGAGAACTGAAGCATTCTGCATTTTATTTTCACAAAGATGATCATTTTGAACTTTTTAATCATCATTTGAATTAGTCTTTACTACACAACAGACGTCTTCGCGCTCAGTGAATGTTTCACTGAGCATCTTCTCGCCTTTGTACATTTGCAACTGTGTGTCACTTTTTCATTGGTGCCCGATAGAATTTTATGGCCCAGTTTGACCCTAATCCTCTCCATCAGATTCACCAAGTAATGGTGGCAGAACAGCCTCCATTTTTTCCTCAGTCATTGGGAAATTCACACAGAACCCCCAAGTCCCCGATTTGAGCCGGTCTTTTAAAATTATCCAGGACTTCCCGTTTTGCATCTTACTCCATTATGCTGCAAACACTACAGTCTGTAAACAGTGCAACATCCTCCATGGAGTGTTCATTTCTTTACCCTACTGTTCCAAGATGGCCACCTTCTTGTTCAGGGTGCTTACAGAAATCTATTTGGCTGTCCTTCTGTAGCATAGTATGATAGTTCTTCAAACTTCAGTAATACTGATGTAACTGAAGCCCCAATTTAATTTTATCAGCACAAGCCTCAAGTTTCAAATGCCAGGCATTAAGGGACCCAAGAAGTGCACTTTCTCCTCGCAACATGTGTTCCTCAAGCGGAGGGTAAACAGGATAATACTTTGTGATTTCTTCTGTGACCCCAACCTAGGGGGAAACATGTGATCTTTCTTCCTTTTCTAAAGCATCTGTCGCGAATGAACACTCGTACATCAACAGTATGGTCCCAGATCAACAATTGAGAATTTGACTAACACATACATTGCCCCAAGCCAGTTTTCCCTCGGTGGACAAACCTATCGCACAGTGCCTTAGGAAGACCTCAATGCGATGCCATCATTCAGAGACCACTGCATTCCTAATGCAGAGGAGGAGGGCCACCCGTGGATAGCACAAAACGTCTATGGCTTTCACCCACGTCTCATCTGAACCCCAAGCGCCTTGCCATATGTCTGCCAGGTGGCCTGGTTACCCGCCGGATTGTTTTTCTCCTTTGTGCTCTCTGCCACACACCTCCTGCACTACCACTGCCTACGCTGCGAGAGCAAATAATGCTTATCATTAGGCACCTGAGCAAAATTGCTGGACTGGACTTCTTTGTGCCCTCTTTGGATGACCTCGGTGGCATCAGGTAGGGAGAATCAGAAGCTTTTCTCAAGTGCCTTATGCCAACATGGTAATCGGAAACAGAACATCTTTGGAAAGGATGGTGACGTTTCCTGTTACTTTCATGAAACACATTGCCGAAAGCTACCACAACCTGGTGCCCAACATTCCTGGCTCCATTTAGTCGACTTTTCTTTTTGAACCTGCGTTCTTTAGCTCTGCTCGTAAGTGCACGCAGAACATGAATCAGTATATACAGGTCATATCAGGGGAAAACTCGAAATTGCTTCAAATCTGTGGGTGAAACCTACAATTAGGAGTGAGGAATAGAATGTAAATCAGTACACATATAGAAACTTGCATTTTATGGATAAAATCCTTGCCATAGATTAAGCCTGTTATACATAAAGACATTTCAAAGTGGAAATTAACCAGACTCAGAGCCACTGACTGCCAGCGGGGCCAAGCATGGGTCGGGTGCATGCAAACACCCGAGAAAGCCCACAGTGTGCAACAGATCAAGAAGCACATGGTGAAATAAAATGCGTAGGGCTGCTGCGGTCAAAAAGAATGTGGAGGCACTCATCCAGTGACATGAGAAGGATGTGGCCGACCAAAGAGAGGAGAAAGCTGTCCCAGAGGAGAAGTAGGGGAAGGTGCATCAACCTGGCCAGCCTGATGCAAGGAACGTGTGGTGCAGAACACAGGTGGGCATACGAGTCTACAGTATAAGTCATTTCATTTTAAGTCACTCTCGACTGTCAGCCTCACACCCTCTCAGACAATTTACCAGGCTAATCAGCCCTCTCTTCTCATCCATCAAGGCCATTTTTCAAGGGCCAGTTTATTACAGAGCTCGTCAAAGAGTAAGAATTCCCGGCCTACTTGAAGTTCAGGTTTTTCAAGTTGGGTGTCTCTTTTGTTAGAGGCAAGAGAAGAGTACCATGGCTACTACCACACATTGAAGCATGGAATTGGAAAGCAATCTTCATGTGGTCGCCTAATTTTCAATTCAGAATAGATGCAAGTCTACTGGGATATCAAGCAGGCGTGGAACAATCTATAACTTTTGCTTTCACTGTTAAACAAAGGTTTAGGCGAAATACATGTGAGCTCAGTGAATGTAGTCACAGATTGTAATTCTCAGCAATGGATAGACGCACGTGATTGGAGCTTCCTTTGTTCTCAGATTTTCAGGTTTCAGGAGTTGACCTATTTGCGTCATGACTGACCATTCATCTCCTAACCTTTTTTTATTTGGAGACTAGGGCCCTGATTACAAGTTTGCCGGTATCCCGCCAATATTGCAGTATTAACAGGATATCAGGGGTGGCACAGTGCTGGTATGTTCCCATTCCCATGGAGTCCCATAGGACACCATTGAATGGTATTTCCTGAATCACTGGCACCGTTAGTAATAGTGCCGGAGATTCAGGCATTTGTTTGCCTGTAGGAGCCTGAACCTCTGGCAGATCAGGCCTGCCGGGAGATCCATGGCTCCCACCAGCAAACTTGAAGTGTGCCAGTCTAGAAAAATGCCACAGCTGGAATTACGAGCATTTTTTCTCCAGCATTTTTACGGACCAGCATACTTGTAGTGAAGTCCTAGATCCTTTTTTCTCCAAAGCAACACATGTTTTATCAAAACTTTAGCTCAGATGTCATTATATCCTTTCTCTTTGATAGGCTGCACACTTCTTAATGATCAATTGCAGGACACTACTCTGGTGCTGGTGACACAGTTTTGGCCATATCAAATGTAGCACCTGTTGTCACTAGAAACCACTATGGGTGCCCCAGTCCTTCGCGTTTTCAGAGGCCTTCTGTTGGACCCACTTTTGCAAGCCCACCCAATGGTTCAAGAGGATTCAATACAGCTCATAGCATGGCGTATGTGAGGGACCGATGGTTCCACAAGGGCATTTTAGCAGAGCTTATTGCCTTCATACGGCAATCTCGGACTGGTAGCACAGGCAAAACCTACGATGCCACATGGACAGTGTGTGCTTGCTATTGCGTACAAACAAGTCTAGATCCATTTTATTAAGGAATCACTCAGGTGATCTAATTGCAGTCGACACTTAGAGATATGCTATTTCTGCTAGGCATATGTTTGTTTATGGCCCGTCCATCTGCTCCTAAATATTCCTCCCTGTCAGGGGTTAACTATGTGCACCCAATGTGCAGGGATTGCCTGGATAACGGAGCGCTCTCAGTCTGGGGCACGTTTCCTAAATTAGTCGTACTTATGTGCACGGTCTCATTTAGGAGGGTGGCAAACATCAGAGCTCATGATCCGTGTGGACTTTGTTTACCATATGTCTTCAGGTATCAGTTACAATGAAGAACTAAGGGAGGTTCTGCCATCATCGAGTTCCCTTGTTTTGATAATTTCCCCTTTGTGTTGAATGCTGCCTGCATGTCTACGAGCCTTGCTCTGCCGACCTAAGAAAGTCTGCAGAACAGTTCCTTTCTTTCCGTAAACCATTTCTTCCTGTGTCTTCTACTTTAGCCAGACGAGTTTAGCAGGTTATGTCCCGGGCAGGCAGTGCTGTCTCTCTCTTTGGGGCCCACTCAGCTGGGGGAGTCAGGGCTTCCAAGATATTTTTGTCTGGGGATAGGTTAGAAAACATTCTG
Source organism: Ambystoma mexicanum (assembly GCF_040938575.1). NCBI lineage: Eukaryota > Metazoa > Chordata > Amphibia > Caudata > Ambystomatidae > Ambystoma > Ambystoma mexicanum. Next base: position 558,466,584 of record NC_090931.1, read on the forward strand.
GCCAACTGACTGGGCAAATAAGCAGACTTTTATACAGATACGCTTGCAAATCTGTTGTGCATGCTTCAATGGCATAATCAAAGCAGCTTTGAGCATGCATAATAGGACGCCTGCATGCGATAGATTGTTGATTACTCCCTGCAACATACGACAGAGTTTCTATTAATGGTGCAGAGGCATATGTCATCCCACCCTGTTCCCCACCTCCCTGATTTTGCAGTTTCTCTTACAGCAGCAGAGGCATTCAACATTGGCAGGATAGATTTTCTGGCTTGCCTTTTGTTCTTTCATAAAATGGCTTTAGAAACAAGGAATGGCATTTGCATCAGAAAAGAGGAAATCTGTTGGAACATAGAAATAAGACTAACTGGGGTGTGGTTTGTCAGGATCATGGACACAAGGGTGGGTTTAAGGGAGCAGTCATTTTCCATTTTTCTTACTGCTGTTAAAAAATGGAGATGACACAGAATACTTGCCTGTGTGCCATTAATAGAATCCTGACTCAGTCACAAATTACTAGAAATTATCGACATTACCTTGCATACCCCTTTCGCTGTTTAGAGAAGCCGGCACAGATTGCCTGTGTCTCCCTATCTCCAATGGATTCTGTTTACCTTTGTTGCAGTTCTTGCATTTGGCTTTGAGTGACTGCCTACCTTTGCCTGCCTCTGGTGCTAGTCTGTGACTGTCGTAATGTGCCTGTCTATAGGTGCATGTATATGCCTGTCTGTGACTGCCAGTGCTTGACTGCAAACGAATACGTGACTGTCTATGGTTGGTATTACAACTTTGCCCTGATGGAAATGCAACAGGCATTAGAGAAACAAGTGCAAACACATTATTTTCATGCATTTTTGCTATGGGGGCAATGATTTCCATTGTCCTTTGCATGAGTGCAAAAATGCATTGAAACAATGTTCGGTCATTTTAATTTCAACCGTGAACTACATGGAAGGGACCACATCTGTTTGCACTTAAATCCAATATGTCCCCTCAGCGCAAATACATGGAAAAGTGAAGAGTAAAACATAGGCTTAATCACCTTTACTCTTCACTTTTCCATTATGTTAGTGGAACACCTCCTGTAATTAGTGACTGGGGGAACCATCTACAATGAATTTCTACGGAATCCTCCAGCTTTTAGCAGGTGGTAATGTCAAGCAGATCCCATAGAAATCCACAGCATTACTGCCAGTATGAAAATCCATGAGGGAGGTAAGGCACCCGGAGTGAGAAATGGAGGCAGGCATGGTATGTTTGCCTGACTGACTCCCATCTCCACCTGACAAATGTATTAAAAGGAGGCAGATCAGTGAAAGTAACATTGAAAACGGTCACTGCACTTTCCCGATTTGCTTCACAATGAGAATGACCCCCTATATTTTTTCCACTGGGGCAATTCGTGCCAATGCAACGTTTCTGTAATATGGCCCGGCGTTTGTGTGCAACACAGACATGGACAGGCATGCTTGCAAGTGCCCCTCTGTGGCTGTCAAGCCGTGTTTTAGTTCAGGCATTCCCACATTATTTGCACACGTCACTATTTTACACCCCTTTCAAAATCCGGTTGGACAGCTTTGTGATAATGTCACGTGGCGTGACGGCAACATCCTGCCGTCGCATGCATGTTATAATAAAGGGGGCGGTCCCGCGACACGACAGTGCGTGCCGGGAGCCCGATGCAAGGCGTCCTTTGTCCGTGAGGCTTATTTAAGGTACTGGGCGCAAGGCCTCACCACGGGGGTCCTGGGTGCTAATCAATCCATCACATTGGCCACAAGGATGAAGCTGGGCAGGGGGAAAGTGCTCTGATGCAACATATTGCTTCGGTAGCTAATTCCGACGTCTGTCAGAGGCATTAACCCTCACAGGTACACAACCACCGCTATTTTAGGTCCCAATAATAGCAGCTCCACACGTGGAGTGCTTGTGCGCCGTGAGGGCAATTTTTGGAGCCCACAAGGGCTAAAACAAAGCAAGAAAGCCACAGGGACCGCAACAAGGCCAGAGAAAATGTTTCCCCCCTTGCTCCATTGCACAGCAAACTGTGCCTACACCAAAGACTCCATCCATCATCCTGAAGTGCTCCTACGGGTGCAAACCGCGGCTTTCGATATCAAAGAAAGTGCTTGTTAGGTTTTACCACTACAGAAGTGTGCCTGAGGATGTAGACTGCGGCCTCCACCCACGTAGAAGGAGCCTGTGCGGTCTGCCGCCATGAGTGAAGCAGGAGAGGCCGACCAAGAAGCTGCAGGGGCCCCACAAGCAAGAAAGGCACCCTGCCAACAAGGTACACTGGCCCCGATGCCTGAATTCGACACCTTAAGCAATCCCTCGAAGCTGGGGCCAAAGTGGCTGCTCTGGATCAAGAAGCTTGATATGTACTTTAAAGCAACCCGCAAGACAGATGACTAAGCCAAAGTTGCAACCCTCATACTCAGCTGGGTTGGAAGTCCATAGAATATTCAAGTCACTCATTCCCACCTGCGACTCATACCAGGCTGCCAAGGATTGCCACAAAGAACACTTCATGCCACTGGCAAACCAGGACTTTGAGAGGTTTGTAATGTGCAGTGAGAAGCAAAGAGAAGCGGAATCCCTCGACCAGTTCTATGGCAGGTTTCGTCACCTGGCAAGAACATACGACTGGGAGAATGAGGACGGTATGGTAAGAAACCAGGTAATGCAAGGGTGCAGCTCAGGAAAGCTGCGCAGACAGGTTCTCCGTGAGCATGGTCTGTCGCTGGCTCCAATTCTAGAAATGGGGCGGTCATATGAACTGAAAGACAGCTGTGCCACCAAAATGGATGCTGTGATCAGATCAGTAAAAGTGGAGGACGGATGTGCGATAGGCCGACCACCAAATGCTGGCCCATCGAGGCTGAGATAGCCCCCAAGCAAGTGCGAGAGGCCGCAGCCGTGCCCCAAATGTGGTTGCGACCTCCCATACGCAGGGGAATGCCCAACTAAGGGCAGAGTGTGTGGACGCTGTGGAGCAGCTGGGCACTTCGCAATGATGTGCAGAGCCCCCACTCCAATCACCATTCCCAGAGGGCCCAGTAGAACGCCCAGTGACACGCCATGGCGACAGAAACAAGTGGCAATTGTAGAACAAGACATGCTGGGTCTGTACCTGGCAGAAGAAGGAGGAGATTTTTTTTAATCTCGAGTATTGACACTCTCAAAGAGAGGAGATAACCTATGTGCACAGTGGCCGTAAGTGGAACAATGACACCTGGGCTTGTGGACACCAGTGCATCTGTGTGAGTACTGGTGACTTGCCACTATGAGGCATTACCAGGGCACCCAACACTAGTGAAAGCACAAGCCAAAATATTCTCGTTTGGGGGGACTCAACCATTGCCCCTCCAAGGTGAGTTTGTGACCAAAGATGCCCATGAGGGAGAAGAAATCAGAGCAAAATTCTTTGTCACAGACATTAGCATGCACCCCCTAATGAGCTGCACAGCAGCAGAGGCCTTGGGCATTGTACACTTTGCCCTCACAGTATACGCCGAAGAAATCCATGAGACTCTGGAGAGGTTTGCTACTGTATTTCAAGGTGTCGGAAAACTCAAGGGTGAGCCCATTAAACTGCCCATAGATGAGACTGTACGCCCAACGGCACTAAAGCATCGGTGAATACCATTTCACCCAAGGTAACAGGTGGAAAAAGAACTACAAAACCTGATGAACATGGACATAATAGAAAGGGTGGAGGGCCCCACCCAATGGGTGTCCCCCATTGTCGTGGCGGTCAAGCCAAAATAACCCAAATCTGTCCATATCTGTGTAGATATGAGGCTGCCCAACCTTGCAATCAAGCGCAAGAGACACATCACGCCTACCCTGGATGACGTTGTAGGAAAACTACAAGGGGCAAGAGTATTTTCAAAGCTAGACCTGTGGTCCGTGTACCATCAGCTGGAGCTCCACCCGGACTTGTGTTACATCACGACCCACCATGGGTTGTCTGTAACGCTCACCTGGTATCCACGGGGACGTCACTCAGCCTGTTCTGACCTCTTACGACCTCGAACCCTTCCCTGGAGGCTATTTGACTGGAGATTGGGCCTGAAACACAGGATTGGTAGAGTTTAACTCCCTATTGTCTCTGTGTGCTTGAACGCCCTTCTTCCTCGGGGTCCAACCCTTCCCTTTGATCCACAGCTCACCTTGTTTTTTTGGATAGTGTGCTCTCTGTCCTGCTTTCAGCGCAGGGGTGTGTTGATTGATGTGGGCTTGTTGCTGCCTAGTTACTTCACTGGCAAGAGTCCGACAGGTAAGTATAATGAGTCTTTTGAATAGTTCTCTAACTTCGTTCCTTTCCTTCCTTAGATGATGGCCGGCATCCGGGGATGGCGGCGTGCTGCTGAGATGAGTAGCGCTGAAGGTGAGTGAGAGCGCGATGTGCGATGCACCCCTTTCGTATTTGTATTGAACTGAGTTATTTTCCTGTGTTTTTTAGGTGCCGCAACGTTTTCAGCGTGGATGCCGGTTATGAAGAACAAATGCGGTGAGTAAGCGCGGTATGCAGCGTCTCTAGATGTTTCCACGCTAACCTGGAGTGTCTTTTCCCTCTTGCAGATGGATGAGAAGTTCAGCAGACAGAGTTCTCCCAGAGCGGCTGGGATTCAGGTAAGCGTTTGAAGCTCGTACAGTATTTAAAAATAAGCAAAGATTTGCAGAATGCTTAATAATGCCTTTTTTTCTGTTCTTTTCCCTTTTCTTTAGCAAGCGGCGTGCCGGGATGGGAATGACACCGCCGAAGATGCCCGCTGAACAGAAGGAGCGATGAATGATGGGCAGAAGCGCCGCAAGGTAAGGCTGTTCCTAACGGTGGTCTTGTTCTTGCAGGAGCTGAGCGCAGAAGAAAGATGCAGGCCTACTGGAGACCGATCCGAACACGGTGAGTGTCACGCTGCAGGTGCAGAAAACACAAAGCATGTTTCTCAGCCTGGGCGTGGCTTAATCCCAGGTGTCTCTGGGCTGAACCACACCCAAAAGACTAGACTGCCCATGCAGTTCTGGGAACCGAAATATGTGGGGGCATCCATCTTGTCCCCATTAATGCACTACAAGTCCAATCCCCAATGTTATCCTATGGGAGTGAGTGAGTCTGGTGCCACAAGCGCCAAGTCTGACTCCAAGTGGGTCTTTGGAGGGATGGAGAGGCCCTTGAGGGCCATGTAGGTGATTGTGGCCCGGCTCCAGCCTGACATCTTGGAGGGCTGGGGACATGAGGGGCAGGAATCATGACATTGTACCAGTACAAACGCCTAAGCTTCAGAGTCTACTCTGCAGCCGAAGTCTTTAAAAATGTCATCCGGTGGGCTTTGGCTGGCCTTGAAGGAGTCATAAACGACATCTTGGTCTACGCCACGTCAGAAACTGTAAACATGGTTCGCCTTGAGAAAGTCCTAGAAAGGATTCAGAGCCATGGTCTTACTCTGCACTGTGAAAAGTGCAAGTTCCTAAAGGACAGTATAGAGTTCTTTGGTTTTGTCTTTCACGCAAAAGGGATCTCCCCAGACCCGCAAAAGATCAGACACATCCAGGAGGTGAAACCACCAGGGAACATGTCGGAGGTGGGGAGCTTCCTAGGAATGGTGACCTACTGCGGTAGGTTCATACCCAATCTGGCGACCCTCCCAGAACCCCTCTGGATGCTGTCAAGGAAAGACATGGCCTGGGAGTGGTCCGACGACGTACAAAATGACTTTGAAACCATTAAAATGCCACTCACAGGGGAGGAATGAATGGCTTTCTTTGACCCGAGGAACGAGTCTGAAATCATCGTAGACGCCAGTCCAGTCGGACTAGGAGCGGTACTCTCACAGCCAGATACCCAAGGACAGATGAAGCCCATTGCCTATGCCAGCAAGGCACTCACCAACATGGAACAACGATGCCTCCAGACAGAGACGGAAGCGCCGGCGGTATTATGGGGATGCCAGCATTTTCGCATATATATATACACTGGGGATACCCGTCACATAACTCATCAAAAACCGCTACTCCCTATCATGGCGGGGTTATCGTCTAAGCCACCGCCCAGAATCGAACGTTGGATGCTGGCCCTAATTGAGTATGGGGTTGTGCTGACCTGCAGACTGGGAGCCCACAATCCCGTGGACTACTTACTGCAACACCCCAGGAGCCGTGGAGAACAAAAGGAAACAACACCTGTAGATATTGAAGAGCATGTTCGTCTGGTGGTGGGAACAGCAAAGCCGGCAGGAACTGTCGGCAACGGACGACGGGTTACTACTACGGGGCCGCCAGATAGTGATCCTGCACGCACTGGTAGAAACAGTACTGGAGTTGGCACACTACGGCCACCAGGGAACTGCAAAAACCAAAGCGAGACTGCAACCAAAGGTCTGGTTGCCGGTTTGGAAGCAAAGTAGATGGCCACGTTGCCAAGTGTGTCTGGTGCCAAGCGACCGCCCCAGCTAACAGAGAGCTGAGAATTGAATCCATGTTCAGGAGTGACAAACCATGGGACGTTGTTCACGTCGACTTCGGGTCCACAGGAAGAGGGATGTATTCCTTTGTAATGATAGACCAGTGGTCCAGGTACCCAGAGGTCGAGCTGGTAGAATCCACCTCATGTGAGAAGATCATACAGGTCATGGAGAAAATATTTGCTACACACGACTTATCCAGAATTATCTGCTCGGACAATGATCCGCTGTTTCATGGGGAAAACTTTCCAGAATTCATGGCGGACTGCAGCATTGCTCACAGGAGGGTGACATCAGGATGGCCTCAGGCCAATGGAGAGGCTGAACGCTTCATGAGGACGCTAAATAAAGTTTCTGCATAGCCCAAGGTCAGGGAAACTAGCTGAAGAGGACTCTTTACCAGTTTCTAAGAGTACAGAGCTACCCCTCACCAATCTACGGGGGTGCCCTCAGCTGAAGCACTCTTCAGGAGATGCCCTAGGGGTCTTCTCCCAGAGGCGGAAGGCCGGCATCCAGGCACCATTGATGACAACAAGACGTTGGAAGACCCAACAACTCACAATGAGGGAGAAAACACCCGACGACATCTTAAACCACCGGACATAGAAGTGGGTGACACTGTCCTGGTGCGAAACAGTCATCCTGAAGGGAAGTTGTCCCTCACTTAGGAGCCCTCTCCCATGGGAGTTGTCCAGGTAAAAGGCTCTATGGTGACTGCCATTGACCAGAGAGGAACAGTGACCAGGAAGAAAAGATGAGAGATCGGTGGGCAGAAGTTTCCCCAGCCCCAACCACTAGCATGGAGCAAACCCCTGTGCGGAAGATGCAGAACCCACACCAGACGAAGCTGAAGGAGAGGTCAGGGAGGCAACGGCAGGAGAGAGATTCCCCCGCAAAGAGGGCAGGAAATGCCCAGTGCGATTCAAAGACTACATAATGGGCGACCAGATCTGAAAGGACTGAGTCCCCCACTATTGCCCACGTTGGGCCTACCAACTGACAGTTGGCAGTGACAGTTGGCAACAATCACTGCCAACTGTCATGTTGGCAGTGATTGTTGATGAAAAGCTCTGTTTGGCTTTTGTTATGAAAAAGGAATGTGTTAATGTCACGTGGCGCGACTGCAACGTTCTGCCGTCGCGCATATGTTATGATAAAGGGGGCGGTCCTGCGTCACAACAGTGTGTCCGTGTGGCTTATTTAAGGTACTGGGGGCAAGGCCTCACCACAGGGGTTCCCGGGTGCTAATCAATCCATCAAAGTTTTACTACATGTCAAAGGTTGGGAGCAGGCACGATCTTTCATAGGCCACACACACAGCGCTGAGAGAGAACTGTGAAGCTAGACAGCATGCTAGGCACACGTCATTTCTTACGAGAGCAACCCACATGCACCACCAGAGTGGCTAGTGGAAGTAGCAAGGCACACAAGCATATATGCATAGGCTCAGAGTGCTCCACAAAGAGATCTCCGGTCTGCACAGCCTGTGGGAAGTTGGCAGGACTACAACAAGGTAGCCATTTAGAACAGGTGAGACTGACATGTGGCTAACTCAAAGTGTCTCCTCGCCCATGACTGCCTTTGAGAGGTGATGACTGACTCTGCTCAAGTCCCAGTGGTCTCTCAGAAGAAAGCATGGCATGGAATGATCCTTCTCCAGCCCTATCAGTCTTTTAGAGGCGTTAGTGCTGACATGAGCTGACTCAGACAGCCCCAACCATGACTGCCTGTACGAGGTGGTGACTGACTCTGCCCAGCTCCCAGTGGCCTGCCAGAAGCAAGCCTGGGATCGACTGATCCTTGTACTGAATGAAAAAGTTACGTCTGAAATCGGTTCCGCAAACTAAAAATGATTCGTATTTCGCGGCTAGTTTAATGCAACATGGAAGAACACAAAATGGGATTCCTACGGCTTCTGCAAAGTAATTACTCGGGATTCCTAAGTTCACAACAGAACGTATGAAACAATGAAATGCGGGCTCTCTGTGGGGGCAGATGGGGCAGGGAATTGCATAAGTTCTGGGGGTTGAGAGAGAGTGCAGTATAGTGTTTGTTCAAGCAGAATTGCGCGAGCATTTTAGGCATGCAGATTTCTCCTCCTACAAAAGCATGAGAAAATCAAAACACGCGATATACGCACCAATTTTTCCTCTATTTAACCCCCACTGCCGGAAGACAAAGTAAACACCCAGCGCGATGTATTGTTTCACTAGATAGAGAAGCTGCCAGGAGCAGCATACAGACAAAATATTGTGTGTCTGACACTCCATGCTTGACTAAATGGGTCCAAAACACAAGCTTAGAAAACATAAAACTGTTCCGTATCGGACCCCTGGAATTGAATTATCTCAGAGATTCTAAATCTATGAGGTACAATAATACTTATAGTCATCAAAGGGATGATACAGAACCTCCGGCACAGCTGCATTTGTTCAGGCAGAGCAACAATATCTGCAGCCGCAAACAACATGTGCTCAGGGACAGCTTCACCAGGGACAGCCTGTCATGCCCAAGCACAGCCCCATATGCCCATACAGAGAATGTGTGTGCCCAGACCAGATTGGCCTTTAATAAGAGTTGATATTTCTTCTGCATCTGCAACGTTTTGGGTTATTGCAGTGATGCAGGCAGCCAGAGGCAGGCTTCTAAACTCTGCTAAACGTTTGAGACCTTGGCCAGTCTGCCTGCATATTGGTAGTGCATACTGATTTGGCCTGTCAGTGAGAGTGTGTGCAAAAGGTTCAGTGGGAGGGGCTTGAACCCTTGTGTTTGCTGCTAGCAATGGTGAGTGTTTCCATTTTATGAATTGTGTAGCTACAGGGGGGTTGCTAGTTTCTGTACTGAGCTCCCTCCAGCATCAATAACCTGAATCGCAACTTACATTTCTTTGGGGCTGAGTAATGACGAATTTGTTAAAAAGGCATTTATACATGACAGATGTGTTTAAAGGTAACATTTATATTTTCATGATAACAATGCTTACAATTATTTGGCCACCATTAATAGCATACAAATAATTTTCACAACACAAATTACATTCTTGCAGCATGCTTGTACACTCCAGGTGGTTTGTTTAGCAAATCAGTTATTGTTTTAATCAGGTATGTTCTGCACATACTGACATTTTCAACTTGATGTGGGAAACATATAATACAGTGTCACGTAGAAAAAATGTACTGCAACGCAAAGACCCATGTCCCAATCATACCTCAGTCTGAAACACGTAGATTAATGTTTCCAAGACAAATAACTCATGCATCTGTTTGAATAAATGTCTCCTAAGCTACGTTACTTCTCTAAGCAGCAGATTGGTCTCTTACCTCCAGTGCTCAGCGAGACGCCAACGAGCCAATTCATGGAATCGTATGCGCAGAAAATCAGGGAGTTGCGCGCCATTCGGCATGCAAATCCCTGTTCGTCGATTCATGGAATAGACTACGCAGGACTTTTCTGGGCCTTGTGTGGAGTTTGCGCAGGCTTGGCACGTCTCTGCGAGCGGTCGAGTGCCTTGTGTGAGAAACCACTCAAACCCTGGGTGATACCAGGGCAGAGGGCGGAGTAGGGGACGGAACTCAGAAAATGGGGAAGAACAAGCGAAAAAGGGGGCATTACAAGGAATGAGGCCATGGCACGCCCACAAATGCGCACGACAAAGCGTATTTATGGATGTGACCGCGCCACCCCTCGCCTGCGAAATGCCCACGCAAACCCCTCCATCTCTCTGTCATCCGAAGGAAGGAACGGTTTACAGGGATTCACACGCAGAATTTCTGCTTTTTACCAGTTACAATTCATCATACTCATGTCATCAGGGTTCCAGCCGCGACTTGCGTGCACGGTTACTTTGCACCGTGAATTCCATGAATACTCGGGCGTGCATTTTTTATTCTGCACGCAGGCTCGTGCAGTTTCAGTCTCAGCACGCAACATGTTTGGGAAGAATGCGCACTTTTCCATGAATCTGGCCCCATGAGTTTTCGACTCCGAACTGCGTCATTTATGCAGTGATTGTGCTGGCATGGGGGCAGCAGGGAAGAAGCAGAACCACTGGAGTTTGTCCTACTGTTTCCAAGAGGCAAAACGACAGCTATCAGTCTATGCTCAGAAAGAGAAAGGCTTTGGCATACATACTTCCGGAAATAAGCAGATGCTCACTGCAGGCTAGCACTTAGCCAGGCAGATTACCTTTCAGCACACCACAGGAACGCACATTGAGACCCTGTGTCTGCTCTAAAGAAGCTGAGCGCATGAATCTCTCGGAGGCGCAGGCAACCCACAATAGAAGCATGTGATTGTCAGTAGGGGTCATGATTCTATCAAAGAATGGAGAGGGACTATGAAATATTGGGGCCCATAGTCTTACTCTTCATTGGATAGCCAACTATTTGCTATTTCTTTGAAGAGAGCAATTCCTGCTAAGTAAAGGTCCTCCGGACAAGTCGGCCGTTCAGGGTTCAGTTCATGTCAGCATTTCCCACTCTGTATTGGTCACCCTGACATAGCTAACCGGCAGGTATTAGGTCATACACATTTTATTTCATATTCCTACCTTCTCCCTTCAAAGAGTTATGATGCTAAAATCTGTTTAAGGATGTCCCCTCCCTTCCAGTTGCGTTCACTGGATATGATTGTCCCAGCAAATGTCTTTCTGGGTAAAACTCTTACCTTTCATGTACCAGGATTCTCAACATCTTTCACCTGTGCAGGAGAAAAAAGGGGGGAGATGACCACCACATAAATGTTGTATAGGGGAACATCATAATATCTAACCTGTTTTTCTTCCCAGAAGGATCTAGGGCGGGAAATTCGTCCCTTTTTCTTTCATTTGTTTTTTGTTTTTTTTGTCTGGTCATTCTTAAACACTATCAAGTGGGCATGTTGCTACCTCTTCTTACCAAGGGTTTCCAGTTTTTCCCCTACACCTCCTGAGGGTCTTCAGTTCCTGGTAGATTCAAAGTATTGGCTCAGATTACGCTTCTTATCCGGGGGTTGGGAGAGTTTACTTCTCAAGGCCTGATTGCTTCTCCCTTTCACTGGCTTGTGTGGTTCTGCGGGGGAGTAACTGCATGTTTGGCTTCAGGAGGACATTTCAGACCAGATTTATGTACCCCTCATCACCATGTTTTTTTCGGTGGTTCAGATAGTCCATATTGACATTTAAAGCACAGGAGAACAGGAATGCAATGTGTAGCAGACATCTGGGTGAAACAAAGGATTGAGTATTATCTGGTTGCAGTTAGGTCTCCAACATGTTCTTTATAGTGTTCCACAGTACACTCGTCCAGTATGATGCATGTGACATGATGGTTATGCTTTAAACGTGCATAATAGGAAGCCTTCGTTCTTGCCACAGAACAGTCAACCCCCCTCACTATGAGTTGAGATTTAGATTCGATTAAAGACACAGAGGTGAGGTTTATTCTTTCGTCCCGCCCTTTGTGGATATTTGCTTCAGCTCTTGGGGGTTTCTAAAAACAAGGGGTAATGGTTATAAAAGTTGGGAAACACACTTAAACTATGATATGATATGGCATTCATAACGCAATCTCTTTAAACACTCTTTAGTGTTTCAAGGCGCGACAAGGCAAGGGAGGGGAAACAGACAAAAAACAACGATCTTACTAGTCCTAGTGACATTGAGATTGTGCAAGTGCAGGGGAGCGGGGAGGGGAGAAGTGGCAAGGGAGGATGGACAATTGCAGAACAAGGAATCAACACAAGTAGTGCAGCCAACATGTGGCAAGGGCAAGTGTTAGAAGTGCAGACAACAGGTGCCTAAAAAGTGCAGGAAAGGGAACTGTGGGGTTACAGGAACAGGCCACAAGTGCAGCGTGTGCCAGGAGGCAATGTTGGTATGCAGCTGGACGAGCAGGGACCTGGGCCCGAATTCAGGTGACCAGTGCATGTGTCAGACAGGAGATCAGCAGGGCAGGGGTAGAGAGAAAGCAGAAGCAAAGAGGAAGGTCTTGAGGTGCTTCCGGAACCAGAGATGGTTCTATTCAAGTTTCAAAGAGGCAAGGGGGCTGTTCCAGAGGGAGGCACCTGCCAAAGAAAGATATCTGCTCCCAACTCGTTGCTTGGAGAAGCGACTGACCATCAAGGTGGAGGTGGAGGAGCAAAGAGCTTGAGTAGGAAGATATTTTTGAAGAGAGAGTTGGAGGTATTGCGGTCCCTGGCCCCAGAAACCTTTGTGGACAATGCAGGGAGTCTTGAACTTGATCCTTGCCACCACTGGGAGCCAATGGAGAGATTTCAGAGTTGCAGAGATACAATCCCTGAGCTTGAGGCCAAGGACAAGTTTTGCAGTCCTGTTCTGGATGAGTTGTAGAGGACGGAGAGTAGAGGCAGGTAGATTTAGAAAGAGGCTGTTGTAGTAGTACAGCCTAGACAGAACCAGAGCTCTGGAGACAGTGAGATACTGGGGGCAGTGAGGAAAGGAAGAATACCTCTGAGGAGGTGTAGCTGGTAGTTTGACTTCTTAGAGATGTCAGAGATGTGAGGAGAGAAGGAGAGTGTGGAGTCAAAGATGACCCTGAGGTTCTTAGCCTCATAGGTGGGAGCAGGAAGAGGGCCCAGAGTGGGCGGCAAGAAGAGTGACAGGAAAGGAAGGTGCTGGTGAGCCGATGAGGAGGATCTCTGTCTTACTGGCATTAAGGCAGAGATCATTGGCGGCACACCACTCCTGGATAGCGGACTGTAAGTGATTTCAATCCGCCACTTCACCTAAATCAATGCCTAGCGTGTAATGCGCAAATGAAACCCTTATTTATTTGTGTTTATAAGTTCTTTTATTTCTGAACGATGTACCACTTATATCATGCCCCTCTCTTTGAATCCCCCCCGGTCACACTGAACCAGGCTGGTTTGCAAAGTAAAAAGATTTATTTATGTATTTCACAATACATATATATCGCACTATTTTTAATGGGCATACAATAATCACCAATGGGGTGATGTCACGCTAAACAATCTCTTTAATCACAAGGAGTAATGATGGGCAAAAACAATGCAGCACAGCAATAATACTTTTGTGGTTGTATATTCAAATGGCGATGTGATTACCATTTCCCCCTGCACACTCCTCAATCCCCCCAATATGTAATATGAAGAGATAGAAGGAGAGGGAACAGGTTTCAGGAATGCAGAATTCAAGCAAATATTTCAATCCCAATTTCCCCCCAGCAAACACAAGACAGAAATAGGAATGATTGGCAAAACTGTCAAAGATGGTTTTAAAGTTGGCTTTGAATGAATAGGGAAAACACTGAAAATGGTTTAATTCACTGAAATTGTTGAAATTCTAATGGGAGCCGCTGTATCTGGCTTCAGACACACACTAGCAATGATTTGAGAGTAATAAGCAAGTTGCAAACTTAATTTTGAGGTCGGGGGCAATGAAAAGCTATTTTACACGTTATAGATTTTGGCCAAACGAAAAATTCACGGCAAACTTTTCTGCGCGCGGTAATCGCGATCGCGGGAGAACTATAAGGATTTGGGATAAAATATGAAGAAGTTATGGACGTTTTCGTGGAGGTCGTTTTTTTCAGAAAGAGGCAAAATTGTAAAACAAGGATGCACTTTTAAAATACAAACCAGGTTTCTTTACACTAGGGATGGACTATGAAGAAACAAACTACACGGATACTCAGCCACTTGATCAAGGCAACTGCCAGCCGAGACGCTTGCCTTCTTCAGATGGAATATATCAGCGCAAAGATGATTTTAACAATGTTATTACAGAAGGACTATAGGATAAGAAAGTTCAGGCAAGAAAAAAAGAATTTCTAACAATACAGTTCTGGATATGAGATAGGATGGATTTGGATAGGGATGACTATGGAAAGTACATAGGCTAGTGACAATCCTATACTATGGATACTCACTACCAATGTTAGAATGGAACCGCCAGGGATCTGGTTCTGGTCAGGGATTTCTGGGACAGACTGCTGGGCACACCGGACTGGTCTGGTTCAGTGATCAGCAAGGCGCTCTGGACACCACACGGCAGGACTGGACAGCAAGGCGCTCTGGTCTACACTGCACAGCACGACTGGACTGGATCTGCAATGGGTCTCTGGTCTGCACAGCACAGCACAGCACCAGACGGGGTTTAATCTGCCCTTCTGGTTATGAAGATAATTCTTTGGCAGGCAAGAAGTTACAGCACAGCCTGGCTGCTTATTTGCTTTCCCCTTTAAGTTGAGGGATGGGTTCTGGAAGTTAGGCCCAGCTGAAAGTGGTTCAGCTATGCTCTGAACCTTTCTGCTTGCAAAGTTTCTGTGGTCTGGAAAAAGGAGTATGAATGGATTTCCTTCAGAGTGCTTTGCCAAATTCGAGATGGTGGGTGGATCAGTGTCCTTTCTGAGTCCTCAGCTGTCTCTATTTATGTGTTTGATAAAGGGGTGGGTAAGCTGAATTATCCTAGGCGCACCCCCTAGGTAGTCTATTGGCTAAAGTCTGCTCTCTCCCTTGATTGGAGGAGAAAACAGAGTGTCATCATGATGATGTGGTTTTATGAGGCAAAACATCCTCCCCTTTGCCTTTTGCACAAAAATAAGTTACTTTCTTACCTGGTAACGTTCTTTCGATGGGATGGTCCGATGACGTATTCCATATCTATGACATGTAATCACCACAGCTGTGCTGCTTCGGAAACTTTTTTTTTTTTTTCGGCTTCTGCGTCGATGACGTCGATGCGCCGTCGTCGAGGACCTCCTCCGACGTCCGACGTCATCCGATGTGATAAGTAGGACGCACGACGCACGTAGCCTCAGTTGTAGTTTTTTCCCCCAGAACGTGTGACATTAGTCAACTGCCAGTCAGACACAAAGCCTTGCGGAAACGTAAGCTGCAATCGCAGAAGAAATTCTGCAGCGGGGAAGGCAGGGCGGGAGCGATATGGAATACGTCGTCGGACCATCCCATCGAAAGAACGTTACCAGGTAAGAAAGTAACTTGTTCTTCGAGGGGATTGGGTCCTCCGACGTATTCCATATCTATGACAGACTCCCAAAGCACTACCAGAGCAAGGAGGAGGGAAAGAAATTAGAATCAAAATTTAGAATAGCCAATCAAATAGCAGAGCAAAGGACCGCCTTGCCAAAGGCCAGATCCTGTCCTCGGATGGAATCGAGGGAATAGTGACGTACAAATGTATGTACTGAAGCCCAGGTGGCTGCATCTCTGATGTTGCGAATAGGAACACCCCTCTGCAGGGCAGTAGATGCAGCCATATCCCTGGTAGAATGGGCCCGCAAGCCAGCCGGTGGGTCCTTACCCGCCAAGCGGTAACACTCCGAGATGGCCAAAATAATCCAGCGAGACAAAGTCTGTTTCGTCACAGCTTGCCCCAAACGCTTTCCAGCGTAACCAATAAAGAGTTGATCGTCCACTCTGACCCGGGACATGCGTGAAACATAAAAGCTTAAAGCTCTCCTAGGATCAAAAGCCTATGGAGCCTCTCCTCTTCCTTACCAGGATGCGGAGGAGGATAGAATGCCGGAAGAACAACCTTCTGGGCCAAATGAAATTCCGTCACTACCTTCGGAAGAAAAGAAGGACGAACTCTAAGGACAACCCTGTCCTTGTGAAATACAGTAAAGGGTGGCTTAACTGAAAGTGCCTGTAACTCACTCACTCTGCGAGCGGAAGTAACCGCAACTAAAAACACAGTTTTCAGAGTTAACAGCCTCAAAGGGCAAGAATGTAAAGGCTCAAACGGAGCACCCATAAGAAACTTAAGAACAAGGTTCAAATCCCAACCGGGCACCAGGAAAGGTGACGGAGGGAACACATTAGTGAGCCCTTTCAGAAACTGTAAAATTAAAGGGATTTTAAAGTAAGAACACTCTTCAGACGAGCACTTAAAGATGGACAGCGCCGCCAGGTAACCTTTAATGGTACCCACTTGCAAGCCCCTGTGGGCCAAAGAAAGTAAAAAGGACAGAACCATGGGGATGTCACATGCAAAAGGATCCACATTCTGAACTCTGCACCAGTCGCAGAATTTACGCCAACGGCAACGGTACAGAGACTTTGTTGCTGGCCTTCGGGCCGAAAGCAACATCTCCATCACGTCTTCAGGGAGGTCCCAATCCTTATACCTCAACCTTTCAGAAGCCAAGCGTGAAGGTTGAGGGATCTGACCTCTGGACGGAGAACCTGACCCCCCTCCCGTGAGAGCAGATCGTCTCGGTACGGAAGACGACGTGGAGGGCAGATGGACAAGTCGAGAAGGTCCGGGTACCACATCCTCCGAGCCCACGCCGGGGCAATGAGGATCATCCGGGAACCGAACTTCCGTAACCTCCGCAGCACTTGCAGGATGACGGGGACTGGAGGAAACGCGTACAGCAGCGGGAATGACCACTCCACCACGAACGCGTCTCCTAAAGCTCCTTTTGGAGGAAATTCCCGCGAGCAAAACCTTTCGCACTTCCGGTTGACACTGGAGGTGAAGAGATCCACTTGAGGGGTCCCCCAAAGGGCGAAGATCTCCAGGAGAATCTCCTGAGCCAACTCCCACTCGTGAGAGATCGCGCTCTGCCTGCTCAGAGCGTCCGCCGTCACGTTTTCGTCTCCGGCCAGATGAACTGCCGAGATCGAAACTTCCTGCAGGATGGCCCAGAACTCGAGCTGCATCGCCTCCCTGCACAGAGGAAGTGACCCTGCCCCCCCCTTTTTGTTGAGGTAGTGCATGGCCACTGTGTTGTCCGTCAGGATCAGGACACTCTTTCCTCGCACAGTCGGCAGAAAAGCCTTCAGGGCTAGCCTGATGGCCCTCAGCTCCAACAGATTGATATGGAGTCTGGACTCCGACGGAGACCAACGACCGCTGACTGTCAGCCCGTTGGCATGAGCTCCCCATCCCGTGAGGGATGCATCCGTCACGATCGTCACTTCCGGCCAGGGAAGACAAAACGGAGCCCCCTTCATCAAGTTGCCTTCGACGGCCCACCACAGAAGGTCCCGGGCGACCGAGGGCGGCACTTGAACCGGGTCCGACATCCTGCCGGAGGACTGCGACCATTGCGTCTTGAGTGCCCACTGCAAAGATCTCATCCGCAGGCGAGCCTCTGGCACCAGAAGAATGCAGGATGCCATGAGGCCGAGCAACCTCAAGAACTCGAACGCTGGGAGCGTCTGGGCATGCTGAAACTTGTGCACCATCTGCTGAATGTGAAGAGCCCTCACCTGGGGAGGAAAACACCGCCCCAGGGAAGTGTCGAGCACTGCTCCGATGTACTGGAGCCGCTGTGTTGGCGTCAAATGGGACTTCTTTAAATTGAGGGAGAAGCCCAGCCTGTGAAGGGAGTGGCAGGTGACGGACAGATGATCCAGGACTTGCTCGGGAGAGCTCCCCCTGATCAACCAATCGTCCAGGTAGGGGTATACGTGAATCCCCCCTTGCCTGAGATGCGCTGCCACCACCACCATGAGCTTGGTGAAAACCCTCGGGGCGGAGGTCAATCCGAACGGCAGGACCCGAAACTGAAAGTGCGAGTCGCCAACCGCGAACCTCAGGTACTTCTTGTGCTTGGGATGGATCGGCACATGGAAGTAAGCATCCTTGAGGTCAAGTGACACCAACCAGTCCTGAAGCGGAAGGGCCTGGAGGACTTGAGAGAGAGAGTAACCATCTTGAACTTGTCCTTCCTGAGGAGTTTGTTCAAACCGCGCAAGTCCATGATGGGTCTCAATCCCCCGTCTTTCTTTGAAATAAAAAAATAAGGGGAATACCATCCCTTGTTCTCTCCGGCACAGGCACCAGTTCTATGGCGCCTTTCTCCAGCAGGGCTTGAATTTCCTGCGCAAGGAGCGGATCCGGACTCTGCAAAGAGAGGTTCCCCGGTGGATTGTCGCGAGGCCTGTGCCGAAAGGGAAGACAGTAGCCATGGGTTATGATCTCCAGAACCCACACATCTGAAGTAATGGCTTGCCACTCTACAAGATGCTGCGCCAGCCTTCCCCCAACTGGCGAACCATGGGACATGGCCTCATGACTGAGTGGGAGCGGCTGTGGCGTTACCTGAGGGCAAAGAGGCAACTGCCCGAGCGGCCTTGGCACCACGGGTACCCTGTCGTCCGCCTCTGGTACCCCTGCGTTGGCCTCTTTGACTGCCAGCTCCTCTCGCTTTACTGAAGGACGAGTAATAGCGAAAGGAACCACCCCTCCATTGCTGTCCCCTAGGACGAAAAGGCGGAGGTTGGCGAACTGCAGCACCCAACGACTTCGCTGCAGCTTTTGAGGTCTGCAACCTCTCAAGGCTCTCGTCAGCCTTGCTGCCAAAAAGATGTTCACCGTCAAAGGGCATGTTCAGGAGCCGGGACTGCACATCAGGAGCAAACCCTGACTTCCGCAACCACGCAAACCTGCGTATCACGGTGCTCGCCGCCATGGACCTACTGATGCTTTCAGCTAAGTCCAAACCCGACTGAACGGACTCACACATGGCATCCTTACCATCCTGGACCATAGCAAGGAAACCATCCCGTTCGTCCCCTTCGGGAACATGTTCAGCCGCTAACGCAACACAGTTCCACAGAGTGTGTGTGAAACGAGACAAGGCACAAATGGAGTTGGCCGCCTGAAGCGCCATACCACCAGAAGAAAACACTTTCTTCGCCCAGCCATCAAAACGTTTGTCGTCCCTATCAGGAGGGATAGTAGGGTACGACGCCTGCTTTGCCGGGGCCGAGGCCGCCTGCACCACCAAACTCTCCGGAGTGGGGTGCCTGGTCAAATAGCAGGGGTCGCTACTGGCTGGACGGTATTTTCGCGACAAGGATCTGCCCACCGCCGGGAGACTCTCCGGAGCAGTCCAAGCCGCCGCCACCCTTCTCTGTAAAGCCATATGGAACGGCAGTCCCGGGTCAGTTGGGGGACCAACATCAAGCACGTCCGTTAGATCATCCTGCACAAACTCCCCTGGGGGAGCAGACCATCCCAAGTACTCAGAAACCCTAGCCATAAGGCGCCGGTACGAGGAATCGGCATGAGAGCCAGGCTCAGGCCTACAAAACTCCACCTCCGGAGAGGTGTCCAGTCCACTGGCATCATGCAGTGACTGCCTCAAATCGTCAAACTGACTATGGCCCGAGACAATATCATCTGGAACCTGACTAGGAACCAGGCCATCAGAATCCTCATCCGCCTCTGAAATATATTCCAGGTGGCGAAAAGAAGGCACCCGAGAGTGCTTGCTCTTAACCAGAGACTTCCTAGGGGGTTCCCCCGTGCCACGGGGTACCTCCGACACGAAAGGCGTTGATGGCGTCGAGCGAATCAGCGCCGGCGTCGAGAGAACAGGCATCGGCGTCGAGGAAATCGGCGTCAACGTCAGATGCAGCGCCGCCAGCATCGGCGGCGTCGACACAGCTCTCGAAGCCAGAGCCCCGAGCGTGTCCTTCGACGACCTGAGAGTCGACGGCTTCGACAAGTTCCTCGGAGCCGGAGCCTCGAGAAAGCCCGTCGATGCCCTCGACGCCTCAGACGTCGATGTCTTCCTCGAAGACCTCACAGGTGCACACGGTCTCGAACGCGTCGAGGACCGGGACCTGGAGAGGGTACGTCGAGAACGAGTCTCCTTGTCCGAACGGGACCTCTCCCGTGACTCGTGCCGACCACTCTTGCGAGCGGTGTCTCTCGACCTCTCACGACCGACCCCACTCGGGGGCGCGGACGGCTTAGTACCCTGCGACTCAAGAATCGCCAGCATTTTCTTCCCGAAGGAAGCCCATTCCTCTGGCGTCGCACGGCTGGTGGGATAAGCGACGTGCCGGGCAGAGTCCTCCGAAGAGGACCTGGAAGACGACCGGTGTTGGCGCTTCCGAGAATGCCTCGAAGAGGCTGAGGAGTGGCGAGACCGACTCCTAGAAGGAGACCCACGAGACTTCCGACGATGACGTGGAGAGTCACCCCTCGAATCATCCGTTGAAAGCCCCACAGACCTCGATTTCCGGGGCTTGGACACCCGACCTACCGACAACAACTTCTTACGTTCGCGTAAGGCTTTGGACGTGAGCGACTGCCAGTCGATACAGTCATCCATGTCGTGGGCCTCCACGAGGCACCAGAGGCAGGCATTGTGCGAGTCCGTCACCGACATCTTGGACCCACACTCCCCGCACTTCTTGAAGCCCGGACGCGGGGTCGAAGACGAAGTAGAAGACATCTTCCCACGAAGGATTTTCACAAAAACGAACAGGTTCGAAGAACCGAGAAGAACAGAACTCCAAAGAGTCAAGGCGTTAACCGAGATTCACGAAGCAACACGTTCGCGGAAAAAACGGAACTGAGGCTACGCGTGTCGTGCGTCCTACTTATCACACCGGATGACGTCGGACATCGGAGGAGGTCCTCGACGACGGCGCATCGACGTCATCGACGCAGGAAGCAGACGCCGAAAAAAAAAAAAAGTTTCCGAAGCAGCACAGCTGTGGTGATTACATGTCATAGATATGGAATACGTCGGAGGACCCAATCCCCTCGAAATCTATTTTTGATATAATAGATCTTTACATGTGTACAATCTTTATACCAATAACATACATAGATCACATATTATGTGGAACACACCCTCTTCCAAGCCTCGTTGCCGTGAGATCTTGGGTCTGGATTTGACACATTTTCACAATTTTTGTCCGGGACACGATATCTAATTCGTCCAAAATGTTTTACATATGTGCGCATGATATCTGGGCATAATCGTATGAAGTTTCATGCTTCTGACTAAATACAATCGCTACAAAACCAGAATTTTCACTGCGCCTTCTCAGAACATCGCACAGAGTTCTGGCTCCTTTTAAAATGTGCACAAAATAATTACATTCACAATGCTGCTAATTCTATAGTTTTTACAAATTCACACAGTCTTTTATCAGTCTTTTTCAAAAACATGCTTTCTGTGCTTTGTGAATCAACAAAAGTGTGTGTCCCCGCCTCCATCTCCATCTTGCAGCTCAAGAGCAATCTCTGCCCTCTACCTACTGGCAGAGGCCACTTTGACACTTTACAATCTGCATATCCTTTCAGCCCATGAAGGTCCATTGTGTTCCTCCAGCAGCAGCCCAAGATCCCCTCCCCTGATTTAATCAACACAAAAGTTTAAGTTCCTGACTTTGGTGGGAAGCATGAGAGGTGCCTTTTGTTGGGGGAAGCTGGGGGGAACTGGTTTGGTGACTTTGAGTTCAGCTTAAATTCATTGTCAATTTATTACATTTAACTTGGTTTAAAATAAAACTTGCAATTTTTAAACAAGCAGCTAGAACACTAATTCCAGCCTCCAAACCATGGAGATTAAATAGTTGCAACCTATATTACTTTTGATAATAGGTCACTTAATTCTCAGACATTTGATTTCAATTGCACAAGTTTAAGCTTCTGATGCATTTACTGACAGCTGTCATACACGCGGTCGCTGGTACTGCGCCCATATTTTGACAGATTTTCACAGGCAAGCACACTTTTTACTGTGGATATTTGGATGATAGATTCCGCTATTCCTGACATTGTATGTTCATATTGATTCCTTAAATGAAGTGACAGGTAAGACCGAGCAAAGATATTGGATGTTTTGTGATGTTTTAGACCAGTATTTTGTATTCTCAGCAACCAAGAAAAGGGGATTGAAGAACAATTTCTGGGTTTCTTGCAGTAAAGCACTGCCTTTCATGCAGTTTCCATTTTTCCTTGGTAGGCAGCCCAGTGATATGTTTCAGCAGTGGGGTCTCCTTCCACCACTGACAACAGGCAAAGTAGATTTGGCAGCCATCTTTTCATTTTTCAAAGCGCAATTTTCATAGGTTTTGGCGCGCATAGGGCTTTCACGGCCCTTTTGATGATTCTTGCACTATCAGCACACAGGGATGTCACAGGGCAGAGCCTAGTGGGTTAAAACATCCCACAGGACAGACAATCTGGGATGAGAGATGGAGAAGAGGCGGCTGAGGGGAGCCTGAAAGCGAGCTGAGCGTCATCCACCTAGCACTGAAAGTTGGAGCAGAGAGCAGCTATGCGTTGGGCGAGAGATGCCAGGTATTGGTTGAACAGACAGGAAGAAAGATTAGACCCCTGGGGAACACCACAGATAGAGAGAGAGATAGAGACAAGGAAGGACGCAATTTGGACCTGGGAGAGAGTCGGAGAGAAAGCAGGTCAGCCAGGCCAGGGCCTGATCAATGATACCCAGTTTATCACAGAGCCGGTTGAGCAGAATGGCATGGTTGACAGTATCAAAAGCAGAAGAGAGATCGAGTAGCATGAGGACATAAGGGTGGTTAGAATCAAGGTTTGAAAGCAGGTCTTCACGGGTGTTTAGGAGAGCAGTTTCCATGCTTCTGGTCGCTCTGAAGCCAGGCTGATGGTCATGGAGACAACCACCAGTTTCGGTGTGAAGGTTACGCTGAGAGATGGCCAGCTTTTCCAAGGGTTTTCCCATAAAAGGAGTAATGGAGATCTGGCAATAGTTAGCCGGACAGGAGGGGTCGGCTGAGGGTTTCTTAAGAGGGGGCACAAGAGTGCTTCAGCAGGGAAGGGAAGGTTCTGGTGGCGAAAGAGTGGTTGCAGAAGTCGGTCAAGGCTGGAGCAAGGGTGTCAGTGTGGTCCTTGATGGTTTTGGATGAACAGGTAAGAACCTGTTATGATGAGACGTTCATAGATAAGACTTGTCTAGAAACTTCATCATGGGTGAATAAAGGAAAGGAAGAGGAGGGAGGAGGAGAGGTGGCCGCAGGAAGGCCAGAGGTAGAGGAAAAAGTAGAGGAAGGAGGAGGAGAGGAAGAAAGGGTGGACAGAATGTCCTGGGCTTTTGAGAAAAAATGTGAAGCCAAGGCGTGCAGAGGGCCTGGGAGGGGACAGGAGAGGTAGAGGCAGAGTTCGGGCCAGTTGTTAGTTGGCGCAGAGACACAGGCTTGAAAGTGAGCTCTCTTCTTAGTGTGGGCAGAGAGTCTGTACTGCCTTTGGATTGGCTCTGGGATCATGACCCAAGCTCACTCAAGAGCTTCCATTTGAGGTTGCTTTCAAAACGGAACGCGATGTATGGAAGAGGTTTAGTAAGGGTATTTTCTTTGCTACTGAATGAGTAGCTAAAGATGATTGCATAATAGGAAGCCTCTGGCCTTAGCATAGAATTCAAACACTCTGCTGCCCTATCGGGTGGCACTTGTGATGGTCCATTTGCAAGAGGCTGATCTACGGTGCTTTAAATCTGCAGGATTTAGGTTTGCAAGTCTGGAAGGTGTGGGCTGGAAGGGAGCAGAGCAAGATACAGAGGAGCACAAGCTCAGCATAACACACCAGAAAAGGAAGCAGATGCATACAACGGCGGATTGCTGCCAGGCGATATGGGTCACAGATGCTGCTCCAAGCGACCCTCAGTTGATGAGCCTGGTTGTCTCCCTGTTGAACCTCTGTTGCACTGATCATCGCTTCCCAGAAAGTTCCTTGCTCTGTTTTGCTTGCTGTTGTGCTCACTTCCGCTGTGCACCGTATAATTATTATTATTTTTTTTTTCACAGTTGAAGGGTATTTATTGAACAATGAAAATGGTATGCGGGTTGGAAAAATGCCTAATCTAAACCTAAATCTAAGATGGGGACAGGCGTCAACTATCAAATGAAAAATAAGGCAGTCCTAGTGATGTCAAATCAAATTAAAAAAGGCCTATATTAACAAAACTTATTACCAATTCCTTTTGCTAAATACAAATGGTGTAGGGTTACGTTTTAAGGAAGAAAAAAAGAAGCGTTCTCAAATAATAAGTCAGAATGCGGTAGCTTGGGTCTCCCTTCCCCACGTTTTAAGCACGGGGTAATGTTGGAGCTTGGAGCACAGTATGGTCTCGGGGACCCCCAGCACGAGATGACCGTTCCAATGGTGGATGGTCTCAGGCTTCACCAGTACGTTCCACAGTTCACTATGGGTGATGGTTTCACCCCTGGTTACCCCTCTTCTGGGCTGACCCCTTTTGTATCATATTTCCCACTTTTCGATAGGGTGACGGCTTCACCCCCGCATCCCTCTCTTCTGGGCTGACCCTTTATTAGTCGTATTTTTACAACAGTACAAATTGGGTGATGACTTCACCCTTGAGTCCCCCTCTTCTGGTCTGATCCCTTTTTTTTCCACTTAGTTTTTATTGAACATTTCATCAAACAATAAATCTGTCAGCCAACATCTGGCAATAATCAAGTTTAAAACAAATCAAAAGTAAAGACAAAACGTACCCACTCCCTCCCGCTCGCCCCACCAAAACCAAAGCGCCCCCCCCCCGCCACGAGCTACCCGGGTTACAAAGAGCGAAAAGTACACAAGGATTAGAGTTAGGACACAAAACTTAGTGAGGCTTTTCAATACAACATCAGTGTCTTAGGGTCCCAGAGGATCGTGCAAGTTTGGGTGGGCTGCCAGAGTACAAACCACCCTCCCCGAGCTTCAAACTTCCCCCCATACCAAGTTGTTTACAGTTTCAAGGCATCGCATTCCGTACTTAACAAAATAGTCCAGTCCTGCAGAAAAGAAGACATACTATCGTTAATTATGGCCGACATTTTTTCATACGTAAAAATTGACAATAACTTAGAGAGCCACTCCACCTTAGAGGGGGCATGGGGACTTTTCCATTTTTGAGCAAAGGCCATTCTCCCAGCCGATAACATAGCCCCCGTCACCCCAGTAAAGGATACAGAGTCATTATCAGACAAAGGAGTGCCCAGAAGAACTTCCAAGGGGTGAAGAGAGGGACACGTTCCCAGACAGCTCTTGATCCAACTAAGCAGTTCCACCCAATAAACTTGAACTACCGGGCAATCCCACCACATGTGGAACCAAGTAACACGGAGAGAGCATTCCCTGGGACACATTGGAGATACCTTGGCAAACATCCTAGATAAGGTAACTGGGGGACGGTGCCACGAGTGGACAATCTTGAAATTATGCTCAATAGCTGCTGTGTACAGACCCCCCCGAAAATTGATCTGAAGACCCCCGGCCATGTGCGATCATCAAGGGTAATGCCCAGTCTCTCCTCCCAGATGCGCTTGAACGGTTGTCTAGCCTCTAGGTTAGCTGTGACCAGCACGTTGTAAATCTTAGAGAGAGAACCCTTCCTGGACTTAGCAACCACCCTTAAGCCGCAGGTATTCAAAAATGGAAAGTGGCTTTTCACCCAACACCTCGGACAACTGGCCAAACTCAATAAAATCGCCATGCCGAAAGAGTTGCGCAGCCCTCTCGATCTCCCCGGGTCTGACCACGACTGAGTCTCTCGGAATCCTCTGGATCCTAAATTGATCGGGGGACTCCATAGGGAATAAATGGGAGAAGGCCAAGAAGAAAGGAGCTTATTGTCCCTATTGGGCTTCCAGGACGCCCACAGAACTGACAAAATTTGGTGTAATTTAGCCCTCACTGGGAGGGAACGCAGATGCGCCCAAAGTAAATCCCTAACTTTGAAAGGATGGACCTGAACATCCTCGACATACGTCCAGTACGTCCTAAGGTCGGCCCTCAGATGCTCTAGCATCACCCGCAGCTGAGCTGCTTTATAATACAATTTAAAATCAGGGAGACCGAACCCTCTGTGAGACTTTGGGAGAGTCAGGGTGGAATATTTCACTCTTGCCCTCTTGCCATTCCAAACAAATCGCAAAAGATGAGGTTGCAGTGAGTCAAAAAAGGAGTCCGGGACAATGCAAGGAAGGGACGAAAAGAGATAGAGACGGGGGGAGTACATTCATTTTAACCGTAACCATACGCCCAAACCAAGAGAGAGTGAGAGGAGCCCGCCTTGCCAAATCACTAAAGATCTTAGCCTGAAGGAGTAGAAAATTCAACTCATACAATTTGTTTAAGTCTCTCTGGATATTGGTGCCTAAGTACCTAGTTCATTCCCACTCTACTCTCATCCCCAGCACCTCTGATCTACCACTAATCTCTCGGTCTAGCCGGCCCATCGGCATAAGACCCGATTTGGAAACATTGATCCTAAACCCTGAAAATGCCCCAAAGTGGTGAATCAAACCTAGCAGGTGCGGGAGGGATTTGTGAAGCCTGGTCAGGTACGCTACGATATCATCTGCGAAAAGGGATAGTTTGAATTCGCAGTCCCCACATTGCACCCCGGGGATACCATTATCAGCTCTGACCGCAATGGCAAAGGGCTCCATTGCCAGAGCATACAAAAGAGGGGATAGGGGGCACCCCTTCCGAGTGCCTCTGGAGAGCAAAAAAACGGCCAAAATACAGCCATTCACCAATACCCGTGCTGAGGGGCCAGTGAACAAAGCAGCAAACCACCCGCAGAATTTGACACCCAGACCCATCTTACGCAGCACTTTCCCCATGTATGGCCATTCAACACGATCAAAGGCTTTTTCAGAGTCAAGCGAAAGAAGGTAAGCCTCCGAATCCTGCTTAGACACCTCATACATAAGGCCCAGGGTTTTCCTTACGTTGTCAGAGCCCTGACGTCCGGGGATGAAACCTACTTGATCTCCATGGACTAGAGAGGGGAGGACTTTGGACAATCTATTTGCCAGCATTTTAGCCAATATTTTAACGTCTACATTAAGAAGAGAAATGGGCCTGTAAGACTGACAAAGCGAGGGATCCTTCCCTTCTTTAGGGAGCACCACTATGAGGGCAGACATCATGGTCTCTGGGAGGGAACAAGAGACTAGGGCCACGTTATACACCTTAGACAGAAAGGGGGCCAACGTGGATCGGAAGGTCTTATAAAAACGGACCGAGAAACCATTGTCTCCTGGAGCAGTACCACTCTTCAGAGATGCAATAGTATCAATTACTTCCTGAGACGAGATAGGGTGCTCTAGAGATTCCGAGGTCTCCCAAGCTAGGCAAGGAATAGGACGGGAGTCCAGGAACCAGTCTACTTCCGTACCATCTCCACAATATTCTGAAGCATAGAGACCCTCATAATACTGCCTAAACTGCTCCGATATTTGGCTATCCTGCAGAATTTTCTCCCCCGCCTGGCCAGAGACCCAATTAACCCTCCTGCTATTACGCCACTCTCGCAGCCTCCAGGCTAAAATCTTGTCTGCTTTTTCCCCTCTCTCCATGTATCGCTGTTTTAAGAACGCAAGCGTTCTCTCGGTCTGACCTACAAGGAGGGCAGATAATTTCGCCCTGAGGCTCTGAAGCGCCTCTCGCTGACTTGGGTCAATCTGCGTTTTCAACTTACCCCCCGGCTGGATGGCGGTGATTTGCTCCCTCAATTTAGACTCCTCCCTTGCCCTCTCCCTCTTTCTCCTAGCTCCCATTTCCATCAGGGTACCTCTAATCGTGGCCTTAAATGCGTCCCAAACACTATTCTCCACCTCCCCCGTGTCGTTAAGGCTAAAAAAATCCTCAATAGAAGTTAGTAGGGACTTCCTAGGCTCCTTATCCAATAGCAACGAGTCATTGCAAATCCACCTCGACTTACTCGGGGAAGGGATTCCCAAATTAACTCGGACTAGATCGTGATCGGACCATGGGACAGTCTCCACCCCGAAATTGGAAACGCAATCCCGTATTGTGGAATCCACCAGAAGATAATCAATCCTAGAGAAGGATTGATGCACCTTGGAATAATACATAAAGAGGGATTTGCGATTACGTCCAACCGGGTGCGCATCCACAAGGCCCAGCTCACCATTGATCCGATTGAATGAATCCGCCATCCTCAATTGGGATCTTAGGTCGGGGCAGGGGTTAGGGGAACACCTGTCATTATTCGGGCTCAGAACCATGTTAAAGTACCCTCCAACTATTAAGGCACCTTCAGCAAATCCTCTGATTTTCTCCCTTAACTCTTCCCAAAAGACATCTTGCCCTTCGTTCGGGGCATACACACCCACAAAAGTGAAAAGACGGCCTTTCAGCTCTCCCGTTACCATGATGAAACGATCCTCCAGGATCAGCTTGATGGGATTTGGGGGAGAAAAGAGCATTTGGAGAAATCAAAAGGGCAACCCCCCCGTTTTTTCGCCACATAAGAAGCTCGAAACACTTGCTGGACAGCCCTAAACCTGAACGCAGGCTCCCTCCCTTTGACCCAATGGGATTCCTGTAGAAAGAGGAAATTAAGTTTCAGTCTAACAAATTCCCTCAACACCAAGGATCTCTTAGTCTGAGAGTTCAGACCCCGCACATTTAAGGACCCAACTGACACCAACTGCAAAGAAAAGCCAAATAGTTCTTCCGCCTCCACGAGGGAGACTAATGGGAGTTCCCAGCCCTCTGACCTCAGTGCCCATGTGTAGCCCCAGTAAGGACTTGTGTAACCCGAAAAACCAGGTAGACCCGAGAGCAAGAAACAACCCACCCCAAGCCCCAAAAAGAATACCCACTTCAAACATCCACCCTCCGTACGCTTCCCCACCAAGACAAACCCCATCCACCTCCCACCCAACCTATCCCTGAGCGCCTGGAATGGTCACGACATCTAGCTGCCGCACCACCAGGCCGCCAAGGATCACCTCCACCTGGGCAAATTACGCCAACGGAAACCTGAAATTCTGGGCCCCCCCTAACAATTAATCACAACCCAACAGTTCAAACTCCTGAACCTGCCCTCAGCAACAAAGTGAAGCCCTGTAGACCAAACCTAGGAAAGTCACAACATTCTTAAACACGGCCAGATAGACAGACGTATGGTCCCAGGGCACTCAGACATTAATCTGAGGCAGGACCCTCCACATCAAGGGCACGTCGCTGACTGCTCCGGGCAGGGTGGCGCAACTTTTCTGTATTTCCTGTGCCCCCGGATTCAGCGCCGGCCCATTGCGCCTGATGGTTCCTTATGACTCCTCTCCTTCCCGCCTTCCAAATTGGGACCTGAGGACATGGCCCCCAGCAAGTCACTAGACGCTTTCTGAAACTCAGACTCCGTAGTTAGGGAATACTTATAGCCATCCAACTGAAACGTAAGTGAGAACGGATGCCCCCACCTATAATGCACTCGCTTCGTCTGCAGCCACTTTGTCAGAGGGCCACACAGTCTCCGGCAGGCGATGTTGAGCGCCGCTAGGTCCTGGTAGATCGTTATTTTAGCACCCTGCCAATCAATAGGGCCCTTTCTTCGCGCCAGTTCCAAGATCTTTGACTTCTCTACGTAGTAATGAAATTTGACCAGAACGGATCTCGGCCTACCCACACGACCACCCGCTCTGTGGGCTCTATCAATTGTGGGCTCGCTGGTGTTCTCTCCGTCAAAGAGCTTGCTTATGATTGACTTGACTCTCATTGCAATATCAATCTGGGTCTCCCGCTCCGGGATACCGAGAAACCTGAGGTTGGAGCACCGTTCCCTACTTTCCAGGTCATCAAGCTTGAGAGCAACCTTCTCCTCTCGCCTCTCCAACTCCGCCAGGCGCATGTCGAATTGAGTTTCGGAGAGATCTGCCAAGGTCTGATTGGCCTCTAGGGCTTGGACCCGGTCCTCGACAATGTCCACCTTTTTGTCTAGAGAGTCGAGCCGCCTTCCAATGTCTGCCATGAAGCCGCGGATCTCCTCCAACAGGGCAGCCATGTTCTGGCTCATGGAGTGAGCCTCCGCTTGCTCCGACAGACCCGCGGACTGCATACTGGCCCCCTCTAGCGACTGTTCAGGGGCACGTCGAAACTTCTGAAGGGATTGTGCCCAGTCCATCCAAGCACCAGAGAGGTGCGGACCACCTTAGAAGCTCCAGTGGCAGGCACCAAGAAGTCACCACAGGGACACCATTGCCAACACTGCTGCACCCCTCCACATGGGACCAAAACACCACTGCAGACTGATCGCTGCTCC
Source organism: Ambystoma mexicanum (assembly GCF_040938575.1). NCBI lineage: Eukaryota > Metazoa > Chordata > Amphibia > Caudata > Ambystomatidae > Ambystoma > Ambystoma mexicanum. The sequence continues at coordinate 558,496,846 of NC_090931.1, forward strand.
GCTCTGCGCACTCAAAGGTAGTATCAGGCGGGCCACATCCGCGAGCTTGCTCCAGGAGATCAGACAGTAAATGCTCAAATAAGATTCCCACATACAGCACTCCAGGGGGCCCGAACAGAAACCCACTCCAGGCCGGATCTCACCCACTCACTGGCTTTCCTCTGGATGGCTTCTGTGCGGATGACTGCAGCCAGCTCCACCCCTCGGTCTGGCAAACGGGAGCTCTCAGCCAGGCCACCCAGGTGCTTGGGGACTATATTGCGGATGCGGGACGATAGCAGGGCCACCCGAGTCCCCCAAGGGCTTCCTCCGTGAGCCAATTGCAGCTGCATGCAGCAGGGCCGTCAGACCAACCAGTCACAGTCCTCAAACACTCCCCTAGGTAGCAGGGGACACTTGACCAAGCCCAAGTACACAGTCCACTCTTCAGGCAGTGTTCAGGAAGGACTGCCTGATACGAGCACAGGCGGGCTGCAGGCCTTAAGTGAAGTCTCAATGGGCCGCCACGGCCCAGCGAAAATTCGATGAAAATGGGGATAGCAGACCACTCGAGATCAGGAGGGCATCACCTCTGCAGGCCGCACGTACCTGGTATGCCGTCGGGATGGCTCCAGGGATTCGACCGACAGGTCCCTCCAAGCCCTCAACGGGATCCGACATCCGTATTCCAACGAACAGAGCCTACAGGCCCGGCGGGGCTGCTCCAACCTTCCTCCTTCAGGCTCCCACAGGGATCGCGGACGTCCCACCAAAGCTCTTCAAGGCGGGGAATGGGCCCGCAGCAGAGGCTCCTGCCCCTCCCCCCTCCGACAGGCAGCCGGCACTCACGCGGTTCCCGCAGCCGGGCGGACTTGCCCACTGCCACTGCTCGCTGCTGGATGACAGCCGAACTCCGGCTTGCAGGCGCATAGCGGCACCGGAGGCATGGTCATCAGAAGCACACCAACACGAGCACACACTGGGGGGAGTCCAACCTCGACTCCCGAGGGTCTGGGGGGCCCAAATCACCAAAATCCGCACGCACCCAGGGGAGGAGATCAGCCGAGACCCATCACCACATCTCGGCGCCCCCCTCTGGCGGCTCCACGTCTGATCCCTTTTGATTACCAAACTTTGGGCAAAAGCTTAACTCCTTGGATCTCCCTCCTTCGGGCTCGGACCTTTTCACCTGCCAGCCCTTGGGTGACGACTTCACCCCTGGATCTCCCTCATTTGGGCTCGGACATCTCTTGACTGCCAGGATCGAGTTGTTTTTTTTAATATTTAAAAAAAAAATGTTTTTATTAGTTTTTTCACACAAACAATACAAACCAAACTTGCAGTGCATATGGTAACATTTCAATTATGCATCACTTAATTATATTCACTGCACCCCTTATCCCTCCCCCTTTTCGAGCCTACTCCTTCTCACATTCTGTTCCTGCATCTTGTGACAGGATGTCCTCTGCCATGGGTTCCGTTGGGTCTCGCATTGACCCAAAATAATGCGCTATTAATAATTTCTAGGCCATCAGGGTCTCTGTCTCCTCCTCCCCCCCAGCACTACTTGATTCTTGCCATACCATGGTCTCTGTCCTTTAGTTTGCTCACGTGCTTGAGATTTTGTGGTCTAGTGAACCCCCCTAATAAGCAGGCCCACACTGTATCAATTACAATCTTAATATCTCTTTCTTCTAGTCTGTGTGCCACTTCGCTCCAAAAACGCTCAATAACCGGGCATGACCAAAACATATGTACCATACCAGCATTCTCTTCATCACATTTGGGGCATGCTTGCTGTCCCACGTTTTTAAACCTATCTATCTTCTGGGGCGTCATATACGCCCTATGCGTAATATACAGTTGTATCTGTTTTAGTCTTGCATTTCTCGACACCTTCTTATGGTACCCTTGGGCTCGTTCCCACATCCCATCATCCATCGGGGCTCCCACTTCCGCCTCCCAGTCTTGTCTCAGTTGCATTACCTCCTTTCCTACTTTGGACATCATCATCTTGTATATTCTGGATATCTCATGCCCCCCCCTCTGCTATGTCATAGATTATATCTATGGTGTCATCTGGTTCTTCCTCCAGTACCACTTCGGGCCATGTCCTCTTGATTCTCTGCACCATTCTATGGTACGTGATATACTGGCCTATATGTAACCCTGTTTCCCCCCTCAACGCCTCAAAATCTATTATAGTCCCTTCTTGCCAAACATCACCCATTGTTGCTATCCCAACCGGTTCCCAGTGGTTTCTGATTGTCATCATTAGTTGCTTCTCTTCCCTGGCTAGTGCTACCAATGGTACCTGTGGGGAAGACGGGGATGGGCTCTCCATCACCTGACAAGCCCTACACCACATCTTCCACCCAAGTATCATCATCTTGGGGCCCCCTTCCATTACTGTCTTGGGAAGCCACATGATCTCCCTTAAATAGAATGGGGCACAATCTTGTCCAAACAGCCTGGACGCAGAGGTTACCTCCTCTGAGAGCCATTTAGCCAAATATTGCAGCTTGCTTGCTATATAATAGACTTCATAGTTAGCCAGTTTTATACCCCCTCTCTCATAGAAATTCTGTAGCTTCCAGAGGACCACTATTCCGTGTGCCATGCCAAAGGAAATCCCTACACATACTATCCAATCTAAAAAAGAACTTTTTGGGTATCAAGTGCGGTATATTCCCAAAGTAGTGCAGAAGCCTAGGTAGAACCACCATCTTCAACATTGCCCCCGTCCTATCATTGCTAAAGGCAGCTTCACCCAAAACCTCATGCAATTTTCAATCTTCTTAATTGCTACCTCTGTATTGCACTTATGATCCTCTTCCACTGTGTGGTATATATCTATCCCTAAATAGCGAAATGGGCTAACCTCCCATCGTATCTGTAACACCGGTAGCCATTTCAATGGGATCCCTTTGTATCCACCCAATGGGAACATGCTAGATTTCTGAGGGTTCACCACTATACCAGACAGCCCAGCATATCTTTACATCACTTCCAAGATGTATAGAAGGTTCTCCTCCGGGTGTCGCAAGTACAACAGCATGTTGTCCGCATATAGGGAGATTAGATGTCGTTCCCCTCCCACAGCAATACCTATCGTATCATATTGTTGCCTCAAATATATCGCTAGAGGTTCCAAGGCCAATACATAGAGCACAGGGGACCATGGACATCCTTGTCTGGTACCACTATGGAGTTGCCATCTTTCGGATATCACTGCTCCTGTTTTAAGTCTGGCCAACGGTTCACTATATAACATTTTCACCCATTGTAAATATCCAGGCCCCATTCCATAGCCCGCCAAGGCCGCCAAGAACCATGGCCATTTGACCGAGTCAAAGGCCTTTATTGCTTCTAATGATACAATTGCCAATTCACCGTCATTTTCATTCCCATGCTCAATAACCGAATGGAGTCGTCTGAGGTTGTTAGATATGTTCCTGTTCGAGACATAGCCCGTCTGGTCAGGATGTATTAATTTGCCAATAACCCTCCTCAATCTACTTGCCAAGACGGCCGTCAGTATTTTGCTATCTTGATTTAGCATTGATAGGGGCCTATACGAACCACAGCTATGCCCAGGTTTATTAGATTTAGGAAGCAGTATTATAATCGCTTCCCTAAGTTACTCTGGCAGTCTGCCCAACTCATACGCCTCATTCAACATGTCTAAAAGCGGAGGTAGCACCTCTCCTTTAAATATTTTGTAGAATTCACTTGGGAGTCCATCAGCCCCCGGAGTCTTGCTAGTGGGCAACTGTCTTACCACCTCTTCTAACTCTTCTAAAGTAATCGGTGCATCTAGCTCCTCCCTCTCCTCCGCACTGATCTGCGGCAATCCTATATCCTCCAATGTTTCCGCTATCATCGCGTAATTACTCTCCCCATCATCTCCATATAGTAGCCTGTAACAGTCTGCAAACTCTTGGTTAACTCCTTCTTGGGTATCGACTACACTGCCATCTTCCCTCGTTATTGTTCTGATCGTGGGTCTGGGGGTTTCACTCTTATATAGCCATGCTAAGATCCTTCCTGGTTTATTCCCTCCCGCATGCTGTCTCTCTATATATTTTTTATAGTTAAGGTTACACAGTCTGTCCCAGTGCCCAGCACATTTCTGCTGAAGCCTGAGTATCAATTCGGTGTCTTCCTTGTTTTACCCCTTCAGTGCCCTTTCCAATTCTCCCTCTGTTTCCCGCAGGTCAGCCAGGATCCCTCCCTGCAATCCTTTGGATTTTGCTATGGCTATCCCTCTCATTACAACTTTAAAGTTTTCCCACAACGTGCCTGCCGAGTCCACGCTACCAGTATTTGTCTCAAAGTAGTTCACAATCTCTTCCCTCGTATCCTCCCTAAAGTAGGGGTCCTTTAGCGCCTCTGCTCTGAGGCGCCATGTCAGAATCCTCGCTCTCGGGGGTCTGTATTGCCATCCAATGATCAGAGGCGAGTGGTCTGAGAGGACCCTCGCTTTATATTCCGCTTGCGTGATTTCAATCGTTATCCCTTGTGTGACGAAGACATAGTCCAACCTTGTGTGTAATTGCTGCGGGGCAGAATAATGTGAATATTGCCTCTCTTGGGGGTGTCGCAACCTCCACACATCTCCAAACCCAAAGTCATCCAACAATGTCTGCAGCGCTCTAGCGGCTGGGCCGGGTCTATCCATTTTCCCATCTGATCTATCAACCTTAGGGTTTAGTACACAATTGAAGTCTCCCGCCAAGATCACCGCCCTCCCCACACACATGCTAAAGTTGTTACATAGGGTTCTAAAATATGCCACTGTGTTTTGATTCGGGGTATACGTATTTTTAATGCTTATCTCCCTATTTTCCACCAATCCCCTCATCATGACCATCCTCCCATCCGACTCAACTATCGTTTGTAACAGCTGAAACGGGACATGCGGCGCCAAACAGATAATCACACCCTGGCATAAGCTGAATAACACAAGCCCACCACCGTCCCCTTCCATTTCTTCCCAATCATCTCCATCTTAACTTGCGTCAGGTGTGTCTCCTGCAGCAAGGCTATGTCTACCTTCTGCCTACGCAGATATAGCATAACCCTATTCCTTTTTAAGTAGCTATTGAGCCCCCTGACATTCCAAGTAATTATTTTAAGGTCTCCCATGACTTGCTGGAGTCTCACTCCTCCCCACACTCATGCAGTCCAGATTCGATTGTATTCCCAGTCTATATAGGCTTGTTTCCCAACTCAAACTCCCCTTAACTAAAAAGACAATAAACACCCCAACCTCCCACCCTCCCCCTCCCTACCCCATCCCAACAACACCCTCCCCAACTGTTGCCCAGCTCCATCCCTGGATCTCAGGCACCCCTGCATCTAGCCCTTTCTGGCAATAGCCCGTACTCGTGGCTCAGCAGGGTAAAGCCGCCCTAGTGGCTGTCTTACTACTAACTCCTGGGCGGTAGGTCGCCTTCGTTCTGCTGCTCCTGTTTACTACAGGTACACTGTGCCTAATGCTTTCCAGTCAACTTATGCATTTTATTCTCTATATTCCAGTCCAACAGGATCAATAAGTCCAAAAGTGACATAATACAATTTGAATGTTCCACAGTCTCTTGCTGGGGCTCCCCCCTCACTTATCACCCCAGTATTCATAATGCATCCCCCTCACTTATCGTGCTTCTCGTGATCCTGCTCCTCATCTCGCTCCGGACAGCCCTGCAGGTCCAGCCATGCTGCCACTTCCTCTGGGGTATCGAAAAAGAACGCTTTACTTTTATGCAAAACTTTTAGCTTCGCAGGGATCAAAAGCATGTACTTGATCCCAGCCGGGCGCAGTCTCCTCTTGACCGGCACATAGCTGTATCGTTGTCTCTGCACCAACATTGTGTAATCCGGATATGCCGTGATGTTGGTAGATGCCCTTTCTATCGTTCCACCTTTACGAAAGTACTCCAAAGTATTCTCCCTATCTTTATAATTCAGAATCTTTGCAATAATCACTCTAGGAGGGGCCCCGGGACACGGTTTCCTCATCAAGGCCCGGTGTGCTAGTTCAACAGTAAACCCTTGTGAGAGCTTGTCTGCGCCTATCTCTTGCAGGATCATATTCTCTGCATAGTCCGTGGGGTCCTGGCCTTCTTCTCCCTCTGGCAAGCCGACCACACGGATGTTGTTCCGTCTTGCCCTTCCTTCCGCCTCTTCTGCTCGGTTCTCAAGATTAGCCACCTGCTGCTTTAATATGTTGACCTCCTTCGCATTATATGTGCTGGTTGTATGCGGGGCTCACGGCATGCGACCGATGTGCCCCCTTTGTCGAGCGCTCCGCCGCCCGAGTCCTGCCATGGGCTCAGCGGAGCAAAAAACCGTCTTCACCCTCACAGGCAGGCGCGCCCAGGCCCCGCACAGTCACCAGGCGCCGGTCCTTGTCTCCAGCCTCCGGCGCACTGCTCTATGCGATTTCAACGATCGCAAACTCAATTCCTTTGTTATCCGCCATTTTGTTTTTTATCATTGCGGTGCGGCTGCCTTCTGAAGAGCCTCTTTCCTGCTCCTCCTTCCTTCCAATTCGTCTACCTTTTTTGATTAATGCAGGGCTCCTATTCCCACGTCCGTGCCTTCATTTTCAAGGAACGTGGATCATTTTTTCCACGTGTTTATGCGGATCTATGTCGGATCCTCAGGAGCAGCTCTACCAGGGACATCCTATTCCATGGTAGTTAGCCACGCCCCCCGCACCGTATAATTGTCCCTTTTTTGTGCAACCCCTTTGTACACAACTTCCCTGCTTCTGATTTTGTACCGCTTCTTGGCATACCTTTTTTAGTTCCTGTTGTGTGTGCATCCTCGCTCTACAATCCGTGCTGCTTCTGGTTGTGCACACCCGCCCTGTATGCCCTGATTTTGTTCCTGTTGTGTGCGAAGCTCCCCTATACACCCACGTCTGCTCCTGTTTGTGCACAGCTCTCTTGTAAACTTTGTTTCTGTTCCTGTTGTGTTCAGACCCTCTACCCATGCCTGCCTCGCTCATGTCTATGCTTCACCCCCAGTTTTCTTCCCAGATCTCTAGCTTGTTTTGAGTTTAACATTTTCCTGTATGCCTGCATTTCCAATGTGTGCTATCCCTTTGTTAGTCTAAGAATGTCATCAGAGCAATCGTATACCAGTCAGTGTATTCCTGTTTATGGTTGCTTATTCTTTGCTAAGTTCATTTCTTTGTGTGAGCTACCCATGTTGTCTCTGATAGTCTCCTCTCATGCCCGTGCATTTTTTTGCCCTGGGTTACTAGTCCTCATTTTTTTTAAAAGCACTGTGCATTCTGTCCATTTCAGTAATCCAGTCTAGTCCTTCCATGTATTATTTTTCTGTGTTTGTTTCTTTCCTGTCTCCCTCTGAGGGCTTGGGGTGTGTACTTGTGGATGTGGGTGGTTATCCATTGGGGGCTATAGGGATGTGTGGGAGGGTATGTGTGTGTGTGTCGCATGAGTGAGTGCCCATTCAGGAAAGGTTACTTACAGTAGTGGCTACTGTACTCCTATTCTACAGTCCCCTTTCCTCCACATGTTATGTGTTTCTGTTCCATGGATATAACAGCGGTACATTGCACAGCAAACCAAAACAGTGTCCTTCACATTGAAATTTGGGGGTCGAGTGTGCAGGAAGAACCCTAACACACACTTTCTCTGCCCACCATCTATGCCTGCCAGGCCCTATTTTTCCATGTTTTACTTTTCGAGGGGGCTGGAGGGAGAGGCAGATGGAGGAAACTGTACTATGGACTAGTTGCACAGCAATCACTACGGTATGTTTTACTTACTCCTACGCCCTGTCCCCTTTCCTCCTCACTTTATGGGAATTGTGAGGGTCTAGGTGTAAGAGGCGGACACAAGGATGGCATGTTGATTGGCAAAGACTTATTTACAACAGAAAATGGGGGGGAGGCTAGAGGAAATCCCAACAAGCCCTATCTCTAAGAGGGGTTTCCCTGCCTCAACAAAACTAGCTAATGAAACTGCCTGTGTCAGAATGTCCACAGTAACGTTTACCTTCCTGTGTCCAAATCCTAACCTGTCCCTCACAATGCTATACTTATTATAATGTGACAACGGAAATGTCTTTTGGCTGTCGACGTGTAGCCCTGCTATGCAGTTAAAAAAAAGTTCAGAAACAGTGTAGAAAAGTAAACAAATGTTCCACAAAACTCAAGGGGTCACTTCTATGTTCAAGATATGTCTTTCTCTGTGTTTGGGAAACCTGTCTTCCCCAGGCCCTTTCTGAATAAACCCGGCTCCCAGGGTACTGCAACAAGGAAGAATAGCCTGGTTCTCTCTTGCAGATTGTGCTGAGGGTCCCTCACCCTGTTTTCTCAATATCACTTTCTTGATTCACTCTAATGCTAAGTGAGGTATTCCACAACCTTGTTCTCACTGTCCTCCTCTCTCATTTCACTTCCACCCACAGCCTTGGTTTACTCTCCTGCCAAGGTCTGGAATGTCATTTGTAAATGCAACGTACATATTTCCTTTTAATGCTCTTTATAATTATTATAATTATATTGTTCTTTTTTTTTAACAACTTTATTTATTTCGGTTACAGCATTATTTATGCATTACATGAGTCCATAAGACTCCCTTCACAGTTAATATGCATGCAGCTTGCCCTGTACGCACTTCCATCGGTCCCATCACTGCCCCTCCTTTAGTCTGTGGTGCCCTGATGGGTAGGGGACCCATCAGGGCATTGAGGGCCCAGAAAGTTCGCTACCAGGCGGGATTGAAATGTTAGGACTGGGAAACGGGTGTGGTAGCCCAGTACCGGAGCCCAGCAGTCGGTGAAGCGGTGGAGAGCACCTTCCTTCGCCGCTGTGACCTTCTCTGCCACCAGGATCTCCCAGACCTTTATCCACCAGAGGGCCAGCAGAGGGCCCTCCCGGGCCTTCCACTTCCGTGCCACTGTGACTTTGGCTGCTAGCAGTAGGTGTGTGAGCAGTATGGCTGATCGGCCTGCTCTGGCATAACAGTTCGGGCTCGCCGGGCTTTTCAAGCAGGATGACCTCCGGGTCCATCGGGAGTTTGCGCTGGGTGATGTCTTCCGCGATCTGCAGGACCTCCCTCCAAAAGGTCTGTACTGTCAGGCATCCCCACCACATGTGGAAAAAGGATCCTCGCTCGCCGCATCGCCTCCAGCAGCTCGGGTCAATGTCAGCGTTACAATGGTGCAGGCGAACTGGCGAGTAGTACCAGCAGTGCAGGAGCTTCAGGGCGCATTCCTTATTTGTGACGCATCTGGATGTTGAGTTGATCCTGGACCATATCTCCACCCATGCCTGGTCTTCTATGGGGTGTCCCACGTCAGTCTTCCATCCGGACATGTATGGCGGTCTAACTTTTAGCATGCCCTCCTGGACGAGTCGGTACAGTTTGGTGATCTGACCTCGGCCTGTGCTTTCTTCTGTTGCCAGCTCAAGAGGGTGGAGGTCCCGGGTGGCTCCTTGACGGACCCTGGGCTGCGAGATCCAGTGTCGGAGTTGGATGTATGCAAACCTCTCTCCTTCTATCAGTTGAAAGCGGATTTTGCATTCCTCAAAGCTAAGTGGGTTGTTAGCTTCGTAGAGTTGAGAGAGGGTTCAAAGGCCACCTTTGGTCCATCGGTGGAAGCGTGCTGCCTCCATTCCTGGTTTGAAGTCAGGGTTCCAGATGACTGGAGAGAGCGGGTTCGGGTCCCTGGGTATCTTCCTCCTCCGACGAGCCCATGCTCATGCCTCAAGAGTCGCTTTGGTGGCTGCTAGCATCTGCGGTCCCTGGCTCTGGTGTGGTCCCGGGATATGTAGCAGGGAGTGTAGTTGTGGCTGACATCTGGATTGCTCTATGCGGGACCATTTTGGCGGGGCCTCTGGGTTCCCCCAGGCCGCTGCGCTCCCCAATTGGGCCGCAAAGAAGTAGTTCATCAGGTTGGGGAGACCGAAGCCGCCCCATTTTGCGGTCGGTCCCGGTCATGACCCTCATAGGTATCCTGGCTCTGCGTCCCTGCCACACGAATTTCGCTAGCTTCCTCTGTAGCTGTTCCAAGGCCTGCTTGGGGGGGGGGGGCGCGGAAGAGTGGAGCACAGGTACAGCAGCCTAGGGAGAAGGTTCATTGTGTACGCTGTGACCCGTCCCAATAGTGAGATCTCTTGATTGTCCCATCTTCGGAGGTCTTCTTCCAATTCCTTGAACAACGGGGGCAAGTTGACGTTATATAGTTGTTTCGGATCTGCTGTGAGGCGTACTCCCAGGTAGGCTGTTGAGGAGGAGCTCCATGTTAGCGGGCAGAGTGCCTGGAGGTCGGCTACGAGGGGAGCGCTCAGGTTGACGCTTAGTGCCTCTGAATTGGAGTAGTTCACCTGGAATCCAGCAACTCCTTCGAACGCCTCTAGCTCAGTTAGGGTTGCGGACAAGGAGGATTGGCAGTTGGAATTGTTCCCTGTTTATTTCTAGACCAGTGATGTTCTCATTAGCTCATGTCCTTTGGGCGAATGGCTCCATGACCATGGCAAAGATTAGCGGGGAGAGCGGGCAGCCTTGTCTCGTCCTGCACGAAAGCTCGATCGGGGGGGGAGGTCTTCTGATTTAGGCGGATTTGTGTCTTTGGGGCTTTGTAATTTGCTACCACCATTTTCTGGAATATCGGGCCAATCCGGAATGCCTCCATGGTGAGGCGCATGAAGTTCCAGTCCACCCTGTCGAATGCTTTGGTGGAGTCTAAAGTCAGGACTGCCATGCCCTGGCGTTCTTGGGTCGCGATTTCGATGAGATTGAGCGCTCGGCGGATGTTGTCCATGGTGCTTCTTCCTCTGATAAACCCTGCCTGGTCCTGATCTATGATAGATGGGAGGAGTTGCACCAGCCTGTTGGCTAGTACCTTTGAGTATGTATTTGCGTCCACGTTGAGCAGGGCTATCAGTCTGTACGAAGAGCACTCCTTTGGGTCCTTGCCGGGTTTCAATAGCAGGATTGTGGTGGATTCTTGCATAGAGGGTATGATAGAGCCCAAATCCAGAAAGGAGTTAAATAGCTCTGTCATTGGGTGTAGCAGCATGGGGCGAAAGAGTTTGTAGAACTTTGGTGGGAAGTCGTCTTGGCCGGGGGCCCTGGGTTTCAGATTTTTGAGTACTTCCTCCACCTCTTCGGATGTGATCGGGGCTTCCAGGGCAGCTCTGCTCGCTTCTGAGATATGTGGGAGCCGGGCGTCTGCTATGTATTGCTCCTGTAGGGTCTGTGGGCGGGGAGCCGCGGTCAGGATGTTGGTTAGATGGGAAGCCGCCACCTGTATTTTCACCCCATCTCCGTATAAGGTTCTACCTTTCGTGTCCCTCAGTGCAGTGATGTGATTCCGTCGGTGGGTTTTGGCGAGTTTGTTCACCAGGTATTTGTTAGCTTTATTGCCATTTGCGTAGTAGCTTTGTTTTGTCCGGATCAGGGTCTGGGCTGTGTCCTTCGCGTAGTGGGCCTCCAGCTTAGTACGAGCTAGTCTGACCATCCTGGCGGCCTTGGGGGACCACTTCTTTTGTAGGGCTATATCTGCCTCCCTCTTGTCCTTCTCCTGTTAGTTTCTGGACATGGTTCGCCTCCTCGTACATGCGGCAGCTTGGGCTATTAATTCCCCTCTGATCACGGCTTTCATGGCTTCCCATCTTCTTGCTGTAGAGGTGAGGTCGGGGGAGTTTTCTTTAAAGTAATTGCTGATCGCCTTGGCTATGGCATCACGCACCGCCATATCATGCAGTATTGGTTCATATAGAGACCAGTTACGTCGTTCTGGGGGATCCTGGTCGAAGACCCTTGCAGTGAGGAGGATTGGGGCGTGGTCCGACAGTACCCTTGCGCCGATTTCTACGTCGTCCATGAACTGCAGGAGCTGTGGGCTGGCCAAAATGAGGTCAATTCGGGATGAGGAGCGGTGGACGTGGGAGAAGAAAGAGTAGTCCACGGTGTCCGGATGGAGGACCCTCCAAGTGTCCACCACGCCCAGTGTCTTGAACAAGTGGCAGAGGCCCAAAGCCAGCCTGAAGTTCCTGCTGGATGGGGGGCCCGACCTGTCCAGTAAGGGGTCTGGAACCCCATTGAATTCCCCGCCCAGGACCACCTGACCCTCAAGGAAGGGGAGGGGCGGCTTCCAGGGTAGTGTAGAAGGCCTCCTGGCCGTCATTTGGTGCATAGATAGCGATCAGCGTGTGAAGCTGCCCGTAGAGGACCCTCTTGACCGCCATAATCCTGCCTGGGATGCGCAGGGTCTCCTCTTTAAAGGGGATACTTTTTGCTAACAGAATCGCAGTGCCGCCTTTCTTGTTGGGGCCAGCGGCCAGGTATTGTGTTGGGAATGCTCGGGATCGTAGCTTGTTGAAGTCCTCCACTACGAGGTGGGTCTCCTGGAGGAAACCCACCGAGGTCTGAAGGTCCTGCAGAATACGGAGGATGGATTTACGCTTTGTGGGAGAGTTCAGGCCTCCGACGTTTAGTGAGATATAGCAGAGTTTGGTGTGCACCGCGGTGGAGGCCGGCGGGGCGTCACTAGAATTCAGGTGAGTGATGGGTGATCCTGCGTTCAGGGAGGTCCCTCAGGGGACCGATGACGGCGTGATTCAGCTGCAACCAAATTTTTCCTATGTCCAACTTAGGGCCAACCGGGCCTTGGTAACCAGGGGGGCTGGGAACAGACCCAGCCCAACTAAAGGAAACGAAAGAACAAAGAGTAACCAAACTGGCCCTGGCGGGCATCGAATCAAAGTGATTGTCCATCCACTCGGCAGGGGCATTGCGTGGGACGCCCGGGAGCCAAGAATGCAGGTTCCGGCCCGGAGAGCTGAAGATTAGTTACTGGTCGTGTGCTGCGGGAGTTTTCCCTCCCCTTGGAACTTTCATCAGTGTTGAGATGCAAGGTGTGTCTTTCGGAGAGGTGGTTGTGTCCTCCTCGGGTGTCGAGGGCTTGCACCCCATAATGTTGCCTGCCTCTTCCAGGCTTTGGATTATCCTCGTTTGGCCCTCCAGAGTGAACTGCAGCGAGGCCGGGTAAAGCCAACGATATTTGATTTTCCGTTCCTGCAGAAAGGCCGTTAGACGTCAGAGGGCTCTCCGCCGCTGGACTGTGGGGGCAGATAGGTCCTGGAACAGCTGTATGGCGGCTCCCTGGTACGTCAGGTCACCTTGCAAGCGGCTTGCTGTCATGATTTCCTGTTTCGTTGAAAAAAACTGAACTCTGGTAATCACTTCAGGGATGGCCATTGATGGGGAGTTCCTGCGGCTTTGCAGTCTATGAGTGCGATCGAGTAGCAGGAGTGACTTATCGCAGTCCGGGAGAAGAGTCTGGAAGAGGTCTCCGATGTAGGCAGGTAGAGCTTGGTCCGGAACAGAGGTGGGGACCCCTTTGATACGGATATTGTTTCTGCAGGCCCTGTTTTCCAGGTCCTCCTGTTTACGTTGCGTGGTTTCTGCGTTATCCTCTAGGGATTGGATTTTCTGTTGCAGCTCTGCAATCTGGGCTGAGTGTTCCAGGACCTGATCTTCTGTGTCCCCGACCCTGTGTTCCACCTCCTCAACGTGGCTGTCCAGGCCGTCTATCTTGGTTGTGACTTCAGCCATGCAGTTGCGGAATTCCGTTTTGATGTCGGCGAGGAGGCCCTGAATGTCTTCTTTTGTCGCCCATTGTCCTTGGGTCCTCATGGGTGAGGAAGGCTGGGTTGAGGAGGGTCCGGGGGTTTGGCTTTCTCCCTCAGGTGGAGCAAGTTGGCTATGTCAGCCGTCTTCGGGCCCTTCTGCCTGGACATTCTGGTGCCTGGGTCGTTATCTGCCTATGTGAGATGTGTCCACAGGCTATGTTGCGAGGGGGTAGTTTCAGCTGCGGGCCCCTTTTGCTCCGGCTGGATGTGTAGAGCCTCCCTGGGCGTCCCTGGTGGGGGGAGGCCCAGCTAGGGCCGGCCTGCTTGGGCCACTGGTTCCCTGTCCTTCTGGCTTCCCTCTTACTGCAGAGGAGGACCACACAGGTGGTTCCTTCAGCAGTGTCTGTGGCGGCAAGGGTACACTGGTTCCAGGCGTGTGGTTGGGCTAGGGTTGGCGCTGTGTCCTTATGACCCTCTGATGCTGTGTCTATATGGGTGGGGGGGGTGGCCCCCAGGGCGGTCCGTTGCATCCATGGAGGGCCGAGGTGGCGGCCGTTAAATGCGCATGCAGAGGTTGAGGGGGGGGTCAGCTTTGGGCCACTCCAGGCCGTTGTTCAACCTCACGGGGCTGCCCCAGACCAGGAGATGTGGTGCTGCGGTGAGCTGGGTGGGCCCAGCTGGGTTTGTGCTGGTTGGTGTGCGGGCTACCAGTCTCTTCACCCTCCTTAGGGCCAGCTCAGAGGATCGCCTACGCTTCGTAGTGGAGTGCTATTGGGGCTGCAGGCATGATCCGTGTCTCCCTGCTGCTCCTGGGGGTGTGTGCTGCCTCCTCTGCCTGTATGGCCCCCCAGCGGGCGGAGCGGGAGTCTGGGCCGCCGCTCTCCTGCTATCCAGCAGTGCTGCTGGGGCCCATGGAGTGAGTGGGTGGGCCCGCCGTCTCCCGCGTAGCTCTGCCGGCGGGCAGGAGGGCAGACACCCCTCCCGACTCTCCAGAGCAGGCGTTACGGGGGTCCGCCGCTCCCCGGCAGTGTGTTAGTGGGGGGCCTCTTAACCCCCCCACTCCCAGCTCACACGGGGGGGGCACCAAGAATGGGTCAGTGCGGTGGGAGCCCCCTACCTCTCCGAGGTTCGTGGTACCGTCGCCTCTGAGCCTCAGGGCTGTGCTGGGCCCCCCAGGCCGATTGCCTGGCGAGTCTGCTGCCGGGGCCCTCCCGCAGCTGGCGGGTGGGTGCAGGTTCAGCTGCTGCACTCTGTTGGGGTCGGGGGGGTAAACGCACAAGGGTGCGTCTCAGGGACCACTTCCACCACCCCCAGCCCGCTGCTATCAGGAGGCCACCATCTTGGTCCTGGGGACTCGGCCCCAGCGCCGTCTGCAAGATTTGGATTTTCACCGGCAAACCTCTCCGATTTCGCATGCCGTTTGGGTGGCCGCACCAGGGGAGGTTCTGTCTCCCGCTGTGATGATTCCGGGCCGGGATCACTGTTCCCAAGCGGCCATTTAGAGGTTTTACCCCGGGCGTCCCACAGAGCTCTTAATGAAGCGTCCGCATTGCCGGCGCCTCAAGCCACACCCCCTATTATTGTTCTTTAATAACGTGCTTCATACCAATGAATGATTTCTAAGTGCGGGATTAGGATTGAAACCTCTGGTGTGCTGCATTGTCTTGCTTCCAAGACAAATGCGTTGCCCCTGAGCCATCCTTCCTCCCCCTTCCTTTGAGATGTGTTTTCCCAATATGGGTTGCAGACCCCCTTTACTGTGCTGTTGTCTTCACTGTGCTCCTTAAGTCTGCACATTTTGGATATGTTAGTCCTTAGTTCATTTAATGTTTCTCGCATTCTCTGGGTCTCCCCAACCCCAGCCTCAGCTGCCCTGGTACGTACTGGGTGCTGGCCACTGCTCTCCGGGTCTTCCACTGTCTTCTGTGGCTTCTCCTGCTACCTGGAGCCTTTTCTGGTATCCTGTGAGCCTCTCCAGCAGTCCGACTGTGTTTTATTTGTGCTCTGGCAATTCCTGCTCTTGCCGAGCATACTTGCCCCTCTGCAAGAAACACTGTGCTTTGTCGGACCCCTGCAATTGCGATGCTTTTCCCGATTCCATCGCCTTCTCTGGCCTGTCCTCGTTCATGCAGCCTGTCGAGCTCCTGATCCATTCCGAGAGGTATAAGACGCCATTGTTAATTTCCCTCTCCTGTTTTGAATGACAAAGGGCTAATCGGTAGATTTGAATGATTAGACCGCATGTCTTGGTTCTCAACATTGATCTTCATTGCTCTTGTCCTCTTCCTCATCTCATTACTGCATTGGATACCTTATGGTAGTTTTCCTTCCCAGAGGTTCTCGTCTCACTACTGCCATTGGATACCGTATGGATGTTTTCCTTCCCAGAGTTTTCAGTCTCAGTATTGCCATTGAATACCTTATGGATGTTTTCCTTCACAGAGGCTCCCACCGGAGATGTATAGCAAAAGTACATTGGGGCATCTGGTGCGGGTATAGGGAAGGTGGGAGGGTCAGAGGGATACTGCGTTCTCCCGAAGTGGTCACTACTCTCAATGTGGTCCTTCCTGCCCAGGAGATCCTCCCACTGAGTACAACCACCAGTGGGACTATTGGGTAGCGGCCTCACCTCCGTGGCCTTAGGGAAAGGGGCTTCCCTTTCTAAGCAGTGGCAACACCTCGGGATTCGTCAGAGAGGCTACCAAGAATTTTCTTTCAGGGATGGCAGAACAAGCTTTAGGCAAAAATGTTTTGAAGCACATGCTGACCGAACCTTGCATTTTCTATGCTGCTGGTGTCCATGTAGAAGTGCTTGTAGAAAGCAGAAGGTGTAGACTAAGTAGCTGCCCAAGCAATTGCCTCCACTGAACAATTCTCTGAAACACCACTGCTGCAGCTTTTGTGCATACAGCCACGAGCATTAATTAATGCCTTTTTCAGAGGTTTTATTCTGTCTGCAATACACCTTCTGTAATCAGGCTACTATCTAGAGAGCAATGGTTAGTTTTGACACAGGAGAACCCAGTTGGGATCCCCCATAAGTGATGAATTTTATGACTCACTGAATGAGATAGCTCTGTCCAAGACGAATTTCAAAGCTCTTCTCACATCTAGGTAGTGTAAGTGGTTATTGTGAAACATACATGACACTTTAAGCAAGAATTTAGTGTGGGTATGCTTTATCCTTGTGAAATCTAGCATATGGCTCAGACAAAGACAGCCTGTATCTGGCCGATTCGTCTGGCTAATGTGATTGCCAGTAGGAAAGCCGTTTTTGACTACATGATCCTCTGGTCTGCAAATTCCATGGGCGTGAAAGGTTTGTGTGAATTGACTGACAAAACCAAATTCAGATCCCACACAGGGGGTGGTGCCTTCACTGGAGGGTAAGCCCTTAAGAGCCCTCGAAGTGCCTTTGAACAATAGGATTGGATGTAGAGAGAACATAATCTTCTATAACTCTAGGTGTCTATTGCTAATTGATGAGACACAAAGCTACTTGCATGCCTCTGCTTATTAGGTCTGACAAACAAAAGGTCATGATTGCAGTGTGCACTTTAGTGGGTTAATGTTCCTGTTTGACTACCAGTGACAAAACCTAATCGATTTACTCCTATACTGAGAACCCATGGAAGGCTTTCTGATTACCTCAATAATCGTCTGGGCCCAACGTTAATACGTCAGGACCAACTTACTAAGCTTAGCGATGGGGAAGAATCGGTGAACAATATTCCCCACTTGCTGACAGGCCATCTCCAGAAAGATAGGCAGAGCAAATGGACTTTCCAGGTTGCAGGAGGTCGGCGAACGAGTGCCTGCCAATGGGGCATTACAGGTATCATGGTGGTTTGGTGCATCACTAGCCCCTTGCGGATCATCTTTGGTAAAAGAGGAATTGAAGGAAATATGTATATGCTGGTTCCCCCCCCAAGGGATCTGAAAAGTATCCTCCTGTGGTTGGTGGGCTAAGCCCCCTCTCGAAACAAACCGCTCACATTTTTATTATTCTCTAAGGCAAATAAATCTAGGCAAGGAAACCCCAATTTCTGGAAACATCATGTTTGTTAATGGAGGGTGAATTTCCCATTCAGGGTTAACGTGTGAAAGTCTGCTTAGAAGGTCTGCCTCCTAATTTTGTACCCCTAAGAGGGGAATAGCTCTCGGAAGCATGACATTTTCTAGAGCCCACGCCCAGATCCAAATGGTCAGCCTGGAAAGTGGTAGAGATTTCGCCCCTCCCTGCTTCTTATACAACACACAGAGGCCACGTCTGTATCAGAACTTCTTTGAGTTTTAGAGATGGGAGAAATGCTAGCAGTGCCAGATGAATAGCTGTAAGGTCCAACATATTGATGTACTCCTTCTGATCTTGGTGCGACCAAATGCCATGAACTGAAAATTGTCCCAACAAAGCCCTACCACACCATGAGGGAGGAGTCTGTAGTCCCCACCGCCTTGTGACTCCATTCTGCAACTGAACAGCCTGCCAACAGGTTTGCTTGTCAATACCATCAGTGTAGATCCAAATGCTGATTTTTCGGAACTAGTATGGACTGTGCATCCGTCTCATTCGAAGTGGTGCATGCAGAACCGATTGATGACCGCCTTTAGTCGACATTCTGGAGCCATCACACCAAGATCCTGTCTCAAACAAGGAAGTGGCCCCCACTGCATTCCATTGCAGGCCAAAGAAGACCATATTTTGCATCTGCTGCAACTGGGACTTCTTATTTACCGATAGACCAAACTTATACAGTAAATAGAGAAGCGTAGGAAGATCTTCCCTCATTTTTTTCTCTGAGGCCGCTCTGATCATCCAATATTCCAGATACTGTTAAACATATGTGTATACCTGTCCGCCAGAGATGGGCTCCAACTGCTACCATCAGCATGGTGAAGACTGGGATCCACATTTAGCCCGAAGGGCAAAACCTAGTATTAGACATGCACATCTCCAAATGATAGGCGCAGAAAATACCTGTGCTGGGGCCATATTGGAACATGCAGGTAAATGTCCTTAAGGTCCACTATGCATAGCCAATCTCCTTGTCAGGGAGTAGTACAGATATGAGCAGGTGTAGCCATCTTGAACAGCGTTTCTGTTGCTGCATTTTATGACTGCTGCTTTGTAATGCGTTGCTTTTCTCCTTGTGAAAACGAAATTAATGTTTGTTAAATGAAAGAAAATACCAGAGGTATAATCAGATCTGTAGGACTAACACTCCTGATGTGCTACTGCCAATACTCCTTTCTTCTTCTCCAGCTGCCCTGCCAGCACAGGGGTTCTCTCCTCGTTCCACGTGGACGGGGGAGCCCCACCCTCCCAACAGAAGACACAAAATAATACCATGTGTGCTACTGTGTTGATTGCAGCAGCGCTGCACTGCAAGAAACTGGCTCAAATGTCCTTCATTTAAAAATCGTCATTTTTCAGCATGATGCATATATCATTTTAATGCCTATTGCAGCATTCCAACACTGTTTTGTGTGCTGGTGTGCATATTAAATTGTTTCCTGCTGTGGCCCATCAATGCGAACATGGTCGCTGCTGGATTGCAGGCCCATGAGGGCTTGTCTTTGTTCTTCCATGGCACGCAATGATTGGGCCTCTTTTGCCATCTAAGACCCAATCAGGCGAGCCTGCAGGTGAAGACCCGCCTACCTGTATCTCGTTGCAGTATTTCATGAGTCTCTGCTCTCTCTTTTTCCTCCATCTCGATCGCTTCCTCTTTCGTTGGCTCATGCTCCTCAAAGTATAGCTCATGGAGGAGGGAGTCCTTTGGCAGCATTGTGCTGTAGTTCATTGTCGTAGTTGTCACTTGTTCTTTGTCCCTTGTTGCTAGGATGGGATCCGTGCGGTTCGTTTTTCCTTTGGCTATGCTTGCCTCTCCCGCATCTTGCTTGGACATGTGGTCCTTCTTCTGGGTTACTTCGAATGACTTATAGTGGACGCTGATGAGTGCGTGCTGTAGTGCTCTCTGGTGGCTGAGACGGCTGTGCCCTATGGCGGGACTCTGTATCATGCGGATGGCGTCAGGTACTCTGCGGTCTCCTTGGGTTGGGTCGCATTGTGAGTCTCCTTTTGGCTGTACTGTTGTGTTGTCCTCTATTGGACGGCATGGACTTGGGATTTGTTTAGGGGTTGTTCTTCCGCCTTTGTCTGGTACCGTTGCCTTGTGCCGATGTTTCCTGTGGTCTCCCCATTCCACCCCGGTACGACGTCTCGAAGGGTACTAGGTAGTTGCGTGACTCAAAATCCTCTCGCAGAACGGGTGGGGTTTGTGTGCCAAGTGCCGGTCCATCCCCTTTTGGGTGGCTTACCTCTGGGTAGAGGGGTGGTGCGTGCCTGTGTAGACTGGGTGGGTTAGCGTTCATGACCTCAATGTCTTTCCTGATGTCCAACTGTGCCATTGGTGGACTCAGGTGTCTTATTTGGGACGGTGGTGTGGGTTGGCATGTAGAGCTTGTAGGTGTTCCTGTTCTGCATACTGCTTGAAGGTGACCTTCTTGGCCATAGTGCCAGCATGTCCGTCCACAGGTCCGGTATGGTTGTCCGTGTGTGTGTTTCCACCCTCGCCTGTGGCATTGCTCTTTGCTCTGGCCTTGTCGCCAGCACCTTCTAATTTTCTGCTTTCTCCAGGGTCCGGTGGGCTTAGAGTGTTGCGGTTGCCCTGCCGTGGGGGCCGCAATGGAGTTTCGTACAACCTTTCTTTCAATGGTGGTTGCCTGTGTGTGAACTCTCTCGTAAATTTTTGCCAGGTCGAGAATTTTCGCTTGGGGCATGGGCTTTTTGAGAAGGTGTTTTCTGAACATTGACGAGGTGCATCCTTCTATTATCCTTAGTCGTATAGTCTCTTCATCATTCAAGTTGGCGAAGTCACAGTTCGCTATTCTCTGCTGGAGACGTAAGACAAACTCTCCAATGGACTCATGTGAATGCTGCCTGTGTTGGTTGAATTCGAAGCGTTCATAGTCTTTGTTGGAGCCTACTATTATCTTGTTGTTGACTTTAGCGAGGAGGCGTTGGTACGTGGTCGTGTCTATTGCTGGAATTGTCTTGATGATGTCTTTCACCTCTTTTCCTACCAGGTTTCTGAATATGCTGAGTTTGTTTGGGGGGGGGGGGGTCCCGGTTCCCGATAGCTCCTAGAAAGTCTTCAAACTCTTCGACCCATTCTTCCCTTCTTGTTCCTTGGTTGTGGTGCGGGTTCAAGGCGAATGGGTCGGTCCTTCTCATGACGGCGGCATATGATGTGGGGCCCAAGTTTGCTAGGGCTTGCGTACCTGCGTCGGCATCTGCTTGTGCTTGGTCAATCACGGGGGTCGGTGTTCAGTTATGGGTATGGAGTCACTATGCACTTTTGCGGCAGACCGCTCTCTTCCGGTCCCTTGGTTTGTATGGGTGGTGCTGCACCACTCTGTCTCTCTGGTGATGGCCTTCCTGTCGGCACTTGGTGGTGGGTATCCTTTGGTTACCTTGAGGACTTTGTGGTGGGTGGTGTTTGAGGTGGGCCCCGTTGGTGGCTTATCCTGTTTGTGTGTGGTCTTGGGTAGACTTGGCTTCGTGGGTTGCCCTTTCGTGCTGCTCCTCCTCCCTTTGTGTGCTAATGAGGGCCAATTCACGTTCTTAGGGTGTCCCTGGTTCACCACACCTCTTATCTTCATACTGGTGGAGGTGGTGCGCAGTGTCACTCGCTGTTCCTGGGGGCGGGGTGCTCCGTTGCACTGCAAGAGCTGTCAGCGCCTTTCGCTGTGACTGGTAACTGTGTGGGGCATGGGCGCTTCTGGGTTTCGCTTACCCGCTGTTGCTGTAGTGCATGTTGTTGGCTCTTCTCGCTCTCTCTGTGGACCAGCTTTGCCGCTGTGGACGAGGTGCCTCTGCTGCGCTGTGTTTGCTGGTTCCTCCTCTGTGCGGGCTGCTGCGTTCACGGTCTTTGTTGCCTGTCCTGTCTGGTACGGGGCTTTTCTGCTGCTGGTGCACGTAGGTTTGGGTATGGTTTGGGTGTGCTACAACGTGGTCCCACTGGGGTCTGGTCTCCTTACCCTTGTGCCATCTCCAGGGGCACTAACTTCTCTGGTTCCGCTCGTTCCTAGGAGGGGCCCACTTTCCGTTTTCCCGCTCTCCGCTGCTGGGCCTTCCACCCCCCTTTCACTGCTGCTGAGTGCGCTGGCCCTCCTGGACTACTGCTGGGCGCACCGGCCTATCATCACTGCTGCACACCTTTGCCGCTGCCGGTATATGGGCCCTCTGACTACTTATGCTCGCCGGTCACCTTCTGTGCTGCGGCATGGGCTGCTGGGCACTTCTCTCTCCTACACCGGCGGGGATGCGGGTACACTGCGGTCAGTCTGCCGGATGTCTGCTGGGCGCATCCATCCCACCTATATGCTGCTGGGTGCTTCACCGGGGCTGTTGGGTCAGGTTCACCGCTCCTATCAGGTTGCCGGGGCTCTGCCGGCCCGCCGCTCTGCTGGGTGCTAATCACCCATCAAGTCCTCCTACAGGCGTGGGGGCCTCGTCTTTCTTGCTGCCCTGGTATGTTCCCTCGGTCCTTCCTCTGCTCGCTGGGTGTGTGTGGCTCACCTCAGCGTTGCCGGGCATGGCGTTCCTTCATTACCGCAGGGCGTGTGGACCTTTCTGCTGCTGCTCCACTGCTGGGCTCCATATTGCAGGCTGCTGCCTACATGTCACTGCTGGCGTTCATTTCGCCTTGTTGCCAGTTGTTACACCCCTTCGTTGGGCCTTACATACACATTCTGGACACCAAGCACCGGAGCCATAGTCACTGAGAACCTTCTCTTTATTCCTCCTTACTCTCATTGCCTTCCCTCTTCCCTTGCCCCTCCCTTTCCTCCCGCTTCATGCTCCTTTCCCCTAGTATCGAGCTTCTCTCTTAAAGGGGCTCTGCCCTTTTCCACTCACAAGAATCCGGGTCTTATTGGGCTCAGTTGGGCCCCCCACCCTATTGCCACCCACACATAATGCTGAAGCCTCCCTTGTACTTCCTGCTGCTTCATGAACTTTTGACTTCAACACCCCTGGCCACTCTTTCTGCACAAACGTGAGTGATGGCTGAACTTCCTATTGCCTCATCCAGCTATCCCTCTATCCCATAACCTTGCCATTCCTATCTTGCCTTTTCTCCATGGACCTCCTCCTTCGACACAGCTCTGTGTTCTTCATTTGGTAATTTTATTTCACGTTCTGTTCTCCTTTCGTCTCTCATCCCTGTGTGCAACGCAGTGTGACTGATTTACTTTTTGGGCACTGCATTGCATTTTATTCCCTTCTTTACAAAATCGAATCGAGGTGGGTTTGCATTCTGAATTCCATCTTGTGTGCACTGCTTTGTATTCCTTCTTTAAAAAATCCAATCTAGGTGGGTTTGCATTCTGAATTCCATCCTGTGTGCACTGCCTTGTATTGCTTCTTTAAAAAATCCAATATAGGTGGGTTTGCATTCTGAAAACCATCCTGTGTGCGCTGCTTTGTATCTCTGATTGACATATTGCATTCTTGTTGTACACCACATTGTATTGCACCTCACCTTTCGATCTACATTGTATTGTGTCTGCCTGAACTACTAGGCCACTAGTGAATAAGGGCCCAGGACTGTGCAGTGCAGCCGTCTCCCTTTTCTTCTTTCTCTCATCTATTCTCTGCCACTGAGATGGCACTCACCATCTCTCCAATCTTTTGTAACGGCTAGACTATCACCTATCCTCCCTGTCTCACGAAATCTGGATGGAAAAAGCACAAAAGAAGCCATCCTGGGTGCAAATCCTGGCCTTCCTATCGCAGACACATATGTCAGTGCATGCTGCAGAGAGATCTTCACTGATATCCTCTTCTCTGTCCCCTCTCCAGACATATGGACGTCTCATCTCATCTCTACTCTCTCCCCTTTCACATCCTCTCTCATTAATGGTGGCACTAAGTGGGAAGCCCTCTTGGTGGGCTTCTTCTCACACTGCATCATCATGTCTACCACACTGGCTCTATTCTGGTTCAGGGTCCTTAGGCCAACCTCCTTCTCTTTGACCGGATCCTGCCATCCCGCATTAGCTTTCTTCCTTCTCTGGCTTCTCCCCTACCTCTCCCTATGCCCCTACTTCCCCCCTATCCCCCAGCTCCTCTAACTGAAATACCACATCCCTGTATTCCACCTCAGAAAACCTTCAAAGGCAGAGACCGCCTCCACCTAGCGACTCTTAATGCCCGCTCAGCCAACAAACTCTCTCCTGACATCTACCTCCTACTTGAAGACACTGACCTTGACATTATCACCCTTACTGAGACATGGTTCAATACCAGCTCAGTCAATGCTTTTGACTCCCTCCTTCCCGACAGCTTTAAGGTCATTTCCAAGCCACAAACTCACCATACTGGCAGTGGGGTTGCCTTCATCTTCCCGGAGTGGGTTCCCTCTTCCATCGTACCCACTCAAATCTACTCTTCCTTTGAGAGCCTGGTATGCAAGTTGGTTATCTCTCCTTCCTCCACCCTGACCATTGCTACCATCTACCGGCCTCCTGGTGCTACCTCCCTGTCCCTCTCTGAATGGGCTGATTTCTGTTCCGCTTTAGTTTCTACCTCCTCCAACCTGTTTCTCCTGGGTGACTAACATACTATTAGACTCCCCTGGAACAGCATCTACTCTTTTCACTTACTCTGCACCTCTCTATCACTCTTCATTCTCCCTCTGCTCCAACCCATTCTTCTGGACACACTCTGGACGCCCTAATCCACTCTGACCTCCCTCCCTCATCTCCCATGGTCACCCCACCCTTTTGGTCAGATTACTTCCTTCTCTCCTCCCACCTGGATCCCTATGGCACTGTGACCTCACCTCCAAAAGCCCTGCCAACAGTGTTCACGAACATCTGCCTGATTAAACGATGAAACGAGTGTCAGCTGCGGCCTTCATTTCCACCTTTACCCGCCCGCACACCCCCCAACTCAGACACCATCACTGACACTGCTCTCAGCAACTTCACCTGTCCATCATTAGCACCCTTGACATTCTTGCCCAAGTGATGAGGATCCGCTTGAAACCCGCCTCCAAGCACAACACCTGGTACGACTCGGAACGTGCAGTCCTGAAACGAAAGTGCAGAGCTGCAGAATGGAAGTGGCAAACCTCAGGCATACCCTCTGCCAAACTGCTCCGAAGGCAATACAGACTCTGTGACAAGAAAAGGGCCCACATTCAGGCACAGTATCCAGCACATCTAACAACACGGCTTAACTCCTCAAAATCTGCAGAGAACTAGCCAATGCTTCTGCAGTATCCTCCTCCACTATCCTCTCTCAGGCACACGCCACTCACTTCACTGCCAAAACCCGGGACATCCTTAAAAGCCTTGCTATACACTCTCCCAACCCATCCCTCACCGCCTTGCCTCCCTTGGCCACTCACCCCCCTCCTGCCTCCTTTGCCTTTGTCTCACCTGATGAAGTCACCAGAGATGTCTGCTCTATGAAGGACTCTTCCAAACAGGTTCCCCCTTGCTCATCCAGAACCATCAAGGACAACATTGGCTCTCTTGCACCTGCACTAGCTGATCTCTGCAATCACTCTTGCTACCGGTTCTTTCCCCTCCTCCCTCAAGCATTCTCTTGAGCACCCCAACCTTAAAAAAATCTTCAGAAGACCCTATTTGTCCAGCCAACTAACGCCCTATCACCATCACCCCTTTCCTGGGGAAACTGATGGAGAATTTGGCCCTGTTCCAACTCAACTCGTACACTGAACTTGTTGGTGGTCTGTACGACCATCAACCTGGATTCTGAGCATTCAGAGGAACGGAACGTGCTCTTCTGAACACCTGTGAAGAACTGCTTGCATCCCTGGATTCCAACTCCCCAGCTGTCCTCATCCTTCTTGATCTCTCCTCTGCATTTGACACAGTCAGCCACTCCATCCTCATACAAAGGCTCCTCAACCCCCTTGGTATCTCGGAGTGGACAGTGGACTGGCTGTACTCCTTCCTTACTGACTGCTCCTCTCAAGTCATCCTGGGCACCTTCTCCCTCTCCTACTTCCTTCTCCAGAACTCTATCCTCTCGCCTTGGCTCTAACATCTACCTGACGCAGATGGCACGCCTCATCTCCTCCTTCGACCCCAACTTCCAGTGTTATGCTGACACATAACTCTTCTTCAAACGTCCTGAAGACACTCTTGCACCTTCCATCACCCCTGATTGCCTTTCTGCCATCCAGGCCTGGTGCACTTCCAATGATCTCTGCCTCAATGACAGCAAAACGGAGATCCTTCCCATTGGGACCCCTGCCCCTGACTTCTTCCCTTCACTCTGGCCTTCCTCCATGGGCACTCCCTCTGCTCCCTCGTCTGAAGCCAGAAACCTTGGAATCATCTTCGACTCCTCCGTTTCCTTCCTCCCTCACACTCAAGACATTGCCAAGAAGTCCCACTTTCATCTCTGCCTTCGCAAAGGTTGTCAGGTTTCAGCGTTCCGCTGCACTAGGACTTAGGAAGCACCACACACTAAGCAAATGCCAGTCTCCCATCCACAGGGCTCGCAACAGACTGCATGTTTCTGGCCCTTTAAGGTGTTTGCTGCCAGGTGCCTGAAAGTTGGCATGGCAAGGCTGGCGTCCCGCGCACACTTCCTTGTCCCACCTCCTGCAGCGATCAACGCTCGGTTCCACCAAGTCACCTGTATTCAAAAGCACCTCCCTCTCAGTACACCGGTACTTCTGAATTTGCATCCAGTGGCGTTTTGAAATCCTTTGTATCCTTGTTTCCATTCCTGTCTCCTGTTTCCCCTCCCTTGATCCTTGCCTTGCCTGTTTCCCAACATGCATATTGCTATACTGAGATTGTGACCCGGACTGTCTTTAGATTCGCTATGCCTACGTTCTGTTTTGCTGCCACCCAACTCCCTGATTCGACTACGGACTGCATTCTGACCTGCCTTGCCTATGTTTTTGGTCCCTCGTGGTCCGCTCTGGATTTTGACAATGGACTGCTCTTCGATTTGCTCTTGCCTGTTCCTTTGCTTATTTGGTGATTCTTCTGAGTTCGACCCAGATTGTTTCTTTTGGAATTGTTTAACTCTCGGGACCTCTTTTCTGGAAGTACACGGACTAGAGACTACCGTTGTGTACTACTGAGGCGTCCTCGTGCCGTCGGGGTAGGTTGTTGTGGATTTTCCTACGTCTCTGTGGATTGAACTGCTGCCCAACTTCATCTCATCTCTGAACTCCTTGCTTGTCCCCAGATAGGTTACCAGTACGGTAAGCCCCCAAATAATCCTTGCCTCTTGTGAACAGAAAACTGTTTAGTATCTTGATAACCTTATTGGGGTTCTTGTTTCAGAAACAACCTCAGGTGGCTGCTCCTTGTCTTACTTACCTCTTGACTGCTTCCTGGTCCTGTAAACCTAAGGTTAGTGGGTATTCCTAGTACACTCATAGTTAATGTCTTGCTACGGATTGCATTGCATTAATTCCTTGCTTTTCTTGCAGTCCCTACAAACATCCTCCTGTGCCACCTCCTGCTGCATCACTCTCACCTCCGGCTAATTCCTGGTTCTCGTCTCGCATCCTATCTTTCCGCTGATTGACCATTCTGGTGGTATTCAGTCATCAATCAGTTGGGTACATTAGCAGGAAGAATTCATCCGCTGCACTACGTGTACAACACGCCTCTGACAAAGATATTCTACCTTTTCTCACCTTCCCCCAGAAGCTCAATGTTACCAGAACCCTGGTTCTCTCTAGGCTTAACTATTGCAATAGCCTCCTTCTGAATCTTCCTTCTTCCAATCTGCGACCTCTCCAGTGAATTCAGAATAGGGCAGTGAGACTTATCCTTGGCCTCAAGTCCAGGGACCGCATCTCTCTTGCCTTAAAAAGTCTTCACTGACTCCCAGTTGCTTCGTGGATTAAATTCAAATCCCTCTGCATCATCCACAAGGCTGTCTGGGGCCTGGGACCACAGTATTGTAGAGGAGCAGCTGAATGCCTCTGCAGGAAGTCCCATCCCTAGACTGCCTATATGTTGGAAACCGGAAATTGTGCCATGTGCAATGCCATTAATGGTGCTGATTAAACAAAAAGCCTTTGAGACAAGGTATCCACTGAGTAAACCCTATGTGATGTATCCCAGAAGAGATGATGGTCTCCTGAGGGAAACCCATGAAGTGAAAAGGAGAAGTTGGTGATGTCACAAGAAACGAGCTTGATGCACTGAGAAGGATGAGCAAAGAGAATGCATAGACTTTATAGAATCTGATGGCGAAGTAAAGAATTGAGAAAACGCTCATGTGCGGAATGAAGATTGCACGTGTGAGGAGCACTGCAGAACATGCAAGCCGTTTTAGAACTGTACAGATGCTGTAACGCAAGTAGACTAAGAAAATCATGAAGGCTGGCTATACGTAGTGAATAGACTGCAGGCTTTGCCGCATATATATATATATAACATTGGCTCTCTTGCACCTGCACTAGCTGGGGCAGAGGGGGGAAATATATATATATATATATTTATATAAACTGGACATTCGATGTCCAATTTTAGTAGGCTGAAGCCGTGGAGAAAGGAGGATTGACAGCAGAGCGTGTGTCGCAGCAAAGAAATAAGCAGAGGCTTGAAGATGGACCAAAGGAAGACTGGCCTGGTGTCAAAGGCTAAGCCCGCCAAAACTGGTTATCAGTCCTTGAAGAACAGTGAATGTGAGACGCGGAGGCATCCCTTGTTAGTTGCCAAGAGAGAACACCATGAGTGCCAAGTTTCTTTATTTGCGACAATTAAATGCTATGAAATGGGCTGATTCACTGTCTCCTGTCACGTGAGTCCAGGATGAAAATAGAAGTGGGCATTTATACCTGAACATTGATAAGAACAGGCTCATACTCCCTTATATTCCCACAGAAGAAAAGCAACTACAAGGCCAAGTTCAAAGACAATCTGAATGGCAGAAGGCATGAGTGATGAGAGATTTTGGGCTAATTGGGTGGGGAGGTATGGCAAAGTCCACCCGCCAGCACCTGGGGTACCAGCTTACATGCTTCTAGAGAATCAAATGTTCCAGAAGGGTACAAACATGCCAACCAATTGTAGAGGGCCATATAACGAAGAGCCTTATAGTTTGAGAGCAAATGATGAATCGTGTTTCTAATAACTGTTGAAGATTACTTGCACTAGGGGAGGGCATAAATTGCCCACCTGACTTTAGAGACCCAATCACAGTCCAATCCCTAATAGAAAGTATACTTAGATACTCCCCTTAGTCCTATCACAATCCCGAGTAGGTTTTCTTAGCTTGCCATGTAGTGTGATGTCACTTCTTATGGGTTTTTTCTATAAAAGTACTGTTTTTTATGAAATACTTTGAGACCATGCTGTGCAACGTCCGTTGATGTCCGTTGTAACTCCCTGTTTGAGATCATTGAAAATAAACCAGACAATTTACAAACTTCCTGATGTCGGGTACATTTAAGGCCTAAGGCAGAACCCCCCTACAACAAAAACTGTATTTTAGCAGTCACCCCAAAATGGCTATTCTTTGGTCTGCTGAGCACATATGCGGTGAGAGTTGAACACAGCCACATCAAGAATAGCTGCATTTTGTCCACGTGGATCCAGAGAAAACCACTCACATTCAGAATGGCTGTACATTGCTGTTCTGTCATTTAAACATTCAAGGCTGCACAGGAAAATGATCTACATTTAAAACGGCATCGCACTGGTGGTACTTTCATTTCAAACATCACACAGTTTTGTTCTATTAAAACACAGCCCTGTCTGTGTATTTTATTTTGAACATCATAAAATAAGGCCATCCCTCCCAGAACGGCATTGTTTCATCAACAAAGTCCATGAAAAGCAAAAGAATTCTGCTTCAAGTCCACACGGCTTGAATTTACTTTTTGAAATAAACCAACACACGCAAAGTACTTTAAAGAAAAGATCCTCTCTCTTGCCTCGTGTCAATTACAAAGAAACCATATTCGAGCATATCTCTGTGTCCAGAAACTGACCAGATCTATAAAAAGCCTTTCAGAAAGTAAAACTGTGTTTTGTGAAATAAACATGAGAGAAAAAGAACACGGGTAAATCTGTTTTTGCAAAGCAAAGCAGAAAATGACATTCCAAACTGCAGGTGAGCTAAATGTGAAATAATACTGTAGCTCGCACCGAAACACAATTGTACATGTGGGGAGAGGGGCTGCAAAGATATGTATTGTGCTCTGCCCCCCCCCCAAAAAGACAAATCATCCTGGCTGAGGCCCAGGAATTTCTGTCAAATCAGTTTGGCAGCACGCCAATGTCACACCTCCCTGTGAACTGATACTATAAGGGCAGGGGCTCTGTTCTTATGGACCTGACAAGTGTGATAATTACAGGTTCTCCCAGACTGCCAGGCAGAACTTCTCCCAAGGACAAAGGATGGGGGTGAAGCCCTGAGTTTTGCCTCAGTGGTGATGTCCTCTACATTCAAACTGGAGGACTTCAAAGGGGAGTCATGGAAACCCTCGTGCAAGCTGACACAGGGGAGACAATTTGGATTGTAGGGGTGGCAGCACCACCCACATCTTTGGCAAATCCACCTCATTGACAATGCAGGTCATTTATACTTTAAGACATTTTCCCCGCAATCTGAATAAGCAGTAATGTCAGTTTTAATGGCATTTTTGGACAAGCACAATAAGGCTATGTGCATCTTTCTGGCACGTGATGAAATGAAATGGCAGGAAAAATGCAATTCTGGAGGAAGCATAAGTGGCACAGATATTAAACCTGGGGAAACTATGCCAAATACTATTATGCATATGTGTAGCCATTTGCTGAATTTAAGATAAAACATTGCTCCTGAAAATGGCAGAATTGTGCCCAAGGAGGAGACACCATCGCACAGAATTGGCGTTCGAGCTGGCATATTCCATGTGAAATATGCAATCTGCCCATCTGATTTTTATGACGGTGACTATTGTAAATATGAAGTTTTGTTCCATAACCCACTTTTGTGAAAAATAGGCTTGTGAGACAAAGGGAGTCATAAAAATGCACACACCTAAGGTGAGGTCACTTCCCTTGGACCAATCAGCCCGGAGTGAGTAGGCAAGCCCAATAGCCTGGCCTAGCCCATTCAGGGGTTAAGTCCAGGATACTTCCACCCATATTGTAAAATTCTCTGTTGTCATTCTGGCTATGTAAGGGGTAGACAGGGAGACACAGGGAGATTCAACATTCAAAATTCACCCTTCAAGATTCCAAGACTCCAGAACCAGATCCAGATCGATCCAGGCAGAACCACCTATCCAGACACAGGCATACCCAATAATCCAGGGAGAATGAAGGAAAGGCAAGAGAGCACCTTTAGGAGAATCCAGTGACCAAACCTTTTGCCCAGCTGATCCACCCCGGTGTCCACAGTGACCAGACCTTGCCCAACTGTTCCCATACAGGGGAGCCCAGCTGACCCAGTAACCAGATCTCTTGACTCCGCTGCCCATGACCAGATCCTAGGTCCCGCTGTCCAGAGACATTGCTGGACATCCAAATTGCCCAACTCAAGTAAACCTTGTAAGTATCAAATCACACAGTAGCCAAAAACTGCATATCCGCTCTTTTAGCTTGTATCTTGATCAAATCCTATTAAAATCCCATAAAAACCCTAGTCATTTTCCAAATTGCCAGTATCCTCTGTTCACCCTTTCCCTAGAAGAATCTGTTTAGTCTATATCTGTTAGCATACTTCTTTTCTATTTCCTTCAGTTACCTGTGTAAGTCCCTAGTATCTTTTGGAATAAATTCATTAATTCCCATTGAAAATTCACGTTCATTATTGTTGCACTTCAAAAGTAACAATTTGTCAAGTGTTTTTACTAATTATAGCCTTAACATATAGTTTCAGTAGAACTAATCATTGTGCTAACAAAACCAATTTTGCCCATGTATTTTGCTTTCCTTTAAAAATCCGATTTGCATTTCCCATAATAAAACCCATATCATCATCCCACAAGAGTCATCCCTTCCCCTCAGTATGCTATCTGTTCTGTGTCTTTGTTTCCCATCCCAAAACCGATTTCTGATTTTGATTGCTAACCCAATTTTCTTAGCTGTTTGCCAGTTTAAAGCCTGTGTGAAATAAGAAAGTGCAATTCTGTCGCTTGTGATTTTTCTTGCATCGTTTTCCTCCCCAAAATCCATTTTCTCACCTGTGTTCACGTTGCTTTTGTGCCCTGCTTAGTAGCCCGTCAGCCTCCTTGTCTCTTTAGTGCAGCCAAACACATTTCTGTCCAAGCTATCCTACCGCAAATGTAACTGATCCACAAGTAACCAGTGAAATCCGAGTATGCCATTTCGCTCATTTTGAAGGTTTTCGTTTTTCGTTTTGGCCTCCCATTCTGGGGTGGTGGGTCGAATTTAAAAAACTATTTTCCCTCTTTGTGCTGACTCCATGCCACTGCTTTCCATCCACACAAAATTTAGTTAGCAGGTTTTTGTGGGAGTGTTGCAGAGAGAGTGCATAACATATGTGCCATCTATGATTGTGAAAAAAGTGATTTTGCTTCCATTTCTATTTAAGGTTTATGTAGATTATGTCAGAAGGTTGAATTAATTGTATTATAACATTTTGCATTATATTGTCATCACTGGTGATTGTTGCTCTAAAATTAGTTTTGCTCTGATTTTTTATTTGAATTCTAAAAATAAATAAATATTTCTTTGTTACACACCGGCCTGGTTCATGGTCCATTGTGACACAGGGTGTTTGTTAAGGTGGGTGTGAGACAGGTTGGGTGCTTATTCAAGCCATGAATCCAGGGTTACAATAAAAATAAAAAGGCGTGCTTTAGTGCGCCACCTTCAGTGTTAGTGGAAGGAGTCCCTGGCTGGAGTGTGCCGTGCCATAAGATCTGTTACACTGAGTCGGTCTTCTTATTGATCTAAGAGTTATTCTGCATCCTGTCCATCATATGATGTGTTACCTTAATTAAAAGGACCATAAGGGTTCACTTGGTAACAGGTCTGATGGTTCACAAGAAA
Organism: Ambystoma mexicanum; assembly: GCF_040938575.1. Taxonomy (NCBI): domain Eukaryota; kingdom Metazoa; phylum Chordata; class Amphibia; order Caudata; family Ambystomatidae; genus Ambystoma; species Ambystoma mexicanum. The sequence goes on from NC_090931.1 coordinate 558,529,466, forward strand.
GACCCATCGACCAGTAGACTGACATAAACCAATCCCAGGATAGGAACACCCCCTGCCTGGTTTCAAAAGTATACAAGTTGAAGGTCAGACCTCAAAAAGGATACGTGATGAAGATATCTAATTCTGTGGATAGCTGAGCCCAGGAGCTGAGATTCTACTACGAAGGGACTTGATCTTCCAATTGATAAAACCCTCTGTCTGATAATACAACAGGCAGAGCAAGTGATCAATGGAAAGAGCAAGGAACAGGAGTGTACACCAAGCTGTGAGAAAACAACAAAAGAAACACTATGAGGTGTGAACATTTCATCCCTAAATACTCCCCTTAGAATCCACACTAACCTGTTGGAGTAGTCCAGATAGTCTCTAAATTGAAATTTAAATAATTCCTTATGGAAACAACTACAAGGAAGGGAAGGTTAGTAAGGAAGCTAACCCGAACGGCACGAGGGTCACGCTAGTATCAGGTTGGTGCACTCCTGGATAGCGTCCCAAATGTCCTGTGCACTGTAGAAATAGCAAAGAAAAGGTCCAGATTGGAATGAACTAATCCTCCCTTGGTTTATAGTTTAATAGGAAGTCCAATGCCCTTGGAGGTCACGTGATCAACACGTGATCGGAATTTGTGTCACATGACCTTAGCGACCTATCCACTGCTGCCGCCTAGCAGGGCGTGCGTTGGAGAGACGCCAGCGGGTGTAGAACGGTCTAGCTGTTCTATGTGCTACGCGCCTACTTTGGTGACATGTAGGCGCTGAAGCTGCACGAACACCAGTACGAATGGGCACAGATGTGACATAGACTCTAGTACTTCGGATGACTGGGCACCCTTCGCCAGCCAGCCGTAAGATTGCAAGGTTTTTTGTGGAGAGTGGCCAATATAGAATTCTTGCAAGAAAATTGAGACGGTGATACGGGTCCCTCTGACGAAATCCCTCCTGGTTTCCAAAGGCGCTTTGCGGACGGAAGGCGAAAGTGGTCAATTCGAATGGTGAGTAGACTAAGAGGAATGGCAAACTGACGGGATGGGATTGTGGTAGTTTAGAAAGTAACACGGAAAGTAACAGTTAGTTTAGAAAGTAACAGGAAAAGTAACAAGTGTTATTTTTGTGTAACGAGCGATAGAGAGATAAAGCCTGCGAGTCCTAACCCAAGGGGGGGTTCAGAAGAAATTGTTATACACTTCAGTCGAAGTAAAATAGGCTATGTATTGGGCAGGTCCATATAAGAAAACTATTTACATCCTATGATCAGGGTATTATTAGGGGCGGAAATACAGAGTGATCGCTAAGGATTAAAGTGAAGAGTCGACTAGTCTATCGGTTTGTGTATCTGTGGTAAATGAAGGTGTTGAAGAGCGACAATTGTGTACGAAAAATGAAGAAAAGGTCGAGGACAGTCTATATCTAGAGAAACTGTCGGTACTGACTCAGAGGCAGACAGATTATTGAAAAAGTAGAGGTCTTGAGCGGCGATTGTTGCAGCGTGCTCATATTTGTTATTTTCACAAAAGCATTTTTTTGTAAACACTGGTAAGTATTGACAGTCAATTGAGACTTGTCACAATGGGAGACGTTATTTCTCTTATGCATTTATGTAAGACATTGCCAAAACACATGCCCAAGCTCAAACAGTACAGTGCAGAGTGGGTGAACGGCACAGCAGATAAGATGTTCATGCCATGGCAACAAGGGGGATCGTTGTCGAAAGCAGTATTGCAACATATGACCACATACTTTCACGCTGTGTACACAGGAAAGAAATTGGAGAAAAGGTTACCTATTTAGAGCTTTGAAAAATGTACCAAGAAGATAGAGAGGATTCACCACCTGAGGAGTGGATGCTTAACCAGTGTCAGGAGGAAGGTGCCCAGCCTTCTGCTCCCCTTGCCTTGCTTGAGGTAAAAGGCGATAGCACGGAAATGCAGGATTGTAACTGTTAAAGTAACTGAAAGCGGCGACGGGGTATAGTAATCCAATATACAAACCACCTACTTATAGTAGTGATGATAGTCCAGAAGAAACTACGATAAAAGAGGAGATCTTTAAGGTCTCACAAAACAGGGAAGAGAAAGCGAGCAATCAAATGTATCCACAGATATAGAACGAGAGATCAAGTGATGGAAAGGGGAGAAGGATAAAACTGACGAAGTAACGCTCGTACAGAAAGAATGGATGGAGGACAGCTATTGCTCAAGCTAGATAGGAAGAGCATTGAGGAAGTCAGGCAAAGGGAAGATCAAGACGAACAGGATAGCAAAGACAGGCAATGAGAAAAGAGATTAAAAGAAGATGAGCAGAAAAGGAAGAGCAGACAGCGATGAGAACAGATGTATCAGGAGGAGCAACAAAAGAAAGAAGAAAGGGCAGGGGAGCAAAGGAAGTATAACAACAGACAGAACAAAAGAATGGGATAGGCAAGAAAGGAAGAGAGAAGAGCAGGAAGTGTAGAAATTAATAGCTAAATTAATACAGAGACGAAGAGGAAGAAAGAAGAGCAGGGTAAGGAGAGACGAGATAAGACAAGAAGAGGAAAGAGCTAGATGGGAAGCAAAAAAGTGAAGAGAAATAGATGAAGTATTGGAATGAAAGAGGAGACAGCGGGAGTGCGATATTGACCATATTCAAAAGGAATTAATGGAGCCAAGTCCAGCAATACATTGGGGCAGTATAGAAGAGTTGCTCCCATCACAAGGAGCAACGTCAGGTCTATCTAGAGTAACCCTAGAAGAGGACTTCGATATAGGAAGCATTGGAGATAAGATCAATAAAGCCTATCAGGACTTAAGAGAAAGTGGCAAATAGGGAAGCCGAGGGGAAGGGAGATCAACCCCTAGTCTTCCAATCACAAAGCGAAGAGAATAATCCATTCAGCCTTAATCATAGAGCCTTGTCTTCAACTACACTGACCTTAGACAAGGGTGAAGGGGATGAGAGTCACACTAGTTGGAGACTAGATATGTCAGACAAAAAGAGTTTCGTGGGGAAGAGGGAAGTGGTGCATGTGCCCCTGAGGGAGTCCTGCAGGCAGACAAGGAAATAAGATGGTCTGATCGTGAGCAACCTAAGTAAAGGATGCCAGATCCTATAGCATATCCAGAACGCCCTAAAGGACGATCATATAGCGAAAAGAGAGAGTCACCGCCATATGTAAGCAGGTTAAGGTCATTGCCAGGAAGAAGGCTATCAGGAACCATTGTCCCTACTATGGATAGCCAGACAATGGGAGCTGATTGCAGATTAGTATTTATGCAGTTTCCCCTATTGAAAAAAGGGAGAGCAAGACCACAGTGTATTCCATGGCCACAGATAAGGATAATTTAAGGTGCAAACTCCCCAGTTTAACGGCGGTGCAGGAAAATGGACTTATGCATTAGAAAAAATGACAGGAGGAAATACCTTGGCAATAGGAGATAAGGGTCTCCTAGCAGCCATTCTTGGGTAAAGAGCTAATGACATTTGGAAGAGAGCAGGCTATTCGAGTGTGACAGCACAAAATACAGCACACAATGGAGCACCAATTAGCCATTGTAGGGTAGATGTCAGGAGAGCTCTCAGAGTAAAGTTCCCTGATGTATCAGACATGGGTGCGATTATGACACGTAAGATGAAAGATGAGGAACTGCTTGCTTACATACAGGACATTCAGGTATGCCTGACTCTTGAAATGCGCGACCCGTGGGGAAAAACAGTAGCAGTATACTACCACATTTTGTGTCAGGGATTGCCTGAGCAGGTACAGAGGCAACTCAAGAAGCAAGTGGGAATGGAGGCAAAGCCATGGGTTGAAATACAGTTGACTATATTGCATCATTGTCAGCTGTTACAGGAGAAAACTAAGAAGAAAGACGAGGCTAGAAAAATTGAGGAAGCCAAGTTAGTTCAAAATAAATTGTCAAAGTATGCCATAGAAGGGGCGGTATTGACAAGCAGAGAAAGATTAGGAGTACAGCAAACAGTGGGTATATCGCAGGTGAGTAATCATCGCCCGAAGAACCAAGAAGGGAATTGGTTTGTTCCACGAGGAAGGGGCATGGCCGACAGAGGAAGGGGTGGATTTCAAAACACTCCAGGTGGGTTTCAGAATGTGCAGAAAGAGAATCAGAGTTCGCAAGGAGGATTCAACCAACGGGGAATAGTTAGACGGGGTCCTCCTATATGTTGGACATGTGGGATGACAGGTCACATTGCGCATCCATGCAGGAACCAATGGTATGTGCAAAATGGCCAATTCTCAAGAGGGTGGACAGCTTATCCTCCAGCATACAACTCACAGGCTAGGGAAGGATTTGCCCAAGATCAGCCAGTGTATCAGGAACAAGCGCTACAAATGCAACAGGCATAGCAACCACCATTCAATCCACCACAAGTGCAGACGCAGCATGCCCCCTTGGCGAGTTCCTTTTACTCATGAATTGCCAATTTCTATAGGAGAGTGTGACATATCTGTTCCATTGTTGTATTCACGACAGACACCAGTTAATATTTAGCGAAGAGACTTAATGACAAAATTTAACATGATGATTTCTTTTACTGACAAAGGTATAGTATGCTCCACTGCTGGGATACACCGTATGAACGTGGGAAGATTTATATTGGCATTTACAGGGCAAATGACTCTACGAGGTGTGCCAATAGAACCAGTTTTACTTTATAGAGTGAGCATTCTATTAACATGGCTACCTGGTTTAGTGGAAAAGACTATGAGGATACCTGATGAATTTTTATTTAGACCACAGATATCTATGGACAAAGAGGGGTGACAGACCACCCCCCTAGAATTAGATGCAGCCACAGTATGAGGGGAAATGCCAATGCTCGAAGAAACGGATGATGAGAGTAGGTCATGGAGAACAGTGATTGCCATTGGGAAAGGGTGCAAATCGACTCACGTCACTGACAATGACATGTTTGAAGATAATCCATCAGATGATGAAGTAGTGTTCTTTATGAAAATTGCATATTGGATTAGAATAGAGAAAAGGGATATCTCTCAGCGCATGGCGATAATGCGACAGCGTTCAGTATTTTTTGACAAAGACTTTGAGAAAGTTCCAAGTGCTTTATGGACTACAGGCCCCTATGATGTAGGCCTATTGAAGGGAATATGGGAGGTTAAAATAAAGCTGAAACTAGCAGCGATTTCATGTCGACCAAGACAGTACTCAATATCTCGAGAGGCAGATGAGGGCATTTTGAGACCATTTCAACACTAATGGAGCAAGCTATTCTGGTACCATCAGAGTCATCATGTAATGCTGCGGTGTATCCTGTGAAAATAATCAAAGGGAGGGTCGTGGAGATTTATACAATATATGAGACCGATTAACCATATTGCAGAGGCAGAGTTTCCTTTAGTTCCTAATCCAGCGACAATACTATGTAGTATACCAGTAGAAGTGCGATATGTCACTGTGATTGATCTGAAGAATGCGTTTTTCTAAATCCCAGTGCACAAAGTCTCACAAGACTTGAATTCATTCACAATCCATCTGAAACACACTTGTTTGCCTCAAGGTACTGTGAGTCCCCAACAATCTTTAACAGAGTCCTACAGATGGACCTTGACAATATTGATTTGAAAAGCACTGTGATACAGTATGTAGATGACATTTTGATTTGTAGCACAAAAGAAGATGAGTGCAGAGAAGATTCAATTCAGTTCATGACTATCCTAGCAGACAAGGGATACAAGGTAGATAAAGAGAAGTTCCACTACTGGCAAGAAGAGGTGTTGTACATAGGTGTAACGGCCCGGACAGTGTAAACAACCATCAACCACACAGGGACTATGAAAGGGAGACCTCAGTGGCCGGGGAAAACAAGGAAGAGGAACTACTCCCGGCCCCCATGAGTGGAGAGTGGTGGGGCCAGTCAAACCAGAACCCGAACCCCGCCGTACACAAGAACAAGGAACTGCCCGAACCCTTAATAAGAGAGTGGGGGAGACAGCCTGTTGAGATGCAGGTTCCAGCTGTGCCCAGGGAAGAAGGAATACACATGAATAGAACGCTGCAGGACCAACATAAGGAAACCGAACAGCCGCCACGTTATCAATTAGCAGTTCCGCGGCTAATCGAGCAACCATGCGGAGACAAATTCCCCGGCCTCAGTGACAGAGAGCAGGGGCCCGCCAAGCAGACACAGATCAACCAGAAGAAAGGAGGGGGGATGTACCTCTGAACAGCTATGGAGCCACGACTACGCAGCTGAACAACGGGTGTTGGGACATGCAAACCGGCTACGGGAATGAGGAAAACAACCCGCCGCGTGGTGACCGCGTGTTGTGCTCCGGCCGTGGGAAGGAGGAAAGTAAACCACCACACGGTGACACCGCACCCATGTGGAACTACCACCAACAATGGCTACATAACCCTACCAGTGTTCCCCACGAATCCTAGAAACAACCCCTCTTTCCACACTAGACTTACCTGGGCAGCAGAACGGCATTCAGGGGAACAGAGGCAGGAAGACACCGGATGACATATCCACAGGAAAAAGGGGGCGGGGCCTGGGTGGGTTCTTATGGACTGAGGCAGGAAGTGGAACCTGATTGGCAGGTTGAAACCTGCCTATATAAGCAATCAGCAGGTTTGAAGAGGTGTGTTCATTCTTGTTCTCCTTGCAGAACCGATCAGACGTGGAGTCAGGAGCTACAGGGAGCACCTGGGCGTATGAAGACTAGGAGGAAAAGACTTGCCAGAGGTCCATACATCGTGCCCTACAAGGAAGCAGAGAAAAACCATTGCTCAACAAGAAGGAACATCAGGAAGACTTCTTCAGAAAATACTTTGTGTTATTTAAAACCCCATCAATCTGTTTAAGTCTGAATAAAGACCAGCATTTTTATTTCTTTAAAACCGCCTGTCTCTTTGTCACAATAGGCTAGTTGATCTCACATGAGGGAAAGAGGGTAACACCTGAAAGAGCTGGAGCGATCATGAAAACTGCAAAACCGCACACAGTTAAACAGATGCAACAGTTCTTGGGATTATGTTATTATGTGAGAGCATGGGTGTTTGACTATGGTTCATACACAAGACCCCTTTTGCAGGCTTTAAAGAAAGCACAGGTGAATAAAGAGAGCATAGAATGGACTGAGGAAATGGAGAAAGGGTTTGAAGAAAGCAATTTGTACAGCTCCTGTTTTAGGAATTCCCAATTATGCTGAGGAGTTTTTCTTGTTTTCACATATAAATGGGACAGTTATGACAGCAGTGCTTACACAGAGGACTACATTAGGGTACAAACCTCTGGCATATTACAGTGGGATTTTAGACCCGGTTATGAAAGGGCATTTTCCTTGCGAACAGTCATTGGCAATCGCCGCATTCGCAATTGAGAAATCTACAAGTATTGTAATGGGATGTTCTATGACGCTTTTTGTAGAGCATGCTTTGTTTGCCATTTTGGAGAAACCCAGGGGTACATTGACATCTCAGAGAGCTTCTGTATATGAAGCAATCATATCAAATCCAGCTATTAAAATTGTCAGATGTAAAGTAGTGAATCCTGCCACCTTTTTTAGCTGAGCCAGTGGCAGAGGGCGAGCATGTGCATGACTGCAGGAATTATATAGAGTTTTATGACGACATACCGCGTGTAAAAGAAAACGCATTGTCAGGAGGGGAAATTCTCTTTATTGATGGTTCTTCAAAAACTGATCGAACAAGTGGGGAAAGTCATTCTGGCACAGCTGTAGTGAGGCATAGAGCAAATGGCAAGTTTGAAGTTGTAGCAAGTGCAAGACTACCGTCTCACTTTTCAGTGGAAGCAGCAGAATTGGTAGTGCTATTGTCACGATTGAAAAACATGAAGGGCACGAAGTGACGGTGTACAGTGACTATGCCCATGTGACGTCAACTGTACACGCAGGACTAGCATGTTGGAAAAGGAGGGCCTACCTCTGAGAAAATGGCACTCCAGTGCAACCCACATCTTTATTGTACAGGCTTATTAAGGCACTACAACTCCCAGTAGCCATAGCGCTAGTTAAATGTGCAGTGCATACTGAGCAAACTGACTATGTTTTGCAGGAACGAAGCCACAGACGCAGAAGCCAAAAGGGTTGCATATTCTTCAGATATTTCAGGTTTTGATACTCCAGGTGTCAAAGAGAAAGTAGTCACGATTATGGTAGTGAATGAAGGATTTAATCATATACCAAGAGCTCAGTCAATGGATATTCAAGGCAGTGCACCACAGGAAGAGCAAGAATTATGGAAGCATATGGGGTGTTCTTTGTCCCTCACAGAAGCATTGTGGCAACAGGACAGCACTGGAAAGCTGGTAATGCCAGTAGTACTGTTAAGGGTAGCGCTTGGATAATTGCAATACCCTCTGCATGTAACTAGGGAGAGTCTTGCTGCAACTATTGTAGAAGACTGGTTCATGCTGAACCTGTTGGAACACGTTGCATTTTATGTATAAACTGTATCGTATGTCAAAAGTATACCGCTGGGCTTACACTGCCAACAATTGGAGAATGCATTACTCGACCGAATGTTCCTTTTCAGCATTTAGATATTGATTATGTTGATATGCTGCAAGTATGCAATGGATACAGGTATCTGACAGTGGTGGTGTGTCCGTTCGAAGCAGGTCCTTGTACACACCCTGATGCCACTTGCACAGCAACAATTTTAGTACATGAAGTCTTTCCAAGATGGGGGGAGTGTGAAGTGCTGAGATTCCATAATGGGCCACATTTCGTTAATGAAGTATTTGAAGGATTTTATTTTAACATTAAACACAATTTTTCTTTTGCTTATCACCCACAAGCGAACAGGATATGTGAGAGTAAAATTGAAGAACGTGGGCTCTAGAGTGGAACCAACCTTCCTGAGCTCTAGTATTGAAGCTCTGTTTGGTTAGTTTTGCGGCAAGATCACAGGTTAGTGTTGAGGTGCAGCCCACACCTCATTTGTTTGGTAGAAAGAAGGAGGGAGAACCCGGATACCTTGCATCTGTTAAATTCAAGAAATATATTTTCCACGCAGTTTTTACATTTTGTACTTGATTGTTTATTTGGTTTTATTAGGTTGTAACCGCCCTTTACAAGTACAGTCAGGGTTCTTATGTCCCCATGTGGTCAACTGACACGTGTTTCGCCCCGTAGGTCCTTCTGAAGGCTATAAAGTGCGGTCCAGCTCTCCCTGAGGGGTTCTGTAGGTAGGTAGGGTTGGTCCTGTATATACAGTGGCTCCTGTTGGGCCCTTGAGTCTGGGCTCCTCTGTGTTCAGCTGTCTCTGATATGTCAGGATATGTGAGAGATTCAATGGCCTTCTTAAGGAGAGGGTCCCCAAGCTTAAATTGACGCTGAAAAAGGGATGGCTATATTGCCTACCCCTAGCTTTATGTGCCCTAAGGAATCAGCCCGGGTCAGACCACCACACACCACCACCGCCTCACACCCCATGAGCTAGTGACAGGAAGACGAATGAGAATGCCTTTAACTCCTCCATCAAGGAGAAGAAGTAATGCCCAGAGTACAACAAAAATGTAAGGAAATTAATTAAATGAATATTTGATTTGCATGACCGCTAGTAGCTCTGTCATTTCAGATCAACTCAAGCGTCAGGAGTGTCGGTCTCAGAACACAGATGAAAACCATTCAGCAACTGGATCTTCTGAATTATTACCAGCACCAAGACTCTTTGCTGGAGACACTATAATGATCAGAAACTTCAGTAGGAAGTGGTACGAGCCAAGATTTGATGGACCTTATCTGGTGGAGGACATAACTCCCTCAACAGTAAAAGTTCTAGGCAGACTAGCTTGGATCCACTTGAAAGATGTCATGCTCTACACCAGAGAGGCAGCAGCACCCCTAGCCATCAGTACAGAAGCCAGGAAGAAGAATTTCAGCGTGTGCAAGCTTGTTTGATGACAAAGAAGGACGATAAACCAACAGATCGACTAATAAATGCAGATTTGTATTTGGACTGTGGCTCTCCCTCGGCACTCCTTATAGATATTATAGCAGGCGTGCAAACACGTTTCTTGAGCCACAGAGTTCTTTGAAAATTAACTTTAGAAAGTTGTTGATGCTTTGCAAGTATGCAAAACAGAAAGGTGATAGCTGGAAGGTTTTGAATTAATCATAACCACGGGCAAAGCTCGGGGCAACCCTCCAGACCATCGTTTTTCAGTCTGCCAAGCCATTACAGAAGGGGAAAAACCATAGGCAAATCAGGCTTGGTCCTACCCCAAAAGGGGCAGTCAACACCACTTTGTTTTTGCTTTGTCATCCCGAGTGGGACGGGTATGCCCAGACGTGAGTCCCATGTCTGCTGGGCCTAGAGACCCAAGCTACTCCTCATTGATGAGGCCCAACAAGGCCGAAACATGTTTGGGGATGCTTGTGGTCTAGTGCATAAGGGATGTGACCTAGAAGTTCGGGCTGAACTGCCCTTTTGGGGTGGGACCAAGCCTGATTTGCATATGGTATTTCCCTTCTGTAATGGCTTGGCAGGCGAAGAACGATGATCTGGAGGGTTGCCCAGAGAAATGCCAGAGGTTAAGATTTATTCTAAACCTTCCAGCCATCACCTCTTTGTTTTTTCATTTCAGGTATGCCTGAACTGGATTTCCAGGTCAGTTTTGATAACTGGAAGCAGGAGCAGTACCTTATTCTTATTGAATATTTGTTCGACTGAATTTATGGTTCTCCCCGAAAGTGATGTGCATCGTATCGTACTCGCTATTTTTGTGTTTATTCTTCAGGCTTATCCTGCTCTTGTTAGAAGAGATGTGGATAGCCACATGTTTTTACAGGATCCTAAAAATTGCCCTACAATGAGGAGGCTGCTTATAGCAATCGTAGAGAAGCAACTACAAATACTGAATATACTACAATTGCCGGAGTAGTGTTTTTCCTTCCTTAATTGAACATAGCAAAAATGAGGAATCTTGAAAAGGGTACGATTTCAGAAAATGAGCAAGATCAAGAGAAACTGGAATGGCACAAGTGGTGGGGACTAATATGTTGGTTTGCAATATACATATGCACAGTTATGCTTTGTGTCCTTTTGTTTTTTGTGATTCATCTTTTCTATTATTATGATCCAAAAGAGGCAGAAGTTCCTTTGATTCTCCCCACTCCAGAAACTAGTGTTGATTTACCCAGTAACAAGGAGTCAGGATCTCAAATGTTTTCTGCCCACAGCAGAGCTGCTTTAGAGTTGTTTCCATGGGCTGCTAACATTTTAAGGGGAAAACACAGGAGAAATGCAGAGGAAGATGATAATGGGATTAACACATATTTAGACAGTACAGCACACGTGTGTAATAAAATGTGGTATGAACACATGAAAAAGGTGGGAGAGAGAACTTCCAAGGAGGGTTGTTACATTTGCGCTCTCGTACCTTATGCCACGAGTGCTACCCGCACTTTCATTTCTAGAGAAATACCAGAGTACGATGCTAGATGTCTTGTCCACCTTGCTGCATGCATGACATGAGGACAGTTACAAGGACATGGGGCCACTTTACGATGGAGATCGAAATGGTCATTTCCATTCCAGGATGATTATATCAAGACTACACAGATGGAAAAGGAGCCTGCATCAAAGAGCAAGATGCTCACGTACCCTGGAGCAGGAAAGGATGAAGTGGTTGTAACAGAAATTAAGAGAATGGACTGTCCTGATAAAGCAGAGATAGCTTGGATGCCTGGATGCTGGGAAAGTACTCAGATGCTAGTCTATGTACAAGTGAAGCCAAACAAAGGATGGGAAGAAGGATTGATGTCCTGTGAAGCTCATCTACTGAAACAGGACTATGCGCGGGAAGTACAAAAAGGTAAATGATGAGTCTTTGAAGTCATGGGCCGAACATGCCAAACTGCTGGCATACGCTGCTGGCATAGGTAGAAGATGAATCAGGCCCAATGTTTGTAATGCCACTGGTGAATGTGACACTGTGCTTATAACGACAAGGAAGAAGGCATGTAGGAGATAACATAGGTTGCAAGACTATAGTTGATGTCTCTAGTATGGGAGCAGGTACAGCCGTCCTGATGGATTGATATTGGGCCATCATGTTGCACGTTCATACCTTCTCAGGATGACGAGAATGGGACCTTGACAGAGGCCATAATGTTGCTGACGAAGCTGCATAACAAAATAGAAGTTGAAACGGAAGATATTGCAGATGACAGCTGGTTCGAGTCTATCTTCTCATGGGTTGCACAATGGATGGCGAATATCTTCAAGCTTGTGGAAGCAGTTCTGGTGATGATATGTTTGGATTATGTGTGATCCGGATAATAATCACACAGTGTAAGGAAACAGCAAAGAAGGCTATAGGAATGAAAATAATGATCAATGTCAAGTCAGGGTTTGGACCCAAGGAATTGACAGATGAAAACATCAGAAAATATATAAAGGCCAGCATCTTAGCACCTGAGGGAACAAAGTTCCTGCATCCAAGAAATCACAGGAAGCATGTGGGATGATGGATCTACTGTAATCTGAACGGACAATGCAGCCACATGACCTGGAGCGTTGATGAACATGTAAAATCAGCAGGAACCTTGAAGGGAGTGGTGAAGGTCTGGACTCCAAAGAAGCCCTTTTTCAAGAGAGGATATCAAGATGTGGAGACTGGTGAAGGAGTGGTTGTTAAATCAACCAGAGGGGGAGTGTACTGGAGCAGCTGAATGCCTCTGCAGGAAGTCCCGCTCCTATTCTGCCTATATGTTGGAAACTGGGACATGTGCAACACCAGTAATTGTGCTGATTGCACGAAAAGCCTTTGATACAAGGTAACCACTGAGAAAACCCTATGTGATGTATCCCCGAAGAGATGATGGTCCCCAGAGGGAGACCCCCAAAGAAGTGTGAAGATGTGAAAGGAGAGGCTGGTGATGTCACAAGAAATTAGCGTGATGCACTGAGAAGGATGACCGAAGAAGAGAATGCATAGATTTTATAGAATCTGATCGCAAAGTAAAGAATTGAGAAAACGTTCATGTGTGTAATGAAGATTGCGCGTGTGAGGAGCACTGCAGAACATGTAAGCCGTTTTATAACTACAGATGCCGGAATGCAAGTAGACTAAGAAAATCATGAAGGCTGGGTTTACGTAGTGAATAGACTGCATGCGGTGCAACCAATATTTATATATGTATGTAGAAATTGTACAATCGATGTCACAATTTTAATAAGCTCAAGACCAGGAGAAAGGAGGATTGATAACTGAGTGTGTGTCGCAGCAAAGAAATACGCTGAGGCTCGAAGATGGACCAAAGGAAGACTGTTTGGCCTGGTGTCAAATGCTAAACCAGCCAAAACTGGTTATCAGACTTTGAAGAACAGTGAATGTGAGACGCCGAGGCATCACTTGTTAAGTTGCAAAGAGAGAACACCATGAGTGCCAAGCTTCTTTATTCGAGACAGTTAAATGCTATAAAATGGGCCGATTCACAGTCTCCTGTCATGTGAGTTCAGGATGGAAATAGAAGTGGACATGTAGACCTGAACATTGATAAGAACATGCTCACACTTCCTTATATTCCCAGAGAAGAAAAGCAACTACAAAGCCAGGTTCAAAGGCAATCTGAATGGCAGAAGGCATGAGTGATGAGAGATGTTGGGCTAATTGGGTGGGGAGGTACGGTAAAGTCCACCCACCAACACCTGGGGTACCAGTTTACACGTGCGGCTAGACAATTGAATGTTCCAGAAGGGTATAAGCATGGCAACCAATTGTAGAGGGTCATATAATGAAGGACCATATAGCTTCAGAGACAATGATGTATTGTGTTTCTAATAACTGTTGAAGATGACTTGCACTAAGGGAGGGCATAAGTTGCCCACCTAACTTTAGAGACCCAATCACAGTCCAATCCCTTATAGAAAGTATAATTAGATACTCCCCTTAGTCCTATCACAATCCCACAGAGGTTTTCTTAGCTTGCCACGTAGAAGGATTTTTTGCTATAAAAGTAGTGTTTTTTATGAAATACTTTGAGACCATGCTGTGCGACGTCCATTGGTGTCCGTTGTAACTCCGTTTTAGATAACTGAAAATAAAACAGACAATTTACCAACTTCCTGAGTCGTTCTTATTGATGTAAGAGTTATCCTGCATCCTGTCCATCATACGATGTTACCTTAATTAAAAGGACCATAAGGGTTCAAAATCTGCAACTCTCTCTTACTAAATATTGTCCCTCTAGACCTCTGTGCTCCTCTGGCACCATCTCTTTGTGTGTAAAGCATTTAGCTAAACAGAGGGCAGGAGATTGATCGCTTTCCTCAGCAGGCTCCCTTCTTTGGAACAGCCTCCCCCTCCCTCTTCGTCTTGAGCATGACTTTTTTTAAAATTCTAGAAGCTCCTCAAGAATGTCCTCTTTACCCCCCGCTCCAATCTCCTCTGCTAATCTCACAGTTGCTGGTTTAGTGTGCAGGGCCCTTATTCATCCTCGAGGCCCTGACCTTCCACACCGATTCACCTTCAGCTTCGGTCTATCCTCAGCACTTGCCACAGCTCACCCTCCTCCCTGGAGGCTCTCACTTACCCTTCATTGCACTTCACCTGTTGCTGACGCAACACCTATCTCATTCACCCTACCTTCTGCACTTGCACATTCTCAACACTCACAAGGCAAAGTAGGTTTGTCCTCCCCCACCCACTGTATTTAAAATGTCATCATGTATTTTATTGTATAAACTGTTTAATTGTTTCACATCCCATAACCAAATATTTTAAAACTACTCCCTCGCTGTTGCCATGTGGGTGCTTTGAAACAGCATTTGCTTCCTGTATAAGCACCTAACAAGCAAACAATAAATAAATCAAAAATAAATAAAATTGACGCTGAAAAAATAGAGTAGATTGCAATTTTATGACACTAACTTTAGAGAGAATGGAGATGTTCCTCATCTTCATTACAATATTCATGGAAAGTTCCATGGGCCCCTTTGCAAGGATTTCATAGTGGCAACACATCGGATGTCCAACACCCAGACATCTTTGCTTAAGTGTCTGGGTTGAAGGTCTATATGAATAAATCTAAGTTATTGATTGTGACACGGTCAGCCCAAGAGAACATGAATCGCAAACAGATTCTGTTCTCGTTGGATACAGAATTAAATACTGGAACCTCAAATACACCACTAGTGGATCAGCCACCAAAAGCCATACTGCATTTGAGAGCTTGATCCAGGGTCGGTCTAATCTAAAGGGATTATTTTCCTCTATACATTTGAGAACCTTAGTAACGCATTCGAACAGATTACATTGAAACGTGGTGAAATGGAAAAGAAACATGTGAGAACCACTAGATTTTGGGGTTTTGAAAGAGATATGGTCTCAAATGGTGCAACCATCCAAATGCAGACAGATACAATTCCACATAGATGGTACTATACGCCCACTAAAAGGAACAAGATGCACATTGGAGGAAATGTGGGGAAGCACATCTTAACCAGAAATATGGGGAGTGTGATTATGATGGATTTGCCAACGAGCAATGTGGCACAGCTTATAACATGGTTTCGGAAATTGTGCTCTGCTACAATGGAGAGGGCTTCCTTTTAAATGTAGCTTTGGGTTATACATATGGTAAAAATAGTGTCTTAAAAAGAATTACAATTTAGAATATATGACTTTTTATCACTATTCGACTAAGGTCACCATATTTCATATTAATACAATCAAACTCCATGCTCCAAGCAGACATGAGGGCCTAAACAGTCATGACTTCCACCCTCGCTGAATTTCCTTGGTTTTATTGTGATTAATTGAATAATCTGATCACTGTCTTGACTAAAAGATGTTTCACTGAATTTCAAGGGTTTTATTATTCTGAATCTTCTCCAGAGGGCACTGGTGATGGTCTTTGACCATGGCCACTGTCTATGTGGCACCCATTTTTAAAGCCAGCGGTCACCTTGCCATGGCTCACATCCCCCGGCCTAGTCACTAACTCGACCCCACAGGCAATGGTCTTCGGTCTCCCGTTGTGTCCACTGTCCCTGTTGCACCAATTAAGCTAAAAACACCATGGCCATAGCCAGTGGGATAGGGCTACAACCGGTGCCCATGCCCCCTCACTATTCAAATATCAGAACCCACTGGCCATGGGTGCTGTCCGTGTTGCCAATGCCCCTGTTGCACCAGCACTACTAAAGGACCATTGGCCCATGCCCTCCATTTTTTACCCCTCCTTGTATTTCCGCTGTAGTTTCTCCTGGAAAGTTCCTGTGGTAGTACAGTGCTTTTATCTCAGTGCAGCCATGTATTATCGCTGTAATCACTTCCTCCGATAATGCATCTTTTGACAGTTGCTACGGTAATGGGAAAAAGCCTGACAATTTTCCTCATTCCCACTGCCACTATCCATGTGCACCCCTCCTCCTTTCATAGTCCCATCGGCTCCACTCTGTGTAAAGACTCCCTGACCGTATCCTATCATCCCTTTTCATTTGCAGGTACCTGTTGACTCATTTTGTGTCTACTTATCATATTTCACAGGATTCTTGCGAACCCACCCCTCCAAATCTCGTTTTGAGCACTCTTCTTTTTCGGCTTCCAGTGGGATTCCCACAGTAATCGCTTGCATCAAGCCAGAAACAAAAGGCCTCTTCCTAATTTCCGAAAAGCCTCACTGCTGTAATGCACCATTAGAGATAGATAAAAGTAGCTTTTTGGACCAGGAGATCCCGCTTTTTCATCAACCTTTTAAAAACGACTTGACAGATTTACACTAAATCAAAAAAAGAATATCTGCGAAGCTTTGTGCCCTACTTGTTTCTTATTTGGTGCAAATCTATCCAGCATTTTCACAGTACTGGTGTTCAATGGAAGCACCTTTTTTGTTTTCCTAATAATTTTGAACTGTTCAACACATTTTCCACAACATTTCCAGTGTGAAGGGCCCATGCCAGGCCTTTTTTACAAAATGTTAACATCCATCAATAGTCCAAAGTTACTAGCAACAGAACTTAACTCGCCCTGTTTTTGTTTTGCAATATCTAGTTTTTGCTGTAAAATGCTTTATAGTGAAAGTCATGAAATATGTAGTGTGAATATTTGTTTTTAATACAAATGTTAAACTATTTAAGTTTTTAATTGTGTGTTACATTTGTGCTGCTTTTGTGAAACTCATACTCTTCTTGGTACAGTTTGTGTAAAAAGTGTACATTTATTCCATCACCTTACAAATGACATCAAAATCAGCAATTACTTTTTAGGAGATGTTAATTGTGTAATATATGAACAGAAAAAACTCAAATGCTATGTGTACAGTTTGTATGACTTGCCTTTAATGAGAGTTTTCAGGAGATGTTAATTGTGTAATGTACCAACTCTAAAATCCATACACTCTGCTTACATGATTGCAGCACATGCTGTAGGCATATGTGTTGTATGAGTGTGTGTTGTAAGACCATGTGTTGTTGTAGAGCATGTCGTAGAAGCACATTTTATAGGAGCATGTGTGTGTGTAGTAGCAGCACCTGCAGTAGCTGCACGTATCAAAGGAGAAAGTGTTGTAGGAGTGTGTGATGTAAGAGTGTGTGGTAAGTGTTCATTGTAAGAGTGCATCATAAAAGTGTGTGTGGTGTGAACATGTTTTGTACGTCTACATGTAATGTGTAGTAGGTGCGCATGTCATAGGAACATGTATTATAGGAATGTGTTGTAGGGGGAGCTTGTTATAGCAGTGCATGTTGCAGGAGCGTGTGTCATAGGAGTGTCATTACAGTGTGTATCGTAAGAGTGTGTGTGGTAGTGCTGTGTGTGGTAGGAGCATGTGTCATAGGAGCACGTGCCACAGGAGCAGATGTAGGTGAACATGTCGTAGATTCATGTGTCGTAGGTACATGTGTTGTAGGTGCATGTGAGAGCACATATAAATCCACATGTTCTGTGGAGTAGGCCTTTGTGTGGTAGGTGTGCAAGTCACAGAAACATGTATCATAGGAGTGTGTGTTGTAGGAGCACTTGTCTCCCCTTCCCCCCTCCCCTGCACTTGCGCAATCTCAATTTCACCTGGCCTATTAAGATCGTTGTCTCGGTCTTCCCTCTCTTCCCCCTCCCTTGCCTTGTCATGCCTTGAAACACTTGTGTATAGGCACGTTATAAATGCCATATCATATTATATATCAAAGCAGCACGTGTTGTAGTGGCATGCGTCGTAGAAGTGTGTGCCATTAGTGTGTTTTATAAGGGTGTGCATGGTAGTAGCATGTCATAGAATCATGCATCGTAGCACCATGTGCCATAGGTGCATGTATCGTAGGTGCATGTGAGAGCATGTGTTGTACGTCCACATGTTATGTGAAATAGGCGTGTGTTCAAAATCAGCTCTCATTTTGATGTGTTTTCAGATGTAAACTGTGTAATTTATGAACTGTGAAACTCATACTCCTTTTGCTAGTTTGTGCGAAAAGTGCACGTTTTCCATTACCTTAAAACTGACATCAAAGTTAGCTGTAACTTGTATTTGATGTGAGTTTTTAGAGGTTGTGTAATGTACGAACTGCAAAACTCATACGCTCTGTATACAGTTTGTTACGAAAAGTGTACATGTGTTTAATCACTTTAAAACGGACATCAAAATCAGCTGTGAATTGGTCTTTGAAGTGAGTTTTTAGAAGATGTTACTTGTGTAAAATATGATCTCTAAATCTCATACGCTCTGTGTACAGTTTGTATGACTCGCCTTTGAAGGGAGTTAACAGTGTGTGGTAAGTGTGCATCATAGAAGTGTGTGTGGTTGGAACATGTTTTATACGTCCATGTTATGTGTAGTAGGCACTTGTGTCATAAGTGCAGTCGTCATAAGAACATGAATTATAGAAGTGTGTGTTGTAGGAGCACGTTATAGCAGCACATGTCAGAGCATGTGTCATAGGATGGCACACAGAGTGTGTGTCGTAAGTGTGTGTGGCACAAGTGTGCCCCAAAGGAGCATGTCTCGTAGGGACATGCATCCTAGGTGCATGTTAGAGTAAATGTGTACGTCTACATGTTATGTGTAGTAAGCGTGTGTGCGCTAGGTGCTTGTGTCATAGGAACATTTATCATTGGAGTATGTGTTGTAGGAGCGCTTGTCATAGCTGGGTGTGTCGTAAAAGCACATGTTTTAGGAGCATGTGCCCCAGGAGTGTGTTGTAAGAGTGTGGGGTGTGTGCTGCAAGATTGTGTGTGGTAACGAGCTGTACATTTCAGCATAGGGTAAAACAGCAATTACAAAAAGGTAATTGCTAGCTCAGCACTATGCTTTGATGGGTCATCCTCATCATGACAGCTCTAAACCAGATTATGCCCTTGGACCAGATTAGAATCTTTACGCCATTCCAGAGTATACATAAGGCCGGAGAGCAGGGGGGGGTTCAAGATGCCTCTGTAGATGACATCCTGAGGGGGTTACCCCATACACTGCGAAATCCTTGCTTTCTAAAATACACGTCTTACTAAATCCCTTATTTACTATATAAATAGCCTTGCTATGCCTCTCCTGTGTGATTTTAGGTATCCAGTGTGAAAGATAAAGCCCAACATGAGCGCCTTATCTGCACTACCCTGGGAAACATTGTGTCCTGACTCCAGACTAGCAGTCGGATGGCAGCATGATGGCACTCTATAAAACACTGAAATATATTCATAACTAAATAGTTATGGAAAGCTGCAGTTTCCTGCCGAATCCGTAGAAAAAAACGAACGCAAAAAAAAACAAAAGGAGAAATTACAGAATTTGTTTGACCAAAAATGGTAGGTATTTTGGTATATGTATAGTAAATAATAGGAGGGGGGATAGAGTTTAAATTAGGGTACAGGGTGTTGAGAGTGTGGGTGACTCCTCCCACATTATTATAAAAAAAAGTTATAAGAGCAAAACGTTTTTTCGTTTTTTGGTGAAATAAATTATTTCATTTGTCCGTTCGTTTTTTTCCCCCGAAATGTTCAGGGATATCTGTCCACTGCGGGGCCTCGCAATCAGATATTCTAAACCGCTAGTTGTTTAATGACAGGCATAGCTCCTTGGGAAATAGCACCAGCTAGTGCCCTACAGATCAAAGACCTGTGATAGGTGACAGGATGCAGAGAGGATATTCCTGGCAAGGCCGTCCATTCCAGTGGTTGCCATGCTCAATCAAAGGAGGTCGAAAAGCTACGGGAAAAAAAGGAAAAATATGTTCCAATGTCCTGGCAATGGAAACTGAAGGCTGTTAAGTCTCCTACCAGTGGCATTGGTTTAACACTGCTGGAATGGGTAGATCGACACTGCCGTGTACAGAAAACACAGCATGGGTTTCTGGGATTAAACATTTCTGGGGGGCTTGTAGGAGAATAATTGGAGAGGAAATACTGTAGAAGGGCATCAAAGAAAGACATCGGCTGACTCATCAGGGCAGTGACCTACCTATGAGTTCTAGTCGCACCCTGGCACACATAGCAAACCTGTAATACATGGAGGTTTTATGCAACACAGGATTACAGCTTTCCTGGATGATGGCTGTTCTCAGGCGTGCTAGACTGATGTGGGGGCGTGAACGGCGTCCCGATATCAAGAGCAGACGGCAACAGCATGTTTCTACGCTCTCTTGTCGCCTGCCAGAACGCGCCATTAGCCTACACACGGCCTCTTTCTCATACACTGCACTGAGAAGCTGTGCGCTTGTCAGTGCTGCTGCCAGCGCCTCTCCCGCTCTCCTTTCATCTTGACGTGGTACCTCTGTGCTGCCGTTTGCTCGAGGGCAGTGCAACGCGACCTTGAGCCGTTCGTCTGCGCATCATCGTGCTGTGTCCTTTGCTGCGGCAGGACTTTACCCTTCAGGGAGCCCTGATGTTCCTACAGCAGCCCCCAAAATCCTTGCAGTAAAACAAATATTGTGTTAGTTTCTGAATCAGGCCCAAGGCTGCTAGATAAGGAACCTGGAATCATCTGCGCGTTCCACGCCTTCCTCTGGCTCAGCAAGCAATAAGCCGACCAGCCAGTACTAATTGTGGAGGTATTGGTGTCATCTGGTTTTTCAAGCTGCTAATGCTAACATCTTTCTGGGCTCATTCCTTTAACTCGGTCTAGCGCGGCATTTCCGGTCGGCACAAGCACAGCCTGCTGGCTACTCTCGCTCAAATGTAATACTTGATCTACTCATAATGCAAATACGTTAAATGAACGGGACCCCGCTGTCTTTGTGCCTATATACAAGATATATGCATACATTTGAAGAAAATACGTCAGATGCATATCGGCAATCATAGTATGGGATGTCGGCATTGCTGCAGGGTCCCTTCCAGTGCGTTCCATTACGTGCAGCCCCAGGCACGTCATCCTTTCAATGGCACGGGAGAGCTTTGAAAAAGCACATGAGCTCTGTCCATGGTCCTGATAGACAGGTTCGACAGCTTCCACGCTGGAATATATGTACACGCACAGAGGAAAGCTTGCTTCCAGACACGTTGCTAGGGGGGCTGCTTCCAGAGGCATTGCCAGTGGGGGGAGGCGGGTGAGGGGGTTATAGCCTCTGGTCTTTTGGTTATAGCCCCAGAAGCTCATGGGCTACAATCAAAAGGCTAGCTATCCCAGACATTAGTGTAGCCCGGATCTTTTCCAGAACTGGCAACTCACCTGCTTGCTTGTAATTTCTAAGCACGGACCCGGGATTCGAACCCGTGTTGCTCTGTGTCATCTTGCTTCAAGACGAGCACGTTGGCATTAAGCTATATGCAGAGTGCAGTCTTGCGAGAGAAGGCCCGACCTCGACCTCTCGCGAGAATACGGAACCGCAAAGAAAAGCACAGGCGTGTGAAAGGCCTTCACGGCCCAGGCTAGGGAGAGACAACACCGAAGCCTCAGTGCTCCAACCAGCCAGTCAGGCCCCAACCCCTGCCAGCATACCACCCCTATTATAACCCCTCTTAGTCACTTACGGAATGATTCATGGACCAGAATTGATGCAGTGAATAAACTGTGCTCAAATTGTTTTTTTTTATTGGCAATAAAGGCTGTGTCACACCAGAAAGCGTCTGCATGATCATTGGCAGGCCACAACATAATTTGCGACAAGGACAGAAGTTACTACCCACAGTGGACATCATGCAAGGTGCCACGCCACCACCAGCCTTTCTCCAGTCCCCAAGTAGGCCAACCATACCATGGCCGCAATGGGAATCCATGTTTTTAACATACGTGGAAGCCTTGTGTTGCGCAAACTTGGCAGCACCAAGGAAGAGGGCCATGCTGCTGAACGCATTAGTGGTGGAAGGACAGATAATCTTCGCAGGATTGATACCCAAGGCGACAGAAGGGGAAGACAACTACCTGTGGCAAATACCATAGCTCTCAACCTTTTCCCAACTGCTTGGAGGGTGAGAGCCCATGTTGAACAGGGAAGCAACATCGCCAGAAGTGACATTACAGGAAGTCATATTGAGATGAGATGTGCGCAAAATTACAATGATAACATTCCATACATTGATATTAACCAATTAGGCTGTTCCAGTAGGCCTTTTTGCATGCATCCACTGTGCTAGGTACTGCCTAGAGATGTAACAGAGTTATTACAAACACAGTAATTCTGTATAGTTCATTTTGTTTCCAAAAGCGCATCTGCTTAAAAGTAAACTTACAATTCATCCTCAAGCCAAGAGTGCTGCAATGCTTTATTTAGGCAAATTCACACAAGAAAGTGCTGTTGGCAGGTAATGGGGAATTTCAAGCTGGCAAGTTAAGTGAACTAGTTCCATCTGTGGGGGCAAGCGTGTGTCTGTGAACGTTAATTTATTGGCTATGTTCCAATTCACTTCACTGTAAATTACTGCTGCAGTGCATGATTCATTAAAGCACCCAATCAATACTCTAGCAGTGGTGGGTATTTTCCAACATCTTTAAAATATAGTGTTTGGCAGCCAAGAACGCCAGAATGATGCTTTTAGGTATCAACATTTTATAAATATCTCCCACCAGATAGTTTAGCAGGGTTGAGTGGCAGTGAAGTTTATTATAAACTTGTCACGATTAATCAGGTGGTCACTCTCAACTCAGGGAGTTCCTTTCCCCCCCTTACCAAGGTGGTGCACACCCAAATCACTTATACAGATTCAACTTTAGTGAGGCCTCCAACCAGTCTCGCACCACCCCAACAGTCACCGTCTGTACCACCAATGGGCTAGGAACCAGGCCGGTGTATAGCAAGAATATATATATTTATTTAAAGTATGACAAAATGGAAAACAACCAAAAGATCAACCACCAATGCTGTGGCACTACACAAGATGACAAATTCAAAGTTCTTGCACCAATTGACTGACTTATATTTCTAAAGAACTTACAAATACTACACACAGGTAATATTTTCAATTTGGCAGTCACAACTGACATCAGATTTAATTGCAAATTAACCAATAGAAAACATTCATAATACAATGGAAACATCGTTTTGGCTTTATTTTGAGAAAGGCAATGTTTGAGAAAGAAACTGAATGCGAAAATTGTGTTGGGCTTTTATTTGGAAAGCACTGTTTGGTAAAGGAACTCAAATGGGGAAATCATTTTCAGGCTTTTATTTAAAAGGCAAGGCTGTGAAAAGGAAATCAATGGGAAAATCATTTTTCAACACACAGTCAAAGGACATGCAGTGCTTTGGAATTCTGGTTTGGGGACGCAAGTGAATAAATGGGAAATATCGTTTTACCCCCTCCCCATTCACTTGAAAGGAAGCGTTTTAGGATTACTTCTTTTGGGATTCAGGATCCCCTTGTGGACAGAAGTCAGGGATTTCAGAGAGGTATCGTTACCCAAGTGCTTTGTTGTCTATACCGGCTCTAACACACTGGGCATGGACTTGTTAGTTTCGAACTCTAACAACACTCACCCTGTGGTTTTCTATATGGGAATTAATTGATTTGATAAATTCAATGCGCTAAGGAAATACACAGATTCACCCTCCCCACAATTTAATGGAAAGGATTAAGTCAGGCTGTTCCCAACACAATTCAATTTAAATGGATAGGGTAACTTGCTATAGTGGAATACATTTTAATTGGATTTAATAATATGTATCAAGGGTATCCCCAGCACTGCTATGTGAGATGGAGATTAAGGCTGGCAGTCCTCCCCCCCACACTTTTGATAGCTTTGGTATATATCTACTTAGTTGGGAGGCCTTGATTATGGAGCATCTATGGAAACAGCAGGGCTCCTCTGAGGTCAGTAAAAATCTGGTCAAGGGCTTCAGTTAAGGATTTACTCCTGCACCCAGACTTCCTCTGACTCCTCGGATGGGGGTCCTAGTTAGCTTCTAGATTTCCGTCGCTGTCTCCAATGCAAGGATTGAGGCCTCTCTGCTAGTTGTTCCTTGCAAGAGTCCGGCAGTAGACTACCTCCAGGAATAAAGTGAAAAGGCCCTGTTCTGATGCAAAATTGACCTCTTATAGGGCTGATGACACTCCAACATTATCATAATTCCCACGGTAAGGATTAGCTAGCACTCTCACTTCACCCCCCACCAAGATGCCCACTTGCTGCTGATAGGAGTTGGGGTGTGTGTATGTTGTAGGCTGAGTTGGGAGTAAAAATACATCATTTTGGGATTCCAAAATAGCGGCCGAGCTGAGCAGACGTGCGTGAGAAGAGCTCCGTCTGCCAGCTCGAGGCCGCAACAAAAAGAGTGACAAAAAAGAGGAGCCGTGGACCAAGTGAGCTCGGAACTTGGTGAACAGCAGCCGAAGGATTTAATGCCTGATGCGAACGGACCCCAGAAAGAAGCGGCAATATAACCACCGAACCCGCCTACCCAGGGACCGAAGAGCAGTACTCACCATGCGGTTCCCGATTTGGGTGTGTCCAGACCGCGCAATAGAAGGAGGGCGGCCCCCTCCCAACAAGGAGAGATCTGCCACTCTCCAGGAGATCCAGAGCCCCACCACCGCCACCTGCCAAGACGGATCGTGGACGGAGCGGAAGAGGAGCCCAACAGAGCAGCAGAGGAGCCCAAACAAGCGGGCTAGCACCGAGAAGGGACGGGACCCCCAGAACAAAGCAAGCTTACCCAGGGATGCACCCAGACGGAGAGAGGAGGGGGGCGCCATCCAGGTCGCGCACCACACGCAGCAGCAATTAGGCCTCCAGGGAGAGAGTCGGCCCGGCCTACGCCAGCAGGGACACCCAGAGAGAGGCCATAAGGAGAAGGCGGCTAAGTGGAGAGAAGACGCCGAGACAGGCTCCTCTCCACTGCAACACCAACAGCAGCTAGCAGATCGGTCAGGCACAAGCGGCAAGTACTTCCGAGGGTCCAGCAGAGAACCCAGCGGAGAGAGATGGACCACGCCGGATTTGGAGAAAGGAAGTGCCAGCCAGACACCTCCATAATAATCCTACGATCAGCCACATCAAGAAGCCTGAGAGGTGAGGAGGAGGTACGGGAGGGGCCCACAAGGGGGACTTAATGAATACATAGCATCCCTGGCATATCATAGAGGGGCCCAAATAAGAAAAGGAGGAACCGCCCCCTCTAGCCCAAAACAATACCAGTAGGGCCCCAGGAGCGGGAAACAGGGGCAAAGAAGAGAGGCCCCAGTGGGGACAAAAGGGCACCACTAGCCCACATCCAGAAGCCCTCGCTGGGGGCAAAGGAGTGAGGGCAAGCAACAGATACCCCCATAGACCAACAACTACAGGGATACTCGGAGGGGGCACAAAGAGAGAAGACGGCCATACTGAAAATAGATGCAGAGCCGTTCCCCACCAATCACAGAACCTCTCAAATAAGGAGGAGGATCCATCCCCCCGCTCCCCCAGCACAACATAGGTCTAGCGGAGTTCCAGGTGCGGAACTCAGGGACAACCAAGAAAGGCCTTCGCTGGGGACAAGAGGCCACCACCAGCTCACATACAAAAAGCCCACGAAGAGAACTCAGACATGACCACCAAAGAAGACATGAAAGAATGGTTTAAAGAATTCCAAGAACAATTCATGGCCTCCAAGCACACCTAATTTGAGGCGATGAAGGGAGAAATGAAGCAGGCAGTGCAGGAGCTTCAAATAGACATAGGGAAGCTGGAGGAACGTACAGACATCTTAGAAAAAACAGTGCAGAATTTAGATGAAGAAACACAACAGCACGCAGAAGTACAGGAGAGGCTGGCAAGACTTTCCCACGATTTGGAAATCCAATGCGAGGACCTAGAAAACTGATTCCGCAAATCCAACATTCGAATCAAAAATATGGCAGAGACCGTCGAAGACAAGGACCTCGAACAGGCAGTGCAACAGGTCTTCCGAGACATCCGAGAGGAGGAGGAAGAAGCAGTAAACCAGATCGATAGGATGCATAGAGTGGGCCCACGCCGCTTGGGAGAACCTGGTGCCCGCCCCAGAGACGTCCTGATTTATGGCATTGTACCCACAAAAAGAACAGATCCTGCGGAAACCTCAGACGCTGGATCATTTAAGGATGAATGGGTCAGAAATACAACTCGACCAAGATCTGGCACAGTTCACTCTTCAAAAACGCAGGGAGATGTCCCAAATAACAAAAGAACTGACGGCAAGACAAATTCGATATAAATGGACGTTCCCCTTTGGCCTATTATTCACATGGGAGGGGAAACAACAGAGGATCACCTCGAGCGAGGAAGGAGAACGGATCATGAATCTACAGGAGAAAGAGGTATCCCAAACCAACGGCAGGGAACCTATCCAAGGGAAAAGAGTCCTAAGGGGCTGCACTACAATAAACACACAATCTAGACGCCCCACGGAGACATCAAGACACAAATAACTGACTTAAACCTCAAGCACAGAATAAGAACAACGACCACCAGAAATCCGACAGAAACACTGAATCAAAGAGGCAATCACTGGCACACACACAGCAGCGGCGAGCTGGAACCATACAGAAATCCTAAGAGACTTTTAGTGAGGTTTAGGACTCCTCACACCATTGTTACTCATAAGTTTGAGAAGGAATGGTGCGAAGGGCTCCACGCCCAAGCGATCATAGGGCCCAGAGCCCTCCTCAGGAAAGTTATAAGGGGAAGGGAGGGGCGGAAGTTGGGGAACAAAACGGGGGAGAGGAAGAACAAGGGAAGAAGACAAGGAACAAGCACAGAGAGGGGAAAGGGAACCCACCGGCGCACAGCAAAGAATCCATGGTAAACCAACCAAAAGGAGTCATAGAAATATAAAAAGACACACAACAGGATGGGGCTGAAAATCCTTACACATAACAGAGATCTAAATTTCCCAGTCAAAAGAAAAAAGTAGAACACCAGCTACAGCAGGTAAAATACGATATAATAATGCTACAAGAGGCGCATATACAGAAAAAGGATAAAGGGAAAATTCGCCTGAAAGGATACAATCGGATAATCCAAGCAAACGATGGGGGAAAAGAAAAAATGGGTGCTGATAGCATTCGCCGACTCTCTCAATGTACACATTCGAGAAACCCTAGAAGACAAGCAAGGAAGATTCTTGGCAGCGAAAATTCAAATCGAGAACCGACCACTGACTTTCGCAACAGTCTAAGCTCCAAACACGGGCCAGGACGGCTACATGAAAGACACGTTGAACAAACTAGAGAATTTCTCACAAGAAGAGATGATTCTGGCTGGGGATTTCAACATGGCCTGGAATCCCAGAGAAGATCGATCGAACCCCAATCTCTCACACCAGGGATCCCTGACAAAATCGTTAAAGAACACCATGCAGAAACTAGCGCTGGAAGTCATCTGGCGGAAAATAAGAGGCTCGTCACCGGGGTTCACATATCACTCCCACGTGCACGGCACAAGCTCCAGAATCTACTATATTTGGGCATCAGTGAGCCTTCTAGGGGAGATACAAGAAGTAGAGACTGGCCCCATATCGATATCGACCACGCCCCTATTTGGATATCGCTCCCCGCCATCCGCAAAAAATCTGGCCTATGGCGATGGACCCTTCCAAGAGTAGTCATACAAGACCCTGTTATGTGAGAGACAATGAGAGGACACATAGATTATTTTGAAAAAAACAACACCCCAGGAGTGGCGAAAGCCACAATATGGGAAGCCTTCAAAGCGGTAATGAGGGGACACATGATCGCACTTAAAGCACTAAAGCACAGAAGGACAGGCAATCCCGAAAATGGGAAGAACAACTCGAAAACAACTTAGCGAAGATAAGAGGAAATGACAAATAATCACACCCAGAAACCAAAGCGAGCCTACAGACATATACAGGGCCAGTTGGAAGCCATCCGAAAGAAAAGAGCAGAGAACCAATTGCTCCACTTGAAATACTGGTACGCAATGAAAGCAAATAAAGCGGACAAGCTCCTGGCAAGACAACTGGAAGGCAAGCAACACAGGCAAACAGTGAAGGCTTTGAGAGATAACGACGACCAATTGAGAACACAATGGAAGGTCATAAAAGAAATATTCAGAGACTACTACCAAAAACTATAAATATCGGACAAACCAAAAGCGGTAGACCAGATAAACTACTTAAAAGACCTGAATCTCCCAACCATTACACCAGAGGAGAAATCATCACTCAACGAACCAATAACGACAGAGGAAGTAACAAAGGCAATAAGAGAATTAGCAAAAAACAAAGCCCCGGTACCGGATGGCTGTTCAGCCACCTTCTATAAAACCTACACGGGATCCCTAAATACAGTCCTCACCGAGCTTTTCAACACCTTTAAGGACATGTCCAACAACACAGGCTCAATGAATGATGCAAAAATTCTATTCCTCCACAAGAAAGGGAAAAACCCAGTGTCACCAGGCTCATATCGACCCATAGCTCTAATAAACCTTGATACCAAACTATATACCAACATTTTAGCTAACAGACTTACACCCCTGCTTCCTAAACTGATACACCAGGATCAGTCAGGGTCCATCCCCAACAGCACAAAGCACGACAACATTAGAAGAATCACACATCTGATCGAGAAGGTGCGGATCACAAACACCCCAGCCACCTTGCTGGCGATAGACGCGGAAAAGGCGTTTGACCGAGTGGAGTGGTCCATACTCTTCTGTATTCTCGAGAAACTCGACATCGGCGAAACATTCATCAACATGATACAGGCCAACTACAACTCACCCACAGCCAGAATCGCGGTGAATGGGGAACTTTCAGACACAATAAGTATAGAAAGAGGCACAAAGCAGGGATGCCCCCCTCTTCCCACTCCTATACGCAATATTCCTGGAGCCGCTGTTGACGTAAATAAGAAATTCACCCGAAATCAAAGGCATTACAATGGGAGGAATAACCCACAAAACAGCAGCCTATGCAGACGACATGCTGATTGCCCTAGCGGAACCGACAGTAACACTACCCCCTCTCATACAAACAATAATGATTATGGAATTGTCTCGGGTCTAAAGATAAACAGGCAAAAGTCAGAGCTAATGGTGCTGGCGGGAGACAAACAGTAAATACAAAAGCGTGCAGGGGAGTTGCAACTACGGGTGGCAGATGAAGGGATCAGATACCTGGGGGTCACACTCACCAATACAATCAAAGGCCTATATGCAGGGAACTACCCGAACCCGATAGCCAAGGTGAGAAAAGACTTGGACAGTTGGAATCTACTCTCTATAACATGTGGTGGGGCAGAATTACAGTTATAAAAATGACAATCCTCCCCAGACTATTATACTACTTCTAGGTCCTCCCCATAAGAATCCCGCCCACGTTCTTCAAATCACTAACCAAAATGATAAACAAATACATATGGCAGAACAAACCTCAGAGACTCTCGAACATAGCACTTACAGCACCAAAGATCATCATGGGAGGCATGGCACTGCTGCATTTCTGAAAATATTATGAGGCAGCACAAATGTGGGTCTTGAAAGAATGGATTCCCAACAATTCCGAGAAGATATGGGAAGCATCGACAGGGCGGTGGCAAGGAAAAGCCTACAACATCTATTGTGGATCAGCTCGGAACACAGACACCCAAATGTCAGCATAAGTGAGATCATGAGTGCAGTACTGGAAATATGGAACAGGGTGACAAAAAAAGAAACAATGACCATAAATCCGGCCCCCTTCATGCCGATGTTTGAGAACCCGGAATTCCATCCAGGCACAGAGAAAGGAACGTTCCAAAAAGGCATATAATCAGAATGCACAAAAGTGGGGGACATGTACGAAGACCAACAGATTAGAACATTCACAGAATGCTGTACACTTCTCGGGCTCATGGAAAAAGATAGATTCAAATATGAACAACTACATCACTGGCTCTCCACCCCAAGGATAACTCAGGCGGCAACAAGAGATCTCACCCCATTCGAGACTTTTATCATGTCACACCCAGGAGACAAAAAATGTGTCTCGACAATGTACAAATTCATAAATGCCCAGGCGGAAGACACAAAATGGCAATATATGAAGAGATGGGAAAAAACACTGGGGGGGGGGGGAGGGATCTCGAGAGACCAGTGGCTGTATCTCTGACAAATTATCCCCAAATGGACACAGGCGATCCAAATGAGAGAAGCATGGACAAAGATAATGATCCAATGGCATTACACTCCAGAAAGACTACACCGAATGTACAACACCAAACAAAACAAATACTGGCGGGAGTGTGATGCGGAGGGCACATGGAGACATATCTGGTGGGACTGCCCGAAACTACAAGACTTCTGGACGGAGATAAAAACCCAAATGCAAGAGATGTTTAAAGGAGCAGAATTCCTAAAAGAAGAGGTTTGGATGTGCAGCATGTGGGACCCCCAAGACAGGACGATGACAAAGACCCATAAGAGAAACTTCATGGGTCCTCTTACCACCTCCTGGCTAACAACAGCCCAAAGATGGAAATAGAAATTACCGCCATCCACGACAGAATGGCTACAGAGGGTTTGGCTATTCATAGCAATGGAGCGCATAACATACAATATCCAAGGGGCCCTGCAAAACTTTCTATCAGACTGGGGGCTGGTACTAGAATACCTACAAAGTAATTACATGCTACAATGGTGCCCACACAAAATCTGAATTTTGGACATGTTTACATGAGCAGACAAACTCTAAGGACATACCGTTACTGTGATAAACATCCATCAGCTGGTGGGTGGGGGTAGTGGGTGAGGAGGAACAATGTTGAAAGTTCAACTGTTTTTTTGGTTTAAAAATGCAATAAAAATATTTTTTTTTAAAATACATCATTTCAAAATGACAGGCGGGTATTACCTTTTTGGGTTCTGAAAATCTAAAAACACGGCAGATATGCACATTTTTCAGATAAGTACATGAATGTATATATTTTTGGACTCTACATTTTAATGGCGAGTCGCACAATACTAGTTTTATGTCGGCACTCCCTTCCTGGGTGGAGCAATTATGTTTTTGCACTTTGTGGCTGCGCCGTAATTTACAACTCTGACACTACATACTTCCAACATTCATTTCACTGTCTATCACCATCGGATTTTTCCAGTTCCTCAGATGTATGAAAAGGCCAGAATCATGATTTTGATCGTAACTTACATTACATCCATCACACACATTTAGTTTCATATGGTCCCAATAGGCTCTCTATACCCTTTAATATGATTCTGGGCTGAGCTCACTGAGACATACGATTCTCTTTTAATTAAAGAAAATATGGCCCAATGTTCATCAATGGGAACAATGGGAAGGCATCACATGGGTCCTCCAGTTTCACATTCAGATCAAACCAAAGCAGTTTCATTCTCTCCAACCTACATGACTGGGACCT
Organism: Ambystoma mexicanum; assembly: GCF_040938575.1. NCBI lineage: Eukaryota > Metazoa > Chordata > Amphibia > Caudata > Ambystomatidae > Ambystoma > Ambystoma mexicanum. Next base: position 558,561,160 of record NC_090931.1, read on the forward strand.
CTGGCTTTTCAGCCCATATTATTCCGCCCTCCCCTCCTGAGCTTCAAAGGTCTTTGCTCTGAGCTAATGCACAATTTATGGGGAGGTTTGACCTTAAGGGTCATTTCTGTTGGTCATGTTGTCTGTAAATCCCTGCAGTCCCGATCTTTCTTGCAACATTTCTTCTATTTTTAACTGAAGCTCCAATCCTGTTTCCTTGACGGACACAGCCCACAGGTCTGAGGGGGCCCTGTTCCAGATACAACCCATTCAGTTACATGGAGAAAAACAGCAGCAGCCAGTTGCACGCATAATTCTAAAAGAATAACCTTTTAAATTGGCACAATGTGTTTACCATATTGCATTTTGGATTACACGTAGGCCTGTTGTTCATAAAGACAATCTTTCTTTTGTACTATATTAGAACAGAGGTAGATTCCTTCTTGATTCCATGCACACAGATAGGCCACAGTTAACAGAGAACCAGTGTTCATTTATGCAAGAAATGAAATAGGCCTTTCTCTTTCCATGCTGTTATTTGGTATCAGGAAAATAAGTCTATTTCTGATAACCGCAATCTGTCACTTGACTTTATTTCTTAAATGTCTGGCATCATTCCTCCTTTTTACCTTCCAAATGCGCAGTGTTTAAAATGTATATTTTCTTTCCATGTGCACTGTTGCAGTTTTGAAAAGACATGTGTGCATTTTCCCTTTTCACATGAAGTCAGCATCTGTAATGCCACATGTCTTTTTGGAATCCATTATACCATGTTAGTTATATAACAGTTCTGAGTGGCACTCTTCTTCAGCGGAGTGTGGCTGTACATTCTAACAAAATGTATGCCCATTCACTAGGTCTCATGTTGGAAAAGAAGTGCTTTGGACTGGCCTGCATATTCCAATATGTGTTGCACAAGCCAGCTTTGCTCTCCTCGTATGGCCTGCAATGGCCTCTGTATCTTGCACATTATGGGGCTATATTTTACCACACAAACTTCAATGCACCAAAATCTGCAAATGCCATGCATTTCTGACTCCATACCACTGGTAAACAACTGTACACATGCTTTTCAATAGCACAACAGCATTAAATGTTGTTCGGACACATTGAATTGGCTGCGATTATCGAAATATGTTATACGTCTTTTGTGATGGAACATGCATTTTTCCATCGTTCATCCCGTGAGCCCATAGTCCAGATCAGAACACCACTTGTCTTATCACAGTTTAGAGTACAACTGTGTTGTACATTATAAAATCCATGCACCTGACAGACCCGGAGGAATGTGAACTGACTGCAATATGTTCAACGAAGAAAGAAATATTTCCGTCTCCACTCGTCACACCTACCATCACAGTCTGCAGCAATGAACTCTTGTCAGACAGTGACAGTCATGTCACTTCAGAAAACTGCTGGAGAGATCGCACCAAAACGTGAGGCCATGAAAAACAAAAGTGGCAGGGCTGTGATCAGCATGCAGGGTTTGGCGCCGCCCGCCAATCAGTAACTACTTGTGCATCTCTTCCCAAAGATGACCACCAGGAACCCCTGTAACACTTAGGTTTTGACCATGAGTGCAATGTTGGAATGAAAACGTGTTCTAGGCGGGTGAAACAAAGGAGTTGGTGGGCAGGTGAGAGAATACTCTTGGGGGGGTGACATCTGCCTGAAGCCGGTGTATTGAGAGCTATGAAATAGCATAGGTGTATACATTTCTTTTTTCCTGCGAGCAGTCATGTAGTTGTAAGAATACCAGCTGGGATGGGTCCCATTCATGCACTGCTGTGGTTCAGAGCTGTTCTTTTGGGATAGTTGATCCACAGTGCTGATTTACTATGGCCTTGCCTCTTCACTCATGCACCACCTTTCACTTTTACCTGTGTCTGGGCTGCCCCTCATAAAATGGAGCGCCTCTGCCAGTTTGTGCGGAAGTTGAACCACCAAAGTGCTGCTGTGTTTTCCAGCCTTAGTTAGTGGTGAGCGTTAGATGAACAGACGGACAAAGGCACAGTTTTAAGGAGCTATCCAGTGGATGTCCAATAGGCCTCAAACCCTAAATGGACATCAAACAAAAGGACACTCTGGAATGCTGATGGCAGGAGTCTGAAGGAGATGCAGGTAGGGGTAAAGAGAAATGGAACACCAGATAGTCTTTAAAACAAGAGTTGAGCATCCACAACAAGGCACTGTTGATAAAGAAAAAGTCATGCCTAGTGCCAGTCTGCATACCTGTCCGGTTCTGGTCTCAAGTGTTTCTGCAGGAACTGACGCTGACGGAAATACACCTGTTTCGCTCCAAACTGCCCAGGGGGTAAGGGAAAGTTGATAAAATAACAAAATCAGATATTCTTCTGCTCATGAACATCTACACAAAAAACAAATATAGGATTAAGGTTCATTTAATTATCTAACTGGTCTGTAATTTTATTTCTGAGGCTTGTGAATCTGCTTAGAATCATATGCTTTGCATAGGCCGACATCTAGTGGTAGGCACATGGTATTGCATATGAAGATTTTGAAGTTCAAAAAGGGACGTCGACTGGGCATGTCTGTAATCTTATCCCTAGTGTGACGTTGACTGCACCCATAATCCCTCATGCGTCGAAGTCCCTTAGTTTATGTCTTTCCTCCATTGTGGTTAGACGTGTTCTCGTGCAGTCCTGTAGCTATACTACTTTTTGAGCTATTATCACTTCAATATTTCAACGGTTACCGCTCAATGACCATCTCGACCGAACACTACTCGACTGCTGAAACAGACGATCGTTCCAGCAATGGGCTTTGGCCTACAACTGGCTTCAGCCAAGCAGTAGGGAGAGTGGGGGGACTGATTCCTTTTATACAAACACTGCATACCTCAATTTCTTACATTTACTGCTTCAGTCTTGCTGCTGTTAACGTTTTCATACATCATGCAGTTAACTCCATTTAAATCCTGTCCAAATTGCAACAGGAAATATCTGTGGAAGGACACTCAGAGTGTGTAACCACCGCCTTCCTCGTAATCACCAAGAGGCCCGTTGCACACCCTGTAAAACCTTTAGGCCTAAGACATTAAAGGAGCATCGAACAAAGCTGGGGTGGCACATGCTACGATGGCTGAGTTAGAAATCGCTGACGGTCTCCTTGAGTCTGATCCAGAATGCCAGGGCAGCAAAGTCTCCAGTTCGGACCCCAAAGACACCATGAAGGAACCATCAGGCTCCTGTGCGTCAGTCCTCAACCCCGAAAGGCAGTTACAGCACACTGCTATGGGGAGAGCATCTGGCAAAAAGGAAGCACACACGCATGGCCAAACAGATAACCCCAGGCTGGTCTTCGACAGAACCATCGAACGAGAGCTGCAAGCCAGCAGAAGATGCTTCCCAGCCTACCATAAGAATGCCGAAAAAAATCTGCTGCAGTTTTGCAACCACGTTTACCGCAAGACGATAAAGCTCCATCAGCCTCTATGTTCGTGCAAAAAACACACCCGACGGATGATGCGGACACGCGGACACATCCGCTGAAGAAGAACAAGGGACACTTTTTGATGGAAGCACACCACACACAATCGCATGAACATAAACTACACACTTCTGCTGCCTCTGAAGAATTACACCATTATGAAGAGGCCCATTTCCCTCTATCCCAATCCCTTTACAAGAACAAAAGACCAAGGGAGGACCCAGAGGGAATTGTGTTCCCCTTAGCAGAAACACCTAGGACAGGGACTTGAACAAAAGACCGCTTTGAGGAAACAATGGACTAAGTCTCCTTTTGTCGATTTTATGAATACATTTCCCATTCATCAAAAGACATTAGACCTTGAGATGTCTCAACCCTTAGAAAGAGGTCAACCACAGCATCCTCCTTCACCCACTCATACATCCATGCATACAGCCATGGGCACTTCCCAAGACAAGGAGATGATCAGCCAGATCAGGACATATGGTATATAAACCAAGACAACCCTAGTCAAGACCTTGACCAATTCTACCAGAACGACCAGGATGATCCAGATGTCACAATAATTGACACCCCACATATTGCAGCACCAGAAAGTGGACATACGTCTCCAATTGATAATCAGTTGCTTTACAACTACTTAAGAGGGCTGCTCACCATTTCCACATCCACACTGAAGAAACAGTACTTGAAAGTACCGACTTTGTGGAACACATTCTTAACAAAAAGAAGGCTGTCACCCAAGCAATTCCCCTGCTAAAATCTACTAAAAAGAGAATTAGTCCATCTCTTTCTACACCTTCCCTTACTAGGACAGTCAACCTGAGAGTAGAACACATATTCAAACCCTCGCCTTCAGACCCCTTATACATTAGGGGACATGTCGAACCTGACTCCCTGTTAATCACCACTACCAGAGAAAGAGTTGGTGTTCCACTCTCAACTTCAGAAGCATACCCTCATAAGAAGTGCAACATTGTATACATTTTAGGCAAACATAACTAACTCAGGGGCATACATGACCAGAATTGCTAACAATACTACGCTACTTGATAGTTACAACAATACTTAATGAGATAAGGTGCTTAAACACCTTAACTCAGTGCCTGAACCTTCTAAATTGCATCTTCTAAAAATCTCTACGGAGGGGAAAACAAGCAGCACAAAACATACTTAAAAATGTCTTAGACTCAGCCGACACATCAGGGAGAATCATTGCTGAGGGAACCCTACTGAAAGGACACTCGTGGCTTTGTGACTCCGGGTCTAAACCCGAGACTCAAGTGGCACTTATCAACATGCCAATTGAGGATGCAGTGCTGTTTGGTAAAGCCGTTGATGAACAACTTCAAACCGCAAAAAAGGAACATGAGGCAATTAAGACCATAAAATAGATCACTAATAAGCCCTATACATGGCATACCTTTACTAGCCAATGGTTCAATATATCCAAACAGGATTCAGAGCATCTGGTTCCACTTTCCACAGTCCCCAAACACAATCTTCCACCTTTCAGTCCAATTACCAGAGGGGAGTTTCACAGAGGAAAAGGGGACAGCAGAGTTGCAGCCTCTAGAGTCTCAGCTGCACCTGCCAACAACTGACGTTTCTATTCACGTTCCCACCCATTCATCCCCAGTCAGGGGTTGCATTTCACTATTCACCCAGCAATGGGAGTGGATAAAATCAGATTGCTGGGTGCTCATGACAGTGGCCAAAAGGGTATACAATAGAGTTCATCGAAACACCACACCACCACCCTCCACGTACAAGAAGAATGTCTTCAGAATATTTCCTTATCTTTCAGGAATAGATTCAAATATTACTAGAAAAAGGAGCAAAAAAGCTGCTACTACCTATAGAGGAAGATCAAGGTATTTATTCAGTTTACTTCCTTGTTCCAAACATTGATCTAACAATGCACTCAGTTGAGGAGCTGCGCCCTGCAAATTAGTATGTCAAGATTCAGGATGACTATGCTGCAGGAGGTAATACCCCAGATAAAAAAGAGGGATTACATGCAACATTGGACATGAAAGATGCATACTTTCATATGCCAATGTTGCCAGTACACAAGAAATAGCTGCATTTCAAAGTGGGGGACAAAAGCACTACCAATTCAAAGTACTTCCATTCGGCATAGCTTCAGCCCGCAGGTTGTTTACAATTGTCCTAGCTGTAGTGGCCACTCACTTACAAAGGCAGTCTATTCCAGTGTACCCTTACTTCGACAACTGGCTAATAACAGGGGACACACCACAAGTGTGTCAACAAAACACCCAGCAAACAGTCAACCCGCTGTTCCAATTAGGATTCTACATAAATGAGAAAAAGTCAAGTCTAGTACCCAGCCAAGTAAAACACTGTCTGGGAGCACTGATACGAACAAACGATGATTTGGTCTTCCCCTCAAACAAGAGGGTACAAAACATGCTATTTCAGACTCCTCAATACACAGCCGGTCGTCAAGTAACAGTGCAAAAGGCAATGCGCCTTCTAGGGATGATGGCTTCCTGCCTTTATCTAGTGCCCGACAGCGAATGCGTCCAATGCAAGAGTGGCTAGCGAAACAGCGGTTAATGGGATGATCAAGTGGTGGTTTCGCAACCTCTGGTTCAATTGCCGTAGCAGTGGTCCAAGGACAACCTATTAAAGAGAAAACCTTTCAATACACCAACAATCTAAGCCACTCTTACAACAGACACATCCTTAACCGGGTGGGGGCTCACTTTCTCCATCACATTTGCACACGGGATGTGGACACAGGCATTAGCCAAGAAGCCTATCAACCTTCTGGAACTGTTAGTAGTCTTCAAAGCTCTTCAAGCCTTCAAAACACAGTTAGTACACAAGCCAGTCCTCATCCTGGCAGACAGCACCACAGCCACGTTCTACATAAACAACCGGGGGGGCACATTCTCCAGGGCTATCCAAACTAGCCCAGAACATTTGGCTGTGGGCACGAAAACACAACATATTTCTCCTAGAACAACATGTTCAAGGGGAATTCAATTCACTGGCAGGCAATCTAAGCAGAAGTGCCCTCAGAACACGAGTGGCAACTAAACAGAGATGTCCTATAAAATGTCTTCTCGGACGGGAGGTTCCAAGAAGCGGACCTCTGTGCTACTCAAGAGAACACACAATGCATAGACTATGCATCTAGATTTTTCTAGAAAGGATCCAAGGGGAACACATTACTAATTAATTTGTCTGGGAAATTTGAATACACCCCCCACCCCCACCCGACACCTCTTCTCAACAACATAGTCCACAAGCTACACAGGGAACAAGTAACACTAGCTCCTATATGGGCACAACAAGCATGGTTCTCACACCTACAAATGGTGTCCCTGTATCCTCCCATCAAGCTACCATGCCTACCCAACTTGTTCTGACAGAATCAGGGCAATCACTACACCCATTCCCTCAGATGTTGAACTCAGCAGCCTGGCTCCTGAGGTCATAGAATTTGGTCACTTAAATCTAGACCAAAGGTGCATGGGCATTCTAAAAGAAGCACGTAAGCCAAACACTAGAAACTGTTATTTTAACAAATTGAAACATTTTGTGTTGTGGTGCAAATCTCATACACTCCATCCAATTGTTTGTTCACCTTCAGGTATAGTACACTATATACTATCTCGTCTGGTAAGACTGTTTCATCGGTCCCATCCGGGTAAGCTGGGTCCTGGGAAGGGCCCTAGAGTAGGGGGTAATGTGAGGAAAAAGGGTCTGCAAGGCGGCTCAGAACAGTGCTCCCGTTCGAGAGCGGGCCAAAAACTACATTTCCCATGAGCCTTGGGAGTTAGAGTCAGCGCATGCGCAGGCACATTGGCTATATTTAAAACCATTCCCAGCCCGTGCTTCCTGATGGTGATTGTTGGCGTGGCAGGCATGGGCCGGAGTAGAGCAGGTGTACAGGCGTTCGGGGAAGATATGTGAAGGGCCCGGGCCAGGCATTGAGGTGGCGTGCTCCCCGGGAAGGATCTGTCCCTCACAAGGGCACGGAGCAAATCACAACGGTTAGTCCATCCAATGCTGGATATGCTTCGCCTGGGGAGGTGCCGGCGAGCCCCCCCAGGCTTCAGTGCTATGAGGAGTCTGTGTGTAATATTTCGGTGCATATAGCCATTACTTGAGTGCAACTCTGAGCATTATTTCTCGACACGCTGAGAAGAACAGTAACACGTGTCACGGATTACTGCACGTGTATTTTCCCCTTGCATAAGGGAGTCTCATGAACACATGCTGGGCAAACCGCGGGAAGCGGAATCCTAGCACTCGGAACAGTAGAACGTTGGGGGGCATTTTTCGCTTAAGAAGCGCAGAGACGCTTATGTGTTGTTTGTGGCTGCTTGCTCTTGTCATTTTCATGTTTGTGGCAAGTCACTTATCTTCAATGCATTTCTAGGAGTAAATCTTCTCCCGATACATGACAGGAGGGGTTTGAGCTATTTCAATGGGAATATCAAGCTGCTGGTAGATACATGTTCTTTGCCTTGTGCTTTTGTCCATTTCATGTTGTACACTGCTGCAGTTATCTAGGGGCCATCAATAACTCATTATGTGTTTATATTTGTTGCTGGCAGGGGATGAAAAAGTGAGGTATACATGAATTATGAAGCTATATCCTAATCAAGAAGGGTGTTCGCTAGTGCCAGGAGGTGATAGGAGGTATTACACAGGTTTACGACAAGTGTGTGTTAAGAAGTTGTTTCTTTTCATATATTCCCTATGCCTATCCATTTCAAGCACCCTAAACCGCTTTCCGGTGACCCTAACACCCCCCACCTACCCACAACCTCTCCCTAACCCTCTTCCCCACTTTGGCTGCCTCGAGGTACGTGTATATGCTAAAATCAGGGGCCCGTGGGAGGGGTCGACTGCATTTGGCTTCCGTGGCTAGGAAGGAGTTGTGTGATACTCCAGGAATGTGACAACCTCCTTGGGTGATTTGATCTTCTCTGTATCTGCTATCTTTCCTCCCTCAGCTTAGTACAGTTGGTACAAATGTCTATTTCTCCTATGTGAAAGGTACAGTGAGCTCAAATGTGGTTGTAGACCTTCCTGAGTGGGAAGCCTCCCATAGAACAGGTTATTTTAACCATGTTTGTTCACAGTAGAGGGACTCCCACAGTTTTATATAAAATAGTATAGTTGGTAAACTATTCTTGTATCTTGTATATCTCCAGCATTGGATCTTTCATAGATTCACATGCTTGAACAGAACACCAAGCAGTTAAAGATGCCCAAAATGGTTACACCTGGTTAATCTTCAGTATACCTAGTGTATAGCAACTCAACTTAAGTAAAAAATACTAGGGAAGGTGGGAGAAAAGGCTGCATCTACCTTAAACAAATAGATGACGTAGGACCGCCTGTCCAACCGCTGGTTCTTTGTTGGTTTCTTTTGTCAAGCAATAATGCTTGGCGAAAGCGTGTAGCGTACTCTAGGTGGCCGCTCTACAAATGTCTTATCGGCACTCCTGCATGGAATTCGACCAAGGCTGCTCTTCCCCTGGTGGAGTGAGTTGTAGCAGGTCTAGTGAGTGGGTCTCCTTTATCCTGATGGCAGTGCCTTATGCAGTTAGTCACCCAGCGTGATAGACTGGTTAGATATATGTTGTCCCTTAGTGCGACCTGAGAATGCTACAAAAAGCCTTGGGGATGCACGGAACTCCTTGGTCCTTTGAATGTAGAATTTGAGGACTCAGGCAACATCTAGCGAGTGCAGTGCTGTTTCTGTGTTTAAAGTGTGGTTGCTGAAAAACGTAGGGACAACAATATGCTCAGAGAGTGTCACTTCCAATAAAACTTTGGGTAGAAATTGAGGGTGTGTACTGAGGATGACGCAGTCCTTCTGGAATAGGGTGAACAGTGGTTCCAATGAGATGGCTCGCAGTTCACGGTTCCTTCTAGTTGATGTGATGGCTACTAGAAAGGCAACTTTTTCAGGGTAGCAATTTCAGGGCACACCTATGGATGGGTTCATATGGTGACTCCATGAGTGCTGACAGAACCGTGGTTGGCCTCCAAGAAGGCACAGGTTCTGTCATTGGAGGAAAGGTACTTAGTAACCCCTTAAAGATTTTAATCGCAGGATTGCTGAGTAATGATGAATGATTAGGGTTTGTTGTATAGGCCGATATGGCAGATAGATGTACCTTAATGGAGGGCAGGGATAGCCCCGTTCTTGTCAGGTGTAATAGATATGGTAACACTTGCTTCACTGATGTGGTGAGTGGGACTATATGTGAAGTTTTACACCTTATGGTGAAACTGGTCCACTTCTGAACATATGTGGTCTGTGCGGAAGGAGCTCCAGATGCTTTGATTATGTTCCAGCATTTTGAAGGAAGTGTTAGGTTAGCCAGTATTCGCTGTTCAGGAACCATGCTTTGAGCGACAGGCTCGCTGGGTGGTGGTGGAAAACCTTGTAGTTCCGTTGCGTCAGCAAACTCTGGTGCTCTGAGGCGAATTGATGACCCTTGAGAGAGGTGCCGGAGGTCGGATACCACACTTGTCAAGCCCATTCCGGCGCTATGAGTTGCTCCTTCACTCTGCGTGTCAGATTTCGCCTTGATCCGGTTGACCTCGTAGTGTAGGTGAAGAATTCTGCCTAACCATACACCCCTGTGTATGGATTAAAACCGAAACACACAGAAGGATATTCTTTGGGAGAATGGACCCGGATGGATTGGACTGCAAGATGACCTTTCTATTGCCTAACAGGTAAGGTCTGGATTTAGAGACAGTAACAAGAAAAAACAATTGAATTCATACAAGACTGCCCTTAACACTAACCTGAGGGTTCTTTAATGAGGCACAGTATAATGAGAAAGGTAATCATAGGGGCCTTATTCAGAACATGAGAGTGGAACCTAAAATATAATGTAACAATATAGTTTGAGTGGCAGTGGCAAGACTACTAACAAAGACAACCGTTTTTACAGAGAGAATCTTACCATTCAACTTTTCTTCCGATGATGATATGGAAATGAAAATTATTGATACAATCAGCCAAAAGGATTTCTTTATGGGTGGAACTATTCCTGACGAAACGCGGACGTCTAAGGCCAGGCAGTCCCAGTAAATCGAAACCTTGACGAAACGAGGAGGCTCCTCACCTCCCCAGCCAAATATCAAGGCAGTCTCTAGTTCATACCAGCTGGGAGGCGGAAGAGTACCTTGAGGCTGATTGTATAGAATTCTGTAGACCAGGAAGAAACAGGTGAGAGTTCGTGTAGTGGAAATTCGAGTCGGCAGCAGTTCAAACAAAGGTTTATCCAGGAAGTTGACATAAGAAGTACGTGAAACAAATACAAGAATCGAAAAACGGTTCGGGCACAATATTATTTGGGGATGAGGCGTAGGGAATCCGTGAGAGAGTCTGTGGTCTGTAGCAGTTCGGGTAAGCCAAATGAATCGGGAAGAACACAGCAGACAAGGACAAAAGCAAGGTCAATCCAGGAAACGAAGCAAGAATAGGCACACCAGACAACAAGAAACAAAGTAAGTTAGCGCACACTTCACAAAATCAAAAGCGCTGAATTTCCGTAAGGTGGGGCTTAAAGACACTCAACAAGACGGGCAGTGCGTATCTACGTGATTACGTTACTGGAAGCGTCCTAGTCTCCAAGGTAACTGCCAGCGTTTCTTAAAGGAGACACAATATTTACTTGCATCCGTAACTGGGAAACGTTTCACTTGATGAGTAGAACATGATGTAAGCCATTTGGATATACCAGTTACAGTGAAACGTTTTGTGCGCCCTGCATTCCTGACACTGCGTAGTACTCGTGCTATCAATGGAATAGGTTGAAAGGCATACAGAAACTTGCCTGTCCAGGTTACTGAGAATGCATCCTCTAGTGATAGGTCCACTGGGAATCTCGAGGCAAACAGGTGACATTTCTTGTTGTCTTTTCTGGCAAAGAGATGGATCTACAGATGTCCCCACATGTGGAATATCCATTGAGTCTCTTCCTTGTCTAATTCCCATTTGTGGGAGGTTGTGTAATCTCTGCTCAATTTGTCTGCTAGGACATTGTCTACTCCTGGCAGGTGTTCCACTTTCAGCTGGACCTTGTGCTGTAGCGCCCATGTCCATAACGTCTGTGCTCCTTGGGATAGCATCCCTGATCTTGTCCCTCCCTGCTTGTTGGTATAATGCATGGAGGTTGTGTTGTCCGTCTGAATAGTCACTACTTGCCCTGCTAGTACAGGTAAGAAAGCCTTCAGTGCCCAGCAGATTGCTCAGAGTTCCAGGACGTTGAGGTGTAGTCGGGAGTCTTGGTTTGACCATGTGCCCTGTGTCTTTAGTTCTGCCAGGTGTGCTCCCCAGCCTGAGAGACACATCTATTCTGAGAAGTGTTGAAGTAGGAGCTTTGAATGGCATTCCCTGTGACATAGTTTGTGGTGTGCCCCACCATTGAAGTGCTTTGTGGAAGCTTTTTGAAAATTGGGTGACATGGTGCCGGTGCATCCGTCGAGGTCTGCGTGGGGGTACCGTTCCGCCTGCCAGGTCAGACCTGGTGGGCTGAAAGGCACCCGCTTGCAGAACTCATAGTTTGCCGGTCCGGAAACAATAGTACCGGCAAGCTTACTGGTACCATTGTTTCCAGACCGGCAAACTTATAATTAGGCCCATTGTCTTTGCAACAGCCATGGTTGCGAGGCTGAACAAACTTACCTTTATTAACAAATTATCTAGACAGGGAAAAACCTTTGTTCCCGATCATCTGAGGTTTGCTGCCACCAGTGGCAGGCACTTGGTGAAGACTCTTGGTGCTGACCATAGGCCAAAGAGGAGAACCCGGAATTGGAAGTGTGCATCTCCCACTGAGAATCTGAGAAATCTTCTGTGTGCTGGATGGATGGGGATATGGAAGTACGCGTCTTCCAAATCCAGGGTTGCTAGAAAGTTGTTTTTGTTTAGCCATGGGTGGACATTTTGTAATGATGTCATTTTGAATTTGATGCACTTGACGAATTTGTTTAGCGCCATTAGGTCCAATATTAGTCTCCACTGGCCATTCTTTTTCCTGATTAGGAAGAACCGGGAATAAAAGCCTCTTCTCCTTTGGTCTACTAGGACTGGTTCTATGGCTGCTTTTTGGAACAGTTTGCGAATTTCTATTTTCATATGTTTCATCAGGTGTGTCTTGCGTGTTTGGGGCGGAAGGGACGGCGGTTGATCTAAAAATTCAATCGTGTGGGCCTTGCAAATTACTTGAAACACCCACTTGTCGGATGTAATGTTTCACCAGTCATGGGAATGATGGATTATCCTTCCTCCCACCAAGGGGTGTGGAGGGTGTTATAGGTATGAATTGTCAGTTCGGTTTAGATTGTGTTTTGGCATGGTTTGAGCCACCTCTGCCTCGATTGGCGATATTTATTATCTTGGAAGGTACTGACTTGCATTCTCTGACCGTAGGACGGTCTCTTAAAGCCTCTGAATCTGGAGGATGAGCCTCGAAAGGATTAAAAGGTGCAGCAGTCTTTGTCTTTATCTTTCAGCGAGCTGATAGCTCTAGCTGTGTCTGTGTCCAACCTAATGCCCTTGAGATGATCATCGATCTTCTTGCCAAAGAGGTCATGCCCGTCGAAGGGCATATCCAGAATATGTGCTTGGTCTTCTGGTCTGAAATTGGTTGACTTCATCCAAGCCTGTCTTCTTAGGACCGTACCGTGGGCCATTTGACGGAAGCCGGATTAGGCAACGTCCACCGCTGCATCAATCATGTGATCAGATGTGGCTTCACCATCCGTTATTATTGCCCTTGCTTCCTCTTGGAGTTCAGACGGTAGGTGTTTGGTTAGCTTTGATATGCAAAGCCAGAGTTTCCGGTCAAAGCAAGCTGTCATAGCCAGAGCATTACCTGCTCTGATGGTTAGGGAAGCTGATGATGACACTGTCCTGCGCATAGTTTCAAGTTTTCATCCTTCCTTGTCAGGAGGTGCTGTCAATGATGACTAGGGATTTGCTAGTTTCTTTCTAGCTGCGACTGATGACGGAGTCTGGTTTTGTATGCCCTCTTAAGCATAGCAGAGCCATGTCTGGGGCTTTGTATTTTTTCTCTGGTCGTGATACGCGATACGAGGTACAAGAGCAGGTGTGGACAGAGGTGTAGAAAGTATTTTCACTCCTGCATCCCAGACTGTGTCTAAGAGACGGATAGTAGTGACAGTCCGTCTATGCTTGTCCCTGTGTTCGTATAGGGCTGGATTTCTTGTCTTCTGCGGTTACTTGAATTTTGAAAAGGTCTGATGCCCTATCAATGATGGTGTGAAATGATACCAGGTCATCCTGTGGTTAAGTTTCCCTTGGGAAATCACGTTTCCTCGGTTTCTCTATTACATAGTCGTCCCATTCACTGTGTGTGTCTGGGTCGTGTGTAATCTCTCCTTCCTCTGGTTCCTCTGTGTCTGTAAATTTTCTGAACGGGTCCTCCTGCCAATCTGAAATTGACACAGTTGAAGGTACTATGGTTGGATCTTGGTGGTGAGACGCTTGTCAGTGAAGCACTGCATGACAGTGGTCTGTCTCTTGGCCTATGAGGAGGTTCAGGAGAGCGTGGGTGTTTATGGGATCTACTACTGGTGGGAGAGCCTCTAGGCATACTTCAATGCAGTGATATGTCCCTCCGAGGAGATCTTTTGCTCCTCAAGCGTGTCAAAACATTTCTACGTCTGGGGCCAGATGGTGCCAATGGTTGGGATATCTGGCGTCTATTGAACTCATCAATGATTCTCTGCATTGACTCCATCAGCATAGGGCCATATGGTGGGCTATTCTCTTTAGGGGTGTAAATGGGTTGTTCCTGTATGATTTCACTGTCAGAAAGTTTCTCTTGCAGAAGGATATCAGGCAAATCTACCATCTCCTTTATTGATGATGATTGTATTATCACAGGTTCTTCCTGTCCCTCTGGAGTGGTTGGGCCGTGTCTTTAGCCTTATTCGTGTTATCCTCAGTGGATGGTGTTCCTGCCATAGATGAGGTGCTCGTGGACGGTGCTTCTGGCTTGTTTTTCCCTGCCGACGTTGATGTCGATAGTTTCGTTGAGGATTGATGTTTCATCGCCGATGACTTTTTGGACAAGTGTTGTGACTTTGGTTGTGTCAATGAGATTTTCGTGGACGAATGGTGTGTTTCCTTTGCCGACAACGGTTTCATAGACGATTTCGATGACGAGGATTTGCTCATCGACAAGGACATTTGGAGTGTGGTCGTAGACGTCTTTTCTTTCGTGGACGGCCTGGTCGTCGACAACCCCTTATTATTATTACTGCTCGGAGACGGCAGTTCCATGGATGATCGTCCCCCAACAAAGACTCAGAAGATATCTCCTTACCTTTTGATGTCATTTTCTCTTCCAAATGCTGTTTATTCTGACCCCCCAGAGCTCAAGGAAGGTGCGAGGGAACTCTTCTCTGCCTTTTTCTGGCTCTTGTGAGTAGGGGAGGTGCTTCTTTCCACGGAAGAGGCCCTTCTTTTAGAAGTTTGTCTCTCATATGGTTTGTGAAATGTAACAGGGGATGTCTTGGCAGATTCCTCATCCGAGGAGTGGCACTTGGAGTCCAGATGTAATAGTAGCCTCCTGTGCCTGCCTTGTAAAGTCTTATTGGTGAAAGTTTTACAAATTCCACACTGGTGGATATCATGAGGGTATAAACAGTAGATACACTGCTCACGTGGCTCCCTCATGTACACTAGTTTCTTTCTGCATCTGGTGCAGTCATTGAACAGGTAAGCTTCTCGGCAGTTGGTGTTTCCTCAGCCATGGTGTGAAGTAATCCTTCACTCGATGAAAAAGTGTTGAAATGGAACAAGTTACTTACCTGTAACTGTTGTTCTCCAGCATGGGTCTGGCATGGATTCACATGCTCATGAATATTCCCCGTCGTCAGGCTGGGAATCCTCGGTAAAGAAAAAATCAGTATCAGTTTAGTTTCTGATCTGTCTTTCGTAGTAGTAACCAATCACTGATCTCTGCGTCATACTGACCACAGCCAATGACTGCCCTCTACCTAAGCCCCGCCTCTGGCAGCCATCTTCAGATTTGGTAGCACGTCAAGTGGCAGTATGACCAAGTGAAGAGCCGCAGAGGGGTAGGCAGGAGGGTTTGCATGTGAATCCATGCCAGACCCATGCTGGAGAACAACAGTTACAGGTAAGTAACTTGTTCCTTCTCCAGCATGGGGTCTGGCATGGATTCACATCTCATGAATAAAGAATACATAGCAGTACACACATGCACAACCACGGGAGGTGGCAAAGGCTCAAAATTAAGCATTACATCAAACTCAACATTAAGCAATTCTTACCTCCTCACCAGGCTCACCTTAGGCGAACAGGTTGCGCAGCACTGCTTGGCCGACCCTGGTCTCCTCCCTGGAATCCAGATCGACGCAGTAGAATTTCGTGAAGGTGTGCGTCGACCTCCACGTAGCAGCCCTGCAGATGTCCAGCAAGGGCACACCAGACAGGAACGCCGTGGTAGCTTTGATCACTCTGGTGGAATGGGCTCTCGGACGGCCAGGCAGCAGTCGGTTTGCCAACCGATGACAGTACATGATACAGCCGGAGAAGAGCCATCTGGAAATGGAGGCCTTCGAGAGAGCCTTCCCCTGATTAACAGGTCCAAAGTTCACAAAAAGTTGTGACGTCTTCCGAAAACACTTCGTGCGGTCCACGTACAACTTCAGCGCTCTAGCCACATCCAGCGAGTGCAAAGTCCTTTCGGCCGGCGACGAAGGCGACGGGAAGAAAACAGGCAATACCAAGGGTTCGTTGAGGTGGAAGTCCGACGGCACCTTGGGCATGAAGGAGGGGTGCGTCCTGAGCACTACCCTCGTGTCGTGAAAAGTCAAGTACGGGGGCTTGCAGGAAAGGGTCTGGATCCCTCCCACTCTTCGTGCGGAGGTGATGGCCACAAGAAACGCTGTTTTCCACGACAAGAACTTCAGCGGAGCCGAGTGCAGAGGCTCGAACGGAGGTCCCATGAGCTTGGTCAGGACCACGTTGAGCTCCCACGCCGGGGCCGGAGCCTTCACCGGTGGGAACGATCTGAACAGTCCCTTCATGAATTCTTTCACCAGACGAGACCACAAAGACGTCCGCCCCGTGGTTCTGGTGTATCGGGAGATCGCAGCAAGATGAATCTTGATGGACGCGTGCGCCAGTCCAGCTTTGGCCTGCATCAGAAGGTACGGCAGTACCTGGGGAGCCATAATCCGTGTAGGGTAAATCTTCTGTGCGTGGCACCAGACAGAGAACCTCTTCCCTTTGTGTCCATAGCATTTAAGAGTTGAGGACGCCCTGGCCTTTGCAAGAACCTCTCTGCAGTCGGCCGGTATGTCGTAGCCTCCAAACTCTAACGCTGCAGGAGCCAGGCCTGCAAGTTCAGCGACTTCGGGTCGTGATGGAGGATGGCGCCTCCTTCCCTGGAGAGAAGATCCGCGTCCACTGGCAGCTTGATTGACAGGGACGCTGACAAGTCCAGAAGGTCCGGGAACCATATCTGCCTCGGCCACGCAGGTGCGACGAGGATCATCCTGCACCGTGACCTCTTGAGCTGGTTGATGAGCCGGATCAGCAACGGCAATGGAGGGAACGCGTATAGAAAGAGGCCCTCCCAGGGGAACGAGAAAGCATCGCCCATGCTCCTCGGCTGGGGAAACCTGCTGGCGAACCTCCGGCACTTGGAGTTCGTCGCCGTCGCTAACAGATCGATCTGGGGTGTGCCCCACCGTCGGAAGAGGCGGTCCACTAGATCCTGTCGTAGTTCCCACTCGTGGCACGAGCACAGCTCTCTGCTGAGCGAGTCGGCGATGGTGTTTTTTATCTCTGCCAGATGAAACGGCACCAGGAACATCGCTTGGGCGACGGCCCAATGCCACAGATCCTGCGCCTCCTTGGTCAGGGCTGGGGATCTGGTACCGCCCTGCTTCCTGATGTAGAACATGGTGGTGGTGTTGTCGGTGAAGATCCTCAACACCTTGCCCTTGAGGGACGGAAGAAAGGACCTGAGGGCCCAAAACACTGCACGGAGCTCCAGGACGTTGATATGGAGGGACTTCTCCGTCGGAAGCCAAAGGCCTCTCGCGTGCAGATTTTCGGTGTGCGCTCCCCACCCTTCCAGGGAGGCATCCGTGGTCACTGTCTCCTGGTGGCCAGGGGTCTGGAAGTCCATGCCCGCTGTCAGATGCGTGCGGGTGCCCCACCACCTGATTGCTCGTCGGAAACTCTCGTCGAGTGTGATCCTCTCCTCGAAGCTGCCGTCGTCTGGATCCAGCGCGCGTCCAGGAACTCCTGCACAGGCGGATGAGATAAATGCAAGAAGACATCATTCCGAGGAGGGACTTGATGGACCTCACCCTGGCCGCGTCCGCAACCAGCATCCGCTGCACCATGCCCAAGGTGGCCTTCGTCCTTTCCTCCGACGGAGAGGCCAGAAGCGACACTGTGTCGAGCTTCGCTCCCAGAAACAGTGCGTCTTGCGGGGGCACTAGGTGGGACTTGGCGTAGTTTATGGAGAATACCAGGTCCGTGAGTAGTCGGACGGTCCTTGCCGTGTGCTCCACGGCGAGCTCCTTCGTCTTTGCTCGGATGAGCCAGTCGTCCAGGTAGGGGTAGACGTGGATCCCCTCTCGGCGCAGCTGCGCCGCCACCAGTGCGAGGCACTTGGTGAACACCCTGGGTGCCGACCTCAATCCGAAGGGACGGGCTCTGAACTGGTAGTGACGCCCTTGGACCACGAACCTGAGAAACTTTCGGTGTCCCTTTAGGATGGGAATATGGAAGAAGGCATCCTCCAAATCCAACGACGACAGGAAATCGCCCTCCTCCAGTTGACCCAGGACGTGTTGGAGGGAGACCATCCAGAACTTCTGTGCCTTGATGAATTTGTTCAGTCGTCGTAGGTCCAGGATGGGACGCCATCCTCCCGTCTTCTTCTTCACAAGGAAGTATCTTGAGTAAACTCCGGAGCCCCGAAGCCTCTTTGGGACGAGCTCGATGGCGCCCTTCTTGAGCATCGCCTTTACCTCCAAGAGAAGTTGAGGGACGTGATGTTCTTTCCTGGCCACAGGGGGGACGCGCGGGCACCTCTTTAGAAACTCGAGCGCGTGACCCTGAGCTAGGGCGTCCAGCACCCAACGGTCGGTGGAGATGGACTCCCACACGCTGACGAAGCTCGCCAGCCGGCCTCCCACCGGGGTGCTTCGGTGGGGGCCCGACCCCACGGCCGGTTCAGTCCTGCTTCGACGAGGCTTTGCCGCCTTGTCCTCCTTGGCGACGACGGCGGGGTCCGCCTGACTTGCCTCGTCCCCTGTAAGCTTCCTGTGATGACGAACGGGCCGCTTGACGGTAGGTGGAAAATCCGCCGCTGGAACCTTTGGAGGCACCCCGTTTGCCTCCGCCGCTCCGAAAGGGCGGCTGCCATTTTTGGAGAACCCCAAGAGCCCGGGCCGTCTGCGTGTCCGCCTTGATGGCTTGAAGGGAATCGTCCACTGTTTTCCCAAACAGGTTGTTTCCGTCGAACGGCATGTCCAAGACTCTGGTCTGCACGTCCTGACGGAAGTCAGTAGCCTTGAGCCATCCACACCGCCTAAGGCACACGCCGTTGCCCAACTGGCGAAATCCAGTGTCAGCGATGTCCGTCGCAATCGTAATGGCGTGGTCCGACGCCACCTCTCCTTCCTGCAAGATCTCTAGGGCTTTCGCCCTCTTGTCGTCTGGTAGGAAGTCCAGCAGGGGGGCCAGTTTGTACCACAACTCCCTGTCGTAGCGGGCTACGATAGCCAAGGCGTTGGCCACCTTAATCGTCGTTGCTGCCGACGAGATGACTCTGCGTCCCATCGTGTCTAATTTCTTTCCCTCGCCGTCCGGCGGGGAGGTTGACGTACAGGCCGCGCCCCCCGCTTTCTTCCTGGCCGCCGCGGAGACGACCGAGTGCGGGGTCAGCTGTGCCCGAAGGCACAAGGGGGCCGCGTCCGGGACCCGGTACTTCTTCTCGTACCGATCCCTTCTATCCGGTGTCGTGGATGGGTTCTTGAGGAGGGCGAGGCCCTCATCCCAAATATCGTCTAGTAGAGGTACAGCGAGGACCGTCTTCCTCTTGGTCTCGCGCCGTTGATAAAGGAAACCTTCCTTCTTCTTCTCTTCCGGGCAGAGCTGGAAAAGCTCGGATGCCCTGGCGATCATGGAGTGAAACGATCCAATCTCGTCGGGCGGAGAAGCCCGGGTGGGAGGTGACGACGGGAGATCCTCGTCGTAAACCTCGTCGTCTGTACCCGTCGCGGCCGTGTCAGTCCCCGTATCATCCCCACGTGTCGTGGACGGGGAGGAGGGCTGAACAGGGCGCGATGGCTGAAAAGGAGGTGGAGGATGAATCCTTCTTCTCTTAGGGGGAGGGCTCCCAGAAGGGCCTGGCTCCGGGTCCCCCGTCGGGAGCGGTTCCTCCGTTGGTGGTAATGGCAGTCTCGTCCTTATCTCCGAGCATAAGGACTGTATAGCCAACAAAATGGCCGCCGAGTTGTCTTGCGGCACTGGTTGAGGGAGATCCGACGGGCGATCAGGAGCCCCGTCGGCACCCTCGACGCCCTCGTCGTCTTCCACGTCGGGGTCCCTCCCGACAGGATGGCCTTCTTCCACGCCAGAGCCGTGGCCTAAGATTTCGATCAGCTCCTCCTCAGAGGTTGAGGCCGAGTCCACGACGACATCCTGCCCCCCCTTTTTCTTCTCCGTCAGAGGTTTCACGGGGGTCCTGTCGATGGGCATGAAAGAGGACTCCCTCCGCGGTGGCAGGGAGATTCTGGGCCCCGGGGTCGCCACCACTGGTGTAGCCTCCACAGGCTGAGCCAGGGCCGCCGCGACTGTCTCGATAGAGGCCTTGGCCGGATGGATCAAGGCTTTCACCACCTTAGGTGTGCTCACCGCCTTCTCCTTGGGGGGAGGGTCACCACCTCGCTCCCCCTCCGATGAGGCCTTAGGGCACGACCGGGGTCTCTCCAGGAGCTTCACCGGGTGCTCGGCCTTCCTCTTACCCGAGCCAGAGCGTTGGCTCGTGGTTGATGGCGCCGGGGAGGATGCGCCCTGCCTGGCGCCCGTAGAGCCCGACCGTTCGGCGCTCCCGGTGCCAGCGGACTCGCAGTGCTTGGCCTTCTGTTGGACCCCCGTCGCCGGGGCGCCCTCAATGTTCTTAGAAGACCGCTCGGACTTCTTCTTCTTCTTCTCGCCTGACGGGCTCTTTCCTTCCAGCCAGTTGGCGAGACGTTGATGGCGGTCCTTCATGGTCCGCTCCGACATATTGCCGCAAAACGCACAGTCCTTCTCCACGTGCATCTTGTCCTCATGTAGGCAGTAGAGGCAAAGGGAGTGTTCGTCCTCCGTAAAGACATTCTGAAGCTGGCATCCAGGGCAGACCCTGAACAGCTTTCCGTGCGTCGAGCTTCCCTTCTCCTGGGCCATGTCCGAGATGGGCCTGAGAAACTTCTGGAGTCCTCCAAAAGCGTGGCTCGACAAAATCTTCACCCTTGAGGGGCGTAGACGAATCCGACACGGGTCCCCATTGATCGGATGAAGAAACATGACCGAAAAAGAGAAATGTTTCTGAGAAAAAACGCGAAAAAAAGCACTAACGCTCGAGAGCAATAGCACGAGGATCCCAACACTTGAACGTGCGGTAAAAATCTGAAGATGGCTGCCAGAGGCGGGGCTTAGGTAGAGGGCAGTCATTGGCTTTGGTCAGTATGACGCAGAGATCAGTGATTGGTTACTAGTACGAAAGACAGATCAGAAACGAAACTGATACTGATTTTTTCTTTACCAAGGATTCCCAGCCTGACGGAGGGGAATATTCATGAGCATGTGAATCCATGCCAGACCCCATGCTGGAGAACTTGTACTTTCTGATCCCAGAAAGTGACAAGTAGTAGCTCTTGGCTAGATGAATAAGATAGGATAAAATTCAAAAAGTAGCTTCAACAGTTAAAGATAGTAAAATCAAAAACTCGGGTGGCACATAAGCCCTGCCACCTCACTGGTTAGGGTCAAAAGGGACCAAAGTGAGGTGGAGGGACTACACAAGTGAATGTCCCATTGGACAAAATGGGCAACTCTCATTGCCTTTTTTCTATGGAAATAATGTATGAATATATAATTATTTTTAAATCACTGAGGATTCCTTGTCTGACGACGGGGAATATTCAAGCATGTGAATTTATAAAAGATCCAATGCTGGAGAACCATGATAGCCCCCATTTCTCCGCCCTAGTTCAAGCAACTCGAACTCCGAACCTGGGACACCCTCTGTGGATACCACCATCCCACTCACTAGTTCACCAGTATACGGAGGAGCACTGCATCTGCCAAACAAAATTGCTGTTAACAGTTGATGGGCTACACCGTGAGATCTTTGGTCACTAAAGGACAGAGACACCAGAGTGAATTTTATAAGGATACCAACAGGGACAGCCTTTTTATTTAATAAAACCGCTTATACCATTTACCTAGTTTACCTAGGATTCCCCTGGCATGAGCTCCAATTGACTTGGGACCTGCTACTTTAGCTCTCAGGGACCCTTAGCCTGGGTTTGGTGCAACAGATATCCTACCTGAACTCAGGTACCCCCCTGGAGCGTAAGGCAGGCCACTATCCTACTACCTCATGCTAGAGTACCTCCCCTCTCGCCTCTATTTTAATTAATGGCATATATATAACAATAGGAGTGGGGATCCTCCGCTGCTGAAATTCGGCAGCACTCACTCCAGAGAAGTTATGATACTCGTCGGACCCCTTCAAAAGGTTATATATTCTTTATTGGCGCCATGGCACAACACTACGTAACACACTAACGCGTTTCACACTAAACGGGCTTCGTCAGAATAAACACTTTTCTCCAGCTGAGTCCATACCTTTATCAGTGCTTAAGTCCCTTGTTTGTTTCATGGACCATTACACTTGCCCATCTCTAACATTAGACACACAGAGCTCCATATTGGAACATAATACTTTCTCTACCTTTCAATACAAGCTTGTTTGTCTGGCATTATGGGATCATAACTTTCATAAACGCTATTCATGGTGAACCGTTTATTATTATTAGGTCCATTGCTCTGCATAGTGCAGTTGATATTGTGAATTGCTACAATCATATTATCAGGTGCCTTTTTCTGCATAATTATGCATCGCACCTGACCTTTGCGATTATATAGATTTTTGTGGCAGAGTCCTCTTGATACATATAGTGCACAATGCATTAAGCAATTAGGTACTGGGCTCACACCTGCTTGTAAATATTCACTCCCATTATTCCACTTACTAAACACAAATTGTCTCTATTATGTAATAGGCCTAGTGAATCGTGCCTTTTCTTTTCAAACTTATGATATGTTTCATGTTCCCATGCCGCCAGACCGACAGTATAAATCAGAGACTTGTTCTTGCCTGTTCCATTATCTCTGACCTTTCCTCCATAAAGTGCATAGTGCAGATAACAATGACTAAACTATAGAATATATATATATGTATATATGTGTAGACCTCCTAATCTCTGGTAACAAACAGTATGTTGTCAGAAAAAAGTTCTCTGTGCTATGTGCAAATGATTGACATTAACCCTTTTGCAACGTGCAAATCGCCTATATTTTAGCTGTAAAACTATATTTTCTCCAGTATATTGTCCATAAAGTGCTTTGTGCAAGTGCAAAAGATGGCAAATGTTTAAAATGCCAAATTCCTAACTACAGACAATCTGGATTAATCAACAACACAGTATATACTGCACTACACCGCTTATACAGTTTAAAAACATTAAAACTGTAAAGGTATACGATGTTCCCCTATATGGTGCATAGTGCTTGTTGCAAATAACTGACATTTACAAGGGTGTATCCCTATTCTAATTCTAAACATCTAAGCTTAGTCAATATTTCATAATTTGCAAATTTGCTTGTTATGATGAGGATTTGGTCATTTGATACAAAGGCGCTTCTGAGATCTATGTCACGATAAAGTGTCACTTATAAAGTGCCATCTCATAGTTACAACAATTAAAAATTAAAAACAACCTGATTTCTACAAGTCCAATTCCATATGTGTCCATCCCCCTCCCATGAAACAATCTTATGCTTTTCTACTCAATATTAGTCTCCCACATATATATGAGGGCAAACATTGAAAACGGGGGTGAGTGGGATAGCGGCTGGCTCTACACTACAGTTACCAGAATTCCCTGCTGCCACTGCCTGGTACATACCAGAGGGAATCAACCCTGCACACCTTCATCCAATCAGCCTCCCTAAAGATTGCTGAGGCATGAAAGCGTGCTAGGAGGAGAACATCTTTGCACTGTCTGAGCTGACTGCAGCTGGGACCCAGAGTAGCGCCCATGCCACCCCTCAAGTTTCGTTTACATATGTGTGTTTGTTGGAGACTAATATATATATAACGTCCTACCCCTGCTTAACTTTTACCTCTGCTTAACATAACCCATAACACTTATTCCAACTCTACACGTCCCCCTACTTAACAATTACCGTACATAACAGTACTTAAATAAATATATACATATAAATACACATACATATATACTTTGACTTACAACATATTTACTACATAAAACACTATCACAATGGGGTGACTGCTGCAGTCAGTCACCCCCTTCACAGTACCTTTGTGGGTCTGTCCAGTGTGGCACTGGATCTGTGCTAGCTGTGATGCTGGCTGCAGGAAATGGTGGGTGGTGGGCTGGCAGAAGCTGGCTGGGCCCGTGACCTCTGGAGGCAAAACGGCTGGGGCCTGGCCCATTTAATTTCTTCAGGCTTGCCCATCCCACCACATGGGGCCACCTACACTCACTGCGCAGCCCGCACGCTAAACAAATGTCCTGTGTGGGCCCCCTGCGCAAGTGGGGGCCCGCCCATACTCGCTGCCATGCTCTGCGGACCATTATGATCTTCAGGGTTGGTCATGTTGGCTGGTGGGCCCACCCGCACACACGGTTGCAACCACAGTATTGTCATTATTGGCTGGGGGCCACACCGACATCAACAGCGTGCCCGCTGCACTTTCTAAATCTTCGTGGCAGTCCTGTTAGCTTGAGGACTGCAATGTCACTGTGCGGCCCACACCGCCATCTTTAAATCAGGCGGTGTCCCCTGTGTCGTGGGGACGCTGGGATCACTGCCACACCCATGCCCATGTCCTGGGCAGGCGGTGTCCTTATGGCAACAGGGGATGCCGCCATGATCATTGCCGTGTGCCGTGGCCGCCTTCTGGCATGCGATCTTCACCCGAGCTACTCTGCTAGGCAGCCCAGGGCTTTCTTTCACCCAGGTTGCTCAATAGACCAGCCCAGGACTACTTCCTCCTTCTCCTCTTCACCCAGTCTGGCCACTGAGACCAACCCATGACCTTAAGCTTCACCGCTCCACTTGGTTGGGCTTCCCCGCACTCAATTCTTCACCTCCCGTGCTGCGTCTAGCAGACGCAGCCCGGGAGGACTTCCATGAAGGGCCCACCTCGCGGGGCATGGGGGCACAGCCAGGCAGCCTGGTCTGCCTCCAACGTGCCGCCCAGGCTGGGCTGCTCTTCAACGGCCCAGGCAACACCTGGCACGCTCCTTGGGCCCTGGATACTGCTGGGCCTGTCCGGTCTGGCCACCAGACGAGCCAACATCCCCCATGCCCCCGGGGCGGCTGAACTGCCCCTGACATCAGCACCTCTGCCCTCTTGGATCCCTCTTCTGGGGGGACTTTGCACACGCAGCATGGTGCCATTTAATGGATGTAGGTTTGAGGGGACCGCTCGATGCAACGAGCCCCCAACCCCCCCCCCAGTAAGTCTTATCCTTTTCTTCTCTCCTCTCGCTTCTCCAACTGTCAGTTTTTTAACTCTTGTTTTGTTTTACATCCTCCTGGATTCTTTTCTCTCCCCAACCCAGCCCATCCTTGGGCAGGGGAGATCTATTCCATTGTTCCTTTCTTTTTCTTTTAACATTCCATCCTGCCCCATGGTGGGCTGGATGGTTTAGTCCAAGACCAACACAAAGAACAAAGGATGTAGCCAGACTAACCGGGCCCTGTGGGACCACAGGCTACAATGAACAACATGCTTGTTCTAATTGTGCTTTAAATCCGTGTAACTTGCATTTGCGTAACTTTTAATAACTATTTACAGTTATATATATACTTATTAAAGTTCACATTCCATTGGAAGGATATTAAATTGTTTTGCTCCTTAATGGTGTTTTTTGAGAGCTTGAACACTTCTGAACGAATTCTGTGTGAGAGCAGTGTTCTAAGTTTTGAGTACTAGCTGGCATTGGAGAGAATATTTCCTTGGATGCCTTCGACACTAAGAAACCTATGTGCATCACGTTGGATCAGTGCTGCTGCGCAAGGCCTCTATTAGCTTCTTCCCAGCTGTCGTGCAATCACTCAGTGTGCATGCATGCAGGAGCAGTTGCTCACCTCAACTGTTCTCTAATGGTACAGCTCACAATGCTATGCTGCAATTTAGTCACAAGGTATTCTCAGGTAAAGTTCTCGATACAAATATTATGCAGCGACTTTTTCCATTGAACAAACAATATCTTAAATCAAAGAACACGTTGTAAAGTATTTCCTGAATTATCTTTCAAACTTTTACTGGGCTCCCACCAATGGCATCAGCAACGTGTCCAATAGCGAAATTCTCTTCATGGATGCTTTCCAGTGCGAATATTCAGTCATTTCACACAGAGATCTAGAAATGTGATTAGTTATTGAACTGTTTAGACAAAAGGCAGTTTAGAAACCGGCCAAAGGTTCCATCTCCACTGCCTTTACTTTTTGGCCAATCAGTTGTGAGCGACATCCCCACCATCTTGGAATGAGGAAGTCGCAAGCCTCTAAAGAACTTTAGTTAAGGAAAGAACCTTAACACAATCACTCCTCCATTCAAGGAACTACCCTGCACTTTGCTGGTTACTTCATCTTCATTGAAGAAAACCTGACAATACAAGCCTACACGTGGTTTAGTAAAACCATGATTATGTATGGTAATCCACAACTCTGAGTCCTACTCTTCCTTGTCACATTCATAGCTATTTCAAGGCGGCCCACATCCTTGACAGGCCTATCTGAGTATCTCCCGGGTACTTAAGAGACTTCTTTAAAGAACAAGAACAGTCTTCCTGTATACCACTTGGGCAAAAAATCCCTGAAGCGCCTCATACCTTCTGTAGATCTCAAAGCACTAGACATGGGGGCTTTATGAATGTGGAATTTAGGACCTGGTGTAATGGAGATTACCATACTGTGAGGGGTCAGAAATGTGAAGTGGACCACATGGTAAAGGGTTTTCACAAGATGCCACTTAACTATCCACCAGTGGTCCAAGTGTATGAAAAGAAGTAGTGGAACTATGTTCCATGCTGGCCCACCCCCACAAACCCCATCGCCACACTCCCTCGCACGTGCAATACAAACCCCATACATGGGTCCCACCTTTCTTTCATCCCACCCCCACCAATCTGTAAAGGCTAAAAGAAAAACAATGAAACCATTCCAGAATAGTTTCTTATTAAAATAAAAGTATAGGAAGTGAAACTTAATTTCAAAAAGTAGAGGAGCACCGCTCCCAACGGCTCCCGCTCACTTCGACGACAGACTATCCCTAACCTAACGAGGATTTCCCTGCCTATCCAAATAAACTAAAGGAAACACTCTAACAAAAGGAATCTGTCCCTCACACCTATACATGCATCAAACTCATAGAGGGACTATATGGCAATTCAAATCTAACAGAAATAACAGATAAGTTCAACACAGACCCAATAACTGTATATCCTCGTAACCTGGGTCGGTTATTATAGCAAAAGGTCAACACAACTTAAATTAAACACTTCTACAATTCTTCTGTATAAACAACAAAGTTTGTCAGGATGAGTTGTTGGGAACGAGGTGGTCCAATTCAACTCCCCTCACCATTCCCAAATGAATATACCTTGTAGGGGTACCCTGTAATGCAATATAACAGATATATGCGTGTATAACACAAGCCGTAGATTTGTTTTAGGACTCCATTTTGTCCCGTGGTAAACGGCATCTTTCACTTGGCCCAGAAATCATCCCTCCGCGGAAAGCAGCTCTGCCATCCCCAGCGCCAGCACAGATAGCCCTGAGCACCGCCATCCCCTCCTACTCTTGCAGCTCCGCGCAAGCTTTGTTCCCACAGTAGCCCAGCAACTCATTTGTTGCAAACAGTCTAACATCACATCCTCACAGTGTCCATTCTGCAGAAC
The DNA here is from genome assembly GCF_040938575.1 of Ambystoma mexicanum. NCBI lineage: Eukaryota > Metazoa > Chordata > Amphibia > Caudata > Ambystomatidae > Ambystoma > Ambystoma mexicanum. Next base: position 558,588,889 of record NC_090931.1, read on the forward strand.
GTGAGATAGAACAGGCTTCTGGGCCCGAGCCCATCGATCTCCACTAAACTGCCTGTGCCCCCTCGACCTCCACCCAGTCTATCCACAGCCCCCTAGCTCTGACCCCTCAACTTCTTTCATATAGATACCTGTTTGACCTGGCCTTACCCTGACCACACCAGAACCCCCTTCTATCCCTAATCCTGCGCAGCAATATATTTTCCAGAACCAACACATATCCCCTGATACCAGTAAAACAGATGGTGGATCAAATCTTCGGTTGGGCGCCTGAGTACGGGGCATGAAGTCATCAAACGCATTGTGGATGGTAAGGGTTGGAATGCCAATAAACTAGCTCATTTGACTTAAGTACCCCCATTCATACAAGATTTTATGTGCACCATTATTCTCTTATTATCAGTTCCTGTTGTTTAGTTTAGTCAGAAAGATGTGTGTCTTGTTATGACCTGACCTTCACCGCGAAGATGAGCCCAGTCGACTCACGTGCTATGGAGTGACAGCAGAGCAACAGCCAATCCAACTTGGCCATCACGTATGAAATTGACTATCATTCTGTTTCTCCAATTATTATCCAGATTTGTGTACCTATAGCCCCTCATCGCAAGTGACGTGTTTTCTCCTTAAAATGTGCTTCCTGTGTATTGTTTGGCAGAGCGCTCTCGGGCAGCAGAGGTCTTTGCTTGCATTTCATCCTTATATAAAGCTTTATTCCCCACAAGGGGAGCGTCCGTCCCATTATTTGGTCTATTGTATATTACGTGTATCATTGGGAGCGTGCCTTCAGATTCCACAACAGTTCATGAAACACTTTAGTGACTTTGCAATTTCTTCTTGTCAAAAACATCTACCACAATATAGTACTTCAATGACTTCTTCCTTGTAGATTTACCTGCCAGGACTACCCCAAAAAAGGTTCCTATCCTGGTATACTTGTCAGCCAGGACAAAAAGCTCCTGAAACTGCTAAAAGTACTCTGTGGTGAGGTCAACTTCAAATCATTAAGAAGACCTAGTTACTTACCATATCTGGTAACATTCTTTTGATGGGATGTCCCTATGACGTATTCCACATCTATGACAGGTAATAGCTACAGCCGTCCTGCTTCGGAAAATTTTCGGCAGAGGGAGTCCTGCGTCGATCCGTTGTCCCTCGAGGGCCTCCGTCGAGGGTTGACGTCACCGAATGTTAATTATAGGACACACGGCACCCGTAGTCTCAATTATAGTTTTTTCCCAGAACGTGTGGCACCAATCACCTGCCAGTATGACTACATAAAGCCTTGCGGAAACGTAAGCTGCAATCGCATAAGAAATTCAATAGAGGGGGAGACTGGGAGGGCGATGTGGAATACATTGGAGGAACATCCGATCGAAAGAACATTACCAGATATGGTAAGTAACTTGTTCTTCGAGGGGATTATGCCCTCTGACGTTTTCCACATCAATGACAGACTCCCAAAGCAGTACCAACATATGGAGATGGGAAAAGAATTCCCAATTTTAGAATGCCCAGTCAAATGGCTGAATAGAGAACCAAAGAACAAATCCTGCCCATGGATGTAGTCCAAGGAATAGTGTCTCACAAAAGTATGGACAGAGGCCCATGTGGCTGCTTCACAAATATTGCGAATAGGAACGCCCCTCTATAGAGCAGTGGAGGCAGCCACACCCCTAGTAGAGTCAGCCCGTAAGCCTACTGGAAGGTCCTTTCTCGCCAAACGGTAACACTCCGAGATCGTCAAAATGATCCATCTAGACAAGGTCTATTTGGAAACAGCCTGGCCCAAGCGCCTTCCAGCATAACCAACAAAGAGCTGATCGTCCACTCTGGCCCGGGACATCCGTGAGAGATAGAAACTCAAAGCTCTTCTAGGATCCAACCTATGGAGCCTCTCCTCTTCCTTACCAGGATGTGGAGGAGGATAAAACGCCGGAAGAATCACCTTCTGGCTCAAATGGAATTCTGACACAGCCTTCGGAAGAAAAGGCAGCCGCACCCGCTGGACAACCCTATCCTTATGGAATACAGTAAAGGGTGGCTTGGCAGAAAGTGCCTGCAACTCACTCATTCTGCTTGCAGAAGTAACCGCAACTAAAAAGACAGTTTTAAAGGACAACATTCGCAATGGACAAGAATGTAAGGGCTCAAACGGAGCTCCCATTAGGAACTTTAAAACCAAATTTAAATCTCATCCCGCACCTGGAAACACATTAGTTAGACCTTTTTGAAACTGAGAAATCAAAGGGATCTTAAAATAAGAACATTCCTCAGATGAGCGCTTAAATATGGACAGCGACACCAGGTAACCCTTAATGGTACCCACTTGCAGGCCCTTGTGGGCTAAAGAAAGTAAAAAAAGACAAAACCAAAGGAATAGAACATTGGAAAGGATCCACATTCTGTACCCTGCACCAGTCACAGAACTTTCTCCAACGGCAACGGTACAGAAATTTAGTTGCAGGCCTTCTGGCCGAAAGCAACACCTCCATCACGTCTTCGGGGCGGTCCCAATCCTTATACCTCAACCTTTTAGATACCAAGCATGAAGGCTGAGAGACTTGACCTCTCGATAGAGAACCCGACCCCCCCTCCCGTGAGAGCAGATCGTCTCGGTAGTGAAGACGGCGTGGAGGGCAGATGGACATGTCTAGAAGGTCCGGGTACCACGCTCTCCTGGCCCACGGCAGAGCAATGAGGATCATTCGGGAACCGAACCTCTGCAACACTTGTGGAATGACGGGGACTGGAGGAAACACATACAGCAGTGGCAAGGACCACTTCACTACGAACACGTCCCCTAAGGCTCCTCTTGGAGGAAATTCCTGCGAGCAGAATCTTTCGCACTTCCGGTTGACACTGGTGGCGAAAAGATCCACGTGTGGGGTTCCCCAAAGGGCGAAAATCTCCAAAAGAACTTCCTGAGCCAGCTCCCACTCGTGAGAGACCGTGCTCTGCCTGCTCAGAGCGTCCGCCGCCGCGTTTTCGTCTCCGGCCAGATTAACTGCAGAGATCGAAACTTCCTGTCTGTATGGCCCAGAACCAGAGCTGCATCGCCTCCCTGCACAACGGGAGTGACCCTGCCCCCCCCCATTTTTATTGAGGTAGTGCATGGCCACTGTATTGTCCGTCATAATCAGGACATTATTCCCCTGCACAGACGTCAGAAAAGCCTTCAGGGCTAGCCTGACGGCCCTCAACTCTAACAGATTGAAGTGGAGTCTGGACTCCGATGGAGACCAACGTCCGCTGGCTGTCAACTCGTTGGCATGAGCGCCCCAACCTGTGAGGCATGCGTCCGTCATGATTGTCACCTCCGGCCATGGTTGCCAAAATGGTGCTCCCTTCATCAGATTGCCTTTGTCGGCCCACCATAGAAGATCTTGGGCGACCGATGTCGGAATCTGAACGGGATCCCACATCCAGCCGGAAAACTGCAACCACTGCATCTTGAGAGCAGACTGCAGGGATCTCATCCACAGCCTGGCCTCTGGCACCTGGAAAATGCAGGATGACATGAGGCCGAGCAACCTCAGGAATTCGAACGCCGGGAGACTCTGGGCACGTTGAAACTTGTCTACCATCTGCAGAATGTGATGAGCCCTCACCTGGGGAGGCGAACACTGTCCCAGGGATGTGTTGAGCACTGCTCCGATGTATTGGGGCCGCTGGGTAGGTGTCAAATGTGACTTCTTTAAATTGAGGGAGAAGCCCAGCTTGTGAAGAGAGTGGCAGGTGATGGACAGATGATCCAGGGCTTGCTCAGGAGAGCGCGCCCTGATCAGCCAATCGTCCAGGTAGGGGTAGGCGTGAATCCTCCCTTTCCTGAGATACGCTGCCACAACCACCATCAGCTTGGTGAAGACCCTCGGGGCGGAGGTCAATCCGAACGGCAGGACCCGAAACTGAAAATGAGAGTCGCCATCCGCGAACCTCAGATACTTCCTATGCTTGGGATGAATCAGCACATGAAATTAAACATCCTTGAGGTCCAGAGATACCAACCAATCCTGAAGTTGAAGGGCCTGGAGGACTTGAGAAAGAGTTACCATCTTGAACTTGTCCTTCCTGAGGAGCTTTTTCAACCAATGCAAGTCCATGATGGGTCTTAATCACCAGTCTTTTTTCGGGATAAATAAATAAGGGGAATACCATCCCTTGTTCCTCTCCGCTACAGGCACCAGGTCTATGGTGTCTTTCTCCAGCAGGGATAGGATTTCCTGCACAAGGAGCGGATCTGGACCCTTCAAAGAGAGTTTCCCTGGTGGATTGTCGTGAGGCCTCTGCCGGAAGGGGAGACAGTAGCCGTGGGCTGTGATCTCCAGAACCCACACATCTGAAGTAATGGCCCGCCATTCTCCAAGATGCTGCGCAAGTCTGCCCCCAACCAGCGAACCATGGGACATGAACTCATGACTGAGCGGATGCGGCTGCGGCAGTGCCTGAGGGCAAAGAGGCAACTGCCCGAGCGGCTTTGGCACCCCGAGTACCTTGCTTTCCACCCCGGGTACTCCTACGGTGGTCCCTTTGACTGGCAGCTCCTCTCGATCTACCAAAGTAAGAGTAGTACCGAAAGGAACCTCCCCTCCATTGCTGTCCCCTAGGATGAAAAGGTGGAGGTTGACGTATTGCAGCGCTCAAAGATTTTGCTGCAGCTTTGGAGGTCTGCAACCTCTCAAGGATCTCGTCAGCCTTGCTGCCAAACAGATGAATACCATCACTGGGTATGTTCAGAAGATGGGATTGCACATCAGGAGCAAACCCCAACTTCCGATACCACGCAAACCTGAGTATCACGGTGCTCGCAGCCATGGACCGGCTGACACAGTCTGCTATGTCCAAACCCGACTGAACGGACTCACACATGGCATCCTTGCCATCTTGCACGAGGGATAGAAAACCATGCCGTTCCTCCCCTTTGGGGACATGCTCAGCTGCCAAAGACACACAGTTCCACAGAGTGTGTGTAAATCTCGCTAAGGCACAAGTGGAGTTGGCCGCCTTCAACGCCATACCCCCAGCCAAAAATACCCATCTCGCCCAACCATCAAAGCGCTTATCGTCCCTATCAGGTCCTTGTCCTAGCACCCTGCCGCCTTGAAAATCCAGTGCTATAAGTTTGCTCGCTCGCAAGTTTTATTTATCAATGCGAGTGGAAGAGCCATTACTGCATTGCATGACAGCATCTCATGCTCTAAAATCAAAAGCGGCATATGTTATTTGTTATTTATGTTGCTGCAAATACGTTCCATGTTTCATGTTACGTGTTCATATTCATTGTTTTCTGTAAGCCCACGGGCCATGTGTTTGTTGATTCATTGTGGGATTTTCTCCCAAGTATGACATGTGTAGGGTATCATCTATGTTTCTGTGTTTATGAGGTTGTAGGTTGTATTAAGGTGTTTCAAATCTCAGGTCTAAATTCTGTGTATGGTATGCTGGATATAGGTGTTAAGTGTTCAGAGGAAATAGGTAGGGTTTTTCCCGTTGCTCCCCTTGTCCTATCCAACATAGGTTTTCCTAACCCTCTTACCGGTGTTCCTAATTTCCCCTACCCTATCCACAACCTCTCCCTAACTCCTCTTCCCCCCATTGGCTGCCACGTGGTGTCCTGTTTATTCTATCAGGTGCCTGTGCCAACCACGGGTGGAGGGTCGACTTCATTCGGCTTCTGTGGTTCGGGAGAGAGTGTCGAATTCTCTTCCCTTGTACTCGACAACCAGGACCTGGATCTGGCACGGCTATGGCGATCTCCCTTGTCCGAACGGGACCTTGACGGCTCCCGATAATTGCCCGAGCCCGAAGGCGTGCGAGTGGTGGACTGAGCCCGTTCATTGCCGGCTTCTTTCGAAGGCGCGGACGGAACTGTGCCTTGTGACTCGAAAATCGCTAGCGTCTGCCGTCAGAATGAATTCCATTCGGCTGGCGGCGAAGACTTGGTGGGGCAAGTCAACCGTCTGGCGGAGTCCTCCTCCGATGAGGATGGGGAAGGCGACCGGTGACGGCGCTTCCTAGAATGCCTCGACGAGGCAGAGGAATGGCAGGAACCACTCCTAGACCGAGACCCCCTGGATTTTCGCCGACACGGAGAGTCGCACCTTGAGTCATTGGTCGAAAGCCCAGCAGACTTCGATTTATGGGGCTTAGACACCTTACCTACCTTCAATTTCTTCTTCCATTCCCGCAAGGCCTTAGACGTCAGGGACTGGCAATCCTCGCAGTCGTTGGTGGCGTGGCTTTCGCCGAGGCACCAGAGACAGATGCCGTGCGGGTCCCTGATGGACAGTCCCGACATTTTTAAAGCCCGACTTCGGGGTAGTAGAAGAAGACGAAGACATCGCTTTCGAAGAGAAAAATCGAGCACGCTGAGATTCCGAAGCAAACACGTTTGCGGAAAAAAGGGAACTGAGACTACGGGCGCTGTACATCCTATATATAACATACAGTGGCGTCGACCCTCGACAGAGGCCATCGAGGGACAACGGATTGACGCCATTGATGCAGGACACCCTCTGTCATAGATGTGGAATACGTCGGAGGACACAATCCCCTCGAAAGTCTTGAACTATCAACCACATCGATAATCATAACTTCTTTTAGGAAAACATGTTAAACATTGGTGTTATTTGTTGCACTCTTGGTTTTGCCACAGGCAATGCAGGTTTGGTTCTTGCCTGCCAATTTTATTTTCCCACTTTCACATCAACAAACTGCTGACAAGGTTTCTCTCTCACAATTGCATTTATTTTGCTTAGCCAAAGCTTGTTATCCTGCTTAACTGTTGTCTTTCTTATTCTGGCAACAACAGTTACAAACCTTTTGCAGGTTTTCCAACATACTTTATTAGTTCTGTAAAGTAAGGTCCCCTCTTTTTACTTTGGCAATGATGGTTTTGGTCAACTTGTTCCAGTATTGCCCTTTCTTTATTTTGATGCTGGTGTTGACTTTTATAATAATGCTGGTAATCTTTTCCTTCTTGCCTCTTTATAAAGTTCTTATCTCGCCAGTAAGATTTCTTTCTAGCAGTTCGGTATTCAAAATATTTAGTATTTTTCAGTGGTCGTGTACGAGCGTACCGGGGTTACCTACTGATGGTAAACTCACCCGTTTGTCAGTCCATGTGATCCGCTGTTCGTCCTCATTCTGCTTCTTCTGCCTCTGTCTGTATGCCAGGTTGGTTCTTGGCTCCTGTGCCGAGCAGGACAGGAGCTTTCCTCGCTCAGAGTGTCAAACGGTGCTCACCTGCCACCATGATACAGCAGGCCCTCTGGAGAGCCTCTCTTTCTCCAGGGGAAAAGTTAGCAGCAATGCCTCTTTCCGTTGCACGGACCCTGCATTTCAGGTTTATCTTGAAGACCCTCTCCAGATCGACACCCGCTTTCCAATTAACGGCGGCTTCAGCATCTCCCTACTGCTTCCACTGCAACTGGTGGGGTCTGCAACTCCCCAGAATGTTCTAATGGCCACCAGAGGGGGCCATTAATATTCAAAGTTGCGGCTCAGGTGTGGGTCATCAGAACCACTAGACTGCCTGTTGCAGTTTAGTGCCTCTGATGGCCTCTTCCTTGTCCCAGTACTTCGGGCATTGTGGGACTAAGGTTGCAATGAAGTCAAGCACCACATATTTGGGATCGACCCTCCACTTGCTTCATTATCCCTTCTAGCTTTTCCTGAGGCGGTAGAAGAATAGGAGGGCTCCTTTGCCCAACACGTGCATTATGCCCATGGGATCTGTAAGCCTGGCCCATGTGTCTGTGCTTGTGCTCGCTCTTGCCTTCTTTTGTAGTGCCTGGTAGAAACGCAAGCCCTAGCCCCAAAGAAACACGGTTTAAATCACGTAGCATCGGGGAAGACACACCTGCCGGCTGCTGGGAGGAATTCTCCAGCTGCAGCCATGACACACTGGGACCTAGAGCCTGTGTATGGCCATGGCAGCCCTGCAGCATTGGAGGTCTGGTAGATGTAGCAGCTCTGTCACACAAGCAACTGCTCTGGTAAGGGACTGTCAGTTTCTGGAAGTAATCCCCTCAGGAACTGTCGGAGCAGGCCATGTGACGCACAGTCATGCTGTCGGTTTCGTCAATTAGTAATTCCGTCCGGGCCCTGCTTGCAGTATAGGTGAATCTGTAATGGATGACAGAAAAACAAAAAGAGAACATATAAGAGGTTCAGGGGTCCAGGATATATAGAGCTGGAGGAGTCTACTACCAATTCCAAAAAAGAATTAAAGTGGAACTGTTTGTGGGATACTTGTATAGGTCTGCAGAGGATGTAGATATCCTTCAAGTAGTTATGAAGTGGACGAAAAAGGGGATATGGGGAGCATGGGTTTATATATCACTTATTTTGTGGATGTAGGCAAAGGTGTACACATCACAATCACTGTTTAATTCAGCCTTGATCTACCAGTGGGTAATCAAAGGTAACCTGGATGGAGATCCTGTCAAGTGAACACTGTTGAGTCCTACAAACAGGGGTATTTGAAAGTAGTTCATACATCATACAACTGAGATGGCAAGAGCTGTCAATCTGGCGCCATGCCATGGCTCGGATTGTCATGGCTCCATTCTTCAGTGAAGCTCTTTTGGAGGTTTTTAATCACATGACAGAAAAAATGAGAGACAGGCAGTCGAAGACTGCTACAGATTGCACTGTTTTCACAATTCGGTTTCCAGTGTTGGTGCCTCAGGCCTGCTGATGTATTTTCATTTGTCTTCAGCATCTAGATTGTGACTTTCTCGGATGCGAATGTTACTTTGTTAATAGAGTTGCGTCCAGACTGGAAAATGCAAGAGATTGCTACCTGATTTCTTATCTAACTAGTGTCTCGTCCCTGCAAACTCTCTTTCCAAAGTTACCCCGATGGCATCCATATTATTGCATCCTATTCGTGTATCCCCTTGCTGTACTTGCTGGTCTGTGGAATCGAGGCTAGGTTTTCATTATATAAAACTCAGGTCACACCCGTACAAACTATTGACTTCCATATTTTAGTCAGGGAATTAATTCACTTCTAAAACTGTAATCAAGGAAGTATTTTAACTTCCAAAATACTGGAATGACTTCCACATTTTTAGAAATGGAATGTTACTACTTCTCTCAAAAAGTTAACCGTGCACGAGATGCCTATGAACTCAATTCTTCTATTCTCAGTTCTGACCTTGTGGGAGGCGCGGCCACCTGCTTGCCGGAAAATAGCGCATGCATGTATGCTGCTTTGGGTGTTTACAGGAAGTCCCATGTCAAGGCCTCTTTTTTCCAGCTTGCTTTAGAGTACCAAGGGATTGTAATTGACGTTCTGTCCCTTTTCCTCTCCCTCACCTCTAATTAGACTGCTGCCTACCCCCGCCATTCCATCCTTTTATGTCACCTGTCTGCTTCTGGGCTTTACAGTCCATGCGGCCTCCCCTGGCGTCCACTGTCTGGCCCATGAAGCCTATCCATGACCCTCTTCTGCAGCCTTTCAGCTGTACCTGGTATCTACAGCCTGACCGTGATGCTTACCCTGCTAGCAACCCATGGCCCCCACTCAGTCCAGCCAACCTGTGGCCCTTTTTACACTTCAGATTCTGGCAGTCACAAAGAGCCTATTTGTCCCCGTCACCCACCTGGTGCCTTCTGTCTTCCATGTTCTCGTCTCTCGCCCTGCAGCCTCTAGGCGTAACCGGTTGCAGCAGTGCATCTCTGACACTCACCTTTGAGCCTCCGGTTCGATTCCTATAGCCCGATCCCGGACTCTCACTTGAGTATTTGGCTTTCAAGTGTTCCTGCTCTCTAGCACTCTGAATTGAGCACTTGGCTTACATCGTTTCTCTATTCTGATAGTCGCTTCCTGGCCTCTTGCTATTATCCTCTCTCTCTTTTAACTTGGCCCTGGCTCTCTTGCCTTCTTCCTGGCCCAGGCCGAACCTCTCATACTACAGCCATCGCCTGCTCATGTAGCCTGCCCCGATGGCTTCCCTGAAGCATATTGTATGCATGGTCGCTCAGTCCTTGTAACCTGCCACTGGCTCTGTCCACGTAGCCTCTAATTTTCAGTCGGTCCTGGTAGCCTGCCCCGGACTCTCCCAGTGACATCTGGGCATTCTCTACAGTTTGGTCCCGACTCCCCCCTGGTTCTTGACCCTGGCTCGACCCCCATTTTCTCCCAATACAGCTTTTTCTCAGACCGATCACTGACTCCCGTCTAACTTCAACCGGCTCTCTTCCTGCAACATGGCCATGGATCTTACCCGGCAGCCTCTGATCTCCCTCCGGCTGTCACAGGCACCTCGACCCAAGCTCTAATGCTACAGCCTTTCGCCTTCATCCCACGTTGGGTCTCGTCAGCCGCCTCTGGTCTAAACCTGGCGCTTGCTGCTCGCCCTCTCTCGCAACGTTTCGGACCCCTCATTGTTCACAGCAGCGTAGGTCAGCACCAGCCCATGTTCCGGATCCCAATGCCAGGGCGCTTGCTCTTTTCCTTGCCGATAGATTTTTATCCATCGGCGGTGATTTCTGGATACCGAGGATTGAGCCTCATTACTCCATCTTCTCGGGTTGAGTATGTAGTCGTGGGTTTGTATTCTTCTTGGTCTGTGTGGTCTTGTCACAGTAGGGCTGGTTTCACAGGGTCTTCGCAGTGATGGGCCACGTGTAGCGGTCGAAGGGGTTTGCACTGGTGGCAGTGAGTCTTCTGATCAGAGGGTTCGGGTTCTGATCCAGTCCTTGGCAGAAGTGCTTACTCAGCTTCGCTAGATGTTCGGCCAACATCTCGATGTCCAGGTCTCTGTGAAGGTCTGCTATCCTTGTGAAGATTGGAGCTCCAGACGATATCCGCAGGGCCTTGTTCTGGACTGACGACTCTTCCGGTGTCGCTCATGGCAGGTCATCCATGCTGGGGAGGCATACGTCAGGGTTTGTCTGACGATTGCCTTGTAGACGTTGATCTTTGTCCGGAGGGTCATGGACTTGGTCTTCAGGAGTGGGTATATCGCTGCCATCTTTCCTGTTGCCTTCTGCTGAGTATTCTCGATGTGGCTTTCCCTGTTGAGTTTGTTGTCCAGGGTCACACCGAGGTAGTGGCTGCTGCTCTCCCATTTGATGGTCTCCCCGTTGAGGCTGATGTGTGGGTGCTCCTTGATCTTCTTTCTGGTGAACAGCGTTGCGGTTGTCTTGCTGGTGTTGAGTTCTATCCGCCAGTCGCTGTACCACTTCGCGATGGTATCCAATGAAGCTTGCAGGTTCTTCGCCCGGGCCCCCCAGAGACCAGCCTTTATATCAAGATGCAGCGTCACAATGGTGAGCCCCGCCACGTCACCAACTTGGAGTCACAATAGAAAGGGGCCAGGCCATGTCTTTCTGGGAATGGGGGCAGCATGGCACATAATATGTGTCTGCCTAGCCGTTGCCTGTCTGAACTCAGTCATTGGGTGCCAAGAGACTGCTTGCTGCGCCACAATTTGCCTGTCTTGTTTTGCTGTCTGTTGCCCCCCTCCCCCCCAAGATATGTAACCGGTTCGAAGCAGCGCCTTGATGCCTCTACAGCTTAGGCGCTTTGCAAATTCAAATAAATAAATGTCTCACTCTTTTTTTTCTTTTTTATGTCTGACTTTCTAAGATGTACTACTATCTGTGTCTCCTGCTTCTAATAACTACAAAGAAAATCGGAGTGCCATCTGTACCCCCTATTTTCTCCGCATGGCTTGTTATCGCTTTGCCCACTCCAAGCTGGATATACTGTGTCCAGTGCTGGGCCCACCTGACAACACAGTGGTGGCAGTGATGTCATCATTGCTATCATTAGCGGCCGGGGTGGAGTTCTGCCCCGGATTTTCCGTAAAGGATATACATTACATTACCATGAATTATAAAAACAGAGCACTCGACGGCGTCACATTTGCAAAAAAAAAAAAAAAGAAGCTAGTTCCAGACTAGAGCGCAAGTACCAGTGGGCGAAAACAAATTCTAAAACAAAGACAATATCATGAAAAAGCCTCTGGGAAGTGGGGAGGTACCGTCGAGGAGGCATCAGAGGTAAAGGTTAGTGGCGGAGACAGTCAAGCTGGGCTTGCCATCAGTGGGGAGCTGTATGCAGCCCCCTCTCTGCATGCGCAGTAACGCTATAAACACAGCAACCTTTACCTACCCGAAGCACAATACAAGGCCTAAAACCCAACTTATCTAAGGGCGGCATGGGCACCCAGTTGCTGTAGTTCAAATTGGTGACACCATGGCCTCTTGACACGCGGCAAGGCAAGCCTGGACTTTCCAACTGGCTCAGCTCTTCTGCCCCCAAAGCCTATACATTAAGCACCGTTCATTCGTAATAATGGGCACCATTAGACTGCTTAGAAGGGGAGGAGGCGCGAAACGCTACATATTATTCAAGTCCTCCGGCTGGCTCTGGACATGCTGGGGCACGTTTCTACCTGTAAATAACGACAAATCGCCCCCTTTTGTATTCCTTCATTGTGCTGTGTGCGGCGCAGCACGTGCTCCGACTGTAGTCAGTGCGGTTCTTTCAAGTGGGCCTGCCTCCAGGAATATTCATCTGGGAGGGCCATGTTTGTGATAAGGAGGGCCCAAATTCCATTGGGTTTGGGTCTAGGAGAACCCTAAAGAAAGTGTTGGCATCAATCCAGATTTCCCAGATCCACGATCCAGCAAACAATATCATCCCAGATCTGGAAAAATACAATCGCACCCCTCTATTTAAAAAAAAAAAAAAAAAACAGTACAGTGCTAAAGGAGAAGCAAGGACAATAGTGTTGTAAAATCAATCTACCTATTTTCCCTACCCATCTGCTCTTCCCTTGCTATTATGTCCTATCCTCCTCCACCCCCAGTCACCTTCCTTCAGCTCCCCTAATCACCATTCCCATTTACCTCCACTCCCACCTACTCCGACCAGCCCCCAGCATGTCTTTCTTAGCCTGGCTGGGGAACATCGAAGGTGATGAGAGGGCTGAGCAGTGAGGCCCCCAGTCTTTGGACCATCTCAGATGGTGTTCGCCAAACAATGCCTTCCTGAACACTGTGGCTACTCCCAAGAGGCCCCAGAGGAGGTGTTTGTGGTCCCTCCATCTTATGTGAAAGATAGACCCCCCCAGAATACTGAAGGAATAGGAGATTTTGTTTCTTAGAACATTACGTTGCATTTTTGCAGCACATTTGTATTGAGTTGAGGGTTTAAGGGAATGCTAGCATGTAGTAAAGTGTGCTAGGGCTGGGAGAGCTGCATAAGGAGGCAGACTCTGCAGGTTGAGGGGTTTCCGGCCTCCTGGTATCATTCCTGGTGGCGTGTGGCAGGGAGGAGAGGGCCTTGCTCCCCTCCCCTGCCTCTGTACATCATTGCTTGGTACATACAGGTTATAATATGCAATTGTCCATGATGACTTTTTGTTTGATGCATTTACTTTTATTTGCTATTGAATAACACCATTTTGTTCAATAAATGCAGCCTGATATTTTCAAAGAAAATGTGTGTGTGTTCTTGGCGGATTTCAATGCTTGTGCTGCCCATTTATTAAACAATGATTGGGGCGTTTGGAATAGCTCGTAATGCAAAATGAATCACTTCGAGGGTTACCTAATTTTAGCAGGTACAACATAGAGAAATTAAATGATTTGTACAGGATCACACACTTTGGTTAGGTGGTAAAGCCAGAATTTGAGCCTAGCCTGAAATTTAGATACTTAACCATGAATCTTCCAAGTTCACCTTGGTACAAATATGTGTTGAAGTTTGGTTTTGAATACCTACAATAATACTTAATGTTATACAGATTACTTTAAAAATGCACAAGTCAAATGATAAATCAACCTGACAATGTATTCATCATTGTAGAAATGTGCTGATGAAAAGAGTAAGACGGCCATTTTGTTTTGAATCCTAAATTGCACAGGAAGGGACCACTCATGTTTGCACTTTTTGCAAAAGGGGCTATTCATACATTTTTGCTCTTTACATTTCCACTACGTGTCTGGGAAAGTGTAAATCACTTCCACAATTAACGATTGTGAGAGTCAACAACAATGGATTCCTTTGGAATCTACCTGCTTTGACCAGGTGTAAATGTCAGACAGATCCCAGAGGAATCCATTGGTTTTCTGCCAACATAAAAATACATGCTGGTAGAAAAACAATCTGATTTGGCAGCGGGACCTCTGGTCTCCAACCTCACATGCCAAATCAGACAAAATGCATTCATCACCACTTCTTGCACTCTGCTTCACTTGGAAAATGACCCCCTGTAGCTTTGTTTTCCCCATCCTGAATGGAAGCATATAGGCTCCAGCTTAGACATTAATGAGAATTTACAAAAAATCTCATACAGACACAAAGTGAAATGAAATGCATGACACGATCATTGTTTCACACTGCTTGTTCAGTATCCTAATCACCCAACAATCACACTTAAAAAGCTTGCAAGAACACTATAATTTAAAGAAAAAAGTGCCACAGTAATGGTCACTACCTGTTACCTTTTCTCATCTCTAATTATTTTCTGTTAATCACTTCCTGTTGTAAATAAGTTGCCTCTGAGACACGTTAAAAAGATACGATCTCAGTGGGAGGGCCTGTGCAGCCCTGGCTGTTTGCATTTGGGGGTGAGAGGCAGAGCAGGGGGGGCATGGGCATTTGTCCAATGTCCAAATGTTAAATCCACCTCTGATTGCACTCTTTAGGAAATATTTAAATGCTGCTTTTTAGTTTTAAAAGATGTACTTCTTTTTATACTTTGCACGCATCATCATAGGAAACGCTCTGTTATTTTAAAGGTGCTCTTTAAGGGATTCCAGCACTTCCTAAACACCCAGCACCCAGGATTTACATTTTACTTTCAAAATAAGACCCACAATGCACATGATATATTCTGTTGAAATGCAAACTCTGTTAAGTTAATCCGACAGTATGAGCTGATCAAGTCGGTCCTTAGTTTGAATCATGAAACGTTCTGGCAGAGTAGCCCAGCCTTCCTCACACATAAAGATACATTCTATTTAGGTCGGAGCCCCACTGTTAAGTATGCATGAGAAGATCTGAAAATGGTCCATACTTGCCATCCTAGCCTTATCATTTTCAGGTAGGGCCTTTTTGGAACAACTCGGTGAGGTGCAGCTTGATTACATAGGCATAGCAAGCAAGGCACTCAAATCTGGGCATATACATGTTCACTTTCGAAGACACACTGAAACAAACATGCATTGACAAAGCCAATAGCTTTGGCTTTTGATTAGTCATGGATAGGCATTTGCCAGGCACTGCTATAAGGGTACTACCTGGCCATAAGATGGGAACAGCTGGAAAATGGTGCAAGTACCTGGGCATATGATGGCATTGCCTAACAAAGGTTGAATACCTATAGACAAGCAAAAACTGTTGGCTTTGCGATTGCTTGTTTAAGACAGTACTTCAGGCAGAGGCATTGACAAAGATATTGCTTATAAAACCAACTGGCTGTAGACACACATTAAGAGTTTTTCTGTTATACTAGAAGTACATTTACAGTGGCAATTAATTAATTAAACACTAAATTAATGTTTAGATATAACACTGGCAGGCCCTATTTAGCAACACGTTTGGGGTTACTTTGCGATAGAGCTTGCTCAAAGAGTTCTAGAAAGGTTATGTTTTGGTGTGGGAGAGGCAGGTAGTTGGTGGTAATGCCATGGGCTCTAACATAGCCATGGCTAGTCATTGAGTGGGCAAATGACCAAATACACCAATAGCATGTGTGTTTCTCCTCACATTTGATCTGCATCCTGTGTTCCACTGCATGAGTTCTGGCTTGAACCTAATAGGAAAAAGTCTGAATCAATTATAACCACTGGCATTGCACTGGCCAGCCTTCTTTACCATTGTTTGCAAATCAGCCGTGACCCATTCACCAGGGCGAGAAGCCCTTCCCAAACTGCTAGGCCACAAGGCCTAAAAATGCAAGTGGTTTCTGTGTACCAGTGCATAGCGGTCGTGGCCTAGCAATTGAGATGGGACTGCACCTTTTGGTGGCAGCACCAAGAGTCATTTGCTAATGGCTTGTCCCATTCTGTAATGGCACAGACATACTACAGAATTAGGGCATGCAGCAGAATAAATACTTTGAATGTAATTGGTAAGGTCCCCTAGTCAGTTGATGCACCTCCTTCAGAAATGTGTATTCAAGCAACATCATCTGTCATTTATTATTTGATATAGTTAACCATTTTATTAAGCATGATACGAAAAACCGCTATATTCCCACAAAAGATAAACATGCTTTAAATTACAGAAAGCAAAACTGTGATTTTAGGTTTGAGAAAATAGTTGTAGGCAGCCAGCTTGAACAAGTGTGCTACCTCACTTATAAGTGTGAATGGCCCTCAATCTCCCTGGTCATTTCATGGCTGTGGGGCATACATTTCTATTTCTATATATTTCTAGAGCAACAACACCCACAGGCATCCAGGTGCTACATCATTATGTAGGGCATGAAAACAAATCTTGGCCAACCTCCTGCAGTTCAGCCTCTCAGAATGATATCTCTGAGGTTGCTGCTGCATGTGTAGAGTGAAATCCACCCACACCCATATTCCCTCAGGTCTCACTGGCATGGCCTACTCTCTAAGAGGGCCAGGAGGTGGCTTTGGGGGGGCCCGGCCTCCCTTGCCCCCCTGCTAGAGCCGGGCCTGCTTTCAAGGCGTCCAGTGAACTTGCACACTCCTGACTGATGCTCGATGCGAACCATCTCGCGCTTGGACCATCCGTTCACAGCAACATCGAGGAACATGGCTAGTGAGTACTGCCAAGGATAGTTTAATGCTTTGTAGTGGTGCATTAGGTTCACACTTTAATATGTACTTGATATGCAACATTATAAGTACTTATGAAATCACTCTTTTGACACAGAGCCCCATCTAGTTCAGGCTCTTTAGGGCCTGAAATCGGCCTCGCCCCTGGATGCAGTTCCCTCCGTATTTTGAAAGCTCTTCCTCAGAGGGCTATTGGAATGTTCAGACGCATTACAGCTCTCTTTTTCCTTGGGCAAAGTCCCTACTGCTCTTAAACACACAGTGGTCACACCTCTTCTGAAAAAAATCAAACTCAGACCCATAGATGCCAGCCAATTACAGACCCATCGCTCTTCTCCCAGCTATGATGAACCTGATGGAAGCTGTGATTACTCCAGTTTTCTTGTCTGCACCCTTCTCAATCTGGTTGTTGACCCACAATGGGTATAGAGTCAGTAATGATCTCACTGCTAGATGACCTAGCTCTGCTTCAGGACTGTGGAGAGGCCGGAGTACTTATGCTCCTGGACCTCTCTGCGGCTTTTGACACTGTGGATCATATCTTATTGAACCGGCTAGAGCAAGCAGGGGTTACTGGACCCCTTTTGGTATGGTTCGAGTCTTTCCTTGAAGCACGCTCTCAAACTGTCTCCTTTAAACCTTTTTTTCCTCTCCTATAGAATGACTTGTGGCGTTCCGCAGGGGTCAGCTCTGTCCCCCCCTTCTTTTTAATCTATACGTACTACTCGCTGACCTCAGTGCTGAATCTGGAGTCCTTTTGTAAACCTATGCCAATGACACCCAGCTGGTGTTTCGGCTGGACTCCCCACAAACGGATCCCCTGAAAAACTTCAGGACTGCCTGGAGAAAGAAACAATTGGATGGCGACAAACTGGCTAAAATTAAATGGAAGCAAAACGGAGGTCCTGGTGTCCGAACCTCAAAAGGCGGATCACCTTTGGAACCCGCAGTACTGGCCGGACTTGCTGGGTCCTTGCCCGGTGCCCTGCACTTCAGTAAAACGCCTTGGGGTGAAACTCCTACCCACTGGCTCGCGTGAGGTGCAGATTTCTGCCATATGCAGGGCCAGTTTTGGAAAACCGAAGGTCTTGAGGAAGATTCTTCCCCAGCCAACCGAACAACATTGGTGACAGCAACTATAATAGGGTCATTGGATTACTGCAATGGTATATACTTGGGACAACCCAAGAATCATATCCAGTGCATGCAGGTACTACCTAACTTGGCAGCTTGACTGGCACTTATGGTGCCACGTCTGACCCCCTCAGTAGGTCTCCTGCACCGCTTGCATTTCACTGCCAGTGGCAACCCGGATTGAATTTAAGACACTTTGTGCCATCCATCGGGCTGTGTAGAATGTTGGCTCGCAATAACTAAAAGGGAATATAGATTTGTACTGCCCAGCCAGACAACTGAGTTCTGCCTTATGTAAGTAATTTCAATCCGGCACTTCACCTAAGTCAACGCCTAGCGTGCAATGCACAACTGAAATCCTTATTTGTGTCTAAAAGTTCTTTTATTCTGAACGATGTACCACTCATATCACGCCCCTTTCTTGGAACCCCCCCGGTCACACTGAACCAGGAATCAGGCTGGGTTGCAAAGTTAAAGTATTTATTTATGTAGTTACAAATTAATCACACTATGTTTAATGGGTATACAATAATCACCAATGGGGTGATGGAACACAAATAATCTCTTTAATATACACAAGGAGTAATAGTGAGCAAAATAATTCAGCACAGAAATAATACATTTGTGTGTGTTCAGATCAAATAGCAGTGTGGTTACTAGTTCCCCCTGCACATCCTTCAACCCCCCCAATAGACAATGTAAAGAGATAGGAGGAGAGAACAGGTTTCGGAATGGCAAAATTCAAACAATATATCAATGCCAATGTCCCCCCAGCAACACAAGAGAAAAACGGAATTGATTGGCAAGCTGTCAAAATGGTTTTAAAGTTATCTTGAGAATGGATTGGGTAAAAACACTAAATATGGTTTAAATTGCTGAAATTGTTTAAATTCTTATGGGAGCCGCTTTAGATAGTTGCATACAAACATTAGCAATGATTTAATACTAAGAAACAAGGTGAAATCTTAAAACTGAGATCAGAAGCAATCAAAAGCCGTTTTACATGTGTCAAAAATTCCCCTAAACGAAAATTTGTGGCAAACTTTTCAGTGTGCGATAATCGCTATTACGGGAGAACCATAAGGATTTGGAATGTGAATTAAAGGTGTGGATGTTAGCTACAAACACGTTTAAATGGTGTTTCTAGCACAAAAACTGAATGAGTTATGGACGTTTTAGCGGAGCTTGTTTTTCTGAGATAGGCGCAAGAATGGAAAACAGGAATGCACTTTTAAAATGACAAAAAGGATTTCTTACACTAGGGTAAAGACTAGTATAATGCCACACAGGAAGGTCATTCACTGCCGCTCATAGCAGTTCAGGTGTGTTACTCTACTTTCTGTTTGGTTTGGAAATTACTTTTTTAATCAATCAATAGGAAGTTAGGGTTTTAGGAATACATATGAGAGAAGAGTCCACACAAATATAGTTCTAACAATACTGGCTTGGAAAGAAAGAGGATGGGTTTAAGATAGGGATTACTAAGCAAGGTACATAGGTTAGTGACACAGTTCTAGCTACAGATACTCACTATGTGCTTCAAATGGAACTGTCAGAATTTCTGGTCAGGGATTGGCAGCGTCAAGGCGCTTTGGACACTGCAGGGCACAACTGGACTGGATCTGATCTGCAATGGCTCTGGTCACAGCACTGCACAACTGGACTGGATGTTTTGGTTCTGATGACAATTCTTTTAGCAGGCAAGCAGTAGAGCACAGCCCGGCTGTCTATTTGCCCTTAGGTTTCTGGGGTTCTGGTTCTGGAATTTTAAGGCCTAGCTGAAAACGGTTCAGCTACATGATGGGCCTTTCTGCTTTCCAAGTTTCTGGAGTCTGGAGCAAGGAAGATGGATGGTTCTGCTTCAGGGTGCTCCGCCAGCAATCGGTTAGTGGGTGAATCTGTGTGTCCTCCTGAGTGCTGAGCTGTCTCTATTTATGCTTATGATAAAGGGGTGTGTGTGCTGGTTTATCCTAAGCGCGCCCCTCTGACAGGGATTGGTCAAGGTCTCCCCTCTCCCTTGGTAGGAGGAGAAGAACAGGGTGTCACCATGATGATGTGGGTTTACGAGCCCTAGATTCCACCCCTAGCCTCTTGAACACAAAATCTACTTTTAATACAATACATATTTACAAATGTGCAACCTCTATATCAGGCATATATACCGATTACAGATTTTGTGTAGCAGATAACCCCGTCGCTGTAAGATCTTGTGTCTGCTTTTTACAGAATTTTGCCCTTTTTGTCCGGAACACAATGTTCAATTGCGGAGCAAATTTCTACAAATGTGCGCATTAAACATGGGCATAAGTGTATGAAGTTTCATGCTTCTATCAAAAATACATTTTGTGTAATCTCACATTTTCTGCCGTTTCTGTTTAGAACATGTCACAGAGTTCCGGCGCCTTTTAAAATGTGCAGTCAATATTTACATTAACAGTGCTGTTATTTTTGTGTTTTTAACAATTTTACACAGTAAGTTATCCGTCTTTTTAAAATGTGTCTTTGATCATTGTTAAGCAACAACTGGTTGTTTGTCTCCGCCTCCTTCTCCCTGCAGCTCCGAAACAGTCTCCTCCCAGTTCCTCCTGGGCCCAGGCCATTTTATGACCCTTCACACTTGAAAGTTCCTGTAGCCAGAGGATGTCCATTGTCTCCTTCCCACAGCAGCCCAAATTTTCCTCCCACCCTATAATCATCACATAGGTGTGATTGCCTGGTGGAGGGAAGCTGTTATACTGGTTTGGTTGCTTTTTGTCAGGTTTAAATTCAAGTGTTATTCTGTTGCATTTTTTTTCTTGGTTTAAAATAAACTTGTGATTTCTAAACAAGCAGCTAGAACACTGATTCCAGATTCTAAACCATGGGATTAAACAGTTACAACATGAGTTACTCTCAGTACAGGCCACTTAGATTTCAGACATTAGATTTCAGGTGTACAAGTTTACAGTTTCTCATGCAGGCTTCTGACAGCTGTCATTCAGGCGGCCGATGGCACTGCCCCCAGATTTTGACAGATTCCACAGGCAGGCAACTTTTGCTGTG
Organism: Ambystoma mexicanum; assembly: GCF_040938575.1. Classification (NCBI taxonomy): domain Eukaryota; kingdom Metazoa; phylum Chordata; class Amphibia; order Caudata; family Ambystomatidae; genus Ambystoma; species Ambystoma mexicanum. The sequence continues at coordinate 558,609,835 of NC_090931.1, forward strand.
GAGGTTTTTATAACAAATTCAGCTTTTCAGGACATTGTAAGTGCACAATGATTTCTTGAACGAAATGAATTGTAGCCCCCAGCAAGAGTATTGGATGTTTGAGGGTGTTTTGTACCGGCATTCTGCAGTTTCAGCAACCAAGAAAAAAAAGGATTTAAAAGCAAGGTTTTGGATTTCTTTCAGCAAAGCACTGCCTTTCCCTCTGTGCTCCATTTTTACTTGTTGTGAAGCCCAGTGGCATGTTTCAGGAGTGAGCTCTCTGTTCCACCACTGACAGCATGCATGGTAGATTTGGCAGCCATCTTTTTGTGTCGCAAAGCGCAATTTCCATAGGTTTTGGCATGCAAAAGGGTTTTGCGGCCATTTTTATATTTCTCGTATCATCAGACCACAGGGATGCTGCATGGCAGAGCAAAAGTGGGTCAAGACAACCCACACTTACGCTTACTTTTCAAGATCCCCAAATACTAGCTAAAGCGACTGGGTGGCCATTCCTTTTCAGTACTGGCCCCAAGTCTATGGAATGCTCTCCTACTATCTTTAAGAGCTATTGACGAGTATCTCCCTTTTAGGAGAGCTCTGAAAACCCATCTTTTCTAGCTCTGTTTCTCTACAGGTTAGGAGTATGAAGTATCCGCCGCAGGGCTGCCGACTTTAGCACCGAGATGTCTTTGGGCCTTAGTTGTGCGCTCTATAAATTTTCAAATAATAATAATACTAATAATAATAGTTACTGACAGCGACAGGACTACATGGATTTCAATTGACAGTTTAGCAGGAATGGTACAGATTTCAAAAGGTAAAAAAACTTGGCAGATAGCATGGTGTACCAGTATCTTCCCCTAAACCATGTGCTGTAAAGTCTGGTATCAGTAGAAATGATCAAATTGAAAAGAAATTGAATGGAGAAATGGCGCATGTGATCAGTTTGGACTTGACAAAGTGAAAAATACATCTTCTGGTCTCTACAGTCAGCTAAGGTCTGTTGCATGCTCAAGCGTAGTTCCTGCCTTTCCTTGCAGAAAATGTATATAGGTTTAATATAGGTTTTGCTCTCTATACAGCTATGTCTGCAGAAAACCTGCATCCGGCCCATTCATATATCTTCACGACAAACCCTTCAGCATCTATTGGTTTCACTTGAAGAACCAGGCCTTGGTCAATTCTTTCACTCACCAAGCCCTGATAAACTGAAACAAAAGTTTGTTTCAGACTCTAATCAAGGTGGCTTCCACAAACTTGTTTGGACAGATCTTTTTGGGATTCCGCTTTTTATCCCCAACCTAAGGATTCACTGCTAGAAGTAGTGATGAGGGCTGTGGTAAGTCAGAGATAGGATATGGACGCAAGGACAAATTTTCCAAAGAAGATTTGTTTTATTAAACAAGATAATACCTTACCTGTCCCTAATTCTAAGATGCATTCCCTGCTCTTGAAACAAAAATTAAACAAGTGCTTGTCAGGATGTCTCACAAAAACTCTGTCCTCTTTCCTAAACACGTACTAAGTTAATCCCTGTCCCCACCACTGTAACAAAAAGGATAACAATTTCAGCTCCGAAGAAAAAATCACTTCCCCCTATTTATTGGCTTGTGGTGGTTGGTGTGAACACCCCCAACTAGAAAGAGGTTTCAATGTTCTCTTTCAGACCCTGGGCCAGTGGTAGTAATTACAACATCTTTCATTTCTCACTGAAGGTTGTTCCAGGTCCCCACCACCCAAAATGTTCCTTTTCTCTGAGCCAATCCACCTGGCTGGACAGTTCACACAATTCAAGTTCAAAGATGGTACAATGTAACTGGGTCTGTGCTCCTTGTTGTGGACAATGTCTCTCAATCCCCCCCAGACCCTCCGGGGTAGATTGCACTTTGCTCCACTTAGGCTAACTGGCTCTTCTACCTTTCTCTGCTTGTCAGGTTACACGTCCCCTTGTGGGATTTCTCATTCCCCAATATGGTGTGTGCATTCACCCCCTTGTGGAGACTCTTGTTGCTTAACCTGGCGTGGGCCTTCATCCTCTCTGGGCGTCTCATTGTTTATCCCAGCGTGGCCGTTCAAACCCTTGTGGGGTCTCTTGTAACTTAGCCAGGTGTGGGCCTTCACCTTCTCATTGGGTCTCTTATTGCTTAGCCTGGTGTGGGCAATAGGGTGGCCTCACCACCCTCCTGCTGCGCATACCTGTTCTCTGGTGGCGGTGTCTTTTGGGCAAGGTGGTCTCTCTGGCCAGGGCATATCTGCCCCTTTGACTTAGTTGCAACCCTTGTTGCCTTTTTCGTGTTGGTTCTTCCTGTCTTTGAATGATGTTCTTTCAGCTGTGGTTTGGCAGGACGCTGGCTTGCTTTTCCTGGTGTGGCTTCAGACCTCTGCAGCAGGTCACAGCTCCCTAGGCTTTCCGAATTCCTGGACTCTGCAGCGTTCTGTGGGCTTTTCTGCTTTCCTTCCCACACCCCTGTCTGGGTGGTCCTGCCTCTAGGTACCTCTTATGAGGGAGACGTTTCCTTCGCTGTGCGGCTTATCAGAATGACTTCTCGTGGCGTCTGGCGGGTGCTTCCCTGATTGGTCACGGCACTAGGATTTTTATGTTCCTCCATGGAGTGAGGTGGCGAACTCCATTGGTTCTGCTGTGTGGGTAGCGGCGGTACCAATCTTGGTCATAAACCAAACCAACCACCTTTAAAGGGCCCTCCACATTACTGTCTTTCTCAACTCCAAAATAACCAACACACACTTGAGATTCAGTAGGAGAGGGAGGAGGATTAAAAACCCTCCTTGGGGCTTCCTTATCCCACAGCGATGGAGTGGGTTGATTCCCAGTGGGATCCCGTTTGCCCAAACCTCCTAGAGGTTAAGAATAGAAGGCTCACTTTCCTAGTCCCAAAGAGGGTGGCTCCCCCTTGGGGAGAAGGGACACATTCCCTGGATTCATCACAGGGCCTAGCTGCTGCTACCTACACGACTTGGAAATCTGTCACCTTGCAGGAAGACAACCAGGAAGTCACAATAGAACTGGAGACAGAATTTTGATCTCCTGGATAGAAATGTTCTCAGACAACAGATCTGGGTCTAGAGGTCATCTCTTCTCAAGACTTAAACTATCAATTTTAGATACAGAATTGTGTTGTGACTGGCCGAATGCTGTGCTGCCCATCTATGAATGCTGAGATTGTTGGTGAAAATCTGTGGAATGTTGATAAATACTTGGTGTGTGGATGTTGTGAATGTGCCATTTGGGGGCCTGAGTTGGAATGTGTGGGCATGGCCGGTGGATGGCCTCTCCTGTATACGGCTTGCTTAAGAGTAACTGTAACTTTGTACGTGTTCTCTCTGTGTATATATATATATAAGGGACATTTGTGGATATGTGTCTGCATCTGTTCGAAATGTTCAGCATACTTCCCAACACACTACAAACCTCAAATTTGGCATGTGGGTAGGTTCCATGGTGTAGACAACATAAAAAGTATAAAATATAAATATACCTTTGCCTAACATTTTTGTTGTTGTAGGAATTACTGTGCGAAGCACGGGTACAACTGCTAGTGTAAAATAAAGCTAACTGGACTTTCTAACTAAAAGCTGGTCTGTGCCTGAACTCCAAGCAATCTTTGAAATTACAAAAAACAATGCTTCTAACATGTCAAAGGAGCCATGTCACATTATGACAGATATTGGTATACTCACCCAATATCCTCTACCTTAGATACATCAGTACCCTTTGTTCAAAATGTCTCTAGCTATTTTCAGATGAAGTAGCAAAAAACGAGGTCTGAAATACTTCCCACTTCTACGATCCAATTCTTATGGTTAAATAGGGATCTATTTATGTCTATGAATTTAAGTTTTATGCTTGGAATCCTTAACCAACTCAACTAATTGTTCTGGATCACAAACTGATTCAGTTACGCCAGTATGAGGTTCTCGGTCTGTTTAATTAATCTCTAAATTCTGGTTTAAGAGCTTCTCTATTGAAAAAAGTAGTTGGTAAACCCCTCCTGAAGAAACTATAATTGAATCACAACGATTAGGAGGACGGACTTCAGACTGATTTCCCAACCGTCATTCTTGGCAAAGCAGCTTAAACATATCGCTATGAACCAGCTCCAGCACAGCCAGGCTGCAGGTCAGGTAAGAGTACTATGCCAATTACGAGGGCCATTTTTAAGCACTGTGGAAAAAATTGAATGGTTACACTGATAGGGTCCTTATTTTAGGGATTTGATTCAACCCTTTTCGGATGCTAACTTGAAGCCTGCAAGCAGCACAAGGATCATGGCAACACACACTAAACCTGCTAAGCTATTTTATCTGTTTGTTTTACTTGTATATGGTTTTAAAAGAACCTTTACCAAATTTAAAATCAATATTTAGTATTTAAAATTACAAGTTTTAAAATACAAATACAAACTACAAAATACTAAATGTATGTGCATATAAGAATGCAAAGGCAAACTCACAAATACAATGGCAAATTCACAAATATTAAATACAAGACTACACACCGAAGCACAAAACTGGACAATTACCAGTATTCACGCAAGAAGTTAAAATGATCTAAGGTAAACATGAAAACTTATCTTTACATTTAGTAATACTTATCGTCACTCTTCCCACTTAGTGATTCTCCATAATAAAATTGCATAATAAAACCATTTATATCACATTTCATAATAATACCCAAAACAAAGTAACCCTATACATTCCATATTTCGTAGTGTGCTTTGTCAAGCCCCATCTAACCGGAGTTCTGCTGTACAGGGGTACTAACCTATAACCTCTTGCTCCTGCGGAAGTAATATTATAATATGTCGCCACAGCCAGTACAGGTCAAGATGTACACCACAAGACCCTGTATTCAGGCAGTAGCTCCAAAAAGACACTGTACCAAATGAGTCATAGTTGCAGACTTATTTTCCGAATATTTGCATATAAGATGGTCCTAATATTTTACATTCTGTAAAAACATGCCTGGGGGTTCCATCTTTCCTAATAATTTACAAATGGGAAATGTCATTAAGTCTAATGGTATTTGGAGTAACGTCCCTTTGTATACCAGTAATGGAAGCTGATTTATTCGCAGCGTGAGCATCAGGTTGGGGGCACTGTCGGAGATAAGGTTGAGCCTATAAATAGAGGTGAGAAACACTAGCTGTATATCTATGGTGTCATAATGTGGCTAGATGGGTGTAGTTATTAATCCATTGCCAATTGTCCCCCTTCCTCTTAAATATCGACTTTAAGTTATCGTAACTTGTTCCCAGCTTAAAATCTGGGCGCCAATTTATCGTATTATATATATTATATACGTTTTCGAGTGCTCCCAGCCTAAACCTCCCATCTCTGCCAGCAACTCTTAATAATCCACATTTAGGATTTGAATTGGCTTTCAGGTATAATTCACCTTGTTTTATAAGTAAAAGCCCCCTCAGGGAGACCAAGTCCAAATCTAGTCTAAGATATTCAACTGGGGTGGACGGTGGGAGTTTCAAGACCCTTCTACTGAATGCTCCCTCCAACTTATCAAGCCGTTATTGCCTCAAGACCGTACAGTATAATACGACACAAAATGTGTCTATGCAACATAATTAGCCCCTCGATGCAATATCCCGCTGTATTTCTGCTAAATATATCTATTAGATGCATCAGTCTCCTTGCCTTCCCTTTTTTTGATTCTATAATATGGGCGTACTTCTTACAGCTGCTCATTTCCAACCCAAGGTATGAATACATTCCAACATAAGACAAGGTACTCAAACGCGTAGGAAAAGTGGGTCGGTTTACCTTCTCTGCAGAGATTATTATTTTATCAGGGTGCAAAATTAGCACTCGCCACTAGCCATTGGCCCGTGGTAGTTTAGTCTTGGCAAGTAAGAAATTGTGTGCTGCCTGTATGTATAGGATTATGGATGGCTAGTAGCTTGCAACCTGAAATAATTTTGCATCCTGATTTTATTGTTTATCATCACCCTGGTTGCAATATTCAATACTTCACAGGTCCATGTGGACCCACTATTGCCATCTTTGACCCTCAGGGCACACTATCCCTGGGAGACACAGGAAGGCTTTTCTGCATGCAAGTGCCTTGATGCTGGTTTGGCTGGAGGGTTCAATCACATGGATCAATCGTTTTAATAGCAAGATCTATTTGTACTTTTAGCAGGCACCAAGCTTTTCATACCTATCTTTTTGTCATTGCACATATGGAGCACCGGGCCATAAGTCCAAACCACGCTAGTGCAGGCTTCCTCACAATTTGCCGCCACGGCATAAGAGCCAGCTCAGAGGGAACATGATTGTGGCAAATTTGTGATCATTCAATTCTTAGCTTCCCTCTGCCAAAACAAACCACCACAATTCCATTTCCTATGCTGCCTGATTGGAAGGTAATTCCGATAGTGCCTAAAGAGGTCGTAGATGGATTTAAATCATACCCACCAACATAATGGTGATCTTACCTGTGAACATGAAACCTGTGTTTTAACATGCAAAAAGCACAACGGTTGGCTTTGCCAAAGCTTGCTTTTAAAGCAGGCACTAGCCAACCGTTAACTAAAGAGTCCATCCATCGTGCAACACAAAGGCTACTGTGCAGCCAACTAGACAGTAACACTATTTGTGTTATAAAACAAACAAGCTTTTATGTACACAGTGCTTAGAAGTAGGAGTAATCCAGCACAGCGTCACATGGTTTAAAGGCTCTCTAGCCCATGCAGATGAATCATAGCCAGGGCAGGTACATGCACACTTACGACTGCTGTTTAAAAATAATAATAATATTGCTGATTTATAAATCTATTTTAATTTTAGTTATTGGTGTTTTTTATAGAGCAGAATCACAAGAAAGCCGTTTCAAAGCGCTGAAGGAGGGGGAAAGGGTACTGTTTAGAACCTAAGATAACAGTACATTATCAATTCTGGTTAGCATTGAGGGTGAGTGAGCTTCCTGCAAATGTCAATTCAAGGTCACGGTCTAACTCAAACCAGAGGGCGGGCAGAAGAACCCAAGTGCTGGTCGGGCTGAATAAGAGCCATCAGCGGATCTGGAGATTTCTCCTGACATTTTATGTTTCATGGGACCGGACAGCACCAGCCCAATAGGAGGCAGTGGATGGCAGTGCAATTCCCATGAAAGGCCGGCTAAGTGGAACTTCAAGGCTCATTTGAATCATAAATTTGGATCAGCTCTCAATTCTTTGGGTAGCTCGTTCCAGATTTAAAGGAAATTAATCGAAAAGTACCTGTCTCCTGCTCGGAGTTTCTTGATCTTGGAACCATAAGAAGATTTTCTCCAGTTATCTGAGATCCCTGTCGAGTCGGCAGTGCATCAGGCGAGACGTGAGGCTCACATTGTTGAGACTGCAGTGAGTCGAGCAGAGTTTCAAACACATGGAACTGTCTCTTACTCCGCCCAATATTCATTATCTACATCTCAAAAAGATGAACAGTTGGGGGGCGTGGCCAAGATGGCGGCTGAGTGGACGTTTCATGGTGGAGCTCCGTCCCAGCCTGATGCAATAAGGAAGAAAACCGACATCAGGCACGTTTGAGAACATAAACCAGAATGGTGTGAGCTGAAATGGAACATTGCAAGCAATCAAAGGGAGCAGAGGAAGCGTCTGCGGCCAGCAAGCGAGAAGGTGAGGTGAGCGGGCCGGCATAGAGGGAGAGGAGGACCGGAGGGAAAAATGGCGGGCGGCCCCTGCTAACCTCAGAGCAGTGCAGCGGAATGGAGCCAAAGGTGGGGATACCCAGACACGGAGGGAAGTATTGCTGTAGTAGGAGGCAGACCCCATCAGAAGAGGATTGAGGCGCACAGTGGGGATCAGGTAGAGGTGAGCAGTTGAAGGCTGCACTGGGCGCGAAGACTCAAAAGAGATGGTGAGTGGTGGAAGCGGAGCAACGCGACTGCGTTGCAGGGGAGCTGAGGCCGGAGGAAGATCAAAAAGTGATGCCTGGCATGTGAGGAGCTAGGCGAAGTGTGAAGTGTGCATCCTGCTGTGGACCTGCTGGAGAGGTGCAGTGTAGCCAGAGCACTGCTGAAAATCAAAGGGAAAGGTTGCTGCGTTGCTGGAGAGGAGAGATGGTCAGCCAAGCGCAGCAGACATCAAGCGACCCACGGAGGTGCCCTCACGCAAGGAGCTGGAGCTGCCGGAGGGCAGAGACGAGAAGAGGGACGGTGAGCCAAAACAAGGAAAGAGCTAGCCAGTCCAGCAGAGGTGCTCCATTCCCGCAAATGAAGCTCCGGCAGCGGGAAGAGGAGGAGCACAGAAGAGGGATGGAACGCCATGGAAGGTAGGATCAGTGGGGAGATAAGGGATCACTGCGGCGGCCTGGGAGATCCAACACCCTATGAGAAGAAGCAGAAGAAGAGCAGTGAACTGAGCAGCTGTAAGACTGCTAGCAGGGATCCTTGTCGGCGGCTCCAACACAATGAAGATTGGGGAGGTCCCTGGAGATGCTGGTAAGACCTGCAGGAGGGGAAATCACTACAACCAAGCACCAGGGGAGGACAGGGGGGTCCCGGACTTGACACCTAGCAGTTGAATCACCCAGAGGGGCAGTGGGGGAAATACTACCCTGATCTAGGCAACATGCATTGACCGGCAGTGGGGGAAATAGTACCCCGATCCAGGCAACAGGTACTATGCTCCCCAGCACACCCTGCAGGGCCAGTGCAAAACAACCCCCATACAGACTGACTGGGATGTCTGCTAATAAGAACACACAGCACAATAAGGCCTAGACAGAAGCAAGACCGGGGGCAAAGAAGTCAGAGGAGCCAGAGAAGAGGAGGGACTCCTCAAGACACATGGGGGAAAGCAGAGGGGAAGGGACCCCGCCCACCACAACAACAAAGGGGTGATCCAAGGTGCACCAATAGAAAGGCCGAGGGAGCACCAGAGGAGCAACCCAGGAGCTAACAAAGGGGATACCTTTTGATTAGGGGGAAGAGAGCAAAAGCATTACATGGACCTGAAATGCCCTCTGGCTGAAAGGCAGAGGATATTGGATGACCCCATGAAAGAAAGACCAACAGTCCATAATGTTATTCATTCCGCTCCGTGTGTGGTACTGACATACCCGAGACTGATGCCGATGGATAGGTCTTATGTGAGTGCTTGGGAGAAACTGCGTCAGGCTTGGGTAAGGGAGTTGGGCAAAGAAATATCACTAAAGGAGTGGGATACCTTGAGGAGAGTTGGCAGGCAATCAAAGATGGATTTGGGCCTACGATATGTGTGGCAAAGGATACTGTGCCGACTGTACTGGACCCCAGTGAGGATGTTTAGTTTAGGCCTGTCGGATGACACGTGTTAGGGCTGTGGTTGCAATGGGGGTACCTTATTGCACATGTTGTGGGCATGTCCAAGGGTGAATGATTTCTGGAATGATGTTCTGGATAGAGTGGATTTAATATTGGGGGATACACTACCGAGAATGCCTTGTCTACGATACTCTTGTCGAATAAGGAGAGAGGTGTGGTGGCTCGGGAGCATGCTGAATGGATTAATAGATCAATAGAGAGCTTGTGGTGGCAGCAAGGCAAATCTTAAAGGTATGGAAATCTAGATTGTGACTTTCTCGGATGCGAATGTTACTTTGTTAAAAGAGTTGCGCTCAGATTGGAAAATGCCAGAGATTGCTACCAGATTTCTTATCTATGATCACGTGGCTTACCTCTAGATTCAGGAGTACCTCGAATCCAACAAACTCCTTGGCCTTAGGAAATCAGGCTTCAGGCCTCGGCACGGGACAGAAACTGCCCTTATCGATCTGAAAACACAAATCGAGGACCTTAAAGACAAAGGGAAACTGGCTATGTTGCTCCTATTGGACCTATCTGCAGCCTTCGACCTTGTTAAATGCTGCATCCTTTGTCAACACCTCTCGTCAGCCGCCAATTTTTATGACTCTAACACTTCCTGGATTAGATCATTCCTTGACAATAGATCTATGCGGGTCTTCTCCCCCTCCACGGCCGCTGAGCCTTCACCTGTTCCTTGCGGCGTGCCCCCAGGGCTTCTGTGTGTCGCCCACACTTTACAACGTGTTCACTAAACCTCTCTTTGATATTCTTGACTATCTGGGTGTCACTTATACGAATTATGCCGACGACACCCAGATACTCATCCCTATCACTGGAGACTATTTGGTGGACACCAAATCATTGAATGACGTCTACCTGGTTATACAGGCCTGGATGGCTCAACATGAGCTCTGTCTTAATGATGATAAGACTGAGCTCCTCATCCTTGGTTCACACTATCATCTCAGCAAATTTGATCCTGCTTTCAAGTCTTTCATCATTGACGGCAACACCATCAAGGTCTCTAATGACACTAAAACCCTTGGCATCTACCTTGATTCCACCTTGTCACTGTCCAGACAAACCAATTCTGTTACATCTGCCTCAGCCTACACATGCAAACTGATTACCGCTTGTCACCCCTTTCTCTCCATGGCTAACTGCATTATCTCAGCCAGAACTCTTGTCATGTCGAAGATCGACTATTGCAACGCTCTTTATTTGGGAACTAGTAAACGGAACCTAAACAAGTTGCAGGTCACTCAGAATAATGCCATCAGGGCAGCCCTCAACATTCCAAGAAATAATCACATATCAGACAGCAGACATAACTTGGGCTGGCTTTCAGTAGCCCAAAGAATCTCACTAAAAACCCTGACACGCATAAGTGTCTTTCTAACCAGGCTCCCACATACCATTCCAATCGATTCACACCCCACACTTTCATTCGCCCGCAGCGATCTGCCCAAGCCAACGGTCTCGCCCAGGTTCAAGCGGCAAAAAGAGGGTGGAAGCAGCTTCCCGGTGCCAGCAACCAAATTATGGAATTCACTGCCCACTACATTCAGGTTCGAACCTTCCTTCTACACCTTCAAATGTAAAACTAAACTGTGGCTTTATGATAGCGACAATTACACTAAGTAGCGGCCCCACTCGCTACCTACTCCCTACTTTGACCATTTCCTACCATATTCTGACACACACCTGTATATACCGGCTACTGTAAATCTTGATTGTTTATAACCTGTATATACCTACTAACGTAAATTGTGATTGTATATGACCTAACTCGCCACGTGTTCGTTACATATTTTCCTATGTTTATACCTGCACCATCTCATGTTTTATGCTGTACTTGCCTTTTCCATGCCATTTACTACCATATTCTGATACACTCCGGTATATAACTGCTACTGTAATTCTTGATTGTTTAAGACCTGTATATACCTACTAATGTAAATTGTGATTGTATATGACCTAACTCGCCACGTGCTCGTTACATATTTTCCTATGTTGTTAATACCTGCACCATCTCATGTTTTATGCTGTACTTGCCTTATATGTCTTTGTAACCTAACCTAAGATATGTGCCCAGATGCCAGAAGGCCAGGCCCGCTTTACAAATAAAGAAAATGCAAATAAATACAAATCTAACTAGTGTCTCGTCCCTGCAAACCCTCTTTCCAAAGTTACCCTTAATATTCTATCCTGCCAATTGCATCCATAATATTGCATCCTATTAGTGTATCCCCTTGCTGTACTTTGTTCTGTGGAATCGAGACTAGGTTTGAATTATATAAAACTCAGGTCACACCAGTAGAAACTATTGACTTCCATATTTTAGTCAGGGAATTCATTCACTCCTAAAACTGTAAGAAAGGAAGTATTTTAACTTTCAAAATACTGGAATGACTTCCACATTTTTAGAAATGGAATGTTACTACTTCTCTCAAAAAGCTATCCGTGCACGAGATGCCTATGAACTCAATTCTTCTATTCTCAGTTCTGACCTTGTGGGAGGCGCGGCCACCTGCTTGCCGGAAAATAGCGCATGCATCTATGCTGCTTTGGGTGTTTACAGTAAGTCCTATGTCAAGGCCTCTTGTTTCCAGCTTGCTTTCGAGTACCAAGGTATTGTAATTGACGTTCTGTCCCTTTTCCTCTCCCTCAACCCTAATTAGACTGCTGCCTACCCCCACCATCCCATCCTTTTATGTCACCTGTCTGCTTCTGGGCTTTACAGTCCATGCGGCCTCCCCTGGCATCCACTGTCCGGCCCATGAAGCCTATCCATGACCCTCTTCTGCAGCCTTTCAGCTGTACCTGGTATCTACAGCCTGGCCGTGATGCTTACCCTGCTAGCAACCCATGGCCCCCACTCAGTCCAGCCAACATGTGGCCCTTTTTACACTTCAGATTCTGGCAGTCACAAAGAGCCTGTTTGTCCCCGTCACCCACCTGGTGCCTTCTGTCTTCCATGTTCTCGTCTCTCGCCCTGCAGCCTCTAGGCGTAACCGGTTGCAGCAGTGCATCTCTGACACTCACCTTTGAGCCTCCGGTTCGATTCCTATAGCCCGATCCCCGGACTCTCACTTGAGTATTTGGCTTTCAAGTGTTCCTGCTCTCTAGCACTCTGAATTGAGCACTTGGCTTACATCGTTTCTCTATTCTGATAGTCGCTTCCTGGCCTCTTGCTATTATCCTCTCTCTCTTTTAACTTGGCCCTGGCTCTCTTGCCTTCTTCCTGGCCCAGGCCGAACCTCTCATACTACAGCCATCGCCTGCTCATGTAGCCTGCCCCGATGGCTTCCCTGAAGCATATTGTATGCATGGTCGCTCAGTCCTTGTAGCCTGCCACTGGCTCTGTCCACGTAGCCTCTAACTTTCAGTCGGTCCTGGTAGCCTGCTCCGGACTCTCCCAGCGGCATCTGGGCATTCTCTGCAGTTTGGTCCCGACTCTCCCCCCGATTCTGGACCCTGGCTCGACCCCATTTTCTCCCAATACAACTTTTCCTCAGACCGATCACAGACCTTCCTGCAACATGGCCATGGGTCATCTTACCCGGCAGCCTCTGATCTCCCCCTGGCTGTCACAAGCAACCCGACCCGAGCTCTCATCCGCAGTGCTGGTCACTGGGTCGGCTCTTGGCGGATCCGAGATCCGGCATCAGAAATGGAGCCGGATCTCGGGATCCGGCCAGAGTCAGCAGCCCAAGATCATGAACCGCACTAGAAAACTTAAAAAAAAACAAAAAAAAACGCCCGCGACGGCAGCATTGCCTTTTACCGCGGCTTTGGCACTGGTGGGTAATGCACAATGCTCACTACATGTACAACTGATTCCTTTCAGTTGTACATGTAGCGAGCATTGTGGATTACACACCCGTGCCAAAGCCGGCGGTAAAAGGAAATGCTGCAGTCGCTGGCGTTTTTTTGATTTTACGTATTCCAGCATTGCTGGATGCACACTTTGAGCCCCGCCCCCTCTAGACCACGCCCCCCTGCATACCGCCCCCCTCAGACACCTCCCCCACCCCAGCCCTTGTGTTGTGGGATTCCCCCACCACATTTTTTTCCATTTCTAGCACTGCTCACCCGACAGCCTTTCGCCTTCATGCCACGTTGGGTCTAGTCAGCCGCCTCTGGTCTAAGCCCGGACCTTGCTGCTTGCCCTCACTGTCCACAGCAGCATGGGTCAGCACCAACCCATGCCTTGGATCCCAATGTCCGGGCTCCCTAGAGACCAGCATTTATATAGCTTGCGTCGCATCTAGATACAAATGTGAATGTCAGCATGTACCGCACCTAGATGGAATCCCATAATTGCAAGACAGCAATGCCAACTAACCAACCAACTAACAATTCCATCCCTCTGCATACACCTCTCAAACTCTAACCAAACACAACCACAAGCCTAAAACGCAGCAATCCGCACAAACTTCACAACAATGCAACAACAAAACAAACCACACATAGACTTGCACAACAGCACACGGCGACCACAGACCGTAAAACACCCCAAGTCCAGCCAACGGACCGACCGGTCTGAGGCTGCCAATAGCACATCACTGCTCTCTTGCACTTTTCCAGCTTATTCCCACTAACCCACCCCCTCTCCTCCCCTTTTTCAGAGCCGCCATAGCGCCAGGGCACCACTTTGGTGGTGATAGTGCGTGGTACAAATGTCCTTTAACATTAACATACCAAGATGCTGTGTCACAATGGTGAGCCCTACCACGTCACCAACATGGCGTCACAATAGAAAGGGGCCAGGCCATGTCTTTCTGGGAATGGGGCAGCATGGCACATAATATGTGTTTGCCTAGCCGTTGTCTAAGTCATTGGGTGCCAAGAGACTGCTTGCTGCTCCACAATATGCCTGTCTTGTTTTGCTGTCTGTCCCCACACCCCCAAGATATGTAACCGGTTCGAAACAGCGCCTTGATGCCTCTAAGCTTAGGCACTTTGCGAATTCAAATAAATAAATGTCTCACTTTCTTTTTTTTTTCTTTTTTATGTGTGACTTTCTAAGATGCACTGCTATCTGTGTCTACTGCTTCTAATAACTCCAAAGACAATCTGAGAATCTGAGTGCCATCTGCACCCCCCTATTTTCTATGCGTGGCTTGTTATCGCTTTACCGCTCCAAGCTGGATATACTGTGTCCGGTGCTGGGCCCACCTGACAACATAGTGGTGGCAGTGATGTCATCATTGCTATCATTAGCGGCCGGGGTGGAGTTCTGAACCGGATTTTATGTAAAGGATATACATTACATTACCATGAATTATAAAACCAATACAGGGCACTCGACGGCGTCACATTTGCACACAAAAAAAGCTAGTTCCAGTCTAGAGCGCAAGTACCAGTGGGCGAAAACAAATTCTAAAACAAAGGAAATATCATGAAAAAGCCTCTGGGAAGTGGGGAGGTACAGTCGCGGAGGCATCGGAGGTAAAGGTTAGTGGCGGAGACAGTCAAGCTGGGCTTGCCATCAGTGGGGAGCTGTATGCAGCCCCGTCTCTCTGCGTGCGAAGTAGCTGCAAACACAGCAACCTTTACCTACCCGAACCACAATACAAGGCCTCAAACCCAACTTATGTAAGGGCGGCATGGGCACCCAGTTGCTGTAGTTCAAATTGGTGACACCATGGCCTCTTACACGCGGCAAGGCAAGCCTGGACTTTCCAACTGGCTCAGCCCTTCTGCCCCCGTCCAAAGCCTATACATTAAGCACCGTTCATTCGGTAATAACGGGCACTATTACACTGCTTAGAAGGGGAGGAGGCGCGAAACGCTACATATTATTCCAGTCCTCCGGCTGGCTCTGGACATGCTGGGGCACGTTTCTACCTGTAAATAACGACAAAGCGCCCCCTTTTGTATTCCTGCATTGTGTGGTGTGCGGCGCGGCACGTGCTCCGACTGCAGTCAGTGCGGTTCTTTCAAGGCGTCCAGTGAACTCGAACCATCTCGCGCTCATAACATCCGTTCACAGCAACATCGAGGAACAGGGCTAGCGATTGCTCTGCATTTATTGATATGGGTCACACACCAACCAGCCGCCCTAAAAAAACAATCAAAAAACCTACATGACTGATTAGAGAGATGCAACTGCCTCGCGGACACCCGCCTGTTTTTCTTGTGCAGCGCTGTACAGTTTGCCATGGGAGTCTTCGCACGAAATACAGGTGTTTTGTGCGGCGCATATCAAACACTCCGAAGCGTGGGTGGGGGATTTGGAGGTTAATAGCATTTCAATTATCCCCCGTAATACAAATCCAAGACGAAAACGCATTACACAGTAATCTAAGGATAGTTTAATGCTTCGTAGTGGTGCATTAGGTTGACAATTTAATATGTACTTGATATGCAACATTACAAATAATTATGAAATCACTATTTTGTCACAGAGCCCTATCTAGTTCAGGCTCTTGAGGGCCTGAAATCAGCCTCGTCCCTGGATGCAGCTCCCCTCTGTATTTTGAAAGCTCTCCCTCAGAGGGCTATTGGAAGGTTCACAGATGCATTACAGCTCTCTTTTTCCTTGGGCAAAGTCCCTACTGCTCTTAAACGCACAGTGGCCACACCTTTTCTGAAAAAAAATCAAACTCGGGGGGCGCTGTTGCGCGCAACAAAAATGGGCACCTGAACCTAGAGCTCCAGCCCGACTAACATCCGTATCAGAATATATCCTTATTCGGAGCACCCCGCAAGGCTATAGAGGGGTAGACTGCACAGATAAAAGACCCCACGAGTATACAGCAAAAATCCTGATCCAAAACAGTGCAGTTTTCGTGAAGTTACACTGTGGTGAAAACTGAGTGGGAGAAGACTGCGGCGCAAGCTGCGCTCCAGTACCAGGAGAAATCAGGGCTGCGCCGCAGACGCTAAGCCAGGCAGACCATAGAGAGCAGGAATCCCGGCACTGTGAGACACTGATGCTTGGACACAACCCCCCGGATGCAAAGGGGAAAAACAAAGCATTGTATATCGCACTAATCCCAAAAGCGGGCCGGGCGGCAACCCGTGTCAAGTAAGGAAGGAAGCGCCGGAGGAGAGATCTGAGGGGCAACCTGACGGCAGAGATATCCTTCGAGGTGCGCTGGAGATGAATGCACAGGAGAAGAAAATAAAATAAACGCGGCATCACCTGAACCCAGCAGAGTTGCTCCGCCGCACCGGTGGCCGACAAGGGGGCTCGGAGCCATACCGAAGACAACGTCCACAGATCCCCCTATATTACATCCGGCCGTGGGCGCTGGAGAGGGATCGCCGACACGACACAGACAGAGAGTACACAACTAACTCTGAGCTAGTAAACCCCCCTGTACTTGGGACCTGGTACAGCGGCCGACTACACGTGGGGCCTTGGGCGACCCCAACCCCAACGGCCACATTGGGCTTGGGTAGCGGGCACAATAACAACAAGCGCATTCCCGGCACTGGGACCCACACGAAGGTGGGGCTTGGAGGAGCTGGAAGGCGGAGGCGACACGCCGCAGTGCAGCGGCGGCCCGGCAGCGTACCACCACATGAGACACAAATAAAGTGAATGAAATATAGGAAAAGATATAACTGAAGCCAGCACGAAGTAGCTGTTTGGCTGGGAGCTCTCTGTGCTTTAACAACGTGGTACGAGCTCCTGTCTTCAATCTTACCCTGGAGCCACTTGGACTTTTATTATTAAGCACATGCTGTTGATGCTATATATTTATACACTCTAACAGTATATTATAGTTGCTAAATATACAGTTTCTCTGATTCTTATATAGGTGAGACCACGCCCCCTTTTGTATCTACAAAGGCTGAGGTTAACGCTTGTTTGCGAAAATTGCGAAAATTGTACTAATAATATATAGACATATATTGAACAATAGCTGCACAACCGTCCCATGTAGATACGGATGCCGGTACAGTGTCTCCGGGAAAATTTGCATATTGTTGCTCACAATCGTATTGCCAGCTGGGTAGCACGCCAGCCTGCCTGCCTACGCTTGCTATCCACTTTTATCATTCTGAAAGTGTATCTGTCTACTTTTATTATTCCGAAAGTGTACCGGTGAAAATGGTGCTTGCCTTTTTGCACTAGAAGTAGCCGTTTTCTAAGCATCACGTAGTTTGCAAAACAAACTCAGAGTATTGATTTATCTTTTTGTGAACACTGCTGTATTGCTTAGACATTGTACTTGTTTACTTCGCTATATACGATCAGCTACACGCCTCTGTTATTTAAATTTAGCATTATGGCCAATCATGTACAAGAATTAGAAATGCATAAAACGCTGAGGAACAGACGTATATACATTCCTAAGGTCATTTCACGAGTACCAGTTCAGGAAAATCATATAACTGCCTATTTCGCCAAAAATGTCTTAAAGCTGACTGATGAACAAATAATAGAATCTGCACAACTGTCATTACTTGTGTCTAACAAGCTTTGTTCAGATCTTGCTGATGAACTGATAAATGAAATATCTGTTGACCTGGGTTGTGTTAGTTCGAAA
Organism: Ambystoma mexicanum; assembly: GCF_040938575.1. NCBI lineage: Eukaryota > Metazoa > Chordata > Amphibia > Caudata > Ambystomatidae > Ambystoma > Ambystoma mexicanum. The sequence continues at coordinate 558,627,646 of NC_090931.1, forward strand.
CTTTTAAATGATATATTGGGTGGATCCAATGCCCATAACCACAATCATGTATCTGAATTATTAGAAGTTTCACTCCCGAAAATACTTAAAGATCCAAATCCAAACCCGGCCCTGTCTATTACCTGTGTTAATTGCATTCCTGAGGCTATTCAGGAGTTGAAAACTGACGTTGTTCCTATAGTGTCTTTAGCTCCTCCTCCCTCATGTTCTATTGATCTATCTGAATCAAAACTTGAAGAAATGGAATTGGAATACTTAGGCCAAGACTTGGAATTGTCAATTAGAGAACCTTTAGTTACCCATTCATTTTTTACGCCCCCTTCCAAACCTTTCATCCTCCCTGCTCTACATGAACATGTCCTACCTATCCCTTGTACATCTATAGTAAACAATCATATCTCTACCGATCCAATATTGAACAACCTGTCAGTATTCAAGTTTAAATCGACTGCCACGTCATCCAAACTTGGTGATGACCCCCTTACAAAAAGTATGACCACTGAGTGTGGTCCAGGTAGCGATGATGGTGAACATGATTCAAGTATGAACTCTGATGAAAAATTCGAAGCGCTAGAAAATCTTCTGACTAGTCTTTTGGATAAATGTTCGCTATTGGAAGCAAAAATTGACATTCAATCTCTGCTCATACATATGAGCCTGAGAAGAACTTGTGGCACTCAACCTATGGCAAAGCCACTCTTAACATCACATAATCTTAGTTCTGCCACAAGAACGACCACATCATATGAATTGTTGCCTCAGCGCAATCACAGGAAACCTAATCATGTTTTTCATGCCTTCACGTATAGAAACAAAATCTCAAATAAAGTGCAAAAGTTTAAATCGAATCCCATTCATGGTGCAAAGGCCACGATCACATTATCCCTGCAAAAAAAGAAACCCCAAAGCTCTACTCATGTTGACCCAATTGTGTCCATTGTTAATCCTTCTCAGCCAATGAAATTGCCATCCATATCCAATAAGGGGGCAAATGTAGTCGAATAAAAGGGGAAAACAAAGAAAATAAATATGAAAAAAACGCTATCACCGGTAGTAGCTTCCTCTGCTGCAGAACGGCAAATGACTTTACCAAAAGAGTGGGTTATAGACACTAATGGAAAGAAATACATTTCTGCTCTAATACCTAACTTAAGCCAAGGTATTCCTATACACCCTACAATGATGGCTGCTCTTCAACTCACTCAAACCGCACCGGTTCAATCACATGCTCCCTTGAACAGATCAGCAATTTTGAAAATATTTCATGAGTTAATTCCACTTTGTGTAATCACATCTAATAACATCTATCTTGTCGACCAAATTGAGCTAGAAAATCATTACACATCTAATGTGCGCTTCAAACACGATGCTACTCTTAGCTACGTTCTTGGGTTTGAGGAAAATCTGCTTAAACTTGGCTATATTGCTCAATCTGTAGAAATTCCTGTAACCAAGCGCCCTAATAACACAATGTGCTCTGATGCAACCAATTTAGTTAAGCAACATAATTCAGCATCTGTGTTCGCACTAAGAGGACCCAAATCTAGTTGCCCAAGCGTTACTCAAGAGTAGGTACCTGAGAATCTAATTGCCAGGGATTCTTTGTCCCCTGGGGCTGTCCCTGAGGGTTACTGGCAATGGTTGCCATTGACCTTCAGGGATCACTTCACTGGGACAAGAAAATGACCTACATCTTTTGATTTCCTTTGCTCTTGGAATACTCGAGGATACACCCACATGTTTGATGTTGATGGACTCATAAGCAACATTGGCATGTATCAAATAGTCGCTCTCCAAGAGACATGGCTCACTGCTGAGATCCAAATTGACAACTGCTGCACTATTCATGAAGTGGCAATCAAGGATACGTTAGGTCGCCCGAAAGGAGGGCTGCTTATATCAGTATTGAGTCCATGGACAATAGAACAATTATGCATCTCAACCTCAAACATTCTAATAGCTAAGATCAAGAATGAGGATACCACCATTATCATACTTAATATCTACTATCCGCCCAAAATGTCTCTGATATCAAAAAATCTGAAGGTAATTGATGCTGTATTAAAACAATACTCTCATGATTTTCCAATCTGGATTCTGGGTGACTTCAATGCAAAAATAGGTGAAATCATTCCAGTTGTACAACTAGTTGATGGTGCCCAGAAGTCTAATCCTATAAATCAAGATTCCAACACTCAAGGAAAAAAGTGGCATAGACTACTTCAATCTCATTATATAACTCGTCTGAATGGTTCCACCATGAATGATCCTCATATGGCTCCGATGCTCATAGAAGGTTCATCTGCTGTCATCATCGATTATATCTTTTCGAATACTCTTGGCCTACTTTTCATTAGAGACATGGGAGTGGTGTGTCGTGAGGAGAGTGATCACCTGCCCCTATGTCTCCTCTTAGATGTCAAGCAAACAAATCATATATTGTAATCTAACGATTACAATGGTCAGATACTTTTGAATGAAGGTCAGAATCGCATTTTAAACAAACGTCATAACATAGCTCAAGCGAAATCCATGGCTCAAACATTGTTACCTCCTTTTATCCAATTGCATTCTTCTAGACTGGATTTGCATGCCAATTTAATTGAGCACTATTCGGAAACAATGATGAATAACCAAAGTTCCACATTAGAGCAACGTTCATACAAATCAGTCATGGAGAGAGTCAATTTTGTACGACCTTCATGCAAAAACAACGATAAGGTTATCCAAATGGAAAAAAGGAAACTACGTCTAAATATTAAAAAGTTAGTACACGGATGTGAAATGGACTATTACAGAACAAATCCGTGATCTAAAAAAATGCCATAAACTGTGGTTAAATTCTCACAAAAAAGAACTTGAGATAAAACTCTGGCAAAAGATAGCTAGATTATCCGTATTAGGTGATGGCAACGCAATATGGCATCTCCTAGCTAATAACAAGCAAAGGGATTTGTCAATAAATTGCATTAATGAAGAATCCTGGGCCGAGCACATAGCTATGACTCTTGCTAGTACTGAGACTGTCGCTACGGCCCTACCTATCCCCAATTCCATATGGGAATACAAGGCCTCAATATTAGACATTATTGCCATTATTGAAACCTTAAAATCTTCCCGTGCTGCTGGTCCTGATGGGATATCCAACCTGGTATTAAAATGCGATCCCCCATTATGGGGTGCTGCATTGCACATATTATTTGGCCACATTGGCATTCACGGAAATCTCCCAAAATCCTGGAAAGCTAGCAAAATACTGACGGTACACAAAAAGGGAGCATGGGATATTCCAGCTAACTTTAGAATGCTGGCAATGTTAGATTTAACATCTAAAGTTTTCACCAAAGTGTTACGTCACAACCTAAACGCTTGGATTGATAAACATAAGATCCTACCTCCCAATCAGATTGTTTCTAGATCCAAATCAAGCACCCTACATAATTTGCTTATACTAAGCTCAGCAATTGAACACTCTTGGGCGCGGCGGAATGTGGATGTCTATTGTGCTTTTATTGATTTTTCCGCCGCGTTCGATACGGCATGTAGCAATCATTTATGGCGCAAATTGGATGAATGGGGGATTCCGAGTGGATTGCTCCATATGTTGATGCTTCTTCATGCAGACACTTAAGTCTGTGTCCGTTTAAATGCTATAGGGAAACTATCTAAATCTATTCTTACTAATCGCGACGTAAAACAGGGCTGTATGGTAGCTGCGATACTTTTTAACCTTTATTTGGCTGATATGTTTGCTTCTTTTAATATTCATGCTGCTAACCCAATCAAAATTAAAAATGTTGCCCTGGGATGGCTTGCGTATGCCGATGACCTTTTACTTCTTGACTACACTCCATCTGGCCTGCAACATATGCTGAACGCACTTGCCAACAATGCATCTAATAATGTCCTGATCATCAATAATTCTTAAAGCAAAATAATGGTCTTTACACAGAAACTAAGGCCTAAGTATCTATATTCGTGCTCAGCTGACATCCGATTGGAGCAAGTCTCCTCTTACAAATATCTAGGCGTCATAGTAGATGATAAACTCAACTGGAAATCTCATTGGGCTGAGGCAAAATTAAAGTGTGAGGCCTCGGTCAATTTGTTAAGTGCATTTATTGGTCAGAACAATGGCTTCTGTGCATCGGTTGTCCTAACCATCTACAAATCGAAAATAACAGCCATGCTTTCCTACGCAATAGCCATATGGGGACATACATTTTAAAAAGTGCTTATCAGATTTGAAGCGTTTGTTTCGCCTACCCAAATGCATAAGTATTGAATATCTATACCTGGAGCTTAATATAAAAGGCATCTGGAATGTTTACCTATCTCAATGTGTAATGTTCTTCCAACAGGTGACTACTGTGGCTACTGATACGATAATTACTCCATATATGCAGGCCTTCCTAAGTTTGGATGCTTCTACATCGTTAGGTACAATTGGTCTTCTGAAATGTACTCGCTATCAGTGGCTATATGAAGGCAGTTGTATATATGTTACAGGCAACATCAAATATTAGCTTAAATGCAAATGAAACAAATCTGCTTTCTCGCTAAATATCCATCATTTAGAAACATTGACATCTGCCACCGAATATTGTAATTATAGAAGAGATTGTAATTTTATTCCACAATACATTTTAGCATATCCGAAACCCTATATTTTTCGAGTTTACATCCTCTTCAAATTTAATGTATCGGTAGCCCTTTCACCAACAAGTTGGATGAACAAACAGTCTATAATCATAAATATTGTAGACTATGCGGTAACCTGCTGGAAGAAACTTTGTACCATTTGATTGCTGTATGTGAAAGTTTGATCAACCTCCAAATTAAATATTTTAAATCTTATAATAATGCTGTTACGATTCTAGAAATTCCCGGTTTATGGTTGAAATTCATACAAGGCAATGACATTAATCTAATCTATTTTACTGTTCGATTTTATTTGCATCTTTCTGAGATTTTTAATTGTTTAATATAACTTTTTGTAAACTGTGGAAAAGTCTTTAAAATTGTCTGTAACAATATGTTTCATCCTATGCAGCTTGTCGAATGAATTGTATATCAAATAAACCTAATAATAATAACTGAAGCCACACCGGGAAACCTTACCCCAAGGGACCATTATAATTACTCAAGGCCTGCAAAGTCTGGACGCTGTGCAAAAAGACACCGTATTACGTGGGAGAGCACAACCCACTCGCAGACAACTCCGGTATTGAATCACATGGGTGAAAGTACAACAGGCAAGGGGTAAAGACAGCGAATGTAAGGACGTAAGCTGCCCAGAACAATTGACTGTATTGAAGAAAACTCCTATATATTACAGGTGCGCAGATAGCTATCAATCCCAGACGTGCAGGAACAGAAGTACCGGAGCAACCCCAGGCGAATCAAAACGGGTGGTGGCGAATTGAATACATAAGACAGGTAGTGACGCCCGATAAGGGGTTGCTTCATCCCCATTTAGAACCAGGACAATACATCCTTGCAGGTATACGTGAGGTAAGCACCGTCGGTACAGCTCCTGAGGAAATCACGGTTACATCAAAAAATCAGTGAACACTACACTACTACGCATACAAACCAGAGAAATTGATCCTGCACGGGCGGAAAGGACAAAGGGATTGGCTGCCACAGTAACCTGGAAGAACACAATTGCCGGCTGCAAGCAAACAACCCACCAGAGAACACAGGAAATACCCAAGAATAACAAGGTACAATCCTTCCCACAGCGGGACACCCCTTTAAACCCAAGAACCGCCAGCTATCAGCCTCAAAGGAGCTCTGAAAAGTATGCTCGCTTTACGGATCAAACATAGAAACTCAGCAAACAGCCAACATACCTCTATGCACGGCTGGTGAAAAAGAGACCCCAAATTCACTGAATAATTTAATCCTAAAAAATGAGAGCAACTGCATAATTGGTACACAAACACCCGAGAAGAAGTCAAAAGGCGCAGGGGCCAGAAAGAAAGGCCCCATGGACTCGGTCACCAATAGCCAAATATCAGATCCGGGGCCGGCAATGCCAACCACTTCCACTACTCAGGCAGAGGCGGAGAACGGAGACAGAGTGGACAGACTGACCGCCATAGTTCAGAATGGATTTCTTGCAATACATGTCAAGATAGATGACATAGTTACCACCATTGGTTCACTGAATGCAAGGGTGGACAAAGAGAGCTTGAGAATCACTGAGGCGTAGGGCAGAATCAGCACCAACAAAGACACCATTTCTAACCACGACCGAAACATTGCACAAGTGAAAAATGAACTAGTCAAGGTACAAACCAAGTGCGAGGACGTTGAATCACGATCCAGGAGAAACAACATAAGGATTGTGGGCGTATCCGAAAAATTTGGCAAAGCAGCAATGGAACAAAAGGTTGAATTCCTCTTAAAGACCCTCTTCGGAGCCAAGGACTTCTCTGAACACTTCCGAGTAGAAAGAGCGCACTGCACACTAGCTCCAGTGTCGAAACCCGGGGCGCCACCTCGCACGATCATAGCTCGCCTCCTCAATTATAGGGACAGAGATGCGATACTCAGAAAGGCAAGGGAGCAAGGCACGCTGCAATACGAGGAGAACCGCATCCATATATACCCGGACTTTGCAGCAGGAGTCCAAGCCAACCGGAGATCGTACGAACCAGTAAAGAGACTGCTCAGAGCCCGGCAGGTACAATATGCATTAATATTCCCAGTTAAAATGAGAATTCAGCACAGGGGCAGAGCACGCTTTTTTGAAACTCCAGCAGCAGCCATGGCCTACGTGGAGGCTTCCATACCCCTAACCCCCGGAAACTGCAGACCTGATCAAAACGGCAGACCCCATCCTGAGGCAGATAGACACGATCCAGTAATCTGAATGAACTGTGCAGATACCCTTCATAATAACTGAACTGAATGAAACAGACGTCTGCGGGGGGCACCGCACATAAATATGAAAGCCGGGTTGTGAGCCTGCAACTGGCGGCCATGTGGCGACAACATGGCGACCGCAGGAGATCTCCAAAAGTTTGTAAGGAACAATCATCAAGTTGGGGAAGATGGGGAAGGGGATGGTTGTTCATTGAACTGTTAAAAAGTTGCAAAAGTTTTCCCAACCATGGTCTTGCAGATAATTGCACTATGCGCATTAAACAATATCCTCATACCAACAAAATATTGAATAGATACAAATATGAGTAACGGCAACACAGGGAACGGATTGAAGATTAAGCTCCTGTCATGGAATGTTAGAGGACCAAACAACCCCTTGAAGGCCAGGAAAGTTGGGGCATATGTAAATAGAAACTCTCCCCACATAGTGATGCTACAGGAAACACACGCACAGGGGTCCAGCAATGCAAATATACTAGCTTCCTGGGGCAAGCAGAGATACCATACAGAATATTCCACCCAAGCTAGAGGGGTGATAACGCTCCTGCACCCATCACTGGGATTCCAGACCAAAGGACAGAGTCGACCCCCAGGGTAGATATGTAATAATATGGGGTGAGATGGCAGAAAAATCAGTTGTACTAGTCAACACATACAGTCCAAACATAGAGGACCCAGACTTCTACCTCAACATATCGGAACTACTTACAGCATTAGACAGCTCTAGCATCATATGGGGCGGAGACTTTAATCTAATACTAGGTACAGAGTTAGACAGATCCTCCACAGCCAAAAGAACGCCAACCAAGGCATCAATTGCGATGCGACAGATCATGCCACAATTGGCGCTGCGGACGCATGGAGGGCATTACACCCATGTACGAAAGAATACACATACTACTCGTGTGCATGACTCACAAATAGATTACTGGCTCCTATCTGAAGATATGTTAGACACATTGGAGAAATGCGAAATACACCCTCGAACACTGTCAGACCACTCCCCGGTGTAACTTGAGCTAACATTGAGAAATGCCCCGAAACCCCGAAAGAGATGGAGAATGCCCACAAACATACTTAGAGATTCCAATGTAGCTGAATCCCTCTGCATAGAAATGGATGAATTCTTCAATAACAATGTGGGAATGGTTGATAAATACTCGACACTCTGGGAGACGTTCAAGGCCTGGGTGAGGGGAGCATTGATCTCTAAAACCACGGAACTACTGAAGTCTGTGAGATGCAAGTTGACTGAGACGGAGGCACAACTCTGAAATCTGGAAATTTCCTATAGTGAAACCCACAATACAGACACCCTAGCGGAGATAAACAAACTCCTTGAGGACTTTGACAGGCTGGCCACAAGGGAAGTACAATACATGGCAGCCCCAGCTTGAGCACGCAGGACGGGGAAGGTAATAAGGCGGGAAGGTCCCTGGCCAACCTCATCAAAGCAGATCGTCATCATGCCCCAATCACAAGCATCCAAGCAAAGGAGGGTGGGGTGGTCACCGGAGGGTTGGCCATAAACCATGAATTATCGAGGTTCTATCAGGAACTACACTCTAATAGTGATAAGAAATCAGTACCAAGAATACAAGCATACCTCAACAACCTGGAATTTCCAGCACTCCCGTTAGACGCTAAAATGGCCCTCGATAGCGGTCTCCCTAGACACAGAGAAAGCATTTGACTCGGTGTCATGGGTATATCTCCTGGAAGTACTCAGAAAATTTGGAATAGGCCCTAATTTTGTCCAATATTTAAAACTACTATATACAAAAACAGATGCGAGAGTTCTCACGAACCACACAATTTCAGACCTGTTCACGCTGGGCAGAGATACCAGACAAGGCTGCCTGTTCTCACCTATATTATTCGCACTAACCATCGAATCCATGGCAAAACTTGTTATACAAAAACATGGAGATAGGGGGATACGAATGTCAGGCCCACCCCAATCGATCTCACTATATGCAGAGGACACCCTACTATATATTCGTGACCCTGAAATTAACCTAACACCCCTCATGCAAGACCTACATACATTTGCCGAATACTCGGGGTACAAAATAAATAACGAAAAATCAGAAATCCTCCCGATGACGCCAGCTACTAAATGCCCGACGACAACAGAGAATCTCAAATGGACAACCAGACATATACGATACCTGGGCATAATGATATCCCGAGATAGGCAGACACTATACACAGACAACTATGAACAAGCCCTACAGTTGCTCAGCGCCAAATTCCAAATATGGGCTAAACTACCCATATCCCTAAATGGCCGGGTCGCCATTCTCAAGATGGTGGTTCTCCCCAAATTGCTCTATCTGCTCGTAAACATACCCATATGGCCGGGTAGAACCTTTTTCGAAAAAATACAATCAATGGCAATAGCGTTTGTCTGGGATGGGAAGCCCCTGCGAATGTAATGGGAAATAATGACTGAACCGTACAGCACAGGGGGATTGCAGCACCAGACTTTGAATTATACTACATGGTGGTGCAAGCACAGTTTGCAAAGCACTGGTATGATCTGGAAGATCGCTCACCTCATATATGGCTTGAGAAATTTGCTGCATCCCCCATAGACCTCCGCTCCATTATATTCAACCTCCATTACAAAGACTCCTGTCCCTATGACCCGGTGGGAAGTACGGTTTGTGCATGGATAACACTAAAAAAGAAGTTAAAAACAGATACCCCATATGATCCGGATGTTCCATTATGGAAATATCCCGGTATACCGCCCACAATGGCTAAGACAATACAGCGACTCTGGGACCCAAATAAAGAAGTCTGAATGCGCGACATGTTCCCAAATGGGAGGTTTGTGACCAGAGAAGAATTTGGTGGTGCAGTGGGATGGGGAATACTTAAAACACTTCAGTACTACAGGATGAAGTCGGCATTTAACGCACGTTGGCCACTCTTTCCGGATGAACCACCTACGCACCCATGCTTACAGGCGGCAACATCTGGCACGGGACTGGGAATCTCTAAGTTATATTCGTTAGCACAGTCACACATCCCTACAATAAATGAAATTAAAACCAAATGGGAAAAAGATTTGAATACAACCATTACAGACGAGAAATGGGCCAAATACTGTATGCTTACAAAATCTGTATCATTAAATATTAAATGCAGGCCTACGTCTGATTCAATTCAAGGTCCTAAACAGGCTCCACTACACCCGAGCCAACATGGCTACATTTTCAACGGGACAAACGGGGAAATGCCCTAAATGTCAAACAGCCCAAGCAGGGTCCTTTCACGTGTACTGGGAATGTCCTCCGGTGGCTAACTTCTGGAAGAAAGTGGCAGAAACTTTGGAAGAAATAACACAGATCCCAGCAGCCCTGAGTCCTCAAAAATACGTGTTCGGGGACATTGGCAAAAAGACAAACAACCAGGAGACTGTACAATGGTTCCTGTGCAGTAGCCAAAAGACGCATATTGAAATGTTGGACAAACTCTTTCCCACCTAACGTCGAGAATTTTCTTAGAGACTTAACTTATGTCAATGAATGCGAGGAACAATACACATTGACTGTACCAACAAGCAATCGCCCCAAAGACATATGGGCCCGCTCCGAATATACCTGTTCGAAATGGCCTCAGACGAGGAAACCTCCATGTAATGCAAATGTAATTTGTTGAATATGTATCTAACAACGTAAGCAATGTATGTACTGTGAAATGCAATGTGCAATACGTTGTATCTGTGATGACCATCAATAAACAGAGTTTAAAATACTAAAATAAAAAATCAAACTCAGACCCACAGGTGCTAGCCAATTACAGACCCATCTCTCTTCTCCCAGGTATGATGAAGCTGATGGAAGCTGTGATTACGCCACAGTTTTCTAAATTTCTGGAAGAGAATCATTGTCTGCACCCTTCTCAATCTGGTTTTTGACCCACAATGGGAACAGAGTCTGTAATGATCTCACTGTTAGAAGACCTAGCTCTGCTTCAGGACCGTGGAGAGGCCGGAGTACTTATCCTCCTGGACCTCTCTGTGGCTTTTGACACTGTAAATCATGGTATCTTATTGACCCGGCTAGAGCAAGCAGGGGTTACTATACCCCTTTTGGAATGGTTTGTGTCTTTCCTTGAAGGACGCTCTCAAACTGTCTCCTTTCAAACCAGTATTTCCTCTCCTGAGGAATTGACTTGTGGTATTCAGCAGGGGTCAGCTCTGTCCCCCCCTTCTTTTTAATCTGTACTTACAACTACTGGCTGACCTCAGTGCTGAATCTGGAGTCCTTTTTTACACTTATGCCGATGACACCCAGCTGGTGTTTCAGCTGGACTCCCCACAAACGGATTCCCCCATGAAAAACTTCGGGACTGCCTGGAGAAAAACTCAGTTGGATGGCGGCAAACTGGCTAAAATTAAATGGAAGCCAAACAGAGGTCCTGATGTTCGAACCTCAAAAGGCGGATCACCTGTGGAACTCGCAGTACTGGCCTGACTCGCTGGGCCCTTGCCCGGTGCCCTGCACTTCAGTAAAAAGCCTTGGGGTGAAACTCCTACCCACTGGCTCGCGTGAGACGCAGATTTCTGCCATATGCAGTGCCGGTTTTGGAAAACTGAAGGTCTTGAGGAAGATTCTTCCCCTGCTTCCCCAGCCAACTGAACAACATTGGTGAAAGCAACTATAATGGGGTCATTGGATTACTGTAGCGGTACATACTTGGGACAATCCAAGTATTGTATCCATTGCATGCAGATACTACAAAACTCTGCCGCTAGTCTGGAACTTGTGGCGCCACGTCTGACCCCCCCAGTAGCTCTCCTGCACCTCTTGAATTGGCTGCCAGTGGCAACCCGGATTGAATTTAGGACACTTTGTGCCGTCCAGCAGGCTGTGCAGGATGTTGACTCTCAATAGCTAAAAGGGAAAATGGAGCGGTACTTCCCAGCCATATAACCGAGTTCTGCCTTACGCTTACTTCTCAAGATCCCCAAATACCAGCGAAAGCGGCTTGGTGGCCGTTCTTTTTCAGTCCAAGTCTATGGAATGCTCTCCTGCTATCTTTAAGAGCTATTGACGAGTATCTCCCTTTTAGGAGAGCTCTGAAAACCCATCTTTTCTAGCTCAGTTTCTCTACAGGTTAGGAGTGTGAACTATCAGCCATGGAGCTGCAGACTTTAGCGCCTACGGCCTTAGTTTTGCGCTCTATACATTTTCAAATAACAATAATACTAATAATAATAGTTACTGACAGTGACAGGACTACATGGATTTCAATTGACAGTTTAGTAGGAATTGTACAGATTTCCAAAGGTCAATACACTTGCAGAGAGCATGGTGTACCAGTATCATCCCTTAAACCATGTGCTGTAAAGTCTGGTATCGGTAGAAATGATCGAATTGAAAAAAATCGAATGGAGAAATGACTGCATGTGATCAGTTCGGATGACAAAGGGAAAAATACATCTTCTGGTCTCTACAGTCAGCTAAGGTGTATTGCATGCTCAAGCGTAGTTCCTTCCTTTCCTTGCAGAAAACTGTTGTTCTCCAGCATGGGTCTGGCATGGATTCACATGCTCATGAATATTCCCCGTTGTCAGGCCGGGAATCCTCGGTATGGAAAAAATCAGTATCAGTTTCGTTTCTGATCTGTCTTTCTTAGTAGTAACCAATTACTGGTCTCTGGGTCATACTGCCCCCAGCCAATGACTGCCCTCTCCCTAAGCCCGGCCTCTGGCAGCCATCCTCAGATTTGGTAGCACGTAAAGTGGCAGTATGACCAAGTGAAGAGCCGCAGAGGGGTAGGCGGGAGGGTTCGCATGTGAATCCATGCCAGTCCCATGCTGAAGAACAACAGTTACAGGTAAGTAACTTGTTCCTTCTCCAACATGGGTCTGGCATAGATTCACATGCTCCTGAATAAGAGAATACATAGCAGTACACACATGCACAACCACGGGAGGTGGCAACAGGCTCAACATTAAGCAATACAACAACTCAACATTAAGCATCTCTTACCTCCTCACCAGGCTCACCTTAAGCTAACAGGTTGCGCAGCACTGCTTGGCCGACCCTGGACTCCTCCCTGGAGTCCCGATCGACGCAGTAGAATGTTGTGAAGGTGTGCGTCGACCTCCACGTCGCAGCCCTGCAGATGTCCAGCAGGGGCACACCAGACAGGAACGCCGTGGTAGCAGCGATCGCTCTGGTCGAATGGGCTCTCGGACGGCCGGGCAGCGGTCGGTTTGCCAACCAGTGACAGTGCATGATGCAGCCGGAGAGCCATCTGGAAATGGAAGTCTTCGAGAGAGCCTTCCCTTGATTCACAGTCCCAAAGTTCACAAACAGCTGTGATGTCTTCCGAAAACTCTTCGTGCGGTCCACGTAGAACTTCTGCGCTCTAGCTACGTCCAGCGAGTGCAAAGTCCTTTCAGCCAGCGACGAAGGAGACGGGAAGAAAACTGGCAACACCAAGGGTTCGTTGAGGTGGAAGTCCGATGGCACCTTGGGCATGAAGGAGGGGTGCGTCCTCAGCACCACCCTCGTGTCGTGAAACGTCAAGTATGGTGGCTTGCAAGATAGGGCCTGGATCTCTCCCACTCGTCGTGCGGAGGTGATGGCCACGAGAAACGCTGTCTTCCACGACAGAAACATCAACGGTGCCGAATGCATAGGCTAAAATGGGGGCCCCATGAGCCTGCCAGCACCACGTTGAGCTCCCACGCTGGGGCAGGGGCCTTCACCGGCGAGAATGATCTGAACAATCCTTTCATAAATTCCTTCACCAGTCGATGAGACCACAAGGACGCCCTGTCATGATCTCTGCTTCCAAAAGATCAGGACTTGCCCGACTCCCTTGGAAGCAGACCCATAACCCCGGTTCCGAGTGCCAGCCAGTCCCAATTGGGACCTTTTGGACCCTGTCCTGGCGCCAGTGGCACCAGGCTCATAAAGATGCCCAGTCCCAGCGCTGGAAGCGCCGGGCTCATAATGCTTGGGTGGACTTACCTGCAGCAGACCATGCTGCTTACTTACCTGCCAGTTGAACCCCTGATCCTCTTCTGTTTGGGACTACTTTTCCTGTTGGGTGGGGCAGGAGCCACTCCCTAGGTTCAGAACACTGGAACTCTTCTGGAAAGCAGGAACTCTTTTCTTACCTAGGCGTGGCTGTGGAAGGAGACACCTAAGCACTACAGGAGGCTATTTAAACCACACCCGATGGATGAATCTTGCTTTGTGTTATTCTGCATTCTCTGCAGCAGAACGCTCATCGTGTCTTCTGCTTCTGATCCTGGGCCTAAGGGAACAAAGGCTTACCATCCTGGAATCCAGTCTTCAGCAGCACCTGTAAAGACAAAGAAAGAACAGGTTAGCACTACGGTCTTCAGTAGCAGCCCATCTCTTACCTGGTCCATCGGCTGTCACCAACGCCTCGCGCTGCATTCTGGCATCTGAAAGACAAAGGCTTAGCTACTCTTCGCATGCTCCGGAGGTCTTCGCACTGCATTCCGGCATCCGAAAGACAAAAGCTTACCAGCTCTTCGCACGCTCCGGAGGCCTTCGGCGCTGCATCCCGCATCTGAAAGACAAAAGAAGGTGCGTTTAAAGACATTGGGCAACTTTATTACTCACGTGCCATTACTCCTTCCCACGCCGAATCCAGTGGGTATTCCAGCACCCTTCAGCTTCTCTAAAGCTCCGAACTTGTACTTGCAAGATAAAAGGGACAGTTAATGCGCATCGTGAAGCAGGCTACAAGCGCTTACTTACGTGCTTCCAGGCGCTTCTATTCCTCACGCGGGTTCGATCCTCAACTCTCATCAGCCCGCCATCCGCCATCGATGGAACCCTGCAAAACAAGAGATATCATAACAAAAGACTTTTAAGACATTTGAAGTGCCCAGAACTTACCGTTCGTGCAGTTAACGACGGACAGCAGTCCTCTGAGGTCAAGAGGCCTGCACCCTTATCCAGTGAAGAAACTGGTTACGGCACCCTGCCCCGAGGCAGATGGAGAGCTCGGCGTTCACTTACCTAAGGTGAGGGCGTTAACCTTTGGGGTTCTACAGGAGAAGAGAAAGGGAAGAGGAGAGAGGCACCCAATAACCCCAGTTCATTAATCCCATATTTTCTATCTGCAGACATCTTACTCTTCGAGTCAGACATACAGTGCACAGAGGTCCAGCCCAAATAGCCAACCGTGTGTTACACATCACCTTTGAAGATACGGCATTCACCCAGTCAAGACCGGCGCCTCTGCGGGAATCAGGTGAGCGTTACACGCCCGTCCCGTAGTTCTGGTGTATCGTGAGATGGCGGCCAGATGTATCTTGATGGAAGCGTGAGCTAGTCCAGCCTTGGCCAATGACAGTAGGTACGGCAATACTTGAGGGGCCGTAATCCGCAGAGGGTTAATCTTCTGTGCACGGCACCAGACAGAGAACCTCTTCCATTTATGTCCGTAGCACTTGAGAGTTGAGGACGCCCTGGCCTTTGCAAGAACTCTCTGCAGTCGGCCGGGATGTCGTTCCCTCCAAACTCTAGTGCTGCAGGAGCCAGGCCTGCAAGTTCAGCGACTCCGGGTTGTGGTGAAGAATGGCGCCTCCTTCTCTGGAGAGAAGATCTGCGTCCGTCGGCAGCTTGACTGGTGTGGACGTTAACAAGTCCAGAAGGTCCGGGAACCAGATCTGTCTCAGCCACGCCGGTGCGACGAGGATCATCCTGCACCGGGACCTCTTGAGCTGGTTGATGAGCCGGAGTAGCAACGGCAGCGGAGGGAACGCATAAAGAAATAGGCCGTCCCAGGGGAACGAGAAAGCATCGCCCATGCTCCTCGGCTGGGGGAACCTGCTGACGAACCTCCGGCACTTGGAATTCGTCGCCGTCGCGAAGAGATCGATTTGGGGTTCTCCCCATCGTCGGAAGAGTCGATCCACTTGATCTTGGCGTAGTTCCCACTCATGGCACAAGCGCAGCTCTCTGCTGAGTGAGTCGGCAATCGTGTTTTTTATTCCTGCCAGATTAACAGGCACCAGAAACATCCCTTGGGCGACGGCCCAATGCCACAGATCCTGGGCTTCCTTGGATAGGGCCGGGGATCTGGTTCCGCCCTGCTTCCGAATGTAGAACATTGTGGTGGTGTTGTCGGTGAAGATCCTCACCACCTTGCCCTTGAGGGACGGAAGAAAAGACCTGAGGGCCCAGAACACTGCGCGGAGCTCAAAGATGTTGAAGTGGAGTGACTTCTCCTCCGGGAGCCAAAGGCCTCTCGCGTGAAGATCTCCGGAGTGCGCTCCCCAACCTTCCAGGGAGGCGTCTGTCGTCACCGTCACCTGGTGAGCTGGGGTCTGAAAGTCTGTGCCCGCCGACAGATGAGAGTGGGTACCCCACCACCAGATCGCCTGATGGAACGTCTCGTTGAGAGGGATCCTGTCCTCGAAGCTGCCCGTCGACTGGACCCAGCGGGCATCGAGGAACTCTTGTAAGGGGCGCATCCGAAACCTGCAAAGGCGCACCAGATACATGCAGCAGGACATCATCCCGAGGAGGGACTTGATAGATCTTACCCTGGCCATGTCCGTGGCCAGCAGATGCTGCACCTTGCCCAGAATGGTCCTGGTCCTTTCCTCCGACAGCGAGGCCAGCCGCGCCACTGTGTCGAGCTTGGCTTCCAGAAACAGGACGACTTGCGACGGGACCAGGTGGGATTTTGGAAAGTTGATGGAGAACCCCAGGCCCGTGAGCAGCTGGACGGTCTTCGCAGTGTGCTCCACGGCGAACTCCCTTGTCCTTGCCCGGATGAGCCAGTCATCCAGGTAGGGGTAGGTGTGGATCCCCTGTAGGCGCAGCCGCGCCGCCACCGGTGCGAGGCACCTGGTGAACACCCTGGGTGCCGACTTCAATCCGAACGGGAGGGCCTTGAACTGGTAGTGCCACTCTTGGACCACAAACCTGAGGAACTTTCGGTGTCTTTTTAGAATGTGGATGTGGAAGTTCGCATTCTCCAAGTCCAACGACGACAGGAAATCGCCCTCCTCCAGCTGTCCCAGCACGTGCTGGAGGGTGACCATCCGGAACTTCTGTACCTTGATGTACTTGTTCAGTCGTCGCAGGTCCAGGATGGGGCGCCATCCTCCTGTCTTCTTTTTTACGAGGAAGTACCTTGAGTAAACGCCGGAGCCCCGAAGCCTCTTTGGGACGAGCTCGATGGCACCCTTCTTGAGCATCGCCCTTACTTCCAACAGTAGTTGAGGGACGTGATTTTCCTTCCTGGCCACAGGTGGAACGTGAGGGCACTTCTTCTCAAACTCGAGGGCGTGCTCTTGGGCCAGGGCATCCAGAACCCAACGGTCGGTGGAGATGGACTCCCACAAGCTGACGAACCTTGCCAGCCGGCCTCCCACCGGGGTGCTTCGGCGGGGGCCCGACCCCACGGTCGGTTCAATCTTGTTTGGAGGCCACCTTGCCTCCTTGACCTCCCTGTCGACGACGACGGGCACCACCTGACTTGCCGCGTCCCCTGTAGGCTTCCTGGGACGAAGATCTTGCCGCTTGGCGGTACGTGGAGGAGCCACTGCCGGATCCCTTGGAGGCACCTTGTCTGCCTCCGGAGCTCCGAAAGGACGGCCGTCGTCGTTGGAGCATTCCCAGTGCCCGGGCAGTCTCCGTGTCTGTCTTGATGGCCTGAACGGACTCATCAACCGCTTTCCCAAACAGGTTGTTCCCGTCGAAGGGCATGTCCAAAACCTTGGTTTGTACGTCCTGGTGGAAATCCGTCGCCTTGAGCCATCCTCGTCGTCTCAGGCAAACGCTGTTGCCCAACTGACGGAAACCGGTGTCGGCGATGTCCGTTGCCACCGTGATGGCGTGGTCCGAAGCAATCTCACATTCCTGTAGGATTTCAAGGGCCTCAGCCCTTTTAGCGTCCGGAAGGAAGTCCAACAGAGGGGCGATTTTGAACTACAACTCCCTGTCGTAGCGGGCTACGATAGCCAGGGCGTTGGCCGCCTTGATAGTCGTCGCTGCGGATGAGATGACCCGTCGTCCCATCGTGTCCAGCTTCCTGCCCTCGCCGTCCGGCGGGGAAGTTGATGTCGAGGCCGATGCCCCGCCAGCTTTCTTCTTTGCCGCCGCCGAGACGACCGAATCTGGGGTAGGTTGCGCCCGAAAGCACAAGGGGGCAGCGTCGGGGGCCCGGTACTTCTTCTCGTACCGGTCCCTCTTTGCCGGCACCGTGGCAGGGTTCTTGAGGAGGGCGAGCCCCTCATCCCCGATGTCATCAAGAAGTGGTACGGCGAGGACCGTCTTCCTTTTAGCCTCGCGCCGTTGGTAAAGGAACCCTTCCTTCTTCTTCTCTTCTGGGCAGAGCTGGAAGAGCTCGGATGCCCTGGAAATCATGGTATGAAAGTGTCCAATCTCGTCGGGCGGGGACGCCCGAGCAGGGGGCGACGGGGGACACGTCCCGTCGTCGCCTCCGTCGTCATCTGTACCTGTCGTAGCCGTGTCCGTGCCTGTATAATCCCCGTGGGTAGTAGACCGGGGGGAAGGCAGAGCAGGCCACAGAAGTGGGAGAGGTGGCATAGGATGCGTCGTCCTCCTCTTATGCGGTGGACTTTCCAAAGGTCCTGGCTCTGGTTCCCCCGTCGGGTCTGGCTCAGGTACCTCCGTCGGGGGGAGGGGCAACCTTGTCCTTATCTCTGAGCATAAGGACTGAATCGTTGACAAAATGGCCACCGAAGTGTCCTGCGGCGCCGGAAACGACAGGCGCGAGGGCTCTTGAGGAACCTCGTCGGCGACACCGTCGCTCTCGTCGTCGCCCTCGTCGGGATCCCTCCCGATGGGCTGGGCCTCTTCCACAACTTCGATGAGCTCTTCTTCAGAGATCGTGTCCGTATCCACGATGGCCACCTGCCCCTCCCCCACCTTTTCCAACGAGGACTTCGTGGGGGTCTTCTCAATGGGCCTGAAAGACGACTCCCTGTGCGGTGGCAGGGAGACTCTGGGTCCTGAGGTCGCCTCCACTGGCGTAGCCTCCACACGCCTGGGGCCTTCACCTTGGGGGGACGGTCCGAGCCTCGCTCCCATTCTGCCGGAATCTTCGAGAGCGACCGGGGCCTCTCCAGAAGCTTCGCTGGGTTCTCGGACTTCCTCTTACCCGAGCCAGAGCGTTGGCTCGTGGTTGGTGGCGCCGGGGAGGATGCGCCCTGCCTGGCAGCCAAGGAGCCCGACCGTTCGGCACTCCCGGTGCCCGCGGACTCATGGTGCTTGGCCTTTTGTTGGGCCCCCCCCGCTGGGGCGCCCTCACAGGACTAAGACCGCTCGGACTTCTTTTTCTTCTTCTCGCCTGACGGGCTCTTCCCTTCCAGCCAGTTGGCGAGACGGAGGTGGCGATCTTTCATGGTCCGCTCCGACATGTTCCCACAAAATGCACAGTCCTTCTCCGTGTGCGTCTTGTCCTCATGGAGACAGTAGAGGCATAACAAATGCTCGTCCTCCTTGAAAACACTCTGAAGCTGACATCCAGGGCAGGTCCTGAACAGCTTTCTGGGCGTCGAGCTTCCTTTCTCCTGTGCCATGTCCGGGGTAGGCCTCAGAACTTCTGGAATCCTCCAAAAGCGTAACTCGACGAAATCTTCACCCTTGAGGGGCGTAGAAAACTCCAAAACGAATCCCTGTTGATCGGATGTAGAAACTGTGGAGCTTGAGGCTCTATTTAACCGGAAAATGAGAAAAATCTCCTGAAAAAGCTTGAAAACGCAGCAAAAGCTCGAGAGCTACAGCACGAGGACTCCCGTCACTTGAACGTGTGGTAAAAATCTGAGGATAGCTGCCAGAGGCGGGGCTTAGGGAGAGGGCAGTCATTGGCTGGGGGCAGTATGACACAGAGACCAGTGATTGGTTACTACTAAGAAAGACAGATCAGAAACAAAACTGATACTGATTCTTTTCTATACTGAGGATTCCCGGCCTGACGACGGGGAATATTCATGAGCATGTGAATCCATGTCAGACCCCATGCTGGAGAATTAGGTTTAATCTGGGTTTTGCTCTCTGTACAGCTATGTCTGCAGAAAACCTGCATCCAACCCATTCACAGATCCTCATGCCAAACACTTCAGCATCTATTGGTTTCACTTGAAGAACTAGGCCTTGGTACCTTCTCCCACCCACCAGGCCCCTGACAAGCTGAAACAAATGTTTGTTTCAGACTCTGTAATCAAGGTGGCTTCCCCAAAGTTGTTTTGACAGATCATTTTGGGATTCCGCTTTCTATCCCCGACATAAGGATTCACTGCTAGAAGTGGAGATGAGGGCTGTGGTAAGTCAGAGATCGGATATGGACACAAGGACATGTTTTCCAAAGAAAAATTGTTTTATTAAACAAAATAATACCTTACCTGTCCCTAATTCTAAGATGCATTCCCTGCTCTTGAAAGAAAAATTAAACTAGTGCTTGTCAGGATGTCTCACAACACCTCTGTCTTCTTTCCTAAACCTATACTAAGCTTATCTCTGCCCCCACCACTGTAACACTCCTGTCCCCTGCACACCTTTTTGTATTGGAATCCCAATCAATATTTTAGAAATAAAAGATATATATGGTTGTGAGCAAGCGGCGAGTAATGCCGCGAAACGCGTCGACTTTTTGTTGGAAAGGCCGAGATGCAAGACGGCTGATACATGTTTATGCCAACTTTTAACCAATAAAGAGGTTATAAAGATATGCTGGTAGCGATTTAATTTCGGAAGCATCATTTGAAGGCGAGTGCTCCTCGAATGACTGACGACAAGTCAGTTTCATGGATTTATATATATATATATATATATATATATATATATATATATATATATATATATATATATATATATATATATATTCATATACATATATATTCATATTCATATATATATATTCAGTGAAAAAAACTTTGTTAAAGGAACATTATGGTTCCAAGTAAAACCGAAAAACCCTTGAAATTCGCCAGTTATGGTAAACTAAGCAACCATAACTCGCGCCACCACCGTGCACTGCTAAGACTAACACCCAGGACATCAAAGATGACATCACAAATGTCATTGATGACATCACTGATGACATCACATGTGTATGTACTTCTCATGAAATATGTGTAGAAGGGATTCTTAATATGTTGCGAAAAAAGTGTCAAGAATCATTGCAAGAAATATACCCTAATAAGTGCATTGAACGATGCATTGATATAAATAGCATCCTATTATGGGGTTCTATCTATTATACTAAGCTACTCATACAGAAACATAACATTGTGTGCAGCGAGATGGTATGATATTCGTAATGTTAATATGTTGAATAATGAAATGATAATTGTTTTCTTAACAGATTTTTGTGTACTGTGAAATATGTAATAAGTAGCTAATAAAACCCATGTATTACATAATTGCATTACTATAGACAAAACACAAAGACACAAGAACACATACCAATATGGGTATATACAGGGAAAGTGAAGTTAGCAAAAAAGCACAAGTAGTAGCAGAAACAATTCATATCTTAACTGATTAGTTTCATGCAAATAAATGATTGCTCTGTTTCAAAGCTGCTATTTACCCTATGTATATGTATCACTTGATGTGATTGGACCCTAAGGAAAGTAGTGTGAGTACAATGTATACAAATATGACCATATACAGGGAAAGTACAGCCATAAAAAAACAACAGAACTATCAGAAAGTGCTCATAAGTCTAGTGATTATCTTTATGCACGAAAAGGATTGCTGTCTTTCAAGCTTGTGTTTTCCCATATGTATATGTTTCATATGATGTGACTGTACTCTAAGGGAATTACTGTAAGAACCTACTAGAAGGATATGTCTACAAATAAAATAAAATTCTTAGTTTCTGACTGTTACTGAAGAAAACCATGTGGCCTAGATATGTCAGCAAAAGAAAAAATAGTGAGCCAGACATGTGATGTCATCAGTGATGTCATCAATGACATTTACGATGTCATCTTTGATGTCCTGGGTGTTAGTCTTAGCAGTGCACGGTGGTGGCGCGAGTTATGGTTGCTTAGCTTACCATAACTGGCGAATTTCAAGGGTTTTTCGGTTTTACTTGGAACCATAACGTCCCTTTAACCAAGTTTTTTCACTGAATTTCATAGGTTTTTAGTAGCGCAACTTAACCATAACATCCCTTTAACAACGTTTTTTTCACTGAATTTCATAGGTTTTTAGTAGCGCAACTTAACCATAACGTCCCTTTAACAAAGTTTTTTCACTGAATTTCATAGTTTTTTAGTAGCAAAACTTAACAATAATGACTTTGACTTTAAATACATGTCATATGGAACTGACTAGATCTCTTCTTATGAACGTGATGTCCGCGAACTTATTTAATGTTCGCGGACATGTTCGGAGAACAGTACCACTACCTAAAAACTGTGGTGGGTGGTTTGGGGGGTATGTTTGATTGTTATATCATAATATAGGAACATTTAACAAATTCAAAAAGCAGCACACAAACACATTATATATAGTAATACATAAGAAATGTAACCCATATATGTAACACACTAACCATTCATTTAAATACAATATGTTCTGAAATGGAATATACCACAAGAACATAAATTGACTTCCAACATAATTACCACACAGACACAACAGAACTGAGAACAAGACCAGACCCACTGAATACATAGGACTTATCTTACCAGAAATAGTAAGTGTACTTCATTTTACTCATATATTTATAAACTTTCTGTATTAGATTAAAAAATATATTATCTTTTCTTTTTTTTTCTCACAGAAATGTCTAGTACTCTGGAATGGCTAGAGGACAATTTCCCACATGAAGAAATGTCACAAGATAGTGAAACTAATGGTAAACACTTTATAATATAAACCATTTATATATTATTATTTTGTATACATTTAACATATATTTTTTTTTGTACAGAGCATAACAAAATAGAAACTACCTCTGAAGAAGCTGTTATGGAAAACACGCTTGACAACATAAAAGAAAAAATTGATTTACTGTTGACCAATTTTAATAATTTGAAAACTTTTGTTGAAGATCATTTTAAAACAAAAACGTCATACCATTGCCCCAAATGTACTTGTCCCTCCTCACCATATCCCAGTCAATTATCCCCAAAACCTCTCCATAATCCAAAACGTTTTGATGAGATTTCCATCCCTTCTTCACCTAATACCAATCATGTTGAAACCCCAAATTCTCCTGTTTTTGTTTCTGTTTCTGCCTCACCTTCTCTGTCATAAATTATTAATATATGTTAAATAAAGTTTAATTTTTATATTGTATTGTGAATAGTTTCCTTTTTTTATTTTAAAACAATAAAAGTGTCCGCGGACAGTGCGAGTGTTCTGAAATGTTCGTACATAAACGAAAATGGAGGTGTCCTGAAGAACACCACACCTGTTCGTACTGTTCGCTAACAAGTTGAAACTGTTCTAAGAACACACGTGGTGTCCTGAAATGTTCGTAAAGAAACAAAAATTAAAGTGTTCTAAAGAACACTAAATCTGTCCGTAATGTTCGCTATCAACTTAAAACTGTCCTAAGAACACAATTGGTGTCCTGAAATGTTCGTACATAAACTAAATTACACGTGTCCTGAAGAACACTATATCTGTCCTTAGTGTTCACTACCAAGTTTAAACTGTTCTAAGAACACACGCGGTGTCCTGAAATGTTCGTTTCACGTGTGACGCACTTTTAATTACTTCAGAACCCGAACAGTGTCCGTAGGACATAAATGCGCATGCGATAACCAATCTCTGTGCACTTGGTGTCCTGCGGACAGGCGCTTCCTTCGCAGACTAGTTCGCAAACAGATCATATGACCGCGCCCACGCTCATCGTGTGTCCTGAAATGCGGACACTGTTCGTGTCCCCGAACAATTTAAAAGTACATTTTCAGTTAATCCATAATATTTTTCAATAAAATCTTACCATGCCACAAGTCCCACATAGCAATCTTGAGTTTCTATATACCTTTTGAAACTTTCCGATCCTTTTTTTGTGTTCGATCTGTCCGCGCACAGTGCGCATGTCCGCGGACCACGCACAAGCACCCCTATAAAAGACCACGCCCAAGAGCTTATTCCCATTGTGTTTCTGGCTATTCTTCAGAACACAGTGATTTTTGCTGCCACCTGCAGACTACACCATCATCGAGATGGCATCCTTGGCTGCTGAACTGCCACTTGGTGCTGCACCTGCTTCAGCACCACCACCACTCCCTCCACCACCACCACCTCCCCAAGGGCCTGAAGAGGGGAACAGGACTGAGGATGGGGAGGAGGAAGAATAGGATGAGAATGAGGTAGAGGAAATCCCTACTACCCGCACTAGGCGCGAGTCTTGGGTGTGGCGGTTATTTACCATTCATGGGAATGGTCCTAAGGCTCGTGTGAACCATGTTACCTGCAATGAGTGCAAAATGATACTCAGTCGCGGGCAGCACGGTAACTACAGCTTTGGGACCACTACTATGAAGCGACACCTGAGGTCATTTCACTCTGGGGCTATTCGCAGGGTTGTACCTTGCGAAGAACGTAGCAGGTTGATTTCCTCTACTTCATCCTCTGTTTCTGATCCTGTCACCACAAGGACCACCTCTGTGGGACAGCGTCTTTCTCAAGCTGCCTCACAGGCCATTCAGAATGCTGATGACCCTTACCTTTCGAGGGTCACAGTTGTATGTATGTACTGTGACACAGTACTCTGCAGGGGGCAGCGACTTCGGAGTGCTTTTGAGACTATCGTCTCAGAGCACGAGAAGACCTGCTCACTACCCAAATAAAACCCACTCTACATCTTCCTCTCTCAGCTCGCCCTTTCTTATCCCTGTGGTTGGTATCCCCCCCTTTACCCTCCTCTCCTAGTGTGTCGTGTCTGAAAAACCAAAAAAAATACAAAATTACAAAAATCAAAAAAAAATAAGGCTCTTTTCAGAGCCGCCTTTCCCAGTTAAAAAATAGAAGTGAAAATAAATGAAGCAGGGCTCTTTGTATTTTTTAGAAGTCTGCGGACAGTTCCCGAACATTAAAAAAATTGGGTTGCTACTCCATCACAAACATTGTAATTTTCTCTGGAAAGAAGTGATGGCTCTGAAAAGAGCCTTTGGGTGGTGTTTGTAAGTCAAATATTGTAAATGCTTAACATCTACTTCAAAATTGTTGTTGTAATTCCAAAAAAGGTCGCAATGCATTTTGTACATTTCTCAGAAAAATCTGATTGCCAGCATAAGTAAGATGGACTCCATCTCTGCGAAAAATGTATGTACTACAAAACATAATATTCTCATTGTGAAAAGAAGACATGCCAAAATCTCTTAGAAAGCCACAAACAGCCTTATTAAAATTGCGCCTTGCTTTTTCCATTTGTGGACCAAATGAAGAAGAACGAAGCCACATTTGTCTCTGCGCAATCCGTGAAAATATCACTTGAGAATTAGGAAACATGTCCATAACCTTCCTAAGTCCTTCTTTCATAGCAAATTGCAAAAAAATTCCAGTCACATGTCCTAAACTGTTCCTTCCACAATGAATTACAATTATGTCTGGATGTTGCTCTGTCTCCAAAGTAGCACAGAGAGGTAGCAAGTCCAACCACTTCATTCCACGTACTCCATGCCAGTGTACTTCCACATGTGGGAATCCAAGATCTACAGCTACTCCACAGCTTTCTGCATGCACCTTCAACCAATGTATCCACGAATCTCCTAAAATCCAAACAATCTGTTTTCTGAAACACACAGCCATAGCTATCTTTTCTTCTCTCAGCAAAAAGAGTATCTGAGAAAATCTCTCCTGGCACAACACACCCACCAAACTTTCCTGGCCAATCCCTTTCAGTGCTTATTCTCATTTGCATGGCTTCTGAACCCAAAAATCCCCGGATGTAACTCCCGATGTCCGCGAACTACCGCCATGTCCGCGGACATATCGTAACATGAACAGCCCTTCTACCATTTCCACTACACTCTCTCTGCCATTCCCTCATTGGATGTACCTCAAAAATCACATGACCATGCACCAATCACATTCAAGACCTCTACATCTAACTGCACCATCATAGATCAGCACTGCAAATGTACTCTGAATCTCTCGGAGTACAAGTGTCATATCATTGGCAAGCAGCATCTACCAGAAATACTGTACAAGTCTTCAAGATTCCTACTTGCAGCTCCATGCATATCCATATGCATGAACACAAACTTCAGGTATGCATATTTTCTGTATAGTAGATGAACACATTTTCAAACAGACCTTTACCTTGTAAAATCTGTAAAATGAATTTACTGTACTTTTTTCAATTTCCTAAAATCAACTATCACTTATAAACCTTTATACTTTTTACTTTCTTTATACACACACACTCAAATCATGTTAAACTAACATTTTTTAAATGAAATATATAGACTACATATATTCAAACAAAATTGCATGCAAACACAATCTATGTTTAAACCTTTATAAAAATACTTATACATTTTCATATTTTTTGTTTTTATTTATTTATTTACTTAATTACTTTAAATTAGACATGACATTGAGGCGCTATTACCTAGAACAGTTTGCTTACAGAAATAGTGGTATTCACTAATATATTATAAATTTCACAAGACATAGTAAAGATATTTTTTTTTTGCTACGGTTAGTCATTCATTACAATTTGTTCATTAAGAACATGTCATATGTACTGAACTGATGCAATGTATCTTATGTAAATAAATTTGTTTAATGGTTTTACAGAAGGCACTGAGGATTTCAATTAAAAAAATCAATATCTAAATTAAAAACACTGCTATATACTAACAAAGTTACTAATTTGAAGCTTTTACAATTGCAGTGAAGACCAGTTTCCTGAAAAGAAGCAGCCGAATTCGAAGAAGAAAGAAAAACTAAGAAGTTACCTGTTAATTTAAAATAAAAGTAAGTAAAATGTCACCATAATATTTGTATTATTAATGAAATATACTATAACATTAATACGAGCTATTTTGGTTTCTAAAAATAGAGATTTTGTACCATTTTGTCCAAACATTTCCATGTCTTAAACAGCGATTTACAGCCAGAATGGCCCACAAATTTCTATTTTTGGACACACAAATTACCCAACTGAACCACTACAATTTTCATATTATAGAACAAACTGTTTTAATTGTATACATTAGATTTACTATTTGTACTTTTCCACACCACTAGCTTACTTTTTTTTGTCATCTGAACCCCAGTTTAGTAACACATAAATTCAAGAATACCTATCCCTACTAGTTTTAGTTCCCAATGCACAATCACACACCATTACATACATCTTTATCATCTTACTCAAACACTCATGCACACAGCACACATACATTCCAGAACACCCCAACCCATATCTTCTTTATTTTTTTCAACAGACCCTAAAGAATGCCTACCAAAAGTCAAGTCCGTAGAAAGCAACGCAAAAGTAGAGCAAATGAAAATAAAGGTGTCCAACATAAGCATCCATCTCTAGCAGAATTTGTAAAAAAAGTTGAAACAAAACAGCTAATACAATCATTTAGTGAAACACAAGAAGTTTCAAGTACAACAACTTCGCTTCCTCTATCGAAATGTAAAACAAACCAAAAAACAATTAACAGAAAACCAGCTATCAGTACAGATAAAACTACTTCTTCAAATTTTAATATAGTGCAAAGTAAGCATACCAAGAAAAGTATTTTAGCCAAAATATACCGTCACAAAGTCCTTCAAAATCTTATAAAAACAGGAGAGAAATCAGGTTCAAAGCTTAAAACCTATCGTAGGAAATTAATCTTAGAAGCATTGATGGACAGTGCAATTCTTCTCAAAAGAAATGTATTTATTTTACTGTTAAACAAAATGAAACCACTAACAAAACTAATAACTAAATTACAAAAAAGACTTCTCAATAAGCGAAATGTCAACAGAAAGAACTTCTTAAGTATCTACGGAGGTGAATGGAATCACACTACGAGCACAAAACCATATTTTAATGAAGAAGCGTACAAACAAAAGCAAACGAATACAATTGCCATAAATAGCAGTGGTCGAGGTTATGAAAAAGTGAATAATACCATAATGGAACAAGAAGTACTCCTTACAAAAATATGCCCTGAAAACTTAGAATTACCCCTCCATTCAACTGAATCAGAACGTCTAGTGTACAAATGGCCATGCACGTCAATGTGTAACATTCCCAAACAATGTTTCAAATCTTTACGCCAATTCCTCAATAAATATGTAAAAAGCAAGACAAAATCAAAATTAAATTACTGCAAAATATAGATACCTGTCCAGTGCGCAAGTACACAGGACTACAAGGACATTCATTGGTGTCATGATCACTACTTCCAAGGAGCCAGGATCAGCCCAACGTCCTTGGAAGCAGGCCCCTAACCCTAATCCTAGGCACCAGCCGGTCCCCACAGGGACCTTTTGGACCTTGTCCTGGCGCCGGTGGCACCAGGCTCATCAGAAGCATCGGTCCCGGCACTGGAAGCGCCGGGCTCATCATTGGTGTGAAGGTGCTTGGGTGGACTTACCTGTGGCAGACCATGCTGCTTACTTACCAGCCTCTTAGAAGCCCTCGGTGAACAGGGACTACTTTCTTACCTGGGCGGGGCAGCTCCACTCCCTGGATACTGCACTGGAACTCTTCTGGAAGCAGGAACTCTTTTCTTACCTAGGCGGGGCCGTGGAAGAAGACGCCTCATCACTCCAAGGCTATTTAAACCACACCCGATTGAGGAAACGTGCTTCGCGTTATTCTGCATCTGCAGCAGAACGCTCACCGAGTCTGTTCCAGCCTTTCTTCTTTTGATCCTGAACCTGCAAGAATTATACTTACCATTCCTGTACCCGATCAACATCAGCACCTGCAAAAGACCAGAAATAACAGGTTAGCAAGACGAACTTTACACGCAGTGCTTACTCACCTGATCCATCGGCAGCGGCCGTGTCTCCCGCTGCATATTCACCTGCAAAGACAACAGCATTATTATACTGACCGGCACGCTGTGCATTCCGGATTCGTCACGCTGCATCTTCACCTGCAAAGACAACAGCATTATTATACTTACCGGCACGCTGTGCATTCCGGATTCTTCACGCTGCATCTTCATCTGCAAAGACAACCGTATTGTTACACTTAGCAGCACGCTGCGAATTCCGGATTTCTTCATTCTGCATCGTCGCCTGCAAAGACAAAGAAAGAGACATTAAGCAGGTACTTACTCACGCCCATCACGCTCGTCGCAATCAAACGCCTGCGAATACTCCGGCGCCTCTTCAACACTAACTAATCTGCAAGGAAAGAGACAGTTAGAGCGCTTGCCATACTTACGAATTTCTAGGCGCTTCACTGCCACGCCTTATAAGACTATAAAGACAAAAGGTGTCCAGAAACTTACCGGTCGTGCAGACAACGACTGTATCCATCCTCTGAAGTCAAGAGGCCAATGTTTCACCAGTGAAGGAACTGGCAACGGCACCCTGCACTAGACGCAGATGGAGAGCCCAGCATTCACCTATCTAAGGTGAGCACGTTGACCTGGAGGGAGGGGGCTCTACAGACAAGCTGGGAAGAGAGAGAGAGATAGGGACATTCAACAACCCAGACCTTTAATCCCCATATTTTTTCACCTGCAGAAACCTCACCCTTCGAGTTCGACACACAGTGCGGAGAGGTTCGATCCCAGAAGCCAATTGAGTCCTGCACATCACTTTTCGAGTCACAGACACCTTCCTGCCAAGACCCGCGCCTCCGTGGGAATCAGGTGAGCGTTACAGAACGCGAAGCCCACCACAAAACTCCTACCCAGGCGCAATGGAAACCTCAGACACTGATCAACTAGCCCAGTTGCTTGGGGAATTAAGAGCAGAGGTACATGCAGCTCGTCAGGAAACAAACTCTCTAAGAAGAGAACTGATAACTTCCAAGGAGCGAACAGAGGACCTTGCTAGGCAGTTGTTACAAACGCAGGCAGGACAGACACCTTTGCCCGTTCCAGGAGGGAGTTATCCTTCTGCATCAGCTTCAAATCCAGTGCAAATCAATCTGCCCGGTAATGTGCCCTTGGCTCCGCCCGAACGCTTTTCTGGTGATCCAAAGAAATTCGCAGTGTTCATCAACCAGTGCCGCCTGCACTTCTTATGTCGACCAGCTGCATTCCCAACAGACCAGGCCATGGTGGCTTTCATGCTTTATCTCATCTCAGTGGCAGCGCTGCAGATTGGTCGATCCCTTTAGTCACCCAGAATGATCCGGTTTTACATGATTTTCAGGCCTTCCAGTCCAGCATGGAGAAACTGTTCGCAAGACATGCACAAGGGCAGGCCTTGGACAATGAACTTCTCTCATTACGACAGGGTAATCAAGACCTCTTGACTTATATAGCCTCTTTCAATAGACTCATAGTGGAAACACAATGGCCCGAGGACAAGAGAATAACGCTTTTCTACAGAGGCCTGCGTGGAGAGCTCAAGGATGTGCTAGCGCAAGTTGTGAATCCTCCACAAGAATGTTCTGACTATATTGACATAGTTGTCCAATTGGACCATAGACTACAGAACAGGAAGGCAGATCGTTCCAGATTTGATACCCGAGTGTTTTCTAAACCACAGACCTCGAATAAGGGAGCTGACACTGTGGAACCCATGCAAATAGGGGGCATGAAAGGACCTTTAACCCAGAAAGAGCGGGAAAGAAGAAGGCAGCTGCAATTATGCCTCTATTGCGGAAACTCAGGACACTTTCTTCGGGACTGTCCAGTGAAACCAGCTAAGAAGACTGTAGGAGCCGCGGATAGCTGTACCACAAATTCTGAGCAGGGAAACGACCGCGCCCGACAAGAGTAGAGGTCCTCTTGCCGAGCGTTAAGATCTGTCCCGTGACCTCGCATTTCGTGATACCCATGGTCCTCATTAGTCCTGAACGTCCGGATCGTTTGCATGCAATTGAAGCTTACATTGACAGCGGAGCAATCGGTAACTATGTGGACCGTGAAATGGTATCAAGGATGAATCTACCCCTTGTCCCTAAGGCAGTAAAAGACGTCATCACTACTGTGGATGGCACGGAGATAGCCTCCGGACCAGTAACGCATGCCACCCAAGAAGTGACGCTAGTGAGTCAAGATGGACACCGGGAGAGAATCGTGTTCGATGTAATCAAGGCCCCTCAGTTCCAGATCATTCTGGGAATCCCTTGGTTAGAGAAGCACAATCCTCAGATCGATTGGCGAGCAAAGACGGTTCAGTTTCCAGAGTGTTTTACCACTTGTTATCCTCGGCCTGATGTTTCACTGGCGGCGATCTCTTCTGAGAAGGTTCCCAAATTACCTCCCAAATACCAGGAATTCCAAGACGTCTTCCGGAAGGATCAAGCTAACACCCTGCCTCCTCATAGGTCTTACGACTGTCAAATAGATCTGATACCGGGAACAACTCCTCCTTGCAGCAGGATCTATGCCCTCACCGAGCCAGAGAACCTTCACCTCAGACAGTACCTGGACCAATACATAGCTAACGGGTTTATCCGTCCTTCAAAATCTCCAGCTTCATCGGCTTTGTTCTTCGTTCCGAAAAAGGAAGGAGACCTTAGGACTTGCATAGATTACCGCGCCCTGAATCAGATCACTGTTAAAAACAGATACCCGTTACCTTTGATCCCTGAACTCCTGGACCAAGTCAAAGATGCATGTATATACACAAAGCTGGATCTCAGAGGAGCCTACCACTTGGTACGGATAAAAGAGGGCGATGAATGGAAAACGGCCTTCCGCACCAAGTACGGGCTATTCGAATATCAAGTGATGCCCTTTGGACTGTGTAATGCTCCTGCTGCTTTCCAATATTTTATGAACGATGTCCTTAGAGAACTCATAGACGTGTGTTTTGTTGTCTACATTGACGACATCCTCGTCTATTCATCATCTGAAGAAGAACATCAGAGACACGTTAAAAGGGTTCTCGAGAGATTGCGTCAACAATCTTTTTGCTAAGCTTGAGAAATGCGTTTTCAACGTAACGGAAGTCGAGTTCCTGGGATTCATATTGTCACCTAACGGAGTCCATATGGATTCAAAGAAAGTTGATGCAATTATCAAGTGGCCATCACCAACCTCTGTAAAAGGAGTTCAAAGCATGTTAGGATTCGCTAACTTTTACCGCAGATTCATCCCTGAATTCTCTCGGATAGTCCAGCCCATCACCGCTCTGTTGAAAAAGAACAAACGTTTTGAGTGGTCTTCTGAAGCAGAACAAGCTTTTCAAGACTTAAAAGCTAAATTCATTTCTGCACCTGTTTTAAAACATCCTCGCCCAGAACTTCCTTACATCATGGAAACGGATGCTTCTAGTCTTGCTATGGGGGCAGTGTTATCACAAAGAGATCCGGTCACAAACCAACTACATCCTGTTGCCTTTTGGTCCCGCAAGTTTTCGCCTCCCGAGATCAACTATTCAATTACAGACAAGGAACTTTTGGCCATCAGATCGGCCTTTAAAGCCTGGCGGCATTATCTTCTAGGAGCCAGACACACAGTCACCGTAATGACTGACCACCGCAATTTACAATATCTAAAGACAGCCAAAGCTCAGTCTTCCAGACAGCTTCGCTGGGCTCTGTTTCTAGCAGAATTTGACTTTATAATTACTTATCGACCAGGCAGTAAGAACGGAAAAGCGGATGCCCTCTCCCGGATGGGAGTAGATGAACATTTGATCAATCCAGATCCAATAGCCATAACCCCAGAACAAAGGATTTTGGGTTTTGTCAGCACTCAATCTTTTGAAGACATCAAGACCACGGTTAAATCACTCCTAACTCCGGCCGATTTGCAGGGCTGGCAATTAAAGGGAAAAGAATTCTCAGTAGATCAAGACCTACCATATTTCCGAGGATAATTGCACTTGCCCTGTGAGAAACTACAAAAACAAGTAATCTCCTGTTATCACGATTCTCTAATGGAGGGGCACCCTGGCATTACCAAAACCATGGAAAAGATTAAAAGACATTTCTGGTGGCCATCGTGGAAAAAAGATATTAGAGACTTTGTAATCTCCTGCGGTGTGTGTGCCCAGAATAAAAGTCAAAAG
This sequence comes from Ambystoma mexicanum, assembly GCF_040938575.1. Lineage (NCBI taxonomy): Eukaryota > Metazoa > Chordata > Amphibia > Caudata > Ambystomatidae > Ambystoma > Ambystoma mexicanum. Next base: position 558,660,651 of record NC_090931.1, read on the forward strand.
CAGAAACCAGCCGGCCTATTACAGCCACTTGACATCCCTCCCTGTCCATGGCATACCCTGTCCATGGATTTTATCACGGACTTACCTCCATGCTTGGGGTATACTACCATCTTAGTAGTCGTGGATCTATTCTCCAAGATGGCTCACTTCATGCCCCTGAAGGGTCTACCTTCAGCCTCAGTATTGGCCCGAGAATTCTTGGCAAACATCGTTCGCTTACACGGTTTTCCTTCGGTTTTAGTCTCCGATAGGGGAAGTCAATTCATCTCCCACTTCTGGCGCAGTTGCTGTCGTCTAGCCCAAGTTGATGTAAGACTTTCGACCAGTCACCATCCCCAAACTGACGGACAAACCGAAAGGACAAATCAGACACTACAACAATATCTACGTTGCATGCTCCAACAAACAGAAAACCCCTGGAAGGACATTCTTTGGATCGCTGAATACGCTTACAACAATTCGACTCATTCTGGAACCGGGAAGACTCCTTTTTTCCTATTATACGGACACCATCCTAGAACCTCCAACCTGGATCCTCCCCAAGAAATTGAAGCACCTGCTGTGGATCACTTGCATTCGGAGATCACCTGTGCTTTTAAGGAAGCCACTGCCCATCTGCAAAGAGCTAAAGCTCAATTCAAAAAGGCAGCCGATCGGCACCGTAAAGAGGACCCTCACTACGCTGTAGGAGATCAGGTCTGGTTATCCACTAAGCACCTGCCTTTAAAAGGACCCCGCACCTTCATTCCGAGATACCTTGGACCCTACCTCATATCTGCCATAATTAATCCGGTGGCTGTCAAATTGGAATTACCTACGCATATGAAAATACATCCAGTATTCCATGTCTCCTTATTAAAACCAGTACAACCAGAAACCCGATTGACTGAACTCCCAGAACCCGTTTTGGTAGACGGAGAACTTGAATTCGAAGTAAAGAACATCCTAGACTCCAAAATCTCAAGATCTAAATTATACTATCTGGTTGATTGGAAAGGATATGGTCCCCAGGAAAGGTCTTGGGAACCCTCAGAACATGTCCACGCACCTCGTCTGGTCAAGAGATTCCATCTGAATCACCCGACAAGCCAAAGCCCCCGGAGAAGACACACTTAGGAGGGGCCTTGAGGGGGGGTACTGTCATGATCACTGCTTCCAAGGAGCCAGGATCAGCCCAACGTCCTTGGAAGCAGGCCCCTAACCCTAATCCTAGGCACCAGCCGGTCCCCACAGGGACCTTTTGGACCTTGTCCTGGCGCCGGTGGCACCAGGCACATCAGAAGCATCGGTCCCGGCACTGGAAGCGCCGGGCTCATCATTGGTGTGAAGGTGCTTGGGTGGACTTACCTGTGGCAGACCATGCTGCTTACTTACCAGCCTCTTAGAAGCCCTCGGTGAACAGGGACTACTTTCTTACCTGGGTGGGGCAGCTCCACTCCCTGGATACTGCACTGGAACTCTTCTGGAAGCAGGAACTCTTTTCTTACCTAGGCGGGGCCGTGGAAGAAGACGCCTCATCACTCCAAGGCTATTTAAACCACACCCGATTGAGGAAACGTGCTTCGCGTTATTCTGCATCTGCAGCAGAACGCTCACCGAGTCTGTTCCAGCCTTTCTTCTTTTGATCCTGAACCTGCAAGAATTATACTTACCATTCCTGTACCCGATCAACATCAGCACCTGCAAAAGACCAGAAATAACAGGTTAGCAAGACGAACTTTACACGCAGTGCTTACTCACCTGATCCATCGGCAGCGGCCGTGTCTCCCGCTGCATATTCACCTGCAAAGACAACAGCATTATTATACTGACCGGCACGCTGTGCATTCCGGATTCGTCACGCTGCATCTTCACCTGCAAAGACAACAGCATTATTATACTTACCGGCACGCTGTGCATTCCGGATTCTTCACGCTGCATCTTCATCTGCAAAGACAACTGTATTGTTACACTTAGCGGCACGCGGCGAATTCCGGATTTCTTCATTCTGCATCGTCGCCTGCAAAGACAAAGAAAGAGACATTAAGCAGGTACTTACTCACGCCCATCACGCTCGTCGCAATCAAACGCCTGCGAATACTCCGGCGCCTCTTCAACACTTACTAATCTGCAAGGAAAGAGACAGTTAGAGCGCTTGCCATACTTACGAATTTCTAGGCGCTTCACTGCCACGCCTTATAAGACTATAAAGACAAAAGGTGTCCAGAAACTTACCGGTCGTGCAGACAACGACGGTATCCATCCTCTGAAGTCAAGAGGCCAATGTTTCACCAGTGAAGGAACTGGCAACGGCACCCTGCACTAGACGCAGATGGAGAGCCCAGCATTCACCTATCTAAGGTGAGCACGTTGACCTGGAGGGAGGGGGCTCTACAGACAAGCTGGGAAGAGAGAGAGAGATAGGGACATTCAACAACCCAGACCTTTAATCCCCATATTTTTTCACCTGCAGAAACCTCACCCTTCGAGTTCGACACACAGTGCGGAGAGGTTCGATCCCAGAAGCCAATTGAGTCCTGCACATCACTTTGAGTCACAGACACCTTCCTGCCAAGACCCTCGCCTCCGTGGGAATCAGGTGAGCGTTGCAATTGGCCTGCATTACAGGACCTACTTGTAAAACCACTTTCCATGATATCAAAAGGATATCAACACATCATTCAACTTTAAGAAATCTAGTCTATAAACTGTGCTATGCTAAAAGTCCTGCTTTAGCACTAGCAAAGTTAAATAACATCCTTCTACATGGTACAGCAAAAGACCTACTTGAAGAAATTCACTATATCCAGAAAAAATATTTTGGAAGTGAAAGCCATTTACAGAATGAAATAGCTTTAAACCAATTAAGCAACAATTCTACACATAGCAACCTTTTGCTAAACACATACAAAAAAGAAATACTAAAATTTAAAAGTACATCAGCTGAAGTACCAAACCATGTATGTGTATGTTGCCGTAGAATTTATTATAAAAGTAACACAAAAACTGTGGACCTAACATACAAAATAGAAGACAATGAAGATTCTAAATGGTTTGAATTAGCTCTCTACCTTGTAGCAGAAAACAAATATGAAATAACTGAGCCCTTAATACTTTGCAGTTATTGCACTACAAAACTTGACAACAACCAAACTCCTTCACGTTCTATCACAAATAATTTGGAATTATACCCAGTACCAAAACCTCTACAACAACTTAATTTATATGAGAGCATCATAATTCAAACAGTACACCCATTTCAAGCAATAATACACCTTCAACCAAAAACAGCAAAATTACCTCCCTCTGAATTGGTAAAAGGCATTCGTGGAAAAGTAGTTTATTTACCATTAAATCTAAAAGAAAATGTCCATACTCTAGGAGTGCAACGTCCAATGCAGCAATCTTTAATTATATTAGTAAATGGAGTACCTACAAAGGACAATAAAAATGGCAACAGCTGGTAGATTTATATAAAGTTAGACAAGCCTTCCAATATCTTAAAGAGAATAATGAATATTACAAAGACATTAATATTGAAGAAAACTTGAAAGATACAACTGAAATAATTCAAGAAACACAAGAAGCTGGTCAATTTGAGCTACTAGATCCTGCTACAATATCAAATACTTTAGACCATTATACAATTCATCCTTTGCACTGTAATGACATCATCATCATCAGATAAAACAGTATCTCAGAAATTATACAGCTTGGGCATAAAAATGCTCACCCATAGAGAATGTGGATCTTATGAAGCAGCTGATCGTTTAACTGGTACTTCATTGTATGGTAAATCTGAAAATATAGTATGGCTAAGTCTTGGTCCAGATAAATCTAGAAAAAGAGTTCTAAAATCATATGAAGATATAGAAACAATAGCCAAACATGATCCCAACAGCCAAGACATTTTAAAAAACAATGTATTGGACACATACTACCCAAACAGAAGTAATAGTTTGGAAAACATGTGTCTATACCAAATAGCCCAAAACTACACATACAAAAATAATATGAAACCTGATGAAAAAAAAGGTAAATATAGAGTGACAGACTGTGAAGGCAGTTTAGTTAAACTCACTAAACCAAATTTAATTAATCATATCAAATTGTCATTGAAGACTCCTCAACATAAAGAAGTATATTTAATGTCCCTGCTACAACTCTTCAAACCATGGAGAAAAGAAGAACAATTACTAGATAACTATGACTCGTATGAGGATGCTTTCAAAGCAAATGAGAGCACTATAACTGATGTAAACTTTACACAGTACAAAACAATGTTGCACAATGAACAGCAACATGAAGAACTCCAAGCCCAACTAGATAAGGATACTCCTGACAGTAGTCAACCTTCTGTAACAGGAAGCCAAGAACCACTGGGAGAACCACTAATAACAAATGAGGCAGAATTAGCTATGATAGAAGTAGAAAACACCATGTGTCAGTATGAAGATAAGGAAGACTTAACTATACTACAATCAAAACTAAACAATGAGCAAAGTAGCATTTTTCAAGAAGTAACAAAACAAATTGCACATGGTGTAAAACATGAAAATAAAGAATGTTCCTGCCATAATTATAAACCTATACTACTGTACGTCAGTGGTGAAGCTGGTTCTGGCAAAACATTCCTAATCAAAATCATTATTAAGTTCCTTCAACAATTGACGAACAACAAACTGTCAGCTGTTGTCACTGCCCCCACAGGTTTAGCTGCCTCCAACATAGGTGGTGTTACATTACACCGATTACTACTATTACCAGTAGAACACCAGAACAAATTAGACCATTACAAACTTTCTGCAGAAGCTGCAATGGAATTACGCAGAGTATTGAAACAAATGAAAATGCTACTAATAGATGAAGTGAGCATGGTCTCCAACCTGATGTTAGCTTTGATTCACCTCAGATTACAAGAAGTACTCAAAACAGACTATGAAGAGCTTTTTGCAGGAAAACACATTATTGTTTTTGGAGATCTGCTTCAATTAACACCAGTAAAAGGTGAACCTATTTTTAAAACATTAGGGCACAAACTCTGCCGTAAAACTGTTGGCAGCATTGGAAATGTCAACCCATGGCAACAGAAAACATGCGCCAATCTGCAGATCTAACTTATGCCAACATTTTAAAAAGTTTGAGAGTTGGTATACTTTGTAAAGAAGCAGAAGCAACATTGAAAACCCGGCACATTAATGCACTTTATGGCGATAATGCATGTGGTACAGATGTTATGGAACAATTAGCCCACAGAAATGTCAATTGTATGGCCTTAATGCCAACTCTTGCAAGCTGTCTCAAATTCAATGAAATAATGTTAAGTAAAGAAATGCAACCAATAATGGAAATTAGCGCCACAGACAAACTAGATGTACATGGTATGACACTACCCATGTGTGACCAAGCCACAACAAGACTAAATAATTTAGAAAAATCAATCTCAAACACAGCAGGCTTAGAAAAGATGTTAAAATTATCCTTAAATTGCAGAGTAATGCTTAAACGTAACCTTGACGTGGACCAAGGACTAGTTAATGGAGCACTGGGTACAGTTGTTGACTTTCAAACATACCCACGTGACAACAAAATTCAGTTTGTCAATATACTCTTTGACAAACTTTCAGAAGTAAAACGGATAGGACGCTCAACAGCTAGATTCCTTCTCTTCAAAGATATGTATGTACGCAGAGAACAATTTTCTCTAACTCTTGCATACGCAGTCACAATTCATAAATCACAAGGTCTTACCCTAGACAAAGCAATGATAGATATTGGTAACACAGTCTTTAAAGAAGGCATGAGCTACGTAGTACTATCACGCTTACGTACACTTGACGGTCTATTTCTAATCAACTTTGATGCAAGTAAAGTAAACGCTGATATTCCTTGCATTTTAGAATATAATAGACATCGCTCACTATACACTCCCCATCTAAACACATATTCTGTTCCACAAAAACTAAAACGTTGCAAAAGAAAACTAAATCAAACAGAAATGCAACAGGACGTCACTGCAAATCCTCCAAAGAGAGTAAAAGAAACTAATACTTCATCAAGTACCACAAACAAAAAAGAATCAATTAGAGAAAGTAAACCAGGTACTTCTTTAAAGAAGGAAGACAAACTCCAAAGAAAGCAGTTAGATACAGAACTACCTGGACCATTTAAATTCTTGAATATAGTTGGTGTAAGTTGCTATGCAAATGTAGCAATGAATACTCTATTTCAATTACCACCAATTGTTGACAACATTTACTTACACAGTACAGACCCATTGTGTTTGCAAATGTTAGTACTTCACAGAAATGCAGCAAACAATCCTGACAACACATATAGTGTTTTTGGAATAAGACGACAATTGGACTACTGTGCTGGAATGGTGAAATTCACTATAAACTCACAGGAAGATCCACAAGAATTTCTAATGTACTTACTACAAGTACAGGAAAACAAAAACATACCTATAAATGAAATCTTTCAGATTTCATACATGTGGAAACATACATGCACTCTCTGCAACAATGTGACACAAGAAGAAATCCCCAATGAACGCTTCATATATATATATCAATACCAAATTGCGAATCCATTCCATTTCAGCAACTTGTACAAAATGCAAACCATGGTAGATTATGCTCTACCTGCAATTCAGATAATCGCTCCACTTTAGTAATACAAACACATAGTAAATACGTAATACTAATGCTTCTACGTTACAATGCAGATGGTACCAAAAACAACTGCAAGCTGACTGGATTCACACATGGTCAAATATCACTTGGTAAGAAAACCTTCACAACAATAGGTATAATCTACCACGCAGGAACCACAACCAATTCAGGGCACTACACTGCATATATAAAAAAGAAATGTGGATGGTTTGAATGTAATGATAGTACCATTACTCTAAAGCAGAGATTACCAGCAAATCTTACAAACGCTTATTTGATGTTCTTAAAACCAAAATTTGATAAATAAACTGTATTTAAACCTTTAAGTAAATTTGTGTTAAAAAAATATAAACTGTTAGATTACTCCAAAAGCTAACTGCTCAAAGATTCTACAACAACTAATCAGATAAATGAATACCACTAAATTAGACCAAAAAATACACAGTTAGAATACGCCAATTGGTATCTAACTGCTCCAAAATTTTATAATATCAAAACAAATGAAGAATCTGTTACTGCTCCAAAAAAATACAACAAAGCAAATTATAAAGCATTAGCCAGAAACAAGTGAACACTGAAAACAAACAAACAAATAAACTGTAGCATAACAGAGAAAGGTTTTTTTTTTTAATCCAACATGGATTTTTTTTTCTCCCACAGACCCAATGATTTTAGCAACAAATACAGAAACTGAGCAAATTGCACAGTACTCTGATTTGTACTCTACTAAATATGAGGGTCGAAAAAAAATAAAAGTATATTGCTTATACAATGTAATAAGTCATTACAAAATACTAATACTAACATGCTATTTTCTTTTATCACAGAAATGAAGAAGAAAAACATGGACTCCCATTACTAGACCAAACAGTAAGTATACAATAATAAGGACAACCATAGCAGCATATCACATCCATAGTATCTAATACCTTTGTTCCTTATACATTTGTTTTTCACCCAAAGTTAAAAGCAAATATGAATGTGATATGCTGCGGTGGTTGTTGCCAGGGCATAGAGTCTTGGGTGCATGGCCAAATGGCCATGCACCCAAGACTCTATGCCCTGGCAACAACCACCGCAGCATATCACATCCATAGAGTCAAACATTTCAACTATGATCTATGGGAAACCTTTAATGTCCGCGAACAATGTGAGTGTTCTTAGAACACTTTGAACTTGCCAGCGAACAATACGGACACCGTTTTCAGGACACCCCCTACGAACATTTCAGAACAACGCGATAGTTCTTAGAACACTTTCAACTTAACAACGAACAATACGGACAGCGTCCTAAGGACACCCCTACGAACATTCCAGGACACCGGGAGTGTTCTTAGAAGCGTCTTCAGAACACCACAATCTTGTTTATTTGCGAACATTTCAGGACACCGCGAGTGTTCTTAGGACACATTCAACTTGACAAAGAACAATACGGACAGCGTCCTCAGGACACCCCCTACGAACACTCCCCGGACACCGGGAGTGTTCTTAGAAGCGTCTTCAGAACACCACCATCTTGTTTATTTGCGAACATTTCAGGACACCGCGAGTGTTCTTAGGACACATTCAACTTGACAAAGAACAATACGGACAGCGTCCTCAGGACACCCCCTACGAACACTCCCCGGACACCGCGAGTGTTCTTAGAAGCGTCTTCAGAAGACCCCCATTTTGTTTATTTGCGAACATTTCAGGACACCGCGAGTGTTCTTAGGACACATTCAACTTGACAGAGAACAATACGGACAGCATCCTCAGGACACCCCCTACGAACACTCCCCGGACACCGCGAGTGTTCTTAGAAGCGTCTTCAGAACACCACCATTTTGTTTATTTGCGAACATTTCAGGACACCGCGAGTGTTCTTAGAACACATTCAACTTGACAAAGAACAATACGGACAGCGTCCTCAGGACACCCCCTACGAACACTCCCCGGACACCGCGAGTGTTCTTAGAACAGTTTCACTTTGCTTGCGAACAAAACGGACACAGATTGACTCCTTAGAACACCCCCTAGTCAGTTTATTTAGAACATTTCAGAACACCCGTGATGGCCGCAAACAAATCGAACACAAAAAGAACGTCTAACACATAAAAAACACAACTTTCATCCTATCTCATACACTCCCACCCTCCCCAAACACTCCTACACACCAACACACTCTACAAAATACACATTTTGAACAAAGTTTCACCGCGCTGTCCGGGGACGTCCGCGAATCCAAGATGGCGGGCGCTACCGAAAAATCTGACGCGCTTCACGCTCCACGCCGTCCAATCAGCGAACACTTTGCATGTCCGCGAACATCACGCAAGACGATTGGCCAATCAGGACACTTTCCGTGGAGCAAACAGGGAAGTGTGTCCGCAAACCGAACACAGATATCACTAATTTTTTTTTACCTACTTTTTGGTCATTTTAAAAAAAACTACTGGACGGATTTTCACCAAATTTGCAAAAGCACGCTTTCGGGACCAAGCCGCTGCTCCTGGTCCAATTTGGTGGAAATCCGTCCAGCGGTTTGGGCTGTAGGCACGAGCAAAATGTTTTTCCCATTCACTCTATGGAGAGTGAGTATAATGTATACAAATATGAGCATATAGAGGGAAGGTAGAGTAATAAAAATAAAACTATGAGAAAGTGCTGATAACCATAATGATTATCTTCATGCACAGAAAGGATTGCTCTCTTTCAAGCCTGTATCTTCCGCTATGTATATGTTTCATATGATGTGACTGGACCCTAAGTCTACAAATATAGTACCTTTTCAATTTTTACTTCCTGACTGTTACTGAAGAAAACTATGTGGCTTCGATATGTCAGTAAAGGATAATGTAACGCTCACCTGATTCCCACGGAGGCGCGGCTTCGGGTGCTGATGCTTCCTTAAGGTGAGGCGCCGGACTCCAAAGATGAACAGGATGGGCCCCTCAACTCTAGCTTCTCAGGCTCGCAGGAATATCCTCCTGTGCGTGAAAAGGGAGTGTTACCCACTGATGGAATGGTGCTCAAGCCTCCCACTCCCTTCCAACCCTCCACGTTACCACTTCCACGATTCCCCTGTGAAGCCTCACCTTAGGATCTGGAAGGAAGAGCTCTACATCCTGCTTCTGATGCAGGGGCGCGTTGAAACCCAGTTACTTCACTGGATTGAGGATTGGTGTTCAGGTAAGCTTGACTGTTCAGGTAAGACGCAGTATAAGTTCTGTTCAAAAGTTCAAGCCTTAATAATGTTCGTAGTCTTATTGCAGCAAGCGTTAATTCTTATGTCTTTTTCCCCGTAGGGGCCGGGGTTCGGTATGCCAGAGATATGGCGCCGACCCGAAGTGAAACGTGCAGCTTCAGTACATGACAGGTAAGTTCGGGATGAGCGCTCAGGTAATGTCTTTGTATACGCTCATTCAATGTCTTAGCCTTTTTTCCCCTTAGGGGCCGGTGTCCGGCAGCGGCAGGACCCGAAATGAAGTGGAAAACCCAACGGGTAAGTTGTCAGGAAATTGAGCTTTCCTTATTCCTTTTCTCCCTCTCACCTTTGTTCTTGTCTTTTTTCTCCTAGGCGCCGGAACGTGGCGAAATCCGGATGATCGCCGCTGAAGATGGAGGCGCCTGGAAAAGGTGAGTAAAATGCAGCGCTGCAGCGATCGTAGTGAAATGCCTTTAAAATGATGTCTTCCTTTCAGGATCGTCGGTGAAATGATTCCGGGATGCAGATTTAGCAGGTAAGGTCCTTCCTTCTCCAATTCTCCTCCTTTCTCCCTTTGCAGATGATCCAGGGTGCTGGCAGGCGTGGAAGAAGTCAGGATGCAGGAGCAGACACGGTGAGCGTCCAGCTGCTAGGTGCAGAACAACGCGAAGCACGTGTGGCTGTTCGGGTGGGGTTTAAATAGCTTTGGAAGAAGTTCCAGGTATGTATCCTTCCACCGATCTGGTATGTATCTGTCATGATCTCTGCTTCCAAAAGGTCAGGGTTTTCCCAACTCCCTTGGAAGCAGATCCATAACCCAGGTTCCGAGTGCCAACCAGTCCCAATTGGGACCTTTTGGACCCAGTCCTGGTGCCAGTGGCACCAGGCTCATAAATATGCCCAGTCCCAGCGCTGGAAGCGCCGGGCTCATAATGCTTGGGTGGACTTACCTGCAGCAGACCATGCTGCTTACTTGCCTGCCAGTTGAGCCTCTGATCCTCTTCTGTTTGGAACTACTTTTCCTGTTGGGTGGGGTTGGAGCCACTCCCTAGATTTAGAACACTGGAACTCTTCTGGAAGGCAGGAACTCTTTTCTTACCAGGAACTCTTTTCTTACTTAGGCGTGGCTGTGGAAGGAGACACCTAAGCACTACAGGAGGCTATTTAAACCACACCTTTGCGTTATTCTGCACCCTCTGCAGCAGGACGCTCATCGTGTCTTCTGCATCAAGTCCTGGGCCTAAGGAAAAAGGCTTACCATCCTGAATCCAGTCTTCAGCAACACCTATAAAGACAAGAAAGAACAGGTTAGCATTCCGGCATCTGAAAGGCAAAGGCTTACCATCCTGAATCCAGTCTTCAGCAACACCTATAAAGACAAGAAAGAACAGGCTAGCATTCCGGCATCGGAAAGGCAAAGGCTTACCTACTCTTCGTGCGCTCCGGAGGTCTTCATACTGCATTCCGGCATCTGAAAGACAAAAGCTTACCAACTCTTCGCACGCTCCGGAGGCCTTCGGCGCTGCATCCGCATCTGAAAGACAAAACAAGGTGCGTTTAAAGACATTGGGGAACTTTAATACTCACGTGCCATTACTCCTTTCCACATCTAATCCAGTGGGTATTCCGGCACCCTGCAGCCGCTCCGAACTCGTACCTGCAAAATAAAAACACAGTTAGAGCGCATCGTAAAGCAGGCAACAAGCGCTTACTCACGTGCTTCCAGGCGCTTCTATTCATCACACGGGCTCCATCTTCAACTCACTTCAGCCCGTCATCCGCCATCGCCGGAACCCTGCAAAACAAGAGACATCATTACTAAAGACTTTAAAAAGACATTTGAATGACTCGAAACTTACCGTTCGTGCAGTAAACGACGGACAGCAGTCCTCTGAAGTCAAGAGGCCTGCGCTACCTATCCAGTGAAGAAACTGGCTACAGCACCCTGCCCCGAGGCAGATGGAGAGCTCGGCATTCACTTACCTAAGGTGAGAGCGTTAACCTTTGGGGTCTACAGGAGAGGAGAAGAGGAAAGAGATAGGGACACCCCAATAACCCCAGTTCATTAACCCCATATTTTCTATCTGCAGACATCTTACTCTACACGTCAGGCATACAGTGCACAGAGGTCCAGCCCAAAGAGCCAACCGGGTGCTACACATCACCTTTGAAGATACGGTAGTCGCCCAGTCAAGACCGGCGCCTCTGCGAGAATCAGGTGAGCGTTACAGTATCCTTCCCCGACCACAGCCGGGTGGAAAGTAGTCCCACAGGAAAAGTAGTCCCATCCAGGCCTCAAGAGGGCCTGGATGAAGCAGCAAGGTCTGCATCAGGTAAGTGTGCACCCAAGCACTTACACATAAATCCTCCTTTATGAGCCTGGCGCCTAAGGCGCCAGGACTGGGCTCCACTATGAGCCTGGCGCCTACGGTGCCAGGACTGAGTCCAAAGGGCCCCAACTAGGGCCCGCTGAGACTTCCCAGGAGTGAATGATGTCTGCCTCTGGGGTTGCTGGGCCCGGCCTGGCTCCTTAGAGGTAGGCATCATGACAGTACCCCCCCTCAGGGCCCCTCCCAAGGTCTTTTCCTCCGGGGGTTTTGGTTTGTGTGGGAATCTCCGATGGAATCTTTGTATTAATCGTGGTGCGTGAACAAAGTTACTGGGCTCCCAAGATCTTTCCTGAGGTCCATATCCTTTCCAGTCAACAAGATAGAAGAGTTTAGACCTCACTATCTTGGAATCTAAAATGTCCTTCACTTCGAATTCTAATTCTCCATCAATTTGGATAGGATCTGGAGGTTCAGACAGTCTGGTTCCAGGTTGTACCGGTTTCAGAAGAGATGCGTGAAAAACGGGATGAATCCGCATATTGGATGGTAAATCGAGTTTAAAGGCCACCGGGTTGATAATAGCCTTGATGGGGTAAGGTCCAATGAATCTGGGACTAAAAGTTCGCGGGCCCCTGAGGGGTAAGTGTTTAGTTGCCAGCCATACCTGATCTCCTACTTGGTAAGGAGGAGTTTTACTTCGATGCACATCAGCGTTTTCTTTATACCTTTTCTTGGCTTGCTGTAAATGCGTTGTAGCTTCTATGAAGGCTCGGGTGATTGTGGAATGTAAGTGATTTACCGCGGGCATTTCCAGGGTCAGAGGTGGATCTAGGTCAGAGGTCCGAGGATGGTGACCATACAAGATATAAAAAAGGAGTCTGTCCGGTTCCAGAATGCACTGAATTATTGTATGCATATTCTGCAATCCAAAGGATGTCTTTCCAATTTAACTCGGATTGGTGTAACATGCACCGAAGATATTGCTCGAGAGTCTGATTGGTTCTCTCGGTTTGTCCATCGGTCTGGGGGTGGTGGCTGGTGGATAAGCGCACATCTATTTGTGCCAGTTGGCAACATTTCTTCCAAAAATGGGAGATGAATTGACTTCCACGATCTGAGACTAATATAGAAGGGAAACCATGTATGCGCACTATATTCTCCATAAATTCCTTGGCCAAGGTGGAAGCTGACGGCAATCCTCTTAGAGGGATGAAATGGGCCATCTTGGAGAACAGATCCACTATTACGAGGATAGTGTTGTAACCACCACAAGGAGGCAGGTCAGTTATAAAGTCCATTGACAAGGTGTGCCAAGGTGCTGGTGGAATGTCCAAAGGTTGAAGTAAACCGGCAGGCCTTTTCTTTTGACTCTTATTTTGGGCGCAAATTCCGCAAGATAACACAAAAGACTATGTCTTTTCTCCAAGAGGGCCACCAGAAGTGGCGTTTGATCTTTTCTTCTGTTTTCGCGATACCAGGGTGTCCTTCCATTAATGATTCGTGATGACAAGTTCCTGCAATTCTTTACTTGGCAGAAACAACCGCTCCTGGAAGTAGGGTAAATCATCCTTGACGGTGAAGTGAGGACCCTTTTGACTCCATTCCAGTAAGGCAGAAGAGTCTAAAAGTTGTTTCACTTGAGTTTGGATGTCCTCCATAGTTTGCAATGAAATTAAGCCCAAAATTCTTTGTTCAGATATGATTGGCACAGGTTCTATACTTGAATTGGGCTCCTCCATGCCAAACCGGGATAAGGCGTCTGCTTTACCATTCTTGCAGCCAGGGCGATGGGTAATTACAAAATCAAATTCCGCAAAGAATAAGGCCCATCGGAGTTGTCGTGAAGATTGAGCTTTGGCCGTCTTTAAATATTGCAAATTTCTGTGGTCCGTAATGACGGTGATGGTGTGTCTAGCTCCAAGGAGATAGTGACGCCAAGCCTTGAAGGCCGATTTAATAGCCAGTAGTTCTTTGTCAGTAATTGCGTAGTTGATCTCAGGTGGAGAGAATTTTCTGGACCAAAAGGCTACTGGGTGTAGTTGGTTAGTTTCTGGGTCTCTTTGTGACAGGACAGCTCCCATGGCCGAACTGGATGCATCGGTTTCCACGATGTAAGGGAGATCTGGGTGTGGGTGCTTTAAAACAGGTGCAGAGGTGAATTTGGTTTTCAGGTCCTGAAAGGCTTGTTCGGCCTCAAGAGTCCATTGGAAGCGTTTATTTTTCTTTAGGAGAGCTGTGATGGGTTGGACAGTTTGAGAAAACTCCGGGATGAACCTTCGATAGAAGTTGGCAAAGCCAAGCATGCTTTGTACTCCCTTCACAGAGCTAGGGGACGGCCATTTGAGAATGGCGTCCACTTTCCGCGAGTCCATTCGGATTCCTTGAGGTGTCAGGATGAATCCGAGAAACTCCACTTCTGTGGTATGAAAAACACACTTTTCGAGCTTGGCAAATAGTCTGTGCTGGCGCAATTTCTCGAGAACTGCCCTAACATGTTTTCTGTGATCGGATTCTGAGGAAGAGTACACCAGGATGTCATCAATATAAACGATGACGCAAACATCGATAAGTTCCCGTAAAACATCATTCATGAAGTACTGAAAGGCGGCAGGTGTGTTGCACAAACCAAAGGGCATTACTTGGTATTCGAAAAGCCCGAATTTGGTGCGGAATGCAGTCTTCCACTCGTCGCCCTCTTTTACACGCACCAGATGGTAAGCTCCTCGGAGATCTAGCTTGGTGTACACACGAGCATCTTTTACTTGGTCGATGAGCTCAGGTATCAAGGGCAGAGGGTAACGATTCTTAATCGTTATCTGATTTAGGGCGCGATAGTCAATACAGGTCCTAAGGTCTCCTTCCTTCTTCGGTACGAAGAACAAAGCTGAAGAGACTGGAGACTTTGACGGGCGAATGAAGCCATTAGCCAGATATTGATCCAGATACTGACGCAAATGCAGGTTCTCCGGTTCAGTAAGAGCGTAAATCCTACTGCAAGGTAGTGAAGCATTGGGTACCAAGTCGATTTGGCAATCGTAAGATCGATGGGGAGGTAAGGTGTTAGCCTGCTCTTTCTGAAAAACGTCTTGGAATTCTTGGTATTCAGATGGTAGCTGTACAGGGGTGGAGGTTGCAGAGGCCAGACCCATAGCTGGATTTCTTGGATAACAAGTTGGTTCACAATCAGGAAAAGTGATCTTCTTAGCTCGCCAGTCTATTCTTGGATTATGTGTTTCTAACCAAGGGATTCCAAGAAGTACTTGAAATTGTGGGGCCTTGATCACGTCAAACACGATTGCTTCCCGATGCCCATCCTGACCCACCAGTGTGATTTCAACAGTGGAATGCGTTACAGGCCCAGAGGCTATTTCGGTTCCGTCAACTGTAGTAATTACATCTTGGGTTACTTTCGGGCGGAGAGGAAGCTTAATCCTGGAAGCCAATTCTCGGTCTATGTAATTTCCAATAGCTCCACTGTCGATGTATGCTTTTATAGCATGCAACTGCTGAGGCTGTTTTGGGTTCACAAGCACAATTGGCATGACAAAATGCGAGGTCAAAGAGTTTGTTTTCAAGCTCGGCAAGCGGACCCCTACGCTTGTCGGGCTTGGTCGTTTCCCGAACCAGGTGTCAATAACTCGTTATCAGTGGCTCCAACCACCTTCTTGGGTGGTTTAACCGGACAACTTCGAAGAAAGTGACCGGAAGTCCCGCAATACAAACAAAGTTGCATTTGTCGCCTTCTCTCTCGCTCCTTCTGCGTTAAAGGTCCTTTAACACTACCAATCTGCATAGGTTCGGAAATGTCACTACTCTTGGAGTTAACGTGGGTCTTGATGAGTACTCTGGTTTCGTACTTGAGCCGATCTGCTTTTCTATTTTGAAGTCTGTGATCAAGTTGAACCACTAAATCAATGTAGTCTGCGCAGGCCTGGGGTGGATCTACTATCTGAGCTATAACATCCTTAAGCTCTCCGCGCAGGCCTCGATGAAACAATGTGATCCTCTTATCTTCAGGCCATCCGGTTTCCACAACCAGTCTATTAAAGGTGGCAATATAAGGCAAAAGATCCTGATTACCTTGTCGCAAGGGTAACAGTTCGTTGTCAAGGGCCTGTCCCTGCGCGTGTCGAGCGAACAATCTTTCCATGCTGGTCTGGAAGCCCTGGAAATCCCAGAGAATGGGATCATCCTGATTTACCAATGGAATAGACCAATCGGCAGCACAGCCACTGAGGTAAGATAGTACAAAGGCTACTTTGGTCTGGTCGTTGGGGAAGGCCCCGGGCCTGCATAAAAAGTGTAAACGGCATTGGTTCATAAAAACAGCATATTTCTTGGGATCCCCCGCAAAACGTTCTGGCGGGGCCAAAGGCATGTGTCCAGGCAGATTGATTTGTACCGGATTATTTGAACCCATTGATGTAGAAGTGCTTCCGGACTCAGGTAAAGGCGTGTGTCCTGCCTGGCCCTGCAATAACCTTTTGGCCAGATCATCAGTTCTCTCCTTGGATAGGATTAGTTCCCTTCTGAGAGCGTTAGTCTCCTGGCGGGCTGAGTGCACTTCTGCCCGTAATACCCCTAAAAGCTGGGCCAGCTGATCTGTCTCAGAAGTCTCCATAGCGCTCGGGTGGGAGATTATTGTACGGCTTCGCGTTCTGTAACGCTCACCTGATTCCCACGGAGGCGCGGCTTCGGGTGATGATACTTCCTTAAGGTGAGGCGCCGGACTCCAAAGATGAACAGGATGGGCCCCTCAACTCTAGCTTCTCAGGCTCGCAGGAATATCCTCCTGTGCGTGAAAAGGGAGTGTTACTCACTGATGGAATGGTGCTCAAGCCTCCCACTCCCTTCCAACCCTCCACGATACCACTTCCACGATTCCCCTGTGAAGCCTCACCTTAGGATCTGGAAGGAAGAGCTCTACATCCTGCTTCTGATGCAGGGGCGCGTTGAAACCCAGTTACTTCACTGGATTGAGGATTGGTGTTCAGGTAAGCTTGACTGTTCAGGTAAGACGCAGTATAAGTTCTGTTCAAAAGTTCAAGCCTTAATAATGTTCGTAGTCTTATTGCAGCAAGCGTTAATTCTTATGTCTTTTTCCCCATAGGGGCCGGGGTTCGGTATGCCGGAGATATGGCGCCGACCCGAAGTGAAACGTGCAGCTTCAGTACATGACAGGTAAGTTCGGGATGAGCGCTCAGGTAATGTCTTTGTATACGCTCATTCAATGTCTTAGCCTTTTTTCCCCTTAGGGGCCGGGGTCCGGCAGCGGCAGGACCCGAAATGAAGTGGAAAACCCAACGGGTAAGTTGTCAGGAAATTGAGCTTTCCTTATTCCTTTTCTCCCTCTCACCTTTGTTCTTGTCTTTTTTCTCCTAGGCGCCGGAACGTGGCGAAATCCGGATGATCGCCGCTGAAGATGGAGGCGCCTGGAAAAGGTGAGTAAAATGCAGCGCTGCAGCGATCGTAGTGAAATGCCTTTAAAATGATGTCTTCCTTTCAGGATCGTCGGTGAAATGATTCCGGGATGCAGATTTAGCAGGTAAGGTCCTTCCTTCTCCAATTCTCCTCCTTTCTCCCTTTGCAGATGATCCAGGGTGCTGGCAGGCGTGGAAGAAGTCAGGATGCAGGAGCAGACACGGTGAGCGTCCAGCTGCTAGGTGCAGAACAACGCGAAGCACGTGTGGCTGTTCGGGTGGGGTTTAAATAGCTTTGGAAGAAGTTCCAGGTATGTATCCTTCCACCGATCTGGTATGTATCCTTCCCCAACCACACCCGGGTGGAAAGTAGTCCCACAGGAAAAGTAGTCCCATCCAGGCCTCAAGAGGGCCTGGATGAAGCAGCAAGGTCTGCATCAGGTAAGTGTGCACCCAAGCACTTACACATAAATCCTCCTTTATGAGCCTGGCGCCTAAGGCGCCAGGACTGGGCTCCACTATGAGCCTGGCGCCTACGGCGCCGGGACTGAGTCCAAAGGGCCCCAACTTGGGCCCGCTGAGACTTCCCAGGAGTGAATGATGTCTGCCTCTGGGGTTGCTGGGCCCGGCCTTCCTCCTTAGAGGTAGGCATCATGACAGATAAAAAGGGAGAGCCAGCCATGTGATGTCATCAGTGATGTCATCAATGACATTTGTGATGTCATCTTTGATGTCCTGGGTGTTAGTGTTAGCAGTGCACGGTGGCGCGAGTTATGGTTGCTTATGTTACCATAACTGCCGAATTTCAGGGGTTTTTCGGTTTTACTTTGAGCCATAACGTCCCTTTAACAAAGTTTATTCACTGAATTTCATAGGTTTTTAGTGCACAACTTAACCATAATATCCCTGACTTCATATACATGTAATATAGAACATACTAACCCCCTCGTAGTAATTTTCATGTCCGCGGACTACCGCCATGTCCACGGACACATCGAAAATCTGAGCGTGGTGAATGTAAATTTAAATAGTGTGCCCCATTTCCCCTTTGAAGTTGGCTCTGAAAAGAGCGTTTTTTTTTTTTTTTTTTTACAGATGCTTGACAGACCTGTTATTTTGTATTTTTTTTCTTGGTTTTTTTTCTTACTTTACTCCTAAAATCTTCACATAACCTTCTCCAAAGCAACCCTTACATTCCAAAATAGAAAGGCATTTCCCGTAAAAGATAAAGAAATGCCATCTTCTTTAAAATTAACAGCATTACTGGCATCAATATTCTCATTGTTACAGAAGAACATACCAGCTCTAAGCATGAAGGCACACATGCCTCGGTTGATGACACACCTAGCAATATTTTGCTGCGGACAAAAAACTGAACTATTGTCCCATATTGCCCTAGGTAGTAATCCAGAAAAAATTACTTTTGCATTTGGAAGGATCTTCATTACTGCTTGAACCAAGCGTTCCAAATCAGCCAACAAAGTAGGGGCAATGACGTTGCCCAAATGGAAAGCACCATAGTGCAAAACTACCACATGCGGACTGTTCAGCGTGGCCATATCCTCACAAACCTGTACAATTCCCTGTACATTGCAATCAGGCACACTGCTCCACACCACCTCCACTCCTTTCACATCAAAGTTCTTTGCAACATGCGTGCATTCAGTGTACTGCTGTAAACCATGCACAAACATATCTCCGAGCACCAACATCCTGACTTTCTCCACTTCTGCCATCTTCACCACACACAGTCTCTTTCAACACAAATCCACAACCTCGACATCTGATTGGCTGATCCGTACAGTCTTCTTTCCATGTTGGATTTCCTGGAAAAACCCAGATGTAGCACGCCCTGTCCACGAACAGCCGCGGTGTCCGCGGACGGCGTCCACTTTACTCTCTGTGCCATTCCCTCATTGCATACAGCTAAGCAATCACACAATACGAATAACGTCCTCAGAAGAACCCCATTTTGTGATTTTTCGAACTTTTCAGGACAATTATTATTTCATTATTCAACATATTAACATTACACATATTATACTTTCATCGTGTACTCTGCACACAATGCTATGTTTCTCCATTAGTAGCTCAGTATACTAGATAGAATCCCA
This sequence comes from Ambystoma mexicanum, assembly GCF_040938575.1. Lineage (NCBI taxonomy): Eukaryota > Metazoa > Chordata > Amphibia > Caudata > Ambystomatidae > Ambystoma > Ambystoma mexicanum. The sequence continues at coordinate 558,680,355 of NC_090931.1, forward strand.
TAATACAATGCTATTTATATCAATGCATCGTTCAAATCACTAATAACGGTATGATATTTATTGCAATATCCTTGACACTTTTTTCGCAACATTATAATAAAAATCCCTAGTACACAAATTCCATGAAAAGTACATACACACGTGATGTCATCAGTGATTTCATCAATGACATTTGCAATGTCATCTTCGATGTCCTGGGTGTTAGTCTTAGCAGTGCACAGTGGTGGCGCCAGTTATTTTTCAAAGCTTACCATAACTTGCGATTTTCAGGGGTCTTTCGGCTGTACTTAGAACCATAACGTCCTTTAAACAAACTTTTTTTAATATCACGCAAACAATATACAAACATGGCGTGCAAAAACCAACTTCTACAGATGGCTTTACACAGAATGTTGCAAAGTAAGAATTTATGCTCGTTCACAGTGAAGGTCAGCTGCTTCCACAACTTCTACAGATGGCTTTACACAGAATGTTGCAAAGTAAGAATTTATGCTCGTTCACAGTGAAGGTCAGCTGCTTCCATTTTTTTCTCGGGCCCCGGAGTGGCTCACGAAGCGGACTATAAGGTTGTATTGTGTTTTCACCTTGACAGACAGAGATTGTGATGAAAGACTTCTCTTGAAGGAGTGTTGCTAAAACGTAAGAGAGGATAAAGATGAAATTTCTGAAACGAAACCACTTTTATATATTATATCACTATGCGAAAGATCGTTGGCACACGCTGAGTCGTATTTTGGGACTGCACCACTCGTAGACAATGGAAATTGCAATTGTACTGTAAGTAACCCTTTAGATTACTTTATACCAAATATAATTACAATAGCGTAGCATTAAAGACCGCTCAAGTTGAACTTGTTCGTTGAAAGTGGCATAATGTTTTCTACCGCGCACTATCACCGCCGAATTGATCCCATCATTTAGAGGGCTCTGAAAAAGGCAGACGACACAGGGTGGGTTAATAGAAATAGTTTAACCGGTCTATAGGCGGTCAAGTGCTCTACTCGCTGTGCCACTTCACTTTAGCCTGTCAAGTGGCACAGCGAGTACAGCGCTCTCTTTGACATCCGTGCACAGCTTGCTAACGCAAGTTTGAATCCCGACAAGGCCAAACTCAGCCTTTCATCCTTCCGTGGTCGATAAATGAGCACCACACACCGTGGTTAATAATAAGCACCGCTTAGATACCTCACGGTTCTTAGCGCTATATGAATGGGAAAATATTATTATTTTATTATTAACATACTCTGTTGCACTATCTTCGATAGCAAATATTTTCACGCCCTAATAAATAAAATGATGATTTTTAATGAAGATCGGCTGGTGAGACTAATTTATGTTTTTTAAAACAGGTATGTGGCTCCATTTTGCCTATGTCACGATTTACAGACTCCAGCGGATGGGGTCTTCAACTGCCAGGTGCAGGTCCAAATATGCAACTTCATGACCCTCACCATTTTATGGGACAATCGCCAAGGACCAATATGCCCTTACGCAGTACTAGCGGCTACAAACAACATACCAACCAATACGGTGGTCTAATGGCTCGTTGTTGGAGCAACCTTCCGATTATCAGAGCAACCATTTACTGCTTTTATCATAAACCAACAGCCTATCTACCGCAAAGGAACAACGCGTGGCTCCAAATAAACTTTTGCTGATCGACAGCAGAGACAATAGCAAATCGCTGAATATTCACTAAACATTTCATGTGAAATAAATGTACTTTACCAAATGTACAATCCTGCTGTTTACTTTTAAACCACAGTTTCATATTCCGAATTGTGGCGCACTGAGTTGTAAGCTGATCTAACACTCTCTGTACCGCAAAGGAACATCGCGTGTCTCAACATGAACTTTTGCGGATCGACAACAAAGACAAATGCAAATTGCTGAATATTCTCTAAACATTTGATGTCAAATAAATGTACTTTACAACATTTACAATCTTGCTGTTTGCTTTTAAATCACAGTTTCATATTCCGAATTGTGGCGCGCTGTGTTGTGACATAATGTGTGTTGTCTTCCGGGTTCTGTGTAAAGTCGCGTAGTACTGGAGACGACTGGGCGCGTTTGATTACGCACCCTGTAACGTCACGGAGAGAGGCGGGGAATATGAATGCTTTGATAATATCAGGCTTAGGGGCGGGAGATATGATATAGTGTCGCAAAAGCAAGTCAGCCAGGTCAATAGCGCCAGTCATAGGATTATCACATAATGTCGGCGCACACCAGCCGGATTTATCGTTTCTTTAGTGGACAAAAAGTCGGTTGACGCCCCTAGGAAATTGTACTATTAACGGACAAAAGGAGTGCTCTTAAAACACTTTCACCCTGACAACGAACAATACAAACAACGTTCTCAGAACACCCCCATTTTGTGTAATTGCAACCATTTCGGGACACTGCGAGTGTTCTTAGAACACATTCAACTAGCCAGATTACAATACGGACAGCGTCCTGAGGACACCCCCAGTTTGTGTATTTACGAACAATTAAGTACACCGCGAGTGTTCATAGCTCATTTTTACCTTCCTTGCGAACAAAAATGACACATACTCCGTCCTCTAAACACCCCACCATTTAGTTTATTTACAAAATGTCAGAACAGCCGTGTTCTCCGCGGACAAATCGAACGCAACAAAAACGTCTAGCACATAAAAAAACAAAACATTGAACCTATCTCATACTCCCCCCACCCTCCCCAAACACTCTTACACACCAACACACGGCACTAAATACAATTTTTTATCCACGTTTCACTGCGCTGTACGCGGTCGACTGTGAATACAAGATGGCGGGCGCCACAGAAAATCTGACGTGCTCCACGCCCCTCGCCGTCCAATCAGCGAACACGTCGCATGTCCGCGGACATGACGCAAGGCCATGGGCCAATCGGGGTGCTGTCCGCGGAGCGAACAGGGAAGTCCGTCCGCGAAGCGAACACAGATATCACTAATTTTTTTGCCTTACATTTTGGCCATTTTTAAAAAAACTACTGGACAGATTTACAAAAGCACGCTTTTGGAACCAGGCCGCCGCTCCTGCCGCAAATTTGGTGTAAATCCGTCCAGCGGTTCGGGCTGTAGCCGTGCGCAAAGTTTTTTCCCATTCAGTCTATGGGAAAAAAAAAGTTTTGGGTCCCCCCCTATAACTTTTCCCCCCCGGACGAATCCTCACCAAACTTTGCAAAAAATTCAGAGTGACCCAACTACTTTTTTTGCAAAGTTTGGTGAGGATCCGTCCAGGGAGAGCGAAATTATAAGCCGCCCAAAAAGTGCTCTTCCTATGGAAACAGCAACTTAACCATAACTACATGGCCGTGTAATATATATATATATATATATATATATATATAGGTTAAGTTGCCGTTTCCATAGGAAGAGCACTTTTTGGGCGGCTTATAACTCTGCTCCCCCTGGACGAATCCACACCAAACTTTGCAAAATTTGGTGATGTTTGGTCCGGGGGGGGGGGGGGGGGGGAATTATAGGGGGGGGTCCCATAACGTCTTTTTTGCCCATAGACTGAATGGGGGGAAAAACTTTGCACACGCCTACAGCCCAAACCGCTGGACGGATTTTCACCAAATTTGCGGCAGGAGCTTGGTCCCGAAAGCGTGCTTTTGTAAATTGGGTGCCAATCCGTCCAGTAGTTTTCTTTAAAACGACCAAAAAGTAGGTCTAAAAAATGAGTGATATCTATGTCCGCTCCGCGGACACACTTCCCTGTTCGCTCTGCGGACAAGATACCGATTGGCTAATCCGTAGCGTCATGATATGATATGATAGGTTATTTATAACGCGCTTAATACCCAGAGGTTTCTAAGCGCGGACCCAGGGATCGAACCTTTGTTGCTTCGTGTCATCTTGTTTCCAAGTCGAGCACGCTGCCACTGAGCTATCCTCCTGGGTCATGTCCGCGGACATGTGATGCATTCACTGATTGGATGTTGAACAGCGTGAAGTGCGTCAGATTCTTTAGCTGCGCCTGCCATCTTTCATTTGTGTTTTGGTGTACAAGGACATCGCCGCTAACACATATAAAAACACACCACTGCACTTGTTAAACTTATGAAATACTGTTTAGGAAGGTGAGGGTTAATTAGGCCGGGATGGGATGTGGCAGCAGGAAGTCAAAAAGTGGTGTTTTCTTGTCACCAAATTCATACGGTAAATTGGAAGTTGCTGCTCAATATAGTGTCCATTAAGTACAGGCCAAGATTTACTGCGTCTGTGTTACAATGTATTTAAAATAACATTGCAGTCAGACTGGCGTCCTAGAGTTTGAAATCTGAGGCAGCCCCCTGCACTGTTTGATGGAAACAGCGGGTCTGCAAGTGTATGGGAGTAGCAGTTCTCATGAATGCATTCAGATATGTTGTAGCAAAGTCAGAAAGTATTTTCATTCTGAGTGAAGATCACTTGCTTTGCTTTTTTGGTTGCGAGCTCAGTAGGCCCATGCATCCGACTGAACCCATAAGGGTCAATTGTTTTTTGACCTTGAGCGAAAGAATGCAGGGAGTGAAAGTTTGGAAAAATACCATTTGATAAGGTTATGTATTCAAAACGTTTGTAAGGCACATTAATATCAGTTCAAGAAGATTCTTTGGTGCAAGTACATTGCTGTCTGAGTTTAACGAAGACAATGGAGACGGTAAATATTGTGTAAGTTTACTTTTGATGACTCTACACAGGAACGAGTTTTACATTTTTATTACCAGAACAATAATTTTGGCAATGTAACTGAGGTACTATCTTTCTGTGTAGTTGTCATTTTTTTTTTTACTTATGGAGACTGCAGATTCTCGGCGTTTGTAGGCTATTACTAGATTCACCCATGTTCAACGCTAATATTTCTTTAAAATGTCATGTATGACCACATCGATTTGTGTATGTTTCCACGTTCTTTTTGTCTTTTTTTAAATTGTTTGGTAAATGTTGGGTATTGATACGTATTTTCTGTTACGTTTTCCGAACAGCTACATTCTGCCGTACTGTGATTGCCATGGATTCCAGATGGCTTCTTTGCACGCCAGATGCACATACTCGTGACCGGCTGCCTAACCGTCACTGTTTTGTGGGACGACCGACCCGGACCCATTTGTCCATACGCTGCAGTGGCCATTAGGAGTAACAGAACATATTTTATGGTGGTGTAGGCCGAAGTTCATGCCGACGTCTTGAAAATCACTATGCAACCGAAGCGGTTGCTTTATCGAAAACGGATACTTTGTGTATGCGAAAAGAACAACGTGCTCCTCACGATTAACATTTTCAATGACGACCGAAGAAACAAAGTTACTATTTGATTGAAAATGGGAATAGTCTGATGGTCTCTGACAGTTTATTGTGAAATAAAAGTACTTTATAAATTCTAAAATGTTAATGTTTTCTTTTAAAAACCAGTTTATTATTTCAAAATGTAACGTGCTACGTTGTACGTCGCTGTGTGTTCATTTTCAGGTTCTGCCTCACGGCACGCAGGTGCTTATGGGCGCATTTGGCTATGCTGGAGAGGAACATCATCCAAAAAAGGTGTACAATATCATTAGGGTTAGTTATGTGACGAGATGTGGGAGTGTTTTCGTATTACACAAGTGTTGTAATGTAGTTAAAAAAACGTAGCGGTATACATTTATTGAATGAGGGATAGGCTGCAGCCATGGGGAATGGGCAGAATGTCGGGGTCATGGTATAAGGTCATGATCCGCACAATGTGGCTACTGGCCATGACCAGAAGGGAGAAAAGATAGGATTACAGTGGCCATGTCCACCTGGGACAGGCTTTGTGGTAAAGTTGTACGACATTAGGATACATTTGAAAGGGAGGAAAAAAGTGCTTGTGGTAATATGTTAACAGGGTTTCCTTTTTGCAGACTGCCATGGAAAGCGAAGAGGGGCCATGTATGGAACCGCCGCCTTCCCTTTCAGGCGTCCCAGGTTAGAACGACAAATCCTCTTTTCTTAGTAGCACACATTACTGCTTTGCAAATCTAGATTGCTAATGGCATTCATCCCCCATTGTCAGGGCGGAAGGGGGGGGTAATGATCCAGAGACCGCGTTATGCACTCTCGCTTCGATTGGCCTGATAACATGGCTTGCTGGCCCTTTAGTCACTGATCCAGTCCCTGGAATGGAAGACAAAAGCTACAATATTCCCATTAGCATAACACAAACTGCAAATGGAAATGTTGAAAAATCTTATTGCGTCTATGTCCTTTACTGAGAAATATAAAGTAGATGGAGTGTATGCGATTTGTTTTTAAAAATATTTTTCAACTGTGAAAGGTGTTCTTAAAGGAACATTTACTTTGTTTACGGATGGCTTTTTTTTGGAAGACAGCTAAGAAGGAAAGTTGCGGAAGGAAATGAGCAAAGAGGCACCAAAACAGTAATATGGGGGGGTAGGTGGACGGGGGAAAATGTTGTGCGTGTGTTATTTGTAAGGTAGGGGCAGTGTTTCTCATGCGCCTTCATTACAGCAGTGGTGCTGTTTCTTGGGGAGGAGGGATGGTCTTAGCTCATGTCTTTTTCAGATAAATAGTACTTTTGCTGAAAGTATGTACTGTGTACTACATTATTAATGGCTGACTACGAATAGGTGTTGGAGCTGTGCAAGGGAAATTTTGAAGGTGGAAGTTCCTACATCAGTAAAAAATGTATTTCCACACTGTCCACGAGGCATAGATCTTATTGTCAAGTGTGTACGAGTTCTCAGACTCGTCACCGTGCTGTGCGCCAGCATATGGTCACGTGGCATTCTCCGCAAGGTGTGCAATGAAGTCAGATGTTACCTTACATTATGGTTACGTGCCACTACTAGAAACCGATGAACTTTAGTAAAAAAACGTTGTTAAAGTGTCGTTATGGTTAAGTTGCGCTACTAAAAACCTATGAAATTCACAAAAAAAAATGTTGTTAACGGGACGTTATTGTCATCCGCCGAGCTGAATGGCGGTTGTTTCTGCGTTGGCGGCTCTGACGTAAGCGACTATAACAGTAGTTCCAGCACGTCGTTTTCATACGTGCTGTGACGGTCTAGTGGTTGCCCAAGATGGCGGCCACTGGGAGGTACTAATTCGCTCCTGTCCCAACGACCGCCGCGTTGCAACCCCCACATTTTTGGCTTGTGCTACTTTTTGGGTGAAATGCTAGTTTTTCTGCTTTCACGGCTTACACCGAGCCGCTCTGCTTCCTTTCAGTTCGCACCTCTTGCGATCTGCTTTGCTTTCCTTTCCTTTTCCTCTGGCTCCCGCTCCTTACCTTACTTTGGACCCGGCTGCTATTCTGCTTGCTCGGCTACTCCGAGGCGAGCCTCTCTCCCTGCTCTCTCCTCTGCCTTGGGTTTCTTTGCTGCCGCTCCTCGCGGTATCTGTTATCTCCGTGCCTCAGTCTTCCACTACGAAGAACTTACTACAAGACCTCCTTTCTCCTACCGGTGGAGTTCCTCCTACCAGCATTGACGGCGGTTACCTGACATCTAATCTCCTGGAAATCTCCTGCGTGTCAAAGGGTTTTTTCTGCCGTCGAGGCTTTTTCCCTTACCGCCTGACCACGGGAGAGGAGCCTCAGGACTGCTTGTATCAAAGCATTCACTGTGGCTTCCTCTCGTGGCAGGCACATTTCATCTAAGGAGAAGAGGGATTATTACACATGTCGCCATCTCAGCCCGAGGATTTGGAGAACTACGAAACAGGTGAGGAGAGTGGGGAGGAAGAAGGGCTAGTAGCCAAGGCTAAACAAGACAGTTATGGTTACGTTGCGCTACTAAAAACCTATCAAATTCAGTAAAAATGTAATGGGTAGTTATGGTTCGAAGTAAAACCGAAAAACCCTTGAAATTCGCCGGTTATGGTAAGCTAAGCAACCATAACTTGCGCCACCACCGTGCACTGCTAAGACTACCACCCAGGACATCAAAAATGACATCACAAATGTCATTGATGACATCACTGATGACATCACATGTCTGACTCCCCCTTTTTTCCTTTACTGACATATCTAGGCTACTTGGTTTTCTTCAGTAACAGTCAGGAACTAAAAATTGAAAAGGTACTATATTTGTACACTTATCCTTCAAGTATGTTCTTACAGTAATACCCTTAGGGTCCAGTCACATCATATTCAACATATACATAGAAGAAGACACAGACTTGAAAGACAGCAATCCTTTCTGTGCATGAAGATAATCAGTAGGGTTATCAGCACTTTCTGATAGTTCTATTTTTTTTATCATGTGATACATATACATAGGGGAAGTAGCAGCTTTGAAACAGAGCAATCATGTCTCTGCATAAAGATAATCAGTGACATTATGAACACTTTCTGGTACTACAGCTGCTTTTTTGCTGAGTTCACTTTCCCTATATATACTCATATTTGTATGTGTTGTTGTCTCTTTGTGTTTTTTCTGTAATAATGCAATTATGTAGTAAGTGGGTTTTATTAGCTACTTATTACATGTTTCACAGTACGCAAAACTCTAATAAGAAAGCAGTTATTTCATTATTCAACATGTCAAGATTATGAATAGTGCACCTTCATCATGTATGCTACACAGAATACCTATGTTTCTGCATGAGTAGCTTAGTATACTGGATAGAACTTCATAATAGAATGGTATTTATATCAATGCATTGCTTAATGCACTAATTAGCTCGTGATATTTATTCCAATGAGCCTTGACACTTTTTTGTCTACATTATAATAAGAATCCCTTGTACAGACTTTTCATGAAAAGTAAATGCACATGTGATGTCATCATTGATGTCCTGGGCGTTAGTCTTAGCAGTGCACGGTGGTGGCGCGAGTTATAGTTGCTTAGCTTCCCATAACTGCCGAATTTCAAGGGTTTTTCGGTTTTACTTCGAACCATAACGTCCCTTTAACATTTTTTTAGTGAATTTCATAGGTTTTTAGTAGCGCAACTTAACCATAACGTCCCTTTAACAAAGTTTTTTTTTACTGAATATACATATACACACACAAGTTAAGTGTACTTTCCAATTTTCAAAAAAGAAAAACGTATTTCATATGTTAACCATCTGTCGCCAGATAACAATTTTTACATACTGTGTATTATTTTCATGAATTCAATTACTCCAAGAAGGCATTAAACAAACATTTGTAGTACATCCCAAGTACAATAACTTCTTCACATATGTTGTTCTGCTCTACACGTTTCGGGAAATACCGATTCCCTTCCTCAGAAGCTGTCAGTTCAGAAGTTGTCCCTTTCTTTTTACTTCACGTTTATTAATTAAAAAAAAATATATATCAATCAGTATATCTATTAAACACCATCATTTCGATTTGCTGTCGTTGTTCTCAAAGTAATCCCCTGGATGTTATCCTCCTTCTTCCATTAATACTCATGTATTGTTATGATTTCTCAAAAGCGATCGTCCCCTAGGAAAAAACAATAAAAACATAACCCCAATTGGTTGCTGCAGTCCTCTAGACTTAATGATTTCCAAATGATTGGTTTAAAAAGATGAGACTCATCATATATAGGTACGGAAATACCTGTATGTTCTGGTCGGTAGTGATTCTTTCTCTTGTAGTGTTGTTCAACATGCAGTAGCATGTAGTACTCCACTGCTACTTCTATCACATCTAGTGTCGGCAGGGTCCTACTAAGCAAAAGATAAGTATATCGTTTTTAGATATTAGGTCCTCAAAACATTTGCTGCCATATTCATCATTTTAGATGTTGTTTCCTAATGGCATTTCAATCTGGACTTCCATCCATTATTATGTTAGAATGTACTTGGTCACAATATGAGTGCGGCATACCCGCAGCCGTTTTTTTTTTACAAAAGAATCCGTTATGTGGAGAACTCTTCAAAGAATTAATATGATAACACAATCTAGTTTCAATCTTTAGATTATTATTCTAATCAATTGTACTTGAAAACGGCTTAACAATGACTGAACAAAAACTATTTTTCAGTCCTAAAGACCTTTAGTCAAAACAAGTTCCAATCGCCTGTTATAACAGTATTTTCCAGATTTTCAGATCTACTTACTGGATCTCTGGTGCTCATTCGTCTCTCCCGTGTATTTACCTCACGGCTTGCTATCGCAGATCCAAAATTGGCACTATTTGTTTATCCACGTCATAGCATTTGTTTTTTTTCAGTTATTGCCGATTTTGTCAGTCTATTGAATTATAATCTAATTCATGTATCTTCTTGCTCATAATGCTTAGTTTCTTGATATTGTATACAAAAGGAAGATTGTTAGGGAGAATTCTCTTATAAGGCTAATTTCCCAAACCTAGTGAGTCCCCCAGCAGCTTTGCTGGATTTTTGGGGTTTGTTTTTTTCTCCTGCTAAGAGTGAGACTCTTGTACTCCCACTCTTAGGCATGATTTGAGGGTTGTCTCTGACTATTGGTGTGATTTTGGGCTATGGGGTCTTTTACTCCATAGGGTATCCTTTTTTTGTGTGTATGTGTTACACAGCACCCTCAGTGCAGTAACACAGGGGTGTCATAGTGACCCCCAAACATAGACTCCATACCCTGGGACTGACTCTGTCTCCCAGGGCATGTAAAGTCACCATTGACTTTACTAGTCCTAAATTGTGAACAGAACCAGTACAAACCATCAGATTGTGGAAGTACTGGAAGGGGTTAATTATATTGCCCCTGGGTCTGTTTTCAAGGGGGCACTGTCCGATCTCCCCTTGTCGAGTTTCTGGCTGGTGGCAGTGGTTACCACGCAAAATATTCCACCGGAATATTTCCTATGGGATTTTCCTATTGATTTTGGGGGAGGACATTATTACTCCCTTTTCTAAAACAAAGATTTTGGGTGTAATTCTGGACTCAACATTAAGCATGAAAGCTCATGTCTCATCGGTGGTGGCAGGGATAGTCTATTATATCAGACTTTTGGCTCATCTGAGGCCCATGATTTCGCAGGAAAGCGCCGAGACCATAGCCAGGGCAATTATAGGAGCAAAATTGGACTATTGTTGCAGCCTCCTGCTGGGCATTAACCAAAGAGAGCTGCACAGATTGCAGGTAGCCCAGAATTGGGCAGTCAGAGTTGTTCTTAGACTACCAAGGCATCAGCCCTCATTACAACCTTGGCGGAGGACCATGGTGCTATTAGCACCATGGTCCATGCCGCTAAAGTTACGATTCCGCCATGGTGGATGGCGGAATTACCGCCCCATTCCAAGGTGAGTGGGGCAGTAATTCCCCATTCACCCTTCCCCATTCCCATTTTTGCCCCCATAGGGCATAATGGGAATGGGGAAGGCGCTAATTACGGCACCGTAAATTACGGTGCCGTAATTAGCTCCAAAGTCCCTTTGCGGGTTGGATTTTTAATGCCTGCTAAAAGCAGGCGTTAAACACCAACCCACAAAGGGACACTTGTAATCAGGCGTTAAGGGTTAACGGCGCTGACGGCGCCGTTAAACCCTTAACGCCTGAGTTGTAATGAGGGCCATAGTCATGTAACTGGGGCCAGACGCTCATTACACCTGCTACCGATTGAAGCCAGGATTAATTTTAGAGTCTTGGTTATAGTCTTCAAATGCCAGTCTCAAGTAATGCCCGAGTATCTACAACAATACATAATCTGAAAGAGTAATGTTAGATCTCTTAGATCTGATCTCTCTAATCAAATCATACAGCCAAGATGTAAAACTACAAAGGCGGAAAATGGAGCATTCAAGGTGAAGGCCCCCTCGCTGTGGAACAATCTTCCTTTAAGCTTGAGAAGTCACTCCTCTCTCGTATCTTTCAAACAGGAATTGAAGACTTTCCTATTCGTCTGACCTACTGAATTAAAGGATGCCTCCATTGGTGAGGCTTCATACGCCAGGGGTTAGTGGAACAATTTTGTCGAGGAGTCTGATGATCTTCTATCTCTAAGCCTGTCCTCATCTGTGGTGTATGTCTTCTCTGTTGTCTGCGCCTTTATGCCCAAGGGTCAATAGTGCGCATAACAAATGAAATGTAATGTAATGTAATGTAATTTTAAACGCACCACTTTTTGGTGCAATGTTAAAGATACCACCGGTTTATTTATTTAATATTAAATTCACGGTTGGGTCTTTTTGCCAGAACTCTTTTCTAAAATGGCGTTTGTGTCCGTCTCTGTAACTCTGACAAGGGTCGAGCCCTTTGTTCCACTTTTTGGCGGGCTTCTCCACAGAAGCCTTCCAAATGGTGCCACTCTGTCTGGGTTCCACAGGATGTGTGGGGAGGGGAATATGCACCCTGGACTGCGTTGCCTTAGCAACTCAAGTCGCACTCTATTTTGATTGGCCCAGTGGTGAGCTGCCCGACTCACCACTTAGCATGTTTGAGTGACAGCTAGGCTGTTGAATGGGGGGTTTTCTGCATAAGAGCAGGGCTTTTGGGACTGGAACTTCAGAAGTCACCACAGGACCTAAGAAATCCGAAGAGGGAAGAAGCTGAGCCATCTGCAATGCCGACACCACCAGTGGAGCCCTGCTGCAACAACCTCACAACTTTCCCCGACGACAAGAGGAGATCTTCTGCTGGAAGAGTCTTCTCCCTCTGAGCTGGTGGGATCAACCAGTTCGCCCCTTTCGCCTTCCAAAGACGTCTCTTGGTCGAATCGCCCGTGCCAAGCACCCCGCAGACTGGATAGCCAAGCTCCACCACTTTGACTGCGAATAAAAGGAACGCACCTTTTATCGACGAACTCCGCGGCTGGCCTCTTCCCTGGGCAGTGCAACGACTACAAGGTTCCTCCTCGATGAGATCTTCTCGTCCCCTGGTCGAATCCACGACTTGCATCCACTGCCAGGAACAACTGCCGCCGCCGGAGCTTCCTCTCTCTTTAAGGTACTGTGTTCCATCTGGCCTCCCTTTCTTCGGATTGCTAAAGGTGACCCTTAAATCCTTGGCTTTCCAACTGGGTTGGCTCCAGACCTTCTAACTTTCCTTTTCGTATCACCCCAACCTCTTTTGAACACTCTGCTAAGACTTTTAGTGCATTTTAAACCGTGTGATCCTGGGCACATTTCGCTTTGCTCCATTTAAAGTGGGCCTGGCCTATGAACTTTGGCTCTAAAGTGTATACTGCCTTCACTGACTTGCTTTGGACTTAGAAAAGTGTTGGGAACTGTTTTATTTTTATGCTCTGCCTTTTTCTCTTCCTTTAACCTAACTATTGGAGTGCCATCTAGGTTACGCGCTCACATCTGTTTTAATAAATAGTGGTGTCTTAAGTCTGACTTGTCTAATAGTTATCAAGGGAGGTGTTTATACTTTATCTGACTGTGTTTGAACGTGCTTTTGATTTAGAGTGCTAGTGTGTTTTCTAAAGTATGTGTTAAATAAATAATTATATACTTTTGATACAAAGCTCTGGTCAGTGTTTGCTTGTTCCACTGCGTTTGTAACCCTATTGTGTATACTCCATATACTACCTCACTCTTCTTGAGAGAAGTCTGACTGCTCAGCCACAACTACCAGGTAAATCTGGGTGGTACAGACTGCTACCAATTGGGTTTACTGCTTACTCCTGTAGTCTTAATCTTTTTGCAGAGGTCCCGAAGGGAACTGCACAGGAGTCTGCCTAACAAAGATAAAAAAGGGATCCTAATCTTAATGTATTGGTTAGACGTATCCTTACTACAATGTAAGAACTTGCATAGCTTCTATCATTGTTACACTTTAATTGGACATTTATTATTGGCAGTTCGATAAGCCATTTGAGCTATTACAACACCCTTGATGTAAATGAATCACTATGTGTGATCTCCACTATTGATCCATTAGTAGTTACACGGTTCTATTAATCTATTGTTACTCTGGGATTATCTTATGTTGCTCCTTTCATTGTCTCCCTCTGAAGGTGAAAACATCCATGTACTTATCCCAAGATCAATGCTCACAATCTTCCTAGTATTTTTAAAGCTATTGTATCCAACATGTGTGTTTAAATCGTCTCACAATTATATCTGCTTCTTAATAGCATATCAGGATCAAAATACAATCTCAAGTAATGCATATGTATAGGAACACAATTTACTTCATTTTGTACAATTTACAAGTTTTCGAGTGTTTTTTTTGTAAATCCGACAAAATGTGAATCACAAATACAACTTTTAGGTCTCAACATTTGTACCGTTTCTAATAAAGTACCTATAGACCTTCTCTATGTGGTGTAACCTACCCAAATTATTCATTGCTCCTGCTCTGCTCATAGGAATGCATTCAAATTGAACTCTTTGTTCATCCCTTCTGGTGTCAGACTTCCCAATTTCTCTCTCCAGAATAATCCCCTCTGGTTCATTTGTTTACTATGATTTCCTCCTCTCTGGTGTCTTTTCACAACTTCCAACACTGTCACTTTCAATTGTGCTATTGTATGTCTTCTTTCAGAAAAATGTTGTGATACCGGTGATCAAATATTGTGTGTGCGAATGTTGCTTTTATGCTCATTCGAGCGTTCTTTCACCTTTCTTATAGTCTGTCCAACATAATAAATGCCACAGGGACAGCTAAATCCATAAATGACTGATTTAGAGTCACAAGTTGCATAGTCCCCTAGTTGAATTTTATTGCAATTTCGTGGATGTCTTATGTAGTTCCCTCTGATAACATTATTGCAGTTTAAGCATGGATGCATGCCTGTTTTCTTCTTTCTTAACGTTTGTTGGTTATCAGTCCTTTGTCTTTCTGCCTTTACTAGTTGGACCTTTAGATCGCGTCCTCTCTTGTATGCTATGATTGGTAGTTTAGGGAATAATGTTAATAGTTGAGGGTCCATTTCAATTTTACTTTCAAGCTGCTGGAACTTCAATGGTGTCTTTTATGGCCCCAGTATATGCACATTTATTCATGTACCACCTGGAAATGACACAAATATTAACAAACACACAATGGAGAGACAAGATTATTTGTTGGAAATGTTATATTGATGACGTTTTCATCATCTGGAGAGGGGAACGACTAGAATTAGAAGCTTTCCTAGAATTTCTAAACACAATCCATGAAAGGATCAAGTTTACTATGGAAGTAGGAACACCAACATTACATTTCCTGGACGTTGAATTGGAATTAGGAAGAAATGGATTGACAACAAATATATTCCATAAAACCACAGACGTGAATAACTCATTACATTACTTGAGCCAACATCCACAGCACATGAAAAATAACAGTTTTTACATCTCAAAAAGGTTATATCCGCAGAAGATATCTTAAGAGAAGAGAACTTTAAGATGGCGGAAAAATATAACAAACGGGGCTACCCCAAAGAAGTTGTAAAAAAAGCACAAGAAAAAGCAGGTTTGCTGATTAGGAAGGATCTTTTGATTCCAAAAACTAAATCAACAGAAGTACCTTTTCTCTATGCTCTCAAATACAGCAGCCAGAGTCGTCATATTAAAATACTGATAAAAAAAGAACTGGTGAGTTATAGAAATGGACCCTTAACTATTAACATTATTCCCTAAACCATTTCCTTTCAAATTCGATTTTGCCATCTGACTTCCCAATATTATCTTGCAGCCATAGTTAGTTTCTTTTACACAACAGTCTGTACAAGGAAAAGGTCTCCTGGAATTGACATGTGCACAGAGCTACGATTTCTTTTGCAGGATTCATTCCTTTGACACTTTGTAGCACAAAATAAAGCATTTCCTGTGCCCGGCAGAAAGTGACGTTTTTTGGCCCTTTTTTTTCAGACTGGGCTTACCAGAGCCTGTCATTCAGGGGTCATGTTGGTTTTGCTTAAGCACAATGGGGATATGAAGGTGCATGGCAGGGTCTTATTAATCACAGTGGTTTAAGGAAGGACAGATGGAAATAACGTCGGAGCAGCATTTTTTTTTAAATGTGAAAAAGGTTCCTTTTTGATGGGGATTTTGGGCTTTCAGCAAAGCAGTGCTGCCTTTTCACTTTATTCCATTTGTATCAGAACACACTGGCACGCTCCTTCAGTGTGTCCCCTTGTTCTATCCTGCCCAATGTATGCTTGGCAAGATGGTGCAGCCATCTTTTTGTTGCTGCAAACACAGTTTTAAAGCCATAGCGCACACAGGAGCCAGCGTAGCCATTTTGCTGTATCTGCACAAATGCAGCTTAGTGATGTGGAGAAATACTGTTGAGTGGGTCAATATATCCCACATTGTGAGTCCGATTGTGCGGGAGGAAATCCCGTTGACTATAACCCTTGCATTTGGAGTTCAAAATATTGGTTGGATCCAGTTTTTCCAGTTTGGACCAAATCTATAGTTCCTTCTAGGATCGCATATTCCACTCTATCAAATGCTTTTTCTGCATTTAACAATAGTATGACGGGGTGGCCTTTCATTTGCCTCAGATGGTAAAGAGGTTGATCAACTTTCTCATACTGTCAGCTCCCTGCTGCCTGGGTACGAAGCCATTCTGGTCTGAATGTTTTAAGCTTGTAAAGCTGCATATAGGCAAGTAGATAATATTTAGGTAAGTATTGAGCAGGGAGATTGGCTTATTGAATGCATAGTCTTGGGAGATTCAGCCCTCTTTGGATATTACCACTGCTATTGATTCCATACACATAGGAGTATGTTTTGCCTTCCAGAAAAGTGTTCAATAACTCTGTAATCTTAGGGACTAACAGATCTAGGAACTATCTATAGAAATGGGGTGTGTACTTGTCTGTGACAGGTGCGTTGTCTAGATTCATTTCCTTTATGGCTCTCCTAACCTTGTATTCTCTTATTGGTTTCCTATTTCCCATGTTGCTCCTCTGTGATTTTAGGTAGATGAAGATGGTCTACGTATCCTTTGACATGTTGCCTTTGAGCCTGAGTTAGCTTTGTGTATAACTTTTCATAGTGCACAGTGAAATCTTCTGCAATTTGCCTGGTGACTGTCAATTTTGCCCCCTGCCCTCGTCTCTAATTTCGGTTACTCTCCTTTTAGCCCCTGGTCTACTGAGCCTTTTAGCTAACACAGTATCTACTTTATCGCCTTTTTAATAAAACTTCTACTTGAGAAATATTAGTTTGCAATAGGCCTTTCATTCTTCCCACTTATCTTTTATTAGACTACCTCTTCATCGTCTATGTGACCTACCACCTTCCAACCATCTTCCATATCCCCAATCTGCTTTTTGAGTCGCCTCTCACTTTCTTTTTTGATATTTTTCTGGGATTCTTCAGCTATTAGCAACCCTCAGAAGACTGTCATCACAGCATCCCATATCATGCAAAGGCTCGACCCTCCTCCCTCGTTTATTTCAAAATAAGCCTCCATACTTTTGCAAGAGGTGACTGAACAGGCTCTCTTCCACAGTCTCCCTGTTACTTTTCTTTTTGCATATTCTTAAACTGTCAGTGTTTGAGTCCAACACTTGATTAAAGTCCTCGCCCAAGATTATGATGGTCATTAGGAGTTTGCTGGTATCCCGCCGGTAAATCTGACGGGATACCGGCAAACGGTATTACCGTTTCTGCTGCCAGATATGCCGGTAATTCTGGCATATAACAGGCAATGGGAATACTGATAAATCCCCATTGCATGGAGTCCCATAGAACTCCATGGGAGGATTTTGAGTATGACCGGTAATACTGGCTGTTTTTTGCTGGTGTTGGTCTGATTTACCTCCAGCTTTTAGCTGGAGGTAAATCAGGCTGCTCCACTGGCAAAGAGAGTATGCCCGTCCAGAAACGTGCCAGTAAACAGAATTACTGGAATGTTAATTCCAGGCCGGCATACTCCTAATGGACCCCCTAGTGTCCCTTTACCCACCTGTTGCATTTCTTTACCACTCTATTGGCAAAGTCCAGTTTTCCCTAATTGTGGACAGAGCATGTTCCGAGTGTAATTTGTTCTCCCTTATATATCCCTTTAATCATGAGAAGCATATTATCAAGTGCTTTCAACACTTAACTCTGTCACCCCAAGAGCCTTAGCCAAAATAATACCCAATCCTCCTCACTCCGTTTGTTCTAAAGCCTAGATCGATGTCTCCATCATATTGCATCGCAGGCTTTTCTTCTGCCGACTCTTATAGTGCGTCTTTTGGACAGTTAAGTCTTGCAGGGTACCCCTTTCAAGTTCTTTTATTCGCATTGACCTCATCTGCGGGCTGTTCAAACCCTTCACGTTTAGAGTAGCAACCCTCCACACCCATGAGATGACGTCACTATCTGCCATCCAAATTGTGAACCCGCTTCTATGTTCTACCTTGTCATTCGTTTGAAATGTGGGGTGTGCCCTTGTTTAGTGGTCGATCGTGAGTGCCCCAGCCTGTTATCCATTTACTACGGATGCTCGCCTTCACAACCTGTCTTGGTGTTGTTACTGTTGCCATGTCTTTCTCCTAGTTGCCTACCTTTCACTTCCCTTTCTCACCCTAGTACACTTAAACACTTCACCCTCATAAATAAAGCTTATATTTGGATAACTATAAAGCCTATATTTGAATAAAGGTAATTCAGCTCTTCTGCTCCGACTACCTCTCAGAGGTTCACGGTTTGAGTGGTCGAGACTACCTCTATTACTGATCTGCGAATAAAGGTATACATTGGGGGAAGCCTCCAATCAGTCAACCGCTGATAATCCATCACAGGACTATGTAGTCTGAAAGTATCCATTGCGGAGCATCACCATCACAACGTCTGCTCTCCCGTGTCTATTGAAAGTTGGAACTTTAACTCTTCTGGTTTGCAATCTCTGTTGCCTCCTTTGGTGTCAGCCCCTAATGTCGGTTTACCACCTCAATGAACTTCCATGGGGAGAAATAAGTCTGGCTTGTCTAGCAACTTGGTTCAATCCTGAGTGTTTTTTCACTCTTACAATTGCTAATTTCAGAATCGTCCTCTTCCAACCTTCCTAATTTCCAGGTTGGCTAGTTTGAGGAATTCTCTAGTTCCTGGGATTCACTGTCAATTTTGACTTCTTCTCTCTTCGCCCTTATCTGTGTATCGAACCGCCACATCTCCGTCTTTCTCGACCGCACCTTTATCCAGGAATAAGGTTACTTGGGCGAATACATCAGAGTCTTTCGAATTGTATCTCTCTTCACTGATTTTAAACACAAGAGCAAATCAATTCAGCCATTAATATTTTCTCTTCTGCTCTTGAAGTTGTGCCATTAGCTTTCTGGATCTGCTGAAGTAAAGGATAAATCTTGTACGAGGAAGATATTGCTCCCTTTGTAGTCAATGGGCCCTTTTTCCTTGAATTGTCTCAGAATCCACTCCTTCACTTGGTATTTGTAACTTGTGGCAGCCTTCCATGATCGTTTGGGCACCCGCTCGGTTTACCTCTGCTATGGACATGAACCATTTTCATGTTCATCGTTTTGTCCCCTTACGTACTTACAATCCTCTGGAACTCCTTTTCATTGGCCTCTCAGGATTATTCTGGCTCTTCCGGCAGCTCAAAGGCCCTTATGTTACATCTTCTCCCTCTGTTCTCAATGTCATCGAACTTGTATTGTAAATCCCTATTGAGTTTTACTAAGGCGTCAGTCTTTACTCATATTTAAATTCAAGCAAGTCTGGGGATAGTTGGTTGCGCTCTAGTGCCTCGGTTCAGTCTTCAGCCTGTTCAACCACCCCTCTGAGTTCAGCAGTTGTGCTTTGTATCATGGACCTCATCACCCTAATTTCACCCTGTATGTCTTTGATATCTTGGATTGTGACGAGTTTGCTGGCGAATTTCACCCGGAACCGGGAGCAGAAGTATTTCTATTGTATTCATCCTCGGCATACTAGCGACCGTCTACTTATCCATCCAGTAGAGTGGAGCAAAGCAGAGCATGACAGAGGTGTCTGGGTGCAGGGCGTCAGTGGTTTCTCCAGCTCATACTCTGGAGTTGCTGCTGGGCCACAATAGAGTGCCACAATGTATTTTTTGCCGTAAGTGCTACCTACCTTGCATTGATTGGACAAACTGGTAAGAATGCAGTTCTATTTGGGCCCTTTTTGGACACAGAGGCTTATTCACCTGCACACCCCCATTTTGCAGTAATTATTTAATGCCAAAGCACCGCGCAACCACTGCTTCTGCGGCTGGTACTGCTAAACGGGTAGCAGTGGGTAGGTGTCAGCAACATCTAGACCTCTCACTGTCTATGCTAACATCTCAGTAGGTAGAGCTGGACCAGAGGGTCCAAGAGGAGGCCCATTCTGTCCCCTCCCCCTGATGGATCTCCGTCTATGATAGTTCCGGGACCCTCCCAAAATAAAACACAGAAAAAATGCACACTGATCCACACACAATCACCACAGGGGTGTCCACAAAGAACAGTGAGGATAGTGGAGGCCTCTGAGCCAACTAAGCCTGACAAAAAAATGACTGACTTTTACTCAGCCCAAGGACCCTTGAGTAAAGAGGTGGTGAATGACTTATGTACTGATTTAGTAGAAGAACTTATGGCATCTGTCCCCTGCTTGGGCTCCAAGATCATAGAAACCATGGTGAAGGCTCTGATTACACCTAGCACGGACCAATTCACTGAAATATCTTCCAGCTCCCTCATACTGCATGAATCGTTGATCCCAAATAACAGTAGCCCAGCATCATCGGAAGGCATGCCGGAGTCCATAATGAACGGCCTGGACTATCCGCAATTGGGAGTGCCACAAGTTGATAAGATCTCTTTGGATGGCTGGGGTACGAGCTTTAGTAACCTAAATCTACAGGATTTTACCAATTCTTTACCAGGACTTTTGATACCCAATTTTTCTGTGGTAGCAGATGTTGCTGATGAATCAGCGGAGACCTCGGGCACCTCCATACAAGACCTGGAGGTTAGTAGCTCATCAGCAGCAATGTTTTCCATTTTTGAAACTTTTCTGATTGACCTAACACACAAGTGTGATGCTACGGCTGAAAAGCTGAACGTCTTATGTGGCAACTTTGATATGATTGGCCACCCGCTCATGAAGGCATCTTATCGTTATCTAGATTTGTGGTCTCCATTAATAAAGAAGTCAACATAATCTCTGACTTACTTCAAAACGATGCTCAAAAGAGTAGTGCACCACAAAGGGGAGCACCTAGACTATAAGTCGAGGAGCCCAGTGCACTAGATTCTACCTCGTGGTACCAACGTCTCAGAAAGAGGGTGATAAGACAGGCGCCGATGTATGAGAATAACTCTGACTAAAAAAAGGAAAAATGTAAGACCATAGGGCTTACCCCTCCACTGAAGCAGGGCCTTGGTGCTAATACTATCTGCTCTATGGACAGCAGCTGCCCTGCATTAAAGAAAGGCAGGAGAGAAAATAAGTCCTTAAAACTCTCTAACTATGCAACAACCATCTCATAAGAGGTGGAGTATGCAGAGGGGGCAGCTTCTGACGAAGCCGTTGGCCAGGGTATGCTGCATGGGTCATTTGAGGTGCAGCTTAAGCGCCCACAGGCTAAGGTCCAAACTAAGGTCCAAACGAGCGTCAATACGGGCAATAAGCAGCAATAGCGTGGACTTGTAGCGGCTCAGGATCTTCTGGTCTCTCGTGGATTGGGGGCGACGAATGAGGATTCTATGCATAATATGGAAGTCCTTTTTTGTGCTAATCCAGTCATCGAGCGTGGAAGTTAGAACAATAAATCGACCAGTGTTATGATGCAAGTTAATTTGGGAAGCTGGGATGCTAGCAGGCCTGTGGCTGCACTGTGGCTGCACCAGCAACAATTCAACCTACACCTTCAAACTCTGTAAAGGTACTGCAGATAAAAGGTCTAATTTGCAGGGGCAAGCAATAGCTTTTATTTTTAATCGTTCATGGTTTTTGGACCTCTAATATGTCGTAGCTCCCCTGCGATATATTAATAGCAATGACATTAGGACCATGGACATGTGCGAGGATGCTAATTAAGCCACTTCCCTCGTGCACTTCCATGTTGAAAGCATTCTGCTTTATATTTTGGAACACAGGGTCGCAATCTACAAACTAGGCTATGAATGCTCTATTATTAATTTGGTGGGATTTACTGGTCACAAACGCTTGAACACTGGGGATGGGGGGCAGAATGCAACTGGGCTGTCTATAGAGGTCACCAAGGGGTCACAGAATTCTGCAGCTCCTATTACAACATTGGCCCAACTGACGCGTAGGTGCTCGGTTGACGTGGGGCAAGGATCTCAGGGAGATGAATCGCACTGGGTTTGGTTGGCATCCCTAGTGGAGATGATGGAGGCTCCCCACTCCTATCCACGGCCTCAACCTACCCATCTGGTGCTGAACTGGAACACTCGGGGGCAGACCCATTTATTCCAGGGGGACGGGTTATTTAATAATATAGATGGGCTTAGTGTAATCTTGCTCTAGGAGAGCTGGTTAACAGAGCCTCTGCTGGTGGATGGTGGAATTTCATCACTCGTCAGGTGGTCCAGCGTCCTAGAGATCGGCCCTCGCCTTGGGTGCTAAGAACCCATTGGGAATCGTGGAAGTTCTGTCACTCTCTGCAAACATCCTGATAGCCAAAGTAACCCCAGCCCAGTAGGCGGGCTCAACTTTCCTCCAAGAATTGTTGTATATAAATGTTTACGTTTGACCTTCTGCAGGGAATGTTTTGATTGCGCTAAGGCAGATGGAGGCCATATTGGGGGATTTGAAACATGAAGGTCTGTCTTGCTTTGTGGAGAATTCAACACCAGGATCCCTTGCCACTGGGGAAGTTAGCAGGCAAATCAATCTGCCTTGAGGCTCCAGTGCAGAATGGGGGCTCATCCAAGGCGCATCAGTGGGGGATGAGTTTGGCATGTTTATTGACCTTGTATGGCTTCTACGCCATCAATGGCGCCTGTCATTCTGATAACCCACCAAATTTCACAAGGGTGGGAATAGGGGGCAGCAGCATATTAGATCACATGTTTATTGCCAACTATCCTGCAATTGTGGCGGATGTATGTGTGTCTACCAGGGCCTGGAGAGCGATCATTATCTCATCATAGGGAATTTGAAATTGCAGTCCACCGATTATGGCCCCAGACCGACTGGACTCTTAAGCATTAATTCCGGTCTGAAACGCATTTCATGGAATTATCAAAACTTAGATGTAGCAACAACGGTGGCAAGAACCATTTTGGCCTCTTTTGTAACTGATATCTTGCAGTTGCCATTGGTGAAGGCCATGCAGTTACTGTCTTTGTTTGAAACCCACCTGTTAACGATCCAAAGCTGTGCCATGAGATCTACATCATCCATGCGTAGGGTGGCCACAGGGCTTAAGAACCCTCATCACACCAATACAATAAGGAAATCGGGGATAGGAAGAGGATATTGAGGGGAGAACCATGGGCCATAGCAATGACTGAGACACAATCGGTAGAACACACTGACAAGGGTAAAAAGGCTAAACAAAATTATAGCAAATGGCTTAAGAAGCAGAGGTATGGCATTGGGTGCCAGAAATGGCGTGAGCTGGTATTGGCAGCTGTGACCAAGAACACTATTGAAATTTGGAAAATTATTAACGGTACAGAGTCGACCACCAGGGACGTAAACATGCTAGCTGAGATAGGTTGGGTAAATGACATACAAAGGGTGATCTGTCAGTTTGTGCTCATGTTTTGCATCAACTGTTTTGCAGCATTGAGGCTCTGCACAGAATTCCTGTCTCATAGCAGGATAGCATTATTATTCCAGTTTAGTTTTGAAGGGCAGGCATGATGATCCAAAGAACTATCGCCTGCTGACTATGCTGTATGTCTCTATTAAACATTTTGCTAGGATTCTATTGAAAGAACTGGAGGCTTGGGAAGAATCTGCTAACACCATTACCCACAACCAAACACGGTTTTGCAAAAAATCTAATACTAGATATTAACATCTTAGCCTTAATTACTAGCATTCAAAAACCATGGATGGTCAGGAAACTCCCAGTGTACGTGGCCTTTATCGATCCAAGTGCTGCGTTTAACACCGTGGATCGTTATAGGTTGTGGGGAAAATTGCAAAGGCTAAATATTCCACTCGGATTGTTCAGGTTGATAAATTTAAATATTCCTGTCGGATTGCTCAGGGTGATTGTCCTATTGTATTCCCAGACTAGGGTCAAGATTAGTTTGGATCAACATGGGGGCACTACTGCTTGGATTTCAAATCAAAAGGGCCTAAAACAAGGCTGTATTTTAGCCTCCATGTTGTTCAATCTTTACCTGTCTGACTTGGAGGCAGCTATTAAAAATCCACTCTGGATTCCTTCAAAATTAGGTTCCATGATGCTCCAGTGTTTAGGCTACGTGGATGACCAGGCTATTTTGGAGCTGACTCCTGGAGCGTTACAGGCCTCGCTGGACAACTTAAAAAAATATGCTGATGACAACTCACTCATTATAAACCTCTCAAAGTCAAAAATCATGGTTTTTAATCCTGAAAGGAAGAGGGTAAACAACAGGTTAAGTTGGGAGATAGAAGGAACTAAACTGGAAGTGGTGACATCTTAATAATACTTGTTAATTCATCTATAGAGTCTAGGCTAAGTGACAATTCCCACCTGGACTATGTCAGATCGAATTCTAATGCAACTCTGGGGGTCAGTCGCTCTTTTGCTCAGAAGGGGGGAGGGTTTTCTTCTGGCTCATTGGTTCAGCTGTACGAAGCTAAAGTGGCGCCTTTGATACTCTATGGCGTGGCATCATTGACATTAGCAAGGACTGAAGAAACGTGCAAACTTGAAAGAGCCCTATTGAAGAGCATATTGTGGCTCCCATCTCGTACAGCAATTGAGATGGTCTTCCTGGAATTTACCTTCATGTCTATCCAATGTAAAATACATCTTGGTTGCTTAACCCTATTTTGGAAGGTGATTAATGCTCCGCAAGGCTCATAGCAAAACTCAATTCTCAAGGTGCACAGGCCAAGAGCTAATTTGATGCTGGGTAGTAACCTGGTTAAAATATGTCAAATGGCAAATAAATAGCTAAGATTCACTCCCACGAACACACTGGGTTTATCTCTTTGGTGCTTCAAGCAAACCTTGAAGCCCATTGTATTTGGAAACGGTTAGAGCAGGCGCTAGTTAACCTTGGCACTAAAAATCACGCACCAGAATTAGTGTGCTACATTCAGGTAAGGATCTGTGTTCCTACCTATATACAACCATTTTTGAGTAACTACCTGGTGAGGGGATCACCGAAAGTAGGAAATGTAATATGGTAAGAGGACAGGAAATCGAGGGGGCCTGGCATCAAGTGCCCAGAGCAAACAGGGAATGCTGTTTATGTGGTGAGGGAGCATTGGAATCAACATCTTCTGTGTGAGTGTGTGGCTTTAGGGGAGCTAAGGGCAGTTGCATGCGCAGCAAAGGGCTTGGGATGGAACCTGTCTGGGGATGGTGTGTGGGAAGAATTTATGAATGGAAATAACCATTCTTGTATTGTTTTTTTAGCATGTTTTGGAGGAAAATAGTGAATATACTGGAAATGTTATCTTGAGGGGAGTGGAATGTTTTAATCCGTTTCCATCTGTGATGGTGGTATTCCAGTTTTTCTGCTGGTTTGACATTCAAATTTTAATGTAATAAGTTGTGAAAAATTGAATAAACTATATAACAAAATAAAAGATATTAAAAAAATATCTTGTTTCATGACTGAGGAGGATGTATCCCGGATCTCCCCTGATGTAATGATCTTTCCCACTTTCATCTTATTTTCTCCTTGACCTGATAGGTGGGCCAGTCTCTCTTTCCAGAAGTTGCTTGATCTTCTAAACTCATCAATGGGAAGGTCAGGCAGGCCCATGTGGCTTGCTTGTGGTCAGACCACGATGTAGTCTCCAGCCAGGGGTTTTAGCTGAGGAACCATGCCCAGCAGGACACATAGCTCACTCAGAATATCACACTTGGAGCTCTAAGATGGCTGCCATTTAGGAAGGACGTGCAGTGCCTTGCTCCGCCCGGGATCTTCTGAGACCGGACCACAAGGAGAGATCTGGCCAGTCCCCACATCTGATCCAGACTTGGGATAAGCATTGCAGCAGCCTCCCACCCCATTGGCGAGGTGAGATGCAGCGTGTGCTAATGGCATCAGTAACACAGCAACGGTAGCCTCTGGAGCCCCACCCAGATCATCGCGTATGTCGGATGGCCTCTGGTAGTGTTGCGAGAACCTCAGCAGCCTCCCTAATGTGGATCCACCTCAACCTGAGAATCGAGGGTCACGCGGGGCGTTGAGCCTCCTACTAATTGCATGCGACCCGAAGTGGAGGAGCAGCGCCGATCAGAAGAAAGAGAATTCAACTGTAGTTGGGGGCGGGCTCGCAGCGCGCTGCGGGCGAGAAACTCTGTCAGCATGAGGGACAATGCATGTGTGAGGGACAAACATATGTAGAGTGGGGCAGCCCACACGGCCCACAACACAAGTGTATCTCGGTGCTTAAGGAACACAGGCTGGCAGCAGGGAGCCGGGTCTGCTGGAACGGGACCGTGGACCACCGTTGAGCATAAAGAATAAAAGTTGAGTAGTAAAACATCTGTTCCAGGTGCCGACAAAAGAAAAGCAGCCTGGCAGTGCATGGAGAGCATAACATCTTTATCCCTCTTGATGATATGGGCCTGCTCGTATATACCTGGCACTATATAGCAATAAGGGGGAAACAAAACCGGAGACACTGCACCAAGGATTTAGCTACAGCGGAGTGCAGAAGGGCTTGAGGAAGATCTAGCCTACTCAGTAACTGGCGGTCCCCAGACAGATAAGTCCCCTATACGGAACTGTGCTGATACAGTAATAACCTCGGGGAAATCTAACACAAGGACAATGTGCAGAGGCTAAGAAGTGGGAGAGACAGAGAGAAAGAGTTGGAGGGAAGAAGACATAATAACCTCGGGGAAATCTAACACAAGGACAATGTGCAGAGGCTAAGAAGTGGGAGAGACAGAGAGAAAGAGTTGGAGGGAAGAAGACATACCGCAACATGATACCTGTAAGCTCCCAGCAGTATGGTTTTAAAAGTGAGACCCCAGACTGACAATTTCCCCTTTTTCACCACTTTCTGTGGGCATGTGCATGCAAACTTTGAGGCTTGGTTTAAGGTTCTGGAATTATTGGTGGGGAGCATATCAGATTCTTGGAATCTAACCCCAGGTACCCGTATAGAAGTCCATTCAAACACAACGTTTTGTAGGCTATCCCTCATTCTATCATAGAAACCGATACCCGCTTTACACAACAAAATCTTATGTCAGGTAGAAGGAAGAAACTTAACCAGTCGGGCCAACCGCATTCCTTGCAAAAACAACCCAAATCCCTGGATGTGCTTTGTGCAATGAATAAAAGCCTGAGCGGGAGTAAAGTTACATATAAATCTCAAGTGCAGCAAGGAACGCAACGGGGAACACAAGACATGCGGCATCTCAGGATGACTTTTTGAAAAGCTTCCAAGAATTTCAAGACAAATTCACCTCTTCATTTCAACAACAGTTCTCTACGTTTACCTCAGAAATTAGAGGGGCACTCGCAGACTTCACCAAAAAGCTTGCTACCTTATCAGAAGGAGTAGAATCCAACAAATGTGCTATCCAGGATTTGACTGAAGGGAATAGACAATCTGACATGTCTTTAGAGGAATTGGCACGAATGACACACAATCTGGAACTCCAACAGGAAGACCTTGAGAATCGAACCAGGTACTCTAACATCAGAATAAAAAATCTTCCGGAAACAGTGCAGGACTGAGAGCTGAAAGAGACAGTCACCCAAGTATTTGCAGACATTATTGCTGAAAATGACACCACAAATATCCTACTGGATAGAATAGGTCCCAGGACATCAGTGCCCAGCCTCGTTAGGTACTTGCTGCCTGCGCACAATATCCACAAAAAGAACACATTCTAAGAGAGGCGAGAACGGCAGAAAATATAACGCATAATGGTACAGAGATTTAGCTATATCAGGACCTATCCAGGATGATCTTACAAAAACGCAGTGAAATGAACATGGTGGTACAGGCTCTTCAAACACGCAGAATAAGATATAGATGGACTTTTCACTTCGAGGGAGTCAGTTATGGCGTTACTGCATAACGAAGAGGACATTCATGATGACTCTGCACAAGGAGTTTGGGGAAAATCGACAACACAGACGGCGAACCTGAAAGATACAAGATCATTACGGCAGCTCAAGGAATCACTGCACCCACTGCAGCGATCAATTTGTTGCATGCTGGGCACAGCTTCCTCCACCTTATCATAAAATCATTGGTCCCACTCTCACTATTCCAGCCCACCCCAAAAAAACGAACAAATATACTCTCCAATTTGATTCTCGTCAAACAACCACATTTGAAAAAGGTCTCCATCCCGAAAAGGCAGAAGCCATGTTTTAACCAAACCAATCTTTTCGTGTTAATAGCATCCTCAGTAATCAGTAATGTTTTTAATTCTAGAATTGACTCGGTTTGTGTTTTAATTCCTCCAGGCATTGAAGTAGAAGCCATGCCGCAGCATTTTATCAGGAGACGAGGGAGAAATCAGCCTGGGGTGTAGGCTCTAGCAGTGCTCCAGCTCACCACAGAATATAAAACCCTGGGGGCCGATTTTGAAACACATGATCACACAAGAGTTAAAGTGACAACACAAATAATCCTATGTTATGCTAATGGGATTTATACCATGCTCTGCAGCCATTTGCATGGATCCCAAGTGTGTACATGTGAAAGAAGAAGTGAATAAAGGCACATAAACCACAATAGTAAAGTCAAATCAGAGCAGCGGATTCAAAACGGCCCGCGTTTGTCCTCTAGTCAGAGAAACAGGATTGCCATATCAATTGTCTTGTGCATTTCACCAGGTAAGCCATGCCATCTCTTACAGTAGGGTTAGGACCTTTCAGTCAACATCTCAATATCATCATTTAAGTAACCATGCAGGCCATACCCACTAATTAGTGTTGTGGAATTTCCACCACTTGCATATAATTCATGCAAGATTTTGATCCTAATCACAGTAGAGACCGTCTCTCAAACCTTGACCCACGACGTTAGAATAAGTTCCCAGCACCAGGCCATTTAAAAAAACTTGGATCGTATATGGCAATATCTGGGCTGCTCAGTTTTATAGTCTGAGTTGGAGTTAGCTAGTTTCAGTGGATTGTAATACCATCGGTGAACATACTTAAATTAAAGGAGTTTATGCCTATATTGGAGATGAACATGTTTACCATGTGTGCTTGCAGATTTCCACTGTGGTGTGACTGTGACAAGGTCAGTACACTGACCATGTCAAGGGAGTATGGGAACCCCACTCAGCCTGGGGTGGGAGGCCTACCAGGGAACAATCCAGAGCCAATACTACTTCAGAGGGGGGCGGTGGAAGTTGGTAGGCCCCAATTCCTGTCCCCTGCCCATGTGCCAATTTATACATGTGTAGTACCAATTTGCATCCAATCTTGCCTTTGGATCCGGGTGCTGGCCACGTTTTATCCCTCTTTTCTAGAGAAATGCCAGGCATGGGAGAAAGCCACCTACAAGACAGAGCTTCATCAGGGACCCACGCAAAGCCTTGTGAACACTCTAACGGAGGGAGAGAGTTAATGGGAAGAGAGCCAGATGTCCTGCTCATCCGTCAAGCTCCTTAGCAGTTACTGGCACCGTGCACTGTACGCCAGCCTCAGCCCACCTGATAATGAGACATGGGAAATACAGCAAAACCAACCGAAATGGTTCCAAGTGTTGCCATAAAAGAATGGTGCTGTTTTTTGGCTGCAATATTGCGGGGGACACCCCTGCATCCCCCACTCCCATTTACCCCATAAATTATCCCCACAAATAACATCGCCTATGGCCATTCCCAGCGACCACATACATGGTAACATTATTTGTGGGGATAAGATTACCTGATACCCCCGAGACTGGACTTAGCTTACAAGCCAAACTGCCATTGTTGTTCCGCAGTGGCCCGTGCGCAGAAAGGGGGCAGGGCTTAAAGCACTATTTGCAAACTTTGCGGTGTATAACACCTGCCAGCGGGGAAAACAGGGCCAGATTGGTGACAGGAGGCCAACCTGAGGATAGGGAGAGGGTTAAAGGCAACTCCAAGAAGCAGGAAGTTGTGGGGTATGTGGGTGAAGAGGATGTAGACAAAAGACCGGAAGGAGGAAGAGCAGTGGAGTGGATTGTTAAGGCGATTGTTGAAGCAGGTGAGGCATTGATTAGTGAGTGCAAGTGGTACTGTGTTATGATACTTTCAGTCCAGGATGACATAAACTTAAAGGCCATCTAGGCCCAAAATGTGCAGAAATATATTTTTGTAATGGAAAAGCACAGTGGCAGAATGACAAGCCAGCCTCAATACTTCAACACTGCAAATATGCATAGCAAATTCAAATATATGTACTTCTGCAGATGAAATAAGGAATATGCGGAAAATTAAACAAAGGCACATTCTGAGTTGAAAGACAAAAGACAGCATTTCATTTAGCTACCAAATTACAAATTTGGTGCGCAAATCAGGGGAAAGACACTAATTTAGAAGGGACTTGCATGTGATTGAGCAAGCCCAGAAAAATTAAACTATTCTCCGTGGAAAGTTAGTATTTCTATTATTCAAAGCACAGAAGGCTTGTGTCAGTGTTAAAACTCTTCGCCTGAACGTTAAAGTTCCTTCCCCAATCACATGTTCTGTTCAGCCTCTCCATCTGAAAGACAATTGATTTGAAGTTTCAGGGCCTCAGAGGAGATGCATTCCTGGTGACAGGCACATTTATTGGTGTGCTGGATAAACAGAGAGACTGCTATTAAGTGGAATGAACTTTGTAAAATACCCCAAATTCAAGAAATGTGGACCATCTATGGTCTGACTCATGGTGGGGGTGTCCTGCAATTAAGATTGTCATAAGAGAACAGAGACCCATCTGGCCAGAGAGAGAACATCTCTTTAGAATCCATTAGCCCAGCTTTTGACTTCACAAAAGCAATTGATCATTTTACTCCAGGTTTAAGTCAACATTGAGAGAGCAGAGGCCTGGACACATGTTTCAAGAGAAATGAAACAGAGAGGACAAACAAACAGAAAAATATGCATATAAGTAGGAGATGTCAATATGAGTGCATGCAGAATCATACTTTAGGGATTTCCTCAGCAACAATAAGTCACACAGAGGCCATTCAAGTGTCATTTTAAAGCTGATTGCAAGGCAGTGTTGTTTGATCAAAATCTGAATTTTGGAACACAAGTTATAATCAACAATGTGATGGTAGCTTCTCAGAAAATGTCCCAAGACCGAAACTCGAGGAGGTAGTAGATTCGTGAATTGCGAAACTGTAAAGTTTGATGACACTAACTTGTATTAATTGTGTGTGTAAATGGCAAAAAAAACACAGTTGGCACATGCAACATCATGCCCACCACGAGTAGCTTAATCAGAATATATAGATATAGTTATGTGTATTTGTAAAATCAAAGTTTTTACCAATTAGGGCATTTTGAGTGCATAAACTGACATGTAAAAAAAATTAAATGATAGTAGATGTGTACCTCTGTCCCATCAATTCAAATTCTGTACTCCAAGAGCCTATCGGCAGGAGAGGGGTTGGACCTTGGGGGGAGGAAAAGGGGATAAACCGCCAATGAAAAGTCAGAACCAATAAACTTGCACCTTCTAATTTTATTATTTCAGAGGTGTGGCTTATAGGGTAAAAAGTCCTTGCACTATAGGGAAGACCTAAACATTGCTGCAGGATTAACTTTGCCTGGGAAGGCAGCAATTGGGAAATATTGAAGCTGGCATGGACCCACACCAGAGAGCAACTGAGCCTGGAGAATATCCCTGAGTGATGTTGGATTCTGAAGTCCCTATCCTGTCCCTGCAAGGGGAGCCCTGCTGACTTTCCTGAGGAGCAAAACTGATTTTCA
The DNA here is from genome assembly GCF_040938575.1 of Ambystoma mexicanum. Classification (NCBI taxonomy): domain Eukaryota; kingdom Metazoa; phylum Chordata; class Amphibia; order Caudata; family Ambystomatidae; genus Ambystoma; species Ambystoma mexicanum. The sequence goes on from NC_090931.1 coordinate 558,712,149, forward strand.
ATCCAAGTAGCATGTCCTATAAAACCAAGTGAGTGGGAGATCTGCTTGGCCTAATATCTTCCCCATATTAATGGGTGTGGGGGCAACTTGAGTAGACCCTTAGCATATTTTACTTAATACTAATTTAATTAACTACCATATAGATTGACACATGGGAAGCTCAGGGGAGTTTGAAGCCTCTGCCATCTTTCCTAGCGCTAATTCAAGTTATAGTAATTTAAAGTAATTGGGTACACCATTTGTCTTGTCAACCCCAGATTTCATTAAAGGAAAGGGGTGTCCTTGCCTAAAAAACTTATGTGGAAAGGTGTTATTTGACGTAAGTTATGCGCTACAACCTTCACAATGGACTGTTTCTCTAGGCCAGTTAGTGCTTTCTGGACAAAAGCACATTGTTTCCACACCTCATGTGAATGGAGTGATGTGAGGCCCAGCTCAAAGCGAATCAACTCTGTAGGTGTGCCGTTTGGGAGTTGTATTACTTGCTTCCAATAAAAGGACTCTATGCCATCCCAAAGTATGCCATCTTTAGGAAGGCAGGCTTCGACACCATATAATAAGATGGGTGTTACTTTCATCTTATAGAACATGATGACGTGTTTCATTGAGAATTTCCCAAACTTTGAGGAGAACTCTAGATTGTGACACCAGGGATTGTAGCTTATTTCTTACTTCGCACTTGTATTGTGCTAGTGGCTTTTTGTGTTGTATAACTACACCTAGATATATATATATATATTGGTTTACATTATCAATTCGACACTGCTGCAATTGCCATTTATGATTGCATACTTTAGGTTTTATGAGTATTGATATTTAAATGGTTAGCCTGGGTATATATGCCAAGTTGTTCTAGCATGTTTTGTAGTCCTCTCGGTGTCTGTGATAATAGGACTAAATCGTCCGCGTATAATAAATATACGGGACTTGTTGTGTTCCTATTTTTGGGGGATTTCCGACACAATTGGTCAAAAACTTGCCTATTTCTAATATGTAGAAATTGAACAGAAAGGAAGCCAAGGCGCATCCCTGCTTTGGGCCCCTCTGAGTGATTATTATTGGCGACAGCATCTACCAAGGGTTATGCGTACTCGCATTGATGTATTTGTGTGAAGCAGTGTTATTAGGGATAGCAAGGTAGGAGGACAGTCTTATTTTCTGAGTTTGAGTAAGAGCAGCTTTCAATCTATTGAGTCGAAAGTGGCTCTGAAATCAATAAATCCCAGATATAATGATTGTCCTTGCGTTAACTGCTGAGCTTGCACCATAGCGAGGGCAAAAATATTGGGAATGGTACCCAGTCCCCTGACAAAGCCCGACTGGAAAGGGTCTAGTAATGATTTCTTTTCAACCCAATCATTCAGTTCTTTCAGTAAGATTCTACAGAAAATCATCCCTGGGGCGTCCAGTAGCGAAATTGGACGATAGCTATCTGGAGACAGGCGATCGCCCTTTTTATAGATTGGGACCGTTATTGCTTGAGTCCATGTTGGTGGAAGTCTTTGACTATGATTGACTGCGGTGAAGATATGGAACAAAATGGAGGCCCATAGTTCTGGGTGCCTTTGCATAGCGAAATTGGACAAGCCATGCGGGCCAACTGCTTTCGACTTGCTGGCAGTTTCTATAAGTTGAAATATCTTGGCCTCATTGAATGACAAGTTGAAGGGAGTTAAGAGTGTCAGATATGTGCGAGATAGAACTACTTGCATGTAAGGCATAAAGATCACTAAAATGCGTAACCCAAGTGTGTGTGTCAACAGCGGAGGACTGAACGCAAACCTGATGTTGCCCCAGGGCTTGGTTCAGTACAGCCCAGATCTTGGAAATATTCTTGCTAGCAAGTGTAGTTAGCATTTCAGCTCCATCTTTCTGATAAAGCACTCCTCGATAACGCTTGACCCAGTTTCTATAGTTGTTGCGTAGCTACCTTGACAGACTCGTTCTAACTGCAGGGGGATGCATAGCGAGTTTCCTTAATTCCGCCCGATGGGCAGTTTTTCTTAAGCGTACCGAATTGTCAAATGTGTGCAAATGTCGTTGCTGTGTATTAGTAATTGTTTTTGTTTGCTGAAATGTTTGAAGCATATTGCTGTATATGATGCCAGCATTATCCGGCATATTACCATTGCTCAAATTTGACTCTTTCAGGAGTTCGCTGAAATGTATTAGAGCATCCTCCGACCATCAGAGACGGCGTTTGCCTGAGTTTGCCACCAAACAACCCTTAGCTGGTTTCCTTCCAACAAGATCACATTGCATTTGGACACCAAGTTCAGTGAACAGCCTGTTATGATCACTGGCTTCAGAAGTTATAACAATGAATTTTTGTACAGTTGGCCAAAGTGCTGCATTTGCATAGATATAATCAATAACTGAGGACACAGAGCTTTTATGCCAAGTCGGAGCAGGTGGTATGCAAGATGCAAATGCTCCATTCAAGACATATAGACCTCTGTGTTGGACTAGGGCTCTCCAACGTAGATTTCTTTGACTAGTTTGCCTATTCACGTTTTCCATGCACCTTAGGTTTAAATCGCCAGCGAGAATAAGGAATCTAGTTTGTCGATCATTGATCACCATGTCCAACAGGCTATTCAAGTCTCTAAAAAAAACAGTCATCGCTTATTGCAGCAGGGTTCCAATATAGGTTTATCACAGCATAGACATCCATCAACAGAGGTGCTAACTTTGACCAGTATCATGAATTTATTAGGTATGGCCCACAGCTGCTAAGTGAGATCACTGCTCTTCTTAACAGCTGTGAGGAGTCCTGACATTGCCTGCCCATTGTCATCCTGATAGCTAGGTTCAAGAACACCTCATAACTGTCCCAGATCGGGGGTGCTGTCAGCCAAGTCTCTTGTAAAAGCACCAGATCATAGCTGTTTAAGTGATGATGATCATTATTTACAAGATGCTTTTGGCCCCTGGTATTCCAACTGATCAGAGTAAGCATTTGTGAATTTGTTTTTTGGTTTAGCTATTTTCGCTCAGTGTTATGCAAACAGGTACAAGGCATATTGAAAGTGACATTACCTTTTGTTTTATTGGACATTGAAGGATTTGACTGGACGAAATGAGCTTGATGTATCTGAGATGGGGGCACTTGAGGAGGCTGACTGTGCTTGGATAAGGCCACTTGAGGGGCATAGTGATCAATACTGAGGTCAAAGCCCAGTGCGGCCAGAGAGTCCTTCGACTGCCAAATAAGGTTTTGCACAACCCTGGACTGTATCCAGAGTCTCACTGCGTTTAGATTCCTATTTTCCAAAAATTCCACCAATGCTAAATCGGCAGATACAATATCTCAATATCTTCAAGCTGTTGGATATCAGAAAACATCGCCATCACAGCCCTCCGATTTAGATCATATTGGGTAGACGGGGGGGGGGGTTGCAAGCCAGGATTAAGGAGTGGGGAGCTGGTTTCACCTTAATGGGGGTGTTTTTCTTCTGCCAAACCCTTTTTACTAGATTTTTTAGTTTCAACTGCCTCTTTCACCTATGTGGGTGTGGATTGCAAATTCTCCAGTGCACCCTCAATTAGCCGTATGATGGCGCTAGACAAGTCTTTCGTGGAGGATGAATCATTCACTTGTGCGTCAACTGAAGAGTATTCACCATTTCCCATTTTGGAAGTCTCATGAGCTACTTTAAGGTGATGTGAGGATGTATTCATCTTGTCCGTCATTGAAAGTGAAACCTGTTCATGTATTGAATCCAAATTAGCCAGTTCTTGGGTGGCTATTTTATTCTGAGTGCATTCACAAGCTCTCTTGGACATCTTTATTTGAGGTTGAATTCAATCAGACATATAAGCATCGACCGCCTTTCTTATTTTAGTTCTATCATGGTCAATACTTAATGCATTCTTTCTTTTAGAATTCTTACTCGCATTTGATTTTTGACTATTAGAATCTACTGAGTCACATGATGAAGGGGGCAGATTGTGCTTTGTGACCTTAATGTCTGTAAAAGCTCATTCAGGGGGGGTAATTTAGCGCTTGAACAGGTTGGAAGTTAGGTACATCAATTTTTTTCGTGATGTACATTTGCTGGACATAATTTTTCTTAATGGCCTGAGAAACAAGTATATGGTTCTTTTTAGGGAGTGAAATTGCTTTCAAAAATTGTTTAGTTGCGGAGCCTCCCATGTGTTTTACTGAGGCTTCATTTTTTGGTAATTTTGGTTTTGATGTCTTGGTTTTCTTGATTCCCTTCTTCAGTAATTGGTGTGGTATCTGGTCGCTAAGAGTGATTGTTTTTGTGCTTTTTTGTTTGCATGCACTGGGAATCACCGGAATGAATATGGGGTACAATGCACCTTCAGGGATCACAGTTGTTTTAATTGATGGAGCTACATTCGTTTCTTTAGACAGATTTAGAATGTTTGCTAATGGATCATATATGATTGAGGCAATGTATGGTAAGGTACTAGCTGTTCCTCCACTTTCTCTATTTTCTATAGAGGCGACATTGAGATTTCCTTGCTCAGGGGCATGGTCAGTCTGGCATGCTATGGAGTTAGCAACTGCCTTTAGTGACAAGGTCATGGTATTAAGGGCCGAGTGATGTTGAATTTCACACTTTGGTAGCTCATGTAGTGTCAGCATTTTCTGCATGAGTGTTTCTTGCATTACCGATCGATTATCTATGGTTTGATATATTTTCCCTAATGCCTGAATGGCCAGGTTCATGGCTTGTAGTGTGATGTTTAGTGGGGACTCAATTTTTTGTGTACAGAATTATGTATTTATTCCCTGTGAGTTAGTCTGTATGCCACTAGTCTCTGATATAGAAATAGAAGAGACGGTTTCTATTGAGGTATGAGTAACCTCAGAGAACATCATGGGGGATTTGGACAGGTTTTCAGACAACATTTTGTTAGAGAATACAGAATCATTAAGGTCCAAATCAATTACGGCTTCATCTTTTGCAGACAGAGTTAAATAAATAGATGCAATTGGCTGAGCAGTGGCGGGTATGTTTTCAAGTAAAGCCGTATCACAAATGGATTGGCAAGACCGGGGTCTAAAAGGCTGCTCCTGATGCATGCCTTCCAGAGCATCTTGGAACATAAATACTTTTTTGGGCGCAGGGCCAGAAGATGCAGCACTAGGCATCTCCTTTTCCTCTGCGGGCCGATCTTTCTCCAGCCTGGATTTCGCCCTATGCGCTGGAAGCGAACCGCTGCAAAACAACTGTATGTCCATATTGGACGCCCCCCCTTTGATACCTTTGTTTTTGATGGGCGTGGAATTTAAGTGCATAGGAGCTTGCAGTGGACATGCAGGATTTTCTGTGGCAGTAGTTGTGCTGAGGGACGGCGGCATTCCAGTTTTTAAAGTGAGTACTCTCATGCTGAAAGCACATCAACAGTTTACTGAACAACGCAACCCACGCCCGTTCACAACGGGTCATGCTAGGGAAGCAAAGTCCACAAGAAGCGCCTCCCGCCTCAGCGACGAGGTGAAGAGGCAAAGAGGTACTTGCTTGGTGCACGTGCACGCCTGTTTTTGAAGGCGGCGTATGTGGGGGCATGGCTTCACACACTGCACAAATACAAATAAGCAATATTATAATGCAGCTGAATTAAATTAAACGTTTAACACATTTTTAAAGTCTATAGTCCTTCTCAAATACGGTGCTTTACCGTCAGTCCAATAGAGAAGCGCACATAGGATGCTGCAGGAAACGAAGATTGCGGCTGGTCTTGGATTCAAAACGGCGTCCCGAGGCAAAGAGGTACTTGTAGTACTTGCTTGGTGCTTATATTTGATGTCATCCTTCGACCCCCCCTGGTAGATTAGATCTGAATCCTAGAGTGGAGGTTTGCATGCAATACATTAAAATGTCGACATTTGAAAATTTCTCTCCTATATTGTTACAAAAACTGGGTGCTTTAGAGGACTTTGATTGTGCTAACAAACTTGCACTTCATATTACCAAGTCATTGACAGATGCTACTAATCAACTAGCTCCCCTTAAGATGCGTCTTTTAAAAACGGAAACCATTCAAAAATCTTTGTTTAACGATGACATTTTAGTGATTGGGAGAGAAAAGCGCGCAGCAGAACACCGCTGGCGTTAAGAACCCTCCAGTGCCTCGTTAGCCAATCATACATTTTTGGTAAAAAAAGTATTAGGAGGCGATGATTGAAGCCAAAGCAGAGATCTATAACCACCGGATCCAGAAAGCAAAATCCAGTTCTAAGGAACTGTTCTCGAACCTCCGGGAGTTCAAGAACAACCCTTTCCATATTGGCGCCTGTCAAGGATAAGGCATGGTGCCAGGCCATACACAATACTTTCTTGAACAAGGTGGTGTCACATCATTCCAACATCCAACGGATAAAGGACACCGTGGAGGTATTGGCGTGGGATTCTACACGGGAGATGCTATCCGAGTCAACTCCTCATGTTTTCGATTTTACCCCTGTTCTGAAACATTCATTGTACAAACGATCGCCGAAATTAAACCCACCTCATGCCAAAGCAATGTTTGTCCTTCTAACCTGTTCATAGAATGTAGGGACTTCCTTGGTCCTTGGGTTATTAAGTCTATCAACTGCTCCTTGCGCAGAGGGCAGTGTTCCTTTCTTTTTGAAGGAGGCTTGGGTGACCCCCGTTTTAAGGAAGGAGTCATTGGACCCGTTTCTTCTGGAGAATTACTGTCCAATTACGAATGTGTCCTTCTTGTTCATAATTTTGGACAAGGTGGCACATAAACAATTTCTAATGTTTTTGGAGGGAAATGATATATAACTGTCTTGTCAGTCTGGCTTTTGGAAGGGGCATGGTACAGAAACCACAATGCTCGACCTGCAGACCAACTTATTATTGAATATGCACCAAGGACAACTATCGATCCTTATGTTGTTAGACCTGTCGTCAGCATTCGATCTTGTGGATCATGACCTTCCCAAAGGCAGACTACAGTCCTTGGCTGGGTGCTCCTCAAAGGCAGCTGGTTGGATTTCATCCTTCTTGGGCCCCAGAAATTCTAGGGTGAACATAGGTGAAGTCTGTTGAGACCCCTCACCCGTCACATGTGGGGTGCCGCAGGGATCCTTCATCTCAGCCACATTGTTTAATGTCTACCTGATCCCCTTCCTGCTTTTGTTGATCAGTCTGGGTGTTTATGTGGCCAATTATGCCGATGACACACAGGTGACCGTCAAATTGTCTGGCTCGTATAATGAGGATGCAGCTAAGTTGAACGGCATCTATAAAGCCATCCACTTCTGGATGGCAGCAAACTCTCTGGCTTTAAACGCCCAAAAAACTGAGCTTCTAATTGTAGTGACTACTTTGAGGCCGAGGTCATTACCAGCGGAGTATGATCACTTTTTACTCCTAGGTAAGTTGATCCCAGTGGCAGAAAGGGTAAAAACCCTCGGCGTGGTTTTGGATGCCGAATTATACATGTCGTCATGTCGCATTGATTCAGTCTTGTGGATTGATTATGAAACTTCTCTGGAACATCCGCCCCTTTCTCTCCCACGAGAATCTAGCCACTTTGGCTTCTGTCCTTATTAATACACGCTTGGACTATTCCAATATCCTGCTTAGTGGCTGTGCACATTCTTCCGAAGCAGCCCTGCAGGTCTCACAGAATGGGGCAGCAAGGGTAGTTTCAGGTCTTGCCAGGCAAGCGCATGCTGCCAGGAAAACCCAGAATAAATCACAAAGTTAAGTTTTGACTCACACACACAAATGCGTGATGAACATGGCACCTCGATATCCGAGAGCCGGCCTACAACTTCAGGTCTCACCCTGCCTACTCAGGCCCCAATACCGTATGAGATTGGTCAAACCCAGATTTAAACTCGTAAAGGCAGGACGACGTAGTTTTAGTGTGCAAGGTCCCGATTTGTGGAATCTGCTCACGTTTGATCTTAGAGCTCTGGCTAAAACAATTATATTTAAAAAGGAGTTAAAGAAGCTCCTGTTCAATTTTCACCCTGACTAGGTACTACTGCCCGTTCTTCCGGAGTTTTATTGTCTGACTCAGAGTTTCGCCCCTGGTCTCTCTTTTCGCATCGTTTTTAATGCTATTTGTTTTGGTTGTCTGTCTTGTGTCTTATGTGTGCGCGCCCTGAGGCCCATGGGCGTGTGGCACGATAATATAAGAACTTTAAATAAATAAATAAACTCTCCCCACTCCCCAGATCTGGCCTTTAAGCAGAAGGGTAGTTAATGTAAGTTGTGGTTTTTGGCGCCAGGTAGGGAAGTGCTGTGTTAAATGAAACCAAGTGTAATTCCTAACTGAAAAATGCACTCTCTTTCCTGAGAGGGAGAAAAGTGACCCTGGCAGAAGAAAGATTTTGTATTGCTTTGGGGTGAAGAAGGAAGAAGCGTTCTATCAATCAATAGTATTATCAAAAGTCTGATGTGTTTTCAAAACGGCTAGCAATTTCGAGTGTGCAAGGAACCTAAATGGAATGTTGTGCATTTGTATAACGCCTCATGTACCATTGGTATGATCTCAAAGCGCTAGGGGTTGAACGCCCTCGGGGATCGTGGTCTGTATCAGTGGAGGGAGTAGTGTAGCATATAGTGCTTGGGTGCACTTGGTATGTGTGGAGCCAGAGAGATTTGCGTGGGTTGGCTGCATTCTAATGCTAGGTGTGGTGCGGTGGATGTTCGAGATCAGTGTAATGGGCGCAGCAAGGAGGGTGGTCTCAGAGTCTGCATTCTGGCTGCCATGGGGCCTGCGTAAAAGATTATGTGTAACGCTAGGCCAGTTTTCTGTGCGGTATAGCTGCGTTTTACCTACCTGTTGGTGCTCTATGAGCAATGTAGGTATGTGTGCAGCTAGGCTGAATTGATTGAGGGGTGTAGCTGTGTTCTATTGTTTGTTGATGTACAGTGGAGAGTGAGCATATTGGTAGGAATGAGTGTCTGTGGTTATCGGTGGGTGGACCCCCTTTTTGGGATGCTTTCGGAGCTCAATGCGCCAGCCATGTCTGTCCTAGTGATTCGTGGTAGTGGATTTCAGAGAGAGTTAAACTGGCGAGGGTATGTTGTGTTATCTTGGTCAGCCGGTCCTTTTCCAGATGCTCTGTAGTAGGACTCAGAGGGCCCATTTTCTGGGTCCCTGGTGGAATTTTAGGCTGGGTTGCTGGGTTCCTCCTGGGTTATCACATGATTCTCAGGAGAGTCCAGCCAAGCACAGTTACTTCTGGTGCAGCCCGCAGCTGCAAAGGCCTGGAAACCCTTTGGTCTATAAGCCGACTTCCGTGCCCTGACTGTACAAAGCTCTGTAAGTGTAAAATTGCTTTTGAACACCAAAAATGTTGTAGCTTTTTTAAATCTAAACCTTATCAATAAATGCGAATGCTCATGATCTGATCATGTTCCAAGGTGTTGTACATTTTGACATAAAGGGGGTCATGGAACAAGATGGTTGAACCATTTATTTGGTCTGTGTTCATGTACCTGAGACAAAGGAAAATTGTGTTTTTTATTGAAGCTTTGTTTTCTGCCACAGGGAAGGTGGCATGTGTAATCCTTTAGTACAAATATTCAAGGAGCCTATTATTTAATATATATTCTTTCTGTACCCTGGCCTGGTTCCTGGCTCATTGGTGGCACAAGGGGAGGGATCTACATGGCTCTATATGAGTCAGAGATATGGCTTGCTGAACAAAAATAACCAATGTGTTGTAAGTCCTCTCAATTGGGGGGGCTCCCCATTTTAAGGGTGGTCTCGCAGTATATCATTACAAAGTGCAAGCTCATTTGCTGGGATCTAGCCTATGTCTTTGACTTACAACAAGTGCATTGTGACAGGCTATTCATTCTGGTGTAACCACATTGAGGTGGATGGAAGATAGTTCATGTTTTGTTGAAGTACGACTGTGGTTTCCCTAAGAGTCAGGGAGATCTATAGAGAAATAAGATTCTGCAGAGTCCCAATGACAAAATGTTATCTGATTTGAGTTGACATCTGATTTTGTATTGTTGGGGATATCAAGCAGGAATAGGGTGAGATTTTTGCCCCTGCGAGGAGAAAGATTTAAAAGTTGCATAAAAAGCAATTCTTAAAATGACTACTGTAGAAATTACTGATGCCAGGAAGCATCTCCTAGCAAACTTATTTATTCATGGTGAATGGACAGGAAATGAAGCTGGCAGACTAAAATGGTACAAGAAATCACAATTTGTTAAGAGCAGATTCAAATGACCTAATTTACAGCTCATTTATATTTCCATTTGCATTTAGTTGAAGAATGATTGCAAAATTAAGAGGCTTGCGTGTTGAAACAGACTGAGGTCCTGAAACAAACACGCAGAAAGCACTCACACAGTTAGAAGATAAAGCACAACAGAGACACATTTTTGGATTAAAACAAAAAAAGCCTCATTGAGCAAACAGCAAGAGAGGGTTGAGCGAGAAATTCAGTTCTCTGCACTGCAAGATATATGCAAAGAGAGAAGAAACTCTGAGCCACCTTCAATGCCAATTGAATGATCAGAATATTCATAATAGAGGGTTGTTGGATGACATTATGGCCTTTAAATAGACCATAAACAAACTGAAATGGGTAAACGGCCAGTTCATCATAAAAGAGATGGACTCACAACAGGAGTTTGACAACATGCATCAGGATTTGAATATTCTGTAGCAACCGAAATTACAGCTGATCAAAGACCAAGATGCATTAATGTTGAAATGGATGCAGAAAAGGGTCGGTCAGGTTCTCAGTAACTGACCAGAATTAGGGAGGAGAATATAGAGCTGATGGAGCATTTGAAGCAAATAAAAGCTGACCTACCAGAGGCAGCATATTGGAGAGACGCTCAAGAGAAAGAACTTGTGCCTTGAAAGAAAAGTGCTTTGAATGTGCACGCATAATAGATTCTCAAAGAGAATATGAGGCACTTTAAGATGAAGTACAGACAATACATATAAACTGGTGGCTCAGAGCAGGGTGCTCGAGGCTAGCCAGGCCTTGGTGTCAGAGTAAAAAATTCAGCTCTCTGAATACAAACAGGAAATCAGGACAGAGAGAAACAAGTGTGAGATTTTAACTAATGAAACAGAGAAATATAAACAGGCATTGAGGCACCCAGCCAACCAGGGTATGGGATAGGGCCCTCTAATCAAGGAGCGATGCCCCTCCCATCAGGGACCTCTTGCCAGTTATCAACAACCTCCCATGTACAAACTGGAACTGACATCATGCATACCACTTATAGAGAACAGGGAAACATGAGGCCCAGGCCTAGCCAAACTGATCCAGAAGGCCAGACCTTGTCTGACATTGATGAGTATTCACCACTACCACGCAGAAGGGAAGGTGGCCAAACCAGTGTATCCATGGAGACCAAAAACCAAAAAAGAATCATCTAAGTACTTCTGACCCTAAAAACTCCTATGATGAGGAAATAAGGGATTTTACAGAAGATGAGATTACAATGAGACCACCAAGCACGATTTTCTGGAGGAGAAAAGACAGAACTTCGGCCCAGCAAGGGCATATTAAAAACCTCCATACATTCAGAGGAATGGGGGGATTTTTCCAGACTACCCAGAAGGAGAAATTAAGAGACTGGGTTTTATCCTGTGCCTAAAAGTGACAACAGGGAAAGTGACCCTGAGAGTTCACTGCAGCCCAGGAAAGAGGGGTCCAGATCTTATGAGTTTGGGAGGTTTTCCCAAACCTGCAGAGATAGTGAGGACCTAGAAGACAGGGAATGGAGTCCAAATAGCAGCTCTGAGTCAGAAGATGAATGGACTTACTTGCATTGAAGAAGAAAGACAGCGAAACAGAGAAATCGTTTTTTTAAAAACCTGATCAGACAAATCAAGGACATAAAGAGCTTCCTGACCCCATACCATAAGAATGGCAAGTATTCGGTGTGAGAGCACTTAGAAATTTACGAGCAAATGATGTCATCATTTGAGATGAATAATTATGTAAATTGCATAGAATTTGCCAAATAGGACATTCTCCCCCGAGTACTCCAGTTTCTTTGCAGGACTGGAGGACCAGGATCATTATAAATGGGTCACCAATAAGGCGGCCATTCTAAAAAATTCCTGCACGCATAGGAACCCACAAGAGGCCTGTAACTTGCAATGCGGGGAACATCAGGCACCTTGGGAGTTTTTGCAGGAATTAAAATGTGCATTTGCGCAGACTTCCAGGCGGGTGAACACAAATAGTAGGGAGTGTTTGACAACATATTTCCATGAGCTTCCCATATACATAATTACGCAGTTAGTGCATGATTTTCATGAATGCAGAACACTGGATTGGGTAATTGAGCAAGCAACCAAAATATTGGAGGTCCAGAAGCCCACTGAAAATAAGAAATACCCCAAAAACCACAAAATCATTTATCAAGCCTGCCACTGCGAAGGTGACACAGGTGAAAACTACCCCTCCTTTGGACCTGGAGAAGGCGCAGGGGCTAGAAATACTCCTGCTGCCAACAAGCAGAATAAGAGGTAGTGGGGACCCCCCCCACCAACCTGCGCCAATCGAACAGTAGTCAGGTCGGATTACAGAACAATGACCCCTCTGACCCTGCCACCTATGTAAGCCCTAGATATAAGGGTACAAAAGCAATCCTGGGGTATGCGTACACTCCCCCGGCACAAAGGGGGGCCCAACCAGGGGAGTACTTTCCTGGGAAACTTCCCCCAAATCCCTCTACATGATTGAAGTACCACACCACTTCCCAAACTGATTTCTTTCAACAGGTAACCTCAGAATCAGCACTTCCAGAATAATCCTCCTTTTTCTCCACGGTTCCAGGACAATAGATCCCTGAACTAGGGAGAATGGAGAACCAGGATGGAAAATTATGGGGGAAGTTTCCAGTACCCGAGCTACTCCGGAAGAAGGGACAGTTACCCTTTTCAGGAGCAGAAGAGGTATGAAAGGAGACCTCCCTACAACCCAGAGAAAGTTTAACAACTGGAGCAACAGATCCAGCAAGTGACCGACGAGCTGGGGTGCATGCTGAGGGCTCAGTTAAACCCTCAACCTAACCCTGCTTTGCAGAATCCCCCAACACTCTGCTCCAACAAGCAACAGGTTCCTGAGAAGGGGTACGGGTGGAAGGGAACTGCCAAGGCCTAGAGGAAGTTTCCTTTCTCACCAGAACAGAATCCCTGGAAATCTCTTAACCTGAAAGTGAATCTTCTACCCATGGGAAGGTCTGGGCACCCAACAGAGAGCTGAAGTTTCGAGGCATATGTAGACTGACAACGGGCTTGGGGGCTGCTTTGAGACCTGTGCTTCTTAATGTACGCACCACTCTGGCCTGCGGCAGCCGACTGCCTTTCTGCCTTGCAGCCGAGCTCGCTGAAGTCGTATAGCGGCTGCAGACAAGGACCGCATGGCATGAAGGCGCAGCCCCGCAACCCGCCTGATGCTCGGCCGTATACCAGGGCTGCTGTACACAAAGACAGGTGATGGTGTGGTAGGAAAACCATGGACCACATCCGGGGGCAGTACCTGCGCTGCCATCTGGCACGATATGGCCTACATCGGAGCCAGTAAAATGCACGCCAGTGGACAAAAAAAAAAAAAAAGACCTCATCCCAGCAATGGCGAGCGATGCTGTGGATGCCGCCGGACCTTTTGCAAGCGCCCATGAATCCATTGAGTGCTCCAACTGCAAAGGACTGATCGGAGACCCTGAGGCCCCACTAGTGTTGGTGACGCTGCACTAAAGTCACGGCAAGCTTCATACGAGGGACAGTGGAATGCTTGAGGGTCTGGAGGCCTAGCAGAGAGCTTCTCCAGGGGTACACTCACTCCGGAGGCCCGGGTGACAGGGAAAGCAGCCATTCTATGCCTAGTGCGAACAACACACTTCTATATGGCTGAAGGGCACCTCCAGTCGCTGCCCGCACAGGAGACTGCCACATCTATGACAGTTCATGCTACCCATGATGGGTGCCTGGTGAGTCTCCCCCAGTCAGCACGGGCCCCCGGATGAACTGTGGCTGCAACAGCCTCTGGCAACCCTGACATTTCCTGAAACTTCTGAACTGTCGATCCCCATGCGCTCGTACTAGCTCCATGCGCTTGTTTGGCATGCCACAGTCTCCACATGACCCCAATTCTGATAGCGCTGAAGATGACATCGCCTCAGGTACCCCGCTGTACCGCTCATCTCAATGACGTCCCAAGATGGAGATCCAGACCCAACTACAAGCAATATTGGCTGAAATGAAGATAACTGGGAGCGGACTCAGGAAACAAAACCGTCCAAGATATCAAGCAAGACCTGCAAGATGTCCCCACCCGGCTCAATGCACAGACAGAACAAACGACTGACAACCAACAGCACATCAGCACTCTCGAAGACCACTATGACACTGTTACCACGGATTTGTATGGCGTAATCAAGGAGGTGAAGAGCCTGAGGGCCAAACTGAAAGACCAGGAAAACAGGTTCTGGCGTGATAAACTTAGCCTGGTGGGCCTTCCGGAACACACCAAAGGCACTGACCCAGAGTCATATATCTACGGCTTGCTACAGGATAAACTTCAGATAGAAAATCCACTGAACTATATGATAAAAAGAGTACACAAAGCCCCTATTCCCAAGCCCACTGTAGGAGAACGCCCACATATTATAACCATCGCCTGCTTAACTTCCAGCACAAATTGGCAATTCTAAAGGCGTACTGAGCAGCGGGTACGGCGTGAGTGAGCAGTATTGGACAAATAGATCTTCAACAACTACTCTATCGAGGTCTCACGGCGCAGGAATTGGTGCAACCCACTATTGGAGGCAGTGAAGGGTACAGAGAACAGATCATTCAAATTTCCAGCTGTTTGGTGCATATTGCTCGAGGAACAATGGCACTTGTTGGAAGAACAAGAAGTAGCTTGGCGCTTTTTTGAAGCAACGTGATCTGGTGACCAATGCCTTTGCCAGCACAGACGGCGGAGATGCACAGGCAGACCATTCAACACTGTTACCACATACCACAGCATTGGTCTCGGCTGAAAGGGAGATGGAAAAGAGTGGGCAAGGGGCCACTGGGCCTGAAACACAGACAAGAAGAGACTGTGAAATGAAAACAAGGGGAACATGCACAGAGGATTCCCCTAACCAGCTCTGAATAAACAAGTCCAGGCTGTTTTGTGATTAGGGAACTTCTCCACTCGTCCTCTTGCACAGAAAATGACCCGGCTAGCGAACCTTCGTTACTATTCACAGTTGCACAGGATGTGCCTCACTGCTACTGCCTGACAGGTCCAGGGGCATCGAATCTCGAATCCCGGCTAAATACACATGTAGGGATGATACGTGATGCATCGCTTGCCACCCTATGCTCATTTGGACCTTCCCCGGGATTATTTTACTCTTGCAATATACTGTATTGGTAAGACTACCAGGGCTCTCTGAGTGGGGGCACTGGTATGCGTGCGGAAGGGAGGCTGTCTATGGACCGCCAAGTACCGGACCTAAGCATGGGCTATGCTAGCTCTGTATTGATATGTAGTTCACAGATCCCAATGTTTACTTGGCTGTAGGGATTTGATTGCTTTAATTGTTGGGTTTAATTCTACGTATATATGCATCTGATACTACTGATGATATGGCTAGTGGTGCGGGCGACAAACTACTGGGTGTACATCCATCAGCCCCCCGCCCCATTAGAATGAGATGACCTTGCTCACATTTGTTACACTTAATATATAGGGTCTGGGCCACCTCGTTAAAAGGAGGCAGATGCTCAACTACAGGAGGGATGCCCAAGGGGACAATCTTTTTACAAGAAACACATCTCAGTGCATACAAATCTGCGAAAATGGGTCATATTTTGGTTGGCGAACCACTCTCCCTGTCAGTGGAAAAGAGGGGTCTCTATCCTGATAAATAGGCAGCATCTCCTTTCAAGTTTTCAATACACTGGCAGACAAAGAATGGTACTATGTCTTGGTACAGGGCCGCATTCAACAACAGCCTATCACCCTACTCAACATTTATGCACCCATGACTGATGCACCAACCTTCTTCACACGCACCATCACGGAGTGTGCATGCTTCATGGGGACTTCGACAGTGGTGAGTGGAGACCTGAATGTCACTCTGAACCCACTGATGGACTGACAGAGCACAAGTACGACCCCGGGTAATGCTCCCCATAAATGGGCCACCCTTAGCTCCCTTATGGACAATCTCAGGCTCAAGGATGTCTGGCGACTCACGCATGAGAGATAGATGGACTGTACCTTCTATTCCAATCACCACCACAGCTATTATAGAAAGGACTACTGGCTAGTGCCCTCCAATACCACACACCTGGTTCAGAAATGTGATATTCTGGCTACAACCCTGTTAGATCATGCGCCGGTACTCTTACTCTTTGTGCTGCCTGATATCACACACAGAGTATCTCCATGGCAGTTGAACTTAAGGACCCTGTGGTTCCTGGGCTTTCTCGTGCACGAAGAGAGTTGCAGAAATTTTTTGGCAGACCGAGCTGTCCTTGGACTACACTGCACACGACTGCTGGGAATCATTCAAGGCCTACATTCGTGGGCAGTGTATCTTGCAATGTTCCCACA
The DNA here is from genome assembly GCF_040938575.1 of Ambystoma mexicanum. NCBI lineage: Eukaryota > Metazoa > Chordata > Amphibia > Caudata > Ambystomatidae > Ambystoma > Ambystoma mexicanum. Next base: position 558,728,701 of record NC_090931.1, read on the forward strand.
ACCTAAAGACCTGGGGAGAGCATGAGTCAAAACTACAGGCCGACATTCTGGCTTCTGAAAAACAACATAAGTGCATGCATGACCCGCAAACCCAAACCGCCTACTTAAACTCAGTGCAGAACTTAAGCAAGTATCCTCTGTCTGCCCTCAAAAATCATTCACGAGCTGGTCGCAGGCTTTCTTCCGGGATGGAGATAGACCGTTACATATGATGGCGCTTGCACTGCGAAACAGACAAATGGTGCCAATTATAGACTCAATCCAAAATCGGGGTGGGACCCTACAAACGGGAGGCAAGAACATAAACGCTCACTTAGGGGTGTTTTATAGCATACTGTACGTGAAACCCAATACTCATGAGGCGCAGCACACTAGGGATTTCCTCTTATCCATCGGATGAGTCCTCGGATTGAAGCATACTGGTGTATGGTCCATTGACAGATCTCGCACATCAGTGGTGCAGGCCTCACATTCGCACCGGGCCACATGCTATTTGGAGCCCACAGTGACGAGTTGCACGAGGGCCCCATGAAGCATAATCTAATCCATGTGATGCTCTTCACAGCTTGCAAACTCCTGATTATTCAATGGAAATCTGATACCCCACCCACTTAAGCCTTGCGGAGAACCCTATTTGCTAAACTATGCAAACAGGAACATAGTGCATATAGGCGACTCAAGCTCTGTGCAAGTGGATCACTTTTAGGATTTGGTGGACCCCTATATCTAAATAATATGTGTTAACTTATTTAGAGATGCTGGATGCCGGGGGTGGAAGGATACACACCTGCCTAGAATTATAAATGTGTACCCAGGAAGGGGAGGGTTCAGTTTGCTATATTATGTCTTAACTAGACATGGGCGGTTTTTACCCGGAACAGCGCAGGGTTGGCCATGGCCGCTCCTGGCGCATAGCAGAAGACACAGGAACCCTGCTTCAGTGCCCAACCAGGGCTGATCGCCCTGTAAACGCGCATGCAATGTAATCAGTGGACTTCAACCTAGTTTTCACTGTAATTACTGTAGACTGCATATACATGGGAGGGAGGCGGGTGGCAGGTGGCTTTGTGTTGTTGTTATATTAGTTAATGCTTTGGACTTCACACAGGACTGGTCACAGCACTCCTGCTTTTTATTTGTGATTATTTGGATTGCTATAATGCTGCGAAACATTGACAAATTGTCAGTGTTTTTCTGTATTGTTTAAAAATAAAAAAGATTAAACAAAAATAAAAAAGAAAGAAGTGTCCTGGGAGGGTCCAGGTAAGCACATCTTCTCATTCAGGAATGGGGGATCCCACCCAAAGAAAAATGGGTCCCAAAAGATCCTGAGTTTGACAGGGTAAGTATGGAGACTGACCCATATCAAAAATGCAAGTCAGATAATATAGAAATGGAAGGGGTATCCTCCCCACAAAAAGGTTCTGTAAATTGTCTTCAGGTAAAGGGGGACAGCAATGAATCTGGGGAAAAAGAGAATCCTCCTAAATACGCAAACTGCCAAATGTAACATTTTTCTTATAGATTCCCGGTCTCTGACATGGAAAATCGCCCAAGAGCACACAGTGTCGGAGTTAAAATGACCACAGAGCTGAGTGAGTTAAGAAGTCTTCTTGCACTCACTAATTATAGTAAGAAGTTCATTGAAGACTATGCAGAGGTCACGTGACACTTGAACCATTTATTGAAGGCCAGAGTCAAGTGAGAGTTGGGTCCAGAACAAACGGAGGCAGTTAAACAACTGAAAAGAAGCCTTTCCCAAGCTCCTTGTTTGGCATAACCCATCAAGAATAAGGAGTTCTTCTTGGAGACAGGGTTCTCAGATACCTACCTATTGTACCAAAAGCACAACAAGGTCAACAAAGTTATCTCTTATGCGAGCAAAACTTTGTTCTCTGTGGAGGAAAAATTCAATGACTGTGAAAAAGGCACTAGTAGTTGGAGCTACAAATTCTTCAGACTGATACGCCTAAAATATTTTTTCTGTGCGCCATCTACAGAAGGCCTTAGAGAAAAAAGCATAACAGGTCTAAAACCTCCTTTAACTTTTCTCCCTTCTACCAATATGGCAAGTCCAGCTATCTTAGCATTTGATAATAAGGTATTGAATAAAACTAGATTGCTCCTGAGGTGAAAAAATAACCATCGTGACAACTTGAGTAAACAAAAAAGAGAGGCTCTCAAAACTTTGCAAAACAACTCGACATTCACGATCAAACCAGCCGATAAGTGGGGTGGAATTGTTCTCTGGTGCAATGAGGCATATAGTCAAGAAGTCCATAAACATCTGCATAATCCACCCTTCTATAAAAGACGAATCAGATCCAACACAACATTTGAAAGAAGAAATCACCAGCCTGACTAACCACGCTTTTCTCGAAGGGTGGATTGACTCCAATTAACAAACTTTTTTGACTAGGCCCAATCCCACCATCCTGGTAGTTTAGATTTTACCAAAAATTAATAAAAACAGCACTTTGCATCCTGGCAGACCAATTGTGTGAGCCGTAGGTGCTCTATTAGAACCTTTATCCATTTACTCGGATTTCTTTTTAAGACCGTCCGTGCGGAAAATGAAATCCTTTATAAAAGACACCACACAGATTATTAACATTCCGGCACTCATGAAAGTTGAAGAGAATGACCTTCTGGTTTCTTTGATGTCTGAAAGAGATACCTTGTACATACATATCAGGACAGACAAGATATACGGCCTGCAAATACCAACAAATTATGGGGGTTACCGCCTGTTGTAGGTCATTTTAGATGTGGTAGATGCTCAGTGTGCCCCCTTAGCAAAGAGATGAAAAGCGTGGAGCTTAGGGGACAAACACAAATTCTCAAAACCTTTACCAACTACCTCACACAATTGAAAATGTATGGTTTTAAATATCCTTGTAATTTACTATATATTCGGAAAACTAAAAGACAAGTGAGACAAAGAATATGCGAGCATCGGTCTTGTTTTAGAAACAAAGTAGGCAACAAGCCGTTGGTGGCACATTTTGTAAAAGAAAAACAAACTGTCAGATATTTTTTGGTTTGTTATACAAACCATTGTAGCCCCAGACCGAGGGGGAGACTCCGATTTGCTGTTGAGAAAAGCAGAGCAGTGGATATACAGTGTAGACACTGTTCAGCATGGCTTAAATGCATGCATAGAGTGGGGCCTCTTCATGTAGGATAAGCTATACATCAAGATCCTAGTGAAGATCCATTTTGATACTTGCTGTGGGCTGATCCAATTGTTATAACACAAATCCACTTGCAAATATGAGATAAGACCTGTTGCTAAAATAGAAACATGTGGGTGAACCCAAATAGAGATACTTCTTAACAGAATATTATTTTTTTTAAACTCCTTTTTATTATTTTTTAGAAATGAACATCATACATAAACAAAAAAAAAGAAAACAGGGAAGAAAGACAGTGAGCATCACCATATGCGTTACTCCATTCGCTCCAGCTGATGAGTTGTCATAGCCGCTTCAGTATGTCCTTCCCCCGAATTTGTGGTCCATACCTGTTCCCTTATCGGACCCGCTACCAGGTACCCCTCGCTGAGGTTCAGCTTATAATATTCCAGTTTGATTTTCGGATCACATTGGCACATATCTGTCTCTGGTTGGTCCAAGGGCCACTCAGTTGCTCTATTATGTCCCCTCTTTGGTGGCTATCCCGACCATAACCGCTATGCGCATTGGCATGACTCATCGTCCAACAGAAAACATTAACCACAAACTTCATCCTCCCCCTCTGCCCCCCTCCCTACCCCTCCCAACCCCCATCCCTAACCACCCATATCCCCAACTTCCCTTAACTCCCCCCAACACTGAGTGCCGCGGCCTTCTGTTGATTCCCGTAGCACCCCTTCACTTCCCCATACTTTTGCAAGTGAGGAAGCCCTCCCCCTCCAACCAGTTCCTCTATTCCCTCTCTCTCCTCCTGTACTTTCAACCCTGTATGTATTTTAGGGTGGCTTTAGATCCTGTGTGGATGCCAACTCGTTCAGTACCTGACCCCAGTCCACTACTAGTGCATTTTCCCCTTCGGGAACACTATGTTTGTTTAGGTATTCTACTTTGGCCAGGCCCCATCAGCGTTTAACAGAATATTCCTAACAGATTTTGCTGTTAACTCTTTTCACCAAAAGGTTTCCATAAAAAAATAAGTTTTTATGGTGTAATCACACGGGGCGCTACATTGCTTGTGAAGAGTGCCTTAGATGACATGAACTCAAGCCCATATACATTGAAAACACAAGTGATGTGCTTCATAAATCACATCTGTGCCGCAGATAATTTCAGAATGGCAACCGCAAAAACACTCAATGAGACAACACTGAGGCGGAACACCAATGCAATATAAATAAAGAAGAAGCTATGCCGTTCAGCGTCTGCGGGATCGGCAGTAGACCAGGACCAGGAGATCACGCTGTTCCGGGGGCGAAACAGGTAAGAATCTACCTTGCATGTAATCTAAATTAAGCGATTCAAACGGAACACTTGGAGCTCTTTTGATTAATCGGCTCATGTGTTTTCAAACACAATGGCCTTGGAGTATGAGCGAAGGGCTCAATACTTATGCATGCCTGAGCCTGGGCAGACCTGTCTCTTAGCAATATCTGTTGCTGGGCTCACAGCGGAATACCCAAAAGGGCATTACACAGTTTTGATACTTCAGTTTTGGCAATACATGTGGACACAGGGAGGATTATTCACCCGTTGGTCTCAAATTAGTTATACTTTAGAGTCAGCAAATAACCTGCCTGAATATACAAACGAGCACTTGGACATTACATTTATATGACCCATTGTTTACAAGATATAATAAACATGTACAAAGCGACAACTATACCTAATGTAACTTTGTTCAACACAGAAATAAATACTGAAAGAAACTCTGTCCAGTCCTGTTCTTAGACAGAAGAAATATCTTTGAACACACTGCCCATTTCCCCAGTAATTATAATCAAGACTAGTATGTGGAACCTATATATAATAGACAAAACCAAGCACCATCTGCACAACATTAAAATATTTTTTTAAAAATGTGTTTGTATTCCAGTGCTCGTGTACTAAACAGCCAAGTGTGTTCTTAGACTTAACTACAGAATCAGTACAACTTTGTCCTGAAGAAGGCCCACCCACCAAACTTGAAAAGCGTTAGGGATACGCTATCATACAAAGGGGCCGAAACATAGGTCGACTATTCCCACGCTAAAACGGAAAGCCTGCACGCTGGTTTCCCAGCGTCCCAGTGGAGAGTAAACACTGGGACAGGTCTTTTTTAGCCCTTCTCTGTGAATGAGACAAGGTAGGACATATTGGTTGACCATTAGCAAAGAGTGTATGTGCAAAGAGATCCAAAGTCACATACTTTACTAACCCAAGAGTTCTATTATCAATGAATACTTAAATGCAGAAGTGTGTTAAATGTCATTTCAATATGTTGTGTTTATATGATTTTATGAACATTATCTTAATAAATTGTGACATTGATTGAAAAAAGGGTGCTTGGGGCAACAGAATACTGAAATGAAATACAGTATTTAAGAGTTTCACTTTCTACCTCACCACGGCGTGATAAGGGAGGGGTAACTGGTTTTCTTCTACTTAACAATTACTATTTGCCTCTTCCCACCTCAAAATCGATCCCCCCGATGACAAAGAATTTGGAAGTACCCATAATCACACTACTGTGAAAAAGGCCCTCCTGGCGACGGTGTTGATAAATCATCGCCTATTCGCCCAGGGGAAGCTCGTCATTGTAGAGACTCATCAGCAACCCTTGCAATACTTACAAAGTGACAGAATCCGGGCGGGGAATGTAAGTAATTCCAGAATTACTTCCTGGATTCTGTCCATGCAAGGCTTTCCTGTGGAGGTCAGATATGGCCAAAAGAAGAAGATTCCTCAAGTGCAAGGATTGGCTGGCTTGCATGATTGCACTCAAGAAAACTGTCTCGAGGACGAAAGTCTGATGACCAAAAGCAACATGGAGGCGTATCTAACATCCCTGCACAAGGTCTATGAATAAGACACGTGTCGGGGGATATCAACAGTTTATGTGGATGGGGTCTCTTACCATGTTGGTAATAGCGGTGAAAAATAATTAATGAGTGGCATTGGGAATGCCTGGGTGAATGATACCCCGGAGCCCTCTGCTGGTTAGAAAATAGGACCGAAGAAGTCAGATGGCAGAGTTGATGGCTGTTTCTCAAGCAATCCTCACTGGAGTGTACCACCAACTCAAAGAACTGGTCATAATTACAGACTGATTATGTCAGGAATGGGTTCGTGGAACACTCTATTAACTGGAAAAATCAAGGCATGCTTTGTGGCAAAAACAAACCCTTAAAGCACTGGAAGCTGTTCCAGTCGGTTGATGATCTGGTGACCTTTAATGAGAGGACCATCTATTGGAAGAAGATTAGAGGTCATTCTAAAATAAAGGGGCCAGATAACACTGGGAATTACCTGGCTGACCAGCTGGCTAAAACCAAACCTCTGCAGGGGGGATTTCACAGACACAGAATCCCTGCTGAGTGAAATCCAAGTCACTGCTGTCGCCAGGTCACAAACTCGTACCAACAGTGAATTCTCGACTGCCCAGTGGAGTAAAGATACCCCAGATGCAGCTTTGATCATCACTGCCCAGAAAGAGGGCCAGATTATTAGAAAATTCTATCAACACATTAAAGACCCCATGAGTTTTCCTCTAACAGAATAGAATAATACCGGTAAGGAGGATCTCTTGGGGGGCGTGGCTTGAGGTGCCGGCAATGTGGTCGCCTGCATGAGACAACCAAGCTTTTATTGAAATTTGCCTGAAAGAAACTGGCGTGGAGGAAGCAGCAACAGCGATCCGGTGGGGGATCTGGTGGGGGAACTGCCCTGGAGCTCGCAGCCCAAAAGAGGGGAGAAATCGGTGACCCCAGACCATGAAATCTCTGTGGAGAGGGAGAGCGGCAACGGTCCCCCAGAGGCCCCAAAACGGCGGCTTCCAGAGTGCGCTGGGGGGGAGTGGATCATTCGCTCTCCCACCCTCCTGGGACAGATTTGGTGTGTCGGAGGAGGCAGCCTGGACACCCCATTCGGCTGGCAAACAAGCAGTGACGGAGCCCTGCACAGAGGGACATTCTCCAGCTGCAGGGCGCCAAGAAGGAAGGGGACCGAGAAGAGGCACGTACAACACTGGGGAGCCGGGCCTGCAGCCGGAGCAGAGGAGCTGGTGGCCTCTGGCAGCAGTGACCCAGCCACCACTACAGCCAGGACGAAGCAAGACAGGGGTCCTACAGGGCAGTGGAGAGCTCCAGTGACAGCTAAGGCAAGATAGCGGTGGAGACACAAACAGAGCCGGAAAGGGCCCCGGCTACAGTTGAGGTGGGAACGAGTCGCCGGTGGCCACCCACAGGAGGAGTGAGCGGATCACCTGGCACACACCGCAGAGAGCCGTACGACACCAAGCGGGTCTCCAGTAGGGCTCCCGTCGCGGCGACCCAGCTGTGACAGCACAACAGAGGCAGAGGGTCTCTGGAAGCAAGAAGGCGAGCCTCCAGCATTTCTACACCCACCAGAAAAGGACAACAAGGTGAGAGCCTTGCAAGCCCAGGGGGGGGCCGCCTCACCCCGGCTTCCAGGCATCATGCACAGCCTCACGCAAGGCAGCCCCACCAGCATCCCCAACAGGTCCATCCCACCGCACATGGGGAGACCCACACAGGCAGTCCGGCCTCCCAGCAATCTGATAATTTATGGAGCCTCAGTCAAAAGAGGGCTGAAACCCCTGGAGGGGAGCGTCGCACAGCCCAGGGCTGCAGGGGAAAAAGACCCCTCACCCAAACAGCCAGTCAGAGGGGTAAGGAGTGCCAACTGCCCTGGACCTTGCACCCCAAAGCCACAACAAGCAGAACACGGGAGGGCTCACCACGGGGCCCTCTAAAGAAGGAAAGCCTACATTGGTCTCCCTAATTTTTCCAACAGTAAAGCTGTTCTGCAGCAGCAGCAGCAACCAAAACCTACGAGGCCCACCCGCATGCTCATAGTGGGACCAGCAGAGTCTCTCTGCAGATCAGCATAGCCAGGGGACATCTACAAGATCACACCGCTAGCTGCTCCCACACAGAAGTCTATATAACATTCAGAAGAACCGTCAGTGGGGGCCTCACACTAGCCGCCCAGAACAGGGAAGCGGAGGGAACGGTAGACCCTAACCAGGACCAGGACCACTAACAGGTCCAGGAAACGCATAAAAACCTTCTCCCTCAGATTTTAGGACATAACCAAAGCTACTCCAGGGTAGCTAGGCATAGCCGAGAGCGGCACCAGAATAGAAGGACCACTATCATAAGCCAAGACACAGTGTCAGTAGGTGTAGCAGGGCGGCCACACAACATAGGTGGCGAGAGACTTTAACTTCGCCCGGGCGCTGACCGGATACTTACAGCACGCCTGACCACATCTCCCCAACCCGCTCTCAGCTTCCCCAGTCAAAAATGGCCAAAAAGAAAACTGCGAAGTCAGCAGACATCGCCAGCATGCTGCAGCTCCAGGAGAAGCCCAAGAAAGCAGACTCTAGTCGCACCCAAACCCTCTCGACGGAAAGATCCCCAGGCCAATGAGCCACGAAAGATGACATACAAAACCCTATTTGCAGAAATCAAGTCAGAATTTTCGGAGCTGTATGATGGAGGTTACAGCTAAAAGAGAAGGGCTAGATAACTTGAGGAAGCAGAGCACAAAGTTAGTGAAACGGAAGACCAGGTCATGAACCACTTGACGCGGCTCGTGAACCTGCAATGGAAACGCCAGTCCCTGGAGGAGGACAGCGAGGGCATGAAACGCGAACAGGAGGACTTGGAGAACAAGGCCCGCAGGAATAATATTAGAATCAATGGAGTACCAGCCTCGATCTTGGATCAGACCCTGCAAACATATGTTAGCAACATCTTCCAACCTCGGCGGGGCTCCCAGACAGCAGATCCGCCTCAAGTGATTACGTGGGTCCACTTCTTTTCCACAAAAGAGGAAATTATGACCGCAAGTCGTACCCAGGGGACTTGACTTTTCAAGGGGCCTCACTGCAAATCTTTCAGAACCTGGCAGCCACGACAGTTCAGAGGCGCAGAGCACTCAGACCTCTGGCGACCTTCTTCCAGGACCGGTAAATCAAATACCAGTGGCCCTTCCCAGCAGCGCATCAGTTCTCATTTGAAGGTCAATCATGCATAATCCACTCCCTAGAGGAGCCAGTGGGTATCTTGGGGGGAGAGCCCGCGACCTCGAACGAAGACATAATGAGCCCGTCTCCGGAGAGAGATCGGGGAGCTACCCCTAAATCACAACGAAACTCCTGGATGAAGACACCCATAGGAGTGAAGCAACCAAACCAGCTAAAGCAAACCTAAGCGCCCCCCCCTGTATTGAGTAAAGAAACAAGAGTAATCCGTTCTCTATGCCGGAGCATCGCTCGGAGCTGGGGCGTCCCACGTCATGCCCCAGCCGAGTGTATGGATACACACTCTACCCACAGTCCCAGGGGCCCAGTTTAACTTTGGTTCTGTTTTTTAGTTCACCTTTCGTTTCTCCACTACCCGGGTCAGGTTCGGCCCAACTGGACAATGTTAAAACCCCGGTTGCAGCGGAAAGGCACGTACAGCACAGCACTAGTGGGCGGCATCATGCTGCCCCCACCCCCTTTCCCACCCCCCAATAACAAACAAAACTACAGGAGCCCCCCCCCCCACCACAGCTGAACCTGCATTACACTTCACTGAATGTCAGAGGCCTAAACGCTCCAGAGAAACTTAAGTCCATCCTCCGGCACCTATGGCACACAGCACGGAGACGTGCCTTCTCTCTACAGACTTTGCGTGACAGATCATTCCCGAAGCAATATCTGGCATCCAGAGATAACAAGAAAGGTGGCACAGCAATCCTACTAGCAAAGGGCACACCGTTTAGGGAACAAGAGGTCCTACAGAACCCGGAGGTAAGATACTTAACAGTAAAAGGGAATATTTACAGCCAATTACACGATATAATCTCAGTATGCCCCGAACGAGGGCCAGGAACCTTCTTCGCAGAGCTGGAGACAAAGATTCTCCCCTTTCTAGAAGGCCAAGTGGTCATAGGAGGGGATTTCAAGGGGGTCCCAAATCCCATAATGCATAAATCAAATCTTCCCCCACCCAAAGACTTTAAGGACGCCTTGGGCCTCTGTCACCTATTCAAAGCACTGGGGTTCATAGACACATCGGGCGTCCTCCATCCGATACCACAGACTTCTCATTCTTCTCGCACGCCCTCCACACCTCCTCTGGTATCGACATGATACTGGCCAGCCCGCATCTACTTTCTTTCATGGACCAGGTGGAGATCAGCACCTGGATACTCTCCGACCATGAGCCAATAGTCCTAACAGCCCAGATCTATGACCCCGACCCTCCCATGAGACCCCACTGGGCCCTCTCTGAACCAATGCTCGTCGACATGGCAGTTTGTGATGCTATAACCACAGCGATCCACAACTATTTCAAGGTTAACCCCCCGTGGCTCACCTCTGTGGCGACTAGATGGAAGGCCATGAAAGCAGTAGTCAGGGGATAATTGATCACCCAGACAGAAGCATATAGGAAGCGGTGTAGCAAGATGAAAGAACAGCTGGAGGAGGAAGTGAAGACAGCTGAGAAAAACCTCAAGAAAGGGTGGGCACCTAAAGCAGTCAAACTTCTATGACTTGCCTGCACTAATTTAGAGGCACACTACGTGGAGGACACAGCCCAGGCCCTGATCAGAACAAAGCAAAGCTATCACGCATATGGCAACAAAGTCAACAAGTTTCTGGTCAGTAAACTGGCGAAAGTGCAACAGTGAAATTTTATTACAACATTGAGGAACCCTCAGGGCGCAACTTTACGGGGAAAAAGAAAGCTGGAGGCCGATTTAAAGAGGTGGGAGAGCCAGGAAATCTCGCTATTGGGAAGGGTCATAGCATGTAAAACCTCTTGCCCAGATTTCTGTACCTATGCTCGACCTTACAGGTCCAACTGCCCGGACAACCCCTCCTACAGCTACAGAAGCAAGTATATAAATTCATCTTGAAAGGGGGCAAAGCTAGGATCCTGCTAAAAGTAATGACCATAGCGGATAAATGGGGAGGAATGGGGTGACCAAACCTCTATAAGTATTACATAGCGGCGCAACCCTCAAACGCTGCCAACTGGGCCGAGCAGACGAACCCCCAAAATGGACATGCATTGAACAAGCCAAGACCACCCCCCCCCCACCCCTGTTAAGCACTCAGCTACACATTTTGGGCACGGCATGCTGACACTGGCCGACGATGCTGACGTCCACTAGAACCACTCTGCACTCTTGGGCCTGTGCGCAACAAATAAAGAAGATCCCCGGGGGCCCTGTTCCGCTTTCTCTGGTCACCTGAAACCGGTACTTCTCTCCTGGCATGGATGCAGCAAACTTCGGGGGTTGGGACCGGGGGGGCCTCCGTACCCTCTCGCAATTGTTCAAGAACGGCATTCGCTCACCTTTGAGGATTGCAAGGGCCACTTCCCATTATCAGAGACGGATAGATTTACCTATGCCCAGATCTGACACTGGATTTCGCAGCCATCGGTTAAAAAGGGAGCCACTAGGGAGCACCACTCTTTTGAACACAGCATGGGAAAGCCCACGCCAGGGGCTGATCACCAAGCTGTATAGACTATTGCAAGTTGACATGTTGACCTCCACGCCTCCATATATGGCCGGCTGGGAAGCCGATTTAGGGCACCCCATAGACGAGCAAACGTGGGTGGATATATGGACTAGAAACAATTCCGACTCTAGGTGCAAACCCAACAAGGAATGTGCACTCAAACTCCTCCATCATTGGTACTCCCCCCCTCACCCCTGGAGTGGCTATATCACTTTCAGAGGGTCCTGGACCCGTCATGCTCGCGACAATGTGGCATCCGCGTGACCTTCTTCAACATGTGGTGGGAGTGCCCAAGGGCGCAAGCCTTTTGGGAGGAGGTGCTACAGACCATTGCAGCCATAACCCAATGCTAACTACCACTGAATCCGGAGGTGATCCTGCTGGGAGCGGCTTGACGGGAGTGCTACCCGAAGGCAGGGAACACCGCTAAATTAGTCACCCAACTACTTTTGACGGCAAATATTAACTATTGCCCGCAAATGGAAGACACAGGAAGGCCCCTCTATAGCTCTGTGGTGGATTAAGGTCTGGGAGATTCTGGTGGCCAAAAAAGTCACAGTGGCAAAAGAAGGGGCACTACATGCTTCACAGACTGCTGGGCCCCAATTCTGGAATACAGAAATCAATTCCCTGCAACAACTTTCCAACTACAGCTGGCGAGACGTTTCCTAAGGCTGTAGAGGCCCCCGTCCCCACAGTGGAGGGGTTGCTGTGTCTGGGACTCTCGGGGGGAGTGAGAGCTGAGGGGTGGCGAGGGGCACGGTGGGGATGGGATGGAAGCCATGACTTTGAGCGTGACACTCTGTGCTGTCTTCTTATGTAACAGACTTATGTTTAGCTGTAAACAGTCATAAATAAAGTTGTTTAAAAAAGAAAGCGGATCTCTGGGTGTTGAGGAAGCTTTCCAAGATGTTCCAAATCCAAAATGGTTTGTTGGTATGGAGATCCATATCTGGATGTGACCAGTGGGTCGTAACTAACTCATTCCGGAGCCTGATGTTGAACCACATCATTAACACAGCCACTGCTGGTCATAGGGGGTTTTATTTCACATTGGAGATCTTTCGTGAGGTTGCCTACTGGCAGGACCTCAACATTTATTTAAAGGGGTGTCTCGTAAGTGCTTAATTTCATACCCAGTTCACTCACACACATAGCTCCCGTACAGAAATGGCGAATGACACTACCTTGGTCAGATTAGCAAGACCAATTCATCGGGCCAGTGATTTGCTGTAGAGGAAACAAGTGCATCTTGACTGTAACAGGCTTGTTTACAAAGTGGGTAGAATGTCGCCGGAGACAGCTGCCGCGCTAATGACCAACCACAACTTCTCTCGGTTCGGCCTCTCGCAAAGGATCGAGTCTGACCGAGGAAGTCATTTTACCAGTGAGGTGATGGCGAAGACGTGGGAGATTCTATGGGTAAAAAAAGAACTCCCCAATATAATACAGGCTATAAGAACCCCAAATGTTCACCCTTCAGGGGAGACCTATCTCTACTGTCTCAAGTCGACAGGATATATGTACACAAAAAAAAGGGATAGGGACAACAAATTTAAACACTTCCAGTGACTATTGCATATTCCCTCCTACTGCTTAGTCCTGAAAAAATTGACCTAGTAGTCAAAACATAAAATCTCATCAATTTTATTACATTATCATATCAAAATTCAACATAGTACAAATCTAAAACTTTTATATAAAACGCATTGATCTAAGAACACTATTATCAAATACAAAGATCAGAACATATGATACATATACACATTACTCACAATAAGCTTCTAAAATAACATCATACAAAGACACAATACGACAAACAAATTAATTGCACTTGATCCAATTCACGTATCCACACTCATAGGCCCGACATGTTTCTGTCCCTAACACCAAATAGGTTGGACATTCATCAAAGGCTGTCCTCTGTAAATCTTTAGTCGAGTTTCTGATTCTTGTATCATGGATATTGTCATTCACATTAAGAACACTTTCTGACATTGTGATCCTAACATGCAAACAGTCAAGGGAATAAAAAGAGGAGAAAGAAAAGTCACAAAAAAATTAATTGAAGATATTAACCCCATTAGTGCGAAGGACGAGGTATCTCGTCCTCACCACTACGTTTGCAGTGCGGAGGACAAGATAACTGTCACAACCCTCGCCCAAAACCCCCTCTGGCAAACCCATTGGCCAGGTGGAGTCATGACCTAGAGCCTGACATCCTCTTCAAAAGCCTTCATGGGGCCAGTCCTGGCGCCTATGGTGCCAGGCTCATACACCATGAAAAACTATGTGCTTGAGAACTAATCTATTTAAACCACACCCGAGCAAGACAACATGCTTCACGTTACTTTGCAGCTTGCAACGTGACGCTCACCTTGTCCAGCTATTCCCTCGAACCTTGGAGAAGCAGAACCTGCAAGGAGACAAAAGGAACATCATTAGCAGTAGCATCTTACCTGCAGTCTTCATCTTTAAACACTTGCAGCTACTGAGAACAGCTTCCTCGAATCTGCACGCCTCCCGGACAGAATGACCTGAAAGAGGAAGATAGAGGCAACATTAAAGAAAGCAGTAGAGACATTTGCAAATTACGAACTGCTCAAAAGGCTTACCTGGCTGATCTCCTCTCGGCTGGCACTACTCCAGACATTCCACTCGCGCTGAAGAACACCGCGACCTACAAGGAAGGAAAACACAGGTTAGCAAAGGCAAGACTTTGCAGCGCTGCGCATAGCGCTTACTTACCGCATCATAGTGCTCTGAATGCGCCATCATTTACCAGCGGGGCTCAACGAAGCCAGTTCGCCGCGCTGAAGCTCTGCATACCTAAGGGAGAAAAAAAGAGACATTTTAAACAAAAAAAGGCATGCAGGATAGCAACAAAACTAAAGAACAGCAATAAGACCTACCTGAACAATATCAAACGGGCCGGCGTCAGTGAAGTAACTGGACCACACTCGCCCATGAAAGACAACGCGCCCCTGCAAAGAAGGCGGGACGGAGAGCACGCCTAATTCTACGACAAGGTGAGGAGAGGGCGCCAGAGGGACTGAAATCATACAGGGGTAGAGGGAGGATACTTACCCCAGTCGGTAAGTCTTGAACACAGTCCTCCTGTATTTTCAGGCAGAACCTTCCCCGCAGACCACATCAGGGCAAAGCTGAGAAGCATACCAGCGAGTAACCCGACTGGGTGGCATCCCTGTGGATATCAGGTGAGCGTAACAACTTCGTCCTTTTTAGCACTTTAGTTTGTGCGATCGCTGCATGTCCCGGGGGTTGGATTTCCTTCAGTTTCACGTCAGCGTGCGTAATGCGCGCTGACGTGACACCGAATGTAAATTTCACCACTGCAGCCATTTTTGGCTGTGGCGGTGAAATGGAAGGTAGGTCCCTCCCTCGATCTGCGGCATTTCTATGCCATTTTTTATCCAGGGAGGTGTCGTTGAAAAGTGGAGAATCTCCCCATTCCAACAACACCTTCCTTGAAGCATTGCTGGGTGTGGATTGCTCAATACGCACCCAGCAATGCCCTTAGACCACCAGCGATAATTTTTTGAAGTGGAGGGGTGAGGGGGGCACTTAGCCTCCTGCCCTTGCAGCATGGGGCGTATGTTTTGCCCACCCTGGGTGCAGATGGACACACTAATGTGCCCATATGCCGTAGGGAAAGGGC
This sequence comes from Ambystoma mexicanum, assembly GCF_040938575.1. Lineage (NCBI taxonomy): Eukaryota > Metazoa > Chordata > Amphibia > Caudata > Ambystomatidae > Ambystoma > Ambystoma mexicanum. The sequence goes on from NC_090931.1 coordinate 558,744,098, forward strand.
AAACAAAAAAACAAAACAAAAATACACTTTTGTTTCTTGGGGTTGTTCTGAGGGGTGGGTGCCTACTGAACAACCAGGGATTTTCTTTTATATAAAAGGGGGATGGCCCTCTACCCCAAATGGATGGGGCGCACATCATGTAGCCCTCCCTGGGGGCAGATTGGCAGTATAATCTGCCAATCTGCCCGAAGGAAGGGATATATTTGTGTTTATCAGGGATGTTTTTTTTATAAAATGGCGGGGGAGTGGCCCTCTCCTCCACTGCCCCAAATGGATGGGGCATGTCATTTAGCTCTCCCTGGGGGCAGATTGGCAGACAAATCTGCCCCTAGGAAGGGGCAAATGTATTTTTACTGCAGGGTGAGGCTCACTTGACAACCAGGGATGTCTTCAAAGGGGGCGGTGATTGGAGCGTGATAGTTATGATTTGTTTTTGCTGGGCTGAACACAGATAATGAATGTTTTTTTTTTCGTTTACAGGTTATTTTACCTAAGAAGCAGCTACCTTATGTAAGCAGTTTCTTTGTATTCTACGGCTAGAGGCCATTGTCAGTGGAGTGGGTGGGACTGGGGCTGGATTGTCAGTGGGGTGGGTGGGACTGGGGCTGGATTGTTGATGGTGTGTGTGGGAGTGGGCAGTCTGGAGAGGTATTTTGGTGGGCTGAGACACAACTGCAGGGGCAGGCCACAAATCGCCCCCCATGCCAGCAGAACATTGGGCAGCTGTCTCCCTTGTGGATCGACCATCCCCAAGTGCAGTACCAGGGAGCCCTGGCAGGGTCCCCGTCCCTGCCTGTAATGAAGCCCAGCCAGAGCTCCAGGCTGGGCTTGGGGACAGGCAACCCACATGGAAGACAGGCGCCAAAGGCCAGGGATAGCACCCCGACCATCGTGGCGCTCTGGCTGGGCTGCGTTACAGAATTTACCTCCAGGAAGGGAGAAAGACCTTGTCGGGGCTCCCTGGGACTGACGCTGGACTTGGGGATGGTCAACCCACATGTGCAACGGGTAACAAAGGCCAGGGACATGACCCCCAACCATCTTGGAACTTTGGCTGGCCTTTGTTACAGCTTCTCCCTCTGGGAAAGGACGGGGAATGTGCCAGTCCTCCCTGGGACAGCTGCTGCACTTGGGGATGGTCGCCCTATATGAAATACTGCCACCCAAAGCCAGGGACATTATCCCCCTGCCCCTGACTATCCTGGAGCTCTGGCTGCCCTGGGTTACAGCTTCTCCCTCTGAGAAAGGTCAGGGACTCGGCAGGGGCTCCATGTCAGGAATACACCACGTTCTCACTCTCGTGTGCACAGTACACCATTGCAAAACAGGTGCTCACTCCGTACCTCTAATCTTGTGTTGAGATCTCGGGTGGCTTTGAGTGCCCAGCGTGGTATTCCTTTGCATAAAGGTAAAGCCCCTGCGCGCTGCATTTCGTTCTGGGAATGCTGGGGGTTGTCATGGAAACGTTGGCAGCCTATCCATAGATGCCCCTTCGGGCATGGCAAGACGTTTTATGTCAAGTCAGCTGATTCCTTTAAGACTCTGCCTCGCATTCAGCACGCTGCTTCTGAATCTCATTTCAAGTGGCGTTTTTTTTCGTTGTTTAATCACCTTGTTCTTGTATCTACGACCCTCCTTTGCATTTGGACTTTCTACTTCTTTATCCTTGGCCTTTCTACCGATCTACAGTACTTTGACCCGGAATGCTCAACTGACTGCTTCCTTACTCCTGCTCGGTCATTTCTGTATCTGGTCAACGACTTTGGATTTCCCATTTGGATTGCCTACGTCTCACCCTCAATCTGTTACCTTGCATTTATGGAACTTTTCCATGGACTATCTTTGAACTTGTTTAGATCCAGGACTTTGGTTACAGGCGTCCTCGTTTTGTCTTGAATAGTCTGTTGCAGGACTTGCTCTTGGACTTCCACCTCCGTCGCACGGACACCTCCACCATAAGGACACCGGAACTCTATCCAGGAGATATCGCTCCATTAACATACGGTAAGATTGGCACTGAAGTCTAGTAAATTCTTATGCCCGATATTGATTCTTAGCTTACTATTGTTGGTTATTTTTCCAAGGGTACACCTCTCATCTTTTGACAATATCCTTGGCAGACATCATTAACACTTCGTTACTGAGTATTACTACTGCCAGTCTCATTGCTAAATTCTGGTGTGTATTCTCGGTTAACCACTGTTTCATTTTTTCCTTGCAGCCAGCGGTGTACCAGGGCGTACTCATTTTCGGGCAATACTCGCCTCAATCTGTCCTTTCGTACTCTTGAGGGGTATATTGTCAGAAAGACGAAATAGCTTCACGACGTACCAAAGACTGCCATTTTCTTCTGTTTTTAGACGCACGTCTAAACCTCCATGGGACTGCTGCTGTGCTCGAGGGTGGCCAACCCACATGGGAGACAGTCATCCAAGGCCAGGGACATCACCCCCCGACCATCCTGCAGCTCTGGCTTTGCTGCGTTACAGAATTTCCCCCCGGAAATGGATGGGGACCCCCCCCCTTAAACTTGCAAGACGCTAGATATCCATTGGCCCTACATTGTCAAGAAAATCAAACTTGAAAAGGAGGACATCAGATACTCATCAAATGGGATACCAGAGGAGATAACGGAGAGCTGAGACAACGTCAACGTGAAGCTAAGCTCATCTGTAAATACTGAAACGTGAGCCAAGACCTCAACTCTGATCATGAATTAAATGTTTTTCTTTGACTCTGTGAATACAAATCCTAGTCACCCATATGACTAGACATGTACATATTCTACCCACTCCCCCCTGGATATGTTTATCTGACAGCACCATTCCAACATACAATCCAGTATCTATTTTTGTCTATTTAACCTCAAAATATATATCTCTCCCTCCAGGAGCTCACCATCTAGGACGCACATACTAATCGCTTTCCAAACATTACATGCTTCCTCCATATCTTACACCACTCTCCATGATCGTCCATCCGCTAGTATCCTAATACTTCTACATATGCCTCTACCATTAGGCAGATCTCTCTATAGACTCCTCTCCCTAGAGACTGCCAGCCATCAGACCCCCATTTCGTTATTAAATAACACATGGGGCTATACCATGGTGCATGTGGCACACTGGAGCGCCACATGCACCAAAACTGCAACTTACTATTGCCCCCTCTTCTTCACCATGAACATACACATGGTGCACCACCACGATGCGCCCACTGGTGTACCACACACTATTCCACTCTAACTACCACATGCCCCCGGACACCTATCATCACTATGATTTTATACATGGCACTCTACTATGATGCGCACACTTGTGCGCTACACACTTCCCAATCGCAATTTCCAATTGGCCCCCTCCCCCTCTTACACAGAAGAAAATACATGATGCACTGCCATTATGTGCTCATTATTGCACACTGCACACCTCTACTCTACTCTACTCTAACCTTCTGAAGCCATGGAAACCTGTTTACTACCCCTTGCACCCATTTCCGGTTTTTGGCTCAGGGCCAATCCTTATCCACATGTCATAAATAATGACATGCAAGATGGCGGCCGGGATAGAAAGATCACTGAGACCGCTCATCTATTATCTGGAGGCCTCGCCGGCCTGACAGGTAAGTCCCTGCACTGCCCTACCATTCAAACCCGCCGGCGCAGCCTCCATACACGGAGTATATAAGTATAGCCATGCATAGTTTACATTATATGAAATCCCATATACAACATGAGCGTCCGACGCCTGCATACGCCGGCACATGACCCCTGTTACCACGGTAACCAACCCACACTTGGAACTTGGGGGCTTCTCCCAGCTCTCATCCACAGCACTAGCCATAACCATAGAGATACAATGCACAACCGATACGCCACAAGCCCGACGTTACCCGCATAATGATCGCCTCAACTGCAACGCTCCAACACCTCCCAACACCCCATGACAGAGCGGTCTACACAAGCATCTATAACAGACCTGGCTGCCAAACCATCTCTCAATTAGCCCTACGGGCACGGTTCCACACCATTTAACTTTGACAATAGGCAACACTGCATACCGGGCTCAGCACCTTAGCCTTCTTTCCCTCCAGCAATCCCAACAGAACGGAGGCAGTTGCTCTGAGCCTGCTTCACACCAGGCCCCCCAACCCTCTACAACAATTAGCATTTACACAGGCAACTGCCGTCTTATGGTTTCTATAACTTCTACCCACCTGCACCACGCCAGATGGTTGCAACACCACCCCTTTCTACATGTCCCTTAATTCTTTCCACTGCAGCTTCACCTTAACAGGCTACTCCTTACCCCTAAATAGGTTCAGAAGTTACTTGGCTTACTCAGAATAACTAAGTCATCATGCTCACCACTTGCACCATGCCAGGCGGGACTCTCGCCAACATTGTCTACATGACCTTCTTATCCTTCTCACTTGCAGTTGCTATCCAGCATCTAATCCAATCGGTAATACCCATCAAGACCCAAACAAGCACCAGTTCTACCCGGTAAAACCATGCCCTCTGTCTCTATTAAGTGACAGTACCCCCCTGCTCTAACGCAGCTAACAATAACTCTACTTTTCTCCCTCTTTTTCGCCCCTTGGTGCACTCTCTCTGTGACCTCTCGGTACCAACTTTTATTCCCCTATCATGGGATGTAACCAATATGTGAATTGTGATTGCATAATTGTACAATTGTTCTATCACTCGCCTTTCACTTCACACACCTGGTCACCTGATACACTCATGCGTTTATGTCACCTGGCATTGAACTCTGTCAACACTCACTACACCACAACAATGTCTATTAAACCACTTTATTGTAACACAGCCTTGACAAAGAATTTTTGGTCGAAGGCCTGACAGTGGCTATCCAGCATCTAACCCAATCGGTAATACTCATCAAGACCCAAAGAAGCACCAAACAAGCACCAGTTCTAACTGCCTTGACAAAGACATTTTGGTTGAAATACGTGTCAGCACTCTATATGGCATCGGGCACTACATGTGCTCCAAGATCATGGCAAATATATGCCAATAAAAGAAAGACTCCAAATAAACTGAAGTAGCAAGACTTATCATTTACTTGTGCCTGACATTATACCTAAACAGGTCATAATATTCAAGGTTCAGTGCCACAGCCGATTGGGTTCTTACCAACCTCTTACCTCACAATATGGGACTTTAGAGCATTGTCCCGAAAGAACTCAGCAACTGGCAGCAGAACACAAACAAATACATAGCAAGATCAGCGCAGGGATCCATTTTCCTAAATGGTCTCACCCTCACCTCCAGTAGTATTTTAGAGCTCTACGCACATCTAAGCAGTGTAACACCTAGTCTGCTTGTAATTGTGGATTTCAAAAGAATGTTGGTAATATTATTTCTTGATTAATATGAAACATGGAAACTATCTTTGGTAACAAAAATCGACAAGTATGCAAAATTACCTTATCGTTGTGAAAGATATTATATGGTTACAAAGATGAAAGAGCCTGAATTTCACTTATTCTTCTGGCTGATGGGAGAGCCACTAGTAAAGTAGTTTTCCAAGTAACCAATCTGATATCTGCAGAGGCCATTGGTTCAAAAAGCGTATGTGCCAGGGCTGCCAGCACTATGTTCAGATCATATGCCGGTATAGGCCTTCTTACTGGAGGGAACATTCTGGAGAGACCTTCAAGATGTTTTTTATCTACCGGATTTGCAGAAGACAAAATCACCTGGTCTGTATTTCTGTACGCCTCTATGGTGGATAGGTATGTTCTACAAGTATCCATTTGGACACCTGAACAGGTTAGGTAAGCTGAAAAAGAGAGCATGTCATCTAAAGAACAGCTCAAGAGATCAAATCCTTCCTTGTTTGCACAGTGGCAAAATCTTGTCTACTTGATCGAATATTGTGATCTGGTGGACTGATTTCTAGCTCCCTGAATAATAGATAAATTATACTCTGAAAGCTTTAAATGCTGCAGAGTTAGTTCTTCAGGAACCACACGGTTACCAACAATGGCATCGGGTAAGGGTGTAGAACTGCTCTGTGTTGCTGACACAACATTGTTCTGGATATAGGTAGGTTTTGAGGGCCCTGATATTTCATCTAACTCAGGTTAGAGAACCATGGTCTGGCAGGCCACAGAGGACCTATTAATATCAGACTGCAATTCTCAGATACTCCCCATTTGCTCAGTACCCTCTCAATTAGAGGAGTCAGTGGAAAGGCATACAAGTTCAATTCTGACCAGTGTATTTGAAAAGCATCTCCTTCCGAATCGACCCCCTGACTTTCCCAAGATGCATACCTCCTGCATTTTCAGTTGCGTTGTGGGGAGTCTGAAATGTGAGGCGGACCACGTTGTAAAGTTTTCTCAACATATGCCATTTTATTACAATATTAGGCTGAATGAACGCCTCACTATCCCTACGCTGACGAGGATTTCCCTGCCCAAAATAAACTAAAGGAAACACTAACAATGGATATCTGTTCCTAACACTTAAACATACAACAAATAAACAAGGAAATACACTCTTGTTTCCCCACTTCACAAACAACCAAAGACCGACAGGGATGTTGATCTCCTTTTATCTGTCCCCTGGTTTTAACAACTGTGGGTCTCCCAATGTTTACCAGATGTTGTCTACAATATGGGCACTTAGTTTCAGAGTTTAAATCTATTGCATTAGCCCCCTTCTGCCTTTTGTAATATTGGCCAGATTGAGTGTGTCTTATTTCCAGCCTCTCTTGGCTTGGGCAATGCTTTTTGACACCACCTCTTAATAAAGTTGCCCCCACAGTGGTTTGGCTTTTCCAAAAACTCCCACTTTCAAGATTACAGTCATTTGGCTTTTGTTCATCAAGTCTTAGCTGCTCTTCCCCAGCTAAATATGCACCAATAGCTAGGGAACTACTTTTACTCTTCTGCCAGTACTGCTTCTGCTGTTTAAATAACTTTCAGTATTCAAAATCAGTGTGTGAGTTTCTTTTATCCACACGCAAGTGCAACTCTGCACTTGGTTTGCTATTATGCGAGTGCCTCTCACTCACACGTCTGCTTCCCACCTGCATGCAGGGACAGAGCGCTCCGGGATCAGTCACCGGTCTCGATGTGCGTCTCTGCTCCCCATGCAGTCCGCAAGACTTCTGCTGCTCCGGCTCTTCACAATGCTGCAAACCTCTTCTGTAAGCCAATTGGAGTGCCACTTGCTCCAGATTCGGCCTGGTGCACGCCAGCCACCAGAGACAGACTTGAGGCTTAAAGGTACATGCAAACCATCCCTAACAGCCTTCTGCACCCTTCCCGCTATGCAGCCTCTGCAGAACGGGTTACAAGTGGAAAAGCCTTCCTTCGGCACGCTTTTTGCTGTGCAAACTCTGCACTTCAGTTTTCTGGGGAAATGGACCCTCTCAGGACCGGCCGCTGGATTATGCCCTGCAATGTTCCCAGCGTCCTCTCCTTTCTCCAGCTTTTGTTTGGGCTGCCAACTCGAACCACATGCTTTCTGCTGCTGACTTCCTCTGCTCTTCACTAGCAGAGTCAGCTCCTCCTCTATGGCCTGCACCCGAGGGGGCCCTTTAAGCCTCTCGGTCTCCCTCAGGTGTGGGTCATCTACACTATCTGATCAATCCTGCCACATTGGGCCTCTTCAGCCCTCTTCTTCGTGCCAGTATGTAGGGAATTCTGGGACTTGAAGTCCCTAAAGGAACATTTTGGTTTTCGTACTTCTAGTGTTTTATTTATTCATTGTGTTTAATTTAAACATTTCACATTACAATACATTCACTATACCATCAATACATATAAAACATAACATTTGGTGCTACTAGTAAAGCATATAATGAAATGCAATAGGTCATGTCATAAGAGATACATTATGTACTTCATGACATATTTAAAATGAATAAATAGGTGCAACTCCAGCACTAAACCATCACCTTCAACCTATTTGCTATATCTATAATTTATCTTAATGTAATCAACATTTCAATCTTAGCATATAGCAAACAGGATACATTTCATCTAGATCTCTGGATTCAAACTTTCCTTAGTTCACACCAAATTATCCGTCATTAGATAGATTGGGAATTATCTCCAACCAAACTCTGTATAATGCCAGATGTAGAAAATGAAATCTGTAGAAAATTAAATCTATGTTTAAGCCACGCTCCTTCGTAGTGTCCAAATTATGGACCTGGTCGCCCAAGTACCTAATGTATAAATGCCCCACCTTAGAGCATTCAGTCAGGATATGCTTAGCAGTTTCAATTTGCTAGATGTTCCTGCAGATTCTACAAACTCTTTCAGTCACAGAGAGCTTCAATGCAGGGCCTAGACTTGCCATCACTGGTAGTCGACTTAGCCTAAACAGAAGTATAAACCATCGTAAGTCCATAGATGGACACAAGGACAGGCTTGGGGCTTCTTATACGTATATTTAATTGTGAACACAAATCTGTATGATTTTAGGTTGCTTAGACAGATACAATTACCTTCCCAATCCCATGTTTCGTGTGTTCTTGTAAAGCACTTTTTCATTATGTTATAGTTCTCACTCCAGTCATAAATAAAAATAAACAAAATAAATATTATTAAATAGTTGTTTAATTTGCTCCACATACGCCATCTCCTCCTTCCATCTCCTTCCCAAAAGCTGCCCATTATGCTAGGTTTTTTGCATTGATATACAGTAGTGCACATTTGTACATCACAAGGGATCCTAGTGCTATTAATCCAAGTTCTAAACGGATGATTGCCATGGGTACGCATGGAGGAAGGCCTATACATTTTCTCCAGAAGCAGCTCTCGATTTTCTGCAGCCACTTACAGTTACTTATAATCAAATTTTCCAAACCGTAGAGCACCGCAGGAGTGAAGCCTTGACAATGCAACATCCTCGCTCCCACCAATGTAAAACCATCTATTCGTACTACATAATGTGAGATTAGAGCAGTTAACTGATTTGCTCTTCTCTTATGAATCTCTTAATACTTTCAAGGTAGCCCCCCTGAGGCTCCATCATAATCCACAAGTATCTATAATGATCAGTGTATACAATTTGTTCTCCATTGATATTTAGGGCTGGTCTCAGAATACCTTTTCTGCCAAATAAGATTACCTTGGTTTTGGCTCTATTGATGGTCAAATGATTTTGCTGTGCATATTTCCATTGTTCTTCTGCAGCTCTTTTCAGACCCATAAAAGTGTGCTCCAGAATAACCAAGTCATCTGCGTAGGCCAGAGATGGACAGGAGTTACTGTCCACTTTTGGTGGGCAACCCTTTACCTGCCCCAGAACAGTAGGCAAGTCAGCAAGGAAGAGATTGAAAGGCAAGGGGGCCAGGACACAGCCTTGCTTCACTCCCCTCCCCACACCAATAGGTCTGGTCAAGGTCCCCTTGCCATCCAACCTCGCTTCTACGACGTTGTTCCTATGGACAGCCTTATAAAATGGAGGACATAATCCAGACAACCCAATAGTTCCAGTTTCTGCCACAATCTTTCCCTACTAACCGAGTCGAATGCGGCCTTGAAATTAACAAAGCGAGCGTACAAAGCAGGACTTTCTTTTGTACATGCTCTCTCCGTTATCTCCATAATCCGCAGGTTGTCTGCTGTGAAACACCCATGTCTAAATCCTGTCTGAACGATGTCAAGGATACCGGTTAGCGCTACCCAATCTTGCATTCTTTGCAGTATAAAGGATGCAAATATATTTCCTGTGGTGTTCAACATTGATAGTAGCCTGTAGTTCCCTGGCTCTAAGATGTCTCCTTTGTTATAGACAGGGATTAGTATCACTGACTGCCATAAATGAGGAATCTGACCACTTTTTAAGACTTTATCATAAAGGATACTCTGTATAGAAGCCCATATTTCTGGCTCTTGTTTTAATACAACATTGGCCAGGCCATTGGGTCACGGGGTACTTGATGTTTTCAGACTATTTATTCTGTACATGATGTCCTCTTTTTCCATTAGTAGTGCTCTCCATAGGCTTATGTAGGTGTTTTACCCTAGACCCTTTCGCGTCACAACAAATTCCATATACAATGTCCATTCCTGGATTTCAATACATTAAACAAAACATTGCCATTCACCAATTTTGCAGCTGCCCTTCCACCAATACACATAATTTCTGTATTTATTTTTGATTTGTTTAATGGTGGATAAAACTATATTCATGGGTAGGCCGCTCTATTTAGTGATACATATCTCTCGACACATTCTGGTCTCTGATTCCTCGATTGTAAGCACTCTTTTCCTTTCTCTCATATTATTTGCGAGGATTTATGGTACTAGGGGTCTAGGAAGGTGTGAGATCTTACCGCCTGTTTGATGTCTTGTGAGGGTGCTGAGCAGAATTCAGAATGCAGCGCCTCACGCCTGAAATGCAGCGAGATGGCAACTCCCCGGATATCAGACCGATTGGCGCTGCAGCCAGAGGGAAAAAGGCTGAGCCGGAAAAAAAAACTCAGCAGATGGAGCGTGCTGATCCCAGAAGTAACGACAGTAGTGGAGAGGGAATCCGTTATCCAGATCCAGGACGAGTGGCCAGTGAGAGAACTCTGGGCAAGGAAGGATGAATACCAAGGTGGAGCCGTAAAGTAAGGAGTTAGAATGAAAGCAGAAAGCAAACAGCACAGAGTAGAAGGGATGCAGAGCACAGTAATGTCTAGGCAGCCGGAATAGAGCATAAGGGAGGCGGAGCAGCGCAATGACAAGGCAGCAAGAACAGAGGAACAAGGAAGGAGGAATCAAGAAGTAGCAAGGTAGCAAGTAAGGAAGAAGGAAACTAGCGTTGGTACTCGCAAGAGTTGAAGCGCGAGGTCTCCGCGTTCCTCAGCCCGTATTGTATGGCGCGCGAATGTTTGCGTGCACCATTTTGGAAATCAACTAGACTGCTGAAGTAACAGCGTGACGGAACGGCGCGTCGGGGCATACACCGTCGCCATAGCAACCAGCGTAGTGATCTGACAGTATGACCCCTCCCAGGCATCGTAGGGTCAAGCTTCCTCGGGTGTGACAGATTTAATCTCCTCACCAGTCTGGGTGTGTGTACGTGGCTGGCTGGTTCCCACAAACGTTCTGAGGAGTCTTAACCTTCGCAATCGACTAGATATTGGAGGCTACCTCTGAAATATCTAGAATCACAGATTTTGCTGACACACATATTCAATTACACCACATACCAAGTTAGGAGGCGGATTAGCCTTACCTTGATCCGTTTTGGGGGAAAGATACAGTTTCAGAAGTGAATAGTGGAAAACAGGATGGGGACTTTGCCATGACTGTGGTACAAGCAGCTTCAAGGCGACAGGGTTAATGATCTTCACAACGGGGAAGAGTCCTATATATAGTGAGGAGAATTTGGAAGGTTTCAGTCCTCTTGGAAGGTATTTGGTTGACAACCATACTTAGTCTCCGATTGGCATAAGAAGGCTGCTGAGAACGATGTTGTTCTGAATAACATTTGACCTGCTCACGTGTTCTCTTAAGTTGGATAAGAGGGGATTTATGTCCTCCTTGAATAGCAGAAACATGCTGATCCACTGATGGTAGATGGGAAACAGGTATCCTGGGAAGTGGAAAATTGTAAGGGTGATAACCACTGGCACAGAAAAAAGGTGATGTTCGTAATGATGTATGGAGTAAATTATTATATGCAATTTCTGCAGTGGGTAACAGGGAGACCCAATCGTCCTGGACTGAAGCAGTAAAACAGTGGAGGTATTGTTCTATTGTCTGATTTGTCCTTTCAGTAAGTCTGTTGCTTTGAGGGTGGTAACCTGAAGAGCGGGCTCTATGGATTCCAAGACTGGAACAAACAAGGGACCAAAAACATGAAGTGTATTGTGTTCCTCTATTAGCTATTATGGTGGTGGGTAATCCATGCAGACAGAATATATCATGAAGAACTACGCGTACCATTTTACAAGCATTAGGTATTTTGGGTAGAGGAACAAAGTGAGCTTGTTTAGTGAATGGATCTACCGTAACCGTAATGGCGGTGTGTCCTTGAGAAACAGGGAGGTCTGTCACAAAGTCTGTAGAGATGATTTCCCAGGGTCTATTAGGAAGTGAGGGTTGTTGTAGTTTACCGACCATAGCCTTGGTTAGTCATTTCTTTTGAGCACAAATGGGACAGGTGGATATGTACTGGTTGACGTCAGACCGCATGGTAGGCTACCAGAAGTATCGTAGAATACGATTTTGAGTAGTTTTCACACCTCAATGTCCAGCACTTTTGCGGTCATGGCAAAGACTTAGGACCTGTTGTTGTATAGTGGCGGTAGGCACAGATATCCAGTGCTCCTTCATGAGTAGGCCATCGGATAGACGATACAATGCATCCATAGTGTTGGTATGCAAATGGATGGAAGTGCAATCTTTGATATCTTGGAGAAATTTGTTCATGTAAAATATAATAGTATTAGGATTAAACATGGTTTCTCTAGAGCAATATCGATGTTCGGTGTTCCTACAAGATAAAGCATCTGCTAGAATATTCACAGAACCCAGGAGGTAGGTGATATAAAATCAATAATAAAGTATGCCCAATGTGCTTGTCAGCTGTTCTTGCACTCCATGTTTTGCAGGACTTTAAAATTGTTGTGGTCAGTTCTTACTTCCTCAGGATGTTGTAGAGGAGCAGTTCCATGCCTCTGCAGGAAATCCTGTGCCGCTTCCTCCTACATGTTGGTAGCCTGAGATCGTACCATGTTTCACACCCGCAGTTGCGACAACACTGCAGAGGATATTTGAAAGAAGGTATCCACTGAGAAAACCCTATCAAATGTATTCCCGAAGAGACGACAATCTGAGAGAGGAACTCCCTGAAGAAATAAGAAAAGGAGCAAAGAGAGAAGCTATAGACATCACAAGAAACATCTGTGACGCCCAGAGAATACCAGCTGAAGAGACTGCATGGATCTTACAGAAACTGAGAAAGTTAAGAATCGAGAAAACATTCATATGCGAAAAGAAGATTGCATGTGTACGAAGTGCTACAGAAAAATCAACCATTCAATAATTGTACAGATGCTGAAACGAAAGTAGACCAAGTCATCATACAAGCTGGCAATATGTAGTGGATAGACTGCAGGCAAAGCCGCCATTGTATAGGAGCTGGGAGGGAAAATATCCAATGTCAGGTATTGCCATGAATGCTCAAGGTTTCTGTGGAGCTATAAGTCGAGTTCCTTTCACCAATGAATTACCAGTCTCTATAGGAGAATGTGACATGTCTTCTCCTTTGTTATATGCACGACCGACACCGGTTAACATTTTGGGAAGAGATTTAATGACAAAACTGAACATGACAATTTCATTTAGTGATCAAGAATAGTGTGCTCCACTCCAGGAACACACTATTTAAACGTCGGGGAATTTATACTGGCGTTCACAGGGCAAGTGGCTTTGCGAGGCGTTCCAGTAGATGCAGAGATTTTTCTGTATCCAGTGAGCAATTTACTGACATGCCTACCTGGCTTAGTGGGAAAAAATGGTGAGGATACCTGATGAGTTGTTTGGATTGCAAATACCTATGGACGGAGAGGGGGGACAGACTATCCCTATTTGATACTCCAATTGTGTTTGGGTGGTCCTATGTCGTTTTAGGTTCACACTGTATTGGTTAGCTCACAACAAAAAACAATTCTAGTTGAATATTGAACTCTTACTAGATTCAATGACACCAAGGACACACTTTTCTATATACTTTGTCAATAGAAATAAACTTTAATTAGTTGCTAAAAAAACATTTCAAACATTGAAATACTATGATTTTTTACAACATATACATGTTTAGATGGACTGTCCCTCCATAGTGCATATACATAGATAATCGCTTAAACTGTTTAAAACATACTTTTAGTTCATAGAAATAGATACTTAATCTCTAATCTCTATTTCATACCATCTTTCATTCAAGCATTCATTCCTCTTCTACCCAACATGTTTCTTTCCTTCTCATACTATTGCACTTCAAAATAGTTGGGAAATTCTTCAGGGGTGGCACTACACCATTTGTTACAGTCCCTGTGTTGTTCCTTTGAATTCTACTCCTTTAATTAGGCCAGTATCAAAGAACTGGCTTGTCCAATCTCTTCCTTATGTAAGCTATCTAGCCAATGTTGTGTTTACCTGCAACGACATTAACAACGGCTTTCAATTTCTGTTCTCTATGGTACAGATTATTCCTCGTCTTCATCACTACTCATTAGTGTTGGGATGTTAATTCCCATAACTGGTTAACTTCATCTAAACTTACATCCATTGACTGTAGACCGTTGTGAACCATCCCAAGTGTTTTACTGTTTAGTTTGTTGGCTCTATCACAGTTATGTCTTCGTCTTAGACAAAGGTGGAACAACTCTCACTTTGGTTTTCCTTTCTCTATCATGCACTCTAAGAAATAGGAAACAAGAAAACATGTGGACCTTCAATGAGGGATTGTTAACTTTTCAATTTAGGCAATTCTATTGTTGTGTTTCCAATTCTTTTTAAAAACTGCAAAAAAATAGGTTGTTGTACTCTGATTTTCGTTCTCACATTTTTTATGCATCATCGGGTTTCCACATTTTGAGGGCTTACTCATTACTGAACATGTTTGTTGTTCTAATTCACTAGTATTGCAAGCCTTGGTTCCCACAGGGGTATGGAATATCGCATTAATTGTATCCATTTTTTTTATTCACAGCGCATATTTTTCTAGCTGCCTCGCTTTGTTTCTTGTCCTATGAGTGGATCATAGAAAGAGAAAGAATAGGGAAGATTTTAGTTGGACATGCGCTTGATTTTTTAATATACATATGGAAGCTCGCTTGTTTTTCTCTAATGCAAGCGCATTTGTACTTATGTTCATCTAATTAGTAGCAGTGTGCTCGCTTACCTGCACATTCGTACTTTCCTTCCATCTCGTTATCAGGTTCTAATACGGGTCTCCCGTCTAGTTGTATGGCTCCACGACAGGTCTCATGTTCACTCTTGTTGCTATAGAGACAACGTTGCATGTTACCGTTACTACGTACTTTCCTCTAATTTTCCTATTATGTGTATATAATGCATCAATGTCCAGCATTTTTTCAGGAAGACTTGGAAAAGGTGCCAAGCGTCCTTTGGACCACAGGCTATTATGACATAGGTTTATTAAATGGAATAGGGGAGGTTTCAATAAAGCTTAAGCCAGGAGCGATTTTGCCTCGAGCAAAACAGTACCCCATGTCTAGAGAAGTTGATGAGCGTATATTTCAGACCATTTCAGCACTGATGAAACAAAGGATTCTGGTGCCATCAGAATCATCATGTAATACTGCAGTGTATCCTATTAGAAAATCTAAAGGAGGGTCGTAGAGATTTATACAAGATATGAGACCGATAAACCAGATTGTAGATGCAGAGTTTCCTTTAGTTCCTAATCCAGCAAAGATACTGTTCAGTATCTGGGTCGACGCTCGATATTTCACGGTGATCGATTTGAAGAAGGCATTTTTCTACCAGATTCTCCTCCTGCATTACATTGATGCCCTTACCTGCCATTACCTTGCTGGATTACCTGTTCAACACCGGCATCCACAAATGTTGTAATGTTAAGCATCTCTCCATTCCACCCGGAATGAGAATGCTTCCCTCCCCTCTATTCCAACCCGGAACGCACAAGCTCCATTTTCCCAACTGGCAGCCCTCGTCTCCAGGGGCCGCAGAATAAAGCTCATTTCCCACTCACCTCGCCTCATCACTTTATTTCACTTGGCGATGAGGAGCATTTTCCCAAGCCCCAGTGACTGACACCGGCCCCCGGAGCCCCTCCTCCGCGCTCTGGCTGCATCCACGGCAGCACACTTGGCGGCCCTTCCCCGTGGCCCCCCATCACCACGGCCTCCCCAGAGGCGGCCTCCACGATGCTTTCGCCCTGAGGGAGAGGGAGCCAGGCCTCCGGCAGCAACTCGATCACGGATAGCGAGAGGTACCAGTTTTCTTTTTATTTGGGGCACCCCACAGCGAGCGTGTTGCGCGAGCGCGCATTCTTTGACTCGCCGACCAACGGCAGTCAGAGAAAAGGACCTCTCTGCGTGCTGTGCATACGGCCATTTTGAGCAGGCCCTATCTTGTTGCCACGGCGACGACGCCACAGAGTTTCAGCTGTCACCGACAGCGAATCACCAGTTGGCCATCCCCATAAGGAAAGAAACATCAAATGTGATCGACTGAGAGACGATTTTGCACCATATTATCTCCAGAACCCTGAATCGACTGTGCATCAAGGAACTATTGGATTAATAGTGCTCACAAAAAAAAAAAAAAAATGTTTGTGTTACATTTAACACGCTTGACTTACTTAATGAGCTGACTGTCATTCACGGCAATCAAGCACGCCACTCAGAACGCTCACAGTGCCATAACCCACTACTGCAACGCAGCTCAACCCACAAACATTTCACCATCCTCACCATCCAGTCATGCAGAACGTGCCACATCCCACCAAGTTTCTTCCCTGCCCCGGAACACCAACCTGCCCTTGGGAGCAATGGCTTGACAGCTTCCAAATATATCTCAGGGCCACAGGTGGGAGTACATTTAACGACGACCTCAAAGAAGCAACCCTCCTGAACTGCTTAGGAAACGAGGGTCTAAGACTATTCAGGGCGCTTCCGGAACCAGATGGTACAGGTGCAGACAACAATCGAAAATTTGACACCGCCTTGATTAAACTCACCAAACACTTCGGCAGCAAGACAAACGTGGTGCTGGAAAGATACAAATTCTTTTCTCGGAAGCAGGCTAAGGGTGAGTTAGTCGATGCTTACCTAGCTTCCCTCAGAGTGCTGATGTCCACTTGTGAATTCACGGGTGTAGGTGATGAGTACTTAAGAGACCAGCTTGTGCTCAATGTTGCTGACCCCTGCATACAGCAAAAACTGTGGCAGACAAAGAATCCCTCGTTGGACCAGGCCACCGAAATAGTGAGGAGTATGGAATTTGGGGACCATTGCATGAAAGAGAGACTGGCCCTTAAAGAGGATGTTGAAGTAAAATATGTGGAAAGCAGCTCCGACTATGATCAAGACGGCACGTTAGTAGCGGCTGTGAGGAATGTACCCCAAAACACTAGAGGAAATTCCAGAAGAGGGAGAACATCAGCCTATGACAACCAAAACCCCACGCGCTGCCAGAAATGCAGGTGGTATAAGCGCCACAATGCTGGGAAAAAGTGCCCGGCTAATAATGTTGAATGCTACAAATGTGGCCAGTTGGGCCTTTTTGCCAAAGGCTGCCGAAACAGCCGAGGACGACCAGGTAGATCCGTCAATGGCAGCAGACGACCTGTCAACAGACAAGGGTCCGTGAAGACAGTGGACTATGATCAAATGTCAGACAACATGCTATCCATCAATCCGATACACCCACAAGTACAAATCCTCACGGTCACTTCATTCCAAGAATCAAGCGGCCCATGGGTTAAAATGTATGTCAACGACATACCTTTGAAGGTAATGGTGGACACTGGGTCCTCCTATACCATGGTAGATCTTGAAACCTTTGTGAAGGTACTCTCTGGCAAAGTCCATAATCTACGAAACTCTCCTGTGAGAGCCACAGGGTATGGAAAGACTCCTATTGACATCATTGGGTACACATGGATCAAGCTCAAGTTTCATGACAGGCAAAAATACAGCAAGTTGTTTGTAGCCAAGAACGGGTCCTCCGTAATAGGATGGGAAGAGCAAGCCGCTCTCCAAGTGAGAATTCATCCCGGGGAAGATATCCCTGTACTGAGTGTGTTGAAGAATGACACGGACATCAAATGCAACTTGGCTGAGCAATTTCCCAAAGTGTTCTGTGAAAAAAATCGGACTACTTAAAGGTTTCCAACACAGAATCATACTGAAAAGAGGTGCTGTCCCTGTAGTCCATCGAGTACGTGAAGTTCCAATTGGAACGAAAGCAGCGCTTAAAGACGAACTCACACGTCTATGCAATGAGAACATCATACAACCCATAGAAAGTTCTGAATGGCTGGCCCCCATTGTCCTGGTAAAGAAACCCGACAATTCCATACGGATGTGTGTTGACCTGAGGGACTTAAACAAGAACATATGGGTCGACAGGCACCCACTTCCTAACATATCTGAGCTTCTCTCGACCATGGAACCGGCAAGTTTCTTTAGCACCTTGGACCTCTCCTCAGCTTACCACCAGATTGCTCTAGATGACAGCTCTAAAGCCCTCACCTCATTTGTCACACCTTTGGGAGCGTACATGTTCAATAGAATGCCATTCGGGCTCGCTTCTGCCGCAGCAGTCTTCCAAAGACTCATGTTGCATCTTTTCGGAGGTCTCGATGGAGTACAATGCTTCCAGGACGATATTCTTATATCAGCCAAAACTGAGGAGGAACACGACGCCCAAATAATGGGCGTATTACGAATAATCCAAAGAAGTGGACTTACCCTCAAGCTGGAGAAATGCAACAAAGTGCAGTCAAGTTTCATATCTTGGACATTCCATTGACGCCAGGGGCATCCGCCCCAAGAAAAAACTCCTAGACACAATATTGAGTTTAGCTGAACCCACCAACAAAGGCCAGTTGAAAAGTTTTTTAGGGATGACGGAGTACTACTCCAAATTCGTGAGTAACTATGCCAACAAGACAGAGAACATGAGGAACCTCATGAAGAAATCCAACAGGTTTGAATGGTCCACAGAATGTAAGAACGAATTTGAGAACCTCAAGTCCGACATCAACCGAGCCCCAGCCCTGAAAATGTTTGATTACAAAGCCAAAACAATAGTGTCAGTAGATGCCAGCAAGATCGGCCTTGGTGGAGTACTGGAGCAGCAACAGAATGGCAACATTGTAACCATCGCGTTCGCTTCCAGAGTACTAAGAGGTGCTGAATTGAACTATTCCACCATCGAGAGAGAGGTTTTGGCTGTCAAGTGGGTTTTACAACACTTCAGGAATTTGATTTGGGGTTTACCTATCCTCCTAAAAACTGATCACAAACCTTTAGTCAACATCCTACAGTCAAAATCACCACACCTCATTTCACCGAGAATAAGACGCTGGTTTCTGGACATCATGCAATACAACCTCCAAGTTTACTACAATACTGGCCCACAGAATCAAGTAGCAGATTGTCTTTCCAGACTAACCACCATCAAAAACAAACAAGACGTTGAAAACGAAGATCCAGACGAGGACATTATAGCCACCATAAATCCTGCCATTCCCTCTGATGAATGGACATGCATCACCAAAGCCGACACAGAACAACAAGAAATTAGAAGAGCTGTGATGAACGATTGGATCGGTGCTGGACAAAATTTGGCGAAATTCACACCATTTAAAGATGAGATATCCATGAACGAAAACCACATCTTCAGGGGAAGTAGAGTAATTCCAGCCGTGGCACTCAGAAAGAAATTACTCGACCTAGCCCACGAAGGACATCTAGGAAGAAGTTTGATAAAGAACAGAATAAGGAACAACTACTGGTGGCCCAACATGTGGAAAGAGGCAGAAGAGACAGTGAAAAACTGCAGTGCCTGCGCTTCCAGTGACAAATCGAAAATATTAAGAAAAACACCACTCCTGACTGTAGAAACACCCAAACCTGTATGGTCAAAGCTGGCAATAGATATTATGGGCCCCTTCGAAAATCTGGAGGTAGCAAAAATATTCATCACTGTAATCGTTGATTACACCTCCAAATGGACTGAATGGGATGTGGTGGAAAACAGTGCAACTACAAAGAAGATCATTGACTTCCTAACCGAAATATTCAACAGGGAAGGTGACCCCAGAGACATAGTCTCAGACAACGGATCCCAGTTCACCTCGCTGGAATTTAGAGAATTCCTCGACAAAAAATCAACCACATCACTACGTCACTTTACCACCCAATGTCCAACGGCTTGGTGGAAAGAATGAACAGACTGATAAAGAGTGTCATTCAAATAGCCACTGCCAACGCTATGCCTTGGAGAGAAACCCTCAAGGAAGCCTTGTACGCATATAGAACAACGCCACACTCCACCACTAACTCAGAGCCTTTCACCTTAATGCGGGGCAGAACCGCAACTGATCAACTGAGACCAGCATGGATCTTTTTAGACACCGGTGAGGCAAGAATGAACTTGGAACCAAAAGTGGACATGGAACAAATCCACAAAACTATAAAGGAGAAGCAAAAGAAGTACAAAACATATTACGACCAGAAGAACGGAGCAAGACAGATGCTCCTTCAGGAAGGAGACTGGGTATGTGTAAGAGAACCCAAGAAAACACTCAAGGGTGAATCCAAATTTAGATCTCCACAAAAAGTCACACGTTGTCACAACAAATCAGTCACATTGGATGATGGAAAGAGATGGTCACACGATGACCTTGTGAAAATAACCTATGACACCTGCAGACCGAACACTTCCGAAAGCCATATCAACGATGCTCGGTCAAGAGAGAATGTCAAGAGAACAACCTACGACACGTGCAGACCCAGCACATCCACAGACTCACATGATGGCGTAAGATCAAGAAATGAACTTTCTTTTGAAGAGACATACCACCCCAGACACGCAGGAAAGCACGAACCCTGTCACCCCTACGAGGAAAGACCGGCCAAGAGCTTGTCGAAAAGGAATCGCAAGATCATCCGAAACTTCAGCAACGACTTCATCTACTTCTGACCACCATGCCCGCCTGTTAAATTCTTGTAGCCAACCTTCCCACCCTGCTCTCCCTGTTTCCCCCCCCTCTTTCCGTTCCCCTTTTTCCTTTAGGTAAGGAGATGTTGTAATGTTAAGCATCTCTCCATTCCACCCGGAATGAGAATGCTTCCCTCCCCTCTATTCCAACCCGGAACGCTCAAGCTCCATTTTCCCAACTGGCAGCCCTCGTCTCCGGGGGCCGCAGAATAAAGCTCCTTTCCCACTCACCTCGCCTCATCACTTTATTTCAACGAAGGAGAAGAAGTAGGGTCTGTTTTCAACAGGTGGAAGGTGGAATTCAACACTTCCAGGAAAGTACAGAAGAAAGGATTAACTGGCTTTTTCCCCTCTCTGGGCTGCGCAGGGGGATTGCCATTCTGGTTGTGGACTGTTCTCCAGCGCAATGACAGTGGCGAGTTCCCGGAACAGACCCTACTTCTTCACCAAAAAAGGAGCTCCTGACAAGACTGCGGTAGAATCGTCTGGATCTGACCTATCATCCAGTGAATCTGACACTGAGACACAAGTGAGCCTTGCTTTTTATGGCAGATATAAGGTAGACAAGAGGAAATTACAATATTTTCAAGAACAGTTGTTATACATGGGTCAGTTGAATTCACACAAAGGAAAGAAAGTGACATAAAAGAGCTGAAACCAAATACAGTGAAACAGATGCAACAATCATTTGGGTTATGCAACTATATTAGAGCCTGGGTGTTTGATTACAGTATGTACACAAGACCACTTCTGCAAGCTTTAGAGAAAGCACAAGTGGGAATATAATAGAATTGACCCAGGAAATGGAGGAAGGGTTTGAGGAGCTGAAAAAAGCAATTTGCACACCCCCTCTTTCAGGAATTCCCAATTATGCTGAGGAATTTTAGTTGTTTTCGCACACAAATAGAACAGTCATGACAGCAGTGCTTACGCAGAGAACTACATTGGGGTGCAAACCTTAAGCTTATTTCAGTGGGATTTTAGACCCAGTTATGAGAGGACACTTCCCTTGCAAACAATCTTTGGCTGCTGCTGCGTTTGCGATTGAGAAGTCTAGATGTATTGTCATGGGCTGCTCCATGACTCTTTTCATGGCGCATGCTCTATTTGCTATTTTAGAGAAACCCAAGGGCACAAAACATCCCAAAGAGCTTCAGTTTATGGGGTACCGATTTCTAACCCAACAATTAAGATTGTAAGATGTAAAATAGTGAATCCTGCATGTTTATAGCTGAGCCACTAGAAGAAGGCGATTATGTGCATGACTGTGCTAATTATGTTGAATTTTATGATGATATACCCTGTGTGAGGGAAAATGCTTTAGCAGGAGGGGAAATTCTATTTATTGACAGTTCTTCAAAAATTGATCAGACTAGTGGGGAAAGGCATTCAGGCGCCACCATAGTGAGGCATAGATTAAATGGAGAATTTGAAGTTGTAGCAAGTGCCAGGCTCCCATCTCACTTTTCAGTGCAAGCAGCACAATTAGAAACACTCATTGTCGCGCTCGAGAAACATGAAGAGCAGGAAGTGATGTCAGCCGTACACGCAGGATTAGCATGTTGGAAGAGGAGGGGCTACCTCCATGCAGACGGCCCCCTAGTGCAGCATGCATCCTTACTGGATAGACTTATTAAGGCACTACAACTCCCAGTGGCTATAGCGGTCATAAAATGTGCAGAGCATACTAAGCGAACAGATTTTATTTCTTGCGGGAACGAAGCCGCAGATGAATAAGCCAAAAGGGTTGCATATTCCCCAGCCATTTCGAGTTTTGATACTGAGAGTATTAAAGAAAAAGTAGTCACAACTATGTTAGTGCAAGAAGGGTAGGAATTGTGGAAACGAAGGGGGTGTTCTTTATCCCCCGCAGAAGCATTATGGTGACAAGACAGCACTGGAAAGCCAGTGATGCCAGTTAAAGGTCGCGCTTGAACAGCTGCATTATCCCACACATGTAACTAGGGAGAGTCTTGCTGCTACAATTGCAGAAGACTGGTTCATTCCTAATTTGTTGGAGCATGTTGCACTATTTATGGTAAACTGCATCGTGTGTCAAAAGGTTACTGCTGGGCATAAACTGAGAACAATTAGAGGTGTAATACCTTGACCAAATGGTCCGTTTCAACATTTACATATGGATTATGTCGATATGTTGCAAGTATGTCATGGATATAGGTATCTATTAGTGGTGGTGTGTCCCTTCTCTAGGTGGATCGAGGCCGGTCAGTGTACACACCCAAACGCCACTTGTGCAGCAAAGATTTTAGGGTGCAAAGTTTTTCTGAGGTGGGGTGTGTGTGTGAAGTGCTGAGATCCGATAATGGGCCCCATTTTGTTAATGAGCTATTTGCACAAACAGAGCTTCTATTGAGTATTAAGCATACGTTTTCTTCTGCTTATCACTCACAAGCGAACAGGGTATGTGAGAGACTCAACGACTTCCTTAAAGAAAGTATTGCCAAAATTAGGTTGACATAGAAGAAGGGATGGCTATATTGCCTATCCCTAGCCTTTTATGCCCTTCGGAATCAGCCAGGATCGGACTACCACCTCACCCCGCATGAGCTAGTGAAGGGGCGTCAAATGAGAACACCCCTTACACCTCCTTCTAGGTGTATAAGTGATGCCCCGAGTGTAGCTATACTTTAGGTGATGAATGCACGACTATTTCATATGTATGACCTCTAGCATTTCTTTCATTTCAGATCAAATTAAGCGTAAGGGTGGTTGGTCTCAGAACACAGAAGAAGACAATTGAACAACCAACCCAATTGAAATATGTTGGCACCTAAGTTATATGTTGGAGACCTAGTAATCATTAAGAATTTTACTAGAAGGTGGCATGAACCATGTTTTTGTGTTGAAAATATAACCCCTTCAAGCTGTAAAGGTCCAAAGGAGATGAGCTTGGGTTCACCCGAGTGACGTAAAGGCCTATAAAGGTGAAATACCCGCCCTCCCATCGTTGCTGATCCAGAACCAAGACAAGAAGAAGAATTTCAGCATGTGCAGACTCGATCGATGATGAAGGATGATAAAGCAACCAGTAGTTAATACAGATTTTGTATTGGACTGGAGTTCAGTGGACACTCCTTATAGATATTTTAGCAGGGAGAGCAAAGACTTGCAGAGAATTCCAGGAATTCTGAAATGAACTTTTAGAAATACATTGAAATATCAGAGTTATACCTAAACGTCAGTTCATGGTTAGAAATTGGAAACGAGATCAGTATCCAGATTCATTTGATATATATGATATTTTATTTATAGGACGCCCATACACAAGTGTTTCAAGGCGCAACGAGTCAAAGGAGGGGTACACAGGAAGACAAAACAATGATCTTACTAGGCCCGGTGACATGGAGAACTCTCAAGTGTAGGGGAGAGGCAAGGGGCAAAGTGCAAGGGGCAGGGGAGGAGTGGATAGTGCTGAACACGTGGTACAGCAGCAACAACAGGAAGTGCGGCCAGCAGGTGGAAAGTGCAAGAATTGACTGCAGACAGCGGGTCTCAATAAGTGCAGCTAAGGGGACTGTAGGTTTGCTGATACAGACCCAGGTGCAAGGGTTACCAGGAGGCAGTGCTGGGTGGTCAGGGATCTGGGCCTGAATTCAGAGGGTAGCCAGGTGCCCAGTGCAGAAACAGACAGATCAGCAGGGGAGAGGAGAGAGAAGGCAGAAGCAAAGCAGAAGGTCTTGAGGTGCTTCCAGAACCGAAGATGGTTCACCTCAAGTTTCAGAGAGGCAGGGAGGCTGTTCCAGAGGGAAGCCCCAGCCGAAGAAAAAGATCTACCACCAACTCGTTGCTTGGAGAAACAAGTGATCCTGAGGGAGTTGGAGGTGGAGGAAGGTAGAGCTCGAGTAGGAAGGTAGAGTTGAAGGTATTGGAGACCCAAGCCCAAGAAGGCCTTGTGGACTATGCAGAGGGTCTTGAACTTAATCCTTGCAGCCACTGGTAGCCAATGAAGAGATTTCAGGGCTGGAGAGATACTATCCCTGGGCTTGAGGCCAAGGACACGTCTTGCAGTCCTGTTCTGGATGAGTTGCAGAGGGCGGAGAGTAGTAGCAGGCAGATTTAGAAAAAGGCTGTTGCAGTAGTTAAGCCTAAAGAGAACCAGAGCTCTGGAGACAGTGAGATTTTGAGGGAAGGAGAGGAAAGGAAGAATGCCTCTGAGGAGGTGCAGTTGGTAGTTTGACTTCTTAGAGACGTCAGAGATGTGTGGAGAAAAGGAAAGTGTGGAGAGTATTAAAGAAAAAGTAGTCACAAGTATGTTAGTGCAAGAAGGGTTTAATAAATTGTCGATAACCCAACTAATGGAGATTCAAGGTAGTGCATCAGAGGAAGAGCAGGAATTATGGAAACGAAGGGGGTGTTCTTTATCCTTTGTTGGACCACTTTACAACGGAGCGCGGAATGTTCTTTTCCATACTAGGACGACTATATCAAGACCACACAGATGGAAAAAGAACCTGAATAGAAGAGCAAGATGCTTGTGTATCCTGCAGCAGGACAGGATGAGGTGGTCATTGAAGGGATGAAGAAAATGAACTGCCCTTATTTGACAGAAAACTGAATTGCCTGGATGTTGGGAGCAAACGCAAATCCTAGTCTATGGACGAGTGAAGTCCAAGAAGGGATGGGAAGAAGGTATGATGTCCTGTGCAGCTTATCTACTGAAGCCAGAATATTAAAAGGAGGTGCAAAGAGTGAATGATGGACGTTTGAAGTCATCGGCTAAACATGCCAAACTACTGACATTGGTAGAAGATGAATCAGGTACAATGGTTGTAATCCCGTTGGCTAATGCGACATTGTGCTTCCGAAGACACAGAAAGAATCATGTGGTAGATAACAAGGAGTCCAGAACTACATTTGACATTTCTAGGATGGGAGAAGGGACAGCTGTCCTCATGGATCGTTATTGGGCTTGTGGGTCTAGAGCCTACATGAAGTTGCCCAAAGATTGGAGAGGAGTATGCTTCTTGGTGTTCATCCATGTTCCAGCATTAGTGATTCCTTAGAATGACCTGAACATTGGCGAATATCCAAAAGCAGATGCCCATTTGAGAAAAAGAAGATCGCTTGAACTTCTCAAACGGACCAGAAGAGAGAATTACTTCTCAGCCAAATCGATAGAAGCATATGACTCCATTCCTTATGAACATAGGCTGTTCAGCAAGAGTTCCTCAATATTTATGACTATATTCATGCCTGGGATCCAAACGATGGCTATCGCCAAGTGGTTGAAGATTACGAGATGACGCTTCTGCATACAATACCGCCATAAAGGGATTCAATGCTATCAAGGAAGAGCTGAGGGCCATATGACTAAGACCCTGCAAAACAGATATGTCTTTGACATGATCCAAGTGATGGGAGGAGTTTGCGCCAAAATCCGGCCTTCGTGTTGCACGTTCATACCTTCTCATGACGACAAGAATAGGACCTTGACAGAGGCCATAACGTTGTTAACAAACCTGCATAATAAGATGGAAGACGAGACAGAAGACATTGAGGATGACAGTTGGTTTGCCTCCATATTCTCATGGATTCCGCAGTGGTTGGCAAAAATATTCAAGATTCTAGGAGAAACATTGGTGATGGTGATGTTTGGATTCCGTGTGATCAGGATAACGATTGCCTGATGCAAGAAAACAGCAAAGAAGGTGGTAGGAATGAAGATCATGATTGATGTTAAATCTGGATTTGGACCCTAGGAATTGACAGAAAGTTGTCAAAAATATATAGGACAGCATCGTAGCACCTGAAGGAACGAAGTTCCTGTATCCAAAGAATCATAAAAAGTATGTGGGACAATGGGTCTATTGTAATCCGAATGGACAATGCAACTACATGACCGAGAGTGTAGATGAGCATGTTGAATCAGCCGGCACCCTGGGGTGGGGTGGGGGGTGATGAAGATCTGTACTCCGAAGAAGCATTTCTTCAAGAGAAAATATCAAGATGTGGAGACAATTGAGCAGGTGGTCAAGGACTCGACCAAAAGGGGGGAATGTAGAGGAGCAGTTACATGCATCTGCAGGAAATCCCGCCCCTACCTCCTATATGTGTTGGAAGGCTGAGATTGTACCATGTTTGACACCAGCCGTTGTGCCAATACCGCAGCGGATATTTGAAAGAAGGCATCCACTGAGAAAACCCTATCGAATGTATTTCCGAAGAGACGACAATCTGAGGGAGGAACTCCCTGAAGGAATATGAAAAGGAGCGAAGAAAGAAGCTATTGACGTCACAGAAAACATGTGCGACGCCCCGAGAATACTGGCTGAAGAGAATACATGGATCTTACAGAAACTTATGACGAAGTTAAGAATCGAGAAAACTTTCATATGCAAAAAGAAGATTGCTTGCGTACGAAGTGCTGCAGAAAATCAACCGTTCAATAATTGTACAGATGCTGAAACGCAAGTAGACCAAGTCATCATAGAAGCTGGCTGTATATAGTGAAT
The DNA here is from genome assembly GCF_040938575.1 of Ambystoma mexicanum. Classification (NCBI taxonomy): domain Eukaryota; kingdom Metazoa; phylum Chordata; class Amphibia; order Caudata; family Ambystomatidae; genus Ambystoma; species Ambystoma mexicanum. Next base: position 558,771,274 of record NC_090931.1, read on the forward strand.
AGACTGTAGTCGAAGCCACCATTGTATATGAGCTGGATATCGATGTCATGAATTTAGTAAACCCAGCCACATGGAGACGAAAGGCCGAGAATTGTGTTGCAGCAAGAATAAGTGGAGATCATGGAAGCACCTGGCAAGGCTGTCTGGCTTGGTATCAAAACTGAAGCAGCCAACGCTGGTTATCTATTCTTGAAAGCAGTGAATGTGCAAAGGATGAATCATCCCTTGTTAAGGTGCAAAGAAAGAACACCAAAAGTGCCAGGTTTTATTCATTTAAGACATTTAAATGCTGCAAAATGGACCAAATTGTGGTCTCCTGTCACGTGAGCCAAGGATGGAAATAGAATTGAGCTTGGAGTCCTAGAACAACGATAGTGAGAACCTGCACTCCCATACAGTCCCACAGACAAGCATACTTTGCAAGGCTAAGTTCAAAGACAATCTTCATGGCACAAGGCATGGGTGATGAGATGTTGGGCTAATTGGGTGGGGAGGTAAAGTCAAGTCCAACTCCTGGCACCTGGGTCTGAGCTTACGTGCTGCTAAGTGAACCAAATGTTCCAGACATGGCACGAGCGTGCCAACCAATTGTAGAGGGCTATATAAAGAAGGGCCTTATATTGTGATGACCAATGATAAACTGTGTACTTAAAAGTGTTAAAGATTACATGTTTTAGAGGTAGGCATACGTTGTCCACCTGACAGTGGACAGCCAATCACAATCCTAGTCCCTATATAAAGTATATTTAGATGTACCCCTTAAGCCAATCCCAACCCTTGATAGGTTTTCTATTATTATTATTATTATTTTCCACATAGTATGACATCACTTCTGATGTATTTTTTGCATACAAGGATGTTTTTATGAGAAAATTGTCGAGAGCATGCGCAAACGTCCGTTGTAACCTTCCTGTTTTAGATAATTGTTAATAAAACAGTATCTTTGCCATCTTCCTGAGTTGATTCGATTATTTGGACTTAGAATTACTCTGCAACCCCATCCATTGCATGCATGTTACTATAGGGCGATAAGTTCAATGCTGCACTCCAATTAAGAGATCTCCATTGTTTGAATGCCGTTTTGATGACAAGTAACTTTTTCCAGTACGGTATAATTCCTCTCGCTGTCAGAATATGTGAAAGATAACCGATGGGATGTTTGAGTTGATCGGCTTGTTTCTGTAACAGTACTGCACCAAAGGCTTCATCTGAGGCATCAGCCCCCACAGAAAAAGGCCTTGGACATCAGGTTGACACAGGATGGGAGCTGAAGTAAATGATTCCTTCAGAGTCTGAAAGGCTATGTTCTGTTGTTCTTACCATTGAAAAGGAATATTCTTTTTTAGAAGGCGAGTGATGGGTAGGGCCAAAGCAGCATAATGATCGATGAATCTTCTATAGAAGTTGCAGAACCCAAGAAAACGTTGAACCTCTTTAACAGACCGAGGAATAGGCCATTCACGAATAGCCTTGATTTTCTTTTGTTCCATTTGTATCCCACTTGGGGATAGAATATAACCTAGATAAGAGACCTCTGATACAGAAGAAAGGCATTTCTCTGTTTTTACCCATAGGCTATGTTTCCGTAGCCAATAGAGGACTTCCTTGACGTGATAGTCATGTTGGTCAGTAGAAGATGAATAAATGAGAATGTCATCTAAACAGATGATAACGTTTAGAAAGTGGAGATCAACAAAGATGTGGTCGATGATTCGCTGGAACATTGGTTAGGCCAAATGGCATGACAGTATATTCATAATGCCCAAAAGGAGTCTTGAATGCGGTCTTCCACTCATCATTTATTTTTATTTTTTTTACTGCGCCACTAACCCATATGCCTCATGGCGCTCACCGGCGAATCACATAGAAGACAGTTGAAAGAGGGCCAAAGGATAAAACCCTACAAATCAAGCCACATATTGGAGAAAAAAGTATATGAAGGAGGCTTATTAGGCAACAAATGAATGAGATCAAATCAATCAATCGCATTCAGCATCAAACAAGAAGGTTTTCAGGTACTTCTTAAAGTTTTTAGGGAGGGCATTCCATAAGGAGGGTGCCCAGGAATTAAAACTGGCACCGCCAATTTTCTTGATGGTGAGTGCGGTTTTATCAGACGAGTGGTGCCATTTGAGCGCAGAGAACGTTCAATGGGTTTCTTCGTAATCCTGGTAATCAAGTAAGAGGGAACTTTGTTGTGAAGACACTTGAATACTGTGACTAAGCCCTTCTGCTGTAGTCAGTGTTGAATAGGCAGCCAGTGTAGGCTCCTTCTGGCTTCCATTACGTGTGCCTTGCGTTTGAGACCGCAGACAGCACGTATTGCCCCATTCTGAATTACTTGCAATTATTTTATGTTTGTTTGTGAGGAACCTATTAAAAGGCTATTGCAATAATCTAGTTTGCAATTTAAGATAGCAGCTGCTATCATAGCAAGATTTATTTTAGACAACAAAGGGCAAATATGCCAATGTAGCTGTATATAATAGCAACAAGATGATTTGAGATAACTGACCTGGCGATTGGGTGTTTTTTTCGACCCCCAACTAATAATCAAAGTCTTGACAGTTTTGGAAACAGAAATAGAGTGTTGAGCAATTATGAATTTGTCATAACTAGAGTCAAGATTTTTCAGTTTTTGTGCTGTGCCCAAAATAAGAAGCTTAGTTTTTGCATTGTTAAGAGCTAATGAGTTCAAGGCCATCCATATTTGGATCTCGGTGAAGATGTGGTTAATGTACTTAGAGTCAGCGATATACACACCTGAGAGTTTAAAGACAATCTGTGTGTCATCGGCATAATTTTCGAAATAAACGCCCATTTATAGAAGTCTTCAATAGACATTGAATAACAGCGGGGCGAGACAAGACCCCTGGGGGACGCCGCAGGTAAGAATGGAACTTCTGCAGTTAGGGTTATCCTTAGTAACGTTCATATTTCTTGAACCCAGAAATGAACTAAACCAAGCTGTAGTTGAGTGGGAGCATCTACCCACCATAGATAGTCTATCCGCCAAAATTTGCGCTGCGTATCCTTATCAAATGGTAGGCACCATGGAGGTCTAATTTTGTAAAAATAACTGTGTTCTGGACTGCCTCAAGAATGTCATGGATCAAAGGTAAGGGGTATTTATCTTTGATAGTGACTCAATCGTAGACATGATGTGGTGGAAGCGTCTGCACAGTACCTTCGGTAAATAAATCAGCGAACTCATGGTATTCAGGGGCAACCAAGGTGAAGTTTCCAATGGTGAAGGTGATTCATTTTTAACAGTGCATTCTTCTTTTGTGATGTTACCTGAGGTGGTTTGGTAGCGATTTTGAGAACAGTAAGTAAACTTAAATGAACTATTCAAGCTGTCCAGTCTATAGCAGGATTGTGTCGTTGGACCCACAGAATGCCCAAAACCAAAGGAAAGTGGACTCTTTATGAGGTTGAAATCAACTGTTTCAGTATGGTTATTGATCCTGATAGTCAAGCTTTCAGTCCGAGTCGTAATGTAACCAGAGGCAAATGGGTTGCCGTCGATACCCTCTATGGGTTGTATCACAGTCTTAGCCTTTCTGGGAATTTAATATTTCTGTGCCCATTCATTGTCCATAAACACACCAGCTGCCCCTTAATCTATGAGGGCACCGTCGTAAACTGTGAGATCTTACTGCCTGTTTGATGACTTGGGAAGCTGCTGAGCAGAATTCGGAAATGCAGCGCCTCACGTCTGAAATGCAGCGAGATGGCAACTCCCCGGATATCAGACCGATTGGCGCTGCAGGCAGAGGGAAAAAGGCTGAGCCGGAAAAAACCCTCGGCAGATGGAGCATGCTGATACCAGAAGTAACGACAGTAGTGGAGTGGGAATCCGATATCCAGATCCAGGAGGTGCGGCCAGTGAGAGAACTCCCGGCAAGGAAGGATGAATACCAAGGTGGAGCCGTAAGGTAAGGAGTTACATTGAAAGCAGAAGGCAAACAGCACAGAGTATAAGGGAAGTGGAGCAGCCTAATGTCAAGGCAGCCGGAACAGAACGTAAGGGAGGCAGAGCAGCGCAATGTCAAGGCAGCAGGAGCAGAGGAACAAGGAAGGAAGAATCAAGAAGTAGCAAGGAAGGAAGAGGCAAATTAGCGTTGGTACTCACAAGAGTTGAGACACAAGGTCTCAGTGTTCCTCAGCCCGTATTGTACTGGGCGCAAACGTTTGCGGGCACCATTTTGGAAATCAATTAGACAGCTGAAATAACAGAGTGACACGAAATGCACGTCGGGGCATACACCAATGTCACCATAGCGACCAGCGCAGTGATCTGACAAAAGGTCAAAATGCTCTTTATGTCAACATCGAGTTCTATGCTGCTTCCCTTCAGGTGTATACGGCAAGAACTTAATAGTAGTGCTGCAGCTGCCTTTCTGCGAACACTGGATACATTATGCTTGTTACATGTTAGAGATTCAACAAACTCGAAATAGTCAGTGTTCAGAACACACAGCTGAGGAATTTGGTTCAGCACTTTCAGGAAAACAGGACGATTTGCCCACTTGTTCCACTGCTTCTGGTGGAAGTGTTTTATTATTATGGTTTTAAGATTTTTCAGTTTGAGCTTCGTCACTATGGGCGATGGGCTCCATCACGATGTTAATGCGTACAGTCGCACTATGTCTACTCCTTCTGGTGTAGAAGTGTGATCACCATTATTTATCTCCTATGGTCCAATTTCACTGTTACCCAAAGGTTGTACCCCACCTCATGCTAGGGAACAGCGTTTATTTCTGAGCCTTCTTTGCTAATTAGCCAGCTTGTCAATGTCCCTGCTTGTTTAGATAACCGCCTTCTTGTGCGGACCGCTTTAATCTTTGCATGCTTTGAGGGCTTCGATTTCCTTTTAATATTCTGAACTAGCTGAGGTACCCGGCGTTGCCCATGTCCTGATCGAGTGGTGTCTCATGTACCTTACAGGATGTTGCTCTTGTCCTCCTGCCAGCAAGTCTTGCTTCAGTTTGCTCTGGCATCTCATTTGCCCTGGAGAAAGTCGCTCTTGTCCTCTGGTTGGCAAGTCGTGCTGCTGTTTGTTGTTGTGTTTCAGAAGCTCTTGATATTGATTTTCGCTTTGCATCAGATGGAGCTTTTCGAAGTGAAGTTCGTTTTTTTGGGCTGCATGTTTCAGTCATTTAATGGCTTCAGCACATTTGAGAAAATGTTCAAGAAAGATTGACTGATTCTACTCTCTTCTCGTGGATGAACTTAAGTAAACTGTAACCTTGCCATTTCCCATATTTGGAGTGGCATCATAAAACATTTGAAACCATTTTTTTATTCCCTTTTAAAATGCTTTAATAAACACTTTCGAACTGTATACAGCAGTAATACAGTTCAAAGGAATAACCAACGCATCAAACATTTTGCTTCAGACACTTTTCCAAATGTTTCCCCCTTCTAGTATCTACTGTAGTGAATCTGGGTGAGCATCAGTAATTGAGGGTGTCTACGAAGTGAATTTTTTGCATCAAAACATAGACTACAATCTTGCCCAAGACAAATGAGGAATCCATGCCAGATTTGGTCTCAGTGGGTTCAACGGTGTGGATTTGTATAATCGGAAAAATGTTTATGTATATATGATTTTTGCATCCAAAAATAGACTATGATCTTGCCCCAGACAAAAGAGGAATCCATGCAAAATTCGGTAGACGTGGGTACATCAGTGTGGATTTGTATAGCCGGACAAACATAGGCACATACATACATACATTCAGCATTATATATAAAGATTTTAGGGACTTTATGTTGATTAAGAGCTTGTGTGGGCTCAGCCTTCCTCCTCCTTTCTTGAAAGCGGCATTTCATGTTCCTATGGTGTGGTTGAGTGATCGTTCGAGACCACTGTATGGTTGCTGTAACCCTCTAGGCTTTTTAATAGTGCACAGTGTTCCATCCGTTATGTTTTCTTGTAATGTATTCAACTCTGATAATTCAGGTTCCTTCCCAGAAGCAACATTCGTGTGCGACGAAAAAACGGGCATGAATAAAGTATCGTGAATGTTTCCACTTATCTTTAGCAGAATTTACAGGGCGAATTGTGTCGTCACCATGAGAGAATGTAATTCCACATTGGATACCATGCTTCTGTTGACTTCATCAGCAGATTGAATAGTCTCTGAGTGAATAATTAGGTTCGGCAAAGCCGATAAGCGAATTTACAATGGGGGACGAGCCCCCACACTCAGTGGAGTCAAACAAGCGGAAATGGGGATTGACCAGTGTTTACAAGCACCTCTTCACCCACCCTTGCGATACTCTGCTGTGTCGAATAGCAGAGGTTGAGTAAAGAATTATTGTCGACTGCCTCCAAGTCAGAAATCTCCTCACGGCTCAGACCGTTTGTGATAGGCGTCATATCGCTGTTCCCTACCACACTGTTGTCTAATGCCTGAGGGCTTTTAGCTTCCAACCCCGCCATTCCTGCAGGAAAAAACATGGCAATGTTGCTATTGTTTTGTTTACCATGTGCTGCTTTGCTAGTATGATTTGGCTCTCTTACTTTGTGCGCTATTTCAGATGTGGGTGAAGTAAGTGGTCTTTGTTTTCCTTTGCATTGGTTATACCTCACATTGTTAATTTTACCCTTGAGTAGCATCTTTAATAATTTTAAGTGCTTGGTGTTTTTCTTGAGTACATGTGGTGAAATACAATAAACTACTCACTCGCCTGTATCTGTTTGAAAAAGATGTTTTAAATCTTGCCAGACAGCCTAACAGCACTCAACTGTGCCCTCAACACTGTGCGCATGTGCTATGTGCGTGCTGGCAAAACTTGTAGCTCATTTGAGAAAGAAAGAAGGAGCTGGTGCCGTGACTTCTACCGTTGAATAATCCGGAACAGCAAAGCAGAGTACGTCCTTCACCACACCCTGAAAGCACCCGACTGTGCACTCAACACTAGCGTTTTACAATAAGCCATAACAGTGGGGCTTCTGGGAAAGTTAAACAAGGGGGTTTCCCATTCCTCCTGTCCAGCTTCCCCGCACATGTGATCCTCCTGCAGAACACCACCCCCATGGTCAGGATCAGGAAGCGTCTGCCTTTCCTTTGCCACACGAGAAGGGTCCCAGGCTAGGTTTTCTGGGGGAATCATTGCTGATTCATCACAGAGTCGATTGCAAGAGAACTATCCCCAGAAGGCCCCACAGATTGCACAAATGTTGAATAATTTCTTGTGAGGGATCCCACTTTTATGATGTTGCCCTGAGTCTGTTGAGCTTGTCTGCCTCTGTGTTCTCCTGTCCGGGGTGGTGTACAGCCTTCAACTAGATGTTCTGTGTTACCGCACATTCCAAAATCTGCAGAGCCAGGATGCATAGATCTGGGGATCTGGTACCCTCTTGTTTGTGTAAATAAAACATTGTTGTTGTACTGTCTGTTAGTATTAGGACTACTATTCCTTGTATTAATGGAAGGAATGTTTTCAATGCTAGAACAGTCTTCAATTCGAGGTGATTTATATGCCGTTCTCTATCTTTGATTGTCCACATTCCATGTGTGCAGTGAAACCTCACTGTTGCTCCCCAGCCTTCCAGAGATGTGTCCATGGTTATTGTCATTATATGTGGAGGTGCCTGAAACAGAGCACCACCCATAAGGTTCCTCTCCTCATTCCTCCACAGAAGATCCTGATGAAGCGCAATCAGGATTGACACTATGTCCGCTTGTGAATCTGACACTTGGTCGCAGGATGGTGTCAGGTGAAGCTGCAGCCTTCTCATCTTGACTCTTGCCAGCAAATCTGTCAAAATACAGGTCGCCAGCAGGCCCAGAATATGTTGGTACAACCAGACAGGGGTGCAGGTCCTGGATAGAAAATGTTTCACTGCAGTCAAAATGTCAGTTTGCTTTTGTTGGGTTGGAAAGATTCTGAAGAGAACTGTACTCCACTGCAACCCTATGAAGGTGATATTCCGTGTTGGCAAGAATTCCGATTTTTTACATTGAAATAAAACCTTAGTTGAAAGAAGTTCTCCATCAGGTTCTGGAGAGTCTGAGAAGCTCGCCGAGAGGACTCTGTCCTTCTCAGGCAGTCATCTAGGTAAGGGTAGACATACTGACCCTTGCTCCTCAACAGGTTGGCTACTGCATCCATTATTTATGTGAATCCTCTTGGTGCTAAGTTTGAGACCAAACGGGAGCACTCTGTATTGGAAATGCCTCCCCATCAACGAGAATCTGAGGTATTGCTGATGAGACTGCCAAATTGGTACATGAAGATAAGCATACTTCAGGTCCAGGGCACATAGCCAGTCCCCTGGACACAGAAACTCTGCAATATGCGCAAGCACCAGCATCTTGAATATTTGAAGGGGGAGAGATAGGTTGATGTATGAAAGATCCAATAATATCCTCAGGCCAGCTTGGTTCTTCTTATGGATAGCAAAGATCCTCGAGTAGAATCCCTGTTCCTGTGTGAACAAGGTACCTGCTTTACAGGATGTAACCTCTCTAAGTAATTAAGGGGAACCTATTTATATCAGAGGGAGTGAACTGGAGGGACGGGAAGGAATGGGTAGCCAGAAGCCTCCGGAAACGACAAAAAGTAGCTAGGGATCTCAGAAAAGTATGCGCCATTGCTCGCCGTGCAAAGCCAGTCTGCCCCCCACTGGGGACTCATAGACCTGGAGGCTCACATCACTTTTTTGAATTCAGAGGCTGATGATCAGAAGGGGGGTGAATAAAATCGCCTAATCCGAGGTACTTTGCTGCTTTTATCTGTTGGTGCTTGGCGATCTATCTGGCTGCCTTGCCCTTCTATCCTGGAATCCTTTGAATCCACCAAAGGATTTGGATCTGTTATCCACTCTCATCTGGCTTTTGAGAAATGATTTGGCAGTAGGTTTGGAAAGTATAGCCAAAGACTTTGCAGTCTGAGTGCAAGTTTTCGTTTTTGTCAATTCCTCATCTGTTAAGAAGTGAAAAAGGTCTGTACCTTAGAATGGAAGATCTAAGATTTGTTCTTGAACGTCACTCATGAAATTGGTCACGTGCATCCATGCAGACCTCCTCATATCCACTGTGATACACAAACCACTGCTGGCGGTGTCAATGTGTCCCACCGATGATTCTTACAGATCCTGGGCAATCAACTTAGCCTCAGCCGCCAGGCCTGATTTGAACGCTGCTTGCTTTTCTGGAGGCAGATAAGGAGCAAAGTCTACGATTATTTCTCACCATAATTCTTGACTTGTGGCTGCCACTAATATCTTCGAGTTGGCTTGTGAAAAATGAAGAGCCATAATGACATATACCTTCTTTCCGAAGGCCTCTAGCTTTTTGTCTTCTGTTGTGTTCTGGTCTTGTGACAGAATGTGATGATATCATTAGTGGGTGATGTCAATGTAAAAAGGGAGATGAGATTGCTAAGGGATGGAATGTTATGGTGTGAACTCAGGGTTCCATAAGTGACAGAGAGTGAAGTGCCTGGGTGGTGGGCACCGGTAGAGTTGCAGAGTACATCTGTACATGTCATCATATGGAACTCTACCTCTGCAATAAAGAAAACGTACCTGATCCACGTCTCAGCATCCTCCAACCGCCTTCTTTGCATCCCATAACATTAGCAACGAGTGGCTCCACATGTGTACTGCAGGTACTGGTACTGAAAGTGGTGAGGGGAGGACAGCGCGTTGGCAACCAACCACCAAATTGGGCCCACCCCCCAGGGCAGTTCTTCCTTGTGTCTAAAGTCAGCAGCAGAAAGAGGCTCATTGTTTGTGCTTGTGCCTACGCTGGACAGCAGTATTGGCAGATGGTCACTGCTTATAAGAAGGACTTATGAGGAATGGTAGGCGCCAGTGACATGCTGGTGTGTGGAAGGGTTCCTGTTGACCTGACTGACGAGGGCGTCAGTGCCACAGGCTGTCGAGCACAGCACTGAGAGGGTATATGCATAATTTGAGGTGCTCATCGAGCCACTGGTTGTATGGAATTGGGCAGTCCAATGGTTGTAGGCTAAGAGGAAGTCAGCAGTGCAACCACCGTGCCTTGCTTGTGAAGGGAGCTCCGACTACTCTCAATGTTGGCAGAGCAATGATTTTGAGCATGAAAGGAGCAATCACTGAACAAGCTGCACAGGCAACGTTGCTCAGCGTGGCAACAACGGTTGACACCAGGAACTGCAACAGGCATACCTTTTAAATTGAACGCCCGAATGCAGAATGCACAAGGAAGGAAGCAATTTCGAGCTAATGGAGTTGAAGAAGGTGATGGAGAGGGACCGTCTCAGAATAAGAAGCAATTAGGGGAATATTCTCCAAAAAGCAACCTTGATGTGAATGTTAGTAGTCGAGACAGCCCGAGGGAAGGATTATGCGACTGCTGTTCTGTCAATTTCTGCCATTCAGAAGATGGTGGCAACTTGGTGTCCACAATTCGTTTCTGTTTAATGTGTGGGGAGGTCCTGAATGTAGAAAAAGAATGCTCCCTTTTGACTCTGCAAGAACTTGATCCTGATGTGCTAGAACTCTTTAAAGAGATGAAGCTGACACAATGAACTGGAGTTTAACTTATGTGGGGTTGAGATGTATATATACTGAGTCTAATGGTAATGCTAGTTTGTATCCTACTGCAGTAGTTAAGTTAATCTAAGTATTAGTTAAGAGAAATGTTTTAAGTATAGTTAGGACATATGTGTTCACATTATAATTTTTCTTTAGGAATAAGTGATTCTATGGGTTTGTGTTGGAGGATAGTGTATTATAATTTGGGCGAACATAGCATTAGGGTGTACCCACCCATGTCATTACATTGGCATTGTGGAGTTCAGTATGTATCGACTAGGAGTAATGTAATTTGTAGTTGTAACGTAGATATAACTGTGCGAGCGCCTTTCGGTGAAATGGAAACTGGAATAGCGCTCACCTTTGAAAATGTGCGTCATACATCTTGTAACATATCATTGATGCAACAAAAAAAGTGAAAGCAATTTAGTAATGCGATTTGCAAGATATCGTTTATCAAATGTTATTGCCCAACATCAGTTTAAGAGGCAAGTTGTCCATTGAGTTGTATTTCCCATCTAATATCATTGACAGAGATACGCGAGTTATTATATGTAACAGCGTCTACATTTAGGAGTGTGTATTTTGATCAGTGTGGTCTCTGTATGGTGACGGCGGTATGATTGTGTGGTACAACAGCAGTTGTTGAGATATGTGACTTTTAAGCTGCACCATATGTGTAGACAACTATTAGTTAGACAATGTTGTTCTGCATATACTTAGGTACAGTTGTGTAGCCATGGTTGCGTTATGTGAAATGTGTGTATCGGCAGAAATATAGGCACCAGATGAGTGGCCATTATTTTGTTATGTATTGTACACAACTGTGGTTCAGGCACCTTTGAGAAGCCATTGTTGGGTAATATGATGTATTTTGACTGCATTTAGGCACCAGCTTTGTTGGCATTGTGGAGATGAGTGAGGTATTTTAACCGCAGACATTTAGGCACCAAACGTGTAGCCACTATTTAGATATGTAATTGATGACTGGCACTGGTTGTGTAGCTATTATTGAGTTATTGCGGGGACTACATATGAACCTGCAGCACAGGTGTGGTTGCGGCAGGTAACTTGTATGTAGAGAGTTGATCTTAGCAGTTAATGCCTGTGGCACCATTGTGTGGCCACAGTTGATCAATATTTCAGGTTAGTTGGGATACTGTTCGTTCCCTGTAGCACCGGTTGGCGGCTATAGGGTATCAGCAAGACTACACATTTTTGTGCACATTTAAACATGCTGCAATGCTAGCGGGTTTGCGATAAATTGTTAACTTGTGTTTGTTTCAAGCATCTTCAATGGATTATCATTTGGTTTGGGCGAGCCTGGTTTTCTTAGCGTAATGGGGGGATGGGGGGGGGGGGGGAGTGTCAGCTAGAGATTGTGTCATCCAAAGGCTATTGGAGGATTGTAGACCTGAGCCTTTCAGGTCCTTATATTGGTGGTTTGCGTGACCTGGTTTCCCGGGGGCCTCACTTTTTTGCTCATGTGTGTGTTCTTGAGACAAATGACTTGCTCCTGCGGTGTAAGATGTCTGGTATGGCATATTCAGATATTGTAATCTCAGGTAGCAAAGCTGGTTGTTGTGTTTTTTATTAGCAGTCACTGGGTGTGGATACCTGGTGCTGTTTAGGATGGGTGATGTCACCTTGCATTTCCTTTCTATCTGCGTTTTCTAAGCACTTACTCAGAATTGTCCCTGGACCTATTATGATAGCAAAAAAAATGTTCTCCTCACCCCCTCCCTTTACTTGTCCCCTCCAACCCCACTCCAGCACTATCTGAAATGCCGTCAGGCCTAGTACAATAATCGCTTGTTTTGTCCCTCTCCCTCCTTTCTCCTCCCCCTCCCTCACCTCTTGTTAATCTCCGGCTCTACCAGAAATGTTGTCAGGCCTAGTACGGTAGTCGCCTGTCTGTTTCCCATTTCCTTCCTATCTGTGTTTTAGCTCTTGCACTATTTGAAATGTCGTCAGTCCGAGTAAGATAGTTAATTTCACATTCTTGTTGTTCATGGCCTGTAAGAATGTCATTGTATTTTCCCTTGTTCCCTCCCTTGCCGTTAAGCGCTTTGAAACACATTGTGTATAGGCGCTATATAAATAAACCATCATATCATATCATACCTGCGGAAGTTGAGTGTGTGTGTGGAGTGTGTATTAGTAATGTTTTCCCACATAAGTTTATATAGTGTGAGGTATGCATATGGTATGAAAGATTTAGCTGTTTTCCTATTGTTATTTGCATAGGAAGGGAGAGATGTTGAGGTCTCGGTCTCCCTATTGCTATTTGCATAGGAATTTCTTTATTTATTTATTGGGCATTTGTAAGGCGCTTATACATCAAGAAAATTGTGTTGCAAAACGCCCAGAGGGCAAAGGGAAGGGAACAAGGTAAATGGCAAGAAAATGCAATACAATAAATACAGAAACGCAGTCCTACTATGACTTGTGAGCTTTTGGATTGTTCAAGTGCAGGGAGAGAAAAGGGACAGGTGAAGGGGGTAAGTGCTAAACGATCAACAGGATCCACAGAAGGGTGAAGTGCCAGGGAGATAGTTGCAAGGCAACCTGCAAGTGCAAGAGCCGGTTGCAAGAAAACAGGTATATGCCAGGCAGTGACCACTAGATGGAAGAGGGGTCACCAGCCCATCCAATAAGTGTAGGCCTGTGAAGCACAGGCCAAGTGGTGCCCGAAGGCAAGTGCAGGGGGAGGGCGGATGCTGCGAGTGATCAGAAACAGAAGGCCAGGACCCAGAAGGACACATAAGGGTCGAGGCCACCAATCACAGCTACTGTAAGGTTTGGCACGGGAAAGAGAGGGTAGGAGGAGGAAAACAGGAAAGTCTTGGGGTGTTTGTGGAACTTGAGGAGATTCAGCTCAAGATGGAGAGAAGGGGGAGTCTGTTCCAGAAGAGGGAGCCAGCTGAGGAGAGGGAACGGCTGCCCGCTCTTTGCTTAAAGAAATGCTTGACAAGTAGAGATTTGGAGCCAGAGGTTCAGAGGGATCTGGAAGGAGAGTATTTGGTGAGAGTGATTTGTAGATAGCATGGTCCCGAACCCAGACACCCTTTTGGATGATGCAGAAGGATTTAAATATGATCCTTGCAGCAACCGGGAGCCAGTGGAGAGATTTTAGGGCTGGAGAGATACGGTCCCTGGTCTTAAGGCCAAGGATGAGTCTTGCAGCCCTATTCTGGATTATCTGGAGGGGTAGGATAGAGGAACAAGGTAGATTGAGGAAGAGGCTGTTGCAGTAGTCCAGCCTGGAGAGTGCCAGAGCTCTGGTGACATTGAGCTTCTGGGGGAGATTAGGAAAGGGAGGATGCCCCTGGGGAGGTAGAGTTGGAAGTGGGCCTTCTTGACAAGGTCCAAGATATGAGGAATGAAAGAGAGAAGTCGAAGATAACTCCCAGGTTTCATGTCTCAGAGGAAGGAGAGGGGGAGAGCCCAACAAGGGTGGCCAGAGTGAAGGGAGAAAAGACGGAACAGGAGTCCCAATAGGAAGAATCTCAGTCTTGCTGGCATTGAGACAGAGGTCATTGGAGGTACACTCACCAAGGCTGGATAGCGGACAGGCAGTCAGGAATGACAGAGGAGGTCAGAAGAGAAGTAGAGGGTAGTCTGAAGAAGAGTTGGGTTTTGTCTGCATAACAGTGGAAGTGTGGTGAAAAGTGGAGATTCTGAGATCCCAAGGGTATCATGGAGACATGTTATGAGGATGGAGTGGTTAACTGTGTCAAAAGCAGAGGAGAGATCGAGTAGAATGAGAATAGCCGGTGAGTTCGAGTCAAGAGAAGCAAGCATTTCTTCATGGGTTTGCAGGAGTGCAGTTTCTGTGCCTCTGGATGCTCGGAATCCAGATTGATGGTTGTGAAAGCAACCAACAAGCTCAGTATGTTGTTTCAGTTGGGGGAAGACCAACTTCTGCAGAAGTTTCACAAGGAATAGGCAGCTAGATGGGGCGGTAGTTAGCCGGACATGAGGGGTTGGCCGAAGGCTTTTTCAGGAAGGGACGCACAAGAGGGTGCTTGAAGGAAGAAGGGAAAGACCCAGTGGTAAGAGAGTGATTGCAGAAGCCAGTGAGCGCAGGAGAAAAGGAGCCGATATTGTCCTTAATAGTTCTGGAAGAACAGGGGAGAGATGATGTGGTCTGGGTCTCCCTATTGCTATTTGCATAGGAAGTGAAAGATGTTGTGGTCTGGTCTTGGGTTAGAATGGGATGACATCAGTAGCGGGTGATGTCAGTGTAAGAAGGGAGAATGTGAAGGGATGGAATGTTATGGTATGAACTCTGGGTTCCATGAGTGACAGAGAGAATGAAGTGCCTGGGTGGTGGGCACCAGCAGAATTGCAGAGTACCTCTCTACGTGTCATCATATGGAACTGTACCTATGCAATATATGATATATGATAGTTTATTTATATAGCGCCTATATGCACAATGTGTTTCAAAGCGCTTCAAGGCAAGGGAGGGAAAATACAATGACATTCTTACAGGCCATAAACAGTAAAGATGTAAAATTAAATATCATACTCAGCCTAACGATATTTCAGATAGAGCAAGAGCTAAGACATAGATAAGGAAGAGAGGGGGAGAGTGGGAAGGAAATAGAAACTGACAGGCGACTACCATACTAGGCCGGACAACATTTCTGGTAGAGCCGGAGAAAACAAAAGGTGAGGCAGAGGGGTGCAGAAAGGGAGGGGAGGAACAAAACAAGCGACTATTGTGCTAGGCCTGACGACATTTCAGATAGTGCTGGAGGGGGGTTGGGGGCAAGACAAAAACAAGTAAAGGGATGGGGGAGGAGACAGACTAGGTTGCTATCATACTAGGTCCAGGGATAATTCTGATAGAGTAAGTGCATAGAAGAAAGGGAGAGGAGGAGGGGAGGAGATAGGAAAAGGGAGAAAGGGAGAGGAGGAGAGAACAGAGAGTAAACAGTCAAAAAGAGTGGAGAAGCAAGAGGGTAGAGCAAATACAATTGTAGACGTCAGTATTAACACAATGTTGCAAGCCTGGAAAGAAGATGAAGATGAGAACGGCATGATTCAGGGCCACCATGAGAAAGGGTGATGCACTGTGAATCAATGAAGTCCAAAATGTCAAATCCAGCATTGGCCACAAGACGGTAAAACCAGAATATATGAGGACAGACTCCGGCAGAAGTAGGCTGGAGGAGGGGAGAGGGAGCAGGGTAGAAGAATCAAGCAAAACAGCCAACACCGGTGTCTGAGAAAGGGGGGCACAAAGGAACATATTGGGGGGGCCAGAGGGGTGGGGAATGCCTGTGGGGGCAGAGGGAGTAAACACACGTTGGTGCATGCTTACCTGCCGTCTGAACAGGGGTTCAGGCCCTGGATCCTCCTGGTCCGAACAGAAGACTAACCTGATCCACGTCTCAGCATCCTCTATACACCTTGCATCCCATAATATCTCACTTTGGCAACAAGGTGGCTGCCGTTGTGGAGGCAGTAGATGAAGATGCTGTTGTTGGTTCGGCAAATAATGATGCCGCCGCTACCAAAGATGAATGTGGTTGTGGTTGTGGATGCAACAACAACGGGCCTTCCGCCCTTAACTGCATGTACGAAGTTTACCCCAAAGTTTCTTGGCTACCATAAGTACATCCTTCTGTATGGGAATGCCTGACTCGTTTGACGAATGAACAGTTAAGAATTCCACTAGCACTCCGTCGTCTGGTTGGTCCTGTTGGGCAGCTAATACACCTAAGAATTCTGCCAATCCTTCCAGCCTGTCGTGGAACACCTTGGCTGACGATGGAAAATCAGCCTATTCCTCATCTGTGTCCTCAGTCTTGTGCTCAATGCTACAACCAGAAGCTTGGCCTGCATCCTGATTCTTGGAAGTATGAACAGGCTGTGGTTTTTCTTTCCTGTGTTATAGTCTCTACAGGAGGATGAAGAATGATGACCATAGGTTGTATAGTAGTAGACAGAGGCTTTATTGGCTGCACTGCCGTAGCCAGTTGACTTGGGGCTGAAGACAATGGCAGCTCATGAGGGAAGACTTCTTTTATCAAGCCACTTAAGATAACCAACATTTGAGGAGATTTCATAAAACACATAAATCTGTCAGAAAATCTATCCTCGCAAGCAGGCGAAGATTGCACAGATATACGAGGTGCTGCTGCCATCGGTGTCCATGTAGATGTCACTGTTGCCCAAGGAGTTGTCCTCTGCTGCTGAGCCCACTGATCCGGGTACCTGCTTGATGTGGCAGGTGTAGGTTATGATGTGCACCAAGATACATCAGTGCCCATCGGCTCCAATCTCCGTTCCAGCTCTTGAAAAGCAGTGGACCTTGCCGATGGGTCGAGCGACAGATCTTGGAGGTGACTCTGCAGCCCTTTCAGAAGGAGAAGAGTCTACTGAAGACTGAGCACCTCCTAGAGAAGTAAGTTTAGGCACTGATCCTTCATTTCTTGCTGCCATCCTGTGGTCTTGATATTGGTGCAGGGAAATGGGAGTGCATGGGAAACCTTTGTCCGACGATGGGAAAGCCTCAGTTGATATGATTGTGGGCTACATTGACCCACTGAACAGAATTTCACCTAAAACAAGCTACATTTGCGCAGAAACAGCAAAATGGTTGCGCTGGCTCCTGTGAGCACCATGGCCTTAAAACTTAATTTTGCAGCAACAAAAAGATGCCTGCACTGTCTTGCCAAGCATACATTGGGCAAGATGGAACAAGGAGACACACTGAGGGAGTGTGCCAGTGTGTTCTGGCATAAAGTGAAAAAGCAGCGTTGCCTTGCTGCAAACCCAAAATCCCCATTAAAAAGGAAACTTTTTCACCTTCAAAAATGCTGCTCTGATGCTATTTCCATCTGTTTTTTCCTTGAACCACTGTGATTACTAAGGCCCTGCCATGCCCAGCATATCTCATTGGGCTGCAGAAAAACCGGGCATGAGTTCTGATTGACAGGCCCTGTCAAATCAACTCTGAGAAAAATCAACAAAGAGCTTCACTTTTCCCACACGGGAAAACACATTAATTTTCTTTACAATGTATCAAAGTTCAGCAGTTCAAAGAAACTCCAGCTATCTCAGCCATGTTAATTTCAATACATCTTTGCTTCAAAAAAAACTCCTGCATACAAGGAAACAACTATAGCTGCAAGACAGTGTGGGAATCCAGAGGGAGATGAAAAAACGAATTTAAACAGAAATGCCAGCTTTTCACCACACATGTAAAATGGGCTTTGTAAACTCAAGGAGAAAAAAGCCCATTTTAAAAGTAAACTGTTGAATGAAAGCCTGCCATTATCTAGCAATATGAAGGGGTTTGTTGCTGGGGAAAATGCACACATTGGTTATTTTATTCAACTGGCTGGTTTAATTCAGGACCAAATATAAGAATGCAAACCGGTTAAACCATATTGGCTGGATTTTGCAAGTTCCAAAAGAAAAATAGGTTTCTGCTTGGGGGAATCCTACCAACTCCAGGGCCTCTCTCAGCAGATACTAACACCCCAGTGATAACTATTAGGTTGGACAGAATCTAGTCTAGGCTGAACCCACTGACAATGGGACTTCAAGGACAAGGAAATGTGAAGTGGGGAAGGGGCAGTAAACCTTCAATCCCCCACCTTGCTCTGGAGGAAATAACAGTTGGGGGCAGCTGAAAAAATAACAAAATGGCACAATGACAGACAAAGGACTGCCATTTGCTTCCAAATACTATTTATGAATACAAAGGTAAAGACTTTTATCTCTGCAGCAAGACCTTGTAAAAATGTAAAAATTAAGCAGTTTAAAAGTAATTTTATGGGCTTTTATTTAATACGTGGTAGAATTCACTGACCCTTTGGGAATGGAAATGGCAAAGAATCAGGGATTATGAGGAAAGTATCCATGATGCCAATGTGAATTTTTATACTTACATCCCTTATGTTAATCCACACATGTGTATAAAGTTGTGGAATTTTAGGCCGAAGCGTTCATACTCAAAATGACCAAAAAGTAGAAGGGCGAAACAATGTCTCACGGATTGCAGAGTTGGAGTGCTATGCTCTACACAAAATATGTAACCTTGTATATAATTTGTTAAAGAGATTTCAACTGTATAAATGTACCGTTTGTGTCAAAATCGGATTTTGGCTAAAATAACTGTGGGAAGTTTTTGAACATTGTAAACTCAGACCATAAATCTGCCCTCCAGCTTTGAAATCCAACCAGTTGAGAGTGAGGCGGAGACTAGCACCCCTGACCAATCCCATCAGTTAGAGGAGAGCTCAGCTAAGCCTGCCCAGCCATATATTTGGATGATGTAACTGTGCATTATAAATAAGAGTCCCTGACACACACTTCCTGATTTTCCTGCGCTGGCGCTCCTGTTTCATTCATCCTGCTGAGTGCAGATTCCAACTACAAGGCCAAAGCATTTCTGACCCTACTCCAGGGCCCACTGCAAAACCCCAGCAGTGCTGATTCTATTCCCAGCAAGGCCATTGATCCAGAATCAACCCACTAAGCTCCCATTAAAAAGGGTAAATCTGTGGTATTCTTTGGGAAGCATCCTGAACCAGCCTGGCTTGCTGCCCATTAACTGCATCCAGAGGTACCTGTGCCCTCCAGTGACCAGAATTATGATCTGGTGACCTGACCTGCCCAGCTGTCTTTTGCCCAGCTGTCCTTTGCCAGGTGCGCTGCCGTGTCATGACCAGAAACTGTTGACGGTCCAAAAATCCCAACTAAAAGTGGACTGTAAGTATAATCCCTGCCCCATAGAAATCCATAGTCTACCTTGTCTTGCATTTGTTATTATGCCACTCTCTAAGCCATCCTATCCTTATCCCGGTAACTTGTTAAAACTGTCAGAATGCTCTGTGTTCTTGCCATTGATCTCCAAGCGTTAGCGGCACTTTTCTCTTCATTTCTGTCTCGGATAGATCATAAGTCATTAGCAATATTGTGTCTAAATAAATTAATTTTCCCTAAAGAAAAGGGGTACACTGCGTGAAGGGTTACAACTGCAGCGTAACTTTTACATTCACGGGTGGCCTTCTTTTCTTAGCGATTAAATCTAGTTTAAGTAAACTGTGCCTTTCACTTTTAAAAACAGATCTCTTTTTCACTGCTATATTTTCCTAAAAACGAACCTCACTCTACCTTCCAAATCTCTCTTAATTCACCGGCTAGAGACCTATTTTCACCTCTATGCTGTACCTGTGATATATATCTATGCCCCAGCCCAGAAACCGCACTCCCAATCAGAGTACTTCACCTGTTTTTCTTAGAAATTGTTTGGGTGAATTTACACAGAAATTGAAAGGAAAGGCAACTTTTACATGTGTCATTTTGCTGCAACATGTTTTAAACTTTCCAGTCAGTTTTCAATTGTATGCTCTTGGTAATCCATTGTTGGTGATTGTTGCTTTAGTGAGAAATTGTATTTACCTTTAAGTTGTAACCGCACATTCATTAATTATTTGTCCATTTCCGAGTGTCATTTCATAACATTACCAGCGGTTTAAAATCCGTTTTCCACTCTTATTTGGTGAGGGAAGGTTGATTTGGGTTCCGTTTTCAGCATCTTATTGCTGATTACCTGCTGTGTCTTTCTATCCATTCAGAATTCAATTATTTGTGGGTTGAAGACACATTGCAGGGGGAAATCCTATCTCGGGTACTATCTTTCCTAAATCTAAAAGTGCTCCTATTCCTTGGTGTTTTGTATAGGTTCCGCTAGAAGGCTAAACCAAATTTATTGCTTAAATCCTCATTGTAATTATCACCCCCTTGGTGATTGCTGCCCCATATTAAAAATGTTATGATTTCGTTTGAATTTTAAAATAAATCAATAAATATTGCATTTTACCAACCAGCCTGGTTCATGAACCATAGTGACCCGGGGTGTTTGAAAAGGGGGTGTGATACGAGTGGTGTACCATCTCAAATTGAATCTGTATAAAATAAGGAGAAAAGCATCTCAGTTGTACGCTAGATACAAGGCCGAGACCAAGGTGTGTATCGTCTGATTGAAATCCTTAACCAATTTGGGGGCTCATTAGCCGGGATTGAGTTTGGTTACCACCCGAGCAGTCTAACACAGCAGACTAACCTGCAGGGTAGTGATGCTTTGTGTGGTTGGAATACTGTGTTACACTGTACAAGCGCCCGCCAAAAACAATATTCTAAGTACCAGGCCTGTTTCTAAAAGTGGGATATATAGTGGGTGTCTCCCAATTTTTGAGTGAAGGGGGATTGCGCTGCGTAGGGACCGTATATGCAGTAAACAAAACACAAGCAGCCCAATTACCTCTCTCTCAGTCTGCCTTGATAGCTGGGCAGTGGGGTGTGAAAATATGTTAACTATTTCATTAACACAGAATAACGTATGAAAAAGCATGCCAAATCTTTGAACACAATTAAAACAGAATTTATATATTTTTTAAAAACATGATGCTGGTTCTAAGCACTTTCCACAAGGCACCCCGCACACCAAAATCAACAGAAATATTGGTTTTTGCAAACCTAATCAAAAGTGCAGAAAAGTGGGGTTAGTATGTGGCATAAATTTATTGTCAACAAATTGTCATTGCTGTAAGTTCTACAACATTTTCTTTAAGGGGAAAACCATGAGTGTTAGAGACCGTTGGCGTGGTCTCTATTGTATTTAGACAAAATCTCTTGATGTGTCTAATAGATGTCTACATGTGTTTCGGCTAGAGTCCCATGTTGACACCATCCCTGGGGTCTTGCTCTTCTAATTTACGCCCTCTTCAGGACAGGTAATTTCTTAATTGGATGACGAGATGAAGAGATGTTCATATGTTCCCCAATGGTGCACAGCTTGCAATTGCTGGTCAGTATCCCATGGTTGGACTGGAGCTTTTTTTTCCTTTATGAGGAGGAGGTGTCTTCCTGCTTTAGGCTGCGTTATGCTGTTGCCAGCATCTTTCCCTTCCTCTATTTCAGGGTTGGACCATTTAAAGGAGGACCCTGAACAGGTAGAGAGGGAGAGGGCAACCCCTGATCATAGCATAAGGACCTCTGTACTAAGGGACTCAAACCCCTTTAACACTTTGTACACTGCTGACTTCATGGCCGCCGGTTCACATGAGCCGAAAACCATGAGGCCATCAGAATTTAATAGACCAAGCATGATGGATGACAGGTCAGCGCCCCCAGAAAGTGATGGACGGGCGTCCCTGTATAAATACCCAAACATTAAGACTGATGTCTCAGACAAGGAAGTCTCCTATGATGGGAGAGTCAGGGAATTAGATCCACAGAAATACTGCTTTCGAAGGGACCAGTTGGTTCAATTTGATGAAAAACCAGATAAAATGAGGCCCATAGAAAGCATCCTGGAGACCTCTACCCAACTAGGGCAGTGCGGGGGATACACTGCCAACCCTGGGAGCAGGGAAGTGTCAGAAGACTACTCTCCTGAGCACCACAGGAAAAGAGAAACTAGACCCTTCCATTCTGCGAGCCCCTCCCAAGCTCACAGAATCAGGGAGTGCCTAGATGAACATGAGGGGACCTCAAGTAGTAGCGCCTCTGAGTCTGAGGGCAAGTGGACTCGGGTGACTGCGCCAAAGAAGGCTGGTAAACTCAAGAGGGTTATGACAAAAGACCCCATTAGGCAGATTAAGGCCAATACGAGTTTCATAACCCCCTACCATAAAAACGTAAAATATTATCTTTGGGAACACTTGGAACTCTATGAGCAGATGATGGACACTTTTCATCTAAAAGACAACCAGAACTGCAGAGTGTGTAAAATGGACCTTCTCCCCTGAGTACTCCAGCTTCTTTGCTGGACTGGAGGACCAGAACCATTCAAGATGGTACACCTACAGGGCGGCCATCTTGAAACACTTTTCCACCCACAGAAACCCCCAAGAGGCTCGCAAAGTGGCCTACAATCTGCAGTGCAGGGAAGATCAGGCCCCACGAGAATTTGTGCAGGAGCTCAAACGCGCCTTTGCACAAAGCACTAGGAGGGTGCGCACAGAGAGCAGGGAGTTTGTAACCACCTTCTTTCATGCACTCTCAAAGTATATTATGACCCAGCTGGTGAGGGATTTCCGTGACAAAAGATCTCTGGACTGGGTCAGAGAGCAGGCTACCCGCATTTATGAGGTTCAAAAACCTTACCAAGAACCCCAAACCAGCCAACACCCCTGCTGCTGCCAAAGTAGCAGAGGTGAAGGTTGCACCCATTTTAGATCTAGAGATGGGGGGGTGGGGGGTCTAAAAATGTACCTACACAAAATCAGCAAAATCAGAGACACAGACGGCCTTCAGGGCAATCTCAAACAGGTGGCAGTCAGGGAGGTTATCCCACTAATGGGACCCCTAACTCCCATGATTATATCAGCCAACGATAGAAGGGCAACCGACCAATCTTGGGGTACGTATTGACTCTCCCAGCCCAAGGGGGGATCCAATCAGGTAAGTACAACCCTGCGAAACTTTCCTCCTAGCTTCCTCCAGGAGGGCAGTAATTCCAACTGCTGGGTTAAGTTTCTTCCCCAGATACTCACAAAACCCCAACCTGCAGGACAACCCTCCTTTCATTCCCTGATTTCAGGAACCCAGACAACCAAATCCACGAGAGGGCAGGCCAAGTGTGGAGGGTTACCAAAATTCACAACATCTAGGGTACTACGGGAGAAGGGATAATTACCCTTCCTCTGATCCACCTAGATTGGAACAGAGACACCCGTACCAGCCGGAAGGATAGTCCCAACTGGAGT
Organism: Ambystoma mexicanum; assembly: GCF_040938575.1. Taxonomy (NCBI): domain Eukaryota; kingdom Metazoa; phylum Chordata; class Amphibia; order Caudata; family Ambystomatidae; genus Ambystoma; species Ambystoma mexicanum. Next base: position 558,794,548 of record NC_090931.1, read on the forward strand.
GCCAGGTCCAGAACCTCACCCAGGATCTGGGTCGCATGTTGAGGGCTCAACAGAACCCTCAGATGAACATGGCAGCTCAGAACCCCACAAACCAAGGGTCTAGTACCCCAGAACAATGACAGGCAAGAACTCTGACAACTCACCGGTTCCAGAGGAGGCGGCACGGAGGGAAGGGAGGTGTAAAGCCCTAGAGAAAGCTTCCTTCCTTACTCGTGAAAAGCCCCTGGACAACCAGGAACCGGAACAAAAATCTCCTGCCCCCGAAAATCTGCAACCCAAGGAACAGAGGGTGGGTAGGAGAAATGAACTCAAAAAAGGCCCATTTTGTGGAGGAAGTTGGTGTCCTCCAATTTGAAGTGGAAGAATCCTTAGAGGATTCCGGGAAAAAGATCTTCTCCTTCAGGAACGGGGGGGGACTCCTCCCAAAGGAAAATGGGTCTCAAGAGATCTAAATGAAGACTGGGTGGGTTTGGGGACTGAGACAGAATCGCCCATCCTTGAACCCCAGAATGAGCATCCAGGAAACCCAATAGTAACAGAGGGATCCCAAACCTCACCAACCAATTCTGATGACTGCCTACAAAAAGGGGGGGGGGGCAGCCCAGAATCAGAAAAGGGGAGCCCAGAACTCCCCAAATATCTAAATGGCAAATTCTTCTTTCAAATCCCCAAACTCCAACACAGAATTATGCCCAAACTACCCCTGTGTCGGAGTCAGAAATAAGGGAATTGACCACCCAGCTTGCCCAAAATGCACATTACCTTTGCCCATTGGAGGAGAAAGAGGGTCGATTTTATGCCCGGTCCAAGTGCAAGGGCAATGTACATTTTCGGCGCTGGTGGACACTGGATCCTAAGCCACTCTTCTGTCGAAAAGGGCCTTTGAGCAGCTAAATTCGGCAATGGCGGAGAGATACCAGATCCCTCTCACCCCTCTTCCTGGACAACTCCAGAACTTCGATGGGAATGAAATTCCTGTCGAGGGGACTGCAGATTTGGAAATAAAAATTGGGCGACACAAAGTGAAACACCCGGTCATAGTAGTGACTCCATAGGGCACACCAGGTCTACTAGGGAATAACATCCTGTGTAGGTTGTCCCCCCTAATAGACTGTGTAAACAAGATCCTCCGGAATCAGACAAACAGGCCAATAAAATTGAAGCAGAGTGTCAACCTAGTTAGTCTAAATGGCACATGCCACATGGTTGAACAAAAACCTGATCATATTGAGTTTCATTTCCAGAACAATCAAAAACCTGACGTGACAGTAATTGCTGTAGGACAACAAAACGGGTGATGGGAACTCCTCTACATTCCTGAAAATCAACCTTCCTTCCAGTTTCAAGTGGCATTCCACACTGGAAGGAAATACTTTGAAATTTTGTACCAATTCACGATCTGAAAATTCCAATTCTATAGCCAAAAGTGATGAGAAACCAGCTCAAAGTTTAGCTGATATTCATAAAATTAGAGAACAGTTATTTATCGCTACTCAATTAAATGAGGGGAAGGAATCTGTTCTCGCCAGAGTGTGCGAAGCCATGTTCCGAAAGCTCCCAAAAGATCCAGCCATTCCCACATTTAACTTGATCGATAAGTGGGTAATGGGCCTGGAAACTCCAAACATCTCCTGCCTAGCAGGTGTATGCTCAAAATTTCCATAGGAAACAAAAGCATAGAACACAATTGTTCGGTCGCGGGAGATGTCCCGGCTGCATTCTATTTAGGCAGTGACATTCTCAATCGTTTTGCCATTAATTTGGACCTGATAAATCACAAAGCCTGGTTCCAACTAGGGGATAATCCCATGGACTTTGATGATTCAGAAAAAGCATTTCGGTCAGCCCAATTGCTGCCATATGCATTTGAAGTTCAAATTGGAGAGGAGTTCACCATCCCAGGGTGGACACGACTTCTCACTTGAATTAAAAGAGGACAGAAACTGCAAAATCCTGACGCATATGTACACCTCAATGCCCATCTCCAACAGCAGAGGTCAATGTAGAACACAACCCCATTCCAATATTGATGGATAACAGGGACCCTAGGAGTATCGCTCTGGGCGCAAGCACCATTATTGGAATGGCAGTTGATGACCAACATTTTTCCCTGGATCTAGGTAATGAACCAATAGGTCCAATCCGCAATGACTGTTTTGACAGTGATAGTGACCATGACATACCACCAGAAAGGATCTTCACCCGGCAAGGGGGGAATTTCCTGGTGTACTCTCCCTGCCCTTACGGTGAGGAAGAGGTGACCTGTGACATCAGGCAGGATGAGGTGATCTTCCAGGTCCACAATGACAGCCTCTCCAACCTGAAACCCTCTGTCCAGGTCAATACACTAACCAGGGACCTCTCCACTCAGCTGGAGGAGGCCACTGAGATAGCAAAACCGGAAGTCTTTCCAGGCTTCAGGCAAATGGTTGAAGAGCGGGTCAACCTAGCTGATGTCTGTGAGGTGTTCTTAGATTTTCAAGATCTCTTTGCGGTGGGCTCCTATGACTGTGGTCGCACCGAAATCCATACAACAATACAACAACGATCCGTGGAATGACTCCAGTGTTTGTGAAGCAATACCGCTTGCCTCTCGCATCCATGGAGCCCCTCATGGAAATCATCAAAAACCTTGAGTCCCGTGGGATAATTCGTCCAGTCCACAGCACCTTTAATAATCCGGTGCTGGGGATTTTAAAACCGAATGGCCAGTGGAGACTCTGTGCTGACCTGAGGGAGCTGAATAAACAGGTCCACATGTCCCGATGGCCTCTCCACTACATTGATCAGGGGCTGGCCCAGATCCAGGGATCAAAGGTATACACTGCCATTGACCTGACCAATGGGTACTGGACCGTGCCTGTCAGTAGGGAGGACCAATACAAGCTGGCCTTTACCTTCGGGGGGCAGCAGTACACCTGGACCTGGACTCCCTTCGGATACCTCAACTCCGGCAACAAATTCAATATCTCCTTACACAAGGCCATGCCCGACTTGGGTGAAAGGGGGTAACCTGGCCTATGTAGATGATGTCCTGATAAAAAGCTCAACTGTGGAGGAATGCATAGCGGAAATCCGTTATGTTCTGAAACAGTTGAGGGTTGCCGCAGAAAAACTATCCTTCCAAAAGGCGCAGTGGTGCAGAACCTGTGTCAACTTCTTGGGGCATGAAATAACTCCAGAGGGGTCTGTCCCCAGAAGAAAGTGGAAGCACTCCTAAAACTGAAAGACCCCACAACTCTGCGTGAGCTAAGAAGCCTCCTTGGACTGACTAATTACAGTAGGAAGTATATTTTACGCAGAGATCACAAGACCCCTTATCCATTTGTTGAAGGGGAGGTCAAGTGGGAGTGGGGTCCAGAACAAGCTGAGGCAGTAAAGCAACTCAAAAGAAGCCTCTCACAAGCGCCTTGTGTAGCTTACCCTGTCAGAAACAAGGAGTTCTTCTTGGAGACAGGGTTCTCGAATACATGCTTGACAGAAGTATTATATCAAAAGCATGACAAGGTCAATAAAGTAATATCCTATGCAAGCAAGACTTTATAGTCTGTGGAGGAAAAATTCAACGATTGTGAGAAGGCACTCATGGAAATGGTGTGGGCATTGAAGAATTACATCCCGTTCATCCAGGGGGAACATCATAGTGGAGACTCCACACCAGCCTTTGCAATATCACCACAGTGACAGAATCCAGGCCAGAAATGTGAGTAATTCCAGAATTACTTCCTGGATTCTGTCAATAGAAGGCTTTCCTGTGGAGGTCCGAGATGGCCCAAACAAGAAGAGTCCCCTCGCGCAAGGTCTGGCTGACTTGCACGATTGTGCCAGAGAAAACTGTCTCGAGGACGAAAGTCTTAAAACCAAGGATAACATGGAGGCGTACCTGAATTCCCTGCACAAAGTCTATGAAGAAGACAAGTGCGAGGTAATGCCCACAGTTTATGTGGACGGGTGGTCCTACCATGTTGACAACGGGGAAAAGGAACTGGTGGCCGGCATTGGGACTGCCTGGGTGAATGATGCCCTGGAACCCTCTGCTGGGTACAAAATCGGTCCCCGTAGTAGTCAGGTGCTGGAGTTGATGGTAGTTCATCAAGCCATCCTCACAGCCGTCCAACACCAACTCGACAAACTGGTCACAATTACTGATTCAGATTATGTCCGGAACGGATTCGTGGAACACCTGGTTAGTTGGAAAAAACAAAGGCATGCTATGTTCTAACAACAAACTTCTGAAACATGGCAAGCTAATCCAAAATATTGATGATCTGGTCACCTCTAGTGGGATGACCATCTATTGGAAGAAAATTAAGGGTCATTCAAGAATAGAGGGGCCAGACAAAACTGGAAATGACCTAGCTGATTAGCTGGCCAAAACCGGAGCCATCCAGGGGGACCTCCTTGAGATTGAGTCCCTGTTGGGGGAAATCCAGGTCACTGCCATCACTAGGTCCCAGACAAATGCTCACAATGAACTCTCAACTGCCCAGTGGAGTAAGGAGACCCCAGATGCTGATTTAATCACGGCACAAAAAGGGGATCCGATTATTGGCAAATTTTATCAACACACTGAGGACGCTGAGAACTTTCCCCTGACGGATACCGATTACATTGGGAAAGAGGACGTCAGGGTGTTGATGAAATGTCCAAAAATTTTCCGAATCCAAGACTGTTTGTTGGTGAGGAGATCCATATCTGGCTGTGACCAATGGGTGGTCCATACCTCATTCCGAAGCCTGATGCTAAGTCATGCCGATGAAGCAGCCACAGCCGGTCATCGGGGGTTTCACACTACTTTAGAAATCTTGCGAGAGGTTGCATACTGGCCACATATGGGGCAGGACCTCGACCAATACTTGAAGAGGTGTCTTGTGTGTGCACAATTTCAGCCAACATCACTCACACACCGAGCTCCCCTCCAGGAGAGGGGGATGACACTGCCTTGGTGAGATTTGCAAGTAGATTTCACCGGGCCCGTGATTCGCTCCTCTAGGGGGAACAAGTACATGTTAACCATAACATGCTTGTTTACCAAATGGGTGGAATGTCTCCCAGCCCCAAATTGCAAGGCAGAAACAGCAGCTGCCCTGATGATCAACCACATCTTCGCGCGTTTTGGCCTACCCCAAACGATTGAGTCAGACCGAGGTGGTCACTTCACCAGCGAAGTGATGACAAAGATGTGGGAGATACTTGGGGTAAAAAGGAAACTTCACAATGCATACCACCAGTCCTCTAGTGGTGGAGTTGGGAGGTACAATAAAACCATTGTGAGCATTCTAAAAAAGTTTGTGGCAGACTCTGGGCTAAATTGGGACATCCGATTACCGCTTGTCCTGATGGCCATCAGATCTACACCTTCTTCTGCAACCAAGATGTCTCCATTTGAGCTGATGACTGGACGAAGGATGGTGCTACCTTAGCATTTGCTCTATAGAGTCAGACCGAGGTGGTCACTTCACCAGCGAAGTGATGACAAAGATGTGGGAGACACTTGGGGTAAAAAGGAAACTTCACAATGCATACCACCAGTCCTCTAGTGGTGGAGTTGGGAGGTACAATAAAACCATTGTGAGCATTCTAAAAAAGTTTGTGGCAGACTCTGGGCTAAATTGGGACATCCGATTACCGCTTGTCCTGATGGCCATCAGATCTACACCTTCTTCTGCAACCAAGATGTCTCGATTTGAGCTGATGACTGGACGAAGGATGGTGCTACCTCAGCATTTGCTCTATAGAACACAGGAGCAGACCCTGATAAACGCCTCCACAACTCATGAGTATGTTGAGAATCTAAGAAAACACCTTCAACATGCTTTTGCGTACGCTCAGCGGAATCTAGAAAGATCTGCAGAGGGCATGAAGACTCAATATGATCTAAAAACAACCAAAAATGAATACCAAGTAGGAGACAGGGTTTATTTGTACAACTTCCAAAGGAACCAGATCAAAGAGCGCACATTTTTGCCCAGCTAGCGAGGTCCTTTTGAAATTGTAGATACAATTTCACCTGTCGCCACAGAATCCGCATCCCCAAAGGCGAATTGACAGAAGAGAACTGGGTCCATATTAATCAGCTAAAGAGTTGTCATCCTAGGCACACTTTGCAGCAAATTGAGGAGCCAAGAGCGAATCAAACAGAGGAGACATCTGAAGCATGAGAATAAGAAAAAGAAGAATCAGAAGGGAACGAGGGATTTACAAATATAATTATGTAACAGGGAGTATTTTTCTTCACTATCCATTGTCATTATTGAATGCATGCATGTCCCACTGCTGTCAACCCTATTGGAAGGCAGTTAGTGGGAAAATGAAGAAACGAGTTCTGATTTATTTAACAGATTCGTACTGGTTGCGCCTATTCGAAGACCAAGCAGGACCTCCCCGGCGACCAGGGAGGGAGAAATCAAAGAAAGTCTGGGAGTGTCGCTCAACACAAAGGAAGATCCAAGAGAATGCTGGGGGTGTCGTTCCACGCTCCAACGAGAGGATCGGGCGTTCCGCTCTCTGATGGAAGAGGGACTCCTGACTGATGAAGCCCACATTGCCCGACTCTTCCTCGACAAGGATCTCAGAAGAGTCGAGGGGAATCTGTGTGCTACATTTACCCACTGAACAGAATTTCGCCAAAACCAAGCTACATTTGCGCAGAAACTGCAAAATGGTTGTGCTGGCTCCTGTGAGCACCATAGCCTTAGAAATGCATTTTGCAGCAACAAAAATTATAATGATGTGTTATTTATATAGCGCTTTAATCCAAAGCGCTTTTCAGAGCACATATTTACATATAATATCACCCAACCGAAATTGGTACCCATTTATCGAACTCGGAAGGATGAAAGGCTGAGTTGGCCTTGCCGTGATTCAAACCTGCGACCTGCAGATCACTCTCAGATCGCAGCAGCGAGCGCACAACCCGCTGAGCTATCTTACCGAAGATGCCTGCACCGTCTTGCCAAGCATACATTGGGCAGGTTGGAACAAGGGGACACACTGAGGGAACGTGCCAGTATGTTCTGACATATACAGATGGAATAAAGTGAAAAAGCAGCGTTGCCTTGCTGCAAGCCCAAAATCCCCATTAAAAAGGAAACTTTTTCACCTTTAAAAATGCTGCTCTGACGCTATTTCCATCTGTTTTTTTCCTTAAACTACTGTGATTACTAAGGCCCTGCCATGCCCACTATATCTCATTGTGCTGCAGCAAAACCAGGCATGATTTCTGAATGACAGGCCCTGTCAAATCAACTCTGAGGAAAATGAACAAAGAGCTTCACTTTTTCCGCACAGGAAAACACGCTCATTTTCTTTACAAAGTATCAAAGCTCAGTAGTTCACAGAAACTCCAGCTATCTGAGCCATGTTAATTTCAATACATCTGGGCTTCAAACAAGACTCCTGCATACAAGGAAACAACTATAGCTGCAAGACAGTGTGGGAATCCAGAGGGAGATGCAAAACCGAATTTAAACAGAAATGCCAGCTTTTTACCACACATGTAAAATGGGCTTTGCAAACTCTAAGAGAAAAAGGCCAGTTTTAAAAGTAAACTGTTGAATGAAAGTCTGCCATTATCTAGCAATATGAAGTGCTTTGTTGCTGGGGAAAATACACACATGGGTTATTTTATTCAACTGGCTTGTTTAATTCAGGACCAAATATAAGAATGTAAACCGGTTAAACCATATTGGCTGGATTTTGCAAGTTCAAAAAGAAAAATAGGTTTCTGCTTGGGGGAGATGCAACCAACTCCAGGGCCTCTCTCAGCAGATACTAACACCCAGTGATAATTATTAGGTTGGACAGAATCAGGCTGAACCCATTGACAATGGGACTTCCAGTAAAAGGAAGTGTGAACTGGGGAAGGGGCAGTAAACCTTCAATCCAGATGGGAAACCCCCACCTTGCTCAGGAGAAAATGACAGTTGGTGGCAGCTGAAGAAAGAAAAAAATGGTCCAGTGACAGAAAAAGGACTGCCATTTGCTTCCAAAGACTATTAACACAAATGTAGAGACTTTTATCTCTGCAGCAAGACTTTGTAAAAATGTACACATTTTGCAGTTTAAAAGTGATTTTATGGGCTTTTATTTAAGACATGGTAGAATTCACTGTCCCTTTGGGAATGGAAATGGCAAAGAATCAGGGATTACAAGGAAAGTATCCATGATGCCAATGTGAATTTGTATACTTACATCCCTTATATTAATCCACACATGTGTATAAAGTTGTGGAATTTTAGGCCAAAGCGTTCATACTCAAAATTACCAAATAGTAGTAGAAGGGCGAAACAATGTCTCACGGATTGCAGAGTTGGAGTGCTATTCTCTACACAAAATATGTAACCTGTGTATATAATTTGTTAAGAGATTTCAACTGTATAAATATACAGTTTGTGGCAAAATCGGATTTTGGCTAAAATAACTGTGGGAGGTTTTTGAACATTGTAAACTCACACCATACATCTGCCCTCCTGCTTTGAAATCCAACCAGTTGAGAGCGAGGCAGAGACTAGCACCCCTGACCAATCCCATCAGTTAGAGGAGTGCTTAGCTAAGCCTGCCCAGCCATATACTTGGATGATGTCACTGTGCATTATTAATAAGAGTCTCTCTCTCTCTCACACTCTCTCTCTCTCTTCCTGATTGCTAGCGTTCCTGTTTCATTCATCCTGCTGAGTGCAGATTCCAACTACAAGGCCAAAGCATTGCTGAACCTACTCCAGGGCCCACTGCAAAACCCCAGCAGTGCTGATCCTATTCCCAGCAAGGCCATTGATCCAGAATGAACCCACTAATCTCCCAGTAAAAAGGGGAAAGCTGTGCTATTCTTTGGGAAGCATCCTGAACCAGCCTGGCTTGCTGCCCATTAACTGCTTGCCCACTAACTGCATCCAGAGGTACCTGTGCCATCCAGTAACCAGAATTACCATCCGGTGGCCCGACCTACCCAACTGTCTTTTGCCCAGCTGTCCTTTGCCAGGCGCGCTGCCGTGTCGTGATCAGAACCTGTTGATGGTCCAAAAATCCCAATTAAAAGTCGATTGCAAGTATAATCTCTGCCCCATAGAAATCCAGTCTACCTTGTCTTGCATTTGTCATTATCCCACTCTCTAAGCCATCTTATCCTTATCCCGGTACCTTGTTAAAACTGTCAGAATTCCCTGTGTTCTTGCCATTGATCTCCGAGCATTAGCGCCACTTTTCTCATCATTTATGTCTCGCATAGATCATAAGTCATTAGCGATACTGTGTCTAAATAAATTAATTTTCCCTTAACAAAAGGGGTACACTGCGTGAAGGGTTACAACTGCAGCGTAACCTTTATATTCACGGGTGGTGTTCCTCTTTTCTTAGCCATTAAATCTAGTTTAAGTAAACTTTGCCGTTCACTTTTAAAAACATTTCTTTTTCAGTGTTATATTTTCCTAAAAACAAACCTCACTCTACCTTCCAAATCCCTCTCAATTCACCAGCTAGAGACCTATTTTCACCTCTATGTTGTACCTGTGATATATATATATATATATATATCCTCCAGCCCAAAATCCGCACTCCAAACCAGAGTATTTCATCCGTTTTTCTTAGAAATCGTTTGGGTAAATTTACACAGAAATTGAAAGGAAATGCAACTTTTACACGTGTCGTTTTACTGCAACATGTTTTAAACTTCCCACTCAGTTTTCAATTGTATGCTCTTGGTAATCCATCGCTGGCGATTGTTAGTGTCTATGCATTGTTGCTTTAGTGAGAAATTGTATTTACCTTAAAGTTTTAACCGCAAATTCATTAGTTATTTGTCCATTTCCGAGTGTCATTCCATAACATTACCGGCGGTTTAAAATCCTTTTTCCACTCTTATTTGGTGAGGGAAGGTCGGATTTGGATTACCTGCTGTGTCTTTCTATCCATTCAGAATTCAATTATTTGTGGGTTGAGGATCATTGCAAGGGGAAATCCTAACTCTGGTGCTATCTTTCCTAAATCAAAAAGTGCTCCTATTCCCTGGTGTTTTGTATAGGTGCCAGTAGAAGGCTAAACCAAGTGTATTGCTTACATCTCATTGTAATTATCACCCCATTGTTGATTGCTGCCCCATATTAAAATTGTATGATTTCTTTTGAATTTTAAAATAAATAAATATTGCATTTTACCAACCAGCCTGGTTCATGGTCCATAGTGACCCGGGGTATTTGAAAAGGGGGTGTGATACGAAATCTGTATAAAATAAGGAGAAAAGCATCTCAGTTGTGCGCTACATGCTAGGCCGAGACCATGGTGTGTGTCGCCTGATTGAAATCCTTAACATGATATGATTGGTTATTTTATTTTTTACCCGAGGTGGCCCTCTGGAGTGTTCCGGGTTCTCTTTTGGACTACGGAGGAAACGCCAGGAGGCTTCCTGCCCTCAGCAACTGTGCTGGTAGTCCTACATAGAGGAGCCCCCTCAGCCAATGGCCCGGTGACCGGGCTAGTTGGTCCCTCAGAACAACATATGGTTACAGAGCCTTTCAGACCCTCGGTTCCAGACCAGGTAGAGTTGTGGGACTCCTCGGTGCACGCACAGGTAGCTGTTTGAGCCTCGGGTCTGCCACCAGTAGCAGGATCTTTATGACACCTCCCAGATGGAGCCTTTCCTGTAAAGTGGTCTCCCTTATGAGGTACTTTCAAAAATATATATGTACTTTCCTTGGATTTCCAGTGCGCAAATTCCTTAATGTGATCCAGTGGTGAACTAGAAAGACATTTCTGTCCACCGTGAAAGTCTGTTCTTCAATGCCCTAGTTATTACGTCACAGGCTGCACACAAATCCCAACGGTGATCAGCCCCCAAACACTCCAGACAGAGCGCGTGTGGGTCTGATGAAGGATAGGGAATGTTTGCACGACGCGCACCTGCTAAAACCTACCGAACCCGACATGCCCTGGAGGAATGACATCGTCGAATGAAATTAAAAAAGATTTGAAAAAGAAAAACCTCTCTGAGGTGTCTGAGAAGTGTGCAGCCAGAAATATGATGCTCTGTGAAAGCGTCCGTTCCCGTCACACGAAAAAGGGACTGAGGTGTGGCGCGAGAGGGTGGGGTTATCGTGCACAGTCACGCCTACTCTTGCACTTACGTCCTGGTCTACACATTTGTTCATGTTTCCGTTTTGATGTAGCTTTCTGTGATGCTGGTGTAATCCTCACGTTATCCTCCTGTATATTATCTATGCCATCCTCAGTCGGTTCTGCTAAGCCCTGTTAAAAGGCAACAGCGAATGATTCACCAAAGGTCACGGCTATGGCGGCCATATCATTTATACATCAATTAAAGTATATACTTTAGCCTGCCATTACATGCCAACATTCTGTGACCATAAATCTGTAGGAATCGTAAAGTTTCAAAAATAGTAATTAGTATAATGATGATATCACATGAAATGATGTCACATGAATTTTTAACTAATGACATAGCATGAAATGACCAAGTGAAATATGGCCTTGACGAGATCACAGGAAAAGACTGCCTTGTGTGGCCTATCCCAGATCTTCTGACCCATCATTAGAAAGAAATGTACCAAATAGGTGAGCTGTGAGCACTGACCAGCATCTTCCTCATTAACACATTTTCCTCTTCAAACATGCCCGCTAATAATCACGAGACGGCCAGCCCGCAGGGAGCTGAAACATGAAATACCCACCAAAAAGCTATAAATCCTTCTATTTCAATAAGTGCTTGCTGTGGAGTAAGCAGTGTGAAAAGGCAACAAGGTGATACTTCTGTATACCCTAAGGGAAGTGACGCCCGCAAGGACTCCCGCAAATGCAGCTTGTAAGGCAAGCCCAAGTAGAACAAAAGTAATATAGAGATACATATAGCATCCACTTGACAATCCAAATCGGTGACCAGATGGGTCAAACTAGTCCAAGAAGAGAAGAAAAGCAGTTCGCTAGCGGGCAGAAGGACATCAATCCACCATGAAGGAAGGTAGAAGAAACGATATTGGACATAAAAGGAACTTGAAAGGTAGAGCAACGGGGCACAATTGGTCAGCCAAGAAGCAGAGCAGCGTCTCAGTAGAAAGGTCTCTCAGTTCCAGCAACAGAGGCATTGATGAACAATGAGGATGGACCCTGAACTATCATAAATAGAGCAGGTGGATATGTTTTTCTATCTGTGGCCTCTGTTAACTTCGTCAATTTGGGTTTTGCATTGAAGGAACATCTAGCTACAAAAGCATGTAGCAAATTTGCAAGGACTGGAAGCTTTATGCAGAAGGCAGGGGGTTGCTCCATTGGAGGAATTATTAAACTGTACCATACATGCCTTATACTGGGCATCCTTTGTGGTATAGAAACATACATGGACAATGAGGTTAAATAGTTGAAGCTCATTGAAGGTAAGCTCTGGCACACTACTTTTGGATTACCCAAATAAATCCCTATAGAACCAATTAGGCTAGAATTAGGACATCTTGTTAACTACTTATCAAACGTAGTTAAGTTTAAATCAAAATGATAATGGCTTTGATAATTAACTATTGTCCCAAATAGGAAGAGGTTTTTGTCAGGGCTAAACATATTGATCAAAGGTGTTGAAACTACTACTCAATTCATGCCATAAGTATCATGTAACTATTAGTCATTTGGCCTTAAAATGTACTACATATCATTCAAAAAGGCCTTACGCAGAAGGCATACCTTTGGAATTGGATATGTAATATAGAACATATTCCCAAGCTCAATAGCTACCGTGAATACTCAACAACAGTTATTTCGTTATCTTGTTTCATCTAACTATATGATACTTGTTTGGGACAGGCAACTGAGATGTTTCATTATGCAACTTAGATTTAACATACTACTGTCCCTGATGATAACTGGAGCTTGGCATGGCATTCCTAAAGATGACAGGATATGCAGGCTATGCTGTATCTCCGTTGTTAAACTCGCCATCTTTTGACCCAGTGCCCTGTATTGATTACATTATATTCAGAATCTTACATTACATAGGTTAATGATATATCTTTAATAGCTAACAACAAATTCTGGTCACAAGTTGATACTGACAATTAAATTGTGTTTATAAATGTTGTTCATCAACTGTGAAAATGGATAATCACAAAATGATCGTCTAATGAATTTGCTGAGTAATTTATACCAGAGAGAATTTAAGACAGGCAGCTGTAGACAACAAATACTTTTAAACGTCTTTTTATATGTTAAGTATACATTCCAACGTTTCGTAAACTTTGTATTTAAATGTGTGTATTTTTTTATATTGCCCCAAAAAAATAAATTGTACCATAACGCACAAATAAACATGATTAGAAATGCTCTGTGAATGCTGAAAAAGGATAAGCATGTAAAAAAAAAAACAGCATGCTGGGTCCGATGCTGATTATCGTGGCCACTAATGCATGCATTGCCATACGCACCAGTTTCCTGGTTGCCTGGTTGCATATTGTAAGTGCCTGATGCTGTATGAAGTGATTAAGCTGTCCGATGGGTTGATGGAAGTCCCAGTGTAGATCCCGACACTGTACCCCATCTTATTCACTTTGGCAGTGCCCCCACTCTCACCGGATTTATCAAGGATAGCCCAGAAATCAAAGGCATTGACTGTGTAGGGAAGGCACATAAGAACTCTATATTGTGTGGATGATATGCTGCTCTCCCTGGCCCATCCATGGGAATCTGTCCCGGAACTGTAAAGACTTCAAAGAGGCTTTGGGATTCAAAATGAACGTAGAGAAGTGGGAATTTTTAAATGTTAACATTATCTTAGCCCAACTTGAAGATTTTCAAAGACTTTCACCATTTATGATAGCTCCCTCCACGCATACATGGGTGTTAAAAAGATATAACATAACTTGGTGCTGCAGAAGGCAAACTACCCTGGCATATTCTCCAAGACAAAAGGGGGCATATGATCATAGCAAGTATTAGCCACCTCCTGAGCAGGCAGACGATTTTGCCCAGATTGCTTTAACTCTTTCTCCCAGTACTGACCCTAGACACTTCTCAACAAAAAGTTCCAAGCAAAATCATGACATTTGTTTGGAAGGGCCCTCACCCAACCGTCTCTTGGAAAGTCCTACTCTGCTCCAAACTCATGGGGGCCTTGCTGTCCTAACATAACTAAAAATGATACGCCTCCCAACTCCATATTTTAGGGGACTGGTCAACTCCACAATCAACAAACCTTATTAAGGACATTGATGATGGAGCTAAGGGATAAGGACCTTCGACACATCCTTTGGCCCCTGGCAGTATAGGAAATCCCAAAAGTAGGAACCACACTGAAAACGTGAGCTAGTCTTGCAACTAAGCTCAATCTAACATTCTTGAAGGGCTTGACAACGCCTATACATGGGAACCCATTCTTCACCCCTACTTACAGAGTGACCTTGACCATTAGCCTAGAGGGGGATGAGAATGCACAGCCCATGTGTTTCACAATTCAGAGATTTAGACACTTTCACCTGTGCAAGGAGACTTCCGCGGATGGAGAATAAGAGTCTAGACTACTCCCAGATCAGACACTAGCTTGTGCATGGAAATGTGAGACTATGGGTTTCAAATCCCCTTGCAGCTTTCAAGAAAATATTATACGCCTCTCCCTCCTCGAGAGGTTGAACAGCTATAATATACACTTTGCTAACTACTCCCACTTGGAAAGTTGACAATTCACACACAATGAGTTAGGGGTGAACTTGCTGCAGAAACATACAAACATCTATGGTCTCGGGCACATGGGGCTTCAACCTATGTAGATCAAAAGGAACAGCATTTCAAAATAAGTTGCATGTTCTTGAAAGGTTGAGGCACTAAGTTCTGAGAGTGTCAGGCGTATGCTGACGTGGGTGTGGAAGCACAGGAGCCTTCCTTCTTGTTTGATGGCAATGCACAAAATTACAAAGATTATTGACTGAATTTCCTAAGGCAGTGGAGGAAGTAATTGCCAACTAGCGCCATAGAGACCCACCAGTCTGCCTTATGGGCAAACAAGTTAGGGGAATGTCAAGCAGTTTGATCACCAAGTGCCTTATACCTGCTGGGCTAATGTCTGCTGTGTTTTAGAAGTCTACCAATATCCCATATCAGAATGAATGGCGTTTAAAAAAAATGGGGTCAATAAGAAACTCAATTGCTCTGTGAAAGGGGGGCCTGAAAATGTTATTTTGTATATGGGGCGCTTTCAGAATCATGTGAATCATTTAACAAGGAGTTCACTTTCCATACACGAGGACCTAAAATCGCTATAATTTCACTGCAACCTGGAAAAGCAGTCGTGGTGAATATTTAGCAAACCACGTAACGGAGGTGGGGGTGGAGGGGACAGCCAGAATTGAAGAAACCATTATGTTCAGTAGGTTATGAATGATAACCAGCTACTTTGTATTACACCCAGGGCCTTATTTCTTGCCAAATGAGAACAATGTTTACAGTGAAGCACCTGTAATGTTCTTGTTGAATAAAGGGTGAGGAGGGGGTGTTATAGTGGATGCAAAAATAGTGTGATGGGAAACCGCTCATATATTGATTACTGGCACTTTGTCCCCTACTTAGACTTGTTATTAAAGTTTATATTATGCTACAACGTTTTATAGTGTGCCAAATCTCCAACGTAGTAGTTTCAGAAGGTGTAGTCTTGCATATCAAGCTGGTCCCAAAGGCAGTCCAGCACCGAAATGCTAGGCAAGTCTCCTCTGAACAAGAGTACCAACAGCAACCCCATACACATGTTTTGGCTTGGTTGGGCCTCATCAGTGAGCTGAAGCTGTGCCTCTCTAAGCACCATGAGCAAGGGGTGCATGTCTGGATTACTCTGGATAACTTATGGTACAACCCAGAGTCCCTAAACATTTATGGAAGAGGTCTGGGAGCCCGTCTACTAAGAATGAACATGGCCAACTAAGCTATTATATGGGAGGTTTCCCACTCAGGAGGGTCTACAGCCATGTTTTAGCTCACTGTACATTCCATAGAGGACAAATACAATTTGCATATCAGGCTGGTCCCAATTGCAGTCTTGCATCCAAATGCTAGGCAATTCTCCACTGAATAAGAAAACTATCAGCAACCACAGTCACGCGTTTCAGCCTTGTTTGGCATCATTAGTGGGATTAAGCTGGGCCTCTCTAGATAGAGTGAGAAAGAGACCCACGTCTGTGCTACTTTTAAAAGATGCCAGCCCAAGCGCTGGCTACACACACCCTGTACAAATCTCTGCTGCTCTCGAGCTAGCCTTGCACTTTAAACAATACAAAAAAGCCTGTATTATCATTTTTAACTTAGGGTTAAACCTGAGGTTTTTCAAAATGTACAAAAATGTGGCAGCAAGTTTAACAAAATGTATGAATTCAAATGTGTCTGTATAGAAATCACCTAAAGGCAGGTTAAATATGACATTTAAATTGTAGTATATGGCTGAGTGATGGATTTGAGATTCTGAAACAAATGTCCTTGATGCATGGAGGCTCTTGTTGTTGGAGAATGCCATTTCTGTCTAGACTAAACACACCCTAGTGTAGGAATAGTAGGACTGCCAACCCAAGACTAGAGGAGAAATCTAGTCAAGATAAACTACGTTATAAATTAATGTGATTATAAATATATGGGAAGTTAAATAAAAATGTTCCATTTGTATTGCGGTTCAAATGAATCACTATGTGCTCGATTTTATTTGAATCTTAAAAAATTGACTAATATCAGAATAAATAACGGACCTTCAATTAACCAATAATAATAAACACTTCTTTTTTTTAAAGTAAGCAAAAATAGAAAAAATGCCAAATGTGTGAGCTGGTGTTCTGTACTTAAATGTTGTCCTCTCCTGCTGGACATCTATGGATGCTGAGAGAATGTTGGTGCTTGGACAGATTGACAGCTCAGGAGAATGTTGTTGTGTGTTTGCTGTTGTTCTGAGAGTGCGATCTGGGGATTTTGAGGTTTGGTACATAGTGGTTCTCACTTCAGGTGCTAGGAATACAAGAGAGTTAGGTGAGCTCTCTCTGGAACAGGCCATGCAAAACTGCCCATGCAAGAAGAAATCTTCCCTTAGGTCAATCCCTGCAACCTTTAAAGTCAGCCCCTGAGATTAGTTGATGGTCATGACGAAACCTTTAAGGGCAACTGAAGTCTACTGAGTCCAAAATGGATATTCTGAAGGTATAAGAGGTATTCGTGGTATGAACACAGACTCCCCCTGGCCAGAACCGGTTAGCATTTCTGTGGAGAGCTTTCACTCGCAATCTGGTGCCATTACAGTCTGCAATAATTTCACAGGTGCTCCCACTTTGAAAAGAGTGTTTCTGTCTGAGAAGACCAGGAGGATTTAAGAACTCAATGGGTTTGTGGACTGAGTCATCAGTTTGAACCACTGAGTTTACAGATGTGTACTCCATTTGGACTCCTCCTCTGTTCTTTGGTGTTAAACTGACACACTCACATAACCATAATGTAGATTTCTCGATCGATTTTTTTATGTCAGGGTACATCTTGGATGTGAGGTCTGCTAGGGAAATGACTGTGCCTAGGTCGGAATGGATGACAATTTCTCTCTCAAATGCGGGATACTCTGTGTTACCAATTTTAAGAAGCAGTTCAGAAACGAACTTTATAATGAAGATTTAAAATGCAAATTTGTACTTTTCTAACATCTTCGTATTGTGAGATATGGGTATCCTTCAAATAAATACACCCCCCTTTTCCACCTCCCTTAAGTGGATTTTCAGAAAACGGTAAAAACACGTGTTTCTCCATTTTTGAATAAGAATCTAAATACCAATTTTCACATCTGTAACATCTTCGGTTTAGAGATAAATGTATCCTCATAAAAAAATCCACCTCCCCTTTTCTCCCCCATAGGGACGGAATTTCCCCAAATCCTTACTTAGTGGGTGCCTACTTCATGAAAACAATGTAACTTTCAAAGTTCACATTCCTGGGTTAAACGGTTTGAGCTGGGTGTTGATGAGTCAGTCAAAAATCACCCCCCCTTCCGCCCCTTGGGGTCGGAATTTACAAAAACCATTCCTTAGTTTGTGCCTACGTCATGAAAACAATGTAAACAAATAGAATGCCTGATACAGAAACAGGGAGACGACTGCAAACACAGCCTCGTATGCTGTACCAGCATTTGAAATAAATAGTAGCCATCACGTGTGACAGGAGCGTGAAGTACAACATCATGTTTAGCTACATGGGATTCCCAAAGCTCAATATCTAAACCGCGGCCTCCCTGTTCCTGTATCGGGCATTCTATTTGCATCTTGAAAGTAAGGAATGATGTACTAGATAAGATCTATGCTTCCCGATAGAGATTTATGACGATTAAGCATGCACATATTCAAACATTGTAGACATGAGTTGTGTTCCCAGTAACGTATATATGATATGATAATTTATTTATATCGCGCCCATACACAAGTGTATCGGAGCACAACGAGGCAAGGGAGGGGAAAAAGGGAGGACAAAACAATGATTTTACCAGGCCCAGTGACATTGACAACGAGCAAGTGCAGGGGAGAAGGGAGGGAGAGAGTGCACAGGGCAGGGGAGGAGTGGAAAGTGCTGAGCATGAGATCAAACAAACAACAGGTAGTGCAGCCGGCAGGTGGTAAGTGCAAGGATCAGGTGCAGACAACGGGTTTCTAATAAGTACAGGAAGGGGACTGTAGGGTTGTAGATACAGACCCAAGTGCAAGGGTTGCCAAGAGGCAGTGCAGGTATGTGGCTGGGTGGGCAGGGATCTGGACCCGAAATCAGAGGGTAGGCAGGTGCCTAATGCTGAAGCAGACAGAGATCAGCAGGGGAGAGGAAGAGTGAATGCAGAAGCAAAGAGGAAGGTCTTGAGGTGCTTCCGGAACTGAAGATCGTTCTGCTCATGTTTCAGAGAGACTGTTCCAGAGGGAGGCCCCAGCCGAAGAAAGCGATCTACCCCCAACTAGTTTCTTGGAGAAGGGATTGACTCTGAGGGAGTTGGAGGAGTGAAGAGCTTGAGTAGGAAAGTATATACGAAGGGAAAATTGAATGTATTGTGGACCCATGCCCCGGGAAGGCCTTGTGGAAAATGTAAAGGGTCTTCAATCTTCAATTTAATCCTAGCAGCCACTAGGAGCCAATTTAGAGAATTCAGGGCTGGAGAGGTACAATCCCTGGGCTTGGGGCCAAAGCCAGGTCTCGCAGTGCTGTTCTGGATGAGCTGCAGTGGGCGGAGAGTAGTTGCAGGCAGATTTCGAAAGAAGCTGTTGCAATAGTCCAGTCTAGAGAGAACCAGAGCTCGAGAGACAGTGAGTTTATGGGGAATGAGAGTAAAGGAAGAATACCTCTGAGGAGGTACAGTTGGTAGTTTGACTTCTTAGAGACATCATATGTGTGGAGAAAAGGAAAGCGTGGTGAAGAGGAGGTGGCAAGTACAATTCACACTCCTATCGCCTACTTTGAAGTACCAGGAACATTCACGCCGCAATATGTGACATATGATGAGCAAATAAACCAGCAGAGAGCCGCAGTTGGGCTCTGTCCAGTACCTATCAGAATAACAGCACCTATTGAAGTACCAACACCTAAGAAAACTTGGACAGTAAGGTACCCATTGAGAAAACCATATTGACAAGTGAGACAGAATGACGATTGTCAGAATGTAATACCCGAAGAAGCTAAGAACATGCTGAAGGAAGACGAATGACGACATCATAAGAACCCAGACTGACTCACATATAGAAGATATAATGACCTGAGAATGATGAAAAGAGACGAAACACCATGGATAAGTGACATCCTGATCCTAAAGTGAAGAAATGTATGTCAAAATATCAGAAAATTACGCCATAAGCACGATGAAGATATTCAGTTAGTTTAACCGTGTACATATGCACAGTAACCACAATAAGCACAGTAATCGTGAGGCTTGCTTATGCTTAGTAGAAAGATAGATTGCGGCAAGCGCCACCTATACATATCTACCTCAAAAGGAGCACTTTATATAAGTATACTTCCACTATGCACAAGAGCAGAATCAGCCAAAGGTTATTAAAGGTCTCAAGAGGAGAGTTTTGCAGCAAACAAATCAAGAATTAAAGACGGAGAGAAACTCAGACGAAGATAAGCATGCCAAGAAGCCAAGGTCATATCGTTTGAAATAGTCCAACAGTGGATACAATTAATGAGAAGAAGAACAGAGTATCCTGTTCAGAAAGGTCAAGATAAGCCTTAGATGGCAGACGACTGGCAGAATTAAATCGTATACATGAAATTACATGCATGAAGAACAAGACAATTTCACGGTGCTGGAATCACGTGACCAGACCAGCAGGAAGGCATGACACTTTCACACCTACGCATGGACCTTTGGCATGTCCAGACGCCTTAACTAACTTTCCCAGACCAAGAAGCAGACTCGAGGCCAACCACAAAGAAATAATTGACACATCACCACTGAAGTGATGATTGATTGTAGCAATAATTCGAGGGAAGCTGGGGGTGCAGACGAACTCCCTGCACCTGGCCGGCTATTCTGCACGCTGCTAAGCAAGTGGAAAAGTATGAGTGGGGTTGATGACAACCCAATCATAGTGGACCATGTAATGTAGGGTCCTATAGTTAGTAGAACCAATGAGACGTTGTACTTTTAGTGACGTCTACAGTAGCCATTTTGAAGGAAGGGCTTAGATGCCCGACCTGACATTGTCTATCCAATCCCCTTTCCCCGTTACCATATACAGATATAATACCTATATTAAAGTTACCTTCCTAGAACCAATCAAGTTGCATGCTAAGTTTAAGCGTCACACGTCAGTGATGAGTTTTTGATATAAATGTTCTGTTTTTTCTGAAATTAATTGGAGTTGAAGCGAGAAGGAAGATCGAGCGATTGCGGATATTCATGAACTTCCTGTTTTTTGTACTTGTCATTAAATGGACTCCCTTTGCCAAACTATTGAGTTGTCATTATGGATTTGATGCGAGAGTATTAATCTGCATCCCCATCCATCTCAAGGGTGCTGCTACTCATCTTAAAATGCTTTTAGGAAACCCCCTACGGGCCGGCTAGGGTCTCTACTGCACAGTTGGTAGCAGAGATTGGTGGTTCGATTAGAATCGATTAGATAAAGCACCTGTTAGCCATCGACATAAGTAACTCTAGCTCCTCTACAATATCACAAGTCCTTTACCATCTGGCTGAGTAGAACGAGAGGCTCCCCGTGGATAGTGGTTAGTCTAAGTAAAAACCGTGCAGGTTAAGGTCTGAAGGGACCCTTGCTTTCCCCCATAAACCCCTTCCCACTTCTAGGAGCAGCTGATCGGACGAACGGCACAGAGGGAGTAACGAAAAAAAATGCGAACGTGAGTGAAAAAGACTAAATGCTTTGCCAAAAAGTTGCATGCCTTAGAACAAGTAAGGGAAGTTAACGGAGGGAGGTGGGACAAAAATAACGTCAGAGTAATATTATAATGTATATATAAGGGGAAATAATATTGACTCGAGGGTGGCCGAGCAATAGAGAGATACCGGGAGGATACCCGAGAAAGGAGGATACGCCCAGATACCTAGGTTTTAATATAGCGCTAGAAGAAGCCTGCATTTAAAGTCCTGAATTAATAGGACGACGTAGACGACCAGAATCGATTAAAAAGGCGATCTGAAAGAAATGGGCTTACATTTCTGCCCCAATTAATAATAATAGGGGCAGAAATGCATCTGAAGAAGCAGATGGCATGAGATTTATGTAGCCGGCCGGAGCCCGTCTGGTCTGTCGTGTCTGTCTTGTGGTTTTTTTTTTTCTCTTTTTTCTGACGTCACGAGGTAAGAACATTTTTGGGGGAAACAGCATGAAAATTGTGTGATTGAATAGAAAAAACGTATGACAGGAATTGGTGGTTGTTTGAAATAGTAAAAGTAAATTTTTTGTGAAAAAACAGCATTGGAGCTTGCGACGATTGGTGCTCACTCATATTGTTGATTTTGTTTGAGAAACGTAAAGCATTACAAAGTGTTATATGAGGAGAAGATAAATAGAGTTAAGCATGGAAGACGTTACACCGTTAGTACACTTGTGCAAACAGTTGCCAAAACATGCACCTAAACTGAAGTAGTACAGTGCAGAATGGGTAAAAGGAACCGTCAACAAAATGTTTATGCTATGGCCTCAGGGCGGATCACCATCTAAAACGGTCCTGCAACAAATGATAACATATTTGCACGTCACATATACTGGCAAAAAGTTAGATACACACCTAGCTAGTTTAGAGCTTTGGAAGATGTACCAAGAGGAAAAGGAGGAGGAGCTACTGTTAGATTGGATACTTAACATATGCACAGAGGGGGGTGAAACGCCTTCTGCACCACCCACCCCATCTGAAACAAAAAGCAAAGCCAGTAAAGAAAGGATTATATCCGTTGAGGGAGCTTAAAGCAGCCACGGGATATAGCAACCCGGCATATGAGTCACCTACGCAAAGTAGTGATGAAAACCCAGACAAGGACAGAGACAGAGATATTATCTCCAAAGTCCCGAGGGACAAGGAGAGACGCGCGAAAGAAAAAGGAGACCAAGCACAAGCAAGTACATCTCTAGATACGAGTAGAGAGGGAAAGAGATGGAAAGGAGATGAGGACAGGACTGATGAGCTAGCATTGACACAGAACGAATGGATGGGAGGCCAGATTTTATTGAAACTTGATGGTAAAGGCATTGAGGACGTGAGACAAAAGGGAGAGCCAGACAATTGAAGAAGGAAAAGGAAAACCGACTGAGAGAAGAAGGAATCAGAAAAAAGGACAGAGACGAGAGAAGTTGTATTGCGAAGAGCCAGAAAGGAAACACAATCATAAGCCAAGAGCAGCTAATGATCAGGACAGGCAGGAACAAAAGGAGAATAGACAAAGAAGAACAAAAAAATTGGGAGGAGAGAATAAAAAGATGAAGGGATAAGGAAATACAAAAGGGCAAATGAACGTAGAGATGCGAGGAAACAAGAAGAAGATAGGAAACGGGGAAGCACAGAGAGTTCGATAACGACATAGAACTCAAGCGAAGACAGAGAGCATGGGATCTTGAATATCTGGAAAGAGAGGTTAAAAAACCTGATCCAGTAGTAGACTGGGAAGACATATAATAATTCTTTCCTGAGTACAATTTAGTACCAGGCACATCTAGGGCAAATATCGAAGATGACTTCGACACCAGAAGCGTCGGATAGACGATCGATAGAATATATGATGAAATGGGCTAGAACAGGTACCCCAAGGGAAAGGAGAGGACGAGCCTCTGGAGAGCACTCAGTTGTACAACACTGAGGGCGCCTCCCGAAGTAGCAGAAATAGAGAGCTGTCCCTAGATAGGTTGACGCTAAACAGGAACGAGGATGATGAGAGGAGTTGCATGAGTTGGGCACAGACAATATCAGCCGCAGAAAGAAAGAAATATGAGGGAAAAGATGAGAGAAGACACAAAAAATGATTCCCTAGAGGAAAGGGAATAAGATGGTCAGATTCTAGTGGATCTGCACCTAAGACATCAGAGTCAGCCACACAGTCAGATCGACGCAAAGAAGTATCTTACGGTCAGAGAAGGGTGTCTCCATCACCCTATGTGAGCAGACTAAGGACATTGCCAGGTAGACAGAGATGCAGGAATATTACCCCTGCAGTGGATAGAAAAATGATGAGAGGATAAGGAGTGCCATATGTTACAATTCCCGTTACTCGAAAAGGGAGGAACAAGGCCACAGTATATACCCTGGTCACACATGGATCGAGAACATTTGAAAAATAAGCTTCCAATGTTAACATCGGGAGTGGGAAAATGGATACATGAGCTAGAAAAAATGACGGGTGGGAACACGTTAGCTATCAGGGATATTAAGGGTCTTTTAATCGCCATACTTGGTGATAGAGCTGACGATGTGTGGACACGTGCAGGTTACCCTGGTGTGACTACAGTTAATACTGCGCATGATGGAGAGCCGTTTAACAATTGCAGAGCCGCGGTATGGAAAGCATTACAATTGCTATACCCGGACACTTCAGACATGGGAGCTATAATGACACGTAAAATGAAGGAGTCAGAGGATCCTTTGCTTTACATTCAGAATTTCCAAGACGCATGGGTGTTGGAAACTCACAAATCTTGGAGGAAGTCCATTCACTCAGCATGGGACAAAGTTATATATGGACTAGGACAGCTCACTGGGAAACCTGCGTTCTATCCTATCAGTGACACCAAACCCTCACGAGGAACCAAGGGTAGATGTTATAGGGGATAAAGAATATTCCTTCTTAGTTGACAAAGGTGCAACACGCTTGTGTATATGTGAAGGCAAGTTTTCCTTGTCTGGCTATGCCATAAATACTCGGGGCTTCACAGGAGCAACAAGTCGTGTTCCTTTTACAAAAGAACTTCCAGTTTCTATAGGAGAATGTGACATGAATGTGCCACTGCTGTATTCAAGGCAAACACAGGTAAATATATTGGAATGCGACCTAATGACAAAGTTAAACATGACAATCTTGTTCACGGAGAAAGGCATAGTATGTTCAACTCCAGGAATGCATTATTTGAACGCATGCGAAATGATTAGAGCATACGCAGGACAAACAGCTATGAGAGCTGTTCCATTGGAACCAGAAATATTTGCGTATGGAGTGCGTACATTAATGTCATGGCTACAAGGCATTACAGACAAACTAATGAGAACCACAGATGAGTTTCTATTTAGGCCAAGAATACCTATGCATGAGGAAAAGGGACAAGTGTTTAGCGATAGTGTGTCAGATTGCGCACAATAATGGAGGAGAGGAATCGCCACTCTCCCCCGAACCACAGAAGCCGAATGAATTCGACCCTCCCACCGTGGTTGGCACAGGCGCCTGATAATATACACAGGACACCACGTGGCAGCCAATGGGGGGGAAGAGGAGTTAGGGAGAGGTTGTGGATAGGGTAGGGGGAAGTTAGGAACACCGGATAGAGGGTTAGGGAACTCCTAAGGTGGATAGGAACAGGGAAGCACAGGGAAAAACCTCCTTATCTAGTTCTTTTACTCAACCAAACACATAGTGTATGCACTATTAATCTTGCCTCCAACCTACCTCCAAATCATCTAAACACACCTTAATAGTTGTGAACATGTAACAAGATGAACATTTAGCAAGCATAGATGAATACAAACAATGGAATTAGATTCCATACATGAAATACATGACACATGGCCCGTTGGGCAAGCTGAAGCAACACTGAACACATATAGCCGTAATGTACATGCCCAGATAAGAAAACCAGATCACTGTTGTGCACAAACAGCCCCTAACCCTGAATGTCCTGTAATGTATATTGCTGAGTTAGCAACCAGAAACATTGTTTGCCGTGAGCGTAGTGCTTGTTTGGTCACACTCTTCATGAAAATCAGAAGCGCCCTGCCGTGTGCCTTTAAACACACGAGTATTATGCATCAAATTCCTTAACATGAATTCACTGGAAAACACACTTTGCTTCCATCTATTACTGTGCCCAGTACTTATCTGCGCTCCGAGTGGCCCCACAGGACCACTCGGAGTTTGAAGAAAATGCTGTAAGAACTGCCAGCCAGCCCGCCCGCTTCGTCCTGCTCCAAAGTCTTTACGAGCTGCAATCAAAGCTCCGCACACGTCCAGCTCCAACCGCACCCATCCAGGAACACAAAATAAGCCACACCTGCGGGCGCGAGCGTGTTGGCTTTATGCTGCCTTTCATTACTTGCAGCTGGCAACGCGTGGCAACATTGCGCTTGAACTACAGTTCCTCCCCGGAATGCTGGGAAATGTAGTTCTATTTCCCAAGCTTTAATAAGCAAACTTAGTTACTCCCCGGCGGCACCAGCCCTTATTCCTGACATTGTGCTAGGAAAAGAGGTGTTGATCGACGGTTGTGATGATGAAGGCAGACAATGGTGCACAGTAATGGGCATTGAGGAAGGATACAGATTGACTGACGTCACTGATGACGATCTGTTTGAAGAGCAAATAGGTGTAGATGAAACAACAGTTGAGGTTAATCTCACTTATTGGGTGAAAATGATCAAAAGAGAGGTGCCCCAGAGAATGATGCTGGCACAAAAACGTCCTGAATATTTTGATGACGACATGGCAAAGGTGCCTGTCTCAGTGTGGACTACAGGCCCTTATAACGTAGGCTTGTTGAAAGGAGTCAGAGAAGTAAAGATTAAATTGAAACCAGGAGCAATTTTACCAAAAGCACGACAGTATCCCATGTCTAGGGAAGCAGATGAAGGGATTTTCAAGACAATTTCTGCTATGATGTAACAGAGTATTTTAGTGACATCAGAGTCATCATGCAATACCACAGTTTACTCTATCAAAAAATCAAAGGAGGGGTCTTGGCAATTAATCCAAGATCTAAGGCCGATAAATGATATTATAGAGGCTGAGTTCCATCTAGTCCCTAACCCGTCCACAATCCTATGTAATAGACCCGTTGAGGCAAAATATTTCACGGTGATTGACTTGACAAAAAAATTTTCTCAATCCCATAGCACAAAGACTCGCAAGGTTTGACGTCATTCACGTTCAGGCAAATGCATCTGAAAAGAACAAGGTTACCTCAGGGGTAATGTGAGTCTCCTTCGATTTTCAACAGTCCTGCAGATGGACTTGAGCAATATTGCATTAGAGTGTTGTCTTGCAATATGTGGATGACATCTTAATTTGCAGCACAACAGAGGAAACATGCAGACATGATTCTCTTCTATTCAGCTATTGACTGTATTTGGCTGAGAAAGGATATAAAGTTGACAAAGAGAAGTTATAATACTGTCAACAAGAAGTGCTGTACATAGGCCAGCTGATCTCACATGAGGGGAAAAGGGTTACCCCTGAAAGGGCTGCAGCCATATTAAACACAGCCGAGCCACACACGATAAAACAAATGCAGAGATTTCTAGGATTATGCAATTATGTCAGGGCATGGGTCTTTGACTACAGCTCCTATACCAAGCCCTTGTTACAAACCTTAAAGAAAGCACAGAAGACGAAAGAGAAAATGGAATGGACCGAAACCATGGAAGAAGGGTTTTTCGAACTAAAAAAGGCCATTTGCACGGCAATAGTTTTAGGGATCCCAATTATGCGGAGGAATTCTACCTGTTTTCACACACGAATGGCAGTGTTATGACGGCAGTACTCACACAGAGAACCACATTAGGGTACAAGCCCCTGGCATATTACAGTGGGAACTTGGACCCAGTGATGAGAGGTCACTTCCCGCTCGAGAGATAGTGAGGTCACTTCCCGTGTGAACAAAGTTTAGCTGCTGCAGCGGTTCGCCGTAGAGAAAGCTACAACCATTGTGATGGGATGCTCAATGACGTTCATCGAGTACGCACTATTTGCCATTCTAGAGAAACCGAAAGGCACATTGACATCTCAGTGAGCTTCTGCTTATGAAGTGATCATATCAAATCCATCGATTAAGATAATTTGATGTTAGATAGTGAACCCGGGTAAGTTTATAGCAGAGCCAGTCACTGAAGGAGAGCCAATACATGACTGCGCGAACTAAAGAATTTTATGTCGAGATTACCAGAGTGAAAGAAAATGCATTGGCAGAAGAAGAAATCGTCTTGGTTGACGGTTCTTTGAGAATCAATCAAAATGATGGGCAGAGATATACAGGCACCGGTGTGATGAAGCACACAGAGATTGGAGAATTTCGAGTACTCATTAGTGTGCGATTACCATCTCACTATTCAGCACAAGCTGTAGAATTATTGGCGTTGATACTCGCACTCGAGAATCACCAGGAAGTGACGGTGTACAGTGACTCTGCCTATGTGACATCAACAGTGCACGCAGGCCTAGCAGGCTGGAAAAGGAGGGTCTACCTCCGAGCGGACGGCACGCCAGTGCAGCACGCAGCCTTATTGGACAGGCTCATTAAGGCACTAAAACTCCCAGTGGGCATAACGGTTGTGAAATGCACCACCTACACGAAAGGGGCAGATTTTATCTCACGAGGAAATCAAGCAGCAGACACAAAAGCCAAGCGTGTGTCGACCAAAGACGAAATAATAATGAATGTGGAAATAATTGATGTGCATGAGAGAATGATTGTTGCACGAAGTGAACCTGAAGGTTATAGTAATATGGAGAAAACCCAATTAATGGAGCTCCAAGGGGAGGCACCACAGGAAGAAAAGAACCTCTGGAAGCGGCAAGGGTGTTCTTTAAACCGGTGATGCCTATAGCCTTATTGAAAATAGCACTGGAACAGTTACACTATTCAGCACACATGACAAAAGAGAATCTAGCAGCGACGATTGCTGAAGACAGGTTCATACTGAACTTGGCAGAGCATGTTGCATTTTTTATGGTGAACTGTATAATCTGTCAACAGTTCACGGCTGGGCATACAATACGAGTAATTACAGGAGTCATCGCAAGGCCCAACGGATCTTTTCAGCACTTGCATGTCGATTAAGTCGATATGATTCAAGTATGTAACTGGTACAGGTACCTAATTGTTGTGGTGTGTCCATTCTCTAGATGGATAGAAGCAGGTCCATGTACACACCCAGACTCTACCTGTGTGGCCACATTTCTGGTGAGGGAGCTATTTCCCAGATGGGGAATATGTGAGGTCATGAGGTCAGACAATGGACTTCACATTGTTAATGCAGTATTTGAACAGATCAGCTTGTTGCTTGGTATAAAGCACGTTTTCTACGACGTATCATCCTCAAGGTAATGGGAGATGCGAGAAGCTCAACGGCTTGTTAAAGGGAAGGATAGCCAAGTTGAAGCTTACTCTAAAAAAGGGATGGCTACACTGCCTTCCACTGGCACTGTATGCGCTCAGAAACCAGCCTGGTTCTGATCACCATCTTACACCGCATGAAATCGTGACAGGCAGAAGGATGCACACGCTATTGACACCCTGAGATAGAGCTAGATGTGATGCTCAGCCAACAGGGGAAGTGTTAGGATCAGAAATGAAAAATTACTTGAATTGCATGACATCTTATCTTACTGTAATTTCAGGACAGCTGCAGCAATGACAAAATGGGTGCAGGGCAGCACAGAACACAGAAGGAGATACTACAACAGACCAAGTTCAGGGTTTACGTATACCACAATTGTTCCCTGAGGACACGGTCCTGGTGAAAAACCACACAAGAAAAAAGTAGGACGAGCCAAGGTTCAAAGGGTTTACGTATACCACAATTGTTCCCTGGGGACAGGGTCCTGGTAAAAAACCACACGAGAAAAAAGTAGGACGAGCCAAGGTTCAAAGGTCCATTCAGAGTGGAGGACAACACTCCTTCTGCAGTCAAGTTCCAGGGAAGAAGAGCCTGGATCTTTTTGGGTGACATCAAGCCATACATCGGAGAAGATCCTCTGCCCACACCCCAACGCGTAGAGACTACAGACGACAGGGAAAAACCACAGCACGTGCAGATGAGATCCATGACGAGGAAGAAGGACGCATGACCAGCAAGGCAAAGGCAAAGAACTTTTGTGCAAAGTTGTGGCTTCATTTTGGACATTTCCTCTGAGCTAAAAATGGGATAGGGACATACACACGGACACTCTGTGCATCCTATTTTCAGAGTGAAGAAGTAAATTGCACGTATAAACCACAACATAGTCTGTTGACTTTGAACTTTGGACTGAGGCACACTGAAGCCTTGATAAGAAAAGGATATGCCAAATTGTGATCGAGGACACATAAATTGGAATAAAATACAGTATCCAGACTCTTTTCATACAGAAGCCTTATTTGGACTCACTTATGGTGTCACGCAGTAGTGACATCAATAAGGACGTTTTAATCTACTTCGAGTTAGTATTGAGATCATACCTGTCGTTAGTGGCAAGGCTCACTAGCATCACCAAATTTCTTCAAGAGCCTGAAAACAAAAAGACAATAAGGAGGCTGCTCATTGTGATTGCCGAGCAGTTACTTTTGCTTCAGGAATACAGCGAGGACGAGACAAATGTCCCCAGCAGAAGAAGCAGCAAATAGGCTTGTCAGCGTGCTATTCTTTTGCTTAATTGAAGACTTTCCAGATCTTGTTGGGGGACACACTGATGTCTTGACATTTCTTTGAGATCCAGCAAACACAGAACTTTGAGTATAATCCTGAATGGAATCATAATTCAGGTTGCTCTTCAAGTTCATCAAAAGCACAGAAGATTGTAAACTTTCTGTCGAGGGACAGATCGAGAAAGTGTTGCCAGAGAACTTCACTCCTGCTTTTTCTACCAAGGACACGACATGTCTTCTGGAAGGAAACAGATAAGAGGCATTGACTGGGAGCTTGCTTATTTTGAACACGCAAACTAAGAGACTTGCTGAACTTATTACCTTACCTGACATTTTCATATACGGAAAAGAGAACGGTTTCCAGAGACAAGAGACAATATATTATTCGTCACAGTATCTGCAACCTACAAGCAGAAAAGCAGAACCCAGATATAACATTACCTAGAATGTATTAAAGAGTTAGTTTTCTTTCCTTGATGATCGAGATGGGCAACCAAAATAGTAATCTTGTCATCCCTCAGGGGGAGAGATGCTCGTATTGTCCCGGAAATAAGTGTTGTAAGTTAACGTATAGAGGAATTATGCACCTATGCATTGTATTCATCATTCTCTTACTGTCACTGACGAATAGAACTGCATTTTTTTATTGGTGCACAAAGCCTTCTGATTCCAGTGCACCCACCTAATGACGTAAGCATGAAACCCACAAAGGTACCCAGACCTTACATAGTCATTCCAGTCCCTAGAAGTTCCGATAGCGGAATGATTGAACTTGAAATGGATGTGATGAGCAATAATACACACGCACACTTGTAACAAATAGATTGAACCGACGGAAACAGGGTCAGCAGAGCAAACATGAGAGGGGGTTAATGAAAAAAACACACACGCAAACGATGAGTGCACATACACCTGGTCTAGTGTCAATAACTGCAGAACCACAAGCCAAAGAATGGGAGAAGGTTGGACAACCAACAATGAGAAGTTCCACTATAAGTGAAGTCAAAAGACAAATGGAAAAAGCTGAACTTTTAAAGAGACAATAGGAGTTGGAAAATAAACAGACAGCATTGACAAGCACCCTCAATCCAACAATGAAAGGGACAAGTACAAGTCCTACAAAACTATCACGTGCAGAGATGATAGCAGAATCAATTTGGCCCTTGATAGCCAAAGCCAGGAAAAGGCAAAGAGATAAGGAAGGAATGACAGCGCTTTCTACTACGCAAGGACCTCGGATGGAGATGTCTGAGAATCCTCCAGCAAGAAGAAGCTATATGGATACGATTAATGATGTGATGATTGCAAACTACAGGAAAACCTTAAAAATCAGGAGAAGCACACAAGAAGATAATAACGAACTAAACGACTACCTGGACAGCACAGCACACTTGAGAAATACCATCTGGTATCAACTTATGAAAGATGATGGAAGACGAAATTCTGAGGAAGAATGCTTTGTGCACGCCTACCTTACAGCATGGGGAAGTCAAAGATCTTTGTAGCTGTTGAAATAGATGTGCATCGGTGCACTGTCTATCACAGCAATGTGCAAGACCAGAGGATAGTTCATGGGAAGTGATGCTTCACTCAAATGGGCAACTGAAGCAACTGATCCAAATGAAGACTATTATGTCCAGGATATAAACAATGGAAAAACAAAGAACATTATGATCAGATATGAGAAGCCTGGAGTTAAAGGAGCAGAGATCAGAAGAGAGACAAACCAAAGACTGAACGTTCAAGGAAAAACTCCAGAAGAAAGTCGGAGTTGGAAGAGCAGAGGCCAAATGCAAATCTGGGGAACAGTGCTTTCACCGGATGCATGGGAGAAAGTAGTAGTGATCTGCAGAGCATGGATGGTCATTGATCTGACCAGGCTACCATTGACATAGTACAAAATGGATGCAAGACATTATGGCCAAGACTTGCTAAACTATTGACATGGGTCGAAGGAGGACCCTTGCAGTTAGTGCCATTGGAGAGTCCAAAATTCTGCTTCAGGAATAATGGCACAAGGAAAATGGGAGAGAATCAGAACTGTGGACGAGTATTTGATGCTCTGGGAAGATACATGGAACAGCAGTTATCAATAATCATTATTGGGCATGTGGATCTCAAGCATACATCAGACTGCTGAAGAATTGGGGAGGTATATGTATATTAGTAAATGTCCATGTCCCAGCAATGGTGATCCCAAAAAGTGATCTGAACATTGACAGTTTCCCAAAAGGAGATGCTCACCTGAGAAAAAAAGAGATCTGTGGAACCGATGAGCCCGAATGAAGAGAGAGAATTACCTTTCTGCTAAATCAGAAGCCGCCTTTTATGCGATCCCGTATGAGCACAGGTTGTTCCGCCTCACCTCATCAGTGTTCACGACAATTCTGATGTCAAGAGATCAGGTCGGAGCAAATACTAAATGATTGCAGATAACCAGATGGGAGTTACTGCAGACCATTAACATGACAATAAAAGGATTCAATGCAATCAAGAAAGAGTTAAGGGCGATTTGAATAATGACTCTCCAGAACAGATATGTCCTTGACATGATCACAGCTATGGATGGAGGCGTTTGTGCAAAAATCGGAAACTCATGTTGCACGTTTATACCATTTCACGATGATGAAAATGGAACCGTAAC
Organism: Ambystoma mexicanum; assembly: GCF_040938575.1. Taxonomy (NCBI): domain Eukaryota; kingdom Metazoa; phylum Chordata; class Amphibia; order Caudata; family Ambystomatidae; genus Ambystoma; species Ambystoma mexicanum. The sequence continues at coordinate 558,827,221 of NC_090931.1, forward strand.
AGAGTCCATAGGTATGCTGACGAAACTACAGAATCAAATGATTGATGAATCTGACGAAGTTGACGATGACAGCTGGTTTGGATCACTGTTTTCATGGGTTCCACAATGGATGGCAGATGCTTTCAAATTCCTAGGAGCCCTGCTAGTGATGATATAGCTCGGATTCTGTGTTATCAAGATAATAATATCTCAGTGCCAGAAAACTGCAAAAAGGCCATAGCGACGCAGATCATGATTGATGTTGAGTCAGGATGGAAACCCAAGGACCTGACTGTTGAAGAAATAAGAGACTTCTATTTACAAAAACATCAATTGGTCCAGGTCGTAACCTATAAATACCTAGGCATTTGGATTAATCAATCTGTAAACAAACTTCCCTGGGTACTCCATCTGAAATCCAAAGCAAAAGCACTAGCGAGACAGGGCTCGACTATACATAGAAAATTTGGCACATTTTCACTCAAGCCGGTGTTAGCTTTCTATAAGCAAAAGGTCACTGCCATATTAGCATATGGAGGAGAATCCATGATTAACATGGATCAGTCAATATGGATGCAACTCAAGGCCATTTATTGGCGGAAAATCCTTGCCCTTCCGCAATTAATACCCATGCACTGAATACGATATGAACTAGATCTGCAATCTCTTTGTTCAATGGTTGTATAGAAAACTCTTGATTTATATAGAAAATTAAACAACGAAGACAGCATACCAGCATTAGATATACTGAGAAACTCACAATTGAAGGTTAACGATACAGTATTGACAAACATGGAACCAGGCAGCTAAGAACATATGCACTGAAAAGGATATCTCTCTCGACATGCTGACGAATAGGCCCCAGAAAGCCAAAAAACTGTTAGCAAGACTTGATTGGATTGAGACCCAAGACAAGAAAAATCTATATAAGCTAAACCTAAAGTGTGACAGAGAATCAAGAGCTATTAATCAATTACCAAACTATCTCAATCTATTTCCGGATCGCCAATTTCGAGACACGTTGCTAAGATTTAGGATGGACATTCTTCCCACTTGTGAAATCTTAGGGATACGGAGCCAAAACAAAGATGTCAGTAAAGATTGTAGAGTCTGTAAAAACAGCGGAAAAATAGAAACTATCTACCATGTACGATCAGAAGCGACAAATATTCCGCGGAAAATACTTAAGTGCCACATATGAATTGGAAATCAAAGAACGCTGGAGCCAAATTCTTATGGGCAACAACAGAAAAATGGTGGCCAGAAGAACAAGTTACTTTCTTACCTGGTAACGTTCTTTCGATGGGATGGTCCGACGACGTATTCCATATCTATGACATGTAATCACCACAGCTGTGCTGCTTCGGAAACTTTTTTCGGCGTCTGTGTCCTGCGTCGATGACGTCGATGCGCCGTCGTCGAGGACCTCCTCCGACGTCATCCGATGTGATAAGTAGGACGCACGACGCCCGTAGCCTCAGTTGTAGTTTTTTCCCCCAGAACGTGTGACATTAGTCAACTGCCAGTCAGACACAAAGCCTTGCGGAACGTAAGCTGCAATCGCAAAAGAAATTCTGCAGCGGGAAAGGCAGGGCGGGAGCGATATGGAATACGTCGTCGGACCATCCCATCGAAAGAACGTTACCAGGTAAGAAAGTAACTTGTTCTTCGAGGGGATTGGGTCCTCCGACGTATTCCATATCTATGACAGACTCCCAAAGCAGTACCAGAGCAAGGAGGAGGGAAAGAATTTAGAATCAAAATTTAGAATAGTCAATCAAATAGCAGAGCAAAGGACCGCCTTGCCAAAGGCCAGATCCTGTGCTCGGATGGAATCAAGGGAATAGTGACGTACAAATGTATGTACTGAAGCCCAGGTGGCTGCATCACAGATGTTGCGAATAGGAACACCCCTCTGCAGGGCAGTAGATGCAGCCATACCCCTGGTAGAATGGGCCCGCAAGCCAGGCGGTGGGTCCTTACCCGCCAAGCGGTAGCACTCCGAGATGGCCAAAATAATCCAGCGAGACAAAGTCTGTTTCGTCACAGCTTGCCCTAAACGCTTTCCAGCGTAACCAATAAAGAGTTGATCGTCCACTCTGACCCGGGACATGCGTGAAACATAAAAGCTTAAAGCTCTCCTAGGATCAAGCCTATGGAGCCTCTCCTCTTCCTTACCAGGATGCGGAGGAGGATAGAATGCCGGAAGAACAACCTTCTGGGCCAAATGAAATTCCGTCACTACCTTCGGAAGGAAAGAAGGACGAACTCTAAGGACAACCCTGTCCTTGTGAAATACAGTGAAGGGTGGCTTAACTGAAAGTGCCTGTAACTCACTCACTCTGCGAGCGGAAGTAACCGCAACTAAAAACACAGTTTTCAGAGTTAACAGCCTCAAAGGGCAAGAATGTAAAGGCTCAAACGGAGCACCCATAAGAAACTTAAGAACAAGGTTTAAATCCCAACCGGGCACCAGGAAAGGTGACGGAGGGAACAAATTAGGGAGCCCTTTCAGAAACTGTGAAATTAAAGGGATTTTAAAGTAAGAACACTCTTCAGACGAGCGCTTAAAGATGGACAGCGCCGCCAGGTAACCTTTAATGGTACCCACTTGCAAGCCCCTGTGGGCCAAAGAAAGTAAAAAGGACAGAACCATGGGGATGTCACATGCAAAAGGATCCACATTCTGAACTCGGCACCAGTCGCAGAACTTACGCCAACGGCAACGGTACAGAGACTTTGTTGCTGGCCTTCGGGCCGAAAGCAACACCTCCATCACGTCTTCAGGGAGGTCCCAATCCATATACCTCAACCTTTCAGATGCCAAGCGTGAAGGTTGAGGGATCTGACCTCTGGATGGAGAACCTGACCCCCCTCCCGTGAGAGCAGATCGTCTCGGTAGGGAAGACGACGCGGAGGGCAGATGGCAAGTCGAGAAGGTCCGGGTACCACGTCCTCCGAGCGCACGCCGGGGCAATGAGGATCATCCGGGAACCGAACTTCCGTAACCTCCGCAGCACTTGCGGGATGACGGGGACTGGAGGAAACGCGTACAGCAGCGGGAACGACCACTCCACCACGAACGCGTCTCCCAAGGCTCCTTTTGGAGGAAATTCCCGTGAGCAAAACCTTTCGCACTTCCGGTTGACACTGGAGGCAAAGAGATCCACTTGAGGGGTCCCCCAAAGGGCGAAGATCTCCAGGAGAATCTCCTGAGCCAACTCCCACTCGTGAGAGATCGTGCTCTGCCTGCTCAGAGCGTCCGCCGTCACGTTTTCGTCTCCGGCCAGATGAACTGCCGAGATCAAAACTTCCTGCTGGATTGCCCAGAACTCGAGCTGCATCGCCTCCCTGCACAGAGGCAGTGACCCTGCCCCCCCCTTTTTGTTGAGGTAGTGCATGGCCACTGTGTTGTCCGTCGGGATCAGGACACTCTTTCCTCGCACAGTCGGCAGAAAAGCCTTCAGAGCTAGCCTGACGGCCCGCAGCTCCAACAGATTGATATGGAGTCTGGACTCCGACGGAGACCAACGACCGCTGACAGTCAGCCCGTTGGCATGAGCTCCCCAACCCGTGAGGGATGCGTCCGTCACGATCGTCACCTCCGGCCAGGGAAGCCAAAAAGGAGCCCCCTTCATCAAGTTGCCTTCGACGGCCCACCACAGAAGGTCCCGGGCGACCGAGGGCGGCACCTGAACCGGGTCCGACATCCTGCCGGAGGACTGCGACCATTGCGTCTTGAGCGCCCACTGCAAAGATCTCATCCGCAGGCGAGCCTCTGGCACCAGAAGAATGCAGGATGCCATGAGGCCGAGCAGCCTCAAGAACTCGAACGCTGGGAGCGTCTGGGCATGCTGAAACTTGTGCACCATCTGCTGAATGTGAAGAGCCCTCACCTGGGGAGGAAAACACTGCCCCAGGGAAGTGTCGAGCACTGCTCCGATGTACTGGAGCCGCTGTGTTGGCGGCAAATGGGACTTCTTTAAATTGAGGGAGAAGCCCAGCCTGTGAAGGGAGTGGCAGATGACGGACAGATGATCCAGGACTTGCTCGGGAGAGCTCCCCCTGATCAACCAATCGTCCAGGTAGGGGTAGACGTGAATCCCCCCTTGCCTGAGATGCGCTGCCACCACCACCATGAGCTTGGTGAAAACCACTCGGAGCGGAGGTCAATCCGAACGGCAGGACCCGAAACTGAAAGTGCGAGTCGCCAACCGCGAACCTCAGGTACTTCTTGTGCTTGGGATGGATCGGCACATGGAAGTAAGCATCCTTGAGGTCGAGTGACACCAACCAGTCCTGAAGCTGAAGGGCCTGGAGGACTTGAGAGAGAGTAACCATCTTGAACTTGTCCTTCCTGAGGAGTTTGTTCAAACCGCGCAAGTCCATGATGGGTCTCAATCCCCCGTCTTTCTTTGAAACCAAAAAATAAGGGGAATACCATCCCATGTTCCTCTTCGCTACAGGCACCAGTTCCATGGCGCCTTTCTCCAGCAGGGCTTGAATTTCCTGTGCAAGGAGCGGATCCGGACTCTGCAAAGAGAGGTTCCCCGGTGGATTGTCGCGAGGCCTGTGCCGAAAAGGAAGACAGTAGCCGTGGGTTATGATCTCCAGAACCCACACATCTGAAGTAATGGCTTGCCACTCTACAAGATGCTGCGCCAGCCTTCCCCCAACCGGCGAACCATGGGACATGGCCTCATGACTGAGTGGGAGCGGCCGCAGCGTTACCTGAGGGCAAAGAGGCAACTGCCCGAGCGGCCTTGGCACCACGGGTACCCTGTCGTCCACCTCTGGTACCCCTGCGTTGGCCTCTTTGACTGCCAGCTCCTCTCGCTTTACTGAAGGACGAGTAATAGCGAAAGGAACCACCCCTCCACTGCTGTCCCCTAGGACGAAAAGGCGGAGGTTGGCGAACTGCAGCGCCCAACGACTTCGCTGCAGCTTTCGAGGTCTGCAACCTCTCAAGGCTCTCGTCAGCCTTGCTGCCAAAAAGGTGTTCACCGTCAAAAGGCATGTTGAGGAGCCGAGACTGCACATCAGGAGCAAACCCCGACTTCCGCAACCACGCAAACCTGCGTATCACGGTGCTCGCCGCCATGGACCTACTGACGCATTCAGCTAAATCCAAACCCGACTGAACGGACTCACACATGGCATCCTTACCATCCTGGACCATAGCAAGGAAACCATCCCGTTCGTCCCCTTCGGGAATATGTTCAGCCGCTAACGCAACACAGTTCCACAGAGTGTGTGTGAAACGAGACAAGGCACAAATGGAGTTGGCCGCCTGAAGCGCCATACCACCAGAAGAAAACACTTTCTTCGCCCAGCCATCAAAACGTTTGTCGTCCCTATCAGGAGGGATGGTAGGGCACGACGCCTGCTTTGCCGGAGCCGCCTGCACCACCAAACTCTCCGGAGTAGGGTGCCTGGTCAAGTAGCAGGGGTTGCTACTGGCTGGACGGTATTTTCGCGACAAGGATCTGCCCACCGCCGGGAGACTCTCCGGAGCAGTCCAAGCCGCCACCACCCTTCTCTGTAAAGCCATATGGAACGGCAGTACCGGATCAGTTGGGGGACCAACATCAAGGATGTCCGTCAGATCATCCTGCACAAACTCCCCTGGGGGAGCAGACCATCCCAAGTACTCAGAAACCCTAGCCATAAGGCGCCGGTACGAGGAATCGGCATGAGAGCCAGGCTCAGGCCTACAAAACTCCACCTCCGGAGAGGTGTCCAGTCCACTGGCATCATGCAGTGACTGTCTCAAATCGTCAAACTGACTATGGCCCGAGACAATTTCATCTGAAACCTGACTAGGAACCAGGCCATCAGAATCCTCATCCGCCTCTGAAATATAGTCCAGGTGGCGAAAAGAAGGCACCCGAGAGTGCTTGCTCTTAACCAGAGCCTTCCTAGGGGGTTCTCCCGTGCCACGGGGTACCTCCGACACGAAAGGCGTCGATGGCGTCGAGCGAATCTGCGCCGGCGTCGAGAGAACCGGCATCGGTGCCGAGAGGTTCGGCGTCGAGGAAATCGGCGTCGACGTCAGATGCAGCGCCTCCAGCAACGGCGACATCGACACAGCCCCCAGAAGCCGGAGCCCCGAGCGTGTCCCTCGACGACCTGAGCGTCGACGGCTTCGACGACTTCCTCGGAGCCTCGAGAAAGCCTGTCGACGCCCTCGACGCCTCAGATGTCGATGTCTTCCTCAAAGACCTCACAGGTGCACGCGGTCTCGAACGCGTCGAGGACCGGGACCTGGAACGGGTATGTCGAGAACGAGTCTCCTTGTCCGAACGGGACCTCTCCCGTGACTTGTGCCGACCACTCTTGCGAGCGGTGTCTCTCGATCTCTCACGACCAACCCCACTCGGGGGCGCGGACGGCATAGTACCCTGCGACTCAAGAATCGCCAGCATTTTCTTCCCGAAGGAAGCCCATTCCTCCGGCGTCGCACGGCTGGTGGGGTAAGCGACGTGCCGGGCAGAGTCCTCCGAAGAGGACCTGGAAGACGACCGGTGTCGGCGCTTCCGAGAATGCCTCGAAGAGGCTGAGGAGTGGCGAGACCGACTCCTAGAAGGAGACCCACGAGACTTCCGACGATGACGTGGAGAGTCACCCCTCGAATCATCCGTCGAAAGCCCCGCAGACTTCGACTTCCTGGGCTTGGACACCCGACCTACCGACAACTTCTTCTTACGTTCGCGTAAGGCTTTGGACGTGAGCGACTGGCAGTCGATACAGTCATCCGTGTCGTGGGCCTCCCCGAGGCACCAGAGGCAGGCGTCGTGCGAGTCCGTCACGACATCTTGGACCCACACTCCCCGCACTTCTTGAAACCCGGGCGCGGGGTCGAAGACGAAGTAGAAGACATCTTCACACGAAGGATTTTCACAAAACGAACAGGTTCTAAGAACCGAGAAGAACAGAACTCTAAAGAGTCGAGGCGTGAACCGAGAATCACGAAGCAACACGTTCGCGGAAAAAACGCAACTGAGGCTACGGGCGTCGTGCGTCCTACTTATCACATCGGGTGACGTCGGACGTGGTCCTCGACGACGGCGCATCGACGCAGACGCCGAAAAAAGTTTCCGAAGCAGCACAGCTGTGGCGATTACATGTCATAGATATGGAATACGGAGGACCCAATCCCCTCGAATTGTGCATTTCTGAAAGGACATAACATCCGATAACTTTGTCCCTCCCATATAATGGAAATTTCGCAACTTCTGCGTAAACGTAAAAGATTTTTTGCATAGAAATGTTTTATTTGATAATAAATGTAAGGTTTAAGATATAAACCAAATACATTTCAATAAAAAATACAATAAATTAAGAGACTTTGTGAAAGCCAGCATTTGTGCACCAGAAGGAACAAAGTTTCGGTATCCAAGGAAACACAGAAGTTATGTGGGAAGATTAATCTATTGCAATCCAAGTGGACAATGTCAATTTATGACATGGAACAAAGATGAGCACGTAAGAACAGCAGGAAGCTTGAAGGGAGTCATAAAAATATGTACCCCAAGGAGACATTTCTTCAGACCTCCATGTTTGGATCCAGAGGATGAAATAAAAGTGGATACAAAAGAAGAAGTGAAAGTGGTCGATGAATCACCCAGAAGGGGGATTGAAGAGGAAGTGCCAAGTACGATTCGCACTCCTGCCGCCCCTTTTGAAGTACCAGGAACTTCACGCCGAAATATGTGATGTATGATGAGCAAATAAACTTGCAGAGAGCCGCAGTTGGGCTTTCTCCAGTACCTATCAGAACAACAGCACCTATTGAAGTACTGACACCTAAGAAAACCTGGACAGTAAGGTACTCATTGAGAAAACCTCATCGACAAGTAAGACAGAATGATGATTGCCAGAACGTAAACCCCGAAGAAGCTAAGAAGATGCTGAAGGAAGACAAATAATGACGTCATAAGAACCCGGACTGACACACATATAGAAGATATAACGACCTGAGAATGATGAAAAGAGACGAAACACCATGGATAAGTGACATCCTGATCTTAAAATGAAGAAATTGATGTCAAAATATCAGATAATTACACCATAAGCACGATGAAGATATTCAGTTAGTTTAACCGTGTACATATGCACAGTAACTGCAATAAGCACAGAAATTGTGAGGCTTGCTTATGCTTAGTAGTAAGATAAGTAGTAGTAGTAGTAAGATAGTGCCTCCTATACATATCTACCTCAAAAGGAATACTTTATATAACTATACTATGCACAAGAGCAGAATCTGCCAATTGTTATTAAAGGTCTCAAGAGGAGAGTTTTGCAGCAAACAAATCAAGAATTAAAGACGGAGAGAAACTCAGACGAAGATAACCATGCCAAGAAGCCAAGGTTGTATCGTCTGAAATAGTCCAACAGTGGATACAATTAATGAGAAGAAGAACAGTATCCTGTTCAGAAAGGTCAAGATAAGCCACAGATGGCAGATGACTGGCAGAATTAAATCATATACATGAAATTGCATGAAGAATAAGACAATTTCACTGTGCTGGAATCACGTGACCAGACCAGCAGGAAGGGAAACTTTCACACCTACGCATGGACCTTTGCCATGTCCAGACACCTTAACTTTCCCAGACCAAGAAGCAGACTCGAGCCCAACCACAAAGAAATAATTGACACATCACCATTGAAGTGATGATTGATTGTAGCAATAATTGGAGGGAAGTTGGGGGTGCAGACGAACTCCCTGCACCTGGCCGACTATTCTGCACACTGCTAAGCAAGTGGAAAAGTATGAGTGGGGTTGATGCCAACCCAATCATAGTGGACCGTGTAATCTAGGGTCCTATAGTTAGTAGAACCAATGAGACGTCGTACTTTTAGTGACGTCTACAGTAGCCATTTTGAAGGAAGGGCTTATATGCTCCACCTGACATTGTTTATCCAATCCCCTTTCCCCATTACCATATACAGATATAATATCTATATTAAAGTTACCTTCCTAGAACCAATCAAGTTGCATGCTAAGTTTAAGAGTTACACGTCAGTGATGATGAGTTTTTGATATAAATGTTCTGTTTTTTTCTGAAATTAATTTGAGTTGAGGCGAGAAGGAAGATCGAGCAATTGCTGATATTCCTGAACTCCCCGTTTTTTGTACTTGTCATTAAACGGACTCCCTTTGCCAAACTATTGAGTTGTCATTATTTATTTGATGTGAAAGTATAAATCTGCATCCCCATCCATCTTAAGAGTGCTGCTACTCATCTTAAAGTGCTGTTTGGAAACCCCCTGTCCTATGAACCGGCTGGGGTCTCTACTGCACAGTGGAGTCAAAGATGACCCCAAGGTTCTTAGCCTCACAGGTGGGAGCAGGAAAGGGGCCCAGCGAGGCCGGCCAGAGAGTGATAGGGAAGGAAGGTGCGGGTGAGCCGATGAGGAGGATCTCTGTATTACTGGCATTAAGGCAGAGGTTGTTAGCGGCACACCACTCTTGGATTGCAGACAGTCAGAGATGAGAGAGGGAGAACAGGAGGCATAGCGAAGCCTGAAAACGAGCTGAGTGTCATCCACATAGCACTGAACATTAGAGCAGAGAGCGGTAATGCGGTGGGCGAGCGGTGCCAGGTACTGGTTGAAAAGCCAGGGCCAGAGGTTAGACCCCTGGGGAACACCACAAGTAGAGAGTGAGATAGAGGAAAGGAAGGACCCAAGTTGACGTGAGAGGGTCAGTTGGAGAGGAAGGAGGTCAGCCAGACCAGGGCCTGCTCAGTGATACCCCGGTTATCATGGAGGCAGTTGAGCAGGACGACATGGTTGACTGTGTCAAAGGCAGAAGAGAGATTGAGTAGGATAAGGACAGATGGGATATTAGAATCAAGGTTGGGAAGCTGGTCTTCAGAGATGTTCAGGAGAGCAGTTCCGTGCTTCTGGCTGCTCTGAAGCCATACTGATGATCGTGGAGACAGCCAACAGAGTCGGTTTGAAGATTAAGCTGGGAGATGGCCAGCTTTTCCAGGAGTTTGCCCAGGAAAGGAGTGATAGAGATTGGGTGATAGTTAGCCAGGTAGGAGGAGTTAGCTGTGGGTTTCTTGGGAAGAGGGTGTTCAAGAGAGTGCTTCAGAGGGAAGGGGAATGCTCTAGAAGTGAAGGAGTGGTTGCAGAAATCGGCCAGTGCAGGAGCAAGGGTGTCAATATGGTCCTTGATGGTTTTGGACAAGCAGGGAAGAACCTGTTTTGACGAGACTTTCATAGAGCGGACTTGTCTGAAAATCTCGTCGGGGGAGAACAAAGGAAAGGAAGAGAACGGGGGATGAGAGGCGGCAGAAGGAGGGCCGAGGTAGAGGCGAGAGAAGAGGGGGAGAGGACGAGAGGGTGGACAGAGTGTCCTGGGTTTTAGAGATGAAATGAAAGGCCAGGGCTATGTAGACAGCCTGGGAGGGGAGAGATAGATACTGCAGCAGTGTTGGCTAGCTCCTTTCAGATTTTAATGAGTTCGGCCGAGTTGTTAGATGCGGCAGAGACGCGGGCTTGGATATGGGCTCTCTTCTTGGTACGGACAGAGCCGATATTGCATTTGCAGCAGGGGGCAGGCCAGTTTGTCAGAGGATGCACAAGAAGCCCGCCATTTCCTCTCAGCCACCCAACACTTGCGTTTAAGGGTAACTGTTCTTTGGATAAGGTGGCTACAGAACAACTACAAAGCTACGTGGATGAAAATAACTTATTACACCCACAGCAGTCCGGATTTAGATCCAGCCATAGTACAGAATCTGCTCTGTTAGACCTTCAGACTGAAATACTGTCAATATTAGATCAAGGCAAATCAGGCCTATTAATATTGTTAGACCTTTCGGCAGCATTCGATTTGCTGGATCACACAAAACTCTGAGAAGCCCTGGAAAATTCATGAAATTGCTCACCAGGGGCAACCGAATGGATAGCTTCATTCCTTCAAAACAGGCAATCTAGGATTGTCTGGGGAAATAAAACATCTAACACCAAACTGGTGGATTGTGGCGTCCCACAAGGGGCCAGTTTCTCCCCTCTTCTTTTCAATCTTTATATGCACTGCCTTTGTACCATGCTCTCCCAAATGGGTATTTTCTTTACGAACTTTGCTGATGATACCCAGCTACTCTTCGAACTCAGTGGGGATTACAACAAGGGCTGTGACACTCTCATCCAGCATTCTATGATGTTGTATAAAGATGAGAAAGAAAATTGGATGTGTTTAAACAGCTCTAAAACCGAGCTCATGATATTCGGTTCTACACAGGCCAGAAAAAAATTGAGCCCACTCTACTCTTCATTCTCCATTAAAAACACCCCTATTCCGATTTCAGGAAAAGTGAAGACTCTAGGAGTATATCTTCAAACTACATTAGGTGCTGAAGCACATACAGCTTACCTAAAGAAAAATTGTCAATATCACCAAATACTACTGAAAAAAATCAGACCACTGCTAGACCAAAAAAATAGCACGACCATTGCTAGAGCTACTATACTATCCAGATTGGATTATGGTAATGCCCTACTCTTAGGAGCTAATAACAACTGCGTGAAGAAATGCCAAATAATTCAAAATAACGCCATCAGGACCATCACAGGAAGAACTTGGAGGGAACACATCACCGGCGAAAGGAAGGCCCTCCATTGGTTGACTATGAAAGAAAGAATTACGTTTAAGTCTCTCACTATGGTTCACCGTTGCTTATATGGCAATGCACCAGCTTACCTCAAGAAACATTTCAAGTGGTATGCGCCGACAAGGTTGCTCAGATCCTCTAATACAGGCCAACTGCAAACCACCACAACAAAAAAGCAGCACAGACTCGGTAAAGCCTTTCTGACTCTAAGCATAAAAAAATTGAACGAACTTCCTACCTCACTGAAGCTGGAGTCCAACTACACTCTGTTCCGGAAAAAATTGAAAACATTACTTTTCAATTAACTCCGCTAAACAGGTCAAATCGTTCTCGAAGAAATCTGTCAATACACACTGTGTCCTGTTTTTCACTACTCGTTGTCCTGTCTCCCTGTCAGCGCTCTGATGCCCGCGGGCTTTCAGCGCTTTACAAACATATAAATAAATAAATAAATAACTAGGTCAGAGTCGAACCAAGAGTTGCACTTGGCTTTGGGCTTCAAGCGGATCCTCATGACAGGGGCAAGAACATCGAGGTTATCAGATAGCAGAGTGGATCTTGGAAAGGGCAGTGTCAGGATGGGAGTCAGCCAGAGGTGGAGGAGGGGGGAAAGAAAGTTGCAGTGAAAGCCTTGACTGGCACACTTATCATGGGCCGGATGACTGAGAATGTAGGTGTCAGTGTTGGAGTAAGCTTGGCCTGCAGGCTAGAGAGGGAGAGATAGGAGGAGAGGAGAAAGTGATAGTTCCAAGAGAGAGGAATGGTGAGGGGGAGGTCAGAGGAGATGAGAACATCTAAAGTGTGCCCTGCAGAGTGATTCGGGCCAGAGGGAAGAATAGAGAGAGAGAGAGAGAGAGAGAGAGAGAGAGAGAGTCGCAGAGGTCATGAAAGAGTACAGAGGAGGGACAGGAAGCATACAGGTAGATATTGAGGTCTCAGAGGAGGAGGAGGAGTTGAGTGGTCGAAGCCAGGAGGGAAGAGGAGAGGTCGGCCCACTGAGAGAGGAAAGAGGAAGTCGGACCAGGTGGCCGATAAATAGTAGCAATGGTGAGAGAGTGGCCGGGAGAGGGAGAAAGCCTACAGACGAGGCATTCAAAGGAGGAGTAGGCCTGCATCGGAATCACAAAGGCAGGAATTCACTCTGGGAAGATGAAGACTACACCACCACCAGGACGGTTGGATCTGGGCACAAAGTGGATCTTGTAGCCATCAGGGAGGAGAGTTTCAAAGCTTGTGACAGAGCTGGCCGTGAACCATGTCTTGGTGAGACAGAGGATGTAGAGGTCTAGTTCTTCCAGGAGGTGGCAGATGTCAGAGGAGTGTTTGACAGCTGAGCGAGAGTTGAGAGTGGCAATATGAAGAAGGTTGCTAGCCTTGAAAGACTTCCGGGGAGGGGTACAAATCAGAGGTATGCCCTGCAGAGGTGTAGAAGGAGCCCAAGGGGGGCAGAGGAAGGAGGGGGAAAGGTAGCCGAGGAGGAGGTGGAGATGGGAGGCAAGGAAGCCACAGAGGAGAGAGAGGGCACAGAAGGAGAAGCAAGGAAGTTTATGTGGCGCGGGAAGCGTCTATCAAAGAGGAGAAGTGTGGACTGAGGGCCTTGGACTAGGACGGTGCCATTCAGGCAAACATTAATGATTACCTTAGAGGAGTGGAAGGGGTCCAGGAGGGCCTCCCACCAGGTGCCACCATTAATGGGAGAAGAGGAGAAAGGAGAGGGCACAATCACCATATGGGGGGTACATAGGTCTGGTGAAGGAACATGTCGGTGAGGGCCTGTCTAGAGGATGCACTGGTGTAGGTTTCAGCGATAGGGTTTGAGACCAAGATTTCCTTCTTGAACTTCTTCCTGCCAGACTTAGAGAGAAGGGAAGGATAGTCAATGGAGACACTGTTAGAGAAGATAGGGGAAACAGAGAGCGCCATGAGTGATGTAGAGGAAGGGCGAAGCAGAGAGAGGGGGGGGGGAGTGGAGCAGGACAGCAACAGCAGGACAGGGTACACAAAGAAGTCACTGGGCGCCACCAAAATCAACATACAGTACAGCCACAAGGGCACAGCTAGATTCGAATTAGCAGCAAGGTGAAATACAGTAAAGTCACAGGGGCACAGCTAGATTCAAATTAGCAGCAAGGTAAAATACAGTAAAGCCACCGGGGCACAGCTAGATTCGAATTAGCAGCAAGGTAAAATACAGTAAAGAAAGGGGCTCAGCTAGATTCGAATTAACAGCAAGGTGAGACTGTCTATAGAGCCAGGCAAGGGAGTCACACGTAACATTGTGTCTTTACCGTTCCAATATGGACGCGGTTTAGATATTGAGCTTTGGGAATTACATGTAGCCAAATGTGACGTTGCATGTTACGCTCCAGTCACATGATGGCTACTATTCACTTTAAATGCCGGTACAGGACGGAAGGCTGTGTTTGCAGCCGTCTCCCTGTTCCTGTATCGGGCATTCTATTTGTATCTTGAAGGTAAGGACTGATGTCCTAGCTAAGATCTATGTTTAACTAAAAGCAGTGAAATAGACCGTAGGCCTTCATTTGGAATAACAAAGGGTCCTTTGTGATTGTGTTTTGGTAGAACAGATTGGAATGAGATGGATTGAATGTTGTTGCCAGTTTGGTTTGGAGAAAGGAAAAAGATTTTCAGCACATTGTAGGCCTATTAGAAAGGAAACAGGTCAGTTTATGGATGGGTGATGTCAAGCTTTGATTTACAAATTACATGTGCGATGAATGTGTATTTGATTGAGAGATACTGTATTTGTATCTCTTACAGTTTTCCAAATTGGTGTTCACTTCGCCAGTATAAAAACAGACAGGTCAGTATTTGGATTAATGTATAGCATCTGATCAGAATTAAGTATTTAACGCATAGTGTAGTGTCAAAGGGGGAGTCTCATTGGGCAACCCATTTTTGCTGATATGGTATTGCTCTAATTTGAGCACAAACATGTTATCTGCATATATGTACACAATACTTTTCACACATGAGATGTGATGACCAAGTTATTGAATGTAATTTTTGTTTCCCTTCCGTTTGAATTAATTGACAATGGAATAGTTTGTTTTACAAACAAATGCCTAACACAATGGAAAAGAAGTGTATGTTGAAGAATTATTGATTTTTGCCCAAAGAATTGTTTTAGCATATTCTGTACGATTAAAATCTTTTTGTTGAAAAAGTGAACATTTGTGAAGGGTTTGATTACCTCGAGAAGAGTGATTGGGTTACTCATCAGTGACACTGATGAATTTTCACAATTATAACCCGAGGATGTCCTCACACCTATTTTCCTTGGATCCTCTTCTCAGTTGGCCAGGGAAAGGCCATTGCTCTTGGATCCTGACCCTGGGGATGGAGATGCGAGGGAGGATTACCTGGGTGGAGGGTCTGTGGGGATTAGGATGAGGATGTCCATAGGCAAGACAAAGTACTCGCCTTTGCCATTCCATTATGAACCCTCAGTCCCTGAAGCTTTCATAGGGTACTATCAAAACCCCTCCAGTTCTTTTCAAATCAAACCGCAGTATCAAGGAACTAAGAAGAAACCCCCAACAAGAACAAATCACAACAGATTGTATCCACATTCAAACCCCCCTTGTAAAACACAGAGGTCATCAGAGTACCCTTGGCCCTCCATCTACTTCTGTAAAGCATTATCAATCTTCCCCAGTACCACACACTCTAGCGGACCCATATATACAACCTTTTTTTTTTCAAAGGAGAGCCAGCATCACCCTCCCCCTGCCTTTGTAGGCTGTTGTAAACCATCTCCCCTCAATTTTCCTCACTTAAACCATTATAGTACTGGGACAAGGACGAGGCGACTAAGAGTAGTGAACACTAACATGGCATTTCACCACTCTGACACTGAGACGAGGAAAAGGCCTGAGGAGTGGTGAAGGGTCAGGCATGTCCGAATAACTATGGTCAGGCAAGGAAAACTAAGTGTTCACACCTGCATTAAATGGTTGCAGGTGTATAAAAAGAGACCAAAGCAGCAGGGAATTCTGAGGTCGAGTGAGCAGAGTACAGGCCGGTGAAAATGACGCTGACAGCACAGAAGCTAGGAAGATGAAGAGGCTGTTGCGGGCTGAGAGGGAGTCTGGAGCTGCGCACAGCTTGTTGCCTCATGTTCCCTGTTGGGAGTGGGGAACACTGCTGACCACTGTAGGAAGAAATGGAAAAAGTGAGCGCTGCTCCTCGGAGTGAGAGGAGCGAGCGAGAACCCAGAAGCAAGACCAGAGCACCCGGAAGAGTGACCGCACACCAGTGAGTGACAGGGAGGGTTCACTTAGGCCGGGGCGCTCCAGGGTTACGGTATGGGTTGCGGCTAATGCCGACCAAGCAAGAATACACAATAAAGGGGTCTGGAGACCAAAAAGTGGACTATTGAATACCAAACCAATTGCTAAGCAAGTAATGCCTTTTTAAATACTTATAAATGGGTCAGATGACCAAATACGAACTATTGAATACTGAACAAGTTGACAAGCACTTAGCCCTGCCCTTTTTTTCTAAGTGGCCCCTTCCATCACCAGTTAGCTCCCACCTCCCCTCCCCCATTGCGCCGGTGCCTTCCTGTGACAGTACCCACTACCCACCCCCACCAGAAATGCATGCAGCCATGTCTCTGGTAACACTCCCTTACATAGAGACCGCCTCGCCCCCATCTGCCACTGCGACCCAAGGGACTTTCTGCTCACACAGATGTACAGCCTCGCTCTCCCAACTGTTACAGGTGCCCCTGCTCTCATAATGCCCTATAGCCCCCACCTGGCCCATTCACTCTCCCATATACTCCCAGCTACAGGTGACCTTCCCTCCCTACCCATCCTCAATGCCTCAGTAATGTTAATGAGTGTCTTACCCCTAGCAAGCACCTTAGCCCACGGAAGCTCGGTAGCGTGCAATACACATACAAAATAAAATAAAGATACCTAGAGTCAATATATCGACTACCGTCAAAATGGGTAATACAAATGGGCCTGATTTACAAAAGCGTCTATCAATGAGAAAATTCCATTGAAAAACGCTATGTAAATCAAGCCCAAAATCCTGACGTTTACGGCGCTATCAAAAGGAGCAGCTATGTTATCAAGTGCTTTATAAAACCGTTAGTTTTACGAATGCCCCGTCTATCACGGATATATTGATCTCCATCACACAGCGCTCTACCGCTAAACGCTTACAGAGAGCTGTTTATTGATCAGAGTAGCACCTTAAACATCCCGCTGCCTCGAGGGGCAGATATCTCAAACTGCCCCCGCTCTATCACACGGAATGTTTCATGTGTGGACCAGGTGGTCTGATATCCTGAACCATGCACCTTTTTTCCTGAAGTTGGCCAGATGTTTGAAAGGTGTGCAATGCGGCTATTGAACATAGCAACGTTAAGAATGTTTAAATTAGATTAGGACATAGCAACGTTAAGAATGTTTAAATTAGATTAGGACATAGCAACGTTAAGAATGTTTAAATTAGATTAGGACATAGCAACGTTAAGAATGTTAAAATTGGCGCACAACCAGTGACTTAAGGGCTGCAAGGCTAAATGCGATAGTGAAAATAACAAATACTGCATTTTTTTTGTTAGTGGAAAATTGAGTAATGTGCTCGCTGCAGGGGTCTGTGTGTAATTTGCAATGCCCAAGTTCAAATCAGGCAAAATCCCACTCAGCCTTTCATCATAGATAAAATGCTAAACCCTGGATTCCGAGAACAGATATTTACATTGATCAATATCATTACATTGCTGGCACAGCCCCTGAATCTGGGGGTGTTCTTTGTTAGATATATGGGAAGGTGGGTGGAAGGTGACTGACCCCTCCTAGTCCACCGCTTCTGGTACGCTAATTGGATCTACAGTGCCTTCCACAAGTACTGTCTGGAAAGCGGTTGTTGGTGAACTCATAAAATAAAAATAAATCTGCCCATGATACACTCGCCACCCACACATACATCCCAATGGCTCACAAATACGGACTCAATGCCATGCCACTCCCACAATCTGACTCTGCACACACAACTCATAAAAACAATGTATACAACACACACCACAACGATCACATACTAAGCACAAGACACGCACAACAAAAACACCTACACACAACCCAGCCCCACGAACAAGCTGACCACACACACACACACACACTCTAACGGGTTGCCATTCACCAAATTCGGTGGGGGAATAGGGGTACCTTACCCGCTGTTGGCTGCTGCACGTCCTCAGCACGGTAGGCCTATATGCCCCTGCAGGCGCTGCCCTGCTCATCCGAGGAAGGACCAGGCCACAACTCTGGCACAAAAGAACGCTGCACCAGTCCAGAGGGCCTCCGCTCCAGAGTCCAGGCACTCCTTTCACTTCGTCTCCGTGGCCTGTGTCTGCTGGCTAGCAAGGTGAGTAACTGGCTTGGTTGGCTAAGGCTTTCGGAAGTTCTTAAGGTGACCGGACATCACGTAAAATCATGGCATGGCCAGGGCGCCGGCAAACTGTTACAGTGTGCAGTCCTACCAGCGTCACCTGCCCAGTGCCCGCTCTATCCACCCCACCCCATACTGCGTTGTTGCATGTAACTGTTTTTATCTTCTCTTCTCTCTGCTGCTGTAGGTAGCAAATGACACCTCACACTAGCACGAAAACAAACTCACAGGTGGCCGCAAGGCCCCCCTGAGTGCGAGGCATGTTGCAGTTTGCACCCCCCTCCCTCCTCGTGACGGCCCTGCAAGCACTGAATAGGTTTTGAATGCTGAATTAAAGAAAAGGATATGAGAATATTACACACATTGAAAGCAGGTGCATTTGCAAACGAGATGAATTTAAAGAAACAGCACTTGCAAAGTGAAAAGAGCAGAAAATAAACCACTATTGGATAGTGTGAAAGCAAGGTGATAACCAGGTGAAATACCACGAAGAAAGTGTATGAAAGTCACATGTTGATAAAGGAAAGAAGCCAGTAAAGTGAACCAGAAGTATAAGTGGACCTATAACACAGAGGCAGAAAGGAAACCTGTGTTGTCAAGGAGGTCCTAGGAGAAAGAGAACTTTTGTATAGTGCCATGGGTTATCGGTTGTGTGATCTGTGATGGATGGATCTTGTGGTCTGACAACTGCGTCTAGACTAAGGAACCCTTCCTTGGAAATAAATCAAGAGAAGTCAAGAGGCTGAGACTGGTTGGCCTAAAGGGGTTCAATAGTTGGAAAGAAAAGGCAAACTGAACATGTTGATGAGGCTGCGAATTTGAAGCCTAAATAACTGTTCAACTTGGGGAAGGAAACAAATATCTTTTTGTTGGAACTGTGTTGAACTTGGGGAAGGGAACGCCAAGAGCAAACCGGGAGCTGGAAGAAGCTCAGAACTTTAGTCTGAACACTGTTATTTTGGTTGCTGACATCCCTACACATTGTTTAGCTTTAGTTGTGAGGGCAAGTGTAGGTTTTGGACACAGACAGCCTTTTAAGTTTGAATTACTGACTGAGACTATCCTTAGTTTATTTAGGTAGGGGAATCCCACCTTAGAATAGGGCAAGTTAGGCCTCACACCACCCTGAGATTTGAGTTAATGAAGACCTTTTATTTGAACTTTGAATCTGTTGTCTGTGTTTTCAGTCAATATGCCTTCACATAAAGTGTTTAAAGTCAGCATCTCTATAGAACAAAAAAAGTTTCTGATGCTAGGATGAATTGTACCACACATCAAAAGTGTAAGCTTTCCCTTAAGAGGAACAAGAGAAAAATAAAAAGCTTCATGGAACTGTAAGAACAGTCCGGACTATAAAGATCGGTGATCGAAATGTCAATTATAGCTTCAACTAAAGATGTTTATATTTAAGGTGCAGAGTTTATTGTGGATCCACCAAAGTTATATTTTAGAGCTCGTAGTTTATAATGTAGAGTTGTGGCTGCCCAGGAGGTACCTTAGATAATTTGATAATGCACTGTTTTTGTCTGTATATATGTGTATGGTGGAGTGATTTAGTATGAGCCGGTGAGTGTAGTATGATTTGGTAGTGTAGTGTGTTGGGAGTACATCTGGATGGGACAGGTTTATTTTATCGTAGACGAGTGGGAAGGTTGTCTGAGGTGCTTAAGAGAGGGTGGAGAGTGATCGGCTACGTGCCTCACTTGTTTGTTACACTGGTGGTTATGCAACACCACTTACCTGGTAGTGTGATGGTTGGATGTGGGCCATCTTGCAGGATTCGCCCGGGCTCTACACCCACAAAGGGGTGCATCCTAATGTGGTGAAGGTGCAGATTCAGCGCTGCCTAGCGGGGCGCATCTACCAGCTGCGGGAATGATGGGTGCCGGGCCGGGTTTCCCTAGATGGGAAAGATACATTGTTGACAGCTGCAATGTGTGGTATATGTGCAGAGTGTGCATGCACAGTTTCAGAAGTCTAAGTGCAAGACAGGGGTGGGGGCTATGAAGGGGTGACACATGGGGACTAGGGGATACTGGGCAGAAACAAGGGGTAGAAGTGATAGTATAATATAATGTGACCAAACACAGCAGCCAACATGGGTCAAAAAGCCAGAGATAAGTAAACCACTCTGTTTTCACACTGACAGGCCCTGCATAATGGGCAGACATGACTTTCACTAGCACCTTGCAACAAGCAGTGTGCTGGAGAAATGTTGCAAGCTGGCTGTTCCCAGGAGACAGCAGTCACTGGGAAATGTGATGAGCAGATGCATGCAAGGTCAGCAAGCCAGGCAATGAAAAGCATAAATGCATGCTCTGAATTGCTAATTCACAGTGGGGCCAGTGTTTTCAAACTGCCCCTTGGCGGATGGGTCTGGGAAGAAGCTGTGGGACGAAGGCACAACGGGAGGGAACCAATCAGCAGATGAGTATGGTGTCCCTAACATGCACCAATGTTTTGTGTCCTCACTGATATCTGCCAGGCACCTTATTGGTCAGATGACGTGTGAGTGCCTCTCTTACCACAAGCTCAGGGTGTCTCGTGTTTCTCATGTGTGCTGACCAACGGCAGATTAATAAAGTTTTAGAGGTAAGCACAATTACATATCGCTAATAAAAATCATTTCTGGGGCAGAGCGGGAAGATATGTGACATCATATGGGTGGTAATGAACAGAGGGGCGAAGCTTGTGTTCTCGTCATTTTTGATTAACCTATGTCTAGCTATAGGGGACTGACGTAGTCCCACCAATCTTGTAGGATGTTTAATATTTTGCAACAATGCTCGCAACTGTTTCTCACTATGCAAATAATCTGTAACTGTATAAAAGGTTTGGCAGCAGGGGGGTGGTTTTGTCAGCTCCTATAAACCAGTTCTAGTCCACTGTGCTGTATGATTTGTGCTTGCCCAGCTGCAACAAACAGCATTACTTCTTGCTTGTTGTACGCTCTATTTTGGATTACTTTGGTGTTCCAGTCGTTACCTGCTTTTGGAGGACCCCGATACATTTTGGTGGCCCCAGCGAGATACTCAGTTGTCTCGGCCAGCTGAGGGCATTCTGGCCACCCTCCCGGGGAGCATGGGTCTAGTGACCGCAGACCAGTCCCACACGCACCACAGAGAAGGTCCTACAGACACAGTTCACAAAGGGCTGCCTGGTGCTGAGCACCACCCGCGCTCAGGTGAAGGAGTGAGCCAGCAAGGAAGGCTTGGTGCTGGGAGGGCTTGAAGATCTCTAGGAAACGTGAGTTTAACCTTGCACGAACGCACCATACAATGGTTGCATTCCCAAGAAGGGGGAGGGATTTACTTTCATGGTGTTTAGGATGCATCCTTAAGGAAGGAGGATGATCAGCCATAGTAGTCATAGATTTTAGTTCCATTAACCTGATAGGGAGAGGATGTGTGACGGGCATGTCTGCGTTAGAGCAAACGAGTGCGTAGAAGGTGGCGGACCCTGTTAGACGGGAGTATCACATAGTGCAGGTGATTGTATAGTTGCATAATTGGGAAAGAGGGTTGTTTTTGACTGGTTTGATTCTTGGAGGAAGCGTGCAGTGGAACAGTACATGTAGTGACGTTCACTGTGTGACATTTGTAGTGTTCAGTATTTGTTGGTTTGTGTGGAGTCGGCCGAGGTGGAAGGGTAGACTTCCATGGTAAGGTGTATTTAAATTGCGCTTGGCATAGTAGTGGCAGACACCAGCCCGGAGGAGGGGCATGGTCTGGCGGTTGCACACTAACCTAGGGAAAGGTGGGCCTGTGGAGAGGGGCTGGGGATGTAGTAACACTGAACGAGTGGGTGGGCCTGAGGAGAAGGCCAGCGTGTATGTTAGATGTGAGGGGGCAGGCTTGTATAGAGTGCCAGTGGCTGTGAATAGGTTGTAAGGAGAAGGAAAGGTAAGTATGGATGTTTGAGAGGCGAATGGGAGTGAAGATGTGGGTGGGGAGGAGGTGAAGTAAGGGCAAGTGTGAAGGGGATAAGGGTGATTTGAAAAGAGGGCTGGGGCTATTGGGAGATCGATGGGGAGGCAATATTTGGCAAATAAAGGAGGGGACACAAACAGGCAGTAATGGCGTTCAGCGACAGTCCCCTGGATCATAGGTGTGATAAATTGCCCCAATATAGTGTTAAAATATTAAACTATAATTTCCAATGGGTTTAGGACACTGCAGGACATTGTTTCCCTGTATGGTCAGGAGGGGGAATGTTTGCAGTAAGGTTATAGAACACATGTTCTCATACCTATTAATGAAGTATAAAAAATGCTAAACTTAAGAGCAGACACAATATTCTAGGAATTTGAAAGCTCTACGAAGAGAAAAAGGGAGAGCCTGCGAAGTAGGGCAACCCGAAAGACAATATGACACATTTAAGATTGTCTGCACCGTTCACTGTGCTTATTCCTGTGTGGGTGCAGAATACCTTCAAGATAAATTGATCCCCTATGCTCCCACAAGGAATTTGAGGTCAGCCTCCCAGAATCTCTTGATAGTTCCACGCTTTCGTCTTGAAAGAGCAGGAGGTCAAGCTTTCTCGACTTTAGCACCCACAATGTGGAACTCACTCTCCCTGTGCAGCTACGGGAGAGAAATGATCACCTGAGCTTTCAGGAAGCTTTGAAAATGTATCTTTTTTAATAGGATGTTTTTAAGTTTCACTGTTTCTCAGCTCTTTTAGTGCTGTTTTAATCAAACTCATTCTCCTAGCGCGTACATGAGTCCGAGTCTTATTCAGCGCTTTACAAATTCGCTCACATTACAGAACCGCCTAGTGCTCTGCCCCCTCTGTACGCAGCGTACCCAGCACTAAAGCCTGCCGCCGGCTACTCCCAACCCACGGTGTGTGTTCCCAGATAGGGTAGGTGGGGAAAAGGGGAAGCAGAGCAAAAGGGAGGTAGAGAGGGGGAACGACAGGACACAGTAGACGGAAGGTACTTGGGCAGACATAGAAAACAGCATGCAGCAACAGGTGGATGCTTTGTTTAATGAGGCAGAGAGGGTCATAGAGAAGGTGAGGAGGAAGGAAAAGAAACGGGGGGACACCGAATATGGACAATGGTGGACATCAGGGAGGATAACATTTAGATTGGATAACCAGGAGTACGGCAAGGGGGAGGAGGAGATGGAAATGTGGGACGACAACAGTGTCTCAGACGAAGGGGAAGAGGAGAGGAAGGGAGGCCAGCAAGTAGGATGACGAAGTATGGTCAGCAGATAAAGAAAGGCAAAGGGGATGAAAGCAGAGGAGGAAGGGATACAAGGGGGAGCAAAACTAAACTGTTCCACGATCCTTTGCCACTGGAGGGGAAAATAAAGATGGGAAATTGCACAGGCAAAGAGAGGTGGACTGTAAGCAAAGCAATGAGAAACGCAAATGACACTATTACAGAAAGGGAGGGGAGAAGGGCACTATGTACCATGGCAGAGGCTCTCATTTGTAGCTTGCCCTTCCTCATGGCGGGAGTGAGCAAGTCGAAATACGCTCTTGAGAAGGAAACAGCAGGGGCAACGCTAGCAATAGGAGATATGAAGAGCCTATTTGCGCCCATAACAGTGGAGCGATGGGACAAAATATGGGAACAAGCGGGGTACAACAGGGTGAAATTAAGCACAAATGCACAATATGGGGCCCTGTTTAACAAGTGTCATGCCCATATGTGGAGAGTATTAAGGAGCATGTTCCCAGTCAGTTCAGATCTGGGGGCTGTTCTGGCCTGTAAAATGAAACCAGAGGAGGACCCTGCAGTCTATATATAACAGGTTCAGGAGATTTTGACATTAAAGACATGGAAACCCTGGGACGAATATATACTATTAGTTTACCATATATTGGTCAAAGGCCTCCCATCAGACATGCAGGCCTCCCTAGACAAAACAGTAGGGGTAGAGGCAAAGGGGTGGCCAGAAATACAAGCAACAATTGTGCACTACTGTTAAAGGATGCAAGAGAGTTAGAGACAGACAAAAGATAATGCCATAAAGGCAGAGAACAAGCTGGTACAGAAGAAGCTGGCAAAGTTGGCGATGGAAGGGGCAATGCTCATTTCAGACGCTGCAGCAGTAGAATCTGCCTAACAGGGGGGGTTCTCAGTAGGGACCATGGGGCAGAAGGGGCAGGTAAGGAGTTGCAGGATTTAGATTTAGGTTTACTGGGCCGTGCTTTATAAGCAGTAACCAGGGGCATTTTGTGTGTATGTGTTCTTTTGGGCAGCAAGTGCAAGCATACCAACTAGCACACCAGCAGGTTCAACCCAGATAGCAGGCACAGTCCCAGCACTTCCAACAGTAGCAGGTGCCACCTCAACAGCTGCAAGCAGAGCTGGTGCAACCTCAGCCCCTGCAAGCACAGCGTTTCACCCAAGCAGGACCAGTAGGGGTCCCAGGGTCATCCCCGAGTGTATTACAAGCCCCTGCACAGACACAAGGGGACAGTACATTACTGGGCCAGAATGTGGTACCCCACTACATAGGAGTGACAATTCTTGGAGGGAATCATTTCCCGTTCCCGCAAACCATAGCGTCCCAATAGGAGTGCCCACAGTAAGTGTGTGTGTGTCCAGTCCTAGCAGTACCCAACAATCCCCGATACCAATAACACAGGATGAGGATGAAAACGTGTTCAGTGATGAACGCAGAGCACTGTCGTTGAGTAGACTAGATTTAGATAGGGAAGAGGAGAATGATAGTCACACCAGTTGGGGTAGAGCAATGTCAGACGAAGAAAGGGAGTCAGGTCGTGAGATAGAAGGGAGCATGCGTCCCTTTGGGAAGTTAACATCTGGATAAGGAGGTAAGATGGTCAGATCTAGAACACCCTAAGGAAAGAACACCATATCCCAAACTTCCCCAAAGGCGATTGTGTAGTGTGTGAGGAGAATCTACACCTTATGTGAGTAGGTTAAGGTTGTTACCATCACGAAGACGAATAGGGACGATTACCCGTGCATGGGGTAAACAAATAATGGGGTCCAGTTATGGTATGGTGTTCTCACAGTTCCTCTTGCTAGAGAAGGGGGGAGCAAGACCACAATATATTCCATGGCCTCAGAAGGATAAGGATAACTTGAAATGCAAGTTACCTAGTTTGACTTCAGGGGCTGGAAAATGGATCTATGAATTACAGAAAATGACAGGGGAAAATACATTGGCCATAGGGGACATAAAAGGTCTATTGGCAGCTATTCTTGGGAGAGCTGACATTTGGAGACGAGCAGGATATGCAAGTGTGACAGCACAAAACAGTGCATGATGGAGCGCCATTTAATAATTGTAGGGCAGATGTTTGGAGGGCTCTCAGGGTACAGTATCCCGATATGTCAGATATGGGTGCAATTGTGACACGTAAAATGAAAGATGAAGACACTATTGCTTACATTCAGGATATTCAAGAGAGATGGCAGCTTGAGATGCATGAACCGTGGGACAAAACAGTGGAACTATTCTATCATTTTTTGTCAGGGATTGCCAGAAAAAGTACAGAGACAAATGAAAAAAACAGACAGGAATGGAAGCGAAATCGTGGGCTGAGATGCAGTTGACTATTGTGCATCATTGCCGATTGTTACAAGAGAAGACTAGAAAGAAAGATGAGAACAGAAAGATTGAGGAAGCCAAGATAGTTCAGAATAAATTGTCAAAATGTGCTATAGAATGGGCATTATTGACAACTGGACAAGGAGTAGGAATGCAAGAAATAATGGGTGCATTGCAGATGAAAAATGTACACCCAGTGGATCAAAGTGGGTATGGGTTTTGGCAACGAGGTAGAGGCGGAGGATTTAGAGGAAGAGGAGGCACATTTCAGGACACCCAAGGTGGATTTCAAAATGCCCAGGGTGGAAGTCAGAATACTCAGGGAGGATATAATGGTGGGTTTGCCAGAGGGCCACCCCCAGTGTGTTGGAACTGTGGGATAGCAGGACATATTGCATGTGTATGTAGAAGCTGAGGAAGTATGCAACAGAATGGACAAAATTCAAGAGGGGGGACAAGTCATCCACCACCATACAGCACACAAACACAAGAAGGCTATGCCCAGGATCAGACATCCTATCAGCCACAGGTGCTGCAAGCACAGCAGACACTGCAGCAGGGGTCAGTGTAAATGCACCCACTGCAAGGGCAATCGCTACAAACACCAGTGCAGACACAACTGAATGCGAACACAAGGCAAATACTAACACCTAAGATAGGGGGTGTCACTGTGGTAGGAGGGAATCCTTTTACGGCGATATGGGTTAATTTGTACCCTCAATAGGACAGCTCACTGGGTTACTTGATGTGTTCAGTACAATCAGTAACATCAGACACCCAAGAGGAACCAAGGGTCGATGTGACGATAGGAGGCAAATCTTTTTCTTTTCTTGAAGACACTGGGGTGACTCGCTCTTTTATAAGGAAGGGAAAATACCCAATGTCAGATAGTGTCATGAATGCTCAAGGATAATCTGGAGCTAGGAATTGAGTTCCTTTTACTGATAAATTACCTGTTTATATAGGGGAATGTGACATGTCTGTCCCCTTGTTATATTTGCGACAAACATTCTGGGTAGAGATTTGATGACAAAAGTTAACATGACGATTTCATTCACTGATCAAGGAATAGTGTGATCCACTCCAGGAATACATTATTTTGAATGTAGGAGAATTTATACTGGCATTTACAGGACAAGTGGCTCTACGAGGAGTTCCGGTAGATCCCGAAGTCTTCATATATAGAGTGAGCATTTCATTAACATGGCTCCCAGGATTAGTAGGTAAAATTGTGAGGATACCTAATGAATTTGTATTTACAGCACAAGTACCTATGGGTGAGGAAGACATGCAGACTATTCCTATACAATTGGAAGCAGCTATAGTATGAGGGGAAAGAGCAATGCTTGAAGGAGTAAACAACAAAGGTTGAGAATGGAGAACAGTGATAGCTCTTGAGGAGGGATACAGATTGACTGACATAACAGATGAAGTATGTTTGAGAAAAGGGGAATCCCAAAGTGAATGGCATTGATGCAGCAAAGACCAGCATTCTTTCAGGAAGAGATAGACTAGGTGGCAAGTGTCCTTTGGACTACGGGTCCATATGACGTTGGCCTATTGAAAGGAATAGGGAAGGTTAAAATAAAACTCAGGCCAGGAACAATTCTAACCTGAGCCAAACAGTACCTCATGTCTCAAGAAGTTGATGAACGCATATTTGAGACGATGTCAGTGTTGATGAAACAGGGAATCCTAGTGCCATCGGAGGCCCTGTGCAATACTGCGGTGTATCCGATTACAAAATATCTGAAGGGGGTTGTGGAGATTTATCCAGGACTTCCGCCCTCTTAATCAGATTGTATAAGCAAAGTTTCCATTCGTTCCAAATCCTAAAACAATATTGTGTAGCATCCCAGTCGAAGCTAAGTATTTCACGGTGATCGATTTGAAAAATGTGTTTTTCTTGATCCTGTTGCACAAAGACTCACAAGACTGTACTTCCGTTATGTACAGACAAGAGAGACTAAAACATACTTGTTTACCTCAAGGGTACTACGAGTCCCCATCGATTTTTAATAGGGTCCTACAGATAACATTGAACTCAAGAGTGTGGTCATTCAATACGTAGATGACATATTAATCTGTAGTGAAACAGAGGATGAATGTGGGAAGGACCCTGTTCAGTTAATGACTATATTGGCAGACAAGGGATACAAAGTAGATCAGGAGAAATTGCAGTATTGCCAGGAAGAGGTATTCTACATTGGCCAAATCGTTTTACATGAAGGAAAGAAAGTGACACCTGAGAGAGTTGAGGCCATCATGAAAACACCAAAGCCAAATACAGTGAGGGAAATGGCGCAGTTTATGGGCCTGGGTGTTCGACTACAGCACATACAGAAAACCTCTTTTGCAAGCACTTAAAGCACAAGTTGGTAGGGAAAAGATAAAATTAACTGAAGAAATGGAGGAAGGATTTGAGGAATTAAAAAGAGCAATTTGTACAGCTCCCCAATTATAGTGAAGAATTGTATTTGTTTTTGCACACTAATGGGTAAGTAATCACAGCAGTACTCACACAAAAAAACACTAGGGTATAAACCTTTGAGGTATTACAGTGGGATTTTAGATCCAGTCCTGAGAGGACATTTTCCATGCGAACAATCTTTGGTGCTGCCACATTTGCGATAAGTGCACAAGTATTACCATGGGCTGTGCAATGACTATATATGTGGCACACACTTTATTTGCCATTTTAGAGAAACCCAAAGGTACATTGACAACACAAAGAGCTTCTGCATATGAAATAATGATTTCTAATCCAGCAATTAAAATTCTGAGATGTAAAATAGTAAACTCAGCCACGTTTGTAGCTGAACCTGTAGAAGAAGGTACAAGATTGCACTAATTATGTTGAATTTTAGGATGATATACCCCATGTGAACGAAAATGCTTTAGCAGGAGGTGAGAATCTTGCTATTGATGGTTCATCAAAAATTGATCAAACTAGTGGGGAGAGGCATTCAGGGTCTGCAGTTGTAAGACATTGATTAAATGGCGAGTTTGAGGGAGTGGCGAGACTACTGTCCTATATCTCAGCACAGCCTGCAGAATTGGTTGTG
The DNA here is from genome assembly GCF_040938575.1 of Ambystoma mexicanum. Classification (NCBI taxonomy): domain Eukaryota; kingdom Metazoa; phylum Chordata; class Amphibia; order Caudata; family Ambystomatidae; genus Ambystoma; species Ambystoma mexicanum. Next base: position 558,855,862 of record NC_090931.1, read on the forward strand.
CTTATTGTTGCACTCAAGAAACACGAAGGTCAGGATGTGACGTGTACAGTGACTCCGCCTATGTGACGTTAACCATACACGGAGGGCTGTCATGTTGGAAAAGGAGGGGTTATTTCCGCACAGATGGCAGTCCAGTGCAACATGCGTCTTTATTGGACAGGCTCATTAAGGCACTACAAATTCCAGTCGCCATAGCGGTTGTATAATGCGCAGAGAATACTAAACTAAGACTATTTCTCGAAGAAACGGAACCGCAGACTTAGAAGCCAAAAGGGTTGCGTATTCCTAGGAAATTTTGAGTTTTGAAACTGAAAATGTTAAGGAAGTATTAAATAGAAGATGTTAGTATGAGAGGGATTCAATATGCTGTCAATTACGCAACTAACAGATACAGGGTAGAGCCTCACACACAGAGCAGCATCTTTATAGACGTAGGGGGTGTTCTTTATCCCCCACGGAAGCACTAAGGAGACGGGAAAGCACTGGAAGGCCAGCGATGCCAGCGGCATTAATGACAGTCACACTTGAGCAGCTGCATTACCCTGTGCACATGACCTGAGAAAGTCTTGCTGTCACCACTGTCGAAATGGCCCATTTCAGCATTTGCATATTGATTACGTCAATATGCTGCAGCCATGTAATGGATTTAAATATGTATTAGTGGTGGTGTGTCCCTTTTCTTGATGTATCAAAGCCAGTCCTTGTGCACACCTTGATGCTACCTGCACAACGAATTTCCTAGTATGCAAAGTATTTCCGAGATGGGGATGTGTGTGAAGTATTAAGGTCCACTAATGGGCCACACTTTGTCAATGAGCTATTTGAACAAATAGGGTTTTTATTGAACATTAAAAATATGTTTTCTTCTGCTTATCACCCACAAGCAAACGGCTATGTGAGAGGCTCAATGGCCTCCTAAAGGAAAGGATAGCAAAGATCAGACTAACTTTGAAAAAGAGATGGCTATATTGCCTACCCGTAGCCTTGTATGTCCTTCGAAATCCACAAGGTTCGGATCATCACCTTACACCCCATGAACTAGTAATAGGGCGCCACATGAGGACATCCCTTACAGCCCCATCTAGAGTCAGGAGTGATGCCCAGAGTGTAGCACAGACTCTAGGCGATGAGATGCATGATTATTTGACATGTATGACTGACAGTGTTTCTTTTATTTCAGATCAAGTCAAGCATTGGAGTGAGGGATTGAGGAACACAGAAGCAGATGGCCCAGTAAAACAATCCAAGTGAATTATTGGCACCACCAAAGATGTATTTTGGAGATCAAGTGCTTATTAAAATTTTCACACAAAGGTAGCATGAGCCAAGATTTAATGGACCATTCCAAGTAGAGGAACTTTCCCCTACTGCAGTTAGGGTGTCTGGAAGAAGAGCTTGGTTACATTTGGGTGACGCAAAGATCAGCAAAGGCGAGACCCTCCCTCTAGTACCTGCTAACTGGGAAGCAAGACAAGAAGAGAAATTGCTGCGTGTGCAGACTCGATTGATAACCAAGAAAAAGGATGATACAACAGTGTACGATTAAAAACATTTCTTTAGGACTGATTGGCCACTCCATAAAATATTAGCAAGAAGTTCATGGACTTGCTGAGAATTCCAGAGCTTTGAAAAAAGTAAAAAGCATATAGGCACAATACCCAACCGCCAATTCCTTCTTAAAAATTGGAAAAGAGATCAATATCCAAATTCATTTTTGGGAGGATATCTATTTTAAAAATAACATATGACACCAGCCGGTAGTGACACACATAGGCTTGTAGTTGCAGTTTTTGTGTTTATACTCCAGTCATACCCTACCCTCGTTGAGAGAGATGTTAATATTCACACTTTTCTCCACAATCCAAAGAACTGCCCAGTTATAAGAAGGCTTTTGATTGCAATAATTGAGCAGATTGTACAACTACAAATGTGATTTGAGCACCTGTATTAAACATGATTCAGGAAGAAGAAAATGCAGTTTCAGGAAGACTAGCAATTCAACGCGAAATTGCGTGGCAGACAATGTTTTTTTAGACTTTTATGCATGATATACATATGCTTTCTCTTTCTGTAGCTTACATTTCGAAATCTTTATCATTCTGATGGTTCAACTGAAAACACTACACAGGTGATCTTTCCCATTATAAGTACAAATGATTATCATTTCTTTGACCTATTTTGGCATGTCAAACCACATCAGAGGGATGCAGAAGAAGACAACCAGGGGATAAATACCTATCTTGATAATTTGGCTCAATTCGGGAATAATATGTGGTACCAACATACAAAAAAGTGGGGAATAGAGCATTTAATGAGAGCTGTTATGTCTGCTCTCTCATCCCCTATGCCATGAGTACAGCAAGAACAATTATTTCAAAAGAGATGCCAGCACATGACGTGAAGTGCCTCAGCCATCTAGCAGCATGTACTACCAGAGGACAGTTCCAAGGACGCTGGGCAACCCTGCGATGGCGATCCAGACAGACATTCCCATACCAGGATGATTATATCAAGACAAAATAAATGGAAAAAGAGCCTAGGTGGACAAACAAGATGCTCGTGTATACTTCCATGGGACAAGACAAGGTACTAATTGAAGAAATGAAGAGGATGAATTACTCTGAGAAAACTGAAAAGACTGGAATGCCTGGATGCTGGGAACGCTCACAGCTGTTAATCTATGGACAAGATATTACGACCAAAGGATGGGACGATGGGATGATGTCCTGTCCAGCTCATCTGAGGACGGAACCAGTGCACGAGGTGCGGAAAGTGAATGATGAGTGCCTGAAGTCATGGGCCAAGAACTCTAAACTGCTGACGTGGATGGACCAATGGCTGTCGTCCCACTGATTAATGCGACAATGTGCTTTCGAAGCAAAGGTAAAGTCTAAGTTAGAGAGAATAAAGGGTGCAAGAACATAATTGATATCCCAGGAATGAAGAGAAGGACTGCTGTCCTAATGGATCGATATTGGGCCTGTGGATTCAGAGCATATATGAGGTTTCCCAGAAACTGGGGAGGAGTGTGTTCCATTGTACCCCTCCATATTCCAGCCTTGGGGATTCCCCAGAGCGACCTGAACATTGATAAAGGTTTATTAAGACATCCCTGATGAACACAAGTTGTTCAGCAAGACTATTATGATAATGACATCTATATTTATGCCTGTACTCAAAACAGTAGTGAATGACAAATGATTGCAGATCGCCAGGTGGGAGCTGTTACAGACAATCAATGCCACTATAAAAGGATTTATCGCCATAAAGGAAGAATTTAGGGCCATAAGGTTAATGACCCTCCAGAACAGGTATGTCCTTCACATGATTACAGCAATGGAAGAAGATGTTTGCGCCAAGGTCGGGCATTCTTGGTGTACTTTCAGACTATCTCATGACGGTGAGAATGGGAATCTGTTGGATGCTATGACTATGTGGACAGAACTGCACACGGAAATGAAGGAGGAGACAGAGGCCACTGGAGAATACGATTGGTTCTCCTTCTGTTTGCAGGGATTCCCAACTAGATGGCGAATATATTCAAGTTCCTTGGAGCAATATTGATGATGATAATGTTTGGGTCTGTGTTATAAGGATAATAATTGGACAATGCCAGAAAACAGCAAAGAAAGCAGTTGGAATGAAAATCATGATTGATGTGAAGGATGAAACAGCAGACTGAAAGTACCATCAGAGACTGCATAAAATCAAGTATTGTGGCACCTGAAGAAACAAATGTCCTGTACCCAAGTGATCATGAGAATTGCATGGGATGTTGGTTATTCCATAACTCAAGGGAAGAATGCAATAACATGACCTGGAGTGTGGATGAACGTATAAAAAATGCGGCCACCATAAGGGGGGTGACAAAGATATGGATACCAAAGAAACCATTATTCAAGAGAACATTCAAAGAAGCAGGAAAACTTGAGGAGGTAGTCGAGGACTCAACCAGAGGGAGGAATGTAGAGGAGCAGACCTACACATCGGCAGATCCTACCCCCGTACCTCCCCTGTGTTGGAGCCATGAGACTGCCCTGTCTAAAACCAGCTATTGTACCAACACCGCAGCGAGTATATGGAGGACGATAACCATTAAGATGACCATATTGAATGTATCCTCGAGTTGATGACAGCCTGCAGGAGGTACTCCCTGAAGGAATATGAGAAAGAGCTAAGAAAATGGACTGATCACATCATAAGAAAGTGTGCGCAAAGTCCTGAAATACTGAATGAAGACAATGTAAGGATCCTAGAGGAGAAATGACGAAGTAAAGAATGGAGTGAACCTTAAACGTAAAAGAAGAACAATTACATGGTAAAAAGTGCTGCAGAAATCAGAAGTATAAAGAATGTACATATACTGAAACACAAAATAGATCAAATCACTGTATAGGCTAGCTATAAATTGTGAATAGAATGCAGGCTGAACAGCCATTGTACAGAAACTGGATATTGGGATCATGAAATAATAAGCCAAAGAATCATGAAGAAAGAATGAAAGGCTGTGTGTTGAAGCTGCATTGGGAGGCTGGCCTGAAGTCAAGAACTGAGAAGTCGACGTCAGCTATCTACGTTGAAGAGGAACATGTGTGGAGGATGAATCCTCTCACTTTAAGGTGCAAGAAATAACACAAAGGATTAATTTAAAACATTTGAAAGCCTGGAGAATGAACAGAATCGTGGTCTCTTGTCACGTGAGTCAAGGGTGGAACTAGGGCTTTAAATTTGAGTTCCAGACACGATAGCGAGTGCCCTCACTCCCATTGCATTCCCAGGACAAGAATACTCTGCAAGGCCAAGTACAAAGAATTTCATGGCAGAAGGCATGGGTGATGGGAGATGTTAGGCTAATTGGGTGGTAGGGCAGCATCATGTCCTATCTACTTGCAGCTGGGTCTTGGCTTATGTGCTGCTAATTGAATCGAATGTTCCAGACATGCACAAGCGTGCCAAATCAATTGTATTAGTCCAAATAACGAAGGACTTTATAGCTTGAGAAACCAATTAAACACTGTGTAACTGATTTGTCTTAAGATGACACGTTTGAAGAGGTAATCACAAGTTGTCCACCTGACATCAGACAGCCAATAACAAACCTAGCTCCTATACGATAGTCTATCTAAATGTGTCCCTTAACCAATCCCAGCCCTTGATAGGTTTTTCAATATTGCCACGTAGCATGACGTCATTCTAATGCATACAGAAGTATATAATTGTATTTTTTGTGAAAATCGCTGAGAATGAGCGTACATCCGTTGATGTTCATTAGAAAACTCCCCATTTTAGATAATTGCTAATAAAACAGCAGCTTGTCATCTTCTTGAGTTTGTCTGGTTATTTGGACTCTATTATTCTGGTGTAATCCCATCCAGTAACAGATGCACGTTCCAAGGGCCATATGCTCATAACTGTGACAGATCATATCAACAGAGGGGTGTAAAATAACACAGAAAAGAGTTGAGGCAATACACAGGACCCCCACCTGCCCGCACAGTGAAAGAGATGCAGCAATTCCTGGGGTTGCGCAATTACTGCAGAGCATGGGTGTTCGATTACTCCACCCTTACCAAGCATCTCATCCAAGCACTCAAAGAAGGCCAGAAAGTTAAGGGTTACATAAAATGGACCTCAGAGAATTTTGCTGAACTCAAAGAGGCCCTGGCTCAAGCACAGTGTTGGCAACCCCCAATTAAAAGGAGAGGTTTTATCTGTTCCCACATTCAGACGGCTCAGTGATGATGGCTGTGCTAACACAAAAGAAACCACAGGGGCACAAGCCCCTGGCCTACTCCAGCAGTATCTTAGACCCAGTGATGCATGCTCACTTCTCCTGAGTGAGTGCTTGCGCTGCAGCATTTGCCATAGAAAAGGCATCAATAATCACAATGGGTGTCCAGTAGTTTTGTATGTGGAGCCCTCACATTTTACAATATTGGAACAGTCATAATTGATTCTGACCACACAAAGGACCTTGGGTTATGAGAGTATATTGACAAATCCAGCTATTAAGGTTGTCCGGTGTCGTGTGGTAAACCCAGCCACCTTCATAGCAGAACCAGCGATGCCTGGAGAGTCTGTCCATGACTGTGCAACATGTATGGACAGGATGGAAGGGAACATCCATTTTAAGGAAGAAGAAATAGGGGGAGGAGACATGGTCTTCAATGTTGGGTCCTCAAATATAGATTCCACAATGGTATGCAAACAAACTGGTGCTGCAGTGGTATGCCACATGCATGGGGAATTGTGTATTGCCCCCCAAATGTGGTTGCCATCACACTATACAGCACAGGCAACAGAGTTACTAGCCCTGATACGTGCACTACAACTGGCCGAAGGACATGTGGCTAATATTCTCTCAGACTTGGCTTACGTTACCTCCACTGTACACTCGGGGTTGGCCCGGTGGGAGGGAAGGTGGTTCTGGAGGAGTGATAGGTCCCCAGTGCAGCATGCAGAGCTACTGATACAACTGATTGAAGCATTAAAACTCCCAGTGGAAGTAGCAATAATAAAGTGTCCAACGCCCACACAGTTGGGCAGGACTTCATCTCCCAAGGAAATTACATGGCTGACAAAGCAGCCAAGGAGGCGGGCTACTTGCCTGAAGGTACCACTAGGTCATGCCCAGGTGCAAAGTATAGGGTAGTCATGATGATTGCAGGGGAGAGAAGGGATAAGAACTTTCAAAAGACATAGCATTTGAACGTACTACCCATCATACAGATAATTGGCCTACATGGGGGAGCACCCCTGGAAGAAAAGGATCTATGGATACAAAGGGGGTGCTCACTCTCTCCTGCTGACTTGGGGCCTGGTTCACAGAAGCATTTTATAATGGCACAATCCCATAGAAACATGTTCTGTGAATCAGGCCCTTGGTGTGGAGACAGAATTGCACAGGGAAATGTGATGAATCAGCTGTGATTCCTCCCAAAATCCTGGCCTAGGACAGACCACTACTCATATTCTGCCATACCAACGTATGTCGTTTTTTTTTTAAACTTTCTTTATTTTTTCAGTTATAACATACTTAACGGTTCCCCAATTACCTTAAGTGTACCACCCCACTTCTTCCTTCAGACTCGCATCATTACAGCCAAGCATGTACTGTTATAGTGTGCATTGCCAATATCACATAACAGGGCATTGTATGGTTCACCACTTAGTTCGTCAAGTAGCACTGCCATGCCCATCGGTGCGTTGTTTTATCCGTGCTCGGGGTTGGAGGCAGGAGACTGTGTAGCTAGGGCAACATCTGCCTGGGATTGTCTGAAGGGGGGCCAGTAGTCAAATGGTCGGCTGGTGGCAGAGAGTTAGGAAGCGTACCTGGTTTCTCTCTGTTCTGATAAGTTCATGCCTTGCAGCCATTTTGGGACTGTGGGGGGGGGGGATTAGATCTCCCCCATGCTCTGGCCACCAGATATCTAGCCCTCACTGAGGCCATGCCTACGAATTTCTTTTTGGTGCGGGTACCTCCTATCAGGGCTAGTAGCCAGAGTTTCGGGGAGTATAACCTCGGTGAGGGTAGCATGAGTGACATTTCTCCTTCTATATCTGACCAGAATGTTCTGATGTGGGGGCAGCTCCAAGCGACGTGATAGAAATCTGCAGATTGTGCTCCGCATCTTTTGCAGACAGGTCTGTCCGGGGACAACCTGCTCAGGGTAGCGGGGGAGTAGTAGGCCTGGTGAATACATTTACACCAGATTCGCCTCTATCAGCTGTTTAGGGATATGTATCAGGATTGCATGCAGACAGATTTCCATTGGTCTTCATTCAACGGTTCCCCAAGGGTCATCTCCCATGTGTTTTTATACTTTTGGTTCTTCATACTTTTCCCGTTCCTGATTCATTTGTAAATCGTAGATATTAGTTCCTAGGGGACAGGTGTTGTGTAATGTAGAACAGTGCTGGGTGTGGGGGGAGAGCTAGGGGGAAGTCTGGCCATTTGTTCTTAAGTATACCCCTTAACCTGTAGTACTGAAAAAAAGCCAAGGCTTTATGGTCTCCCCTTGCTTTAATCACTTCCCAGGTTATAAATCGGTCGTTATGAACAATGTCGCCAATGGACCGCACTCCTAGTAGTTGAAACCGTTGTCTAAAGGATCTTTCGTGTGTGAGAGGCATCCCTACTATGTTGAAGATTTGCAGTTCTGGTAGGTAGTTTGGGGGAGGTCTTGAGCAGTTTATATATCCCATCCCAGGCTTTACAGGTTACTGCCAGGGGTTGAACTTCCCTCCTCAGGGTGGTTACCCTGTCGCCCCATAGCATGCCCATCAGCGCATCTGGGGCGGTGAGTGTCTCAGATAGTTGTGAGTGAGGAGCATTGGGGCTGGGGGGGTTCCATCCGGCGATGTATTGAATCTGGGCTGCTAAGTAATATAAGTACATATCTGGATATTCCAGGCCGCCTTGCTCATATGGACGTGCTAACGTCTCATAGGATATCCTAGGTTGTTTCCCAGCCCAGACCAGTCTTGTCATCATCCTCCTAACACGGGAGCAATAATGCGCAGGGGGCCAAAGCGATACCTTAATGAAGATATATAGGAATTTGGGGAGAATTACCATTTTCGCTAGCGCTATGTGGGCTGCCTGAGATATGGGGAGTAGTATCCATGCGTCTACCTTCTGTTCCAGGGATACTATGGTTTTTATGTTAGTTGTCGCTGTATAGGTCCTCTGGTGCGGTGGATACTATGATTCCTAGGTAACGTATCCCCCGAGGGCACGAGCGAAAACCAACACCTACGTCTGATTGCTTTATGGCGGGGGTCGGGAGGAGGACCGCTGACTTGCTCCAGTTGATTCTCAGGCCGGACAACTCCCTGAATCGAACCACTTCCTGTGTTAATGGAGTAAGGTTCTGCAGTGGGTGTTTAACAAATAACAGGATATCATTTGCGTATAGGGATATAAAGGCAAGATGTGTGTGTACGCGAATGCCTCTGTGTGCGTGCAGCTCCCGAATATGGCACGCCAAGGGCTCCATGGCGAGGGCAAAGAGTACCGGAGAGAAGGGGCACCCCTGCGTGTGCCACGCGTGGGGTAGATATGTTTGGAGGTCATGCCGGTCATGTATATCGGTGCTCAGGGGGCCATGTATAGTATTTTGACCCCCCTGATATACGTTAACCCGAACCCAGACCTTCGGAGCATCGCAAAGAGGAAGGGCCACTCGAAGGAGTCAAAGGCCTTTTCAGCGTCGAGACCTGCCAACGCCATCGGCACATCCGGGTTCACGTTATGCATCAGGGTAAAGAGGCGCCTCAGGTTGTACTGGGTAAAGTGGCCCTGGATAAATCCAGCTTGATCCAGGAGGACCAGTGCTGGCAACTACGGGAGGATGCGGTCTGTGAGAATTTTGGCCAGAATTTTATTGTCAGTGTTGATAAGCGACAGGGGGTGGTATGATGATATGTGCCTGGGGTCTTTTCCGGGCTTCGGGAGCACCATGACAAGGGCTGACCTAGTGGATTGTGGAAGGGAGCCGCTGGAGAAGGCGCTCTCATACATAGCCAAGAGTTGGGGTACAACCATATCCTCATATGCTTTGTAGAATTCGGCTGTTATCCCGTCAGCCCCGGGGGCCTTCCCATTAGGGAGCGACTTAATAGATTTGCAAATTTCCTCCTCGGAGATGGGGACATTAAGGGAGCTGCCTTGGTACGGGTTGAGCCATCTCAATGCCATCTCATCTAGGTACCATGTCAATTTATCATGTCCAGGGCTGGGAAGCATACAGCTAGTCGTATTTCCTAAATTCGTCATTGATCGCCTGTAGATCTTTGACAGGTCTCCCGTCTGAGTTTTCGATCTCAGCTATGGTGGTGGTTTGTTGTTCTTTCTTAATGGCCCACGCCGGGATTCTACTCGGTCGGCCCCCCTCCCCATATCTCGCTGCCAGGAACGGGTCCCCAAGGTATCTCTCCTCATCGGCAGCTAATTGTAGGAGTTCTTCCCTGTGGGTCTGGAGTTTGCGGCTGATCTCCGGGGTGGCAGCATTGTCCTGTCTGTTCTCCCCTTTGCTAATCGTATCTTCCAGCTTTCGCATGGATCTTCGAATGGCCTTAAGTACCCCACCCTCCTTGGAGATATAACACCCTCTAAGGTTCCCATATTATGCCTTGATCGGGAACTGACTCCTTATTGGCTTGGAAGAAGGTCTGTATGTCCTGTCCTATCTCGGTCCGGAATGCTAGGGCAGCGGCTCTAGATCTCCACCGGAGATGACTCGGAGGGCTCGTAATAGCTGCAGTGCGAATCAGGACCGGTGAATGGTCAGACAGTGTCCGGGGGATGATACCACGCCTCTGTCATTTTCCAGAAGATGGTGGGGTGACCATGATATAGTTGATCCTTGACGAGCTACCATGTACTCCAGAGAAGAGCGTATATTCTCTAGCGTCTGGGTCCTGGGAGCGCCATGGGTCATGTAGGTCGTGATACCGGGAAATGGATGACCAAGCCTTAACTGCCAGTGGGAGGGTTGTCTGGCGAGACGCCGATCTATCCAAATCCAGCGTGATGGCCAGATTAAAGTCGCCGGCCTAGACAATCCTGTAACCAGGGAATTTGTGTATTTGCTTAGTGCATTGATGAAAGAACTCCAGGGAGTCCATGTTGGGTGCGTAAATATTTATGAGTAGGAGTTTAGTGCCATGTAGTTCCCCGGCCAGTATTATGTATCTACCCTTGTTGTCTCTAATCTGCTCATGGAGCCTGTATTGTAAGGAACCGTGAATGTAGGTTGCAACCCCTCTGGAGTGTGTCGTGTAGGATGCCTCATACCTGTGGATACCCCACCCCGTGAGTTTAGGAGGAGAGGCTCCTTTGGCGAGGTGCATCTCCTGCAGGCATAATATATTAACCCTGTGATTTCTACAGTAGTTTGTAATCAGTCGTGTCTTCTTTGGATTGGCAAATCCCCTTATATTCCAAGACAGTATCGACATTGCTATCCCCCTCTGCTGTATGTGAGGCCATGGCGTCTGTATGAGCCTATTGAGGAAGGACGTGGTCTGAACGTTGTGGGCCCATGTTGTGATTTTCATTCTGGTTAGGTGCATTGGCTCTATGTGGTTTGTGTGAGTCATTGGGATTCCATTTCTTACTCGAACCACCATTAACAGTGAACAAATTTGCCAAACACTTGGCTTCCCCCCACCCCGGTCCCACCCACGCCAGAAACTATAACCTACCGGCTCCCCCAACCCCTCCCAATTCCAAACTCGTCCCATTATACTTAACAGAACAGTCCTGCAGTGCCTGCAGGCAGTGGAGCGCTAAGGGCGGCAAGTGCTCTCCAATGGGTCGTGGCCATGGTTTATTGCCTCCGGAACCCACTCTTAGAAGCCCGGAGACCGCAGTCATTCTTTTTTCAGGTTAATGCAGTGGGAATCATCTCAATACAGTCTTGTGGTGAACGTCTCGGGGACCCCCGGGATCAGGAAGGCCTGAAGCAAATCGTTCAGCAGCCTCCGTGGAGGTGAAGAAGACGGTGGACAATGGTGCTGGACTTGAAGTTTGGCCAGGTACATCATTGCATATCTGATGCCTTTCCTTCGGAGCGCATTCTTGGCTGTTTGGAATGTCTTCCGCTGGTCCTAGACCGCAGGGCTGAAATCCGGGAACAATCTGATCATGGTGGAACCCCAGCACAGCTCTCCTTTTTCTCTGGCGGATCGAAGGATGATGTCCGGGTAGCTGAATATCTTAGCTATGATCGGGCACTCAGGGGCACGGGGGGTCTTGCCACCAGCGAGCGGTGCGCCCTTTCCACCATGAACATCGCTGTTACTGCAGGGTGGTCTAGGATCTCCGTTAGAAGTGACTCTGAACTTTTCCATGTTGTCGATAGCCATGGACTCTGGGACTCCAAGTATGCATATGTTGTTCCACCTATAACGTCCTTCCAGTCGTCATTCTTGGCCATTACCTTCTTTACGGCCTGTTGTAGGTCCGCCACTTCCCATTGTAGAGTGGAAACCTTATCCCCACCTTCTCCTATCCGCTGCTCAGATTCGATCATGCGTCCACATAGCTTATCGATTTGTACGGCTGAGATATCGACTTTGCATGTGAGTGAATCTATTTTGGCACCCAGGTTATCAGTGCTGCTTTTGAGGGCTAGCAGCGTTTGGTTCAGAGCTGCCATGTCTATCTGGGTTGGTGGTTGGTTTAATGAAGGGGAAGGTGGAAATGGTGGTTGGTCAGAGAGGGCGAATTGGTCCTTTTCGGCCCATTTCCTGGGATTTACCATGTTGGTACTTGTCCACAGATCAGTGCGCCACAGTCTTGTCACCCGTTGGTTCCAGGGGGACGTCCCGGGCGTCAGGAGCATTGTATAGTGGGTGGGCGAGGCGGACTGTGGGGATGCCCTTATATATGTTCCTGATGTCAGTGACCTGCGTGAGGTGGTCACATGGATGTACGGGTCCGACCCTTGGGAGGCGGTCCCCCATCAGTGATCGCCCAGTTTGCTTGACTCTTGTCGTTATGTCAGGAGGTCGATCACCGGTAATCGCCCGCCGTGCTGACCTGGAACATTATTGGTGAATACCGCAGTGAGTTGGGCCCGGTCCGGGTGTGCTGTGCAGGGCCGGTCTGTTGTGATGCCTCCCCTACCCTATGTTGCTGGCTAGGGTTACAGGTTGTTGAGGTCAGAGGGATGGGGACACCCTTTGAAGTGGCTTATCCGAGGATTTTTTGGTAGGTTGGCATTGGGTGGGTTGTTGGTAGGTCAGTGCTCCTTAGCCCTCCAGTGTTGCAATGCACACCTGCGTTGTTGGTGGCATAAGGCTAATTGGTAGCATCTCGGGCGCTGCTGGAGTCAGGTCCAAATCATGGATTCACAGTTCTGCGTGATCAATGATGCCTGGAGTGTCCAGGGTGTATCGTGGCCAACAGGCCTCCCCTGTGGTCCGGGCTTGGCAAGTACCATGTGTCTCACCCGTGGGAGCTGAGTGCGGTGAGCCGATTTGTGGGGGGTTCCCCTGCCGCCGTGCTTTCTGGGTTAACCCTTCTAGTTTATGTATCCTTCCGGCCTTGAATGGGCGATCGGGTACCTATGGCAGTCCAAAGTGTAGGATCCGCGACCCCAACTATGTCCGGTGTGGCGTTGTGCTGTGTGCCACGAGTGCAGAGAGGTTAGTTGAGGGTGCCGGCTTCCCACTTGTTTCCCAGTAGGATGGTCACTGCCTGCTCATGGGGGCCTGCCAAGGGACCGGTGCGCCACGTGTGCGGTTGTGTGGGTGGCAGAGGCTTGGTCCAAGTCACATTACAGCCCAAATAAGCAGGTGTGGAGAGTGAGGGAGGCTGCGAGGGCAGGGGGAGGTTGTTTTTGGGTGAGATTACGAGGCCTGGGCGCATTGGCGAGGGTTAGGGCACAGCTGGCGAGGAGGAAAGGAATTGACTCTCTGCTCTCCCTACCGTTTTGTTGTTAGACAGCCAGGATGGGTACGCCGTCCGGCCTTCGAGCATCTTGTGGCGGTGTCCCCTCGAGTGAAAATGGGCTCCGATGAGTCCAGGGGGAGGGGGACTGGCAGACAGCCGCCCAGCCGGCATCGTCCTTGGGATCACTCCGGGGCAGGGGTCCAGCTTGTATGATCCACTGTCATGTAGGGTGTCTGCAGCCAAAGGCGTGCTCACTCCCGCCAGCTGCCCAGCGCGGGTTAGGATCACAGGAGCCCAGCAGGTTGGGCCGCAGCCGCGTCCAGCCCTCTCGGATCAGGGGGTAGCGCGGTCAGCTCAATGTAGCCTGGACGCTGTCGCAGCCCCAGGTGACTTCAGGTGGCGGCTGGCCAAAAAAGTGGAGCCCAGGGCCGCTGTATCTCAGCGAGGGGTCTCAGCTGCTCTCCAACACCCCAGGTCAGAGAAATCTCCGGGGGCCGGGAGCAGCGGCAGGGTAGCGTAGATTCTTCAATGTTGCAGCACCCCGCCAGTCTGGATCTTCGGGCTCTGTGGTATGAGGGGTCGCCCTGAGGTGTCTCGGGTAGGCGTTTGGCGAGGGTGACAGCCGCTGTCTCACCCAGCTCTGTGCGAGGCGGCTACGCACCGCCCTGGTCCAGTTCCGCCGGGTCGCCGTCCCCGGTACGATGCAGTAGGTTAGGTAACCAGCTAGCGACTCGCACAGTCGCTCTCCACACAGGTATCGGGAGTGGTGGTCACAATGGCAGTTGCAGCCTGTCAGGGAGGCGAGAGGGAACCGTTCTTGCTTCTGGGTGCAGGCAGGTCTCCCCTTCCCATGCTTCGGTGTCAGCTGGCGCGGCAGGGCCGTCGTCTGGAGGTGTCTCGTTCCGCTCCTCCTGATCACCTTCTAGAGGGGTTTTTACTTCACATGGCGCCCCAAAGTTTCCGGATTCAGCCAGTAGTCTCCAGGGGGGGAGCAGATCCACTAGGAGGAGGATATTTTATCAAGATGTTATGGCCTCTGCCAGAGCCTCTCAGGCAGCAGCCATCTTAGATAGTCGCGCCACAGTGCCCCCATACCAATGTATGTAGTTGATACAAACCTACATTGCCAAAGCCAAAAAAGAAACCATGCCAAAGCCAAAAAAGAAACCAGAGAAAATGTAAGGCTTGTTACGATTTGTCTATAGACACCAAATGCTGTGGGCCCTAAAGGAAGGTTGAACAATAAATGTTGCCAAACACTGCAAAGCTGTCATTGTCCCAGGTTAGAAGGGACCACTGTTGTACATTTTCTTTAGTGTTAGTCGATTAAGCAAGTATACTTGAATGTCACCACTGTTGTGGTGACACGCCTGGTATGATAAGTAAACCAGGTATTGTGATAGTTGTAGGCTTGGCAGGAGAGTAGACCAGGCACCCATTGATGCAGTGCAACAGTTGATGAAATGTTGAATTGTGGCAACCAGTATTATTTGTGACAACAAGAAGAGAACTGTATAAATTGACTTCTTAAGAGTGGTGGTCCTTTAGAAGTTCAAATTTGAGAAATCATTCTGACAAAGACAATTATTACTGTTTATTGGAAAAGACGTACTTGAATATTGTGCCTCTTTTGAAGTATTGGTGAAGTGGCAAAACTTCATTGTCAAACTGAAATTACCAAGAACTGTGTTGGAACTTTGTGGACAAGGATTAGGATTGTCTACCTTACTTTTGGAACTGTTTAGCAGGACGTAGCTCAAATCTGGGGAAGGGAAATTTCACACAGAAGAGACATTGGTTATACTTTAAACTCAATGATGCATTATGTGTTCTGTTAAATGACATTGCGATGTATTTCCTTATGTTATTGAATGTATGAGGGCCAGATATCCTTTGCAACAAGGGGCCTGATTACGAGTAGGGCGGTAAGGGATACCGGGCACCGGTGGCAGTAATCCCCTACTGCCCTATTCCGAGGTCCCTTGGCGGGGACCGTAAGCAACGTGTGGTCAGACCACATGTCCCTTACGGGTCCTGCTAAAGGACCAGGGCGCTAATAACGGCTTGCACGTCGCATGCCCGTTATTAGCGCCCTCCCCATTCCCATTCCAAAATGGTAATGGGGAATGACATGTTCAATGGGGATTTACCGGTCCAGTCAGGGTCGGACTAGACCGGTAAGTCCCCATTGAACTACACTGGTGCCGGACCCGTTATTGGTGGCAGTCATGCCGCAAGTAGCGCCATGACTACCACCAATCTCGTAATGAGGCCCAATGTTTCCTTTAGTTTATTTTAGCCAGGGAATCCTTGTTAAGGTAGGGACAGTGAGGAGTTTTACGAACATGTTTAATTTAACCCTTTAACTGCCATGGGTATTTCCCCCCAGTGCCAGGGCCTTTTTTGGTGATTTCGGTATGTGGACAGTCAATGGCTTGTAACTTTTTTGTTACATGGGATATCTCAGCCAAATTTGGCTCCTTTTTTCCCACATGCAGGCGGTCGTAACACCACCCAGGAATCCTAGGTTGATGTAGGGGGGTTAGAGAAAATAAGCAAAAAGTGTGAAAGTGTTGGTTTTTTTCAAAAAATGAAAATAAAATGATTTATTTATTTTAATTCTTGTAATGCGCCAACATGCCCATAGGCCTCAGGGCGCACATAAAACTGGACGAACAAACAGACACACATGGCAAAGAAAGAAGAAGGGTCAAAGAGTTATTCCAGATTGAAAAAGTGGGTTTTTATGGCACGTTTGAATACAGTGTAGTCCTGAATCTGCTGCATCTGGGCTGGAAGTTTATTCCATAGAAGGGGACCTTGCGCATCAAGAGTGGTACCTCCAAATTTGCCGGTCCTGTATTTTGGGTGCTTGAGAATAGTGGCAGAGGATGAACGAAGGTTCCTCGTGTTGAGTTTAATGCTAACACAGGCTGACAAGTAAGTAGGGCTACAGAGGCTGAGGCATTTTTGGGTCGTGGTCAGTATCTTGTGCGTTATCCGATGTTTAACGGGAAGCCAGTGAAGTTTTTTCCTGAAAGTGGAGATGTGTGATTGAAAATATTACGCACAGCATTACTCTGAGCCACTTGTAATGATTGGATGTTGGAGGCTGTCGTGCCCGCTAGAAGGCTGTTACAATAATCCAATCTTGAATTGATCAATGCAGTGGACAGAAGGGCACAGTTTTCTTCCGAAATGAATGGTCGAATATAACCTATTCTTTTATTTATGAGACCGCAGCTAGATTTAATGCTGGAGACATGGGACTTCATAGAGAGTTCTTCGTCAAGAACGACGCCCAGGGTCTTGACTTTCTTCTGGACAAGAATGGTATTGTTGGCAATATGGAAACTAGCATATTTGGAGTCGAGTTTCGCCCAAGTGTTTTTGGATGCCACGATGAGGAGTTCAGTTTTTTTGTCGTTCAGGGCAAGAGAATTGCAGGCCATCCAGTCTTGTATGGCTTTGTATATTTTATTGATGGTTACTGTATCGCCGCTATAGGAGCCACTCAGCTGTATGACCACCTGAGTATCATCAGCGTAGTTCGTGTATTGCACTCCTAATTTGTTTAAGAGGTCAAGAAGGGGGCAGATATAGAGATTGAAAAGCAGAGGCGATAGACAGGAGCCCTGAGGAACTCTGTATGTCTGAGATATTGGAGAAGATTGATTATCGCCAACACGGACCCTCACCATTCTGGGACCCAGAAAGGAAGCAATCCATCTGGATGCAATTACGGAGCCGTTGGCGACCTCTCCGAGCCTTGACACCAGTAAACTGTGATCAACTAGGTCAAAGGCTGTGGAGAGGTCTAATAACATGAGCAAAGCAGCTTGATTATTATCAGCTATGCTAGCTAAGGTGGATTTAAGATCTAGCATTGCTGTCTCGGTCCCGTGACGAGCCCTGTAGCCCGATTGACGGGTACCCAAGATGTTATATTTTTTTCGACATGGGCTTGTAACTGTAGGTAGGCAAGTTTGTCAATTATCTTGAGAACATATGGTACGTATGTGATGGGCCTGTAATTGTCGTTGTTTGCTGGGTCAAGATTTTCCTTTTTCAATAAGGGAGTAATCCACGCTGATTTTAACAGTTCCGGTACCAGGCCCTCATCAAAAGAGAGATTGACCAGTTTGGTAATCCGTGGGACCAGAGTTTCTAAGGACTCCTTAAGAGTACTTGTGGGGCAGTCGTCAGCAGGACAAGACGTGTCTTTAAAGTCCTTTATGATTTTGAGTACTTCATCTTCGGTGTAATGTGTGAAAGAGAATTGAGGGATATTGTTTTCGCAAATATTGAGTAGAACGGTATCTGTGGGGGTTTGCGGGGATGTTACATTGCCTAGGGCTTTATTTATTTTTTCTTTGTGAGAGTCAATCTTGAGTAAAAAGGCATTGTGTATGCTCTGACACCATTTATTGACCTTAATTATATTAGTGGTTGGGGGCTGATTTTGGAACTCCGCTAAGATTTTAAAAAGCTCCCCAGTGTTGGATTGAGCATTCACTATCCTTGTGTTATAATGTGTGGTTTTAGCTTCTGTGATAAGTTTTTTGTAATTGAGGATGGATTTTTTTTGTAGTTGGTTAGAGTGTTGTTGTTGGGATCCTTCCTCCAAGCTCTTTCTAGGGCTCTTTTTTCTTGTCTGGCAACAAGAATTTCATTAGTGAACCCAGTGTTCTTTGTGGTTTCGGTCTTTATTGTCTTCGTTTTCAGTGGGGCAAGGTTGTTAACTGTTTCTTTAATGTTGGTAGACAGATGATTGATAAGTTTCGAGGAGTCAACAAAGTTGTCAAGGGGTTGAAGTTTAGAAGACAGCAGTGTGGCAAAATTTGGAGCCGTTAGATTTTTAAGGTTGCGAGACATTTTCTGAATGCGTGGGTTGACATTAAGTTTGATGATGATGTTTGATGATGTACAAAGAAGCCTGTGGTTTTACCTTGTAAGAGCTAGGAACAAATGGTTTGCTGTGCTGAGTTCCCCAATTTCCTGGCTTTCAAGAACAGGTTCAGTGGAAACTAAACAAAATTATTTTGATGTGGTTATCAACCGTTTTGTGAGAGGTAGACGATTTTGGCCATTTTTGCCAATTGGACATGCATGGACGGAATGGGAGAAAAGGGTAAGAAAGCCGAATTGGAGGACAGAAAGGCATATATTTCTGAAAAGCAGACAAAATTCCAAGTCTAGGAAGGGGTGATTTGCGTACGTCAGGCAACAACTAGGTAGGGGGAAATGCCATAGATTGCGGAAAAAGCGGGAAAATGACCGAAAAAAAGGTATGTGTTGGACATGGTTGGCTTGGTACGGCAATGGGTTCTATGAATTTTGAGAAAAGCAATGCTCTGCTACCTTCCCCCGACTCTTGCAGTTAGGAAAGCACAGATTTTTGGTAGTGTTTTACAAAACAAGCATTACCACAAGCCAAACACTAAGCCATGGTACACAGGAGTTTTATGCTCACGGCCTGAACAGATGCACTTAGCATGTGTAAATCGGGAAAACCAATGTGGTGAGGAACGGCAAGCATCCATTTTTTGAAAGAGCACAGGTAGACCTTTTCAAGGGTAGGTGACTTGTGCAGGTTACAAAAGTGTATGGTGCCTAAAGCAGCGACTAAATATAGGTCACATTTGGGAAATGAAAGGGTTCTGTGACAAAGGGCACCAGCAAATGGGTCAAAACGTTATGAAAACCAAACACAACAAATGTTATACCTTTTTGCGTTCCCACAGGTGTCCCGATGAAAACGGTACCTCATATGTGTGGGTGCACACTCCTGGGTGCCAAGGGGGAAGCCTAAAACACAGGTAACCCCAAGTCTGTTTTCACACCTGAATTGCACACTCTCACATCATACAAATATGGGCCTCGTGTGTCCAAACCACCAAGGAAAACAGGGAACCCCATGCATTTCCGAAAAAGAGGATACCCATTGGGAATCCGCAGAGGTATGATGTGCGCAAATCGGCACAGAATTTATTACCCAGACACCCCTGCAAAGTCCGAAATAGGGGGGAAAAAAAACACATTTTCCGCACATTTCACTCGGCGCACCCATCGAAACCTGCCGCTAACACATGGCCTACCGTCCCACGTTTCCACAGGTGTCCCGTTGAAAACGGTACCTCAAATGTGTGGGTGCACCTAACTGGGCGCCAAGGGGAAAGCTTAAAACACAAGTAACCCCAAGTCTGTTTTCAGACCAGAATTTCAGACTCTCTGCCGACCGGCATACCATACAGATATGGGCCTCGGGTGTCCAAGCCACCAAGGAAAACAGGGAACCCCATGCATTTCCGAAAAGAGGACACCCGTGGGAATCCGCAGAGGTATGATTTGCACAAATCGGCCCAGAATGTATTACCCAGACACCCACCGCTAAATCCGAAATGTGGGGAAAAAATGCATTTTCCGTACATTTCACTCGGCTCACCCATCGAAATACGCCCCCAACAACACATGGCCTACCGTCCTGCGTTCCCACATGTGTCCCGATGAAAACGGTACCTCACATGTGTGGGTGCACCTACCTGGATGCAAAGGAATAAGGCTAAACCACTGCTATCCCCCCCAAAGGGTTTGGGGAGCCAACCTACAGATTTAGGCCTGGGGTGTTGCAGCCACCAAGGAAAATGGGGAACCCCATGCATTTCCGAAAAGAGGACACCCGTGGGAATCCGCAGAGGTATGGTTTGCGCAAATCTGCCCAGAATGTATTACCCAGACACCCACGCAAAGTCCGAAATGTGGTGAACAAAAAAGCATTTTCTGCACATTTCGCTCGGCTCACACATCGAAACACGCCCCCAACAACACATGGCCTACCGTCCTGCGTTCCCACAGGTGTCCCGATGAAAACGGTACCTCACATGTGTGGGTGCACCTACCGGGGGCACAAAAGGAAAAGGGTAACCCACTGGTAACCCCAAGCCTTTCGCCACTGCCCATTTTGTTCATGTGGGCAACCTACAGATTTGGGCCTAGGGTGTCGAAGCCAGCAAGGGAAACAGGGAACCCCATGCATTTCCCAAAAGAGGACACCCGTGGGAATACACAGAGGTCTGCCTTGCAAAAATTGCCCCAGTTTTTATTAGCCACAAACCCTGACAAAGTGTGATATTTGGTGGGAAAAAAAACACAATGTTCACTTTGTCTGGGGTTCTGGGTAATACATTCTGGGCCGCTTCGCACAAGTCAGACTTCTGCGCATTCCCACGGGTGTCCTCTTTTGGGAAATGCATGGGGTTCCCTGTTTTCCTTGCTGGCTTCGACACCCTAGGCCAAAATCTGTAGGTTGCCCACATGAACAAAATCGGATGTGCCTAAAGGCTTGGGGTTACCAGTGGGTTACCCTTTTCCTTTTGCCCCCGGTAGATGCACCAACACATGTGAGGTACCTTTTTCGTCGGGACACCTGTGGGAACGCAAGGTATGATATCTGTTGTTGGCGACCTGTTTCGGTGAGTGGACACAGGGAAATGTCTCTGAAATTGGCTGGAAATTAAGACAATTCTCAGACATTTCGTTCTGGCCACCCACCGAAACACACCGCCAACAACACATGGCCTACCTTCCCGCGTCCCCACACGTGTCCCGACGAAAAAGGTACCTCACATGTGTGGGTGCACCTACCGGGGGGGCAAAAGGAAAAGGGTAACCCACTGGTAACCCCAAGTCTTTCGCCACTGCCCATTTTGTTCATGTGGGCAACATACAGATTTGGGCCTAGGGTGTCGAAGCCAGCAAGGGAAACAGGGAACCCCATGCATTTCCCAAAAGAGGACACCCGTGGGAATCCACACATGGCCAAATTGGAGGGGCGGCCCATCTCATGTAGCCCTCCCCAGGGGCAGATAATGGGGGGGGCTGTCCTGCCCTCCTCCCTGGGCTCAGGCGTCCGTTCCTAGGAGCAGATATCTGGTCCCAGGTAGGACTGCATGACATGGCACCCACTCCATTGCGGCTGGGGGGGGGGGGGGTCAATGCCCCATCCCATTAGAAAATTCCCAGACCCTTTGGTGTGCCCCACAGCCCCCACTAAAAAGTGTTCCACCATTTTCAATGTTTTTCTTTGTTTACGAAACTTGCCTTGGTGCAGAGGGGCACATTGGTGTGCCAATCTGGCCCCAGGGTGCCCAAACCTTACTGCCCCACCCACTGGGGGGGCCTGACCCACAATTTTTGGGGGCCCCCCCTCATCCCAAATGGGTGGCGGGGGCACCTCATGCAGGTCTTCCTAGGCCTCCTACAAACGGCTGCGTGAGGTACACCCCCCCTCCAACCTCCCCACCTCACAAACGTATCCCTGGTGGTCCAGTGAGCATTTCTGGTTACGGATCGAGCGCTCTGTGCTGATCCGTGACGAGCAATGCTTCAAAAATGGTGTCTTTGGAAAGGGGAGAATCTCCCCTTTCCAACAACTCCATTTTTCTAACATCCATGGTGGTCTAGTGTGCCCCAGGGCCCTAAACCCACTCCCACCTCCCTACGATTTATTTTTTTATTTTTCATTTCCCCTTCCATGGGGGCAGATCAGCCACCTGCCCCCAGGGTTGATTAGATATGTGCCCCTGTGCTTTGGGGGCCAGGGGGGCAGCACCCCTCCCCCCACGTCACAAACGAATCCCTGGTGTCTAGTGACCAGCAATGCTTTTAAAATGGTGTCTTTGGAAAGGGGAAAATCTCCCCTTTCCAAAGATACCATTTGTTGTACAATCCGTGGTGGTCTAGTGGGCCCCAGGGCCCCAAACCCCTCCCACCTCCCTTCAAAAATATATATTTTTTCATCTTTTTTTTTATTTTCACCCCTGGGGGCAGATGATCTCAGGGGTCTCCACAGCCATGGCGCCATGCTTTGGGGGCTTGGGGGAGAGTGGACCGCTTACCTAGTAAGCAGCCCCCCTCCCCCGCTCCCAAAACAGATCCCTGGTGGTCTAGTGCACACTGCTGCCCGCGGGTCGAGCTCTGCGCCCGATCCGCGGGCAGCAATGCCGTCACACAAGGTATCGTTGGACAGGGGAGGATCTCCCCTTTCCAACGATACCTGCCTCGATCTCCGACTTGAAATACAGCCGGAGATCGAGACAGAGGGAGAGGGGCTCCTACCTTCTCTCTTCACCTCGGCAGCCGAAAATTGTTGCCGCAGTGAATTTACTTTCAATTTCATGTCGGCGGGCGTCACGCACGCTGACGTGAAATTGAAGGACCTCCAGCTCACATAGCCCGGGGGTTGTATTACAGATTTGTGCGATCCCTGCTTTGCAGGGATCGCACAAAACAGAGTGCCTGAAAGGACGAGCTATCTCGTCCTTGGCAACAGGGAGGTAATCCCAAGGACGAGATAGCTCGTCCTTGGTACTAAAGAGGTTAATAAAATGGTTAACTTTGAAAATCCCTTACAAAGGTTTTCAGCCTCACATTTCTGACCCTTCATAGAAACCAATAATGGCCAGAAAATTGTTGGCTGTGGCATTGGAACAACTCCACTTTCCCGCCCACGTGTCCAAGGAACACGTGGCAGCAGAAATAAATGATAGATGGTTTGTCCCAAGGCTCCTCGAATTGGTGGCTGAATTTATGAGGAACTGTTTGATATATCAGAGGTTTTTGGCAAGACACACATTAAAAACAATAAAAGCAACATTACCGCGATCGGAGCAGCCCTTACGGCACTTGCATATTGACTATGTTGATATGCAAGATAAATGTGCTTCTTAAAAGGTACACGATTGTTGTTGTCTGTCCTGTCTCACGTTGGCTTGGAGTGGGACCCTGTGCTCATAATGATGCAAAGTCAGTGGCAACATTTCTGGTGCAGGAGGTATTCTGAAGATGGGGAATATGTGACGAACTGAGGTCAGATAATGGGCAACACTTTGCCAATGACCTGTTCAAGGAGGTTACAAACGTCCCGGGTATAAAGCACTGCCTATGAACAGTGTACCACCAACAAGCGAACGGCATTGTGGAGTGACTAAATGACCTGCTTAAGGAATGCTTAGCAAAGCTAACAACTTTGAGCAGAAATTGGCTTTAATGCCTCCCTTTAGTGCTTTTTTCAGTACGTAACTCACCCGGCACAGAACTGACTGCATGAAATTGTTAATGGCAGGAAAATGCACACGCCTTCCTCTCCTGCACGTACAATTTCAGATGCTAATACAACTGCACAGGTTTTGGGGGAAGAATTCAACGCATAGCTGACTGAACTCACCAAAGCTGTAAAATTCATATCTAATCAGGTGCGTCCACGATCAAGCCGGCCGACAAACGAAACACCGCCCCTAGGCGCACATGAAGAGGACACATTTCCACAAGCTGCGCCACTCTATCCAGGGGAGAAGAACTTCATACGAAATTTTGTGCAAAGATGAAGGAGCCTGGGTTTACTTGGCCCCATGAAGTGGTCTATGCGACACCTACAGCAGTGATCGCCGCGCATGGATCCACATTTCGGACGTTCACAGAGACAACAGTGTCGCCCCACTGGAGAAAAGGAGAGGTGCCCAACTTGATGGAGAGTATCAGTCAACTAAAGTTAACTTTTTTCTCTGCTATTAGACTTTACAGGAGGCCTGTGGAGGAAGAGAGAATTGTGCATGGCAACAGTGGGGGGAATGGGAGAGAGTATAAAAATGATTAGCGTTGGATAGGTGTAGGATTGTTTTGCCTTTTCATGTTTCTTTTTCTTCTTTGGTTTTTATTGCATAAAGAGTCAGATGGCTTTTCAAAAGAAAATGATAAAGATATCTGAGCTAAAAGGAGCATATTTAACATAGAAATGTTTCATGACACAATTTGGGGAGGGCAAGACACGGCATCCTGGAACATGTGATATGTGCATAATTACACATAGGTGGAGAGTATGTTCAGAAAAGAAGCTACAAAACATAATAGTAGACAATGTAACGAAGGGGAGAGCAGTTATGTACGACTCATAGCAGAGTGAACTGTAAAAATTCTACAGAAAATGATATTCGATGGTGCCCCACCAGACCCCTGATGAGAATACGGGGATCCATGTTTCACCATGGAAGATGGGAAGGGGGCATGGTACAGTGTTATGAAGAGGGGCTAGTGGGATTTGAGGAAGATGTGACAGTAAAAAAAAACAAGAGCTGTCGGGTTGTGTGGAACGAGCATGCTTTGATTTGGATAGATGAGACACCAACTAGTTATAAAGCCTCTTGCATGATTTTCCTTATGTTTCAGGGCTATGGGGTCAACAGTGGCTGCATGAAGATGAGCACCCTGGCACTGCGGTGTGGAACAGCTGCGGTGATGGACCACTGGTTGGCTTGTGGCTCCACAGCATTTGCCCAGCTGCCTCCAGACAGGGGATGAGTCTGTTCCCTATGAAGCCCCATAGCCCTGCATTGGTAGTGCCTCAAGCAGATCTAATAACCCTCATCTAATAACCCTCGATGACCACCTGGTGATGGTACAAAGAAAGATAAAGGAGGAAAAAAGGTTGCAAGAACAGTAACTACCTGTTGGAAGAATCATCACAAAGTTTGAAAGCAATCCCTTACCATTTTCGGCTGTTCACCAAAGCTTCTGTTTTTTCCCTGGAACTATTGTTCCCTGGAGTCTAAGCAGCCAATGCCAAGTGGCTCCAGATCACGAGTTATGAAGTGCTACGGCTTGCCAACTCAACTGAAAAGGGACTGAATGCAGTAAGTGAAGAACATTGTGTGGTGCGATTGCTAGCACATCAGAACAGATTTGCTTTGGACATGCTCAAAGCAATGGAGGGAGGAGTCTGTCACAAAATAGGAAGCAGCTGCTGCACGGCGAGCCCCGCCAATGATGTGGCCAATTGAACACTAACTGAGGCCTTTGAGGAAATGTGCGCTCTCCACAAAAAAATGACAAAAGAGACGCATGCGATCACACATGAGAGTTGGCTGGATTCACTGTTCGCTTGGGTGCCCACATGGTTGGCAGCGATATTTAAAGTGACTCTCTCCATGCCCGTTGTGGTGCTCGTCACCTTCTGTGCAGGCTATCCAATTATAAAAAACGAATTGCAGTAAGAGAAGGACAAGCTATATAATGTCTATGAAAGAAGAACGACTAAAGTTGTAAAAATCTTAAATGGTTAAACACAAAGAAAAATAATAAAATATGTCTTTAACAGATGGTGGCAAGGAGGGTAAAGAAAAAGATAAGAAGGTTGAGGCCACATCTTCTGAAATGAATGAATGTGATATGCAGGCAGTTTTTGTAGTGCCACCGGTTAGAAGGTTATGATGCATTTTGGGTAACATGCTCAGTGGACGGGCATGATTGCATGGTAATTGGATCCATCTTGGAAGCGTATGACGAAGAGGGGGGGGGGAATTAACAAAGTGACAAGGCTATGGATGCCCAAAACAATAAGCAAAGAAATGGTTGGAAAAATAGTGCTGATCGATAGATCAATCTAAGGGGGGAATGCAGTGACGGTGCAGATTCACCACTGCCCAGGAGGGTGTACCTATCAGCTGCGGGAATGATAGGAGCTGTGATGGGGAGAGGACATTGTTGACAGCTGCGATGTGTGCTATATGTGCCAAGTGTGCGCACAAAGATGAAGTCTGGGGAAAGACAAGGGTGGGGGTGCTCAAGGGGGACAAATGGAGACAAGGGAACTCTGGCCAGAAACAAGGGGTAGAAGTGGCAGTATAATGCAATGTGAACCAACACAGCAGCTAACATGGGGTGAAAACGCACAGGTAAGTAAACCACTTGGGTTTCACTCTGACAGGCCCTGCGTAGCGAGCATATATGAATTTCATATGAGCACCTCGCAACAAGTGGTGTGCTGGAGAGGTGTTACAAGCTGGCTGTTACCAGGAGACAGCAGTCACTGGGAAAAGGGATTGGCAGATACATACATGGTCAGAAAGCCAGGCAATGAAATGCATAAATGCATGCTCTGAAAAGCAAATTCACAGTGGGGCCACTGGTTTCAAACTGCCCCTTGGCAGATGGGCCTGGGAAGGAGGCTGTGGGTCGAGGGGACAAGACGGGAGGGAACCAATCAGCAGATTTGTTTTGGTGTCCCTAAGATATAACAGTGTTTTGTGTCCTCACTGATGTTCACGAGGCAACTTATTGGTTGGATGACGTGTGAATGCCTCCCTTCCCACAAGCTCAGGTTGTCTCGTGTTTCTCAAGTGTGCGGACCAATGCCAGATTAATGAAGTTCCGGAGGTCAGCAAGATAACACATTTCTAATAAAAAGGATTTCTGGGGCGGAGAGTGAAGGTTTGTGATGTCACATTGGTGGTAATGAACAAAGGGGGGGTCAAGCTTGTGTGCTCCAATCATTTTTGATCAAGATAGCTATAGGGGACTGACATAGTCCCACCAATTGGCTTTGTAGCATGTTTAATACTTTGCAACAATGTTCGCAACTGTTTATCACTATGTAAATAACGTGTAACTGTATAAAAGGTTTGGCCGCAGGGGCCGGTTTTGTCAGCTCCTATCAACTAGTCCTATTCAACTGTGCTGTTTGATTTGTGGCTGCCCAGCAGCTATAAAGAGCATTACTTCTTGCTTGGTGTATGCTCCTTTTTGGATTACTTTGATGTTCCAGTCATTACCTGCTTTTGGAGGACCCCTGAGAAACTAGTCTGGTTGATGGACAACCTGTGGTTCCCCACCGGTACCACCCCAGCACCTGTTGGGTGTGTGGTGCATTGTTCATATGTGTGTTAGTGGAAGGACACAGTACGATTGGACTGAATGGTTGTGTGTGTTTGTAGAGGAGGAGATGATGTGATGTTTAAATGTTGTCCTGTCCTGCTGGCCATCCATGTATGCTGAGAGAATACCATCCATCAAATGCGGTGTCCCTCAAGGGTCCTGCATATCAATAATTCTTTACAACCTCTTCACGAGGCCACTGTTCCGACTTCTTGACACCATGGGCATCACATACACCAACTATGCCGATGACACACAGGTACTCATCCCTCTGACTGGTGACTACCATGCAGACACAAATACTCTCAATCACATCTACTCCACCATCCAGGCCTGGATGGCTGAAAACTGGCTATGCCTAAATAGCAAGAAAACAGAACTCTTGCTAATTGGATCCACAGCCCCACTCAGTAAACTAGGTGCGCAGTACAACGCATTTTCAATAGATAACATCCCCATTACCGTGTCCAAAGCCATCAAGACTCTAGGCGTATACCTGAAACCTAGCATGACCATGGACAGACAGGTGAATACCCTCGCTTCCTCAACTGCATACCACTCCAAACTAATCAATGCAGTAAGGCCATTCTTGTCTCAAGACAACTGCATCACCATTGCAAGGGCCATTATAGGATCGAGGCTAGATTACTGTAACATACTCTATGTCGGCACATTCCAAAAGAACCTGTCTAAACTTCAAGTTGCTCAGAACAACGCCTTGAGGGCCGCAACTGGTACAGATCGCAGAGAGCATATCTCTGGGGTAAGAAGGCAGGTCCATTCGTTGCCCGTCAAAGAACGGATCCTCTTCAAAACACTGGCCATTGCACACAAATGCATCCAAGGATTCGCAACTACATACTTAGCTCAGAGGATTACCAAAAAAACACCCTCCAGACCGTCTAGGTCGGCGTATGCCAATTGCCTCATTGTTCCTCATACACAGAGGTAGAGCTGGTGGCTCTAGTTTCACTACCTTGGCTGCAACTCACTGGAACACCCTCCCTTCCCAACTCAGGATGATGGAATCACACACAACCTTCTGTAAAGCCTTGAAGACTGAGCTTTTTGCCTAGGCTCATCCCCCAGCGCCCAGTTTATGACTGTCTCTGCCTACTGCACCCGAATTGTAACCCTCTGTAATCGATGTAACTGTCTTATTTATTGTACTGGGCCGCTATCTCGTAACCCTTAAGCAAGCCTGCATACATATCCTTCCCAGCGCCTCTATGCCCATGGGTTGCAGCGCGCTATATAAATACTAAAATAAAATTAGAATGATGGTGCTTGGAGTGATTGACAGCTCAGGAGAATGTTGATGTGTGTTTGCTGGTGAGAGTTCTGCCAGTGTTAGTTGACAGCCTGAGATGGTGTGCTAGAGGATATGGGGGGGGGTTGTCTCCTTGTACATAGCAGAGTAACTGGAACCAATGAACTGTACAAATATGAATAAAGCATACCCGATTCTTCATACTCAAGTGGCTCACAGCTGGTCTCTGCTTGGACTATATCTGCCCACCAAGTTACAACAGCTGGGTAGGGCTAACAGGTTTTTGCATCTAAATCAGGCTTCAAATCTTAGAAATCAGTTGGATTTTCGGATCCAAGTTCCGTTTTAGATGGATGAGAACCTGATTGGAGGCCGGCCACCCATCCCTATGTTATGCACCTTGCATAAAACCTTTTTGCGAGGGATACTCCAATAGGAATGGCGCTCTGAAACCTACGCAGCCATCGGTTCACATCATTTTGTAGTGGTGTAGAATTATTCCCGGAAGTATTGCATGCAGGCTGTTTGATCCTGGCCACAATATGAACTAACAGCCTTAGGTTACACAAACCAATGCACAGTAATGCTTTAACTGGGAGCTTTCATCGGGAAAGCCAGCTCTCCGGCAAATACGCACATTGACCCACACCTTCTTGTGAATAAAATGTGCGTTGTTTAAAATGTGCGTCTTAACAGTTCGGCTTTAACACGACCTCGACAAAGCGATCGGATGTGTCACCCGACAAAGTCCCTTTAACAGCAAACACCGTTTCCCTCTCTCTCGCTTCGCCATCTGCTCGTTGTGGGACAGGCCTTTCTGTTGCAGATTTACAAATCCATAATTCTCTTCAGTCAACCAGTTAAATTGAATCAGGCAGTTGTCAAAGGGCAGCCTGCAGTGAATCTGAGTCATAAATACTTCTCCAGTTCTGCAAGCAGCTGTCTTTCGACCCGCCAGACGATTCGCAGATGAGCTTTTACAGTCAACATGTTAAAAACCCAATAGCACCCGTTTTTAAAAACGGAATTTTCCAACACGAAAATAAAAACATAACACTGAGCATTCTCTTTATTTATTGACATGTAAATCCAAGTGTACAAGTTTAAAGTTCTGTATCAGTTTGTGAAAGCCCTTCGGGAAAGCTCTAATGAAGTGGCGCAAATTTGTGACACGAGACCTCTGACCTTTAGACACAGATCCGGATGGCCAAGGCCCAGAAACTAGTGTAGTGCAGTTGGAAAGATGTCCTCCTGATTTGAGTCCGATGGGCAGTTGTGCTTCTGCATGCTCTGAAGTTACAATGCTCAACAGCAGAGAGGGTCTCAGGGGTGGGCCGCCCAGGTGACCGCCTTGTGCGCCCTGCCATTAGTCCCCCACCATCCCAGTTCGGGGAAGTCTTTCAAGGTCTAGTGGCAGGCGCCCAATTGAAATTAAAGGCGCTCCACTATCGGGAGCGGAGCACATTTAATAACAATAGGGAGCTGATCAGCACCTATTGACACATTTGGGCTGCTCAACAGGGCTGGCCTTTGCCCAGAGGGTGCCATAGCAAAACAATATTTCCCCCCCCTCCTCCGTCCCAAACCAGAGAAAATCTCCACCATCATGTTCTGTTGTCAAATATGTATACTGTGCCCATCATCCCCATCAGCATCCAACTCTTATCAGCTACTTGAAAATCTAGGAATTGTCTCCTTTGCATAAATGCCAATTTTCTGGAGCATCTGGGAGGGAGAGATTGGGCCTCATTACACGGTAGGCGGTAAGGGATTATCGACAACGGTAAGGGCACCGGTGCCGGTAATCCCTTACCGCCCTACTACGAGGTTCCCTCGCGGGTCCCTTCCCTAACGCCTGGTTATACCAGGCGTTAAGGAAGGGACCCGTTGAGGGACTTCAGAGCTAATAACAGGCCCGCTAATAGCGGGCCCGTTATTAGCTCCATCCCCATTCCCATTGAGCCCTATGGGGGCTCAAATGGAAATGGGGAATGGTTCCCGGAATGGGGATTTACCGGGTCCTCCAAGGTCGGAATGACCCGGTAAATCCCTATTCTGGGAACACGGACCCGGAATGCGGTAAGGGGGTAGCCATGGCGCTAATAGCGCCATGGCTACCGCCTACCGTGTAATGAGGCCCATTGTCACATAAAACCGGAGAATTGAATTCTCCTATTGGATTGCATTGGGATTAGGATTATTTTAGGAGGGAGAAAGTCAAAAATAGAAATATTTTCATTGAACAATCGGGAGTCTCCTGTGAAAATTGGGAGGTTTGGGATTGATGCCTTTGCTGTCCTATGCTGCATTTTATACCAACAAATCTGCAAACATGCTCACAAAGTACTTTTTGGAGGTGAATGGATAGTAAAACGGGTTTAAGTTTTCTTTCATTTAATTGCACTTTGCAATTTTTACAAAAAAGAAAGAAAGAAAATTCAATTTTCATACAATTCCTACAATTCAGATCCTCGTGCTTATTCAGATCAATTCATCAAGTGTACACATTAAAATTCAACGACTTCCTATTCCAAGTCCTTGATTCCTATTCCAACTGTCTTCAGATTCTACCTTATTTCATTCCAAAGGTTAAGTATACCAACAGTAAAGTGTTTTAGTGAAGAAGCTTGTTTAATAATATATCCATCTGCGTGCCCTGTGTTTTATTAATAAAGTGTGAATCTTACTATTTTGCACAAGATTGTTTTGTGATGGAGTGCAGAAAGTGCCCATTTATTTTCTGCCATTCGCATTGGTTACTTCTCTGTCAAATAAAGTGTACGTTGGCAATGGATGCAGTAGAAGCCGATTGAGAGACTCCACTATTGCTCAAATTAGCCTTTGCTGGCTCATGCTTTTCACCTGAAAGCCCTGTGCCCTTCTATAAATTCCAGTTAACCATTTGCAAAATGTTTCTACTGGCATGAGCGCATTCTTCTGCTGGGAACCATGTTGTGTTGTGGTTTTTTGCCTGAAGGACGGTACAAATTGTGACGCAGACCCTTGCACTAAAACGCCTGCATGACGAGAAGAGGGTGCAAGTGTGGCAGGGGTGCAGTCTTCTGCAGTTCTCGGCAGGAAAAGGCTAATGGTCAAACCGCTTTGGCTGAATCTCGCGAGAAATTGAGACATTCATGAAAGAAACAACATGACAGATCAAAGTGGCGCTGTACCACCCTCAGGGCAATGGGCTGGTGGAAAGAGCAAACTGGCTTATCAAAGGAGCAATACAGCTGGCCAGGGCATCTGGAATGGATCCTTTTAAGACAGTCAAAGTAGCCGCAGCAACTCACCGTTTGACCCCCAATGGTGTGACAAGTGTCACCCTTCCACATGCTGAGGGGGAAAGGAGCGAGGAGCGGCGTCCAGCCTGGTACCTCAGTGGTTGGCTAGCGTAAGGGAGGATGAAGAGGTGAATATGGAAGATGTAGTATGGCAGATAAAGAACAGCAAAGCACAGATGAAGAAATGGAGCGACCAGCAAAGAGTATCCCAGAGTCGAGAAGTCAGAGAGGGTGATTGGATCAAAATTCAGTTGCCGCACAATGATCAAGTGACGGGATCCAAGTTCAGTCGGCCAATCAAAGTAGTACACAGAGGAACCAACCACGTCTTCATCCAAGATGGCTGCACATGGAACAAGTGGCCATGTTTGAAAGGCATCAGCCACCAGAGAAAGCACAAGAAGAGAAGCATGCAAGACGAACATTTTCATGAGGCAGCAGGGGAACCAGAGCCAGATGCACAGATGGTACCCCCGAGTGGAAGTGAGACCGGGACTGAGCTGCCGGATGCAACATTCAAAGCAACCAACATGCCGGCAGGTGAGGGCGAGAAGGAGGACCGGCCGAGGAGAGAGCATAGAAGACCAGTGAAGTATAATGACTATATGATGGGGTAAAACATTTGTTGTGGTTGTCAAGGGGAGGTATGTAGAACCACTCGCAAGACTCAGCAATGCCGAGCTCCAGCGAGACTTGCATAGGGTGAAGTGCGGAAGCCGCCGGAAGCGGGAGCAGAGACATTGTGAATGAGAGTGTGATGGAGCAAGAGCAGCTCCTGGCGCTCCTCCTGCATCAGGAGCTAGTGACCTCCCCAGCACCAATAGACTCTCCAAACCCCAGAGACATGTTAAGATAAGACAGTGAAGCTAACTGCCTTTTGGTATTGACTGCTTTATCTGCTGTTAAATGTTAGCACCATTAAAGTCTATGTTACAACCCTGCCTAAGGCTTGATTCAATATATAACACTGACTAAGAGAAACATCTGAGCGCTGGCGTTAATGTGAATAACCAGAGTCTACTGATTGCAGCATTGTGCTACACCGGTAAGAACTCCCATGGCAACAAAAATTCATCAATGATGCCCGAAAACAGGGATAAAGCCCTGTATAACCTCAGATGTTGCTCTAAAATCCTACTATTTGAACAGAGCAATTCTGTGGAGCTTGAAGCTGAAATTAAAAATGAGAATAAAAGCCCAGATAAAAGGCAAAATTACTACTTACTTTCCTAACGCACAAATAATAATATAATGATAATGATTTGCATTTATATAGCGCTACGAGCCCTCAGGTATCTGAGCACTTATTATTATTACCCACAGTGTGTGGTGCTCATTTATCGACTTCAGAAGGATAAAAGTATGAGTGTGACCCTGCCGGGATTCGAACTTGCATCAACAGGCTCTGCACGGATATCAAAGTGAGCATTCTACTTGCTGTGGTATCTGACCGGCTGCATAATGGAT
This sequence comes from Ambystoma mexicanum, assembly GCF_040938575.1. Classification (NCBI taxonomy): domain Eukaryota; kingdom Metazoa; phylum Chordata; class Amphibia; order Caudata; family Ambystomatidae; genus Ambystoma; species Ambystoma mexicanum. The sequence goes on from NC_090931.1 coordinate 558,888,992, forward strand.
AATAATGCTGTTACCGTACACACAGTACCAGCACCCATATCATGAGCAAAAATTAATTCATCTTTTATCTCACGCTTAACATCGGGGACCAGTCTCTAAGCTCTGCGTTGTCTGGCTTCCAAAACAAATGTGTTGCCCCTGAGCTATCCTCCTGGCCCAATACAACTAAACTAACTTGTATCGATAACAACTCACTGTTCAATCTTTCATACTCGCTGCAAAGAGGTTAACAGTAGTGGACACAGTGCTACCAGCTGTGCCCCTTTTCGTTCACAAAATCAGTACGAGCAGCAAGGGATTGGGTTCCCAATTAAGTGTCAGCCTTATGGCAACACCAGTCTTATGTAAAGATCAAGAAGAGTTTGGCGATCAACGGGCCAGTGCCTCCAACAGTTACCTCGCTCACTACAGCCAGTGCTGAGCCTATGCAGTTTGCCTTGAAAGTCTTTGTGCAGCTATGTAAAGAAATATACAGAAATAAATGTGTGTGTTGGGTTGCTTGGAAGGGCCTGTGAGGCGCGACCATACCCATCAGCACAAACAAAGTTAATAGTCCAACATTGCTAATAGTCCTAACATGAACAAAGCAAGAAGTTGCTCTCTGAAAAGGTAATTCATATAAAAAAAGTGGCTCTAATGGAAATGCCTTGGAATCCACTAATTTAAAAGAGGGGATACCAGATTCTTTGATCATAGATCTTGATACGTAAAGTGACGGGCACATACATGTTAAGTTATGTTATTTGGCATTTGTATAGAGCTCTATATATCATTGGTATGACCTCAAAGCGCTGGTGGGTTGAAAGCCCTCGGGACCGCAGTCCAGGTCAGTCGAGAGACTAATGTGTCATAGGGTGCTTGGGTGCACCGATTATGTGCACAGCTGATGCGATTGCCTGATGGTAGCTGCATCCTAGCATTAGTTGTGGTGGTATTTGATATCAGTTGTACATGTGCAGTCTTGAGGTTGGTTGCATTAGGGCTGTGTAGGACGCTTGTGTGCAGCTATGCCGATTTTTGTGGGGTATAGCTGCTTTTTATCAGAATGTTGAGGTGTTCATGAAGTATTGTTCGTATGTGAGCAGCTAGGCCGAACATTGATTGAGGGGTGTAGCTGCGTTCTATTGTGTGTTAGTGTAGTGTAGAAAGTTAGCATAGGGATAGGAAAGGTGAGTGTCTGAATGGAGGTTTTGATCCAACGAGCTTACAATTCCGGATTTCAATTGCGCATTTGCGATTGCTGCGTTCAGAGTAAACTTATTAGTGACTTAATAGTCGCATTCAGTGGCGTCATTGCTCAGGATCTCTTTGAACATTTGTCAGCAGGTTGCAAGGTCTCAACAGCCTTAGCGGTCTTAGTCGGTATTATGGAAAAAGAGGCAGGTTTTTAGAGCTTTGCGGAAGGCCATGCAGTCTTGGGTGTGCCGAATATGTGGGAGGGGGGAGTGAGATGAGAAGGTTGAGAAGGCAGATCCTCTGATCCTGGCAGAATTAGAGGTTGGAATCACTAGAAAGAGGGCAGTGCTTGATCTTAGGGTGCGCAAAAGGGAGGTAGGGTTTTATCTTCTCTTGTAGGTACGTTGGGCCGGTCTTGTGCACTGCTTGGTGGCCCTTCTTCCGACTAGGAGCCAGTGGAGAGTGCTGAGAGCGGGTGCCAGGGTGAGGAGGAGTTTGGCTGCAGCATTTTGGGGTCTTTGGAGTTTGTTCAGTTGGTATGCCGGTGCTCCCAGGTATAAGGAGTTGGAATAGTCCAGCCTCGACATAACAATAGACATGACAGCGGCAAGTCTGTTGGGGTAGGAGAGGTAAGGAAAAATGTGTCTAAGAAGTTTGAGGTAAAGTGATAGCATTTTGAAACATTATGAATCTGACGGGAGAGGATTAGGCCTTAGTGCAGCCTTGGTTTTGGACTATATTGAACAGGGAGGGGGGGGGGGGGGGATTCGGCTGTGGGAGAAGGGCAATATTGCTTCACACCATGATTTCAGGTTTCAAAAGGAGGTGGTTACTTCTCATCCATCGGTCAATATCACGGCAACAAGCTTCAAGGTCGGGACGTGGGTTGGTGCTTGTCTTGGGGATGCTTAGGATAATTTGGGTATTGTCAGCGTAGTTGTAACATGAGAGGTTGCACGCGCAGATGATTTCTGGTACAGTGGTCAGATAGAGGTTGAAAAGGGGAACAGAGAGGCATGCGCCTTGGGGTACTGCAGTGTTCACAGCACGAGCAATTGAGACAAGAGGAGAGAGGAAGGCGATTTGTTTCTTGTTCCTGATAAAAGAGAGAGTCCATTTGAGTGCCGAGCCACAGATTCCTAGGGAGTGGAGGTGGTCAAGGGGGATTGAATGGTTAACAGTGCCAAAAGCTGCAGAGAGATCGAGGAGAATCAGCGCTGCACAACCAAGAGTCTGCAGTGACCTTGAGATCATCCCAGATCGAGGTCATAGTGGTTTCTAAACCATGTCGAAGTCTGAAGCGTGATTGTGCGGGGTCGAGGAGTTTGTTGGATTCTACAAAGGAGTTGAGCTGGGAGTATGCAGCCCGGTCAATGAGTTTCACGAGAAATATAGTGTTGGAGATCGGCCTGTAATTCTGAAGGTCAAGGGGGTTGAGGGAGGCCTTTTTTCAGAAGTGGCTTAACATGCACTATTTTAAAGGCTTCTGGAAAGATGCCAGAGGTGAGGGAGTCGTTTAGTGTGGCTCTTGCATGTACTCCTGCGCAGGTACAGGAGAATATTTATTTCAGAACAGAGGCGGGGCAAGGGTCGAGGGGTGACCCAGAGGGTCTGCTGGCTGAAAGTAGGTCAAGGAACTCATCTCTGGAGATGGGTTTGAAAGAGTCGAAGGTTGGTAGAGTGGGCGTCGGGGCAATGGGATCAGGAGGGGCCGGTGTAGGGTAAGGGGTGAGGAAGGACAATTTGGTGTTAAGGGTTGCCATCCTGTCAAGTGCGGTGTTGTAGAAACGTAGCAAGAGGGTATGTGCGAGTGGATTGGGCAGAGGTGCAAGTAGGTTTCACGAATTTGGAGATTATCTTGCTGAGTTCTTTGCTGCTGCTGCCACAGTTCAGAATGTGTTTGTTGTAATAGGCTTTTTTGGCATTTTGGATCTCGGATTTGTAATTATGGTGGTGAAGAGTGAACATGGATCTGCCGAGATCGGTTTTAGATGCTCGCCATTTGCGTTCAAGAGAGTTACTTTGTTTTCTGAATATCCTCAGGTGGGGCGTGAAACATTTGGGGGACAGTCCTTTGCATGAAGTTCCGGGGTGCAAGGGGGCGAGAGGAATTAGAGATTCTTTACGCCTGGAGTCAAAAGATTCAATGGTTAAAGGTATACCACATGACAGCGTTGCAGGGGGACGGAGTACCAGGGCTTCAGCTAGGTCGGGGAATACCTCGACTTTGTTCCAGCATTTGTGATCAAAGGTGGGGGGAAGGAGAGCTGTGGAAGGAGGGGCTGGTGTGTGGATAGAGAAAGGGATGGAAAGTGGTCTGTCCAGATAAGTGGTTTGGGACTGGATATAGAGACCAGGTCATAGGAGCTGTAAATTGGACCAAGAGTGTGCCCACCTGAGTGAGTTGGACCAGTGGTATGTTGGGAAAAGTTGAGTGCATCAAGACTGTCGCCCAGAGGATGGGTCATGGGGTTATTGGGCATATCGAACCAGATATTGAAATCTCCTAGGAGTGTAAGAGATGGGTGATTTACCTCAATAGTAGCTATTGAGTCAGAGAGATTGTTGTCAAAATGTCTGTCGTATCTAGGGGGTCTGTAGATGAGTAGGAAGCTGGGGGTGAGAATGTGTATGGTAGCGAGAGTTTTACTAGAAGGGATTCACAGGAAACGTTGCATGTCTGGGATTCGATGAGTGAGACAGAGAATTGGGGTTTGTAGAGGATTGCCACTGCACCACCTCTGGAGGGTCTATTGTGGGCAAAAAGCGAGTAGCCAGGGCGGAAGAGTTGGTGCGCGACTGCGTAAAACTGTTGGAGAACCAGGTTTCCGTGATAAAAATGAGGTCGGGATTGTCAGAGGATAGGAGGTCAAAGATGCTATGTCTGTTTCTTGCTATGGAGCGGGTATTAAAAAGGATGCATGTGACTTTGTAAGGGGAAGTGGTTTCCGTGACGCTCATAGCAGGGAGTGCTCGGTGGACATGGATGCCCGGTGAGAAGGGGGGGTGTGATGGGATCATTCTGGGTGGTTGAGACTGGCTGAGGGGCGACTCTATGCTTGTGCACTTTGAGGGTCAGGTGGGAGGGTTACATCGATGGGGGGGGCGATAAGAACTAGTTACTTACCCCTGGTAACGTTCTTTTGATTGGATGTTTCTCATCTTGTGATATATCATCTTGCCAGCTTTGCTGCTTTGGAAAACACATTTTCTCAGCATTGAGCATTGAGCGGCAACGCCATCGTCAGTATAAATAGCGCATGCAGCGCCCATTTGCTTCAGATCTGTTTTTCTGTTCCCCTTTTTTGAGAAATTAACCAGGCATAACCAAGACCGCAGGCTCTCAGAAAGCACATTTAACACGTAAATTGTACGGTGGGGGAGGCTGGAAGGGTGAATGACAAATACGTGGGATGAACATCCAATTGAAAGAACATTACCGGGGTAAGTAACTTGTTCTTCGAATGGATTGTGTCCGTCCACGTATTCCTCATCTTGTGATAGAGTCCAAAGCAGTGACAATTTGGAGGTGGGAATGTCAATCAATTTAGTCATGGACCGAATGGAAAATTGCCTTATCAAAAAGTTCTCCTTAAGTGGAGGAAGAATCCAAACAGTAATGTTTGACAAATGTGTGAATGGACGACCAAGTGGCAGCTGAACTGAAGTCATTTATTGGGACACCCCTTTGGAGAGCCGTAGAAGTTGCCATGCCCCTTGTGGAATGGGCTCTTAGCCCTTCCGGCGGGTCCTTGCCCGCAAGTCTATAACATTCTCCAATGGCCAATATGATCCACCTGGCTATAGTATGCTTGGTTACTGCCAGCCCCAATTTGGAGCCAGTATTCCCAATAAAATGTTGATCATCCTGGTGAAATTGAGCCATTCTTGAAATATAAAAGCTTAGAGCCCTTTTTGGTTCTAGCCTATGCAGTTTCTCTTCCTCTTTGTCTGGATGAGACGGAGGGTAGAAAGTTGGTAGCGTAATCTTCTGCGACAGATGGAAGTCATAGACTACCTTTGGGAGGAATGATGGTTTTACCCTGAAGATGACTATTTACATAGAAAGTAGTATGATGATGCTTGCAAGAAAGAGCCTGCAACTCACTTACCCTGCGGGCTGATGTTATTGCGATAAGTAGGACTGTTTTCTATGTTAGGATCCTTAAAGGACACAAATGTAAAGGCTTGAATGGGATACATGACATGAATTTAATACAAGGTTTAAGTCCCAAACAGGTACATGAAATGGGACTTTAGGGTACACATTAGTAAGTCCCTTCAGAAATTGTACAATCAAGGGGATTTTGAAATAGGAGACCGTTTCAGAGGAGCACTTAAAAAAGGTAAGCGCTGCCAGGTATCCTTTTATGGTTCCAATCTGGAGCCCCAGATTGGCTAAATGCAACAGTAGAAAAAGTACCACAGGTGTTCCATATTGGAATGGATCCACATTTTTATCCTTGCACCAGTTACTGAATTTATTCCAACGACACTGGTACAAGGATCTGGTTGCTGGCCTTCTGTCCGAAAGTAAAATCTCCATTACATCATCCGGAGGTCCCAATCCTTGTATCTAAGCCTCTCAGAAACCATGCATGAAGGCTGAGTATTGGACCTCTGGATGGAGAACCCAACTTTCCTATTGTGAGAGAAAATCCTCTCTTTGTGGAAGACATATTGCAGGGCATATGGACATGTCCAGAAGGTCCGGGTACCACGTACTCCTGGACCAATCCAGAGCAATTAGGATCATGGATTTCTCAAACTTTCTCAACATCCTGATCACGTGAGGAATGACGGGGACTGGAGGAAATGCGTACAGGAATGGAAATTCCCAGTCCACTATGAACAAGGCCCCATAGCTCATCTTGGGGGAATTTCCCTGGAGCAATACAGTTCGCACTTCCGGTTGTTACTGGTCATGAACAGATCCACTTGAGGGGTTCCCCAAAGGGTGAAGATCACTGGAAGGACTTCCTGAGCTAGTTCCCACTCGTGGGAGACACTGAGCTACCTGCTCAGAGCGTCCGACGCTGTGTTCGAATCTCTGGCTAGGTGAACTGCCAATAGAGAGATTCCTTCTGTTGCCCAGAACCAAAGCTGCATTGCCTCTCTGCACAGTGGTAATGACTCAACACGACCTCTCTTGTTGAGGCAGTTCATGGCCACCGTGTTTTCTGTCATCATCAGGACGTTCTTTCCCCATATAGATGGCAGAAAGGCCTTCGGTGCTAGCCCGATTGCCCTCAGCTCCAACAGGTTGATACGTAGTTTGGACTCCGATGGAGACCAACGACCGCTGATTGTCAGTTTGTTGGTGTGGGCTACCCACCCTGTGAGTGAGGCGTCTGTCACTACCGTTATCTCCGGCCATGGTTGCCAAAAAGATTCTCCCTTGAGAATGTTGTCTTTGCAAGCCCACCATAGAAGTTCGAGCAACCTGAGAATTGGGACCAATTCCCTGAGAATTAGGACCACTAAGTCCTGAGAGCTCATTGAAGGGATCTTGTTCTCAATCGGGCCTCTGGCACCAGAAAAATGCAGGATGCCATGAACCAAGCAACCTCAGAAAATCGAAGGCTGGAAGATGCTGGGCATTTTGGAATTTTGTTACCATCTGCTGAATGTGTTGAGCTCTCACCTCGGGAGGCAAGGCTTTCCCCGATGAAGTATCCAGAACTGCTCTGATGAGTTGGAGTCTCTGGAATGGTATCATATGGGACTTTTTGTAATTGAGGGAGAAGCCCAATCTGTTAAGGGAGTGGCAGGTGATATTGAGATGTTCCTGGGCTTGTTTGGGTGAACGAGGCCTGATCAGCCAATCGTCCAGGTAGGGGTGGACGTGAATCCCCCCTCTCCTGAGACTTGCTGCCACTACCGCCATCAACTTGGTGAAAACCCTCAGGCGGAGGTCAGCCCGATGGCATAACTCAAAACTGATGAGCCGCCAACCACGAACCTCAGGCACTTTCTGTGCTTGAGATGGACTGACACATGAAAATAAGCATCCTGAAGGTCCAATGATACCAACCAGTCTTGGAGTTGGAGAGCCTGGAGGATCTGAGAAAGGGTAACCATCTTGAACTTGTCCTTCCTGAGGAACTTGTTCAAGTTTCTTAAGTCCAAGATGGGTCTCAATCCTCCGTCCTTCTTGGGAATGAGAAAGTAGGGGGAATACCAACCCTTGTTCCTCTCCGCTACCGGTACATGTTCTATTGCACCTTCCTATAGCAGGGTTAAAATTTCCTGCACAAGGAGCGGATCTGGAATTTTGAGAGTTGGATCCCGTGGATGATCGTGAGGCCTTTTTTGAAAAGGAAGGCAGTAAACTTCATTTCCAGTGCTCAAGCATCTGAAGTAATGCCCTGCCATTCGTTCAGATGCTGGGGAATTCGCCTCCCACCGGGGTCCTGTGGGTCAAGGCCTCAGAGTTGCTTAGAGGCAGCTAAAGTAGCGGCTAAGGGTAAAGTTGCCGCTGCTGGGGTTGATTTAGCACCCCTTCCTCGTCCACCACGAGGGAAACTTCTTGGTCCCCTTTGTCCGGCCTGTCCTCTTCCTCTACCAATTTAGGAATAGAAACAAAAAGAACAACCCCTTCAGGAAGATGAGCCTGAATAGGGAAGTTGAGGTTGTCGAATGGAGGCGCGAAGGGATTGAGCTGCCGCCTTGGAGGTCTGCAGCCTCTCCAGACTCTCATCCGCCTTGCTGCCGAACAACCTTGAGCTGTCAAAGGGTATGTTTAGCAGTTTGGCCTGCACATCCGGTGCAAACCCAGACTTCCTCAACCAAGAAAATCTGCGTAGTACGGTGTTAGCAGCCATGGATCTGCTGTAGCTGTCAGTAGTATCCAGTCCTAACTGGAGACATTCTCCCATTGCCTCCTTTCCATCCTTAACTATAGCCAGGAAGTCGTCTCTTTCTTCGCCTTACGGGATGTGATCAGCCGCCATGGCAACACAGTCCCACGGGGTATAAGAGAATCTTGAGGGAGTACAAATAACATTAGTAGATTTCAAGGCCAGGCTGCCTGATGTAAAAAACGTACGTGCCCAGGCATCTACCTTCTTGTCATCTCTATCTTGGGGGATAGAGGGGTAGCCTATTTCCTGGTTGATGTGGCAGCCTGAACTAGCAAGCTCTCAGGTGTGGGGTGCTTGGTCAGGTATTCTGGGTCAATGCTTGAAGGTCTGTACTTCCTAGCGAAGTTTCTGTTAACTGCAGGTCCAGATTCTGGGGCTTCCCAATTTGCAGTAACCTTCCTCTGAAGGGCTTTGTGGAAGGGCAAAATTGGTTCCTTCTGAGGTCCTTGGACTAGGATGTCTGTCATATCATCCCGTTCATACGTAGAGGAAGCTCTGCTCTAACCCATATATTCTGTGACCCTATTCCTGAGATTTCTATAGGTGGAATATGCATGTTCTGGCGAGGTGTCAAGATCACTAGCCAACTGCAGAGAATCATAAAGGTTTCTCATTTTGGACTCTTGATTAATGAGATCTTCAGGTGCATTCTGAGGGCTGTTCCTCTTCATATATTGAGGACATGGACTTAAAAAGTATTTTTTCGGAACAGGTTTATAAACCTTATCCTGAATGGGCAAAGGCTTCGACAAAGTCGAAGTGGGCGTCTACAGTGTCAAAGACAGCTTCGAAAATGGCACCGGTTTACTCGGTATCACCTTCGGCGTTGAAATGTTTGGCTCCGATGGAGTCAACAAAGTCGTAGAGTTCTTCGACGATTTGTGTTTCATCGATAGTATCGAAGGAGGACTCGGTTCACGAATCGATGTTCTCGACGACTTCTCATCAGGTCAAGCGCTCTCTCAACGTATTGCCGGCTTCGAAGTAATAGCCTTTGACTTACCTGAGTCGTCCGAAGGAGCGACCGGGGCATGGCTCTTGCGCGATTCTTTCGAGGGGGTCGAGGTCGCATTCTCGAAAATCTACATAATTTTAGATCTAAAGGATCCCATTTTCTTGGGGAATCTGATTTTGTCAGGCATCTGATTACCTCAGTAGAGGAATTGGATAATGAAGAGGGAGACCTATGGCGTCAATCAACTCCTCGATCGGGACCTCTTTGATTTCTTATGCGTGGAGGAGTCTCTAGACTCGACAGACTTTTTTCTTTCTTCAAAGAAGACTTCGAAGCCACCCTCCCCACCAGCAGTTTACCTCTGCGTTCTCTGAGTTTTCTCCATCATGGCCTGACAGGACCCGCAGTCATCTGTATAGTGCCCGGAACCCAGATGCCACAGGCAGATGCGGTGAGGATCCGTAATAGACATCTTCGACCCACAGTCGTAGCATTTTGTTAAACCAGACTAAGGGGTCGAAGGAGTGGAAGTTTAAGACATTTTCTATGAAGAAATCTGAAGTGTGCCATTAAACACTCGAAGCAAAAGCTTTTGGAAAAACGTAACTGAAGCCATCGGGCGCTGTATACGCTATTTATACTGACAATGACGTCAACGCTCGACGTAGGCCCTGGAGGGACATTGACGCGATGGCATTGCATACAGCACCCTCTGCCAAGAATTTCAAAAGCAGCAAAGCTGGCGAGATATCATTTCACAAGATGAGGAATATGTGGGAGGACACAATCCATTTGAAGAGTAGGTGGGCGGTGGTAGGTATGTGAGAGACTAGGTGGAGAGGATCAGGGGGCACTGGGTGTCACTCACTGGGTGTATAGCCTGGTGATCCCGCAGAGACCAAACTGAACTTGATTGCAGAGCCCTGGTTTGGACTTAAACCAGGGCCTCCTCTCTGTTGAGGGATAGGATTCTTTTCAGAGATATGCCCCCAGACCGCTCTGAAGAGACGGTCAAGTGAGGCCGATCGTTTAAAAGAGCGGGGAAAAAAAACTGCTACGACTACCAGCTGAAAAGGAATGAACTCTATTTAATATTAGGTGAAAGCAAAGGTTATTTGCAAGCGGATAATACTATGATATACGTGAACTATGTAGCGACTAGCTCTTCCTCTAGACAACCCCACTCTAAGAGAGAAAGCGACAATTAGCTACCTTTGTACTAAGTAAATAAAAGGACAGTAATTGGTAAGACAAGAAAAGACTTTCCCAAATGAGTTTTACCGTCCTTACCGAGTTGGTATGAAAACAGGAAGAGCAGAAACAAAGTCCACAACGACTGGTATAAAATAATGAAGGGGAATGTTAGTACGGGTGCTACCCCGACGAAACGCGGAACACACTAGGGTCGGGATGGTGCAAGTTCCTGCAGAGCATCCCCAAGTGCACTGACAAGATGAAAGTTTATCAGCAGACTGACACAGCGTGAAGTTGGTACATAGCAGATATACGAGTGGAGTGATTGGAGGATCAATCAAAAGTAAATACTTGCGGTATAGCAGCCGTGGCAGGGAAAGCAGTACGGTTATGCTGGCTGGAGGTCCAAGATGTTTGAGGTCGATATGAGTGGCAAAAAACAGGATACAAGACAGTCCGTGTGTACAGGCAAGGGTTCTGATACACGGGAGACACTAACAAAGTTCAGGCTAGATCCAAGGCAGTCCGTATAGGCAGGCAATGGGTCCGGTACACAGGAAGTACCAAAGAAACCAAGCGAATCCAAAGCAGTCCGTAGTAACACGCAAGGGGTCTGGTGCACAGAAAACAAGGTCACAAAGAAGACAAAGATGGAGCTTCATAAGAAAAAACGCCTGAGCAACTTCAATCGGAAGCAGAGTTCCGCATTTGTCATGGAGTTAAGTCAGAACCAAAGCGAGGCGCTGGGCTCCCATTGGTGGTGTCCGGGCAGATGGGAAACTTAGTCCTGTCGTGTTGTGGTTAACCAGCTGCCATGGCAACAGTCCTTCTCCATGGCATTTTCCATCATCTATGGAACGGGGCTGCAAAGCGACAAAACCTTTGGCAGAAAAGGGTGCCAGGTCTCCGAAACTGCTTATGGACCGCAGGATGAGCGTGCAATAACGTACTACGGGGAATAGATGCACCCCGACACATAACATGGGAGGGTGGTGAGTGCAGCATTTCAGTTGTGGGGGTTAGGCGGGTTGTTCCTGTTTGAGACTGGAGGGCACTGGCGATTCAGGTGTATGGGGTGAGAAGTCAAACGCAATTAGGTGGTAGTAACCAGTTGTGAGGCTGGTTAGTATTAGTAGCCTGGCCTGGTATGTTCAGAGGGTAGGTAGAGTGACTGGGCTTCCTGAGTACAGTGATTGCTCTATTCCACACCCAGGCCACACCTAGCTTGGTAGTCGCTGCTGGTTGACGGCTGGCCACTGGCTTCCCCTGATGACACCTGCAGACACAACCTAGAGCCGCCCTTTACCTTGGGGCCCTTAGCCGCAGGGGCTGCTGGACAGGGAGCTGCCCAGGTAGAGTGCAAGATAAGGAAAGGAGGACCAATCAGGGCTGGGGGAGGGCTGCAGAGGTGGGACTAGGGGTTGGGAAGAGGCCAGGGGTGCAACGAGGGAGAGGGAGACCACACAGGCAGAGAATCTTTCCAGGGGCACCAGATACAAACGCTCACCTGTTGTCTTGCTTGGAAATGGCACAGGGTGCAAGGGTTAGGCCCTGAAGCACACCGTAGACTGACAACCAATCAGGGCTGGGGAGGCGGGACTAAGGATCAGGAAGAAGCTGCAGAGGCCGGGGGTGCAACGAGGGAGAGGGAGACCACACAGGCAGAGAATCTTTCCAGGGGCACCAGATACAAACACTCACCTGCTGAGTGTTTGCCTTGCTTGGAAATGGCACAGGGAGCGTGGGTGCAACTGTTAGGCCCTAAAACATGCCATGGACCGCCCACCAATCAGGGATGAGGGAGGGTTGGGGAGGTGGGACTGAGGATCAGGAAGAAGCCGCAGAGACCTGGGGTACAACGAGTGAGACCAATCAGGCAGAGAGAATCTTTCTGGGGGCACCAGATACAAACGCTCACCTGTTGCCTTGCTTGGAAATCGTAAAGAACGAAGGTAAAAGCGTATCAACATGTTGAAAGCAAAACATAGGGGCCGCAGAAAACGTAAAGCTACGACATCTGATGATAACCCCGTGGACTACGCTAAAAAAATAAAAATAAAAAAAAGAACTTGCAGAAGAGAATACAGCTAAAAGGATAGTCAATTAAAGGGTAAAAAGATGACTAAAGAGGGGGCGACAAAGCAGGGACCTTACCAACTGGATTATAAAGCCAAAAACCAATCGGCCTCCAATCATTCGGTTACAGTCGCTGATAATGACTCCCTACAAAATACGAACATTGATTTAGGACTTCCATCAGCCACAATATTACTGTCCCTAATTCTAGAACAAATACTGGCATCTAAGTCATCTGCACCGAACGAATCAGAGTTGGGTGTGTAAGCAGCTCTGCACCCGCCCTGCTTCGTTAGAGCACGTTTTGCCCTGATTCCAGTACTGTGGTACACGAGGTACCCCCTTCTAAGATGGCTGCCGCATTCTAGGCTACCTCCGATCGGTGCCTGACCAGGCACACAGCAGCAGTCTTGGCCCTCCCTGATTGGCCACTGCAACTACAACCCCTGCCATTGGTCGCCGGCAGGTGAAGCCGGCCCTCTCCAGTCAAGGCCCTCGAGGACAAGGCTCGTGCCTGTTCTCAGCCTGTTCACTGCCGACTCTGCCGTCTAACAGACCCCCTGGACCTCTACATTCACCTGCCTAGGTAACTTTGCGCCTGCAACAACTACGCTCCGCCATACCTATAACCCATCTGCCCCGTACATATCTTATGGGAACGCTATCCCCTCTGACATTTGTTATGCTTCAGCATCCTGCCCTATCCCAAAGTCACACTACTTCTCAACATATTAGCAGCCTCTATACACGAACTTGGTCCAGGTGCCCTGTCGCACCCTCTCTCAGTACATATGTGCCCCTTTGGGATCTCTCACTTAGGCGATGTTATGTACTACAGTCAATGGTGTGATCAGTGTATGTGAGGTGAATTGTGCCTTATGGTCGCCCCCAGACCACATTTGATTTTGTGTAGTGCCTTATGGTCACCCCCAGACCACTTTTGCATTGTGTTGTGCCCTATGGTCGCCCCCAGACCACTTTTGCATTGTGTTGTGCCCTATGGTCGCCCCCAGACCACATTTGCATTGTGTTGTGCCCTATGGTCGCCCCCAGACCACATTTAATTTTGTGTAGTGCCCTATGGTCGCCGCCGGACCTCTTTGATTTTGTGTTGTGCCTCAGGGTTGTTTCCTGTCCACAATCAAATTATACCGCGCCTACCCTATGTCACCAATGCCCCCCATTCGCCAATCCTCTGCACGCCACCCCAGCCCTAGCATGTTACTTTGCTTTACCGTGATCATGTTCCCATTTTGTGTCTTGCAAAGCAACATACCTTGCACTGGCAATAGTTACATAGCATTCAATAATGGTCTAGTCAGACCGGCCTGCCCAAGACACCACCCCATCACCTGCCCCACACCATTTCTGCCTACCACACCGGCCTTCCTCCCGGTATCTCAATACGCCAACCCTACCCGCAGCTATGCTCACCCTTCTCATGTCCCAGCTACTATGCACTCAGCCGTCTCCAAGCGGAACACCACCAACAGGAGAGCACCTTGCCCCACCCTCGACTATATCACCCCCATAACCGCTAACCCAACCATCTCTCGAACCATTACCCTCACCCTTACCGAACGGAACATTAGACTTGGTACCAGAACCCACCACAGATCTAGCAAATGCCCAGCTAAACCACCCAATAAGTCCAACAATCATTCTGTAATACCCATGAATTCTACCTCTCCTATTCCTAAAGGAGCTCTTCTAAATGTTAGATCATTAGTCGCCCACTCCATAGAAGTCGCAGACATTATTCTAACTAACAACCTGGACTTCCTTGCTGTAACCGAAACCTGGTTGCATGATGCTGCAGGACCATCTCTCACCCTAGCCATACCGGACAATTACACCATCCTCAGAGCAGATAGACCTAACGCGCGAGGAGGTGGGGTAGCCATTATCTTTAAGTCCTTGCTTGATATTAGACTAGCCCCCTCTCCTCCACTTAAATCTTGTGAGCATCTCACCGTCAAATTACAAACTTCCCCCAAAAGCACTATTACATTGCATTTAATCTACAGACCCTCGGGCCCACCTGGCTCATTTGAGGAAGACATCACCTCTCTAGTTGCTGAAAGCTCCAAACCATCAGCACAAATGATTATACTTGGAGACTTCAATCTTGGGTTCAATGACCCTCTCGACACCCCTGCCATTGCCCTGGCCACGGCATTAGGGGAGCATGGCCTAAAACAATTCTGCTCCAAACCCACCCACTCGAAGGGTAGAATCCTTGACTGGATAACAGCCCTCAACTGTAACATTACCGTGAAAGATCCCACACAGCTCATTTGAACAGATCACTACCTTCTCCCATTTGACATCAACACCAGCAATCTAGTGTACAAAAAACCCATTATTGCACCTGCCTGCTTAACTAGGAAAAAGAATAACATCACTGCGGAAGCATTGATACCTCTGGTGATCCCGACTCTAAACGCACTGCCAGCTACAACTGACCTGAACCAATTGGTCAAAGTCTATAACGATTCCATGGCCAAAGCCATTGACATCATTGCCCCACTGAAAATGCGAAAAGGCAAACCTAAAGCGCACCTGAATACATGGTACACCCCGGAGCTCAAAACCCTCCATCAACAAAAAAGTAAACTCGAAGCACTATGGAAATCAGTGCCTTCAGTAAACAACAAAACTAACCTCACTAATATCTCCACTCTCTACAAAAATGAGATTACACGCGCTAAGAAAGATTCTCTCAACACTAGGATCTCCCAGGCAAGCTCCAGCACTAAGGAGCTCTTTAACATCCTAAAGGAATTAGAAAACCCTACCCCTCCCACTGACTCCTGCACCAAGGATAAACCTTGGTGCACAGGGATCCAGAATGCTCTTGCTAACAAAATAGCAGGGCTCCAAACCAAAATTGACAACAAACGACAACAACTCACCCTTGGTCCCACTTCCAGTTCCACCCCTCTTCCTCCCACCGCCACTAGCTCAGGCTTTACCTTCAAAAAGGTATCCATACCGGAGGTACAAAAAATTATTGCATCTCTGAAACCCTCGAACTGCAAGGGGGACAGTTGCCCCTCACAGATCATAAAGGATGCAGCCAGGGATCTCTCCCCCTTCATTACTAAATTAATAAACCTGTCTTTCTCCAACAATTTGGTCCCCAGTAACCTGAAACAATCCTGGGTCCTACCTCTACTAAAAAAAACCACTCTCGACCCTGACATACCCACGAACTATAGACCCATTACCACCGTCCCATTCTTACTAAAAAGTCTTGACAGAGTGGCCTATCTACAAATCCAGGATTACCTTGAGACTAACCATTTACTAGGAACTCGCCAATCTGGCTTTCGACCACAACATGGGACAGAAACGGCCCTTGTTGACCTCAAATGCCAGATAGACGAACTAAAAGACAAAGGTAAGGCTGCCATTCTCCTTCTACTCGACCTCTCCGCTGCCTTTGACCTGGTTGACCACAAAATCCTGTGCAACCACCTGTCATCGGCAGCACACTTCTCCCACTCTGCGGTCACATGGATTCAATCCTTCCTGGACAACAGGACCATGCGGGTCTTCTCACCCTTGGCAACGGCGGACCCCACTCCCATTACCTGCGGTGTCCCACAAGGTTCCTGTGTCTCACCTACTTTGTACAATATATTTACAAAGCCCCTATTCGACAAGCTGGACAATCTGGGTGTCACCTACACGAACTACGCAGATGACACCCAGATACTCCTCACCCTATCTGGTAATTACAACGCGGACACCAAACGGATCAATGAAGTCTTCTCCATCATTCAGGCATGGATGGCCACACATGGCCTCTGCCTGAATGATGATAAGACCGAACTGCTCCTGGTCGGCTCACCCAAGACTATTCAAAAACTCTGCCCCAGCTACACCTGCTTTACCATTGATGGTAACACCTTACCCATTGCCAAGAGTGTAAAAACCCTCGGCTTCTATTTAGACACGAATACCAACCTAGCCAAACAAATTAATATGACTGCCTCAGCCACCGCCTACACTGGTAAATTAATCAGGGCCTGCAGACCATTGATCTCCCCTAACAACTGCCTCACTTTAGCCAGGGCACTCATTCAATCCAAATTGGACTATTGTAACAGCCTCTATGTAGGCGCCAACAAAACAGTAACCAACAAACTGCAAGTCTTACAGAATAACGCACTCCGTGCCGCCCTAAATATTCCTAGAAGAGAACATATTTCCGCTACAAGAATCGCCTGTAATTGGCTCTCCATCCAACAAAAAAATCGACCTAAAAACCTTATGCCTCACATACAAAGCTCTTAACCATCTAGCCCCACCCTATCTCACTAACAAATTTACATTAAGACAGAACACCAGAACCACTAGATCCTCTAACACACTACAACTGACGGTGCCCAAATACTCCCTCAAAAGAGGTGGCGGATCCAGCTTCCGCACTCTGGCCTCACAACTTTGGAACACAGTTCCACTGGATATCAAATCTACACCCACCTTCCAACCCTTCAGAAATAAGGTCATCACTTGGTTACTCAACAAATACCCAACCATGTATGTATGCATACCTAATGTACAAATGTTTCCTTATTATGCTTTGCCCATTTTCAACTATGCACTATCTGCCTCCTGTTTACTGTTCATTAATACTGTACTATTGTTCCCTACTGTTGCCTGTAACTTGATGTTCTAAGCGCACATATACCCCTGGGTCAAGAGCGCTATATAAATAAATAAATAAACAAACAAACAAACCAACGTTGCCTTCAAGGCCAACTTCAAACAATTTGTTTTTCACTATATGTAATTTATCCCTGGAAAAAAGTTATGAAGTAATGAATCTGGGACGTAGATTGCAAATATTGTCGTACATTCCAACTTTGAGGGTGCTTAGCTCCAAGGCCATTGATTATATCTAATTTATGGAGCAGACACCACGCCTACTACACGTGCCTACTGTGCACAAGCAGTAATTGGCAATATGATTAGAGCTCACATGCAACGTTTCTTTAAACTTGGGTTTGATATTGACAACTATGCTCCGATTGTTACTCGGCTGGGTTCCTATAGCACTACTAAATGTCATGATGGTGGTTCTATGAACGTTTGCCGCAACTTTTTCCACGACTACACTTTCTGGAAATTTAATTTTAGCGATTTTTGCACTAGAGACCCTCGAATCCTACCGATTACTATCCTCCCCTCCCACCACTATATATCCCTTAGCCCCACTTACCATATCTATTTTGCCGCAAAAGAAGTGCTAAAATACTTGGCCAAAACGCATTCGGCTAAAGGGGAGGTCAGCCAGAAGACTAATCAAGAACTCCCTTCCCTTGAGAAATTGTTCAAACGTTGCAGGAATAAAAGGGGCTACAGTTAGTTATTGGGGACACGAGATCATTGGCACAAGAACCTAACGGGCTCCTTGCGCAAATTGTGTCCAGCGAGGCTGTTACTAGTGGTAAACATGCATGAGGAAAGATGACTGGCAAAAGACGTATGCAATGGAATAGAATTATTGACACGCAAACTGTTGGAAGAAAGTCAGTCAGTAAGCTTTATTACGGCGTTAGCCAAAAAGCAACAAACAGAGACAAAATACAACAATACATATACAGAAAAATAAAAATGACCGAAAGTATTGAAAATAAAACCTATTCAAAGAAAATCAGCAAAACGTAAAATAAGCAATCGAGTTATTCAATTTAAATATATAGCGGTATGTTACAATAGTTATATAGTTTTAAACCACAGCAGAATCTTGGGCCAACTGGGGCAGTGTCATTGCATCGTCTATTTTACTTGGGAGAAAGATTGCTGCCACATGTATGATGTGGTATAATTACTGCCACAAATACAATATGACGGGGATACCTTGCAAGAAGAGCCCCGCAATATATAGGAATCTCCAATGAGTCTTTGGGTGTCACAAATGTGAATGTCTTAAAGGATTCTATATTGGAATGCATATGCATATGTTTCTTGCTTTTGAGGGATGTTTTAACCCAGTTTCTGCTCTGCTGTGCTGCAGCACTGTGTTATGATAGTGCCAGAAACATCATAAATGGCTGCAAAACCCTTGTGCGTGCCAAAACCTCTGAAAATCACGCTTTGCAATGCCCAAAAAGATGGCTGCCCAATCTGCCAGGCATGTTGTCAGTGGTGGAACAGAGATCTCACTCCTGGAATAGGTCACTGGGCTCCACAACAAGTGAAAATGGAGTACAGAAGGAAAAAGCAGTGTTTTGCTAAATGAAACCCCAAAATCTTGCTTTAAATCCCTTTGTCTTTGTTGCTGAAACTACAGAATGCCGGTACAAAACACCCTCAAACATGCAAAATTTCTGCTGGGTGCTACAATTCACTTAGTCTAAGAAATCATTGTGAACTTGCAAGGTCCAGAAAAGCTGAGAGCATAAGAAAATTCCACAGCAAAAGAGGCCTGTCTGTGGATCTGTCAAAAACCTGGGTGCAGTACCCTGGGCCGCCTGAATGACAGCTGTCAAGAGCCTGCCGGATTAAACTTTAAACATGGATAAACTGAAATCAAATTTTCACAATCTAAGAGTCCTGTTACTGAGAGTAACCTATGTTGTAATTGTTTTGATCCCATGGTTTAAAACCTTGAATAAGTATTGTAGCTGCTATTTTGAAATCACAAGTTTGTTTAAGGGTAAGGGAAAATGCAACAGAATTAACAATTAAATCAAGCCTGGCTAAAAGCTACCAAACTGGATTATCAGGTTTCTCCACAGAAGGATGGCCTTTCCCCCCACCAGGAAATCATACCAAAGTGATAATTATAGAGTTTGGAAAGAACCTGGTCTACAGAGGCAAAAGGGAACAATGAACAGCTGGCACTAAGAAAATGCGGGGTGTGAGGACATTCGTAAATGGCCTCTGCCAAGAGCAAACAGGGAGGAGACTGCTTCTGAACTGGAGGGAGACAGAAGGAGGCGGAGACAAACCACCATCTGTGGCTGAACCTTCACAAAGAACACTTTTTAAAAGACTTATAATTTGGCAGTGAAAATTGTGTAAAATATAGCAGTAACAGATTTGTGAATCTAAAGTTTGGCTGCACATTTCAAGAGGCGGCAAAATCGTGTGACATGTTCTGGAAAGAAATGGCAGAAAATGTGATTTTACACAAAATGTATTGCTGCTAGAAGTATGAAACTTTATACACTTATGCCCATGTTAAACGCGCACACTTGTAGAAAAATTCTGTGAAAAGCCGAGACAAGATCCCACCGCTACGGGGTTTGGAGGGATAGCGGCTATATAAAATATGTAATCTGTATATGTGATTCTCATAGAGGTTGCACATGTGTAAATATGTATGGTGCCAAAAGTAGATTTTGTGTTCAAGGGGTGAGGGTGGATTCTCAGCCTCATAAAATCACACCATAAAGGTGACACCCTGTTTTTCTCCTCCTATCAAGGCAGAGAGGAGACTCTGTCCCAATTAGCTGTCAAGGGGGCGAGTTTAGGATAAACCAGCCCACACACCCCTTTATCATAGCATAAATAGAGACAGCTCACCACTCAAAAAGACAGACCGATTAACTCACTATCCCGATGTTGGCGGAGCACCCTGCTAATGAACTTTACATCTTCCTTGCTCCAGACTCCAGAAACTTGGCAAAGCAGAAATCCATTGCATAGCTGAACCATTTTCAGCTAGGCCTCAATTTCCAAAACAAGATCCCCACAAACCTAAGGGGAAGCATCAAAATACAGCCGGGCTGCGCTGTACTGGTTGCCTGCTAAAAGAATTATCAGAACCAAGAAGAGCAGATCCAATCCAGTCCTGTGACCAGAGTGCATTGCAGATCCAGTCTGTGCCGTGCTGTGACCAGAGTGGCTTGCTGATTGCAGATCCAATCCTAGGTGCCTAGCTGTCTGTCCTAGAACCAGATCCAATTCCCTGACCAGAATCCTGACGGACCAGAATCCTGACAGTTTGTTTAAAAACATATCTAGTGAGTATCTATAGATAGAACTGTGTCACTAGTATATGTACCTTGCTTAGTCAATCCCTATCTTAAACCCATCCTATCCTGTATTCAGAACCTGTATTGTTAGGAGTATTTTTGAATTGTTTGAACCCTCTTTCCAATCCATCCTATCTTCCTCCTGTGCTAGTATTGCTAAAACCATCTCTGTGCTGATCTTTTTCTCATCTGAAGAGGGTGAGTTCCTTAGCAGGCAGTCACCCTGATGAAGTGGCCGTGTTCCTGTGGGGGTATTCGTTTTGTTCATAGTCATCCTCTAGTGTAAGAAATCCTTTTTGTCATTTTAAAAGTGCATTCCCGTTTTCCCTTCTTGCGCCCATCTCGAAATACGACCGCCACTAAAACGTCCATAACTTCCTCAGTTGTGCTAGAAACAAAATTTCTTCTGCTTGTAGCTAACATTCACAGCTTTAAATCGCATCTAAAACCGCATGCCAAATCCATACGGTTCTCCTGTTATCGCGATTATTGCACAGTGAAATGTTTGCCGCGAATTTCATTTTTGGGAAATTTTGACACGTGTATAACAGCTTTTGATTGCTCCTGACTTGAATTTTAAGATTTCAAATTGTTTCTTAGTATTAAATCATTGCTTGTTTTTGTGTGCAACTATCCAAAGCACCTCCCATAAGAATTTATAGTAATTTCAGCATTTTTGTCCATATTTAGTGTTTTACCCAGTTCATTCTAAGATCACTCTAAAAGCCATTCTGACAGCTTGACAGTCAATTTCGTTTTTCTCTTGTGTTTGCTGGGGGAAAGTGGGATTGATATTTTATGTGAATTTTGCCATTCCTGAATACCTGCTCTCTCCTCCTATCTCTTTACATTGCCCATTGTGGGTTGAGGGGTGTGCATCGGGAACCTTTCACCACAGTGCTAACTGATATGCACACACACACAAAAGTTAGTTCTGTGCTGAATTGTTTTGCTCACTATTACTCCTTGTGTATTAAAGAGATTATTTTGTGTTACATCACCCCATTGGTGATTGTGTACCCATTAAAACATAGTGTGATTAAATTAATTGTAATATACATAAATAAATATTTTAACTTTGCAAATCAGCCGGATTCCTGGTTCGGTGTGACCGGGGGGAGGGGGGCAGGGGGTTCCAGGAGAGGGGCGTGATATGAGTGGTATATCGCTCAGAGTAAAGAACTTTTAGACAAAAATAAATAAGGATTTCAGTTGTGCATTACACGCTAGGCATTGACTTGGGTTTGTGCCGGGCTGAAATCACTTAGAGCTTGGGGGCTCGACACGAGATCCTGAATTAGACATACCACTTGTGACAGTCTAACACAGCGTGCTGACGGGGTATATACACCTTGTTGTCTACCATACTGTGCTACACTGTAAAAACACCCTTCAATAGAAATACTCAAAGGAGTTGGCCTGTATTGTAAAAATAAAATAACCCTGAGGGAAGTCAGAAGGAAATTAAAATTTCCGGAATGGCGACCCCAGTGGAAATCAATATGGCAAAAGACCACCTACTGCACAAGTTGTTTGTCAGGCGTGAATGGGTAGAGCAGGAAATTAAACAACACATCACTGCCATAGAATTAGATACATAGCAGGACCAGGGTCCATTACACCAGGCACTTAGTGAATTGTATATGGCCCCAAGAGTAAAAGAAGAGCAATGTAAAATTGCCAAAATAGCGGCTTAACTATACCTCCACATTGGAGTAATACAGGAAAGATATGCCGAAAACCTAGATTTGGCAAAGAGGCAAGTACAATCCCTAGAGAAAACCCAGACTGATTTGGACTCTGCAGAGCAAAGGCTACAAAAGAGCCAAGATTCAGAGAGAGAAACCAGACAGTACCTGACAAAATTAAAGGAAGATCTGGATCTCCTGCAGCAAGAGAAGGTAGAGCAAGATACCAAATTACTGGCACTGCAAAAAGAGTGTCAAGAAAGTTTGGACTCTTTAAAACAGAGCCAACAAAAACTGGTGCATCAATTAACGTTTAACAGAGCCTGTGCAGAACAGCTCCACGTCTTACAAGACTAGATAGACCAAGTAAAAGAGGAAAATAACAAATTGATTATCAAAGACCTTGAATCCCAAACAGAGTTTGATGAAGAGTGCCACAAAGGGACGACCTGGCTGCACAGAGGCATACTCTAATTCAGGAAAGGGACGCCTTAGGCCAGGAAGTCAGCCATTTAAAAACCAAGGTGGAAGAAAATCACCTGGCCCTTTAGGGAACTGGGTGAACTCAAAATGGACTACGAAAAGCTGTTACAGCACACCAGGAGGGTGGAAGATGCTCTGGCAAAGAATGATCAGGCCAGTTAGGACAGAATTCAGGAGGTGAGTCTGCCGCAGCAAAAGTTGGTCCAATACTCCCAAATCAGACAGGGAGCACAGAGAGACAATGGGGCTCTCTCTGATAAAAATGACAGGCTCCATAGACAGATAGCCATGCAGGAACAACTAATAGAGACCAGTAAGGCCTTAATAGAAGAACAAAAGGGGCAGATTCTTGCATGTCATCAGGGAGTAGGGGCTGAGGAGATGAGGTCAGATGGGAGAAGGACCTCAGGAACTCTGAGACATTAATCCTTTCAATTCCATGGGCTAATGGGTCAGCGCCTCCCAAAAATGGATGGGCGGGCATCTATGTACAGGTTCCCAAGTGCTAGGGCCATCTTCTCTGATCAGGGAGACTACAGTGAGGGGAGAATCAGAGAAGTGGATCCTCAGAAATTACCAAGAGATCGGGCAGTGAAATTGGTGGGGAATTCCACCAGACCAGGCCCACCAAGAGCATACTAAAAACCTCTTCCCAGCTAGGACAGTGGGGGCGGGAGGTACTCAACCAATCCTGGGAGCAAGGAAGAGTCAGAAGACTCTTCTGAGCGCCACAGTCCCAAGAGACTAGGCCCACACATTCTGCCAGCCATTCCCAAGCTTGCAGAATCCGGGAGAATCTAGAAGTCCAGACAGCCACCTCTGGTAGCAGTGCCTCTGAGTCAGAGGATGAGTGGACCAGGGTGACCAGAATTAAAAAGGCTTTACTCAAGGATCCCCTGGAACAAATAAAAGCTATTAGGAGCGTCATCACGGCCTACCACAAAAATGCCAAATATTCGGTTTGGGAGCACCTTGAATTATTTGAGCAGATGATGGAGACTTTCCATCTGAAGGACAGCCAAAGCTGTATTCAGTAAGTAAAGTGGACATTTTCCCCTGAGTACTCCAGCTTCTTCGCGGGGCTGGAGGATCAGAACCCTTCCAGATGGTCATCCAATAGGGCGGCCACACTGAAACAGTTTTCCATTCATAGGAACCCTCAAGAGGCTCGCAAGGCAGCCTACATCTTACAATGTGGGGAAGACCAGGCCCCACAAGAATTTGTTCAGGAATTAAAATGTGCCTTTGCGCAGACCACTAGAAGGGTGCGCACTGACAGAAAGGAATTTGTGAACATCTTCTTTCAGGCTCTCCCTAAGTACATTATGACCCAGCTAGTGAGGGACTTTCATGAGAAAAGATCACTAGACTGAGTCATTTAACAAGTAACGCGCATCTATGAAGTACAGAAGCCTTTGGAAAATAAAAATATTAGCAAAAGCCCCAAACCAACTAACACCTCTGCTGCCGCTAAGGTGGCGGAGGTGAAGGTTGCCCCCATTTTAGATCTGGAGATGGGGGGCCTAAAAACCTTCCCGTGCAGAATCCGACCAACCCCAAACCCAGAAGGCCCTTGGGCCAATCCCAAACAGGGAGCCAGGAAGGTAACCCCACATATGGGACCTCTAACTACATCAGCCCACGCTACAAGGGAAATAGACCCATCCTGGGCTATGTGTGGATTCTTCCAGACCAAGGGGCAGTCGGAGGGGGTTCCAACCAGACAGCAGGAAACCCAGGAAACTTCCCTACTCATATTTCCCAGGAGGGCAGTAATCCCCAAATGCCGGACCAAATTTCTTTCCCTGGTACCCGCCTAAACAACCATCGTTTCTTTCCCCACTTTCCTGAGCCCAAACTGGGAGAGGAGAGACCAAGGGTGGAGGGGTACCCAAACTTTCCTAACCAGGTGTATTATGCAAGAAGGGATAGTTACCCTTCCCGGGATCAACCCACGGTAGACCTGAGGACCCTGTATCAGCCAGAGTGGGTGTCCCAACTAGAGTGCCAGGTCCAGAACATGGCACAGGATCTGGGTCGCATGCTGAGGGCTCAACAGAACCTTCAGATGAGCATGGCGGCCTAGAACTTCTCAAATCCAGGGTCTGGTGCTCCAGAACAATGATGGGGGAAGAACCCGACAACCGACTGGTTCCCAGGGAAGAGGCACAAGGGGAAGGGGGTAAAGCCTTAGAGGAAGCTTCCTTCCCCACTTGTGAAAAGCCCCTAGAAACCCAGGAACCAGAACCAAAATCTCCTGCCCCCGAAAGTCTACAACCCAAGGAGCAGAGGGCGGGTAGGAGAAATAAAGATCCTAAAAAGGCCCATTTTGAGGAGGAGGTGCAAATCTTCCAGTTTGAAGGAGAGGGGTCCTCACAGGATTCTGGGAAAAGGATCTTCTCCTTCAGGGATGGTGGAACTCTCCTCCCAAAGAAAAATGGGTCCCAAAGGATCCAAATCCAGACTGGGTAGATGTGGGGACCGAGTTAAAACCACCCAACATCAAACCCCAGAATGACCAGCACGAAAATCCCCTGGTTCAAACCCATTTTGGTGACTGCCTCCAAAAAGGGGGGGCAGCCCAGAATCAGAACCAGGGGCACCCAAAACTTCCCCCATATCTAGCTGTCACCTTTTTCTTACAGGTTCCCAAGATCCCAAACAGAATACTGCCCAAATCACCTCTCTGTCGGTATTCAAAACAAGGAAATTAACCCACCAGTTGGCCAAAAATGTGCATTATCTTTGCCCTTTTGAGGATAAGGAGGGAAGATGTTATGCCCCGGTCCAAATACAGGGGCAATGTACAATTTTGGCACTGGTGGACACTGGATCCCAAGTTAGCCTTCTGTCAAAAAGGGCCTTTGATCAGCTGAATTCGGGAAGGGGGTAGAAATACCAAATTCCTCTCACCCCTCTTCCTGGACAACTTCAGAACTTCGACGGGAAGGAAATTCCTGTCGAGGGGGCTGCGGATTTAGACATTAAAATTGGACGACACAAGGTGAAGCACCCGGTCATAGTTGTGACTCCGGAGGGCACACCTTGTTTACTAGGGAATGACATCCTGCATAGATTATCTCCCCTCATAGATTGTGTAAACAAGGTCCTCTGGACCCAGACTAACCGACCAATAAAATTGAAACAGAGTGTCAACCATGTTAGTTTAAATGGCACATGCCACATGGTTGAACAAAAACCTGACTAAATTGAATTTCCCTTCCTGAATAATCAAATCCCAGACGTGACAGTAATTGCAGTAGGACAACAAACCAGTGATGGGGAGTCCTCTATTTCTGAAAATCAACCTTCCTTCCAGTCTAAGGTGGCATTTCACACTGGAAGGAATCAATCAGAAAATCCCATTCCTATAGTCTTAAAGATGAGAAATCAGCTCAAAGCTTGGCTGATTTTCAGAAAATTGGAGAGCAGTTATTCATCCCTATTCAGTTAATGAGGGGAAGGACTCTGTTCTCGCCCGAGTATGTGTGAGCAACGGTAAGAGCTTCATCGGCGAGGCCATGTTCCGCAAACTCCCAAAAGATCCAGTCATTCCCACATTTAAACTGTTATACAAATGGGAAATGGACCTGGAAACACCCAATTCCAAACATCTCCTCCCTAGCAGGTGTATGCTCAAAATTTCCATAGGCAACAAGAGCATAGTCCATAATTTTTGGGTCGTGCGAGATGTCCCTGCTGCATTTTATTTAGGCAGTGACCTTCTCAATCGCTTTGCCATTAGTTGGGACCTAATCAACTTCAAAGCTTGGCCCCGATTAGCAGGTAATCCCATGGACTTTGATGACCCAGAGAAAGCATTTCGGTCAGCTCAACTGCTGCCATATGCAGTTGAAATTCAGATTGGAGAGAAAGTCACCATCCCAGAACGGACCCGACAATTCTCACTTTAAGTAAAAATTAAAAGAGGACAGAGACTGAAAAATCCTGACGCCTATGTCCATCTGAACGCTCATTTCCAACAGCAAGGGTTGGGGGTAAACCCAACACCGTTAGTCAAAACAGAACACAACGCCATTCCAATAGAGGTGGATAACAGCGACCTAAAGAGCGTCACTCTGGGCGCAACACCATTATTGCAATGGCGGTTGATGACCGACATTTTTCTATAGATTTAGGTAACAAACTGTTAGGACCAATCCCCAAGGACTGTTTTGACAGTGATAGCGACGATGACGCAACACCAGACAGGATCTTCACCCGGAATGGGGGGAGTTTCCTGGTGTACTCTTCCTGCCCTTATGGTAAGGAAGATGTGACCTGTGACTTCAGGAGGGAATGAGATGATATCTCAAGTCCACGAGGACTGCCTTCCCCACCTGAAGCCATCAGTCCAAATCAGCACTTTGACTAGGGACTTCACCCAGCTGGAGGAGGCCGCTGAGATAGCCAAACCGGAAGTCTTTCCAGGCTTCAGGCAGATGGTTGAAGAGAGAGTCAATGATGCCTGTGAGACTCTGGAGCAAAAGCAAAAATTGAAACAAGTTTTCTTAGATTTTCAAGATCTCTTTGCGGTGGACTCATATGACTGTGGTCGCACCGACCTCCACACAACAATTCCCACGGACCCTGGTATGACACCAGTGTTTGTGAAGCAATATCGCTTGCCTCTCGCATTAATGGAGTCCCTTACTGAAATAATTAAGAACCTTGAGTCTCGTGGGATAATTCGTCCAGTCTACAGCACCTTCAATAATCCGGTGCTGGGGATTTTGAAACCGAACGGTCAGTGGAGACTCTGTGCAGACCTAAGGGAGCTCAACAAACGGGTCCACACTTCCCGATGGCCTCTTCCCTACATTGACCAAGGACTGGCCCAGATCCAGGGGTCGAAGGTATTCACTGCCATTGACCTGCCCAAGGGGTACTGGACTGTACCTGTTAGTAGGGAGGACCAAAACAAGCTGGCCTTTACCTTCTGGGGGCAGCAGTACATGTGGACCCAGGCTCCCTTCAGATACATCAACTCCGGCAATGAATTTAACATCTTTCTACACAAGGCCATGCCCGACTTGGGTGAAAGGGGTAACCTGGCCTATGTAGATGATGTTCTAGTCAAAAGCTCAACTGTGGAGGAACACATAGCGGAGACCCAGTTGAGGGCTGCTGGAGCAAAACTCTCCTTTCAAAAGGCACAGTGGTGCAGAACCCGTGTCAATTTCTTGGGGCATGAGATAACTCCTCAGGGTCTCTGTGCCCAGGAAAAGAAAGTAGAAGCCTTCCAGAAAATAAAAGACCCCACAACTCTGTGGGAACTAAGGAGCCTCCTTGGACTAACTAACTACAGCAGGAAGTTAATTGAGGACTACGCAGAGATCACAAGACCCCTGATCCATCTTGTGAAGGGGGAGGGTCAAGTGGGAGTGGGGTCCAGAACAAGCCGAGGCAGTTAGGCAACTCAAAAGAAGCCTCTCACAAGCGCCTTGCCTAGCTTACCCTGTCAAAAACAAGGAGTTCTTCTTGGAGACAGGGTTCTAAATACATGCTTCACTGCAGTATTATATCAAAAGCATGAGAAGGGCAATAAAGTAATCTCTTATGCGAGTAAGACTTTATCCTCTGTGGAAGAAAAATTCAATGATTGTGAGAAGGCACTCCTGGCAACGGTGTGGGCATTGAAGAATTACCGCCCGTTCATCAAGGGGGAACACATCATAGTGGAGACTCCACACCAACCTTTGCAATATCTTCAAAGTGACAGAATCCGGGCCGGAAATGTGAGTAATTCCCGAATTACTTCCTGAATTCTGTCAATGCAAGGCTTTCCTGTGGAGGTCAGATATGGCCAACACAAGAAGAGTCCCCTCGCACAAGGTCTGGCTGTCTTGCATGATTGTGCCAGAGAAAACTGTCTTGAGGACGAAAGTCTTAAAATCAAGGACAACATGGAGGCTTACCTTAATTCCCCACACAAAGTCTAAGAAGAAGACCAGTGTGAGGGAATGCCCACGTCTATGTGGATGGATGCTCCTATCATGTTGACAACAACGGGGAAAAGGAAATTGTGGCCAGTGTAGGGAATGCATGAGTGAATGAGGCCCCAGAACCCTCCGCTGGGTACAAAATTGGTCCCCGAAGTAGTCAAGTGGCAGAGCTGATGGCTGTGCATCAAGCCATCCTCACTGCAGTCCAGCACCAACTCCAAGAACTGGTCATAATCACAGACTCAGATTATGTACGGAAGGGGTTCGTGGAGCACCTGGTTAACTGGAAAACCAGAGGCATGCTATGTGCTAATAACAAACCATTGAAACACGGAAAATTAATACACAATATTGATGATCTGGTCACCTTGAATGGGATGACCATCTACTGGAAAAAGATCAAGGGTCATTCTAAAGTAGAGGGACCAGACAAAACTGGAAATGGCCTAGCTGATCAGTTGGCCAAAACCGGAGCCATCCAAGGGGATTTACTTGAGATCGAGTCCCTTTTGGGGGAAATCCAGGTCACTGCTATCACTAGGTCCCAGACAAATGCTCACAATGAACTCTCAAATGCACAATGGAGTAATGAGACTCCAGATGCTGATTTGATTACGGCTCAAAAAGGGGATCCAATAATTGATAAGTTTTATCAACACATTGAGGACCCTGAGAACTTTCCCCTGATGGATACCGATTACATTGGGAAAGAGGACCTCAGAGTGTTGATGAAATGTCCAAAAATGTTCCGAATCCAAGACGGTTTGCTGGTAAGGAGATTCATAGCGGGCCATGACCAGTAGGTGGTCCCTACCTCATTCCGAAGCCTGATGCTAAATCACGCCCATGATGCGGCCACAGCCGGTCATCGGGGGTTTCATACGACGCTAGAAATCTTGCGAGAGGTTGCATACTGGCCACACATGGGGCAGGACTTCGACCAATACTTGAAGGGGTGTCTTGTGTGTGCAGAATTTCAGCCAACATCACTCGCACACCGTGCTCTCTTCCAGAAGAGGGGGATGACACTGCCTTGGTCAGATTTACAAGTCGATTTTATCGGGCCCGTGATTCGCTCCTCTAGGGAGAGCAAGTACATGTTGACAGTAACATGCTTGTTCACTAAATGGGTGGATTGTCTCCCGGCCCCAAATTGCAAGGCAGAAACAGCAGGTGCCCTGATGAACAGACACATCTTCTTGCATTTTGGACTACCCCAAAGGATTGAGTCAGACGGAAGTAGCCACTTCACTAGCGAAGTGATGACAAAGATGTGGGAGATACTTGGAGTCAAAAGTAAACTACACATTGCCTACCGGCTAGCCTCTAGTGGTGGAGTTGAGAGATACAACAAGACTATTGTGAGCATATTAAAAAGGTTTGAGGCCCATTCTGGGCCAAGTTCGGACATTTGATTACCTCTTGTCCTGATGGCCATCAGATCTACCCCTTCTTCTGCAAAAAAAATGTCTCCATTTGAGCTGATGACTGGACGAAGGATGGTGCTAACCCAGCATCTGCTCTACAGAACCCAAGAGCAGACCTTGATAAATGCCTCCACAACTCATGAGTATATTGAGAATCTGAGAAAACACCTTCAACATGCTTTTGCCTATGCTCAGTGGAATCTAGAAAGATCTGCAGACAGTATGAAGACCCAATCTTAAGACAACTAAAAAAGAATACCAAGTAGGAGACTGGGTCTATTTGTACAATTTCCAAAGGAACCAAGCCAAGCAGCGCAAATTCCTCCCAACTTGGCGGGGTCCTTTTGAAATTGTAGACAGAATCTCACCAGTCGCCTACAAATTCTGCATCACCTAGGGCAGTTTGGCAGAAGGGGAAGACAAGTGGGTCCACATAAACCCTGGATGAGTTGCCATCCCAGGCATACTCTGCGGCAAATAGAGGAGCCAACCGGAAACCCAGAGGGGGACATTACTGATAGCAAGAAGAATCCACCTGTTAAAACCCTTAGTAAATACAGGCGGGGAATATTGTAAATTGTATTTCAAATGTATGCATCTGCCCCACTACACGAGTAGTAGTGGGGAAATTTCTATAACCATGCTCTCTTCTGTCTCATAGCACTGGAACCAAGAATTTCTACTTACTCAGGAGGATCACTCGGGGACCGGGAGGAAAGACCCAAGGGGCCTGGAGTATCGCTCAACACTCCCATCCAGAACTGGCGAAGAGAGCATGTCGATCCCTCACTGATGGGAGAAGTAGACGACTTTCTCCACCGGGTCCAAAGAAAGAACATCCCAATCTCCCGACTTCCCCTTGACGGGCGGTCAACCTCAAGTCATGAGGGGGGACTCTGTGCGATGTTTAAACCCACTTTCTGCTCTGCTGCAGCACTGTGTTATGATGGTGCCAGAAACATCAAAAATGGCTGCAAAACCCTGGTGCGCGCCAAAACCTCTGAAAATCGCGCTTTGCAATGCCCAAAAAGATGGCTGCCCAATCTGCCACGCATGTTGTCAGTGGTGGAACAGAGATCTCACTCCTGGAATATGTCACTGGGCTCCACAACAAGTGAAAATGGAGTACAGAAGGAAAGAACAAGTTACTTTCTTACCTGGTAACGTTCTTTCGATGGGATGGTCCGACGACGTATTCCATATCTATGACATGTAATCACCACAGCTGTGCTGCTTCGGAAACTTTTTCGGCGTCTGCGTCCTGCGTCGATGACGTCGATGCGCCGCCGTCGAGGACCTCCTCCGACGTCCGACGTCATCCGATGTGATAAGTAGGACGCACGACGCCAGTAGCCTCAGTTGTAGTTTTTTCCCCCAGAACGTGTGACATTAGTCAACTGCCAGTCCGACACAAAGCCTTGCGGAACGTAAGCTGCAATCGCAACAGAAATTCTGCAGCGGGGAAGGCAGGGTGGGAGCGATATGGAATACGTCGTCGGACCATCCCATCGAAAGAACGTTACCAGGTAAGAAAGTAACTTGTTCTTCGAGGGGATTGGGTCCTCCGACGTATTCCATATCTATGACAGACTCCCAAAGCAGTACCAAATCAAGGAGGAGGGAAAGAATTTAGAAACAAAATTTAGAATAGCCAATCAAATAGCAGAGCAAAGGACCGCCTTGCCAAAGGCCAGATCCTGCCCTCTGATGGAATCGAGGGAATAATGCCGTACAAATGTATGTACTGAAGCCCAGGTGGCAGCATCACAGATGTTGCGAATAGGAACACCCCTCTGCAGGGCAGTAGATGCAGCCACGCCCCTGGTAGAATGGGCCCGCAAGCCAGCCGGTGGGTCCCTACCCGCCAAGCGGTAACACTCCGAGATGGCCAAAATAATCCAGCGTGACAAAGTGTTTCGTCACAGCTTGCCCCAAGCGCTTACCAGCGTAACCAATAAAGAGCTGATCGTCCACTCTGACCCGGGACATGCGAGAAACATAAAAGCTCAAAGCTCTCCTAGGATCAAGCCTATGGAGCCTCTCCTCTTCCTTACCAGGATGCGGAGGAGGATAGAAAGCCGGAAGAACAATCTTCTGGGCCAAATGAAATTCCGTCACTACCTTTGGAAGAAAAGAAGGACGAACTCGAAGGACAACCCTGTCCTTGTGAAATACAGTGAAGGGTGGCTTAACAGAAAGTGCCTGTAACTCACTCACTCTGCGAGCGGAGGTAACCGCAACTAGAAACGCAGTTTTCAAAGTCAACAGCCTCAAAGGGCAAGAATGTAAAGGCTCAAACGGAGCACCCATAAGAAACCTAAGAACAAGGTTTAAATCCCAACCGGGCACCAGGAAAGGCGACGGAGGGAACACATTAGTGAGCCCTTTCAGAAACTGTGAAATTAAAGGGATTTTAAAGTAAGAACATTCTTCAGATGAGCGCTTAAAGATGGACAGCGCCGCCAGGTAACCTTTAATGGTACCCACTTGCAAGCCCCTGTGGGCCAAAGAAAGCAAAAAGGACAGAACCATGGGGATGTCACATGCAAAAGGATCCACATTCTGAACTCTGCACCAGTCGCAGAACTTACGCCAACGGCAACGGTACAGAGACTTAGTTGCGGGCCTTCGGGCCGAAAGCAACACCTCCATCACGTCTTCAGGGAGGTCCCAATCCTTATACCTCAACCTTTCAGAAGCCAAGCGTGAAGGTTGAGGGATCCGACCTCTGGATGGAGAACCAGACCCCCCTCCCGTGAGAGCAGATCGTCTCGGTAGGGAAGACGACGTGGAGGGCAGATGGACAAGTCGAGAAGGTCCGGGTACCACGTCCTCCGAGCCCACGCCGGAGCAATGAGGATCATCCGGGAACCGAACTTCCGTAACCTCCGCAGCACTTGCGGGATGACGGGGACTGGAGGAAACGCGTACAGCAGCGGGAACGACCACTCCACCACAAACGCGTCGCCTAAGGCTCCTTTCGGAGGAAATTCCCGCGAGCAAAACCTCTCGCACTTCCGGTTGACACTGGAGGCGAAGAGATCCACTTGAGGGGTCCCCCAAAGGGCGAAGATCTCCAGGAGAATCTCCTGAGCCAACTCCCACTCGTGAGAGATCGCGCTCTGCCTGCTCAGAGCGTCCGCCGTCACGTTTTCGTCTCCGGCCAGATGAACTGCCGAGATCGAAACTTCCTGCCGGATGGCCCAGAACTCGAGCTGCATCGCCTCCCTGCACAGAGGAAGTGACCCTGCCCCCCCCTTTTTGTTGAGGTAGTGCATGGCCACAGTGTTGTCCGTCATGATCAGGACAGCCTTTCCTCGCACAGTCGGCAGAAAAGCCTTCAGGGCTAGCCTGACGGCCCTCAGCTCCAACAGATTGATATGGAGTCTGGACTCCGACGGAGACCAACGACCGCTGACTGTCAGCCGTTGGCATGAGCTCCCCATCCCGTGAGGGATGCATCCGTCACGATCGTCACCTCCGGCCAGGGTAGCCAAAACGGAGCCCCCTTCATCAAGTTGCCTTCGACGGCCCACCACAGAAGGTCCCGGGCGACCGAGGGCGGCACCTGAACCGGGTCCGACATCCTGCCGGAGGACTGCGACCATTGCGTCTTGAGTGCCCACTGCAAAGATCTCATCCGCAGGCGAGCCTCTGGCACCAGAAGAATGCAGGATGCCATGAGGCCGAGCAACCTCAAGAACTCGAACGCCGGGAGCGTCTGGGCACGCTGAAACTTGTGCACCATCTGCTGAATGTGAAGAGCCCTCACCTGGGGAGGAAAACACTGCCCCAGGGAAGTGTCGAGCACTGCTCCGATGTACTGGAGCCTCTGTGTTGGCGTCAAATGGGACTTCTTTAAATTGAGGGAGAAGCCCAGCCTGTGAAGGGAGTGGCAGGCGACGGACAGATGATCCAGGACTTGCTCGGGAGAGCACCCCCTGATCAACCAATCGTCCAGGTAGGGGTAGACGTGAATCCCCCCTTGCCTGAGATGCGCTGCCACCACCACCATGAGCTTGGTGAAAACCCTCGGGGCGGAGGTCAAACCGAACGGCAGGACCCGAAACTGAAAGTGCGAGTCGCCAACCGCGAACCTCAGGAACTTCTTGTGCTTGGGATGGATCGGCACATGGAAGTAAGCATCCTTGAGGTCGAGTGACACCAACCAGTCCTGAAGCTGAAGGGCCTGGAGGACTTGAGAGAGAGTAACCATCTTGAACTTGTCCTTCCTGAGGAGTTTGTTCAAACCGCGCAAGTCCATGATGGGTCTCAATCCCCCGTCTTTCTTCGAAATCAAAAAATAAGGGGAATACCATCCCTTGTTCCTCTCCGCTACAGGCACCAGTTCTATGGCGCCTTTCTCCAGCAGGGCTTGAATTTCCTGCGCAAGGAGCGGATCCGGACACTTCAAAGAGAGGTTCCCCGGTGGATTGTCGCGAGGCCTGTGCCGAAAGGGAAGACAGTAGCCGCGGGTTATGATCTCCAGAACCCACACATCTGAAGTAATGGCACGCCACTCTACAAGATGCTGCGCCAGCCTTCCCCCAACCGGCGAACCATGGTACATGGCCTCATGACTGAGTAGGAGCGGCTGCGGCGTTACCTGAGGGCAAAGAGGCAACTGCCCGAGCGGCCTTGGCACCACGGGTACCTTGTCGTCCACCTCTGGTACCCCTGCGTTGGCCCCTTTGACTGCCAGCTCCTCTCGCTCTACCAAAGGACGAGTAATAGCGAAAGGAGCCACCCCTCCACTGCTGTCCCCTAGGACGAAAAAGCGGAGGTTGGCGAACTGCAGCGCCCAACGACTTCGCTGCAGCTTTTGAGGTCTGCAACCTCTCAAGGCTCTCGTCAGCCTTGCTGCCAAAAAGATGTTCACCATCAAAGGGCATGTTGAGGAGCCGGGACTGCACATCAGGAGCAAACCCCGACTTCCGCAACCACGCAAACCTGCGTATCACGGTGCTCGCCGCCATGGACCTACTGACGCATTCAGCTAAGTCCAAACCCGACTGAACGGACTCACACATGGCATCCTTACCATCCTGGACCATAGCAAGGAAACCATCCCGTTCGACCCCTTCGGGAATATGTTCAGCCGCTAACGCAACACAGTTCCACAGAGTGTGCGTGAAACGCGACAAGGCACAAACGGAGTTGGCCGCCTGAAGCGCCATACCACCAGAAGAAAACACCTTCTTCGCCCAGCCATCAAAACGTTTGTCGTCCCTATCAGGAGGGATGGTAGGGTACGACGCCTGCTTTGCCGGGGCCGTGGCCGCCTGCACCACCAAACTTTCCGGAGTGGGGTGCCTGGTCAAGTAGCAGGGGTCGCCACTGGCTGGACGGTATTTTCGCGACAAGGATCTGCCCACTGCCGGGAGACTCTCCGGAGCAGTCCAAGCCGCCGCCACCCTACGCTGTAAAGCCATATGGAACGGCAGTACCGGGTCAGTTGGGGGACCAACATCAAGGATGTCCGTCAGATCATCCTGCACAAACTCCCCTGGGGGAGCAGACCATCCCAGATACTCAGACACCCTAGCCATAAGGCGCCGGTATGAGGAATCGGCATGGGAGCCAGGCTCAGGCCGACCAAATTCCACCTCCGGAGAGGTGTCCAGTCCACTGGCATCATGCAGCGACTGCCTCAAATCGTCAAATTGACTATGGCCCGAGACAATGTCATCCGGCACCTGACTAGGAACCAGGCCATCCGAATCCACATCCGCCTCTGAAATATAATCCAAGTGGTGGAAAGGCACCCGAGAGTGCCTGCTCTTAACCAGAGCCTTCCTAGGGGGAACACCCGAGACAAGGGGCACCTCCGACACGAAAGGCGTCGATGGCGTCGAGCGAATCGGCGCCGACGTCGAGAAAACCGGCAACGGCGCCGAGAGGATCGGCGTCGACGTCAGATGCAGCGCCTCCAGTATCGGCGGCGTCGACACAGCCCTCGAAGCCGGAGCTCCGAGCGTGTCCCTCGACGACCTGACCGTCGACGGCTTCGACGACTTCCTCGGAGCCGGAGCCTCGAGAAAGCCTGTCGACGCCCTCGACGCCTCAGACGTCGATGTCTTCCTCGAAGACATCACAGGTGCACACGGTCTCGATCGCGTCGAGGACCGGGACCTGGAACGGGTACGGCGAGAACGAGCCCCCTTGTCCGAACGGGACCTCTCCCGTGACTCGCGCCGACCACTCTTGCGAGCGGTGGCTCTCGACCTCTCACGGCCGACCCCACTCGGGGGCGCGGACGGTTGAGTACCCTGCGACTCAAGAATCGCCAACATCTTCTTCCCGAAGGAAGCCCATTCCTCCGGCGTCGCACGGCTGGTGGGGTAACCGATGTGCCGGGCAGAGTCCTCTGAAGAGGACCTGGAAGGCGACCGGTGTCGGCGCTTCCGAGAATGCCTCGAAGAGGCTGAGGAGTGGCGAGACCGACTCCTAGAAGAAGACCGACGAGACTTCCGACGATGACGCGGAGAGTCACCCCTCGAATCATCCGTCGAAAGCCCCGCCGACTTCGACTTCCGGGGCTTGGACACCCGACCTACCGACAATTTCTTCTTACGTTCGCGTAAGGCCTTGGACGTGAGCGACAGGCAGTCGACACAGTCATCCGTGTCGTGGGCCTCCCCGAGGCACCAGAGGCAGGCATCGTGCGAGTCAGTCACCGACATCTTGGACCCACACTCCCCGCACTTCTTGAAGCCCGGACGCGGGGTTGAAGACGAAGTGGAAGACATCGAAGGAATAATAACGAACAGGTTCGAAGAACCGGAAAGAACAGAACTCCAATGAGTCGAGGCTAGAACCGAGAAACACGAAGCAACACGTTCGCGGAAAAAACGGAACTGAGGCTACTGGCGTCGTGCGTCCTACTTATCACATCGGATGACGTCGGACGTCGGAGGAGGTCCTCGACGGCGGCGCATCGACGTCATCGACGCAGGACGCAGACGCCGAAAAAGTTTCCGAAGCAGCACAGCTGTGGTGATTACATGTCATAGATATGGAATACGTCGGAGGACCCAATCCCCTCGAAAAGCAGTGTTTTGCTAAATGAAAGCCCAAAATCTTGCTCCAAATGCCTTTGTCTTTGTTGCTGAAACTGCAGAATTCCGGTACAAAACACCCTCAAACATCCAAAATTCTTGCTGGGTGCTATAATTCACTTAGTCTAAGAAATCATTGTGAACTTGCAAGGTCCTGAAAAGCTCAGAGCATAAAGAAAATTCCACAGTAAAAGTGGCCGGTCTGTGGATCTGTCAAAACCCTGGGTGCAGTACCCTGGGCCGCCTGAATGACAGCTGTCGAGAGCCTGCCTGATTAAACTTTAAACATGGATAAACTGAAATCAAACGTTTGCAATCTAAGAGGCCTGTTACTGAGAGTAACCTATGTTGTAATTGTTTTGCTCCCATGGTTTAAAACCTTGAATAAGTATTCTAGCTGCTATTTTGAAATCACAAGTTCGTTTTAAGCTAAGGGAATATGCAACAGAATTACCAATTAAATCAAGCCTGGCTAAACGCTACCAAACTGGAATATCAGGTTTCTCCACAGAAGGATGGCCTTTCCCCCCACCAGGAAATCACACCAAAGTGATAATTATAGGGTTTGGAAAAAACCTGGTCTACAGAGGCAAAAGGGAACAATGAACAGCTGCGACTAAGAAAATGCGGGGTGAGGGGACATTCGTAAATGGCCTCTGCCAAGAGCAAAGAGGGAGGAGACTGCTTCTGAACTGCAGGGAGACAGAAGGAGGCGGAGACAAAGAACCATGTGTGGCTGAACCTTCACAAAGAACACTTTTTAAAAGACTTATAATTTGCCAGTGAAAATTGTGTAAAATATAGCAGTAACAGATTTGTGAATCTAAAGTTTGGCTGCACGTTTCAAGAGGCAGCAAAATCGTGTGACATGTTCTCGAAAAAAACGGCAGAAAATGTGATTTTACACAAAATGTATTGCTGCTAGAAGTATGAAACTTTATACACTTATGCCCATGTTAAACGCGCACACTTGTAGAAATTTGCTTATAAATGGGACATTGTGTTCCTGATGAAAAGGGCAAAATTCTGTGAAAAGCCGAGACAAGATCCCACCTCTACGGGGTTTGGAGGGATAGCTGCTATATAAAATATGTAATCGGTATATGTGATTCGTATAGGAGGTTGCACATGTGTAAATATGTATGGTGCCAAAAGTAGATTTTGTGTTCAAGGGGCGAGGGCTGGATTTATAAGCCTCATAACATCACACCATAAAGGTGACACCCTGTTTTTCTTCTCCTATCAAGGCAGAGAGGAGACTCTGAACCAATCAGCTGTCAAAGGGGCGAGCTTAGGATAAACCAGCCCACACACCCCTTTATCATAACATAAATTGAGACAGCTCACCGCTCAAAAAGACAGACAGATTCACTCACTATACCGATGCTGGCGGAACACCCTGCTAATGAACTTTACATCTTCCTTCCTCCAGACTCCAGAAACTTGGCCAAGCAGAAATCCATTGCATAGCTGAACCATTTCAGCTAGGCCTCAAATTCCAGATCCAGATCCCCATAAACCTAAGGGGACGCACCAAAATACAGCCGGGCTGCGCTGTACTGCTTGCCTGCTAAAAGAATTATCATCAGAACCAAGAAGGGCAGATCCAATCCAGTCCTGTGCCGTACTGTGACCAGAGTGCATTGCAGATCCAGTCCTGTGCCGTGCTGTGACCAGAGTGCCTTGCTGAATGCAGATCCAATCTGATGTGCCTAGCTGTCTGTCCTAGAACCAGATCCAATTCCCTGAGCGGAATCTTGATGGTTCCATTTAAAAACATATCTAGTGAGTATATATAGATAGAACTGTGTCACTAGTATATGTACCTTGCATAGTCAATCCCTATCTTAAACCCATCCTATCCTGTATTCAGAACGTGTATTGTTAGGAGTATTTTTGAATTGTTTGAACCATCTATCCGATCTTCCTCCTGTGCTATTATTGCTAAAACCATCTCTGCGCTGATCTTTTTCTCATCGGAACAGGGTGAGTTCCTTAGCAGGCAGACACCCTGATCAAGTGGCTCTGTTCCTGTGGGGTATTCGTTTTGTTCATAGTCATCCTCTAGTGTAAGAAATCCTTTTTGTCATTTTAAAAGTGCATTCCCGTTTTCCCTTCTTGCGCCTATCTCGAAAAAATGACCTCCACTAAAACGTCCATAACTTCCTCAGTTTTTGTGCTAGAAACAAAACTGCATCCCAAATCCATACGGTTCTCCAGTTATCGCGCAGTGAAAAGTTGCCGCGAATTTCGTTTTTGGGAAATTTTGACACGAGTAAAACAGCTTTTGATTGCTCCCGACTTGAATTTTAAGATTTCAAATTGTTTCTTGGTATTAAATCATTGCTTGTATTTGTGTGCAACTATCCAAAGCGGCTCCCATAAGAATTTATAGTAATTTCAGCATTGTTGACCATATTTAGAGTTTTACCCAGTTCATTCTAAGATAACTCTAAAAGCCATTCTGACAGCTTGACAGTCAATTCCGTTTTTCTCTTGTGTTTGTTGGGGGGAAGTGGGATTGATATTTTGTGTGAATTCTGCCATTCCTGAATACCTGCTCTCTCCTCCTATCTCTTTACATTGCCTATTGGGGGTTGAGGGGTGTGCAGGGGGAACCTTTCACCACAGTGCTATCTGATCTGCACACACACACAAAAGTATTATTTCTGTGCTGAATTGTTTTGCTCACTATTACCCCTTGTGTATTAAAGAGATTATTCTGTGTTACATCACCCCATTGGTGACTATTGTTAACCCATTAAAACATAGTGTGATTAAATTGTAATATACATAAATACATATTTTAACTTTGCAAACCAGCCTGATTCCTGGTTCAGTGTGACCGGGGGCGTTGCAGGAGAGGGCCGTGATATGAGTCGTACATCGTTCAGAATAAAGAACTTTTAGAAAAAATAAATAAGGATTTCAGTTGTGCATTGCACACTAGGCAATGACTTGGGTGTGCGCCAGGTTGAGCTCATTTACACTTTTTAGCCAGGCCACTACTGAGTAGTGGCGCCGATTTCCGCCTATTCCGTATAGTTGCACAAGAACATTCAAGGCCAGGGAGTCACATGCACGGTAGGAGCGAGGCATCACGTCCCGACATGTCATACCACTCTCCACCCTGGCCAACAAGACTACGGTATGCCAGAGGACCCATTCGCCCATCTGTTCCCTTGTTCCTCAGTGCTCTGAAGCGACTGCACATAGATATAAGCACACATGCACCTACATATAAAATAATAAATAAGGGCACCTTTCAAAGGAAAAAGATACTATAAATGTTTCCATTATTAGAATGATGAAAATATAGTATTGTCTTTAGCCATATTTCCTTATAAAATACAAGTGTAAAAAGCCAGCTACACGAGTAAATAATAAACATTGAAAAATAGAGAATAAAATGTTCAAGACACTATACCCTAGCAGTGAAAAAAGTCAATAGGTAGATGACTTTTTTTCCTGACCCCTACACTTATTTCCCTAAATGTTCTAGGAGGGGTATAATTATATATTATTACCTCCAATCCTAGAATTTTTGGTTGAAGTGTTTGATTGTCTGGAGGGTGCATTCGTAAGGAAATGTCACCACCTGGCGGCCATTTTCACAGCGACATTATCACTGGATTCCCCCCACTGGAGCTCTGCCATTGCAGACCTTAATCTGGTTTTAGGCTATTACTAATTTTGCATGCAATAACCATTTCCACTTACATCCATAGAACTATTGGTTTGACGTTAAACATGCATCCCGTTGCAGCTAAAGGGTAGCTTTTGGTTAGGGCCAGCCTTAGAGGCAGCAGCGCTCTGGGTGGGGCATGGCGACCCAGGCGGTCATCCGGCCCACCCCCCCCCCCCCCCCCCCCCCTCAGACCGGCTCTGCTTTTGGTAAAGTATAGCGTGCCACGGGGACCATTGAAGCTTCTTCAGTGCACTGTGCGCTATGGTGGCCGATCGGCCATGTCACCCATCCCCTTTCATGGTCCAAATGGGATGTTCACAGTAAGTGCTGTGCTTAGGAACGCTCCCTCCTACAGAGGTCGCCCTGTGGAGGCCATGCAGAGCTGGGATCTGAAAGGAATAGTTCCTGGCATAGGGGCTATTGGTAGAAGGGTGGGGCCTTGCCACAAGTAAGAGCAACCCAGGGACAATATGAACAGGACGCTCTTAAAGTTCCATCTGAATGCTGGAGCTCGCTTCTGCTCTCGTTGACATCTCTGAGAATGGCTTGCATAGGAAGCCATTAGAAAAGGTAGGCTTTTCTAAATGCCGTGTCCTCCAGCAGTCACGGCATGACAGAGAATGATGTACTTCATTCTCATCTGCTATGATGAGCCAGGAGGGGGAGGAAGCATTTTCTTTGTCAGGTTTTTTTCTTCAATGTTGTTGTCGAGTGAGTGGAAAGGGAACTTCGCATTATGGCGCAGATAGGAAGGAATGGCATATGTGGCGGGACACACAGCTTGTAGGTTTTGTTTGGTTATTTGCCCACCCATTGCCTGCCCATGGTCATGCTAATCCCTTAGACATTCCCACCCACTTCTTGCCTCTCCCCACCCAAAACTCCTCCTCATGGGAACTCTGAGCTCGCTTTAAATCAAGCCTTACCATCAAGCATCACACTCAAAGTGCCTGCCAGTGTTTTTTCAAAGCAGTCTTCTGCGAGTTTATGACTTAATTGGAGTTGTAAACCTGCTCTGGTGTAATATAAATGGGGTGGCTGAAAGCAGACCTGGTTGACATTTTTAAGCCCCTTGCCTGTCATCCACAAAAGTCCTGTTAAAAACAAGTCTTGGCAATCCAACCGTTTTGGCTTGTGTATAAGTATTAGGCATTTGCCAGACACGGCTTTTAGATACCCAGGTACTCGTACCATTTTGCACCTGCTACAATCAATGGCAAGTTAATTCCACTACCGCTGTGCCTGGCAAGCGTCTTTCCCAAGCCTACACAAAAGCCCAAACTGTTGGCATTGGCAATGCTTGTGTTACTATGTATGTTGTCCTCACGTGTCAACACTCCCTCATGCAATGCCCGTCTAAAAGGGACTCTGCAAGGGGTGGAAAAGGGATCCACTGAGAGGCATACCTACCATGCTATAATGTTATTCGGATTTGTAGTGCACAGCGCTTTCATTTGCATGATCTGCAGGCGTTCTTATAGATGGGCAGCAGTCAATTAGGGGAGTATTCCAGCTCTGACCGGCATCACCATCAACTCATGCATTGCTCTTGATGTCCATCAGATGTCACTAGCACCCTGGGAGTGGTGCCAGGCCAATCAGCTGCTCTGGAACGTAGGCGTGAATCCCACAGGGCCTGCCAGCGGTGTTGCCAGGTCAGCGACTTTGGCCTTGTTTTTATACAAAGTCGCTTATAATATTTGGCGATCGCTTGTCGCGGTTTTTGTCCGCGTATTTAACCATATGTGCGCGTGTAATTGGGCTTAGTTACATTGCAGCTAAGCCCAATAAAGGTCGCTAGCTCCACAGAGCAACCTGCACTGGGCTGCTGGCAGCCCTGTATGAAATGCAATTACTGCTTTGTTCAGCCCCTAGTTGCTGCCTGCGTTTGCATATGCTTAGGCATTTGGCACTGATGGGACATTCGCATCTGAAAGCCCCCTCACAGATAGTTACCTAGCCAATACGTGCTCCATAGATGCCAAATGCA
This sequence comes from Ambystoma mexicanum, assembly GCF_040938575.1. Classification (NCBI taxonomy): domain Eukaryota; kingdom Metazoa; phylum Chordata; class Amphibia; order Caudata; family Ambystomatidae; genus Ambystoma; species Ambystoma mexicanum. Next base: position 558,931,529 of record NC_090931.1, read on the forward strand.
CAAACATATGCAGAAGAGAACGCTCCCTTTGAAAGGTTATCCGTGATGCCAGCTACATGCAAAAAAAGGGATTGCTCAGTATTGCACAATAGCAAGCCTGAAGTTTGTGATAACCATAGTATCCAAGTTACAAGCTACACAAGGTTTGTTAGCAATTCTCAAAGTGAATAAAATACAGAAGTGTAAAAAGAAATATCTCAGGCCTGCTTTATGTTGCATTCTGGGACCTCTAGTTTACCATTAATTGAGTGGAAAATAAAGCTTAACCAATACTCTTGTGGCTGATCATGTATCTCTAAGAATTGACACATTGCACGATTGCTATAACATGAGATGTGTATTTTGCAAATAAAATGATCAGAGCGCTCAAGTTACCATGCCACGTGCGAGAGGACCATCCAGTCCTGTTTTTTTCCCTTTTGGATTCTGGGATTTGAAGTTGTTTTCCCCAATTGGAATTTAGGAAACTACAAGTCCCAGAATTCCACACAAAAACAGGACTGGGCGGCTTAATCTTACATGGCAATCGGAAACTTTAGAGCTCTTTCTTCTCTGTAAAGCAGTATTAATGTGGGCCTTGAAATACATTTAAATATTTGTACCAAGTGCAACATGAAAGTTAAGTGTTCAAGTGCCTACACTTTACAGTGGATTAAAATTCTAGCTTCACTGTTTAACCAAAGTGTTTGATCCTGGGCAAATAACTGATTCTCTTCTAGTAAAGAGCACTCAGCAGAGCCAACATTAATTAGGTTCCCCCTTTTCTGCCAGCCACCAAAGTACATGAGCTGTCCAGAGTACTGTCCCACAAGAGAATGAGTGAACCTCTTCCCTATGCCCCGTTATGCTATGTCTTGTATAGCACCTAGTCTACCATTTTCAGTGTTTCTTGGAATATCTGAATCTGCAGGGGGTGTGGTATGAGACTAAGTTATGAGCAGAAACAAGGTTGCTTTCTAGCAATATTGGTGTGTGCAGACATGAAAAGATAGGGTTCTCGGTGGTGTGCAAGTATTATGTATTTTGTGAGTAGGACTGGAGCAATAAATAATGTGTGCTGTAAATTGTGTGTGTGATTGTGGCATCTGCCATAGTGGTGTTTGAGGAATGTGGAGGATTAAATTTACATAATCTATGATGAGCTAGTGTACTATTTAGGGAACTTTAGTGTGGACATATGCCTTCTGGTGGTGTGCATTCCATTGTACAACATGTGTTGTTTCTGTGGGGGTGTTGTGTTTAGATATGTGTTGTTGGTTGGGGTGAGCTATAGAATGACTTTCCGTGCTTACTGTTACAAAATCTCACACAACAGACCACTAATAACTGGGGACAACCTGTTTTCAATTTGGCAACATCACAGTTGGTCACATTTATTTGCTTACATCATTGCCTTGTTATGCCATATGCAGTTTTAAGCTAACTCTTGATAAATCAGGTGACAACAAGCAATGGCAAAAAACTTTAAAGCTCACAGTTTCTATTAAGTTTCCTAGGACCTCCCTTTTGACTGCCCACTGACTCCCCAGACACACCAATTGTAGCACCACCAACATGCCCCACTCCAACAATTAGTCCAGTCCTGGTTTCCACTTTTTATTCTGGTACTTTTAGTCCAGGATTTGTATGGAAATACGGACTGGAAATCGCAAAACGCCCAGTTAAAACCAGGACTGAACTAGTATTTCTCCAATGGAATGAGGCATGTTGGCAAGTATGGCAGCGCTCAGTCTTACATGGGATAATGGTATAACGTAGATGCATTTAAGCCAACAACTAGCAACTAACAAAGCCAACGAAGCACCACATGCCAAGCATCAGAAAAGCGATAGAACACAGGAGAGTCAATGACCACAGGTCTGATGGACCAGATGAGCTGAGAACCATAGAACGGCAATCCGCCAAGGACCAGAAGGGTGACTGTCCAGAGGAGAATGACTCTCTAGGGATGCAAAGACAAGAGGTGCGACAGACCAGAGGACCAACTCACAAGAGCGTACCTGCCTAGTGGGTCTGTGTCATTGTACTGCGAAGTGCCTCGAAACTCAACAGTAAAACATTACTAAAGTAGTCTAAAAGAGGAGTGTACGCCAGGCAAGTAGTAACACAATTTATTCGGTGCTCAGATACAGCTGGAAAGCAAAATTCAAACAGAATACTTCACAGAACTGCATGAAAAGCGCTATCCAAAGTACGCCCCCAAAATGAAAACCTTTATAATGGTACAAACTAATTAGCATCAAGTCACATTGCAACATTAGGTCAATCCTACAAGTGAGGTTAATTGGCAGAGCTGTGTTATTCCCCTGTAATGGGACATACATTATCCAGAAATGATTGGGTCCTGCAAATCTTACCCCACCACCCTCGACCACCTCTGTGACGTCAAAGTCCAGCCCACAATTCCCACATCATGGTGCCAAAACATTGGGACATTTGAGATGACCAGCAGATCTTTATTCCTCTGCTTGTCACAGTAACACAACCAATCAGGACACTGCAAGAGCTTTGAACTGTTGACAAGTTACTGGTTTAATGTTGCAGCTTAGCAACTCTTCGGACGACGTCCCAGGCTGAGATGTGCTAAAGGGCAATTTGAAACAGCCATGGGATATTTTGAAACTGTCAGACCATTTTCATAAACCAGTATGAAATGTTTGTACATTTACTGCCTCCCCCCAGCACCCATGAGCTTTGCTTCCTGACCTCGAAAGTATTGAAGGCTGCTTCATTTCTTACTGTAAGATCCTGGGAACGTGTCGTTTACAATGTGCTGCCAGCTTCTACGGCTGCTAGGCAAATTAATAAAATGTGAATTTATTTCTAGTGAAAGCGAGCACCCAGGCTTGTTTACAGTGCGTAGGTTCTAATGTCAAGGCCAAATACTCACCTGCAATTCAAGCCTAATTACCTGTAGGTGGTTTGTTTAGAACATAATTAATTGGGGCATTCTCCAGCCTAATGCATCAAACTATGTGGCTATCAATAGATGCCCCTTCCCCTTTTAGTGGGCTACTCCCATAGCTGATAAGTTTGCACCTCTTTGCTGCACAGAACTTAAGTAAAAGCGCTTCCCAACACCGCTCCAGAAAACCTGACAAAAATCGGATTGATGGGCAACGAGTGAGCCCTCCTGAACCGGTCCCCCTGGAGCCGCGCAAAATGGCAGGCACGATATTGAGCCTCGGCAGTTGAAGAGGGGGAAGGACGGAGTGTCCCAACGATCCTGCAGTGCGAGTAGCCGCCTGGAGAAACCCAGCAACAACCTGACCGGCTGATGCGGAGAACAGAGGCGGGCAGTGAGAGTGAGACCACCCGAGAGCTCCTACAATGCCTAGAACGTAGCGAACAAGAGGCGAAACACTGACCGCTGCGTGGGAGACAGCGGGCCCGGCAATGAAGCTGGAGCCGTAACGGAGAGCCGCGAGACACGCTCTGGAGGAACACAAGGTGAGCCGGACAAAGCGGAGCACCCGGGAGGGTGGGAGGCGGCGAAGGAGACCCCTTTGAGCAGCGGAGCAGCACGCTGAGGAGCGTGAAGCGAGGAGGGGCGAGACTAGAGACATTGGATACAGGCAGCGGGAGAGCAGACGCTCGGAGCGGGAACACGATCAGTGAAGCCCAGTACCAGATACTGGCGCAAAGGAGGTGAGCCTTCAATTTAAGGGGCGAAACAAGCAGCCATACAGAGCAAATAGCCTCAACAGTGGGTAGTCCCTAGAAGCGAACATTGGACACTGAATTACTAAGCGGGAAGGGGCATACCCAAAAGATTAGACTGACAAGTTCAAGGAAGCACCGGGCGCCCTGGGCATGGGATATCAGGCTAGCAATACCAAGCAAGCCCAACAAAATTGCATCCCAACCACATAAGATTGGCAACCCACATACCACAGCGGCAGCGTGCCCACAAAGCACAAGAGAGCGCATGAATAAGCTACGCTGTAGCCCCTGAACAGGGAGACAAACTAGTAGCAAGAAGCGCAGCGACAGACTTACCCCAAAAGTACAAGAAATAAAAACCAAAGAAAGAAAGGTGGGAAGGCGAGCAGGCGCCTAACATGGTACACGAGCAAGATGCAGGAAGCGACGCAAGTGACAAACTAAAGCAGATAACTCATACGTGCTCCTTAACTGCAGAGCCCACAGCACAGCATTGAGAATCAAAAGCCAAACTGGAATAACCCACCATCTTAGGCGGGGAGAAGCTGATATACGCAACGAGAAACAAGTCAAATAACGGCAGGGCAGATTGAGGCCCCTGAGCTGCACAAGACTAGCTACAAGTAAACAGTGCCTGGCCAGATTAAGGCTAGGGCTCAACATGAACAACTACCGATTCAAGTGGGGAACACAAGTAGAGACTAACGTGCACCCCAATTACCAGTACTACACCATAGTTACGGCACAACGCCGAAATGTCATCCTCCAAAAATAAATGAAAGTCAACCATAATGGACTTGTTTGCCGCCACCAAACCCCACATCACACCACAAACCGGGGACCCTGGAACCGAAACCCAGAAAGCAACGGACGGGGCTAACAAAGACAGTCAAGTACTAGAAGCCATAGCTACGCTGAGAACCTTCATAGATACTAAAATAGAAGAGGTAAAGATGGACATGCAGCTTATGCGCCAGGACGCCCGCAATCTAACAGAGAGGGTAACTAATGCAGAGGCGACACTCCAAGAAACAACAGAGCGCGCAGCGGACCTAAGAATCAGAGTAATTGAGCTAGAAAGGAAAGTGAACATGCTGGAAGCGAGGTCCGAGGACGCAGAAGGACGTGCACGATGCAGCAATATAAGGATACTAGGGGTACCCGAAGGTACAGAAGGTCCAAACTCGATGGGCTATATTGAAACCCTCCTACAGCAAGAAATTGGAGTGAGTCACCTGACACAGGGCTTCGCTGTAGAAAGGGTTCACAGATCCCTCCAGAAGAGACCACCGCCAGGCTCATACCCCCCACCCCCGATAATTGCAAAGATCCTCAACTTCCAAGACAGGGAGACCATCCTCAAATAGGGGGCGGAGTAATAGAACGTGACAACTCCAAAATAACCATCTACCCCGTCTACACACCAGCAGTACAAAGGCGAGAAACTCCTTCGTACCAATCAAGACCAGGCACAGACAACTACACCTGGAATACATGTTACTCTACCCGTCCAGGCTGAAGGTGATACATAAGGGCCGAGCAATATTCCTGGAAACACCGGCAGCAGCCACTATGTGGATGGAGCACAACAACTTAGCGGACGATAAGGAAGCAACCTCTGGAACATAAGGAACAGCACAAGGAAGCGACAAGACCACCGGAACAACATGATACAGCATGACGGCTGAGGGACACGCTCGGCCTCCCCGACTGAGCACACAGTCCTAACCCACGATCTGATTAGTGCGGGCCTGTTGCCAGCACGAGTCTATTCGCGCTCGAAAACCCAGAATGGGACTAGACAGCACGAGGGCGCCTGAGCGCTGTGTGCAGAACGCAGCAGCTGGAGGCAACAGTTTGATTTATGTTTATTGTTACTTTTGTTATACTGTCAATACGCTGAAAACAAATGGTGGAAAGAGGGGCATAAAACTCAGACAGTCGAACTAAGGAGGTGACTAATCGGGAAGAAGAGCGTGCAACCTGGGAAGACCAGCAGCACGAGATAGGAGGTTGGAAACAGGACAATGGGATGCTCAGACACGACCATGGCTACACAACTTAAGATAATGACATGGAACGTGAGGGCAATAGGATCATACCTGCGGAGAAATCGGATCAAATCCTTTTTACAGAGAAAGACAGTATCGATAGCCCTACTCCAAGAAACACAACTCACAATAGAAGCCACGTCCAAATTTAAAGAATGCTGCGGGGGACAGGGGCAAGGAGCACCCTACTCTAAATATGCAAGGGGAGTATTCACGTGGGTAAGCCCAGAGATACCATTCCAACTGCTAGGAACCAAAGCTGACAAGGAGGGCAGATACCTGGTAATGTGGGGTGTGATTGAACAAACCAAAGTCTGTATAGTGAACTCCTATTTCCCCAACCATTGCATACCAGCCCACCTCAAACAAATATGTACCAGAATTACACACCACAGAGAAGGCTTTTTATATGGGGGGGACTTCAACTGAGTAAGAGATGGGGCCTTGGACAGATCTGACCCACCACAGCATCAAACAAACACAACCTCACAGGCGTTAAACACAATGGTTGACCACTTGGACCTGGTTGACTTATGGCAGGCACTACACCCCACGGACAGACGCTACTCACACAATGCATCCCCTCACAATCTATACACTAGGATTGATATCCTGTTTATCGATAGAGACTAAATGCCACGAGTAGAATCCGCACAATACTTAGGCAGATCGATATCAGATCACTCCACTCTAATTATGCAATGGGAAATCAAAGGACCCAGAACCCCAATCCGGCTGTGGTGCATGCCCACGGACACACTCACAGATCAAGCGTTCAAGGTGGACCTTGGGCACAAATTAGAGGAATTTGTGCAAATCAATAAAGGTAGTATGGACAGATGGGCCACGCTATGGGAAACACAAAGTGGTGACACAAAGGGAGGTAACAGCGGGAGCCGGGGGGGAATTGGAAACAACTAAAAAAAGAACTTGAGGACAAGGAAGAGGAAATAAAACAGTTGGAAACTAACACTCAGATCACTAGTGCAGATGAGACCAAACTGAAAACGATTAGAGACAGTTGCCAAGAGGTATGGGGTAGGCTATCCAAATTTGACTACACAACACGCACCGTCAGCGCACACAAAGAGGCAGACAAGCCAAGCAGGCTATTGGCCAGGCTGTGCAAGCGACAGCACCCGAAGAACCTACCACAGGCAATAAAAGATGTGAGCGGGACAGAACACAGGACACAACTATCAATGAACGACACCTTTGCTGCCTTCTACTCTAAACTCTATGCTCATGACAATAAGGTGTCGGAAAAGGATATTAGGGATACACTAGAGGAAATAAGTCTCCCCAAACGAAGCAAAGAGCAGAGAGAGGCACTAGATGAAGCCATCACCATCGAAGACGTAACAGAGGCCATCAGATCCCTAGCCATATGTAAGACCCCTGGAAGCGATGGCCTACTGCCAGAATTCTATAAGGCATACGAGCCAACCCTGGCTCCACTGCTACACAAAGTATTTATGGAAGCGTATGAGTTGGGGACCCTGCCAGAAACTATGAGAGAAACATTAATAGTCCCGATACTCAAGCCAAATAAACCCACAGACGACTGCGACTTGTACCGCCCACTGGCAATGCTGAACTATGACAGTAAAATACTGACCGCCATACTGGCCAAGAGATTGGCGAGAGTGGTGGGGGCCCTGATCCATGAAGACCAAAATTGATTCGTACCGGGCCACAATACAACGGCTAACCTGTGCCGACTCCAACACATCATGGCACAAACACTAGACAGCGAGGAACAGATGGCAATACTATCGTTGGACGCAATCAAGGCATTCGACTCCATATACTGGGAATGGCTACTGGAGGTATTGAGGGAGTTCGGGTTTGGATAGGGTTTTGTGAGATGGGTTAAAGTGATATACAACTAAGGCAAGAGTGAAGACTGGGAGAATGGTATCAAAGTTGTGGAGCTACAGAGAGGCACCAGACAGGGCTGTCCGTTATCGCCCATGCTATACATCCTGGGACTCGAACCAATAGCTATATACCTTAGGAAGCAGTTCTTTGATGCAGGGAAAAAGGTCGGGGGCGAATACAACATATCATCCCTCTATGCTGACTATGTTCTCCTATACCTGAGTGACCCACACATTGACGCACAGATAGTACTAGTGATACTAGACAACTATGCGTGCTACTCAGGGATATTGTTTAGCAAACAAAAGTCATGCGCATTCCCGCTAGCAGGGCTATGGAGGGTGAACGCAGCAGAGTTGCCCGAGGTGGGAATCAGATGGCAGGTAGAAAAGTTCAGGTACCTAGGGGTTAACATCAAACATACACCAGAGCTCACACACGAATGCAACACAGTGCCTGTTAAGAACGGCTTACGCAAATCTATGCGGTTCTGGTCCAAGCTGCCACTGTCCATGATAGGTAGGGTGGCGATCACCACGATGATTATACTTCCAAGGTTCCTGTACCACTTCAAAATTGTATGCTACTACATTAGGCCACCCTTTTTCAGAAAACTAGAGGCATTACTTAGAGACTTCTTATGGGGTGCGGCTCGACAAACTGCCCCTAGCCATACTGACACTACCACACAAGGAAGGAGGGATACAACTACCGGACCTCGAGAAATATTACCTGGCGGCACAGCTTAGTCATGTAATGAGATGGCTATCAGACGAAGCCACAGCCGAAACTAATTACCTGCAACATTTGATAGCCCCGGCATACCTCAAGGAAATACTATGGAACCCACCAACTGACCTAGCGCACACACCCATGATTGTAACTTTGGGCAGACAGGTATGGAATAGAACCAGATCAGTGCTTCACCTGCGACACCCCTACTCACCCGACATTCCGAAGCTAGCAGACGTATGTAGGGTGCCTGCGGACATACCCGTAATGAGAAAATGGGAAACGGCTGGACTGTACACCATGGAGAGACATGTTCGACGTTGGAGTTTTCAGGGAATTTGAGGCACTACACGCACATGAGGGTATGGAAAAGGGACAATTCCTATGGTACCAACGGATCAAACACACTGCCAAAGTGAAATGGGACACATGGCCAGAAGAACCGGCACCAAGTCCCATACTGGAAGAGATGTACAATCTAAATGATGGCTGGAGGCCTGTGTCCAGAATATACGGCCAACTGACAGGGCCAACCCCCGTAGTGTCACACTGAAAGAAAAATGGGAGAAAGACTTAGGGACCACAGTAACTGAGAAAGAATGGGAAAGGGCACTGATACACCCAAAAGGGGTGTCCAGGAACGCTAGATTCAGACGAATACAACTAAACGTCTTCTGCGGGACCTACATGACACCTCTTAGAATCACAAGCTTCAACAAACAAACCCGGCCGAAATGCCCCTGGTGCAGAAATCAGGGGGCTGGTATAATGCACATGTTCTGGTGCTGCCCCAAAATACAGGGCTTTTGGGCAAAAATCGATCGAACATGCAGGAAAGCAGGAGTGAACAGGTATGACTGGACTTCAAAAAAGTGCCTATTGGGCACATACCCCAGACTAAGCAAGCACAAACATATAGTGAAACTAATGGACCTGGTGTGTATATTAGCAAAAAGGGCAATAGCAATGGCATGGAAAACACCCGGAGGACTGCAATATGAGCCATGGAACAAGGAACTAGAGAGATGGGCTGCAGCAGAGACCAAGGCTTGGGGCGAAGGGATCAAGGGGTCAGAGGAAGACATAAGCGCCACGTTTGATGCATGGAAAGCCCTAATAAGAGACTACTTCTTCTCAGAAGACAAGCCCCCCTGAAAAAAGCACAAAATCACTATACAACTACGACATAGCACAAAGAAAACACGGAAGGATCACCCAGAACAAACACCTCCTCAACAAGTACTTAAACACCAGAGCCTCCCCACACCCAGAATTGCAACCGCTACGAATGTACTTCAACAATAAGAGAAAGTAACTGTTATTTGTTGTTTATGGTTTAATTGTTGTTAGAAAACAGTATTACAGTCACGTGATATACATGATTACAGTAATGCAGTAACTCAACGCTGTATGTTTGATAATAAATGCAAATAAAACACTTAAAAAAAAATAAAAATAAAAATAGCAATAAGAAGGTCCAAAACATAACTATTCTGAAGAGCCATTAGACCTAGTGCTCTCAACTCCTTCCTTTACTGCATGTAGGCCTTTTGCTGTTGAATTGGCCAGTTTCAGCCATTCGTACCTCGTCAGTTGATGCCACTTAGCATTAGCTGCAGCTTGCACTCCCGGACGCAGTAGACAGGTGAAAATAGTGGCTGCCTTGGAGAATAGTCGAAACTAGTCAAAATCGCAGCCAAATTTTCAGCACTCTTTTCGGACCAGTAATTATTAGATCTTTTCTTCCTGCTTCTCAATGTTCTCTCCTGGTAACACCCTTTCCTTCAGCACTGTTGACTGCTCCCTTAGCGAAAGCCCCATGGTGCTGCTGCTTTGGAGAAACAACAAGGCAGGGCAGTTCAGTTTAAATATCGCACAAACTCCACTCCATCAGGAGGAATATGGGCGTAGGCCTTCGATCTACATGACCACCACAGGTCCATAAGGATGGCTGTCCCCTGCGTCAGCGGCGCACTCATCACCTTGGCACTGGCGTTGTTAGTTCCCAAATTGACGAACCCGCTGGACCTGAAAAACAAAGAGAATTGTGTAAAGCTCTTTATGTAAACTGGTTGGTGATTTTCACTTATCCAAGTCAATGCATGCACATATGTCCCCCAAACTGTCTTGCAGCTGTTATTTATTTTGGACACCACATTTTGTTCAAACCCCACCAAACTTTCAGCAGACTGTGATGCTGGAAATGCCTTATGGAAGGTCAGGGCCTCATAGTCCTTCTCCAACCACTTCTCTGTGTGTGCTTTCTCTATGTTTTCTGCCACTGAGGTCCAGCTGGACCACTGGCAGTGCAGCGCTTCATGTTTATCTTTTGGTGAACACCACCCATGGGATACCCTTATGGCACCCATGGTTGGGGGTAAACCCTTGTACCCCATATGTGTGTTTTTGGGCACCTGTGTGTTGACCACAGAACAGGGTATGGCTGGTGGCAACTACATGCTGACTTGGCAGTGGCTCTGCGTATCCTCAATTTTTGGTATACCCAGAGCCTGCCATAGGAATCAATGGATTCCTACACAAAGGCAAGATGGCCACTGTCGCCTCTTGGTTTCGATTTCCGTTTAACTTGTTTCTCAAAGTCCTGGGAAGCCCCGACTATGTTCCCTTCCCCTGAGTGGCTTTTGGGTGGAAACGCCATATGTCTCTGTTCCCTTTCCTCCTGACTGCCTGTTGAGTGGAAAAACCATATATGGCTCTGGGGCTGTCTTCTGTCAGACTGACTGGAGCTTTCCCAGGGGCTGTGTGTTGAGTATATACCCTAAGGGTGGGAGCTGTGTGAATGGAGTTGGGAGTCAACTCACATTCTCTGTTGTGGGTGTGGGGTTTCTGTGCGACACAATGAATGAATATGAACTAACATTGAGTCACACATAAACCGCTGTTCTCTGACAAGAAAGAATAACACGTCCTTACCTGTTGAAAATCATATTTTTCCCTGGAGAACTGAAGTCCTATGGGCCAAATTACTCACACCAGTTGTGGAAAACCTGTGAAACAACTCTGGGGTACAAGACAGTATTAGTACTGCATCTAAGAAATCAGTCCGTTCTGAAGAAGGCCTGAAATAGTAATGTGTGTAGTGATACTAGAGATAGTGTCTAATGGAATTGGTAATGGCTGAAACATGTCGACAATCTGAAAAGATCTCCATTTTGTTACGAGTCTTTGTGAATTTAGTTATACTGACCCCTATATGAACTAAATATATATATTTTTAACTGATACATTGAATTTTCATTTCCTGAGTTTGCTTTTGATATTGTGTGGTGTAATGAATTATTAATAAATCGTAATCCTTTTTATTGCCAATTGACTTGTATGTTTGGTTCCTGTAGGTTTTTTCTCAATGTGTGATATAGTGTTGATTTAACATATTGCCTCTGCAAAAGCACCACCAATCGTTCTTCCGACCGGTAGTGAGAGGGGTAATCCTTCATAGTATACCTATATCTTCCTCCTTCTTGAGAAATAGATCCCCCTTAAAAAAAACTGGGAGTTTACCTTATGATAGGTCTGACACAATGAATGAGACAGCCCGGACTGAAACTGGCATGAATGCAGTGTAGTGGGCTGAAAGGCTTGCTATGGGTGTCTGGGTGGAGTGAATGTCCTGAATGCCTGTGAGTCGGATTGGCTGCCTGCATGCATGCATGAATGCCCTTCTGCATGATTGGCTGACAGCCTGGCTTAACCAGAGTGAATGGGGAACAGATGTGTTTATCTGGGGATCTCTCACTTACCAAATTGTTCAGAAGCTGATGCAGAAGTTGTAGCAGGAAGAAGCTGTTCCTTGAAGCTCAGCTGAAGATGTCCGCTGCTGAATTTTCATCACTGTAATCCGAAGGCTGTCATATCTCCCAAGGACTGATCCGTAGAGGACCTGCAAAGGAGACCTCTCCCTGAGCTACGAGTATCCTGTGTGCATGCCAACCCAAGAATGGGTCTCTTGGGGCCCTGAAGAGGAGTGCCCAGACATCTCGAGTTGACGAAGTCCATTAGTGTCGCCCAGGGACTGGAGGTGTGTCTTGTGACCGCTGGAAGCCGTTTGTCTACTGCCCAAACAAGGGGGTTTCCCCGGCATAGTGCTGCTGGACACCGGGATCTGCAAAAGTTCCAAACTGCCTAAAAATATTTCAAAAGTACATCCTTGCCATCATCACTGACCACTTTTTTCCGGCGAAGAGAGAGTCCAAAGTCACTGAGTGCAGAGGAAGTCCGTCAGTGGGATTCCCACCACCAAAAGCTAACGAAGACTCCTGAGCGTCCAGCTTTGGTGAGGGTCCATGGTTCACTCCATTGGTCAGGTCCAGGTCGCCAGAAGCCGTCCAGACTTCCGCATTGCAGCACCGAAGAACTGAAAGTCAGAAAAAAAACGCAATATTCCAAAACCCGACACCAAAAGGGACCTAAGCCCTGGTTACCGCCAGAAGTCATCGAATGGTCCCAGGGGTCTTAATTTCATCTGCAAAGCCTCCAAGGAGCCCACGGTAAGTTTCATCTGCACAGGACTTCTACAGTCGAAGAAATCGATCAAAGGAGAGCACTGCGAAGAGCAAAGCTGCTACACTTCAGAAAGACTTTGGATCCATTTTTCTTCTTGGACTCCCAGTGGCTCCTTCTTACACGGGGGTCCATCCTCGGAGGGAATCATCGAGAGAAACCGAGAAACTGTCTCTTCATCTGCCAAGGTACCAAAGTTACTGTGTGAAGAACATCTTCTAGCCTCAGGAGTCATACAGGGGTCCCAGATTCGTCTTGGATCCTGTTCTCCTGTGGCTTCTCAGGTAATTTGGGGTAGTATAACCTTTTAAAGAAAGCACAATGTTATTGAACATTATTGGACTGGGCTGTAAAAGACTAAATAAGTTACTCCCTAACTTTTCCAATGCAGGTTCCCAGTTGGAGGAGGGAGGGGTCTTCACACAGAATTGTCTATCTAGTCTAAAGAAAGAATTCTGCCACAGCTCACAACTAAAATGCCTTTCTTCCCTATTCTATGCTGTTATACCTCGCTTAGGAATTCACATGCCCATTTAAAGCTGACTGCAGTTAGTGCATCTATTACTGAATTTAAGTGTTGTGTGGTACCACAGAGTGTATATATTTGCCATTCTTTGAATAAATATTTCTAAGTACAAAGTGTTATCATTTACATGTATATACATTCCTGAATCTTATTTTATATAAAGAAACTGTTATCACCAGTGTGTGGACATTCCTTTGTGGGGGCTTTGGGGAAACACTGTACTTAAGAACCAGCCTGCATCACTTCCTGAAAGCTTAAGTCTGGGTGCTTGCACATTGCTACCAAATTGGGAGACTTGCTGGGGTGATCTGTGCTGTACCATATAGAGGGCAAAAGTACAGATACCCACCTCCAGTCTTTACAATGACATTGCATTATTCCCCCTTCCATTTTACACCTTACCACACTGCTCTTTTTATTCTCATTATTGGTCTTGTATGACACCAGGGAATGCTGCGCCCATCTTTGTCTATACACTGCAGCGGTTTGTGTTCACTTATGTCCTGCTCCCCCTTTTAGATCCTTTTGTTATATATTCAACTATCATCATTTTGGTTTCTTTGTTATTTGCCATCCTGTCAATCTGCAGATAATTATCTGTGTACACCTCTTCACCTTCATCCACCCACATGACAGAGACATTTCCTTGGAATAGGCCCCTGGTTTTGCAGAAGGATAGGTGCATTAGGCATCCTGCTTCTTCATATGATGCAGCCTGAGGAAGGAAAAGTTTGAGTGCCCTATTATGTGTGAGATGAGAGAGCAGACGTAACATATGCCGTTTGCTCTTTCTCTTCCCACATGCAATATTTCATCATACCAGATGTTTCCTGATATACTTTGTCCTTTTTCAGTGTCATGATGGAATTCTCCTACATTGTACACATTTCTTTTCCCCCTCTTCACACCCCCTTTCACATGTAAATCACTTTTTTCTTTACATAACATAATCTGAATCCTATACTAATGCATATTCATACAAGCACACTGCTAACAAAACAGATGTGTTGTGCCATCTGTTAATAAAAACATTGTCCTGCACACACCCTCTCCTCCTTCATGTGTTGGTCTTCTATAGAACCTTTTTTCAGAAGAAAAAGTTAATGAAAGCCGATGTATACTCCCCATCACGTTGCGCTCTGCCAATCTTCTCTGGGCGAGCAACTGCCCTTGTCCTTGCGTACATCAGTTAGATGGACCCATCCTAGGCGCCCTTCGATCTTTACAGCAGTTGGCATTGAGTAGACCACATTGTGTGGACCCGAAAATCTGTCCTTTTTCCACTTCCTGACGGGATTCCTTACCAAAATTCTGTCTCCAGGGTAGAGAAGTGCTGCTTGCGGAAATTCCTTTTCCTCCTTGCATGCTTGCTCAGTTCATACCCTTGCATTTGTCTGTTGAGATATATAGGCAATTGATTTTGTACGTTCTGTGAGGTACATGTGAAATTTCTCCCCCTAAATATTAGTTACCAGTGAATAGGCGCATGTATTCTTCAGCCTGTAACAATCTCATGTGGAGTGAGATGATGATGATCGCCTCCAGGCAAGTTTCGCAAAGCAAAGAGTGCAAGAGGTAAGCAGTGTAACCAAGACTTACCAAGCGTGTGTGTTAGATTAGCCAAGTGCTCCTTTAGTGCCCATTCATTCTCTCAGGCAAACTGTTTGCTTGCGGCCCGTAAACTGTGCATAATTTGTGCCAAATTCCCAGAAAGGCAGTTATTTCCTTAATCAACTCATTAGCGAAATGCTAACCATTGTCAGAGCTAATTTTGTCTTGGATCCCCCACCTTTGGAACACCTCTCTCACCAAAAACATTGCTGCTGAGTGGGCGTCATTATGAGCACAGGGACCAGCCTCAAGCCAACGTGCACACCACAGTAAGCATTTATCTAAAAGAGGTACATTTGTCTTGCATATTGACAAAGTCGATATGCAAGTGATGGAAGGGCACCTCTGGTTGTGGTAATATTCCCCATACCACTCTCAAAGTGTGACCTGGCAAGAATTTCTGACAAATCATACAATTATGCACAAATCAAATTCAGACATACAAATTGGGCACAAACCAGTCCTCACTTATCCCTGCAGCCACATGCTCTTTCGACATATGGGCAGGCTAGTGAAGTGGTTCCAGAGCCACATTCAACAACTTTTTTGGCATTACCACTTAGCTTGTGCTGTGGCCAAATTAAATCAGTTGGTGAAACAGAGCATCATCTTTTCTTCCATAGCTCCTTTTCATCAATTGGAGCTTCTCCCTGTAATTCTATTTGCACTATCAGGGTTGAATTAAAGCTTTCAGGCAGTGCATCCTTTCTTTTAGCTGCTTTCATCAATGCTACAAGTGGTATTTTTTCCTCTTCACCAGGGAACAGCATGTGTGTTCTGTTTTGGGAGATATGCTGCTTCTTTCACTGCTCTGTCTGCTTTTTCGTTACCCATGAAATAAAATCTTGCCCTCCTGTATGGGCCTTGCACTTTATTATTGCCAATTCTACTGGGAGTGACAGCATTCCCAATAATTCACCAGAAGTGCTGCGTGTTCTACTGGTGTGCCATCACTTCTCTTCAATCCTCCCCTTTCCCAACTCGCTAGTCCTGAATGTACAGTGGACGTTACGTATGCTAAATCTGAAAATATAGTTACTGCATGCCCTTCTGACATGTTGAGTGCCTCAATTAATGCCACCAATTCTGCTGCTTGTGCAGAGTAGTGTGCTCGCAGTTGTGTTTGGGAAAACACTATCAATTCTCCTTCCTTATGAATTCCTTGTGACCCTGTCCCTTCTTTTGCATCAGCACAGCTGCCATTACCTTTCCGTCTGAATGGGAAAAGAAATGAAACTGCTGTTTATAATTGGGTGTAGCCAATACCAGTGCGTGTGCCAGTTCATGTTTGAGATGGTCAAAATGTTTGTTCATTTCAGTTGTCCATTTTATGTTGATTTTGTTTTTCTGACTTTCCTTGACTGCCTGAAGGAGAGGCTTGGTGTATGCAGAAAACCCATGCTCTGCAATAATTACACAAGCCCAGGCACTGTTGAATTTCTTTAACGGTCTTTGGTCAGGGTGTTTTATGTATTGCCTCTACTCTTTCTGGCGTTATTTTTCTCCCATCTGCTGACACAATCTGCCCCAAGTAAACCACTTCCTTTTGACAATACTGCAATTTCTCTTTGTCCACCTTGTACCCCTTGTCAGCCAATAATGTTAGTAGTGTCACTGACTCCTTCCTGCACTCCTCTGTGGTTGCACTGCACACTAGGTCATCCACGCAATGGATCACTGTGCTTCCTAATTGTACATTGCTTAAATCCATTTGTATTACCCTTTTAAATATGATGGGTACTTCACTGTGCCCTTAAGGTATTCTCATGTGTTCAAATCTCGTCCCACGATATGTAAACGCATTGAGATACCTAGAGTTAGGATGCAAGTAGTGTGCTTCTGCAGGGATGCTACAGAAGATTGCTGCAGGATTTAGAACCAGTGGATATTCTGATTTGATAATGAAACACCACACCCCACCATTTGATTTTTTTATCAGATAGATCACTGTATTACAGGGTGATTTATATTCCTGTATAATGCCTTGCTACCATAAAGCATGCAGTGTCTCATATATGCCCTAATCTGCATTCGTCAGAGGGGGCATTGCTTTACTCGTGGTAGCATGGCGTGAACTGCCCCCACCCCTTTCAATATTCCCACATCATGAGGTCCCGTTGTCCATAAATTCTTTGGCACTTTCTCCAAATCCTCCTGTGTGTATTTTGTATCTTTTTTCAACAATTATGTCATCTGGGGCACTGCTCTTTTCCTTTATCTGTACAGGGTATGCTCAGCTGAAACACCATCTCCCTCTTCTCCATCTAGTGTAGCAAACAATTATTTGTCAGTTACAGTGTAAGTGTGGGATCGATGCACAGTATCGATCGCCATACCATGTTTTCGTCACCTGTAGCAACCAGTAGAACCATGTCCTTTTTCACTACTACTTCCTCTAGGTATAGCAGTGTGTGTGTGCCGTGTGTAAAATTGGAGGGGCACTGTGGTCTGAACAGGAATTCATTTGAAAGTCGAAAGACCTTCCCTTGTATCCCTGGGATCTAACCCATGCAGGAACATCTGTGTGTAGGGGGGTATCCCACTCAATGTGCTGTGTGTGTAGTATGTATGTATCAACAATGCCACCTGGGCTGGGTACATCCTGGGTGTGGTGCACACCATCCCTTTCTCTGGGAATGAAAAAGTGGCGTTCAATTTAACAAATATCTTCCCAATATGTTAATGGGTGTGTCTTTAGAATACAATAATGGCACTATGGTATTCTGCGTCCCTATAGCACCCAATCTCTATCACTCTTTTCCTGAGCAAACTCCTGGAAAAGCTGGCCGTCTCCCAGTTTCCTCTCCATACTGAATCTGTTGGCTGTCTTCATGGCCACCAGTGTGACTTTAGAGCAGCCAGAAGCACGGAAACTGCTTTCTTGACACCCATGAAGACTCGCTCTATAATCTCGACTCTAACCTTCCCTCTGTCCTCATTTTCCTTGATCTATCCTCTGCTTTTGATATGGTCTACCATGCCATCCTGATCAATCATCTTTGTGACAACATAGGCATCACGGGTCAGGCCCTAGCCTGGTTGACCACCTTTTTTCTCCGATCGACCCATCAACTTGGGTCCTTTCTCCCTGCCACCTTTCTCTCTACATGTGGTGTTCCCCAGGGTTCTAACCTCTAACAATGGATTCTCAACCATTACCTGGCTCCTCTGGCCCACCTCATCTCCAACTTCTGTTCTAACTTTCAGTGTTATGCAGATGACACTCAGCTCTCCTTCAGGCTCCACTTAGCCTCCTCTGCTCTCTCGCTCATATTAGACAGTCTTTCCCCGATTCAGGAATGTTGTGCCTTAATGCCAGTAAGACTGAGATCCTTTTCATTGGGACCCCTGCTCCCGCTTTGCCTCTTTCACTCCGGTCGCCCACCCTGGGCCCTCTACCTGCACCTTCTTGTGAGGCGAAGAACCTTGGTGTCATCTTCGAATCCACCCTCCCCTTCTCTCCTCATATCTCTGACATCTGTAATAAGTCACACTACCAGCTGCACCTCCTCAGAGGTATTATTCAATTTCTCACCATCTCCAGAATCCTTGTTCTCTCTAGACTAGACTATTGCAACAGCCTGTTTCTAAATCTGCCTGTCCCTACTCTTCGCTCTTTGCAACTAATCCAGAACAGGACTGCAAGACCTGTCCTTGGCCTCAAGCCCATGGATAGTATCTCTCTAGCCCTGAAATCTCTAAATTGGTTCCCAGTGGATGCAAGGATCAAGTTCTAGATCCTCTGCATCATCCACAAGGCTTTCTGGGGCCGGAGCCCACACTACATCCCACTCTCTCTTCCAAAGCATCTTCCTGGTCGAGCCCTCCGCTCATCCACCTCCAACTCTCTGAGGGTCAGACACTTCTCCAGGCAGAGAGTGGGGTGTAGACCCGTGTCTTTGGCTGGGGCCTCCCTCTGGAACAGCCTCTCTGCCTTTCCCAAACTTGAGCAGAACCACCTAAGGTTCCGGAAGCAACTTAAGACCTTCTTTATCGCTTCTGCTTTCTCTCTCCCTCTCTCCTCTGCTGATGCTCCAGTCTGCTGCGCTTACTGGTTACCTGGATACCCACTGAACCTCATGGGCACCAGGCTCCTACATGACCAGTAGCCCCCTTGCACTGCCTCCGGGCCGCCCACCCACTTAGGGACTGTATCTGTAACCCTATAGCCCCTGCTTCTCTGCACTTACTTTAGCCACCACTTTGGCAGACCTTACTCTGTCTTGCCAATGCACCACCCTGGTACTTCTCTTCCCACCCCCTCGCACTATCTGAATGACACAAGGCCTAGTAAGATAGTTTGTTGTGTCCTCCCTCTGTCTACACTTCCTTGTCTTGACGCACCTAGAAACACTTGAGTACAGATGCGTTATAAATGACTATTATATCGACGGTAAACATTTTGTCAGAGGAACCTCTTTAATGGTCCCCGAAAAGCCTTGCATGTCCAATTCCTTATTGAATAATGGAAATCCCCCTTCCTTAATACAGGACCTAGTAGCTCTAGTATCTATTTGAAAGGAAAAGTCCCTCCATCCTACTTGAACAGCTACCTAGGGCTCCTCTTCAGGGTCTTTAGTCACCGCCAGGACAGGGCACACAAGGACTTTGTGGGCACCCCTTTTGGGAAAGTATTGTCTCAAGGAGGTAAATAGATTTCCTCCCACATCTGTCACTCCAGTGTAATGAGGCACCTCAATCTCCCCCAATATTGTCACGTTCCCTTGTGTAAGTGTACGCTCTGGTGCCTGAAATACGCTCACTGTACTCAGTGATTCTGTTCCCCCCTAGGGCTGGTCCTTGTCCCTGTGTAAGCGTGACCTGTGTACAGGTGGCACCAGCATCTGTTGCTGCGGCACCATTTGTGCCGGCTGAGGTTGTACATAGGTCTGTGTATACTGCTGCTTTGGCTGCACTCCTTCCTGCTGTCCCGTTTGTGGAATAAGTGGGCATGTTCGGGCAAAGTGACAACATTTTCACAGGCAAAATACTGTCCTCCAATCCGGCACCCATGCCCCTATATCCAAATCCCCTAGTCATCTGATATTTTCCCAATATACACATTTACTCCCACTGCATGTGCAAATCCAGGCTGTTGTGTATTTATGAATTCGGGCTACAGCTGCATCTCCCACTGAGGGAGATATGGTACTTGTGGGTATCCACCTTGCTGTACTACCCCCGTCAGTGGAAGCCCCCCTTGTTGTGTGGGTGGAACACTGACTGGTCCTGTGAGCACTGCTTCCTCCATGTTTATTTTGGCTAATTTCTTCTGCACAAGTTTGTTTTCTGCTTTTACCGTGTTGTCTACTGCCTCCTTGTCTTTTTCTTGTTTCCTTTAACAATAATGTACAATTGTTGCTTGTATCTTGGGTCATCCCTTTGCTTCGTTCCCAACCTCTTTTTCTAGGAAACCCTGTATGTCTTTGGGAAGACCCCTTACTAGAATGTGATAGAATAGAGGTATTTTATCACCCCATGATTGCTATTCTCGTGTCCACATCTCTTTGATTGATCGCATGCATTCCGCAGGGTCCTCATCTGGTTTCATTTTTCATGCTAATATTGACCCCATTTCGGAAGTGTCTGGATACAGCTCTCTCAGAGCCTTCCATACGTGTGCTCGGTAATTATTGAAAGGCGCCCGTCATGTGTGTTAGAGCTTAACTTTACCCCAGCGTATCCTGCTTGCTGCCAAATCATGGCACTTCTTTCCCCCACCAACAGTGCAAATAAGCTCTTTATGTCCCGTATGGCCAGGAGAATCCCTGCTGTCTCCTTATCAAATGCATATATCCACTTGCTGGCCCCTGCCATTAGTGAAGGTAAACTGTACACCAAAGTGTCCCTGTCCATTGTTTCTCATGGTACGTAATGCACTTCCTCTTTTGCTTTCTGTAGAATGGGCAGCTATGTTCCTGCTTGGTGCCTAGTCCCCCCCCCTCGTGGTCTTTTTACTACTGCCATCCTTGTTTATCTACTTCAAAGCCTGTTTCCCCAGTTTCCTGCGTGTTCCTCTCTTTCCTCCCCTTCTTTTCTCCTGCTTCCTCTACTGCCACTCGGCAAGTCGCATGTGTCAAATTCATCATCCCGGCTGTCACTGTCGCTGATATCCTCCAAATCCGATACACTACGGTCACCCTCTGTTGTATTTAGTTTGCCTTCTCCCAAGTCCTGTCCTCAGTCATCAATTTTAAATTGTATGTGTCTTGCTGTCCAGCCCTGCTGGCCTTCTCTCTTCCCCTGCTCCTTCCCCCTTTATCTATCCCTCTATTACCTTTTCTGCTTTTCTAAACATTGAGTCAGGGTGCTGTTGAGTGCTTTTCTTAATGTCTGCAAAGTATTTTTTTCTTTTTCTCTTCCTTATTCCCTGAATGGGGTTCTGACTTTGCCTTTGTCTTCTTTGTTTTCTCCCTGTCTGGGGATGCTCACCTAGGGTGTGTGCATCCTGCAGCTGGTTTTAATAATGGATATAATGCATAAGGAGTGGTGGAGCACTATTCTTCTCCTCCGCTTATTCCTTCTTTTTCTCTACTTTAGCTTCTTTGTGCAGTTTCCAGAGACCTAAAATATACTCCGTCTCTTTTTAAGTTTCACGCCATTGCATGTTGCTAACAAATATGAGTACACTGTTGATTATGTCCTTCTGAAATGTTCCCTCTCTGGGCCATTCCTGATAATACTTTCCCACTGTGTCCCCTACTCACTGAAAACAGTATTTTAATATTTGTTATCTCAACATTGGGGCAATTCTTTGCACATATGATCGAGGTGTGCATCCATAAGATAAGATGTCATTATTGCGCCCGTTTTCTAATTTCTTAGAGTACTCTTTTCCCCCCTTCTATTCCTGGCCCCTTTACCTATAGCTCACAAAATACTAACTTCTAACTCACACCCACTCTGCCACTCTTATACTTACACTTTCACTCGTCCACCCTATTTCATTCACACAGGCCTTCTCCTCAGTTCCCCCCTTTCGCAGCACTCACACACAATGGCCCTCTCCACAGACCTATTTTGTTAGTTTTAGTTAGTACACAACATGCCATCTCTGCAGTCCTGCCACCTTAACAATGATGCCCTATGTCAATGCACCTGGGGTTCGGTTGCTCCTACCTTCATTCAACCGATGTCCTTGCACATGCTACACAGCTCCTTCAATATTTACATGTTAGTTTGGCTCTAGCCCTTCAGCCATTTCCACAGCCACAAACTGAACAACATGCTAACTACACCTTATCACAATGAAAACTACAGTTTCAACATGACACAATGTATATGCTTTTTCTCTTTTTCTTCACAATCTTCAATACTCTTTACCCTGTATAAAATAAAAAATGATGCAACTATACCAAATGCCTGCACTACGCACAACTCTTTACTAACAAGGTCCACCACTTTACTACGCAACACTTTGCTCTAACGCAGACCACGCACTCACTCCCTATCGGGCAAGTTGACCTAAAATCTATGACTACTATGGCAAATCACCCTCCACCGCTTGAGGGTGCGTCCTTTACACCAGAAAAATAATCCCTCCCTCTCCCTGTGCGTTTGTGCACGGGTACACTCATGTATCCTTCTTTGGAGATTCAAGTCTTCTCAACCCCGGAGTCTTCCTTTAAAGGCCAGCACCCCCTTCCGAGAGCAGGGAGCATTTGGACCAGGCAAACCTTTGCAAACTCTGTGTCTGCACAGCCTCCTCAGTGTTGAGCTCTTAAGACTGGTCTGCACGCTGTCCCGCAGTCCTCCAGGAATACGGCTGGAATACCCACGCTCGGTCGGGAAAGCTGAATCCCTGTACAGGCCACCAAAAATATGCTGCGGGTTGCCTCGAAACTCACCAGTAAAAAATTACAAAAGTAGTCTAAAAAAGGAGTGTACGCCAGGCAAGTAGTAATGCTATTTATTCTGGGCTCAGATACAGCTTGGAAAGCCAAATTCAAACAGAATGCAGAACAGAACTGCATGAAAAGATCTGTCAAAAGTATGCTGCCAAAATGAAAACATTTATAATGGTACAAACTAATTAACATCAAGTCACATTGCAACATTCGGTCAATCCTCCAAGGGAGGTTAATTGGCAGAGCTATGTTATTGCCCTATAACGGGACATACATTATCCAAAAATTATTGTGTCCTGCAAATCTTACCACACCACCCTCGACCACCTCTGTGACATCACAGTCCAGCCCACTATTCCCACATCATGGTGCCAAAACATTGAGACATTTGAGATGACCAGTGGATCTTTATTTAACTGCCGCCAGACATCTCCCTCCGCTTCTCATGAGAACACAACCAATCATGACATTGCAAGAGCCTTGAACGGTTGACAAGTTACCGGTTTAATGTTGCAGCTATAGAACTCTTTGAAACACGTCCCAGGCTAAGTTGTGCTAAAGGACAATTTGAAACAGCCATGGGATATTTTGAAACGGTCAGTAGACCAATTTCATAAAGTAGTATGGCGAATTATGAAATGTTTGTGCATTCACTGCCTCTCCCCAGAACCCATGAGCTTTGCTTCCTGACCTCGAAAGTATCAAAGGCTGCTTCATTTCTTACCGTAGGATCCTGCAATGTGTAGTTTGTAATGTGCTGCCAGCTTCTATGGCTGCTAGGCAAATTAATAAATGCAAATGTATTTCTAGTGAAAGCGAGCACCGAGGCCGGTTTACAGTGCTTAAGTCTAATGTGAAGGGCCACATACTCACCTGTAATTCAAGCCTCATTACCTGTAAGGTTGTTTGCTTAGAACATAATTAATTGGGTCACATTCTCCACCCTAATGCATAAAAATATGTAGCTATCAATAAATCCCCATTCCCCTTTTAGTGGGCTACTCCAGCAGCTATGTTTGCGCCAATGTACCACGCTGAGCATGAATTTTCACCACATTACCATAAGCTTACATGAGAGGAGCAACTCACAAGGGCATAGCTGCCCAGTGGGCCTGTGCCATGCATGATACCATGAGCCTACACTAGAAGAGAAACTCACAAGGGTATAGCTGCAGAGTGGGCCCATCTCATGCACGATACCATGAGCCAGTCCTAGATTTATTTTTGCATGCTGGTACTTGTAGGTCCATACCCATCACAGGAAGGACAAAAACGACAGTCCAGCATTCACTGTGAAATGCCCAGACTGGCCCACATTGTCACACTTGACGTGGGGCTACCTGGCAACTATGGAAGGGAGCCAACGTCCAGCGGGATGATGGGCTCAAGAAGCCAAGGAGCAAAGGAGCAAAGGAGAGTAACTCGCCAAAGACCAGTTGGGCGACGGACCAGAGATGCCAATGATATACTTTTAAATACCATATATACAAGAAATGAAAACACATACTAAATGTCAGAAAAATGTAATGATAAAATATTTCTGTTCCAACACACCATATCCATGTTCTCTCTATGTTTATGCTATTGCCATGTTATTGCAAAAAATGTAATTCTATTGGTCTAAGGTAAGTGGCGGTAACTTCAGAGACTTCATATCCAAACTGTAATCTGGGTAAACTATTAAGCAATGGGCCGAAAGAATCAGAGGCACATTCTTATCTGCACATACACCACGAGATGGGAAATAAGAAATTAATAGTTTCAACAAAACTCCTGGTGGTTATATCAATTTTACAGATGACCACTCGCTAATCCTGAAACAGGCCTTTTCAAATGTGGACTCTTTGCCTTTAAACTAGAGTCTTATTTTGGCCCCATTCTTAGAGATCCCTAATCCCAGTGAAGAGTAGATTAAATTTGGCCAAACTATATTTTCATTCCCAAATGTTAACAGCCTTGTTTTTGTCAGAACTAGAATTCTTATCATTGGGCTATGATGTGCTGCAAGTGCTGGATGAACCAAAGAAAATGCAAACAGAGGGAACCTTTGCTGCCAATCCCTTTCCCTGGCCTCCACAGTGATACATGAACTGTCTTCTCGCTACCCCTATTCTATTTGCTTCAATAATTCAGAGGAAGGTATTAAAAGAATAATTGACGAGAGCCCAACTAGACTACCATCGAATTTTTACTGGAATTCCATTCTGTCTGTTTTACATGGAGGCAGAGAGGACTTAACTAATTTAACATTAATAGATGCTCTCTGTTTAGCCTTTTGGAATTGCTGTGGCCATACGTTTTTGGAAACCGATATTAATTGTTTGTCATGTTATTTTTGTATTTGTCTACAAGAGTCATGGCTAACATGCATCCCTATTATTGATGACTACACAGTATTTACAGTTGAGGCAACCCAGGGTCTTCACGGTCGTCCTTAGTGGGGCATCCTTTCGGCTCTTAAAAATGGAATTGGTTTTAAAAAGTCAAAAATAGAAACAAATCGTAAAGATATCCAACAGGTTAAATTGGTTGGTACCCATGAAAATGCTGATAATTTTTTCTGCTGTCATGTGTTTAATGTCTATTTTAACCCTAAATCTGGTGGGGTTGAAATCTTCTTGAAAGCCCTTTCTACCCTCGTCTCAAGTGTCTTGGTAGATGGCGATACTGAGGTAATTATAGTGGGGCATTTCAATAGTGAATGCTTGTATCCCCACTGGCATCAGGGAAAAAACAGGGTTGGCACATCCTCTTTGGCGAGGGAGAATTAGAGCGGAAACAAACAGTTGGGATCTAATCTTAGCAAATGGATATCTTACGGATGACAGGCAACCCCAATTCACTTGGAAAATTGTCCATTAAAGCTTACTTTGGACTATGCTTTTGTATCAAAAGATATTTTTTGCAAGTGTGCTAGCCTAAAAGTGACTTCTATGAAGTGATCATCATAGGTTAGTGCCAACCCTGGGTTTTAATCTATAAGAACCACCAACTCTAGATCGATGGGTGGCCGTGGAGGTCAACACAAGAAACCACTCTTTGGTCTGGAAGCCAGGATTGGCACACCATTTTAATGAGAGTATTTTTTACATGGGGACCAAAAGAGAATGGCCTGTTGTTTAATCAAACAATTTACGATAAAGCAATCCAACAGGTTTTAGGGAGTCTATATATACCCAAAGTAGGGTCCTCTAAGGATATGAATAGGAAAACATCTCAAACACAAATATGACTATTCTTTCAGAAAGGAAGAGGGACCTAAAAAGGCATTAAGACAACTTAGAAAGCCCTCTCAGGATTATGAGCTAAAGGCAAAAATATTGAAATTGCACTATAAAAATTGGGTGATGGGCTATTGATTTTTATTAAATATCGCTGATGCAGAATCTATGCTTTTCTCCATAATTCTGAAGAATTCCTCTTCTTTTTGGAGGTTGATCAAGGAACTGTTAGACCAACGCTCTCTCCAATGTCAACCAATCAGCTCAGACCTCTGGGAAATCCATTTTTCATCCCTTTATTGCGAAAAGGTGGGAGAAAAAAGGTCCCAACTTTTAATACGTGTTGGTTGGTACAGGTGGAATTAGATCTACGGGTGATTAAGGAGTTAATTTTAAAAAGTAATGCTTCCAATGCTCCGGGCCCGGATGGTTTGGCAAACACGAAGTTAAAATCAAACCCAGCCTTTGGGCTGCAACCCTATATATGTTTTATGTTGGGAAATCCTGAAGTCAAACAACCTTCCCCCTTGTAAAGACTGGAGGGGGTGTCTGTACTCCTGCTCTCTATACTGTAGAGGAGAGGCACAGAGGAATCCAGCCAAGATTCTCTATTGTTGGTAGCAATGGACGCGCAATCAAGGCCTAGCTTCTCAGGAGGTGATGCAGGCTGGTTCTTAAGTACAGTGTAGTCCCCAGGCACCCACAAAGGAATGTTCACACACTGTATTAGTGACAACACAGTATTTATATAATTAGGGTTCAAGGTTATATAATAACTCACTTTGTGCTCAGTTAATCTACAATGGCAAATATATACAGTTCTAAGTGGCACCACGATTATTATCAAATTTCATTAAAGTGCATCAACTGTACGCTGGTCAAATGTCACACAAATCAATTAATAAAGGTAACCAACAATAGACATAGTAGGAAAGCAGTTGGTTAGAACAATTGGCAGAATACTGGCCCCTACCGTTAGACACAATTCTGTGTCGAGATCCCCCCAACTAGGCAACCTGTAAAATAAAGATATACTACAAGCCCAGTCCATATATTGTTCAATTGGTCTTATTTCCTTCTAAAGTGTTTCTACCACCCCAATGTACCTGGAATAGAGTTCCTCAGGGAGGCGTCGATGGATCTTCTTGAGTGACTCCCTTTGAAGCAGGATCGTCGACAGGCCTTGAAGAAAGTGAACTTGATGGTCGTCTACGGAAAGTTTGGTGGCATTGAGGCAGCAGCTTCAATCCCGACGGTGCTCGTCGACGAGTCAAAGACGTCCTGCAAGGAAGAGGCGTGTGGGGCATCTAGATGTCGATAGTTCAGAACCACAAAGAGTTTGTGAAGAACTGTGGCCCAACAAGGGTGTTGAGTCATCTGGCCTCTCTACGGTCTTTGGGTGGCGGGAAACCCACCGGTGGATGCTCCTCGGCATGTTGACGGCCTGGCCTTCTCCAGCGGGAAAAGGCGGTGGGCGGTGCAGACAAGCGCGTCCGTGAATCAAATGTCTGGGGCAAAGGAGCGTTGCGGCTCCAGTCTTCGACGGCACAGCATCAAACAGTTCCCGCTTCTGGGCAACTAACTTCGACAGGTCTCCAGCGGTTATAGCAAACCTGCGAACCCTGTTCGACGACGGTGGATGGCTGTCCGGTACTTCTCTTTGTTTCACATCGGCGGTCCGCGTCTCCGGCTGAGTGTCTTTCGTAGGCTGACTTCCAGGGCGCTTCGGCGAAGGTTAGCGGTGCACGATGGTCCCCCATAGCTCAGGAAGAGGGCGCCTAACCATGTCACTCCAGGTCATTTCTTGAAGACACAGCAGCTTTCAGATCAACGAACTAGAGCAACGGCAATACTTCTCTTCCAGCAGGGCTTCGATGTTAAGCTTCAGTTTCAATGTCAGTTTCGACTCCAGCTTCTGAACGATTTCTAGCTGTGAGAGGCCCCCAGATATACTAGTTGATCTCCCATTCACTCTGCTGGGTCACACTCAGGAAACCAATCACTCAGAAGGGCATTCAGGCTGTCAGTCAGCCAATCAGGCGAATGTGTTTACCAAGCCTCTCTTTGACATACTTGACTATCTGGGTGTCTCACACACCAACTATGCTGATGACACCCAGATACTCATCCCTATCTCAGGTGACTTTGCTTTGGATACAAAGGCACTTAATGATATCTACCTTATCATCCAAGCTTGGATGGCTCATCACAGGCTTTGCCTCAATGAGAAAACGGAGCTACTCATCCTTGGATCGCACATCAAACTAGCTAAACTCGACCCAGCATATAAATCATTCACCATGGACGGTAACATCATTAAAGTGTCGAATGTAGCTAAAACGCTAGGCATTTATCTTGACGCCACACTATCGCTAACTAGACAAACCAATGCCGTAGCATCTGCCTCAGCCTAGACCTGTAAACTCATCACAGCCTGCAGACCCTTCCTGAACACTGATAATTGCATCATTTTAGCGAGAACACTAATCATGGCAAAAATAGACTATTGCAATGCCCTCTACCTAGGGACTAGCCAAAAAAACATTGACAAGTTAAAGGTTACACAAAACAATGCCATCAGGGCCGCCCTCAACATCCCTAGAAGATCTCACATTTCAGACATCAGATGCAACCTCAACTGGCTACCTGTCGCGCAGCGAATTTCACTCAAAACATTAGCCTTAACCTACAAAGCCCAGAATAACCTGGCACCAGTTTATCTGACCAGCAGGTTCTCACAGCATGTTGCGCATAGACCTCTGAGATCAGCCTATGTCAACACACTCTCTATTCCCAGATTTAAGTTACAAACTTCTGGGGGATCTAGCTTCCCAATACTCGCAGCCAAACTATGGAACACCACCCCATCCACACTTAGGTCAGAACCTACGTTCCACTCCTTCAAAACTAACACCAAACGCTGGCTTCACAAGCTTGATGAGCCAACTACACCTGCATCAGTAGGTGCCTCCGCAGCACTCGAGCACTTCTTTCCCTGGTCTAACTATTATGTTCTCTCTTCCATTCTCTCTCTTTTACAGCCTTTACTTTAGCCTCTAGTCTCCGCTATACGCTGGAGTAACTTGATGTAAATTGCTTTGCCCCTACTTGTCTCATTGCTATTCTCTGTTAGACTGCTCCCTGAGGGGAACATGTTATGCCTGCCTGTAAGCACCTTCTTGTAACTATGCGCCCAGATGCCTCAGGGCAAGGATGCGCTTTACAAAAAAAAAAAAATACAAATACAGTGCATTCAGGCCATTCTTCTCCAGCCAGACATTCACAACACAGAATGTGGATTCGGACAAGTACCACGCCATTCAACACTACACACTGCATTCAAACCAGTTTCGGGCAGGGCTGTCTCATTCATTGTGTCAAACACCAGTTACTAGACATCCACAACATAGAATGCGTATTCGTCACACACTCCATTCACCCGGGTCCCACCCACAGGCGCACCAATAACATACAGTCGTTGGGAAGGCTCCAGCCAGTCTGGTCGGCACTTCCCCCACACTACCATATATGGAACTTCCACCCAACAGCCAGTCAGGGGGAAGCGACAGAGTCGTGGTTTACCGGGACTTCCGGAAAACCAAGTTAATAGGCGCTGGCAGGCAAGAGGCCACGGGGGCATTCTTGTTTCCATCAGGAATCTACTGATTCCAATGACAGGGCCTGGGCAAAATGGAGGATACTCAGAGCACCTGTCAAGTTCAGCATGGAGCTGCCACCAGCCCATACCCAGCTCTTTGGGCCACACACAGGTGCCAAAAAACATACCCTAGGGGCACAGGGTTGTACCCCCACCCATGGGTGCCATAAGGGTATCCCATGGGTCTGTACACCAAACCAAGAGAGAGCTGCACCACCACGAGTCCCACATGAAAGCCTGAGTGGAAAACATGACAGAACACAATAATAAACAGTAAAGGACAAGGATACGAAGGCCCTGTTCCTCCGATGCATTTCCAGCATCACACTGCTTCGTGGAGGAAGGCTAATATTGTAGTCATATATGATAAGGCAGACAGGTTAATTCCATCTAATTATCGGCCCGTCTCCATTCTGGATGCCTCTAGTAAGATCTTGGGGATATTATTTTGGAAAAGTTAAAGGGTTGGGCAAATGAGAATGGTGGCTTTGATCAGTTTCAATTAGGCTTCCGCCCAGGTCCGAGTACAACCCACTACTGTTTTGTTATTAGCCTGCTACAGACTCGGGCAATACAGCAAAAAAGGTTCTATATTGTGCATTTTAGACATCTCCCAGGATTTTGACCGGGTTAACCCCGGTCTCCTTTTGTTGACAAGTTGGCTAAGATGGGATGCCCCCTTGTTTAGTGAGCATACTGATTGCCTTGCACTCTGATACTAAGGTGAAGGTGCGACTACACCAAAAATGGACTTAAGCTAGGTGGATAAAAAGCTGCTGTGGGTTATGCCAGGGATACGTTTTGGTGCCTTTGCTATTTAATCTGTATATTAGCGATTTGGGAGAAATCTTTAAGAAACTGCAAAATGTTCCACCAAAATTAGAAAATTTGCCAATCAACTACCTTGCATATGTCAATGACATTGTTTTCTTTAACTCCACTCCTATTCGCCTTCAAAGGGCCCCGACAGCTACCAACGCTCATTTTCTTTCTCTAGCTCTACTACTGAATGGTAATAAATAAAAAATGTTAATGATAAATTACGTTAAAAAGAGGAAATTAAATTATAATACATTTGTAGATGTTATTCAGAAATGTAAATATGTAGGTGTTGAGATCAGCGCAAAGAGAACTAAACAAATAAACTCAGATTTGATCAAAACGAAAACAAGATTAAACATTTCTGAGTTATCAGCATTTGACAGAAAGTTTGGTAAGTTTTCGGCTATCCCGATGGCTAAGCTCCACCACCAAAAAACAGTTCCACAACTTCTTTATGGGGCTGAAATAGGTTTATTGTCCCAAAGATGGGGCAGAGTGGAGTCGTTAATTTGGAAAAGGTTGCTTATTCTTCCAAAGCAGACTCCTATGCCAGCCATTAGGCACGAGATGGGCTTTGTTTCTATGCATGTTCGTGCAGACTGGAAGTGGATGTAATTACTGAGAACATTTCTGAAAACTCCTGATAATTGTTTTCTGTTTGAATTACTCTGTGTTGCTGATAATTATTACAAAATCTTGATTAAAATGGTGCCAGGCGTCCAGAAATCTTTGGGTTGAATATGACTTGGACCTACAAATGCTTCTGGCTGTCTCGATAAATAGCAAGAAGATCATTTTTGAACTAGACCGGATTAGGAACAGAGCTTTGGCAATGGATTATAGTTAATTTTATCACTTAGAATATGAAGTGAGAGCTTTTAATGAGATTCCCTTTTATCTTAACGAACATCCTTCAAGGAAGCATAGGTGGGGGGGCGTGGCTACATGACCACTGACTAGGACGTGATCCAAACAGGCTCCTGCCGATCTGACGTTGATCCGAGGGAAAACACACACTCTGAACCGGCACAGTGCCGCCCTTTCCAAAACACAGATTCGTGAACATTTGGGGTATGCAGAGGTCGTGAAGCCGGGGCAAATTGAGTGCGGAAGGCTGCAGTATGAGCTAAACGAAGTCTGCGGCCACCGGACGGCAAGTGACACAAGATGGCGCTTGCCCGAGAACAAAGAGGTGAACCGCAGAACAGCCACACCCAGTCGCTGCGGAGCTGCGAGGGTGAGCAGTACAGCAGAGTCTGACGTGTTGAACAAAGACCGCTACACGAAGGAGCAGAGGCGGCATGCTTCAGCTGATGCGCTCTGGCACACCGACGGAGCCGAACAAACAGCTGACTCGGCGCAACATAGTATCGCTGAGTGAAGTTGCAGCTGCTGGACCCAGTCGGGCGCACTGGAAGCCGCGGTCGGGACTGCAGACCCCTGATACAATGTACAACGAACGGATTGTAAAATAAAGGCACGTGTGATATAAATGCAAGCATATTACGGCATAGGGGAGTAAGTACATAGTATCCCCCTCAGACTCTTGCTGGCCCCGGGAACTGGGAGCGCACAGAGGATGGTACAGGTGTAAAAGGCATTGAGGTGGCCTTGGAGGCGTTGCAGGCACAAAGATTCTGGGGCAGGCGGAAGCCCGGAAAGGCACCAGACGTGGGAAACATAAAAAAACAACAACAACAAAAAAGAAGGACGGCGAGGATTCTGCCAAGATGGCGGCTGTCCACGCATAAAATACGGTGCTGAAGCCTTCCGACCCACATGATGGAAAGCTGCTAGGATGCCAGAAGTCCGGAGGTCGCCGATTGAGAGCGCTGGGAGTAACTGAAGAACAGTGGGGAGGCCATTTTGCGCTACCCCCACTGTCATAAGAGCGCCTGAGAACGTTGGAGGCACAGAATATGGAGCCTTGGCTATACAGAGTGTGATGTTGGGCTGACTTGGGGCTCCGGGCAAGGACAAGGTGCTAGAGACCTGCAGCAAGTCGATCGGGAGGCCTCTGCTGGGGTTGGAGGGGCTTTGATATATGAGGAAGCATTGGTTGGCAGGTCGCCGAGGCTCACCTGGATGAGAGGTACTACTTGTTGAATGGATCTAGCGACACATGGCACTGGCTGGACTAACATATACGAGAGGAGAGAAGAACATTTGAGGGGCTAATGCGAGTTTCATGCTGGGGTGAAGTCCTGTGGCAAGTGAGGCAGCAGGTGGGCCATTACGCCGGGCATCCACACCCTGGAGAGGGCTTGGCAAATTACATAAGAGAGCACCCCAGGAGCAAGAACCACCCGCTGAAGGAATTGAGTGTAACCAAGCAAGTAAGAACGGTGGGGGACAGGCAAGACCCTCAGCATAACGAAGGATTGGCGATCCGCGGGAAGAATCAACAGGAGAATAATGTCGGTCAGAGGAGGTAAAGCAAAGGCTAAGCAGCCAAAAATCGACATATTTGCCAAGACGCAGCAGACCCCGACCACCCCGGCACATGCCCACATGAGCGCACCAACAGAAGTTGCCCCCCCTCCCCCTGAGAAATGACCAAGTGCTCCTAGCGGCAATCACAGAATTAAAAACCTCATGGGAAACAGCGATGGCAGAGTTGAAGGTGTTGCTTGAAACTAAAATAGACGCAGTGGGAATAGAGGTCAATCTATTACGGCAGGACATGCGAGCGCTTGCAGAGAGGACAACCCGCCTTGAAAGTGCTGTGAAAACCAACACAGACACCGGCACCAGCAATACTAAAGACGTCCACATACTGAAACAGCAAGTAACCAACCTAGAGAATCGAGCAGAGGAAGCAGAAGGGAGAGCGAGACGCAGCAACATACGCGTGGTGGGCCTACCGGAGGGAGAAGAAGGCCTAGACCCGACAGACTATGTGGAGAATATGATTATACAGGCAATTGGACCCAGTCAGCTCTCTCAAGGCTTCGCGATTGAACGCGGACACAAGGCCTTGATGCGAAGGCCACAGCCTGGGGCTCCGCCCAGAGCGATCATTGCAAAAATCCTGAATTATAGGGACCGAGAGAAGATCCTTGAGTTCTTCAGAAAAGGGGGAACGATAAACAGAGCATCAGCAACCATAACACGTACCCGGACTATACTATGCAAGTACAGAGACAACGCTATGGATATGTAGCAATAAAAAGGAGGCTACGCACAGCTGGTCTGAAATACATGCTTCTATACCCAGCAAAACTCAAGATCATACACAAGAGCAAAGTCCATTTCTTTGACACTCCGGAAGAAGCGATGAGCGGGTTGGATGCCCAGGGCTGCCCGGATGGACAGGAGGAGCAAAGACGAGAGGCACAAGATAAGTGATACGTGTTAATGCCATTGAAACGGGGAAGGGATACTTGATAATAAAATAATGGGGCTGCCTCACAGAACGGCATTGATTGTTCATGATGTGCACTATTGGACATATTGGACTAGAATATAGATGGCACAGATGAAAGATGATAGCGATATTCTAATGTGAAGTCTAATGCAGGAGACGTAAAAGGACCATGACCGACCCCCTGTAAATAGAGTTAAGAGGAAAGCCACTAGGGCGGAATCACCCCGCTGAGCCCCAGACGCAGAAGTTTGCGGGCTGAGGGCTAGATGCGGGGGTGCCTGTAGATCCAGGGATGGAGCTGGGCAATGGTTGGAAGGGTGGTAGTGGGATAGAAGGGGAGGGTAGAGAGGGGGTTGGGGAGTTGGGTGCGTTATTTGTAGTTGGGGATCGAGCCTATATAAGCCCACAAGGGGCGACATTTTTTGGGCAGGGACCGCACCGGTAGGGGGGGGGGGAAGAGGCCTATTGATAAACAATGGTAGACCTTAAGATAACTATTGAGCCCCCTGACATTCCATGTAATGATTTTAAGAGGAACAAGGTCATGATGTACCTGCGCAGGCAAAAAATAGATACAGCATTGATAAAGGAGGCGCACCTCATACGTGAAAAGCTAGAAGCGATACAGAAAAAATGGAGTGGGACTGTTGTGGGCACCCATGTGATCACTCAGAGGAGTGATCACATGGGTGGCACTGCATGTCCCTTTCCAGCTGTTACAATCCACAGCGGAAGTGGATGGGAGGATGGTGATGGGAAGAGGGCTAGTGGAAAACAGAGAAATAACAGTTATTAATACATACGCCCCCAACCAAGACAACGGTATATTTTAGGTCTCTGTATAGTAAAATGGGCAGATGGATGGGAGGGGCGGTAATCTGGGGAGGGGACTTTAACTGTGCGCTAAACCCAAGAATTGATAGGTCAGACAGCAAGATAGATAGACCCACACCGGCGGCCAGAGCGCTGCAGTCACTGTTAACGGACCTTGGATTTGAGGATACATGGAGAGAGCAACATGTATCAGAGAGGCAGTACTCCCACTTTTCAGCCCCTCAAACTTTACATACTAGATTGGACTCTTGGACATCAGCTCTTGTGTGATATTCGTCACACAAGAGCTGAGGCCGGAGATAACGCAAACAGAATATAAAGCTAGGGTCCTCTCGGATCACTCTCCGTTAATACTACAATGGCAATATCAGCCCCCGAGAGCTAGGATACCCACTTGGCGCCTCAGAGCCGAGGCACTATAAGATGCTATGTTCAGGGAAAGTCTAAGGGAGGAAAAAGTGAGCTATTTTGATGTTAATACAGGGAGTGTTGAGTCAGCTGGCACATTGTGGGAAGCCTTTAAAGTGGTAATAAGAGGGATAGCTATAGCGCAATCTAAAGGATTACAAGGAGGCATTGTGCTAGAATTGCAAGTGATAGAAAGTGAACTGGAGAAGGTGTTGGCAAGGGCTGGTAGCACTGAGGAAGAGAACGAGATGCTTAGATTGCTGGGAAAGAGTGTGTAATCTGAACTACAAGAAATATATAGAGAGACTGCATGCTGAAGGGGACAAACCAGGGAGAATGTTGGCATGGCTTTATAAAAATGAAACCCCCAGACCTACAATTAGGACAATGGTGAAAGAAGATGGGAGTATGGTGGACACCCAAGAGGGGGTCAACCAAGAGTTTGTAGAATACTATCAAGCTCTATATGGAGATGCAGGAAAAAGCGATCATGAAAGAATAAGGGAAACGCTAGAAGATATTGGCTTGCCCCATATTAGTGCAGACGAGCAGGAAGAACTAGATGCCCCAATTACCCTAGAAGAATTGTAAGTAGTAGTGATGCAATTACCCACAGGCAAGACCCCGGGAGCTGATGGACTCCCGAGTGAATTTTACAAAAGATACAAAAATGAGGCGCTCCCTCAACTCTTAGCAATGTTAACTGAGGCTTATGACAAGGGGAAGCTCCCAGAGACCCTACGGGAAGCAATAATCATACCCCTCCCGAAGCTCAATAAACCTGCCAGGGAATGTGGATCATACAGGCCACTGTCAATGCTAAATCAAGATAGCAAAATACTTACAGCAGTTTTAGCAAACAGAATGCGGAAAGTCATTACCAAACTAGTACATCCGGACCAGGCGGGTATGTCCCGAATTGGAATATTACTAATAATCACAGGCGACTCCATCGAGTTATTGAGTATGCGAATGATGATGGAGAGATGGCTATTGCATCACTAGATGCAATAAAAGCATTTGATTCAGTAAAATGGCCTTGGCTGATGGCAGCCTTGATCCATATGGGATAGGGCCAGGGTACCTCCGATGGGTTAAACTGCTATATAGTGAGCCTCTGGCCAGAGTAAAAACAGGGGCGATAGTATCAGAGAGATGGCAGCTTAGCAGAGGCACTAGACAAGGTTGCCTGTGGTCCCCAATGTTATATATCTTAGCATTAGAGCCCCTAGCAATATACTTAAGGCAACAATACAATGAGATAGGTATCGCCATAAAAGCAGAGCCACACTTAATTTCCCTGTATGCAGATGATATTTTGTTGTACCTTCGATAACCGGAGGAAACCCTCCAATATGTGCTAGAAGTGATGGAACAATTCGCTTTATTATCTGGTATAGCAGTAAATCCCAAATAATCATGCATATTCCCACTTGGTAGATATAGGGGGCTCCCTCTAGAGCAACTGCCAGTCTTACAAATACCATGGGAGATTGACACGTTTAGATATCTTGGGATAGATATTTACCACACGGGGGAGGCAGAACATCAACACAATACTGAGAAGGCGGTTAAGAGCATCGAAAAACATGAAATTCTGGGCAAAGATCCCCTTAGCGATGATGGGAAGAGGAGCGTTGCTGAAAATGGTGGTCCTGCCGAGATTGTTGCACTATTTTAGTAATATACCGTACCTGATCCCCAAACGATTCTTTGCCCAACTGCATAGTATATCTAGAGATTTCCTGTGGAGTGGGACGAGAAATAGAATAGCCCTCTGGAAACTACAAAATACACATGAGAAAGGGGGGAATAAAATTGCCAAACTACGAAATCTATTACCTAGCGAGCCAATTGCAATATGTAGCAAAATGGCTGTCGGAAGACCAGACTACAGAATCTAGACTGTTTAGATCAGACTGTGCACCGTACTTCTTACAAGAAATGATGTGTCTGCCCAGAACGGATATGAAGGAACACCCAAAAATGATGTTACTGGGATGGGAGTCTGTCGAGCAATGGAGAATCCATTCCCATGCTCCCCGCAGGCCCCGCTGGTGGCGCTTGTGGGAAATGGAGGCCAACTACTGAAGATGATCAGGAAGCATTGGGAACCAGTTGGGATAGCAACGATGGGTGATATATGGCGAGAAGGCAGGATTATGGAATTTGATACTCTGGTGGAGGAAACGGGGCTGCACAGGGGACAATGTATTACATACCATATGGTGGTGCGGCGGGTCAAAGAAATATTGCCAGAGGCAGTATTGGAAGGTCAACCGGAGGACACCCTAGACGTGATATGATATAGCAGATGGGGGGCATGAGATATCCAGAATATATGAGATGGTGATGTCCAAAGTCGGGAAAGAACTAGTACAGTTAAGACAAGAACGGGAAGAAGAGGTGGGCACCCCTATGACAGATGAGATGTGGGAGAGGGCCCAGAGATATGATATAAGAAGGTATCGAGAAACGCAAGGCTCCAACAGATACAACTGTATATAACCCATAGAGTGTATATGACGCCCCAAAGAATAGCTACATTTGCGAACGCAGGATGGCAAGCATGCCCCAAATGTAATGAAGAGGGTGTCGGGGTGGTGCATATGTTCTGGGCGTGCCCAGTGATCGGAGGATTCTGGGGGGGAAGTAGCATATAGATTGGAGACAAAAGGGGTTAAAGCTAATAGTGGAATCAGCATGGGCCTGCTTGGTAGGAGGGTTTCCCAGACCGAGCAATCTTAAGCACGTCAGTAAACTCAAAGACCTAGCGTATATACTTGCGAAACGCAGAGTTGCGATGGGCTGGAAAGCATGCCATATCCCTAAAAGTAGAAGTGTGGTGGAAAGATCTACAAAAATGGTCAGAGGCTGAGACTGCAGTATGGCAAGAAGCAAGCAATTCTGGGGGGAGGAGGAGGAAGCAGAAACCTTGGCGGCTTGGAAGCATTTAGTTGCTACACTATTTGGGTCCACGTATGACGAGTCCAGCGACCAAGATTCAGCAGAAAATTCAGATGCAGGATCCCACCTGCACGGTGCAGGAACAGGTGGTGTGGAAGAATAGGCTCGGGGGTGGGGGGGAGTGAGCAGTATATATTTTTGTTTTTGAAGTGAAGTCATTCGATGTGATTTTAAATGTACTGCAAGTTTGGTTTGTATTTTTGTTACAAAATAATAAAAATTGTTAAAAAAAATTCGGTTTTAAGACGCGTAGATCCTTTCATAATAAACCATTGGTTGCATGGCTTCTGGCGCCAAAAGATACTGCAGGGCTCACGTACATAAATATGCATCATGTGTCACACTTCACATTAGCAAGAAAGAGCCAAAGCAATATGTAGAAGGCTTACATGAAGTGATGGTGGGCAGTCAGCATGCCGCCAACGTGTATGAAATGGGGAACCCTTATAGTAGATTAGCTCAGACTGCACATACATATTGCAGACTGTAATAATATTAGTGTGCTTCCATATCCAAGTAGGAACAAGTGAGTCATGCTTAAAAATAAACATGTATGTTATTCTTGCCCGGCCCCCATCCATTCTCGGATCCTTGTGACGGATTGCTGACAGCAGCTATTGAGATGGAATTTCCTTTGAGTCACAGTGAACCCTCTGAACAATAGCTATTGCTTGCCAGGCATCACGAAGCCTTCACAACGTTAGCAACTTGTAAATTGCTGGGTTGGAATACCTGATTGGGCTAATTAAAGCTCGATGACAACCTGAACGAACATAAATAACGCTGTCTTCTAAGTGGTGTTCATCGCGAGAGCAAGTGATACTGCAGCTCATCGGCCGCTGCTGCTTTGCTAGCAGTATTTCTCAGCTATCAGCAATGTGTCGGGTGTGACTCGGGTTGCTGAACTGGTAGAAGGAAATAATGGTTCCGCCTGGCTCTGGCAACATGCCTGATACCGATCATTCGTGTCTAGTATGGAGTGTCCTTAACCTCTGTCAAATAAAAACCGAGCTTCTGTTTCTCAAACACACCAGGGACAGCCCTTCCACTTAAATCTTGCCACTCATGGATCTGTCAACTGCCACTAGCACCTAAGTGACAAGTACATTCCACTGGGTACAGAGGGCACAACAGCAGTGGCCCCCAACTACCTTCATCACGACAAAACTAAAACACAGTGGGCCTCATTCCAGGTTTGGAGCTAACCATGGAGTAATTAGCTCCATGGTTGCCTCCGAAACCGTCCCAAATCCGGCATGGTGAATGGAGTAATTACCGGTCCATTCCAGGGTTGGAGGGACCGGTAATTCTCCATTCACCTTTTGCCCTTCCCCATTCCCATTTCTGCCCCATGGGGGCTCATATGGCAATGGGGAAGGAGGTAATTACGGCACCGTAAATTACGGTACCGTAATTACCTCCGAAGTACCTTTGCGGGTCCCGTACTTAACTCCTGCTAAAAGCAGGAGGTAAGGAAGGACCCGCAAAGGGACCTCGGAATACGGAGGTAAGGGATTACCGGCATTGGCACCCTTACCGGTGCCGGTAATTCCTTACCTCCAACCTCGGAATGACCCCCACATACTGTTATGATGAAAGGAAACCACCCCAATGACGAAAGACAATTCGAAAAAAAACATCCATGAAGAAAATAAGACAAGGAAATAACGAAAAAGGTAAATATGACCAAACAAGAGGGGAAGCGGGGTCAAGGTTAGAAGAAAGGTAACGGGACAGGGGTAGATAGGAGACAGTGGGAGGAAAATGTTCAGATTCAAACGAGAGGTTGCTGGAAGGGGGGAAAAAGGAACACACCGGTGCCCACCACCCCAACCCGCATCAAAGATCATAGGAAAACAAGTAACAGGATCAGGAAAGGACATAGGAAAGGCAATTAGGAAAGGGGGGGTGGGAGGGAGTAAAAGGCAGTAGGACTGAGCGGTCTCCCCATTCATAAGTGAAACTAAGAAGCAGTGGTAATATGTTGCACTAAGCCAGATAACCACTATAAAATGCATCCAATCAAAAAATGGCTTTTCAAACTCGGTGGTCGAAGTAACCTGGAGTGGTTGGCAGTGGGGCCCCTCTACTTTTTTGATTAGGTTTTACTGTTCTTATACTTTTATTTTTAAAAGAAACCGTTCCGGAATGGCTACATTTTAAAATGAAGGTGTAGGAAGAAGTTGAAACTTACACTGAATGTTCCCTTAAACAGCAGGTGTATGTGCTGGGGGGTTTGTATTGTGTGTGGGAGGGGGCGTGGTGATGGGGTTTGTCGGGAGTGGGTGCAGCCCAGCAAGGAACATAGTTCCACTACTTCTTTTCGTTCAATTCGACCACTGGTCAAAATGCTGTTTAAACTGAAACAGATGCACTGCAGCTGGAAAAAAAAGGTACAGACCATCATACGAGTAGCAGATGGAGCGCAGTGATGCCACAACCAATGCCGCACAGGACTGAACATCAGACTACCCCACAAGGGGGTGGCAGAAGTGATAAGCAAAACAGGGCTAGATAACCCATAGCCTATGCCAGATATATAGCCCAATGAGCCCAGAAGTGTGTGTGAGAGAAACCACAACCGAAGTGGGGCTGAGAAGGCCCATAGCCCACACTGGGCTGATAATCCAAATACCCCCAGAAGGGGGTGAGAGAAACTTCAACCAAAGCAGGACTGAGAAGGCCCGTAGCCCATGCTGGGCTGGGAATACGAAGACCTGTGAAGCGGGGAGAGAAGCAATAACCGAGTTGGGCTAAGCGGGTCCATAGCCTAAACGAAGCTGAAAGTAGAAATATTCAAACAAGGATAAAGAGAAAGTGTGTTCTGTAAATATCATAACATCCCTGAAGAGGGGATAAACCAGAAACTGTTCGGACTCGTGGAGAAGGCCATTGTTTGCCAAAAAAAACAGACATTTTTAGTTTGTTTACTGGAACTACAAGGCCATGAACTGTAAAAGACTGAGAACTCTTTGGTGTGTGGGCCAGGAGGGAGGTGTGGGGGAGGGGGGGCAGAAACCTAGCCTACTACTACAGATTATTGATTAGTAATCCTATTTAGTTTAGAGTAGGGAATCCATCATAGAAATAGGTATTAGAGGTTTTCTTTACTTTAACTAAAGCTGGTTCAAACATGTCCTCTTGTCCGTCTCCTATGTCTTACCACAAGTGTTATCGGTAGTGGGATACAAATGACCCGAGATAGATTTCGACAGAGGTATGATGGATCTTACTATCAACAAATTTGTACCTACAGGCCAGTTCGGTATTACAACCTCGATAGGTGCCATTCGTAAACATGCTATGCCACTGGGGACTGCCGACCCACCTAGTCTGTTCCCTAACAAGCATGCTCCCTAATGGATCAGAGGAGTAGGAACTGAGATTTCGTAGGCCCCGAAAAATATTTCAGACAGCGAAATCAGTGATAGTGGGAATATTGCTCCCAGGGAACAGGACCCAATATGGCATCCCAGCCCTCTCTCTCTCGACTCTCCTAGAGAGACCTATTGACAACCAAGCCAGAGCAGACCAACACTATCAGGAGAGTCCTGACGGCTTAGGCATTGGCCCAGGGAATCGAGCCCTCCCAAATGGGTTGTTACAACCCTATCGAAAAGGGGAAGACGTGGGAGCTATCTTTACAAATTTCGATAAGTCGGCCAGCCAATTCCACTTAGACGATTCACGTAAAACTTGTTATTTAGCCCCTTTCCTAAAGGGAGAATTACAACTGCCCAGCCAGATAATGAATGCAAACGGGACTACCCCTTTTAGCGACAGCCTCCTTGGGAAAGGTTGGGCAGAGTCTTTCTTCGAGAGGAAACTCTGAAACACCCAATTACTCCCAAATGAGTACCCAATGGAGTTAGCTGGGAGAATTAAAAATCTTGCAGAATAGTGGCTAGGGAAGAGTACTGTACCAGAAGTCTCAGAGTTATGGAAGCTGGAGCAATTAGTCAATGCTTTGCCACCTCCTCTCCAGAAAGCTGTCTTACAACAGCATCAACCCTCCCTGGAGACAGCCATTCAAATGGCCCAGGCACACACAGAGGCTTTTAAGTTCAACAACATCACGAAGCCTTCTGAGGAACGAGTGAAACCCAGCACCCTGTTAAGAACATTCACCCTTTCCTGGTCAAAGGTCGAGACATGTCACCCCCTTTGGCCCGAAAAAGAAGGCAGCTGTATTCTGGCAACTCAGATCCCTCACCCCCCTAAACCATGTGGCTTTGCCGAGGAGCACACTAGTAGGTTAAAACCCATTCCCACCACCATTCCTACCTGTTTCTCATGGGTATCGCGGAAAAGCTAAAAACAAAACCTGAATGCGAGAAAATTCCAAATTCGGCACTGTTGAAAAGAAC
Source organism: Ambystoma mexicanum (assembly GCF_040938575.1). Classification (NCBI taxonomy): domain Eukaryota; kingdom Metazoa; phylum Chordata; class Amphibia; order Caudata; family Ambystomatidae; genus Ambystoma; species Ambystoma mexicanum. The sequence goes on from NC_090931.1 coordinate 558,974,005, forward strand.
TTAAAAGAAAATGTTGAGTAAGGGGAGCGGGGGTGTCCCCCACTCCCATTGCTCGACATTAATATAATTCGTGGATGGCGGGGGTGTCCAATGCATCCCTAAAAAGGGAAGCGAGGGACAAATAAAGTGTTTAAAAAAAAGAATACCCCCTCTCTGCTGCAGAAGTTCCGCCTCTCAATGGCGAGGTGGAACATGCATTGCAGGGATAGAGCCGTGCAGAGGAGCAGCAGGTAATCGGCGGCAGAGGTAAGTATGGCTAGTAGAGGGGTGGAGGCTCGGGGCATAGCGGGTGGTGATGTGCATGATTATTTAGTTATGGGCATGTCGAATTCGGGATTTTAGAATTCAAAATTTTCATATACGAAATATTCAGGTACATCCTTTCGCATGTGGGAAGGAACAGCACTTTGCCCGTAATTGTACCAAAAAATAACCCAAATAACCCATGGCAATAGGTTGGGTAGAAGGATGGAAAACATGGGAGGCTATCAGGGAGGATCTTGAAAAAGCCAACGACCTCTAATGTAATAGTTCTCCCTTACAGGCTCGAGAACAGGTCCAGGTGAACAAAACCTGGGCTAGTGCACTAATTGAATCTGGCAGCCGACAGACTGCGATCCATTCGGACCTGGCATATCCTGACACCCTAGACCTGAAAAACGCCGTAAAAATAACCTGCGCCCATTGGGGCTGCAGAAATATACCCTAAGGTCCCACTTTCCTTAGAGGTCATGGGATCTCCAACAGGCCAGAAAGTAGTCATTGTTCCAGGCTTACCAGAGGAGGTCATTATAGGAACCGATTTCCCAACATTCCAGGACCTCCTTCTCCAAAATCCAAAGAAAGCGACCCCAGAGAAATATTTTCTGCTGACTTCCTGGGAGAAATACCCAGAGGACAGCAGTGAACCAACCTGGGTTAGGAAAAGAGGGACCTTTACCCGAGTGGCACCCCAACATGGAGGTGGCTCCAATGTAACAAAACAGGTGTGCGCTGAACCCAGGAAATACATGCCTTCTCCCCAAGGGGAACCAACCCCTTTGGGACTAGGGAGGTGAGCATGCTATGCAATACCCTCCATAAGGGACAAGGCAAGCGAGATCCCACAGAGGGTGACACCCCTCTGAGGACAAGGAATGCCCAAGTAAGAATTTCATTTCACTTCCTCTCCCTGTAAAGTCACACGTTTTTTTTCGTTATATGAGAACTGAAGAGAGCAATCATATATAGGGCCCCTTTAAGAGGATGGCTTGGCTTCTGTCCTGTATTTGTTGCTGCCTGCTTGTGAAAGCTAGAACCTATGGAATCTTCCCTCTCTTTCCAGGTAGGGACCCAAACACACCTTTACATAAACAGAATGTCGGGGAATCAGCCAGAGAGCGAGAAACAGACTTGCTTTCAGACCTATCTGTAATGGGGGATAACCCAAAAATGTGGGGTGGGTGGCAAGCCGTGATGCAGGGTACTGTATCGCAAAAGAGGTACATCTCATGAAGGACGCTATTACAAACATTTATGAGAAGCAATGTGGACAAAATCTATATTGTATTGGTGATTTACACTGCGCTTAATGCCAGACTCACTCACCTTCTATGCCCTGTATCAAAGTAAACACCCGGAATACGGTAAGTAGAGAGTTCTTTACAGTAGTTTAAGCATAAGGTAATGACTGCAGTTCCTCTCCCAGTCCTTATCTCTCTGCCCGTTCAGAATCACCACACTCCAAACATTACAATACCACTGCTAAGGAAACTGCTCCAATTAAGTAATGAGCCCCAAGCAAGGGGGGGCTTTACCACTTGTGGTAATGCCCAAAGGCCCATAGTTAGAGGCTGGAGTGAAGCGAGGGCCCTAATAAAGGTCCTGGGGCATTACCTGAAGTTGAAATGCCCTCCAGCGAGGGGCTTATTGCCATCAGTACCCCGCCCCATAAGAACAGGGAACCAAAAGCATTTTAAAAAAATTTTGACAAAATGTCTGCAGAGAAAGGGTACACAAAGTCTGCTTTCCCCTTCCATGGCGGCCACTGAAAACAATACAAAAAGTAAACAAGCAAAATGGTCTCCAGGGAAAGGAGAGACGGGACTACAGGTAGTCCCTTCTTCCATTCCATGGCTACCTGCCCCAGATCAGGCGCGGACACACTGGAGACAGAGGTGTTTCCAGCGCATCTGCTCCCAAAGAGGAGAAAAAAAGCAGGTAAGTAGAGTGGGTGGGGGGAATCTGTGGAGGGGGAGGGGAGCACTTACCTGAATTCCCAGCGGGGGAAGATGGCGGCCTACAGCTGTGAGGAAGCTCAGAGTGCTGCAGTGGGATTAACATGCGGTAATTCCCCCATTCTGAGCCTCACAATTGGCTGGGAGGCTGCCACCCCCGAAGATTCAGCATGCATATAAATGAATATTGGAGGAGTGCACTTTACAACACACCACCTTCTGTCTGAACACATTGTACATGAAAAGAGTCGACCTATGTAGCTATGTTTAAACAAAGTGAAGTTATAGATTTAGAGAGAGCAGAGACTATTTACACACTTGAAACAAAACTATTTACACACTTGGGTGAAAAATGATAACACTAGTCACACAAATTGAATTATGAACATATGGTGCCTACAAACATTTAAGGCTGCTTATGAGCATACTCTGTTATTGAGTTCATTCACATGTGCTACTCTCTCTTTTTTCCATAAGTTCAGCCATTGACCGTGTTGCCCAGATCTTTCTCTATGATTTTCAGTTGAGAATCCTTAGAGACACTGCGCATGCGCGAGCCGCGCATGAGGAGCTAAAGGCATCAGCTCCCGGTGGCCGCGACAATATATCCTGAAAAAAGCCGGTAATTGCTTGAAAACGCCCGACCTCGGGCAACACAGAGGCAGCGCACCCATCCTGGTGGCGAACCCTGCAATCTGGGGTAGAATCGGATCCGGGATCACAAGAAACGCCCCGGAGTCCGTCGGCGCGAATCTCGCCGCCATTGCCGGACGGACGTGAGCGGCTGCTCTGCCCCTCCCCCCTTGAGCGGCCACGGCCTTGGCCCCCCGGGGAGCGAACCACCACCGGACCACGATCGGCGGGGGCACGCCTGCGGACTACCGTTGGAACCCGAGGTGGCGACCAGAAGCGGCACCGAATCGCGGCACGACAGCGGCTGGCACCCCGCGCCTGCGGCCATCACGACTTGATCCCCTGGCGGCTGGGAGCTGGCAGCACGGAGCGGCCTCTCGGAGGCGCCAGAACAGGCTCCCCCCACCGCCGAGCGGCGAGACTGCGACACCTGAGGCTGGGAAGCAGTGGGGAAGGAGAGAGGCCTGGGGACAGTGCGGCGACATCACAAGGTACGCGCAGCCCCCCCTGCCAACCCCGCGAACAACTGGACAGTGTCCCGCGCCTCTCCAGTGTCCCCCCGGCGGCGCGGCAGATACGCCCGCGGAGGAGCTGGCATACGGGGGCTGAGCGCGCTCCCCGTTGCCGTAGGGGCAAAACACTTGCTGGACTGGGCCACATAAATTGAGAAGGGGTGCGGAGCTGGAGCCCTCCCTTTCCCCACCCCCCATCAGCGAGACAGCGGCACCTGGGGTGGAGCGACGGCGCAGGCACAGGCAACGCGAGGCCGCGCTCCCCCCAGCAGCAACAGCAGGATACGGGCAACCTCTCCCGCCCCTAATCCGGCGAATTGCGGGACAGAGACCCGCATGAGGGAGGCGGCACACCAAGACAACAACAGTGAGGAGCAGTGGGGATCGAAGGCATACCCCCCTCCCCAATAAGCACCTACTCCCCAAAAGCCTTGCGGACTGACCGTCCTCGGGGCGTGATTGCGGAGGGAGCAAAGTCCCTTACCGCCCCACAGGCAGAAACCAATGGACGTACACCCCACAAAGGGGGAATAACTCCTGGAGGGATCACGCACTGTGAACTACAGACAACCCCCCCCCCCAGTAAACCCCAGACCCTCCATCGAGCACACCGGACCAGCCGGAACAGGGGACTGGCTCTCAGCAACCTACATATCATCACTGGGGCCCAGGATCAAGGACAGAGGGGCAACAGATAGACGCCCGACAAGCCCACCCCAACTTGGCCTCCACGACAATCCCTGAGGGACATCCACGCGATCCACCTGGGCCTAAATTCTCACACAAACTACTGCCCTGGACATGGGCAAAGACAAGGCCAAGCGGCAGACCCTGCAGAGCAAAATGGACCTCTACACAGTGGAGGCCCCCTCGCGACAGGAGACGCATAGCCTGGTGGAACCAGGCAACAGGGAAGAAACTCAGGACCCCCAACTCTCCCTGAATGACGTAATGAAGGCAATTGGGGACTCGAGAACATCGCTGGAACTCAAAATAGGTGGAGTCTCCACGGAAGTATCTCTCCTACGCCAAGATCTCCGCAACCTATCGTCCAGGGTCGGAGAAGCGGAACAAAGAGTGTCAGACACAGAAGATAACGTCCGCCAGTTGGGGCAACAACTTGCCATAATTGCCCAAAAAGTCAACCAACTTGAATACCGAGCCGAAGACAGTGAGGGCAGGGCACGTCGCAATAACCTCAGGATCCCGGAAAAAGAGGAAGGCCCCAGTGTCGAACTTTTCCTAGAAGACTGGCTGACCCACATCTTCGCCCCCAGGAAACTGTCGAAATTCTTCTGTATCGAAAGAGCACACAGGGTACCCACCGGGCGACCTGCCCCAGGAGCCCCGCCCAGAACAATAATTGCACGTCTCCTCAACTATCGGGACCGAGACGCTATCCTGCAGATGGCACGGGCCTCCGGTCCAATTACATACAATGGCTACAAAGTGGGGTTCTACCCGGACTATACTAAAGAGGTCCAAAAGGCCCGCCAATCGTTTGATTCTGTCAAGAAGAAACTCCACTCCTTATCAATCAAGTTCGCTCTCTTCTTCCCGGCGACGCTCAAGGTCCACCATGAGGGTACAACCCACCTATTTCACAACCCCAAAGAAGCATGGGACTGGCTTGAAACGCAGATCCTCAATGGGCCTGCGGCCCGACGCTCGCCCTCTGGACCGTCTGTCCGCAAACCCGGACCTGGGCAGAACTCAGCACCCCACACTCAGACAGTCTCGGAAACCGAATCGCCACAGCGCTCCACCAAAAATACCACAGGGAACGGATGAGGTCTGGGCACCACAGAATTGAACTCGCCATGGGATACCACGGCAACTACATTATTGCGGCCGCCATCGTCTAGGCACCGCAGTCCCAAGCGCAGTCCGAGGGATCCCGAGGAAGCTGCAGTTCACCAAGTTATAAGTTTAATGTTTGGGCGACAGGTGCTCCCAGTTGGGGGGGGAAGTACAAGGTGGGGGGAGTTTTGGGGACCTAAGGAAACGGATTCACGAGACAAGAAGGCTGGAAGCAGACGAATGCAGGCAAGGTAAACATGCACTCTCCTCGGTCGGGACCGTAGACGTGATGGTCTGCCGGTCGTCAGGCATTTCAGTACGGAGAGGCCCCTGGACGTCTCCCCTAAGAAGATACCGACACATGCCCCCAAAAACAGTGCAAATGCCACTCATCCTGCCAGACGCCCTACCAGAAGGACTCACGCAGATAAGATGCACCCCAACAAGGTAACCATACTGTCCTGGAACGTCAATGGCCTCGGCTCCAGCATAAAGCGCAAATTGGTGCTCCAGTACCTAAACCGACATTCGCCGGACATTGCCCTCTTAAATGAAACACACTTGATAGGCACAAACACCAACTTCTTCAAAAGATCCAACTACTCGCACACTTACCATGCCGGATTCACGAAAGGTGCCAGGGGCACAATGATACTCATCCACAAGCGTATCCCTCTCCAGGTTAGGAAGGTCAGGACAGACCCCCGGGGCCGCTATGTAGTGCTGCTAGCGGACATCTGGGGTGAGAAATGGGGCCTGGCAGCAATTTATGCCCCCCCCACGCTGACAAAAGAACTGCTCTCCGAACTACAGTGTTTGCTCCTGGCAGAAGAAGCCGATGAGTGGGTGATTGGAGGGGACTTTAATGAAGTTATGGACATCGCAGCCGATAGAACCCATAGGAGATCCGGAACACGCCCCACCTCCACACCGCTCGCTGCATTCGCCGACGCCATGGGACTGACGGACACATGGCGCTCACTTCATGGAGACGAGACAGGCTTTTCCTTCTATTCGGGAGTCCATAAATCGTTCTCCAGGATTGATTATGCCTTCGTCCCCCGCAACATAGACCACAGGCTTCTCGACGCTGAATTCCTTGCGAGGGGAATTTCAGACCACTCTCCGCTCCTTCTAACCATCAAAAACTCCTGCCGCCGCCCAGATCGTAATTGGCGCCTAAACACATATCATCTGCGTCTCCCTGAAATTGCTGAGGAGCTGGAAAAAAAGACTGTGGAATACTTTGAACTCAACGAGGGCTCTGTGGACTGCCCGATCTCAATCTGGGAGGCGTACAAGACAGTCCTTCGGGGGGAGGCTATCTCAGCGGTCTCCGCCTACCAACAACGTCAAGCCCGGGAGGTCAGAGAAGCAGAAGCATGCGTCTTGGAGTGTGAACGACAAATCCTAATTCAAAACACCCAAGAAGCAAAGGAGGCGATGCTCACGGCGCAAGACGCCCTTAGTAATCTATCACTAGATAACGCACGGACTGCGCACCAATTAGTCCGGAGCCAAATATATGAACGGGGCGACAAAGCTAACAAGACTCTGGCCTGGTTGGAGAGACGCGAACAAAGCAGGGGACACGTAAGGGCCATCAGATCTCAGGATGGACTGCCTTTGACAGAGGATTCTGACATAGTGGAGGCATTCGCGCCTACTACAAACATCTCTATTCCCCACCCACCGGGAACCCGTCAATTGAACCCTCACGTTACCTCGACCGAATCGAGATCCCGATACTCCCACAGCACCAATCGGATCTCCTGAATGCGGACATCACTGATACCGAGGTGCAAGAGGCGCTGGCACATCTCCAACCCGGGAAAACCCCGGGCCCCAATGGGTTCCCGACAGAGACATGGAAATACCTCAGTGGCACGCTAGCTACCCACATGCACCGCATGTTCCTACGCAGCAGAGAACTAGGAGCACTCCCCCCAGACCTCAGGAAGGCATGCATAGTAGTTTTACACAAACCTGGGAAGCCTCCGGATGAAAGCGCCTCCTACTGCCCAATATCCCTGATTAACGGTGAAGCAAAGGTCCTCGCCAGAACACTCGCTAACAGACTACTGCAGGTTATTGAGACCCTCGTTCACCCAGACCAATGCGGCTTCATGCCCAATAAATCAACCGGAATGAACTCACGCAGAGTCCAGTTGGCACTGTCCAGGGCAAAGGAAATACCAGCCCCACTCGCCCTCCTGGCGGTGGACTTTGAGAAGGCGTTTGACTCTGTGGGATGGGATGCCCGCGGAGATCATGGCTAGGATGAACCTGGGGCAGACATTTATATCATGGGTGAAACTTCTATATGCATCCCCGGAGGCCACGGTGAGGGTGAACGGCAGATCCTCAAAATCATTCCCCTTGGGTGTGGGTACGAGACAGGGATGCCCGCTATCTCCACTCCTCTTCCTCCTGGCCATCGAACCGCTGGCAATCGAACTTAGAGCTAGCACCAACTGGACCGGTTTTGCTTGGCCAGGAGGGGGAGAAGATCGCATCTCGCTCTATGCGGATGACCTGCTCATATACCTCAGTAACCCGAGCATCTCGTGCCCGGCTGTCTCCCTCATCCTCAGAGAATATCAGTGCTTTGCGGGCCCAAAGGTCAACGATGCCAAAACCATCTTCTTCCTGATTCAGGGTGGCGAGCCTGCGATCCCAGAGACCTGTCCATACCATGTCTCTATTAGAGAACTTAAATACCTCGGTATACGGCTTGATCCGACACTCGAAAGGTTCCTTCAACTTAACCTCCAACCAGTAATTGAGCGGTTTAATAGAGACATCCCCCACTGGCAATCAATCCCCCTGTCGCTAATGGGCCGCGCCGCACTATTCAAAATGATGACCCTCCCCAGACTGTTATATGTCCTCCAGAATGCCCCATTCCCCATCGCTCGAGAAACCTTCGCACTCATTGACAAGAACCTGCGCACACTGCTATGGGGTGGGAAACAATCCAGGATCGCCCTTGACACGCTCCAGAGATCAGTATGGGAGGGAGGCATCGGGTTACCCTGCATACACACTTATTACCTGGCCACACAGATAGGGGTGGTGAATGATTGGATGCACGCAGACCACACACTACCGCACACCCGCATCGAACTGGAGACCATGGCCCCATTAACACGCTGCAAATCCTCTATGCCACCCACGATCAACTCCCAGCGCTGCCCAAAATGACCCACCACATCCGGCGTGCCTGGCGGGACGCGCACAAGCTAATCGGCTGGAAAGGACAGCCAACATTGACACAACCCATATGGCACAACGCGCTCCTCCCGGAAATAGTGAAAATGGGCTCCTTTGATCACTGGCAAGCAAAGGGAATACACACACTAGCACATGTGATACAAGGGGGGCACAACCTGGGCTTTGAAACTATGCGAGAACAATTCGACCTTGCACCCATGGACCGGTTTCGGCATGCGCAACTGACCCACGCCATCCGCACCCAATTCCCTGACATGACGACCATACCCCCCTGCTCTCCCATTGAGACCAATGTTCTCCCGCAGCGCATCTCCTCTAAGGTCACCTCCACTCTCTATCAGGCCCTTAACTCATTTGGGGCGGCACAGTTTGACGGGCTCAAAGCAAAGTGGGAAAGAGACGTAGGACCCCTGGAACCTGAAGATTGGGTGGAAGTATTAATGTTCCCCAGGGAAATTGGCATAGAATCCAAGCTCAGACTAATACAGTTGAGGATCCTCAATCGCTCATACCACTCGCGCCGTAATGGCCAGATGGGGTGGAATAGAAGACGGGACATGCATTCGATGCAAAAACGAACTCGCCACCTTCTACCATATGATATGGGACTGCCGGGTGATACAGGCCTTCTGGGTGGACTGTATTAACACAATCTCAGCCGCTCTGGCGACACCAATCCCTAGGGATCCCAAGATGACACTCCTGGGCATAGGGGGGGAAGTAGATCTATCTAAATATGAGAAATTGTTTCTGGCAATTGCGTTGGGGGCATGCAAAAGACTTATCGCAGCCAATTGGGGATCTGCCGACCCACTGAGCCTAAACCGCTGGAGCAACGAACTGGACAGGTGCGCAGCCACAGAGCGCCGGATTTATAACGCACGGGGCTGCCCCCGTAAATTTGAAAAAGTATGGGGAAAATGGCTAGATCTCCACTGAGACCTGCGGGTGGGGGTACATGGGTAGTACTGTTGGCACTGTTTGCCGGCCTCGGCCTATTGACGCCCCGCGGCCCTTGACCCAGGGGGCCCATGCTAGTTGTTATTATTGCCATGCTGCCTTCATCCTATGTATACCGATGATTCATGTCTCATCTATGTTTGTTCCTTTAAGTTGTGTTGTTTAAACTCAATAAACAGAGTTATAAAAAAAAAAAAAAGAGAATCCTTAGAATCAACTTTCCTTCCTTTTAGGGAGTAGTTCTTTTCTGTTCAATCCCCATACTCACCAGCCACTCCTGAAACTCCCTAGAAGTAAATTGGGGACAATTGTCGCTAGCAATTACAGAGGGCAAACCTTCCCTCCAAAATATTCCAATGTTATCACATTGGTCGAGGTGATCTTTCAAAGAATCCCCACCTCAGGCCACTTGAACAGCAGATCTATTGCCACAATCACCCCAGAAAAAGTATTCAGTGGTCCTAATATATCCACAGCAATTACTTCCTATGCCATTTTAGGTGCCTTAGGAATCTCCATTGGTGGCACCCTAATTTTCAAGACCTTATCGCTATCCTGCCAAGGTTTGCAATCCCTCAATTGTTGCTCAATACAAATATCCATATCTGGCCATGAAAAATCATCAGTTCTGATTATGGATTGATCCTCTATACACCTATGTGACCTTCATGACCTAGCATGATCACCACATCTCCCATTCCTTTCAGTACCAATAAGCGCTCACCTCTAAGCACTTACCCACTTTGTATAGTTAACTCATCTTTAACTCTTTTTAATGTTTGTATGTCGTCGGTCCAACTCTCATTTTCGTCAAATAGACACCACTTGTGAAGAAAATGTTTCTTTACTTCCTGATACAGTACATCCTGCTCACAAGCCTTGTTCCAGTAATATGTTTATTATATCCTCTCACACACTCCTCTGCATACTCATCAGCTACGGCACTCCTTGATAAGCCATGCGCCACCACATTCCTTTTACCTGGTACATGATGTAGAGTGAACTCTAAACCTTGTAATCTTGTGAACCATTTGACAATTCTCCTGGACACACTATCTAGTCCTCTTTTATTAAAGAAGGTGACTAATGGTTTATATTCTGTCTTTACAGTGAAAGGCCTTCCATAGAGATAAACCTTACATTTGTGATGGCTCATAACTGCTAAAGCCTCTTGTTCTATCACTATATATTGTCTTTCCACATCTCTAAGGGCCTCATCACAAGTTGGACAGTAACCCTTAAAAGTGGTGGTAACGGAATTAGTGCCACCAATACCGCTCCACCGGATCATGAACCAGCGCAAATAATGTAAAAGGAGCCAGCGCTATAGGAGCCAGCGCTATTACAGCCGGCGGTATCTTCATTAATCACACGAACCACAAAAAACAGCCGCCTCACAAGTCCATGTACGGCGGTATTAGTGCCGAAAACCGGCGCTAATACCGCCGAAAACAGGGCACAGTTACCTCCAGCTGGAAGCAGGAGTCAGAAATTAAGCCACAGGTGAACCCAATCCACTTCAGAGGGCTACATAAGGCACACCCCTACCCACAATCAGTGTTTTCAAAACCATGCTGACACTAGCCGCTGTGAGCTGGGACAGGCAGCAGCTGCTCATGCTGTGCCTGGAAGATGAGAGGCAGGACAACCAGGGCACAGGGAGTGCGAGAGAGGGAGGGAAGGGGAGTCCAAGCAAGGTGTGCACAGATCCCCAGGGTCAGGCCCTCACCGACAGCCAGTTGGCCACCCTGTACCGCCTCAACAATGAGATCATACCTGAGCCGCACACCACAATACAGGACTACACAGGGAGCAACATCAACCTCCGGACAGCTGTGATCCCACTGCTGACGCTAGAGTCTGTCCTACGATTTTGGAATGTGCCCATGTTGTGTTGGTGGCCCCCCAGGCCCATGGAGCAGTGGACTGTATCTGCAAGAACTACCACTCCCTGAATGTGCAAGTGACCTGCAACCCCAACCTGTACATCACCCACTGCTGTGCCTGCTACCCTGGTTACACCCACGATTCCATGGTCCTACGGAACAGCACACTGAGAGGCACATAGGACTACAGACCTGGATAGTGGGGGGAAGAGAAATGCATGCATGAATGCACTGCGAAGTACATGTCCAAAGGGGGGGGGGGGAGGAGAGGTGTGAATAACTACACAAAGCATGGCATGACAAACCAATGCAAAATCCGTGGCGGACCACCTACTGCACCAACATCACAGTACAGCACAGGAAGCATGCACATGTCGGACTTACCTGGATGGAGAAGCTGGTGTACACATACAGTAGCAACTATAAACACAAACATGACTACAGGTACCACAATGCAACATGCACTAAGCAAAGCAATGCTGAAAAATTGCCCCATCGCATCACACAACCCTGCCAGTACCACTGCCATGCACCCATGTGCGCCCAGCCCACAATTGCGACCCATTGGACCCAGATGTTCATGGAGGGCCCATGGGAAACCCAGCAGGTCACATGCATGGTGAAAATACACTGCCACATGGCAGCCACCATGTCAGCAGCACATGTCACCAACAGACACCTTATGTAACATTCTGCAAGGGAACAAGGTGCATGTGAAGCAGAAACAATGCATGTAGCCTCCCTGTTGAACAATCATCGACAATTGGAAAGGAGAAGTTTCAATTCCAACCTATCTCTCCAGAAGTCATGTTAAAAACTCTAGCTTCCATGAAACCATCCTCATGCGCCGAAAACATCCTCCCTCCTAAGATTATCCTACAACATCCTGAAATCTTTGCCCCTCTTTTCACTAAAATTGTTAACACTTCCTTTCGGGACCAAACAGTGCCTAGTAACATAAAAAAGGTCACCATAACACCATTAGTAAAAAAAACCTACGTTGGACCCTCGAGACCCCAACAATCTAAGACCCATTACTAATTGTAATTTTACTCTCAAAATACTGGATAAAATAGCAACAGCCCAACTTCAGGAGTATGTAGAATGCCACAAGATCTTACACCCCCAACAATCTGGCTTTAGAGCGGCTCACAGCACCGAGACCGCCATGCTGGACTTACAGTCCAGAATGCTGGAAATTATGGACAAGGGAAAGGCCGGCCTATTGGTCTTGTTAGATCTAAGTGCTGCATTTGACCTGCTAGACCACCAGCTCCTACAGAATGCACTCGAGAAAATTGCAAACTGCTCTAAAGAGTCCATACGTTGGTTGTCATCATTCCTGGAAAACAGAATATCCAGAGTACATTGGGGCGACAAATTCTCATCCGAGTTTAACATCTTCTGTGGGGTACCACAGGGAGCTAGTCTGTCCCCTTTGCTCTTTAACCTATACATTCACTTCTTATGTGAGCTACTACAAAAACTCCAGGTTTACTTTACCAACTATGCTGACGATACTCAGCTGGTTTTAGAACTGAGTGGGGATCATACTAAAGATAGTATGACATTAAACACACTATACGAAAACATCGGACTATAATTGGATGTGCCTGAACGGCAATAAGACCGAATTAATGGTTTTCGGCTCTACTCAGGCCCGTGCCAAACTCTCTGATGATTATAAGGCCTTCCAAATTAAAGAAACCCAAATTCCAGTAGCAGACAAAGTCAAAACATTAGGCATGACACTGGAAGCCTCCCTAAACTCAGATGCACAGGCTATGTACGTTAGCAAAAATTGCAACTATTACATCAGGCTTCTTAAAGCAATTAGACCCCTACTGAGCGAGAAGAACTGCGCAACAATAGCAAGAGCTACCATCATGTCGTGTTTGGACTACGGGAATGCCCTCCTGGCAGGAGCTAGCAAGCAAAGTATCCGTAAACTCCAGCTGGTCCAAAATAATGCGATTAGAATGGTAAAAAAGAAAGCAAGAAGTGAACACATTAGTGAAGCTAGACGGGATCTTCACTGGCTGAGAATAGAGGATCGTATTCAATTCAAGTCCATGTGTAGAGCCCACAAGTGCGTATATAGTAAGGCTCCGGCCATCTGAAATCCAAACTTTCCTTCTACCATCCCCCTAGGACATTAAGATCTGAAGCAAACGGACTTATGACTTCCCAGAAATATAAGAAGGAACTCGGCTTGGGTAGAGCTTTCCCCAACCGAGCGGAAGCCAATTGGAATAAACTGCCGAAGCACATCAGATTGGAGCCAAACCTTACGGCTTTCCGTAAAAAGCTTAAAACTGAGCTATTTAAGTAACTCTAGACCTAGAACCACTTAATTAGGTCTCCAGTATCTTCGTATCTGTCCTGTTGCACCTTCTAGGCTCTCTCCGGAGTCTTGTCCTTGTCTCTATGTGAGCGCCCCGATGCCTGCGGGCGGTCGGCGCTATACAAATAAATAAATAAATCAAAAATGACACGAGTGACACAGCATGCACAAACATTGAATAGACACGACGCGAAATGAAGGCCCATTTGCATGCACAAGATGTCCATTGCCCTGATAATGTGTAAGGCCAGCCCCACACCTTACATCGTGACTAATGGCTGTACCTTTGCCCATGCAGGTGACTTCGGATACCCACAGTTGTCCTGGTTAATGTCCCCTGTGCGTGATCCACAAACACTGCAGGATCCTGGCTACAATACGTTCACAGCAGGACCCGTGTGTGCATTGAGCGTACCTTCGGCCTCCTGAAGGCACGTTTCCAGTTCCTCAACCAGACCGTTGAAGCCCTGATGTACGCCCCAGAGAAAGTGGGTAAAATTGTGCGTGTGTGCGCCATGCTGCACAATATCTGCCACCACCTGACATGGACATGCCATGCCCAGAGGATGAGGATGTAGTGCCTGTGGCAGAGGCAAATACATGCATTGCCAGAGATGATGTGAGGGATGGGAGATTTGCTCGCCAGGGACCGATACACATGGTACAAGCAATGCACAACTGTGCGACACTCACCTCTATCAATAAACATGACAATGACACAATCAGGAATGTGCTTGCACTGATTAAGTTTAACAGTTTTAGTGATATGTAGTGTTCCAATTATTTTCCCCCGCCCACCACCAACTCCACAGCACACTATCCCCTCTCCTTCCTCCCACCACCAACTCCCAAGCACACTATCCCCCCTTCCTCATCACACCACCAACTCCCCAGCATGGCCACTCAGAGTAATAAGTGTCTCAATGTTAATTATAACCATGGCCGCTTCCCCCCCCCCCGCCAGCCCCTGGAGATCTTGAGCGTTAATGGCGTAGGGACTGGCGCCTTGGTGTGCTGTGCTGAGACTCCTCTGTGGGAGTCGTCGAAGTGGAAGGTATGGAGCCTGGCTCCCGGAGATGTTGGAGTGTGACTGCCGTGCTCTGGCGGATGGCTTCTGCGAGAGCCAAGACCCCTTCAGTCATCTCCCGGACCCTCTGCCCGTATACTGTCAGGGCAGCCGTACTGGCAGCTGCCTCAGCCCGGTTCCTCATCATGGCCCACACAATCCTGCGGGTGGCCCCTTGCAGGCAGTCATGGATGGCCTGCAGGGGTACAAATTGTGTGTGCCTTTTTTGCCTCCATCTCCCTCAGTCTCCGGTCCATCTCCTCCAGCCTCAGCAGAACTGTGCTGCTTGGTGTTATGTGCTGTATGGGAGGCGGGCTGTGCAGTGGGACCTGGGCTGTGTCAGGTAAGCCATAGGCAGGCATGTCAATGTCCGGCTCAGGTGTTCGAGGGTGCTGGCGGCACTCAGGGGTTTGAGCTTGCTGGCGGCAGTGAGGGCTATCTGGGGTTTGTGGGCCTTCTGTATGCAGTGACACTGGGCTGGTGTCCCCATGTGTCTCCACAGTTGCCCTGCCTGGAGGTGTGGCCTCAATGTCAGCCCCTCCAGCTGCGGGAGTCGTGCAGTGGGACTTGCAGTCGTTCTGGTGGGCTGTGGAGTCGACGTGGGCTTGGCCATGCTGGGTTGCAGTGTCTCACGACGGGATATCCGCCTCAGTGTAACCTCTCTGCGCCTTTGCTGGGTAGTCGTGACGGATCTTGTGGGCCTAGATGCACCACTACCAGATGGGCCTGCCCCCTCATCCTCCTCCGATGCCTCTTATGATGCATGATTGCTTGTAGGGGACATAGAAAATGTCAGATATGGTTCTCCCACGTGTGTTGGCATGCAAGACATTTGCTATTGTACAGAGTGGGACCCCACACATTCGGGTAGATGGGCATGGTTGGTCAGGGGAGATTGCATGTGGGCACAGGATTGTGGGGACGGTTGCAGCAATTAGTGTGTGAGACATGGTCAGTTGGTTTTTGGCCTGTGTGGGGGGGAGAGCAGGATGTCCGTGCTGGGGCAGCGATGTATGGCTTGCACTCTTGTGGTCCTACATGCCCCCAGTTCCCCTCCCCGGGAGGCACTCGCCTTGAAGGGGTGGGTGTGGTGGCTTACTCTATGGCACTGGCATGGCTCTATGGGGCACTGCTGTGCAGCCAGCAGGGTTACGCTGTGCTGTACAGTGATTGGCTGGCTGAGCCCATGTCGGTGTAGGGGGAACGTGTACTTTCATGTAGCTTGTCAGTCATGCCAACATGGGGCAGGCCAACTGAGCCTGAAACATGCTGGTGTGACTGCTGCACGGTGTTGTGGTTGCTCACGCACCACAATCCCGCTGGTACTGGTTGCACCAGCAGGGGCGTGGTGTGCATGGCACTTGCATAGGCTACTTGCCACCCCTTCCCACTGTTGTTAGGGGTGCCCTTCCATCAATTCACCCTGTAGGCATGCCCAGCTTCTACCCTCACCACTGCAGTCACCTTCTGGCTGATTGCGTGCCAGATGTCTGTCCTGCACTGTCCTGTGGTCTTACGCTGCCTACTGCCATAAAGCTCCTCACAGTGGGCAATCACCTCATCAGTAAGGACCACCAGCTACTCTTCACTGAACTTGGGCTTTTGCAAATAATTTTTATGCACCTTGCCTCTCGTCTTCTCCTGTGACATTCTGGCTTGTTTCCTAGTCTGGATGGCTGGAGGAAGTGGAGATTCTTGAAGGACTCTGTTTTTTTAATAATGTCACGAGCAATGCTTCCCTTTCCGGCAATGACGCAATTTCTGCCGGCGCTTTAATATTAGTGCCGGGATCAGCGGCATTATCGCTAGTTGCGCCGATAATTTGTGGGCAGCCCTTAATTCGGCACCGTTTCCACCGGGTGGCAATATTGCTACTGCCGGAGTGGGGCACGCGTTCATGCCAGGTTGTGATGCAGTGCTAATACCGCTGCACGACCCGGCAGTAACTCTATTTCCACTTGGCCGGAATTGCGCCGGATAACCGCCAGACTTGCGATGAGGCCCCAAGTGTCCTACAGGCAAATGCCAAAGTGTTTTGACACCTATCATGTCATGGTTCTCTTGCATCAGCACAGCTCCTAATCCTAACTACCTCACGCGCACTTCCTTTTCAAAGCGATTCTTACCCTGCGATTCTTACCCTGCACTGTCTTCACGCACCCATTAGGCTGTTCCTCACCGGGTAGTCGTACTCTGTTTTCTGCATCTCTGAACTGTCTTCTTTGCATTTTTTCACCTCTAGGGGAACGTTTTGATCCCTATCACTGTCTTAGCCGGTCAAGTGGCACAGCGAGTAGAGCGCTCGCTTTGACATCCGTGCAAAACCTGTTAACCCAGGTTCGAATCCCGGCAGGGCCAAACTCAGCCTTTCATCCTTCCGAGGTCGATAAATGAGCACCACACACCGTGGGTAATAATAAGCAGCGCTCAGATACCTGAGGGTTCGTAGCGCTATATAAGTGCCAAATTATTATTATTAGATTTCCACTGCAATTACTGCATTTTTTCCTCTAGGTGATTGTATTGGCCTCTGTCTCTGATTTTTGCATACCCTGACATTTTTTCTCCTCTAAGCAAGTGTTTCTGGTTGGGCTTAACATTGTATGCTTTGTCCACTAGGTCTTTCTCCTCTTCTTTAGGGTCCCCTCTTCTCTGTGTTTCACTACTGTTACTCTCCTTTCTTCCTCCATAGGGTGTTCTGAGCCAGCTCTCACCACTGTTTCTCGTTGCCTTGTTTACTTGTTCTCTGCGTTCTGTAGGAATATGTTTTCCCCCGTCTCCACCCCCTCCTTAGCCCCTCCCTGTGCACCGTGAGGCATAGCTCTGTGCAGTGTCCCTTTGCTTATACCCGTCACGCCTTCCCTCTCCTGCCTCTATCACACCCAGTATGGCGCTCGCCATTTACCCCATGTTCTCAAACTGTTTTTCTTTCTCCTATCCTACTCCTCTCACTAAGACTGGTAGGAAGAAGCTTAAGAAGGACACCCTGGTCACCAACCCAGGCCATCCCATTGCTGACACCTATGTCAATGCTTCTCCAGAGAGACTCTCCCCGACATTCTCTTTGTCGTTCCTTCAACCGACCTACGGACCCTTCATATGGTGTCTCTTCTTCTTCGCCCATTACTGTAGCATCCGAAGGGAGGTTCTCTGGGCCTCCTTCCAGTCCTCCAGAGTCATCATTAATATCTATATAAATGGTACCATCATGGTCCAGGGCCTCATCCCAACCTCCTACTATTTGATAGACGCGTCCCTTGCCTCATCAACTTCCTTCTTCTGCTATTCCTGCTACCACTTCTCTAGTTTCTCCTCCAACTCCTTCCTCTACTATTCTGGCTTGTCTGCCATCTACCACTTCTCTGGCTCCCTTGCCATCTGCCTCTCCTCTTGCTCCCTTGCTACCACCGCCCCCACCTCTCTGCCCCCTTGCCATCCTCAGCCTCCACCTCTCTTGTGCCTTTGCCATCCACTACCTCTTTGGCTCTTCCTCCCTTTACCTCTCAGGCTCCTCTTCCACTTCCAATGGGTACCTCTCTTCCCTGTACCACTCCACAGAAGTCTTTCAAAAGTGACAACCTGCTCCACATTACTACTCTCAACTCTCGCTCTTCTGTCAAACACTCCTGTGACATCTGCTACCTCCTTGAACTCCTGGATCTAGATGTACTCGCTCTTACCGAGACATGGTTTAAGGCCTTCTCTGTCACAAGTTTTGACAGACTCCGCCCTGAGGGCTACAAGATCCTCTCTGAGTCCAGGCCAAACAGGCCCAGAGGCGGAGTAGCTCTGATCTTTCCTTAGTGGATTCATGCCTCCATCATCCCCACTCAAACCTACTCCTCCTTTGAATTCCTGGTCTGCTGGTCTGGCTCTCAATCTCTCCAGGCTTCTCTCGGACCTTGGCCACTTTCTACAACTACAGGCTAACTGGCCAGGTTACCCTCTTCTTCTCTCCTTTCCTCTACCTCCCAGCTTCTCCTCCTTGGGCATCTCAACATCCACCTAGACTCTCCAGATTTCTCTGGGATTTTCCGCAACCTTTGCGACTCTTTCCTTTTCCATTCTACCCTCTGGTCCAACTCACTCTGTGGGCACACCTTGGATGCTCTAATCTCTTCAAACATCCCCCTCTCAAATCCTCTCACTACTCCTCTCACCTGGCCTAACCACTCTGCTTTCTTCTCACTTGAAGCTTCCTGCCCCTTTGGCAAAGGCCCACCCAGCACTACCAAATTCCTTGTCGATCATTCGACCTATGAAGCGAGTGTCAGTGGCCACGTTTGCCTTCACTTGCTCTCCATCACCTAATCATGTGGCTTACTCCCATCCTGACACAGCCCTTTCCACCTTTACCTTTCTATCTCTAACACTCTGGACATCCTTTCACCTGTCATGAGGATCCGCATGAAGTCTGCCAAAAAGTGCAACTCTTGGTAAGACTCCGATCTGGCCGCTCTGAAACGCAAGTGCAGAGCAGCTGAACGGAAATGGGGAGCTTCGGGTGCACCCTCAGACAAACCAGCCTGCCACCTACTCCAAAGTCAATACAGACTCTCCAACTTCTCTAAAAAGAGGGTCCATATCCAAGCCTGCATCTCTGCGGTTTCGAACAACACGGCCAAACTATTCAAAATCTGCAAGGAGCTGGCCAATCCTATTGCAGTATCTTCCTCTTCTACACCTACCCAGGCCCTCTGCATTGCCCTGGCCTCTCATTTCACCACTAAAAGCCAAGACATCTTGATTGCACTCTCCACCTCTTCTCCCCTCTCATGCTCTACCTCTCTCAGGCGCTCCTTGGCTGCCCACCCCCACCCCCCAGCCGCTCCTCTCCTTCCTCTCTCCGATCCTGATGATGCTTCCAGACAAATCTGGTCAATGGAAGTCTCATCCAAACAGGTGACCCTCTGCCCCTCCAGAACCATTGAAAACATTGGTTCTCTCGCTCCAGCCTTGGCCGATTTCTACAATCACTCTTACCACTGGAGTTTTCCCCTCCCAAGCACTCCCCTGTGCACTGCCTTCTAAAAAAAGCCTTTTGTAGACCGCTCCATTCCATTAAATTATTGACCTATGTTTATCACTCCTTTCTTCGCTGAATTCTTGGAGTAGTTGGCCATCTCCCAACTAACTTTCCACACCAAAGCTGTTGGTTGGCTCTATGACCATCAGTCTGGCTTCAGAGCAGCCAGAGGCATGGAAACTGCTCTCCTGAACACCCGTGAAGATCTGCTCTTGAACCTTGACTCTAGCTCTCCTTCTGTCCTTATTCTCCTCATCCTATCCTCTGAATTTGACACTGTGAACCACAACCTCCTGACCACTCGTCTTCGCAATACCCTGGACATCACAGATCAGGCTCTGGCATGGCTGTCCTCTTTCCTCTTGGACCGACCTTCCCAGGTTCAACTTGGGTCCTTGCTCTTTACCACCCCTCTCCCCACATGTGGTGTTCCCCAGGGCTCTATCCTGGCTCTTCAATGTCTACCTGCCCACTTTAGCCCTACTGATCTCTACCTTTTCCTCTAACATTCAGTGTTATGCAGATGACACACAGCTCTCTTTCAGGCTACCCTCAGCCGCCTCCTCCTCGATCATCCTTGACTGGCTATCCGCTATTCAGGCATGATGCTCCTCTAATCATCTCTGCCTTAATGGCATTAAGACTGAGGTCCTTCTCATTGGGACCCCTGCTCCCGGTTTTCTCCTCTCACTCTGGCCAGCCTCGCTGGGTCCTCTGCCCTCACCCTCTAGTGAGGCAAAAAACCTTGGAGTCATCTTCGACTCCACTCTATCCTTCTCGCCACACATCATGGACCTTGCCAGAAAGGCCCATTTCCAGCTGCACTGCCTGAGAGGTATTCTCCCTTTTCTCACCGTCCCCCAGAAGCTCAGTGTCTCCAGATCCCAGTTTATCTCTAGGCTGGACTACTGCAACAGCCTCTTTCTCAATCTGCCTAACTCTACACTTCGCCCTCTACAACTCATCCAGAACAGCACCACAAGACTTATCCTTGGCCTCAAACCCAGGGACTGCATCTCTCCAGCCCTGAAATCCCACTAGCACCCGGTGGCTGCAAGGATCAATTTCAAGACCCACTGCATCGTCCACAAGGCTTTCTGGGGCCTTCTAAATGCTCTGCGCTTGAGTCGCTTCTCCAAGCAGAGATTGAGGGGTAGACCTCCCTCCTCTACAGGTGTCTCCCTCTGGAACGGCCTCCCTGCCTCTCTCTGCTTTGAGCCGGACCTCCTTAAATTACGTAATCTGCTCAAGACCTTCCTTTTCTCCTCTTTCTCTCTTCCTCTTCTCTGCTAACCTTCCCTTCCTCCAGCACCATTCTGCTGACTGGCTGCTTGGTCTTACAGGACACCAGGCCTCCCCTGTCCAGTCCCTTTGCACTTGACTGCTGGCCTTCCTGCACTGCTGCCTGGCCTCCCGTGCACTACTGGGGTGTGATTCCCTTTGAAGTCCCAGCCTTCCTTGCACTTAACTCAGGGCCCTGCTGCTCTGGGTGCACTTCTCGCAGTACCCGCTCTCGCCTAGAAACACTTGTGTACAGGTGCATTATAAATGCCATATATACCCGCTTTTCTGCACTTCTTGTCTGTGCACTTGCACAATCTAAATGATACTAGGCTTAGCAAGATTGTTTGTCTTGTCCTCCCTTGTTCCCCCTCCCTTGCCTGGTTGCACCTTGAATCACTTGTGTATAGGCGCATTATAAATAACATCAATAAACTCACAAGCATCATACACAACAGTCTTGAGATTTTCACTAAACCCATTAAGTATGGGAGCTTTAATTATGTCCTTCTTTATCTTGCGAAATTCCTCATCACACAAAAGCTTCTCATGCTTCCTGGTGAGCTTCCTCATGCAAAAGGTGTTGCTCGAAAGAACTTTGATGAACTTTGCATAATATTCAATGAGATCAAAAAAAGATACAACCTCCATCTTTGATTTGGGTACAGACATGTCAACTATGCTTTAGACCGTGCTGATCTTTGGTTTGACATCTCCTACAGACAAAGTATACCCAAGATAATCCACCTCTGACTTGTGAAATGTGCACTTTTCTAAAATCAAAGTCAGACCAGCTTCTCCTAGCTTAATCAAAACTAGATGTCATGTCCGATCATGCTCCGACTGACCAACCCGTGCAAAAAAAAAAATATCCTGTTAAAGCTTTACACCAGCAATTCCTCCAAGAATTCTGTGCATTATTTTATTAAATCACTGGCAGCCGAGATCAACCCAAATGGTATGCTTACACACTTGAACATCCCCATGTGTGTAATTAAAGTCGTGACCTCAGACAACTCTGGATGCAGCCTGATTTGATGGTATCTAGATTTGAGGTCAAGTAGGGAAAAAACAGACTCCTGATAAATATATAATGAGTTCAATTTGTTGCATTGGAAACCGTTCAGCAACTACACATTTGTTTACTTCCCTCAAGTCTATGTAAATCCTAAAAGTACCATTGGCCTTATTTAAAATAACTATGGTGCTGACCCACTCCCAGGCATCAGTGGGTACTGTTACCCTTTCACATAGCATGCGATTGACTTCGGTCTCTACCTATTTAAGTGCTAAAGGTATTGGTCTAACCTTTGCTGCAAACAGAATAACCCTTTTCTTGAGTTTGATTCTGTCCACAAAACCTTTTAAACATCCAATCTTGTCTTTAAATATTTCAGGCACCCATGTCTCTATATCATTATTTCCCATAGCACAAACTCCACTTCGAGCCATTAACTCAACACTGTCCAACATCTGACTCTGAACACGTCTAGATGACATTGGCAGCAATGCACTACTCAGCATGAATGCCTCCCATTTCTCACCTACATAAACATGTTACTTGGCATTGGGATCCAATTTAATCGCTAGTTTTGCCTGACATCCCCAAGTTAATAGATCTCCCCCAACATTAGTCACAAAAATCTTGGTGGTGGTACTTCTATTCTAAAACTTAGGCTCGGCATGCATTTCACCTATGATGTGAGTGGGATTCTCCCCATATGCATAGGCTTCTTTTAACACACAACCACCACATCCGTGTTGCCAGGTGTCATTTCCTATGAGAGTATAGTCCACTCCACTATCCACTAGCATCAATACTCCAACACCATTAACTTCCACTATTAATCTTGGCTTCTTTATTACTTTGACACAGATTTCACCACCTGAATAATTCTGAGCCCTTCATGCAGCATTGCACTAACGCCCCGCTCTTCACAATCATTCTCATTGTACTCTAGCCTAACCGAGGTGTATCTGCAACACTTGGCAAGAATACATCTTTTGTTATATACTCTGCATTGCATTCTTTGTCATTTGCAAAGTGTTGCAGACTACCACATGTGAAACAACCTCTGGAGATAATTCCACCTATCTATACATTTGATCAGGTGAATTTCCCCAAACACATGGTTCTCTTTCGGCCTTGTTCTTGTTCAAGTCATTTATCTTGTCACCCTGACTCTTCGAACCTTGCAGTTGATATGTAGCCGTCCTGCATTAAAATATGAGATTGTGCTCTTCAACACCTTGCTCATCCTCCTTGAACAATTGTTTTATACAGTGATGTGTGCTCCACCTGCTTGTCAATTTCAATGGCACGATCCAGATGGCGGTCTCTTTCTTTCCATAACTCTTCTCAGATTTGATTGACCATACACTTGATCACGAGCTAATCTCTAATGTGCTATTCAAAGCAAGGTCCAAACTGGCATGTGATAGCTAGACCTCTCAGGTCAGTAAAACTCCTCTATGGACTCCCCTTTTTCTGTTCTATTGTGCTGAAATGATAACTGGCTAAAATTGTATTCTTTAATCTCAAAATGTCCAAATTTGCAATACTAATGTCAAAACTGTTAAGGACTGTGCCATCAACAGGATCTATAGGTTCTGGTACCCTTTCATACATCTCCTGCCCAGCATGGCCCAAGCAGTGGTATAATAACAGATCTTTCCATTCAATTGAATAGTTGGAACCATACACTGTTAGGACGCATTTCATAAAGTCTTCCTTCCAGTCCTTCCATCTGACTTTGGGTTCTACGGGTTGTGGAAGAAATACTTCTACACCTGGAATATTCATCATGGAGTTATTTCCTTGTCTGCTACCAGCGCTCGTGAAATGATACAATGTGCCTCCACAATTTGAAAATATAATTGTGTTGCATCACCAGACTGAACAAGTTAATTGAGTTGACAGTAAGTCACAGTACATTGAGAAGTTAGTCGCAGGAGCATTGAGGAACAGCTTTTACCACTGCACAATGTAGCAAATGTACCACCACGAAGATAATGCATTGATGCGACTATAAGTGTACGTGAATCAACACATGCCAAAATGGCTGCACACACCTTCCAGGGAATTCTCAAAAGACACCACCTGATGGTGCTCGTAATCCCCAGCACTGTTCCTGGTGGCGCTTGCAAGCCTCTGCACTCAGAACAGTCACTGCAAACTTCAGTGCAAAAGAGAAAGAGGCACCTCACTTCTCGCCACTAACAGTTCCAAAGCTCCGACCTCTCCAGACAAGATCAATGCTGCAGCAGTCCCACCAGCTTTTCAAACAAGGCAAAACGTGAATTCCTGGCCAGTTTGCTGTCTCCTCTTCACTGCAGTCAGGACAGCCCTGGCCTTAGCCGACAGTATTATAAAGTGGACAGCCACAATAAGGTAATTAGAGTATTCGTTGTTGTTGTTTAGCATAATGTAATGACTGTGGTTCAGCTCCCCGTCTGTGTCTGTCTGTCTCTCCCTCTCGCTCACTCCCTCCCTCCCTCCCTCTCTCTCTCTCTCTCTCTCTCTCTCTCTCACTCACTCACTCACTCACTCTCTCACTCTCTCACTCACTGAGTGGATTCAGCCTGCATATAAATGAACATATTAAGAGTGCACTTTACAACACACTGGAGCAGTGATTGAACCCATGGTGGGCAGCTCGTCTTGTTCCTAAGGTGCGTGCGTTGCCCAATCTATCCTTGCGGCCTGAAGCGAAATGCTATACAAAGCTGAAACTGCCAGCATACAGGATTTGGCATGCTGTGGGTATTTGGTGAACAGGTCAAGTAGGCGACTGGTGTAACCTCAAATGAGGTACCCTGTGCAGTGATTTGGACAGACCTAGGCTATATGCTGGACTTTGTATACCACTTGGTAGATTTGCATCTCCTACTCCCTGCTACTTGTTGAGCTAACCAAGTGATACTGGGCAGATCATCCCCCTTTGTGTTCTTTTGAGGAAACCGGGGCACTCCAATGGCAGATTAAACCAATATTAAGTTTTGAGGAAACACTGGTTATTTGCATTCTACTAGTGCTCTGAAATCCAACTGCACACCAAAGCCATAGTGTCAGAAGTTTGAATTTGTGACAGGGAAACCCACATCTCCTTTATGGCAGCAACGAAGGAAATACATGAGGTAACCCCAACATTGAAGGATCACCTGGGAAAGTGTGTGCCTGTAAATAGACAATTTAACACCCAAACATGAGAGTGGAGCCTGGTGTATACTGTAAATTAACCTTAGGTTTTAGATTAGCATCTCTGTGGGGGTAATTGCGCCTGGGGGGCTCTGGGATGAACCGACAAAGAATAGAGTACATGCATACAATGTTGATGAAACAATTCACACTTTCCAAATGTACCTTAATGCGTTGGGAACAATACTTTTGATTAGCTTGGCTGCCCAATACATTTAAGTGCACACATGTACACAAACCAACACAAACCATAATGTTAAGCAAATGGCAGAGATTAACTATACAAATCCCACGTGACATAACATATTGGACTATGCACATAAATATACATACATGTGATGAACTGACATTCACAAGAAGGTAAAAAGAATCCCATACATATTTTTTCCTTTTCAGGGTGTGAGAAAACAGGGTATTTTCACTCCTACTCCCCTTGGATCCTCTCCACAGGTGGCCAGGGAAAGGCTATCGCTCTTGGATCCTGACCCTGGGGGCGGAGAAAAGGGGGAGGATCACCTGGGTGGAGGGTCCCAAATATAACACTTGACAGTACTGAGACGAGAAAGAGGAGACAGAGTAATGAACACCACACACTCGCCACTAGTACTGGAACGAAGAAGAGGCAACAGAGCAATGAAGAGTACCCTCTTTAACCACTCTTGTACGGGGACAAGGAAGATGCCTGCTAAGATCTCTGAGGTTCAGGCATGTCCCTTTAATTATGGTCAGGCAGGGCAAACATCCACACCAGCAGCCTGTCAAGGGGCTGCCAGAGTATAAAGGGAGACCAGCCAAGCAGGGAAGAGAGCAACAGGGCGACCTGTGTATGGAGGAGCAGCAGGAGACCCTTATGAGGCGGCAGCCGTGGTGGAACTGGCGACAGAGCCACAACACCAGCAATTATGCCAGAGGGCTTGTGGGACCTGAAACAAGTGGGCTGTGTGTTTTCCTTAGGTCTGGGAGTCTCCATCTCCAAGTGCGAGCAGCAGGAGCTGATGAGGAGAAGCCTGGTGCAGAGATTATGCCGCCTGCATCCAGGAAGAAGCCTTGGAGGCAGAGGGCAGGGAGAAACACACACCAGGCAAGCAGGACTCGTGCTGGTGGGCCTCACCTGACTTGAGAAGTCAAGAGGAAGTTGCAGCAACAGCGAGGAAGATGTACAAAAGATCAGTGAGTGTGTTAGAAGGGCGTGTAAGCACCAGGGCGCTTCTGGGACACCGCAAGTGAACAACGGTCCATGCATATAAGCCAATACATGCTTATTGAATACCTAATTAAATGGAAACTGGAAACAACTTTAAACCAAATAAGTGCATATTTAATATCAAACTGAATGAGATCTTACAATTAAGCAGAATCTCATGAAGGTGTGCGTCGACCTCCACGTAGCAGCCCTGCAGATGTCCAGCAGGGGCACACCAGACAAGAACGTCGTGGTAGCAGCAATCGCTCTGGTCGAATGGGCTCTCGAACGGACGGGCAACGGTCGGTTTGCCAACAGGTGACAGTGCATGATGCAGCCAGAGAGCCATCTTGAAATGGAAGCCTTCGAGAGGGCCTTCGCTTGGTTCACAGTTCCAAAGTTCACAAACAGCTGCGACGTCTTCCGAAAACTCTTCGTGCGGTCCACGTAGAACTTCAGCGCTCTAGCTACATCCAGCGAGAGCAAAGTCCTCACGGTCGGCAATGAAGGTGACGGGAAGAAAACTGGCAACACCAAGGGCTTGTTGAGATGGAAGTCCGACGGCACCTTGGGCATAAAGGAGGGGTGCGTCCACAGCACCACCCTTGTCTCGTGAAAAGTCATGTATGGAGGCTTGCAGGATAGGGCCTGGATCTCTCCCACTCGTCGTGCGGAGGGGATGGCCACAAGAAATGCTGTCTTCCACGACAGGAACTTCAACGGTGCCGAATGCAGAGGCTCGAATGGCGCCCCCATGAGCCTGGTCAGCACCACGTTGAGCTCCCACGCCGGGCCGGAGCCTTCACTGGCGGGAACGATCGGAACAGTCCTTTCATAAATTCCTTCACCAGGCGATGAGACCACAGGGATGGCCGTCTTGTAGTTCTGGTGTATCGGGAAATCGCTGCCAGGTGTATCTTGATGGAAGCATGAGCTAGTCCCGAGCATGGCCAGCGATAGTAGGTACAGTAGCACTTGAGGAGCCGTGATCCGTAGAGAGTTAATCTTCTGTGCACGGCACAAGACAGAGAACCTCTTCCACTTATGTCCGTAGCACTTGAGAGTTGAGGACGCCCTGGCCTTTGCAAGAAACACTTTGCAGTCCGCCGGGATATCGTACCCTCCAAACTCTAGTGCTGCAGGAGTCAGGCCTGCAAGCTCAGCGACTCTGGGTCGTGATGAAGAATGGCGCCTCCTTCTCTGGAGAGAAGATCTGCGTCCGTCAACAGTTTGACTGGTGGGGACGCTGACATGTCCAGAAGGTCCGGGAACCAGATCTGTCTCAGCCACGCCGGTGCAACGAGGATCATCCTGCACCAAGACCTCTTGAGTTGGTTGATGAGCCGGAGCAGCAACGGCAACGGAGGGAACGCATACAGGAACAGGCCGTCCCAGGGGAACGAGAAAGCATCGCTCATGCTCCTCGGCTGGGGGAACCTGCTGGCGAACCTCTGGCACTTGGAGTTCGTCGCCGTCGCAAACAGGTCGGTATGGGGTTTAACCCATCGCTGGAAGAGTCGATCCACTTGATCCTGGCATAGTTCCCACTCGTGGCACGAGCGCAGCTCCCTGCTGAGTGAGTCAGCGATGGTGTTTATCCCTGCTAGATGAAAGGGTACCAGAAACATCCCCTGGGCAACTGCCCAATGCCACAGATCCTGGGCTTCCTTGGGCTGGGGATCTGGTTCCTCCCTGCTTCCGGATGTAGAACATCGTGGTGGTGTTGTCAGTGAAGATCCTCACCACCTTGCCCTTGAGGGATGGGAGAAACGACCTGAGGGCCCAGAACTCTGCTCGGGGCTCCAGTAAGT
Source organism: Ambystoma mexicanum (assembly GCF_040938575.1). Classification (NCBI taxonomy): domain Eukaryota; kingdom Metazoa; phylum Chordata; class Amphibia; order Caudata; family Ambystomatidae; genus Ambystoma; species Ambystoma mexicanum. Next base: position 559,002,155 of record NC_090931.1, read on the forward strand.
TGATGTGGAGCGGCCTCTCCTCCAGGAGCCAAAGGCCTCTCGCGTGAAGATCTCCGGTGTGCGCTCCCCACCCCTCAAGGGAGGCATCCGTCGTCACCAGCACCTGGTGTGTTGGGTTCTGAAAGTCCGTGCCCACGCGGGAGGCACGCGGGTGCCCCACCAACGAATTGCTTGGCGGAAGACCTTGTTGAGCGAGATCTTGTCCTCGAAACTGCCCGCCGCTTGCATCCAACGGGCGTCGAGGATGCATCCGAAGCCTGCACAGGCGCACCAGATCGATGCATGAGGACATCATCCCGAGAAGGGACTTGATGGACCTCACCCTGGCCACGTCCGTGGCCAGCAGCCGCTGCACCTTGCCCAGGATGGCCTTCGTCCTTTCCTCCGACGGCGAGGCCAATCGCGCTACTGTATCGAGCTTGGCTCCCAGAAACAGTGTGACCTGAGACGGAACCTGGTGGGATTTGGGGAAGTTGATGGAGAATCCCAGGTCCGTGAGCAGCCGGACGGTCTTCGCGGTGTGTTCGTCGGCGAGTTCCCTTGTTCTTGCTCGGATGAGCCGATTGTCCAGGTAGGGGTAGACGTGGATCCCCTACAGGCGCAGCCGCGCCGCCACTGGTGCTAGGCACTTGGTGAATACCCTAGGCGCCGACTTCAATCCGAATGGGAGGGCCTTGAACTGGTAGTGCCGTCCCTGGACTACGAATCTGAGGAACTTTCAGTGTCCTTTTAGAATGGGGATGTGGAAATAAGCATCCTCCAAGTCCAGCGACGATAGGAAGTTGCCCTCCTCCAGCTGTCCCAGCACATGCTGGAGGGTGACCATCCTGAACTTTTGCGCCTTGATGTATTTGTTTAACCGCCGCAGGTCCAGGATGGGGTGCCAACTGCCTCTCTTCTTTTTGACGAGGAAGAACCTTGAGTATACTCCGGAGCCCCTCGATGGCACCTTTCTTGAGCATCGCCCTTACTTCTAACAGTAGTTGAGGGACGTGATTTTCCTTCCTGGCCACGGGAGGAATGCGGGGGCCCTTCTTTAGAAATTCGAGAGTGTGCCCGTGGGCCAGGGCATCCAGCACCAACGGTCGGTGGAGATCGACTCCCACACGCTGACGAACTTCGCCAGCTGGCCTCCCACCGGGGTGCTCAGGTGGGGGCCCGACGCTACGGCCTGTTCAGTCCTGCTTGGAGGCGGCCTTGCCACCTTGGCGACGATGGGGAGACCCCCCTGACTTGCCACGTCCTCTGTAGGCCTCCTGCAACGAGGAGCGGACTGCCTGGCGGTACGTCGAGGAGCTGCCACCGGATCCCTTGGAGGCACCCTGTCTGCCTCCGGTGTTCTGAAAGGGCAGCCGTCATTGCTGCAACACTCCCACGGCCCGAGCGGTCTCCGTATCGGTCTTGATGGCATGAAGTGACTCATCCACTGTTTTCCTAAACAGGTTGTTCCCGTCGAAGGGCATGTCCAAAACTCTGGTTTGAACGTCCTGGCGGAAATCAGTTGCCTTGAGCCATCCCCGCCGAAGGCAAACACCGTTACCCAACTGGCGGAATCCGGTGTCAGCGATATCCGTGGCCACTGTTATGGCGTGGTCTGACGCCACCTCACCTTCCTGTAGGATCTCCAGGGCCTCCAACCTCTTGTCGTCCGGTAGGAAGTCCAGCAGGGGAGCGATCTTGTACCACAGCTCCCTGTCGAAGCGGGCCACAATCGCTAGGGCGTTGGCCGCCTTAATTGTCGTCGCCGCAGACGAGATGACTCGTCGTCCCATGGCGTCCAGCTTCCTTCCCTCGCCGTCCGGTGGGGAGGTCGAAGTTGAAGATGACGCCCCAGCCGCCGCCTTCTTTGCCGCCACTGAGACGACCGAATCCGAGTCGGCTGTGCCCTAAGGCAAAAATGGGTGGAATCGGGGACCTGGTACTTCTTCTCGTACTGATCCCTCTTGGCAGGCGTCGTGGACGAGTTCTTCAGGAGAGGAAGTCCCTTCTCCCAGATGTCGTCAATCAGTGGTACCGTGAGGACAGTCTTTCTCTTGGCCTTGCGCCGCTGATAGAGGAAACCTTCCTTCTTCTGTTCCTCCGGGCAGAGCTGAAAAAGCTTGGATGCCCTGGCAATCATGGCGTGGAAGGAGCCAATTTCATCGGGCGGGAAGGCCCGAGGGAGTGGTGATGGAAGGCCCATCCTGTCGTCACCACCATCTTCATCCGTCCCTGTCGTGGCCGCATCTGTTCCCGTGTCATCCCTAGGCTCAGGGGAAGGAGGTGAAGGCTGAGCGGGCCGCAAGGGCTGTGACGGCGGACGGGGATGAACTCTCCTCCGCTTGTTCGGAGGGCTTCCTGACGGGCCCGGTTCTGTCGGGTCGTCCGTTAGGGTGAGGGGCAATCTCGTCCTCATCTCTGTGCATAAGGTTTGGATTGCCATCAAAATGGACACTGAGTTTTCCTGAGGCTCGGGCACTGGCTGCGACGGGTGTGATGGTTGCACCTCCTCCACGGGAGTCTCGTCGGCGCCACTGTCGCTCTCTTTGTCCGCCTCCTTGGGGTTCCCCCCGTGGGACCGGACCTCCTCGAACCTCTTGTTGAGGCCCTTCACGACTTCAACCAGCTCCTCCTCAGAGGCTGTATCTGTGTCCGTGATGGCCACCTCCCCCCCTCTTTTTCCACCGGGGTCTTCACAGGGGTCTTATCGATGGGCTTAAAAGAGGATTCCCTCCGTGGTGGCAGGGAAACTCTGGGCCCCTAGGTCGCCTCCACTGGGTTAGCCTCCACAGGCTTCGCCAGGGCCGCCGCAACTCCCTCAATAGAGGCCTTCACTGGGTGGATCAAGGCCTTCACCACCTTGGGCGCGCTTGAGGCCTTCACCTTGGGGGAGAGGTCACTGCCTCGCTCCCCCTCGGTTGATCCCTTCGAGATCGACCGGGGCCTGTCCAGAAGCTTAGCCGGGTTCAGGGATTTTCTCTTCCCCGAGCCAGAGCGTTGGCTTGTGGTTGATGGCGTCGGTGAGAGTGCGCCCTGCCTGGAAGCCAAGTAGCCCGACCCTTCGGCGCTCCCGGTGCCCCCGGACTCGTGGTTTGCCTTCTGTTGGGCCCCCATTCCCGGCGCACCCTCACAGGACTTAGAAGACCGCTCTGACTTCTTCTTCTCACCTGCTGAGCCCTTCTCCAGCCAGCTGGCGAGGTGGGTCTGACGATCCCTCATAGTGCCTTCCGACAGCATCTTGCAAAACGCACAGTCCTTTTCCACGTGCGTCTTGTCTTCGTGAAGGCAGTAGAGACATCTCGAATGCTCATCCTCCTTGAAAACATTCTGTAATCCGCATCCAGGGCAGTTCCTAAACAGCTTGGATCGGGTGTCTAGCTTCCCTCGTCATGGGCCATGTCCACGAGGTAGGCCTCAGATATTCTGGAATCCTTCAAGAAGCGTAACTCGACGAAAACTTCACCCTTGAGGGGCGTAGAAAATTTCGAAATGGGTCCCCGTTGATCGGAAGTACAAACGGTGGAGCTTGAGGCTCAATTGACCGAAAAAATTAGATAAAACTCTTTGAAAAAACGCAAAACGCAGTAAAAGCTCGAGAGCTATAGCACGAGGACTCCCAACACTTGAACGTGCGGTAAAAATCTGAGGATGGCTGCCAGGGACGGGGCTTAGGGAGAGGTCAGTCATTGGTTAGGGGCAGTATAACCCAGAGACCAGTGATTGGTTACTACTAAGAAAGACAGATCAGAAATGAAACTGATATGATTTTTTCTTTACCGAGGATTCCCAGCTTGGCGACAGGGAATATTCATGAGCATGTGAATCCATGCCAGACCCCATGCTGGAGAAGAACAAGTTACTTTCTTACCTGGTAACGTTCTTTCGATGGGATGGTCCGACGACGTATTCCATATCTATGACATGTAATCACCACAGCTGTGCTGCTTCGGAAACTTTTTCGGCGTCTGCGTCCTGCGTCGATGACGTCGATGCGCCGCCGTCGAGGACCTCCTCCGACGTCCGACGTCATCCGATGTGATAAGTAGGACGCACGACGCCAGTAGCCTCAGTTGTAGTTTTTTCCCCCAGAACGTGTGACATTAGTCAACTGCCAGTCCGACACAAAGCCTTGCGGAACGTAAGCTGCAATCGCAACAGAAATTCTGCAGCGGGGAAGGCAGGGTGGGAGCGATATGGAATACGTCGTCGGACCATCCCATCGAAAGAACGTTACCAGGTAAGAAAGTAACTTGTTCTTCGAGGGGATTGGGTCCTCCGACGTATTCCATATCTATGACAGACTCCCAAAGCAGTACCAAATCAAGGAGGAGGGAAAGAATTTAGAAACAAAATTTAGAATAGCCAATCAAATAGCAGAGCAAAGGACCGCCTTGCCAAAGGCCAGATCCTGCCCTCTGATGGAATCGAGGGAATAATGCCGTACAAATGTATGTACTGAAGCCCAGGTGGCAGCATCACAGATGTTGCGAATAGGAACACCCCTCTGCAGGGCAGTAGATGCAGCCACGCCCCTGGTAGAATGGGCCCGCAAGCCAGCCGGTGGGTCCTTACCCGCCAAGCGGTAACACTCCGAGATGGCCAAAATAATCCAGCGTGACAAAGTCTGTTACGTCACAGCTTGCCCCAAGCGCTTACCAGCGTAACCAATAAAGAGTTGATCGTCCACTCTGACCCGGGACATGCGAGAAACATAAAAGCTCAAAGCTCTCCTAGGATCAAGCCTATGGAGCCTCTCCTCTTCCTTACCAGGATGCGGAGGAGGATAGAAAGCCGGAAGAACAATCTTCTGGGCCAAATGAAATTCCGTCACTACCTTTGGAAGAAAAGAAGGACGAACTCGAAGGACAACCCTGTCCTTGTGAAATACAGTGAAGGGTGGCTTAACAGAAAGTGCCTGTAACTCACTCACTCTGCGAGCGGAAGTAACCGCAACTAGAAACGCAGTTTTCAAAGTCAACAGTCTCAAAGGGCAAGAATGTAAAGGCTCAAACGGAGCACCCATAAGAAACCTAAGAACAAGGTTTAAATCCCAACCGGGCACCAGGAAAGGCGACGGAGGGAACACATTAGTGAGCCCTTTCAGAAACTGTGAAATTAAAGGGATTTTAAAGTAAGAACATTCTTCAGATGAGCGCTTAAAGATGGACAGCGCCGCCAGGTAACCTTTAATGGTACCCACTTGCAAGCCCCTGTGGGCCAAAGAAAGCAAAAAGGACAGAACCATGGGGATGTCACATGCAAAAGGATCCACATTCTGAACTCTGCACCAGTCGCAGAACTTACGCCAACGGCAACGGTACAGAGACTTAGTTGCGGGCCTTCGGGCCGAAAGCAACACCTCCATCACGTCTTCAGGGAGGTCCCAATCCTTATACCTCAACCTTTCAGAAGCCAAGCGTGAAGGTTGAGGGATCCGACCTCTGGATGGAGAACCTGACCCCCCTCCCGTGAGAGCAGATCGTCTCGGTAGGGAAGACGACGTGGAGGGCAGATGGACAAGTCGAGAAGGTCCGGGTACCACGTCCTCCGAGCCCACGCCGGAGCAATGAGGATCATCCGGGAACCGAACTTCCGCAACCTCCGCAGCACTTGCGGGATGACGGGGACTGGAGGAAACGCGTACAGCAGCGGGAATGACCACTCCACCACAAACGCGTCGCCTAAGGCTCCTTTCGGAGGAAATTCCCGCGAGCAAAACCTCTCGCACTTCCGGTTGACACTGGAGGCGAAGAGATCCACTTGAGGGGCCCCCCAAAGGGCGAAGATCTCCAGGAGAATCTCCTGAGCCAACTCCCACTCGTGAGAGATCGCGCTCTGCCTGCTCAGAGCGTCCGCCGTCACGTTTTCGTCTCCGGCCAGATGAACTGCCGAGATCGAAACTTCCTGCCGGATGGCCCAGAACTCGAGCTGCATCGCCTCCCTGCACAGAGGAAGTGACCCTGCCCCCCCCTTTTTGTTGAGGTAGTGCATGGCCACAGTGTTGTCCGTCATGATCAGGACAGCCTTTCCTCGCACAGTCGGCAGAAAAGCCTTCAGGGCTAGCCTGACGGCCCTCAGCTCCAACAGATTGATATGGAGTCTGGACTCCGACGGAGACCAACGACCGCTGACTGTCAGCCCGTTGGCATGAGCTCCCCATCCCGTGAGGGATGCATCCGTCACGATCGTCACCTCCGGCCAGGGTAGCCAAAACGGAGCCCCCTTCATCAAGTTGCCTTCGACAGCCCACCACAGAAGGTCCCGGGCGACCGAGGGCGGCACCTGAACCGGGTCCGACATCCTGCCGGAGGACTGCGACCATTGCGTCTTGAGTGCCCACTGCAAAGATCTCATCCGCAGGCGAGCCTCTGGCACCAGAAGAATGCAGGATGCCATGAGGCCGAGCAACCTCAAGAACTCGAACGCCGGGAGCGTCTGGGCATGCTGAAACTTGTGCACCATCTGCTGAATGTGAAGAGCCCTCACCTGGGGAGGAAAACACTGCCCCAGGGAAGTGTCGAGCACTGCTCCGATGTACTGGAGCCTCTGTGTTGGCGTCAAATGGGACTTCTTTAAATTGAGGGAGAAGCCCAGCCTGTGAAGGGAGTGGCAGGCGACGGACAGATGATCCAGGACTTGCTCGGGAGAGCTCCCCCTGATCAACCAATCGTCCAGGTAGGGGTAGACGTGAATCCCCCCTTGCCTGAGATGCGCTGCCACCACCACCATGAGCTTGGTGAAAACCCTCGGGGCGGAGGTCAAACCGAACGGCAGGACCCGAAACTGAAAGTGCGAGTCGCCAACCGCGAACCTCAGGTACTTCTTGTGCTTGGGATGGATCGGCACATGGAAGTAAGCATCCTTGAGGTCGAGTGACACTCTCTCTCAAGTCCTCCAGGCCCTTCAGCTTCAGGACTGGTTGGTAACCATCTTGAACTTGTCCTTCCTGAGGAGTTTGTTCAAACCGCGCAAGTCCATGATGGGTCTCAAACCCCCGTCTTTCTTCGAAATCAAAAAATAAGGGGAATACCATCCCTTGTTCCTCTCCGCTACAGGCACCAGTTCTATGGCGCCTTTCTCCAGCAGGGCTTGAATTTCCTGCGCAAGGAGCGGATCCGGACTCTTCAAAGAGAGGTTCCCCGGTGGATTGTCGCGAGGCCTGTGCCGAAAGGGAAGACAGTAGCCGTGGGAAATGATCTCCAGAACCCACACATCTGAAGTAATGGCACGCCACTCTACAAGATGCTGCGCCAGCCTTCCCCCAACCGGCGAACCATGGTACATGGCCTCACGACTGAGTAGGAGCGGCCGCGGCGTTACCTGAGGGCAAAGAGGCAACTGCCCGAGCGGCCTTGGCACCACGGGTACCTTGTCGTCCACCTCTGGTACCCCTGCGTTGGCCCCTTTGACTGCCAGCTCCTCTCGCTCTACCAAAGGACGAGTAATAGCGAAAGGAGCCACCCCTCCACTGCTGTCCCCTAGGACGAAAAAGCGGAGGTTGGCGAACTGCAGCGCCCAACGCTTCGCTGCAGCTTTTGAGGTCTGCAACCTCTCAAGGCTCTCGTCAGCCTTGCTGCCAAAAAGATGTTCACCATCAAAGGGCATGTTGAGGAGCCGGGACTGCACATCAGGAGCAAACCCCGACTTCCGCAACCACGCAAACCTGCGTATCACGGTGCTCGCCGCCATGGACCTACTGACGCATTCAGCCAAGTCCAAACCCGACTGAACGGACTCACACATGGCATCCTTACCATCCTGGACCATAGCAAGGAAACCATCCCGTTCGACCCCTTCGGGAATATGTTCAGCCGCTAACGCAACACAGTTCCACAGAGTGTGCGTGAAACGCGACAAGGCACAAACGGAGTTGGCCGCCTGAAGCGCCATACCACCAGAAGAAAACACCTTCTTCGCCCAGCCATCAAAACGTTTGTCGTCCCTATCAGGAGGGATGGTAGGGTACGACGCCTGCTTTGCCGGGGCCGTGGCCGCCTGCACCACCAAACTTTCCGGAGTGGGGTGCCTGGTCAAGTAGCAGGGGTCGCCACTGGCTGGACGGTATTTTCGCGACAAGGATCTGCCCACTGCCGGGAGACTCTCCGGAGCAGTCCAAGCCGCCGCCACCCTACGCTGTAAAGCCATATGGAACGGCAGTACCGGGTCAGTTGGGGGACCAACATCAAGGATGTCCGTCAGATCATCCTGCACAAACTCACCTGGGGGAGCAGACCATCCCAGATACTCAGACACCCTAGCCATAAGGCGCCGGTATGAGGAATCGGCATGGGAGCCAGGCTCAGGCCGACCAAATTCCACCTCCGGAGAGGTGCCCAGTCCACTGGCATCATGCAGCGACTGCCTCAAATCGTCAAATTGACTATGGCCCGAGACAATGTCATCCGGCACCTGACTAGGAACCAGGCCATCCGAATCCTCATCCGCCTCCGAAATATAATCCAAGTGGTGGAAAGGCACCCGAGAGTGCCTGCTCTTAACCAGAGCCTTCCTAGGGGGAACACCCGAGACACGGGGCACCTTCGACACGAAAGGCGTCGATGGCGTCGAGCGAATCGGCGCCGACGTCGAGAAAACCGGCAACGGCGCCGAGAGGATCGGCGTCGACGTCGAGGAAATCGGCGTCGACGTCAGATGCAGGGCCTCCAGTATCGGCGGCGTCGACACAGCCCTCGAAGCCGGAGCTCCGAGCGTGTCCCTCGACGACCTGACAGTCGACGGCTTCGACGACTTCCTCGGAGCCGGAGCCTCGAGAAAGCCTGTCGACGCCCTCGACGCCTCAGACGTCGATGTCTTCCTCGAAGACATCACAGGTGCACACGGTCTCGATCGCGTCGAGGACCGGGACCTGGAACGGGTACGGCGAGAACGAGCCCCCTTGTCCGAACGGGACCTCTCCCGTGACTCGCGCCGACCACTCTTGCGAGCGGTGGCTCTCGACCTCTCACGGCCGACCCCACTCGGGGGCGCGGACGGTTGAGTACCCTGCGACTCAAGAATCGCCAACATCTTCTTCCCGAAGGAAGCCCATTCCTCCGGCGTCGCACGGCTGGTGGGGTAACCGACGTGCCGGGCAGAGTCCTCTGAAGAGGACCTGGAAGGCGACCGGTGTCGGCGCTTCCGAGAATGCCTCGAAGAGGCCGAGGAGTGGCGAGACCGACTCCTAGAAGAAGACCGACGAGACTTCCGACGATGACGCGGAGAGTCACCCCTCGAATCATCCGTCGAAAGCCCCGCCGACTTCGACTTCCGGGGCTTGGACACCCGACCTACCGACAATTTCTTCTTACGTTCGCGTAAGGCCTTGGACGTGAGCGACAGGCAGTCGACACAGTCATCCGTGTCGTGGGCCTCCCCGAGGCACCAGAGGCAGGCATCGTGCGAGTCAGTCACCGACATCTTGGACCCACACTCCCCGCACTTCTTGAAGCCCGGACGCGGGGTTGAAGACGAAGTGGAAGACATCGTCGAAGGAACAATTCACAAACGAACAGGTTCGAAGAACCGGAAAGAACAGAACTCTAATGAGTCGAGGCTAGAACCGAGAAACACGAAGCAACACGTTCGCGGAAAAAACGGAACTGAGGCTACTGGCGTCGTGCGTCCTACTTATCACATCGGATGACGTCGGACGTCGGAGGAGGTCCTCGACGGCGGCGCATCGACGTCATCGACGCAGGACGCAGACGCCGAAAAAGTTTCCGAAGCAGCACAGCTGTGGTGATTACATGTCATAGATATGGAATACGTCGGAGGACCCAATCCCCTCGAATGAAACCACTGCAGATGAAACAGACTGGTTATCTTGAGAACAGAGTTTCAAGGTCCCTTTTGTTTTGAGTTGTGTTACTTGAAACTTGGGGAAGGGAACCCCAAGGAGTGATTTTGAACTGTCACATCTTGAACCGCAGGAAGGTATTAGTGAGACATTTTCAGGGAACCTTCTTGTGCTTAGACAAGGGGGAGCTGAAAGAAAGCTGTGAGCTGGAGGGGGCTCAGAACTTTGAGTTGAACACTATTTCTTTTGACTTTGACATCCCTACATATTTTTGAGCTGAAGTTGTGAGGGCAAGGATACGCTTTGGACACAGACAGATTAAGTTGAACTCTTTGACGCAGACTTTCCTTAGTTTCGTTAACGTAGGGAAATCCCACCTTAGTATAAGGCAAGTTAGGCCTTCAACCATCCTGACATTTAAGTTAATAAATATCTTTTGTTTGAACTTTAAGTCTGTTGTCTGTGTCTTACTTCGTGATGTCTTCACAAGGGCCATGTGGGAGATGATGCTGTACCGCTTCAGGAAATAAGTACTTCATAGTAGAAAAAGAGAAAAGGCCATCACAAGGTGGTGAAATTGTCTGTAAGATGCTTGGATGATGCATGCTGGAAATATGGAGCAGGCCATCCAGCACCGACATGCCTCCCAATGTCATACACAGAGGGGTTCAAAAGAGTACAAGAAACAAATGCTGCTATGACAGGGTACATGGGACCATGTCAGGAAGTAGCAAGAGTGTTAACGGAGGAATGCCAAATGCTGGGGAGCCAGCAGAGCCACTGTAAAGTATTCTAATTTGGGAACAAAGGAGACAAACTAGCATCAAGGGCAGAGTTCATGGATAATCTCCAGCCACCACAGAAAGAGCCGACAACGATACACAGCATGCAAAACTGGAGCTGAAGCCAGTAAGTCAAGGTCAAAGAGGAGTAAACTATAATCCTGTAACGTGAACTCTTAATCCTTAAAGCGCCTGGAAGAAATTAATCACACAACCCATTGATACATTGAACACAAAAGAATAGAGCAGCATGCCAGAATCTGGGGTCCTTCAAGAACAACTTGAGAACCCGAATCAACCAAGCCATTGAGCAAATTAATGCAAGGAGTAAAGCTGCATGCTGGAATTTGGTGTCCTAGTTCCTAGAGCACATTAAGACCTGGCACACAAGCCATTATGAAAGTTCATGCAATGAGAAAAGCTGCATGCCAGAATCTGCAGTCTTCCTAGAGCACCTTCAGAAGACTAAACACACAAGCCATTGAGAAAGCAAATGCAGGGAATAAAGCTGCATACCAGAAATTGGCGTGATAGTTCGTAGAGCACCATGAGCAGTTGAAATGAACAAGCCATTAAGAAACAACATGCAAGGAGTAAAGCTGCATTCTCAGACTTGGAGTTAATGTTCCCCTGAGCGCTGAGAGATCAAATAAATCATTGAGAAAGTGAATATGAGAAGCAAAGTAGAATGACTTGGAGTCAGAATTCAAAACCTGACATTGAGAAAGGGCACTGTAAGGGGGTAGAAGTAAGAGATCAACAATGGTGGCATGTTTATTGCTATAAACCTTTATTATTGACATGAGGGTTGAGGGAAACCCATCTATCCCTAATAATAAGTGGGGCTTCCCTGCATCAAAGAATAATCTAAGGTGTCTGTCAGGAGATCCAAAGAAAACAAAGTCCACCGTTGTGTCAAACCTATTTGCGGCTCTTAAACTAAGAACTTAAACTAAAGTGCAAGGCGATCTTCTTTGGGCCAAAATAATGTCTTTCTTCTTCTGGACCTGGGTTTTAAAAGTTCCTTTCCAGCTCATAAAACAAAGTTCAAATGGTATAAAAATAAACTTCCAAAGGGTGTGCAACCTTGTGCCAAAAAAGTCCCAACAGAGTGGCTCCCTTCTCTTGGCTTGGTATACTGTTCATAACTACTAGGGGGGATGATTCCTTTCCCCTAGCTTCTGTTCAACTTCTTTAAAGTGCCAAGAGAATGCCTCCCTTCTCTTGCCTTGGTATAATGTTCGTAAACACCAGGGGGTATGAATCCTTTCCGCAGGTTTCAGCTTTTTTCACAGTCAACCTGGTTCGCTAACCTACCAGGTACTGTGACTATGAAGATGTCCAATAAATTAATCCTCATATGAGTACGAGTCCCAGGCTTGCCTTTCGGACTTATTTTTCTGCAATACTTTGAATACTCCCCTGCCAAGTATCATGGGGCGGTTTTGAAAATGTTGATGTTCTCTCGCCTCTGTCAGGGTCCCAGACCCTGCCTTCTTGATTTTGCTCACCCTTCTGGATTCTCCAACAACCTCTTGGAGCCCCTGTGCCGCCTCAACAAGCAGCATACCTTTTTTCTTGTCCGTAATGGTCTCGGATCTTCTGGGTGCCTGCAGTCTGCTATAGGGCTTCCCCGAACTTCGTGGTCATTCTGCAGTCTGTGGTGGCTCTACACTCTAAATCTTCTGTGGAATGCAACGTTTCCTCTCTTGCATTCTCCAGCCTGCTGTGATGCCAGGGGTTTCACCACCCAGGTTTGTGGAATGGCACTTCCGCTCAGGACCCGCTCCTCTTCTGCTTGCCCCCGCATCAGCATCTCGGTCAGCGTTCCTCCTTCTTTCGGGTCTCCTTAATTGAGAACGTGCATTCCATCAGAACAATTGCATTGTCACAGTCTCTAAAGCCAGATTTAGATAACTGTTGCATGCTGAAACGTGGATTCACAGTTCCAAAACCATCCTGAGAAAGTCAACTCAACCATAACTATTATATACTTGAACTTAGAGCTCAACACAATTCTCCTTGAAAATCATTTTTGTGGCAAGGATGAAAGACAGAAAAGAGATCTTAATATACTGACATCAAACTACCTCAATAAACCCTTTTAAATCTATTTCTGTGCCCGCACATCATCATTTTCCCACAATACACACACACATATATATATATATATACACAAATATACCCTCATAAACAACGCCAAAGAAAGCAACAGGTTTCACAGAGCACAGTCGCCATAGAACAATGGAGCGCATATTTCATTTTGCACACAGGTGTCAGGACCCAACAGTAGTAACCACTGTGGATTGCTACTCATCTTCATTTGTATTTTGGTGGGGCCTCAAACTTGGGCTTTCCTTGGGTGGGGCTAGCCCCTTCAAAGATCATCATTGAAGGAAAACAAATCTAACAATTGAGGGCAGACGTATGGAGTAAAAATGAGGACTCCGTTTCATGCAACAGGTGGATCCCAGCACAGCTTGGTTCCTAAAAGAACCTAGCTCCTAAAAGAATTACTTCTGGAGGATCCTTGTCACACGAGGGCATTACATTTACATCCTTAATTTCCTCCATCTCACCCTTAACAGATAGCAATGCTGGAGAAATGGAGTTACAGGTAAGAAACTACTCCCTTATATAGCGCCTATACACAGACAAGTGTTTCAGAGCCCTCAAGGAGGGTGGGAACATGGGGAAAAACCAACAGTCGCTCAGAGCCCTTGAAATTTTGAGACGATAATAGTCTGCACAGGCAGAGTAAGTGAATATAAAATACCAGTTTGGGAGACAGCAAATAGGCGTGGCGGCAATTCTGCAGTTTTAACAGTGCAATTAAGGGGCGAAGACAAGGGAGAACAGACATACGATCTTCAGGCATGATGCGTAATGATCGAGCTAGTGCACAGAGGGTCACGGGGGGGGGGAATCAAGTACTCGAGGTCAGTTGAGACTGGGGTAAGTGCAGAGAGCCACTCCCTAGGGTTAATTTCACAAGTGCATTGAGTCTGGGTGGGGTGTAAGGCCCTATGGCAAGTGCGAAAGAGGACTGGCAGGGATGCTGGGGACCAGTGAGACTCTGAGGTACACCCGACAGCCAGTCAGCGTGCTGTAAGGAAGAGGAGGGGCAGAGGGAAAATGGATAACTGGGTTAGAAGGATAGAGAGAAGGAAGAGGAAAGTCTTGAGGAGTTTCTGGAATTTAAGGAGATCCGGCACAAGACGGAGGGCAGCAGAGAGGCTATTCCAGAGGGAGGTACCTGCTGATGATAAAGATCTCCCTCCAAATCTCTGCTTGGAGAACCAGCTCACTCACAGAACGTTGGAGGTAGATGAGCGGAGGGCTTGTGAGGGACAGTATTTAGGTATGCAGCATTGCAGGTTGGTAGGTCACAGGCCGCAGAAAGCCAGGTGAACAATGCAAAGGGTTTTGAATTTGATCCTTGCATCCACAGGGAGCCAGTGGAGGGATTTCAGCACCGGAGAGATGTGGTCCCTGGGCTTGAGGCCAAGGATACATCTTGCGATTCTGTTCTGGATGAGTTGCAGACGGCGCAAGGCAGAAGAAGGGAGATTGAGGAAGATGATGTTGCAATAGTCCAGCCTGGAGAGAACCAGGGCTCTGGAGACAGTGAGCCTCTGGGGGAAAGTGAGAAAAGGTAGAGTACCTCTGAGGAGGTGAAGCGGATAGTTACGATTTTTTAGAGATGTCTGAAATGTGAGAGGAGAAGGAGAGAGTGACCCCCAGGTTTCTTGCTTCGCAGGAGGATACAGGCGCAGGGCCAAGGGAGGCCGGCCAGAGCGACAGTGGGAAAGACCTCTATTGAAGAAGCCTTTATTAGATCCTCTGTCCCCTGCCTGAAACCGCTGAATCTCCCTTCTTCCAATTATGATGAAGCTGATGGAAGCTATTGTTACTCCCCAGCTCTCTAAGTCTTTAGAGAACAATGAGAAGTTACATCCTTTCCAGTCCAGTACCAGGCCACTTAGGGGAACTCAATCGGTCATGGTTTCGATACTGGATGATTTTGACCGCAGGGAGGTTGGAGTCTTTATTCTCCTTGACCTTCTCTGCAGCGTTCGACACCATAGACCATACAATTCTCCTCCAACGCCTGGAACATGCAGGACTGTCGGGCCCTGTTCTTACCTGGTTTTTCTCCTTTCAGCAGGATTTATGCAGACTGTGTCCCTCTCAGGTTTCCTCGTCCCCTCTATGCAAATTCTAGGTGGGGCGCCTGAAGGGCTCCTCATTATCACCTTTGCTTTTTAATATATACTTACGTCCTCTGGCTAATTTAATTGATTCGTTTGGCATACATTTCTATACCTACACCGATGATACCCAATTAATTTTTAACTTTAATACTTTGGCTTCAGACCCACTGTCTAAGCTCAGAGCTTGTATTCCTGACATCGACCATTGGATGTCTAAAACTTAGCGACGATGAAACAGAAATTATGGTAGCCAGCCCTCCTGAGGCGTACTAACTCTGGCAACATGACTTCTGGCCTGTTTCATTGGGACCGTGTCCCTCTCCTAGTCTTTCGGCTAAGAGTTTAGGGGTTAAACTGCAGCCCTCAGGCTCTAGAGAGGGGCAGATTGCAGCAGTTTGTAGGTCAACCTTCCATAAGCTGTGACTTCTTAGGAAAGTGCTCCCCTTTGTGCCTTTGCAGATTCGGGCATTGCTAGTCACAGCTTCCATTATGGGTGCCTTAGACTATTGTAATAGCATCTATCTGGGCCAACCTGAATTTTTGGTCCACCATCTTCAAATCCTCCAAAATGCTGCGGCGCGTTCGGTGCTTATGCCCCACTCCGGTCCTCAGCCTGGCAACTGCTAGCCAAACTCCATTGGCTTCCTGTCAAGAGTCGGATTAAGTTTAAAACACTGTATTACTCATTGTGCCTTTTTTCACATAGGACCATCTTTTTTACAATCTAAACTGACTTCCTATCGTCCTGTGCGTCTCTTACAATCTTCTTCTGCCAATTTGCTGGAAGTTCCTCATTTTTGTAAAGCCTGAGCAGGACGACGTTCTTTTTCATTTCTTGCTCCAGCATTATGGAACTCTCTTCCAGGTCCTTTACGAGAGATTCCAGATCTTCGTTTTCGCTGAGCGCTCAAGACTCTTCTGTTCTGAGTCTGGCAGGATCTGTTCTTCCTTTACTGTTCTTCTCCTTACTGGTTTTTTGCTAGCGCACAGATGACTTTTCTGGCGTGTTTCTTTTTGCGCTTTATAACTTAGCTACATTACATGAGTATGTTTTTATATGGGAATACTAGCATTTGTTGGTGGAGGCAGCATGGAAATGTATGGGCACAGCCAGCATGAAAATGTTTTTTATACTGGCATATATTGAAGGGACCAGCATGACAATGCATTGGGAAATGTGCGTGTGCCCTTTTGCTGACTTACATCTATTGTACTTTTTTCATGAGTTACCCTACACCCTACAGAACCGATTTCAACCTGTCAGGCCTTTTACCCAAATGTTCACAGAAAGAGTGCTGTGTAATGCACCAGTTTAACCCATTATTCAAAAATGTTCTCATGGGAAGGGGAAACCCCACCATAACCTCTCAAACCCGTTTTCATTAGTTCTAGCACCCTTGCTATGCTCGGTCGCAAATCGCATACTTGCAGCCAATATTTACACACTCCAATAAAACAACTCACCAACCACCACTGGTGGCTGGTATATTTGGGGACCATACACTGCCCCCTTCTTTCTACACTAGGTGAAACATTTAAGGTTTGATCAAAAAACATATTTACTTTCACTTGGAGTAGTGCATGTCCCTACAGTGGACATTGCACACACATGGTGGTACAGGCCGGCCCGGGGTGAAGCGTGCCCTGTACTTTGTTAAGGAACTTGGGTCGGGGGCACATTTTGAGCTACGGCGCTGATTGGGCTCTGCTCACCTTGAAGGCATTCAAGTGTGATGTGAATGGTTGAGGGGGGGCACAAACGTGACCAGGACCCTGCTATGGTGCAACAATGTTTAAGAAAACAGACATTTATACAGAGTCTCAGAAGTGAGAGGCATGGAATGACCCACCCCTCCACACTCAAACGCCTTCTTGGAAGGGGCATTGTGGAAGCTTCATTCACAGGCTGGTCCTGGGGAGGTCTCTGAATAACACACCTGGCACTGTGAGAAACCTGAAGGTGTCTCCCTAGTTAGTCCCTGGGGATCTGTCATCAAGGTGGCCAGGAAACAGCCATCGCTATTGGACCCAGTTCCTGTGGGTGGACCAGTGAGGGAGAATCACCCGGATGGTGGGTCCTCAGGGAGTGGGACACCGATGGGTGAGACACAGTATCCCCCTTCTTCCAACACCTTTTCCCCATCCTACCATGTAGGAGATTTAGAAACACTGCTCCCCTCCTTTCCCGACATGAACACTTTCACACATCACCGAAGACAACGGCACTAAGACCAGAGCCGTTTACCTAACATGTCCCAACACGAGGGTCAGGCAAAGTAAGGCAATTGACCAGAAAAAACACACCTGGTGGCCCTTTCCCTTCCCCACAGGGATAAAAAGTGGAGCACGAGAGCACACGAAAAGCAAGGCAGACCGAACGACGGGACAGCTAATCCAGCACGGCAATTCAAGAGGAGCAGAAAGCCAGCGAAAAGCAAAGGGATGACAAGGAGAGAAGCAACCTTGCCCTTTCCGATCCAAACCCGCAGAACCTCCCTGAAAGGTACTGTAAGACCGCAGACAATAACTAAAGTGTGTAGCGGCAGAGGTCAATGGTACACAGAGCATGCCTATGCTGATAAGCAGTACAGAGAGAGACGCCTGCTACCGTGGCACTGTAGTTGACTCCAGATGCTGGAGAAACCAAGCAGTTCATCCCAGTCGGTGAGTCGAGGGGAGAGCCGACAAGAAACCGAACTGTGTTGAATGGAAGTTGCAAAGTAGTGGATGAAGGGACGTTCAAAGAACTGTTCATGTTAAGGGAAAACCAGCTGCAGAAGGGTCCGGCACCATGTGGATGTGCACTCAACACCATTCTAGTGAATCCCACATTTTGGAACTACCGATACCAAAAGACCTTGGGAGGGTCTTCAGCAGAAGGTCAAAGTGGTCATACAGTGGCCTTGCAAAATCCTCTGTACAGTCAAAGTCTTTGACCAAAAACGTAGTGAGAGCGAAGGAAGACCGCTGTGTGAATGGTCATAGTGAACCCAACTGAGGGAGGCTTAGAAGTGTCCACGGGAGTTGTTTAAAAATACATTATTAAGACCTGTGAATACAACAGGACCGAGTGTGGTTGTGAGACGCCATAGTGAACCTGACAGAGGTAGGCGATCAGTCAAGAAGGGTCTGAGCCTGGCCGGAGCCGATCCTAGGGGTGAAAAGTCAGCACCCAAATATTAGTGAATAAAAAAGGGGAAAACGTGTGAGAAAGAGCCACAGTGAAGCGGACTGAAGGAGGCTGAAAATCAATAGGGGTATATGCCCGGAAGAGAGGGATCCAGGGGTGAACCACTATCACCATGACTACAGTTTGAAAGGAACTTTAAGTTGTCGTGCGATACATCAGGTCCTCGAAGGAAAGACTATTTGTGCAAAGAGACTTAACCGTTGAAGAGTTTGATCATTGAAACGGAATTGTCCTCTCGTGCTGGGAAAGCTCGAGCGTAAGTGCCACCTTGTCCCGTGCTCAAAACGTGGGGAAGGGAGATCCCTGGCTACCTCATCCTGACTTATTTGTGAAAACCTCTTCTTTATTGCACACATTTCCCCACACTCTTTCTATCTTAGCTGTCAGGACTGGCAATGTTTTTTTTAGCATAGGCCCTTGTACTTTGACCAGACACCACAAGACTGCCTTATTTTTTCATTTGATGGTCGAATCCTGCTCCCATCTTAGATTTAGGATAGATTAGGCATTTTCCAACCTGCGTACTGTTTAAATAAACACTCTTGAATCAGAATCACTTGTGTTTGTCTTTACTATTGCCATCATGAGTTCCTTACAGCACAAAGAGCTCTGAAAATTACAGATGCACTGAGCCCCAGTCTTGAGGGAAGTTCAGCCCCGCCTCCCCACAATTCACCACGTTAAAAAAGATTGCAGAGTCATGTATCAAAGCCTAGGACATTCAGCGGTTTTCGGTTTTGGGGGACAACATGTGATTGCTTGTCACATAACTTAAAGATAAATGCACCTGCAGACAGATCTACACCCATACAATAGGTTTCTTCTATCGTAGTGGTAGCTGACTCAGATACATTTATAACCAGGGAGTTTTATTGATACTAAATCCTGGTCAATTATTACATTTTCAGGCCTAGCTTGTGCAGCATTTTGCTCCTTGGTAAACAGATAGCACACGCCTCCCCAGAACAGTGCTTTTTTGGCTTGTTTAACGTATCAAGGCCACAGATAACGAGTACTTCTGTGTCCATTTCCCCCAAATGCCCCAAATGTGTTATCGTGGACAAATCATGCCTCCCTCTCTGCCTCGGTTCTTATATCTGGCTGACGTGAGAGCGCCTGGAAACACGGTTGTTAGATGCATTTGAAGGTCGTGTGCCATCACTTCCTGTTATGTCATTTGGGGGTGGGGTAAAATGACATCACTTCCTGTGATGTCGGAGGTTAAGGGTCATGTGATAACACTTCTGCTACCCCCAACATGTTGGTGAATTGACGTCCCTGACTGTGGGGGTTTTCTAATGCAAAGTGCTGCCAATTAAGCGTAAAATTGAGACGTTAAAGGCTTACACCAGTCTTTACAAATATTTTACAAATTTTTTGAGGCAGAGTGGAAGGCAGGAGAGGGCAATACGTTTCCACTTCCGCCTGCAAAATCACCTAGTCTTACACTTACATAAGATTGTCATACAGGCGTAAAACAAATGGATTCATTTGTAATCGGACTGCATTTAGCAACTGCTAAAAGCAGGCAGATCGCAACTTAAGCAATTATAAATAACATCTGCAAAGCACAATTGGCAGGCGGCATTTCCAACATAGCACAAAGTGTAAGATGCAACTGTAAAAGCGATTTTGCCTGCTTTTGGTCTTTTCCCTTTGCATTCTGTTTTGTTAATGCGTAGAATTGCATGCAGGGTACCCAACAGCAGGTACTACACGCACGTGCAAACATTGCTGGTGCTATGCATGCAATTACCCCTTAACAAAATGAGCTAATAGACTTCTTCGCACTTTGCCCATCGGCCATCCACACATTCCCTCGTTTGGTGTCGGTTTCACTGCAGGAAATGTCAGCACCTTGCTCGAAATGCGTGTTTTCTCTGGCGACAACGAAACTGAACTCCTCCATCAACGTCTGGAATAATGAGTGTACTGGTCCCGTCAGGTGTGTCCTTCCCCTTCTAGACAACTACGGCTATATCCGCCATGATACTTACTGCAAAAGAGAGGCCACATGTTTCAAGCACGTCATATGGCAATGAGCACCCCATCAGCATGCAGGGAGGGGGTTCCGAATAACCCGGTGGGAAGTTGAAAGCAGACTCGCTATTGACCGTGCCAACAGTGTCCCTCTGGCCATGTGAAGAGCAAAATCCAGTGTAAAGTCAATCAATGATGGTGTACCACCAAGTGTGTGAGAGGTGGTGAACCAGGTCACATTGTCCCTGCTCTTTTCTCTGCTACCAACCCCAGTGGTGAAATGATGGCATTCACCATAGAAGGGCCTGGAATAGTTTTGTGACCCATCCATGTACAAGTTACTCCTGTGAACTCTTATTTTCTTAGCAGTTTCCTTTCTATCAGATGTTCCTCTTTTGGGATTTTAAAACCGTACCATAAGCTCGGGATAGTAATAAAAAAAAATGTCAAGTTGTTGCTTGGCTACCAGTGAGGGGCACTTTGGCCAAATGCCGGCAAGGGCCACTTTGACCGAGACCTACCTTTGTTTTCCATTATGCATGTGCCTGAAATATTCTCCTTCTTGGCCCAAACGACATGCAGTGGTGGTGTGGGGATCCGTGCACTCTGCACACACCTGTGCAAATCTGCATGCTTTGCCATAACACACACATACCCATACATTCAGCCTCATTACGAGTTTGGTGGTATCACGGCAGTAATACCACCAAATGGTATTCCGATCACCACAACTTGGTCTGGCAGTAGTAGCAGCCGATTACAAGTGGTGGTAAGCAGTGTTAGTCCTCAGTAATTGGAGTTCATAGAACTGGGTGGTAAAGGGGAGGGAATTACCTCAAGCATTTTTCTCAGCATTACCTCCAGACCTGTAGTTCGGGGATGAGGTAATGCGGTGGTAATTCAGTGGAAAGTACGTTAACACTGCATTACCACCGTTTTACCACACCGCCGAACTCGTAATGAGGCTACCCACATACTCAACTGAACCGAAAATAGCTATTTCCATGGAGCACAGTCAGCCACAGCATAATGGAGGGCGGGTCTTTGCATGCAAGTGTTGAGACACAGCAGTAATAATCTCTGGGGATTGCTGCAAATCTTCATTTACATTTTTTGGGGAGGCAAGGGGGTTCTTGTGCCTTGGTGTCCTTTGAGACATTCTGTACTTTAAAATACAGACAGGCTTCAAATGGGAGACTTACAGGAATGGCCTTCTGCCCCTCCATCAAAGGGCCAGCGGCAGGCCATACAAAATTGAAGTACATTCCATCAAGGGCAGATCCTCTACCGGTGACAGTAAGATTGCACAACTCACGGGCAAGGAGATCTATTTTTATTCCAGGCTACTTTAGCCCTATAATGGGGGGCTAATGGGAGGGGGTTGGGGTGGCTGGGTTCCCATGCAAAGGGCATTCTACTTGCTCTGCACCTGCCTGATTGCTATATGCTGCACCGCCAACTGCCGCAGCATTTAATTGTCCTAATATTGGTAGAATGAGCCTGGTGTGCTGGGTAAAAGTTACCTCATTCTACATGGAAAACATGTTAATTCCATCTACTGCCATGTGGCAAATAATTTGGTGCGTCTAGGCTTCATAGTTGCTTGAACAGAAAACCATCATGCCATGATTCCCTATGCCAAGGGCCATTTCTGGAGCAGGGCGATGGGTACAGTAAAGAAGCTTAACAAAAGCAGTGGGGAGAGCCCTGTGCAACAAATATATGAGAATTCACCATTCAAATGAGCTGGAAGATACAGGACATGCGTTGATCGCTAATGAGGCCTTAGTCTGATTTCCAGTTGTAAATTGCTAATCACGAAACTGGACGCCTATCGAGTCTTCCCGCTTCGCCACACTTTGTGCTCTTGGACAAACTAACCCCTGAAACTGTGTTCCAACCCTCCCACTACAAAATTCTGAAAGGCATTCGGCTGGCCATAGGCATAGGCTGGTCTTCAAAGTTGTTCATAGAACACGTTCCGGCTCCCAGTAAAGCATGTGAAGCTGGCATATATGACTAGTCACACATTGAAATAGGAAATAGTTGAGGCCTCTGATAAGGATAAGGGGCATGTAACTACATTTCTGGAGAAAATGATCAGATATTTACCAAATTTCAAGGAATAATTAGACAGTGAAAAATATTAACATTCCAACGTGATAAACAGAGTATGTGACCACATGTGTTTACACTGTAGCCAAAAAAATAGGATCATATGTACACACAGGAAGTCGAAGGAAAGAGAATACAACAAACTAGGGAAACAACACCATCCCATACGTAGTAGAATCTTCAAATGAAGACAACATCCAATCAACCGTAGCTGCATCAACTCACTTTTATTTTTTTAGATGAGATGCAGATACTATATGCAGAAAGGGATCCCCAGTGACAGGCAGTGAGAAGAGGACGACAAAGAAAACCAGGGGGTAAGAGGAAAAGGGGTAGCAGGATGTCAGGACAACAGTAGTTACCACCCCCGATCCAAACATGGTTGCAGAAAAAAACTGCAGCAAACAATGTAACCAATCTGACCAACAACATCCTGATGATGAAATGTCAGTATTACATTTGCGTTTATCCTACAGCCCCACGGCTAATGGGGATTTAGTGGACTCCAAAATAGACATCTGAGTTGTACGTTTCGTTTCATGAAAATATTTAATAAGGAATGAAACCCTGCCTTCTGTTACCAACCCCACACGAGTTTTCTCTGAGAGCCACAGAGCTCTCAATACTTAACTTGATTCCAGCAGGCAAAAGAGATATGATGCTCTTGGAAGTGTTCTTTCCCTTGGTTTTGACAATAACTCAACTGTTACAAGAGGATTCAAGTCGAAGTCTAGATTTGTTCTGCCTAACATTGCGATCAGATACATGTCTGAATATAAAAGGAACGTAGTCTTTGAGTGAATAAATATGCAATGTACTAAACAGCCTATTTAACTCAGAAATGAGAGCTCAAGTCTTTAATTGCTGACCATAAGTGTGTAATAAATGCGTCTGATGAAAATACAGCAATATGATCCTTTGGGGACAAGAGCAATGCTTGGCAGAACTTAACGATTAGTCATTTGTTCTCATGCGTTTTATTACTGCCTGGTCTATGTATGCATGGTGTTGTCATTAGGTTCTGAGAGTTGAAGGTGGCATGAGTGTTGACTACTGAATGCTCTACATGTGACAGTTGTGGAGATGCTGGCTGTGAGAGAGGGTGTGGTGGTGGAAGTTCCCTTACCATACCGGAGTCTTGTGTCTTGTAAGCTTGGGGCTGATCTATCCTAAATTGTAACAAAGAGGCTTTCCCTTGGTACGTACAGTTCCTCATCATCTAAGAAATGTACCAAAATGTCACCCCAAACACCGAGACCATGACGTGAACGCACCTTTGCGCAGTACTAAAATGCCGACGCCCCCCACTACACTGACTAATGGGAGCAGGGGCGGCCCCCGCTTCCCTTAGTCGGAGTAGTCTAGGTCGGGGGTGTCCCCCACTTCGATTAGATGGTAGTGGGGGACAATAAAGAAAACACATTTTTTTAAAGAAAAAAAAGACCCGCCGCACCAGTTCAGACCCATGTTAGTGGGAGAGAACTGACACTGCAGGGATGCAGG
The DNA here is from genome assembly GCF_040938575.1 of Ambystoma mexicanum. Taxonomy (NCBI): domain Eukaryota; kingdom Metazoa; phylum Chordata; class Amphibia; order Caudata; family Ambystomatidae; genus Ambystoma; species Ambystoma mexicanum. The sequence continues at coordinate 559,025,714 of NC_090931.1, forward strand.
AGGGACAGCAGTGCACATGGAACTGTGCCGCAGAAAAAGGTAAGTCGGTAGTCCGGTAGAGGGATGCGGGGCACAGTGATGTGAGAACTGTGCCACGCCATAATGTGAGTCAGCAATTTGAAAGTGGACATTGGCGTGCAGTGATCACATAGCTCCGTCCTCTCTGGGAAAAGACACTTAGAAACATTGGCGACGAGTTGGACCTACTGTCTTACCTGCTGTGAAGCAGCTGTGCTGTGCTGGGGGGACAGCCTGAGGACATCAACCACCCTCCAAAACGAAACCAATAAAAACAGTACTCCCTCTCTACATTGCTTTTTGGAGGCCAGCATCTAGCAAGAACGAGCTCATCACCAAGAGCAGAAACCCTATGTCTGCCTGATGCCTCCAATGTTTCTATGCCTGGGACTATTATCAGATTTTAGCCAATGTTTATACCATTTGAAGAGGCTTTGTTGATGGTCTTGGAGAACTAGAATATTCAAATAAGGATGATGGTAATAATTTTTAGCTTGGAGGCGGCAAACGCTTTGTCTTCCTTGTTGTTGGAACAAGTCTTTACTGGGCTCTGGAAGGGCCTGAGGCACCGTCAATTCAGCACTGAATCCCTGGGTTGCCTTATCCTGCAAGGCATCCAGTGTCATCTTGAGAGTAATCCCTGGGGTCTGGAGCTCCGTTCACCACCGAGCCATCTGAAAAATGTCAGAACAGAAGTAAAGTGGTGCACCATAACACCTTGGAACAGCTCAGCAGTGATGATGCACGTCTGATGCATCGGCGAGCGGAAAAGTCCTTATACAGCCACCCCCTTCCCATGGCGAGATATCATTGTAGTTCTTGGTGGGACTGGAAGTCCAGGGCTGTTATGTCCTGGTGTGCCATCAAGAAGATGGAGGACACAAGTAATGATCCGGCTGGGGAGCAAGTGGCACAATAGTACAGGTACAATGAGGTTTGGCTTGTGGTACCTACTAATATCATAGGTGCGAGAGGTTCCCAACCCGTTCCTATACTGGAGCATGTTATAGATTATACGCCATACTAGTTTCATTGTGTGCCACACTGATCAGTTCTTCGGAGCACTGAACAGTTCTAATTTGGCTACTAATGTTATGAATATTGTTATGAGGCGGATTGAATTGAATTTAGGAGGGTACTAAAACACTGCAACACTTGTTCTGCTGTGATGGGCATGGGTTTTCACTCACTAGAGTTGTAGAATGGGTGGCAGCAGTGATATGGTATTATAATATTTATTGGCGCTGCATGTATTTTGTGATGTGAGGCCTGCATTTTGGAATAGTGCAGGTTTAGGTGTATGCCTACCATGGCTTCCATTTAGAGCTCATAAGTAAGTGCAAATAAGGGTTAGATACCAGAGTGCTTACATGTTGTATGGTTTATTGGAATTTTAGTCATGTAACAATGCCTTTTTTGCCCAGGAACGACCAAGTGTGCAAACGTTAGGCTCAGACTATGGACTTTAACAATGCCAACACATACCTGTGTCAATGAATGCCAATGTGTTGTTTTGGGTTGGGGGGTGGCATGGCAATGTTTTATTTCACTTGTTATATATGTGTCTGGGACTAAGATTTTACCACTACAAATTGGGGTTGTAGCCTAGCAAACCGCGGGTACAGTAGTTGGTTGTCGATAAGTACTTAACATGAGATGCAGCGTCAGTGTTCTTATGTTTGGCTCCCAGTGCCTCTGAGGTGCTCACTGTCTGAAGGGTGGTTGCCAGAGAGTAAGTGTGAAGGTAGATTGGTTTAGTCAGGGTATACTTTTGTACTTGGCTTGAGTATTGCCAACCTCTCGTCTGATTTATTTTGTTTTGTTGCTTTGGCGTAAGGGGTGGCCTGGTTCAGGGTTGTTTGTCCCGCTGTCATATGGCCGTGTGCTTTGGAACGCATGAGAGGACATCCTGAGGGTGCTAGTCTCTGGGTAAAGTGACGATCAGGTTGTGACACGTGTCACCCAGCAATGGTGAGGTTGAGTGATACCCCTGGTGTGAGCGGTATTTAGTACTGCACACTGTGGAGGGAAGTAGGGTCATTGTCTAGATATTGGATTCTGAGTGTTAGGTTGTTGGAGAATATATAGTGAATAAAGTGCCACCTCTTTATTGCATATGTCTCTTCATTACTTTCCAGGACCTTGAGGTAGTCTACTTTACAACAGTACATAGGTCTCTTGTCTATGAAGAGGTTAGTAAAGGAACGACAGGCTAGAGTGTGTGGGGGTGTGATGTTCTGACAAGGGATCCTCCCGCATTATACCACCCCCAGGGGGACTTTTGGGTAGCTGCCTCACCTCCCTGCCCTCATGGAAAAGGGTACCCCCTCGAGGAGAACTGAGGAGAGGTAATGTATCGTTACAGTACATACAGCTATGTCTATTCATCTCTTTAAATGGCTTAGTCACTGTATAATAACGAGGTCTGCTTTAAAGAAAGCATTCCTGCTTAAACATACATCTTAGGTTTCACCATAATTCAAATTGAGTTGACCACTTCAAGGTTACATGTTAAAAAGGAAAAATTATCTTTGTGTAATTCCTACTGGTAATAACACTTTAATAAAGTGTGGGCCTATCAACAAATGTAACTCAACCTATATAAGTCTTAGTTACTTACCTGTAACTGTATTTCTCCAGCATTGGTATCTTTCATAGATTCAGATGCTTGAATATTCCCCGTTGTCAGATCGGGAATCCTCTGTGATTTAAATAATTATTACACATTTTAAATATATACATTATTTCCATAGAAATATGACTGTAGATTGGCCATTATGGTCTATGAGCTAGTCCCTCCACCTCACTTTGGTCCTTTATGGCTCTAACCAATGAGGTGGCAGGGTTTAAGCTCCACCCCAGTCAGCCATCTTCAGAATTTGAACCATATAGAACTACAGTATGATGGATGCTGAGCGTAGGAGCAGCCTCTAGGGGAGGCGGGTGGGCGCATGTGAATCTATGAAAGATACCAATGCTGGAGAAGAACAAGTTACTTCTTACCTTGTAACGTTCTTTCGACGGGATGTTCCTCCGACGTATTCCTCATCTTAGATATCTCCTTCCAGCTCTGCTGGCCTCGGAAAATTTTTTCTCTAGAGGGCGCTGCGCGTCAACGTCCTCCGAGTCGATGTCCTTCGACAGCCGCCCTATCGACGTCGACGTCATCCTGCCTATAAAGGCCGCGCGCAGCGTCCGTTGCTCAGTTCCGTTTTGTAGCCCACAATAATACTTTCTGTACTAACTAATCACCCTGAAGGAGCGTAAGCTGCAACAACAAGGGAAGTAGAACTGCGGGGATGGATGGGAGGGTCGATGAGGAATACGTCGGAGGAACATCCCGTCGAAAGAACGTTACAAGGTAAGAAGTAACTTGTTCTTCGAAGGGATTGTGTCCTCCGACGTATTCCTCATCTTAGATAGGCTCCCATAGCAGTATTCTATATTTGGAGGAGGGAGTACTGACTTCACGCTGTCTTCTATTGATGAATAGAATGCAGTACAGCCCTTCCAAACCTAGTCTCTTGACTGGTGGAGGAATCCAGATTGTAAAAACGTGTAAAGGTATGGACAGACGACCATGTAGCGGCCGCACATATGTCTTTAACCGGCACGCCTCTTTTGAGGGCCGATGAAGCTGCAATACCTCTGGTCGAATGAGCCCTAAGGTTTTGAGGGGGCTCTTTCCCTGCCAGTTTATAACATTCCAGAATGGCTAGAATGATCCATCTGGAAATGGTCTGCTTAGTTATTGGTAACCCCAGCTTGTGACCTGTGTAACCTACAAACAGCTGGTCTGCCTGTCTTATCCTGGCTAGTCTACTAATGTAAAAACTTAAAGCCCTCCTAGGGTCTAGCCTGTGTAACCTCTCTTCCTCTTTCCCCGGGTGAGGAGGAGGATAGAAAGATGGTAGGGTAATCTTCTGAGTGATATGGAATTCAGAAACCACCTTTGGGAGGAAATTAGGCTTCACTTGGAGGACAACTTTGTCTTTGTGAAAGATTGTATGAGGGGGTTTACAAGAAAGAGCTTGTAATTCGCTCACCCTTCTAGCAGATGTAAGTGCTATTAATAAAACAGTTTTAAGGGTAAGGAATCTTAACGAACAAGAATGGAGAGGTTCGAAAGGTGTACCCATCAGGAAAGTTAGTACTAAGTTTAAATCCCAAAGGGGAACTTGGAATGGTCTTGGGGGATAAACATTGGTTAACCCCTTTAGAAACTGTATTACCAAGGGTAATTTGAAATAGGATGGTTCTTCCGCAGTACGCTTAAAGATGGATAGCGCTGCGAGATAGCCCTTAATGGTGCCAATTTGAAGGCCTGAATTTGCCAAATATAGTAGGAAGGACAAAACCATTGGTGTACCACATGAAAAAGGGTCGATATTCTGTTCTCTACACCAGCTGCAAAATCTGTTCCAATGGCAGCGGTATAAAGACTTTGTTGCTGGCCTCCTTGCCGAAAGCAACACCTCCATATCATCATCAGGGAGGTCCCAATCCTTGTACCTCAGCCTTTCAGAAGCCAAGCGTGAAGGTTGAGGGTTTTGATGTCTGGATGGAGAACCTGACCTCCCTTCTGTGAGAGTAGGTTCTCTCTGAGTGGAAGTCGAATTGGAGGGCAGATGGACAAGTCTAGAAGGTCCGGGTACCACGTTCTCCTGGCCCAATCCGGGGCAATTAGGATCATGGTTCGTCGGAATCTTCTCAACCTCCTGATCATTTGAGGAATGACAGGGACCGGTGGGAACACGTACAGAAGCGGAAACTCCCAGTCCACTATGAACGCGTCTCCCAGAGCTCCTCTCGGGGGAAATTCCCTTGAGCAGAACAGGTCGCATTTCCTGTTTAGGCTGGTGGCGAACAGATCTACCTGAGGGGTTCCCCAAAGGGCGAAGATCTCTTGAAGGACTTCCTGAGCTAGCTCCCACTCGTGGGAGACTGTGTTCTGCCTGCTCAGAGCGTCCGCTGTCAAGTTCTTCTCTCCGGCTAGGTGAACTGCCGATAGAGAGATTCCTTCTTGGATTGCCCAAAACCAGAGCTGCATTGCCTCTCTGCACAGGGGTAGTGATCCTACGCCTCCTCTTTTGTTGAGGTAATGCATGGCCACCGTGTTGTCCGTCATTATCAGGACGTCCTTCCCTTGTACAGCTGGCAGGAACGCCTTCAGCGCAAGTCTGATGGCTCTCAGCTCTAACAGGTTGATGTGTAGTCTGGACTCCGATGGAGACCAACGACCGCTGATGGTCAAGTCGTTGGCGTGGGCACCCCACCCCGCGAGTGAGACATCCGTGACTACTGCTATCTCCGGCCAGGGTTGCCAAAACTGTTCTCCTTTCAGAATGTTCTCCTGACAGGCCCACCACTGAAGGTCTCGAGCCACCCTGCCGGGAACCTGAAGAAGATCTGTCATTCTCCCTGAGAATTGTGACCACTGAGTCCTCAGTGCCCACTGGAGGGATCTCATTCTCAGGCGAGCCTCTGGCACTAGGAAAATGCAGGATGCCATGAGGCCTAGCAACCTCAAAAAGTCGAAGGCTGGGAGACGTTGGGCATGCTGGAACTCGGTAACCATCTGTAGAATATCTTGAGCCCTCACCTCTGGTGGCCAGGCTTTTCCCAGGGAAGTATCCAGGATCGCTCCTATGAACTGGAGTCTCTGCGATGGTATCATTTGTGACTTCTTTAAATTGAGGGAGAAGCCCAGTCTGTGAAGGAAGTGGCACACGTGATTTAGCTGGATCTGAGCTTGTTCCGGAGAAAACAGCCCTGATCAACCAATCGTCCAGGTAGGGGTAGACGTGAATCCCTTCCCTCCTTAGACTTGCAGCCACTACCGACATTAACTTGGTGAAGACCCTCGGGGCGGAGGTCAGCCCAAATGGCAGCACTCGAAATTGATAGTGAGAGTTGCCAATTGCGAACCTCAGGTATTTCCTGTGTTTGAGCTGGATAGGCACATGGAAATAAGCGTCCTGAAGGTCCAGAGATACCAACCAGTCCTGGAACTGAAGGGCCTGGAGGATCTGAGAAAGAGTGACCATCTTGAATTTGTCTTTTCTGAGGAATTTGTTCAATTCTCGCAAGTCCAAGATGGGTCTCAGTCCTCCGTCTTTCTTTGGAATGAGAAAGTAAGGGGAGTACCAGCCCTTGTTCCTCTCCGCTACAGGTACCGGTTCTATGGCACCTTTCTCTAGCAGGTCCAAAATTTCCTGCAAGAGGAGCGGATCTGGAGCTTTCTGAGAGCTGATCCCCGGTGGATGACTCTGAGGTATACGTAGGAAAGGCAGGCAGTAACCTTGGGCAACTGTTTCCAATGCCCAAGCATCTGACGTGATAGCCTGCCATACCGCCAGATGTTGAGTCAACCTGCCTCCTACAGGTGTCCTGTGAGGGGAGTCCTCAGAGTGGTTTTGGGGCGGCGGATGCAGATGCCGATGGTAAAGAGGCACCTGCTGTTGCTGCGGCTTTTGAATACCTACTTCGTCCACCTCGGGTAGTTCTTCTTTGACCCCTTTGAGCCGGTCGTCCTCTACCTCTTCCGAATGCGGAGTAGAAGCGAAAGGACTTGCCCCTCGCAGAGGTTCCTGTGGGACGAAAAGGAGTCTGACGGATTGCAGCTCCTAGGGATTTTGCTGCTGCTTTTGAAGTTTGCAGTTTCTCTAAACTGTCATCCGCCTTTTTCCCGAACAAAGAAGAGCCATCGAATGGCATGTTCAAGAGGCTGGCTTGCACATCTGGGGCGAAACCCGACTTTCTCAACCAAGCGAATCTCCTGGTTGATGTACTTGCCGCCATTGCTCTGCTGATACTGTCAGCCGAATCAATGCCCGTCTGGAGGGATTCGCACATGGCGTCTTTACCGTCCTGTATAATATTCAGGAACGCATCCCTTTCTTCTCCCTCCGGGATGCAGTCAGCCGCTGTAGAAGCACACTCCCAAAGTGTATGGCTGAACCTAGCAAGAGTGCAAGTAGCATTAACAGACTTTAACGCCATGCTACATGCTGAAAAGACTTTCTTTGCCATAGCATCATATTTTTTATCGTCCCTGTCCTGTGGGACTGTAGGATAAGCCGTCTTGACATCGGTAGAGGATGCTGCTTGTACCACCAGACTTTCTGGGGATGGGTGTTTAGACAAAAACTCTGGGTCTGTGGAAGATACCCTGTACTTTGTAGACAGTTTTTTATTTACTGCTGGTATTACATCTGGGGTTTCCCAGTTTGTCATGATCTTTCTCTGAAGAGCTTTAGGAAAGGGCACCACAGGATCCTCTTGTGGGCCTTTGTCAAGAATATCCGTGAGGTCATCTTGTTGGAAAGATTGTGAAGGTGCAGACCACCCCATGAACTCTGTAATCCTGGCCATTAAGGCTCTGTAGGGGGTTTCAGCATGCTCCCCCGGGTCTGGCTTACCAAACTCCACCTCAGGGGAAGTGTCTAACCCACTTGCCTCATGTAAAGAATCATGAAGATCCTTTAATCTGCGCTCTTCAGAGGAAAATTCCTCTCTAACTCGGGTTACAGGTCCCTGTAACTCAAATGTGTCTTCCTGTTCAGACAAATCACCCTCTTCTAAAATTGAGGATATAGTTCTCAATTGTTCTGAACTCATAAAGGGAGTAAATCCCATTTCCAAGGCAGAGGGTGCCGAACTTGTCATTATTGGCCTCGAAAACGTCGATGTCGTCGACGCCGACGTCGAAGGCTTCGAGCGTGGCGTCGAAAACAGAGGTGGAGGCCTCGAGGACCTCGACAGAATTGGAATTCTACTCGACAATATCGAAGCCATCGACGTCGAGGGCCTGGGGATAGTCACTGGATGTGTGGTAACCGTGACTTTTCTTGGCATCGACGCCGGTGTCGAGGCTGGCGTCGAGTCGACAGACCCGTGTGTCGAAGGTCCCCTCGACAACGGCGTCGAAGACATCGACCTCGACGGGACCGTCGACGGCATCGACGGAACCTTCGAGGAAGGTTTGGAGGTCATAGTCCTGCTCGAGGGTTCGAGACGCGCTCGAGAGGTTTCTTTCGCCGGGTACTGCGACTCGCGGCGTTTTTGACCTTCGGGTCTTTCGACCAGAGCATCGCTCTCGAGGGGGTCGAGGCCGCTTTCTCGAAGACGCTCATCATATTCTTTCGGAATTCCTCCCATTCAGCCCGGGAACTATGTTTCGTGGGGCAAGGGATTCTTTTTGGCGAAACAGAGGAAGAGGAAGACGGAGAAGGGGATCTTCGACGTCTCCTCTTCGAGTGCTTCGATCTCGAGGAGTGACGAGACCCACTCCGAGACCTGGAGCGCGAATGGTGACGAGGAGACGAATGTCTCGACTTCGTCGACGAAGAAGAAGCTTTAAAAGTCTTACCTTTCTCCAGCTTCCCCCTACGCTCCTTCAGGGCCTTAGCTGTCATGGACATACAGTCCTCGCATTCCGAACAATGGTGTTCAGCTCCCAAACACCACAGACAAATTCTGTGAGGATCGGTCAACGACATCTTTTTCCCACAATCTCGACATTTCTTGAAGCCGGATCGAGGAGTTGTCGGTTTCGACGAGGAAGCCATCGAGTACGGATCGAATAACTCGAGGTAAATAGGATTAATCTGACTAAGAACTGAGCAACGGTATTCCGAGGCACTGAGTAAGCGCGGAAAAACGGAACTGAACAACGGACGCTGCGCGCGGCCTTTATAGGCAGGATGACGTCGACGTCGATACGGCGGCTGTCGAAGGACATCGACTCGGAGGACGTCGACGCGCAGCGCCCTCTAGATAAAAAATTTTCCGAGGCCAGCAGAGCTGGAAGGAGATATCTAAGATGAGGAATACGTCGGAGGACACAATCCCTTCGAAATACAGTTACAAATAAGTAACTAAGACTTCTCCAGCATTGGATCTTTCATAGATTCAGATGCTTGAATAGAATACCAAGCATTTAAAACATGCCCACATCATATATACATAGATATGCAGAAAAACATCTGCAAGCCTTTGCCATACAGCAACACAAAGTTTACATACCCAGGGAAAGGCGAGAGGAAGGCCGATCCCACCTTATGCAAAGAGGTGGCGGAGCACTGCCTGGCCAAATGCGGATTCTTTGTTGGTATCTTATGTCAGGCAGTAATGCTTGGCGAACGTGTGCAGAGTGCTCCAGGTAGTGGCTCTGCAAATGTCCTTCAATGCTACCCTTGCGTGAAACGCCACTGAAACTGCTCTCCCTCTGGTGGAGTGCGCCGAAGGATGCCTGGTGAGGGGGTCGCCTTTAGACTGGTGACAGTGGGTGATACATTGAGAAACCCAACGTGCCAAACATTGTTTTGAAATATGTTGACCTTAAGTGCGGCCAGAAAAAGCCATGAACAATCTGTTGGAGGAGCGGAACTCCTCAGTTCTCTGTAAGTAAAACTTTAGAACCCTCGCCCCATCTAGTGAATGCAAAGTTCTCTCTGCATCAGAGGTGTGATCTTGGAAGAAAGTTGGGAGGACAATGCGCTCCATGAGAGTCATCTCCAACAAAACCTCGGGAAGAAATTTGGATGAGTTCTCAGAATGACGCAGTCTCTATGGAACAAGGTAAAAGGAGGTTTTGATGATAAAGCATGTAACTCACTGATCTTCCTGGCAGATGTGATGGCTATAAAGAAAGCGGTTTTCCAAGATAAGAATTGTCACATCTATGAATAGGCTCGTAAGGTGGTTCAATTACAACTGACAGTACCGTGTTTAGGCTCAGAATGGGACCGATGTTGGCATAGGTGGGTAAGTACGCCTCAGCCCTTTCAGGAAGATCTTAACAGCTGGTTGAGTGAGCAATGACTGTTTATCTGGATTTGTCGTATATGCCGCTATGGCAGATAGATGAACATTGATAGAGGATAAAGATAATCCTGCTTTGGCCAAGTACAGTAAGTAAGGTAGAACTTGTTCCACCGATGCTGTGAATGGGTTCACTGATGATGTTTCGCACCACTTGGAGAAACAAGTCCATTTCCGGATATAGGTGATCCAAGTAGAATGAGCCCTAGATGCCTTGATAATATCCCAGCAATCTGCAGGGAGATCCAGATTCATTAGCTTCCGCTGCTCAGAAACCAGGCTTTGAGAGATAGGATCGCTGGGTCATCGTGGAGGACCTTGCGGTTTTGTTGTGTCAAAAGCTCCTGATGAGCTTTGAGATGAATTGGGGGCCAATGGGAGAGGTGTTGTAGGGTTGAGTACCAGATCTGCCGGGCCAAATCCGGGGCTATCAGGATCATTGAGCAATTCTGTTCCTTCAGTCTGCACAGCGCTCTCGCTATGAGAGGGATGGTGGGAAAAGCAAAAAGGAATTTCCCTGTCCAAACCATTGAGAACGCATCTCCTATTGACCGATGCTCTGGGTACCTGGAGGCAAATTCGTGGCATTTCCTGTTTGCTTTGGTGGCAAAGAGGTCGATCTGTGGATGACCCCATTCGGAAAATATTCATTGGACTTCTTTCTCGTCTGGTTGCCACTCGTGAGATGTCGTGAACTCTCTGCTTAGTTTGTCCACTAGGACTTTGTCCACTCCTGGAAGATGTTCCGCTTTGATTTGGACTCTGGTGCAATGCCCATGCCCATAGCAGTTGAGCTTCTTGTGACAAGATCTCTGACTTGGTGCCTCCTTGTTTGTTCGTGTAATGCATGGGGGTCGCATTGTCTGTCTGGATGGTCACCACCCGCAAAGGCTAATACCGGGAGGAAGGCTTTCAGCGCCCACTGTATTGCCCTGAGCTTTAGGACACTGATGTGCAGTTGAGATTCCTCAGCGGACCATGTGCCCTTGGCTTGGAGGTCCTCTAGGTGAGCTCCCCAGCCCGACAGAGATGCATCTGTCCTGAAGAGAAGGGTAGATGTTGGTGCCTGAAAAGCCATTCCCTGTAACAGGTTTTGAGGTGTATTCCACCATCGAAGTGCCTGCCTTGTGTAATGTCTCTGGTAGTTGGACGGTATCCTCCCATGAACAGAGTGCTTTTTTCCATTAGTGGTCCAGGGCCGCCTGGATTGGTCTCATGCAAAGTCTGCAATTTGGTATGAGAAATATACATGAGGACATCATGCCCAGGAGAGATTTGAAAGAGCGTACCTTGGTTGCCACTCTGTCTAGGAACTATAAGGTCAAGTGGAGAATAGCTGCTACTCTGTCTGCCGATGGTCTTACCCTGGGAATGCTGGTGTTGAAGTCCGCTCCTAGGAAGAGAACTATCTTGCTGGGCACTGGGCAGGATTTTGTTTCGTTTATTGAAAAACCTAACCCTTTTAAGAGATTTATTGTTCTCGAAACTGAAAAGCGTGCGAGTTTGTATGAACTTGCCCTTATCAATCAGTCGTCCAAATTAATGAAGTTACTCAACGTATTGACTACCTTACTCTTAGTCCATAGTCCCCTTTCCTCCATACTTGTGGGACGGGACCGGAGCACTTTTGTAAAAAAAAAATAAAAAAAAAAAAAAATTCAAATTGAAAATGTGTCTTTCTTCTCTTTTTACATGGGTTACCGCACACGGCCACAACCCAGCCCTCCTTAGCTCCACCACGTGCATCGCCCTTCAGTCCTTTTGAATTGCTAGGTCTGAGAGCATTTAAGCAATAATAGAGGATACTTATTAGAGGGGATGGTGGGCGGGTTTATGGAGGAAAGGGGGCTATGGACTAGGAGTAAGGTAGTCACTACGGTGAGTAACTATATTATACTCCTACGTCCTGTCCCCTTTCCTCCATACTTGTGGGAGATTACCAAGCATTCCTTACAGAATAACAGGTGGATGGAACTCCTTTATTGAAAAAGGTTTTTAAGAACAGCTTGCCCGAACTGAGCATCAGCTCTAAGCAGTAATGTTTCATAAAAGCTGATGGGGAAGCCCACGAAGCTGCTTTGGCAATGGTTTCCCAGGGAACAAATTTTTGGAAGGCAATGGCGACTGCCTTACCTCGCACAAGTTGGGCATGAATTCCCTTCGGAGACTGACGGCCCTGAACGGCATAAGCTTCAGAGATACAGGAAGCAATCCATCAGGAGATAGTTGCTTTCCAAGCTGGCTTTCCTTTCGGGTCTCCGAAGGTCACCATGAGTTGGGAAGAGCTCTGAAGATTAGATGTTCTGTCCAAATAAAACTTAAGAGCTCGCCTTACATCCAAATTATGTAGAACCCTCTCGGCATCTGAAGCTGGTTCTGGAAAGAAGACTAGTAAGGAAATAGACTGGTTCAGATGAAAATCAGATTCCACCTTTGGAAGGAAAGAAGGATTGGTCCGGAGGACAAACTTATCCTTGTGAAAGGTGAGAAATGGATGCTCTACCCACTAGGCCTGAAGCTAGCTTATAGGCCTTGCCGCAGTTACCGCAATCAGAAAGGCAATTTTCCATGAAATGAATTTCAAGCCTGCCGTAGCAATGCGCTCAGAGGGTTTATGGCATAAAGCAGTAAGGACCACATTAAGATCCCACTTGGGATGTGGGTTGCATACAGATGGTCATAGATGCAATCCACCTACAAAGTGCCTTTTATTGACAGGGTTTGTCAAAGAAAAAGAGCAAGAGTCCGTGGACAGATAAGCAGCAATAGCCGACAAATAAGTCCTACAAGACAAGACATGCATGCCCGAAGCTCCCGGATGAGAAATGAAAGCCAGGACCGTATCGATGACAGCTTCTCTGAGGTCCAGCTTTTTCGCTAAACACCAATGACAGAAACTGAGCCATTTGCTCCTGTACTGAGACCTCGTCGAAGGCTTTCTTGCCGCCTGGATTATATGCATATTATCCGCAGACAAATTGAAGCAGTCTAAAGATTTGAACTCGGGCACCAGGCTGCCACGCTGAATGATTGTGGGGAGGGGTGCTACATCTGCTGATCGCTCTGGTGAAGCAGATGGAGAATCAGCAGAAGCCTGATCGTTGAGCAGACTGACAGATGCTGAAGCTCCGAAAACCAGAATCTGGTTGGCCTCCACGGGGCTACGAACAGGAGAGTGCAATTTGGCGTGTTCCTGAGCTTGCATAACGCCCAGTGAATCAAAGGAAGAGGCGGGAAGACGTAGGCCCTCATGTTGTGCCACGGAGAGCAGCCCCCAGGGAAGAATCTCCAAGTCCGTTCCTGGAAGCATAAAGAGGACGTTTCCTGGTTGGGTTTTGGCACCGTAAACAGACGAGAGTATAAGTCCTCTCCTCGTTCCACTAGAGGAACAAGTTCTACAGCCCTGAGATCTAGAAGTTTCTGGACCTCGACTCTGAGGAGGGGGGGCTTCCCCGACTGCTGAAAGGGAAGATTGAAGGGTGGGGTACGGGGGAGGGGCAAGCGGAAGCCCGCCAGAGCGATGGACAAAACCCACCAGTCGTCGGTGATGGTTTGCCACGCCTCCAGATGAGATGAGATTTGTCATCCCACCGGGGTCTTGTGCGAGCGCCAAAAAATATAATTTTGCAGACTTTTCAGCAGAGAGACTACCTGTCCCTGAAGTGGAGGCTGACGACCGAGAGAAAAACCGGCCATGTTGCTGCCTCCTGTGGGAGTTACCCGGCAGAGGCTTAGTCCTGCGCGACCAGCGATCGTGGAACCCTCTAAAGCCTGAAGAGGATCGAGATAGGGACCCAGATCTCTGACCTTTGACTGGGGCCTTCACGAACAGCGACAGGAACTTGGCAGTTTGCGCGCTCGCCTTAGTCTAGGTGAGCTCATCATCCGTTGAAGAATGAAAAACTCCTTGCCATCAAAAGGCAGGTCCAGAACTTTATCTTGGACCTCCTTCGAAAACTTTGTTGCATGAAGCCAAGCCTGACGAGAGGTGTCCACCCCCATCATGAGGCCACGAGCCGAGGTGTCAACATGGTGCGCAGCAGCCTCTAGCATATCCTGCGACAACACCCTGGCGTCTGACAAGCCGCCTTTAAAGTTTTCTAGCCGGTCAACAGGAATTAACTCCTGGAATTCAGCCAAATCTCTCCACAGTTACATATTCGCCGCCGCCAGGATGAGCTCTGCGTTGGCCTGACGCAATTGCAGCGCAGAATTGGCAAAAATCTTCTTGCCCAAGGAATCGAGCAATTTGTCCTCCTTGGACAGAACTTCCGCCGCAGCTGCGGAAGACGCAGAGGCCGGGTTGGATTGCAGAGTGGTGGCCGCTACCACTGTCGAGGACGAGAGCGGACACGACGCCAAGGCTACTTCGTCGGAGGTATGAAGCCTGTAACAGGCGTCAATCCTTTTATTAATGTGAATCCCGGTGTGGGTTTTTTCCCCAGACCTTGCGGGCCTCGGCCAGGACGTCCCTCTGAAGGAACATGCTGGTACGCTCCTGTGGAGACAAGGTTAGCGCCCCCGAAAGCACCCCTTCCTGCGGAGCATGTGCCTCAGGCACTGGTATGTCAAGGAGTGATATGTCTAGTACCCGGTCATGAAATGCTCGGACAGATCGGGGCTGGTCCTCACTGTCCTGATCTGCCAAAGGGTCGTCTAGAACATCCGGGACCCCCGACTGAGACGCGACTGGCGTCAGATTGACATCATGCTCTCTCGGAGTCTTGTCCCCCGGTGACAGGGATGCAGAGGCGGAAGAGCCGGGGTAGGGCCGAGAGGTAGGGGAGGTGCTGACTCCGGGGTGACGGGCGCCGTGACAGGAACTGTCGGGGCAGGCAACAGAGTCTGCGGGCAGATTTCTCCAAAAAGGCCCTTAAAGTACTCCCTCATAGGATCAAAGTTTATTAGACTATGAAATTTCCCAAAAAAGACATCCTCTGACGAGACGTTAGGCGCTGGAGTGGGCAGAGGCCTCTCATGACGAGCATAACCCCACGAACGCAGTGAGGAGGGTTGCAAAGAGGGCCCGCCACCAACCGGATCTACATAGACCAATGGGGCAGATGTAGGAGGAAGCAAGACTGAATGTGGTAGTGGCATCCGAGCACGCCAGTCATAGGAAGGGCGGAACGGATTCACACTGTCGCGTGGAAAAGGTTGTTCACCGTAAAGAAGGTTCCCAGCACCCGCTGTCGATAGCGTGGGGTTGAGGGAAGAATCCAAAATGGCCACCGTACTCCACGCGGGAAGGCCCCCCATTTTGTCAACATTTGAGGAGAACTGCGTCACATGTGTAGATGAGGCAGTTGACTCCACAGATTGGTCAGGGGACTTGACTGAAATTTTAACCTTAACACAAGGATCCTCGGCAGAGCCGGTACTATGGGGCCTTGGATGTTTACTGGGCATCCTGTCCCTTGAATTAGCTTCCAAAAGGAGGAACCTCGGCAACGCCAGTAACAGAGGACTTCCGGTTGATGACCTCTCCCTGTGCCCCCTCAACAGAACCGGTACCTCTGCGAGCGCGGGAAAGTTAAGGAATCCACTTCACAGATAAGACCTTTACAGGCTTCTCAGTTCTTTTGGTACACACCTTAGCCTCGTTAAGAGGAACCTCGGAACAGAGTCCGGTCTTAATAGCTCCCTCGAGAGGGGCCTCGAACCGTGGTTCGGTAGAGAAAGCCTCAGAGGCCTCAGGGCGCACCCCAGTGTCTGTGTGGGAAGCTCTAGACAAGGAGACCTTGCAGCAAACTCTGGCACCCAACGCCTCTGCATGACCATGCTGGCTATTAGCACCTGATCGGTGAACCTCGGATCGTGATCCGGTATAGGCAGGCCCCTCAGAGAAAACCCTGGGTCGCCAATTAGGCCTGCAAGGCACCTCAGGGATAACTCCGGTAGCAGAGCTCTTGAAGCCTCTCCTGGACCTGGAGGACCCCGGAAAGGAGTCCCATGGCCTGGGTGCCCAGAAAAGTAAAGAACTTACCGGGCGTCTCTTCTTTCCGTAAATGAAGAGTTGTAAATGCGATGGAGGAACTTTCTGGAAGATTTCCTCCCACCTGCGAAGACGACGTTGAAGTGCCGGACCGAAAGGGAGTCGCAGAAGAATCACGAGTCCCAACGGTGATCCGGTCCCAGACACTCCAAGCAGAGAGAATGGGGTTCAGCCCTAGTGAAACGACGCTCGCAAGAAGAACAAGTGGCAAATCCCAGACGATCCGGCATAGACGGAGGACTACATGGCCGCAGAACCGGAGCAGGAGAGAAGGACAGCAGGAAATAAAGATCTTCCCAGTGATGCAAGCACGTCCAGCCCCGACTGCGCAGAGAAAAGGACTGAAGGGTGATGCGTGGGGCGGAGCTAAGGAGGGCAGGGTTACGGCCGCGTTCGATACCCCGTGTAAAAAGACAAGGACACATTTTCAATTTGATGTTTTTTTTTTACAAAAGTGCTCCCGTCCCGTCCCACAGGACGGAATGTCCCACAAGTATGGAGGAAAGGGGACGGGACGTAGGAGTAATGGGAAGACTTCTGTTCCTGTCCTTCTGAGTTTTGCCGCTACCGGTGCTAGACACTTGGTAAAAATTCTTGCTGCTGACTTTAGGCCGAAAGGGAGAACATGGAATTGGAAGTGTAACTGCCCTATTGCGAACCTGAGGAACTGCCTCTGGACAGGCTGAATGGGAATGTGGAGGTAGGTGTCTTCCAAATCTAGATTGGCCAGGAAGTCGTGCTGGTTTAGCCAAGGTAAGACGTGCAGAGATATCTTGAATTTGATGCGCTTGATGAACTTGTTGAGCACTCTTAGATCCAGTATAGGGCTCCAATGATCGTTTTTCTTATTGATCAGAAAGAAACAGGAGTAGAAGCCTCTTCCCTTTTGTTGGTCTTGGACTGGTTTGATAGCTGCTTTTTGAAGCAGTTTGTGAATTTCGGACATGATGTCTTAAAAGATGCATCATGCAAGGGGTGGGAGCATATGATGGAGGTTGATCCAGAAATTCTATGGTGTGACCCTTGCGGATCACCTGTAACACCCACTTGTCCGATGTTACGGACTGCCAACGTTGGAGAAATCGGCTTACACTTCCCCCCCACCGGGTGTGACGCTGAGTGGAAAGACATGATCTAGCAATTTTGCTTGCTCTGGGTCTTGCCCTGGGTAGAGCCATGCCTTCCCCTCTGGGAGTACCAGCTAGAGGATTGGTGGTATAGGTTGTCCTGGAAGGGGATTCCCTGCGTTTTTTGGCCATAGGAGGGACGATTAAAGCCTCTGAATTTGGAGGATGAGCCTCAAAAAGGACAAAAACCTCTACGGTCTTTGTCCTTGTCTTTAAGGCAACTGATGGCTCGAGCTGTGTCCGTCTTTATTCCTTTGAGTTGGTCATCGATCTTCTTACCAAATAAGTCTTGCCCATTGAAGGGCATGTCCAATATTTGTGCTTGGACCTCTGGTCTGAAGTTAGTAGCTTTCATCCAGGCTTGTCGCCTCAATACAGTACCGTGAGCCATTTGCCTGAAACCAGATTCCGCCACGTCAACTGTTGCGTCAATCATATGATAGGAGGTAGCTTCCCCGTCTGCTATGACTGTTCTGGCTTCTTCTTGGAGATCTGCTGGTAAATGTTTGGTTAGTTTAGACATACGTAGCCATAGATCACGGTCAAAACACGCTGTCATGGCTAGTGCATTGCCCGCTCTGATGGTGAGAGAGGCGGACGAGGATA
The DNA here is from genome assembly GCF_040938575.1 of Ambystoma mexicanum. Taxonomy (NCBI): domain Eukaryota; kingdom Metazoa; phylum Chordata; class Amphibia; order Caudata; family Ambystomatidae; genus Ambystoma; species Ambystoma mexicanum. The sequence goes on from NC_090931.1 coordinate 559,043,285, forward strand.
CCTTCCTGCCCATGGCCTCTTATTTATGGCCTTCCTTGTCGGGAGGTGCTGATAAGGGAAATGAAGGATTGGCCAACTTTTTTCTGGCTGCCACCGTGATGACAAAATCTGGCTTAGTATGTCCCCTTAGACAAAGTGGCGCTGTGTCAGGGGCTTTGTATTTCTTTTCTCGTCTTGAAACCAGAGCAGGAGTAGATAAAGGTGTAGTCAATATCTTAGATCCAGAGTCCTATATGGTATCAAGTAGACGGATGGTAGTGACTGTCCTCCTACGTTTGTCCCTGCGCTCATAAAGCACAGACTTTTTCTCTTCAGATGTGACTTGTAACTTGAATAAGTCTGCAGCTTTGCCAATAATGGTATGAAAAGATACCAAATTGTCCGGTGGTGAAGAATCTCCTGGAGAGTCTTTCTTTCTAGGTTTTTCAACTATGCAATAGTCCCATTCACTATGAGTGTCAGGCTCACGTGTAATCTCCCCTTCCTCGGGGTCTGAACAATCTCTGAAAGAATCTCGAACAGGTGATCTTGGCCTAAGCAATGATCTTTAAGATGGGACCATTGACGGTGAAGGACCAAGCGTCCTGCTCCTGGATCTATGAGGAGGCTCAGATGAACGTGCCCTTTTATGTGGCCTGCTCCTGGAAGGAGATGCTCTAGGTGGGCTATGTAGAGGCGAGATGTTCCTTTGTGGAGGCGGTACCTCTTTCAGTAAGGATGACATATTCTTTTTTTCCGTTTGACGTCTGTTGAACTCTTCAATGATCCTTTGCATTGACTCGATGAGTGCTGGATCGTAATGTTCCTCGGTAGTTGGTTCCCAGGGAGGACTGTGTTCCTTGAGGGTGAGAAAAGGTTGCTCACCAACACATTTTGTGTCTGAATACTCCTCCAGAAGAATGATGTCTGGGAGTTCTGCCGTCTCTCTTAAAGGAGATAGTTGTGCTCCTGTTGGTTCATGAGTGTCTCATATAGGATGTATTGTTTTTTCATTGGATGGTGTAACAGTGGCGTCCACACCGGTTGTTTTGGGTTTTGTTTTCTCCGTGGACGAAGGAATTGACTCATCGATGGCGTAGTCGTATGCTTTGTTGGTGGTGGCTTCGTGGACGATAACTTCGTCGACGGTTGATTGTGTTTATCCGTCGATGGGATCTTCGTGGACGAGAGATTTGCGGACGAGTGATGGGACTCAGTCAGCGAATGTTTTGTGGAGGCTGATATCGACGACGATTTGGTCGTCGATGAGGTTTGAAGTGTCGTCGTCGTGGACGATACAGGGTTTCGTCGACTGCTTGGTCGTTGATGGGCCTCTATTATGAGGATACAGGCAGTAGATGCATTGCTCATGAGGATCCTTCACATGGAACAGTTTCTTCATGCACCTCATGCAGTCCCTGAATAGGGAAGGCTTTTTGGCAGTTGGAAGTTCAGCCATGATTTGAAGAGGATTTCACTCGACAGATTTTAGGTGAGAAAAAGTGTTTTCTGAGCCCAGAAACACAGAGCAGAAGGAGCTTGATCAGGAGATCACAAAAAGATATATTTTGAGATGAAAACATATCTAACTGGAGAAAGATTTCGAAAAGCTTAGAGAGCTGGAGGAGAGTGCGGTGAAAAAAATGAAGATGGCTGACTGGGGCGGAGCTTAAACCCTGCCACCTCATTGGTTAGGGCCATAAAAAGGACCAAAGTGAGGTGGAGGGACTACACAAGTGAATGGCTCATAGACCATAATGGACAATCTACAGTCATATTTCTATGGCAATAATATATAGATTGAAACATTTTTTTTTTATTTGTATATGGTTCAATTACAAATGTAGAACCTTTACAAAAAATAAAATTGTCTATATAAAAACAAATAAAAATACGTACATTTACAATTATTTCATCTTACCATATAAATACAATTTCTTGTTGAATTTAACATCTATATGACATAGTTAAGAAGTTCCTTTTCAATATGCCTACATAAGCTGACGAATTCAAAGACGAGAGGTTTGTGCGTACTCTGCATCATATATGCCCAAAGAGATTGCAAACAGTCCTCAAAGTCGATGTTAACAAATTTCATCAAGCGATTAGTACGCATATCTTTAAAATGGGGACACTCGAGAATTAGATGCTTTAAAGTTTCCTGAGGCTCATTGCATTCAGGAAAGCGGCAGTTCATTTGTATGGCACCATTATTACTCCAATTTGCAATTCTTTCCTTGGTATGGTACAGGTTCATTCTAAACCGTATGTATGTATTTCTGGTATTATTGCATGGGAATAATACAACATGTTCAAATCTCGGCAATCGTAGTTTAATGAATGCGCCATAATTCCTGTACATTTTATAAGTCAATATACTTTCTATCGGCAACCGCCAATCTTCTACAAACAGTTTTTTTCAGCATAAGCCGGTCGTCGATGTACATCTTCGATAGATATATTCAATGAGTTCAATAGCTGATCCATATTTGATTGATATTGACAAAAAGAGACCAAGTTAAAGGAATCCTTCATTTCACACAAATCTTCATAAAAAGAATTCTTTGGAGGAAGACCTATTTTTTCATATCTACATAACTGGCGCCATTTCCAGCGTCCGGATAAAGCCACAAGCCCAAACACATGTCTAATCACTGCATTTGGAACTGACATAGGTAATTGCATAGTACTTTTAATCATTGTCCCTTGAATACTATCCAGAATAACACCCATGTCACATAAACAGATGTCAAGAAGGTAAAGGATAACATTTTCTATTTTCAACATTAGAAAGTCTAACATTGGCATGAGAGAAAATTTGCAAAATTTTCGATAGATCATTTTTAGTTGAGATAACAGTGGGCGGACCTTATCTCCAATTAGTTCCTTCCAAACCTTTTTAGAATTCTGTTTTTGAAGGTTATATCCTAAGTAGATTGCACTTGTAACACGTGGTATTTTAGTTTTCATAATCTCCCATTCAAAACCTTTACTATTCTGTTTAGTTCCAAATTTTATAATCGCAGTTTTTGCTGGATTAGGGGTCAAGTTATGTGCAGTTGCAAATCTCTCAAATAAAAGGAGTTTGCATTGTAGTCCCGCCGGTGTAGGATCGAAGTTAGCAATATCATCTGCAAATGCCATCCATTTCAGGCGAAGAAATCCTACTTTCACTGAAAATAAATTATTGCATTCCCATTCTTTGTCTAAGTCTGCGAGGTAGAGGTTAAAGAATGTTGCTGCAAGGTTACATCCTTGCTTAAGGCCAATTGAAGTTTTAATTGGTTCTGTAGTGCGTCCATCTGCTGAGATTTTAATTTTGTATGAAGTATTAGTGTGAAGTTTGATGAACCAGAAGAGTAAAACAGATGGTATACACATAGTTCATTTTTTTCCACAGAAGATTTCGTATAACATTGTCAAATGCAGATGACATATCTATCATCGCTACATAGGCGGATTGTGCATTCCTTCCTCTAGTGCCCTCTATCATGTGAGCCATAATAGCAGCATTCAAGGAAGAACTCATACCCCTCCTAAAGCCTGTTTGGAATCTTGAATACAGGTCAATATCTTCTATGAATTTTCCTAATTCATGTAAGAGAAGGATAGAGAACAGTTTTGCATCAGTATCGATCACTGAGATGGGTCTATAATTCTGTGGAAGGGCAGGATTGCCCTTTTTGAAAATGGGAACAATGTTAGCAGTGGTCCATGTCGAAGGAATAGTCCCAGTGTTAATAATTGATAAAAATTTGGTTTTTAGAAATACCGCCCAAAATTCAGGATCGGCTTTGTAAAGACACAGCGGAAGGCCATCTGGGCCAGCAGATTTAGAAAAGGAGAGTTTCGATATTGCCCATTTAATATCCTTCAAAGACCAAACCAATCGGGCAATCTTGCTATAGCAATACTGGACTTTGGGAACTGCTTCAAAGTGGCGAGATAACCTATATTCATCTATTATGAAGGCTCGCCATTCATGATCAGATATACAGTTATGCTTGACCAGTGTAGTGCGCTTGACACCACTCCGCAAAGTGCGCCAGATCACACAAGTATCAGGGGTTACTAAAGATTTTATAAGGTTGCAGTTCTCCCCATTATAGTTCAGAATGCGAGCATGCCTAAGATTCCGCGTATAGGACTTCAATATTTGTAAACAATTATTTTGATATTGCAATGTTCCCAAAGAAGTTATTTTAAGTTGTCCTAGTGCCTTGTTTTTTTCTCTTTTTAACAGGTTACATGAAACATCAAACAGATGGCGATGTTCTGCCATGGTATATTTTTTGCTAAAATGAGCTAGTGCTTTCTTAAACAAATTCGTAAGGGTCTGAGTAGTGGACCTTATATCATGGGTATTCAAATAGGTGAGAGCGCATAGCTCAGTCGAAACATAGTTAACAAATTGCAGGCACAAGTTATGGTTCCATCGAACAGATATCAATGGGCGATTGAAATATTTTAATCATTATTTAAATCACTGAGGATTCCCGGTCTGACGACGGGGAATATTCAAGCATCTGAATCTATGAAAGATCCAATGCTGGAGAACGTATAATATGTTATGTTTTGGGATTTATACTCTGTACCACAGCTATTTGCATGGTCTCCAGGCGCACTGGCAGATCTGAAAACAAAAACTCCTGGTTTAGCGTGGTAGTGGGAGGAGAGGGAGACTGCACAAGTGCTTTTTGTAAGGAAGGGATGAGATCAAAGTAAGACTGATGCAAGTGATCACAGTTTCAAGGGTTTTTATTGAAATTTATCAGGGGTTTGAAAAGCGCCTATCTAAATCTAAGCTGGGAGAAAGCTACAATCATCAAATAATAATAATACAGTCCTAGTGGAGTCTCGTCAAATAAAAAGAGCCTATGCTAAAAAAAAAAAAACACTATTACCAATCCTTACTGCTATGCTACAAAATAGTGTGGGATAATATTCACAAAAAGAAAGAAGTGTTCAAAAAATGATAAGTCAGGATGTTAGGCCGTGGGCCTCCCTTCCCCACGTTTTTTAGCATGGCACAAGGTGGGTCACTCAAGCACAGCACACTCCTGGGCTTCTTTGGCACAAGGTCACAGTTTCTTTCACCAACATCAGGGCCTTCTATGCCCAAGCCACTTGGGCAAAAGTCTCTTGCCTCAGAGGACCCGATTTACCACAAACAACTCCTTTTCTCACCTTCCCCCAGAGGCTCACCGTCTCCAGAGCCCTGGTTCTCTCCAGACTGGACTACTGCAATAGCCTCTTTCTCAATCTTCCTACCTCTACTCTCCGACCTCTGAAACTTATCCAGAACAGAACCACAAGTGGACAAGGTATAGAAAAAGATAAGAAAAAAAGGAAATAAAAAACTGTACAATCGAGGTGTACCATCTGGCGCTCTTGTACTTGCACATGCACCTACCCTCATCCTTAAACACAAAGTGTTATTTTCAAAATGAACAAGTAGTTCTGATTCATAACAAAAATCCCTTATAAAAGTGTGCGCGCAATCGTGATGTGCCAGGTTCAAGAATGCCATAATGATGTTCAATTATTCCATATACCAATAGGAGCGCATTAACTCTGAAATCGTTTTCTGCTCACCCATGCATAGGAATTGTGTACTAAGAATGAAGATGGTGATGTTGAAACTGTTGGGTATTGTGCATGCATCAACCATTGTGGATGTCTTGCCAATAAAAACTCACCGATTTTATTTTCTGGGCTGTGACCTGTATTGTAAAAATTGTTTTAAACAATTAGGGAAATGCCACTGGGTGAGCGGAACACGAATTCAGAGTTAATGCACTCCCATTGGTATATGGAATAATTGATCATCATTATGGCATTTTCTAACCTGGAACATCACGATTGCGCACACACGTTTATAAGAGATTTTTGTTATGAATCAGAAATACTTGTTCATTTCATTTTTCTATACCTTGTCCACATCCAACACTCCTGCTCTGTTTTGGAAAATTGGTATGTACATGTTATTTTTATATGAAATATGGTTATTGAGATGCAATAATGGTCAAAATCTTATTTGTAAATATCCTTTCTCTGCTTTGTTGGGATATTATAGATGGAATTATATTGATTGCCAGCCTTGAAACATGTGTCGGCTGATCCAATAAACCAGATTTGTACACTACAAGAGCATCTGGACTGAAAAGAATTACCCAAATTAACTATACTGCAATTGATGGGTCCTTGCGCATTTCTACAATTCACTGCTTATTTACCCTCCACATAGTACACAAGGCTTTCTGGGGCAGGGCCCCTTACTATCTACAATGCTCTCTGCCTAAAAACTCTCCTTCTAGACCCCTCCGCTCAGCCTCCTCCAACTCTCTGTTGGTGAGCCGTTTCTCCGAACAGAGATTTGGGGGTAGAACCTTATACTCTGCAGGTGCCTCCCTCTGGAACAGCCTACCTTCCCCCCCTTGTCTTGAGCCTGACCTCCTTAGAAACTCCTGAAGACCTACCTCTTCTCCTCCTCCTCCTCTCTTCCGCTCCCCAGCTAACCTCCTTTCTCTTTGCTTCCTTCCCTCCTTTCTTCTCTTCCACAATCTGCTCAGTTACCTGACTGGTTGCCTGGTGCACCTCCAGAGCCTCACAGGTCCCAGGCTCCCCGCCAGTCCTGCACTTGCCTGCAGGCCTCTGCACTTAGCCAGGCACTACTACAATACGCTCCATGAGAGGTGCACCCACTCTTCACTTAACCCAGGCCCCTGCTAGACGGGGCGCACTTGTCCCATTTCCCCTCCCTCGCACCTCCTGTTTTGCGCACTTACACGTTCCTTGACCTTGAATGTTCTAGGCTGTGCAATTCTGTCTGTTCGGTCCTCCCTCTCCTCCCTAGCTGAGCCTTGCTTGAATTACTCGTGCAACTACCAAGCAATCCCGAAATGTTGGCCAGGTCGGTACTATTCTATTACCTGTATGCTCCTCTCCGTTCCCCCACCACTTGCTCCCTCACTCTGTGTCAAGCACTTCACTAGTATATATGCCTCTGGCCTAGCATGCTAGCTTAATGTTGTAAATCATTCGGAAGCTTCAAAGCCTAAGAATGACTATTGTACCCCCATGTTCCCTTCACGCCTTGAAGTGCTTTGAAGCACTTCACTTGTGTATAAGCGCTTTACAAATGAACAATTATAACAAAGGAAAGTTCCTTTCTTAATATTCATGTCGGGCGATTTACTCTTCACCCAGGATCCCCCTCAGCAAGGGTGCGATCCTTCTTTCACAGCTAGCCTCCCTCAATCGGGTTCAGACCAACTTCAATTTGTAGGCATCCCTCAGTCGGGTTCAGATTTGCCTCAGCTAGCTCTTCTCGGATGTGTTACTCTTCACCCAGGATACCCCTCTTCTGGGATCAGACCCCGTTTCTACAATGAGTCCCCCTCAGCCGGGCTCAGACCAACTTGAGTTTACAGACAAAGACTTTCGAGTGTGCACGGGATTTAACGCTATCTGGTACCCATCTTGGTTTCACAAAGTTCAATAGTTTTCAAGTTCTCTTTCTTCATTCAATGTTGCTGCTTGCAACCTTGAGCAGAACAGTCCGGTCTGCTATCAGTTTCTCCAATTCACTGAGTGTGCTGAACTCGTTGGCGTTGATTTGCTGTCGGAGTCAGTACAGTACCACAGTGGCAATCACTTCTCCCCGCCTTGGCTATCAATGCGGGAGGGCCCTGTGTACCTTTGACACACACTACACCATTCGTCAGCTGCAATCCCTGGTCTTGTGTTTCTTTTCCTTGAAGCTTCTTGAAAGTCGGTTTTTTGTTGAAGGGCATGTGTAATTCCCTCCTTTTCATCTCTGATATCGCCGCCTTTCTCCTCGGTTTAGACTCCCATGTCGGAATTACTGCTTCCTCGTGCGCGTTGCCTTGCTCAGAGTGTGCTTTCGTGCTCCACCTATTATTCGTGTGGGGAAGTGTACTGGGAGTCAGGTGTGTGTAGTTATCAGTAATTGTCTGACCCTGGTGTTGGGACATATCAGGTATATGGCTCTTGTGTTAGTCTGTTGTCGCTCACAATGAACTGTCTGCAAGAAAGTACTTGTGTCGGAAAAGGGAGGGGGTTGAGTTTCTAGATATCCTACCTGGTAAGATAGGGAAAAGGAGCCATAAGGAAGGGGATACTGCCTCTCACCCTTCAGTGTCCCGCTTCCACTCCCCGAAGACCCCCCATCCAGGTGATCCGCCCACACTGGTCCACCCCCAGGAACTGGATCCAATAGCGATGGCCATGTCCTGGCCACCTGGATGACAGATCCCCGGGGTCTAGCGGGTGAGACTCCTTCACACAATTTGCTGTGATGGTGGTAGTTTCAGTTTGGAAAAAATGGTTAGCTATGTATGGGTTTGTTTCTAGGTGGTCTGGGTTGGTGGGCGTGCAGGCACTTAAGTCCATATGTAAGACCCTTTGTGTCCGTGATGTAAGGATGGATTGGTTGTGTTGAAATAGTGTGAATTGTTGGAGGAGGTGTAGAGTTCTGCTGGTTGGTGTCAGTGTGTGGTATATTATAGATGTTGTGTGGGCATCGCATAGTAGGTTTGTATGTGATATGTTTCCAGGAGTATGGAGAGTTTTAGTATGGGTAAGGGGGCGAAGAGGGTGAAATCCTCACTGCATTTTATTAAGTCACATTTGTGCAGTTAGCTTGATAGGTAATTGAAACCGGAGCTATGTGATCACTGAGCCACCCATAATGTCGACTAATAAAATGCTGATTTGCATTACCGCACAGCAAGGGTGATCACATTGATTACTTTTGCCCGCCTCCCCGTTCCCTCTCTACTTACCTTTTCGGCGGCACACTGCTATGTGTGCCGCCGACTCCCCTCTGTCCCTGTGGTGTCAGTTCCATTCCACCAACGTAGGGTGACCAGATTTAAAAAGTAAAAAACCGGGACAGGGCAACTAACATACAAGTAAGACTAACTCTTGAAAGTGGCTGTCAGGGAACTACACTTCAGTAGCGTTTGGAGCAGAAGGGGGTTTAATTGTTACTGTTCAAATAAACACATATAATTAATTTATCATAAACAAACACTATCTTAAGTTGCAAAATGCAGCATTTGTTCTGTGCGAGATTGTGCATTTCTATCTACAAGCTATGAAGACCTAATACAAAAAACGGGGACCACTGAAGTTTCCAATGGAAACAATCTCGAGAAAGGAGGACAGGGCACCGAATTCCGTGACAGTCCTGGCAAAACTGGGACATCTGGTCACCCTACACTAACGTGGCTCAGAACTAGCGCTGCAGCGTACTTTACTCTTTTTTAACTTTATCATCCCATACTATCCATGTAATGGATAGCGGGGGACACCCCCGCAACCCCTACTGCCCTTATGTAGCTTAACAGGATTCTTTTTTTTTGTTTTTGCTTTTCAATAAAGCTATAAACGCTTTTGCCCCGTACCGTGCAATTTTGGTACGGGGCAAAAGCGCAGTATTGTACAGGTCAGCATTATATAGTTTACATTTGTGTACGATAACATTGAACCCTAGTGTGCCTAGTGGTCAGCTATGCTTGGTCTCTTTGAAAAGATCTTCTGGCTTAAAAAATTAACTCACTATAATTAACATCCACGTTTTTACTGTTTTCCTGAAGGTCAGGTGTTCCTCCATTGCACGTATTTCCTTGGAAAGGGCGTTTGAGTTTCATTGAGATGGGGGAGTATGCTGATCCATTGCATTTCTTTTGCGAATAACCTTTGGATTCAAGGCGTATTTCATTGCTAGACTTCAGGGTGCTGTTTGGTCTGTAGATGGAGATTTGTTCTTGCAGGAATTCTGCTCCTTGGCCTTGAATTGCTCTATGAACAATGCAGAGTATTTAGAAATAGATCCTTGCCTTGACTGGCAGCCAGCGTAGTGATTGTAGCACTGTCGTGATGGGTTATCTTTCATGAAGTTTTAGGAGTCTTGGTGCCTCGTTCTGTAGTCGTAATTTCCTGCTGCAGCGTTCTGGATTTGTTGTCATTTTCGGGGAGGTAGTCAGGCATGCCAAGGTAGATGCTATTGGTATAGTCTAGTCTTGACACGACAAGTGAAATAACATTGAGTGTCCTGTGTGAACATTTAAGTCAATTTGAATGCTTCTAGGTAGAAGCATTTCTTTACTAATGCAGTAACTTGAGGTTCCAATGTTAGCTCAATGGCCATGAGGATTCCAAGATTGGCAACCACTTTGGAGGTTCCTGGTCTGGTACACATTTCTGTAGGTCATTGTATAGGCGGTTGGGTAGAAAGGTTGTTGGGCATGATAATTATGTCAGTTTTATCCAGGTTGAGTTTGAGGTTATTGTTGCTCATCCATGCATTGATTTGTGAGAAGCATTTGACCAGTGATTGATCTGAGACCTTGCTGTTGGTGATTTTGCAGATGGTTTGAGTGTCATCTGCATATTTTTAACATGCAAGTCTGTGTTGTTTGAGTTTCACGAGAGGAGTCATGTAGATGACGAGTAGTGGTGATATGGATGAGCCTTGTGGAACACCACATTCGAGTATGTGTGAGGTGAGCTGAAAGGGAGTAGCCAGGTGGTTTTCTTTCTGTCAGGAAGGACTTCATCCATTATAACACAATTTTGCTTAGCCCGGTTTCTTCCATTCTTTTGCTGCAGGTTGCATGGTTGAATGTGTAAAACGCTGCTGAAAGGTATAATAGTATCAGTGCTGAAATCAACTTGTGTCTGATCCAGTAGATGATTGGTTTCCACACGTGTTAGGATTCATCCATGTACATATGTTTCTAGCGGTTTGGCCAAGTAAGGGATGTTTAATATAGGTCCGTAGTTGGTGGGGTAGTCTGTGCTTCCTTTGGGATCTTTAAGGAGTTTAATGTAGGCGGAGACGAAATCCTCTGGGGACAGTTCCACTTTACAGGGAGTGACTCATGAGCTTGCAGAGGTATTCTGAAGGTGTTCCTTTGTCGAGGATATTCGTGTAGCTATTTGGTTGGCAGAGGTCTGCTTTCCTTCACCAGTTCAGTAAAGACGTCTGTGCAGATCGCTGCAAAGCAGTTCAGCATTGTGATGGTTTCTGGGGATGTGTCGGTGGTGAAGATGTTGCTTATGGCCTTGCATAGCCCTAATAATTTGCTGGATATTTACAACTTGGTTTTTGGAGTAGTTTGTGAGGTTGTCCGTTTCTGCCCGGGGTGGTGAAATTATTACATGATGATGCGTTTTTTATTTAGTAAATGATGCTGAACCTCTCTTTCTGTGTATTGCTCGATTTTGAGATTCATTTGGCATATTGCGATTTCTTTGCTTTTAGGATTTCTGCTGTTTCTTTTTTTGGTAGGTGACACTGTTGTGCTGGTGGTTTCCTCCATGCTTGTTCTAGTTTTTGGTTTGTTTTCTTTAAAGCTTGCAGGTTTGGGGCAAACCATCTTTCAGACAATTTTCTTTTGAGAAGGAATGAAGTTTCTTTGGTGCTACATTGTGTAGGGTTTCCACAAACCATTTTTGGAGAGTCTCCATTATTTCTTCTGATGGGAGTATTTCATGCTGATGGTTGGGTGGTATTGTGGATTTCAGTGTGGTGTTCTTTTTTCTGTATCGAGGGATTTACATTGTCTTCTCTCAATTGGAGCTAGACATTTGCGGGTGGTGTGTACTCAATTTGGGGCATGAACCACAAAATGAATCATAAGGTGGTTGTTCCAGTGAATCTGTATTTGGGGAATGGCTGTAGTAGGACTTCATTATCCAGAGAATTGCGACCAATGTCTGTCCTGAAGTGTGCCCCCCCCTTCACCATTTGTTGTCGGTTCAAGCTAACCAGCTTTACATGAAATAAAAGGAGTACCAGTATAATGAAGGTAAGCATGGTAATTCTATCCATGAACTATATCCAGTTGACTTCTAATCCATGGGCCATTTCTTATTTTTTCAAGATGTCTATACATGTTCTCCTGTAAACTCTTTTTGAAACAATTTTTCAAAGGGGAGCACCAATATAGAGAAAGAAAGAAATGGAACTGCAGGCTACAGAAGAACAAGCTAGGAATACATTTTCAGGTAAACTAATGCTAAAACGTATTGATTGTATTACTAATATAACATATTACAGAGGTTTATTGAAATTAGTAATTTGGACTTGTATCTCTATTATAGTAACACTGGTTCTTAACAAGAAATGTAATATACAACAGCTGTATTTAACAATAGAGAACCACAGCAGATTAATGATAAAGAAATTTGGATGGGCTGGATGGCAAGCAAGTATCTATTTCCAGGTAAATTAATAATAGAATAAGATAATCAATTAAGAACTAAATCAAGCATAAGTGTAATCATTAACTTTTGCATTTCTTGGTTACAGTAACATCGATCAGGAATATGAAACAATATATAATACCTATCTGAACAGAATAGCATTATATATGTTTGTTTTATTATTTGTAATGCACGAGCATACCCTCAGGTATCAGGGCGCAGCCTTTACATGAATTTGCAAAGCTTGGTTACAACAGCTATAATATATACATAAACACAATGAAGATACGCAAGATTATATACATATATACAAGTAGGCACACTTGGTTACAGTGTGTGCAGGTGGCATGAGTGGGACAGACCTGGCACCTGAGTGTGTTTAAGGGCCTATGTTTTCAGCCATAGAACTACCTTGGATCGGAAGTTTTGATAGGGCAAGTCTGTTCTGAGAGTTGGCGGCAAGGAGTTCCACAATTTAGCTGCTTTCACAGGGAAGCTGTTACCACCTATGGTAGAGCGTTTGAAGTTAGGGACAGAAAGGCAATCTTTGTAGGCTCTTCTTATGGGTCTAAGGGAAGACTGTCTATGAAATCTGTTGATCAAGTAGATCGGGGCAGCGTTATTAAGGAATTTATGAGTGAGTGACGCCGTTTTTAGGAGAATTTTTTCTTTGATGGAAAGCCAGTTGTTCTGTTGGCTATAAACTGTGATATGCTCTCTTCTGGAGATGCCCAGAGCTGCTCTAAGAGTGTTATTCTAAAGAGTTTGTAGTTTGCTAGTGGTGGCTTTAGAGGATCCCAGATAGAGGGCGTTACAATAGTCTTGGCGGGACAGTATGAGGGCTCTAGCGAGGGTAAGGCAGCTAATGTCGGACAGGAATGGTTTGGCTGCACTGATCAATTTAAACGTGTATGCCGTGGAGGAAGCTAGGGAGCTCACCTGTCTGTTGAAGGAGAAATTGGAGTCCAGGTAAAAGCCTAGTGTTTTGACCTCTTGTCCCACTTTAATGTTGTTACCATCAATCACGAAGGAGCAGTAGGCAGGGCCTAGTTTCTTTAAACTGGTGGTAGTTCCTAGGATGAGGATTTCAGTTTTATCATCACTCAGGCATAGTCCATGGGTGGTCATCCATGACTGGATGATGATGTAAACTATTTACCAATGCCAAATCCTTTCCATAATCTCCAGAAAGCGGAAGGAGGATCTGGGTATCATCTGCGTAGTTGGTGTAGGTGATACCGAGATGATCCAAATCATCGAAAAGGGGCTTAGTAAATATATTGTACAATGTGGGGGAGACACAAGAGCCCTGTGGCACGCTACAGGTGATAGGTATGGGGTCTGCTGCCGCTGTAGGTGAGGAAGACCCTCATGGTTCTACCGTTAAGGAATTAACTAATCCAGGTGATGGCCTCAGCAGAGAAATGGGCTTATGTGTGGAGGTGTGTGCATAGGACAGAGTGATCGACCAAGTATATATAAGTACAAAGATCTTCAAGGGATTTAGCAATGATAAGAGAAATAATGAATCCACAAATATGGATAACGGAAGATCAGTTTATTTCTCCAATTTCTGTTCTTTCATTTCTTCCTTCATAAGCTGCACAAAGAATATTAAGTATTTGAGTATCAAATGCAAAATAGAATTATGAAAAGTTTAAAATGAGGAATGTAATATTTTTGTTTGATATTTCCGTTTTTGTCTCTTGTTTCTGTTTTTTGTCTAATTTAGTTACTTAAACATTGATTTGTCAGAAAATGTGTCTTGTGGTAAGGAAATCCAATGTTATTGTTTTGAATATTTAATGTCAATTACAATATGCCTAGACAAAGCCTATAAGGTGAACCATTTGCACATGCACCAGTTGGTTAATGTCGGTTTTCAGCTCCAAGTAAGAGTAAGAGAGATTATAGAGTTGGAATTGTTTGCACATGGCCATTAACTTTGGGAAACTAAACAACAAATCTTTAGTGAATGTATTGGCTATTACTATATAGAGCAAGGTACCAGAGTAGGAAAATATAATTCATACGGTTTTTTGAGCTGTTGAGTGTTAACAGCTTTGCCTCTGTAGCGGTGCAGCTGATATGGTGATACAAATTGGCCAATTATCTGTAAAGACAGATTATACTTTTGGTAGTCGCAGTGTTCTCAAAACACGAACTGATACTTTACTATTGACTAAATGGGAGGTTTAGAAGAGTTCATATTATCCTCACCAAATCAAATGTCGACGTCTCCTAGAATAATCAGGTGCGTGTGTTTTGCTACAATGCTGGTTCTGCTGTCTGCAAACCTATTTGTGAAGCTCTGGTTGTATGTGGGTGTTCTGTAAATTAGTTGGAAGGAAATATTGGTTTGATGATCCAGTGGCAGGCGGAGGAGTGATTGACAGTCTGGGATGTTTAGGGGTGCTGCTGCTTTGATTCCTGGGCCGTTTTACATTGAAAGAACAAAGAAATATCGAGGCTGAGTACCACAAATGAAATACACCAATCACGCGCTGAAAAGATACAAGTATCTTTTATTACTGCACAGTTTACAAAGCAAAACAGAGAGCTATCTGGCTCCCAACACCACGCATTGTGTACCAGCCGACACAGTGAGGAGAGAGAGTGCTGGACATCTAAACAGGCATGTTTACACAATTTCTACAATATTGTCCAGCCTCTCTCCAGGTTAATATTCCACGGGCTAGAGTTTGTGCTTAGTTCACAAGACAGATGTTACAATATTATGCAAAGCATTATACAGGTTTACATTTCCATGGAAATACAATGATGCTGTAGGTTCTCGGATCCGCGATAAGCCTTATTTCAAGAGTCATTACAAGGTAGTTCAGCTAAGGCATACGATCGACGTTGACTCTTCATTTCTTTAGTGTTTATATGAGGATGAGGCTTGTGAGTGCAGTCACCACTTGAATGGCAGTTCATATGAAGCACAAGGTTTCTTTGCATAGCTTAAACAGTCGGCTCTCGGACAGTTTAAACATTAACAGAACTCAAGGTTGTTCGGCTCGACTGCAAGTCGAAAACACAGTCCACCATTTTAGAACATGGAACAAGAGTTCAAATCAAAATGGCGGATGAGTCTTAAAATGGCGGCGAAGTTAACCCAAAAACTGGAACTTTGCAACGTGGTTTTCCGTGCAACGCGAATGGGCTAAGGTCAATATTCATAATAAGGAGGCACTATATGATTACGGTTTAACAACATATGCTACGTCTCCTCCTATTTTTCCTTTTCGGTTGACTTGCCTGAGTTTGAAGTTCCCAGGAAGGACCCTTTCTAAATCTTCCTTATTATGATAAGTTTGAAGTGAATCTTCTTGTTTTGGAGATTTTTTGATAAGGAGGGTGAGCCGTCCCCTTTTGGCTTCTTCAGACCTTTATGCCCAAATGGGGGAGCGTCAGAGATTTTCCTGAGGATTCTATAATGTGCGGGAGTTGATGGACCTTGCTGCTCACTTACAAGAGGAAAGTGAACTGGACACGTCTCCAGATCTGAACATGCTTCCTGCACCAACTCCCAGGAAACCCTCAGGCTTCATTTTAATACCTTAAGGCCAAGGATGAAGAGCTCGGGGGAGATCCGCTCCTTCCAGACTCAAAGTTTAAATTGAGCCGACAGGCATTCTTGATGAAGGTCTGCAAAGGGATATTCTTCTGCCTTTTAACTTGGCATTTGAGGACCTGGTTCTTGAGTCATGCTTGAAGCCAGCTGTGGTCCTGTCTATGGACCCGGACTAAGTGAAAATGCATAGGCCAGCACCTAATGATCCAGCTTTTCTTCCCTCGCATGCCTCCCCTGAGAGCTTTGTGATCCAGGCTGCCACAGCGAGCCTGAAGACTTCCTCCTTACCTCGTGATTGAGAGAGACCAAGGAGCTGGAATCCTGATGGAGGCAGGTTTTTGGGCCATGCTATCTGGACCTAAGGACCATTAACGCCTCTTGTGCCCTTGGCAAATTCTCTTTTGGTCTCTGGTCTGCAACGTGGTGCACAGCAGAGCACCTACCTGTGAGAGAGGAGAGAGAAATTCAAGGCCACCGGTCAGTGATGGCAGGCAGGTATCCTACCAAATTCTACAGTGTGGCATGGAGACGGCTGAATGTGTGTAATGTACCATGGCTTCAGGGTTAATGTTGAGGAAATACTCCTGAATGAGGACCTCTGGTTTCGCCCCAGAGGTTCAGGCCAAACTCCTGGGCATGCCATTTGACCGAAACAACCTGTTTGGGACAAAAGCCGATTAATCCCTCAAATTTCCAGTCCTCAAGGGCTAGTCTTGCCATACACCTGTAAAAGCTTGCAGCCCCCACGGGTAGAAGGGTATTTCATCCATTCCCCTCCTGTACCGACAAGGGATAGGCTCACTCAGGAAAACTGCATTTGCATCACCGCCCAGCCAGGGCAGTGCCTGAGGTGCTCCAAGAGCTGGCTTCTCAGCCTCTGCCACGCCCTCTGGGGCTGGGGTGTGAAGCCCCTGTGGAACTGACTACCACCATATGACCCATGTTGGGGCGAGAATGTCCATGTTCGGCAGCAAATGGGTGTCTCGCCACATCCATGGAGTGGGCCTTAAAAGGTGGTTCATCAGGGATATTGCCTCCCTTTTGCTCAACACTCAACAGACCATCCTATTCCCAGCCACTGCCTGCCTTTGGACCCTCTTCTGTTGCATCAGCTTCTGACAGTGTGCTATAAAACAGATGCCCCGATCAGGAGGAGGCCAGGGCTGGTACACTGTCTATTTTTATGGTTTTGAAGAAAGACTGGGTCTTACGTTATATTCTGTATCCAAGGCTGGTGCACTTGTACCTATACAAGGACAAGTTTGAGATGGTTATGGCTGGCCCAGATTCTCCAAGCTCTTTACCTGCAGGACGGGTATCATTAGATCTCAAAGATGCTTACTTCCATGAGCCAATCCATCTTAAGCACAGAAAGTACCCGAGATTCCTAATGGGCCATTGCCAATACCAGTTCAGAGCCCTGCCATATGGTCTTTCTTCGGCACCCAGGGTCTTCACCAAGCTGCTGGCAATAGTGGCAACTCACCTCAGAAGCAAAGGAATTCACGTCTTCCCTACCTGGATGACTGGCTCTTCTTATCTCGCTCCCCAGACCAGGTCTTGGCATGTGCTTGCAGCGTGTGACACAGGTTGGGCTTCTACCCGACCTTCAGGAAGTCTCAGGTATTGCCGTCCCAGTCGCTCTGATTTATTGGTGCGGTCCTGTA
This sequence comes from Ambystoma mexicanum, assembly GCF_040938575.1. Classification (NCBI taxonomy): domain Eukaryota; kingdom Metazoa; phylum Chordata; class Amphibia; order Caudata; family Ambystomatidae; genus Ambystoma; species Ambystoma mexicanum. Next base: position 559,060,745 of record NC_090931.1, read on the forward strand.
CACCCGCCTGGGCAGGGCCTTCCTGCCCAAGGATCAAGTGGCGAACATCTCACAGATGGCTCATATCATCCAATCACATGAGAAGGTTCCGGCCTCAACCTTTGTGCTTACTGAGCTTCATGCATTCTTTTTGTGCCGAAGCCGTGGCTGAACATGGCTAATCCTCTGTCACAGATCTCATTATTATTATTATTATTATTATTATGGTATTTATTGGGCACGTACCTAGCTTTGAGAAGCAACAGAGCAATTTGAGGTATACACCAATACAGATACATAACGGAGCGCTTTACAGAGGTGTACAACATTACAGATGCATAACAGAGCACTTTTCAGAGGTAACAACATAACAGATATATAGCAGGGGGTAGGATATAGAGGGGCACTGAGGAGGGGTACCGCTGTACAAGGTGGTGGGGAGGAGAGGGATGGGCAGCGTCTAGCTAGTCAGATCTCAGGGGCGCACATGTGAGTCTTGGGGGAAAAGTATCCCAGAAGCTAGCATGGTGGTGCATAAGACAATTTTCTGAAAGGAGCTTTGCTGATGCGCACCTGGCCAAAACTGACAATAGTAACAGATACATCCTTGAAGGGTTGGTGCTCACCTACAAGACCTGATAGTGAGTGGCCCGTCATCTTCATCAGAATCCAGAGAACACATCAACTTGCTGGATTTGATAGCAGTCAGGCTAGCCGTAGTTGCTTTCCTTCCTTTGGGATGGGGCAAGACTGTGCTGAACCTGATGGACAGAAAGTTGGCCATGCACTACCTCAACAGTGTGTTTTAGGGTCCATGCCTCTGTGCAGAGAAGCAATGGGACTGTGGTTATGGGCTCTGGAGAACGACATGTCTTGTGGCAACCCACCTTGCTGGGATGGTGAAGGTCACTGTGGATGCCTTGAGAAAAAAATACTACGGCCTCCCACCAGTGGGAGCGCCGTCAGGAAGTTCTGGAGGAGATTTTCTCCCAGTGGCAGACTCTTCAGGTAGACCTCTTTGCTTCCAGTGTGAACAAAAGTGCTAGTTTTTCTCCCGGAAATTCCCAGACTGGGAGCTCTGGGGGACGCTTTGGTTGGCAAGTCAATGCTCAAACCCTGGTTCTCAGGTGACTGGGCCTGTTCCAGTTGTTTTGATTGCTCTAGACTGGGCCGGATAACTCGATATCTGGAGTTGCTGGGCATGCCCATCTATTCTATTTTCTAAGTGTCTAGGGGTACACCTGAATATTTCTGTTACTATTCCTAAATGTTTGATGGGTAACGGGGTGCTGGGGAGAAAAAACAACCCTGACACAAGGTGGTACAAACAATAGAAAACAGCAGATGTCCACACCTTTGTGGAACTCTCCCGTCCCTTGCACACCCAATTTGTGTTGTAAAACAACCAAACATTCAATATGTACTGAATCTCTTTCAATAAAACAACTGGGTACGTACTGTTCAATAAAAAAGGTTTACTATATTTGTATCCTTAATTTCAAATGATCAGTTACAAATTGTACTTACAATATTAATATCAACATCTTATTCAAACCAATAATAAATAAGCGTTTTTAGAAATAAAATTTCTTTCACTTTTCATTCACCAGAATATTTGAAAACCAAAAACACAAATATTCCCAAAAAATGTCCAAAACAATTGCTCATATGGATGGATCGATAGTCTTGGTAGTATCACAATTCTTTGAATATTGCTCTACGCGTTTCGGGAAATGATTCCCTTCTTCAGGAGCTGTTTATTCAGTATGCTGTTATCCTTTTTCATATCTACAATAGATAAAGAACGCTAATCATACTATCCTTAGTGTTTTTAGTACAGTACTCCTCTTCTTGTTAACATCATCAACATCCGTCATGAATCCTCATTTAATAATCACCTGGATGATATGGTCTTGCATCTATTCATAAATATCTTCCTTCTATCAGGATTTCTTTAATGTATCAAGGTTCCTCCTATAGATTAGAGAAGTCTAATCAATCATTAAAACCTCTACCTTTCAAAGCTACTTATTATCTCAGTAGCTGAGAACAACTAATTCAAATATCAGTTAAGAACTGGAGAATCTACCCTTCAGTGTGTGCATAGTAATGTACCTGTAATGGATAGCGAGGTTCCACTGCTCTGGTGTAATGGTGGCATAACTTTGTCCACTCAACTTCAATAAACTCTTAGCCCTTCTATCTTACTCTGCATCCTTTAGGTGTTTGCTCTGGGTAAAAGTGGATTTTTGTCAACTATGGTTCTATTTCTATCATTTGACAGGTTATCTCAATTAGTTACAATCTGTATGGCAAGATGCTTACCAATACATTATTCTGTCATGGATCAAATGGCAATAAGCTTAGCAAGATGTTGTCTTCACTGTAAAATCCTCATGTATATGTTCTTGCCTATTCTGCATTTATTCTTATTGTCACAGACGGATGGCTCGATTTCACGTGTGATTCTGCAAATATAAGCAGGACGGTTGCTTTTGGGGTACGTGGCTTATTTAAAGTGATTTAGATTGTCCCATTAACAAATATAGCTGTAGGCCAGTTTAGAACTTAAAGGGATGGTCTAGTAAAAATTTTTATTTAAAAAATAGATAGGCAACATAAAAAAAAGAAAATACTAGCATTCTCCGTTTTAAAACTTCCTATGTAAAATTTTGAGCTATTCAAGCTCAAAATTCGCAAAAGCAAGCACAGGGGCGCAGCCATTTTGTGAAATGGAGGCCCTCCTGTGCTGGCTTTTGCGGCACTAATGAAGGAAACGCCAGCCAGCTGTAGTAAACAAAGGCTACCGTTGGGTGGCTTTCCCTTCATTAGTGCTGTAGGCGGAGGACGGGGACCGGAGACCAGAGCAGGAAAGCTGCAGCTGAATCTCGGTAAGTGCTATTTATTTTTTTTACAAAAAATAAGCACTAGCTGCGTTTTTTTTCTAAGTTTTCCGGGCTGGAGGAGCCCGGAAAACTTAGAAATAAAACCGCATCTTTAAAAACGTTGTATTTATGTTTGCGGTCGCTTTTGAAGCGACCGCAAACATAAATACAACGTTATTGTGTTGGAAAACGCTGTGCTTTTTCTTTCCAAGTTTCTCAGGCTCCTCCGGCTCGGAGGAGCCTGAGAAACTTGGAAAGAAAAACCGCAGCGTTTTCCAACACGACCGCGTGTGTTTCTGCCTGCTGTGGCTATCACTTTGGGTCTCCGGGGAGCACCGGAGACCCAAAGTGAAAGCCACAGCAGGCAGAAACACGCGGTTATGTTTACATGCCGCGTAGTGTTTCTACCTGCAGCTGATTTCCCATTTGGGGCTCTCGGGCTCCCCGTGGGGAGCCCGAGAGACCCAAATGGGAAATGCCAAATGCTGCGTTGTCTGCCTAAATCTGCTTTCCCATTTGGGGCTCTCGGGCTCCCCGTGGGGAGCCCGAGAGCCCCAAATGGGAAAGCAGATTCAGGTAGAAACAACGCGGTTGTTTTCCGCAATGCCGCGTTGTTTCTGCCTCAATCTGCTTTTCCATTTGGGGCTCTCGGGCTCCCCGACTATCCATCCCAGGACCTCATCCCAAAAAATCTTTATCTGGGCACATCCCCACCACATGTGCCAATACTCAGCGTTTTCCCCACACCCTCGCCAACATTTTGGAAAGCTGGACAGGGTCATACTACCATCTGTGTAAGAGCTTGATAGCATGTAGCTTGTATTGATTTGAAATAGATGTGTGGGTGGCAGCGTCACATATCGTTTCCCACGTGTCTATACTAATCTGTGCGCCTAGGTCTCTTTCCCATCAGCCTTTGAGCGTTTCTGTGGACCCTCCACACGCAATAATCAACTCTTTATACTGTGCCGATATTAGGCCCTTCATTTCTGTTCTCATATCCAATATCTTCTCAAGGGGAGTGCGGTCTCTCATTAATTTGGGCTTCCATATTGGTTTCGTAAGGATACCTTTTATTTGTATATATTGGAATGTGGACAGAGGGCCTATTCCCAGAGCTTCTGTCAAGTCTGGTAATGTTATAAAGGAGTCTTTTCTTTGTAATTGCCCCACTCTCTCCAAGCCTGCCTCGTACCATGATTGAAATCGTTCTACATTAGGGATGTGGTTATTGATACCAGGAGACCATAAGTGGCTTAGGGGGGGATGGCCATGTGGTGATTTTATGCATGTTTGTGCCCTGTTTCCAGATGTCCCATATGACTCAAAATTGGGTGGCCTTTGGTTCTTATATGAAGCCTTTTCCTGGGGGACCATAGCCATTCAGATATTGTGGCAGGTAATGGTTGTCCATTTGAACCCACTGGATGTCTTTGTGGTTACATAAATGAGGGATCAGTACCCGGAGTTGGGATGCTTCATAGTATTTTCATAGATCTGGGAGTCCTACCCCTCCTTTATCTTTTGGGAGTGTTAGGGAATCATACGGGATTCTCGCTTTCTTCCCTTGCCAGAGGAAATTAAACAATGGTTTTCTTGGTTTCTGTAAAAAAGCTTCTCGGCATCTTAATGGGTAACATTTGGAAATGATATAGAAATCGGGGGAGTCATACCATTTTGATGGCGTCAAGTCGTCCCAGCCAAGATATCGTCCGTTTGTTCCATCTAGTTAGGTCTGCAAGAAACTTTTGAAGGAGAGGGGGGGGGGGAGTTTGCTTCGTAAAGATCGTCTATACGTCTGGTAATCTGTATACCCAGGTATTGTAATCTAGTATGTTCAATCTCAAGACCTAGTGTGGAGAATTTTACCTCATTTTCTTCTTTTTGTCCTTGTAAGGGAAAGAGTATTGATTTATTTTTATTTATTTTGAACCCTGAGAGCCGAACATATTATTCTAGCATTGATAGTGCTCGGGGGATGGATGTCATGGGGTTAGTGATATGCAGGAGTATGTCATCAGCGTAGAGAGCGGCTTTATATTCAGTCGTTACTAGACGAATACCTTCTAGCATGGGGTCTGTTCGCATGGCTTGTGCAAGGGGCTCTAGGGAGAGTGCAAAAAGAATAGCGGAGAGGGGGTATCCCTGACAGGTTCCACGTCCGAGGTTAAACCATCTGGAGTATTCTCCATTCACAAAAATAGATGCTTTGGGGGCCGTGTACACTGAGTGTATTGCTATTCTAAATTTGGGGCCTATACCTACTTTACGTAGCACTGCTTTCAGAAATCCCCATTCTACCCTGTCACAGGCTTTTTCTGCGTCAATCGAAAAGAGGACTAGGTCATTATTTAATGTCTGTGATGTGTGGAGAAGATGAAGGGTCTTACGCATTGTATCTGCTCCCTGTCTCCCTAATATAAACCCAACCTGATCAGAATGTATTAGCTGTGGCATTAATGTTTCCAACCTCGCAGCTAGGACCCTCGTGTATATTTTTGCGTCTAGGTTGAGCAGGGAAATTGCACGGGTGAAGGAATCAGGGGCGTTCCCAGTTTTTATTACTTCATTAAAGAGTTCTTTCATAAATGGCGTGAGTTGTGTGCTAACCGTTTTATAGAATCCCACTGTATAGCCATCCTCCCCCAGGGATTTGCCCAAGGTTAATCTCTTTATTGCGTCTTGGACCTCTTGTTCAGATATAGGGGATTCCAGCTGTTCTGAATCTAGTCTCGGTATTTTGGGCATATTGATCAGGGACAGGTATGAGTCTGTTTGATTGGTCGTGGTTTGTTTCTGAGGAATATAGGCTCTCATAAAAGTTAGCGAAGCATTCTGGAATGGTGGGGTGAGTGTGTGTGTTGTTTTAGGGTCATCTTCAACGATCTCCACCACTTTCAGCTCTGCTCTCGGAGCCTAGCAGCTAGTAGTGCATCCGCCTTATCCCCCTTTTCATAGAAGGTTTGTTTCAACATTCTGAGTTTTCGGATTATTTGTTCATGTTCCAGTAATTTCAATTCTTCCCTCTTACCCTTTGCTTCTTTGATTTTCAGATGGTCAATTCCCCGGCCCTTTTTGATGTAACCTTCTAGTTGACAAATTTCAGATCTTAATCTGTGCTCAATTATATTTCATTCCCTTTTTTTGTTGACCCTTCCCTTATTAAGATCCCTCTCCAAGTGGCTTTCCCCGCTTCCCACACTGTCTGCTTGGGGACTTCAGCAGTGTCGTTTGTTTTGAGGAATTCGGTGATTTCAGTCTCCATTTCAGCCTTGAAGGCTGCATCCTTCCAAAGACTCATTGCAGCACCATTTTCCCCCCTTAGTTGGTAAGTTTCCCATTGGATTTCAGCCAGCACCAGATCATGGTCAGACCGTGTGATCAGAGTTATTTCTGAATGTGTTGTCATGTTGGCGAGTTCTCTGGACAGGTATATGTAATCTATACGAGTGTATGTATTGTGGGGGGCTGAAAAGAATGTATAATCTTGTGCATTGGTGTGCATGTTCCTCCATACATCTATCATATTATATATTTCCATCATCTTTGCCATCTCAGTTGGATCATCTCTTCTCTGACATTGTACGTTCGGATGACCCGGCTTTCTATCTTTGAGTGGGTCCGCCCACTGGTTGAAATCGCCCCCAAGGATAATGTGGCCTGTGGCTTCTAAAAGTATTTTGGGGATTACTTTGCGAAGGAATCTATTTTGTCCTGCATTCGGGGAGTATAATGTTGCGATCGTTAGATTCACCTTGCCTAGGTTGCCAGTTACCAATAATGCTCGACCTTCTACATCTGATCATGCTTTCATCTTGACAAACTCTAATCCTTTTCTGACCAGAATACCTACACCTCCCTTTTTAAGTGGGTCCGTACCCCAGAATTCTGTTCCAACACGCTTTCCTAGGACTCTCCGTTCTATACCCTTCACAAATTTTGTCTCCTATAACAGTACGATGTCCATTTTAGACCTCTGAAATTCTCTGGCCACAAGTGATTGTTTCGTTGGAGAATTGAGCCCCTTCACATTAAGTGTCCCTACCCGTAAAGAGTCCCTCCCTCTTGAGTTAGTCTTTAACGCCATTAAACATTTTTCTGATAGAATGGCTCCTATTGCATGACCGACAGTATAGTTTCATTATAAATTGTGTGCTGCTGCGACTGCTTCGAGTTTCCATGAATGTTGCTTCGACCCTCCTTTTCCCCCCGCCTCCCTCCATCTCCACCCTCCTTCCTCCCATCTCCTGTCGATGGCGTTCGATCGAGCCCGGTTGACAGCACGGGATCTACGTCGAACAACCTGTGGGGACCGTTACGTCACACCTCTTAATCTGCTGTGATATCACAGTTTCAATTGAGCCCTCTTAGTTTCCCTTCCCCCAAAGTCTCATGTTGCGACTACTGGGATTGTCTGTGATTTGACACCTTTTGCAGTTGCATCTTCCACAAAAACTTTACATTTGAGTTCTATCTTACCAGGGATGCAGCTGATCAGTTGTCTGCCTCTGGGGAGAGGTTACCTCTCCTGTATTTCCTTGATCCCTTCACCCGCTTCCTTCTGGGGCCCTGGGTTCGCCATTCTCGATCTTCTCTTTTGGGTTCCTCATGGTTATTTCCTTCACCTTGGGGGCCGAGCAGATCAGAGATGCACGCCCTGATGTCTTTTCCGGTTCTTAGTCTGAATTTGGTTCCATCGTATTCAAATGAGAGAGAGAAGGGGTATCCCAATCTATATCGAATGTTTTTCCCTTTTAGATGTTTTGTGAGAGGCCCGCACATCCGTCTGAGGGCAAGTGTCAGCGCAGAGAGGTCTTGGAATATTGTAATATGGGCACTACCGAACGTAATAGTGTCGCTTTTCCTGGTCATCCTGAGTACTCAGGCTTTGTCTTGAAAGCGATGGAATCGGGCAAGGACCGACCGTGGTCCGCCTCGGTGGCCACCGGCCCTAAGAATTCGTTCGGTTAGAGGCTCATCAATGGCATCATCTGCGACCAAAAGTTTGATGATATCATGGAGTATTTCCTTCAAGTCTGCTTCAGTCTCTCCCTCTTTCGCCAGAATTCCAAAGATACGTATGTTGTTCCGTCTCTCTGTTTTCCAAATCGTCCAACTTGAGCTTAAAATCTTCTTCCCGTTGTTCCGATTCCGTCATCATGTGATCAAGTTGTGCTTCTAAGGTATCTATAGATGCTTGGTTGTTCTCCACTCCTTCAAGTCTATCCTCCATTTTGTCCAGTCTTTGCGTGAGTTTATCTATCTTGCTTCCTATATTGGCGTTCATGTTTTTAATTTCTCCCAGTAGGGCCGCAAGGTCTCCTTTTGTGGCGGCGAGTTCATTCTCTGTGGTTTCACTGGTTGCCATGTTAGGTTTGGAAGCTGCGGGAATGGGGGTGTAGGCAAACGGGGCCAATTTATGTTTCACGTCCATAGGAGGTTTATGGCAAGGCTGGGTAATGGAGCGGAGTGGGGTTTTACTATGTCCAAAAAGGCAGCATTCTATTTGTCGGGTACTCCACCTTGTACTTTTTCGTTCCCTTTGATTCATCGTGTGGTTACTGCGATATGGAACTCTGGGCGTTGTCGGGGTTGCCCTCAGTTTTCAGTGTGTCAGAGAAGTGCACGTTGAGTCTCCCTGTTTCGCGGCCTACATCGTTCGATGGGGGTGCAAGTTCCAGTCAAATGCAAGCAAAAATATTTAGTGTTCGCTTTCCTACCAGCGGAGGGGTGCCTGTGGGGTGTCCGGTATGCCGCTTTATCAAAAGGCTCTACTTCCGAGTCGCTGCCTCAAAGGAGATGCATCCAGAAAGAGCTGGGCCTCCTTTGGTTTTCTGGTACGTTCGAGGCGGGTTGCGGTCTTCAAAACGCTAGGCACCGTGCGTATGAGAACTAATCCGCTTGCTCTCTCTTCGGAAGATCTTGTGTTATTTGTGCTCGAGGGCCACTTCAGGGCCTGTTTTCCGGTTCGGGAGTCGCTCTGTGTCGCACCGCACGTGAAAGTTTCCTGAAGCTTTGCTGGGCCGAGGGGGGCTCGTGTTTCAGGGGTGGTTTCAGGACGAATTCTGATCCGATTTTCTTTGAGATTTCAGTCAAAGGATGAGGGGACCTTCCCATGTCAGTCGCTCAATTGCATCCAAGACGGGGCGTCAAGGGGGGGCTCAATCCACTTAACGGGGCCGCGGCGGCGGAGCTCACGCAGGGACCATGTTCATCTCTGTGCCCCTGTCATGACCACTGCTTCCAAGGAGTCAGGAGCAGCCCAACGCCCTTGGAAGCAGGCTCACAACATTCATTGCAGACGCCAGCAAGTCCCTTTAGGGACCTTTTGTGCCTTGTCCTGGCACCGGTGGTGCCAGGCTCATTGTGGGGACTGGTCCCGGCACAAGAAGCGCCGGGCTCATAGCAAATACAGAAGTGCTTGGGCGGACCTACCTGCAGCAGACCATGCTGCTTCCTTACCGACAAGATGATGTCTTCATCCTCTTCTGGCAGGAACTACTTTTCCTCTGGGTGGGGCTGGCACCACTCCCTAGGACTGGAACTCTTCTGGAAACTGGAACTCTTTTTCTTACCTGGGCGAGGCTGTGGAAGAAGCCGCCTAAGCACTCCTGTGCACTATTTAAACCACACCCGATTGGTGCAACGTGCTTCGCGTTATTCTGCATCAGCAGCAGGACGCTCACCGTGTCAGCTCCAGGGAATCTTCCTTTCCGGCTCCTGTGAACGCGAAATCTCCGGATTTACCTGATGAGAATCCAATCTTCAGTCTTCAGCAGCATCTGCAAAACAACAAAAACACAGATTAGCAAAGTCAAGGTCAGCGCTTCAACTTACCCGATCCACCGGAGTGTTTAAGGTATTTGCCGCATTCTTTCTCCGCCATGGAGCCCTGCAAAGACAAAAGAACATTGGTTAGTAACGTTCTGTTTCTGAACGGCTTACCTGTGCGACGTACGCTCCAAAGTCAGCTCGCACCGCACTCCGCCACCTGCAAGGCAAAAGAGAGGCATTAAGGTGCGTTTAAAGGCCTAGAACAGACTTTCTACTTACGTGCCTTCATATGCTCCATCATCTTGTTCACTCTTCGGCACAAACCTGGGCATCATCTCCAGCGCCTTCATCATTCTCCATCTGAAAGGAAAAGACATTAAGGTGCGCATTAAAGTACTGTGGCATTCATTCTACTTACGTGCCTCCACGAACTTTGGCATTGATTCGCCATCATTTCTTCTCAGTGAACCCTGCAGAAAAGGGACGTTAAAAGAGAACATTAAGGACTTTGATATATGCAAAATACGCTCGTGCAATTAACGGCGGCATCGCTCTCTACTTACCCTCTGCAATCAAGAGGCTGATCCCAAATCCAGTGAAGTAACTGGACCCAGAGCCCCTGCATAAGACGCAGGATGGAGAGCCCGGCATTCACCTAATTAAGACATCTCACCCTCCAAGTCAAGCTTTCGGTGAGAAGGGGGCCAAACCAGGGAGCCAAACGAACCCTACGCCTAACATTGAAGACGGTTTCACCGCCCAGCCAAGACCCGCGCCTCCGAGGGAACCAGGTGAGCGTTACAGCCCCCTGGTGGCCACTCGTCTTCTTTTTTAATGTCCGTTTGTCCCTTGGTGGTCTCTCAGCCATGACTAGCTGATCTCTAAAATTCCGTCCTCTTTTATACGCAATAATGGGCAGTTTTGGGAAAAATTCAAGGAGTTTGGATCCAATTATATGAGCTTCCAGTTCTTCTTTATGAGTCTCGCTATGTGATGACTTTGCCCAGAGTACCAAAAGGGGATATAGGAACAGAATGTCCTTTGACTTTGTTTTTGGGACTAAATCCTTCCTGTCCAAGGTCTGGGCCCTTGCTTTTTCAATAATGTCTTTCGGATATCCCCTCTTTCTGTATTTTTCAGTCGTTTTCAAATTTTCATCTCTTAATTTGTCCTCTGATATGATCCTTCTTAGACAGAGAAATGGACTACACAGTAAATAGTTTTTCAGGTGTTGTGGGTGATGACTTAGGTAATGTAAGGAGTTGTTGGCATCTGTCATCTTATGGTAGATGTTAGTAGTTATTTCATTTCCTCTAATTTCCGGCTCAACATTTAGAGAGTGCAATTTAGGTGTTCCCACTTCCATAGCAAATTTAATCTGCTCGTGGATGGAGTTTAAGTATTGCAAAAATTGGTTCAGACCTGATCGGTCTCCTCTCCAGATGACAAACTTTTCCAGGTAATAATGTGCTCATGCCATCTTTCATCAGAAAGTACAAGAGTTGTTTCTAAATAAAACATAAATAAGTTTGCATAAGCAGGGGCCATGGATGACACCATTGAGGTTCCTGAGGCTTGTAGATGGAACTGTGTTTTATGTCGGAAGTAGTTGTTGACCAATATGACATTGCTTAACTTCAGTATGAATATCTTATTGGCTTCAGAGTTATCATCCCTTAGTAATACCCATTCCAAAGCCTCTAGTCCATCTTGATGTGAAATTGAGGTATACAGACTTTGTACATCAAATGATACTAAAAGATCGGTCTCTTGTATGCATCAACTCCTGTAACAAATTCAAAAAATCTGTAGTGTCCCTGAGGTATGTAGAGGTTGTTTGTACTAATGGTTCTAAGGCTTTGTCTACATATACAGCCAGTGGGTTGAAAATACTGTATGTACCAGCCACTATAGGTGTTAACAGTGGTTTATTGAGATATTTATGTATTTTGCCCATCTACTCTACCTGGAACCTTCTGCAGTGAGTGGACATGCTCTCCCGATCGGAAGGGCGAGTATACCATCCAAACCTCAACAGCTTGATATAGGGAGTGGTATTTGTCGGATGATGTCCTGGAGATGCTCCCGTCGGCTCAGAAACCTGCCATCAAATCCATTTATCCTTGCCGGTGGTGCACATGTTCAACTTGGTGCCAGAAAAAGGATCTGGATCCCTTTACTTGTCCTACACCCTCTTTGTTGGATTTTCTACTTTCTTTGGCCCAGACGGGCCTGCAGGTTGTCACTGTGAAGGGGTACCCTTACTGCTATTTCAATCAGTTTCCACCGCCACAGTTTGTTGTTCCGGCGTGGCATTTAGATTTATTGTTGACATTTGTCATGGGCGCTCTGTGTGAGCCCCTAAATTCACGTTCTTTAAGATTACTCACCCTTAAAGTGATTTTCCTGGTTACCATCACTTCCGCTAGACGGGTGAGTGAGCTCTAGGTGCTTTATTAAACATTCCTATTTTTTTTCCTGCAAAGAGAAGGTAGTGTTGATGTGAGGCCGTTCTTTCCAAAGCTAGTCTTGGATTTTCGATCTCTTAAAAGATCAATGTCCTTTCTTTTTCTCCACCTCATGCTTCCAAGAGAGGAGCGATTCCATCAGTTGGAAACAGTGTAGGCCAGCAGCTACTACATCTCTCGGACGAGAGGTGGCAGGAAAGATGACCACCTTTTTGTGGGTTCTGCTGGTGGCTGTCCTGCAGGGCAATGACAAAACAGACTGACTGCCAAGGTTGATTATACTGTACATTTATAAATGCTGCGATCTAGCTGGTAAGGATATGCGTAAGGGTCTCAGAGCTCATTCGACCAGGGGACTGGCTACCACTGCGAGAGAGTCCCTGTCATGGACATTTGCCAGGCAGCAAAGTGGGCCTTGCTGCTTGGATTCCCAATCAGGGTAAGATGCTCCCTTTGGTAGAGCAGTCGTTCAGAGATTTCTAGTATAGGTTGTGTCCTGGCTCTTCTCTTCCCCCAGATCTCCACACTGCTATGGGAGTCTATCATAGATAGGTTTGGTGTACCTCTATACAGGAGGCTCTTATGAATAAGACTTGCATCCTTAAGCAGGCAATTTGTCAAAAACAAGCACTTAAACCCCCACCCCGCCCAATTGTAGGGCTTCTCCTCCCTTTGACTCTCCACTGTTTACATTTTCCAAGGTCAAGGAACAAGATGTCTCCATTATTAATTCTCTTGAGCTCACTGTCTGCAAAGGGGATTCCTATCCAGCAGCTATTGTAAAGGAGTGTTCTTCTACTTCTGTTGCCACTATCACCAAGTTTATAATGCCTCCATTAGTTCGGCTACAATTCTGTCATCTATCAAACAGGCTTTGATCACCCCGCTTCGCCTCTGGATCCCAATGTGGCTTCCAATTTTCAGTCCATAACCAATGTGCCTTTTCTGTCAAAGATCATTGATAGGGTTGCTTATTTACAGGTTCAGCTTTATCTTGAAAGGCACAATTTGCTTGGCTGTTGGCAGTCAGGATTCAGGGCTGTACATGGCACGGATACAGCCCTGTTAGAGTTTAGGTCTAGCATCCTACAGATCTTGGAAAAGGGTGGGTTGGCCTTGCTCATGCGCTTAGATCTCTCTGCAGCATTTTACCTGTTTGACTGCAACATATTGACTGATACATTGTGTTCTTCAGCTAACTTCATCTGAAGCTGCAAGCTGGGTTCATTTCTTTTTGTCCGAATGCATGGCTAGTATCTTTAGTGAATCTATTGCAGCTGCTTCAGTTAATCTGGAATGCAATGTGCCTCAAGGATCCTGTTCGACCCCTACTCTTTAAAACTTGGTCACTAAACCTCTGACATCCTGGACGATCCTGATGTTCTTTATACTAACTACACCAACAATACACAGGTATTGTTTCAGCTGGCAGGGGATTACAAGCTACTAACATTAAAAAGGTTTATGAGACCATCAACGGTTGGATGGTTTTTAATGGACTGGTGCTCAACGCTGCCAAAACAGAGCTTGCTATTGCTGGCCCAAAATACAGACTAGGTAGACTTCCGCCAGAGTCCAAGGTGTTTACCATTGCTGGCTGCGCTATCCCGATGGCAGCCTTAGGGGTCTACCTTGACGCCACCCTAAATATGAAAGCACAAACCACCTATATTGTCTGTGTAACATTGTACTATCTGAAACTGCACTGACATATTCACCCCTCCTCTTTAAAGAGAATTGTGCTCACCTGGCGCAAGCTATTGTTGGGGCAACACTTGACTATTGTTGTAACCTTTTACATGCCACCTCCCAGGGCAATTTACTTAAAATGCAGAATAGTGCGTTAGGATTGTTAATCAGCTTAAGCGTAAGCGTAATTACCACGTCAACGAGGCACGTCATGCTCTTCACTGGCTTCCAGTGATGGAGCGCCTTGCATTCCAAGTCACTATTATTGCCAACAAGTGTCTGCATGGGAGTTCCCCCCCCCTCCTACATGAAAGCCAGACTGACCTTTAAATCCTGCCCTCGCTCACTGCAATTCAATAACACCAATCTGCTGATCACCCCACATGTCAAACTCGAAAGAGCTGGGAGATTGGCCTTCAACTCCACAGCTCCTTGTTCTGGAATAATCTCCCACGACATCCAAGGGAAATATGCTCACTGCCACTCTTTAAGAGGGCTCTTAACACACACACTTCTTCACTTAAACGGCCTCCTGCTTGGTTTAATCTGCCTGACATGTAATGTAAATCTGATCAATGGTACTACCTTTAAGTGTTTTTTGATGGATGCACTTGTGTGTCTGTTGTACTTATTTTGTTTGTTGTTCGTTGGTGATTGTTTTGTGTATGCCTCTTTGTCCATGGGCCTTTGGCACACTATAAATAAGTAAAAATAAGTTGAGGAATCTGCGCGTCGAAGGAATCCATTAGAAGAACAAACGACTTGCCTCTCAGTAATGTTTTCTGAGGGATGTTCCTCCCACAGATTCATTGTCCTCCCAACCTGCCCCTCTTGACAGATTTTCCAAGTCCAAGATTGTGCCCCTTGGTGGGTTTCTCTGGTATTGTGGTTTGTGTGATTTCATGGATGCATCTGTTTTTACATTCCTTTTCTTCTTCAGGGATCTACTCCTAGTGGCCATCTATAGAAGTGATTTTGCTCCGTTCCAAAGTGTGCGAGGACTCTCCTGCCCTGTGTCATTATGTTACATGTACTCTGCCTGGGTTTGTCTAAATCTCTCATCCTCCTTGTACAGGAACAGGTAGGTGTACTGCAGCTTCTTGGGGTTTCAGATGGGTGAATGATCGGAATGTGCTTCTGCTAATATTTAAATTTCCAGGAGATACTTAATATGCAGGTCCTGGATGAAGGTGCAATTAAAACAAGAGAAGTTGATTGGGGGGGGGAGGGGCAAAATGGCATGGCTGCATATGTTAGAGCTACCGTTCCTCCTCGCTGAATGTGACATTAGACGGCCTTTATCCACCTCATGAATCAGTGATTGTAGGTCCACGGGAGGCCTGGAGGGTCGTACCTGCCTGTGCAGCTGATCGGAAGGAGCGTAGAAGCTGAGGAGGGTGCAAGCCAAGTGAAGGCCTGGCACGCCGGTTGTCTCCAACAAGACCTGGGACTCAATTGCCTGTTGGAGCCCCTCCCCCAGGTTGACAATGGGACTTGTGCTGTGCAGCGGAGTCGCCGTTCGAGGAACCTGCCGAGAGCCTGTCAGTAGGGACACTGGGGGTACAAAGAAGGGACTAGGATCCTCTGGAACCCAGAATCCAGAGGACGGGCCTGGGGAGCAGGGCTGTCAGAAGATGTCGTGAGGCCTGTGGCAAAACATTTGGTGAGGCCCCCTTACAATTTCTTTGCACTGAGCCAGCGGCGGCACCTCTGCAAACAGGAGACTCAAGAAATCTCCCCTTGAGTTTGTGTGCAGGATCCCAAATATGGTTTATTAATACAACTCCAAATCAACTACTGCAAAGTTGGATTTTTCTACTGAAGAAAGGTTTATGCCAGACTAACTTCTGTATCATATGCATAAATATATATAGGGTGGCATGAGCTCTCCACTCCGCCACCTCCAACTCTCTAAGGGTCAGTCACTTTTCCAAGCAAAGACTTGAGGGCAGCTCTCTTTCTTCGGCTGAGGCCTCCCTGCCTCTCTGAAACTTGAGCAGAACCATCTCTGGTTCCAGAAGCAACTCAAGACCTGCCTCTTTGCTTCTGCCTTCTCTCTTCCTCTCCCTTGCTGATCACCTGCCTGATCCATGCACTGGTCACCTGGTTAAGCTCTGAATTCGGGCCCAGGTCCCTGCCTGTCCTGTAGCAATCCCACACTGCCTCTTGGCTCCTCTGCACTTGTGGTCTGTATCTGTAACCCTACAGTCCCCTCTCTTGCACTTATTCGCCACCCATTTGCTGCACTTAGGAGTACCCACACTTGCCACCCGTTGGCTACACTCTTGTTTCTCCTTTGTTCCTGCACTTCTGCATCCTACCCCACCTTTGGCACTTCTCCCCTCCCCCCTTGCCTGCTCTTGCGCGATCTGAATGAAACTAGGCCTAGTAATATCTGTGTTTTCTCCTACTCTTATTTCCCTCTCCTTGCCTTGTCGCGCCTAGAAACACTTGTGTACAGGCACGTTAAAAATGCCATATCATATCATTAAGGAGCACAATGCCCATGTGTGTGCATTAAAACACACATCATACACAGTGACAAATGATTTACAGTGGAGGATGGTACATTTCTGACCTTAAGAGGCTTAAATGTTTGTGCCAATTAGGCAGGATCGACAGAGCACAGTGAGGGATCCAAACGAAACAAGGGTTGCTTGAGGGGGGTTCTCACTCCCAAGAAAATGTTTGAAACATAGGGTTAAAATTATGCATTTTACAGCACTTTCTTTGCAAAATTGAGTAGAAATCCATACAGTTTGCAAATGGTTTTGTATGGAAAAACATGGAAAATCCCAATAGTTGCAAATCACAAACCGTGCACAGGAATATTTTCCAATAAATGTCATGCCGCCTTTCCACGCAAGATATGCTAGTATAAAAATATATTCATGCTGGTTGTTCTCATGTATGTCCATGCAGGCTGCATCAATATATGCCATTATTACCATGTACGCACTCCTAGCCAGTAAAAATGCCATGCCACAGAAAGTATATCCAGGCTGACTGTGTACCATAATTGGCCTGCATTAAATGTGGGCCAATTTAGCCAAGTAGTATGTTTGCTTTAACCTTGATGCATAGTCCTGTGCATCAAGGATAAAGCAAAAAGAGCATTGGCAATGCTAACAGATTGGGCATTCGTGTAGGAATGGGAAAGGCACTTCTGTATTGGCATTAGCTGGCCATTGAAAGTGCCGGTGCAAAATGGTTTGAGTTCCTGAGCAGCTAATATCAGTGCCTGGCAAATGGCTAATACTTATACACAAGCCAAAACTGTAGGCTTTGCCAATGCATGTTTTTAAACAGGACTTCAGCGAAAGACATGCAGGGTGTTTTTAAACAGATTGGCCAAAGGCAGACCTGATTAAGACATTTTTATTACACCATTTCTGTGTTTACAACTCCAATGAAGTCATGAACTCTCAGAAGACTCCTTGCAGGCACATTGAGGGCAAAGTTTGATGGCAAGGCGTGTTTAAAGCTAGCTCAAAGAGTTCCAGTGAGGAGGTGTTTTGGGTGGGGAGAGCAGGAACTGGGTGAGAATTGCCATAGGGATAAGCATGGCCATGAGAAGTCAATGGGTGGGCAAATAACTAAACAACATCTACAAATCCCTCCTCATATGGCATTTCTTCCTATCTGTACTCAATGCCATCATTGGGACGGATCTTCCCAGACCCAGGATCTGGCAAATAATTACTCACCAGATTAGAACTACAGCTCCACAATATGGGAATTCTGTGTACTCTATGTTTATTTTAGAATGCTATGGTGTGCTCATGCTTTGACGATAAATCCACTGAGACGAAGAGGCAAATGTTCATGAGGTGACTAAAATACCTGCCTTACACCCTCCTAATCCTCCCGTCGCTGGGCCCGGCCTCTTACACTGTGGAAGGAGGGATGCCCCAGAAAAAGTCTATTTCCACCACTGTCAGTTTGCTAAAGCAATAGTTTTGGCTTATTGGTGGCACACCTAACAACCCAAACAAAGAGAATGCCAAGCAGTGGCACAACACCATTGAGCAGATCGGGCTCTAGCCCCTTCCTGAAATGTCGGGGTTTGTTGACTCGACCTGGCTCCATGGGTGGCGCCCGCCCCTGGCCACTTTGAGGCAGAAGGCCTCTTTCGATGTGTCGCCAGCCAGTAGCACTCGTTAAGGAGCAGCCTCAGCATCAAACATGCAGAGCACAAAAACATATCCATGCAATATCAACAGACTCACTTTGATAAAGCCAAAGTCTTAACTTCTGGTCTCAGCTTTTAGATGGCCCACCTCTCCAGAGATTAGCATAGCACTATGAAAGTAAACAGCCTCTGAAAAGGGATGAAAGGTACAACTAGTGGCCAAAGGAAAGGTGAAATAGCTTTTCAACTTCCTAGCTGGGCTCAGGGAATTCAGAGGGAAATGGGAGCAAGGCTGGCTGAAGATGTGTCAGGGCTGGTGGGGTCCCATTTCCTTTTGATGTTTGGGGCAACCCTTACTGATTGGAACAATGGTTCAAGGTTCCTGTGGAGTGCTTAAATCAATAATGAACTCAAAATAATGCAGCAAGGAGGTTACAAGCTGCAGATTATCAGTAGGTTTATGTAGCATAAGACTGCCAACATGGGGGCAGCTACTTCGGGGCCCATTTCAACTGTAAAAGGTGAAAGGCCCAGATGCCATCCCTCAGGGGGGAGACCGAAAGTGCAATGGGCTTATTGGCCCCAATCACTATCCGCTTTCAAAACTGTCATCCAGCTCCTGTCGGGTTGACCAACAGAGCTGTAGTCAGATCGAACAGGACAAAAACGTTAAATGGTGTCTTGGCTCCGCTGTTAACATAGGCCCTGCAATCACTAACATAAAACATTTCACTGTTAGCACCTGCATTCGTATCTATACATTTTTAGGTAATTAAAATCGTGATGTGGCGTTAGCACTTGCATGCTAGGGGAGTGATTAGAAGGGGAGTGATTAGAAGGGGAGTGGTGACACGAGACATCTCATTCTCACAGCAGTCCTTAAGTGTGATGTTTCATAAATGAAGTCGAGAGTTAGCGGTTTGTAACATTGAAGCTTCACCAGAATAATCTCATTCGAATGTGGAAAGATGTTAGATGCCCCCACACAAGTAAGTTTGCCCCTCCCTCACAGCCTCTGATGTTAGCGCCTCTCCCAACATTTGAACAGTTAGTCCCCTCTCCCCGTGACATTTTAGCCTAGGTGCACCTCTGATGCCATGAACCCACCCCTTAATAAAGTGGCCCCGTGGGCGTCTACATTTAGGGGTGGGGCTGAACACAAACTCACATAAAGCACTTTTACCCATACATTCATCCACCAGTTACACAACTCCATACATGCATACATAAAACCAAACAGCATTGACACAAACACCAACATGCATGCATTCATACATACATACAGATATACATACTAATTTAATTTAAATACACATATATTCACATTTAATTTAAAATAAAAATAACTTACCTTACCTCCATGCACCCTTCCAAAAGCATCCACGTAGCCGATACGTAGACATGCTGCCTGACAAGAGAGAACTTGTATGGCAGAATCCTGTGCAGTGCCCTTAGGGACCACTACACACAATTAAGACTACAGGTGGCAATACAACTTTACCTTTGGTACAAGCCTGTACTACTAAGTTATAGTGGTAGCAGTAGCAGACCAGCCAGGCTTATATCAAGAGTATATGAACAGTAGCAGAGATTACACAAAGGGACCACAATTACTGTTACTCAAGCAAACACTGACTCAAGGTTTCAGGTAAAAAAATATAAGTACATTTATTTTTAAACCATCGGTTATAAACACAACACCTCTATTAAACTTTAAACAAAACCACACAATATACTACAACTAACCAATTCACTTTGTACAGTATGTCTCAAGGTAAATACCCTGTGTTTGAATGAACCGGTGTTATGAACAAAAACCGATTCCGAGGATACGGTTGCGATCACTTTGACAGTTCGGTCTACTCAAACACGTATCCGTGAAATGAAATGCTACCGGGGTAAAAAGCACACTTAGCACCCGAGATACCCAGAGGGAGTTGGAGGCAAAAATCACAGGCAATATTTAGGTTAGGCAGACAGTATTGAGAAACACTCAGAAACAGGAGTTCAAAAGTCAAAGGGTCGGAGCCAGGTTTAAGTGACACCGCAGACCTGTGCCGAAGATCACACCGTTAGACAGTTCACGATTCAGCGTAGCCCAAAAAGTACTTGGATATTGTCAATGTTCGGAAGCAAAAGTTATAAGAAGGAGGGAAGACAAGGACTAGCCTTGAGGATGAAGAAAAGGGATTCACCCAGTTTCCTCGAGTAGAATACAGTACCTTATTTCCACGATGCAGCTGGTGCCCTGGCAGTTTTTCCTGTTGGTTTGCGGCAGACCCACGATTCCTGCAGCTTTGTTGTGAAGGAGGACATCTGAAGGGGGTCTGCATCACACAGGGATGAAGCCGGCAGTAGCAACAACGAAAAAGGTGTGCTCCTTAAAAACAGGAGAGGCTCAGCAGGTGGCTATCCGGACCACTACAGCAGTGTGCAGCAATTTCGACCACGGCGGAGATCTCTGGCTGAAGATGATGAGCTGGTTATCCCCACCAGGTTCAAGGGAAGAAGACTCTTGTCTGGATCTCCTCTTGGTCGTCGAAGGGTAGATAGCTTAGGACTGCAGCAGGGCTTCACCGGGACGGGGTAGTTGCAGCAGCCGTCGTTCTCTCCGCTTCTCTTCGGTTCCTTGTAGTTCCAGAGGCGACTGACTTCTAGCCCAAGAGACCTGCCTTTTATGCGCAGAACCCCCATTCACACAGCCTGGCTGTCAATCACACAGCAGGGGGGTTGTCCAGCCAGGACAGCCACCTCAGCCAATCAAGGCAAAGTGCGACTTGGGTTTCCTAGACTACACCCCTTCCCCACATTCAGTCTACCAAGACACCCAGGTGCCAAGAGGAGAGCTTCTCTGCAGAAGACCGCCAAAAGACGGTGAACAAAGAAGGCAAATTAGTTTGCCGTGCAAAGTAAAACACAAGAAGGACTTTAACAAAAAGAAATGGCGAATAAAACCAACCGGAGCCAAAAGAAAGACGATTTGGTCAAGCGGGTTTATGTTCGAGGCTAATATAATAGCCAAGAACAGTACCACGTTTATCTAATATAATTGCGGTAGAAAAGTTAGGGTAGATACCACTGCCACCAGCCAAGTCTAAATGTTAAAAGAGCGAAACAATGCTCAGGGAGGTAAAGACAGAAAAGGGGTACAGATTAGCTCTTTCCAGTACTCCATGTAAGATGGGGTGTACTGGGTCTGTGGTAAAAATTACTATGTAAAGTAAATGGCAACTTTACCTTTCTCTGGGGGACAGTAGTCAGCCCCAGCAAAATGGAGTCAGAGGGAAGTCTTAAAGACAACCCTGGGTTACTACACTAAAGGTGCTGTGTAACCCGTACAAGAACAGGGGACCTGGAGTGGTGTGCTCCAGTGCCCATGATCACACAATGAGTAAAAACACATAGGCCAAAACACATGTAAGAGTGGAAAAAGGATGTACACTCTTACCAGATGGAAAAAATAAACTCCAGAAATCCAGCACAGCTGCTGGGGGACTCACTAGGTGAGGGAAATTAGCCCTAGAAGGAGAATTCTCCCTAACAGAACTCCTCTCCCATCAGTCAGCGTGGTCACGCTGAGCAACGTGAACACACTGACTGACAGGAGAGGAGTCCTCTCTTGTCATTCAGCATGTTCACGTTGTCAGCTGAATAACAGGAGGCAGCAGAGCTCACTTCTGAGCACTGCTGTCTCCCATTATTATAGCCAAACGGCTTCGCAACAAACAGCAAAATCATTGCAGGGCAGACAGCGGACAGCACAGTCCCCCGTGTGAATAAAGGACACGGGAGACTGTGCTGCCTTCAATTTAGGAGAGGGGGCCGCAAGGCCTCCCGCAAGCGCGAGGCCCCGGGCATTTTGGCCCTCCTGCACCCCCCTCGTGATGGCCACGCTGGGGAGGGGGGTAACAGGTAGCATCCTCAGAACAAGAGAAGAACAGTGCAAAGGGCCCAGCGGACTGAAGGGAGCCGCTCTGGCAGGTGAAAAAGACTGAGTGTAGAGAATAGCTGACAGAAGACAAGTGGATGAGGACCAGAAGGGCAGAGACATTGAGGCGCATGTAGAGGACTACAGGTCAGTGGGAGAAGTGTTGGGGAGGAAGAACCCCTGAGTTGATTGCTGAGGGGTGGCTCGCTTCAAGGACAGAAAACAAAGAGCGTACTATAGCCCAGGACCTGGATTTGTGTACTTACGAGACCCCTGGATACCTCCTTATTGTGCAGTGTGAAATCGGCGGTTTTGGGGGGTGAGGTTGGTGTTAGCCTTGCTCTATTACCCAAACCGGGGGCAGTTAATCTTTTGTCAACAAGCCTTGGATGGTGTTTTAGCAATGGTTGGGGAACTACTGATTGGAGGTCATTTTAATTTATGGGCAGATCAGGCCTCAGAGAGAAGCTTGTTGACGGAACCACAGCGTGGGGCCACCTTAGAGCACAGAAGAGGATTTTGAAGGATCCTGGTGATCAAATGGATATCAGACATATGGAGGAAGGTTCACCCTCAGAAAAGGGGCTTTACTATTTATTTGATTTTTTTAAATTTTATATATAGAGTATTTATAAGGCGCACTGTACAGCAAAGTGTTTCTAGGTGCCACAAGGCAACAACGAGGGGGAGAGGCGGCAGGGGATGCAAAACAGTAAGGAACAAGTTACTTACCTATAACTGTTGTTCTCCAGCATGGGTCTGACATGGATTCACAAGATCATGAACATTCCCCGTCGTCAGCCTGGGAATCCTTGGTAAAGAAAAAATCAGTTTCGTTTCTGATCTGTCTTATCTTAGTAGTAACCAATCACTGGTCTCTGGGTCATACTGCCCCCAGCCAATGACTGCCCTCTCCCTAAACCCCGCCCCTGGCAGCCATCCTTAGATTTGGTAGCACGTAAAGTGGCAGTATGACCAAGTGAAGAGCCGCAGAGGGGTAGGAGGGAGGGTTTGCATGTGAATCCATGCCAGACCCATGCTGGAGAACAACAGTTACAGGAAAGTAACTTGTTCCTTCTTCAGCATGGGGTCTGGCATGGATTCACATGCTCATGAATATAAGAATACATAGCAGTACACACATGCACAACCACTGGAGGTGGCAAAGGCTCAACATTAAGCATTACATAGACTCAACATTAAGCAACTCTTACCTCCTCACCAGGCCCACCTTCAGGTGAACAGGTTGCGCAGCACTGCTTGGCAGACCCTGGATTCCTCCCTGGAGTCCCGATCGACGCAGTAGAATCTCGTGAAGGTGTGCGTCGACCTCCACGTAGCAGCCCTGCAGATGTCCAGCAGGGGCACACCAGACAAGAACGCTGTAGTAGCAGCGATCGCTCTGGTCGAATGGGCTCTCGGACGGCCGGGCAACGGTGCCGGTGACAGTGCATGATGCAGCCGGAGAGCCATCTGGAAATGGAAGCCTTCCAGAGGGCCTTCCCTTGGTTCACAGGTCCAAAGTTCACAAAAAGCTGTGATGTCTTCCGAAAACTGCTTTTGCGGTCCACGTAGAACTTCACCGCTCTAGCTACATCCAGCGAGTGCAAAGTCCTCTCGGCTGGTGACGAAGGCGACGCAACACCAAGGGCTCGTTGAGGTGGAAGTCCGACGGCACCTTGGGCATGAAGGAGGGGTGCGTCCTCAGCACCACCCTTGTCTCGTGGAAAGTCAAGTATAGAGGCTTGCAGGATAGGGCCTGGATCTCTCCCACTCGTCGTGCGGAGGTGATAGCCACAAGGAACGCTGTCTTCCACGACAGAAATTTCAATGGTGCCGAATGCAGAGGCTCGAATGGCGGCCCCATGAGCCTGGTCAGCACTACTTTGAGCTCCAACGCCGGGGCCGGAGCCTTCAACGGCGGGAATGATCGGAACAGTCCCTTCATAAATTCCTTCACCAGACGATGAGACCACAGGGATGACCGTCCCGTAGCTCTGGTGTATCGGGAAATCACTGCCAGATGTATCTTGCTGGAAGCATGAGCTAGTCCAGCCTTGGCCAGCGACAGCAGGTACGGAAGCACTTCAGGG
The DNA here is from genome assembly GCF_040938575.1 of Ambystoma mexicanum. Lineage (NCBI taxonomy): Eukaryota > Metazoa > Chordata > Amphibia > Caudata > Ambystomatidae > Ambystoma > Ambystoma mexicanum. Next base: position 559,084,693 of record NC_090931.1, read on the forward strand.
GCCGTGATCTGCAGCGGGTTAATCTTCTGTGCACAGCACCAGACAGAGAACCTCTTCTACTTGTGTCCATAGCACTTGAGAGTTGAGGACGCCCTGGCCTTTGCAAGCACCTCCTTGCAATCTTCCAGGATATCGTACCCTCCAAACTCTAGCGCTGCAGGAGCCAGGCCTGCAGGTTCAGCGACTCCAGGTCGTGATGAAGGATGGCGCCTCCTCTGGAGAGAAGATCTGCGTCCGTCGACAGCTTGACTGGTGGGGACGCTGACATGTCCAGAAGGTCCGGGAACCAGATCTGTCTCGGCCACGCCGGTGCGACGAGGATCATCCTGCACCGGGACCTCTTGAGCTGGTTGACGAGACGTAGTAGCAACGGCAATGGAGGGAACTCATACAGGAATAGGCCGTCCCAGGGGAACGAGAAAGCATCGCCCATGCTCCTCGGCTGGGGAAACCTGCTGGCGAACTTCTGGCACTTGGAGTTTGTCGCCGTCACAAACAGGTCGATCTGGGATTTGCCCCATCATTGGAAAAGTCGATCCACCTGATCCTGACGCAGCTCAAACTCGTGGCATGAGCGCAGCTCCCTGCTGAGTGAGTCGGCAATGACGTTCTTTATTCCTGTCAGATGGAAGGGCACCAGGAACATCCCCTGGGCGACGGCCCAGTGCCACAGATCCTGGGCCTCCTTGGACAGGGTTAGGGACCTGGTGCCTCTCTACTTCCGGATGTAGAACATTGTGGTGGTGTCGGTGAAGATAGTCACCACCTTGCCCTTGAGAGACGGGAGAAACGACCTGATGGCCCAGAACACTGCTCGGAGTTCCAGGATGTTGATGTGGAGAGAACTCTCCTCCGGGAGCCAAAGGCCTCTCGCATGCAGATCTCCGGTATGCGTTCCCCACCCCTCCAGGGAAGCGTCCGTCGTCACCGGCTCCTGATGCACCGGGGTCTGAAAGTCCTTGCCCACCGCGAGTTGCGCGCGGGCGCCCCACCATCGAATCTCTCGGCGGAAAACCTTGTTGAGCGGGATCCTGTCCTCGAAGCTGCCCGTCGCTTGTATCCAACGGGCGTCGAGGAACTCTTGTAGAAGACGCATCTGTAGCCTGCACAGGCGCACCAGGTAGATGCATGACTACATCATTCAGAGTAGGGACTTGATGGATCTCACCCTGGCCATGTCCGTGGCCAGCAGGCGCTGCACCTTGCCCAAGATGGCCTCTGTCCTTTCCTCCGACGGCGAGGCCAATCGCGCCATTGTATCGAGCTTGGCTCCCAGAAACAGTGCGACCTGCGACGGGACCAGGTGGGATTTCGAGTAGTTGATGGCGAATCCCAGATCTGTGAGCAGTTGGACAGTTGGACAGTCTCGCTGTCTGTTCGACGGCAGTTTTCCTGTCCTTGCACGGATGAGCCAATCGTCCAGGTAGGGGTAGACGTGGATCCCCCGCAGGTGCAGCCGTGCCGCCACTGGTGCGAGGCACTTGGTAAACATCCTGGGTGCCGACTTCAACCCGAATGGCAGGGCCTTGAATTGGTAGTGCCGCCCCTGGACTACGAATCTGAGAAACTTTGTGTCCTTTTAGAAAGGGGATGTGGAAGTAAGCATCCTCCAAGTCTAGCAACGATAGGAAGTTGCCCTCCTCCAGCTGTCCCAGCACGTGCTGGAGGGTGACCATCCTGAACTTTTGTGCCTTGATGTATTTGTTCAACTGCCGCAGGTCCAGGATGGGCGCCAGCCGCCCGTCTTCTTTCTGACAAGGAAGTACCTTGAGTACACTCCGGAGCCTCTTCGGGACGAGCTCGATGGCACCCTTCTTGAGCATCGCCCTTACTTCTAACAGCAGTTGAGGGATGTGATTTTTCCTTCCTGGCCACGGGAGGAATGCGGGGGCACTTCTTTAGAAATTCGAGAGCGTCCCCGTGGGCCAGGGCATCCAGCACCCAACAGTCGGTGGAGATGGACTCCCTCACGCTGATGAACTTCGCCAGCCGGTCTCCCACCGGGGTGCTCAGGTGGGGGCCCGACGCTACGGCCGGTTCAGTCCTGCTTGGAGGCAGCCTTGCCGCCTTGGCCTCCGTGGTGACGACGAGATCCTCCTGACTTGCCGCATCCTCTGTAGGCCTCCTGCGACAAGGAGCGGCTGGCGAGGAGCCGCCACCGGATCCCTTGGAGGCACCTTGTCTGCCTCCGGCGTTCAGAAAGGGCGGCTGTCGTTGCTGCAATACTCCCAAGGCCCGAGCCGTCACTGTGTCGGTCTTGATGCCCTGAAGTGACTCATCCACTGTTTTTCCAAACAGCTTGTTCCCGTCGAAGGGCATGTCCAAAACTCTGGTTTGCACGTCCTGGCGGAAATCAGTTGCCTTGAGCCATCCCTGCCATCGAAGGCAAACACCGTTGCCCAGCGATGTCTGTGGCCACCGTTATGGCGTGGTCCGATGCCACCTCACCTTCCTGCAGGATCTCCAGGACCTCCAACCTCTTGTCGTCCAGTAGGAAGTCCAGCAGGGGGGCGATCTTGTACCACAGCTCCCTGTCGTAGCGGGCCACAATCGCTAGGGCATTGGCCGCCTTAATTGTCGTTGCCGCAGACGAGATGACTCGTCGTCCCATGGCGTCCAGTTTCTTCCCCCCTCGCCGTCGGTTGGGAGGTCGAAGTTGAGGATGACACCCCCGCCGCCGCCTTCTTGGCAGCGCCGAGACGACCGAATCCGGGGTCGGCTGTGCCCTAAGGCATAAAGGGGCAGAATTGGGGACCCGGTACTTCTTCTCGTACCGATCCCTCTTGGCAGGCGTTGTGGACGGGTTCTTCAGGAGAGCAAGTCCCTCCTCCCAGATATCGTCAATCAACAGTACAGCGAGGAGCGTCTTCCTCTTGGCCTTGCACCGCTGATAGAGGAAACCTTCCTTCTTCTGTTCCTCAGGGCAGAGCCGAAAAAGCTCGGATGCCCTGGCAATCATGGTGTGGAAGGAGCCAATTTCATCGGGCGGGGAGGCCCGAGGGAGTGGTGATGGAAGGCCCATCCTGTCGTCACCACTGTTGTCATCCGTCCCCTTCGTGGCCGTATCCGTTCCCGTGTCGTCCCTAGGATCTGGGGAAGGAGATGACGGCTGAACGGGCCGCATGGGCAGGAAAGACGGGGGGGTGAACTCTCCTCCACTTGTTTGGAGGGCTTCCCGACGCCCCCAGTTCTGCTGGGTCATCCGTTGGGATTAGGGGCAATCTCGTCCTTATCTCTGTGCATAAGGTTTGGATTGCCATCAAAATGGCCACTGAGTTGTCCTGAGGCTCGGGCACTGGCTGCGACGGGTGCGATGGTTGCTCCTCCTCCACGGGAGCCTCGTCGGCGCCACCGTCGCTCTCTTCGTCCGCCTCCTCGGGGTTCCCCCCGTGGGACCGGACCTCCTCGATCCTCTTGTTGCGGCTCTTCACGAGTTCAACCAGTTCCTCCTCAGAAGCTGTATCCGTGTCCGTGACGGCCACCGCCCCCCCTTCTTTTTCCACCGAGGTCTTCACGGGGGTCTTATCGATGGGCTGAAAAGAGGATTCCCTCCGTGGCAGCAGGGAAACTCTGGGCCCCGAGGTCGCTTCCACTGGGTTAGCCTCCATAGGCTTCGCCGGGGTCGCTGCGACTCCCTCGATAGAGGCCTTCACCGGGTGAATCAAGGCCTTCACCATCTTGGGCGCGCTTGAGGCCTTCAACTTGGGGGAGGGGTCACCGCCTCACTCCCCCTCGGCTGATCCCTTCGAGATCGACCGGGGCCTCTCCAGAAGGTTAGCCGGGTTCTCGGATTTTCTCTTCCCCAAACCAGAGCGTTGGCTCGTGGTTGATGGCGTCGGTGAAAGTGCGCCCTGCCTGGCAGTCGAGGAGCCCGACTCTTCGACGCTCCCGGTGCCCGCGGTGCTTTGCCTTCTGTTAGGCCCCTGTCGCCGGGGCACCCTCACAGGACTTAGAAGACCACTCGGACTTCTTCTCACCTGCTGGGCCCTTCTCCAACCAGCTGGCGAGGCGAGACCGACGATCCCTCATAGTCCGTTCTGACAGGTTCTTGCAAAACGCACAGTCCTTTTCCACGTGCGTCTTGTCTTCGTTAAGGCAGAGACATCTCAAATGCTCATCCTCCTTGAAAACATTCTGTAATCCGCATCCAGGGCAGTTCCTGAACAGCTTGGATCCAGGTGTCGAGCTTCCCTTGTCCTGGGCCATGTCCACGAGGTAGGCCTCAGATCTTCTGGAATCCTCCAAGAAGCGTAACTCGATGAAAACTTAGCCCTTGAGGGGCGTAGAAAATTCTGAAACCGGCCCCCGTTCATTGGAAGCAGATACGGTGGAGCTTGAGGCTCGATTGACTGAAAAAATGAGATTAAACTCTTGGAAAATCGCAAAACGCAGTAAAAGCTTGAGAGGTATAGCATGAGGACTCCCAATACTTGAACGTGCCGTAAAAATCTGAGGATGGCTGCCAGGGGTGGGGTTTAGGGAGAGGGCAGTCATTGGCTGGGGGGCAGTATGACCCAGAGACCAGTGATTGGTTACTAAGAAAGACAGATCAGAAACGAAACTGATATTGATTTTTTCTTTACCGAGCATTCCCAGCCTGATGACGGGGAATATTCATGAGCATGTGAATCCATGCCGGACCCAATGCTGGAGAACAGTCCTACTAGGCCATGTGGCATTCAGATTGTACAAGTGCAGAAAACAAGAAGTGCAAGGGGCGTGAAGAGGTGGAGAGGATGGTAGGAGGGGCAAAATTCAGGGGCATAGGATGCAGGGAGGTATGGGGGTGTGAAAGGGCCAAGCCTATGGGCCAGGCAAGTGCTCTGGAGGAGGGGGGGCAGTGGGGCAAGTGCAATGGGGATTTCAGGGGAGGACCACCCTCTAAGGGCAAAGGAGTGGGGGTTGACCATACTCAGGCTGTTGTGGGGAATGGGGGGGGCAATCCCATCAGGCTGGTCAAGGACGGGACCCCAGAGGGAAATGACGCTAAGGGTTGCTGGTTGAAGACTGGTCAGGGAGGTCCTGGAGCTCTATAGGACTCATGAGTGAACCAGGTTGCCAGTCGAGGTGGCAGGAGGGGCAGTAGGCAAGAGAGGCGGAAGGCGGTGCAGATGAGAAGGGTTGTGAGAAGCTTCCAGAACTTAAGGCGGTGCAGCTAAAGTCTGAGAGGGACAGGGAGGCCATTCCAGAGAGAGGTACCTGCTGAAGAGCGAGATCTGCCCCCACTCTCTGCTTGGAGAAACATCTGACCTGCGGAGAGATGGAGCTAGAGGACCGAAGGGCTCTAGCAGGGAGGTATTTAGGGAGAGAGAGTTGAATGTAGCCGAGTCCCCCGGCCCCAGACAGCCTTGTAGATGACGCAGAGGGTCTTGAATTTGAACCTTGCAGCCCCCGGGAGCCAAAGGAGAGATTTAAGGGCTGGAGAGAGTTAGTCCATGGGCTTGAGGCCAAGGATAAGTCTCACAGTCCTGTTTTGGATTAGTTGAAGGGGGCGAAGAGTGGATAGAGGTAGGTTGAGGAAGAGGCTGTTGCAGTAGACCAGCCTAGAGAGAACCAGAGCTCTGGAGACCGTTTGTGGGGGAAGTTAAGGAAGGGGAGAATGCCTCTGAGGAGGTTAAGCTGAAGGTGAACCTTCTTGGCAAGGTCCGTGATGTGAGTGCAGAAGTAGAGAGGGGCGTCAAAGATGATACCAAGATGTTTTGCCTCACTAGATGGGGAGGGGACCCAAGGAGGGTGGCCAGAGAGTGGGAGGGAAGCAGGCCGCAGGTGTCCCTGCTCCAATGAGAAGGGTCTCAGTCTGGCTGGCATTAAGACAGAGACCATTAGCCATGCACCATGTCTAAATGGCAGTCAGACAAGAGGAGAAGGAGGTAGAAGGGGGAAGATTGAAGGAAAGCTGAGTGTCATCAGCAGAGCACTGGAAATGAGGAGAGGGGGAAATCAAGTGGAACAGATAAATGTTGAAGAGCCACGGTGATGGGATAGAGCCCCGACGAATGCAGCAGGAAGAGAGTGAGGTGGAGGAGAGGAAGAGGAAGGGGCTAAGTTGCACCTCAGAAGGTCGATTTGAAAGGAAGGTGCTCAACCATTGCAGTGCAAGATCCGAGATACCACGTGTGTCGTGGAGCCGTTTTAACATGGTGGCATGATTGACCATATCAAGAGCAGAGGAGAGATAAAGGCGGATGAGAACAGAAGGAGAGTTGGAATCAAGGTTTGAAAGCAGGCATTCACGGGTGTTAAAGAGTCGGGTTTCTGTGCCTCTGGAGGCTCTGAAGTGAGACTGGTGGTAATGGAGACGGCCAACAGATTCAGTGCGGTGGGTCACTTGGGAGATAACCAACTTTTCAAAGAGTTTGCCCAGGAAGGGGGTAGTGGATATAGGATGGTAGTTAGCTGGGCAGGAGGGGTCAGCAGACAGCTTTTTTAGGAGAGGGTGCACAAGGGAGTCCTAGAGGGAAAGTGGAAAAGCGCCAGTGTCAAAGAAATGGTTACAGAAATCAGACAAGGCAGAAATGGGAGTGGAGATTTTGTCCTTGATGGTTCTGATGGTTCTGGAGGAGCAGGGGAGCACCTGTTTGGAGGAGACATTCATAAAGCAGCTAACTTTAAAGACCTCATCCAGTGTTGTGGGTGAGGAGGAGGAGAGTATAGGGGAGGGAGAGAGGTGGGACAAGGGAGGCCGGGGAGTAGGGGCATAGAGGAGAGTGAGGACAGGATGTCCTGGGTTTTGGTAGTGAAATGGGAGGCCAGCACAGTACAGAGGGCCTGGGATGGGAGAGGAGAGGTGAAGACTGCAATAGGATTGGCGAGTTCCTTACAGATTTTGGCGAGTTCAGCCGTATTGTTGGTGGCCATGGTGTGCCTGGTTGAGTGGGTCAGACCAAAGGGAAGAATAGGGAGGGAAAGAGAATCGCAGAGGTTGCAGAAGAGTACAGTGGTAGCTTCAGAGGAATCAAGATGAATGTTGAAATCACCAAAGGAAGAGAAGCTTGGAGGTAGAGGTAGTGAGATCAGCCCATTCAGAGAGGAAAAGGGAGAGTTGCCAGGGGGCCTGTAGATGGTGGCAAGAATAAGCGAGATGGTAGGAGAGATACCAATGCTGCAGACGAGGGACTCAAAGGAAGAATAGGACTGAATGGGTAGGATGGTAGCAGGGACCCACTCCGGGAAGACCAAGGCCACTCCACCACCTGATCAGTTGGGCCTGGGTTTGGATACAATCTTATAGCCCTCAGGAAGAAGAGTGTCAGGAGAAGTGTTTACTGGCAGAGCGAGCATTGAGAGTGAAGCTGATTTCCCCCTTTGAAGGTTTTCCGAGGAGGTGTACAGGGATGTGGTACATGCATCAGTGGTGAAGAAAGGGCGGGTGAGGTGGCAGAGGGAGAAATGGCAGGAGAAGGAAGGAAATTAAAGAGAGCCGGAAGATGCCTATCAAGAAGGAGGAGGTAAGGCTGAGAGGCCAGGGCCATGACGGTGCCACTTAGATGGACATTAACGATACACCTAGAGGATGAGAAGTGTGCCAAGAGAACTTCCCACCTGGTACCAACATTAAAGGGTGAGGAAAAGAAGGGCCCAAGGATAGAGACCATATGAAGGGTCCATAGGTCTGGGGAAGGGGTAACAAAGAGGATGTCATTAATAGTTTGCCTGGAGAAAGCATTGACCTAGCTGTCCGCTATGGGCAGACCTGGGTTGGAGACCAGGAGCGCTTTCTTAAACTTTTTCTTTCCAGACTTTGAGAGTTAGGATAGATGAAAGAGTAGCAATTAGAATAGATAGGAGAGATGGAGAGTACAATGGTAGCATGGGGGAGGGGAGTGGACAGAAGAATGCACAAGGAAATCACAAGGCGTCCTACAAGCAGATCAGGGAAGACAATTCAGGTGATCAGTAAGTCAGGCGTCAGGGGGATAAGCAATCAAAGTAACAGTAGATAGGCCTCACAATTTAAAGAGCAGCAGTGTCTGCAGAAAGTATTTGCATGTAACTTTCCAAATAAAGGTAAAGGCCTAACATTTGAACCCTGCCAGTACAATTCAAAACTAGATACGACATTCAAAATAAGGGTAACCATTCTAACATTTGAACACCGCAGTAGAATTCAGAACACCTAGATTGGGCTTTCAAAACAAAGGAAAAATCCTAACTTTTTAACACAGTGGTAGAATTCAAAACACCTATGTTTGACTTTCAAAGTAAGGTAAAAATCCTAACATATGACTGCAGCCATTTGTGAAATTCCTAACATTTGAACACAGTCAGTAGAATTCAACACACATAGATTTCACTTTCAAAATGAAGGTAAAAGTAGTGGGCAAACAGTTGAACAGTGCCTGTAGAAGCAAGCTGACTCGCAAAATTAAAGTGAAAAGGACACAGAAAATTAAACAAAACAAGCAATTTGTCGAGCAGTACATAGATTTCAATTGTTCAGGCCAGTGATGGGTTACAGGCTGAGGTTAAGCGAGTAGTAGATAAAAGAAGAGTATGGAATCACGGCAGTAGAGATACAATCTCGGGAGGATAGCTCAGGGGCAACGTGATGGCCTTGGAAGCAAGACGACGCGGAGCAATGCCGGTTCGATTCATGGATCCACGCTTAGAAACCTCTGGGTATTAAGCGCGTTATAAATAAACACATTTTATATATATATATATATATATATATATATATATATATACACTTGTTGCTGATTGTACACCAGTCGAATGTGTGGCACTCTCTGCAGCAATTTCAGGATAATAATCAGGATACAGCATACCTCCTTTATTTTATTAATCATTCTGTGGAAATGGTCACAGCAGTCAATTTAAAAACCATAAAAGTATGGCACCAAATGCGGTGGCGTTGACGCGTTTCACGGCTGCCTCGCGCTTGTTCACAACAAATGACCCATTCAAATGTGCTTATTAAAATAACCAGTGAGTGTTAGGATTAGAGATAGACAGAGGACTTGTTTCTCCCATTTTACATTTCGGTCATATTTGACTAGTTACTGATATACATGTCTGGTCCTAGCAGATTTTCTTTAGAAATGCATTGTGCAGTTTTGCCAAGTAAAGATCTTTTGCTCATTCATATTTTCCTTTTTTAGCCCAAATGAGAATCAATATTAAGTGCTTAGTGCCCAACATATTTGTATTTCTGAACCCACCGAGAACCAGTAAGGTACACATTGCTCCATGTTTAAAGTGCATAGACCTAGCAGCATGATTATTCAGTGCATATTAGAACATACTAAAATGCATTCTGTCCCGCGGTATTAATATTGGGCACGTGAAGTTAAATAAATAAGACTCGCAATCACATGTATTGTAACAACAATATATAAAAGTGCATTGTATTTCACATATGTGCCTATTTATCAGCATCATTTTTCCTTATGCATATTCGCACATTATGACTAGCCTAGTGCCCCGCTACACTAGAGCAATGGGCACATAAAGTTATAAAATGATAAATGGTACAGCACCTCTCATATTTTATCATAGCTATACATGTTGTGAAATGCTAAGAGAATAAAGTGCATAGTGCCTGAAATTGTTTTCTGATATGTCACATTTCTATGAAGGCTGTACATATTTTATGTTGCTAGAAGGATAACGTACGTAGTGCTCAATGTTATTCATTTCTGGTATATGCTGGCATGGTCTACCTTTCCTGCTGCATAGATACTTGCATATTTGCCTCGCATATCTCAGCCCGTTTTTGTGCTTGGCGGTAACATTTAAGTGTAATGCTCCATTCATCCTTAAATGCATGCTAGCTGGCTACCAACGATCTTCCAAAGTAATAAGCATCTATCTAAAACTTCTCACAGGACACAAACTAATTGATAGTTTTTTCTCTATGATATCCGCACAGGCACCTTATTGTCAGTAACTATTTGACCTTATCGTCTATCACATTCTCAAATGGACTAAATTAACCAATTAAAATCATGTATACAGAGTGAAAGAAACAACCACCCATAGAAAAAGAATAAAAGTGAAAGCACATAGCAAAACATCATTACCAGAAAGGTATACATCTACATCTTTATTTCTTCATAAGGACACTGATCGAGGACATGCAGAGCGTAACTTAAATTGGTGAGGGAGACAGAATGATTGACACATTTCATTGACCTAGAAAAGTATATAGTTCTTCGTCAATGTTGCGGCCATTTGGATATTTGCTTTCAAAATCCAGAATGCAAGTTTCTTTTTGTCGAAGCACAATATTATATATAATATATACATATGGTGAAACAGGTAGCATGTTGACTGGTAGAAGTTAAAATGATCAGCGCAGGCCAGTGTGTAAAACAGAGTAAGACGGGTCCAACCAGGGATCATATAGAGTGGCAAGGTCAGCAGAAAAGTATCTTGTAAAGCTAGCAGTTCAGCAGAGGTAGGTGGTAGTTAAAGGTCACGCATAGTAGATTGTGCAGGGATAAGTCGGAAAATGATTCCAGAATGTTAAAATATGCAGTAGTCCTTTAGCAATAAAGTCTAGAATTGAAATCTTTGGGTATTGTGGAAACAGTTCAAAAGTTAAGGTTTCTGTAAAAAACATTACGTAAAAGGGGACAAGGTGGATGCATTGTTGGCCTCAAGGATTAGAGCACAAAAGGCAGAGAGGTTGGTGGACAAGATAAGGGATCTCGAGGGAAAGGAATGAGGAACTCCAGAAGGTATCACCAGGAGCTTTGCCAGGTACTACGCAGGATTGTATAACAAAGCGAAATGGGGATGGTGGTGACTCGATATCTTGGGATATTCCCCTTCCGAGCCTGTCCTTCGAGGAAGTGTCTCGCCTAGATTCCCTGATCACCACAGATGAGGTTCAACAGGTGATCAATAGGCTGCCGAATGGTGAGGCTCCCACGGAAGATGGGTTCACTATTGGATTCTATAAAAGGTATGACAGGTCTTTGTAGTCACTCTTAGCCAAACTATTTAAAATTATTCTGGAAACAGGGCTTGCCCCTCCTCCCCCTTCATTTAGTAAAGTATTGATATCGGTGATACCTAAAGAAGGTAGGGACACGACCATGTGTCAGTCTTAACGCCCGATTTCTTTATTAAATGTGATGAAAAAAATCTTTACCCGAACCCTGGCAACTTCCTCGAGGCACTGATGCCCCAACTAGTGCACTCTGAGCAGGTAGGTTTTATCCAAGGTCGTCCGGGGGAAAATACATTTAGGAAAACATTAAATCTAATGGAATCCATAAGAGGGGTTTGGGGAGAGCTGGGGTTATTGGCCTTGGAGGCTGAGAAGGCATTTGACCATGTGGACGGGTGGTTCTTATTGACAGTTTGTAAAAAGTTGGGTTTTGGGGTGGGAATCATGAGAGGCATTCAGGCCTTGTACTTGAACCCCACAGCCCTGGTGGTGGTTAAAGGTAAGGGGTCAACAAGTTTCAAAATTTGCAGAGGGACAAGAAAGGGTTGTCCGTTTTCACTGAGGCGGTTTGCTCTCAATAGAGCTGATGGGTGTAAAAATAAGGAATGACTGGTGGATAATAGGGCTGAAGGTGGAAGGCAAAGAATAGGAGTTGGGGATATATTCAGATATTCTCCTTCACCCGAGTAATTAGTCTACCTTGATCCCGCGGCCTTCCTCGTTGTTAGGCCATAGGGCTCCCTACATGGATTCAAGGTTAATTTAGAAAAATTGATCCTATTCCCTTATAGCAGAGGGCCAGAGATGGATGTTTATGATCTGATATCATTGAAGGTGACAATTCACCATGATGGACTTTAAGGTAACAAAGACTTTGGAGGAGCTCTATTGATGCCAATTACCCTTCTTTACTACTCAGCTTGCATAAGGGGATTGAAACATGGTCCCGACTGACTATCTTGAATGGGTAGATTGAATGCCCTAAAGAGGACTTCACTGTTGAAAAGCCTCTATTTGTTCCAAATCTCCCCACTAGGTTCTTGGATGGTGTCAGAACCGAAACACAAGACTTAAATTCCTCTGGCAAGGGCCAAAACAGGGGGTGGCATATGACACCTTGATTCTGCTGAATGAATATGGCAGGGTGGGATTGCCAGATTATAAGGCAGCTCAGATTTGAGCCATGATCCTGCATTTATGAGGGGACGGGGACAAACAGTGGGTGCAACTGAAGAATCATTGGCTATGGCCGCTGACAAATGAGGAATGGTTGTGGGTTCCAAAGAAGGACCTACAGAAGAGAATTCTGAAACACGGGTGATAGGCTTGTATTGGCCTCTCTGGGGGAAACAAAGTGATACGAAGGGTGTTCCCTCCTGGCCCTACCACTTCAGTCATTTTTGGGACCCTCCTGTGAGGGATGACATAGTGGGCCACCTCCACTTCCAGCCTTAGTTTGAGGCAGGCTTAGAAAGGGTGGGGCCGATATTGAAGGGAGAGAATTCTGTTACAATAGTGGTGTTAAGAGTATTGTCTAGTTATTGGAAAATGATCTATTTTTTATGCATTATGATCTATTTCTATGTATTTGCAGTTGAAGGGTGTCCTTATGGCCAATAAATGGAAACCATACCTTCAAAGAGAACGGACAGGAACTGAAGGCGTCCTTATTTTCGAGTCGTTGTCGGCACCGATGAAAAAGTAGATGGAGAGAAACTGAGAAATAGAGGCTTTGAGCGGAAAAGGTTGGAGCGCTCATATTTGTTGTTTTTCTGAAATGTATCTGTGTAATCAATGTTAAGTATTGACAGTCAATCAGGATTTGTCACAATGGGTGATATTAATCTACTGATGCATTTGTGTAAAACATTGCCAAAACATGTGCCTAAGCTCAAATAGTACAGTGCGGAATGGGTAAAGGGAACAGCACACAAAATGTTCATGCAATCACCACAAGGGGGATCGCTGTCAAGAGCGGTATTGCAACACATGACCACGTACTTGCACGCTGCGTATACAGGGAAGAAATTAGAAAAGAGGTTAGCTATTTTCGAGCTTTGGAAAATGTACCAGGAGGAGCGAGAGAATCCACTGGCTGAGGAGGGGATGGTTTATTTAGTGTAGGGAGGAAGGCGTTGAGCCTTCTTCTACCCGCCCTAAGTGAATGATGGCAGTTCAGAAGATGTAGGATTGCAGCTGTTAAATGAACTAAAAGCAGCGACAGGATATAGTAATCAGATATACGAACCGCCTGCTTACAACAGTGACGATAGTCCAGAAGAGACTAGAAGAAAGGAGGAGATCTTTTAAGATCTTACAGGACAAAGAGAAAAGTGAACAATCGAATGTGACCACAGACATAGAACGAGAGACTAAGAGATGGAAAGCAGAAAAGGATAGAGCTGACAAGGTAACGCTTGTACAGAATGTATGGATGAGTGGACAGATATTGCTCAAGTTCGATGGGAAAAGTATCAAGAAAGTCAGGCAAAGGGAAGATCAACACGAACAGGATAAAAAAGACAGGAAACAAGAAAAGCGACTGAAAGATGAGCATAAGAGAAAGAATCGACAACAACAAGAACATATGCATCAGGAAGAACAGCAAAAGAAGGAAGAAAGGGCAAAGGAAGTATGACAACAGAGCAATCGAAGAACGAGATAGGCAAGAAAGGAAGAGGAGGAAGCGCAGAAATTAAGGGATAAAAGGATACAGAGACAAAGGGAAGAAGAAGAAAGAAGGGCAAACGAAAGGGAGGAGAAAAGATGAAAAGGGAGGAAAGTTAGATGGGAAGTGAGAAATCGAAGATAATTAGATGAAGAAATTGAGTGAAAAAGGGGACAAAGGGAGCGCGATATTGATAGCATTCAGAAAGAGTTAATGGAACGGAGTCCAGAAATATCATGGGGCAATATAGAGGAGTTCCTCCCGTAACAGGGAGAAAAGCCAGGGATATCTAGGGTAGCCCTAGAGAAGAATTTTGACATAGGGAGCATCAGGGATAGGATCGATAAGGCCTATCAAGACTTAAGGGAAAGCAGCAAACCGGGACAGTCCCTGGTCTTCCAATTACGAAGCAAAGAAAGAGACCCAATTAGTCGCGAACACAGAGGCTTCTCCTTAGACAGGCTGACTTTAAATTAGGGTGAAGGGGACGAAAGACATACCAGGTCATTACCAGGTAGAAGGCGATCAGGAAGGAACAAGTTACTTACCTGTAACTGTTGTTCTCCAGCATGGGTCTGGCATGGATTCACATGCTCATGAATATTCCCCGTCGTCAGGCCGGGAATCCTCGGTATAGAAAAAATCAGTATCAGTTTCGTTTCTGATCTGTCTTTCTCAGTAGTAACCAATCACTGGTCTCTGGGTCATACTGCCCCCAGCCAATGACTGCCCTCTCCCTAAGCCCCGCCCCTGGCAGCCATCCTCAGATTTGGTAGCACGTGAAGTGGCAGTATGACCAAGTGAAGATCCGCAGAGGGGTAGGCGGGAGGGTTCGCATGTGAGTCCATGCCAGACCCATGCTGGAGAACAACAGTTACACGTAAGTAACTTGTTCCTTCTCCAGCATTGGGTCTGGCATGGATTCACATGCTCATGAATATAAGAATACATAGCAGTATACACATGCACAACCAAGGGAGGTGGCAAAAGGCTCAATATCAAGCAATACAACAACTCAACATTAAGCAACTCTTACCACCTCATCAGGCTCACCTTAGGCGAACAGGTTGCGCAGCACTGCCTGGCCGACTCTGGACTCCTCCCTGGAATCCCGGTCGACGCAGTAGAATCTCGTGAAGGTGTGCGTCGACCTCCACCTAGCAGCCCTGCAGATGTCGAGCAGGGGCACACCAGACAGGAACCCCGTAGTAGCAGCGAACGCTCTGGTCGAATGGGCCCTCGGACGGCCTGGCAACGGTCGGTTTGCCAACCGGTGACAGTGCATGATGCAGCCAGAGAGCCATCTGGAAATGGAAGTCTTCGAGAGAGCCTTCCCTTGATTCACAGGTCCAAAGTTCACAAACAGCTGTGATGTCTTCCGAAAACTCTTCGTGCGGTCCACATAGAACTTCAGCGCTCTAGCTACATCCAGCGAGTGCAGAGTCCTCTCAGCCGGCAACGAAGGCGACGGGAAGAAAACTGGCAACACCAAGGGCTCGTTGAGGTGGAAGTCCGACGGCACCTTGGGCATGAAGGATGGGTGCATCCTCAGCACCACCCGTGTGTCGTGAAAAGTCAAGTATGGCGGCTTGCAAGACAGGGCCTGGATCTCTCCCACTCGTCGTGCAGAGGTGATGGCCATGAGGAATGCTGTCTTCCACGACAGAAACTTCAACGGCACTGAATGCATAGGCTCGAATGGGGCCCCCATGAGCCTAGTCAGCACCACGTTGAGCTCCCACGCCGGGGCAGGGGCCTTCATCGGCGGGAATGATCAGAACAGTTCTTTCATAAATTCCTTCACCAGTCGATGAGACCACAAGGACGCCCGTCCTGCAGTTTTGGTGTAACGTGAGACGGCAGCCAGATGTACCTTGATGGAAGTGTGAGATAGGCCAGCCTTGGCCAAGGACAATATGTACGGCAATACTTGAGGGGCCGTAATCCGCAGAGGGTTAATCTTCTGTG
This sequence comes from Ambystoma mexicanum, assembly GCF_040938575.1. Classification (NCBI taxonomy): domain Eukaryota; kingdom Metazoa; phylum Chordata; class Amphibia; order Caudata; family Ambystomatidae; genus Ambystoma; species Ambystoma mexicanum. The sequence goes on from NC_090931.1 coordinate 559,100,226, forward strand.
CACGGCACCAGACAGAGAACCTCTTCCATTTGTGTCCGTAGCACTTGAGAGTTGAGGATGCCCTGGCCTTCGCGAGAACCTCTCTGCAGTCAGCCGGGATGTCGTATCCTCCAAACTCTAGTGCTGCTGGAGCCAGGCCTGCAAGTTCAGCGACTCTGGTTCGTGATGAAGAATGGCGCCTCCTTCTCTTGAGGGAAGATCCGCGTCCGTCAGGCAGCTTGACTAGTGTGTACGTTGACAAGTCCAGAAGGTCCGGGAACCAGATCTGCCTCGGCCACGCCGGTGCGACGAGGATCATCCTGCACCGGGACCTCTTGAGCTGGTTGACGAGCCTGAGTAGCAACGGCAACGGCGGGAATGCATAAAGGAACAGGCCGTCCCAGGGGAATGAGAAAGCATCGCCCATGCTCCTCGGTTGTGGAAACCAGCTGGCGAACCTCCGGCACTTGGAGTTCGCCGCCGTCGCGAAGAGATCGATCTGGGGTTCGCCCCATCGTCGGAAGAGTCGGTCCACTTGATCCTGGCGCAGTTCCCACTCGTGGCACGAGCGCAGCTCTCTGCTGAGTGAGTCGGCGATGGTGTTTTTTATCCCTGCCAGATGAAAGGGTACCAGAAACATCCCTTGGGCGACGGCCCAATGCCACAGATCCTGGGCTTCCTTGGATAGGGCAGGGGATCTGGTTCCGCCCTGCTTCCGAATGTAAAACATTGTGGTGGTGTTGTCAGTGAAGATCCTCACCAACTTGCCTGGACGGAAGGAAGGACCTGAGGGCCCAGAACACTGCACGGAGATCCAAGATGTTGATGTGGAGAGTCTTCTCCTCTGGGAGCCAAAGGCCTCTCGCGTGGAGACCCCCGGTGTGCACTCCCCAACCTTCCAGGGAGGCATCCGTCGTCACCGTCACCTGGTGGGCCGGGGCTAGGAAACCTGTTCCCGCCGTCAGATGAGAGCGGACACCCCACCATCGTATCGCCTGACGGAACGCTTCGTCGAGCGGGATCCTGTCCTAGAAGCTGCCCGTCGTCTGGATCCAGTGGGCGTCGAGGAATTCTTGCAAGGGCCGCATCCGAAGTCTGCAGTGGCGCACCAGATAAATGCAGGAGGACATCATTCCGAGGAGGGACTCGATAAGACCTTTACAGGCTTCTCAGTTCTTTTGGTACACACCTTAGCCTCGTTAAGAGGAACCTCGGAACAGAGTCCGGTCTTAATAGCTCCCTCGAGAGGGGCCTCGAACCGTGGTTCGGTAGAGAAAGCCTCAGAGGCCTCAGGGCGCACCCCAGTGTCTGTGTGGGAAGCTCTAGACAAGGAGACCTTGCAGCAAACTCTGGCACCCAACGCCTCTGCATGACCATGCTGGCTATTAGCACCTGATCGGTGAACCTCGGATCGTGATCCGGTATAGGCAGGCCCCTCAGAGAAAACCCTGGGTCGCCAATTAGGCCTGCAAGGCACCTCAGGGATAACTCCGGTAGCAGAGCTCTTGAAGCCTCTCCTGGACCTGGAGGACCCCGGAAAGGAGTCCCATGGCCTGGGTGCCCAGAAAAGTAAAGAACTTACCGGGCGTCTCTTCTTTCCGTAAATGAAGAGTTGTAAATGCGATGGAGGAACTTTCTGGAAGATTTCCTCCCACCTGCGAAGACGACGTTGAAGTGCCGGACCGAAAGGGAGTCGCAGAAGAATCACGAGTCCCAACGGTGATCCGGTCCCAGACACTCCAAGCAGAGAGAATGGGGTTCAGCCCTAGTGAAACGACGCTCGCAAGAAGAACAAGTGGCAAATCCCAGACGATCCGGCATAGACGGAGGACTACATGGCCGCAGAACCGGAGCAGGAGAGAAGGACAGCAGGAAATAAAGATCTTCCCAGTGATGCAAGCACGTCCAGCCCCGACTGCGCAGAGAAAAGGACTGAAGGGTGATGCGTGGGGCGGAGCTAAGGAGGGCAGGGTTACGGCCGCGTTCGATACCCCGTGTAAAAAGACAAGGACACATTTTCAATTTGATGTTTTTTTTTTATAAAAGTGCTCCCGTCCCGTCCCACAGGACGGAATGTCCCACAAGTATGGAGGAAAGGGGACGGGACGTAGGAGTAATGGGAAGACTTCTGTTCCTGTCCTTCTGAGTTTTGCCGCTACCGGTGCTAGACACTTGGTAAAAATTCTTGCTGCTGACTTTAGGCCGAAAGGGAGAACATGGAATTGGAAGTTTAACTGCCCTATTGCGAACCTGAGGAACTGCCTCTGGACAGGCTGAATGGGAATGTGGAGGTAGGTGTCTTCCAAATCTAGATTGGCCAGGAAGTCGTGCTGGTTTAGCCAAGGTAAGACGTGCAGAGATATCTTGAATTTGATGCGCTTGATGAACTTGTTGAGCACTCTTAGATCCAGTATAGGGCTCCAATGATCGTTTTTCTTATTGATCAGAAAGAAACAGGAGTAGAAGCCTCTTCCCTTTTGTTGGTCTTGGACTGGTTTGATAGCTGCTTTTTGAAGCAGTTTGTGAATTTCGGACATGATGTCTTAAAAGATGCATCATGCAAGGGGTGGGAGCATATGATGGAGGTTGATCCAGAAATTCTATGGTGTGACCCTTGCGGATCACCTGTAACACCCACTTGTCCGATGTTACGGACTGCCAACGTTGGAGAAATCGGCTTACACTTCCCCCCCACCGGGTGTGACGCTGAGTGGAAAGACATGATCTAGCAATTTTGCTTGCTCTGGGTCTTGCCCTGGGTAGAGCCATGCCTTCCCCTCTGGGAGTACCAGCTAGAGGATTGGTGGTATAGGTTGTCCTGGAAGGGGATTCCCTGCGTTTTTTGGCCATAGGAGGGACGATTAAAGCCTCTGAATTTGGAGGATGAGCCTCAAAAAGGACAAAAACCTCTACGGTCTTTGTCCTTGTCTTTAAGGCAACTGATGGCTCGAGCTGTGTCCGTCTTTATTCCTTTGAGTTGGTCATCGATCTTCTTACCAAATAAGTCTTGCCCATTGAAGGGCATGTCCAATATTTGTGCTTGGACCTCTGGTCTGAAGTTAGTAGCTTTCATCCAGGCTTGTCGCCTCAATACAGTACCGTGAGCCATTTGCCTGAAACCAGATTCCGCCACGTCAACTGTTGCGTCAATCATATGATAGGAGGTAGCTTCCCCGTCTGCTATGACTGTTCTGGCTTCTTCTTGGAGATCTGCTGGTAAATGTTTGGTTAGTTTAGACATACGTAGCCATAGATCACGGTCAAAACACGCTGTCATGGCTAGTGCATTGCCCGCTCTGATGGTGAGAGAGGCGGACGAGGATACCTTCCTGCCCATGGCCTCTAATTTATGGCCTTCCTTGTCGGGAGGTGCTGATAAGGGAAATGAAGGATTGGCCAACTTTTTTCTGGCTGCCACCGTGATGACAAAATCTGGCTTAGTATGTCCCCTTAGACAAAGTGGCGCTGTGTCAGGGGCTTTGTATTTCTTTTCTCGTCTTGAAACCAGAGCAGGAGTAGATAAAGGTGTAGTCAATATCTTAGATCCAGAGTCCTATATGGTATCAAGTAGACGGATGGTAGTGACTGTCCTCCTACGTTTGTCCCTGCGCTCATAAAGCACAGACTTTTTCTCTTCAGATGTGACTTGTAACTTGAATAAGTCTGCAGCTTTGCCAATAATGGTATGAAAAGATACCAAATTGTCCGGTGGTGAAGAATCTCCTGGAGAGTCTTTCTTTCTAGGTTTTTCAACTATGCAATAGTCCCATTCACTATGAGTGTCAGGCTCACGTGTAATCTCCCCTTCCTCGGGGTCTGAACAATCTCTGAAAGAATCTCGAACAGGTGATCTTGGCCTAAGCAATGATCTTTAAGATGGGACCATTGACGGTGAAGGACCAAGCGTCCTGCTCCTGGATCTATGAGGAGGCTCAGATGAACGTGCCCTTTTATGTGGCCTGCTCCTGGAAGGAGATGCTCTAGGTGGGCTATGTAGAGGCGAGATGTTCCTTTGTGGAGGCAGTACCTCTTTCAGTAAGGATGACATTCTTTTTTTCCGTTTGACGTCTGTTGAACTCTTCAATGATCCTTTGCATTGACTCGATGAGTGCTGGATCGTAATGTTCCTCGGTAGTTGGTTCCCAGGGAGGACTGTGTTCCTTGAGGGTGAGAAAAGGTTGCTCACCAACACATTTTGTGTCTGAATACTCCTCCAGAAGAATGATGTCTGGGAGTTCTGCCGTCTCTCTTAAAGGAGATAGTTGTGCTCCTGTTGGTTCATGAGTGTCTCATATAGGATGTATTGTTTTTTCATTGGATGGTGTAACAGTGGCGTCCACACCGGTTGTTTTGGGTTTTGTTTTCTCCGTGGACGAAGGAATTGACTCATCGATGGCGTAGTCGTATGCTTTGTTGGTGGTGGCTTCGTGGACGATAACTTCGTCGACGGTTGATTGTGTTTATCCGTCGATGGGATCTTCGTGGACGAGAGATTTGCAGACGAGTGATGGGACTCAGTCAGCGAATGTTTTGTGGAGGCTGATATCGACGACGATTTGGTCGTCGATGAGGTTTGAAGTGTCGTCGTCGTGGACGATACAGGGTTTCGTCGACTGCTTGGTCGTTGATGGGCCTCTATTATGAGGATACAGGCAGTAGATGCATTGCTCATGAGGATCCTTCACATGGAACAGTTTCTTCATGCACCTCATGCAGTCCCTGAATAGGGAAGGCTTTTTGGCAGTTGGAAGTTCAGCCATGATTTGAAGAGGATTTCACTCGACAGATTTTAGGTGAGAAAAAGTGTTTTCTGAGCCCAGAAACACAGAGCAGAAGGAGCTTGATCAGGAGATCACAAAAAGATATATTTTGAGATGAAAACATATCTAACTGGAGAAAGATTTCGAAAAGCTTAGAGAGCTGGAGGAGAGTGCGGTGAAAAAAATGAAGATGGCTGACTGGGGCGGAGCTTAAACCCTGCCACCTCATTGGTTAGGGCCATAAAAAGGACCAAAGTGAGGTGGAGGGACTACACAAGTGAATGGCTCATAGACCATAATGGACAATCTACAGTCATATTTCTATGGCAATAATATATAGATTGAAACATTTTTTTTTTATTTGTATATGGTTCAATTACAAATGTAGAACCTTTACAAAAAATAAAATTGTCTATATAAAAACAAATAAAAATACGTACATTTACAATTATTTCATCTTACCATATAAATACAATTTCTTGTTGAATTTAACATCTATATGACATAGTTAAGAAGTTCCTTTTCAATATGCCTACATAAGCTGACGAATTCAAAGACGAGAGGTTTGTGCGTACTCTGCATCATATATGCCCAAAGAGATTGCAAACAGTCCTCAAAGTCGATGTTAACAAATTTCATCAAGCGATTAGTACGCATATCTTTAAAATGGGGACACTCGAGAATTAGATGCTTTAAAGTTTCCTGAGGCTCATTGCATTCAGGAAAGCGGCAGTTCATTTGTATGGCACCATTATTACTCCAATTTGCAATTCTTTCCTTGGTATGGTACAGGTTCATTCTAAACCGTATGTATGTATTTCTGGTATTATTGCATGGGAATAATACAACATGTTCAAATCTCGGCAATCGTAGTTTAATGAATGCGCCATAATTCCTGTACATTTTATAAGTCAATATACTTTCTATCGGCAACCGCCAATCTTCTACAAACAGTTTTTTTCAGCATAAGCCGGTCGTCGATGTACATCTTCGATAGATATATTCAATGAGTTCAATAGCTGATCCATATTTGATTGATATTGACAAAAAGAGACCAAGTTAAAGGAATCCTTCATTTCACACAAATCTTCATAAAAAGAATTCTTTGGAGGAAGACCTATTTTTTCATATCTACATAACTGGCGCCATTTCCAGCGTCCGGATAAAGCCACAAGCCCAAACACATGTCTAATCACTGCATTTGGAACTGACATAGGTAATTGCATAGTACTTTTAATCATTGTCCCTTGAATACTATCCAGAATAACACCCATGTCACATAAACAGATGTCAAGAAGGTAAAGGATAACATTTTCTATTTTCAACATTAGAAAGTCTAACATTGGCATGAGAGAAAATTTGCAAAATTTTCGATAGATCATTTTTAGTTGAGATAACAGTGGGCGGACCTTATCTCCAATTAGTTCCTTCCAAACCTTTTTAGAATTCTGTTTTTGAAGGTTATATCCTAAGTAGATTGCACTTGTAACACGTGGTATTTTAGTTTTCATAATCTCCCATTCAAAACCTTTACTATTCTGTTTAGTTCCAAATTTTATAATCGCAGTTTTTGCTGGATTAGGGGTCAAGTTATGTGCAGTTGCAAATCTCTCAAATAAAAGGATTTTGCATTGTAGTCCCGCCGGTGTAGGATCGAAGTTAGCAATATCATCTGCAAATGCCATCCATTTCAGGCGAAGAAATCCTACTTTCACTGAAAATAAATTATTGCATTCCCATTCTTTGTCTAAGTCTGCGAGGTAGAGGTTAAAGAATGTTGCTGCAAGGTTACATCCTTGCTTAAGGCCAATTGAAGTTTTAATTGGTTCTGTAGTGCGTCCATCTGCTGAGATTTTAATTTTGTATGAAGTATTAGTGTGAAGTTTGATGAACCAGAAGAGTAAAACAGATGGTATACACATAGTTCATTTTTTTCCACAGAAGATTTCGTATAACATTGTCAAATGCAGATGACATATCTATCATCGCTACATAGGCGGATTGTGCATTCCTTCCTCTAGTGCCCTCTATCATGTGAGCCATAATAGCAGCATTCAAGGAAGAACTCATACCCCTCCTAAAGCCTGTTTGGAATCTTGAATACAGGTCAATATCTTCTATGAATTTTCCTAATTCATGTAAGAGAAGGATAGAGAACAGTTTTGCATCAGTATCGATCACTGAGATGGGTCTATAATTCTGTGGAAGGGCAGGATTGCCCTTTTTGAAAATGGGAACAATGTTAGCAGTGGTCCATGTCGAAGGAATAGTCCCAGTGTTAATAATTGATAAAAATTTGGTTTTTAGAAATACCGCCCAAAATTCAGGATCGGCTTTGTAAAGACACAGCGGAAGGCCATCTGGGCCAGCAGATTTAGAAAAGGAGAGTTTCGATATTGCCCATTTAATATCCTTCAAAGACCAAACCAATCGGGCAATCTTGCTATAGCAATACTGGACTTTGGGAACTGCTTCAAAGTGGCGAGATAACCTATATTCATCTATTATGAAGGCTCGCCATTCATGATCAGATATACAGTTATGCTTGACCAGTGTAGTGCGCTTGACACCACTCCGCAAAGTGCGCCAGATCACACAAGTATCAGGGGTTACTAAAGATTTTATAAGGTTGCAGTTCTCCCCATTATAGTTCAGAATGCGAGCATGCCTAAGATTCCGCGTATAGGACTTCAATATTTGTAAACAATTATTTTGATATTGCAATGTTCCCAAAGAAGTTATTTTAAGTTGTCCTAGTGCCTTGTTTTTTTCTCTTTTTAACAGGTTACATGAAACATCAAACAGATGGCGATGTTCTGCCATGGTATATTTTTTGCTAAAATGAGCTAGTGCTTTCTTAAACAAATTCGTAAGGGTCTGAGTAGTGGACCTTATATCATGGGTATTCAAATAGGTGAGAGCGCATAGCTCAGTCGAAACATAGTTAACAAATTGCAGGCACAAGTTATGGTTCCATCGAACAGATATCAATGGGCGATTGAAATATTTTAATCATTATTTAAATCACTGAGGATTCCCGGTCTGACGACGGGGAATATTCAAGCATCTGAATCTATGAAAGATCCAATGCTGGAGAACGTATAATATGTTATGTTTTGGGATTTATACTCTGTACCACAGCTATTTGCATGGTCTCCAGGCGTACTGGCAGATCTGAAAACAAAAACTCCTGGTTTAGCGTGGTAGTGGGAGGAGAGGGAGACTGCACAAGTGCTTTTTGTAAGGAAGGGATGAGATCAAAGTAAGACTGATGCAAGTGATCACAGTTTCAAGGGTTTTTATTGAAATTTATCAGGGGTTTGAAAAGCGCCTATCTAAATCTAAGCTGGGAGAAAGCTACAATCATCAAATAATAATAATACAGTCCTAGTGGAGTCTCGTCAAATAAAAAGAGCCTATGCTAAAAAAAAAAAAAACACTATTACCAATCCTTACTGCTATGCTACAAAATAGTGTGGGATAATATTCACAAAAAGAAAGAAGTGTTCAAAAAATGATAAGTCAGGATGTTAGGCCGTGGGCCTCCCTTCCCCACGTTTTTTAGCATGGCACAAGGTGGGCCACTCAAGCACAGCACACTCCTGGGCTTCTTTGGCACAAGGTCACAGTTTCTTTCACCAACATCAGGGCCTTCTATGCCCAAGCCACTTGGGCAAAAGTCTCTTGCCTCAGAGGACCCGATTTACCACAAACAACTCCTTTTCTCACCTTCCCCCAGAGGCTCACCGTCTCCAGAGCCCTGGTTCTCTCCAGACTGGACTACTGCAATAGCCTCTTTCTCAATCTTCCTACCTCTACTCTCCGACCTCTGAAACTTATCCAGAACAGAACCACAAGTGGACAAGGTATAGAAAAAGATAAGAAAAAAAGGAAATAAAAAACTGTACAATCGAGGTGTACCATCTGGCGCTCTTGTACTTGCACATGCACCTACCCTCATCCTTAAACACAAAGTGTTATTTTCAAAATGAACAAGTAGTTCTGATTCATAACAAAAATCCCTTATAAAAGTGTGCGCGCAATCGTGATGTGCCAGGTTCAAGAATGCCATAATGATGTTCAATTATTCCATATACCAATAGGAGCGCATTAACTCTGAAATCGTTTTCTGCTCACCCATGCATAGGAATTGTGTACTAAGAATGAAGATGGTGATGTTGAAACTGTTGGGTATTGTGCATGCATCAACCATTGTGGATGTCTTGCCAATAAAAACTCACCGATTTTATTTTCTGGGCTGTGACCTGTATTGTAAAAATTGTTTTAAACAATTAGGGAAATGCCACTGGGTGAGCGGAACACGAATTCAGAGTTAATGCACTCCCATTGGTATATGGAATAATTGATCATCATTATGGCATTTTCTAACCTGGAACATCACGATTGCGCACACACGTTTATAAGAGATTTTTGTTATGAATCAGAAATACTTGTTCATTTCATTTTTCTATACCTTGTCCACATCCAACACTCCTGCTCTGTTTTGGAAAATTGGTATGTACATGTTATTTTTATATGAAATATGGTTATTGAGATGCAATAATGGTCAAAATCTTATTTGTAAATATCCTTTCTCTGCTTTGTTGGGATATTATAGATGGAATTATATTGATTGCCAGCCTTGAAACATGTGTCGGCTGATCCAATAAACCAGATTTGTACACTACAAGAGCATCTGGACTGAAAAGAATTACCCAAATTAACTATACTGCAATTGATGGGTCCTTGCGCATTTCTACAATTCACTGCTTATTTACCCTCCACATAGTACACAAGGCTTTCTGGGGCAGGGCCCCTTACTATCTACAATGCTCTCTGCCTAAAAACTCTCCTTCTAGACCCCTCCGCTCAGCCTCCTCCAACTCTCTGTTGGTGAGCCGTTTCTCCGAACAGAGATTTGGGGGTAGAACCTTATACTCTGCAGGTGCCTCCCTCTGGAACAGCCTACCTTCCCCCCCTTGTCTTGAGCCTGACCTCCTTAGAAACTCCTGAAGACCTACCTCTTCTCCTCCTCCTCCTCTCTTCCGCTCCCCAGCTAACCTCCTTTCTCTTTGCTTCCTTCCCTCCTTTCTTCTCTTCCACAATCTGCTCAGTTACCTGACTGGTTGCCTGGTGCACCTCCAGAGCCTCACAGGTCCCAGGCTCCCCGCCAGTCCTGCACTTGCCTGCAGGCCTCTGCACTTAGCCAGGCACTACTACAATACGCTCCATGAGAGGTGCACCCACTCTTCACTTAACCCAGGCCCCTGCTAGACGGGGCGCACTTGTCCCATTTCCCCTCCCTCGCACCTCCTGTTTTGCGCACTTACACGTTCCTTGACCTTGAATGTTCTAGGCTGTGCAATTCTGTCTGTTCGGTCCTCCCTCTCCTCCCTAGCTGAGCCTTGCTTGAATTACTCGTGCAACTACCAAGCAATCCCGAAATGTTGGCCAGGTCGGTACTATTCTATTACCTGTATGCTCCTCTCCGTTCCCCCACCACTTGCTCCCTCACTCTGTGTCAAGCACTTCACTAGTATATATGCCTCTGGCCTAGCATGCTAGCTTAATGTTGTAAATCATTCGGAAGCTTCAAAGCCTAAGAATGACTATTGTACCCCCATGTTCCCTTCACGCCTTGAAGTGCTTTGAAGCACTTCACTTGTGTATAAGCGCTTTACAAATGAACAATTATAACAAAGGAAAGTTCCTTTCTTAATATTCATGTCGGGCGATTTACTCTTCACCCAGGATCCCCCTCAGCAAGGGTGCGATCCTTCTTTCACAGCTAGCCTCCCTCAATCGGGTTCAGACCAACTTCAATTTGTAGGCATCCCTCAGTCGGGTTCAGATTTGCCTCAGCTAGCTCTTCTCGGATGTGTTACTCTTCACCCAGGATACCCCTCTTCTGGGATCAGACCCCGTTTCTACAATGAGTCCCCCTCAGCCGGGCTCAGACCAACTTGAGTTTACAGACAAAGACTTTCGAGTGTGCACGGGATTTAACGCTATCTGGTACCCATCTTGGTTTCACAAAGTTCAATAGTTTTCAAGTTCTCTTTCTTCATTCAATGTTGCTGCTTGCAACCTTGAGCAGAACAGTCCGGTCTGCTATCAGTTTCTCCAATTCACTGAGTGTGCTGAACTCGTTGGCGTTGATTTGCTGTCGGAGTCAGTACAGTACCACAGTGGCAATCACTTCTCCCCGCCTTGGCTATCAATGCGGGAGGGCCCTGTGTACCTTTGACACACACTACACCATTCGTCAGCTGCAATCCCTGGTCTTGTGTTTCTTTTCCTTGAAGCTTCTTGAAAGTCGGTTTTTTGTTGAAGGGCATGTGTAATTCCCTCCTTTTCATCTCTGATATCGCCGCCTTTCTCCTCGGTTTAGACTCCCATGTCGGAATTACTGCTTCCTCGTGCGCGTTGCCTTGCTCAGAGTGTGCTTTCGTGCTCCACCTATTATTCGTGTGGGGAAGTGTACTGGGAGTCAGGTGTGTGTAGTTATCAGTAATTGTCTGACCCTGGTGTTGGGACATATCAGGTATATGGCTCTTGTGTTAGTCTGTTGTCGCTCACAATGAACTGTCTGCAAGAAAGTACTTGTGTCGGAAAAGGGAGGGGGTTGAGTTTCTAGATATCCTACCTGGTAAGATAGGGAAAAGGAGCCATAAGGAAGGGGATACTGCCTCTCACCCTTCAGTGTCCCGCTTCCACTCCCCGAAGACCCCCCATCCAGGTGATCCGCCCACACTGGTCCACCCCCAGGAACTGGATCCAATAGCGATGGCCATGTCCTGGCCACCTGGATGACAGATCCCCGGGGTCTAGCGGGTGAGACTCCTTCACACAATTTGCTGTGATGGTGGTAGTTTCAGTTTGGAAAAAATGGTTAGCTATGTATGGGTTTGTTTCTAGGTGGTCTGGGTTGGTGGGCGTGCAGGCACTTAAGTCCATATGTAAGACCCTTTGTGTCCGTGATGTAAGGATGGATTGGTTGTGTTGAAATAGTGTGAATTGTTGGAGGAGGTGTAGAGTTCTGCTGGTTGGTGTCAGTGTGTGGTATATTATAGATGTTGTGTGGGCATCGCATAGTAGGTTTGTATGTGATATGTTTCCAGGAGTATGGAGAGTTTTAGTATGGGTAAGGGGGCGAAGAGGGTGAAATCCTCACTGCATTTTATTAAGTCACATTTGTGCAGTTAGCTTGATAGGTAATTGAAACCGGAGCTATGTGATCACTGAGCCACCCATAATGTCGACTAATAAAATGCTGATTTGCATTACCGCACAGCAAGGGTGATCACATTGATTACTTTTGCCCGCCTCCCCGTTCCCTCTCTACTTACCTTTTCGGCGGCACACTGCTATGTGTGCCGCCGACTCCCCTCTGTCCCTGTGGTGTCAGTTCCATTCCACCAACGTAGGGTGACCAGATTTAAAAAGTAAAAAACCGGGACAGGGCAACTAACATACAAGTAAGACTAACTCTTGAAAGTGGCTGTCAGGGAACTACACTTCAGTAGCGTTTGGAGCAGAAGGGGGTTTAATTGTTACTGTTCAAATAAACACATATAATTAATTTATCATAAACAAACACTATCTTAAGTTGCAAAATGCAGCATTTGTTCTGTGCGAGATTGTGCATTTCTATCTACAAGCTATGAAGACCTAATACAAAAAACGGGGACCACTGAAGTTTCCAATGGAAACAATCTCGAGAAAGGAGGACAGGGCACCGAATTCCGTGACAGTCCTGGCAAAACTGGGACATCTGGTCACCCTACACTAACGTGGCTCGGAACTAGCGCTGCAGCGTACTTTACTCTTTTTTAACTTTATCATCCCATACTATCCATGTAATGGATAGCGGGGGACACCCCCGCAACCCCTACTGCCCTTATGTAGCTTAACAGGATTCTTTTTTTTTGTTTTTGCTTTTCAATAAAGCTATAAACGCTTTTGCCCCGTACCGTGCAATTTTGGTACGGGGCAAAAGCGCAGTATTGTACAGGTCAGCATTATATAGTTTACATTTGTGTACGATAACATTGAACCCTAGTGTGCCTAGTGGTCAGCTATGCTTGGTCTCTTTGAAAAGATCTTCTGGCTTAAAAAATTAACTCACTATAATTAACATCCACGTTTTTACTGTTTTCCTGAAGGTCAGGTGTTCCTCCATTGCACGTATTTCCTTGGAAAGGGCGTTTGAGTTTCATTGAGATGGGGGAGTATGCTGATCCATTGCATTTCTTTTGCGAATAACCTTTGGATTCAAGGCGTATTTCATTGCTAGACTTCAGGGTGCTGTTTGGTCTGTAGATGGAGATTTGTTCTTGCAGGAATTCTGCTCCTTGGCCTTGAATTGCTCTATGAACAATGCAGAGTATTTAGAAATAGATCCTTGCCTTGACTGGCAGCCAGCGTAGTGATTGTAGCACTGTCGTGATGGGTTATCTTTCATGAAGTTTTAGGAGTCTTGGTGCCTCGTTCTGTAGTCGTAATTTCCTGCTGCAGCGTTCTGGATTTGTTGTCATTTTCGGGGAGGTAGTCAGGCATGCCAAGGTAGATGCTATTGATATAGTCTAGTCTTGACACGACAAGTGAAATAACATTGAGTGTCCTGTGTGAACATTTAAGTCAATTTGAATGCTTCTAGGTAGAAGCATTTCTTTACTAATGCAGTAACTTGAGGTTCCAATGTTAGCTCAATGGCCATGAGGATTCCAAGATTGGCAACCACTTTGGAGGTTCCTGGTCTGGTACACATTTCTGTAGGTCATTGTATAGGCGGTTGGGTAGAAAGGTTGTTGGGCATGATAATTATGTCAGTTTTATCCAGGTTGAGTTTGAGGTTATTGTTGCTCATCCATGCATTGATTTGTGAGAAGCATTTGACCAGTGATTGATCTGAGACCTTGCTGTTGGTGATTTTGCAGATGGTTTGAGTGTCATCTGCATATTTTTAACATGCAAGTCTGTGTTGTTTGAGTTTCACGAGAGGAGTCATGTAGATGACGAGTAGTGGTGATATGGATGAGCCTTGTGGAACACCACATTCGAGTATGTGTGAGGTGAGCTGAAAGGGAGTAGCCAGGTGGTTTTCTTTCTGTCAGGAAGGACTTCATCCATTATAACACAATTTTGCTTAGCCCGGTTTCTTCCATTCTTTTGCTGCAGGTTGCATGGTTGAATGTGTAAAACGCTGCTGAAAGGTATAATAGTATCAGTGCTGAAATCAACTTGTGTCTGATCCAGTAGATGATTGGTTTCCACACGTGTTAGGATTCATCCATGTACATATGTTTCTAGCGGTTTGGCCAAGTAAGGGATGTTTAATATAGGTCCGTAGTTGGTGGGGTAGTCTGTGCTTCCTTTGGGATCTTTAAGGAGTTTAATGTAGGCGGAGACGAAATCCTCTGGGGACAGTTCCACTTTACAGGGAGTGACTCATGAGCTTGCAGAGGTATTCTGAAGGTGTTCCTTTGTCGAGGATATTCGTGTAGCTATTTGGTTGGCAGAGGTCTGCTTTCCTTCACCAGTTCAGTAAAGACGTCTGTGCAGATCGCTGCAAAGCAGTTCAGCATTGTGATGGTTTCTGGGGATGTGTCGGTGGTGAAGATGTTGCTTATGGCCTTGCATAGCCCTAATAATTTGCTGGATATTTACAACTTGGTTTTTGGAGTAGTTTGTGAGGTTGTCCGTTTCTGCCCGGGGTGGTGAAATTATTACATGATGATGCGTTTTTTATTTAGTAAATGATGCTGAACCTCTCTTTCTGTGTATTGCTCGATTTTGAGATTCATTTGGCATATTGCGATTTCTTTGCTTTTAGGATTTCTGCTGTTTCTTTTTTTGGTAGGTGACACTGTTGTGCTGGTGGTTTCCTCCATGCTTGTTCTAGTTTTTGGTTTGTTTTCTTTAAAGCTTGCAGGTTTGGGGCAAACCATCTTTCAGACAATTTTCTTTTGAGAAGGAATGAAGTTTCTTTGGTGCTACATTGTGTAGGGTTTCCACAAACCATTTTTGGAGAGTCTCCATTATTTCTTCTGATGGGAGTATTTCATGCTGATGGTTGGGTGGTATTGTGGATTTCAGTGTGGTGTTCTTTTTTCTGTATCGAGGGATTTACATTGTCTTCTCTCAATTGGAGCTAGACATTTGCGGGTGGTGTGTACTCAATTTGGGGCATGAACCACAAAATGAATCATAAGGTGGTTGTTCCAGTGAATCTGTATTTGGGGAATGGCTGTAGTAGGACTTCATTATCCAGAGAATTGCGACCAATGTCTGTCCTGAAGTGTGCCCCCCCCTTCACCATTTGTTGTCGGTTCAAGCTAACCAGCTTTACATGAAATAAAAGGAGTACCAGTATAATGAAGGTAAGCATGGTAATTCTATCCATGAACTATATCCAGTTGACTTCTAATCCATGGGCCATTTCTTATTTTTTCAAGATGTCTATACATGTTCTCCTGTAAACTCTTTTTGAAACAATTTTTCAAAGGGGAGCACCAATATAGAGAAAGAAAGAAATGGAACTGCAGGCTACAGAAGAACAAGCTAGGAATACATTTTCAGGTAAACTAATGCTAAAACGTATTGATTGTATTACTAATATAACATATTACAGAGGTTTATTGAAATTAGTAATTTGGACTTGTATCTCTATTATAGTAACACTGGTTCTTAACAAGAAATGTAATATACAACAGCTGTATTTAACAATAGAGAACCACAGCAGATTAATGATAAAGAAATTTGGATGGGCTGGATGGCAAGCAAGTATCTATTTCCAGGTAAATTAATAATAGAATAAGATAATCAATTAAGAACTAAATCAAGCATAAGTGTAATCATTAACTTTTGCATTTCTTGGTTACAGTAACATCGATCAGGAATATGAAACAATATATAATACCTATCTGAACAGAATAGCATTATATATGTTTGTTTTATTATTTGTAATGCACGAGCATACCCTCAGGTATCAGGGCGCAGCCTTTACATGAATTTGCAAAGCTTGGTTACAACAGCTATAATATATACATAAACACAATGAAGATACGCAAGATTATATACATATATACAAGTAGGCACACTTGGTTACAGTGTGTGCAGGTGGCATGAGTGGGACAGACCTGGCACCTGAGTGTGTTTAAGGGCCTATGTTTTCAGCCATAGAACTACCTTGGATCGGAAGTTTTGATAGGGCAAGTCTGTTCTGAGAGTTGGCGGCAAGGAGTTCCACAATTTAGCTGCTTTCACAGGGAAGCTGTTACCACCTATGGTAGAGCGTTTGAAGTTAGGGACAGAAAGGCAATCTTTGTAGGCTCTTCTTATGGGTCTAAGGGAAGACTGTCTATGAAATCTGTTGATCAAGTAGATCGGGGCAGCGTTATTAAGGAATTTATGAGTGAGTGACGCCGTTTTTAGGAGAATTTTTTCTTTGATGGAAAGCCAGTTGTTCTGTTGGCTATAAACTGTGATATGCTCTCTTCTGGAGATGCCCAGAGCTGCTCTAAGAGTGTTATTCTAAAGAGTTTGTAGTTTGCTAGTGGTGGCTTTAGAGGATCCCAGATAGAGGGCGTTACAATAGTCTTGGCGGGACAGTATGAGGGCTCTAGCGAGGGTAAGGCAGCTAATGTCGGACAGGAATGGTTTGGCTGCACTGATCAATTTAAACGTGTATGCCGTGGAGGAAGCTAGGGAGCTCACCTGTCTGTTGAAGGAGAAATTGGAGTCCAGGTAAAAGCCTAGTGTTTTGACCTCTTGTCCCACTTTAATGTTGTTACCATCAATCACGAAGGAGCAGTAGGCAGGGCCTAGTTTCTTTAAACTGGTGGTAGTTCCTAGGATGAGGATTTCAGTTTTATCATCACTCAGGCATAGTCCATGGGTGGTCATCCATGACTGGATGATGATGTAAACTATTTACCAATGCCAAATCCTTTCCATAATCTCCAGAAAGCGGAAGGAGGATCTGGGTATCATCTGCGTAGTTGGTGTAGGTGATACCGAGATGATCCAAATCATCGAAAAGGGGCTTAGTAAATATATTGTACAATGTGGGGGAGACACAAGAGCCCTGTGGCACGCTACAGGTGATAGGTATGGGGTCTGCTGCCGCTGTAGGTGAGGAAGACCCTCATGGTTCTACCGTTAAGGAATTAACTAATCCAGGTGATGGCCTCAGCAGAGAAATGGGCTTATGTGTGGAGGTGTGTGCATAGGACAGAGTGATCGACCAAGTATATATAAGTACAAAGATCTTCAAGGGATTTAGCAATGATAAGAGAAATAATGAATCCACAAATATGGATAACGGAAGATCAGTTTATTTCTCCAATTTCTGTTCTTTCATTTCTTCCTTCATAAGCTGCACAAAGAATATTAAGTATTTGAGTATCAAATGCAAAATAGAATTATGAAAAGTTTAAAATGAGGAATGTAATATTTTTGTTTGATATTTCCGTTTTTGTCTCTTGTTTCTGTTTTTTGTCTAATTTAGTTACTTAAACATTGATTTGTCAGAAAATGTGTCTTGTGGTAAGGAAATCCAATGTTATTGTTTTGAATATTTAATGTCAATTACAATATGCCTAGACAAAGCCTATAAGGTGAACCATTTGCACATGCACCAGTTGGTTAATGTCGGTTTTCAGCTCCAAGTAAGAGTAAGAGAGATTATAGAGTTGGAATTGTTTGCACATGGCCATTAACTTTGGGAAACTAAACAACAAATCTTTAGTGAATGTATTGGCTATTACTATATAGAGCAAGGTACCAGAGTAGGAAAATATAATTCATACGGTTTTTTGAGCTGTTGAGTGTTAACAGCTTTGCCTCTGTAGCGGTGCAGCTGATATGGTGATACAAATTGGCCAATTATCTGTAAAGACAGATTATACTTTTGGTAGTCGCAGTGTTCTCAAAACACGAACTGATACTTTACTATTGACTAAATGGGAGGTTTAGAAGAGTTCATATTATCCTCACCAAATCAAATGTCGACGTCTCCTAGAATAATCAGGTGCGTGTGTTTTGCTACAATGCTGGTTCTGCTGTCTGCAAACC